>NW_026988425.1:75395000-80395000 GCF_030222135.1 Aotus nancymaae
ATACATTTTAATTCATTCACTTAATCATTTCAGAGTCTACTATGTGCTGGGCACAGTGTTAAATGTTACATACACAGGACAACTGGATAGGAATATATGATTATCTACAAAGACAGGTATGATGCTACTAATCTTATCATTGAAAGCTGGAAGACAACCATTATCTAGCTAAACTTTAATTGCTTTTTGGCCTTTTAGGTAAGATCAAGTGTAATACTTTAACCTGAGTCAAACAGTTCGGCTATGACCACACGAGTTCAACAGACGAAACAGTTAAACATTCCATAACTTAAAATAAGGTAATAAAGTGATTATGTTTAGATGGCTGCTCAGAAAGCCCTTCATTAGATGGGAATACATCCTCGTTATCAAAATGGTATACAATATATAGAACAGCATGCTCTATACTTCTATACTATGAACGTGTGCATAAAACCACATACATTTATTTTCCTCAGTACCTGGAATGCATGGTATTTGATATCTAAATTAGAGACTTTGATATCTAAATTAGAGAGACTTTTCTATCACTATGTTAATGAAGTATCCACCAAATCTAGTTTTATTCTTTTTTTAAATTTTGAGACATAGTCTCACTCTGTTGACCTGGCTGGACTGCAGTGGTGCAATCTGGCTCACTGCAACCTCTGTTCCTAAGTTCAAGTGATTCTTCTGCCTTAGGTTCCTGAGTGGCTGGGATTACAGGTGTGCATGTCCAGCTAATTTTTGTATTTTTAAAAGAGACAGGGTTTCATCATGTTGGCCAGGCTGGTCTCAAACTTCTGACCCCAAGTGATCTGCCCAGCTTGGCCTCCCAAAGTGCTGGGATTACAGTGTGAGCCACCACACCTGGCCCAAATCTGGTTTTAAATAGCATAAGGAAAAGAGCTTGGTACGACTTATAAACTTTTGCAAAAATGCATAAAATTGGGAAGCCTGCCCGTTTAAAACTAACATTTGATTTGTGAGACTATAACATAAGTAAATTGGTCAACAATTTACAACTGAAGAAATGGAGGCAAATTAGACACTTACCAATTCGGGCACACTTCCAAAATATACCCAACAATCTGCATAGAATAAAAAAAGAAAAAAGTAGCCACTGATTACTCAGAAAGGTAAATCATTCTCTTGATATCATATAGAGAATTAATTGTATATTAATATATCAACCTTTAATACTTGGCTTCAAATTTGAAATCTGTTTGATGTTGAGCCACCATTTATGTATGAAAGTAGGACACAATAGCCTATCAACCATCAATGTATAGAAACTGCTATGAACTGGAATATAAATAGTGTCATAGGTCAAACCCAGGGCAAATTAATGAGTGGCAAAAATTTGAATAAGAGCTTACTATTCAGTTAACTTAAAATACTTTCAAAAGCAGAAAACGTATACACCAATTTAAGCATCAATTTTGATAAAATGTTAAATGAACCTTTTTTGGTTGAATGTGACACCAAAAATATTTATACTAAAATTTAATTTCTTACAGAATGTAGTTCTAAAGTTAAATAATCTATAATCATGAATTCCAACGATGATATTTATTTATCTGTGTCATTTACTAAGAAGGCATTAAAAATGTGTCTATATTTTCAATATAAGTAAAAAATTTCCTAGTTTAGGGGACACTTTATGTAAATTCACTAAATATGACATTTAAAGCACATATTGTGGAAATAAGTACTAGAATGGAGATATTATATTTGTATGAATGAATATATTATGAATTACATATTATATGGAATTATCACTTATTTGGCATGTACGACAAATCATTTTTGAAAATAAGACCAGTTGAGTTATCAATGAATAAAGATATCTGAAAAAGTAACACTAAGGACATTACTTTGTTGGTCTGACAAAATAACAGAATTATAAATAGTGTTACATATGGTTACAAATGAAGATAACTTAATATTATGTTATGTAAATTCGAATTATTAGCTCAACAAAATCACAGTACTTAAATTCCAGAAAAACGTATAGTATACTTTTTTCTGGTCAAAAGAGATGGCAGGCTAGTGAATCATTATATCTGAATGGTTAAGACTGACAGAAAATTCTGGTTCTGTTAAGTTCTATATAAGTTCTTCCTCTGAAGTTCCTGACTTCAAAGCAAAAGGTCTCTTAGCATATCAACCATCAATGTATAGAAACTGCTATGAACTGGAATATATATAGTTTAGATTAAATGAAATAAGCAAAAACGTGAGTTTATTTCAAAGTATGAACATTCTGACAGGCTAAAAAATTTTATTTCTGTTTTTAGCCTGAAAATAAACTAAAGGCCAGATTATGCTTAAATTCAATCCTACTTACTGGTTGCATAACTGTGAGCAAGGTATTATCTCTTTAACAACAGTACCCACCCTCAAAGGGTTATTATGAGGATGAAATGAGTGATTATTACACAGAAAGTCCTTAGAATGGTGACTTACACATACTGTGTTCATACACAGGCTAAAGGTACATGTGATGGTAACTCTAGGTATCAAACTCTAGGTATCACTTAAAATTGGCTAACATTTCTTCATCAAACAATGGAATAGGCTAGGCATTTGCAAGCCATGGTTCCTTGATTCTAGAACCCACTGATTAAAACATGCATTAATAACGTGAAGCTACTCTGGTTGAGGGAGTCAGATGAGGGACCCTGAACAGGACACTTGAAGAGCCTCCATGGGAAACATAGAGCCACAGAACATAGTCTGAAACCACAAGATCACAAACTGATGGTCTTTTAGGGTCTAATATTCTAGAAGTAAATATCATTAAGAAACTGGTACAAAAGGATTACAACACACACACCCTGTTAGTTGATTTAGTAATTATGTTGCTTATTTTATTATGGTTAAATACCAATAAATGTATTTGTTGATAATGCTATCAGGTCTATGAAACCAGGATAAAGACAATGTAGCAATCTTTTTTTTTCTGCTGCTTAGTTCGATATTATTTGATGTAATAGCAAAAAAAGGAAGTTATTTTAAACAGTGAAGTAATCGAGAAAATGTTTTATCCAATCTGTCTAGATATCTCTACCTAACCATGGTATATATTCTCACTATAATAAAAGTTTATTATGAGTCTCATAAAAACACATAATTTTAACAGAACGATAAGAGGCCTATACAAATTTCTTCTACACAAAATAATTCTTAGTTATAAATCAAAATAAAATGGTGCTTAATATGTATATAAGCAGAAATAAAGGTTTTAGAAAAAGCTTTCAAAAAGTTGACTGTATTAGTACATATTTTAAAGTGTATAACTAGGATGCTCTTTCTGGTCTTTTATGTGGGAGAAATATACTACCACTCAACCTTTACTTGAAGGTTGGCAGCCCTGAGAACTCCTCTGTTAATGTAGCATGTTATGAATATATTCCTGCTCCCAAAGGAATGAGGAGCAGGCATTTCCACATGCAACCTAATTGCTTTGAAGAATTTACATAATAGCATAAGGAAAGTATTCTACTACTATGTAATTAATCTTTAATGAGATAAACACTTAAATATCTTAGTAGATAGACATTATGCATTGTATTAGAATTCCAATCACTCATCAATAGGAGTAAGTGTTTACTAGAGTCTACCATATACTTTAATTCTAAGTGAACAGGTACAGAAGGGAAAGATGAAATGAAATTGTCTACTTGGATAGAAAGACTCATGCATAAGCTAAGCAACAAATAATTTCAACAAATGGGTGAAGTACTGAAGAATAAATGCAATGAGACTTTAGCGAAAAAGGTGGAATGAAGAGAAGACAATGTCTACAAAGAAAATGGTGTATTATCATAAAAAATGATGGACAACTAACATCTATATTCACCTTCAGTAGGTTAAATCCCTCATGCTATTTTTTACTCTTAACACATTTCAGGTCACTTCTGAAATTTAACTTTTAATTTAATAAGATATAGTGAATATAAAATTTTTGAATTTTTGAAAGGGAGAAAATGAAAAAAGTTATTACAAAACCAAATTACACATAGGAATTAAATTATCTAATAACTTATATGTTAATTTACATTCAACATCTATAAGAATTAATTTGGGTGATTAGACATCATTAGTAACATACCCAGTTTTATTTCTGTCCAGGAGGCTGGGTGCCAAGGATCGAATATAAGCACAGGTACAAATAAGCAGCAAGATTACAGTCAATAGACTCTGAAAATTGAAAATGGCAGACTAAAAAGAAAAAAAAAAGAAAAATTAATATCACAAGAAAAACTGCATTGGTAAAAAAATGCGACAGTTCCACATTTAGAATGATGCTTTTATTTCTTCAAGAAGACAAGCAGAATGACAAGTCTGACAACACTTAAAACCAGAATCTTGAGGTCTTCTCCAGTCTTCAAGCTCTGACAATAGTTGGTTTTATGACCTCAGTGAAGTTACTAGCTTTTCTAAGTCTTTGACTGGGTGGATGATGGAGAGACAGACTTAAATGCTGACTAAAGTTTCATTTAATTCTGAATTGTTTCTGGGATAAACATCCCTTAAATTTAAGCTATCATTTTCCACGAGTTGACAAATACAAGGCTAATAGATTTTGGAGAAAGAAACAAGCACCTGCTCTTTCACTGTTGGTTTTTTAAAAGTTATTCATTACAGACTGAACATCCCTAATCCAAAATGCAAAATGTTCCAAAATCAGAATTTCTGAGTGCCAAAATAATGCTCAAAGGAAATGATCATTGGAGCATTTTGGATTTCTGATTAGCTGTTCAATGAGTAAGTATAATCCAATTATTCCAAAATCCAGAAAAAATCTGAAATCCAAAACACTCTAGTTCCAAGCATTTTGGATAAAAGATACTTAGCTTGTATTTAATAGTTCCACTCTTAGTCCAAAAGTTAAAATTTAACACAAGAATCCTAAGAAACGTTAAGTTTCGTAAGTTTCCATAGTCAAACAAAATCATAGATTTCCAGTTAAAGTAAATGGAGGTGGACTTATTCTATTCAAAATTCAGCTGAAGCATCACCTTTTAAAGAAAGTGTCCTTGAATCCAGTTACTTCCTTTCTCTTATTTTATGCAGAACTCTCTTTTCTATTCTCATCGCAAACTGATACCTTTATTATAATACTCATCTCTGAAGGATGGACATTGTGTTATTAGGTTATCAGATTCTGACTCTCCAGCACCAACCATGTGCTTGTCTCACAGTAGAAGCCCAAAAAGAGACAGTTGAAAAAATAAAATTAAATTAAGAAAGTGCAAGAATATGACTGTATATATAACAATGAATAACATTTTCATCATATACAGGTAGATAAAAATATGTCAATCTCACACAACTGCCAGCAATATGCTTGTTTACTAAACTTAGAGGCACTTCCTAAAACATAAACAAAAAAAAAAATGAAAGCGTAAGAGTTATAACAAAACTTAGTTACGTAAAATTGGTACTTGTGGCTGAAAAGCCCTAAAGAATCTGGTGAAAAACAATTACAGATGTAAAGGAAACTGAGTAAGGTGGCTGAGTACATAATTAAAACATATACCTCAATAGCCTTGATAATCACATTATTCAGAAGAAAGACAATGGAAAAAGACAGCATCCAGAACAAACAGCTAAAATATCTAGAAATAAGCTTCACAAGAAATGTGCAACATTGGCATCAAAGAAAAAAACTGACAAAACCTTAAAATAGATAGAACATAAAAGTAGAAGAGGCTGTTGCTGTGGTTTAGATATGGTTTTTTGTTTTTGTGTCCACCAAAGCTGAGGTAGAGATTTGATCCCCAGTATGGTAGTGTTGGGACTTGGGGCCTAGTGGGAGGTGTTTGGGTTGGGAGGTGTAGATCTCCCATGAATGTCACGGTGCTGTTCTCCAGTTAGTGAGATCTCACTCTCACTAGACTGGATTTGTTTTCCAGGAAATAAATTCTTTCCTGAGAGAATAGTGGTTATAAAGCCATGATGCTCCTCCCTCCTTTTCAGCAGATCTGTTTCCCCTTTAACCTTCTTAGCCATGTTGTGATGAATCATAAAAGCCCTCCCCAGAAGGAGGGCCAAGCCCCAACCTCTTAGCCTGCACAACTGTGAGCTAAATGAACGTTTTTTCATAATTGATTACCCAATTTCAGTTTTTTAAAATAGCAACATAACATGGATTAAGAAAACTGGTAAGCCAGGTTTTTAAACTGGAAGGCAACATTGTAAAGACAACCTATACATTTAAAGTGAACCCAATCCAACAAGTTATCCTTTTTTTTTTTAGGCAGAGTCTCGCTCCGTTGCCCAGGCTGGAGTGCAGTGGTGCGATCCTGGCTTGCTGCAACTTCCACCTCCTGGGTTCAATTGATTCTCCTACCTCAGCCTCCTGAGTAGTTGGGATTACAGGCACGTGCCACCAAGCCCAGCTAATTTTTGTATTTTTAGTAGAGACGGGGTTTCACCTTGTTGTACAGGCTGGTCTCAAACTCCTGACCTCGTGATCTGCCCACCTCGGCCTCCCAAACTGCTGGGATTACAGGCATGAGCCACTGCTCCTGGCCCTAACAAATTATGTTTTAAACAGACAACGAATTCTAAAGTTCATGTGGAAAAAATAAAGCAAGAATAGCCAGGAAAATCTTAAACAGACAAAAACTGTTCCAATGTCCTTTTTAATCTTTTATGTATTTTTGTGATAAATATATGCAAACTACTGAAAAAATTAAGAAAATATATACATTATTACAGTGGCCGGGTACGGTGGCTCATGCCTGTAATCCCAGCACTTTAGGAGGCCAAGGCGGGTGGATCACCAGGTCAAGAGATCGAGACAATCCTGGCCAACATGGTGAAACCCCGTCTCTACTAAAAAAAGACAAAAATTAGCTGGGCATGGTGGTACGCACCTGTAGTCCTAGCTACTCGGAAGGCCGAGGCAGGAGAATTGCTTGAACCTGGGAGGCGGAGGTTGCAGTGAGCCGAGATGGCGCCACTGCACTCCAGTCTGGCACCTGGCGACAGAGCAAGACTGTCTCAAAAAAAAAAATATATATATATACACACACACACACACACACACACACATTATTTACCAATATTCTCAATGACAAAAAGTGCTTATGCACAATGCTAAGCGGTAGGCAAAAGGGGACCAAAGATTTCACAGACAGCATATCTTAAGGTATGCAAACCTTTATGCAAAGAAGGTAGGAAAATGCTGTGATTATCTCTGGATAGTTTTTTTGGGGGGATGGGGGACAGAATCTTGCTCTGTTGCCCAGGCTGGAGTGCAGTTGTGTGATCCTGGCTTACTGCAACTTCTGCCTCCTTGGTTCAAGTGAGTCTCCTGCCTCAGTCTCCCCAGTAGCTGGAATTAAATTTATGTGCCACCACACTTGGCTAATTTTTGTATCTTTTTTTTTTAAGAGACGGGGTTTTGCTGCACTGGCCAGGCTGGTCTCGAACACCGGATTCCCAAGTGATCTGCCCACCTCAGCCTCCCAAAGTGCTGGGATTACAGGCATAAGCCACTATGCTCGGCCATCTCTGAATAGTTTTTAATCTAATTCTCAACTTTTCTGGATTTCTCAAATTGTCTAAGTGCTTTTATAATCTGAAAAAGACAAAAATGATTTGTAATTACCAGTTTAATACTAGTTTTTTTATGCATTTTTAAATGGCTATAACAAAGATAATATAGCTTTGGTTTTAAACTTAAACCTGTGAAAGCCAGTGATATACATTTTATAACATATATCAACTAATTAGCTAATGATCAATTCTAGATAAAAAGCACAGTATCTCACAATGCTTATCTTTCAAAGGTCGTATTTTGAACATGTATATGAATATATTAATAAATAATATTGGATAATGACCTCATAGCAAATAAAGATTTTCTCCCAGCCAACATAACTGTGTATTTAGTATCCACTTTGGGAAATGAGGCACTGGGGATTTAATAAAAGGCACACGGGGCCGGGTGCCATGGCTCACGCCTGTAATCCCAGCACTTTGGGAGGCTGAGGTGGGCGGATTGCCTGAGATCAGAAGTTAGAGACCAGCCTGGGCAACACGGTGAAACTCATCTCCACTAAAATACAAAAACTTAGCCGGGTGTGGCTGTGTGTGCCTGTAGTCCTAGCTACTTGGGAGGCTGAGGCAGGAGAATTGCAAGAACCCGAGAGGCAGAGGTTGCAGTGAGCCGAGATTATGCCACTGCACTCCAGTCTGGGCGACAGAGTGAGACTCTGTGTCAAAACAAAAACAAAAACAAAGGCACATAGTATGATTCCTTCCCTGCAGGAGTTTATGGCTAACAATAATAATTACTGATATTCACTGAGTACTTGTTTTATGTTATCCTCATGTATCTGAGGTAGACGTTATGACCTGTATTTTATACATGAGACTGAGGCACATAGCAGTTATAATCAAGTTAAAACAGAACATGTACTTTAAAAAGTAAATAGCAACTCATTGTGGAATGTGGAAGTGAGCTATGTAGACAAAAGAATGTCATGTTCATAAGAAAAAGTCAGGAAAAGCTTCATGGAGAAAGCAGGAACAGAGTCAAACCTTGAAAGGGCACCATTTAGATGGGCAGACAGCAGGCTCCAGAGAGTAAAAAACGTGGCAAAACGTCCCACAGAAAAAGTCATTAGCATGTTCAGGAAATAGTGAGAAACTTACTTTAAGCAAAAAGATTCCTACAGTAAAATGGTTGGAAAAGAAATCTGCAAAGTAGGTTTATCATCTTCCTAGTGCAGTATATAAATTCATGACTTTGTAATGTGTTCTCTTTCCTTCTCCAAATGCCTTTTTAAAGAAACATGCTTAAATGATATAATGTCCAGGATTGGTTTGTAAATAATCCAGTGCTTGTGTGGTGGGAGAGGGGTAGGGTTGGCGATAAAACGCTGAGAATATGAGGGTTCATTATAGACTTCTACCTTTTTATGTTTGAATGTTTTCATAATAGAAGATAAAAAGGCACTTAAAAACATGCCTATTATTAAAGAAGTAGAGTGTTTATATGTTTATGTGCAAAACCATTTACAAATGAAAACCATTTACAAGCATGAAATATATGATATATACAACTTCGTTCTGGGGGTTTATGGACTCTAAAATTTAAAACAAATAATCTTAGGTGGTAAGTCTTTTAGATGTACCCAGACTCTGGTCAAAAGTATGTTTCTAACTTATGGACATTAGCCTGCCACCTATAGCATTCCTCTTAATGCTTAGCATCTGTTGTCTGGTGATATAAAATTTTAGTTTCAGGGTTAAAGGAAACAGATGTTCCTCTTCAGTGAAAAAATGATGGCAATTTTCAATAGAAAAATGTCATTAAAAGGGAAGGGAGGAAGCTAAAAAAAAGGTAAGCATATTTAATCACAAAATAGAGGAAAAGATGATAAAAAGGTGATAAGTCAAATTCATTTACCTTGTTTAATTTTTTTCAGAGCCTTTAAGTCATGAAACCTTTCAAGGTACTCTGTGAGTTTTGCACACGCTATCTGTTCTTGCCTGCTTGGTGAACTGACTCATTCATCCAACCTCAACTCAAGATTCACCTCCTCATGTCTTCCCTTGTCTCCACTCTCCATACCAAGCAGAGTCAGGATTTTTGTAATGTATATAATACATACACACAACATGTATGCGATAGCACACATCATACTGTACTGTGATTGTCTTCTCTATTCTATTTAGGTTTTTATCAATTCCTTGTGACTATTAAAATAGTACACAGGGAAGTCACTGAAAAATGTTAAATGAACAGAAACTTGAATACAATTGGCAATAATGAACATTTTAACAAATCCAAGAGCATAATTGGACTCCAAAGTAAAAATGCACATTCAAAATCCAGTGTAGATCAGATTGCTGAATACAATATGTTGTTAACTCTTCATGAGAAACCTCCATTGACAGCTTTGCATTTATGTTTACTTCTCAATAATATTTTGGAAAATCAAGTAGAAAGATGCAAATTTCCTTATATTTATGTTAAGGACCTAGGCTGCAGGGTAAAATAAAGACCTGAGGTAATTTCCATTTAGTATCCACATCTTATATCACCTCCTGGAATTCAGATGTTCTATTAAGTAGCAAGGAGCAAGCCTTGAAGGTGCTTGCACACTGGAGAGTGTGTGTTCTGATTTCTTTTAATTTGTAAGATACACACTTTCAAAAGATCTCTAAGATTGAGTAGGCAGGTTACCTTGATCATTACTCTGAGAGCTACACCATTCTTCTAAAACATAACAATGGAGGCCCCCAAACGATTTGTCTTCAAGGGCTCTTTTATTAATCCTCTGCACTGTAGACTTAGACTTATCTGAGGACTCACGGTCAAAGAGATCTTTTGATATGCTTGAAACAACTAGTGTTATTGCACTGTTAAGTTATCCAAACTGGAAGGAAATAAACTTGATGAGTCATTTATTTTATTGCATCATTCTGAAGTCACATTTGGTTAGGTGTTTTGAAATAATAAAAATGACTCACAGACTTTATTTGACCATCACTACAGGAGATGCAATAATTAATCAATGAATAGATGGAGGTTGGTCAATGCAAAGCTAAGTGTTCTAGACAAAGAATTACTTACAATGTTGACAAACTTCTAAAAAACATTCTATTCTCAAGTCTATTTGAAAAGTTAGAAATATTTTTTTCAGATTCTTTTTATCATTTTATCTATTAAGGTATAATTTCTCATATTCAGAGTCACTTCTGAATACTAAAACTATATTCATTAAGTCTGATTATGAGTAAGAATTCAATATAGGAGATTTTTTAAAAGACAAAAAAAAAAACTTCTAAGTGTAAGAGCTCAAGGTATTTATTTACAAAACTTTCAAATAAGAAATCTTAAAAAGAAGCCACTGAAAACATTAGGAATAGAAGAAGAAAAAAGGAATTATCCAAGCAATATATAAGTACAAAAAGAAACAATGAGAAAAGCAGAAGAAATGTACACATCAATATGCCAAACATGCTGTGCCTAGAGTGCCCAATGACTGGTTACTAACCATATTTAATCTGCAGAAAGGGGTGACTAAACCTACGGTATTTTCATTAGTCTTGGATCACTTGGGCACTATGTAGCTTATTTATTTTTAGGATTACCAAACAAATTGTTTAACAGAGTTGTTGATTAAGGGCCTTATTTATATATAACACTGTGTTGGAGCTTCAAATGTTGACTGTTTCCTATATGGGAAATAAATTTTTATTGACATACTAATTCCTCCAGCTTTATTGAAGTGCACTTTAAAATAAGAATTGAATATGAAAGACAACATTCTGAACTCCAAAACAGTAACAATTTTACTTATATTAATACTTACTTCTTTTACATGAAATTAGTTTATCCCTTTTTTGGGGGTGGAAGGAAACACAGAAATGACACTCCTGACCTAACTGTGATAAAATTATTCAGCACTAGAAAAGTGGGTCAGCATTTATCATTTACAAAATCTAGGTCAGGTCAGCATTTCCAACTAGTCTCTTAAAATGGAAAACATGAAAATGTAAGGATGTTCGCCTGCATATGAATGAACAAACACACATATATCTAATTTGCCCAAAATAAGTGACCAGAATTCTTTGAAAAGATTTCCACTAATACATAAAAATTATCAACATTTTCTTCTGACATTATCAGCATAGAAAATTTAAACTTTGTTGCTTATCATGTGGTAGGGTGATATTGTACCAAATAGACAAGTAACCTCAGTTTAATTAGAGACCAAGAAATCAGGCTTGATAAATATTTAGATACGCCCATCACCCATCTCCTCTCAGCACCAGTGGCCGCTAAATATTTGGGTTAACGAAGTAATCCAAATATATAAATTTGACCTTAGATGAATCAACATCTCTACTTGTCAGTTTCATTTCATTTGTAAAATGAGGGCGATGGATTAAATAACCATTTGTTCTCACCAGTCCTATTTCAAAAATGTACAGAGACCTTTTCTATTTAATACTTTCCACTTAAGAACTTTCATGGATATGAGTAAAACTACAGTATAGAGTAGCAGCAACTGAACTCTGTTTTCTATTGGCAACACTGATTTTATAGTTATTTTCATCTCATTATCATAGTACCTACAATTAATTTGCTATGTTTGTGCTACTTCATATTGGAGCTATTTTACATACACCTCAGACCTAAAGATAAGGCAAATGGGTGTCAAGAGTTATTAAGAGAAGGTATACACAAAACAATAATGAATGACAGAGTGAAAAAAATTAGAATAAATGCTTCATATATGTCTTTGATAAATACTGGACCAGAGAAAGCGTTCTGAAGGACAAAGAGCAAAGCCTGCTGTAAAGAAAAGTACTTTGACCTTGCAATTGAGAAAAGACAGAGACTGATAAAATGTCCTATCATATGGTATGAAATCTAACTGCTTATTAGTACCACTTGGAGCTTAAAAAGCCATCACTGCCCAGAAATTTGGATTTAACTGGTCTAGGCATCCGTAGTTTCCTAAAACTCCCTGGAATTTTTTTTTTTTTTTTTTTTTTGAGATGGAGTCTTGCTCTATTGCCCAGGCTGGAGTGCAGTGGCGTGATCTTGACTCACTGCAACCTCCACCTTCTGGGTTCAAGCGATTAGCCTGCTTCAGCCTCCCAAGCAGCTGGGACTAAAGGCACATGCCACCATACCCAGCTATTTTTTTCGTATTTTTAGTAGAAATGGGGTTTCACCATGCTGGTCAGGCTGGTCTTGAATGCCTGCCTCAGCCTCCTGAAGTTTTTATTTGCAATCAGTATTCAAAAACTTTGTTAGAGAAGATCAGTACCCACATCAGATTCCTACTAGTCTAATGCAGTGGTTATCAAAGTGTAGTTCATGGAACCCTTTCATGGGTTCATGAGGTGGGAACTATTTTTATAATACTAAGATACTTGCTTTTCAACTGTGATGCTGTTTTCATGCATCACATTTTCATGGGTGATGCAAAAGTAATACTAGCAACAGAATTATTGTCTAAACTGCTACCGCCTCACCTACTCCGGACATATAAACTTTGCTTTTCTTCTTAAATTTTTTGTGCAATTAATGGTATTGTTGCATAGTAGAAAGGGCACAGTATTTGATGACAAATCTGTTAAGTTTAAATCTTAGCTTTGTTATTTATAAGCAGCGTAATCTTGGGCAAGACACTTAGCACTCTGCAGCTGTTTCTTCATATGAACTATATGGCTAATAAGTCTTTAATAAAACTTTGTATGTGAAACACCTGTCAGAGTAGGTGCTTAACCAATACAGTAAGTCCTCACTTAAGGTCATCCATAGGTCCTAAAATACAACTGTAAGCCAAAAGATGTGTAACAAAACCAATTTTACTATAGGTGAATTGATATAAACAAGAGTTAAGTTCTGATGGCATATTTTTGGTCACAAAAACACCACCAAACTTCCAAATAAATATCAAAACACTTCTGATATTAAACTCTGAAATAAATGTGAGTTAAACATTCACTTAAGAAAGATTAATAAAAACAAGTAAGATAACTGGCTATTCACCTATTTCAGTTTAGTGTTGTAGGTGCCAAGAGCCATCCCAGTAGCTTGGAGTATGCAACGTCATTCCAGTGCAGAGCACTCAAACTGGGAGAGTGCAGACACCTCAACAAACCTAATGTATATATCTCTGGGATGACGGGGTGGAGAGAACTGGAGTTCCCAGAGAAAATCCATGAAGACATGAGAAGAACAGACAAGAAGACAACGTGCAAAGTCCACACAGCAACTGGGAATGGAGTTTCTTCCTCATAAATGTTATCAAAGATCTGCTGTATTTCTTTCCTGTCCAAAAAATCATCCAAGCTGGAGCTGTGCTTCATCACCCTTCACTAAGTACCTTCAAAATCATTTTCATAGTTTTCCTTTCCTTTCAACCCAACTGCTCATCAGAATTGAGACATTCAATCATCGTATAACTGAATTACTGTACTTGTTTTCAACCTGGTCTCCCAGATTCTAATCTTTCTCTATTTAAATATACTCTCTCCATGTTGTTACTAGTTGGTTTTCTAAAATGCACATCTTTTATTTCCCTGCTCCAAAGCCTTTATCAAGTAAGCAATTAAATATCATCAAAATATAAAGTCTTTGGCATGGCACAAAGTTCTTCAAAATCCGGCCCCAATCTTTCCAGCCTCACATATCACCAGTCTACTATACTTAACTTCTTTTCTTTTATTCCTGCCACATTGAGGCTTCATGCAACTATTGAATTTCATGCGTTTTGTTTCCGTAACTGCCATTTTCTTTCTCTATGGGACACAGATTGCTGTCCCACCTCTAGCTAATGACTTCTTCCCAAATACTCAATCTTTAAAATGCAGGTGAGAGAATTACTTTCTTTCTTGGGGACATCTCCCAAGCAGTTCCCAGCCAATAGTATTCCTTCCACTGTGTTTAATTATTTTCTACATATCTTCTGCTATGAGAGAAAACATTTCACACCTATTCTCTGAGATTCAGTTTAATTATGTAGTGTGAGCAGTCATTCCTACTTTGCAGAGTTTGTGAAAATCACTTAGCACCACAATAAAAAGACGTGAAAGTAAACTCCCTTACGGTTAACCAAGTAAAGCATGGGAACTAGGAATGATTCTAACCCTGTTTGGCTCAGTCTAAACCCATGCTCTTTCCACTACATGCTACATCATAGCAGACAAAAGATGGAATTTACTTATTTAATAATCTCCCCCACTGGACTGTGAAATCATTGAAGGCGCCGAGCATGTTTGTATCTCCAGACTCTTAATGGAATACTAACTCTAGTTAGCACTGTGAATGTAGATTAAAAGACTTAGTCTCTAGGAACTCTGCCTAGAGAGGGAGAAATGTAGGCAACAGCCCTCCGATTGGGCTTGTTATTGCTGTTTTTTGTGAAAAGGGTTATGCTAGAGGGATACTGGAGGTATACATAGGGACTAGGAATATCCCTATACATACTTAAAGAGAGTAGAAGAAAATAGAAGGGGTCAAGGGAGGCTTTTTGGAAAGAGATAAGACATGAGAGGAACATTGAAGGATGTTATGCCTTAGGCAGGAACAAGGCATTCTGAAATTCTTTAAAAGTATCAATTCACAAGAGCTACAATTACTGTTCATGCTGAGAGTTGTAAATAATTACTGCTGATAAACATTTTGTCCTTGAAAGGCTTTTTTAAAAGATTCTTTAAAATACAGTAATCCAGGTTCATTAAGTCATTACCAGTAGGTTACCTCAAAAACAAACCAAGTTTAGGTGCAAACTCAAAGATACTGAGACACTAATCCATTTCTTAAACTGCCAAGTTAGCCTTCTTGAAACCTCACTTCGTAGCTCTGCCAACAGCAATGTACTTCTGACATCCCAAGCTCACAGGAATAAAAAAACCACCTGGCAGTTGTTTCTGTTTTCTACCTATATCTGATTTTTATATATATATATATATATATATATATATATGTGTGTGTGTGTGTGTGTGTGTGTGTGTAAGGAACAAATCACTAAGACTTATTTTATCCTCAGTTATGTTGTGTTTCTATCAGCAGGAAGGTTTCTGGCACTAAGTTTGAGTCCTGGCTTTACAATTCACTAGGTGTGTGATCCGAGGCAAGTCAGCCTCTTAGTGTTTCACTGTTTTCACTTGTAAACATCTACTTAGAAGCTGTTGTGAACTTGATATTTCCAATCTTATAAACTGATTTTTTGAACAGAGCCTGGAACATAGGCCATGCTAATAAGAGAAAGCATTTGCTACTTTTGGAAAAAGCATGACAAGATAGTTTATATACTTCTGATCTTAAGCACAGTATAATGCATCTTGTTTTTAGCTAGTCTATGTGACAGTGAGATGATAAAAAGTTATCTTTGACTTGCACTACGAGTAATCATGTTCTAGAAAGATGTAAAAGAATTAAGAGTGACAGTCTTCCTAGTCTCAACTGCTATTTTCTCCATCAGGTGGTAAACTCGTCCAGAGAAGAGACTGACTTACTGCTATATGGGATTCTGCAGCAACTTCTGTGAACACAGGCTCATCATTTTTCACATGGAGACTCAAGCTTTTTGGAGTCACAGTTGTTTTTGAGTCTACTCGCAGGCATGCATCTTTTGCCCAGAAATATACACAACATTTGGCACATGGACTTGGAGGTAAAACAGGAGGAAGGCCTGAGGCTAGACATCACTCCAATAAGTATATTAAGCTCTTAGAAAAGCAATCCACCTTTGCAGAGAAGTCTTAAACCTATAGCTTGTAAAGTAGCATCTTCAAAGTTGAGAGAAAGATGTGGGAGGGGCCCTGAGAGGCTACTGACCGAACAGATGAAAACGAAGATACAGAGGTGTGTGCCAAAGGAACCTCTCCCTCAAAATCAAACAATAACACCAGAGTCAAGCACCTAGGGCGAGATAAGGAGATGCAAGAAAACAAGCGGAAACTCGAGAAGCTCTAATGCCTCTAAGGATCGATGACCAGGGAAAATCTACGTAGCCAACGAGTTAAGACACACCAAGGCATTTTTTTGTCTAAACAAAGTAGGAAAGCGGCCTTTGCTTGAGGGGCGAGCTCCGCGACCCAGGGGTCTTCCTTGGACAGTCCATCTAGATTTTCTCTGGTTGGTCGGGCAGTGACCGCGTGGCTCCACAGCCTCTCAGCCTGGGCCCACACACCCCGGGCTGCCGCACAACCTCTAGCCCTAGACCAGATCCACAACCCCGTCTTGAAGCTCAACCGCGACCCAGCAGCCCAACTTCTTACCATAGCGATGCCGGCGGTGCCGCAGCCACATCACCCTTCCGGGCTCCAAGCGGAAGAGGCTGCACGCCCCGTCTGTCCTTCTAGTCCTCTCCAGCCCTCCGGTTGGGCTTGTCATGGCACCTCCTCCCAGGCCGCGCGATTAAGACGCTAGGATAGGCTCCTCTCCACCGGAAAAGGCGGGATCTAGACCACGTTCCGCAGGCCGGCGGAAGTAGCTGATGCTCTCATTGGTTGCAAGACATTGATCTGAGAAAGCGGGCGTTTCGTAAGAGACCGGAAGTGGAGTCACGGAGAGGTAGGGTGCGGAAGTGGGGCTGCCTCTTTAACAAAAATCTGATGTTCTGTTCTTTTTATCTTTTTTCTTTCTTTTTAAAAAATCCCATGCTATTTGCCCCTAAAACTCCGCAGTGAGAGAATCCCCCTCAATTTGTGAGCGCCCTCGCCTTCCTCTTGTGAGCTTTTGGGGATGCTAGGGTTCCCGAAATCATCCTCAGGGTGCGCACCTACCTGTTCACCCCCATTTCAGTTTCTCCATTTACATCTGGGGGATTCTTGGGAATGCGAAGCACTTTTGAAATGCCCTGTGTTGGTTGTGGAATTGGGAGGACAGTTGAATCCAGAGGGTAGTGTTGAATAGGCTGTTTGACATTGGCCTGTCCTCTCAATCCCCAGATTTTGATAAACTGTGGGTTCCCTCCAGGCATCGGAGGCTGAAACGTACTAAGCTCTTTGGAGTCAGGAAAGAACTTTCTGTGGTAACCAATGGGAAGGACTGCCCTTTAGGGAGTGCAGCAATTGATTAGGTACTTTAAAGAGATCAACTGGCAAGACAAATGACAAGCCAATGTGTAATCAGTAGTACTATTTAGCTTTTTCTGATTTTAATTATTCCATTAGGTGAGGTTCTATTACACACACACACACACACACACACACACACACACATTTTTCTTGCTGCATTTTATAGATGGAGAAACAGGCACTTTGACGTGTTTGAGTTTGCATAGTTCTTGTTAGTCTCATAAAGTATTAGAAGTGAGAGTTTTTTCACTCTTTGCCCCCTAATGGCAACCTTTTGGCGCTTAATGTGTGATGTATTTTTTCCCAGGCAGCAGAGAGTTCTTTTCAGAATGTCATCAATTTTTTATTTATTGACCTTGAAGGTGGATAGAGAGAGAGAAGGTAACTCAAGTGAGATGTTGGTTTATGAGCTGTATACGGCCTATGAGACCCTTCTGTATTAGGGCAACACAATGATTAGAAGATTTGGGATTCTGCTATTTGTGTTTACATTGTTCTCTCAGGCACACAAAGATTATTTATTTATTTATTGAGACAGAGTATCGCTTTGTCACCAGCCTGGAGTGCAGTGGCACCATCCTGGCTCACTGCAACCTCTGCCTCCCAGGTTCAACCGATTCTCCTGCCTCAGCCTCCCGAGTAGCTGGGACTACAGGCGCACGCCACCACACCCAGCTAATTTTTGTATTTTTAGTAGAGACGAGGTTTCACCATTTTGGCCAGGATGATCGCAATCTCGACCTCGTGATCCACCCGCCCCAACTTCCCAAAGTGCTGGGATTACAGGCGTGAGCAACTGCGCCCTGTAAGGTTTTGTTTTAAACTATAACTAACTTGATATTTGAGTATGTTATATTGACTTGTCAAGAGTTGGTCAAATAAACAAATTAGCAAGTATTTACTGGGTGCCTGCTTTATTCAGGGGTCTTGAGATTGCAGCATAAAACAAAGATGGTCTATTCCTTTAAGGAATTTAGTAAGGATAGGGGAGAGGGGAATGAGAAAGGTTTAAAAAATACAGTACTCTCTACCTGAGGAAGAAAAAAGTCTTTTAATGTTCTGTCTTGTAGTTCCTTTATATTGTACCTTTTAAGTCTTGCCATTCAAATTAAACAAACCTGGTTTAGTTATGGAAATTATGTTATGCAACTTATCGAGCTTGGCTTTTAGGGTAGTAAATGTGTCTGTAGACATAACTGCCCTTGGTTTCATGTGAAGATTGTCTTGATCTTTGTTACACTAAAGGATAATACTGCTGTATGAAGCTGTGCTTCAGGCTACCTGTGAAGAGCATCAGAAAGCTTCAAAATAGTAAAGAATGATGTTGCCAGTTTTTTAGTTATCCACAGAGAAACACATTTGCCAATAAATGAGACTGAACAAATATGTATAATGTTTATTGTATTTATGTAAAACATCAAAGTTAATCTGATGTGTTGAGATTTTTTTGGGAGGTGGTTGTTTAGCTGCATCGTCTTTAAGCACATAAATCACCTACTTTTTGGTTTTCAGATTATATCACAATTTCAAAAGTCTTTCTGGAAGCTTTGTAATAAATCCTCATTTAAAACCATCTTGGATCCTTTCCTTACTAGAAATAAAATCTGACTGTGTTATTCCTTTGTTCAAAAATTATTTATTTTTATTTTTATGTTTGAGACGGGATCTTGCTCTGTGGCCCAGGGTGGAGTGCAGTAGCACAATCATGACTCACTGCAGCCTCAACCTCCTGGGCAGAAGCGATTAATCCTCCTCCCTCAGTATCCCCAGTAGCTGGGACCGTGGGTATATGCCAGCACAGTTGACTAATTTTATTTTGTTTTTTGTAGAGACAGGGGCTCACTCTTTTGCCTAAGCTGGTCTCAAACTCCTGGGCACAAGTGATCCTCCTGCCTCAGCCTCCTGAAGTGCTCGGATTACAGGTGTAAGCTACCGTGTCTGGCCGGTTAAAAAAATTATCTCTCCTGCATCTGGAAGAATATTTCCAACTTTGTTTTCATGGGTATTTTAGAATCGTATGTAAAAATAGTGGATATTTATATTTTTCTGTGGAACCAGTGCACAGGTGTCCTCAGTGTTATGAGGATTAAATGAGTTATTACAAGTAAATCATCTAGGCAAGTGTTTGTCATACAGTAAGCCCTCAGAAAGTGTTGGCTAATTGTGCATGGCTTTCTCTTTGCTAAATTAAGAGTCCCTGAAGAGGTTTTGATTTCTGCTGTTTCAGTTATCCATGATCAACCACAGTCTGAAAATATTAAGCAGAAAATTCCAACCAGGTGCGGTGGCTCATGCCTGTAATCCCAGCACTCTGGGAGGCTGAGGCGGTGGATCACTTGAGGTGAGGAGTTCAAGACAAGCCTGGCCAACATGACGAAACCCTGTCTCTACTAAAAATACAAAAATTAGCCAGTCGTGGTGGTGCATGCCTGTAGTCCCAGCTACTCAGGAGGCTGAGGCAGGAGAATCAATTGAACCTGGGAGGTGGAGGCTGCATTGAGTTGAGATTACACTACTGCACTCCAATCTGGGCAACAGAGCGAGACTCCATCTCAAAAAAAAAAAAAAAAAAAGAAAGAAAGAAAGAAAAAGAAAAAAGAAAAGAAAAAGTATTCCAGAAATAATTCATAAATTTTAAATGGCATGCCTTTCTTAGTTGTGATGAAGTATCATTCCATCCCACTCCATCCAGCCTGGGGCCATGAATCATCTTTTTTCTTTGTTCAACATATCCCTGCTATATAAACTTCCTGCCTGTCAGTTGCTTGGTTATCAGATTGATGGAGGTGGTATCATAGTGCATGTGTTCTAGTAATACTTATTTTACTTAATTATTGCTTCAAAGCACAATAGTAATGATGCTAGCTGTTTGGTTATGCCAAAGAGTATCTGTAAAGTGCCTCTTTTAAGTGAAAAAGTGAACGTTCTCCACTTAATAAAGAAGAAAAAAATATCATATGCGGATATTGCTGAGATCCATGGTAAGAACAAATCTATCCATAAAATTGTAAATACGCAAAAAGAAACGTATGCTAGTTTTGCTGTCACACCTCAAACTGCCAAACTTATACCCATAGTGTGTGATGAAAGCTTAGTTAAGATAAAAAAGAAATTAAATTTCTGGGTAGATGTGAACAGAAAGAAACATGCTCAGATTGAAGGCAGTTTAGTTCAGCCTCCCTGGGGGGCCTTGGGATGTACACCCTTAGATAAGGAGAGGACTGCTATAAAAGGCTTTAGTATTAAATTGATATTGCATTTATATCACCAGACCACTTTCTTCCCATTTTCTCTTTTTACTTTGTTTCTAGTGTTAATGATAGGGTTAATTTACATTACCTACCTTTTTTCATTCACTGTTGTTTACATATGTTGAAAGACAATTGTTCTGCGTTTTTTCTCTGATCCTCAGCTAGCCTCCCTAACCTCAGGTAGGGGTTTCTCGTGTTCCAGAAAAAAACAATAGTTTTTTTCTTCTCTCTCATTTTTATTCTCTTCCTACATGGCTTTTCAATTCAGAGTGAAATGTACTTGAGGACCAAAGTTAATACAGTTTTATTGTGTTAGGGATTTTTGTTAAATGTAGATTTTCAGCTGCTCTCGTCACACACAAAAATATAATGTAGACAATAGGTGTTAATCTCCTTCACTAAAGTAACCATTTTACTATCTATGTATCCTATAATATCAAGTTGTAAACCTCAAATAAACCCAATATCATTTTTTAAAAAGAATTTTCACCAAAAAAGACACTTCTATTTAATCTATGTATTATTTCTTTTACCTTAAGAAATGCTTCTCTTAACCTTTCGCCATTTTCAACCCCATTTATTTGCTCTTCTCTGCAATGAAAATCCTCTAAAGGATTTTCTATGCTCCATGTCCCAAGTCCTCTTTTTCTACCTCTGCATCTTCATTTGTGTATTAAAAAGATATCTTGAACTCAGATGTCCCAGAACGAACTCCTTTCCTCCCAAACCTGTCCCATTCTTTTTCCTCTGAATTGATGGCAACTTCATACAGCCAGTTGCTCAGTTGAATCTTTGGAATCATCCTTGACTCCTTACTTTCCCTTGTATTCCAACAAATCCTGTTGGCTTTTCTATGAAATATATTTAGAATTCAACAGTTTTCTACTATTTCTGTTATTAGTATATTGGTCATCTCTTGCTTGGATTTTTTTCGTTATCCACTATGATTTCATGCTTGGATTACAGTAATTGTATTCTGTTCTCTCTGCTTTTTCCAGTCCTTTCCTCCTTACAGTCTATTCTCATATGCCAACCAGAGTGATACTTTTAAAATATAAGTCAAAAATTGTATATTTAGATGTAAGATTCTAAATGCAATATGTTATCCTAGATTGGATCCTGAAACAGAAAGGGGCTATTAGTGGAAAAACTGGTGAAATCCAAGTAAAGTCTATGATTTAGTTGATAGAAATGTATCAGTCTTGGTTTCTTAGTTTTGATAAATGCACCGTGGCAGTATGAGTTGTTAACATTAGAAGAAACTGGGTGAGGATTATATGGGAACTTTCAATCTTTGCAGCTCTTCTGAAAAGTCAGATTTATTCCAAAATAATATAAAAAAGAATATAACATTACTTTTTTGCTTAAAAACCTTTCGTGAATCATTTAATTCATAATTGAAGCCAACACAACAGCCTTACTTTGACCTACAATAGTCTACATCAGACTTGTCCAACCTGCAGCCCACGGGTTGCATGAGGCCTAGGATGGCTTTGAATGTGGCCCACCACAAATTTGTAAACTTCCTTAAAACATTATGAGTTTTTTTTTTTTTTTTAGCTCTTTAGGTATCATTAGTGTTAGTGTATTTTATGTGTGGCCCAAGACAATTCTTCTTCCAGTGTGGCCCAGGGAAGTCAAAAGATTGGACACCCCTGCTGTGTATGATCTGGTTTCCCATTACCTCTCTGACTCCGTGTCTTTGTATTCTCTCTCCCTTTGTTCCAGCCATACTTACCACCCTGTTTCTTAAGTACACTAGGCCTACTTCTATCATAGGGCCACTGCACTGGGTACATCTATTGGGAATGCTTTTGCATCCGTGCAGCTAATTCCTTCACATCTTTTACATATTGCTCAAATGTCACCCTTGCAGTAAAGCTTACCCCAACCTCCCTATTTAAAATTGAGCTTTGCAACTTCCAACAGGTGGAGGAACTCCTCCACCCTGTTTTACCTTCTCTTTTTGCTCTAGCATTTATCACTATTCTATATATGTTTTACATATTTGTTACATGTATTTTTAATTGTCTTCCCTTATTAAAATGTAAAATCCATGCAGGCAGGCATTTTTATCTGTTTTGTTGTCTTAGGCCACATTCTAAACCATTTGTCTGAGGCATAGAAGTACTCAGTTGGTTTTGGTTGAATTAATGACTGACTTGATTGGGTGTATGAATCTGTAATTTTTTTTTTTTGAGATGGAGTCTTGTTCTGTCTCCCAGGCTGGAGTGCAGTGGAGCTATCTCTACTTACTGCAACCTCCACCTCCTGGGTTCCAGCGATTCTCCTGCCTCAGCTTCCTGAGTAGCTGGGATTACAGGTGTGTGCCACTATGTTCAGCAAATTTTTTGTATTTTTAGTACAGATGGGGTTTCACTATGTTGGCCAGGCTGGTCTCAAACTCCTGACCTCAAGTGATCCACTGGCTTTAGCTTCCCAAAGTGCTGGGATTACAGGTGTGAACCACCACGCTTGACCTTGAATCTGTAATTTTTGATTTGCAGTCTGAAGCATTGAAGTATTTATCATTTCCATATATCACGCTCTTTCTTGCCTCTAAGCCTTTACTCATGCAGACGCTTCTACTTGGAATGTCCTTCTTTATCTTTCTTCTTCTACCCTTAAGTTGTTTTCACCTGTTTCTCTTTAAAGATTTGTATAATATTAGATGTAACTCAAGGAATCTTTAAAATGTCAGGCCAGGATGAGTGCTACTTTTCAGAGGAGCTCCTACCCTACCTCTGCAGTTTACAAATTTGTGTTATAATTCTCTTTGGGTGTCTCTATCTCAGTAGAAAGTTGCAAATGTGTCTTACTCATCTTTGGGATATCAAAGCCTGGTACATGGAAGTAATCAGTAAATGTTTTAATGCATTAATGGCATGATCAAAGACATTCAGCTATGAAGCATAGTTTTGATTTTAACCTGGGTCTTTTGAGTGTGAAATCAATTGTTTATTTGCTGTACCTTGTTTTCTAGGAAAAAGGTGGCTGTCTTTAAAATAATTGAAAGGTACTGTATCCTTTTTATACAAGTATGAGGGAATTAATGCATTTTATAGCCCTGGACAATTCGCTCCTTGTCATTGTTGGAGCTGCCAGCCCTGATGAAAGCGAGTTTTGCCTTTTTCTAAGGCATTGGCTGAAATCCTTGATCGGGGTTCAATTGTAGACTGCAAAGTTTTAATGTTGATGAAATTAGATACTTTTGGGGAGAAAAACGTTCTTGAGATTTGTGTTGCCAAAAAGAAGAAATGCATCCCAAAGTTCCAAACTGCTCATGAGGCATTCATGTTTTTACTGGATGCCATTACTACCAGTAACTTTGTATTATATTAAACTTCTGCTTGTGTACTATTGGGAAATCCCAGGCTGTGTGAAGATATTGCAAAGATTTTCTTTCAGCAATACAGAAATTTGTTCTTAAGATTGATTTAATGATGATTAGTTTAACAGTTTATCTCTGACACTTTGCACAAAATTAGGTAAACTAATTTTGCATTTAAAATAGTGTTTGTTTAATACTAGATAATGAGCTAAACTTCCCAACTACTCTTTAGATTGACATTCTGAATTCAGACTTCCCTTTGAATTTTATCATTATTGTTGCAGCCTATCAACTAAACCAGTTTTATCTTCACCTAGCCCTTAAGACTAACAAAAAAGGAAATGGATTAGCTCTATATATTCTGAAAAGGCTTCCACATTAGTAATGTGCTGGCAAATGATAATTAGGCTTGAGATTAAGTAATCAAAAATAAATATTACCTGGAGGACATTGTATCCTGAATTTTTGTTCAGTTCCATAGCTTTGCTAATCCTACAGAAGTGACTAAAATGTTGAAGTAAGCAGAGTTCAATCTGGTGTATGTTAGAGGATGCTATTAACTTACTTGTAATTTTACCTGAGCAGTGAATTAGAATTTTACTGGATAAAGAAGGAACTTGCTCAATTGTAACAGAAGCAAGTGGCTGCTAAGAAATAAGATGCTGCCATTGTTGAAACTTGTCAAAGTCTTGACATTATAAATATTGACATGCTGAGGCATGTCAATATTTACCAGGGAATTTGGAAGTTGCCGAGTTCCTGTTTAAGAAATATAACCGTAGCATTGGACAGAGTATGGAACATGTCCAAATGAACAGCTGCTCAGAGAAAATAAAATTACATCTGTCTAAACTTCGAGGCACTTAAAAAGTTAAAGTTTAAAAGTTTATGATTTTTTTGGGTAATTTTTAGGTAAATGCTTGTATGATACAGTATACTAATACAGTTTCATGTATGAGTTTAACATAAATGTTTTTTAAAAATGACAGTATTGTTGCCATTTATAAATTTGTAAATTAGCTGTGCAATGATACTCATCTATAAATTTAATTTTAAAAACTTGCCTAGTGTTGTGTTTAGGAACCAACCCTTCATTTTTAACATTGTTTTTAAGGAGAAATTGGCTCATAATGACTTAGATATTAATTTGAGGAGACAAAAGTTTATACTCTGAGAACTTCTTAAAAGTCAATATAGGAAATAGCAGTTTTGCACTTTAGATATGATAAGGAAATTTGACCTGGTTATCGTTATCTGACAAATATGTCTCAGTAGAAAATCTATAGAGTAATGAGCAAGTAGAGTTCATATATTTGGTTGAATATTACAGATCACCACTGTTAATTCCTATCTGAATATCACTGTATTTTAACCAAGAGCATTTGATGCAAATTAGACATTTGAGCTTTTATATCAAGTCATTAGAACCACACAATCTTACATTGTTTTGCAGACTTCTAGAAGAAGTTTAAACTTAACAAGTCTTTCAACGACAGTCCTAAAACAACCTTAAGAATATAAAACATGAGTATCAGGACTTGTTTTCCCATTGCTTCTCCTTTCTAATGGTAGAGATAGGTGATTTTTAAATAGCAATCTAATTGTTTAACCACTTCATAACATTATATGAGTTCTTAGAAGAAATGAATGATTTATTAAGTCCATATAGTAACATACATTGTAATTAGCTATACAGATGACCCTTGAACAATACAGGGGTTAGGGACACCAACCTCTCATACAATTAAAAATCCATGTATAACTTTTGGCTCACCCAAAACTTAACTACTAATAGTTTATTGTTGACCAGAAGCCTCATCAATAACATAAATAGTTGATTAATACATATTTTGTGTGTTTTGTGCATTATGTACTGTATTCTTACAACAAAGTAAGCTAGAAAAAAGTAAATTCTAAGGAAGGGAAAATATATTTACTATTCACTAAGTGGAAGACGATCATTATAACGGTCTTCATCCTTGTCTTCATGTTGAGCTATGTGGTGGGAGGAGGATGAGAAGGATTGATTTTGCTATCGTTTAGTTGGCAGGGGTGGCAAAGGTAGAGGAGGTGGAAGAGGAGGCAGGAGAGGCAGACACACTTGGCATAACTTTTATTGAAAACATTTTGTGTATAAGTGGACCCACACAGAACAAACCTTCAGTTGTTCAAGGATCAACTGTATATGTGTCTTAATTTTTCACTTTTTATCTAGTTTTTTTTCAAAAACAGTTTTCTAAGACATTGACTGATTGTCTCTCTTTCTCATTTTGTCCAGAGTCAAAGAAATCCCTTAGATATTAAATCAGACATACCTGAACCGAATGTTCTCACCTAACAGACTAACTGTGATGGTCATGTTCTGGAATGTTCTAACTTGGTTGAATTTTTTTGGCCATCAGCTAAATAGATACCTCTGTTATGTATAACCTCTATACAAGGTTTACGTAAAAAATCAGGCATTTCTAGGCCAGGCGTGGTGGCTCACTCCTGTAATCCCAGCACTTTGGGAGACTGAGGAGGGTGGATCATCTAAGGATAGTTCTTCATGTCCAGCCTGGCCAACGTGGCGAAACCCCATCTTTACCAAAAATACAAAAATTAGCTGGGTGTGGTGGTGTGCGCCTGTAATCCCAGCTACTTGGGAGGCTGAGGCATGAGAATTGCTTGAACCCAGGAGGCAGAGGTTGCAGTGAGCTGACATTGCGCCACTGCACTCCAGCCTGGCTGGCAGAGTGAGACCCTGTCCCCCCCAAAAAAAGGCATTTCTAAATAACAACGGCCCTATAAAATTTGTCCTGTTCAGCCAGGCACGGTGGCTCACACTTGTAATCCCAGCAGTTTGGGAGGCCGAGTTGGGTGGATCATTTGAGGTCAGGAGTTCGAGACCAGCCTGGCCAATGTGGTGAAACCCCATCGCTACTAAAAATACAAAAATTAGTTGGGCGTGGTGGTGCTTGCCTGTAACTCCAGATACTCAGGAGGCTGAGGTAGGAGAATCGCTTGAGCCTGGAAGGTGGGTGGGTGGGGGTTGCAGTGAGCCGAGATTGCGCCACTGCACTCCAGTCTAGGTGACAGAGTGAGACCCTGTGTCAAAAAAAAAAAAAAAAATTATCCCAATCATAACATGGTCATTGTTTCAGCAAGCAAGATGTCATACTAAAATATACAAAAAATTTAAAGCAACCTTATTTATGGAAATTTAGTAATTTATTTTGGTGTATATCTCTTCTTTAATTAATTTGGAGCTACATGCCTTGTGCCTTGTTATAATCAAAAGCGTGTACCTCAGTTGGCATTTTTCTGGATATTTTGTATTTCTGATATTTCATTGGGCATTCCTGTACCTTAGCCAAAGTGGAATATTCATGCAGGCAGAATTGAATTTAGTAATATGCATTTCAATTGTTAAGGAAAGATAATTTTCAAGGCATTGGAATTGTAACGTTGTTGCTACTCGTGAATCTACTAGTAGATTGTTGGTATTTCATTTTTTGAATGTTGGATTCCTCATGCAAACCTTCTCTTATACCTCTTATTTTTATTTATATTGGTCCTGTAATTTTTTTTACCTTAGAAAATGCGGCATCTTCATATGTCATTTAGCATGTATTTGACATATCGTGTCATTATTTTATTAGTACTTTAATTCTGCTATAGCAAAATTACATACTACCCAGTATATATTTACTTATAATTATTTTTATAACAAAATGTTTAATTATAATTTATGTAAAACTCTGTATTGTGATGTTCTATGTGGCTGAAAAGTTTCTGGAGAGAAGGTATTATCATTTTTTTTTCTCTTGATCTGCTGAGGTTCTTATTGAACACAAAGTTTGCACTTTGTGCTTCCTTAATGAATGATTGGTAGATGGAGTGGAATTTTACAATTGATGTTCTGCAGATTGATTACAGTTCATTATTTGAACTTAATGCGAAATTTAAAAAACATATTAAGTGACTCTGAAACTAACAACTTTGATCGGCTTTTCAGATCAGCTTTTTACATTTTGTAGTGCAAAATTGCCTCTCTTACACAAAGTAGTGTGGCTTCATCTGTTAATAGACATTTCATTAATTCTTTTGGGGAAGTGTTTCATTAAAAATAATAAGTTTTTTCTAAGACATGTAACATTCCCAACTTCTCCCTAATGAGAAAATTATTATTATTATTTTTTTTTTTTGAGATAGAGTTTTGCTCTTGTTGCCCAGGCTGGAGTGCAATGGCACATTCTCGGCTCACCGCAACCTCCCTCCGCCTGCTGGGTTCAAGCGATTCTCCTGTCTCAGCCTCCCAAGCAGCTGGGATTACAGGCATGTGCCACCACGTCTGGCTAATTTTTTGTATTTTTAGTAGAGACGGGGTTTCACCATGTTGGCCAGGATGGTCTTGATCTCTTCACCTTGTGATCCACCCGCCTCGGCTTCCCAAAGTGGAGAAAATTATTCCTGATAGTTCTGTAGTTTGAAGATTGTTGATGCATACAACATTTCCAACTTCTTTCTAATAAGATAATCATTCTAATTGTTCTGAAATTTGAAGATTGTTGATGACTTGACTTCATTTTCACTTCATTGTACTTTATAGGCAGGAACATCTTTGATTTAATGCTATTTCAGAATCCTTTGAAGAAGTCTGACAACCTTTTTAAGATTTTGTTTTAAAATTGATGTTACGTTGTAGCCATAAAGAGGCCACCAATAGATTAGTCTTTCTGATCAATAAGGTTAATTTAAAGATACTCTTTTTTTTTTTTTTTAATACTGTGTGGCCTTGTTTCACTGCTGCCTGACTGGAGATAGTGCCAATTTTGCAGATAACTAAGTGCTATCAGACAGTACACTTGTAGAAGTACAGCCTCCTAAATTTTAATACCTTAATAACAGATGACTTCTAATCTGGATTAATTACGTTGCTTGCTTCATTCGAATGTTGGAGAGGCTACCACATGAGAATCTAACAGAATGGTAGTAGAATTTTGAAATTGTCAAAGTTCCATTTCAAACAGTCACTAGCTGAGCTTTCTGCTGATTGATTCAGCTTTCTGCTGATTGTATAATTCATCTCCAGGCCCTTTCCATCAGGAGAACTGGCAGAGAATCTGCTGAGCATCATTATTGCAATATCCTTCCTATATTAAACCCTCTCTTTTTCCCCCAGTGGGGTAATGAGATAACTGTCTTGAGGTCCTTGGAGGCCAGTCAGAACTCCAGTTCTCTAACACCAAGTGGGTATTCAACAATTCAGTCTGATTCAAACATCATCTATCTAGGGTTAGTGTCAGATCCCACAGGTTCGTGGGTTTAGTCCCACAAAATTGCCCCCACTTCAGATGCCAGTCACAAGTCCTGAGTCACCTTGACCTGGTCCTTTGACCAACCAGCTATAAATTAAGGTTTCCCATGATACCATTCCTCAGGTTTGATAATTTGCTATAATGGCTCACAGAAATTGAAAAAAACACTTTATTTACCTTTACTGGTTTAGTACAAAAGATACAACTTAGGAATAGTCAAATGAGAGAGGACACATAGGGAAAGGTACGGGGGCAGGGGAACAGGCCTTCAATGCCCTTCTGTGGGCGTGCCACCTTTCAGCACCATAATGTGTGCACCAAGCAGGAAG
This sequence comes from Aotus nancymaae, assembly GCF_030222135.1. NCBI lineage: Eukaryota > Metazoa > Chordata > Mammalia > Primates > Aotidae > Aotus > Aotus nancymaae. Next base: position 75,424,768 of record NW_026988425.1, read on the forward strand.
CTGTTCACATCTCCTTATTTAAGAGTTTTGTTTTTTGAGACAGGGTTTCACTCTGTCACCCAGGTTGGAGTGTAGCTAGTATAATTATAGCTCACTGTAACCTCAAATTCCTGGGCTCCAGTGATCCTCAGTCCTAAGCCACCTGATTTGGTTTGGATGTTTCCCCACCCAAATTTCATCTTGAATTCCCATGTGTTGTGGGAGAGACCCAGTGGGAGGTAAATGAATCATGGGGGCAGGTCTTTCCCATGCTTTTATCATGATAATGAATAAGTATCACAAGATCTGATGGTTTTATAAGGGGGGGATTTCCCTGCACAAGCGCTCTCTCTTTGCCTGCTACCATACATGTAGGACATGAATTGCTCCTCCTTGTCTTCTGCCACGATTGGGAGGCCTCCTCAGCAATTTGGAACTGTAAGTCCATTCAACTCTCTTTCTGGTATAAATTACTGAGTCTCGGGTATGTCTTTATCAGCAGCATGAAAATGGACTTATACACCTCCCAATTTGAATTTTTATAGAGCTCAATCTCCTCTTCTGGGAGCATGGGAAGAGTGGAGGGTAGGGAGGAGGGTCTGAAAATCCCAGCCTACTAATGACTTGGTGTTTCTGGTGACCAGCTCCATCCTGAGACTGTACAGAGGCCTTACTCTGAATCACTTCATTATTATAAACTCAGGTGTAATTGAAAGCAGTTCCTTATGAATAACAAAAACATTCCTATCACTCAGGCAGTTTCAAGAGTTTTGCCAACTCTGTGGGAGGAGCACGGGACAAAGTTCAAACATATTTCTTATAATATCACACATACTCAGTATTTTTCCTTTGTTAAATTTTATTTATATTATTTATTATCATATGATTATTTATATTTATGGGGTACAAAGTGATATGGTTTTGAATACAATGTAGAATGATTAAATTAAGCTAATTAACATATATATCCTCTCAAGTATTTAACATTTTTTTGTCATGAGAGCATTAGACATTTATTCATAGCAATACTGAAATGTACAGTACTCAATTATTAGCTGTGTTCCTCATGCTGTACAGTTGATCTAAAATAAAAAAGTCGACTTATTTTTCATATATAACTGAGGCTTTATACTCTTTGACTGTTGTATTAGCCTGTTTTCACACTGCTATGAGAAGCTGCCTAAGGAAAAGAGATTTAATTGACTGACTTCTGCATGGGTATGGAGGCCTCAATAAACTGACAATCATGGTGGAAGGGAAAGCAGGCACATCTTACATGGTGGCAGCTGAGAGAGAAGAGTGAAATGGGAACTGCCAAACACTTTTAAAACTGTTAGCTCTTGTGATAACTCACTCTTTATTAGGTATCAGCATGGGGGAAATTGTCCCATGATCCAATCACCTCCCACCAGGTCCCGGGTCTCTCCCTCAACACCTGGGGATTACAATTCTAGATGAGATTTGTATGGGAACACAGAGCCAAACCATATCAACTGCCCGTTCCCCTATCATTCAGCCTCTGGTAGCCACCATTCTACTCTCTGCTTCTGTGAGTTCAATTAATTTAGATTCTGCATACAAGTGAAAACATGTGGCATTTGTCTTTCTGTGCCTGGCTTATTTCACTTAGGGTATGTCCTCCAATTTCATCTGTCATATCACAAATTACAAAATTATTTTTATTTTTTAAAGTTTGAATAGTGTTCCATTGTGTGTATATGTATTTTTTGTATTCATTTATCCTCTGATAGACATTTAGGTTTATTCCATAACTTGACTATTGTCTAGTGCTGCTGTGAATATGGGAATACAGATGTCTCTTCCACATTCTGATTTTAAAACTTTCAGGTAAATACTCTAAGCAGGATTGCTAAATCATATGGTAATTCTGTTTTTAGTTTTATGAAGATCCTCCATACTGTTTCCCATAATGGTTATACTAATTTATATTCCTATCAACAGTGTACAAGGGTTCCCTTTTCTCCACCTTCTTGCAAATGTTTGTTGTTTGTTGATAATGGCCGTTTTCACTGATAGGAGGTATATCTAATTCTGATTTTAATTTCTGTCTCCCTAATGATTAGTGATGATGAGCATTTTTTCAAGTATCTGTCAGTTATTCCGATGTCTTTAGAGAAATATCCATTCAAATCAATAGCTCACGTTTTTATTGGATTATCTGTTTTGTTTCTGTAGAGCTGTTTGATTTCCTCTTATATTTTGGATATTAGCCCCTTATCAGATGTATGAACTACAAATATTTTCTTCATTCTGTAGGTTGTCCCTTGACTCTGCTAATTGTTTCCTTTCATGTGCAGAAGGTTTCTAGTTTCGTGTAATTCCATTTGTCTATCTTTGCTTTTGTTTCCTATGCTTTTAATGTCAAATCAAAAAAACAAACAAACAAAAATCATTGCCCAGACCAATGTTGTATAATTTTCCTCTATTTCTTGCTTGTAGTTTTATAGTTTCAGGTCTTATGTTTACATCTTTAAATCATAAACTCCATTTAGAGTTGATATTTGCATGTGGTATGAGATAGGGGTCCAATTTCATATGGCTATCTAGTTTTCCCAATATAATTTATTGACAAGATTGTCCTTTTCTCATTATATATTCTTTACACCTTTGTCAAGGATCGATTGACTATAGATATGTGAGTGTTTTGCTCAACTCTATTCTGTTCCATTGGTCACTGTATCTATTTGTTTTGCCTATTTATAATAGACATAAATGTGTCTGTTTATAAAAATAAAACAGCAATATGCTGTTTTAATTACTACCCCTTTGTAGTAGAGTTTGAATGCTTTGTTCTTTTTGATTATGATTGCCTTGGCTATTCAGTGGTGTTGTGTGTTTGTGTGTTTTATATAAATTTTAGGATTCTTTTTTCTACATCTGTGAGAAAAATAATGTTGCAATTTTGATAGAGATTGCATTGAATCTTAAATCACTTTGGCTAATACGGATATTTTAACAATATTCTTCCAGTCAATGAACATGGGCTATCTTTCTATTTATTTGTGTCTTTCTTCCATTTCTTTCATTAGTGTTTTAGAGTTATAAGTGTCCAGGTATTTCACCTTGGTTAATGTATTCCTAATTATTTTCTTCCTTCATTCTGTTAATGTGGTATATCATATTTATTGATTTGCATATTTGAACTGTCTTTGCATACCACAGATAAATCCTCTTGATCATTGTCAAAGATCCTTTTAATGTGTTGCAGAATTTGGTTTGCTAATACTTTGTTGAGGATTTTTTTATCTTTGATCTTCAAGGATATTGACCTGTAGTTTTCTTTTCTTGGGATGTTCTTTTCTGGCTTTGGGATTAGAGTAATGCTGGCTTCATAAAAGGAGTTTGATGGCTTTTATGAAGCTGGGCTTGGTGGCTCACACCTGTAATCCTAGCACTTTGGGAGGCCGAGGCGGGCAGGTCACGAGGTCAGGATATTAAGACCATCTGGGCCAACATGGTGAAACCCTGTCTCTACTAAAAATGCAAAAAAATTAGCTGGGCCTGGTGGAGCACACCTGTAATCCCAGCTACTTGGGAGGTTGAGGCAGGAGAATTGCTTGGACCCAAGAGGCGGAGATTGCAGTGAGTTGAGATCGCGCCACTGCACTACAGCCTGGGCAACAGTGTGAGACTCTGTCTCAAAAAAAAAAAAGAGTTCGGAAGTACTCTGTCCTCTTTGATTTTTGGGGAATAGTTTGTAGAAAATTGATATTAGTTCTTGAAATGTTTTGCAGAAGTCAGCAGTGAAGCTGTCAGGTTTGGGGCTTTTTGTTGGTGGAAGACTTTATTATGACTAAAACCTCTCTTGCTATTGGTCAGTTCAGATTTTCTGTTTCTTCATGATTCAGTCTTGGTAGGTTGTATGTATCTAGAAATTTATTCATTTCCTCTAGGTATTCATTTTTATTTTTGCCATATCATTGTTTACAATAGCCTCTTAAAATCCTTTGTATTTCTGTGATGCCAGTTGGAATGTATTCTGTTTTTTTTCTGATTTTCAGTCTTTTATCTTCTTCTCTTGGTTAGTCTAGCTAAAGGTTTGTCAGTTTTGTTTATTTTTATTTAAAAAGCTTAGTTTTGTTTATATTTTGTATTTTCAGCTTCCTCAAGGCAGCTGTTCAAGCTTTCTATTTCATTTTTCAGTTCAGTCATTGTATTCTTCATCTGGATTTTTTTTTTTTTTAATTGGTTCTATTTCTTTGTCAGACTTTTCATTTTGTTCATTTATTATTTTCAAATTTTAATTTTTTATTTGTATATTCTTATAGTTAACTAAAAAAAATTTTTTTTAAAGAGTCAAGATTCTACTCTATCTCCTAGGCTGGAGGCTGGAGTACAGTGGCAAGATTATAGTTCACTGTAGCCTTGAATTCCTGGACACAAACAATCCTCCAGCCTCAGCCTCCTTAGTTGCTGGTACTACAGGTGTGAACCACTATGCACTGCCGATTTAACTTTTTAATAAGGATTATTCTGAATTCTTTTGTTTGTTTGTTTTACTGTTTTACAGATTTCATTTTCTTTGAGATGAATTGCTGGAGCTTTATTGATTTCTTTTGGAGGTGTCATGATTTTCTGAGTCTTTTTAATCCTGTGTCCTTGTGTTGGTGTTTGCACATTTGTGGAAACAACCACATTTGTGGAGACAACCACCTTTTCCAACTTTTACAGATGTTCTTTGGCAGGGATAGAACTTTACTATTTATTCTAGCTTATACTTCTGGAGGAGTCAGCTAGTAGTGACCCTTAGCAGATACAACTTGCTTTTAGGTTCTCTAGAAAGCTGGCCTGCTACGTTTGCTCTGAATTTTTTGGGGTAGCTACATAGGTCTTCTTATCTGACAGGACTACTGTCTGAGCTCTGCAATTAGGCTGAGCTGCTGAATGGGCACAGAAATTGCCTCTGATCAGGCTTGGCCACGGCCAAAGACCCTCCTGCAACCCTGTCCAACTGCTGAACTCAAATAAGTTCAGCAGTTGGACAGGGTTGCAGGAGGGTCCTTGAGGTTAAGTGGATTGGGATGGATGGACCAATTTTTATGCTCAATAGAAATGCTTATTGGAAATGCTCAGTGGGGTAGGAAGGTAGGCTTTGAGGCTGGGGGCTACTCTGTTTAAACCCCCTCCTATGTCAGAACAAGTGCCTGCTTGTCAAAATTTGCTGAGGATCTGTTGTGGGGTGGAGGCTGGCAAGCCTGTCCCAATCACTCAAACTGGCTAGTCTTCTAGTAGTTTTCTATGTAGGCAGGATTATTTTTGGACTGCAGCAGAGAGAGGCTGTAGCCAACCAGGGCTGCTTTAGGATCTGCTGTGGATTGGAGGCTAAGAAGTCTGTCCCAGTGTGCAGATCATGAGTCTCCTAGCAGATATTTGTACTTTCAAGATAGTTCTTTAATTGTAGTGAGAGGGGCTAGAGCTGAGACTGAGCCCCTTCACAATCTGCTGTGGGACAGGAGCTGGCAAGCCTGTTCCGGTATTACTAAGACAGATGCTTTTTTTCAGCAGTTCCCTCCCCAGGCAAGATAGTTCTCCACAAGAGGATTGGAACTGAGACTGAGCCCTTCTAGGATCTGCTGTGGGATGTAGGTAGACACACCTGTCCCAGTGGCTCAGACTTACACGAATCCAGGAAGTTCTTTGCATAGGTGGGATAGTTCCCTTGATGTGGTCGAACAGAGTTGGAGCTGAGACTGAGCCCTTATCTGCTGTGGGATGGAGGCTGATAAACCTGCCTTCATGACTCAGATATGTGAGTCTCTCAGCAGTTCCCTACATGGGCAAGATATTTCCTGGGCTGCAGCAGAAAGGTGCTGTAGCCAAGAAAGGTCCCCCTTGGGATCCGATTTGGGATAGAGGGTGGCAGTCCTGTCCTAGTGGCTCAGATGGGTGTTTCTCTAGATTTTTGTGTGAGCAGTAATAAACTGGACCACAAATGAGCAGGGCTGTAGCTGAATTACAGGGTAATTTTTGGGTAGACTGCCAAGACTGATGTTGGTGGGCTGACCACCCTTTATGCTGCACTTGGGTGTATAATTCCTCCAGGACCCCTTGGCAGATGGTTTTGGTTGCAAAAGCCAAAGGGGTCTGAAGCCAGGCTGTTTGGGGAACAAAATTGTTTCTGAGTTTAAACTCAGGAACCCAATCTGTGTGTCTAGGTGCAAGTTTGTGCCCTCAAAATGACCTTCCTAAGTCTTGGGCTCCATTGGGGTTTTACAACCTGCTACCTAAATCCCAAGACTCCTACAATGGGATTTTTGTCTGTGGATGGGTGCAGAATTCTTATTTTAGGTGTACATTTACAATTTTGGAAACTTTATACTCAGTGTTTTGAAAAAAAATGAGCTAACATTTAAAAGCCAGTTGACTTCTGTATAAAAATAGGGATTTGTCAATTTCTTGAATAATCTGAATAACAGAATACTAAGGACCAGTACTTACCCATGATAACAATCTGCTTTGCAGTGAGTAATAGCTACCACTTTATATGGTACTTGTAATTTCTAGTTTCCTGTAGTCACACTACTCATACAATGGACGCATATGGCCTCACTCCTGATCTGCATGGCCCCTGGAGGTATTAGAACTTGTATCCTTACAAGAGAGAATAGAGCCTGACTTGAATTTTAGGTACAAATTTCAGTCCACTTTGAGAATGTATAAACCAAGGTAACTCAGAATAGAGTCTTGCTTATACTTTGGATCTTCCTCTCATCAGTGTCATCCAAAATGTATTCAGGGATGTGGTCAAAAGTAACTTAGACTGAGAAACTGCAGCCTGGGAAATAAATATGTAATCACTCATCCAGTTAGGAATGTAAGTCCTTTTGTGTATTTTTAACTGTTACTATTATTTGAACTGAATGAAATTGTCATTTTTATACATTGAAAATTGTGAAATGTTGGTAATTTTATGTAGTTTCTAAAAATGTTTGTATTGTTGAATTTGAGGGTATGTTATAGTTTTTTTTTTCTTTTTCAGACTAAGTTCCTCAATCTTATCATTTGTCCTCTTGTTTGCCATTAAGAAATAGGCAGATAAATGGGTACAGTTTTAAGTAAATGTTGGGTTTGTGAGTTGGGGAAAAAGTACATTGAAAGTTTTACTCCTTTTTTATACAAGTGCTTTTAGTTACATTTCAGTTCTGAAAAACATTTTTTTTTTTTTTAAATAGAAAAGACTGTATATATGCTTAATTGGTGATGTTTCATAGGAACACCCTCACTCTTTTGGAATTGAAATATGAGAGGTGTCAAAAATTTTGAGGCTTAAGAAATCATAATTACTAAGTTCTTGTTGAAAAAAGACTGCTGCTTAGTTAATGCTGTATTTCAGATACTATCTTATCTCTTCTCTTCAGTTCTGTTAAGTGTCATTCTCACATGATGCTGCAATTAGAACTAAAGTGTTCTTGTGACAGTCTAGAAAGTTTCCAAAATGATAAGTGTACTCTCATCCTTTCTGCCAAGTTTATTTGTAATCAAAAGTGGCCATTTGATGAATATGAAGGAAGTTATAGTCTTGAAACTTAGAGTCCAATTTTAAGGGCACTTTGGAGCTAGGTATTAAATAGTATGTGGGAAATTTGTCATGCATTAGGTCATTTTATTGCTTTTTAATACCTACTTTATAGAGTTAGAGTAGGAAAGGAGAGGAAGTGAAATTTACATTTATCACTGAAACTAATGATTATTAATGATGTTTATAAAAGATAAGCAGAGGAAATGAGCAGTAATATGATATTTGGAATGGCAGCAACTGGCGTTCCACAGTCATGAGAGGAAATTAAAAATGGGCTGTGACCTTAACAGAGATGCCTTATATTTTAGACTTATTTTATAGTACTAATGCTCTATTCCTAAAGTATCAGATTAATTTAATGTCTTCCTTGTACATCAGCTGTGTATTACAAGTTTTTGAATAAGATTATGTTAGCAGTTGTCACTATATTTTACCACCTTATGGTGACCAACCATTGTGGTTTGCCTGGGATTGAGAGATTTCCCAGGTCTTGGGACTCATTTGAACATCAGGAAAATACCAGGAATACCTGGATGGGTGGTTACTTTACTTTCAAAATTTTTAAATGAAGTTAATTCTCACATGATTAGAAGGGTATTTAGTAATCCCGTGAATTTTTTATACTTGATGTTTAGAGAAAAATCTAACTTGAAAATAATATTTTAGGAAAGCACTTTTTATGTAGAAGTGTTGCTTGGTATTTTTGTTTTAATTGCTTTGGAAATTTAAAGGCAAATTGACTTTGTGGTCATTTAAAAAAAAAAATCTTAATTTACTCTTTGGTAACACCAACCAGCAAGTTGGCAGGCTATTAATGATGAAAATGCTAGGAATAAATTATTCAGTAAAAAATAATCTTAAATGTGGGAAATGGGAATTCTGATAAAACGGTAAAATGTAAATAGTCAATGGTTTTAAAAAATACTAAACAAGAAATAGTACTTTTATTTGCACTTAGTTTTCCTAAATTGTTGTGTGGTGTTTGTCTGAGAAGCGAATAGCTTAGTGGTAGTTGCATAAACCTTTCTTTCCTTTTTTCTAGCAATTATGTATGTTCCTGTCTTTGAATTTTATAATGTGATAAGACTTTAAAACAATCTGTGACCATACTTTTGGTTTGCAATTTACATTTTCTTTCTTTTCGTTCTTTAAGAATAAAAATAATAAGGTCAAACAAAATAATGTAAACAGGAATCTAATTATAGACTATTAACAGCATATGCTGTGTGCTAATCTTTATTCTGAACTCGCTTTAGGTATCAGCCTACTTTTCTCAACAAGGGGGCACTTAAGTTAATTGCTTCATTAGAAACATGCATTTAGCACTTTCTGATCTGTAAAGTACAACTCTTTGGCAGAGCTGCAGAAGTTTGAACACCTGCAGCCCAAACAGCTTAAAAAGAAGCCATAATTTACTATAAAGGAAAATAAAAGAAGCTGAAGTTCAAAATAGTGTTATCAATGATACAGTGTTGTAACTAACTTGAGCTGACCTAAGAGAGTTGGCTTCTGCACTGCTCCTATCAGCATCCAAAAGGGCATACAAAATTCTTTGTAAAGTAATTTAAAAAGCGTCTTGTTTATTCAGAAGCAACTGTGAATGGTATTTGTTCAGACCTTAGATCACATCAGTTGCATACCAGCCAACAACTTATTTCTCTTCTAAGAGAGAGGCCAAGTATCAAAGACACAAAGTACTAAAGATAAGCTTCTCAATTCTCAACTGTTCTGAACTCTCAATAAAGCTACTGATGTACAAATTGGGGTGGGACCCAACTGTTTCCACCTGCAGACTTGTCTTAGATCCTTGGCTTTGGCTGGGAGAGGTGCTGATACTAATGTGACCTTTAGTGTCCTTAGAAAACAAAACATAGGCTTTCTCATATCCCTAATCAATCAGTCCCTCTGAAGAGGATTCCACCCCCTTTCTTCAAGTAGTCTTGGGGCAAAAAACTATGGCTGACTATTCCCATTTACAGAAATGGTGAAAGCAAAGAGATCGTTTGTTCCAACTGAATCTTAAAAGACATTCCAAGTCATCTTTTTTTTCTGTTTCCATGGGTGATTCTTATTAGATGTTTTGTATTTGATATTTCGTAAGCGAGTGATCTCAGTAAGTGAAAGAATGTAGTGCTTTCAAAACTGGTTCAAATAGTATATTATCAGGAAATTAAGACTTATTTGATACAAAGAACATTTCTGAGGCTACTGAGGCACAAGGTACTTATAGGATACTGTGTTGTCACTTATGGGCTATTAATATGTTGATTGATTAAACATGGTTCACAAGTCTCCAAAGTTTCAAATCTGAGTTTACTAAATAATAGAATCTTTAAAGTAAAATCATGTAATTTTGTCACAAATACCTAGAATTAGAAAATTGGAAAATATTTGAAACATGAATAATTCAAGGATGTTCTTAAAACTGATCCCCAGATGTCTTTTTAACAATTGAGAATAAAGCTCTTTATATCATTGCGAAAGTAGGAGTTACTGACAGGCATCTGGAATATTGAATTTTGAACAAAATTTTCTCTATAATTAGAAATTTGTCACTTGGTTCAAATATGGTTTTACAAGAAGCAATAAAAGCAATCGCTATTTCACAGTAATTGTAAGTGCTGTATTTTCCTTTCACAAAATTATATGAATGGTAACAATAGCCATGGTTCTTAAGGTAAGTTTAAGAAAAAACAATCTGTATAAGTTTGTGTGCATCTGTGTATGTTTGTATGGAAATACTGTAGAGGCAAAAAATGCTATGCCATAAGTAGTTCCTACACCCTCCCATGTACCTCACCCCCAAAATTGTGCGTTTTGAGCCAATTAGAATTACCTAAGCCTTAAAATGTATGTATTTTTTAATGATTGGCATAGAAAAATGGTAACACAGATTTTCCAGTAATTTTCAAATTTAAGGATTACAGAGTATGTAAATAATTTACTGCCCATTAAGTATATTGACTAATTGATCTGAAGAAAATATTCACAAATGGATAAAGCATTTCAGAATTAAGCACATCTAGGCAAAGGATCTAACTGTAGGAAAAAAATTTGACTAAATGGAATATGTAAAAATAATTTTTTTTGATAATTATGATATCAAGCCTACAAATTTAAATATATCCAAAATTTTTACATACCTAATAATGGGGCTACAAGTATTACTTTATAATGTCTTTTTAAAAAGGATCATCTAGTAAGACATTCATGCTATGTGATTGAATAATAGTTTTAAAGTTTTCATGTTGGAATTTTGTGCTTTGTTCCTGATTCTGACTTTTTATAATGTTTTCTCTTTGCATATTTATAATTTTTTGGTCTTTTTCTCTAGTTTTATTAGCTTCTACAGTATAAGCATCTTTTAATGAAGCTCACAAAATCAGTTTTACAGTATTAGATGTTACAGTATTAGAACAAATATAGGTATCAGCTTGAACTAAATAATATGTACCATTTTACAATCTGATAAACTTGAAGTCAATCTGGACAAGATTCTAGAGTGATTTACCAGATTAATTGCTTTTGGATTAAAAGAAAAAGAACCAATAATTGTTATAAATAAGAGTAGGATTACTTAACAGTTTTAATTTCTTTTTGTTCTTGTTGTTCTTTTTTTTTTTTTGAGACGGAGTTTCGCTCGTTACCCAGGCTGGAGCGCAATGGCGCGATCTCGGCTCACCGCAATCTCCGCCTCCTGGGTTCAGGCAATTCTCCTGCCTCAGCCTCCTGAGTAGCTGGGATTACAGGCACGCGCCACCGTGCCCAGCTAATTTTTTGTATTAGTAGAGACGGGGTTTCACCATGTTGACCAGGATGGTCTCGATCTCTTGACCTCGTGATCCACCCGCCTCGGCCTCCCAAAGTGCTGGGATTACAGGCTTGAGCCACCGCGCCCGGCCTCTTGTTGTTCTTTTAAATAGCATTGATAGCCTGGTAGAGTAGATAGATTTTGCCAAGAATTCTTCTTACATTTTTGTGACTTGAAAATATAAAGTGATATACCCATGTAGTATTGATGATTGATGTCTACTTGGGGGTGTTTCTAATGGCAGGCTATACAGGTCTATGCCTGAACTTGTTCTGCTCCACATTTTACGTACATGACTTGAATACTTAGAAGAAGAAGTTTATCAGATTTCTAGATGACAAGGTCAGAGAGAGATTATAAATATGTTGGGTCACAAGAACGGAATCACTGTTCAATGTAACCTTAACAAGCCAATATAAAACTTAAAATTGAACTCCTGCAAACACATCAGACAACATCATCAAAAATTACAAAGATAGAGTAAATGTGACTTAATAATAACATATGTAGAAAAACAACTAAACATGGTTTAGTTGATATTAATTAAACTCAAATAGAAGTTTTTAGAATGTTGTAGCTGCCAAAAACAACAAAATGCCCTCAACTCAGCCCCTATCACTCTCACCATCATGAAAAACAATAATTAAAACTGAATATGGTATTTCCTTGAAATTACAGAAGTACACTATTTAGGATGAAGTAATAGTCTTTGTCTATTTTTTTATTATTTATAGAACAGCTAGAGTATCAGTTGGGATTCAGTGAACTATGCCTTGAGTGGCAGAGATTAACTGTAGTGAATTTTGTGGAGATTAATCAAAGCAGTGAGGGCATCAAAAATTATGTTATAAGAACTGTTTTAATTGACTGCAAATGTATAGTCTTGAGAAGAGGCCTGTCGTATGTAAGAGGATTTAGGCTTAATCTGTATGGCCCCTACTGATATTACTAGGAAAAATGGGTAGAATTCATGGGTGACAGGTTTGAAATAATTTTAAATAAATCCAAGGACAAGCATTTGTGGAAAACCTTCTTTGGGACAGCATAGCCTTTTCAGATCCTCGGCAGACATATCCAGAAGTCAGCAATAAGGCGTAGGAGATCAGAGTTGGAAACATTTTTTTGTAACTTGATCCAGAATCAGAACGGGCTATTTTGTTTTCCACGTCTCATATGATTGCAGAATATAAGCTTGGTTAATTACCATTTGATGGGGGACTGGAAATAAAAGTCTTAGTTTTCTTTTAGAGTAGTCTTAAAACAACAGCTCCTTATCTGGCAATGCCTGTCACAAGGCAGAAGCTCCCTAAGCATACCTCTTTCATGGTCTAACCCTGTTTCTTTATCTGGTAATTTTAGGAACCTGTCTCTTAGAAGCCTGGTTTTTCTTGACTTCAGACCTACTAGACTTCCACATTCCTACTGACAAGCAAAGTGCCTTAGTAAGAAGAGCAGGTGGTGGATTTGAGTCCTTGCACCACCACTTAGTGTGTGATCTTCGGTATTAAACTTTACTTCTGTTTTTTTATTCATGTAATGAGGATCCTGTTAGTTGCTATATTCATAGGGTTCCGGTAAAGATAGAGCTGATACATATGTCAACATACTTCCATTAATTATGGTGCTTAATGGATTATTTTTTAGTCACTAAGAATGCTAGGTGTAAAACTCTGTGCCACCATGAAAAAAGGTGTTTTTTCCATATAATGATATGTCTAAAATGGAATATGAAACAATATCTATTTATAAGATTTATTTAAACGTGTGTCTGTAGATAAAGACAGAGGGGAATGTTCAGATGAACTTAGTTTGTTTTAGGAAAGATGAGATTAGGTTTTTAAAATTTTTGTATTATGTATTTCTGTTTGTTCAAGTAATAAAGTTCTTGTGTAGTTGCAGAGTACTTAACAAATGGATGATGGTAATCTTGGATCTGACTCCCTTCTAACTCTAACTTCCAATACTGTATTCTGTACTTCTAATTCTTACTTTGTTCTTTATTGTATGAAGTAAAAATTTGGCTAACATGAAAACCATGGAAAATGTTTGCAGGAATGTGCAGTAATCAAAATTCTCATATACCAATTGTAAACTGGTACAATCCTTTTAGAAAAATATTTGCTGTGTGGTACCAAAACTGAACATATCCTTATCCTCTGATCCATTGATTTTAGTCTTAGGTGTATACCCAACAGAAATGCATATATATTTGCCATAATGCTTCTGGCAGCACTATTTGTAATAGTCAAAACCTGGAAAGTACCCAGATGCTTATCACTAGTGGAATGAATAAATAACCTTTTTAATAATTATATAATAGAATACTATACTGCCCTGAAAATCATCTATCACTGTAACACACAGTATGAATGAATCTCTCAACCTAATATTGAGCAAAAGAAGCCAGGCACAAAATAGAACATGCCTTATATTTATATTTACATAAAGTACAGAAGTATTCAAAGCCATCATCTCTGTTAGAAGATAGGATAGTGGTTATTTGGAGATGCCAGTCACTAGAGAGGAGGGAGTGTGAGAGTGAATTTTGGGGCAATAATGTTCTGCTTCTTGATGTACGTACTGCTTACATGGATTTGTTCAAGTGTAAAATTCATTGAGTTGTACTTTTGTAATTTTGATTTATATACTTTTCTGTCTATATATAATACTTCAATACAAAACTTAAAAAAGCAAAAACATTTATTGGCCTCAGGCTGTGATAATTTGATGCAATTCATCTCTATTACAGGGTGCTCCTGTCTCAGTGGATCGGGGGTGTTTCAGTCACTGAACCTGGACATCTCTATCTTAGACAAGGCATGACTGGATACTGCCAGCTGTTGGGTTCTGAGATTTTTTTTTCCCCATTGAATTATGCTTACTCAACTTTTTCATTCCACACAGTCGCTCCAGACAGAGACTACGATACTTGGCCAATTTTATCCTTTCTAATTACTGTAATATTTCAGCGGTGAGATCACTTCCAGGTCATTCTCACAAGTTCTTGCAACCATTTCTTTTGTGGTAGAAAAAGAGGCTGTTGAATCTGGGGGAAAAGAAATGGTAAAATTTACTCTTTGTATTGTTGAGATGATAGTTTTTATCTCCATTACTTGGACAAATCATTTTCCATTTATGGGCCTCTGTTTTTCTCATCTGTAAAAATTGTGAATTAATATTGAAGAAAACTATGATTTACTGAATTTAATGGTTGAATCTATTATGCAGTTTTTTGTTTTGCTTATTTTCTTATTTCCTTGGTGTTTGTATAGCTGAGAGGCCAGTACAGAAAACATCATTATTTGAGTTACAGTTTCTTTTAAAAATATTAATTTTATTATCCTGTTACAGGTATTAAGAAATGGAGAGAAAAATAAGCAGAATCCATCTTGCTTCTGAACCCAATATAACTCATTATCTACAAGTATCTTGGGAGAAAACACTGGAGTCTGGTATTGTTCTTATACTTACTGATGGTCATTCAGCATGGACTGGAACAGGTAATATTTAAAAAAAAGTTTTTAAAAGTAAAATTTAAGTGTGCTATTCTTCAGTCCTTAGGGATAGTTTTCCAATAGACATTGGGTAAAACTGATATTAATTTTACTTGCTATTGCTGTCAAATACAGATTTGTAGTCTTTAATGCCACTTTCTGTAATTGATAGTAATAGAAAAACAAGCATGTGTCCTAGAAAATTCTGGTTACCATTTGAATCTTAGTAACTTGGACTTGTTCAGAGTTTTTAAATGATCCCTTTATAGAAAATATAAGTAGTACTTTCTAAATATATCTTTTCTCAGGACCTCAGGAAGGACTCAGGGTCAGAGGTAGGAGATCGGCTAGGTAAATGCATTTGTGTTGCCTTGGGGCAATGGGGTAGTGGTCGGTATTTATTTATTTATCTCAAGGAATATGTAATACATTTGTAACAAAACAGGACCAGAGCCTAAAACTTTGTAATGAAAGGTTCACACCCATATTTAGGATCTTAGTTATGATTTTAGGAAATATATTTTTTATTTTTTAAGTTTTTGGTGATAATATTTTAAAAATGCTAATTACTCTCAAATCATATATGGAACATGGTGGATATAAAGTAAAATATTTAGAATTATATTTTCCTTGTATAGGAAATTTTAATACTCTTCTAAAGTACCTTATTGAAAGATTTAAAGAACTCTTTTTATAATTATGCCAAAGTCATTTCTAGAGTTATGTTATGAATAATGTTTTCTGTAAGATAATTTTTTCATGTTAATTTACATACTATTTTTATCTTCTATTAACTTTAGAAATATTTATCTCAAATTTGTTAGCATGATTATTATATCATCTTTAAAATTACAATACATTGTAAAATTTCATTTCTTTCTTGAGCATTATGAGTTCTGTTATACAACAGTCAAATTGAATTTATACTTACAGAGTTTAAAAAAAATTGTTTTTTTGGGCCGGGTGCGGTGGCTCACGCCTGTAATCCCAGCACTTTGGGAGGCTGAGGTGGGCGGATCATGAGGTCAGGCGTTTGAGACCAGCCTGGCCAACATGGTGAAACCCCGTCTCTACTAAACATACAAAAATTAGCTGGTCATGGTGGCATGTGCCTGTAATCCCATCTACTCTGGAGGCTGAGGCAGGAGAATTGCTTGAATGGGACCTGGAAGGTGGAGGTTGCAGTGAGCCGAGGTCACCCACTGCACTCCAGCCTGGGCTACAGAGCGAGACTCCGTCTCAAAAAAAAAATTGGTCTTTTTTGACACAGAACAAATAAT
This sequence comes from Aotus nancymaae, assembly GCF_030222135.1. NCBI lineage: Eukaryota > Metazoa > Chordata > Mammalia > Primates > Aotidae > Aotus > Aotus nancymaae. The sequence goes on from NW_026988425.1 coordinate 75,440,872, forward strand.
GTTGGCATAGGGATTCCGGTAAAATAAAGAATTTTCAGGGGTAATCTTTGTAATAGTTATCATGATACCTATTTAAGCTATACATTCCTCTGTAAGAGAAATCAGTTGTTGATTGGTCGTTGCAGTTCAGGAGTAGAATATTTGTCAGCTTAGTTTTATGTATGTCAGAGAGAGTATATCCAGAAGACAATATTTCTTGTTTTAGGGTGAAGATGGTGTATAAGGCTAAAGACCAGGGTAATAGATTAATACTGGTCATCTGGGAGAGAAAAGCGGTTCTAACAACACAGCTCAGAAGCAAGTCCTAGGGGAGTGGTTGCTTGTATGTAAGAAATACTGTATTTATAACTTACATATTTCTAATTGGCAAATAGCATATTCTGTATAATAAGTTATTGTCAGACAGATGACCTTAAGGTGTTTCAGGAGCCTTAATTATCAAAGGATGAGACTGAATTCTAATCTAGTCCATAAGCCTTATTCACCAAGAAAAAAAGCAATGATGATATGTTATTTGAAATTTTTTATCGTTAAGTATTGGGGGGGGAAAGAGCACTCCAATTAAATCTTATCCCTTCATTTAACCAGAAATTTAATCTTACATTTATGGAATATTTCATTCACATCACACAAATTGTGCTGGCATCATTCTTAATATTAACATGAATTATTGTTTCACTATACTGTACAGATCTATATTGAGGATAAGAGATACATTTGGTTTGTCAATACTCTATGCATTTATCTATACCAGTACCTATGAAATACATTCTCAGTGAATACTTTTTTGATTGAAAGAATGAAAGAATGCCTCAAATACATAGAAGTGGTCTGGGAAAAAAGAAAATAAATTGTTCATTTTAGAGTTAGCATGTTTTCAAATGAAAACTCCAGTTTTATATTTATTGTTGACATTTATCATAAATGCAGTATATTCTACCATTTGTTTTTTAGCTAATGGAATTTAGTGTGACAAAAATGTGATATCAAACTTATCTATTCTTTGGTGGATTGTTAACATTTCGGCTTCCTGTACCAAACTTTCAAACAGAAAATTTTATAGTGTACTATATGGTCATTTTATCTTCAAAAATATCTAATAATGTTTTAAATCTCTCACATGTTTAATGCCTTCATTCATTTCTATTTTCTTGTTTACATATCAGGGATAAAATACGAAATCAAATAATATAACACTATGCCCATGTTTAGTTAAGGCTTATTCCATAAATGTGATCTGGTACTTTACATGTAGACAATAACATCATTAAGGACATTGAAACAATTAAATAATTGAAACATGAAAATGGATTTCCTTCCTATACCTCATCCTGTTTTTTTGTTCAACATTTTGATTGCTGCAACCTTCAATTTGGACAATTTTTTTTCTCTTTTCATTTGAGTGAAATTAAAAGGATATGAGGTTCCTTTTAATCTCCCCCACACTAGACTCACTGATTTCCATTAGCAATGTTTTATCTAATGAATGTTTTTGAGGTCTAATTATCTAATTATCATGTGGTCTATCATCACATCAATATTATGGGGGTTATATCACAGGGTTAAGTCACAAAGTGGGTTAATGGTCGATGACTGTGACTTTCGAAAGAATTCCTATTGGCAGTAGGAAACTTGTATCACCCATCTCTGGAATAGTTTGAAGTTTATTAAAGAGTAAATTAAACTTTACTAATTGTTTTATTATCCACTAATTAGATCCACTTATAATTATCTTTAAAGTAAATATTTTTTAATCTATATGGAAATAGTGACAGAACACAGTGGAAAGAGAATTTTAACAAATCAAACAGTGAAATGGGTTTATGATGCAATACTAACTAGAATCCTAATGGTATGATAAGACTGTATGCTTCTGAGCTCCAACACAAGCTTGGGATGTGTGCAGTCTTTTAGTTAGTTATATATAAGTATCTGAAAGAAAAAAATTTTCTTTCCTCACTTACATTTTCATCTATCTATAAACACTGTGAAAGTGATGCTTTTCAGTGTTAAAGTGATTCTCAGACTGACTCCTACCAGTCTGAGAATGGTTCCTTGTTTTTTGGTCATGTTGGCCTGCTCATGTTTTATGCCTTATTATGTGGTTCAACTGCATTCTTGCTGAATTTTATTATTTCCATTGCCTTTATTCTTGGTAACTGAAGTTTTAGAGCATTAAATGCTTACAGCTGTACTTTTTCCAGATGTTCTTAGTATGGAATTCAAAACTGGTGACCAGGTTGTTTTTCAGGATTGAAGCCCTATGTAGGCAGTCATATTTCCACATTCACTTTTATAGGAAATTTTCAAGTACATTTTTTGAACAGATACCTGTTTTATATAGTTAATTTTCTTTCATTTTTTTTCAAAAATTAAATATTCCATAATAATCAGCATAGCTTTCATTGGGGGAGGAAAATAAGAGGATATCTAGGATGATAACTGACAAGATATCTAAAATGTTATCTAAGATATTAGCACTTGAATTTGAGCTCCATAGGCTAGCATTTTTGGAGTGAATGAATCAATGAATGAATGATTACATATTTTCAGACATGTATCTTTTTGTTTCAGTGAAATTTAGAATACTTTCAACTAGATGCTTTTTAAGTATATGTTCTCTATTTTCTTTTGTGTTTTCTTTAAGTTTTTCTATAGCTGCAGTAAAGATGGCATCTACAAATTTATTTCCTATTTCTCTGTGAAATAATTGTTCTTCCAACAGGAAGTTAAAGTTAGGTAGTTATTTTTTAACACAATCCAAACACAAAATATGAAATTATTTCTTAAATAGGAAACATTTATCTTCTTAGTTTTGTTTCTTTAGAAGAGGTATGAGGGCATTTGAAAGGTCGATAAGTTTGATAGTGATCATCATATTAAATGTGTCCACTTCCAACAGAGAAAATGTGAAAGTGTTTTAGAAGCTGTTAAAATAATACATGAATATAAGCTGTTTTTATTCTTACCTCTTTTCAAAGGTTGTGTGAAGTATGACCATCATATTTTATTATCAAAACTTGTTATCAAAAATTGATCATATAAAATATATTGGTACCTTTCAAGACTCCCTTTTTCATCGACTTTCATGGATCTTCCCAACACTTGATAGCATACAGACCAAAAGTCTGAAAATGTGCCTTCCATTTTAGGGATTCTTTAATCAAGGTTTTCTTATATTCTGTAATATTTTATACTAATGTTCTTTGTCAAAACATCAATGTAAATAATTTATCCAGTGTTTCATATTTCTGCTTTACCTCAAACTAAAATAACAGCTTCACCAGTTACCTACTACATGTCCCCAGACCATTACTTGATCTCTCTGAGCCTCAGCTTTCTCATTGGCAAAATGAAAATAATATCTGTCTTTCAGTGTTATGAGGAATTAAAATAGATGAGTGTAATGCTTAAGTATGAAATTATACAACCATGTGGGACTTTTGTTATTGCTGTGATAGCCTAAATTAACACAGGAAACCACCCAACCACACACACATTCCAACAAAAACAAGATTGAATCTTGTAGTTTTAAAAACAAACCAATATGCAGACCAGTTGGCACTTTTGAGTGTAACAAAGGGAAAACCTCAGATGCCATGTTTGAAGAGGTATTTCAAAACCAGAGTAGTTGATGGGAATTAAAGCTTAACTGTAGATTCATGGAATATCTGAACTAGATATACATGTAGATGACAGTGAGTGTAATGTTTGAGTGAGGTGGAATGTTGAGGCTTCAGACCTCTTAAGGGAATTGGAGTTGAGCTCTCAGTATAAAGAATGGAACCAGGAAAATACATGCTGTTAATAAAATCATCTTTAAAGATACTACTACTCTCTGGTCTGGGGATGCAGCATACAAAATAGAGCAATCCCTGAGGAGTATAACTGAATAAAAGTCTCAAGAAAAATCAGAACCCCAAACCTCTGTTATGTGTGGATGCGAGGTTTTAAATGGAACACTTTGCCTCAAGTGTAAAAATCAAGGTGAGAAATAAACTTTCAAAACTAGTCCAGAACGGATGAAACTTTTAATGACCCCCCGAAAGGCAAACCAGCAACCTTCTTTTAAGACCACTTCTTCTCAGAGCACTTGCCACTTGGGCTAGAGGTGAGCCATACTCAAATATTACGAAGCATGAAAGGAAAACAAGTAGAACAAGAATTTTTCCACAGGTAGAAGAAACAGAATTTATACCCCAGGAACCACACATAAATACAGAAATGAAAGAGATCTTAAAATACATTTATTTAAATATTTAAAAGAAGGGTAGGGTAAGAACAGGATATAATGAAAAAGGAACCAAGATAATATCTAGAATTGAAAATACAGTTTTTGAAACAAAAATCTAAATGATGGATAAAACATCAGCTTTAAAGATACCTAGATGAGAGAGTTGGAAGCCAGATCACTAGTATAGTACGTTTTGCAGAGGAGATGCTCAGTACATTTTTGTTTCCTTCCCTTTCTTTCCTTATCATTTCCTTTCATCCATAGTTTCTATTGTTGGCATATGATGTGAGAATAATGACCTCTGCTTTTGCTTTTGTTTTACTCTACCCATAAAAGTGAGAAATAGACTATAGACTATTGAATCTTTGAGGCAAGAAAGAAAGATGTTATAAAATACTGAGCTTATTATTCATTATAGGAAATTATCTGGCTTTGACCTAAGAGCAGGTACACAGAGTGGGAGTTTCTGTAATAATTTACAATGTGTTTCATCTGAGGATAGAGAAAGAATGTCAAGGGCTTAATGCTTTTCACATGAGATGTGAATCTAAATTAATGCATTTCTCAAAAATTGCTTGTTCAGCAAAAAGGAATAATTTGAGTTAAAAATGTGTAGTATAGAGATTGATTTTACTTTTTGTTTAAATTTCTGTTACATGTGATAAATTAGTACTAACAGGTAAACTAATATTTTCTTATGTGTAGTCATTTACTTTACATTTCAAAAACTTTTGTTAATACTTTCCATAGTTTCTGAATCAGAGATTTCTGAAGAAGCTGATGACATGGCAATGGACAAAGGGAAATATGTTGATGAACTGAGAAAAGCATTGGTATCAGGAGGAGGACCAGCTGATGTATACAAGTTTGATTTTTCTAAAGAAACTTGTCATTTCTTCTTTGAGAAAAACCTGAAAGATGTTTCAGTAAGTAAAACTTTCCAAAATGTTACACAGTAAAATGTCAGAGCACTCTCTGAGGAATTATATTTAATATTTAAGTAACTATTATATTATTCCCAGAACACCTCAGAAACAAAAGCTTCAAAAGTACTTGGTTTCTGAATTGGAATAATGCTTCAAAGCTAAAGTTATTAAATACTTTATATTAATGAATAAAAAAATTATTGGACATATACTTAGTTTTTAATGCTGTACTATTTTAACATTTAAAGTATTATAGAGTTAATTATACAAAACAGCAATCTTGAAAAAGAGGGGATTAGAAGTTTTAGGGCCGGGCGTGGTGGCTCATGCCTGTAATCCCAGCACTTTGGGAGGCTGAGGCGGGTGGATCACGAGGTCAAGAGATCGAGACCATCCTGGTCAACATGGTGAAACCCCGTCTCTACTAAAAATACAAAAAATTAGCTGGGCATGGTGGCGCGTGCCTGTAATCCCAGATACTCAGGAGGCTGAGGCAGGAGAATTGCCTGAACCCAGGAGGCGGAGGTTGCGGTGAGCTGTGATCGCACCATTGCACTCCAGCCTAGGTACAAGAGCGAAACTCTGTCTCAAAAAAAAAAAGAAGTTTTAGGCCATTGTGACAAGGTCTTACTGAAAAAAGCTTTGGGAAATACTGATTTTAAGAAAGAAAATAATACATTTATCTTTGAATGTTGGATAATTGTGACTTACTTCCTACTTTATTAGAGTGTGTTTGAAATTTAAAAATATATAGTAAGGTTTAAGTATACTTTATTTGTATAGTCATATTTAAAAATATTAAAATAGAAATAACTTGCAGCCTAAGCTTTCCAAAGCTTTGCTTTGCAGACAAGAGTATCTGCTACTTATTCTGCTCAGTTTCTGCACCAACTCAGATCAAGGCAGGTGGTTTATTTATTAAAGCCTTGTACTAATTATTTGTATACTTTACCTGAGTTGATTAGATACTGAATTTTTTTTTTTTTAACCAGTGGTTTATCAGTCATATCTGACATTTCTGAAGGAGAGGGAAGGAAATATTTGCTACATTAAGTTAACAGATAGCTATTGAGAATTTGTTTTAGAGCTTGAGTTTAGGAAATTCTTTTAAAGCCTTTCCCACTCATGAAACATTTGTGTGTAACAACTAGCATTATTTTATGCAGCCATTTTCTAGTTTTTATCTGTTTTATACATACTGATGCAGACTAAATTCCAAATTAGTGAAGTACATTTTGGAAGGCTGAAAGACTTTTGATTTTTTTGACATGGTAAAAGGTGGGGCTTGGTACAGTTGGCATGTGTATTAATCTGTTCTCACACTGCTAATAAAGACATCCTGAGGCTGGGTAATTTATAAAGGAAAGAAATTTAATTGACTCACAGTTCCACATGGCTGGGAAGGCCTCATAATAATGGTGCAAAATGAAAGAGGAGCAAAGTTACGTCTTACATGGTGGCAGGCAAGAGTGCATGTGTGAGGGAACTCCTCTTTATAAAATCATTAGTTCTCATGAGACTTATTTACTATCATGAAACAACACAGGAAAGACCCACCCTCATGATTCAGTACCTCCCACTGGGTCCCTCTCATAACACTTGAGAATTATGAGAGCTACAATTCAAGATGAGATTTGGGTGGAGAGACAGCCAAACCATATCATTCTGCTCTAGCCCCTCCCAAATCTTGTGTCCTCACATTTCAAAACCAATCATTCCTTCCCAGCAGTCCTCCAGAGTTTTAACTCATTTCACCATTAACTCAGAAATCTATAGTCCAAAGTCTCATTTGAGACAAGGCAAGTCCCTTCTACCTTTGAGCTTGTAATAGCAAAAGGAAATTAGTTACTTACCAGATACAATGGGAGTACAGGTATTGGTTAAATATACCCATTACAAATGGGAAAAATTGGCCAAAGAGGCTTTAGGCCCTATGCAAGTACAAAATCCAATAGGGTAGTCATGAAACCTGAAAGTTCCAAAATGATCTCCTTTGATTCCATATCTCACATCCAGGTGATGCTGATGCAAGGTGTGGGCTCTCACAACCTTGAGCAGATCCACCCCTATGGCTTTGCAGGGTATAGCTCCCCTCCTGGCTGCTTTCATGGGCTGGCATTGAGTGCCTGTGGCTTTTCCAGGGCACAGTGCAAGCTGTGGGTGGATCTAACATTCTGAGGTCTGCAGGACAGTGGCCTTATTCTCACAGCTTCACTAGGCAGTGCCCCAGTGGGGACTCTGTGTAGAGGCTCCAACCCGACATTTCCCTTCTGTACTGTCCTAGCAGAGGATTTTCATGAGGGCCCTGTCCCTGCAGCAAACTTCTGCCTGGACATCCAGGCATTTCCATACATCTTCTGAAATCTAGGCAGAGGTTCCCAAACCTCAGTTCTTGACTTCTGTGTAACTGTAGGCTGAACACCATGTGGAAGCTGCCAAGATTTGGGACTTGTACCCTGTAAAGCATGGCCTGATCTGTACCTTTGCCCTTTTTAGCCACAGCTGGGCTAGGGCACTATTGGAGCTTGGTTCGTGCTTGGAGCAGGGCACCAAGTTCCTAGGCTGCACACAGCATGGGGGGCCTGGCCCTAGCCCAGGAAACCATTTTTTCCTCCTAGGCCTTGGGAGCCTATAATGGGAGGGACTGCTGTGAACATCTCTGACATGCCCTGGAGACATTTTCCCCATTGTGTTGGTGATTAACATTTGGCTCTTCATTACTTATGCAAATTTCTGTAGTAGAGTTGAAGTTTTCCCCAGAAAATAGATGTTTCTTTTCTATTGCATTGTTAGGCTGCAAATTTTCCAAACTTTTATGCTCTGCTTCCTCTTAAATGCTTTGCTGCTTAGCAATTCCTTGTGCCAGCTACCCTAAATCATTTCTCTCAAGTTGAAAGTTCCACAGATCTCTGGGGAAGGGCCAAAATGCTGCCAGTCTCTTTGCACAGCAAGAATGACCTTTACTCTAGTTCTCACCAAGTTCCTCATCTCCATTTGAGACCACCTCAGCCTGTACTTTGTTGTTCCAAGCCATTCAGCAAGTCTCTAGGAAATGCCAAACTTTTTCACATCTTCCTATCTTCTAAGCCTTCCAAGTCTCTAGGAAGTTCCAAACTTTCCCACATTTTCTTGTCTTCTTTGGAGCCCTCCAAACTGTTGTAGCCTCTGCCTGTTACCCAGTTCCAAAGTCGCTTTCATATTTTGGGGTACCCTTACAGCAGCACTCCAGTCTATCAGTACCAGTTTACTGTATTAGTCTGTTCTCATGCTGCTAATAAAGACATACATGAGGCTGAGTAATTTATAAAGGAAGAAGGTTTAATTGATTCACATTTCCACATGGCTGGGGAGGCCTCACAATCATGACAGAAAGGGAAGGAGGAACAAAGTTACGTCTTACATGGTGGCAGGCAAGAGAGCATGTGCAGGGAAATTCCCCTTTATAAAACCATCAGATCTCATGAGACTTATTCGCTATCATGAGAACAGCACGGGAAAGACCCACCCCCATGATTCAATCCCTCCCAACTTGTTTCTCTTATAACACGTGGGAATTATGGGAGCTACAATTCAAGATGAGATTCGGGTGGAGACACAGCCAAACCATATTAGCCTGAATGGAGTACTTGCCATGGCTGGCAACACATCTGGTTTTGCTGCTTCTGTGAAGAAAGAACTTTAAATCCTCTTGATTCATGTCTTTTTACAATTGATTTGGCATATATCGGCATCAAAAACTGATAATAATCCTGACAGATTTTTCCTTACCACCCTGAAAGTAAACAACTGTATCAGAGCCAGCATCTTGAACTACAGGTACTACCTTTTCAACAAGTGTTCGCAAGAAATGGAAACAGTCTAAAAGATTACCAGCAATGCAAAAAGTGTGCTGGTTCCCTACAGAATGTCTTAAAGCACTATATTGCAGTCTAAATAGCTGTCTCCTTATTTATTCATTTATTTATTTGTTTGTGGGAAAGAAATGGCTATTTTCAGAACAGTTTGACAAGGAGGAGTTTATTCATGGCTTGCTTACTTGAGAGATATTTTGGATATTTAAATGAGGTAAAATTTTCAGTGCCGTCATCAGACTTACGGATGGATCCAGCTGAGAGATCACAAATTTATTTGGCCCAGGTGTCATGAGAATCTCCCAGTATTCAGGATGTGCTTCTGCAAACTGATTTCAGAGTGGCAATCTCTTGTAAATCTATCTGCTGGCAAAAAAAATCTTCAGACAATTGGAAACATGGCAGACAGAATACTTTTTGAAAGCTAATTCTGCTCAGATGACCTAAAAATTGAGAAGGAGTTTGCAGTTCTTTTCTTGATGACACAGGCATCTGATTGTTGCCAAAAATGACCTCCTAAACTTAGAAGAAAGAAAAAGAATGAACATAGATTCAACTCAAAAAGTGAATTCTATTGTTTCTTAATGTAAGGTTGCTTCTCTGTGACAAAGAGTACTTTATGAGTTCTAAGTACACTTGTTCCCAAATGCACACCTCTGAGAGTCAGGGTTTTTACTCATTTATTGACATCAGTTCAAGAAATTTTTTTTTTTTTCGAAGACAGAGTTTCACTCTTGTTGTCCAGGCTGGAGTGCAATGGCGCAATCTTGGCTCACCACAACCTCCGCCTCCTGGGTTCAAGTGATTCTCCTGCCTCAGCCTCCTAAGTAGATGGGATTATAGGCATGCGCCACCACGCCAGGCTAATTTTGTAGTTTTAGTAGAGACGGGGTTTCTCCATGTTGGTCAGGCTGGTGTCGAACTCCCAACCTCAGGTGATCCATCCGCCTCAGCCTCTCAAAGTGCTGGGATTACAGGCGTGAGCCAACACACCTGGCCCAGTTCAAGAAATTTTCTTGAACTGTCTAATTGTGTGTTCACTATACATTTCGAACATTTTGAATATCTAACTTACATAAGAATTGTTTGAAATTTACATAACAAATTTTCTTTTTTTCTTATGAGAATTAACCACTACTTTAGTATTCAGAAATACCTGATATTTTGAAAATGCTATCTTATGTTTTGTCTGAGTGAAAGAATTGCCAATTTTTTTTTTTTTTTTTTTTTTTTTTGAGATGGAGTCTTACTCTGTCTCCCAGGCTGGAGTGCAATGGTGCAATCTCAGCTCACTACAACCTCTGCCTCCCAAGTTCAAATGATTCTCCTGTCTCAGCCTCCTGAACAGCTAGTATTACAGGTGCATGCCACCATGCCTAGCTGATTTTTGTATTTTTAGTAGAGACGGGGTTTTTTTATGTTGGCCAGGCTGGTCTCAAACTCCTGACCTCAAGTGATTTGCCCACCTCTGTCTCCCAAAGTACTGGGATTACAGATGTGAGCCACCGTGCCCGGCCAGAATGACCAATTTCTAGTGCAGTGAAATATTTTAAACTTGTAACTTGTTTGTCAATATTTATACTCATGTTTTGGGAGGAGTGGGTCTACAATTTTCATGTAATTGCTTTTGAGCTCATCCTTCCAAAACTTCTCTTAGGTTTTAATTTGCTTTCCTTTAGAGATAACATAGATCCTTTTATTATAGCTTTACTCTCATTTGAATAAATGGTAGATGACCAACTACACACTAACTCCTTTTCTCCATAGAGTATGAACCCATGTGACCCTTCCTGCCTTAGTTCTCTTCATTTGACAGTAGAGTGTGCTGGTTGAAAGCATACTGTAGTGCCAGCATTTGGAACTCCTCAACTCTTCAGCGCAAGGACTATCACTCACCCAAGAGATCATTTGTGTGCTTTAGGTCACTGTTTTCTGTCTACCTTTAACAGTTTATCCTGATTTTGCCATACAGACTTTGTCATGCTAACAGTGCATCTTAATGAATAATATATTCATCTTCTTTTTTTGCTTTCATATCCCACTCTGTTTCTTTAGAAAAAAATTTATAACTCAAAGAAGAACAGTTATTTTTGATAAGAAAAACCTTGGACTAATCATTTAACTTTAATTTCCTTATGATTCTGTTTTTTCATTTGTAAAATTTTAAAGTGATTTCTTAGATTAATTCCAGATCAGCTAACATATTGTAGAGCTACATATATATATATATATATACACACACACACACACACACATACATACACACACACATATGTATATGTATGTATGCATATATAAACATTTTGGCTTTAAAGATATGTCTTTTTTAAAAATTTTATTTTATTTTATTTAAGTTCTGGGATACATGTGCAGGATGTGCAGGTTTGTTACATAGGTAAACATGTGCCATGGTGGTTTGCTGCACTTATCAACCCATCACCTAGGTAGTAAACCCAGCATGCAGTAGCTATTTTTCCTGATGCTCTCCCCCTGCCTGCCCCTGCCGACAGGCCCTAGTGTGCGTTGTTCCTCTCCCTGTGTCCATGTGTTCTCATTGTTTCCCAGTGAAGGAAGCCATGAGGTTTGAAGAAAAAGTAAACATGATTTAATACATATACATGTGTGTGTGTGTGTATATATCTCCACATCGCACACACACGCACATATGTATATAGTGAATATCTAAAACACTAGAATTTGCTATAAGTCTCTAGTACAAAATGCAAAGTCTACTTCTATTTCTTTACCCTCATTTCCCCTGCTACTTAAATAGCATAGAGGTTGTGATATAACAATCCAGATAGGAAATCCTGGGCTAATATGATAGCTTTATGATGTTGGAGACCCAGGCTTCTTTGATCATTTTGCCTTGTCTTTTTTTTTTTTTTTTTTTTTTAAATTAAGACAGCATCTCACTTTTTTGCCTAGGCTGGTGTGCAGTAGTGTGATCATAGCTCACTGTAACCTCTGACACTTACACTGAAGAGAACCTCCTACCTGTCTCCCAGAGCACTGAGATTATAGGCATGAGCTAGTGTGCCCAACTGTCTACTTTGTAATTTTTAACAGGTAGTTTTTATTTCATAGTCCAAGATGACTTCTCTAGTTTTACTATTATGTTAACCCCTTAGGCACCGGAACCTAGTTAAAGAGAGAGGAAATAGTATGTGCTTTTTCTTTAAGACGATCACTCCCAAATTTGATACATTCCTTTTCTTACGTCCCATTGGCCAGAATGTAATCACATGGCTTCACCTAGCTGCAAGGGAATCTGTGAAATGTGATCTTCAGCTGTGTCCTGTGCACCAAAGTTTTCATTACTATGTAAAAACTGGAAGATGGATACCGAGGGTCAACTAGCAATCTATGAATTTAACAGTCAGGGAAGATTGAAACATCATTCAGGCTTTGCTTTTCTTGTTGCAAGGGTATTTCTTTAGTATTTCATTACAATAAGGGTTTCAGTCATATTTCAATTTAAAATGTTACAACATAAAGTAAGGTATATCCTACAATGTATCTTACTATATTTTATAACTTCTATTACTTTTTAGTGGAAAATCCATTCTAAGTTCTGACAGCCTTCCCACATTATTTAACTGACATTTCTCAGATATATGAAAATGAAGTAAAACCAGTTAGCCAAAAAAAATCCAAAGTTCTTTTTAAAACAGCAGTCCAAAATCCTATATTATTGCCATGTGTTCCTGTGGTTTAAGAGACTCTGAATTTAAAGAGCCATTTCCAGATGAAATATCAGAATTGTAGCATTTATTGTGTATTCTGCCAAAGATTTTGTCAAAAATAGTAATGATTTTCAGGTCTGTGGGAATATGGGTTGCAGATGTGTTGTTTGAATGCTTGAAAAGGAAATCATAGTATTCTTTATTTTAATGATAAAAGTATTTGTGTAAATGTACCATTTTGATATTAAACACCATATAATTTTGTTATCTTTTCGGAATGTGGGAACTAAGTAATGTAAATGGTGAAGAAATCCCATTGAAAGTATACGTTTTTCTAGCTAAGCCATACATTAAATTTTAGAATTACTTTTAAAACAAAAAGTATCACTGTTTAGTTATATTATTTTTTGTTTGAGGACCCATTTTCTTTCTTGCTTCATATTTTTCTGCTTTTATTTAAAATGTTTTCTTTGATATTTTAAAGTTAAAAATTTCTTTGATATTTATATGTTAAATTTTTTTGATTCAGTAAAGAAACAATTTAGCATAAGAACAGAGCAGAAGTAGGCATGGCATGCTGGCTCATGCCTGTAATCCCGGCACTTTGGAAGCCCAATGTGGGAGGATCACTTGAGGCCAGAAGTTTGAGACCAGCCTGGAAAGTATAGTGGGACTCTTGTCTCTACAAAAAAGAAAAAAGTAAATTAGCTGGGCATGTTGGGACATGCCTGTAGTCCCAGCAACTTGGGAGGCTAAGGTGGGAGATTCACTTTAGCTGAAGAGTTTGAGGCTGCAGTGAGCTAAACTAAGATTGTGCTAATGCACTCTAGCCTGTCCAGCCTGGGTGACAGAGACAGAATGAGACCTTGTCTAAACAAACAAACAAACAAACAAACAAACAGAATTAGAAAGTAGCATGTAACAACTATGTTGTAAAAGGACATTTCATATTAATAATATTCATATTTGCTTATTTTAAGCTAATCTACTTCAGCATGCAATCTCATACATCATTAAGTACACTTGGCAATGTCACTGTTTATACATGAGACAATAGATGCCAAAAGTATAAGTTGCTAAGGAAAACAGAGATAGTAAGCTAGCTAGGGTAGAATTCAGACCTACGTTTTATGAATCCCAAATCAGTTTTTTTTAATTTGTTTAGGGATAATTTACAAACAATTAAATGTACCTATGGTGAGTATACAGTTTTCAATACTCAGGAACGCACTTTCAACCCTGTTGCTATCAAGCCCCAACTACCGATTTTCTTCTCCCAGCCCTACCTATTCTCAAGGCCCCAGGCAGCCATTTAACTACTTTCTATCATTATGGGTTAGCTTTACATGTTTTAGAATTTCATATGAATGGAACTATGCAGTGTGTACACTTGCTCATAACTTTATTTGCATAGTAGAACATTTTTGAGATGTCTCATTATGCGTTGTATATCAGCATTTCATTTCTTTCATTGCTGAGTAGTATTCCATTGTACAGGTATACCACATTTACTTTTTGACGAATATCTAGTGATTTCAAGTTGTGGGCTAATGTGAATAAAGCAGCTATATATATTCATGTCTAAATCTTTTTGTGGATATGTTTTAATTTTTAACAGCTTAATTGTTACACAATTAACTTATGTACATATAGGAAGTATACGACTGGATAAATTTTAAAATATGTACATACCCATGAAACTGTCATGATAATCAAGATGATAAATCCTCGATCTGCCCCAATTTTTTTGTACCTATCGTAATTCCTTTCTCCCTCTCTCCTGGCTCTTCACTTAGTCCCCAGAAAACCACTGATTACATTTGTGTCATTATAGATGGGTTTACATTTTCCATACATTTAACCATACAGTATGTACTTCTTTTTTTGGTCTGGTTTCTTTTATTCACCTTAATTGTTTGGCGATTCCTCCATGTTATTGTAGGATTTAATAATGTATTCTTTTTTTCCTGCTTAGTGATGTTCCATTTTATGGATGTACCCCAATTTGTTCATGCATTCACCAGTTGGTGGACATTTGGGTTGCTTCTAGTTTTGAACTATAATCAATAAAGCTGCTATGAACATTTAAATCTTTGTATGGACATATGGTTTATTTGAATAATACGTAGGAGTAGAATAGTTGGGTTATATGGTAGGCATATATTTAGCTTTTCAAGAAACTACCCAACAGTTTTCCCTAGGGTTTGTATTATTTTACACACTCATCATCAGTATGTGAGTTACAGTTTCTCCATATCCTTGTCAATACTTGGTATTGTCAGATTTTTCATTTTAGATATTCTAGTGTGTGTGTGTGACCATATCTCATATTTTAAATTAGCATTTTCATAATGTCTAATGATATCATTTGCTATCTATATATCCTTAGTGACATGTTTGTTTAAATCTTTTACATTTGTTTTTATTGAGTTGCTTATTGTCTTACTGAGTTTTGAAGAAATCTTCAGTATACTCTGGACTGAAGTTCCTTAGATACACAATTTGCAAATACTTTCTCCAAGTTTGTGGGAGGAGCAGATAATTTCTTAATTTTTAGGAACTTAATTTTTTTTCTTTTATTAATCATGCTTTGAGATCACTTCTAATACATTTTTGCCTAACTTGTTACAGACTTATGCTTTCATGTATGAGCTCTGTAGTTTTAGATTTTACATTTAGAGTCTGTGATGTCTTTTGAGTTAATTTTTGTATACAGTTTAAGGTATGGGTTGAAGTTCATTTTTTATATGAATATTTAGCTGAATTTTTCTTGCACTTTGTTGAAAATCAATTGACCATGTATGTATTGGTCTATATTTGGACTCTATACTGCCCTATCTGTGCCAGCCATAATTTGTCTTGATTACTTAGGCTAATAATAAATCATGAAATCAGGTGAAATCGTGTAGTATAAGTTCTTCAACTTTGTTAATTTTTGAATTTGCTTTAGATATTCTATCATTTCAAATATTTTTATGAGGTGCAGAATGAGTTTCTCAATTTTTCCAAACAAGTCTGCTGGGATCTTAATTATGCATTGGATCTACAGAATTGACATCTTAACCGTACTGAGCCTTCTGACCCATAAACATAATATATCCATTTATTTAGGTCCGTGTTTCCTACCCAGGGGAGATTTTGCTCATCTACGGTCATTTGGCAATGTCTGAAGACATTTTTAATGGTCATGGCCAGCAGCTCCTAGGGGAAGAGGGAGGGATGTTGCTAAGTATACCATAAAGTGCAGAGGTTCCTTCCACACCAAAAATTATCTGATCCAAAATGTCAGTAGTGTTGAATTTAGAAATATTGATTGAGATCTCATCAGTTATTCAGCAGTTGTTTGTCATTTTCAAAGTATAGGTCTTACACATTTTATATCATGTTTATCACTTTGAAGCAGTAACTAAGGTCACTGAATTAAAACTTCCTTTTTTTTTCTGATATACAATATAGGATCTAAATTTTATTCCAAGTGCTACTATAACTTCATTCTTCACATTTTGGTATGTTGTGTTTTCATTTTCATTTAGTTTAAAGTATTTCCTAATTTCCTTTTCATTTTAGTCTTCACTTTTGAATTACTTAGTAGTTTGTAATTTTGTTTTCAATTTTGTTTGATCTTCCAGATATCTTGCCATTACTGGTTTTTAATTTTGGTCCATTGTTGTTAGACAACTTTATGTGATTTTAATCCCTTTAAATTTATTGCAACTTGTATTATGGCACTGAATGTAACCTTTGTTCAATGTTTTGTATGCATTTGAAAGAAATATTTATTTGCTATTTTTGGGTGTATTGTTCTATAAATATCAATTAGATGAGGCTGGTTGATAGTGTTAAGTTCTCTATATTCTTATTTTCTGTCTACTTCTTTTACTAGTGACTGAGAATGTATTAAAATCAAGAACTGTAACTCTATATTTGTCTTACTTCTCCTTCAAGTGATATCAGAGATTAATTCGTGTAACTTCTCCTTCAAGTAATATCAAAGATTAATTCATGTATTTGAATCTTTGTTAATTAGGTAAAACATTAAGCTTTGCCATGCCCTCTTGATGAGTTGACTTCCTTTTCACTATGATATGACCCTCTAATTCTATTGATGTTATTTATCCTAAAAATCTTCTTTATACATGTTCTTAGTACTTCTCCGGTTTTCTTTTGATTGAAGTCTGCATGAAATATTTTTCATCCTTTTTCTTTTAATAATTTTTCTCTTTATGTAAATTAGATTTCTTTTAGTAATTATATAGTTGGGTCTTGTTTTTTTAATCCAGTCTGTCAATCTGTGTTTTCCATTGGGATGTTTATGCCATTTATGTTTTATGTAATTATTGACAATTACATAAAAAATGGTGGTTTAAAAATCTACTATCTCTGTTCCATCTTTATTTACTTGTTCCTCTCTGCTTTATTTTGGGTAAAGTATTTTTTATCATTCTACTTTATCATTTTTGTTATCTTGTTATCTATAAGTCATCTTTATGCTATTTTTATGTTTGCTTTATGGTTTAGAGCATACATCTTTACCTTATCTCAGTCTACTTTGAAGTGATATACCACTTCACAGATCTTATGGCATCATACTTTGATTTCTCCTTTTAAGCTTATGCTATTGTGGTCATACATTTTACTTCAACATGTGTTATACACTTCACACTTATTGTTAAATTAGCATTACTTTTACTTTTAACAGTTAACTTACTTTTTTAACTTTTCATTTTAAAATAATTTTAGACTCACAAAAAGTTTCAACGGTAATACACAGAGGTCCTGTGTACCCTTCACCTAGCTTTCCTGATAATAAAAATATATAACTTTAGTACATTATTGAAAGTAGGAAATTGACTTTGGTATAATATTATGAACTAAAATACAGACTTTATACAGATTTTTCAGTTTTTATGTGCATTGCTTTTATTGTTCTTGTTGTTATTTTGGCATGTAGTTATATGAATTTTGTTCCACTTATGGATTCATGTAACTACCACCACAGTCAGGGTACAGAACTGGTCTATTACCTCAAAGAAACATCTTTATTCCCTTGTGTTACCCACTACATATTCACACTATCTATCCAATATAATTCCCTGTAGCCACTATAATTTTGTCATTTTGAGAATATTAGTGGAATTGTACAATATGTAACCTTTTGAGATTGGCTTTTTTTTCACTGACCATAATACTCCTGAGATCCACTGAATTGTTGAATGTATCAGTAGATCATTTTCTGTATTGTTGAGTAGTCTGTTCTTACTTCCTGCAATGCCATAGAGACACCAGACTTTGTTTATTCATTTATTCACTGAAGAAAACATTTAGGTTGTTTCCACTTTTTTGGCTATTAGAAAGTGGTTTTGGACATTCATTTACAGGTTTCTGTGTGAGCATAAATTTTCATTTATTTAGTACAGGGGTTGCCAAACAACAGCCTGTGGGTTGGCTGCCCATTTTTGGTAAATAAAGTTTTACTGGAATATAAGCATGCTTTTTTTTTTTTTTTTTTTTTAATATATTGTCTGTGTGTACTTTTGTGCTACAATGGCAAAGTTGAATAGTTGCAACAGAGTCCTCTATGGTGTGTAATGACTAAAATATTTACCTTTGGCCCTTTTGGAAACAGTTTGTAGACCCCTGCTGTGGGATAAATATCTAGGATTGTGAATGCAGTGTTGTATGGTAAGTATGTGTTTAACTTTATGAGAAAGTGCTACATTGTTGCCCCGAAGGGGTGTGCCATTTTACATTCTTACCAGAAATACATAAGATCTACATTCTTATCAGTACTTGGTATTGTCAGAATTTTTGCCTTTAGTCAGTCTAATAGGTGTGTTATGGTGTCTTATTGTGGGCATTATTGATGGACATTTCTTTAATGACCAAGGTGCTGAAAATCTTTTCATGTGTTTATTTCCCATCTCTGTATCCTATTTGGTGAAGTGTTTGTTCAAATCTTTTACCCCTTTTTGATTGTATTTTTGTTGTTGTTGTTGTTGTATGTGTAATTTGAAACTATATTCTTTTAGTCTCTTGCTGGTTTGATCATTTGATTAACAGGGTCTTATGTAGAGCAAAACCTTTTATTTTTGATGAAGTTCAATTTGTTATTTTTCTTTTATGCTTTTGCTTTTGGTGTCATGTTTAAGGACTCTTCACCTAACCCTATGTCATGCAAATTTTCGACTATAACTTCTCTTAAAAGTTTTGTAGTTCTGTATTTTACATTTATATCTATGATCTATTTTGAATTCATTTTTATATAAAGTATGAGGTTCAGAGTGAGGTTCACTTTCTTAGCTATGAATGTCCAATTGTTCTAACACCATTAGTTGAAAAGAGTCTCCTCTCTCTATTGAATTGCTTTTGCATCTTTGTTAAAAATCAGTGGCTGGACTTGAGTGGGTCTATTTTTGTATTTTCTAAGTTGTCTCATGGATTTACACGTCTATCCCTCCATCAACACCACATTGTCTTAATTACTGCAGCTACATCCTGAGCCTTAAAATTGAGTTATGTGAATCTTCTGACTTTATTCTTTTTATAAAGACTGTCTCAGAGAGCTTCAAGGCCCAGGCAGAGACTTGCTACAGGGATCGAGCTGCCACAGATTCCCCACAAGGTCAACGCGCATGGGAACTGTGGGGTGTGAGCTGCTGCTGAGAGCCCCCTTTTCCACTATGGCAGTGCCTAGTAGAGCCCTGGGAAGAAGGCCACCTGGATACTGCAGAACTAAGAGCCACTGGTATGCAGTGCCAGCCTAGCAAAGTTTACAGGCATAGGTTTTAAATCTGTGAGAGTGGTAATGTGGGCTGTGCCAGCAAAGCCATGAGGGCAGGAATGTCTAAGTCTTAAAGACCCAACCCTTCCAGTGTATCTGGAAGGTGGAACATGGAGCCAGATAAGATTGTTCTCCAGCCTTATGATCTAATGTTGTATGCCTTGTTGGGCTTTAGACATTTTTGGGACTTGTTATTCCCTTCTTTTTTCCTGTTTCTCTTTTTTGGAATAGAAATATTTGTCTTAGGCCTGCATTGTGTTTTAGAGTGACAAAACCTACCTGTTTGATTTTACAGGGAAATTTGCTTCAGGATTAATTGTTCCTTGAGTGTCACCCATATCTGATTAAGATGAGACTTTAAAATTTAGACTTTTGTGTTGATGCTGGAATGAGTTAAGACTTTTGGGGCTACTGAGATGGAATGAATGTATTTTGTATGGTATAAGGACATGAATTTTGGGGACTAGGGGTGAAATGCTATGGTCTGAATATATCTCCCAAAATTTGTATGTGGAAAACTTAACCCCTGATATGGTTTGGCTGTTTCCCCACCCAAATCTCATTTTGAATTGTAGTTCCCATAATTCCTACATGTTGTGGGAGGGACCTGGTAAAAGATAATTGAATTATGGGGGCAGTTTCCCCCATATTGTTCTCATGGTAGTAAATAAGTCTCACAAGATCTGATGCTTTTATAAGGGGATATTCCTTTCATTTGGTTCTCATTCTCTTTTGCCTGCTGCCATGTAAGATGTGCTTATAGCCTTCCACCATGATTGTGGGACCTCCCCAGCTATGTGGAACTGTGAGTCCATTAAACCTCTTTTAAAAAAAAAAAAAAAAAAATAAGTTACCCAGTCTT
Organism: Aotus nancymaae; assembly: GCF_030222135.1. NCBI lineage: Eukaryota > Metazoa > Chordata > Mammalia > Primates > Aotidae > Aotus > Aotus nancymaae. The sequence goes on from NW_026988425.1 coordinate 75,461,212, forward strand.
GGGTATGTCTTTATCAGAAGTCTGAAAACAGACTAACACAATCCCCAATGCAACAGTGTTGGGAAGTGGGGTCTAATCGTGCATGTTCAGGTCTGGAGCAATTTATTCCTCCCTATACACCCTATTTCCATGTAATACTGTTTTCCTTCTGTTTGAAGGACTTCATTTAATATTTCTCATCATGCAGGTCTGCTTAGGATGAATTCTGTCAGCTCTTAAATATCTTCCAAAGTTTGTACTTTGCCTTTCTTTTTAAAAGTTATTTTCACTGGATGTAGAATTCTAGGTTGACTGGTTTTTCCTTTTTTTTCCAGGACTTTATAAGAGCTTTGCTCTGTCTCTGGCTAGAATTTTTTTTTTTTTTTTTTTTTTTTTTTTTTTTTTTTGCTGAGAAGTCAGCTGTCATTCTTATCTTTCTTATGTAAGGCAGTGTGCCTTTTTTTTTTTTTTTTCTCAGCTGCTTTTAAGGTTTTCTTTTGGCTGGGTGCGGTGGCTCAAGCCTGTAATCCCAGCACTTTGGGAGGCCGAGGCGGGTGGATCACGAGGTCAAGAGATCGAGACCATCCTGGTCAACATGGTGAAACCCCATCTCTACTAATACAAAAAATTAGCTGGGCATGGTGGCGTGTGCCTGTAATCCCAGCTACTCAGGAGGCTGAGGCAGGAGAATTGCCTGAACCCAGGAGGCGGAGGTTGCGGTGAGCCGAGATCGTGCCATTGCACTCCAGCCTGGGTAACAAGAGCGAAACTCCGTCTCAAAAAAAAAAAAAGAGTTTTCTTTTTCTTTATTTCTTTATTATTATTATTTTTTGAGACGGAGTCTTACTCTGTTGCCCAGGTTGCAGTGTGGTGGTGCAATCTCGGCTCACTGCAACCTCTGCCTTGCCAGTTCAAGCGATTCTCCTGCTTCAGACTCCCAAGTAGCTGGGATTAGAGGCACCTGCCACCACACTGGGCTAATTTTCATATTTTTAGTAGAGAGGGGGTTTCACTGTGTTGGCTAGGCTGGTCTTGAACTCCTGACCGCAAGTGATCCACCTGTCTCTGCCTCACAAAGTGCTGGGATTATAGGCGTGAGCCACCACCGCGCCTAGCCTAGGTTTTTCTTCTTTGTCACTCCTTTTATGCAATTTGACTATAATATGCCTTGATATTTTCTTTGTTTATTGAGCTTCTTTGGTCTATTCATTTATAGTTTTTCTATTTTCTCCCCCCACCACCCTTAAATAGCTGTTTATTGGCAGTGTGCTGGAAAGGTCGATGGAGTTAACATTCACAGATGACACCACACACCACTATCACGAGGGAGGCGAGAGCATAGGCAATATAGCCTGGAGCCCCGAGGAGGAGGAGGCCCCCTCTTCAAGAGAGTGTGGGAGGGGGCGGGGCCTGGAGTGTTGAGGGCAGCCTGGGAACACCTCCGCTTAGTAGGCGTGGTTAGAAGGAAGAGGGACTCCCTGGCAGCAGCCCCGGCCTGACCTTTCGGGGTGTACTTTCCTTGACAGGCAAGGCTGTTGGCCAGGGCTCACTTGCCGTACTCCTCCTGCACAGCCTTCTGGTTCTCCTTCTTCCCGCCCCAGGCCTTCAGGGCAGAGGCGTGCAGGAGACCAGGACTTCAGCAGGTGGTACTTGTTAATGGCGTTGAGGTTGATGGACGCCTCCTCATTTAGGGCTCCAGATAGTAAGGTGATCCCAGGGACGGTGGGAGGGAAGGTGGAACTGTGTGGCGCAGTGCTGTGACAGTCGCCATGGCAGTCTCCTCCTGAGGAAACTTCTGGGTGTAGGCGTGACCTGGGGTAACCATGTTGGGCTTCAGCAGGGTGCCTTCCAGGTAGATGTGGTGGTCGCTCAGAGCCTTGTAGACAGCAGCCAGCACCTTCTCGGTCACATACTGACAGCGCTTCAAGTCATGCTCCCCATCAGGGAGGATCTCAGCCTCCACGATGGGCACAGTGCGTTGGCATTTTCCATTATGGCGAGGGCTGGGGGGTGTGTTCCCCAGTCTTCAGCACACAACGCCACTTGGCGAAGTCAGAGCCATCTTTGTACTGGGCACAGTGCTCAGGCAACCTATCCAGCCCTTGGATGGTGGTCTTGCCATTTGTCCCTGCCAGGGAGACCACGCCCTTATCTACCTTGATGCCCATAACACTGCCCTTGGATTTGATAACTTGGGGGAAGGGATGCCCATCATCCGCCTTCTGGTACTCCAGGCTGGCTTGCCCGTGCTCTTGCCTCTCCCTTCACGGTGGTGTGGGGTATCGTCTGCGAATGCTAACTCCATCGCCCTTTCCAGCACACTGCCAATAAACAACTATTTAACATAACATGCATTGATTAAAGGCTACTTATAAAGTATACTTATACTGTAAGTACAATTTAATACTTGAACTATACTTATGCTAAAAGTATAAAAATGTTGCAAAAAATAATAGAGAATTTCTGCATACCTTTAATCCTATGTTCCCTAATGTTCACATATTCTGTTATATAACCATAGTACAATTATTAAAACTAAGAAATTAACATTGACATAATAATCTACAGATTTTATTTCAGTTTCACCAGTTGTCCCATTAAAAATCTTTTGCTTGTCTATTTCATTTTCACCATTTGTCCCATTAAAGATCTTTTTCTTATACTATAAGTAGACTTTAATCAATGCATGTTATGTTACACCAGAAAATTCAACAAAAGATTATCCATTTCCATACTTATTTTTATTACATTTCCAGCCTTGTAATAATTAAAGGCCAGTTTCTTTATTCGTGCAACTCCTGGTAAGAATGTGATATTCGTAGCTACAAATGACTCAATAGCAATTCAGTAGTGGAGAAGTGCTCATAGTGACTAGAACAATGATGGTGGATTACAGTGATGTTTTCTGATTGGTTATAGTTCTTGGTCATTTATGTGTTCTGATAGGTAATATATACTTTTATTGCTTTAATTTTAGACTTAGAGAAAAGTTGCACAAAATAATGAAGAGAATTTCTGCATACCTTTAATCCTGTGTTCTCTAATATTCACACAGTCCATTATATAACTATAGTACAATTATTAAAACTAAGAAATTAACATTGACATAGTGATCTACAGACTTTATTTTAGTTTCACCAGTTGTCCCATTAAAGATCTTTTCTTGTCTAGAACACAATCCAGTATTCCACATGGCGTTAATTGTCTCTTCGTCTTTTACAGTCTGTGGAAGTTCCTTAGTGTTTGTGTTTCATGGTGTTGACTCTTTTAAAGACTGCTGGCCAGTTAGCTTATTTGTAGAATGTCCCTCAATTCGGGTATTTCCTCAAGATTAGATTGAGTTTATGCATTTTTGACAAGAATACCATAGAAATGATATTGTACCTTTCTCAGTGTAACACATTAGGAAATACTTGATATTTATAAGCATTACTGCAGGTGATATTAACTTTGAATACTTGGTTAAGGTTTTGTGTGCTAGATTTTGCTAATTTTGCTAATTTCTCCTTTTGTAATTAATAAGTGTCTTGTGGAGATATATTTTAAGAGTATACAATGTCTTTTGTTTCATTATACTTTTACCAACTAATTTTAGCGGAGTTAGCAAATACAGTCACATGTCGTTTAACAGTGGGGATATGTTCTGAGAAATTTTCATTAGGTGATTTCTTCAATGTGCAAACATCATAGAGTATACTTAACAGAAACCTAGATGACATATCATACCTAGGATATATAGAATATATAGCCTGTTGCTCCAAGGCTACAAACCTGTACAGCATGTTGCTGTTCTGAATACTGCAGACAGTGGTAAGTATTTGTGTATCTAAACATACCTAAACACAGTAAAGGTACAGTGAAAATGTGGTATTATAATCTTATGGGAGCACCATTGTATATGCTTTTCCTTGTTGACTGAAATATTGTTACGTAGTGCGTGATTGTATGGTTGGTTGTATACTCATACATACACATCCACATATCTGCATTTGTCCATCTGTATATATGTTAAAAGCCATTAGTTCAATATAGAGTTTATTCTAGCCTTTCCTTCTTTCTTATTTGTAACTTTCTCTGACAGTGAAATCTAGCTTTCATTTGTCACAGTATGCTTACTTATTTTTTCTGTCCTAATATACATCCATATTAGTCAGGGTTCTCCAGAGGGACAGAACTAATAGGATATATGTGTATATGAAAGGGGGTTTATTAAGGAGAATTCACTCACACGATCACGAGGTGAAGTCCCACGATAGGCCATCTGCAAGTTGAGGATCTAGAAAGCCAATAGTGGCTCAGTCCCAGTCCAAAAGCCTTAAGAGCTGGGAAGGTGACAATGCAGGGGATCTGTGGCCGAAGGCCAGAGATCCCCTGGCAAACCACTGATGTAAGTCCAAGATTTCAAGGGCTGAAGACTCTAGAGTCTGATGTCCAGGGGCAGGAAGGAACCAGCACTGGAGAAAGATGAAAGCCAGAAGACTCAGCAAGCAGCTTATCCTACCTTTCTTGCCTGCTTTGTTCTGGCCACACTGGCAGCCCATTGGATGTTGCCCACCCACATTGAGGGTAGGTCTACCTCTCCCGGTCTACTGACTCAGATGTCAATCTCTGGCAACACCCTTAAAGACACACCCAGAAACAATATTTTGCCAGCTATCTAGGCATCCTTCAATCCAATCAAGTTGACACCTAATATTAATTATCACAACATGTAAAATTGTTTAAGAATTGCTAATGCACATCCCTGTGAAAAACAGATTTTTGAAATATAGTGCAGTATTTGTATGTAGTTTTCTTTGGTCTTTATGCATGTCATATATTTAAAATTTCTTAATTTAGTTTTATTCTTTCTCCTTTCTATATCTCAATTTCATTTTGGTAGTTGATATTGATTAGTTATTTAATTTGGGTATGTGAACAATTATGAAAAATCAGAGCTACCTAAAAAGGTATATTCAGAGATGTGCCACTGCACTCTTATCCCTACTATTCCCATTTCCAGACTTTTAAAATTACATTTCTACCAACTCTTTTATGTAGCCAAACTCAGTATTTTCTGGTTTGTGTGTCCTGTATATCTTTTGTACAAATGAATATGCATATTTTCTTATATTCTTTCTTATATGAGGGGTAGTACACTATAAACACTATTTTTTGCATTTTCTTTTTTACATAGCAATGTATTCTGGAAGTCACTCCATATCAATTCATAAAGAACTTCCCTCCCTTTTTTTGTATACAAGTACATACATAATATGCCATTTAGGGATATATTCAGTTTTCATCCACCCTCCAATGTATAGGTATTTGAGTTGTTTCCAATATTTTATTATGTAAACAACACTGCAGTGAATAACCTATGTATTTTTGTATTGTTGAAGGTTTATCTTTTCAGATAAATTCCTAGATGTGTGATTGCTAGATCAAAAAGTGTGTATGTTGTTTTCTTAAACGTTGCCAAATTTCTCTCCAGAAGAGGTAAACCAGTTTGAATTACTACTAGTAACATATGAAATTGCCTGATTCCTCACACCCTCACCAAGAGAACCCTATTCTTTTTACTTTCTAATTTTCTTTTCTCTGATGGGTGAGAAATTATATCTCAGTGTTATTTTAGTTTGTATTTCTCCAATTGCGAGTGAATTTGAACCCATTTTCATGTCTCTAAAGGTAATTTCTCTGTCTTTTTTGTGTATTATTTGTTTATATCTTTTCCCTCTTATTTCCCATTTGGTTTTGATTCTTTGTACTTCAATTTTTAAGATGTTAAAAATATATTAGGGACATTAACACTTCGAGTATTACTTAAAGTGTTTCAATAAAATGTATTCAGTGTGCTTCTTTAGTGTTTGACTTCTTAAAATATTAATCTGGAACAGGTCAAGTCTCAGATATTCTAGATCTTGTACTAAAAAAATGATATTTTAATCTGTTTGTGAGAGAAATGAATGAAACTTTAGAAAATGTGATTAGAAAGTGAAATAGACTTATGTGTGGTCGTTGTTATTCTCTCTATATCTTTTACATCTACTCTCTTGTGCAAAGTTCTTCTTATTGCATGTATGGAAATGTCTTATTTGTCAGTTAGCTTTCACTTACCTTCTTTTATTCAAAACTGTTATCTCCTTTCTTGGTATTCCTACAGATTTTCTATATTTCATTATTACATTTACATTGAATTGTGGGCTGGTTTTTTAGCTGCCTGAGGTTCAGGACCTTGTCACTGTCATATTGCCTTCCTTTCCTGTGCTTAATAATGAAAGTTACCAATAATGAGGATGGTCACTGTGTGCCATACGTGATGCTCTGCCCTGTACACAGAACTCTTCTGATTTTATTCAGTAGGTCCTGTTACCATTTCAGTGTTATGGATGAGGAAACTAACTCTCAGTGGTGTTTAATTTGTCCACAGCCAGGTAGCTAGTGAGTGGCAAAGCTGGAATTGAACACAGGTGGTGTGGCTTCAGTGCCTATGGGACTAATTACAATACTGTATGTCATGTCTTTCAATTTTTTATTTAGTTAATGTGCTCAGATTTTTATTTAGTTGATTTATTAAAGTTCTTTGAAATTCTTGATACTCCAGGTGGAAAACTGGGAGGGCTTTGGCTAAGGGAGTAGAAGTCAAAGTAAACTGTAACAATAAGAGAAATTGAACATCCACATGGAGTTAAGTTTGGTTAAGTTTGTAAGGATATTTGAAGTTTTGTCAGGGTGAGTCTGCTGTTTTTTTTTTTTTTTGATTGTCATTAATTCTGATTACATCCGCAAAATGAACCCATTCAGTAGATGGCAACTATGTAGATGACATCTCAGAGTCACCAGTTCATTTGTACATTGTTTTGAAATTATTATCACAAGAGATCTCAGCTGTGATTTTATTATTTTCTAAGTGCTAAACATTAGATATTACTAAAATTTCCACCAGAGAAATTATTTGTTTAAATAATTTTAACAAAGTCCTGATGAGGATAAATGTTTTTTAGTGGGTTTGCTTGCCAAGTTGGGATACAATGCTTATGATACAATTTTGAATATATAGGTGTTCCTTTACACTTGATAACACTTTAGAGATTCAGATAGTTACCAGTGACAATGTATTTTGATGAAAAATAACAACCTTTTCCATACTATTTTACAGGCTCCTCATAACTCTGGAATAAGTGTGATTATTAGTATTATTTTAAGATTTAATTACTTATGACAGTCCTACTTCAGTGCTGTTTTGATATTTTGAGAATTAGTTTTGTTATTGTTGTATTTTAATCTACCTTTATACTGAAAATACTTAAGTATTTTGTTTATAGCCTTTATTGCCTCTGATGAGATTTTCTGTATTTTTGTTTGTTATGATCATAAATTAGTTTTAATCCTTAATTATAGTGATAATAGCTATTTAAAAATCCTTGTCTGCTAATTTCAACACCTAGTTAAACTTATGTCAATCTCCATTGACTGTGGCTTCTCTTCAGTATGTTTTTATTTCTCTACTTGTTGAGAACTTTTAGATTTTATACTGAACATTGTGAATGATGTAGAGAGGAGATTCTCTTAGACTCATTTGATGAGTATTGCTTTTTTGAGGAAAGGAGGAGTCTGTTTTCTGAGTCAGTTAACTAGGCTGTATTTCAGCTTCAAACTCTGTTTCCTATGTGGTAGGTGTTAGCTGAAATTTCAGGTCAGTTCTTCTAACCTTAGCACTCTTACTTGGAGTCTGTCTCACATATACTTCATTTAGAGCTTAGCAAGAGATTTGAAAAGTTTATGTGTAGAATTTAGAGCTTCTCTTCTCTGCTTCTTTCCAAAATTCTCCTCCTTACTTTTCAAGTGCTGTAATTTCTCTGTCTTCAGGATTTTCGAGGAAGTAAGATTACTGGTTTCTATTAAATTTTTGCTGCTCTGCATAGCTGATATTTGGGCCCTTACTCAGGTTATGGGACTCTAATTCAGTGTTATTCTTTTTTCCCCCCAGAATCAATCTGCTTTCATTCATTTTCCTGTGCAGTCAGGTCTTTTTTTTTTCTGATGTTTTGTGCTGAGTTTATAATTGCTATCTATGGTAGGGTTGCTCCTTTGGGAATGGCCTGACTTTCTCACTGGAAGCAGAGCTCTATACTTAGCTTTTGAGCTCTCCAGTCCCTTATGTTTCATGACTTTTCTCTATATTTCAACAAAAGTATGTTTATATTGTTAAACTTTCCGCTTGTTAGGAAATTGGTACTGTGACCTAATTCCTTAGAATCAGTCTTTCTGCTGTCCTAGTTTATGCCTTGCCTAATTAAAGTCCTGCCTGTATTTGAAAAGTGGAAAACTTCCAAGGAAAGTAAGCAGCTGGTATTGACACTCAAAAGAGTTTTATGAAATGAAAGTAAGCAAAGGGCCAGTTAGGCTGAACTTCAGGAAAAAGTATCTAATGGTGAGATTTGTGAGACTAAACAATCTGGCAAGGGAACTTTCTCTGAGCTATTTCAAACTGAATTGGAAAAGTCAGGGAAAAAACAAGTAATAAGTCCAGGTCATGCATTGGCAGATGGACAGTTGTATGATCTCATACTTACCTTTCCCAGTGGCTAGTTGGTTGTGGGATCATTAGCAGAAAAGCACCTTAGGTTTTACATTATTAATGTGAATGTCTGAATTAGACTGAGAAAATAGATTTCTGAAAAATGCTTAAAATTGATGATAAAAATTCTTCTAGAAAGAAAGAAATCATATATTATTCATTTTTATTTGGAGGAATTCCATGAGAGCAGAGACAGGAGCTCTCTTATCATGGTATTACAAGCACCAAGTATAGTACCTGGCAAATAGAAGACATTCAGCAAATATTAGCATTACTTCTACTTTTACTATACCTTACCAAAAAGTGACAGACCCACAAACAAATGTTAACTATCAGAAGTAACATTTTAGATTGATGTTTTTCATTGTTTCTCTTTATGTTTTCTTTTTCCTCCTGAGTCCTGAAAGCCTGAATTTAAGGTGATTAGGTTTTCTTTGTGATTTTTGTCCACAGGAAAAATCAAAAGGATTTAATTTTGTCCTCTATGAAATGTTACTTCAAGAAAATAAAGTATCAAAGATATTTGCTGGGAGAGAGAATATTTAACAAAGCAGTTAATCATACTGAATCTGAAGTCAGATGGTCCTGACTTTTAATCCTGGCCACAAATTACACTTGTTCTGTGGCCTTTGACAAATACTTGGTCTGTGGCCTTTAACAACTTCTCAAGCCTAGCTGAACCTTAGTATGATCGTCTTTGAAAAATGTGGGTAAAATGTTAGATGTGGTGATGCATGTCTGCAGTACTAGCTGTTTGGGAGACTAAGGTGGGAGGGTCTCTTGAACCCTGGAGTTTAATCCAGCCTGGGCAACATAGCGAGGCTTTGTCTCTAAAAAAAAAAACAGTTCCACACGCAGAGATTAAGTAAGAAAAGACTCAACCCAAGTTTCCATCAACAGATGAATGGATAAAGAAAATGTGATAAGTCTACAAAATGGTATACTATTCACTCTTAAAAAAAAAAGGAAATCCTGTCATTTGTGGTAAAATGGATGAACCTGGAGGGTATTATGTTAAGTGAAATAAGCCAGGCACTGAGAGACAAATATCATATGATTTCACTTACATGTGTAATCTAAAAATGTTGAACTCATGGAATCAGAGGGTAGAATGATGGTTACTTGGTGTTGGGGGTGGGGTAGAAGGTGCTTGAAGAAATTTTGGTCAAAGGATACACAGTTTCAAATAGGAGAAATAAATTCAATAGATCTGTTGTATAACATGAATAGATGATAACATGTACTGTATTCTTGAAAATCACTAAGAGTGTAGATTTTAAGTGTTGTTACCACAAAAAATCATAAGTATATGAAGTAATACATATGTTAATTTAGCCACTGCACCATATATATATATGTTTCTTTCATTCTTTTTTTGTTTTGAGACACAGTTTCACTCTGTCACCCAGGCTGGAGTGCAGTGGCGAAATCTTGACCCACTGCAACCTCCGCCTCCTGGGGTTCAAACGATTCCGTGCCTCAGCCTACTGAGTAGCTGAGATTACAGACACATACCACCATGCCCAGCTAATTTTTGTATTATTAGTAGAGATTTGGTTTCACCATGTTGACCAGGCTGATCTCGAACTGCTGACTTCAGGTGATTTGCCCACCTTGGCCTCCCAGAATGCTGGACGTCATCTTATTTGTGATAACTCTATCAATTAAAAACTAATAAATCAATCAATTTTAAATTAATGAGTTTTAATTTATCAATTAAAAATTAATTGATTAAAAAGCATGGATAACTAGCATCTGTTAAATATGGCAGTTATGAATTTTAAATGGTGATTAGTATATAAAATTGTTTTGCATTGTATCAGATACACAGTAGGTGCTTGATAAAAGATACCTGTAGTTCTGGGGTTATTCTATTCATCTTAGTCTTCTTTGTAATTCCTTCTTTTTGTTTTTTAGATAATTTGATACTTTAATATGGGGGTAATTGGTGGCTTTGTGACCTTCAACATTTTTGACTTAACTTTTACTCTTCAGTTAAATTGTTTATGAAATGAGAGGATGAATCAACTCACATTTAATCCCCTGTATCAATTCTACTTGGTGGGCTTTTCTTGGAGAGTTATTCTTTGAGTATTCTGCGATTACTTCCATGACTCACTAGAAGACATGATGCAATCCCATGAGTTTGTGAACCAGATTTGACATGATTTACTATCCATTTATAGTTTCAGCCTTCAATTTTCAATAGGTGAGAATATAAAATATGTTTTTGGATACTTGTTTATATAACTTTACTTTTTTAAAAACAATGATTGAGTGCCCACTTTTTGTTATGCATTGTCTTAGGTGCTTCTCTTGAGTTTGTGAGGGATGAAGGTATCGGTAGTTGAATCCTGGAATAGATAGCTTACTTAGGACATCAATATAATAGTAATAATAATAATAATAATGAAGAAATACTGTTGTAATGAAGATATAACAATAAAGAAATAATAAGGAAGAAATAATAAAAATAGTAAAGAGATTATATCAAATGTACTCAAAATGAATACATAAATTTTTTATAACAGTATTTAACTGTAAGAATTTAAAACTACTATCCAAAAGAAGATCTTATGATATATTATTTTTGCAACATTGTACAGGGAATAGCACTATCCAAAGCAAGAACTTTATTATTAAATCAGAATACTGAAATATAGTGCATTTTGCTGTAATTATCAAATAAATCATATAACTGACATGGTAATATAACTATATTGCTTTATATTTTCATATCCTAGTGGTATCTATAGCCATGCATAGATTTGGATCACTCTATTAATGGTTCTTTGTGATGGATCTTGAAATGTGAGAAGAGTCTCTCTACATGGTATTCTGTAGCAGGTATTCTTCAAATGGCTGAATGACATTGAAGTGTGTTGCATTATCTTATGGTCTACAGTATTTATTTTTTTTTTTAGATACAGGATATATATGTAATGGACATTCCACTATGTGTTTATGTAATGGATATTTTATTATGTGTTATACTTTTGTTGCATGCTATACTTTAATATTAGCATAATTAAAGACAGCTTTAAAGCAAAATGAATAATTCATTCAGTCTGACAAAAACTCCAGATATTTCTAGTTTTCTTAATTATAATCATTGCTCTCTTTTTGTCTTTTGAAACAATGATCAAAGAAGCTGCATTTCTGTGTGACTCAGTATTTTGAAATATTTAGTCCAACTCAACATAGTATTTCATCAAAAAGAAGATGGTGGTGTTAACACTGATTTGTAAATGTACTGATATGCTAACTGCTAAGCTGCTATCTGGCAGGTTGTAAATATTCTATATGATAGTAATTTTTTAGAGTTTTGAGTAGTGAGAGCAGAAACATGTTGTTTCTCCCTATTAAAATAACAATTTGGTTGGTATATTCTGTTTTAAACCAGCTGCAAAACCAAGTGGACCACCCACAGAGTCCAGTTAGAGATTACTGAAGTCTGGCTGGCTAAAGTACTGCCACCTAAACAGTTATCATTGCCAATTCTGTGATTCAGTGCTTGATCTAAGTAAGTGATTACTTAGAAATGAAGCTTTCCAAGTGCCCGGGCTTCTGAGATTCTGTATTTAAAAATTAAGAGAATAACAAGAACAGGAAGAACATTCTTTGAAACAAACGTAAAATCTCATAACATAATGAAATTGAATCTTCTATTAGTGGCTAAGTCATACTTTCTTTACTTTTGGTATAGGAAGCCTGTTATAATTATTTTAAACAATAACTAAATAACTTCATGTGTAAAACCAGTACTCTTATTAAATTTTTTTTGTATTGTCTGTGTTTCACTATTACAATGAGATTTTTGAGAATATAAGAAATACTGTTGTTACTCTGATATCATTTTATTGAATATCCTTGAATTATGTACATTCATAGCAGTATATCATAATAAAGTCAGTGTGTTCCTTTTTTGGGGAAGCTTCTTAATGTTAAAAGCTTCCTAAGCATTATTTGCTAGATCACAGTTTGAATGGCAGTATAACTGCATAGTCGGATGATATACTGTTTGAATAACAGAAGTCACATGGAGTTCTATGTATTTCCCAGATTATTTAACTAACTGCTAAACTAAGAAAAAAAGCTTGCTGAAAGATGAAGTGATGCTTTCCATGGCCACAGAAATTACAGGTGCTGTGAACACCTAAGTATTAAGTAATTACTAAGGGTACAATATAAATATACACACATGTTCTTACATTGATGGAATATGAATAATGAGATTATTGGACTTGTATGCTGTGTGATTTATTCCAAAAATATATCCTAGCCTTTTAGAAATTTATTCTGTGTTCTGTCATAACAGCCATAAATCAGTTTGAGAAATTATTGGATTTACTATGACTTGAATTGTTACCTACATGATAAAGATAATTATTCAGGAAATTATATGCTTGTATAATTTATAGTTTACCGGTCAAGAGGATTTTTTATATTGGGATGGATAGATAGATAGAAAAATAGCCTATAAGTGTTTTTTTGTTTTGTTTTGGAGTGAATGAATTGTTTATTCTGGTATGATTCCATTGCCATCTCATTTTCTTTTTTTTTTTCTTTTGGGTGCAAGTTTCAAAGTAAGATTTATTTATAATAAAAACAAATTTATAAGTCAATAAATATTCTTATGTAAACATAAGCATGTATAGCACAAGTGGTTGTTTACCTGTGGTCCTCAAAATAGAATGACAGGTTAAGTGAAAATGAGTTAGTATAAATAATGTTGAATTATGTTATAATTGAAGTGGAGTCTTGAATGAAGGCTAAATTTTAAAGTCAGTGTCTAAGGTCAAAGTTGAAGGTAGTCAGAATTACCCTTGAAAGTCCCTTAAACTGACATTATAATGTGCATGGCAGTATCTACCAATAAGTCCAGCACAGGCAGTTTTTCCCTCAGTGATAGAAGACATTGCTGCTGCTTTCACTGACCACCAAGTCAAACATGTTACTTTCAGTATAGGTGCTATGTTTATTTGGCCAAATAAAAATATTTGTATTTTGGCCAAACACATTAGGCCAGGGGTTGACTTTTCTTGGAGAAGATAATGAAAATAAGTAAAGTGGAAACTACTATGTCCACCCATCTGTTCTGGGACTGCTGCCTCACCTTACATGTTTTTTCCAACTGATTTTGATAAAGTTATAAAGCAATTGAAGGGGTAGATGGTGCTGAAACAATTGGACATCCTTAGGCCAGAAAGTAAAACCTGACCTAAATCTTATATCTTATACAGAAATTAACTCAAAATGGATTACAGATTTAAATTTGAAATAAGACTATAAAGCTTTATAGAAAAAAAATCTTTGCAATATTTTTAGGATATAGGGCTAAGTAAAAAGTTCTTAGACTTGACACCAAAACAGCATGATCCATGAAAGGAAAAGGAAAAATTGATAAAATGAACCTCAAAAAATTAAAAATTTAAAAACTTTTATCCTGTGAAGAGAAAGGAAAGCTATGGACTGGGGAAAATATTTGCAAAACATATACCCAACAAAGAACTAGTGATTATATATATATAATTTATATTTATGATTTATTTTATATATAAATTTTTACATACAGTATTTTATTTGGAGGAATATTTTAACCTTTTGTAAGTAACCACTTCTATTTTCACTGATATTTTTTACAAACAGATTTTAGAGCAATTTTAAGTTCACAGCAAAACTGAGCAAAAGATACAGACTTTCCATATACACTCTTCCACACACATGCCCAACCTCTCCCATTATCAACATCCTCCACCTGAGCAGTACATTTGTTACAGCTGATGAGCTTACACTGACACATTATTATCACCCAAAGTCTACAGTTTACATTCGGGTTCACTCTAGATGTTGTACATTCTTTGGGTTTGGACAAATGGCATGAAGCTATCATTATAGTATCAGGCATAATAATTTCTCTGCCCTAAAAAGTATCTGTGCTACACCTATACATCCCTAACACCCCAACTCCTGCCAATCACTGATCTTTTTGCCATATTCATAGTTTTGCCTTTTCCAGAGTCATATCGCTGGACTCACATAGTATACAGACTTTTCAAATTGTCTTCTTGCACTTAGTACTATACATTTACATTCCTTTGATGTCTTTTCATGGCTTGATGTCTTATTTCTCTTTAGTGATTTAAAAACTATCGTGGAAATATGAAAGTTCATTCATTTACATTGCATTGAAAGGTATCTTGGGCTGGGCACGGTGGCTTATTCCTATCCCAGCACTTTGGGAGGCTGAGGTGGCTGGGTCACTTGAAGTCGGGAGTTTGAGACCAGCCTGGCCAATGTGGTGAAACCCCATCTCTACTAAAAATACAAAAATTAGCTGGGTGTGATGGTGGGTACCTGTAATCCCAGCTGCTCAGGAGGCTGAAGCAGGAGAATTGCTTGAACCTGGGAGGTGGAGATTGCAGTGAGCCAACATCATGCTATTGTGCTCCAGCCTGGGTGACAAGAGTGAAACTCCATCTCAAAAAAAAAAAAAAAAAAAAAAAGGCATCTTGGTTACTTTCACATTTTCACAATTATAAATAAAGCTTCTACAAACAACCATGTGCAGGTTTTCGTGTGGACAAAAGTTTTCAATTCCTTGGGGCAAATACTAAGAAGCATATGGTAAGAGTATACTTAGTTTTGTAAGAAACTGACAAACTGTCTTCCAAAGTGGCTGTACTATTTTGCATTCCTGCCAGCAGTAAATAAAAATTCCTGCTGCTTCACATCCATGCCAGCATTTGGTGTTGAAATTATTTTGGCTTTTGGTCATTCTAGTAGGTGGGTACTGGTATATCACTGTTGTTTCACTTCGTATTTTCCTAGTGACATTTGATATGGAACATCTCTTCATCTACTTATTTGCCATATGTATATCTTCTTTGGCGAGTTTTCTGTTAAGGTCTTTGGCTCCTTTTTTATTCTGCTTGTTGATTTTATTAAGTTTTAAACAATTATTTGTATATTTTAGATATTTACATATAGATAACTAGTCCTTTATTAGATACATTTTTTGCATCTATTTTCTCCTCTCAGCAACTTTTCATAATTTAGGACAGGATTTCACTTTTTGATTAATAGCATTCATATGAATAGCAATCTAGATAATCTATTACCAAAGTCTATCAAAATAATGAAAATCCATACGTTGCATTCAGAGTACACTGTGATATTTTTAAACATAAACAATCCTTTCAGAATATTTAAGAGAAGGAAAGAAAGAGAGGAGAGGCAGGAAAGGAAGGAGAGGAAGGGGAAAAAGGAAAGAAGAGAATATGTGGGGGAAAGAAGGAGAGGGAGAAAGAAGTATCCATAAAAATTTTTCATTGGTATATCAGGCTTTAAAGGCTGATCAACAGAAATTATTTCATAAAGCTGTATAAACTTTAATTACTATAAGCATGAGAGAAGTGGGTTTAGTTTAGTTGAGCCTATATTAATAATTTAAAATCTTCACTAAATTCCCATAACAGCCATATTGGATTGGGGGAAAAATAAGTAAATGAATAAATATGCATAACACATTTTTTCCATTGCCATTACCAATATTCTGTGTGCACTCATATATTCAATGAATATATTTTTGCTTAAACCATACCACTAAGAGTCTGAAACTGACTAGAAGTAAAAATCAGACAAAAGAATATAGTAATGTTAACCAAATGTGCAGTTTGATGTGGAAGAAGGTTTAACTTTATTATACAAATTCAGTTCATTGGAGATTATTCAAAACAATGCTTGATTAAAATGTTTTCTATATGCATTGCTTTCCCTACTGAAACATCACGTCACTACAGAATTGGGACTTTAACCCCAAGAAGTACTCCAAAGCGGAACCATGGTTAGCCAGGTGTTGGCATAACTAGTTATTATTTTTTCAACCTATATATTATAAAACATACCAACTAATGACTAATGTGATAGAAATACAAAATTGAAGTAGTAGTTCTCAGCAATTAAACTATTGAATTAGCTGTTACTAAGCAATAAAAGATTGGCAAATATTAATTCCATTGTTGTTAATGATAGTTTAATATTGATTTTTGATTAGTCAAAAAGATATAAACTTTTTAAAATTAGTATTTCTTTTAGGTTTTTTTAAGCAACTTAAAAAATTTATTTGAAATGAATAAGGTTTTCTTCCTAAATTGAAACGTCATACCTAAAAATATTTAATGTTATATGTAGGTATTATTGAAATAGAACTTCAAATATGTTTATTTTAAAAACCTTTAAAAGAAAGTTTTTGGAAAAGTCTATGTTCTTTTTAAAGTATTTCTTTTTAAATTTTAAATTTTGACATAATTGTAGATTCATATTCAGCTACAGAAGTAATATTTACAGGGATCCTGCGTGCACTTTACCCAGTTTCTCAAATGGTCGTGCAGTCAATCTACAATACAATATCACAACCAGCAAACTGACACTGATACAGTCTAACCATCCATTCGTCAGTTTTAAACGCATTCATTTTTCTTTGTGTGTGTATTAAATTCCATGCAATTTTATCTCATGTAGGTTCCTGTATCTGTCACTACAGTCAAGACATCTTCCATGACCACAAGAATACTTCCCGTTGCCCCATTCCTGACCCCTGGCAACCACTAATCCATTCACCATTTCTGTAATTTTGTCATTTCAAGAATTTTGTTGTATCAGAGCATGTAATCTTTTAGAACTGGCTTTTGTTCACCTAGCAGAATTCTCTTGAGATCCCTCTAAGTTGTTCATGTAACAATAGTAAGATGAATTCAACCTTTTTTTTTTTTTTTTTGAGACAGAGTCTTGCTTTGTCACCCAGGCTGGAGTGCAGTGGCGCAATCTCGACTCACCACAACTTCCTCCTCCTAGGTCCAAGCAATTCTCATGCCTTAGCCTCCCAAGTAGCTGGGACTGCAGGTGCTCACCACCATGCTTGGCTAATTTTTGTAATTTTAGTAGAGCTAGCATTTCACCCATTGGCCAGGCTTGTTATTATATATTCCAGATATTAGAGAATACATAATTTTCCAAATGTAACAGTAAAAAAATTATTCAGTTAGAAAATGTGCACAAGACATGAACAGACATTTCACCAAAGGCGATATATAGGTGACAAGCACATTGGAAAGATATTCAGCATCATTAGCCATCAGTACACACCTACCTATCAGAATGACTAAAACGAAAAATAGTGGCGATAACAAAGGCTGGCAAGGACGCAGAGAAACAATCACACATGCATTGCTGGTTAGAATGTAAATTTTTAAATTTCCTTCAACTCTTCAATTTTGATTTTTTTTTTGTGAGTAATTTTCATATGTTGAATTTCTAGGAACAGATATAACCATGTTTAAATTTGTGATTTATATACCCATCTTTTTGTCAGACTTTAAGTCAGGAAAATGTTTAATTTCTTATTTCTACCTGATTGTCACCGTGTTATTCCTGGTAGAAAACACTTTTTATTCACATAACTATGTTATTGTGTATGTATTTTTAGAACTTTTTTATTAGATGGAAAAAAATATATGGTACTTCAGCTCTATTTACTTCTTAGAGTGAGATATACACACTGGATAAAACTAGTTGGATTTTTGGAAGCAGATATATCTTTATTTTACAGTTAAGGAAAGTGTTGGCCACCAAGGCCATCATTTTAATTTTGAATACATATGAGTTGACCTTTTTGCCACTTACAGTTTGGAAGCTTTCAGAGGGATACAAATGCACATCTCTTTGAAAATTTATGGTTTTATTTTTTAGCCTAGAAAATAACTGTTATGAAGATGTCAATAAGGAATTATTTTGTCTCAGGCATCCAAAGTCTCATCGTGAATTAATTTAGGGAAAAGAGAGTATTTATTGCCAGTTGAGGATTTCAGAGCCCAGAATCCAAAATCCGAAATGCTTTAAAATCTGACTTTTTGAGCACCAACATGAAATTCAAAGGAGATGTTTACTGGAAAATTTCAGATTTCAGATTTCAGAATTTTGGATGGATTCCTGATGCTCAACTGGTATAATGCAAGTATTTCCAAATCCGAAATAACCTGAAATCTGAAGCACTTCCAGTCCCAAGCGTTTCAGATGAGGAATATGCAATTTGTATAAGAAGCATAGAATATCATGAGGAACTCAGGAACCAAAATGTAGTTGAGACGTAGGCATAATTAGAATCAGGGACAATTTTTAACTATTTGGCATTCTTTCCCTGAGTCTCTCTGGATTTTCTTTTTCATTCCATTTGGCTTTCTTTGTCTTTAGTTGTATTGTGTCCCAGGTATCAAGAGAAACACTCTCTTTTACTGAACTTTAGCATTTCAAAATTCCAGGAGAAGGATTTTTTTTTCTCCCCCATGTTTTCGTATGATACCTAGCCTTGACAAACCTATTATACAAATTGAAAAGTAACTACAAGGTGCCTCTCAGTCACCTACAAGATATGGTTCAGTCTCACACAACCTTCAAGTCCCCGTTATCTGTCTTGTGCCTTCATTCCACTGTCATCCTGATCATTCTCAATCTTATTCTTTTATATCCAACTACACTGGTATGGCTTTTAGTTTCTCTGCAGAAATCACACTAGGTTTTCTATTCAGTGTTCTTGCTGATATTTTTACCTTGTCTGGAAATTCTTAACTCCTCCACTTACTCTTTAATACAAAAATTCTTAGTGCTGGGGCTGGGGCAGGGGCAGGAGAAAGCGGAAGGATATTGTTTCAACAAGCATATCAAATATTATCATAGTCACATATTTGGAAAATTAAGTTTGTTTCTTGGTTTTCAATTTAAATTACTAAAAGCAAACTTTGTTATAGTCTTGCTTAGTGTAAATACGATATGATTCTTGGTCAGACTTCCTTTGAGGACTACTCATCAGATTCTTTGAGAAGAGAACTTTGATGTATTTCTAAAGGGGGAAAGTTTAAAATAGTTTAGCAAACTGTTGCTTTTGTCACTATTAGGAAGAATGTCCATAGTCCTTACATTTGAGCAAATCATATACAAAACTACTAATTGCCCCATGCATACCAGTCAACTGCATATTGTATTTATTAGCCAAAAAGGTGTGTGCAAGCATTGATTTTATGTGATAATTACACGATGTGAAATTAGAAACAGTTGTATAGTAAGTATAAAATTAATGTATATTGATTGAATCTTCCTCAGTGGACTTAATTCCAGCACTTGAAGATTCATTGTAGACAAGCCCATACTAGTGTGACTTATTAGTTACTTGGATGATCACAATATACACGATTTTTCACTGTATTTAAAAGTGCACCAAAAATACTGTTAAAAATTATAAGAACAATTAGAATATAATACAGAGCAATTTCAGCATTTAGAATTTTTTAAACATTTACACAATTTTAATGTCAATATTCATTTTAGTACCAAGATAAAATATTAAAAAATGTTTATTTAAAAGAATGATTTTTTTCAAAAATAATTTTAAAAACTAATTTCTAGGATATTTTGTCTAAACCTATTGTTATTTTAGATGTTTTTTTCTCTAGCTTTAAACAGGCAATATGAACTGAGTCTTAATATCTTTTTACATGTCGATTTATCTTATAAAATTACTCTCACTTTATTGGTTTCTGGAAATTGGTAGCTTAAACATAGAAAATAAAGTTATTATGACTAAATCAGTTGTCAGTGAAATATATTCATTGATAAAAGACTGTCGGTTATTTTGTTTTGAAATTTGTAGAAGGGCACACCAAAAAGAATATTCCATTTGAAATGAAGTATCCATGCATCATTTATTTACTGATATATGCTTTAGAGAATATAACCTACCTTTCCGTCTTTTGAATAGCGAGCATAGTTGAAAATTTAAGACGTTCATCAAAGCAATTCCACTGCCAACACTAGTCTGGTCCCTATGGGATTTCCTTGAGTGCTTTCTCTTGGCTAGTTCTCAAGTTAAGTGATGGGGCTTTCATTGCATTCCTAGGGTGATTATTTCACCATTTAATAGACTTCACTTTTAGAAAATGTTTTTATTTGTTCAGGTTA
This sequence comes from Aotus nancymaae, assembly GCF_030222135.1. Taxonomy (NCBI): domain Eukaryota; kingdom Metazoa; phylum Chordata; class Mammalia; order Primates; family Aotidae; genus Aotus; species Aotus nancymaae. Next base: position 75,481,766 of record NW_026988425.1, read on the forward strand.
ATACCATTATTGTGGTCATGCATTTTATACCACCTTGATGTTTTTCCCTTTACTTATTCTCTTCTTTGCCCCCATTGCCATATTTATATTTGTGTGAAGTTGATTTGTTCTTTATATAGAAAGCAAAAAATGTTATAAGGAATGCTCTACATAGTGTATGGTAGATTTAAGGAGTGAATTTAGGTTTCTAGTAGACTTAAATGCTAGGAATAGTAATTTCTACCTAGTCTTGCTTTTAAATTGCTCTTACTGTGTTTTTTTTTAATAGCTCTTTTTAAGCTATTCTGCAATAAAGTAAGGGTTTTTAATTTCTGAATGATTTCAACAATTTATATTCAGGAATACTTCTGCTTTTCTCATTTTGAGGCATGGATTATAAACTTGGAATGGAGGAGATGACAGCAGATTTAATGAAAGATTTCTTTCGCTAAAGTGAAAAGTATACATAATACTATTTAAATGTGGTATATATTACAAAGTCATATTTTTATTATATTATATAATTATGTAATTATATTATGAATTTGTGCCAATGTCAACTCAAACAAATTAACAAATACAATTACATAATGTGAAGACATATGGTAACGTGCAGAGATGTCAATTATCTATTACTTACTCAACTATATTAAATGTTGTAATTTGTTATAAATAAAAATACAATAGTATTTGTTAATTTGTTTCAGATGACATTGATACAAATTCACAAAGTAATTACATAATTATTTAAGATTGTAATGTAATGTAACTTTTCCCCACAAGGCACAAATTAAAATTGTATACACAAAAGAGCTCTGAGAATTAAGTTATTTACTAAGTGATCCTTCACTAAATTGATAAATTTAGTTTTCTCAAAATAGCTTTTCTTTCTGCTACCCACAATGTTCTATACAAAAGTTACAAAACCTTTTTAGTGGAAATGGTTATTCAAAAGAAAACAAAAATGCTTGTGTTAGTGATGAGTCAGCATTAAGAAATAAGATATTAAATGTAAAGAGCTTAAAAATCCAGCATATTGAACACCATGTGAAAATGCCATTTACTAAATAGAATATGATAGTTATTCTTTAAAAGATTATATTTCTTGAGCATTAAAACATTAAAATATTCTCAGTGATGTACTTCAAAAACAATCAAAAGTCATTTCTGAGAAACAGTAACATACCACAATCAAATTAAGTTCCTTATTGAGATAGCATTTTTAGAAAGTGAAGAAATTTAAGAAAACAAAGATTCTTACTTAACAAAAGTAATTTTTATTATTTAAGGAAATGTTGAGGAATATTTCAGATCTATGCTATAAACATACCTAAAACTGAAAACCTCAATATTTATTTGGTAAAATCTTAAACATTAGAAAAGTTTCCATCTTAAGGTATATATAGCCTTTATTATTCCATATGTCAGTGATTACATGGCAAAACTTTTGGCCGTTTAGCCAGCTGGACATGTATATTCTATTTTCTTTCTTTCTTGGAGGTAGAATTTGCATGCAGTGAATTGCACAGATCTTGAACATGCAATTTGATGAGGTTTGAAGATTTATACACCTGTATAACCACCTCAACCACCTCAATGAGGAAACCTAACCTAAACATTGCTTTAGAATGTTCCTTTGTGGCCCTGGCCACCATAGGCAAGGACTCTTCTGATTTCTCTCATAATCAAGTATTTTTTCCAGTCCTTGCACTTTAGATAAATACAGTCATACAGTATGCAATCTGTTATGGCCAGCTTCTTTTGCTAATTGTAACGTCTGTGAGATTCATTCTAGTTGTTGCTGTATCAGTCTTTCATTTTTTAAAACTGTTGCACAGTATTCTGTCTGTATATCAACCACATTTTGATTGTCCGTCTATTGGTTGATGGACCTTGGCATGGTTATAATTGTGACGATTATAAAGCTGCTATGAACATTTATGTACATATCTTTGTGCAAATGTATGTGTTATTTCTTTTGGGTAAATATTTGGGAGGAGAAATTATTTTGAAGAGTAGGTATATATTTAATTTATAAGAAACTGGCACACTATTCTCAAATGAGATTGTACTATTTTGTAGTACTACCAGCAAACAATTAGAGTTTGAATTGTTCATGCTGTCAGTCTCTTAAATGTTCGCAGTTCTAGTGTACCTTGTCCTGCAAATTCTAGTTGTTCCTTCAGTCCTGAACTCCAGCCTCTTTCTCCTCAGCTCAGTGAGATTGACACACCTTTGCTCAGTGACAATGGGCTTTATCTTTCTTCATTGTGGTAGCTTGTATCTTCTGTCAGAAATCTGTGGCTCAATTTGTGCGTTTCTTCATTCACACACGAGTCTTATTCTGTCTATTGTCTGATGCTTGAAAAGTTACTTCCAATGTGTTTATTTTCTCCCCTGATTTATAATATTACAGTAGTAATGAAAGCCTGGTACCAGTTCTCTGTCACAGTCAGAGCAAAAATCCCCACCTCTTATCCCCTTTTTAATTTAAATCTTTACATTCAAAGAGATTTTTTTACTGCATTTTTGAAAATGCCATTTTGCTGTGCTTTGGGTACTACTCTGTGTGAATATTTAGCCTACTCTAAATTTACTTAAAGAGTTATGAATATGTATTTGGTAACTGTAGTTTGTTTTGTAGTTAAGAAAATGTTGCTTGTAGTTACAATTCATGTGCAGTTAATTTAGTTATTTTTGGGAACCATAAGTGAAATAAAATTGTGAATGTTTGCTTAAGTAATTTTTCTGCTTTTTTGTTGGTACAAATTCTAGAAGGAGAAATATGTTATTTAGAGAGAGAGCTGTAAAGAAAATTTGGGGAAAACATATTCAGACATGGATATAATGAGTCTTGAAACCTATAATGAGGGGGAGAGAGAAAGTAAAATAAAATAAAATTTTCCTGATTGACAACAAAAGACAAATTATATTGTGATAATCTTATTTCATTCATTTGTTAATATCAGAGATTCTGTTTATTTAGTCACTGTTTCTCAAATTGTTTTTCACTGAACTATCCCTTCTTGGCAGAAGAGTACAAACTGGGTGTATGGCCTATTAGCCAGCATAAATGCAACATTTCTTTGAAGTGGCTTATATTGCCTTAAATAATAGTTCATATGAGGCTTTCTGTTAATATGGCAGAAAGTACAAATTTACAAAGCCAACAATAGTAGAGGGAGTCTAATAAATATATATTTTTGGAAGATGCAAATGCATCATTTGTAACAAAGTAAGTGGTATGGAGAGAGGGTATAAGTGCTTTTAGGGGAGATTGTTAGAGAGGCAAATGGATTCCTAAGCAGAAACCCCTAGGAATTGAGAGTACCAGTTATCTCCAAATGTGGATGTATAAAACAGTGCTTAAACCATGAAAATTTGTTTAAGGCTTCCAAGTGACACTTGGATCACCCAGGCAGTTTTACACCTAGTTCTCCCTCCTTTCATTTTTAGAAAAAAAAAAAAAAAATCAGGGTTCACAATACCAAACACTGGTAAAGGAAGGCTGAGGGATGGACTGTACAAAGAATGTGAGAATTAAATGAAAGTCTTCATAATTAAAAAAGGGAACTGGTTCTCTCCTTTTGCTTAGTTGCAAATCTTCTAGCAGCCAGTCTTATAACTCCCAAGTAAAAAAGTAAGCTGATCCAGAGAAAAGACCATTAGATATTGGCAGTTAGGGATGTCATTGAAGGGAAGGTCTCTGTGTGATCACACTATACTCTATCTTTCCTACTCTATCCTGAAGTTTCCTTACTCTGTTCTGCCTGTTGTCGGATGCCTAAAAAGTTACTTCATGTATTTGTTTCCAGAGTAACTGTTACTCTGTAAATAGAGTTGATAATCCATTTTTTAGTTCTTCAGTCTTAATTGTGAATGGATAGGCAAGGATTGCCAGGCATTTGGGGAAATACTGTAATATAAACGCAGTGATTAAAAAAAAACAAACCATGAAACAGCTTTGAGTAAACAGAGACCTTGAGAGAACAGAATAGGTTTTTAGTAATTTATAATTAATATTTTCAGATAAATAAAAGAGGGTTGCATCAGTAAAGCAAAGATAGAATATATGCTATTAAAACAGCTGTCAGAGAAAGAAAAGAGTTCTTGGAGATTAAAATAAAGTTTAAAAAATAGTAGAGTGGTAAAAGATAAATAGAGGCAGTCTTTCAGGAAATTAAAATAAAAAGAGATAAACAAAGAGAAAGGAAAGATAAGAAAATTTGATGATCAATCCAGAAAGTTAATTCTCTAATAAGAGTTCCAGAAAGAGGAAAAGAGGAAAATGATAGAGAAGAAGTTAATTTAATAAAAGACAAAATATTAGTGTATGAATGAAAAATAGTTTAAAAAATACTTTGGTTATTCTATTATTGAAAATACCTATCCTTATTTTGAGGTTTGTTGTTGACCCTACTAGCTGTTTATTAAGAATCTACATTTGGAGGGGTAGTACATTATATGGGTAATATTTACTCAAATGAAATTTGGAAGTGTTCGTTCATGTAGATATTACCTCTCTCTCATAATCTCATTGTTATGAAGAAGCACTCCCTAAATCTAAATGCATATATGAGATTTTATCTTTTTAAAACCATCTGAGAAAAGCTGGTTACATTAAATACCTTCAACTTTGTGAGGTGACGGCATTTCTACCAAGTAAAGGACAAGTAACATCATCTTCTGTAATGGTCTGTGTTTCTGTGCTAGGAGGAAGTGCATGATGACAAATGGATTAGATTATCTAATAGTTATTTTTCCATTTAAAAGGAATTCTTGTTTTCTTTTTAATAAATTGAGAAAACAAGTATCCTATATATAACAGTTTATAAGAGGGATTGGATCTCTGTATAGATTGTGAAAGAATCATTGTCTATATTCCATAGACAATGGAATTTATATTGGTAATTAATGTAAGACAAAGGATTTTATATTGGTAATTAATGTAAGATCAGTGTCAACCTATGAAAGAGACTTTGAGTATATTTTTTAAGTAAATCAATGTAACTTACCTGATAAATACTAAATAAATAGTAGTTATTGAATGCCAAATACTGTAAAATCATCATGGATTTTGAAAAACAAAAGAGGAAAGTGAGGAGGAAGTAATTCGTGAATGGACAAAGACAATTTGATGTTAGGCTCTCAAGATTCATTTTAAATACTAATTTTTTTTTCTCATAAGACAATTGCACATTATACTAAAGAATTGCAAACAGTTTTAATTGTGGGAGGCAGAAAGGAATGTTGCTCAGTTTTACTGTAAGAAACTGCTTCTTCCCCTTTAGTTATGAAATAGAAAATATGATAGTCATAAAGAACTAATCTTATGTAAAAAAAAGTTTTATGGAATTCTTGTAACTACAGAATTCTGAGATTAGTAAACAGGACTACCTGGAAACTATAAAAGCAATCATTGGTTTAAGATAGTAAGATATTTTGAAACTTCTCAAAAGTATTAAAATTCTTCCATATTTTCATTATTTTTACAAATAATAATTATTCATTTCAGTGCTGCTTATATTTCCAAATTATATATTGTTATATTTTCAAGGCAGTAATTCCTTTCTTTAGGGCATTTATAATTTATTGAGACTTGTTAGTCATTGAGATGGGGTTGATGGAGAATGTAAGAAAGTTTGAGGGCAGTGGGAATGTTTGACCAAGAGGGCTAGAGCATGCAATTAAATGATATCCTTTATTTCCTCCCTTATCTTCAGATTCCTGTTTGAATTCAATGTGTAATAATAGCTTATGAAGTATACCAATTTTAATGGAATCCTTCCTACCTCTTCAACTGCTTTGCTTATTGCTGAAGGATAGAAAAGTGTGGAAGCTTTCGATTAACTCTTATAAATCTACTGAAATGTATCACAGAGTTTACCACTGAGTCATTCTATAAGTTTCTCCTTTTTGCTTTTAATACACTTTTTCTTTTCTATGTGAATACTGTTATTGAGTTTCTGGAAACATAAAGTTCTCGGGTTTCTAGAAACATAAATAAATAACAGATGGTTGTTAAAGCCTAACAATGAATACGATGGGAACAGAGGACTTTGATCGTGTCCCTAGTGATCACCATGTCAGCCATCATGTGGTGGACATCTGTGACTGTTGAGCGTAGTCCCTGCTGCTGTTTTGGAGTCTCTCAGGTCTGGTGTTAGTCTTACATTAGCTTCTTTTCTTTTTCTTGTTCTTTTTTTTTTTTTTTTTTTTTTTTTTTTTAAACAGAGGAGTCTTGCTCTGTCACCCAGGTTGGAGTGCAGTGGTGTGATCTCGGCTCACTACAATATCCACCTCCTGAGTTCAAGCAATTCTGCCTCAGCCCCCTGAATAGCTGGGATTACAAGCATGTGCCACCACACTCAGCTAATTTTTGTATTTTTAGTAGAGACTAGAGACAGGGTTTCACCATGTTGGCCAGGCTGGTCTCCAACTCCTGACCTCAAGTGATCTGCCCACCTGGACCTCCCAAAGTGCTGAGATTACAGGTGTGAGCCACTGTGATTAGCCTGCATAGCTTATTTTCAAGAAATCTCATTTTCAGTCACTTATTAGTCTGTAAAAAATGTAATTCTGAATAAATGAGAATTGAGAAGTGTCCCAAATAAGGGTAACTTTCTTTTAAATTGATCTGTAGTTGTTTAAACTGATTGATTAATGTTGATTGGTATTTCTTTACTCATCAGCATTGCAAAATTTCAAAATTGAGCTTCATTAATGAAACCATTTTATTGTTCACATATCTGTAAATTGCATGTCTGTTGACAGTGCACTGTAAACAAAATAAAGCATTAAAATTTAGATAAATTCAGGGAAAAGACCACATATAAACATTTAAATCATAATAGATTCCTGATATTTATGGCTTTAATATCCAAATCACATAGACTCCTACAGGTCTATGACAGGGAATGGTCTGGAATTTTATATAGCTATGAATTTTAATTTTGCACCACTGATAATTAGGTGGGTGGGTTGCCTATTCATCCACATATAATATGAGGCTTTGTTTTGTACTTGTCATTACAATAAACTTTGAAGTGTTTAAAACATTGTGACTTCGTGGAGAAATGGTCATCAAGTCAGACAATTTTAGGGAATACTGAAAATGCTCTTAGCTTGAGATGTAGCAAATTGTATCAGAAACATGTCCCTTGAGAGCATTGTGGCTTTGAAAATGCTAGGAGGTAGTAGAAAGATTTATTTTTGTTAATGTGCAGAATTTGCTAAGGTTTTAGAAAATCCAGCCACCATGTCAAAGGTCTTCTGTATAGAATTTTTAAAGAACTGCTATAGTAGGGGGCATTAAGATTTTTAAATAAAATAAAACAAAAATCTATGTTAACTTAAAGGATAATTTTAAAAACTTACCCTAAGTTCTTAGAAAGTCTTCTCCACCCTCATGACCTCTGCTATCTATATAAGAAATTACTAAACTGAATAAATCTTCAGCCTCTCTATCTTAAATTACCATAGAATTAAAAACTCCAGAATATAATGAATTTATTCTATCAGTACAGCCCATGTTTTTTCAAATTTGAAAAAACATTTCAAATGTTTAAATTGTACCTCAGAGGAATTTTGTTATGCATCTTTTAAAGAATATTATTTTCAATAAATCATTGCTCATTTTTATTTTCTTCTATCCTTATTAAGGTATAATTTCCCAATTATACCTTATATAATAATTTCCCAATTATACCTTAATAAGGATAGAAGAAAATAAAAATGGTAAGTTAATCAATTTTTCTTCTCTCAGTCTCTCATATTTTCTCCCAGATTAAGTAAGGGTGCATCTGTGAATTACACTGATTTCATTTTGTTAAAAAGCTTAAGAAATTAAGAGTAAACTATAAGTAATAATTGTAGCTGACAATAGAAGAACTGTTAGAAAGGGTGCATCTGTGAATCACACTGATTTCATTTTGTTAAAAAGCTTAAGAAATTAAGAGTAAACTGTAAGTAATAATTGTAGCTGACAATAGAAGAACTGTTAGAAATATGAACTTGCTTTATGAATGCTATATTTCTTCTGATTGTGTTAAACATGTTTTTTAAATTTTAAATAAAATATTTTTCTCTTAAAGCTTCTAATGTAAAATGTTAAAGAAACAATTATCTGGTTAGGTAAGAATTTGAGTGAGTCTTATTATAAAATAGCATCCTAAAGTTGTACAGCTTTGAACAAATATTAAAATTCGTAATGTTTCAATTCAAAATAAAAAGAAATGTGAACTCTTTCTGACACAGGTCATTATGAAATAATTCTTCCTTAAAAAATATCTAAACACATATAACCTATGAGAATAAAATTAACATAGGTGCTGTAAGGAGTTTTTGTGGAAAAAAAAATTCTTAGCATGTCTTGAAGTAATAAATATGTTGCTGATTAGGTTAATCAATAGTTATTATTGGTTTATATTATTATAGATTCAATTCCAAAAATGAAAAAGATACTATGGAACTAGAGAATTTTATATCTTGACTAGAAAACCAGAATAATGGTAATATTGCTTATTGAAATTACTGAGGATAGTGATAAGTGATCTTCAGGCTGTTTATTTTTGACTTTTAAGTTCAGGGTTACATGTGCAGCTTTGTTACATAGGTAAACCTGTGTCATGGTGTTTTGTCATACAGATTATTTCATCACCCATGTATAAAGCCTAGTACTCATTTTTATTTTTCCTAATCATCTCCCTCCTCCCATCCTCCACCTTCCATTCTCCAACAGGCCCCTATGTGTGTTGTTCCTCCCACGTGGTGTCCATGTGTTCACGTCATTTAGCTTCCATTTATAAATGAGAACACATAGTATTTTGTTTTCTGTTTCTGTGTGGTTTGCTAAGGATAATGGCCTCCACTTCCATCCATGTCCTGCAAAGGACATGATCTCGTTTTTTCTTTTATGGCTGCATCGTATTTCTTGGCATATATGTACCACATTTTTCTTTTTTCTCTTTTTTTTTTTTTTTTTGATATGGAATCTTACTCTGTCACCCAGGCTGGGGTGCAGTGACGCGATCTTGGCTCACTGCAACCTCTGCCCCCTAGGTTCAAACAATTCTCCTGCCTCAGCCTCCCGAGTAGCGGGGATTACAGGTGTGTGCTACCATGCCCGGCTAATTTTTGTGTTTTTAGTAGAGATGGGGTTTCACCATGTTGGCCAGGCTGGTCTCAAACACCTGACCTCAAGTGATCCACCCATCTCAGCCTCCCAAAGTGCTGAGATTACAAGTGTAAGCCACTACTATGCCCAGCCACATTTTTCATATCCATTATATCATTGATGGGCATCTAGGTTGATTCCCTGTCTTTGCTCTTGTTGCTATTGTGAATAGTGCTGCAATGAATGTACACATGCATTTTTCTTTATAATAGAATGATTTATATTCGTTTGGCCAGGCTGGGTAAAATGGTATTTCTGTTTTTATATCTGAGGAATCTCCATACTGTCTTCCAAAATGATTGAACTAATTTACACTTCCACCGACAGTAAAAAAGTGTTTCTGTTTCTTTTTTTCTTTTTTTTTTTTGAGACTGAGTCTTGCTCTGTAACCTAGGCTGGAGTGCAGTGGTGCGATCTCAGCTCACTGCAACCTCCACCTCCCTGGTTCAAGTGATTCTCAGGCCTCAGCCTCCAAGCAGCTGGGATTTCAGACATGTACCACAACATGTGGCTTAGTTTTTTTTTTTTTTTAATTTTGAGTAGAGACAGCGTTTCGCCATGTTCGCCAGGCTAGTCTCAAACTCTTGACCTCAAGTGATCTGCTGGCCTCAGCCTCCCAAAGTGTTGGGATTACAGGTGTGAGCCACTGCACTCGGCCCTCATTGTGGTTTTGATTTGCATTTCTCTAATGATCAGTGAGCTTTTTTATTTATATGGTTGTTGTAAACTTATAAATTCCAAGTGGACAGATTGTGACTTTTTTATCACATGTGTGCCTAGCAGAGCACTTAGTAAGTATCCAGTGATATTCATAAAAGTAATGTGAGTGATCAGATATGTGTTGTATGAGATTCTAGCAGTACAAGGAACTGACCTGTGATGTGATCTTCCAGCCCATTTCAGGTACATAAAAATGCTGAGGAAAGAAATGATGAGAATATGCATGGGTAAGAAAGGAAATAACTCAAAGCCAGGGCATGCGTTATGCTGCAGTGCGTCATTTGGTCTATACATAAACTCTATGGACTTGGGCTTAGGTTTTAATGCTTGCATGGTGATAGGAGATTAGGAAATTAGGGATGGGTTTGGTGGAGGAGGAGGAGATGGACCTGTGCACATGTTTGAATGGAGTCAGAATTTACACTGTCCCCCTATCACAGGGATCTCAAAATAAGAGATTAACATAATTCCTGATACTCTTGCAAAGCAAATACTAAGCTATTCAGAAGCTAAGGCAAAGCCTGCACAAATGAGAATCTTACACAAAGAATACCCCCTCTGAATATAAGTTCATAATAAAAAACTCCAGCCTAATGAATTAACTTGACTAATAATGATATATTCAGCAGCCACAAGACAAAGGAGGTTTATTACCATAAAACATGAAGTAATGTGACAAATGTAAAGGAATATAAAATATATTTGAAGTAATTAAGCAGATTTTAGGGAATATAAGCATAATGAAAGGTAACAAAGGAAAGTAAACACAGAAAATAGGAAAACAAAATAAGATGGTAGATATAAATTATTAAATCAATTATGCAAATATAAACTCTCCAGTTAAAAGACAGATTCAGATTCTATAAAAAGCAAAATCCAACTCTATGCTGTTTATAAGAAATATCTAAAATATAAGGATTGTAAACATTGGAAAGCAAGAGATAAAAATAATATACTAGACAAATACCAATCAAAATATAAGTGAGATAATTTTAGTATCCTACCAAAAATACACTTGAAGGCAATAAGTTGCTAAGAATCAGGGAGAGACCAAATGAGAAGGAAGACAAAATAATCCGTAGAATGTGTATTCACCTTACAATGTAACCTCAAAATACATAAAGCAACAGTGGACTCAATTACAAATTGAAATTTAGAAATACAAAATCACATTGAAAGTTTTAGAAACACCTCTCTCAAAAACCAATATATTAAGCAGATGAGAAAATAGATTTGTATAGTATATTTTAATAAGGTTACTATTTAAATGGAAGGAAGGATGGATGCTTAAATAGACCTCTTATTCTAGCAATCAGAGAATGTACATTTTTTTCCACACATACTAAAACATGACAAAATTTAAATATGTACTAGGCCATAAAGGAATTCTCAAGCAGAGACCAACACACAGTCCAGTTTTCTGTAGTAACTTAATTACAAAAAGATTGTTTCCCTCACAAATATAAAGCATACACATACAAACACAAGAAAATTAATGGGCCAAAGAAGGCATTAAAAGGAAGATTATGAAACGTTTAGAATTGAACATTAGCCAAAATACTGCTTGTCAGAACTTTGCAACTAATGAATTAGCATAGCTTTAAATGCGTATTTTGGCAAAGATTGAAGATTGATAAACCAGGTTTTCAACTCATGATGTGATCTAAGAAAGAGGGTGTATAACAGAGAATCCCCAGAATGGGTGCCGAGGGGAGCTCTAGGATGACCAAAATACAGGTTGACTCTTGGAGCAGGGGTTGGTCAGAGGGCCTGGAGGGATGAATCCAAGGGGGCTGAGGGTGGGGGTTAAGTGGGTGATTATCTGATGTGCTTGATCATTTTGAATTAGAGTTAAAATTTGCCAAATCTAAATTTTTCTAATATTTTCCCCATTCTTATTTTCCAGCTATTTTATGCTTCCATTTCTAAAGAAATAATATACTTTGGATATTTTTTCTAATTTCTTAGAAAATAGTCATTTTCCCAAAGTTTGTTTAAGTATTATATTTCCTTTTAAAATTAGTTTATTTGTTACTAAATTTAAAGGAAATATTTTTGTTCTGTTTAAAATATGTGCTGATTGGACAACTCAGTTTCAGATTTGATTTTCTCTATTTCTACATCATGGGAGTGAATTTAATTGATTTTCTTATAGTACTTGATTTAGGATTAAACTGTCACTTTTAATCAAAAGCCGTTTTTTGTTTTCTTTGAGAGAAGAAAGTTGACCTGAAAGATTAAACACAAAGAAAGTGCTGTGCTTACTAACATAAAACGAACAAAATGAACACATTATGTTATGGGCTGCTTGTCTCCCTCAAAAGACAAAGAATAAGGCAACCCAAGCCATCCTTCTATAAGCTAGAACAGCTGGAGTCTGACATTTTTCTTCTCTAAATTTAAAGACTGGCTAATATTCATAGTGGGTCTTACTTGTCTTTTACACATTTGGTCTCCTGTGTTCTTTTTGGCTTGAGATCCTTGTTAGTGTGCAGCATGAATTTGAGGAGAAAAAGTCCTCATTTTAGGATGGAATATTTAAAATAAACAGGCTGTGTGTTTATTACTGTGGAAACTAGACAGTAAATATGACTGTAAACAGAATGATTTCAAAAGACTAAGTGATTAAATGCTAACAGACTACAATAATAGTATTATTACTTCATAACTTTTATTTCTGCCCTAATTATTGAAATGCTTTCTGAAGTAATTTTGTGATTTTCATGTTAATCTTTTGCCATATATGATTTTTTAGTTTCAGTAGAAATTTAGCCAATTTTTCTATAGAATAGAGAAACTTGAAGATATACTTGATTATAACAATTATGACTTCTAGAATCTTATGAAGGTATTAGATTATCAGGAATGACATGGCATTTTTCATGTTTGTTGACTACCAATACATACTTAGTAACATTGTGTCTTGTGAGCTTGCTACAACTGTGTGCTTTCTCCTGTAGTCTGTTTATAGGTGCTTACTCTAAAAAAAAACTAGTTGTAACTATCCAATTCCTTTATTATGTAATTTAAGCTTTTATGTAATGCAAGTAATAATTTCTCTTTCTAGTGAATAATTTTGTGCCTTATATGACATTTGCATAAAACTGAATGAGACCAAATTTTCTGTAAAAGAAAAAAAAAAAGAAAGAAAATCAGCTTGACTCATTTGTGGCAGTTCCACCAACCTCATCTTTGTTATCCATGTTGTTTTCATTCAAAAAGCTGTATTTTCCATTTACTAAGTGTATTAGTTTTCTGTTGCTGTATAATAAATTGTTACAAACTTAGAAACTAAAACCAACAAGAATTTGTTATTTCATCTATTATTATTTCTATAGATCAAGAATCCAGGCATGGCTCAGCTGGGTTCTCTGCTCAGGATCTCTCAAGGCTGAAATCAAAGTATCAGTTGGCTGCATTTTCATGAGGGGCTCTGGTGCTCTTCCAAGCTCATGTAATTGTTGGCAGCATTCAGTTTCTTACTGCCTCGTAGCTAACCCTGCTCTCAGCTCCTAGAGGCCATTTTATAGTACCCTCAATATTCAAACCAGCAACAGACAAGTTCCTTCCAGTCTAATTCCCACTTCTTATGAAGAACCCAGTCCCCTTCAGGACTCTCTTGATCAGGCCCAACTAGAATGATCTCCTTTTATAAGTCAGTTTTGCCATATAAGCTAACCTAATCATGGGAGTGAATATCTCTCAAATTCACAATTCTCACTCACACTCGAAAGGAGAAGGATTATACATAGCAGGGCGTATATACCAGTGAGGGGGAATCTTGAGAGCCATGTTAGAATTTTGCCTACTACTAAGATAACAGAAGCTATTAGGTAGATATTTCTTCTACTTTCTTTTGTATCTTAAATGTGTCTGTATGCTTGTCCTTCTCTAGTTTCAGTAAAGGAAAAATCCCTTTCTTGTTCTAAGTCCAAATTATCCAGTGCTGGTCTTTCCCATCCTTCCTTAAATACATTCTATTAGATTTGCATTCATTCCCATTCTCACACTCTGCTTTTGTCTTGTATTTTAATTTCCCCACTCTACTTGGTTCCATCTCTCAACTTGCATGCATGTCTAGTCCTCAATTCTTTTCACTCAAGTTAATCTGTCAGCAGTTTTCTACTATGCAGATTTAAGTTTACAATGTTTTCTTGCCGATACTTTTACAAACAACTGATCTTCTTATCTCTGATCCTACCTACTCTGATCTACCACCAGAGGAGCATTTCTAAAATGCAGATCTAATCACATTCTCCTGCTTGAAAATCACTGGAAGTTCTACCTTGTTGTCCTTATCAGAGGACAAAATATAGTCTATAGATATGGTATGTTTGGTCCTTACATATAGGAAAAACTTTAAATGAGTTTCCAACAATTACAACTGGAAACTTACTCCTTAAAAAAAATCTAAGTTTCTGGCTTCTCTTGGAAAATTAGAAATCTGAGTATACTGGCCCACAATTCCAAGAGATAACAATCTACTACCACTACCTAGTAGCTGTCCCAGAAGATGGGAAATGCTCTGTATAGTTTCCCATTCTATCAACTTTACTCATTTGTTGTACCTACCTGGCCTCTGAAGATACTTGACTTTGTAAGCTCTAGCCTAGAAAATAAAGGCCAAATGCCATAGCATAGCATTCATGATTTTTTTCTAACTTTATCCCATTAACTCTTTTGAAATTGTTGTTTTGGTTGCATGATTGCATTTCAGTGTCTCCTGCCAGATTTTTTTCACAAGGACAAAAAGTATGCCTTATTTATGCTTTCATGCTCAGCCCCTAGCATGATTTCTAACACATACTGTTGATTTAATTAGTGCTAATTTTACTTTCACTGACATGCCAATTTTATGTGTCCATATAATTGATCAAAAGGCAATATGGACAAAATATGTTTTTGCTCTCTGGCACTATTGAAAAATCTTAAAGCAAAACATTATTTTCTATTAACAATGAATCATAATCATTTTGATTTGCAAAGGACAATACACAGTAGTAGTATGATGGTACAGTGAGTGGTGGAGAACCTTCAGTATTTTCAGTGTCTTGATCCTTTCATTCTTTCATAGGAGTGTGGGAATTGGAACTTCCCTGACAGCGTTTATATGTTCAGTCTTATGAGCCACACTGAGAGAAAATAGGGCTTCCAGTTGGCTCTGAATCCTTCTTTTCCAAGATATTGAAAGGCTTTCTGTTGACATCCATTGATCAGTTAATATTTATAACTTTTCCAAACAAGCCTTCTAACCATTGCTTGTCCCTAAAGACCATTTTAAACTGTGATTATTTAAGGTCTTTTTGAGAATAATAGGTTTGGTTATTGGAGGATTTAATACAGATGATTGATGGAATTTCCACTCTAGTTCTCTCTGTTTATGGTTGAATTAACGCACGAAAATGTAAATTGGATTATTAAACTATAAATAAGTCTATAAATAAGTATATAGTGTCTGTGTACTTACTTTGTCCTATTAGATTTTGAGGATGGCCTTTCCTCTGCAGATTTTAATTCTATTTTTCAGACTTGTCATATTAAACTATAAGAAAATATATCTCTTTATTCAATATTTCACAAAAGTATTTTTTCATGAAATTAGATTGCTCCTCATGTTAAAAAAAAAGAATCTTAGATGCTTTTGGCAATGAGAGGAAATCATGTTTAATTCAAGACAGGGTGGTTCCTCTAGGTTACTCACTGATGAGACAACAACAATGGAAAAATTTGCATCATTGCTCTCTTTCCTCTCTGCTAAATTGTGAACAAGTTCTTTCTGTGATCCTGGTTTTGTGTTGTGTCTCACAGGTTCAAAACATTCTGGACTCTTCCTTTTTTAAGTGGTAGTTCGTAGTGATGACGTGAGTTGTCTGCAAGAAAATGTTTGCACTTGTGTTCTAACAACAGTCACTGTTTGTTATACTCTCTGGTTTTATTTTCAGATACTGTTTCAGGATTTGTTTTGTTATTTATAATATGAAATCTAAAAAAAAACATGAATAGAAGTAGTTCTATTTTCTTTACATTTTTCTATTGCATTATCTAGAGGATGCCCAGGGCACTGTAGGGGAATTTGGGGAATGAGCTATCTTTAGGATACCACAGATTCGATAAGGCTGAAATACTAGCCATTGCTAGTCTTGATGTTGGGAGTCTGATTATGGTCCTATATATTGACATTTTGATTAATGTTTTATGCTGCTACTATTATCCCCAAATTTGTTCATCTACTCTGAGATTGCTGTACTTGTGAAAAAACACGGTATTAATGAAAACTTTTATAACACTTCTTTGTAAATCTCTTGCCTGCTAAACTGTGTTACTACACAGGGGAAAGGGTGTTGCTTTAGGAAGTTGCTTTTGAGGTAACTATGCCAGATATTCAACTTCAAGAAGGCTTTCTAGATTGTATAGTCAAGTTAGATTTTCTAAAATCATAAAGAACAGATTACCAATGACCTTTGAAGATGAAAGTGTATTAGAAATATTCATACATATCAGAGTATGTTAGTTGAGGGGAAGGTAAGGACAGAATGGAATATAGCCACTTTTGGCCCCCAGTCACACCTGGCATCTAGTTCCTGTAAGACTAATGTGCAGTGAACTAGAATATTAGATTTGTCCAGTTGAGAACAACCTAACCTTGTAGGAACTGCATTCTGTAGTTTGCTTAAAATCACCACTTGATTGTTAATTCAAAGGGGACACAGAATGTGACAGTTGCTGTCACTTAGTACGTAGGATCCTTTTGGGAAGAGTTTAGAACAAGTCTCTTGAGAAGCAGTTAGCTATCTCTATACTCAATCTTTCTGTGATTTTTCTTTGTCTTGTATGTTTATCCAATTTAGCAATACCTGGGTGGCAAATTTATGTATCCAAATATGGACTTCTAAAAACTTACCATGAATCTATAGATGTTTAGTTACTCAGTTTAAAAATTAAATAAACCTGTGGGAGCTGCCTTGCTAAAAAGGGGCTTTGACTGTGACAGGCACACTAGGCATCATGGTGTCATCTTCAACTTATAGCCAAACACTGATTTATAAAATTATAGTAATTTTTAAGAACCTATATTCTGTAGTTTTGTGAACTTGTTTATTAAGGGGAATGCCTTTTCCCAGTTAACTTATTTTTACCATGACTGTAAGTACCAAGGAATTTCTTGTAATTGAACATAAATCTTTTATCTAACCTTTTGAGTCATACAATCAAAGAAAAATCTTTTTGAAATTTTTTCCAAATACTAATTTTTTATCTGATAGTGTTTCCCTGTGGATATGACTTCTCATCTAACTATGTATCTTAATGTAGACTGTATTGTCAGAGTGACACTTTCACTTCCATTGATCCTTTAGTTTTAGGGATTTATACTTTAGCACTCCATTGAATGAAATATAATTACTAAATTGTCAAAATACAGTAACTCCTGTACCAGTTGAACATTTTTTGGCAATGGATAAGCATTCTCATTTGAGATTGCTTTATGAAAAACAATTCACTGAAGTGGAACTGGAGTATGCTATAACAGTTTATTTCTTTTGGACTTAACTGAAACTGTGTTTCTGGTTTTAAAATTTGGTAACACCAAGGTACTAGTCTATGTAACATGACTTATTTACATAGTTACCATACAACAGTTGTCATTTCATGCAATGACATAACTTCATTGCAAACAGTTATTTTAGTATTGCAATAGTTCAACAATTTTGTCTGGCTACGTATGTAGTTAGAACTTTTAAAAGTTAAAAATTCATGGTGTGGTATTATAATCATAATTTGTACTAATTTTTTCTGAAATCAATTTATTAACATTGTAGGCCTTATAAAGTACTGCTACTCTCTTTTCATTTATATAAAGCAGATAATCTATCAGATTAATCATTCTATAATATAGATTGCCTTGTACACATATTGTAGGAACTAAGGAAAGAATATTCAATTGAATTTCAAGTTTTCATGTAGCATTCTACAGAAACTTATTGAGTACATTTCATATATTCCTCATATTAGTTTAGTCTTAGATTCAGAGTTTGAAATCTGAAATTTTATTACTATTAACTCCCTCCTCAGACTTCTGTATTAACTGACATATTGCATGAAACATAGTAAATACTTAATAAATGTTACTTAGTAAATGTTACCTCGTGGTGGTAGTGGTAGTAGCAGTAGAAAAACATTATGGTATAATTTTTAAATTTTTCTTGTATCTCATTCCAGTTACAGCTCCTTACATTCAATACTATTGAAACTAAAATGATAAAGATCTTTACATCCCATAATAGGAATATTTGGCAAAAATATTAAACATATATGTATTTGAAAAGTGAAAACACGAATGGATGAATAAGTGCTACTAATAAACTTTTATAAATAAACTATTAGTAATTCAAGTTATTTTGACCATGGTAAATGCTAATTAAAGTTGGAGACTGGATTCAATGGCTCACACCTGTAATCCCAGCAGTTTGGGAGGCCAAGGTTGGATGATTGCTTGAGGGCCAGGAGTTTGATTTTTTTGTTTTTTCTAAGTCATTCTTGCTCTGTCGCCAATGCTGAAGTGCAGTGGTATCATCTCAGCTCAGTGCAACCTCGCCTCCTGGGTTCAAGTGATTCTGCTGCCTCAGCCTTCTGAGTAGCTGGGACTACAGGCACATGCCACTATACCTGGTTAATTTTTGTGTTTTGAGTAGAGACAAGGTTTTGCCATGTTGGCCAGGCTGGTCTCGAACTCCTGATGTCAGGTGATCTGCCTGCCTTGGCTTCCCAAACTGCTAGGATTACAGGCATGAGCTACTGTGCCCCACCGAGGCCAGGAATTTGAAATCAGCCTGGGAAACATAATGAGACTCCATCTCTACAGAGATAATGAGCCAAGTATGGTGGTATACTCCTGTAGTCCTAGTTACTTGGGAAGCTGAGGCAGGAGGATTGCTTGAGCCCAGGAATTCTAAGTTAGAATGAGCTATGATTCCACCACTGCATTCCAGCCTGGGTGACAGAGTGAGACCCTGTCTCTATAAAATAATAATAATAATAAAATAAGATAAAATCACGTTAATTATGTCAGTGATAGCTACCCCTATCTTGGTTATTGATTAGTGTAAGTTATAATCTATACCAAACATTCCAAACCTTTGGCCAATGTTTGTTATGGTTGTTAGTTAGACATAATTCATTCACTCTTTTATCAACTGACAAATACTTTTTGGTTGCTAAGGATATGCTGATTAAGAAGTTAAATATCTTTCATGGGAGTTTCTGATTGTGGGTAGATGTTAGGAAGACAGAAAAATATGTAAAGTAAAAGAATAGTCAAAGTAATTTTAGTGAAAATTGTTGTGAATACTTGGTGAAAAATAAAGGTGCCACCTCTTATGTACCCATGAAACTTAAAAATAAAAATAAAATTGAAAAGATTGAGCAAGGTGCTATGATTGTGCAGTGTAGGGGCTGTAGAAGGCTTATCTGAACTTTCTTACAAATGAAGGTGGGGTATATGGTAGTTACCTTCTAGAGACATGTTTTGTACCTTTCTTTCTTGAGCTAATTTGCAAAGATACATGTATTTAGAAGTAATTTTAAGGTAAAATAGGTATATAAAATATTGGATTTTTTTTTTTTTTTTGAGACAGAGTCTCACTCTGTCACTGAGGCTGGAGTGTAGTGGCATGATCTTGGCTCACTGCAACCTCCACCTTTTTCAGCTTCAAGCAATCCTTCCACCTCAACCTTCTGAGTAGCTGGGACTATAGGTGCCTGCCACCACATCTGGCTAATTTTTCTATTTTTTAAATAGTTGGGGTTTCACCGTGTTGGCCAGGTGGTTCTCAAGCTCCTGAGCTCAAGACATCTGCCTGCTTCAGCCTCCTAAAGTGCTGGGATTACAGGCATGAGCCACCATGCCTGAGAAATGATTTTTGATACCAGTTAATGAAGTTGCATCATAATCTATTTTTAGATAAAATTATTAAAGTATTTTTTCTTAATATTAATAAATTAAAGCAGTAATATTAGCATATATGATAGGCATGAGAAACATTTTAAATCAGTAAATTACCCCCCTATCAATTTTCTACTCGTAATTGCCTTTAAATGTTATTTCCATAAAAGGACTTAAATGCTAAATATGCTGTTTTTTACATTATCTATAAATTGATTTTTGTTTATTTTGAAACGGTCTTTAATGTACATTTCAGTAAAAACAGACAAAATGTGTACGAAAGCATTGACTTTAAAACTAGAATGAAGATAAGAAATAAGGAAGAGGAAACCTTCTGCCTCAGAAAAGCTTTAGTTTTAGAATAAGCCTTAATTTTTAGTACCTAATGGAAGGAGAATTGATTACATTGCTCCCAAGATCAATTAAGTAGTAAAACTGTAACATTATCAGTTTGTTCATCAGATACCTTTAATACCTTTTTTTTGAGAGGGGGTTATTCTCTTAAAATATATCAAGCTTGGGTCTCGTTATATGAAGGGCATTGAGAAACGCAATTATGAAGCCATTTCTACATGTTGTTTTTCTTTATATTGAGACTCAATATATTGAAATTCCAGGATAAAAGTAATTCTAATAGAGTCAGAGTGATGTGATTTAATTATGTAGCATATAAATTTGTTCAATGTTGTAACAAAACAAGAAAAGAGAGCATGAAGATTCCTGTTGGAATGGAGGACTATAGATGTTTCAGAAGAGCGGATCATGGGCTTTTAAGTGGGTAGTTGGGAGAGATAAAGCTTGAGAGGTAAGCAGGTTCTGAGGAAGAAAAACCTTGTGGGCCAGGAAGTCTTTAGAATCTTAAGCCAGGATTGACATAATCAGGTTTACACTTTAAAAATCACTTTGATAAATGTAGAGAATGAAACAAGTCACTAGAAGAGTGTGGGAGCCTAGTTGGGAAGGCTGTCACAGTAATCTAAATGGCATGCTTTGGGGATTAGAACTAAGATAGGTATAATTGAGATTGAGATAAGGGGGACAGAGTGGAGAGCTATTTCAGAAGTAGGATTGACAGAAACTGGTGATTGAATGGATGGGGGAGATAAGGAAGAAGGAAAAGCAAAATCAAGGAGGATGCTCCAGATTTTAAATTGGATTACTAGATGGGTAGAAATTTTGGTTACTAGAGGTAAAACAGGTTTTTCTTGGGAGGGGGAGGAAATGGATGTGTTTAGTTTTAGATATGGTAAATTTGAGGACCTTTTGAGACATTCAATTGGAGACAGCTAGTAGAAAGGTTAGTGTATGGATATGAAGGTCATAATACTGATCTGGACTAGAGATACAGACTTGGAATTCATCAGCATATTGTCGGTGGGTGAGAGCTCATGATCTCAAACTTGAGATCACTCAGGAAGAGAAAGGGGAGAAAGAAGAGGAGTCGAGAATAAGAATACAGTCAGCCATCACAGGACTGGCACTAAAAGAGTACTACACAAAGGAGACTGATCCAATGTGGTAAGGGATATAGGATGAAAACCAGGCAAGCGTGGTGTCAGAAGCCAAGCCAGTGCAAGCAAATAAAAACCGTGACATGTCTGTTGGTTTTGAAAACAAAGGACACTGATGACATTGGTAGAGAGAAGTTCAGTGGAGAATATAGAAAGGGGAGAAGGAAGGTAGGAGTAAAAGGAGATTAAGGGAGATTTTAAAAATGTGAAACATTTGAATTAGTTTAAACATTAAAAGGAAAAATGTAATAAAGTATTAGAGTTTGCAAATGCTGGAGAAAGGATAATTGACATCAGAGTTTTTGATGTGGTTTTCATGACCTGGTCTTGGGTTACTTCTCCAGCCATATCATTTGCTATTTCCCTTCTCAATTCCTATTTCTCATTTATATTTTTTTCAGTGATTCAAATGTGTAGCATTCACTATCACCTCTGAGGCTTCGCATGTGCTACTCCAGCCCAAAGTACTCCTTCTCTACTCATTATTCCCCTTGTGTGGCTAGCTCTTATTTAGCCTTCAAGTCTCAGCTTGATATTGGTTTACTCCACCAAAATAGATTGACCTGTCATGTACTACTGCAGCACTTGGCATTTCTCATAGTAACAGCCATCAAGCTTTAATGTAATTGGTGATTTAATTATCCATCTCTCCTTCTGGATAATGTGTCATGAAGAGAAGAAACATTTTTTACTATTTTCACAATGTCTGTTATTTCTCTTCTCAAATGTCTAACACATAACATATTCTTAGGTATGTGTTGAATGAAGATGTGAAAAATGAATGGGATTGCTAAAGAGTCAAAGCGAATTCTATCTAGAGCAAAGTTGGAGAAATTATTCCTCCAATGTAATAAGAGCATGTCTCTCTCTCTCTCTCTCTCTCTCTCTCTCTCCCTCCCCCTTCCCTCCCTCTCTCTCTCCCTCTCCCTCTCTCTCTGTCTCTCTCTTTTAATATGAAGCAAAGACATGAGGGTGGTGGAAACATACTTGGTTTTATCTTTGAAAAAGCTAGGGGTGGGGTTTGCCAGGGAAGTATATTATGGAAGTGCAAGGTTTCACAGAATCCAGGGGGATTAAGTAGAGCTGTGAATACCTGGCATCAACTTTAACTTCTTGTCTCTGCAGACTGACTTTGTCTGCTTCATTGTTCTCATGTCCAGAAAAATGTCTTCTATGCCCCAGCTCGGTAGGAACCCACTAGCACCCAACACTTACTCTCTACCAGCTTGCATTCACAGAGAATTGGATAGGCTCAACCCATCATAAATTGGTTCTTCTAGAGTCAGGTAAGTCTAACCCTGCTCCACTCAGCTCTAGCCAGGGGACTCATGAGATGCAAAGAGGTCAGCCTGGATTGTAAGGTGATGGATTTTCTGAGAAAAAGATATAGAAAGGCAGGCCATAATTATCTTTAATTAATAGAACATAGATAAGAGTCTAGGTGTCAGGAATTTGAAAGAGTTCATACTTGATATGGAATTTTTTACTGAATTAGAAGGCAAGGTCGTCCACTAATACAGAAAAAAGGTGAGAATAGTGGTAAAGGTTTGGAAAATCTGATGCAAGGAATAAAGGGCCTTACCAGGAAAAACCAATAAGATTGCTAAAAGAAGCAGCTGAGAATAATGAATTTTTATCATTTTTCCAGTAGCTAGTGTTTCTTTGCCCAGTTATAGAAATAAGAAGGCAGAGGTTTATATTGATCTAAATTGAAAGGGATTGTGGTTGAGGATGTTGCTAAGAGTGTGGTTGAAGAAGGATTTCTTGGAATCTGGATTATATAGAGAAGGCTTGCAGGCAGAAATGGACTTCAGAAAATAGAAAAAAGATGATCATAGTATAGGAGAGAGTATTGTAACAGAAATCAGAGATAAGAGCAATATGGAGATAAAAGGTTATAGTCAGAGTGGGGAACACTAGAATTAAGATTTGGAGGAAATCCAAGTATATGAAATGACAAGGCTGAGCTAGGACTATGCTCATTAAAACACTTCAGCAGCTCAAGTTTTCAAATGATCGCTCAGAAGTAGGCCCAAAACTCTGTATGTACAGGGAGTTATCAAATGTCTTTCTCCACTTTGAGAGAACCCCAAAATTGTTTCTGCTAATTTCAAATGTGACTTTGACTTTATATTCTTGGTAACAATAAGAAAGAATCTGTTGAATGGCATTTTTTATATTATACATTAGGTTGCTATAACATGTCACCAAAAATAATTTTGTGTTTGGCATAGTTAACGTTTAGAAGTTCTTCTAGACAATATTTGGCTGGACACCATTAGGTTTTTCAGGAGGTCATTCTATTCTTGCCTGGCGTATTGATGAGCTATGTTACCAGACTATAAAAGCATACTTTTATATTCATTCTTGATGTTACTCTATCAACAGTGAATGTTCTGTAGCCATAGCAAATAGCCTAAAAGTAGAACTAGTTTACCTTATCTCAAACCTGTTTGTTTTTATTTTAATTTTTATCTTATCAAAGTTATATATGCATGATAATTTAAAAAGTCAAATAGTTTGTGCAAATCTTATAATGAAAAACTGGCAGTCCTGTACCAATTCATCCCTGTCCCTGATTGTACTTTAAACTCTTTTATTTTATTTTTTCAAGTTCTGTTTATCTCTAAACTTCTAAATAACTGCCTTGTTCCATTTCCTTTTTTTTTTCAATTTTAGATATTATCTATTATCTTTTTATTATAGAAGATGAGTAATTTTCTTAATTTATTACCACCTCCAACAAACCTTCTCAGTCTTCCCTTAATTTCCAATATAGTTATAGCTTAATTTTTTATATTTTAATTTTTAATTATATTAACATTGATTATTTTATTATGACTTTAAATAGTATCAACATTAGATATATATAGAGAACATTTCATTTCTTGAAAAACATTCTAGAGTTTTTAAAAAACATATAGCAGTTTTTTGTATATCAATCTCTAATTTATATCCAAATTCTCTTACAGATGTATTAGTCTTTTCTCGGTACTTAGACATGATATTAAATGCATCAGTTCCTTTTTTATGTATGTGATGAATTTATTGTGGAATTCTCTGTCATTGTTACTTTAGAGTGACATGTCTTTAAGCCATCTGCATGCCTATTTTCTGAGCTCTCCTTTCACTATTGGTATTAGACAAGGTTCAATCAGGAAACTAAACCGGAGTACATACTTCAACAAAGATTTAATATAGGGAAATACCAGGATAATTGAAATAGCCAAAAGGGAACACAGGTTAGCCAGAGCTTGATACAGGAACAGGCTACCACATCAAAGCAGTGGGAACAAAAGTGAAAAAATTGGCATTACCAGAACCAATGAACTTACAGGAGATGTCCTGTGGAGCTCAAACTTGGACCTCTTAATAAGGGAGTGCTGCCTGGCTGTTGGTGCTCAGTCAGCACAGTGCCTGTAGTGCTAGGGTATGGACTGCTGAAGAGGGTTTGCTGCCTATCGATATCGCTGAGGTTTGCAATATGGCAATTCTAGGAGAGCCAAAACAACTAGGAAGTTGAAGCAAAATGCCGTTGCTGAAGCAATGCTGATAGATATATGTTAAAAAAGTAAAAACAACTCCCTTCCCCCAAACAGGAATAAAACCTCTCGTTTTCTCATCCTTCTTTCTAATCTCCTGTAGTGTATCCTATTGTCAGAATAGAAGGGAAAACCAGGTGACATTAATAAGCAGAGTATAGAATGGTTGCTGTGGACTTCGAGATAACCTGCACAACCCACAGCTACTCAGCACATTTAATACCCTCCTGTGTGTATTTGAACTTCCATACAAAACAGCAAAAACAGTTTTCTGCTTCTGCTTAACAGGATCCAACTGTTTTTTCTTCAAGTGAAGATGCTCTCATGCTCACTCACATAAAGAAATATATACTATCTAACTCTTGGTGTATTAATTTATCTTCTAATTCAGGAAACCTCCCCCACCAAAACCAAACATCTAAATATTGCGTAATTTAAAGCCTAATTTATTAAATTAAGTGTCACCAAAAATCTTTATATAAAATAATACAGGGAAAGGAAGGAGGACAGAAGAATTTAGGTAATCTGTACAAATCCCTTCACCATTGTTTTGAAGATTCTGCTTTTCTTTCTTTTGTGCTGAATTCCAGTATTTTTTGACCCCATGTTGTAGTGTTTGAATGTTTGTTTCTCTCCAAATTCATATGTTGAAGGTTAATTCCGCTTATCTTAATGTGATGGTATTAAGAGATGTTGCTTTTAGGAGGTGACTCTGTGCTGAGGGCCAGACCCTAATGAATGGGATTAGTGCCCTTGTAAAAGATGCCTGAGCGATGCTGTTAGCTTGTTGTTTCTCCTGCCAAGTGTGAATGCAGCGAGAGGGTGCTCTATGAGGAACAAGCCCTCTCTGGATGCCAAATGTGCTGATCCCTTGATCTTAAACTTCCTAGCTCCTAGAACTGTGAGCAATAAATTCTGTTGTTTATAGAAACCTAGTTTAAGGTATTTAGTTATCAGAGCCTGAGCAGGCTAAGACACATCTCTTCCTTTTTCTTCATTTATTTTGTCACAGTAATGGAACATATCCTCAAATAGCTTCTTATTTGAATATGTCTTCATCATTTTAAAGGCATTAACTCATTGACTTCTGGTATCCAGCACTGTTATACAAATCCAGCACCATTCTAATCCATTATCATTTATTTGTAACCTATTTTATTGCTCTGAAAGCTTTTAGAATCCTCTTTTTTTCTCCCAAAGTCTTCCAAAAATTACTGATGTTATATCTTGATATGAATCTTCTTTTAATCCAGTGTGCTAGGTTCTTAGTGGATCTGTGTTTAAATATTTTTCAATTTATGCAGTTTTTTTCTTTTATATCTTTTAAAATTCTGTCTCCTATAACTCTACGGTGTCGATTTTAAGCTTCCTGTAGTGATCCCCTAATTGTCTTACATTTTGTCTCCTATTTTTCATTTATTTTTGTGTGTGTGTGTGTGTGTGTGTGTGTGTGTGTGTGTATGTATGGCACATCAAGCCCGTAAGAGTGTTTTCTACCTAAGCTCTAGCACTCATTATGTGGACTAGAGCATATCCTCTCAGGAAAAGCCATGTAAACATGGATCCAGTCCTGTTGGAGTATCCGCCAGTTTCTGTGTGCTTTGGTTTTTTTCCAGTCCCTTGAAATAGTTTTTTGGCTGTTGATTTTTGTTTGTTTTGTTTGGTCCAGAGTTTATAATTATTATCTTTACGAGGGTTAGTCTTACTTTGCCATTACCTGAGCTGGAACTACCTCAATGTTAACCTTTCATTACTTTTTTTTGGCAAGAAAATTCAATTAAATGCATGGTTGCCATCTATCATACTCCCTAGTTTCTCCCAGTCTCATTAAAAATAGAGGTTAAAAAGATGGCAAAAGATGGTAAAAAGATGCTAATTATTAAAAAGAACCTTGAAGATTTTAAAATGTTTTTTAGACCAATAATTTGTTTCATCTTGTCTCTAGGTAAATAAGATTATACAGCAAAGTAAATACTATAAGGTTTTCATAGAAATATTTTGAATTGAAATATATTTTTAGAAATTTGGCATTAAATCATAAGTAAAGTTTTTAAAATTTTTAAATAAATAATTTTGAATGAAAAAATTTGGCAGAATTTTTAATCTATTATTTAGAAAGACAGTTATTAAGGTTTGAAAAAGTTTTTACAAATAATAAACAAAACAAAATTAACATACTAAAATTTGATGTTTCATTATTTTATTTAAATTAGGAATTTAAAAATGCTTGGTATTGGTATTTTTATGATTTTTTAAAAAGATCACTAGTTTTGAGTTTATTCATTTATGGTAAATGATAATGGCCTGTAGTTAACATAGTAAGTTTTTATAAAATTTTTTTGTTTCCAAATTTTTTAATGTCAGTGTATTAATGCCTTTTAACCAATCATGCTATTTCATCAAATAAGTGCAGGTCAGTGATTTGTGCGTGGGGAGGAGTCATGGAGATTGGCCTAAATATCTGACATTTTTAAATGAGAAGGAGCTAGAATTTTATAGTCAGGAAAAAAAAATACTGTTTTAATTTAATTTTCCTGGAGAATGTTATAAGAGACCTGACTAATTGTTACTAAACAGAGAAAGCTGGTTTAAATTCAGAAAAAAATTACTCATAATATTTTACACTATGTTCTATTAAGTTAGTTTCTAAGTATCCCATAGCATGATATTTTATCATATTATAACTTTGGGCCAGTGTTTGCTTACTCACTGTTTCTATGAGCAACAGAATCTATGCAACAGCAAACAGTGATCCTAGCCCCAGTTAGATTTTTCTCTTTCATAGGCACTGTGGAATGCTACTGTGTTAAAGTAATCAACTATTTAAAAAAGACAAATCAAATTTAAACTGACTCAAGAGAGTGTAGTTTTTTGTACTCTTAGATGTTATTTTGTTGTGGTTTCTTTGCAAAATCCTTTACCAATATCTTTAGATATTGTTCACAAGTCTCCTATGGGATAAATCATTACTTTGAATACAAAGGTTGCAGTTTCTTGTTCAGGATCCGACTACAAATAGACATCAATGCTGGGATTCTAAGTAGAGATTTCTAAGGTTCACATATACTATAATTGCTTTGATATGACCAAGGGATAAAAAAGAATAATAAAAGACTGAGTAGGTACTTACATTTATATTTCTACTTACTGATTATTTAATAGTGTTATCTGCTATTGTATAGGAAGTCTGATTCAAAAGTAAACAATGGAAAACATAACCAAAGGACATAAATATGGGACATCTTGATTAGATGAAAAACGAAATTGTCCTAAATGGGGGAAAATCAATATTACTTTATAATTCATTTTGGAAAGAAATTAATTCTTTTCACAATAGTGAAAATTTGAAAATTAGTGTAATTTCAAACCACATGTCCAGCATTTTTTTTAAAAAAACAGTTTATTAAGGTATGATTGTCATACAATAAAAAACTGTATGTATTTTATATCTGTAACTTAATTAGTTTGTTGATAAGTATACTCATGTGAAACTAGCATTTTTCTTTAAGTTGCTGTATTTTGTTTATTTTGGTTTGGATTTGTCTGAAATTCATAGTGAAAATTTCATGGGACGTTCTTGGTAAAACTAGATGATGAATGTTTGAAAAAAAGAATTTTGAGATGGAGCTTATAGTTGTTAATAATAAAAAAGAGTATAAAGCTATAATAATTAAAAGAGCATGCTATTGGTAAATGGATAGAAACTAATGAGACTGAATAGCAGGCTCAAGAACGTACTTAAATATACATAGATACTTCATTTCTAATGGTATTTCAGATAAGTAAGGAGAGAATAGATTGCTAAATAACTGGTGAAGAAATATTGGTTAGATATTTGGAGAGAGAAATTTAAAAGTGAAAATATAGGTGAATAATTACTTTCTTTGATAGGCAAAGACCTTAAAAGGAAATTATTTTTAGATTTAACTACTTTAAAATGTAAATACTCCACAAGTAATATTGCCAAACCAGAAAAATACTTGCAACATATATGCCAAAGTATTAATTCACTTCATTGACAATATCTGAACTCCTATGCTGAGCATAGAGCTTTTACTTGGGGTGGGGAAAGGAAACAAACATTTACAAATTAGATAATTTGAGATAATCACAACTTTTATGAAGATTATAAAATATTGTTTCTCAATCCTTGTACTATTAACATTTCTTTTTAGGACTGTTGGGAAAATTCTAGAATGATTAGATCCTAGTTGAAGAATCCAAGGAAAAATCTATAGAAAAGTAATATTGAGCAGAGAATTGAATAAAGTAAAGGAGAAAGCCATATGGATTTTAGGGAGAACATTCTGGGAAGGATCTACAAAGACCCTCTGTTAGGGTTTTGTTAAGCGTGAAACAAAGTACCACACATTTGGTGATTTCCTTGTTCCATCCAGTTCCTAGAGGCTTTCAGCATTCCTTATCTTATGTCTACATCACTCCCAATTTCTGCTTTGTTCATACATCACCTTCTTACTATGATTTCCTTCCTTTCTCTTATAAGGACCCTTGTGATTACATTGGACCCACCTGGCTAATTCATGATTCTCTGTCTCCCCATCTCAAGATCTTTAAGCTAATCACATCCTCAAAGTCCTTTTTGCCATATAAGTTAATATTCACAAGTTCTGGAGATTACAACACAGATATCGGGGAGGGAGACTACTATTCAGCCTCCCACAGACCCTGATTCAGTGTGTTCATTTTCAATTGCTACTGTAACTTAGTGCCTCAAAACATCATAAATTTACCAAAGATAACATAAGTATATATTTTAGTTCTGTAGGATAAAAGTTCAATATAGGTCTCACCTAGCAAAAATCAAAGTGTCTGTAGGGTTGTGTTCCTTTCTGGAGGCTCTTGCCTTGTCTTTCCCTGATTCTAGAAACCACGTATATTTTTGACTCATGGCCCACTTCTTCCATTTTTAATGGTAGCAATCTTCATCTCCATGTGTGTCTCTTCATCACTTGTCCCTCTGACTGCAGCCAGAAACGTTTCTCTAATTTTAAGTATTTATGTGAATACATGGCACTCACCCAGATAATATTGAAGGATAATCTCTCATCTCAAAGACTGTAACCTTAATCATATCTACAAAGTTCCACTTTGCTATGGAAGGTACATCCCAAGTTTCAAGACTTAGATTGTAGACATCTTTGAGGGAACATCATTCTGTCTACCACATTCAGGAATATTTTGACCTATTCAGGCATAGAAAGAAGGCAAATGGCTAGGACACAGCAAAGGTAGGGAGAATGGTGAGAGATGAGATTGGCATATATTTCAAGAGAGAATAGGATGTAATAAATTGAAGAAATAGATCGACATTATTCTACAGAAGTTTCTGGGATGAAGAAAAGAATGAGATGATAGATTCTATATCTGTACTGTCCAGTACAACAACTACTAGCTACATGTGGCTATTGAACACTAAAATGTGACTTGTGTGACTGAGGAACTCATTTTTTTATTTAATTAAATTTAAAGAGTCACATGTGACTAGTGATTACTGTATTGACCAGGACAAACAATAGATACATTTTTGGAGAAGTTTTGCTGTGACAGAAGCAGAAAAATAGACAATAACAACCAGAGGGATATGGGATTAAGAGTGTTTTTTGTTTTGTTTAAATTGGTAAAATTAAAGCGTATTTTTATTCATTATGTATTATTGAGTAACACATTATCACAAATTTAGCAGCTTAAAACCATAACCATTAATTATTTCACTGTTTCTGTGGGTCAGGAGTCCAGGTATGGCATTGCTAGGACTCATCTGAAAGCTGCAATTAAGGTGTTGTCCAGGGGCTGTGGTCTCATCTCAAGGTGAAGGATCTGCCTTCAGGCTCAGTGGGTACTGGCACAGTGGACTTTATTGAAGCCTGTTGGACTGAGGGCTTCAGTTTCTTGCTGGCTATGATGGTTAATTTTATATGTCAGCTTGGCAGGGCTATGGTTCCCAGATATGTGGTCAAACATTTTGGATGTTTTTGTGAGGGTTGTTTTTGGATGACAGTAACATTCAAATCAATAAGTTTAAGCAAAGAGGATTGCTCTCTGTGTTAGTACATTCTTGTATCATAAAGAAATTCCTGAGAATGGGTACTTTATAAAGAAAAGAGGTTTAATTGGCTGATGGCTCTGCAGGCTGTACAGGAAGCATGGTGTCAGTGTCTCTTCCTGCTGAGAGCCTCAGGAAGCTTCCTATCATGGCAGAAGATGATGGAGAACTGGCATGTCACATGGCCAGAGTGGGAGGAAAAGGGAGAGAGAAGGGGGAGGTCTCAGATCCTTTTAAACAAGCAGATCTCATGTGAACTGAATGAGAGGAGGCCCCACCTAGAGATACAGATTTAACAGTTTTCAGTTTATATTTAATAATGAAAGCTGTGATTGTGAATAACCCTATCAACCTCTATAGAGGTATAAATAAGAAGAGGTTCAAGAAATTATTCCAGGCAACAATACTGTTTTACATCCAAGTAGATGATAGAGAAGCATACTGAGAAGATATGACTAGATACCTGTGATGAGATCTGGAAGAGTGTCAGGGAATCCAAGAATCTGTATAGAAAGAACACAAATTTGTTTTTCTTCATCAGCACCTCATGACAAAAAGAAAGTAGCAGGCAAATAGTAGGCAATCCCTGCCCCCTCCCTCTGGCCAATCCAGGTATTTATTATAGGAAAAGCCTTCTAGCTGGTTTAGTCCACATACAGTATAATATTTCATTTTTAATTGTAACACCTAATTAGGTCAGGATATATACCCTAAATGTAACTATATTTATGAACCAAAAGACTCATCATCTCTATTTAAGACAATAATGGTGTGAATAGTTATAGCCCTTCAATGTAAAGTAACTTCTGAGATTTTTGTACTATGTAGACTTTTGTGGGGTTTTTTTGCTCTCAAGAATTCTCTGATTCCCACTGTGACTATTGCAGTTATTAAGACTTAAATAAAAATTCTTAGATGACACACTCAAAATATTAAATCATATAACATAGCCTTAAAGTGCTTATAATTTTTATAGCACTATAATTACAATTTGTCACAACGTTTCACCCTTAGATTATTGCATTTTGATTTTAAGAACCTGTAAAATCCAAAATACATGGAGCCTTGCTTAAGTATATGATCAGCTTGAGATGTATAAGCATTTTTTATGAGTTCTAAGAAATTTGGGCAATAATATATTGTAGTTGGAAAGATGAGATTAGTAGTTTTATAAATATAGTTTTCTTATCTCTTTAGAAGGAGTCCTTATCAGTATCCTTTTCTCATTTCCAGTTCTGTTTTAAGATCAGTGTGAGCAGTTGTCAACTGAGATATGTTACTGTCCTTTAGGAGGTGCATTTGTGATGTTCTTTATTTAAATCTAAAACAAACATTTCAGGCTGGACACGGTGGCTCACATCTCTAATCTCAGCACTTTAGGAGGCTGAGGCGGGCAGATCACTTGAGGTCAGGAATTTGAGACCAGCCTGGCCAAAGGGTTATACTCTGTCTCTACTAAAAATACAAAAATTAGTCAGGCATGGTGGCAGGCATCAGTAATCCCAGCTACTCTGGAGGCTGAGGGAGGAGAATCACTTAAACCCAGGAGGCAGAGGTTGCAGTGAGTGGAGATCATGCCAATGTACTCCAGCCTGGGTGACAGAGCAAGAAGCTCTCTGAAAAAAATAAAATAAAATAAAAAATAAATATTTCAGAAAGTCACTAAACCAAAGAGTTCAGGATATAAAGTCTTAGGACACATGTAGTTGATTCAAAACTACAACAAAAGGTTGATCAACTTGTAGTTGATGATGAACGTAACTAGGTCAAGGTAATACAGTTCAGTCGTCTTTTTTTTTAACATATCTTGATCAATTTCCTATATTACTAGAATTTTACAACTATATATCACAACTATATGTATGCAACTGAGTATATATCTACAATAGACATATTCTAAATCATAAACTGTAATGGATAGACTACTGTTTTTAGTATACATATATCTAGATACAGCTACACTTTTCTCTGATATGAATACATTTAAAAGCACTTACTCCAAAAAAAAAAGATTCTGTCTGGCCATTATTCACCTAGTAATCACATCAAGATATCTTTATTTTTTCTTTTCCTTTAGTTCCATATCTTGGTTCCCAGGATAGTAATGAAGATTAATTCTGCAAGTTTATTTAGTCTACTTTGATAATATATCGAAACTGAAACCTGTAGTGGATATGTTTTAAACAGAATATCAAATCACACCTTGATAATCTCCTCTCCTCAGAAACACTTAGAATGGCCACAAATAACTGTTTAGGAATTAATGTTATTCATAGTATTTATTTCGTATGCTTTATTGATACTGTATATTGCTTTATTTATGTGGCCATATAAAAGAACCTGAAAACTGAGTATATAACCATACATTCTTTAAAAAACATCTGTTGAACTATTTTCAAATCTGTATATCATGATAGTATCAAGTGCTATTAAGCAATTTTTAACTGTCGTTTTTGTTTAAATTAAACTAATCAATAAATAACACTGTCATGTCTTTAAACAACTTAAAATATGTCTTAATTTGGACAGAATCACTGCTCAAATTCCTTACCTATCTCATTATAGTTACAGTTTCTTAATAATGAGGATTATTCCCATAAATAATCAAAATTTTATCAAACATAAATATTAAGACTAGAGAGTCCAATGTAGGCTGATATGGTTTGGCTGTGTTCCCACCCAAATCTCATATTGGATTGTAACTGCCACGATTCCCACGTGTCCTGAGAGGAACCCAGTGGGAGGTGATTGAATTGTGGAGGCAGGTCTTTCCTGCACTGTTCTTGTGATAGTGAATGAATCTCAGGAGATCTGATGGTTTTTAAAATGGGAGTTTCCCTGCATAACCTCTCTTTTTGCCTTCTGCCATCCGTGTAAGAGGTAATTTGCTCCTCCTTGCCTTCCACCATGATTGTGAGACTTCCCCAACCATGTGGAACTGTAAGTCCATTAAACCTCTTTTTCTTCCCAGTCTGAGGTATATCTTTGTCAGCAGCATGAAAATAGACTAATACATAGCTAACTTAGTTAATAAGAAGTTGGCCTGGGCTTTGAGGTGATGGTAAGGGAGTATGGCATTTAATCTTGGGCTTGAAGGATTGACAGAAAGATATCCAGAATAAACAACCCCTGGCTAAAGAAAATGTATGAGTTTTCTGAAATGGATAATTTTTAATGAGGATTAAATTTAAAAAGCTAAAAATATTTATTCTTCAATTAGAATAACCATTAACAGTCAACTAATGTAACCTACTATGATTATCAATATTTTAAAAGTTAATTGTTCTTAACTTTTTTACATATAGAAATGCAGACATAGCTTAAACTCTTAGCAGATTATAGATTTACTGAGGTTCTTAACATAGATCTGTATACTCTGAATTATTAATAAAATTAAGAACTAACTTCAAAAACACTCTTAATTTTGTCTGTTTCTAATAGAAGAGACATGCTCTCAAAATGTCTTTAATATGTGGTTCTTGACTTTGCTCTACCAATTGAAATCATGGTTTTATATTATAGTTTATTTTGAAGTGACAGAACTAACAAATAAAGAACAGCTGTGACAATAACCTTATAGTTGAACTAGAAACTGCAGTAAAAATTTAAAAATTGACACAACAATACAATATAGCTTTTGTGCTAATTTGCTGCTTTAAAATGATGCTGTGGCACAGAATAAAGATGAACAGGATGTAGAGATAGAACACAGAAATATTTTATACTTCTCAATTTATTAATCCTGATATGAAGCCCATATTGAAGTTCAGTGCATCCAGGCATGTGGCCCCTTGCATCTGTAATAATGTGCACAGGCTAGAAGAACAACGGCAAGGGTGAATGAATGCCTCCTGCTCCTGGCTGTGAACCATGTGGATACAGGCCAAATGCTCATACTACTGAGAATTAAAAAAAAAAAATTAATTTGAGTATTTCAAGTAAAATCATTTTCTTAGATTAAATTTCTAGATAGTTTTAGTTTATTTTTATTGTTTAGAATAACAAATGTCCGTATCTGTTGAAGGACCAGAAACTGGTGACAATAATTAGAAAATAGTTATGATAACAATAGTTGTGTACATTTAAGAAGAAATAACATTTCATGTTTATGTTACACTGAGTAGCTACAGAAAGATCTAAGGTGGTTTTGGAATTTTTCATCAGTATGTTTGAGTGATATTTTGAAAGAAGTTGTTGTTAGTGATCTAAAATTAGTCCTTTCTTTCTTTGTCATCTGAGATAGAAGTATAGAAGACTGGACTTGTGTTTATCTCTTCATTTGTATTTTACTGATTATTCAGGATTAAAGTATGGGATGAATACTTTATACTTTTGGCATTTTCAGACTTTTCAAGTGTTAAAAAAACTTTTTCTTTCTAAAAATGTTCACCTTCCTCAAAGCTACCTGACAATTGTGATAATGAAAGAATATAAAACCACTTTGTGGATTTATGTTTTGCCTAAAATAAAATAAGCTCATTTCTTTCTTCTGTTTTGTATAAACTCAAAACAATAATATTCTAAGGGTGACTTTTCTTTCCCCTCTTTTTTTTTTTTTTTTTTTTTTTTTTTTTTTGGTGATTGAGTCTTGCTCTATCATCCAGGCTGGAGTTCTGTGGCATGATCTCAGCTCGTTGCAACCTGTGCTTCCCAGTTCAAGTAATCCTTGTGCCTCAGCCTCCCAAGTAGCTGGGTTTACAGGCTTGTGCCACCACACCTGGCTAATATTTGTATTTTTAGTAGACAGGGTTTCACCATGTTGGCTAGGCAGGTTTCGAACTCCTGACCTCAGGTGATCCAACTGCCTTGGCCTCCCAAAGTGCTGGGATTACAGGCATGAACCACTGTGCCAGGCTAGGTGACATTTTTCTTTAACTTTGTGTCTATAATTTCCTTTCAGTTTACTTATTCTTTATGTAGGTAAAATTTTCTTATTTAAGCTTATATACCTCTTAAATGGGCTCATATTTCATTGCATGAGGAAAATTGTATGAATACAATACCGTATGAATACAATACTACTTTTTCAAATTGTATGAATACAGTTTCACAGTGGATGTCTACTTTAGTGAAGTCTGCTTTTATTTGTAAGTTGTCTAACAAAGATTTGTCTCAGTATTCTCAACCACTGTTAAATATTTTTAAATCTGTAACATATTTATAGAAATATTTTTTTACAAGCATCGCCTTTTGGAAATGTTCTTATTGGATAAATAGCATAATGGAAACTTACAATCCAGGAGGCAAAAACAAAACCCCAAACAAAAATAAAAAAATTCGCATGTTACTCTTCTGCCACTGACTCAGTGCTACTAGCATCTTTCTTTGGAACTATGTGTAGGTTCTGAACCTAATTCTTTTTCTACGTTTTGTCTAGTTAGGATACTGTCTTACCAAGAAACAGCACAAGAACATAGCATAGTAGGATCTTGACTTTACCCCTTCAATAGCTTGAATGACTACTCTGAACCTGAGTTTACTAATCTATAATATGGATGTGATAATAGTTCCCTTATGGTGAAGATTTATCCTAGTTTATACACTTGAGTTATACTTTAACCAAAAGATGTGGTAACTGAATAATAATCATCATAATAATTTATCTGTTATAATAATTTTAATTTCAAGGACAATTATAATCATTATTACTAATCATTGTGTTTCAACCTCCTTATCAGCCAAATGGGAAATACCTGTGTTCCCTTCAGAATTCCATAAGTGTAACTAAAACTATTATAGTATTTTATTTTAAAGTGTACCTTAGTAGAGAAATTAAGGTATTTTTTAAGAGTCTTACCTTTTTGCAAAAGTACTAAAGCTTGACGCTTAACTTTATTATTAGCATTTATAGTAATAAATTATTGTCTTTAGATAAAGGGGTATTTACTGTGTAGTTACTAGTTTCCTAAAACTCTACCTTTTTTTTAGCTATAACAAAATTTTGAGCTTTCTCCAATAAAAAAGCTTTCTCAGCTATTCCATTTTAACATTTGTATGAGCAGAAACAAGAGTTAAAAAAATTCTCATATAGAATTCCTTTTTTATTATGAGCAGACTTGAAATTAGGCTTTAGTAAACAGATGGTAGTATGCTTATACAGTATTTATGTTGCTTTCTTTTCTGCTAGGAGATGGGAGAGTGACTTACACTTACAAAAATTTTTCTTGGGCTCTGTGTTGATTTATATGATAAAGTAAGAAACTTTAAGTAGTAGCCCAGTTTTTTTGCTCACTGTTTGTGTATCTAGTAAATGCATTGTATTTAAATCTTTCTTACACTTCTGTCTTCTCAGAAAAAATTGGGTATGTTTAAAACTAGGCTGCTAAATCTTGATATTTTCCCAAAATTAACCATGTTTTTCTTTCATTTTAGTTCAGACTTGGTTCCTTCAATCTAGAGAAAATTGAAAACCCGGCTGAAGTCATTAGAGAACTTATTTGTTATTGCTTGGACACCATCGCAGAAAATCAAGCCAAAAATGAGCACCTGCAGAAAGAAAATGAAAGACTTCTGAGAGATTGGAATGATGTTCAAGGACGGTATGTACACAGTTTGCTTGTGTTATAAAAATGCAGAGCCCTCTTTATATTGTTACAGCTTTAAGTTAATGATTTCTAAATTTCCAATATATGTAGAGTAGCATATAGTTCATATAGAATTTGTCATTGTTTACCTTTGCTGAATATGACTATACCAAATTATTAGTCACTATTGTATATTATAGGAGTACATTAACACTTTAATGTAATTAGTATGTGGTGGCACGAGCAAACTTATAAACAATAAGGAGTAATTGGCCATTGAAGATCAAAACCCATTAATACTAATAAAAAATTTAGGTAGTAAATAGTTATAAAAATTCAGCTCAAATTATAGGATTAATAATGAATTAAAAAGAGACATGAAATAAAATAAGCATAATTGATTTCTTATTTGGAATCAGTGAGTGGCACCTATTTCAAATGGTATGTGTTTTGGCTCCTAATAGAGACATTTCTCTTGATTTATTGAAAATTCATACTATAAGCATTTTTAAAGGATGAGCAAATTGTGGCTACTGAATAAAACATTTAGAAGCCTTTTATTTTTCTGGCTTTGCCTCTTACTTTCTAAATAAGGAAGAAAAAAATAGCGTATTTTTAAAATTATGAACTTTCTCAACAAAATCCTAATTTAGGCTAGCCCAATGTGTGACCTTTGTTACTCTATTATATATAAGATGTTTGAAAGAAATAAAATGCATGCTTTGAACATTTATATCCTCACTGAGTTGTATATAATATGTATATGTTTGTATGCACACACACATATATAGTGAGAAAGAAAATGATGTCTGAAATAATTACATGGAATATATATAATAATGATAATAATTATTAGTACATCCAGTAGATTTTTAAAATATTTTGCTTAAACCAGTAACTCTAAAGCATGGGAAGAACAGTTATCCAACATAGTTACGGTCTTTTTGGTGCAACCACTGTGATTGCTGTATATGGACATTAGTGAGTATATGTGGGAGTATATGAAAAATAGTGAAGGTTTTACCACTATTAATATATGTATGTGAAAATGAGGCTGACTAAAAGATTATTTTTTGTACATTAAATTATATTTATTAACTAATGCAAAACATGTAATATTAGTTCCTAACACCTAATGTTATTTGGCTTTCATGTATTAAGAAAGTGGTTATTTTGTTCTCTTAGCGCTAAGTTAATTTTTATCTCCAATTTTATATATATATATATATATATACACATTATGCATATAAATAATATAAAAACGAGACCAAATCCAAATTGTGCGTTAGGAAATTATACAGAAAAAGTTAATTTTTCTACTTAACTACAGTTTATTCATGAATAAAGATTAATTCAATGTCATAATATGAATCGGTATCTGATATCTGTACTACAAAGCATTTCTTGGGCCTATATCTGTAACTTAGGTGTATTTTTCTATTTAATACGTGAAATAAATCAGATTAAAGGAGATGTGCTATGGTCGTGATAAGCCATTGTATTTAAAACTCAAAATGCCCTCAGGATGATAGAAAATTTGATCCACAAATTGCCTACAAAAATTCAGACTGGGTACTTGGTACTTGAACAAATTGCTTTAAAATGTCTGCCAGAGGTTGAAAGAGGTATTATCTCATCAGTATTCAGCACCACTCCCATAGAATTGAAAGCAGCAGGGAACGAAGATGAGGAATTACAGACAAAAGCACCCTGTGCTGTAAAACAGTGTGTGCGAGGGGCACATATTGTATGTGGATCGCAGATGCTTGATTTGCTATTTCTGGACTATCCAGCAAGTGCTTTTGTCTTGTGGCAAAAGATTTCCTGTTTGATCAAAAGCACAGCCATGTACCCTGTCACCTGCCTTATTACAATCCAGCTATGTTTTTGATCATACTGTGTCAGATGTCTTCTTCAGGGTCTAAAGATGTGTGCCATTGGGGTGGCCCTATGTACTGAGAGGAAAGAGAGTCCACTCCAGAGAATTTAGTCTCTTGATTGTGTTCCAGATCTTAGATTAGTAGCTTTAAATATTTCCCAGATTTGGCTTTCTCTCCTTTCAGAGGACAGAGGTCACTTTAAGGAGCTGTAAATACATCTTCATCATGGCCAAGTAGCAGTTTCTTAGTATTCCCTCACTAGAGCCTTCGCATGCTGGAAGGGATTTACAACTCTAGTTTCCATAAGGCAGTAGTTATAATTAAGTGTCTTTAGGGAGATTAGAAATAGGACATGAGTGTATTGAATTAGGTAACTGGGGACATAGAAAGTAGAGGATCATTAGAGTTGGGGCCATTATGTTAAGCCTGGCAATAGTTAGTTTGGGGGAACACTCTTATTATTCTTGTGTCAGTGTCGATTCATGATCCAAACATTTCTTTTCTTTTTCCTTTTTTTTGAGACAGAGTCTTGTTCTGTCACCCAGGCTGGAGTGCAGTAGTGCAGTCTGGCTCACTGCAACCTCCACCTCCCTGGTTCAAGCAATCCTTCTGCCTCCGCCTCGTGAGTAGCATGTGCCACCACACCTGGCTAAGTTTTGTGTTTTTAGTAGATATGGGATTTCACCATGTTGGTCAGGCTGGTCTCGAACTCCTGACCTCGTGATCCTCCCTCAGCCTCCCAAAGTGCTGGGATTACATGCATGAGCCATTGCACCTGACCCCAAACATTTCTTCCATACTATATATGAAGGGATGGGAGGGTGGTGTTAAAATAGTGGGGAAGGATACAATGTAAGGGATGGGAATTCCCCTAGAAATGATGGTAGATGGGTCTGAGATACATTTACTACA
Source organism: Aotus nancymaae (assembly GCF_030222135.1). Lineage (NCBI taxonomy): Eukaryota > Metazoa > Chordata > Mammalia > Primates > Aotidae > Aotus > Aotus nancymaae. Next base: position 75,522,013 of record NW_026988425.1, read on the forward strand.
CGATAGGATATTATATGAGCATAAAATAGTTGTGTACATGTGTTTATTAATGTGGAAAATGTTTATGATATATTAAGGTGAGACATGTGCGTCACCACAAATATAAACAATATCCCATTGTTTGCAAAAAAAGTTTATGTAGAGAATATCTATATAAATTAAATGAAGAAAATTAAATATTAATAGTATATATCTGGAATTGTAGACTACATTTTCCTTGAATTTTGGGGGGCATTTTTTGTATATGGTTTAGTATTTAAATATGTATCACTGTTATAATCAGAAACAACTATAAAGCTAATGTCATTTGGGATGATGGTGGAGAATAAACAAGGCTTGAGTGAGGAATGAGAAATTACAGCGTAAGTAAAAAGTGTGAGCTTTAATGCATAGAATTTTAACATGTATGTTTGCTGTTATTTTAATTACCACTTAATAATTGTGTTCTTGGCTCCATTTTGAACAAGTGGCATCAATGGATTAAGTTTGTACAGTTGAGATAAAGGAGGAAACTTTTAAATTGTGTATGTGAATCCTTAGGTTACTGGCTATATTTATTTCATGGATTTTCTGCTTAATTACTAATAAAAACTCTCATGTTCCATGTTACTGAATAGGTCTTTTGTTTGCACTCAGACCTCTACTTAGAAATTATCTGGCTTTATTCTGAGTTATAGTTATTAAACCCATAACTGGAGGCAGTTTTCAGTGAATTGGGTTGACACTCAGAATCATCAGAATAGAAGACCTTGAAGGCTCTTCTACTTCATCTCTCCACCTTCACAATAGAATCACATTATATCCAGATGAATTCAGTCTGATTTTTAAAGACCTCAAGAGATATCTTCATCTCCCCTTGGTAGCCTGTTACAGTGTTTAAGAACTGTCACAGTCAGAAAATTCTTCCTTCCATCTATGCGTAATCTGAATCCCTCATGGTATAGTTGAAGGCCATTTCCTCTTGTTCTCTTGTCAGAAAGGATGAGGAGCAGCTGTTCACCATCTTATTCAGTACTTAAGGGCTTATTAAATCTCTTTACCACTGCCTGCTTTTCTAGTTCTTTTTAGTTTTCTTTGTACTTCCAACTCTATTCAGACTTTCTTTTGCTATACAACCCTGACCTGGGCCAGATATAATTTTGGCCAGAACTGATTATTAATTTAAGGATTGTTGCACTGTTTCTAAGTAACATATGTTCACATTTATATATCTATTATTTTATTTTGGGCTATCATTTAATCTATTATTTCATTTTGGTGTTATTTCTGCATGAAATTGTTTTGTTTTTCCTCCTATTTTGTCATTGTTTTGACATGTTTCTTAGATTATTTCCCCACCCAGAGATATTTTATTTTGAATATTCAGTATTTTTGTGTATTTATTTTTGTATCCTTTTTTTTAAAAAAAAATACTATTTTTTTTTTTTGTCCAAGGTTTTAGATACCTCAGTCCTAGGTTACTAATTAAATTTCACATTATTTTTCTATTGTCCTAGTTATTGTAGAAAGGATGAAGTGTCATTAGACCTTTCTTGTTTGATGTTATTCATGATTTCGTTTGAATTTGAGATTTGCCTGGATGTGACCCTTGTAAAAATTAAGGGTGGCCAATATCCACAAGAAGTTGGCCTGGACCATTGATTTCTCTATTGATCCAAGGAGGTGGAACAAGTCCACTGAGTCCCTGCAGGCCAATGTATAACAGCTGTATGAGTACTACTGGAAGCTCATCCTCCCCCTGTAGGAATGAACCCTCAACCTCCAAGAAGGGAGACAGCTATACTGAAGAACTCAAATTGGCCATCAAGCTGACAGGACAGGTAATGTTCATATGGAATATCTGTAAGAAGGAGAAAGCCAGAGTCATCACCAAGGAGGAAAAGAACTTCAAGACTGCCACATCATACCTGGCTCTTTGGCCACTGGGCAAAAAGGACCCAGGAAGCTGCAGAACAGAATATTGAAAAGAAAAAAAATAAAGCACTGTTGACGCCTTGTAATAAATCAGCAGTAAAGCTGGAAAACAAATAAACCAAAAAGATGTCCATATTAATTCACTCATTTTATTCGTTTGTCTAATAAGAACCTACCAAACATCTGTCGAATGCCAAAAACTATGCTTGGCACTGAGGATAAAGTGGTCAATAAAACACACTTGCTCTCTGCTTTCCTGGAATTCACAGCCTTGGCAAAGACTATGCTGTAAGAATTTGCTGAAATTGGTCCCAGAGAATATATTGCCATATTTTCCTTTTCATCCTTTGAGAGGCTCTAATTCTTTGCCTCTCTAGATAGGTAGACTGTAGAAGGTTTAAAGGCATGTGTATGAAAGGTATCTAATTTGGACATTTTTGTTTCTAATTTCACTGAAATATTTATGTGTGTCTATATATTCATCGAAATATATATGAGTGTTTATGTACAATATAAAAATACTAGGATACCTGTATGGAACAACAACAATGTAAATAAGCATTATAAAACAACATTGAAAAGAATACCTAAAATAATTTGTATTTGAATCTATAAAATAGGAATTTATTCATCGTATGTGTGTATGCACATATTAAGTATATACAACCTCAGTTATTTTGCTTTTTTACTTTATATCTCTTGGGAGCTTAAAAGAAATACAATCCCTTGTTAGCTCATTTGAGCAATGTAGGATGAATTTTAAACAATAGAGAATTTTGTCTTACATATCTAAATTTGAAGATGTGTAGTGTTTTCCATTTGCAGTTTTATTAATCTCTCCTTGGATATATCAAATAGAATACTTTCACTGTATATATGTATTACGTTTCTATATGTATTTGTATGTATGTGTGGTGCAAGCTTATAAATATATAACTGAATTAGTCATGTTCTTATTGGGGGGCAGTTCATTTTCTAGTAGAGCAGTCAGACAAATTAGCTATATTGACTTACCGCAAAACAAGATCGTACTTGCTATTATACTAATATTAACAAAGTACTGAGGAAACATGGCTACATTAACTCTTGTTTGAAATTTATCCTATAAAAACATTCTTTTGTAAATAAACCATAAATATGAACAAATTATTACCTTTAAGGCATTTTGGTTTTCTAAAGCCTTATTTGTATCAGTTTTCAATTTTGATCCTTATCTCAGTACATAAATTACATTAATAACCAATAATTTATAATTGTGTATTTAACTATCTTTATGAAATTTTTAAGCCGGTGAAAGCATATGTGAAAATAATCTTTAATTGTATTTTCCTTGAAAAGTTTTCGTGAAATCTTATTAGACTGAATTATGTTAATGCTAAGCAGAACTGCATGACTAATTTGTTTACTTATTTACTGTTTTAGATTTGAAAAATGTGTGAGCGCTAAGGAAGCTTTGGAGACTGATCTTTATAAGCGGTTTATTCTGGTGTTGAATGAGAAGAAAACAAAAATCAGAAGTTTACATAATAAATTATTAAATGGAGCTCAAGAACCAGAAAAGGACATCAAATATGAAGGGTATTTTGGCTATCTTGTTTTTGGATGACAGATGCATAAATTTAAGTGGAATTTCTTCCCAAAGTTAGTGAGCATTAGGTGCCAACTGTTTAGAGATAGGAGATTATTTGGTAGTCTGGATGAGGATGCTCAGGCTGTTAGACAGAGGTACTGTGGGCCAGAGAGTTCTCAGCATGCTCTCTCCATGTCTGCTCAGCTGTCTCACCTACACTTAAATTTAAAAAACTGACATGAGGCTTATTAAAGTTTTAATTCTTAGACATTAGTAAAAAATATTAATTAAAAAAAATCTTTCATCTGCAGAACTACAAAGTTGGACACATATTTGTAATCTTGATGTCTAAGCAATGGTTAACTTTAGGATCAAGTGGCTAATATTAAATTCTAGGGAGCATTTTTATCTGATTAGAGTTTGGTTATCAGTCTTATTCTTCTTTCAAGTTTCCTCTGAGAGTAGACATGTCCTTGATTTTTATGGAAGAATCATTAAGTGACAAATGGCTGATATGACTTCGGACGGTTATAACTTTTTTATGCATTAGCAAATACAAGTTAGGGTCTATTGCTCTGAATCTTAGTAAAAATACAGAATTACCAGTGACATTATATTAAAATAATTTGATTTCAGCTAGTCTTAGTACAGGTACTGTTCTTGCAATCATACCTATTAGTTTATGGCTTTGGACAAGTCACTTTATCCTCATAATTTACAGGTAAACATACCCGTCTTGAGGTTTTGCAGAGATCAAATGAGATGCGGAACTGCTCTGAGATTAGTAAAATGTTAAATACTCTGTGACCCACAGAGATAATTTGGTAGAAAAAGTATTTTTATAGAAGAATAGAAACTGATTTAATATTAATTATAATGAGTACTAAATTCAGATTAAAATTAGGTAAAAGAGAAACTTGTTCTTGAGAGTTAATATATAGGTTTTTAAAATACTTTCATCTAAATCATATATATTTTCAATATGTTTGTTTAATTAGAATCTTTTTCCAGGAATATTTTCTATAATTACTTACTGATAAATTTGCTGCCTAGCAGGGGGTAAGCCCATGATTTATAATTCTACCTTTCTTTGTTTCTAGGGAAGCTACAATTCATTCTGAAATGACTGCTGACCGAGATCCAGTCTATGATGAAAGTACTGATGAGGAAAGTGAAAACCAGCCTGATCCCTCTGGGTTGGCTTCTGGTAAGAGATATACATTTGTCTCCTTTGTTGAATATCTCAGTTGGACTTATTACTCTAATCAAGAAACCATAATGGAAAAATGTTGTGAAAAACCTTATTCTATGAAAATTCTTGAGCATTTTTATTTTAAAAACTCAAATTTTTAATGTTAAAATTCAATATTTTTTATAAAATGCAGCAACTCATTAGCACACCAATATGAGCAAGCATTCATATACATATACTCCAAAGTATACTATTCCTGGTTAAATATAACCAGGAATAAGCATAAGCAATGAAGAAGATAAGCTTTATGCTAAATATCATCAGCTTGAAGCTAGTTGCCTTTAACATTTGAGATCTTATTTAGCTAAAGCCATGAATAGGCCACTGGAGCAGAGTCATCAAGAATGCCTAAATTGTACTGAAGTTGAGATATTCCTTCACTCTTCAGAAAAAGGATTGCAACAAGTGAGATGTAATAGAGGAAAAGAGAAGGGGAAAAATGGCAGTTTAGTTCAAATACCTATGACTTGCTCAGTCTTTTGGATCAAGTTCTCAGCAAGTGTTTAAACCCATGAGTTATTTTTTTTACTGTTTTATAGATTTCCTAGTGGCAGTGGAAACAGGAGCCTCTGAACTCATTTTATACTTAGAGAGCTTTTACCTAAACCCAATACTATAAAAATAAATGTTTGATTTATTTATTTAGAAAATATTTCTGAGTTCCAATAATGTACTAGAAACTTTGCTATGCACTAGAGAACAAAACACAAAAATCTGTGCCATCCTGGACTTTTGTTTTAATTTTAAAATTTTTTTAATTTTTGAGATGGAGTTTCACTCTTGTTGCCCAGGCTGGAGTTCAATGGCTTGATCATGGCTCACCGCAACCTCTGCCTCCCAGTCTCAAGCGATTCTCTTGCCTTAGCCTCCCAAGTAGCTGGGATTACAGGCATGCGCCACCACGCCTGACTAATTTTCTATTTTTAGTAGAGATGGAGTTTCTCCATTTTGGTCAGGCTGGTCTCAAACTCCCAATCTCAGGGAATCTGCTTGCTTTGGCCTCCCATAGTGCTAGGATTACAGGCGTGAGCCACGGCGCCTGGCCCATTGTGGAGTTTAAATTGTAGTCAGGGAAACATTTAAGATGAATAAATAAAAAATATGTTAGGTTGATAAGCGCTAAAGAGAAAAATACAACAGAGAAGGATGATAGAAAGGCCAGGGTGAGAATAAGGTTGAGGGTTATGATTTTAGCCAGGCTATCAGGAAAGGCCTCAGTGAGAAGGCGAAGGTTACAAGGCTGTCTTGGGGAAGAGCATGCCAAGCAGAAAACAAAAACAAAAAAACCTTCAGTACAAAGTTCCCGATGGTGTTTAAGCAATAATATAGAGTGTAATATGGATACAGTAGAAAGATGAAGACTGGGAGACTTAGGAAATAAGATGAGAGAGATGATGGGACCACATCACATGTAGGGCATTGTAGGCTACTGTTAGAACTTTTCCTATTACTTTGAGTTAGGTTGGAAACAACTGAAGGATTTTAAACAGTCAAGTGATGTAATCTGACTCAAATTTCAACAATATTAGTCTGTGTGTTAAGAATAGACTATAGGATGACAAGTGCAGAAGATATAACACATGGGAAGCTAGTCCAATTGGTTGAAGAATGAGGGTGGCTTAGACAGAGTGATGGGGAGGAGGTGATGAGCAAGGAGCAAATTCTAGGTATGTTTAGAGGTAGCAGGATTTGCTAATGAAGGGGTTATGACTGAGCAAATAAGACTGAGAGGAGGCAGCCAGGAGGTAAGAGGCAATACTATAAATGTGGTTTCCTGGAAGCCAAGTGAAGAAAGTATTTCACAGAGTAGACAGTGATCAGCTGTGTGGAATGCTGCTAATGGGGCAAGTAAGGTGAGGATTGAGGATTGATTGATGGATTTAGCAATACAAACGTTGTTAAGGATCTTAATAGAACGTGTTCACTGGATTGGTGAAGGAAGGGGATAGGAGAGAATAGGAAGAGAGAATTGGAGATGAGACAGGCAATACTTTCAACACATTTCACTGTAAAACAAGGGAAAGACATGGGGCAGCAGCTGGAGGGGGAAGTAGGATAAAGAAAAGCAATTTTGGCATTTTTGTTTGTTTTTAAATGAAAAAATATGTTTTTGTATACTGATGAGAGTAACTAAAGAGAAAGGTAAAAGCATCAATGTAATAGAGGAAAAACTACCGGCAATCTGTCTCTAAAAAGATAAGCGGATGGAATCTCAAGGACAAGTAGTAGATTAATTTAGCCAGGAGCGTGGTCATTCCCCATTATGACAGTAGAGAAGGTAGAATAAATAGACAAAGACATAGGAAAGTACCTAATTGCAGTCACGGAATCTTGTTAACATTGATTAAATTGGTTGATTTATCTGATTTTAATCAGATTTGAGTTGGGTTACATAATACACACACAATCATACTTTTGCACACGGGAATGAAATTTCTTTTCATTTGGTAGCTATGCTTGTTTTACCTTAGTGTCTCATTTAAAATGAAATTATTATTTAATAATCAAATGTAGAAAAACTCACAAAGATAATTTGTACTCTTTCCAATTTAAACTTTCAGAATTTTTATTAAATGCAATGACTTTTTGATCTTATCTTACCAACATTTGAAGTAGGTGAAAATTATTGATGAGAAAATACATGATTAAATATGGGTATATGAGAAAGAGGACTTTTATGTGTTCAGTCTTTTTTAAACAAAACTTTAAGCTATAATTGTACTACTTTCAATTTGACAAAATTAATCCCTTCTCTTCAAAAATATTTAGTTTATGTTTTTTTCTGTATTTTATGTGTCTTTATTTCTTTAGCCCACATCTAGTTCACTACACATTTGATCTATAAGTCTCTGGTTCGTTTTTTTTTTGTAAGTTTTTGATGACAAGAATTAATAGCATTGTATTAGAAATCTTACCTTTTTTCTTCTGCTTCAAAAAGAAATATTTAGGAAATGGATGCTTATTAAAATAGAAAAATAAATCTCAGATCTCAAATGCTTGATACTGAATTAAGAACTAGATTTTATATATCTGAGAAAGAAAATCGTAGATGTTAAACAACAAAATGGGCCACCCTGTAATTTGCCAGTATCCAAGACAAAATATGTTTTTAGCCCATGAAAGATAATTTCTGTTGAATACAGCTTTCTCTTTTTGGTACTGTATGTATTATGTTTTTGAGGCAGTATTATTATGTTTTTGAGGCAGAGCAGTGACAGTTTCTTCCTGATCTTATTCTACCATCTTGATAATAAATTATTTACTCTTTGAATACAAATAAATTTGTGAAATTATTTTAGATATTGCAGTTTCTTATGTGCTTTTCCTACAGACAAGAAAAAGAGAAATTGATGGGGATTAATACATTTATTCTGACTTTCAGAAAGCCATTTCTTTAAGTGGCTGAATGTGTAATTTATTAGTTATTTTGGTAGTTACTTCATTATATAAATGGATTTTAATTGTTAATTAATAAAATGCTCAAAAATCCTCTTGTAATATTCATATTATTACCCAATTTCTTGATGATAAAAAAGAGGTTTAGTGAGATCAGGATCATTTAGTGATAAGAATATGAATATGATAATCTGAATCTGAATAAGATAAATTTGAATTGGATTATACAATATACATACAATCATACTTTTGCACATGGTAATGAAATTTCTTTTCGTTTGGTAGTTATGCTTTTTTTTTTACCATACTGTCCCACTTAAAATGAAATTATTCTTTAATAATCAAATATAGAAAAATTCACAAAGATAGTATGGTAATTTATTCATAAATATGAATATGGTAAATTCATATTTATCGTATTCACTCTAGGGAAAGGTCTGATTACTTTTATGCATATATCCAGAAAATTGTATGTTAAACATCTAAAATTACTGTTACTTTTTTGCATATATCCAGAAGTAGAATAGGGGTTGTTAACTTATATTTTTATGGATACACAATCAATTTTATTGCATTTTTTTCTCTCTGAAGTTTTACATTGTCCCCCTGCCACTAGGATTATTGAGGATATAACTAATGATAATGTGTATCAATCTAATAAACCATATCATGCTCATATGTACTGTACTATATAGCATGAAAAACCTCTAAAATACTCATCTTATTGGCTAAAAGGAAATCCCCAAAGCTGAAACTTGAGTATCACAGTCAATATCACCCCACACTACATTTTATATTTTTCCATAGCAAGATTTACTTTTACTATGTCTTGAATTTTAGAATTTCCATATAAGTAGTAATGATATTACTGACTTTATTTCTTAAGCTATGGCTGCATACTAAGGGCCTAGATTTTATAAGTATTTCACTTTGTTTTATATTAAAATTATGATAAGTAAAATAGTTATAGTCTATAGTTCAAACTTTGGACTAGGAAAGTAGGAATCACTTTCACCCCTAGTTAGTTGGTATTAACTGTTTGTGGCTTTAAGGATTTCCTGGTTAGTCTAGACTCCCCCTGCCTCCAAAATTAGAGAGAGAGAGAGAGAGAGAGAGAGAGTGTTTGTGTGTGTGTGTGTGTGTCTGTGTGTGTGTGTGTATGTGTATGTGTGAATTTAATAGAAACCTATTGAGTTATTATAGATACTGTGAAATAGTTTTCCCTGTAAGAAACTCTGTTTCTTTTTGTCTAAATCAAGGTAAAACATGATGTCCCTATCTGAGGAGAAATGTCATTACACTGTGTCCACTAAATAACACTACTTCACCAAAATATATAGAGATATAAGCACCATTATGTATAGCATTAGAGCCAAAACCTGCAACAACACTACATGCAATTGGCCTTTCATTTGCCCAAACCATATCAGATATAACTTAAGAACAGTTTATCATTGTGCAGTTTTAAAATATTGTTTCAGAACCATTTTCATGCTATAATAACAGAATTGTGTATGAAAACAATTTTTTAAAAATATATGACTATTCTAAGAATTTTAGCCATTATGAAACATTTCTTAGTCTTAACATAAAAACATGCAAATATTTAGTGGAAATTTTGAATTTATTTTATAGAGCTAGGATTTTACTTGTGAAACATACTGAAAAGCTATGCTTCATTGACTCCTAATTAGTTAGCTATGATAAGACTAATTATTTTAATATATAATTAATATTTCAAAATTATAGTTATTTCTGTTAATAGCATTGACAATATTTGTGACAATTATAGAATAATTAAATCAGCCTTGCTAAAATACAAGTAAGAAATCTACTTTTCTGGAATCTTTTACTCTTCTTAGCTGCATATTAAAGGTGTACAACCACGAAAAACAAATATAATAAGCTTTCCTACCACTTTTCTGCATAATTGTTAGCCCAAGATTTAGCACATTGGTTTGATTAATCCTGCTTCTTAACCAACAGGAAGGTCCCTGTGTAACTGCTATCAGTAATTTAGGCTTTTACTTAGTTGGTAGGCTTCCTGAAAGGAAGTGTGATTATAGAATAGCCTTTTTGAAAATAAATGAATGGCTATGTCCAACAGTTAATGAATACTGATATAGTAGCTTTTAAAAATAGAACAGAATCCAATATTTTTAAGTATCAAAGGGCTTGTTGCTTCAAACAGTGAATGTCTACTCACAGAGGGGATAACAACATGTACTGCCAAAGAGATTACTCAGAAACTCAGCTTTAGAATGACAGATTATGTTCTTAATCTTACCCAGCTTGTTTCTCATAGACACATTTATTTATAAGTTTTAAATAAAAAGCTTGATTTAGTAAAACCTACCACTAAACTGGAAAAGAAATTTAAGTGTATTTCCTAGCAGTAGTGGACTTTTATACATAACCATTCTTGCTAGGAATGACATTATATGCTTTGGAAATCTAGACTGTAAAGTTCTAGATCCTGTTAAATGCTCATCATTTTCCCAGTGAGGGAACAGAGACCTAGAAAGATTAAGTGAGTTACTTTCGGTTACACAGGAGAAAATAATGAAAAAGTATTTGCCTTGTAAAATAATAATTAACCACATCAGCACATCTACTTTTGGAATATTATATAAACCCTTGAAAATTTTCTAACAATGAGGAATTTGCCACCGATACAAGAGAATAATAAGAATATTTTTTTCTCCTATAGAGAAAAAAGATTCTATTTGTACATATATTCTCAAGAAAGATAGTCAACATCATCAGATGGAACAAGTAAGACTTCATGGTAGGTAGCTTGTGGAGAAAATACAAGAATGCACATATTTCTGTTGAATTCATCCCTGTGCATGTTAATTTTGACTTAGTATTTATTCACCTGAGAATTCTCGAATGTCCCAAAGGTTGTTAGCAAATCTATGATGGTTTCTCATTTCCTACTATTAAAATACAGTTTTGATATGACCTCCTAGGCAACTATTTCTACATCTTTGTATGTTTTGGAAGGAGACAAAAATATTTTAATGTTACTTGTCTCTGGCTATGGGTGAGTGAGAAGATTGGCAAATCCTTTCCCCCCAAATCAATTACGAATCTAAAATTTACCAAAAAATAAGCAAATAAGCACTTCCAAACAGGGGCAAAACCAAACAGCAATATGAGAACTGTTTATTCTTGAAAAACTGCTGATGTTTGGGTAAACACAGGTAGTCTGTGGATGTCTTGCCTAAGACTGCCTCTATTACTGACTATCCACATTCTTGAGCTTGGTCAGTATGAAAGTTGTGTCAGCATCTGGCTGGCCACGAGGACTGGCAACTGCTGTATCTGGGCTAGAGGGCTCACTCAGTTTACAGCAGAGGGTGATACAACCAGCAGCATTGTCAGTAGAAGTAATGATCTTGGTGGCAGTGGGTAGGTGTTTTGGGCCATTGGATCTAGTAACCTGAGGTTGTGTTCATGGTTAGGGCAAGCATATTCCTAGCTGAAAGTGTGCATGCCCTTTTGCAGTGGAGAATGAAGAGAGGGCCAAAGCTATTTTTAGAATTCTAGCCTAACCTAGAGATATGCACATCTTCTTCATAGGAGAAAAGAAAAAGAGAGGCTAGACTTTGAACGTACTCCTGTACCTGCCCCCCTACAAAAGAAAAGAAACCTATTGGCTTGAGGTGTTTGTGCATTATTTCTTTCAATTACTGGCTGATCTCAAAACTATCTAGACACAAGAGTAACCCTTTTGGAGCTAGGCTTTACAATTTAAAAATCAAGAATAAAATAAACTGTGCAGAAACATCAATTACCACTCCTCACAAGATAAGCAGATTTTATACATTTACCACAGGCAAGTTACCAAACAAACAAACAAACAAACAAAAAGCAACAGTAGCAAACTTCAGAAGGAAAATAATCAAAACCCAGAGTTATTACAATATATTATTTAAAGTGTTTAGTTTTCAACAAATTGAACATACAGAGAAACAGGAAAGTGTGATCCATACTTGGGGGGGAAAAAGTAGTCAATAGGAAATGTTTCAGATATTGAATTTGGTAGACAGACTTCAAAGCACATATGTATGGTATACTTGTTGATACATTTATATCATTCTCTCCTTTAAGACTTCAAACATGTTTTCCTTTAGTTTAGTATATAAATATGTATGTGCATATATATATACACACATATATATGTACATATACACATAAAAATACATATGTATGTATGTGTATATATATGTATCAACAAGTAAAGATTTTCAATAAGGAGATATAAATTATTTGAAAAGAACAATATGAAAATTCTGAATTTGAAGAGTATAATAAGTGAAATGAAAAAATTACTATAGCAGCTCAACAATAGATTCAAATTGTCAGAATAAAAAACAATCAGTGAACTTGAAGACAGATCAACAGAGTAGATAATTTCCAAGGAGCAAAGAGTAAAAAGATTGAAGAGAAATGAACAGATCCTCAAAGACCTGTGGGACAACATCACATGTGCTCACATATGTGTGATATAAATTCTAGGACAGAAGAGAGAAGGTAGAAAAAAATACTTGGAAAAATGAAAGCCAAAGCTTTCCAAAATTTTATGAAAATCATTAATCTAAGCATCCAAGCAACTCAGTAAACTTTAAGTGGGACAAATACCAAAAGATAGGCCGGGCACGGTGGCTCATGCCTGTAATCCTAGCACTTTGGGAGGCTGAGACAGGGATCACTTGAGGTCAGGAGTTTGAGACTGGCCTGGCCAACATAGTGAAACCCTGTCTCTACTGAAAATACAAAAATTAGCTGGGGATGGTGGCTTATGCCTGTAATTCCAGCTAGTTGGGAGGCTGAGGCAGGAGAATCTCTTGAACCAGGAAGGCGGAGGTCAGTCAAGATGGAGCCACCGTACTTCAGTCTGGGCAACAGAGCAAGACTCCATCTCAAAAAAAAAAAAAAATTACCAAAATAAAAAAAAACAAAAAGATACATACTGAGACACATCTGCATAGAAAACAATGAAAGCTATAGAGGGAGACACATATAGGAGAGCATCAATATAATAACAACAGACTTATTATCTGAAGCAATGTAGTATGGCATGTACAAAGTTCTAAAAGAAAAAAAAATCACAGCCAATAATTTCGTATCCAGCAAAGTATCTTTCAAAATAAATATAAAATAAAAACATTTATTTATTAAGAGATTCATTGGTAACAGACCTACCTATTTTATGAGAAATACTTCCTTCAAGAAGGAAATCTTGAAGGTGAAAGAAAACGACATGAAATGGTAACGTGAATCTTCAGGAAGAAATAAAAATAAAAATATAAAATATGTGGATTAATATAAGATATAGATATAAATACATATTTTCTTTTTTATTATTGTCTTCTATACCAGATATAACAAAGGAATAATTACAACACTGTGAGGTTGTGTTTATAATATAGATAGATACAATATACATGACAATAATAGTACAAATTGGGTAATATGGCTATATGAGAGCAAAATTTCTATATTTACCACATATAAAGATAGTATTAAATAGATTTGTAAGTAAATGTATTGAATTAGTAATTTAAAATATTTCCACAAAGAAAACCCTGGACCCAGATGACTTCACGGGTGTTTTCTATTGAATATTTAAAGAAATTATACCATTTCCTTATAAATTCTTTCAGAAAATAGAGGAGTGAATACTTCCCAACTCATTCTGTGAGGCTGATATTATCATCATATCAAAGCCAGACAAGACATTGTAAGAAAATAAAACTATAGACAAATATCCATCATGAATACAGATATAAACATTTGAAACAAAACACTAGCAAAAAGCAACCAGCTTCATACAGAAAGAATTATACACTATGACTAACTGAGATTCATTCCTCTTATGTAAAGATACTTTTGCATCTCAAAATCAGTTAAAGTATTTCACAATATTAATAAAATAAAGCAGAAAACCACATGATCATCTCAATAGATGCTGAAAAGGTATGTGACAAAATCCAATACGCATTAATAACACTCTCAGCAAACCAGGAATGTGAGGGAACTTCCTCACCCTAATAAAGGCATCTAGGCAAAAGACCACAGCTGTCACATACTTAATGGTGAAACACTGAATGTTTACCCCTCCATGTCAGAAAAATAACAAGTTTATCTGCTCCCATCACTTCTATTCAACGTTGTACTAGAAATTCTAGCCAGGGCAATTAGGCAAGAAACGAAATAAAAGGTATTCAGATTGGAAGAGCAGTGAAACTGTCTCTTTTTGCATATGATACTCTCTGGTATACAGGAATACTAAGGAATTTACTAAAAAACTCTTAAAGCTAGTAAGTTGAGTCCAGCAGGTTTATAGTATACAAGATCAATATACAGTAATCAGTTGTATTTCTATATACTTGCAATGAATAAGCAAAAAATGAAATTAAGAAAATTGTTGCTGGCCATGATGGTATATTTCTGTAATCTCAGAAACTCAGGATGCCAAGGAGTTTGAGGCCAGCCTAGGCAACATAGGTGAGATCCTCATCTTTAAAAAATGAAGAATAAAGAACTTAAAGAAAAGAATTGCCTTCACAATAACATTAAAAAATACCTAGAAATGTCTAACAAAAGAAAACTATGCAACGTTGAGAGAAATTAAAGAAGACTTAAATAAATGGGAAAACATCTTGTATTTATAGAGTAGAAGTTTAATATTGTTGACTTGGGAGACCAAGGCAGGCAGATCACCTGAGGCCAGGAGTTCGAGACCAGCCTAGCCAACATGGCAAAACCCCATCTCTACTAAAAATACAAAAAAATAGCGAGGCGTGGTGGCATATGTCTGTAGTTCCAGCTACTCAGGAAGCTGAGTCAGGAGAATCACTCAAACCTGGGAGACAGAGGTTGCAATCAGCCAAGATCACTCCATTGCACTCCATCCTGGGTGACATAGAGTGAGACTCAGTCTCAGAACAAAACAAAACAAAAACACCAATTGTAATAATTTGGGCTTTTGAGAAAAGTTCTTGGACATCCTAGGTCAAGAAAGCCAAAGTTCAAAAGTGTCTGTTTCATTCAAGAGGAAATTAATCCAGAGGGTAATACCTGAAATACAAGTGTATTTCTTTTTTTTTTTCTATTCTTATTAGCATTCTTTTCTATTCTTACTGCTTTGATATATCCCTAATTATTTTCATAAATCACTGGAGCTATTTAGGAATGAAGAAGAACTGAACCTCAGCACAAGGACACAGATGGCAGCAGATTTCTGTAGCCTGTATAACTCTTACCTGAAGTTTTTACTATACTCAACTTCACAGAATGCCTTCTTCTCGGTGTATTTTTGTTGGTGTCTGCCTTCCCTCCTGCCCCTTTTCTCTAATTCTTATATTCAGATCCCAAGGGAAGTGGCTTAAGGTTGTCTTCATTGAGAACAGAACATCTTGTGGGTGTAACTCTTGTTCTGTGCCACCCACAAGACTGCTAGTCAGCCTGCTACTTGGTTGCATTTTTTCTATTTTGCTTCAAGTATCTGTGACCAGAATTGTATAAAGTATAGCAATTTGACATTAGCTTGTGTCATCTATAAGCTGTTTCAATGGGCAATATATATATGAGAAAAAATTATGTGGTTGCATATTTACCTTAAACATTTAGTTTTTTGAAGAACTTCTCAGAGTGTTTAATATGCTAATGTTCATAGTGATAAAGGTGGTACATACTGTGCAACATTTCTCAACCTCATAAAACTTTAGGAACCTTTTTCAGTGGATATTATTGTTCCATGCAACCCATGTGAGAAATCCTGCATTAGATGGTTTCAACTTTCATATGAATGAGGTGAGAAAAGGGAAGCTATCTAAAGAAAACAAGTATTTCCTAGGACAGTTTTTGTATGTCCCTGTTTTAAGAGGACATATACTAAATATGAGGAGAGGATCATGTATCTGAGGATATAGTTAAAAATGTAGCATAAAATCATCAGAATAATATTAAACCTCAAACATGCAAAGACTTGGAGGAATTCTAAGAATGGTTTAAAAATGATTTTTTTTTTTTACCTTCGTTGTAAATGGTAAAAACATTCTCAAAATGTTAATAGATGACAGAAGCAATACACAAATGCTGCTTAATTTCATTTATTTTGTCTCAGGTTCTTAACGTGTGGTTTTTAAGAAATGTTTAGTGGAAGGATCTCTGAACTCTGGAATTATGTGTAAAATTATCTATGTTTGTCTATATATTTCTCTGTGTAAATTTATATGAATGTATTAGTTTGCTAGGGCTGCTGTAACAAAGTAAACAAAACTGAGTGACTTGAACAACAGAAATATATTTACTCATATTCTGGAGGCTAGAATCCTGAAATCAAGATGTTGGCAGGGTTAATTTCTTCTGAGGGCTTTGAGGGGATTATTTATTCCAGGCCTCTCTCCTTGGCTTATGGATGACCAGCTTCTCTCTGTTACATCACATTTTCTTCCCTCTATACCTATACCTTCAAATTACCCTTTTTATAAGTGCACCAGTCATATTGGATTAGGACCCACTCTAATGACTTCAATTTTAACTTTATTACCTCTGTAAATACTCTATATTTAAATAAGGTTGCATTCCTAGTTCCTGGGAGTTAAGACTCCAAAATATCTTTTTTTGGGTGTGTGTTGGGGGCAGGGTGGGAATTTCACCCCTAATAATGCAAATAGGTCTATATTTTTCTGAAGCAAGGATCCAAATCAAGATGTTGGCAGGGTTAATATTTTCAAAAGGGACCTATGCCAAAAATTGTTCAAAACCATGGATCTAAGAGACTGATATTTAAACTAGAAAGGATGGAGTAAGACTTGTTAAAAGGGAACTGAAGTCTACAATAGATGAGATGATGAGATAAGAAGAAGAGAAAGTAACAGCATTCAAACAGAAAGCTAAATCACTGTCTTTCTGTGCAGTAGATTGGAGGTTTGTTTAGAGCTGCAGTGTTCGTTCAGTAAGGTAGCCACTAGCTAATACGTCCATTGAAGATGGAAGTGTGGCTAGTTCAAATTGAGATGTGCTGTAAATGTATACTACACACTGGATTTTGAAAACCTGGTATGACTAAGTGTGAAAAAAGGAATGTAGTATGTCTCATTGATAAATGATTATATTATATGTTGAAATTATATTTTGAGTATATTTAGTTAAATACATATTAATATCAACATATTCTGTTTCTTTTTCCCTTTTAAATGTGGCTAAATGGGAAATTTAAATTTTTATATGACATATATATATTCAACACAGTCATCTTGGGGTTCTGAAGTTTTATCTCATGCTGATTTTGTGGTTCTAGAATAGATTTATATTGCTTCGAAAAAGAAATCAAATTGTACTACCAAGTCTTTATGGTGCACTTAATATAAGAGGGTAGTTAGGTCATGAGATCTAGGGACCCATGTATGAGTAGGATTGTGGGTATAATTGTGTATTTTTACCTAAGAAAGGCAACACGTATTGTACTGTTTTTTTGATTCATTGTAGTAAAACTGACTTAAGAATGTCTGGATCATTTATCTATTTTTCCCAGGAACGTGAAGCTAGATGTTTTCATTGCCCCTATTAAATAGCAATCCATGACTCACTTCAGACAAGAGGTGGTGTGAATGCAGCAACAGTTTTAAATCAGTTGAATGTCTATAATGTAATATGTAGGATTCTTGTCTTTCTGGGATTGTGACAGGAATCTCTACCACAAACAGCACATCTGGTCCCCTGAGCCAATTCATCAGCATCGCCTGTAAGTCATATTTAAGGTCAAAAGGATAGACAAGATTACCAGCGATGAGGTTCTGGAATGTTGCCAGGCCACCAGCACTGACATGATACTTGCCGCGACTTAACTCTGAGGGCCTGGGGATGTGTGAAGAATGAATATCAGCAGCCTCCCTAAGCAGATTCTGAATGCATGGAGTAGTGAAAGAGAACAGTTACAAGTAGGGTGGCCAGAAGAAAAGCTCAATGTGAGACCCTTAGTGGCAAATTGAAGCCTTATAGTAAAACTCAGGAATGCTGAGAAATAGAAAACCTAGTTAACACCCAGGATTTTTTGAGGAAAGAGGGAAAGGATATAATTTGGGGAACTACCAAAAAAAAAAAAAAAAAAACTTTGGGTACTGCTGGTCACATTGCTTTTCGAGCCATATTATCTTTTAATTTAAATGAATAATTTGGACAAAATCTGAAGTTGTAAATTGTTGATCCTTTCTATGAACTAAGCTACATATTTTCTTTCTCCTTCGGTGACATCAATGTTTTAAATAATTGATAACATGCATTTAAACAGGACACTGGTTTTCTGATTTTCTGTAATCTGCAACCATCTTTATTATCTTAGATCTGGCTCACATTGTTTATTCATATCACTTGCATGACTTCTAGAAGTATTTGTGACCCTTGGAAGAAGATAATGATACTGATGATAATGACTACTACTGCTGTACTAGTAGTACTTCTAATTCTGCTACTAACAATGATTGTTACTACTATTCAGTAACTTCTACTTTTTCAATTACTATTATTTTTTATTATGTCTCACTACCACAACTACTACAGACTCATTAATTTAAAGCACTTAAATTATTTAAGCACTATTTCATTTAACCTGACAATTCTATGAGGTATATACTATTAGTATCATCCATTACAACTGAGGTATCAAAAGGTTACAGAACTTGCTACGAGTAAACTGACTAGTAATTTGTAGAGTTAGAGTTCTAACCCAAGCAGTCTGATTACAGAGCTCTTCTGTGAGAACGCCTATCCTAGAGTTCTTTATGTTTGTTGAAATAGAACACTAATTTATTAAAATCCTAGAGTTGAGTGTGATTTTATATTTTAAATTCTATTATATTCAATGACTTCATTTTAATAAAATAATTTAGAGCTCCTTAAAAGAGGGAGAATATATGATTTCTTTCTCTTCTTAATGGAATAAATTTAATTAATATCGATTATTTAATAATATTAAATGTTCATTTAGACATTAAAATAATAGATTTAGTTTTAAATGTAGACATATACTATTAATATATTATTTAGTAGATATAAATTTAAAATCTTTTGTGTATTTAAGATCGGTCTTTGTGTCAACATCGTATAGTTTTTTTTTTTTTTTTTTTTTGAGATGGAGTTTTGCTCTTGTTGCCCAGACTGTAGTGCAATATCTCAGTCTCGGCTCACTGCAATCTCTGCCTCCCAGGTCAAGCAATTCTCTTGTCTCAACCTTCCCAGTAGCTGGCATTACAGGCATGCGCCACCATGCCTAATTAATTTTTTGTATTTTTAGTAGAGACAGTGTTTCTCCATGTTGGTCAGGCTGATTTCGAACTCCCTACCTCAGGTGATCTACCTGCCTAGGTCTCCCAAAGTGCTGAGATTACAGGCGTGTAATACCCATGCCCAGCCATAGTCATTTTTTAAATCTGATAATCTTTGTCTTTTGATCAAAGTATTTATTCCATTTATAGTTTATGATGTTAATTATATATTTAGGGTTAGATTCACTAATATTCTATTTGTTCTTTATTGTAATCATTCCAACTTTCTCCCTTTATTAACTTATTTCTTGTACATTATTATGTTTTTGTTTTAGTGGTTACTCTACATATGGCAACATACCCTTGATTATTAGTCTAATATAAATTTTCACTTTCACATTTTTTTAAACAACACTTCGGTGCATTATTGTTAGCATGTATTTAAATTTGCCTTATATTTTTAGACCTCATAAAACATTGTTATTGTAGTTTGGATAGTCAGTATTATGTATATCTGTCCACATCTTTGCCTTTTACCTTGCACATTATCCCTTTTTGTTCATATTTGTTTTTATGTGGGATTCTTTTTCATCAGCCTGGAGAACCTTCATTTTCTTCTTAATTTCTTCATTGACCAAATTCAGGAACATGTTGCTTAATTTTCATGCATTTGTTCAGTTTACAGAGTTTTTCTTGTTATTAATTTCTTATTTTGTTTCATCATGGTCAAAAAATATACTTGATATGATTTTAGGTGGGGTTTTTTTTTTTTTTTTGTATTTTTTGTTTTGTTTTGAGATAGGATCTGACTTTATCACCCAGGCTTGAGTGGAGTAGTGTGTTCACAGCTCACTGCAGCCTTGACTTCCCTGGCTCAAGTGATTCTACCACCTTAGCCCCCCAAGTAGCTGGGACTACAGGTGTCTGCCAGCACACCTGGCTAATTTTTGTATTTTTTATAGAGATGAGATTTTACCATGTTGCTTAGGCTGGTCTCAAACTCCTAAGTTCAAGCAGTCTACCTGCCTTGGCCTTCCAAAGTGCTAGATTACAGGTGTGAGCCACCATGCCTGGCTGATGATTTTTGTTTCGAAAAATTTGTTGAGACTTGTTCTGTGGTCTAACATGTCATCTATCCTGAAAAATATTCCATGTTCTGATGATAAGAATGTGTATTCTGCAGCTATTGGATGAAATGTTCTATAAATGTCAAGTCCATTTGATCTAGAATGTAGTTTAGCTCAGATGTTACTGTGTTTTGGTTATTGGTCTATTTTTGAAAGTAGGGTTTTTGAAGTCCCCTATTATCATATTGTCATCTGTCCTTTTCAGGATACAATTCTATTCCTTTCTATTCAAAGGAGTATTCAATCTCTTTTTCAGTCTATTAATATTTGCTCTATATATTTGGGTGCTCTGGTGTTGGGTACAGATATAACAATTGTTATATTCTCTTGCTGAATTGACTTAATCATTATTTACCTTCATTGTTGCTTTTTGCAGTTTTTTTTTAACCTAAAATCTATTTTATTTGATATAAGTATAGCTATTTTGTTCCTGTTTTTGAATGGAATGTCTTTTTTTCATCTATCTACTTTAAGTCTGTGTGACCTTACAGATGAGGTGAGTCTATTGTAGGTAGCATATACTTGGGTCTTGTTTGTTTGTTTTTTAAATTCCATTTAGCCATTCTATGTCTTTTAATTGGGGAATTTAATCCATTTACATTGTAGATTATTATTGATAGGTATAAAGTTATTTCTAGTTTTGTTCATTGTTTTCTAGTTTGTTTTTTTGTGGATGATTTGTTCTATTCTTCCTTTATGCTTTGACAGCTTTTATCATAGAATGCTTTTATTCTTTTCTGTTTCTCTTTTGTATATTTGTTATAGCCTTTTACTTTGTGATTACCCTGAGATTTACATAAAACATCTTATGCTTCTAACAGTTTACTTTAAGCTGGTAGCACCTTAATTTTGATCACATACACAAAGTACACTGTTGCTCTCCCTCTTTATATGTTTTATGTTTTTGATGTCACACTTTATATGTTTTTATAATATGCATCCCTTAGAAAATCATTGTAGCTTTAGTTGTTTTTAATAGTTTTGGCTTTTGACCTTTATACCGGAGATATAATTGATTAATCCACCAGCACTATAGTATTAGAGTGTTTTGGATTTGTCAATGTACTTAATTTTACCAGTGAATTTTCGACTTTCATATGTTTTTAAGTTACTAATTAGTATCCTCTTTCTTAAGCTTAAATAACTTCTTTAGCTTTTTTTGTAATGCTAGTCCAGTGGTGATAAACTCTCTCAGCTTTTGTTTGTCTGAGAAAGTTTTTATCACCTCTTCATTGTTGAATTCCTCTGTTGAATTATTCAGTTCAGATGTAGCACTCTTCAGATCTATATTTCCATTTGGAACCTAAAAAAAAGCTTTCTGTCTCTTCATTGAAGTCCTTAGGTTGTTCTTACGTTAGTATTTTGGTTTCTATGAGCATCTCAGAACCATTGTTTTGAATTCCCTGTCAGATAAATCACAAAACACTACTTTATTTAGTGTAAGTCTACTTTCTGGAGATTTATCCTGTTCTTTTGTTTGGGATATATACTCTTGTTTCTTCATGCTCCTGGAATATCTATGTTGATTTCTGCTCATTCAATAAGACAACTAGTCCTGTTAGACTAGTCTTGTATATAAGAATGTTTTCATGAACCCGCTTGGCCAGAGATTTTAAGGTTCCTCTAAAATCTTTGTGTTTGTCCTGACTGTTATCACTGTTTTTGGTGAGCCCCTGAGGCATAATATGTGCCTTGTCTGGTTAGCACCTGTAGACCAATATAATAGGAGCCAAACTCTTAAGATGTAGCTGGAATGGTTGGAGTGTTGAAGGTGTGTCCAGTTCTTTTTATCTTCATGATGCGCCTGGGTATGGGCATTTATTTTTCACTTTTTCTGTACTGATACAGGGAGAGGAACTATGGAAAATGCCTTTTCTCATGTTCATGCTGTACCTTTTGATCCTAAAGGGATAGCTGCTGAAAGTGGGCTTGTTATATCTCCACCTGCTTGTTTTCTGTGTTTTCTGGTTACTCAGGATCACAAAGCCCCCTTGACGTTCAGAGCTAAGTTGTTAAGGAGATAGTCCCTTAGGTAGGAGCTATGGAGGTTTTGGAGCTTGGTGGATGGCCAAATTTTTTCCAGAGGATAGGCCTGGATTTATCTCTGGAGTGAGCTGGGGGAATGTTGCATGAAGTGCTGAAGTCTGGTTTCAGCTTCCAGAGGGCAATTATTGTTTGCCCTGTTAATTCCCTAGTGCAAGTTCATTGGAAACCAGGTTATCACTTAGCCACTGGAGATGTGTGTCCTAAGCCTCTTCTGAAGAGATAGTCAGAGCTGCATTTTCCTGCCCCTTTTCTGCACTGCTCTAAGTGAGTGTAGGCCATGGAAATGTTTAAATGCCTGTTAAAAATCATCTCTTTTTTCTTGGTCAAGGGAGACTCTTATATAGCCTTCTGTTCTCAGAGATAGTAAGTTTAGGATGGAGTCCTTCTGCAGATAGCTCTACAAACTGGGGCTTTTAATGTGTGTCCTAAACCTCTTCTGGGGATAAACAGGGATCTGTATTTTTTAAGCCTCTTCTTCGCACCACTCCAGGGGTATGACATCCCTGGAGGTGCTTGTGTGCCCACTTAAAAATGCTATTTTTACTGTGATCTAGAGAGATATTTGTGCCAGTCCTCTCTGCTTTTGGAGCTAGGAGATTCAGGATGCAGTTCCTTAGGTGGTTAAGAGCTGCTTGTTTTAAGGTGCTTGGTGTGAGTGCAGACACTTCCTAGGCTGGCAGCAGTTTATTAATTGACTTTCCCATTAACTCATTGATGTTAAGTTAGTCAGAAACTAGGTTAGTAGATAGACCCTGAAGTTGTGTTTCATAAAGCCCTCTGGGGCTGGAGGGAGGGTGGAACGAGAGCATTACACTTTTCTTTTTAAGTAATTTTTCTGTACTGCCCCATGGGGTTTCAAGTCCTTGGAAGTGCTTGGGTATCCAAATAAAGCTACAGCTTTTTCCACTGCATATAGGTGTCTTTCTAGATACATAGATCTACTCCCCTCTCCTCTCATAGTCAGTGAATTTAAAGTCAAACTATGGAGAAATTTAGGATTAGGGCCCTCTATGTGGGATCTGGATTCTTCTCTCTAAAAGGAGAAACTGGATGTTGGGGATTTCTTTCCCAGTTTTACAGTACACTGCCTGGGATGGAATCTGCATCTGAGTGTATCTCAGCTTTTTTATTCATTAAATGTGGATGTTTTCTCAGTGGCTCAGTAGGCTGAAAGTCGTTCAGTTGGTCTCTGACTTCCTTTCAGAGGCAACTGATCTGTGGATAGATATTTATTTGGCACATCATGAATTAGGAGCTTCCTATTCCACCATGTTCCTGACATTACTCTGGCTTGGTGTCTTTTCTCAGCTTTAAAAAATTACTGGTCAATATTTTTTCAAATATTGATTCTATCCTGTTCTTTGTCTTTTCCTTTTCTGGGAATTTAATTACATGTGTATTAGACTTTTCCCTGTGTTAGAGTTTTTCACTTTTCCCTGCATTAGAGTTTTTCTCATGTTCTTTTGCATAATTTAAATTATCTTTTAGTTCTCTGTGCTTTAGCCTAAATATTTTCTGGTGATGTACTTTGTTGAAATTCTTGGTTTTTGTTCTTTACCAATTTTCCTTTTATATTGTAAGTCAGTTAGGGATGTATTTTTATCTACTGTGTAAATATGTTTCTCTCTACTCCGTTGTCAGCTACTTGAAGGTATTATTCCCTCACTACACCTAGTTCATTCAGTGTCTTGAAAGTAATAGGAATGCAGTCATTTTTTAAATTACTTAAATTAGTGAATAGAATTTATATCTATGCCCCATATTGTTTACTGATAGAAGATTATATAATATACCTTGAAAGTACATTACTGCATTGGTTATACATTTTGGCATATACAAAAGTACCCAAACTAGTGTTGAGCATGTTTTAGTCATATACTAAATAGGACTATAATAAACTATCGATATCTTTAGGAACTAGTTGTCTGAAATTATCTACATGATTTTTACTGGTTAACACTCTGCTTCATGAAATCCATTTTCAAGATTGTTGTCTAAAGGTAGTTGTTAGCTTGTTTTCAAGTTGGTATTATTTCAGCTGCAAGTAACTAAGGCTCGATTATAGGTAAAATAAAGATTTTTATTATCTCACATAACAAGTTTGAACATAAAGGATTTCCATAGTTGGATAATTCATTATCTCTATAATGTCATCCTGCACTCAGGCTCTTTTTCTATTTTGTTCTACTCAGGCTTTTTCTCTTATGAGAAAAAAAATGCAACACTGCAGACATTCTTCAGGCATCATATTCATCGTAGGTTTATACAGATTTCGTCTCAGGGATTTCTAAAGAATTGTCACAAACCCTTTGGTTTGTGAAAACAGTAAAAGCAAGAGTAATTCCCTGAAAAAGTTTTATTTTCTGTACCAGTATCATGCTCGAAAAATTGTTGATTAACCAAATAATTTCGTAGGAAAGAAACTAGATATCTATGTTTTAAAACTATGCATTTCCTTTATTCATTAAAATGTTCTTCAGTTTTCAACCTGTGACAATATAAATAATATATAACAATCTTTACGAAAAAGTAAATTCATTTGTTCATAACTTTGAATATGTGGTAGACTAAACTTTGATTTCAAATTGGATTTTCACATTGTGATACTACTTTTAGATAAGGCATCTAGATTATGAATTACTTGCAGCAGAACCATGTATTCTTGTCTCTCCAGAGTTTCTTTCTAGGGCCCCACTTGTGTAAATGTTTTAATGAGGTAGATTTAGATCTCTAAGCCAATACTTGAAAGACAATGAATATTTTCAAGAATTACTATTATAAGTTCAGTACTGCTCAGTTGATGAAAAATTTGAGTTCACACTTAAGATTTTAATAGTTAGCCAGGAATTGAGTATCCATTTACAATGGGCACCCAGGTTTCAAAACATTATTTTGAAGACTGTTTATTGTGTTTCTTTATTTGCACTTAAACAAAAATAGCATCTGATAGATACATGCAACATGTAAACCTTGGTGGTAAATTTTATTCACTAAGAAAATAATTATTCCCTTATATTCTAAACTGAGTTGGAGTGTACTGGATGCTGATTTCAAGTACAAGCTTGCTTCACCAGTTTTGGCAACATTTTCATTCATAAGACCCTTAGTGTTATCCTGCTTTCTCTTTTATTTTAAACATTGTTCTGTCTCCTTTTTCAATTAAGAAGTAATCAGAGGTAATGTTCCTTACAATCCCTATATCTGCAATATAGAATCTCTGTGTGTCAATAATGGCCAAATAGTGGCAATATCATGTGTTTCATCCTAATATTTACAGTTACTGTGGTGCAGAAAAACAGGACCCAGTTCCATTTGGAGACTTGCTGAATGCAAGTTGGCATCATAACTAACTCCCACCAGAAGATGATTAAAATGAACAGAAACAACTCTAGCATTTGAACGTGATAGACTTTCCAGCTCTCTTGATATAAAATTCCACTACTTGTTATTGGAAGTGGTTTTTGCCATATTGGCAAGGAACTAGAAATGGTTTGCAATATGAACAAAAAAAAATTACTGTGTGAACTGGACTTGAGTTTTGGGGCATTGATGTATGCCCATGATCCTCTCAGGCATTGTGATGGCATATATTATGATGACTACAAGGTACATTAACCAAGATGATGCAAGTCAGCCTAAACTCTTTCCATAATATATCACCTTGGCAATCCCAAGATTATTAAAATTTCTGTGACCAGTAACAGTGACAGTGGTGCTGGAGGATCAGGGATGGTATCTAGTATTGTTAACTCAAAGACCAATGATGGATTCTGAAGAAGATGCTATCTACCCTGCTCTGAATACATTTCCAGTGGTTCTTATTTTTGGGGAAAAAAAGGTTAAAATTTGGTAGAAATAGGAAGATAAATTTGAACTAGAGAAATAATCTTGAGAAATTATGCTCATTCCATTAAAACTTTATTTCAGAAGACAAAAATGTTTAAATTTTTTTTTTTTTTTTTTTGCTAAAGATGACCAAATACATTTGGAAAACACTGAGTTAATAAAAATTAAACAGGTTCATTCTAAACTGTTCAGTCTTTAATATGGTAGTTAATAGGCAGTTTTAGTCTCATTTAATACTGCATGCACCATTTTCCATAGTTGAATGTTTGCATTATTAGAAAGTTAATTTATTTTCAACAGATCATGAGATTATTGAAAATTAAAGCACAAAACAATATTTGATATATTTTACTTTTTAATTTGTGCTTCTATACTAAAATTAATTTTGTTGATATTAAATTGCATCTTTAATAAAGAGTGTCTACTGAAATAGAGGCCCCTTTCCATTGCTCTGTGCATTTATCTTTTATGTCTTTTTTGGATTTTCTTTTTATTGGTTATTCTCTTCCATAATAACATTTGCAGCACATTTGATCTGGAAGTGCAAAATTCTGAAGTTAGGTAATATATTTTACCATAACAATTTTAATGGTATCAAGTTATAAGAGATTTAAAAGATGATAAGCAATTTTACCTCACCTAACAAACTCTTGCCACTTTCTTATTAAGCAACAAATTTCAAAGATTAACTAATGTGACCTTCCTTTTGAAAAATCTGAGGGTTGTTTTTCAAGATTTTTCAACTTCGTATCAAACCTCCACAGGCATTCTTTCTCTGCTATATTATCATATAATTTTCCAAAGTGAAATAAAATTAGACTTTGCCACCACTGGAATCCACACTCATGTACTTAATTTCTTTAAGGCATGATGTGTATGATATAGTTATAATTTCTATTACAAAGGAGATCATAAATAATGAATTATTTCTTTTTAAATTTTAATTTTTTTAAGTGATAGCCTTTTTTAAAACTTAGAATAAACAAAAATGACATCTAATAGTTACATGGAGAGCTTCCTATAGACATACTGTCAGTTGGAAAGCATTTATATTCAAAGCCACATTCTTATAGCATATGTTACAAAGAATATGATTGTCACCTAGGTCCCTTGGCAAGTCAGAATAAAAAATGCACTGAATTACAAACATAAATGAAGACGCTGCCACTTATATTAACATCTCTCTATTCATTTCATGTTTATGTGGGGACCAAAAATTAAAAACTTTAAGAACTAAATCTATGTTCTCTTGTAAAAGAAAAACTTGATGTATCTTGAACTACTAGTTCTTTGTAATTCTAAATAGGAAAAATTACCCTTTTATAAGAATTCATTTTTTCGCATAGGATTGCTCATGTCTTATGCTCTCTGCTTGTTTAAAACTCACATAAATGATAACAGCCCACTGAAAGTGGAGTCGTACTTCTAATTTCAGTGTCAGCATTATGAAAATAAAATACATAAAATACATGTCTATATGGAGACGCAGCATAGCTTATTTTAATGGAAAAGATTTAGACTGTGAGCTGAGGGCTTATGTCTAATCTTCCCTTTATTATTATGAAAAATGATACTCATCCTTTACCTGTATTTCAGTCAGGGATTTGGAAGCTGTATGTATGTGAAAGCATTTGCAGCCTATGGAGCACACAGACTAGTATTGTTACCAATGTTACTCATTAAAGTAGGAATTTAAAGATCCCGAAGAACTTTTAGATTCAGTTTTCTGGGTTTCCCATATCCATATTTTTTGTTTTCTGTGTTCTAAAAGGCAGTTGAGTTTATTTAGTGTTAATTCCGCATCAGCAAGCCCAGTGCTGTGCACACAGTAGGATTTTTAATGTTTGTTTATCAAGTGGTGAATGAATGCTTTGGAGTACAATTGAATAGTTGAGACAAATACAGTAAATGCAGTTTAAGTTGAATGATTCTTTTAAAATCATTTTATCTGCTGTGTTTAAATACCATTAGTAAAATGTTGACAAATTTGGACTCTTATTATCTGGCATAACATCAGGACTACCTAAGAGTTTATTTTAGCACTGTCACATTGCTAAACAAAGCTCAGCAGTTATGACTTTAGTTTGGCACAATTTCCTACCTGTTTCAGAAGGATAAAGTACGGTTTATGCTAGTTGTTTGTCTCCAACCTTCATAACACTTATTTAAACATTGCAGTATATCCAAATTAGCCTAAAAAGGCTCCATTCATTCACTGTTCTTTGGCTGGTGTGCCCCTTACTCACTGATTCATTGACTGTGATTGATTATAAACTGCCAGTGGGATCCCCTTCTATGGATTCGTCATTTGTTACAGTTTAAATGACTCACAATCCCCTCTGCTATTGGACGTAATAATGTGTAATACAGTGTTTTTAATAGCCTTCCCTGCAAAATACACACCTCTAATCTCAGGTTAGCCTGGTTTAAATCTGTTTTGTTGGACATTACTCTAAAGAAAATTTGTGTTCCTCATTATTCTTCTCTTTCCATGAAACCATATTTTAAAAGCCAGAGTACAAAGTAATTGTATCTCTATAAAATATTTTCATAAACAGCCACAATATTCTACATTAGTCTTTTCACCACAATCACCTTTTACAAATAATTTTCTTAATTCCTGATAAATTGTATAAAGTTCCACAAAGCCACCCTTTTAGTTAGTTGTGTACTGGCCTGATTGTGAACTCCTTAAAAAAAAGGATAAAGCCACTTTTGCTTTTCATCAGCAGCACAGTTCTTTATACTTAACAACTTTAAAGAGTAGCCAACACTTTTCATCAAACAAATTGTCCTAATACTTACATAAAAGATTGATAAAAAATTCTTTCTGGGACTGCTCCACAAAGGTCTTTAGGGAAACTATTGCTTAAAGCAAAAAAAAATTCAAGAGCAGGAACACAGCTGTCATGCAATTTTCAGACCAAGTAAAAGACTAGGCATTAGAGCATTGAGACTTTCATCTCAAACTGCTTATTTAGTTTGTGGTGGAGAACTAAATACTGTGAAATTTCGTCCAAATTCATCGAGATATTCTCCTATCTCCCTTCCAAAAGAATATCTAAATTAGGAAGACTAGGATCATTTTCATCAAATCTTGTTCAAGAGCAAAGTCATTGAGTCTTATAAATTTATGGTCAAAAAAATAATGGGAAAGTGAATTAACATTGACTTTATGCTGTTGTTTGTGGGATTCTGTGCAGCTAGTTGCTTTATATAATTTATCTCATTTCATCTTGACTACAATCAATATTAGGCCTTTATGGTTCTCATTTCAAGAAAAGTTAAGCAATTCGTGCAAGGTTACACAGCTAACAAGAGGAATGGCCATAATTTGAACTCATTTATGACTGGCAAGAAAGCCCATGCTATTTAATTACCCACTCTGTTATTTGTTCTCTTTTACCTTTAATTAATAACCAGACTTGGTTGTTAAATGAATCTTAACTATTTTACATGGGTGAACTGACAAGAGTTAATGTAAAGAATATTGAAGCTAAAAACTAAGTTGTCATTTGTCATACGGGAAAATAAATAGTAATGCAGTCATCATTTAAAAATCAGCTGGATGCACAGAAAGAATCAATCTGTAAGAACTTTCATTGTTTAATAAGTTTGATGTCAATACAAATCCTACTTATTTCTCCAGCTTTGAATGGATAACCTTCTGTGTCTGGCTGTGCAATAGGCAAATGGAAGTACCCTTAATTGTGACTTTATTCTGGAAGTGAATGCAGAGAGAATATAAGCAGCTCTTCTATTCTTCCTTATCTTTCGGCACCCTAGAGAAGTTTGCTGATGTTAATAACCAACTATATCACTTTTGAAGTGTTAGTTTAATATGTGTTGATTGTTTCCTTACTTTCTGCCTTGTTGGGGGAACACATTCTTCTCCAGAAAAGGACAGACCTCTCTTGGATTTATATATATATTATGCAGAAACCTTTCTTCTAGAACTTCCATATATAAAAGAATTCTAGGCCAGGTGTAGTGGCTCATGCCTGGAATCCCAGCACTTTGGGAGGCTTAGGCGGGTGGATCACCTGAGGTCAGGAGTTCAAGACTAGCCTGGCCAACATGGTGAAATCCCATCTCTATTAAAAATGAAAAAAAAAAAAAAAAGCATGGTGGTGTGTGCCTGTAGTCCCAGCTACTCAGGAGGCTGAGGCAGAAGAATATCTTGAACCTGGGAGGCGGAGGTTGCAGTAAGCCAAGATCACACTGCTGTACTCAGCCTGGGCAACAGAGCAAGAATCCATCTCAAAAAAAAGAAAAAGAAGAATTTTGGCTATCAACAGTAATCACTGAGTGATATACAGCACAGTTATTTACAGCATTCTGGAGATCTAGGGTTTAGTTTTTCTACCAATACCTTTGCTCACAAACAAAGGCATTTTTAATGAACATCTCTAAATCTCATTTTTCTAATCTGTGAAATTTAAGGAGAAAACTAGATAATCTGCAAATTTACAGTAGGTAATCAGCTCTACATTTACAGTTTTCCAGCATATTTAAGGGCTACCTTTTGTTTTATCATGAGGTCAGTGGAAGTCCACAATGTGCCAGGAGGTAAATGTGTAATGCTGTCTGATAGAAGTATGTTCCTAAGTTTTACTCCACCTATTGCCATACCAGTAGTTTTGAATGGAAGTGTATAAGTGGCTTACTGCTGAAATCACAAGCTTTATGTTCTTCCATCTGATTTTCCATAATATGCTTTCTTATTTATTTACTTATTTATTCATTCACTCATTCATTTATTTAATTTTAGACATGATGTCTCACTATGTTGCCCAGGCTGGAGTGCAGTGGCTAGTCATAGGTACAATCATAGCACAGTACAGCCTCGAACTCCTCGGTTCTGCAGTCCTCCCACTTAACCTCCCTACTACAGATGTACTTTATTATGCCCAGTTTCTTCTATCTGATTTTAGAGAGCACTTATGATACTCAATAGTTCTGCCCATCAGGAAGGATAATCTAGAAATGTAATCAAAGGGAAACTTAGGGTGGTTATGAAGTCATCTAGCTTAAGTTAGACCATTTCTCCTATGTCACAGGATAATGTATGATTTACCTTATTTGTATTGCTAAGGGGTTAGGGGACTATACTATATTAATCTCA
The DNA here is from genome assembly GCF_030222135.1 of Aotus nancymaae. NCBI lineage: Eukaryota > Metazoa > Chordata > Mammalia > Primates > Aotidae > Aotus > Aotus nancymaae. The sequence continues at coordinate 75,553,568 of NW_026988425.1, forward strand.
GGCTTTGGAGTCTGACTTCACTAAAGGTATGTGATTTGACATTTAAAAATTTTGAGGAGAGAGATCCAAGATGGCTATCACTAGCAGCTTGGGATTGTAGCTCTCAGTGAAAGTGCAGAGAACGAGAGGATGCCACACTTTCAGATGAATTTTTGTTGCTCACGGACCAGGAGATTCCCAGCGGAGGAGCCCCACAGGTCGCCAGCATGACTCTTGTGGCCGGCGCGGCAGTTCTTGGTGCAGAGTGAGCGGGACTGGGTCCCCTTTTGGCTGATGTTGTTTGGAGCTCCGGGAAGACAGAGTTGCCTATTCAGCTGATTGAAGGATGGACTCAAGAAGGGAGCTAGACCAGAGATTCCCAGGCAGAAAAGCACCATCAATCTTAACACCACTGTTTTGGCCGGTGCAGTGGATTGCTCAGATTTCGGCACTGGGAATCAACAAGTTGGACGTCCACTCAGAGACCTAATTTGAAAGTCAGTAATCACAAAGACGACAGGTGGATAAATTTACAATGATGGGAAGAAACCAGCGTAAAAAGGCTGAGAATACCCAAAATCAGAATGCCTCTCCCTCTACAGGGGATCACAGTTCCTCATTAGCAACAGAACAAGGCCTGATGAAGAACGAGTGCATTCCATTAACAGAAGTAGGCTTCAGGAGGTGGATGATAAGAAACTTCTGTGAATTAAAAGAACTTGTTCTAACCCAATTCAAAGAAACTAAGAACTTTGAAAAAAGGTTTGACGAAATCCTAATGAGAATAGACAATTTAGAGAGGAATATAAGTGAATTAATGGAGCTGAAAAACAACACGAGAACTTCGTGAAGTAAGCACAAGTTTTAACAGCCTTGAATTGATCAAGCAGAAGAAAGGATATCAGAGGTTGAAGACCAACTTAATGAAATAAAACGAGAAGTCAAGATTAGAGAAAAAAGGATAAAAAGGAATGAGCAAAGTCTCCAAGAAATAAGGGACTATGTGAAAAGACCTAATCTACGTTTGATAGGTGTACCTGAATGTGACGAAGAGAATGAATCCAAGTTGGAAAATACTCTTCAGGATATTATTCAGGAAAACTTTAGTAAGGCAGGATAATATTCAACTCCAGGTAATACAGAGAACACCACAAAGATATTCCTCAAGAAGACCAACCCCAAGGCACATAATCATCAGATTCATTAGGGGTGAAATGAAGGAGAAAATACTAAGAGCAGCCAGAGAGAAAGGTCAGGTTACCCACAAAGGGAAACCTATCAGACTTACAGCAGATCTCTCAGCAGAAACCCTACAAGCCAGAAAAGAGTGGGGGCCAATATTCAACATCCTTAAAGAAAAGAACTTTCAACCCAGAATTTCATATCCAGCCAAACTAAGCTTCACAAGTGAAGGAAAAATAAAATCTTTTGCGAACAAGCAAGTACTTAAGAGATTTCACCTTCACCAGACCTGCTTTACAAGAGCTTCTGAAAGAAGTACTATACATATAAAGGAACAACCAATATCAGCCTTTCCAAAAATAGTTCAAAAATATATCAAAAAGTAAACAGCATTAACATAATGAAGAACTTACATCAACTAATGGGCAAAACAGCCAGCTAGCATCAAATGGCAGTATTAAACTCAAATATATTATTAACTGGATAAAAAGCCAAAACCCATCGGTACGCTATATCCAGACCCATCTCACATGCAACGACACACAAAGACTCAAAACAAAGGGACAGAGGAAGATTTACCAACCAAATGGAGAGCAAAAATAAATAAATAAATAAAAAGCAGGAGTTGCAATTCTCACCTATGATAAAATAGACTTTAAAGCAACAAAGATCAAAAGAGGCGAAGAAGGACATTGCATAATGGTAAAAGGATCAATGCAACAAGAAGAGCTAACGATCTTAAATATACACGCACCCAATACAGGAGCACCCAGATACATAAGACAAGTTCTTAATGACTTATGAAGAGACTTAGCCTCCCACACAATAATAGTGGGAGACTGTAACATCACATTGTCAATATTAGACTGATCAACGAGATAGAAAATTAACAAGGACATCCAGGACTTGAACTCAGACCCGGAACAAGTAAACTTAATAAACATTTATAGAACTCTCCACTTCAAATACACAAAACACACATTCTTATCAGTACCATATCACACCTATTCCAAAAGTGACTACATAATTGGAAGTAAATCACTCCTCAATAATTGCATAGCATTTCATAGGTTTAAATGAAATATTGGTTGGCTGCTTGTTTGTTATTTTCTTCCCTTATTCCTTCCTGTCTCCATTGTTAAGCACAATTATTGGCATAAAAGAGGTTTTCAATTCCCCTTTTTAGACTGCATTCTAGCCTGGGCAATAAAGCAATACTCCCATTCTCTCTCCCTCTTTCTCTTCCTTTTTCTTCCTCTTCTTCATTCTTTTGTTTTTTCTTTCTCTTTCTTTCTTCCTTTTTTTTCTTCTTTAAAAAAAAAATTTTGTTTTGAGCCTTAGTTGTCTCAATTATAAAATAGAGACTATAGGTTTAAAGAGGTTTAAACTTAATCCTCTTCAAATAGATATATTTGTATATGATGTATAATATATATTATTAAATATACATATAATTTAATATGGTATCTGTCACATACTCAGTAAACATTAGCTTCTATAGCATTATTATTAATATTGTTTTTATTGATGGTGGCATTGGCAATGGTAAAAAGTACTACTGTTGGCTGGGCATGGTTGACTAACACCTATAATCCCAGCATTTTGGAAGGCCAAGGCAGATGAATCATTTGAGCCCAGGAGTTTGAGACCAGCCTACTCAACATGATGAAAACCCATCTCTACAAAAAGTACAAAAGTTAACTGGGCATGGTGGCATGTGCCTGTAGTCTCAACTACTTGGGTGGCTGAGGAGGGAGGATCACTTGAGCCCACGAGGTAGATGTTGCAGTGAGCCCAGATGGTGCCACTCTACTCCAGCCTAGGTGACAGAACAAGATCCTGTCTAAAAAATAAAAATAAAAAAGCACAACTGTTCTCAGGGATGCAAAGATGTTTCAACATATGCAAATCAATAAATGTGGTACATTACATCAACAAAAATTGCCAAAAATCATATAATCAATAGATGCCAAAAAAGCATTTAATAAAATTCAGTATCTTTTCATTATAATAAAAAAAAAAAGTCAACAAACTAGGTATAGAAGGAATATACCTTAACATGAAAAAGGTTATGTATGACAAACCCACAGCTAGTATTATACTGTATGGGAAAAAACTAAAAGCCTTTTCTGTAAGATCTGGAACAAAAAAGAATGCCCACTTTTATGACTTTTATTCACAGTCTTTATTCCTGGCAAGGGAGTCCTAACCAGAGTAATTAAGCAAGGGAAGGAAATTAAGGACATCCAAATTGGAAAGGAAGAAGTTAAATTAGCCTTGTTTGCAGGGGGTATGAGTTTACATTTAGAAAAACTTGTAGATGGTACCAAAAAAACTATTAGAACTGATAAATTCAGGAAAGTTGCAAGATACATAATTAACATGCAAAAATCAGTAATATATTTATATGTCAACAGTGAAGGAACTAAAAAAGAAACCCTAAAAGGAATTCCATTTAAGATAGGTACAAATAAAATTAAATGCCTAGGAATAAACCTAACCAAAGAAGTGAAAGATCTCTACAATGAGAACTATAAAACATTGAGGAAAGAAATTAAAGGTTCCTACTACAATGAGATCATCTCACCCCAGTTAAAATGACTTTTTTCAAAAAGGCAATTACTGATGCTGGTGAGGATGTGGAGAAAGGAGAACCCTTGTGTAATCTTGGTGGAAATGTAAATTAGTACAGCCACTATGAGAGAACAATAGGGATGTCCCTCAAAAATCTAAATAGAACTACCTTACAATGGAAAGATATTCATGTTAATGACTTGGGAGAATCAATATTGTTAAAATGACCATAGACCCAAAGCAATCTACAGATTCAATGTAATCCCTATCAAAATACCAATGACATTATTCACAGATATATAAAAAATAATCCTAAAATGTATATGAAACCGCAAAAGACTATCATAGCTAAAGGAATCCTGAGCAAAAAGAACAAAACTGGAGGCATCACATTACCTGACTTCAAATTATACCACAAAGTTGTAGCAACCAATACAGCATGGTCTGTCATAAAAACAGACACAGAAGCTACTGGAACAGCATAGAGAACCCAGAAATAAATTCATGCATTTACAGTGAACTCACTTTTGAAAAAGTCACCAAGAACATACCTTGGGAAAAGGACAGTCTCTTTGGTGCTGGGAAAATTGGACATCTATATGCAGAAGAATGAAACTAGAAACCTATATCTCACCATATACAAAAATCAAATAAAAATGGATCAAAGACCTAAATGTAAGATCTCAAACTTACATTTGAGATCTACTAAAAGAAAACTACTAAAGAAAACTACTAAAAGAAAAAATTGAAACTACTAAAAGAAAACATTGAGGGAGTGATTCAGGACATTTGTCTGGGTAAAGATTATTTGGATTAAGACCTCAAAAGCACAGGCAGCCACAGTAAAAATGGACAAATGGGATCACATCAAGCTAAAAACCTTCTGAATAGCAAAGGAAAAAAATCAACAAAGTGAAGAGAACAACCCACAGAATGGGATCAAATATTTGCAAATTACCCAACAAGGGACTAATAACCAGAATATTTAAAGAGCTCAAACAACTCAGTAAGAGAAAAAAAGAATCCTGTTTTAAAAATAGGCAAAAGATCTGAATAGCAATTTCTCAAAATAAGACATGCAAATGGCCAAAAAGTATGTGGAATGATGCTCATCATCACTAATCATTAGAGAAATGCAAATCAAAACTACAGTGAGATACCATTGCACCCCAGTTGAAACGGCTTTTTTTTTTTTTTTTCCCCCAAAAAGGCAATAACTGATACTGGTGAGGATGTGGAGAAAGGAGAACCCTTGTGTAATCTTGGTGGGAATGTAAATGAGTACAGCCACTATGAGAGAAAAATATGGATGTTCCTCTAAAAACTAAACTAGAACTACCTTACAATCCAGCAGTCCCACTGCTGGGTATATATTTAAAAGAAAAGAAATCAGTGTATCAAAGTGATATCTTTATTCTCATATTTCTTACAGCACTGTTCACAATAGTCAAGACATGTATCCAACCTACGTGTCCATCAGTGAATAAATGGATAAAGAAAATGTGGTACATGGACACAAAGGGTATTATACACCCATAAAAAAGAATGAAATCCGGTTATTTGCAACAGCATGAATAGAACTGGAGGATGTTATATTAAGTAAAATAAACCAGGCACAAAAGACAAATACTGCATGTTCTTACTCATACGTGGGAGCTTTTAAAAAATGAACTCATGGAGATAGAGAGTAGAATGATGGCTACTAGAGGCTGGGAAGTATAGTGTAGAGGGGATCATAAAGAGAGGAATAGAGTGAGGTTAAGGGGTTCAAAAATATAGTTAAGTAGGAGAAATAAGATCTAATGTTCGGTAGTACAACAGACCAACTGTAGTTAATATACTGTATATAAAATAACTAAAAGGGTGGGATTTTTCACACGAAGAAATGATAAATGTTTGAAATCATGACTGTCCTGATTACCCTGATTGGATCATTACACATTGTGTGCTTTTTTTTTTTACAAAAATATCACATGTACTCCATAAATATGTACTCTTATGTATCCATAATAAAATAATTTTTAAACTACCGATATTACTATTTTATCTAAATTTTCAAAAAAAATTTAAAGAAAATACGGCGATAGTATTCATTGTGGTAATTAAATATTTTTAAAATATTCTTGGAATTAATCTTCATAGAAATTGATAATAGTTTTGTGAAGATATCATAAGTTAGCATAGTACAGCCTTGAACTCCTGGGTTCAGGGATCCTCCCACCTAAACCTCCCCACTACAAATGCACTCTATCATGCCCAGCTTCTTCTGTCTGATTTTTGAGAAGCCTTACAGTGTTCAATAATTCTGCCCATCAGGAAGGATAATCTAGAAATGTAATCAAAGGGAAACTTATGATGGTTATGAAGTCATCTGGCCTGAGCTAGAACATTTCTCCTATATCAGAATAATGTAAGTATGACTTACCTTATTACCTTACTAGTGGCAGTCCTCAGAAAATGAGATCTTGCCTCCTTAATGAATGCTTTTGATTTTGGGAAAAGATCTGTTAGGCTTCAGATAAATGTTAGTTGTTGGGAGAAACAATGAGCCTTCACACCCCTGGGGAGTCTTCAAAATTTGGACAAAGCTGCTGTATTCTAATTATTTTAGTGTTTATCTGGGTCAGTAGATGTTATTAAATGTGCACAAGCTCTATCCTGAGCAAATTCTCTAGCTTGCAGCCTAAATTTAAATAAGACAAAAATAAATATTAAAGAATGAGACAAAAATACATACAAACAGGCCGGGCGCGGTGGCTCACGCCTGTAATCCCAGCACTTTGGGAGGCCGAGGCGGGCGGATCACCAGGTCAAGAGATCGAGACCATCCTGGTCAATATGGTGAAACCCCGTCTCTACTAAAAATACAAAAATTAGCTGGGCATGGTGGCGCGTGCCTGTAATCCCAGCTACTCAGGAGGCTGAGGCAGGAGAATTGCCTGAACCCAGGAGGCGGAGGTTGCAGTGAGCCGAGATCGCGCCATTGCACTCCAGCCTGGGTAACAAGAGCGAAACTCCATCTCAAAAAAAAAAAAAAAAAAAAAAAAAAAAAAATACATACAAACACTAATAATTACTAAGATACAAAGTAATAATTCATATATAGAGAGAACTGTATATGAGATTTTTCTGATGATGATGTTTCATCTTTCTCTGAATCATTTTAGTTTTCATAAAAGAAGTAAGGTTGTATGCTTTTCTTTTTAGCTAAGTGGACTTCAGGTTTATCAGTAACAAAAAAAATTCAATCATTGTCACCGAAAATGTAAAAATTTTTAAGAGAATTTTTGAAGTATAAAGAACTAGGCAAAGTAATGTCAACCTTTCCTTTAAGAAACAGCTGCTAGAAGACCACAAATGGGTGCTAAGTTTCAGGCAGCTCCTAAGTAAGCTGGTATCTCTTTAGAAAATATGTTTAATTCCTTTTCACACTAGACTGTCATTAATAATTAAATGCCTAATGATTCTCTTCTCACAGAATTTTAAATTTTGCTGGGGAGAATAGAAATAATTGCAGGGTAGAAGAAAATACTGTGCTAGAAAGTATCAATTTATGTACTCTAACATTTGTTAAATGCCTATTAGATATTGGGCGTGATATAAACAAATCTAAACAATTAGTTGCAGTGCAAAGTTGCAAGTGTTAATATGGTGCTTCTGTCATAGATGGTACTTAATATATGTTAAATGTATAAATGATTAATGAATGAATGTTTAACTGCTTCACAGAAAGTGCAGTGGAGAAAAAGAGGAAGAAATGACTCTTTACCTATGATTTATAGAGAAGTTTATGCTACAACTATATATTAAGAGGTGAGCAGGAGAGCTAAAGTGAGCAGGTCAAGAGGGTAGCACAGGACATTCCAGGTAGAGAGAATAAGATATGAAAAGGCATGAAGATATTTTTCTTTTTGTTTTAAAGTAAAAGAACAGTGACAGGTGTGGTGACGCATACCTGTAATCCCAGCACTTTGGGAGGCTGAGGCAGGAGGATTGATTGAGTCCAGGAGTTCAAGACTGGGCAACATAGTGAGACCCTGGCTCTACAGGGGAAAAAAAAAAAAGCACTTTAGCCGAGAGTGGTGGCATGCACTTGTAGTCCCAGCTACTCAGGAAGGTAAGGCGTGAGGATCACTTGAGCCCAGGAGTTCAAATCTGCAGTGAGCCATGATCTTGCCACTGTACTTCAGGCTGGGTGACAGAGTGAGACCCTGACTCAATAAATGAATGCAAAAGAATAGAACATATTCAGGGAATGGGGAGAGGCTCTGTGACTGACTCAGACTGTGTGTGGCAGAGTGGTGAGAAATAAGCTGGATTGAAAGCCTCAGAGTATTAAAATTAAACTGACATTTTAGAAAGGTAACTCAGACTGAAGTGTGGAGAATGAGTAGAGAGAGAAGACCCAAAAGGCAGAGATAAATTAAAAAGTGTATTGGATTAAAAACAAGAGAAAAGTGATGATCTGAACTAAAACAGTGTCCTCAGAGATAAAGGGGAGAGCTGAGAACTATTTGGAGATAGAATTGACAGAACTTAATTATTTGCTTATTATTATGAATGGAGGCATTCTGACTTTTAGATTTCTACCTTAAACTAATAGGTAGATGGTAAAGATAGTAATCAAAACTAATGATGTAAAATGGTTACATATTGAACTTTTACTTTGGAGACCACAAAAAAATGTCCAGGAAACACTTGGAATTCTGTATCCAGAGGTACAAAACACACAAAGGTAGATTCTGTATTTGTGTATGGACAAGATAGCAGAAGTTTAAAAGTGAGTGAGATCACCAGGAAAAGCCAGTACCATGGTATATTGAAAGGTCTAAAACTTACCCACTAAGACCAGTGTCAGGAAGAATAAAGATTGTATTTGAGAGATTTCTAAGGTAACCCAAGTATTTTCACAAGTATGTGAAAACCAGTGGTTATATTTAATTGACATCTTGCAAGTGTCCCACTGGACTTTGTAAAAGTGATTCATTCACTGAGTTAAAAATTCAGCGCCAGATTCAGTGGCTAATGTCTGAAATCCCAGCATTTATGAGGCTGAGGCAGGTGGATCACTTGAGGTCAGGAGTTTGAGACCAGCCTGGCCAACATGGCAAAACTCCGTTTCTACTAAAAATACAAAAATTGGCCAGGCATGGTGGCACACACCTGTAATGCCAGCTACTTGGGAGACTGAAGCACGAGAATCGATTGAACCCAGGAAGGCGAAGGTTGCAGTGAGCCCAGATCACACCAGTGCACTTCAGTCAGGGCAACAAAGTGAGCCTCTGTCTCAAAAAAAATAAAAATAAAAAATCAGTAATACAAACATAAAATAAGAAAATAAAAATTTTAGTTGTAGGATTTTTAAGTTAATGTGTTTATTAAATCATTGCAGTCATATTAGTGATTTATATTGAAATTCAAGAAGCACAACATAGTTTTACAGAAATCTTTTTGTGTGATGAATATAATATGCAAATGAATTAATTTTTTAAATAAAATAGTACTTCTCTACTCTCAGTTCACTGATGTTTTTTTTCTTCTCATTTCAGGAAAAAAAAATCCGCCTTTCAAAAATGTCATATACTCTAGATTAAAAAGTTTAACTTTTTACTGAGACCCACAGTAAGAATATATTTCACCTTTCCATCAAGTACAGTTGATCTTTGTACAATGCAGGGTTAGGGGTGCTCACTTCCCACACAATCAGAATACCACAGAGAAGTTTTGACTTGTCCAAGTCTTTACTATTAGCCCACTGTTGACCAGAGGCTCACCGATAATATAAACAGTTGATTAACAAATATTTTGTGTTTTATGTAATATATACTATTATATATTCTTACAATAAAGTAAGCTAGAGAAAAAGAAATGTTATTAAGAAAATCATAAGGAAGAGAAAATATATTTACTGTTCATTAAGTGGAGGTGGATTCTCAAAAAGAGAATCCTTTGCATTCTTGTTAAGTGGGTTGAGGAAGAGCAGGAGGAGGAGGAGGAGGGGTCTTGCTGTCTCAGGGTGGCAGAGAGGGAAGAAGTGGAAGAGAAGGAAGGGGAAGCAGGAGAGACAGGCACATTCAGTGTAACTTTTATTTTTAAAAAAATCACATATAAATGGATCCTCACAGTGCAAATCCATATTGTCCCAGGGTCACCCATATACACATTTGTGTGTGTGTGTGTGTGTGTAAGCTAACACAAACCTTGCATGAAACACTACTTACCCTTGTTTGTTCCTGTACTCAGCACTTTTAATTTCCTTAATCTCTTTCAGTGTTTTGCTTCATTGATAATTATTCTATTTCTTACTTTCGATAAATGTATGAGATTGTAAATATTAGGTTCTGAGATTATAAGCATGCACAATTCTCCTTTATCTTAAAATAAATAGACAAGAAGTACTTATCTCTTGCTCTACTTATTTTATTTTCATTTTGTTTTATTATTATTTTTTTGACCAGGGTCTCACTTTGTTGCCTGTGCTGGAAAGTCATGGTGTGACCATAGTTCACTGCAGCCTTGAATTCCTGGGCTCAAGTGATCCTCCTACCTCAGCCTCCCACGTAACTGTTGGGCCTACAAGTGTGCACTACCATGCCCAGCTTCAGCTTATTTTAAAAATTGTTATTGAATCTAACCTTCATTTACCTCCAAATTTCTAATGTATATATAATCAACACTTGCTATTTTAACCTTCCCATCACCAAGGCCCTCTTTCCTGCACTTACTCCCTTAGGAATCCAATCCAAAATCAATTCCCTTGGTAATAGCTAGCACTTGTATAACAACTAATGTGCCAAGCTAACTGCTTTACAATTGTTAATAAATTTTACTCACAACAAAAATATGAAGTAGGTTCTGTTTTTATCCATAGTGAGATTAAGTAGCTTGCTCAAGATTACACAGATGGCAAGCAGGGCAACTTGGATTCAAAACCAGGTATCATATATAACCAGCTCTTAAACTAATGTCTATAACACCACATTGCTGTTTATATTTTCAATTATGATATCTTTCTCTCATCTTATTTTTCTTCTCTCTCTCTCTCTCAATGTATCATTTATGTGCAAAATTAAACTTTTCTATGAAGACTGTTGTAACACTGGAATGATAGTCTACAGGTAGCAGTAGTTGGTAAACATTCTGACTATATATGCTTGTATTACTTCAAGGAAAGAGAATGATGTTTTAATGGAAGTGATGCCATCGAGTTAGTTTAACAATAATGAAGAAGGTGAGTGAACACTCCAGGACAAATGAAAATATATTCAAGGTTGTATTCATTTGCTAGGGCTGCCATAGCAAAATACTACAGACTGGAGGCTTACCAACAGAAATTTATTTTCTCATATTTCTGGAGACTGGAAGTCAAAGATCAAGATGTCAGCAGATTTGGTTTCTCCTAAGACATCTCTCCTTGACTTGCACATGGCAACTTTCTTCACTGTACATGCATTTCCCTAGTGTTTCTTCCTCTTCTTATAAAGACATCAGACTTATTAGATTAGGGCCCACCTCCTTGACCTCACTTAACATTATATATCCATTTTAAGGACTTATTTCCAGAGACAGTCATATTCTGAGGTGTGCTGGAGATTTAGGACTTAAGAATCTTGGGGGAATACTATTCAGTTTTTTAAAAGAAACTTCTTGCCAAGAAAAAAGGCAGTGTGCATCATGCAGTTACCCTGGAAAGGATCGTGGATCCATTTAATGAGAATGAGAGCTAGGAAAGAGATACCAGAAGGGAGACTATTGATCCTGAAACCATTGTCAGCAGGATAAAGGAAGCAAGAGATTGGAAAATTGGAAACACATTTTAATGTTGTAGGGCAGGGAAGGACAAAACAGGAAGGTGTGTGCTAGCTTTGTTGACCTACTCAGCATTCCTAATTACAAGCAGAAAGTTGTTCAGGGTTCTGCAGAACTTAGAATCACTGCTGCATGCCTGTCACTGAGAAAATGTAAATTAATAGAGAATGGAGGAAGTAATATTGGGGATGTGGCAGATGAAGGCAGTGTCTTAGAGCATATCTTTTAAAAATAATGTGCAAAGTTAAAATGTTTTTGGAATTGAAGTGGTGTAACTAATTTAAAAGATATTTTTCTATTATTTCAAGGATTGTACTATTATATAATGGTGTATATAATAGAAAAAAAAAACTCTACTCATTATGTACTTAAAGTATTAGTGATTTCTTCTTTATGGGTCATATTTTCCTGTTATTTCACATGTTCAGTAATTTTTATTATATACTAGACATTCTGATTTCTATGTTATACGGTTTTGTTGTCTCTCTTTAAAGATCGTTGAGTTTTGTTCTGGCAGACATTTTACTGGAAAGTCAGCTTGATCTGTTTTCTTCTTTTTTGTAAGCTTAATTAGAGTTAAGCTTACAAAAAAGAAGAAAATTAATTAATTGGTATAGACCTTTTAGGAGTGTCATTTGAGTGCTCAGCATTTTAGTGATTTTTTTACATTGTTTATTGGAAGTTCTGTTTTTTACACTGTTTATTGGAAGTTCTACATCTCTTACTATTTGTGACATCTGGATTTCTATTCAAATCATAGCTCATGGCTCTTCAGTTAGCTATTTTCTGCCAGGTCTTCAGCCTTGCTCTGTGCCTGTTCAGCTTAATTTGCATCCAGTGACTTATGATAACTCCTTTTGGGGCTCATTTTTTGTGTAGTTAACGCTTTTCCACTGCTTTGCCTTGTAAATTCCAGCTATTTCAACAGCACCAAGCTCTACTTTGTGCCTCTTTAGTTGAATGAGGTCATTGTGGTCTGCGTGGGCTCCACCTACATCCCTGTGCTGAGGTCTGGAAAGTACAGCAGGTAGAAAGACAGAGTGGTCCTAGGGCTCACCTCTTATATTTTTTTTCTTTTAGGAAGCACAGTCCTGCACAAACAGTTTTCCAATGTGGAAAGCTAGTAATTTCTTCTTGAGAAATTGAGGATTACGCCTGTAATCCCAGCACATTGGGAGGCCGAGGTGGGTGGATCACCTGAGGTCAGGAGTTTAAAACCAGCCTGGCCAACATGGCAAAACCCTGTCTCTACTAAAAATACAAAAATTTGCTGGATGCAGTGGTGGGCACCTGTAATCCCAGCTACTCAGGAGGCTGAGGCTTGAACCCGGGAGGTGGAGGTTGCAGTGAGCCTAGATCGTGCTGCTGCACTCCAGCTTGGGCAACAAACCGAGACTCCATCTCAAAAAAAAAAAAATTGAATCCATCATTAACGTAAGTTTTGCATAGAATTAAATTTAACTTCTTAGAAATTGGTTTTTGCTGAAATCAATTTTATATATTTCATACTAATCATACTACTGTTTTGAAGTTAAATATGCATACATATTAACAACATATAACAGATAAATCACACCAGCTTGGAACAGTAATGTAAACCACTTTATAAAAACCCCATCCTGAGAAGGAGCAGCATGTTAAAATCACTTGTGTTGAGAAAAGTGTTCTGAGAATGGTTCTATTAAGAAAAGTTTGTTTTCTTAGCTTTTGATGTCCTCGGGTAACAAAATCAACATTCTTCTGTATTTAATGAAAATAAATTGTAAAAAAGTAACAGGTGTTTTAGTAATAAAAAAACTATTCAGGGCTTAAATCATTAAAGTATGCTATTTTCTTTATTATAATTACTGAAACAAGAGATTTTGAAATTATACTGTTGCTCTGTAGACTTGGAGAAAGGAGTCTAGGAAGTGAGTTATATGACCTTATTGACCTTTGTACCTATCATGTTTAATATAATTATCTGTAATTAGTAGATTTTAAAATAATTTACTATCTGAAAATATAAACAAAATAGAAATATGTAGCTACTAGAAACCTAGGAATATAATGTTGCTGTCATCATAGAAATGCATGAATAAAGATAAATTAAGGAGAAATTAGACAAAGATGACATTTTGATAATTGTGTAAGATTTTTTGGCTGAAAATTAATAGATGCTAAAATTTGTCAGTTTATTTAGATTTCCAAATAGAGTTCATTTGATATCTACTTTATATTTGTATTTAAAAGTTACTTATCTAAAAAACAGCTATGTATAGTGTAAATAATTGTTTGAATGACATTTGAAAATATCTTATTTGATCAATGAAGATAATACAGATTAATTTTAGAAAAGATTCAGTAAAAATGTATTTCTCAATCTCACCTCCTTTCCCCACTTTTCCCACTCTCCCCCTCCATCTGTCCTCTTACTGTCTTTTTCTTAATCTCCTCTCCTTCCCTCTGCAACAATCATATGACCTATAAGAAATAGATTATTGTCTATTAAATACTCATTCTTGAAGGTCACTATTTCTTTTACCTTTATTTTTCTATAGATAAAAATCTCTTTATCAAAGTTTCTTGCAAGGTAATTTTTTTCTATCATTGTCCTTTTTTCTATTAAGTTAGGCATAATACTTCTCACTTTTACTTGTAGCATTTATATTTTTTATTTTCCAACTGATATGCCAATATGTATATAGATATCTGTATCTATCTATGAATCTATTCATCTAGCTGAACAATAACAAAAATACAGACTTTTTCTTTCTTCTTCTGTACTTTTCCAGCTGTGTTATGTTAACGTCCCTTGTGTAACTATATTCCTTGGCTAAGATTTCTGGTAACCATTATTTACAAATAATATACTCCTTTGTACAAGACTAGAATATTCGCCACAGGGTCATTTTAAATGCCGACTCCAGTTTAATGTGTTAGGCTTTGAATACATTGTTGGCCTTATAATGAAAATTACAGACTTTTTAAAAAGAAATTATGTTTATAGATTAACAAATCAGACAGAATTTAGTTACTTTTGTTTGTCTACATTTAATTAGAAAAGGTTTCCTGTCTTTTATATTCTACTTACATAATCTTCAGTATTTTCCTTGGTTCTGTTTTTATTAAACAATAATTTTTGGGGGCACCTAATATGTACCAAGCAACATGACAAACCATTTTTCTAAATGTCAGTTTATTATGGAAGAATTATAAATTTAAAAATGTGTGCATACATGAAACATTTACTTCATTGGAAATATTCTTTTTATTTAGGTAGTCTTTTCTCATTTTTGTCCATTTTATACAAAATGGTAATATTACAAAATTATCAATCCTTTAAGGTAAGACTGTGCATTTTAACTTATAAGATAAATACATTTTGCACAAAAGCACATTTTATGAATTTAGATAGTAAGATAGATAACTTTATGAGGTTTACTATGATCTGATGTCCCCACTTCCAGTTTCAAGATTAAAATACCTTATGAGATTGAAATTTGGACTTCCTAGCTGTTTATGGATCATAGTGGAGTGACAGACATACATTAACCTTTTTAAACTGAATTTGCCTTCTTTAATTGTGTTTGCTAGGTAAATATAGATTTTAGAAAGGAAAAAGAAAATATTTTAAAATAGTTCTGCTGATTGTCTTCAATTCTGCTTAACAAATTTAGTTCCAAAATCAGCGGATTTAATCAAACCTGACAGGAGTTAATACCAGTTGGAAAAACTTACGAACAAATATGCATAACTAAAGATTTGGGGCTATTGACAAGGAATCATAAACACTATTTAGGTAGCCAACCAAGTAAGATGAGGATGCCTGCATCCATATCTTACAGCAGGAGTCCTCAACCCCCAAGCGGCAGACCAGTTCTGGTCCATCGCCTGTTGGGAACTGGGCCACTCAGCAGTAGATGAGGAGTTAACCAGCAAGAATTATCACCTGAGCTCCACCTCCTGTCAAATCAGTGACAAAATCATCCCCCCAACCTCACCCGGTCCATGGAAAATTGTCTTCCATGAGACCCTGATCCTGGTGCCAAAAAGGTTGGGGACCATTGTCTTAGGGAAAGGAAAACAATGAAAAATTAATTGGGAACTATCAAGAAATCTGACCAAGGAAGCATCAGAGGAACCGATATGCCATACACAGAAGATTTAGATGATGCCATTGAACTAGCAAGTTGAAGCTTTCTGTATTGATGATATGTTTATATAATTGAAAACCTTGAGCGATTTTCTTTCAGAATACAATTTTTTAAATGAAACTATTTACTGTGGTATTTATTAAATATTTATGCATGTAGACCATACTAAGTTATATACATAGCACAGTATATTACTCTATTTAATGGTAATTTAAGAAATTTTCAAAGGTAGTTTTGATTAAATGGGATTACTTTGTGCAGGCTTTACAATGATATTCAACTCTAGTGTATACTGCTTACTAAGAGAACTCAAAACATTATGCATTTTTTTTTTATCAATTATTCTTCTGAGTCAGTGACCTTTACCACTTCTTTATACTGCAGTAATAAGAGTAGAGAAAGTTGCTAGGCTATGTGGGCACAGAGGAGACTTTGGAATCAGCAAAGTCCTCCTGACAGAAGTGATATCTTCATTGAGACAACGGTGAGTGAGAGTTGAGTAATAGGTGGCAGAACACTCTTTCTGGCATAAGATTGATCATATGTGCAAAGTCCAGGAGCAGATTGAAAGAATAGTACATCTAACAAAATTCAGTATGGTTGTAGAAGTAAGCTGACCCAGAACAGAATGACATTTTAAAAAATACTTTAGGGAGTTTTATTTTTGTCTTGAAGTCAATAGAAAAGGACCTGACTTGATCAGACTTCCATTTTTAGAAAAATTCTCCTAGACGTTTTAATGAGAATTATTTTTATCTGCTTGGCCATGTATAAACTATAGCAGGAATCTAAGAAAGAAACTGTGGAAGTATTGGAGATGCAGATAATTATTAGACAGACTTAAGAACTTTTTATGTGGTACTGATTAGATTTGCAAGATGAAGTTTTGAAAGGCATTGAGACGGATTCCTTCTTTGCAGCATGACAAGTTTTGTGGACAGTGACATTAAGAAAGCTTTGTCCTGAGCACATTACTAAGAGAGCATGTTCAAAATAAGGACTTAACGCATTGCTAGTAATCATTGTTAACTGTAATTTGAAGATAGCTAAACAGTCTTCATTAATATAAAATTTCATTTAAAAAATGCATTCATAATAAATCATGATAAATTTCCCAGTTATTATTATTTTTGTCAAATTGATGCTCAAAGTAACTTTAGCTTTTAATTGTCTAATTTTGAGCATTAATAACCAAAGGATATACAAATGAGTCATTTTAAAAATAAAAACCTTATGAGATTTTTGTTGAAAATTTTGAAAAATCATAAATAACATGAAGCGGAACAACATAAAGGAAACGTGGATGTTTGGAAATGAAAATTCTAAAGAAAAACTTTCTAATCTGGCCAATACTTTTTGACCCAATACTAACTTAAAAGTGCTTCACAATGGTCTGAAAGTGCATTTAGTCTATCTTACCAAATAATATAATCATTTTTAAAAAGCACAGTAAGGTAAATTATAGAATCTGTGACTTTTTTATACCAGAAGTAACTACTTAGTCTAATTTTTCCCCACCTACTTTGATGGATTTAGAAATAAACTTTTACAGAATTGTTATGTGACCTGCCCATAGTTATCAAGGCAATGACTAACAGACTCAAGTTTGGAATTCTTCTAGGATCTTTTATTAATTCAATATAAACATTTTCTTAGTTATAGCACCATTTGGTATAATATTTTTCTTATTCCTTCTAAATGAAAGTGCTGCCTAATCTCATTCAGTTTTCAAGCTAGTTAGGACATGTCTAGTGTTGCAAATCTGGAAATCTTTTTTTTTTTTTTAATCATTTCACAGTTTTCAAGGAATGCCTCTGAAATTTAGCCTTCTAGTTTCCTCTTCATGGAACAACTACAAACTGGCCAAATTATATCACAGAGGCATCAACATTGATGTATTGGAGTGAAAATAGAATGTTTTTTCCCAATGTATCAAAATTATTCCAGACTTTTCTGCGATTAAGCTTGCATTGGCAAAATGAAGTGGAAAGATTTATCATTGTCAAATAAATTCAGCTAAGTTCTTCTTCCTACCCCTGTTAACGATCAGAGAGAGAAAGTTTGTGGTATATATTACTGTTCCTTATCTACCAAATTCACCAGATAATCATGCTAATAATTAATTCTGCCAATTTGATCGGATTTTGTTTTTGACTTACTAGTCAAGCTAGTGATCTTGTCCTAGTTCTAACCAGGTAATGTAGAGTCACTGCAGGTAATATGCTGGTAATATATTTTTTTAAAAAAATAAGCTGAAAGATTCGCTATACCACTTCTTTTAAAAAGGTTCTGTATTATATTTATTTGGTCCATTATTAAATTTATACTAGTTCAGTGAAATCCTGTCTAAGCTTTGTAAAAAGTCTAGATTTTATTAACAGTTGAGTAAAATAAAAAAACAATGAAAATTTCAAAAATCCTTAGAAATCTCTATGAAGAAATCACTAGCAAATGTCTTAGGTTGACAGAAGTCAACCTATGAAAACAATGAAGCTTTGTATTGACTCCAAACATTTCACGACACAGATAGCTATTAAAAACTGAGAAATTGTAGTTTTGTTTTCCGAAAACTTATTAACCATTTAAAGTGCTTTCGGAGGTTTGTTATTTTTAACTGGAAAATGATGTAAATTGAAGGCTTAATGTTGCTCTTTCATAAATTGCTTTTCCCCTCTAATGTTTTTCTTTTCTTAATGTTAACTGGAACTGGCACCAGCAAGCATAAATAATCAATAGTGTGGTATTTAGCATAGATGTGAAATAACTTATAAGTTATTATTATTAGGTTCCCTTAGTATTTAAGAATTTATAGCAGTCGTGCTCGCTTCGGCAGCACATGTATACTAAAATTGGAACCATACAGAGAAGATTAGTGTGGCCCCTGTGCAAAGATGACTCGCAAATTCATGAAGCGTTCTATATTTTTCTCACGCCAGTTAGAATGGCGGTCATCAAAAAATCTGGAGACAACAGATGCTGGAGAGGACGTGGAGAAGTAGAAACACTTTTATACTGTTGGTGGGAGTGTAAATTAGTTCAAGCATTGTGGAAGACAATGTGGCGATTCCTCAAGGATCTAGAAATAGAAATTCCATTTGACCCAGTAATCCCATAACTGGGTATATACCCAAAGGATTATAAATCATTCTGTTATAAAGATACATGCACAGATGTGTTCACTGTGGCACTGTTTACAATAGCAAAGACCT
The DNA here is from genome assembly GCF_030222135.1 of Aotus nancymaae. NCBI lineage: Eukaryota > Metazoa > Chordata > Mammalia > Primates > Aotidae > Aotus > Aotus nancymaae. The sequence goes on from NW_026988425.1 coordinate 75,572,457, forward strand.
GGAACCGACCCAAATGCCCATCAATGATAGACTGGCCAAGGAAAATGTGGCACATGTACACCATGGAATACTATTCAGCCATAAAAAACGAAGAGTTTGTGTCCTTTGTAGGGACATGGATGAATCTGGAAACCATGATTCTCAGCAAACTGACAGAAGAACAGAAAATCAAACACCGCATGTTCTCACTCATAGGCGGGTGTTGAACAGTGAGAACACATCACACACTGGGGTCTGTTGTGGGGGCTAGAGGAGAGACAGCAGGGGGTGGGGAGTTTGGGGAGGGATAACATGGGGAGAAATGCCAGATATAGGTGATGGGGGGATGGATGCAGTAAACCACCTTGCCATGTAAGTACCTATGCAACAACCCTGCATGATCTGCACATGTACCCCAGAACCTAAAGTACAATAAAAAATAAATTAATTAAAAAATATTATAGCAGTCAATTAATGAATATTTATTGAAAAATTACTTTGTGTTACACACCATTCTAGTCTGTCTTGATCTATTAGTGAATAAGACAAACTTAGTCCCTGCCTTCATGGAACTTACAATTATTAGATAAATTACTGCAAGTTTGGTGAAATCTAAGGATGTTTGAGGGCTATCCAAATGTTCTACCCAAAAAGGTGATTGTGTAGTTTCAATTCAGATTTGCTGTTTGAGTTCATTCTGAAACATCCTGAAAACCTAATTTTTAAAGCCAAGGCTTTTCTTAAATCAGTTTGCTCAGAGTGAGCTAGCCGTTTAATTTTCTCTTTTGGAAAATGTACTTCAGAGCCATGTGACTGTAAAGATTATGCTTTCAAAAAAAAGCATCTGTTAAAAGAAGAAAAGCAATGTAAAGAAATCAAGTTATAGATATTTGACAATGCAAAAGAAAAACCGAAGCTTCACAGATTAATTTGGGAATGTAGTAAACAACTGGAAATCTATGCCTACCTTAAAACTATTAAATTGGTTACTTTTTAATTGCTTGTGTGGCTTATGGCTTTCTTACTAATAGTTGTGTCTTTCTGTCCTACTTAATTATAAACTTTTGGAATGCATGCTAGTAGTGTCTTCTGGATAGTGCCACAGTTAGAATGCCTCTGAAATTTACCTTTACAGTTGCCTCTGCATAAAATAGTTCATAAAACAATCAATAAATATTGGTTGAATGGGTGGAAGAATACATGAATTCTTAAGGTCTGAAGAACTGAATTTCTTTGGTAGTAAAGTTTTAAAAAAGAATTAAAAAAAAATTAAACATTGAGGCCAGGGGTGCAGTGGCTCACACCTGTAATCCTAGCACTTTGGGAGGCTGAGGTGGGTGGATCATGAAGTCAGGAGATAGAGACCATCCTGGCCAACATGATGTAACCCTGTTTCTACTAAAAATACAAAAATTAGCTGGGTATGATGGCGGGTGCCTGTAATCCCAGCTACTGAGGAGGCTGAGGCAAGAGAATTGCTTGAACCCAGGAGGCAGAGGTTGCAATGAGCCAAAATCGCACCACTGCACTCTGGCCTGGGTGATGGAGCGAGACTGTCTCAAAAAAAAAAAAAAAAAAAAAATTAAACATTGAAATGTTTTGTAGGCATAGAACAATAAATACTTAATATAATCAACTTACTATTTCTTTATGCTGCAGATAATTCTGGGGTCTGTGGTTTATCCTTAGTACCCCACCCTGCCTCTGACATTGAGAGTATAGGATTTCCAAAGATGACCTCTTGAGTTACCCCAATGTCAGTAAGTATTTGTCATTAAGTCTGACTTCTAGCTGTACTGGCTAAGACAGGAGCCTGACATTTGGGAATGTATATGTACACAGATGCAGATACATACACTCTTAAGTGTTTGGTGCTATGTTAATAATCAGTTTATTTGCTGATTGCTAATTAATAGATTATACCAGTGACCTGTCTTGTAAGATGGTCATCAGTTATTCCGGTTAGATTGTGAAAACTGAGTAGCAACAGATTTGAAAATGGGCATTTAATAAATGACCTGGAAAAATAATACTTGCTTGTTTGGTCGGATTAGGAATTTACTGCCTCAAGATAAGATACTGCCTATTGAAGTATGGTGTGATACACCTTATCTCAGCCTCTTTTCTTGATTATCTTTATACTTGTCAGTAAGACATACTACAGAGGCACAAGGTAGCCTGAGGCATTGGTTGGTTTTCTTCTCTTGGGAAAGAAAGAATACATGTTTTGAAGTTCCATTCAGTTAGGGTTGTATTTTAAGATTTGGATTTTGTGCTTTTTTTCTCTTAATGTTTTATATCTTTTGAAGTGAAACAATGACTTATTGATTCTAAATATTTTATAAATACTTGTGAAATGAATAAATGAATAAAACAGCCAAAGCAGTCATAGTAAACTGAGTATTCTATATTCCTAACAGATGGTGTTTCTGTAACAATTGGATTATTTTGAGTTAGGAGAACTACTATTTATCTTACTTCTTTTTATGTCTGTAAGAAGGTATAGAAGATAGCCTAAATGAATATTAATTTGGTCTTTAGTTAACAACATACTCTTTTAAAAATAATACCTTAATGATGATATTGGATATTTCTGATACTTGTTTTATTTTAAAAAGTTACTAAATATGTAAATTGATTATAAATCAGTTTTTATTTACTCTATTTTGTCATCTCAGAAATTATGGTTTATATACATTTTCTCAGCTGAGAAACTTAGAGATTCTGTAATGAACCCCAAAGTCAATGCAGAACTGGAGACCCAAACTGGGGCATTCTCACACCGCTTTACCCTACATCTCATCTGGAAGTTTATAAATAAGTTTTTGATTAAAAAATAAGATGCACATTTGAAAATAAGAGATCCATGTCCAGTCTTCATATTTCTCTTGTATAAAACTACTGAGTAATATGTTAGGGTTTAGCATGAGGCATGGATTCCAGCTATAGGGTGTTCGTAATTTAATTGAAGAAACAAGAGACAAACATAAAAAGAGAGTAACAATATAAGACTGGATGTATAAGATGAGGGATTCAAACTGTAAGTACTACAGAGACAGGAAAGATTTCTGTGGATTGGGACTACTAAACTAGGATGAGTGAAATGAGTTGGGCTGTGCTAGAAGGAGGCACATAGATGAGCCAGTAAATTGCCCTGCAGTCCTTAGTGTAGCTTACATATATGGTAGAAGATTTTGGGAGACATGGTTACAAAGGCAGGTGAGGGTCACATTGTAGAAGGATTTGAATGCAGGGCTAAGATCTTAGGACTTTATGTTGTAGTCAATGGGAAACCACTCATGGTTGGTTGGTTAGTTTGTCTGGACATGGCATTTGCAAACAGTATACATTTTTTTTTCATGGTGAAGACACCTGAAGATTAGAGCTTCTTTCATTCTATAAGCTACATTGCCCCAACCATGAATAACATGCTTCAGGACATTGGGGTGGAGTGTGTTTGTGTGTGTGTGTGTGTGTGTGTGTATGTGTGTATGTCTATTTGAGGGGGCTGGAGATGGGCATATCTATTTGGTGCGGAGGAGCGGAAGAGAGGTAGCAATCATTTAAGTAGTATAGATTCTTTCTGTGTGCCAAGCTATATATCATATGAAAAGAGAAAAATCTATAAATATGAGGTAATAATGAGGGCCTTATAAAAACAAATTATAAACTTGAAAAAATGATTTATAAAAATATTGAGATTTAAAGATTTCTTGGTCAGAGGCTGAAGTTTACCAGGTAATTTAGCTTACAGGATTCAAATTCCTGAAATGACAGTGTCATTTCATTTCGACATTAAGAGTACCCAGGGAAGCTAACTCTCTGCCTTTCTCATGTCTGAACTACTGTTGCCAAGATCCTGCATTTCTTCTGTCAGATGAAAAGTGTGGCTTTTTGTGGAGCCACCTTTCACAATAACAGGGCTTGTGTAAAGATTCCCCATTTTTGAGATGCAGTGAACCTAACGAGAACTTGAAATTGATCCCACTGCTATACGAATCAGTATTCCATCAGTTAAGTTAATTGGCAATGTTTTTTTTCTTTTGTTTTCTTTAAAAAAAAAATCCTGGAAATGGTGAAAGACACATTGTCATGACCCAAAAAAAAAAAAAAAAAAAAAAAAAAAGACAGATTGGTAACATTAAAAACTGGAGGTAGAATCTTAGGAATAAAACCTCCCTAGTCAATATCAAATCTATACTTTTCTGCCTGAATTTGAAAACTTGCAAACTGATTTGACATAGGTCTCTGCTTTCTTCCTCCTTCCATTTCTTTTCTGCTGTCCATACTTATACTGTCTCATTTCCTGCATCTTTCATGAATGCTGTTACAAGGCCACACTCCTCTTCATTACCCTTCGAGCATTTGCCATTCTTTTCTAACTCTATTCAAGTTCTCTGTCATATCTAAAATGAATATATATATAACCTAACACACTTAATATGAATTGATGTTTTTTCTTTCTTTTTTTTTTTTGAGACGGAGTTTCGCTCTTGTTACCCAGGCTGGAGTGCAATGGCGCGATCTCGGCTCACCGCAACCTCCGCCTCCTGGGTTCAGGCCATTCTCCTGCCTCAGCCTCCTGAGTAGCTGGGATTACAGGCACGCGCCACCATGCCCAGCTAACTTTTTGTATTTTTAGTAGAGACGGGGTTTCACCATGTTGACCAGGATGGTCGATGTTTTTTCTTAACAATGAGATGCCAGACTTGAAAGTGAAAACTTGAATTATTGTACTTGAAAATATGTAAGGTAATGAATATTACAGACATTTTTGAGCTCCTATCTGTGACCTCCTGTTGATATACTTCGGATCCTTCTGTTGTATGTGAAATAGCAATTGCTCATTTGGAGACCCACAGTCATTGTTCAAGGAAGCTAATCTCGGAACAGAATGTGTATTTAGCTGCAAGACCAAAGACAATGAAAAGACCAAACATTATCACAATTGGAGGAAAGAGACAGGATGGGTTGAAATTTGAAAAATATGGGCCGGGCATAGTGGCTCATGCCTGTAATCCCAGCACTTGGGAGGCTGAGGTGGGCAGATCAGTTGAGTTCAGTAGTTTGAGACCAGCCTGGCCAACATGGTGAAATCTCATCTCTACTAAAAATACAGAAATTAGCCAGGCGTGGTGGTGGGCACAGTGGCAGGTGCCTGTAATTCCAACTAGTCAGACTGAGGTAGGAGAATCATTTGAACCCGAGAGATGGAGTTTGCAGTGAGCCGAGATCATGTCATTGCACTCCAGCCTGGGCAACAAGAGCAAAACTCCATCTCAAAAAAAAAAAAAAAAGAAATTTGAAAAATGTTTGAGATGAGCAATTTAATACTTAGGTACCAACTATTGCAGTAGTGGCTTTTTATCCTGGTTCCAGGGTGGAAAGAGGAGGATACAATGAATTATTTTTGCCTTTTATTAAAGGCTGGATAGATATTAAAACTTCATTTTAAAGAAATATTCGAAGTAAGAGAATGTATTACAATATGGTTTCCTATTACATTTATGTGAAAAACTGAGGGGAACACTGTTTCCCATGGTGCAAACACAAACCAAAAAAAGGTATTCCATTTAAATTGTAACTAAGCTTATACAGCTAGCCCTTTTTTCCTCATGCCAATTTTGTAGAAAGGTTACACTGTAATTATCAAGAGGAATGAATCATAATATGGTGAACTGGCTGGAAGTACTTGGTCACACACAACTTCAGTTTATTTGTGGTGTAATGATAGTCACCAGGAAGTTTGGGGTATGAAAACATTAGACACTTCTCCCACAATTTTGCTTCAAGGCAATTATAATAATAAAATTCTCAGATTAAATTTTGCCATACATACAATTATTAACTAAAATTTACTTGTAAGTAAACACAAAATAATTCATTAACCTGCCCTAAAAGTTTGAAAAAATTGCAAGCTCTCTGTCCTTTTAGGTGTCCCAGTCACTACCTCATAGAAATTGTTCACTTTTAGCAAATATAAAGATTCCTGAGCAGGAGTGATGATTCTTCCTGGCTTCAAACAACCACAGTTGTGCAGTCTTCATAGCTGGACATAGAACCACTTGAAAATTTAGCAGAAGATTATTTCTAGGTGTGAATAGGCCTCATGGGATTTTTACATCTTGTCCATAAAATGATTAGCAGTTATTTCTAAAATATGTTAGCCAGTGTATATAACTCTAGTACTTTTAATTCACTCCTGAAAACCCACATGCAATATTCATCAAGTTAGTTTACATACTTTGTTTTTATCAATAGGCACACATTTTTGTCATTCAGTATACTGATTAGTAAAACATCAGTTATTGATTGAAATATGAATAACAAATGTACCTATGATGACCCCCTTAATAGTACAGATTTCTGATCTCATCAGCCTGCTCCTGGCTGGTGCATTCTAGCATCCTGATTAGATGCTAGAAACACGTTGGTTATAGTTCACCCTCACTAACATACCTTTAGTCACTTTGTATTTTAAAGTAAGATGCAGACATTGTAACACATGATGTAATCATTTGCCACATACAGTATCCTTTTTGGTTGCCAATTTGTAAGACATGATTTGGAGTCTTAAAATGAATAGCAGAACTTTTCACTAATTTTATTTTTAAAAATTTTGCCTTGTACTTTAATTTAAACGATTTTCCTAGATGTCCTCTGTAACATTAAATATAATCTTTCTCCATTTTGCAAGTCTATCTATAATTGAAATTTTCTCTACCTCTAACACTTTTGCTAGTTTTGTTCATAGACTAGCATATACTTGTACCTTCTTAGTTATTTCTTAAGTTAATAGCACTGGGAAATCTTTCAGCTTGAATGTGTTAAAAAAAAAAAAAAAAAAAACTTCCTTTTTAATTTACCCTTATCTATTCCCAATACATTTTTAAAGCTCAATTAAAAAAAGTCCTAAAACTTAAACAGCTTTGGAAAGCAAAGTATGCTTTGATGGGCTTTCACTTAATATTTGATCAAAGAATAATTTACCTACTATGGAAAAATGTTTTTTAATTGTCATAATGATAAAATATAAGAACAAAGGCTGTGTGATTTGGGAAAGTTATTTAACCTCTCTGAAGCTTTGTTTTCCTTATAAATAAAATGAAGATAGTAATAATAAGTACCTTATAAAGTAATTTTAAGGATTAACAAAGTAATACATGGAAAACCCTTAGCAAAGTGTCCAAAACGTAAGATCTGGAAATTACAGTTATTAAAAAAAAATCAAGAGCAGAATTTCAGTAGAATGTTCAACAGTGTCCAAGTTGTCTCAGAGAGATCAAGTAAAGCATGAACTGCACAGAGTGAGAACTCAACATGCGAGCTTTTCTGCCAGAATGTGATATATGTGTACCTGAAAAACCACTTACTCTACAAAGTTGCAGAGTAAAAATAATGGGCTTAAGGGAGAAAAAACTAAGCTTTGGGCAGAATACTCAACAGTTTCTCACATTCTGTAGCAATCTATCCATCTGACAAAGGGCTAATATCCAGAATCTACACAGAACATAAACAAATTTACAAGAAAAGAACAACCCCATCCAAAAGTGGGTGAAGGATATGAACAGATACTTTTAAAAGAAGAAATTTTTGCAGCCAACAAATGTGAAAAAAAGCTCATCATCCCTGGTTATTAGAGAAATGCAAATCAAAACCACAATGAGTTACCATCTCATGCCAGTTAGATTGGAGATAATTAAAAAGTCAGGAAACTACAGATGCTGGAGAGCATGTGGAGAAACAGGAATGCTTTTGCACTGTTGGTGGGAGTGTAAATTAGTTCAACCATTGTGGAAGACAGTGTGGTGATTCCTCAAGGATCTAGAACCAGAAATACCATTTGACCCAGCAATCCCATTAGTGGGTAGATACCCAAAGGATTTTAAATCATTCTACAGTAAAGACATATGCACACGTATGTTTATCGCGTCTCTGTTTACAATAGCAAAGACTTGGAACCAACCCAAATGCCCATCAATGATAGACTGGATAAAGAAATGTGGCACATTATAAACCATGGAATATTATGCAGCCATAAAAAAGGATGAGTTCATGTCCTTTGCAGGGACATGGATGAAACTCAAAACCATCATTTTCAGCAAACTAACACAGGACCAGAAAACCGGACATCATATGTTCTCACTTATAAGTGAGAATTGAACAATACAAATAATATGCATAATTTTGTTGGGTCACATTCTTATCTCATTTTATTTTAGCTGCTGTAAGTAAAGATGATTCCATTATTTCAAGTCTTGACGTCACTGATATTGCACCAAGTAGAAAAAGGAGACAGCGAATGCAAAAAAATCTTGGGACAGAACCTAAAATGGCTCCTCAGGAACATCAGCTTCAAGGAAAGAAAAAGTAAGTCATTTTATTCTTTGCCAAGAAGTGAGATGGCATTTTAAAAAATCTAACATATGATCTTAAAAATTATATTTTTATTTTGAACTTATTTAAAGTTATTTTTAAGAAAATGTGATATGGGAATTGTAAAATGTTTGAATCAATATATTGTTTCTGGTATTTGGTTAATTTCTATTAATATTTAAAGCTGAAATGCTGAAAATGTAAGGAAAATTTTTTTCTCATAGTTTTTATAGATTAATTAGAAATGGCATGTAGGGTACTAAACATATTAGAATCCAACTTGTGTTCAGTAAAGTGTTTCAATCTAATTTATTGCTTAAAAGAGACCCATATAGCATTCAAATTATCCATTTAATTTGGTTATGCTTGGCATTTTTTCAAGTAAAATGTCTCTTTCTCATCATCTGTTTATTCCTCTCAAATTTTGGCATTGTGTACTTTATTTTCACTGTTTTTCACTCTTTGGTTCTGACTACCCTGCATCAATCTATATTTCAATTTAGTTGTGATGAGTTAAGAAGTTGGAACACTCAATATTTCATTACAGCAAAACAATGAGCATTTATAAGAATATTAACAGTTTAATCCAAAATGAATGTGCAAATCATTTGTATCTTTGGGTATATGTATACATGCTCTGAGTATTTTCTCTAAAGTTTTTTAAATTCAGTAAATAGTTATTGAATGATGATGCTATGGCAGATGATTTTATAGTCCAGTGATTGTCACAGTGTAGAATGAGGACACCTGGGGTTTTCTAATAACCCTTTGAAGGTCGTCCCTTCTTAAATTCCATACCTGTGTGAGGCTGGATTTTCTTATATCCTTCAATTAAATTAACATGTTACAGCTGATTAAATGCAGAAGCTAGTGAAAATCCAACTGTTTTCAGTCAAATCAGCTATCAAAGAGATTTGAAAAGTATAAAACAATGTCCTCACAACATTTTTTTCTGGAAAATATGTTTCATAAAGAATATATTATTCATATTATCACATACTGGATTTGTGTTATTTTTAAATGAATTAATGAATCTGTTTAAATTTTCTCAGGTTTAATTTTCAATATGGCAAATAGTCCACATAAACCAAAACGTGAACTCAACTCTTGAGACCCTCAAAAATTTTTTTAAAGTATAAAACGTTCCTGAGAGCAAAAACCTTTAAATTCTATTATAGACAATAATGATGCAAAGAAGCACAATCTATGCCATCAGGAAACTGGCAGCCTAGTGGGAACGTGTTTTAGTTTCTAGCATATAAATATAGTATACTGGGATTATTTTGTCTATCATTGTGTTTTTATTCTCTCCACAATTGGCCTGGTCTACATGTAGTTAAAAATTCTCTCTCTATACTATGCGGGGTCTCTAATGTCTTTAGAAAATATATGTAAACACTCATTATGCACCAAATTCTTTCTGGTTTGTGTTTATCATTTGAATTTATTCATAGCTTATAACCCCTTGATGGAGGTCATAGAGTTCAAGGCATAGTGTGATCTGTTTTATATAGTGAACCAAAAATATTTTCATTTTACAAACATCAAAATAGCTAAACTATTTCTGTGGATTAATATGGGAAAAAATAAAATTACAAGCAGTTTGAATTGTTCCAGAAACTAAGTACTTCATTCAATCAATTAGTAGACAAGTGAGCAATGAGTTGAAATTGAGTCATGTGCCAGGCATAATATTGATCATGCTGAGGATCCCAGAGGGTAGAAAATAGACAGAGCTCCTGTCCACACTGGAACTTTCAGTCCAATTGTTTTGTCTGATAATGATTTCATGGTATGGGGGAAGAAGGAAATATTGGTTTTATATTGGAAAGCTGCATGGTCTTTCATTCTGTGTGTGAACCAAAGGTAAGGTTTTGAAGTTGCTGACATTTTCGAGTACACCGTATTGCCTAGGAAGATTTTTGATGTGCATGATACAGAGATGAAAGAAGTTTAGCTCTGAATCAAGACTAAATATTTTTATTTAACTTTTTAATAAAGGTAATGTGTTTGTTTCTACAAACATACATACAATTAATATTACGTTCCTTTTCTTTTCCATGTTTAGATGATTGTGTCAATGTTTATGTTGTATATTTTCACCAATTTAAAAGTTGACAAAGTTGATGTAAACCATATCAGCTTTTTGAAATTGCCTGCTAATTATATCACTAGGCCCTTTAGGCAGACTGCCCCTAAGTAGAAATGAAAAACACCTGTTAGATGTCAGGGAGCATTTTAAAGGGTAAGAGAAATTTAGTTTAGCATGTGTCAATCAGATGTTGAGTGGTTGATACCCTACTGTATAATGCCTCCTCTTTTGCTCAAATAAAACAAAATGTTGAATTATGTATTTTGTTCTTATTATTTATACTATGGGATTTTTTTCTATTTTGAATACAGGAGACCAAAATTTTATGGCTCTTAAAAATTTTAAATACTAGTGGTACTTTCCAATTTTTTTAAGAAAAAGAAAGAAGCTTCTATAAAACAAAAGCAAAAGTAAGCCTTAACTCTTAAAAAAAAATCCCCAGAGTAAGACATTCTTGATTACTAATGGCTAGCCCTCATTTTATGTTTTAAAATTAAAACTACTACCTATTTTCCTGCGTTCCTAAAGCATATTTTTTTTCTCTGACAACTTGTCATCAAAAACATGTACATCAATTAGGTTCGTATAATTTATCTGTAGACTCCCAAACAAATGCAGATGTGGTTAGTTTGCTATTTATGAGTGAAAAAACATCAGTCCTACCTCTAAACTTCAGTTTCTTATGCCCTTCTGATTGCATGACCTTCAGTCCCTTCCAGTATTCCCACTGGACATCTTACATGTGATTCCACTGTTTAGCTTCTCTGTCACTGCACCTCAACAACAAAGAAACAAAAGTAGGGGAAGGAGTGATCATAAGTACTATGGCTTAATTTTTTTAATTTTTATTTTTGCTGTCTACAAGACTTTGTGCAAGTCATTTTACCTTTCTAAGGTTTAGTTTTCTCATCTATAAATGAAAGGATTACACTAGATAATTTATAATATTCATGTTTTGACAGTGGTGAATAGTTAAATAAATATTAAATCTACTATTCACCACTGTCAAAACATGAATATTACTTAGCAATAAAGTACTTATGCATTTATTAGCTATTATTGATTAAAATTCATAAAGCAATTAAAAATATGAAACATCTATGAGAAAAGTATTCATTTTTTAAATTTAAGTATTTATAGGTATATTACAATATAACATTTTAAGTACTTTATAAATACCATAGGGTTATTTTGCATTTTGAGAAAAACTAAATACTTAATTTATAAAACAAAATCATAATAATCTTTAAATTTAGTTGAACATTTATTGTGATCCTAAGTCATTGGTTTGGTGGCAAGGTAGAGGAGGAGACAGAGATAGAAAAATAAATAAAATTTTGATAGTGCTTTATATGTTATCTCTCATTTAAATCTCAGGCAAACCCTACAAGATAGGTATTAATTTAGCCTTCTTACAGATAAAAGCAACCAAGTCTCAGAAAGATATAGTTCTCTTGCCAGAGCAACAGAGCCAGTGTTTTATTCCAGAATTTGTGCCTGGTTCACTTCCTCAACTGGGTTTATAATCTTTTGAGAGACGAAGATATACACAATTTTGTGCAGAGTGAAGGAGTTACATCAGTCATAAAGTTCTAAACTGAAATCTTAGGAACTGTGTTGCAGATTTGTAAGTACACTATTATATGTTGGAATGGATTTGGGGCATTTATTTGACCTAAGAGGCACTTTTTTTTTTTAATTTTTAGAAGCTTTTCTTTTTTTGACTCAATATACAGAGAGAGACGACTTCAGTTAATACCTAAAATAATCTGTAAAGTTATTAGAGAGTGCAGAACAAATATGAATAGCTATAAAAGGAGTACAGAAATAAAATAAATATAAATTATTAAATTCACATAGCTTTATAATGAATTTTTCATTAACCTTGTAAACTTTCAGAGCATCTGGGCAAACTATGTAGATCAAATATAAAAGAAAATTTGTAAGTAAAGTTGCTTTTACCAATAAAAATACTAAATAGTGAAACATAAAAAATGTTTTCACAAGAAAATGTGTCTGATAACTACTATAGAAATATTTAACCACATCCTGTAAAATACTGTTAAGGTATATTTATGTCATATGAAAGATGGAGAAGTGAGCTCAAGCTCTGTATATTTGTTTTTGAGAATAAGTATGCCCAAATTTTCAGGAATTAACTTTAAGTAAAAGAGTGAAATGACATAGTGATGACTCAGGTCTATTTTTTTTCACTGGGATCCTTCCTTAGCTCTTCTCTATGTGGTAAAAAGACAATAGGTTTTTAGGTTTTTGCTCAAAACAGATTTAAAGTAACAGCAAAGCAAAAGTGACCTCTCAGAGAGTTGGGGTTTTAAAACAAAATTTAATGAGTTGATAGCAACATGAATAGTGAAAACATAAATATTGTTTATACAGGAAAAGTTAGCACATTACTTGGGTTTTCTAAATAAATTGTGAAAGCTGTCCTACAGATAATTTCTCAACAGATTGTCAAATGCTATCATTAGGTGATCTAACATATAAAGTAAAATTTTATCCTTATATGAAAGTAATGATTCTTCAACCACATAAGAAAAAATATTAAGAAAATTAGTAAGTTGAAATGCATTGTAATAGTCACAGTTTTATAATTAAATATTCCTATGTGCTGTGGAAGTTCTCTTTTAAAAATGCCACTTCTAATGTCTTAAAATCATTTTGTAACCTGAGATAGATGTAATTCTCTAAATCGCTAAATTTATTCTAAAAATAATGATACTGTCTTAAGTGGAAACTATGCAAATATTGACCCTATTCTGTTAAATAATATTATGAACATATTGCACACAGAAATTAAGTACTTATTGAAGGTCACACAGCTAGTGAAACAATTTTTCGATGGATTAATGAATGACACACTTTTTAGTGTTTCTAAAAGAGAAAAAGAGATTGTTTTCACATGCATGAGTTATTTTAACTTGCCAAATTTAGCCATAAGACCAGTTTAATTATTACTATAGTATAATTATCATCTTACAAATTAAACTGTTTCCCATTAACTAGCCACTACCATTTATAAAGTGCTTTGACTATATGGTGTTCATCTTTAGTTTACTATGCTAAAAAAAAATCACCTGCTTGTAAAACTTACTAAAAGTACATGAAATATACATTCAATAGAAACAGCTCTTAGTGTTTTTCAAGGGTTTTTGAAATTCTGGGTCCTTTAAGAATTTGTATGTGAACAAAGATTTTCTACTACACTCATGTTTCTTGTGTTCTTAGCCTTGTTTAACTAGAAAAGACTAACTGAGAATAAATTATTACACAATTTTATTTACTTCTTTTAAGTGATAAAGATTCCACGGAAAGTTTTGATTTTATAGTTTATGTCACCACCACGTGTAATATCTCATTAAATTCATCTAGGAAGCCTGGCTTCATTCATTATTTTCAATTCTAAACTTGTGTGGGATTTCTGACACTTTTGGTGTCCCCTCACAATGTTATTTTCTCTGTAATTCCTGTGAGAGCCTCTCAGTTGAGTTGGCATTGTAGGCCTACCCCATGATTTCACATTGACTAAGGAAATGAACAGTAGACACTTTTTGTTGAGAACCACAGAATTCTGACTATGACTTCCCCCCCATTGCTAAGCAAACTAGATACATTCCCTGATATTATATAATTTATTCTGTATGAGAGAAAATAAGCATTAATCATATCATTACATACATATATATATATATATATATATATATATATATATATATATATATATAAAATCATAAACTTTTGAAGGAATTCAGGATTTAGGGGAAACACAGCAAAGAGGATATGGCTTGAAGAATTACCATTTGAGCAGTATCTGAAGGTTAAAGAGGAGTGAAAGGGTACAATAGGGAGTAGAGAGCAGGGTTCAGGCAGGGGAAGCTGACTGTGAACATGTGGCCAGGTGGAATGTGTGAGTGTGAGAGAGTGGAGGGAGCAAGGAAGAGAGGGCCTGAGATGAGGCTGAGGGGTACTGGGAGGCCAGACCAACCAAGTTGTGTGGCCCATGTTGAGAATTCAGCTGTTCCTCATGGACAGGAGAGCATTCCAGTTTCTCACATTGCAGAGAACTTTACTTCTATTTTTCCTACCTTTTGAAACTGCTTTTTAATTCTTGTTAAGAAGACTATAAAATTATCAGATTGACTAGAAAACACTGAGGTTTTGGTTAGTATTGCATCTTTTTAGATATCAAAATTTAAAATGATCAAATGCTATTGTACTTATTTTCTTTCTCTTTTAAACTGTACTTTCAAACTGCTTAATGTTGTCTAATTTTGGACTCTCAATAATAAAACCTTCTTTTTTTTGAAACACAGGAAACTAGAAAATTGAAAACATACTGAAACTTATGTGGAGTGCTCACAGAGATAATTGATTAAATTGGCATCTGTGAGCAGTCCTGAGGTGCAGAATTGCATTGCTATTTTGCCTTTTTTTTTTTTGTAATATAAATGCTTTTTTTAAAGGAATATTTTTAGATCTTTGAAGATTTCCCACATTTAGTAAGACTCTGAAATCCTTGAATCTGGTATATATTGATAAATATTCATTTAAAAATTTAGTGTGTCTAATCCACACAATATGATTATACTAGGGGAACACTCATCCTGTTCTGTCAACTAGCATCAACACTAAGAGTTATTATTCAGCATAGCCATATGCTATACATTCCTTGTTATTTCCTATCTTGCATCACTTGAAATTGTGATTTGTGGAGTTGTTTTGTGTGTCTTTTTACTTCTGTATATTAAAATGAACCAGCTGAAAAAGGCTGCAGTATTTATGAAATTACTTTCATATTTATATAGTGTATTTTAATATCAGGTAAAATCCTGAGTATAAACAAGAACATTATAAAATTACTTTCTACAAATATATAAAGGTGCAATGTGTATCTAAATAAAATAGCACCATATTTGGCCTTTATTAGGCACCTAGCTTGATATTTTATTGAAGTCATGTTTATATACACACACACACACACACGTGTATATATGTCACATATATACATACACGTATATATACATATATATACATACACGTATATATACATATATATACATACACATGTATACGTATATATACGTATATACGTATACATATATATACGTATATACACACACGTATATATACGTATATATGTATATATATGTATACATATATATGCACGTATATATGTGTGTGTATATATACACATATATACATGTAACATATATACACACACACATATATACATACACACGTAGGTGTATATATATACATGTATATATATATATGTAACATGATCATGAAGGAAGAATTTTTCACTTAAATCTTTCAATTTAAGATCTATTATTTCTTTCAGCATTCTATGAAAAATAATACCGTAGTCTCTCCTTATCTATAGTTTTGTTTTCCATGGTTTCAGTTACCCACAGTCAACCACTGTCTGAAAATATTAAATAGAAAATTCCAGAAATGAACAATTCATAAATTTTATTTTTTGTGTCATTCTAAGTAGCATGACGAAATGTCACAATGTCCCATTCTGTCCTGCCAGAGATGTGAGTCATCCTTTTATCCAGTGTATCCACACTTTATATACCACCTACCATTTAGTCACTTAGTAGCTGTCTCAGTTTTCAGATTGAAAACATATAGTATATATAGGGCTTGATAGTATCTGTGGTTTCTGGCAAATGCTAGGGGGCTTGAAATGTATCCCCCTAGGATAACAGGGGAGTGCTGTACAATAAGGTCCTGCTCTGTTTGTATCAATAAATAAAAAATATATTAATAGCATTGTATTGTGACCTAAAGCCAGTTGTGTCTAGGTAGACTAGCTGGATTATTCTAACAAATTGGCTAATTAATTAATTAGTTACTGATTTAACCAAATTGGATCAATTTCCCAGTCTTACTGAAATTAGCAGCCAGGTAATAAAATCAACCAACTAAGAGAGTATTCAAATTCGATGATTTAATTAATGCCTTAATGCTTCACACTTCAACTGTTTGAGCCATTTCTTCACCTCACCCCACTCCACCTAGAAATTCTACTTTCTAGGCCTTCTGTTTCTCATTTTTGCAGGCTCTCTCTCTTAAGACCAAACACCAATTTTAAGATATTGGGATTAGCAACTGGACAAGGGCTTGGTTAACTCTTTCCAGAAACTGATAAATTAAAACTTAGAATCAGGGCTTCAGACCCCAGGAGAGGTGGCCAAGAAGAGAGCCAAATCCAAGTTGCAACAAAATCAGGATTATTCTGGAGACCAAGATGAGAAGTCAAACACAGAGATATAACATACATACCCATTTACCCAAACTGTGGCCAGTAGAACACCATACATACAAACACTTCTCATACCAAGATGAGAAGTCAAACACAGAGATATAACATACATACCCATTTACCCAAACTGTGGCCAGTAGAAGAGTGAAGTACTTAGGTGGGGGCCATGTGCCTCCAGCTCTGAGATTTAGATGTAGATGGAGGAAAGAAAGTCAGGATGTTTATTGAAATTAGATAATAATGAGTTCAGAATGTATTCTTTTTTATACCCTTGACAGTCTTCATTCTGTAGAACTATATAAAAGATAGGTACCGTAGAAAGGATGCCATATTTAAATAAGCTTGGAAATTGCTACATACCATAGCTCCCAGAGTCTCATGTGCCCCAAGACCCAAACTTAGAGAGTTATATTTTAAAGGCTCTCAGAAACCCTACAGTAAATAATTCATTTGACCCGGTTTAATTTCTCAAATACCCTTAAGCATGGCATCCACATGCAATCTGCCTCCATTAACAAAAAAAGACAGTCCAAGGGATAGTGTTTTGCAGGGTACTGAGTTAGCATACGGACGCTCAAAATTCCTGAATATCAAGGATTTTTAAGATTTAAAGACATTTCAACCATAGTTATAGAATGGAGGGCATTAAAGTGAATTTTACCAGAAAAAAACTTTGTATTCCCCTCCCAATCCTAGTACTTAGGAAACTTCCTGCTTGTCCCACTGATGGCCATGTTGAGAGTAAGGTCATTTTCTAGAGAATTTCAGTAATTGGAATACATAAGGATACCTCTAAAAGTAGTAGTTTAGCATCATCTCAACTACAGGATAAAACCATTAGAGTAGTTTGGGCCCAAAATACAAATAAATACTTGTAGAATCTTTAGATATTTTTATACAGTCTTTGTTTCTGTAGGCTAGCAAGTAAAAATATATAGATTAACATATTTCAAAGAGAAATTTTAAATTATAACTTCACAGATACTGGATGCTCCTTGAATTGTAGTGAAGGAGTTTAACTATGTGTTCTGAATCAACTTTTAAGTGGCCCCATTAAGTCATTGTGTGGGTGCAGAATTTCAGATGAACAGTGGATGGCAAAACAACACACACACCTTAGAGTGAGTTTTTGATTTAATTAGCCAGGACTACCCAATCTTATCACAGTCTTGTGGCTACCAGGAGCAGAAAAAGATGCAGCATGTGTCAGTCCAATATTTTCCCACCTCCATGGAGTGCAGTAGAGTATTGCACATCTGCCACTGATACAGTTTGTATAAGGTATTGTCTTCCTGAACCTGTGAAAGTTCAGTTCTTATTTCGTTATACCAGATGCCTACAGTATTATTCTTGAAGAAATTGCACAGTCATCTACTTTTGTTTTGAAAAGTTATTATAAACATTAGAATTTTCATGGCTTCCAAACCAAAGTTAGTATATCTGTTAAAGCTTTTCAGGGTCCTAAAAAGCTCATTTCCCCACAGTAACCCAGTTGCAGTCACATAGAGTTTATGTGACCATATTCACTCTTAATGAGATTCTTCTTTTTAATGGAGTTTTGAAGAAAGTTATTTGTTTCCTTTCTGATATCTTCTTTCTATGTTTTTTATTAATGTTTTAAATTATAAAAGTTAAAACTTAGTGAGGGAGTAAGGGTCTGGTATTAATTTGTTCATTTTTTAATAAAATGAACTTTGCTTTATTTGTTTCCCAGTTATAAAAGCAGTACATACTCATTCCAGAAAACTCAGAAAACACATAGAAACAAAAGAATGAGCATATGGGAAACTCATAATCCCACCCATCTGGAGATGACCACCTTTAAGAGCATGGTACTGTGTGTCTTTGCAGATCCCTCTCTCTTCCACACTTCATTTACAAAACTTGGCTCACACCGGTTATGCTATAACCTGCAACTTTTTTTTCCTTCCATTTAGCAATCAATATGGTATACTGTGGGAGGAAAATAAATCTTTGGAAGACTATGTTTTAAAAGCAGTTGATTAATTTGAGATATAGACTAGCTTGTATATAGACAGAGTTATATATGGAATTTCACATATATGCATGTATGTTTTGCCAGAATTTCTCCAGGAAGGTTATAACAATTTGTACCCTCACAACAGTGTTTGCCTTCTGGGTTTTGTTGTTGTTTACCAATTCATTTTAGAAATATATATATATATATATATAGAGAGAGAGAGAGAGAGAGAGAGAGACAGAGAGAGAAAGAGAGGAAGATGAAATTGCATGCACCAACTTAAAATGTGGTAGTTGACCATGGGATCATCAAAATACATTCATTTTGAAAAGATGATCCCATCTTTTCAAAATGAATGTATTTTCATGCCTTTAAAACCTGCTAGCAATGTCTTTCTTTTTTAAAGTTTAAGTCTCAAAGTATTTGAAAATTATGTGTTTTAAATTTAGGTGGAAAATATAAACATCAGATTCAAATATCTAATTTTTGCAGATTTTTGTTACCTGAACTTTAAATTTTTAAATGTCAAATTCAGTACATAAAATGAATGTTCAATTGCTATATATTAACTCTGGTCATCATGAGCAAACCTCACTTTTTACACAACTTTAATTTTATCATAATGTTTATCTTAGTTGCAAAAGTAAACACAGTGGTGGTTTTAAAACGATCGGTTTTTATTAGCTTCACTCTGTGTTTACCTAACTGTTCAGGCCGCGGCTCTCACTTTCCTTGCTGCATATTTTGATTAATGGCCCCTTGGCCTTGTTCCAGAGTATACTGATTATGGTCAGTTCACTTCAAAGATGATTTATTAATTGTGTTTGTTACCCAAAATAATTAAATAAAGAGTGATCATATGCACTATTATAGATTTGCCAATAAAATCAACAGCTAAACTTTAAGATAATGTTTGCCTGAATAGATTTTTTAAGTATACAGAAAGGACAAAAAAAAATTTTTTTAATGTAATCTGTATTAAGTACAGATTTATGGCCTTTTAAAGCATGATTATTAAATGTATCATAGGCTTGGTCTTGTAAGTGCATGAATTTTAAGTTCTACTTTAGCATAATTTCAAGATAATATGTTTCATTGGAGCTTACCTAGGTGTTTTTAAAAAATATTTCCGTGTTTATAACTCACCCTGGGAACAATCCTTACTACAATTCCCCCAGGCTATTACATACATTTAAATTTTAGATTACTGACAGACTCAGATGTCTGTTTAAAAAGAAATGTTTATAGGAGGTCTTTATAATCTTTCTGGGCTTTAAGTAAAGGGGGTTTATTATATGTTTCATATATATTATATTCCTGTCAGTTGAAAGACTTTGATACATAAAATTTCTCTAAATTTGGCTTGATAATAGTTATTGTTTCAGGCATTTTAAGCACTCTGCCAACATAGAATAATGTGTAAATATTCATTATATGTGGCCAGCAAAGTTATTAATCAAAAGCAATGACTCCCTGCTCATAATTTATGGTTCAGTATTAAAGGAAAAATAGGAGGTATATATATTTTCATATACTGTATTCAAAATTTTCACTGTAACAGTGAAATTCTATAACTTAAATCATCTAGTATGATATGTAACTCAATGTAAAGTAGGTATTTGGTCTGTAGTAAAACATTATGAAATAAAATAAAATGTTTTATCACACTAGAACTATAGACTGTTTCATGTCTGAAAGTATAAACTTGTTATGCCAAATAAGAAGATATGAACCCTAAAAGTAACAGATGTCAGCAAATGGAACAAAGAAATCAGATATGAGAGTAAAAAATAAACCTAAGAAATTAAAACTATAATAATGATCCATTAGTATTATTCAAGGATTTTGTTTGTTTTTGGAAAATTGTTGCTAAAGGACAAGAGCACAAACATGCTTTGTTTAAACACCATTATTAAAAAATACTTTCAGTAAATTTCAGGACATAATGTTTTTTTTCTTTTTTTGAGATGGAGTCTCACTGTGTTACCCAAACTGGAGTGCAGTGGCATGATCTCAGCTCACTGCCACCTCTGCCTCCTAGGTTCAAGCAATTCTTCTGCCTCAGCCTCCAGAGTAACTGGGACTACAGGCATACGCCACCATGTCTGGCTAATGTTTGTGTTTTTAATAGAGACAGGGTTTCACCATATTGGCCAGGCTGGTCTTGAACTCCTGACCTTTTGATCTGCCCACCTCGGCCTCCCAGATTGGTGGGATTACAGGAGTGAGCCACTGTGCCTGGCCATAATATTTTATTTAATTGAAAATCTTTTACAATAACCTTGTTTCTAAACAATTTCTAAAATTTATTTCTTTAGCTCAGATATGAATATGTTACTTTGTAAAATGTTATTTTTGTAATAAATGAAGATAAATTATCAATGTATTGGGAAATCAATGTTATCATACCACCATTATTGAATGTTTACTCCTGTATACATCACTTCTAGAAATACAGGATAAGAGGTTGGTACAGGCTCTGTCTTTGTCTTTGTATATGAATAAAACAGTGAAGGAGCAGTAATGAATAGCACACATATGTTGTTTGCTTTTGGTCCACATTACATTTTCTGACATACTATCTTTAATATGTATATGGCTAACTATAATATGTCTAGATTGTGCCAAATTCCATAGTAGGTATGAAAGCTATGAAATTTCAGAGAAAAGAGAGTTGATAATCTTTTTGGAGGTATATGGAATAAGGAGATAGGATAAAATCAGAGAAGACTAACCAGGAGGAAGTGTTATTTGAGTCTGGCTTTGAAGGTGAATGTTGTTTCTAAAGGCATAAACACCTGAGGAGGTGTTATTTGAGTTTGGCTTTGAAGATGAATGTTATTTCTAAAGGCATAAACTGAAAGAATGAGAGTGCTAATTGAACCCGATCCACAGCATCCCCTTATTTATTTTAGTAACAGAACTCCTTTCCACCACCTGCTCTATCCACAAGAGGCTACAATTCCCAGCCTCACTAGCAGTGATGGGTGGCCATGTGACAAAGCCATTGCTAATGAGATATAAATGGAAATGATATGTGTAATTTGGGGATGTTGCCCATAAAATGATTGAGCATACATTCCCATGTCTCTTTCTTCCTTCTCAGCTATCTTCCACCTAACATTTAAGGAAACCATGGTAGGAGATAGCTAAGCAAGATAGGAGGAATCACGGTCCCTTGGACAGTCTCAGAGAGCAGGGCAGCACACCCACCTTGGACCGTCCAGCTACCTCTGGACTATTGTGTGAGAGAAAAATAAATGTCTAGCTTGATTGAAGCCATAGTGGTGGTTTGTTTTTATTTTGTTTTGGTTTTTGTTTTCTTTGTTAGAGAAACCTGGGATAGCCCCTTACTCAAAGGAAGGGCTATCCTGTCAGGGGAGCAGACCGTATAAAACAAGCATGGAGAAAGAGTCTGAAAGATTGAGGACCAATGCCTATATCCTTGAGGTGCTTAGAAATAGGAATAAAGCTAGCAAGGTGGGCAGAGCATAGAGCACAGAGACTTAGATGCTAAACTTATTTATTTGAACTTCTATTATGAACACTCCAAGGAACTCTTAAAAGGTTTTGAGCCAAAGAATGGCAAAATGAACAGTGCTTTACAAAAATTTTCCTGGAAACCATATATTGGATAGAAGGAATGTTTACAGATTGGCAGTGAAGACAGGAAGGTAGTCTAGTAGTAATCCAGGAAGAGTTAATTGAAGAATAGTGACTCTAAGTATGAATGTGATTGGAAGGAACAGCAGGGATGAAATGAGAAACATTTAAGGTTGCTATCCTCTTACTACTAGAGATCTGGAAAGCCTCATTAGTTATCGAAACCTATTTGGTAAATCTAGTCTTTACCAAAATAAATCATCTGTCTTTAGAAATCAATCTACCTACCACAAAAGGTGGATAAAAAGCATAAGTCATGGAAATTCACTTCTCAAAAGACTGGAAAAGCTCCCTTTTCCATGCTGCTATATTTATATACTCAAATATATAGATTGTAATGCATTAATATTATGTCATTTTACATAATTTCATTTATTTCGTTTTTGAACTTAATTACAGCTATAAGTAATTTATCAGCAAGCTTTCTTCAAATTGTGCTCTAAGATGGGTTACTCAGGAAGCTGTATTGCAGCCCGTGAAAACCTTCCTTGTTATAAAGGTTCTTGTTTGTTCCAACCACAGGAAATATTTTCTCTGGACATGTGTTTTGATTGTGATCTGAAGGCATGGGGTTTCTCTTACTTGGGGTTATATGATATTCTCTTTATGGAATACGAAGAAAATCAGCTTTTTCACTGACACATTCTGTTATGGATATAGTGCTGATTTTAGAGTGTTTTCCCCTAGGACAATGATATATAATGTTCTAGAAATTTCCCAACTTTAGAGAATAAGATGCGAATTGAACAAATCAATTTAGCAAACTAATGAAGTAATAAGGTATTAATATAAAACCAAATGTACCTATATATCCATATTTTAGGGAAATCATGAAAATGATAATTTTCTATTTATTAAGGTTTATTTTGGGTTAAGCAATAATGGCACCATACAAAATGAAACTGTTGGAGAACACTTTATCTGTTTTCAACTGCTATGTGGGCAAATAAGGCAGATGCAAATCTCAGTGTTCTCACTGAATAATAAGATGGTCTTTCAGGTCTCAAGTATATTTTTGGAGTCTTCCATTTTAGTATTCAGGAACATACACCAATAACTTCCAGAAGAGGAAAACAAACCTATCATAAGAATGAAAACTTGGCATTACAGATTATCCTTAGACAATGGTTTTAGGCCTTTGCCTTTTATCTCCACCTTGATATAGTAATGATGTACCTACTAGATGCCAAGCACTGTGTCCTATGCTGGGACTACAGCGCCAAATGAAAGAGACCAGGTGCTTTCCCTCAAGGAAGATATGATGTAATTTCATAATTACAGTGCAATGTGATAATGAGGCCACATGGTGTAATAATAGTTCCAAGTACATCTAGAATGCCCAATTAAAATGAATACTAGAGGGAGGCACAAATAACAAAGAAAAAATTTGTTACTGTTTTTCATTAACCAAAGATGGATGCACAGATAAGTAACTCTATGTGGGAAAATATATTACATTTGATAGAACTCAAAAAATAACCTCTGAAATTGGGAATTCAGTAAAAATAGTTACAAAAAAGAAAATATTATACACTAGCATAAAACCTAACACATAGTAGATATTCAATAATTACCAAGTAAATGAAGTAATAAATGGACCTTTTCTATAAGACAAGAAAGAAAATATTAAGTAGATCTCACCCAGCAGAATCTTCCCCTTTTTAGAAGATGGTATTACATCTGTATCAGAGGTCCCCAACCTTTTTGGCAACAGGGACCAGTTTTGTGGAAGACAGTTTTTCCATGGACCTGGGGTGGTTGGGGGGTGGTTTTGGGATGATTCAAGCACATTATATTTATTGTGCACTTTTATTTCTTTAATTATTACGTTGTAACATATAATGAAATAATTATACAACTCACCATAATGTAGAATCAGTGGGAGCCCTAAGCTTATTTTCTTCTAAGTAGATGGTCCCATTCAGGGGTGATGGGAGACAGTGACAGATAATCAGGCATTAGATTCTCATATGGAGCACACAACCTGGATCCCTCACGTGCACAGTTCACAATAGGGTTTGTTCTTCCCTATGGGAATCTAATGCCGCCGCTGCTCTGATAGGAGGCAGAGTTCAGATGGTAACGCGAGTGATGGGAAGCGGCTGTAAATACAGATGAAGCTTACTTACTCACCCACCACTCACCTGCTGCTGTATAGCCGAGTTCCTAATAGGCCATGAACTGATACCACATGATACCAGTTCATGGCCCAGAGGTTGGGGACCGCTGGTCTATATAGTAACTAAAGCCTGAAATTTAAGAGTTATCTTTAGCTTCTTTTCTCTCACCCCTAGCTCTGCTCCATTTGTCATTCTCATACTTTATACTTCTAAAATATCTTAGAATTTAATGTTTTCTACTTCTGCTGCCACTAACCTAGTCTAAGCTGTGATCCTTTTGCATGCATGACTGCAACCTACTCCCTTGTTTTCCCCATTTCCACTTCTCTGACTCCAAAACTGTTGTCCACATAGTGAACTTCTGAAAACACAAATTGTATTATATCTTTATACTTCTCCCTGTGTCTCCAGATTTTCCATCATGTTCCTAGAGTATTCCAGTGCCTTCCCATTGTGCTTAGTCTAAACTCATTACCATAGGTTATGTGCTTTGAATGACCTTGCCCCTGCATCATCCTGAAACAAATTGTGTGATATATATATATATATTTTTTTCTTTTCAAAGAAGTGAACAGAGTCTCACTCTGTTGCCCAGGCTGGAGTGCAGTGGCAAGATCTCAGCCCACTGCAATCTCTGTTTCCTGAGTTCAAGCGATTCTCCTGCATCAGCCTCGCGAGTAGCTAGAATTACAGGCATGCACCACCACACCTGGCTAATTTTTGTATTTTTAGGGAGACAGGGTTTCACCATGTTGGCCAGGCTGGTCTCGAACTCCTGACGTCTGGTGATCTACCCGCCTCCATCCCCCAAAGTGCTGGGATTACAAGCGTGAGCCACTGCGCCCAGCCTGAAAAATATTTTTAATCACCTTCCTAGTACCAGAAAGTGGTATAGATGATGCAGAAAGTGTGTCGAACAAGAAATTAGGGATGTACTTAACATTTGTGTGGAATGGAACATATAATTATTAGAAGAAAAAAGAAATAGTTATATATGTCAAGCAAAGAAGTAAAATTATGTGATGTGATGATGCATTAGTGGGTAGCTACTTTAGATCAGGTCATGAAAGTCTTTGTTGATGTTTAAGCTGGGGTGTGAATGACAAGGAGACCATCTTGCAAAAATCAGGCTGAAGAGCATTCCAGTCAAGGAGAACAGCTAGTAAAACATTCCTAAATTGGAACAGAGCTTGACCTTTTACAGGAACAGAAAGAAAGCTAATGTATCTGGAGTACTATCAGAATGAGAGAGTAGATAGTACATAAGAGGTTGGAGATGTGGACAGTGCTAGAGCATATCAGACTTTGCAGGTCAAAATAAGAAAGTTGGGTTTGCAGGTCAAAATAAGAAAGTTGGGTAGTTTTCTTAGTTGTAAGCCATTAAAGGGTTTCACTCCAGTGAGTAACATAATTTGAATACTCTTATAATGATCCAGTGGCTACTGTATGAAATATGAATTGTAGCAACTCTGTTATGAAAGGGTGTATATGTCATATTCTTCACAACCTTACACAGTGGCCCTGGGGGAAATGGAAGGTACAGTAGGGGTGGTTAAGAGGTTCTTGCAGGAAAGAGAGGGAGGAAGAGATGGAGGAGGAAAAGAAGGAGGATGGTGGTGGTAGCCAAAGAGATGGAGACACTTGCTGATGGAATAGTTGGGGGCAGTGTGTGGGCAACGGTAAAGAATAAGAGGTGGTGATATGGAAGAGAGGAATCAAGGATGATTTTTATAATTTTGACTTCAGTAACTGGGTGGGTGGAAGACTGAGCCTAGAGAAATGAAAGGAGGATCAGATTTGGATGATGTGAGGGATAAGATTTCTGTTTGTTCCAAGTTAAAATTGAGATGCCTATTAAGCATTCAACAGGGTATATGATAGGGAAGATAGCTATATAGATGAATTATTCTATGGAGAGATTTCAAATAAAACAGAGATTGGGGGACTCTAGGATAACAGTCAATTCTTGTTATTCATGATAGTTATGTCCTATGAAGTAAGTTTGAACATTGAATTAATAAAACTGACCCTTTGCTCCTGGGGGAAATACAGGGTTAGATTCTTGGAACCTCTGGTCACATTTTCATTAACTGAGCAATACATAAACTCATTTTGTATGTAATTATGTTAAAAGATACCTATTTGATACACATTGTTAATGCATTAACATTGGACTCAAGCCTCAGTGAAGCTTATCTAACACACATTTCCTCTGTAAAGGAGGGAAGGAGAGAGGAAGGAAGAGAGGGAAAGAGCCTCAGTAGGATAATGTATAAAGGTTAAAAGTTAATTTTTCTGGCATCTAGGCTCTTGTAAAGATCTGCCAAACTCTTCTTGGGAGGTTGCTATTATTTTTTTGTGATTTAGATTTGCTGTCATTATTATTATTTTTGAGACAGAGTCTCACTCTGTCGCCAGGCTGGAGTGCAGTGCCACAATCTCAGCTTATTGCAACCTCTGCCTCCCAGGTTCAAGTGATTCTCCTTCCTCACCCTCCTGAGTAGCTGGGACTACAGGCATGTGCCACCACACCCAGCTAATTTTTGTGTTTTTAGTTTCACCATGTTTGCCAGGATGGTCTTAATCTCTTGACCTAGTGATCCACCCACTTTGGCCTCCCAAAGTGCTGGGATTACAGGCATGAGCCACCACGCCCGGCTGCTGTCATTATTTTTAAAATCATTTTTTTTTTTTTTTCGAAAGAAAGAAAAAGAATAAAGAAGAGGAGGAAAAAGGAAGAGAAAGAGAGAGAGAGAATGGGAGTATTGCTTTCTTGCCCAGGCTAGAATGCAGTTTAGTAATGGGTATTGAAAACCTCTTTTATACCAATAATTATACTTGATGTAAACAGGAAGGAATAAGGGAAGAAAATAACAAACGAGCAGCCAACCAATATTTCATTTAAACCTATGAAATGCTATGCGATTACTGAGGAGTGATTTACTTCCAATTATGTAGTCACTTATGGAATAGGTGTGAGGTGGTAATGTATGTTTTATGTATTTGAAGTGGAGAGTTCTATAAATGTTTATTAAGTTTACTTGTTCCGGGTCTGAGTTCAAGTCCTGGATGTCCTTGTTAATTTTCTGTCTCGTTGATCTATAAAATCATTAGCTCTTCTTGTTACATTGATCCTTTTGCCATTATGTAATGTCCTTCTTTGCCTCTTTTGCTCTTTGTTGCTTTAAAGTCTACTTTACCAGAGGCGAGAATTGCATCTCCTGCTTTTTATTTGTTTATTTTTACTCTCTGATTGGTTGATAAATCTTCCTCCTTCTCTTTGTTTTGAGTCTTTGTGTATCGTTGCATGTGAGATGGGTCTGGATGCAGCATAGCAATGGGTTTTGGCTTTTTATCCAATTAGAATATATATAACTTTAATACTAGCATTTGATGCTAGCTGGCTGTTTTGCCCATTAGTTAGTGTAAATTTTTTGTTGTGTTAATGTTCTTTTCTTTTTGATATATTTTTGGAAAGACTGATATTGATTGTTCCTTTATATGTATAGTGCTTCTTTCAGAAGCTCTTGTAAAGCAGGCCTGGTGGTGGTGAAGTCTCTAAGTACTTGTTTGTTCGCAAAGGATTTAATTTTTCCTTCGATTATAAAGCTTAGTTTGGCTGGATAGGAAATTCTGGGTTGAAAGTTCTTTTCTTTAAGGATGTTAAATATTGGTCCCCACTCTTTTCTGGCTTGTAGGGTTTCTGCTGAGAGATCTGCTGTAAGTCTGATAGGTTTCCCTTTATGGGTAACCTGACCTTTCTCTCTGGCTGCCCTTAGTATTTTCTCCTTCATTTCAACCCTAATAAATCTGGCAATTATGTGCCTTGGGGTTGGTCTTCTTGAAGAATATCTTTGTGGTGTTCTCTGTATTACCTGGAGTTGAATATTACCCTGCCTTGCCAGGTTGGGAAAATTTTCCTGAATGATATCCTGAAGAGTATTTTCCAACTTGGATTCATTCTCTTCATCACATTCAGGTACACCTATCAAACGTAAATTAGGTCCTTTCACATAGTCCCATATTTCCTGGAGACTTTGCTCATTCCTTTTCATCCTTTTTTCTCCAATCTTGTCTTCTCGTTTCATTTCACTGAGCTGGTTCTCGACTTCTGATGTCCTTTCTTCTACTTGATCAATTCGACTGTTTAAACTTGTGCATGCTTCGCGAAGTTCTCGTGTTGTGTTTTTCAGCTCCATCAATTCACTTATATTCCTCTCTAAATTGTCCATTCTCGTTAACATTTCGTCAAACCTTTTTTCAAGGTTCTTAGTTTCTTTGCATTGGGTTAGAACAAGTTCTTTTAATTCACAGAAGTTTCTTATCACCCACGTTTTGAAGCCTGCTTCTGTTATTGGAACACACTAGTAATCTATTAAGCCTTGTTCTGTTATTGATGAGGAATTGCGATCCCCTGTAGAGGGAGAGGCATTCTGATTTTGAGTATTCTCTGCCTTTTTATGCTGATTTCTTCCCTTCATTATATATTTATCCGTCTGTTGTCTTTGTAATTACTGACTTTCTAACTAGGTCTCTGAGCAGACGTCCAACTTGTTGATTCCCAGCGCCGAAATCTGAGCAGTCCACTGCGCCGGCCAGAATAGCGGTGTTAAGATTGATGGTGCTTTTCTGCCCGGGAATCTCCGGACTCTGCACCAAGAACTGGCGCGCTAAGGCACCAGCAAAACCGCCGCGCCGGCCACAAGAGTCGCCCTGGCGACACGTGGGGCTCCTCTGCTGGGAATCGCCTGGTCCACGAGCAACAAATATTCGTCTGAAAGTGTGGCGTCCTCTCGTTCTCTGCGCTTTCACTGGGAGCTAGGAGCCCGAGCTGCTAGTGATCAGCCATCTTGGATCTCTCTCCTAAAATCATCTTCTTAATATTATGGTTAGTATTCAGTGATCTTTGATAATATATTATGTATAGCTGTTTTATTTAAATTCATCTCAGAGTTCAGGCTTATGTTTCCTGAGGACCAGACAATCTACTGTTCATTTTTCTCTGGGAGCTAGCAGGGAAGACAGGTAAAAAGAAAATTTCTACATATTACATTGTTTAAAATATAGAGATGCCCAGGCTATATATAGGAAGACAGAAGGGGTTTTATTTAGCCCATTTAATCAACAGCTAACTAGAATACATTGCTGGGTTGTCTTTCACAGGCAGCATTGTACTTTGTATTTGCAGTGAACCTGATGGAAATTATCTATTGGTTGAAGTTACCTGAAATTTTGAAAATTCTTATTTATCTTGACATTTATATTATCTTACATAATTGCTTACTGCCATTGGCATTTTTGGGAACTTGAAAATTATTGTAATCCTTTCCTACATTTCAAATAATTTACAATGATAGGGAATTGAATCCAGTAACTTATTCATTCTGAATGTTTGGAATATCATAGATTATTATGTACTCTAAGAATCCTAAATTTATTACTAATTTTACTCCCATTTGAATTACAGGCAATAAAAGAAATAATAATGTCGATAATCTAAAATAACATAAAGGAATTCTTATTTTTCTATTTTCTTTTTGTTTTGTCTACTTGTTTCACATAATTGTTATATTGTTATAATATTGGAATGGAATTTATTGATTAATCCAAAATAATAATATATGGCATGTGACACTTACATAAATGCTTTGTAGGACAAAAGGCATATTACTTTAAATGAAAGCCCATTTTACCTGGTAATGTCCACCTTTGGATCACAGTTTTGCCTTCTATGTTGTATCAGATAAATCTTCTACATTAAAATCACTTGTATAACATAGAGTCATGTTGAGTGCATACAGCTTGTACAAATGTATCATATTCCCTCTATTCCCCTCTCCTACATAATAACAGGGAGGGTAGAAAGAGAGAGAGGAAAGGGAACAATTTAAATAGTGCTGGGAATTCCACTCAAGCATATGCCCAGGAGTGAAAATGGAATCTCCTTTCCCTAGCTCTTTGAGTTTCCACTATCTTTCCATTATATGAGCACTGCATTTAAAGATAAACCTTTTTATACAACTAAACACAAGGTAACCATGTAACATTATATACTGCATCATGGAAAACAAATAGCCATAAATTGCAAAATAGGAAGAAACCTGTTAATCCTGGGGTGCTGAACCAATTGAAATTGGTATAACATGCTGAACTATAGTATTTTCCTAAGAATTTTCAGGATAATTTGATTTTCACATTAAGACCTACAATTAGAACTCTACCATTAAATAAGATATAATTGTATTTAACTTGAAGACCATTTTATACTCTGGGTTTTTTCTTCTTCAAGGTTAAAAGCCTAACTTTTTAACAGTCTTGTGTATAATATGGTTGTCACATGTCGGTCTCTTAGTTGGATTTCCTTTTCACTGAATGCATGTAATTTTCCAGTGTTCCATTAAAGTCATGCCCTCCAAACCCTGTTTATATCTCAGACATGGTGTGATCTTTACAGAGAGTAATGGGATACTACACGTCTGTTAGTGTGGGGTGTTCTCTTGCTGTTATACCTTTTTAAAAAATTTATTTATTACACTTTAAGTTCTGGGATACATGTGCAGAATGTGCAGGTTTGTTACGTAGGTATACATGTGACATGGTGGTTTTTCGCAGTCATCAACCCATCACCTAAGTTTTAAACCCTGCGTGCATTAGGTATTTGTCCTAATGCTCTCCTTCCTGGTGCCCCCGCCCACCCACTGACAGGCCCCGGTATGTGGTCTTCCTCTCCCTGTGTCAATGTGTTCTCATTATTCAACTCCCACTTATGAGTGAAAACGTGGTGTTTGGTTTTCTGTTCCCATATTAGTGTGCTGAAAATGATGGTTTCAAGCTTCATCCATGTCCCTGCAAAGGATATGAACTCATTCTTTTTTTATAGCTGCATAGTATTCTGTGGTATATATATGCCACATTTTTTTAATCTAGTCTATCATTGATGGGCATTTGAGTTGGTTCCAAGTCTTTGCTATTGTAAATAGAGCTGCAATAAACATACATGTGCATGTGTCTTTATGGTAGAATGATTTATAATCCTTTGGGTATATACCCAATAATGGAATTGCTAGGTCAAATGGTATTTCTGGCTGTAGATCCTTGAGGATTCGCCACACTGTCTTCCACAATGGTCGAACTAATTTATACTCCCACAAACGGTGTAGAAATATTCCTATTTCTCCACATTCTCTCCAGCATCTGTTTTTTCCTGACTTTTTAATGATTGCCATTCTTACTGGCCTGAGATGGTATCTCATTGTGGTTTTGATTTGCATTTCTCTAATGGCCAGTGATGATGAGCTTTTTTTCATATGTTTGTTGGCTGCATAAATGTCTTCTTTTGAGAAGTGTCTCTTCATATCCTTTGCCCACTTTTTGATGGAGTTTTTTTTTTTCTTGTAAATTTGTTTAAGTTCCATGTGGATTCTGGATATTAGCCATTTATCAGATGGGCTGACAGATTTTCTCCAATTGCCTGTTGACTCTGATGATAATTTTTCTTTTTTTCTGTGCAGAAGCTCTTTAGTATAATTAGATCCCATTTGTCAATTTTGGCTTTTGTTACCATTGCTTTTGGTGTTTTAGTCATGAAGTCTTTGCCCATGCCTATGTCCTGAATGATATTGCCTAGGTTTTCTTCTAGGGTCTTTATAGTATCAGGCTTTACATTTAAGTCTTTTAATCCATCTTGAATTAATTTTTATATAAGGTGTACGGAAGGGGTCCAGTTTCAGGTTTCTGCATATGGCTATCCAGTTTTTCCAGCAACATTTATTAAATAGGGAATCCTTTCCCCATTACTTGTTTTTGTCAAGTTTGTCAAGGATCAGATGGTTGTAGATGTGCGGTGTTATTTCTGAGGCCTCTGTTCTGTTCCATTGGTCTATATATCTGTTTTGGTACCAATACCATGCCATTTTGGTTACTGTAGCCTTGTAGTATAGTTCAAAGTCAGGTAGCATGATTCCTTCAACTTTATTCTCTTTGCTTAGGATTGTCTTGGCTATATGGGCTCCTTTTTGTTTCTATTTGGCTGTTACACCTTTTATTCCTGAGTTATCACTACTTTTCTAGTTATAGATGCTGCTACTTTTGTGTCAGGACTCACCGCTATGTGAGAAAGCTACTTAATGACTCTAAGCCTCAATATTATAATTTCTTTCTTTTTTTTTTTTTTTTGAGACGGAGTCTTGCTCTGTTGCCCAGGCTAGAGTACAGTGGTGCGATCTCGGCTTACTGCAACCTCTGATTCCAGGTTCAAATGATTCTCCTCTCTCAGCCTCCCCAAGTAGCTCGGACTACAGGCACACACCACCACACCTGGCTAATTTTTTTATTTTTATTTCTTTAATAAAGATAGGTTTTCACCATGTTGGGCAGGCTGGTCTCAAACTCCTGACCTTATAGCAATACCTACCTCATTAAAATTAATGAGATGACAAATATAATATGCCAGGCACATGATAAATGTTCAACATGAGTAACTCCCTTAACTCTTGCTCATGTTCATTTTGTTTTCCCTTTCTAGTACCCCACTGTCTAGTTTGAATATAAACTGTCTTCCTAGTCAGGTTAATTACTTGTGGAAAAATTACACTACAAAAGTATTCATCTGTATTATGTTTAATAATTTATAATCTAATAATTTTTATCATCTGAAATTCCAGAATAACTACGAAGTATCAAGGTAACTTTTGTACCATCCTGCTCATGCCATATAGTTTGTATATTTTCATATCATAAGCATCTTTTCAACAAATATTTGCTGAGTACCTAATGTGAGCCAGACACCAATCTAGGTACAGAATATATGGTGGTGAGCAAAACAGCTAAGATTATGTTCTGGTGGTGTGAAAGAAGTGAAAAATAAATAAACGTGGATACAAGGTAAAATAATAAAGAAATATGCAAATATGCAGTTAATTAAGATGATGCAAAAGGTAGTGATGAGATGGTTCTTTTTTATATAGAATGGTCAGGTAATTGGCATGTAAGCTGAGCCTAAATGACAAGCAGACATTCTGCAAGGATTGAAAGAAAGGTGATGCAAAGGCCCTAAGGCAAGCAAACCCATTGTATTGAAGGAGTAGAAATATGTACCATGTAGTGGGAATGAGAGGGAGTGGTATGTGATGCATGTATCAAAGAAATAAGCTTTGAGAGCCAATGGTCTAAATTTTATTCAAAGTATAATGGTGAATTTTAAGAGCGATGTCATGGACTGATGTTTGTTTTTAAAAGATTGCTATTATCACTATGTGGAAAATGGATTTGGAAGTAGGGAGTTTATGATAACAGAGAGATCAGTTAGGAGGTTTTACAGAAGTCCAAGTAGAAGTCCATCTTAGAGTAGGCTAATAGAGGAACTAGTGAATAATTCTTAGATCATGCATATATTTTAGCAGTAAAGTTGCCAAGACTTGCT
Organism: Aotus nancymaae; assembly: GCF_030222135.1. NCBI lineage: Eukaryota > Metazoa > Chordata > Mammalia > Primates > Aotidae > Aotus > Aotus nancymaae. The sequence goes on from NW_026988425.1 coordinate 75,606,378, forward strand.
AGTAAGTTTGACTTAAAATAAGGGAGAGAAGAGAATCAGGAGGATTCCTATGTTTTGGCTTGACAAACTGGGTAAATGGCGCAGCTTTCAGACATGGGAAGAACTGAGAAAGAAACAGCTTTGCAGGTCATAAAAATAGATGGTTCTGTTTTGACTAGGTTAGGTTTAGAAACTTAACAGACATCACAGCAGAGATATCAAGATATATATGAATCTAGAGTTCCTGCAGTAAGTGAGGTATGGAGATAAAGATTGAAGAGTTCTAGACATTTTAGATTTATGACTATGATCTTAAAGTGAGCACAGACAGCATGAGTGGCTGTTTCTCTTCAACAGTGTGTGGATGGTTCCTAATATGTAGCTTTACACACCAAATACAATGAAAATAAAAGGATTATTGTAGTGTCACATTTACTTGCATTATTCTTTAATGGATTATAGCATTTGTGGAAAAATGAATACAGTTGGTCTTTGAATAATTATTTTGTTGATTATACCTGGATTTGATACCCAGGTGGTTCCTTCCTGGGCTCCTAACTCAGTTTTAGTATGATCCCAGAACTGGATTTAAATACAAATAGTCCCTGACTTACAATGGCTTCACTTAGGATTTTTTGGCTTTATGATGGTGGAAAAGCAATATACATTCAGTAGAAACTACTTTTTTGAATTTTGGTCTTTTTTTGGACTAGCAATATGTGGTACAATACTTTCTCAGGATGCTAGGTCAAATCATCTAACACAGAGCCTGTTTTAATAATAAAGTGTTGAATAACTCATGTATTTTATTGAATACTGTACTGAAAGTGCTCTGAGCATGTCTAAAATAGGTTAGGCTAAGCTGTAATGTTTGGTAGATGGTACGGTTTCAATATTTGTTTCTTCCAAAACCAATGATGAAATTTAATCTCCTATGCGTTGTATTGAGAGGTGGGACCTTTAAGAGATGATTGGGTCATGAGAGCTATACCTTCATGAAGGGATTAATCCTTTCCTAGGTTAATGGATTAATCATTTATGGATTAATGCATCAATGGGTTATCTTGGAAATGAGACTGATGGCTTTATAAGAAGAAGAAGAGAAATCTGAGCTAGCTGGCTCATCCCCCTTGCCATGTGATGCCCTGCAGCATCTCAGGACTCTATAGAGGCTTTACCCATAAGAACAGTCTCTCCAGATGTGGCCCCTCAACCTTAGACTTCCCAGGCTCCAGAACTTTAATGAAGAAGTTGCTTTTCTTTATAAGTTACCCAGTTTCATATTTTATATACCTAACCTAGTGTCTTTGTGTGTTTTCTGTTGCTTATAACAGAATCTTGTTATAATTTGTTGTTTGAATATTGTTATAATTTTTTACTTACGGCATTTTCAATTTGTGATGGTTTTATTGGGATGTAACCCATCATAAGTGAAGGAGAATCTATATATGTAGTATTGGGGGAAAGTTCTAAGACAACATAATTAATTTATTTAAATCACTTTAAATTGAACACATCTATCTATGTAGAATCTGTGAATCAAAAGAATTTGTTGGGAGCCTTTTAAGTTGTAGATTCTGATTTCATGGTTGAGTCAGGCAGAGAAAACGAAGATATGTGAAACCATAATAGAGCAGTTATTTGGGTAACTGTGATAGTCATTAGTTCTGTTCACCAAATATTTCCAGCTTTCTGCCTTCTGGGCACATGAAGAAATTGCACTTCACAGCTATCATTGAGTAAGACTATGTTAGTTCTTGCCAGCAAGTTTTGATTAAAAGTGACATGTGTAACTTCTGAGCCAGAGAACTTTCTTCTGTCATAGCAACTAGCAAAGTTGGTAGCTGCCCTGTCGTCCTGGAATAAGGAGACAGCAAGGACTGGAGCTTCCAGGCCATCCTTGATGGACATACAGCAGAATGAAAAATTAAAACTGTCATTTCAAACCACTGAGATGTTGGGATATTTGTTACTGTATATAACCCGACCTATTCCAACTCGTAGGTTACAGAGACATCTAAATATAGCATATTTTTAGCACTATCACACTCCTATGTCCATTTAACAATAAGAAACCAGAAAACAACAACATTGGTTGAAAGTTTAATATCAGTACCATGAAATCAATATTGACATCTTCACTGTAAGCAAAATAGTCAAAATAAACCATTGTTTAGTTACATTGTTACATATTTACAAGTATGTAATGCATTTCTAAATGTTATAAGCTAGAAGTTTTGTTTTCTGTCTGTACCAATGTGATTGTCTAATATAGAAACTTTAGGATAGCTATACATTCTTTGATGATTTTGCAAAAATAATTTAATACCTAGTTTAATAAAAATACAGCATTTTCACCTCTAATATCTTGTTTAATAAAGAAAAATACATCATTTTCCAGCAGGTACTAGGAGTACGTTTCATTATTTACAGAGCTATTCAACAAATGCTCTTTTATAAGCTCATCAATTTGCCAGTCAGACAAATGGAGTCAAGCTCCCATCCAGAAGGTTAAGAGAGAAAACACTCTGAGATTTGACATCACTTCACCCCACCTAATGACTTCACTTTCCATTTGACTTGTTGTCTGGCTCAGTTAATTATTGAACTAAAAAGATGTACTAACCAAATTGAAGCTGTAGTCTTCACTCCCACTAAATACATAGAGATTAACCACAGTGCAGATGATTTAGAAACTTATAAATTAATTTTTGTCATAGAATTTTTGAGGTAGAAATATAGTAAGAAAGACCTTTCTTTTCCTTTACCAAATATTTAGTGATATCTGTCTTAGTCCATTTTTACTGCAGTAATAAAACATCACAGTCGGGGTCATTTATAAATAATAGAAATTTACTTCTCACAGTTCTGAAGACTGGGAAGTCCAAGATCAAGGTGCTGGCATTGTGTCTGATAAAGGCTTTCTTGATGAATTCTCACAAGGTTAAAAAGGACAAATGCTATGTCTTCCCATGACGGAAGGCAGCCGGGCAAAAAAGGGCCTAAACTAGTTTTCTCCAGCCCCTCTTTTAACTGTACAAAAAATAAACAAGTTAACATTATTAAGTTACTACTTCAGTCTTCATGTTGGTTTTTTAAAATATCAATTTGAAACACATTATTGAAAGTGAGTACACCCAATAAATAGAAAATAGGGTTGCATAGTGCTGGAGATACATCAACCAACTTATCTTCATCTTTTGTCTACTATTGTAGACAAAATTTGACATACAATTAGCATTATTGACAGAGCAGCCAGAATACATAGGAGAAAGTGGAAAACTACTGGAAATGTAGCCTAAAGCTCTGGACCATCACCAAAAACAAAGAAAAAAAATTCACTGTTGTATCTGGGAGCTAATCACAGTATGGCACTGAATTATCTACTACTCACAAAACAATTTTTAAAATATCAAAAATGCCAGGGAACCTTCATTAACAGTAATTTCAAGTCAAAGTTTTTACTTTAAATATATGATGATTACTCAAATATCCTAAGCCATATGGCAGGCCCTATAACAATAAGTTACAAATAGTCTGAATTTAATAACTTAAGTGTAGTATGGTTACTGTAACGCATACTGTGTGAATATCTTAACCTCTTTCAGGTAAGGTGATAATTAAAAGGTTTAAATTTACAGTTTCAATTTCTGCTCAGATGAATGGTGTCAGTATTCTAGCAATGGTGATGACATCCCATTATTGTAAATGCAGAACGTTATAATGTCCGTACAAGTGAATCTATATTCTATGTGCAGATTTTCAATGGTGCATGTTTATAACCAAAGCGAGGTTTAAGAAATGCTGTCTGACTTATGAAAACATCATGAAATGCTTCCTAAAAGTGAACAAATTAAAGTTACAAGTAGGTGACACCAGTCGTTTTTTTCCCTTTATGCGTCATAAACTTCATGAAGCATTAACTCCTGAGGTATATTTGTTTCTGGACTGTACAGCTTACATGCTCTTCTTTCAAAGGCAGCTACCATCTGCTTTACAACTTCATTGAAAACCATATGGCAAGCTGAGACTGCAGAAGTGATGGAAATGCAAAAGAAATGGAAAAATCAGAGGTACATGTTCTTGAGTATACAGGAAGACCTGGGCTAAAATGCTAGTCTCCAAATGATTGAGAACTTTCCTATTAGTACAGGATTCCTTTCCCAAATGAGGTTTCACCAAAGTTACTACTGATGTATATTGCCCAACACAGGTGGAAACTCAATTTCTAATCGTGTGTTACAGTATCCGGATCTCTTTGATATTACATCTGAATTTTTGCACCAAGTAATGAAATGCTTGTAATCCTCTATTCCTGATACTACATCATACATTTCCTGCATTAACTATCTTAAAATTCTTCTTTCTGAATAGTCTTTCCTTTTGTTTATTAATGGTACAGTGATTTGGAAGAAAGTTTTTGCACATATCTCCTTAGGCAAAATTGAGGTATGTCATCGAAGAGTTCTGCTCATCAGTATACCACATGAAGCTAAATATCTGACATTCTGCACAGGCCCCTGCACCAGAGCCCATAGTCCACCCGCTGTGGCCGACTTCAGATAGCATCCCGAAACCACCCTTCTCATTGCCATTTGACCAGTCTAAGCTGCAATGATAGACTCCTCTCCAGCCTTCTTATAAACACTAATTCATTCATAAGGGCAAAGCTCTCATGACTTAATTATTTCCTCAGAAGGTCCCACCTCTTAATATCACCTCATTGGGGATTAAGCTTCAACCTGAATTTTAGAGGGTCACCATCATTCAAACCATATCAATCTGTTTATCTGTTGTTTAGTTGTAAACTGGCATAGAAGGCCAAATGAAGTATGAGGGACTTTATTCATGGTCAGTGTATATGCCCACTGTGTATCTCATCATGATTTCTCTATATATCCTTTTTCCTGGAGTTTCTTTTAGTGCAAGGTTTACCTACACTATATGATAGCTATAGAAAAAAACCCTGGTATTTCAAGCAAATGTTTGTGAAGAATGTCACCTGTATATTATGACTTGCAAAATAAATAGCATTCCACTCAAAAGCTATCTTGCAATACTGGTATAGTTAGTTATAAGTATATCAACCAATATAAGGTAGGAGACCTGGGTTCAAATTTCAACTGTGTAATTTACTAAACCATATGACTTTTTAACCTCTTTCAAGTCTGTCTCCTTCTTTCCATGCCTCCTTCCCTGTTTTGATTTAAGCCCTTCTTACATAGCTCCCTTTCAGACTGGACTCCAATACAGCTGCCAGAGTGATCCTTCTAAGATGTTAATCAGTGTCAAGTCTTCTTAATGATTCCCTCCAATTCTCAAGATAAAGTTCAAACCTCTGAGTTTAGTATACACAGGCTTTCATGAGCTGCACTTTCCCTAACTCCCTAGTCCTAAGATTGTAAAGTGACAGGCTATTAGCAGAATGCATGTCACACATGTGTTTGGTCAAGTTTGCACTGTTTTGTTTTGTTTTGTTTTGCTTTTAATTTGGAACCATCATTAATTTAAAAATTGAAACCTTTTATGGCTTTGGAAACTAGAAGATTATTCCCTAACATGGTGGCAGTTGGCTATACTCATTTCTTTAGAATTGACATTCACTCTTAAATTTACTACAGTTTCCACCCGTGAAATGTTACCTCCTTATGTAACTTGTGGGCAATTTGCATTCCCCTCTGGCCTCATCTCTAACCACTTTTTTTATGTTCATCATTTATAGCACTGAATTGCGCCAAGTTCCTACAATGTTGTCTGATTACCCTTGCCTGGATTTTTCTCTTGTCTTTTTCATTTCTTTGTCTCACTTAAAGTGCCAAGTAACAAAGATATTCCCCTCCAAAGGGAACTGTCTGCTTTTGATTAGTCACTTTCTTATAGAAGCTGACTGCTTGACAGATCATTGTCCAAAAGCAACGAAGGGCTCATCCCTTAGGCACCCAATAGCATTTAACAGAAGCGAAATATTGATGCTTCAAGGAGGGCATTTATTTGGCCTTAATGCTAACCTATTTGGAATCATAAGTAAGAGAAAGAAAAGATGAAGAAATATGTCAGAGAGAAATAGATTCTGATTCAAATGCTGCTGTTAGGGTTAATTACCATTAAAAAGCAGAATAGAAAATGGATGACTCCTATGGCAAATGATTTGGGGAAAGATAATGTCGAAGTTGCTTGGCATGACAATGAGTGCCTTAAAACCATTTGGCCTAGAAATTTCACCTATAGGAATTTATCCAAGGAAAATAACCATGAATGTACACATGAAAAAAAAACTGAATGTTATTTATAATAGCAAAAAGAAATAATTTAAATGTCTAACATTTAATGGCTAGAAAATAGGTTAAGTCAATAGTTTTAAGACAGTACTTCTTAAAGTATAGGATTCCATGGTAGTGTGCTGACAGTGGTGTCAGAAAAGCGCCAGGCTCTTCATCACCACTTCAATCAGAGTAGTTTCAGTTTTATATGTTGTACATATTAAGGTTCCCTGTGAGACTTTGTATAGAAAAAAATCTGCACATAAAAATAAAAATTTGAAAACCATTGGACTCTATAAATTCTAGTAACTTATACAACAATGTATACTTGGAAACGTGTATGTTAGCAGCTCAGGTTATCTTTGGGTAGTGATTTTTTTTTTGGCTTGGATTTGTCTGTGTTTTTCATATTGTCTACAGTGAACATGGTACTTCTATAACCAGACCCAAAAAAAAAAAAAGGTTTTTGCCAAAAAAAAAAAAAAAAAAAAAAGGAATTGACAACAAATAGTTTACAAACCACTGAAAATTTTCCAGCTTACCATTTTCGGCATTCAAATAATAGGTTTGTAAACCTGCTGTAGTTATGAAATTTTTCCCACTAGTATCATAGGTTACGTAGAACATTGAAGATACAGTTCAACACCCTCATTTTATATTAGAAAAAACTGTGATCCAAAATGTTACACTTTGTTGAAGCTAAAGTTGGGATTGTGGTTTTCTGATTGCATTGCTTTTTCTGCTATCCACCTACCTAATTTATAAAATGGGTATTCATAATTCTCATTTCTTCCATCTATCTCTACCTAGTTGGAGCATTCATCATTGTGTTACTTCTTTTTCCTATGAATAAAAAATAATATTTTTGAAGTGCCAGTGATCAAAATTTCTCTGTTTAAAAAATTTGTCACAAGCTAGGACATTAAAACAGGTCCAAAAGCTGTCATAAAACTAATTATTCTGATTTACACAATCAGAGTTTTATAATTGACTTTATTCCACTAATTCATTAAATGTGTATGTGTGGTCAGATTTATAATTTGGAATTGAACTGTATTGACTCCGAATATTCTTACTGTTTGCCTTCTCTCTTGGCATCTAAAAGGAAGACATTAGATACATGTTCCATGTGCCCCACCTTCCTTTGCAGACATGAATGTTCTTGTAAAGCACTCTGTCTTGTTTTTCAGGGTCTTAACTCATCTCTGAGTTATCTTACTATGATCACATTGATCTAACCCCCAAAGTAATGGCTTTATGTAATATTTCCTACCTATGTCTGTATGTCAGGACTTTCCCATGGTTCTTTCTCATTGTAATGTTGAGAGGTGAAAATTGTCCAGTCAAGCTTGGAGAGTCTGAAGAAATAGTATGAGGTAATGTGTTTCAAATAAAGGAAAATGAGAAGATTCATAAACATAAGTCACTTCCCAAAAACATTCTACCAACCCAGAGCAAAAAAAAAGTGAATAATTTATGACAAAAGGCAGTCAGAACCAATACATAGAGATTTTTAAGGTGAATTTAATATACTTTGTTACTGATGATCCTATTCATGAAAAAATGTAGAAAAGAGGGACTTTGTAGAGCACTCTTTTCATTTAGTGTTTAATTATTCTGGTAAAAAGAGATATCAATATGCCCAATAACATATTAGATCTATAACCAACCACACGATACTGTACCTTAACTCAGTGACTAAGAATTTTTTTAACCATTTTCTCTAAGAATCCTAACATTTTAATTTACTTAAAATATAAACCTTTCAGATATGTATCTTATAGAGAAAGTTTTGCTTAACAGAATTGTAATTAAAACTGAAATCATTTATACATAAGTTGTTTTTACCAAAATAATTTGAGTATCACATGTAGGAGATTTTGGGTGAATTTTTAAATATTTTTAAGTGTCGTAATTTTGTAACCTCTTCTGATTTAGTCATTCTCATTGTTTTAATGCACTTGGGCTGTTGTTCATTTATTCTAGGATTGAGCATAGAAGCTTATGGGTGTAAAAATAAAATTTGATTTGTAAACAATCAATTTAATAACTTGAATTTGCATGTAAACATATTTTCTCATGATTAAACCTTTACATTGGATATCTCCTTCATGTAATAAATTTCTTTAATCCATAAATAAATAGAAAGCCACAATATTCTTATTTTGACACATATACATTGTATAGAATTATATATAAACCATTATTTGTTTGACATATGTCAGTGTATCCAAGGAAGCATGCACATTTAGGGATCTATGCTATTAGCTAAAAATTTCACTATAGAAATATTCTTGTGACAACTCTTAAAATTTTAAGTTAAATGCTTACAGTATATACTATTAGAATAGTACTACCTGATTATTTTATAGATAGTATTTAAGAATAATATTTTATGTATATATTAAACAGTACAGCTTTCAAAGCACGCACAGAGATTACTTCATTTAGTTTTGACATATACCCTGTGAGAGATAGAAATGAGTAAGATTATTTAAAAATGAGGATAGTGAGATTAATGACAGACTCAATATTTCATGGTTTTTATTTGGTAGAGCAGGCCTAGAAACTGGTGCTTGCCCAGAATTATTTCTGCTAATCTTTTAACCTCTATAAATGAAGGCGTATACCCTAGAATTTTTTATAACTTAATAAAAAGCAAGTTGCAGGATTGTACATATGTTATAAAGCAAATAATATAAACAAAAAATACCAAATATTTTTTATTATTACCTAAATAAATTTTTAGAAAGGTTACATGTAAACTATTAAGAGTGATTATCTCTGGGGCATGTGGGGGCTGGAATTGACAGTGAGAGATGTCTCAAAGGGTATTCTAGACTTATCTGAAACACAGTTTAAATATATTTCTATATGACTTGTGAAGTAAAAACAATTTTTTTTGAACTTTAAGGAATGTACAGGTAGTTACTGAACTATACCAGGAGGGAGTGGTAATGGATAGAGAGGTAAATGGGAAAGTCGCTGCTGTTTCATGAATAAAAACAGGTCATTACACTGGCTTTGGAATCCCTATGTAATTTTTTTTATGTCTTGTTTTAACCTACTGGTTGGCAGAAATAAAGGAATTAAAAGAGCATCTTTTCAGAATCGTTCAAATTTATTCATAGTTTTGGGAAATACTCAGCAAAGATAAACTGGCCATGGTGACATATTGTGCAACAAATTAATATCAGTCAAGGGGGCTTGTTTGTTTCATTGACAATAGCACTGGTAAATTAAAAGTAATAAATTCAGTTGAAAACCACTTGTAATTCTGACTCGTGTATGTTCTGATCCCATTGGTAACTCCTTTGGGCTTTGTTCAGAGGGGCGGAGGCATGGTTCATGATTCCCTCCACTGTCACTTCACCCTCCTGGAATGTAGCAACTGATTTTCAAAAGCTGAAACCATGACTTTTCACAGGAGCTTGTTATTCCTTTTTTCAAAGTTTGTTTGAATCAGAAGTGGGATTAGTCTAAGATATCCCCTGTGCTTGCCATGTGTTCCTTTAGAAAAACTAGCTGATCCAGCCCTTAATTCCTGGTTAGTAAGATAATGGACATAGCTGGGTGAGGTTCTAAAGAAGGAATAATTTGGCACAACACATCTCTGACTGAAATTTAAATGTGACTCTTGAGACCAATGGATGGAATTGGTCTGTCTGCGTGAATTTCGCCTTCCTTTCCCAATTAATCAACTTCATGTCTGAAATGTCTAAAAGAAGCTCCCTATTACAGCTCTTCTCTGACTTTTCTGGCTCACACATTTACTTTTCTGTCTGACAGCTTGTCACCTTTATTCTAGGCCCAAACCAATGAACAGTAGGTCTTGCCCTTGCTTAGTGGCTCTCTGATACGATTTTCCAAAATGTACACTTTATAATACATGAGATCCTCTACATTCATGATGGCCATAACAGTGATGGCAGTAAAAGCAGCCAACATTTATTTAGCCCCCACATGTCTATGGGGGCTGGCAAGTCTGAAATATATATGCCAAGCAGGCTGGCTGGAAACTCAAATAGGGGTTAATGCTGCAGTCTTGAAGCAGAATTTCTTCTCTTGGAAACCTCAGCTTTTGCTTTTAAAGCTTTTCAACTGATTGGATGAAACCCACCTATAGTTTTTAGGGTAATAGCCCTTATTGAAAGTTAAATGACTGAATACGTTAACTACATCAACAGAATAGCTTCACAGCAACACCTAGAATAATATTTTATTAAATAACTGGGTACTCTTACCTAGCCAGTTGACACGTAAAACTAACCATCGCAAGCAAGGAACACAAAGTACATGAAGAGACTGAGATGAGAAGGAATGTTGGGAGAGGTGGACAGTGGAGGGTTATGTGCAATAATCACATAACTGATGATGTGCACCTAGACAAGTAGTTGAGGGTTAGATGAAAATTATAGGGCAAATCTGAACAATGTGAAAGAGGTAGAGTTGAAAGTATCTGATGACCATTTAGACAAATAATGTAATCAGTAGCAGGAGACTGACACCAATAAATTCATTGACCATCAGTTTTCTAGGATGGCCTGTGCAGGGTTAAGATTTGTATATGTGTATCTAGGATTTGTTAGGCATACTGCCTTCGTGTGATGACACAGAGGTTGTTTGTTTTCTTTTTTAGACAGAGTCTTGCTCTGTCACCCAGGCTGGAGTGCAGTGGCACAATCTCAGCTCACTGCAACCTTTGCTTCCTGGGTTCAAGCAATTCTGCTGCCTCAGAGTCTTGAGTAGCTAAGAATACAAGTGCACACCACCACACCTGGCTAATATTTGTATTTTTAGTAGAGACTGTGTTTCACCATGTTGGTCAGGCTAGTCTCAAACGCCTGACCTCATGATGCGTCCGCCTTGGCCCCCCAAAGTGCTAGGATTACAGGCGTGAGCCACCAAGCCCGGCCAACACAGAGTTTCTGATTAATCTTCTTCAAACCATTCTCCTGCCCTTACCCTGCCTTTTCACAGGTGTAGTCAACTTATTGTTAGATAGGAAATTGAAAAAGAAGGGCATCTTTCAACTGCAATCCACTGTTACAATATTGGCGTCCTGTTGGTGTGGTGGTATGATGTAGGCGAAAAGGGTTCTTGATTTTTATTATTAAATCTTTGTCTTTTAGCTGACCTGTGCCTTGGGGACTGTGACCTCTACTACAAGTATTTCTCTGGTGTTATAGGTTTTTTCCCCTGTCTTAGTTGAACCAAGAATGGTGGATGAGGTTGAAACATGAGCAATATCCATATCCCACATGGGATAGGGCTCACTTCTTTCCTAGAGAGTAGGCCTTTGTTATGGAGAAGGATATGGGCGTATTTCACAATGATGACTCTCCCACTACCAGAATCAGGAGAAGCTTTTTCTTGGATCTTTACCATGAAAATCTGGTGGGGTTCCTGGTCATAAACTTTAGGAAAGAATGGAGACTCCCTGAGACTGTGGCCTCCAGGAGTTTCTCACTCTCATGCTAGTTTCCGTTAAGTCTCCAGAACTTCATTAAAATTCCCATTTGAGTGTTCCTACCAGTTTTTGTCTCCAGTGGCCTCTACCTCAGGTAACCAACCACATCTCAGTCGTGACTCTCCAGGTTTGTCTTTCTCCAGATTTTGAGATGGTGATTTGCCCTGTAACCTCAGTTATCTACTTGGTGTAAAAAAAAAAGTAAGTGATTTTCAGTTTATTAGTTTGTTCAGATTTTTCTTGTTAGGACAGGAATAAAGATTATCTTTACATATTGGATATCTCCTTCATGTAGTAAGTTAAATTTATTTAATCCATAAATAAATGGAAAGCCTCAATATTCTTATTTTGACTTATATATACATCATATAGAATTATTTATAAAGTGAATGTCCTTCTATTATTTCTGAGAAAAAAGAAAATTAAATATCATATTTTATTCACTTTGTAAATATTTATAACATGATTACTATTATATATCTTAAGTATTCTGATTATATTCTACAGTATGTGATTTGTAAAGATTATCTGCTAAAAATCAATCTTTAGTACTTGGACACTTTGTAAAGCATATTATTAAGGCCCGAACCTGGCAATTGCTTGTCTGAAAAATAATTTAAAAGAATCTGTTTCACTTTATCTATTATTCATTTAAAAGGAAAATTTTCATTCTGACTTGTTTGAGTTCATGTAGCAATTTAGAGTATTTAGAGATTTTCTAAATTAGTACAAAGAAGTCCACGTTCTCCACAATTTTTTCCCGAATTAAATAAATAGAATTTTTATCCTTTTGTCAATGCCCAGTATTCAGAGATCTGTAAAGTGCTGTGCTACAAAATTACCATCCTTCATGAATATTGGCAGATAAAGAATTACTCTTGCTGAGGCATTATAATGTGCCTTTATTGAAAGGGAAATGTAGTATACCCATAAAATCATTGCTTTGTTGTTTTGTTGGGTTTTGTATTTTGATTCAGCTTACATAGATTATTCATGTGTTTTCAAAACTTCAAAACCAGATGAATGTGAATAAATTCTGGTAGAAAATGAAATGAACTTTGCTGGTATCTTGTAATCTCTCTGAACATCTAAGTATGTAAAACACAAATATATACCAGATATATTTGTGTATCATTTTTTCCTGAAATGTGTGAGAATTCTCAAAAAAACAGGACAAAAGAAACAATCAAAAATCATGGGAGGCACCCCAGTGAACTGGAAAGCTTAAAGGACAAGAGTTTAAAGACAGATTCCAAGCCTTGATTTGCCACAAGTTTGTGTGCCTTTGAGCTACTTTACCACCCCATCCTTCTTTTAAAATTTCATCCGTAAATTGGAATACTGCACTAGGTAATTAGTAAGAGTACTTTGAGCTCATAAATTGTATAATTCTATGACATAATCCACACTGAGATCATCTTTAAAAATTGGTCATATTTCTATAAAATTTGCCTATTTTCTTTGTATATTTTTTCTTTATTTTGCGTTGGGAAGGATAAGAAAGAACAATGAAAAAAATTAATAACTTAAGTATAATAGCAATGCTTTTCTTAGATCAAAATCTATTACTGGACTTACATGTAAGCCAGGTGAATAGATGGTTACATAAAATAGCTGTTGGGCCAGCAGAATAGAATATCTTCCCTCAGACTTCATCGGCCTTTGTGCCGCAATGCTATGTGTGCCCTACTTAGATTTAGATAAGACAGCCGGGCCTGTTTTTTCAAAATCTTATGTACCTGACTACTTACCGACTTTATTAGCCAAGTCATCTTAATTTATTAGGCACTTAATTTATTACTGCCTCTGTAACAGCTCATTTAGAGGCACTATATGTTATAACTTTAGATTTGGACAGGATGGCAAGAGAAGACAACTGGTCTGTGAGGCACTGCTCCGGCAGGGTAAATGTTGATTTCAGATATATTTCGGTTAGATGGATGGATGGATGGACGGACGGACGGACAGACAGACAGACAGACAGACAGACAGACAGATAGATAGAACAGTTATATTTATGTTTGTACTTATATGAATTTTATTTATGTTATATGTGTATTTGTGTGTATGTGTGTATGTGTGTGTGTGTATTTTAAGGTGTAGTAGAAACTGTAGAACTTGAGGACATCCTGTAAATGAGGTATCAAGAAAGGTGAAGCAAAACGAGCAAACTTTGTAGAAAAAAAAATGTAAACTTTGTTATTTCTTATAGAGCAGCATCTCATAGAGTTTGTTCCTTGATATGGTAATAATTGTCTGGCAAATAACAGATTCCCTAGTCACATGCTTTTGGGAAACTTTGTAGGCTATAGCCCTTGCCTAAGATTCACGGTGCATGTTGTTACGTTGGTATTATTGAACGAACATTTTTCCAAATGTGTTTGAATTGAGAACCCCTTTTACTGGAGTGTCTCATGGAATTTTGGAAAACACTGGCCCAGAGCAGTTTCTGATTATAATTATTATACCTTCTGCTAAGTATCCATCAGAGTAATTGGGATTCACTAAACGCTTTTCTGCTGAAGAATTTAGAGTATTTCATGTTATTCCTTACCCACAAACTTAAGCTCAAAATGTAATTTAAAACAAATTTTTAAATACATGTTTGACTTGCCCACTGTTCGCTTTATGGTAATGAAATAGCAATAGTCTATTTTGTAAATAGAACATTTTGAGTAGTACTATATCCCCCAAATTAATGAAATTATTTAATTTTTGCCAATAAAACTAATGAATAGTTCTGCAAGTTAAACAAAGCAGTAATCTTTCTTTATTCTCACTGTTAACAGGCTAGTTAATATCCCAGTAGACTGAATATACAAGAAATCCTTTTTCTTTTTCTTTTTTAGCTTAGTTGTTTGACCAATAGCTTATTAATGAAATAATTTTTTTTATAAATTCACAGTTTAATCAAATGTGTGGTTTTGTTATTTATTTTCTAGACTAGATGACAAAAATAGATTTTGGATTTCTCTTAGTTCATATGAAAAGAGAAGTTAAGTCTTAATCTTATTGTAGATGTGATGACAGGATAAAATGCTCTTTTAAATCTCTATATGTGGTAATCTAGGTAAAATTAGTCACAATTGTCATAAACTATAGAAATAATGAGATTTATTATAGGCTTGTTTTTAATTAATGTAATTTTATTTAACAATTATAATTTTACATATAAATAAGGATGTGGAACTCAGGATTTGTCAGCTGACTAAGCCTGTCTTCCCATGGTTTTATTCCCAGGCCATCACACCAGAGACTGTGTTTCTAGCTGTGAACCCTAGAATACACTCTTTCTTACTTACTGCCAGTCGTATTTCTCTTATGTATGACCGTAATGTCTTTCCTCCCTTCCAAAGGAAATGATATTCTTTTTTATGACCAAAAGTCAACAACTCTAACTCCTACTATAATGCTACACTATGCTTAACCTGTCAGTGTTTTCTCAAATTGGACTCACAGAAATTACTCAAATATATCTCTCATCTATTCATCCCCTCACATTTCTTCACATTTCTTACTTTCTCTTTTTTTTCTTTCTTTTTTTTTGTTTAAACTGCTCTCTGTTTGAAAATTCTTTTTCCTTTACATCTATTATAATTTAATCCATCAAAAGTTACCTCTTCTACTCAGACTTCCTTGGAAATCATGAGAGCAATCTCTCTTTGAACTTGTAGGCTGCTAAGCACATCCTCTAATATAGAACCCATATTGCCCTATATTTATGTATATGTCTTCCCTCCATTATCAGTTTGTAAATTTCAGGCAGAGATAGCACTCTTGCATTTTCTGTATTTTGTGACACTTAGCATGAAACTTGTACATTGAGTGATAGGTATGCAAGTGATATTTTTTTGAATTGATAAGTGAGTGAATGAATGTGTTTTTACATCAGATCCTCTGAGAAAAAGATTAGAATATACGAGAACAGAAGCAATTCTGGTTGCGAACAAGGTAGATTGCAAACGATACTTTTAAATTAAACAATTTATAATAATATAAAATATTATAAAATAATAATATAAAAATAATATAAAAATAACTGATATATCAGTATTCTTTTAAAAGTCAGTTTTATTTTAAAAATTGTAGATACTAAGACATTAATAGCTAACTCTAATTCTTCTGGTTTCTTTTGAAATCTCTTTTCCAAAATGTTCAAGGATGTTTGAGTTTTTTTTTTCCTCTTGCTCTCTCTTAATCATAAATAGGTATAAACAGTGCTTTAAATACTCTGAATACTAAAGAACAAAATTATGACAAAAAGAAAATGACCATGACTAATTTTTAATGCTGTTCATAGCAACTAGATACACTTGCATTCTCACCAGCTGCATATATTTGTACAAAAGTTTCTAAGTACATGGGAGGAACTTGCAGGTCATTTTTGCCCAAATAGTATTTTGTTCCAAAGAAATACAATTAAAAGATAATAAGGGTCATAGATTCAGTTGTTGGATTTATAGAAATTTAAAATTTTGGTATTTTGAACAAAAAAATGTAAAGTTATGAAATAGTTCAAAGATAGAATAATAAAAATACCTTTGCTGATGGATATGTATCTTAGCTATATTGTGCTATAAAAAGTCATGAATTCCAATTACTCATGACCATCAGTTAAACTTCTGGTGAACTGGCTAAATAAAAATGTTTTAGGAGCAGTAAATAGCTATGTAATATTTTACTAAAAAGAATTATTGGGCTGACTGCAGTGGCTCACAGCTGTAATCCCAGCACTTTGGGAGGCCATGGCGTGTGGACCACGAGGTCAGGAGTTTAGACTGGCCAAGATGGTGAAACCCCATCTCTACTAAAAATACAAAAATTAGTCAGCTGTGGTTGCAGGTGCCTGTTATCCCAGCTACTCAGGAGGCTGAGGGAGAAAATAGCTTGAACCCGGGAGACGGAGGTTGCAGTGAGCCGAGATGGGCCACTGCACTCCAGCCTGAGCAACAGAGCGAGACTCTGTCTCAAAAAAAAAAAAAGAATTAGTGTGCCTTATGAGAATTGTGGGTGCAGATTGCCATTAGCAGCAAATTCTGCCTCAATAGCTCTTTAGGAATTAATTGAGAGACTTCTGGTTGCCTTATTCATAAGCAAATAATAATAAAACTAACAGTTATGATTAAAAGATCATGTATCAAAAATAAAACATATAAAATACAATGTCAGAGATAAGGCCTGAATTTCAAGTATTCATAATTTACTAGTGATTTATTACTAGTTCATGTAAATTTAGTTGACTTTCCTGATAATGCTTTTTTTTCTAGCACTCACTATTTATAGTGTGATTTTATGGAACAAGAGGTTTCTTGGAAGCACTCAATGGTGATATGATAAAAATCCTTGAATCTATTTAGATAGTTTAATAGCAAAGTCAGTAGACAAATAGTACTTCCTTGGAGTTCTGGAGTATCATTTCTTGAAGTTTTTTATGTTAAGCATTATACTTTAGAAGGTTAGTAAATGCTAAATAAGGAAAAGAGTGAGGAGTTTGCAGACTCTTCAAATATAGGAATCAATGGGCTGGAGTAAAAGGAAAAGGATTTCTTTTTAAATCTTTACATATACTAATGTGCATTATGAACTCTCAAGAGGTTACATATAGTGAGTAGCACTTGCAAAAATTATTTGACGACAGCACCACTTTTTAATTGAACATCACTTACCAGTATGGAACATGGTTTCTGAAATACTATCCTAAGTGTTTCTAAGTGGAAAAAAAATAAAACTGATGTGCATATAGAATATTCTACCATATATATCTGTCATAAAATGTTGTATATCATAAAATGCCATCAGAAAAGGCACCTACCTTGTCATCATAGACCTTACATGTTAAGGGAAAAGCTTTGTAAATAAGCTGACAGATAAATAATTGTACTCCATGATATATGTTACAAGGGCAGCAAACAGGGAGTTGAGATAGAGAATCACAGAATGAATCTGTCCTAGGTAAGATTGTCAGTGTTAGACTTCTCGTCGAGTTCAAGGAGGAAACAGAGACCGGAGTGAGGAAATTAAAAGCCAATTTATTCAGCTCCCGGGCGAGGTTCTATGGTCCTGGAAAGGGGCCAAAGAAGTCACGCTTCTCTTCTTGGGGCGTGGGGTTTTATAGGGAGTAGAAGTAGCTGATTGACTATGGGGGAAACAAAGACAAGGTAGTTCTATTGGATATTAAAAGACTGGGGACGGGTGAGGTGAACAAAGCGGGGGCATTTCCATTGAGTATGAAGGGAGTGAGCACGGACGAGGGGCTGGTCGAGGACGTATGGGGGAGCTACCATAGGGCAGGTTCTTGGCGGGCCTTTTCAAAATTTCTTGCGGGTGCAGGGCTGAGATTGGAATGCGGAAATGGGCAAGGGGGAGCCCGCGTGGAGAGGGCAAATGCTGAGCAATGCACTCAGAATGATGATGTAGTTTTTAGGCACGGAGAGAGAAGGGCGTGTCCATTCGGCTCCCAAGGAGGCACCGGCCTTACAGTCAGGAAGGACTCCAGGCAGGTAATATTGAAGCTGCATGTAAACAGAAAGTACTCGTCTTTTTAGAGGTGAGGTATTCCATGAAGAAAGAAGGACATATGCAGAGACTCCAAGGTGGGAAGAGACTGGCTGTGTTTAGATAGAAGCATACACCGGAAGTAACAAACACGCACACATTCACACACACACACACACAAACACATGCACAAACATAGACAAACCTATCTAGCATGGAGAGGTAAGCAGGATCCAGATCATGCAGAGCCTCGATTCCAAAATAAGAGAGTTTGGAATTTATTCTTTATGCTTTGGGAAGCTTTTGCAGGGTTTTAAAGAGTGAACTGTGTTATTTGATTTACATTGAGAGAAAATCACTTTTTCTACTCTAAGGTAGATTGATTAAAAGTGGGCCAGAATAGAACTTTAGAAGACCAGTTAGGAGGCTTTTGTAATCCAGATGAGAGATGAAAGGGATACTGTGTTGTCAGACTTAAGACAGAGTTTGATGCTTTCCAGTGGGAAATAACAGGGAAGTAGCAAATAAGTATGACCTTGATCTCCTTTTCTTCCTCTTCTCTCCTTTCCAAATAGCACAACCAGAGATATTAACACTGTTTTATGCCAAAGTGTAAAGTATGTAAGTTACAAATTTCTCTTGAGTTTGACTTTACTTGATGTAATGTTTGGAAGACTTCCAAAATGACCAACAGAGACAATGTGTAAAATCTCCTGAAGTCACCTTTTCCCTTTGGCCTGTTTTATTCGTCTTATTCTGACATAGTATTTCAACACACTCTTTCACTTTGAATAAACTTCATTTACTTTCACCTTAATTATGACAGTCTTGCATAGGACATACAAATGAACAATACATTGGTTCTATAAGAAGAATTTCTTTGGCAAGGATATGCCACCATGGCATTCTCTGCTATAGCTGTCCTTATTAGTATCATTTACACTAGCCAGATGTTATTTCCCCTAAATTTGAATCATGCTTAATTTAGGGACTGTAAGTCAATGATAAAAAATTTATTTATTTTATTTTTTTGTGATACATGAATTACATTTTATTAGATGGAAGGAGGTTGTGAAAGTGAGAGCAGAAATTAAAGTAAAAGAAAAAGCTACAGAAGAGCAATAAATTAAAAATTTGACCCTCTGGAAAGATTAAAAACATTGTTTAGGTTAGATTTTGAAAGTAAACAACTTTGAAATATAGGAAAATTAAGTAATATTAGTAAGGAAAAAAGTAACAGATATTAAAATTATAAATAGAAATGACTATGACCATTGTACACCAGTATATCTGAGTCTGAACAGAATAGACAAATTACTAAAACAAAATATGAAGGAACAGTTTAAAATATTCCCATTAAATAAAAACAGCTCAGTGCAGTCTTAGACAATTGCCAACAGACTTGCAAAGAATAGATTGTTCAAATTGTACAAAAACCTTGAGCAAATAAAGAATGAACATTTTAGATAATAAAGGCAGATAATATTACTAACAGAAAGGAAAATTACAGGGCAACCTTATACATGCATATAAATGCAGATTTTTTTTAATTATATATATATATATTTTATTGTACTTTAGGTTCTGGGTTACATGTGCAGATCATGCAGGATTGTTGCATAAGTACATACATGGCAATGTGGTTTGCTGCCTCCATTCCCTGTCACCTATATCTGGCATTTCTCCCCATGTTATCCCTCCCTAACCTCCCTACCCCCTAGTCCCTCCCCTAGTCCCCCACAACAGACCCCAGCATGTGATGCTCTCCTCCCTGTATCCATGTGTTCTCATTGTTCAACACCCACCTATGAGTGAGAACATGTGGTGTTTGATTTTCTGTTCTTGTGTTAGTTTGTCGAGAATGATGGTTTCCAGATTCATCCATGTCCCTACAAAGGACACAAATTCATCGTTTCTTCTGTCTGCATAGTATTCTATGATGTATATGTGCCACATTTTCCTTGTCCAGTCTATCATCAATGGGCATTTGGGTTGGTTCCAGGTCTTTGCTATTGTAAGTGCCACAATGAACATACATGTGTAAATGCAGAATTTCTTAGCAAAATATAAGTAAACTGAATATGGTAACATTTAGAAAAATAGAACATCTTTACCAATTTGGAATTATACCAAAAGTGTTAGTGTCATTAAATGTTATGTAACAAATCAAAATTTAATGATAAAAAATTTAAGACAAGACTAAGTTATTGAAGAATCTCTTCCACATAAAGTGCTTGTGCTACATAGAAACATTGTAAAGATTAATTTTAACTTCACCTATTCAAATTTAAATGACATGGACTTTTATATGTTAGCCAAATTTTATGTAAATGAGTATTGTAGAGAAATTCAAGAAGTTTATTTAGTATTTGCCACATGTGCATTTACAAACTGAATTTCTTCAAAACACAATGCTTAGGAACATTTTCTCTTGTTTTCTAAGATTGTTAAATGAATACAGCAATACATTAAGTATTTTAAGTAGCTTTTAATATCAGTTAACAGAAATAGCAAGTATTTTTGTTTTGGAGGTTGGTTGTGAAGAAGAAATACCTAACAGTGAAGTTTATTAAATTTTAAATAATATTATAGAGTAAGATTATGCAATGCTTTAAAAGTAGACTTAGATATATGTGACTGAAGCATAACAGTAGGCCTAGTTCCTGTTATTTCTCTTTGGGATTGAAATTGTTAAATAGGAACATGAATATATGTGATGATATGTCTTTTCACACACATTTCAAGTTCTCCTTATTTCTCATATTATTTATTATCATTTATTCCTAATGCAGGTCTCTCTGCCCCCATCTCTAAGCCAATCTCCACCTTGCTGCCAAAACCAGCAGATTAACAGAATCATTAACAAAAGATTTTGTCCTTCTAAAAACTTATCATGCCATTCCTATTTGAAATGTATTCAGTTTAAAATACAAACTTTTTCTATTGGCATGTAGGACCTTTTAATGCATCATTTAATTATGTTGTTGCCTAATATCACAGAAGCATATTATTATTATCATTACCATTTTGCACTTTAGAAGATTGAAGTTTAAAGAGGTCAAATAAGTTCAACAAAGTCATAAAGCACGTAAGTAACAGTATAAATTACACACCGTGTGAATCCAGTCCTTTGAAGTTTTTTGAAAACTGTCTATGGCACCATAAATGTTCCATATGTGTTGAAAAATAAAACTGTCCACAATTGGGTGAAGTTATATGTATATATTTTTCAATTGATCAAATTTAATTATCTTGTTATTAAGATTTTCTGTATTCTACCCATTTCCATCTGTTTATCCTATGAAAATAAATGTAGGCCGGGCGCGGTGGCTCAAGCCTGTAATCCCAGCACTTTGGGAGGCCGAGGCGGGTGGATCACGAGGTCAAGAGATCGAGACCATCCTGGTCAACATGGTGAAACCCCGTCTCTACTAATACAAAAAAAAATTAGCTGGGCACGGTGACGCGTGCCTGTAATCCCAGCTACTCAGGAGGCTGAGGCAGGAGAATTGCCTGAACCCAGGAGGCGGAGATTGCGGTGAGCCGAGATCGCGCCATTGCGCTCCAGCCTGGGTAACAAGAGCGAAACTCCGTCTCAAAAAAAAAAAAAAAAAAAAAAAAAAAAAAAGAAAATAAATGTACTAAAATCTCCCATATCTCTTTGTAGTCGTCAATCTAAGGCTGTAAAATTTGATCACATAGTTTTATCTTCCTAAAGAAGAGAATCTTTCTTTATTATAAAATGACTCTCAGTATTTCTCATGTTTTTATCTCAGTCTGTTTCATCTGATACTAATATAGCCACATGAGCATTCTTTTGATTAGTGTTTACCTGGCATATTTGTTTTTACATCCTTGTTACTTTCTTTTTTTTTTTTTTTTTTTGAGATGGAGTTTCGCTCTTGTTACCCAGGCTGGAGTGCAATGGCGTGATCTCGGCTCACAGCAACCTCCGCCTCCTGGGTTCAGGCAATTCTCCCACCTCAGCCTCCTGAGTAGCTGAGATTACAAGCACGCGCCACCATGCCCAGCTAATTTTTTGTATTTTTAGTAGAGATGGGGTTTCACCATGTTGACCAGGATAGTCTCGATCTCTTGACCTCGTGATCCACCCGCCTCAGCCTCCCAAAGTGCTGGGATTACAAGCGTGAGCCACCGTGCCTGGCCTCCATCCTTGTTACTTTCTACCTTTATGTGTCCTTACATTTTAGAAATCTCTCTGACATAGTACATTTAGATGGATTTTTTCTTAATCTCATCTGATAGTTTTTATCTTTTACTATTTTGGAGGAAATACACTGCTTCTCTTCTTTTAGTGTACTCTAAAATTACACCATGCTCTTTTAACTTATGAAAGTATAAAATCAACCAAGTACACTTTGCTCTTGTCAGACAACAAACACAGGAGTCTTCTGATTTGGAAGACATTAATTCCTTTAAATGTTAACTCTCTTAACTTCCTTTAATTCCAAGTAACCTGCTAACTTGTATTTTATTTTTATGTAGAATAGTTTAACTGTCTGTTTCTAAAGAATAAGACATTCTTATTGTTATTTTATACAGTCAATGCTCATTTTAATTTATCGGAAAATTTATAACTTTCTTTTTTTTTATTGTTGCTTGTTAGCCTTGTTATCCTAGATTATTTTACATTTGCATGAAGTGTATTCTCTAGAATTTCCTTTAATGAAGTTCCACTGGAAGCAAACTTACCAATCTTAGTGGACTGAAAATGTCTTTATTTTACTTTTGATTTTTAGAATAAATTCTACTGGAGCTAGAATTCTGAGTTATTTATTTCAGCACACTAAGGATTTACTTTCATAGAAAGTTGAGAACTTGGCCAACAGTTTCACAAGCACTCCTTTGGAGGTAATCTGTCTTTTCTCACTGGCTATTTTTAAGATTGCCCCTTTGTCTTTGGTGTTCTGAAGTTCCATTATGATACAACAAAATGTAGATTTATTTTGAGTTATTTTGCTTGCAATTTTTGATTTTCAAGATTAAGGTTTGGTGAAATTCATCAATTCTGAAAGTTTCTCAGCCATTTTTTGTCAAACAGCTCTTCTGCCTCATTCACTCTGTCCCTTCCTTTTGTAATTCCAATTAGACTTATGTTAGATCCTCTTGCTCTATTTTCCATTTATTTTAAGCTTTCTTTTATATTTGTTACTTTGAAATTTTATGTTGAATTCCCCATTATTCCTTTTAGACTTTCTTCCAGTTTTCTAATTATCTCTTCAAATATGAGCAACTAATCTCTATTACATTTGATCACTGAATTTTGAATTTCAGTATCATGTTTTATTTTTAGATATTACATGTTTTGTTTTCAAATGTGCTTTGTCATTTTTATAATTTCCTATTATTTTAAGCTGATCTTTTATTTCTTTAAGTATCATAAACATGATTCCTGTGTCTGTTAGTTATAATATTTGAAATCTTCACAACCAACTTTTGTTGCTTTTGTTTGTACTAGTCTCACTTATGTGCTTTGCCTCTTTATGAGTGAAGTAACTATTTGCTGTTTAATAGCAATTTTTTTTTTTTGAGACAGAGTCTTTCTCTGTTGCACAGGCTAGAGTGCAGTTCAGTGGCACAATCTTGGCTCACTGCAAACTCCGCCCCTGGATTCGAGTGATTCTCCTGCCTCAGCCTCCTGAGTATCTTGGATTATAGGCACGTACCACCATACCCAGAATAGCTATTTTTAATGGAAAATTACTTATGGGAATTCTTTGAGGCCTAATATGAAGGTGTTTTTCCTGCAAAATATTTGTCTTTGCTTCTGCTTTGTACCTACACTATTGGATCACTTTAATGATTTGAAGTTGTTTTGTTTTTGAACTACATGAATTATATTAGTTTGGGCTGCAAACATACCCAAGTGATTTGCAAACATACTTTGTGGTTACAAAGTGAGTCAGCAGTGTTCCACCTTTATAGGAGAAGGTCTCCTGTTAGATTCTCCACTTTGGACAGGCCCTAGGCTTTGTCTCTCCCTGCTGTGCTTACCAAGTCTGTAGCTCTCTTACCAAATGTACTAGCTCTCCAGTGCCATTAAGGAAAAAAAAAAAAAGTGTATGTATGTTTGCTTTCTCTCTCTCTCCAGCATTTTTAGTGATTTTAAGCAGGAGATATTAGCTGAACACCTAGTCTTTCATATAATTGGATGTAAGCATTCAAATTCATAAGCTTCTAAAACTTAGCAAGAATTGTACTAAAAGTATAACGTAGAATAATTTTATGGGCAAAGTTTATCAAATGGATAATAGCTGATTAAGACACACTAATTATTGCTTCTTGGCCTTTTGGCTAAGATCAAGACACACTAATTTTATCGTGTGTGTGTGTGTGTGTGTGTGTGTGTGTGTATCCTTTCTTTTTTTAATTTAATTATACTTTAAGTACTAGGGTACATGTGCAGAACGTGCAGTTTTGTTACATGGTTATACATGTTGCATAGTGGTTTGCTGCATCCATCCCCCCATCATCTACATTAGGTATTTCTCTTAATGCTTTCCCTACCCTAGCCCCCAACCCCCCGATAGGTGCCAGTATGTGGTGTTCTCCTCCCTGTGCCTATATGTTCTCATTGTTCAACTTCCATTTATGAGTGAGAACATGCAGTGTTTGGTTTTCTGTTCCTGTGTTAGTTTGCTGAGAATGATGGTTTCCAGCTTCATCCATGTCCTTGCAAAGGACATGAACTCATCCATTTTTATGGCTGCATAGTATTCCATGATGTATATGTGCCACATTTTCTTTATCCAGTCTATCATTGATGGGCATTTGGATTGATTCCAAGTCTTTGCTATTGTGAACAGTGCTACAATAAACATACGTGTGCATGTGTCTTTAGAATAGAATGATTTATAATCCTTTGAGTATATACCCAGTAATGGGATTGCTGGATCAAATGGTATTTCTGGTTGTAGATCCTTGAGAAATCACCACACTGTCTTCCACAATGGTTGAACTAATTTACACTCCCACCAACAGGGTAAAAGTATTCCTATTTCTCCACATTCTCTCCAGCATCTGTTGTTTCCTGACTTTTTAATGGTCGCTATTCTTCCTGTCATAAGATGGTATCTCATTGTGGTTTTGATTTGCATTTCTCTAATGGCCAGTGATGATGAGCTTTTTTCATCTGGTTGTTGGCTGCATAAATATCTTCTTTTGAGAAGTGTCTGTTCATATCCTTTGCCCACTTTTTGATAGTTTTTTTTTCTTGTAAATTCGTTTAAGTTCCTTGTAGATTCTGTATATTAGCCCCTTGTCAGATGGATAGATTGAAAATTTTTTTCCCATTCTGTAGGTTGCCTGTTCACTCTGATGAGAGTTTCTTAGGCCATGCGGAAGCTCTTTAGTTTAATTAGATCCCATTTGTCAATTTTGGCTTTTGTTGCAGTTGCTTTTGGTATTTTAGTCATGATGTTTTTGCCCATGCCTATGTCCTGAATGGTATTGCCTAGGTTTTCTTCCAGGGTTTTTATGGTTTAGGTTTTACATTTAAGTCTTTAATCCATCTTGAGTTAACTTTTGTATAAGGTATAAGGAAGAGGTTTAGTTTCAGTTTTATGCCTATGGCTAGCCAGTTTTCCCAACACCGTTTATTAAATAGGAAATTCTTTCCCCATTACTTGTTTTTGTCAGGTTTGTCAAAGATCAAATGGTTTAGATAGTGATGTTATTTCTGGGGCCTCTGTTCTGTTCCATTGGTCTATATCTCTGTTTTAGTACCAGTACCATGCTGTTTTGATTACTGTAGCCTTGTAGTATAGTTTGAAATCAGGTAGCATGATGCCTCCAGCTTTGTTCTTTTTGCTTAGGATTGTTGTGACTACGTGGGCTCTTTTTTGGTTCTATGTGAAATTTAAAGTAGCTTTTTTCTAATCTGTGCAGAAAATTAATGGTAGCTAGATGGGAATAGCATTGAATCTATAAGTTACTTTGGGCAGTGTGGCCATTTTCATGATATTGATTCTTCCTATCCATGAGCATGGAATGTTTTTTCCATTTATTTGTGTCCTCTCATATTTCCTTGAGCAGTGGTGTGTAGTTCTCCTTGAAGAGGTCCTTCACATCTTTTGTAACTTGCATTCCTAAGTATTTTATTCTCTTTGAATCGGAGTTCATTCGTGATTTTAGCTGTTTGTCTATTATTGGTTTGTAGGAATGCTTGTGGTTTTTGCATATTGGTTTTGTATCCTGAGACTTTGCTGAAGTTCCTTATTAGAATAAAGAGTTTTTGGACTGAGATGGGATTTTCTAAATATACAATCATGTCATCTGCAAACAGAGACAATTTGACTTCCTCTTTTCTTATTTGAATACCCTATATTTCTTTCCCTTGCCTGATTGCTCTGGCCAGAACTTCCAGTACTATGTTGAATAGGAGTGGTGAGAGAAGTCATCCTTGTCTTGTGCCAGTTTTCAAAGGGAATGCTTCCAGCTTTTGCCCATTCAGTATGATACTGACTGTGGGTTTGTCATAAATAGCTCTTATTATTTTGAGATATGTTTCATCGATACCTAGTTTATTGAGTGTTTTTAGTATGAAGGGGTGTTGAATTTTATTGAAGGCCTTTGCTGTATCTATTGAGATTATCATGTGGTTTTTGTCATTGGTTCTGTTTATGTGATGGATTATGATTATTGATTTTCATATGTTGAACCAGCTTTGCATCCCAGGGATGAAGCCAACTTGATCATGGTGGATAAGCTTTTTAATATGCTGCTGGATTCAGTTTTCCAGTATTTTATTGAGGACTTTTGCATCACTGTTCATCAGGCATATTGTCCTGAAAGTTTCCTTTTTGTTGTGTGTCTGCCAGGTTTTGGTATCAGAATGATGCTGGCCTTGTAAAATGAGTTAGGGAGGATTTCCACTTTTTCTATTGTTCGGAATAGATTCAGAAGGAATGATACCAGCTCCTCTTTGTACCCCTGGTATAATTCAGCTGTGAATCCATTTGGTCCTGGGCCTTTTTTGGTTGGTAGGCTATTAATTATTGCCTCAATTTCAGAACTCGTTATTGGTCTATTCAGGGATTTGAGTTCTTCCTGGTTTAGTCTTGGGAGGGTTTTTGTGTCCAGGAATTTATCCATTTTTTCTAGGTTTTCTAGTATATTTGCATAGAGGTGTTTGCAGTATTCTCTGATGGTAATTTGTTTTTCTATGGGATCATTGGTGATATCCCCTTTGTCATTTTTTATTCTGTCTATTTGCTTCTTCTCTCTTTTCTTCTTTATTAGTCTGGCTGCTGGTCTGTCTATTTTGTTAATGTTTTCAAAAAACCAGCCTCTGGATTCATTGGGTTTTTTGAAGTGTGTTTTGTGCCTCCATCTCATTCAGTTCTGCCCTGATCTTAGTTATTTCTTGTCTTCTGCTAGCTTTTGAATTTGTTTGCTCTTCTTCTCTAGTTCTTTTAATTGTGATATTAGGGTGTCAACTTTAGATCTTTCCTGCTTTCTCCTGTGAGCATTTAGTGCTATCAATTTCCCTCTAAACACTGCTTTAGCTGTGTCCCAGAGATTCTGGTACATTGTATCTTTGTTCTCATTGGTTTCAAAGAACTTACTTATTTCTGCCTTAATTTCAGTATTTGCCTAATAGTCTTTCAAGAGCAGGTTGTTCAGTTTCCAAGTAGTTGTGCAGTTTTGATTGAGGTACTGAATTCTGAGTTCTAATTTGATTGCACTGTGGTCTGAGAGACTGTTTGTTATGATTTCCATTCATATCCATTTGCTGAGGAGTGTTTTACTTTCAATTATGTGGTCAATTTTAGAGTTAGTGTGATGTGGTGCTGAGAATAATGTATATTCTGTTGATTTGGAGTAGAGAGTTCTATAGATGCCTATTAGGTCCACTTGGTCCAGAGCTGAGTTCAAGTCCTGAATATCCTTGTTAATTTTCTGTCTCATTGATCTGTCTAATATTGACAGTGGAGTGTTAAAGTCTCCCACTATTATTGTGTCAGAGTCTAAGTCTCTTGTAGATCTCTGAGAACTTCCTTTATGAATCTGGGTGCTCCTGTAATGGGTGCATATATATATTTAGGATAGTTAGCTCTTCTTGTTGCAGTGATTCCTTTACCATTATGTAATGCCCTTCTTTGTCTTTTTTCATCTTTGTTGCTTTAAAGTCTGCTTTTCAGAGACTAGGATTATAACCCTCTGCTTGTTTTTTTTTTTTTTTTTGCTTTCCATTTGGTTGGTAAATCATTTTCTATCCCTTTATTTTGAGCCCATGTGTGTCTTTGCACATGAGATGCGTCTCCTGAATGCAGCACACTGATGGGTCTTGCCTCTTTATCCTTTATCCAATTTGCCAGTTTGTGTCTTTTAATTGGGTCACTTAGCCCATTTACATTTAAGATTAATATTGTTATTTGTGAATTTCATCCCGTCATTATGATGCTAGCTGGTTATTTTGCCCATTAGTTGATGTGGTTTCTTCATAGTGTCGATGGTCTTTACATTTTGGTATGTTTTTGTAGTGCCTGGTACCAGTTGCTCCTTTTCATGTTTAGTGCTTCCTTCAGGAGCTCTTGTAGGACAGGCCTGGTGGTGACAAAATCTCGCTCTTGTTTGTAAAGAATTTTATTTCTCCTTCACTTATGAAGCTTAGTTTGGCTGGATATGAAATTCTGGATGGAAAATTCTTTTCTTTAAGAATGTTTAACATTGGCCCCACTGTCTTCTAGCTTGTATGGAGATCTGCATAGAGATCCGCTGTTTGTCTGATGGGCTTCCCTTTGTGGGTAACCCAGCCTTTATCTCTGGCTGTCCTTAACATTTTTTCCTTCATTTCAACCTTAGTGAATCTGACAATTGTGTGTCTTGGGGTTGCTCTTCTCAAGGAGTATCTTTTTGTTCTCTGTATTTCCTGAATTTGAATGTTGGCCTGTCTTGCCAGCTTGGGGAAATTCTCCTGGATAATATCCTGAAGTGTGTTTGCCAACTTGGTTTCATTTTCCCCCTCACTTTCACATTCACCAATGAAACCTAGGTTTGGTCTTTTCACATAGTCCCATATTTCTTGGAGACTTTGTTTCTTCCTTTTCATTATTTTTTCTCTAATCTTGTCTTCATACTTTATTTCATTAAATTGATCTTCAATCCCTGACATCCTTTTATCCACTTGATCCATTCTGGTATTGACACATGTGTATGGTTCACAAAGTTCTCAAGCTGTGTTTTTCAGCTCCATCAGGTCATTTATATTCTTCTCTAAACCAGTTATTCTAGCTAGCAGTTCCTTTAACCTTTTGTCAAGGTTCTTAACTTTCTTGCATTTGGTTAGAACACATGGTCCTTTAGCTTGGAGGAGTTTGTCATTACCCACCTTCTGAAGCCTACTTCTGTAAATTCGTCAAACTCATTCTCCATTCAGTTTTCTTCCCTTGCTTGTGAGGAGTTGTGATTCTTTAGAGGAGAAAAGACGTTCTTGTTTTTGGAATTT
Organism: Aotus nancymaae; assembly: GCF_030222135.1. Lineage (NCBI taxonomy): Eukaryota > Metazoa > Chordata > Mammalia > Primates > Aotidae > Aotus > Aotus nancymaae. Next base: position 75,636,052 of record NW_026988425.1, read on the forward strand.
TCATCCTTTTTGTGCTGGTTTTTCCTCATCTTCATGGGTTTATCTACCTTTGGTCTTTGATGTTAGTGACCTTTGGATGGGGTTTTCTTGTGGCATCCTTTTAGTTGATGTTGATGCTATTGCTTTCTGTTTGTTAGTTTTTCTTCTAACAGGCCCCTCTGCTACAGGTCTGCTGGAGTTTGCTGGAGATCCACTCCAGATAGTTTGCCTGGGTATCATCAGTGGAGGCTTCAGAACAGCAAAGATTGCTGCCTGCTTCTTCCTCTGGAATATTAATCTCAGAGGGGCACCCTCCAGATGCCGGCCTGAGCTCTCCTGTAGGAGGCATCTTTCATCCCTGCAGGGAGGTGTCTCCCACTCAGGAAGCAAGGGGTTCAGGGACTCACTTGAGGAGGCAGTCTGTCTTAGCAGAGCTTGAGCACTGTGCTGGGAGATCCACTACTCTCTTCAGAGCCAACAGGCAGGAACGTTTAAGTCTGCTGAAGCTGTACCCACAGCTGCTGCTTTCCCCAGGTTCTCTGCCCTAGGGGGATGGGAGTTTTATCTATAAGCCTTTGACTGGGGCTGCTGCCTTTTTTTTTCAAGGATGCCCACCCAGAGAAGAGGAATCTAGAGAGGCAGTCTGGCTACATTGACTCTGTTGCGCTGTGGTAGGCTGCGGCTTTGTTTACACTGTGATGGGAAAATAGCCTACTCAAGCCTCAGTAATGGTGGATGCCCCTCCCCCAACAAAGCTGGAGCATCCAGGTCAACTTCAGACTGCTGTGCTTGCAGTGAGAATTTCAAGCCAGTGGATCTTAGCTTGCTGGACTCTGTGTGGGGTGGGATCCCCTGAACAAGACAACTTGGCTCCCTGGCTTCAGTGCCCTTCCCAGGGGAGTGAATTGTTCTGTCTCTCTGGCATTCCTGGAGCTACTGGGATACAAAAAAAAACTCCTGCAGCTAGCTCAGTGTCTGCTCAGATGGCCACCCCATATTGTGCTTGAAACCCAGGGCCCTGGTGGTATAGGCACCCAAGGGAATCTCCTGGTCTGCAGGTTGTGAAGACAATGGGAATAGCATAGTATCTGGGCCGGAGTGCACTGTTCCTCACAGCACAGTCCCTAATGGCTTCCTTTGGCTAGAGGAGGGAGTTCCCCAACCCCTTCCTCAGGAGACTGAGGCAGAGTCACAGATAATAAATAGTACAAAAGATGTCAAACTTAGGCAGTAAGAATCTAAAGTACATGCTCTATACTATATTGTTGCCCTAGTTGTAAAATAAAATGAAGGATATTTTTATTTATGTGCAGAGAAAAGTTTCAACTATATCTCATAGGGGATAGGATTAAAGCAAAATGTACATTTGTAAGAACAATTATTCTATAGTGTAGGAGCCATCACATAAGTGTTGGTTGGTGAATGAATGCTTTTATTATGAGAAACATTAATAACAATTGTGGTGTTATAATAATAAATTATAAGGAAAGTAGTAACAACAATTTACAATTCTTCCAAATTGTAAAAGAGAGAGATTACTTTTATAGCAAATCTTTTTAAAAATGAGACAATTAAAATATATTTAATTTCAGGCCTCTAAAACTTGTAAAAATCAAGTACTGTATAATTCAGTAAACATATACAAATAATACAGTAGCAAATTCATTTAGAGAGGCAACACCACAGAGACTACTAATATTTAGACAATGTTATATGGATTAAACTGAGAATGAAAGATTTAAGATAATGATTCAAATTAGTGTAATTTCTAGCTCAAAAAGAATTACAAATATTATTAAAGAGAACATTGATAATATTTGTAGATGCATGGCAAATAAAAGAACAATTTTTGAAAATATGGTAAAACTAATGACCTTGCACTCAACTACAGTCAACTGTTAATTAAGTAGTCTAACTGGGGTGAGGTGAGGAATAGATAAAAAGGAAATCACAGATTACCTAGAAGTGGTTAAAACAAAAGTAATTTAAAATATGACATAAATAATATTTTTTAATAATCTAGTATTTTAGAACACAAGTTTACAGACACCATCCACCATCCAAAACTGTAAAAGTAACACAAGTACTTTTTCTTTTCTTTTTTTTTTTTTTTACAAGGGATTTTACAGATGCCTAGTGAGGAGGCAGTGTTTGATTTACATAAGGTGTGAAAAACTGGTTAGGACTAGGTGTCTCATTTACATAGATTGTGAATTTCTGGCCATGCCTACCCTAAACTTTTATTTATTTTTTATTTTTTATTTTTTTTTATACCTCCAAAAAGCTGCCAAAAGAAAAAAGAAATGTAACAATGGAACTTATGTCAACATAGCTCCTGAGCTTAGAGATATTTAAACAATACTCTTTTTTTTTTTCAGTAGAATTCCATGGGAGCTTATTTTCTTTTTCTTTTTTTTTTTTTTGTTTGTTTTTTTTAAAAAAAAAAAAGAGAAAGAGAAAAAGAGGGAGAGAGAACAGGAATCTTGCTCTATTGCCTGGGCTGGAATGCAATCTAAAAATAGGTGTTAAAAACCTCTTTTTTGCCGATAATTGCGCTTAACAGCGGAGACAGGAAGGAATAAGAGAAGAAAATAACAAACAACCAACCAATATTTCATTAAGTCTGTGAAATGCTATGCAAATGCTGACGAGTGATTTACTTCCAATTATGTGGTCACTTTCAAAATAGGTGTAATGTGATACTGAGAATAATGTATGTTCTGTGGACCTGGGGTAAAGAATTCTATAAATATTCACTGAGTTTACTTGTTGCAGGTCTGAGTTCAAATCATAGATGTCCCTGTTAATTTTCTATCTCATTGATCCGTCGAATATTGACAATATAGTGTCAGAGTCTCCTGCTATTATTGTGTGGGAGTCCAAGTCTCTTTATAAGTCATTAAGAACTTGTCTTATATATCTGGGTGTTCCTATATTGGGTGCATATATATTTATGATCATTGACTCCTGTTGTTGCATTGATCCTTTTACCATTATGTAATGTCCTTCTTTGTTTCTTTTAGTCTTTGTTACTGTTAAAGTATATTTTGTCAGAGACGAAAGTTATAACTCCTGTTTTTTTTTTTTCTCTCCATTTGACCCTTTGTTTTGAGTCTTTGTGTGTCCTTGCTTATGAGATGTATTTGGATACAGTGTACCGATGGGTTTTGACTTTTTATTCATTTTGCCTGGCTGTGTCTTTGATTGGGGCATTTAATCCATTTAAATTTAGGATTAATCTTGATATTTGTGAGTTTAATATTGTCATTTAATGCTAGCTAGCTATTTTGCCCATTAGTTTATATAGATTCTTCATTATGGAGATACTCTTTACCTTTTGGTAAGTTTTTGGGATGACTGATACTGGTTGTTCCTTTCTGTGTATAGTGCTTCTTTCAGAAGCTCTTGTAAAGCAGGCCTGGTGGTGATGAAATCTCTGAGTGCTTGCTTGTTGGTGAAAAATTTTATTTTTCCTTCATTTATGAAGCTTAGTTTGGCTGGATATGAGATTCTGGGTTGAAAATTCTTTTCTTTGAGGATATTGAATATTGACCCCCCACTCTCTTCTAGTTTGTAGGGTTTCTGCTGAGAGATCTGCTCTGAGTCTGATAGGCTTCTCTTTATGGGTAACCTGACCTTTCTCTCTAGCTGCCCTTAGAATTTTCTCCTTTATTTCAACCCTGGTGAATCTAACGATTGTGTGTCTTGGGGTTGCTCTACTTGAAGAATATCTTCGTGGTGTTCTCTGTATTACCTGAAGTTGAGTATTGTCCTGCCTTACTCAGTTAGGAAAGTTTTCCTGAATAATATCCTGAAGAATATTTTCCAACTTGGATTCATTCTCTTCATGACATTCAGGTACACCTATCAAACGTAAATTAGGTCTTTTCACATAGTCCCATATTTCTTGGAGACTTTGCTCATTCCTTTTTACTATTTGTTCTCTAATTTTGTCTTCTCGTTTCATTTCATTAAGTTGGTCTTCGACCTCTGATATCCTTTCTTCTGCTTGATCAATTCGACTGTTAAAACCTGTGCATACTTCGCGGAGTTCTCATATTGTATTCTTCAGTTCCATTAATTCACTTATATTCCTCTCTAAATTGTCTATTCTCGTTAGGATTTCGTTAAAGCTTTTTTCAAGGTTCTTAGTTTCTTTACATTGGGCTAGGACATGTTCTTGTAATTCATAGAAGTTTCTTATTATCCACTTTCTGAAGCCTAATTCTGTTATCGGAACACACTCGTTCTCCATCAGTCCCTGATCCCTTGTTGATGAGGAACTGTGATCCCCTGTAGAGAGAGAGGCATTCTGATTTTCGGTATTCTCAGCCTTTTTATGCTGGTTTCTTCCCATCATTGTGAATTTATCCACCTGTCGTCTTTGTAATTACCGACTTTCAAATTAGGTCTCTGAGTGGACGTCCAACTTGTTGATTCCCAGCGCCAGAATCTGAGCCACCCGCTGCGCCGGCTAAAACAATGGCTTTAAGATTGATGGTGCTTTTCTGCCTGGGAATCTCCAATCTGGCTTCCTTCTTGAGTCCTTTTTTCAATCAGCTGAATAGGCGACTCTGCCTTCCTGGAGCTCCAAATGTCGACCAAAAGGGGACCCAGTCCCGTTTACTCGGCACCAAGAGCCGCCACGCCAGGGCACCGGCAAAACTGCCACAGCAACCACAAGAGTCGCGCTGGCGACCCGTGGGGCTCCTCTGCTGGGAATCTCCTGGTCTGTGAGCAACAAATACTCGTCTGAAAGTGTGACATCCTCTCGTTCTCTGCGCTTTCACTGGGAGCTACAATCCTGAGCTGCTGGTAATCGGCCATCCACATGTACTTTTAAGATCACGTGAATCATCTGCCCAAAATTACTGGGCTATTAAACAACTTTTTTTTTTTTTTTGAGTCAGAGTCTCACTCTGTTGCCCAGGTTGGAATGCAGTGGTGCGATCTTGGCTCACTGTAGCCTCCGCCTTCCAGATTCAAGTGATTCTCTTGCCTCCAGAGTAATATTGATAGATAGAATTTTAATTTGTTCACAGATACACTCTCTGTAATTATGACTTTAGTTAACCAGAAAATGAAGGTTTGAGTATCCATACAAATGTGTAGTTATTTAGAAAAACTCTTGATCAAATTTACCTTTGCTTTGCTTCTATAAAATTTATCTATAAATTTCCCATCAATGATTGATTTTTTTCATAAGTTTAATAGTTAGATAAAACTGTAACTTAACTAATTCTATTATTGGTTGGATAAGACTAATTTGCTTTAAGTTTCTTCTAAGGCACTTAAATTGGCTGATATATATCTACCTAAAAATATCTGCTAAATTGAATTACTAAACTGACATTGTATTTCTGAGTTACAAAATAAAATTAGAAGCAAACAAACTCTAACTCATTCATATCTTGGTACTGTTTTATAGTTATTGGGAAGAAAAATAAAGTTTCAGTAATTTAGTTTTAGTTACCTAAGCAAGATCTCCTGGAAGCAACTTGGTAGAGCTAAGACTAGAAGTCAGGTTTCTTAACTCTTATCTTAGATAAGTGTTATTTCATGTCCTATTTTCATCCTCAAATTTTTTTTATAATAAGCTTTATTTTTAGAACAACTTTAGTTTCACAGAAAAGTTAATAAGATGGTACAGAGTTCCCATATACCTCACACTCAGTTTCTCTTACTATTAAAATCTTACTTTAGTGTGGTATACTTACTGCAATTAATGAACCAATGTTAACAAATTGTTGTTAACTAAAGCCCACAGTTACTTCAGATTTTTTTTTTTTTAATCTAATCCAGATCAATTTTACAAGATGTTTATGAGTGTTGTTGGGGCAGGGGGAGAAAAAAGTATTCTGGGGTAAAATAAATTTAGGAAATGCTAAGTAAAAATTAGACTTATTTCTTACCTGAACAACTCAGAGCCTTTAAGATATATAATTTAAATCTCAAAATAGAGTCCAGAATGTGTTATGTTTCCCAAAATTCTTAAGTAACTGAATTCTACCCTACACCATGGCCCACAATATTAACTTAGACTTGATTAATTTAGATCTAAAATGGGTAAAACTCAATTTCATTATGATAATCTCTTAAAGGATGGCTGAGAAAGTGTTTCGTTTCTAGAGGTGGCTATTGAATGAAGGTTAAATCTACTCTCCTGACCCAGCTCTATGGTAACTAACTCTTTTTGATGTTTTACTCTCTGACTGTAGCTAGAGCTTAATTATACGAAGTCTCAACAATTAAACATTCAAGCATAATTCATTAAAAGAGAGAAGAATGAGATCAAGAATTTTTTAAACTGAAAACATCCATGGAATTTTAGAATAATCTCTTCATAATCATAGCACAGTGAGAACTGATTCTCAGGACAGTCACCAAAGATGTTACATTTTAATCTGCAGCTTCTGTTTATCATGTCAGGAAAGTGTAGGGATATATTTTGCAAAAGTTTTCAGGCAACAGTTATTACTCAGTTATCCTGAAAAAAGTTTTCAGGCAACAGTTATTACCCAGTTTTAAAAAATACTGTTAAGTATACCAAGTTTAGCCCTGAATATTTTAGTGAATTCTCTCCTGAAGGCTGCAGATTTCTAGCAACTAGAAACCATGTGGTCCTCAGCAAGTACTGTTATGATACCTATATGGGCTGATGCATAATCAGTACTTTTATATATATACACACATACAAACAAACACATATAAATACATATTCATGAAGACCACAGAGCAGGAGTAGTAACTAAAAACCATAGAATTTGCCATCACATTGAAATTAATCTGATATTAATTCGTCATTTGTATGTTCATCTCACTTCAAATATGAAGAGAAAAACATTTCGGTATGTAAAATTGGAGAACATTATTGAATTTAATGTGAGACTTTCTAGGCACCTTCTAAAATAGGGCAAGATAATAAAAACATTCAAGCTATCAAGTAAATCTCAGAATTGCATATTTTTCTCTTAAGAATGACTTTTAAAGCACCAAATAATTAAGATGTTATTAACATGAATAATTTCATAAGCAAATGGAAACCACAGAATGGAGTAATACAGTTCTCAGCCATTGTTGTTTGATAATTTGCGTGGTTTAGGCTTTTCAAATTAAGTAAGCAATACACAGTATTGATGAAGAGTGGATGATGTGAGCAAAACCACACAAGCACTATCCCTCCCTGACTCCAGCAATAGGACTGATCAGGCAACAGGGACCTGCCTCAGGGAAGAGCTTTAGCTTGGGCAGTGACTACATTAGAGACGCTGGATGCTGTGACTCATGTTTTTGTGCCTTTTTTTCCCTTTCATGAGGCACGGAATAGAACAGAACAGAGAACAGAAAGCAGAAAGAAAAAGGGGGAACAGAGGAAGGGAAATTTCATAACTCTCTAGAATATTTCATTGTTCAACTCTGGTCATACCTTATTTCCATGAGAGTAAGTACTCTGAGTTGGTTGTACTTGGGATTCAGAGTCTCTACTATGCCAGAGCAAGCACACACTTCACCTTTCCCTTGTTAACATAGTCTAGCCTCACCCTGACCAAATATTGAAAAGTACCAGATTTCTTTCTAAAGTATTTGAATCCAGTGCATACTTCCTTGCTGATAGACAGATTTGATAGATTCTCTAAGTGCTGAAGTAATTCTGATGGGGTTTTTAATTTTCTTAATTCAAACTAGTAATGTTTACTCATTTGTTCTAGACAGTGATTATACATTGTTCCTGCCAATTGTTTGATGCTTGGAGGTAGGGGCAGAGTCATAGAGAATAGATAATATTTCTATCTGTGGCTCTTTCATAAGCAGTTCTGACAGATTCCACACTGTATTCAACACTGAGGGGCTACCAGCTTTCCTTAACATAACTCCCTGAAGATGCTTACAGTTTAGCTGAGGGATTAACAAATTCACAAAATCTTTCTATTTCTTAAGGCAAAATAGGATTTGTGTCTTAAGAAAACTATAAAGAGAATACCTTTAATTGGAAATATTTTAAGAGACTCATAAGCAGAATGTCAAAGACCGAGGTTGGAAGCCACACTTAGTTGTGGTTATCAGAAAGCTTTATATCCAGGTAGTAGGAAGCTGAGTTGGTGAGTGGTAGAGGCCAGGCAGAATCCCTGACAGAGAATGACAAATTCAGAAGCACAGAAATAGAAAGAAAAAAAATGTTTAGGAGTAGAAAGCATTTATTTTTAGTTGGAATGTAGTGTGTACTGGGAAGGTTGAGAGAGCTGAAAAAAGTAAGATGAGAGCCAGGAAGCATTTTATGTATATACCTGTTTACTACATGTACATACCGTACATACTGGCTTTCTAGAGCTATATGGAATTCCAATTGGAAAATTCCAGATGAAATAATCAAATAACTTAGAGTTAACACTAAATGATTGAACTTTAGTTTTTAGGAAGCATACAGTATACTCTGTATCTTACCAGAACATATTATACATTCCTCTTTTTCATGCACCCCCAGAAATTTCTCAAATATCTTTTGGAAAACCAAGAAAACAGTTGGTAAATGAGAGAATGTTCCTCCTATCGCCTCTCCCTCATTCCAAGGGCAGTTCAAATTTTTACTATTTTGCTTGTTAGAAGATATCTACAATATTTCATTTGAAGAAAGTGTTCCATCAATAAAACAAAACTTGAGCCCTGTAAGAAATCCTTGTGTAGTCATATTACTAAGAAAGTATTTAATCATTCTCAGCATTCCATTTCTTTTAATATAATAGACATAAATATCATGGATAGATGAATGGATAGAAACAAGCTCATAGATGGATGGATAGAAATAATAGTATTTGGTATGAGATCTTTTAATAAAAAGTTATACATGCAGGAATAAGTATCAATTATAAAAATGGGCCACTTTTAACCATTTGTTTTTGGGGGAAATAGAAATCTTATTTTATACATGGATTTAGCCATTTACAAAATAACTTCCTAGTTTCTTAAGAAAGATCGATGCCAAATTTTCTCTACACTTTGTACAGGTTTTGTCATTAATTCAAAGGCTCCCTTTAAAAATACTACTCTTTACATTCTAAGAACATATAGGTACTTGTAATATTTGGCATTTTTTACTTAACAGAAAAGGATTCTTATTAAATATATATTTCCTAAACTTAACAGTAAATATAATTCTACCTATGTTTTTAAAATAGAATGTTTCAAACAAACTCCTTATATAATCCACAAATCACTCATTAAAATTTAGATGGCATAATTATTTAATCTTTGTCCTATTTAGTCTTAATTCATAACTATTTCTGTTACCTAATATTTTAAATCCGAATATCCAAATTTGATTTGAATTTTTTATACTTTTTTGTGTAGGAATTCATGACGTGAGAACTATATTTTTCATTTATTGAACAGCAAGGAACAAACCTTTAGAAAATATCCTCCATAGAAATTTAATTTGCAATTTTGAGAAGGCTACGTATGGCAATCACATTAATTTAACAAATGTTGAAATATCAACACTGAAATTTTCACTGGGCTTTATTAAGCCATTTCTATTAACATTTAAGGGAATGTGGTTTTCATATGCTTTTGAACAGGAAGAATTGTATGTGAGTCTTCTAGGAAATGGATTAAGGTTTTAGGAGCAAAAAGGATCTTTTAAAAAATGCCATCTATTATCACATCTCTGCAGTTGTTGACTGGTATAAGTACAATGTGAAAGTATCACAAGTTAATAAGATTTTTAAAACCAGTTTTTTATGTTCTGGGACATTTAGAGAAAAAAAACATGTTCAAAATATTCTTTTATGCTTAGTAGTATAAATTTTCTTTTAGTGTATTCAGGAAAGACAAATAATTAACTATCTGTGAATGTAAAATCGAGTGTCTGAACTCAGGAGTTTACATTCCTGTTGGGGATAAAAGATGTGGTCATTTTTAAAGATAACTGCCGAAGATCTTAAATCTTACATGGTAAAGGCTTCTGGCTACAGGATCTCAAAAATCCCTTTCAGCTGTAGTGACGGGGAAGATTTTAGGAAGCAGTAAGAATATTTGTTGGTCACTGCATTAATGGGAGAAGACTGAAGCTGTAAGAGTAGGAGGAGACCATTCAACCAAGAGGAGCAAATGGGCCAAAGCAGGGAGGCTGGATCTACTCCACGTGTTTGCTAATTTGTGGAGGTTGATTGGCTCCAGTGAGAGGTTTCGCTAGGAGAACAGCAGAGCTAAATAAGAAGGGTGGGCCAGATGTGGAGAAGGTGATAAAGTAAAAGAGTCTCCTGGCAGTACTATAAGTTTCATTATTATTATTATATAATATTTTTACATTTATTCTGTTCACCTTTCTGTGGCAAACAGAATAAGCTTTCCCATCTCCCTCAGAAAAGCTGTCGAGTTCCATTTAGTGCCTGGACTCTATGGCTGAATAACAGTCGCCAAAGATATTCAGGAGCAACTCCCTGGAATCTGTGAATGTTACCTTTTATGGTAAAATGTACTTTTCAGCTGTGATTAAATTAAGTATCTGAGATGCAGGAGTTATTCTGGATTATCCAGATGAACCCTACATGCAATGATAAATTTCCTTATTAGAAGGAGGAAGAGGAAGATTTCAGAGAAAGAAGCCATGTGATGTAGGCAGAATCAGAGAAAAGATGCTAAGCTGCTGCCTTTGAATAAGGAGGAAGGGAACGTGAGCCTGCAGATCCAAGAACTGAACCTTTAGACCGTGGAACAGCCAAGGAAACTGATCTTCCCCTAGACCCTCTGGAGGGAGTGTAACCCTGCCAATACCTTTATTTTAGCCCCATAAGAGTTATTTCGGATTTGTCGCCTCCAGAATTATAAGACAATGAATTTTTATTGTGTTAACCCATCAAGTTTGTGGTAATTTAGCCATAAGAAACTAATACACATAAAGAATATGATGCTCATAAAGTCGTTGGAAAGCCAATACGGGGCTCTAATGGGCCTGTGAGGGTGATCCAAATCAGCTGCCATTAGAATGCAAGAAGCTGGGGGATGAAGAGAGGTCGATTGATGGGTACAAGCAAACAGGTAGAAGAAATAAGACCTAGTGATCAAAAGATCACTCAGGGACTATAATCAACAATAATCTACTGTAATTTCAAAATAGCTAGAAGAGAATTAATGTGAATATTAATTCTCATTAAGAAAAGACAAATATTTACAGTGATGGATGTCTAAATTACCCTGATTTGATCTTTATACATTATATGAATGTATCAAATTATCACATGTATACCCAAAATATATTCATCGATTACATATCAATTAAAAATAGAAAAAAAAATCCTTAGAACCTTTAGCCACAGGAAATATTTTAATTTCAATTTATAAATAAATATATTTTGTGGCAGAGAAGTATAATAAGGTCAGCAATAAAAGACTTTCAACCATAAAAAAATTACCAACAAAATTTATCATCTAGTCATTTTGGTAGTTTCATAGGGCAAAAATCAGAACAAAAAGTTGTATCTGTATCTGTTTTACATATATTCTTAAACTCTTACAGTAATGTGTACCACTATTTTGTGTACAATAATTTAAGTAGGCCCTTTATTCCAGATACAGTTTCTGTACATATTTCTTCTTTATAATAAAGGCCATTTATTAAATATTCAATATAATATCAATAATTTATATAGCATTTTAATATATTTTATAAAAGATTCACAAATATGGAAAGAAAGCCCTTTGTGAAACTGAAAAATATAAAAGAACACAAGAAGCCAGACTCTAATTCAGTCACCAGAAAGCTTCTCTGCACGACAGCCTCAAAACTGGTGAAGGGGCCTGGGAACATGTATTCTGCCACCACCTCTACCGCACCTGCCTCTCGCCACACAAAAAGCTGAAGAATAGGCACAGAAATCTACAGAAAACCCTCTCCTTCTCTATCAAGACTTTGCTTGTTGGGACTGAAAAACAAAAACAGTACAATGAATTAAGAGGATATCCTTTGCCTCACTTTAACCTTCAAATATCTCAATAATTTCACAGAGGAGACTGAGAAATACAATTTTTAGCTTTCCAGTTTCTATAGCAGCAAAAAGTCATCCTAAAAAGAGAGTGTAATGAAAGAAGACCAAGTAAATCCACAGAATTTACCACGAAGAGTTTGAGGTTATTTATAAGACCATTCTAGGCTCTATCATCCCCTATGTTTTTTATAGAATTACTTTCTAAGCAATACAAATTAATAGAATTAACTATGGAGAAATCACCTGTTGTGTGAGGAACATCATATTAGGTTAAGATGGAAGATACTTCAAGAAAGCCTTCACTTCTGCTCTTAAAGAAAGTACCTTAATATAGCAACAAAACTGATACCTGCATGGGGTTAATACAAATTAAATTATGTTTAGGAATGCTCAGTGATAAAAATGAGTTAGAAGTGAATTTAGGAATTTTTCTTATGGGAGGAGAGCTTTGAAAGAAAAGACTTTCTGTGGAGGAGAGGGAAATGCATTTCTGGGTGGTAGAAGACAGCTTATTGGCAGTATGGAGGCAGGAGTGAATATATTCGTATGTGTGATGATAGATGATTGGTATAGGAGTCAGCATGGAGAAGTTGTGGAAATGACAGTGCTAAGATTCATGTAGGTGCTAAGTAGCCAAGAAACTCAAATTGAGGAACTGAATTTTCTAATTGTCATGACTTTAGTAAAGTCATTGGACTAGGCTCTGATAAAGGAAGTTAGGAAACAGAACACTTGCAAAATTCATTTTGGGATGCTGAAATGGCAGTCAAAGGGCAAAAGGCAAAACTCTTACATCAACTGCTGATGAGGTTTGACAGAAACTGTGCCAACAATATACAATTGGCTCTTTCTTCTTGTTTTTTGTTTGTTTGTTTTTTGTTTTTTGTTTTTCACAGTAAAAGTAACAATACAAGTGGTCAAAAAAACAAAAACCATGATATAGAAAAAGCATAAATTGAAAAGTAAAAGCTTTACTTACATTCCACCCTGCCTCTGAATCTTCTGTCTGAAGATTGCTGCTATTAACTTTCTTACATATCTTTTTGGAAAGCACTTTTCTAATATAAGGATCATGTATTAATGTACACAAATGAGATCATGATACATGCACGGTACTGTCCCTGTCTATTGAAACCTTTATTTATTTATTTATTTATTTTTGAGACAGAGTCTCACTCTGTTGACCAGGCTGGAGTGCAGTGGTGCAATCTCAGCTCACTGCAACCTCCACCTCCCGGGTTCAACCAACTCTCCTGTCTCAGCCTCCAGAGTAGCTGGGATTACAGGCATGCACCACCATGCCTGCCTGATGTTTTTTTTCTTTTTTTTGTATTTTTAGTAGAGACAAGGTTTTACCTTGTTGGCCAGGGTGGTCTCAATCTTCTGACCTCGTGATCCACCCACTTTGGCCTCCCAAAGTGCTGCTATTATGTGAAATCTTCTAATAGACAACACATTTAGATCTAACCCATTCTTGGTAATGTTTCCAAAAAATCTCTCATTGTATGGACTTTCCATAATACATGTAACCAGTTTACTGCTGTAGGGTATTTATTAGATTTTTTCCCCAGTTTTTACCTATTTGCCCTGTTTACCTCTCTGGGCTTACATCTGAGCCAGATTTACATCATGATTTACTGAATATATTAGGCCTACTGTTGAGACCTACTGCTCAGAAAAAAAGATTCCTTTCATACTTTTCTCCCCAGCACTAACTCTGCTTCAGCCACAACAACCTCTTACATATTTGTCTAACATATCAGCTGTAATCCTGCTTTTTGCACAACCATTCTTCTGCCTGGAATGCTCTTTTGATATTGACTTGCTTCCTTCTTCACACCTTAGTTTCTATTCCAGCTTTCCAGTGAAGCCATTTTTGATCATAGTATTTAATATCATAACCCCATCCCACTCCTAATATATTTCCCTTTAAAATTTTTCTCTGTAGACTTTATCAATCTCTAAAACATTCTAATTGATTTTACTCATCTTTTCACTAAAATATAAATTTTATAAGGACAGTAATATTGTATGTCATTTAATGATTACTACATAGCTTTTTGAGTAAAGAATTTCTAGACATCTTGTGTCCAACCAAGAATAAAATCTTTAATAAAATCTTATTCTTCATTAATATTTAATTATTATTTAATCACATTCTTGCTTCAAATATCTCCTTTTTGATACTCAGATACATCCTAGCACTGTAGATTTTTTCTTTAATAAATGTTACTTCAATATATATTACTTATAAAGCATAGTAATAACGTGGTAGAAACTAATTTTTAAAAAAGTATCAGTCAAATAAATAAATCATAACCCTTTCTCTAACAAAGGGATATAAGTAATATAGTCCTATACTTTGATAATTATACTTTAACATGATTTTTAGATAATAGTTGCCTCGTTAAAACCATTTGGTTGCACAAGGAAACATTCTAATTATAAGTGAAATTGATGTAAGACATATATTAGTCTGGATTCTCTACATCCATAATGGAAAGAAATAGTAATGAGTGCAGTTAAAATGTAAATAATGTACATGATAACAGCTTTCAATAGGCAGTGTTATTCTAATACAGGTATAATTCATTTTATTGGGCTTCACCTGTGGCACTTTGCAGATATTGCTTTTTTACAAATTTAACACCTCTGGCAACCCTGTGTTGAACGAGTCTATTGGCGCCATTTTCCCAACAGCATGTGGTCACTTTGTGTCACTGTCACATTTTTATAATTTTCACTATACTTCATACTTTTTATTATTACTGTATCGGTTATGGTTATCTGTAATCAGTGATCATTTATGTTGCTATTGTAATTATTTTGGGGTGCCACAAACCGTGCCCATAAAGCATTGCAAACTTAATCAGTAAATTTTGTATGCATTCTGACTGCTTCATTGCCTGGCTGTCTGCTCATCTCCTCCCTCTCCGGAGGCCGCCCTATTCCCTGACCCACAACAATATTGATATTAGGCCAGTTAATAGCCCTACAATGGCCTCTAAGTGTTCAGATGAAAGGAACAGTTGCACATCTCTCACTTAAATTCAAAAGCTAGAAATTTTTATGCTTAGTGAGGAAGGCAAGTTGAAAGCCAGAAGTCAAAATGTAGGCCTCTTTCACCAAATAGCCGAGTTGTGAATGCAAAGGAAAAGTTTTTGAAGGAAATTAAAAGTGCTACTTCAGTAAACACATTAATGACAAAAAAGTAACACAGCCTTAGTGCTGAGATGAACTTTGAGTGGTCTGGATAGAAAATCAAACCAACCACAAAATTCCATTAAACCAAAGCCTAATCCAGAGCAAGGCCCTAACTCTCATCAATTCTATGAAGGTGAGAGAAATGAGGAAGCTACAGAACAAAAACTGGAAGATAGCAGAGATTGGTTTATGAGGTTTAAGGAAAGACCATCTGTAACAAAAATGCAAGTGGAAGCAACAAGTGCCAATGGAAAAAAGATAGCCAATTATCCTGAAGATCTAGCTAAGATAATTGATGACGGTGGCTACACTAAACAAAATATTTCCATTATGTAGACAAAAAGCCTTCTATTGGAAGAAGATGCCATCTGGGACTTTCATAGCTAGAAAGAAGTCTAATACTTGGCTTCAAAGGACAGGTTAACTCTCTTAATAGTGGCTAATGCAGCCAGTAACTTTAAGTTGAAGCCAGTGCTCATTTATAATTCTGAAAATCCTAGGGCCTTTCAGAATTAAGCTAAATCTATGCTGCCTTTGCTCCAGAAATGGAACAACAAAGCCTGGATGATGATACATCTGATTATAGCATGATTTACTGATTATTGTTAACCTACTATTGAGACCTACTGCTCAGAAAGAAAGATTCCTCTCAAAATATTACTGCTCATTGACAGTGCACCTAGTCATCTAAGACCTCTGATGGATATATACAAGGAAGTTTGTGTTTTCATGCCTACTAACACAAAATCCATTTTGCAGCCATAGATTAATGAGTAATTTCAACTTTCACATCTTATTATTTCAGAATTACATTTTGTAAGGCTATAACTGCCATAGATAGTGATAGTTATCTATCAGATAGATACATTTAATCTATCTGAATATGTTCTGGAAACAATTCGCTATACTGAATGCCATTAAGAACATTCAGGATTCATGGGAGGTAGTAAAATATCAACATTAACAGGAGTTTGGGAGTTGATTCCAATCCTTGTGGATGATTGTGGGGTTCAAGTCTTCAGTGGAAAAAGTAATCGGAAATGTGGTAGAAAAAGTAATCGGAAATGTGGTAGAAGAAGCAAGAGAACTAGTATTAGAGGTATTGTCTGCAATCTTATAGTAAAATTTGAACAGATGAGAACTTCTTATGGATGAGCAAAGGAAGTGGCTTCTTGAAATAGAATCTACCCCTGATGAAGATGCTGTGAACATTGTTGAAATTACAAAAAGGGACATATAATATTCCGTAAACTTAGTTTATAAAGCAGAGGTGGGCTTTGAAAAAATTGACTCCAATTTTGAAAGAAGTTCTACTGTGAAAAAAATGCTGTCAAATAGCATCCCAATGCTGTAGAGAAATATTTTTTGAAAGGGTCAATCAATGTCATAAACGTCATTGTCTTATTTTAAGAAATTGCACAGCCACTCAATACCTTTAGCAACTACCACCCAGATCAGTCATCAATATTAAGGCAAGACCCTCTACCAGCAAAAAGATTACAACTTGCTGAAGGCCCAGATGATTATTAGCATTTCTTAGCAATAAAGATTTTGAAATTATGTACTTTTTTTTAAATTATACTTTAAGTTCTGGGGTACATGTGCAGATTGTACTTTTTTTTTTTTTAGTCATAATGCTGTTGCACACTTAATAGACTATGGTGTCATGTAAACATAACTTTTTCTGTACAGGGAAACCACAACATTTATATGACTCACTTTATTGAAATTTTGACTTTACTGTTTTGGCATGGAACCAAACTGGCAATGTCTCCAAAGTGTGTCTGTATTCACTAAATAATAGTTTTGAACTTTATGATTGCTGTAGGTTTTTATCAGTTTCACTTCAGTTTTTTGGATTTGCACAATTTGCCACAATTTTCATCATATATTTTGGAATGATGTAGCAGAATACATCAAGAAAATCTCCACTTCTTTTGACAATTGTGTATTAGAGCTTTTTGATTCTTATCCCCATGGAAATACTTATGTATAAATATAGAAAATCTCAGATTAAATTATTTTCTTGGTAGCCTTACCTGTTCCTATTAAGCCACAGAAAATATTTATTAATGAGGCTAATATGTTAACTTTTTTATTTTTCAAATTATTGTTAATCTAAGCATACTATGAAGAACATGAATGTGCCATACACACAAACAACTTGATATCTAACTAAATAAAAGACATATGCACTAGATCCATCTGCCCTTCAGGCACAGGCATGGGGATTTTAACTCCACAACATTTACTGGAATTGTGGAGTACAGATAAGATCATAATATAATTGCAAAGATGTGATATTCCCTGAAGAATTTTTTTATCTGTGATCAACATGCAAAAAGTTTAATGCGTTATGGTAATATTCTTTATTATCCATGATTAAGTCACACCAAAATGGCACAAAGACCAGGAAATCAGCCAAGCATTCACTGGAGGCATTATTCAGTGTCTGAGAGATTCAGTTGATTTATATGAATTAAGAAATATTTTACTATCTAATATTTATCATTTAAAATAAAACAACCCTTTTAAAGATGATAATTGTAAACATCTGAATTGTGTTTTTAATTGGAAAAGTAACGAGCTTATGCTGGTAAGCTGTTTCTTATTTTATGTTCTATGCTTTCACAATTAACATTTACTTGTAAATTGTGTTATCTGAAGAACTTTTTTCATATCTGATGTCTGCATAACTCTGGAATATTGTTAGCTATTTAATGGAAACCATTATAAAACAAATTTATTTACTATATAGGCCATTAAAAACATTACAGTTAGCCTGTTTAAACCTCAGTGTATCTCAATGCTGAACTCTATCAAATACTATGAACTCACAATTTTCCATGACTTTATATGCAATTAGAAACCTCAATGAAATTTTTCATTTTTTTATCCCACGATTATGTAGTACCTACTCTGTGCCAGGCAATATACTGTGGACTGAAGGTACCAACATGACAAAGATATCTTTCTCTCACTGGGTATGATAGGCTGAATAACCACACCCTCCATCTCCCCCAACTGCCACATGCACATGTCCTAATTTGTAGAACATGTGAATGTTATCATATGGCAAAGACTTTGTGGGTAAGATCAAGTTAATGATTTTAATTATCCTAGGATTATTCTGGATTATCAAAGTAACCCCAAATACAATTGCACATACCTTTATAAGAGGGAGGGACAGAGAGATTTGGCACAGACAGGAGAGGAGAAGGCAATGTGACATTGGAGGCAATGTGACATGTGAGATTGGAGAGATGTGGCTCCCAGCCAAGGAACGTTGCAACCACAAGAAACTAGAAGAGGAAGGAACTATTCTCCCCTAATGGCCTTGGAGGCAATGCAGTCCTGATGATACCTTGATTTTATCCCAGTGTTACTGATTTCAGACTTCTAGACTCCAAAACTGTAAGAGAATAAATGTGTGTTGTTTTAAACAACCAAGTTTGGGTAATTTGTCGCAGCACTCATAGGAAATAAATACATTGGGGAACTCAAAGTTTAATGAAAGAGACAAAAATGCAAAAAATAATTGTTATAGTACAGCAAGAGCCCTACTTGGAGTATGTGGGAGCGGATGGAAAGCACAGGGATGGAGTATTGAATCTCACAGATCTAGTTCTTTAAAGCTACTTAGATCTGAACTGAAGCTTGAAATAAAATAAGTATTTTCCAAGCAGAGAAGGGAGTACAAAAATGCAGAAACCAAAAATATATGGTGAGTTTTATAATGCAAAATGACATTTGAAATGCACATTATAAATCAGGAAATAATTAGCCCTAAAATAATTTTTATTGATTTAAAATTTTTGATTACTCATTTTTTTTTTCTGAAACAGAGTCTCACTCTGTCGCCCAGGCCAGAAAGCAGTGGTGTGATCTCAGCTCACTTCAACCTCCACCTCCCAGGTTCAAGCAATTCTCTTGAGTAGCTAGGATTACAGGCGTGCACCAGTACACCCAGCTAATTTTTGTATTTTTAGTGGAGACGGGGTTTCACTATGTTGGCCAGGCTGGTCTCAAACTCCTGACCTTGTGATCTGCCCACCTCAGCTTCCCAAAGTACTGGGATTACAGGCATGAGCCACTGCGCCCAGCCTGATTACTCATATTTATCAAAAAAAAAAGTATATACCTGTAAAGTATCCTTAGAAAAAGTAATATTAAATATTCTACAAATAAGATAAATGAATATTCCTATATTACAAATTATTTTCTATCATTGCCAATTGCTGAGGATTTTGGAGAGATTATTACATAGAAATGTTAATTAAACCATATTAACAGTACCATACTTTAATCAGTTGGAGAGAAATCATTTATTCTAGTTATAAAAATAATTACCAGTTCCTCAAATCCTAATAAAAATAAGGCAAAAGTTTTAATAAAAATATTTCTCTTCTCTTCTTCCATTTTTTTTGGATTAATACGAATTTGTACGTAGCAGTTTTTGGCCAAGTGCAAAATAAACAGAGGTCATTTTTCTTTTGTTCTCTTGTCAAACTTGAACAGAAGTGGTTAGGATGAATGAACAAAAATATCTGATACTGTATTTGGAACTCCTAGAAATTTTGCAGACTAGAAAGAACTTGGGTAAGTTTTGAAATCTATTTTCAAGGTCAATTTAAGTATTTGAGAGAGAGAGAATGGTAAAGAAAAGATGTTGCAGGCGCGATGGCTCACGCCTGTAATCCCAGCACTTTGGGAGGCTGAGGCGGGTGGATCACGAGGTCAAGAGATCGAGACCATCCTGGTCAACATGGTGAAACCCCGTCTCTACTAAAAATACAAAAAATTAGCTGGGCATGGTGGCGCGTGCCTGTAGTCCCAGCTACTCGGGAGGCTGAGGCAGGAGAATTGCCTGAACCCAGGAGGCGGAGGTTGCAGTGAGCCGAGATCGCGCCATTGCACTCCAGCCTGGGTAACAAGAGCGAAACTCCGTCTCAAAAAAAAAAACAACAAAAGATGTTATAAGCCAAGTGAAGAGTTACTGTGATATAGATCAAGTGTCAGTGATTTAGCAATGGAAACAAAGGAAAAGACAAATTAAAATATGAAGGACAGTTAGATTATCCAGGGATGACAAGAAAAGCAAAAGGCAGCTGTTGTTTTTAGTTCTATCTGCAGAGCCAAGAAACTGGATTAGTTGATCACTAGATACTTAGATGCTGGGAAATTCATTCATACTGGGAATTTCATCATTCCCACCTCATCTGAGAGCCATGGACTCACAACCTTTCCCCATACCTTCTGGCTTCTGGCCCCCACACTTGGTAAACTGAACCATGTCTACATCCCAGTTATACACAGGTAGATCCATAAGGGAGGTCTCAATTCACATACGATTTTGGCAGAGGGTCTTCTGGAATAATTGCCTCTAATATGATCTAAAAAACTTTACTATCAATACAAATAAACACAGAACTGAGAGGGAGATTAGAATTCATTTAGACAAATATCAGTATTCTGGTTATATTTATCAGTGGTCTAAGATAACTCTTCTATTGATCAAATATCAAAATATTTTATTCATAGCATAGTAATTATGTTTAAATGATGGGTGGTGCATAGTCTAGGAAATCCTCTCTCTCATTATTCCTATAAACATAGCTTCTTTCCTGTATATACTTGTGATACCTATAAAAATAATCAGGATAATAGTATGATAAACTATAGGAACAATACATATGCTAATACTCACTTATAGAAAGATTTACTTTAAATATCTTACAATTGTTATTTCTCATTTTACTGCAAAACAAGATTTCTGTGACTGTCTTGATACATTTAACTCTTAGTTTCATAATTTGATGTCCAAGTATTTTATGTATAGTGGTAATGTCATTTATTTACAGAGATATATACCTTTCCATTAATTTTCAAGGATCCTTTTATGAATTATGCCCACTGACTACTTTAAAAAAGAAAAAAAAAGCCTATAGCCTTATGCTGTCTCTACCTGTCCATGCCAACTTAATCTAGAAACTTCAGTCATTCCAAAATTGTTTTGATCTGCTAGTCTGTAGACAACAAATTATTTCAGTAGTAGACCAAAAAAATAGCTACCAGTTAGTCAAGATGCCAATGTGAATTTAATGAAAGTTATAACTGTACTTGGGAATCTGTGGTAATTAATTTAGAATTTCAACAGAACTGATCCTTGTCAATAGATGTAAGAGAAAAAGTAGTGTTGATCAATATTTTGGGGTTTCTTTTTTTAAGTACATAAGATGCGATTGGCTTTTGCCATTTCTGCAGCTTTTTAGTATAGCTGAAAGAAGGAAACTAGAGTTTTTAGTATTCTAGGAATAAGGACACATACTTGAATTCCATATGTGTTAGTGCCAGTGGAGTATTCCTATGGCTGCCTTTGCTTCCTCCCAGTAGGCCCTAATGGTTTGCCATAAGACTTAGCTAAGGTTGTGAACTATTTGACATTACGTAGTACCTTAGGGAGAGTAAAGATTTTGATTGACTGAAGATAATATACAGAGAATCACCATGTAAATTCAAGAACAAAGCCACTTTATAAAAGCAAACTAAAAGTAATTTGAAAATAGACTTACTGGGAACTCAGAAGATTTACCTCAGTCTCAGGTGATCATGTAGAATGGGCTGTCTCCCCATCTTTAGCTACTTTAGGAACGCTTCAAGTGATTTTTTTTAAGCACAATCCAGTCTTCTTTGGCATGTAGGCATCTCCTATTCTATTCCCTAGTATGAGCTTTTGCTAGTCAACGTTTCCCTTTCGCAATGAGGCTAGAAATGTTTCTGTCTCCTAAGAAAAATAGCTATTACAAATTTGAGCATATTGTTTTTTAGAGTCCATGACCTTAGCTGCTTTCATCTAGATTCTCTTATTACTTATAGGCAATTTTCTTCCAAATTTCATTTTATTTTGTTATTATTTATAATGGAATCTGTCATTAATTTTTTTATTTTTTTCTGCAAGTTTTATTTTAAGTTCAGGGGTACATGTGCAGGACATGCAGGTTTGATACATAGGTAAATGTGCCATGGTGGTTTGCTGAACAGATCATCCCATCACCCAGCTATTAAGCCCAGCATCGATTAGTTGTTCTTCCTGATGCTCTCCCTCCCTCAACACCCCCAACAGGCCCCAGTGTGTGTGTTGTTCCCCCATTATGTCCATGTGTTCTCATCATTCAGCTCCCACTTATAAGTGATAACATGTGATGTTTGGTTTTCTGTTCCTGCATTAGTTTGCTGAGGATAATGGCTTCCAGCTCCATCCATGCCCCTGCAAAGAAAATGATCTCATTCCTTTCTGTGACTGCATAGTATTCCATGGTGTATATGTACATATTTTCTTTTTCTAGTCTATCATTGATGAGTATTTAGGTTGATTCTATGTCTTCGTTATTGTGAATAGTGCTTCAGTGAACATGCGTGTGCATGTATCTTTATAATAGAATGATTTATATTTCTTTGGATATATACTCAGTAATGATATTCCTGGGTCAGATAGTATTTCTGGGTCTAGATCTTTGAGGAGTCACCACACTGTCTTCCACAATGGTTGAACTAATTTACACTCCCACCAACGGTGTAAAACTGTTCCTTTTCCTTCGCATCCTAGCCAGCATCTGTTGTTTTTTGACTTTTTAATCACCATTCTGACTAGCATGAGATGGTATCTCATTGTTGTTTTGATTTGCATTTCTCTAATGATCAGTTATATTGGGCTTTTTAAAAATATGTCTGTTGGCTGCACTTACGTCTTCTTTTGAGAAGTTGCTGCTCATGTCCTTTGTCCACCGTTTTAATGGGCTTGTTTGTTTTTTTCCTGTAAATTTGTTTAAGTTCCTTGTAGATTCTGAATATTAGACCTTTGTCAGACGGATAGATTGCAAAAATTTTCACCCATTTTGTAGTTTTCTGTTAACTCCAATGATAGTTTCTTTTGCGTGCAAAAGCTCTTTCGTTTAAGTAGATACTGTTTGTCAAGTTTTGCTCTTGTTGCAATTGCTTTTGGAGTCTTTCTCATGAACTCTTTGTCCACTGCTATGTCCTGAATTGTATTGCCTAGGTTTTCTTCTAGGGTTTTTATGGTTTGGGGTTTTACATTTAAGTACCTAGTTTACTTAAGAGTTTTTCAATACCTAGTTTATTAAGAGTTTTTAACATGGTGACCCTAATTTTTTAACTATGATTGAAAGAAATTTTAAACTCCTTCTAACCAAGCTTGAGCCATTTTACATTTTATATTCTTTATGGGAAAATTCCTTTGGGATCTATATAGTCTACTAGCATGACATTTTCCAGGCTTTCATTCTGAACTACAATATGGTTTATTTCTTGAAGTTTTACTTTTACATGTGTAATTTTGACATTGCGTAACGTGAGTTTTTTTGGTAATGTACAGTTATATTTCTTTTGGTCTTATAGCAACCAATTCGTGCCAGAAAGCAGCTTGTAATCGATTTTGTAAACAGTGTTAAAAGAAATAGAAAATCTAAAGAAACATATTAAGCATCCCTTGACAGTTTGACACTAGCAAACTGCCTTCCTCAATTGCTTGTCTCCATTCTGAAAGGATTGGTAAGGAATTCTTATTGCTGTTCCATGAATATATATTTCACAATGAACAATACACTGTTTAAAAAAAAAAAAAGCAATAGCTTTTTTACATCTAATGGCATACACCTGCATGTTAATGAGATAAAAGTTCATCATGAATATTGAATTGCTAGAAAATGCTCTTAAGGGAAACATTTCTATCTATATTTTAAAACTTGTTTGTTTTGCTTATTGAAGTATAATTAACATAAAGTAAAATTCATGCTTCGTAGATGTATAGTTCTATGAATTTGGGAAAACCTATATAGTCAGGCTGGGAACATTTCCATCATCCTAAGTTTCCTTATGATTATTTGTAGTCAATCCTCTTTCCCTCACACCCATCCTTGGAAGCTGCTGACCTGATTTCTATATCAATAATTTTTCCTTTTCCAGAATGTTGTGTAAAATCATACGGTATATAGCTATCTTGAGTCTGGCTTCTTTCATGTAGCATGATGCCTTGAGATCTTTTCGTGTAGAAATATATCATCATGTATCATTGCTTTTTGTGAGTAGTAGTCCATGTGGGGATGTACCACAGTTTGTTCATCTATTCATTCACCTTATGAAATTGTTCACTAGTAATAATTTCATTATTATTAAATTTAGCTGTTATTTATGTATTACTATTGCACAAAAAAGGTAACTGTATGAGGTGATAGTTATGTTAATTAGCTTGATTGTTGTGGTTATTTCATATTGTGTGTGTGTGTATATATATATAAATTTCAAATTGTATATCATGAATATATATAATTATTTGTCAATCAAATCCCAATAAAGCTGAAAAAAATATATATGATAAAGTTGAATTTATTTTAGGAAGGAGTAAGTATACCACATTGATTAAAGGAGTAAAACCTCAATTAGTACAAAAAAGTTTAATAAAATTCAGCACTCAGACATAACAGAATGCCTTTGCAAGCTAGGATTTATGAGAATCTTCTTATGCATACAACAAACAAACACAAAAAATAGAAACTTTTTCTCTCCAAGATGCCCATGATCACTACTTCCATTCCATACTGTACTGGAGGTCCTAGCCATTGTATGCCTGGCACAAAAAGAAATAAAATGTATGTCGTGGAAAGAAAGAAACTTTTCAATATTTGTATTAGTCCATTTTCATGCTACTGATAAAGACATGCCTGAGACTGGGAAGAAGAGGAGGTTTAATTGGACTTATAGTTCCACATAGCTGAGGAGGCCTCAGAATCATGGTGGAAGTCAAAAAGCACTTCTTACATGGCAGCAGCAAGAGAAAATGAGGAAGAAGCAAAAGTGGTTTGAAACTCTGATGAACTCACAAGATCTTGTGAGACTTATTCACTATCACAAGAATAGCACGAGAAAGACCAACCCTCGTGATTCAATTATCTCCTTCTGGGTTCCTTCCACAACAGGTGGGAATTCTGGGAGATGCAATTCAAGTTGAGATTTGGGTGGGGACACAGCCAAACCATATCAGTATTCATAGTGCATATTATTGACTGCATAGAAAATTCGAAAGAATCTACAGGTAAATGCTTTCAAATAATAAGAATATTTAGCAAAATGTCTTCATACATGACAAAAATACAAAAATTAATTGCATTACTATAACCAGCATTAGAGTTAGAAAATACTTTTAAAATATACAAAGATTAAATAATAAAAAGATGGAACAAATTATAAAATTTAAATGACAGGAATATTCAGTATCTTAAAGAATTTGATTATTTTACCATTATTTATAGGTTCACTTATTTATCATCAAATCCCAACAAGATTTTTGCAAGCTGTTTCTGAAATTTACATAGAAGAACAAAAGAGTAAGAATAACCGAAGCAGTCCTGAAGAAGAATAAAATTGGGAAACTTTTTCTACCAGAATCATGATTTATTATATAGGAATAATAGTAAAGCATGATATTAACACTGGGATAGACAATGGATAAGTGAAAGAATCAAACAAGACATGCATATATGCAAATTTGGCATATGACAAAAGTAACAATAAAATTCACTGGAGAAAGAATCAACTATATAATAAATAATACTATGACAATTGAGTTTCTATTTTTAATTTTTTCATTTTTCTTATAGAGATAGGGTCTCACTATGTTGCCCAGACTGGACTTCAACTCCTGGCCTCAAGCAATCCTCCCAGTTAAGCCTCCTTATTAGCTGGGACTGCAGACATGTGCTACTCAGCAAGTTGTTTTTTTTTTTAAAAGAAATAATGAAAATTTGATGCCTTCCTCACACCTACATGAAAACAAATGTCAAATGAATTAAAGGTGTGAATATAAAATGCAATAGTTCAGCACTTTTAAAAGAAAACACAGGAGAAAAGTTTTAAAATCTTCAGAGAATATATTCTTAAATAAGGCTGAAAGAGTGCAACCCCACAGAAGAAAAATGTGTAAATTTGACCACAGTAAAACAAAGAGCATTGGTACATCAAAAGACATTATAAAGAAAATGACAACCCATGTAGTGAGAGAAAATATTTGCAACCCATATAACTGACAAAGAATTGGTATTCTCTAAGTCAATTAACTAAAAGCCAAGAAAACAATAGTAAAATGGCCCAGAGAGTTATTCAGACATTCCAGAGAAGAAATGCACAAATAGTTTTGAAACATATAAAAATATGGTGAACATCATTACCTCTCTATAAAACACTTATTAATTTCAAAGGGTAAAAGAGAAACTTTTCAGTAGAAAAGCCTGATAACCTTGTGATCACAAGTCAACATCATCAGTAATGGTACAAATTGAAACCGTATACCACCTTGATCAAATGAAATAGAAACACAACAGCACTTCTGAAATAGTCCTGCCAAAGGTGCACAACTGTAATCAAACCATGAGGAAATCTCAAACAGACTCAAATTAAGTATATTCTATTATATCAGCTGACCAATTATCATCAGAAGTACCTCAAGAAATGACTGAGAAACTAAGGAAGAAGCCTAAAGTGATGTCACTGCTAAAGTATTGTGTGATTTGGGCCGTTTTGAGGTAAAGAACGTTAGTGGAAATGGAATGGAGGTTGAAAATTAGATGGTGGCAATGTATTGATGTTAATTTAACATTTTGGTGGTTGTATTGTGATTAAGTATGAGAATGTTTAGAAGGCCATTTATGGTCACCAGATACAGAACTATTCAGAGGTAACGTGGGCATCATGTTAGCAACTTATTTTCAAATAATACTCTTCCTGTAACTTCTCTCAACATAAAAGAGAATTTTTTAATCCTACAAAAAGGTATAATTTTAAATCATTTTGGCAAATATTTAAAGTTCTGACAATATGAAGTATTGGAAAGGAATTGATCAACAGGTACTCTTATACAGTACTAAAGGAAGTAGAAATTATTTCAGACACTTTGAAAAACAATTTGGCATCATTTTGTAAAAGATGTTAAACATTCACAAACAGTATGGCCCAGGAATTTATACTATGCAAAGAGAATGTCAAGTATATATGTTCCAAAAAATTATATGAAAATGTTCATAGCAGCAGTTTTTGTTTTAGCAAAATAATAATAATAAATTATATAATCACACAAGACAGTATTATACAACATTGAAAATTTAAAATATTGATAAATGAATTGTAGTTACCTAATGGTGGGTATGAGAAGAAAATCACAGAAGGCTAGCTACAGTGATTCAATTTTTATAAAGCTCAAAAATACAGCAGCATTTATACAAGCGATTATTTAGGAATATGTATACATGTAATAAAACTTTTCTTTTTAAGGCAAGGGGATGATGAACACAATATAAGAGAGGATTATACCTATGCGGAGAGGCAAGGGGAGCAGATTGGCTATAACTACATTGGTCATTTTAGGTTCTTAGGTTAGGTGGTAACTTTGCAGGAGTTTAATATACAATTATGCCCCATAACATGTATATTACATATTATGTCTATTATATGTATATGTATCAAATATTACATAAATATTTTTGAGTAACTGAAATCATTGAGGAGCAATTTAAGATAGCAGGTTTGGGTTTTCCCTTTTAATGCTGGTAAGAAAACATTTTAAGGCTGGAGAGAAGGGGGAAGCCATAGCAAGATCTGTCTGTCAGGACATTTTTTTTGACTAATGTAGGCAAACAGTAAACACAAGAAAACCCTGGGACTGCAAAATTAAAATATTTATTGGTATTATATCTCAGGGGCCCTGGTTATTTGAGACTATTTAAAACTATCCCTACCTCACATTAAAATACAGCAGGAATAGATAGATGTACTACTCTAGTCACATTTAATGCTGTGTGTTCTCCTGGTATAGTTTAACCAAAGTTCTCAATAGAAGTAGATTTTAGTGTGCTGATTTTTTTGGTTTGTTTTAAAGAGTCTGAAGCAGAAAAACGCCTCCAAAAAGTATTTGCTCTTAAGTATAGAGTTCCATTTTTATTTGTCAGGTAGTGCTCCAACACATGAAGAAAACAAGCAAATTGATTATGTAAAAAGGTAGACAGCTTTATGAAACACAGACTAGTGACCCTTGGAGCTCTAAGACTCAGTGTTATAAAACATAGATGCTTCCTGACAGCTTTTTCATGTACTTTATTTGCATTGAGTCCACATATATGGTATTGGGTAGGACTTGATCAACAAGAACTCGTATGTACTGCTAAAGGGAGAGGAAATTAGTTCAGACACTTTGAAAAACAATTTGGCATCATTTTGTAAAAGACATTAAACATTCACAACAGTATGACCCAGGAGTTTATACTATGCAAAGAGAAAATCCATATATATGGAGTCAGTGCAAACATTTAAACTATATGCAAAATAAAACTTTCATAGTAGTTCATTATTGAGCTCACATTCTGAGATATTGTAAATGAATGTTTACCCTACAGTCATTGATTAGATAGATAAGAGTTGTGTGGTCACTAAACATTTTATTTTCTGTTGAAATAAAATTCTTTGAAGAGAAAATTATAGAATGTAAACTTTATTGGCACAACTTTTCCTAGTAAGAAACAGAAATAGATATCTGTCCCAAAGATAATTGACTGAAAATTTATAATCATCACTTCATTACAAGGATAATAGAGCAAAGCAGCATTAGGAGAGTTGATATTTGAACATCTCCAAATACTAATTTTTGTATTTTCCACTACTTCAGGATAGATAGTACCATATGGCTTCAACATAAGTGGAGTGAACCTGTTACTAATAAACCTAGGACTGATGTGTAATTACGTTTTCTGTGATTCATCTGTGAAACACCCTGGGTTATTTTACATGGAAGCATCTGGTTCACATGTGTCCAGTGGTTATTCGGTGGTGACTGACATCTGTATTCTTCTAATAAAGTCCCAGTTGCACAGATGTGAGCTGTTGCCTTCTTATAAAGACAAAACTTACAATTGAAAAATCATAACCTTAACTCTTCTTGAATATGAACATTTCAGTCTTCTATACACACACACAGAGAGAGAGAGAGACAGAGAGAGACGACGGACCACTTACACTGTGTCTGGAAAATAATATAAATATTTCATGCAGTGTCTTACAATCATTGGACATATGTATGTAGGCACCTTTATCTCTTTTTATGTTTGTTTATAGCATAGCATCTGTTTTAGATTGTAAGCTCAAAGAAGGCAGTGACCATGTCAATTTAATATTATACAGACAGTGTCCAGTAAAGCATAATTCACTTTTGAGTGCTTGCTAAGTATTTGTCAGTCAAGATGTGATGTTAATGACTTTCAGGAAAAATGGAGTTTATAATCTGACTGTAAACACCTTTTCCACTTTAAGAGATATTTGCTGTAGATGGACTGGCTTCTTATTTCACTCATAATTAGACAGGTAATACCAAAAACTATGTTGTTTTCAGCAGAATTAATTTATGTTAGAATAATTCTCTAGGGATGTGTGATATATGTGATTTTAAAGTGATAGACTTCAAGGCAAGTTTCATGAGGGAAGTAGCATTTTAGCTCAGCCTTCGAGGATAGATAGAATTTGGACACATATAATGAAGGGGAAAAGAAGGAGAGGCATTGGTGAGGAGCATGGAGGAGGCAGGTAGGCATGGGTTCAAGTCCTTCCTCAGCCAATAAGTTATGAGACCTCAGTAAATCAGTATGCTATCTAAGAGTTTGTTTTCTCATCTGGAAAATAAAGACTATGTTACTGTGACAATTACATGCATAAGAAGCTTAAACACAGCGCTTGGCATAAGGCGAACATTTACTACTTTTGGATGGCTGTTAGTCTTAGGACAAATTAGCCATTTTGAATAGGCTTTCAACAGAATTTTGAATATCGAACTTAAAAAAAAAGTACTTAGAGAGAAACTCCAGGCTATGTGTGAAGATCTAAAACTTCTATTGGAATTCTTATTTGCACAGAGAAAAGTCAAGATACACTTCTTAAGTCATCTTTTTCCCTCTTAAGTTAGTCTTTTCAATTACATGTGTGGCAGAGTGACATCAAAGTATAGTCACGTATACTCAAAATATCAATATAATGAATATAATACTTTCAATGTGTGAGTTACCTTTCTTTCTTAGTCCTTTCATTTGTCTTCTGCATGCTAGACTTTTAAGTACTGTGGGCTCTGAATCCTGTGAAAAACACCTGTTTGCCTGATTTTCAAGTTAATAATAACCATTTATTTTATGTGTAAGAAAGAGTTTGCCCTATACACTTGCATAAGCAGACACAAAATACTTATCATCTGTAAAGGTCATGTGACATCCTCTAAATTCCTCAAGAAGAATTAACAAAAATAGCACTCGGTATATAATTATGAAGTTCACCTCTCAGCATAGTATCAAAACTTTTTATCACTGGCAAGGACGGGCACGGGGGCAGTGATCTCTAAAGAGAAACTTAAAGAATTTATAATCACTTTCTGTTTTGGTAATATGCAAATCTTTTACTAAATACTCTCTTTATTCCTCCAAGATTTAAACCTTTTTTTTTCCCCAGGTTTATATTTATAGGAACAACCACTGTGAGGGTTGTTTCCATTAATGTCTTTTTTTTTTTTTTTTTTTTTTTTTGAGACGGAGTTTCGCTCTTGTTACCCAGGCTGGAGTGCAATGGCGCGATCTCAGCTCACTGCAACCTCCGCCTCCTGGGTTCAGGCAATTCTCCTGCCTCAGCCTCCCGAGTAGCTGGGACTACAGGTGCGCACCACCATGCCCAGCTAATTTTTGTATTTTTAGTGGAGACGGGGTTTCACCATGTTGACCAGGATGGTCTCAATCTCTTGACCTCGTGATCCACCCACCTCGGCCTCCAAAAGTGCTGGGATTATAGGCGTGAGCCACCGCGCCCGGCCCCATTAATGTCTTTGTATCTATGTTGTACTTTAATTTTTCTATAGTAAAAAGTCACATCATATCAAATAGAACTTTCATTTTTAAAAAATTTAATTTCCAGGTAATGAAAAAGCATATAGACTACTCTCTTGGTTGTAAGACCTACTTCTCCTTCTGACATTCCTAGGAATAAAAACTTTCAGTGACTATAGTGTTATAGTCAATTATTATCAGTTAGAATTACATAGACCATTTACCTTAAGAACATTACCTAGAAGGAGTATATTCAAGGATGTTCATTGAAATGTGGTTTACAATGGGCATTTACCTTGTTTTTGATTTCAGACTATGAATCAATAATTAGTTATATTTTTAAGGTGCCTCAATGTAACAGATACTATGAGGTTATTAAAATGATCAAATATTATGTAGACCTGTAATTATTGACAAAGAAAGATATTCACCAACGAATTATTAAGGGAAAAATGGTACTTTTATAATACAATTACTTTTTAAAAGATTATGTATATATGTACATTATGTATATGTGTGAGTATATGTATATATATTTAAGACAGA
This sequence comes from Aotus nancymaae, assembly GCF_030222135.1. Lineage (NCBI taxonomy): Eukaryota > Metazoa > Chordata > Mammalia > Primates > Aotidae > Aotus > Aotus nancymaae. The sequence continues at coordinate 75,667,676 of NW_026988425.1, forward strand.
CACTAAAATATCAACAGGTGAAGGCACAGAGGATTATATTTATTTTGTTCTATGTTTCTGAATTTCCTAAAGTTTTTGCAATGTATATGTAGTAATTCACATACCAAAAAATAAATAATTTTTGTTGTTACTGGGATCTACATAGGATTTAGAATTTCTGTGGTGTTTGAAATCCTAGTCTTCTTAAGAAGTGATAAGGGAAATTCATTTATTTGTTTTTGCCAAATATTTATTTGAAGTAGTAACCATTTCACCCTAAGGAATATTATTTGTTTATGATTCAACATTCAAAATAAATTAAGGAGCTGAGAGAAGATAGAAAATTTAAATTTATAACTTTGGGTGAAACCTAAAACCTGCACTAGTCTCCTCTGTCCTCAGAATACAACAGAATTTTAGACCTAGAATGGACCTGCAAATGCAGAAATGGCCTATTAACCCACCCTACCTAAATTTTAGATATTTACATTGGGTTTGTTTGGGTTAGAAGGGTCTATCATTATTTTAATAAAGTAAAATTTATTTAAAATATAAACAAACTTTTTTCTTAAATATACACTGGCCTGATATAGCAATCAATTCAGTTTTCATTATGAGAAAAATTGCTTAGGACAACAATTATTGTTGTTAGAAAAAGAATTACTTATAATTATTAATAGCAAAGTATTTTTTACAGATTATGGGAAATTATAGTACACATTGAATAGTATTTTGTGTGTAACATGAGAATTTTTATGTACATATCTACAAATACAAAAAAAGCCTTCTGTAAGAGAAGATGTGTTCCTGTCATTAGATTTAGAACTTGAAATGGATTTTTAATCCTACAAATCAGTACTTTGTACATTCTTCACTATAGCATGTTATAATTCATTGTTTAAATATATTTTTGGTCAACTAAATTGTGAGATTTTCAAGGACAGGAGTGTTGTTTATCTTTTCATCTCAGAGGCTAGCACAATGCCTGACACTGAGAAAATATTAGTTGAAATAAGGAATGTATGAAAAACAGGGTTTTACAATTGAGTTGACTATTAATTAAGTTTTTATGATTGCTACCTCTAATAGCTCATCTATATCATAGACTAAGTAGTCTTCATAGAATGGTCTGAAAAACTCTGTTATGTATAACATTTCTGAAAAATGTGTCCTGATTTTAAGTTTGAAAATAAGCTTTTTAAAAAAATGACTATTTCTTAAGTTGCAAATCTCCTGTATGTGGAAAACTACACATAAACAACCATGATTCTTGCCTTCTGAACACTTAATGTTCTTATGGATGTTTTTTTTTAATTGTTCCTTTTAGTCACTTCCAAATTTCTTTGTTATAGAAAAGTGTTCAGTGATAAAAATAGGAAATATTGAACATTCTTTTTCTCTTATATGACAAATGGACTTATTTTTATAGAAGGCAATAAAATAATACTTTAGCCATTTAAAAATATTAAGATTTAAGATTTTTTTATCATCTGTAGGAGCCCAATAACATTTTGAAGGGAGTTTTGGAAGTTTATATATTTTAAGGGAAATTATGATCAGACTGTTGAATCCAGCTAAATATTTTTCATGCCTGTTTATAGCCTATTCAATTTCCATGGTTGTCTTTTGGGGCTGCATGTGAATTTATATATGACAACTTTCCTAATTCCAAACAACTGTTAGCATTTCTTGGTTTAACATTTTGATTTCTGTTTATGCTTTCTGATTTTTGAAATGTGATTCTTTTTATTGGTTGGTTATTGAGTGTGCGATTGACAGTAATAATATCCTATTGATAATGGGGTCACATTTCAGAATAAAGGATGTCTAGAGCTGAAGACTTTATGTCAGCTTTGAATTACGTAAATTATCAAGAAAGAAGTATGATTGCTTGTTTGTCCTGTTGTTTCTCAATAGCCATATATAAGAGATTAAAATTAACTAACATTTGTAAACCTTTAATAATAATAATTTAATGAAACATAGGTTAATAGAAAACCCAGCTAACTGGTCTTTCAGTAGTTGGCCTGTGAGTGTACATGTGCTGAGAAGTTGACCAGCATTTGTTAGTGAGACTTTTAGCCATTAGGTTTGAAACACCATTCATGCAACCACAACTCTCTCTTCCCAATCATTCCAGTACAGTAGGATATAACTAAACTAATGGTGTTAGTGTGAACTTGTAAGCATTTAAATTTATAGACATCCAAAACTACTTGAAACAATAAACGATTGAGGTTACCTCATAATGGAAAGTGAGCCAACTACTGACCAGCAATAGTTGTAAGAAATTAAAATTTCTTTTCTGAGCCATAAATGAGGTTTAAATCTTTTTCTATGTGATGATATTTCTAAAAAGTTTATAATGTTGCCCTTCTGATTTAAAATGGATTTTATTCTGTGTAAATTGTATATGAAACTCACTATAGCTTTTTCACACTCAACTCTAAGAGAATAAAGGCAAATGCCCTTGACAAGAGGATATTTGGTAAATTTATTCAATAGAATCTCAGTTCTTTATTCTAAGGAATTATTCTTAATTCTGAATGAAACGATTCTAAATCATTGTCCCTGTTCTCAAGTAACTTACAATATAAGTAACAAAGATGTCCACAGTTAAAGTCTATGGTTGACACTCCTTCCTTTGAGAGGCAATTTCAATATGCATGGGCTTTTTGACTCATTTATAAATAGTAGAATGCAGGAGAAGTGATGCTGCGTGATTTCCGGAGGCCGCATCAGAAAAGGCAACCTTGTGCTTAGAGCCCCAAGCTTCTATGTGTCAGACTACCTGAGACTAGCAAGGAAACCACACCACTGTACTCTCCAGTAGCCAGCCCTAGTCTTTGAGGCCTTCCAACCCATCCACCAGATAGGAGTTAAAGAGCTTTTGGATGACTCTCAGCCTTGTTTCAACCCCAGCTTTCTAGTATTCCCAGCTAAGGCACTGACACCATGGAGCAGAGACAAGCCATCCACTCTGTGTCTTGTCCAAATTGCAGACTCATAGATAATACAAGCCTAACAAAATGGTCTTTATTTTATGCCACTAAGTTTGGGGTGGTTTATTACACAGCTGTGATTACTGGAACAAAGACTTACTTGATTTAGTATATACTATGGGTGAATAGGAGATAATGACCTTCTCTCCTGGAAGAGCGTGGGAAGCTTCACAGAACAATGACATACCAACTTGGCAAGATAATGACCTTCTCTCCCGGAAGAGTCGTGGGAAGCTTCCCAGAAACAATGACATATGAACTTGGCTTTGAATGATGAGTCTACTAAGAAATCTACTAAGTAAAGAAGGTAGAAGAGTCCTAAAACTGAGAGAGCTGTGTGGAATAGCCTGGAGGTTAAGAGAGAATCGTGTGTTTGGTGGATGAAAAGAAGTTTGGTATGGAAAGAGCATTAGATAGAGCCGGAATGGCGGTCAAGAAGCTAGAAGTTGTACAATAATTTTTTTGTTATGCCAAGGAAATTTCAACTGTAGCCTGGTAGGAATAGAAAGTAATAATCAATTTGCCTTGTAAAAGGATAACTATCAGTAGTGTGGAAGGTAGGCTAAAAGGCAAAGAAGTGGAAGGCAAGGAGAACAGGTGATAGTTATATACATCGTTCAGATGACAGACGATTGAAGCTGAGTTATGTAGCTTTCTTGCAATACCAAAGTAAGATCAGTTAGTTAACAATGATTGAATTGGTAAATTATGTGTTGAATTCATATGGTCAAGGCATAATAATTAGAGGCTACAGTCCATCCTGCATTTTGGTAAATTAAATCAATGCCTTTATAAAACATTAATTTTATTAAATTTATTAACATTGCTGAATGACATCTAAAAACTTCCTCCAGTATGAATTTTGAAGAATTTTTATTTTTTAACCTCATTTTTATATTTTCATTAAGCCATTGATTATAGTAGGACATTTAAAGAAATTAGACCACATTGTATCAGCTAATGACTAATGGAACCATGTTATGCACACTCTGTTCCTCAGAATGAACATTAGTTCAGAGTAAAGTTCTGAAAAGATTAGTACTTTGTGTAATCATAAAGATTTTACATTGAAAAAATATATATAGTATGTTTAGTTAATATGGTTATGTGAACATAACACACAGCTGTGGTCAGCAGCTTTCTGTATGGATTTGATTGACTTTTAACTAGCATTTGAAGTTACTTCACATATTTTTAGTGCGATAAATAAAAGTTCGGTAGTAACATATAAATTTTTATTGAAATCATAATATCATATATATTAAAGACTTCTCCAGGGCAAAAAAATGGTTGGATAGGTCTTGCTCCAGTAATTCTGAGCATAGACTGTGTCCCCATGACATGGGCTGCCTCATCTACACAGCAAATTGCTACCAATTGTGGAATACAGTGATTTGTTTTAAAAGCCTTCTGCCTCCTTTTACATTTTGGTTTTCCTTTACAGTTTCGTTATATTTAAAACATCAATTTAAAAGTTTAATATTTTTAATTCAAAATCAAAAGTGACATAAATTTATAGATTATTTCCATCTGCCTTCTCTAGTGCTGACTCCTTTTTAACATCTTTAAGAAAGAACGCCTCTCAGAATTTGAACAGTCTTGCTTTATAGACTTGCTTTACATTCACACATAAGTCTTCTTTAAAAATTCAGGCTGCAAAATCATCCTTAGTCAACCATTTCATGAAAAGCCTAGAGAAATATTCAGCAGAGCATTAAACCAAGTATGAAGCCCTTCTAAAGCTTGTGGCCCCGTGTGATTGACAGCACAGGTCACATTCCTATAACGGTTCTTTAACAACCAGCCTTGCTCTTTAGAATTGCTGTAGTGAAACACAGCATTCTGTTTTGTTATCCCCTAGACAAGGTCTACTATAAGTATGTATTTAAGGGAATTCAGTAGGTCAGCATTACTTCTGCCTTGGATTGATTGTTTGGTCATTTTAATTCCCATGTCTCGAGCTCAGTCTTTGACCCACAATAGACCCTCAATAAGTAGTGGATGGGTAAGTGGTAGATTATAGTGGTCGCCAGCCTGTCTCAATGATTCTGGTTCAGTTATCTCTAGATAAGACCCAATGTCCGTTTCTTTGAGCTACAGGTCATGTTACACTGACCTTGCAGATCCCTCTTCCATCCAGCTTGGGGGATTCCTTTTAACTCTGGGCCTTGCATGTCTTGCTCTTACTCAACCTATCAACCTATTTCTCTATTCAGTTTTTCTGAAACCTGTTTAATTTACAGATTGGAATAATAATTGAGCCCTAATAAAAAAGTTAAGACTAGAGTGGTAGGCAGAATAGTGCACCACCTACCCCCTTCCCCCAGAGATCTCTACGTCTTAGTTCCTGGAAGCTGACAATATGTTAGACCATGTAGCAATGGGAAATTAAGGTTGCAGATGGAAATTAGGTTGAAAATCAGCAGACCTTAAACATAGTGAAATTATCCTGGATTATCCAATTAAGTCCAATATAATCACAAAGGCCCTTAAGTGGAAACGAGACGCAGAAGAAGAAAGTCAGAGGGAGAGATAAGCCTAAACAAGCAATGTCAGAATGATGTGTAGTGAGAAGGAGTCCACCTGTCATTGCTGGCTTTGAAGACAGAGGAAGGAGGTGGTCTCTACAAGCTAAACACACACACACACACACACACACACAGACACACACACACACACACACAGAAACAGCTCTCCACTAGAACCTCCAGAGAGAACACAGATCTGCCAACTTCTTGACTTTTGATCAGTAACATCTGTCAGACTTCTGACCTCCAGAACTATAAGATGATAAACTGGCATTGTTCTAAGGCATTATGTTATGGTAATTTGTTGCATCAGCTATAGGAAACAAAAACAGCTCATTCCACGCTATGGTGAAACTATCACCCTTGGTCCCAGTTTAGAAATCACTAACCTCCATGGCTGGTATTATTGTCTACCCATGTGTTTGTCACTTCTCTTGAAAGCCAAAAGTAGAATTCTGTCTTCTTTTTTTGTGTATTTCTGTTTCCCTTCACTGAACTACTAAGTTTATGGTTTCAGACTAATGGATGTTGTTTTCTTGGCAAAGAATGTAATACAGCCTATTCCAGAAGACACTTGTTTCTTGGGATGTTAGTGGTGAAGAGATTGTGAGAAAAGAGGCCTCTGCCACCAAATTCATTTGAAAAACCTAGGTTAAACAAGGTTCTTTGTTCTTTAAGCACTTATAGAAATATAATCTATGTATAAGGTTTTTTTAAAAAAAAATCCCAACAATTTAAGAGAATATTCAGCAAAGGTATCCCTCTCTCAGTCAAAATTCCTCTCAGCAGTTACCATTTACCTGTGTATCCTCCCAGAGCTATTCTAGACATGTGAGCACATATGCACACATAAAACATACACATATACGCATGCACATATGTGTATAATATATATACACACACATTCTGGTTTCCTGTACACACTATTCTATACTTTGCTTTTGTTTTTTCTAATAAACGGGTTTCCTAATTAACAGAAATCAGAAATTTGAGTTTATAATATGTATACAAAAGACTAAGAGAAAGACTTAGTGGATGAAAATAAAAATTTTCTAAACATTTTGGACAACAGATTTTTTTAGAGAATATCTTACAGAGCTACCTTTTGAGACACACTGCACACAACCGAACTGCCTTCCTAAGAAGAAAAAACATCCTCTGGAGTAAAAATAAGAGTTTAGTGATGACCCCCCATTCCCATTAGGATGGTATAGTGTAAAGGATATGGATTTTGGATTTTAACCTAGGCTGAAATCCTGGCTCCATTACCAACTTGACTGCCTGCTAACCCATGCTTACTAGCTATGTGGTTTTGGGTACATTGCTTAACTTTATTGAGCCTTCTTGTTAATACATTCTCATGTATTCAATAATTTGTTATTTAGTTAATACATGCGATCAGTGGAATATTTATGTGCTAAATATTGTTCCAAGTCAAATAAAGCAGAATCACCCCAACTGGAGAGGCTTCTAGGCTAGTGAGAGAGGTTTCATTTGTAGCATAGCAAGCAGCAGTAAGCTCACAGATCCCCTGGTCTGTCTTAAAGGAAAAATTTTTCACCAAGGTGACAGTTTTTCACTTTTATAGGCATAGATCAACAGTAGCAAATGTCACCTATATGATCTCAAAACTTGAAATTTATGCAAGATGTTTTGGGTATTGATTTTTTAAGTGTACTTTGTTATTGATTAATGAATTATCAGAACAATTTATTTATTTGGATAAATACAGCAAGAGTGACAAAATCTTTAGTCACTATGAAATGATGAAATTTCTGTGTAAGTGGCCGGTGTCTTTGTAGATTCTGGATATATTTATCTTAGTGATTGACTTTAAAATTTGAATTCTCCAGAACTAGATACTCATATTTTCAAGTCTATATTGTGTATTTTACAGGAAAATTTTAGAATTCTCCTTCTTTTTCAATATCTGTAAAGCACGTCAATTCATTTTAACATTAAGTGTATTTACTCTTTATTATTCTTTTTGTCCCATTTCCATTTCTTCATGCTCTTAATGAATTTAAATAGCAAAATCATATTCATTAGAAGAAGATATCTTTAGGAATTTAATTAAAAATAACAAATGCAATTTCTTTTCTTTGCCATTTTGTATGCCAGAAAGTTTCAGCTTCTCTTTTTATTTTCTCAGGCCAACAAAATGACGTGTAGGCCTAGTGAATTCCAGGCAATGTTCAGCACTGGTTTTACTGAATCTGGATGACTTCAGTCTGTTAATTTATTTAGGAGATGGTTTTGGTTTTTATAAGGTCAACTAGAATTTTGTAGGCTACTTTTCCCACTTATTCTAAGATCGATTTTTTTAAAATGCTGACATTTAAAAATTGAAAATACAGTGGTAACTTTGGTGATGTCAAATCTTTAAGCACATTATTTAAAACTTTTCCATTTAAGAGGTGTTTCCATAATTGAGTTTATTTCATAATGGGAATTCTGTTAAGGTCAACCTGATAGCTGCTTAGTTATTTAATAGCAGAAAGTACCTGATATTTTAATTTGGCTGTTTGTTAAGGTCATTTCAATTAAAGTTTGATCTGATATGTCCTAAAAACAAACCGTAAATTATTTTGCTTTTTTTTTTTTAAACCAAATGATGTGTGCCCTGTCCAGTGCTTAGGATGGATTCTCAGTGTGTACACTGTCCTTACCTTACCTCTCATTTTCATCCCTCTCCCCATATCTGAGCTTTTCCCTAATCCCAGGGTAAGGTTGGTGATCAGGAGGATGGATGCCAGGGAAGTTTGTGATAAAACAAAGATACGTATTTTTGTTATTTCAACATGAGTAAAACAGCTGCCTCAGAATGCCCTGCCATGGTGGATAAGCAGGAATTGACCATTTGCTGGCTTTTTTGCTGTGACTGCTGCAGTCCAAGAATTTGAGACTTCATTCTCCTCGAAAACATTGCCTGTAATAAATCATGAACTTAGCAGTATTCTTCAAGGCTATTCTTCTCAACTCCAGATAATTTACAGTAGGTGAGACTAATTAGCCTAAAGTGTATTTACAGGTTTGTCAGTCAGAGTTGTATAGAGAACCAGCATTTGGGTGACAAGTGGGCACAGTGCAAGATGTGGGCACACAAAATAAACTTGGCCCTTGGCTTCTGTGACAGCCTTTCTCCCTGGTTTTACTCATTTTTCAAGTTGTTCCTTTCCAGTGTCCTTTGACTCATTTCTTTCTCTAGCTGTCTATTCCTAAAATGTTAATATTCGCCACTATTTCTTACTAAATCTTGTCTCTCTGATGGTCTCTTCTCTGGGTGATCATTTTAGCTCACTCATTTGCCTTATGCCTTATGGCAATGACTGCTGTCCCAGTGCATCTAGTCCAGACATCTCTTCTGAGCCCTATACCTGTGTATTTGTTAACCTACTCAACATATATCTCCATTTAGATATCCTTCAGGCAGTTCAGACTCACCTGTTATATCTGAAACTGAAGTCTTTATGCCTATTACTAAACCTTCTCCTCTTCTATATCATGGTCTTCACAACAGCCAAAGCTACAAAATCTAGAATTCTGAGAATATTGTCATGGAAGAGAAATAATAAGATCCAGAACCATTCTTTCATGAAATAGCAGATCAGATCCAAAAGTATTATGTACATACATACACAGATACACTGACACATATCTCATACACACAAACACACATACACACACACACCACTGTTCAAAGAGTAATATTGCATAGTTTTGTATGGTTTTGAAATTTAAATACATATAATCATTTATTTAAATATGTGTATTTTTTTTTAAGAGATGGGGATCTCACTCTCACCCAGGCTGGAATGCAGTGGCATGATCACAGCTCACTGCAACCTCAAACTCCTGGGCTCAAAGGATCCTCCTGCTTCAGCCTCTTGAGTAGCTGGCACTACAAATGTGCACCACCACACCAGCTAATTTACTTTTTACTTTTTTTTTTTTTGTAGCGACAGAGTCTCACTGTCTTGCCCAGTAGTCTGGTCTCATACTTCTCATACTACTAGGCTCAAAGGATCCTCCCGCCTCAGCCTCCCAAAGTGTTAGGATTACAGGCATGAGCCTTGCTCTTTTGCTCAACATTATGCTTAAGATTCATATATGTGTATAGTAGTATAATCTAGTCCATTATGTGAAAATTTAATAATTCATTTGCCTGTTTTCCTGTGGAGAGACATTTGGGTAGTTCCTGCATTTCACTGTTGTAAACAATTCATCTATGATTGTGCACCTATCTCCTGATACATATATGCAAATGTTTCTCAAAGGAATGTACCTATGAGTGGAATTCCTAGGTTATAGGTACATATACCTTCATATACCTTGAAAGTTACTGCCAAATTGTTTTTTAAAATGGTATCAAACATTTGCACTCCTACCAGCAATAATTTATCTAGTTATTCCACATCCTCCAAAATCTTTGATATTATTGTATGTTTTAATTTTTTCTAATCTGGTGTAAAATATTTCACACTGGCTTTAATTTGCATTTCCTTGGTCACTAATGAAGTTGAGTTTACTATCATATGCTTATTTACCCCCATTGTTCCCCCTTTTTTAATTTTCTGTAGTGTTTGGCATATGTTTTGGTTTTTAAAAAATCCTTTGTAAGAGTTCTTTGGATACTAATTATTTGTTACTAGCGTATGTTGTAGTATCTCCTCACAGTTTGTCACTTGTCATTTCATTCTCTTTAAGGTATCTCTTTAAGTAAGTAAGAAATACTTACTTCAAATGCAATTCAATGTATCAATCTTTATCTTAATGGTTTTCAATTTCTGCCTTCAACAAGCTTTCTTATTTCAAGATACTAAAGACATTCCCCTTTATTTTCTTCTAAAAGCTTTAAAGTTTTGCCTTTCTCACTGAAGTGTTTAATTTACCTGGAATCATGCCTATTTGACTTCTGACACAAAAAATTGAATTGTATATGTGTTGTATAGATAGAGATAGAGTTTGGCCTCATAAAATTAGTTATTTTATCTAAAATAACAATTGACTTTTTAAATTTAAAATCATGGTTGTCTCAGAAGTCAAACAAACGTGATTCTTCAAGTGTTATGGTGTCATCAATCACTGTTTATTTTCCTGGACCTCTTTCTTTGTTCTGGTTGGTACCTTTGACATATTTCAGAACTATTATTCTCAGAATATGTTATAAAATATAAGTAACTCTAAACAATACTAATGCTTCTCGTTTGACTAGGAAAGGATTGCTATTCCAGCCATAGTGATACTCATCTTAAATGTTGCTGAGAAAATGTCTTTACAAAATGAGATACATATCATTTTAAATATCTTACTAATTCAACTCCTAGAAAGTTAAAAGGGAAGTCAATCATTTACTCTAACATTTTTAGAGAAACTTTTCCTGGATGAGGCTTTTTTTAAGTAAATGTAGCTTTTGATCTATGGCATTCATTGTTAATTAGATATGTAGTGTAATTTTGATCAAGTTGTAGTTTGTGTATGTGTGTGTCTGTGTTTTAACACAGTATGAAAATAAACTAATAGAACATAGGAATCTCAGCAACTATATTATTGAGAATATACACCACCTTTTAGTGAGGGTATCATCTGGAGATGCTTTATTATATTCTCTTTATTTGAAAAAAGACTTAGGCTTTAGCCTGTAACTTTAGATTCTTATTCTATCATTAATCTTTCCTCTTTAATTGACATTAATCATTTATTCCACAAATATTTATTGAGAATCTGTATTTTGCAAAGTCGTCTATGCTCAGCTATTCAAGCATAGCAAATTCAGATGCAGGAACTGAAAGAGTTCTAAGACCATTTATAATAACCTCAGCCTTCCACAAATGCAGAAACTGAGGTCCAGTTTCATACTGCGTTAAAACACACACAGACACACACATACAAACTACCTGACCAAAATTTCTATTGAGATTCAGAATATCTAGATTCAAAACATCTCCTGTTGAACCACGTCGTCCACAGAAAACTATCTGAAATACACTGAATGTTAAATATTGATATAATATTTATAGAGAAGCCTAAAGAGATAAGTCACTCTTTGTGAAAAAATTATGTCATATAGTCATTACCTTCAAGCTATTTATAACATTTTTAAGATGAAAAGACACATTTGAAAAAATTAGGTAAAGTAAAAAGTTTAACTGAAAGCTTTCTGAGGGCAGGAGTAACACTTAAATTATATTTGTTCTATTTTCCTAACATAGTGAGCTCTTCATTGTATATAATCAATATGTTCAGTATTGATTAAATAAATAAAACTATATATTGAAATATAAGGTACAGATATTAGGTACTCTAAATGACCAGAGGAAATAAAATGAAATAGGAATATAAAAAAAAAAATTTAAGTCTTTGTGGAAGGTTTAGAATTTAAACAGAGCCATAACTAATGGCTATAATTTCATTCAGAACACCCAAGTTTCCAATTACTTGTTTCTCTCACTTTCTATTAAAACTTTATATACAGGTTCTCTGAGTTGTTAATAAGGGTACAAGCATTGGGTAAGTGCTCCTATTCTAAATGGGAGAAATTGGCCAAAACAATGGAGCTACAGGCCCCATGCAAGTCTGAAACCTAACATGGCAGTCATTAAATCTAAAAGCTCCAAAATAATCTCCTTTAACTCCATGTCTCACATCCAGGGTGCAGTGATCCAAGGGGTGGACTCCCAAGACCTAGGGAAACTCTACCCCTGTGGCTCTGCAGGCTACAGTCCCCATGGCTGCTTTCACAGGCTGGTGTTGCGTGCCTGCAGCTTTTCCAGATGCACAGCACAAGCTGTTGATGGATCTACCATTCTGGCGTCTGGAGGACAATGGCTCTTTTCTCACAGTTTCATTAGGCACTGTCTCTGAGGGGATTCCAACCCCACATTTTCCATCCAGTCTGCCTTAGTAGAGGTTCTCCATGAGGGCTCTACACCTGCAGCAGACTTCTTCCTGGATATCCAGGCATTTCCATATATCCCCTGAAATCTAGGTGGAGGCTCCCAAGCCTCCTTGCACTCTGCACATCTGCAGGCTTAACACCACATTGAAGCCATTAAGGCTTGGGACTTGCACCCTCTGAAGCAACAGCCCAAGCTGCATTTTCATCCCTTTTAGCCACAGCTGGAACAGGAGCAGCCACGATGCAGGGCGCCAAGTCCCAAGGCTGCACAGAGTAGCGGGGCCCTTGACCTGGCCCACAAAACCGTTATACCTTCCTGGGCTTCCAGGCCTGTGATGGGAGGGGCTGCCATGAAGAACTCTGCAATGCCTTGGAGGCATTGTCTTGGTTATTAATATTTGGCTCCTCTTTACTTGTGCAAATTTTCCATACTTTTATGTTCTGCTTCCCTTTTAAATATAAGTTCCAATTTCAGGTCATTTCTTTGTTCATGCAGATGAGAGTAGGCTTTTAGAAGCAGCCTGGCCACACATTGAATGCTTTGCTGCTTCGAAATTTCTTCCACCAGATACCCTAAATCATCTCTCTCAAGTTCAAAATTCAACAGATCCCTAGAGCAGGGGGCACTATGCCACCAGTCTCTTTGCTAAAGCATAGCAAGAGTGACCTTTACTCCAGTTCCCAATTGTCCATATCACCATCAGCATTTTGGTCACAACAGTTTAACTAGTCTCTAAGAAGTTCCAAACTTTCCCTCATCTTCCTGTCTTCTTCTGAGCCCTCCAAACGGTTCCAACCCCTGTTCATTACCCAGTTCCAAAGTTACTTCCACATTTTCAGATACCTTTATAGCAATACCCCACTTCTCTGGTACCACACACACCATCACAAGAATAGCAAGGGGGAAGTCCACGCCCATGATCCAGTCACCTCCCAAAAGGCCCCTTCTCCAACATTGAGGATTATAGTTCAATATCAGACTCGGGTAGGGACACAGAGCCCAACCACGTCAATGTTTTTGTGTTCCTTTTTATGCTTTTCAGAATTTACAAAAAGTCTAACAATAAAGATTTATTATCTATAAAAATAAAACATTTTTAAGGGTTGTGGAGAGAGTTCTAAATTTACTCTATTGACTTACCATGGATATGAAATCTCAATGATCTCCATTCTGGACAGCTTTTACTGAGTACCTGTTATGACTAGGCAGTAAGAACAGGAGTCAAAATCTATTTCTTAAGCCCCTCATGACCTCAGAAGGAAATGTAAACTGTAAATGGAGCTCCAGGAATCTATTTATTTATTCTTCAGTCTGGTCACTTCAGAGTGGTCCTTTTGTCATATGCTGATTTTTTTCAAACAAAATTGGTAGATCTCTGTGTTCTGATGCACAGTATCTAAATGATGGACACAATTACAGATATCTTTCCATGTCTGACTTTTTAAATATGATTTCAGCTTTTATTTTAGATACAGGGGGTACATATACAGGTTTGTTACAGGGATATATTGAGTGACACTGAGGTTTAGGATAGGGATCTCATCACCCAGGTATTGAGCACAGAGTATTTCAGCCTATGATCCCTCCTTCCCTTGTCCATGTGGTAATCCCTAGTGTCTATTGTTTCCATCTTTATGTCCATGTATAGCCAAATGTTTAGCTCTCACTTATAAGAGAGAACACAGGTATTTGGTTTCTGTTCCTGCATTAATTTGCTCTGGATTATGGCCTCCAGCTGCATCCGTGTTGCTGCAAAGGACATTATCTCATTCTTTTTGATGGCTGTGTAGTATTATGTATATGTATATACATATACATATACAACATTTGTATACATACTATATTTTCTTTACTCAGTCCACTAATGATGGGCACCTAGGTTGATTCCATGCCTTTGCTGTTGTGAATAGTGCTGCAATGAACATGCCAGTGCATGTGTCTTTTTGGTAGAACACTTTGGGATTTTTGAGGAGGTATATTCCCTGTAACAGGATTGCTGGATTGAATGGTAGTTAGGTTTTAAGTTCTTTAACAAATCTCCAAACTCTACTTTCCACTGTGGCTGAAGTAATTTACATTCCTTCCAACAGAGTATAAGTGTCCCCTTTTCTCCGCAGCCTCACCAACATATATTATTATTTGACTTTTTAATAGGCATTCTGATTGATGTTAGATGGTATCTTATTGTGGTTTGCATTTGCATTTCTTTGATGACTAGTGATGTGCAGCATTTTGTTCATATGTTTGTTGGCTGCTTGTATGTCTTCTTTTGAGAAGTGTCTGTTCGTGTCCTTTGCCCATTTTTTAATGAGGCAATTTTGCTTTTTGCTTATTGATTTAAGTTCCTTATAGATTCTGGATACTAGACCTTTGACAGATGCATAGTTCAACAATATTTTCTCCCATTCTGTAGGCCAACTGTTTATTTTGTTGATAGTTTCTTTTGCTTTGCAGAAACTCTTCAGTTAAATTAGGCCCCTCTTGTCAATTTTTGTTTTTGTTGCAATTGCTTTTGGGGACTTAGCCAAAAGTTCTTTGCTAAGGCCAGTGTTGAGAAGGGTATTTCCTAGGTTTTCTTCTAGGTTTTTTATAGTTTGAAGTCTTATGTTTAAATGTTTAACCAATCTTGAGTTAATTTTTATATATGGTAAAAGATAGGGTGATGTGGTTTGGATTGTGTCCCTACCAAAATGTCATGTTGAATTGTAATCCTCAATCTTGGAGAAGGGGGTGGGTGGGAGGTGATTGGATAATGGGGACAGATTTCTCTCTTGCTGTTCTTGTGATAGTGAGTGAGTTCTCATGAGATCTGGTTGTTTCAAAGTGTGTGGCATCTTCTCCCTCCCTCTCTTCCTCCTTTCCGGCCGTGTAAGACAGGCCTGCTTCCCTTTCAGCTTCCACCATGAGGCTTCTCAATCATGTTTCCTGTACAGCCTGTGGAACTGTGAGTCAATTATACCTCTTTTCTTTATAAATTACCCAGTTTCAGGTCATTCTTTGTGGCAATACAAGAATGGACTAATACATAAAGATTCGGTTTCAATCTTCTGCAAATGGCTAGCCAGTTTTCCATGTACCATTTATTGTATTGGGAGTCCTTTCCGCCTTGCTTGTTTTTCCATTTCTTACTTTTAATTGAGATAACTCAGTTATCTCTTTTGCCTAGGAGGAGTATAAGCAACACTAAGACATTTAGGGCCAGAGAAAAATGTTTAATGTGTTTTGAGTTGACAATGAAAACTTATACATGTAATAATTATACTTGTATCCCATACTGTATCATTTTCTCCTTCTTTTGAATATATTTTTAGATATTTAATTATATGTTACAGTAGTTATGTCTGTATTTATTGTTAATTTTAACATTGCAAATCCCAGAGGGTAGTATTTGTCATCTTGGATGCATTAATGCCTAGCACCTTGGCATGCCTGTGATGATAATATTGTCTGAAATTCACTTGCTCAGAATGAGACAGAACATGTCCCAGGTCTAGTGGCAGCCAACCATAGTTAATTGTCTGTAATCGAGATGCCAAGAAAGACTCTGTAATGGATTCATTTCTAATCATCTGTGCAACTAGGTAAGGATACAGGCTTTAAAAAATACTCATCATCTAAACACACTTGATATTTGGGGGTTTTCATTGGTTATTCTTCTCTGCTGTTAGCAAAAACTCTTATGTAGTTTATGCAGTATTAGCAGGTAGTAATGTTTCCAAATATTTTGTAGGAATTTACAAACATTTTCATTTACATCAACTAATTTAATCTTTACACCACTTCTAGGCAAATACTAATATCTCAGTTTTACAGTGGAGAAAATAGAAGTCAAGTTACTTTAAATGACTTGCCTAAAGTTACATAGCTAATATAAAATAGACCTGGGTTCAAACTTATGTTTCCTGACTTCAAGTCCCATGCTTTCTCAACTATACCAAACTGCTGTGACTCCACCCTGGCCTTCGAAGTTGGAAATAGAGAGGTATTACCTAGTATTACTGGGTTAACTGAACCTAATCATAATCTCCCCTAATCATAATCATAATCTCCTCTAATTGTTAATATTAAGCATATTTTATTTCGGTTCCATAGAGAACCACTGACAAGGTTTCTACAAGGATATTAACATACATTCCAAAGCTTTACTTCTGACTGAACTGTTACTCTCCAGCACACTCTTCCTAGACCAATTAATAGTGACCATGACAGTCAGCCTGTTATCTTAGGATTCAAAGAAAATATCTACATAAATAACAGCAGTCAATCCATTGAGGTAGTGACTACAATACTGAACCTGAATAAAATGTAGTTTACTAAATGAAGATATGTGGATTCAATAAATGATATGGACCAACATTTCATCAGCAACTGCTATAAATGTGAAAAATCATAATATTTCATATATGCACACAATCATCATACCCACTAAGGGTAATTCATCTGACCAAAACTTTCTACTGCTAAGAGATTAAAATGCATGTTAATCAGTAGAATTTAAGAAAGCCAGAGTAAAATGTAAATTGTGATGAAATCGTTAAAGGAATAAATTGGAAAACCTTCAGTATCCTGGCATAAAAGCGATTATAGCACAGAGGATAGAATATTTTATTTCTTGACCTTGATTATGAGTATTGTTATAGGTTCTTGAATTGTCCTTAGGTCAGAATAAAGATGGATTAATTCTAAAGCAGTTAGAAAAATTAGTCTCTTCATCTCTTTCCTTATAGTTAATAGCATAGAGAAACAAATCTCTAAACCAATTCTGAAACAGGATTTAACTGTCATTTCACTTATGTGTCTCTTCATTTTCTTATACTCTATAACAGAAGTTTTTAAAAATAAAACTATTTTGATTTTCTTTTTAACTCTAGGCCTGATTCTTCACTACCTGAGACGTTGAAAAAGGAACACATCTCAGCTGAAAACATGTCTTTAGAAACTCTGAGAAACAGCAGCCCAGAAGACCTCTTTGATGAGATTTAACAGTCTCAAAAAACACTTTGATGTTTTCTAGACTATGTTTTCTATTCATTTCTTAAAAATGAAAAAGCAAAATTTCAAGTCAACGGCAGCTATTACTGTACCTTACAATTTAATTACTTACACACTGAGTTGAAACCATTATGCAAAATGGATTACACATGCACATGAAGATACCATTTGTTGATGACACTGCCACATTATTCTAAACTATTCATTCAGCATGCCTATAATTACATAAAATTTCAGACTTTTTGTTGCTAGGGACACATTTATCATATTGATTCACACACAGTATATGTAATAGCTGTCTAACATCCTGTCTAGGAAAATTTTGAAAATAGGACAAATAAAATATCATTTTAAAATGTCTTCAGCTTTTTTTGAATAGTCGTATTCAAACATATTCTGAACATTGATGTTTGAGCGTTTTAATTTGTGTGATGATATGTAAAATATAATTTTAGTTTGTACATAAACAATCTGAAAATCTGATAATAAAATTTTTGATACATTGAAGGTTTTATGTTCTTAATAAAATGTGTTTAGGTTAACTTTTATCATAGTAACGGGTTTTTAGAAACTGCTTATTAATGTAAATGTAGCCCCCTTTTATGGCAAAAGAAAAGCATATTTTTCAGGGATTATTGATAAAAGATTTTTCTTACCTATAAAAGGGCCCTTCTTGAAGAAAAGGACCTTGTCATAGCTGTTTATCTCCAATAACATCTGACACTATTATCTTTATTGTCACCGTTTCTGTTTGTTAACCATTCATTCTGTCTTCACTTCTTACCCATTTAATATCCGTTCCTTCCATGTTACTCAAAGTTAACAACATCAGAGTTAACTGTGACCACCATGTTGCTAAATCCAATGGTTGGCCCATTCTTAGTCTTCATGTTACTAAGTCTCTGAGCACATTTGATATAATTGACCATTTCTCCTCAGTAAACGTTTTTTTCACTTGACTTTTGCAATAGCCTATGCTCTTTATATTCCTCTTTCTTTCCAGTTACTCATTTTTTAGACTTTTTAGCTGATTCCTTCTCCTTTGCCCAACAGTTAAATGTTTGAGTGCCCTGGGTTCAATTTTCAATCTTCTTCTCATTACCTACATTGTCACCCTAGGTTATTCTAGGTCATTTGTGGTTTTCAAATGCCATCTGTATGCTGATATCTCCAAAATTAGCATAGTTTTCTTTGTAGTCAAATTTTATGTATACATACCTATATATGGATATACATGCGTGCATATATAATTTATCATTAACTTGTCACAAAAGGAGTTTCTTAAGCTTTCTTAAAAATTATTTGTGGCCAGGCACGGTGGCTCACGCCTGTAATCCCAGCACTTTGAGAGGCCGAGGTGGGTGGATTACAAGGTCAGAAGTTTGAGACCAGCCTGGTCAAAATGGTGAAACCCCGTCTCTACTAAAAATACAGAAATTAGCCAGGCACGGTGACATGCACCTGTAATCCCAGCTACTCCGGAGACTGAGGCAGGAGAATCACTTGAACTTGGGAGGTGAAGGTTGCAGTGAGCCGAGATCATGCCATTGCACTCCAGCCTGGGCGACAGAGTGAGACTCCCGTCTCAAAAAAATATATATTTGTATCGAATCTTGATACATCTTGGCATCTGTTTTTAAATACAGATTACCACAGTTATCTAGTTATACATTTCTTTAGATGTCTTAGCACATCCAAAGCAGAAATTTGATTATCCTTGTCATCATTTCTTCCCCAGTCTTACCCATTTGGGAAATTTCACTTCCACGTATGCAGTTGCTTCAGGCTAAAAACCCAGGAATCCTCCTTGGTGTCTCTTTTCTCCTTGCACATCCTGTTATTTTTACCTCCAAAATACAAATTGACTCTCCTTCTCTGTCTCTCTGCCACAGCTATACAGCTACACTGCTTCTTCACTGGTCTCCCTGCTTAATTTTCTGTTCTCCTACAATGAAGCCAAACTAAATTTTTAAGTCTCAGATAAGACTATTTTCCTACCTGTATTAAAACCTACCAATAATAAACCATTGCCCTTTGAAAAAAGTCTGCACCTGTACCATGGCCTACAGTGTCTGATACGATCCCACCACTACTTACTCTCCAACCTGAATTTTTGCTCCTCTCTCTTTACTCCCCTTCCCCATCCAGTAGGCCAGAGCTCAGAACCATTGTACTGCTAATCCCTCTGCCTAGAATGCTCATCTTCACAGGGTTGGTTTTTTTATCTTTCAGATTTGGAACCAAATGCCATCTCCTCAGGGGTACTTTCCCTGAAATATGCTTTTTAGGGTTGTCCACCCTCCCAGTCGCTCTCTGTCTTATTAAAATGTTTTTTTTATTATGCATATCACTCTCTGAAATTACTTTTTCATGTCTCCTCTCCCGATGGAGTATTAGCCCCTCATAGCAGAAACATGCCCATCTGCTTTACCTCTCTATCCCCAGTACTGAGAACAAGATTCACAGAAGCTTAATTAGTGTTTGTTGAATGAATGAATGCATGTTTATCACAAGGTAGGTACTCAAAAGTTTTTTAAAATACTAAACCATTTTGAAAGGATTGAAAGATTGAAATGTAGCTGGATGACTTGATACAAAGAAATAATTATTCAGAAAGCTCAAGTACTCTTTGTGATTAATGATAAATAATATGTATATATTACATGCACATAGGTATTTGTTTCGTTTTGTTTTAGAGACAGAGTCTCACTCCATCACCCAGGCTAATGTGCAGTGGTGTAATCACAGCTCACTGCAACCTCCGCCTCCCAGGTTCTTGTGCCTCAAGACAGCCAGGTAGGTCTTACAGATTCCTGCCACCACACCCAGCTAATTTTTTGTACTCTTAGTGGAGATGGGGTTTCAACATGTTGGCCAGGCTGGTCTCAAACTCCTAACCTCAAGTGATCCACCCACCTTGGCCTCCCAAAGTGCTGGGATTACAGGTGTGAGCCACTGCACCCTGCCAGGTTTGACAGTAGAGAGAGAATAAGAAAAAAATTATATACATACACTATTAGTTATATCAGGAAAAGGATTTGACTGAGTCAGTGGGATAGCAAAATATTTTGAATAGAAATTTCCTGCATTTTAATTTCTTTGGTGATTTACATGTAAAAGGGAAAAAAATGTTTAAATATATGAAATTTAAATACATAATTATAAACTAAAAAATTCTACTCAGTCACACTGGAACTTCAGTATAATACTGAACTTAGTACTATCCTAGATTTACTTTGCATCTTTCCAAAGTGATTTTGTACGTGAAATACCAAAATCTTAAAATAATATTATCTCACCTGAATAAACCACAAATGACTAACCAAAATCAGTATGCAAATGTATGTGTGTGTATATGTGTGTCTGTGTGTATATATATATATATATATATATATATATAGTGAAAGAGAAGAAACTTTCTCTTCTTTTGGCTATTAACTCACTGGTGATGAGAGAGATGTAGGGAAGATTTTTCCTAAGTAATAATAACAAGTTTATGAAGTTAATAATATTTAGAAAATGTTTGTTTATATTTTTGTAAGGCAGTGGATCTTTTTAATCATTGCTGTGTGAAATTGATTCAGTTGGTTAGAACAGAACATAATAAGCCTATAATCTTGGGTTCCTCCTTTATATGTCATATGGAGAAATTGAAGATGTGGTTTTATATTTCTTGACTTAAATAGACAGAGATCTATAGATTTGGTATAAACATGTCCAGATCCTATAATTTTATGCCATGTTTTCTCCTCACATTCTTTTCATTGTCTATACTCTAAACAGATTGTTGCAAAACACTAAAATGGAAGGCACAGAAACACTTAAAATGCATCATGGCTTTCTTGACCTTATCATCCTCATCTCTAAGACACAAGGAGATTACATTTCTGAAGATTTTTTAAGTTTAAAATGTATAATTTTTGGCCCTGGCATCAGATGGGGCTCTGGCCTCATTATGGAAGTTCATGAAAGAAAAAAATCCCCTCTCAATAGGAGATGTCTTTATTATGCGGTTAAGAAACTACGTTAGAAAAGTTTTTCTGAATGGCCTGTAACTCAGATTTGTAAAATACAGAACCTTGTGTTTTTGAGCCAAGCAGCTCTTTATTGGGCAAGTTTGATTCAACAAATGTTTATTAAGGATTGGTTATGCACAAAATACAGAACTGGGCCATGTGAAAAACTAAAGGATAAATTCATTCTTTCAGCAAATATTTGTCAAGTTTTTGTGCCAATCTCTCTTCTGGACACTAGATGTGGCAGTGAATAGCACAGACAAGTGTCCTGTTTCTGTTGAGCTTATATTCTAGAAATGAAAAGAATGGAGTGTATGGGAGGGGGTTGCATTGAGCTTTGGGCCTGAAACCACTGTGTAATGAACTGTAATATCAAGGAGTGGTGGTATAAATGGTGTAAAAGAACACATAATTAAAAGGTAGGGATAAGAATCCATAAAAGATCCAATTAAGAGATTATCGGAAATCTGGAGAGTTGGAGAGTGAGCTGAGGATGCGACTGTCTGCCTCGGATCATGTGAAAATACGGAAGGTACTGGGGCTGGATTTGGGTGGGTACGTGGCATTAATGCCTGCGTTTGTCATTGTGAATCATTGGAATGAAGGAGGCAGTTACAAGGTATCCCAGAAGCAATGTTGGCCAGGTAGTTCAGTAGTGTGAACAGTAAGCTAAGTTATGTCACAAAGACATGACAAGAATTGAGCACTGCGGTTCTAACTGACGCTTCCTTGGGAAGCTATGAGCTGCCAGAAAATCAGAGGTCATAGGGCCCTTGCTGGGTGTCTGGGAATTGGAAAGGAAAGCCAAACAAGGAGTCTGGTGATAGATTTGCCCAGAAGAGCAAGCAACCCTTACCTTTTCATGTCTCTGTCCTTCTTGCACTCAGTATTATTTATAGAATCCATTTTTAATAAAAATGAAACTAAATAGCTGACATCTAAATTCATAAAGGCTTCACAAATTTACCTATAAGGCAAGAAACCCCCAAAATAGGTAGTTACATTTTGTATTCATTTCGATGATTTTGTGAGGGAAAATGATATAATAACAAAAGAACTATTCATGCATCCATTGATAGCTATTGTCTGAATTTAACATTTTCACTGCTGATCTGACAGCTTCTAATAAACGCTTTTTAGGAAGGTAGACTTTATCTGCAAGTGTTCTGTGAACTAACCTAAAGTGGTTTTCTCTGTACTTGATTACTGGAAATGGATACCTTAAAAATGCATTAGAACAAGCATTTTATGGTTCCTTCATTAACTGACCATCCACCATTGCTGTTCCTGACTCCCAACTCCCTTTCTTATCTGCTCAAAAACACTCTCCAGCCTACATTAAACTCAGTTTCTCCCTTTCGTATAACTACATATCCTCTCATTTAGCTGCTGTTTTTCTCCCTTTTTTTATTTTCCTCTCCTCTGTTTGAATAAAATTCAATTTAAATTTTATCGTTCATCTGTTAATTTTTCTGTTTTCTTTCAAAGGCATTTATTTTAAAACTCTCATGTCACAATCTCACAAGCAGCTAAACTTTCTAAATGAGGGTCTCAATCCCTCTAAGGCTCTTGGTTCTGCAGGTAAATAAAGAGAGATTAGAGCCCTGCACCCATCTTGATAATTGAGTTTTCTTTTTAGGGCTAGAGCAGTTTTGATAGCCACAGTTCCAGTAAATGGAATATAGACCAGTCTTGAATCACTTACTTTTTATTTGGGGAAAATCTCTAACTTAACTGCAATCTTAGAAATAACACAGCCTGGCCAGGCATGGTGGCTCATGCCTGTAATCCCAGCACTTTGGGAGGTCGAGGCTGGCGGATCACAAAGTCAAGAGATGGAGACCATCCTAGCCAACATGGTGAAACCCCATCTCTACTAAAAATACAAAAATTAGCTGAGCATGGTGGCATGCGCCTGTCGTCCCAGCTACTCGGGAGACTGAGGCAGGAGACTCACTTGAACCCAGGAGGCAGAGGTTACAGTGATCTGAGATCACTCCACTACACTCTGCCTCGTGACAGAGCAAGACTCCATCTCCAAAAAAAAAAAAAAAAACACAGCCAGTCAAATTAATATAGGATTAAACAATTTATATAAAACCTGCTCATACAAGACCCTCTAGGAATCTGTCTTTCCTTTCATCCCTCCAAAAGCTGGGCCAGAGACAAGGGTATATATAAAAGCAGTGTATTTGGGGATGTGTTCTCAGGGGTCTGGTGGGTGGGGCAGTAAGCATAAAACAGGAAAGGAGGAGAGGGCACTTCAAAGATGCCTTATCAAGATGGCCATCCTGTGGATGACATATGCTTCATCCCACCAGGATCTTCCAAGGAACTTTTGAAAAGTTTTCTTTGAAAAAGAAAAGCCTTTATCCATTACTCGCTGTTTCGAAGTGGTCAAGGGTAGCCTGGAAACATTGTTCTCCCTACTTCAGGCTTCCTATGCATGAATACACAGCAGGTCTTGCAAATGACCCACACTGCAGTCTGGGAGAAGCCCTAGGGCAGGTAACAAGAGGAGCAGGGGTGCCAGTTACACCTACTTATATAGTAGGAGAAAGACTACCTGGAACTGAGTGCCAAAGAAATGGCTGCTATTGACATAGGGCTCAAAGGAGTTTGAAGTGCTGTACAAGAAGTGCCCAGTATGGTACTCATGCTTTATGCCACATGGCCCTGCCCCACTTCCCACCCCTAGCCAGAGTTGATTAGATCAGGAGAAGAAATGTCCTGGCTAACTTGGGTTCTTGGCCTGGCTGAACTTGGGTTTGCTGAAGAAGCCAATCTATGAATTAGCAGAGAAAGCTGATTAGAAGAGAGAGAAATGAGCAAATCTGCACACACAAGCAGAGCACCCTGGGGACTGATGGGGGAAGTAGCCTGTAGCCAGGCCTTGATCCTTATGTATTTCTGGACTGGTTCCAATATATACATATCCTTAGAAATCACTACCTCCTTTTCTGATGTTTTATTAGTTGAAGGGTTCTTTGAAACAAACAAGAAAATACAAAACTAATAAGAAAACATAATACCATCTCCAGAGAAGATTTCAATTAATTTCCATTAGCTTCAACTAACAAGTTCATTGCAAGTTATCACTACCATTAAAATAATATTTCAGGAGAGCTTTAATCAAGATTGGTGAAAACAAACTTCGAATATGATAGGAAAATAAAATCAATTTTATAATTAAAATATGTGTAATTTTCCTAATATATGTTTAAGTTTATTAAAATGCCATTACATGTAGCTATGGTCTTACTATATTAGATGTATCTTCTGATCACTGACAGATTTTAGTAATAGTGTAAAATATCTATGATACTCATAGCATAGTGCTAAATATTTTATAAATAAAAAAAATTCAAATGTGAAACTTCACAAAGATGGCCACCATTGGTAGAATAATATGTATATTAATCCTTGTGACAATACAAAGCAACATAGTTTACTTCATCTTATCAAATAGTCAAGAGACTACTTTAGAGTTAGAGTATTTTTATGCTATGATAAGGAGTTCTCTCTGTCACTCTCTCATATATGATCTGATTGAAGCTCTTACTAGAGTTCTAGACAGTCTACTGTGACAAGATGATTGTGGTGATAATGGGAGAAATGTGCTTAAAGGTGATAGTTTCATCATTATACTTTGCAAATATTTAGGGAATTCAAGCAGGTGAAATTTTTAAGAAACACTGATAATATTAGAAACAATCTTGTTTCTCTCTCCTGAAAAAGATATAATACAGTATATTTCTCTGAGGAATTAAGTTTACAGAAGAGTAATTATATTACTATCAAAGATGAAATGATTCTCATGAATACTTGCTCTTTGATGCCCCACTCCATTAACTTGCTTTGGCCAATAAAATGTGGATGAAATAACAGCATGCCAGTTTTCAGCCTTGAACTAAAGAGGCATTACATGCTTCTGCTTGCCCTTTAGGAGAGTCAAATTTCTGCCATGTGAAGAACATGCCCCAAGTATCTGCTGCCTCTCCTACCTGGGCTTCTGATGAGCTACAGAGCAGAACAGAACCTGATTCACATAATGGAGCCACACCCACTCCCCTGAAACCTTTAGAAGAGCCATCCAGCTGAGCCCAGTCTAGATAACCTGAACCACAGTCAACCATGCTACCCTGTGAGCATGAGTAATGCTTGCTACCAAAAGCCACTCCGGTTTGGGATAGTTTTTTTTAAATAGCGATGTTTTGACAATAACTGACTAATACAGTTACTTATATGGAATAACAATTTTACAACATTTGTAGTAGCTT
This sequence comes from Aotus nancymaae, assembly GCF_030222135.1. NCBI lineage: Eukaryota > Metazoa > Chordata > Mammalia > Primates > Aotidae > Aotus > Aotus nancymaae. The sequence continues at coordinate 75,693,372 of NW_026988425.1, forward strand.
CTAGTATATTCATGAAACAGAAATCAGGTATCTTCTGGCTGGAACCTGGTAATAAAATAAATAGGAGTTAGGAATGTGAATTTGTGGACCAGATCAAGCCAAGTTCTACCATGCTTCTGACAGCTGTTGACTGTGAGTTATTTTCTCTAAACTTGAGTTTTCTTATCCATGCAATGAAAATAAGATGAAGCACATAAAGCAGCACAGTGCCTGGTACACAGTAAGTGAGGAATATGCAGAAGATTTTATCATGGTTTTAACTATCATACTATAAAATCAACACAGAATGGCTCCACACAGTTATGTATAACCAGATTATCCACTAAAGTGATTCTTTCTTTCTAACTTCCTATTTTTGGACTTTCCTAAGTCAGATGCTGTCCTAAAGATTTTTATGAATTTCTGGAGGATGTATTTCATAGCTACGTCTGCTGTGAATTCTTGCTTCTACAGGACTCTGAGTCTCATTCATGTTTTATCAACCCTTACTTTCTTCTTTGTCAGCTCTGTGCTGAGCCATCATGGAACTTACCTCCTTTTCCTTTATTCCCATGACAAATTTCTGTGTGTAGCAGAACTTATTAAAGGTTTGGGACAGAAAAAGCTGTTTATCCCAAAGAAGGCCAGCAGTTTATATTTGAATTTACCGTAACTTTATTCTTTTTCTTTTTCTTGGAGATAGAGTCTCGCTTTGTCACCCAGGCTGGAGTGCAATGGTGCGATCTCAGCTCACTGTAACCTCTGTCTCCCAGGTTCAAGCAATTCTCCTGCCTCAGCCTCCCGAGTAGATGGAATTACAGGCATCTGCCACCATGCTTGGCTAATTTTTATATTTTTAGTAGCGATGGGGTTTCATTATGTTGACCAGGCTGATCAACTCTATCCTTTAAAGTCTAACTTTCTACAAGAATTTCCCATTGACAACATGTATCCATAGGGCCCAGCCTCTGGCCATGTTATCTATCCCTTCCCTCTGTCCCACCTCCCCATCTCCTCTCTGCTTTCCCACAATTCCTGTTACTTTCTTATGAAGAATAACTGAGCTGCCTCTTTCTTTTGCTTATCTCTTGTTTTTATCTAATAGTCATGTAACATGTTTTCATGTAACGCATTTTCCCTAGTACTAAATGTTAATACTTTTCACTCTCTCACCACACTTGCAATGTCGTGTTAAAGGTGGCATGACTTCCAGGCAAAGCAAGACCTGATTAAGGTATTGACCAATCTAATGAAGTAATACGATTATCAAAAGTAAGATGAATTTGCCATCAAAGTATAAGAAGTGAAGAATTCCAGAGGAAAACATTGTCTGTCCAAGTGCTATTTAGGCAAGAAAAAACATCTATCTCATTGTTTAGGGTATGTTCATGTATTAATGTATTGATTTATTTATATTCTCCCCCAAAAGGTAAAATTGAAATTCTTCTATACTGACCACAACTGGTTGTCTTTCCTTAGGATCTGGAATTTCACAGTGTGGTTACATCTGACTTGGGGACAACTTTTCATTTGCAACAATTGATTACCCAAAGGCTACGTGTACTTAACAAGAATTTTATGTTGCAAGACTTATGGCATTTGAGGAAAAGAAGAAAAAAATTATGTAATAAATCAAACACTATTGTTTTCTTGAGGAATTGTATACAGAATATTGCCACTTCTGAAAATCACTTCTTTCCTGGTTTAATTTTTCTGTTGTTGCCTTAACCCATCATACAAGATATCAGTAACTTTCATAATTTTCTACAATCAGCAAATATTAAGTTAGGGGTTTTGGGTGATAGCAAACCAATGTATTACTGTACTTTCATTATCTTCTGTATCAATAATCTTATTTATTTCAAGAATTTAAAATTTGAACTAAATGCAAGAACATGAGGCCTTGAGGTTATACAAAAAGTTATCAACTGCGGTTAGAAGAACACAAGTCCTAATGTGTATGTATGTGTGTTCAACCATTTATTGAACACTTTGTACCAGGCATGCTGCCAGGCACTGGGGATATTAAAATGAAGACAACACTTTTGGCTTCCTGGTTTTTGGAAGTCTAGACGAAGGAAGGAGGCAGACATGTAAACAGACAATCAAGATAAGTGGTAAGTGCTGTAACACAGATGTGCCCGGGATGCTCAGGGGCACAAAGGAGAATCGGCCTGCTCTTTACACTGGGAGAGTAAAGGGAGAAGCAGCCGTGCCCAAAGGAAATTGGAGAAGGAGACAGATAAACTTTAAGCTGAACTTCAGGGAAGACCCAAGGTTTGCCAGGGGGCTGAGATACTCTTAGCCACTTGTGAGGCACAGAGGAAGAAGAGAGTATGGCCTGATCAGTATCTTATGGCAGGAGTGAACCCTAGGGTTGAGAAGATAGGATAGGCTACCCACTCTTGAACTTGGCTGTAAGAATTTAGATTTTAACCTGAATAAGCAGCTGTGGAAGGATCTTAAGGGTAGTAAAGGGACAAGCTGATTCGATTTGTGCTTTTGAAAGGAAGTGTGAGGGTAACGTGAAGGCACAACCACACACACTCAGAGTGCTCCTGTTTCTTTGCAGGCTGTGTAACCTGCGGATGCTATTCCCAGCCTGTCTGGGAAATTGTCAAACTCCACTTCATTCCAAGGAGCATCCATAAATTAAACTTTGCAAACAGTCTTTGGAAGTTGAGAGACTACTGGCAGAGTGACACTTAACCTGCCTACAACCAAGAGACCCTCTTTCTAGTACTTGTCCCTTGGGTTTTGATATAAGCAGAAGTGGTTTTATCATTTCCTTTAGAAGTGATATTGGGAGAATTTTTTTTAAGCCTCTTATGGAATTGACTTCCCTTTTTGAGCATTCCAAACCCTGCTTTGACGTCTTCATTTCCTGCAGAATGCTACTCCTATACACCTTTAAAGTAATTGCTGTCACCGTCATCATTAACTCGCTTCTCTCTGCACCTCCTTCTGGAGTCTTTAGGTGCAACTGTGCTGTTGAAAGCAGTGTTCACATTTCTTTCTTAAGGCTTCAGCACTTTGTACAAAGGTACCAGATCTGGATCCAGTCCATGTGGAGGTTTGAGAGGAGTGGGGTTCAATACACTAGGACCATTCAATGAATGTTAAATAACATAAAGCATTGTGAACGAGGGGCTTAAATCCTGAAAGGAGACGTTGTGAACTAACCTTTTATTCCCTGGAATTTTGATCCCAGGACAATTAAGAGCTATAGAATATCCTTTTTCCCCAAGTACAAAGTGGCAGAAATAGCACATTTTTAATAATCAAATTATATTTTGTTTTCAAGTTTCAACAGAAAACTTGAGACAGTATTTCTTATTGTCTTTCTAATAGACACTGGAGAAATAGTGGCTAACATGTTAGAAATGTTAGCCACTATTTCTCCACAGATTTTAATGGCCAAATGAAGGAGGAGGCACTTTTTCCACCTCCCTGATGAGTTTTGCAGTAACTGAACTTTATAAGAATATTAAAAAATCTCTCATGAGTCAATCTTCTAGTACACTTGAAAATAATCAGATTTTATATTACTTCCCTTCATCTCCTTGTCAGGAAAGCATTAACAAGCAGGCCATCTATGAATATGGCTGAATAGCACCATAGAATCATTGAGAGTGTCTTAAATATTGAAACAACAACCAATGTCCCTGAAAATCTGAAATAGGTGCCAGCATCCCCACTTGGGGTCACCCACCAGTCCTGTGAAGAGGACACCTACAGCAGCCACTCCTTATGAAGTAAAGTATGGTTGAATCTTTATTTTATTCCACTTAATTAAAGAACAGCTGAAAATCCTGTCTTGCATTTTCAACACGTGGTTCCAATTAGTGTCCCAGAGCAGGACCCTGGCTTGATAAAAGCGTTGATGTGTACCTTTGCTGCCTGTACAATGTACGCTTTCATTTTACAAGGTGGCTGCAGTGCAGTTTTAAGTATCTTTTTTCTTAATATTAACAAAAACCCAGGAGTATAAGCTTAGAAAACGGTGAAGAGAAGTGAACACAAATTTGTTTGAATTGCCTGCCATAGGCTTCTAGAAACCCTGTATGCAGAAGGCAGTTTATTTGGTAAAATCTGCACTGCTCATTTGCAGGGCTGTATGAAGAAGCATTACAGTTCATGAGAGTTGCACTCAGAGGGCATTCAATGGGAGGAGCTCTGTTATCTCAGGAAATACTACTTACTATACGGTAAATTTGCTTAATATGACCGGTCTGCTTAAAAGGCAATGGAAATCCCCATTCAAATAAATTGTTTCAGATCACACAATAACTGATGGGACATTTACCTTCAGTGGGACTCTTTCTGGGTAACTTCTGGGAGGGTGGTATTGTTTTAAGTAATGAAAGAAAACAGTTAGAATCTGGGAAGTTGATGTGGAAATGCTTAATTTCAGTCATCGCTTCTCACCTTTTGCCAAAATAAAGAGAAATAGCAAGAGGAAAAAGTAAGGTAAAACAAGTGAGATGTTTTACGACTGCTTCACATGGTGAGTGTTCCATACTGCCCCAAAAACAGTGGAATGATTTTCCACTTTGGGTCATGGGAAAGCATGATGCCTTTAGTCCCAGAAGGGTGAGACACTTATACAGTGATACAGCCCTTCATGAAAGCTGAAAACAATCCTCTTTGTGCCTGGCTTTCATTTTCAGAGGTACCATTCATTTTTTGGCAGATAATACACAAGTTAGAGAAATGTGTCTATCAGAAACATTTCCTAGATTCATTACAAATTTAATTATTAAGAAATGGTATCCAAAAGTGCCAAGGCAAGAACAAAGATATGAGTAGAATAAACCTGAGCAAATGGATTTCTTATGACTAATTACAACTTCAGAAAAAAAAAAATAATTGAGATGATCTTTCTGATAGCTTCATTCCTGGATACTGGGTGACAATAGACATACAATGTCTTCCCTTGGTTCTGAAAATTATAAAATAGAGTTTGCCACTTTTCTAGAAGAGATCCCAAATAGTAACGGACTGAAATTGTGCAAACCTGTTCTTACAGAAATCAGTTTTGCCCTCCCTCGGCTTATGACCCGTCCTAACCACTGGTGATATACCTTCATCAGCAACAGACAGAAGTATGCCATTTTCAATGAGTCCCTTTTTAACAGCCCCATTAACTCTTACTGAGTTGACGTATTTGTACATAGGTGAGTATTATACATCATTAATGAATAATTTGAGATTTAGAATATTTCTAAATCTCTAGATCATGATTCAAACTGAACTGTACTATAGGCACATTTTCTATTCACTTAGAAATCTCGGACTTCCCATCCTCCAGAACCATGAGCCAAATAAATTCAGTTCATTATAGATCACTTAGGTTGTGGTATTCTCTTACAGCAGAACAAAACCACCTAAGACAGCATCCTTGATTCGTGTATTTCTCTCATAACCCACATCCAATTCACAAGCGAAATACACCCGGAATTGAATTTTGTTTTATTTTTTACCAACTGCAGCGCTAGAACAAGTCAGTATCCTATTTCAACTAGATTATTTCAGTAGCCTCCTAACTAGTCACCCTACATACAACTCTTCAACTAGGAGGCAGTGACCATTTTAAGGTGTTGGATTCATATTCCTTCTCTGCTCAAAGCTTTTCCATGCCTTCCAGCACACCCAAGTAAAACGCAAGAGCTTTACCACTGCTTACAAGGCTCTGGGAATGATCTGCTCCCACTCCATTTCTCTGGTTTATCTCCTACCCTGCCCTGTTTCACCCTCTTTTTGCTTCAAGCACACTCATGTCATTGCCATACTTTGAAGAAACCAAACAACTCCTGCTTTGGCACATGCTGTGTTTCCTAGCAGGAAAGCTTTTCCGCTTAGTTAGCCGCAGAGTTGCTTCCTTACTTTTTTCATGTTATCAGGGAAACCTTCCCTGACCACCATGTGTAAAACAGCCCCCTCCTCCCGCTACCTGTCACATCAGTATTTTCCTTTCCCTGATTTTCCACACCACCCATCAGACCTGGCATACCATTTAGTGTGTTTGTTTGTTTGTTTGGCCATCTGTTCTCGCCATATTGTAAACATGATTAGAACAGGGATTTAGTCTTTTTATTCTCTCCTACAACTTTGTTGCCTAGAGCAGTGTTGGGTACACAGTAGATCCTCAATAGATATTTTTCGCATTGATGATTTAAATGTACATTACTGATTAAGTTGGTATCATGTTAATTACAAGAGCAACAAGTCATGGAAAGGTTTGTTGATTGAACTCATTACAATTCTAGTACAACAAACCCTTCACTAAATCTCACTGGAGAGGTTGTCTGAAGCGCAATATCAGACTCTCTTAGCGTTGATAGTGTTCACATATTACATGTCTATGTGCAAATCATATGTCCAAGCCCCATCAATGTAAGGCTGAAAATGAAATCATATTATCTTTAAATATTCAAAATAAAACCTTAGGCTTCACCCTATGTGACTATTGTGTTCTCTTTACAAACCCATCCTGCTCACTGTTTACTGATTCAGCTAGCCGTCTGGCTCAGACCTTAGGTCTCCGCTCCTTACATGGGCCACTGCTCACTTCTCTAGCTTCCTGAAAGAGTTTCATCAGACTGCCGCCACTGCCACCAAACTGCTTCATTCCAAAAGAGGGCATTAAGCTTTCTCTTGAAACTATACATATACATAGCACAGTGGAAACCAGGCTGTCATTTAAATAAGTCCTTACCAAGCTCTTCAGTGATCTTCATGTTCTGAATCCAGTGGAGAAGATGGAAGAAGCTGGGATTACAGGCGCCCACCACCACACCTGGCTAATTTGGTAATTTTTTTTAGTAGAGACAGGGTTTCACCATGTTGGCCAGGCTGGTCTCGAACTCCTGACCTTAAGAGATCTGCCTGCCTCAGCCTCCCAAACTGCTGGGATTGCAGGCATGAGCCACTGTGCTGGCCTCTTTTAGTCAATCTTTTAGTGGCCCTCGAGTGTACACCATAGGCAGCTCTGTTTACCATATGCAGGTGTGGAACTGTTCAGATGCTGCATGGAGAAAACGCAGCTAATGCAAGTGCTTCACACTGTTTTTAAAACATGCTGTGGATCCTTATTTCAATGAGTTCTACACTGAACCCCGATAAGAAAAAAAAAGGAGTTGCTGTGATTGGGGTAGGATTCTGTAGCTGTGTTTCCTTATCCTTTGTGAGCAAAATTTATTTTGCAAGTCATTGGTCTACTGATTAGGAGAACACACTTAACAGTCAAAGAATTGAGTTCAAACCCTAGTTCAGGGTGACCCATGGAAAGTGTCTTTCTCTCCAAAATGCAATCAATCATTCCAGGTGGTTCTGAGGACTAAAGGAGATAATATAAAAAACAGCACTGAGCACAGTGCCTGGTGCACAAGAATGGCCGAGTGAAGTGTGAGGGATTGTTCAAGTTCATATGCTGTCACTTCTAGCCTAGCCTAAAGCTGTTAGGAGGGGAAGGATGAGTGTGGTGTGATGCCCGAGGCAACAAAACTTGGTGCTGGTGACTAACTACCCGCTCTCCCTAGGGTAACAGAACAATTGCTTTTTTGTAAACTGGGTTAAATCACTCCCTGGTGTGGCTAACAGTGACTAATACAGCAGAAGGGAGTGGGCTCCCCTGGTGCAAGGCACTATTGGGAAGTTGGCTGTGCTCTGCTTCCAAAAATGTGGGTCATCAGTGAGCTCTAATTCCTGTATATCCTACAATAGTTCTTAACTTGGAAAAAGTTTATTCATTTGCAAAAAAAAATTTAACTCTTACAATATGTTAAATATAATTTCTGGGAATTTCTTACAGACCTCCTAAAGTGAAATGCACTCCATTAATGGTGTGTTAATAGCCTTTTGACAAGGCAGGCTGTGTTAGTGTATAAGATATTAGAATGGAGAGAGATATAGAACTTGATAGATGATAGGTAACAGGGTATATGAACCAGAAAACTCATACTGAAAACAGAAAAATGGCCCCTTTTGACTACAATATTGAAATTCTTTTATTTTTGTCTCTCTAATAGCACAGTGAGGCACAATATTTCAACTAGAGGTGTTAGAAATGTTATTAGCATTAAGCAAATATGTAGCAACTTGTGTAACTTCTTAGAATTGAGTCATATACTGCTTCTCATTTTTTCAAGATTCCTTTTTACATAGTGCTGTAGATAGGATTGCAAAAGCCATGATCTTGCAAGAAACGGGACCTCCACTGCAAATGAGATTCGCCATTAAACTACAAAAGAGGAAGCACAAGCCAAGCAAGCTGAGATGAAAAAGCTAACATTTTTCTTTCTTTGTTTTCTTTTTAAATTTTTATTTTAGAATCAGAGGGTGCACGTGCAGAATTGTTACAGAGGCATATTGCAAGAGATTGAGGTTTGGGGTATGACTGAGCCTGTCACCCTGGTATTGAGCATAATACCCAACAGATAGTTTTTCAGCTCTTACCTCCGTCTCTCCCTCCCCCGTCTAGTAGTTCACAGCATCTGTTGTTCCCGTCTTATGACCCTGTGTGCCCAGTGTTTAGCTCCCACTTATAAGTGAGAACACGTGGTATTTGGTTTTCTGTTTCCATATAATTGACTTAGGATAATGGCCTCCAGCTGCATTCAGATTGCTGTAAAGAACCTGATTTCATTTTGCTTTATGGCTGCATAGTATTCCGTGGTGTATATGTATCACATTTTCTTTATCCAATCCACCCCGATGGGCAACTGGGTTGATGCCATGTCTTTGTTATTGTGAATAGAGCTGTGATGAACATACAGGTGCAGGTGTCCTTTTGGTAGAATGATTTACTTTCCTTTGGGTATTTACCTAGTAATGGGATTATTGGGTCAAATGGTAGTTAACTCTTAGTTCTTTGAGAAATCTCCAAACTGCTTTCCACAGTGGCAGGACTAACTTACATTCCCACCATCAGTGTATAAATGTCCCCTTTTCTTTGTAGCCTCATCAATATCTGTTATTTCTTAACTTGTTAACAAAAGCCACTCTGACTGGCATGAGATGCTATATCACTGTGGTTTTGATTTGAAAAGGTATTTTTCTTCCCATATAGTTAATCTTCTCCACTCATTGCAACCTGGTCTAACTGGCTAACCCCAAACCTATACTATATTGCCACATCCCTGCCAGGATTCTGAGAGAGGACAAGATCCCCAAACTCAGGGATTAGCTATTTCAGAGGTGCTCTTAGTCCTCCTAAACTTCCTTTGGCCACTATGAGGACTTTAGCCCCTTAAATCACATTGTTGAGAACTCAACAATGAAGTCACAAGATCTCTGATGCTAAGTGTCTAATTCCTGTTGCAGATTCCCCAGTACTCCAATTCTCCAAGCCGTGGATCTTGAGCTGTGACTTCTGTCTGTCATAGGAAGCGTCCTCATCCCTAGAAGAAAGGTAGATCCCCTAGATCCATGTCAGTCCTACTCTCCACCTCTTGCACAGTGGCTCAGTCAGACCTGCTTCCGATAAAGTTCCCAGGAACAGAGAAATCATCATTATGTCCTCATTTCTTTACTTATCTCTGAAAGACACAGAGGAGGGCTAGTGCATTTCTGATATCTATTGCCTGTCCAAGTATGTTTCTGCTTTTTAGAAATGTCTAAAAACTCCAGCTGAACTCATAATTTCCCTTCCACCTTTAGCCATTCCTTGTTCCTACCTGGGCTTTGTCAAATTGGTGATTGTCATCACTGAATGCCTGGTCACCGAAGTTGGAAACCTCACTATGATTACTATCATTGACTTTTTCATCTCTGTGACTAAGCATTGTCCCCAATTCTGGCCCCCAATCAATCTTTAAATTCTATTGTTTCTTCCTCTGTAATAGTAAATTGTCTCTATTCCCACTAACATTACCAACTTATGTTACCTGAATCAATATCACAGCCTCCTACCAACTCTATCTTCCTCTAACTCTGCCCCATGCCAACCCTTTCCCCTGCTTTAGTCACTTTCCATCTCCACATTCTTCATTCTTCTGCCTTCGCTGATCTCCACTGCCTTTAGTAAAAGAAGTCCAATCTTCTTAAATTATCTTGCAAGGCCTGTTAGCATAAGCTGCCTCCTTACTCCAGTGATATTTTTAGTATTCTCCCCTTTGTCACCCACTCTGATTGACACTAACCCACTTCTGCTCTCTGTGCTCTCTCTTTGCCTCCAAGCCCTCACATCCACTCTTCTCTGTCTTGCGTGCCTCTTCTCGCTACACTCTCTCCATTCTCTAACTAATTCTTATTCAGTTTACAAGTCTTGGATTCAATGTCACTTTCTTCCGAAACCTGTTCCTGACATTCCAAATCCTGATTAGGCATTCCTCTGGAATTCTCTCTTACCATATCTTCCTCACCAGAACACTTAGCACATTCTGTTTTAACTGCATATTTGGTTCTCTGATTATCTCAGACTGTCAGTTTATAAAGACAAGAATCCAGTCTTCCTGAATGAATACATAAATAAATGAGTATAATGGAAATAAACAAGAAAACATTTTTAAAAGGAGTGATCCACACGTTAGATGCATCTGAGAGAGTGAGGGAGCTGAGAATCAAGAAGTGAACTGTGGACTCAGAGGTAAGTGGTCTGTGACCACGCCAAGAGCACTTTCAGTGGAGTGATGGGACAGAAGCCAGAGCCAGGGGGATTGAAATTGGCTGGGACGTGAGTGTGTGTGGACAGCAAATGTATGGACAAGTTGCTTAAAAAGTTGTGCCATGATAAAAGGAAGACATTGTTGATGCAGGAAGGAGAAGGGCTGACTGCAGGAACATACACATGAAAGATTGAAAAAATCCTTTGTAAGAAAGTCAGAATTATCCTTAGGGTCACCAAAAAGGCAGACACACAGAAAAAGGAAAGCACCATTGGGCAAAAGTCCACAAACACATTTTAAATCAAAGTTCTGATAAAATGTGCCAGGACAAGTAAGAAAATCCCAGAAAGCACTCACAAAGTAAGTTTACAATGTTGCTGAGCTCTGCTTTGCACAGCAAGCCAGAACTGTATTGGTAGATTTTGTTGGCCTGTTGTGATAACAACATAAAGGGAAACAGCTGGCACTGAAGTGCAGGAAATCCTTTTGCTTTAATACATCATTAAATATTTAAGTCACAAAAGTATGAAGAGTCATACAGCAATCAACCATGTAATCACTTCCCAGCTTAAGAAATAAAGAGTTATTAAATACAGTTGAACACCTAGCAAATCTAGAATTTAAAATGATATTTCTCCCAAATGTGCAAATTTCCAAAGTGCAATTTGTTTTTTAGCATGACAAATGTTTCCACTGTGGAAAGTCATAACCAACTTGTAGAAGTTTATACAGAAAATATTTTCAGTAAACAAAGTGGAGTGCAGAATTTCAAGAAGAAAGTGTGAGGGATGTGATGATAAAAGCAAAGGAAGACTAGCAGATGTGCCCCCGGCCCTCCTCTTTGTCATCAATCATATAAGCCTGTCTTACTCTGTGGTTCCCAAGCAGTAGGTCTTGGACCCCTGGGGGTAGCAGAATTTATTGTGAGAGGTCTGTAAATCCATATGCACATTCTGTATGGAGAGACTAAATAAATAACATGTCATACACACACCTTATTTTTAAACTGTCTGTAGTTGAGGTGATGAATAACCTACAAGTTCGGTTACTTGCTTCACCAAATTAATAGCAGTCTTTGATCATTAATGTATTTTCTCAATCTACAGACATTGAAAGTACAATTTCTAGCATGACACAGTCCTCATACTCAAAAAATTTTGGGCTATTGCTATTGTTATTTGCTAGAAAACGTGTAAAGCCACTGGACGATCATTTAAATGGGAAATAAAAGTATGATTTAATGTTTTAATAGTTTTAGCATTATTTTAAAAAATAATTTACAACACATTTCATAAAACAAGCTTGTGTTATTCACTTTTTGTTTCTGTAGAATGCTTGAGTGCTAAAGCCCTTCTTATTCCATGCTCAATACCATAAGGCAGTCAGACCTTGGAAAATGAAATCGAACAACGAAGGGCCAGTCCTTTTGGATTCTGAGTGGAGTTTCTCTTGCTCTTTTGAACACTGCTAGTCCTTCCCTGGGTGAAAAAAATGGAAGCAGAAATTTTGCCTTCTTTCTGCCTGCCTTCTGCTTGTCATGCCCTGAGCCCCACTAGGCAGCTCTACCCAGCAGTGGCTCGTATTTCTAATCTGTCTGCCCTTCTTTGCTTTATTCATGCAGAGGAGCTCAAGGCTCTTTGTACACCCTCATTTGCCCAGGTCCTTAGCATGCACCCTTCATTGAGTGTTGAATTGCTTTGTAATCATAGGTTTCAAACGCCTTTGTTTTTCCTCACCAATAAGAGAGAATAAATGAATTGAAATATCTGAGCATATAATTCATATTGTTTGTTGAATGAAATTGATTGCTGAGGAAAAGCAATGGCCCATTCTTTTCTCAACTTCTCTTTCTCATTGTTGTCTAACTGAACAATAGAAATGTTCTTTTGAATATAGTTGTGTTTTCCAAAAACTCTTCACTGAAATATTTTCTAAAGTGAGACAGCACAAAAGATGCCACACTGACCCACCATCATTACTTTGAGTTCCAGAATGAGAAATTGAGCTCTTTATGAATTGTCTTTCAATCCTTGATCACATAAAGACGAAAATCTTAATTTAGTGTTGATGTGTATTTAACACTTTTCACATTGCCCTGTGCCCTTTCTCTATTTTTTTTTGACAGAAATAATGTCTACATCTCACATTTGTAGTCTTCAGCAGAAGATAACAGTATTTACCCAAACTTAAAGCATTGTTTTATATTCATTGTATATATCTACGTATACAATAGCTACCTTCTATTTAAGGCAAATAATATGGTTTATAAATCTGTTTAGAGTAGTGATATAATCTTTTAAAATAATAGAAAAAGTAATTCCATTTAAAGAAAAATATTATACAGATAATTGATGGTTTCATGGTACAGAATAAAACATGTAAGTTATTCAGAAACAAAGTTTGTGAGGACCTGCCCCATCACAAAGCAAATACATTAGTGAGAGGCAGAGAGTATTAACCTGTGATCCTGAACTCTGACAATGTGAAAAAGCCATTCATCACCCAGCATCCTGAATAAAAGGACCCAGAAGAGGTTACTTTTATGGCCATATGAGGCGAGTGAGGTGAGGAGGTGATGTAGTTTGGCTGTGTCCCCACCCAAATAATTGTAGTTCCCATAATTCCCACATGTTGTGGGAGGGACCAGGTGGGAGATAATCAAATCATGGGGATGGTTTTCCCCATACTGTTCTCATGGTAGTGAATAAGTCTCACAAGATCTGATGATTTTATAAGGGCTTTCCTGTTTTGCTTGGTTTTTATTCTCTCTTGTCTGCCACCATATACGATGTGCCCTTTGCTTTCCACCATGATTGTGAGGCCTCCTTAGCCACGTGGAACTGTGAGTCAATTAAACCTCTTTATCTTTGTAAATTACTTAGTCTCAGTTATGCCTTTATTAGCAGCATGAGAACAGACTAATACAGTAGGCATGTGGGTGTCATCAGTCCTGACCAGGCTGCATGTGTATACATTGTTACCCATAGCACTATTCCCATGTCTTTGAATGTGAAGAAGAATAATAAAAGAAATGTAACTTTCATTATGTTTTTAACCTGGCAGCACATCACTTTTCCCATGCCACAGTGTCACAGGAGCCATTCATACGAGGGGTTTATTACATTTTGAGATGCTGACAAAACAGTTCTCAAGTGCATTGCTCAACTCCAGTTAGACGTCACTGGCCGTCGTTTCAAAATCAGTGGGTGTAAAACTTGTTGTTCCTTTCTATTTGTGAAATAATCCTGGCTCTCCCTTCCCCTCCAAGATATGTCTGCCAAAATTAATTAATGCCATACCTACTCCATTCACGATGACCTCCAAAACAGAAGTAAATGTTTCTTATGCTCACTGAAAACATTTTCCCAAAAGACTGCCAATAGAAATGCCCACTCCAGTGATGGATAATTCCAGCAACACTTTTTTTTTTCAGCCAAGCAAAGATAGCCTCACAAATGGGATAAGTGAACGAGATTCTCTGACTTTGACGTTTCAATCCTGGATCATTCACTGCCTAACTCTGCTCTCAAATCAACCACTTAACCTCTTTTTTGGAAGTCATCTTCCTTGAAAATAAGACCTACTAGCATGTACTTCTTGTCTAAGCAACAGATAAAGTGGAAGCTGTACAGAGGCAGTAGACACAGCCTAATCCACAGTGCAGAAGTTCTTTCCAGGTTTTTTTTCCCAAAAACATTCTTAAATCACACAACTTCATCAATGTCAAAGGCTGCAGTCAGACAGGAGGCCCTTCCTTCTGCTAAAGACTAGGCCTTTTGCCTCGTTTGGGCTCATTTATCATATATTTTGATGTGCTTTTAGAAATAGTGGATACTTTTTTTCCCTTATATTCTTAGTTTCGTGAATATTATCTAAGTGAGTCATTTTATTTATATTTTTGTTTTAGTTCTGTTTGTTTTTGTGCTGTGAGACTCTGAATTTCCAGATAGCTGCCAAAAATGGAAAATAAACTCCTTACTTCCCAAAGACAGAGGTTTTATAAAATAAGGATGCCATTTGTTACCCACCAAACATACTTTGCCTTTTGGCATCACTTGGAATATAGTAAAGACATACATTTCTCCTAGGGCTGAGACTAGATAGCAAAACTTGATCTTAGAAATATACAAAGATGATACTATTATGTTTTTCCTCAGCCATTGCTGAAGAACTGAATCGAGTTGAAATACATATTTGCTGAGCAGTAAGAAAAAGTGTTGAGAGAACAGACTTCATTTAAAAGTGGCAAGACAGAAGTAGTGTCTTGTGTGACAAATTGGTTTGTATGCTTGAGCCAAATACTTCACAGAGAGCAAGAGGCTTCCAGTTTTTCGGAATATCACGACATACACTGTCAACTCCTGCTAGTTATTTTCTTCATGATTCTCTAGTGAACTAAAGAAGCAAATTGACGTTCAAAAGTTAACTTCTGTTTAAATAAAAACACAACATACACCAAATGATTATTCATACTAAATGCTTTGATATCTCATTTTAATAAGGAACTCATTGGATTAAATTTTAATTCTCCAGATACAAGATAAAACATATAGTTAGTGAATTTTTACTTTTATTACTATAAAAAAGATAAATGGTTATTTATAAAATAATGTGTGAACCTTTCCTTGATCCTGAGGAGTCGAAGGAACAGGTGATGACTAATAATAGTGATAAGAAACCATATGTGGAAGATTGTGGTGAATAAAATAAAAAGGCCCTGGGGACAATTTTGTTGTGCCTGATTTGGCCCAATCTGTTGACCACCTTGGCTTTTAATTCCTCTCATTAGAAACAGTCTTCAGCAAAGATAGCCATTAGGCAAATTACAAACAGTGCGTTAATGTATTTGATGAGGTTTTCTACTTTTCATTCTTTGAAGCCTCAAAAACTACTTCCGGTGATTATTATAATTGAAGTCCATTTGCACACTGATTTTTCTTTATTTCTCTTTAACCTTGATTTTAGCCTCAATCTCCACCAAGGGGAAGTAGCATTGCTGCTAATCCCATCTTGGCAGAATTATTGGGTTCCACCCCAGCAGTCACCAAAACATTCAGGTTTAGTCAGAACACTAATTCGTCACTTCATAAAATGAAATCTTTTCTCCATCCCACAATAACCTGTCTATAGACCAAAGGGAGAGTGAAAGAGATATGAATCAACTCACTGAATAACAGGGCCAGGGCCTCCCAGATGTGGAGAGGTCTGAGACACTTCCATTTTTTTTTTTATTTTTATTCCCCTTAAAGATTTAAAATAAAATGAAGAAGAAAGAAGTGTCAGAACAGAATAGCAAAAATTATAGCAGATTTTAAGTACTTAAAAGTCATGCTTTAAACACATAAAAAATAAAATAACCTCATTGGAAGGCAAGATCAAATCGCTCAATTGAGGTCCTTTGTGAATGTAAATGGCCCTCTTGAGGACCCTTATCTCTCAAACATCATAGCTGCTGCTCAGTGGTGGATGGAAGTTTTAGGACCAGTTAGCCTCATTTTATAAATAAACAAATGTGAAGAACGTAAATAATGCGCTTTAGAGCACAGCCAATTAGCTGATGAAAAGGCATATGGCAATGGGCTCTCTGTGCAAGTGGAAGAAACATGGAAGGCACAGAAGAGTTTTTGGGTGTGTGGCAGGACTACTCGAAATTGATAAGGTGATGAATACCACGAGCATCATTGCAGTGAAAATAAATATTGGGTAAAACCACCATAAAATGACTGAGTCATGCCCAGATGTGGCATATCAAGACTCCAGATTGATATTTCCACATGATTTCAGTAAGAGTTGCAATTATGATGTTACTTCCTAAGATGGAAGAAAGACAGCTTCCTTTTTTCGGAAATTTCTTATTTCTAGTATTCTTATTCCATCTCCAGTTCCCCAGTATGGAATCTATGTGAGAGCCCTGTGGAGATGGATGACAACCTTTTCCATAGATTTATTAAGCTAGAAAGCAAGGATGTTAGGATTTGATTTTGAGTCAGTCTTTTGTGAGACACACTCTTCTTTGAGTCATGCTTTAATAATTTGGAACTCAGCAATGATTTTATTTATTTGGGGGAATTTTACTTTTCTAGAGAGCCAGAATAATTCTTTCCTTTTAGATATCACAAGCAGACACTGGAAAAAGCAGACACTGGAAAAGCTGCTTTTTGTATCTTTCTCATAGGATTCTGGGCTCCTTAGCAACTTGGCCAACCATCTTGAATCAAAAGTTGGGGAAGTGCTATTGGCTCTGTTTCTTCATAGATCATTTGCAGCTGTTACCTCAACACAAATATGAGACCTTCTGAATTCAAGAAAACTTGAATTTTTCATTGGATCCCCCATGTAAAGATTGGATGCAATGATTAAAGGAAGTATCCAGCCCTGTGCTGTGAGGATGTCAAGATATGGATATTATTCTGCCAATGTCAAGATATGGATATTATTCTGCCATTAGTGGAAATTTAACTTGATACAAATATTCTAGTAGGCAATTTGGCAATATGAATAAAAACCCTCAAAATTTTTTAAATTCAAGATGGCAGACAGAACACATGTATTAACCTCCTGTTTCTTCCAAGATTTTTGAGTTAAACATATAGATATATAGAATAGAATACCCCGTTATATGTATATGTCTCAGAGTTGAGTAAGGAAAATTAAGTCAAATAGTTCAGTAGAATTCAATACAGGGAAGTATGTATGAAGTTGTGGGAAGATCTAAAAAGCCAGATAAATTAGACACACTCATTACCATCACTAGGACTGAAGCAACCAAGGAAGAAGGCATTGCCAGAGCCCAGGATCCACGACTGCCTGGCAGGAGCTGGAACCGTGGATTAAGGGGCTGTTTGAGATCTAAATGAGATGGAAGAAATGTAGCCACATCAAGAGAAAATGCCCAAAGCAGGAAGAAATGGGAGAAATAACCTGCCTTCTTCCCTCTCTTCCATATCCCACCAGCATTTCTCAATGACTGAATCTTGATGGAAGCCAGTTGGCAAGAAAATGTCATTTGCAGGGGTCACTTCCCTGTGGTAGAGAGCAGAACCTGGCACAGCAGACAAAAGAGAGTAGTGTATGTGCATCCCTAAAGGATGAGACTTTTTACAAATTTCTGGAATATGAAAAGTAAATGGGAGCCATTTAATAGAAGAAAAGGGCAGAGAAATTGTCAGCCTACAGTAGACTCTGAGAGCTCTGCAGAACAAAAGAGCAAATTTGCCTGTGGAATCCCAGAGATGCCCTGAGTTCAGAAGCTAAAATCAGAGAGGGAATTTAAAGGCCTGACTATGCCAGAATTCTTCCAGTCAGTGCCTCATTGCCAACATATACAACAGTGAGAAGGCAGCCAACAGTTACCCCCAGGCAAAATGTATGATGAATCCTTAATAAATAAACTGAGCAAACTGTGAAAAGTGAAATTTTCTGAATTTACAGGTGCCTCAAAGAAAAGCCATTATCATTTGGGAATTCGCAGGGACTCAGCATGACGGCAACCTTCCAATCCACTGATTCCACATCAGAGTTACCGGTCATTGCCTGGCCCATTGCAGCAACAAATTCTGGTAGGAAAAAAAAGAGATCTATTATGAAAACAACCTTACACAAAAGCAGAAACATCTATTCCATCTGCTCAGTCCACACTTCTTAATAACAGACAAATCAATCACTAGCATGTAAAGTGAACTAGCAACATAAAAAGAGAAATAACAAATTTTACAAAGTAGAAAAATAACTTTGGAGTAAGATGAAACAATTTAGGTAACAACAACAACAAAAAAAGATAAAAACCATTCTTATAAATGTTTTCCAAAAGATTCAAGGAGGCCAGCTGTGGTGGCTCTTGCCTATAATCCCAGCACTTTGGAAGGTCAAGGCAGGTAGATTGCTTGATTGAGACCAGGAGTTTCAGACCAGCCTGGGCAACACATGAGACACCCCATCTCTACAAAAGAATAAAAATAAAAGATTCATGGAAATATTACACCTACAAAAGAAGAAATAGAACAATGAGAGAATGGGAAAGAGGTCTTAGAGATTAAAAGTATAATTTCCAAAACTTAAAATTTATTAGA
The DNA here is from genome assembly GCF_030222135.1 of Aotus nancymaae. NCBI lineage: Eukaryota > Metazoa > Chordata > Mammalia > Primates > Aotidae > Aotus > Aotus nancymaae. The sequence continues at coordinate 75,712,027 of NW_026988425.1, forward strand.
GATACTGGAAAAAAAATCAAAGCAGGTTACCAAAATGTCAAACAAAAAAGTAAAAGATGGAAAATATGAGGAAGAAACTGAGAGGGCCTGTATTCAACTAATACAAACCCCAGAAGGAGAGAAAAGGCAAAATGTTAAAACTATTTAAGCAAATAATAAAAAGATACATACTAGAGCTAAGAACAAGGGTCCTCCCTTTGAAATGGCCCACTGAATTTCCAACTCAATGAATGAAAACAGATCTCCCACTAGCCACATTGTGATGAAATTTCAGAACAATATCATTAAAACCGAAGAGCCCAAAAGCTTCTAGGAAGAAAAAAACTCTCCAGTCACAAAGGAGAAGAGTTGAGGTTCTACAGTAAAATTATTTTCCACCTAGAATACTCTATAAATATAATGTCAAAGATACAAGCACTAAGTACACTTACCACCTGTGTTTAAGAAGCTATTTGAGTGTGCTTCACCAGCAGAATCTGTAAACTAGGAAGGTGTAAACAGAAGAACTGACCCAGGACAAAGTAAAAGGATCTTCCAGGGGTTGTGGCCAACCTAGGGAGCAACCAATCTTGAGAGTAGTAGGACAGTAATCCCCAGGGCATAGGCTTCTGGGACTATATGTAGCTTGTTGAACAGCTAATATATCTTAGAGTGTGAAAAATCTAAAGAACAAATAACAAGAGTGGGATGGGAAGTTATAGAAATTCTAGGGGAAAAAAATTGTACAAGAAAATCTTGATCAAATAGAAAGCAAACTGAATTGCTGTGATTTTAAGAAATCTGTGGACAAGCATGCTATATTCTTTGGGTGGCCCAGATTCCTGTACAACAGCTCATGGAAAAGGCACTGGAAGCGTAGTCCATCACTTGGCATGGTACATACCTGTTTTTGCATTAAAATGTAACACTGCCAAATCACTTTATTGTAAAGTTTTCTACTTTAAGAGAAAACCTAAGGACATAACATGGAAGATTTATTTGTGTTTGCAGGAGAGCACAGAAATGTTAACTACTGAGATTACTTAAAAGTCAAAGCGAAGCAAACAAGAGGTGGAACACAAGTTTTCTGAGGAGAAAGATGGAAGAAAAAATATAACACCAACAATCTCATTTTTAAGGGAATGGTCAAGAATCAAGAAATGCTGTCAAAACTGGAGGAAAAGAAAAACAGGAATTTAGCCATATTATTGCAAGATACAGAATAAATCAATATTAAACTAAAAGTGATAACATAGCAAACACCAAGAAAAGAAAATAGGAGGGTGTAATAAAAATGAGCAAACCCTTATCTTCATCCCAGGGAGTGACTGCATATTGTCTAAAGTAGTTAAACAAGTAAATAGAAGAATACACATACTATCTAGCCTTGATACTCAAACCTGTGGTCTGCAGACCAGAAGGATTGACATCACTTGTTAGAAAAATCTCAGCAAAACTACTGAAATGGAATCTGCATTTTAGCAAGATCCATGCATGTTTTAGAAACACATTAAAGTTTGAATAGCACTTTTCTGAACTAGTGATTCTCAATCTTTGCTATTCATTATTAGAGTCCTATGGAGAGCTTAAAACATTATTTGATAAGGAGCAAAGCCCAATCCCCACCTTAAGAAATTATGCTTTAAATGGTCTGGGATGAAGTCCAGAAATCAGTACTTTTTTTTAAAACAGCTTCGAGGAGGTTCTAATATGCAGTCATGGTTTAGAACCTGTGATCTAGAATAATAGTAGTAAGTGACCAATAGAATGAAAAAAATGATTTAGAAAATTTGCTTCTGGATCTATCTGGGCAATGCGCTGAAGATAGAGAAACATGGGGAAGATGACTTATTTTAATCATGAGAAAATTTATAATCTTTGATCTGTACCATGCCACATGTACTGCTTTGATACAATAGATTTATCTTACATGCATGTATACTTTGATTCAGCAATTATACTTCCAGGAATTTTCTAAGCAGAATAACTCATTATATATAAAAAGTGTATGTTTGTGGAAATTCATCATAATATTATTCATAATCTTAAGAATTATAGAAAATATAGGGGCCGGGCACGGTGGCTCACGCCTGTAATCCCAGCACTTTGGGAGGCCGAGGCAGGTGGATCACGAGGTCAAGAGATCAAGACCATCCTGGTCAACATGGTGAAACCCCGTCTCTACTAAAAATACAAAAAATTAGCTGGGCATGGTGGCGCGTGCCTGTAATCCCAGCTACTCAGGAGGCTGAGGCAGGAGAATTGCCTGAACCCAGGAGGCGGAGGTTGCGGTGAGCCGAGATCGTGCCATTGCACTCCAGCCTGGGTAACAAGAGTGAAACTCCGTCTCAAAAAAATAAAAAAGAAAAAGAAAATATAAATGTTTATCAAAAGAACAATAAATAAAAATGTATAACACAACACCCTAGCACACTTAGTAAATAGTAAATAATAAACACCTGAGGTCAAGCGCAGTGACTCACAAATGTAATCCCAGCACTTTGGGAGGCCGAGGCAGGCAGATCACAAGGTCAGGAGTTTGAAACCAGCCTGGCCAATATGGTGAAACCCTGTCTCTACTAAAAATTTAAAAATTAGCTGGGCGTGGTGGTGCATGCCTGTAGTCCCAGCTACTTGAGAGACTGAGTCAGGAGAATCACTTGAACCTGGGAGGTGGAAGTTGCAGTCAGCTGAGATCATGCCATTCCACTCTAGCCTGGGTGACAGAATGAGACTCCATTTCAAAAAAAAAAAAAAAAAAAGGAAAGAAAATAATAAATACCTGGTTAATGTATTGCTATAGGTCTGCACTTGTAACAGAACTGCTGGTTGTCCCTTAATATCCATCTTTTCCCTCTTTTATTGTAATATGACCTTTGATTTGGGGATGGTCACATGGCCAACCAGGATAATTTTCCACTCTCTCTTGCAATTAAGTATATCCAGGTTACTCAATTTTAGCAATGAGATGTAGGGAAAAGTTGTGTTTGCAATTTCCAGAAAGTGTTCCTTATAGAGAAGGTAGGCCCTTTCCCCCACTTTCATTCTTTTTGCTAGCTTGAATGTGTCTCTGGAGCTGAAGAAGTCATCCTAGGTAATGAGGTGATCCAGGAGTGGGAGGTTATGCTTGCCAGAGCATTAACTAGCATAGAAATAGCCTAAGCCCCTGATGCCGTGAAGCACCATACCAGCTCTGAAATGCTTTTCTCCAAACTTCCACATGAAAAAACAAAAAATTAAGTTCTAGCTTGTTTAAGCCAGTATTACCTTTCCTGTTCTGTTACTTGTGGCAATCTCATTCTAATGATATAATACTCATTAACAAGAAAAACAGATCAAAATAAATGTATTGAAAAAGATGGGTTGCAAACAAGAATTTATTTTGGGAACAACCAGATATAAGATAAATAAGAAAACAGAAGACTTGAACAACACTATAGACCAATTAGAACTAACAAACACTCTGCCAAACAACAGCAAAACCTGCATTCTCCTTAAGTACACATGAAATATTCTTCAGGATAAACCACATACTAACTAGGCCACAAAACAAGTCTTAACAAACTATACAAAATGTATTTTCCAATCACATTGGAATGAAACTAGAAATCAATAACAGAAGGAAAATCCACAAATATGTGGAAAGTAAACAATACACTCTTGAAATCAGTGAGTCAAAGAAGTTGCAAGGGAAATTAGAAAAATACTGTGAGACAAATGAAAATAATAATACAGCATATAAAAATTTGAGATGGGCTGGGTGCAGTAGCTCATGCCTGTAATCTCAGCACTCTGGGAGGCCAAGGCAGGTGGATCACCTGGGGTCAGGAGTTCCAGACCAGCCTGCCCAACATAGTGAAACCCTGTCTCTTTTAAAAATACAAAAAATTAGCCGGGTGCAGTGGTGAGCACCTGTAATCCCAGCTGCTCAGGAGGCTGAAGCAGAATTGCTGGAACCCGAGTGGCAGAGGTTGTAGTGAGCCAAGATCATGCTACTGCACTCCAGCCTGGGTGACAAGAATGAAACTCCATCTCAAAAAAAAAAAAAAAAAAAAAAAAAAAAAGAGATGTAGTGAAAACAGTGCTAAGAGGAAAGTCTATAGCTGCAAACAAACATTTAGTAAGAACAAATCTCTCAAATCAACAACCAAACTTTACACCTCAAGGAACTAAAAAAAAGAACAAATTATACCCAAAGCTGGCAGAAAAAAGGAAATAATTATGATTACAGCAGAAACATAAAAGAGATAGTTTTTTTGACATCATGAAAATACAAGTACAGGTTTTTTTAAAAGATCAACAAAAAGAGATAAAACTAAAATCGGAAATGAAAGAGGGGTCACTACATGAAATAAACGGGATTGTATGAGAGTAATTTTTAAAATTGTATGCCCACAAATTGGATAAACTAGAAGAAATGGATAAATTCCTAGTAATACACAACCTACCAAGACTGAGTCATGAGAAATAGAAAATCTTGGCAGGCCAATAATTAGTAAAAAGAGTGAACTTTTACTCAAAAAATTCCCCAAAAAGATAACTCCAGAACCAGATGACTTCACTAGAGAATTCTACAAAACATTTAAAGAATTAACATCAATCCTCTTCAACGTCTTCCAAAAAAATGAAGAGTAGGGAACAACACCAAGTTCATTCTATGAGGCTAACATTACCTTGATACCAAAGTCAGACAAAGACACTACAAGAAAAGAAAACTACAGACTAATATTTCTATTGGCTATTGATGCAAAATCATCAACAAAATGCTAGTAAACTGAATTCAACAACACATTAAAAGGACTACACACCAGGACCAGGTGGGATTTATTATTGGAATGCAAGGATGTTTCAACATACAAAAATCAATCAATATAATATATCATATTAACCAAATGGAGGACAAAAAAACACGTGGCCATCTCAACTGATGCAGAAAAAGGCACTGATAAGATTTAACATCCTTTCATTAATAAACACTCAGCAAACTAGAAATAGAATGAAAATTACCTCAACATATGAAGACCATACATGAAAGGGCCACAGAAAACATCATATTCAATAGTGAAAGACTGAAACCTTTTGTTTTAAGATCAAGAACAAAACAGGAATGCCTGCCTGGTCTCACAATTTTTATTCAGTATAGTATTTGAAGTCAGCCAGAACAATTAGGCAAGAAAAAGAAATTAAAAGAAGTAAAAGTATCTTTCACAGATAACATATATATGTAGAAAACTCTAAAAATTACACAGACACACACACGCACACACAAACCTGTTAGAACTACTAAGAGAATTCAGCAGATTTGCAGAATACAAAGTCAACATATAAAAATCATTTGCACTTCTACAAACTAACAATGAACAATATGAAAGGAAAATTAAGAAAACTTACAGTAGCATCAAAAAGAGTAAAATATTAGAAACAAAGTTAACAGATGAGCTGAAAAACTTGTACAATGAAAACTATAAAACATTACTGAAAGAAATTTTGAAAGATACAGATAAATGGAAGGATATTCCTTGTTCATGGATGGGAAGGCATAATATTGTTAAGATATCAATATTACCAAAATGACCTATGGAATTAATACAGTCCTTGTCCAAATCCCAATGACATTTTTGGCTAAATTAAAAAAAAAAGTGTTATCCTAAAATTCACATGGAATTTCAAGGAACCCTAAATGATAAAAATAATTTTGAAAAAAGAAGAACAAAGTTAGAGGACCCTTACTTTCTGATTTTAAAACCTGTTACAAAACTACAGTAATTAAAACAATGTGGTGCTCACATACAGACAGGCACCTGTACCAATGGAATAGAATAGAGAGCCCAGAAATAAACCATTGTAACTATTGTCAAATAATCTTTGACAAGATTATGGGGAAAGGACAATATCTTCAGCAAATGATGTTAAGAAAACTGGATATACACTTGGAAAAAATGAAGTTGGATCCTCATCTTATGTCATATAAAAAAATTTACTCAAAATTTATTAAAAACATAAATGTAAGACTCAAAACTATAAAACTCCTTGAAGAAAACATAGGGGAAAATCTTCAAAATATTGGATTGACCATGATTTCTTGGATGTGACAACAAAAGCAGAGGTCACAGAAGCAAAAGTAGACAAATAGGACTAAATTAAGCTAAAAATCTTCTGTTTTTTAATGGGTATAAAGCTTCAGTTCTGCAAGACAAAAAAATTCTGGAGATCTAGTTCACAACAATGTGAATAAAAAACACTGCTGAACTGTACACTTAAGATTAAGATGGTAAATTGTGTGTTATGTGTTTTCATTACAATAAAAATATGTATTTTGATAAACAATTTTGTATATGTGACTTTGCACATTAAAAATTACAGAAGAGTATACAACAAAATGGTCATAATAGCTAGCAAAACTAAATTTGAAACTTCTTAACTTTTTAGATTCCCTGAGATTTGTACAGTAGGCATAAAATATTATAATTATAAAAAATGAAGCTGTTTACACTTTTAAAACTATAAAACAAAACTTCCATTGGGCTTGCTATGAGTGAATGACTAATATATGGGAGACCTGTACTTGGAAAATAAGCAATTACATTCTCCTGAGAAATTCAAGACTCACCATGCTCTAGGCGACCTTTGTGTGGTTTTTGATTCCTCTGGGACAGTTGGATCTTCTCTGTAGTCTAAGAAAGAAACAAAAGCTAGGTAGCCCTCTAGCACACAAGGTTAAAAAGCTAGCTGTCTTCAAAGAACAATTTTGTTTTATGAATTTCTTTAACTTCGAAAACCTGCAAAGCAGAGGTGGACATGGCGAGAGGAGGAGCAGGTTAGGACAGGGTAGGGGGATTAATTGCTTTAGACAGAATTTCCCAGCCCAAGTGTACATTGACATTTTAGCTTTGTGTTGCAACTCTTTTATCTTGACCCTGCCTGGGTACCCAGAGTCACAGTGACAAACAAATGGGTCATTACATCATCATTGTTTTATGACTCTCTGCGCATGCCCTTATGGTTCTTGAGGCTATGGACTGTCACTACACTAACTTGTGCTGAAAGGGGATCATTAACCATTTTTCCTTTATTTTAAATGATTGGCCAAATGAAGCATCCAATAAGGTGGCAAAAACACAAGTTAGATAGTAATCTCCAAGACTGTTACAACCAAATGTTTAGAAAAGAAATTTCACTTTAAACATCAAAATGCCTCTGTTCCTCTGTGGAACTTTCCGATTCTACAAGATACTAAAGTCTATCAATAAGCTTATGTACATCACGATCAGTAGTTAATGAGTGATACTCGTATAGGACTTCTTTTTTGGTATTTAACCATTCTAACAAGAATGGCACCATATACCAACATGGAGTGCTTTCAACCCCACGAAAATTAGATGGTATGGCAAGAATCTTGGCAATCCAAGTTATTAAACAACAACAAAAAAAAAATAGAAAAATTAATAAAGGCATTGTAAAATAAAAATGTTTGTTATATTCCCATAAAAATACTTAACAAATCTTATCTTCAGCCTAAGGTTAGAATTACAGCACCAGCCTATTTCTATTCTTGTTAGGAGGCACATCATCCCCATCTTTTCTCATTTTGGGGTCTTCTCTATTTTTAAGAAAGAACCCTAAAATGTCAACTTTCTAGCTCCCTTTTTCCTTCCCGTAACTCATTTTCTCAATTTGGAATACACCTTCAGTTTTTTGAAGGAGTGAATATAGCTGCTGAAGATAAAAATAGTTCTGACAATTTAGTAATGGTTTTTGCACTGTGAGTGATGTTCTTATATAATCATTCATGATATTGATTGTCATTTTAGAGTCAAAAAAGATAAGAAAAGGGGGAGAAAGAAAAGGAGGAAAACAAGAAGAAGAAAAAGGAGAACACAGAAAAAGGATGAAGGAAAGAAGAAAGGAAGGAAAGCAGGAAGGAAGCAGCAAGGGAGGCAGAGAAGGAGGAAGGCAAACCGGCTATCACAAAGCAGACTTTCCAGGTAACTGTTTTTTCCAGTATTCTAGACAAGTTAATTGAATTTCTGCCCCAAATCCAATTTGAAAAAATTCTCAATTTTCAGAATAAAAATAAAACATATAAAAATGGTCTACAGTTGTTTTATTCAATCCGAGTGTTTTTGCTAAATTCTAGAGATAGAAGTTTGCTACAGTTTTTTAAAACATAATTTTAAAAAAATATCAAGCAAAGAACAAATAAACACATTTTCTTAGTGCCTCCAAGATAATTTGGGTAGCAAGCCACACGAAATTTTTGAGTGAAACAGTGCTGACATAGAAAACATTCTCAGTATCTGGGTCTTTAAAAATTGTGCTAAGCTTGCAAGTCCATAGCAGCTCAAGAGTAAGAACTTTCTTAGGATGTTTGTTGGTTTTTCCTTAGTTTATATGTAGCCAGCTGGTTTCTGACCTCTTTGTGTAAATATTCAGCTTTTCACGTAATCAGATTCCATATTACCTTGTTATGACATCATTCTGGACAGGCTTTGATCCCTCACTAACGTTTTCAAACTATGCACATAAACTTAAATAACAGTAAGAATAAGAAGGCTGCTATTTATCCAATAAATACTATCGCTGATGTTGTGTGTATGTTGTGTGTGGATATAGATATAGACATAGATACAAATATTTGTTGTTTGTATATATTTGCATAATAACACATAGACCTACAGAGGGGTTAGCAATATACTGAGAAGTATATCTATTCGGTTCTAAATTATTGAATATTTAAAAATATTTTGTATGTCTCTAGTGAAATATACATTTATTTTAAGTTCCCTTTTCTGCAATTATTACTGGTTAATATTTTTGTTCAACTGATATTTTTTAAAACAGGCGAAATGAAGTGTAGAATTTAGAGATGCTGTTACGTATTATTTTTCCACCTAGATAGATAAAATTAAAGCTTAAGTTATATTCTTAGACAATCCAGAAGCCAAGGTATAAAAGACACAATGATCTTCTAAATAACCAAAAAATGTTTGATTAAGATAAATGACACAAGGCAGCTGTAAAAAGAATTCCCACTGGCCATTGACCTACAAACTGTGGAGTCATTTTTCATTTTTAGGAAAGTATCAAAATCAACTTAAATTCACACCAAACCTTTGGAGTTATAATGAAATGTCCTAAATTCTACTTCAAAGGGTATTGACTAATGTTATTTTTGAAGTTAAAATACACTAAAACATTAGGATTTCTATGGAACTTTGATTGCTGTTAAGCAGAAGTCATGTTTCTACAGGATTATTGTATCCCCAACACTAGAGCAGTGCACAGTACCTTGTCAATAAATATTGCTGAATAAATGATAAATTAAATAGTAATAATAGCTTACAGATATTTGAATACTAAAAGTAATGTCACACATGCCAAAAAGGTATAGAACTAATAGATATGTAATAATAATAATAAATGTTTATTTACTGCTTTTCATGTGCCAGACATTATGCTAAGTGCTTTATATGCATTCTCTTACAATGGTCAAATTACCCCTATGAAAGGTAGTGGTTAGACTATCTCATGTGAGAAACTCTGGCTAAGAGAATAGTACTACTGTGCTCAACATCATACAGCTAATAAATTATGAAACTGAAGTTAAAATTTAAGTCATCCTGGCTCCAGAGTATACATTTTTTTTTTTTATTGCATTTTAGGTTTTGGGGTACATGTGAAAAACATGCAAGGTTGTTGCATAGGTGCATACGTGGCAGTATGATTTGCTGCCTCCCTCCCCTTCACCTATATCTGGCATTTCTCCCCATGCTATCCCTCCCCAACTCCCCACCCCCCCCGCTGTCCCCCCTCCCCCCAACAGACCCCCGTGTAAAGTGCTTCCCTCCCTGTGTCCATGTGTTCTCCTTGTTCAACACCCACCTATGAGTGAGAACATGTGGTGTTTGATTTTGTGTTCTTGTGTCAGTTTGCTGAGAATGATGTTTTCCAGGTTCATCCATGTCCCTACGAAGGATGTGAACTCCTCGTTTTTAATGGCTGCATAATATTCCATGGTGTATATGTGCCACATTTTTCCTGTCCAGTCTATCATCGATGGGCATTTGGGTTGGTTCCAGGTCTTTGCTATTGTAAACTGTGCTGCAATGAACATTCGTGTGCATGTGTCCTTATAGTAGAACGATTTATAATCCTTTGGAGTATACATTTTTTAAAAACAACTATGCTCTCTGTCTCCACACACTGTGGTTTCATGGTAACTTTATTATAGTCTTTAAGTTCAATCATGAACTACAGCTATAAAGAAAAGAAAAACTACATTTTACCAGTTCCAGAAGAATGGCTTTCATGAAGCATTAAATTTTCTACCAACAGATTAAATGTTTTTGTTATTATAGTGTATAGAAATTGCTCAATCATATTATGCTCTTTCTACACAGTACATAGGAATTTATCCTGTAAATACATTTTCACAAATGAGAAGAGAAATAGGTATAAGGATTTAACTACTGCGTTTTTTTTTTTCATAATAACAAAAAACTAGAAATAATCTCAATTCAATTCAGTAGAGGCCTGGTTAAGCAAATTATGAATGTGTACTGGAATGCTACACAGTTATTAAAAAGATTAATGGATGAAATTCCAGGATTGAAAAGAAAACAACAAAGTTCACATGCATATGCATTAATCCATTTACCTATCTTATTGTGTGCTATAAAAAATGTGTACTTTTTACCCACTTTGTAACCTTCTGTGATGTTTAGATGTTTTCCATAAGTGTATAATATTTTTTTCAATTAAAGCAACACTTTTTTATAAAAAGCATTTTATCTGCATAAGGAAAAATAAAATAGCATACAGTTCTATGACATGTCTCAAACTTCATGATTAAGGACAGTAAATATATACCCACAGAAGCCCAGAGCACCTATAAGATTTATTTAAACATTCAAAAATTTATTTAAAATTATAAAAATTAATAAAAACTTTCCATCGTACCAGTAATGCTCTTTTTGCATTAAACAAACAAGAAAATAAAGATAATATTTTAAATTACCATTCCAAAAACATACTAACTAATCAATTTGTTTTTGGATAAGATACTTGGATTTTGAAGCAATAAAATTCAGAAAATTTTGCTGATATTAGGGATGATGAGGAAATAGTGTAAAACAGATTTGACTACAGACGTTGGAATCAAGTAGTTCTGGTTCATCCAAGCTTTTGCCCACATCTCAGATGTAACCTTAGTTAAGTATTTAATATTTGTAGGCCTTATTTTTCATTTGTAAAATGTGGGTACTAATCCTAACCTGCATGGAGCTTTAAATGATGTTGGTAAACATGATGTTGTGGGTCAGCAGGGGAGGTGGGGTAAGAGGGAGAGGTTTACATGGTAGGTTCAGCAATATTTTTTTTTTCCTATCTCGGTGTCACAATATTTTAAGCGTCTGGATTCACAGCAATAAGGAATTACCAATGGCAATGCTAAGGAAAGAGCCGGCCAGATTACTGCCAACAGGTACAATGTTTTCACATTTTTAACATTTAAAAAATACTATTTGTAATACAAATTTTATATTTTACTAACTGTATCTTTTTATTTACCAGCCCAATTGCTTCTTTATTGAAAGTACTCAATGGACCTCCAATCAGGTTGTTTTACTGAAGGAGGGAAATATTCATCCAGCAACATTTTCAGGGAAGAAAGACATGGCTGATGCTTATTTTCCCTTTTAAATCATTAATACTGTTAGTTACTGTCCAGTAAAAGAAGAGAGGCAAACATTTCACAGGAAGCAACAAGATCAACTCTGCATCCAATACTCAAACTTCATTCACAGCTGCAGCATTCCCATCAGATAGTGAAACATTTCATAGTTCCGCCATGGAGTTGTCAATTGACTTTGGAGAAAAGTCTGCTAAATAGCCCAGCTCTCCGAGTCAATCTTTGTTATTAGAAGCACAATGAACTCACTCAACATATTCAGAGTTTTAGTTTTGTCATCACATTATTTATTTATTTGTTTCCTTCATAAGGAAAAACATGTTTCCAATCTGGACCCAAACGTGATCATCTCTTTCCTTGGGATAAGTGAGTAATGAGTTTATATAAGTAAAGCCAACGTTTAAAGTGACTTCCTATATTCACTCCAATCCCAAAATAGAAAATTACTATGTTCTCCAAAATGTACCATTTCACTTTCATGGAGTTCATCCTAAAATATTGGGAGATACACGAGAAGTGATGTGGTCTCAGTGTGTGAGGCAAAGGATGCTGAGATACTCAGGCCTCGATGGGGGCAGTTTCCCCTTAGGATGAAGTCCAAATACTTTCCGATGACTTGCATAATTATTCGTGACTGGTCCCTACCGTTTTCCACTTCATTCCTCCTTCTAATTTCATTTCTCAGTTTTTCTACATGGACTTATTTCCTCTTGTGCTAGGAGGCCTTTGAAAGTACAATCCCTATGGCCTGGAATCATTTCCACTCTAACTATTCTATGTCACTTCTCTCTCACTCCTACTTTTTACTCTTTCTTCATCTTTCAGCCAAGTTGTCACTTTCTTTGGGAAGCCTGCCTGGGCCCTGACTGGCTGAGGTAGCTCTTCAATATGCTTCTTGTATTAGTCAGAGTTCTCCAGAGAAATAAAACCAAAAGAAAATTTGTTATCAGAAATTGCCTCATGAGATTTGGAGGGCTGACAAGTCCCACAGTCTGCTGTCTGCAAGCTGAAGACCCAGGAAAGCCAGCGGTGTAACCATTCAGAGTCCAGAGGCCTAGGCCTAAGACCACAGGAGCCCATGATGAAAATACCAGGCTGAGGGCAGGGAAGGATGAGTTCAAATATCCTAGCTCATGCACTGAGGCAGGAAAAAGGGGCTGAATTTCTCCTTCCCTCTTCTTTTGTTCTATTCAGGCCCTTAACAGATTGGATGATGCCCACGCACCCTGGGGAGGGCAACCTACTTTACAGAACCCACCGATTCAGAAGCTCATCTCGTCTTTAACACAATTCATATGCTATTTAATCTAGGCACCTTCTAGGCAATCAGGTTAACACATAGAATTAACCATCACACTTAGATGTTTATGTATATTTTTGCTCTCCCAATGCAGTTATCACAATATGTTAGAAGGTCTGTAAGGGAGGAGACCTCATCGTTCTTGTTTACTGATGAGTTCCCAGTGTTTATCACAGTGTGCCTGGCATAAAGGAGGAGTTTCATATATAAGTGAATGAATACTGTATTTTTTTTAATACGAAGCCATTTAAAAAGCTTCTGTACTCCAGAGCTTCAGAAGAAAACATAAGTTGACATTGAAAAGTAGGATTTTTATGTGACCTATTGATTCACTAATGATTCACACAACGGCATGTATGAATCTTAATTGCATTTTGTTAAATGAAAGAGCCAGACACAAAAGACTGCACAGAGAATGATTCCATTCATATGTCATTGTGGAAAATGTAAAATTAAAGGAACAGAAAATAGGTCACTGGTCTCCAGGGGTTCTGAATGGAGGGGTGGGGAAATTGACTACAAAGTGGCAGTACAGGGGCATCTTCGGGTAATGGAGTTGCTCTGTGTGGTACCTGTGGTGTTGGCCCCACGACTCTGTGTATTCATCAAAACTCAGAGCTGTATGCTGTCAACCTGTATGCAAATGCAAAACAAATTAACTAGAAAGTGGGAAAACCCAGGATATGAAATCTGACAAATGAACCTAATTATATTATGAATGAATTGTATCAGGTAACTTCATTAAAGGGTATAGGGAAGAAAGAACTGACCTAAGTAATTTTAACAAAATGTTTTGACTGATACTGTAAGGTAAAATACAAAGGAAACTGCATATCAAAACTTGGTGTTAGTTGGTAAATTTATTTCTCTTACAGTTCAGCAATTCTTACTGTATGTAAATACATTGTGATGCTGAGAGCCACTTTTCTCACTGGTAGAGAAGGGATATACAAATAAAGGAGCAAAGGCTAGAATGAAACCTGTTATACTGGTTAGAGTCAGAGACATCAGAATAAACTATGTTTATTTAAATAGATAGAGCTATATAGATATAAAGCATAAATGCTAAAATATATGTTTGCATGCATTCAGGCAAAGAGATACAGAAATATTTTACACATTTACATATGTGTTTATATATACACAGATATGCATATAGAGAAATGTAAATATATTTTTCTGTGTGTATTATGTGTGTATATATATACACATATATATACAGAAATAAATGTATTTCCTAAATATTTTTGCTGAGGTGGCCTAGAAATAGTGAAACCTAAGTAGAAACAAGAACTCCAACCTCATTGATTTGTAAATACTCTTCTCTAGTAAAGGGAATTAGGACTCCCTAGAGAAACTGCTGATTCTAGGACTGTGCTGGGAAAGATACATGATAAGCCTGGAGCATCTTGTAGCATCAGAACATAAGGAAATAGTCATGCTTAATGACAAGAATATGTTCTGAGAAATACACCATTAGGTGATTTTGTCATTGTGTAAACATCACAGGATGTACCTATATAAACCTAGATGGTATAGCCTACCACATACCTAAGCTATATGGTGTGCCCTATTGCTTCTAAGCTATAAACCTGTACAGTATATGGCTATATTAAATACTGTAGGCAGTTGTAATAGTCTTATTTCTGCATCTAAACATAGAAAAGATACAGTAGTAATACAGTATAAATTGTTATTTTATTTGATTTCATGTATTTTTTTTTTTGAGACAAAGTCTTGCTCTGTCACCCAGGCTGGAGTGCAATGATGCAATCTCAGCTCACTGCAACCTCCACTTCCCATGTTCAAGAGATTCTTCTGCCTCAGCCTCCTGAGTAGCTGGGACTACACGTGTGAGCCACTACACCCGGCTAATTTCTATACTTTTAGTAGAGAAGGGGTTTCACCATGTTGGCCAGGCTGGTCTCGAACTCCTGACCTCAAGTGATCCACCCACCTCGGCCTCCCAAAATGCAGGGATTACAAGTGTGAGCCACCGCGCCCAGCCTAAATATTTTTTTCAAAGGTATACCTATATAGTGCATTTACCTAGGAGCTTACAGGACCGGAAATTGCTGTGAGTGAGTTGGTGAGTGAATCTGAAGGCCTAGGACATTCATTACTCTCTGCTACTGTAGAATTTATCAACACTGTATGTGTAGGCTACACTTAATTTATTTAAAATATTTTTCTTTCTTTAATAATAAATTAACCTTAGCTTACAGAAACTTTTTTACTTTATAAAACTATAAAATTTTCTTTAACTTTTTGACTCTTTTGTAATAACACAGCTTAAAATGCAAACATGTACATCTGTACAAAAATATGTTCTTTATATATATCCTTATTCTATACACTTTTTCTACTTAAGATTTTTTCCCCCTTTTTAACATTCTTGACAAAAACTGAGACACAGACAATAGCCTAAGCCTACACAGGGTCGGGATCATCTTCTACCTCCACATCTTTGCCCACTGAAAGGTCTTCAGGGGCAATAACATGCATGGAGCTGTCATCTTCCATGATCGCTGTGCCTTCTGGAATACCCCGCCGAAGAACTGATCTGAAGCTGTTTTACAGTTAACTTTCTTGTGTGTGAGTCAAAGGAATATATTCTAAAATAATGATCAAAAGTATATAGTGTAAATAGTAAATACATAAACCAGTAACATAGTTGTTTATTAAGTATTAGATACTGTATATAATTGTATGTGCTATAGTATATGTTGGTTTGTCTTCACCAATATCACAGCAAACATGTGAGTAATGTATTTCCCTATAACATCATGATTGCTGCAGCATCACTAGGTGATAGGAATTTTTCAGCTCTGTTATAATATTATGGGACTACTGTTGTATATGGGGTCTATTGCTGACTGAAACATCATTATGCAGCACATTGCTGTAATAATAAGTTTTTATACCAGGATCCTGGCATGTCAAAAGTACACAAGAGACAACCTGAAAGAACTACCAATAGCTAAGCTATAAGAATTTGAGCAACCAAATAAATAACTTTACTGGATTATAAACCACAGAATAGATATCCATGAGTCCAGACGCATAGAAATAAATGACTAAATAAGCAAATAAACAGATGAGGGAGATGAGATAAATATTTATTTTGGAATAATTTCAACTAATAAATATAGAAGGAAGGAAGGAAATAGAAAATCATCACTAGAACCCACAGTAATATTTGCTGCAGACAAGATCTAGGGACAAATGCAAAAATTTGTGAGTGAAATGTTAAGGAAAAGCAGGATGTTTGTATGGCCTCAAAGTATTTCCCTCAAAATATGTATTAATTATTGTGGTAGTTTAAAAATATGTCCACAAATCAAGAGGTGGAGTTTAATTTCTCTCCTCTTATATGTGAGCTCAACTTAGTGACTTGCTTCTAATGAACAGAGCAGGAAAAAGGAAAAATAAGTAATTTTACATTCAGGAAACTTGGCAGACACCAGGTTAACTGACAGATCTTGGTTAACACCACCAGTAATGAAACATATCAAAACCATGTGCTTTTTGATATGATGTACTGAGAAGGGTACATCACTTCTATGGATCTCTTCCCCCAAACCCATAACATCAGTCTAATCATGAAAATACCAGACAAACCCAAATAGAGGAACACTTTTCAAAATACCCAACCACATAGTGTTACTGTGATGAAAGATACTGTCACAGACTGGAATACACTGAAGAGACATAACAAGTAAATGTCATGTGTTATCATTAACTGGATACAGAACAGAAAAAGACATTAATAGGAAAACTGGGGAAACCTGAAGACAGTTTAGTATCAGTGTTAATTTCTTAGTTTTGATAAATTTACCATAATTATTATCTAAGCAAGATGTTAAGGATAAAGTGAGCTGGGTGAAGGGTATATAGAAGCTCTCTGTACAATTTTTGCAACTGTTCTGTAAACCTAAAATTATTCAAAGGAAAAAGTAATAAAGAAAATAGAAAAGATACTGGGAAGTTCATTGGGTTATTGAGTTCATAGGAGTATCAGACTTAAGGGCCACACAGCCACAAGCAACGTCCCAAATGATAAATACAGTGAAACTGACCTGCCGGTACAGTCGTCCCTCAGTATCTGAGGGGGTTTGGGAGATGGGTTCCAGGACCTCCCTCACCAAAATCCACAGATGCTTCACTCCCTGATATAAAATGGCATAATATTTACATTTAACCTATGCATATCCTTCCATATAGGTTAAATCATCTCTAGATTACTTATAATATCTAATTCAATGTAAATGCTATGGAAATAGTTGTACTATATTGTTTAGAGAATGTTAACAAGAAAAAAAGTCTGTACACGTTCATTACAGATGCAACATTCTCCCCTCCAATTTTTTCTGGGAGTGGTTAAATCATGGATGTGGAACCCACAGACACAGAGGGCCTACTCTATATCACTACTACTGCTGCTTGAACTGTCAACACGACTGGCACAGGACATGAGATTCTTTTACAGGGGCTGTGGCCACCATTGCCTTGAGAATGAGATCTTGTTGTAATATTCACTGACTCTGGAAATAATTCTCTGAGACTTACTTCCTTGCGTCAATGGCCCTCTATTGAAAATAGTGGGTGTGTCCTATGATTAGTGGAGGCTAGGGTCATGTGCCTATGCTTAGTTTTAAGAGAAACTGGGAAGATAAGTGTCAGGCATTTTTCCAGTTTCTCTAATGGGAGAAGGTCCCCAAATATATGAAGGGAGTTCAGATATTTGGCAGCCAAGAAGAATGAAAAATATCTAGTATCTTTTGTGAATATAATGTTGATACAGCTAGAACTTTCAAGCCATGTAAAAGAAAGCTTTGAAGACCTGGTGCAGTGGCTCATGCCTGTAATCCCAGCACTTTGGGAGGCCGAGGCAGGAGGATCACCTGAGTTCAGGAGTTTCAGACCAGCCTGACCAACATGGAGAAACCCCGTCTCTATCAAAAATACAAAAAATTAGCCAGGTGTGGTGGTACATGCTTGTAATCCCAGCTACTCGGGAGGCTTAGGCAGGACAATCTCTTGAACCTGGGAGGCAGAGGTTGCCGTGAGCCGAGATCACGCCATTGCACTCCATCCTGGGCAACAAGAGCAAAACTCCATCTAAAAAAAGAAAAAAGAAAAAAAAAAAGAAAGAAATCTTCGAATAACTTGATTCAGTATATCTAATTGTGTCAACAGAAAACTAGTTAGAAAAATTAAGTAGAGAGAAGACAGCTTTTTTAAGCTTTGTAAAATATATGTTTTAATTTGACTTTACTTTCTAATACTCACTCTCTTAAAACTGCTCATTTTTCTATATCATCTGTCCAGCTTCTTCACCGAAAAAAAAAGAAGAGAAAAGAAAGAAATACAGCACTGTTTGTTCACAGGTAAAAATCTTTCTTCCCCTCTCATTAAAGATAATTTGTTTGGTCACAAAGTTTCTTTTTAATTTTTACATACACATTATTTATGATAAGCTAATAACATGTATCAACAATTTAGTTTATAGAAGAAATAAAATAGATATTGATTCATACTCAAGCCTTAAAAATTAGATAAGCCCTTTTTTTTTCTTTTTCTTCTGAGCAATGAATACAGTGCAGATTGGTGTTTGGTGAAGTCTGAGCTATTTTCATCATGCCAATATTGACAAGTTCTCCTTTGTCGTTACAATATTACCTTCCGTCACATTCATGATCTCTGTTGCTACCTCATTTTCTCTCTTTAGAAACTTACGGACAGTCAACTTGCTTTTGAAATGGAGAGAAATAGAGCTGATAAACTCTGGCAGATAATTACATTCTTGCCTTCACAGGAGGGTCTGGCTGCCACCATGTTAAAGTGTCCTATGAAAGACAAAGGCAAAAATGTTATTTTAGCATTATGTATTAACAGTTCCCAAATTTGGAAGAAAAAAAGACATTAAGCATATCTTTGGGCAGAAAAATCAGTATAAATTCCCCCACTCAAGTGAAATCTTAGATCATTGGAGTTACCCATTCATGCTATGAATGCTGGCCTTGACTTTCCCATTGTAACTCAGCCACATTGAAATATATGGCAAAGCCTGGGTAGGCTTAGGCAGTAGAGAGCTGGGGTTCAGATTCATGCCTTGGAAACATGCCCACTCAGCTGTGGGAAAAGACCTCATCTCCAGGTTATTGTTGCCTTGTGAGTGTTTTAGGCTTAATTTAAATTTGGAAGTTTCTTTGTAAATCTGAAGATAAAAACAAGAGAATATGATTTCCCTCGGACTGAATGAAAACCCAGAAAAGACAAACTTCAAAAACAGGATTGTCACAAAGAAAACCCTTATTACTTCCTCCAGCATCCCTAGATAATGAGGAAAAAGGAGAGTGTGCCCCTAGCCTAGAAAGTAGCTAAGAGTTATAAATCTTAACACTCCAGGAAAGGGAGAGAGAATTACTCAAGTATTATGATACAAATGCTAAGGATAACAATAGAAATAGCTAACATAGATTGAGCATGTACCATATGCCAGACATTGTTTTAAGTGCTTTATATTGATAAATTTTTTAATCCTCAAAATAACTCTAGGTATTACTTCCTGACTTAACAGGTAAGAAAGATGGGCACATCTTTTAATCAAATTGCTAAGAGACACAGCAACTGAGAGTGGAAGGCAGGATTTAAACTCAGGGACTTTACCTAGACCCTACCATGTGAGCCCTTGAGGAGTCCCAGGTCCTTCTTATGCTTGATGGGAGGGCAACAGATTTGTTAGGTTCTGGCAGGGTTAGTGGAGAGAAAACTGGCCTGACTGCGTGTTCTGCTCTGTCAAAGTGGTTTCTGGGAGCAGTTATAGCTCCCTAAAATCAGCGTGGCTTTTGCAGAGAAAGTCACATGTGCAAATCATACACACATTTTCTTAATTTACATCACTTAAACACCAAGTGCCCCCTTTTATTTCAGCACAGCATTTGCACCAATGTTGAGACTCCAGCACTGTTTTAGTCAGGGTAAGTCACTGCAGCTGCTATAAAAAGCTTTGTTTTGGGGTAGTTTTCTTTGCTGTAAAAATCTCAGTGGCCTAATACGATGAAATCTTACTTCTTGCCCTTGTTCCTGTCTGATGCAGGTTGAAAGGGGGCCCTGCCCCCACCAATTCACTCGGGAACCTAGTTTACTTCCATTTTCAACACGAGGTTTCTTCTTATCATCTAGCAGGTAGATAAAAAAAGAGAGAGAATAGAGGATCTCAAGAGAGGCTGTTAGAGACCAGACACATTGCTTCTCCCAACATTGAATTAGTCAGAATGTTAAGAGGTTAGGAAATGTGGAAAAAAGGACAATCATGGTGAATTTGTGAGCACTGGCCTTCTCTGCCAAAAAATAAACCAAAACAAAGAACCAACTAACTTTATGCACTGTATTTATGAGGAAGGTTTCAAATAATTTTAAACATCAAACATCAAAGGAACAAAGTATCATTTCTTTGGTCCCTGAGAGGAAAGGGAGAAGTTCTCATTACAAAGTAGCTTAAAACACTGCAGTCCACTCCTATCCTCTGGGCCACACTGTGATCAGCTTGTAATCCTGGCTCTTGGTTTAACACTGACTTCCTCTTCAAGCTCTGGTGTCAATCCCTTAAATTCTGTCAATGAAATGATGCTACCACAGCTTTCCCCACCACTAAGCCACTTATATTCATACTAGAGACTGTATTTCTTTGTCTCATTGATGTTATCTTAGGAAAATATATTGCTATTAGCAACTCAGATTTTTAAAATTTTATTAAAAATAAAATCAACTAATTTTTGCAGACACAGCACTAACTTTATAAAATACAGAAACATGCAAATATAAAATATTCTGAAATCATTATTTTCAATATTTGTGCTGAGTAATATAAACTGTCTCCAAACCATTAGAAAAATGCTCTGAAGTTAAGAAACTATGAGCATGTTAGGAGAGCTAAATGATGGACGACAAATGGCTCACTTCATTAAAACATTTAGCATTTCTTATTGTGTTTGCTTTGGAAGCAATCCACCTTGCTTTTGTGACAAAAAAACAAACAAACAAAAAAAACCACATAGTTGATCACCAATGATTAGTCAAAAAGAGTCAAAGTGAAAAGTTTAGGTTCCCGAGTCAGACTTTTGGATTTCATTAACTATATGTCTTTGGCCAAGTTCTTTAATCTCTTTGTACCTCAATCTTCTCAACTATCAAATGAAGATAATAATAGCATCTATCCCATTTGAGTTGATTAAAAAGAGTAAATAAATTTAATCCTCATAACAACCTTATGAGATAGCTACTATTATTTTGTACTGATACATGTAAAAACATGTAGAGTAGTGCTTGGCACATATTGAGGAATTAATACATATTAGCCATGATCATCATTGGCATCATCAATATTATGTCATCCTCCCAATCAAAAAATAATTTTTGCAGTTTTCAGATAAAAACTATTTTTATTTTGAGATAGCTGAATACTATAACTTTAGATTGTGGTGCCCAAAGAAATGTTGGAATGAGGATTAGCCATCAACACATCCAATGGTCAAGTCAGTGGGCTTGTGCACTATTCTCAATTGTTGAGTAAGGCTAGGCATGGTGGCTCACACCTATAACCCTAGCACTTTGGTAGGCCTAGGCAGGAGGATCCCTTGAGGCTTGGAGTTTGAGGCCAGCCTGAGTAACATAGTAAGACACCATGGCTCTACAGCAAACTTTTGAAAATTAGCCACGTGCAGTGGAATGTACCTGTAGTCCCCGCTACTTTGGAGGATGAGGTGGGAGGTTTGCTTGAGCCCAAGCGTTCAAGGCTATAGTGAGATCAGTGAGATAGGATCAAGCCACTGCAATCCAGCTTGGACAACAGAGTGAGATCCTGTCTCTAATAAATAAATGAATGAATAAATAAATACTGATTGATTCATAAATCCATTCAATGAATGTTTATTACATGCCTACTATGTGCCAATATTATAGCTCCACTACTTTCTAGCTGTGTGTACTACAGCAATGTTCTTTACCTCTCTGAGCTTGGCTTTCTTTATGTGAGAAATATAAACCACAATATCTACTTCCATCATTGTTGTGAAGAGTAAATTCAGTAAGAAGTTTTGTAAAGCAGTGGCACAGAACCTGGGACATATAATAATCTCTCAGTAGTTAAATTATTATTCTTTCAAAAATTAATGTGAAAAGGCATTTGCCCTGAAACAGGGTTCTTTCACACAGTTTTTCCAACTGTAGATCTTGTTTGGTAAGTGGTGAATCAATTTTTAAATAATTTTTAAAAAGAGGATTGACATTTTAAAAAACGAACATTTCTAAAAAAGAAACAGTACAGTATAATAGAGGAAAGGAAAAGATTTAAATAGAATAATGCAGATAAGAGTGCATCATATATACTAAAACTTTAGTTTCATTTATATAAATACCTACATGTATATGGGTATTGGTTGTATGTAAACCATCTTTCTTACTAAGGGATTCAGTCAAAAAAGTGTGGAAGCTTTTTAATAGTATTGAAGAGTGCTATTTGGGTACCTTTAAATGCCCAGAAACAAGAACAGTGTTTGTGTTTGTTATAATGTGGCAGAAATAGCACACACAAGATTTTTAAATAAATCAATACCAAGCTTGCTTGGTGGCTTGGTGGAAGGGATTAAAACTATTGTCTAAAAAATAAGATATCAAGATTATTGATAAATTGCACTTCTCTATGCTACTTCTGCTCACTGCCATCCTACAAAATCAAAAAGTTATTTGTAATTTTATGGATATACTATAACTTTGAAACATTCTGCATCTGCCTCTTTAGAGGTGAGGTGAAATCCAGCAGTCCTCTGTTATTTCTATTATATGTACTGATGCAGACTAAAGGGAAGAGAGCTGTCAGCAGTCACCTGAAAAACTCAGTGAATAATTGCCATCTTTTCAGGAGAGTCCCTTGCTCTAAAAGCCTTCAACTCCAGATCATCTGCTATTAGTGTTGCTTGGGCACATGGGCTTCCTGTCTCTTTTTCCAAATTAAGGGCACTCAACAGAGCTGCCCCACTAGGCACTACTGAATTCTCTGAGACTAATCTACACAGTAATGAGAACTGGAATCTGTCACTTACTCTCCCAGGAGGTAACAGTTCACACACTGCCACATCATCCTATTAAAATAACTTATTAACTGTGATTGCTTGTCTGCTACTATTCATCATGAAGGTGTGACCAGAGAGACATGTATTTGAACAACTGATGAAATTTAATTTAAATTGTTCTCCATTGTCTTTTAATGGCTGAATGCATACATGCTGTAAGTAAACATAAGCATTTATATAGGTCATAGGTACCTTAAGGAAGTATCAGCAAAATTACTGCTTTTCACTAATTAGATGAAACAAAAAAAAAGTTAAGTGAGAATCTGTATCTCAGTGAAAATATGAAAGGAAGTGTGTATACCCCATACCTTGCATTTTTTGTGTACCAGGAAATATTTATGCTTTCACAAGAGGCTTTCATTATAGGTCTAACATATTATGCCATGAAACCATTGACAAATCATTCTTGGAGCTATTGGGGAAGATGAATTTATATGGAATAATCAGGAGTTGGGTGTAATTTTTATCACAAGTCCACCAAATTATATAAATATTTCTTTGCTGTTTATTTTTTTCAGTATAATGTCTCAGTAAGAGCATGGGCTTTGACCTTATATGGAGGTTAAGTCCTGATCCTCTTGTTTGACAGTTGTGTAATCTTAGGGGAAATTATTTAGCTTATTATCCTCATTTATTTCATTTGTAGAAGAGTAGGAATAAAATAATACCTATCCCATACTTGAGGTTGTAGGGAGGATTAAATGTGCCAGAACAGTGTGTGGCTCATGGTTAAGTCCTCAATAACACCTGTTGACATTAGTATAGTCACCATCATAATCCAGCCCTCCTCTTCCAAAGAAAAAAAACAGCAAGAAATAGTTTTGCCTTTTTAAATTAAAAATTTTGTTTGCTTTTGATGGAGCTGTTTGAAAACTGCAACTAAAGAGTGCATCTCAAAATATATTGTAAAGCAACATTAAGACTTGTGATCAGCTGTCATGCCCCCTCATTCTCAACCCTCTTCCCTGAAAAGGAGCATTTGTAACATGCAGTGCTATAGCTCTACTGGTCGTTAGCTTTATAATTTTGAGCAAGTTTCTTTAACTCTCCAAGTTTCATGTTTTTCATCTTTGGAAAAGGAGTGATAACTTCATTTCTTACGGTGTTAAGAAAATGAAATCAACTTTGTAAAACATTTATCAGTGTGTCTAGCATGTGTAAGTACTCAACAAACTGCGATAGCTGTAATCGTTATTATTCATGATGCTGAAGACCCACTATCTGTGAGGTACAGCTCTGGATCATTTTCTAACAGTTGTTTAGGTGCAAACTGTACCCTCTCTACCCTTGCTGGGTCTTTCGTATGTTTTCAGAGGCCCACGGTTCCCAGAGGGCTGCCTGGAATTGGACTGATTACAGAATAGAACTTTTCAAACTAGATCATGTCATACTTAAATAGAATCTGTAACTTTGGCCTCATTAGCTCAACCTTTTAGCAAACTACAGAAGTAGCCTATGCTGATGCCCAGGTTGTTTAATTCCTAGATTATTAATTAGTCAAGTACTGTTCAAACAATTTTTTAAATAAGAGCCAAATTTATATTATTGGTGAATAATATAAGCCACTCATAGTCTTTCAAATTTATTGGAATTTAAAGAATATTCCAAAAATAATAATCACATAGGCATAGTTATTCCATAATAGGTAAAAGAGATTCCAGATATTTTTTCAGAGTCAATAAATTCATGAACAACTAGCAATTTAAATCTCACCCAAATTCTATTTAAACAAACTTAAGAAGGAATTCTTTTTTACACTTTGAGCATTGGCATGAGCATGTCCTGAGGAGTTGTATAGCCCCATGGAGCACACAAAATGAAGTATTGGATTTCCATCGTTTTGCTGAAATATGTCTTTCCAGGCATGCGTTTGCCACAAATCTCATCACAGTCTCTAAATTGCAATATATTTTGTTTAAAAGAAAGTTCTTAATAATAATCTTGAAAATGCACATAAAAAGATATCTTCACTTTTATTTTTCTTGTCTATACTGACACATTCTCAATACTACTACTCATTACTTGAAGAAGAAGAAAAATCATAATGGGAATATAATTATAATAGTCAATACTTCCATAGTATTTTCACATTCCTATCACATACTCTACACTTTACATATATTAAGTCATTTAATCCTCACAACAACCTTATGAGGTAAACACTGTTTTTGTCTCCATTTTACATTGTGAGAAAGTGAGCCACAGGAGAGTGACTTTCATTTGCTGAAAGTCATGTGGGTAGAAATATATAGAACCAGAAATCAAACATGATGGTTCTTACCCTCAAATATCATCTGGTCAAAATTGTTATGTGGTAAACGCATTTCATACTTAACATTAAACATCAAACATATAGTACATGATGATGTACACCCCTGTGTTGAAATACAGTACAGTCATGCATCACTTCATGGCAGGGAAATTTCCTGAGAAATAAGTAGTTATGCAGTTTCATTGTTGTATCATAGGATGTAGTTACACAAACCTAGACGGTAAAGCCTACTACACACTTAGACTAGATGGTATAGCATATTGCTCCTAGGCTACAGACCTACACAACATGTTACTGTACTCAATATTATAGGCAATTGTAATATAAAGTAAGTATTTGTGCATCTAAACCTATCTAAACATAGAAGAGATATGCAGTAATGATATAGTATAAAAGATTAAAAAAATGATACAGCTGTATGGAGCAGTTACCATGCATGGAGCTTGCAGGAATGGAAGTTGCTGTGGTGAGTGAGTGGTGAGTGGATATGTAGGCCCAGGACATTACTGTGTGCTACTTTAGACTTTATAAACACTGTGCACGTGCTATTTTAAACTTGCTTAAAAATATTTTTCTTTTTTTAAATAAGAAATTAACCTTAGTTACTACAACTGTTTTACTTTATGAACTTTTAAATTCTTAAATTTTTTGACTCTTTAGTAATGACGTCTTAAAATATAAACACATTATACTTCTATTAAAAATATTTTCTTTATATCCTTATTCTATAAATTTTTTTCTATTACTTTTTTTTTTACTTTTTGTTTGATAAAAACTAAGACACACACACACACACACATTCGGCTAGGGCTACACAGGGTCTGGATCATCCATATTACCATTTCCACCTCCACATCTTGTCCCACTGGAAGGTCTTCAGGGGCAGTAACAGGAATGAGGCTATCATCTGCTTTGATAACAATGTCTTCTCCTGGAATACCTCTTGAAGGACATGGCTGAGGCTATTTTATGGTTACCTGTTTTTAAAAGCAGAAAGAGTAGACTTGAAAATAATAAGTATAGTTTATTAAATACATAAACCAGTGTGACATAGTCATTTATTATCATTATCAAATATTATGTACTGTACCAAATTGTAAGGTCCTGTATATGATTTGACTGGTAGTGCAATAGATTTATCTATACCAGCATCAGGACAAATATGTGAGTAATGTGTTACACTATGATGTTACAAAGACTACAACATCACTAGATGTAGGAATATTTAGTTCCATTGTTATCTCATTAGACTACCATTGTATATGCAGTCTGTCCTTGACTAAAAGGTCGTTATGGTGCATGACTGTACTGGTATACAATTCCTAAGAAAAAAAATTCCTTCTTTCATATGGCTTGAATTATCTTAAACTAAGCTATGTTTCTTTCCTGTTTGTGTGGTCTTGGAAAATTTATATGTCTAGTTTAGATAAAACAAGTAAGAGAAAATAATCTTTTTAATTGCATTATAAATATCAGACTCAAAATTGAATGGGTTATTGCCCTTTAAAGGTGAAATAATGACTAAATGAGGCTTAGGAAAAGCAATATCTATAGCTATTCTGGAAAAAGCTGGTTATAGGGATAAACCTGTTAGAGTTGATCTCCTAACATGCAGCAGGCATGTGGTTTGAGAGGTGACCCTAATACCAGCAGATAATTTAACACACATCTATCACAATGTAGGATCTTTCATATATATTGTTCATAAGTATCTTCACAACAAATTCAAGTTGATTTGACTAAATCAATTATGATCATTCCATTTTTCCTGTCACTATTGTTTGAGGAACTAATACTTAAGCCCATAAGAACTCAATATTCTTCTGGCTGTCATTTGCTCAGGAATATGTGACTTAAGTTGGCCCAATCCAAAACCAGTGGAGAAACTTATCCCATGGTTGAAAGGGCTTATTTTCACTCCCATTGGAGAAAGAGCTTCAAGCAGAATGAAGTTACCACTGTGGACAACAGAGGAAACAGGGACTTTCTTGAGCTGCTGAATCAATAAGCCCTGGGAGCCACATCAGCTTTCACTTCCTTTTGAGGGAAAAAATACTTCTTATCATAGTTTAAATTTGTTTTGGTCGGCCTTTCTGTTAATTTGCAACCCAGACACAGCTAGGAAACTTGTCTTCATAGCTCAAAACCTACAATATAGAGCTGAAAAGTACAACATGAGAACTTCACTATGCAACCACAAGTATCAATAACCGAATACACCAAGCAGAGGAAAGAATTTCAGAGCTTGAAGGCCATCTTGCTGAAATAAGACAGGCAGGCAAGATTGGAGAAAAAAGAATGAAAAGGAATGAACAAAACCTCGGAGAACTATGATTTTCACATACTGTACACTTTACATATAAAAAGACTGAATCTATGAATGATTGGGGTACATGAAACAGAGAGAGAGAATGGAGCCAAGTTGGAAAACATACTTGAGGATATCATCCGGGCGAACTTCCCCAACCTAACAAGAAGGCCAATATTCAAATTCAGAAAATCCAGAGAACCCTAGTAAGCTACTTCATGAGAAGATCAACCCCAAGACACACAATTACCAGATTCTCCAAGGTTGAAATGAGGAAAAAATGTTAAGGGCAGCCAGAGAGAACTGCCGAGTCACTTACAAAGGGAAGCCCATCAGACTAACAGTAGACCTCTCAGTAGAAACCCTATAAGCCAGAGGAGATTGGTGGCCAATATTAAACATTCTTAAAGAAAGGAATCTCCAACCCAGAATTTCATATCTATCCTAACTAAATTTCATAAGCAAAGGAAAAATAAAATCCTTTTCAGACAAGCAAATGCTGAGGGAATTTGTCACCACCAGGCTTGCCTTACAAGAGCTCCTGAAGGAAGCACTAAATATGGAAAGGAAAAACTGTTACCGACACTGCAAAAACACACTAAAGTACAAAGATATGACACTACGAAGCAACTACATCAACAACGCCAATAACCACCTAACATCATGATGACAGGATCAAATTCACACATAACAATGTAACCTTAAATGTAAATAGACTAAATATCGCAATTAAAAGACACAAAATGGCAAGCAGGATAAAGAGTCAAGATCTATTGGTGTGCTGTATTCAAGAGACCCATCTCACGGGCAAAGACACAGTAGGCTCAAATAAAGGGATGTAGGAAAATTTACCAAGCAAATAGAAAGCAGAAAAAAACAGAGGTTGCAATCCTAGTTTCTGACAAAACAGACTTTAAACTAATTAAAATTTAAAAAAGACAAAGAAGGGCATTACGTAATGGTAAAGGGATCCCTTCAACAAGAAGAGCTAACTATCTTGGGTATATATGCACCCAATAAAGGAGTACCCAGATTCATAAAACAAGTTCTTAGAGACCTACAAAGAGACTTAGACTCCCACACAATAATAGTGAGGGACTTTAACACGCAACTGTCAATATTAGACAGATCATCAAGACAGAAAATTAACAAGGATACTCAGGATTTGAACTCAGCTCTGGATCAAGTAGACCTGATAGCTATCTACAGAACTCTCCACCCCCACAAAAAAACAGAATACACACTCGTCTCTGCACCACATGGCACTTACTCTGAAATTGATCACATAACTGGAAGGAAATCACTGCTCAGCAAATGCAAAGGAACTGAAATCATAACAGTCTCTCAGACAACAATGCAATCAAAGTAGAACTCAAGTTTAAGAAACTCACTGAAAAACACACAACTATGTGGAAATTGAACAACCCGCTCCTGAATGACTCCTGGGTAATTAATAAAAGTAAGGCAGAAATCAAGAGATTATTTGAAACAAATGAGAGCAAAGAGACAACAACATACTAGAATCTCTGGGACACAGCTAAAGAAATGTTAAGAGGAAAATTTATAGCACTAAATGCCCACATCAGAAAGCTAGGAAGATCTCAAATCGACATCCTAACACAGCTAAAAGAACTAGAGAACCAAGAGCAAACAAGCCCCAAAGCTAGCAAAAGACTAGAAGTAACCAAGATCAAAGTGGAATTGAAGGAGATAGAAACATGAAAAACCCTTCAAAAAATCAATGAATCCAGGAGCTGGTTTTTTGAAAAAAAAAAAAAATAATTTAGATGACTGCTAACTAGACTAATACAGAAGAAAAGAGAGAAGAATCAAATAGACACAATGAAAAATGATAAAGAGGGTATCACCACTGACCCCACAAAAGTACAACCATCAGAGAATACTATAAACACCTCTATGGAAATAAACTAGAAAATCTAGACAAAATGGATAAATTCCTAGACACATATACTCTCCCAAGCCTGAACCAGGAAGAAATGGAATCTCTAAATAGACCAATAACAAGCTCTGAAGTTGAGGCAATAATAAAGAACCTACCAACTTAAAAAAAGCCCAGGACCAGATGGATTTACAGCTGAATTCTATCAAAAGTATATCAAAAGTATAAAGAAGAGCTGGTAGCATTTATCGTGAAGCTATGCCAAACAACTGAAAAGGAAGGACTCCTTCCTAACTCATTTTATGAGGCCAGAATCATTCTGATACCAAAACCTGGCAGAGATACAACAATAAAGGAAAACTCTGGGCCAATATCCCAGAAGAACACTGATGCAGAAATCCTCAATAAAATACTGGCAAACTGAATCCAGCAGAAGATCAAAAAGCTTATCCACCATAATCAAGTTGGCTTTATCCCTGGGATGCAAAGCTGGTTCAACATCTACAAATCAATAAACACAATTCGTCACATAAACAGAACAAAAGACAAAAACCACATGATTATCTTAATAGGAAGGAAATGCCTTGAATAAAATTTAACATCCTTTCATATTAAAAACTCTCAATAAACTATGTCTTGATGGAACACACCTCAAAACAATAAGAGTCATTTATGACAGACCCACAGCCAATCTTATACTGAATGAACAAAAGCAGGAAGCATTCCCTTGAAAACTGGCACAAGATAATGATGCCCTCTCTCACCACTCCTATTCAAAACAGTATTGGAAGTTCTGGCCAGAGCAATCAAGTAAGAGAAAGAAATAAAGTATATTCAAATAAGAATAGAGGAAGTCAAATTGTCTGTTTGCAGATGGCATGATCCTATATGTAGAAAACCCCATCGTCTTAGCCCAAAACCTTCTTAGCTGATACACAACTTCAGCAAAGTCTCAAAATACAAAATCAATTTGCAAAAATCACAAGCATTCCTACAAGGTACCAACAATAGACAAGCAGAGAGCCAAATCATTAATGAACTTCCATTCACAATTGCTACAAAGAGATTAAAAACCTAGGAATACTGCTAACAGTGAAGTGAAGGATTTCTTCAAGGAGCACTACAAATCACTGCTCAAGGAAATAAGAGAGGACATAAACAAATGGAAAAATGTTCCACGCTCATAGATAAAAAGAATCACTATTGTGAAAATGGCCATACTGCTCAAAGTAATTTATAGATTCAATACTATTCCCTTTTAACTACTATTGACATTCTTCACAGAATTAGAAAAAATTACTTTAAAATTCATATGGAGAAACAACAACAACAAAAAAGGGCTAGTATATTTAAGATAATCCTAAGCAATAAGAACAAAGCTGGAGGCATCACGCTACCTGACTTCAAGGTATGCTACAAACCTACAGTAACCAAAACAGCATAGTACTGGTACAAAAACAGACACATAGACCAATGTGTCTCAGAGATCTCAGAAATAAGACTGCACATCTACAGCCCTCTGATCTTTGACAAACCTGGCAAAAACAAGGAATGGGGAACGGATTCCCCATTTAATAAATGGTACTGAGAGAACTGGCTAGCCATATGCAGAAAATTGAAACATGACCCCTTCTTTGCACCTTATACAAAAATCAACTTAAGGTGGATTAAAGACTTAAATGTAAAACCCAAAACTATAAAAATCCTAGAAGAAAACCTAGGCAATACCATTTAGGACATAGCAACTGGCAAAGATTTTATGATGAAAAGGTCAAAAACAATTGCAACAATAGTAAAAATTGACAAATGGGATCTAATTAAACTAAAGAGCTTCTGCACAGGAAAAGAAACTATCATCCAATGAGAAGAAAACCAACACCATGGGGAAAAAATTTTACAATCTATCCATCTAATATCCAAAATCTAAGAACTTAAACAAATTTACAAGGAAAAAAACAAACAACCCAATTAAAAAGTGGGCAAAGGACACCTGTCAAAATAAGACATTTATGCAGCCAAGAAACATATGAAAAAAAGCTCAACATCACTGATAAAGAGAGAAATGCAAATCAAAACCACAATAAGATATCATCTCACACCAGTCAGAATGGTGATTATTAAAAAGTCAAGAAACAACAGATGCTGGTGAGGCTGTGGAGAAATAGGAATGCTTTTACACTGTTGGTGGGAATGTAAATTAGTCAACCATTGTAGAAGACAGTGTGGTGATCCCTCAAAGACCTAGAACCAGAAATATCATTTGACCCAGCAATCCCATTGCTAGATATATACCCAAAGGAATATAAATTATTCCATTATAAAGATACATGCATGTGCATGTTCATTGCAGCAATATTCACAATAGCAAAAACATGGAATCAACCCAAATGCCCATCAATGATAGGCTGGATAAAGCAAGTGTGGTATATACCATGAAATACTCTACAGCTATAAAAAGGAGTGAGATCATGTCCTTTGCAGGGACACAGATGGAGCTGGAAGCCATTATCCTCAGCAAACTAACACAGGAACAGAAAACCAAACACCACATGTTCTCACTTATAAGTGGGAGCTGAACAATGAGAACACATGCACACAGGGAGGGGAACATCACACACTGGGGCCTGTCGGGTCGGGGCTGAGGAGGAAGGGGAAGCATCAAGATAAACAGCTAAATGCATACTGGGCTTAATACCTAGGTGATGGGTTGATAGGTGCAGCGAACCACCATGGCACACGTTTACCTATGTAACAAACCTACTACACGTCCTGCATATGTACCCCGGAACTCAAAATAAAATTAAATTTAAAAAATAAAAAATAAAAACACCTGCCATATAGCTTCCTGCTTTTAAAGGGATAATTCGAATCTGTGCATTATGAATCACTGATAATTTAGTTCAGACATATGAACTAACCCAGATTAACATCCACATTTATTAAGCACATAAGTTAACACACATCTATCACAATGTGATGTCTTTCATATATATTGTTCATATGTATGTTCACAACAAGTTCAGGGATAGGGATATCATTATCCACATATTTTAAATTAAGTATTTCCTGAAGTCACACTGCTACTTGTTGAAAAATTCCCATTTGAGCTCCAGTCTTTGGGATCCAGTGTCTGGTGTTATTACTCTGGCACTTTGATTTAGATGATTCAGGGCAGGCAGCATAGAAATGCATGAAGAACTCTACACTGTTTCAATTGGAGGCCAACTGAAATATGGAACAAAAAAAAAAAGGCTTGTATAGCCAAGACAATCCTAAGCAAAAAGAACAAAGCTGGAGGCATCATGCTACCTGACTTCAAGCTATAATACAAACCTATATATTATACAAGCTTATCACATTTTCCTGCTTACTTTATCTTGTGAGAAAACACCAAAATCATCATGTGTGTAATAGTCTTTAATTCTATGTAAGTTGAAATACAAATATCTGTTCTGGTATAGCTAATATTTATACTTCTCAAGTTTCTTTCCAGTTAAATCATATTATATATACACCTATATATGTGTGTGTGTGTATGTTTCTGTTTATTGTCATTTTCTTTATTGTCACACAATTCTTGAATTTGCTGTTTTACAACATTCTAATGCAGTCCTAAATGAAAAACATTTGTTACTCATTCTAGGGCTGCGTGCTGAATTAGGTTTGGATAACAAAGCAAGTAGAGATGACTATCACATATGAGAGTGAAGCAATCCAAAGTAACAGATGACCGTGTCTCTATGGAACTTCGTTGCTTTTAAAAGCCTGAAGTTCTTCAGAGAGTGCTACTGCAGATTTTCTTGATTCTTACAAAACAATTGGTCTGGAAATGTAAACACTCAAGTCACCAAAAAACTTTCCTCTGTTTTTCCCATTCAGTGCTTCCTACTGAGTATGTTTCTTTTGAAGCCAAGATAACTTGCTTTGTTGCCATTTCAGAAAATGGTGTGAAATGAATTTTTATCATCACCAAGAAGTGGAGTTCAAGCCCAAGCCTGCCACACAAATTGTCCATCTAGAGTTGTTGTAAACCCAGAAATGGGTCATGAGTCTCAACAAATGCAGACACTTTGGGAAGTGGAAAAGTTTAGACTTTGACCGGTCATGTTAGCAATGACTTAACTTCTAGGAGCTCAGTACCAAGTAAGAGACAAGCAAGGCTGCCCACGGTGTGTTCTGCTGGATAGAAACACCAATGAACATTGACAGGTATTATGTTGAAAAGGACTCCATGGACACAGTGTGTAGAATTGCCTACATTTATTTATCTAAGGAAACTATTTTTTGTGTTTGAGGACAGCATCTTAAGAAACCAGTGCTCTCTATAAAACACACCTTGGGAAATATTGGGCTATGGCATGAGGAGCTCCTTTTGAAATAGGTTATCCACGTGAAATAAAGAGGATACAAGGAGAACATTTGTTTCGTTGTATCCACTTTTGTTTGGAAATATTGTTTTGAACAATTGTTTAAATTGAAATAGTAAGATTTTTGCATAGCATGTAACATTACCTTTTCCAGAATAGTTTCATCTGTATTTCTTCTTTTTATTACCAAGGAACCCTGTGATGGTATTTCAGATAGCTGTATTCAGTTCTACAGTTGAATAAACTGATACATAGAGAAGGTGAATACTTTTTACACTCAGGATAGGCTAAGTAGGGGAATCAGAAAACTAGCCCACACAGGCCAAATCTGACCTGCAGCCTGTTTTTGTACAGTCTGGAAACTAAGGGTATATATATATATAGTAAGAAACCTTTAAAGAGGAAGAAAAGAGAAAAGAATATGTGACAGAGACCATATGCATCCCACAAAGCCTAAAGTATTTACTGTCTTGCCTTTTGCAGAAAAATTTTGCCAGCCCCTGGACTAGGTTATATGGTTATGTTGTGGTAACAAATGACACTCATGTCTCAGTGATTTTGCCCAACAGTATATATTTCTTGCTGATGCCACCTGCCCAAGACAAGTTGTCAGGAGTCTCTGCTTAGCACAATCACTCAGGAACCTGGGCTGCAAGAAAATTCATGTCATTCTGTGCTTCGTGGTCACCTCTGCAATAAGAAGGATATGTGATGAGCTGCATACTGGCTCTCAGAATTTCCACCTGGGTGTGAAACGCTCCACTTCTGCTCATGACTCACTGGCCAACCAAGTCACATGGCCTCATCTAACTTCAAAGGGGTGAGGAAATACAGTCCTACCTTATGCCTGGAAGAATGAAATTCAAAAATATTTGGTGAAGAACAGTATTAATACTAAATACACACATATGTATGTGTGTATGTGTGTATGTGTGTGTGTGTGTGTGTCAAAAGCTAGTTCAGCAAGTGAGGTGCTGGAATCCATAGCCTATAAAACTTGTACTGATTTTCTTCATACATATATAACATGTAGATATACAGTGATATGGTTTGACTGTGTCTCCACCCAAATCCCACCTCGAACTGTAATCTCCATGAAGTTCCTCCTTCGCTCCTTTCTCTCTTGTTGCCATATGAAGACGGTGCTTGCTTCCCCTTCTCCTTCTGCCATGATTGTAAGTTTCCAGAGGCCTCCCCAGCCATGTGGAACTGTGAGTCAATTAAACCTCTTTCCTTTTTAAATTACCCAGTCTCAGGTATTTCTTTGTACCAGTGTGAAAATGGACTAATTCATATAAGAACCCCTATTATATATTGATATGTAGATTTCTCTATTTTCATATATTGAATTCTTATAAATATATCTACTATATATTCTATTTGAACTCACATATATAAATATATATAATAGAGATCTCTCCATAGCTATGTATTTATCTATAGATATATATTTTACATATATTGAATAATGTAAAATTCATTATATAATCTATAAAATAGGATTTCCATATATATAGTAGAGATCTATCTATCTATCTCTATGTGTATATATATAGAGAGAGAGGGGGAAAAAAATCAATCAGGTTTCATAGGACGCGGATGTTGGGTTTCAGGTTTGTGTATGCACATATGAGCATACTCTGCATTATGCTGTTGATCACCAATTATGCACAGACAGCGCACATGAGAAAGGTGTATGTGTATGTGTAATCAAGACTCCATTATGTACAAGTTACAAAAGGAACATGAAAAAATAAATTTAAACTTTCTTTTGAAATGTAGTTTTCTAGTGTCAAAGGGTTTAACATTTCTTGGCGTACAACAGTGAACATTATCTTATGTTAACATGTTCCCTCCAAAGATGTTTAAAAATTCAATAATACAATTTTTGCTTCAAAACTCACAATTTTAGGGAGCGCTTTTCCAAAAGAGAAGAAAAGAAAGAAGGAAGGGAGTTCTAGTAATGTGAATGATCAGCTTCTGGTTACATCTTTGAAAGCTGGATCTTGTGTATAATAAAAATGCTTAAAGGTGTCTCAATTTTTTAAGCAGTAAGAAATACTTGGAGAATTATAAGACAATACATATTAGCATTAGAAGAACACCTACAGCTGATTCTAAGGGAGGTAGACAAGAATCTACCTCCTTATTTTATCGCTGAAGATGGTAAAATTAGTAATGACATATCCAAAGTGCAAGATTCTTACACGTTTTTTAGTTTTTGGATTCTCTCTCAACGGTGTTCTTCTCTTAGATAAAACTTTTTTTTCTATGTAAAAGCCCTAGTTTGGAATTATGCTCAATGGATTTTTGTATGATTTCACATTGAAAATTGTTGCTCTGTGTGACAAAGGGAAGCCTGCTTCCTCCATCCCCAAAACAGTCTACTTGGTTTTTAAAAGTCATTGTGAATGTACAGCATCCTTACCACACAGCTGCATGCACAAGACCAAACTGTCTCTGAAAGAATTCCACACCTGACAAGATGCTGGCCAC
Source organism: Aotus nancymaae (assembly GCF_030222135.1). Lineage (NCBI taxonomy): Eukaryota > Metazoa > Chordata > Mammalia > Primates > Aotidae > Aotus > Aotus nancymaae. The sequence continues at coordinate 75,748,474 of NW_026988425.1, forward strand.
ACCTTTCTTGGCTCAGAGACAAAGCAAGGAAATTGTGAATGATAAGTAATTGAAGAAATCATTTTCCTTCTCTTCATGTATGTTTCCTTTCTTAGATCTGGGATTATTGGTGGGTTTATTTTTTGTCTCTTTCCATCTTTGACACTTTATTTTTACTTAAGAGATTCCAAATGAGAGACACATAAATTATGAGAGTTGTTTTTTTTAACCCTGCAATTGACTATTCCATTGGTGTATGCTTTATCACTTGCAAGATTCACAAATAACACAATTCCTGTGTTGGGGGGCACCCCAAAAGGGACAATTTCTTTTCAGAATAATAAATCACAATATTTAAAGGGAAGAGATCTTGTAAAAAAGCTATGAGTGGAAGCCTGGCTTCCATCTGTGTTTGGGGAACAGTTAACAGCAATGTGTGGGAAGGCAAACAAAAATGGAGAGCTGAGATTTTCTTTGCTTTTTAAAACAAGGATGTTTGTTTAAGGAAAGTATGTGTGGGGGAAGGAAGCGGGAGAGCCGTGGCTCCTGTGAGAGAAAGGGGGCGTGCAGAGACACATGCTAGCAGTTCAAAGGATTTTTCTGCATGCAGGATAGTAAATAAAGTGAAGAGGCAATTTTTATAAAAAATATTTGCCCAGTCAAAGAGGGAAGTCAGTGAAATTGTAAGGTTGCTGCTGAGTAGTTAAATCCTCAGGTAGGGCTTGGCTCGTGAGTGTGTCACGCCTATCGATCTCAGTTGGCTTCTCTGGGTTTTTCTATCTTTTCTCTGAGAGTCTTCATATTTCCATTGAACCTGGAATTGACCTATAGCACTGAGAAACGTGATTAAGCTGCTTTAAAAAGCCTCTAATTTCCATCTTGAAAAGGAAAAATATAAATGCAAAGATGGTGCCATAGCTACTCGCTCAGTTTCAAGGCATCTGGGTGTCAGACATCAGAATATAAATCAGGGAAGGCATTTTACCAGACAGTGTACATTGTGATGAATAAAACACAGAGGAAATGGGGACTTCTTGAAAATAAGAAGTACAAATATCCAGTCATGAAGGGTACATATTCGTTAAAGATTATGTCTATTGAAATGATGAGTTGGAAGAATCATTTTATATGACTTTAGTGGCTCACGAACATAAACAACTTTATTGGCTCATGAATATAAACAATTTAAAATATGACAAATATTTCTTTAAAAGGAATTAGCTCTCTCTTTAGGTTTTCATTATCTTTCAAAGAGAAACAAATTTGAGAGTCTTAGCTTTTCACCAATGAAATTACAGTCCATCTGATTCTCTATGAAGTTATGAAAATGATAATGAAACTTTAAAATATCTTATCTCCACATATACAAACCTTTCTTATTGCGTAAATTCAAGTTAAAATATGAATGTAAAAGCACAGTTCAGACTTGTAGTGAAATTGAACTTATTTCGAAGAAAATATCTCAACATATAGTGTATCAATCAATTTCAGAAAATAAAGTCTTCAAGCTTTACATATTGCAAGCTTGAGATATTGTGGCATCATATTTAATCACTGATAGGTTAATATTCTAAGCAAACTGTAATTAAAAATAAATAGGTCTCTAAGCTACCTAATCCTCAAGTGTGCCAAATGAGGCAAACACTTCACTTCTGTAAAAATGAATTTCTAATTCTAATCTAAAGCGTTAGTTGAGCCTCCCATCAAGGAATTTTGTGATGTTTGTTCATTTATCTAAGATACTTTTTTCAGACTTATGAATATTTATGAACCACAGGGTTCAATCCTGTATTATAAGAAGTGAGAGGTAGTTTCTTCCAGAAGTAAAGGGTGCTTTTAATTCTACTGCGTCTCCAGATACTAACTGGCATCTTGTCACGCTTGAATGAGCCATTCAAAATAAAGCTGCCATCTAATCGAAGTACCTGAAGTGCAAAAATGTGAGAAGAATTTAATGAAGCATAAATTGTCATTTAGTTGAAGATACAGACCCCTTTACTGTAGCACAATTAGATAAAACATAATGGAGGCTTCTATTCATCAATCCCCATCGCCTTCTGTTTTGCAGACAGGAAAACTACAAGATCAATTAATGTCTTTATTGTGGACTGTGGTGCGTGGAGAGTAAATGTATTCTTTCCCTCTCTCTTTTCCACATCCCTCCCCCAACCAGACACACATTTTGTATGTGTTTATAATTAAGAATTTGTCATGTGCAAGACAGTGTTCAATGCTAGTGGGAAATCTAAGATTAATCAAAATGGCCCCACTATCTACAGAAAACAATAGCCTTTATCAAATACCAACAAGCTGATTTATTTCTTTTTTTTTTAACAAAAATGCTATTATGCAGCTCTCTAGACTAAGACTGTGAAAGGCCCAGGCATTGAAATTTGGAGCAAATATAGTGGTTCAATGGAAAAAAAAAATCATGAAGCTATTGTGGGGATAATGAACTTTCTCCTGATTGTAACTATGCTGAATTTCTGAGTCGTACGGGTGTGTCTATAGGGTATCTATGGGCATGAAAATGAGTGGTTTAATAATTGGGGGTAGAGGAAACAGAGGGCTGGGAAGATTAACAAGAGTTAAGTATACCCACTCTCCACTTACAATTTTTCAGAAACCAAGAAGTTTAGGAAATGAGAATGGCAACTGGCTGAGAGAACATCCAGGTCCAGGAATGGAAATGGCAGCTGGCTGAGAGATCAATCAGGTTCAGAAAATGAGATTAGCAACTAAGAGATCTAAAAATCTACCAATAGCAAACTGTTCAAATATTCATGCATTCGTTATTTTAGAAAATATTTCTTGAGCACCTATGTATGTATAGTACTTTGCAGGCCAGTCACTAGGTATATAGCTGTGAACACAGTTGATATGTTTTCTGCCTTTTTGTAGTTTATGATCTATTGGTGAATGGTTGGATGTTTATGCCATGAGGCTATGTCAGCTATCACTTTTCCTCATTGTACCCTACAGTATCCAATTCAGCATCACTCATTACATTTAGTTGTTATGTCTCTTTAGACTTCTTTAATCTAGAACAGCTCTTCATTCTTCCTTTCATTTTCTTGACCTTGACTGTTTGGAAAATATTGACCTGTTATTTCGTAGAATAGCTCTCACTTTGGATTTTTTGATGTTTCCTTTTGATTAGAACCAAGTAATGCTTTTGAAGGGAGAAATACTATAGAAGTGATATTGTGTCCTTCTCAGGGCATTATAGACAGAGGGAGACCACATTGTATTTAGGATTAATAGAAGCCTGGCCATAGCTTGTTTTTATTTTTTTTATTACTCTATACTTTTTCCCCTAACTTCTTCTATCTCCATACTTTAGATATTTATCTTGCTAATATTTATCTAGTTTGAATGTTTTCTCTAAACTCCAGACCTACAAATGCAATAGCTTACTTGACACTGCACTTAGATTGTGCAAAGTTACTTCCTACTCAAAATATTCAAAACCAAACTCATGATCTTCCACTAAGAACTCATTCTTATAATACAGTGTTTCCCATCTTGGCAAATGGCATCACTATCCAATCAATTATGCAAGCTGAAATTCTAAAAGGAGTTCTTGATGTTTCCTTCTTTCTTGTGCCCCTTTAAATCAAATTTGTAATTAAGTTCTGTCAATTTTACTTTTGAAATATTTCAAATGATAATTTATTGCTCTCATTCTTCACTGACAACATTTTGGTACAAGACGCTATTACCTGCCAACAAGTCTACGTGGAAAAATCTACTAGTTGGTCTTCCTGCATCCACTCTTGCCCTTCCAAACTTTCCCCATATTGCAAATAGGGTAGATTTAAAAATTATTATTTTGATCTAGTCACCATTCAACCCCACCCCAAATTCGCTCTATCAAATCCCATGGCTCTGAGAATGAAGATCAGAATCACTTAGGTCACATAAAGCTATACGGTCAGACCCTCGCAGGTCTCTACCCCATCTCAAACTACTAGACAGCTTCCTCTCCTTCTGCCCTCCAACTGCATTAGCCTTTTAAAGTTCCTAAAGCAACTCTTGACCCATTCAGCCTTTGTATATGCTGTTCACATCATCTGGACCAAACCTCTTCCACTAACTTAGTTAAACCTTGATATGGTCTGCCTGTATCCCCACCCAAATTTCATCTTAAATTCTGGTTCCCATAATTCCCATGTATTGTGGGAGGGAATCAGTGGGAGATAATTGTATCATGGAGCAATTTTCCCCATACTGTTCTTGTGGTAGTGAATAGGTCTCACAAGATCTGATGGTTTTATAAGGGGAAACGCCTTTCACTTGGTTCACATTCTCTCTTGTCTGCCACCATGTAAGGTGTGCCTTTTGCTTTCTACCACGATTGTGAGGCCTCCCCAGTCATGTGGAACTGTTAGTTCATTAAACTTCTTTTTCTTTATAAATTACCCAATCTTGGGTATGTCTTTATCAGCAGCATGAGAACAAACTAATACAAACCCCATTCATTTCTTAGATCTCAGATTCAGGGAACCTTTCCTGACTACCTCAGAGTAGGTCTGGCTGTTCTGTTATATGCCTTTGTAAGCTGATATGGTTTGGATTTGTGTCCCTGCCCAAATCTCACATCAAATTGCAATCTCCACTATTGGAGGAAGGACCTGCTGGGAGATGACTGGATCATGAGGGCAGATTTCCCCCTAGCTGTTCTTGTGGTAATGAATGAGCGTTCATGAGATCTGGTTGCTTAAAAGTGCATAGTACCTTCCTCTTTGCTTTCTTCCTCCTGTTCTAGCAATGTAGGATACACCTGCCTCTCCTTTGCCTTCTGCCAAGTTTCCTGAGGCCCCCCCAGCCATGCTTCCTATAAAGCATGCTAAACTATGAGCCAATCAAACTTCTTTTCTTTAAAAGTTACCCAGTCTCACGTAGTTTTTATAGCAATGTGAGAATAGACTAGTACATAGACAGAACAATTATCTCTACTTGTAATTTTCGATTATTTATTGTGATTATTAGAATAATATCTATTTTCCCCAGAAAAGTGTAAAAGGCAAAGATTACATTTGATTTTGCTCACTTGCCTGTCCCAGCAGTACAGCATCAAGCACAGCACCTAACATGTAGTAGGTAGTCTATAAACATTTGTTGAATAATGAGTAACATAGATGTAAAGGTGTGCTGTACAATTCAGTGGAATAAACAATGGGATAGACATTAACTAAGACAATTCTTTAGGGCTAAACTTCTTCCTTAAGAAAAGCAATGTGCCTTTAGAACTTTTGGGTCTCCAAACCTGAAATACTTATTGGGGCATCCCATCATAAACCAAAAACCATTGCTTTTAATCATAAGTATTGAGTGTTTTTAATCATTCTTGGAAATATTTCCTAAAATGTGCTGAGCATATTATTTATTTGAATTTCTCACAGGAAGAATCTTTTTTTCTTGGTATTGACATACGTTTATAAACCCAGTTTTTAAATGATTAACAATGATGTATGAAGCAAGGTTGATATTTCTATACCTGCAATTATTCTAGGTAAGTCAATGGCTCTCTGTTCCCTTAGTCTCAGTCCTGACCATCTCTGCATAAGCAAAACAGCCTGATGGCATTAACTTCCACTGATTCTCTCAACACAACATCCATCAAGCGTATGACTTAATTCAATTACCATCTACTTTCAGCCAACCTATATTTTTTCTTTGATTTTTGCAGATCTTCAGTCAAAATGTAGCTAAGGTAATTTTGCTAAAATAAAACTTAGTTCTTATAAGATTAGGCCAGGATCAAAACTTGCTGAGAGGAGAGGAAAGTTATTGCATGCTGTTTAAAAACTTTTAGACCATTAAATTTATTTGGAGACACCATTTATCCTAATAACATGCAGAAATAAATAACTTTAATGAACCTCAAGTAGTGTGCACAGTGGTGTTAAAATCAGTCTTGGTGACTCAGATTATTTTTTGAGTTTACCAACTGTGTGCTATTCTGAATCACACTACAGTAAACTTTTACAAGTGATATGCCTGGAGGGTGGGGTTAGGAGGGACTTCCTGGCTGGTTGCAGTAGCTCATGCCTGTAATGACAGCACTCTGGAGGGCTGATCACTTGAGGTCAGGAGTTCAAGACCAGCCTGAGCAAAGCCCCATCTCTACAAAAAGAAGAAAGAAAAAGAGAGACTCTCCATATATATTTATCTGAGATTTTTTAAATTTTGTTTAATTTGAATTTTAATAATAAACATGTAATATTTTGAATTTAGCAAAAAGCAATACAAATTTTTAAAAGAATCTATTTAGTGAATTATTTCTCAAAACTCAAAGTTTAGCTTCTGCCTTCATGTACAATTTTGTAAATCACAAGAGTTTGACCCTCCTGATGAACAAATGAGAACAGTCCAGTCAAGCAACACAACTTTGGTATTAAAACTAATCAGAACACCACAAGATATACAAAAAGTAAGTAAACTCAAATCCAGAAAGTGATTAGCCATGCCCAAGAAAGAAGACATTTTCGACTACTTTCCTCTCTGATACAAGTGAAAGGAGAAGTTTGCCCTAGAAGGGAGTGACATAAAACCAGCCAAACTCAAAAAACTGTAGCAGTTGCCTGTGAGCTTTCATGATGGATCAAAATCCCAAGGAGTTACAGACTCAGAGAAAGTCTCCACCTATCCACCAACTCTTTGCCAAGAGGTTCGTTGGGGAAAGAAATGCTGAAGCCTACGGTCAGGGCAGGAGAATGAAGACAAATCCTGAGGATCTCCAGGCTTTCCTTGAAAGCAACGTAGCATCTGCTGAAGACTGGGAATAGGGCAGGAGAGTAAAATTTCTTCCAGGCTCTCAAGGCCCTCATTGAATGCATTATCTCAGACCTCCAAAGACAGGCCAGAAATTTCCTGGGATACAAAAGGTCAATAATTACACTGGAAAGCAAAGAGGAGTTCCAGGAATTAAAAAAGCTGGTAATCACAAGCTGTGAAGGTATCTCCCACATTCAGAAAGCTGATCGCCTAGCTATAGAGCACAAAGAGACCTTTGGAGTTTTATGAATGCTCTGATCTCAAGTGCTGCTGGAGGAAAGGTCCTGATTCTAACATCAAATTATTTGAATCCAGTGGTGAACTGAATAACTAAAGGTTTAATGAAGCCCAGACACAGCTATTCTATACATTAGATTGACTCAGCCCCCTCATATTAATGACATGGCAAAAGTAGGATATGCCTTATTCTGGGGTAAATATTAGTTATGCTTCACTGTTGGCTTACACACAATGTTGGGCACACAATACAAAAACTTGAGTCATGCCAAGTGGTAAGAAAATTTGACCCACAGTCAAGAGGAAAATTGGTCAACAGAATCAGATGCAGAGAGGGTCGAGTATAAAATATATCAGATCAGGACTTTAATAGTGCTGTGATAAACATGCTAAAGAGTCTAGTGGAAAAGACAGAAAACAATGTTTTATTTAGCTTTGGCTGTTTTTTCTATTGTATCATAAAATAATGAGCAATATAGGACTTGCTACTTTTGCTTAATGTCATGGTTCTGTGATTTATTCATGTTGCTGCATGCAACTATAATTTGTTTTTCCAGTGATGTATAGTGTACCATTGTATGACTATACCACAATTAATTTAACTGTTCAATCGTCAGCATACATTTAAGTTTCTAAATTTTTACTCTTACAAAGACTGTCATGATGCACATTCTTCTGTAAGTCTCCAATATACATACCCAATAGTTTCTCTATACACTATACCTATGAGTGGAATTTTAGCAGATGGTGCATTTTTTCCCCACAGTAGTTGTACAAGCAGGGCATGAGTTCCTATGCCTTTACATCCTCACAAACACCAGATGTCAAACTTTTTGATTTTTGTCAATTGATGGATTTTAGTTGGGATCTCATACTGGTTTTAAGCTTCAGTTCTCTATTTCTCATGAAGTTGAGAATATTTTCATGTAGTCATTGTCTGTGTTTTCTCTTCTGTGAAAAACTTAACTTTTTTTCTTATAAATTCATAGCAATTATTCACATATTTTGCAAATAAATTTTCTGTCAATTATATATATAACAAATATGTTCTATTTCTTCATATATTACCAAATCCACAATACATTGCTATTATTTACTTTAAACATTTAATTGATTTTTAAAATGTTAAAAATGAGAAAATGTCTCGCATATTCACTGTTTCTGACAGTCCTCATTCCTTTATGTAGATCGAAATTTTAATTTAATACCATTTTCTTTCTGTCTGAAGAACTTCCTTTAACATATTTGATGAGATATATCTACTGATAATGAATTGCCTGCCAACGCTAATTTGTCTAAAAATAATCTTATCTAATCTTCCTTTTTGAAATGTATTTTCACTGGGTAAAAATTCTGTGTTGATAGTTTTTTCCTTCAGAAAATTAGTGTTATACCTGCATTGCTTACTGGCTTGCATAATTCCTGACATGAAATCTGCTTTTATTCTTATTTTGTACCTCTATTGGTAATGATTTCTTTTTGCCAGCACTTTAGAAATGTCCTAGGATCTTATTGATTCTGTGGCTTTTGGTGATAAATCTGTGGTCATTTGAATTGCTTTTCCTCCATATAAAAAGTATCATTTAAGAATATTTTTCTATTTCCTCTTCTTCCTTCCTTCTAGGATTGTAATTCCATGTAGGTTAGACCTATTGATCCTGTCCTACAGCTCAGTAGAATCTACTATTTTTATTCTCTCCCCACCCCTGACAGTCTGTCCTATCTGGTATTCTGTCTCCTGAGTTCTAACTTCCTAGGCTTCCTGAAACTCTGATCTCTATCTCCTCAACTCAGTGAAACTTACATGCTTTGTAAGTCTCCCATGATGGCCTGTAAACTGCCACCAGGAAATAAGTTCACTCCTTTGCAAACTCTGTGATTTCTTTTGACCAATGTTTTGACGTCATTGTTTTACGTATTTTGTCACATTTTCTAATTGTTTAGGATAAAAAAGATGTATCTGGTTCTTGTTACTCTACCAGAGTCAGAAGTAAAAGTCTACTATATCTTCTTACGAGGAAAACTAAAGCATAAAACTTTTGGGGAGTGAGTAGATGCTAAATGCAGAGAGTGATTACAGTTTCTGTCTTCAGCAGTGCTTGGATGGAACCTGGAGCTTGCTCCTAATCAGCCGCTCAGTCCATGCCTCCACTTTACCACCATATTCTATGCTCAAATTGCCCGAAAGGGTCCATTACTCCAATACCATGCAGCAGCCACCTCCTCTCAGTTACCTAACACTATGATCTTTTCGCAGGTGCCTCACAATTACCACCAGGACTACAGAGCGAAAAAAGTGGCCAAACTTTCCACAGGATATTTTTAAAGCTGATCTTGATAGTGGGAGAGCAAGCCGATTGTAATGGAGTGTGTATAATAACTAGAAAATATATAAATCATGTTCTTATTGCAACTGTAAAAACTAGCCACTGGCAAAACTGACTCCATATTTTTGACTCCCTTGAGACACATTACCTAAATAAGCAGGTGAAATACATTTTTAAAATAGATGCTCATTTAATAAATGTGTGCAAGAGAGGGGTTCTGAAATCTGGCATTGGAGTTTCTTTGACAAGCACACTTGGGAGACAGTGACAATGAGAGTGAAGGCTCAGGTCGGTTTTCCCATAGCCATGCTGAATAATGAAGTGCTTTCACATCTGTGTCATCTTTATACTTTCTGTGGGAGCTTTACCAAAACAGCCACCTCTGCTTTCTTCCTACATTTGCACTGTTCCATTCAATGAATTAATTTGCTACCAAAAATAAAAGTTACTAACTTATCTATTAAAAATGTTAAACAGGCCGGGTGTGGTGGCTCATGCCTCGAATCCCAGTACTTTGGGAGGCCAAGGTGGGCGGATCACCTGAGGTCAGGAGTTCAAGACCAGCCTGATCAACATGGTGAAAACCCATCTCTACTAAAAATACAAAATTAGCTGGGCGTGGTGGCACATACCTGTAATCCAAGCTAGTTGGGAGGCTGAGGCAGGAGAATCCCTTGAACCTGGAAGGTGGGGATTGCAGTGAGCTGAGATTGCACCATTGCACTCCAGCCTGGGCAATGAAGTGAGACTCCATCTCAAGAAAAAATAAAAAAGGCTAAACAAATTAGTAGCAGAGGTTAGCAACTTTTACGTGACAGTTGGTTATTGATAGAGGAATATTTGATCTATGTATTTTGACTTTCAGCCTGAGCTTTTTTCTTTTGACTAGATAAAAGAGTTTCATGACAGTAAAACACTTGAGATGTCAGTTTTAGGGACTAGTTTTCCTCTTTTAAATATATAAAATTATTAGTTATTTTTTAATGTTTTAGATTTTCTAAAATACAAATGATTTTTTTTTTTTTTTGAGATGGAGTCTAACCCTGTCACCCAGGCTAGAGTACAATGGTGTAATCTTGGCTCACTACAACCTCTGCCTCCTGGGTTCAAGCAATTCTCCTGACTCAGCCTCCTGAGTAGCTGGGATTACAGGCGCCCACCACCATGCCCAGCTAATTTTTGTATTCTTAGTAGAGACAGGGTTTCACCATGTTGGCCAGGCTGGTCTTGAACTCCCGACCTATTCATCTGCCTGTCTCAGCCTCCCAAAGTGCTGGGATTACAGGCATGAGCCACCACACTCGGCCCAATACAAATGATTTTTATCAAGTACAGTTTCTTTGTTTTTCTTATTTGATTTTTCCAGGCTTAATTTGGTCATCATGAATGTTTAATCTTCCAAATTCCCTCACACAATGATAATCTTGCTTTCTAAGGATTATTAGATGAGCATAAAGCTTTTGAGCCAAATAATAGTTCATTCTTAGAAATAGGAAGCAAAACATTGCCAAGATTAAAACAAGCCCAAACAGTGAGGTTCAAGGTCAGTTTGAAACACAAACCACAAATTTTGATTGGGTCTAAACTTGGCAGTCTAAGACTCACATGAATTGTTTTTTAGTGTTGTATAGCACAGATATGCATACACAGTCTAATAAAAGGAGACACGGAGACCAGTTCAAAGTAGCAGAACATTCAGAAAAGAATAAAAAACTCAGGTCTGTTTTAGTGCACATGGGTCTGGAGCCTCTGAGTCTATGTCCTGACACTAACACACCTGGAGTAAGTTAACAGAAGGACAAATGCTATCAGAAAAGTCAACTAAATGTTCTGAGGTGAATGAACGGCACACACTGATGTATGACAACTACACATTCTTCCTCGGACAGATAGTCCAAGATGAAAAAAATGAAAGCCCAAAAAATAGAGTTTAAACATGAAAATATGTCAATTTTGAAATTCTCATTTTCTTACTTTACATAATGTAGTTAACTAGACCAAAATCCACTTCCCTGGGTATCAAAAGTCTAGAAAAGGGAAAAAAATTATAAAATGCTTATAAGTCACTAAAAAGGCAGTGGAAATATACACTAAAACATTTTATACACTAAAACATTTTCTTTTTAAAGTGCTACGATAAAATGTTACTATTCTATAGCTGGAAACTGGTTTCTCATTGACAGTGGATCTCATAGAATACCACTATTGAGTTTGCTAGCACTTCACTGTGTTTCTTTTTCTTTTTTGGAGACAGGGTCTCCCTCTGTCATTCACACGGAAGTGCAATTGTGCTGCAATCACTGCTCTCTACAGCCTCCACCTCACAGGCCCAAGAGATTCTCCCACCTCAGCCTCCTCAGTAGCTGGGATCACAGGTGTGAGCCACCATGCCAGGTTAACTTTTGTAGTTTTTGTAGATAGGGTCCCACTATGTTGCCCAGGGCAGTCTGGAAATCCTGGGCTCAGGCAATCCTCCCACTTCAGCCTCCCAAAGTGCTAGGATTACAGGTGTGAGCCATCATGCCCGGCCCACTGTGTTTCTAGGAGAGCCTCCCAAATTCAAAAACACAGACCATCAATATTTTTAAAAACTCTTAAAAAAACTCTGAAACATAATGCATGTGAAAGAAATATAAAACATAAACAGTAAATTATCATGAAACAAAATACCATGGAACTATATAACGTGGATGAAGAAATAGAATAATGTCAGCAACCCACAAGCCCTCCCCAGGGTTCATGACATATTGAGTTGTTCATGAAAATAGCTCATAATAATTTTGAAGAATATGAAGAATATTGTAAATCATATCTTTAAAAATTAGTATCCCATGTAAGTAGCATATATCAGACTTACTGGAACAGTCTTGGTAAATTAAAACCCACAATAAGCGAAGATTTCTATTTAGTTTGAGTACAACATTTCAAGACATGAGCTAGAGATCATGAAAATCGTCAGCATCTGACTCAGCGTGGCCCTAGCCATGCCTTGCTTCATGATGACATTACATTGTTACGCTCTGAGACCTACCCAGGCGTTTTGCTTTGTGGTCTGAAAAGCCAGTTCCCTATCTGAGAAGACAGGCAAATATTCCGGTCTAAAACCAAAATTTGTGAACTTATCTCCTCTCCCAAACCTTCATTCAGCCTTGCCTTACCTTTCTCAGGGCCTGCCTCTGCCTCCTCACAGCATACATTCCGCTCTGGGCACCAGGCAGACATCATCATGGTCATTATTTAATACATTATCTCTTTTGTTATTGCCTGTGAGCTTATTTTTATCTTCAATTATACTAAGAGTTGATTCTGGACAGAGTCTGTTTATGCATCCCCAGCAGCCAGCTTTGTGCCTAGAACATAATGTGCATATAATGCACATTTATTGATGAAAGCTTTTAATGTGGATCAGGATGATTTAGGCCATGTGGATTCTGGTCTGGCTATAGAAGATTGACCCTGGTTCTATCGCTATTCAGTACATATAATCTTAGGCAAGTGATAAGATATGCCTGGTTCTCAGTGTTTTAATCTACAAAGCAGGGATGACCAGTGAGGTGATCTCTAAGAGGACCATTCAGCTCCAAAATTCCTTAATCCTGTTAGATCCTCAGAATACTTGAATGTGAAATCTTCCAAAATGATGGCACCCAATTTTCACACTAAATGGGAAATCTTGATTGTCCTCACTATTATTCAAAACTGTGATTTTCTTGACCTTTCTCAAGACCACCAAAACACTTAGCAGATTGGTTTTTGAACGACAGGACAAATCTAAGAGATGAAACGCCACCTAGTGGACACATTCCTAGGCAGCGCTTTCCCCACCAGAACAAGAGGGCGCTTTGTTCTCTGTGGCTGATGGCTTCTACTGAACAGTTTCTCCTTCCTCCACCTGACATTCCTATCTCAACTTTGTCATTGCTTTTGCTTTCCAAAAATTATAGGAATACTTATCTTGGTAAGAGAAAATGTGTCTGTTTGGACCATGTTTGATTTAATTTTTACCTATTTGCTTTACATTGCCAGTGTAGTTGGCATTTTATGGAAAAAAGATACAGTCCAGCAACCTCTGAGTCTTTTTAGTCTCTTATCAATTTGGTTTGAAAACAATCCTTGAGCATTCAGAGACGTCTTGGCTAGACAGACAGAAAAGGATAGTGGAGTTCACATGTCTCCTAAGCAGAACAGACTATAGAGCCCAAGCTTTTGTCCAGTTACTCACCAAAGGATCAGCATTTTACAATTCTCCCTGTTTTAAAGGGAAACCATTACAGATGACTAATCTAGAGCTTTGGACAAGGAGAGTTACTTCAGTGTGAAGTGGAATCTTTGCCTGGCTAACGTTTTCACTGAGCTTAAGGAAATTTAAGCGACAGCTACTTAAAGTGAACAGAAGGAGAACAGGATTATACTAGTTATTTTTTTCTCTACCTAGGAGAAAAATATCCGTAAGTTCTGCCTATTGAGGTTCAAAGAAGCTTAGAAAAAGGTTGTCTTGGTTAATTAATGAAACATCAAGAGGATTGCTACAAACCTCCAGCCCAGCTTCTGATGCCTCTAAGGTACTCTATCATTTTTGCAGCAGAAACTTACTCATTTAACCAGAGCTAATGATTCCTTTCAGCAGTCCCAAGACAGCCAGCTATTCATATTGTAATTGCATCACTGAGGCTCTATATTTCTCCAGCCTTTCCAAAAAAACCTTTTTTTAAATTTTCATTAGTCTTCTTTTTTTCTTTTTTTGCACCAAGTACCTCCAGCCAGCTCAGGGCATTTTAATTTATATTTCCTACAACCACCAACCTAGTGTAAAATTTCTTCACTTCTCTACAGACTTTCGTTTCTCTTTCTCTGACATCTCTTACTCTATCTCAAAAAACTGTGACAGTTTTCTGAACCTAAAAATAATTCTTTTATTAATCCTAATATATATTCAAATTAAAGTTGTCTCCCCAGCCCCACCTTCCTTTCTTCCCTCTTTCCAAAAAAACTCTTTCAGAAACAGTTCTAAAGTATTAGTACAATCTCCCTGAGTTCCAGAGACACATTTCCCAGTGGCGATTCTGTAGAGCCTCAGTCCTAATGAAATCTCTGAAAGGATTCTGCCAAGATTTCTAAGTAATAGTCTTGTCTTTCTGCTCATGAACAGGTTTTATAGACTTAGTCTTTTTGCTTGTACCTTCTAGATGAGGGCATGTAGCTCAATTCAAACAGCTAAAAAGAAAAAAAAAAAAACTCAGAGGAAACATGAAGAAATTACAATCCTATATATAGTTAGCCTTATTTATGCTTCTACCCACTCCCACTGAAGGAAAATACACTGTCATTCAAAAGCTACTCCTGTTCCTCCAATACATTCTATACTCAGAGTTCCTACAGAGATCAGAGGCAAGCATGAATTTCAAAGTAAATGTGCCAATAAATAAGCATTCAATTGATGTCTATTCATATGTATTCGCTGTCTTAGGTGTTGAGTAGAAATTGGAAATAAAGATAAGGCACAGTTTTGGATTCTGAAAGATTACAATATAATTTGAATGGCCAGATGAACATGTAAACATTCCTGGGAAACAGGTAAGCAGGCATATCATAAGTCAAATAAGTCAAATTGAATTTTCCTATAGATATAATGGCAGAATTGATGTTTCTGTTGTTGACCAGGGACTTGATACTATACCTTGTATAGAATTAATCATAAGTATGGTATAAATAGTACACCTGCATTGTATAAACGTTTCTAGCAGATCTACCAGGAAGTCAAAGAATCATAATGTAGTTGGTTGAATGGTGCCCACCCCTTCAAAAAAAATATGCCCATGTGTTAACGCCCAGAACCTGAGAATATGACCTTATATTGTTAAAAGGTATCTTTGCAGATCTAATTAAGGATCTTAAGATGAAATCAACCTAGATTAGCAAGTGGACCCTGAATCCTATGATGTGCCCTTATAAGAGACAGAAAAGAAGACAAGACACAGAGGAGAAGGCCATGTGAGAACAGAAGCAGAGTTTCGAATTATGCAGTCACAGACCAAGAAGCCCCTGGAGCCACCTGAAGCTGGAAGAGCTTCTCTTAGAGCATTTGGAGGGGGAGCAGCCCTGCCAACACCTTGATTTCAGGCCTCTAGTTCATATCCATGAGAAAATAAATTGTGTTGTTTAAGCCACCAAAGATACTAGGATGATCTCATCCAAGTTTCCAGAAATTTGTTACGGCAGCCACAGAGTACTGATAAACATGGTATCTTAGTCTGTCCCTGATGCTGTAACAAAATACCACAGACTAGGTAATTAAGTAATTCTGACACCACAAATCTGGAGGCTGAAAGTTTAAGATCAAGGCACCTGTAGGTTCAGTGTTTGATCAGGGTTTGTCTCTGCTTCGAAGATGGCGCCTTGTTGCTACATCCACTGATGGGGACGAACCATGTCTTCACATGGTGGAAAGGCAGAAGGGCCTTAGTTCCCTTTAGCTCTTTTATAAGGTTGTTAACACCATTCATGAGAACAGAGCTCTCACGACCTAATCACCTCCCTAGCTCCCTAGCTCTTAACCTTCAGGCTTAAGTTCCAACAAATAAATTTTAGAGGGACACATACATTCACACTGTAGTACATATAAAACTGTTGATGGCCTTCTTTTATTTACCATGATTCTTGCCTCACCTCTGCTATAATGAATCAGAATTAGAAGCACAGCCATATGGGACTAATGAAATTCAGTAGAGTTCCTATGGGGATTGTAATAGCATTTTTGAAGAGATGCCTAGAGATGATGAATAAAATTCAGAGAAACATTTCCATGTATATCCTTATTTTAAGTTCTGGGTAACAAGTAAAAGCATTAAAGAATAAGCTTTGCGTTATCTGTTGCCTGCAAACCAAGGTCTGTCTGGCTTCTTAAGGCAAATGTAATTTAAAAATTGTATTTTTTTCTTATATGTAGCACAATTGAGAAAACAAGATATTGATTTAAGATATTTAAATCAATCGTTTTGAGCACTTTGATCTACCACAATGTTACTTCATCATTTTGGAATCCTTAAAGCTTTGCTTGGATTTGATGACCACAGCGAAAGTCATACGTTGTTGAAATTTGATCCTGAATGTGCATAATTAAAAGCGTTTGTATTTTAGTCATAAGACTTACATTTTATCAAATATCAATTGTTTGTAATTTAATAGTTTGTAATTTAATTGTTTCCCTTTAATAATCATGTTAGGGCAAAATTTGAGATGCAGTTCTAAAATAATGAGATCAATTCCCAAACAATGTGAGGTGCAGAGTAGGCATTCAATATATAAATATTTGTTCAGTGAATGAATTTGTTCATCTAAGAATTTGACTTTTTTTTTTTGAGATAGAATTTTGCTCTTATTGCCCAGGCTGAAGTGCAATGGGGCGATCTCGGCTCACTGCATCCTCTGCCTCACAGGGTTCAAGCAATTCTCCTGCCTCAGCCTCCCAAGTAGCTGGGATTACAGGCGCCTGTCACCACACCTGGCCAATTTTTTTTATTTTTTATTTTTAGTAGAGATGGGCTTTTGCCATGTTGGACAGGCTAGTCTCGAACTCCTGGTCTCAGGTGATCTGCCCACCTCTCTCTCCCAAAGTGCCGAGATTACAGGCATAAGCCACCATGCCCAGCTGAGTTTGACTTTTAGACAGACCTCTGATTAAGATGTGCATACTTAAAATTTACCTGCTAAAGCTGAATTTATCTATAGAAAGTGAGAGACAGCTGTAAAATAAAGCCCATCTTACTTCTTTATGCAGAAGAAACAGCTGCAAATCACTGAAGGGGCTGGAAGAGTGATGCTAACCTGAAATTAAATAAGAGAGAGGGTTAGCACCAGGGCACACGAGAAGGCACACACTCTCTCTTAAGGGAATAGCCGCCACTGAGCCATAGCCAATGGTCACCATGCAGAAATTTGAGCCTAATGTTGCCACTTTTCTCATATTTTCAAGAAAAGCCAGAAATATAGACGAGAACACTTGCCATTTTAAAAGTTGGCAATGAGTTCACTGAAAAAGAAAACACTCAGTGTCGGCCAAATAAAACACATCTGCTGGCCAGATAGGCCTAGAGCCCGCCAGTCTGGGTCTCTACTTCTTACCATCTTCTACTTCTCTTTACTTCTCTTGGATTTCTTTCTATTTCCTCTTTCTTTCTCTCCTTACTTTCAGTTTCTTGAACCACTAGTTGGTTAGAAACCAGCATCTGGAAAAGAAATTGTACAGCGCAGGAGAAACTGGAGAGCTGGATGGGTTCTGAATGCCAGAACAACACTTCCCTGGAGCAAGGCAGAAGGCAGCCCTGGGAAGCAAGAAAATGGGCCATGGCTATCATAGATGCCGAAGTTTTGTCTATAATTTAATGAGTGTATCTAATCACTAGAATGTTACTTAACCTCTTTAGTTCTTAGTTTCTCCATCTATAAAATGGGGATAATTGTATCAATATCCATTGTACAGTTAGTATGAAACCAAATGAGATAATAGCTTTAAGTGAACCTTACCAGTATAAAGGGCCATATAATTATTAATCAATACCAACATTATTAATAATGAATTATTTACATGATGATGCTTGTTATTATTGTTTATAATTCGCAAGAAATGTGCATACCCAGAAGCCAAATAGTTATAAATCAAACATGTCATAGTGGATTATACGAGGCAGTATATTTACTGTAACTTATGTGATGGAGACTAAAAGTGCTATAAAATTTCATAGGAAAAGAAGATTAATGACAACTAGAAAAATAAGGGAAAGAGTCTTAGAGTGAGACAGACTTGGAAGGCTACAAAGGATATTCATAAATCATTGGGTTGTTGCAGATGTCAAAACAAATTTCACTTTGGAATTACATTTTTATGAACATATTCTATGTGGAGCACCAAATAGATTTAGCTGTTGGTTTCTCAACCTTCCTTCCTTTACTCATTCATTCATTCACCTGATATTTACTGAGCACTTAACATGTGCCAGGTATTTTGATAGCTGTTAAGTGTACACTGTCCATGCCCTCAAAAAGCTTACTATCAAGAAGTTAAGTTTGGGTAATGTTAAGTTAAACAAAATAAAACATTCTTGGGTTCAATTATTGTATATATGTATATGTTTAACTGAAAGACTCTTCGGGTCTTTTAGTATCCTTGAGTCTGGAAATATAAAGAAAATAGTATGGTATGGTTCTTCTGGATTAGTGATTGTACCCATTGTTTAAACTTAGAGATGCTGCCCCCCAAAAAGTTGTCTAGAGGCTGAAGAAAAACTATTGAGCAGATCATTTGAAAACAGAAATATGAGACTGCTAAGAAATTAATATGTATACATAAAACCACTGTGACGAACAAAATATAAATCCTTTTAAAATCAGTGAGTCCTGTTGTTATTACATGCTTTATCAATTGATAGAATGTCTATCGTGAAGTTGTCCTTGATTTTTTTGATTTTTATCAAAAGTTTCTATAAGATTGCTGCTAACATGATACACATTACCAAAGAATTAAAAACCTCCAAACCACGTCACCTGATTGTAAGCACAATATAAGTTGTGCCCTGATGCTTGTTAACAGCTGCTGTAACTAGTGTGGGCTACAACAGTGAGATTCACGTAGGACCTCTTGCATCAGTTCAAAACCCCTAAAAAAATACAGATTATGTAAGTAGGGATAAGATTTCTAACATTTCTGGGCTCTCATTGACCCCCATACTAGACTGTGGAAAGGGAGTACTATTGTAGTATCCAACACTGCTGTTGCCTTATTAGTTATAACATGATAGGTGCTGAACTGTGATTCACAATTCAAAAGCACTGTAATACAAACAATGCAATTAGATAGATTGCAATAAGACTGTGGTTTTAAAGTTTATATTTAACTGTTTTGCTCTCTCATTTTCTCACTAAAACAAAACCTTAATTTAGGAGATTTGAAAGCTATATGAAAGAAATATTGATCTCATATAAAGCTGGCATAGGCAAGTCTATATCTTACCACTAACTTAAATGTTTGGAATGTGGGATTTGCGTAGAATGAAAGAACTATTTAATAATTCATTCATAATTAATTGCAATGAAATTATTGTTTTGCTCTCCTAAATCTATAGTTCATTCATTATTCTATGTAATTACCAACAAACAAGCACCCAATAGCAGCAAAGAAAACTGTGCTAAAGTTCAAGGTAGTTTTATTTTAATAATGACCACACACTTTAAAATAAACTATACTTGTTTTCTCTAATTTGAACTTCATAGTTTTTTGGGTTTTCTTAAATTAAGAAAGTCATGTCCATTTTTGAGAGATTAAATGCAGAAACATTTAAATGATACTTTTTTAGAGTTGAACAGTCACATAGATATTTTAAAAAGAGACCATCAAGAAAAGCTTTTTCAAAAGGTGCAAAAATGTAAGCTCAAGCAGATCTGATCCAATGATACTTAAGCAGAACTGTTTCCCAACAAAGTAACTTTTAAAGTTTTCCAGAAGATATCTAGTTTTCTGAAAGACAAACTAGATAATTATAACATTTAAGGTAAAATCCAGATGCTTTTTGTACATTAATCTTTATCCAAGCACAGATACTAATTGAATTTAAAGTAACTAAACCCTAGTACTTTTTGAAGAAAATATTTTATTTTATTTTTTATTTTTATATTTTGAGACAGAGTCTTGCTGTGTCACTCAGGCTGGAGTGCAGTGGTGCAATCTTGGCTCACTGCAACCTCCGCATCCCAGGTTCCAGTGATTCTCCTATCTCAGCCTCCCTAGTAACTGGTACTATGGGCACTCGCCACCACGGCCATCTAATTTTTGTATTTTTAATGGAGATGGGATTTCACCATGTTGGCCCAGCTGGTCTCGAACTCTTGACCTCAAGTGATCCTCACACCTTGGCCTCCCAAAGTGCTGGGATTACAGGCGTGAGCCACCATGCCCAGCCTTGAAGAAAATATTTTAAATTGAAGGACAATAGAAAGTGTAAACAGAATATACTCTTTAAATTTCTTTAAGGTACTATTATGTTTGAAAGTAGAGTGCAGGAATATGGTCATTTTCGTCTATGGTTCTTTCCTATAACTGTAAGCTCTTTGCTCTAACTATCTCTGTTTCAGTGATCCACATTTCTAGTAATGTAACTAGCAGGATTTTATTCCCACTTAATAGATGCTGGCAGTAACAGTGGTAACAGACAATGCATGCATAAACATATAAAAACAAATCAACGGACCAAACCCAAACAATAACAGTAACAAATCAAATTCTTTCCAGTTGAACCTGAAGACAGTAGAAGACTGGTAATCAAAGCAATACTCATTTAAAGGAGAATAAACATTTATCACTTGACTGCTGTAGACTAAAAATCATATTCTATGTAATATTTCAGAGGGCACAGGTAAGTGTTTGCACTAATCAGTAAATTTCTGCAGGGAAATGTAAAATATGCATACCTTTGCCAGCTTGCTACGGAGCTGTTCCTCACAGCTTTGATTTTGGTGGATCTCACTGGAACTACCTAAGCAATCAATAGCACAGGACTGGATAAGTAAGTCATTGTACATCCAAACTGAAGCTTAATAAAAATGTTTAAACGTTTTCTGTGAAACATGTTTTACACACACACACACACACACACACACACTTTTCTAATTTTTCTCAGTTTTTCTAATTGAGTCTTTAAGATGCTAATGTACGTTACGAGTTTTCAAAACATAATTCATATTTAATGTTTATTGGATCAGAAAATTCTTTGTCCAAGACATAGTTGATAGAATTACTGCTGTAAGAAACTGGTTTGGATTCTCTGCTTTCTACTGTATTACTTTCCCTTTTAATTCTATGTACCTCAGTTATAATTTTTTTTTCTTTTTGAGACCGAGTCTCCCTCTGTTGCCAGGCTGGAGTGCAGAGGCCTGATCTCGGCTCACTGCAACCTCTACCTCCTGGGTTCAAGTGATTTTCCTGCCTAAGTCTCCTGAGTAGCTGGGACTACAGGCACATGTCACCACACCCAGCTAATGTTCGTATTTTTAGTAGAGACAGGGTTTTACCATGTTGGCCAAAATAGTCTGGATCTCTTGACCTCATGATCCGCCCACCTCGGCCTCCCAAAGCGCTGGGGTTACAGGCATGAGCCACCATGCCCAGCCCATAACTTTTACAAAATTATATTATCTTTAACCTAAAAATTGGTCACAAAATATTATGTATGAAGTAGTTTTTTGCTATTTTATGCAATACACATACATATGAAAATATGTAAATAAAAATGTTAGGAAGCCAGGCATTGGATAATTTGCAGCAGTAGTCTCTGAAGAGTGACATCATTGATAATGTATCTTTTCATTATTATATTATTTTCTTCTTGAAAGTATACATGCTGAAATGAGTTTCTCATTTTTACTGTTTTTTAAATGATTGCTTTCAAAAAGATGACATATAAAGATTAGAAAGTTGGAAGGTATGGGAGTCCACCTAGGATACAGAGCAGGACATTAGATAAGACCCATGTGAAACAAGGCAGGATTTAAGGAATTGGGGGACAATAGGAAATCAAGCATTTTTAGATGAAGATTTTGGATGGGGAAGCCATATCACCAGCAGAAAATTCGTAAGTGATTCAAAGTGGTTAAGTTGTATTCATTGGTGAGCTGGACTCAGCTCGTACCATCATTAAGTTGTATTCATCGGTGAGCTGGACTCAGCTCGTACCATCAGTAGAGAGCCAATTGTGTACATCCGAAATACGCATTCAATGACATCATGTTGGTAACTTGAAATTGGCCTGTTGGCAGTGTGTAAACCACAATAATTGGCAAACACTCAAAATAGTCCCCCCTTATTCTTAAGCGCTGCATTCCAAGACTCCTGGGGTAGATGCCTGAAACTGTTGATAGTTCCTAACCCTATATGTACTTTGTTTTCTGGCTCTGATAACTAAGATGGCTACACGGTGACTAACAGGCAGGTAGTATATGCAGTGTGCATATTCTGGGCAAAGGGATGATCCATGTCCCAGGTGAGCCAGCAAGAAATTTCATCATGTGGCACAGAATGACTGCAACTTAAAACTTATGAATTGTTTATTTCTGGCATTTTCCATTTAATACTTTCAGACTGCAGCTGATCACAAGAAACTGAAACCACAGAAAGTGAAAGTGTGGATAGAGGGGACTACTATAAATCAGGGATCCTTCACCTCCAACCCAGAGAGCAAACCGATAAACAGCAGCACAGCACTGGTTGTACTGAACTTGTTCATTCACCCCAAAGTGTGTTCTTACTGTTATCCACCACATGCTTATCCCTAATGGCAATTCACATCTGCTTACACTTGTTACAAACTTTAGGGGGAAAAGGATTAGGTTAGTTTGATTAATTTCAACTTGATAAAACAATCTTCAAGACCAAAGTTTGGGGAAGCCCATCTACTATATGTAGAGGAGATACGTTTTCTCCATCTTGACTTTGGCCACCCAGCCAGCCAGCATTACAGCCTGAGAAGAAGGAGAGTTAATCACCTTCCATTATTTCAACCTGAAGTGCCTAAGTGAACTGGTAAGGTGTTTTCATTCACTTGGCCTTAGTTCCCATTCTATGAAATTACTTTTATTTTAGGATGCAAGTTATTTCTGTGACATATGAGATACTTTTATATTAAACTTGATTTTTCAATAATGTATGAGAAAGCATTCATCTTGTATTTTTAAAAGACTTTGGCCTTTACCACTTGGGCTTTCTCTTCTCTCTCTTCACTTTTTACTATTGCTTTTGTTTTGCCTCACTTCAGGTCCTTTGGCATTTAGAAAGTTCTATGTGAAGCTTTTAAAAAGTGGGTGCATTCATTAATAAGCCTTTTATGCACATTAAGGTTATTTCACTTCCCCAGTTCCATCCCCAGTCTGAACCTGCATCAGAGGGATTTATTTTAAATAAACACCTTGGACTGAAGGCCTCCTCTTTGCCTCCAGCCACTCACCACCTGGGAGAGGCTCCCGCAGAGATTGCACAACCTCCTGGGAACCATTTCACTTCCCCAGATTTGCCACTTTCCACCCCCGCATGTCAATTGTTTCACCCAAAGGCTAGAATAATTTTCTCATCTGAATTGGCTTTCATTTGAAGCAAGTAAAGATGGAAGAATAACCCTAGGAAAATTGATACTAAAATGTACACTCATTTATTATTATTATTTTTTTATTTTTGAGACATGGTCTCACTCTGTCACCAGGGCTGGAGTGCAGTGGTGTAATCATGGTTCAGTGTCACCTTGAACCACAAAGAAGAGAACCTTGAACCTCAGAAGAGCTTAAGAGATCTTCCCAACTCAACCTCCCAAATAGCTGGGACCACAGGTGCATGCCACCGTGCATGGCTAATTTTACATTTTTAAAAGATTTTGTCTAGACAGGGTCTCTCTTTTTTGCTCAGGATGGTCTCAAACTCTTGGACTCAAGTGATCCTCCCTCCTTTGCCTCCCAAAGAACTAGGATTGCAGGCATGAGTCACTGCATCTGACCAAATGTACACTGATTATAGCACTCAGAGACACAAGCCCATGAGCTCTCCTCTGACTTCCTAGAAAATGATAGCCAAAGGCTCAGATCAGGAGTCTCAGGGGATGACTTTTTTGAGGGGGTTGTTGGAGGGCTACATGAGGTTGCACTAATTTCCCAAAGCTAGGAAATATACTCTTAACAGATAAAGTACCCAGTTGATACCAGAAAAAATGCAAAGCATCACAGGGTATCTGTTAATTATCCACCATGCTGCTTAGGAGGAGCAGGTCTTTAACAGACCCTATTTTATGAGAGAGTTACTTGATGAACCATATGAGATTTTCATTTTACCTTGTAAAATAAAATGAAAATTCCTTACAAGAATCCCTTGCAGCTCAGCTAATATGTAACTGGGTTTCTAATAAGCTACTCAAACTGAATCAACAACAACTTTCATTGATTAGGTTCTTACAGTTTACTGAATTTAGCACTGAACAATGCTATACAGTTGTTCCATTGTCATTCCTGTTGCTAATGCAAATAATGTAAAATCAACTAACTGGCCAGGGAAGAGTAATATATTCCCCTTTCTTCTACTTTCCCCAAATTAACAGAGGAGAAATTGCATTTGCTTAAGTTCAACCTACTTCATAATAAAGATTCAATACCCAAATGTAACACAAAATAAATTGCAGACTATTTGGTGCCAACTGTAAACTGAAATATTAGAAATCATGATGTATGAATGCAATTTCGGTTGGTGATCACACCTTTCCTGGTGTATGCAAAAAATTAAACCATTCACATCATAAGAATGGGGACATAGGAGACATAATTCTGATTAAGATGAAATAAAAGGGTTTGGATCTGTCTTCCTGCCAGAAACAACCAAAAAACTGGATGAAATATTTATTAAAAATGGCTTTCAAGTAACTGGATGTCAGGTAAGAAATGTCACTGAATGACAGTGAAGGTAGGAAATAAACAAGGTGAGCTTTACCATTGTCCCAGGGTTCTGCCTAGAGAGAGTTTTCAGGCCATGGTGACAACTGTCCAGGTTGTGGTGGAACCAACTTGCATGCTCTGCTGGTAGTTCTGTAAAGAGCACAGTGACTTTGGATGGATGTTTAGGTGGATGTTTAACTGTTTAAGAAACTAAGTTAACCAGTTTATTAAACAGTTAAACATCCACCTACTATAAGACCCGGTTATTGCACTCCTAGTTATTTACTCAAGAAGATGAACGCATATGTCCATAGAAAGACATATACAAATGTTCATAGCATCTTTATTTGCAATGGCCAAAAAACTGGAGATAACCCAAATGTCCATGAATAAGTGAGTGGATAAACACACTGTGATATCATCTGTACAATGGAATACTACACCAATAAAAAGGAATACTCTGTTGATACAACGGCATGGATAAATCTTAGAGAAGGGAGCAAAACAAAGAGTACCTACTGATTCCATGTATATAAAATTCTAGAGAATGCAAACTAATCTAAAGTGACAGAAAGAAGATCAGTAGCTGCCTGAAGGTGGAGACGGAGGTGCTGGGAGGGAGTGATTACAAAAGGACACAACGAATGGATAAATATGTTTACTATTTTTACTGTGGTCATGGTATCATGAGTATATGCATATGTCAATAGTTGTCAAAAATGTATACTTTCAATATGTGAAGTTCCTTCTGTATCACTTAAAAATATTTTGCAGCTGGGCATGGTGGCTCATACCTGTAATCCTAGCTATTTGGGCAGCTGAGGCAGGTGAATCACCTGAGGTCAGGAGTTCGAGACCAGCCTGACCAAGATGGTGAAACCCCATCTCTACTAAAAATACAAAAATTAGCTGGGCACAGTGATGGATGCCTGTAATCCCAGCTACTGGGGAGGCTGAGGCAGGAGAATTGCTTGAACCCAGGAGGCAGAGGTTGCAGTGAGCCAAGATCATGCCACTGCACTCTAGCCTGGGTGACAGAGCAAGACTCCATTTCCAAAAAAAAAAAAACAACAACAAATATAAACATTCACATTGTTGTGCAACCATCACCAACTCTGGACCCATTAATATGGTATTATTTATCATGATTAATAATTATAATATAGCACTATTACAATTATTCATTATATTAATACTTATATCTTAATAAAGCTGTTTTTTCAAGCCACAGATATTTTTTTCTCAGCTTTTAAAAATGAAAACAGATCAGTAGACACTAGCCTGATAATTGGTTATTTATGCTCAGCCTTGGCAAAGTCTTCTCTATATGTTATATCCATCGACCCTCAAAACAACCCTATGAGGTAAGTAGTGTTACAATCCCTATTCAACAAATGAGTAGACTGAGGACTTCTTTCATGAGAAAGGGTGAAAGTAAGTAACTTTACCAAGTATATTCAGCTAGTAAAATGGTAAAGCCATGTTTTGAACCCAGGCAGCCTGCTGCTAGTTCAACCCTTAAATATCCAGGCATAGTTTTTCAATGAGGAGAAAATAGGTGCCTTAGTAATTTTAACCTCATTTTCAGGGCTGAGAGGGAAATTAAAGTATCTCTGATATAGAAACCAGATGTGTTCTTTTTCACTATTCATTTTTTCACCAAATTTTCAGGATATTTGTGTATCAAGCACTGCTCTGGAAACTTGGGATGCAAATACCATAACAAAACAAAACAAATCCTGGCCCTTGCTTTTAAAGTCTCATGTAATCTATAAATTTTGGTATACTTGGATAAAAGTAATAAAGAAAGTGCATACAGATTACAGTAACTAATTCTTCTGGGAGCCTTGAGAAAAATGTCACTAAGTAGCACAAACTTAAAACAAGTCTTGAAATTTTAGCCAGCTTTTTTCCCAGATAGACAAAAATAGGAAGCAGAGAAAGAAGGAAGCAGGTCATAGAAGTAACATAACATACACAGAGGCACGCAGGATGGCCCCAAGAAGCAAAATGTTTTCAGAAAATACTGGAAACGTACTTTTTAGGCCAAAGTGTTGTAAGAAGAATCATCAATGATTGAGTTGGAAATTTCTGGAAAGTAAAAAGGGTTATTTGGGAGTTCATTAGGCTATTATAATTTCCAGAAGTATTTGAACATAAAATTCGTTGTGCTTTGTGGCCATGAGATAAAAAATGTAGAGAACTTGAGAAGTTTAGCTGCAATACACACTCCAGGTCACAACGCGTGACCTAGGATTCTATGTGCTTGGTATCTCTTAAGTGGTGCATTGGTACAATGAAAATAATTTAGGTCTGGAGTAAACTTCTGTGGCAAGCTAAATTTTACATGGTAACAAGACCACCTAAAAGCTATTTTAGTAAGTGAATAAATGCTTATGAAACATGCTTTACAAACTTTGTACTTGTATGAAAATGTCATAAAACTGCTTTTCTATATCCCCTTTCTCTTTAAGAAAATGGAGCACTTGAAATATGAAATCTTTTAATGCTCATTTTTTCCCTTAAGGACTCCTATTCTTGTGTTACTTTTGTTGGGGCATGTTAGGTCTATACTTCTTAGTAACGAAAAAACAGAGGCCTCTTGGTTATCTTCTTAAACGATCCCTAGGTTTACTTTTATAGATTATTGATGCAGTTTGTAAACATTGCATTAACTTTGTAGAAACCTCCCAAGATAGTTTTCTTTTTTGTAAAGGCTAGAATTTCCTGAAGATTTTGGAGTTTCAGCTCGTGTTTATTATGACTATCTCATGGACTGATAGGAGTCTGGAAACATGGGTAAAGTTATTACAAAAAGTTCTACTGAGCTTATTTCAAGCACATTTCTATCTGTGAGGACTAATACCAAGGCTGAAGCTATCGTGTTGTGTTACTTTAAAGCGTGGTGGAGAAAAAAAGAAAAAAAATCGTAAAAAGAAGCATTTAATTGAGGAACAAAAACATCAATTGATTTTTCCATGTTCTTGCGTAAAACTGAATGATGTAGCAGCCAAATTATCAAAATCAAAATACTATGTCCCCAGAAGAGTTTATCAGAATGTCCGGGATGGTAAGGAGTTACAGAGCACTTAACTAAGTCTGAGGCCACTTAAACGTGAGAAGTCATTTTGTCAGACACTCTCCCTCCCCTTTTGAAAGAGGAGTGGGAGCAGAGCCATCTGTGTTCTGTTCAGCTTCAGTTTAGCAAAGGAGAAAAAAGAAATAAGCGGCACTCTATAGAAACAGTAACAAGTCCCTGGGAAAGTTACAATATACTTACTGTTGGGAAATTCAGTTACAACTTTTTCACAGAGTATGTTTTACTTGAACCAGCGGGCATCTCAGGTCTGAGAAGGACAAAATATATCACAATCAATCCATACTATCATGCTTTCAGAAAATATATATGAGCTTGCTTGTTGTAATCTCACTCCTGCTCTTCCTGCTCCCCCACTTCTTTCTTTTATTGCCTCCAAAAATCATGGACATGTAAGACTACGTATAGATGTATATGGTATATGTTACATGGAAATAGCAGGAATCAATCCTGTTTTAGCTGCTTGAGACGGTTTCCATCTTTTCTGAGCTTAAGCTTCTCGTCTATAAAGCTAAAATAATTATATCTATTTTTTTCAATATTATCATGAAGATTGTGCTTGGCCTGTAATGGGTGCTCCACGATTGGTGGCTATTAGTACAGTTATTTTTTTATTGTCATTATTGTTTTATTACGATCATAATCATATTGGAAAGTGAATGGGAGACATTTAAACAGCTCATGGGATTTTAGCATTTTTTGTATCTTTTAATCAAACACTTCCCTGAAAATAAAATATTTTGGTTTTGATAACAGGAAGATAATGTGACAATTAGATTTGTCACTGGAATAGAAGGCAGATATTGATGCCAATCTTGTGTATTTACACCACTAGAACATCTTTTTAAAAACCTAATGATAGTTACCCCGTTTGAAATTTGAAAACTACAACTGCAAACTTTTAAATGTAACTATATCCAGCATTTTATGCTAAAATCATTCTGGAATCATTATTTTAAGATGGCTAATGGTACTGCCCCATGCTAGCCACTGGCAGTCACGTGAACCTAGCCCCACATCGCCCTGGGATAGGAGTCTTCCTGCTTCCCTTCTAGCCCTAGGAAGAACTGGAGACCATCTCGGCCTTCAAATGCAAAGCTAGTTTTCAAGCAACAGTAGTTGAAAGCACCTCTACTAATCACAACATATGATATAGTAATATCGTAGAGTTCCATTTACAGTAATATAGCATTAGATATGGGTAGAAACGTTGAACAAATGAAGAATGCATGTTTTAAAACTGTCCTATTACCTATAGAACATCTTTGCACAAAGGGAAAATAATTTGACTTTTCAAGGTAGGGAACAACTTTTGTAAATTAAACTATGAATCCCAGTGTGTTTTTAGAAAAGTATTGCTTAGGTCTGTGGAGGCAAAAATCTAATTTCACAATTGCTAGTATTGTGTACCTGTGTTTTAGAGCAGCTGGCAGATAAATTCAGGACTTTGTTATGATTCTTT
Organism: Aotus nancymaae; assembly: GCF_030222135.1. Classification (NCBI taxonomy): domain Eukaryota; kingdom Metazoa; phylum Chordata; class Mammalia; order Primates; family Aotidae; genus Aotus; species Aotus nancymaae. The sequence goes on from NW_026988425.1 coordinate 75,777,809, forward strand.
AAGTATAAAATTTTGATTATTTTTCTTAAGGTTGCAGCGTTCATATAATCTATCCTACTGATAAAAACTATACTTTGTGGCAGAAAGCTGTCTGACTCAGCGGAAGTAATTCTTCCGACTTCCCCGGAAGCCAAGGGAGCAGGCAGTTGGGTGTGGGGGGCTGGCGGGAGGCGGCCCTGGAATAGGGGCTGTGGCGGTACATGGGGACCCGGCTGCAGTGGCTGCCGGGCTGATGAGAAACTACTAAAGTTCCTGCGGAAGCAAAGTAGAATTTCGTACGAACAAAATGGACAGAGAGGAGAAAACCTATGGTGGCTGTGAAGGCCCTGATGCCATGTATGTCAAATGCATATCATCTGATGGCCATGAATTTATTGTAAAAAGAGAACATGCATTAACATCAGGCATGATAAAAGCCATGTTGAGTGGCCTGGGTCAATTTGCTGAGAATGAAACCAATGAGGTCAATTTTAGAGAGATACCTTCACGCGTGCTATCAAAAGTATGCATGTATTTTACATACAAGGTTCTCTGCACTGACAGCACCACCGAGATTCCCGAATTCCCAATTTCACCTGAAATTGCATTAGAACTGCTGATGGCTGTGAATAAAATAAATTACAATAAACTGTTAACTTTTCAGTATTTTTTTAAAAAAATTATACTTTGTACTTGTGTATTTAAGCTACAAATTATATATCAGAACTCACTTAACTGCATCTCCCAATTAAAGTCCAATTTTAAGGGCAGAAAATAAAAATTGACCTTTCAAATAAATGGATCTCCAAATATCAAGTGATTTAAATAAACTAAATTTAGATTCTATAGTTAATCTTTCTTGATAAAAAAAGTCTTCAGTCATTTCTGTCAAAATTGGACCTCCCAAATGGAGTTACTATGTATCTATTTCCATCCTCAAACCACATATTTGGTTCACAAATCAAGTAATTATGAGTACAAAGGGATCTTGGAAAGTGCAATCATGTTACTGGCACATGCAAGTAAAATATGGATGCTCAATTTCCATCTTAATGCATGCAAATGATAGACCCAAACATAAGGGCCTTATAACACCCCTGTGCAAGGCGTTTTGCTTTGGCTATTAGGTTTAAGGCGATATCCTGTTACTCTGAGCATATTGAACAATGTTTCACATGAGAATTAACCTCAATTCTATTTTTGTTTAAATTTCTAACTTCACTTCTAATAAAGATTGATTCTCATACTTAAGGAATTCTTTTGCCTAAGAAGGTTGAGATGTTACTGTGTTTCATTTTATAATGAAACCAGTATATTTTTCCTTTTGGGTTCTATAATCCTTGTAGGACCTTGGATCCATTGTTTACTAAATGTGTGGTCTAATCTTCTTGGGATTTTCAGTCCTCATCTGAGAAATGGGACTGTACTTGGGGTTGCAATGTACAAAGTACAGAGGTTATGCACTCTGTGAAAACTGTACAGTGATAACTCTATGTTTAACTGTTTAAGGAATTCCCAGATTGTTTTCCAAAGTGGCTCCATCATTTTATATTGCTACCAAAAGTGTTTGAAGATTCTGATTTCCCCACATTCTTACCAACCCTTGTTATCACCTGACTTTTGATTCTAGCCATCCTCGTGGGTGTGAAGTTGTGCTTCATTATGGTTTTGAATTGCATTTCCCCAGTGGCTGGTGGTACTGAGCACCTTTTCATGTGCTTGTCATTTGTATATCTTTTTGGGAAAATGTCTTTTCAAATTTGTTGCCCATTTAAAAATGTGATTGTTTGTATTTTCATTATTCAGTTGTAGACTTCCTTATATATTCTGGATACAAGTCTTTATCAGATATGTAATTTTCAAAATTATTCTCCAATTTTGTGGATTGTCTTTCCACTTTCTTGAAGATGTCCTTTGAAGCACAAACTTTTTTTATTTTGTTGAGATTCAAATTATTATTTTTTTGTTCCTATGATTTTAGTATCATAGCTAAAAAATCCATGACATGTGTTACAGGGGCACAGTGATACACTTTGAGAAGCACTGGTCTAATTGCCAGACGGTCCTTCGGTTATGCAGTTCATTCTTATGGAATCTGATCTGGATTTATTAGAAGCTACCATCTACAGAAAGATTAGCCTAACCCAGAGCCCAGCAATGAGACATTATATTCCAGCTGTTCATTCATTGAGTGGCTGCTGGAGCACTGTAGGTATTATGGAAATTAGAAAGAGATGCCAACTGTGGCAGATAGAGTCCCTTGGGTACAAGTCTTGGTAGGTTTGTAGAACAAGTGGGTCCCTCCTCTGGTCTACTGTAACCCTGTGCTGGGCCAATGACCTGAACTAGCAGAACTTGAGTGGGTTTTCAGGCGCTGCTCATTCCCTTGGCCATACACATCTGTGTAGTACTCAGACTATGCACACGTATATGCGCTCACATGGTGGCCCTGGCCACTTTTTGGGTGATTTATTTTGTCATCTCATCAAATACTAGTGTTAACTCCATGGTGTAGATACCATTTTGTCAATGAAGAAACTCAGTTCAATTGGTTTACTTTAGTTGAAAATGAGTAAATCATAGAGCAGAGATTCATACCCTCTATCATGGCTTCGGTTCTAATATTCTTTCCATCATGCCACTCTCTCATATTCGATGGTCACTCAAGTTTTGACACCTTAAAACCTATTAAATTCCTCCACCTGAAACCACATTAGGAGCTGCTGATATGTCAGGAGTCTTTTCTACCATGCTGAAGTCTGCACTCGGAGTCCTGTTCCCTTTGCGTTGCTTCCCTATATCACACACCGGCTTTTCAATTCAGGACTACCAAATGTGAGGCAGTGTTTCTCTTCCTCTATCGCCAAACTGTAGCAAGGTCCCTTTTACCTCTGTGAAGTTGCCAAAACACTATGAGTTGGAGGAAATCCTGAATTTGTGTAGGGCATTGCCTTATCACTAGAATGCCTGTAAGTTTTTATTCAAATGTGAATGTGATGGTTAATATTAGGTGTCGATGTGACTAGATTGAGGGAAAGCTAGATGGCCAGTGAAGCATTGTTTCTGGGTGTGTCTGTGAGTGTGTTTACAGAGAGACTGGCATGTGAGTCAGCAGATTGAGAGCAGGCACTATCCAAGTGGGCCAGTGAGCTAGAACAAAGCAGGTGGAAGAAGGGGGACATTCAGCTTGCTTAGTTAGCTTCCTTTTCCTCTATCCCTTCCAGAGTGAGGCGTTTTTTTCTACTCCTGCCCCTGGACATCAGACTCCAGAATCTTTGGCCTTTGGATTCTGGGACTTGCCCCAGTGACCTCTTGAGGGAATCTCTTGACTTTTGGCCTCAGACTGGGGATGCATTGTCAGCTTCCCTGTTTTTGAGGCTTTCAAACTTGGACAGAGCCACACTGGGCTTTTCTCATCCCCCAGCTTACAGATAGCCTGTTGTGAGACTTCATCTTTGTAATCAGGTGAGCACACCTGATTATTTTGTCAAATATTGGCATTAACTCTGTGTTGAAGATACCATTTTGTCAATGAAGAAATTCAGTTCAATTGGTTTACTTTAGTTGAAAATGAGTGAATCATAGAGCGGAGAGTCATACCCTCTCTTATGACTTCAGTTCTAATATTCTTTCCATTTTGCCACTTTCTCATATTCCATGGCCACTCAAGTTTTGACACCTTGAAGCCTATTAAATTCCATCACTTGAAACCATATTTGGAACTGCCTGTGAACTAGAACAAAGCAGGTGGAAGAAGGGGGATATTCAGCTTGCTTAGCTTCCTTACACACACACGTACACACACACACACACACATATACGTGTACATATACACATACACGTATGTGTGTGTGTGTGTGTGTGTGTGTGTATTTTATTGGTTCTGTCCCTCTGTAGAGCCCTGATTAATACGGATTTGAAGCATAGGCACACAAATACACAAGGGCATAGAGAGAAAGCCAAGGAGCTATGGCAGAAGAGACTGGAGGAGAGGATTTTATAATTTCTTTCATTGTAGGCAAATCTTTATCGCCAAAGAGATACATATTGGTGCATTTTTGGATAACCTATATTTTTTCCTTGCCAATATATTTTGCACTACCTTCTGCCACGTATTATTCTTTTTTGTGGAGGAGGCTGCCTCTTTTCTCTCTTTCCCTCATGGGGAAAGTGAAGGATAGGTTCGAAGAGAATACTTCATAGATAATGAAGAGGTATGTAAGAAGTGGAGCTCAGCATATCTCCTCAGAAAATGAATTTGTCAATTGTCCTTGCGCCTCCCTGAAAGGAAGCAAAAGTATTTGAAGAGACGTGACTGGAAGGAGAGCATGGGTAGCCTGTGCTCCGCCTGCTTGGTCTGACAAGTATCAGGATAGGAGTTTTTTGTTTTATGGGCTAAGTGACAGAGCCCTGCTCATTCTTTGATCAGATACATTTGTGTAGTACTTAGACTGACAGCAACTAGATTAAAGTGGCCTTCCTCTTGTCCCAAGGGTGGACTACTGGAGTAGGGGACCAGAGCAGCAGAGGATATGGAGCATGTCAGCTGGGGTAGAGTTGAGGAAGATAAAGGAAGAAGCAGCATAGTTGCATTTCCTAGGGCAGGAAATCGTATAGCATGGATGTGTCTTATGGGCTTCAGGAAAGTACACATGTGTATCCTCCAGATGACCAGCATTGGGACATCTGCCACACTAGCAGCAATGGCTGTGAGTACTGTTATCCAGGGAAGCATCTATAATTCCAAAGTGGATTACAGCAACTACCAGGTAAGTAAGAGAATCCTGTCCCTTTCATTTATCCCCACTTTGCTACTTTATAGCACAGAAGTTGAAGCCTAGGAGAGGGATATCAGCAATATGGAAGAGAAGAAGTTGCCAGTTTTTATCCCTCCACAAAAAAACAAGTAGACAACTATTCACAAACAAAAATAGCTTTGGAAGGGATCCAGGTTTCAATTACAAACTAGCAGCAACACGGTGGAGCAAAAACTGGAGAATAGCTGCACAGAAGTGATAGCTGGAGAGATTGGCATACTTGAGACATCTGGAGATGGCTAGGTTCAAAGAAGAATGGGGGCTACCAGTATCAGTCATGTAATGGATGCCACCATGGTCCCCTGTAACCTGCTTGACAGAGGACACCAGTAGCTTTCACTAAAGTGAAACTAAAGTAGCCAATGCCTCCAGATAGGGAGATACTGCTGAGCTCCCTACACTTCCCAAGAAGGAGTCACTATTGTGCCTATATGCTGCCTTTCTTAATCCGTGCGTACCGAAGATCCTTAAGCTGTGGCCATCCCAGGCACATCTGCACTCCAGATCCTTGCTCTATGGTCACGCCACATATTCTTTTGCCCCAGACACTGGAGTCACTACTACTGCAAGCTAGCCCCTCCCTTGGCCTCATAGCTGAGGCCACTCTGTGTGCATCTGGGCTCTGAAGACTGGCTCTGCCACCTGAGAGGGTCTACGCCTCGGACACGGAAGCCACTGCCCACACCCTAGAGCCCAGAGTCAATGTCACTCTGCACACACCTGTCCCAGACCCTGCCTCTGTGGCTGCTCCAAGAGTACCTGGACTCTAGATAGTAGATCACTACAGCAGGTGTATCTGTGCCCTGATCCCTGGAGCAGCAGTAGACCTGTGCATGACCATGCTGCAAACCCCAGAGCCACTGTCACTCCACATGTACACAAGCTCCAGCCCCTGACACTGTGGCTACTCCATGAAGGTGCACATCAGACACCAGTGTCACCCTCACCATGAGCATGTGTTCAAGCCAGACTTGGTACCATGAGGGATCCCCTTGGCCATGAATTCCCCTGTGGGAAACATAGAGATCAAAAGAATCTCAGTAGCCTTTGTCACCAAATATTCCAACTGTCCTTACCAACACTGTGGATATCCTCAACCTTGGTCACCAAGGACCCCTGCAATCTTTGCTGATGCCACCTCAGCTGACAGAATCACATGAAGACTATGCCTCTGCACCCTCAAGGGAGCCAGAACTGTTGCATGCTATCCATCCAGCACCTTCACACCAACCTACAGGTGAAGGTCTTTTTCCCACTGAAATGAGTCCATAAAGTTTAGGAAAGGTGAAAACTCCATAAAATCCACAGATACCCACGTAAGGCAAGAATACATGAAAAACCAAGGAAATATGTTACTACCAAAGGAACAATAATTTTCTAGTAACCAATCCCAAAGAAATGCATACCTACACATTGCCTGACAAGCAATTTAAAAACATTTGTTTCAACACAGCTTAGGGAGCAACAAGAAAACACTAATAGACAACTTAATGACATTAGGAAAACAATACATGAGCAGAAGGAGAAGTTCAACAGAGAGAAATACAGTCATGAATGTAATGTGTGTATGAATGAATGAATATATAGTCTTAATGATAAGGATACATTCTCAGAAATGTGAGATTAGATTTTTTGGTCATTGTGAAAACATCATAGAATATACTTACAGAAACCTAGATAGTATAGCCTACTACACACCTAGGCTATATGGTATAGCCTATTGTTACTAAGCTACAAACCTGTATAGCATGTTACTGTGCTAAATACTGTAGATATCTGTAACACAATGGTAAGTGCCTAAACATAGAAAAGATACAGTAAAAATATGGTTTAAAATATTTAAAATGGTACATTAGTATAGGGCAGCTCCATTATAATCTTATGATACCACCATTTTATATAAATTCATCACTGACTGATATGTTGTTACATGGCTCATGAGTGTAATAAAAAAGAACCAAACATTAATTCTGGAGCTGAAAAATACAATGAATGAAATGCAAAATGTAACAGAGAGTATAAATAGCAGACTTAATCAAACAGAGGAAAGAATCTGTGAACCCAATGACAGGGCATTTAAAAATATCTAGTCAGAAAAGGAAAAAAAAGAATAAAAAGGAATAAAGAAATTCTTTATGGAACAACATAGAAAGTGCTAACATTCACATTATAGAAATTTTAGAACTAGAAGAGAAGAGAAATGTACAGAAAGCTTATTTGAAGAAATAATGGCTGAAAACTTTTCAAATCTGAGGAAAATATATACATGAAGCTCAAAAGGCTCTAATCACGTTTAACCCAAAGAAGATTTCAGAAAGACATATTATAACCAAACTGTCAAAAATCAACAGCAAAGAGAGAATCTTAAAGGCAGCAAGAGAAGTTTCTCACATACAAGTGTACCACTATGAGGCTATCAGTGTACTTCTCAGCAAAAACCTCACAGGCCAGGAGAGAGTGAGATGATATTTTCAATGTACTGAAAGCAAAAAAAAAAAAACAACTGCCACCCAAAAATACTTTATGTGGCAAAATTTTCTTTAGAAATGAAGGATAAAGACTTTCCCAGACAAAGAAAAGCTGTAGGAGCTCATTATTCCTAGACCTTCCTTATAAGAAATACTAAAGGAAATCCTTCAAGCTGAAATGAAATGATACAAATCATTAATGTAAAACAATATGAAAGCTAAACGTAAGTATATAGACAAATTCAGAATATTCTAATACTGTAATGGTGATGTATAAATAACTTACATTTGTAGCCTAAAGGTTAAAAGATAAAACTATTAAAATAACTATAGCTACAATAATTTTTAATAGATACACAGTATGAAAAGATGTGAATTGTGACATCAAAAACAAAATGGAGGAGGGGACGACTAAAAGCATAATCTTTATATGCGATCAAAGCTAAGTTGTTATTAGCCTAGAACAGACTGTTATAACTATCAGATGTTACATGTAAGTCTCATAGTAATCACAAAGCAAAAACCAATAATAGATACACAAAAGATAAAGAAATCAAAACACATCAATACAAAAAACATCAAATCAAAAAGTAAGACTGCCAGGAAAAGAACAAAGAAACAAAATAGCTACAAAAAAAATCAGAAAATAATTAAAATGGTAATCATAAGTCCTTCTATATTAATAATGATCTGGAATGTAAATGCGTTAAATTCTCCAATCAAAAGACATAGAATGCCTGAATGAATAATGGATTTTTTTTAAAGAAGACGAACAAGCCCCACCTATACGCTGCCTAAAATAGTCTCATTTAGCTTTAAGGACACACATAGATTGAAAGTAAAAGGATGTAAAAAATATTCCATGCAAATGGAAAACCAAAAAAGAGTAGAAGTAGTTAGACTTATAGCAGACAAAATAGACTTTAATCAAAAACTGCAAAGAGACAAATGAAGTCAATACGTAATGATAAAAGAGTCAATTCATCAAAATATATACAATTATAAATATATATGCACCCAACAATAGAGTAGCTAATATATAATGAAAATATTAATAGATATAAAGGGAGAACTTGACAGCAATACAACGATAATAGAGGATTTTAATACCTCACTTTCAGCAAGGATTGATCATCCAGACCAAAATCTATATGGAAACTTTGGATTTAAGCTACACTTCCTTATTGATTTATTCTACATAAATGGTGCAAATTCTAGCCAGAGCAATTAGACAAGGCAAAGTAATAAAAGATATCCAAATTTGTCAGGAAGTACAAAATTGTCTGTTTGCAGATGATATGTTCTTATATAGAGAAAACTATAAAGACTCTACCAAAATAACTATTAGGACTTATAAGTAAATCAGTTTCAGTATATAAAATCAACATACAAAAATCGGTTGAGGCCAACCATGGTTGCTCACACCTGTAATCCCAGTACTTTGGGAGGCTGAGGTGGGCAGATCACCTGAGGTCAGAAATTCGAGACCAGCCTGGCCAACATGGCAAAACTTCATCTCTACTAAAAATACAAAAATTATCCAGGTGTGGTGGCACATACCTGTAGTCCCAGCTATTTGGGAGGCTAGGGCAGGAGAATTGCTTGAACCTGGGAGGTGGAGGTTGCAGTGAACCAAGATTGCACCACTGTACCCCAGCCTGAGTGACAGAGCGAGACTCCATCTCAAAAACAAATAAAAACAGAAAACAAAAAAAAAAATTAGTTGACTTTCTATACATTTACAGCAACTAAGAAAAAAATTAAAAGACCCACTCCATTTATAAAAACATCAAAAAGGATAAAGTAATTAGAAGTAAAGTAAGTCAAGGAGGTGAAAAATCTGTACAATAAAAACTATAAGACATTGGAAAAAGAAACTGAAAAAGAGAAAAGAAAACATACAGAAAGATATCCTGTGATTGTGGACTGAAAGAATCAATATTGTTAAGATCCTCATACTACCCAAGATGATTTATAGATTCAATACAATTCCTATCAAAATTCCAATGGTATTTTCACATAATAGAGGTCAGGAGATCGAGACTATCTGGGCCAATATGGTGAAGCCCCCGTCTCTATTAAAAAAACAAAAAAATTACCTGGGCATGGCAGCGCAGGCCTGTGGGCCCAGCTACTTGGGAGGCTGAGGCAGGAGAATCGCTTGAACCCAGGAGGCGGAGTTTGCAGTAAGCTGAGATGGCGCCACTGCACTACAGCCTCGGCGACAGAGCGAGACTCCATCTCAAAGAAAAAAAAAAAAAAAAAAGCAGACTTCCCTGCCCAGTTCATAGGCATAGAAGCTTTGCTGGAGGGAAAGCCTTAATTAGTACATGAGATTAGCATTTTATACTGTAAAAACAGGCATTTATTAATTAAAAGTGGTCAGACAGATATGGAATCTATCTAAGATTCAAGAACCTTAATCTCAGCAGAGGAGATATTTGACATACCAGTTTAGGCAGTGATTGGAAAGAAAGGAAATTCGCAGGTTTTAATTATTAAAACTCCCTGAGTGGGATCTACAAAACAACCTTACTCAGCTCTGCTCTTTCCTACTCCCCCTCCCACTGCTTCCCAAACGTCACCCATGCATCTGTTCCCAACATTGTCCTCTCCACAGTTTTTCCATTTGCCATACAAACTTTCAGTCTTGATTGGGTATCTCTGGTTCATCTTAGGAAACACTGTCCAATTATATTAAAATTTTAGCTCATTCCTCAGGTTCGTGCGTTTTTGAAACCCCCTTCCTGACTTCTCCCCACTTCCCTCCAAAAATGCAACTGTCTTTGCCATAGTGTATAGGTATTCTTTTCTATTTCGTTTACAGCCTAACGTGCCAGCCTGTCCTTAGGAACAGTGTGTAAATTGGTCTTTTAGACCTCAGAATACATTGTCTCAAGATATCAAATCACATGAAGTCTATTGGTTAAGAACGTGCATGAGGACTACAGAATTAACGTATTATTGCTTAAGATACCCTCAGGAAATGCAACCACACTTACCATTTGTGTTGCCAGGACTTTACCTTCCTCAACTGCAAAGGGAAAAGATACTTTCTTGGTCCCTGGAACAGGAGCTCAGGAGGAGACTGGGCTGCTGGTGGCACATGGTGAGGACCAAGAAAGGCAGCTAGGCATCCTGCCTGCCTTCTACACTTTGGTTTCAGCGATCCTTGTTTCTTCAGAAATCCTGGTGTATCGGTCCCTTTCTTCTTCCTTGAATTTTCCCTCTCATTGCTTTTTCCCATTCCTGAGCCTCTGCAGAACACACTGCCTCTTGAGGATTCATAAGGGTGTTTAGTGATAAGAAATCAAATAAGAAGAAGAAAAGGAGAGAGTGGATGAAGGGAACAAAATGAGTACCATTTCTGCTCCCTTCCCATCCTTCTTGCCTTTGATCATTTAAGCTTAGGGTTACAGTTGGCATCCCTTGGGTGGGAATCAGCCCACAGACTCGTTTTTTCTGACCTGTTTAACATTTTAAAAGCTGGAAATACTGGACAAACAGCCCCATGTTACAATTGGCTGAACTAAGCAGTAATAAGCCGTCTAGTTGAAGAGACTCCTCACTATTCTCTAGTGTTTACTTCTCTACTTCACTGTTTTATGATATCCTCATGGCCTCAGTAAATTATTTGAGTTTGCAATGTTTCTCTAGCAGAGAGTATGTTGTATTACTGTTTTCATCTCTACTCTCTAATGAAATTCTCAGGCATAGAGCACTCTCAATTGATGTAATCATTTTACATTTATTTTATACATATGTATATATATATCTGAAGTAAGAAGACTTTGGACTAGGTGAATTCATAGCATTTCTGGACCTTAACTACCATTAGTTGAAGGTTCATTTATGATTCCTAGCACAATAGTTTTCATGCCTTATCTGGATAGTTCTTCCCAGGAATTGAGATGAGAGGGAATCAAACTAGGTCTCTGGGAGGGAGAAGAAGCACTGAGACTCAGGCTGGGGATCTAGCTAATGAGGTAACCCTGGGTGTATGAAGGTAGCAGTAGGATTGATCCCGGTAGAGGAAAGGGGCTGAGAGAGGAAGGAGCTGATGGAAGAATTCACACACCTCTCCAATATCCTGAGACTTACCATCTTATCCTGTTCCAACCAAGATAACAAAGCTGTCAAGGAGGTGAAAAATCTGCAACCCTAGCCAGGCTTGGTAGTAATGAGAATATTGGGAATTATAACAGATGTACTTGGTACCCCACTCATAGCCCCTCACCTGTGTCATTCCTGGGCATGCTGGTCCAAGTTCTAATTGCAGCCCCTACCTACATCTTTTAGCTTATTGATTTCAGTGGTCCCTTGTGGAAATAAACCAGAGCCCAGTCTGCCTGTGCATATGGCAGAAATGCGAGAGGACAAACACCCGTTGGAGAAGCCTTCCACCAACAAGTGTATAAATACTTCAGCTTCCTCACCTCTTGGATGGGATGCTTCAGAGGTGCATGTCTGTTCTGTACTGTTCCTGAGCGTTTCTAATGGGAATAAGCTCCACTTATCTAGAGTGCAACCTGCTGGAAATGCACCTTTCACCATCCTCCTTTCCTTCTCTGCCTTATTTCCCACTTCTCTATAGATGGTTGTTGATCTTATCTCTCAAATAAACTATTTGTATTTGAATCCTTGTCACAGGGTTTGCTGCTGTGGGAATCCAAACTGAGATAGTTACCTTGTGAGATGATATGTGAAGGAGGAGGCAGGAGGAAGACAGCTGCGGCAAGAGAACAGAGGAAACAAAAGTTGCAAAGGAGTTGTGGAAATGGGGATAGGGAGGGCCATTACACATTCTCAACTTATTTTTTGACGGAAGCCTACAGATTGGATATTGTATTTTAAATCGCATTAAGTTTATGATAACTAAGAAGGAGAATTTTTAGCACATTGTTCTTTTCTCTTGTTTTCTAGTGACTATATTTGATACTGGTGCCCAGTAGTCAGAGACGCTAGCATCCTTACAGTGTTCAATTTCCCTGAGCTTCTTTTCTTATTAGGATGACATCCAATGTTTTCTTTACCATTCTTCTTATTTTTTCACATAGTATGAATATTTGATTTATCACTTATAATGAACCCTGACAACATGTTGGGGTTTTACCAATATGGAAAAGGTAACTGTAAGGCCGGTCGCCTCGCCGGGAGCTCGGACACACCCACACCCCCTCCCTCTCTGGGAGCTTGGACACGCCCACCCCCCCTCACACAGCCTAGCCCTCCCTTAAAGAACCCCGCCAAGATGCAAAAGAAGTCTTGTAAATCTACCTAATAGCATTCAAGTCTTAGCTACCCAATAGCAGTCGAGTCTTGTAAATCTACCCAATAGCATTAAAACCCTGCCAACCTGCCAATAGCAAGCTTGCCTGCTCCCTATAAAATCCCACGTCTGAGAGGAGTCCATGTGACTTCTCTGGCCTCTCCTGTCGGACCGCAGAACCTCGCCTGGGAGCTGAATAAATTCCCATTGGATCTTCTTGTGCTGGCCTCAGTTTCTTCATTTTAAACTCGGCAAGAACCCAAGGACCCTTACAGTAACATTATGTTAGTTTACCAACTATATTGTGTATATAGTTTGTAGATATATATACCAACAACATGTTGGTAAAATAACCACAATACATTATAAGATAATAAGAAACATGATTTGGTCATATGCAATAAAGTTAATGCCTGGGATACAGTGTTAATAGAATATGAGCATGAAAAAGATTTTCCAGTAAAGGAGATAGATTTGCTGAACTAACATCTTCCCTTTATCCATTTGTAGTCAATGGGATGTTTTTTTAAATGATGTCTAGCTGAACCAGCCAATGGAGATGAAAATATTTATATATTCTTTCTTCTAAATTCACTAGTCATTATATAGATCAATTGTAACTATGGCTACTCCTATGAGTTAATTTTTTTTTCTAGAGAGATTATAAACTCCTTGAGGATGGAAAACAATTGTTACTTTTTTGAATAATGTCTACCATCTAAAACAATGCACATAAAAGGTGCTCAATAAACTTTTGTTGAATTGAAGAGAGAAAATATAAAAAATTGAAAGTTTGTAATAATTATTTGCTGAATCTTACAGATATTCTTCTCTTATTTATTTATTTATTTTTGGAATCATTACAAGAAATGTTTGACCTCCTTTGATTTGTTGAGTTCAATGTGATTTCTTATATTTTAATAGGAATAAGAATTAGTCCTGCAATTCTTTTTGTTAACAGAATAAAAATGGAATGTACGCTTGCTGCTTCTCTATGCTGGCTGGTACCCATGCTGAACACTTTTCTCACTACATAGAGGTTTCTTTGTCTTCTGTCTTGCATTCTACCTTTGCTCACCACAGAGACATTAATGATGCCATGTATCCTTTTGCACCATGAGGATGCCATCGTTTGCAGCAGCTTTCATTATGCTTCTTGTCTCTGTCCCACTGTCGTCTAATTAAATAAATGGAAACTGGTAACCGATGAAAATAAACAGCAACTGCAAAATTTTGCCTCTTAAGAAACCGCTCTGCATTGTATTCCACTCTGCCTCATTGATTCTAAGATCTCTACCGCTTCCTTGTGTTCAGAAATCAGACTCTTCGGTTTGTCTTGCTTCAGTCAGACAAATGCTTTATAAGAATAACCTATATTTTTCAGACTGTGGGGAGGGAAGAAAAAGACTTTGAGAAAGTGACTAAGGAGGGAATAAGAGTGATACTGTCTTTGATTCAATTTAGTTAGACTGTGTTCTTTACGCCTTCATCTTTTTCTTTATAAAAAAGATAGCGTTTTTGATGCTCTGCTCCAGGCAGCCTCCCAGGGTGAGTGCAGATGTGCTGAGCCATTTGGCTGCCTTGAGGACCGACTCAGAAAGCCTCTCTTCTCACTAATGAAGTCATCTCCTCTCAGCAGCCCGGCCTCTCCCATCACTCCATGTTGGAACTTGGCTTTGGCTTGCATAGTTCTGTCATGATGTAGATGGTCTTTCAGCTAAGTTCTAGAAAAATCTGCTCAGCCATGAACAGGACATTTATAGCAAAGGAGAAAAAAATATTAAAACATTTTACTGTAACATTTTGATTTGAGGGTTGGAGAGCAAAAACTCTATCTGATTTCTGGGAAAAATCTAATGTTTTATGGCTTTCTAAGAAAATTTGTCTGTGTTTAATTTATCAGAGTAATTTATATACTTTAGGTTAAAGCACAATGAGATTGCCACTATCACTTTGCCTTTTGCAAGCTTTTTTTTTTTTTTTAACGAATAAAAAGAATGCAACAAAGAGCTTATATTTCTACACTTCCTAGAAAGCCAAAGAGAACTCAAAATGCTGGATAGAATGTCTGTCTCTAATCGGTAGTGTTTTTTTTTTTTTTTAATTTATGACACAGTCTTAGAGGATTGGCTTCCTTTTTCTAGGGTCTTTGAAAGTTATTTAAAGTGGATTTTTAATCTGTAGCATTATAGCATCTTCCAGAGAGGATAATTTGCTTCATCGTGCCTAGGACCAGTTAGACGAAGGAGTTGAAACTGAAGTCTTTGTTTTCTGAATTAGAATGATACTGGAATCTTGTCATCCCTAGAGCAGCAACAGATGATGCCATGTCTAAGAACACTTCACCTGATCAATAAAAAAAGAGAAGTCTGAAATGTGATCCTAACGAACCTCAGAAGGAGGTTTAGATGAAGATAATAAAATTCCCTGGAGACACATCAACCATTTACACCTTTCCTCTCCAAGTCATTGGCTTGCTGCCCCTGAGCTCAGCCAAGTTACCAAAGACAAGATCAAAGCAAGGAAGCAAGGCACATACCTTATGGTTTCTTTTAGACACAAGCATTGTGAATGAAGATCTTGCTTTATTTATACCTGGGTTATTGGAGTTTTCACAAAGAATATCCCCAGTACAAGGACATGATTTAAAGGGGTACGCACATAATAAGATTTTAATTACTGTTTGATTCAGACTTGAGTGTAATGGACAAATAAATACAATTTTAGTTATAAAACCTGCAAAATATATATTTTCCCATTCAAAAACTTCTGATTGTTTTGTTAGACAATAGAGAATCAGAAATAAATGCTCTCTTTTTCTTTCTCTTGATGAAAGAAAGTCCTTAAAAACAGTTATATAGAAATAAGAATACAAACGTAGTCTCTATTCTAAATATACCTGGTATATTTTCCTTTTTCCTTTTTATCCATTCTTTCTTTTAGATAGCTAGAGAGGAAAGTCTGCCCTAGAGATAGAAAGAAGATATTCATGGGGTATAATTTCATTTTAGTTATCTGATAGCCTGAATAAGTATTTAATTTTCTGAATAATAATGTTACAAGCCAAAGAAGAGAAAAGACAGGCAGTATAAAGCTTTTCAACATTGTCCACATTCGAATTTCTTAAGTCAGCCCAGAGAAAGTGCCTTTGCCCTGTAGAACTATTTGGTCAAGAGTTGTAATGTCTATGGACATTAAAAGAAACTATAAATTTTGAAAGATTAGAGAATCAAACTTGGCAAGATAAATGAAAACATCTCAGAATGTAAAAAGTATCTAACCCATCACTTTCAATCATGTTCCATTATGCACAGATGGCATTATTTATAGTGCATGTTAACTATTAACATTTCCCTAAAAATGGGCATTAATCTGCTATTAGTTGGTTGTTTTGCTCTAGTTCTCCTCTGTTGAAAGGTTTTACTAACTATATAATAAAGGGATAAAAGGGTAATAGATAATAAGCTTTTCAGACCGGCAGATCTGTCACTTACCAAATGGCCTTGGGCAGGTTACTTGAACTCTTTGAAATGCAACTAGATTTACTCAAATTTAAGAATAAGAACAAAAATACATATCTTGAAGTGTTTCACAGAAAGGTCTACCTTAATGTCTGGAGTATGTATTTCAACGAAGATTCATTTTATTTTTTTCTCTCTCTTCCTAAATCAAGTAATCTCGTATATAAAGTTGCTATTAGAAGCACTGAAAAGACCACTGGACTATTGATTGTGTGACCTTGGGACAGTCACTTTCTGGGCCTTAATTTGCTTATACGTTATACATGAAGGTTAAAGTCAAATCCTCTCTACGACTCCATCATTCTAAACATTTGATGAAATTGAATTTCAGTGTTTGGAATGGCAGTACAACAAATCTACTAACTAATTCACTGCAAAAAAAAATTGATTTCCAAATGATATAACTGATAGTTATATTACCCACTGCAGTGAGCTGATAAATAACAAAAGAAATGAAAGACGCACATTTTGAGAATTAAAAGTATCCTGACAAGGCTTCTACTTGTTTATCACTTAAAATCAATGACCATGCTGAATGCCTACAGATTACAAAAGCATAAAAGAAATCTTATAAATGTGTATGCACAGGAGTCTAGGTTACTAAAAGTTTTAAAGCATAAGTTTAAACCAAACTAATCAAAGGAATTGAGAGGAAAAATTGGCTTTCATCTTTAATCACTACTGTTCTGAGGCCCTATGTTTAATATAATTTTCTAAGTAGAGGCTTCCGAGAGAAGAACTGTGAGGATACTGTCATATTTGCATAGAAGGAAAAGTTTGCCATCCATTCTAGTGTCCCTAGTGTTATACTGATGTGCACCTTGGATTTATTTTGTTCCTATTGTATAAACTCAAAACTCACTTCAAAGAAAAGGAAAATCCAAAGTCTCTCTTCTCTAAGGGGACAGAAATCCTTTGTGTCAACTGTTTGACCCTTTGCTCTGTAAGGTCCTATTGGAAATCTTCTGTAACACAATGCAGGGGACGCTTCCGTGTGTTGATGCTGTTTACACAGTGGGGTGGGCCTGACTGAAGAAAAAAATCGCATAAACGCATGAAAGATTATGGTCTTATTTCCTGAACAGCATGAAAGGTGATTGATACTTCCAAGGAGTCCCTGTTACTCAGGAAAATTGTCAAATATTCTTGGAAAGACTGAAGGAAAGGAAGAACGAAGAAAGCAGAAGCTAGACATGTGGGGAGAGATTTGTGGCAGAGGAAAGGATTCTCTTTGAATGCGACAAGGGATTTGCCTGGGGGAATTTCCTGTCCAGCCCTTTATTACCAGGGTCATTGTGGATGGTGCTATGACGCTGGGCTCCCCATCGGGCAGTTCCCTGGGAGTGCAGTGGGGAATTCTTACACTTTCCCTCTAGGGTCTCCAAAGGATCTCGTTTTCTAAGTGTGTCTTTCAGGTTGGCCGGAGCCTTGAGCCTGACACTTCCTTTGATGGGACAGGCAAGCTCTGTGGGCGCGTAAACACGCTGTAACCAAGTTCTTTGCTGATTTTACAGTTTTGTATGCTCCCGAAAAGAATTGAGTGTACTCAATTGTCTATTGCTGGCCTGCCCCATAAGAGCCTGGGGGCTCCCTTCCCCTAACCCAGAACTGGCTGCGCTGGGGGCGGGGAAGTGGGGGTGGGGGAGGAGTGGGAGGGCAGTGGTTTCCGAGAGCAGAGCGACGTTACTGAGTGAGTCCTTGAATGGGGAGCGCTGCTGTCCCCAAGCCGATTGGTACTTCTTGTCAGTAAGAAACGCTAAGAGGTGGGAGTTCCTGGGGAGGGAGGCAGGCGGTCCCTACCGCAGGCGCGGGGAGCTGCCTTTCCAAACCCTCCGCCTGCTTTCCAAGCCTGGGCTCTTAGGAGTGGCTGAAGCTGCGGAGCGCTTTTGGAGCCTGTGAATGAACCCTCCTCCTCTCCCTCCTCCTTCTTCTTGCTGAGTCTCCTCCTCGGCGCTGACGGTACAGTGATATAATGATGATGGGTGTCACAACCCGCATTTGAACTTGCAGGCGAGCTGCCCCGAGCCTTTCTGGGGAAGAACTCCAGGCGCGCGGACGCAACAGCCGAGAACATTAGGTGTTGTAGACAGGAGCTGGGACTAGGATTTTCGGCCAGCCCCGCATCCTCCCGCATCTCCCAGGGCCGTCCCGCACTCTCCGCACCCTTCCCCAGGCCACCACGTTTCCTATGTGACCCGCCTGGGCAACGCCGAGTCAAGTCGCGCAGCGCTGCGGTGAATTTTCCCCCCAAACTGCAATAAGCCGCCTTCCAAGGTAATCACGTTTCTTTTGTTCCCCCCTTAAAAAAAAAACTTACAGAAAAAAACCCGCGAGCTTAGAAAAAAGAAGTACATTGCAATTGGTAGAAGGCTTTAATTAAGGGCAAGGAGCTGTAAGGCGAAGTTAAGAAATTGTAGGCTTTTAAAAAAATGCAGGTAACTTTCAAAAGGGCTTTTGGGGAG
This sequence comes from Aotus nancymaae, assembly GCF_030222135.1. Taxonomy (NCBI): domain Eukaryota; kingdom Metazoa; phylum Chordata; class Mammalia; order Primates; family Aotidae; genus Aotus; species Aotus nancymaae. The sequence continues at coordinate 75,796,325 of NW_026988425.1, forward strand.
AGGGATACAGAGGGACCTCTGTGTTGAAAAAGATTCAGACAAAAGAAGCCCAGGGTGGGGTGGGGGTAAAATGACTAACGGAACTGGGGGAAGGGTGGGAATAAATTGTAGAGAAATCATAAAAAAGTAGTGGGTTCTTGAGGTGGAGAGAAGAGAGGGACCTTTGGCACTTTGATTTTTTTTGTTCTTAACACGCTCGAGGCAAAAGTTTGAATGGGGACTACCAAGACTTGCCCACAGACAAGTCACCGAAGGCGCCTCGGTGCAGGCCACCTGGTTTCCCAGCCCCTGGTGTGTGGTCAGTGCCTGGTGTTCCTGGAAAGCCATTCCCGGGCAGCTTCTGACAGTGCGACCCGGCGCCGAAGCAGCCTGGGACCTGCGCGGACCTGACCCCTTCAGACCGCCAGCAGCCTGGGAGGAGGTTCGGCCGGGGGAGGTGCAGGATCCCTGCCCTGTCTCTTGGGCGACTTGGGGACTGTCACGGCTCTCTCCCGGTGTCCCTGGGTTCTTTTGTCCTGTGCGCGGTGCGCAGGGGCCAGAAGGGAAGGAGCAGAGGATGGGGGGTGGGGTTATTGGAGCCCCGCGGAGGACTGGGAGGCCCCTGGGCGGGAAAACCCTGTTCTGAATCGGCAGGGGTCTGCAAGATTTTTTTTTCTTACCCTGAAGAGCGAAATGGGGTCTGTCGCTCCCATCTTAACAAGTAAACCGGCACCTAGAGCGCACTGCAGACAAAGGTGGCGAGGGGACCCGAATCAGGGGCCTCTGGGTCCGGTCCTCTCGCCCAGACTACAGGAGTCATCCGTTTCCTTACATATCCCCCACCCCCTCCTAGTTCTCCGATCTAGTTGAGCAACTTTACTGGCAGGTCTAGCGGCAGCGGAGCGCGCGTGCCGGGAGCCCCGGGGGACGTCCTCGGCTGGAGCGTCCCACCGTCCTGCAGAGGCGTGGGCGCTGTAGGGCGACATCCCTGGTGCGTGCGGACCGAGGGCATCCGGGTTGTCCTGGCTCGTGGTCTGTGTCACTGGGCGTGGAGCGGTCTGGGTGTTAGGCAGTGGAGAGCAGGGTAGAAAAATAGTGTCATAGCCTAAACTATTTGCTCTCGAATCCAGCTGCGTCCCGGCTAGCCCTGCATGTCCCTGGGAGATGCTGCGGGAAGTGGGAGAAATCTACGCGGCGCCGGGAGAGTTGCCTTGCCGCGCACACACCGAGGCGGAGTCTCTCTGGGTCTCGTTTCTCATCTTTGTGTCTCCCTCTCTGTCTCCATCTTCTCTGCCTCCTTTCCCCTCTCCCAGCCTCTGTTCTGTCTCTCTGGCTTCTGCGACCCCTCCCCCACAGCTGACAAATGAATGGCTAGTGTGAAATCCCGGCCTTCCCCATCCTCCGAGGCAGCAGGGAGGGAGGAGCAAAGGAGGCGGTGCGCTCCTTCGGATCTGCCCCCAGTTTAGCGCCTAGGACTTGGAGAACCTAGATGTCTAGGAATTGGAAGTTTTGCAGCGGGTGTGGGCGCCCCCTGATGGAGAAGTCCCGCACGGGTGGAGAAAAACGAGTCCCCCAGACCTAGCGAGCCGCTTTCACAACCTTGTGTTCAAGAATGGAAGGCCCCAGTTTCCTCTGGAGTCATTCATTTTCCACCCCACAATCTGCGGCGTATATCTAGGGTTTTGGAGGACCGTGAAAAAAGGTCTTGGTCTGTGCAAAGTGCAGCGGCGCCTTCTCGCGAGTCGGCTGGAACGCACGCGGCGCCTTGGGTCGAGTTCGCCGCTTAGTGGGAGAACGCACATGGCCGGGATGGAGCAGGTTTCGGAGGTCTTGACGCGCCACCCTGGGCGTCTTTAAGAAAGATAATACAAATGCTGTGCTTTCAAAACCCCTGACCACTTGAACCCAACGCTAGGGCCCCGCCCCAGGATATTGCAAAAGAAAGGCTCCTAATCCAAAACTTAAACTTCCTCAACTTTAGGGCGCGCGTCGTACGGGAAAGTGGATGGAAGGCGCGCGGCGGGAGGAAAAAAAAAAGGGAAGGAAGGGAAGTGGAAGGAAAAAGGACTGTGGAGAGGAGGGAAAGAAGAAAGGAACGGAGATGGGGCAGATGGCGTTCAAACAGCCAGGAACAGACCGGAAGGGTTTGTTTCCGGGTTTGAATCTGAATTTCGAGACTCGTTTTAGGATACTCTTTTTTCCTCTCCTAGCGGCAACAAACGCGACGCAGCGACGTGCCGGGGTGGAAGGGTGGGAAAGCACTAGACGAGCGGAGGTGGTCCAGCCCCGCCCAAAGGGGCTGGGTCTGGGGGCCGCCCCGACTCGCTCAGCCGGCGCCAAGGGAGGACCCGCAACAGGCGCTCCCCGCAGCGGCTGGGTTTGCCAGCCGCCGCCACGTGGGTTGGAGCTTCGGCTTCCAGCCCGAGACGGGTGTGACTTCCTGGGCTCAGAGACAGCAGCACTGCCGCACAGGCGGTCGGCGCAGCCGAGGCCCCCACCCACCGAGGCCAATGGGGGCGGGGCGAGGAAGGCGGGGCCCAGCTTAGCGGAGAGAGCCGAGTGGCCGCGCACCCAGCGCTCGGGGCCGGCTGCAGCTGGAGCTGACCCGACTTCCATCCAGACCGCGCTAAACACTCTTCTTAAAAGGCTATTTAAGATTTTCTTTTCTTGCTTCTTGGGAGTGGTAGGAGGGGCATAGTGCTTTTGCCTTGAGACAGGGGAGAGGTTAAAATTTACTCCAAGCAAACTTTTTGGCAGAAAAATGAGACGACTTTATACTGTGCTTCATTTGTTGATTTTTTAAATACAGTCAGGTCAGTCTAAAGACCATTTTTAGTCAATTAACAGATTAATTTCTTTCCAGACTGTCATAAAGAATTCGCCTAGAATGGCAAATATTGCCATTCGACAAGACTAATAGAATTTCATGGGGGCAAACATGAAAGGGCTGCGGGTGTAACTGAAGTCCCTGCGCGTCAGTGAGATCTGGCGGGGACTGAAAGCTCAGCACCTATTTAGGAAGTGACTAAGCTGAAGACCTGGAGAAGCTTGGCGCTAACGAGACGCAGCTACTCAGAGCTGCATTTTAAGTCCTCCCATTTTGCTCTATCTTGGAAGAACTGGGTTTTAATCTATCTCTTCAGATTCTGAGGCTAACATCCACTTCTTTTTCTTTTTGTCTGCTGAAAGCTGTGACCTAATTAAGTACTTCTTTACGATTTTGCCAAACCCATCCTGAAAATGTTCGTATAAAGTCCTAAAATAAGATGTTGTGAGTGTAATATAAAAATAGGAAGGTACTAATGGAAGCAACAATTAGCGTTGTGAGATAGAAGCGGTTCCCAGTTTGTAACTTGGAAATGTTAAGAGCAGTGCGTCAGGGAGAAGGTCTCCAAGAGCCTGACTTCTTGTTCTGAACTCTAAGTAAAGAAAGAAACATGTTAGAATTGTATTGTCTGCCCGCACTAATACTGCAAAGGGTTCCAATGGATTCCAATGTGACTGAGCAATTACTTCTCCACTACCAAGTCTACAGTCCTTAATCTTCTTGTGGGAAGATTAGGTAGGAAGAGGGATGAGATTCAAGACAATCATTTAGGATTTATGTTAGAGTTCAAAGTTTTGTTTCTTTTGGTAGATAAAAACAGAGTTGGTTTTCAATCGTATTTCCTGCTTTCCAAAAAACAAGGTTTGAAAAGAATCCCCCCAGATTTACATAGGTTTACAGTTGCAAACTGGAGGATGATGCCTTTGATATTACAGAATACCTGTATCTATACACTGGTAAATTCTGCTTGGAAAGGACCTGAATAGCTAAACGAAAGGTGACGATGATTAATGTTTAAGATACTATCCATTGTTCTCTCTTTTGTTATATTATTAGGCTTAAATACTTTGGAGTTAATGATTGGTCACTTAACTAACAGAGCCTTTGAAAGCACAGAGGTCAACTAACTCTGTCTCCCAAAGTCTGGCAACTAAGCCTTCCTTTTCTGGTAAGATTTAAACACTTTCGTTGGTGACATTCATGGACAAACATAAGTAAACACTGTATTTAAAATGGGCTATTGCCCTGTGATGGAGTAGAACTTCTCAAGACACGTGATTCTTTTAAGGGAAAGAATTAATGACTGTAGTAGGCTATTTTTTCACCACCCACCTAGAGAAACTAGTTAGGACTGACAAACACTCATTGTTGGGAGTTACTGGCTCTGGTCTGAGAAAATATGCTGATTGTTACATAGGTCTGTAATTCACCAGAAAACACAAAGCGTGTACTCTCACTGATTTGGAATCAGAAAAAGGGGGATTAGAATTGAATGCCTTGGCCAAGCTCCATTTCAATTAGTGAATTTTTGGAGTTTCCTCTTGTAGCCTAGACTTGGTAAATTACATAGATATAAAGTCTCTCTCTCTCTCTCTCTCTCTCTCTCTCTCTCTCTCTCTCTCTCTCTCTCTCTCTGTGTGTGTGTGTGTGTGTGTGTATACACAGGGTTTTTAGACACTGCTAAGTTCTTACCATTGAATGTTTTAGAGGTGTTTCAGTGGTCAGTATAAAGAATCTTTGTTTAATGTGTCAGTTCTGTTTCCTGAAACATCTCTGGGTAGATTTACCATCTATAAAAGGGTACAAATGTATATACTTCTTTCTATATCTATATACATCCTACCTTATTCTTCCAAGGATTTTAAGAGGTGTTTATGTCTATAAAATAAGATTACATATTTCGCAGTAAACACATATGTGATAAATTATAATCTTTTTTTAATTAAATTATTGATTTGATATTACCTGAGGAATAGTGGAATGAGCACTAGACTTGGAATCAGAAAGTTTGAGTTGGACTCACCAGCTGAGGAAACCAAGTAAAGATACTGCTTTTGGACCTTTAGTGTCACAATCTATTAAATGAATATGCAGTTATAAAGATCAAAAGAGTAACTACTTGGAAAAACTGTACAGAAAAGGGATGATAATATGCATGTGAGATTCAAATTGATCTCATTCTGTAATTTTGATGATAACTGCATTACCCAAGCCATATCGTTCCTACTAAATCTATAAAATAAATCAGAGAGGGGCATATTGTTTTAAAAATTGTTTAGTTTCATTAATCGGAAGACAGATTCCAGAAATTGACTCAAATGAACTTGGACAGTCAGTGGAAAAGAAGAATTATGCAGTAAATGGTTTTAGGACAATTGATGGGTCCACTCAAAATAAGACTCAGTCTCTAACTGATTTCTCATCTTAAAAGAAATTTAAAATTAATCAAATATGAAATGTAGGTGATACCTTTTAAAAATGATGAAAGTAAATCATAGGATTAAAAAAATAGGAATAGAGAAAACCGTTCCAAGCAAAACGTAAAACCCAGTAGCCATTCTTGGAAATATTGACTAAGTAGCAATTAAATTACACAAAAGCAAGTAACACATTTGGAAAACATTTATGACATATGAGAGATAAAGAGTTAATATCTCTTGATATTCCATGGACTTTTATAAATAACTTTGAAAAGTCCACATCTATCAAAATATGAGCAAAAATTATATACAGATAGTGGCAGAAAGAGACATATAAAATTATATAAAAAATCGCTCAGCCTCATCTGTAATTAAATAAATGGTAATTAAAACACCAATGATATGTTGTACCATTTTTTCACCAATCAGAGGAATAACACAAAAAATTTGTTTTCATTTTTGTTTTTGAGATGGAGTCTCGCTCTGTCACTTAGGCTGGAGAGCAGTGGCATGATCTCAGCTCACTGCAACCTCCACCTCCTGGGTTCCAGCAATTCTCCTGTGTCAGCCTCCCTAGTAGCTGGGATTACAGGCACCCGCCACCATGCCTGGCTAATTTTCATGTTTTTAGTAAAGATGGGGTTTCACCATGTTGGCCATGGCAGCTGGTCTCAAACTCCTGATCTCATGTGATACACCCACCTTGGCCTCCCAAAGTGTTGGGATTACAGGCATGAGCCACCATGCCTGGCAAAAAGAATGTAAAAAAACTTTGATGCAAGTTTATGTTGTCCGGGTTGCAGAGAAACTGGGTCTCTCATATACTATGGTGGAAATGTAAGTAGATTCCTCCACTTTAAAAAATAATTTGGCAATCACATTTTTTTGATTTTTTTATCAAAAATTTTTAAAACATGTATATACTCTATGATCCAGCAATTCCACTTCTTGACATTATTATATGGATGGATATTGGTACCAATGTCACTCAAGACAAATGGACAAGGATATTCTTTGCAGCATTGATTCTAAGAACAAATATCTGGAAACAGTGTAAAGGCTCATCATAGGGAACTGTTTAAATAGAAGTTGTTGTATCCACCTAATGGAAAACTATGCAACTGTCAAAAATAACGTGGAAAAATTGTATTTGCTGATTTGGAACATTCTCCAAAATATATTGTATTTTAAGTGAAAAAAGTAATCTACAAAATCTACTATATAAACTACAAAACTGTTTATATAGTTTACATCTAATTATGTAAAATGGGTGTATATTAATTCCTTTAACAAATATTTATTGAGTGTTCTAGACATTGTGGATACAGGAGTGAACAAAACATCAAAGACTGCTCTGTTAAAACCTTTACTATGGTAGGTAGAGAAAGGCAATTCCCAATCACATATGCAAAATGGCTATATGTGCTATGATGAAAATAGAGCATAGGAAAGGGAATGGAGTACAGTTTGTCTTAGGTAGAGTGATGAGAAAGGAGTTCACAAGGTAGAGAACAGAGGAGTGCTAAGGTGCAACAATGTGGAAAAGCTTAGCCACATCCAGGTTCAGGAATCCAGTTTCAGGTTAGTAATAAATTCATGTGACGCTATTACTTGTATGAAACAAATTCATGAAATTTCCCATCTAAATCATGTGATTTCTTTCTGCGTTATGATGATTCTTTCTGTGAGAAAGAACCAAGGAGCAATATGATACGTGATGCTCATTACATCCACTTTGTAGCCGAAGTATCCTAGAGAGTTGGTTGTCTAGGGGAACTAATTAGCAGAATGGGCAGAATGGTAGACAAAACCACCGTGTCTGTGTCCTCAGGTCACCCTTGTCAGCTGGGCTTCCTCAAAATCAAGGGAGAATACTAAATATCTATTTAATAGAATCTGGACTTTCTCTCTGAGGCTGCCCATCCCTGGAGTGTCCCTTATCCTCCCTGCAGACATTTCTGATGGATAGGCGTTCTACTGACCTTGTCATTTATGTATCCTAGGCAATGAAAAGTCTCAGTACCCTGTACCTGGATTGTTCAATGACTTACTTCCCTTCTCAATGACTTCACTGGAGTAGAAGGCTAAATATAGGCACTGGCTCTCATATCTCCCAGGTCTTTCCAGGCAGACAGACTTGTTATCACTAGCAGACATGGAAAAGTGGAAGAATGGAAATAGAGATTTGGAGTGGTGCTAAAACAAAGACAGAGGCTTCAGAAAGCTTTCCATTTAATAAGGTCAAATGTAGAAGACAAAAGACGAAACTTAATGACCAAGGATAGGCATCTAGCTTTGAGAAAATTAGAGAAATGGAATGAATGCCTTGGACTCCAAGGAAGAGGCAATGGAAATGTAGTTCTAAGGCAGCTAAAGTCAATAAAGCCCTCTGATGTATTTACTATAGAAACAAATGATCATCCTTTAATTCAAGGGTTGCAAACTTAGGTGACTACAGGGGCCAGGCATGGAGTGGAAATGGTAAGAGACTAAGAAGAGGAGTAATGGCCTTGAGCACACAGACCCAAGGGCGGTGACTGTTGCTTGGTTAGTGCTCATGACCAGCCAGCTGAAATATAGACTTAGTGTTGCTAAACCTTCTGATTTTTTGAAAGAAGTTAGAGATCTGATATTTAGTGTAAACATTCTAATTTTTAAATTGAGTAACTTATTCAAACATATTTATGCAACTTACTCAAATGTATTTAAAACATGTCTGATCTCTTCTTTGTATTCTTACCTAGTCTTAGAGGTAATCTTAGGGAAAGAGATGCGTATATTATACCTATATAGATGGAGGACCATTCTCCCCTCCCCATCAAAAGACTAAATATTTTATAAGGATTAAGTGTGACACAAAGAGTTAGACTTTTGAGTATTTAAATTGAGTAGGCAACGCAAATGCAGAAGATCCTTCCCTGGGTCAGGATCACATCTCTGGTTTTTTTAAAATGGGATTTGACTCTCTAGATATTGATGAACATCATATTATTGGGTCATGGCAAATCTTCAGGTAGACCGATTCAAAAGTGTTCAAAAGTATTCCAGGTGTTAAGAAATTTTTGGCACTGAGTTTCAGATGTGTTCCTGCATAAGAAATAGAGGCATTGATCATGTATTTGGTCTGCAAACATTCCTCAAGGATCTACTCTGAACCTGGCACTGAAGAAGTATTGTGGGAATTATTAAGTTGAATAAAGTACTAGCTCTGCCTTCCGGAAGCCTACTGATCTACAGAGGAGATCAGACATGTTTACAGATAACGATTTGAAGTACATAGCAGTAAGTTATAGGACAATTTATTCTAAGCATAAAGTGCATATTGCTATTATAGTGGTAACCTAGGTTATGATTTTTATAATTTTCAAATGCAAGAGCTTCAAATACTATTCTTTTTACTCTTAGTGATATGAAACCTGTGTTAGAACATTTACAGAAAGTCTGAATTAGTAATTTTTATAATAAATATTGAGTACTTAATGTATCTCACTGAGATTTATTTTACATACATTATTTTATCAATTTTTATGATCGCTTTAGTAAGTACTAATTTTCACTACTAAGTAGCTACAGAAAATGAGGTTTAGAGAGACATAGTGTTTTACCCAAAGAATATGAGTAGAGAATGCAGAACTTGAATTCTGGGCTATTTGACAGTGGAGCCCAGACTTTTAAAATTACACTTATAAAGATTTCCTGGAAAAAAAAAATAAAAAAATTGAGAACACATTTTCTTGAAGGAAAGTAGGAAATTATTGTTTATAAGTACAATTAAAGAAAGTGTTCTTATTTGGATTCAGTTAATACTCATGGAATGGATTTTCTTTAACACCTTTTTATGATGCAATCCAATCTTTTACTTTGACTGTGCAATTGATACCTTTATTTTTCCTTGAAATACTTTAATAGCATAGAGATATAGATGTGTACTTCATGCTTGCTCCGCTGTCTTATAAGAAATCCAGAAATGTAGAAACATTATGGCATTTCCCAGTGAGTGGTTAACAAAGTCTATTAGCATATCCTAGTGATTATATGATAAATAACAAACTTAATTATCAAGGTTAATTTAGGATTATCAGTTGTATGCTTTTCATTGTGAATTATCAGTTGGTCTATAGATGGAAAATATAAGATGTATAATGTATATTTATATTTATGTATAAGATGTATAATGTGTAATTTTAAAAATGCTCTTCAGGAAATATCTAGAATTATAGAATTTTAAAATTTTGTTTTAAAAAGGTCTAATCCTTATTTCAAAATACATAAAGAAATCAAATGCAAAAAAATTAAGAAAATATCTTAATTAAATGCTGTACAAATCCAAGCCCAATTTGTGTTCAAGATCAGTTTCATAATTTATGACTGATTTCAGCATTTGCTTCTTTCAATCTAGGTTTGCTAAATAATATGGAATTTATTTTCCAAGGAAGTTATTGAGGGACCCAACTAAAAATATATGTATCAGTTAAGATGTTTTCAGCTGTAAGTAACAAAAAGTCACGATTTTATTGGGTTTAAATGATAATGACATTTATAATCTCATAAAATGAAGTTCAAAGGCATGGTCCACTCTAGGTCTAATTCTTAAGGACTTATGGCTTGCCTTTGGTGATTCTTTCTCAGCTTCATTTCCAGAGACTATTTCATTAACTCATGGATGCAAAATCCCTACAACAGTTCCAGCAGAAATATTCCAGCATGATAATGTCCAGAGAAGAAAACTGACCACCTCTTCCTTTTTCTCTCTTCTCAGGATAAATCTATCTTTCCCAGGGGCCCTTCCCTAGAGGAAGAGATCCTCTCACATCTCACTAGCCAAAACTATATCACATACTGTTCCAAACCCAATCATTGGAAAAGGAAATAGGACCACTATAATTAACTTAGGATATCAGGATCATCCCTCGGGCTGGGGTTTGACCCAGGATCCTATATGGCTGAGGGTTCCATTCCAACTAGAACGGAACCAGAGTTGTGTTAGAAAGGAGAAACAGGTGACTATTATAGAATAGTTCTAAATGCTACCAAGAAGGGCACAACTGTAGAGACCAAATAATCTTTTGCCATTCTTCTGGAAGTTGGCACTTTGATTTCTAGATGGTCCCCCAACACTGGTACTTATTCTCTTCATAATTATAGCTGCCTTGAAATTTGCACTGGAAGGGATCACTCTGAGACCCAGATTGTTAAATGTCTTTCCCAAAGTCATGCAATAAATTAAATGGCAAAGCCGGGGCAGTTTCTTGACTCAGTACAGGTTATTTTCTTTTATTCTTCACTCTTGAGACTTCAGAACTATTGGTACTACTTTAAAATTCATGGCAAGAACTGGTCACTTTTGTAATTAACACCTCCTTATAATACATTTATTTTGTTTGTTTAGCCAGCTAGAAACTACATGGAGCCTGCGCTTTAGAAAGCCAGCTGAAGCCCTTATTCTCTGTTTTGGTATTAGGTACATGAACCACCAATTGATTTCTTCTCACCTTACCCTTGATGAAGCTGTTTTTCTTTCAACATCTCTCCCTAGTGCTCCCCATCTTCCGTTGCTCATTATAATCAGCTTTCTGTTTCTAAATAGACTTTGTGGTCACCCATTTCTCTTTGTGCCCCCTCCTAGCCACTAGTTACTTGAGCTGTGGTCTCTATTGTTCTTTCTACAGCCTACCCACTGGTGGTTGTCACACACATCCACATTGTTTTATGTTCCCAAACTATTCTGGAGTGATTTTGGTAATGTTGCATTGGATGAGATTCAAACTAATAATTAAAGCATCAAAATAACTTCTGCTATTACAGGTTTCCTCCTGTTTTTACAATCCAAGAGGAGCTACTTCTTGTATTACACACAATGCACAAAAAGCATGTGATTTATTACCTGCTATAAACCTGACTGCTTGTGATTTACTTTGTGTTTTTGTTCATTTCTAGGCCAAGATGTTGATAAATATAAAGAGCATCTTATGGATGTGTTCAACTTTAATAGCAACCCATGCGCTACATAAAGGTGAGTGTGCTAACAGTTTCTTTGCTGCTAATTGAAATAAAAATGTGAGTCCTGGAGAATGAAATGGCAATGTGGAATCACTGGAATAAAAGATTGATTTAAAAAATCTATTAAGTGCTGAAAACTATTAGTTAAAATATTATTGGACTAAAAACTTTGATTTTAAATAAAGTCAAAACAAAATAATAAGTAGGGTGCTAAAGATGCAAGTGGACTTTCGGTAACTTCCCTAATTACTTTCAGGCTCCGCAAAAAAGCTCACATATGGTATTGGGCATATTTAAAAATTCCAACAGTATTTCTCAAACTTTCCTATGTAAAAAAAGAAACACTATTAAACACCCAGCAGGCTAGAATTTGAAAAGAGTTGAGAATATAAAGAGAAAGCTGACAACCATATTTTTGCCTTTACTTCCTTTTCTTTTCTTTCTTAAGAAAGTGATTGGGTATGCATGTGTCCTAGTTTTTTAATTTCAAAGTTTATATTCCTCTAATGAGGTTGCTATAATTCCAAGTTTATTATTTAATATTTTCAAGGTAATATATCAAGGAATTTGAAGAAAGATACTATCCAACAGTTTCACTCATCTGCTTCTGTTTAGTGTACCTCTCCAGACTCAGATTCCATTTCTTCTTCATACTTACATTATGCTTTAGACTCATCTTTTATGGTTTTCCAGATGAATTCCTTTTGCTAAAGTTTAAGTATCACTCTATCTATTATCCATCTATTCATTTACCCATTTATTCATCCATTTATTTACTCATCCATCTGTCCATCATCCATCCATCCATTCATCTGTCCATCCATCTTTCCATCTGTTTGTTTATCCATTCCTCCATCCATCCATCCATCCATCCACCCACCCATTTTCCCACTCATCCATTCATTTGTTCACTCATTGATGATATTTTTTGAATACCTTCTTTGTGTCAGGTATTATTCTGGATATCCAGGAATATACCCATGGATGACTCATGATTGGCCTATTTTTCATTAAACTTAATCCTCTAGTTATAGGAGACCAGCAATAAACCAGTAAACAAACAATCCAGCTATTTTCAAATTGATGAACATAAAACAGAATGACATCTTAGAGAGTGACTTGGGTTGGGGGAAGTTGATAAGACCTCCTTGAGAAAATAACGTTTAAACTGAAATGAGAATGATGACAAACCAGCCAGCCAAGATCTGTAAGTTAGGAAGAAACATAGTGTGTTTGAACAGCAGAAAGGTCACTGCAGTTGTAGAGTAGTGATCAAGTGCAAAGTAGGAGATATGGACAGAGAGATTAGCAGAAACCAACTCATCTAAATAATATTGACACCTTATACTTGAATAGAACTCCCGGGAACTGTTTTAAGTGCTTAACACTAACTCATTGAAACATTCATTACCCATGTATTCTTTTGAGGAAACTGAAGTACCAAGAGAGGCTAAGCAGGTTGCTCAAAGGCCCAAACCCTGTAAGAAGCAAAGCTAGGAGATGAACCAATTCTTGGGGGTGTGTATTCTTCACCACCATGTTATACTTCTAATCTATATGAAACATTGTAGGCTTTAAAAAAGTCTATATTTTATTCCAAGTGCAATAGGAAGCATTGAAGGGTTTCAGCAAAGAAAGATGTGAATTGATGAATGTTTTAAATATTCAATTTTTGATAATCTATGCAGATTTGATTGTAGGAGAGCAAGAATAACAGCAGAGATATTATCTAGGAGGTTATTGTAGTAGCCTGTGCATGAAGTGGGGTAATTTAGATCAGGTGGCAGTAGAGATAGAAAGAAGTGAATTGGATAAGTGGAGATGGAGGAGTCAGACCTACTGATAGATTGGATGGGGTGTGTAGTAAGGGCATGAGAAAAGTCAAGGATAAATTGACTCCTGGGATGGTTCTATTTCCTCTTTTCACCTCTGGCTTCCCCTTTCTAGCCAATTTACAAGCTCCTCCTTGGCCGGGTGCAATGGCTCACACCTGTAATCTGAGCACTTTGGGAGGCCAAAGTTAGAGGATTGATTGAACCCAGGAGTTCAAGACCCTGCCATCTCTACAAAAATTTAAAAAAATTATCCGAGCATGGTGGCTCAAGCCTGTAGTTCCAGCTACTGGGAAGGCTGAGGCAGGAGAATTGTTGAGTGCAGGAGGTCGAGGCTGCAGTGAGCCATGATCACACCACTGCAGTCCAGCATGGGTATCAAAGTGAGATCCTATCTCAATAACAAATAGATTAAAAAATCCCTCCTCCATGTTCCCCTTGTCACCTGTGCTGTTACAGATATAATAATATCTACCACGTTCTTGGGAAAAGTTATTGCTTTTCTTACCAAGTAGACTACTGTAAACTGCAAAAAGGCCTTTCATCTTCTAGCAGAGTGCCTGACACACTGACAGCACTTAATCATTTTATATGTTGCCTAATGAGTGAGTGAATGAATGAATAAATGAATAAATAAATAAATAAATAAATTCCACAGTGAACCACCTGGATGGTTTTTAGAATCCAGGCTCCACCACTCAGATCATGAAGACACACCAATCAGATGGTGAAGCCTAAGAGTTGTCTTCCTCGAAGTTTTTGGGAGATGAAGGTGAAAGTTACAGAGAGGAAAGGAAAACAGCATCCAGTGAAGATGGAGAAAGGGATATGAAAAGGAGAGTGGCATTTGGATGGGGAGAATTGGAAGGGAATTTACAGGGAAAGTAGCAGGCAACCATCCCTCAGCTCAACTTTAGACTTTCCACTTAAAGGAAGAACTCATGCAATGAAGAACAACTTGTGGTATAGCTGCTTTACAGTGTTTACAGAAACAATTATAACAGCCAACAACACTGAGTAATTTCTGCATGTCTGTACCGATTCTTTGTAAATCCATGATCACTATTAATAGATGTAATTAGTTTGGGGCTAATTTCAGGAGAATTTTTTTATATGAGAGGTGAAAGTTGCAAATATACGATCCCATAAAACGGATTTTCTGGGTTTGTAGTGGAAAACACAGTCGTAACTATTGTTGAGTCAATACATCAACATCTTAAGGTTTTCTCTGTTTATTTCTAGTCACAGAAGAGGCCAACGACTAACACCTCATCTATTGTTATTGTCTTTATTTTAACCCAGGAAGAACTATTTCTTTTAACAATACACATTATGTTATCTTATAAACTGTCCTAATCATTGATTCTCTACCATTGGCTTAGTTATTTTGATGTTCCCCTAACAGTAGCCTCACCTAGAGGCTACTATTAACTTGTTGACCATATTTTCATGAAGCGAGCATTGCTTGTGCATTAACAACAACTTCCATTATTACCAACACATTGTCTAGCCTAATTAATAGAGGAAACATAGTCATGCACAGTCATGAATAAGTGAATGAACTACATATTGATATTGTCACTTCAAAGAGTGATATATTCCCATATTCTCAATTTGACATTTATTTGGCCAAGGTGTGTGTGTGTGTTTGCCCAAATTGTGCAGATAGAATTTACATCATCCTTACTCTAAAGAATCTACTGACAGAGAATGAGGAGTAATTGATTATTCATTATTTAGTGATTTCTCCCTTACTGTGCTCATTTGGACCACAAACCATCTGGTAACAGTGAACGTTTTATTAGGATTCATTTGTATTACTTGAATTGTAGGCATTTCAGACCAATTCCTGCAGGTAGCAGATTTCTTTTAAACATGCATACTCTATAAACATTATACTCTGAACTACTGAATTTCTTTCTTAAAATATTTAGATTTAGTGAATTTTGTTTTCATGACCCAGCGCATTAAGACCCAAGATTTAATACACAAAAGATTTGACCACATAGCTTTTTGTTGATCCTGTTAAGATTGCATTCCCATGAACATATATTTATGTCCAACCAAAGCTATTAATTTTCTTATATATATAAACATTTAGAACAATAAATAGTCGTTGGCGAATTGCTTTTTAACATTATTTTGTTCCAACATAGCTTTTCTTTACAGCACAGCTATTTAGCAATACTCTGTGTTTCAGAAACTGCCCTGTTGGATAGATGGGGTTGAATCTCATGTCTGCTCATATATTCTTAAAATTGTGAAGAGAAATATAATTTGGTAAGAAATACTAAAGAATTGGAAGACAGTTATTTTAAGCTAATTTTAAAGGAGGTAATAAAGAGTTTCAAAATACATACCAGAATTGAAGTTGATGATAAAGCTGTTTATTTTTCCATTTAAAAATAGTACTTTATTTGTGGCAAAGTTAGTCATCTAAATAATTCTTCAGGAAGGAAGATGAGATTTTCTAGAACATATGATGAATATAAAATTGGAGATTTTTAGATCACAAAATTCTCACTCTTTCTCTTCTTAGAACCGTATCTTTGTGTTATTATCATCTCACTAATTAGGTCCAAATTAAAGGAATATGAAATAGGTAGAAGGTACTTTCAGAGAGTCCTCTGTGAACTTTATGAATTTCTTAAAAAGATCATGAAATTACTAAAAGATTTTAGTTCAGATAGTAATTAAATACTTCTTTTGCTTAATTTAGGACAGAAGAAGAACACCAGAACTAAAAGATTCCTTGATTAGGTGTCAGGAGACATGTGTTCTGACTCGGGTCTCTCACCAGCCATCTGGGAGCTTGTCATTCCTCTCAGTGGAACATCCTTAGTAAGGAATTGGACCAGTTTTACTTTAAGGTTGAGCTAAATTAGAAAATTTACTTTGTAAGCCAAGGAGACCATTAAAAGTGGTATTATTCTCTTGCAATTATATTCCAAAATGATAATAGTCTTAGCAATATTTCAAAGGATAATTTAGTACAGCTAATAACACACTTCACTTTGTTTTTATTTAATTTCATTAAGTGCCTTAAATCTACTTTGGATAAGCTATATGTAGATTAATAAAATAATAAACAAATGCATGACAGCAATGGTTATTATACATTTGAAATAAATTAGTGATTTCTATTGTAAGTACATTAAGTACAATACTATATTGATTATTTTGGATATATTTGTATCACATGAAAGATTTTACAGGCCAGCAGGTTAAAATTTTAATTTTTAGCAACAGAGTCTTTTTTTCTTAAAGGGTATTGTATCTCCATAATATCTTCTTGCAGCTTTCAAAATGACTTTTCTCCAGTTGAATCCAGTGTTTACAATGAGAATGATATCATTTCTGAAGCATGGCCATGTTGAGATGTGTGTTTCCAATATGTTTGACCACTAGCACAGTGTTAAATATACAACATTTCATTGGTTAAAAATCATTACTTCATTTTACCTAGAGGCTACTATTAACTTGTTGACCATATTTTCATGAAGTGAGCATTGCTTGTGCATTAACAACAACTTCCATTATCCCCAACACATTGTCTAGCCTAATTAATAGAGGCTGGAAGATAGGGAGGAGGGTAGGAGAGAAGAGATGGATTCCTGTAAGAGTGAGAGAACATTTCTTTTGCGCGTAATGGTGTTAAACTGTAGTCAATATATTCTTTATCATTAAAAGCTTGAGAGTTTAAACAAAGGATATTCTGCAGATGAATATTTTAGAAGGGTTATGTGAACAGAAACCAGCTTCCCCCTAGTGTATAATTGAAAACAGTATCTCACTGACAGTGATGGTAGCTGCATTTGTTATAATTATGAAAGCCTTTGGTTCCAACACAGGACCAAAGAGCATCCTGCAAATGTTAAAATTTCCCTGGCTCCAATCCTGTGAAGCACTTTTTAGTTTTCACTTCCTCTTTGAATTTTATTTTCATTTCCTCTAAGGTAATGTGACAGTTATTGTAACAAACATTTTTTGTCTTTTGACCTGTAGACATAATTTTCATCTTTCAGCTGTTCCTCCTAACATTGGTCCTGTCCTTTTAACCTGCCCTACAGATTCTAGTCTGCCCTTCTTTGCCCTTAATTGCTTGAGCTCTTATGCTTGCCTTTTTTTAAATCACTTAGTTTGTTCATATTAAACACTAAGTTAAAAAATATTTTACAATGAATGATGTCACATTTCTATACATAGAAATGAGCATTATTAATCCCTGTTGTTGTAAAATGTCATTGAAATTGTGTGCTATTCTCTTTATATAAAGCCATTCTAATTATTTCACATGTTGAAGATGTAACCAAACTATTTTAAGGGTTGCTTATCCATTCACATGTTGAATAGATTCAGTCTGGGTTTTTAAAGACTGTTAATTTGGTATTTTCTCTTTCCTCTAGTCAAAGTGGAGAAAAGCCCCCTTGTGAGGGGCTCCCTCTCTGGAAAAGTCAGCCTACCTTGTCATTTTTCAACGATACCTACTTTATCACCCAGTTACAACACCAGTGAATTTCTCCGAATCAAATGGTCTAAGATTGAAATGGACAAAAATGGAAAAGATTTGAAAGAGATTACTATCCTTGTGGCCCAAAATGGAAATATCAAGGTTGGTCAGGACTACAAAGGGAGAGTGTCCATGCCCACACATCCCGAGCCCGTGGGCGATGCCACCCTCACCATGGTCAAGCTGCTTGCAAGTGATGCGGGCCACTACCGCTGTGATGTCATGTACGGGATTGATGACACCCAAGACACGGTGTCACTGGCTGTGGATGGTAAGGCTTTTAGTATCTGCAAAAGTGTAGTGTAACAATGACATCTGGTTCAGAAGTGTTGTGAAATAGCACTTAGAAGTAACTGTTGTTTGGGGTTTGGACGAGTGGAAAAACACCCGTCAATTCAATAGTCCATGTCTTTCACCAAAAACGAACTGTTATACATTCAAAGGTCAAGGCAGGTGCGTTTTTGGCAGCCACTTCACTGATTCCATGAAGGAAAGTATTGTATACTGAAAATAACAAATACTCCAAGACATGACACGTAATTTAATAATGATTACTTTAGTGTTGGGACTTATCAGTGATTCTTTTTCAAGACTCTAAAAGCTAATCTACATTTTTAAAACCTTTACACATGTATGTATTCACATGTACATACATATACACACATGCACATATATATATGCATGAAAAACTTTTCGCCCTTTTTTCTCTCTTAATGTGATTATTAAAATGTTTGAGTTTGCTTTTAAGAAATTCTATCTTAGATGCAGCTAACCACCATGGCACACATTTACCTATATAACAAGCCTGCACTTCCTGCATAAGTACCCCAGAACTTAAAATAAAAATATATGAGTGACTTTAAAAAAAAAAAAAGAAATTCTATCTTATCTTACATTGAAGAAATAAGTTATTTAATAAAAACCATGGTACATATCAGAGTGTCTTAAAAAGGCCAAGACTTAATAAATATTTGAATTGGATCAAAACAGGAACTTAGTATATTTTTTAAGGTTAACATCCTAGTTCTTATCCATTAAGTCTTGCAGTGAGACATGTTAGTTTCACCCTCTTTTCAGGGGTGGTTTATGTCATTTGAATTTGAGTTAGGAGACAAAGCAAAGAAAAATTGCTTTAATTGGGTACACACATAATGCCATAGCTCTTGGAAGCCTAATATTTTGGCAAGTTATTAAGCAAAATTCTAATACCCAGACATGATGGAACAGATTCTCTTTCAATCCTCCATTTCCCTATAAAATATTTACCTTTCAGAAATATATGCAAAGGGTTTTATTAAAAGTCTTTCTTGTGTAGCCAAAAGGAAATACTCTGAATTTCAGATGCAACACATTAACTTTCTGAATATCCTTTTATATTCAAATTCTATTGCTTCCTTCCATAAATCCATTGTTATGTTGTCTAGGCATCCACTAAGTATCTTGGGTTCTTATCAGTTATTGTAGTTAGCCCCACTGCTATGATTTCTCTCTCTTTTGTTTATATATCACTTTTTAAAATTCCCAAAGGAGTTTAACAACTTCTTACAATTTTTCATCATTAAAGAATTAGCAATGGATTTGCCCCTTGCCCCTCTGAAACAATGAAAATCCTCCACTTAATCTCCTTAGCTCCATGGGGTCTTCAAATTATTCCAGCAACTGCAGATACTTGTACAGATTGAAGTTCCTTGCCTTGGTCGAAGAGGCCTCTTTGTGCCCCTTTACTGCCAATCTTAAGTGCACATGGAAGATTTTTAATTACCAAGAAGACTTTGGAGCTTTGATCAACATAAAACTAATCTAAATCTATTCAAATTCTTGCTTAAGCCTTACAGATCATTTCAAGCTATCTCTTACACTCACCAGATAGCACCATATATATTTCCTGGCAATTTTAGAGATTCTATAAAGGTATGAATTGGCATTTAATTTTTTTTTTTTGCAAAAACTCCTATTTGAGTCATAAAATGTCAGTAATGGGAAAATGAATACTAGTTGTTGTTTTATCTACTCAGAGCCTGTGCAGGTTTTTAAGTCTTTTTGTGTTGGCACTGATCAGAGGTACTTATCTATGAGATGGATAATCTTTTCCCCTGTAGTTATTTTGCTGGCACACACCTACCTTGGAAGACAGAGACGATCTAAGGATAAACACATGGGAGACAGTCTTAATAGCCAGAAGTCAGGCTGTGGAAGATAGACTGTTGTCAATCCCAGAAAATTACTAGGGATAAGAAGAGTGGCACGAATCTTGAAAACCACAGTTTATTCCAAATAACAACCAATAAAAGTGTTCTTAAATGGGATGACTCTTAATAAAATCTCATTCATAAGACCCAGTTGCCTCAATTTCTATTTTTCAATGACTTCTGTGGCACATAAGTTTGATCCACTTTGATGTCTTGCAAAATGAGTCATCATATTTACTCCAGCTAAAAATGGAGAGACTCTTGTTGACATGGGAAGAGAGGATCCAGAGCTCCACCCCCTTGCCTGCTCTATCCTCATCCCTTTGAAAATTTCTTGAGTCCTGGAGCACAGTTCAAAACCACTAGTTTATACAATCCCTAAAATACAACAGAGTGGAATTTGAGGCAAGTATCAGAAGCTTCTGCTAGGAAGAATTTACTTCAGGCTTTCTTTGGATAAAAATTATACATGTTATCTGTCATAGCAGAGACCCTACTTTATGCTGGTCAGGTAAAGAAGATGATAAACATTTGAATGGTACATGGTGGCCTACTCAACATTTTTAAATCCTTTACCTAATTTGACCTTCACACCAATCAAGTAACATACACAATTTTAGTTCCACCTTATGGGACAGAAAATTAAAGCTCAGAAAACTGGACTTGTATAAAACTAAGGAGCAAATTAGGGATTAGAACAAGCCCACTCACTCATAAATAGTCCAATGTCTTTTCCTATCTAGTACATTGTCTCTCAGTGTTTTATATGTGGAGGAAGTGGTGTTAGTAAATATTTTTATGAGGTAAGTGAGTGTTTCATGCATATCTATTGGGTTGACCCTGGATAAAGTCCTGAGTAGAAGTCGATCTTGTGGTCCCTTTAGGTCTTTGTATCTTCTGCAGAATCTACTCCCTTTAGGTATCTGGTGTTCCCATGATTGTCTGAATACTGCCTTCAGTCAGGAAAAGTACTGGGATTTAGTGACTTAAATCCTTTCTTGCATCTAGGAGATCCACTAGAAAACTTTCTGATGGAGCAGAATGGGATGCCTAGATGAATGGCATTTTTGGAGCCCCTCAAATCAACATAATTTTGCATAATCCTGCATAAAGTAAAAGTAAATAATTATGATAGTATTACTATGTAACCAATTAAGTTGATACATTGCTCCAATGAGAAATTTTGCACAGTACAGTGGGAGATTTGAACAGGCTAGCAATCGTTTGCTGTTGTTTTTGCAGGGGTTGTGTTTCACTATAGGGCGGCAACCAGCAGGTACACGCTGAATTTTGAGGCTGCTCAGAAGGCTTGTTTGGACATTGGGGCAGTCATAGCAACTCCAGAGCAGCTCTTTGCTGCCTATGAAGATGGATTTGAGCAGTGTGACGCAGGCTGGCTGTCTGATCAGACTGTCAGGTAAGGGGTCTGGGGGCCACAGGCCTTAATTATTAACTTGAGAGTGAGAAGAAAGTGCCACTAACTAGCCATTTATTTCCCCAGATATCCCATCCGGACTCCCCGAGAAGGCTGTTATGGAGATATGATGGGAAAGGAAGGAGTCAGGACCTATGGACTCCGTTCTCCCCAGGAAACTTATGATGTGTATTGTTATGTGGATCATCTGGATGGTAAGACGTTTGAGTTTCTATATCTTCATATGAACTGAGAATATTGAGGGAAGACCAGAAGTGCATTGGAATAGAGCAAGTCTTCGTGCTTGTTTGGATTCCAAACGGTGGCATTTTGTTTATATGACTGTATGATTTTGCGGTAAAATAAGCCGAAATTAAAGTGGAAGGGGAAGGAGAAGTGTGCAAATGGTTATGCAGGTTAGAAATGTCTTCAGTTAATGGCAGGTTTTCTTACAGTCATGCTGCTCTTGGACTGTTTCCAGTATACTTTTAGAGCATTAAGAATAGAAAGCTGTAAGGGTGGTACCTATTCTGGTGAGAGCGTAAGATAAAAATCATGTGATGACAATCCACTGTGAATCCAAGTACTGACAAATACCCCAGAGCCCAACTAAATAACTCTGTACACTAACCCAGCAGGGGTTTTCAAGTTTCAAGTTTATTTTGTTACACTAATATTCAGAGCAATCCTTCATTCATTCAACCAATCAATACATTAAATCAATCAACACGTTAAAAACCACCTACTGTATTTTTTTTTGGGTACTCTGCTAGTTGCTAGAGATCTAAAGTCAGTTAAGATATAGCCCTTGCTTTTAAGTTGCTTACAGTCTGATTTTGGCACTGTCATTTCTCCTTTGCCTGAATTAGAGATTCTTAAAGAACAGTTTGAGTTCAGTCATACCGACATTATCTAAAGGATGTGGTGCAGTTTTATTATAAAGGCACAGGGGGCTGGGCACAGTGGCTTACACCTGTAATCCCAGCATTTTGAGAGGGCTAGGTGGGAAGACTGCTTGAGTTGGGGAGTTCGAGACCAGCCTGGGCAACATGGTGAAACCATGTCTCTACAAAAAAACAAAAATTAGCTAGGTGTGGTGGCATGCACCTGTAGTCACAGTTACTCGGTGAGTGGGTGGAGTGGGGGGAGCTGAAGGGGGAGGATTACTTGAGCGAGGAGGTGGAGGCTGCAGTGAGCCGAGATTGCGCCACTGCACTCCAGCCTGGGTGACAGAGTGAGACCCTGTCTCAATAAATATGTAAATAAATAAAATAAAGGCACACGGAATAGAAGTTTCTATGACTTTTGAAATGGATTTTCATTTGTATTAACAGCTATTATTAGAATCCTAAAGGTATAGATAATAATGTTAAATTCTAATTTTAATTTTGACTAAGTGCACATAAAAAGAATGATCTCAATTTTCTTGTTTAAAATGAAGAGACTGGATTAGATAATTTCTGTGGTCCCTTTCAACATTAAAATTCTGTGATTCCATGATTCTGTGAATTGAATAAGCAGCCTTACCTGAAAGCTAGAATATAAGCAACTTATGTTTTCCTAATGCCTAGACTATATTTGCAATGGAAGGCCTGCTTTCAAGAAGGGTGCTTAGGTGTGGTTCTTGAGTATCTTAGCATTCTTGTTATCGCTATCACTAAAGATTGCCAAATGTATTTTCTAAACCAAAAGTGTGGAGGTGAGCAACTTTTATTTTTGTATACAGGCAAAGGGAAAACATAACATCCAAGCTATGGTTGAAATATATAAAACTAGAGCTTTTCTCTTGCCTTCATTTTAATTGATTTTGAAATATAGAATAGAAGATGGTTGGTAGGAGAATCTGATTAAATAATCTAGGGAATAAATTTCATTATTGCTGTTTTGGTAAGGTGGAAATTTGTATCACTATTGTTTTAATTTGGTATAATATCTGTAAGGGTGATAATTATAAAAAATATCTGAAATGCTGGTAATACTAGAAATGATCCAGAGGTAGTTTTTGTAAAATTATATGTAAGTTCTCACTAACCTAAAAGATCTTTACCAAATATTATTAAATGGTGGGCTTTCATGGCCAGATTCAAATATCCCAAGCCAGATTCCTTGGTGGAAAGACAGGCTTATGTACCCATGATACCACCAGCCAGAGAGCCCTAGTGACCCCTCGTGTGTTCATCCTTCAGTTTACCCTGATAGAGGTACTATCAGCTCTTAGCTCTCTAAAGCTGTAAGATTGCCCAACTTCAAAATAATTTCGTCAAGCCCAGAGAGGGATGTTGTGGAAGTCCCAGAAATTTCAGGGCCTCTGCAAGTACTATTTGAAGAACTTTTGACAAGTCTTGGTGGTGGGAGTCCTTCTAGGGATTTCCTAGCCACACTGTCCTCACTGAGTGCTGGCTCCCCAGAATCTGTTCATAGTATCATAACCAGTGTTCAGGAACTGGACTCTGTCAGAAGAGGAGCTGAGAGGATGTCTGCATATCTCCCATGATGAAGGATTTACTAGTCTCATAGCCATCCTCTCCTACTTCCACAAACACAGTCACTTCTAAGGCAAATGTTATGCCTAAGCCAGTTTGTGTCCCAGTGTAACCCAACTGTATTTTATAAAGTTATTTTGTATAAATCTACGTATTTGGTGACTGAAAACTTGTAATGTGGAATATAGCGTAACTTTCCTTAGGGTCTTTATACCAAATCAACGGAATTTTAATCTTTTTGTTTTAGTATGTAAAAATTGGAAGAGAAATGTAAAAGTCAGTACAAATATTAATTCAAGAACTGGCTGAAATTTGTGTCAGCAAGGTAACAAGGCATTCATTTCATAGAAGAAACTTGACAATTCTGGAAGATATTCAGCATGTTTACAATAACATTGCTCATGACATTATTTTCCTCCTTGTTTATTGGCCCTTGGATTAAGTATCAAATCTTTGAACACTGCTCTTTTCTTTCTTGGCTTGAAAGTCAGCAGGAATGGGGGTTAAAGGTAACTTTTATAGATGATGAGGTAAAAGGAAGATCACAAAATCATTCCTGTAAGGCTCCTCTCATTTCTTAACTGAAGTATATATATGTCTTCCCTTTTGAAGTAAAGACCATTGGCTAATGAGTGAATTGATAAAAAATTCTTGTGGAAAACTGACTACATAAAATTACATTTGGTACTTCAGTTGCCACGTTGACAAAAGATTATTTGAAGTTGAGTCAAGATTCCTCATAAGAGGCATTGCAAAATTCGTGAGTCAAATAATTCCCGCCTATATTTTATTTTTGTATTTAGGGGAGCCAAGTGTGTGTGTTTGAAAAATGGTGGGGACAGTGAAAGTCAGATTTGATGTATTCTGAATGCATGTCATGGAATACACACACAGGAGTTATGAACCAAGGTGCAATTGCTTTAGATCAGAAGCCATATATTCCAGATGGTCTGATGAAAAAGCCAATTAAGTATAAAATGAAACGTTGCTCAAAAAGGCAATTAATTTTCTGTTTTAATTTAATTATTGTGAAAGATATTTAGTTGACAGAATTGTTGACCTTTTTTTCTCCTTTCTTGTTTTATAATGTCATATTTTCCTGACACATGTATTTCTCTATAAAATTTAAATAATTGCACTAAATTAAATCCTGCCAGTTTTGGGAGAAGAATCTAGTAGGGTTCTTTTTTTTAAGATGGTGATTATAACAGTTATGCATATTCAATGAATACTCACTTCTTTTTTTTAAAGCCTATTCACTAGTGAACATTTCAATATCAGCTTGTGTTCTTAGAAATGATTTGGAAATCATAATGGCTTATTAGACATGATTCAGTCAGTAATAGATATTAATGGAATTAAAATTTTAAAACAAGAATCTAGAAATTAAGATCCACAAAATAATCCTTATTAGGGATTTTAATCTTTGTTTCCCTGTAAGACAGATTTGGAAAACATTGGGAGAGTTTTAATGCAGAGTTGAGATGATTAAATGGCTCAAGAAATTAGGTAAAGGATCAGAATTATTTAGGAGTGAAATTAATAGACTATTTGGTTTCCTGATGTTAGCTGGTACTTTAAAAAATAAGTTTCTTTTTTTAGGCATTTAATTCACCCTGCAGATACATTGGAGTAGTGCAGATGAGATTAGACTATCTTCTTTCATTGTTGACCCACTTAGTTTCCTTGCGAATGAGTCAGTCCTTCCAGTCTTGTCCCCAGACCTGACAAATGGCTGCTGGTGCAGGAGCTCTTTTTCCCCGTGACATAGGACTATCCTCTTATGGCCTGTATTTTCTATGTAGCCCTGCCTTTGGGTGTTTATGTCACCTGGGTTGACTACTACCCTACTATTTCAATTCCCCGTTTTTTTTTTACACAAGCTTCCCAGCACTTTGACAGGCCTATAATGTGAACACTCTCTTTCATCTCATATTTCCTCCTGAAGACCTAGTTGATCCTTCTCATCTTCACCATCTCTGAACCTTGAATGTGTGACTATAATTACCCTCTTGAAAATATTTGCTTATACTTCCCTCTCCTACTAAATATGGATGTGGGGAAAGAACGAAACAAAGAAATTGGTATTTGTATCCTCAATATGTCCTTGGCATATAGTAGGTGCTCCATAGGTGGAGATGCATAAATGAGTGAATTATTGAATTAACTTACAAACCAT
This sequence comes from Aotus nancymaae, assembly GCF_030222135.1. NCBI lineage: Eukaryota > Metazoa > Chordata > Mammalia > Primates > Aotidae > Aotus > Aotus nancymaae. Next base: position 75,822,158 of record NW_026988425.1, read on the forward strand.
CGATGCCTCCCTACTCACGTTGCTTTATACTTATTTCCTGGATAGTTTCCTACTTCTCTAGGCTCCATCGCTATCTTATCTGCTTCCTGATTTTTTCATTGCTTTAATTTTCTTACTAGTTTGTTTAATTTCATTTTTGTTTTCTTGTGCATAAATTGTAAACCAAAAGTCTTATGGGACATATAGGGCGTGAAAGAATACCAAAAGAACAAATATGTGAACAATGAAGATGTTAATTTCTAGTTTTGCATGTTTAGCCCCCAAATTCTCTTCTGAATTTCATACCCATATTTCTAGTTTGTGAATCATTTTTTGTGTTTCATTTTTGCTTTTGGTGGTCACAAATAGTCCCCATGACTTTAAGAGTCCTTGAGGGGATCTGTTTTACTACCATCAAAACACTTAAACACCAACGCCATATAATTCTCCTTAACATTGTGCTTTGGTTTTGTTGGCTTCATCCACAAGCAAAAACTCTTCAAAACCCCTAAAACCTGCCCTACTGCAATCTATTCAACCTCGATTTCCACACTCTTCAATGGGACTCCACACATGTGCATCTGGCCCTCCACAGACCCTTTGCTCGCTCCTGCCTGCAAGTCTGCTCTGTTCCTCTCAGGGAACACACACCCCTCATTTTTTCAGCATTGTGATTTCACCTGTGCTTAAAGACTTACTGCTTCCAGGATCCGCTCTTTGGCTGTTGCAGTTCACACTGAAATTTCTTGACTCTGACCTTCTACTTTACTTAGAATTAGTTTGATGTGATTTATTGCTTAACTGTTTTCTGGTTTCTTTGTGTTCATCAAATATAAAATGTTATGTATTTGTTTTGTTTCAGCAAAATTATTGTAAGCTCCTAGTAGAGATAAGACCATAAACTTCTATATCTTTCTCAATTGCAATCAAGAGCCTGTTCCCATCACAGACACATAATAGTCAATAAATACTTGATGGTACTTACAGTATTTCTCCAACTTTTGTCTCTTTTAGAAGTTGCCTTCTACCACCACCTTTCCATTTCTATAACACTTGTAAAAAATGCTTTGCTTTATTTACCAAATTCATAAAGATCTACTTTTTACCATTATTTAATCACCATGATACTATATTTTCTTCTTTGTATTTCTCCTCCCACTCTTTTCTTTGATGTCTTTTAGAAATAACTCCTTCCCAGAGACACTCCTTTTCTCACCTCTCATGATAATTTATTCTCCTTGCCTCCCACTCCTTCCCAGCAAATTGTCATCTCTGGGATTGCTTTTCTTGTATTAATACCTATTCATTAACTCTAGGTTATTATTTTTACTGTTTCCAGGATGACTTTGTCACCTCTGTGTCTTACCTAATGCCTCCATATTGTCCTTTTGCCTCACCTAGAACCAAAAACAACTTTTCCATTTTTGTTATTTCATGAGCTCCTTTAGATATGAACATCTAAACATTTAGATAAACATCATGAGTAGTTTTCTTAGAGCACGGTTGGTTCTAGCTTTTTAGAGGTTTTGGTTGCACCAAAATCAGATATTGAATCTGGAAATTATATAATTTTTCCCTATAGACTCTCAGATTGCCTGATAGTTTTAATGAAATTTACAGTATGTATTCTATAGAATATTTCACTGATGAAGGTTATTTAAGAATTTGTGATTTCTGTCCTTACTGGGCTTATTCAGTTAAAAAGCCCCATTTCAGCTTGAAGAGCTTCTTGCACACTGTGATTCAGCTAATGGTTAAAATAGTGATTCCTGATTTCAGAATCTCTTCACATTTGTTGCAGTTGGAGCTAGAAGGTGCTGAAAACTTTTAATCTGTTCTCTGTAGCTTTCTATATACGCTTTGGAGATCAACACACCTTGCTTACAGTTGCTTCTGTGTAGTGTTTGAACAGTCTAAGAGCCACTGAGGAAAGCAATCAGGCACAGCATACTGGAAGCACCTCTGGAAGATGATGTCCTTATTCAGTACAGTGGTTTTAGTATACTGATTGTGAGTAGGTTTATGAGTAGAATGAGGAAGGAAACTATCTAATGTATGGTTGGATTATTATTTAACTTAAATCTTATGAAACCTTTATCAGGTACTTTTTAAAAGAACTTCTGCCTATAAGGAAACAGGCACAGAGAGGTTAAGTTATTGAATATGCCTTTTTCTTCTTCTATTGCCATAAACTCACAGGGCCACCAAAGATTCCCCAGTAGAGCAGCAGGCAGTCTTACAAGCCAAGAAGATAAAAAACACTCTCAAAGCTCCCCCAAATCTCTGATATCTCATTAGAAAATACCATAATTCTTATTTGAGCAGTGATTGCATTAGTGATTGGATTACAATGATTGGAATTGCTGGGTCAAATGGTAACTCTACTTTTAACTTTTTAAGGAAATTCAATGCTGTTTTTCAATATGGCTGCACCATTTTACAGTCTCATCAGCAATAGACTAGGGTCCTGATTCCTCCACAGTCTTGTCAACACTTGCTATCATCTGACCTTTTGTGTAGCCATCCTAATGAGTGTAAAGTAGTATCTCTGTGGTTTTAAACTGTATTTCTCTGATGACTAATGAGCTCCAACATCTTTTTATGTGCTCGCTAATCATTTATTGATCTTGGTAGAAAGGTCTACTCTGAAACTTTGCCCACTTATAATTGGGTTGTCTTTTTATTATTAAATTGTGAGTGCTCTTTTTATATTCTAGATTTTCACATCTTCTCATGTAAATGATTTACAAATACTTTCTCCAATTCTGTGAGTTGTCTTTTTACTTTTGATAAGGCCCTTTGAAGAACAAAAATTTTTAATTTCGATGAAATACAATTTGTCTGTTTTTAAAATTTTTGTGCTTTTGGTGTCATATCTAAGAAAACATTGCCAAATCCCTAGTCATGAAGATTTAGCTCTGTGTTTTATTCTAAGAGATCTATAAGTTTTACCTCCTTTGTTTTTATTTTGATCCATTTTGAGTTAGCTTTTGTATATGGTGTGAGGTCGGGGTCCAAATTAATTCTTTTGGATGTGTTCCTAGCACCATTTGTTGAAAAGATAATTCTTTCTCCATTTAATGACCTTGGCACTCTGTTGAAAATCAATTGACCATAGGTAGATGATTAATTTCTGGACTCTAAATTATATTCCATTGATTCGTATGTCTACCTTTATGCCAGTATCACAATGTCTTTATTACTATTGCTTTGTAGTAAATTTTGAAATTGGAAAGGGTGAGGCCTCCAACTGTGTACTTCTTTTTCAAAATTGTTTTAGTATTCTGGGTTTCTTGAGTTCCCACCTGAATTCTAAAATTGGCTTGTCAATTTCTGCAAAGAAGCCAGGTAGGATTCTGTTATAGATTGCATTGACTCTCCAGATCAATTTGGGGTATATTGCCTTCTTAGCAATATTATGTCCTCTGATCAGTGAACCTGAAATGTCTTTCTGTTTTTTTTAGATATTCCTTAATTTCATTCAATGATATTTTGGTTTTTTTAGATTATAAGTTTTGCAGTTCTTTTGTTAAATTTACTCGTAAATATTTTATTATTTTTGATTCAAGTGCAAATGAAATTTTCTTAATTTCTTTTATTGATTGTTTATTTCAAATGTATAGAAATGCAATTGATTTTTATATATTGGTCTTGTATCTTGCAACCTTGCTGAACTTGCATCTTAGTTCTAAATGTTTTTTAGTGAATTCCTTAGTATTTTCTTTATACAGTCTCTTTCATTTTATAATCTTACTTTATATGAGTAGAACTGTCTTGACATAAACTCCTTAAAGCATGTGACAGTCATTTGCTTTAAGGTTTTGATGTCAGGATCTCCTGGAGTTCTGAATCAAAAGAGCTTCTTTGGAAATACAGTCACCATTTACCTCCCAGCTGCGAAAAGCCAAAAAACCCAAACTAGGCTGATCCTCCTTCGTTGACCTGAGGTCATTCTGTGCCTGTCAAACCAAATAACATGTTCAATCTTTTGTATATTTTGAAGACTCAGAAACCCAGAATTTTTTTAGAACCTCTTTCTCACTCTAATTAAAACCTACTGCTCTGTCAATGGGAAAGAATGAGTCCAGACATTCTGAAAACTGTACAAATACGTTTACATTTTAGTAGGGGCTTGCTGCATCTTTAACTTCTTTGAATTGATGTAGGTAAGATCTTGTGTAATATAGTATCAAATATGCACATTCATTTTCAAATGAATATAATCTGATTTAGAGAATGTTAGCTATCATAGTAGACTATGGATAATACACTAATAATTAATTAAAGGTTAACATTTTTAAAACTCAAAGTCTATGGTTTAATGCTCTACTTCAGCCTAATACAAGGGAGAAATTTGGAAGGGGCTCTCCTAGCTTTCTAGTCTTGTTACTCCCAAATTAGAAACATTACCAGCCTAACAGTAATTCTGGGGTCTAAAATGAAGTTATTTTGGGAGCTCTGGAGTTTTCTTGTCACTGTTAACAGAAGATTGACCTTTGTGCAGGTTAAATAATCAAATCTTAGAGGAAATTGACTTGCTTTTAAATTATCTACAAATATTAGCTCTTAAAAGATTATATGTATATATTAGCTGTTAACCAAACCATGTGCATCTGATGGACTTTGTGATTCAGTGGATAATGAGCATTAGTTTTTCCTGCTTTGATCTTATGTATATTGATACAGACAAAAATACGAGAGAGAGAGAGAGACAGAGAGAGACAGAGAGAGACAGAGAAGAAAAAGAAAGTGTTGGAAAAGCTTAGAAGTCCAACACTTCAAAGCTAATTATTTTGTTGAATTGTTGCTATCACCTTGATACTTGATATATTCTGTTAGTGATTTTATCATATGGTGTTTAGAAGCTTATTTCATGTAACTACTTCCAGCTTACTCATCCCATTTACTTTTGTGTACATTTATTATTTATATACTATTTTGACCCAGATAGCAAGGAAATGTAAAAACATTTACAAATCTTGAAGTTTTATAGTAAAAAAACAAAAAACAAAACAAAAAGTGGGGAATGCTGATCCCAAATGGATAAAGGAAATTATAAATTAGTTTATAAGAACTGATTTTCAGACCAAACAGTTGAGTATAGTAGAGCTATAAGTGCAATGAACAGAAGAAGCATAATCATGTGTCACAGCACCCAGCAAATATACTCTGCTAGAAAGCTGGTGAGATCTCAGCTTTGACTGCCACAGAGAGCAGCCCATCTGCTGCAGTGCAGGAAAGAATTGTGTAATTATCTGTGATTAAGTCTTCCTTTCACCTTGGTAATTGCAAGAATTGTCAGTGGAAGAGAAAGATCCTATCCCGGTTTTATACTAGACTTAGGCTCTTTAATCATATTGTTGAGTGACTCCTGAGTATAAACTCTAGTTTTTGAACACTGCGGGTCATTTTTAATGTTTTGATTTGTTTTCATCACTGCTTGCCATTTCAGTATGTGTCATGTTTGAGTCTGCCAAGAAGCAGTTTTTCCATTTAGCAAACAGAATTGTGAAAAAAAATATACATGGTCCACTTTCTAGGGAGTCTTGTAGCAGCTAGTGGTCAAATTAGAGTATTTCTTCCCTTCATATTTCTGATATTAATTCCCATAATTAAGATAAATTTAGTTTGTAGAATGTCACCAGGTATCAAAGTCTCACAACATGTCTTCCAGTTTCTTCTAGGGCATCCCTGGAAAGTTGAAATAACAGAAATATGCCAAAGCTATAAGTATTTAACTTGAAATTTTGGAAAACCATGGCTTAAGATACTGCGTATGTTTTCCATATGAATATGCAAAGTATCCTATGCATGAAAGGCCCTGTTCTACATCATATTTTGCATGTACACTAATCTGAATATGTATATACCTTGATGAATTCTTATTATAACAATCTAGCTTACTTTAAATCTGACATCTTAAATAATGCATCATTTTGTTTATATAAAAGATATTTGATATATTTCCTGATGGATTAGTTTGTTTTTATGCTGCTGATAAAGACATACCTAAGACTGGGAAGAAAAAGAGGTTTAACTGGACTTATAGTTCCACATGGCTGGGGAGATCTCAGAGTCATGGCAAGAGGCAAAAGGCACTTCTTACACTGTGGCAGCAAGAGAAAATGAGGAAGAAGCAAAAGAAGAAACCCCTGATAAACCCATTAGATCTCATGAGACTTATTAACTATTACGAGAATAGCAAGGGAAAGATGGGCCCTATGATTTCATTACCTCCCCCTGAGTCCCTCCCACAACAGGTGGGTATTCTGGGAGATACAATTCAAGTTGAGATTTGAGTGGGGACACAGCCAAACCATATCATTCCACCCCTGGTCCCTTCCAAATCTCATGTCCTCACATTTCAAAACCAATCATGCCTTCCCAACTGTCACCCAAAGTCTTAACTCTTTTCAGTATTAACCCAAAGGTCCACAGTCCAAAGTCTCATCTGAGACAAAGCAAGTCCGTCTTGCCTATGAGCCTGTAAAATCAAAAGCAAGCTAGTTACTTCCTAGATGCAATGGGGGTACAGGTATTGGGTAAATAGCCATTCCAAATGGGAGAAATTGGCCAAAACAAAGGGATTACAGAGCCCATGCAAGTCCGAAATCTAGTGGGGCAGTCAAATTTTAGAGCTCCAAAATGATCTCCTTTGACTCCAGGTCTCACATCCAGGTCATGCTGATGCAAGAGGTGGGTTCCCATAGTCTTGGGCAGCTATGCCTCTGTGGCTTTGCAGGGGACAGCCTCCATCCCAGCTGTTTTCATGGGCTAGTATTGAGTGTCTGCAGCTTTTCTGGGTGCACAGTGCAAGCTGTCAGTGGATCTACCATTCTGTGTTCTGGAAGATGGTGGCCCTCTTCTACCACAGCTCTACTAGGCAGTGACCCAGTAGGGACTCTGTCTGGGGGCTCCAACCCCACATTTCCCTTCTGCACTGCTCTAGCAGAGGTTCTCCATGAGGGCCACACCCCTGCAGCAAACTTTTGCCTGGGCATCCAGACATTTCCATACATCTTTTGAAATCTTGGCAGAGGTTCCCAACCTCAATTCTTGACTTCTGTGCACCTGCAGGCTCATCACCACGTGGAAGCTGCCAAGGTTTGGGGCTTCCACCCTCTGAAGCCACAGCCTGAGCTGTACATTGGCCCCATTCAGCCATGGTTGGAGTGGCTAGGGCACAGGGCACCAAGTCCCCAAGCTGTACACAGCATGGAGACCCTAGGCCTGGCCCAAGAAACCACTTTTCCTCCTGGGCCTCCAGGCCTGTGATGAAAGGGGCAGCTGTGAAGGTCTCTGATATGGCCTGGAGATATTTTTCCCTGTGGTCTTGGGGATTAACGTTAGGCTTCTTGCTACTATGCAGATTTCTGCAGCCAGCTTGAGTTTCTCCCTAGAAAATGGGGTTTTCTTTTCTATTGCATAGTCAGGCTTCAATTTTTCCAAACTTTTATGCTCTGCTTCCTGTATAAAACTGAATGCTTTCAATAGAACTGAAGTCACCTTTTGAATGCTCTGCTGCTTAGAAATTTCTTCTGCTACATACCCTAAATCACCTTTCTCAAGTTCAAAGTTCCACAAATATCTAGGGCAGGGGCAAAATGCTGCCAGTCTCTTTGCTAGAACATAACAAGAGTCACCTTTCCTCCAGTCCCCAAGTTCCTCATCTTCATCTGAGACCAACTCAGACTGGACCTTATTGTCAATATTGCTATCAGCATTTTGGGCAAAGCCATTCAACAATTCTCTAGGAAGTTCCAAACATTCCCACATTTTCTTCTCTTCTTAGCCCTCCAAACTGTTCTAACCTCTGCCTGTTACTCAGTTCCAAAATTGCTTCTACATTTTTGGGTATCTTTCCAGCAACACCCACTCTACTGGTACCAATTTACTATATTAGTTTGTTTTCACACTGTTGATAAAGACATACCCGAGACTGAGAGGAAAAAGAGGTTTAATTGGATTTATAGTTCCACATGGCTGGGGAGGCCTCAGAATCATGGTGGGAGGTGAAAGGCACTTCTTATATGGTGGCAGCAAGAGAAAATGAGGAAGAAGCAAAAGCAGAAAACCCCTGATAAACCCATCAGATCTTGTGAGATTATTAGCTATCATGAGGATAGCACAGGAAAGACCAGCCCCCATTATTCAGTTACCTTCCCCTGGATCCCTCCCATAACACGTGGGAATTCTGAGAGATACAATTCAAGTTGAGATTTCGGTGGAGACACAGCCAAATCATATCACTTTACATTTTATTTACTGTTTTTAATTAGAGAAAAATAAAATATTCTCTCATGAATAGGTAACATTTAGAAACATGTTCCAAATCTGTACTCTTAATTACAGGTTTGATAATTGTCCTATCAATGTAGCTGCTTTGATGAGGCTACTCCTGGAACTTATTAATAGGCTTCTTGTCAAACTACAAAAAAAAGATGCTTGTTTTCCAGGAGAGCAACTATCCAGCAAATCTAAAATACATTAAATTGTTCAGGCACAAGTATCCAGGAGCAGAGATAGAACACAATCTTATTCTATGCTAATAAGATAGACATTTTCTCTCATCAAAGCTGTGCATCCCCGGTCTAACTCTAAAGTTGTACTGTGATAAAAACTCAGGAAGAACTTTTATTATTCACATAAGAGACAAAAAATTGGCATTAAGATACCCTCTGGGTAGGAGCTTACATAGCTGGGCCAATTAAATCATGTTGAGAGAGAGCAACTAAGCAAACGTGCCTATTTGATTTGCTTGATTTCCAGTGTTTGCTGTGATCCGTGGCTTTCTCTTTTGTCCATTCCTTTGGTTCCTGATTTGACTTTGCCTCTAGGCATTAGATTTTATCTTCGGATGCATCCTTCTATGACCATTCATTTTTGGACCAAGCCTGGATTTACAATTCTGTTATACTGCCTCAGACTTCATTTCCATCCAATTTCATTCCACTGTGCTATAGTTTACAACATATAATTTGACTTAGAAATAATTCTTGACTATGGATTTAAAGATTGAAAATAGATCAATAGAAACTTTGAAAATGTTAATATCTTCATTGTTTTTCTCAGTGCAGAAATGGCCAGTGTTTAGCTTAAAATCTGCATTTGTGTATGCGTGTGTGAGATATGGGGTTGAAAGACTTACTCCTGGAATGTATTGTTGAGGAGAAAGCCTGTTGCTATCTGCCATACCTTGATTTACTTTATGCAAAATGATCTTCTTGTTAAGTAATGAGCTCTTTCTATGTTCAGTTTAAATTGCTGTCTTAGGCACTTCATCAGAGTTCCCTGCTCTGCCTCATTCCCCTTTTTGCTCACTTGCAGTCTTTGACATAACCCTAGGTGGCGATTGGCATCAGATATACTTTGCTTTGTAATCTCCTGCTTTGATTCTGACTGGGTACCCAGTCTGCTCACTTTGCTCCTATCTCGAACAGGTTGACATGTACCAGAAATTTAGTACTAAGTTACGTGCGTTCTAAGTTAATTGAGATTCCTCTTCTTGATTAAAACACACGTCTTTACAGCAATGCTTTCCAAACTATTCCATAAAACAGATTTATGTACAAATGTCCCTGCCTTAATAATAAAGGGTTGATACATGGAGAGGACAGAAGTTTGGACATTTAACTTATCATGCTTGGTATAGATTGGGTGTTAATTATAAGAGATTGAAGACATACTCAGTTCTATCATGTAAATGCTTCACTCCATCATTAGATTTTTGAGGTGAGCAAGGTAATGTTCACACTAAACAATTATGATTTAGGAAGGCTTAGATCGTTATTTTTTAGAACAGAATTTAAGTAATTTTTTTTCTTTTTCTCATTATTCTGAAAAAAACAATAATTACGCTAAATAAAATAACTGATCACACGTTATCTTAACAGATTAATTCTTTTAATCCTCGCCTTCAACTCAATTGATTCCAGTTAAATCTTCCTTTTTTCATCTGAATTACAAGAAACCCAATGGTAATGTTTCTTGCAATATGTTTTATAAAAATTTTATTTGGAAAGTTTGAAAATTTTCTACACATAATTGAAAAGGATCAGCTGGGCACAGTGGTGCCTGCCTGTAGTCCCAGCTACTCAGGAAGCTGAGGCAAAAAGGAAGTTGAGGCCAGGAAGTTGAGGACAGAGTGTGCCATGATCATGCCTGTGAATAGTCACTGCACTCCTGCCTGGGCAATATAGCAAGACTCCCATCTTTTTTGAAAAAAAAGAAAGAAAGAAAGAAGAAAGAAATGGCATTGGGATAACATAATTTATTGAAAGTAGTAAAATGATTATTCTATGAGTATCAAACAGATAAATGAAAATTATACACTTCAAACAACTGAATTAAATAATTGATAATTGATAACTCATATAAATAATTGATAATTGATAATTCTGATATAAATAATTCTTATATAAAGTCAGATTTAACAAGCTTTTTTACATGAAAAGTTCTGTAAGTAGGTCTGAACTGATTTACTACTAATAAGAGAATTGTGTTTGTAACGGGCCAGCACCTACTGAAGGCTTTCTTTATTTTAATACTGCAAACATGTTTGCTATTTAAAACTGGGAAACCAGCTACCCATAAAATCATGCTGCCATTTTCTCCTCATTAGCCCTTTGGTCTGATCTTCCTTGGAGAAGTTGATATTGCCTAACAGCCTAACAGTGCAGCTGGAGAAGTGGAGTTTTACTCAATTACATTTCTTTGCCCTGCTGTGGTTGGCAGATCACACTTGCTACTTAAGAGGAATGGTAGTTTTGCCTTAAGGTAGGAGTATCTCAGGAAATGCAGGAAACTAAGGCAACACAGCTAATATTCCAGCTGTAATAACCAGTCCAAGGGTTCTACCTTTTAGGGAAAACTATTGGCATGCTGCCTTCTTTACACCTTCAGCCCTTTCAGGCCTCAGGCAAGTGTGATTCTGAGGTGAAGGAGGCTGCTCAGGGTGACGTAGTTTCTCTGTCTGCCTTTCTCTCTGTTGCTTTGAGCTAAGTCTATGGTGAGATAAGATGCCTGTTTCAGACAGCAGCCATCGATCCAAAGCTTTGTAGCAGAGTTAGCTTCATTTAATACGCTGTTGGGAAGGATGGGGGAAAAAGAGACCTGGTTTCTTAATAAGAACTTGAAGTGCCATTCATTTAACAAATAGTATTGAATACATACTCTGTAACTGGCACTGTGACCCTTATGCTTTTGAAATTCATTAGGAAGCGAGACATTGTGAGAGCAGGGAGGGGGAACTTTTTCTTACAGTGTATTGTTGTATTTGAGATTACTGTCCTTTGCCAGACTAAATAGTTAAGAATAAAAACTTATGTTCACCTCTACCACTTCTTTCAGTCAGGTGAAAGTAATTTTTCTCTCTCTTCTTCAAATAGCTCTCATTGAAATATGGCCTAGTTTCCTCAATAGCAATTTTAGATTTATAGTGAGAATAGCTGATATGTGTGCTTTAGCCATTTTCCCCATGACTAATTTTTCTGGTTTTATAGTGTTATCACCCACTCAGAGAAAGTAATGGCACTATTCGTTTTAAACAATTGCTTGGGACATCTGGATTTAGTCAGGTGTAGATCCAAATTATGACAGCTCTTTGGGTCCCAGTTGTTTAATATATCATAGAATCAGAGATCAGCCTCAGTGAGATGGAAACAGGACTCTCAGCTACAAGAGTGGGCTATCAACATTTTAACTTTCTGTTTCAGTTTTCATTTTTCCTCCTGCCTGCAATATTGGCTTAGGTATTCTCTAATTCTACCTCTGTATTTGGTTACTTTTGCTCACATGTGAAAAACGTAATTTCACTTGTGTTAAATTTATTTCAGCAAATTGTTATGTTAGTTAGCTAAGTAAAATTCCAATTTAACAAACTCTGAATTTCCAGAATCCTTCATTGTAATATGTTAAATGATAATGAATGTACCCTCTACTAATTAGACTTGGTGATAAGCAAAGCAAGCATCCACCCTTACGAAGCAAGTGTCCAGCCTTTTCTTGTTTATCAATCAACAAATTAAAAAATCTCTTTAACCAATTCCAGCACTTTGGGAGGCAAAGGCGGGTGGATCAGCAGATCCAGAGTTCGAGACCAGCCTGGCCAACATGGCGAAATCCTGTCTCTACCAAAAATACAAAAATTAGCTGGGCGTGGTGGCATGCGCCTGTAATCCCAGCTACTTGGGAGGCTGAGGCAGGAGAATGGCTTGAACACAGGAGGTGGAAGCTGCAGTGAGCCGAGATCTCTCCACTGCACTCCGACCTTTTTTTTGAGACGGAGTCTTGCGTTGCCCAGGCTGGAGTGCAGTGCAGTGATGTCGGCTCACTGCAGCCTCCGCCTCCTGGGTTCAAGCTATTCTCCTAAAAAAAAAAAAAAAAAGTCTCTCGTACCTAGTTAAAGCCCCTGCAGGGTGTCTTTGTAAGAATTAGTACACGGTGCTCTCTCTAGGCAGAGCAAGTAAAACAAAGGCTTTCTCCGAAGGGGCTGGAGTTTCTTTGGCTGGCTGAGTGGGAGGTGACCTAGGCCCTCCTCCACACTGGGCCCGGTGCTCTTGTGCAGGCCACAATCTTCCTAACCATCATGGCAACCCTGTGTCTGGTCCTGGAAGGCAGGAAATAGAATTCTGTACTACTCTTAGCCCTTCCCATCTTCAGATTTCTGAAGGTTTTCTTATATATTTGTTTTATTTAATGGCATTAATCCATTATGTTGGTAGTGATAAATGAGAAGGAAGGCCAGATAATTACTATTTGATTTTAGGATAAACAAAGTGGAATAACCGTGGTGGCAGTTCAATACAGGGTTTCCCTTCCACCATGCAATGTTAGAAAGCACGTAGCAGGCTTTTTCCTTAAAGAAAGAAAGAAAGAAAGAAATTAATTCCTGGATAGTAATCTAAAGAATCACTTAGAAAGATTTGTTCATTTTAAAGAATGTATTATAAAATGTAATTATCAAATGACTGCTTCTATGGCCAATGTACACACACAGGTATAGAATAAAACGTCTCTGGTATGTGTTATTTATGATTATGTATTTGTAATTATAACACTGCTAAGTCACCATTATGTTTTCTGCTTTAAAGTATCAAAAGCTGCTCTGCCAATTTCTCCCCCGCCATATTTATCCAAACAGAAAGGAATGAATAATAAAACTTGGGCTTTTTTTCCCCTCTTCTTTTTCCAGGTGATGTGTTCCACATCACGGTCCCCAATAAATTCACCTTCGAGGAGGCTGCAGAAGAGTGTGAAAACCGGGATGCCAGGCTGGCAACAGTGGGGGAGCTCCAGGCGGCATGGAGGAATGGCTTTGACCAGTGCGATTACGGGTGGCTGTCGGATGCCAGCGTGCGCCACCCTGTGACTGTGGCCAGGGCCCAGTGTGGAGGTGGTCTACTTGGGGTGAGAACCCTGTATCGTTTTGAGAACCAGACAGGCTTCCCTCCCCCTGATAGCAGATTTGATGCCTACTGCTTTAAACGTAAGTGTTTGATACCTTTTTAAAAATTACAAATTAAAAAAAAAATACTTCGAAGCATGCATTGATGTTCAACTAGCCATTGGAATGGATTCCATGTCTTGCAGTGTGTGCATGGAATGGAAACAGTTCAGTGGTTTTCGAAAGCAAGCAAACTGAACAGCACTGATATGGTTAAAACCACAGGAATTTTGACAAATGGATTTGTAGAGGGGTGAGGAAATATCAGGTTAAGCTTTAGCTGTGCTTTTTGTGTCCAGAGGCACATAGCATATTTCTGGGTATTTTATATGAATTGCCGTCCTTAAATTTTGCAATTTGCTACAATGCCGAGGCCAACTGAGGCTGAGTGAAATCTTTGAGATTGTTTATTTTGCCTTCGGTATCACTCTTTTTCTTTGAGATGGTGGATAATTTAAATTTCAGTAATTACAGGTGAGTACTTGAAGCTGACATGGAGACTCAAAATGTTCAAGTCATAACTAAAAATGAAGCATGCTATCAACAATCTCCATTTATTTCAAGTAATGGAAATACATACCTTCTAACGATTAATTCCGTAGTACATTGAAGTACAATATATGTTCTTTGCAACCTATAACATAGAGTATCTTTAGTTAGGTTTACTAATTAACATTAGTTTTAAATAACATTTCTCAACATTCATGATACAATTATTTTAATTTTCCAGATGTCCTCAAATGATGTTAGCAATAGCAGTCACATGATGTAGTATCGTAATTGTACCATGCAAATTAAGCAAGTAATCTAGATTCTTACTGGAATATGTACTGAACCATCTATACTATGCTAGCTAAACAAAGCTCTCCCAGAATTTTAGTGACCTTGGGTATATCCAAGACAGACAGAGTCAGGTTATGTTGAAACAAATTTGTAAATAATTGTGACTAAATTTCCAATGTATCTTGTTGTAGCAATAAGTCACTAAAATGAGTACAAAATATACTAGTTTACTATATAATTGATTCCTAGAGTGAAATACACAGGCATTTTTAATCAACCAAAAAGGCAGACTATGATGTTCTAAGTAGTCAGTAGAATGGATGTTAGTGCAACCAAAGGGTTTGCTTTCACATTTTTATCTCCTAGCTAAGAAGCCTCTGCTTGGATCTCCTCCCTTAGACTCAACTTTCTGAGTGTTAAAGCCACGTGTTGTGTATTAGCTTGATAGAAGCTGGTCAATCCACAAAGACTGTAGAAAATGCTAACTTTTGTTCTCAAGCCCTGAAACAACAGAATTCTTCCGTAATCATTTTCAGAAAAACGGTAACAAAAACCTTATCTCTAAAAGTAGACAGATGTACATTCCTTTAAGCCACATTGTCACAACAATGATTTTTCAAGCATTTCAGACTCGAAAATCAGTTTTACATTACGTGACTGATACAATTAAGGAGCAAAATCATATTGGTATGCTGGGGGAAAGGCATTGGAGGAGTTAAATTAGGGAAGGAGTAGAATTATCCAGCCTGACTTCCTTACTTGATATTTTCTTGTGCTTTATTAATAAAGCTGGCACTGGAACACTTTTGAACAACGTTTTCCATCTCTTTGAGGGTAAAATTTAAATCAAAGCCTGGTTATAGCCACAAAGACTATTATTAAATAATTCATCCTGATGTGTTTTAAATTATTTATTTAATTGAAGAATACACATAAAATAACAAGGTACTTATGTGTAAATAGAATAACTACCTACTAAAATCTATGTAAAATTCAAAATGTTTAAAAGTTTATACTCATTTTTATCTCTCTAATTCATTTACATGTATATAACTTGTAAATATAATGAATTCATATTTTGCTTTTTTTCCCACCTAAGCATGTGGCTAAATTCTTATTTATTTTGTACTTAAGACCTTATTATATTCAGAATTCATTCAGCAAATAGAAGGTTAAAAGAGTTTAACCATATAGAAGGCTTTTGTAAGCCACGTACAATGCCAATAGTTTTCCAAAATTTTTAATTCATTTTTCGGAAATTCTTTTAGAACACACACACATATTTTTGAGATGGAGTTTCATTCTTGTTGCCCAGGCTGGAGTACAATGGAGAAATCTCAGCTCACTGCAACCTCCACCTCTTGGGTTCAAGTGATTCTCCTGCTTCAGCCTCCCAAGTAGCTGGGATTACAGGCATGCACCACCATGCCTGGCTAATTTTGTACTTTTAGTAGAAACGGGATTTCACCATGTTGGTCAGGTTGGTCTTGAGCTCCTGACCTCAGGTGATCCATCTGCTTCGGCCTTCCAAAGTGCTAGGATTATAGGCATGAGCCACTGCTCTTGGCCTAGTATATATTTTTAAATAATTTGAAAAATATTTTCAAAATGACTTAATTGATATCCACTTTTCCACATAGTCAAGTAGTGACTAAATTCTGTAGGGTAAAATTTATTAGAGTCATGGCCTCAGCTATAGTTCCAAAAGTGATTTCAGAGATATGCAGCTGGCTGGTTATGTAGAGGAATTTAGAAATATAACCGTATTTTTCTTGTTTGCTTCCACCAAACATAGAAAGTGTTTTTTAAGTCACTTGGTGAATGAACAATGCCAAATCTTACTTTGCTTTAATTCCTTTTGCCTCATAAAGTCACTGACTAAAACATTCACAATGACAGTAAAAAATATAAAATTAGACTTTATTCTTTTAAAATAGATTTGAAAAATAGGCAAGTAATGTCTTTGTCAAAGTTTTCCTTCATATCTTCTCTTAATGATTAAACAACTTTGCATATTTTTTTGACCTCAGAATTTAACAAGTTCTGTGAAAGTTGGAGAGTTATGCAAGACCTTGAAAGATAATTTCATACATCTCCAAATTTAAGTGAATCAGAACCATTTAAGACTCATGATAATCTCATAGAATGTTATTATTTATCTCCAGGAGAGGGAGATGGAACATGTTTCCTAGAAAACTCATTCTAATATTCCATGACCATCACTCTCAGATAATTTTTCTAATTAAGTACATTGTATTTTAATTTGAACGCTTGTTTTCATTTTTGAGTTGGAAACCAAAATCTGAGTAACAGACATTTCTATTGTTAGTGACAATTGTTTATTCGTCCCTCTACTCCAACTGAAATAATTTTCTAGTTTTACAATTTCAATTTCCAAATTTCTAATCATTGATTTGCTCTTGCTTTGAAGTTTCATCATCGTTTTTCACATTCGTCGGTTTATGATTAAGTTTGGAAATCAAAATGGGAGTCCAGAGAAGGCTAAATTAATTCACACCACTTCCTATCCTATCTTATATAGTCATTCACTGTTAAAATTGGCCTGCCCTTCTAACCTGTGGTTAGTTCATTATCTTTTTTTGTGTGTGTGCCCTAGTTCATAATCTGATCGTATGTGCCAAAACGAATCTTTCCCTAATTGGTGTTTTACAAATGTTTCCTGTTTATTGAATTTGAATTTGTTAGCATTCCATCACTCACGAAACTTTAAAAAGATAGTTTGGATTATAATTCTACTACTTGAATCTTTACAGTTTTTCTAACCATGTTTACATTTAGTTATGTATAACAAATTTAATATAGAAGAACCAAGTTAAAATTAGTCATTTCTCAATAAAGTAGACATCATGGGAATGAGTTAAATTGACTATCATGCTGCTAATAGGAGTTTTAAGTTTTATTAGGAAAATCTGCCTCATGTCTCACACAGAAGTACAGAGAAGATAGTCCATAGGACAAAAATGCCATAAGTACAGTGATGTGAAACATCTGTGGGCAGACAGCTGCAAAGGTTGGAAAGGAACTTTTGTGGGAAAAGAAGCATGTTGATTTATGTTGGCTTCCTCAGTAATAAAGATGAAGGAATACTGGTAGTTTTCCAGAACCAAAACTTCTCTGTGTGAATGCACCTATTGGAAGGACACTTTTAGAATAATCTGAAATTGTGTTTTTACCTTTACAATAGTCATCATGAATACAGTGGTATTTATTTTTAAAATATCTCTTTATAGATATTGTGCTTTATAAAATTATTTCCTTTTCTGGAATGGCTGAAACAAATGGCACAGATCATCAGATACACTGACTTGTGATCAAAATCAGCTGTTAAGTTGATGAAAAAGCCACCCAAACTGAAAAGGAAGTCTGAGGTTTCCCATTCCAAGTAGTAGAATTAATTAACTTAATTATAAGCAGACCTTTTCTTTTTTTAACTAGGGCTCGAAAATTATTGAAAACCCTTGTTTTTGGAAACAAAGTCACATAAATACTGGCTTTCTAGAGCAGATTCTCTAGGACATCTTGCTACCACTTTATTATGCAGCAGGACTAGAGGTAGGAATACAACAGCAAGCACCATAGGAAGAATTGACAATGAAATACAGTTATTTAGTTTTAAAACTGTGAGTTAATTTTTAAAACACTATAAACATATTTTCATAGCAGTGTAGAAAGTTGCTAGCAGAGAGCTTGGATTGGAACATAGGAAGCCTGGATTCACAACCCCTTTGGCCCTAATGCAATTGCACCTCTAAGTTAATTTCATCAGCCAAGGAAATACTCAGAGGGATAAAGTAAATTTAGCTTTTTTGTTGTTATTAATAATAATATGATTAAATTTTCTCTAATATGCTGTTTGCTAAGTATTTACATTCTGTTTCCATGGGAAATTTTTCTGTACATATTATTTTAGTATTTCCCCAAAGAATGCAGTTACAAGACAAACATGAAATTTGGCAGTTAAATGAAGTAACGGTTATGGAATTTCAGAGGATAGAGAATTGAATTAAAATAGTCAACCACATTTTGGGTTTTTAAGTTGCTCATGTCAATCAAAATAGAACAACACTTTTTCCAGGAAATGAATGTAGAAAAAGCTTTTCTTTAAAACGGGAGGCAAGGGTTATTTAATGTTTTTAAAGACTCCAACTCTTTTTAGGTTTAGTTTTGTTTTAATATTAGAAAGATAAATAGTGACAGACTTTAAAGAATATACCATAATGTAAATAGTCATCAAGTGTTCATTATGAAATCAGTGAAGCTGGGCTTTAAAATGGTCTTTAAAATGGGGAATGACCACAGCTAATAACAGCTCATGCCAGACAAAAAATAAGGAACTGGTTACAGCCCTAGTCTGATTTACAATAAAATCATATCATTTTATGATTATGTTTGACAGAGCAAATGGAGTTAAACGGTAGCCAGTTTTGTTTTTTTGAGGGTTCCTGTTCTGGAATTATTAAAAGTGAAAAATAAGATACTGTAGATACTATGGCTATTACATCTTGGTGAACAAGCATTTACTCATAAAACTAGCTTTAAGTCCTATAGGATATAGCAAAGCAATAACTACAGGTTTCTTCAGGACAGTTCTTTAAAGTTCAGTGGCAACTATTAATAGTTTTTATTTTTTAAAATACTTATTTTTTTAAATAAAAAATAATCTTTATGCTAGGCTGCTGCCTTTTCCCTGTGTTGAGAAAGAATCTTGTTTACAAACTGTCACTTTTATACACAATTTAAATTTCTTTCAATAGGCCAGGCTGTTCTCTGTAAATCTGGAGGTATTCTAATGCAGCATTTTATGATGACAGGTTACTTTATATTGCGTGAGCCTGTTCTTTCTGATGCTCAGGGTTGCTCCCAGTAATTTGTAATTACAGACCTAAAATACATTATGTGGGTACTTTACTTCCTGTTCTACACTTGTGTTTCAGGCTAAAGTAAGCTTGGAACTGAGATCCCTTAGGCGATATAAACAGAGTGTGTAGAACATAGAACAAAATGTAGAACAACAACAAATGCTAACCAGCCTCTGCCAGGCACATTTTATAATTTATTAGAAGTAAATCTACACTACAAAGTTGAAAGAAAGATGAAGACAAATGTCCAACACCTGGGATCAAGTGAAGAGTGGTATTAAAAAGTTTTCATATCCTGTTTTTATCAAAGTCTCCACATTATGGACAATGTAATGGTTTATATGTGACTTGGATACGTTTGATGTGGCTTTTTTGTTGTTTTGCAATCTGAGACACGCCCTCTCCCCTGAGATAATATGCAGCAACTTGAAATGAAGGGAGTACGTGGGGAAAGCTAGAGGCAGGGTACGGAAGCCTCCGGAAGAATAGTACTGAATTCTCCTGCTAGGCTTCAACTTGACGCTGTAGTTTCTGGTAAATAAACAATCTACTGTATCCAAAATCTGCATTCATGTTTTCCAAGCTTTTCCTTAACTTAAAACCACATAATATTAATTTTCCTTAACTGATAACAGCCATTCATACTTTTAGGTAAAAGCAGTGATAACCCTTATAACGTAAAACAGCTGACCAATTTACGACTATTAAGTGTTCAATTATCTGTCCTTGGATTAATTCAAGTATAGTTTGTAGACTCCTCTCCATCACAGAACATGTTTGGGTCTCCCCAAAATACTCCCTACAAAATACTCAGGAGCACTTAACAAACACTGGGCATACAACTTTTTGTTAGTGACTTGTCTAATCAACTCTTTGAAATTATTTTTCTAGCTAAAGAGGCTACAACCATCGATTTGAGTATCCTCGCAGAAACTACATCACCCAGTTTATCCAAAGAACCACAAATGGTTTCTGATAGAACTACACCAATCATCCCTTTAGTTGATGAATTACCTGTCATTCCAACAGAGTTCCCTCCTGTGGGAAATATTGTCAATTTTGAACAGAAAGCCACAGTCCAGCCTCAGGCTATGACAGATAGTTTAGCCACCAAATTACCCACACCTACTGGCAGTACCAAGAAGCCTTGGGATATGGATGACTACTCACCTTCTGCTTCAGGACCTCTTAGAAAGCCAGACATATCAGAAATTAAGGAAGAAGTGCTCCAAAGTACAACTGTCATCTCGCATTATGCTACCGATTCATGGGATGGTGTCATGGAAGATACACAAACACAAGAATCGGCTACACAGATAGAACAAATAGAAGTGGGTCCTTTGGTAACATCTATGGAAATCTTAAAGCACATTCCTTCCAAGGAATTCCCTGTAACTGAAACACCATTGGTAACTGCAAGAATGACCTTGGAATCCAAAACTGAAAAGAAAACGGTAAGCACTATTTCTGAATTGGAAACCACAGGTCACCGTAGATTCACCTTGAAAGAAGACGATGATGAAGACAAAACAGTTACAGTTGGATCCGATGAGAGCACCTTAATTTTTGGCCAAATACCTGAAGTCATTAAGGTATCAGAGACTTCAGAAGACACCACCCACACTCAGCTAGAGGACTTGGAGTCAGTCTCAGCATCCACAACTGTTTCAGGACCTTTAATCGTACCTGACCGTAATGAATCATCTGTGGACAGATGGGAAGAGAGGCAAACTAATGGCAGGATAATGGAAGATTTTTTTGGCAAATATCTGTCTATTACACCTTTTCCATCACAGCATCATACAGAAGTAGAATTGTTTCCTTATTCTGGTGATAAAATATTAGTAGAGGGAATTTCCACAGTTATTTATCCTTCTCCACAAACAGAAATGACACGTAGAAGAGAAAAAACAGAATCACTAATACCAGAGTTGAGAACAGATACTTATACAGATGAAATACAAGAAGAGATCACTGAAAGTTCATTTATGGGAAAAACAGAAGAAGAAGGCTTCCCTAGGATGAAACCCTCTACATCTCCCTCAAAGCCAATTTGTGTTACAGAGTCTTCTGCGGAAGTGACCAAGGCTTTCGATTTCCCAACACTGACAACAAAGTTAAGTGCAGAGACAACAGAAGTAAGAGATACGGAGGAAGGCTTTACAGCAACTCCAGGTACTATAAAATATGATGAAAATGTTACAACAGTGCATTTGACCCATAGTACTTTAAGTGTTGAAGTGGCCACTGTATCAAAATGGTCATGGGATGAAGATAATACAACATCCAAGCCTTTAGAATCTACAGAGCCTTCAGCCTCTTCAAAATTGCCCCCTGCCTTACTCCCAACTGTGGGGATGAATGGTGAAGATAAAGAAATCCCAAGTTTCACTGAAGATGGAGGAGATGAATTTACTCTTATTCCAGATAGTACTCAAAAGCAGTTAGAGGAGATTACTGATGAAGATTTAGCAGCCCATGGAAAATTCACAATTAGATTTCAGCCAACTACATCAATTGGTATTGCAGAAAAGTCAACTTTGAGAGATTCCACAACGGAAGAAAAAGTTCCACCTACCACAAGCACTGAAGGCCAAGTTGTTTATGGAACCACGGAAGGAAGTGCTTTGGGTGAAGTAGAATATGTGGACTTCTCTAAGCCAATAGCTACTGTTACCCAATTTGCACACACTTCAGAGGTGGAAGGATTAGCATTTGTTAGTTATAGTAGCACCCAAGAGCCTACCACTTACGTAGACTCTTCCCATACCTTTCCAATTTCTGTAATTCCCAAGACAGACTGGGGAGTGTTAGTACCTTCTGTTCCATCAGAAGATGAAGTTGTAGGTGAACCCTCTCAAGACATGCATGTCATTGATCAGACTCATCTTGAAGCAACTATTTCTCCTGAAACTATGAGAACAACAAAAATCACAGAGGGAACAACTCAGGAAGAATTCCCTTGCAAAGAAGAGACTACAGAGAAACCAGTTCCTGCTGTTAGTTCTACAGCTTGGACTCCCAAGGAGGCAGTAACACCATTGGATGAACAAGAGGGCGATGGATCAGCGTATACAGTCTTTGAAGATAAATTGTTCACAGGTTCTGAGAGAGTCCCATTTTTAGAAACAACTCCAGCTGGAAAAGTTGATCACAGTGTGTCTTATCCACCAGGTGCTATAACTGAGCACAAAGTGAAAACGGATGAAATGGTAACACTAACACCAAGCATTGGGCCAAAAGTATCTTTAAGCCCAGGGCCTGAACAAAAATATGAAACTGAAGGTCGTAGTACAACAGGATTTACATCATCTTTGAGTCCTTTTAGCACGCACGTTACCCGGCCTATGGAAGAAACCACTACTGAGAAAACATACCTAGAGGATATTGATTTAGGCTCAGGATTATTCGAAAAGCCCAAAGCCACAGAACTCCTAGAATTTTCAACAATCAAAGTCACAGTTCCAAGTGATATTACCACCGTCTTCAGTTCAGTAGACGGACTTCACACAACTTCAGCATTCAAGCCATCTTCCATGTTCACTAAGAAACCACCTCTCATTGACAGGGAACCTGGTGAAGAAACAACCAGTGACATGGTGATCATTGGAGAATCATCATCTCATGTTCCTCCCACTACCCTTGAAGATATTGTAGCTAAGGAAACGGAAGCTGATATTGATAAAGAGTATTTCACGACTTCAGGTACTCCAGCTACACAGCCAACAAGACCACCCACTGCGGAAGACAAAGAGGCCTTTGGACCTCAGGCACTTTCTACTCCACAGCCCCCAACAGGGACAAAATTACACTCTGACGTTAATGTTTATATTATTGAGGTCAGAGAAAACAAGACAGGTAAGTCTTTGCTTTCTAGACTACCATTGAAGGCAATCTGCATTTTATCTTGAAAGTTACTTTTTGGGAAAAAAAAAATCAACATACCAAATGCTGCCATTAGAAGATAACTGGAGTGTGAAAAATAAATGTTTTAGCTTCATTTATTTGTACAAGAATTGGAAGAATATGTTAAACAATGTGGAAGAATGTTAGATACAATTTTATGTTAAAAGTCATAAGAAGCCCTGCTTTGTCATCTAATATAACCAAATCATCCCTGTTACATCACTTCAGAACATGCAGAACAAAGTGTTTTAATTTCAGTGTCTTTTCATACATTACTACTCAAGTGTAGCACTAGATTGTGTTAACATCCCATTGGTCTTTAACTATTAACCTTCAGTACTTACAATGTGGACGGCTAAAATGGTTTTGCATATCCCTACAGTTGACAGAAAGACATTTAAAGGTTTGCTTTGGTTTTTCTCTTCCAGGATTTTGCAGGTTTATTATATGACTTATGTGGTGGGTAATAGGTCTCTAATGTAAGTGTTATTTTAATGTAAATGCAGCATGTTCTTATGCTGTTGTTTTGGGGTATTTTAATGTGGTTTTATCTATTTAGAGCAAATACAACCTAGCTCAATTATAGGGAGTATTACAGTTCATTGTATTAAATATAATATCAGAAGGTGGATATGTATGCATTATCTTTGCTTCCTTAAAACCAGGCTGTAATGTTGTTTATTTTATGATTTAATTGTTTTACTTCTAGCTATAGTTATGATGCCTTCTATTCCACTCGACTATTTTAGCTCTGTGGCAGAACTCTTAAAAGCTGTTTCTTTACTTTGATTAATACTTGCAGTTGTCATGATCAAATATGACTTACTGCTGTCTAAAGGTGAGATTGCGCCATCTTTTACCGATGATAAGCTGAGTTGAGAATACATAGCAAATGCAGTTCAATAAACCAATTCAGGTTTGTCTCTTTCTAATTTAGAAGTTAAGATCACGGATTTTAGTTATGTTGCTGTATTCTCATTTTCATATAAGAGTTAAATGAATAAATTTTCATTTTTTTCTTGACCTGACTCTAAGAAGACAGGGTAGAAGAATGTTCTTTGTTAGGAGGGTTTCTCTCTTACTGTTGGGATGTTCCCTTTTGAGTCTCATTTTTCTGAAGGCTGATGCTATCCTCACCTATTGGAAACAAACGAGTAGTGTTGTGGTCACGTCTGTTTGCATCTAGTGCTGTTAGTGGAAATTTCATGGCTTCTACTCTCCAAAATTTTCTGTGTGAAAGCTTTGGCTTGTCAGTGAATACTAGAGAAGAGAACACACTCACAGAGTACTAAAATTAATCTTCACTTCCCAATACAGTTTTAAAAGGCCAGGATTTGATCATAGTTTTCTTGCTAATGATGTTGTTTCTTGGAAACCATAACATATTTCCGCTTTTCCACATAGTTTTCCATCTCTCGGAACTGGTGTAGGAAAGAGTAAATGAATTGCCAAGAAGTTGGAATGAGGATTGCGTTAGTAAGGCTGGAAAAGAGACAGGAAGATATAACTGTGGGGGGAAAAAAAGAAGAAGCAAAGAGAAGCAAAAAGTAAATTACTACCAACACTTAGTTTGATAATTTAAAAAAATACCAGAATGAATATGCAGATTTCTTTTAATATATATTACTCTGTTACTGTAGATAATAAGTTGAGTTGAATAATATAAAACCCAGTAAAAACGTTCTGCATTTAAAAACTCTTCTAAGTGGGAAACTGCCAGGTAAAGTTATGATGGTCAAATTACAAAATGGAAAAAGTGAAACTTGATCTCTCTGAAAGAATTGACAGTCATCAGAAAAAAATAACTAAGTTATAAATGGTTACTGGAAATGGAGGGTCTAAGTAAGCTAAACCTGAAATAATTTTACAAAGGTGTATATTTATAAGCTAGTTGTGGACTTAATTCAGCTAGACCTGGGTGATAGGTTTAGGTGCTCTTCTCTTATGCTTCCAAAATGAGGGACTATAATCCACCTTCAAACTAATTTTGTTTTGTATAATAATAGGTCAGAGAACTGTGCAATATTTGGTTACTTCCATCAGACAGAATTCTTTTTTTTTTTTTTTTTTTGAGACGGAGTTTCGCTCTTGTTACCCAGGCTGGAGTGCAATGGCGCGATCTCGGCTCACCACAACCTCTGCCTCCTGGGTTCAGGCAATTCTCCTGCCTCAGCCTCCTGAGTAGCTGGGATTACAGGCACGCGCCACCATGCCCAGCTAATTTTTTGTATTTTTAGTAGAGACGGGGTTTCACCATGTTGACCAGGATGGTCTCGATCTCTTGACCTCATGATCCACCCGCCTCGGCCTCCCAAAGTGCTGGGATCAGGCAGAATTCTAATGTGAGAGTGTGT
This sequence comes from Aotus nancymaae, assembly GCF_030222135.1. NCBI lineage: Eukaryota > Metazoa > Chordata > Mammalia > Primates > Aotidae > Aotus > Aotus nancymaae. Next base: position 75,847,504 of record NW_026988425.1, read on the forward strand.
ATATGTGTGTACAGGGGAGGGGATGTATCTGTAGAGTAATTATGTATCTGCCTGCCTACCTACCTACCTACCTACCTACCTGTCATCATCTGTATTTTTGTGTGTTGTGTATATACTGCTCTCCTTAACTGAAAGCATTGTTTATTGTCTTCATAAGACAATGCAGTTTACTCAGATCTAACTGCTTACCTATACTAATATTATTTATTTTCTACGAGAAGCTTTATCCTCTAACATTTTGAGCTTTGGCAAGGGAAAAACCCTAAAGCAGATGTTCAATTAATGATTTTCAAGGCAGGTGTATACCTTAATAAGGAAAAGGGCATTTGTGCCTGGAGAACCAACCTTTTTATGTATCAAGGCACAATTTTCCAGAATGGAAAATCCTTGGTACATGTGTGAACTTGTGTAAATCTATTCACAAGAGTAGAATCCACCATTATATATACTGTATATCGAAGTAAGCAAAAATACCACCCGTGCTACCTTAAACCCAGGCATTCAATAATTTTTTGCTGCACTCAGCGAGTCATATAAATCTTGATTTTTTTTTTTACTACTATGAAACAAAACATGCTACTCAGGACACACTTATGTTGTACTTGCTCAAATGGATCTTAATAGCAACTTGTGGTGCTGTTGCTAGAGGGCAACTGTAGCTAGCAGTTAAAAAAATCTGAAGGAACTTTTCAGCTCATAAAAGTTTTATGAGCTGAAAAATGCTATGGGGTGTGTTTAACAGTGGTTCAGGGGATACTGAAAACTTGACTCCTGTCTATTTCAGGAGTAATTTGCACACCTGCATTTTGAAAAATTATTGAAAGTCTTTCTTTGTGAACATGCATGAAGGCCTAGAATTTGAAGGTGTAGGAAGAGTTTCTTCAAATCTAGATTTTTTTTTTTTAAAGAGCACTTCTCTAAATCATCTGAAATGTTACAAGGTAGTGGAACAGAACTGTGAATGTTTTTAAAAACTGACATACTGGTATTTTTAAATCAAAGAATAATTTAGAAATGTGTGGATATTCAATATCAAGGTAATTATAAAAATGCTCATAGTTATAACCCTAAAATAGGCAGCTTGTTACCTTTTCTTTTTTTTTTCTCATGAAAATGGAATTTTTTTTTTATTAGGATGCTCACAGAAGCTTATTACCTTTTCTAACAAATAAATTCATATATGCTACCTATTATGTGTCGGGCCTATTTGATATTGTCTTGTTAGGTGTTTTTTTTCTACTGGTTTTATATCTACCCAAATGTAAGTGAAAGTCAGGTGCAAAGCAATATTAAATTAAATGATAGAAAGATTAAGATATTGGTAAAATTATTAATATAATGCTATTAAAGATTAATTAGATTTTGAGAAATATACAAAAAGCTAAAAGCTTATTTTCTAAATATGGTGTTATGGAAAGGAAAAAGAACAAGGAACATTGGCTCTGAGAGAAGGAGACAGCTGGGCAGATACCAATAGTTACATCATTGATTGCAGAGTCATCACCTTTTAAAAGGTAATGTTTATTTAAGATAGTCTCATATAATTTTTTAAAATCACATATTTTCTATGTTTATAGAATTTTATAAAACTTTTTAATTATATAAAAAAATTACTTTCTGATTTGTTATTATAAGATCCAGGTCCTTTCTTCAAACAAAATCTTATTGAGAGCTCCTGTATCTTGAACAGACAAAAGAGTAGCTGGATTGGTTGAAGTTTGAGGGTGGAGATCTGGAGCCTCACTCCCTTGGGACCTCCTCCTCATCTCCTGTGGTGGTTTCTAAAATAACATGTACCTCAGAACACAGCTAGAAAAAGAATGATATCTAGACAATTAAAAATAAAGCAAAAACAGTTACTCATTCCTGAGAGAATTAAGTTCTTAAAAGTAAAAATGTTTTAAAAATTGGTCTGATTATCTATATCTCTATCTCAATATAATTATACACGTTTAACATTTACCTTTGAATCACTCTATGAATGGTGCTGAATAAAACAAATTAACAAATATTGTTTCAATCTTATTGATGCCTATGTGTCATTAAAGTAATATATAATGGTATTTCAGAGTCTCACATGTATGTGCAAAACTAAGTCATCGAGCTCACACTTTGGGCTTAATGCTTTCACACCACTTTTTCTACGTTATCATGTCTAAACCTCAAAGATAATTTGTGAGGCAATTAGGGAAAGCAGATAGGCAAATGAAGGTACACTGAGTCTGACATTCTTGGCATTGGGTCTAGCAGCCCTGGCCCCTTTGGAGCATTTTTGCTATGAAGTGATTCTGTTCCCTGATAAGCTTTGAGAAAACAATGACCCCCTGCCCAGTGGCTTAGGTACTGCCCTGTCTGTCAATTCCTGAAAGAGCAAACTCTGGAAAGACTGGTTTCTCATTGACATTCTAGTGGTTTGTTCAGGGTGCATAATTTAGATTTGGTTGCTGCTAATATGGGGCACTATGCATGCTATTCAGATACCTGACATGGCAAGGAAAGGGCATGCTGAAATTGCTGGTATGTTATTCTGCAGTTCTGAGCAGGTTCTTCCCTGTAGAATTTCGGAGCACATCTCTGAAAGTGGATGGGTCTGGTGCCTCCACACCTCTGTGGTTCCTTTTGCTGAGCTCCAGCTGTGGCTCTCTGCCAGAGAAGCACAGTTTTCTGCAGAGAATTAGAATAGCTTACCTTGTCTCTCATGGACTGTCCCAAGTCTAGAAAAGAATTGAGCTCCTCTTCTATTAGTCAAATAAAAGGAAGAGAATGTTTGTCTTCCTTTTCTTTCTATAGTGTTAAGAAAATAAATGATTTTAATGTTTCTAAATTATTAATGAGCTTAACACCATACTATAGACCAAAGATTACCTTTTTAAAAGTCCTTTGAGGTGAAATATTTTGTATATGTTACACATACAGGCACATATAAACACACACACACACACATAGAATCTTAATATTTTAACACTTCTTTGAGTAGTTTTACTAACCCACTAACCTTGAGGAAAAAGTTAAGAAATTGAAAGTTTGAGGCTTAACGTTAAAAGGTGTTCTTTGATAACCAAAAGGAACTATATTGTCTTCTTCCTAAAATGAACCAAGGCCTATTCTGAAAATGGCACTTGCAATTATAATTTGCCATTATCAAAGCTACCACTGAGGTAGAGGCATTATCTAAAACAAATACTACTTAGCCTTTATTGGCAGTGACCTTGAGAGAGACGCACCATCTTCTAGCAGAGCACAGTCAAGCAAGAATTACCTTCACGTAAGGCTGTAGCATGTCTAGTCCTTTGACAGATATTAAAGGAGGTCATAAAAGAAACATAAAGTATAGGCTGTGCTCCCAAGGCCTCTAAGTGCATATTAGCCGGCTAACATTAACACAATCAAATACAACGATAGAAAAACATGGTTACACACTAGGTAGTAATGGTATGACAGACTGTGAATGGTAGGTGAGGTTGGAAAAGGAAGGAATCAGTAAAGGCAGGAAGTTACAGAATATTTCATGAGAAGGAGGAGACTTATGCCAGTCTCTGTTGGAGGGATAGATTACAATCCAATTACAAGAAGCCAGTTATTAGGCAATTGCTTCCCAACGTGAGCTTACCGATGGGGTTAAGGAGCCCCAAATATAAACAGCTGTTTTTCTAAATCGCACTTCTAAACAGCTTCTGCAGCAGGCCATGTCATGCCAGCGCTATTTGACATGTTCTGCTTCAGAAGTTGAGTACCTTCCTAGGCGTCATGCACGAACTAGTACAGTTCATGGAAACCAGAGATATTCTGCTAACTTCTTGAGGAAGGAGTGAGTGTTCTCACACTTCTGAGCTTCAGTGATTCATACATTTTGATAAGACAGCATGTTCTGTGGATTAAGGACATTTACCTCTTCAAAATATATTACCATGAAGTATCATGGTTCAGAATTACACTTACAAAGTTAAATGGCATAAAACTACTTTGTAAAAGGTACCTACACTCTCTAAAAGGCGATTTAAAGCTTTATGACATCTTAATTCAAGTGAATACTGAATCAGTAGGATTATAGAGCAGGTGCTCTAAGTTAGGGAATCTGGAGTCAGTCTCTTCTTAGCTTATATGCAATGTGGACTCAGGACTTTCTCAATTTCCCTGTCAGAATTTTTAACATATTAAAATGACTATTACTATATGGAATGGTATTTCCTAAACTTTGACACATACTCTTTCTCCAAGTCACAGGGGTTATGAAACAAAGATACACACACACACACGTATGTACACACACACACACATGCATACATATATATATATATATATACACACACACACACACGCACATATACAGGTAATATACAGATACATTTTTTCTAATTTATTCAACAGTCAAATAATGGCAATATACTAACTACATTAGAACTGGATTTTTTTTGAAGTACATTCTAGTTAATATTCTGAAGGAACATGAAGATGTAGTTAGTTTGCTTCGTTGTATACATGGAAGAGGCAGTTAATGTAGTAGAAAGAGCCTTGGGAAAGAGACCTGGGTTCACTGTCAACATTGTTACAGGCGGCACTCTGTATCCACGATTCTGCATCCTCTAATTTGACCAAACATAGATAGAGAATATTTGAGGAAAAAAAAAAAAAGCACCAAAATAAAAAAGAACAATACAACAATAAAAAATACAAATAAAAACCCAACACTATAATAACTATACGGCATTGACATTGTGTTAGGTATTATAAGTAATTTAGAGATGATTTAGAGTATATGTGTATGGACCTATATGTAGGATTCCTGCAAATACTATGCCATTCTATAGAAAGGATTTGAGTGCCATGGATTTTGGTACTCAAGTCCTTTCTATAGAATGGCATAGTATTTGCAGGAATTCTTGGGGGTCCTAGAACCAATCCCCCGTGGCTACTGAAGGATAACTGTATTTACAGTCTGTTTGGTCTTGTAGAAATTACTTAACCTCCATAGGCCTCAGTTGTTACATAATTAAAAATGTATAATAATATTACAGCCTCGCCACATTGCTTTAAGAAGGGGATCTCTGAGTGATTGCCACATGCAAGTTGCTGTGACAGGCACTTCACACATTTAATACTCCTTGAGTGACTAGAAAGCACCAAGCACAATGCCTGGTACATAGTAACAACTTAGTACAAATTAATCCCCTGTGGGCTTTAAAAATTATTTCATTTCAGACTTCTAAATATGGGAAAATACAAACTGTTTTGTACTAAACAGGTAAAAACCAAATCACCTTAAAATTCAAGATCATTTATGTCACAAGGAACCAAGTATAATTATGTTTTAGAATCTCCTTGACTGAAATACCTTCTTAAAATTTGAATGCTACCTAGGTTGTGTTTTTTAGGATGGTGCCATTTTGGGCGCAAATCAGAAGCAGCTGTAGCCCTTAATTAAAATGTAAATATAGTATTGGGTCTGTAGATCTAAGAGTAGAATTTATTAGCTTTTTGATTTTTCTCGTGTGAAAGTTGGGCTTATGATTTGGACAGCTACCAATTTGATTTTTTTCTCATAAAAATAATTTTACAAATTCTCGATAAATTTCCCCAGGTATTGGGCCTAGCTTCCTGCCTATTTATAGAATGGATTGGGCATTCCCGGCTGTCTTTTTGCTGTTGTCAAGGAAACCCCCAGTTCTCTACACAGGGATTACATTCTTCTTTCTTAATAGCTCTTAGATCGTTCATTTGTGCAATGAATAAAAAATGTATTCACAGGTCCAGACAGTGTTCAGAACTTTTTTGGTGGATGAGGGGCGTAGCTAAGGGGAGAAAAGTGCCTGGTGAGAGGAGCAATAGGGATAAAAGAAAAGGGAAAGAAATGCCCACTGAGGTTCCATTTTAATTAGGTAAAGCTGAAAATTATATGCTTTAAAAAAGACATTGCCTATTTTTGTCAGTTTAGAAAATGTATAACATTACTTTTCACTGGGGTCAGCGTTGTCATGTACAAAAATGTTGGTTATTAAGTGGCTTCGTTAAGAGAATAGTTCCAAGAATGGGGCCCAGGTTGGTGGGGGCGGGATGGACAAGGGAGTGATGATGTCTTTTACTTAAAAACTGTTGTATATTTTTTCATTTCTATTGAAGTAGTTTGAATTTTTTTACAACCTAATTGAGGTGATATACAATATAAAAATAATCCTCATCCTCGGGCATCCTGTGGACATCTGAGAACTCATTTGATTGCAATAAATGTGGTGTTCCTTAGAGAGAGTGTGCCAGTATTTAGACTTTTTGAGTGTGAATCAGGAGGGAAACACACGTCTATTGACAAGAAAATGGAAATAATTATTTTTAAAAAGAGTGATTTGATCTTTTGAAGGAAAATAAATTTTGGATGATTGGGTAGTATATACAGATTTTGGTTCTCCATAAATAATGTAAGTTTTAAAAGGAGATTTTAAACTAGAAAGAAGGAATCTCTGGAGTGAGAGGAAAAGTTCAGTTGTATTTCAGTATCAATGTCTCTGAAAAGATATACGGTGTCACTGTGTTATACCCGGACATGCTTACGCATGTGTACGACCAGTACACTGAAAGCACCACGACTGGCTTTCAGTGACTTCATCTTTTCACCTCGTAGCACAGTCTCCCTGGTAGTTCAGTTACTTTGGCCATGTGCTTCATATAGTAGGTTTCTGGAGGTTTTGCTGTTTCTAAGATGAGAAAGGGAAAAGATAGTATATATTTCTGGAGAGTACAATGGAATATAGTATGATCATTTTCACTATGCTGAAAACTTATCTTCCTCTGCTTTACGAAGGAACCCATCTGCTATCTGCAGATAGAACATTCTCTTCGTATCTTCTCACACTCACCCCCAGAACATGTTTTAGAGGTTTGTTGAAATAAAGTCATTCAATCAGGCTACTAACTGTTTGCTGGGGAAAAGAAAATAATACAATTCATAATACTATAATTGTAATTTACAATACACCTTATAAAAGAAGTAAATTCAATTTATAGCTTTGTTGGGAGGCAACTTGAAATAAATAGTAAACAAGAGAGTACATATCAAAATTAATTGCTTGCTTCATTAAAAAAATTGAGGCAAATATGAAATAAGAAGTATCTTTAGCATGTGAAGTCTCAGAACTGATCTCAGAAGAAACTCTAGGCACGCGTTCCCTCATTGAGCATCCACCCAGTTTACCTGGGAAGGTGTAGAGTCTCCCCAGGCCAGACACCGACTGGCTGAACACTCATGGTACCACTATATACCTTGGTTTGAGGGGCATCAGGAAATAATCCAGGGCTTAAATATTGCCCACACCATTTCTTAACCCTAGTTATATATCAGAATCATCAGGGACCCTCCAAATAAAAATACCCACATTTCCATTCCCTCCAGACAATTTGAAATTGAATTTCTAGTGGCAGGGCTCAGGTATTTGCATTTTTAAAAAATCAGCTTTATTTATTTCTTATTAGGCATCTTTATTTTTAAGTGCCTCTCCTGTGTTTTGCTGCAACAGTGAGTGCTGAATACTACTAATGACTAAAGGCTTTCTGATCTTTAGAAGACCTGCTGAAATGCAGAACCCTGGGCAGGGGCTGCTTCAAGTCTCTGTTGGTTTAAGCTGTACTTTATGAACTTTAAGGGAAAAGAATATGACTGATTCAGTCTTTTCTGAGTGAAATGGTGGCCTTTGATCAGATTTGGGGGAGTACACTTTTTGTCACAAATGTTAAATAGAACTTGGCATCTGTTAATAAGGAGGAAAATGGAATGAAATATTATCAAAATAGATTTTTTTTAAATTTCGGGAATAATAATTGAATCAAAAGTAATATTGAAGACTGGGAGCAATATTGAAGAGTACCTCTTTAATTACTCAAAACCATATACCTTACACTTTGCTGTACCCATGTTAACTTCTATCTGCAAACATAGAAATTAAAAGGAAATATGCCTATGGCTTAAGCATTCCTTGGCTGTACTACCAAAGTTAGTTTGCTCAATATCCATTTACATTAGAGAAAAACAGTGATTACTGCCTCAATGTAAGCCTACATGGATTTGGAAAAAAAAAGATGAAAAATGTATTGAGACTGCACATTTAACACATTTAAATTATCTAGATTTTTATAACCACAAAAGTCTTTAGAGTTTGAGTTGTTTGTATGATTCTTTCGTTGTAGGTCGGACTGAGCTGTAATTGCAACCAAAAAACAACATTTTTTTCAGTCTGAGATACAAATCTTTCAAAGGAAGTCTCAATCCAGCAGAATGTAAACTTTATTTGTTTTGATAATTATGTCAACATTCTTCCAACTAGATTCCCAAAAGAGGAGCTAAGTGGCTAGAGGGCTAGAGTATGAAGAGCATTATGTGTTTAAAGATTCCCTTCACATTAACTAAGGAATAGAGAATTTAAGTAGGGAAGCGAGATTAAAAAATGAAAATACGAGGACACTTAGAAATGAGAACCTATATGACATAAATCCTATGACAAACAGATCAAAGATATGGCTAGTTTGGGATGAGGTGTTTTAGAAAAGATCTATTGGAGGATGAGGGCTTCAGTGGATCATTCCTAATTGGATGAGTAAAGTTCAAAGGGGGGATATATGAAGCATTCCAAGCTGGAGATTGTGGGCTGGAGTGGTGTCTTCTTGCCTAAGTCTGAGGCTGGAATGAGGAAGATAGTAAGATAGGAACAGGGAGCTGCTGGGCTCTTAAATATCTTAAAGAATTTAAAGCTTTCTCTCTTTAAATTCTGCAAGAGTATAAGCACTTCAGGAAGGCTGTCTATTGTATTTTTTTAATAAAACAAAATTTTTTTGTTACATATTAAAATAAAATCCATTTTAATAAAGAAATGTGATCCTAATGTACCTCTGCTGAGTAGATTGGTATACACTTACATTTAATTAAAAGCTCCTAAACTTAAATTGTAAAATTCCCCAAGGAGAACATGAACTATAACCAGCTGCCTATGCATCTTAGCAACTATGTTTTGTGTCTGGTAACAGTATGACTGGAAGACTTGTGCTCTGTCTACAAAACTTTGCTATGAAGTACTTAAAAATACTTGGTGAATAATTTGAGGTCAGCTAGCAATAAAGCTTTGTGTGAAATGTCATTAAAAAAACCTATTAACCATGGTACTGGTATATTCAAGTTAAGCTGTTAAAATACATTCATATAAACATAGAAAAGATTATACATACACTCAGAGTTCTGTGGTTTGACTCTTGAAATCCAAATAAAAGTTATATTGCCTTTTGGGTAAAATTCTAGAATAGAGCAGTCTTTTATAAGGCCTTGTTCATCTAAGAGCTTGGAATGTCAATTACACCATTGAGTTGCTCTGTTCCTACGAAATATAGCAGATCACCATTTTGGAATGAGATTCCTTCTCTCACAATAGCACAGGTGTCCCCCACTTACTATACACCACAGAGAAACTTTTCTAGTTTGCAATAATTACAGCTGTTGAGATTCTCTAATAATAGGTGTGGGTGGAGGTGGTGACAGGAAAGGGGGATGAAAAGGTAATTTCAGAGGAAGAATAAACAAAGAGGGGCAAGTAGGATTTGGTGAGATGCAAGGAGTTAGTGACAGGAATTTGGGTGACAGGGCAGGGAAAAATTTATCTGTATATAGTAATGGTAGATAGGTTTTATACCCCACCTTTCCCTGCTATCAGATGTTAAAAGTATGGGAAGAAATAAGCTATACTGACAGAATAAAATTTAGATGGTATGTATAGGAAATGTCAGCAGAAAATTTTAACTTTAAAGCCCTAGGTAATTAACATTTCTCTTTCCTTTATACATTAAGAAATCCAGCCAGATGCAGTGGTACACACCTGTAATCCCAGTACTTTGGGAGGCTGAGGCAGGAGGATTGCTTGAACTCAGGAGTTTGAGGCTCCCTGTGATGGTATCCCTGCACTCCAGCCTGGGCAACAGATCAAGACCCTGCCAAAATAAAAAAAAATTCAATAAAACCATTTGCAAGTTGTCACAACTTATTTAAAGAATAATTATAGTTGCTTAATTGTGAGACTATTACTTTCAGAAAAAGGAAACAAAATAATTTCAAGTCCCATTTTATTTTATTTTTTGAAATTAAGTAATTCCCATTTAGTAGACAATTTCTTTCTGGGGATCTAATATACAACATTAAGACTGTAGTTAATAAAATTGTATTGTATTGGGATTTTGTTAAGTAGATTTCAGTTGCTTTTCTCACAAAAAAGATGGTATATATGTTAATCTGCTTCATTTTTCCATCTACGTATATCTCATAACATCATGTTGTAAACCTCAAATACACAATAGAATTTATTTTTAAAAAAGAAAATTTCGGCTGGGTGCGGTGGCTCACGCCTATAATCCTAGCACTTTGGGAGAACAAGGCAGGCGGATCACAAGTTCAGGAGATTGAGACCATCCTGGCCAACATGGTGAAAACCCATCTCTACCAAAAATACAAAAATTAGCTGGACATGGTGGTGCAAGCTAATTTTTGTAGTCCCAGCTACTTGGGAGGATGAGGCAGGAGAATCGCTTGAACCCAGGAGGCAGAGGTTGCAGTGGGCCGAGATCGAGGCACTGCACTCCAGCCTGGTGACAGAGCAAGACTGCATCTCAAAAAAAACAAACAAACAATTTTTTATATTTTACTTATTAAATGAGCTTATTATTTTATTTATAGGTAGATTTTCCTCTCAATTACTCAATTTATTTTGATGTGCTGCCGACTTCATGATAAGAAAGATAAGATGAAACTGCATAATACATTTTTGTTTTCTATCATTTTGAAGGCAAGTCAGGTCAAATACTTGGGAGGTGGGTGGGGAAAGGAATTCTAATCTAAATTTAATAATTGGTACATTTGCAATAAGTACATTCAGAAAATTTTCCATTAAAATAGGGGAAAAATGTTTAGTAATGCCAGTTCTTTGACTTACTGGCAAGAACATTTGTTTCAGAGAGAGAGAGGAAGGGGGCAAGGAGAGACATGGAAAGTACACTTGGGTCTCTCTGAAGTTGACAAGAGACTGTCTGCCTTTGGGTCCGACACATAAAAGGTACTCGGTATATTCTGAGAAATCAATTAGCACCAGAAGAGATATTACATTTAGGTTAGCAGGCATGATTGTGGTGGTAATGAAATTAATTTTGTGTGCAAAAACCAATATGAAGCAATGCTGTGTTTATGAGGTGTATGCAAAGATTCTGTCTCTGATATGTTTATATTGCTGTGATTGAAGCATTATCATATTTATGTAGGTTAGAAAATGGAATTTACTACATCTAACAGTTGGGTTTTTGGTGAGAAATTCTTATATGATAGTCTAAAATGGCAAGGAAGTCCTTATAAATTTATGAGCAATTTGAAGTATTAGAGTTCTTGATCTGAGTAGAATATGAACTAAAAGAATATTATACTTTGTTATTGGAGCTAAAATCAGAAACTATAGAATGAATGCCATGGCCTTTAGTGGAATTAAGTAGTCTTAATATGAGTTGATAGCTAAATTGTTATATATTAATGATTTACAATTAGAGTTCTTCATTTTCTTTCCCAGGAAAAAAAAAAAAACCCAAAACATTTCAGTGAGTATCATGACCATCCATCAGTTTCCTGCCGTACTGACATGTGACATGTTGGCATATCTTTGTGTCTTCTCTCTCTGCTTTTCTCCACCCACTTTTTTTTAGAGCCACCAACATCACACTTGACAGACTTCCATCTGTAATGACTCAATAAGAAAATCATGAGATATGTTTATAGCAGTCTTATTTATTTAAGTGAAAAGTTTACTTAGAAACCTAAGTAAATCTGTAATAGCAATGAGTGTTTTTACCCTATTCTTGGCCTAGGAGTCTATAAATATGCAATATTGATCAGATATTTTCTTATTTATCCTTGTGTTTGGCTGGAGAAACCTAGCTGAATGTCTAGTTTTAACTTCATTCTTTACAAAAGGGTACAAAATATGATAGAGGTTCTTTATATGCTTGACATTGGCCCATGTTTCTTATTTAAAATCTTTTTTCTGTATTTAAATGACAGCTATAATATCACCAAACAGATGTAAGAATTTAGTGTACCTATATCTAATATTTCTTAATCATGAATTCTAGTTTTGTTTAACTCTAACGAAGCAAAATAAAAGGGTTGCTTGCATGTAAAATGATAGTATGAGCAGTTTAAGATAAGCACATTTTAAAACTCTAGTTAAATTTCATGAAGTTGTACTGAATAGTTTAACTGTGTCCGGCTTAATTCAACGATATTCAAATAGTTTTAGCAATGAGAGATTCCTGGCTTTGGTGGTTAGATAAAATTATTGATGTGAATATTTCAAGAGATTCATTTGTACAGAAGGCATTTTAAACGCCTCCTCTCCTGCAGCTTAAACGTTTTCTTCACATTCTTTTTTCATAGCACAAAGTTTACCTTCAGTGCAAACTGTATTAAGAGGATGTTATCATTGAATATTTTGTGGTATCCTCCTATTTTAAAACGTATACATCATGGGTACTATATATAAGAGCCAAGTAAGAACTTTAGTGACCTAATATTGAAGAAACTTAGTCCTTTTAATTATATATATATATTAAATGACAAGGCATTTAATCATTTCCTTGAACTCGGCAATTAGCAATAATTGCAACATCTGTCAGAAATAATCTGAATTCATTTTATGTTTTTATAATACACTAGAAATACATAAATGTATATGTCTTCTGATTACATAAAAGTCTTATTGTCTGGTTTTTTTAATTTAAAAAAATTCCAGGAGCTTCTGTGGAATTTGTCTTGGTAGTTCCTACACTTCTATATTTGTGTTGATTCATAAAATAAATTAGAATATAAGCAACACTGATTCCCTAGGGTTTTTTCTTTTCTGATGAAACAGCTAATGCTAGATATTGTTCTTTCTATAGGTAGAAGGAAATAGCTTCTTGCAACAGGAATAATTCTGGAGAAAACAGTTGGTTTTTCCCCTTTAGATGATAGGGTGGGAAGCAGAATTGGCTCCGTCATAATGATTTCTCTTAAACGTTTTCAGGTTCGGCCTATGCATGTGTATTATGGATTGGGGCTAGTTTGAAAACTAATTCTGCATTATTATTCCTATGGGCAAGGTGGTGAACAGTGTGTAATTTTTTGTCTTCTTTATGGGTCAGTACATACACAGACACCTTTTCATACTGCCTTGTCACTAAATGTAAGGCAGCTGCAGTGGCAGGACCCTGTCCTAGGACAGTTGAATGCCTCTATCATGAGGTCTCAGAATTTCTTCATTCCTAGTGCCCAAGACAAGGAGCCTTGCTGGTGTATTTTTGATAGCAGAAAAGTCCGTTGAGCTTAGTGGTTGCTACCATTTGGCAATTTCCAGTCTAGGAAATATTCTGATGATATGTGCTTTTCGAAGAATGCTAGTTAGAATATTTAGATAGGACTCCTGAACTTTCTTCAGAGAAAATGTTAATAACAAGAACTAAAATTGACCTAATCTGGGTCACATCTCAGGAAGGATAAAGGTCTACAGGTGTGGAAGGTTCTTTCTTTCTTGTCCTTTCAGTGAGCTGTTTCTCTTCAGAGAAAATGTTAATAACAAGAACTAAAATTGACCTAATCCAGGTCGCATCTCGGGAAGGATAAAGGTCTACAGGTGTGGAAGGTTCTTTCTTGTCCTTTCAGTGAGCTGTTCCCCACAGAGCCCTCCTCTCAGTGCTTCCTACTCTTGTGCACGGGTTGTGGTTAAGCTCTTGTCTCAGTGCTGCAGTGGGTAGAGGATGCCATTGCAATGTGAAAGGGCCATAAATAAAGCTCTCTTGTTTTTCTATAAGACAATCTGCTCTAGAACATATTATGAAGGGGCCAGAAGGAATCTCTTCTCATTTTCTTATTGAATAGAGAGTGTATAAATGTTCTCTTACAAAAAGGACAGTAATCAATTACTTTTCCTATATAGATCATATATAAAAATAGATCTATAGAAAAAGTAATTAATTCTATTTAATATGGTTTTAATTTTTAAATGGTTTTTATATGAAATAGTCTTAATTTTACTTTTTGCAGTTCACACAAAGATAAATTCCTGCATTTCAAGATTACAATGTGTATGTGATTCCTTGCTTCATTTTAAGGACTATGTTGTTTTCTTAAATGTGTTGACGAGTCTTTATAACCTGTTTTAATAACGTTAAATTGAATACATTTCCCTTATTGTTAATATAAAAACAGCAAATTTGAAGACTGGGAACCATATAAAAGGGTGATTGCACTTATTATGAAAAGATTTGAATCCCTCTTTGTGTGAGTGTGACCAGCCTTGCTATCAATTTCTTCTGTTATACACTGCCAAATTTTCTATTTAAGTATTGTGAAAACTCTGTTTTTTTCAGGTCGAATGAGTGATTTGAGTGTAATTGGTCATCCAATAGATTCAGAATCTAAAGAAGAGGAACCTTGTAGTGAAGAAACAGATCCAGAGCATGATCTAATGGCTGAAATTATACCTGACTTACCTGACCTAATTGAAATAGAGCTATACCACAGTGAAGAAGATGAAGAAGAGTGTGCAAATGCTACCGATGTGACAACCACCCCATCTGTGCAGTACATAAACGGGAAGCATCTAGTTACCACTGTGCCCAAGGACCCAGAAGCTGCAGAAGCTAGACGTGGCCAGTTTGAAAGTGTTGCACCTTCTCAGAATTTCTCAGACAGCTCTGAAAGTGATACTCATCTGTTTGTAATAGCTGAAACAGAATTGTCTACTGCTGTGCAACCTAATGAATCTGCAGAAACAACTGAATCTCTTGAAATTACATGGAAGCCTGAGACTTACCCCGAAACATCAGAACATTTTTCAGGTGGTGAGCCTGATGTTTTCCCCACAGTCTCATTCCATGAGGAATTTGAAAGTGAGACAGCCATAGAGGGGGCAGAATCAGACACAGAGAGAGATACTGCAGTTGGTCATCAGGCACATGAACATATCGAACCTATATCTCTGTTTCCTGAAGAGTCTTCAGGAGAGATTGCCATTGACCAAGAATCTCAGAAAATAGTCTTTGCCAGGCCTAAGGAAGTAACATCTGGTGAAGAGGTAGAAAAAAGTACTTCTATCACATACACTCCCACTGTCGTTCCTAGCTCTGCATCAGTATATGTTTCAGAGGAAGAAGCGGTTACCCTAATAGGAAATCCTTGGCCAGGTGACCTGTTATCTACCAAGGAAAGCTGGGTAGAAGCGACTCCTAGACAAGTTGGAGAGCTCTCAGGGAGTTCTTCAATTCCAATTCCAGAAGGCTCTGGAGAAGCAGAAGAATATGAAGATACAACGTCCACCATCGTAACTGATTTATCACAGAGAAATCCTACTGGTGCACTCATTACTTTAGACACTAGCAGGATAACCACAGAAAGCTTTTTTGAGGTTCCCACAACCACTGTTTATTCAGTTTCTGAACAACCATTTGCAGAAGTGGTGCCTACCAAGTTTGTAAGTGAAACAGTTACTTCTGAGTGGATTTCCAGTATCTCTGCTGAAGAAAAGAAAAGGAAGGAGGAGGAGGGAACTACAGGTACAGCTTCTACAATTGAGGTATATTCACCTACACAGAGATCGGATCAAATAATTTTACCCTCTGAATTAGAAAGTTCAAATGTAGATACATCTAGTGATTCAGGTGCCAGGAAAAGTTTTATGTCCTTTACAACACCAGCACAGTCTGAAAGGGAAATGACAGATTCTACTCTTGTCTTTACAGAAACAAATACATTAGAAAATTTAGGGGCACAAGCCACTGAGCACAGCAGTATCCATCAACCTGGGGTTCAGGAAGGTCTGGCTACTCTCCCAGGTAGTCCTGCCTCTCTCTTTATGGAGCAGGGCTCTGGAGAAGCTGCTGCTCACCCAGAAACCACCACTCTTTCTTCATTTTCATTAAATTTAGATTATGAAATTCAAGTCAAAAAGGAAGCAGCTGGTACTTTGTCTCCACATGTGGGAACTACATTCTCCACTGAGCCAACAGGACTGGTTTTGAGTACAGTAATGGACAGAGAAGGTGCTGAAAATATAAGCCAAACACCCAGGGAAATGTTGATTTCAGAGAGATTAGGAGAACCTAATCATGGGGCAGAAATAAGGGGCTTTTCCACTGGTTTTCCTTTGGAGGAAGATTTCAGTGGTGACTTTAGAGAATACTCAACAGCGCCTCATCCCATAGCAAAAGAAGAAACAGTAATGACGGAAGGCTCTGGAGATGTAGCATTTAGGGATACCAAGATTTCACCATCTACAATACCTACTTCAGTTCACATCAATCACATACCTGACTCAGAAGGACCCGGTAGCACCATGGTCAGCACTTCAGCCTTCCCTTGGGAAGAGTTTACATCCTCGGCTGAGGGCTCAGGTGAGCAACTGGTCACAGTCAGCAGCTCTGTTGATCCAGTGCTTCCCAGTGCTGTGGGAAATTTTTCTGGTACAGCTTCCTCCATTACTGATGAAGGTTTGGGAGAAGTGGGTACTGTCAATGAAACTGAGAGAAGATCCACCATTTTACCAACAGCAGAAGTGGAAGGTACTAAAACACCAGTAGAAAAGGAGGAAGTAAAGGTCAGTGCCACAATTTCAACAAACTTTCCCCAAACTATGGAACCAGCCAAATTATGGTCAAGGCAAGAAGTGAACCCTGTAAGACAAGAAATTGAAAATGAAACAGCATCAGAGGAACAAATTCAAGAAGAAAAGTCTTTTGAATCGCCACAACACTCTCCTGCACCAGAACAAACAATCTTTGATTCACAAACATTTACTGAAACGGAACTCAAAGCCGCAGATTATTCTGTATTAACAACAAAGAAAACTTACAGTGCTGATAAAGAAATGGAGGAGGAAGACATTTCCTTAGCTAATGTGTCTACTCCAGATCCAGATGCAAAGGGCTTGGAATCTTATACAACTCTTCCTGAAGCTACTGAAAAGTCACATTTTTTCTTAGCTACTGCCTCAGTGACTGAATCTGTACCAGCTGAACATGTAGTCACAGATGCACCAATTAAAGAGGAAGAAAGTATAAAACTTTTTCCCAAAGGTATGAGACCAACAATTCAAGAGTCAGATACTGAGCTCTTATTCTCTGGACTGGGATCAGGTGAAGAAGTTTTACCTACTCTACAAACAGAGTCAGTGAATTTTACTGAAATGGAACAAATCAATAACACATTATATCCGCACTCTCCTCAACTGGAAAGTTTACAAACAAGTACCTCAAGTGACAAAACTGAAGCCTCTAACAGAATGGAAAATGTGGCAAGTGAAGTTGGACCACTCGAGTCCCAAACAGACATCTCTGAAGGTAGTGAGTCAGTAGCCAGCACAACCTTAATAGAAATGTTAAGTGACACTAGAGCAGAAGGACCCACGGTGGCACCTCTACCTTTCTCCATGGACATCGAACATCCTCAAAATCAGACTCTCAGATGGGCAGGAGAAATCCAGACTAGTAGACCACAAACCATAACTGAACAAGACTCTAACAAGAATTCTTCAGCAGCAGAAACTAATGAAACAACAACTTTGTCCACTGATTTTCTGGCTAGAGCTTATGGTTTTGAAATGGCCAAAGAATTTGTTACATCAGCACCAAAACCATCTGACTTGTTTCGTGAACATTCTGGAGAAGGATCTGGAGAAGTGGATATTGTTGATTCAGTTCATATTTCTGCAACTACTCAGGCGACCAGACAAGAAAGCAGCACCACATTTGTTTCTGATGGGTCCCTGGAAAAACATCCTGAGGTGTCAAGTGCTAAAGCTGTTACTGATGATGGATTCCCAACAGTTTCAGTGATGCTGCTTCTTCATTCAGAGCAGAACAAAAGCTCCCCTGTTCCAACGAGTGCACCATCAAATACAGTGTCATATGAGAGGTCCACGAATGGTGTTGCAGGTGGTTTCCAAGACCGTTTCAGAGAATTGGAGGATTCTACCTTAAAACCTAACAGAATAAAACCCACTGAAAATATTATTATAGACCTGGACAAAGAGGACAAGGATTTAATACTGACAATTACAGAGAGTACCATCCTTGAAATTCTACCTGAGCTGACATCAGATAAAAATACTATCATAGATATTGATCATACCAAACCTGTATATGAAGACATTCTTGGAATGCAAACAGACATAGATCCAGAGGTATCATCCGAACCACATGACAGTAATGATGGAAGTAATGATGACAGCACTCAAGTTCAAGAGACGTATGAAGCAGCTGCCAACCTTTCTTTAACTGAGGAAACATTTGAGGGCTCTGGTGATGTTCTTCTGGCTAGCTACACTCAGGCAACACACAATGAATCCGTGACTTACGAAGATAGAAGCCAATTAGATCATATGGGCTTTAACTTCACAACTGGGATCCCTGCTCCTAGCACAGAAACAGAATTAGACATTTTACTTCCCACACCGACATCCCTGCCAATTCCTAGTGAGTCTGCCACAGCGATTCCAGAGATTGAAGAAATAAAAGCTGAAGCAAAAGTGCTGGATGACATGTTTGAATCAAGCACTTTGTCTGATGGTCAAGCTATTGCAGACCAAAGTGAAATAATATCAACATTGGGCCAATTTGAAAGGACCCAGGAGGAGTATGAAGAAAAGAAACATGTGGGTCCGTCTTTTCAGCCCGAATTCTCTTCAGGAGCCGAGGAGGCATTGGTAGATCATACTCCCTATGTAAGTATTGCTACTACCCATCTTTTGGATCAGAGTTTAACAGAGGTGCCTAATATGATGGAAGGATTCAATCCCCCATATTACACTGACACAGCATCAGCAGTTTCAACATTTGCAAAGCTGTCTTCTCAGACACCGTCATCTCCACTCACTATCGACTCAGGCAGTGAAGCCTCTGGACACACAGAGGTCCCCCAGCCCAGTGCTCTGCCAGGAATAGATGTCAGCTCATCTGTAATGTCTCCAGAGAATCCTTTTAAGGAAATTAATGTAAATATGGAAGCGACTTTCAAACCATCAAGTGAAGAATACCTTCACATAACTGAGCACCCATCATTATCTCCTGACACAAAATTAGAACCTTCAGAAGATGATGGTAAGCCTAAATTATTAGAAGAAATGGAAGCTTCTCCCACAGAACTTATTGATGAGGAAGGAACTGAGATTCTCCAAGATTTCCAAAACAAAACCGATGGTCAAGTTTCTGGACAAGTAATCCAGATGTTTTCCAGCATTAAAACACCTGAGGCTGGAACTATTACAACTGCCAATGAAATGAAATTAGAAGGTGCTACACAGTGGCCACATTCTACTTCTGCTTCTGCTACTTATGGGGTCGAGGCAGGTGTGGTGCCTTGGCCAAGCCCACAGACTTCTGAGAGACCCACCATTTCTTCTTCTCCAGAAACAAACCCTGAAACTCAAGCAGCTTTAATCAGAGAGCAGGATTCCACAATAGCAGCGTCAGAACAGCAAGTGGCAGCGAGAATTCTTGATTCAAATAATCAGGCAACAGTAAGCACTGTGGAATTTAATACTGAGCTTGCAACACCACCATTTTCCCTTCTGGAAACTTCTAATGAAACAGATTTCCTGATTGGCATTAATGAAGAGTCAGTGGAAGGCACGGCAGTCTATTTACCAGGTAAGACCACAACGTTGATAAATCTGTTTCCAAACCTGGAAACAGTCTCTTGGTCCTAACATTTCTATGTATATACTTTTTATTGTGATGTTAAATCAGTGGAGAGTTTTATATTGTTCACATAACAGCAGGCCAGGCCACAGGATTGAGTTCATAATGAGATGAAATGACAGTAAGTATAGATTAGTTCTGGACTTTGCAAGTATACTTTAGATTTTTTCTGAGTTTTAGAAATAATATACAATTGCAACGTGGAAAAGATGAAATTGTTAATGTTATAAAAATTCAATTTGTTTTACTCACAACTAGAGTATTGCTTTGTCACATGTCTCATTGTTATACATCTTAGTTTTAAAACTAGAAAAAAAAGTCCTGTTTTTAAAAACCCTCCCACTGATGGATGCTGTTGGTGCAATATCAAATTCTGTCAGGCCTTTAACACTTGAGAGTAGTGAATAGTTCTAATAAATATTTCAGAGTTTGTGCAGTATCAGTATCAGCTCATACTTGTATACAATGTCCTTGTTTAAGACAGCTACATAATGCTTCAAACACAGTGCCTAACAGTAGTGAGTATTCATTTATTATATAAACATACTGCCTGTTGAGAGTTTTCTATTTATTTACTGAATGTATGGAAAGCATGAATTTGATACTGCTTCATATAAACCATGTCTTTTGATTGTCACAAAAAAGCTGTAAAAGCCCCGTGTGAAAGGGTGAAGTGTGAAGATTCAGAGAGGCTCAATAACTTGGCCAAGGTGGCACAGCCACATTGTGGTAAAAGGAGGCTTTAAACCCAGCTCAACTCTACACTAAAGTCCATAGTCTTTTTACTGCTCTTTGCTGGTTTCAGCATACTATAAAAATAAACCATTTATATTGAACAATATGTGAACCAGGAATCTTGGAATATTTACTTTGTAGAATTTATTTTCTCTTAATCTAGCCTGAGGATGCTAAGAAATCCACTCTAATAGTGTTTTCCCAGAATGTTATTATTTATATTAAAAATGTCAGTGGAATCCAAAAATAGACATCATCACCTAGCTACTTCCTGGAAAAAGAGAGAAAAAAAAATCAGTACTTTAATGCCTGTCTTGGTTCAAAATACATGTTGTATTTTAACCAGTATGTTTTATGCCATGACTATTGTTAAAATTATTCTTCTGATCATATCAGTATTACCTTTTGTGCCAAGAATGCTTTGTTTTGATGTGCTTCAGAAAGAGTAAGATAGTCAGAAAGTGCATTTTTTAACAAATGGCTTGAAATATTTTGAGTGACATTAATGAAAGGTAGTTGACATTCAGTTTTTTGTTATCACTCTATGTTTAATCTGTAAATGATAATCTAATAATTTGACAAATATTTATTGTTTTGTAAGTTAGTTTAATATACTTCAGTTGTTGAAAATATGATATAAAAATAACTGGTAATAGCTAGGTACTTACAGAGTTAAGTTTGACAAATGAGAAATATGTGCCAATTATCCAGTTCACAGTATTTACCAAGAATTATAGTTTGCGTCTTCATTGCAAAACCAATAGTCACTTTAGCTTAATTCAGTAAACAGCAGCTCTTATGGGATTACCTGGTCTATCTGTTGCAGGTTCAACTTTCAGAGGTTACTATGAACTATTTAGGGGAGAATAAAATTCAT
The DNA here is from genome assembly GCF_030222135.1 of Aotus nancymaae. Taxonomy (NCBI): domain Eukaryota; kingdom Metazoa; phylum Chordata; class Mammalia; order Primates; family Aotidae; genus Aotus; species Aotus nancymaae. The sequence goes on from NW_026988425.1 coordinate 75,868,847, forward strand.
AAAAACAGAAGTTTTCTTTTAATTGGAATGACTTCCAGTTCACAGAAAGACTGACTCACTAAGTCCTTGTCTCATGGTCTCGGCATGGCGTCCAGGGTCAGTGGTGGGAATAGTAACAGCACTTCTTCACGTTCGTGTGGCACATCACAGTCTGATAAAGCACTTTCACATAGTGTCATTTGGATTCTGCACAGAGGGCAGCATGTGGCCACGGCGTCTGTTAACTGCAGCCTTGTCATCTTGGCAGTGTACTTGTACTTTGAAATCCAGAAAGCTAACATTGTTAGGGAGATTTCAAATAGTTTTGGAACTATAGGAAAAAGTGTCTTAGAAAATTTGGGGGAGTTTTTTGAGAAGTTGGTGTACTCATCTGAATTAAACTAATTTTAATGTGGACTCCCAAACATGGGAATGTGTATCTATCCAGGTTTATAACCATCCAGAATTTACTTAACACTCAGAAAGTTTGAGTTTGACTTTCCAGTGTGGGGAAGTCTCAATTATTTTCTATAGCAGTAGCTTGTTTATCCTAGTATATTTTTAAGCTAACGTTTCATAAGAAGTTAGACATCTTTCTTCTTTTATGTGTAATTATTTCAGGGTTTCAGGTCTTGAGATTCTTGAAAATATGGGTGTATTCCATAGAAAATCTATTTTATTTCAATTATTTTGTAAAATTTTCAACTTTCACTTGGATCTTTGAACATTTAGAAATGTAAGCAATTCTGAAACAATATACAAAGAATAGATATACCTTCAATGAAAATGCACTTATCCAAGCAATATGGCGATATAAAATATGTGCTTCGGGTAGTGTAAAAGTATTTGCACTTAGAAAATATATTTAAAACTGTTTGTCCTCATAAATTTATGTCTTTGGCCTTTATATTTATCTCCCAGGAGTGTCGGTTTTAATTTGTATTTTAATAAGAAAATTGTAATAAAAACTTGGGATTTCATTTTAGGTAAGGTTTTGTATATGGGTTTGTTTTTATGCAGTAGAGTTTAATCCATGTGTTGCTTTTCTTCAAGTATAGTTTAAAGGAGTACATTTGGAACGTGTTTTTGGAAAAAGCATATTAATGTAGCAGAAGAGACTTCAGTGCACACTTTCGAAGAAAAACAGTTTCTGAGCATTAAGTGGTAAAAGGCAATAATAATTCAAATGATGATAACAAGCCAACCTGCTAAAAAGAATGCATGTTCTGTGTATCCAGCCATTTCACATGAACTAACCCCATTTAAAAGAATACATTTTCCATTCACTGTGCACATATGTGTAATCATTTTTGACTAAAATCAATTGCCATTATCATGCCAACTAAATCTGCAGTAGAATGTATTAGTTGCCAGATACAGTACAAAATATATCATTTAAAAATAATCATGATTGAGTCCCAGAAATGAATAGATTCAATTTGTAACAATTAGTTATAGAAACACTCCAGAGAGTAAAGTTAATGTCAATTTTTATGTGTAGGATTGCTATGGTAAAGCCTGTAATGTGGTAGCAATGTGGGGCGTTTTATGCTAAAATACACTGAAACATTAGAGATGAGGCTAATTGCTTTTCTTATTTTCCTGAATATGGTAGGACCTGATCGTTGCAAAATGAACCCGTGCCTTAATGGAGGCACCTGTTATCCTACTGAAACTTCCTATGTATGCACCTGTGTGCCAGGATACAGTGGAGACCAGTGTGAACTTGGTAAGATGTACTTGGCTGAAAGGGTACAGTTCTTTCACAGAATATATATTGGGAGAAGATTTGTGTTGTCGAATTAATCAGAGATTTCAGAGAAACCCATGTGTAGATTAATTATATGTTGAATGAAGTTAAAATATGAGGGTAATTAACTGGGGGCTGGAAAATGGGTACAGATGTTTAGTGAATTCTGTTAATATACCCAAGACTCAGTGAGGCCCGCTGAGTCTTTTTGTGGTTTTTACAGGTAGAATTTACAAATGTAAAGTTGCATAAATGTTAATAAAAATGTACATCTATTCCCCAAATCTGCATATAGATAAATCAATTTCAGTATAAAAATCTTTTTAGAAAACTAGGCTTAAAAATTAGGAAAATAGTAAAAGTTAGAGAGTGTAGTTCTTAGCTTGGGGATAACATTTTCTTCTCATTTGGAATGGGAAAGACCCTTCCCTGACTCCCAGCAACCAGCCCAACCTGTCTCTGCCTCAGGGAGCTGTGCAATTGCTGTTTCCCTCCTCTCTTTTGGTTCCAAGTAGCGTAATTTACTCTTACACTCCCATGTTCTCATTTAGACATCCTTCTCTTTAAAGAAAAAAAAAGGCATGAGTGTTGATTTGGCTAAGTATAGACCTCACTTCTAAGAAAAGAATGATGGAATATGCTGTCCAGATGTTCCTTTTAGAGGTTTCACGAAGGTTTGCTTAATTTGCTTACAATGATTGAGTAAAGAAAGCTCACCAATAACACTTTAAATTACATGTAAATATTGGGATACAATCTCAACATTCATATTAAAAGAGTACTTAAAAGAAAAAAAGTCTATGAGGCTGGGTGAGGTGGCTCAAGCCTGTAATTCCAGCACTTAGAGAGGGCAAGGTGGGCAAATTGCTTGGTCCCAGAAGTTCGAGACCAGCCTGGGCGAAACGGCAGAACCCTACCTCTACAAAAAAAAAAAAAAAAAAAAAATACAAAAATTAACAATGCCTGTAATCCCAGCTACTTGGGAGGCTGAGGTGGAAGGATTGCTTGAGCCCAGAAGGTTGAGGCTGCAGAGAGTCGTGTTCATGCCACTGCACTCCAGGCTGGGTGACAAAGTGTCTGGCACTCAACAAGCACCATAAACACGTTTGGTATTATTACTATATAATATCACCGTTGCTAAGACCATTTCTTTAGGTAAGAATACATTACATGGCTTAGAAATTTAACTTACATTGTATATTCATTTAAAAAATATTCTTAAACATTAAATTTTTAGTGTAATTGCAAATTGCTATGGAAATAAAGTTATTAATTTCATCAGGAAAAAGCATATGTAGAAAGATTAGAATCTGTGTAGAAAGATTTTATTTGACATAGATTTAAAGTTGAGGAAGATTTGACAGGTGGTGGAGGGAGATATGGACACAACAAACAAAAGGTACAGAGGCGTTTGAGTGACAGCACGGATCCAGGCATGCCTACCTAGGGGTTTGGGAGAGGGAGACGTACTGGGGAGAGAATACCAGAAAGCAGGTTGGGTCTAGAAAGCCCTGACGGTCTAAGAAGGTCCTGAGTTCAGGATACTGTGTAGTGTTACTTCACACTCTAGTCAAGTGAATCTGAGACTTGGGCATGCATCAGAGGGCTGGCTAAACAGATCGTTGTCTCCACCTCAAAGTATGTGATTCAGCAGATTTGGGGTGGAACTGGAAATGTGGATTTTTAACATTCTTAGGTGATGTTGATGGTGTGGTCCAGGGACCTCGCTTTGAAGACTGCTGCCCTGGGCAGTTGGGATCCATGGAATGTTTGGAAGTAAAAGAATAAAATTATCGCCAAGGCGGGATAGTCACCTGAGGTCAGGAGTTTGAGACCAGCCTGGCCAACATAGTGAAACCCCATCTCTACTAAAAATACAAAAAATTAGCAGGGTGTGGTGTCATGGGCCTGTAGTCTCAGCTACTCAAGAGGCCAGGGCAGGAGAATCCCTTGAACCCGGGTGGCACAGGTCGCAGTGAACCAAGATCGCACCATTGCACTCCAGCCTGGGCAACAAGAGTGAAACTCCATCTCAAAAAATAAATAAATAAATAAAATTATCATGACTGTGTCTAAAAAAGATGACATTTAGCAGAGTGATGGATATATTGGAGAAGAAAGGGCCCAATGATGGTGAGGCCAGTTAGATACTTTGAGTATTCCATATGTGAGGTCATCAGAGAATGAGCCGTGATTGGAGGTGAAAAGGCTGGGAGTGTTGATTCTTCATTCATTTTAGGGCTTATCTGATTCATTTATTAGCAATGGAGATGACGGCCCAACTCTGAATACCACTGACATTTTTTTAGGGTTGCCAAATTTAGCAAATAAAAATTCAGAATGGCCACTTATATTTGAGTTTCAAATAAAAACGAAATAACTTTGTAGTATAGGTTTGCCCTAAATATAGCATGGACATACTTATGCTTAAAAATTATACATTTTTAAAATCTGAAATTCAAATTTAACTGGCCATCTTGTATGTTATCTTGCAACCTCACACTAAATGGAATTCTTTGATCCTTTTTGGAAGTGTTTTGTGAGCTTTTACTATTTTGTTTCAGATTTTGATGAATGTCACTCTAATCCCTGTCGGAATGGAGCCACATGTGTTGACGGTTTTAACACATTCAGGTGCCTCTGCCTTCCAAGTTACGTTGGTGCACTTTGTGAACGAGGTAAGAGCTGTTGCAACGTTTGTGTGATGAACGTTATTGATGTTTTTAGCAATTTTGGTCTCACTGCATATTCTTTCTTGCAGTGGAAATTCACATTTTCTTAGGTTTCCTTGTTCATGGATAGTTCAAAACATCTGAATAATAGTGTTGGCTTGATTATGGTTGCTTAGCTGATAGATTGGAATTACAGACAGGCACACTGAGCTGAATTTAAAGACATCCAGCCAATAAAAGGAATATTGTCATTGTCATTTGTATTTTTCTTGGGGACAAACTAAGAACTGACCTTAATGTGGCTCGTGTACCAAGGAGTACTGAATTCAATGTTATAGCTGTTTTTATTTTCTCCTCCTAAGCACTTAAGACTCAATGGGCTTGTTTTTTATAGTCAACCATATCTGGAGAATGAGTTGATATAGTTGTTAGAATACATTCGCCTTGGCACATGCTAAGTAGAATATATTGTGAATCTGCTCACCAGGAAATTTTCCTACTAAAGAAGCATTCACTTTTTCTGAATGAAAGAAAGCCCTATGTTCATGATGGCTTGAATCTCATGATTCCTGTAATTTGCATTTTATGGCCAACCTGAGAATGTATTTTAGGTGGTTAATGGTAGCATTTGTTGGTCCATCAATAAGGAACAGATTGCATGCTAAGCACACTCAGCGTTGGACTGTCGATTTCCTCTACTTAAACTCATACAGTGGTTTGGCTTTGACAAAAGTGTTCACTGCCAAACTTCCATTCCACCAGACAAACTGAAAATGCATTAGATACTCAGACACATTGGTCTGGTCCCACATTCTGCTTCATGGTGTTAATCCGGACGTCACTGCAATGAATACAAATCCAAAAGGAGCACATATTGAATTGACATTCCAAGTGGATGGATGATGGCTACAATTTTAGGTGTTGGGTTTTTTTCTTTTGTTATTGCATAGGGTGAATCTGTTTGTTTTAGATTTTGTGCATAAAGATAGACTAAGCAAGATCCTCTTCTTAAAGGAAAAGCGTTAGTAATATGGCATTTGTTGAAGAAAACAAAAGCCTGAGACAGTTGAGACATTGCAATATGTTAAACATGATTCTGGCTTCCATGAGTTCCATGTACAAAGAAGCAATTTAAAAAAATCATTTGTTCAGCATGCATTTATTGGGCACCTACTATCTTCCGGGCACTGTTCCAGGCACTGGAAATAGAAGTCCCTGATCCTGGTGACTTAGCATAACTCTTGGTAGTCTATACTTTATAGACTACCAAATGCATCCAGGCACTTTATTTCATTTGGTTGGCACAGCATTTCTATGCATTAAGTGGGCTAGAAATTAAGGCTCAGAGAAAAAAAGTGATGTGTTTAATGTCACACAGCTGGTAAATCATACAATGGGAAAAGTGAACCTAAATGGCTTCACTCTACAGCCCAAGTTTCTCTCAGTATCTTCACACTTCTAAAGTAACTCTCAAAGATAAACATTTTATTTATATGTTTATCTGATGGATTGAGTGGTAACAGATTTTTGTAAGGGATTTTTGAGCCATTTACCTTTTCTCTTTCTTTTCAAAAGAATATTGAAGGTAAAAAGTTTTAATTAATTTTATTTCTGGTGCCAACTAACTTTCAGGTACTTTCTATTTTATTTAAAAGCAAGTTTGATTTTCATGCACATTATTTGCTGAGAAGCATTGATCCCAGTCTGTTTATGCAGTGCAGCTGTGCTCCTGTGATTTATTGCCAGGATACCGAAAGATTTTTTTCTCCTCTTTTCAGGTTGCCTAAGAACAAATGTTTTCTTCATTAACAGCAGCTTTGTTGTCTAAACAATTTTCTATCCAAAGTTCAGTGATGACTATGTCGTTGTTCCTTCAGCTGACATTTTCTGTTCTCTGCACTAGTAACTTCCCAAGTCACAGTTACTCTGAAAGAGAGGACACATCTTGGTGCAATAATTACAGATATAAAATCTAGAAAGGGCGGTTGGAACAGTAGAGAGGCAGTTCTGGCTGCACAAACTGCCGTAGCCAAAGTCAGTGAGGCAGCTCGCCAGTGAGAAGTGTAGAGGATGGCACTTTCTTAGGAAATATCTCAGAGGTGTTGAAAACGTTACCTGTACAACATCAAAAGAATAGATTTTTGGTGAAATTGTTTGTGATAGTTTCACATTATATGTTCGTGAACAGGAGCTGGGCACACCACAAATCTTTCTTTGTATTGTAACCTATTGAAACAACCTATGTTTTTTGGTAACCTCTGTAAAACCTGCAGGAGTTTTAAAGCATAAATCTTTCCATACATTGAATGATTTTTAAGAAAATGTCATCCACAAGGGTCGCCTTTTAATAAATAAAAAGAGTTTCACATGATTTTTAGGTAAGGTTGAAAAAACAGACTATTTCTATTAATAATAGAAATAGCATCCTGAGAGATGTGGCTTGACACATTATCCTTCATTACATATTTGCTGAATTCATGAATAATAAAATTTAAGTGAATCAATGTGGATAGTTGGCTTTATTTATTTATTTATTTTTTAAAGATAAAGCCACTCTAAGTCGTTTTTGCAGATATATTTATAATCATTGATAAGCTATTATTTAGATGGTACAGATAAATTACATTCTCCCAGTTTGGTTTTAACAAACTCTGCCTCTATTTTTTGGACCTGTGTTCTGATAGGAATGTATGCATCTGCTAACTGAGACAGGTATTATAGTAGTGATATGCTCATCCATCTACATTTTGTGATCATCTGGATTTTCTAGGAAAAATGCTTAATGATAAACTATTTAAAAAACAAAAAGGGGGCCGGGTGTGATGGCTCACGCCTATAATGCCAGCATTCTGGGAGGCCAAGGTGGATGGATCACCTGAGGTCAGGTGTTCGAGACCAGCCTGGAAAACATGGTGAAACCCCATCTCCACCAAAAAGTACAAAAATTAGCCAGGAATGGCGGCGCACGCCTGTAGTCCCAGCTGTTTGGGAGGCTGAGGCAGAAGACTTGCTTGAACCCAGGAGGCAGAGGTAGTAGTGAGCCGAGATCGTGCCACTGCACTCCAGGCTGGGTGACAGAGCGAGACTCCATCTCACACTCATACACACAAAGACGAAAAAGGGGAAACCAAACTAAAACCACTTGGGTTAATAACAGAAAGAGGATGTAGAAAAGTGTTTCTGATGTATTATTCAAGAAGTTAAGATCCTCCAGAATTTTATATCATGTATCTTAAATGATAATGTCCATGGTTCAGGCAAGTTATGCCATTACAAATCACATTATTGACTTTGGCGGTAAGAATGTTAGAAAAATTATTTTGATTCTCCTCCTCTGTAAACTAACCCCCTCATGTATGAGTCTTCTTACAGGAAGAGCTGTGTTCTCCCTACCCCTCTCACCTTACCTCTAAATTCTTCCAAATTAACTTCTCCAAAGTGGAAACACTACATCCAAGTAGCCAAAATTTGCTTCATTTTGAGGCACTGAGCGCTACTTTTATACCAAACCATGTAGCTGTGTCTTGAGTCCTTTCCTATGAGATTTGGTGATCTCCAAACAACACTTTAATAAACGCAAAACTTCCAGGGCACATTACTCAAAAGAATTAGTCAGCTGGCTGCAACTAAACAACAGTCCTGATAGACTAAACTGTAATAAATACTGCTCTCAGATAAGCTGCATCTGTTGTGTGAGTATGGTTTTAATCACTGAAGCCAGGAAAAAAAATGAAGTCTTCCAGCATTCATACTTTCCCACGGTTATAGGAAGAGGAGTAACAGGAAAGAGAGTCAAGAGACAATCTGAGTTTCAATTTGGCCACCAAAACTAACGTAAAAGCAAACATTTAATTTAATTTAGTAGGGTTGCGTTTTTCTATTAATCAGCAAATTTGGGTGGGGGGGATACTTATTAGTATCCTTCATCTGGAAGGTTTTCTTGGTGCCTGAAATTCTATAAACTTGGCAATTTTGTTAGTTTTTACATGTAACTACTTCAATATAATTGTGGGATGTATTTTGTGAAAGTCAAAATTATTTCTACTGATTATTATTTAATATATAGTATAACCCCACCTGTGGATAAGTGATTCTGTGAGAAGATGGCCAATGAGAATACAGTGCTATGAACAAGGCTACTTCCTTACGAAATTATGTAAAAGTTGGCAACCTAGAAAGTGTAGCTGATACTGCCAGTGTAAAATTTAGATATATTTGAAAAATATTTTCATCCCACTGGAATATCAGTTATAGTGTGCTTATTGTAAAACACACACACATATACGCACACACATATGTATATGACTTGGTGGAATGGGGGCGTGAGTTAAATAATTTGTTATTTCATTTTTAATACATTTAAAATCTTGATGCATTTTCACTGGGAGTTACCTATCTTACCTTTCTTTTTAGGAAGAAGGCATAAGTTCTAGTTATATCCCAGAAGGTACCTATTCATAAAGGATTTTTTTCTCTTTGTCAGTTAAGACATGACAAAGAGCTATCTTGTGACTTCTCAGATTGCTCTTTGGAAAGTGGAAGAGGACTACTTTCAGAACCTTTGAAGTTGTTATGCAAATAGAGCATTTGTAATCCTATTAGCCGGCATTCTTATCTATCCCTTGAATGAGTCTCTTAGAAAAGTTGTGTTGGTAAGGAATTAGCCCCGTTGCTTCACAAGTTAAGTCAGCCAACACTATAGCAGCCCAAGAGGTTTTGGCTGGCCCCTCTTCCAGTTTTCTCTGGCTTTAATCAAGAAAGTTACTGTTAGATGCTGCCTTTGCTGTCCAAAGATGTACAGCCATCCACTTCACACAAATCGGTTGGGCTGACTTTATAATAATTTCTTTGTCATCGTGACCAAATTTTATGTATCAGTTACTTCAGGGACATTGCACAGATATTGGCTTGGATATCCTATTAACGCTTGGATCTGGGTGCCAAGTTTGAATGACGTATGTGTGTTTAATAAGCTCCTGCCTGTTTTCTCCCAGACACCGAGACATGTGACTATGGCTGGCACAAATTCCAAGGGCAGTGCTACAAATACTTTGCCCATCGACGCACATGGGATGCAGCTGAACGGGAATGCCGTCTGCAGGGCGCCCATCTCACAAGCATCCTGTCTCATGAAGAACAAATGTTTGTTAATCGTATGTACCAAATAGACATGGATTTCCTGGAACTTCATTCATTCTCATCACTCTCTTAGTTTCGTCTGTGTGCAAGTGAAAAGAAGTAGCTTTTTCAATCACAATACAACTTATCAGATCCCTCATCTGTGAATTACTTAAAATCATCTCACCTGTGTTAAGTCCCCCATTTTGGGAGACATTCAGCTATAATATAAGCAGGCATTTGTTAGTCTACCAGCAGTAATAGGTGAAACACATGCTGTTGGTTGAATCCTAAGAAATTGCTATTTGATCATTTTAAAATTTACAAAAACAGCCATTTCTCACAGCTCAATAGAATTCTTACTATGGTCATACTTTTGTAGTCTCTATTTTAAATATGTATATGCCTGTCTAAAATGACAGTTGCTTTCAGTTATTTTTATCCTGCTAATTAAAATTGAATTGTTAATAACAGCACCCTAATCGTACCTTTTGGGCGTATTGATTCTCATTCAAGTTTCTTAATATTTTAAACTGTGGAAAGTGAGCTACATCCTAAGAACTTGAATAGCTGGAGATGGAAAGCTAATGCAACTTTATATCAGAGCTGTTTAATGACTCCTTCATCCACAGCAAAAAGGAGAGCAACTAGTTTTTAGGTAGCAATATGTAGAAATTTGTGGCTCATAAAGCATTTTTTTTTTAAAGAGATGGTGTCTTGCTATGTTGTCCAGACTTCTCTTAAACTTCTGGACTCAAGTAATCCTCCCACCTCTGCTTCCCAAAGTGCTAGCATTATAGGCATGAGCCACCATTCCCAGCCTCGTGAAGCATTGTTTGATGTTCTATTAATGATTTTCTCATGATGCCTACTATCTTTTAGAAGTTTGTTAATTTGTAATCTGGGATAGAGGTTCGTTTAACTTTACCGTGTGTTATCGTTGCCAGTGACTCACCTCATGATATTTTTGAGGATAAATTTGTAGAACTATCTAATCTAGGTGTTCACTAAGTAAAATGCTTTGAGAAGAAACACTTCCAAAATGAGGGTAGCATGGATAAGATCTGGCACATTTTATTGGGTCACTGAATTTTTGCCAGTGGCATCACTTAACAACAGCTAAAAAACAGAAAATTTCTATCATGAGTAAGGATGAAAAAATTTAATTATAATAAATTGCTAGGAAAATTATTGTCTGTGTCTGATATTTTAATGTTTCACAGTGTTTGCACATTAACTTTTTCATTTAAAGCACATTGGGCAGAAGAACAAAAGATAGGCTAGGAGAGATTTTTTATGAGCAACTAAATAAAAATCCAACCAGTAAAGAGAATGCATGATTCCAGCTGAAAATAATTTTCTTTGATATATTTTCATCCATATATGGAAAAAGTAGTACAAATATCTATGTGGTTTCCTATCCCTTAGGTGTGGGCCATGATTATCAGTGGATAGGCCTCAATGACAAGATGTTTGAGCATGACTTCCGCTGGACTGATGGCAGCACGCTGGTAAGATGCCTTTGAAAATGATTTCAGGTTCTACATTCGGAAAACTTGGTACTGTGCCCTGATTGCACGTTACAGAGGGTGCAGTAGAGACTTGCTCAAGGTCACTCAGTGAAACGGGGAAGGGTTAGAAGAGTTCCAAGCTAACTGATCCAACATCCAGTACTCTCTTCAATAGTTGTGGTTCTCTTTAAAGGAGGAGTGTACCAATCACGAGGTCAGGAGTTCGAGACCAGCCTGGCCAATAAAAAAGAAAAAAGAATGTACCAGATTTCCATCAAACCAGAAAATTACTAGAATTGCCTTGAGTCTGTCTTTCAGATAAGCTTCAGAGCAAAAAGAAAAAGAATAAATGTAGGATAAAAGTCCTTTTTAAAAAATACCTTTCCCTCTTAAATACTTGCACTGGAAATCTGCTATAAGGCATGGCTCATTTTTATCCAAGCAAAAATATTCATCTTTTTTATCTTAAGATTGTTGATATGGTCTTGTGAATCTCTGCTGACTAATTACATATTTCAACTTTTTTCTCTATTTTTTTTTGAAGAAAGAAGTGACTTGGAAATGCTGGCCACAACTTTGAGTAGGCTGTAATAGGTTCTTAGAACAGGTGAAGCTGTTTTGAGTCACTCCTACTAAACTCTAATGAATCTAATTCTTTTAGAAAGTGTTCAGATGTGATTGGCTATACTAGTGGTAATCAGTGCTGGCTGTTCATTAGAATCACCTGGAATATGTAATGAAAAACTGGTGCTTAGGCCTTCTCCCAGGTTCATTATAGCAAAACCTCTATCCTCTGTATTTTCTCAGCGTTCCACAGGTGATTCTGAAATGCAAAGTTTTCCACTGGGCTAGAGAGTAAGTGTAAATTAAATTCTAAATTAGAAAATAAGTAAAAAATTGAAAATAACTTTAAAGGCCTTTTTGTGTGTGAATTACTTAGGTAATACTTCAGTTTCATTCATTATCTACCACTTGTTTGGATTTAATGAGTTTGACAAAATATAAGGTTTATTCTAGAATAGATGCCAAAGTAGTCTCTGCTTTTGGAAGTTCTGCTGTCTTAAGCGAAGCTTCTCTGTGCTCTTGTGGACACACTACTCACTTTATCTACGTGTCAGCCACTGCATTAAGCACTTGCATGTGTTTATTCCCTACAATGACTTTTAAGAGAGGCATTGGGTTTTCCTTCACCAGTTTTACAGGTAAAGAAAGGGAAGGTCGGTTAGGTTGTGCTATTTGCCCGGAATCACAAAGCTGTTAACGGATGAAGCCAGAATTTGAACTTAGGCCTGTCTCCAAAGCCACAGTTTCTTTTGACTGGTACCTCCTTGGCTTTAAAAAGACTGTATCCCTTATTGCATTTTTTGCTTTGAGCAACCCCAAATAAGACCTGAATTTCTCTCTCTGTCACCACTGTTTATGTTTAATCAGCACTGTTTCACTGTTTGTCATTCAAGTCCATAAGTAGGTTATTTGGCAAGATGTGAGAAAAATAGGGAAAATAGGTTGTTCTTAAAATATGTTCCCAGTAAGCTATAGGAACCACACCCTTAGAATCAGTAGGCTCGTTTTCTTCTATTAGTAATTGTCCTGGATGGATGTATTGGATGTGTATCCCCAATTGTTGCCTCTTTATGTTTTCATTTTGCTGTACTTAGCGGGATAATATTGGTCCATTAGATTAATAGCGATTGGTACAGCATGAATCCTTATATTACATTCATTTTAATTGAAGATAATTTTGTTCTTATTAATTTAATTTCTAAGTGAACATATGATTAAGAGGATTATTTCTATATATTATAGATAAACTGTTTTTATAATTTTGTTAATGCATATCATACAGTGTATGCATGTAATGAGTTTTCTTTGCCAAATGTGTACTTCATTCTTATGGAATAAATTGGGTTTTAGGATGCCCACTATTAAGTCTACCTCCCACAAATTTCCCTTATTTATAGCCCAGTGAAAAGTGCAGGGTTTTGTGAGCCCCCATCATGCATACAGAAGCTGGCATGCCCAGGACTCAGCTGGCCATTTCTATCCAGTTACTGCTTATGTGTGCCTTGCAGATGCAGGCCATGACTTATTTCAAAGTGTACCTATTGTCTGCGTTCCTGTATCTTCCAGCCCTGAGCCTAGAATAGCTGCATTTGGCCAGGTGGAGTGTATGAAAAATCTGTTTTTCCTACACACTGACCTGACTGAACCAAGCCCCATCTATTTCTAATCTGTAATTGGTTATGTAGATTTGATGTATGTGTTTTTATTCTTAGCATGTATGTGTGTTACTAGACGTTTATTCTGGTCTCTCCCTTAGCAGTTTACCTCTTCAAAGAAGTAATTGTTTTCCCTGCTTTTTACTTCTCATGGTGTCTGAGATAAAGTGTTATCCTTTATTCCTGTGTGCTTGGTTAAAGAGACTTTATATTGGCCTATATCTGGCAGCTGTGTGGGTTCTGTAGAATATCTTAGGAAATTTCTCTTTTCTGCCAAGTGCCATGCAGGTGAACTTGACTCATCACATGCCATTATTTCTCTATACCAAAGCAAGGCAACTCAGCTAGTTTTTGTCTGTGTCTATTAATTTTTAATGTAAGTACACAAATACTCTGAAAGAAATAACAATGACCATTTCCATAGTCTAGAATGGTCCTAAACATGGTAAATTAGTGAACATTGCACCTTGTCAAAAAAGAAATATTGATTTTCCTCAGAAGCTTCCAGAGGAAGATAACATGAGCTGACATAGATAACTATATAACATAAACAAGAACCTTACTCTTAATTAGTTGGCACTTTTACTTGAAACATAAGGATTATGGAGAATGCACTGAGGGCCTTACTTTGAAGAAGACACATGATGAAATGTATTAACAAGCAAAATTTATCAAAGAAATGACACAAGTAAATCCAGAAAAAAGCTCTGACAGACCCTTGGTTTCTTCTTAATTCACTCTTTGTGTAAAATAAAAGTGTGCTAAGGAGTGTCCCTTAACTTTGAACATTCTGGAAAAGAACAGACCATCTGTCCCAGAGCCTGCCTCCCTCAAGTTCGACTGATCTCCTGCCCACTTTCTTGCCTTTGTAACCACCCTTTCCTCCGTCCTTTTCCTCTCTGACGCAGCCTAGGTGTCCCTTAAACTCGTTTGTAGTTTTTTCTACAGTCACCATCCCCTTAACGGGTTCCATATGTGTGCAGACCTTTGAATGAAATCCTTCTCCTTTGTTTCGCTGTTTACCCGAAGGTTTTTGCTTTTGAAAATATCCCTAACAGTGAAGTCTTCATCGGAGGAAGCAGTATCTGCTTATACTTGGAATGGTGTTAATTTGACTGTGTGCAATTTTAAGGGCTTTGTTTATGTTTTGGAGTGATTTCTCTCCTCTTCTACACCCTCTTTCCCTCCATTTTCTCTTTGAAAGATTTATTAGAGCTTCTCCGTCTTGGGCGGTAGAACAGTATTAAAACAAAAAGAATCTTTCATATTTACCTTAAACTATCTTTTGATAGTCTTATAATCCAGTAAGAACAGACAAGTTTATATTAGGTCTCAATTTCAATGATCCTTTTTACTGAAATAATTAAATTTGGCTTTCAATAAACTTACAGTATAAATGTATCATATTTAATATGATTATGCTATGCAGTTAGACTAATTCAACTAATATACTAAATTAATGATGTTGTTTGACCAAGTTATCTAAATTGCCCTTATTATTGAAATTCTAATGGATTCATTCCACATTACTGGCCTCTATAATAGGATATTGATATCATTGATAAAATGCCAAAATCTTATGTCTGTTTTATTTTAAAAATCTATTACATTTTTTATTTGGGGTGTTTGCCCAGTAAATTTCACAAAAGTGAATTCATGAATAAAATTGTGCCTAGGCTTACCCTTGTGATTTATATTAAGATTATTTTCTTTTAATGCATTTCAGTTTTTACTTTGTCACTTGGCTTTCTCCTAACCCAGTTATTCTTTAACTTGACTATTATTAACTTGACTGTTGTTCTCTGTAGCAAAATGCACCTACTACTTTACTGGAAACCCTAACAAATAACTTCACTAATGAATTGCTTTGCTTGTCACCCAAGTAATATCTTCAAAGACACTCAGTTAAACCATCCAAGTTAAATATACATTAAGCTGGTGAACTTAAACAAACTGTTCTTATCTAGCTTATATACTATTAGTTGACTTTTAAGTTCTTTCTTTAACCAACTGTTAAATGAATGACTAGTCAGAGTGTTTTCCTTCAGATCTGTTTTCCAGTGCTCCTGACCTTTTTCTTCCCTGGCTATGAACTCTTATCACTCCCTTAAAATTCTTCAGTGTCTGCTCATTGCCTTCGCTATAAAGTTTTAATTATTAGGACGGCAGACAAAGCTATTCCACTCCGCCTGCCACTTCCTAAAGCTACAGCATCTCAAAAATACTTTCAGTTACTGGAATAAGCCATGACTTCTTACTCCTGGGGGGCTTTGCCAATACTGGCCCTAGCGTTTAGCATATTCTCACCTCTTATCCTAATTTCATCTCACAAACAATCAAATAGCCTGCAGAGCCAAGGGTCTCCTTCCAGGAAGCCTTCCTTGCGGGGTATGACTATGAGCTCCTCTTCTGTGCTCCCATGTCCTTTTCTGCCTCTTCCCATCCTAGCTCAGGCCCCTGTAAAACTGACTTCCTGACACTGAGCCTTCTGAGATAGGAATTAACCTTCGTCTCTATTTTGTCATCACCTAGCAGAGTAGTTGACATAGAATAGATATTTAATAAATGTTTGAAGAAACAAGTGATAATTAGTACACACACATTGCTCAGCCAACTCTATCTTTTGAATCCTGAAATGAACACATTATGTCTTTCGGCTGAATCTCTGTTTGACATTTCTTGTTTACCTAAATAAGATTTTATTTAAAATTGTACCAATATGAAAAACATCAAAACATAATAGATGGGTTTTATGGTGAAAAGACCAAGAAAAAAAAAAGATATTCCTTAAAAAAATAGAAGTATATAGCTGAACACAATGCATCTTAGAAAAGTATCAGCCCAAAGGAAAACAAGTGTTTTTACTAGAAATGAGAACAATTTTGTCCATGGTTGTCCTAGAAACACCTTTGCAATAAACTTTGGAAATTAAAAATGGAAAGTAAACTTTCAGACTCTGCCACCCCTGCAGGTTTGAGTTACATCAGGGCAGGTTTTCCATGAAATTTTAAGAAACCAACAATTACTCAGAACTTTGGAGGAGGATTTTTTTCCACATAGGCACATATTCAGTAGGTATGCTTTCTGAATAAAAATGAGTTTTAAAAACCTTATAATTTATATCCAAAATGGAGTGAAACAAACACAAGAAAATGTCACTCCTAAATGTTATCAGCTCATTTTACTTTTTGTAGATGCTTTGGCTTAGGATGGTTGGTTGCCTAAGGTAAGATAGGGCTTCATTTGTAAATCCACTATCTGAGGCTGTTTATTCAAGTGCAGAGAAAACCAGACAGGCAGGGAACGTTATCAATATACTTCCTGGCAAAATGATTTTCACAACATTGTTTTCAACTATAGACTATAGTGTCTATGGGACAGCCCAATTAAGGAGCTATCAGAAACTCTTACATGCCTTCGTCATACTGTTCTGTCTGATAAACCTCCCCAACAAGTGGTTTAAAATCCAACTGTGGAACTCAGAGATTTAAAGCTGTCATATTACTGTCTTCTCTCTTGGACCCTCTGGAGTAACATTCTCACAAGGGGATTCTCTGGGCTCCACATTGCTCCTTGCTCACCTTTCTTCAGTGATTCCCCCAGCACCATCAACGCTGACTCCTTCCCACCGGACATTGGCTTCTTCAGTGGATCAGATGCAGTTACTTTAAAGGGAACCATCACCTTAGATGGCCATGTCTAGAGGTTGAGGACTGAATAAAACTGACAATGCCATTCCATTTTTAAAATATTGAGGTGCTTTTGGAAGATTTAGTTTGTTCTGCAGAAAAAGCCCTGATTTTATTGCTAAACATTTTAAAAACCATTCTCTGCATCCCCTTCACTTTTTTTACTTCTGTCATCTGTACATTGTCAGGACTCAAATGTCACCCCCCACCAGGCTGCTGGCTTTCCTGCTTCCTGGGAAGTTGTTACAACTTCCTTCTTCTCACTTTCCATTCTGCTGCTGAGAGAAAACAGAGAGGCTTTCTCTCTTCTGCGTTTGTCCAAAGCTGGTCAGGAAGTTCTAGAACAATTACTAAACCACAGATCCATAAATATCTTATTTTCTAGCTCTAACCAACTCATCTTGCCATGAGTTATGATATAAACTAAAAAAAATCCTAATCGATAGGACAAGTAGTGCAATTAATTATACAATTAACCTTCATTACTTAAATTCTTCTTAAAAATATTTCCGGAAGATAACTCGATTTTGCATTTTGTTTTTCATTTTGGTAAGCATAGTTTGGCTTTGGCAACTTGACACACCTCCAGTTTCCAACACCCACTTGTCCCCTTTCACCAACTGATTAGAGTTGATGCAGAAGAATGGCCAGATGTGTGGATTTGACTCTAAATCCAGAGGCCCCTTCTTCTTTCACAAATAAACACATCAGTCTGTCAAGCAAACTATTGTGAGAAAAGCTGGCTTTGAAAAAGGTAGAAACAATAAAGAAAGAGCCCTTAGCCCAGGAAGAGACACTTAAAAGAGGCAGAAAAAAAAGGAGTAACAAATCACAGACCATAAACCATTATTCTTCTTCTGCAGCAATGTATCATTATTACCCTTTCAGAAACACAAGGGTTCCTATTCCCCTTCCTCTCCCAAATGTCTTGGGCACTGAAAAGAGAGTACGGAGTATTAACTAATTCCAGTGCTTTCTAAGCTTGTTTGTAGGTTTCTGCTCATTTGAAAGGATTTCACATGATTTGGCAGAAAAACAATGCAAAACAGAAGCCCCAATCAAAACTTTGAGTTTTCCTTTTCCTACCTGAAGATCTTAGAAGACTTTCTGTACAACATTTGCAGATGGATGTGTGACAGCTGTGGTGTGGCATTAGCTCTAAGTCAAATACCATTTCTCTGTGAACAAGTCACGCTGCATATCAACATTAATTTAATTATGTTAAACTTCACAGGCTTTATTATATTAACCCAAAAGCCAAGGAAAACATATGCTGTTTTCTCATCCCTTAACACATTACTCGTGAGTGGGAGAATTCTCAGATTCCTTTCTGCAAAAGACTACTGAGTTTTTAATGAAAATTTTGACTTGCACTGTAGTTTAATTTGATTTGGAATCAAGAACTGATTCTTCTGATTCTAAATGTGAGCAATTATGAGTCATAGATTAGCTCTAAAACACAACCCTACCCTCTGCTTTGTCTTTAAGTTCAGATAGCTAGTGGTGGGTTGAACAGCCAGAACAATATTTACTCACTACTGGAAAATCATTTTATAATTGACAAGATTGTTATACAAAATAAGAAAAGAAGATTTAGTGCAGTAGCATCTCACAGATGCTTTTCCAACAGTGTCCCATGCAACTTTTAAATCACGTGGCGATATTTAAATCTAATTGCTAATTAGTTTAGGGCAAGGCATAACCATGAAAAAGGCCAAAAGAAAAAAAAAAGGTTTGAATGAGTTTTGGCAGTCTCCCCTTACATTTGGATCGTTAGCACTTCATGACTGAAGACCTGTGCAAACAAGCTTGGGGTAAAGGACCTACTGGCACCATTCATATGGATTAAATGCAAGTTGCTCTGGGGGCCGCGGCCTGAGGCCCCCTCTCTCACAGTGGTCTCACAGTTCGAGTAACTCACATCCTTCTGAAAATGCTGTTGATAATTACTGCTTTGTAGGGCAGTGAGCTCACACTATTACACAAGATTAGTGCTGTTCTCAAGAGCTGGCCAGATTGTCTTTCCCGCATAGAGGTTTGCCAGCCAGGAAAATAATGGGCATATTGCCACTTTAACAACTATCAGGAGACCCCAAGTTAGTTTTTCTTCCCTTCAGCATATTCATGTTTGTAGGATCCAACTCCAGGCTGCCAGCATAGTGTAGTGACACCAAAACAAACGTCTCTTTCTCCTTTAAAACAAAGCTGCTCTTTTCTTTTCAGTTGTCGGTCAGCGAATTACCCCGTTCAACTAAAAGACAGCAGCAAAACCATAACCTCCCTTAAAACATAAATAAATAAGGACCCAGAGTAGACTAACCTTAAGCAAGTACAAGGATCAGAAGAAGGTCTCTCTTTACCTCGCAGGGAAGTCATTTGCCCCTAACAAACGAGACAAAGTTAAACGCACAGCTCCCCCTCTGGACTGCAAACAAATGCCTATTGTGTAGGCCAGACATGTAGGGATAAAAAAGTCATTTTAAAGTTACCAAATGTTTTGATTTCTGTAATAAGTAGTCCTCAGAGCCTCTTTTCAGATAACCATTTGACCTGTGTTCTGACAGGCTGGGGCTAACCCCAAGTGGTTATTCTGTTTGTTATTTAGTGAAAAGATGGTTTCTTATCAGCGCGTGTTTCAAACAGGTACCTGTCCTCTTGGGAGAGTGTTTTCTATTTGGAATTTGCTTTTATACTTCGGTGGTTATCTGCTTGCCCTTGGCATCCAGTGTATTTGGATTGAATTTTGTACCTATGGGAGTACAGCAGCAGCAATACGGGCCACAGGTGATGAAAAGAGTTTGCGCACAAAGAAGTCAGCTTTGACTGCAGGTGTCATGTTTTCATAGCTAATCTAGATAAATTTTTACTTAAAAACATACTAACTGTGATTCACACTGCAGGCATTGCATTTGTGTGCTTAGGTGTTTATCTATCATCTGACCTGTTGTAAGGATTTTAAGGGGACACATTTGGCTTTGGTTCTGATGCAATTTCACCATTGATGTAAATCATCTGATAATTTTAAAAGACAGAGTGGAAAAGAATAAACTACTGTAGCTGAACATTTCAGTCAGAAAATTCAGATTATAGATACAACGGCCTGCAACAGAGCAGACTGCAATCAGGTTGGCAAATACCAATTCGATGAGGTCTGTCTTCTTGCAAAGTATTCTCTTTGTGTTTTCACTCACAAAACTGAGAGAACATATCCTAGACAATCTTTTAATATTTATTTTGCCACATGGAGCACATAATCATGATTTTGGGGAGGTGGGGTGGTAGTCTAAGTTCTCTTTTATTAAATGATGTAGCTGTTAATTCCTAATGTAAGAATGGATATATATCACCACCTAGTGGTTGTATCGTATTTGGAGTTTCAAAACCACATTTACAGAACTCCACCCAGATACACACAGGAGTAATACTATCTGTAAATTAAGTTCCTGTAGCTTTGAGTAGTTTTTAAATTCTAGTATAAATTGTATGATATTGTGATCCTGAAAGTTAAACGTGAAATGAGAGGGTTTTTCAAATGCAGCATGAAGCTGACACATGTAGTCAAATGCTTAGTAAATCCTAGCAACTAAGGCAAATATTAGGACCTGTCTGTCCTGTGTTTTCACTTTATACACAACAGTAGAACCCTGCAGAAAGTTTTCCTTGGCTAGTTTCCTTGGGAAGTGAACCGAGAGGGCTTTTGCGGGGTTTTTAAAAAATGATTTTTATTTTTTTGACTGTGAACTAAATTAGCGATGTTTGGAGGAAAACAGAGTAAATGAAGAGCAGTGATGAAACCGTTCAAGAAAAAAACTTCCAAATTATAGTTTGAAGCTCAGCAAATTCTCCCAACAATTAAAATAATATATTATGAATGACTAGTGATTAGACACATGTCAAGAATGGTTTGTCCCAATGGGATATGCTTGGCAAAATCCTTAATTGGTAATTCAATGTAATCTAAACTGTGGTGAATTTTAAAGAACAAAAGATGACTGCACCTAAGCTGAAAAATCATAGATAATATGTGAATAGATATAGAGAGGGTTGGAAGGTAGGCCCTTGGCAGTTGCAGATTCAAGATTTTCAGTTCCAGTTATACGTGAGATCCCGAAGGTCTACAGTATGAAATCATTTGTACTTTTGGCCCAGGCACAAGTTTGAACCGTACCCAATGACTGGCTAGTGTGTAAAAACTCTTGGTGAGCTCTCAAGTCTGTCTGTTGGACAGCTTAGTTTTCCCATCGCAAGAAGTGGGTTGCTGTCTACTCCGCTGACCATTTTGGATGTTCTCCACTGTATTTACGGCAGGAAATGATCTGCTACACAGGTGTGTGTGAATGGAAGCATTCCCAAGTCTTAGGTCTTAGGTACTTCTTTAATGCCAAGAAGTAGTTGTGTGTGTGTGTGTGTGTGTGTGAAAGAGAGAGAGAGAGAGAGAGTCTCAAATTTATGACTCATAATAATATGAACTTTAATTTTGTCTAGTGTCTATGAAATTTCTCTGTTCTTTTTGTTTATATTGTATGATTTAGGAGCCAGTAGAGAGGAAAAGAAATGGAAAGATTCTAAACAGAGTGTCTGACTCTTCTAGAGAACCAGTGCTCATTGATTGTTCTTTGTAATTATTTGACCAAGTTAAGGAATTTTGAAATCTCAGTGAAAAGAATTTGAAATGGGTTGAGTATGATAAAGAAGCGCTAGTTATCAATTAGGTTTTGATAAGAACAATTGCTCTTAAAAATTCTTAGTCTTTTACTCATAGATAGATTTACTTCTGTATGTGACATGCAAGGGCCAGCTGGGACTTGACTGTGACAGCAGTAACTGATACTGGAAGGTCTTGTTTCTTTATTTAACTGAAAGTAGTACTGAAGATTAACCCAAGACAACTCTTTTTAACACAAAGAAGGAAAAAAAACCTCCTGTTTTATTTCTAAATCTTATCTATTTCTGAAAAACTGCTTTTTTAACTTTTACAAAAAGGCAGTTATCTATCTCTGCATAAGGAAAAGGTCAATTAGTGTACATTATATTTTTATCATCAGCTTGTTTTGTTCATGCTTGTGATGCTAGTTATCTGTTGAGATTTTAAGCCATCAATCATGGCCATCTGGTGTCTATATTAAAAGATAAAAGATCATCTGGTATCTGACTGACAGTTCGGACTTCTTAGACACTATGTAGTCATAAATTCACCTTGAACAGATGTAAACCTCATCTGAATTTAGTAGATTGTTGGTAACTTTCAAAAGCAGAGACCTCTCCCCACTCCCCACCCACAATCATCTTTTTTTTTTTTTTTTTTTCTGGTATGGTGAATTAAGTTGGAGACTTGCAAAGAGCTGGGAGGTAGAGAAATAGCTTTCTAACCATTCTGAGCGAGAGAAATAGTCAAATCCCTCTGAGACACGTGGAATTGAGGTCACTCTCTGAGGGTTAAGGATGCTGGCATGCACAGAAGTCCTGTGCGCTGCAGAAGACCTGCAGAATGAGTCTTCCCTTTTGTGTTATTGTGAGACAGAAATAAATTTTTGACAAATACAGATTATTTGGAACAAAATAATCAAAATTAAAGAGTTTGATAGACTTCAATGAATAGTGTCAGTCTGCTCTGAGTTGTCCCCCTCTGTTGAGATTGGTTCACAATAAGTTCTCTGGTTTGTGGAGACAATTTTCATGTGAGAGTCATGTTTATTAGCTGTTAGATTTTGTCCAGGGTTTTTTGAATCATTTTATTATTTTGGCAGCTGATTTGCTTGAATTCAATTGGGGGAAAAAGAAAGAAAAACAATAACTGAAAAGTGACTGATTCCAGCTTAATTGAAATGGTTGTCCTTTTTGGCATGTTATTACGGACCTAGAGAGCTAGTTATTTTATTGGACTCTAAAAAGAAAGCATTTTATCATATATTATCCAGCATTAAGCAATTATATGCTAGATATAAAATAATTATCTCTATAAAATGCAAGAAAATTTTACATCTGAGTTGGCTTTCCTCTACATCAACTATTTGATTTTTTCTTTTTTTGACTGAGTCTCACACTGTCGCCCAGGCTGGAGTGCAATGGTGCGATCTCAGCTCACTGCAACCTCCGCCTCCCGGGTTCAAGCAATTCTCCTGCCTCAGCCTCCCAAAATAGCTGGGATTACAGGTGCCCACCACCACACCCAGCTAAGTTTTTGTATTTTTAGTAGAGAAGGGGTTTCATTACATTGGCCAGGCTGGTCTCAAACTCCTGACCTTGTGATCTGCCTGCCTTGGCCTCCCAAAGTGCTGGGATTACAGGCGTGAACCACCTCGCCCAGCAACTATTTGATTCTTATGTTTCTATTTCCTCTGCTGTCAGAAGAGAGTGAAAATGCAAAGTAATTTTAGGGTTCTCTTTCAGGTATAGTGGTGATCTAATTCTGGTCCCTGGGGAGGCAACAAGAGTTTGAGATGTGTAGTGGGGAACTTGAGTCCCTGAGGCACAGACAAACATGCAGGGAATGACCAGCATTTATTTTTACCTAAGGGGTTAAAATGAATTTCCCCAACCCATGCTGGCTCTGGGAATAATTCTTAGTTTGCACATTCAGCTCTAAAAGAGAGTTGATCCAGGATAGATCACTCAGGATGTTTGCTCATAATTCCAAGTGAAGAGCAAAGAAATCCAGATGGGAGATACTGAGTTTTCCTTTGCTAATTCCAGGAATCTATATTTCTGTATGTATAAGACACCATATTGTACGAGAAGATCTTTTACATTCTTAGAACTCAGAACTGAGTCCCTGAGAAGGGATTTCTTCTTAACACTTTAGTGAAAAGAAAAGTACCTTATTGAAGCTAAAGTTAAATATTTATTTTTTTATACTCTGTCCCTGTAAGTAATGTTGATTTAAATAAGGCTATAAAGAATTCAGAAGGACACAAAGAAAGTTGTTCAGAAAACTGGAGTTTTCTTTGCTAAGTCAGTTTGGCAATAACATGAAGCAAAATCAAAACATCCTAGCCAAGATAAATCTGCACAATGGAACGATCAGATATGAGGTAATAGTGTGACATGCCTGTGGGTATCAGACATTCTTGTAAAAACCACAGAGCTAAAATTTGGTCCTGCACCATAAACCACAGCTCTGCCAAGCAACAACAGGAATACTAGTTTTAAGTCATTGCTGCAAGTCAAATGTAATTCTCACCCAAAACAATTAAATCTTTTACCAGAGGCCTGAATCTGGGCAGTTTGAGCCCTGAGAATCACTTTAGTGGCATGGAATCCGAATCTCATTTCAGTTTGAAAATGAGATGGTTATTGTTCAGATCAGGAGGAAGTGTCAGCTGCAAAATACAAGGCAATCAAGTGACTTTGGTAACTTGAAATGGGCTAAGAAATTTGTATTTTTTGTGAGAAATACATGTATCATTTTATAAAGTTTATTTTTAGCAATTAGAAAAATAATGCTCACCCTGGAGAACTTAGAAAAGTTCATATCACTCAGACATAAACTCTGGAAGATTTTACTGCATTTGCTTTTGGTCTTTTATACACACACACACAAACACAAACACACACATACATATACCCATACACAGCTGTATCTTTGAAGAATAAATGAAGAAATGAAGTAAACACAAGACACACACATACATATACCCATACACAGCTGTATCTGAGACACAGATATCTGAGACACAGATACAGCTGTGTATGGGTATATATATGTATGTGTGTGTGTTGTGTTTACTTATACAGATGTAAGTAAAATTTGGATCATTATAACATAATTTAACACTTCTTTTACTATCTCCCATTTCTTCATTTATTCTTCAAATAAAATGTTAAATGGTGATATAATATTCTATTTGTCTGGCTATTAATAATTTATTGAACATATGTTCACTCTAGAAATTGTTTTCCCTTTACTGCTAATAAGCATAGTATTTTATATAAAATGTCATTCACATCTCAGATTATTTTTTAGTATAGAATTTTAGAAGTGGAATTTAGGAGTCCAAAAGCAGTAACTTTTAGAGGCTCCTGATATGCATTGCTAACTGTTTTTCTAGAAAGGTTATTAACTTCCACTAGCTATGTCTGAAATATTTGCTAGCAGCAAGCAGGATCTTTGATTAGGGACTGTGTGGGTTGAGAATAATGAAATACCCTCTGTGGCTCATTATTTCTAAATATCAAAAACTGTTTATTAAACAACATAAGTATGTACCATAGCTTCTGGCACTGACGGTACAGTAGTGAGCAAAATAAACCAAAGCCTTGTCCTCAATGAGTTTACATTCTACTAGGGAGAGAAAAATGCAACAAATAAGTATATTATATAGGATGTTAGAATATGATGAATGTTATGAAGAAAAAGAAATCAAGAAAGGGAGATGGCATAGTGTTGTAGGTAAGGACAAAGAATGAGTGAGTATTGCACAGTGTACACCTAGTATTAGGATGTTGGGAAAATTTTCACCTTTGAGGACATTACTGGTTTCCTATGAGACTAATTAGAAGTAAGCTAGAAAATATTGTGCTCCAAAATCCAAATTTAATATTTGGGAAACTCTGGAATCTTTGACCATAGAGAGTACTAAAGATAGATTATTGTTTATTTTAATGGATTTCTGTTCTTTGGTTTTTAATTTTTATCCCACTTTAACTCATTCATTAAAAACAACTTAGTTCTGTATCAACAACAGGCAGAACATGACGTATCTCTGCTTTGTTGATTATCTATTAAAGGAGAGTATCAAACATTTAAAAAGGAGGCTTGGTGAGTTGAGGGTGAGGGATGATAAGGCAAGTGTGCAGAGAAAAGGAAAATAGGGAAATAATTAGAAACCCAGTTCAGAGCCAATGTCAGTTCCTGGTTGCAGGGAGACCGGCCAGTCAAGGAGTACATTAGAGAGTATGGTCCCCTGAGCATATTTTCCAGGCCCATTTGGAGAGTAACACAGCGGGGCCGTTTAGACTACGAGTTAGATTTAAATTTGCCTAATTTCTGGATTAGGTTTTCCCCCAAGAAATAAAACCATCCTTCATGTTGTATTTTGGCAAAAAAAACACAACTTCCTTAAGCGTCTCTTGGTTCTTTTTGCAATTTTGTCACTCTTCAAAGACTCTTTTTTTATATAGCAATGATCTCTTGTCTCATATCTTAATTTTGGCAGGATTGAGGAGGGCTTTAAAGGTAAGAGACTGAAAGAAAAGTAGAAGGTTCTCAAACTTGAGGTCGTTTCACAAATTATTTTATCAAAGATCTATGTTTTTTTTTAACCATATTTAAAAATTTTGAAAACCCCTTTTTCTGAGAAGAAAAATTACAGACATCCTCTAGTATATTAATTATACTTTTTTGTTTTTAAACTAGAGTTTATTGGTATACAAATCTCAATTTCATAGGTAGGAGGATACCTTTTGAAGCTTTTATTATACCCAGTATTAAAGATTTAAAACATGAAAGAAACATTTGGTATTGAAAGCACTGCAAATAGCTAAGTATAGTACTTTGGTAAATAGAGTAAAATGGATCAGACATATTATATATTTTAAAAGACATAAAAGTAGTCATGGTACTATAGGGAGTAAGCAGGTAGTGGGGTAGCTGGACCCTCCCCAACCACTGCCTTTTTTTTTTTTTCATGCACTGATGCTCTGAATTGAGAACAAGTGCCTTAAATCTTATATACACTTTCTTCTCTGACTTTCTCTTTAACTCATTGTCTCAAACCATAAACTTATTTTAAACTTATTTCAAGGAAAGACTAACAGATCTGTATGCCCAGAAAAGACTGTCATATTAGCCATTGTCACATAAATCTAAATCTGTATTTCTAGCACATTTTGGAAGTTTGTCACCACTAACGTTGTCATGCTAGACGTGATAAAGCATGAGAGTAGACAAAGCCTGGCGGGAAAGTGATGCTCAAATTGACACGGAAAGATGATGGACAAACAAACTTGTCTCATACCACATTCTAGTTAAGAGGACCCAAGACTAGGAAGCTGGCCTCTTATTTATAGTCCAATATTATTTTCATCTTGTCAAAGTTTGTTATTCTTGAATAGGCACAGCGACTATGTTTTTTATATAATTATTGTTGCCAGGGAGGCAATATTTTAAGTACCAAAGAAATGAATCTAAACCAGAGAGTCCTGGGTGCTTAACATCCCTAAGATCCAAATAATTCCCCATTGTGCTGGATTGTTGTAAGAGATAATGCATATCAAGTACCTAGAAAAGGGCTTCATCTATTATAGATGCTAAATAAATGACACATATGATGGAAGGCAAAAGATATTTCCAATTGTATATTATTGCTCAGAGTAGGACATATAATTATATATATATATATAAAATTATATATACATATAAATGTATATATACATGTGTATATAAAGGTAACCAGCAGACAGATGTCAAACCTGTGAAATCATCTTCAATGATCTCAGCTTACATTACACACAAAAAAATCTGTAGTAAGATCTATTTTTTGAAGGTGTATCTTTTTATATCAATATGCATAAATGTCATAAATGTTTCTATTAAAAGAAAAAGAATCGTATATTAAATCATAAAGTACAATTCAACTGTATAGTGCAAATAAGAATCACATCTAAAACAAACTGGCTCTGAAAGGTTGTATATAAAATGATCAGCATAGGTATGTCAGATAAATACAAAGAAATAAATATTGCAACTATCTCAACTTTTTTAAACAAATAGATGAATTTGGGTAAAAAGCAATTACAATAAATGAGACAAAGGTACTTTATAGTAGTAAAGGAGAGAAAATGCAGGCTGAAAATTTGATTGAACTATCATCACAATTATATGAATTCATATGTGCACATAGTGGTGGAAGAAAACAGTGATTAGAGTGATGAGATTATTTTTTTCTCTATTTCTTCCATTAATTTTATTGAATTAATAATCATATGATGACATTTCTTAAATTGAGGGTTGATTATATATTAAGAAATCTAGAATAACTAGACCAAAATTTCTCAATGATATCTTATTGCCAAATAATAGATATTTGTTGAATAAAGACTTTGAGACACATGTATTTTTTACTCACAGTTTAACAGTCTTTGTTTACCACCAGAATAATTTCAGCTATATGAAACCACAGAAATTATTGAGTCTATTCCAATTAGGTTGTGAGATTATACTGTCATTGCACTTATGTTACTCTTTGACTAGCAAGTAGTTACCTTCTCCCTCCATTTTTACAGCAATATGAGAATTGGAGGCCCAACCAGCCAGACAGTTTTTTTTCTGCTGGGGAAGACTGTGTTGTAATCATTTGGCATGAGAATGGCCAGTGGAATGATGTTCCCTGCAATTACCATCTCACCTATACGTGCAAGAAAGGAACAGGTAATGATTACCCTGTTAATAATGTGTACTTAATCTTCATTTCAGTTATAAGATAATTCAGCAATTTGTGTCTCAAATTCCTTGTTTAAGACACAAAATGGATATGTCAATGTATGTTATCTCTCATTGCTCTGGAATATTTCACTCTTCAAATACAATTGAAAAGTTTGTTTTCAGCAGTGTTCTCACCTTCGATTTCAGGTCCTTGAGATAATAATGTGGCATTAATTTAGGAATGCTGCCTGGTAATATCTTTAAGAAGAACAACTGCCAACCCAAAGGCCAATTGATTTTTTTTTTTCTGATGAGTAGAATGTTACAAAATAAAATAGTTGTCAACAGTTAAAAATTAGGATATAGTTTTAAAATCTAGATTTTTAGCTTTTTTAAGAAATAAGAAGACCTGGTACCATTTGGCCCATATTCAGGTTTGTTAGTGGTTTGAAGTACTAGAGCTGCGAACCACCGCCCTCCCTGGGTTGGGGCCGCAATCTCCACTTATTGCAGTCCTCATTGAGACCTTTCTTTGTTTTATGTGAGTCTGTGCCCCAATCCTGAAAGACACAGTCCCAAATGCCATAATTCTAAATGTTGAAATCCCAAAAGATTAAAATCCTGAAAATATAATTCTGGAAAGAAACAAATTTTAAAGACAAAAAAATGTAAATACATTTATTTACATTTTTAAATGAAGATTTATTAGAGAAATATATAAAAATGAGAGGATGCTTCATAAGCCACTTTAGACAATAAAATAGACAATTAAAAAAACACATGTATTTTCAAGCATAAGCACTCAGGTGTAATGGCAGCTGGGGAAAAACCAAAATTTATGAATGCACATCATTCTGCTTGCAATTGTGTGCACCAGATTTATAACTGCGGTCATCTGAAATACCATGATGGACAACATAAATATTTTCACAAGATTGATCAAAAACTGAGATGGGTTACCACTGCACATTCAGTCACCCAAAGCACTGAGATCTTGATATATTTTATCTTTCATAAATGGAGAGGTACAAAAGAATATCTCTTCATTTATTGAGGAAGTTTCTACATTTTTATGTTGAGAACCAGGGAAGCTGAAGCCAGTAGTGTAACTCTCAGTCTGAGACTGAAAGCCTCAAGACCTGGGGGGGGCCTCTGGTGTGTAAGTCTTGGAATCCAAAGGCTAGCAAGCCTGGAGTTCTGATGTCTAAGATGGTAAGATTCTGTCCCAGCTCTCACAGAGAGATCAGCTTTCCTTCTGTATCTGTTCTCTCTGGGCCCCTGGCTGATTGGATGGTGCCCGCAACAATGATGGCAGATCTTCACCACCTCATCCACTCATGTTGACACATTAATCTTCTCTGGAAACACCCTCTGACATGCCCCAAACAATGCTCCACTAGGTTTCTAGATATTCCTTAATCCAGTCATATTGACACCTAAAATTCAGTGTACAAGCCTACCCCTTACAACTTGGTACCCTATGCACCTTGTTAAACCATATTTAAATTCCCAAATAAAAACAATAACAAGGTAATATAATAATTCCTCCTAACCATGATGTAACTATCCTGTGTACAACCAAAAATGCTCTGATCCCTTCCCTAGAATTTGGCTTTAAGGATTTCAACTTTGAGATTTTAATATTTCAGGATTATGATTTTGGGGACTTTAGATGTTAGGGATTTTAGCCTCTAGGGACTTTGGTCTTTAGGAATTTCAAAATTTGGGATTATGACTTTTGAGATTGTGTCTTTTCGGTTTATAATTGGCACTTGTTTTTGCTAACTGCCTGGTGTCTGTAGGCATTTGAGATTTTTAATCATTTCCTTAGAAGTTATTTCATGCTTATAAACTGTGGAACTCAAATCCCATCCTTATATCAATAGTTGAATATTTACAAGATAAAATAGGAACATGTTTAATGTAAATTTTATGAGAATTGTTTAGTTAACTTTAAACAGAAAATATTTTTAAAGCTATTTTTTAAAAAGGTGTGTTTATCATTGGCCAGTTCCTAAAGCATGCTGTACAGACTTTTCCCCTAAACAAATAGAAATTCTGTAAAAAAATTTTAACCTATTTGCAATGAATAATGGTGTTATCACATGAATATTTATTTAGTTTCTAGACCCAGACTTCCCCCCCACAAATAAGAGTACAAAGTACAAATGTAAAATATAAACCTATTTGATTCATTCGTCTTTGAATACAAAAATAATAAAACTAAAAATCACACTGTATAAACATTTTAGGAAGATTTAAACCCCAATAATGAGAAATTCCATTAGAAGAAAGAGAACACTAATATCCACAAAGCCCTAGTCTCATATGAAAGTCAGCTGTTAGCAATGAGTACATTACTCTGCTATTTTCTCACCCAAGGTAGAATGTATTCTCAATACTTTTTCTACATGAGAAGCTTTCCTGACTATGTGCCTTACTTTAACACCTCTGCAAAGGGATTCATAAAAATAGCAAATTAAGTATTTTCTGATTTTCTTTTTCCAGTGTAGAAATCTTTAATAAATTGTTCATCTCTATCCAAATGTCATGTTTGCCTTCTTTTGTCTCCAGATGGTCCCTGGAGTCATACTTTTCACTTTATGATCTGAACACTCGTACGTTTCCTATTTTATTTTTTCCTATAGCAGGGTTTCTCAACAGCAGAGCTATTGACATTCTTGGTCAGATAATTCTTTATTTTGAGAGGCTATCCTGTGCCTTAAAGCATGTTTAACATAATTCCTGCCCCTTCTGTACTACATATCAGTAGTACCTTTACATCCCCTCCGCATTTTAAAGAGCAAAAATGTCCCTAGACATTGCCATATGTCTCCAGAAGAGGCATATTGTCCCAGGTTGAGAACCACTACCCTATACCAAAAAGGATTCACAAAAACAGCATGATTGTTTACATTTCTCAATGGAGAACAAGTTTTATAAAATACTGGTTCTACCTCATTAAAAAAGAAGAAGAAAAAAACCCTATTTTGTTTTTTATCTCCCTACTGGCTGATTATTCTATTTGTGCAGTCAATTCTTTGATAATCAGTACTCTGGGGAATTTTATACATGTTTATAGGCTTTTGTAATACCCTTTTCTCCTTTTAGATATTTTAAACCTACAGACCTAAGTAGTTCTCCTTTTAATTAACTATTAAATACTTGTAAATAATTATATACAAAAGGCATATTTTTTAAAAGAACACCTTAATGCATACTATCCATACATCTGTGGAGTATCCTGTGGGATCCTCCCAGTCCCACAGGATTTACTTGTCAACTCCCACCAGACATAATGTCTTAATTCCCTTGCTTTTCCCTTTTTTATTATGATATATACTTATATCACTAAACAATAAATTATCTAGTTTTGTACATTTTTTGAGCTTTAAATAAGTGGAATCATACTGTGTATATTGTGTGCTTTGATCTTTTTTTTGTTCAGCATTATGTTTGTGAGATTTATTCATGTTGATGCATGTAGTGGCATGTTCTTTGTTTTTGTCGCTATATTGTATTTCCTGTATGACTATTTTATTTATCAATTCTCCTGTCAGTGGACACATCAGTTATATTCAGTGTTTTTGCTATTATAAACAATGTTTCTCTGAGCATTCTTGAACTTGTTCTTGGTCAACTTTTGTGAGTTTCTGTAGGATATATTTCCAGGAGTGAAGTTGCTGAGTCATAGGATATATGTACCATACAATCTGCTTTAAAAAGCCAAATTCTTTTCCAAAGTAGTGGTACCAATTTTCACTCCCACCAAGAATCTGTGATAGATCCTGTTGCTCTACATCTTCTCCAACATTTGGCACTATTGGACTTTGAAATTTTTGCCAATCTGGTGGGTATAAAATGTAATCTCTTGTGACTTAATTCACATTTTTTTTGATACGTCTCTCTCAATATCTTTTCATATACTTATCAATCACTTGAAGCTCTACTTTCGTAAAGTTTCAGTTAATATCTTTTGGTTATTTTTGAAAATTGTTTACTTATAATTTTATACATACTAATTTGCAGGAGTTCTTTTTATATTCTGGTTACTAATCCCTTGACAATTTTATATGTGGCAAATATCTTCTCCCAGTTTGTAGCTTGTCTTTACCTTTACTCTATGATATTTTTTGATGAACAGAATTCTTAATTTTATTGATGTTTTTTCCCTTTATGATCTAATCTTTTTTGTGTTTTAAGAAATCTTTACCTACTGATAACCTACAGGTCACATTGGCAGGCTTCAAAATTAATCCGCCTGGGGAGGTCTTATGATTCATGGCTTACACCCTGTCCCTGAGTAAACAATCCTATCGTGAGTCCCTCAAATCTTATCATGAATTCCTCAAACTGTTGACATACTGATTAATATGTAGCCTGCTGACACTGGAAAAACGCTGATTTGTTTCTGAATCATGAAGTTTTACTGATTGTTTCTGCACATAGAGCATTTTAGCTTGTATTTTGTAATCTGTAGCCAATGATTATAACCTCTGTATTGTACCCTTCAATGAAAATGACAACTTGGGTCTAAGGAGTTGCCTTCCCTTCCGAACTTCCCCATAAAAGCCTTCCAACCTGTAGCAGATTCTGGAATATGACCAACTTTGCGGTGTGTCTTCCCAGGTAGATCCTTGGATTTGGCTTCCAGTAAACCTTTATCAAATTATTTCTGCCTCAACAGCCTTAATTTTGGTTGACACTAAAGTCATAAAGATATTCTATGTTTTCTAAATGTTTTATAGTTTTTTCTTTTGTAGTTATCTATTTCAACCATCTAGAATTTATTTTTAATGTATTTTCTAAGTTCCAAACCAAATTTATTTATTTTTCCATATGAATACACAAGTGTTCAAATGAAAAGACTACACTTTCCCTCTGCTCTGCCATGTTGCCGCTTTCAAATATCAAGCATATATGTGTAAATCTGTTTCTGCTCTGTTTTCCTATCCTTGTCAATGCCATGCTCACTGAATTTTTTATTTTATTTTATTATTATTATTTTTTTGAGACAGAGTTTCGCTCATTACCCAGGCTGGAGTGCAATGGCGTGATCTCAGCTCACCGCAACCTCCACCTCCTGGGTTCAAGCAATTCTGCTGCCTCAGCCTCCCAAGTAGCTGGGACTACAGGCGCGCGCCACCATGCCCAGCTAATTTTTTTTGTATTTTTAGAAGAGACGGGTTTCACCTTGTTGACCAGGATGGTCTCGATCTCTCACTGAATTATTTTAGCTTTTTAATAAGTCTTCATATATAGATAGTTTTAGAAGAAAGCTATACAATTATTTCCTCAAAATTATAACAAATAACTTCTAATTTGTTAGCATAGCACCAAATCAAGTATATTGAATTATAAAATTAAGATTTTTAACCTTCTGTATCACGTTGGTCTTATTTCATCTGATACTTACTAGTACATAGGCCCTAATAATAGGCTTTCCACATTACAATAAAAAAAGTGTGCACCATGGAATACTATGCAGTCATAAAAAGGAAAGAGATCATGTCCTTTGCAGGAACATGAATGGAACTGGAGGTCATTATCCTTAGCAAAATAACACAGGAACAGAAAACCAAATACTGAGTGTTCTCACTTATAAGTGGGAGCTAAACAATGAGAACACAAGGACATAGAGAGGAGAACAACAGACACTGGGGCCTACTTGAGAGCGGAGGGTGGGAGGAGAGAGAGGATCAGAAAAAGTAACTATTGGGTACTAGGCTTAGTGCGTATTAGTTACAATATAATCTGTACAACAAACTCCTGTGACATGAGTTTAGCTATGTAACAAACCTGCACATTTACCACTGAACTTAAAAGTTGAAAGAAAGTATACCAGTATCCAGATTAAGGTCAAGCAGAAGTAAATTAGAAGAACCAAACATTTAAGTTAAACCAAAATTTATCATTACAAAAGAATATAGTTGTAAATAGTCTTCTGAATATGTAAATAAATTTAATAATTGTAAACTTTTAATATTAGGATGTTGACATCCAAATATTTGGTACCAAGGTTTCTGGTAATTATTTCATAAGAGAATGTGATATGTTTTTATGGGCCTGTGGTGTCAGAATTCTTAAACAATAGAAAATTCCACTTAGGGAAAATTATATTTAAGTTACATTTTTATTAAAGATATATAGTAAAATACAATAATTTAATCAAAGTTGATTTTTAAAGTATATCATTCAAAATAAGAGTACTAATGTTGAATAAAACTATGTTAATAAAAATTTAAATTTAATTAAATCAATTTTCCAAGCTCTTGAATTTTAAAATCAAGATATTTATTTTACTTCTACTTCTTTTTTTGTTATTTCTATTATTGCTAAGTTTGTTGATATTTAAAATTTTTCATTGTAAATTTAAAATGATGGTTAAGAATTCTAAGCTTTACTCTCATTTACCTGTCTCAAGCGTTTAAATTTATATTCATTAAGGTATTTACAAAACTCAGGCATGAATATTATGGCCTCTTTTTCCTGTCCCAATACAGAAGACAAAAAAGAGCAAATAAACTTAAAAGAACCAAAAGATATTTGTATTTAGGAGTCTTCATCCATATATCAAAACTATGATGTTATTGTAGATTGTAAGTTTTTATAAGGAGGTAATAGTAATAGTTAATTGTTAAATTCATTATTGTCCCAAGTGAAGGTAATTAACAAACAAAAATTTAGGGATGGTGATGAAGACAATATGCTTTTTAATTTGGGATTTTTGTCAGAAAAGTGGCCCTGCCAGAGAGGTAGACAAATGTATGACCATTTAGCCCTATGGTTGTTTAATAAAACAAAATTCAAGATGGCATAATCTAAGATTCAAAGTAGGCCTAGAGCTTCAATATTAAATTTTTTGTTGAAAGATTTCATATTCTTAATTCTAAAAGGTGCTTACTTTGGTAAAAGAGAAAGAGAAAAATAAGAGACTCATACTAGTTGAAATACTTAGATTATTTGGAAATAACCCAATTTGCTTTCCTTTAGTTGCTTGCGGCCAGCCCCCTGTTGTAGAAAATGCCAAGACCTTTGGGAAGATGAAACCTCGTTATGAAATCAACTCCTTGATTAGATATCACTGCAAAGAAGGTTTCATTCAACGCCACCTTCCAACTATCCGGTGCCTAGGAAATGGAAGATGGGCTATACCTAAAATTACCTGCATGAACCGTAAGTGGTCCTTTAGAAAGAATGGACTACCGTGCTATAACAACTACTAGACATCCTCATTTTACGGCTGTGGTATCGGCAGTTTAGGGTATGGAGCAAGTAATATTGTTGTGTTTTCTTTTTTTCTTTCTTTCCTTCCATGTAGCATCTGCATACCAAAGGACTTATTCTATGAAATACTTTAAAACTTCCTCATCAGCAAAGGACAATTCAGTAAATACATCCAAACATGATCATCGTTGGAGCCGGAGGTGGCAGGAGTCGAGGCGCTGATCCCTAAAATGGCGAACATGTGTTTTCATCATTTCAGCCAAAGTCCTAACTTCCTGTGCCTTTCCTATCACCTCGAGAAGTATTATCAGTTGGTTTGGATTTTTGGACCACCGTTCAGTCATTTTGGGTTGCCGTGCTCCCAAAACAGTTTAAATGAAAGTATTGGCATTCAAAAAGACAGCAGACAAAATGAAAGAAAATGAGAGCAGAAAGTAAGCATTTCCAGCCTATCTAATTTCTTTAGTTTTCTATTTGCCTCCAGTGCAGACCATTTCATAATATATACCAGCCTACTGAACTATTTAAAACACTCAATTTCAGCACCGATGGCCATGTAAATAAGATGATTTAATGTTGATTTTAATCCTGTATATAAAATAAAAAGTCACAATGAGTTTGGGCATATTTAATGATGATTATGGAGCTTTAGAGGTCTTTAATCATTGGTTTGGCTGCTTTTATGTAGTTTGTTTAGGCTGGAAATGGTTTCACTTGCTCTTTGACTGTCAGCAAGACTGAAGATGGCTTTTCCTGGACAGCTAGAAAACACAAAATCTTGTAGGTCATTGCACCCATCTCAGCCATAGGTGCGATTTGCTTCTACATGATGCTAAAGGCTGCGAATGGGACCCTGATGGAACTAGGGACTCCAATGTGGAACTCTTCTTTGCTGCATTCCTTTTTCTTCACTTACAAGAAAGGCCTGAATGGAGGACTTTTCTGTAACCAGGAGCATTTTTTAGGGGTCAAAGTGCTAATAATTAACTCAACCAGGTCTACTTTTTAATGGCTTTCATAACACTAACTCGTAAAGTTACCAATCAATGCATTTCATATGGATCTAGACCTAGGGTT
The DNA here is from genome assembly GCF_030222135.1 of Aotus nancymaae. Taxonomy (NCBI): domain Eukaryota; kingdom Metazoa; phylum Chordata; class Mammalia; order Primates; family Aotidae; genus Aotus; species Aotus nancymaae. The sequence continues at coordinate 75,905,451 of NW_026988425.1, forward strand.
CTGGAGGGTGGGGGATTGTTAAAACAACACACATGCAAAAAAAAAAAAAAAAAAAAAAAGAAAAGAAAAAAGAAAAAAGAAATTTTGTATATATAACCATTTTAATCTTTTTATAAAGTTTTGAATGTTCATGTATGAATGCTGCAGCTGTGAAGCATACATAAATAAATGAAGTAAGCCATACTGATTTAATTTATTGGATGTTATTTTCCCTAAGACCTGAAAATGGACATAGTATGCTAGTTGTTTTTCAGTGTTAGCCTTTTACTTTCCTCACGCAATTTGGAATCATATAATGTAGGTACTTTGTCCCTGATTACATAATGTGATGGATAGAATGCATCAAGTGTTTATTATGAAAAGAGTGAAAAAGTGTATAGCTTTTAGCAAATGGTGTTTGCCCATTCTAAGAAAGGAGCGAATATATAGAAATAGTGTGGGCATTTCTTCCTGTTAGGTGGAATGTATGTGTTGACATTTCTCCCCATCTCTTCCCGCTGTTTTGTCCCCTTTATTTGAATAAAGTGACTGCTGAAGATGACTTTGAATCCTTATCCACTTAATTTAATGTTTAAAGAAAAACCTGTAATGGAAAGTAAGACTCTTTCCCTAATTTCAGTTAGAGCAGCTTGAGGAAGAGTAGACAAAAAATAAAATGCAAATAGAAAAGTAGAAAAGGGCACACAGGGATTGTCTCAACATTGATTCTTTTTTATAAAATCTCCTTTGGCTTAGAAGGAATGACTGTGGCTACAATCATATACAGTATATTTGAGCAGGTTCCCTTGGTTGTTGCATTAAATGTTATCCACCTTTAGGTATTCTAGAACACAGAATAACACTGTGTTGATCTATTAGGTTTCTATTTTTCCTTTCTCATTACAATGCACATAATACTTTCCTGTATTTATATCATAACGTGTATAGTGTAAAATGTGAATGACTTTTTTTTGTGAATGAAAATCTAAAATCTTTGTAACTTTTTATATCTGCTTTTGTTTCACCAAAGAAACCTAAAATCCTTCTTTTACTACACTGTGACTGGTCTGGTTATTTCCAACTCTAAATCCTAATGTGCACCAACATTTTCACATTCTGGTTCCATCATGGAGAGCAAGCTGCTAGCCTGGATGACATGATTTTGTGGCAAGCAAAGAAATGATTATATATATATATACCCGCAAAAGTTGAGATAATTCTAATAATGTTTTCATCTGAATACTATATATTAATTTCAAATATGAAAAATATGCAATGGGAAAAGTGATAGCTCACATTACAGAAATCTTCCTATGAACCAGAGCAAGTGTTTTTACATGCAATGTATCACAACAAGCTTATGAAACAGGGGTCATCATTACTGACTGATGAGTGATCGGGCATAGAGGGCCCATATTATTTGTCCAAAATCATGCAGTTAGTGTGTAGCAGAAGCAGGTAATCCCTACAGCCTACAAAGTGTTTCCAAGAAAATTATAAAATATTATATCCCTGATTGTTATACATTTAGAGGTTAATTTACTGGTGAGGAAATCATATGTAAATAATTATTAGAAGGTGTCAAAAATATGAAGTTATCCATTCAGATAGCCATCTATTCATTCAGTTTTCATTCATTTATTTTTTAAAGTATTTAATATGTGCCAAGCACTGTAATAGTCTCTGAGTATTCAGCAGCGAATGAGGTAGACAGGTTTCTGCCCACATAAAGTTTTTATACTGGCCGCATCCCATGAAAACTATCTTAGATTAGAACCAATTCTATTCAATATCTTTACTGATAATCTGGAAGAACAAAACCGTTACATGCTCCGAAGTTATATCAAAGATATAAAGGTCAAAGGTGAGCTGAAAATTATTTTAAGGTACTTTCTACAAATGTCAAAAATATACAGGGAGTTTGACATGAATGAGTATGAAAGAGAAGAGGTTATTTTCCTTTCTGAGCTTGTCCTTTTAGTGTACAGTCATATCTTTTAAGTGGAATTTAAATAGAAACAATCCAAGGGAATATATAAGAATTTATATTAATTATGCATATATACCCTTAGTATTGGTTACTGGTTACCTAGATTGTTGGTGGCTGTAAGTACAAATAACAGCACATTTCACTCTTTGATAGATTAATGTGCAGTATGTCATATCTTTTACATAGAATTTAAATAGAAATGATCCAAGGGAATATATAATAATTTGTACCAATTGTGCATATATACCCTTATTAGATTATTGAAGGATCTAGGTAAAAATAACAGCACATTTCACTCTTAATTTGTTTGACAGATTTAAATACTGAGAAAATCTGTTTACATAAATAAATAGATGAAATCACAGAATCTGTGGAATGTCTAGAATACTGGGACAGAATGAGGCCTTAAAAAAGACATTAGTCAAAGTCAACAAGAAGTGGTTCTTTGTCCATTTTTAAAGATTAAGTGGCATATCAGAGGGAAGAATGTGTCCCTGCCATTGGGGGCTATTTAAGAAGAGATGGTCTTCCAGGGCAGCTGTATTACTAAAGAGGTAAGAGAGATTGTATAGGGAGGGATGCATCATTTTAATGTGATAGTAAGTAGACCTTTGCTGATCTTAATTTTCAGTATAGTACCAAGAGTGGGAACTGAATTGGCCATGAGCTATTCTCCCAGAAATCATGTATGAAGTACAATAAACCCATGGGGTTTGCAAATAAACAGAAAAAAATGAAGTGGGTGTAAAAAGTTCAGGGTTTATTTTGTGCATGACTATTTCCCATGAAAAGGATCTATGAGAGAAAATATATTCTAGATAAGGGCAAAAGATGTTATTATCAAGTGGCTAAAGACTCAGTGATGAATATAACATTTGTAAAGTGTTTATGTTTCCTAATGCAGTGAAACTGTTTCTGAAAAAGAAAAGGTTGGCAGTGACAGGTTAGCACTGATATTGGTGCACTTTCTTTTTACCGTGTTGAAGCTTGGATTTGCTAAACAAATCAGAATTTACCCAAATGATTCTTTTCTGAAACAAGTCTAAACAGAACATTTATAAAGGTCCTTGAGTGAGTCATTCAAGATTGTATAATCTTTTCCCATTATTACTCATTTCTGTATGTTTAGATCCCAGCTGGACAAGAAAGAGCAAATGCCAAAATAGAACAAGAATGGTTTTGTTGAGGTGTTTACAGAATAAGCAAAGCCTAGGTTTTAATTGGAATTTAATTCAGAGTTCTGTCTGAGTCCATCAAATGATCCCTGTTGAAGATTAAAAGTTTACTGCCTTAGGTATTAAGTCCTAAATTATTTTTGATAGTATTTACTCTGAAATTTTAAAAACTGTACCTCTTACATTTTAAGCTGTCAACAAAAATTTTTTTTCATCATAAAGTTAAACGATTATAGAGGATGTAATTTTTGACCTATTTTAAATATTGCCATTCTAAAATAAGCATGCAACATCACTTTCAGGTATATTCAGTAAAATCTAAATATCATAGTGGTTTGACCCCTACATTATTCTTTTAAAAATAGTCTTTATTAGCAGTGAGAAATTTTATATTTTCCTTTTGTTTTGACTCATTTTAAAATTTAAGTTCCCCTAATGGAATATTATCAAAAATTATATAGTTATATGCTTAGAAGTCCTCTATTGATTAAGCCATCAAACTCATGTACATCAAAATTTGTACTTTAAAGTTTAAATTTTTTTTCTTGTGAACATAATCCTATAAAGGTTAAAATTTTCCTGGACCGAGTTGTCTTTGTAATTTCTAACATACAATTGATCAAAACAATATAAAGCTATTGTAAAATTTGAAAGATTATACAAATTGTAAAACTTTATTGAAAATGTATCTTAATGAGATGATTAGGGCTGTTTTCCCAATTCACAATCCCATAGGTTAAATATTCCTTAAAACTAGAATGTGGTCTGGCTTAACACATTTCACTCTTACTTTGATAGATTTAAATACCGAGAAAATATGTTTACATAAATAAGTAGATGAAAATGATAGTTTTATTGTGCATTGCTACTCAATTTTTAAAGCATTTTCTGAGTTATATGCCCCAAATCAGTGATTTATCAAAAGTTATTTTCAAATTACCTCTCAGCTGACATTTTAAGTCCTGCTTAAATTTTTTTTTCTAATAAACGATTGGTTTGAAAAGTAATTTATCACACTCCTTAATTTTTTTTTTTTTTTTGAGACAGAGTCTCACTCTATGTCCAGGCTGGAGTGCAGTGGCATGATCCCTGCTCACTACAACTTCTGTTTTCCAGTTTCAAGCAATTTTCCTGCCTCAGCCTCCCGAGTAGCTAGGACTATAGGCACACACCACCACACCCGGCTAATCTTTTGTATTTTTAGTAGAGATGGGGTTTCACCATTTTGGACAGGATGGTCTTGATCTCTTGACCTTGTGATCCGCCCACCTCGGCCTCCCAAAGTGTTGGGATTACAGGCGTGAGCCACGGCTCCCGACCAATATTTTTTTTTAAATAAACACTTGATTTGAAAAAGGAAATTTGTCACAATGGCATCAGAATTATTCACTGTGAATTATCTCTTTTTGTTCTAATTTTTGCATTCCATGGCAATGTATCCTAAGACTCAGAATGAATAAGAGGTATGTTTCATGTAGTGGTTTTATTTTATTTTGTTCTTAATTAAGTAGAAAAGGGGCAATTGTCTGAAGTATTTTCTCAAAGTTTGTTCCCTGGAATAACAGCGTAAGTTTCACCCAGGAACTTGTAAAAAATACAAATCCTTAGACCTTACCCTACTGAATGACAGATTACGTGAGTGGGGACAGCAGTATGGGTTTTTCCAGGCATTCCAGGTTATTCTCATGCATTCTAAAGTGTATGAAAACTGGCATAAAGTGGATGCAAAAGCAGAAGCAGCAGCCTCCACCGACCTAGGCAGATGAGTTTTGGAAAAAAATCCAGAGGGAAATTAAAGTTCTCGAAGTGGCTTCACTTTTATGTACCCCTTGGAAAGTCTTAGGGTTCTCCTACAGTACTTGTACTATCTTGGGAGCACACTAAGTTTGCCCCTGGTTTGGAGAAAACTGCTGTAAGATACAGAGTCCTTAAAGTACTTCTGGATTTTTAGTTCATTATCTGTCCATATTTGTGAGCATGTGTTCTGTCAGTCTTTCCAACTTTTTAATGGGCCTCTGATTTTAAAGAAAAACGTAAGAAAGGTTTTTCCTATAGGCAAAACTGAATAAAGTAGCATTAGTATTAAAAATACTAATTTCTTAAAAACCTGAAACTAAGTTTTAAATGTAGGAATTAAGAGAAATTTAACAACAGAAATAGAAGCAAAGAAGATGTGTTGTAACTTCTCTTCAAGAGCCAACCAGGAAAAGTAACCTTAAATTCAATGATGAGCCCTAAAAGAGAATCCTCCCACGTAGGATTCTCCCTACATGGGAGAATCCTTTGGAGTGCATTGATCTCTAAATTGCTTCAGTTCCTAGATCAGCTCCCTCTCCCCTATGTTCACTAGCCAGACTAAACTCAGTCATAAAATCATACATATTGAACACTTACCAGGTTCCAGGCACTATGCTAGATGCCGGGGATACTGTTATAAATAAGACTAGCTGAGTTTCTGTTTTTAGGGAGCTTACAGTCTGATTAGAAAGGTTAGTAATGCCATTAAGGTAGGAACTGTCTGATTTCTCAAAAATGTAAAAGCCTCTGTTCTTGACCATCACTTTTTTTCTGCTCTCCATCTTTGTCTGATTCCATTCATAACCATAGCTTTAACTAATCCCTACATGATTACTTCCATGTCCAGTTGGTTGGATTCTACAGGCACATGAAGGTCTTTATCTTTCAAGTTGAACTATTATCTCTCTCTCTCCCCCAACTATTTTTTTTTTATAATTAGTAGTCTAAGAGTCATTCTGGCTGCTAATTTAATGCCCATATTCAATCAATCGCCAAATTCTATAATTCTACCTCCAAAGCCTTCTCATATTCATTCTCTTCTCTTTATCCCAACTGTCCTCAATATCTCATATAGCCTCACTATCTCTAGATACACTGCTTTTCAAATTATCCTTCAAACTACTGCAGAGTATTCTTTAAAATGTGCAAATCAGAGCTTGGCATTCCCCAGCACAGGATTCTTCAGAACTTAATGCCTGCAAAATAGAATCTAATTTCATATGCATAGACATTATCTGCTTGTCCAATCTAATATTCTGAAAAATGCTTTGGAAAAAAACCCCAAATTATTGTATTTCAGGTATTGATTTAGAAATCATAAGTGGAACAACTATCAGATTTAAGTTCTGATGTTTTCATTTGATTAGATCAGTTTGGTTTCCTGCTCAGTCTGATCAAAAGTCAGACTGTCTCTGTAGCAATTGTGTGGGAGGCAGAAATGAAGACCAAAACTGCTATTGACTTGGTAGGACAAAGGTGTGTCTTTCCAGATACACTCTGCACCCTTCTCTTGCCCTGTGCCTTGAAATACTGACTGTATAGACTGCTCCCATTGGGTTCAGCTATGGAAAGCATTGCAGGAAATCAGAACTGGAGAGGACAACTATATCAGTGTGTGGCCGTTTGGCTCCTCCCAATCCTGTGGGATTGACATGGGCTGGTGATACCTTATAATAAAGTCATTAGCTCCTCCTGGGCAGCAGTCTCCACATAGCCCTCTTTGCCTTCTGGTTCCATGGCTGCTTTCTTACCTTGACCTTTCAGGAATGGTCTAGTAAGAGTTCTCCATTATTATTGGCCCCATAGACACTGTATTATGAATTTTGATTTCCTTAAGCCTCTTACTTTAGTAAATAATCCCTTTATTAAAGACTCTTTGACTTATTTCATTTGATTGTGTCATCTGTTTCCTGTTGGATTCCTGGCTGACAGTGGTCTTTGATGCATTTCTTCAGGGGAGATTATGGAAGTAACCCCATTCATTTCAATCATAGGATAGACATGCTACATTGCACTCTGGAAGCCTGCACACTGGTTCCCTTCGGTTGCTTCTATAGCATCTTCTTGTGTACTTTTATGAGGTTATGTCTTTAATTCCTTTCTTGTAACCATTAAACACAAAATGTGATTGTTGCAACTGCCAGCCATTTCTCTACCTTAGCTATGCATAAACATGGCCACATTGCAGACTTCTTGGTCTTAGCGTTGTGTTTTCTGGCTTAAATTTCCAAAATAAAACATGTTACTACTCAACTAGAGATCACAATCAAGGTCAGTTTTCAATGCTTATTTTATAATTAAGAGGGAAAAAGAGAGTAGGCGTGAAGTTAGTTATATAGGTGCATAACAAGTTTTTCTGAGACTAAACCCCAATATTTTTGAAACTTTATGGCTACTCATGGAGAAAGTAGGATGAGAAGGGAGGAGGGCATGGCTGTTTTTGTTTTTTAAGACAGAGTCTCCCTCTATCACCAGGCGCCAGGCTGGAGTGCGATCTCAGCTCACTGCAACCTCTGCCTCCCGTGTTCAAGCAATTCTCCTGCCTCAGCCTTCTGAGTAGCTGGGACTACAGGCACGTGCTACCATGTCCAGCTAATTTTTGTATTTTAGTGGAGATGGGGTTTCACTATGTTGGCCAGGATGGTCTCTATCTCTTGACCTCGTGATCTGCCTGCCTCAGCCTCTCAAAGTCCTGGGATTACAGGCATGAGCCACCATGCCCGGCCTTGGCATAGCTATTTTAAACCTACCAACATATTTCATTTCTTTGGATAGAAGTATGCCTTTATCTTTCAGAGATGAATTTTTCCCTCTGGTTTTTGAAATCATTCCAGGGGAGATCTTCAGGTTACACAAATGTAAGACCAAGTTCATACTTCAGGATGAACTGGTAAAAGGAGAAACTGAGCAGTTTTGCATTAAAAAGATGTTGTTCTCCCAAAAAAAAAAAAAGATATTCTCTTCTCATACAAAATGTTGTATCTTTTAGATTAAACTTTAATACATATTCTGTTCGTTTTCTCTGGGGTCTTGATTCCAGGGTGTAAAAATTTGTTGGCAGAGGCTTTCTGTGTTAAAGAGAAAAGCTGATTCCAGCAGCGTGGTGGCAGATGTGCTGAAATCAAGAGAAACCTCTCCTAGAGATCTGTGCAGAGGCCTGTAAGCTCTGGAAGTAGTCCAATAAAATAACACACTCATATAACACTTACAACACACTGTTATAAGTTAGGCTCAGTTGTGTTAGAATTCTTTATATTTCCTTAAATTCTCAGGATAATTTGGTTAAGTCTTGACTATGCTTTTCAGAGCTAAGACATGGACCCTGGCTTCATTTGGGTGGGATGGAGCAATAGATCAGCAGCGGTCTTGGTAAGCTGGGTAAAGATGGTTGGGAATCACATGTCTGGTATAGGAAGGCTGGCTGGGGTCAGAACGATGTGAAGCGAAATTTATAGAACAGGACTGTTCCTTAATACAACGTGCCAAGACTCGATATAATTTTTAAATTTTTAAATTTTTGGCAGGTAACTTGTGGTTTTGGGAATGCTGTTTTAGTGATCAAGGGAAGTGCAACTTCTTAAAACTAAATCTGGGAATATCTATATTATTATACGGGCTTTCTTATAAGTAGTATTTTCATTGCTTAATATGTGGCAATGTTTTGACTTTTAACTTCTTCTCCTTAAACATGAGGTAAATTAACAGATAATTTCATTTGGATAAGGATATATTGTTCAAAAAAGTGATTAGGACAATTTTTAATGAACATACTAAGCAACAAAAATAAAAGTAATCAGCAAAAGAAGTAGAAGAACATTAGTTCCAATGAGGGGAAAAATAAAATAGAAAAATTAGTGAAGTAATTCCAGAAAAATGAGAGTGAAACAACAATATCATTGTTTTGGAAAAAGACTGAGGAAAGAAAGACTTTCAGGGATTTTAGAGGCTATACTAATCTAGGTTGAGCCAAAACATACCATTAAAAAGCAGGCTTCGGGATTCAGTGATGCTCTGATGATGAAAAGAGGAAAGAAGAAAATGGTAAATACAACATTTAGCTTACAGAGTTGAGGAAAACAGAAATGCTATGAAGCATCCATGCCAACACAATATAGCTTACAGGGAACATCAAGAAATATTGGAAGCTCACTATCAATAAGAGAAATGTTAGTAAGGGACTTGGGAATTTCTGATTTTATAAGTATGAAACAAATTTAGAACTATTTTTATTTAAATGAAGGTTAGAAAATACAAAAATATCAGCTCTGCTTATCCACAAATAAGGAAGTTCAGGATATAGAGATTAGACCAAAGAACGGGAGATGCTGAAACAACTGAGAATGAATGGGCCACTGTGCTAACGCTGGAAAATAGGCATCTAGGCTGAAAATAGCATGGGCAATTAATATTTATTGAATATTACCTGAATCATAGCTCTCTCCATTACACACCTTGAAAACATTTAGATATGTGCTAAATTATGTCCTTGCTCTTTTGCTGTTGTTATTGTTAATTTATTAGCTAAGTAATACCTGTTCATGGTAAACTTGTGGGAAAATACAGAAAAGCACAAATAGGAAAGTAAATGTTTAAGAGACTATTTGCTTCAGATCACTATTTTTAATCCACATGGATCCAAGGAGTGCTCAAGAACTATATGTAGAAGGAACTATTTATTGGGTGTCAGTCACTCTCCTTAGTGTATTGCCATCTGTTTCTTTTCACAAGTAAACTCCGTGAGCACAAGGCCTCCTCTGTCTTGTTCATCACCATGTTCCTAACACCTGCAATAGGGCCTGGCATGCAGCGGGCACTCAATAAATATTTGTTAAATGAAAGACTAAATTACCACTCCTAGTGTTCCCATCGACTATTGTCATGCCTCTTTGCTGATGAGGAAACAGAGGTACAGAGAGATTATGCTGACTTCTCAAAGCTGCTTAGTGATGGGAGGTAGAGCTGAGATGTACACCTAGAGAGCTTGACTCTGGTGCTCATTAACACATTTGGTTATTACTCCTTAGGTAGCGGAGAGCTGGTAGAAAATAAGGTCAATGTGATGATATTAATAACATCACACTGAAACTAAAACAGAAACCCCTTACCTCCATAAGACAGGTATTGTCAATAACCTATTACATTATTATTGAGCAGTTCTGTCAACCAGCAGCATCAGAAACTGAGGACAGAAAAAAAAAGTGAAGCCATTTGTCTCTCACCACTCTGCTCCAGAAACATGCCATCCACGGTTGTCTGCCACCTAAATTAGTGGTTGAATGATTTAGCAAATAGGAATCACACAGCCTGTTGGGATTTCTAGAATTTCACATAAATGAATGTTTAGAAAAACATAGGTACAATTTGTGTCTATTTAAGACTACAGAATCAGAGTGAATGTCAACCATTTCATTCTGGATTTCAGCACATTGTGACTTTTATTGTTGCCTATTCTACCAAAATAAATATTTGACATCTATTTTGGGATGCTGGGAACATGCCAGGGCACGAGTAGGAATGTCTAGAACAGAATCGGAAGTTGTTTTCCAGCGAGCTGTGGACAAATCTCCATGCAGCCATTTTGCGTGATCCTGGAGATCAAGAAATGATTGCATGAAATTTTCAAATACAATCCACACTTTAGCATTCATAGGGGTCACTGACATGCCTATGGCATATCCTAATTCGCATAAGAATACAAATATGTGAATTTATGAAGTGAATGGATATTAAATAAAACAATCCAACTTTTGCTTTCAAAGAAAATGTGGCAGAAAAAAATGACAATGTGCTCTAAGTTTTTATAACCCTTAGGAATCTACTTCAAATTAGGCTATAAATGTAAGAGCACAAATTCATTCCTTTGTTCATTTATTTTTCATTCATTCACAATGTTTTTTGAGCACAACTACATTTCAGGTATTGTTTTATTTCTGAGATTCATTTCAGACTTTATTACATTGTTATTACAATAGGCCAGTGCCTGCTATCCCAGCTACTTAGGAGGCTGAGGCAGGAGAATTGCTTGAACCCGGGAGGCCGGGGTTGCAGTGAGCTGAGATGGCGCCATTGCACTCCAGCCTGGGCAACAGAGCGAGACTCCGTCTCAAAAAAAAAAAAAAAGAAAAGAAAAGAAAATATAGGATCAGGCCCCAGCATGTCCATCCACTAACTTAGGGGCTTTTGACACCCAGTCCCTGAGATTTAGTTTTCTCTGATAATGTAGCTGGCTCCCAGTTAGACCTAAGATGGTGGTTAGGATTTGCTGCTGTCGGACAAACTGTGAAGGGGTCATTCTTAGTAATCATTTTTATGAACACATTTTTATGGTGGGGTTTGGTTTCTCTGAAAACTGAAGGAAAAGATTTTTCCTTTTTGTTTTCTTGGTGGAAAAGTGAAGGGACAGAGATCTATCCTATGCATGTTTACCACTTAAGGCAGAAGATGAAGGAACTATTTTTATTAGAGATTGAAACCAAGACTTACGCAGTGCTGTGCTTCACAACATGAGGGGCAGAATGTGATCCATAGTCATAGGCCAAGGGGCAAGGAAAATTGAGTGGCTCTGCCATATAAGGGCTTCAGGAACACGGCAGGGCATCAGTGGGAATGTCTAGACACCCAGACAGAACCGGAGGCCGCTTTTGGAGCTGGGGATGGTGTTAGGCCCTCTGCATAGCTGGAAGCAAGAGTCAGATGATTAGTGATTTAAGCGATTATGATTGCATCGAGGCTGTTCTAGTGAATAGAGAGGGTAGATAAGGCTAAAGGTGTTTCGGACATTTTTGTTTAGTAGTAGTAGAGCCCTTTCTACTCCCAATGAAAGCTTATTCTGAACACAGATACATAGTACACATAGAAGCAGAACTCTCTGTGTTGAAATGGTAAGAACCTGGAGCTACCTGCTCAGTTCAACAGGCATCTCTGTTTCTTACAGCTCCCTAAGTGCTTCCAATTTGCAGCCAAGGTGGAGGTCCACTGCCTTAGAGAAATGCTTCTCAAACATTAATGTACTTACTAGTCACCTGAGGATCTTGTTAAAATGCAGGTTTCTATTCAGGAGGTCTGCGATGGGGTCTGAGGCTCTGCATGTCTAACGAGCTCTCAGGTGATTCTGATGTTGCCGGTAGGTAAAACATACTTTGAATAACAAGGTCTTAGAGCACTGGTTCTCTCACTTTCATGGGCATGAAAATCGCATAGGGTGCTTATTAAAACACAGATTATGGTGCTTGGCTCTCAGAATGTTGGATTCAGTAGGTCTATGGTAGAGCCTGGCAATTTGCATTTCTAATATGTTCACAGGTGATGTAGCTCTGGGCATGATCACGCAGGGCAATAGTTCTCAAACCTGGCAGAACTTGGCAACCTCATAACGTATACTCACGCTTGGCACCTCTACCCCTCCACACTCACCTTGACCTTCCATCCCTGCCTCTTGCAGAATCTGTTTTAAAGGCCCCTGGGTAATTCTAATCAAACCATTGATACAAAGCCTTGTAGGTCACATGAGGTCTTGAGATTCCGTTCTAAATGAACTATATATTAATTGTCTCTGCTTTTCAAAATAATTCTTGACTGGGTTAAAGATGTTTTAAAGCAGATCACTGATGAAATCCTAACACCTGAACTATACGTTTTCATCTGCTTTCCTATGAATTATTTCATCTGAATATTATCTGATGAATATTATTTCAGATTATTTCATCTGAATAATCCCTATGAGGTAGATACTGTCTCCATTATCTCTTTTATTACAGGTGAGGGAGACTCAGAAAGGTTGTTAGCCAGACAGTTCTTTAATTCCTGTAGAGAAATAGATTAAGAGGTTCAGAATTGGTTAATTTTGGAATCTACTCATGCCAAACTAGCTATATAGTTTTCCTGTCACTTTCTATTAACTTGGGTCTGTTCCATTATGGGTTACATGGCAGAAGCTAATTACTGGGAGCCTGTAATGCAAAGTGACAGGTAATTGAAACTTCAGTCCTCTATGACTATCTGTGTAATGCATAATACATTATTAAGCACTAATTATTTAAAACACAAATGAAGCTGATTGAAGTCAGCTGCAGGAATTGGTGGTTAATATTAAAATTGAAAGTACAGATAATTAACATGGGTACAAAAAAGCTCATTTCAAGCTAGCCTGCAAAAATTATTCTTTATCATTTGGTATTAATTATGACATGCTAATAAGTCTAATTTTGTTTGGTCCATGTACATGTGCCTCATGTACTCAGGATAAAAAACAGAATAGAAGTTCTAAATCCAAGAAAGGAAGAAAATGATCTATCCCACACTTGTATTAATATTTAATTTTTGACTGAATTAATACTCTGAGATTGCCAACACAAACCTCAGTGGAAATGATGATTTCTTTAAAAGAATATTAAATTGGATTTTAGTTTCAAATGGGATGTTATTATTTTATAAAGTTTTATCACTCAAATTTTTCTAGATGGAACATCTTATTAGAACAACAGGATGCATGTCACCAATAGTTATGTAGTTACACTGTAAAAATATATAAAATATATGCTATATGAATAATATAAAACATTATAACATATATTATAATACATTATATGTCATATTATGATATGATATAATACATTGTATCATATCATATATAATACATATTGTATTATATATGATATATAATACATTGTATTATAATCCTGTGAGACTTTAGAATCATAACCTCTAGTACTTAGTTTTCTTCAAGAGCAATAATCTCTAGGGCTAGCTACCTTGAGGATTTATAAGTTTAGTATAGACAGAAATGACAGATTTTCCTGCCCTCAGGCCTTCTTGTTGATTATTGAAAAAATATAAATTATTTCCTGATTCAATCTTTAGAGAAAAAAAACACTGATCAAGATAAGGTTTCTTAAAGGTCCCCTGGCCAAGGAAGACACATTGGCACTGCCTTTTGTGTGTGTATGTGTGTGCACCAGGTAGCATTTGACTCAGTTGATCTTTCATTTAAACTCCTCCTGTAAAGATTTTCTTCACTTGACTTCCAGGAATCCCATTCTCCTGGATTTTCTTCTATTAGGTATCTTCCTCGCTGGCTTCTCCACATGTTTTCTATTTATGCTTTCTCTCATTGATATTATCTAGTCCTGTGGTTATAAATGCTATAAATGTGTTTATGACTCAGCCTAGTCCTCTCTAGTGAGCTCCAAGTATAGCCTATCCCACATCTCAACTTGAATGTGAATAGGGATCTCAAATTAACATACCCAAACACAAACTCCTGATCTCCTTTCTACTTGCTCTGTCCATCACCTTCCCTATTTCAGCACCACCACTGCTACCACTCTGGTCCAAGTCACCATTATCTCATGGCTGAGTTAAGCAGTAATAGCCTACTAGACTATTGGGTTCATCCTTTCTCCACTTTTGTTTAATTTTATTAGAGCAGCTAGAGTGAGCTGATTCAAACCCAAGTAAGAGTGTGTCACTGAGTCTTGACTGTCTCCCGTGGGTGCCCATCTATCTCAGAGTAAAAGACACATTGAGCCCATTTGTTTGGGGTGCCTGTGCCACTGCTCCTTGAGACCTCTCTGATTCCTTCTGCTGCTGTTCTCCCCATGCTTACTCTGCTAGGGCCTCACTGGTCTTCTTGATGTTCTTGCTCATGCCAGGCCCACTCCCTTCTCAGGCTTTGCACCTGCTTTTTTCTGCCTGGATCAGTCATCTTTCAGATATCAGCTCGGCTTTTTCTTTCACCTCCTATAGAACTAAAAAATGTCATTTTCTCAGTAAAGACTTACTTTTTTTGTTTTTTGAGATAGTGTCTCACTCTGTCATCTGGGCTGGAGTGGAGTGGCATGATCTCAGCTTACTGCAACCTCTGTCTTCTGGGTTCAAGTGATTATCGTGCCTCAGCCTCCTGAGTAGCTGGGATTACAGGCACAGCTACTTGAGTCTTCTGGGTTCAAGTGATTATCGTGCCTCAGCCTCCTGAATAGCTGGGATTACAGGCACAGCTGGGATTACAGGCTGGGATTACAGCCACCACGCCCAGCTATTTTTTATTTTTTTTATTTTCATTTTTAGTAGAGTCAGGGTTTTGCCATGTTGGCCAGGCTGATCTCGAACTCCTAACCTCAGTTGATCTGCCCGCCTTGGCCTCCCAAAGTGCTGGGAATACAGGCATGAGCCACAATGCCCTGCCAGTAAAACCTTTCTTGAACATCTGTTTAAAATTCCAACCCCCTTGTTCAACATCTATCTTCATTAACAACAAGAACACCTGGGCCTTAGTAGGCACCAAATAATATTTGTTGAATGAACACATGACTATCTCCCTACACACAATTCTTCTGAACATTTGAGCAATGGGCAACCAGTTTTTACAGAACTGTATCTTATCAAACTCTTTCTCCATATTTCTCATTGCTTGTTTGTTTTGAAAAGCTAGATTCCCATTTTCTATTTCTTTCATTCAATAAATACTTACTGATTGACTCTTCTGTGCACTGGACCTGTGCTAGGTGCTGAATAAAACAGTAATGAAACAAACATTGTCCCTATTATCAGAGAAAGACATTGGACAAATAACAAAGACATGTAATATTTTAAGTTGTGGTAAGATGTTGTGAAAGCAGAAACAATGTACTGTGAGGAACAGCAACAGTGGAGTGAGAGTATTTACTCTGGTGGAATGGGAAGGCCTCCCTAAGGTGGTGACATTGAAGCTGAGGCGAGCTGTGAAGAACTAGAGGAAACCAGTAGAGCAAAATGTAAAGACTGGGTTGGGTTAGGGGTGGGGTACACAGTTCAGGGAAAGAAAACAATCCTATATGAAAGCTCTGAGCAAATAAAATACACGGCATATTTGAGAAATCAAAAGAAAGCCCATGTAATTAAGGTGGGAGATTGGCAGTTCCTCCCAGTTCTACAACATCATGTAATGATTAAGAGCTTCGATCTCGGCCGGGCACTGTGGCTCACGCCTGTAATCCCAGCACTTTGGGAGGCCGAAGCGGGCGAATCGCGAGGTCTAGAAATTGAGACCATCCTGGCCAACATAGTGAAACCCCATCTCTACTAAAATATAAAAAGTAGCTGGGCGTGGTGGCTTGCGTTTGTAGTCCCAGCTACTCGGGAAACTGAGGCAGGAGAATTGCTTGAACCTGGGTGGAGGTTGCAGTGAGCCGAGATCACACCACTGTACTCCAGCCTGGCGCCTGGCGATAGAACAAGACTCTGTCTCAAAAAAAAGCTTCGATCTCTAGAGCCAGACTCCCTGGATCAAATTCAGGATTCACCTCTTAGCTTGTTATATTTGACGAGTTGTTTAATTTGACGAGTTGTTTAACTACTCGGTGTTTTAGTTTCCTCATCTGTAAAAGGAAGATAGTCATAGTGCTTGCCCCATACGGTAATTGTGTTATCAAATTAGTGATTGCATGCAGAGTACTTAGGACATCTTCTGCAATATATTGTCTTAGTCCGTGTGAACTGCCATAAGATAATACCATTAATTGGGTGGCTTATAAACAACAACAGAAATGTATTTCTCACAGTTCTAGAGGCTGGAAAGGCCAAGATCAAGGTACAGGCAAATTCAGTGTCTGGTGTGGACCTATTTCCCAGTTCATAAAGAGGCCTTTTCCTATGTCCTCACATGGTGGAAGAAGTCTCTTTTATAAAGGCAGTAATCCCATTCATGGGAGCTCCACCCTCATGACCTACTCACTCCCCAAAGGCCTTACATTTATCACAATCCTCCCTTTCTTTCCTACCCAGTGAATGACAAGCGTCTTCCAGAGATTTCTGGTAAATATAAGAGTTTCACAAGTCAAGTCTTCTAATTGACTCATTAACCAAAATACTTCAAGGAAGCTTTTAATCCAAGTTAGCACCTAAAAGCTAAACACTGACATGAGGTCATTAGAGTGAACCCAGTAAAGTTCACTCTACTGTGGACTTTACTTTCAATATTAAAATATTGAAACATAACTTTCAATATTCTATTTGCATCAAAACTTGTTTTGTTAAAGTAAAAAAAAAAATTACTAGTTGGTATCACCAATTTGCATTAGCACTGGTGGTTCAGTCTAAATTAGTTTTCTTTTTTGCTTCCAGGGTATCATTATATTTTTCATGCCTTATTTCTATAAATATAATAAAAATATATTAAGAGTATCCATACACAACTTCTTGGCTGCAGACTAGGTCTGAATGCAGACTTGGCAACACATATTAGAACAATTACCAACAAAAAGTCTCTTCAAAGTTCTTTATGTGTTTCCCTTTCATGACACAAAGGACTAAGCAGCACATCATTTTCTATGCTATAATAAAATCTTCCATTTTCAGCATTTTAACTGATGGAGAAAATTGTTTTGTTCTAAATGAAAATAGAAATTCTAAGTGCTAGTAGATGAATTCATATCTAATTATCTAACTTCTCTTATAGAAAGGCAATACTGGGATATTTAAGTTGAAATATTTGCCTAGAAATCAATGCAATAGAAGCCTGGTTTTCTGTAGAGAATGTTTCTTATTGTTGTGAACCATACTCCAAATTTCCAAGTATAGATCTATTGAATACATTTTTACATCAATCCTATTTTAGTATTTGAATATATTTTCAGGGGGAAGGGAGGGCCTTCTTTTTACAACAAAAACCTTTCATTGACTTTTAGGATAGTTAAGTTCTTGCAGATACTTACATAGCATATTCCCTTTTCTAACAGTCAGATTTGTAACAACCTATCTGGTATAGCAACAAATAAGCAAGAATTGCCCAAAGCACCCCGGAGGATCAGGGCGCATCTTGCCCTTTGGGTCTCCCAGAAGCACCTACACTGTGATCTGCTCCAGTTGTACCATTTTTCTTAAACCAACCAGATCTGAGCAAACAAAAATGAGCCCTAGGGAAAGAACAAGGAAATTCTATGTAGAGCCTTCTAAATTTGTATTTGTTTATCTTCCATATTACACATGGCATCCCAAAATAGTACGATACTGACTTAGGTAATAAAGGCCTAGAATACAAATGGAGAAAGGACACAATAATTTACATAAACTGCCTTTATGTGAAATACTCCGTTTGTAAGAAGTCCTTACAAAGTATAAACAACCATTTGTAGTTACAAAAATTATGTACGTGGACTTGGACAGTTCCCACCAGAATAGAATAATCGAGACCAGATTTATCCTTTTAAGCAATAATTAGAAAAAAAGTACATAAAACAATGGTTTTCAGATACTGAACATCAGGCAGCACAGGACAGTGATCCCTGAGAGAAAAGAAAGCAATGTGGCAACTGAAATATGCCTATTTGCATAGATGAAAAGAATAGCGCTTAGAGAGAATATCGCACTGGAGCAGGGGCCAGAGGGTGAGAAGGATGCAGCATGGCACAGGAGAAAGGGCAATCCTTAATCTCCGGCATCAGCAAGACCTGTCCTTCAAGCTCAGCTCTTCCATTTACTCAATACACACAGCAAGTATTCAAAAATAGGAGAGAATGTTTATCAGATATCACACTTGAGGCAAAAATCATTACTGAGGGATAGAATAATGAATTCAGAAATAAAGAGAAAGGTGTGGAATAGGCCATGTTTTCCTTAAATATTGCTTCTGCCCTATTCTGTCACCCTTTTCCTTCCCATACTCCAATTAAACAGATTTCAACTTTTTGACTATGCTTTGCACATCTCTTATTTTATGTTCTGTTTCTTCTATATTTGTTTCTCTTTATGCTTCTTTTTTGCATGTTGTTTTTCTCCTGTTTTCTGATTTACTGATTCTGCTTTATATTGGGTTCAGTCTGTTGTAAAAACGCATCCAGTGATTTGTTAATTTCAAATATTATATTTTTCCATTCTAAAGCATCCATTTGATTTTTTTATATTCTAATTTTCAGCTTACTTCTCAATTGTTTCTACCATTTGACCAAATTTCCCTCTAATGTCTAAAACACTTCTCTCTCTCAGTTTTTAGTAAACCTAATGTTTCCCAGGTATTGGCATCCCTCATAGGTTTGGATATTGTGAATAAAATCAAAGAACTGTAGAAGCTCTTGTTGATTTCCCCCAAAGAGGGTTATTTTTTCTTCTGGTGGGCAGATCTTGTTGAGGTGTGAGTTCATGCTCTGTTAGGGTCAGCCTATAAAGTTTCTGCCTTATTCGATCTTACGTATTGCCCTTAGTTCTTGTGAGTTTTCCCTACTTCTAGTGCTTGCCCCATCTGATGTCTCTAATAAAGTTTTGTGATGTTTACTGATACCTCTCTACTTTGGTGGAGCTCAACCTCTATAACCTCTGTTTTCTCAGTGTTGTATGCTACGGAAATCTG
Organism: Aotus nancymaae; assembly: GCF_030222135.1. Taxonomy (NCBI): domain Eukaryota; kingdom Metazoa; phylum Chordata; class Mammalia; order Primates; family Aotidae; genus Aotus; species Aotus nancymaae. The sequence continues at coordinate 75,924,712 of NW_026988425.1, forward strand.
TGATCAGCTTTTTAGCTTCCCAGCTGCTCTCGGTTTTGTAAAGTCTCAATAGACCATGTGCAGCTTATGCACTGACCAATAGCTTGTGGTGAATACATGTATCATTATCTGAGCTGCTTTTCTGAGTCTGACTCAGTCTCCAGAAATTTGCTTCATAAATCTAGGCCCTGACCACCAATATCTGTCTCCTTATTCCTGCAGTACTTTCTACTTGGATCCAATTTCCACATGCTTGAATGTGGGAAAAAAACACCTTAGAGAAAAAGCGAGGGGAAATGTGGAGCTCACCTTGTATGTTTTGCTTCTCTCAAGGATTATTGAGAGAATATTTCTTCTCTGTATTGCTTTCTCTCCAGTATCAAGCAGTTTTTTTATATATGTTATTCAAAGCATATGTTTTGTGTATGTCTCATTAATCGAGGACAAGCTACTCTGTCATGGCCAGAACTGACTCTCCTTTACTATTCAACTTACTATAATTTCTATCCTATTATTCAATCTAAGGTGTTCTTGACAGGGTCCCCAGTGACTTTCATGGTGCTGATCCATGTGTTCTTTTCAGCCCTCATCCTACTCTATCTCTGTAGCATTTGACACAGTTGACCACTCTCGGTCTTTTTTGGATTTTATGCCGTATACCCTCAATTTTCCTTCCATTTCAGTGGCCATTCTTTCTCAGTCTCCTATCCTGAGTTAGCACTCCTTTACCCAACTTTAACGCTAGACTTCCACAGGCCCTCTGATAGGAGTCTTAGGTGCTCTTATGTCCTACTTTACAGTCCCTCCGCAGGTGATCCCATTCAAATCCACTACCTAAATTTCTCTCTTCTCATGACTGCCACAGTATGCTGAAACATTCCAATTTATATTTCCATCCCAGGCTCCACTTCTAAGCTTCACAACTCAGATGTGTCTAATAGTCTGCTTGAGATCTCCACTTGGATGACTTACAAGGATTTTCAAACGTAACAGGTCTAAAACTGAACTTTTTTTTTTTTTTTTGAAAGAAAGGAAGAAAGAAAGAAAAAAAATGAAGAAGAGGAAGAAAAAGGAAGAGAAAGAGAGAGAGAGAATGGGAGTATTGCTTTCTTGCCCAGGCTAGAATGCAGTTTAGTAATGGGTATTGAAAACCTCTTTTATACCAATAATTATACTTGATGTAGACAGGAAGGAATAAGGGAAGAAAATAACAAACAAGCAGCCAACCAATATTTCATTTAAACCTATGAAATGCTATGCGATTACTGAGGAGTGATTTACTTCCAATTATGTAGTCACTTTTGGAATAGGTGTGAGGTGGTAATGTATGTTTTATGTATTTGAAGTGGAGAGTTCTATAAATGTTTATTAAGTTTACTTGTTCCAGGTCTGAGTTCAAGTCCTGAATGTCCTTGTTAATTTTCTGTCTCGTTGATCTATAAAATTGTTAGCTCTTCTTGTTACATTGATCCTTTTGCCATTATGTAATGTCCTTCTTTGCCTCTTTTGCTCTTTGTTGCTTTAAAGTCTACTTTATCAGAGGCGAGAATTGCATCTCCTGCTTTTTGTTTATTTGTTTATTTTTACTCTCTGATTGGTTGATAAATCTTCCTCCTCTTTGTTTTGAGTCTTTGTGTATCGTTGCATGTGAGATGGATCTGGATGCAGCATACCGATGGGTTTTGGCTTTTTATCCAATTAGAATATATATATAGGTTTAATACTGGCATTTGATGCTAGCTGGCTGTTTTGCCCATTAGTTAGTGTAAATTTTTCATTGTGTTAATGCTCTTTGCTTATTGATATATTTTTGGAAAGGCTGATATTGGTTGTTCCTTTATATGTATAGTGCTTCTTTCAGAAGCTCTTGTAAAGCAGGCCTGGTGGTGGTGAAGTCTCTTAGTACTTGTTTGTCCACAAAAGATTTAATTTTTCCTTCAATTATAAAGCTTAGTTTGGCTGGATAGGAAATTCTGGGTTGAAAGTTCTTTTCTTTAAGGATGTTGAATATTGACCCCCACTCTTTTCTGGCTTGTAGGGTTTCTGCTGAGAGATCTGCTGTAAGTCTGATAGGTTTCCCTTTATGGGTAACCTGACCTTTCTCTCTGGCTGCCCTTAGTATTTTCTCCTTCATTTCAACCCTAATAAATCTGGCAATTATGTGCCTTGGGGTTGGTCTTCTTGAAGAATATCTTTGTGGTGTTCTCTGTATTACCTGGAGTTGAATATTACCCTGCCTTGCCAGGTTGGGAAAGTTTTCCTGAATGATGTCCTGAAGAGTATTTTCCAACTTGGATTCATTCTCTTCGTCACATTCAGGTACACCTATCAAACGTAAATTAGATCTTTTCACATAGTCCCATATTTCCTGGAGACTTTGCTCATTCCTTTTCATCCTTTTTTCTCCATTCTTGTCTTCTCATTTCATTTCACTGAGCTGGTCCTCGACTTCTGATATCCTTTCTTCTGCTTGATCAATTCAACTGTTTAAACTTGTGCATGCTTCGCGAAGTTCTCGTGTTGTGTTTTTCAGCTCCATCAATTCACTTATATTCTTCTCTAAATTGTCCATTCTCGTTAACATTTCGTCAAACCTTTTTTCAAGGTTCTTAGTTTCTTTGCATTGGGTTAGAACAAGTTCTTTTAATTCACAGAAGTTTCTTATCACCCACGTTTTGAAACCTGCTTCTGTTATTGGAACACACTCGTAATCTATTAAGCCTTGTTCCGTTACTGATGAGGAATTGCGATCTCCTGTAGAGGGAGAGGCATTCTAATTTTGAGTATTCTCTGCCTTTTTACGCTGGTTTCTTCCCTTCATTATATATTTATCCGTCTGTCGTCTTTGTAATCACCGACTTTCTAACTAGGTCTCTGAGTGGACGTCCAACGTGTTGATTCCCAGCGCCGAAATCTGAGGAATCCACTGCGCCGGCCAAAATAGCGGTGTTAAGATTGATGGTGCTTTTCTGCCCGGGAATCTCCGGACTCTGCACCAAGAACTGGCGTGCTAAGGCGCCAGCAAAACCGCCACGCCGGCCACAAGAGTCGCCCTGGCGACCCGTGGGGCTCCTCCGCTGGGACTCTCCTGGTCCGAGAGCAACAAATATTCATCTGAAAGTGTGGCATCTTCTCGTTCTCTGCGCTTTCACTGGGAATTACTAGCCCAAGCTGCTAGTGATCAGCCATCTTGGATCTCTCTAAAACTGAACATTTTTGTGCTCTATACTGACCCCCTGCCACACTTCCTTACCAAGTTCCCCATCTCAGCAAAGGGCATCTTTCTTCCCCTTGTGACTCTTGTCCCACACTTGAAATTAACCCTTGAATCTTCTCTCTCATTTAAATGCACCAGATTTCAGTACCTTGTATTTTGGTCAGATTTTCAACTTCACGGGAGTGCCATAACTTTGCCGGCTGAGGACCTGATGGTTGCTTTGCCTTGGACCAAGTCCACAGTTCTGGAGCCCTCAGAATCTTTTTTATTAGGGTACTTGAGGCACAGGGGCTGTGAACCCTGAAATCTCACTGTAGTGTAGCACAGCGTAGATACAGAAATTTGTAGGCAAGACCAAAGTAATAATAAAGGTTAATTCATGTCCTCTATGCTGTGTTTCAGATGTTTAGAACATTTAGGATTAATTTTTTAAATGATTTCTAAGAGGTTTAGAAATTTTGAGAGCTAGAGAGGTGGGATAAAGATAGATTTTGTGAGGCTTGTCTTATGGAACATAGTTCCATTTCATAAAACAGCATTTGCAATTTCTGAAACTATTAGCTGGATGGGCCATCAATTTATGTTTTACAGGCTGAAATTTTAGGCTTTTATCACTCATGGATAACTGGAAGCTTTAGACTTAGCATGCCCTCTAGGCTATTAAATGTCTTAAAAAATTAAAATGCTTATTAAAAAGAAATATGTTTTAGCAAATGAGTTCATAGAGAATGATCTAAATCAGGGGTGTCCAATCTTTTGGGGTCCCTTGACCACATTGGAAAAAGAAGAATTGTCTTGGGTCATACATAAAATACACCAACACTAATGATAGCTGATGAGCTAAGAAAAAAAATCACAAAAATATCTCATGTTTTAAGAAAGTTTACAGATTTGTATTGGGCTGCATATAGCCTGCAGGTCACAGGTTGAACAAGCTTGGTCTAAATAAAATGATATTCCTATTTTTTGTAAACTTGCTTCAGAACCCCTAGATACAGTCTAGGACTTACTGACCCTGGGCGACCTTGAGCAGGCCGCTCACCTCCTCTATCTTCATTTTCCTCATTTATGAAATGGTGAGCATGATAGCTCTGCATGTGCAACATAATAAGTAGCAGTGGATACTTCCCTTATGCCAGGAACTCTATGAAGCACATGACCTGCATCTGATTTAATTCTTACAACTGTTCTTCTAGATAGGAAGTAAAAAAATCATCTTCGTTTTACCTGAGGCTTAGAGAAGATAATGTTCCAGAAGTCAAACAACTAGTAAATATGGCATCCAGACAGTTTGTCTGTCTCTAGAGTGCAAAGCTTTTAACCACCACTCTGAGATGATCATGATCATTCTTCCCCAGTGGGTGCTTATGTGCTACTTACAGAGAGTGATGCTTAATTTTATGTGTCAACTTGACTGGGCCATGGAATGCCTAGATGTCTGTTTTGTGTTGCTGTAACAGAATACCTGAGACTGCCTAAATTATAAAGAACAGAAATTTATTTCTCACAGTTCTGAAGGCTGAGAAGCCCAATATCAAAGAGCCAGCAGATTTTTGTATCTGGTAAAGTCCTGGTTTCTGTTTCCAAGATGGTGCATCTTGGAAATGTGCAATGGATGGTGATGTATTGAATGTTACATCCTCTGGAGGGGAAGAATGCTGTCCCTCAAACAGCAAAACAGCAGAAGAGAGAGAGCCCACTCCTGCAAACCCCTTTTATAACGGTATTAATTGAAGCACTTTAAACTTTCCATTAGGGCCCACCTCCCAGCACCATTTCATTAGCGATTAAGTTTCTAATACATGAGTTTTGAAGGGAACAGAAACATTCAAATCATGGTGCCAGACACCTGGTTAAACATTATTTCTGCCTGCATTTGTAAGAGTGGTTCTGGAAGACATTAGCATTTGAATTAGTGAACTGCATAATGCAGATGGCCATTCCTGGTGCAGGTGAACATTGTCCAATCAACTGAGGGCCTAAGAAGAAGAAAAAGTATACTAAGGTCCTGGTTTGAGAGAAGTTGAATTCTCTCTCTTTGCCTCACTGCTTGAGCTGAGACTTTGCTCTTCTCCTGTCCTTGGGTTAAGACTTACGCTATTGGTGCTCTTGGTTCTCAGGCCTTCCAACTAGTATTTATACCACTGGCTTCCCTGGGTGTCTAGGCTGTAGATGGCAGATTGTGGGACTTAGCCTACTTCTCTCTCTCTCTCTCTCTCTCTCTCTGTGTGTGTGTGTGTGTGTGTGTGTATGTGTGTATATATATACACACACACATATATACACACACATATATATATACACATATATACACACACACATACACACACACACATATATATATATGTTCTGTTCTGTTACTCTGAATGACCTTGACTAATACAACTTTTTTGTTTGTTTATTTTGTCTCATTCTGTCACCCAGGCTGGAGTGCAGTGGCACAGTCTTGGCTCACTGTAACTTCCACCTCCTGGATTGAAGCGATTCTTCTGCCTCAGCCTCCTGAGTAGCTGGGATTGTAGGTGCCTGCAACCATGACTGGCTAATTTTTGTGTTTTTAGTAGAGACGGGTTTTCACCATGTTGGCAGGGCTAGTCTCGAACTCCTGACCTCAAGCGATCTGCCCCTCTCGGCCTCCCAAAGTGCTGGGATTATTGGCCTGAGCCGCTGCGCCTGGCCCTAATAGAGCTTTTAGGCATTGGAAAGCAGCCCAGATTTCAGTCAGGCCTCTACCTTTGAAAACCATCGGCAGTTTTGTCTATAGTGGCCTTTGAGATTGTCCCCTTATTGGAGTGAGATGTCTCTGTTGACTTCTAGTGCAGTTTGGGTCTAGGCTGATTCATAGTTCACTTTTTGCCTCGAGATGAATAACGGGACCTTGGACTGGCCTTTGTTCCTTGATTTTTGGCTCATCTCCGTCATTTCATTCTTTCTAGGATATATTTGCAATTATAACAAAGAAATCATGCAGACTCTAAGCGTTGTGTTACCTCTTTAGCATTTTCTCCTCTGCACCATGTTCTAGTTTCCCTTGGCAACCATACCGATTGACGTCTTACAAACCAGGTCTCCCTGTAGTTTTAGCATTTCATAACTGAATCCTGTTTGTCAATATAATTGCTTGTTATCCAAAATCCAGATTATTCTCTCAGTGGGCTTTAGGAGACAAGATATTTGTCCATTTATCATTTAATACCGTTTTAATCATGATGGTGAGATGAACAGACCAGGAAGAAAAGAAGGAACAGAAGGTGGCAGGGTAGTGTTTCTAGACCAGCAGGCTTTTGTGATACCTATGTAGTCACACTGTGTTTGGTTGGAGTGGATGGGGATTCGTGTCCTCCTCCACACAGGGCCAGTAGAATCAGTAAATGTTAGAGCTAGAAGGAATCACACAGCATTCCATTCACAAAAGAGATGAGGACATAAAGGCCCCTAGGGGCTCATTACCTTCCTCAAGGTCCAGCAGTCACTATACATTTGACTAGGACCAGCTCCCTGGGCATCAGTGTGCTCAGTCGCGTGTGGTGTCACCTCTTCCATCCCCAAACCACTACAAAACTGAATCTGTGGTCTGGGATTCAGACCTTTTGTGTTTCTGAAAAAGATATGATCAAGTCCTAACCCCTGGCACCTGTGAGTATGACCTTATTTGGAAATAGGTTCTTTCTGATGTAATCCAGTTAAGGTTGTATTGAATTAGGATGAACCCAAAATGCATGGACTGGAATGTTTATGAGAAAAGGAGAGGAAACGAAGAGACTCATGAGGAAGTCCATGTGAAGACAGAGGCAGAGATTGGAGTGAGGTGCTCCAGCCAAGGAATGCTAAGAATTGCTGGCCACCACCAGAAGCTAGGAAGAGGCAAGGGAGGGTTCTCCCCGAGAGTCTTGGGAGAGATCATGGCTTTGTCACCAGCTTATTTAAAACTTCTAGCTTTCAGTCCATGAGAGAATAAATTTCTGCTGTTTCAAGCCACCTGCATAGTTATTTGTCATGGCAGTCCTACGAAACACATACAAGGTGGCTACTAAGTATAATTTTATTTTTCTGCAATTCAATATGACATTTATTTTTGCTTCAGTTCTTCCAGGTGTTTAGCTACTTAAGCTCAGCCAATTTAGGTTCACCTGCTCCCTTCGTCCTTTCAAGGCAGTGTCTAAGCTACAAACCCTTCATGCTTGTCCCACCCAGTTGTTTGGAGATACACTTGTTTGTGTTCCCATGACCTCTACAGGTCCGATGGCTTTAGCAGCTTCTAGCATATCACAGGCTATGAGGTTCTCAGACAGGCAGTTTATACTCCTGCACACCTAGCTGTGGTGTTATAAACATTTTCTCGTTAAGAGTTGCTTTGTCATGGCAGCTCTGGCAGGGACAAAGGCTTTGGGGTCTCTCTTCCCAAGACCACTATGTATTTCTCTCATCTTTACCCTACGTCTGCAATCATGAAAAATAATTAGACCCAGCTTTCCCCAACCCCATTTCTTAGCATTCTTTTTACACTCATTATGCTCTGAGTTCTCTAACTTGCTTAGACCTTTAGACCACAAAACCCCAATATTTGACTACCTTTTCAGTTTTCTGTTTTGTCACATCCCTTTCTGAGGCAATGAATGCAGAATATTTGCTACAAGGGAAAAGGGGAAGGAAATTGAAAAATACTGACGAAAACCCAAAAAAGATATTAGTTAATTAATCAAAACTATTATCTAAATAAATGTGATGGGGAGAAAAATACAGTCCTGAATCCAAAGAGACATGGAATTAGATACCGACGATGCTACTTTCTAGCTTACTAGGGCGAATTACATTTCATCTCTGTAGCCTTTTCACTCCCGTTTACTCATGGGGAAATTAAAAGACCCATCTTCTAGAGTTGTTGTGAGAATTAAATTTAGTGAGATAATATATGCAAAGTCAAAGTCAGGCCGGTGTGGTGGCTCACGCCTGTAATCCCAACACTTTGGGTGGCCGAGGAGGGCAGATCACTTAAGCTCAGGAGTTTAAGACCAGCTTGGGCAATATAGTGAAAACCCATCTCTACAAAAAAATACAAAAAACTAGCCAGGAATGATGGCATGTGTCTGTAGTTCTAGCCAATCAAGGGGCTGAAGTGGGAGAATCTCATGAGTTTAGGAGTGGAGGTTGCAAGTGAGCCCAGGTGACAGCATGAGACACTGTCTCAAAAACAACAACAAAGTGTCTCCTTTCAGCAAAAGTATAAAAAAATACCACCTAGCCAATATTGTTGTAGAAATTATTTAAGACTGAGCTGATTTCCCAGTTCTTCCTAAGTAGTTATTTAGGTAGACCCATAAAGCCTCCATGAAGACACCAGCTAAGGCCGGGCGCAGTGGCTCACGCCTATAATCCCAGCACTTTGGGAGGCTAAGGCAGGCAGATCACCTGAGGTTAGGAGTTCAAAACCAGCCTGATCAACATGGAGAAACCCCATCTCTACTAAAAATACAAAAAATTAGCTGAGCATGGTGGCACATGCTTATAATCCCAGCTACTTGGGAGACTGAGTCAGGAGAATCGCTTGAACATGGGAGGTTGCGGTGAGCCCAGATTGAGCCATTGCACTCCAGCCTGGACAACAAGATCGAAACTCTTGTCTCAAAAAAAAAAAGAAAAAAAAAAACCCACCATCACCAACAACAAAAGACACACCAGCTATTGAGTTTGAAGATTAGTGTTGGATGTGGTTTGCGACTACTAAGCAAGATGCCACTACGGTGCAGTCTGGCTCTTTAATTTTCTTCCTTTTGTGTAGGGAGAAATAGCCTGATGATGACAGCTAGATTTTCAATTCACTATTATCTTTATTTTCGAGCTTTTGTGCACTTTGGCCCTTGTACTTTCCTGTATCGAGGGGAATACCCTACAGAGAAAAATATTTTATATTTTAATCTGCCTGGCTCTTAAGTTGTAATACTAAATTGAACACTCCTCTAAGGCATTAGGTGTGCTCTGTTTTTTCAGGAGCTGGCAAAACCCAGGCAGAGCCGGTGTTGACTTTCAGATTTTCCTTTCTAAGAAGCTGTCATGCAGAGGCTGAGCCACTAGATGTCACAAATGGGGAAGTGTTCTGCCCTGCTCCCTGTGGTTTCTCCTGCAAGGAGAGGTGGTGAGATTCTATAATCCTTCTTCAGCTGGAGTGACCACTGTGTCATACCAGTGACAGGCTGGGAATGTCTGTGGTCCATCTTTATAGCCAGGAAGGCTATACATCTTCTCTATCCATATATATATAAATAAATATATAGATATGAAATTATATAATTGAGGTGAAGACTACGGAATCACCACCCTAGGGATCTTCTGTATTATCCTGATTAGTGGTTCCCACAGAGATCTATGACATGTGAGGGACTGTGCTAATGCCTAGGAAAGAAATGGCCAACAAAAACAGTGGGTTAGTGCAGGATGAGAAAGGTGGACTATAATGAAATCAGAAACACAAAGACATGTAGTGAGTTTTCCTGTAGGTAAAGATATTTACCTTGAAGAACTGGGCTTTCAAAATTATTTCTGTTTTATGTTAATGTTGAAATGCCTTTTATTTTATGAAACGATAATATTAGTAGGAAAAAGTTTTATTTTAATATTCTTATTGGAAAAATTAAAAGTCTGCAGCTTTATTATGATGTTCTAATTTTTTTTTTTTTATGATGTTCTAATTTTTTTAAAAAAATTATCTGGTCTTTAAAGTCCTCAAGTCTGGGAGCCCTTGTGTGTGTGCTATCTCTAACTGTCTATACTCAGGACTGAAGATGCCTCCCAGTACAGATTATTATCCTCATCACACCCACTTCTCAGTCACTACCATTGGAGAAGCCATCAATGTAGAAGGAAACACTCTCAGATAAATTCAGATAAAGCTGAAAGTAAATAGTATCATATATTGGGTAATGAATAGCATTAAAGCTTTCCCTAGGGAAACAATTTTACTAAAGTACCAGGTTTTGCTAGAAGATTATTGCTACATGATAAATTTGGGCTCTAAACTTGCTTTATAGAGCATATTTATTATTTATACAGTCCCCAGTGGAATTTGACCTACCCAATATCTTTCTGGTAAATAGTCCAGGGGGATGGGGTGAGATCAGATTGGAGAACTCTCTACCTAAAATAATGGACCCTATCAAGTGAACACAAGGTTCTCCTTCCCCATCATAGTCCATTTGGTTCAGATCATTTAAGAAGCTATATACAAACCTGTTGCAAAAGGATGTTTGATTAGCAGCGATGAGAATAAAAACAATGATCTTCAGGCCAGGCCTGGTGGCTTGTGCCTGTAATCCCAGAAGTTTGGGAGGCCGAGGTAGGTGGATCTCCTGAGGTCAGGAGTTCCAGACCAGCCTGCCCAGCATGGTGAAACCCCTTCTCTACTAAAAACACAAAAATTAGCCAGGCTTGGTTAGGCATGCCTCTAGTCCCAGCTACTTAGGAGACTGAGGCAGGAGAATCATTTGAACCTGGGAGGCGGAGGTTGCAGGGAACTGAGATTGTGCCACTGCACTCCAGCCTGGGCAACAGAGGGAGACTTCATCTGAAAAAAAAAAAAAAAAAACAAAAAAAACTTTGAATATCCTAAAACTAAATATGACCATATTAGTGTATTGTGTACCAATAGCCTTCAAGTAGAGAATTTGCTTTTACTGGAACTAAATATGACCATATTAGTGTATTGTGTACCAATAGACTTCAAGTAGAGAATTTGCTTTTACTGGGAACAAATGTTGAAGAAGTCAAGAATCTGGATGAATGAGAGGAAATGGCTCATTTCTCCGAAATGGTGACCAGGACAAAAAGTGAAAAGAACTAAACTCTTTGGGACAGCTAGGGTATACTCCAGGATAAACTATACTTCATGATAATCATCATCTTGGTGCCTGTGAACATGAAAAGAGCTGGATGAAGGGCAGGACTCTCAGGAAGCAGCAAGGTGACAGTGCACAGATTCTTTGAGTACCAGGCACAGCACTGTGTACCTGGACAAGTGTCCAAAAGAACGGAGCAATTTCCCCAAAACAAGGAGACATATGTGATTGACATGAAATGGCGCTTTGAGGAAGTGACTGTGCTCTAGGTATTCACATTTTATCCAAAGACACACCCTTCAGAGGGCAGCCCATGTCCAATGACTGACTGCTATATAAAGGCTCAGAGTCATTTCAACACAATGTGGGACTACTCTGAAGGGCTATTTGAACTCCAGAACTACTCAAAGAATCAGCTGAAGCTGGGTTAGTCTGAATCTTTTTGTCCTTTCAAAATTTATATTCTGAAACTTGATTCCGAATGAAAAGTATTAAGAGGTAGAGCCTTTAGAAGGTGATTAGGTCATGAGGGCTCCACTTTCATATATAGGATTAATGCCCTTATAAAGGAGGCCTCAGAGAACTTCTTTGGCCTTCTGTTATGTGAAGACACAGCGAAAAAGTGCTATATGCGCAGCAGAGAACCCTCACCAAACATTACATTTCCTGGTGCCTTGATCTTTAAATTTCCAGCCTCCAGAACTGTGAGCAACAAATTTTTGTTGTTTATAAATATCCAGTCTATGGTATTTTGTTATAGCAGCCAACATGGATGAAAAAGAAAAGTGGTATCAAGAGTGGGGTGCTGATGTAACAAATATCTAAAAACGTGGAAGCATCTTGGGAAAAGGGTAATGGATAGAGGCTGGAAGAATTTGGAGCTTCATGCTACAAAAAGCCTGCATTGTTATACATGGGACATTAAGGTGGATTCTGATGAGGGCTCAGAAGAAGAGGAGAGATGTAGAGAAAGCCTCAATCTTTTTAGAGATTACCTAAAAGATGGCAAGCAGAATGTTGGTGGAATTATGGATGGTAAAAGCCATTTGGATGAGGTCTCAGATGGAAATGAGAAATATGCTTTTGGAAACTGGAGGAAAGATGATCCTTGTTATAAAGTGGTAAAGAACTTAGCTGAATTGTGTTCATGTCCTGGTGCTTTGTGGAAAGTAGAACTAACTGAAGAAATAAGCTATTTGGTGGAACAACTACCTAAGCAAATGGTTGAGGTACAACATGGCTTCTCTTGACTGCTTATTGTAAAATTTGAAAATATTAAATTTACAATAAAAAATGAAGCAGAACTTATGCCTGGCCATGTCGTAAAGAACAAAAAACATGTTCAGGAGAGAATACCATGGGTGTAGTCAACCTAGCCTTTGATAAGGAGATTAGTATAGATAGAAGGAAGTCAGATGCTACTCACCAAGATGATGGAAGAATAACCCTGACAGCATTTCAGAGATTACTGGGCTTGCCGCTTTCACACAGGCCCAGAGTGCCAAGGCCTGGGGGACAGAATTATGTCAAAAAAGGGGCCTTAGGTGCCTGCGGGACTTTGGTGCTCACCCTGGGCTGCCTAAAATCTCTGCTCCCCTCATTCTGACACAGCACTCCTTAGCCATACCATATGACTCACAAGCTAATCTAAGTGTGGCTCAGGCTACCTCTCTCGAGGGCAGAGATAGTAAACCTTAGTTGCATGTGTTCAGTACCATCTCCAAAAAAATGTGAAGAATGCACAAGCTGTGCAGCATTGCTACTTCCATTTAGATTTCAAAGGATGCCCTGTTGAATCTTGAGGCCTTAATGGAGAACTGCACGCAGGAGTCATCAGAGGAAGCCCCTACTAGGGCAATGACCAGTGAAGCTGTGGAGGCAGGGGCGCTGCAGAGACTCCTTACTAGGGCAATACCTAGTGGAGCTGTGAAAGTGGAACCACCCTCAAGAACCCAGCTCAATAGAGCAAGCAGGGTGCAACTCCAGACTGGGAGAGCTGCAAGCACAAAACTCAACCCATGAGAGTTGTGGCATTGGCCACACCCAGCAAAGCCATGGGGGCAGAGCCACCCAGAGCTTTGAGGTTCCAGTTCCTGCCCTAATGTGTCCAAAAGACAGACCGTCAAGTCAAAGAACATTGTTCTCCAGCCTTAAGATTTAATGTTTGCCCTAATGAGTTTTAGACTTGCTTGAGACTCATTAACTGTTTCTTTTTTTAAATTGATTTGAAATGGGAATGTCTATTCTATGCCTGTCCTACCATTGTATTTTGGAAGTACATACTTCATTTGATTTCCCAGGCTCACTGTTGGAGGGGAATTTACCTCAGAATGAATTGTACCTTGAGTCTCACTTATAATTGATTTAGCTGATATTTAGGTGAAATTCTGAACTTTAGACTTTTGAATTCATGCTGGAATGAGTTAAGACTTTGGGACTGTTGAGATGGAATGAATGTATTTTTCATGTGAGAAAGATATGAACTTGGAAGCATGGGGGAGAATATTATGGTCTGAATGTGTCCCACCAAATTCATATGCTGAGATTTATTTCCCAATATAATAATTAAGAGGTGCGTGTCTTTGAAAAGTGCTTAGATCATGAGGGCTCCACCCTCATACATAGGATTCATAAAGGAGGCCCAAGAGAGCTTGTTTGGCCTTATACCTTGTGAAGACACTGCATGAATCTATGAACAGCATCAGTGAAGCAGCGAGCCCTTCCCAGATACCAAATCTGCTGGTGCCTTAGTTTGGGGCTTCTCAATCTCCAGAACTGTAGGAGATAATTTTTTGTTGTTTATAAATTACCCAGTCTGAGGTATTTTGTTACAGCAACCCAAACAGACAAAGACAGGCTGCTCATCAGTCCTATATGAAAGCTTGCCTTCTTCCTCTGCTAATTCCTTCCTTTTCCCCTCCTACGCGAGCACTCCCTAATAAACATTCCACATGCTAACCTCTCCCTCAAAGTCAGCTTCTTGGATAAACCTACTTGCATTTGAGTAACATTCAAGGTTTTTCTTCTCATCTTGAAGAAAAACTGGGATACCTTTTAGCTGATCTAGCTGGAGGAAATACTTGTTACAAGTATAAACAAACAGTATTACTGTACATAAAAAAGTGGATTAAAAAAACAATAGGAAATAATGTTTCATTATATTCTAATTCCAGATAACTTAGTGAACTCAGTTCTTTTCAAAGTCCAGTTTAAATGTCAGTGACCCTGTTATTTTTTTCTGTAACTTTCTCAGCTCATAGAATACTTAATATCAGTGCCATACCAAGGGCATGGGAGATGGAAGGAGGTTTGGAGAACAGTTGGTCCTGGGTAGGCAGCAAAGGGGTACACTGTCTGTGGAGAATTTATGAACTATAATAAAACTGACTATAAGTCAGTCTGCTTTATATTATCACTGTGTATATACAATTCTAAATGATGTCAGTAACAAAATACTCCTTCCACCCATGGAAAGAAGTTTCCCCTTTCTAACCCCACAACACTTACATACATCTCCCTTACACCTTGTTATACTATGACTCAGTGTATACCTTAGTTATGGCATATACCAGCTACTTTGCATTATATTAACTCCCAGACTATGAGTGCTTCATGTCAAACTTAAGTACAGCTGATCTTTGCCCCCTCCTTTTCATCTCTGTATGATCCTTATAAAAGTAGCTAACCCAGAGTAGACACCAATAATTTTTAGTTGACAAAATAAAGGACTGTAATTCAGTTCTTCATCCACATATGCAAGTAGTTAATTAGCACAGAAATAATAAAGTCTTCCATCCCCAAAGCTCAACCAATGTCCTAAATCAATGTCATTATGAATCTCTCAAATGTGATTCTCTTAGTTTTCCACACAGTTATTAAATCAAAACTTCACTTCTTCTGTGATGGGTTCAGGATACACTAACTCAAAATATGATTGTAAGAGACCAGAATATTTTTACCAAAATGCCAGGGGTTTAGTTTAGGTCCCATTGCTTGTCCCACAGAAAGCCAATCACCAAAACAACAAGTATTGCCAGGGAAGAAGGCTTTTTATTTGGGTGATGTCAGCTGAAGAAATGAGAGTCAAACTTCAAATCTGTCTCTCCCACCTGACTGAAATTGAGCGTTTATATGGTGAGAAAGGACTATAGCTATGTTCAGGGAAAACAGAAATCAGGAAAAAGTAAGAAAGCAATCAAGATGGATGAGGGGCCTGGCTTTGAGGAGTTGCAGTTCTTTGCCTGAGGGTTGGTTTCCCGAGAAAGGAACTAGAGCAAGACAAATTTAAGTTTCAAGTTTTAAAATCAGTAATAAAACTATGTTTATTAAAAAAAAAAACCCATTAACATTAGTTCTATGGGACAATTGAGTCAGTTTCAATATGCCACCCCAAATAAGCCTCTTTGACATGTGGATTATTTTGAGCTGGTTATTTTGAGAAACTGCTGTCTAAGGAGTAGTTTTGAAAGGTTATCCTTTGATTGGAGAAATTTACATCTATACAGGAAATCTCCATGTATAAGAGTATCTCCCTTTCTGCACCAAGAAAAGCAGGATGACTAATCACTAGAGATTCTAAACCAATGGAAAAGGTATCAACTTAAATCTGTCCAAAAATCTTTACCAAAGGCACCTGATGTAAGGGGAAAGTGGGCCTGAGTATCAGCGTGTGCTCAGTCTATTAAGCAGTGTGCCTGGTGCCAGGAGGTTGTGTTGTAACCCTAGGTGATTTCTCACAGATGTACTTCAGGGTTGACTTTTTTTGATTCACAATCAGGAGAATGGTAAGAAGTCTGAACAAGAGAACAGAAGGAAAATGGCTAGAGGAGCAGAGGGCTAGGACTGAGAAAGGAAGTTTTTAGGAGAGTTAGGGTGATAAAGGACTGAAGCAGCAGCAAGTTGTGAAGGAAAGGCTAGGGGAGAAATGGGATTTTAAGAAGCATTGCTCAAATATAGAACCTGAGCCACTTTGAAATTTCTTTTGATTGCTAGGCTATGTTTTCTTTGTCTGCTATAATGTTAGCAAAATCACTTTATATTTCAGGCTCTATGTCTCATTTTAAGTAGTTAAACCACCAGTTAAAGTCTGTAACTGCCTTCCACATTAGTGTGTGTCTGGGACAATGAAGGAATCCATTCATCTTTGCATTGACCAACTATTTGATCTTGAGAAAGTTAACACTTTTTGAAATGTCTACTTTTTTTCATCTGCAAACTAAGGTAATAATGGCACCTGTCCCATAAAATGATTGTGAGGATTAAGTGAAATCATGTATGAACAAAGCCCTCTGCTCAGGCTTTGTCAAAGATGGAGTGCTAAATAAAGGGTAATGTCCTGTTATTGTTTATGTTGTTAGAATAGTGAAAATCAAGCAGAATTCTTGGAAGTCTCAAATAAAAATTATGTGTCCTAGCAAACTAGATGGGGCCAAGAAGAACCCCTGGGGCTAACTGAATTACAGTGACTGGAATCAAAACATTCTACTCCTTGCAGTGGTTCCTGTCATCTGCAGACACAACATATTTTTATTTCTAACTGCAAACATGTCATATTTTCCCTAAATAGTAGTTTCTTATGTTAAGTGTTTCATATAATTCTAACATTTTTTGTATCTCATTAGCTTAAGTTTTTTTTCTTCCATATTCCAGCTTGTGTGCTTGCTTCTACTCAGTCTTCCTTCTATCAAAATAATTTAAAGATTGTGAAACTCCTCCAAATTTGAATTCAGTGATGAAAATGAACTTAACACACCACCTCTTTTCTCTTGCAGTCATTGCTCTCTTTCTCTCCTTCTCCTTACCTTATGCGTTAGACTGACTTGCTCATAGTACATGAGAATGACTTGCTCCTCAGGATCTCAGCTCTTTCACCTTCAGAGGTAAAAAGGGGAGAGGTCTTTAATCAGTTGAATCTTCTTGTCTCATAAGGAAGAAATAGCAATAACAACAAAACCACACTGCCTCAACAGCTAGTTGTAATTAGAAGTCAGACACAACTTAAAATAAAATTCAAACAAATAAACAAACACTGGGACAAAAGCTCAAAAGCTCTTTGAGCCATAGTGGTCCAAGGGGATGCTGTCTGTCCTGTGGTTTCCTTTCTCTTTCTCCTACTTTTGCTTGTTGTATTGCAGAGTTCTGTCCTCTCACACCATTTCCATAGGTGCATTGTTCTTAATCGACAGTCTGTGGACAGTAGTAACACAAAAACTTTCTGCCTGGAGTCCATGAATTTCAAAACTTTTAACCGTGTATGTGTGTGCGTGTGTGTGTGTGTGTGTGTCTGTGTATTCATGTGCACAAGCAGATATTTTCTTGGAAAAAGATCCTATCTATCAGCAAAATCCCAGATGCCCCTCCAAAGTAAGTCATACTTTGCAGGACTTAGATGATGTATCCAATCCTTAATTCCATTTACTTCTGTCTTCTTTCTGCTTTTCTCATTGCACTTATATTATTTTCATACACTAATGGTTCTATGTAAGCATTTTAGATTTCAAAGCAGAATTATTTCTTTCTTTTTCACTGCTATCTAAGAGGATTATCTTTTAGTTCAATGTCTATATAGTAGGCATTTCAATGCAAATGATATTTTCAAACAGTGGAGATGCCAGGTGATATAAGAGAGAATTAGGCATAACTCCTACTATCCAGGAGCTTATAACAGGAAGCAGATAATGTTAAAGAAAAAGAACTACAATAGCAGCAATGAAAAGTTAAACATGCAGTTTAACAAGAGTTAAAGAAGGATAGATGAGGAGGTTCTAAATCTGCCCAGGAAGTTAGGATAAGCCTGTTGAAATAGGTGACATTCAAATGTATCTGGAAAGGCACTGGTAAGTTTTATAGGGAAAACAGGTAGGAAAGAACATTCTTGGCAGAAATGGAAACAACAGTGACACCATTTTGCTGTGTCCCCACCCAAATCTCATCTCGAATTGTAATTCCCATGTGTTGAGGGAGGGGCTGAGCGGGAGGTGATTGGATTATGGGGGCGTTTTCCCCCATGCTGTTCTTTTGATAGTGAGTGTTCACGAAATCTGATGGCTTAAAAGTAGCACTCCCCCTTTACTCTCTCTCTCTCTCTTCTACTGCCATGTAAAATGTGCCTTGCTTCCCTTTCACCTTCTGCCATGATTGCAAGTTTCCTGAGGCTTCCCTAGCCATGTGGAACTGTGAGTCAATTAAATGTCTTTCTCTTATAAATTACCCAGTCTCAGGTATTTCTTTTTAGCAGTGTGAGAACAGACTAATACAAACAGTTTTGGTATAGCTGAGGCCTGAGGTGAATGTAGGTGTGGTGGGACCTGGGACTGGAAGGGCACAAAGGAGTCAAATGAATGATCCCAGTTGAATGACCTGGGACATTAAGCCAAATCATATATGTCTATATATGGGCATGTGTGTATGTGTGTGCGTGCGCATGTGTGTGTGCTGCATCCTTACCTATGTGCCTATGCAGGGAAGGTATACTTTGGGTAGAAGTCTGCTAAGTTGCTGAGTAGTTCCAAGACTGAAAGCAATTCCAAGACCGTGGAAGATGGGAGGGCAGAGGCTGAACAGATACAGACCATTCAGAAACTGAGGAGTGCAGCAGCTGAGGCCTAGAAGTACAGGTCCAAGTTCAAGTTGGAAATGGAGACAATTCCCTGAGGCATGAGAAAGGACCCGAATCTGCAAGAGGATAAAGAAGCTAAATTTGTTATATATATTATTCAATTCTATGAACATTTAAAAAGGTATCATGAATATAGTTATATTTTTAAAAGCAATTAAATATTGCTTAAACATTTCTGTTTGTTTTAAACTGGGCTCTTTCAGTTTATTTTATCAGGAAGATTCCTGAGTTTTGTGAAGAGCATTGTGCAGAGTGCACATGGGTTAGGCCATGCAATTATGTTCTCAATGAAACTCTATTTTTGCTGATAAAGGTCAAATGTAAAATGACTATTTTTGAAAAGATGACTCACATAATTCTGTTATATTTTAATAAGTAGCATGGTAGTAGACATTTTATTCTGAGCACATCTTTAGTGCTTTTGCAAACAGGCCTGTGTGTTATTTTCACTGATAAACACAGTACTGAAAGCAAAGTCTACAGGCCAGTTCTGAGACTAAGCATTGTAGTTGTTTGTATGTTACAGCTCTCTGCGAAAGAAGCCTTTGCCCAGGGCTTTTTAGAGGTAGTTTAGCTGTCAAATAAAGTTACTAAATGGACTTTTAATTTACTGTATGTATCAAAACCTTAGGATAAGGTTGCAGGTATCTGAAAATTGGCTAATGGAGCAAGATAAATGTGTCTGTTATCACTGTTCAAAGGGCTATATTTGAATCATTGTTTTAATTGGCAGAACTGAAGTAATTTTAAGAAGGTGCTGATAAAATAAAATTGAATTAAGTTTAGTGGGCAGAGTAAACTGTGAAAAGATTTTTGCTCTAAAAATGGGTTTTACCTAAGGCCCTTTTCATGGTAAAGTTAAAACATTTTATAAGCTGATGTTTTATTTGCTTGTTTAGTTTTTGTTTTTCTTATCTTTGCTAAGGAATATCTACTAGTTGTCTTTCATGATAACACATTCTTGTTTCTTCCATTGTTCCTTGATGATTTTGTCTGAGCATGTGGTTGATGCATGAGTTTAAATCAGGAAACCCCAGGGTCTTGCAGGAAGCAGGTTATGTGTTAATTAATGTTTTATAAGATATCACAGAATGCAGGATTTATTAGAAATGTGAGGAGGTTTTTGAGGGAGCCTCCTTCTGGAAGTAGCTTTTCTCCTACCAAAGCCTACAATACACTGTAGAAATTGTGGCCAGTCGAGCCACAGAGAGAAACAGCCTTCCAGAAAGCCCCAGGAAGTACATTTGCAGATGAGAATTAATCAGAGAGTGAACCTCTTCGAGTCTGGCCTTTGCAGGGCTCTAGGTGTATTGGATACAGACTTTTATGAGAAAAACTGAACCATGTTAATAATGGCTGAAAGATATTTCTCCATCTTTGGTATATTAACCTTAACACAAAGAGGTAATACATTCAATGCAGGCCAGCGTGGGACACAGAAAAGGAGAAGCAGACAATTCAGACTTTAAGGTCACAGCAGAAGAAAACGCAGGCAGAACCTTTCTCTAAAACTATCTCCTTGAGGGACGGGGATATCTTTAAAGTCCAAGTGTGGAGGACTTGCCTAGATTTAGGTAGATCTTTGTAGATTTTTGCTTGGGCAGTGAGTTGAAGAAATTCCACTGGCAGTGGAATTCCTGTTAAAGAGGAAGGTGTCTGTATTTAAGGAAATAACTTGTAAAATGACTTGGGGTAAAAGATGAGAGCTTGGAGTCAGTCAACTAAAAAAATGGCTTAGTGGTTTGCATTTGGAATAAACAGGGTTTTAGGAAAGAAGAGAGTTGAAATAGCAAAGTAGTGGCTTGGATCAATGACAGATAGCAAAGACATTTCAGAATAGGCATTCCTAAGGTTCACTTTTAAGGTCTGATGCCATGCGTTGGATGTCTTTCTAGCTCACCAAGATGGTTAATGGAGTCTGTTGTATACCCCCAGGCCTTTGTGTAATTGCTAAGACAATGCTTTTCTTTGGTTATTGGAGGTGTATGCAGATGATAAAAGAATAAAATATATGTCATTGTTCTGACACTGATAAAGAACATTTTCTCTCTTTACAGTTTTATGATGTTAAAATATTAATCAGAATGTTTATCATATAGAGTCACATTTTAAAAGCAATTAAATAAATAAATTATATATATAATATCTAGGCTTCATAAAATTAAATAATTTTATTTAAAGGTTTCCTGCAATTGTGATTTTTCTGGTTTTTATTGTTGTCTTTTAGTAATCCATTTGAAATCCCGTCTGGACTTAAAAAAATAACTTTACATAGTGGTTCAATGTGTCTTTATCCTACCTTTTATACAGCAGGTTACGATTGCCATTTAAAAAGCAATTTATTCGTCCAATTTTACATCTTGTCATAACCAATTCACTTTGGATGCTGGTGCTCTACTTTGATTTCTAAAGCTTTATGTATCCCTTACATTGTTAAGTTGTATCCGTTACTTTGTTAGCTAAAAACATTTTGTTCATAAACGTCACCAGTTAGCAGTTTAACTCTCTACACAGCTTTCTCTTGTTTAAATATGAAATCATAGCTTATATTTTTATCTAGGATTTACTTATGTAAAAATACAGTTGTTTTAAATTGTGGTTAAACCTCATCACATAAAATTATAGGATATTATACATTTCAAAATGTTTACCACTCTCCCCTAACCAAATTTAGTTATAATCAAAACTATTGCCTTGCAGAAGAATCCTACTAGTTTGTTTAGAAACATTTTTCTCTTAAAGATGAAGACTGGGTCAGTGTTAGTTCAAAAAGATCAGTTAGGCAGTTGGTGTGTGGCACTCAATGCTAAACACCTTTTACAAAAAGATGGTATAAAGCTGGGCACTATGGCTCACATCTGTAATCCAAGCTGCTTGGGAGACTGAGGTGGAAGAATGCTTTGAGCCTAGGAGTTTGAGTTCGAGGCTGCAGTGAGTTATGATTGAGCCACTGCATTCCATTTCAGCCTGGGCAACAGAACGAGAGTCTGTTGCTAAAAAACAAGTTTTAAGGTAAAATGTAATAAAGAAAAATTATCCAAGTAATCACATTTTTAAAGCAATTGAATCAATGCATCTTGGTACATGTCAGGTTTTTAAATAATTTTTTCTCTTCTTTTTAGCCTAATCTTGAGTTGCTTGAGCAAATTTGTTTTGTATCTATTACTGCTAATCTGTATGCCCATTTTCTCAGCATTTCAAACAGGAACAGCAGTCCTACATTATCATGTTGTTGTTAGCTAATGGTTTATAATTTATTTGTAATTTCAGGAAGTATTCTTGTTGTCAACACTTTAAAAAATGTATATGCATGAAAAAAAATTAAGTTTCTCTTCAATGTTGATAGAGAAATTGTTTACTTAAAATACTTGTTTCTTCAAGGTATTAATAGTTATTCCATGAAGCTATTTGTGTAAAAGCATAGTTTTATATTTTTATATGAAGAGAATGCATAAAAAAGAGCTGTTAAAATTTAAGGTATTTTGGCCAGGAGTGGTGGCTCATGCCTGTAATCCTAGCACTTTAGGAGGCCGAGGCGGTGGGATTGTCTGAGCTCAGGAGTTCAAGACCAGCCTGCGCCACATGGTGAAATCCCTGTCTCTACTAAAGTACAAAAAATTAGCTGGGTGTAGCGACGTGTCCTGTAGTTCCAGCTACTTGGGAGGATGAGGCAGGAGAATTGCTAGAACCCGGGAGGCGGAGGTTGCAGTGAGCTGAGATTGCACCACTACACTCCAGCCTGGGCAACAGAGCCAGATTCCATCTCAAAATAAATAAATAAGTAAGTAACGGTATTTTATTATCATGGCTTATGTGTTTCAGAATCTGGAAAAACCAGTCATTTCATCTATAAAAAAAATTATGAAGGTACATTAACTGTGTGGATGTCACAAAAACCCACATTTGGGCATTGCATTTCCGAACAGTGATAGTGCAGATGTGCTCCTTTGATATTATTACAGTAATTGTATAGAATTCCTTATAACAGGAATGATGATACAGGGCTGGCTGGGTGCTTCCGATTTTTCTGCAGGGCTGCAAAGAAAAAAATTTATAAACTAGAATTTTTAATTTTTGGCTCAAGGCATGGTCAGAGGATCAGGATTTTCTTAAAATATATTTTTATCTTGATAACCACAGGGCTGTTGTATCTAAAATAAGACCTGGGAGCTGCTGATGATTAGAGAAGTTGAGTTTACAGATTTACTGGATCTCTTCTGTGGCTGAGAATGAGGAAAATAGGATTGGAAGGAAACATTTATATCAGCTTGGGTGATGCTGAGTGTCCCAAACTCAGTCCCCACAGCACCTCCTCTGCCAGCTGCAGCAGCAGCAGCATCTTTCTTGATGCGCGAAGCTGGTCCTGCTTCACTGGAAACCTGAAATGACCTTATCTGAGATGGTTATGCTGCAAAGGCGGTGCTGATGTTTCTCATGGTCTACCCTTGCTATCCCTCATTGCTTCCAAATGATGGGGTACAGGAAGCCCTGCCCCCAAATATGGCATCTTGGCATACTGAGAATTTTAAGCTGAAGGAAACTGGAGAAACAGTTTCTTCAGCTGAGAAAATGCAGAAACAGAAAGATTTCTCTGTCCTTTTCCTACCCCTTCTCTCCTGACAGGTGTTCTGCCCTATACCTAGAGGACAGGAATGTTACATAGAGAGGCAAAGAAGAGTCTGAACAAACAGGCCTTGCTAGGATCTCCCAATTTCATACTATTAGATTATATCCCCTTTTAGTCTAATCATACTTATACAAGAATGTCTGTTCTTTACCAAACTGATGCCTAAAAAGAGTTTTACCTGGATCTTTGGGTCTTTATTTCCATAGGCTTTCTTGTCACATAAAACTTTGATTAAATAAATCTGTCATGCTGTTCTCTTGTTACTCTGTCTTTTGTTACAGGAGTGTCAGCTGTGAATCTTGCATTGGAGGGTGAGAAAAGATATTACTTTTCTCCCCTGCACAAATCTATATATAGAGTCAGGTCCCAGCAAGACCCAGGAAGAAATACAAAATGTGCCTTGAGAGGCGAATGATAACAAAAAGACTTACAAGAGTTTGATAATTTATGTAATCAAAAAACCAAAAGGGAGATACCCCACCTCCAACTCATTAGGGTGGTTAATATAAAAAAAAAACAAACAAAAACAAAAAATAGCAAGTGCTGGTGAGGAAGTAGAGAAATTGGAACCTTTGTGCATGGTTGGTGGGAATGTAAAACAGTACAGCTGCCATGGAAAACAGTATGGCAGGTCCTCAAAAAAATTTAAAAAATGGAATTGCCCCTCCATTCTAGTTGGATGATTCCAGCCATTCCTCTTCTATTTACCCAAAAGAATTAAAGCAGGGTCTCAAAGAGATATCTGTACCCTCATATTCATAGGAACATTAGTCACAATAGCTAAAATGTGGAAGCAACCCAAAAGTTCATCAACAGATGAATGATAAGCAAAATGTGGTATAGCCACATCATGGAAGACTGCTCAGCCTTAAGAAAGAAGGAAAATCTGACATATGCTACAACATGGATGAACCTTGAGGATATTATGCTGAATGAAAGAAGCCAGTACTATGACTTGAATGTTCATCCCCTCCGGAACTACTATGCTTGAAACGTAATCGTCAGTGCAACAGGGTTTAGAGTTAGGGCCTAATGGGATGTGTTTAGGTCACGAGAACTTGGCCTTCATGAATGTATTAATGCCATAATAAAAGGGCATTTAGGAGTGGGTTCACCCCCTTCTGCTTTTCTGCCATGTGAGGAACAACGTTCCTCCCCTTTGAAGGATGCAATGTTCAAGGCACCATTTTGGAAACAGGGACTGGGCCCTTACTAGACACCAAGCCTGCTGGTGCCTTGATGTTTTTGTCATGCTGGTATTGTTGACTTTCATTGGTGGTGAATGGGGATGGAGTTTGGTGAAGGAAATGCACTGGTGCATACAATATCTAGGTGTTTCAGATTCAGGAAGAAATTGTAATGTAAGGGCCATGAAAAGAGATGGCCGTTGCTGAGGGCCATTGATGAATTAGAGAAAGACAAAGAAAAAATGAGGGTAATTAATCATCTATCAAAAGTAAATTGTGAAATTCAGGAGATGTCCTTGGAAGCATATAAAAAGCTCTCACTTCTGTTACCGTAAGGCAGAAAAAGCTAAGGATCAGGCTGAGGATTTAATTGGAAGAGTAGCAAAGCTTCAGAGAAGGTATGCTGAAATTCTACCCCCAGCAAGTCTGTATGTCAAAGTCTGGGCCACCATAGGGGAAACCTGGGGTCTTGAGAGTGGAATTTGATGAATTTATGTACTTTCATCAATTCTACCTCTGTTAGTGGAAATTGGATCAATTGCCAGAGTTGAGTCACAACATAACCTGGCTAGGAAAGTGCTGAGTGTACTAGGGAAGGAAAGGCTCTGTACCTTGAAGAAGTTATAGGACTTAGCTGATACACACCAGTAGGAGCTGGGATCTGATGGATTGGGCAGGCTTTTGAGCATGCTGTGTCAGGAGAGTAGAATGTGAAGTTGTGTAAGAGACAGTTTTTCAACACAGGAACAGCCTCCTGTGATACAAGATTCAACACCCTGACAACGACCTGGGAGATGCTGTCAACACTCTCCTACAACAGCTCTTACAAGTTTGGAAAAATAATAGCCCGTGCTAAGTAAAGTAGAAATGTCAGAATTGCTGAGGCAAGTAGTGGAAAAAGATAAGGTCTAAGGCTGAACTTTCTGCCCTTACCTAACATATCTGTATAGCGGGCATGCTGTATAGATATGTTAGGTAAGGGCAGAAAACACCAGCTTGAACATTCCAGAGGAAACTCCAGGTATGAAGGATTTAGGGATGGTAATTCTTATCACATTCCCATTTAACTCACCGGTTTAGCTTAGTAAGCCAACAGATAATTCTGTTAAATAACAGTCATTATTGTAAGCGTAATAAAATAAGTGACTTCAGGTGTGGCTGGTTTTCCACGTTTCTTCACTGGAATAATCAACAGAACCCTGCATCTGATAAGCACTTATCAAGTTAGCAACCCTTTCCCCTAATTTTTGAACCTGAGCTTGCCAGAGCAGTTTTCTTTCATTTGACCGAGACTGCACATCTTCATTGTTTTACATCAGGGCTACATCAAACAGTCTGGGTCTATGTCATATTTTAGTCCATAGAGACATTGATCACCTCTCTATAACACAAGGCATCTTCCTAGGACATTATTGACATTCATGATAAGCAAGAGAGTAACCAACACCCTAGGCCCCTGGGTAAGACATTTACATAGCAGAGGGTGAAATATAATCACATAAAAATTCAGATACCTGCCACTGAAATGGAGTTTCAGGATAGTCCAGTGGCTAGGGCATGAAAATATAGTCTCTCCAAAGTGAAACATGAATTCTTATACCTTAGACTTTTTATTATTGAGAAAGGGACACAGCATGTGGGAGAAATATGTCACACATTTGGGTGCATTGCTCCAATTCAGTTAATGAGAAATACATAAAACTATAAAGTTTTAGAGTCCTGGTAGAGCCTGCACTCATAACTCTATGTGACTTGAAACACTTTTTATGGACTGCGTGTTTCTGATTCAACAAATTATAGAATTGGATCAAGCCATCATCAAATGAAAGGAGTATATAGAAAATTAGCCTTAGAAAGTCTTGATGGCATGAATAAGTTACACGAGTAGGTGGCTCAGCCACCCAGTGCACCCATTTATTGGCATTACCACCCCTGCCTCAGTCAACGTTTGTGACACATTTACTAAGGAAGAAAATATTTGTGTCTGTTTTATAAGTGATTGTACCAGAAATAGACAGAAGTGGGCTGCCATGGTATTATAGTCCCATTCAAGAGTGGCCCCCAAGCAGAGAAGGGAGACAAAATCCTTTCGATGGGCGAATGTTCAAGCCATTTCTGGTGTTCCTTTTTGCTGAAAGATAATATAAGCCGACATACGAACATACACTGCTTTATAGGTAGTGGTGGCTATGAATAGGTCAAGATAGTCAGGGGCCAGAGAGCCCCTGAATCTTGGAAATTGGTATAGGAATAGACCTCTCAGAAGTGATTCATGGGAATCTCACCAAAGTAAACTTACTGTAAAGGAGGCTGTTAATAACCAGGTATTAACAGATAGGATAGAATGGTCCATTCTGTTCAGATTATTTAGGTTTCCCCCCATCTAGTGCCTGATTAATGATTTATCAACAAAGAGGCCATAGTGGCAAGAATGGAGATTATGCTGGGTTCAACAGCCTGGACTTTCCCCAATCCTAGCCTGACTATTATCACTGTGAATTTAAGTCTGTCAACAGTGGAGAGAAATACTGAGCTGCTCTTAAAGAACTGTTATGGAGGGGGAAGCAACTCATCCTCACCGGAATGGATAATTGGGCTGTATCCAGTTTACATACTTCCTCAGATTTCCTTGGCCCTGCCCCTCCTACTTGTTTGCTTATTTGGAATGCTGTGGTCTGATCATCAGTACCATTGTCTCATCTCAACTCCTGTGTGCTTTCCATCCTTCCCTGGATGAGGGCAAAGAGGAAGCCTACTTTTCCCACCATGTTCAAACTAAATTGAAGTAACCTGCTGCTTTGGAGCATGATATCTGGCTTGCCAGTGACTGCCCAGAGTCGCTCAGTAGCACAACCTGGAAGTGTGGGGGAGTTAATGCCTCAAATGGTGAATTTTGACCAGTAAGAAAGAGATAGGGAAATAGAAAGAAGCCACGGTATAATGAGTGCATATTTGTTTGCATAATATTGGTGGGAGCATGTTGTTGATGCTATTTGTTGTTGTTTAGAAGCTCAAGTATATATAGAAGAATATACATCTACTTTGAGTAGGCAGAAGGAAGGCTTGCTTTGGCTATGGTGGGTTGGCAGTCAATATTGATTTTAATCATCTGTGTTGTCTTCCTGTATGTTGAAAACTAGAAAGACTTTTTTAAAGGTACATTTCTAAGGCTTTCTTGCCATGATGTTTTGCTATATAATTTAGGTTCCACTGAAAAGGGTCAAAAGATGCAAGTATGGAGACAGTAATTTTTCTGATTCTTTGACTGTTTCTGTTGGGAAGGACCATTTGGACACATTGAGTTTTTTATGCACTGCTGCAGTTTCTAGCCACTAATTTTCATGAATATTGAGAGACAGCTGCAGTTTGTGGCAATGGTTTTCTCCCTGTATCACAGCTGTAGCAGTGTCCCTAGCATTCGCCATTTAGGAGAAACTCAAATAATGCTTACTGAATTGAACTGGATTTCATAGAACTTGGAAAGAAGAACAAAACAAAATTTATGCTGTAGTTCATAAGTGCCAGAGTGGACATCATTGGCAGCCGATAACTGTATTAATCGTATTTTGAGCCTTCCTTATTGGTGTATTTTGTGAAAGAGAGTAAAACAGGGGCTGTGTGCTCCCTCAAAGTTCAGAAGGGGTTTTCCTCCTCTCCTGCAGGGCATACAAGTCTCCTCTGCTCTGGAGAGGTCCGGGCTGAGTGCTGGCAGTTGGTGCTCCTGACAAGGCATCAAATCTGTGCTGATTCAGCACACAAACCACTCCCTGACACCGATGGGGACTACTTCGAGTCGTTCTATCTCTTTCTCATCCATTCTTCTGTTCATGTGGCCCCTTGTTCTCTCATTCAGTGCATCATTTTTCTAGTCCTGGAGAGCAGTAAATTCCTTCTGCAATCATGCATCTGAGTCTCTTCATCTTCTGTTAGACTGGAAGGCTGATGAAGAAGTGAATATCTTAGCTTTCCTTCATAGGCTCTGCATGGGTAACTTGTATCTGCCCTTAAGAACTTGGGAGAGAAAGCCCTCAAGATGTGAGTGAACAAAATGATTGGTATTTGGTAGAAAAGACACAAACTATAATTCAAAATATGATCCTACCACAATGTGAATTGCTGTATTGTTTGTTCTTTGTGAGTTGGCAAAAAATAATTTGAGAACTGTTAAAATATGTAACATCACTTAACCAGATCCATTAGGAAATATTTCAGTCAAAGCTAATCTGAAATATTGGTCTGTTTTAAAATTTGTGGGCCTTCACAGGTTCCACTAAAACAGGTTACACTCATTTCTACTTAACAACCGTTTATTTAGAATGCTAGGGACAAGTTGCAGTCTTGGAAATTTATCTTACAACTCTAATTTCTTTACGTATTTACAAAGACTAACTCATATTAAATCACCCAATAAAACCTGAACAAGCAACAATAACATTTTCTCCTTACACAATTTGCTTTCTATTGAAGGCTACATGAAGAGGAGAAGCTCAATTATCTTAAGATAAAAATGTTAGATTAGGTGAAACTGCATATTTGCTAGCCATCTGGTTCAGTCACAAACTCCCCAGGAATCCTGAACATATTTGCAACTGAAAAGAATCTGAACTTGAATGACTTTTAAATTGGGACATAAAACGTGGTGACTCAAACTAGGCACAGATACTGATAAAGGGCCAATGAATAGGTTTATTTTGAGTCTTATGCGCTTTAGTATTCTTTTCTTCAGATATAACTAAAAGGATGCAAATATTTGTTAGTAATTGAATAAAAACTCTTTTTCCCACCTGTAAAATGTATTTTAAATTCATCCAAAGAGTCTTCTGCTCCAAGTTAGGCCAGAAAGAAGCAAAAACAAAAACAAAATCAAAAACAAAAATTGGATTGTGTATAATCCTTCTCATTTGCCAGTTTGCAGGGAAATAGTAGTTAAGTTCCTTATGCAAAGGAAACTTTTATAAAGGAAACCCAACGTATTTATGATGAGTTTGGAGACGACAAAATAACAAACCTAATTTTTGTTTGTGGAATTATTTTCACAATCACATAAGAAACACCTCTTCAGCTATCAAGCTGCAGCCTGATGGAAAGTCTACAGTGAGTAGTGTAAATGAGAGCACACGCTGCTGGATCTCTGAAGGAAGCAGAGAACTGTGTACAATATTTGATCTCAAGAAACTCGTGGTGTTTCTGTCAAAGGTGTTTCAACCAGAACAACTCCATCTTGAATAGGAGCTTGATAAAATAAGGCTGAGACCTACTGGGCTGCATTCCCAGATGGTTAGGCATTCTTAATCACAAAATGAGATAGGAGCTCAGCACAAGATACAGGTCACAAAGACTTGTATCCTTGCTGATAAGACAGGTTGCAGTAAAGAAGCTGGTCAAAACTGGCCGGGCGCGGTGGCTCATGCCTATAATCCCAGCACTTTGGGAGGCCGAGGCGGGTGGATCACGAGGTCAAGAGATCGAGACCATCCTGGTCAACATGTTGAAACCCCGTCTCTACTGAAAATACAAAAATTAGCTGGGCATGGTGGCGCACACCTGTAGTCCCAACTACTCAGGAGGCTGAGGCAGGAGAATTGCCTGAACCCAGGAGACGGAGGTTGCGGGGAGCCGAGATTGCGCCATTACACTTCAGCCTGGGTAACAAGAGTGAAACTCTTGTCTCAAAAAAAAAAAAAAAAAAAAAAAAAAAAAACTTACCAGAACCAAGACAGCAACGAGACTGATCTCCGGTTGTCCTCAGGGCTACACTTTCACCAGTGCCATGACAGTTTCAAATGCCATGGCAACATCAGGAAGTTACTCCATATAGTCTGAAAAGGGGAGGCATGAATAATCCACCCTTTGTTTAGCATATAATCAAGACATAACCATAAAAATGGGCAACCAGTAGCCTCCGTGTGCTCTGCTATGCCTGTGGAGTAGCCATTCTTATTCCTTTACATGCTTTCACTTTACTCTACGGATTCATCTCAAATTCTTTCTTGCGAGAGAGCCAAGAACCCTCTTTTGGGGTCTGGATCGGGACCCCTTTCCAGTAATATTTCTATGCACAGATGTCATATATCAAAATGCAAGTCACCAAGTCCTATGTCAGAATACAGTTGATCTTCAGTTTATGGTAGTATGTCTGGCAAACACCAATTTTAGGTCTTGTTAAAATCACTAGTAATAACCTTCCCCCACCTCATTCATTACCCAAACTGCATTTACCTTCGCTAAGGAACTGCAGACTATACCAACACAGGCCACATGCTGTGTTCCAGGATTATCATTTAAAGATAATTCAAACTTTTCAAGCATGTAATTGACAGTGAACAATTTTAAAATATTGACTCTAATTTTGAATCCTAGAGGGAGGATCTTAGATCAATGAAGAAGAAGCTTCACTTGCTGCAAGAGGATTTTCTAAGCTAGGAAGAAAATATTTTCAGTTTAAATGTTACTGGTCTTGTATATTAAAAAAGTTTAATCTATCCAATGCAGAAAATTTCCAAAGGAGTATGTGTAACTTGAAATTTACATTATGTTTTGTTTTGCAACTCAATAAATGTTTGTTAATTTACCATGGCTCAAATTTTGACCGTTGGGCAGGAACTATTTAAGTTGATCATCTTATTGAGGAAGGAATGCCTTGCTCTTTTCAGAGCATGGTATATGGTAGACTTAATGATACTTATTATAAGCTTCCAGGCTTGGGCAAAATTGCAATCTGATATACTGTGTACAAAATTGCATCTGATCTGCTGTGATTGCAAAGGAAATCACAAATAATGAAAGTGATAATGATGAGGAAGGTGATGATAATGATAATGATTGATGACTGCTGATGAAAACAACATTATCAAACACTATGTGCCAAGCACTCTTAGAAGCATTTACACACACTAATGAGTTTAATCAGCAAATAATCTTAACCATTGGTAAAAGCATTGCTAGTAAATAAAAGATTAGGGTTAGCTAAAATATCTAGGTACTTCCTGGAGAAGCTCAACCTTGACGGAGCCCATAGTGGGTGGCTGGTTTAGGAAGGAGCATGCCCATCTGGCTCTAGTGACATTAAGGCCGGAGATTAATTGTGGCCACCTCATAGCAGATGTAATAAAGCTCCACTGGGGTGTATCATAGCTTCTTTAGTTCCCTTCTATCTAATCATTCACTTTATAATAAAAAACTCAGGCAGTTCTCTAGAAAAGTACTATTTCCTTGGGGATGTAGGGAAATGTGTGTTATGTGTTTTGAGTTATCACAATGATTGGAATTTGGTTATCACTGGCAATGAGCAACCAGAGGAGTGAGGGATGTTAAAGTGTCCTGGAAGCTAAGATAGTCTCATATGGTAAATAATCATTTTATCCAAAATGTTCATGGCTCTCCTTTGAGAAACAGTGATGATGATTCAGGATCTAGGTTGACTTTTACAGTGGCAGAACTGGAATAGAAAATGATATAGTAAGGAAAAAATTATAGAGTCAAGTCTGGAATATTTCCCTCAATTTTTTAGAAAAATGTTAGGTTGCAATGAGAATGTACTAGTATTTCAGTACATTTATTTGTTAAATAATTGTTGAAGAATACATCTTTGCTGTGGAAGTTTTAGAAGTAGGAGGGAAATGTATTTGATGAATATATTGAATGAATTTCCTTCCAGGAATATTATTATTATTTTGATACGGAGTCTTACTCTGTCACCCAGGCTGGAGTGCAGGGGCACAATCTCGGCTTACTGCAACCTCCACCTCCTGGGTTCAAGCGTTTCTCATTCCTCAGCCTCCTGAGTAGCTAGGATTATAGGCATGCACCACCATGCCCAGCTGAAATTTGGTATTTTTAGTAGAGATGGTGTTTCAACATGTTGCCCAGACTGGTCTTGGATGCCTGAGCTCAGGTAATCTGCCCACTGCGGCCTCCCAACGTGCTAGAATTATAGGTATGAGCTACCTCACCCGGCCTTCAGGCACATTAATTGATTGTGCATAGTACAGATCATACAGACAACACATATTTTAAAATTGCTATTTTGATTATTTGCATTAGAATGGAGTCTTTCAGAGCCTCAAATCAATAGTGTATACTTATAAATTCTGGAGTTCTTTAAGGCTTCTGTATGTAAAACACCATTAAATATTTACCTCTCTTTAAATATTGAAAGAAATAAGTTTTAATTATATTTCCAGTGTTCTATTTATCTTTGCATTATTCCAAACAAAATTGGAGGGAATTTATTTATATTACATGTCAAAACTGTCTTGTGAAGTGATGCTTTAGCTGATATTACAGAATATGATAAGCCAAAGTATGACTGTTTGGTATGCTAAGTACTTTGAACTAAAGAAGATTAGAAGGCCGCAGAAGCAGCCTCAGAAGCAAAATCTCTCTCTGACCTCCTGCCCTCCTGTCTCCTGCCCCTCTTTCTCACTTGAATTGAGTCATAGAAACTGGAATTTGTCTTCTTCTTCCCTGAAGCAAACCATAAAACCTCAAAAGGTCACTCTTTGCCTTGTCCCTCAACATTCTCATTCCAGCAGGGTCTTGCCCCATACCCAGGAGGAAGGAAGGCTTCACAGCCAGAAAAATCTGCACAGACAGGCCTTGTGGGTTTCCAGCCTTGATCCATTACCATTAGATTATACCCTCTGTCCAATCACATTTCTATATGGTTATGCTTTCTTTATCAAATCTAAGCATATAATAAGTTTACCCTGGGTCTTTGGATCTTTGTTTCTGAAAGCTCCCATGTCACATAAAACTTTAATTAAATAAATGTGTTATGCTATTCCCTTGTTAACTTGTCTTTTGTTATGAGTGTCAGCTGTGATCCTTACGATGGGCATGGAAAGCTATTACACCTTTCTGCCCTTACATTAATACGATGTAGGCATTTCTGTAAACCAGCTGTCGTAGAGATAGCTTTTCTCAGTGGACTTTCTACAGCATTAGGCTGCAGTCTCTAGGCACTGTTAGGCTGCTTACCTGCCCAAGAGTTTTCAAGTTTCCAAAGTACATCCTGAACAGTGCTCTCCCTACCAAAACATCAAAGCCCTAATGTCTGAAATTTCTTCTCTGACCCTTAGAATGAAGTCAGCTCTCAATGAATTTGTCGTGTTTCATCAGATTTCTGTATCATTTTGGTAACAACTAACCGTTGTTATATTATTAGTGCACCTTCCTAATTAATATTTATCCTTTTTAATTTGGTAAGATATTTGCTTACTATCCTTTTCTTTAGAATTATTCTTCCCAGTGGAGAAGATACAAAATAGAACTTTATTTCTTTTGCACAGGAGTATGCTTATCGGAAGCCTCTGTGTCTTTAGCTACATGAGTTTCCTTTGCGTACTCTAAAACTAGGGTAGGAGGGGCAGGCCCTAGTCCCCTGGAACCAATGCTGGGCCTTAACCTGTGCCTCTGTGTTCTCTGGGAGAGCCACAGAATTCAAAAATCCAGAGCATGGCTGAAGGAGTTAGGCTATCCCTCCTTAGTGGGACCATCCAACAATTAAGAAAGTTTATTATCAAATTTTCTGTTCATATCTCTCACCTGTATCAGTGTGAGTTATAGCAGACTCCAATAACTGTACCATACCCACAGGTCAGTTTAATTAAACACTTGCTATATTAATTAATTAATCCTGGAAAATATAAAATGTATAAAACTATGTCTTTAAGAAAACTAAGTGATATTCCTAAAACTCTGGGTATGATGATCTAATTTTGATTAAAACTATGATTTATTCAAATATATAATGGCAAATATATAATAAAACAAAATTTTTGTCTTGTTCCCCCCTGGATATTTGGATTATGAATTATAAGAAATTTTCATGTTCTTTTTGTGCTTATCTGAATTTTTCAATTTTAAAAATAAACATGTATTCAGTTATAAGAAAATACTAATTTTCTTTTTTTAATTTTTAAATTTTATTATTTATTTACTATTATTATATTTTTCAATGGATGAGAGATCTCTACGTTGCCCAAGCTGGCCTTGAAAGCAAAGCCTCGCCTTCTCAAGCACCAGGACAATTGACCTGAGCCACTGAGGCTCAAGAAAATACTAATTTTCAAACTACATTGAAAGCGCTATGCTAGCCCTTGAAGTGAGGTTGAAGGATTATTAAAATAACATTATATAGTCTATGCTCTTAGAAACTTATAATTTGGTTTATTGACCAAAGATATATGCAAACAAAAATTTAAATCATTATATATTAAAGACTTAAATAGTAAAAAAAAAAAAAAAAAAAAAAATCATGTTTTGAGGTAGCATGTAATAAATGATAATGAGTTTTATATCTTTAAATAATCTTATTTAATTATTACAAAATAAACCTTATGGTTTATTTTGATCCTCTTTGGTAGGGTGAGAAAACTGAGAACTTACTTGTAAATCTATATGTAGATTACAACATAATAACAGCTAATATTTAGCTAATATTTGCAGAGTGCCTATGATGTGCCAGGAACCATTCCATGGTATTCCATGAGGTTAAGCATGGTGCATTGGTTAAGAGGGCAATTCCCTGAAGCTTCTGCTTGACTTAAGTCTTCACTTTGCTATTAAAGGAAGTCATGTGAGCTTGGGCAAGTCGTTTATCCTGACTGAGTCTTCATTTCTTCATTTTGAAAACTAAAGCAATAATATCTGTCTTACAGGGTATTAAGTGGAGTAAATAAATTGTTTATATAAAATACTTAGCACATATGTGATATTGTGTTAGCTATTACCACAATATATTAACTCATTCAAATTTTATAACAGCATCAGGCAAGCATTAATGATATCATTAATATGTCTACTTTTAGATGGAGAAATCAAGGCCAAGAAATGTTAAATGATTGACTCAGAGACGGTAGGTGGCCTGGCTAGATTTGAACTATGATACGCTAGTGTCTATGCTTGGAACCACTCTATTGAAGTGTGTCATCCCATTATAAACAGTCTAATATATTTAATATTATGAATAAGTTTCTGATAAGTAATAAGTAATGCATGTCTTCATGATGCCATAAAATAAATATGCTTTTGGAAAACAATAGTGATTATTTATGTAACATATACTATTAGAGTTTTAAGAAGTAAACAGTTGTCTCTGGTATTTGGTAAACTGATTTGATCAAATAATATATCCTTACTGAGGACAAGGGCAGAATCCTCTTTCCTCCCTCCTCCTTCTACCCTCTCTCTCTCTCTGTCTTCCTCTTTATTTCACACTCTCACTCAATCTTCTACTGAGCTAGCATTGTATTGCTTTTGTTTTTTGTTTGAGGGCCTGTGTTGGTAATGCAAAGCTCACGGTGAATCCAAATCTTTTTCTGTGAGATATAATTGAAATCTCAGAAGTCATTGACTTCAATGTGGAGTTCAAATTCTTATCCCAAAATATTTTACATGATTATTGTCATACCCCTTATATTTCAGTATTTTAGATGGGAAATGGCTTGATATAAATGGTTTAAAATAGGTTTTATTAAAGGAGTAACAATAATAGGGTAGGCACATAATTTATTAGATATATATTTGTTAATGTAATGGGAACTATCACTAGAAAAGAGAGCAAATCAAAGCAATTAAATATTTATGCTGGAAGAATATTCTAAGTTCAATAAAATTTAAACCAATTATAGAGCTTTTAAATTATTTTAAATTGTGAGTTGTAAATATCAACCTAAATATATATCTGTGGAATGACTTTGTTTCTTGCCCCTAAAATAGTTTAATCACCCCTGGCTGTACTTTAGAATCAATGGGGCATGGGGGTTAAAAATCCTCATGTCCATGTTAGACCCTTGACCATAATCTTTTTTTTTTTTTTTTCACTGTTTCAAAGTTTATTGGGGGTTTTAGTTGGTGTAACACTTGGATAGTTGGTTGCATTGTTTATATGTAGATCTTTTTACATTGTATGATAATGTACACTACTGATATATATAGTTCACAGAATAAGATCCTTTGGAACAAGACATGTGATACTGGATCTATATGACCATAATCTTTTTTCTGCAGCTTCCCAAGTAATTCCAATATGCTGAGTACAATTGCTTTAACAGTTTACTGAATGTTCATGTACACTGACATGAAAGTTTGACTTTTCAAAAGCATTCTATTAAAATAGCAGAATTTGCTTCTCAGCCACTTGAAGTTTGGCTCTCATCACAGGAGCAAGCATCTTCCCATTGAGAAAGGACGTTCAATTTGGCAGAACTCTGAGAACAGGAAGAACCACAAAGGACATTATTTATCTTTTCCTAGGGTTTGAAGCCATCATCACACATGAATATGTTTATTTATTAGAATAATAAATGGTTTCATTTTTAGATTCACATGCAAGAATCTCAGCATTTTTAAAGACGGACCTTTCATAGTCTCTAAAATCTCAAACTCACTTGTTTTTTGTCTTTCTCTGCTCTCTACATATATATGATTTTTGGCAGGCAGAAT
Source organism: Aotus nancymaae (assembly GCF_030222135.1). Lineage (NCBI taxonomy): Eukaryota > Metazoa > Chordata > Mammalia > Primates > Aotidae > Aotus > Aotus nancymaae. The sequence continues at coordinate 75,961,616 of NW_026988425.1, forward strand.
TTTCATTGATTAAAATCAAAGAGAAAAGCATTTTTAAAAACTGTTTTAAAAATCCCAGATATTTTCAACAGATGAAAAGCTGGCAACTGGGCCACTTGCTTTGAAATAAAAATAAAGGGATACAATATTCTTAGAAGTCTATTTCTATCCAAGAATCTTACATTTGTTGTTAAAGCCAATAGCTTCATTGTCAGGTAATAGAAAATCAGAGCTTTCTCTCCACCCTGAGGGTACTTTTCTGAATAAATGGAGCTCAGGTTGCTGAGCTCCAACTAAATTAAAGAGCCATCTTTTAATAGCTGAGGCATGAAGCTATTATCTCCCTGAATATACCACCTACTGAGAAGCAAAGACTACAGAACCATCTTAAGGCACGCCTCTCAATAATCCTAAATGGAGGACCCAAGAAATAGAGATAGAAAAGGAAATATCTTCTTCTTACACTTCTGGTGTCAGTTTCTTCTTAGTTCATTTTCTACCTCATATTCCCCCAATAATCTCATTTTTATGACTTTTCTCATGTATCTACCATCATAGACAGGGTCCACTCTGCTCACGATAGTCTTGTTCAAGAATAGTCTTATTATAATATTAAGCTTTGTCACTATGTAGGAAAGTAAGAACATCACATCTTAACAGTTTACTTGTTTTATTTAAACATTATGAAACTCTGTAAGATCCTTCAATATTAGTATCAAGCAGGTTTTATATATGACCAGGCTATAATATACAAAAATTGCTGGCAAAGTGAGGATATCGTCCATCTGTGTAAGAACTAAAACACTAAAAGTAAATGATTTAATTTCATATTATCCTTGGACTTTTTTCTTCTCCAAGGCAATTAATGTATTGCAATTAAGTAAGGGAAAAATTTTAAGACACGTCTTTGAATGTCAATGACAAACTCATTTAGGTGTGTTTCCATTCAAGTCATTGGACCAGCAATTGACACTTGCACCCAAGAATTCGTTTCTGTATATCAGAAAATTCAGAAACTATTTTTTATGTTGAAAATCTAGAGTAGGGATGGAAATATTGCAAAATGTATTCTTTGTTATTGGGAGTGTAAAGTGCTAAAGAGAAGAACTTAAGTATGAAAAGAAAAACTTTTAATTCAGCACCCATGATTAAGTTATAAAGCATTTCAATTATGTTGATCTAATCAACAACACCATAGATTTCTGGGATTGCTAAACTGGCTGGAAAAATAAATTATGCTTTGAGTCATATACAAAGAGAATAAAGCCAATATATTTTGGAATAATACCATAGTTGATTTAGCAACACCATATATATGATCTTTTTTTCCAACTGCAAAAGTACTAGGAAATGAAAAGCGTATGTATTTACAATTTGAAGTAAAATGTATCAGAACAAGAACGAATTAAATGGCTTTTTTGGAAATAATATATTTACAGGGTTTGACACAAAGAAAAATAGCTAAGATTCTACAACTCAGAAGAATCAAAAGATATGCAGTAACACAAAATTGACTTTTAATGTACCAGTTCATTGTATCTTACAGGAAACAAAAACATTTTTTTTGGTAATACAGATTGATTCTTCTCCTCAAATTTATACTCAGTATCTATTAAATGTCTTTAAATATTGGTCTTCTTTTAATCAGGTGACTTAATGACTTTTGTATTTTTCATTTCTTTCATTGTACACCCGTTGCTGCTCTGGCAGTAGTGAGCTATGATACAGTTAACTTCTTAACCAAAGGATGTCAGTTATCCCTTGATTTTCTTAATGCATTCTATTGCTAAAAACTGATAAGTGAGTCCCTTTTAATCCTCTCCTCCTTAGTGGTCAGCTACTCCATGAGACCACCATATTCTTTGGAGTACTAAAATTAAGAAACCCAGAATGGCTGCCAGCAACCAAATTGGAATCTCCTTTAAGTCTACTTCTAATTGCCAAAATAATAAGTGACTATATTATTGCATAAAATAACACTTTAACAGGTACCGGCCCCCTTTCTATGAGAGAAAGTTTAAATTTACAAATGCCATATTTGGCTAAAAATTACTGTGATACAATATGGCAGCAGTCATTTAAAGATGGCTTCCAGTGTTAATGTGACCAACTTATTTTCATTCTTATATTGTCTTTTTATTTGAATAGCTTTTTTTTTGTTTGTTTGGGGTTTCCAATGTAGATGTCTCAGTGAAATGTGCAGATATACTTTGTTCCTTATACGGTCACCAGTGTTAATTATGGACAAAATCATTAAAACAAGGGTTCCTAGCCCAGCCTCCCACAGAATCTCTTTGACACTCTTGGAATCCAAGTCTGAGGAGCAATTTCTGAATTAGCCAGTGTTGTACCAACTTTTTGTTAGGAATTGTATTAGAATAATCTTTCTTTTTCAGGCATGCTTAGTGAGACATCATGAGGAATAAAGTCGGAAGTAGATATTTGGTGGAAAAACAGCAAAATGAGAACATTAAAAAGACTCATTCAAGTAGGAGTCTAAAGGGCATGGAAATTCTGAGCCTCTGAGCAAAATCAGAAGATAAAAATTCTGCTCAGCAGTATTCATTGTGTTAAGATTTTTTGTTTTGTACACGAATGGAAAAATGATGTGTAAATTAATATAGATTTTAATCAGCTAACAGTCACTGCAGAGATTTTGATCAGCACCAATTCCTATACTAGTAAGTATTTAAAAGTTAAGAAATGCTACTATATTTAACATTATAAAGGTAGAGTTCTGGATATAACTGAAAATTAGACGCTTGCTTCAATAGAAATTTGTTCTCACTTGCATTTCCAACAAAATTATTGGAACATACATAATAATAGTTCAAGTATGGACTTCTTCCAATGAGCTAGCCCCCACATTTGAGGTGTTAAGAGTTGTTATTTAGAGATAGTTCCCTCTTTAAATAATATATAACCTCATCCTAGACCATTTAGGTATCTTCTTTAATTTAGAAATGCAAGTTCTATTTATACCACCAGTGTTTGAGTTTAAACCTTATGAACTCTTTGGATTTATAGTTTTGTACAATTTGCATATCCAACCTAACTAAAAAATGTGCATGCATAACATTGTCATCTTTTAATAGTAAAGCATCTGAAAATTTTCAGATATGTTTTTGATGAAAGAAAGGATCTACTTTTATTTACAATATTTTGTCTGAATAATATATGATTATAGTTATGGTTTCATGGACTTCCAATTGTTCTATACCTTCCACACACATAACTCTATATTTATAGAGTAAATTTATTAGAATTATTACAGAGCTTTAAATGCAACCACAATCCATTCAGGAAACAGATTTATTTACTCATGTTCATGGGAGGAAAATCTACATAAAAACATTCATGAAAGCATACCAACTATGTCATACTTGGATTGTTATAGTAAATCCCATTTATTAGAATTCATTGTGAAATAATGGGAAACCACGAAATGTAATTTGAATACAAATATTGGTCCCTGTGGGGTCTCAGCAGTCATAAAAATATAGGAAAACAGAGCTTTATTTAAGATTGAAGCTGCTAATGTGGATAGTTGTGTTTTGAAGCTGGACTTAACCTTTTATTTAAAGCCCTGAAGATTTTAGTGTAAACTCTTTGATGACAGCTTCAGCATTTAATTGAAGCCTAATGATGACCAGCAAGGAAAGTGACATCATTAACCACATTTTCTATTTGGGATAAGGTTTGGAACTGCATTTTTGATTTTTTCCCCCAAACATAGGCACTAGTTGGGTTTTCTAGTGTATGTACAAATCAGAATAATAAGAATTTTGAAAGTTGGGTCTTTGTTTCTGAATTAGGCATTTCTTTTATGATGTAATTGTTTTTCATATAATGTAAATAACAAATATTAAATAAGTTTAAAGTTATTTTTATAGGACAATAACATTTCATAGGCTAACAGAAAGTCAAGCTGCTAAATTTTACAATTTTTCTGTCCAGCAGTTTATCTATATAACTGCCCTGAGTAGATGCTAAATGCTGCTTAGCAAATGGCCCTTAGAATTTAAATACAACTCAGTAAAGCTACTCAAAAGATAAAACAATTCTTCTCAGACGTGTAATTTTAATTATAGGAAGGTAGAAGTCTTTCATTGGTTAAATATTATCTGCTTATTTATGTCTCATACGTCATATAAATGGGATTAAGGAATTTTAACTGTGCTTGTTACTATGCATTGGAGTCCATATGAATGTTTTCTGTTTTTTGGTCAAAAAGGCAGGATTTTAAAGAGTAAGATATTCTGTCTATTGGAGACTTGAAATACTAACTTTTAGAAAGCTATAGATTGTTCCCTTGTGAAACGGAGTTTTATATAAACTCAGTTTATGTAAAGAAGGCTGTATTTCAAATTCGTTGCTCTAATTTGTTTATTGTAGTGCATTTCAAAATTGTACAAATGTGTAAAGTTTGTGCTTGTGGAAGCTGCTGCTCTGAGTAGCTTTACTTTCCTTAATTTAATCCTAGCAATTCTCAAGCTATTGCATGCCCCGTTCATGAAAGGATACTTTGTTGGGATGATACAGCTTAAACAGTTTGGCTCTAAAGTCTCTTTAAGTAGAGCTTCCCTTAAATTTATATTAATTTATGATATATATTTAATGATAGCTTTACAAAAAACAAATCAGTGAATTGGTCTTTATGAAAATGACTCTTTACAGTAAGTAAAAAAGGGTTATCACAGTTTTGGTAACTTTCATGAGTTCATATTGGAAAAAAAAACCACCTTTCACATGTTCTTAATGACTTTAAAACTGACGCGCTCTAGCGGCACAATCAGTTGTATGCTCTGAAGCAGTAGACACCGTACAGCTTATGCTTTTTATCTGGGAAACCCACGAAGCGCACTGCAGCCTCAGTAGGACTGCAGCGCCTTCGTGGCCTAGAGATAGGGTAGCGGACGCTGCCGTCAGCCAACCAGCCCGCATCACAGCGGTCATATCCAAGGAGTTTCCAGGCAGCAAATATCTGGCCCACTTTTGCAATCTGAGCACCATCATTGAGACAAGCTTGCACCGCTTCATCATAGGTCAGTTTGGTGGGGTGGATCAGATAGTAAAAACGGCCTGTAGAGAGAAGGAGACAGAGTCAGTGGACTGGTCTGCAACTGAGCCACGCAGAAAGAGCCAAAAACGGAAGTGGTTCCTCAATGAAGTAACCCAAACCGGAAGTGGTTCCTCAATGAAGGGGGAGATAGAGCAATGTTTGGAAAGTTTTTGTAATATAGAAATGTCAATTAAATGTAGTGTCCCTAGGTCACTTCCATTAAATTAATTTTTTCCCTTACCCCTTAATATGTGTCCAGATATGCCCCTTTCATAATTTTAAAAAGAAAAGGGAAATGGGAGACTCAGTTTCTGTTAGCTAATTAGTGACTAAAAGAGCCCTTCTGTGGCACTAGAGAAGACAGAATTCCATGTTAAAAGCAAGGGCGATTTAAATTCTAGCTGTAGCAAGACTGAACCCCAGCACAAGTTTCTGGAGAGGCAAAATTTGAATGTGAAAGGATCAAAACACATTCCTGACATAAAAGTCCATTTAAAAAAAATCAAAAGCCCTCAAGTCCTTTTCATTCCAGGTATCAATAAGACATTATTCTCATTCAAAGACTACGGTATGAAAATGCATAAAATACAGGAAGTCACTTGCCGCAGATAATATGAACTCAGAATGTAAACCTAGTCTGTGTTGGGTCGCTAGCAAAGGAGACAAATTTGTTTTTTTTTTTCAGCTTCCATTGGTTGGAACCCTGACACCTATTTCTTGATTTCACTAGAAAGACAAATTAGTCTCGACCACTTATTGAATAGTGTTAATTACTGAGATTCCTTCAATATGTATTAAATGTGTAAAATGTATAAAATATCACTTCAACTGACTGAAAGTGATACATACACACTGACCGAAGATTTTCTCATGCATCTTAGTTTTAGGTAGAACCTAATCAGACTCTCTTGCCTGATTAGATATTGTAATATGATATTCTCCTGCCCCTCATTAGACATAGGTTACTGAAGTATAAATTAATGCTTGCCATTTCTTACTAGACTGAGATGATGTGATTTGGAGAAAGGGTAGTGGCCATTGGAACATTAACTGGAGGTTAAATACAATCATCTATACCAGAGTTCAGCAAACTCAGCTCATGAGTCAAAATTGGCCTCCTACCTGTTTTTGTAAATGAAATTTTATTGGAACACTGCCATCTCCATCTGGGTTTAGTATTTTAATGGCTGTATTTTGTGCTACAACATACACATTTACAATGAGCAGTTGCAGCAGACACCACATGGCCATCAAAGCCAAAAATATTTACTATATGGCCCTTTACAGAAAAAGATTGTTGGCTGGGCATAGTGGCTCACGTCTGTAATTCCAGCACTTTGGAAAGCTGAGGCAGCCTTACCATGTGAGGTCAGGAGTTGGAGACCAGCCTCGCCAACATAATGAAACCTTGTCTTAGCTAGGTATGGTGGCACACACTTTAGTCCCAGCTACTCAGGAGGCTGATGTGGAAGAGTCACTTGGGAACCTGGGAGGTGGAGGTTGCAATGAGCCAAGATTGTGCCACCACACTCCAGCCTGTGTGACAGACAGGGTGATACCTTGTCTCAAAAAAGAAAAGTTGACCCTTGACCTCTAATCTCTTTCTATTTTTCCCAAAGCATATCACCAGGGACCTGAAATATAAATGATGGGTCCAGGGCTTGCTTCATGGGTGTGCGAGCTGTGACACCACACAGGGCCTCACATGTCTACATGTGGGGTTCTGCATTTAGTTCAATGCTCTGCTGTCACCATCTTAAAATTTTAACATTTTTGAACAAGAAGCTCCACATTTTCTTTCCTTCTTCTTTTTTTCTTTTAGAGAGGGAGTCTCACTATGTTGCCATGTCTGTTCTCAAACTCTTGGGCTCAAGCAATCCTCCTGCCTTGGCCTCCCAAAGTGCCAGGATTACAGGCACGAGCCACTGCACACAGACCACATTTTCATTTCACACTGGGCCCCACAAATTATGTGGCTGACTCTGAAGGAAGCAAGAGAAGGGCTGAGAGGTGCATGAATATAATGAATCAGTCATCAACATTGATGCAAGCTTTCCTTCTGCTTTCACCTGGAGAGTTAGTTCTATTTCCTTTATCTTGCTTACTCCCCACTTTGTCCTGAGTTTTGATCATCTATGAATAAATGCACCTGTGATTGAGAGAGGGCGAGCATGGGTAATAACAAAGGCACACTTACTTTGATTGAGAGAGCCATATCCTATGGAGGGCACACACTGGCAGCATCATCTTTGACAGTAGGGAACAGACCTCAAGCCACATGACAGTTTCAACTATTTCATATAAAAATGGGATGAAATAAAACCTAGGAGTACTGGGAATATACACTTTTGCTTGACTTATGTGGATATTTAAAAATAATGACACTCAAGAACTTTTTGTATCTTTTTAAACTAGAGTAAAACTTCAAAGCTTGTTTTTGTTTGTTTTTCTAAGAAGATAAGATTAAAAGCCAAGTTTAGTTACTGGTATAATATAGAATGGTCCCTGAGACAGGAAAGAAGGTAATACAGTTATTATCTTACCATTGAAATTGGATGTAAAACAGAAAACATCATATCTGCTTTTATCTTTGTCCCAAAATCCGTAGTTCCTGACTCCGGGCACTGTGTTCTGGCCCCCACAGGGCTCTCTGGGCTTTGTGATGGGATACTGCACAGAGCCATCACTGAGCCAGCCGGCATTGCACCAGTCCAGCCCGCCCCGCCAGGCATCGTACAGCTGGTCAAAGGAGGCGATCACAGCATCCTGGTCCAGACACACCTGCTGCGCCTCGTGGAAATTGAGATTGTAGCGCCCCAGCCGTGGAAAGTAAGGGAATACCACACCTGTCCAAAGGAGAAGGCAAGGAGTCATTAGAAGCCCCAAAACTAACAACTCTAAGCAAATCCCACCTAGCTGGTGAAAACCATAATACAGCCTCCATCAGATGAGGCAAAAGTTTTTTGTCAACTAGCAACTGTTTCTCATGATCCTTTTCCCCTTTAAGCATCCTCTCAGTTCTGAGCAACTCATGATCAGCAATTTTGCTTGATAACTTCAGTGATTTATTGCTTTTGCTAAGAGTTCAACTCTAGCCTTAAAATTCTCTTTTCTGAAGAGATCTGTCTGCAGATTACAGTTTCCAAATAGCCCTCCCTGAGAACATACCATCTGCTGCGAGTTACTAGCCCTACAATGGGTTACTACTGAGCCCCTGTCACCTAGGGAAAGTCCGTATTGAATACTAGCAGTTGGTGGCGGATATGGAAATACTCAATGTTGAATATTAAGAGCAGAGGGGATGTAGTGCTCAAAGAGAAGGTATTTATCAAAATTCACAATGTTTTTCTTAGTAATTTTTCCTATATAATTAGTAATTAGTTTTATGTAGTCTTTTAAATGTATAGGGAAGCATATTAACAAATGATTCAAATGCTGATATATAACTCTTTTTATATGGTCTTCTAATAACTTGCAGATAAGTAACCTTCACATAGGGGGATTCTTATTTGGCGAAATTCTTAAAGCAAGCTTGTCCAACCCTTGGCCTGCAAGCCACATGTGGCCCAGGACAGCTTTGAATGCAGCCCAACACAAATTTGTAAACTCTCTTAAAACATTTTGAGATATTTTTGTGATTTCCTTTTTCAATTTTTTTTTGTAGCTTATCAGTTATCATTAAGTGTTAGTATATTTTATGTGTGGCCCAAGACAGTTCTTATTCCTCTAAAGTGGCCCAGGAAAGCCATAAGTTTGGATTACCCCTGCTAAAGTGAATTCCTTTGTATATCTAACAAGAACATAATTAAACAATTTTATTTCAGATTAATAAGACAGATTTGTACAGTGAGACACTCCTCCATAGAAAGCACCATGGTACTCTTATATGTTTACTTTTAATGGGGCTCTTATTCTTATTTTTTTTTTCTGCCCTTAAATAGCACGACTAAAATAAGGGCTTTCATTTAAAAATATTTCCATTACTATTTTTCAACTTCCACATTTATATATTGCAAACTGAAAGTAAGGGGTTTGAAACATTTTTATTATAAACAGACAAAAAATTTCCCTAAGCTTGTCCTATAAAAGGTAGGTACAGAATAGACATCCATTGATTGACTAATGCCAAATAATTAAGTTAAATATTTTGAGGACAGAAGTTCCATAGCAAATGTTAACAGTGTGACTCGGCATTTGTTTTGCCTGGGAAGATGTTATGGCTTTCCAAAACATTCCTTTTGTTCAAATAATTATGGGAGGTGACCAAGCTGCCTCACAACACTCTGCACAATTTTCTTTAAAGGCTAAGGATTACCAAATAAGAAAGAAAACTGCATCACTTGCTGGACTTTGAAACGGACTACTGTGTCAAAATATTTCTCTCATGGTTATTAAAAGATAACTAATTTAGAATCATTATTCAACGACTTGCCTCAAATTTTTGAATATAATTAGAAGTAATTAGTATTATATCACGTGGAATGCAAACATTTGTCCCACTGACACAGTAATTTGGTGAGTTATAGCACATGTGCTATTTTATGAGACTGCAGATGCTATTCAAGATGATATATAATCCACTAATAGCATAACCAGTACACAGGAAATATTTCTTTAATAAATTGTCCTAAAAGACTCTACAAGAAGAAATTTCAGTGGCCTTAAATCAAGTCACGTCCACTGAAGGCCTCTGTAGGACACGTTTGTCCCTGTAGGGCAATCCAGCTGGCACCATCCATGAAAGGCAGAGCTCCAAGAAGGCTTCCTGATCTCATTCTGCCTTCTCAGGTTCTTGGCTGAAGGATCTATAAGCTGAATTAGAGCCAAAAGGAAGGAGTAAAAGCCTCTATTGGTTGCCACTAACTCCTGTGGTGAGTGGGAGGGAAGGCCTGGAGATGATTCTATCTAAGGAGGACTCTGCCCAGGCACTGAGCTGGGAACCCAGTGAGTGCTGGGAAAAATCCATTATGGTGCTCTGGTCCCTCATGTCTTTTATCCTCTTTCCTCAGTCACCCTGGGAGTGCTGATGAAAAGGGAAACCTTCAATTTATTCATTAGAGATTCCCTTTTTTGCTAGATCTTAAGTGACAGAAATCTCAAAGTATATCAACTTGAAAAGAGAAAGAAACCAGTGGGGTTGACTTCCATTTCCAAAATGGCTGAAGATGGTAACAATGGAGAATGCAGAATATTTTAATTTATGCTAATTTTAAAGACCCGGAGAACCTTTTAGGTTTAAATTCACTGTAGTGTGTTTTTGGTGGACTCTCATAAGCATCCGGAAAGACTTTTCTTTAGTAATTTGTTTTTGATTAACCACTAAACGTTACTTAAATATAATTGATTTAGTTCCAAATCCAGTGCTGTATATTTTTATTTGAGTTTTTTCAAATGTAACATAATTTCATACAATCATTTTAGAAAGTGAAACTTAGGTTAAAATTTTGGTATTTTTCAAATGTAAGAAAAATACAACTAACTGTTGTATCAGCTCAAATGATTTACTTAACAAATTTGAATTACTGTTTGATATGCTGGAAAGAACATATCCCAAGTAAATCAAGGTAAAGCTCTATGCTTTACTCAAAGTTTTAAAACTTTCCCTGTATTCTATAAATTTCACATATACATTTCAACAATATGATGTTTTTATAAGCAGGGCCATTTTTGGAACTACATGATTATTATATTAGTATTTTATTTGTTGACTTATTATACTTCCAGCTAGTTAAGGTTTTAACATCCAATTGCAGAAAACTTCTTGGCTCTGTAGAAAAAATGTGTACTTCTTACAGCTGAATTATGGAGCAAATGGTTCCTATTATCCAGTGTTGCAAAAATAAGAAAAGTTAAACTTTTATGGGTGGGAAAGAAGGTGGTATGATTATCCAAGGAATATCTGACTAATGTATCCTTCATACGTATATATCAAAAGATAATCAAAAGCTCGTAACTTTCTGTGGAGGGCTGGTATGTATCATTACAAAGGAGATTAGTAAGGATGATACATTATATGGGAAAGAATAATACCAAATGATGTGAGTTTAGTTATTTGAAACACATTTGGAGAACACATTTTTCAAGATTTATAATTACCCAGCTCAATTCATTCTAGTTGTTGGCAAATATCAGTTTGTTAGACATATGAAAGGTTTCCACATCCTGGGACGTATAAAAGTTAAAGTAAGTTTTAATAATGACACAAAGTAAATGTTTCCAGTAATAAAAGGCAGATACCATGTAGCATAAATAATATGACCTCCCTTAGTGCCTGTCATAGTGCTTATCAGTGCTATGCACATATCTGAAATTATGTTTCTATTTCTGATAGTTCTCAGACTATAATTTTGTATATTTAGCCCCATTTTCAACAATGGAAGATGAATACAGTGGAAGTTTAGAAGCATAAATGTCACATTTTGTGTATCATTAATTGTGTATTTATTGATTGCTGAGCCCAGTTGATTTCTGATTCTGTAGCCCTAGCTTGCCCCTAAATTTCTAGTGACATTCTTTTGTTTTATCTGTATAAATCTTGTTGCTTGTTGGGTGCTATTTCTAGGTAGGTAATTGGTGGCAATCAGAGGGCTCTGCCCTATCCAAGATTCTGTATGAAAATACTGTGTTTCCACATCTAATTCCAACTCACACGGAGGTCAGTCTTTGTTAAGGATTTACAATTTTTTTTTGTTAGTGTGATTATACAAACAGTTCTTAAGCAACAACTAAGAGCAAGGCACTGTGCTTGCTATTCTAGGACATAGGTAGGGGTGTGGCCTCTTCCTATATTTGACAGAACCCAAGACAGAATAAATATATATAGTTTGGACATATATATATATATATATATATATATAGAATCTAAGACAGAATAAAAGCTTATAATACAAATAGGAGCTATATAATTTAAGCATCACGAAGAATTTTTTTTTTCTAATTGGTAACATTCTTTAGTGTAAATAGCATTTAACCTGGTATTAAAGGACCAACACAATTAAAGATAATGTGCAATTACAGTTGGAAAAGCAGCTCAATCAAGGCATGTAAAATGAGATGCTTCCCTGGCCTTTTGATGCATGTTAGAAGACTGACAGGGAGCTTGAGTGACAGTTGCCTGATTGGTAGTCACATGTAAGAATGTAATTGATAATGAAAAAGATCAAAAGAGGGAACGAGAGCTAATAAATGACAACCAGAAGATATGTCTTTTGCTATATGTGGTTCACCACAGATTTCAAACTCTCATGCATACAAACTGCTGCATCTTATTGTCTATCCCAGAATATGTGGAGATTGTCTTTAGCTTATGTCAAGTTTTCTACATTTATGACTTTTATTTTATTCTTATGGCTATCTTAATTTGTTGTAATTTTACTTTGAAATATGAATTCTCATCTTACTCTGAAGTATATTTAGAAAAAGTAATGTCCCATCTAAGTCTTTTTTGAAAATTATTCAGTGGTAGTGGAAGTAAAAAGGCAAAATAAAATAAGATTGGCTATATCATAATACTTTTTGAAGCTGGATGATGATACATGGATTCGTTATAGCATTCCTTTTACTTTTCCAAATGTTTGAAACTAGTGACAATGAAAAGTTAAAAATTTTTATTCCACCCTTTCACTAATCTGAGACTGAATGCAGGCAAGCTGGAATGTTGTCAGTGGTATCTGTTGTTCACATTTTGCTTTGAGAAATGTCTCTGTCTTATCTGTGATGCCCTCTCTCCTGCTTTACCTTTTGAAAGCCTTACCTTCATGATCTAAAACAAGCATCTCTCTTTACTTTTTTTTTTTTTTGAGACGGAGTCTCGATCTGTCACCCGGGCTGGAGTGCAATGGCGAGATCTTGACTCACTGCAACCTCAGCCTCCTGGATTCAAGCGAATCTCCTGACTCAGCCTCCTGAGTAGGGATTAAAGGTGCTTACCACCATGCTAGGCTAATTTTTGTATTTTTAGTAGAGATGGGGTTTCACCACGTTGGCCAGACTGGTCACGGACTCCTGACCCCAAGTGATCCACCCGCCTCTGCATCCCAAAGTGCTGGGATTACAGGCGTGAGCCACCACACCCAGCCAAGTGTCTCTTAAGAATGGTTTCCATGACTCCCACATTACATGCACATTTTTTTGTATTTGAAAGTTTAAACACTTTGTATCAAACATTCTTTTACTTGTAAACTATTTACTGAGCATGAATTTTGTTCTTGGCACTTGAATGTCCTCAAGTAGATCATGTTTAACAAAGAAGTTTACAAATATTTACAAAACAATAAGTGATTAGAACTATAATGGAAGTCTACATAAGGCACTATGAGAACACCATGGAGGAGGGAGATTTAACAGCTATTATCAACACAGGGCAGGTCCTAGCTTATCGCTCCAATAACTTTGGGCCTTTCAGAATTTTCTGAAGCCTGAAGCTGCTGAATGCTGCTGCCTTTTTAAAGCCTCTCTGCTACCAACAGAAACTTTCCCCTTCTTGAAAACTCTCAAATCATAGTAGAGTAGAGCATGGGCTTCATCCATTGCCTTTGGTATCAAATTCCAGCTCTAGCTCTTACTAGAGCTAGGCCTGTTATCTTAGAAAAGGTGTCTGTCTTAAGCTTCATCTGTAAAGAAGGTTTACTGAACATGAACAAAATGAATAGAACATATGATTATAGAAATTTGTGCCCACTTATTTTACTGACTTCTGCCTAATTTCATTAAATTATTTTAGAATCTTTAATGGACTATATGATTGTTGAATGAAAAGAGCAAAGATTGGAATTCTTTCTCTCTCATGGCACCAAAACAGCATCTGTAAAAATACGTATCAATTAAACTGGTTTCTGGGATTACATTTACTTAGCTCATATGCATCTATGTTATATGGCAGGGAATGTTCCCTAAGCACGGAGAATCTGAAGATTTGCAATGGTGAAGAGCCTAGGAGAAAAAAAATTATTTTCTTAGTCTCCTTTCAGCATCTCTAATTGTGTTTTGAAGGAGCCTTGATTTGACCCTGTAATGCATTATGCTCTAACATATGCTGAAACTCCTTTTAAACAATGAGAGCAGGTTTCATGTTCAAAGCCACCATCAAGCAGTGGCATCCAGCTAGAATTTGGAATACCTTATGTTTATTATGTTTATTTTGTTGATTTCCTTCTATTTCTCGTAAGCTATACTGGTTTCTTTTTATTTCGAGTTTCATTTTGTAAAATATAGACTTTAAATATTGCATGCAAATTACTTAAGTTTAGGAAATATTGAAATATATAAACATAGGATTTTAGAAGAAAAAGTAACAAGAGATAATAGAATTCAAACTCGTTTGAGGCTAAGTGACCTGCCCCAGTTACAAAACTGATACTGGAAGAGTTGAGGTGAACCTAAGCCTCTTACTACTACTAGCTCAAGGCTCTCTCAAAGGGGCAACCTTCAATGCCTCTTCGATAAATGGTCTCAATTAACATCTGATGACAGACTGACTTCTCTAAGTCAACTCCTTCCATCCTGAATGATGCCAATGTTCGTGGATATTAATGTGAATCAGTAAAAACTTAAAGCACAAGGTGGCATGTACTCAGGGGACAAGAACTACCTATGAGAGACAAGGAAAGGTCACAAAAATGTACTTTTTAATGCTGTGCAGTTAATTAGATATATAAAGCAAATAAATCTCCATATATGTGATAGGATTGTATGGGATTTGAAAGGTCAAATAGTCAGTGATATACTAGTGAATCAAACAAATATTTTTCCAAAAGCCACAAATCTGTCCTTGGGGGTAAAAGGAGTTTCTAGCAAGCATTCACTTAGAGTTTTATGTAGTTAGGGAAGGAAGGCATTCTGTCAATGCTGCCAAAATCCACCCCTCAGTGTAAAGTAATGCTGAAATTTATGAAAAATAAGATGTCTTGTGATACATGAGAAACTAAGGAGAGGAGTATCTCTAGAGGATGGACATTGGGCAGAGGGGAGGCAAGGATGGCAAGGATACTTTTTGTCATATTTGTATACAGGTTGGTTTTTGAACCTGTTGAATGGCTTACATAGTTAAGAAACAGAATTCTCCCACAAAATGCCTTGACCATTTGGTATTCAATGACTGAGACTCTGAACCATTACAAAATTACTTATTTAGAAGAATGTTTAAAGAAATCTAGAGATTACTTTCTTGTTGAATTAAGGTTTTGCAGTCATTTTACAGAATACAATAACATACATTTTAGTTAGCAGATGTCCTTTACAAAACATGCCATTATTTTGAAACTGAGATAATTTTAGAAACATAATTTAAAAAAATACACAAGCTGAATTTCTCAATAACCATATAATGGAATTTAAATTTTGACCAGCATAAGGCAGTTTCTGAAAACTGTTGATTCAGTTCCACTTCACATTTCTCCTAGTTACAAATAACTTCAATTTTGCACATAAGCATTGTGTGTACATTTCAAACATGAAAGCGGGAATCATAGGCAGACTGTAGAATATAAAAGAATAGAAAAATATGCTAGGCATGGACTTTTGAGTTTTTCACTTTATTACTGTGGTAACCACTAGACATTACTCTTCATGAAAAAAAGCAACTACTAGTGATCATTTCTACATTGAACATGACTTATAGATACCTACCTTGTAAGTCCAGTGCTACCACAGCAGTATCATCTTCCAATCCTTCAATCACCTCACACTTATATCTCCCATAATCTTCCAGAGTGAGGTCTGTGATAACCAGGGAAGCATCATTATCACTGCCTCCTTTCAGAAACACTCTACCCTGGTAGCCTCCATAGGTTTTTTTGTGGTATCCCATGGAAACAAAAACATCCACTTCCTTGAGGTAATCTGAAGTTAGCTTGGTCCACTTAATTCGGATTTTATGGATTCCTGAGCCAAATGCTGTAGGGTCTCGATAAAATTTACAAGGCAGTGTAACATTGCCACCTCTGTGTGAGAACACCTTGGCTTGCTCTGCTTCCACAAGTAGACGGGGTCCATTTTCTGCTATAATTAAAAAGGAAAAAAAGGAAAATAACCATTAATATACCTTCAGATATTTTTGTAAAATGAAATATGTTACATATACAGGACATCTGACAAAGGATAGCTTTGGGTGATTAGCTTCTCTACATAATCTCTTTTGAACGATATAGAAAGGTACCTCTAGTAACTAGAAAATATCTCTAAAGTAGTCATGTATTTTAAACCAAAGCGGAAGAAGTTATATTATCATCAGGAAGAAATATTGGACCTAAGGCTCCATAGTCATCTGAAGGTCAATGATTTCACGATAAATTCTATTTATTATGGTTTCCATATTTTATTCTACATTCAAATATCAAAAATGTAGAAACAAGACCAAGAGAAGTGAGAGAGTTGCATGACTGTTTCATCAATATAAACCCAAACATTTTAAGGTAAGATAAACCCAGCTGGGCTTTCTAATACAATAAGTTTGTATTGTACTTAACAGGCAAAATATGAAGCAACATGATTACTTTCATTATACCGTTCTGGCCAGAGAACTCAGAATAGCCTTACATTTCTGGCTTCTAGTCAAATATGCACCTGTGTTATGCTATTCTGAAGCATTTCAGGAAATATGTATGTATATCATTTGCACAGAAAGGCTAGACAAAGGTATTTTTAGTAAATGCTTTTGATAAATTCCAGAAGATTTTAGAATGTATTCCTCAAAATTTGAATGTTAAAAGCATATCCAAACTTATACTTCTTTTCTGATTAACCAAATAATTATTTGCTTCTTTACTCCCTTCAATATCTGTCCATTTGCTCTCTTTGCTTTCTGCTATGTCTCATTTTGCAGTTATCTTATTACTTCCACCTTTCCTTTCCTTGCCCTTTTGTTTTCCTCCAAGTCCTTCCTCCAAGGACTTTATTGCCTTCCAAAGAGCATCACAGTATCCTGAGTGCGCCAAGTCAGCAGGTCTGCTGTTTTCTATACACCAGCTGTTATTTTCAGATCTTGGCTTTCTCTGGGGTTTCCCCCTGGCTAGCACATTATGCTTTGACCTTGACAGTGTCTCTTGAGGATGTGCAAGATTTGAGAATGAGAAAGTGATATAAGAGCTCCTGGATATGGATATCTTTGTGTCCATATACAGCTTTCAAAAGCCACCAAAGCTGCCCTTCACGTAAGTCTGCAGACCTCCTGCCTTGGGCAGATAGGTGTTGAATAATCCTTCTCCATTAAGCATTTAAGATATCCAAATCACTGAGAACAGTAGCCATGTTGAGACATATGGCAAATATAGGATTTGGATTTTAAAATAGAAACTGTCCAAAAAATAGACATAGCATTTCTATTTTTATCATATGCAAACAGAATTAATATTTTTAATGAGTGTATCATTTCATTTATATTGAGTCCCAAGCCTCAAAAAGCTGAAAAGTTTAGCAAAGTCATCAATGCCTCTCACTTTGAATAGATAATGAAATTGTAGGATAATGGATTCATTTAGTATTTAGTGAAGATAAATCACAAATCCAGCTCATTAAGCATTTCCTTTATATTTCATTCTTTATCTCATTATTTAGGACCATAGAATCTCAAGCTATAAAAGATAAATCTATGCAACTCTACCCTACGTATAATTTTTCCCTTACAATTTCCACAATGCCTGTATCCAGGTTCTACCTAAACATCTCTAGTGTCTGCTTTCTAGGAGGAGGAAAAGGTGCTGTCAACTAAGTTTTCTCAGGAATGCCTGAGGGTCATAGGGAACATTTCCTCACCAGTATATTGTGAGGGGTAAGGGTGGGGGTGCGAACACCCCAGGAGCTGGGCCTTCCCATGCTGGAGCATAGTTTAGATATGACACATAGCTATAAGAGGTCACAATTTCATTATTCTTTCAAGATGTTTAGTTCAAAGTCAAAATTAATGCCCAAATGCACTCACATAGGGGATATTATAGTAGTTGTGAACGAGGGCTTTAATATGACATAGACCTTGGCATAACCTCACTTCCTCAATTTACTAGCTCTGTAGCCGTGGGCAAGTTGTGCAACCTCTAAGCCCTAATTCCTTATATGTGAATTACAGAGACTAATACCTATCATATACAATTAACCGAATACACATAAAGCATTTAGAACAATGGCTGAGTGCTAAGTGTGCACTACTAACCTGTTCCTACTGCATAGATTTTACACAGTATTTTCCAACTAAGATGCTGCCCAAAATAGAGCATAATTTTGACATATTTTAGTTTTCCATCGTTTCACTTATTTATAGTTTTGAATCATGTGGAGTAAAAAGTAAATACATAAAATGCCACCTGTGAGACTTGGAAATAGGAGACTTGGAAATTTGTGAGGTTTAGTGTAATCATCAACTGTTCCAGAATGAATACAAGGTCTAAACATTTTATAAATTAAAGGGTTAAGGCAAAGATCAAAACTCTTGTATAAGGGACTCAGACTTCTAATTTTTTTCTGTGGTTAACTGTAAACCATCTTGCAGTATTTTAGAAGTGTAGGTTTCTGATTATGTTTTTGTTTTACTTCTACTCCAGCATTGTGAATAGAGGATGACTTATGTCGTGTAATGTTGAAAATTAAGCAGACACCAAACATCCACTGACCTGCACAAAAAATAGTGTTTCTAACAAGCCTATCAACATGTATAAAATTCTACCATTCTCCTTTGTTTTGGTGTGTGCGTGTGTGTGTGTGTGTGTGTGTGTGTGTGTGTTGAGGTAATAGATCCCAGAAGTCTCTGGCTGAAATTCAAAGAACTCTAGCAGAGAGATGTAACATATTTAGTGACTGAGGCCATTAAGGTTCCTTAGGCTAAATTTCCAACATGGCTTTGAGAATAATGTTTTCGTTTGTTTGCTAAAGAAGATCTACACTGCAGATTAGACAGCACTGAGCATTGCTGGAGAAGTGATCTGTTGCAGAACATGTAAGATGTGGAGGAATGAGCTCTGGCTGTGAGTCAGCAGCTCTGGGTTCTGTTGCAGGCTCTATCATGCCTTAGCTCTTGGACTCTGAGAAGTCT
Organism: Aotus nancymaae; assembly: GCF_030222135.1. NCBI lineage: Eukaryota > Metazoa > Chordata > Mammalia > Primates > Aotidae > Aotus > Aotus nancymaae. The sequence continues at coordinate 75,980,677 of NW_026988425.1, forward strand.
ACCTCATGAGAACCTTGAGCTTGTTTCAGTTCTCATCAGGTGCTAAGTCACAGGTTGTCATTATAGAGATCAGCCAGGAAACACACTGAATTAGACAGGGAAAGGAAAAGGGACGAAGACAGAGAAAAAGGGAACCACAGGTGCTGATTACAAACTTTGGACACTCTTGCCTAGAGAAAGTCTTGAATCTGATAATTTGATTTAAACTCCTGAATTAGTTTGAAATTAATGTCTGAATCAAAACTGTTTGATTGGTGCTGAATGCGGTGGCTCACGCCTGTAATCCCAGCACTTTGGGAGGCTGAGGCGGGCAGATCACTTGAGGTCAGGAGTTCGAGATCAGCCTGGTCAACATGGTGAAACCACATCTCAACTAAAAATATAAAAATTAGATGGGCCTGTAGTCCCAGCTACTTAGGAGGCTGAGGCAGGAGAATTTCCTGAACCCGGGAGGTGGAGGTTGCAGTGAGCCGAGATCGCATCACTGTATCCCAGCCTGAGTGACAGAGAGACTCCGTCTCAAAAAAAGAACTGTTTGGTGAACAGGCAGTTGCATAGCAATTGAAATTCGAAAGATAAAAATAAGCCTTGATCATTAGAATGAGTCTTGTTTGTTTTTCTTTTTAAAACAGTATGGAAAAATAAATAAAACTACGCAGTATACAAGTGTCCATTTCCCCTTTTCCTTTCAGCGTGAAAAGGTGCACATAAACACTTGCATAGTGTTGAAAAGCTTAATTTTGTCCATAAATGAGACTGTATGTTGAAAATATATGGCTAACTGGGGCAACTGAAGATGTCCATTGGGGAATGAAATTTTTTAAAGTGCAATTTACAAGTAAATAAATTTCCCATTTCCATTAGTGACAATGACTTGAAAGATCCGATGCCCTTCAAAGCTCAGAGTTGTCTCCAGGGGAAACAGCAGGGCCTGGTGAGAACACTAATGGGGACTCACTGAACCACTGGGGCCTCGTTATTATCTTACAAATTCTGCTGTGAAATCCAGAGGACATCATTTGGTTTCACCAAGTAATAAAAGCAGTGGCGTGACCAAACAGCTGATCTTTATACTTGCTATGAAATTTAGATGAAGACTTTTAAACAATAGGACAAAAACAACTGGAGAAAAACAATTTAAAACGATGACATTGGACCACTGCCTATTGTTCTTAGTCCTGTTAAAAGCATAACAATTTTTTTGGCAGTTCATACCCACAGAAATCTAGGTGATAGAAGAAAGGAAAGGGTGCTACGAATAAAAGTTTATTTTGTTGTTGTTGTTGTTGTTGTTGTGGTTTGTTTTTTTTTTTTACTTTTTTAGATGGAGTTTCTCTCTTGTTGCCCAGGCTGGAGTGCAACGGCCCAATCTTGACTAACTGCAACTCTGCCTCCCGGGTTCAAGCGATTCTCCTGCATTAGCCTCCTGAGTAGCTGAGATTACAGGCGCGCATCACCACGCCTGGCTAATTTTTTGTATGTTTTAGTAGAAACAGGGTTTCATCATGTTAGCCAGGCTGGTCTTGAACTCCTGACCTCAGGTGATCCGCCTGCCTAGGCCTCTCAAAGTTCTGGGATTACAGGCGTGAGCCGCAAACTTTATGTTTTTAAGCTGTACAAAGTCACACCTTAAATTTAGGTCATTGTAATTATACATTTTATGAATCATCACAGAAAACAATAACATTACATGAAATTGGGAGCCCTCCTGGAGAAGGAGAAGGAGGATCGGTTGTCAGGGGCTACCTCGCTCCTCTCTCCTATGGCACTAAAAAGCCCTTTTCATCCCTCCATCCTCATGGTCCTTACAGCACTCATTTTGAAAGTGAAGGCCTTGGGAAGCTCCTTGATACAAATACAATTTCAATGAAAAAAAAAGTTTGTCGTTTTAAAATGAATGGACAATTGTGCAAGACAGCCAGTCTTGATGTTGGTTACTTTCTCCACTCATGTATGGGTGAAGTGGCCTGGAGACTTTTGGATTTCTCAGATCAATAATAATTAAAAAAAAAGAACCCAACTGTGGAATGCAATTGAGATGGCTAAATAAGAACATTAAAAATTATCTCTCCAAGAAAAAACCCTACCACCATTTATTTTTTCCATTGTGGGAAAATATATATTTTAAAAATTGCTGTTTTAACCATGTTTACGTGTATAATTCAATGCCATTCATTACTTTCACCTTGTTGTGCAACCATCAGCAATATCCCTTTCCAAAACTTTTTCATCATCCCAAACAAAAAGTTCATTTTTTTCTGACATTCCAAACTGATAGACACGGACTCAATTGTCAGCTCCATAATGAGTTATTTAAAAAAAAAAAAAAAGCACAAGGTTTTAAAAATGCTTCTTTATTTTGTGACATTTATTGACACTTTAGTAGATTTGGATGTGTAAGACTAACACTTTGGAAGCTGTTCTTTTCTTTAATGTAGCCAAAGCCTGCAGGAGAATGAGCAACCAGCATGGATTTGTGTCCATCACTGTGCTTACCATAGTCTATTGAAAACAATCACTCTGCCTTGTTTACATTGTTTCTCCAGTGTCAACATAGTGCCTGATGCAAAAAGTGTCTGTGATTGAAATATTCTAGGCTGCATATAGCTTGGGCTTAGCTATGGCAGTAAGCATGGATATCTGAGCTTGCTTTATACCTTACTACCTTTCTGAAATAAAAACACCTTATAAAAACAGTTACGCACATTAAAGACACAATATTTAAGTAGAATATGTAATTTAAACGTTTGTCTCTCATTGCACTTTACACACTACATTTGAGTAGGACACATACTTTAGAAAATAAAGAGTGCCTTACTTATAAACTTTTAACTTTATAATTATTTTGCTTCCTTCAGAATGGAAGAAATCTAATTTTTCCTGAAACTGCTCACCTGGAGTCAGAAAAATCTATCTTTGGTCAGGATTCTGATGTGTCTAATCAGATTGCATCAGAAACCTTTCCAGGTGCCCACCCCCATCAATGCTGACCCTCTCCCTTCTCATCCAGCCTTTACTGTCCTTTCAAAGAGTTCATTACTTTTAATTTGTCAGAGACCAAGTTTTAGCTTGCTTCCCCAGCTATTCTTGAATGCAAAGGATCTGGAGCCTCTAGAAGGGAGGATAGTACAAAGGGTAGTAGAAAAAGGATCTCACTTTTGCCGTGTGCTTCACCTACTTGATTTGAATTTGAAATCTGGAGCCGAGCACAGTGGCTCATGCCTGTAACCCCAGCACTTTGGGAGACCAAGGCTGGTGGATCACCTGAGGTCAGGTATTCGAAACCAGCCTGACCAACATGGTGAAACCCCGTCTCTACTAAAAATACAAAAATTAGCCAGGCTTGGTGGTGTGCACTTGTAATCCCAGCTACTCAAGAGGCTGAGATTCGCTTGAACCCAGGAGGTGGAGGTTGCAGTGAGCCAAGATCACGCCACTGCACTCCAGCCTGGGCGACAGGGCCAGACTGTCTCAAGAAAAAAAAAAATCTGGACTTTTTCTCTGGTCCATCTTTGCTTTCACCTGGAAGTTCAAACTTTGACCTGAAGATACAGAGATACAGAGGAGTATGTGTGCTTTCACCATTTGTGAGACTTGAAAAGTTTGTGTAGTTTGGCATAAAGTATATCTGAAAGGATTCAGAAGAAACTAACAGCCTTCGTAGACTATGAGAAGTTGTGGGGGACAGTGAGTGGAGGAACGCTTGGGAGATTTTCTCATGTACACTTCCATATTTTAAAAATTTTGAACCATGTGAATGTACCACCCATGCACAAACTAAATAAAAATTGCATAAAAATAAATTTAAAAGTTGAGGGAATTAAATTAACAGACACAAAAAGCTTAATCTAGAGTATCTCTGGAAACATATACAAGAAGCTGGTAGCTGTAATTCTAATATATTATTACAATTGAAGGATTATATTTTCTATTATATCTTCAATTATATTATAATTAAAGGATTATATACCTATTGCTGTGCTACTAAAAATGTTATCTTTAAACATGTATTTAAAACATGAAATACATGTTTCATCTCATTTCTCTATTTTTTAAAGATACTATTGCCAAAGATTCTAACTGTTGTCTAGTTTTGAACCATAAAGGGAAAACTCCGTATGCTGAAAATAGGATAAGTGGAGATCGCTCTTGGATATAAAGTGATTGGTGCTATTTTTCATCATCTGTGACCCTGCCTTTTGGTCTCACAGGCTACAAGATCATACTCCTCCCATCCAGTCCACCTCCCAATGCTGCCAGGGACTTTCTTCTCTGTAACCACTGTATAGTCTTAATGCTCTGCTCTTTCCTATCAATCTATAGCTAAATTGTGTTTTTATAATTTCTCAAATGGCATGTTTTGCCTTCCTGTTGAGATTTGCATTATCAGATGTGATGCACTATGAAGCTTCCTTGTAGGTATTAACCAAATCCATCACTTTCCCTTTCCTTAGAGCTAAATGGATCATGTGTTGGGAAACTGATCAATTCTAAAATATAGCACTGTTTTGAGTGATACTGATCATGAATGGGTACTACGTTAGGTCTTATTTAAGTTTCATAGTAAAAAAAGAAGATAAATTCCATCACTATTTTGGAGCCTCGAGGTTTATCTATGGCAACGTTTAAAAAAAGTTTTTTTAGAACAGTGGAATCCGCCCCACTGCCACCTTGCAAAGGATATATAAGACAAACCTTTTCCATATAATCTTATAAACGTAAGCCTCTCTGGTTGAGATGGGCATCACAAGGCCCCAAGGAACTCTAGGAGGTCAACTGAACATAGTTTAAAAATCACTGTTCTGAGACATACACCGGAAACTCTGTCAATATCCTGATTCTGTCTCCTCTTAATTCGCTTTTCTTAATCTTTTTCTAGCAGGAAGAAGTAAAGTGTGAGGAGAAAGTTTAGCTCTGTTCTGTTGATAAAGTTCTCTGTGGCTTCTGCCTTTCCACATTAATTATTTCATTTCTTTTCTCAGCAGTTAAAGAGTATTAGTTAAGCATATGGACTATACCTCTTACACTGTGTCACTTAACCTTTCTGTACCTCAGTTATCCTTATCAGTAAATGGAAGTAAGTCACCTTCATCCCTGGGTTAAATCCATATTGAGAACTTAGCCTGGTGCCTGGCCTACAGTAAGTGCCCAACTAATGTTGACTCTTGTTAGTAAACATTTACTTGTCCACAGAGTGCCAGGTGTTTCTATCTTCTACACTGTCTTCTTTACTGTGCTCTTCCAGAAGGCAGTTCCTAGAAAGTATTGGTTTCTGAGAAATTCACATCTCATCAACTCTTGAGGATTCTCCTAATCTAGTGGTTCTTAACAAGACAGGAGTGCATTTCAGTAGTACTAACTTAGAAGTCTTTTTAAACAAACTTATCACTATCTTTCCACCTCTGTCTATTCTGTCTTTGTCATCTATATCTATATCTGTGCCCATATCTATCTATCTATATCTACATTTATAGCTACCTATATCTATAGCATGCAATTCTTGTCTGCTCCCTCTTCCATTTCCTTGCGAGTTTCAGACAGTTTGCATTTGGGGTGGATGTGGAATGTGTGTATTTGCAGCTGCCATCCACTCCTTGCTTCTCTTACTCCTGCTAAGAATGACAATGGTGGTCTGTCGGAAAAGCTTCTGTAAAGCCTAAGATCTAACTTTCTTTTTCTGAGTGATTTTATTTCTTCTGAAACATAGTTATATAAATTGAATGGAATAGAATGGGGGCCATTTTTACCTATCATGTCATGTAAAGGTGCCATGAAAAGGCTTTGATGTTGCTGTGTGTTCCTGTATGGGTTTGGAGCACAAGAGCCAACCTGCCTGAGTTTAATCTCATCTCACCACCTAACAACCATGTGACCTGGGTCAAGCTATGTAATTTCTCCCAATTTAGGAGGTTAACCATCTTTTTAAAAATTTTTTTTTGAGATGGAGTTTCGCTCTTGTTGCCTAGGCTGGAATGCAATGGTGCAATCTCTGCTCACTGCCATCTCCCCCTTGGCTCACTGCAGCCTCCACCTTGGCTCACTGCAACCTCTGCCTCCTGGGTCTAAGCGATTCTCCTCCCTCAGCCTCTCAAATAGCTGGGTTTTAAGCACCTACCACCACTCCCCGCTAATTTTTGTATTTTTAGTAGAGACGGGGATTCACCATGTTGGCCAGGTGGGTCTCAAACTCCTGACCTCAGGTGATCTGCCCGCCTCAGCCTCCCAGAGTGCTGGGATTACAGGCGTGAGCCACCACACCTGGCTGATTAACCATCTTTACACCATGTTGTGGTGAGTAGTCAATGAGATGACCCAGGTGATGCACTTTTTATGAGAAATGCACATACTAAGTAATTTTAAATGTTAATATTAATTTGTTACTATCATTGTCATTGTTAATTCCGAGGTAATGTTATAGAAGTAATAATCTTAGTATCTTTGTCAACTTAGAGTTGTCTGCTCTGGTTAATAATTTTCAGAATTTAAATTTATCTGTGTTATCAAAGATTTATGGATAAATAACTAGGATTTAATTCTTATTTTTTAGACCTAGGAAAAAACAAACCAGGTTATCATAATTATAGAACGATTAAAGAATAAAACAATGAAACAAAATTAGAATACTTCACTAATATTTTGAGTGACATTCTTAATATAAACATACTCTCTAGGATTTTAGCTATCTTAGAGGTTTGTTTCAAAGGATATGGAGAAACCAAAGCATTAGCACCAGTCATTCTTCTTCATTAGGCTGTAATTATCTACCACTCCTTGATTACTGGAAATGTGCCTTGATGTGGTAAAGGCGTAGAGCTCAACTCCACTTGTCTCTGCTCAGACCACTTCCACTTTGTGGTGAAGTGTAAGGTTAAGTAATTTGTAATTTGTAGAATGACACTGTTAATTTTATACAGTGATAAGGCTAATATCTCCACTTAGTAAAGAAGACATCAAGATAATACCATCACAGGAGTCAATCCCAGAGGCAATAGAGGATAAAAAGGGAACTTTGATATTTTTTTTTACCTAATAAACAATCTGAATCAATAGCCTACAAAGGGTCAGGTAGTAAGTTGAGTGCTGAAACAAAGCAAAAGGTAAGTCAAACACAAATGACCAGGTGGGCAAGGCTGAGGGGAGTGAAGAGAGCACCTGGGCATGATGAGAATGATAAAGAATGGAAAAGGCTGTATCTATTTGAGGAGCACATGCCCCATTCTAACCAGACAGCAGATACAGGTTTCCAGGGATGCAGTCCTGTGAGGGCAAAGGCTGAAAAATAGCAGGCCTTTGGATTTTTCAATAGAGGCTAGAAATGCAATTTTTAATGCAAAATTCTCCTATATGCAAATGCTTGCAATTAAATTTTTTCAAAATCGTATGAGAAAAGTAATTCCACATATCAGTGATCAAGGTTCAGACTCTGGGAAGTGAATATGTGACCCCTGCATTTTCCTTTATCCCACTTGTCGGTATTGAGAGTCTTCAAAACTCACACCAGGTCTGTCTCCTTCCCTTTGTCTGCATATCCCCCCTCCTAGGTGATCTCATCTGGTCCCATAGTCATAAATACTACTTATGTGCTGATGATTCCAAAACATTCTCTCATTATACTTCTTCCTGAGCATGAAACTAGTAAACCCATCTTCCTGTTGGTCCTACATTGAATGCCAAATAACTAACTTGAGTCCCCCTCCCTCACCCAAATCTGTTCTCTCAGTCTTTCTCGATTTAGTTTACGCCTCCATCATCCATCCTTTGGTTCATGCCAAACTCTAGCATCTGAGCTTGATGTGTCTGTTTCCCTTAATTCCCACGTTCAATCTATCAATAATTGCTGCCATTTCTTCCTTCACTTTTTTTTTTCAAATTGGTTCATCTCTATCCTTTTCTATTGCTATCATCCTGGTCCCTGCCACCATGATTTCTTACGTGAACTATCTCAAGATCCTCCTAAAATGTAGCCTCGCCTTTCCTCTTGGCCCACCATAATCCATTATTCACTATTCACATGGTCTTTTATAAATGTGAAGCATATTATGTCACCCCTTGCTCAAACCTTTTAAACATTTTCAAATGATTTTGAATAAAGTCTGAACTCTGTACTCTGGTCCACTTACAAAGTACTGTGGTCTGCCTCCTGCCTACTTTCTGCAACCACAACCTCCTCTCTGACAGGCTGCAGTCTGTTGGACTTCTTTTGGTTTGAAAGCATCAAGCTTATTCCAATCTCAGGGAATTTGCATTGTTTTGCTTTTTCTACCTGGAATGCTCTGCCTCTGGTTTTTGATGTAACTGTCTTCCACTCGTTATTCAGGTCTCAGCTTGATGTTCTTGCTTAGAGGGCACCTCCCCATACTTGTCCTCAATAGCAAATGCACACCACTGAGCCCACTGCCCCTTAGTGCTGTCTCTCATAATCTCTTTTCCCTGAAAAACACTGTTTTTTTTTTTAAGCCCAAGTCTCACTCTATTGCCCAAGCTGGAATGCAGTGGTGCAATCTTGGCTCACTGCAATCTCCACCTCCTGAGTTCAAGTGATTCTCCTGCCTCAGCCTCCCAAGCAGCTGAGACTACAGGCATGCTAATTTTTGTATTTTTAGTAGAGATGGGGTTTCACCATGTTGGCCAGGCTGGTCTTGAATTCCTGACCTCAAGTGATCTGCCTGCCTCGGCCTCCCAAAGTGCTGGGATAATAGGTGTGAAACACTATGGCTGGCCAAAAAAACACTTTTGTATTTATTGTTTATATGTAATTTGTTTTCATTTATTTATTCAATTGTATACATAGGCCAAATAATGAGTTATAAGAAAAGAGACTGAAGTTCAAGAAGCTTGATTTTGGAACACATTTTGATTTTAATATATTGTGGGAAGTCTACAAAATGCTGTTACTTTATGCATCTTTTAGAATAAGGTATTCTGTTTATACGGAAACATTTAAATGAAGCATTAACTATTGAATCAGCTTTTCAGTACTTTGGTACTTTAAGCTATTAATTAAGACCCTTTGTTAATGATTGTGATAAAAGACAAAGCAAAATGAGGACATAAAAATAATCATATGCAGATTTTTGGAGATTTAATGCCTGACAGCATGATTGACAACATTTTTCAAGAGAAAGTAAGAAGTAATTGTTCATAACCCATATAATACCGGAGAAGAAAATTTGAAAATGTAAAACTTTATAATTTACCTCTCTGTGCTTGAAGAAAGTAAAAAGCAAAAAAAAAAAAAAAAAAGAGAGAGAACAAAAAGCCTTGTATAAAAGTGTTCATTATTTTTTGCTAGCAACATTATTAGTCATAGATAATCATGAAATCATTCTGAACAAATATTGTCATCTAAGAAGAAAATAAATTTGTGTCATATATCTTATAATGTTTAAGGCTACATTACACATATCTTTGACTTACATGTCTTTCCTTTCACCTGCTCTTTCTCTACCCTCAGTAACTTTGAGCCAAAAAGACAAACATAATTTCCAATGCTTTCCAGGAACAAGCTAAAACAGGGAGGCAAGCAGCATTTCAAATAGAATCAGCTAGACGTGGAAATTTCCTCCCTTCAAGGGTACGTTTTCAAAGGCATTTTTATTTCAAACTTTCAATCCCTCTTTAGAAGTAAGATAGGACTCCACTTTGTTCCCACTTCTTTACCTATCTCCATACCTAACAGTAGTAAAATGCTTCTTTTTCTTTTCTTTCTTTCTTTTTCTTTTTTTTTTTTTTGGAGACAGAGTCTCTCTCTGTCACCAGGCACCAGGTTGGAGTGCAATGGTACGATCTCGGCTCACTGCAACCTCTGCCTCCCAGGTTCAAGAAATTCTCCTGCCTCAGCCTCCCACGTAGCTGGGACTACAGGCACGCACCACCATGTCCAGCTAATTTTTGTATTTTTAGTAGAGATGGGGTTTCACCATGTTGGCCAGGATAGTCTTGATCTCCTGACCTCGTGATCCTCCCACCTCGGCCTCCCAAAGTGCTGGGATTACAGGTGTGAGCCACCGCGCCCGGCCTAGTAAAATGCTTCTTGTTTTAACATATTTCATTCATTTTATACATGATGGAATATGGTCTTTCTGGGTTTTCTAAATCCAAAATGTCTTTTTCTTTTGAGTTGACAGTGTTTGGAAAAGGTAGGGAGAATTCTTACTTAACTTATTTTGTTCAATACACTCCATAGCACAATCCCTGAGCATGTAAAAAGTTACTTCATACACCTTAGACATGTGGTGACTAGTCACTGACTAACAATGAAGTCAAGTAACCAACATGTTGAATTAAACCAAGATTAAAATAGTACCATTTGTACTGACTACTTGATAATCATTCCTGAAGGCAGACAAGTCTAGGGCTAGTATATTGTGACAACACAAAATACACAAAATATTTTTAAGTAATTTTATTTCAAATAATTTCCTATGTTTTTAATGTTTTCATTTTGAAATAATATGGCTTTAAAAAATTTTATTTCTTCCCTAGATACTATTAGTTTGATAACCTCTTTATTGAATATTCTAATTTCTTAGCATTTTGGTGTTTGTATTCCAAAAGGCTCTTCTAAAATGGTAATTTTCCACTTTCCACTTCAAATAAAGAGCATAATCAATAGAGAAATCTAAAGCTATTATATCCGATATTTGGTAAAATGAGAGAATCATCATGTTGAAATCACTGTAACACTAAGCCATTAAGCTATAGTCAGTGCTTTAGCTGAGTCAAGGTTCTTGCAGAGCTGCAACCAAAGAGAAAGGCCTCACTATTTAATGGGGTTTTCTTGGTATTTGAGAGAGTTTCCAAATAATCATTGGCTTCACACATACTCTGCTGATTTCAGCACAAAGAATGGTACAGAGAGAGCAATGTCAGTTTAGTATGAATTTGTTGCTACCTGAAAAGATTATTCAATATAAGCTTTATATCTGGAAATATTATAGAACTGCATAGTTTTAATAGTTATTCTTAACATAGAATTCAGCATTCTACATTTTCAATATCAAGTTTAGAAATAGTCTTAAGATGTATTTTATGAGTTCAGCTCTATCAAGTGATTAAAAATTTAATGGCTATGGTTCAAAGTTCTAAATAGTACGCTCTTTTAGTTTGGTCACTAATTACTCTTTTCTCTACATTTTCAATTTTATTTAACACTTATTTTATTTTTTCTTGCTTGCTTGTTGCCTTGATAATATTGTCAGCAAGCACACTGAGGAGATGGTCTATATTTCCACAGAGAATAACCCAATGTTTTGCGTGAAGGTGGCCAATGTTTAGCAAATGCCTGAATTCAGTTTTCTCAAAAGGACACACAAATGCAAAGAAGACTAGGACATGGACTAGCAATTATGCATACTGACAGAAGCAAAGTTGGTAAGAAAATATATATTTCTGTTACCATGATTAATAGCTCTTTATTCTTAGTAATGACCGTCTCTCTCACTAGACTAAAAGCTTGTTGAAAGCAGAGACTGTATGTTTTGTTTGTCACCGTATCTCTAATGCCTCTACATAAGTACCTAACATATTTGTTGAATAAATGAGTTGTCTATAGGTGTATATATGCATGGGTGTAATATATGAGTATTTTTACATATGTATGTATATTCCTACATATATACTATTGTTCCTTGCTTTTTGAGCTCATTTATTATGTTAACATGGTGATATGCTAAGTTTGCTCAAATGGCAAGCCTATGTTTAATGCAGTAGGTTCTTCTTATCATTTTTTGTTTCATGCCCTCTGGTAAATTGAAAAAAAGGTTTAGATCTAGTTATCTAATACGGATGATGTGCTAATTTTTATAATTCCATGATGGAATTCTCTGATGTTTATAGCTATTAGCTTTTAGATAGAATATTAACAGTATATACATACATATATATATACTGTTAAAATATATATATATATATATTTATACCATTAAAATATATATATATATATATTTCCACCTGTGATTTGTAAAATATTTGTGGCTATTTTTCCTGGCATTTGTAGATTTTTCATTGGTGGCTACAAATAACATATTCTGCCTCAAAAAGACAAAAGTAAATTAACTTTTCCAAGCAGACTCAGAGAGTTCACATGAGTTTTAGGTGGGAGAGAGAAAATTAAGACAGAGTAACACGTACCCCGTTCTCCCATTAAACTTTGGCTCTGCAGATGGTTTGTGATCATACGTTATTAAATTCGCCCACTCCTTGTGATACATTCTGTATCACCAAATCCCAACTCTGCAGTTATTACATAAGGAACAGGATAGTATTGCAGTGACCAAATGTAAATCCACTACTCTTCAAAGCTGCACACATGCATGAGGAAAACTGCTGCAACTGTCTTTGGTGGACTCTCATGGAGTATCAGATGCTGCATGTTGTGTGGGAGCCATGCACAAGACCAAACAACATTTGCTCCCCAAATGCACAATTCTCTTGTTCATCTGCTGCTTCTCATTTCATGAATTGAAAATATTTCCCTGGGATTTGGAAAGACTGAACCAGACTTGATTAGAAAAAAAAAAGAAGCAACAACAACTGGATTTTGGTCCTGGATTTATTTAGCAAACATGTATTGATCACCCGCTATGTGCCAGTTATTGGGTTTATGTGACTGGGATGCATCAAAGACTCCTGCCTTCATGAAGCTGTTGAATATTCTCGAGGTAGAGACAGAAGACAAACAATTACATAAAAATAAGTAGAGTATACAGCCAGTGTTACAAAGAGAAAGAAAACATGGGTGAGAGAGATTAGGGTACCAGAGGGGGACAGATTGCAGTAGTCAGGATGACTTCATTAAAAAGGTAAGAAATGAGCCCAGAAAAGGAAGGGGTTAAACAGATAAATGAACTTTTATCAGCCAGGTAGCCTGGGACAAGCAATGCAAAGCTCTGAGTCTTGATCTCTTCATTTGTGAATTGGAAGAGTGGTCTAGACAATCTCTACCAAAGTCCTTTTAAGTTCTTAAAATTGTGTGAGCTATGATTTAGCTTATGCCAACATTATGGAGTGAAAGCAGTCATCTAGCTAATGTTCATTAAGTGCATAAAATGTATCATGTGCTGCTAAATGCCAGCGATATCACAGCATTTAACAAACGCTCATTATGGTAGTGACAATTTAGAAGTATCTTGGCCAGGCACAGTGGTTCACGCCTGTAATCCCAGTCCTTTGGGAGGCCGAGGCAGGTGGATGACCTGAGGTCGGGAGTTTGAGACCAGCCTGACCAGCATGGAGAAACCCCATCTCTACTAAATTAGCCAGGCGTGGTGGTGCATGCCTGTAATCCCAGCTACTCGGAGGCTGAGGCAAGAGAATTGCTTGAACCCAGGAGGTGGAGGTTGCGGTGAGCCGAGATGGCGCCATTGCACTCCAGTCTGGGTAACAAGAGCGAAACTCCATCTCAAAAAAAAAGGAAGTATCTCATTGCATCCTTCATTCATTTGTTCACTCACTTATTCAACAAACATATATCAAGCACCTGCTATGTGTCTGGCACAGCTATATAATTGGAGTTAGTTACAAAGCTGAGAGACAATCTGATGAGGGAGGGAGGCATGTTAGCAGGAAGCCCATGTGAGGACTGAGCCAGATTTGAAGAAGGGGAGGTGGGTTCAGCACACACAGCAGGCACGGGAACAGTGAAGCTGAGAGAGGACTGTGCACTTCTGCCAGCGGTTCTGGATGCACATTATTTTTTTCTACTTACAGACATAAACTTCTGGCAATTTCTTCTTTAAGCAAATCTACTTGTTTTATTTGTTGACAAAAGTACAATTACTTTTACTTATTGAGGAGAAGGACACAATTTTTACTTCTGGGATTTCCTCTTGTTCTTCTTTACAAAAAATTAAAGTAGTGGATCTGTGTTCACATAGTAAGTATATTAAGGGAAAATATTACTTATGTTTGGAAAACTTTAGTTTCTACCAGGAAAGTAAAAATGATAAGATAATATTTAATATGAATGGGGAGGCCAGGTGCAGTGGCTCACAACTGTAATGCTAGCACTTTGAGAGGCTGAGGTGGGCTGATCACCTGAGATCAGGAGTTGAGACCAGCCTGGCCAACATTGCAAAATCCTGTCTCTATTAAAAACACAGAAATTAGCTAGGCAGAGTGGCAGGTACCTGTAATCCCAGCTACTTGGGAGGCTGAGGTAGGAGTATCACTTGAACTTGGGAGGTGGAGGTTGCAGTGAGCCTAGATTGAGCCATTACACTCCAGCTTGGGTGACAGAAAGAGACTCCATCTCAAAAATAATAATAATAATAATAATATGAATGGGGAAATTATAAATTGTGAAATAAAAGAAGGCAAAGAAAAGAACTTATAAAATGTTTACTTCATTAGAACTAAGGCGATGACATGGATCTGTTAACAAATGTACTTTGAAAAGTGTGATTTTTTTTTTGACCGGTATTTGTAGTCTGTTTTCTGTTTAAAAATCAATTTTCCATAACAGGGAGGAAAGCAATAAACATAATGATAACAACTACCTGGATAGCTTATTGGCTCTTGGGAACGAGGCACTGTACTAAGCACTTTCCACAGATTATCTCATTTAATTCTCACAGAGCTCTATGGAATAAGCAGGCAGTAAGCCCAATTATACAGATGAGGTAACTGGGATTTAGAGAGATTAAGTAAATTTTCCAAAGTCTAAGCTAGTTAGTGGCATTACAGGAAAGACTCAAACTTGTCATCAGAAGACCTCTGCTTGAACACCAGAAGCAGGAAGCACTGACTCTGACCTTGAGAAGGTCAAGCAGCTATTGGTTAATGGGCAAGTGGTCATAAAATGTCTCTGCTATCTGTAAATGTCTTCTAAAAAGTTGTATTTAAAAAAATACATTCATCATCTCTGAAATTCTGCTCGTAGTTGAAAGGCTACACAAAAGTTTTTGGACCTGACACAAATATTATAAATATTATTCTTTCTGTGTGATTTGGTACTCCATATAAAACTCCTCCTAATGGTCTCAAGTTTCAAAGAATTTAAAAGTAAACTAGCCACATTGTGACATGAGGAACAAAATCCATTAGTTTAGAGTACAGAGAGGGTAACAGTGAACCCTCTTCCTGTAGACGTATTTGAGAAAATAACTATTGCCTACATTCAGGACAGTGTGTTATATACAAGCTAACATCTTGATTGCATATTTTTAGTAGACTTTGTAGAAAAATGAAGTTTGCTTTCCTGTATGACCAAATTATTTCAACAAAAAATTCAAGGAAATAGATTAGTACATGTGAAATTTGTATCTAAAGCTAACTCTTTCTCCATGGGAAGCTGGGAGAGATTTATTTTCCATTACCAGAGAAATGTTTTTCACTACAAACACTTTGCATAGGGTCCACACTTGCTATTTTCTTTCCTGGCCATCTGCCTTTTTTTTCTTTTTTTTTTTTTTAATCCAGATTAAACTTTTTGTGTGTGTGTCTATATCTCTATAAAATCTTGCGCAACAAAACTATGAGGAAGCCTTCAGAAAAACAATTAGCTAACTCATAAACATGGAACTCAAAAATGTATCATTAACATGTTGAGCATCTGTATCAAGGCAGCCAAGAAGAACTGGAGGATGATTTGCACTACTTTCCCAATATCATTCAGACCTTGGGAACTTGGAGCACAAAAATAGAAATGTTATCAAAAATGGGAGAGAGTAAAGATGTTTTTACAGTAACATGAATTTTCAACTATTTTCTGTCACTAACAGAAGCTCATACTGCTTATCAGTATCATTCAAGAATTTCAGATTGAGATAGCTAATTTAATCATCTGACTAAATTGTTCCAAAAAATCTGTGAGGATTTCAGCTCCCTAAAATTCCTTCTGGGCTATGTTTTATAAATAAAAGTTTTAAATATAAGAAAATATGCCGTATTTCAAGTAAGTAATGAAGCAAATAAGTAATCTGCTTTGTTGATTCCTGTGCTATCTGATTTATTTTTGCATTGTAAAAAACAACTGGAATTATGGCAGGTCACTTGGAAGCAGTTTCTCTGAAGGACTATGGGATTTGAAAATTCAATCTGAATGTTATCACAAAAAAAATTATTGGGAAAAAAGTAATGAGAACAGGTATTTGGTTTATGGACATAACATCACAATCCTATGACCCAAATCACATTTCAGCATTAAATTTCCACAAGCCAAATATAGCTCTATTACTTGAAAGCTCTTTAGCAACTCTTCGAGGCAAGCCTGCACTTTCTAAGAATATGAATTTACAATTAAAATGAAGTGGACTATTGAGCCTTTTTAAAAATTTGGACAGTGTATGCAAATACACTGATAATTCTGATACTCTTGGTCACAAATCCCTTTGCACTAAGTTTCAATAGAGGAGATGAGAATGGAAAAGCTGAAGTAACAGAAGTTTTTCTTGCTAACTTGAGTCTGACTTATAGGAGTAATTTTTCAAATGTTAGTACATTTAAAAAATACTATTCTCATACTCTGAGTGCAATTTTGATTAAATGGTTTGTACACAGTTTATAATACAACTTTGGTATCTGTCATCTAATAACTTGAAACCACAGCTTAAATTTATATTGCATTGGATATAAAACTGGTATCATTAATAATTACTAGGTATTACTTTTTTGGCTGAATCGAATTCTGTCACTAGAAGGTAAAAGGGTATTATTCTTCATTAGAAATCTCTGTGTGGAAATATCATATGGTCATTGGAAACAGCTCTGATTCTACTACATGTTAAGGAAACAGCTGAGTCAGCAGCTTGCAGAGTAAAATTTATGATTATACAATTTCTTTTCTCAGTTCAACAGAGAAAAAAAGCTGTTGGAAGCAAACAAAACTAAAAGAGATGTGTCTAAAATAGCTAGACGTAGACAAATTCAGAATTCTATTTTGGTAGTCGTAATATGTACAGGAAAATACTTCTAGATAGATTTACACTATGATTTGACCTTCACAAGTCATACTTTTCACAGTGAATGCAGTTTACTGAGACTATGCTTTTGACCTTGAAGATACAACTTAAGAGTTTTATGTCTCTTAGCAAACTTATCATGCCTCTGGTACCACCATTGAGTTTATCTAAAATTACCATCGTGTGTTTAAACTGTTCTATATTCCTGTTTTAATTATTCGGCACCCAAGGACAAGGAGAGAACAGTTCCTCTTATTGCAGAAGTCTCAGCTTTCTTAATGCAGGATGTCCCTCATCTGAAGCTGGACTGAGGAAAGAGCTGCATTGTACTGCAGCCTCAAACCTTGCTACAGCTTTCAGGCTTAGCATTCAGCTGAGCTCAACAGAAATGTGCAGGGGCAATGTATTGGTCTACAGGAGCTACGGCTTTACTGAAGGAGATTGTAACAGGGTAAGCTCCTTTCTCCTGGACAATAGCTTGTTTAATTTTCATTTTATTTATATTGCTTCTCTTAACGATTAAACAATTTACTCTAACAAAATAACCTTGTATCCTGTTTTACTTTCTATTTCCTCCCTCTGACTTGCATTTAAATGAACTTTATGCCCTTCATTTTTCTTGAAGATAGCAACTGCACTTAACAGCCTTGAACGATTATACCAATTCACTGCAGCTGGACATTCTTAAGCTACTCAACTTTAATTGTCCCCAATTCTTAACTCTACTGTAATGCAATAGTATTCAAAAGCCAGGGAACACTTTCACCAATTAGCAGAAAGGAAAAGAAAAAGTCAGTGAAGCAGAACTAAAATTAAGAAACACTAACCCAGAATCTCGAATCTAAGTAACTTGAAATTAATTAGACTTTGATAAGAGAAGCTGTGTTTCCTTACCTTGGATGTGAATAACTCTGTCATGATACAGAGTATAGTTGTCTGATTGATGATCAGCCCAGCAGATTGAAATCAGCACCAGAAGAAGTAGACTCTTCATCTTTATAGCCCAAAGAATCTTCTTCACTGCGAGAGCATCACATACAAAGAGGCTTGTGAGATTTGGAACCCTTTGGAGTGTTGCACTGCACAACTTATTACCGCCTTATCATCATAGAATGGGTCTGTAAAAATATTTAACCCAATCTGTTCAGAAAGTTACTGTGGCTGTCTTTGAGAGCTGAAGACGGCAGCTTTGAACAATTCCAGCTACCATCATGTAGCCAGAGTCCAAATAGTGTTTAACTCTATCTTTGCAGAATTGTAAATACAGAAATTTAAAACACTGTAATTTTGATACAGAGAATTATAGCAAGTAAAAAAGAGATGTGACAAAAACATAAACAGACTCTTAAAAAATTTAAGCCTCTGAATTTACAGCATACGTTAATAAAACAGCAATGTGTTATATCTCTACATGAGAATTTATCACTTGGTCTAATTAGAAACTGAATCTAAAGCCAGGGCAAATAATATTTGCATGAAACTTGACATCATCATTCATGTCACATTTACATGTGGCTTCCTAAGCAGGTTAGACTTGCTTGTTCCAAATAGAAAAGAGGACAAAAAAAAAAGTGCCCGATTAAGCAGAAGCAGCACATTTGTTACAGATTCACTTACCATCTTAAATACTGCTTGGGTCTATGGTGAATAGTTGAAAATTATGAACAAACTAGGTTAGAGTTGTATACGCTGCCACTGCAGTCATCCTGATTGATTTTTCATTCATTTCAACCTAAAATGCTGATGCACCAACTTAGAGTGCCAGGTAGGGTCTCTGCAGTCGGCAGGGCCTCGGCTGCAGGGAACATCCCTGTCAGCCTCCCAGGGCAATTAGGCAAATGAAAGGCTGAAACAGAGGCACAGCTCTAGTCCTAAGTGAAAGAGGCAGAACCATCACTTGCCTATCCTTTATTGAAAGACCAATGTGATAAAAGGGGACATAACCTCTTCCCTCCCAAAAGTTGGTCATTGGAAGGACCAAAAGTGATACTTAGTGATACGAACCTTATAACCTTTGCAGTATTTGCCAGGCAAGACTTTCAGTGGAGCTTCTCGCTTTTAATGTGGAAGCTGACACAAAAATTAATAAGGGCTTTCTTTTTCTCTCATGCACACAGCAGCTTTAACAATACTGGCTATTTTTAAAACTGAAATTGCACAGTACTGGCTTCTCACACTAATTTGTTTTTTCCAAGAAAGCCTGACTCCCTGGAATATTTATTAAAGAGCTCTGAGTCTGTTCCTGGAGGTCCCAGTAGGCAAGGCTCTACTCCAGAACCTAATTCATTTATTCACAGAAGTTCCCCAAGTCTCTTCTGAGTCTAAAATATGTCTCTGCATTTTCCCCTGTGAAAATTTGCAGTACTGTCATGCTGGTGGCTTTAGTCTTTCACGTTTGCTTTAAAGCTTTTCTTTTTCTTTGTTATATCACAGAAAGAAGATGGTGGATAAGCAAACAAATTGCAAAATTTATTTGTCCGGGAAACCAAGAATGTCAGCTTCAAAATTCTACCTGAATTACTAATCTTATTTTCAGAAGTTCACTTCCCTGTTCCTCTAGGAACTTTTTTGAAATGTTTATGTGTTTGTTTGTAGTCACTGACTTTTGTCCATAGGATTACAGTTTAAAATAGGACCTATTTTCAGCCCAGGATTGTGCTTTGGGTGAGCAAATATAAAGGTGACCTATTGGAGTTTGGAATATAATTGAGATAACTGTATACACAAACATGAAACAATAGGCAAACAGTACCAGAGGTGTGAGGTGCTCTCTGCTTGTAACAGGAATCGGAGAAGGGGACGTTGTAAAGGAGAGAGTATAAAGAAAGTGTATAATTTAATAATCCAATACAGGAGATATTGTAGATGGGGAGTCAAGATGAGCAAAAGTGGACAGTTTGCTAAATTTTCACATTAGTGTGCATGTATAGTATAATTTATACGGAGCTGTATATGATACACACACTGGGGTAGAGTTGCACATCCTACCACTGCAGCCGCCTTGAATTTCATTCATTTAAAAATATATATGACACATATATCGATATATCTCCTTTAATTCCCTACCACAGTATTTAAAATTATACCGCTAAAGGTTTATTCCAATGAGTTAAAGTATTGACTGTCCAACAGCCTAATTTAAAATTGCAAACATCCTGAGTGTTTGTGAGGGAGTAGAGGGAATAACCAATAATAAAAACAATTTCTTTCCATGGAGCGTCTACTGTTCGCCAGTACCACGTGCAGCATTTTGTCTGCAATGGCTCAAGCATTCTTTAAAACAACAACGTGAGACAAATATTTCCATTTCTTGGGATACAGACAGTAATCTTGCTGGAAGGTACACACTTTTATAGGAAGTGCAAAGTTTGTATTTACCTTCAAGCATATTTAATTTGCTCTTTTGTTGCCTTTTGAAATTCAAGTTCCTTAATTTTCAACTACTATAATCTTAAAACTTTGACTTGTGTTATATATAAAAATAAACATTTTTCCCAAGATTTACATATTGAGAAGGCAGTCAGATGGTATTTTTCTTAACA
The DNA here is from genome assembly GCF_030222135.1 of Aotus nancymaae. Classification (NCBI taxonomy): domain Eukaryota; kingdom Metazoa; phylum Chordata; class Mammalia; order Primates; family Aotidae; genus Aotus; species Aotus nancymaae. The sequence continues at coordinate 76,001,120 of NW_026988425.1, forward strand.
TGATTTGCCCTGCCTCATTTATAATACCACTCTGGTACCATGAACAAAGTCTTGGTGACTCACATGTGTGAACACATATACAGAGATATGATACACAAACACAGAAAGATAGATACATACCATCTTTGAAAAATTCAAGTAGGCTGGGGGCGGTGGCTCATTCCTGTAATCCTAGCACTTTGGGAGGCCAAGGCAGGTGGATTGCCTGGGGTCAGGAGTTTGAGACCAACCTGGTCAGCATGGTGAAACCCTGTCTCTACTAAAAATACAAAAATTAGCCGGGTGTGGTGGCAGACACCTGTAATCCCAGCTCCTTGGGAAGCTGAGGCAGGAGAATCACTTGAACCTGGGAGGCGGAGGTTGCAGTGAGCTGACATGGCACCACTGCACTCCAGCTGAGGCAACAGAGCAAGATTCCTCCCCAACAAAGAAAAAAATAATTTAAGTATATGGTCAAGTGCAGTACTTTGTGATTCGAGGCCTCTATCAGTGAATACTTTGGAGTACCCTGTGCTGGTGTCAATGCAATCCAGGTAGGTGAGACTGGAAATTATCTTTGTTACCCTGGCAAGCACAACAACCATCTCATCAGTAGACATGAAACTAGAAAAGTGTACTTTAGGGTCACAGTCTTCAGGTGTCTGAGCAATGAGGTGTATAAAACAAGGTGCTGCACACCAGACTGAGGCCATTGAGATCAAGGGCTGTGCCAGGGGTTTGTGTGCTGGTCCCAGTAGAAAAGGACAGCTCAGACATAGTAGGTGGTCATGTGAGTGAACGAATCTGAGTTCTGCTTATTTGCATTTTGTAATCATGCCTCCTCTCAATGTCTAGGTTTGTTAGGTAAAAATTCTCAGTTTTTGATGTGAGTTAAAATTTAGGCAATCCGGGAGACTTTTACACAACCAGCTGTTATTAACTCCTGAATTACTGCTCTTAGTTCACCTGCAATTCACACATTGAAGCTCTCTCTTTTCACAGCCTTACAAATCTTGAAGCTCAAGCAGCCAGTTTCAAGATGAATCCAAACTGAAATATCTGTGTTCACAGTCAAAGACAGATGATAGGAATGTAATTTTACAGTCCTGCTTTGTTGATCATTGAACCACGGTTTAGCAACAATATATCTTATTCACCATGAAAGAGTAATAGTTTGATAGAAATGCAGATAAACTAATATCAACAGTCTCATACCAAGATGATCAACTGCTATTTCCTAAGTGTCTACTACATTATCATTATCATATTAGGTAATGGGGAGTTACAACCAAGTGAAAGGCATGTGTGCTGCTTTATGTGCCTTGAGAGCTAACACTGCATACTTCCTGAACTGCTATCACAGCTAAGCACTGGTCTTCACCCACTGAACTGTTATTTCTCAGAACCACTCAGTTGAGGTAAGTATGTTGTTAGACACATTTTACAGTTCTAGAAGTGGAGTCTTAGGGTGGTGAGGTACCCAGCATGAACAGCAAAGAGCTGGTAGTCTGGGCAGTGTGACCCCAGAGACGCATTATTGTTGTCCTGGGTCCCCTGACGAGTGCTGTCAGCTCTCTCCTAGCCAGTCTTACAACTCCTTTAATGCTTCTTGGAAGCTGGAATTTTCCTTGTCATAATGCATAGTTCTGTGAAAGTTCAAGCTACCAAGTCAGCTAAAAAGGTTTTCCGATGCCCTGGACTGGATGTCCAGCCAAGGACCTTTTCATTGTGGTGAGCTTTCAGTCTGGACATGGGCAGCCTATTGTTCCTCTACCCTGGACATCTTCCTTTGGCAATCTGACATCCTGGGAAAAAAATCATAGACCAGAAGGAAGAAAAGTGAGCTCTATTCTGCGTCTCACAACCAATACATCAGTTCTCAATTTTTCACCTACAAAATAGAAATAATGACAACTTCTCCCTGGTTTAAAAGTATTCTTCAGCAAGTATAAAAACCGCAAAGACTGGCCAGGTGCAGTGGCTCATGCCTATAATCCCAGCACTTTGGGAGGCTGAGGCGGGTAGATCATGAGGTCAAGAGATCGAGACCATCCTGGCCAACGTGGTGAAACCCCGTCTCTACTTAAAATACAAAAATTCACTGGACATGGTGGCTCATGCCTGTAGTCCCAGCTACTCAGGAGGCTGAGGCAAGAGAATCGCTTGAATCCAGGAGATGGAGGTTGCAGTGAGCTGAGATCGTGCCATTGCACTCCAGCCTGGGTAACAAGAGTGAAACTCCGTCTCAAAACAAAACAAAACAAAACTCCACAAAGACTAAGGTATTGTTGTTAAATTGGTATGAACACCCTCAAACTTGATCGATTGTCATGGATAAATGTGAGAAAAATAGCAAATCAAGGACATCTTCATCTCAGCGACAGATGAATCCTCCCATAAATCTGCTATTTGGAATGAGTTCAGGAGTTACTTCCCAGCAGCAGCAGCACTTGGAAATTGTTAGAGAATGGAAATTCCTGGGCCTCAGCATCAGAAACTCTGGGGGGTGGGGCCCAGCCATCAGTGTTTAGCAATCTCCTCCCCTCTCAGTGATCCTGATGTGTGCTCAAATTTGAGAGCCAGTGGTCTAAGTTTTTAAGATTACTGGGTGTTCTTCATCTGTGTGTGGGTTTGAGCTTCTGAGACTACCCAATTCTTGGAAATAAAGCCCTGCCTATGTTCATTTTTCCTCTCTCCACTTTTCCTCATTTTCCTTTTTATCTATAGTACACACATGTGTGTGTTTTAACTAAAAATATTACTTTAAAACAGTGGAAGGGAATGCATGTAACATATTACTTATTTTCTAAAAATAATAGGCAGATGGGCATTTTTATTTTACAAACTCTATATATTGTTGATACATTGATAAGAATTAAGGCAGATATGTATAATCAGAAAGATTCTCATCCACAAATGGTTAACAACTTACACAATATATTTGTCATTAAAAAAGATTATTTACCATGTTTTATTTTCTCTAAGGTTAGGATAATTGTCATTTTCCTGACAATCTCAGGAATGTCTAACACTGGCTGTGGACTTTGGATGATTTCAGCAGGACAGTGCAGGTCCCTCAAAACATCTCTCTGGACCTGCTGCTCTTCTCTGAAGCCAACACGACTACCTTTATGGGCTCATTATCAAAAGATAATGGGAATTGGGTAGAAACGGAGTAGAAAATAGAAAGAAGATATGAGGGGATTTTAAGAGAGGAGAAATAAAGAGGAAGAAAAGACAACTCAAAGATAAGAGGAAGGGCAATAAAAAAGTAGCAAAGGAATAATAAATGGTGAATGTTTGACACACTGCCTCTTAAGTTTGAAGAAAGAAAATGCCACAACAAAATGAAGACTGAATTACAATTCTCAGATCCAAAAACTTCCTAACATGGCTTCTCTAAGAACAATATTTGTTACAGAGTTTAATATCAAGCTTTTCTTGCAAAGATTTGGCCAGGAATGGAGAAAAAGATTCAGTGGCAGAAAAATGAGCAAGTCAACCATAGGCTTCCAGTCTTTTATGGGTGCAGTATATGCCACCATATTTGAGTGATATAAGGACACATATTTCAGTTTAATATTTATTAGACTTGCCAATGCCTGCAGTTATTGCTAAAGGAATCTCTAAGTATACCTTAGCCACTTACATAGAAACTGCTTAGATTTAGACCAAGTCATTTTAAAATGACTGCTTTTTGGAGTATCACTTAGCTGTGAATGTTTCCACAATTTACTTGTGGTTTCTCTTCTAATTAAAGATCTCAGAAATCTCACTTAATCATGAATTCGTACCATGCATATAAAACATGGGAGGCAGAACCTAGGATCCTCATGACTCAGAAATCTGCATTCTTAAATTTATGAATAATTTATATTTCTTTTTCTCCTCCATGTTTTGAAATCAGCCTGTTTCTATCCTGTTTCCCCTCCAAATTTTCAATTATTTTTCTAAACTTTCTCTTGTTTTACTTTCATGCTTTTATTTATCCATCACCTTCAAATCTTTCCAGTCCACTCTTACATAATTTCTTCTTTTCTCTTTTCCCTACATTTTATATTTATTACATTATTTGATATTTGACATGGTCAGAGGATTACTTATCATAGAACCAGGCACAGAGTAAACAGGATAACTACTTACAACTATACTAGGGAAACAGTAACATGTAAATTGGAGCTATTCTGGGGAGATGGGGAAATTTGGCAATGGGTACAATGGAGGAAAGGGAGAATTTAGTTTCATTCTTTATCTACTACTTTTTAGCAGTGTGACTCTTGAAGAAGTCATTCAACTGCTTTAGGGTCAAGTATTTTTTATCTGTCAATTAAAAGAGTTGATGTCAAATGTCCAAGCTCTATGTTAGCTATTATTATGATTTAGTTTTTTCTTACTGGAGATACCAGATCTTCTACTTAGGATGCATTTTAGGACTGTCCTCATCAGCAAATAAATTCATGGATTTTTAAAGAAGTAATATCAATAATGCTTGTTTAAGTAGAAATTCAATTTACTTACTGTTTTTGGCTGTTGCTTTTTGGTAGCTCTGTCTCAGGGAATATTGACAGAGTTTGGGGCAAACTCAGCAATCCTTCACCTAATGAAGTGCATTTGCTCAAGCTGTTCACTGATGCCTTAGAACCTGCTTTAGATAATCCTCGAGATGGGGGTTAGACTTCTCCAAAACCAGCTTTTTAAGTGAATTCTGCAGTTGTTTTGTTTGTTTATTGATTTTCTAAAACAAACATAAAATGCATATCTGAGCAAAGGAATACATTGTATTTTGTGTTTATAATGTTAATGTCCTCAGCCTTTAAATCAAATATTTAGGGTATGTGGGGAAAGCGGTACATACACATACTAATAAATGCAGGGACCACATATTTCTTGCCTCTGAGTAACTAAAAGTCTGGAATACCTACAGATAGTATGTAGCATGTTTCTGTAGTATTCTCACTATCTACTCAAAAATTTTTCAGTTCACTTTGGGAGGCCGAGGCGGGTGGATCACAAGGTCAAGAGATCGAGACCATCCTGGTCAACATGGTGAAACCCCGTCTCTACTAATACAAAAAATTAGCTGGGCACGGTGGCGCGTGCCTGTAATCCCAGCTACTCAGGAGGCTGAGGCAGGAGAATTGCCTGAACCCAGGAGGCGGAGATTGCGGTGAGCCGAGATCGCGCCATTGCGCTCCAGCCTGGGTATCAAGAGCGAAACTCCGTCTCAAAAAAAAAAAAAAAAAAAAAAAATTTCAGTTATGTGAGATTTCATATAGGTTTTTATGGGCATGTGTTCCATAATTAATAGTCTCTTTCTGGACCAGATGGTAAAGAAAGTTAATAAATAAATATTAAGCAATAAATTTTGATGATGATGGTGACGTTAAAAGGATATAAACCTCTTGTTTTTCCCTATGTTTATCTCCGGAAAACTGATCCTACTTTTTAATGCTGTAAAATCATAATTTTCCCATAGAACACTAAAAACTAGACAACCAATATGAATATTACATAGTGATGTTATTAAAATGCATCTTTCATAGGCTGCAGAAGAGGACATCCATGTTCTATCACTATACATAAAGATCATCAAAAATAAAATCACCTCATGAACAATTCTTAAGACAATTAAATCTGTCAGAATATAAATGAGCAATGCTGCCACTTCTCAGGCAAACTCATAATTTCTTTGTGGTTTAATATGCTAAATGCTGCCATGGTATATTGGCTTCATAATAAATACTCTTTAATGGGTATGCTTGTTAGACATACTCATGTAGGAGAGACATCATTTTATAGATTCACTCATTCTTGATTCTATGATCAAAAACCTGAGTAGCATCAATAATAAAGCATTGTATTAAATAATATAAAATTAGATCTTTAAAATATTTTCCTTAATGTATAAAATCAAATGAATCAGTATCAGTAATAATAAATTAATTTTGAACACTGATAAGGAATTGGCACTAAATTAAGAACTCTACAAAGGTATACATGCCTAATTCTCTAGTGAATTGCAATTTAAATAGGATGAACCTAAATGGAGACATTTTAAAGTGATCAGAAGGCCCCTTTTAATCAATTATGTAAAATTTTGTATAAAACATTCTAAAGAACTGTTCTGGAAATTAGTAACAGCTTAGATTGCTATCTCATTGTTTCTTATCAAGCACAAATAAAAAATGAACAAAAACAAATAAAACAACTCTCATTTAAAATTACTCTTTTACATCATTTTATTTTAATTAATTAATTAATTTTTTTATTGAGACAGGGTCTTTCTCTGTCACCAAGGCTGGAGTACAGTGGTGCGATATCACTGCTCACTGCAACCTCGACCTCCTGGGCTCAAGTGATGCTCCCACGGCAGCTCACCAAGTAGCTGGGACCACAGGCATGTGTCACCACACCAGGATAATTTTTTGATTTTTTGTAGAGCGGAGGTCTCCCTATGTTGCCCACGCTATACGTCATTTGAAAAATACAGAGTAACTCGCCTCTTCATATTATCATGTGCAAATATGAATAAAATTAAGAAGTTTTAGAACTGCTTTTAAATGTAGGTTATATAAAAATGAGTTTCAGCTCTAGCTCATATGCACACAACTAAGTGAATACAAACTTTGTAGTTATAAGTTTTATTATTTGAAACAAGAATTTTTAAAATAAAATTTCTAGCAATAAGGTTTATATGGGTAGAAAATTGATTATTACATCACTTTCAACTAAATGCATTAGAAAATCTTTCTAGTCGAGCCAGCAAAACGATATTTTAAGATTCTATTTCGTTAAAAATTTTAATATCTCTTTAAAAGTTCAAAATTTCAACAGCTGTCAGTTACACATTACGTTAACACTGGATCTAAAAATACCACTGCAAATCATCTACATGACATCTTTGGTGCCATCACAAATGTGGCAGCAACAAGTTTTCTACATATGCAAAATGCAACACTAAGCTCACCAGTGCAACCCATGTGTCATTCTAAAGTAGTTACTGAACAACAAGAATCAGGCAACTCCCATGTGTTTCAAATACTGAACAGACTCTGAGAAGGTATAGAAAGATTTAAAATATGTGTCAATTCTGATTTTTGACTACATACAATGAAAAGTTTTATGATCATTGATTTATTATGGTATCTAATTATACTAAGTCATAATAAAAATAAAAACAAATGTATTAATGGTTTTTAGCAGCAGAAACTTCTGTTCTTTCCAGCGCACTTCATGTAGTCAGTCCTCATCTTTTTTGGCTGCCTCTTTTCAGGTATCTTCCAAGATCCTTAAGAAGGTTTACTATTTGTCCCCATCCTACATCAAAACATGACCTCATCAGGATTCAGTTCATTGATTTATAAGTAACAAAGTGTGTTCCAGCCAAAAGGGCTGTGGCTACACAGCTCAAAAAAGGGAAAATACAATATCTTATAATTAACTTAGCAAATATTGACAGCTAAGCTCATTAAATTGAGTTTCCAAATTGGTTTTGTGATGTAGGATATAGCCCAAGAATTTGTCCTGATAGGTTTTTAAATTATAATGATCTTTGAAGGTGTCTTTTAAGCTTTTAAAACTAAAGCATTCTCATTTACAACTTCTTTGGTTGAGGAATTTGTTCATCCTGAAAACACACAAAATCATTTAACCTTTATAGGCATGGAATCTTAGCTAGAACTGACTACTAGACTTCAAAAATATCTACATAATTTGTAGCTTTCTTTTATGAAGAACAGTGGCATTTCAAACTTTTATATAAGTATCAGTCTTGCCATTGACTCAGAACTAAATAATCACACATGAGTAAATTACATAACAACACAGGCAATATTATCCTAACAATGAGGGAAGCTGGGTATAAGAAGTCTCAGGTTTTACAATATTCTAAATACTACAAAATTACTGGCTCTACACCTCTCTCATAGATCCTCGTATTCACCCTGGCTCCAAATTCCCATAATTAGAGTTACCAATACATAGTTCCCCAAGGTTTTTTTTTTTTTTAATTTCAAACGTGATCATGGTTTTGTGAAGTTTTATGGTAATGAGAGCAGTGTAGAGGTGGCAGAGTTCCTGGGTGAGTACTAACAAAGTTAAGAGGAGAGAAGCAGCCACAAAGAATTTTTTATATAAGTATTAAGACAAGCCTAATACTGATACAAAAGTTTTAAATGCCATTGTTCTTCTCTCTTCCATGATGTTCATAGAAAGCAATGGTAGTTCCATGAGCAATTACATAAAAGACTCAAATCCTCATCAGTGTTGGGCAAATGACAGTTGAAAATAATGTGCTTACAGTTGAGAATAATGTGACCTTTGAATAATCTCTTACACCTCGTTAACTTTAGCAGGTACACCGATGCATTTAGACCTAGGTGATGAAGTGTAATCCTAAAATCACAGAACCTGGAAAGCAAGGGAAGTGGTGACATTGCATACCTCTTCAAAAAGGAACTGCTATCTAAAAACTGTAGACGCATCTCACATACACAGCTGCCAATCATCACCCTCAAAGGTTAGTAACAACTGCACACCTCAAAGTAAGTCTTGGTGAGCACAATACTGCAAATACTGAGAGAATACTGACCATATAAATGTCATGGGAAGTGTAATGTAGATCTGAGATGGACTTCTAAAAGTGTGCATTCTCAGTAGGCAGTTGTTTAAAAAACAGGGCTCCTGGGGCCAGGCGCGGTGGCTCAAGCCTGTAATCCCAGCACTTTGGGAGGCTGAGGCGGGCGGATCACGAGGTCAAGAGATCGAGACCATCATGGCCAACATGGTGAAACCCCGTTTCTACTAAAAATACAAAAATTAGCTGGGTGTGGTGGCTCGCGCTTGTAGTCCCAGCTACCCAGGAGGCGGAGGTTGCAGTGAGCCGAGATCGCGCCACTGCACTCCAGCCTGGCTCCTGGCGAGGAGCAGCGAGACTCTGTCTCAACAAACAAACAAGCAAACAAACAAACAAACAAACAAACAAAAGGGGCCCTTACTGCTGAAAACCAAGCAGAAAAGAACATGAACAAAAGAAAGAGGGAGAGGCAGACTGCAGGAGGAGGAGGGGGCCGAAGGAGGAGGAAGATAGCAACTGGGAAGAGGAGAAGGAGTGGTGTTCTTCAGTGGTAATGAATACCTGCAGAGACCAGCAGCATGGCCCCTAAAAATGGGAGGAATGACTTGAAGGATAGGCATTACAATAGGGAAAAATATAGGCTAAGTAAACCAGATAGGCTAAGTAAACAATCTGAGCATAGCCACAGAGGGAAATTCCAGTCTTACATATTTCAGGGGCGCCTAAATTATGTATTGTGCCATATGAAGCTGCTATTCAAAGAATGATCCGTTGAGAATCTACCTTACAGCAGGTAAGTAAAAATAAGGCTCAGCTTCAGATTCCAAAGCAGTTACCCTCAAGAGAGGCTGCGAAGCAATATGAAAGAACAAGGTGGCAAGTGCGTGGAGGCATACTCAGGATACTGTTGGAAAAAGAGGAGGGGCTTTCCAGCATGCAATAGGAATGGTGTCCACGAAAGTTGTGGAGAGTGGCATCCTTGGTAGGCACCTAACCCAGCCTGGCTGGCACGGTATAGAAATTGTTTCAGAAAGGTGATCGTTCAGCTGGCCTAAAGACAAAGAGGAGATAGAGAAGAGGGGAAGGGATATTGCTGCTTATTCAAATCAACTGCGAGGGAGCTTGGCCTACTTTGTGACCGCATGGAGCTCGTGTGATTGGAGAGTGAGGTGATCATAGCAGGGTGGTTGGAGGTGAGGTTGGACAGGGAGTCAGCGACAAGACAAAAAGGCCCTGCACATAAAATTAATTAGAACTTTCCCTAGTGCTATCAGGCATTCTAGCCAGTGCTGCACCACTGCAGGTTACTTACTTTGTCTTTAAATACCTCCTAAGAAGATATAACTGTGTACAAAGTACATAGTACAAAGAGGGATCCTCTCAATCATGCCATGCACATGTTGTTTACTAGGGAAGATGCATGTAGAACACACTTTTCAAAGACTTCCAATTTTTTACAGAAATAAATATAAATATTTCAAAATACAACGTGTTAGCTTTTAGTTCCTGGATTCTCACTCATTCTTCAGTAAGGCCAGATTAACATAGCTATTGTTATAAATTCACTGATCAGTGAATTTGTAACATTTTTATATTTCATATTAATACATTTTCTTAATAGGTTATATCAAAACATTGTCAAGGCACATACTTTAAAATGGTATTGGAAAAATGGTATGGGATTTGATAGCAGAATCCAGCTCATCGTCTGCATGTATAACTACTAGAATGCAAGCTCCCGGAGGGGAGAAACTATGTTTACCACTATGTCCTCTGATACACAGCAGAAGCTCAGGGATGCTATGTATGCTTCTGTGGCTTTGCACTGAACACTGCAAGATAAATGGAAGCCCCCAGAATTGTACAGTGTACAAACTGCACAACCATATGCTGCAGACTTACAGATATTTGTGATCACACACACACACACAGACACACAGACACACACACCTTATTAAATAAATCATCACATTTCATACAATTATAAAAAAATTTGATTCTTAAACTATTAATGAAACATCTAAAACAGTTTGATCCCATGCTAATATTACAAGTGTAAACTTCCTGAGGACAAGGACCATATTTTCTTAGTCTTTATACTCCTGGTTTTACTAGTCCTTATAATCTTGAGTTTTCAGTGAGTGTCCAATGACTGAATAAGGAGATTGGCATTTCTGTAGTTCTAAACATAGCCGTACATGAGGGTGAACTAGAAGTAATTGGAGTGATCTGAAGTAGTTACTAGGGTAACTCGGTTGCTCCATTATTGGAGTTGATTGGTGTGACCTCTGCTCTCTTGTCGGTGCCTCAATCCGAACTTGTCAAGGACACATCTTCCAAATATGTGCTGCTTATTTGAAAAGAATAATGTACTCTGATAGAAAAGGACCAGTTTTGGCCAAGAGCATATGACTATCTATGCTTTCTTGCAAGTATTTCCACAAAAGTTCTTGAAGTCCATTTGTAGAACACAAAGCATATGCACTTTTGATTTTCACCACCATTCCCTACTCCATTTCTCTACCCTGGCACACTGGACGTTATTTGAAATTGTACTATCACCAATGACAGAGCCAAAACAACAATTAGAGATATAAAATGTAACCAAAAAAAAAAAAAAAAAATGGAAAGGCAAGGTCAAGACTTGAGGCCAAATTTCCAATCTCAGTTCCTCCTAGTTGCTAATTTAAAATTTGCTTAAGGATTGTGCCCTTTGATCCACTCCTGGCATAATCAGCCGAGCTGTCTTAAAAAGAGGAAATTATGACAGGTAAAACAATGAAACAGCTGTTGCTAGAGGTGAAAAGGTAGAAGAGGGAACAAGACCAGCCTGTCAAATACAATCAGTTCTAGTGAGGCTTTCTGAATTCTGCTCGTCCTTTCTTGCCAGGCTTATGGAAACTTCCCTTGGCTTGACTGAGAGACAAAGATAGTGAAATCCACATATGTTCATTCTTATCTGAGTTGGCAATAGTAATAGCAGCAATAAAGTAAGAAGGCTCAATGTCGCGGGACTTCAGATAGTCTGTTCTAGTGATGAACTAATTCAGAGACAACCATGCCACCTCTTCATTCCGCTAATGCTGACTAAAAATGTAATACATCAAATTCAATGCAAACACACACACATGCCTCATCCCTTTCACTGTACAGCCTCCAGCACTTGCTGCCCACCTGCCATTTTGGAGACAGCAAGTGAATTTAGAAAAGTTCTCTAAATCTGCACCACTTGGTCCAAGGGTTAGGAGTAGACAGAAAGCAGACGGAGTGCAAAATGCCAGAAAACAAAAGAAGGTCACTTAAATTTCATGGAGTTCAAGAGCAGGATAAGGTTTATCTCCTCAACATCTGGAAGGGTGTGTTGTTTTGTCATTCCTGAATTTCAAGGGAAGAATTTTTATTCTGTAAAAATGCCATTGCTAAAAATAAACAACAATAACAGAAGTTAATAGGTGAAGTGGCTGTTTGAAAGCGAAGGTGACAGGTATTTTGGAATATAAAACAAAAGGAAATGCACTCAAAAGTAACAAAATATGTAAAACAAAACTGGTATAAAAAAGAGCAAGTGGTATTTATAAAGCAAACCCCTCCCCAAAACCCACAGGAAATAAGGAAAAGAAAATCTCATCTGATTCATTTAATTTCAGTGCTGGTGTAGTCACAATCAATTTTTAAAAACTGCAAAAATTGGCAAATTTTCTCTCAGTGTGTAGTGAATGGCCTAAGGACACATCTGCCATTCCTCTCATGAAGGAGAATAACATAGTCTACAGTTAGGAACCTCTTGACCACAATTTGCATTTTCTAGTGATAGTTTAGGAACGTCTTTTCAAAATAAGCCTCTCAGCAAGAGCACAAATTTCTGTTCAGGCATGTGCATAAACAATATAAATAGCTACTTGCTGGCATATTCAAAACATTCATTCAACAATGTTTTAGGAGCAAGTATATAAAATGCAATCTGTGTCCCCAAATATCTCTCACCATTATAGTAGCTAAACCAGGAATGACCTCTTTAAATCTCAGTCTCAGCATTTGGTGTCATACTAACGTGATTAGATACTCAACTTTGCTAATTAGAATGCAACTGACCTGATGAGAGCAATGTCCACATTGTATTATTAATCCTTATATCTCCAGCATATATGCTGAAAAAAATCTTCATAACTATTTTGTAAGTCATATCTGTTAATTATAATGTTTTGACACATCCTGTTCCTTCATTTCTATGTTGGGGGAAGAAATGAAAGTATCAGAAGGATGGAGCATCTCTTTGATTTTTGCTCTTTGGTGTTAGAATATTTAAACTCCGGAAATGCATTTATATAGAACATGCTGAGTTACTGTTCTTGTACTGAAACGTCAAAAGGCTGTTTTCACTCTCCTGGTTGTCTTAAGATACAAGCATTGGATAGGCAAGAATTTCTATGACATTAAATAGGCCAAGTGGGACGAGGTAAATTTGCTTTCACAGCTACCCATTCCTTCGTCTCCATCTCATTGCCTTTTCTCTTTTTAGAAAACTCTGGTATCCAGGACATTCTAGCTACTCAGGCATCTACACTTCTAGGATTTCTCATCAGACCGAAGCGTTAGCTCCTTCCTGACTCTCTCCCATTGAAACCATCATTTCCTTTGCCTTTAGTCTTCTGATACTCTATTGCTTCTCCACTAATGCCTTTGATTTAAGTTTATTTTCTATAGTGTATTTTAGGCACGAGAGAACTATTTTGTCCGAGGAGTCATCCCAGTGATCACTGATGCACCATTCACTTTGGCTGCCTCTCATGAGGCACCAGGCTCCACATATCCCTGTGCAGCAGCAAAACTTCTGCCATTTTCTATTTAGTTCTCTTCCCATGTTAAACTGTTCGGTACCCACAATAGATCTGGCATGAGCTGACTGGCACAGTCCCCACTTTAAGAAGTCCTCATTCTCAATCGTAAAATGAAGTTGCTTCAAAACACTAGCGTAATTGCCAAATCAAATTCTTTCCAATAATTAAATGCACATGAAAAGCAAATGGATGTTGACCTCTTTTGTGGGCATTCACGATTTTGGAAAATTTCCTGTGCTAGTATTTGCCAAATGCAGCTTTTGATTCTATTTTTTTTTTTTTTTTTTTGGTTTGGAGAATGGGTATTTGAGGAAAGCTTATTTAAATGGAAGACATTAATACAGACTGAAGAAAGAAGAGACAATAACTCTAGAAAATGATGCATTCAGGGCAATGGTAGACAGAAAAAGAACTCTTCTATCACCCTCTGCTACGTACAGTGAGAAAGAACTACTAAAAATTCTTCTAATTAACAAAGAAAACTAAACTGAAGACCATGTCAATATTCATTTGCCAACAATGCCCATTTGGTCCATATTTTATGAGGCTGAGCAGAACCATGGGGAACTTAAATTCAATGCTCAGTGTTGAGGCTTAAGTACAATTCTTAGTAAATGCATTGTATTTGCACAGGCAAAATTCCATTTAGAGGGAACTTGCAAATAACATTTGCAAGCATTTGCAAAGCCTACAATAGGCGCATAGTCTACCTTATTTAAATTTACTCAGTCCATTGACCAATCAATCCCAATTATTAGCCTCCTGTTTGTAGGAAATTTCCAGTTTTCATGATAAATTATTTTGACTATTCTTCCTATTTGGGAGAGTGGGGCAAGGAGGGTTACGGATTAGTGGATTTAGCTAAGACCAAAGTTGGATATTCTGAGCATCTAAATAATAAACTGTTCTCTTTGCCAAATTTCTACATACACATAGCTCGTGTATTAAAGAAAATCAAAGTTATGGGTATTTGCATAATGAAGATTACTAATATTACTGGCTTGCCCTACGTTTCCTTAGAATAGATAGCTACCTAAATGAACATTTTCATTAATAAGAGGCCTTATAACGGAACTACAATTATTTTCACTCCCCAGAGAAGAAGAATACAAGGGAAAAAGGAGTCTCTGGAGGGGAATTACAGTGTCCAAAAAACCCACTTCAACAACTTTAGTATTTTGCCTAGGGCAGGCTACAGTGGAGTGATAATATCAAGGGCACACATGGGGTGATTTTAGACTTGAAAGTGAAATCAAATGTGCAGAATAGGCTAAATAACGGCCCATTTTCTCAGAAAGGGAGAGAGTTTTCTATTTACTACATACCCCCAGATATTTTAAATGTATTATACAGTGATTTTAATATAGATGGATGTGTGTGTGTGTGCATGCACCTGTAAAAACAGACAAATCAGATAGTTTACACACACACAACCCAAATGAATTCAACTTGGCTAATTCTAAGCCCAAACATATAAACTTAAAAATTTTTTTATTCAATTTATATAGAATTTTTCCTTATGAAAGATCAGAGATAGGAAACTGTATATGAACAAACAAAATATCTAATTGCTATTCATTCTTTCTTGGCTTCAAAGCTAAAGAATGAATGTTATTTTACATTTACAGTATTATTAGTGCACCGCTTTCTTCAAAGAGCTATTTTTTTTAGAAGACCACCCAGAAGTTTCAACTAATTGAGGAAGCAATCTTCAGTTTACTTAAATAGGAAGGCAACATGGGACTCATTTCTGGCATCAATATTCCTCTGTCATATCTGTTTGTGCTGGATATAATGCAAAGGACAATCTTAAATTCTGAAACTACCCTAGACCGCTTTCCCCCCAAAAAACAACCAAAGCAAAAAACAGTTAACTTCTGATACCTTTTTCAGAAAGATTGTTTCATAATCTGGGGTTTGAAAATTCCAGGAAAAACGAGCCACCCAAGGAGATCATAAAAGGCAAAGTTACAGATGTAGAAACAGGTTTTTTAGTAGTGTGATGAATTTCTGAGACTGGGGAAAGTGTGAGATATTATTTGAAGTGGAGCATTTAAACTGCAGAATTAGCTGTTTGGTCATGGGAGAAACGTCTGTAAGTGGGAACTAAAAGGTTTTATGAACAATTCTTTAAGAAATTCGTTGAAATCTAGAATAAGTAAGATTTGGGGTAGTTTATATGTGGAGATATGTTAATGCTATTTTTACAGTTTTCATTGTAACATGCTATGGTTTATTAAATGGGTTTTATATATTTAAAGAGTCACATATTTTTCTTTTCAAATAAGGCCTTTCCAGTTTTATCTGCTGATTTATAAGTTTGTGTGCCCCTGAATTTTTCTTCCTTAGGGAAAAAAAAATCTCACATAATTTCAATATTGTTAAAGACATTGAAAACTATTTATATAACTATTCACTATATATTCAGGCATGTTATTACGACCAATTACCAAATCTAATCCTTTAATACTATCTTATTTTATTGAAAAAAGTCACATATTTTTATTATCATTAAGTTTTATACGCATGTGTGTATTATTTCAGAGAAACTACAAAATGAAGAAAAGCAAAACTATGAAAATAAAACCACCCAAGACTCTGTTTCTGATCAAGATGAAGTAAAAGGAACAGTATTTACCTTCTGTCTAAAACAACTAAAAAGATAATGAACAAAATATAGAAAAAAAAGACACTCAAGATATCAGACGTCAGGCAAAGAACAGCAACTTCTGATCAATAGGAAACAAATGGGGTGAGTCATGTAATAGTCCCAGTTTATTGCTAAAGTTTCATACAGTACAGGAAGAAGGATTCTATCCAGAGCCTGTTCAACAACTTGAGTTGAGGAGATGAGAGCCAAGAGTTCTGAAAATTGACGGTTCCTAAAGGTTGCAAGGCAGAATAATAGAGATGAGAGGAAAGGAGAGAGTGACAAAAAAAAAAAAAAAGAGTTAACTTGGGATGTTTAGCGTTTTCTCCTAGAATATTCAGTTGAGGACTGATCAGTGCATATGTATGAGAAATCTATCCAAGTCTAAGCAAAAAAATGATCCTAAAGGATTAGTCTTCATCCAGCATGGGCAATAGCACCTGTTTCCAACAGGCAGTGTAAAAATCTCATAATTCTTGGAGAAGGTTTAAAATCTTAAGAAGAATCTTTACTCAAGAGCGGAGGGAAAAGTAATACTAAACTAAAGGCAGCTCTAGGACCACCTAACAAAGTTCAAAAGAATGACATGAAAGAACCACACTGTTTTTAAGTGCCTTAACCAGATCTCTGAACAATGTAACATAATATTTGTAGGAATAAGAAGTATCCAGCCTTAAATGAGGTAAAATTAAAAACATATGGAATCCAATAGAAAGCTAAGGGGCTTGCAAAAAAGCAGAGAATAACAATAATAATAATAATGATTAAGAGAAAACTTAGCCAATAGACACACCCAGAAATTATATAAATAATAGAATTAGTAGATACAGATGACAGAAAGAGTAGATAAGAACATTAAAATGCTATATTTCAAATGTTCAAGAAGCTAAAAGAATTATTGAACATGTTAAATAGAGGCATGAAAAAGACATTTACAAAACACCTATATAAAACATTTAGAGATGAAAATGACAATGTCTAAGAGTTAAAAAAAATAGTACAATAGCAAAGACTTGGAACCAACCCAAATGCCCATCAATGATAGACTGGATAAAGAAAATATGGCACATATACACTATGGAATACTATGCAGCCATAAAAAGGATGAGTTCATGTCCTTTGCAGGGACATGGATGAAACTGGAAAACATCATTCTCAGCCAACTAACACAAGAAGAGGAAACCAAATACTGCATGTTCTCACTCATAAGTGGGAACTGAACAATGAGAACACATGGACACAGGGAAGGGAACATCACACACCAGGGCCTGTTGAGAGGTGGGGGGCTAAACAAGGGACAGCATTAGGAGAAACATCTAATGTAGATGATGGGTTTATGGGTGCAGCATATCACCATGGCACGTATATACCTATGTAACAAACCTGCACATTCTGCACATGTACCCCAGAACTTAAAGTATATATAAAAACAAAGGTTGTAAAAAAATAATCAGCAGGGGAAAGGAGAGTAATTTCATAATGATTAAGTGGTCAAATCATCAAGAGAACATTACAACATTAAAAATGTATTCTTCTAATGACAGAGGTTCAAAATACCTGAAGCAAAATGACATAGAATTGTAAAAGATTAGAACACCCCTTTATCAATAATTGATGGAACAAGTAAACAGAAAAATCAGGAAATATATGGAAGACTTGAATATTGTAAACCAACCTCACCTAACTGATATTTATAGAACGTTCTATTCAACAAGCCCAAATACACATTCTTTTCAAATGCATACTAACCACTTGCCAAGATAAACTATATTCTGAGTGATAAGACAATTTTCAGTAAATGTAAAAGGATATAGGTGAGGCAAAATATATTCCCTAAGTATAGAGTTAACATAGAAATCAATAACAAAAAAATATGCAGAATACTTCTATCTATTTGGAAACAAAAACACAATTTTAAATAACCCAAGGTTCAACAAAAAAATCAAAAGGGTCATTAAAATTATTTTAAACTGAATAAAAATGAAAACGTAGTATATCAAAATCTCTGGGATGCAGTGAAGCAGTACTTAGTTTAAAAAATATTCCCCTAAACACATATTAGAGAAGAAAAAAAGTTTCAAATCAATGACCTCAGATTCCACATTAAGAAACTAGAAAATCTATATGAAAACCGATGTAAGCAGAAGAAAAAAAAATAATATTAGAGTAAAATAAATAAAAACAAAAGATGGTTCTGTGGAAAGATCAATATAATTAATAAATCTCTATTCAAGCTATTCTGATAAAATATAAAAGACATGAATTATCAATCTAATGAATGAAAGAAGTAATATCCCTAATTCCATAGAAATAAACAATAAGAAAATATTATGAAACTTTATTTTAATAAATTAAGTGAATTAAATGAAATAGTGAAATTCTTTGAAAGATAGAATTGCCAGCACACACACAAGAAAAAAAAAAAATAGCCTAAATGCCCCATATCTGTTAAAAAAAAAAATCAAACTTTTAGTTTAAAAATTCCCATGAATAACAACAAAAATAAACAAACAAAAAAATGAAACCAATTCCAGGCCTGGGTGACTTCATCAGGGAATTTCACCAAACATTTAAAGAAGAAATAATATCACCTTTACACAAACTCGTAGATTAAATTGAAGAGGAGAGAGTATTTCCCAATTTATTCTATGAGACTAGCATTACTTTAATACCAAAATCAGACAAAAACATTTCAAGAAAAGTAAATTACAGATAAATTACCCTTCATGAACATAAACCTAAAAAATTTTAACAAAATTTTAGCAAATCTAATCTAAAAAGATACAAAATGGATGATAGAAAATGGAGATTATCCCAGAAATTTAAGGTTTTCTTTACATTAGAAAATCAATGTAACTCATGATATATATATTTTTTTGGGATTGAGTTTTGCTTTTGTCACAGAGGCTGGAGTGCAATGGTGTGATCTTGGCTCACTGCAACCTCCGCCTCCTGGGTTCAAGTGATTCTCCTGCCTCAGCCTCCTGAGTAGCTGGGATTACAGGCACCCACCACCACGCCTGACTAATTTTTGTATTTTTAGTAGAGATGAGGTTTCGCCATGGTGGCTAGGCTAGTCTTAAACTCCTAACCTTAGGTGATCCACCCATGCCAGCCTCCCAAAATGCTGGGATTACAGGTGTGAGCTACCATGCCAGGCTGTAATTCATTATATTAAGAAATAGATAGACACATCGATCAATTGATTGAGCAACAGATAAGACAGATAGATTACTATATATATATATATAAAAACATCTCAATAGATACAGTAAAAGCATTTGACAAAATCCAGCATTCATTCCAACTAAACACTCTTAACAAAGAAGGCATTTTATGTATGCTTACATGATTTTCTAATCATGTATCAGAGCCCAGATGATGAAAGTCTTTTACCACCCTTTCAGATCTAACTTTCCTGTCCTGTTCACCAATATGCCAAAAATTCAGATTTGTGATTCATGGGAACATTCTACTACATAAATGAAATGTGTAAACAAAGAAATACCTGATTTCTGATACGTTGAATATTCAATCAATCCTGTTCCATTGTTTCTGATGATAAGTTTAACAAGAGATTATACCACTGATAATAATAGGAGCATGAAGCAAACTACAATTTTGCTTAAGTGGGTGAAGGACATGAACAGACACTTTTCAAAAGAAGATATATATGAGGCCAACAAATATGAAAAAATGGTCATCATCACTGGTCATTAGAGAAATGCAAATCAAAACCGCATTGAGATACCATCTCACACCAGTTAGAATGGCGACCATTAAAAAATCTGGAGACAACAGATGCTGGAGAGGATGTGGAGAATAGAACACTTTTACACTGTTGGTGGGAGTGTAAATTAGTTCAACCATTATGGAAGACAGTGTGGCAATTCCTCAAGGACCTAGAAATAGAAATTCCATTTGATCCAGCAATCCCATTACTGGGTATATATCCAAAGGATTACAAATCATTCTATTATAAAGACACATGCATACATATGTTCACTGTGGTACTGTTTACAATAGCAAAGACCTGGAACCAACCTAAATGCCCATCGATGATAGACTGGACAAGGAAAATGTGGCACATATATACCATGGAATACTATGTAGCCATAAAAAATGATGAGTTCATGTCCTTTGTAGGGACATGGATGAATCTGGAAACCATCATTCTCAGCAAACTGACACAAGAACAGAAAATCAAACACCGCACATTCTCACTTATAGGCAGATGTTGAACAATGAAAACACATGGACACAAGGAGGGAAGCATCACACACTGGGGTCTGTTGGGGGGAAATAGGGGAGGGACAGTGGGGGGTAGGGAGTTGGAGAGGGATAACATGGGGAGAAATGTCAGATATAGGTGACGTGATGGAGGCAGCAAACCACATTGCCATGTAGGAACCTATGCAACAGTCATGTATGTTCTGCACATGTACCCCAGAACCTAAAGTGCAATAATATATATTAAACATACTTTCCTTTAAGAAGCAAAGAAAAAAAAACTTTAGGAACAGAGCACTGGGTCGGGTGCAGTGGCTCACGCCTGTAATCCCAGCACTTTGGGAGGCTGAGGTGGGAGGATCATGAGGTCAAAAGATGGAGACCATCCTGTCCAACATGGTGAAACTCCATCTCTATTAAAAATACAAAAATTAGCTGGGCATGGTAGTACGTGCTGTAATCCCAGCTACTTGGGAGACTGAAGCAGGAGAATCGCCTGAACCAAGGGAGTCAGAGATTGCAGTGCACCAAGATCATGCCACAGCACTCCAGCCTGGGTGACAGAGTGAGACTCCGTCTCAAAACAACAACAACAAACTGAAAAAAACCGAGTACCGAAATGCTTCCCGCTGGTATACTGAAACAATTGTTTTATTTAAAAGCTACACTTAATCTACTATGATACTGCATACAAATAAAGATTTTTTTAAAAAAGAGAAAAGCATGGAATTCCAATTATTGCCAATGTGTCATGCCTGAAGGATCCTTTTCCCACCCATCAGTTTGAGGTGGTAGTTACTGGTTTATGGCAACAGCCATCATCATTCAAAATGTAGAATATTATTATGCAGGAGTCACATACTGTTCACCTCTCATCCTCACCATGGTTACTGTCATCCTGGGACAGGCAAGGAGGAATAATGAAAGGAGAAAATTTTGCAAAGGAGGAGAAAAATTTGCCAAGTATGTATAGTAATATAAATTAAGGTCACATTTTGCTTTATATCAATTATAGTAAATTGGTATTTTCCTTTAAATATGTATGTCTCAAACTCTCCCTTCAAAGTATTTTGCTTTACTTTTGGGCAGCTAATGCACTATCATTCATCATAACTATTAGACTAAGTTAGGCTTCAATTTTTGCTATGATCTATCAGTTTAAGGATGCAGATAGTAAATGATGGCACAAAGCTTCTTTCATTCTGCTCTCTGAAAATTAATTTGAAATAGTAGCCATATGTAATGAAATAAGGACACAGTAAAAGAGTGCAGATGATTAATGCCTTCTATTTTCAAAATAAAGTTTTTCAACTCTGCATTAACATTTATTTTCCAATTCTCTGGTGTACTAGCTATTAGTTTAATAAAAGGAGACCTTTCCAGTGATAAGGACATTATCTTATTCATTTCTGTAATTCTGTTACACTATCAGTCAAGAGGTTTACTTTCAAGTGATGTTGATATAAATGAGAGTTTTCCTTTTAGTCTTATAGTTTCAAGGCCCAAAGCCTGTCTATGGGTTGTGAAGCTCATACTAGACTAATTGCAATGTGACTTGGAAGGTAGAATAGAACCATCTGCAAAATTTGGAATGATGTGACCAAAATAACAAAATTTTACAGGAAAACATAATGCTTTGCATTTAGAAATAAATGGCCTGTATATGGAAAAGCTATTAAACTTATTTCATGTAGCTTCACAAGGCAAAACTGGACCAAATGAGTGAAAGTTAAGAAATCAAATTTTGTACAATGTCAGGAAGAATTTCCTAATAAGTCATGTAAAAGTGAAATGAATTGCCCTGTGAAATACACAGTGTTTTCTGCCCCCACAAGTGTTTAGGCAGATCAACAAATATCTGCCTATTGTATTACACAGGGGATTTGAGAGTAGGTGGGAGTTTGGAACACATTTGGTCCTTTGATCTCTATAATTTCAAATCTGATCTTGCAGCTCAGAAATTTGAAGGACGTGAAGATGAATAAAACCACATATTAACAAAGACACTATAAATTAATAAATAAAAGCTATTTCAACAATTGATTATATTCAGCACTTAAAAAAGTATATGAAGTAATGGTGGTACAAATAAAATTTTAAGAGACAACTAAGAAAGAGGTGACTAATTCCAGCTAGTGGTACATTGCAAGGTCGCCAGGAGGAAGTGTTACATTAATGATGCAAGCATGAGCCATGTTTCAGGTGGGAGGGATGAAGTGGTAAGGGATTCGTGCTTGAGAGACGTGTATGAGCTCAGAATCAGAGGAACAGAACTGCATGAATGTTTGGGAAGAGAAGATAGATATTCTGAGAGATTTTAATGATTAGAATCTTGGTGAAAAATTTGGTGTTTACTTTGGTTGCCAAGACCTGCCTCTCACGGAGTAAAAAAATAGATATAACGTTGTCAAATAACCTGTATAAATTATAAACTTTTCTGTCATCATTTTTATAATTTAAAATAACTTTAGATAGTAAAAAAGATGGATATGAACATCTGAAACTACTTTCAGAATTTTGTCTTGATAGCAATAAGACTGTACAGCATCTGCAAAAGACTGGAGGGACTGATTCACCACTAAAATTTATCCCAGCCCAGCATCTTCAGGGAGCTAGGCACACTGATATCCCTCTAGGCTTGAAGAGTTTGGTCTCTCAGAGAGAGCAGGCCAGGAAGATAAGGGCTACCTAGAACAGAGTCAAGCCAACCCATTGATTTTTGGCATTTCTTAAAGTGGAAAGAAAAGGAAATTTTCCAGCTAGCTAATTTTCTTACTTGTTAGCTTGTTTGGAGTCTTTTGTTTCTGGAAGCTTTTAACATGCCCTCTTTGTTTTGTTTTTCCAGCGACTTTCCTTTTTTTTTTTTTTTTTTTTTGAGATGGAGTTTCACTCTGTCACCCAGGCTGGAGTACAGCGGAGCAATTTCAGCGCGCTGCAGCCTCTACCTCCCAGGTTTAAGCAATTCTTGTGCCTCAGCCTCCCAATAGCTGGGATTGCAGGCGTGCATCACCACACTTGGCTAATTTTTGCATTTTTAGTAGAGACGGGGTTTTGCCATGTTGGCTAGGCTGGTCTTGAACTCCTGACCTCAAGTGATAAGCCTGCTTCAGCCTTTTAAAGTGCTGGGATTACAGGCATGAGCCATATCTGGCCTCCAACAATTTTCTTATGCCATGTCTGGGTGTGGGTGTTTTACTTTTTGGAGTTTATCCCATTGGGGCATTGTAGTGCTTCTTGGATCTGTGACTTGGGTGAATAGCCACAGCTGTTATTTCTAAAATATTTTTTTCTGCCCCATTTGCGTTTACTCCTTCTGAGATGCCAGTTTCTATATTTCACATGTCTTTTACTACCACCACCTCTGCTCCTGGAAGTTTCTTTTTTTTTTTTTTCTGTCAGATTTCAGCCTAGTTACTTTGGTCAGACCTATTTTCCAGTTTACTAATCATCTCCTCAATGGTTCTAAATGTTCCTAAACTCATGTATTGAGTTTTTAATTTTAGTCATTACACTGTTTTCAGTTCTAGAATTTCCATTTGAATGATTTTTTTTTATCATTTCCAGTTCTTTGTTAAAATTCTCTATTTTAATATCTAATTGCTGTGCTTCAGGAGCACATACACTAGAATTGGAATGATTAGCACAGCTCCTGCATATTTTTTATAAATATTAACAGCAGAATAGACCAAGCTGAAGGAAGAATCTCAGAACTTGAATACTGGCTCTCTGAAATAAGACAGTCAGACTTATAAAGACTTACAAAGAGAAAAGAATGAAGAAGAATGAACAAAACCTCCAAGAAGTATGGGATTATATAAAAAAATGAAATCTACAAATCATTGGCATCCCTGAAATGGAGGGGGAGAAAACAAGCAACTTTGAAAGCAGGTTTCAGGATGTCATCCTAGAATCTTGCAGGGGTTCTCTGTATTTTCTGAAGTTGACTGTTGGCCTCTCTGGCAAGTTTTGGGAAAGGCCCAGAGAGGCCAACAGTCAACTTCAGGAAATACAGAGAACCCCTGCAAGTTTCTACACAAGAAGATCATCCTAAAGACACATAATCATCAGATTTTCCAAGATTGAAATAAAACAACAGCAACAAAAAGAATGTTAAAGGCAACTGGGGAGAAAAGGCAGATCACCTACAAAGGGAAGCCCATCATACTAATAGCAGACCTCTCAGCAGAAACCTTACAAGCTAGAAGAGATTGGGGGGCCTATATTCAACAGTCTTAAAGAAAAAAAATCTTCAACCAAGAATTTCACGTCCAGCCAAACTAAGCTTCCTAAGCAAAGAAGAAATAAGATCCTTTTCAGATATGCAAATGTTTAGGGAGTTTGTTACCACCAGACCTGTCTTACAAGAGAATTTAAAAGGAGCACTAAATACGGCAAGAAAAGACTGCTACTAGCTGATACAGAAAACCACTTAAATATACAGACAAGTGACACTATAAAGCAACACACAAGTCAGCATAATAACCAGTTAACAACATAGTGACTGGATCTAATCCACATATATCAATACAAACCTTGAATGTAAATGGCATAAATGTCTCACTTAAAAGGCACAGAAGAGCAAGCTAGATTAAAAAGCAAGACCCAATGCTATGCTGCCTTCAAGAGAGATACCTCACATGTAATGACATCCATAGGCTCAAAATAAAGGGATGGAAGAAAATCTACCAAGAAAATGGAAAACAGGAAAAAGCAGGAGTTGCAATCCTAATTTCGGACAAATAGAATTTAAACTAATAAAGATCAAAAACTAACAGAGAAGGGCATTACATAATGATAAGGTGTTCAATTCAACAAGAAGATCTAACTATCCTAAATTTATATGCACCCAACATAGGAGCACCCAGGTTCATAAAGCAAATTCTTAGAGACCTGCAAAGAGACACAGACTCCAACATAGCAATAGTGGGCCAGTTCAACATTCCACTGACAGACAGTATTATACAGATCATCAAGGCAGAAAATTAACAAAGATATTTAGGACCTGAACTCAACATTGGACCAAATGGATCTGACAGATCTCTACAGAACTGCCCATCTGAAAATAACAGAACAGACATTCTTCTAATCAGCACATGGCACATTCTAAAAATCATCCACATAATTAGACATAAAACAGTGCTCAGCAAATGCAAAAGAACCAAAATGATACCAAACACACTCTCAGACCACAGTGCAATAAATAAAGAAGTCAAGACTAAGAAAATTGCTTGGCTAGGCACAGTGGCTCACATCTGTAATCCTAGCACTTTGGGAGGCTGAGGCAGGTGGATCATCTGAGGTCAGGAGTTTGAGACAGCCTGGCCAACATGGTGAAACTCTGTCTCTACTAAAAATACAAAAATTAACTAGGTGTGGTGGTGCATGCCTGTAATCCCAGCTACTCGGGAGGCTGAGGCAGGGCAATCGCTTGAACCTGGGAGGTGGAGGTTGCAGTGAGTTGAGATGGTGCCATTGCACTCCAATCTGGGTGACAAGAGTGAAATTCTGCCTCTAAAAAGAAGAAAGAAAGATAGAAAGAGAGAAAAAAGGAGAGAAAGAGAGAAAGAAACGAAAGAAAGAAAGAAGGAGGAAGGGAGGGAGGGAGGAAGGAAGGAAGAAAAAGAAAGAAGGAAAGAAAGAAAGAAAAAGAAAGAAAGAAAGAATTGCTCAAAACCACGCAATTACATGGAAATTAAACAACCTGCTCCTGAATGGCTTTTGGGTAAATAATGAATAAAAGGCAAGAAATCATTAAGTTCTTTGAAACTTACGAGAGCAAATACATAACATACCAGAATCTCTGGAACACAGCTAAGGCAGTGTTAAGAGGGAAAGTCATAGCACTAATTGCTCACATCAGAAAGTTAGAAAAATTTCAAATTAACAACCTAACATCACAACTGAAAGAATTATGGAAGCAAGAATAAATCAACTCCAAAGCTAGGAGAAGACAAAAAATAACCAAAATCAGAGCTGAACTGAAGGAAATTGAAACACAGAAAAACACTCAAAGGATCAACAAATCCAGGAGTTGGTTTTTTGAAAAAATTAGTAAGATAGATAGACTGCTAGCTAGACTAATAAAGAAGAAAAGAGGGAATAATCAAATAAACATAATTAGAATGACAAAGAGGATGTTACCACTGACCCCACAGAAATGTTAATAAAAACAACCATCAGAAATTATTATGAACACCTATATGTACACAAACCAGAAAACCTAGGAAAGATGGATACATTTCTGAAAGCATGCACACTCCTAAGACAAAACCTGGAAGAAATGGATTCCCTGAAAAGACCAAATACAAGCTCTGAAATTAAATCAGTAATAAATAGCCTACCAACCAAATATAAAGTCCAGGACCAAATGGATTCACAGCAAAATTCCACCACTTATACAAGAAAGAGCTTGCCCTATTCTAAAAAATCAAGAAGGAGGGACTCCTCCCCAACTCATTCTATGAGGCCAGCATCATCCTGATACCAAAAAGTGTCAGGCATAACAACAACAGCAACAACAACAACAACAAAACTTCAGGCCAATATTTTTGATAAACATTGATGCAAAAATCCTTAACAAAATACTTGAAAACTGAATCTAGCAGCACTCAAAAGCTAATTCATCATGTCAAGTAGGCTTTATCCCCACGATGCAAGGTTGGTTTAACATACACAAATCAATAAATGTAATTCGTCACGTAAACAGAACTAAAGACAAAAATCACGTGACTATCTCAATAGATGCAGAAATAAATTTCAACATCTCTTTTATATTACAAACTCTCAATAAACTAGGTATTGAGGGAACATACTTCAAAATAGTAAGAACCATCTATGATAAACCCACAGCCAACTGAATGGACAAAGCTGGAAACATTCCCTTTGAAAACCAGCACAAAACAAGGATGTCCTCTCTCACCACTTTTAGTCAAGATAGTATTGGAAGTCCTAGCAACAGCAATCAGGCAAGAGAAAGAAATAAAGGGAATCTAAATAGGAAGAGAGGAACTCAAATTATCTCTGTTTGCAGACAACATGATTCTATATCTAGAAAACCCTATAGTACTGGTTCAAAAGCTCCTTCAGCTGAGAACTTTAGCAAAGTTTCAGGATACAAAATAAACATACAAAAGCACTAACGGTCCTGTAGTCAATAGCCAACCTGAGAGCCGAATCAGGAACACAATCCCATTCAAAATTGCCACAGAAAGAATAAAATACCTAGGAGGTATTTTATTACCTGGGAAGTAAAGATTTCTACAGTGAGGATTACAGTATACTGCTCAAAGAAATCAGAAAATACACAAACAAATTTTAAAAATCCCATGCTTATGGATAGGAAGAATCAATATCATTAAAATGACCATACTATCCAAAGCAATTTACAGATTCAATGCTATTCCTATCAAACTACCAATGACGGTCTTCACAGAACTAGAAAAAACTATTTTAAAATTCACATGGAACCAAAAAAGAGCCCAAATAGCCAAAGCAATCCTAAGCAAAAAGAAGAAAGCTGGAAGCATCACATTACCCACCTTCAAATTATACTACAGGGCTACAGTAACCAAAACAGCATGGCTCTGGTCCAAAAACAGGCATGTAGCCCAGTGGAACAAAATAGAGAGTCCAAAAACAAGGCCACCCACCTATGACCATCTGATCTTTGACAAAACTGACAAAAACAAGCAATAGGGAAAAGACTCCCTATATAGTAAGTGGTGCTGGGATAACCAGCTAGCAATATGAACAAGATTGAAGCTGGACCTCTTCCTTAAACCACATACAAAAATCAACTCAAGATGAATTAAAGACTTAAATGTAAAACCAAAAACTAAAAATCCTGGAAGATAATCAAGGCAATACCATCCTGGAAATAGGAACAGGCAAAGATATCGTGACAGAGACACCAAAAGCAATAGGAGCAAAAGTAAAATTTGACAAATGGAATCCAATTAAACTTAAGAGCTTCTGCACAGCAAAATAAACTGTCAACAGAGAAAACAGCCTACAGAATGAGAGAAAATATTTTCAAACTCTACAACTGTAAGAACTTAAGCAAATTTACAAGAGAAAAACAAACAAACCCATTTAAAAGTGGGCAAAGGACATGAACAGACTTTTCCAAAGACGGCATGCATGTGGCCAGCAAGCATATGTTGAAAAGCTCAATATCACTGGTCATCAGAGAAATGCAAATCAAAACTACAATGAGATACCATCTCAAACCAGTCAGAAAGGTTATTATTAAAAAGTCAAAAAATAACAGATGCTGGTGTGGTTGTAGAGGAAAGGAAACGCTCACCCACTGTTGACAGGAGTGTAAATTAGTTCAACTGTTGTGGAAAGCAGTATGGTAATTCCTCAGAGAGCCAAAGCAGAATTACCATTTCACCCAGCAATCCCAGTACTGGGTATGTACTCAGAGGAATATAAATCATTCTACCATAAAGACACATGCACACGTATGTTCACTGCAGCTCTACTGACAATAGCAAAGACATGAAATCAACCTAAGAGGCCATTAATGACAGATTAAATAAGGCAAATGTGATACATATACACCATGGAATACTATGCAGCCATAAAAAAGAATAAGATCATGTCTTCTGCGGGAACATAGATGGAGCTGGAGGCCATTATCCTTAGCAAACTAACACAGGAACAGAAAACCAAATACAAATACTGCATGTTTTCACTTATATGTAGGAGCTAAATGCTGAGAACACATGAGCTCAAAGAAGGGAACAATAGACACTGGGGTCTGCTTGAGGGTGGAGGTTGGGAAGAGGGAGAAGAGCAGAAAAAACAACTATTGGGTACTAGGCTTAATAACTGGGTGATGAAATAATCTGTACAACTAATTCCCAAGACACAAGTACCTATATCACAAACTTTCACATGTATCCCTGAACCTAAAATAAAAGCTAAAAAAATAAATAAAAATAAAGATTCTGAATAGAATATTTTAATTACATGGTACTCTTCCTTTTGCGACATTAAAAATATTTATACTTTGAAACAACAAGAGGAGTATGAAAACATTTCTATACAATATCTAAAATTATGTTTATCTTTTTTTTTTTTTTTTGACAGTCTCTGTCACCCAGGTTGGAGTTCAGTGGCATGATCGTGGCTCACTGCAACCTCCACCTCCCAGGTTCAAGTTATTCTCCTGCCTCAGTCTCCCGAGTAGCTGGGACTACAGGCATGTGCCACCATGCCTGGTTAAATTTTTTTTGTATTTTTAGCAGAAACTGGGTTTCACTAGCTTGTTTAGGCTGGTCTTGAACTCCAAAGTGCCCAAAGTGATGGGATTACAGGTGTGAGCCACCTGCCTGGCCCAGCTTATATTTCTAGCATGTGTATTTCTCTAAACTTACAGAGATATCTGGAATTCAACTAACCACATATGTAAGTAGTGTGCTTGTATTTTTCCGTATTGCCTAACTTATTTTCATATTGGGCAAATGTTCTTTTTACACAGTAAATAAAAGACAAAATCCTTTCCTAAAATAATCTAATTTCTTAAACATATTAATCACATAAAGCCTATGTGTGAAAAGTCTAATATTGATACGTCCTATTGTTCTATTTCTATCTTGTTTTACTATCTTGGCTTTTCCTGGTCATTGAGTCCTGTCAGCTAGTATATTGGGTAATTTTATTTATTTAAGTTATTTATTTTACAGAATTTTCATTTCTATTTTAGATTCAGGGAGTGCACGTGCAGGTTTGTTGCAAGGGTGTGCTGCACGACGCTGAGGTTTGGGCTCCTACTGTGCTCATCACCCAGAGAGTGAACATACTGTATTGGGTAATTTTAGATGAGACTGCTTTCCAGCTAAAAGCTAAAGCCAGGTCACTAAGAACTTTGCAAATCACTTAAAATAATTTGGACCTAATTGTCACAGCAATGAAAAGACACTGAAGAGCTTTAAGTGGGGAAATATTTTCATATTTACACTTTAGAACAGTTATTCTAGCTTCGGTGTCAGGTAATAAATTGGAAAGTAGGCTGGGCGCAGTGGCTCACGCCTATAATCCCAGCACTTTGGGAGGCCGAGGTGGGTGGATCATGAGTTCAAGAGATCAAGACTGTCCCGGTCAACATGGTGAAACCCCGTTTCTACTAAAAATACAAAAATTAGCTGGGCATGGAGGCAAGCGCCTGTAGTCCCAGGTACTCGGGAGGCTGAGACAGGAGAATTGCTTGAACCCAGGAGGCAGAGGTTGAGGTAAGCCGAGATCGCGCCATTGCACTCCAGCCTGGGTAACATGAGCGAAACTCCCTCTCAAAAAAAAAAAAAAAAAAAAAATTAGAAAGTAACAAGATTGGAGATATAGAGACTGATGGATGAGATTTGCAGGAATTCAGTAAGAGAGGATGATAACGAAGGGCAGGATTTATGCTAATAGAGATAGAAAAAAGTGTACATATTGGAGAGATATTTATGAGACAGAATCCATAGGATGACTCCCATGTTCCTGTTTTGAAAACTGAGTGGAGAGAAAATGGTGCTATTCACTAAAGTAGATAAAATTGGGGTGGTTCAAATTCAGGAGAAAGAAAGAGTTCATTATACTGTGGAATCTGACATGTTTGTGAGATGTGCTGGTGGAGGTGGTTTGGACACTCGGGAGGAGAGTTTGGATAGATCTAAAGATCTGGGAGTCCAGCACATAGCCGAGTGCGGTGTGATGCGTGGGCGGAGATGGAAGCGCACAGGGAGAATATGCAGAGTGGGGACAAGCATCTGGGGCAGAAGCCATTGGAATACAAACAGCCAAGAGGCAGGTGGACTTCTCTTTAGAAGCCTGAAATGGAGACTGAGATAGAGTCACCAAAGAAGCCTGAAATCTAGGAAAGAATGGTCACAAAGCCCAGGGAGAGACTGTTGTGAAGGCAACATGGTCACTAGTATTAAAATGCCACTAAGAAAGCACTGAAAAAAGTCATTGTTGACGCTGCTGAGGAGTATTTCAATGGAGTAGCTGTGGGAGAAAGCACATTACAGTAAGTCCAGGAGAGGATGGGGGTGAGGGGATAGACAGTGAATATTCAGAATCTTCACATTCAGAAGAAAGGATGTGGCTCTCATGAAAAGGAGAGAGTGATAGGATGTATCTGATATTAGGAAAGGTTTGTGTTTTTAAGATAAAGAATATTTGACCATGATTAAATGTCAGTAAGAAAAATAGGCCAGGTGCGGTGTCTCATGTCTGTAATCCCAGGATTTTGGGAGGCCGAGGGGGTTGGATCACCTGAGGTCAGGAGTTTGAGACCAGCCTGATCAACATGGTAAAACCCCATCTCTACTAAAAATACAAAAATTAGCCGGGCATGGTGGTGCATGCCTTAATCCCAGCTACTCTGGAGGCTGAGACAGGAAAACTGCTTGAACCTGGGAGGTGGAGGTGGCAGTGAGCCAAGATCTGGGCAACAGAGCGAGACTCTGTCTCAACAGTGAAAAATAACCAGAGTGGGAAAGGTTGATAATACAAGAGAGAATAGATCTAATAAATAGGAATTTCTCCAAGAAAACTGGAGGAAATTAGATCCAGAGCTCGGGGGTAATATCTGCATTGGGCTCTTCAAGGTAAAGGAGATTAAAAAAACATAATTTTAACAGAAAGGAAAAAAAGAGAGAATATATTGGGGGTACAGACCAGAGGCTAGTTTCAGGCAAGACAGTGAGAGGGTGGCTTCTGTTTTCAGTGTGAATTAGAGAGGCCTGGACATCTGCTACAGGGAACTCAAGAAGCAATGGACTTTTAAGAAATACGGTAGAACTGCCATACGGCGTGAAAGATCCGGCTGACATCAGGTACCATAAAGTTCTATAGTCGTCCCATTCTGCATCGTGGAGCAAGTGTGGAGGAAGGGGGCAGTCAGAGTCATCATGAAAAAAGATTTTGTTTGTTGGATTCCTTGCAGGACAAGGACATGGAAAATGCTGGCAAGCATGGTGGACAACAAAGAAAGAAGTGAAGATGAAGGGGAATGATCAGGTGGGGGAAATGAAGGAAGTCTGAGGTAAAGATTCCAGTTCACTGCCCTGAGAACAGCAAATTTTCCAGTTTGTGTGATTAGTATTGTGATTATTTTTAAATTATACATAACTGACCAGTTGTCTTGGGACGGTCTTTGTTTATGCCTTCTCTGTAAGCCATTCCCCTTTTACTCTTAAAGGTGCTCTGGTTTGGCTAATGCATTTTATTGTCTTGATATATAAAGAGAGAGAACACAAACCAGGCTTGGTCAAAGGAAAATAATGAGTTCAATTTTGGAAATAAGTTCATAAACCTTATGAGAACTTCATATTAAATGGTCAAGTAAACTGAACACACATACAGACACAACTAAATTTAACCATTAAACATAAATTCAGACAGTACTGAATAAATTATAATTTAGTGATTGATTCAAGAATGGTATACTAATTTGCGGAAAGACTCAGAAAATATTTGCATTACATACTTGAAGCTACTTTCTCTGCATTAAAGTATACAGCATTTTGGGGTAAAGTGAAAAATACTAATCGTGTGAGAATGAGGAATCATGTGGCCAAATGGTCAAACTGGAGTTTTACATTAAGTAATACCTCAAAATGTCACAAGGTGGCAGCACAACCACAATATAACGTAATTAGCAAGGGTCACGATCCTTTCAGGCATTTACAGTTAGAATTTATACCTGTTGTACATTATATATATATTCTGAATATATAGTCCTTAATTTAAAAAGGATCATTTTGTTTTGTCGTTATTGCTGATTTGAAAATGGAACATATAAAAATTTTAATTTTCTAATATGTTTGAAAATGGAACATATAAAAATTTTAATTTTCTAATATGTACATTATTTTAAAATGTTAGCTAGAGTAAAAAGCATGATCATGAATACACATTGATGCCATTCTTAGGATAATTATTAGCACATAGGGTATATAATATCATAGTTACAAATGCTCTGTAAGTTTGCATCTTGATTAGTATATTTTAGTTTGACAATTTTATTTAGATCATCTTTATATTTATCTGACTAGTAAAATAAAATCTGTAACTTTTTTCATTGACCTATAGAAAGAGAGTGTTCAGAAGTTTCATTAAAAAAATTTTGTTTGGCATATTCTAATTATGGTAACTTCAAGTAGGAGATAGAGTTGCCAGGTTAGTTGAAAAAAAAAACACAGAATATCAAGTTAAAATTGAAGTCTAGATAAACAAGAATTTTTTTTTTTTTTTGGTATAAGTACGTCCCATGAAATACTGGTGGCATACTTAAAGTTATTCAATTATTGAATTATTTATTGTATTTTACTTAGCAATTCTATTAAAGGGAGGGAGGAGAACCTGGAAAAAAAAAAAAGAAAAAAAAAGAAAGTTTCTGAGAAGACCAGAAAAATCCAGGATTACCGACTACAAATCTGCCCTAAGATTTGGAAGTCTTCAGAATCAAGGAACTAGAAAAAGAATTATAAATAGACTTGAATTAGTCTGCATTCTGTGGCAAACTCATTTATATGTTAAGCTAAACAACATGGGCTATGCTGAATCAAGCACCCTGGTGAATTACCATCTACACCGCACATTGATTACTGATTTCTAAACAACAAAACACAACAACATATATTTAAAGTTAGTTCGGTATTGGACAAGATGTAATAAACAACTATAATCTAGAC
Source organism: Aotus nancymaae (assembly GCF_030222135.1). Taxonomy (NCBI): domain Eukaryota; kingdom Metazoa; phylum Chordata; class Mammalia; order Primates; family Aotidae; genus Aotus; species Aotus nancymaae. The sequence goes on from NW_026988425.1 coordinate 76,035,080, forward strand.
ATTTTGGGGTCTTACCCAGGGTTATCATTATGAAAATCTGTCATTAGAGCATCAAGGCACGGAAATACCATTTTAATTTCCTTTAATTCAACAAACATGTCTGGCACCTTCCATATGCAGAGGCCTGACTAGGACTGTGAAGTATAAGGATTAATAAACATTGATGCTGTCTAACTCAGTGGACATTTAAAGTTAATAAAATAAAAGTTAAATTCATGCATAAATAATGTCAACACTAATTCTCACTAATTTTTCCCTGGTTTCAGTTCTTGGTCAACTGCTTCTTTCTTAGTGTATCCCAAAGGATGACTGATTCCCTTCGCTCTTCCAGATGATTTTCAGCTCCCATTTTAAGGCCAGAGTCTTCCAAATCTCTATTTCCAGCCATGATTTCTCCCCTATACTTACGATATGTACATCCAATTCCTATGAGTTCTTGGCTGTCCCCTTGGTACTTCTTCCTAAATTAGACTCATCATTTCTCCCAGCAACTTCTATTCTTCCTATATTCCTAATCTTACAATTGCATCCCTCCTCAGGTAATCATCCATCCTTAAAACAGTCACACTATCTCAGACTCCTTGTCCATATCCAATCAATGCACCCTCATGCATGTCTACACTGTTTCAATGACCTCTAAACAGATTTCCCACCTTCAGACTTGCTTTCCTTAAATTTAGAGATTTACTGAAATTAACAATTAATTTTATTTACATTATTAATTTTATACTGTAGTGATTATCATTTACATCTCAAAAGAGTTTATATATTTAACAACATGGATGGGTAAGAAGAGACACAAGGAAACAAAAACAGAGCTGGGGAATGGCTTGGGTTTTCAGGCATTTGAAATATAGGTGCTTGGGATAGAAAGTCAGGACACCCTTGAAGCCCTGTGTTCAGCCCTGTGCTGGACACTCACAAGAGCAACAGGATGTCAGGCACTCATATCTCCAAGCCAGGTGAGTAACGCAGGCTAATGACCCCTCTCCTCTAGGCTGCCAGAAAGACAGGGAAGGAAATCAGCTCTCTACATCAGGGTCATCAGTCCTAGAAACTTAATAAGCCGTGAGCACATCTTTATGTTGTAAGACCAGAACAATATCTTACAAGAGCACCAAACGATGGTAGCAAAATCTAATGGGGTATAATTTAAATAAACTTACATGAATTAATGAAATATTTAATAAAATATGGCTATCATGCTGTATGCTAATTAAACATAAACTGAGAAGAGATTTAGACAAATGACTCTGATTCAGGTCACTTTTGGAAAGCCAAAGCAGATTTTCGCTATTTTCTGTTTTTCGTAGTTAGTTTTTCAGAAGCTATGATCAGCATCAATGGTGAAATGTCTCTGGAACCAATTTCACTCTACTTAGGTACCTAAGCAAATAGTTTTAAAAGATGTTGGCTTTGACCCGTCTTTTCAACATGATGGCTGACCCCTGTGCTTCTCCTATGCATATTCCTTATTTCATCTCTACGACTTTGAGGAATTCTTGGACTAGGTATGTGGATTTTCACTGCCACCTCCCACTAAACCTGGATATTTGGGGTAGCAGGAGTGCTCGAAAACCGTAGAACGTAAGAAGCTGTGGATGCGCTACCTGTCCAGGTGCCACAGTTGAAGCACTGTAATGAAGGGCTGAGGGGATCTAGAGTGGCAGTTAAGGCAAAGTGAACAGGAATGTTAAAACGGGAAGGAAGTTGGATGCTTCTTGGGGCAAAGGGAAGAGATAGGTCTGGCTAAAGCGCTGGGGGAGGTAGAAGAACAGGTTGATCAGGCTTAACTAAAAGGAGCCAGTAGTTAACACGGTCCTTCAAATTTCTGGAAACAGGACTTGAGGGAATGAATCCCTCTGTTCTCACACAGGGAGTGGGGATAACCGAGAGACTGAAGCCCCTAGGGGATTGAATCAGGCTTAATTACACCCTTTGGTGTAAGGATGGGAAGGCTCTCAGATGTTTTAAATTCTTTTCACAGAAAACAAAACATTTACTTTAAAGAAATAAAGGACTTAAAATGTAAATGCATGAGTGAAACTCATTCATACTCAAGTGTAATACATGAGTGAAACTCATTCACAATTTTGTGTAGGCAAGAAATCAATAAACCAGAGAACTATCAGATCCTCTGGCGTGCAGGGGTAGAGAGCAGGAGTCTCAGTTTATGAGATAGAGGGGTTAGAAGGCTTGAGGAAATGCAAAGAAAGGGAGCCAGGAAATTAGGAAGGCAAGTTTCACCTACTTGGCAAATTTTTCTAGTGATTCATGATGTGTATCCATCTGTCGCCTCCACTAGCTTGTGAACTCCTTGAGCCAATTACTATGCAACACCTAGCAAGGTGCTTGCCTGGTGCAAATGGTAAGCACTAAATCATTCTTGCTCAGTCTGAATTTTAGTTTCAAACTGGTGGACAACAATTCAGTGCAAATGCATTTTTGCTTTTCCTGTCTATCCAAGCAGATGTATTATTGGAATCCTAGGCCTCCTGGGGTTCTGGAGTGTCAGAGCCACCTTTCAAGGCCCATCTGTGTCCATACAACCAAGAGACAAATCTCTAGCCACTCAGCTCAGTGATAGCACACAAGGGAAAATAATTTTTAAAAATACATGCTCAAAATTCTCTTAATACTAAAACTATGAGGCTAGAACTTTTTGGTTATTTTTGTTACTCAAAGTACACTTCAAGATCTTGTAACACTTCGGGTTTATAACGTGAGTTTTGACTTTCTGATTATTTTATAATGGATTTTCATAGTGTAATGTGAAGAGGAACACATGGCACCAGCACCCTGTGCTGGTAAATAGCCGGTGCTCAATATGTTTTTGTTGAATAAACAAATGAACAAATGAATGAACAAATGAGGTAAAATGAAAAAAAAATTCACAGAGTATGTATGAAGACAAAACCAAGATATTATCCATAAGACTTTGTGAAAGGCTTAGGGAAATCTAGACTTACCATAAGCATAATTTGAATATTATTTAATTTAATTGGATATTATAGTAATTGGAACTTAGTAACCAATAGAGTAAATTGTCTTCTTTTTGGATGTCAGATTGCGCAGAAGGAAAAGTTTCTGTTGTCTTGAACAGATTGAGAAACAGCCCTTTAACTTTAGTAAGTTTTCCAAGTTATTTTTACTCTGAATTTTTCTTTGTGTTTTGTAAACAGTCTCCTGATCTTCTAGCAAACCTCATCTCAGGTGTCACCTCTATTAAGCCATAAAACAATCAATGGAGTCTCAAAAGAGTCAGTAACATTTGATACTTAAAACAAATTTTGGCTGTCTCTGAGATACATAGCTAAAAACTCTTAATACCAGCTATCGCCTTCCATGCTTCTGTCAGTGGGAGAAGTTATGTAGAGCAAAGACAATATAACTATAAGCATCAGACCATTTTAGAGAGCTTGGCTGGTTTTCTCTTGTAGAGTTTGTTCTTGTCTAGTATCTTTAAGTTATCTGAAATCATTAAAACTTCTTGTAACATGGTAGAAAACTTTAAAAGAGGCTGGGTGCAGTGGTTCATGCCTGTAATCCCGGCACTTTGGGAGGCCAAGGCGGGTGGATCACCTGAGGTTGAGAGTTCTAGATCAGCCTGACCAACATGGAGAAACCCTGTCTCTACTAAAAAAGAAAAAAAAAAAATACAAAGAAAGAGAAAGCTTTAAAAGAAGGCTAGGGGCAGTGGCTCACACCTGTAATCCCAGCACTTGGGTAGGCTGAGGCGGGTGGATAACCTGAGGTCAGGAGTTTGAAACCAGCCTGGCCAACATGGCAAAACCCTGTCTGTACTAAAAATACAAAAATTAGCCAGGTGTGGTGGCACAGGTCTGTAGTCCTAGCTACTCGAGAGGCTGAGTCAGAATTGCTTGAACCTAGGGAATGGTGGTTGCAGTGAGCCAAGATCATGCCATTGCACTCCAGCCTGGGCTACAGAGTGAGACTCCATCTCAAGAAAAAAAAAAGTCCATGATTAAATTCCACTTTAAGGACCTCTGACTTTTAGTCAGTGTCTCACTAGCTCTCTCACTGGGATGTGTATGCAATTCATTCTAAATCACAAGGATGATCCAATGAAACTGTTAAGGGGATGTGTTTTTTTTTCCTAGTAGATAATGATCTATTGGAAATAAAAATTAACATAATCTGCTTTATTTTATATGATTACCGGTGCTAATTCCAAACATTACCTTCAATCAACACAGGTTATAATTTTGTGATATTAATGAAAAACAACTTAATGAGCAGGTCTCCTTCTTTCGTTGTGTAGGTTTCACTGCCATACAAAAACCGAACTCTTCTAAAGAGGAAACTTCTATTCCACAACAGCAGGCCTAACTCTATTTGTGGATTGCACCTCCAAAACTCCCCAAGTAACAAATTCATCATTTTTTTTCTACTGAAACATTCTACGTTCTATATGAATTTCAAAACCTGTCTGGATTAATGCTGATGTCTTGAACACTGTTGCAATTGTCACATATCTTGCAAAGAGCCAATTGGAGTAATAATTCATGTATCTTTTAGAGAAAAGGTTTTTAAAACTCTCAGTGCAACACTGAAATGGATTAATCTTCTATGATATCCTAATGCTTCCTTCAAGTGGTGGTTTCCCATGTCATCGTTTTGTCTAGGATTTTTTTTCTATTTGGTCAACTTAATGGAAGCTGGGTTCCTGCTTCAAAACTCCATACGAACAACAAGTATAGAGGAAGTTGTTTTACATGCTAATTATTAGTGTTTGAGAGCAATAGTTTATAAAATATACCCCATTACTCAAAAGCAACTTGTACTACTAACCTTTTCAATCTAAAAGAAATGTAAAAAACTTGTGCTACTATGCTTTTCAAAATGAAAAAAATCAAAGAATATGAAACAAAATGTGCAACTGTGTGCTAACCTTTAAGCTAGTAGTTATTTACCCAACTATATTCAGTAACACTAAACCTTACAGAAATTTATTTCTATTTGAGGAAGAGTCATTTAAGGTGGTCAAACTCGTGTTTCCACCATCCCTGGAACTATACCGTGGTATGTCTGTCAAAAATAAATTCTATATTAGAAGTGAGTTGCAGTTATTAAGCTATATCCTTGTGGAGGCAGAAAGTGAATGGTTAAGTATCCAATAAAGAGTAAAGTGATCTTAAATACGACTAGGGATTTCATAAACTGTTAAGTTGTATCTTAATTTTTAACTTATATAAATATCACTTTATTTATTTTCTACTCTGAGCACCTACTCCAATGTCTGGCATCTAGTTAGTGTTCAACAAATGTCAACCAAAGGAGCCGGAGTGTTTTAAGCAGCTGGTGAGAAAGCCTTCCTCGACTTATCCACTAGGTGGCACACAGGGACCATGCTTCCCGCAGTTCACCGCCACAGACCCACCCATTCATAGTGTAAATAAAGAGATGCATTATTAATTTATACCCTCTCGTCCTCTCTACTCCTAATAATTGTTTAACCAGCTGTTTCCTCTAATCCTCCTTAAACACTATTGATTAAAATCCTTAGGATATTCAAGTCTCCATCCTTTCCTACTTCTCTCAACAGCATTTTGTTACCTTTAAATGACAGGCTAAGTACATTTAAATGATATAGACTAAGTACTATGGTTCCTAATCATGGCTGCAGGATGTCGGAAAATTAATTTGAAGTGCGATCAAAGTTCTTTTCAAATTTGCCTTGTATTTTGTCAGAATTTTAACTTGTGAGATATCATTTTTTAAAAACGCGATCTGAAAAATAAAATATGCATGGGGCTAAAAGAAGTGAAAAAGAAAACTAGTATTTTCTAAGGCAGAGAGTCATTTTCTGAATATAACTCTTGTTCATCTCTACAAAGATGAAGCGCATTGCTACCTTAAGATTCAAAGGACTTCGTCAACTGTTCAGAAAATACCAATTTTCCACACCCAAGATGCTAAAAGGCAGGATTGTTTAGTAGACCGTTTACTCATAAAGTATCTTTCTGCGTACTCTGAATGTATTTATCCTGGATGTGTTACTTGCTCCCAAAGGAAGGAAAAGGAAGTGAAACCACTAGGGATATAATGAATTGATTCTTCTCTGTGAAAGTTTCTTCAGTACTTCTAAATTACAGTGTCAGTCATTCCTCTGAGAGACAGGGCCTTGCTGAAAATAAATGGCTCATTTTATAAATAAGAACATAACGTTTCCCCCACTTTCTTGTTTCTCATAGAAGGCCCAGGCCCATCATGCATTCCTGTCTAGAATACTGGCCTCTGGGTACATTCCTCCTATAGATCAGTGGTCTGTTGAGGTGTTGGTTATCTCTTGTTCACTTAATTAGCTTTAAGCAAAATTACATCTTACACAGTTCTATTTTTAAGCTGTTTCCAATTTAGTGAAGAGGTCATCAACAAAAATATAAATTCGTTTCTTAGCTGAAACAATGAAATGTTTAAGAATGGGTAGTATAAAAGTGACTAAAGACTAAAGCTTATATCTGAACAGTCCTTTGGCATACATTATAGTTCACTGAATGGAAGGAAAACTTTCATTTATGTGAGTAAATGGAATTTCTTAACTGATATAAGAATTATGAAATATCACATTAAAAATTCTCCAAAGAGAACTATGATAATACTTTTATATAGTTTTACATCATAGTAGTTCTCTTTGGAGAATTTTTAATAGAACAATATTTGCATTCCATTAAAATATTGAAATGACTAAAATGTGTATAAAACCTCTGCAAATTTAGTACACTGAAATAATCACATAGAAATAGTTACCAGAAACTACATTCATAATGAATAAATATCACATTCATTTAGAAATTAATCCACAGCCTTAATTTCTTAAGAATTATTAGCTTCCAAGAAGCCAGCCAGAATGTTTGATTTTATGACATCACACTGGAACATGTACAGGAACACTTTCCACCCTAAAAATTCCCAAATGTACTGGCCACCGTGTGTATTTTTCCAGCGATAAATGAAAATAAAGCAACTTATTCTCAGATTAATAAGCCATCTTATTTTGAACACAACAGTCACATTCAATGGAAGAAAACTACTTGATCTAAGCCCAAATAAACTTAGGTTTGCTCTTGGTAGTGAACAGTCTCAACATACAAATAATTTCTTTAAGCAGCTTTTAAAAGTAATCTTAACTATGACTATATATTTTCTTCAGTGCATTAAAATTATCCATCAGCATCATTGTATATATGAAATGCATCATAATTCTATGATCTTAATTTCATAATTAGCTGGAGAAGCCTGGGCCAATAAAGGCAACATTTCTAAGATTATTAATCTAACAGGTATTACCTATGACTAAAGTAACTTACTTTTTCACATAACCCTATATATTCTCTAAAACAAAATTCGTAAGCCTGGCTGGACAGTCCCATTCCTCATCTTTCCTTTCAGCCTATACTATCCTTTTTTCGTCTCAGGTACTATAAAAATGGTTGTTGAAATACAGATAGAAAAGTCACCGCTTGGAAACCAATGAGTCTACCAGATTTACAGTAGCGCTAGCAGAAGCCAGGATACTAGAGTTAATTCTTTCTCCAATTCTAGACTGAGCTTGTTTATTGTAGTGAAATATTTATCTGACAATATGAAACTTTTAAAAAACTTGAGGTGTCATATTGAATTGGGATGAAAACTAAATTCAAAAGAAAATAATAAAATTTGTTTAATGTATATATACATTACGTGTGTATTGCCCTCTGAAATCTTAAAGCCACAAAGGTATAACCAAAAGAGGGGAAAGAAATTTGCAAGTTTTACCTTGTCCTGAAATCCACGAGTTCAGATGCTCTCAAGTTCTGCTTAAGTTGGAAGCTGGAGATCAAGTGAAGCTAGCGCTCTTTCTCCTCACCTTAAGTTTGTCTCTGGGCGAGTGTGAGAGTGTGTGTGTGTGTGTATGTGTGTGTGTGCGCAGAATGTCTCTTTGTGGTGCTGGATGGCAGAGGTCCTGATCCTGTGAAGAAGGAGGCACTTTCTCACCAAGAGCAGAAGAAAAGCAAAGCGTCACCAGGAAAGTTCTCCTCCCAGATCCCCTAATTACAGCCTAACGTGCACTTCATGCAAACTTCAGGGAGGAAGGGAGGGGCAGCTCTGTGCCCAGACCCTGTAAAACAGCAGCCTCTTAGATGACTTTCCCTTCTGCTCAGATCCCGAGTATCCCGCTCTGGGTTTCAGGCAAGCCGGCAGCTACAGCCACAAGCCCCCCGCCATACCACACCTCCTGCACCCTTACCCTCACCACTCCTGGGTCTGTCCAGAGGGGCTGGGACGACGGTCTGTGGAATGATCTCTGGGGGCAGCAGTGTGAACAGACTCCCCAGGATAGTCAGTTTTCGCTTTGTTTTATTAGCCTCTGCCTAAAAGAAAAATCCAAGGGTAGGAGAGGTCCTCTTTTTCCCGCCTTCCCCTCCCCAAAGGAGATCAAGGATAACAGACAATGATGATAACGGCACAGAAAGCTTTCTAAACTGGAGGTGGCCTTCCATCCAAATCACCAGAAGCATATTTTCTGGTTTACTGGACTCAGTATTGGTGTTGAGTTTAAATCTCCTCAACAAACAACTGCTATTGTATCCTTGGATGACAGAGCTCGAGGAACCTGGATTTATTTATAGAATGAGGAATGCGAGAGGGAGACGGGATGGGTGGGGTTAGGTTGTAGATCCATACCCAGGATTAGAACCAGATGGGCACAGGGCGCGCGCGGGCGCGCGCACATACACACACACACACACACACACACACACACACACGCACATCCCTGAAATAACCACTGGGGAAGATGCTGGGACACGCGGGAAAACGCCTCCTGAACAAATAGACATTTATTTATAACTCCAGGGAGAGTATATAGGTCCATTGATTCCCGCCTTGAGTAACCAAGGGTTTTGGAGAGGAAATGGCTTCATATTTCAATAACAGAGCCACCTTTGATGGAGTCTAGGAAGGGGAAAAAAAGAAACACACCGCAGGAAGCAAACGGCTGTTAGAGCAGCCGGGAGGAGGGAGCAGGGCTGGCCCGGGGACTGAGGACAAGCAAACAAGCCCGAGGGGCCCGCGGCCGGGGTGGAGGCGAGGCGCTGGCCGTCCCCGAGTCGCAGCGAGCCGGGCCGGGTAGCGCTGGGGCCGTGCGGGGACTCGCGGCCGCGCTCCTGGCTCCCACCGCCGGCCGGGGCGGCGCAGGCGGGCGGGCGGGACTACCGGCTTCTCAGGGCCGCCGCTGGGGCTGGGGCGCCGGCGCGGGAGAGGGTCCCGTGGGCCGTAGGGACTGGGGGAGTCGTGCGTGGAGGGGCGAGTGGGGCAGGAGGATGGGCGGGTCCGGGCGTCCTGGAGGTGCAGGTGGAACGGGAGGACCCGCGAGACAGCCGAGCTGCGGGGAAGCGCAGGGACAGCGGCTCCGGAGGGCAGGGCAGGTGGCCCGTGGGCAGACGAGCCAGCGCGCAACGCGCGACCTCAGCGGGGACGCCCAAGCCGAGTCGGGCGGTGGCGGCGAGCGGCGCTATTGTCTTAAAGATAAAGCCGAGGCCGCGGGGCTGCCTCCTGCACTCTGGAGACCTGAGGGAGAGACCGCAGGAAAAAAGCCTTCTTCCCGCCTCTTCTGAGAGATTTCACCAGTTTTTTTTTTTTTTTTTTTTTTTTTTTTTTTGGCTTCCGACTCCCCCTTGCCATTAGGTCTTTGGTAAATCAACACGTGCCTCTTGGAAAGGTTTCTTTTCAAAGACAAACCGAACACTCACACCCTCCCTAAATGAGGGTAGTTACATTCAAAAGGAATTCTTCACCAGGCAGTTCAACACCTTTCTTGGAATTCCAAAACCTGGGTAAGGGCGCCTCTCTTATTTTTCTGTTTCCCCGCACAGGGAACAGGCTAAGGGTTTTGCAATTTTATGTCCCTAATCTAGTGGCTATTGAGGCAGCTGTTATGTAGGCCTCTACATTAACCGCCAATAAAAATAAGATAAATCTCTACTTTTCAACTATGAAGAGGGTTTTTATGCTATTAATATTTCTTGTAAACGTTCAGGGTAGTGTGTATTTTAAAGAACATAAACGAATTAGACTTAAAAACAAATATCCACTTTTTATATTAAAGCAGCATAAAGGTGGCGAGGCTGGTGGTGTGTGGCTATGAGATCATATAAAGACAGTTTAAATACCGATCTTGATCCCTCAGCTTAACAACCTAATTTCGGGCGATTGCCTGGAGCATAAATCGTATCAGCTGGTTCATGGACCGCTCTTGTTCCCCTATTTTGTGGTCTGCTCTACATACGTATTCCAGCAAAGCATTAAGAGAATTTAACGTATTCTCCTCTGAAATTGTTTATTAACCACACAAGACAATCTATTTTGCAACTTAGTCACATTATGGTAAGCTACACTAGATTTTTCTTCAATTTCATATATAGCCCCAACCACTGAGATAGACTTCCAGAAGTAACAACAGCTACTTATCCTGTCCCTCCTGCTCCTCCCCTATTTCCAAACTTCCCTTCCCCATAAAGATCCCCAGTCTTTTAAATCACAAGTATTTAACCTGTCAATAATGGGTGTTTTAAGTGTTATTCAGGCTTAATTTAATTGACGTTAATTATATATATTTCCGTTCGTTTTGGGGTTCACATGGTTTTTTAGTTATATGAAATTTACATTGAAATTAGCTTTACGAGTCTTTAGAAAATATTTTTATGTTCAGTTAATTAATGTTCAGCCAAATTGTGCTTTATGGAGGCATACATTACTTTAGCCCTTATAATTTTTCATCAGGGCACAGGCATTACAAGCTGTGGTAAAAAAAATCAAATCAAGTGAAAACAGGAATAAATACAAACCTATTTTCATGACTTTAAACATTTTACAAAGATATAAATTGCAAAAATAATTTTTGAAGACCAAAATATCTTCTCAAAGAAAACCATATCAAAAAATTATTATATATTTGAAGATTCCCTGTATTTATTAATATTAATAATTCATGTGGAAACTCATAACTTTCATTTGTTAAATCAAGTTTAGCCTAAAATTGCTTTCTTACATATTTTAAGTTTGACCTAAAGGTTTCTCTGTACATTATGAACTATAAACCAAATGAAATTGTAGACAGACTCTAGCCTACTCTTGTGTCAATTACTGAATTTTGGCCAATCAAATGTGGTCAACTGTTCAAACCCTGTTTAAATAAGGCAAAGGTGGAGCTATAACCAGTCCAGGGTTCTGTACCTCACTTTCCTTTTTCTGCCGGTAAACCTTCCACGACGTGGCTATGCTGGGGTGTTTGAGCCCACTCTGCCTCCGGAGACTGCCAGAATGGTTCTTTGCTTAATCAAACTCTTTTTTTTTTTTTTTTTTTTTTGAGACGGAGTTTTGCTCTTGATACCCAGGCTGGAGCTCAATGGCGCGATCTCGGCTCACCGCAATCTCCGCCTCCTGGGTTCAGGCAATTCTCCTGCCTCAGCCTCCTGAGTAGCTGGGATTACAGGCACGCGCCACCGTGCCCAGCTAATTTTTTGTATTAGTAGAGACGGGGTTTCACCATGTTGACCAGGATGGTCTCGATCTCTTGACCTCGTGATCCACCCGCCTCGGCCTCCCAAAGTGCTGGGATTACAGGCTTGAGCCACCGCGCCCGGCCAATCAAACTCTTTTAAATTTAATTTTACTAAAGTTTTCTTTTTTTGAGGATTGTTTTGTTTTGTTTGCTTGTTTTAATCTGGAAAAGGCAAAGAAGCCAGTTTTTTTTTAAGTTGCAAGAAAAACCAAAGCTCTTTTTGGTTTTTCAATAATATATTTGGATTTGTTTTTCATTCTTTTAAAATATTCTTATGTTAAACTTCAAAATATACTGATATATGTATAATGTTATGCATATAATTATACATATAAATATTCTATAGATAATATATACAGCATATTTTGAAATGATATTGTTTAACATAATACAAGAGTATTTTGTATGAATGAAAACAGGTCAAAATGGTGTTATAAAATGCAACTTTGCATTCTTTTGCTAACTGTAAGACAATTTGAGTAATTAGATTGAACCAAATAAAATGGAATATTCAACCTTTTTTCACCTACCAAAGAAGCAATTTCAGCTGATTTTACCTTATAAAATTTGAATATGTGCATAGCACAAGTGTAGCAGGAACATTTTCAACATTTAAAAAATATTTATCTAAAATATTATGAATATTTAATATGTAATAAATTCCCAAGCATAATAGTATCCCTGCTGGCATATTACACCCATACAAAATATACGATTATAATCAAAAAGAGATTATCTAAATTCATCTCCTCTTCAGACTCCAAAAGAGGCTGCTGTTATCCACTAAATTCCAGAGAATTGCTTCCCTCTGAGCTCTTGTTTCCTGGAATTTTTGCCTCAGGCTAATATTATACCTGGATGAACATCTGCTAGGATAAAGGTGCAGTTTTGTGCACTTTGGAGGTGCAGAGGGGAGGGAAGTCATTTGACCTTTCCTGTCTGAGGCTCAGAACTTCATTAAAGCACCTCCTGGGATTGTGGGCATAAACATGAGAAAGACATCTTTTGTAATTAAGTCCTTCCCACTGGCTGTATTCCTGTTGAACTCGATGATTAAAATACAAATTCAATATTCTAAATGGTCACGAAGCATTTGATAAAAGGTTATTTTGCTTTTAATGCAATGTAGGCGGGGGGATGACTTTCTGAGAGCCCACTTTTCGTGCTCACTCTCAGAAAGTGTCCAGCAGACAGACTCTTCAAAAGGGCACACTAAATAATTAGGCAATAAATTGTTCAAATGTTAAGAGCAGAGCTGTTTCAGAAGCTACTGAGGCCAAATGAGTATCATACCAAGTGATAAATATCCTTGGATCCTAAGAAGTAAACGCCTGCTTGTCCCCATGTTTGTCTGTTGAATTGGTTTTGGGTTCACAGCATCGTCCATTATCTTTCTTTTAATTTATTGTTCTCTCAGTATGTTTCTTTTGTCCGGAACATTCAAACTCGCCCTTCATTTCTTCAATAAATTGATGAGTATTTCATTATTGTCTAAATTTTGCTAATTTTGCAATAGGGTCCAAATTCAGTTCCGTCTCCTTTTTCAGTTTTTTGTTTTTGTTTGTAGCTACAATGGATTTTAAAACAAAACTTTGTAATATTCTATTTCTTTTAAAAATTCTGACACAAGTATGACAAAATATTAACATTTTTCAAATCTGAGGATTGAAAACATTGGTCTCAGTTTTTTTTTTTTCTATTTTCTGTTTGAATTACCATGGAAAAAATAAATAAATAAAAAAGTAATAGGAAAAAAGAAGAAAAAAATAAATAGGGCTCACCAGAATGTAAGTTCCACACTGCAGAAATCTTGGCTGGTTTGGTTATACGGGTCTATTGCAAGCACTGAGAACAGTACCTAGCACTCAGTAGGTACTTCCATAGATATGCTTGGAAGGTTTATGGCACTCATGTCACTATGTAGAAGTTGAGTCACAAGGTCATACACAAAGGGATTGACAAAGCTGGGATCAAACTTAAAGTCTGGAATACTTTCCTTGTCCCATGTTGCCTAGAAAGTCTAGATCTTTTTGTTTTTTCTTTTCAGATGGAATCTTGCCTGTCACCAGGCTGGAGTGCTGTGGAGGAATCTTGGCTCACTCTAACCTCAGCTTCCCATGTTCAAGTGATTCTCCTGCCTCAGCTTCCCTAGTAGCTGGGATTACAGGCACACATCACCATGCCCAGCTAATTTTTGTATTTTTAGTAGAAGTGGAATTTCACCATGTTAGCCATGATGGTCTCCATCTCCTGATATCGTGATCTGCCTGCCTCGGCCTCCCAAAGTGCTGGAATTGCAGGCGTGAGCCACCGCACCAGGCCAATCCTTTGGTATTTTTAAAACACAGATCTATCCATGTTTCTCTGTGTCGTTGACAATGAAAACTCATACATACAAAATACTATGTAAACTCTTCCAAATCTCAGAAATGGTAGACCCTTGAAGGGAAAACTTCCTTTGTGTGTATGAATTTCTCAAGTGCCAAACTTTTAATACTTATCTCTTTTTATCTTCTAAAAAAAAACTGGGATACATCTGCCGACATGCAGGTTTGTTACATAGGTGTACATGTGTGATGGTGGTTTACTGCACCTATTAACCCATCCTCTAAGTTCTCTTCCCTCACTCTTATCCTCCACCCCACAGCAGTCCCTGGTGTGTGTACTTCCCCTCCCTGTGTCCAAGTGTTCTCAATGTTCAACTCCCTACTTACCTTGCTTCTAGTGCCCAGCACAGTTTAGTCCGCAGAGTGAATTGTCCTTGCTTTTGTGCATCTGTAGTAGAGTTTGTGTGATTTGGCAAATGGTTAATCCTTCTCCTGTGTGCTTGATGAATAATCCAATTCTACTTAACTTAGATTTTTAAAAAATGGTTCTAGGAACTTGAATAATCACTGGAGATGAACACCTTTCTTTCACAACATCAAATACTGGTTCCCTTATTGATGACAATCAATCCAAGTAAGTGATCCTTTTCTCCAGTTCTGTCTGTTTGGGAGCAGATTGATAAGAAACCAAAAGCAATGGCAACAAAAGCCAAAATTGACAAATAGTATATAATTAAACTGAAGAGCTTCTGCCCAGCAAAAGAAACTATCATCAGAGTTAACAGGCAACCTACAGAATGGGAGAAAATTTTTGCAATCTATCCATCTGACAAAGGGCTAATATTCAGAATCTACAAAGAACTTAACCAAATTTACAAAAACAAAAACAAAACATAAAAAGTGGGTGAAGGATATGAACAGACACTTCTCAGAAGACATTTATGTGGCCAATAAACATATGAAGAAAGGCTCATCATCACTGTTCATTAGAGAAATGCAAATCAAAACCACAATGAGATACCATCTCACCCCAGTTAGAATGGTGATCATGAGCGGAAAACAACAGATGCTGGAGAGGATGTGGAGAGATAGGAATGCTTTTACATTGTTGGTGGGAGTGTGTTAGTTCAACCATTGTGGAAGACATGTGGCGATTCCTCACGGATCTAGAACCAGAAATACCATTTGACCCAGCAATCCCATTACTAGGTATATACACAAAGGGTTATAATCATTCTACTACAAAGACACATGCAAATGTATGTTTATTGCAACGCTGTTCACAATAGCAAAGACGTGGAGCCAACCCAAATGCCCAACAGTGATAGACTAGATAAAGAAAATGTGGCACATATACACCATGGAATACTATGCAGTATTCCACATCCTTTTTATGGATAAAGGATGAGTTCATGTCCTTTGCAGGGACATGGATGAAGCTGGAAACCATCTTTCTCAGCAAACTAACACAAGAACAGAAAACCAAACACTGCATGTTCTCATTCATAAGTGGGAGCTGAACAATGAGAACACATGGACACAGGGAGGGGAGCACATGGACATCAAACATGGGGGCTTGTCTGGGAGTGGGGAGTAAGGGTAGGGATAGCATTAGGAGAAATACCTAATGTAGATGACAGGCTGATGGGTGCAGCAAACCACCGTGGCATGTGTATACCTATGTGACAAACCTGCACGTTCTGCACATGTATCCCATAATTTAAAATATAATTAAAAAAAAACAAAGAAAGAAACCCTTAACCAAGTTGGGACTATTAGGAATGGTCTGCGGCAAATGTTTACTCATTAGGGAGGGACTCCAAATTATTTTTGAAGACTTATTCCTGTTACTTTTGGTGTTTCATTCAATAAAATCCACTGTATCTTATTGACACACCCATACAGATTAATGCATAGGAGCAGCCGGAACAAAAAATGAGATATGCCAAGAAAAGTGATTAGGATAAACTGTAGTCACTGAAACTGAAGAGCTTTCTCAGTGGTGACTGTTCAGACTGGCACATTTTAAACTTTGATGAAATCTGAAATGTCTTAGGATCTAAATTTTAAAATTCATGCTGTCAATGAGGCAAATTATAAAAGTAAGTCATGAAACCATGTGCTACCAAGAATTCTGAGAATTTGGCAACCTCTTTGGCTTTTGCATTTTGAGGATACAGAATTAGAAATGGCCCACTTTTAGTAAATGTTGGGCATAACTGTCTTCCTTTGGACAGTCTCCTTGTTCTTAGTCAGTGATGCCACAATAATCTTCAACCGTTTGGTCCTGCTTAGTACTATTTCTATTATATATATATATACACACACACACATATATATATATATATATATGTGTGTGTGTATATATATATATTTATATATATATGTGTATATATATATTTTTATATATATATGTGTATATATATATAAATTTGGTCAGGTGCAGTGGTTAATGCCTGTAATCCCAGCACTTTGGGAGGCTGAGGCGGGAGGATCACAAAGTCAGGAGTTCGAGACCAGCTTGACCAATATGGCGAAACCTCGTCTCTACTGAAAATACAAAATTAGCCTTGCATGGTGGCATGCACCTGTAATCCCAACTACTCAGGAGGCTGAGGCAGGAGGATTGCTTGAACCTGGGAGGCAGAGGTTGCAATGAGCCAAGATTGCATCACTGCACTCCAGCCTGGGCAACAGAGCGAGACTCCGTTTCAAAAACAAAAACAAACAAACAAATAAAAAAAATATAAAATTTAACTGAAGGAATTTCTAAAATTTACATAAATGTTTTTCCCTCATCACCATACATATTCATTCCTAAAAACTCATGTCGTTTTTTAAAAGCAGGTTTACCTATATTTCCCCATTCCTGCCTGAGTCTTTATCTTAACTCTCTCTTGGTTGGATTGTGTCATAGAGTCAGTTACTGGCTGATTTAGAAGAGCTAATCGTGGCTTTGGTCTATGCATTTTTGTGTTTTGCAAAATGTCTTTCTGTGATTTCTAAACTAGTGTTTCATAAGTTATTTTCCATTCAGCCATTTTTAGTTTATTGCTCTTCTGATTCCTTTCACCAATGAGACCTTTTGATAGGAAGATGTCTGAAAGAACTATTGTCTTTACAAGAATTAAGCACTTATAAAATTGCCATGAACTCCACCTCATGTTGCAAGAGAGTCAACCTTTGACTAAGATAGAGTATTAAATATTTGAATCTATATTAGTTATGCGTTGCTTTCTAAAGGTTCTTTAAACATTTTTTTAATGGATAAACATTGTACTTATTTATAGTGCACAACATGATGTCTTCGCATACGTCTTCAATGTAGAAAGGCTAAATTGAGCCAATGAACATACCGGTTACCTCACATAAGCATCCTTTTTCCTGTGATGAGGACACTTAAAGTTCATTTGCTTATGTCATGCTGTCTTTGATTGCCCTAATGTTAAGAATCTTCTTTCTCCCTCCCAATTTCGTATTACTGTCTAGAATGCCGTTTGCTACTTTTACATTGCCTTGTATTTATATTTGTATTTTCATGTGTTTAGTTATTTTATCAGATGCACCATAAACTCTCTGAGGGCAGATATTGTATCTTTACATCTCAGTCTGTGGCACAGCCTTGAGGTTTAAAGCTGATCAAAAAATATTTATTCTTATTTTTGGAGGTGACAATGAGATTCTTTATATTCAAGAGAGGAAGGAAAAATAAATGAAGAAGGCTAGTTATTGAACAAACTAGTTCAGAGTGTTTTGCATCTAATAGCCAAAGGCATAAATAATAAATCATCAAAAGTTGATTAATAATTTTATCATTGTAATTGATCGCATAGTAGTAAAAGAAATATAATACATATTTTTCTTCCATGCTTGGCTAATAAATATGATTGTATAAGTGTTAATCAACAGAAGTAAAATGTTTATTCTTTTAAGAAACTAGGTTGAGGTTAGCTAATTGGGTTATTGTCTTAGGATTACAGTATCAGCCACTTGAATATTGACTTTTTTCACTTACGTATGTAAAGTTCTTCTAAATTTAAACCAATCCTATCAGTAAATTTAGTTTTCTTTGTATTTTCTTCTTGGTCTTTTTTCTTATAACCGTCAGAGAAAAGTTTGTCGAGTCTAATTGGGCTAGAGTGATTTATGTATAGACCTTCTTAGGGTAAAACGGGTGAATTAGCTAATGCATCAAGGCTGGCATAGGGCAAGACTGCTCAGAAAGCCTGAAGGGTAGGGCTTTGATTATTTGGAATTAATAGGAAATAGTCTGGAGTTGTTAGAAAAACAGAGAGAAAGCCAGAAAGATACTGTTTCAGAAGTCTGTGAAGAATTTTGAAAGGGAGACATTAGTAAAGTTCCTTATGAACAGTTCTACTAGAAGAAAATATTAACATAAATACTTAAAGAACATGCCTGTTGGTAAATTTTGAATTACGTGGTTTGGAATAAATGTCTAGAAGGTTTTGACATTTTACATATAAGTCTATGCTAAACTTTCTAGGTGATATCTATTTTTTCTGAATATCTCCATAAATACAATTCTCTCTTTACATCCAACTTTTAGGTAGGGGATAAATAGTTTTCTTTTTTTAAAGAGTAGCTAAGGTACATATCTACATCTCTATACACATACATATACATATATCTTTCTTGCATTGATGTTACCAGAAAGCTCCCTTTTGGTTTATTTTAAGTACTGACAAAGTAAAAGGACTTTGGAAAGAGCCTTTCAATAGTGGATGTAGAAATAGCCTTACACACATTTATCTTGAATACTTCTTTTCACAGACTTGTCCAGCCAATTGCTTCTACTGTAAATTGGAAATCTGTGGTTTTTTGCCTAAGCACCATCTAGTTGTTCCAACATATAGCTAAATTAAGGCATGAAAGCCTGAGGTGGAAGGAAGACTCTAACTAACAGCAACTGAAGAAACAAAAAGGAAATATTTCTCCATTTGTGCCTAATTACTACTGCCCTTATTGCTGAATATACAGTAATTCTTCCCTAATACTGACCTAAATGTCAGCTAGAGAATGCTTGCTCCTTCGAGTACCTGCTGAATCTCTTTTAAGCTTAAAGACAGGTAACTTAGGTACATGAAAAATGATGCAAAGTTGGAGTGACAGTCTCTCAGCTCATCTCAAAACAATTGCTATCAACTTTAAAATCTGGGATCTCTGTGGAGTTTTTCCCTATTGATGTCCTCTACTCTAAGCTCTTGTTATCTTACCTTATCTCCTTCTCAACAAATAAAAAGAAGGATAAATTTTTTAGGATTAAAAATAAGTTGTTGGGTGCAGTGGCTCACGCCTGTAATCTCAGCACTTTGGAAGACCAAGGTGGGCAGATCACTTGAGTTCGGAAGTTTGAGATCAGCCTGGCCAACCTGGTGAAACCTCGTCTCTACTAAAATACAAAAATTAGCCAGGTGTGTTGGCAGCAGCCTGTAATCCTAGCTACTCAGGAGGCTGAGGCAGGAGAATCGCTTGAATCCAGAAGGCATAGGTTGCAGTGACCTGAGATCACGCCACTGCACTCCAACCTGGATGGCAGAGCAAGACTTCAACTCAAAAAACCCAAAATAAATAAAAACAAAAATAAAATAACTTAAAATAATCTAAGTAAATGCTGTAGTGTTTTGATAAATAGCTGTTCTCGTGGTAGTGAATAAGCCTCATGAGATTTGATGGTTTTATTTTTTTCTTTATTTCTTCTAAAAATAAAAACAGGATACATCTGCAGAATGTGCAGTTTTGCTACACAGGTATATGTGGGCCATGGTGGTCTGCTGCCCCCATTGTCCCATCCTTTAAGTTCCCTTCCCTCAACCCCACCCCTCCAACAGGCCCTGGTGTGTGCTGTTCCCCTCCCTGTGTCCCCGTGTTCTCAATGTTCAACTCCCACTTATGAGTGAGAACATGCAGTGTTTGGTTTTCTGTTCCTGTCTTGCTGAGGATTATGGCTTCCAGCTTCATCTATGGCTCTGCAAAGGACATGATCTTATTCCTTTTTACAGGTGCATAGTATTCCATAGTATATATGTACCACATTTTTTATCCAGTCTATCATTGATTGTCACTTGGATTGGTTTCATGTCTTTGCTATTGCAAATAGTGCTGCAATAAACATACGTGTGCACGTGTCTTTATAGCAGAATGATTTACGTTCCTTTGGGTATATAACCAGTAATGAGATTGCTGGGTCAAATGGTATTTCTGGTTCTAGATCCTTGAGGAATCACTGTGCTGCCTTCCACAATGGTTGAACTAATTGACATTCCCACCAACAGTGTAAAAGTGTTCTTATTTTTCCACAGCGTTGCCAGCATCTATTGTTTCCTGACTTTTTAATAATTGCCATTCTGACTGACCTCACTCCATGCCTGGAGATGTTACTCAAGGAGGCTGGAGAACAGCAAAGATGGGTGTCTGCTCCTTCTTCCGGGACCTCTGACCTTGAGGGGGACCAACGTGATGGCAGTAGGATGACTCCTATTAGGGTGTCTGACAACCCCTGTTGGAGGGTCTCACCCAGTTGGGTGGCACAGGGAGCAGGACCCGTTTAACGGAGCACTTTGTCCCTTGGTGGAGACAGTGTGTTTTGCTGGGGGAAACCCACTCGTCTGGGCTGCCCAGATACCTCAGAGTCACCAGGAGGAGAGGCTAAGTCTGCTGGTCCACAGACTGTGGCCACCCCTTCCTCTAGAAGCGCAGGCCCAGGGAGGTCTGAAATCTGTTCCTGAGTCTCTGGCCGGAGTTATTGTCGATCCTGCAGGGAAGCCCCACCCACTGAGGAAGGACGGGTAGGGTGGGGCCTGAAGAGGCACTCCGGCTGCAGACTGCCACAGCTGGTGAGTTGGGCTCTGAGGACTCGTCTTGGGACGTGTCTCCCTGGCTCTAGCAGGGGAAAATCAGAACTTGGAGCTATAGAAATGGGTGCCACCCTTCCGCCGTCTGGGGAGCTTAGTATGTTAGGCAGCGGCGAGTCCCAGTGCTGGTTGCTGCCCCTCCCACAAGGAGCTCAAATGGCTTAGACAGAAGCCAGCCGCAGCCTGTGCTGGTCGCTCCTCCCGGTAAGTTCAATCCCCTTAAACAGATTCAACCTGGGAGGCTGTAATAATGCAACCGACTCCCTTGGCTGGGGAAAGGGAGTTCCTTTCCCTGTGCGTTCTGGGGTTGCAACACTAGGCCTCAGTGGCGTGGGTTCGCGAGTGGGGTCTTCTGATCCAAGGGTTGCACAGTTCCATGGAAAAAGCAGTCTCCCCGGTAGGGTAGCCCACTCAGCTCACTCACCGCCTCCCTTGGCCGGGGGAGGGGGTTCCTTCCCCTATGTTGCTCTCAGGTGGGTCCCTGCAACACACTGTTCTTCCTTTTCTCCTTGGGTTAGGCCAGCCTTCTAGGTAATATTGATGAGAGAACCTGGATACCTTGGTTGCCAGTGAAGGATTCACATGCTTGTCATGGTTTTTTTTGATGGGAGCCTTGCTGCTGCTTCTATTTGACTATCTTGGCCCTGCCCCCAATCTGATGGTTTTATAAATGGGAATTCCCCTCCACAAGTGCTCTTGCCTGGGACCAGGTGGAGATAATTGAATCAGGAGGGTTGTTTTCCCCATACGGTTCTTGTTTTTGTGGTGGTGAATAAGCCTCATGAGATCTAATGATTTTATAAGTGGGAAGTCCCCTGCGTATGCTCTCTTGCTTGCTACCATGTAAAATGTGACTTTACTTCTCATTTTCCTTCCACCGTGATTGTGAGGCCTCCCCAGCATTGTGGAAATGTGAGTCAATCAAACTTTTTTTCTTTGTAAATTACCCAGTCTTGGATATGTCTTTATTAGCAGCATGAGAACAGACCAATAAAGTAACTGAGTCTAGTGAGATTAAAAAATTGTTCTAAAGTCACTCTGGTATCCTGATAGGTCTGTGAATTTTCCCAGCCACCCATTTCTGCATGTTGGAAAACTTAGAATGTAGTTTCAATTGATGTATGTCTTCTAGAATGTAGCTGGGAGTTAATTTTTTCTACTTAAGTAGTCATTATATCTATATTACGGAACTTAGTAGAGTTAAATTCATTAGCTAAGTATTTATTTGTCTCTTTCATTACACTGTGAGCATATTGCTTGTTCATGTCTAATTCATTCTTAAGTCTTTGAACACTGCTTTTCATCTCACCCAAGCACAGTGCCTTATACATGTAGAGGCAGAGACAAATTTGTTTAATTGAATCATGTTAAAACCATAGAGTATATATGTTAGCATGAAGAAATTGGGAAGTGATTTCAACTCAGATGGTCAGGTTTATCGTCTATAAGAAATTGCAATATGTTTTGATTTGGGACTTGACTCATTTTACGGCCTTTGGTTCTTTCCTCTGAATTTCTCCTTTCAGCAACTTCATGCTTCACCATGCAAATGCTTAACCTATCCTATTACTTAGAAATTGCCATGTCAGAATCTGGTCTCCACAAGGATATCTGGAATGTTTCTCACACCTGTGTTTTTTTTTTTTTTTGTATTTAAAACATTTTATTCTTACTTGAATCTCACTCTTTTGTAGTAGCATCCTGGTTGCCTTCCCTGACCCTTCCTCTCCTTTGTGGGGGTCTACTTCCACATGCCCATAAGGCTATTTCATTCTGTCTTAGCTCTGAACATAGCATTTCCTTTATGAAAAACTTCTGTGACAAGATTTTCTGGAGAGCTGAGCTCAAGAAACCCGAGATGTGTATTTTATTTTTTGACCTAAATGTTAAAATCTACACTGCTTTACTATATTTGTTCTGAGAATGGCATTCTTTGCTCTTTGAATTAATTAAGCTGTTTAGAGGCAGGAGGAACTACCTTCGGATCAACTTGATTGAATATAGTTGTTCATCAGGCTCCGGCACCTCCTAAAATACATTTTTTGATTACCTAAATTACTATGCATAAAACCTTCTTAAGTAAATAGGTCTCTGCTGAATGGAATTTTGTACTCCAGTTTTGTAGACAGCCACTCTGCTTCATTCCTGTATATCAAGATTTATAAAATGATAGACAAATATTTGCAGAGTAAAAAATATACTTGAAACTGTATTATGGTCTGATGACTGTGGATCTTCTTGCAGCTATTAAGGTTAGTGTTATTTGAGTATTTTTTTATCATTTGGATATTATTATTAGTGTACAGAGAATTTAGAAGCCCCCTTCCTCAACTGGAATATCTTATATTTAAAAAAAAAAAACCTAAATGTGTACATTGCCTTACTGAGTTTTCACTTTTAATGCCACCAGATAATTTAAGATGCTAATAGTAGGCTTCCATGATATCCCATCCCAAATGAACACTCATATGCCTAACAACCACTTAGAAAACACAAAAAAAGCACAAATTTGGAGCTTTTAATACATGTTATTTTATTCAAAAATATATTTTAATATATTTCCTAGCTTCTATATAGCTAAGCAGAAAAAGAAAATATGAATAAAAGTTTTAAGGTAAAATCATTCAGTGTATTAGGAGTATATTCCTGATCCTTTGATAAAGTAAAGTTTTGTTTCTGTTTAGTGTTTTGATGGGATGACTGTCTTGGGTAAGGTTTTTGTTGTTTTCATTCCAAAGTGAAAACTGATTTTACCCCAAACCATGAATTGGGCATCCATAATTAATGGATCAATAAAATAAACAATAATCTCTTAATGTTTTAAATCAATTTAGCTTCTGTTCCTCTAACAAAATATTAATAAAAAATTATGGACTTATTTATTCTTTGTCATGCATTGCAGACAAAGCTAATAATTAAACTTGAAATGTGTGTGTGTGTTTGCGTGTGCATGTATTCTTTTATATATTGGTAAAATCAGTTACTATAGAAGTCTTTATATTGTCCTTTTCAATATAACACATGTCATTTCAACGAAAGTTTTAGATCCATTAATCATTAATGCTAGGAAAAGTTACAATGGGGCAGTAACTTTAGAATCCTAATTGCCTTGTCAGGTAAATTTTTGTTGATTTTTCTCAGACATCATTTAATTCTCTCCTCCTAAGATGTGTTTACCAGAACACAGGCAAAAACAACTGTAATCACTTCTGGTTTTATTTGCACTAAAAAGGTAGCTTTTGAGAAAAATCATTCACTTGTCAAGACAGTAAAAAACTGTTGGTTATGCTGTCTCTGTTCAGTCTCTACAAAATTATATTTTAAACTGGATTAAGCTATTATACTTTAATATAAAAGATTATTACTTACCTCATTCTAGTCATTTTTTATAATGAAGAGTACAGTTAAAGATAAACAAGAACCAGAAAATATCCTCAAGTATTTTTCAGTCTGTTATTTTCTTATGGTATTTTTCATTTAAGGAATAATACACTGTGGAACCTGTAATGGATTTTGAGGTAATGGTATCTTTTTTTGGGGGGAGGCAGGAAGGCTCACTCTATTGCCCAGGCAGGAGTGCAGTGGTGTGATCTCGGTTTACTGTAACCTCCGCCTCCTAGGTTCCAGTGATTCTTGTGCCTTAGCTTTCCAAGTAGCTGGGATTACAGGCGTGCACCACCACACCTGACTAATTTTAGTATCTTTAGTACAGATGGGGTTTCTCCATGTTGGCAAGGCTGTTCTAGAACTCCTGGCCTCAAGTGATCTGCCCACCTCAGCTTCCCAAAGTGCTGGGATTACAGGCGTGAGCCACTGTGCATGGTCTATTTTTATTGTTTCTTTGATATTTGTCTTCTCTGGTAGAGTTTAAGCTAGTAAATCCATTTTAATTCACTGCTTTGTCTTTGGTGCTTGAGGCATGATAAATTGTTGACAAATATTTGGCAATATTTTAAAAATAAAGTTATATTTTTAAAGTACAAAAATAATCTAAAAGGTAAACGCTCCAGCATTAAAATTGAATTTCTGTCCAGAAATTCCTTAATTGAAATTTTGAATGGTATTGAAACTTGAAAAAAAAGTTTTCCTTTTCTCCACATTTCTCCTCACAAATATTCTTCCAGATCTATAAATAAGAAATTGTATTAAATTAGTTTGCACTAGGATGATCCTGCTTATAAACAGAATAGGGGGTAACATTAGTGTATAATTTAAGGAACTGCAAGAGACCTGCCTGTTTAAAAGTAGTTCCCACCTAGCTACCACAGTATTTTAAATTCCCATCACCTGAGTGGTTTTGTTGTTGTTGTTAAAAGTGACTTGGAGGTAGGGAGCATTTTAAGATTACTTATTCTGGTAGTTGTAAAAAGAAAATGACTTGCCCTTTATAGGGCAGTACTTGTAATTAGGGGTTACTGTATGAAAGATAACCATTTCATTAGTAAAATGACATACAATGTGCTATTATTTTGTTGAATAGGCAGAGATTTTTAACTGGAAAATTTGAGAGAGAAAAAACTTATAATCCTCTAAAAAGATCTGTTTAGCTTCAGGTAAGGATTAGGAAGTACTTTTTTAAGGAGAATAGGAGGGTAAGAGATTAAACAATACCAGTGATTAGAATCTATGTGCAAAGTTTAAGAAAAAAAAGAAAAAAGGAAATATCCCTGAAATACAGAAGAACCATGGAATGTGGAAAATTAATGTAGTCTACATGTTTTTGATTATAGAATAAATATGATGACAGGGCTAGAATTTGATGAACAGTGATATGTGGGACAGACATGGGGGTAAGAAAAGAAAGTTGCTTAGCAACCCAAAGGCCACCAAAGCAATGAGACCTTGTCAGGAGAGATGCTTTGGCTTATGGGATCACCATCTGCTCATTTACCTAAGTCAGGAAGCAAAGGAAAATGGAGCTGGGAGTGGCACAGATTTCATTTGTTTCATAATTTTACTTAAGGATGACTTTCTTATTTTGAGTTCACCTTTTCTATTTTCTGCTTTCTGTTTGGCAAAGGTGACAATGTGTTCTGCAGTGGCTAGAAGGCACAAGCAGGAAAGAAGAGAAGAAAATAATAGACTCGAGTTATTCCCATAATAAGTATTCAGACTCTTGAGTCATTTAGAACTTGAGTCAATTTCTGTTATTCTTTATTAAGATTTACCCTCTTAGCAAATTTTAAGTACTTACAATACAATATTGTTAGCTATAGGCAGTATGCGCTATTGTAGATCTCTAGAACTTACTTATCCTGTATAACTGAGACTTTGTACCCTTTGACCATCACCCTCTATTTGTTTTCTTAACGAAGCATTTCCTCCACTAAATGGATAAATGATGTGCATGTAGAGGATAATTCAGGGTGAACAAACCATAGTGTATAGATTGTGGCTATTTCTATCCACATCCTGGCACTCCCAATTCCTAGTTGTATCCTCAGGCAGGTTATTTAACCTCTCTAAGTTGAAATGTAATCCACTATAAAATTAAGTTAATAATGGCTCCTGATTGCTGGGTTATGTGAGGGTTAAATGAACTCATGCATGAAGAGGGCATAACCCATGCCATGTTGACAAACTGCTCTATAAATGTCAGCTGTTATTCCTCAGGGAAACACCCCTCTCCTCCCCATAAGCTTGATCAAGCAGAAATGATCTTAGAGTTAATGATGACCCAGAAATTCTTAAGATGTCTTTGGAGACACTAGTTTAACACCCTTCTAGGTGTTGAACTATGGGTAATTATACAAAAGCAACATCCCTGAGGGCTCCCAGTTGTAATAAGAGATATCTGTCTCACAGGCACAAATACGTTATAAAAGGAAACCTTTGATCTGTAACAAAAGTGACATTTTATTGAGCCTATTTCTCTCCTAGAAGATTTGAATCATAAGTAGTTTATGTTTCACATGAAGTTAACACTAAGTTATTAGAGAAATTCTTTGAACTATAATTGTGGAGAATTTTAAGTACTACATGCTAGATAATTTGCTCAACAGACAAGCTATGCTGGGAAGAACTAATTAAATACCCACCGTCTGAACTTCCTTCTTGCACATTAAGACAGACCTCTTTCTTTTTATATGTTTTTCAGTCCAAATTTTATCACCCTTCACAGATATTGCTCTAGAATCTTACAGTAGCTTCTTTCCTTCAGCAGTACCCTTTTAATGTTCAGCCGCTGGCTGCTGCCTCATCCACTTTACTGTTCTCATTGGGGATATTAATGACATTTATAGTTGTCAGCTCTAAGCCAATGGGTAATCTTCAGTCCATATTTGTAGCTTTTGGTATAAGGATCACATTATATGTTTTTAAAATTTTTCACTCGATTTGCTTTCATGAGGGTATTCTCTCCTTGTCATGAATCTCTGGCCGCTGTTTGTCTATTTTGTAGGTTTTCCCTTTTCTGCCATCCCTTTAATGCTTTCTAAGATTTGATCCTTGGTCTATTGTTCTTTCATTTTTACATATTCCTTTTGGATGCTACCATTTAACTACCATCTATATATCAATCCCTCCTAAAGCTGCATCTCCAGATTTCAGCCTTTTATTTTCAGGCAACTGTCTGACTGTATGTCCAAGGAGGACATTTTCAGCCAAACCACCCCCATCACAAATGTGCTCTTCTTTTTTTCTGCTTTGGCTTATGAAATCACCATCTGCCCCTTCACTTCAACCAGAAAGCCTAAGAATCATTTTGAACTGCTGTTGCATCATCCCCATATCGAAGTCCAGTCAAATTTATTTCCTAGTATTTCTCAATCTGTGGTAGGTGCCTCAGTCGTTACTGCTGTTGACTTCATCATGTATTTATTATTTCAAAAGCTTTCTAAATGCTCTCAATTTTCCAGTCTTACTCTTTCAATAATGATGATGATGGCAGACCCTTAAGTAGCATTTCTGTGTGGGCCTCTGATCTAAGTGCTTAACCTATAAACTCATTTAATCCCCAAGACAACCCAATAAAGTAGATAATCTTATTATATGCTTTTTACAGATGAGACATTGTGGTGCAGAGAGGTTAAATAACTCGTCCAAGATCACAGAGCTAGTAATGAACAGAGGCAAGAGGCAAGATGTAAACCCAGGCAGCCAGACTTCAGCAACTACTTCATTTTTTTTTTTTTTGAGATGGAGTCTTGCTCTGTCACCAGGCTAGAGTGCAGTGGTGTGATCTTGGCTCACTGCAACCTCCGCCTCCGGGGTTCAAGCAATTCTTCTGACTCAGTCTCCTGAGTAGCTGGGACTACAGGCGTGCACCACCAGGCCCAGCTAATTTTTGTATTTTTAGTAGAGATGGGGTTTCACCATGTTGGCCAGGCTGGTCTCGAACTCCTGACCTTGTGATCCTCCCATCTTGGCCTCCCAAAGCGCTGGGATTACAGGCTTGAGCCACCGCACCCGGATGAACTCCCATTCTTAAAATGTTGTTATGCTAGATTATGTCTCACAGATCTCTGAGGCTGTACTCATTTTTCTTCATTTTTTATTCTGTTCCTCTGAATAAATAATCTCAATTGACTTATCTTTAGTTCTTCCTTCTGCCAACTCAAAGCTAATGTTGAGCCCCTTTAATGAATTTTTCATTTCAGTTGTTGCATTAATCAACTCTAGAATTTATCTTTGGTTCTTTTAAATAATTACTATCTCTTTATTAATATTCTCTATTTGGTAATACATTGCTTTCAGTTCTTTTTTTTTAAATTCCTTAGATATGACTTCCTTCAGATTTTATGCATTTTTATAACAGCTGATTTAAAACCTTTTTCTAGTAAGTCTAACACCTATGCTTTGTTATGGATAGTTTATATTGACTGCTTTTTCTCTATTTATAGGCATACTTCCCTGTTTTCTTTCTTTTCTTTTCTTTTCTTTTTCTTTTTCTTTTTTTTAGAGACAGAGTCTTACTTTGCCACCCAGGCTGGAGTACAGTGGCATGATGATGGATCTCTGTAGCTTTCAGCTCCTGACTTCAAACAATCTTCCTGCTTCAGCCTCTCAAGTACTGAGACTACAGGAGTGTACCATCACACCCAACTTTCCTGTTTCTTTTTATGTCCTGTAATTTTTGTTGGAAAATAGACATTTTAAATAATATACTTTGGTATCTTTGAAAACTAAATCATTATACGTGACTATTGTTGCTATTGTTGGTCATTTGCTGATTGTTGTTGCTGTTTGTTATTGTTGTTGCTGTTTGTTATTGTTGTTCTTGTTCTTATTTGTTTGTTGAATGTCCTTCTTGGACTTATTCTGTATTCCCTATCATAAGCCACTGAAGACATTGATAAGTTAGCTGAATGATCAGCTAATGATTATACAGATGTTTCCCTAATTGCCTTTACCCAATAAGTTTCCACTCTGCTGAGGGGCTGTTTGTTGGGCTACACATTCAGTACCTTGGCAATGTACAACTCTGCCTTAGTCTTAATTTCCTTTTAGTTCAGGATCCCAAATTCAGCCAGGGGTAAGAGATAAGTGCCTTTCTGCTTTTTCCCTTGATATAGATCCATCCCTGTATGTAAACATGGCCTTCTAGATTCCCAGGAATATGTTGGAGGTCTTCCAAGACCCTTATTGACATTTAATTACCCAGATTTTTTTTTAAGTTTTTTGTCTGCCTCTTCTTCTCTTCAACTGGCATCACTACTTCAGGCAGTTGCACTGTTAGCAATTGTGGCTAATTATTTGTTACAAAGATTCTATGAATAAGGATTTTCCTACCGAAAGAGTTTTGAGTCAAGTAATGAAAAGCCCTGTGATTGGAGATTTTCTAGAGAGCTGGCAGACAGAAAAACTAGAAGCAATTCTCAGGGGATAGTGCTTTTTAAGGAGCTCCAAACCTAGTCAACTTCCTCCAGTTGCTGCCAGGCCGATGGTTTTCACAGTTGCCCTGGTTATAATGCTGCTGATTTTCATGGCTACTGTAGAATTGGGAAGTGAGGGATGGAAATAGGGCAAGCTAAAACACAATAGAAGCTTTCTGTCCTTACAAAAATTTAGGCATTTTCCTTGAGTAAACACTCCTTTAATTCTTGCAAGCCTTTAGTTCATTTCCAGAGTTCTGACAAAGTTGATTCTGAAAATTTTGTCAATATTTGAACTACTTTTATGGAGAAGTGAATTTTTGGAGGTCCTTTATCATTCTAAAAGCCTGCCTCCTAAACAGTCCCTTACTAGTCAATATTCTTCCCTACTTGGAGCAGATATCTTATTTTTAAATAACATCTCTGAGCTCCAATTTCCTCAACTGTAAAATGAAAATTATAATATATGCCTCATGGAGTTGTTATAAATATTAAATGAGAAATTACTGTGTACTGTGCCTGGACTATAGTAAGCTGCTTGGAAAGGTTGTTTCATCACTTACTCTTTTGCATTTCTAATTTATTTTATACCATTTAAATCTTTTCAAAATCTAGATATAACTTAGAAATCAGCAGTTATTATCCATGTTTGTTAAAGTCTAATACTCTACTTAGCTTTAGGTTTCTTCTGTAATAGACCCTCAATTTACCTTTCTATTTATAGTCTTCCTCACAGATTTGTAGTAATGCTTAGCTTCAGCCTAGCTGTTTCATTCACTTTTCCTTGAATTGCAAGTGATATAGAGTTTTGTTTCTATGTATTTATTGTTTATTTCCTGGATTTGCCTTCCCTTTATTTCTGTTCTTTCATTGGTACTGTGCAAACTATTTTTATCCTCTAGCCCAAATCAGGGGAGAATCAATGAATCAAGGCATTTCTTACTTCGGTGAAATGCAGAAACATTTGGCTCCTGCTAGCAGAGTTATTTCTGGGTTCCCCCACCTCTTAACTAAACAGCCTTCAAAATTCTGTGTCCTCATTTTCAGAACTTCAAGTATCATCTCCTTGTTAAACTGTTCGTTCATGCCAGTTTGAAACTATTTCTGCATGTAGTTACAGTTCATTTATTTACTTATTTTATCTTTTGGTCTTTTTCATTGCTTTATGACTGGTGCTTTAGCAGGGCTTGTATATCAGCATATCAGTAACATATTACCTTGAGTCGAATTACAAATATCGGAAAAAACCATGAATTTAAAAGATTTGAGTGTAAAAATAAGCAATATTTCAGGGAGGGATTAATAAAAAGAGTGTTTATGCAGTTTATTCCTGCAAATTTTGCTCAAGGCTTCTAAAATAAAAGTGAAATATTTTTAAAACTGTGACAGTCAGAAAACTTTGACTCTAAAAAGTGTCTATTAAATACTGCTGTAAGAGATTAGGAAGTTGGTGCACATATATTTTCCCGCTTCCTGTCAACCACCTTTGTCCTATGTTTTTACTCATATTACTATTTTTTTTAACATTTCTAAGTCTTTTAACATATAAACATAATGTATATAAGCACAAATATTTTCTTAACCTGGCCTTTAAAACTAAGCAGTAGATAATTATATCCCTTTAAAATGATAAATATATTTTGAGCATTTGTTTCATGGGTGCATAGTATATTCCATTATATGGCTGTACGATAGTTCATATAACTCATGTCCTATTATGGGGCATGTATGATATTTTTCATTTTTTCTATGTAAGCAATATCTGATGATCAACCTTATACTAAGTTTTTCTTCACAAATTTTCATTGTTTCTTCCCAGAGTCTATGAAGAAAAAAAAAGAGTAGCTTAAAAAACTTAAGTTTGAATAATCATTGGCTATCATGTTGACCAAGCACACAGGAATTTCAGTTAATGTGTACTGATCCTACTGTAGTTTACCCATAAAATTAAAATGTAATGTCTTTTTCCCCAGGGTTTTGAAAGCTGCATTTAGATAACATCTGAAAAAGACATGCTATCAAACAGTGCAGTATATTACTAATTTCATTGTTGAGGCAGTTTTATGAAACCACTGCCACCACAGCACAGCTTTTATGGTTTATTACCTTTTGTCGTAAATGACTATTTACAAAAACTGAAAACACTATGAAAATGTCAGAACAGTCCTAGGTTCTCATGTTCCTGGCTTTATAGACTGTAGCAGATCTTAAGGTTTCAAAGGATGCTATCGTTAAGAATTCTTAACACATATCCTTTTGGAACAATGGTAATGACTTTTTCAAAAATTTCTTTATTGACTATTGCATTCTAAATTATAAAAATTGAATATGCAAGATTATTGACACCATAATTGCAATGCCATTTTAGTGATTGTAATGATGGCATTTTGTGTACTTAAGAATAAAATTGTTGGCGTTCAGCCAAGATGGTCAAATAGGAACAGTTCTGGTCTGCAGCTCCTAGTGAGACCAACGCAGAAGGCGAGTGATTTCTGCGTTTCCAACTGAGGAACTGGTTCATCTCATTGGGACTGGTTAGACAGTGGGTGCAGCCCACGGAGGGTAAGCAGAAGCAGGGTGGGGCATCACATGACCCAGTAAGTGCAAGGGTTTGGGGAACTACTGCTCCTAGCCAAGGGAAACGATGAGAGACTCTGCCGTGAGGAACAGTGCACTCCAGCCAAGATACTATGCTTTTTCAATGGTATTCATAACCTGCAGACCAGGAGATTCCCTCTGGTGCCTATACCTACAGGCCCTGGGTTTTAAGCACAAAACTGAGTAGTCATTTGGGGAGACACTGAGCTAGCTGCAGGAGTTTTTTTTTTTTTTTTTTGTACCTCAGTGGTACCTGTAATGCCAGTGAGACAGAACCATAATACTCCCCTGAAGAGGGGGGTGAAGCCAGGGAACCAAAGGGTCTTGTTCAGTGGATCCCACCCCCAAAGGGCCCAGCAAGCTAAGATCCACTGGTTTGAAATTCTTGCTGCCAGCACAGCAGTCAGAAGTCAACCTGAGACATTTGAGCTTGGTGAGGGGAGGGGTGTCTGCCATTGCTGAGGCTTGAGTAGGCAGTTTTCCCTCACAGTGTAAACAAAGCCGCCAGGAAGTTCAAACTGAGTACAGAACCCACCACAGTGCAGCAAAGCCACTGTAGCCAGACTACCTCTCTAGATTCCTCCTCTCTGGGCAGGGCATCTCTGAAAAAAAGACTGCAGCCCTAGTCAGAAGCTTATAGATAAAACTCCCATTTCCCTGGGACATAGCACCTGGGGGAAGGGGTGGCGGTGTGCTCAGCTTCAGCAGACTTAAATGTTCCTGCCTACCAGCTCTGAAGAGCGCAGTGGATCTCCCAGCACTGTGCTCGAGCTCTGCCAAGGGAAAGACTGCCTCCTCAACTGAATCCCTGACCCTCATGCCTCCTGACAAGGATACACCTTCCAGCAGGGGTCCTATAGACACCGCACACAGGAGAGCGCAGGCTGTTATCTGGCGCATGTCCCTCTGGGACGAAGCTTCCAGAGGAAGGAGCAGGCAGCAATCTTTGCAATCCTGCAGCCTCCACTGGTGATACCCAAGAAAACAGGGCCTGGAGTGGACTTCCAGCAAACTCCAGCAGACCTGCAGAAGAGGGGCCTGACTGTTAGAAGGAAAACTAACAAACAGAAAGCAATAGCATCAACATCAACAAAAAACACAACCATGCAAAAACCCCATCTGAAGGTCACCAACATCAAAGATTAAAGGTAGATAAATCCATGAAGATAAGAAAAAAATCAGTGCAAAAAGGCTGAAAATTCTAAAAACCACAATGTCTCTTCTCCTCCAAAGGATCACAGCTCCTTGCCAGCAGGGAACAAAACTGGATGGAGAATGAGTATGATGAATTGACAGAAGGAAGCTTCAAAAAGTGAGTAATAACAAACTCCTCTGCCCTAAAGGAACATGTTTTAACCCAATGCAAGGAAGCTAAGAAACTTGATCAAAGGTTACAGGAACTGCTAACTAGAATAACCAGTTTACAGAAGAACATATACGACCTCATGAAGCTGAAAAACACAGCACAAGAACTTCATAAAGCATACACAAGTATCAATAGCAGAACCAATCAAGCAGAAGAAAGGATATCAGCGATTGCAGATCAATGTAATGAAATAAAGTGTAAAGATAAGATTAAAGAAAAAAGAATTAAAAGGAATGAACAAAGTCTCCAAGAAATATGGGACCATGTGAAAAGACAAAACGTACATTTGATTCGTGTACCTAAAAATGACAGGAGTATTGAATGAGTTGGAAAACACACTTCAGGATATTATCCAAGAGAACTTCCTCAACCTAGCAAGACAGGCTAACATTCAAATTTAGAAAATACAGAGAACATCACAAAGATACTCCTAGAGAAGAGCAACCCAAAGATACATAACTGTCAGATTCACCAAGGTTAACAGGTGGGAAAAAATGTTAAGGCCAGTCAGAGAGAAAGTTGTGGTACCCACAAAGGGAAGCCCATCAGACGAACAGTGGATCTCTCTGCAGAAACCCTACAAGCCAGAAGAGAGTGGGGCCAATATTGAACATTCTTAAAGAAAAGAATTTTCAACCCAGAATTTCATATCCAGCCAAACTAAGCTTCGTAAGTAAAGGAGAAATAAAAACCTTTACAGACAAGAAAATGCAGAGGGATTTTGTCACCTTATAAGAGCCTGCCTTACAAGAGCTCCTGAAGGAAGTGCTAAATATGGAAAGAAAGAACTGGTACCAGCCACTGCAAACACATACCAAAATGTAAAGACCATTGACACTATGAAGAAATTGCATCAACTAATGAGCAAAATAACCAGCTAGCATCATAATGACAGGATCAAATTCACACATAACAATATTAACCTTAAAAGTAAACAGGCAAAATGCCCCAATTAAGACACAGACTGGCAGATTGAATAAAGAGTCAAGACCCATGGGTGTGCTGTATTCAGGAGACACATCTCACGTGGAAAGACACACATAGGCTCAAAACAAAGGGATGGAGGAAGATTTACCAAGAAAATGGAGATAAAAAAAAAAAGCAGTGGTTGCAATCCTAGTCCCTGATAAAACAGACTTTAAACCAACAAAGATCAATAAAGACAAAGAAGGGTATTACATAATGGTAAAGGGATCAATGCAACAAGAAGAGTTAACTATCCTAAATATATATGCACTCAATACAGGAGAACCCAGTTCTTAGAGACCTACAAAGAGACTTAGTCTCCCACACAATAATAGTGGGAGATTTTAACACCCTACTGTCAATATTAGACAGATCGATGAGACAGAAAATTAACAAGGATATTCAGGACTTGAACTCTGCTCTGGGCCAAGTGGACCTAATAGACATCTACAGAGCTCTCCACCCGAAATCATCAGAATATAAATTCTTCTCAACACCACATAGAAATTATTCTAAAATAATTGACCACATAATTGAAGTAAACACTCCTCAGCAAATGCAAAAGAATGGAAATCGTATGAAACAGTCTCTCAGACCACAGTGCAATCAAATTAGAACTCAGGATTATGAAACTCAATCAAAACCACACAACTAATGGAAACTGAACAACCTGCTGCTGAATGACTACTGGGTAAATAATGAAAATAAGGCAGAAATAAATAAGTTATTTGAAACCAATGAGTACAAAGACACAACGTACCAGAATCTCTGGGACACAGCTAAAGCAGTGTTTAGAGGGAAATTTATAGCACTAACTGTCCACAGGAGAAAGCAGGAAAGATGTAAAATTGACACCATGACATCACAATTAAAAGAACTAGAGAAGCAAGAGCAAACTAATTCAAAAGCTAGCAGAAGACAAGAAATAACTACAATCAGAGCAGAACTGAAGGAGATAGAGACATGAAAAACCTTTCAAAAAAAAAAAAATCAATGAATCCAGGAGCTGGTTTTTTGAAAAGATTAACAGTAGACTGCTAGCCAAACTAATAAAGAACAAAAGAGAGAACAATCAAGTAGACTCAATAAAAAATTGATAAAGGGGGTATCAGCATTGATCCCACAGAAATACAAACTACCCTCAGAGAATAAACACCTCTATGCAAATAAACTAGAAAATCTAGCAGAAATGGATAAATTACTGGACACTTACACCCTCCCAAGACTGAACCAGGAAGAAGTTGAATTCCTAAATATACCAATAACAAGTTCTGAAATTGAGGGAGTAATTAAGAGTCTAGCAACCAAAAAAAGCTCAGGTCCAGATGGATTCACAGCCAAATTCTACCAGAGGTACAAAGAGGAGCTGGTACCCTTCCTTCTGAGACTATTCCAAGCAATAGAAGAAGAGGGAATCCTCCTAACTCATTTTATGAGGCCAGCATTATCTTGATACCAAAACCTGGCAGAGACATAACAAAAAAAAGAAAATTTCAGGCCAATATCCCTGATGAACATCGATGTGAAAATCCTCAATAAAATACTGGCAAACCAAATCCAGCAGCACATTAAAAAGCTTATCTATCACAATCAAGTCGGCTTCATCCCTGGGATGCAAGGCTGGTTCAACATATGCAAATCAACAAATGTAATCCATCACATAAACAGAACCAATAACAAAAACCACATGATTATCTCAATAGAGGCAGAAAAGACATTCCATAAAATTAAACACCCCTTCATGCTAAAAACACTCAACAAACTAGATATTGATGGAACATATCTCAAAATAATAAGAGCTATTTATGATAAACCCACAGCCAATATCATGCTGAATGGGCAAAAGCTGGAAGCATTCCCTTTGAACACCAGCGTAAGACAAGGGTGCCCTCTCTCACCACTCCTATTCAACACAGTATTGGAAGTTCTGGCCAGCGTAATTAGGCAAGAGAAAGAAATAAGCATATTCAAATAGGAAGAGAAGAAGTCAAATTATCTTTGTTTGCAGATGATATGATTGTATATTTAGAAAACTCCATTGTCTCAGCCCCAAAACTTCTTAAGCTGATAAGCAACTTTAGCAAAGTTTCAGAATACAAAATCAATGTGCAAAATCACAAGCATTTCTATACACCAATAATAGACAAATAGAGAGCCAAATCATGAGTGAACTCCCATTCCCAATTGCTACAAATGGAATAAAATACCTAGGAATACAACTTACAAGGGATGTGAAGGACCTCTTCCAGGAGAACTACAACCCCCTGCTGAAGGAAATAAGAGACAACACAAACAAATGGAGAAACATTTCATGCTCATGCATGGAAAGAATCAATATCATGAAAATGTCCACATTGCCCAAAGTAATTTATAGATTCAATGCTATTCCCTTCAAGCTACCACTACAAGAAATTTTTCTAATTTCTTCATAGAAGTAGAAAAAAACTATTTTAAATTTTGTATGAAACCAAAAAAAGAGCCCATATAGCCAAGGCAGTACTAAGCAAAGAGAATAAAGCTGGAGGCATCACGCTACCTGACTTCAAACTATACTACAAGGCTACAGTAACCAAAACAGCTTGGTACTGGTACCAAAACAGATATATAGACCAATGGAACAGAACAGAGGCCTCAGAAATAACACCACACACCTACAACCATCTGATCTTTGACAAACCTGAAAAAAACAAGCAATGGGGAAAGGATTCCTTATTTAATAAATTTTGGGAAAACTGGCTAGCTGTATGCAGAAAAATGAAACTGTAGCCCCTCCTTACACCTTATACAAAAATTAACTCAAGATGGATTAAAGACTTAAATGTAAGACCTAAAACCATAAAAACTCTAGAAGAAAACCTAGGCAATACCATTCAGGGCATAGGTATGGGCAAAGACTTCATGACTAGAACACCAAAAGCAATGGCAACAAAAGCCAAAATTGACAAATGGGATCTAATTTAACTAAAGAGCTTCTGCACAGCAAAAGCAACTATCATCAGAGTGAACAGACAACCTACAAAATGGGGGAAAATTTTTGCAATATGTCCATCTGACAAAGGGCTAATATCCAGAGTCTATAAAGAACTTAAATAAATTTATAAGAAAAAACAATCCCATCAAAAAGTGGATGAAGTCTTTTCAAAAGAAGACTTTTAAGTGGCCAACAAACATGAAAAAAAGCTCATTATCACTGGTCATTAGAGAAATGCAAATCTAAACCACATTGAGATACCATCTCACACCAGAATGGCAATCATTAAAAAGTGAGGAAACAAGAGATCCTGGTGAGGATGTAGAGAATAGAAATGCTTTTACACTGTTGGTGAGACTGTAAGTTAGTTCAACCATTGTGGAAGGCAGTGTGGTGACCCTTCAAGGATCTAGAACTAGAAATACCATTTGACCCAGCAATCCCATTACTGGTTATATACCCAATGGATTATAAATCATTCCACTATAAAGACACATGCACATGTATGTTTATTGCGGCACTATTCACAACAGCAAAGACTTGGAACTAACCCAAATGGCCATCAGTGATAGACTGGATAAAGAAAATATGGCACATATACACCATAGAATACTATGCAGCCATAAAAAGATTGAGTTCATGTCCTTTGCAGGAATATGGGTGAAGCTGAAAACCATTATTCTAAGCAAACTAACACAAGAAGAGAAAACCAAACACTGCAAGTTCTCCCTCATAAGTGGGAGTTAAACAATGAGAATATATGGGCGCAATGCAGGGAACACCACACATTGGGTCCTGTTGGGGGATGGTGGAAAAGGGGAGGGATAGCATTAGGAGGAATACCTAATGTAGATGGTGGGTTGATGGGTGCAGCAAATCACCATGACACATGTATACCTATGTAACAAACCTGTACGTTCTGCACGTGTATCTCAGAACTTAAAGTATAATTTAAAAAAAGGATAAAATTGTCAGAGACTCTGCATGTACATTGTAAATATAAATGTTAGCTAGTTAGCTAGTACCTTTCATAATATTGCAAAATAATATATTGAAACACACAACTTCAAAAAATTAGTTAATGTTTGAGGAATTTATATTTAAGAATCTACCTTCTGAATATGTGCTTAGGTTAAAGGAGAGGCAGTATGCACTAATAATTCAAAACGCTATGTTTATCCTTGCCTAATTTGCCTAATTAAAAATGGGATCTTCACTGAATCTGTTGAGCAGAATGGTGTGTCCGTATGCCACTAAAATCTCTGCACTGCTGGCTTTTCTCTTCTCTTTAGAAGTGTTTAACAGAGGAGCAAATACCATTGTAAATGTGCCATGGCTTTACTAGGGGAAGACAGTTAAACCCACATTTATTAAGATATTACTATACAGCAGGCACTAAGCTAGGTGTTAGGGTCTCTAAGATCAACGTGACATGATTTTTGTCTTTGATCAGCTTATACATTAGGGAGACAAATAGAAAAGAGATCATTTCAAGATCATAGTTTTACATTAGGATTAGGGCAGAAGCATTCAAGGATTTTTTAATTTTTTTTGGAAAAAGAGTACTGACCCAGTCTAGTAAGTTAAGATAATGCCTGAACTGAGTCTTCAAAGGTAAAAGTTAGCCAAGCAGGGGGTAGTTTAGGTAGTTAGAAATTTCAACCTGGTTCTAGTCCTGCTGTGGCTCGTATGCTGAGCACAGTTGTGCAGGCTGTGCTCTGAAGTCCAGCCCATGCTGCTTTCCTTTTTACCTAAGTACTTTTTTGAAATTAATCTGCCCAGAGGAGGCACCTTTCTATAATTTCTCTGTTGAGGATTGAGATCTTTTTATATTTGTTTTCTCAGAAGGGGCACTTTTCTGTAATTTATACAAAAACACTGTATTTTTAGTCTGGTGCTATTGGTCAGAGGGTAAGGATTTATCTTCATATCATCTTTAACTCACAAGTTTTCTAAGCATTGAGTAGTTGTTTAGCCCTTTATTCTCTCTTCCTGAAGCTTGTAAGTATCTGGACGTTTCTGCCTCTGGGTTGTCAACAGGTAGTGCTTTGTGTTACAAATTGAGAAATAGGTAAACAGAGCAAGGTTTCACTCTGGGCTGTCCTGCTGTTTAGACCAGTCAATACAAACTAAAAGTAATATGGATCACTGGCTGACCCTTAAGGGAGTGCTCCTCAAAAGGGAACAAGTGCACACTGAGTTTGCTTCCAGGAAAGTTAGCTTCCAAGGGCTTGTGCATTCTCCGGAATCTTCTTCTTTCCATGTAGTGTCTCTCTTGTTATTCCTTCCTCTCAACTGGTTGCTTCTATATAGACTGTGTCAATTAAAATTTTCCTCTCCAATAAGCCTCCAAATCTCTCTCTTTCTCTCTCATGTTTCTGCAGTAGGTGATTTGCTTCTACCTGTTTGTGTGCAGGCTTGGGAGAGGGAAAATGTCCCCAGAGGGACAAATGGAACAGTTCACTAAGTTCAGAGAAAGTATGTGTATAGGCAAAAACAGATGAAAATTTATAAGTATTATATTACCATATGAACTAGAAATAATTTGCAAAAAACATTTTGGAACCATTTAGAATAGTGCTACATACAATCACTTTGTTTAACTCAAGTGAGTCATATAAAACAAACCTTTGAAAAAATACTGGTCTAGTACTGGTAATGGACAGTGTTCCACTAGGATGTCAAACTCAAATAAGCAAGGAGATTACTTTGATTAACCACTGTCTTAGGAGATGTTAGGCAAATATTAACCCAATAGAAAATAAAGGATTGAAGATAAGTAGTTTGTTTTTTTTCCCCTACTCCTTTGGCAAACATGAGGAGGCCTCTAAGTAAATTCGAAAGGTTTTAAATTTCTACTTTGGTATTTCTGAGGAGCTCCAAGGAAAAGTCTGCAAACTGAGAATTACAACTCTGAGCAGTTGTGCTTGGGGAAGTCCTAATCCAGCAAAGTTTTGCTTTTACTTAGCAGTCAGACTCAAATCTTTGATCCCTAGCCAAGAAAACCAGTAGTTGGTTAGTGGCTATCAATTGGCAAGTAAAATACACATTACAGAGAGGAAAATGTGTTGGGATAGAGTTATCTGGACAAATTAGAGGATGAGTTCACTTGATTGGGGTTACTGGGAGAAGTGGATATTGTGATATGAGCATGACTTAAGGAGATTAAACAAATACTGCTCTTTACAGTAGGCAGGAACATAATTTTTGGCAATGTTTTCAGAAGCCTGCAGACACTCTGCCACTACCAGGTACACCACCTATGACAATGATTCCAAGGTATAGGCTGAGGACTACATGCGTCAGAATCACCTGCAGTACTCTACAATATCAGATTCCTGTATTCTGCTCTGAGTTTACAGCATCAGTATCTTTTAGAGTGAGGCTTGAGAATCTGTTTTTAAAATCACTGTAGTATTCTCAGGTCCATTACCATTTGAGAATCAATGACTTATAGAATACTATGTACTATATATAGCACTAATTTGCAAACATATGGGAGTTTATTTATGCAAAGAAGCAGAGCTATAGATTTCAAGATGTAGAAATTCCATGGTATGCATATATCTCCTCATGGGAGGAATATAGAAATACATTTCTACTTCAAAATAAACATGTATCTATTAAACCAACATACTTTTCATTTATGTTTTTCCTCCTTTAAGAAATGTTTTTTGAATAGTTCTATACAGATGAACTAGAATGAACTGAGAATGAATAGATAAGCAGGAAGTTGGGGGAAAGTCTGGTATTCACATAGCCTGTTTATAATTAAAGCCATAAATGTGGATAAGTTACATTCAATGGTATGCTGGTAAATGTTTAACAACTAGCACTTTAGGAAAGAGTCCCGATTTGTAGAATTTGCTGATTTCTGTGGTGTGTAACACCTCTAAATTGGTTAATTTCAAGCTCTTCATAGTTTAACAAATGGCTAGCAGTTCAGGTGAACCAATACCAGCCAACTCCACTAATTTTGTGTATGTACTATTATTTATACCTACTTTCTCAAAAGTAACTTTGTAACTTATTATATTGAACAGTAAATAGTGTTCTCTCTCAACTCCAGTCAACACTCATATGTCCATGTAATTTTTCCCCTTTTCTTGCTGTTTTTAAATCATTATAATTTTGATATGTTAAGACAGCCAGTGAGCTGCTTTCTTAGAATTATACTTTCTTAATGTGTTTTGAAAAGGAACAAAGAGGTCTTACACTAGTATTGGAAACTAATAATAACCATAAGATGAAATAAAGTCATCTTTAGAAAGTATTTCTAAAACAAAATGGCATCAATGTATTAGATACCATCTGATGCATTTTTAAAAAATTCTCTTCTGAAAAATAATTTGGTTCATAGACTTGAAGAATAAGGAGGTATCTGGCTTAATTGTTAAAAAAAAAAAAACCTAAATAGCTATGCCAGATATTCATTGAGAAGCGGAAGCTGATTCCTCTGGCAGTCAATACGGCTAGCAGAAAAATAGTTGTATAATTTTCCTCTGAAAAGAAAGGAAAGGCATGGAAGAAATTTGAGGGATTCTAAAATAGTACTCAAAGATATCCATAAGCAACTTTTCTGAGTTGGAAATTATCATGTGAGAAAGACACATATATTTTGAGAAAGCTCCCATGATAATTGATTTAATTGTTATAGTAAATGTTTTGATTTAATTCTGATTTAATTGTTATATTAAATCAGAATTAATATAACAATTATATGTAAACAAAATATAATTATTTTTAATTATAATTATGTTAATTATATTTATGTCAATTATAATTATGTTGATTAATTATATTTATGTCGATTATAATTATGTTAATTATGTTTTGCTTTTATATAATTGTTGTATTAATTCTGTATATATATTATATATTTTGTATATATATTAATAACAATTAATTATATATGCAAATATATAATATATATTTATGCCCCCTCTGCCTCTGCCCTTGTCTTTACCCATTGCACTTTCCCTTGAGAAACACTTTGTTAGAATATAGGCAAAATACTGGATTTGAGTTTTGATTAATTTGGTTCTACTGGAAAATGTTATTTTTAGAGGAATTTAGGAATCAGGAAGTTAATGTTTCAATGTGCCATTAAATTGTTCCTCTAGTGAGCAATTCAGCTAAGCTAATATTGGCTAATTAATAGGGAAGGCTATTGTGGTAACACTGATTAAAAATGCCAACTATCTGGATTATATATTCTTGTGAACTAAACTGTCTTGCCCCAACTTTATATGTTAAAGCTCCACTATGAGTATGTTCACAGACATGGCCTTCAAGGAAGTAATTAAGGTTAAATGTGGCTACGAGGCAGGGGGGAACCCTAATCTGATAAAACTGGTGACCTTAAAAGAAGAAGAAGAGACACTACGATGTCTGTCTCTCTCTGTATCTGCACAGAGACAAGGTCATGTGAGGACACAGTAAGAAGGTTACCATTTGCAAACTGGGAAGAAAGTCCTTACCAGAATCCAATTGGCTGGCACTTTGATTTTGGACTTCAAGCCTTCAGAACTATGAGAATATTAATTTCTGTTGTTTAAGCCACACAATCTATGGTATTTTGTTATGACAGTCTGAGAGGACTAATACATATATGTTATGAAAAGTCCATTTTTATTACTTTCAAAAATATAATTAAAAACAAGCTACATATTCTTTTAATAACCACCACCATAACAATAATAGCTTATATTAATTATATTGATTGAATTCTTTTTATCAGGCATAGACTCAATTTCTGTGCTAACATTGACGCATTTAATCCTCCCAAGGCTATTAAGTTGGTACCATTATTGTTTTCCCCATATGACCAAATAAAGAAATAGGGATAGAAGACTTTAAGAAATTTGCTCAATACCACATACTACAGAAGTGGTGGCATGTGGATTTGAGCCCATAATTCTGGCTTAAGTGTTCAAGTAAGTACTTCCTCATTATGCTTTTAGGAGTAATACATGACTGGTAAATAGTTATTTTTGCTTATATAAATGTTCATTTCCTAAAAGCCAGTTCTTTATATAAATTGCCTTTGAACTTCCTCCATCAAGTTACCATTTGTCTGAGTCCATCTTGTGCTGCTATAACAGAATATCTGAGAGTGGATAATTTATGAAAAACATAGAATACTATTATATGCTAATTACAATATTAATACTGTAATACTATCATACTGAAGGAAACTCTCACCAATGCCATGACCATTTACATATGTCATGATAATGTCTAGAAGTTGCCCTATATGGTCTGAAAAGGGAGGGACCTTAGTTCTGTGAATGACCAACCCCTTTCCTGGAAAACTTACAAATACTCTACTCCTTATTTAGCAAATGATCAAGAAATAA
The DNA here is from genome assembly GCF_030222135.1 of Aotus nancymaae. Taxonomy (NCBI): domain Eukaryota; kingdom Metazoa; phylum Chordata; class Mammalia; order Primates; family Aotidae; genus Aotus; species Aotus nancymaae. The sequence continues at coordinate 76,078,918 of NW_026988425.1, forward strand.
CAAGAAATAACCATAAAAGTATTCCCTATGGAATAGCCACTTTTTTATTCCTTTACTTTTATAATATACTTGTTTTCACTTTACTTGATCAGCTTGCTCTGGAATTTCTTCCTGCATGAAGCCAAGAATCCATGTAGCCTCCTTTGCTGAATACCAATTATGGGGTTTTCCTGTGACATCTTCTTTGGTGACCACAAAGGGACAATGGAGACCTCCACCAGGAACCCAGATTATGACTGATTGTCACCATTTGGACCTGACAGGAGGATGAGTCTCCCTTTGTCCAGATTCAACTAGCTACCTTTTTTCCCCTTCAAGTTTGGCTCCTCTATTCTTTCCTATGTTCTTTTAACTTTGGACAGACCAAGAAGTGGATGTGAGACTCTGGTCATCTCCCATTGTCTATGTACCCTAGACAGCAGCATGCCAGGTCAGTCACATCTTTTGTAACTCCCCTTGTGAGTCCATCTCTTGAAGCTTTTCTCTTTAGTTTCTAATGAATGGACATTTTACTTTTTTCCTCTTGGTGCTGAAATGCATGCTTATGCTTATTTCATTGTCATGTTTTTGATCATTGCATTGGCTATTTGGGCAATTGTTTAAGGTAGGACACTTGATTATGAGGGGTTCCCTGTTCTACTGACCTTGGCATGCTAGAGCAATGTTGTTTGGTGGTCCAAATTGTGTTAGGTCTTACATTGCCTTTGGTGTTCACTGTTGGCCATCCCCCCCAGATGCTCTGGGGTTTTTGGCATTTGGTATGGGGTACCTCATTGGCTTTGGTACTGTTGACAGCCCCTGGGATGCTCTGGTATCTTCAGCATTTGCATTCCCTCTAGGATTGTGGGTGAGAGTTCCACCCAAGGTGAATCGTGATCTTTCCTTTTGTTGCTTTCTACTGCAAAGTTATTTTCTGTTACAGCATTTTTTCTTATTTTAACTTTATTTAATGCTTTGCTACACAAGGTGGGAAATTGCAGAGAAAATAATTGGGCTCTCTCTAGATGTAGAAAAGTGTCTAGTAAAGATACTTGTTAGACATGGGGACAATAGTAAGTCCTAAAGGATTCACCGTTAGGGAGCCTTTTAGGGAACTGGAGCAAATTCAAGTTAACAAACAGAGTTTAACCATGTGAAAAAATCCCAGTTCTGTCGGAGAAATAATTTGGATCAAACTATCTTTTATAAAATAATGAGTTTGTGTTCCTATATCATGGCTAGAGTTTCAAGATAAAAGCCACTGGATTTTTGTTTATGTGTGTGTATACATGTCTAGATGTGTTTATGGATATGTGCATTTATTATGGTATATATTGTGTCTGTGGGGTACAAAATAACTTATCAATAAAATAGCACTCATAAATTAAGTAAATAAGTCCAAGCATTTTTTAAGTTTACATGACTTAAGTTCACTAAAATTTATGGTCACTAAAAATTTATATATAATTCTGTATATAAAATGTGCCAAAAAATATGCTCTTATTGAAAAAAAATTTTAGCCAATTCATATGTTATTTAAAGTGGAGCTAGAAATATAAATTTAGGAAAACAATAAAAATAAGATAGAAGGAAAACAAAAACCAGTAAGTAGGGGATAGGGATGTGAAGAAAGTTGTGGTTATGAAAATGCATTTCTGGTAAGGAAGGTTACAAAGAAAATAAATTTTATGTGAGAATCTTACATGGTAAATTCCTGTCCTAAAGTAGAATGACTGATTATTTATCTGAGTCCATTTTGTGCTGAGTCCATTTTTATCAGGCATAGGAAAGAAGAAAATATGTGACAAATCAGAAAGTCCAATCATGTCATAGATGGTTTACATAAGTCGTAATAAGGTTACGAGTAAAAGGGAATTTATTAAATATTGGGTATATATTTAAATTAGCCATAACTGAAAGTAAATTTATTTGTAATAGTCTATCTAAATTTTGGTCTTCTATGTTAAAACAAGTTTGTTTTATTTTTTAAACATATTGGATTGCTTTCAGTAAGACTGCAAGAAATACTGATTTTTAACTTTAAAATCTGTTTCCTTTTAAGGCTTCTCAGATGTATATCTGTTCCTTTTCCCTTGAAAAGGTGTATCTTTTGCAAGCTCAAAAATGGCTGCCCTAGACACCTTCTGGGAAAAGCAAATGGTGCTCCCCTCATGTGTAGCTCAATTGCTAAGGCTTTAGCTTTTCATGATAGCAGCCTGGGTTCAATTCCTAACTTAGGGAATATGTTCTTTCTGGTTTGAAACTTGTGGGACATTTGCTATTTACTTGTTCTTTTCCCCTCTATAGACAGCTTCTGATTTCCTGAACTGAATTTTCTTTTCTCTGAGCTAGCTTAGGGGGTGATTCTAGATCTTGTAAAAACCACTTGCCATCTCTTCGTAGGCACCTCATGTGTCTGTGGTGAAGTCATAATCTTAGTTAAGGCTATGGGTTTTACTTGGGAAAATACTTTTGAGAAAAAAAAAAAGGCTTTTCAGCTGTTTGTCCTGTTTAGAGTCTGGTATTAAGAGATTTAAATGGATATTTTTAAAAAGAGTGCTATAGTTAAAAACCAGCTTAATTAAAAATGGATATTCAAGCTGCCATGTATATATATTTAAAACATCTTTATGCTTTTTCTTTTCTTGGATCTTGTGTTTTCAATAAAAAGAGATTTTTTTTTTTGGTTTGTTTTTCTTCCCAGTTGACTGAATTATTTCTGCAGTCTTTCTTCTTGCCATCCTCAGTGTCCATGTGAGACAACCTAAGGTTCTGACAGTCTGGTACTCCTTGGGAAGAAAAGTGGAGGTGCCACAGACTCCATTTTGGGAAAAATCTCTGTTTTCTTCATAGAACCACAGGGATTGTGAGTGGAGAGATACCTCTACAAATCTAGGGCTTTGCTCTGTTTAGCATTGTGTTACCCAAGCTTTTTTACTTTCAGGAGCATCAAAAATTAACTAACATTTTAAAAAGCTTTTAACCTTGGTGTATAATAGTTAGACAGGAAATATACTTTAGGGGATGACTAATGCCAGTTACTGAAGAATAGAATACTTCACTCTTTCCATGTTGCCTAAGAAAAGTGTGTTTTTGACCTCCTGGAAAATATGGAAACATTCTCAACTCTCACCAAGAGGTAAGACTCCCGTGGGGGATGGGCTAATTATAGAATGGGCTAACTGGCTTTGGGTTACCCACCAGCCTTGGGGGAATGCCCTTGCAATAAAATGCACAGTGAAAGCATTGCACTGTGTTATCCCATGGTGTTTGCCACTTTGGCGGGGATCAAGAATTCAGTTTAAAAATGGGATTCATGATTTTTGGGGGATCTCCTTTTGTTTTCTAGCTATGCTCACCAACAGACCCCAGAAACTGCATGCTTTCTTGGTCTTGTTCCTTAAAAGGATCCACCCTAAAATCAATAATCCAATTAAGAAATTTACATGTTTAAGGAAATCTCTAGGTGTAAGAGTATCTCCTTTTCTTGACTGTTTTGACTAAACATTCAGCCATACTGGTTTCCACTTACAAATTACCCCTTTAAAAATACAAATTTGGAACTACCTGGATGACAGTTGTTTAGAACAGGGAACAGATAATCAGGAGACTGGTGCTTTAAAATTAAAAAAAGAAACTTAACTGCAAATAAAAAACCTTATCAATCTACTAGGTCTGCATCTGTCTTCGAATTTTTATGTGTTGTGTGTTTAATGTGTTGCTACCAAAATATATAAAAGATTGCTAATTAATTGGCTTTTATTAAAAGCACATAAATCAAATATTTCGTCAGAAAAATAAAAACTTTAATGTCTTTTAGTTATGTGACTCTAACAGTCTTTAGAAACAAAGACAGTTTAAAGATTACTGGTAAAATAAAAATATCTTCAAAATTTAGATATTTGGTCTAAATTATGCTGGTCCTACATTAGATCTATTAAATGCTTTAAGTATATAAACCACTTTTATTACTTTTGATAATTTTTGACTTACCTGCTGTAGAGCCGTTAGATACTACATAAGGAAGGTCTGGGGACATACAGGATTAGCAATGCCCCCTAGTTATGCTGGAAAGAGTCAGAGGTCATCTGGAATTCTGTCTGGAAAGAGTCAGAGCTTATCTGGAAAAAGTCAGAGGCTCTGCTCCTGGTAAATAATTAAAATTGTTCACATTAAAAGTAATATAAAGTATGTGTTCTTGGTTAAAAAAAAAGTACGAGAATGTGTTCTTTTTTTTAAAAAATGAAAGTACTTTTGTCTAATTTAGAGTGTTTAAGAATCATTTTAACTGAAGGTTTAAACAAGTTGTAGAATGTTTATGAAAAAATTAGCCTTTTAAAGAATTCTGTGTGTCAGCAAGCTGACTAAAATTAAGAGTATTATTCATTTTTTCCATAAGTTGAATATTAAAATAAAAGCATACTGATGCAGGTCCACTATTTGGGTCCATATGTCAGAATAAAAGAGTTTTGGGGAATATTGATCTGCTCTTTAATACAAAATCATAAAGGATTATAAAAGGTTTATGAAAATCTTACCTTATGGTAAAACTAATTAAACTTGGATAGATTTGTTTATAAGATTTTATTAAAAATTAGCTTTAGCATTAATGATGCACTAATGCAAAGATGGAATTCAGTTTTCTCTTTTGAATAAGATTATTATATAATATTGAGAGATAATAAAATATTTTTATTTGCCTTTTAAATAAACTACAGGGAATAAAGGATGAGGGAAAAGAGACAGATTCAGTTGGACTTGTGCTATTTTTATTGGATTTTGTTGTTTGAAAAGCTGAGCCTGCTCTCTAATAATCAGTAAAGATTTTTGACTTTTTGAAATCTTTGAGTTATCATTTAGGCTAAATAAATGACTTACAGTGACCTGGGATTCTATTGTGTAATAGGAAATGTTTTAAAACTTCAGTATTTGACAAACTTTCCAAAATCAAATTTTAAATTAAGGCTTTTTTTTGACCTGATTAAAACCTTTGATATTAGGTCCCCCAACATCCAAAAGAGAAATATTTGGCTTATTTGATATATTAAAATCATACAAAGAGCATTTTCAAATATAAAGTGGTGTTTAACTTTCTTTAAGTTGTATTTATATAAATATGGTAATAGTATGTATTATAAAATTATGTAAAATTTCTGTAATTCTGATATGTCTCAGTATATAGTCTCAGTAATATTTATCATTGTTATGTTAAATTGTTATCTACCACAGAAATTAACAGATTTCCTTGTTAATTGCATCTTAAGACTATGGCTGTACTAAGGCTTTTGTTATCCAGGGACAATTGTTGTCTTGTTCTAATTCTTTTCAAAAGGCAGTTTATACTTACCTATAGGAATCTCACTCTGTCCCCAGGGTGGATTTCAGTGGCACAATCTCAGCTCACTGCAACCTCCACCTCCAGGGTTCAAGTGATTCTCCTGTTTGAGCCTCTTGAGTAGCTGGGATTACAGTCACATACTGCCACATCCAGCTAATTTTTTATATTTTTGGTAGAGATGGGGTTCCACCATGTTGGCCAGGCTGGTCTGGAACTACTAACCTCATGATCCGCCCACCTCAGCTTCCCAAAGGGCTGGGATTATAGGCATAAAGTGCTGCACCAAGCCTGATGGATACTCTTAAATGTAAGTCTCTATTAACTTTGAAAAGTGTGCCATTGAAATAGAGGGAAAAACTCCAAAACCCCAAAAAGCAGCATAAAGAAAAAAAGAAAACTTCCAAGAGTCTTATAGAAAGCTAATATATTCATAACAACTATTGGTCCAATATTGGGCAAAACAAGAGTTGATAGCATGGACTAAATTAATAAAAGACTGAAATCATCAAATAATCCTTTTATAATTTTTTTTGCTTAAAATGTTTCTGATCCTTTCTGTTTTCTTTTTCGGAGTCAAGTTAAGTTTCTTCTTTTGAGCTCTTTATAGCTTTCAGCAACTGAGTAAAGAATACTACTGTAAGAAAATGTTGGAGCATATGTCTTTCTATCTGCCTGATTTATCTAGAATTCGGAAAACATTTTGAGTATTCTTAACTTATGGCAATATAGTTATCTGCATAAGTGCAATAACAATGTGTTTTCTTTTGTAATGGGACACAATTGGAGACGATGGTTATTTTACCAACAATTTGACTGGAATGGCATGCTTTCACATATAAACAGAATGCTTTAAAGTATCAAAATTGACTTAAAGAGTCAATAAAAGCCCCTCGGGAAAAACCGTCTTCATACTTTGTCTATGTAGTCCCTATACAGGGATTCTGACCTGTGGTAAGTAAAGAATGTTACTTTCTGACATGTCCAGGAGTTGCAAGTTATCTTGGGACCTCAAGAGGAGAGGAGTTCACCCAGCTCCTACAAATATTTGCAGGCATAGATAAATCTGTTGCTGAGCTCAAGGCTTTAAAAAGTCTAAGCTGAATAATAATAATAATAATAATAATAATAATAATAATAATGATGAAACTCATTTTGTGAACAATTCAGTCCTACCATGATTTGTCTTTGGTAAAAATGAGAGACAGGAGAGAGAAAAATTATGTTTCAAAAAAATTATAGCACACTTGTTGTTAGATTCTACTCTGGCCTATTGTTTTTGAGTTTTTATTATTTTCTGCAATTTGGACTGACTCATAAATTCTTTCCAGGGTACAAGTCCACAAACTATCATTTAAAAATTTTTCTTCCATCTTTCTGACTAAACTCAGTATTATTACTACTCCCTTTTTTTCTGAGGCCTTGCAAGCTACAACTTATTCCTTGTGATACAGGCAAGAAAAACAAGAAACAGATTGCCACTGCCTTCCTTCTCTATAACTAAAGATGCTTTAATTGTAACATCTGGATAAATTGTGCCCAACATTAATCTTTGTTTTTCTTCTATTTCTGTAAAAAAAAAAAACCCTTTTATTAAGAATCTGCTTTGCTTTGTATTTCAGACAACAGGAGACTGATTTTCTAGCCTATTCACTTAGGTTTCAAATGGCACTGTATTTCTTCTTACAAGCATTGCTAAACTGGGCTTAAGCATTTTATTATCACTAGGAGCTATTTGAATTTTTTTAAAAAATAATTATTTGCTATACTTAACAGGGGTTCAGACAGCTAAAGTTTATGTTTTGAAGGCTACAACAGTTCCAGACAAAAGTGATAACTGGTCTAAGGTTTCCAGCCTTTGCCACTACACAAAAGATCACATCCCTGTAAGTCATTAGATTCAGTAACAAAAAGTTTCTGTGCCTACAGAGCAGGTAGGGACAATGGCCCTTGTTCAGCGTGAAGCAGTCACAGAGAACACACTCTCATCCTTCTACAGCCCCTTAAGATTAAGAAGGAGTGTGTAGTATGTAATCTCTGAGATGGGGTAGGGGATGAGATAGGCGCTTAGCAGAACTGGTTTCACAGAATAAGGTCACAAAGACCCTGCTGATAAATCAGGATGTGGTAAAGAAGCTGGGAAAATCTGCGAAAACCAACATGGCAATGAAAGTGACCTGTGGTCATTTTCACTGCTCATTATATGCTAATTATAATATATTACCTTGCCAACAGACACTCCCCCCAGCTCCATGACCATTTACAAATGCCATGGCAATGTCTGGAAGTTACCCTACATTGTCTGAAATGGGAGGAACCCTCAGTTCTGGGAATTTCCTGCCTCCTTCCTGGAAAACTCATCAGTAATCAACCCCTTGTTTAGTATAAGATCCAGAATAACCATAAAAATAGCCAACTAGCAGCCCTCAGGGCTGCCTTACCTATGGAATAGCCACTCTTTTATTTCACTTTCTTAATATACTTGATTTCACTTTACTCTGTTGATTTGCTCTGGAATTCCTTCCTGTGTGAAGCCAAGAACCTATGTGGTCTCTTAGGCTGAATCCCAATTTTTGGGTTGACCCTATGACAACTCCACCCCTGTGGCAGCTTTCAGCTTAGGTCCAAGGCTGTCTGAGACATCCTTTGTAATCTCAGAGGAGGTAGCCATGCAGCTCTTGTACTCTATGCATCTTGTACTCTATGCATCTGCAGAATTTAACCCCGTGGATGCCACCAAGGCTCACTGCTTGCACCCTTTGGAGTGGTGATTTCAGCTACACCTGGTTCCACTGAGCTAGAGCTCCTGTGGTGAAGGAGTGCTGTGCAGAATGCAAAGAGCAGAGACTCTCAGTGTCCCTGGGAAGTGAGCTCCAAGATCACACGGAGGACCTGGGTCTCTTTCCAGAAAATGCTCTGCCTGTAAGGCCCTAGCACTCTGGGCCTGGTATGGGTGTGGCAGCTTGTAAAGTTTCTGAAGTACCTTCAGGGTCATTCTCCCATTTTTTTGAATGAATAGCACCTGGCTTCCTTCTCTACATACTAAAACCAAAATTGCCATCTTGGTTTTGGCAGATTTTGGCCAGCTTCTTTATGGCATCCTGATTTATCAGCAGGATCTTTGTGACCTGTATCTTGTTAAACCAGTCCTGCTGAACTGCTCCTTATCAAATGATTGCCTGGCCACACCCTTGGTTTTCTCTCCTAAACACACTTTTTTATTCTTTACATGGTCAGCCTGAGAATTTCCCAATTCCTTACATTCTGCTTCCCTTTTAATTATAAGTTCCATCTTTAAATCACTTTGCTCTTGCGTTTTACTATAAAAAATTAAAAGAAGTGACACAGCATCTCGAATACTTTGCTGATTAAAAATTTCTTCATCAGTTATCCTACTTTATCCTTCTTAGTTCTGTCTTCCTCGAAGTCCTGGGACATAGACATAATTCAGCCAAGTTCTTTGCCACTTTGTAACACAGTTGGACTCTCCTTCAGTTTCCAAGACCTCATTCCTCATTTCTAAGTCCTCATCAGAATGACCATGGCCTTAACTGTCAATATTTCTACCAGTATTCTGGTCACAATCACCTAAGTAATCTCTAAGAAGAATGAGGTTTTCCCTACAGCTCTTCCCTTCTTCTGAGCCCTCACCAGAATTGCCCTTAATGCTCTGTTCATGTAAATACAGGCTTTTTCTAGCATTCACTTCAGAACTGTTCTGGCCTTTACTCACTGCCCAGTTCCAAAGTGGCTTACACATGTAACTGGGAATTAAGTTTCCAAAACATGAATTTTAGGGGACACATTCAGACCATAGCACCATGTATACATGTTATTCTCACAGGAATGGAAGTAAAGCTTAATATTAGAATTATACCTATGCTTCTTTAATCCATCTTTTCTGACCTGCATCTTAAGTTGAGCCAGTGAGCCCCTGTTACTCACAGGGATGTGTTACATATATAACAAGAGTGCAGGGGAAGAAAATGTTTAAGAGCCATTGGTTGATGTCATTAGATTTTTTATTAATCATGAGGGGCCTAAATGAAATTCCAGCTCAGAAGTTCTTCCTAGTTGAGGAATCCTTAGAAGCTTCATTACTTGAACAAGCCAATATTTTTTAATGGCCAGCATTACTAAGCATTATGAGTGAATCAGAAAAAGCAAATCAAAATGTGTCTTCTTTGAGTTTCCATCAGAGTTAGTGAGAAAATTCTAAGAAATCTTAGAGAACAAATAAATTTTAAAGTAAAGAAATATACCTCAAGGTTGAGACAAAAATAATTTAAGGCAAGAATCTATTGCCCAATTATCTGTATTATTTGATATTAAATATAAATTTTACTTTTTCATGAAATATTTAAGGTGGATTTTAAAACAAACATATATGTCACTATAAACATGTATGTTTCATGTATATTCCTATTTGTGGCAGCATTATGAATAAAAAGTGAAGTCAGAAATGGCAAAGGGAAAGCAGTATTTTGTTCACCAGAGATAAGAGGCTTTGTGAAAGTACACATTATATTGGTTCTGGGATTCCTTGTTTTTCAAGGAATGAGTACTCGAATAGGTTGTGTTGATCTCCTTGTTGGTATTACTTACTTTATCACTTTGGAATAGATTTTATTGTCCAAACTCTGGTTAACATTCTGCTGTGGAACAAAATAGTTGATTTCTAAAAATGAATGATGATAGGTTTATAGGATTTCAGCAGTTTACCCTGTACAATCTTTTCTTGTGGCTTCTCACTTTCCCTCACAAGCTATGTGATTGCAGTATCCCACACACTCTGGCTTAGTGAAAAGTAAGAAGTGCTGACTACTGTGTTTTTTTTTTCCTATATTATCTAAATCTACATAGAATCAATCTCATTATCCTTCCCTCTCTTCCTCTCTCTATTTCTCTTACACACACACACACACACACACACACGCACACACTCTTACTTAAGTTTCCTGGATAAAACAAAGGGTGACTTCAGTGGTCATCAAAATCCTTCCTGTGTTTGCTATATTTGGCATCTTCCTACTTTATTCCTTCTGACTCCTCAAATCCTTCTGATGCCCTGAGGTGCCCATTTGCTTGAACTCTGAACCTCCTGTCCTGTCATCCTTTGTGTAACAGTCACACTCTTGTCTCTGACAGTGAAAGGTCTTTGGTGTCTTTGGGGATTCTTATTTTCTTTCCTTTTCCTTCTTCTTCTTTTTTATTTTTATTTTTTGCAAAGAGAAAACTATCCAAAGATTTATTTTTTGTTTCAATAATTAGAATTTAATTCATTAAAATTATAAGTTCAAAAACTTAGATATTCCTTAAGAGCAATTTCTGAATTTTTGCTTGTGGATCTTACTATTGGAATTTATAAGTCTAGCAACTTTTTAACCATCATATTTATTAAGTACTTTTGGAATAATATTTGGTGCAATTTCAAATTTAATTAGCAAAAACCTTCAAAGATATTTAGCTAAATTTATAAATTAAATATATTTAATGTAATTCTTAAGCATTTCCATTGTCCAAAAGGAAAGTCATGTTCAAAATAAAAAGATGCTAATTTCCCATAGTAAATAATTTCAATTGATATGACAAATGTAAAAATACTTTTTATTTTCCTGCTATTTACATAAAATAGTATAACCTTAACTAAACTCTGTCCCCTGACACCTCATCTTAAGAGACGGTGGCTTTCTTCTTGGGTTCTAGTTGGCTGTCATTATGCTGTTGAATATTTTCCTGAGGGGAAAATTCCATATAAATATGATATCATCCCATGCATTTCTTTCCTCAGTTCCTGCCTGTTTTTGTTCTTTCCTCATTGCTTTCAAATAGTTGTTTTTTAATAATTTGTCCAAGTTTTTCATTGTTTCCTGTGGGAGGGTTAGTCTGATACCAACTACTTTGTCTTCACCTGAACTGGACCTCTTGAACCAGAGGCTGTTGATTTTTCACCTGTTCAATGATTATAAGGTGAAGGCTGGGAAAATAAAGATGTCCCAGATAAATACCCAACAACAAATTATATCTTCTTTCATAAGCAAAGCTGGAAACTTTAAATGTAACATACATACTTATTGTGTGTCATACCAATAATGTAAAATGTTTGAAATTCTATTTTGCTACCTGCAAAGCTATTAGTCTACTAGTAAGACTATCTTGGCACGAAGAGAGAAGCTGCCTTTTGAGTGTGTGAGCAGCAGTTCTCTTGAGTTGGCAGTGGCACATAGTTGGCTTTTTGAAACTGTGACCCAGAAAAAGTGTGATTTGTTCTTCCTCAGGTTGCCTAGATACCTGACAAATAGCAAAGTATTATCCTTTCAGTCTTCAATAAGTAATGGCTATGTCTTTAGTGTGTTGAGATACTTTTGCAGACATTAGTAACTATGAATTTTATTGGTTTAAAATTATAGTAAAATTTGTTACTACTGCATTTGAAACATATTTTAAAAAAGTGCTTCCTTAAAAGTTATGAAGAAAAAGTAGTAAGAAACTAGTACAGAGAGAGATGTGGAGGAGATGATTTTCAATGAAACTTGACACATAAAATATTTCTGAGAAAAGGGGAAAAAGGCAGGAAGACAGAATAGTGAAGCCCTTTTGTGACTTAACCTAAGCCAATTTTGCTGGCCAACAATATTAGCCACCTTAGGTGAGTAGATACAAGTGGTTTCTCCATGTTCCCTTTTCATCTTCATGCTATCAGTTGATATTTTATTATAAAAGCAAGTCTTTGACCCAGATTCTGCTTAATGTACATCTACTAGCAAATAGGGGAAACTACAGTCATGTAATCCTGTTAACTCTGTCCATCTCTGTTCTCTGCTTCTCTGGCAAGCATATCATGTGAAAGATTCACCCTTAGGTCAGCACATCAATATTTTGATGGCAGGGTCAGCCAACACTTATTTGGGCAAATGACAGAGTTGTCCTTGAAGTAGAATGATCCAAGGTTTTTGGAACTCTGAATCTCAAATGATTTATAATTTGATTTGGTTGATTTTTTTATGTCTTCTTTGTTTATGCTCACATCCTTTTTTCTAGCCAATCATACATCTCAGAAACTATTCATTTCAGCAATGAAAACTTATTAATAAGCTTTCTTACATGAAAAAACTTCTTGTAAAGATTTTGATAAAGTATGATAAAATATTTGAGGTACTTAAGTATACTTTCTGAGTGTGGATTCCTCTTTAATTTATTTCAAATGTTATTAAATGCCCCTGTCATGAGGATTCAAGTCAAACTATACATGTTGTATTAATCCATTTTCTGTTGCATAATGGAATACTGCAGACTGGGTAATTGATAATGACAAGACTTTATTTCACTCATGGTTTTGGAGGCTAGGAAGTTCAATACTAAGGGGCAGGCATCTGGTGAGTACCTTCACCTGCATCATCCCATGGTGAAAGGGCAAAGGACAGAAGAGTGCATGCAAAAGAGAAAGGCACCAGAGGCCAGACTTCCTATATAACAACCCACTTCTGTGATAACTATTATACTTCCTCAATATTGACATTAATCCTTTCCTGAGGACTTTACCCTCATGATTCAGTCACCTTTTATTAAGCCCTACCTCCTAACACTGGTCCACTGGGGATTGGGGATCATGTTTCGTCGAGGGACATATACGAACCACAGCACTTGCATGTATTATATATTACACTGATGATGATTTTTTTTTTTTGACTGGAGTCTTGCTCTGTCACCCAGGCTGGAGTGCAGTGGCACAATCTTGGCTCACTGCAACCGCTACCTCCTGGGTTCAAGTGATTCTCATGCCTCAGCCTCCCGAGTAGCTGGGATTACAGCACCTGCCACCACACCCTACTAATTTTTATATTTTTAGTAGAGGCAGAGTTTCACTGAGCATGGTGGCTCACGCCTGTAACCCCAGCACTTTGGGAGGCCAAGGCAGGTGGATCGCCTGAGTCAGGAGTGTGAGACCAACCTGGCCAACATGGTGAAACCCCATCTCTATGATGGTTTTAAAAAGCAATTTACTATACAGATAATACCCCTAATCCCAATCAGATTTGTCTAGAATTTCTTAGCCCAAATGAGTAGATTTGAATTACCACTTATGCACTGAGGGTAGGTAGATATTACAAATGAACAATTAACTGCTCCTCAGAGTAGAGGGGGAAAATATTGATTCTTCTGAGTTCTCAGCTGGGGCCTCTGTAACAAAAGATGGATTAAAAAGAGAAAAGCATACATATTTATTTCCTATAAGTTTTACATGATGCAGGAGCCTTCATAAAAAAGGGGGGGCCCCAAATAAGTGATTAAACCTGAGTGTTACAACGCGAGGTTTGATAAAGAGTGGGGAGTTGTGAAGAAATATGACAGGGCAAAGGGAATATGAATGACAGAAATTATAAAGTGAGGGGAACTTGCAGGCCTCTTTGTTTACATTCCTCCACGTGTCCCCCTGTCTTTGGCCGTAAGGATGCTCCTTTTCTCCAGCTACAGGAAGGGTACCTCTCACATGAGTGTCTTATGACCTGTTTCAGGGAAAGGTCAGAAAGTCCTTCCTGCACAAGCCATTTCTGAAATTCCTTCAACTTAAAATATTCAACATGCTAAGGTGCAATATTTTGGGGTAGCATGTCCTGAACCCTGCCATCTGCTAGAATTAAATATAGATTCATGTTGTTTAACAGCAAATGCAGCCACTACCAATCAGAATCTTCAGTTAAGATATAACATGCTATCCTTTCCTTAGTCCTTCCTCAGTTTAGTATCAAACATTTATTTTATTTAAACATCTAGGTAATAAGTAACATTCTCCATTTTACATCTATGAAAGCAGATTCAGAGAATACACATTTGACTTTGCAGTCATTAAAAATTTGTGGGGTTTTGCTTTTTGTTTTCCTAATGAAGGTGAATAAAGTGGGAGGAGGTTCAGTCCTACATATTACAACTTTAAAAGATGTCAGTATTTCAGATGATTGCTTAGAAGCTGTAGCAGCAAAGAGACCACCTATGAGGAAAATAGAGATAATTACAAACAACAATCACAGCTGTTAACAGCAGCACTCATAACACATCCTCAGCATGAAAAGATTGTAACTAATGCATCAGATGTTTAGTCATACTCAGTCACTGTGCTGAACCGAGTCTAGACAATGTAAAGACAAAGCCAACACTGAAAGCATAAGAGGTCAGAATCATAGTCCATAATTTACATTGCATGAGAAGTTTTTAATCATTTCAGAATTAAGGCCCAGAGGCTTATTTTGCATACGAAATATATTATCCAAAGGTTACATATCAATCAGCTCTGCAAAGTTTCTTACCATACTTTAACATTTCCTATAGATGGCACTTCAATCATTATGCTTATTTTTCTCAACGGCATAAAGAACCACCCTTCACTGCAGAATACTGTGCTCTGCATTCCAGAGTTCCAAAGCCATTTAGGAAACACTTCATCACTCTTGGACAGGGCCATATAACTTTTAGTAGCCAAGGACTGAATTATATTTGACTCTTATCCAGAAAAATAATTATGATTTATTTAAGAATATTAATTTTTGGAAACATTTATTCATTTCATTTCCTGTAAAGTGTATTTATTATTGGGATTGTTTTGTAAATGTCTGTTTCTTTCTAATTTCCTTTGCATTAATTTCTTACCCAGCCCACAGGATAACCAGCAACCATGACAAATCAAGTAATATAAAAATAAGCCATGTATAAAAATAATAATTGCATAAGTCTAATAGATTAATTCAAGTTCTGAGAAAATCACATATAATTTAAATAAACATACTTCATACTACTTTGAAATAACCAGCATAATCAGAATATATTAAAATTTAGAAATTAGGTGGAGCAAGATCGTATTGCCATTGCCTCTTCACTCTGTGTTCCAAATCTGAAAATCCTGTTAACATAAATTATATGCATTTGAAATGTTGATTGGCACCAAAAAAGGTGTCTGTTCTTGGCAAAGCGTTAGTATATAATGTGTTTGCTTAAGGGACTCTGAATTGCAAAGAAATATTGATCAATTTAGTTTTTGTTTGAAGCGAATATGGGTTATGTGGTGTGCAGTGAGATTAGTTGGAGGTAGCTAGTTGAGAGACAAAAGCATATGGATTAGTTGAAGCCTTTGCTATAAATGAGTTGCATGGGGAAATGTATAGAGGAACATCTCCTATCCTAAGAGAAGAGAAAAACAAATAATGTGTTTCGACTTAGATAACTTAAGGGAATTCCTATATTATAACTTTTGCTTTCTCTTAGATGAAAGATGAGGTGAATTTTAAAACCCATAGTAATTTTTTCTTAGAAGTCTGGAAAGTAGCTCCATTTCTTTTTCAAACCTTAATTTGTTGATTTTTTTCCCAAATCTATTTTATCTCCTGCTAATGGTGATTTCGGGGGAACTTAGTAGAAAAGCTTAATTTTGCCATATGCCCAAACCCATGACAATGTGAAGATGTGCATGAGTGAGGTGATGAAGTTAAAAAAACTGCTTTCTTACTTTCATGCTTTTCCCCATCTTTTATATGTGACAGTTAGTCAAAGAATTAGGAGTTTTGAATATCTCCAAAATAATAATGCCTTCTACCTATAAAGTATATTAAGTTTTCTTAGCACTGTCACATATAATAAATATTATACTTGATCTGATCACTAATCCTGAAAGTAGAAAGGAAAGATATTCTGATTATTAAGAAGACACTAACACTAACAACCTCTCACATTTATAGAGCATCTGATAACTTGCAAAGTGTTTTCACATGATTTTCTCATTCCAGCTTCGAGCAAATTATTAGAGTATCAGGACTATTTGCAGTAGAATAGATATGAGTAGTCAGTAGTCACAAAGTTTGCTCAAGGTCACTTATGACCAAAGAAGTATAAACTAAAATCATTAAAAAATTTTTTCACCTATCAAATAATTGAGAGAATGATACACTCAATTTTGTCAAGGGCATGTGGTGGCAAAAAAGCTACTGTTATACATTGCTGGTAAAGTTATAATTTGTTATACTCTTTCTGAATGACATTTTGACACCAGAACTTTATTCTGAGGAAAAATGGGATATATAAACAAAAGTGTACATGTAAATGAATTCATTACGGAGTTATTTATAATGTGGAATATTAGAAATCACATTTATTTGAGCAAATGTAATTTAATGCTGTCATCTTGGAACATGTGGAGACCTTGGAAATGGAGGCCTTATTAAAGAAACAAAAGATGGAAGAAGCTTAGGGTCAGAGCTGCCTTAATTGTCTGTATTACACACTCCTAGAGTTTATATGAGAACAATAAAATGCTTGTGTAAGGCACTGCATTATTCTTTTAGGACTATTGCTTCAGCAAGATCCATTTCTAACTGGCATATTTATACTTGTTTGCTTTTGTATATGTGAATACATGTATTTAATATTTTTAAAGTTGTGTTTTGGGAAACCTCTCAGTGCTTTTATTATAAACATAGAAACTGTGTTACTAGAAAAATTGCAAGGATAGGTCAGGCACCGTGGCTCACGCCTACCAGCACTTTGGGAGGCTGAGGCAGGTGGATCACAAGGTCAAGAGATTGAGACCAACATGGCCAACATGATGAAATCCAATCTCTACTAAACATACAAAAATTAGGTGGGCGTGGTAGCACACACCTGTAGTTCCAGCTAGTTGGGAGGTTGAGGCAGGACAATCACTTGAACCAGGGAGGTGGAGGTTGCAGTGATCCGAGATCATGCCACTGTACTTCAGACTGGAAAGACAGTAAGACTCTAACACACACACACACACACACACACACACACACACACACACACTGCAGGGATGAGCCCAAATGGTAACAAATGACTTGGTAGCTCATTGCAAAGCCAACAAATACTAAAAACCTAAAGTTATTTTTAAAACTATTGGAATGTATTTCTCTGATTAAAACTAATTTAGGTAGTATCTTTTATTCTGAATCTAAGACTTGATGATCCTGAGATTTATTTTAGCTTTATGAATCTATGGTTGATGTAGCAGCCACCTTTATTATTTGAAGAAAGTGAGAAAGATGGTGTTAAATATTCCTCAGAGAGAAATTGAATTTTAATTATTATAGGGCATAATATGAGGGAAAGAGACATTAAACAGTTCAATTCCAAGCCCAAGAAATTTTCATTGAATGTATTAAAATAGAAAAGTGCACTTAGTCAACTAGGAAGCTCTTGGTGTTTGTTTTCACTGGGCAAAATTTTGGCCACTCAGGTTATTATAATGCTTCAAAATAGATAGCTGACATTTTAACTATTAAAACAGCTTCACTTAAAGAATACAGTGTTTGTCTTCCACTTCAGGTGTCCTTTTATGATAATCCTCATACTACTTTACCTTCTTATAGCATCTTATATTACTTAATGCTCTCTCCTTTCTTTCTCTCTTTGTTCCTTCTTTCATTTTTCCCTTTTAGTTTTTGAGATCAAAATGTTGGTGCTATTACAGATAAAAACAATGGGAGATTGTGGCTTAACTTGAGCAACCAGTCGGGCACAAAACACTCCCAAAGAAAGCATTTACTCCCCTGGACACTGGCAGAGATGAACCTGCTGGGCAGTCTGTTCCTGTTACGCTTACCACACTGTGGGGAGCAGAAATGCCTCTTTATCGTAAGAGGACTTGGTGGATCCAAAGGAGCGCTCCGCCCTTCCGAAAACACTCTCAGCTTTTGGTTTCTGTCTCTGCACCTCTTGTCCATCTAGTTTCTTTCTTCATTGCTGACTCCTCTTTCTCTAGCTTGCTATTCTGAGAAATGGGCATTCCTGAGGTTCAGTTTTCTTTCTTATACCCTCTCCCTTAGGGGTCTTTTTCTTAATTTGTAGTTTACCTATTAACTGTATGAGGGAAGGCACCAAGTATATTTCTCCAGCTCCAGATTTTGGGTTCCTCACTGGACGTCAGTTCACAAAACTCGTTTTTAAAATTAAATGAATTCTCTTTTCCCTTAGAAAAACATCCCTTTGATGTCCACTTTTTTTTTTTTTTTTTTTTTTGCTACTGTATCACCACTTTCCAGCCACCCAGACGCAGAAAGTCTGATATCCTCTCCTCTAATCAGGCATTCCTTTGCCATGTCTCCTGAATCCATCCCTTCCTTTACATTCCCACTGATAGATACTGTGCCAGCTCCATCCTCTGTGAGATCAATCAATTGCACTGAATCTGAAACAGCCACACAAAGATTGGTTTATACTCCATGTGCCTTTAGCTTCTCCTTCTTCTAGTTCACCCTACATCCATCAATCTTCTTTAAGTTTAATCTCCCACGAGTTGGAGATTAAGTCCCTTTCTTCTGCATTTGAGGGCTCACACAATTTACCTTTTATAAACCTTTTGAGCTAATCTACTTTTCTCACACAAACCTTTTAATCCAAAACAACTTATCTAATCACTATTCCTTTAATGTTGTTTTCCTCCATGTTTTTGCTCACTTAGTTTTCCCTACCCAGGGGATCTTCAACACATTTCTCCATCAAAATCCTACTTCTTTGTAGACCAAATTAAAACTTTTAAGCTCAACTATGAGTTTTTACAGCACTTTTTGTTAGTAATCAGTTTTATGGTATTTTTGCTTTTACATCTTTCAATATTTCTTGTTTCTAGTTAGATTATAAGCTCCTTGTGGGAAGGAAGTTTACTTATATTTTCTACAGCTAATAGGAAAGTTCATCATATGGAATTATCAGTTGCTATCTGGAGATTTTCTTCTATTACAAAGTTTTTCACCTCCCACTTTAGGTTATCTTCTATTTGGAAATTTTCACCTTCCTCTGAGGCTGTTTGCTAATACATAACTTTTCACTTTCCTTTGCTGCTTTGCTTACTTTGTATGAATGATGAATAATTCTGGATTTTATTATTCAATATAGCTACCTAAATAATAGAAACTGATTTTTCTTGATGATATATACTTGATGATATATGTACTTAGATTTTTCCCCACTTGGGGTTCCAATTCACTTCATTATTACTTTTATTTCTCATTTTATTTTTTATTTTACTTTAAATGGTCATATAGTAATTGTACATATTTAAGGGATACATAGTGATGTTTCGATATTTTTAAGGTATCATGACCAGACCAGGGTAATTAGCATATCATCATCTCAAACATTTATCATTTCTTTGTGTTGGGAGCATTCAATATCTTTCTTTTAGTTATTTGAAATTACCTATTATATAAGGTAATATGTTATATGGTTAATAGGATAACCATGTAATATATAGTTATATAGATTATATAGGATATAGTTATACTATATAATAGAATATATAGGACTCTATAACTGTACATTATATATACTGTATATAATATAACTATATCCTATATAATTAACTATAAAATGTAGTTACATAAACTATATGTTATATATAACTCTCTCTATATAATATATAGTTAATTATATAGGATAAATAACTATAGTTATCCTACACTGCTATAGAACACTAGATCTTATCCTCTTATTTAACTGCAAATTTACATCCTTTAATAAATCTCTTTCTCTACTATCCATCTATTCCACCCTTGAAGGACTCTTAGGGCCTTTAGAGTTCTAAGGCTGTATTTATCTTTGGTAAATAATATCATCATGCTTAAAAACACTCAACCACAGGAAATCAGCAAAACAAATTTCTTTTTTGTTTAATCACATGTAAAATTCCCAGATTTAAACTATGTCTGCTCCATAAGAAAATTTTCCTGTTACAACCTATGAAGCTTTAAAGAAGTTTCCAAGAGTGAAAGTAGCACATAGGCAACCCAGGATCCAGCAAAACTAAGAAAAGGACTTTTCCCAAAAAGATAGTGTGGTTATCTTGGGTCTGGGAAACAATCTCCACAATCACCCCTATTCCATAAAGCGATGTGAGTTGACAAAGAGGCTAATAGCAGATTCCCTTTCAGCTTTGAAAGCAATGTTTGGAAGCTGGCAGTATGAAAACCAGTAAAGTAAAAACAGTTGCTTAATTAAAAAAACACATTGTTTACATTTCAGCATCAAGTCAAAATTTGTTTGAATACATGGAATTCATGTTCTAAAAAGCAGCTTAAAAATAAATAAATAAATAAATAAATAAGCAGTTTACATATTTTGCAGTGCTTATGCTATCCTTTTGCCAAAGAGCATAGGCAGCATGACCAGCAAGTGATACAGTTGTGGACAGAGAAAGCCCTGCATTCTCAAATGTGAAGTCATTTTGACTTTTATATATTGAAAGCAGCATTGAATTGCAGCCAATTCAGAGTTGTAAAGATCTATAGAATTCTCTTTAAAATAATTTTTATTGATTCATCTGTAAGCAGAAGTATGAAAATCCAATTTTCCATAAACTGCTTTCACCAGATATTTGTGAAAATATTCCATCAGAAATGCCTCTCTTCCCTGTCTCTTCCCAGACGACTGCAGCATATAGACAATCTAAGCTTAAGTCAATTAAAACATAACTATCCGCATACTTCCCAGTAGCAGATGGATGTGGATTCAAGTCCACCCTTAAATTATAGCACAGTTTTCTAGCACATACTCTGACTAATTGATAAACATCATCTCGTAAATAGCAAAGAGGGGTTCTCTCAAGTAGCTGTGTCTGGGTTAAAATACTGGGTATATGGATCACGCTTACGATTGTAGTGGTGACCTAGGAAAAATATCAGTCTCTAATTTTTGGAACTTAAGGTATTTGCTTGAAGAGAAATTTTGACATCTAGATTTCATTTTCAGGACTCTACAAGACATTTTTGTAATACATCAAATCCAAGTCTGAAATCATTTCTGTGGCCGTTTATGGCTACTGTCTCAGCCAGTCCAAATGGAAGTTAAAGCTGATACTTCCATGTAGCTTCCTATTCTAAAGTCAGGCAGTTTTCTGCTGTTGAGCAGTTTGTGACTTGTTAAACACCTCGGTGTATTGCCTGCAATCTGTGTCTTGATTGTTAAGGTTTTCAGACTTTGTTTTTGAAAAACTTTGGATTATTTCTTTTGCAAGTACTAGTTTTAATTGATCATGTTCATCATATACTTAGAAATTAAAGATACACTATAGCTTGAGATATTGCTGAGCAAAAGGCAAAAATCAAATGTTTAAGTAAATAGGTAAAATGTCTGGATCCTAATGATTTACCCATGTAAGTGAGCTTCTTAAATATAATTACTGAGAGTCATTGTGTCAGGTACTTTGCTAAAGTTATATCACTTATCTGTCATGATGAGTGTAAAATAGGGGTAAGCAGATCATGTCATGGACATCTGCTACTTTTTGAATTGACTTCATCATTTTCTTCTTGAAACTTCCCATCAAAATAATTCTGGTGGTATATTCTATAACTGTGTCTTCATCTCCTTTTGATGTAGATCAAATTCACCAATCTGTACCTAATTCCACTATCCAAAGTTATTGTCTCAAGGGTGGGCAGAACTCAAGAAAAGCCATTCAGAATCCATTTTGGAGATTCCTGTGACTTTTGAGGGAGAGACACAGGGCCTTTTTAACTGAACTGTCTAGTATCATGGATACATATACCTGGAACGGCAAGGGCCCATCTTTGCTTCTCCATGGGGAGAACCCTCCTGTACACAAAGTCAGCCTGGAGAAGAGCAGAGCCAACAAATTATGTTAATTCATACATTGTTTTATTTTTTCTTTCTTTCTTTTTTTTTTTTTTTTTTTTTGCTTTAAGCTAATTTTATTTGGGATTTTGGCATTTATAATCAGAAGAACTCAAATATTTCTTTTCAATTGTACATACATGAGATTACCTGAGTTACCAAAATACACACAGCAAGTAGGTGGTAGGCCTAGGATTTGAACACAGGTTTCTTTGATTCCAGAATCTTGGTGAATCATTTGTAAGCAGAAGTATGAGAATCCAATTTTCCATAAACTGCTTTCACCAGATATTTGCCCTTGTGATATAATACCCTTGAGGGCAGCATGGGAAATCTTGGAACTAGGCTGTTATTTAACTATCAAGATAACTTTGGACTGTGATTCCAAATTGTGCAAACCATTTTCTTCCCCAAGAAATTTTTGTATCCTTGAAATGATGAGGGGAGGATATAGCCCAACAGATTCTAGTACATAACTTTTTTGTTATTGTTAAGACAACCTTGAAGAATGTTTACTTACCTTAATCTAGGCAAGTGAGAATATTTCATGGAAAATTGTGTTTTTACTTCTATCAGTGGTGGCTTGCACTTGTTATAAATCCTGATATTTACAGTTGTACAAATAGTCAATATAATTTAATATCAATTGACAAAAAATGCTGAGAAAATCCCTTGATTTTCATCACCAACCTGTCCCAAAGTGGACCTTCCTGATATGTACTTTCACAAGCCAAACAGGGACTGTTTTTTCTCTCTAGTGCCTGCTGTGTTTTGATGACCCAGCTGATTAGAGGTCACTGCTTGGTAGGCACAGATAACTGTCACAAGGGAAAGCTGCTGCTTTGATGTTCCAGACATTTAGTGAAGTCTAATGGTGTGAAAAATATTCATGGACCACTACATATATCACCTTTGATAAGAATTCTTTTCAAACCAGGATATTCCAAAATTTGTTCTACTATGTTGAAAAAGAAATTACAATGTTGAAATAGAAGGTATGGTTTTTAGTTGTGAAGATGACCAGCTTCATTTCTTACTGAAATTTAAATCTCTTAACAATCATTTATGAGGATAAGGTTGCAGGTATCTAATAATTGAAGTGTTTCAGATTTAGTGGATGCAATGAGGATTTGTGAATCGTAGATGGGTCTCACAGTTGTTCAAGGTTTTGTTTTATTTTTTGGATCTTTTGTTTACGTCAAAGCAGAAAGAAAACCATCAGGATACTGATACCAAAAGTTAGGATTCAAATATTCAACACTTATTAGAGCAGGCAATTTAAACTTAGTTTACCTAAGTTCCAGGACAGAGGCAGAGTTTAAAATTCTATGAAAATTACTTTAAAATGTGTTTGTATTGCCTGCTATCCAATTATATTTAGTTTTTCAATAGAAGACTCTATCTCTGTTGTTAAAAATCTGGTGTTTTGGGGTTACAATAAATTAGCAGACATCTCTGGTTTAGTGTCAATTTTTAAAGGCTTTTTAGAAGTAATAATATATTATAAAATGCTAATTGGAAAGTTAAACATGGTGATTTGACTAGGTGTTAATAAAATGATAATAAAGGTTTTTTTTTAAGGTTATAAATAAGCAAGGACAAAGATTGGAAGAAAAGGCATCAGTAATGAAATGCTGGAAGCTAAAGAGCAAGTGGAAGAGTGGTAATTGACTTAGCAGATCCTAGAACGCCAAGTCCTAATCAGACACAGGAAGCAAAACACGAGTTCGAAGCAAACTGATTTACACTGGGAGACCTCCAGAGGGCTTGAGAATTGCTGACACTAGACACTGCTGGAAGTGGAGATGAAGGTGAACTATAAACAAGGAGTTTGGCTGAAGTCTTTTAAGAAAAGTTAGTCCTCTAGGCCTCTCCTCTGCTCTGTGCAGCCCAGCATTGCTTCTGCTCAATGCTGGCAGGTTGTTCCCTGTAGAAGGTCTCACTTCCAGAGCAGAAGACTTCATTCTGTAGTCAGAATGAAAGTGAAGATTTATGTGCTCTATGTTGACTCTCCAATTCCTAGATGTTATGATATTTTCAAGCAGGAGATTAAAGGGACTGTCTCTGGAGAATCTCACTGGCCCCTGAAGTAAAGATACTGAATATCTTCAATAGATTAATGTAAGCAAACAATAAAAGAATACTCATGCAACATCCATCTTCCTCCACCACATGTAAGTCTTCTTATCAACAGTTTATGGCACACACACACACACACACACACACACACACACACACACACAGTTAATAATGACCTCTTACGGCATAGAATGGTGGAGGGTTATGAAAATTACATTTCAATTATTTATGTACTCTTTGAAGAATGTTTAAAGCTTATATTACCTTTATCTTTATTTTTAACTTGGTAACTTTTATGAAAGTTATACATAAACACAAGTTAGAATAAATAGCTCTTGTTTCAAAAACAGCATGCCTCTGTCCTCCCATGTGTCACACTTGCTGATTTCTAGAAGCAATCTCTTTCAAATCCTTTAACAATTGTTTTTCATCAGTTTCCATTAATCTGAGTAATTTGCTTAAATTGCTTTTTCTTGACCTTTGAGTTTAAAACACTATTGACTTTTCACTGTGAAGAGGAGGCTACCATCATATCCATTCATACTTACCATCTTTTACTTGCCCAGTATAATCAAACCATAATTTTTATTAGACCAACATTCACTTCTCAGTTGTGGTATACTATGTAGTATCCTAGGACAATTTTTTGTTTCTGTACATTTTGTTGACATTGTTGCTAATAAACCTCTTATTTCTATATTCCCCCACCCATTTCTTAAATCTTCTCTAAATTAACTCAAACATGTCAGATATTTCAATACATTTTGCAGAAAAAGTTTCTCATAGAGTAAGGATGTGCTTCAATAAAAGCTATTCTTTTGAACTTCTTTTTGGGGATTCTTGTCACTTCTGTCTTATGTTATACATCTTTTCCATTTTGTCAGTATGTAAATATAGTAGTCAATAACTTGATGAACTGTTAATTCTCTTTACTAATAAGGGTTTATCTAGCACTGCAATCTTCAGATGCATGCTCTAGAGTGTTTAAATCTTCTTAATTTCTTTAGCAATTCCAGTGAAAGGTTAAGATAAACTATTTTGGAAAAATTAGATTAAAACAGAATCTTTTTAACAGAGATAGGAATATGAATATAGGAAGCAGAGACATTGGGAGAAATGTTTACCATTTAACATAGCAATAAAATTGTTCAGCACAACTCATTCATTGATCCAAGTATTGTCATTGTACATCCTGTAAAAGAGCAATGAAGTACAACAATAGAATTTTTAGACAATCTAAGTGTTTTAGATTATAAATAGAAATATTAACTCATTTGAGGAGTACTCACCTTGGTAAGAAATGATTCATATTGATAAATATATTCAGATTTATTGGCATTTTGTGATTCAGTTTTCAGGCTAAAAATACGTTTTGCTTTCTTTGTGTAAACGTATGACTGTGTTTATACTTAGTCCTGAGCACAAAAAAAAAAAATATGGAAAATACTGCAATTTAAATACTATAATCTTCTTAAGAGGAAGTTTTATTCTTTGGGAAAAGTTGCATTTTTATCCTTGATACAATGAATTAATCTTCAGCTCCTCTTACCTCGGCATAAATGGCTATCTGATTGCTTATATATTCAGAGTAGACATTCCTAATTTAAAACACAGAACCTAATCATTTTATTTTCCTTGCTTTGGAAGCACTGTACTACCAGCTAGCCATTCATCAGTAGCCTTTAAATTGCTGTAGGCAAGCAGAAAAGGATTTCTTTCTTTACATTTTCTTAGTATGTTTTCACAGAAAAGGAAATTAATAGATGTGTAAAAATTCCCTGAGAACTTTTGCGGCCACTGCAATTTAGAGATGTTATTGAATTGGTTAAAAAAGTATGAAATAAGAGAAACAAAAATATTAGGCTAAGAATGATGCAGTTTCGTTTTTAAAAATAATTTTGTGATGAGCAAGAAAAAATGAAGGTTTAGGTTGCCAACCACAGAGTTTCAAAACATACAGCTAAGCAGAGACTGACATATTCGCATATACCATCTCACTAACACAATTGTTAGATGATGGTGGAAAATGCAGCCACCAATCTCATTTTTTTTTTTTCTGAGAGATCTTGCTCTGTCAACCTGGCTGGAGTACAGTGGTGTGAACATGGCTCACTACAGTCTCAGCCTCCCAGGCTCAGGCAATCTTCCCTCCTCAGCCTCCTGAGAAGCTGGGACTACAGGCATGTGCCACTATGCCTGGCTAATTTTTTGCAATTTTTTTGGTAGAGATAGGGTATCACCATGTTGCCCAGGCTGGTCTCGAATTCTTGGGCTCAAGTGATCTTCCTGCCTCAGCCTCCCAAAGTGCTGGGATTAGAGGTGTGAGCAACTGCGCCCTGCCAAATCTCATTCTTTTTTTTTTTTTTTTTTTGAGACGGAGTTTCGCTCTTGTTACCCAGGCTGGAGTGCAATGGCGCGATCTCGGCTCACCGCAACCTCCGCCTCCTGGGTTCGGAAATCTCATTCTTTAATAAAGGACTAGTAAGTTAAAATTGTGATGAAAAACTGTTTCCAGTATCAGGCTGGCAAAAATAAAAAGGTTCACTAATTTACGGGGAGGAAGGGCATGAGAAAAACAGCATTCTATACTTACACAGTATTGCTGGAAATGTAAATGGTGGGAAATACAATTTGGCAACCTTTGTCAAAATTTAAAGTGCTCATACTCTTGGCCTAGAATTCTACTTTAAAACTATATGCTACAGAAAATGTGCATTTAAATGTGCAAGGATATTCATTGTGACATTTTCTTTTTTTTTTTTCAAACAAAATAATAAACCAAGGAATACATTAAATGTCTTATCAATATCCAGCAGGTCGAATAGACTGCTGGATAAATAAACTATGGCAAATTTATAATAGGAAAAAGTCTATTCCATACACAACAGGTATTAATAAGGGCAGAAGAGTGTGTAAAGTTGGAGCACTGCCTTTTGAGTCTTTTTCCCCTTGAATTTTTTATTTTAAAGAATTTATAGAATGCTTCAGAAAGACTATACAAACCTGGTTACACATTTTTGTCTTGGGAAGGGAGGCTTGAGGAGGTCTAAAATAATCTGTTTCCATATGCTTTTTTATATTGTGGGGAAAAATGATCAAGCCAACTGCAACATTTTCTTTTCTTTTTTTTATTATAGCATTTATACTTTTTCATATCACTTTTAAAAACATTATACTTTAAGTTCTGGGGTACATATGTAGAATGTGCAGGTTGGTTACATATGTATACACATGCCATAGTGGTTTACTGCATCCATCAACCTGTCACCTATATTAGGTATTTCTCCTAATGCTATCCCTCCCTTAGCCCCCCACCCCCTGACAGGACCTGGTGTGTGATATTCCCTTCCCTCTGTCCATGTGTTCTCATTGTTCAGCTCCCAATTATGAGTGAGAACATGCGGTCTTTGGTTTTCTGTTCCTGTGTTAGTTTGCTGAGAATAATGGTTTCCAGCTTCATCCATGTCTCTGCAAAGGACATGAACTGATCCTCTTTTATGGCTGCATAGTATTCCATGGTGTATATGTGCCACATTTTCTTTATCCAGTTTATCATTGATGGGTATTTGGGTTGGTTCTAAGTCTTTGATATTGTGAATAGTGCCATAGTAAACATACGTGTGCATATGTCTTTATAGTAGAATAATTTACAATCCTTTGAGTATATACCCAGTAATGGGATTGCTGGGTCAAATGGTATTTCTGGTTCTAGATCCTTGAGTGCAGCACTTTCTACTGAGTTAAAATTTAAAAGACTAAAACAGTAAGCACAGTTTAATGGGTTCACATTCCTACTGACAACTGCAGCTTTTTAACCTGTCACCCATACCCCTAAATGTCCAATGAAAGGTTCCATTGCTGAAGGAAAATCGGGAAACAATTGGAATGGAGCAAAGATTGTGACATAAGTAACATTAGAAATAATGATACTACCTCACATTTTTATGAACACTTGTGATATATCAGGAGTTGGTCTAAGCATTTTCTTGTATTAACCTTCTTAATCCTCACAACCATCCTAGAAATTATGTATTGTCATCATCCTGATTTTATAGACAAGATAGGCCTGAGAGAGAGGAATCTCTCCAAGATCACAGTTATTCAATGACTGCTCACAATTTCAATAACTATAAGCACAGCACTCAACACAGCAGCTTCCTGTGACCCCATTAGCCTGATTCTGTCCCTTCTCAACAAATGTATCCCCCCAGTCCAAAAAAACGTATTTTTCTCTGTCTGTTCCGTCACAAAAAGGGAGACTTGTTTTGGCTCACTACTTTGATTTGTTTACTTCTTCATTAATTGAAAGGATAAAAAAACAAAGAAATGAGTGGAAGATATGTCAGACAAATGCCAGCTAAAAGATAGTGGCTTATCCCTGTCATGATTAGAAAACACATTACAAAAATCATCCTATAAGAGGAAGCTGTTTTAAAATATTGACAAAGATTAAATTTCCACAGTGAAAATATCACAGCCATAAATGTTGAATCATTAAATAAAATCTATGAAATATATACAACTAAAGATATTAAAAATTCAAGAAGACATTGACAAAATCACAGTCATAGGAGCGGACTTTAGCACACATCGGTGAAGCAGGCTCGCTGTACACTGGTTATCAACCTATCTGAGTCTGTTGAGACAGAATACCCACACACGCCACAAGTTACATAATGCAAGTTTATTACTAACATATAGAAAACATGGGTGGCAAAAGCCTAGGATTCATTCTGAGTCTGTCCCCCAAGGCTCAGAAAAGCTGCCCAGGGTAGAGGGATTCTCATCTGCATGTACCTCACTTGCATTGCAGCTGAGAGACCCCAGAAATCAGTCTGACCTAGGTTTTATAACCTGAGGGTTACATGAATTAAATCAGTGAAGAACATCCTGTTTCTAGGGGCTACTGGAACAGAGCCTGGGCTATTCTGGTCAGTTCCACCCCCATTTCAGGGTGTTGCATTTTCAGAAAATTTTACATTTATTATTGAGAACCACAAGTGAGAAAGGGAGGAGAACTGAGTAAGACCAAGGCCACCTGGAGAACTGTCCTGCAATATCTCCATCTATCTCTGTCACATCAAATAGATCAATCATGATAATAACAATAATATCAATAATAGTAAGGAAAAAATGTCTTGGTCTGTTTTTTGTTTCTTATAACATCACTTATAAGAATGTAATGCTATATATTATAACATTACTTTTTTTTTTCTGCTTTGAGTAGGGAATATGTCTGCATTTCTTACTTGGTTACAACAGTCAGATTGGCAAATTGCTGGTTTATCAGTGCTTGGCTGTTCACTGTGCAGCATCTTATTGGAACAATTAAAATGGTACAGAAAAGTCAGAGCAGTGGAACCAAAGCTGGGGGTTTCCTAAGAATCAGTAAAGTTACTTAGAAGTTTGTACTAAATAGAACTGGGCCATAGGTAGACCAATAATTAGCATTAAATAAATTTCAATTTTTCATGGACTCTATCTTGGGTATATTTTTTCTTCTATTTTCAAAGACACAAAAAGAAAGAGCCAATGCCATTAAGCATAAATTATCTTAAGTTGCTCAGGGATGAGATAATGTTGGTCAAGGTCCAGCAGCCTAGAAAGATAGAGTCTAGTGGAGCAATTTTCCCAACTTCCTCCATGTCTTCTAGCTCAGGTAAGCGAATTCCTTCTAGTCCTGATATGTGCTATAAATGTATAGCCTGTGTATATATTTGACAACCTATAGCAAACCTTTTTTAGAATGGTAGGGAAAGAATACAGTAGATAAATCTAATCATCCCTTTTTGCATAAGTCCCTCTGTCCATATCTTTACTTCAAGAATTCTTTTAAAGAGTTGGAAATCAGTAGAGTAGAATTCTAGTACGGTCTCTTTTTCAAGAAGAAAAACAACTCAGAGTCTTTGGAATTTGTTTGTGGCCACAGAGGTGACCCTTTTCATACAATGAATGAACTAGCTAATAATTCCCAGCCTTGAGCATATTATCTCTGATTGAATACCTCTTTTTGTCCAGTTGTATATCACAGAGTATCCATTATTGAGAAATGCATTTGCTTGCTGAGTGATTCTCTCCTTGTGCCATTGTTTGTTGTTTGGATTTTGAGGTCTAAGGTTTGGTCTGGAGGAGACTTGGGTTATTACTAAGCTCATCACCAAGATGTAGAGGAAAGATCTCAGTTCAAGTTAAATTGCATATGTTTGCCCACAAATTCACATTTGTATTAGCATCTTAGCCATCTTCTAAGAAAGAAAATTTATTTCTTACAGTGGAGGCTGGAAGTCCATTGTTATTGGGGCACAGTAAGAGCCTTCTAGCTGGTGGGAACTCTGCAGAGTACTGAGGTGGCACAGGACATCAAAAGGTGAGAGGAATGAGTGTGCTAACATGCTAGCTCAGATCCCTCTTCTTCTGATAAAGTTACCAGTCTCATTCCTTGATAACCCATTATCTGTGAATGGATTAATTCATTCATGAGGGCAGAGCCCTCATGGCCCAAGGACCTCTTAAACAGGCCACATCTCTCAACACTATCACATTGGGAATTACATTTCAACGTGAGTTTTGGAGGAAACAAACATTCAAACCATACAAAATGGAAAAATAAATCAAAACAAAATAAACATCTTTAGCTTTGTTCAGTGGCAGTATTATGACCAACGAGTTCTATCTGTAGCCCAATTATTAATAATTGACAACTTTTCCCACTACGACTATTGAAATATAGTTCGGATTGACATTTTTTAGACAATCTGTATGAAAACTAAACTTTGTTGGTAAAAAATAAAAATTAATAGTAAATAAAAAATAAACTGCTGGCTTAAGTTGATTTATAATTCTGTATCTCATAACATTGAAATATACATTTATTAAAATTTGTAGCACTCTAGGAATTTTGACGCTAAGGTAACAGGTGGGGTTTTCTTCCCTATACATCTTCTTGATACTAGAATAGGGTAATTTATAAGGTAGGAATAAGATTTGAATATATAATAGAAATTGTGCTTTGATGCAAGCACGAGTAACATTTTAAGTAAGGTAGAGAAAATAGACTGCTAATGAAGCAACTGGAGTTGTGTCATAAGATACTGTCAACCTTAGAAGCAGAAAACTGTGCTCGTCTTGTGTCTCTTTCACCCTGATGCTGGACCAGCAAGAGTAGAATTTCTTAAATACCTTCCTCTTATAAGAAGGGCCTGAGGAACCCATCAAAGGGAACCAAATGACTGACAGCCCAGGCCAGAGTCCACGCTAAAGCAGCGCCGACATGCAGAGGCATAGAAGGCCATCGAGGGAAAGATTTAGTTTTTATATTTATTGACACGAGGGTTTCTTCTGTGAACTATCCAGTGGGATCCTTAGATACATTTTCAAATTAGTTTTCTTATCTTCTGCTTATTGGTTTGCAAAACCTCTTCATAAATTAACTATTTTAGGCATTTGAATAATTTCTTTTTAGTTTTTGTGTAATTTTTTTTTGTAAACAAAAAAACCTACAATTTTTTTGTTTGTTTGCTTGTTTTGAGACAAAGTCTCGCTCTGTCACCCAGGCTGGAGTGCAGTGGCGTGATCTTGGCTCACTGAAACCTCTGCCTCCTGGGTTCAAGCAATTCTCCTGCCTCAGCCTCCAGACGAATATTTTTAAGTGATATAGTGAAACATGGTTATCTCCTTTATGGCTTTTGGGTCCCTGCTAAGCAAAATTTAACAATTTCTAAATGCAACATTTCCTTCAAAATTGTAAATTTAAACTTACCTACTGGTAGGTCACTTTAATACTTTTTGGGCATTTTAATTATTACATTGATTCCTCTGTAATCTCTTGCATCTATTTCTCACTTTAACTTTGGAGATAATCCTCCACCAACAACTCAGTTTTGGAAATACTCTCAGTGACTCTTCTCTTCTTTGGTTCACTATTTGGGTGGTTCTTCATTATTTCCCATTTTCTCTTTAGCTCTCTGTGTTTTGCAGCCTGTGACCTGCTCCATACTCATGTCCTAAAACCTACCAGCGAGGAAGAAATAACCATTATTCCTTGATCAATAACAAGATACAGAATATTTTCATATCCGTGTCAAATTTTGCTTTTCCCAATTACTATTTATAATTTCAAAATATTCACTAAGCAACATATGAGTAAACAAACTTACCTTCACATTCCCCTTTTTTTCTCTCCTCCTCTGGGACCTTAACCTGCCACTGCTCTTCACTGATTCACATCCCTTGGGTGATCTCTTTAAGTGACACCTGTCACCCCAAGAGGGTAGTGAGGACTGCCTCTGCTCTTTAGCTCATATTTTACCTCAATACTCTTTGGAACCTTCTGGCAAAGACTCTTCTTTCTCACTTACCTACCAGGTGTGCATTTCTTTGTTGGTGGCCACCCTGAATCTTCATGGTGCCAGAGATTTGAGATAGTCTAGCAGAGCGGGTGATAAAGTCTTTTTACTCTTTGTATTAGACTCTTTTAAGGGGATTCAAAAGTTGAGTTATTTAGGCCCAATGAGACACTGAGTTCAGTTAGTAACTTAGTTTAGGTTCTTCAAAAGCTGGACTCTGGAGCAAGAATTTGGGAGCAGGTTGTTTATTTGTGAAGTGTTTGCAGGAAGCAAAAGTAAAGGAGTGGAGAAAGAGAGAGAGGAGCAAGCACCAACAAAGGTGCATTAAACACTATGTGTGTGGAGAAACAGTGGTCCCGTCTTACTAGGAACTCTGAAATACTGGTTAGAATACACCTCAGAACTGTCCTACTGGGTGTCTGGGAAGCTTGGGTATTTATCCAGTGACTCTCATATCTCACTTGTTAAAGGGTGTTCCTGGGAGTGTTAAATCTTCAGCATTTTGGGGCTATCCCATACCACTGAGCAAGCTCACAAAACTCTGCAGAAAGCCCCAAGACTGAAAAGCAGAGACATACAGGCTCTGAATGGCTGTCGGCCATGCACGAGAATGCCCACAATGAGCTGTCAGCGTGCATGGGAACGTCCACCGTAGATGTTGGTGAATGAAACAGGCACTGACAGCACCTGCCATTGAGAAATTGACATTTCATTTTATAATTATAGCCTCCTTGCTTCATTTATGTGAATACATGTTCCATTGTGTTTTCTCTGAGCCAGTGTCAATACTGGCTGTCTTTTGGGGAACACATTTGCTGTCAGCCCACTCCCTATCCTCCTACTCTTTTCCTGCTGATATACTTCTGTCTGCCCTTTCAGTTTCCAGAAATATGTGAGTATGTCTGAACCCCAGCAATGTATACAGGTTCAGTGATTTCCTAGGAGTCCCATTAGGCTTCCATGCAAATAGATTTCCCAGTAGTTCCCGAGCTATGGCCGTGACATATCTTAACGCTCACCAGTGGACACAGCTGTGCTCAAGCTGAGAATCACACTCTACAATCTTAAAATCTGATCTTTTATGTATTTTCTCTTTCTTGACCTCTGCCAACAAGTATTTGACATCTTCTATATAAGGTAAAATAAAATGTATTTATAAACAGTTTTTGCCAGGTTTCCCTAGATACACATAGCAACTGGCTTCTTAAAACATGGCTTAAGTGAAGACTTAAAGTGACAGCATTTCTTTAAAAAGGACAGACAATTAATTAGTTCTGTCACGTGTAGAATGCCAAATAATTATCTTCTTTTCTTTGCTCTATGCAGTCTCGTCCAATTATTTACTTACAAAGATTTTAGAAGAAATATCTCAAAGAAAATTGATTTGGGCAAGTGACATTCTGTCAGAACCATTCCAAGGACAGATGAGGATTCCTGGGACTCAGTGACTACTGAAGTCTCCCCTCTTCCATTGATTGGTGTTACAGCTCCAGGCAAGGGGACCAGCTTCTCTGTATTGCATTTCCTTCAGTTTTAATACAGAAATACTAGTATACTAAAGGACTTCAGAGAAGTAAACCCAGAGGGGCAAGAACTTCTTATGGCAGAATAGGAAGAGGAGCCATGAATCAGTGTTTGCAAACTCGTGTTAAAAATTGACATTTGGTAAGGTTAACTTGCACTGGGGATACCTTCCCAATTAGCAGCATATCTGAAATTGCTCTTGTAGGGCTTAAGCATTTATTATTTGGGTTTTATGCATTCTTATATTGTTGCAAATGTGTTGCAGTCTGATTGATGTCTGCCTTTTATTTTTTGAGATGGAGTCTCACTCCATCGCCCAGGCTGGAGAGCAGCAACATGATATTGGCTCACTGCAACATCTGCCTCCCAGGTTCAAGCAATTCTTCTGCCTTGGCCTCATGAGTAGCTGGGATTATAGGTGCATACCACCTTGCCCTACTAATTTTTGTATTTTTTTAGTAAAAATTAGGTTTCACCATGTTGGCCAGGCTGGTTTCATACTCCTGACCTCAAATGATCCATCTGCCTTGGCCTCCCAAAGTGCTGGGATTAAAGGTATGAGCCACCATGGCCAACCTGATTGATGTCTTTCTGTAGAACTTAGTTTAGTGCTTTATCCATAGTATACTTAATAAGTGTCAAGTGATGTGTTGCATGACTTCTCAGACTGTCATTAATATTTTTCTCCATATTCAGGAAGGCATATTATAAATTCATAGAGAAATTCAGAATTTATCCTCTTCTATGACTACAGAATAAGAGAAGACTAAGTTATCAATGTCTGTCTGCATCTCTCTGCAGTTCATATCTCTTGGTCTCTGTCCCTGAGCCTCTATGTTTGTATCCTTCTTTCTCTCTTTTCTACAACCACATACACTGTAGATTCCGTCTTCCCTCCAAAAATCATTTCCTACAATTAAGATTCATCATGATCAGTCTTGTGTTTTCAAGACCTTGAGAGGGGAAACTTGGAGGGTTTCCTCAGTTGCCCAGGCTGGAGTGTAAAATTCTGGGCTTTGTTACCCAGAATTCATTGTTGTTAGGCCATAGTGTCTCATGCCTGTAAACACCAACAGTTTAGGAGCTCAGCTGGGAAGATTACTTGAGACCATGAATTCAAGACCAGCCTGGGAAATATAGCAAGGCCTCATCTCTAAAAAAAGAAATTAAAATTATTAGCCAGGCATAACAGTATGTGCATATAGTCCCAACTACTCAGGAGTATGAGGCAGGAGGATTACTTGAGCCAGGAGTTCAAGGTTATGGTGAACCATGATCATGCCACTGCACTGCAGCCTGGGTGGCTCAGTTATGTGACCTGCAAGTTACATCGACTTTTTAAAGTCTTAGCATGAAGTTCAATATATTTGCAGGTCATCATAGTGAGAGAATGACATATCCCTTCCCATGCCTGCATGGCTCATGGTACGTCTCTCTGAGGAAGGATTAGACATCCCTTCATTGTATTACATTTGGCCATGTAACATATAGCCAATATAATGAGAAGAGAAGCTCTAAGACCACCTTATAGCACTAATATTGGTCCTTTCTTTTGTTACAAGATTGGTATTGGTATGTCATAGGTAAGGGATGTTCCTTCAGTTTTGGTCCCAGTAAACAGGAGATGTTGAGCACAGTAATAGTTGATCCACAATGTAGACCTGTAATGTGAGCAGGAAATAAATATTTCTTGCTATAAACTTCTAAGATCACAATGTACCTTAGCATAAAGTGATATATGTATTTTCAAATCTATAAATTGGAAATAGTATCATTCATTTTGCCAAGCTAATGTCAAGAAACAGTGAGATAAAAGCTCAAAATATGGTTGTCAATACAAGGCTTGGAAATAGCACTTTAAAAGTTTTTGGGGGCAGTTCAAAAGACATATGTTTGGAGTCTATAATTTATTATTATTATTATTATTATTATTATTATTATTATTATTATTGAGGCGGAGTCTTTCTCTGTTGCCCAGGCTGGAGTGCAATGGTGCAACATTTGCACTTTGCCATGTTGGCTCATTGAAACCCTTGCTTCCTGAGTTCAAGCTATTCTCCTTCCTCAGCCTCCTGGGTAGCTGGGATTACAGGTGTGCACCACTACACCCAGCTAATTTTTTGTATTTTTGGTAGGGATAGGGTTTCACCATGTTGGCCAGGCTGGTCTTGGACTGCTGACCTCGTGATCCGCCTGCCTCGTCCTCCCAAAGTTCTGGGATTACAGGCGTGAGCCACAGTGCCTGGCCTACTTCATTATTTTTGAGGTTGCTTTTGTTCAAGGAAATACACTTCTTTCTGAAGTAATCTTTTTCTTTCCTTTTAAGAAAGTATTAACATACAGTTCAAGCTACAGTTCTAATTTCACCTCCTCTCTACAGTTTTATCCAATCCTCTGTCTCTAGCAAAACCAATTGCCTCTATATAGCCGTAACAACATTGTGTTATAAATGTTACATGGTGACTTTCCCACCAGTCTGTGCAGGCTTACCGCGGTTTTAATGTATTATTAAAGTTCCTGTGTTGAAAACTTAATCCCAAATGGAATAGTGTTGAGAATTGGAAACTGTAAGAGGTGATTAGGTCTTGAGGGCTCTGTCCCCCAAAATGGATTAATGTCATTATTTCAGGAGTGTGTTACTTACTGTGGGAGTAGGTTACTGATAGAAGAATGAGTTTAGCCTTGTTCCTTACCAATATAATTTTCCCTGATATATGATCGATATTTAAGAAATTATTGTCCAACCCAGGATCATATAGATTTTTCCCCATGTTTCTTCTAAAAATTTTATGGTTTTATGTATTAAATTTAGGTCTATGATTTCTCTTGTATTAATTTTATTATGGTGTAAATTAGGTATGAAAGTTCATGCTTTTGCATATGAGTATTCAGCTGTTCCAGCCACTACTTATTTAAATGACAATCCATTCTCTATTATGTAACTTTGTTGCAAATCAGTTGTCCATATGTGTAGGTCTCTTTCTGCAATAACTACTCCATTCAATTGATCTTTTTGTGTGCTAATACCACACTGTATTTATTAATGCACCTTTATAATAAACCTTGAAAGAAGTTAATGTTAGCCCTCCAACTTTGTTCTGCTTCTCAAAGTTATGTTTGTCTATATTAAGTTGTTTGAATTTCCATATGAATTTTAGAAGCAGCCTGTTACTTTTAAAAAATATCTATGGAGATTTTGACTAAGATTGCCTTGAATCCATGGATCAATTTGAGATGAATAACAACTTAATGGTACTGAGTATTACTCCAATCCGTGAATCAGATGTGTCTCACCACTTGTTAAGTCTGCTCTTATTTCTCTTAGCAATGTTTGCAGTTTGCAGTGCATATGTCCTTTACATGTTTTTGTTGTTGTAGATGATATTATTGTTTAAAAATTTTAATATGCAATTCTATTGCTAATATATAAAACTAAAATTTGTTTTAACATGTTAATCGTATATCGTCCACCCGACTAATCTCACTTATTAATTCTAATAGTTTTTTGGTAGACTTTATTATATTTTCTACATAGATGATTACACTGTCTTTGGAAAAGACAAGTTTACTCTTTTCTTTCCTTTGTAGAAGATTTTTATTTTGCTTTTACCTCAAGGCAATGGCTAGAACACCTAGGGCAATGTTAAATAGAAGTGGCACAAGTAAACATCCATGTGTTAGTCCTACTTTTTAGGAGGAAATCATCCAGTCATTCACAATTAAGTGTGTTGTTAGCTGGTTGTTTCACAGATACCCTTTATCAGGTTGAGAAAATTTCCTTCTATTTCTATTTTGCTGAATTTTTAAAAATAAATGCATGTTGGATTTTGTCAAATGCTTTTTCTGTATTAATTTAGATGTTATATGTTTTTTATTACTTATTTTGGGAACAATTATCATGAATCACATGGATTGATTTTTGACTGTTGAAGCAGCTTTACATTCATTCCTAGGATAAACTCCACTTTGCCAAGATGCATATCCAGTTTTATATATTGCTCCATTTGATTTCTTAAGATTTTGTTTACATTTTTGCATCTATATTCATGAGGAATATTCAGCTCTAGATTTTCTTTTTGTTTGAATTTTTATAGTGTCTTTTTTCAGTTTCAGAGTAATGACTTTACAAGAATGATTTGTGGAGTAGTCCATCCTTCTCAATGTTTTCAGAGAAATGTAGAATTGGCATAGTTTCTTCTTCATGTTTGGTAGAATTCACCAGAAAAGACATCTGGGCCTGGAGTTTTCTTTTCGGTGTGGGGTTATTCAGATTATCTATTTATTTTCTTCTTGAATGATCTTGGGTCATTTATATCTCTTGAAAATTTGTTTATTTCATCTAAGTTGTCAAGTTTATTTGCACAAAGTTGTTCATAATATTGCTTTATTATTTTAATGTATTCTTCTCTTAATATATGTACAATCTGTAGTGATGTCATTTTTCCAGTTTCTGATACTGGTAATTTTGTCTTCTTTTTCTCCATCTGCCAGACTACAGTTTTATCAGTTTTATTGATTCTCTCAAAGAACCAGCAGTAGTTTCATTTATTTTTGTCTGCTGTTTTAAAAAAATTTTACATTTGCTTATTTCCTATCTGATCTTTATTATTATTTTTTTTCTTTTGGTTACTTAGGGTGCAGTGGTTAATTTGTCATTAATCTATTTGGTGTATATTTTGTATCCCATATTATAGGTTTTACATTTGTGTGTTTTTATGCCTTCCATGTATTTACTGACTTTTTTTACATATGGAATACAGTCATAATAATCATT
The DNA here is from genome assembly GCF_030222135.1 of Aotus nancymaae. Taxonomy (NCBI): domain Eukaryota; kingdom Metazoa; phylum Chordata; class Mammalia; order Primates; family Aotidae; genus Aotus; species Aotus nancymaae. The sequence continues at coordinate 76,117,586 of NW_026988425.1, forward strand.
TTAATGTACTTGTCATAATTCTAATATCTGGGTCAGATTCAATTAATTTTTCTTTTCTTTATGGTTTGTATTTTTCTTATTTTTCATGCCTGCTAATTTTTGATTGGGTGACAGGCATTGTGAATTTTGCCTCGTTGGCTCTGGCTATTTTTGTATTCCTACATATGTTCTTAAGATTTATTTGAGTAAACCATATGTGTGTGTGTGTGTGTGTGTGTGTGTGTGTGTGTGTATATATACACATTTATTTATTTGAGTAAACCATATGTGTGTGTGTGTGTGTGTGTGTGTGTGTGTGTATATATACATTTTTTTTGAAACAGGGGCTCACTTTGTCACCCAGGCTGGAGTGTAGTGTTGCAAACATGGCTCACTGCAGCCTTGACCTCCCAGGCTCAAATGATCCTCCCACCTTAGCCCTCCAAGTAACTTGGACTACAGGTATGTGCCACATACGCAGCAAATTTTTGTGTGTTTTTTTTTGTAGAAATAGGGTTTTGCCATGTCTTGAACACCTGGGCTCAAGAGATCTGCCTGCCTCAGGCTTTCTAAGTGCTGGGATTACAGGCATGAGCCACTGCACGTGGCCCATTTTGGTTTCTTTTTAAATCTTTCTTTTTAAGTTTTGTTAAGTGAGAACAGGGCTTTGTTTAATCTAGGACTAATTATTCTCAGTACTGAATCAAGACCATTCTGATTGTTCTACCTGAATGTCTGCCGATTGTGAGGTTCTCTGGTCTGGCTGGTGGGAACAGGACAATCCTCTGTACTTTTTGAGTTTCAGAAACTGTTCCCTGTTATTCTTATAGATGGTCCTGTCCATAGCCTTGGGTAATTTCCTCACATTTTTGCATTGATATAAACTCTGCTAAGTATTTCAGAGACACCCTCTTCAGATATCCAGGACTCTTTCCCTGTGCAGATTTCTATTTAGTCCGCTGTCTTGAGAAATATACCCTCTTGGTCTCTCTAGAGTCTCAGCTTCCATCTTTTCAACTCAGGGGACCTCTAGTTCCACCTGGCGTCCCCTTGCCCACAGCGTCATCTGGAAACTCTTGAGGCATATGCTGGGCAATCCGAAGAATTACTTCTTTTATTTTCCATCCTCAGGGATCACTGTTTTTCTTTAGCTGATGTCCAGTATCCTAAAATTCATTGTGCCAAATATGTTGTCTAGATTTGGTTGTTTCTGGCTGGGTTGGGGGGTAGTTGGGGGGTAGGGAGGGGGAATGGGGGGGTAGGGTGGGGGTGGTAGTGATGTAAATCTGGTCCCTGTTACTCCATATTTGCCAGAAGCAAAAGTTCATCAAAGCTAATTTTGATTATGTGATTTTTCACCTTATTAAATTAAATTTAGAATAATTAATTGATTTGAAGGATTTTGCTGCTAGTAAATAAAGCCTAGTTTGGCATAGTTAGGACTAGAACTTATATCTCAGTCTTTATTCATGTAGCAATCAATCTCTAATAAACTGTAATTTATAAAATTTTGCATATAGGCATATGTGTATTTGGGCACATAAGTACAGCTATACCATTTTTTGGATGTATGATAGCTCAGTTTCAATCATTCACACAAATACTAGCAAAAAATAGTAAGTACAGTGCAGTGACATAGTGGTTTTCACAAAGAAGATATATTCCCATCTGCATCCCTACTGTTACTATAGTGCAAATTTACCATTATCTAGTGTGTTATAAAGCTAACAGATCTAATTTTACAGTTTTTCCAACACCAATCATACAAAGCTGTGAGCTGACAGCTATATGTTTATTTTGCATCAAGCATATCCTGGAAGGTGAAAACTTACACCCGTATACCATGATTTTTATGCAGAGATAATGCTTAAATTAACACATGGAGAGATTTAATTTCATTTACATATTTTAACATTATGAGAAATTATATCTGCCAGATTTGTTAGTGAAAGCTATGTTGTAGATTGATTATTCTAAAAGTAGAGTTGGCTTCTTTCTGTTCATTATTGGCAAATACATATTAATTGCTTCCATCTGGGAAAAACTCTGAGCACTGAATGAAAAGTATCATGGAAGAGTTTCTGGCAAGTTATATATATATATATATATATATATATATATATATATATATATAAAATTTATTGAATGAATGAATGAATACTTGCATGTTTCTTCAAGCTACTAAGCATAATTTTTATTGAGTTATTTATAAATTTACAAATATTCATAAAGTACCTATTAAGTGCCAGGCACTAAGAAGACACAAAGATGAATAAATTACAGTGGCTACATTTAAGGAGCTGATGGTCTACCATATTGCATGAGCCATAGGTACATTCTATGGTCCAAGGTAGTGTTTGCAGGGTTAATGCTGTAAAAGGGTACAAAGAAAACTCCACAGAGAGTGATCACTGCAAAATCAAGGAACATTCACCTACACTCGGGAAAAATGGGAAAATAGATATTAGAAATGGATTTAGAAATATATATTGTGTTTTGACAGGTGAAAACAGGCAACAAAAAAATTACCTAGCAGGAGAATATCAGGCATAAAATTATGCCTGCTCGGGTAATTGAAATATTCTAGCAATCTGGTGAACAGGGAAACTGCAGACAGAGTTGAGCGATGATGCTGGAGTGGTGGGAGGCCAGAAGTAGAGGTGACAGTGTTAGCACCTTTGAAAATGAGAAGGATGGGTTTCTATTTAATGTCATTAGGTAGCTAGAAGACGTTCATGTATTTTAGGAGGGATTTTGCACGTGATTGAAAGTGTCGTATGACGAACTGACACCTGAATGCAGGAGAGGAGTGGGCAGTATTAAGAGATGTGGAAGCCCCATTGAAGGTGAAGCAAAATAATTCTGGGAATCGATAGTTGAAGTACAAGATGGGGTAATTGTAAAGATATTTCAGAGGTAAAAATCTATGTAATTTGGCAATTGGTTGAACATAGGCTATCAAAGTAAAGGAGAGGGGCTCTTGTTGTCAAGAAAGAATTTTACAAATATACAGGCATTCCTCATAGATATTGTGGATTCTACTGAAGACCACCACAGTAAAGCAAACATCACAGTAAAATTAGTCATGATCTTTTTGGCTTCCCAGTGCAAATAAAAGTTATGTTTATACTGTAGTGTAGTTTATTAGATGTGCAATAACATTATGACTAAAAATGTGCATCACTTAATTAAAAATAATTTACTGATGAATGCTAATGACCATTTTAGCCCTCAGTGAGTCATAATCTTTTTGCTGGTGGAGGGTCTTCCCTCCCTGTTGATGGCTGCTGATTAATCAGGGTGGTGGTTGCTGAAGGTTGGGGTGGCAATTTCTTAACATAAGACAACAATGAAGTTTGCCACATCAGTGGACTCTTCTTTTCAAGAAAAATTTTTCTGTAGCATGAGAAGCGTTTTACCTACAGTAGAATTCCTTTCAAAATTCTAGTCAATTCTTTCAAGCTCTGCTGCTGCTTTATAAACTAAGTTTTTAGAGTGTTCTAAATCCTTTGTTGTCCTTTCAACCTTGTTCACAGAATCTTCAACGGGAGTGCATTCCATCTCAAGAAACCACTTTTTTTGCTCATCCCTAAAATGCAACTCCTCATCCATTCAAGTTGTATTATGAGATTGCAGCAATTCAGTAACATCTTCAGGCTCCTCTTCTAATCCTAGTTCTATTGCTATTTCTAACCACATTTGCAGTGACTTCCTCCACTGAAGTTTTGAATCCCTCAAAGTTTGGAATTAACTTCTTCTCAACTCCCGTTAAGGTTGAGATTTTGACCTCCTCCCATGAATGAAGCATATCCTTAACGACATCTAAAATGGTGGATCTTTTCCAGAAGGTTTTCAATTGATCTTTTCCAGAAGTTTTCAAGAAGGTTTTCAATGGATCCAAAGAGGAATCACTAGCAAAGCCAGCTATAGCCTCACAAAATGTATTTATCTCTCAAAATGTATTTTGAGAAAAAATGTATTTCTCAAAACATTGAGACTTGAAAGCTGAGATTACTTCGTGATCCATAGGCTGCAGAATGGATGTTGTGTTAGTAGGCATAAAACATCAATTTTCTTGTACATCTCCATCAGAGCTTTTGAATGACTACATGTGTTGTCAGTGAGCAGGAATATCTTGAAAGTAGTTCTTTTTTTGGAGCAGTAGCTATCAATAATTGGCTTAAAATATTTAGTAAACCATGCTGTAAAATGATTTGCTGCTATTAAGGTTATTTTCTAAAAAAATTATATCGGACAGGCAGAATGGATTCCGTGTGATTCTTAAGGATCCTAGGATCTTGGCAATGGGCATTGGTTTTAACTTATAAGTCACCAGAAGAATCAGCCTGTCTTTTGAAACTTCGAAGGACAGGTATTGAATTCTTTCTAGCTATGAAAGTCCTAGATGGGATCTTCTTCTGATAGAAGACTGTTTTGTTTCCACTGAAAATCTGTTGTTTAGTGTATTCATTCATCAGTGAATGAATTGACATTCATCAATGATCTTAGCTAGGTCTTCAAGATAACCTGATGTAGCTTCTACATCAGCACTTGCTACTTCACCTTGCACATAAAGTTACGGAGATGGCTACTTTCTTTAAATCTCATGAACCAACCTCTGTTAGTTTTCAACTTTTCTTGTGTAACTTACCCCCTTTCAGCCTTCATAGAGCTGGAAACAGTTAGGACCTTCTTCTGAATTTGGCTTTGGCATAAAGGGATGTTTTGGCTGGTTGGATCTTCTATCCAGACCATTCAAATTCCTGGTCTCAAGTGATTGTCCCTCCTTGGCCTTCCAAAATGCTGGGATTGCAAGAGTGAGCTACCATGCCTAGCTCTGGAGTAACATTTTTAATTTTCTTCTAGAGCGTATCCTTTCACTCACAACGTTTTCAACTGGTGCAAGAGGCTTAGCTTTCCACCTAACCTGGTATTTAACATGCCTTCCTCACTAAGCTTAATCATTTGCAGCTTTTGATTTAAAGTGAGAGATGTGTGACTTTTCCTTTTGCTTGAACACTTAGAATCCATTGCAGGGTTATTAACTGGCTTAATTTCAATATTGTTGTGTCTCATACAGTAACGCAGTGCAAGGGTAAGGAGCAAGATGGGAAAATGGCCAGTCACTGCAGCTGTCAGAATATGCACAATATTTATCAATTAAATTTTCCATCTTATATGAGTTTTTTTTGTGGCACCCCAAAACAATTATATTAGTAATATCCAAGATCACTGATCATCCTAAAAGACATGCTAATAATTAATAGGTTTGAAATATTGTGAGAATTAGCAAAATGTGATGTAGAAACACAAAGTGAACACATGCTTTTGGGAAAATGGCACAGATAGACATGCTCAATGCAGGGTTGCCACAAACTTTCAACTTGTGAAAAATGAAATCAGCATGTGGAAGAGGTACCCACACTTCCATGTTTAATTGCAGCACTACTCATAATAGCCAAGATATGAAATCAACGTGTACATTAATGGATATAATGTGACATATCACATTATATATTCAAGAAACAATTATTCACCCGTAAAGTAGAATGGAATATTGTCACTGCAGTAACCCAAATAAGCCCGGAGGACATCATGTTAAGTGAAATAATCAGACCGAGAAAGACAAATATTGCATATTTTCACTCATTTGTGGTAGCTAAAAACATTGATCTTATGGAGGTCGAGAGTATAATGGTGGTAACTAGAGGCTGGGAAGGGCAGGGAAGAGTGAGAAATGAAAAGAAGTTGGTTAATGGCCAAAAAATACAGTGAGATAGAAGGAAAAAAATCTAGTGTTCAATACCACTGTAGGCTGACTGTATTTAATGATCACGTATTGTGTATATATTTCTAGTACAAAGAAAAGACAAATATTTAAGATGATGGATATCTCAGTTACTCTGATTGAATTATTATACATTTTATGCACCTACCAAAATGTGCCATGTACCCAATACATACAATACTTATTATGTATCATTTAAAAAAATGTAATAGCTGCCAGGTATAATAAAGGCAAGCACAACAAGACAGGTCTACCTATACTGAATTTGTTTTCAGCTAATATTTCCAAAGAAGAAACCACAGAATACTGAATATGATGATGCAGTGTGAGCGAGCACATGGTAATCTGAATGTAAGCTGTGTCCTTAGGTCTGTACACAGAAATCGAAGCCAGACAAGTTAAGACAACACAGCAGGGTAAATAAAATTTTGAAAACTACTTCCTTTAATAGCTGGGTTTTTTTTTTTTTTTTTTTTTTTACGTGAATAACTTGGACATTCCGATATTACATGGCTAGTGAAGTAGGCATACTATTAACAGAATCTGCAAATTCAAAGATCAAACTAATAATTACCATCAATTATATCTCTTCTGCCTCTCCTCAACCCCTAATGGATACTAGACCATTAAAGCAAAACAAAACAAAACAAAATAAGGAAAAGAAACACAACATGATTTCCTTCTTGTATTCAAGCTTCCAGGTCAAAAAGACATGACAGGCAGTTGGAAATGTTTATAGCAAAACTTGTATAAAAGGATTCCTTAGAAACAATACTTTTTCATGTCGTTTGTGAATATTCTTTGTTTTATAGAATTGTTCCTGATTGTAAATACCTCATTGTCCCCACACAACCTTCACCATTTGTTGTGACTTTCAATTATTTTATTATCTTTACTTTTATTTTCAATAAAACATATACCTCTTCTTGCCAGCACTTATAATATTCCCATTGAATTTTCATAAATCAGAAACAATAGGATTTATGTTGACAAAGCATGACAACAGCAAACATATTGTAGCCTGGCAATTACCATGAGAGAAAACATTGAAATGACTCTGCACTACTGCAAAGTCCTGTTCTTTGCATGCAGAAAAAAAACCGATTTTTGTTCTGCTTGTAAAAATCTGTAGGTTGAGAAGTTTATGAATACGGGAGATGTGTATATTCTGTGCTCTTGAATGCGGATTGCAATGAGTCTTTCTTTTTCCACTGTTCGTTCAGGAAGGGGTAAACAAGGACATCCAGGCTGTTTTCTTTCTCCGCTAAGGAAAGCAGCAGGCTCAGTGTGATGAATACTTCATTAATGTTTGGACAGTGTCTGAATTCCCCTATATAAGAAAATAATAATAAGCATTCATGAAAGTATTCTTATTGGATTTCTCAGTGAGAAAATGCCTACAACTCACTGGCCCCTCTTGTGATATTTTCTTCTGAGAGCTCTCAAAGACTAGGGACTTTAGCCAGTCTCTGGTGGGTGCCATTGAGCAGGTGGAGTGGGGACTCTTCTCCTCTTACTGAGTCTGTGCTGAGACAAACAACACATTTTCTACTCAGGAAAAGAAGCAGATATCTTAATATTCTCATTTTTATATATTTCTCTTTGTAAACTACTTTTATTCTCCGCCCTCCCCCGCCCTGACACTATTCGTGCTTTACTTTTCTTGAAATTGAACTGGTTCCTGATGTGCAAAGAAGGGAGAGTTTAGAGGGAACTTCTGGGTCTTAAAAGACATCAGTTACAAGCCTAGAAATTAGATTACAACAGCGAAAATAGGCAAATCGTAAGGTTGGAAATTAAACTCAAAATAAACAGAAGAAGAGTGTGTATGCAGCATAGTGTATTGATTACTTATCTTTTGTTCTAGGTAGGCAAAATTTTATAAAGTTACTTTTGTATAAAACAATGACAGTTGTCTTTTCCAAGTTCAGTTTTATTGATGGCTTTAGAGAATTGAGTGAGACTGAAAATGTGATCCTATTTCATTCGCTCCATGAGTTAAAAAAGTTGAGAAAATGTCTATTTTATAAGAGCTCAGATTTATTACTACAGAAAGAATGGACAATAGAGCTATGTAAAAATAAAAATCCATCCAGCTAAATATGACTCCATTTACTAGATCATGTATATTGAATATGGTGTGGGCAACGGGTTGCCTATTGACCAAGGATAGCATTCTCAAGCTAAAGAGTTATGTGTGATTATAACGTTGTTTTGTGTTGTCTTTGTATTGCTCATACATTTTTACAGTTAAATGACTAGTAACCATTTGCTGCAAGATTTATAGAATGCTTTCAAACAAGGATTCTCAACAGGGGGATATTTTGACCTTCCTGACTCCCTGCAGGGGACAATGTCTAGAGATATTTTTGGTTGTCACAATTCCAGTGTGTATTAGTGCTATTGGCATCTTGAGGGTAGAGGCTAGAGATGCTGCTAAATGTACTACAATGCACAAAACAGCTCCGCAAAACAAAAAAAGTATCCATCTTCACATGTCGGTAAATGCCCTGGTTGAAGAAACTCGGATGTAACACATTCTGTCCATTGTTGTTTAGCATGCTTGTCAGCTGATGCATTCTGGCATCCCTAATTGGGAATTTAATAAGGGGTATCCAGTATTTTTGTTCTACAATAAGTGCCATTTATATAAGGTTTTGCAGCAAAAGTACCTTTTCTTTTCGTTTTTTACATGTGAAATTGGTGCCTAATATAACACATAAACGTACTTTTTGTTTGATTTCAACTCTGCATTAACATTTCCATACACTTCGTGCAGGCTTATTAGGCCAGTTATCCATCGAAAACATATTCTAAATTACAACAAAATACTTCCGCAAACAGGTTGGAATGTCAAGTTAATAATTCTTTACAAGAAAGTCTCAAAAATTTAAATAAAGAATTCCAAGCTCTAAAATATAACTTTCTTTTAATGACATTTAGTTTTCTCTGGTTTTCACAGCCCTATGGAATAGGCATCAACATTCTCAAACTTGGACTAAAGGTGAACTTTTTACCCAGTGGTTGCAGAATGACTGAACATACTGTTCCTCCTTTCCAGCCTCTCCTGCTTCACAAAGGGGCCATTTTGGGTGTGCACATAGCTGGTGGTGGGACTGCAGCTGGACCTATGAGTGAGTGTGAATAATCTTTCTGTGGGTTGAGTTGCACCCAAGAACAAAGTAAGACCTGAGCCTCAGAATGCAGCCTCTGTACTCTCTTTTAGAGAGTTTTATTTATCTTTAGGTTAAATAACATTCTAGAATATGTAAGCAAAGTCCCTGAGGTACATGGTATAGTGGTCAGAACAGATTGTACAAAAGCAAAGATTGTGTTAGGCATGTTGTGTGCTTAGTGTTCTATGAACATACCAGAATCTTACGCAATTTCAGAAAAATTTAGGTGTTCAATCTGTAAGCCAATCTGGGTAGGGCATAAATGTGATGCATCTGGAAGTATGAAGGTAAAATCACATCCAACATAGCTGGTGTGTTAAAAGGGCAACAAAATTATTCCTCATCTCTATCTCCTTGGCTTTATGATTAAAGTTCACTGTGGACTGACATTTTAGAAATGAATGTAACAAAAATGTGTTTTTTAAACTATCCTCTTGAGTTTCTATTCTACAGAGAAAACTAGTTGTCTAAGGTTGCTTTCTTTTGATTCATGATACAACATTCGCAGTGCAATTGTGTGTTCAATTTTTCCCACTTAGTCAATAAGCAGGTTGAAAGATATAACCTCAGAAATATCAGGTTTACTACAAAAATCTCTCAATCAGGGTTGAACTGTTTCTTTGTAATCTGTGGAGAAATAAAGCATATACCATTACATTTCAAAATATGTGTACAAAATAGAAAATATAATGCAGATATTGCTTTTCAGGCCTAGGTTATATTATTTTTGGAAACAATTTAAGACATTTTAAGAGATTTAACAAAACCAAGGCTGACTTATTTGCTTGAATATGTCTCATATATGATGTGCTTTCTTACTGGGCTTCTTAAAAGCAGCAGTTTTAAAATCAAACTCGTTGTCTTTATAGGGCAAGAGAAAGAATTACGAGGAAGAAGGTATTGAGGAGATAAGGGGATATGATAATCATGGAATTTTCAACGTGTCTATGGTATAGCGTTTGTCCATTTCTTAATGTCGATTTTTACTTTCTTTTGTTTTTTTCAACTTTCATTTTAGAATTAGGGGGTACTTGCAGGATTGTTACAGAGGTATATTGTGTGATGCTGAGGTTTGAGGTATAACTGAACCTGTCACCCTGGTATTGAGCATACCCAGTAGGTAGTATTTTAGCCTTTGTCCCCATTCCTCTCTCTCCCTTCTGGGAGTCCCCAGTGTTCTCATCTTTATGTACATGTGTACTCAATGCTTAGGTCCCACTTATAAATGAAAACATGCAGTATTTGGATTTATGTTTCTGTGTTAGTTCACTTAGGAAAATGGCCTTTACTGCCTCCATGCTGCTGCAAAGGATATAATTTTGTTCTTTTTAAGGGTTGCATAATATTCCATGTTATATATGTATTACATTTTCTTTATCCAATCATTCCTTGATAAGCAACTGGGTTGATGTCATGTTTTTGCCATTGTGAATAGTGCTGTGATATTATTATAATTATTATAATTTTTCTACCTAAAGAACACAGGTGAATGTATTTTTCAGGTGGAATAATTCATGTTCCTTTGGATATACACCTAGTAATGGGACTGGCTGGGTCAAATGGTAGTTCAATTCTTAGTTCCCTGAAAAATCACAAACTGCTCACCACAATGGCTGGACTAACGTACATTTCCACCAACAGTGCATAAGTGTCACCTTCCCCGACAACCTCACCAACATCTGTTATTATTATTTCTTTCACTTTTTAACAAAAGCCATTCTGACTCATGTGAGATGGTATCTCATTGTGTTTTTGATTTGCATTTCTCTGATGAGCACTCTGATCCTCACTAAGGGTGAGCACTTTTTCATATGTTTACTGGCCACTTGTGTGTCTTCTTTTGAGATTTGAGAAGTGTCTGTTCAAGTCCTTTGCCTACTTTTTTTTTTTTTTTGCTTATTGATTTGATTAAGTTCTTTACAGATTCTGAATATTAGATCTTGATCAGATGCATAGCTTGTGAATACTTTCTCTCATTCTGTGGGGTGTCTGTTTACTTCCTTGATAGTTTCTCTTCCTGTGCAGAAGTTGTTTTGTTTAATTAGGTCCCATTTATCAATTTTTGTTTTGTTGCAGTTGCTTTTGGGGACTTCGCCACAAATTCTTTGCCAAGGCCAATATAGAGAAGGGTATTTACTTGGGTTTCTTCTAGGATTTTTATAATTTGAGGTCTTACATTAAATTCCTTAATCAATCTTGAGGTAATTTTTGTATATTAGTGTCTAGTTTCAATCTTCCACATGTAGATAGCTAATAATCCCAGCACCATTTATTGAACAGAGTATTTTCCCCATTGCTTGTTTTTTTGTTGCAGATTGGGAGGTTATAAATGTGCAGGTTTATTTCTTAGTTCTGTATTCTGTTCCATTGTCCATTTCATTTTTATGTGTTTTTATATGGGTACCATGCTGTTTTGGTTACTGGAGCATTATAGTATAGTTTGAAGTCAGGTAATGTGAAGCCTCTGGCTTTGTTCTTTTTGTTTAAGAATTTTTTTGGCTATTTAGGACTATTTTGTCATTCCATCTGAATTTTAGCATTTTTTTTTTTTAATTCTGTGAAGAATGTCATTGATAGTTTGATAAGAATAGCATTGAATCTGTAAATCACTTTGGACAATATGACCATTTTAACAATTTTGATTCTTCCAATCCATGAACATGGAATGTTTTTTTCCATTTTTTTGTATTGTCTTTGATTTCTTTCAGCAGTGTTTTATAGTTCTCCTTGTAGAGATCTTTCATTTCCTTGGTTAGATGTATTTCTAGGTAGAATTAGGCTGTGAATCCATCTGGCGCAGGACTTTTTTTGATTGATAGGTTTTTTTTTTATTACTGATATAATTAAAAATTGTTACTTGTCTGTTCAAGTTTTCACTGTCTTCCTGGTTCAGTCTTGGGAGGTTGTATGTTTTTTGAATTTATCCATTTCTTCTAGAGTTTCTAATTTGTGCACATGGAGATTTTCACAATTGTCTCTGAACAGGATCTTTTGTATTCCTGTTGGATTGGTTGCAATGTCATCTTTGTCATTTATGATTGTGTTTATTTAAATTTTCTCTTTTTTAATTTTCAATATAGCTACTAGTCTATCAAGGCCTTGTTTATAGTTTCAAAGAACAACTTTTTGTTTCATTTATCTTTTATATAAATTTTTGCATCTCAATTTCATTTGGTTCTTGTCTGATTTTAGTTTTTTTTTTCTTCTGTTACCTTTGGGGTTGATTTGTTCTTTTTTTCTTAGTTCCTCTAAATGCAGTGTTAGTTTTTTGTTTTGTTTTTTTTTTGAGACAGAGTCTTGCTCTGTTGCCAGACTTGTGTGCAGTGACGCAATCTCTGCTCACTGCAAACTCTGCCTCCCAGGTTCAAGCAATTCTCCTGCCTCAGCCTCCTGAGTAGCTGGGACTACAAGCATGCACCACTACGCCCAGCTAATTATGTATTTTTAGTAGCGATGGGGTGTCATCATGTTGGCCAGGATGGTCTCGACCTCTTAACCTCGTGATCTGCCCTCCTTGATCTCCCAAATTGCCGGGATTACAGGCATGAGGCACTGTGTCTAGCCAGATTCTTAATTTGAAATCTTTCTATCTGTAAACTGTCCTGTTAATACTGCTTTAGCTGTATCCTAAAGTATTAATAATTTTCCTAAGAGCCTCTCACTTTTTCTTTGGTTCTCCTTTGGGTTTACAACTTTCAGGTTTGAGTAACTCAAAAACACGTATCTAAAAGATTTCTATGTTTATTCCCCTCCTCCTTCCTTGCATGTATTAAAATCGTGCAAGATATTCTATAAGGTCTTGTGAGCATAGAAGATTCTGTGATCCATGGTACTTCTTCCAGAGAGAGCTCAGCACTACTGTAAAACTGTCAGACTAGCAAATAGAGAGGTTCCAAAAAGACAAATCTCCCCTAAAGCCCACCTTCATCAACACACTGTCCTCCCTTTCTAGCTTGAATTCAAATTTTCACATTGAAAATCAATACTATTTATGGTTGCAAATTTACCTAAGCCTATTTATCTGCTTAACTAATGTTAGGATTTTTTTTTAGCAAATTTCAGAACTAATTGTTGACATTGTTCTACTATTCCTATGAACTAATAGCTAGATTATTTGTTACAATGAAAGCACATCTGAGACCAAATTCTGCCAAAAGTGCAAATATTTATTAGTGAGGTGTCAAAAGCAAGTAAGGATTCTGTACGGTTCTGTTCTTGTAGCTTGGATGAAACACCACATATACCCTTAAAGCCTCAGACTAGTACATGCATAAAAACTTTAATGTGAGCTAGATGCAAAGCTTTTCTTTCTTTTTATTGAGATATAATTGCAATACAATCATAAACATTAGTTTGTTGAGTTTTAGTAATTTCATATACCCATGTAACCATATTCAAAATAAGATATAGAACATTTCCTTTTCTTCAGAAAATAACCTGGTTCTCTTTCCCAGTCATTCCCCTGCCACCTCCAACAAGGGTTTGGTTTTGATAATCATAAATACGCTCACCTGTATTTACATTACATATATTTAATGATTTCTAAAGCAACTTATAGTTGAATTTGGAGATTGCACCTCTGTGCAGTGGAGGGATACATGCACTGCCAGATCAGCCATATATTCTTACTCTTCCATTCTACCAGAGAAGTGGGGCTGTAAAGACTTTCTAACCAGTTACATATCTTAAATAGCACTCAATTCATGGATGAAGATGTATTTTTATACCCATTATAAGAATTAACAAACCCTCTGCCATAGATTTCAAGAAAACTATGTGATATAGCTGTCCTGGGGAATATATTAAAGTGTTCACATTTTCATTGCATATTCAGAGACGGGATCCATAGAGGAAATTGTCTTCTGAAGGTCTTGCTCTTGCCTTTTCCTGCTCTCCTTTTGAATAAATTCCACTCACTCTTAACTATGCCTTTTAATAGCCCCTTCCCAATTGCCATAGAAGAGTTTATTATTTGTTCTGTTCTCCAAGGTTCTTTGTTTAAACCTTGATTATAGCATTATAAACAGTGAGTTTACCACAGAATATGTCCTTTCTTGGCACGTAGATTTTCTCTTCAGAGTTCGCATCTTAGACATCTCTGTATTTTCCATGTCCATTGGTGTATCTTTCAGGACTGAGTGCTAATTACTGCTACAATGATGAACAGATGAAGAGTTAAAATATACAGTACCTAGGCTTTCTCAAAAATTCACTTTTTAAAAATTTATGTCATTGTCTAGTTGTTGAGAATGAAATATTTTTTCTTTTTTTGTTATCAAGCCTTATTAAAACCTCCTTTTCTTTCTCTGATCTTCAGGGTTCTCAATTATAAAGCAGGCTTAACATGCACATTATTTCTACAGTTAAACAAATCAGCAAAATGTACGTGTACTCAGCCCTCAAAATATTCCCTGAAACCAAACCTCAAAGCAACTGAAAACCAACTGGAATCAAACCTGGAAACCGACTAAGCAAATTAGCTAGATGAAATAACTAGTTTCATTTGTCATTTAACATCATATAGAGCCTAAAAAAACAATGTTTGATGGAAGTTCAATCTTTTTCCCATTGATGATAAACTGGTTGTTATACAGACATATGTAAGCGTTGGCTCATGAAGACACTTGAGTTCCTTGTTGCCCTAAGTCTAACCTCTTTGCCTTTGACTTTTAAGATTCTCCATCAAAAGACCCCAACCCCCATCTCTACCTAATTTCTCACCATTTCCTAATATTCACCATTTACTTGAGTCAAGCTGGTGTTTTCTCTCTATGTCTTCTTCATGCCTTGCTTATTTGAGAATATATTATTTTCATTGGGGGGATTTTAACCACAAATGCTTTGTGGATGAGTGGGTCAGAATGATGCTACCAGATCTGAAGTGCACATCCCCAAGGCTTTAAAAACAGATAGATAATGATGAAGTCTACAAAAATAGATTTCCTTATTTTTCCCACTAATTTTATTTGGGATTTTCATTGCTTTCTTACCATGACAGTCCTCCTACTTTCTTCCTTTCATCTTCATATGAGGTGTATTATAAGAGGATATAAAAGATTAATCCTGTCAATGAATCAGCTAGAATTCTTTGCAAGATTTGTAAGATTTTATCTCTACAATATTGAGATGACTAGCTTAGAATGAAAAGATTTCCAGAAAATGATGATTTGGATACTCATGATTATCTTATTCCTAGCCATCACTTTCACTTTCTGAAGTGATAGATAAAACCTTCCTCTGAGTAGAGGGCTTATGTATTGACATATCTTACCAGAAGAAGAAAAAAAACACTTAGTCTAAATTTTATTTGCTTTTTAATGCACCAGAAAACATTAAAATTCTCAATGACTGTTGTAAGTAATCAATTAATTGATTCTAACTTGGCATAATCAAAATTAATTTTTTCTTAATTTCACATGTAGGACATGTGCACCTCTTTAACTAGAGAGGACATTTTTTTACTGCCTAATAGATTCTTAGCACTAATTAGGCTTATGCAATTATAGTTCAATGAATTCAAGAAGAATGCTACTGAGAAAATTAGCAAACTAGTTAGGGTTTGAAATATGAAAAGGCAAAATTTTTGTCTCTCCTTCTAACTCAGGAAAACACTCAATTTCTAACTATATACTCCTTTCTGCCGCACCTTTCAATCTCATGACTTCTTTCTTCTGTCAAGGTCTCCTTTGAGCTATTTTCAACCTAGAAATCAAAGTGAATCTAATATGCTGCAAATCAAATTATGTCACTTCTTTCCTGAAAGACTTCTTGTGACTTCCCATCTCACCCTACAGCCTGTCATGATCACTATAGTGACGTAGTGACATAGTTATTTATAGTGATATAGTGATAGCCTATCACTATCTTCCTAGGCTGTAAGCAACACTGACCTTGCTCTGGACAAGACACTATTTTCTGATGTTCTTCACTAGATAAGTATTTTTAAAAGAATAGTTCAGAACAAATGCAGTCAGTGCCTCTGATAACAAGGTATGCAGAAATGTGAGAGACCTATGGAAAGTTGTTTACCAATAACTATGTATTTTTTTGTTCTTTGTGGTCTCTCTCTCCCATTACATTTTAAACTCTGTGAATCAGGGATATTTGTTTTCCTGCCCTCCACTTGTGTATCTCTAGCTTTTAGAAGAGTACCGAACAATAGATACTTAACATAGACTTGCTGAGCAAATGAATCAATGGTGATTTCTTCTTCGCAAAGATTATTACAAAGGAAGCTGGCTAGCATGCTGTCTTCATTTCAATGGTAAGAATATAAGGCAGGCTTTTGCTATAAATACAGATATTTAACTATAAATCTTTTCACCTACTGCTTAGGGCACTACCAACCTCATGGTAGGTACTTAGTAATTATTTGTTGAATAAGTGAAACTTGCTGTGTCTGGGTTCTTCAGAAAAACAGAATCAATAGGATAGATAGCTAGATGGATAGATAAAGACAGATACAGATCTCTCTCTCTCTCTGTCCCCCGCCCCGTGTGTGTGTGTGTGTGTGTGTGTGTGTGTGTGTGCGCAGAGAGAGAGAGAGGGGGGTGCATTTACTATCATGAATTAGCTTATATGAATATAGAGACTGAGAAGTCCAAGATCAGTAGTTGGAAAACTTGAGATCCAGAAGAGCTAATGGTGTTCATTCTCGTTTGAGTCCAAAAGCCTGAGAACCAGGATGTCCAATGGTCCAAGTTCCAGTTCAGTTTCAAAGGGAGAAGACTAATGTCCCAGCTCAAATGCAGTCAGATAGAGATAAACAATTCTTTCTTACTCAGCCTTTTTGTTCAATTCAGGCCTTCAAGAAATTGAGTGAGGGCAAGCCTCATTGGAGAAGGCAGTCTTGCAGTCCAGGGATTCAAATGTTAATCTCATCCAGAAATACCCTCCCAGACACAGCCAGACCTACTGATAACTAAGTCTCTGGGCACTTCTTGGCCCAGTCAAGTTGACACAAAATTAACCCTCACACTGGCTATAGTCACACAAATTTCTACAAATTCTTCATGGAGACTCATAAGTAAACAGTACTGTTTTCAGGATCCAGTATGCTCAGAGGATTGTATACAAGGGCATCTTTACACACAAAAATTTAGATAATCAATCGTGGCAGACAGAAGTTTAGTCCTGCTTAGTTTCTCATGTCTGTTGATGTTGATATTAACAAGCTCATGATAAAGCAACTGAGAATAATGAATTCAGAATTATAAAGGAGACAAGACAATTATCTTTAAAATATAGGAAGGATTCTGTAAAGATTATCTCCAGATGTTTGATTGTCCATGGAGTTGACATGGTGACAGAAATAGAAGCATTGTGCACTGAAAAACAAAATCTCTTTGGTTCATTTTTATCAGATACCTAAAATATTTGAAAGTTTCTTAGGTAATGGGAGTCAAAACAGGCAATATCAGTTGGAAGTGAAACAAAGAAAGATTGCCTCTGCAAAACTGGAGCACTGCGGAATGTGTATCTAGTTGAATTAGGAAAAGAATTGGACAAAGACAAAAAAAATCACCAGTGTAGTTAATAACTCTGTGTGGGCTCAACCCAACCATCCCTCTGTCTCTATTCAATCTAAGAGGTCATAAAGTCTGCTTTCTTTTCAATATCTCTTCTTTTTTAACGTGAACAAAAAAAATTTTTAAATCCCAATATCTTTGTTATTTTCCTTGGACTTACAACTATGGAGTATTATGTCTAAGATTATTTTAAAATAGTTCTTTTGAGAAAGGTGCTATTCAATATTTGATTTTTGTTCACATCCAGTAAAGTAGTGCCAAAAAATAAGTTAGAGGAAACAAAGTATTTGACCTGCTTGATTTTTAAATAATTAAAGTGTTTGACAGTTAAATTTACGCCTTCATATATACAATATATTTTTAAAGCAACCTGGTAAAATGCAGTCATTATCTAGGTTTCTTCTAATAAAAAAAGTTTTCAAAATAATTGTGTCATTGCTTTTTAGTTCTGAAAGAACAGAATTTCACACATTAAAAATTACCTAAGGTTATTATGTTTTTAAATGGCTTTGATTCATCAAAATCTCACAAGACTTCAATTCATTTGAAGCTTTAACTTCCCTCTTGGTAACCTATTTATTACTTCCTGAGATTGGCCAATTTCCTAGGTAGAAATGACTAGATTTCTAGAAATGGCACCTCAGTGAGTCATTGTTTGGGTCTGAAAATCCTATTTCCAAGGATACAACATCAGGGATAGTGGCATACCCATTATGAGACATATATTAGCACAAATGAAGCATTTATGCATTAAAAATTTTTTTCCTAAAGTTTTTGGATGAAAACTAAGTAAGAAGTCATTCAGTGGGTATGGCCAAGGACTGGTGTGTGCAACAGATTATTCAACTACATACTAGCAGTGCTTCAGGGAACAGTTCCAGACAAACTATTGAGAAAACCTTTTTTTTTTGAGACGGAGTTTCGCTCTTGTTACCCAGGCTGGCGTGCAATGGCGGGATCTCGGCTCACTGCAACCTCCGCCTCCTGGGTTCAGGCAATTCTCCTGCCTCAGCCTCCTGAGTAGCAGGGACTACAGGCGTGCTGGGGTAGGAGGTAAGAAGAGAGTTCAGCAGTTCAGTAGTTGCCAAGCCCAGTTACTAGGTTACCAGTACTAGGTTATCCAGTTACGAATTACTGAAAAATCCTAAGGTCATGTGGCACAGATAACAGAATTAAAATTGTAAGTGGGCAGCCATAATTGAGAACCAGTTGAAGCAAATACGTCTGATAGGGACTAGGGAAATAAATATAAGACATTCTGATGAAAATGGCAAATACAGACTTACTGGCTAAGCTTACTAAAAAAATAAGGCTTCACATGGTTCTCATAAAATTCAAATAAAACTTGTGTTTATAAAGTTAAAAATCAAAGAATTTACATCTTTGCAATTTTCAGCCTTTCCATCCATGAATATATCTCTATTTATTCAAGCCTGCTTCTAAGTGCTTTAATAAAGCATTATTCCTTTAAAATTCTTAAGATTTTCTTTTTTTAAGTTTATTCCTGTCTTCATGATGATTTTGGTGTTGCTTTTGTTATCTTTAAAGGACAAGAATTTTTAAATTACAGTTTCTAATTGGTTATTATTGGTGTGTAGGAATCTTATTAATTTTTATGTTGACCTTGCATCCTTCACACTCTATGAAATTTACTAGTGAAAATTCCAAATAATCATGTAGATAACCAGTACATATAATTTTGTTTCTTCATTTTCAATCTATTACTAAATTCCAAAATATTTTCGATACATTGCATTGGCTAAGACTTAAAATCCAATAGTGAAATTAGCATCTGCATTTATTTTCTTAATGTTTTAAAAATAATCGTTGTTTGAATTTTATTAAACATTTTTTTCCTGAACTTATTGTTATGATCATGTGGTTTTCCTCTCATTTGTTCATTAGTGTAACACTTAATATCTTTTCTATTATTGAGCACTTCTTGTATTTCCAAAATTAACAGAAATAGGTCATGATGTATTATTTTCCACACAACTTTGCTCATCTAGATATTTTATTTAGGATTTTGGCATATATATGTATATCAGATTCGTTTCTAAACTTCATTTGGTTTTAAATGTGCTTTATATCTGTGTGTCTTATTTCATAGCTAATTGATGTTTTATTTTATTTTATTAATTAATCTTATTGGGTTTTTTAATTTGTTTTTTCAGCAAATCAGATTTTTATTTCATTAATTCTTTTGTTTCCTAGTTTTTTATTTCACTAATACCTGTTCTTAACTTTATTATTTTCTTGCTTCAACTTTCTCAAGATAGATTTTTTTTAAAATTTTTCCTAGGTTGCTGTGTTAAATGCTTAATTCGTTCAGCTTTTTTAAAAAAAATTTATTTAGTTTTAAAGTATTTTCCTTTACAAATAAATGAACTTAAGTGTACATATTTTCATTCTTAAAATTGTGAAAACTGGATCCCATGTTTTCTCTGTAGTACTATCATTGTCATTTGTGTCTAAATGTTTCATAATTTCTATCATAGTCTCTTCTTTATCTCATGAACTACTTAGTGGACATTTTAAAATATGAAAAATATATCTCATCTGAAGAGAAATCAGATGATCATTTTAAGGTTCTAATTTGTTTGCGTGTCTGTTTGTGTTTACATATGTGTCTATTCCTTCCTATCTAAGTTGCTTGCATTGTCGGTAGAAAACAATCTGTATGATATTATTTCTTTGAAATGTTTCGAGACATTCTATGTTCTTTGGTTTCTATGTCTGGCTTGGAGTTCTAAGGTTGCTTCCATCTAAACTCATAGTCCAGAACCAGGTCTCATAATTATGGTTTAGGCTGATTCCATGTCTTTGCTATTGTGAATAGTGCTGCAATGAACATTTGCCTGAATGTGTCTTTGTGGTAGAATAATTTATATTTGTCTAGGTATATACCCAGTAAAGGGATTGCTGGATCAAATGGTAGTTCTGCTTTTAGCTCTTAGAGGAATCACCATACTGCTTTTCACAAGGGTTGAACTAACTTACATTCCCACCAATAGTATGTAAGTGTTTTCTTTTCTCTGCAAGCTCACCAGCATCTGTTATTTTGCAAGTGTGCAAATTCTTGGTTCAATTGCAAGTCCTTTACATTTTAAGCTCATGCATGCTATTTTTTTATTAATTAATAGAAAGGTTTTGATAATTTTACTTCACAAAATATTTTTTCTCTCCCAGATTTGCTTGCATATAACACTATTCACTTCAGATTACAAATGAGATATTTCCAGAGGAAATAGTTAATGGCTAGTCTAAAATTCTACAGTAAATATTCAGAGCAATAAATTGTCTTGTAAAGATCACTGAACCTCACTTGGTCTTAAATTCCTCAGTCAAACTGAGAGAAATTGATTTTCTGACCTTTGAGATTCATACAGGAACATGGCTGTGCCTATAGCCAGAATCTGAATAAATAAGATATTAATAAATGGTACTTGGGAGAATCTTCCATATAGTATGTAACTGGGTGTGATACTATGCTTAAACCTGTTAAATTAAAATTCTTTAAAAAAACCATTAGTGAGTTAAAAGACAGGGTGACGAACATACTAATTATGTGGGGAATATTCTATAGAAGGAGATGTTACAAATATAAGGGAGAAAAGAAATGATAGATGTGGTTTATTACATACGCATAGCCAAAAGAGCAAAAGACTTGCTGACTAATACACACACATCATGTTTGTTATTCTAGCAAGTATTTTTCTTAATAAACCAGATTTTCCTATTGTTTAAATTGTTCCCTTAATTCTTCCGGGCAGTTGGAGCGCCATGCCCTGGAGTATCAAAACTGCCTTTAATGTTTCCCTAATGTCTCAAATGTTATACTTCCAAAAGTGTAGTTTAGACAGTTGAGAAGATCTGACTCAATTTAATGTTCAATTTTAAGCACCACGGGCTTTTGCATGATATCTTATTTTCTCCCTGGAGGATTATATTAATTGGAACAGGAACACTGAAGTGGTAACACACTTAGCATTATTTATTTCTGCATTAGGGACACTAAGGACCTATTTAGCTGGTGGGAGAATCAGAATCATCATTTTCAGTTCCTAAAGAAATGAAGTTTTATCCCTAATCCTTTGCATGTCTCACCAAGCTCTGTTCTTACCTTAATGAGCTATTCACCTTCTCAAAGGAACACTAAGAATTAATAACAAATATGCACATTTTCCAAAGGGACCAGCATTTTATCTACTTCTAGACTTCCTAATTTTTCAGATGTGCTGACTGCAGCATAAGTTTGGTTACTTATTCTTTCATATTTTTGTTGTTGCTGCTACTGTTGTTGAACGTCAAGGCAATTTCATCATGTTATCTTGAATACTTTCTTCTGATGTCCTAAGATTTTTATTTCAGTACATCTACTCAGAGTTGCTATAGATCAAGTTTTAAACAAATCTAGGGTTGCACTCCTAGTTTCTGATAAAACAGACTTTAAACCAACAAAGATCAAAAGAGACAAAGAAAGGCATTGCATAACGGTAAAGGTCAATACAACAAGAAAAGCTAACTATCCTAAATATATATGCACCCAATACAGGAACACCCAGATTCATAAAGGAAGTTCTTAGAGACCTACAGAGATGTAGACTCCCACACAATAATAGTGGAAGACTTTAACACCTCGCTGTGAATATTAGACAGATCAACGAGACAGAAAATTAACAAGGATATTAGGGACTTGAACTCATCTCTGAACCAAGCAGACCTAATAGACATCTACAGAACTCTCAGCCCCAGAAGAACAGAATATAAATTCTTCTCACCACCACATTTCACTTATTCTAAAATTGACCACACAATTGGAAGTAAAACACTCCTCAGAAAATGCAAAAGAGTGGAAATTGTAACAAACAGTCTCTCAGACCACAGTGCAATCAAATTAGAACTCAGGATTAGGAAACTCACTCAAGAAAATTAACACAAGAACAGAAAACCAAGCACCGATTGTTCTCATTCATAAGTGGGAGTAGAACAATGAGAACATATGGACATAGGGAGGGGAACATCACACACTGGGGCCTGTTGGGGGATAGGGGGATAGGGGAGGGATAGCATTAGGAGAAATACCTAATGTAGATGACGAATTGATGGGTGTAGCAAACCACCATGGCACATATATACCTGTGTAATAAACCTGTATTTTCTGCACATGTACCCCAGAACTTAAAGTATAAAAAACCAAATCTATCATATCTATCATAATATTATAAAATATGTGCCCTTCAAATTTCTTTCTTTTTTCCAGATTTTGTATTTGTTTGTTTAAGTTTAACATTAACTGGAGTTTCCCTTTAGAGTTTTTTTTTTGGCCTTAAAAACATATTCTTTATGTTTTAAGGTTTTAGAGATACTTACTATAGAGAGGAATTGAAAGGAAATATCAATGATAACCTATTAAAATGCATTTAAACAGACTTCCACACATTTTTATCTGTACTCTTCTTTCAAGAATAGAAAAAAGCAGATCATTTGCAGTTCTTCTGCCTTACTTTCATCCTTGAGAGTGGCCATCACAAAACTTGTATTTTCATACATTAAAACAACATTTATTTTGCGAACCATTTTTCTCTTTCATCTGTCTTTTTTTTACATTATAAATAATGCATACTCTTGTATGCATTGTACACACTGCTGGATTATATGAATTCCTGAAAGTACACAAAAAGATGCAAATAAAAAAACCATAGAATATCTCACCCATATTTTTATTTCTCTGAGACACCTACTATACTGTTTTGCATATTATTAGTTGTTTTCTGAAATTTTTTTGCATATATACTATGTTCATGAGAGTTTTTATCAATTGTGTATTACCTTTGGAGAATAGTGACAATTGACCACCAGGACATATTTATTATTCTAAATTTTAAACATTTGAATATTATTTAAAAAACAAAGTGATCCATTGCATTATTGTTTGCTGGAAAAGCTCAACTGAGGGCAGGGTCATCTCTGCATCAGGCTCCTGAGAACTTAAACTTACAAGGGAGACATTGCTCCTAACCACTATTGCCTATAGGTGGGCAGTCACAAGGGATAACTGCTTGTAGACATCAAAATGGTTCTGCCTCCTCCAGAAAAGAAAAGCAGCTAGTATCATCTGGATATTTGTCCCCACCCAAATCTCACATTGAATTGTAATACCCAATGCTAGAGGTGGGGCTTGATGGGAGGTGTTTGGATCATGGGGGACACATCCTTCGTGGCTTGGTACCATCTTCATTATAGTGATTTCTCAGGAGATTTGATCATTTAAAGGTGTGTGGCACACTCCTTTACCCCACTCTCCCTTTATCTTGTTCCTGCTCTGGCTATGTGATGTGCCTGGTCCTGCTTTACCTTCCACCATGAGTAAAAGCTTCCTGAGGCTGCCCTGGGAGAAGCTGTTGGCACTATGCTTCCTGTGAAACCTGCAAAACTGTGAGTCAATTAAATCTCTTTCCTTTTCAATTACCCAGTCTCATTTATTTATAGCAATGCAAGAATGGCCTAATACAGCAACTGAAAGGAAAATATCAACTTCACAACGAAAATTAATGAAATAGCATTTATTTCTTTGGCTGCGATAAATGCGTTTAACTGACCATTGTGAACAAGTATATAATTTATAAGTTTAAAGATGGTATAATGTAATCAATAGTAAGTAATCTTAGTTTGCCTAATTTTGTGATTTCTTTCCCAAATATTTCTGGACTTAGTTGCTAACATCCTGTTAAGACCATAGTACATTTCACTGTACAAATGTCTGAGTTAAGTACAGAGTTTTGTGTTTTAATCATTTCATCTTCTGCCTCAAATCACATTTCATGTGACCAAAACTTGTAGCCTATAATAAAATGTCCAATAGGATTCTCCTGTATGAAAAGTATTGAATGAGAGCAGAGAACATCAAATAGAAAACCATGAACCAGACCTGCTCACAGTTATCTTCCTTTAGGTCTAAACTTTTAAAAACCATTTAAAATTTTTTTGCCAACATTTAAAAATTGGAAAAATACACTTAGTGTTGTGAAATGCTTTTCTTCTTAAAGAAATTTTTATTTTATTATTATTATTATTTTTGAGGTGGAATCTTGCTCTGTCGCCAGGCTGGAGTGCAGTGGTGCGATCTTGGCTCACTGCAGCCTCCACCTTTTGGGTTCAAGTAATTCTCCTGCATCAGCCTCCTGAGTAGCTGGGATTACAGGCTTGCACCACTATACCCTGCTAATTTTTGTATTTTTAGTAGAGACAAGTTTTCACAGTGTTGGCCAGGCTGGTCTCGAACTCCTGACCTCGGGTGATCCATCCACTTTGGCCTCCGAAAGTGCTGGAATTACAGGCATGAGCCACCACACTCAGCCATGAATTGCTTTTCTTTCTTCTCTCTCTCTCTGTGTGTGTGTGTGTGTGTGTGTGTGTGTGTGTGTGTTTTGTTACAGAGTGTTACTCTGTCACCCAGGCTGAAATGCAGTAGTGCTATCACAGCTCCATCTCACCAGGCCCAAGCGATCCTCCCACTTTAGCTTCCTGAGTAGCTGGAAATGCAGGCATGCGTTACCATACCTGGCTAATTTTTGTACTTTTTGTAGACTGGTTCCACTTTGTTGCCTAGGTTGGCCTCAAATTCCTGAATTCAAGCAGTCTGCCCTGCCTCGGCCTCCCAAAGTGCTGGGATTATAGGTGCGAACCACCATGCCTGACCATCTTGCTTTTTTTTTTTTTTTTTTTTTTTTTTAATAAATCAAGAGATTAGGTAATCTTGGGATTGCATTCAAGTACAGCAACCATCGGCCTGGACCCAGTAGTGCTACTCAGTTAAAGGTGGGGCATGTACTCTTGCTCACCATCATCCCACCATTTCAGGTTCTCTACACCTGGCTACTTTTACTTGTTAATCTATGTCTGTATTCAGGTTTCTGACTTATTTTCTATGTATTAATTATGATTCCCTCTCACCATTTAAGCTCTTCATATGCTAATACTCTAACTGCACCACTAAACCAATTATTTTGTTGTAGTTAGATTTGTTCCTATATCTAAAATACCCTTTTAATGCTGTTTCAGCAGGTAATTTCCCTGTCTATTGTTATAATTATTTCGTCATATTTCCATATTCCAGATAAAACATTTATAATTTTCTGGTTCCCTGCAGTCTTATGCCTAGCGGAATTCCTTCAGCCTGTGATGTTCCTACTTTTCAAAATGCCCTTGCCCTTCTTATCCACTCTTGGATATCACTTATGCATTCTCTAAGAATCACTACCAGTGCTACTTTTTGTGTGTGTGACACAGCCTGTCCTTTCACCAGCTAAGTTAGGGGTTTCATTTTTGTCTGCCAATGATACTTTGGATACAGTTCTATCAGAATATTTACCTCATTTATAGGCTGAGCTCCGTGGCTCACGCCTGTAATCCCAGCACTTTGGGAGGCTGAGGCAGGTGGATCACCTGAGGTCAGGAGTTTGAGACCAGTCTGGTCAACACAGTGAAACCCCATCTCTACTAAAAACATACAAAATCAAATTAGCTGAGCATGGTGGCAGACACCTGTAATCAAGTGAGGCAGGAGAATCACTTGAACCTGCAACCCGAGGTTGCAGTAAGCTGACATGTTGCCACTGCACTGCATCTGGGCGACAGAGTGAGACTCCAACTCAAAAACAAATTACCTCATTTATGACCCTAGACTGCATTTGTTGATTTGTTTATCCATAGCCCCTAAGTTTCTCTACTCCCAGACTTGTTCCTTGAGGTAAAGACAGTGCATCATGCGGGCTTAATGTGGTCACACTCAACTACATGCTCAGACAGAGTTGGAGCTCAATAAACACGAGTTGAATAAATGAATGAGAATTAAAATAGGTTCTTAAAGATGTAGTCCATGTTCTAATTCTCTGTTTCATTAAGTTGTGCTTTGACAACTTTCATTAAACAAACATTTCTAACCTGTGTGGGTACAAGGTTTCTCCCTTCTGCATCCCTTCCCTTCCTCCCCTTTTTCTTCCAACTCTCCTGCAGTCTGGAGCAACATGCAAATACTCAGACACAGACATTCACATACACACACTACCAGTACCACCACCTCTACAATTACATAGCAGAGTAATCATAATAAGTATCTACTAATTTGAAGGGTTTTAGTAGTACAGAAATACAGTTTATCAGTTGCAATATAAATATCAGACTTGTTTTTTTTTTTTTTTTATTGCATTTTAGGTTTTGGGGTACATGTGAAGAACATGCAAGGTTGTTGCACAGGTGCACACCTGGCAGTATGATTTGCTGCCTCCCTCCCCTTCACCTATATCTGGCATTTCTCCCCATGCTATCCCTCCCCAACTCCCCACCCCCCCCACTATCCCCCCTCCCCCCAACAGACCCCCGTGTATAGTGCTCCCCTCCCTGTGTCCATGTGTTCTCCTTGTTCAACACCCGCCTATGAGTGAGAACATGTGGTGTTTGATTTTGTGTTCTTGTGTCAGTTTGCTGAGAATGATGTTTTCCAGGTTCATCCATGTCCCTACGAAGGATGTGAACTCCTCCTTTTTAATGGCTGCATAATATTCCATGGTGTATATGTGCCACATTTTTCCTGTCCAGTCTATCATCGATGGGCATTTGGGCTGGTTCCAGGTCTTTGCTATTGTAAACTGTGCTGCAATGAACATTCGTGTGCATGTGTCCTTATAGTAGAACGATTTATAATCCTTTGGATATATGCCCAGTAATGGGATTGCTGGGTCAAATGGAATTTCTATTTCTAGGTCCTTGAGGAATCGCCACACTGTTTTCCACAGTGGTTGAACTAATTTACACTCCCACCAACAGTGTAAAAGCGTTCCTATTTCTCCACATCCTCTCCAGCATCTGTTGTCTCCAGATTTTTTAATGATCGCCATTCTAACTGGCGTGAGATGGTATCTCAATGTACTTTTGATTTGCATTTCTCTAATGACCAGTGATGATGAGCATTTTTTCATATGTTTGTTGGCCTCATGTATGTCTTCTTTTGTAAAGTATCTGTTCATATCCTTCACCCATTTTTGAATGGGCTTGTTTGTTTTTTTCTTGTAAATCTTTTTTAGTTCATTGTAAATTCTGGATATCAGCCCTTTGTCAGACGGGTAGGCTGCAAAAATTTTTTCCCATTCTGTTGGTTGCCGATTCACTCTATTGACTGTTTCTTTTGCCGTGCAAAAGCTGTGGAGTTTGATTAGGTCCCATTTGTCTATTTTGACTTTTGTTGCCAATGCTTTTGGTGTTTTGGTCATAAAGTCCTTGCCTACGCCTATGTCCTGAATGGTTTTGCCTAGGTTTCCTTCTAGTGTTTTTATGGTGTTACGTCTTATGTTTAAGTCTTTAATCCATCTGGAGTCAATTTTAGTGTAGGGTGTCAGGAAGGGGTCCAGTTTCTGCTTTCTGCATATGGCTAGCCAGTTTTCCCAACACCACTTATTGAACATGGAATCCTTTCCCCATTGATTGTTTTTTTCAGGTTTGTCAAAGATCAGGTGGTTGTAGATATGTTGTGTCACCTCCGACGTCTCTGTTCTGTTCCATTGGTCTATATCTCTGTTTTGGTACCAGTACCATGCTGTTTTGATTACTGTAGCCTTGTAGTATAGTTTGAAGTCCGGTAGTGTGATGCCTCCTGCTTTGTTCTTTTTGCTTAGAATTGACTTGGCTATGCGGGCTCTCTTTTGGTTCCATATGAAGTTTAAGGTGGTTTTTTCCAGTTCTGTGAGGAAGGTCATTGGTAGCTTGATGGGGATAGCGTTGAATCTGTAAATTACTTTGGGCAGTATGGCCATTTTCACGATATTAATTCTTCCTAACCATGAACATGGAATGTTTCTCCATCTGTTTGTGTCCTCTCTTATTTCGTTGAGCAGTGATTTGTAGTTCTCCTTGAAGAGGTCCTTTACGTTCCTTGTTAGTTGTATTCCTAGGTATTTTATTCTCTTTGTAGCAATTGTGAATGGCAGTTCATTCTTGATTTGGCTCTCTTTAAGTCTGTTATTGGTGTATAGGAATGCTTGTGATTTTTGCACATTGATTTTGTATCCTGAGACTTTGCTGAAGTTGCTTATCAGTTTCAGGAGATTTTGGGCTGAGGTGATAGGGTCTTCTAGATATACAATCATGTCGTCTGCAAATAGAGACAATTTGACTTCCTCCTTTCCTAATTGAATACCCTTTATTTCTTTTTCTTGCCTGATTGCTCTGGCTAGAACTTCCAGTACTATATTGAATAGGAGTGGTGAGAGAGGGCATCCTTGTCTAGTGCCAGATTTCAAAGGGAATGCTTCCAGTTTTTGCCCATTCAGTATGATATTGGCTGTCGGTTTGTCATAAATAGCTTTTATTATTTTGAGATACGTTCCATCGATACCTAGTTTATTGAGGGTTTTTAGCATAAAGGGCTGTTGAATTTTGTCGAAGGCCTTCTCTGCATCAATTGAGATAATCATGTGGTTTTTGTCTTTGGTTCTGTTTATGTGGTGAATTACATTTATAGACTTGCGTATATTGAACCAGCCTTGCATCCCCGGGATGAATCCTACTTGATCATGGTGGATAAGCTTTTTGATGTGCTGTTGTAATCGGCTTGCCAGTATTTTATTGAAGATTTTTGCATCTATGTTCATCATGGATATTGGCCTGTAGTTTTCTTTTCTTGTTGAGTCTCTGCCGGGTTTTGGTATTAGGATGATGTTGGTCTCATAAAATGATTTGGGAAGGATTCCCTCTTTTTGGATTATTTGGAATAGTTTCAGTAGGAATGGTACCAGTTCCTCTTTGTATGTCTGGTAGAATTCGGCTGTGAGACCATCTGGGCCTGGGCTTTTTTTGGGTGGTAGGCTCTTAATTGCTGCCTCGACTTCAGACCTTGTTATTGGTCTATTCAGGGTTTCGACTTCTTCCTGGTTTAGGCATGGGAGGAGACTACTGTCCAGGAATTTATCCATTTCTTCCAGGTTTTCTAATTTATGTGCATAGAGTTGTTTGTAATAATCTCTGATGATGGTTTGAATTTCTGTGGCATCTGTGGTGATATCCCCTTTATCATTTTTTATTGCATCTATTTGGTTATTCTCTCTTTTCTTTTTTATTAGTTTGGCTAGTGGTCTGTCTATTTTGTTGATCTTTTCAAAAAACCAGCTCCTGGATTTATTGATTTTTTGTAGGGTTTTTCGTGTCTCTATCTCCTTCAATTCTGCTTTGATCTTAGTTATTTCTTGTCTTCTGCTAGGTTTTGAGTTTTTTTGATCTTGCTCCTCTAGCTCTTTCAATTTTGATGATAGGGTGTCAATTTTAGTTCTCTCCTTTCTTCTCATGTGGGCACTTATTGCTATATATTTTCCTCTAGAGACTGCTTTAAATGTGTCCCAGAGATTCTGGTATGTGGTGTCTTCATTCTCGTTGGTTTCGAAGAACATCTTTATTTCTGCCTTCATTTCAGTGTTTATCCAGTCAACATTCAGGAGAAAGTTGTTCAATTTCCATGAGGATGTGCGGTTCTGGGTTGGTTTCTGAATTCTGAGTTCTAACTTGATTGCACTGTGGTCTGAGAGACTGTTTGTTATGGTTTCTGTTCTTTTGCATTTGCTGAGGAGTGATTTACTTCCAATTATGTGGTCAATTTTAGAGTAGGTGTGATGTGGTGCTGAGAAGAATGTATATTCTCTGGATTTGGGCTGGAGAGTTCTGTAAATATCTATTAGGTTTGCTTGTTCCAGGTCTGAGTTCAAGTCCTGGATATCCTTATTAATTTTCTGTCTCATTGATCTGTCTAATATTGACAACGGTGTGTTGAAGTCTCCCAGTATTAATGTGTGGGAGTCTATGTCTCTTTGTAAGTCTTTAAGAACTTGCCTTATGTATCTGGGTGCTCCTGTATTAGGTGCATATATATTTAGGATCGTTAGCTCTTCTTGTTGTATTGATCCTTTTACCATTATGTAATGTCCTTCTTTGTCTCTTTTGATCTTTGTTGCTTTAAAGTCTATTTTATCAGAGATGAGAATTGCAACTCCTGCTTTTTTTTGCTCTCCATTTGCTTGGTAAATCTTCCTCCATCCCTTTATTTTGAGCCTTTGTGTATCCTTGCATGTGAGGTGGGTTTCCTGGATACAGCACACTGATGGGTTTTGGCTTTTTATCCAATTTGCCAGTCTGTGTCTTTTGATTGGGGCATTTAGTCCATTTACATTTAGGGTTAATATTGTTATGTGTGAGTTTGGTCCTGTCATTTTGATGCTAGCTGGCTGTTTTGCCCATTGGTTGATGCAGATTCTTCATTGTGTTGCTGCTCTTTACCATTTCGTGCGTTTTTGGAGTGGCTGGTGCTGGTTGTTTTTTTCTATGTGTAGTGTCTCCTTCAGGAGCTCTTGTAAAGCTGGTCTGGTGGTGATGAAATCTGTGAGTACTTGCTTGTTCACAAAGGATTTTATTTTTCCTTCACTTATGAAGCTTAGTTTGGCTGGATATGAAATTCTGGGTTGAAAGTTCTTTTCTTTAAGGATGTTGAATATCGGCCCCCACTCTCTTCTGGCCTGTAGGGTTTCTGCTGAGAGATCTGCTGTGAGTCTGATGGGTTTCCCTTTGTGGGTAACCCGACCTTTCTCTCTGGCTGCCCTTAGTATTTTCTCCTTCATTTCAACCCTGGTGAATCTGATGATTATGTGCCTTGGGGTTGCTCTTCTAGAGGAATATCTTTGTGGTGTTCTCTGTATTTCTTGGACTTGAATCTTGGCCTGCCTTGCTAGGTTGGGGAAGTTTTCCTGGATAATATCCTGAAGAGTATTTTCCAGCTTGGATGCATTCTCTTCGTCACATTCAGGTACACCTATCAAACGTAGATTAGGTCTTTTCACGTAGTCCCATATTTCTTGTTGACTCTGTTCATTCCTTTTTACCTTGTTTTCTCTAATCTTCCCTTCTCGTTTTATTTCATTGAGTTGATCTTCAACTTCTGATATCCTTTCTTCTGCTTGGTCAATTCTGCTGTTGAAACTTGTACATGCTTCGCGAAGTTCTCGTGTTGTGTTTTTCAGCTCCATCAATTCATTCATATTCCTCTCTAAGTTGTCCATTCTCGTTAGCATTTCATCAAGTCTTTTTTCAAGGTTCTTAGTTTCTTTGCATTGGGTTAGAACATGTTCTTTTAGCTCACAGAAGTTTCTTATTATCCATTTTCTGAAAGCTGATTCTGTCATTTCATCACACTCATTCTCCGTCCAGTCTTGTTCCCGTGCTGGTGAGGAGTTATGCTGCCTTGTAGGGGGAGAGGTGTTCTGGTTTTGGGTGTTTTCATCCTTTTTGCGCTGGTTTCTTCCCATCTTTGTGGATTTATCCGCCTATTGACTTTGTAGTTGCTGTCTTTCTGATTTTGGTAATTTTAAGTCTGCAGCAGCTGAACTCATAAACCCCCTTTTCTTCTCCCCAGGTGTTCTGGCCCAGGGGTTTAGCACTTTATGTTTTTCAGCTGTGTTGCTACCGTTTTCCCTGCCCACAAGGTGGCAGTCTAGTCACACTCAGCCTGCAGAGGCTTCGCTGAGCTGTTGTGGGCTCCGCCCAGCTTCCGTGTGAGCTTCCCTGCAGTCCTGTGAGTGTAGTTAGAACTGCTTCCGCTATGCTGGCCCGCCCCTGTAGTGACGGAGTCTCTGTAGTGGCGGGTTGTCTTGGTTACGGAAAATTGCCCCGGGAACTGTAGGGTGTTTCCCGATGGAGGACGCCCCTCCCCCACAGAGCTGAACCGTCCCGGGTTCAGCCGTGTTTCCAGAGGGGCCCTCTTTGTCCTGTAATCTCTTGGCTTGCCTCCTTGCCACAGTTCCCCTTGCTGGCCCAGAGGGGACACAGTCTCGTTCACTTTGTTCAAGGAGCCGCTGCTCCCCGTCCCCCGTGCAGGCCGAGCGGCTGCTCCGGTCCAACCAGCGGCGCTGGGAATGCGGGGAGCTTCTCCGCGCAATTAAAATCCGCTGCCCTGTGTGCCGCTGCGTCAGCCGAAGCAGCGGCTCTGAGATTCGTGGCACTCCCTTGCCCGGGGGTCTCCTGGCTTGGCTCCCTGCTTCAGCTCCCCTTTCTGGCTCAGAGGGAACTCTGTCTCTCTCGCTCTGCGCAAGAAGCCACTGCCCCCCGCTCCAGGGCGTAGGCTGAGCGGCCACTCCGCTCAAACCAGCGGCGCTGGAGACCCGTGGGGCTTTTCCTCCTGTGAATCTCCTGGTCTGTGGGCAGTAAAAGTCCGTCTGGAAATGCGGCGTCCACTCACCCTCTGCGCCTTCTCTCGGAGCTGCAATCCCGACTTCCTCTTAAGTGGCCATCTTGGATCGATCCCCTAAATATCAGACTTGTTATCTGCCACACTGTCTTTTATAGCTTATTAAATTTTATTTAGAAAGTTGTTTTAAACAATAAAAATGATCATTTCATCTAGAGATAAAATGAAAAAGAAATTTTAAAGGCTCCGAAGACTGTTACCTTATATGAATCGTGTAGAAGGGGCTCTTTTCATACAAGGGTTTAAAATTTTTCCAATAAGCTGGGAAGGGCAGTGACTACAGAAAGATTCTCCATGATCACACTTTCATGTCTGGTTGCAAAAGTGGGCCATGAATACCCTCATCTTGGTGCCTACTGTGGAGTTGTCTGTCTTTATGGGATTTTACACAGCTGACAGCTAATGCAGGTGTTTAAATGCAAAATCTGACACTGATGTTTTCCCCTAAATGACACTTCGATTCATAAATTATATGAATATGGGTAGCACTATTCATTTATGAAATAATGCAGCTATCACTTAGTAGTGCAATTCAAAACGTCTTTCACTTTATTTAGCTATTTCCAACCCCATTACATGTGACTATGAAAAGAATAAAAATTGATTAGACAAGGAGTAAAAAGTGGGCAAAAGCATTTCCCAGCATGTTGCCCGCCTCATGGCAAAATGATGGAGTTGTAGCATTTTATTTCCTATTGAAGACATGTTTCTTGCTTAGGTGGCCTGTTTCTGATTAAAAGCATCTTTGTACTATTGCATTTGCTTCCATAAAAAGAATATGCTCTGTGCCAGGAAAGAGTCTGGTACTAAGACTAAGCGCATAAAAAGATGTTACTGCGGCAAAACAGGATATTCCTGGTTCTGAAGCTTGTAGGTTGGTGGGTCTGGAAAATGTAGCAAATCATTTTCCCTTAGCTTCTACTTTCTCTGTGTTGGGTCCATAATAAAAGGAGAAATGATATAACCATTACGAGCAGCCAAAACATCAATGATAGCTATAATTTTTTCAGGGCTTTCCAAATATGATTTCCTTCAAATCTATTATTTACAATTGTCAAAAGAACTTGGAAATATGGAATTATTATCCTGTTTTACAGATGTGGACTTTGAGGCTCAGCTAGGTTAAGTGACTTGCACAGCTAGGTAATGAATGCTAGACCCAGGTCTGTCGGGCACATGCCCATTCTCTTTCCACTTCCCCAGAAAGTGATTTTCCCTAGAATGTCAATTCCTCGTCTCTCATTCTTGTAACTACGTAATTTAGGGTTTATAGTGCTTGTGTGTGAGAAAAGGTAAAAAATTCCCATCGACTCTCTTCCCAGATGTGGTTCACAGGCTTGTGTGACAGGGGAACGCTTGCTTTCATAATTTTTTAAGGTTTCTAATTAAAGCATTTTGCTGTTTAGGATTTTCTTTTTGAATTTTGGGAAACGTCTAGAAGCAGATCTATTCTGTCTTTTTCAGGAAGAGTAGGGAGAACGTAGGTCTGTCTCTCAGGTGGCACTTGGGGAGTGTCATTCTGGCCAGTCATCCATCGTAATGAGCTCCAGACACAGCCTCTGGTGTACTTATGCGGGAATGCAACTGAGAAGCAGCACTAACTCGAGTTCTGTGAAGAATAGTTTGTCTAAGGATAAGGGACATATTTTGCATTTACTTTTGTGAAATGTGGTATTTGGGATGAGGACCTTGCATTTTGAGCAGAATGTTGCTTGTTGCTAATTTCTCACGCGGTCTTTGTCAAGAAGTACAAACTCAGTGGGCAGTGTACAGCACGAGGAACATGTCCCAGGAAGTTTGTGAATTGCACTGCCAGATGGTCTCAGCTCTCCGAGGGCTGCTCCAAAGTCATACAGATTCTTTATTCATTAATTTCAAAATGTTCCTAACATTTTCATAGACATAAGACTTTTAAAGGAGGAAAATATCCATTTTAGTAAAAAAGAAAATAGTAGGTTTGGACATATATATTTTGCAGGTGAATACAATCCTACATTTACTAAAAAAGAATACATGATATGATAATATCTATGTTCAAAATATATTTACATTTGTAATGCATCGCTTATTAGAAATAGGTAAGTTTGTCATTGTTTCCCCATATGCTTATGAGTGGCAGACAGAGCTTTTATAGACTAGCTTTTTCTGTGTTCTATTTTAAATATGACATGAAACTTATTGCATAGAACTTCCCTCCTTTTTCTCTTTTGATTTATATATCTTCCAGAACCCTGTATGATCCTGATTCTGAATTTTCAGTCAGCTGGCCTCTCTACCAGGTCTGTACAGGAAATGCTATCAGATTGGTTCTCAGGCTAAAAATGCCATAGTTAGAACGAAAGGAAAGGGTTTAAGTAAACATGGCCAATACCGAAAAACTTACTGTTAAATATAGACAAGAAGGACATGAAATAATAGGTATAACTAGAATGTGTTTTTTTGTTTTAAATCCCCACCCCCAGGTTTGTAACCATAGTATAATTTCTGAAGCAATTGTCATGAATATATTCTGAAAGACCAAAGAAAAACTAATTCTATCCTTTTTACATTCATATAAAGTCATTAGGTCTCTCTATTTTTTCCCTTTATTGTGTAGAATCTGAAAGTGGTATTTTTGAAATTGTTAACACAGCACAGATGGCCTATTCTAATCAGTCTGGCCTCTTCACAGTCCATTCACACCCCATGTTTGCTCCACCTCAGATGGGTCCTTGTGTTTCGTCTATTCACCTGGCTCTGTTCCTGCCTCCAGGGTCCACATATGACCCTTCAGTATCACTGGTGAGCGCAGCCTTCCCTTGCTTCAGAAAAAGTGTAGCCCTTCATTGTTGCTTAGTGCTCTTTGCTATGCTGCTTTTTGGTATGAGTTTGCCTTCACAACTATATTGCGGGCTTGCTAAAGGGAAGGAAACCGTCATATACATCTCTCGGCACAAAGCAAAGCTGGGGCACCCAGGAGGAGCTCATTGACTTAGAGCCTGCTTTCTGCTATGTTGTTTTTATTGTTTTATTGAGGGAGACACTGCAGAGCATAAACTATGTCCTTGAAACCAAGGCACTCTTGGGAACTATATTAATTTAGGGCACATGGGCCCTATTTATTTACTGTTTCAATATACTGAGTTGAATGTACTATCAATCACAGAATCTGGCAGTATTTTAAAAATGCAGTACTTCTGCATGTTTCCGCTTTGCCCCTTCTCTGATGACCTTTTGGAAGCAGTGGAGTGGGTCTAGAAGAAGAGAAGTACTTGTCATGCTCTGTCAACTTCTAGAACCTGAATTTAAAAACTTAAAGAGATCAAGAATTCCTTTTGTCATTTTCTTAAAGAAGAAATTCCCTCTCTACCGGTACAGAAAACCACAGTATAGGGGTATCTTCTTTTATTGTGCTTAGCTTTACAGCACTTCACAGATAATTGCATTTTTTACACATCGAAGGTTTGTGGCAACCCTGAGTCAAGGAAGTCTACTGGCGCCATTTTTCCAACAGCATGTGCTCATTTCATATTTCTTTGTCACTTTGGGTAATTCTTGCAATACTTTAAATGTTTAAATTATAATTTCTGTTATGCTGGTCTGTGATGAGTGATCTTTGATGTTCCTATTATGATTATTTTGAGACACCACTAACCACACCCATATAAAATGTGAACTTTATCTAGAAATGTGTGTGTCCTGACTGCTTCAACCACCAGACATTTCTTTGTCACTCTCTCCCTCTTCTTGCTCATCCCTATTCCCTGAGATAGAACGATATATGAATTAGGCCAATTAATAGCCCTACAATAGCCCCTAAGTGTTAAAGTGAAAGGCCGCGTTGCATGTCTCTCATTTTAAATCAAGCACTAAAAATGATTGAGCTTATTGAGGAAGGAATGTCAAAAACCAAGATAGGCTGAAAGCTAGGCCTCTGTGCCAAGCAGTTATTCAAATTGTGAATGCGAAAGAAAAGTTCCTGAAGAAAATTAAAAGTGCTACTCCAGTGAACACACAAATGACAAGAACGCAAAAGAAACTTCTTGCCGATGTGGAGAAAGTCTGAGTGGTCTGCATGCATAAAACCAGCCACAACATTCCCTGAAGCCAAAGCCTAATCCAGAGCAAGATCCTAATTCTCTTTAGTTCTAGGAAGGATGAACGAGATGAAAACACCAAAGAAGAAAAGTTGGCAGCTAGAAGAGGCTGGTCATGTGGTTTAAAGAAAGAAGCTGTCTCCATAACATACCAGCGCAAGGTGGAGCAGCAAGTGCTGATGGAGAAGATGCAGAAGTGATCCAGAAAATACAGCTAAGATCATTGATAAAGGTAGCTATACTCAATGGCGATAAAACAGACTTCTATTGTAAGAAAAGGCCATCTAGGACTTTCATGTCTACAGAGGTGAAGTCAACACTTGGCTTTAAAACTTCAAAGGACAAGATGAATTTATTTTTTTTAGGTGCTAATGCAGCTGGTGACTTATAAGTGGAAGCCAGTGCTCATTTACCATTCCAAAAATCCTAGGTCCCTTAAGAATTATGCTAAATTTATTCTGCTTTGCTCTATAAATGGACCAACAAAGTTTGGATGACAGCACATCTGTTTACAGCATGGTTTACTGATTATATTAAACCCAGTGTTGAGAGCTACTGCTGAGAAAAAAAAAAGATCCTTTCAAAATATTACTGCTCATTGACAAAGCATCTGGTCACCCAGGAGCTCCAATGGAAGTGTCAAGGACATTATTTTTTTATTTTTTTTAGATGGAGTCTCCCACTGTCGCCTGAGCTGGTATGCAATGGCATGATCTCAGCTCACTGCAACCTCCAGCTTCTGGGTTCAAGCGATTCTCCTGCCTCAGCCTCCCCAGTAGCTGGGATGACAGGCATCCACCACCGTGCCCGGCTATTCTTGTGTTTTTAGTAGAGAAGGGGTTTCACTATGTTGACCAGCCTGGTTTTGAAATCCCAACCTCATGATCTGCCTGCCTCAGCCTCCCAAAGTGCGTGAGCCACTGCACCTGGCCAACATTAATGTTTTTATACCTGCAAACACGGCATCCATTCTATAGTCCATGGATCAAGGAGCCATTTCAACTTTTAAGTCTCATTATTTACATTTTGTAAGGCTACAGCTGCCATAGATAGTGATTCCTCTGTGGGTATGGGCAAAGTCGATTGAAAACCTTCTGGAAAGGATTCACCATTGTAGGTGCTATTAAGGACACTTGTGATTTACAGGAAGAGGTCAAAAATATCAACATTAACAGAAGTTTGGAAGAAACTGATTCCAACCCTCATAGATGACTTTGAAGTGTTTAAGATTTTAGTGGAGGAAGTCACTGCAGATGTGGTGGAAATAACAAGAGATCTATAATTAGAAGTGGAGCTTCAAAATGTGACTGAATTGTTGTAATCTCCTGATAAAACCTAAATGGATGGGGAGTTGCTTCCAAAGAAATTGGTTTCTTGCGATGGAATCTACTCCTGGTGAAGCTGTTGTGAGCATTATTGAAATGACAATAAAGCTTTTAGAATATTCCACAAACTTAGTTGACAAATCAGTGGCAGGGTTTAAAAGGATCAACTTCAGTATTGAAAGAAATTTTACTGTGGGTAAAATACTATCAAATGGCATAGCATGCTACAGAGAAAAAGTTCATGAAAGGAAGACTCAGTCAATGTAACAAACTTCACTGTGACCTTATTTTAAGAAATAGAGGCTGAGCATGGTGGCTCATGCCCATAATCCTAGCTCTTTGGGAGACGAAGGCAGGGGAGGTTCGCTTGAGGCCAGTTCAACACTAACCTGGATAAAATAGTGAGACCCAGGTGCTATGAAATAAATAAATAAATAAATAAATAAATAAATAAAATTAGCTAGGCATGGTGGCATTTGTAGTGTAGCTACTTGGGATGCCGAGGCAGGAGGATTCATTGAGCCCAGGAGTTTGACACTGTAGTGAGCTATAATCATGCCACTGCACTCCAGTCTGGGCTGCAGAGAGAGACCATGTCTCTTCCAATAAGAAAGAAAGAAAGAAATTGTTACAGCCACCCCAACCTTCACCAATCACATCCTGATAAGTCAACTGCCATAAAAATAGGCAGGACCCTCCACCAGCAAAAAGAGTGTCACTCACTAAAGGTGCAAATGATAGTTAGCATTTTTTAGCAATAAAGTATTTTTAATTAAGGTATGCACATTGGTTTTTTAGTCATAACAGCATTGCACACTTCAGAGACTACAGTAGGGCTGGGCGCAGTGGCTCACGCCTGTAATCCCAGCACTTTGGGAGGCCGAGGCGGGTGGATCACAAGGTCAAGAGATCGAGACCATCCTGGTCAACATGGTGAAGTTTAGTAGAGACGGGGTGTCTCTACTAAAAATACAAAAAATTAGCTGGGCACGGTGGCGTGTGCCTGTAATCCCAGCTACTCAGGAGTCTGAGGCAGGAGAATTGCCTGAACCCAGGAGGCGGAGGTTGCGGTGAGCCGAGATTGCGCCATTGCACTCCAGCCTGGGTAACAACAGCAAAACTCCATCTCAAAAAAAAAAAAAAAGAGACTACAGTATATTATAAACATGACTTTTATATAAACTGGGACACCAAAAAATTTGTGTGACTCACTTTATTGTGATATTTGTTTTATTGCAGTGGTCTGGAACCAAACCTGCAATAACTCCAAAGTGTGCCTGTAATTTTGGTCACCCTTAGAATTACACCCATCGAATTAGAAGGTAATTGGTTATCTTACAGTAGCATTTGTCAAGGTGGACCTATTACATTATTCCTGTTTTTCTTTTCATTTAGGAAGTCATCTGATTTCAGTGTGTCTGAGATGTCATGGGTGTGTACGAGGCCTGTATAGGACCATGTCCCCAGGCAGTCTTAGTCAAGGTACATTTCAATAACGTATTGTAAATAGTGCTTCCCAGGTAATCAGGTTCCCTGGAAGCTTTGAGTTAGGTAATGGATCTAGTGGAGTGCGGCTCAGAGTAGCAGGGGTTGGGACAGATTAATCCCCGGACAGAACCACTGCCTAAATCACTAACTCTATCTGACACAAAAATTTTATTTATTCTATTATTATTATTATTATGAGATGGAATCTCACTCTTTTGCCCAGGCTGGAGTGCACTGGTGCGATCTTGGCTCACTACAACCTCCACCTCCCGGGTTCGAGCAGTTCTTCTGCTTCAGCCTCCTGAGTAGCTAGAATTACAGGCATGCACCACCATGACCGATTAATGTTTGTATTTTTAGTAGAGAAGGGGTTTCACCACGTTGGCCAGACTGGCCTTGAAGTCTCCTCAGGTGATCCAGTCACTTCAGCCTTCCAAAGCGCTGGGATTACAGGTGTGAGGCACTGTGCCCGGCCATGACACAAAAATTTAAAATGTATCCAGGTTAGTGCTGAAATGCCCATTGTTTGCAGGATGTCTGAGCAGAGCAAAAAAATGGACAAAGCTATCCAGTGTAAGGGATACATACAACTGGAACCAGCCCAACAAAAAGGTGCTGCCAGAAACTCTATGAAGAAACTGAGATAGGGATCATTTCATTCTCAGCAGAGATTATGAATGACAACCAGACATTTAGGCAAAAGGTCATCAGGTAGGTCAGACCCACCGGTAGATGCAGGGTGGGGATGGGGTGATCTGAAGTCTGATGCTGTCACAAGCTAAATCCATCCTGAAAGTGTTGGGGCACTTGGCAGACCTAGCCCTGACCTTCCTTACTGGTGTGTGATAGCCTCTCAAACTACTCCCCGATCTCACTTTCATCCTCAGGGTTCCACACTCAGCCAGCACATTACCGGCCTCAGGGCAGTAAGGGGGTTGTTGGGAACTCTCAGAAAGACTCCTGAGAAACCAGGTAGGTTTTGGCTTTGACTTGAAGATGGCATTAGGTGGCCCAAGACTATTTAGCCAAAGTAGTTCTTGTCTCTGTCCTAGAGTGAACCCAAAGCTTCAGTTGCCAAATTACTCTGTAGGGTCTCCTGGGCTTTCCAGACCACAAGAGCCCTCTCTGGGCAAGAGTTTGACTCCAGGATTAACCTCAAGCTCAATGTACTTCTTTGGAATCCCTCTGGCATGGAAACAGCCTTCCGTGGTAGGCAGCCCGTGTGTGGTGTGGTGTTGCTCAACCCAGCACACTCTCCTTAATGTGTGACTTCACAGGGAAGGTGTGGCTAAGGCTGGAGGGCTGAGGTTAGAGGTTTCTCAGAAATGTCTGTCTTACAAAGCGGTTATTTTTCTGTTGAATGACTTTGAGCCTATTGCTTTCATTTTCCTCAAATATCTATCAGTGCCTTGTACCTTATGAGCAAACAAACTGAAACAGAAAGTCATTTTTTAGATTTTATATTTGGTACAGGATTAGAAGCTGTGCTGTGTTCACACACCAGCTATAGCCTGTAGCACAGAAGCCGTGCCTGCTCTTCCAACACATCGCGGTGATATTCAGTTAGAAGGGGATTAAGGATGAGGGAAAAAAAAAGGTCAGTGTCTATTTGTAGGTAATTCTCAAAGTCCCCTTTCAGAATTTCAATTCCTTCTTCTTTCTTGTTTTTTTTTCCATGTGTGTTGTGGCCTTAAGACTTTTTGGAAACACTGATGTCCTACATTCTCATCAACAGCCATGGATCAAAATGCCAATTACATTTTATTGCAGTGTCCTGAGCTGCCCAGTCACCTCATGCTAAATTTAGGTTTAAATAAATAGAGCATTTCAGTTCCAGTGGTACTAGAAAGCAGCTGGAATAAAGATGGGTTTGTGTATTATTTTTGTACTACTGTAATATGAATGATAATTTTGAGTTATTTTTGTCTTGTTGTTTTAAATGAAACAAATATATTTATCAATCTTTTTCATAAAAGATCCTGAATAAATTGAATATACAACCAGATCTACTTTCCATTCTGAAAGTCCCAAACAGAAACAGACTTTCCAGTCTCTTCACCACTTTAGAACCTTTGACTATGTTCAATGTCACACTTCTAGTATTATCCTCTAGTTATTCATGCGAATGCATCTTCTCCCCAGCAGGTGCCTAAGGAGAGGGACTCGTGTTCTTCTTCCCCAGACTCTCTGGGAGCACCCGCCATGGACCTGGTATACAGTGAGGGAGTCAAGAAACACTTGTTGAAATGATTTCCCCTTAATATAAAATGGAAGTTATAATATCTAGACATACTTTTAAAACACTATTTAGGCTGGGTGTGGTGGCTCATGCCTGTAATCCCAGCACTTTGGAAGGCCAAGGCAGGTGAATCACGAGGTCAGGAATTCAAGACCAACCTGGCCAACATGGTGAAACCCCATCATAAGTAAAAATACAAAAAATTAGCTGGGCATGGTGGTGGGGACCTGTAATCCCAGCTATTAGGGAGGCTGAGGCAGGAGAATCACTTGAACCCGGGAGGCGGAGGTTGAAGTGAGCCGAGATCGTGCCACTGCACTCCAGTGGTGACAGTGTGAGACTCCATCTCAACAAACAAACAAACAAACAAACAAACACACACAACTTTTCGAACATATATGCCGTATAAAATATAAACTTAGAATTAAGGCTTCTCTTACCTCTGCCTCCCAGTCACCCAGTTCCCTCATGAGAGGCTGCTAGGACCTTCCTGTGTAACTTTTCAAAAATACTGCATTCCCTTACACACATCCACTTAGAGAAATACATATGTATGTATCAAATGCCAGAAAAATGTATACATTGTCCTGCACTTGATTTTTTTCACCTAATAATATATCCTGGAGAACATCCCATGAAGCTAGTACATTATTTTGTTGTTGTTGGCATTTTTTTTAAGAGCTGCGTAAGAATACAGTCTATGGATGTACATTTTCCCAAACTTATTACTATTATAATTACATAACAGGAATATTTTTGTATATGTGCCATTTTATAAAAGTGTAAGTGTAACCGAAGGATAAATACCTAGAGATAAAATTGCTACGTAAAGGCATTGACAAATTGCTCTCTACTAATTTTCTCTCCAACCAACTTATAATGCATGTGGTGAGTAATTCCTTGACGTGCCCTGTGATACCCAAGTGAAGAATGTGACATTATTAATGGCAAACACTTACACAGTACTTAGTCTGTGCCAGGCACTGGTCTATGTGCTTTACATACATTATCTCAAATAGGACTCACAACAACCATGCGAGGGAGGTCCTTTCATCACCTCTAATTTACAGATGAGATAAAACATTTTGCCTTAGGTCACCCAGCTGGTAAATAGCAGATGACATCTGAGCCCAGCCTGTCTGGCTCCAGGAGTCAGTTCTTGTAACCATGGCCCTAGACTGTGCTAGTGATGACACTTTTCCATCGATATTCTGTATGAGGTAAAAGAAAAATTTCTCAAGAAATAAATGTTCTACAGTTGAATAAGGAGGAGTGTAGTGCTCCTTGGTGCAGTCCTTTACACTGGCCTGAGTCCCTTCCCATCACTTCCTGGAGAATTGAGCCCCTGCTTCACTAGCATGTTCTCTTATGTCAAGGTAGTCATAATTTAGGGAGATATTGACCTGCATGTAGATGAATCTTTTATTGCTTTGGCCTCTCTGTTCCTCAAGTTTCTCTACCTCAATAACCTTACCGTCTACTGCACCTCAGGTCTCTTTTCCTGTCAATAGACATGACATCTAGATCTTCTCATCATCAATGACTGCATGTCTTTTATCATGTCCATTTTAAGCATCCCATCCTCAGACCAATAGTTCCTATTTTTCTCAGTCACTGCCTCGAACATCCTTGCTCTACTAGACCTTCCACCCCACTGAGGTCTTCATTCTATTAATTCTATCATTTTTCTCATTGTCTACCCCGACACTGATGCCCTCATTTCCTCGCTTCTGCTGCAGCTTAGGTTTCACAGTCCATTGCCACAATCATTCTTAACAAGCCTCTTAACATAGCCTTCTAACAAGTCTCTCTGCTCTCTTGCCCCCTTTCAATGTATTCTCAAAACAGCAGGTGACTCTATTAAAATGTAAGTGAGATTAAGTAACTTGTCAACTTAAATTCCTCCAATATCCTCCCATTTTACTCAGAAAAAGGCAAAGTACTTTAAATGGCTTACAAATTGCCACACAGCATCTTTCGCTTATTTTCATGCAAATCTCCCTCTTCCTCACCCGGCTTAAGCCACACTGGCTTCCTTTCCGTTTCTCTGACTCTCCAGTCCAGCCTCTGCCCTGAAGCCTTTGTATTTGTTTTGTGCCTTTGCCTCATACCTCCTTCCTCCAGATACCCACATGGCACCCTCTATCACTTCCACAATCCCTAGCAAAGTAGCATTGCAAGTATGATAATTTCAGTCACAAAAGTCAGATGTGCAAATATTTCCTTTATTAATTTTTGGTACTGAGTTCAACATTGTACGTTTCCTTTCATGAACCTAACATTTAGTCAAACATGTATCACTGTTAAAACTTTTTGTTAAGTTTTGAAGCTTTCTAACTTAACAAAAAACCCTCTTCTCATATTCTTTTCCTCATAGGTAATATAAATGGAAG
This sequence comes from Aotus nancymaae, assembly GCF_030222135.1. NCBI lineage: Eukaryota > Metazoa > Chordata > Mammalia > Primates > Aotidae > Aotus > Aotus nancymaae. The sequence goes on from NW_026988425.1 coordinate 76,161,858, forward strand.
ATAAAAGCTTAGAGACCTAACATAGGAATGGGGATGGATTTGTTCCAGAGCGATAGGCCCCATAGAGATCTATTTTTGCTTGAAATGTATACTTTCTGTTTAGCTGTTTGCAATTCGTTTGTAACAACAAAGAACTGGAAATAGCTTCAATATCTATAAGTAGAAGATGGTGCTTGGCATATTTATATGATAAAAGGCTATTTGGCCATTAAAAACAACAGTGGAAAAATCTGAAAATGTTGACATGGAAAGATTTTTAAACTGAGTGAAAAAGAATTATAAATGGGACAAAGATGGAGGCATTGTATATGAAGTTATTTCTTTTTTTTTTTTTTTTTTTTGAGACGGAGTTTCGCTCTCGTTACCCAGGCTGGAGTGCAATGGCGCCATCTCGGCTCACCGCAACCTCTGCCTCCTGGGTTCAGGCAATTCTCCTGCCTCAGCCTCCCGAGTAGCTGGGATTACAGGCACGCGCCACCATGCCCAGCTAATTTTTTTGTATTAGTAGAGACGGGGTTTCACAATGTTGACCAGGATGGTCTCGATCTCTTGACCTCGTGATCCACCCGCCTCGGCCTCCCAAAGTGCTGGGATTACAGTTATTTCTATATATTCTATTTACATATAGGTAAATGATAGAGTCTAGTTAGTATGATATAAATAAATAAATAATATTTCTTTAATTATGCATAAGAAACCATGAAAAGTTTACTTTGGGAAAAGAGTGGCTAAGGAGACTTAGTTTTAATTCTCTTTTTCTCCAGTTTTGTTTTAAAATCATGCACACATTTTAAATTTTTAAATTTTAAGTTACACTAAAATATCAAACTGCGTTACGTAGTATGAACTTATTTGTTACTCAGTAGACAGCATATCACTTTCAGACTCTTACTGAGCATGTCATACCATGCCAGGTGCTAAGAAGCCCATAAAAGAAGAAGAACCATTATCCTAAGGAAATCTGAAACATGATAGGTGATATGGTTCGGTTGTGTCCCCATCCAAATCTCATCTTGAATTTCAGTACCCATAATCCTGACATGTTGTGGAAGGGACCTGGTGGGAGGTAATTGAATCATGGGGGTGCTTACCTTTGTGCTGTTTTCATGATAGTGAGTTCTCACAAGATCTGATGATGTTTTAAGGGGCCTTCCCCCTTTTGCTTGGCACTTCTCCTTTCTGCCACCATATGAAGTAGGATGTGTTTGCTGCCCCTTCTGCCATGATTATAAGTTTCCTGAGTCCTCCGCAGCCATGCTGAATTGTATGTCAATTAAACCTGGTTCCTTTATAAGTTACCCAGTCCTGCTGTCTACTGAATAACAAATAAGTTCATACTACATAACACAGTTCAATATTTTAATGTAACTTAAAATTTAAAAATTTAAAACATGTGCATGATTTTAAAATAAAACTGGAGAAAAGCAGAATAAAAACTAAGTCTTCTTAGCCACTCTTTTCCCAAAGTAAACTTTTCGTGGTTTTTTTATGCATAATTAAAGAAATATTATTTATTTATTTATATCATACTAACTAGACTCTATCATTTACTTATTACTTTATTAGCAGTGTGGGAACAGACTAATACAATAGGGAAAATTTGATTCATAGAAACAACAGGAGAAGAGCAAGAAATACGTATCATTCAGGCTAATGTCCATGAAGTGAATGATGGATGTCATATAAATTGAGATACGGAGAACCTTGTTTAGTAGATGCCATCAGGTAAAGGAGGTGTAATCTGAATTTGGTGTTGAAAGAAATGTAGGGATTAGACTAGAAGAAAGAAATAGAGAAGATAATCCCAGTAGAAGTAACACATATCAGAAAGCTTTAATAAAGCCACAGGTAAGAAACCCGTAAACTGAAATGTTGTAGAAAGGTAGACTGGCACCAGCATGAAGATTGGTAGAGATGGATAGAGAGTGGGGAGGAAACAGGTTTGAAGACAGAGATAGAAATGAAAGCCTGTGTATTTCAGTCTAAAGTGGAAGAAAATAATTTGCATGTAGAGAAAAGGATGAATCCAAAATGTGATGGAAAAGAAAAAAACCCTCTCATATAGAGCCTGATTAAATATTAGCACTGCAAAATGATTTTCAGAAAATAAACATTTCCAAAAAATTTTCCATTGCTCTTTGGGCACATACTGATATAATATATATTGAAATAATATCATGTCTATGCAAGTAAGAGCTGAAGACTAGAAAAACAGTTTATAAAGGCTTTGGCAATACAATCAGAGATAGAGGAAAATGCAAGTAACTGTAAATCTGTTAACAAAATTGAATATAAATTCCAATCTTATTCTCAAAAAAGCAGGAAAACAAAATAAAAAAAATTAAGAATAATCGATTGCAAAATTCAGATATAACAGAAAATATTGAAAACCTGCGTAGATAGAACAAGAAAAAAAATACACTGCTAACTTATTATCTCTATGAGAAAGGAAATGAATGGTTCTATGGGACTTTTAATGTAATGCTTCAACCTTGACTCCAGACATGGGGAAATAAAGTGTTGTCTTCCTGGCTACTTCCCCTGAATTGGCCCTACCCTCCAGGATGACGTTAATAGAAGGGAGTAGAATCCAAGGTCTGGGCTGGCAAGAACAGGGAATAGAATTCAAGGTCTAGAATGATTACATTGCCCTGAACCATTACACAGAGTACCGGAAGACTGAACATCATCTGCATTTGGTCAAAGAACATTTCCTAATAAATAAGGGTTCCTTTAAGTAGCAATGACATAGTAACTAGATGAGACAACGTGGATGTAAAACTACAACTACACGATTTATTACTTAGCATCTATGCCAATCTAAGTCGGCAGGAGTAGCAATAGGTCTGCAATACCCAGAAGGTCTTTCTTGTGCTTCATTTTACAAGTGTCACATTCTTCCCCTTCATTGACACCTATCTTAATCTCCATTAAAAATCATATCCGAATGTCTTCTAGACTGTCCGTTAATGTGGCACTCCAAGCTACATGTGGCTCCTCCCTTAATTATTGTTTACTTCATTTTCATCTGGTTTTTCTTATCTAAATTTATTTTAATAGGATAAGGTTATTTTGTCAGATCAACAAATAAGGTTTTGACCAGAACTTTAAATGCTTCCTGGTCTGGTTTCTAATATATTCTGGCCCACCTTTTTATGGCAGACTGAATAAGGGCTCTGAAAATGTTTACACCCTAATCTCTGGAATCCATACATTTATATTAGATGGAAAAGGTACTGTCTAGATGTGATTCAGGTATAGATCTTGAGATGTGAGATTATCTTGGAGTATTTATTTGAGCCTAGTCACATGAGCCTTTAAAAGAGGGGTAACTTCCAGCTGCAGTTACAGAGAAATGCAGTGTGAGAACACTCATCATTACTGATTTGAAGCCAGAGGAAGAAGACCATGAGCCAAGGAAAGGGGGTTAAATCCAGATGCTGAGAGCAGCTCTCAGCTGACAGTCATCAAGGAAACAGGACCTTCATTGTACAATTACAGGAACTGAATTCTGTCAACAGCCTGATTAAGCAAGGAAGCAGATTCTTCCCCAGAATACGGCACTCCAAAATATGCCACTTTGGCGTAAGGATGATTTTGAGCTGAAGGCATTTAAGATTTAACTGATGCAGAAAGAGGGCTTCCTTTATCTGACCATAACAGAAGCTTTAGAGAAACGAGGACTGTTGTAAACTCTCTCTCCAGAGGAAGTTTTGTGTCCATGAAGAAAGCGGAAAGTTGGCACCAAGATGACCTCTGCACACAAACCTCACTCTATTTGTTTCCCCCTTCTAGTGACCTTCCCACAGTTTGCCCCCTTGGAAGCCTGAAACCTTTGTTTTGTCACTTCTCTACAAATGTATTGTTCTTTGTTAAAATTGTTTATGTAAGCCCAAGTTCTAACCATTCCTTTGAGTTGCTCACCTCTAAGTTTCTCCCAGATGTCTTCAGGTTGCATGTGTTAATAAGTAAGTTCTGCTTGCTTTTCTCTTGTTAATCTATTCTCTTGTCAATTTTATTCACAGGATTTCTGACCTACAGAAACTGTGAGATTATAAATTTGTGCTGTATTAAGCCAATAAATTCATGGCTATTTTCCCAGCAACAATAGAAAATGAATACACCTTTCTTGTGTGGTTAAGAGAATGCAAGTTATTCCCTGGGTTTTACTTTTCTCTGTTCTTATTTTATTTTTCTTTCCTGCTCAAGATGAAATGGATAGACACAATTCTTCATTTCATAATCTTTCAGTTGCTTCTGGCCAACTCTGATGTTTATCTGTGTGTAGTATAAACAGATTTTCTTTCTGATAAATGCATCTCCATCAACATAGAAGTTAAATAATGTTTAAATGGTAAAAAAGAATAGAATTTGAAACAGGATGAATATGACATAAAACAATAGAAAATTCAAAAAAAAAACTGTTTCTATACTTGTTTGTCTCTATCAGAGTCCATATGGCAGAAATTAGAAAATAAATAAAACATCAAGAAAGCATTGTTAAAAATAAATAGAAATTATTTAACAAGTAAACATAATAAAATGAAATATTTGTATTATAATAAGAGATGTAAATAGGAGAGACTAGACAGTAAAACAAAATTCAGTGGCATACTTATAGAAACACAAAAGGATTAAGTATTAAAGCGATTACAAAACCATATCTAATACATTCAGATTATAAGAAGGCATTGAATACAACATATTGGACAATGAATAAAACAAAAAGTGCAAAATAAGATAAAAGCATTCTTCTTATGTAATTAATATAATTTTCACACAAAATTTAACAATAATAAATCATCTATTTAATAACATGCTATTGAAGTATATAAAACCAAAACTGTTAAGGAGAAATTAAAAAACAAAAAAGTTAAGGATTTAAACATATCTTGCCATAGTTGACAAAAGAGTAAAATATAAATAATGATACCTGTGCTCTGAGTTGAAGAATATGATTTATTTAAATATATTAAATATATTTAAACATATACCTTATAAAAAGAAATGCAACCTTTGTCTTTTACCAGTGCCCATTAATTAGCATGCCAATAAATTCCTGAAAAGAGACACTTTAGAGGTTTTTATTTATTTATTTTTTTGAGACAGAGTCTCATTCTATCACCCAGGCTGGAGTGCAGTGGCGTGATCTCGGCTCACTGCAACCTCTGCCTCCCGGGTTCAAGTGATTCTCCTGCCTCAGGCTCCCAACTAGCTGGGACTACAGACATGTGCCACCCCGTCTGGCTAATTTTTTGTATTTTTAGTAGAGATGGGGTTTCACCGTGTTAGACAGGATGGTCTCGATTTCCTGACCTTGTGATCTACCCTTCTTGGCCTCCATAAATGTTGGGATGACAGGCGTGAGCCACCACGCCCAACCATATAGATCTTTTTAATATTCTTTAAGAAAACTGCTTTATTTAATATTAAACTTTTGCAACAATAGATTAACCTTAAAAATATAATAATTTAGAAATATTAACATACTAAGTATTTATTGCCTTAAGGTAGAAATCACCACTATAATAGAGAATATTTGCAAATCAATAAACATAAGGAAGCCATATGGAATCTAGCCAAGGGAGCACTCGGAGGAAAATTTATACATTGATACATTTATGGGATTAAATAGAAAAATAGGAAACTATAGCACTAATAAGAGTCATAAGACAGGCAAATGAGACAGATGCACACATGCTTTTCTAGGGAAATATAAATTTAACCAAAATTAATTCAAAGATGGTATGACTAAATAAAAAAGATAAATGCCATTCTTATTTAAAAACTACCCTTATGAAAAGTCTTCTGACCGCTCCACAAAACCACATTTGCGCTACTACTACCATGAGTCTAATGCCATTCCAAGAAAAGGACAGGAGAAATTTGTATGTAGGTACAGTAGGTGGTTTCCATCCGTGATCAGTTCTAGGCAGCACTGAGCAGACTGCTCTGATAGAAATGTGTACTCCAATAATACACAACATGCCACCATAAGAAATAATGTTCTTTAAAAGTTCAGCTGCCCCTTAAAGATATGAACCATTAAGACCATTATATCTAGATGAGTTTAGTAGGTTGCTTTACTCCACAGTGAAAAGAGAAATGAAGCAAAATGGATCATTAATGTGGTTTTTGGAGCACCTCCAATCTAACACTTTAAATATCTTGTCCCGTCTTCTTTCTCCAGCATCGTTGCTGTAATCAGTTCTTCCAAAGCTTCTGCTGCCACATTTGTGCAGGTGTGATCCGATACCTTGGCTTGGTTGGCTATGCATACCTCTGTTAACAGATTTCTTTGATGTGGAGGTGTGGGATGGCCACTGAAATTCACTTTTTACTTACACATTTGTATCCTAGAAGCGTGGGAACATTAGTGCACAAGGGCTATCCTCTACCAGAAAGGGAGGAGAACATATGGCCGATTGCTTCCCCTCTCATCCCAATAGCGGAAGCCAACTCAGTAACAAGCTCTTGACTTGGCTTTCATTCCTTCCTGGTTTCAGTTGTCCTGCTACTCATTTCTTCTACCTGGATCACTTCCTCAAATTAGTGTTTAGCTTTTTCTGTGGATGTAAAAATCACTGAATAGTAAAACTTAAAAGAATTAAATTATATCATGAAGAATTCTACCTACTTTAGGGGTAGAGAGAATGGGTCAAAGAATAGAAGAATATTTTTCAGCTATTTCACTTCATTTTGCTTTCACCTGTTTAGTATTAAGTGACAAGACTAATTTGAAAATCCCTTCTCACATCCATAAACTCACATCCAGGAGAGTGAGAAAATATTCCCCTTCAATTTTTATGAATGAATTATGTGTAATGTTGCCAATGTATATGAACTATACAAGTCTTTAAATATGTATAAATTTTTGAAGCCATAGGTTTAGAATAAAAAGTTAAAAAAAAAAAATTTCAGGAAAGTCGGGGATATAATAACAGAATCTTTGCATGAAAGCCCTTTAGCATTCTTTAAAATTTTTTAAAACTTATTATTCAGCAAGAGAAAGACTGTGTTAATACCCTCTGTGATTTCAGAGAAATTAACACTTCAGCAGATGTCAATGATGCTTTTTTTCTTTAAGGGAAGACCTTGCTCAAATTCAAGATTTGGAGCAAATTTTCTACATGCATATCCATAAAAACATTTATGGATTTTAATGAAGGCCTATTGTAGGAAATGTCTAAATTATCCAGTTTGGGAAAAAAAGAGAAAGCAAAGATTAAAAGTAATGGGGATGAAATAGATGAAAGTCTGTGGTTTATATTATTGTTCACTATTTTTTTCCATTCCTCAGATTAGAGCTTTCTTTCCAGCATGCCATAAATACATACTTCTGTTTTATAGTGTATGTGTTATTGCACCATGGGTGACCAAAAGGAGGGTTTTGTTTTTGTTTTTGTTTTTTTCCTGTTGACTGCTAGCTGTCTGTCTTGACAACAGTGTTAGAAATGAACAAAGATATAGACGTCAAACTTACGTTATCAGTCCTGGGGACAGTAATGTGCTCAGAATCGAGGCCTCTGAGATTGGTCTGGATCTGTCCAATTCTAATGTCAATCCTGAGGGAGAAGAACCAGAACACAAGGGAGGAAGAGTAAGTACCAACCTGGAGACAAATTCAGGCAGTCAGAAACAGTGGTATGATCTGACCTTGAACGATATTTTCGATTACTGCTTCACTCTTCCTTTCCTTCAATGTGAAGAGACACTGTAATTGTGTAGCATAAATTTTCAAGTCTCCATTTTGGCTATAGGGATAAGTGTAAGAATTCCAATTAGATTTTACATTTATCTTTACTCTTTTTAGTTCCTCATTGTGAGTCAAGGGAATTATATATGAGCACTAGTTAATTGTCTAGGGGTTAGAGATATCTATTATTAAGCACCAATGAGTCCAGAAGTACAAACTGTTTCAGAATCCAAACTCTATTCTAATTTTCCTTTGGGTCGGGGAAGAGCAAAGCAGTAGGATGAATTTAAATTCTTGTTCCACAGGAGAAAACAATGTCCAAGAACCAAATTGTTTTTCAAAAATAATCAACACTCCAGCTGGCCAGGTTCCATTATGGATTTACTCTTAATGCAAAAGCTGCAGAGGTAAAAAGCGTTAAACACATCTTAGAATAGAGGCCGTAGATTACTCTGTAGTCTATTAGCCACAAGCAAAGTGCATGCATACGCATCTCTTTATATTGCTAGAGAGCACTCCATGGGAAGGATCTGATGGCACTTCCTAAATTCCATGTAGTCTGCAATCTCTGAGATTTCCTTTCTTACAGTTTTATGTTTATAGACCAAAAAATCTAAGGAGCTTGTCAGTTTCCTAGTTAATTTGATCATTTGGGTCAGCCAGATTAAATGATTCACGTTCCGGTTGAAATACGATTGACCTGGATGACCCGGTTTGGCGGTTTGCAATTATCCAGTTGACCCAGATATTGCCAAATCTCTACTTCATGGCAGTTTTACAACACTTGGAACAACTGCTTTAAGTATTCGTCTCCTGAGACCTAAGCTGGCTCTTGCTGCTAATGAGTTTAGTTACACACATGTTGCCTACTTGCAGCCTTCTTATTGCCAAAAAAATCCAGTTATAGAAGTAGATAAAAGACAATGAGATTGTTAGAGAATTAGGGTTCAATACCATTTTGGAGGGTTTGCCAAGGTCATAATAGTGTAGTGTAGGAGGAACAGGAATATCATAGGAATTAGGGAAAACTGATAATTTCCATTTTCACTTTAACCTCACTGGGAACTTGAGTTACAGTAGCCAACAGATTAGTGTGGCATCTACAACTACTGAGAGCAAGCTTTCTGTAGGGTGTCCTTGGTGACCGTCTCTAAGTTTTCTCAGGGAATCCTGTTAGAATTTTTACTTGCAGAGTTGTGGAAAGATGGCAAGGCTGCCTGAGAGCCCCACCTCCCTAGCTCTGGTTGGCAAGACTGCCAACCAGAGTGGCTTTGAGCCCAGGCTGACTGGCCAAAGCTGCCCCAATTTGGCTATGGAGGCATGTACAGTGTGCATTTAGCAAAGCGTTGGTTGGCAGGCATTTGGGGTCATGTAGACTTAATTTTGATTTTCAAAAATATCCCTGAAGCAAGCAGTGGGGACCTCCAAAGAGATTTGCTCCTTCTATATTACCTCATATAAATAAGAGGTATTTTTCTTCATGGGTTTAGTTTCATGTAAAACATTAAATAGGAAACTACAGTTGTGGCACAAAATTGTAGTAAAAACTGAATCAGTGGGAGCTAGTCACAGATCGTGCTTTTACCGCAAGGATTTTCCTCATTGTCACCCTTGTATTGCAAACCATTCAGTTACCACATAAAGAGGTATGTTTATAAAGATCAAATTTCTCCTGGTTTAGGCTTGGGAGGAGGCAAGTGTCCAGGAATTTATCAATTTCTTCCAGGTTTCCTAGTTTATGTGCATAGAGTTGTTTGTAATAATCTCTGATGATGGTTTGAATTTCTGTGGAATCTGTGGTGATATCCCCTTTATCGTTTTTTATTGCGTCTATTTGGTTATTCTCTCTTTTCTTTTTTATTAATCTGGCTAGTGGTCTATTTTGTTGATCTTTTCAAAAAATCAGCTCCTGGATTTATTGATTTTTTTGAAGGGTTTTTTGTGTCTCTATCTCCTTCAGTTCTGCTCTGATCTTAGTTATTTCATGTCTTCTGCTAGGTTTTCAGTTTTTTTTTTATCTTGCTCCTCTAGCTCTTTTAATTTTGACGATAGGGTGTCAATTTTAGATCTCTCCTTTCTTCTCATGTGGACACTTACTACTATATATTTTCCTCTAGAGACTGCTTTAAAGGTATCTCAGAGATTCTAGTATGTTGTGTCTTTGTTCTCGCTGATTTCGAAGAACATCTTTATTTCTGCCTTCATTTCATTGTTTATCCAGTCAACATTCAAGAGCCAGTTGTTCAGTTTCCATGAAGCTGTGCGGTTCTGGGTTCTCACTCATAGGTGGGTGTTGAACAATGAGAACACATGGACACAGGGAGGGGAGCACTACACACTGGGGTCTGTTGGGGGGAGATAGGGGAGGGACAATGGGGGGTAGGGAGTTGGGGAGAAATAGCATGGGAGAAATGCCAGATATAGGTGAAGGGGAGGAAGGCAGCTAATCACACTGCCACGTATGCACCTATGCAACAATCTTGCATGTTCTTCACATGTACCCCAAAACCTAAAATGCAATAAAAAATAATAAATAGATAAATGAGGAAGGTGACCAATAAAAATATATTTACAAAAAAAAAATCAAATTTCTCACTCTAATTTATGCATCAATAGTGAATATGCAGTTGTAAGTAATTTTAATCTCATAACCAAGGAGAAAAAATACACCTGTAGGTATCTTTATTTAAAATATAACAAAAGATACTTATATATGAAAAATAGTGAAACAACAGAAAAAAAGAAACTATCTTAAATTGCAGTCAAATAAACTTGTATTATATATTAGCATCTTTCTAATTCTAACTCTGGAATGTTTTATGGAGAAAAACAATGCCATCTGGTTGTCAGAAGATTTTTTTTTAGGTAAGATATAAATAATTAATTAAAAATTTTTCAGAATGACTTGTTTATTTAGAAGCTGAGGTGAAACTAAATGATTTTTAGAAGCCCCTTGTGAACCTATACTTCTGTATTCAATGTCTTGATGATAAATTGGCCTTGTGTACCTGGGAGGCATAAATACTAAAAGGCACACTAGACTCTTACAACTCTACATTCACCCTTTCCTATTAAGAAAGCCATTCCTGGAATCATTCAAGAGGACTCAGTAAAAAGTAGTTAACTTCCAAGTGATACCAGAAATTAGCAGTTTCAGCCCACATTGTGGTGGCATGCTAGGGTACACAGATCCTGGGTTTCATTATAATTATCTGTTCTTGTTCTCCCCATCCCCCTTTTCCCACCTGGTCTTACAGCAATTTCTCAACCCCATGATAATTAAGGTGGTTAGTCTTGACAGGAGTTTGAATTTAAAAATCTTAAAAGGGTTTTTGGATTGTTAAACAAGACTAAGATGAATGTTATTTGCTGCAGGGGAGGAGGGAATCTTAAGCACTGGAAGGTGTCAGAAGTCCAAAGCATTTTTAAGAGTCCCATTAGCAAAGCCCCTGGGAGGAGGAATTCTCTAGTAAATATCACTCAAGTGAAAGGTTTTTGGGGAGTTGACCTAGGTGGTCACAGACAATTTTTTTTTTTTCTGACTGGAATTTCTACCTTTTCTCTCTGGTTCCCAACCTTGTGCCCGATGTTGGGTTTCTGTCTCTGTCTGGAATGTCAATAACAATCTCATTTTTTTTTTTTTTTACCTTTTTATAACCTCTCTGTGTTTTCAATAGGCCTCTGGAATTTGGGCCAACCTCTCTGTGTTTTCAATAGGCCTCTGGAATTTGGGCCAACATGACACACCAATTACATACTCTCATGGAGGCCCAGCAGCCTCCTGGACTTCATTTTCATCTTACTCTTTCTCAGTGATGACAGCAAAAAAGAAAGAAGATAACAATGTATTGAAAAACAAGGAAAATGTGGGCCTAAACGGTGTTGAGAAGGACAAGGGGTAACATTAGATCAGAAGAAGACACTGTTCTTTAAGTTTCAACCTAGAAATATGCAAGAATATGCTAGAATACTCTGCAAAACACAGAAACCCATTTTCATTGGATTGTTATTTTATCAAAACCAGACAAATGAGACTGTCAGAAACACTGCATCCATCTAGTAATTGTATCTGCCATCTGTACCGGGATTCTTAGCCACCAGTTGTTATTGCAAGCATAAGGCTATATGAAATGCCCAGAGTGTCTCCAGATTCTACAGATATTTTTAAAAGATACAGTTTTCATTCTGGCTGCCAAATGAATAACCAAACAGAATTATATCTTAAAAACATGGTCAAAATCAAGCAAATAATGTTTCATTAACTTGCTTGAACTGCCATTTCTCCCAGTGTTTTAAACACTGGTATTCCATTATGTTCTATTTGCTCTTTTACAATCAGATAGTCTCTGGTCTTATTCCTGGAAGTATGTGGGAATACTGCCAGTCCGCATGGATAGCACCTGGGCCCAAGCAACACCCTATACACTCATGCTCCTATAGGAACGGAGGTGTAGTGTTTGCTACCTACACTTGAACTATGTGTAACTATGTGTACCTCTAGGTTGGCCTCCAGGGCCAGCTCCCAGCAAAGACATAAAGCAAGCGAAATGTGCTTTTGGTGCTCTAAGCTTTGCCATTTTTATTCCCCCTTCTTCAGCATTCACTACCCTCGAGTTTTATTAACTTTGTCAAAACTTAGTCTCAGGAAAAGGTCTTCTTGAGATCTTTTAAAATCTTAGTATGAAATTTGAAATGTCACTCCTTCTAGGGTGATTTGTGTGTTTATTTTTAATGCCAACTATAGAATAAAATTCTGTATCACTTTTAAGGAATTCCACACAGCATTGGGTAGGTGAGAAAGGGATTCTGGAGGGAGGGCAAAGAAAACCCTCTCAGTACAATGAACACTCCTTGAGTTCACATACACACACACACACACACATGCACACACATATACACACACTGAGGTGAAAGAATTAGTGTATATCACCTCTCTGGCATATGTTAGAAGGCACAAGAATTATCACTGGTATGTTTCTCACTAAATTCTATGCTGCAAGTAAGATTCAAGAGAGAGGTAAAATTATTTCATAAAGGTCACATAACTATTTAAAACTAGGTTCATGATAAAAACATCAGTCAACACCTAGTCTCTTTTCTCTGTGTATTCGAATCATTTTTGTTGATTTGCGTTGGTATGGAAAGTATTAATGGAGCATTTTCTGGACTCAAATTCACATAAAATTATTGAAGAAACCAAATGAGAAAAATGTAAAATCCTCTCAGAAACTTTAGGGAGAAACCAGACCAATTTTAATGCCTGAGGTCTTCATTCATTTTTTTTTCCATTTCTGAAAAGACACTTCATTTATCATCTTTGTGTCATCCTTTCCTTTTTTTAACGGATGGTGTTACATTTATTCTTTGATTACAGACTGATCTTTTATAACTTCTGTTTTGTGAGGCATGAAACATTTAGCACCACAAAACATGGCATATTCACAATGGAGTAACTATGTATTTATTTCTATGAAAATGTTCCTCAGATCTGGGTGCTTCGTTTTCAGGTTTTCCGACTTTTTCCCTTTTATTGATTTCATTATTATCATCAAGATCTTGTTTTAAAATTGTTTCCTTGAAAATCATAGACAAAATTAATATAGCATTTGTTTATGAATACTATTGTGTGCTCAACTTCCAATAAGAACACATGTCCTAACACTGGATGAACTTACAGGCATCAGAACAGGTAATAAGTGCCTGATATTGATACTTTTTAATGTTTGACCTTTCTGCATTACTGCTTTTTAGTCACCTATGTGCATACCAAGAAGAAAAGGTTATAAACATCATTTCATTCTTTAACTATTACTGAGTAAGTAAAGGCATCTTAAACAATAGTTGACTTTCATTAGCAAGGCAAGTCAAGCAGTTCAAAAGTTACCTGTTTTCATTTATGTGATAAATATTAATAACCTCCTATCGTATATGCCAGGCACAGTTCTTGAGTTAGGGAAACAATGGGGAGCAAAAGATGTGTCCATGCTCTCCTACAGGTTAATTGGGGAGACAAGTTTTAGTCAAACAGAAATGCAAATGAAGTTATTAAGACATGTATTCTCTACGAAAAAAAAGAAGGAAGGAAAAGAAGAAAATAAGGAAGGAAATAAAGAAAAAAACAACTTTATATGTGAGTTTAAGCAAGGGAAACTACTCTACAATGAGAATTTGAGGAAGTTGAAGGGAAGCTTCAAGAAAAAGGGACCTCTGAGGTGAGATTTGAAAGATGAGGAAGGCTAAATTAAGAGAAAAGGATTAAAAGCTTTTATAGACAGGGAATGTAATCAAATACATGGCATTTGGAAAGAGAATGGAGACTTTAGACATAAACAGAAGGCAACTTGGCTGGAGCTCATAGACTGAGTGACAGAGTGATCATTGATACGGTTTGGCTGTATCCCCAACCAAATCTCATCTTGAATTGTAGTTCCCATAACCCTCACATGTTGTGAGAGGGACCGGGGGGTAGGTAGTTGAATCATGGGAGTGGTTACTTCCATGCTGCTGTTCTGGAGCAGGTGAGTAAGTTCTCAGGAGAGCTAATGGTTTTATAAGGAACTTTCACCCCTATTGTTTACACTTCTCCTTGCTGCTGCCACGTGAAGAAGGACATGTTTGCTTCCCCTCCTGCCATGATTGTAAGTTTCCTGAGGCCTCCCTAGCCCTGAAGAACTGAGTCAATTAAACATCTTTCTTTTATAAAGAACTCAGTCTCTAGTATGACCTTATAGCAGCATAAGAATGGATTAATACAATCATTAATAAGGCTAGGGCGATAAGCAAGTGCCAGACCAGGTGGATATTTTAGTCAGTGTTGAGGATGTTGCTGTTTACATTAAGAGCAATAGGAAATAACTGTAATGGTTTAAGCATGGGGGTATCATAATCAAACAACTTTGCATTTTGAAAATATTTTTTATGCTTCTGATAGAGTTTAGGTTTGCTGAAGACAGAGAGCTCAATGACCAATTTTGTTCTTTAATGTCCAATTACTACGAAGTTTTGATGGGAGATAAAAATGAGGGATACACTCTGTAATGCCATTAGGGAATTCGTTTCTTCCTTTCTCTCTTCTTCATTCCTTTCTTCCTTTCTCCCTTCCTTTCTTTCCCTCTCTCTTTTGAATTGATAATATCAAATTTGACTTCTTCAAATAGGAAAAAAACTAATTGAGAAAGGCATTAACTAAGTTTCACTTAGAAAGATGTGTAGAAAACTTTGAACTCTTATACACAGTGTGAAGAAACAGTAATAAATAATAACCAGTGGCCAAATATAGATTTATAATCTAAAAGCAAATTTGATTCTCCACTGGATATAATGTTACGCAGGGAAAATATGATATAATTCCATATTTACAAAGATATTCTAATCCAGAATGAAATGTTATTCAAAGAAACATAGATGTTTGATAAAAATTATAGTATTAAAAGGAGCCTCTTTATCCAGACAGAAGTAGACCAATAAATACTGGTCAGATGTTTATACTATTTCTCTTAGGGCCAAAAGATGTGAACATTTAATTTATTTCTTCATTCATTCATTTACTAAGCAGATTTTTATGGATCCCAACCCTATGCCAGGCACATGTTCTTAGGATATAGCAGAGAACTGAAGAGATAGTGGTTTTGTTTTTCTGAGGATTATATTTTGAGTGGGGTAGATAGACAATAAAGAGATAAGGAAATACGTGGTATGTTAGATGATGCATACAAGGGAGATCGGATTGCAAGACTGTGATTGGAGGGCTTGAGATACATAGATATATATAATTTAAATCATTTATATTTATATATTTATATCAGTATATATGAAAAATCAACATCAGTGAGGTTTTTCTCTTAATATACCTGTCTTATACAGATACTTATGAATCTAAGTACATAATACTTATGAGTGTATTATATATGTGTATGTATATATGTATGTGTGTATGTGTATATTTGTATGCATGTGTATGTATGTATATTAAAAGAATACATATATGATGTAGCATTTGAGCAGATTAGAATATTGACACCCTAAATCAAAGAAGACCCTTTTACAACTTTTTCTCGGTCTTTTTTATTGGGTAAAGGCATATAAAGAGTCACCTTAAATGTTATTTTTTTTTTAACATCGTGTTTAATGTTGTTTTCTTGGTATTTGATATTAGAAGATCATGCCAGTGCTACCTCATCCCCAATCTGCCATCCCCTCTTCTGCTTTATTTTTAATTGCTCGAGGCCGATCTACTTCTGACTCTGCCTGAAGTGTCTGCTATTTGATGATTATGGATGCTATGAATAGCATGTTTGGGAAAAGATTCACTTCATTTGCAATACAGTTTAATTATAAAAGAACTTTTTAAACTAATGTTTTCTTGCTAATTCCTTTCTCAAACTTGGTCTTTCTCTTTGTTTAGCAGATGTGTTTTCATTATACACCCATTTGGCAATTTTGAAACAAGTTCACAACAGAGCCCATTTTCTAAACAAATCTGCACAAATATGCAAACTGTGAACTTGACATTCAGCTTTACAGCTGCAACAATCAAAGGATAAATAGTTTTGTTAAGAATTACCATTCTGAGATTGGAGATTGAATCATTTTCAATAATGAAGTTCCTTTTCAGGGCAGTATTATCAAATAATATTACCTGTCTTAATATTCAGAAACAAAATATCATATTTGTTTATAATATCATTGATTTAAAAGTATTTATTTAAGAATCTGCTTCTTCAACTCAATAGTATGAAAATATGTCAAGCAAAATCTACACACATTTTAAAAATTGTCTTTATGTAAATACTTCAAAGTTGCCTGTCTGTTGTTGGCTACAATATTTCATAGAATTCTTTTTAAGTGGATCGAATTATTCAACGTGCACATATGGGTTGCATTATAAGATATTATGGACTAAATGTTTATGTCCTCCTCCACTTCATATGTTGAATCCCTAAGCCTCAGTGTAATGCTATTTGGAGATGGGGATTTTGAAAGATACTTAGGGTTAGATAAGGTCATGGGAATCAACTCTTGGTCTGATAAAATGAATATCCTTGTAAAAGACACAGGAGAACTTGCTCTCTCAGTCTCCTCTCACACAAAGAGATCATGGGTGCATATAAATCAAGAGAAGAGGACTCGAAATGAAACTTACCTTGCTGATATTTTGATTTTGAACTTCCCAGTCTCCAAAATTGTGAGAAAATAAATTTCTGTTGTTTAAGCCACCCATTCCATTGTATTTTGATATGGCAGCCTGAGCAGACTAATATTCAAGCTACATCTGTTCTGCTAATAAATGAATTCATTGGCAAATACAATATAACAGAAATACTAATCTGATATTTTTTCTCTGTGGGGCATTGGAATAATGAAGCAAAAATATAAAAAAGAAACTGTCAAAGCACACACACAGTGGGCATTCAAGTCATCTTACTGAATACAAATAAGTATTTAAGAAACACTAATATCACAGGGTCCTGATTCTCCTTACATACCCTTACACCTCAGAAGCATATGCAAATAAATAGTCCACCTTCAGGCCTGCCTAATTTTCAATAATGTTTGACCTGTTTGGCAATATATTATGAAAAATCAATGAAGTTGACATCTCACTATGGTAGTGATGTTTTTTATCTTATGAAGTTGAACTTTTTTATGTTTAAGGAATATATGGAATTTAAAATTTTTCTTTAGTTTATGGACCAGCATGGAACTATTCAAGACACAACACAAGAATTTATATAAAATTATTGCTATAATTTAAGTATGTTTCTTATTTTATGGAAATCTGAATGGCATGACATAGAAAGTCAAATTCAAAAACAATTGTTAAATATGGTATGAGAGAGATTTCATGACCAAAACAAATTCCCTCAAGGATTTATGAAAGATACTTAAAACCACATACAATTTCCCTGTTTTTTCTTTATATATATATATAACCTCAGTCAGAGTGAAATGTAAGGTCATAATGTAAATATTATTTTTACCTAGAGATGAAGGATATGAGAGGGAGGTATTGAATTTATTTTCTTAGGCATGTTTAAAATTAAGTCACTTTCCCTTCTTATTCATAGAGTCCACAAAAACATTATAACTTGCCCTTAAATGCCTGCTGAATAACGATTAATAATTAATTACTATGTCTTTTCAAAAATGTTTTAATAGTTTATTATAGGAGATAGTAAATAATAACTTAGCCCGTGGTTATGCTTTCTTTTCAAATTAAGCTACATTAAGGTTTAATTCTATCTGAGCTGAAATAAATCATGCAATTGGGTGTAATTGGTTGGAGGAAAAAGTCTCAAAACAAAACATAAATCATAAGCACACAAAACTAATTAAATTAATTATGATTCAGAAAAATCTAAAGCTCTAAGAATTCAGACAAGACACTCTTACAAACTTTGTCAATTTGTTCATAGAATTTTAAGTTATTTTGAATAGACAATAAAGCTAAAGCAGGATTCTCTTACTATCTGGTTGCATCAGGCAGCCAGAAATCATTGGAGTTTAAAGGCTTGAATTGGCAAGAATAGGGCTTATCTCATAAGTATCTTAACGAACTTACATATATTGAATACTTTTAATTTAACCAATTAAAACTCATTTGTACGATTTGTGATGGTAATTGAAAAGTCACTGTTTTCACCTATTAAAGCCTATCTCTTATCTTTAAATATAGTAATTAGTATATCTTTGGTTGGTGATGGAGAAATGGATAACAAAATCACTTTGGGCTCTCTCTAGAATGGACTTCAGAAATAGAATGTCAGACACTGATTCAGCACCAAGATTGTAGCCTAGTCCAAAGAATACATATATAACATCATATATATACTACATAAAGAATTTTAAACCTGATTAACTCATCTCTGTCCAACTTACCCACTAGGCTATGTCTGATACCAATGATATATCATGAGACCTAATTTAATGCAAAATAGATTAGAGCTAATTGTAGTGCCATTAAAGAATAATTTTAATTGCTTTCATCTTGACTTTTCTATTTATTTTGTATCACATTGACAGTATGCCACATATTATATTAAACCACTCACAATATTGAACTCAAGCTTTGTGATACGACTTTGTTCAACCAAGAAAATATGAGTAGAAGTGGAGTGTAACACTTCTGAGAAGCTTTAAGAGGCAGAATATGGTTAACTATGTTCTTTTCTCTATACCACAAAACTGACAACATTTCAAGCAGAGAATCCTCACCAGTGTGGGTCAAGAATTAAAGAAAATATGGAGCAAATCTGCATTCAGCTCATAAGAGACATATAGCATAAGTGAGAAATAAATCGTTGTTTTTTAGCCGCTGAGATATTGGAAACATTATCTCATCAATTAAGATATCCTAACAGGGTGTAGCCATAACAACTCAGAATTACAAGTAGAGGCTTACTATGGTTTCATTCCCGAACCTGGAGTGTGGAATTTGAAAGCTACTAAGTCTGGGTTACCTTCTTGACTGCAGTTGTTACTAGCTTTGTGACTTACTTGTCCACTCTTTATTTTCCATCTGATTAAAATACAGATATTAATAATAAAAATAGAACTAATAATATTATTCAGAGACTCTCATGAAAGTTAATTGAGAAAATGTGTCTAAAATATGATAAGGCAATATATTATGTAAAGCTTTTTGTTATCTTATTATTATAATGACTTGGTATCTTAAAAAATACTGTGATTCATTTCTGTGGATAAAACTTACAGACATAGCACTTCTGCTTACAAAAGTAGTTAGGAGTTTGTTTTTATACTTGTTCATGAAAAAGCTTATTTGCAATTTGATTTCCTAGCACAACTTGGGGCATTTCCTTATACTTTTTATATCCAAGGGTGACATTTTATTGGAGGAGCCTCATGCGATTGGCAAACTGGAGATATATGCTGAAATATCCACGTTTTAGATCAGCAGCTCTCAAAGATTCTGTTCTTAAAAATTTCTTGGAAATCTCAAAAGTTATTGAGGACCCTAATGAATTTTTGTTTATGTGGGTGATACTTAATACCTTTATGGTATTAGAAAGGAAAACCAGATAATTTCAAATTTTTTATTTGTTAAAATAAAAATATTACCATTATATATCTTAAAGATAATATTTTTATAAAATTACTTTATTTGATGAAACAAAAACTAATAAGAATGGAATTATTTTAAATCTGTACAAATCTCTTTAATGTCTGACAATTAGAAGATAGCTGGATACTCATACTGTTTTTGTACTCTACCTGCTATCATGTGTTACTTTGGCTGAAGTTTATAGAAGAAATATGGCTTCAAACAGATATATAGTTGCACAAGGAAGAAATATTTTAGTAGCCTTTTAAAAATTATGGATATTATTCTTTGATACTACACCAAAACTTGAATGTGGTAGTTTCTTAGTTTCTTAAGGTTTAGTTGTAGTATGAAATCTGAAATTATGTAAATGAGCTTTTTATATTACTATATTAAAATTCAAAGGTCCATCTTACACTTTGAATAAATCTGTTACACTTTTATAATTGATTTTGTAACATTACAGTTTGGACACTTGAAAATATAGGTTCACTGAGGTATCTCGTTTTTTAAAAGGCTGACATATTTCACTTTGTATCAAAAAATCATATTTATGATCAAGCCTAGTGGCTCACTCCTATAATCCCAACACTTTGGGAGGTCAAGGCAGGTGGATCACTTGAGGCCAGGAATTCTTGACTAGCCTGGCCAACATGGTGAAATCCAGTCTCTACTAAAAATACAAAAATTATCTGGACATGGTAGTGTGCACCTGTAATCCCAGCTATTTTGCAGACTGAGGCATGAGAATTACTTGAACCTGGGAGGCAGGGGTTGCTGTGAGCTGAGATCATGCCATTGTACTCCAGCCTGGGCACACAGTGAGACTCCATCTCCAAAACAAAATAAAATAAAATAAAAGCACATTTATTAATTTCCCTACCAATCCCATCAGAAATGTCTTAAAGTTTTAGGATGCTGTCAGTTTTACAATGGCAGGTACAATTTATCATTCTAATTTCCACGTGGTAGCCATATTTTATTACTTACAACAAATATCATGTGTTGTTTTTCTGAATTGACAGGTTCACATCATACATTTTGACAAAACACATGACAAATACACAAGTCTGTATAATTATAATTTGTTTTCAGTCATTTCTTCAAATAAAAGTTGGTTTCCACAAAAAAAAAGCAGCATAAGTGCCCTTTCTGGAGACCACTGCCATACTCCTACATGCAGCAGGGGTGTTTTACGCATACTTCCTACTCAGTTACACAAACTACTCAAAAGAGGTGAACCCAAATTGATCTTATAGCAGTAAATTGCAGAAAAGAATACACTAAAGATTAGGAAGGGGAATGAGGGATATAGGGAGAGTATTGCTAAAAGAAAAAATTACAGTTAGATAGGATTATTAAGCTCTAGAAGCTCCATAGGATGACCTCGGTTAACAATAACATATTATATATTTCAAACAGCTAGAAGAGAGAATATTAAATATTTCCAACACAAAGGAAGTGATAAATGTTTAAAATGAGATATGCTAATTACCCTGACCTGATCACTATACATTGTATGTATTGAAACATCATTGTGTATGCCATAAATATGTACAATTATTATGTTTCAAGTAAAAAGAATACATAATCTAAAAAATGTGAACCCAGGGTAGAGTCTTAAAATAAAATTTATTTTATTCATCAAAGACTTTAAGTAAAATGGGCTACTGCACCTCCCACCAATCTTGCTTTTAACGTTGGGAGTACATGAAGAATACAACGAAGACTGGTGAGGTTGGATGACATTGCCCTGATTATGCTGATAGTAGTTTTATCTACAACACTGCTTTTGCAGTATCAGTGCAAATGTCAAAGCAATGAATAAAAAACACAAATAATGTTATAGTTCCGTTACAGAAATACTTTTTGCCTCTTAGATTCACTAAAATGGCCTTGGGAACTGGGGGCTCCAAAGATCACACTTAGAGAACTACTATTCTAGATAAACACTTTCCACCTTTGTTTTTGGTTTGAGGATAATGGACTCCTTTAAGAATTTGATGTGATAACCATAGTGATAATAATAATAGCTGCAATCTATGTAGAACATCTAATGTGTCAAATATATGCTAATAATCATAGACATAATATCTTATATACCGTAAACTAGAGAGCCATACGAAATGTATTATTGTACCCATTTTACAATGAGGAAATTGATGGGCTTGAAAGATTATGTAATGTACCAGGATCCACTAGCTTTTAATTGCTGGAGATGAGAATAGGACCCTGGAATTTCAATTACAAAACCCTAGTCATTCTTAACTACTAGGTCAACTCATTTTTAACAGAAATATGGAGAGTAGTCCATACTTATTCATGGTTTTGCTTTCTACAATTTCAGTTACCTGTGGTCAAACACAATCTGAAAATAGGTGAGTACAGTACAATAAGATATTTTGAGAGAGAGAGAGAGAGAGCACATTCATCTAACGTTTAATATAGTGTAGTGTTATAATACTTCTATTTTATCATTGTTGTTGTTAAGCCTTAGTGTACCCAATTTTAAATTAAACTTTATCATAGCTTATATAGGATTTGATACCATTTGTGGTTTCAGCCATTCATTGGGAGTCTTGGAACAACTTTCATGGACAAGGAGAGACTACTGTATTTGAACAAAAATTGGAGATGATCCTGAAAAGTCAATTTATATAAATAATTATTTTTTTGGAATCTATCTCGACCACTTATACATATTCCAAGTACGACTTTTTTCTTGGATATTTTGCCATGAAGCAGCACTATTTACACCTTTTCCAATAGAAAACACTTACTTTTGTTCTATATATTGATTCCTATTTCTACATTATTTTTTGCTGTAAAAATTTAGTCTCCCATTTATAAAATTTTGGTAGAAAAGTTGACAATGTCCTTTTCAAAGTCTAGATACATTTCTTTTTTTTTTTTTTTTGAAACTGATGGAATTTCAGTGGTTCCATTTTATTCACATGCCCACTGGAGACCCTCATATCACTCTGGATTAATCAGACACAGCTTCCTTTTCCAAAGGGTGTTATTTTCTTTTAGATGTTAAGCCTATGGGAAAACGAACTTGTTTGATGTCTATGTTGTCTCCTGTGTGACTCCAGATAAGCAAAACATGGCGATGAGGGGGTGTCCCATATACTTTACCCTGCCAAGGACTGATAACCCAATGGAGCGTGTTCATTTCCTAGTTAGGTTGATTCTTCCCTCTCAGATGACAAGTTTGTGGAATCTGTGGAAACTCTGCTCCAAGAGTGATAACCAGGTGCCTTGCTAGTCACCTGCATCTAAGCTGAGAAAGCGTAGCTAGCCACCAGCATAGGACACACTAGCTGTGTGCATTCTGTAGTTTTCTCAGAGGATAGAGGACGTGGTTGCTGGCTCTGTGTGGCTGCCATTCACACCCACTTCTGGACTTGAACTGGCAAAAGAGGAGTATAAATTGCTATGGAAAACTCATATAACCAAACACTCTTACCTATGATAGACTTCAACAAAGAGTTCCTGGGCACTTACTGCAGGCACGGTATTAGGAGCACAGAAGCAACAGAAGCAATACAGCAGATTCGTCTGTTGTTTATGGGTGAAGTCAGCTGTAAATATATAATTATACACCCAGTTATTGTTCTTTAGAGTTCTTTTTACTTCTGCTTGGTTATAGGAAAAAAATTACTTTAGAAAAGGGAAAAATCTTTCAAAACCACCCATCGAGTCTCACCCCAGGCCTCTGCTGTGGGCTACTAAGCTACAGCCACACAAAGCACCGAACATACCATACGTTCCTTTGCTTAGATTGACTTTGCCGCCTTTCTCTTCCGGGAAAGTTACTCATTCTTTAAGTCCCAGTTCAAGTATTAACTTCTCTGTGGAGCCCTCTTCAGCTTCCCTGTCAGAGCAAATTTGTTCCTCTGTTGTGTCCCCTGGAACTTGGAGAAAGCAAAAAGCATGAAGTTTCCTTTCTAAAAGTAGGAATTCAGAGATTTGGGTTTGAAGTCCAGCTCTGCTACCTGCTGTTGTGTGATAGTAGACTCCTTGCTTAAAGTCATCAAGTCTCGATTTCCTCAGCGAAGGTATGGAATAGGTTGACTGTGCTCCTTGTGACATAACACCCAGAGGCCTAGTGCATAGTAAGCATTCAGGGTTATGTCTAATAATATCCTGGTGACTACAATTCATTTCTTAGTAGTGTGATTAGTTGTTGTGTATCTGTCTTCTTCATGAATCTGAGAACGAATGTTTAAAAACCTAAGTCAGAGTGCCTTTCCCTCTGCCCAAACTCCTACAATGGCTCCCCTCTCACTCAGAGTAAAAATGAAAGGCCTTACAATGACCTACAGTGAGGCTGTAGTTAATCTGTCCCTTTTTACCTCTCTCTTCTTGCCACCTACTGCTCTCTGGCCCTCGCTCCACTTCAGCCACGTGGTTTTCATGCTGTTCTTATAAGTGAGCAGCCTCCTGCCTTGGAGACTTTGCTCTTGCTGTCCCCTTTCCCTGGAATGATCTTTCCTAAGACCTTCTCTGGATTTACTCCTCTAACTTATTTGCTGTCTTCCCTGCCACCTTTCATCAGTCACCCACAATTGCTATATTTTTATTCTATTTATTTTGAGATGGAGTTTTGCTCTTCTCACCCAGGCTCGAGTGCAGTGGCACAATCTTGGCTCACTGCAACCTCTGCCTCCAGGGTTCAAGCGATTCTCCTGCCTTAGCTTCCTGAGTAGCTGGGATTAAAGGCACCTGCCACCAGGTCCAGCTAATTTTTTTGTATCTTCAGCAGAGATGGGGTTTTACCACATGTTGGCCAGGCTGGTCTTGAACTCCTGACCTCAGGCAATCCACTTGCCTCAGCCTCCCAGAGTACTGGGATTACAGATGTGAGACACCACACCAGCCTAATAGCTGTATTCTTCTCCTCCCACTCCTTAGTCCATTTTCTTGCTTTACATTTCTTTATAGTACCATCATTGCTGTGTATCTAGTTTGCTATCTACTCACTCTACTAGAATATACAGTCTATTAGGTAGAAGTAGAACATATATTGTGTCTCTTTCTTTTGCTACCAAACTCCTGAGCACCTCAATGAGTGCCTGGCGTCTAGTAGGTGTTCAATAGTTACTGTTGAAAGAAAAAAGAGGGCTGAGCGTGGTAGCTCACATCTGTAATCCCAGCACTTCGAGAGGCTGAGGCAGGTGGATCACCTGAGGTCAGGAGTTTGAGATCAGCCTGGTCAACATGGAGAAACCCTGTCTCTACTAAAAACACAAAAATTGGCTGGGCATGGTGGTGCACACCTGTAATCCCAGCTACTGGGAGGCTGAGGCAGGAGGATTGCTTGAATCTGGGAGGTAGAGGTTATAGCGAGCTGAGATTGCGCCATTTTTCTCCAGCCTGGGTGACAGAGCAAGACTCTGTCTCAAAAAAAAGAAAGAAAAAAGAAATTGCCTTCCCTACCCCTTGGAGTCCATTCATAGTTTGGTTTACAGGAGATACTGAGTAAACACTTTTAGCTTTAAAAATTTCTTGCGGTGCGTATTTGAATTTACAGATTATTATCTCATCAGTTTGTATTTTTAAAAGAGACTAGGAAGGATGATTTCCTGTGTGGACAAGTTTTTGTACTAGATTGAGCTGTGGATTTTCTCTGGTTGTATCGGGGTCATTTTTAGAAACCCCTTATGAAAATATTTATTAATGAGTCCTTTCCTCCCACAGCTCTCACCTTATAGCTAGAAAGTGTAGAAAATCTTATTTATTTTGCATTGAGAGGTGTGCGTGTGTGTGTGTGTGTGTGTGTGTGTGTGTGTGTGTTTCTCCTGTGTCTAGAAGTTTGAAAGAAGGTAGAACTTATCTTTGCATTTGTGAAATTTTTATTTGGGCTCTTAAATCAAAAAATTTTTTCATTAAGAGATTTAGATCGTCCATGACCCGTGTTTATTCTAAGAGGCAGTGTCATATTTACTAGGGCTTAGAAGGAATGATTCTAGTGCAGGGTCGGATTGTAGCCAGCATTTATAGTAATTGGCTTTCCCATCATTCCATGGCTATTACCATTTAATAATTAAGTGTACAGCCAGGTTGCAGGGTCATTCTTTCTCATTTGTTCAATATTTTTTAAAATTTAAATGATGTGATGTTATCTGAAAAAAAATTCACTCTCCTATTTTTATTCTTTTGGAATGTGACTTTCAGTCTTTGAAATATCAGTGTTTATTCTAAGTATATTAGCAAAAATGTTTTGTTCAGGTTGCAGGTGACGTGTATGCGTATATACAAATATGCTGCTAGAAAAGACAACTACGTATGTGTGTAAATATAACATTTCTTTGATAGCAGGGGAGGTGAATAAGCAGAGTATTAGTGACACTCAGACATTAGTTACTCAGAGAAGTACATGGTACAGATCTCTAATAATTAATTGTTACAGTGGCCACAGAACCAACAATTTGTGAAGAGACCAGATTAAATTTCTATTATGTTTTGTTACAATATGATTTTTTTTTGCCTGATCACTGAAAAAGAAAAAGCAAATCTCTTTTACTGATTCAGTAGGGTAACACCAAATGTAAAATAAGCCACTAAACATAAGGTATAAGTCTGTGGGTGGGAAATTGCAAAATTTAAATGACTTTATTATCAAAGGAAAAGGCAAGAAGAATAGAAATGAGAATCTGTTTGGTTTGATATGGGGTGTTTGCATATGTGAGTGTTCTGTGCCCACTTGCAGGTAATGGTGAGTTGTTGTTTTTTGTTTTCACTGTTTGCATTTATTGGGAAACAGACACAGGGCACATCAAGGAGTGGGAAGCCATTTAATGCCTTCAGGCAAGATCCAGGACAAGTGCAGCCAGAATCAGGAACACCACCATGGCCAGGCCTCATCCCAACACCATGAGGGGATGGGCAGAAGAGATCCACCTTTCCATATTGTGGTCACCGGCCTTTTTCAGGAATATCAGTGGCCCCGTAGTGAGGTGTGCTTCTTTTGTCATGCACCTGCAGTTGCTGGAAGCAGACTTGTGCCACTGTAGGGTAGCCTCCTGGAATGACCTAGAATATCCCCTGTTAAGGTGATATTCACAGATGTCAGCAGTGTCTTCTACTGGGGACCAGCTATTGGAAGACTTGCTAAAGGAAGGGGCTTTGCTTAGTTGATTTGGGACTTGGTGAACCAGATCGACCTTCAGATAACAGGTGGTATATATTGTGTTTCTGGAGACATTAGCAAAATGGAAGACATTCATTGTAATGGGAGAGCCTAGTTACATGGGGCTTTGAATGCAGATGAGGCATCCAAGAGACCATCCACAAGTCAGCCACGGAAGTCAAGGATGGTGTGAAGAGGTGTCTTCTCCTCCCTACTGATGCTGTGGTGGTGAAAATGGCTCATGATTTTCTGAGGAGCCGGCTCTTTAGCCTAGGTCTGTCTGCTCAACCTGAAAGGAAACCGTGAGTGTCATATATATACAAACTGACTTTCTCACCAGACCTGAGGCCATGTCTGTGTACTCACATCCAATTTAGCATGTCAAGAAAGATTTGAGAGAAAGAGCTAGAGAGAGCGAGAGAGCATCTTTGTAAAGCTTACATATATATTTTATCTTTTAATTTTACATCATTTAGGGACAAGAAAATACATTCCAGAGAAAATGACCATCCCTTTTACTAGCCTTAAAACTAGTTACAAATTGTCCTGTCTAAGTCTCGGTTTCTTTATTTGTAAAATGAAAAATGTTAAGGTGATTGTGAAGATAAATGATTTCATAAGTGTAAAACACTTATAACTATGCCTGGTTTATAGTATGTGTTTCAATGAATATTAGCCATTTTATTGTCAGGGTGGTGTCATTTTTTACCCAATGAGTTTGTTCTGCAATTCATTGTCATAGGTAGTGACATTAAGTTTGACTGGCTGGTTGTGGTGGCTTACATTTGTAATTCCAGCACTGTGGGAGGCCTAGGCAGGAGGATTGCCTGAGCTTAGGAGTTCAATACCAGCCTGGGCAACAGGGCAAAAACCTGTCTCTACAAAATTTACAAAAATTAGCCAGGTGTGGTGTCACGCTCCTATAATCCCAGCTACTTGGGAGGCTGAGGCACAAGAATCGCTTGAATCCAGGAGGCATAGGTTGCAGTGAGCCAGATCCCATCACTGCACTCCAGCCTGGATGACCGAGTGAGATTGTATCTCAAAAAAAAAAAGAAAAGAAAAGAAAAGTTTGACCAATTCCTTCAAGTGAACCATTTTTTGGAGCTAAGATAATGTATATGCTACTGTACTCAAATCCAGTTCTGTAACAATTGTATTTGGAGTTACTACTGTTGCATGCAGTAAGCACATTTTAAGATCAAGAAAACACTTTATTATTCACTGGAAGAAGTGCAGATATTTCCTATAAATAAATGATTCTCAAATTTCACTGACCAACATGGTCATCTGGAAGACTTATTAAAATACTGAATATTGGACCATGTCCCCAGAGTTTCCGATTCATTGATTGGTCTAAGTTTGTGCTCAAGAATTTGCCTTCCTAACAAGTTCTCTGGTGATGCTGATACTGCTGGTACATGGATCCCACTTTGAGAAAGGAAATGAAATGACGCAATTGTTTACCTGCTTTTTCACTCCCTTTGCATTTCCCCCAATCTGTCTTTTTGTCTTTGATAGTTTATTTCTAGAGCTTTTGGTTTTAGGTTTCTAATTGGAAATTGGTGGAGGGAAGGCTAGATCTTTGGAAGCATTGAAAGAGAAGCAGAGACAGGTAGGAGACTGCAAAGGATGACAGTGATTTTCACTAAATGTCATTCTTTACACTTTCAACACTGCATTTGAAAAACCATATTAAATTTACTTTCCATTTTATGGCTGCTTTGAAAATCTTACAGAGGTTTCCTCTTGTACCCATCTTATGGGTTACATGGCCATCATTTCTAGCCTTGTGGAACAATATAAAACATTAGTAATAAGAATGATTCACTTTGTGTGTATCTGTCTAAAAATGTTGAGGGATGCTTTGCTTTGCTAATCTCCTTTCTCTTGCTTTCATAGAATTCGAGAATCACACATTGACAAACAAGTCAGATTTAGAATGTGATGTGAGAGCAATACTCAGGATGTGAATGAAAATTCTCTTGTTAATAGTTATTTTATAAGCTGCTTTGGCATATGAGAACATTATTAAGAAGAACAGGAAGATCTCAGTTCTAAAGCTACATTTTTCTTTTTTAATTCAGAATTCTGAATTCTGGATGAGTACTTTTCAGGGTGAATGGTTGCAATTTTAAGATGGGTCAAAATGTTCTCATTTTTTGAAAACTAAAAAATCCTCCAACTACAGAAATTCAATAAACTTTGGAGCACTTGAAATGAGCAACTGGTGAATGGCAAAAGGATCTATCCAACAAATTGTGGGCAACATCCACAGAGTGTCTCTTCTTATCAGTCAGTTGTTATTTTGCATGTTCAAAAAAGTGGTCATTGATACAAGCTACAAATGGAGGCCTTTCATATTCAAGCATGAATTTGCCCACTTAACATTATAGACCTTTCCAATAAGGGCATGTACAGTTTTCATCACACCTGTAACTAAATTTGACCTTGTTTTGTAAACACATCACCTTGTTGTGTATATATATTTGAAAACACTCATTTTAATTTGAAATATATAATTTAGTATATTTCGCCAAACATTAATATATAGTGACTCAAGAGATACTCTCCCCAATACCTCAAGCAGGAGGCCATTTGTAAGACATCCAAAGACAAGTAACCACAGGCATGGGGCCTGGGCAGGGCATTTTGGAATGGCAGCCAAAGTAAACTGCATCTTGTTAAATGAGCATGTTATTCAGAAACAAAGTTGCCCTATTGAGAAGTGTACTTTTGAGATATTTCCAACTTTGGGGTGACATCAAGCAAAATAAGAGTTAAAATGGAGTCCTTCAACCTTGTTCTCTGTTGATCTTAGTAGTTTGGCGTCAGGCTCCTCAGTGGAGGTATCATTTTAGGATTGGGATGGAGAAGCAGCTGAAGAGAAAGAAAAGCACTTTGCTAAGACAGGATATGCCCGTGTGCTCTGTCTCCACAGCTGCATCCTCAAAGAGGATAAATGAGGGCATATTCACTCATTAATCAACGAAGAGGGATCACGCACACACACAGAGAAAGGCTCCAATCAAGTTGCTCAGATGTTTTGGTCTGTAAGTGCAATCACTAATTGCCTGGATATGTGCCTGCAATTCTTAGGGTTGACCCAAGCCGCTCTCGTTGGGAGTCCTGTCAGAGTTTCAAGATCCAGCTTCTCAAATCCTGTCAATAGCTGGAGTCTCAGATCTTGACACACTCAGCTATCTCTTGCTTGATTTCCCAGAAAGGAAGTGGCAACTGGATTTTAGGCAGCTTAGAAATCTTAACGGCTGAGGAGATAAGGCTGAGAATGAAATGTAGAATCCCATGCCTTTCAGAACAGCCTCACTTATTTAATTTGGTTTATCTGTGTATTTTTTTTCTTTACATCACACGTAGCTTTTACTTATACAGAGAACATGTTGAAAACTCTACATTTAATCAATGTCAATGAGACAGTGCATGTCTGCTTTAAGCTAAGTTCCTTATGAGCCCGAGAGAAAAGCTATTTCCAGTTTGGAGTGAGTTATAACGCGAAGCTGTGCAGTGGGATCTAGACAGCAATTCTTCACAGCAAGATGTTATTATTTAAAGACACACTCAGAGACACTTTGATTTGTTCTTCTGTAAGGGGTCCTAGATTCACTGTCTGCTCTTACCCTTTTATTTCACCTTAGAGGAGACAGAGGCAGCAAAGGGTCAATAGCTCGAAGAGATTACTCAGTGGTAGATCCCAAACCAGTTCCCTAGTGTTCTGGTTCTCACTACAGCACTTCCCTTTGAAGTGAATTTCCAGATCATTCGTATTCAAATGTAAGAACCCAAACACATTCTGAAGTAAAAGATAAATAAGTTTTCTCACAGAACATTTTGCTTACTTGATCTTTATAGAATAGTTCATTCTTAATTACTTGCGATACATATTTTAAAAGGTGAGAGAGAATTATTAAGGCAAATCCTATCTACCAGGAAGTGATGGAAAGAATCTATAATACATTCACTCTACTCTGATTTTTACGCCATGGGTAGGCACGTTGTCGGAAGGTGGGTTTGGTTGCAGATAGAAAAGAGACAAGACTGTTTTATTAAAAGCCTTGCCTTTTTGCATGTATGTACTTCTCTTCAGCGGCCTAAATATGACAGAATTTGTTCATATATCCTTCAGGTTATGTGGACAAGTGTTGTGAGGTGGGACTGGGTGTCCATCCCTGGGACACACTGGGTAGCCTCCACATAGGCATAGTATATTTTGCTGAAACTTGCAAAGATGCATCTGGAGAGAAGGTAAATCCAAAAGACTAAATTAGAAGATGGTAACTGATACGGTTTGGATCTGTATCCCCACCAAATCTCACGTTGAATTGTAATGCCCAGTGTTGGAGTTGGGGCCTGGTGGGAGGCGATTGGATCATAGAGGTGGAGTTCTCAAGAATGGATTAGCAGCATCCCCTAGGCGCTGTTCTGGTGATAGTGAGTGAGTGAGTGATTGTGAGATCTGGTTGTTTAAAAATGTATAGCACCTCCCCTCTCTCTCTTCCTCCTGTTCAGCCATGTGAGGTGCTGGCTCCCACCTTACCTTCCTCCATGATTGTTTTCTGAGGCCTGCCCAGAAGGCGAGCAGATGCCAGCTGCTATGTTTCCTGTGCAGCCTGCAGAACCATGAGTCAATTCAACCCCTTTTCTTTATAAATTACCCTAGTCTCTGGTATTTCTGTATGGCAATGGGAGAATGGACTACTACAGTAAGAGATGTTAAAAACTTCTTTTTTTTTTTTTGAGAAGGAGTCTCGTTCTGTCGCCAGGCTGGAGTGCTGTAGCACTATCTCAGCTCACTGCAACCTCCGCCTCCTGGGTTCAAGCGATTCTTCTGCCTCAGCCTCCCAAGTAGCTGGGACTACAGGCATGCGCCACCATGCCTTGCTAATTTTTGTATTATTTGCAGAGATGAAGTTTCACCATGTTGGCCCGGATAGTCTTGATCACTTGACCTCGTGATCCACCCGCCTCAGCCTCCCAAAGTGCTGGGATTACAGGTATGAGCCACCGTGCCCAGCCTAAAAACATTTTAAAAAGAGGGACTGTATGCCTAACAGAAAACAAGGGAGAGATTCTGCCTTTGTAGATTCTAATGCCGCAGTCAGGTTTTCTTCAACAGATTTTGACATCACGGAACAGTTTTAGTTTTTTTATACATCTTGTTTGCTTTGAAAGTTTCTGCAAATTTTACCTTCTTGAAAACTGTAATTTTCCTTCAAGAATGTAATCCTTGTAATTTGAGAAATTACTGTCCATTGAAACCAAGTTTATTAGAGCCTTAAAAAAAAAAAAAGACAGCATGAACCATACAGCACATGGAATTCAGTCCCAGTGCTCTTCTTGTTAATAGAGGGGAAAGGCCCAATCAATAGAAGGTTGGAGGGGCTGAATGGCTGTCATTGGGAATTTAATACTATTCTTCCATCTTTTCTTTAGTTCTCTCTCTCCTTTGCTGTCAGGCATATCACTTTGCAAATTAGGCTTTTTGATATTTTTAAGATGGCATTGCTGGTGGTAAATCCATGCAACAAAAAGCCACATGTACCCTAAAAGTTATTGAAATTTAAAAAAAAATTAAGGAAAAAATATGTCAATTAAAAAAGGAAATAAGCATGTTAGGTAGTTTTGGCAGGAAGCACTGAAGTTTTGGGGTGGGCCTAGAGTAGAGCTGGGATGTACGATCAGAATGGGGCAGAAATGAGTAGGGTTGAAGGTTGCCACTCACTCAGCAAGTGTTTTGCATCAAACTCTGGATTTGACAAGGGAAGAATATCTTTATGAATTCTCTTTTTTTGTTCATGTGTCTCTATGATAAAAACTTTAGTCATAATAGTGTTAAACTCTCTTAAAATTAAAATAGACATTTCTTGTGTTTAAAAATAAATGCACTTTCATTGTAAAAAAAAAAAAGATTGGAAATACTGAAAAATGAAAAAAAGATAACTTCTGTAATTCCATAGAAATAAATACTGTCAACATTTAAAAATCTTCCTTCCTGCCCAGTAGTCACAGAAATGTATTTTCAGAGCCACATCTTAGTGGTGGGATGGTAGAAGAGGTCTCCCCGCAGTTCGGGCTCTTGGGGATCTACTGTCTGTGGAGAACTTAAGAGTGATAATAAAACCATTAGTGAATTTGCTTTTATTAAACACCATAAGTCTACAATACTAAATGTCAGTAGTAAAATATTACTATCCTCCAAGGAGACACATTTCCAAAGTCTTGCCCTTGGTATGCTACTTTAGTTTTGTTTTGACAAATCAGATCGTTCTGTATTTTTTTCAATATGAAATAAATCCTAAACACTTTCATTTGTTACTAATCAGTATGCTTTTATATTACAAATTTTACGTTTGCCATGTTACCATTTATTTAAACAATACCCTGTTTTTAGTTATTCAGACTGTTTTCTTATTTTTCTCTTTTACACTTAATTATTTGTATTTAAGAATGGAACTATTAAGTCAAACTGTGTAGAAAAAATATAGGGCTTTTAATATACAGAAAATTTCACATAGAAAATTATTACTATAGGCAATCCATTCAGCAATGTGAGAAAGCAGGCAGTGCCAACATTATAATTTATCTTAAAACAACACAGAAACATACAAACAAAAGACTTGGGCAATTTGACAAAGCAATTATTGTATCTGATCATTGTTTTAACTAGAAGTGGGGCTGATCATTTTTTTGTATGTACCATTTTTATTTCTGTTTTTATAGTCAGCTTTTAATATCATTTAAGAATCTTTTCTTTTTTTATAACTGGAGTGCATGTGCGTAGTCATAAAAATCTTTGTATGTTAAAGGTATTACCTTCTGTTTGCCTTATCGTTGAGATACCTTTAGGAAGCTTATCATTTGCCTACAGAGTCTACTGATTTTGCTTCTGAAACTTTGAGTTAAAAAGAAACCTTTGAATTTAATGCTATTTTATCCTATCTTTAATAGTTTCCAAAATCAACTGTGTAATCACATTCCTTCACATTTTCTTCTAACATTTTTCTTCTTTGAATTTAATGTCATATTTAATTGTAAATATATATTTGAGTGTAAAAATAGTGAATCTGTTAAGATACTTTATTGAATATCAGTCCATCCTCTCTTCTCTGATGTGAAATAACATTTTTATATGCATATATGCATAGTTGGGTTTTGAAGCTTTGATTCATACTCCATATATTCTATATTTATGACAGCACCATTATATTTTAAGAATTGTTCTTCTATAATTCTATATCAAGCACAGCATAGTCCCCTCAATAATATATGTATAAAATGTTTTCTTTATTATTTTGTCAATCATTTATTCTTCTAGACATACTGGAAAATCATACCAAAAAAAATTCCGAAAACGAATTCCTTAGATTTTTATTAGAATTATACCAGTTTCTAACTTTAGTGCATTATAATTTTGACATTAAATGATTTCTATTTCAATTTAATGAAGTTTTTCCCATAGGTACTTTATAAATGCTTTAAAATATAATTTTTATAGACTTACCAAATAGTTTGTCTATTTTTTAGAAAGCTAGAGAGATGCTTTAGAATTTATTGGTCTTCCCCATAAATGGGTTTTGAAAATTTCTTGTATTTCTGAGAGTGTAACTCCATTTATGTTGATATTTTATTATGGGGCACATAAAGGTCAGTGAGTGTTGTATATTGATTGAAAACTATACCTATTAGCAATATAAAACTATGAATTTCTGATTTAATGTTTTTCCCTGGATTTGTTTCTTCTTAGGCTGATATTTACTATCACTGTTTTCTTTTATTTTCATTTTTCTGATCAGTTTTTTGCTCATTCTTTTATTTCAAATCTTTTACCTAATTTAATTTTAGATACTTCTTATACAAACAGCATTTTTATAATAGAGGAAAATAGTATAATTTAAAACCCAAATTGACTTAAACAGCATCTGTCTTGAGGAACTAGAGGAAGATATGGGAACAGGTGGTAGCATAATTTATATTCCTGAAAAAAGAAATATCTAGCTCCCTTGCATTTACATAATTTTATAGAAGAGGGAAAATGAATTGTGAAATTTCAAAACCTATTTTTCTGGGCCTCTAAAAGATGAGACCCAGGGTAGAAGGGTTGTTTAAGTGGTGATACTATTGACTTTGGAAAAGCAAAGGTAGGATAGAAGCCTATTTGTGGCTCAAAAGCTAGAAAAATTACTCTTCTTTAGAAGGGAGGGTTGTTGAGTTTTCTACAAGCACAATGGGTAAGGTGTTCTGGGAATTCTGAGAGGGCTGGAGATTTGCAGGGAATCTTGATGAAAGAAGGAAAAAAAATACAGGTTGACACAGCACTTTCCATGGTACCCAAGCTTCAGTGATGACTGCAACCCATACCACTGCTTGTCTGTGAGGATGGGAATGGGGAAACTCAGGAAAAGAACAGGAGCAGAAGATGGAGAGGCTGGAGGTCAGATGAAAGTGAGATTTTGAGTTCAGAAATGTAATGACTGTGAGCCCTGCAGTAACTATAGAAATATAACATCCCAGAGCACTGATCTTGTAAAATGTAGGAAAATACAATGAGTGTTTGTTTGTTTTAATTTTATAGAAGAACGTAATCTCACCTACATGTAAATTACATATATTTGGGATTTTTTGTTTGTTTGTTTAACTTAGCCTGGCATTTTTTACATTTTAATAGGAAGTATAACCTATTTATATTAATCACCATATCTGATCTATTTGGGTTTCTTACTATCATATTGTTTTCTATGCTAACTTGTTGTTCTACCCTACTCTTTTCACTTCCATGATTTGTAAGTTACATGTGCTGTATATTTTTAATAGTGGTAAACACCTGACATTTAAAAATACTCGGACATACTGTTTCTGCTTAATATTCCATGTGAAGAGTGAAGTTGTAATTAGAAGACAGTTTAGATGAAAATTTAGCCTTCCTTTATTTTCCTTCTCCTCTGCCTTACCACTTCTTACTGTACAATTAACAATCACTTTTCATTCTTGCCCTGTTGTGATTCTTATTCATCTCTTTGTGAGTTGGAACACAATATCTAATCGTTTTCAGAAAGGGTAGCTGAGTGGATTTCTTTTTTGACCACTTAATGACTAAAATGCCTTTCTGTTGCTTTTTCACATGAACAGAATCAAAGATGGAGAAATAAATCTTGGGTTTAACTTTTTGTTGTTGTTGTTTTTTCTTCTCAAAACTCCATAGCTATGGCTTGATTGTTTTCTGGCATCTGTTTTGGGGAGGAGATATCTAAATCAAACTTGAATTTTGTGTTCTTTTGAAAGTGATCTGCTTTTCTATATGGTAATTGGATGCCTCTCAGCACTCTATGAAATGGAAGAGTCATAACTAGGATATATTACAATATTGTCATTTTTTTATTTCCATTTTATATTTGCCAAATCCCTTTGATAAAGATTTAGATCTTCAGCTTAAACATTTTTTTAAAGAAATTATTTTATTATTAACTTTATGACTTCTTAAATATTGTTTTCCTTTTTCTTGAATTGCCTATTATAGCTTGGATTCTCTGAGTCTTCCACATCTAACATATTTCACTGGATTATTTTTATGTTTTAGTCTTACTTGTTTGAGTTCTGGGTTGATTTCCTGAGTTTACTTTCTATTACAGTAAAATAACTTTATGCAGAATCCAATCTACTGTTCATTCTCTTTATCAGAGATTAGAGTGCAGGTAATAAGGGGGTGCATTGTCTGAGGAGACTTTAAAAACAATAACAAACTCAACTAAAAGAAAGTTTGCTTTTTATTATCATCCTGTGTTAAATTGTAAGAATGGTGACTTATGGTATAGCTTGAGTCTTCAATCTTGCAATTGCATAGTGATTGTAAAAATTAATAATCAGATCTGTAGTTATTTGTCAGTTTTTCTATGTGATCACCTGGAGTTTTTATTTGTGCTTAAAATTGAAAGGAGGGAAACAGAGTGAGAATGGCAAGGTAATTATATTTTTCTAGTGAACACAAAATGTAGTTCATGCATAAAATATTTTACTGCATTTAAATATTTTTAAAAATAAAACTTTATTCCATTTAATGTTAACTGTTTTAAAACTAAAAAAGAATAAGTAAAATAATGATTATTACTGATTATTACATGATTATTATTTTTGTCATATAGAAAAGTGATTTTAAAATGATCTACTCTGATTATCAAATGTGCTAGGTATGCCACTGCCAACTATGATGATAGCTTCTTTAGCTGTTCGGTCCTTGAAGAAGTTTCATCAATTAAGTTTTCTCTTTGGGACAACAATCTGTTCTTAAGGAAAGTCCTCATTTGCTGATATTTCTTCCTCTGATTGCTGACTTTAGAATACGAACTCCATAAACTGAGATGCTGCGTGGTGTGGCCATCTGGTGTATCCCAACCTCCTTACTCTCCTGGCGCCCCCAAACTTGTGTGAATGGAATGACGTGGGATTTGTTCAAATTCTCCCACACTTATTTCCTAGGTAAACTAAAATTTTTCAGGTCTCTAGGTCTCTCTTAATCCAGCTCTGTCTGCCTTCTATCTTGAAATTCACCAAAGCTTTGATTTTTGATGGCAACTTTTTTAGTTTCCAGATGGGTAGAAGTTTTTCCCTATTTTGTATTTTTATTTCCATAGACCTTCCATACCTTGAGAGGGTAGTGGGAAAACATTTTTGCTCGTGTCATTATTTTACCCCAAATTCTCTTCTACTTATCTTTTAAAAATTTCAGCCAGGTGTGGTGGCTCACGCCTGTAATCCCAGCACTTTGGAAGGACAAGGCGGGTGGATCATGAAGTCAGGAGATCAAGACCATCCTGGCCAACATGGTGAAATCCCGTCTCTACTAAAAAATACAAAAATTAGCTGGGTGTGGTGGCATGCGCCTGTAGTCCCAGCTACTCGGGAGGCTGAGGCAGGAGAGTTGCTTGAACCAGGGAGGTGGAGATTGCAGTGAGCCAAGATTGTGCCACTGCAATCGAGCCTGGCGCCTGGCGACAGAGCAAGACTGTTTCAATAATAATAATAATAATAATTAATAAATAAAATAAAATTTTCCCAATTCTCCCATTAGATTCATTTCTGGATGAGGTGTTCACAAAGAAGATATGTGTGTGTGTGAAAGTGTATGTGCACGTGCAGTGTGCGGTTATTAATATTCAAGACCACAGCTGTTCAAAGAAAGCACTTGAGTAATACTATAATTATAGTGTACTGCATAGTTTCAATGAATCCATGCAATTTAGTTTTTCTTTCTTTTCATAAAATTCATGTAGGAGTCTGAATAAGGGTACTGTTATGACAAATTATTGACTAAGTCTAAACATGCTTGCATTCATCAAAGAGGATACCCAGGAAATAGCTTTAACCAATTCAGGAAATATAGCTTTTATGATCCCAAAGAGAAATCCCACAGTAGCTTGTAGAGGTAGTAGAACAGGTTAAGAATTATTGTTTTGAAGCTAAAAGTTCAGAATCTGTTTAGGGAATTGTGGTATACCTAGGACTTTAAAGCTCTGGATTTCTAGTGTGTATTTTTCAGAGTTGATGTTTTTCTACTCCTAGATTTATCCAATGTAATGTAACTTTAGTAAAACTGATTCTATACAATGTATGTGACTGATACAAAGCAATTGAATCCCTGAATCCCTGGCCTTTGAGGAATTACCAGCAAGCCAGTAATTTTGGCTACAAGTTCAGTAAGAATGTCTAACTTCTGGGACAGATCAGAGGGACTTAGTTCAGCACTGAGATAAGAATGTAGGGTTAATAGGAAGAATCCTGTTACTGAGACAGTATGATTTTCTAAGACTAGTAATTAATTTATTTGAAAAATTAATATTTATGGATCAGAGAGATAAGTCCATAAAGAAGGGGGAAGGAAGGCTATTTGATAAATGCAAAAATTTTAAATAAGAATAGTAGCTTACAGGACAAAAACAAATTATTTTTGCAGGTGGGAGCAAGGAGATATTTAAAATTCTAGCTTCTTCTGCATCTCTGGCTTACATTCTGAAAGTATATCTCTCAAATCCATTTCACCACCTCATATGCACATCCTTTGACATATCTCCAATCAACTGTGGACCACTTCCTGAAAACACTTTCATAGCATTCTTCCTTTGTATATATTAATCCTTCTGCTTGGAATGCCTTTCCCACTTGTAATTGCCTTGAAAACTTCTACTTATGCATCAGGGCCCAGTTTGCATGCCTCTTATTTTCTATGAAATTTTCTTACCAACTATAAGTACATAGTGGAAGTTACTATGATCCCTATGCCCATAACAGCCCATTACCTTCACCACATCCAGTATTTTGTTCCTACTAGCTTCTGCTATATTGTTTGTAATGTGTGTCTTTTTCATGTCCCTCTCCACTGGACTGCAAGCTCCTTGAGAACTGCATTTCAGTATCTTAAATAATGTCTGGTATTTTGTAGAAGCTCAAATAAGTTAAACAAATGAAGTGAATAAAACAATCCTGTAGTATTAGATTCATCTTCATAACATAGACAAAATAAGTTATCTAAGAAAGATGGATATGTTAATATAACTGCATTATTTAACTCAGAAATAAAGTAACATTAAGAGTACCTTAGGAAGGTGGGCATTCTAAAACACTGGAAAATCAGGGATACAGATATCATTCAAGGGGAATAAGGCACTTGACAATGCTTTTTCCTTGTAGATAAGAAAACTCCTTTATGTTAAATTTGGATCAGGAGCAAGGATATTGTAAACGATCTCTTAAAAAGAAGTATACAGATCACGGGTAAAGATTTTCTGGATTGGTGATGAAAAACTTCATGTAAAAGAGTACTGGTATAACAAATATTTTGCTTCTTTCTTAACGCTGGCAGAATCCTAAAGGAAAAGAATATCCTGAGAAATGGAGTAGAGGAAACAGAAAACTCACACTAAAGTTATGTCATTCCTGCAGCATATTCTATAACACCACCTACAAGAGCTTCATTTGGTATCCTTGGCTGAATAAATTAAGAATTTATAGCAGGTGTACACGTATGAGCTTTCTCTGCCATCTGTGATCCACCTGCAATGCTGAAAATTATTTATATAGGATTGCATTGATCACTTTCATCAGCATTGCTCTTACCAAAGGTTGTACAATGTGAAGGCCTTCAATTTCAAAGAAAAGTTCTTCAGATCCCCAGTAAAGTATTAATGGAAATTAGCTTAATGTGCATTTAATGTGGATTTGTAAGTGTGTTCACTTTTAGGGCATTCAGAAACATGTGTGTGGCTTGCATAAGATTATCTGATAGTTAACCTATGACCTAATCGATCATATCTGCACCTAAACTCATCCTTTGTATGGTTTTGCCCTTTCTGCTTTGAATGCTAGCTCCTATTTCTAAAATTGGTAGAAATGTAAATGGTGTATTTCATAATCTGTCTCTGCCTTGGAAAACTGTGGCTCTAGTAGCTGATTACAGGGAGCTTATCAATCATTGTGCTAAGGCACATTTATGTGCCTGAAATGGTATAATATTAAGATGCGATATTGACTTTTTCAATCCTCAGAGTAGCCAGAAGAAAGCCCTAGAATGCTATCTCTGACTACAAGCAGCCTCATACTTTCATCTGAGTCTAATGTTCAGATGGGAGTTTGTTTTTAATGTGTGCCATGATGTAAAAAAGCTTGGAAAGCACTGAATTGTGGCATGTTGCTACTGAAACCCATGAGATGTATCTGTAAGAGAATTACAGGGACATTGAGAGGATCATAGCACAGTGACCAGGAGCTTGGACTTGATGACTTGCT
The DNA here is from genome assembly GCF_030222135.1 of Aotus nancymaae. Lineage (NCBI taxonomy): Eukaryota > Metazoa > Chordata > Mammalia > Primates > Aotidae > Aotus > Aotus nancymaae. The sequence continues at coordinate 76,202,544 of NW_026988425.1, forward strand.
GCTTGAGTTTGGATCCCTGGTCTCTTCTTTATTATTTGGACAACATTGGACAAATACTCAGCTTCTCTATGCCTCACTGTTCTTAACTGCAAAATGGAGATAATAACAGAAGCTAGCTATAGGATTGAGAAGGTTGATTAAATTAATGCAGCTAGCCAGAGGGCTTAGGACATGTTTGATATACTGTAAAGGCTATGCAAGTATTCACAATTATGATTCATTTTCTTGGTAAAGAATATATTCAATTAAATATCATATAGTTGAAAAGAACATTTGTCTCTAGCACTTAGATTGCCATCATAGAGATGTGTTCATCTGCAAGAACTCTGTGCAAGCACTCTATGTTCTTAGTTATTCAGGTAAAATGTATAGTGATAAGGACTTATTTTCAAATTCTCATTTTATCAATATCAATCTACAAGCAGAAGCTTCAAATTCTGGATAAGTTTTATAAAAATTAAAATATTTTCTATTGGGCTAAATCATTTATGACTCAATTAGCTTCGTGATAGAAAAACAAAAGAAAACTGGCAAATGGTAATAGTTTATAAGCAGATAATTCAGTTCACCATAACATTTTACTATGGTCAACACGGGGAACAAATAGACATTGACAGCTCCATCATTCTTATAAGCATAGTCAGGTGATGGTACAGGGCATCTGCTTAGGAAAAGAACATGGAAACGGGTTCCAGAGCTTCCATCTGGTTTATATGTGGGCCAGAGTGTGGACACCCTTGCTACTTAGAAGCCAGGGCATGCCCCTGATAGGACTTTTTCTCGTCAAAAGAAGATCTTATACCAGTAAGACTTTAGGACTTATCTTTGATAGATTAGTACAAGGTAGAGGTCCCAAATGGATAAAAAATTATGATTGAATTGACTCAAACTATAAAATTTCATACCCAAAAATGTACAAAATGTGATAATTATGGGTATTTTTTGAATTATGTGTGGCACCTGTGTAACTTTTTGATTTGTAGTTAAAGCTGACAAGGTTTTCTCAATAACATCTCTATTAGTGGTACCCAAAGAATTGCTAGACAAATTGATACCATTAGGATCTTTCTTTCTACATATGCCATTATATTTAAAGAATACAAGCAAAGATTTTTTTTTGATCCCATCCTATTAATTCAATGCTTCAGTTCATTTCAGTCCAACATACATCAGATAAATTCTCCCTCCCTGAAAATTCTCTGCCCATTAACTAACATCGTGATCAAGCCATCAATTGATCACGCAGTTTATTCACCCCACTGCTGCAGTCATTCCCCAGTAGCAACTTGGATGCTTCAGAGAGTAAGTTGACTACGGAAGTGCACAAAATGGCATCTTAATGACCTGAAAGAGCTAATATAGTTCTGTAAGTGCCTAGCTAAATATCACAGAGTGACTTGGACGCTGGGGAGAGCTTGGCTCATTATTCCACTCTGCTGAGCTAAATCATTTGGGTTCTCTCTATTTGCTGTTGGCATTTCTCTTTTCTTTTCTCTGCTCAGGCATAAAGGATATTGATTTAAATAAAAGATACAGTAAACATGCACTTTGTTAGGGAAATCTGACTATGCAAGTATAATTTCAAAGGTCAGAGTTCTCCACCTGCTTGATTTACATTAATTTGTGCTTGAAGAAAATGCCTACTTGACTCCATAAATTTTTTAAAAATTTGATTCACATATTGTTCTCTGCTCTTCTATCATGTTCTCCCAGAACTGATCAAAGAGGATAATCATATTTACCGGAAAGCCTCACACTTGGAATCAGCTCAATGTAGTATAATAGATTAAACCTCTGGGAAAAATAAGGAGCCTGAAATTTAAGTTTGTCTGAAAGAATCTGGAACTCTTCCTAAAATGTTTTGCCATAGCAAAATAAATCGTTCTTATTTTTAAGGAATATTTTACAACTATTGTAGGACGACATACTTTTTTAGCCCCACGAAAAAATTTTAAAGCGGTATCTTTACTGACATGTGAAAACTGACAAAAAATAAAATTAAAAGATAATTATATGGCCTGTGTATTGCAAACATGCCGAATGATTTATTGCATTTTACTCCAACAAAAAATTTGCCTTTAAATACCATTGTTTTTGCACATAAATTTACTTTTCAGGACTGATTTGATCATATTAAAATGTTCTGCTATCAGTAAGGTTAATAAACATCTTAGAGGGCTATTCTCCTATTTTCAATTTTTTTTTTATTTATTAAGCATTTTATTACTTTAGTTACTTTGTAGAGGCAAAAGATAAATATGAATTAAATCTTTGTGTGTTAATGGCCAAATAGAGTTGACAACAGTAAAATAAGCACACAATTTATTATGAAGTATCATATATACATATTTTTAATATTGAGGGTTTTTTGTTTGTTTTTGTCAGACAGATTTTGTTCCAATTTACAGCTTTACATTTTATTAGATAAATTATAAAATGAGAATAATCATTTCTACCTGAAAATTGTTGGAAAAATTACAGATAATACTGGTGACCAGTTAGTGATCATTTTATTGTGCTTACTCTTCCTGCAACATGCTAAGTACCGCATTGTTTTATTTTAACTTATGACAAAACTTTGAGGTAGATAGCAAGATTGTTATATTTACAGTTGAAAAATTGAAGTCAAGTTATGTAATATTCAAGATCACGTAGCTACAAAATTGCAGAACCAGGAAGGAAATGTTCACAGTCTGATTAAAAAAAAAAAAAGTTAGAAAGAAAGAAAGAAAAAGAAAAAAGAGCTTAACCACTGAATTGAGTTGTTTCAGACTCTGGCTGTGGGTAATGTTTTTAACGAACAGAGAATGTTGCCTGGACTGTAATTTGATAGGAGCTCAGTAATTAGTAACTATAATTAAATATCATTATTGCTTTAATATTCAATAAAAGTCATCTTAATTATTGAGAATTTAAAATTGCTGCTGGAATTAGTGAGGTTTTACTTGTCTTGGTAGTTGTAATTCTAGACCTACCATCAGCTTACCTTGTTGTATTACAGTATCTTTGATGGCATGTGTTTTTCTGTGCTTGAATTCGAACTGTAAGCCTGATACTTCCTTTCACTCTCAAATCCTCTGGAATTATAAATACTTTTGACAGATTTATAGTCATTCAGTAGTCAGATGTGAATACAGAATACAGAATCAGTCCTATATCTGTTTTAGGCGCATGTGGGTCATTTGTTTACTACTCCATTCCCACAAGATTTCTTTAGGCTTCCAGTGCCCAGTTCATAAAACCTTCTTTCATTCACCTGAATTATTCCCCATACCCCAATTTGCATCCCTTCACCTCTGCTTTTTCTTTTTTATTGACTCCATACTCATTTTCCCTCGTAAAACTGTTATAGCACAAAACATATATAGTACAACTTTTCTGTCACTCTACATATTGCTTTACTATTTGCCTCTGTCTCTAGATGTTGCTAAACTCCTCAATAATGTTTCCCAGGAGGAGAATCCTAGAGGCCAGGTAGTTTATATAAAATGTTTTATGTATTTCCTTAATTATTACTTAGGCATTTGGAGTAATTTTCTTGTAAGGTGAGCATAGCCCTTTGTTGTTGCATGGTATGAGTCATTTTTTCTTCATAAATGCTGAAAGTGTTCTACTCAGGTACAGAATTACGATGAGGCTTTGTAAACTTGAGGTGTACCTAGTATTTTCAAGTCAAGGAAAGCAATTCTGACCTAGAAATAGACCTGACCATCTTTATAAAAGTAAAATGAATAGTTGTTGCTAGTTCTGCTGCTCTTTAAATGATCAGATCTTGAATTATATTTTTTGGAATAGAGGGCTGGGAACAAAGATCAAAAGACTATTTAATTTCTATGAGGGCATTATTCTGTCATTATGTGCTACAGACCAGAAGATGTGTTATTCATGCCTAAGAAATGTAATAGGGTAAAATGCATATATGTATTTGTATATATATGTAGAGTTCTATATATATTTTTATATATATACACATATATATAATGTGTGTCTATATATAGACACACTCAAAATCACATAAATTCTAAAGAGATAATTATATATAATTATACAAATAATGTACTATATGTATTATATATGATAGAGTATGTTATATATAATTCAGTCAAATAATTCCTTTTATTTACAAAAACTAGATATTTAACTATATTTTTATTTGGCTTCAGTTATATGGGAAAAGCTCTAGTTTTCCATTTCTGTGTGTGAGTGTGTGTGTGTGTGTGTGTGTGTGTATGTATCTATAAAGCTAATTTATTTAATGTAATAAAGAGTTTTGCTATTTCATCTTTTCAGTGATATCATATATTTTGAATGTTCATTATGATGTCAAATAATTTCTCTCTCACTTTAAAAGAGAGTACCTGAAAAATGGATTTATTTTCATCAACATCACATTCGGGTTTAACTTTATCATTATTTCTCTTTTTTAAGTGTAACAAAGTCCTAGTCAAAGAGGAAGTCAAAACTGCATATTGCCACTTCCAAATGGGAGCTAAATAATGCATACACATGCACATATAGAGTGGAATTATAGACATTACAGACAGAAAAATGGGAGTGTGGAAGGAAGGGCGAAGCATGAGAAACTATCTAAAGGGTGCAGCATACACTAGTACACTATGTTCGAGTGATGGTTACACTAATAACGCCCAGACTTCGCCACAGCAGAATATAACAGTACTACACTTGTACCCGCTAAATCTATAAAAATAAAACTTAAAAAAAACCCCACAGAATTTATAACTTTACAGTGGCAATGAATTAGAATAGGAATAGGTTATTAAGTCAGACTTTTCATTTTACATGGTATTTAAAACTGAGGTATGTGGGTATATTTATTTTTTCATAAATGAATAATTAGAACAAAATGCTTTATACTAAAGTGTTGGAGGTTTTAAGTGTCTTTTTTAACTCTTAGGATTTTCTGTGACATTCTAATAAGAAAGGAAAAATTACCCATTACTTGGTTTTCAAGTTCTTTTTTAAAAAAATTTTATAACAGCATCACTTTCTGGGAAAGCATCTCCAATAATGGCCTGAGGTAACCTCTATGGGATAATCGTTTATAAATACATTTTAGTTAGTTCAGTAGTAATTAGTGATACATGAGTGAAAAACCATATTTTAAGTTCATGGATACTGAGCTTAGTGAATGATGTTTTGCTTTATAAGAATCTGTTGGGGGCCATTATGAATAACGATGAGGAAAGAACACACATTTGCATCTATAGTGATGCCCCACAGCAGCAAGACTGTGAGAAACCTCACTGTCCAGGTTCCATTGCCTGAGTGACATTCCAGACTACCCTCCCCAGCAGAGCAAAGCTGCAATCAGTGTGTTGCTGCATGGATCATTACCTTTTTGACACCATTTTTATTGCTTCTTTCATCCTAAATTTCTTTGAGAATGAGTTTTATTCATTCTATAACTATAATACATCTAGTTTTGACATCTTTTTATCAGTAATTACAAAAGAATCAGTAGCATGGAATTTGGAGCAATTCAGATACTGTCTAACTCAACTGTGTTGCTTGCTTATGCAGAACTTTTGATATAAAATACAACAAACTTTCCTGTTTTGTACAGTGAGGACCAGGGACAGAGTATCTGCTCAAAATCTCCTCATTCAAGACAATCTTTGCACACTCTTCCTAAACCAACACCATCCTCATCTTTCTCTATTTCTTTTTTTCTACTTTGTGTTCCTTCTAGCTTGTATCACTCCTTGACATTATAATATTTAATTATTATTTCACTCTGTCTCCTCAGTGGAATGTAAGTTTTATGAGAATAAAATTTTTATCTGTTTTCTTCGCCATTGACTCTTTAGGGCTAGGAATCTGTCTGGCACATTTTTATTGGATGAATGAATGACTAGATTCTGAATATGAGAACTTTGAAAACTTGAAGCTTATATACATTCATCATATGTATGTAATCACTTTATAGGTTGACAATTCTAGGGCAGGAGGCTACAGCATTCATCCCATACTAAGTAAATTCTGACTATGTTCTAGGTTTTAGGATATGTGAAGATGAATAAGATAGAATTCCTGCCCATACAGAACTTAACAACTCATAGAACATTATGTTAATCTAATTTTCTGGGGCTCGCTTAAAAATGGTAATAGTAGAAGGGCTTCTTTTACTTATAGAAAGTGTAGAATGCTGAATTTGAATGTCATGAAAGGTACTCACAGCAAATCCCAGAAGAGTGTTAGTCTTAGAAGTTAAGCCATTCCTTATATCAGACATTAATGAATGCAAGCATATTAGCAAGGAGTGATAATTTATTCACCCAATAGCACTTATGATAACAGTTTTTATTAAAAGTATTGATTGAACCTGATGTGTTCTTTGTATATCAATCTATATTTATATCTGCAAGTTACCTAGAAGGGAGCACAGGAGAAGATCAGATTTGTGGGGGACTGGGGGACAGGCCTGAGAAAAGTCAAAATGGAGTGTAGAGTTTCATTATGAGTCTTACCAAAGAGGAGGATCTGGGGTAAGCAGGAAAGAACATGCGAGGCCAAAGCACCTAGTAGATGGCATGGCATGAAAAGGAAGAAAAGCCAAATATAGAAGTGATGGTGAACCAAAGAATAATGTTGATGACTTAGGACTTTCCATAGAACTTTAATTCAGATATTAGAAATCATCTAGGTTAACCCTTCATTGTAGAGATGAAGAAAATGAGTCCTAGAGAAATGTCTGGTGACTTGCCTATGGTCAGTTGCTGCAACAGTGAGTATTTGACAACCTTGGTCTTATAATCATTCAACATTTATTTATTCCTTTTGGTAGCAATCTCTGTGTTTTGTTTGAGGATCAACTTGAGGTTTTGTGGCATTTCAGCCCCATTCTCTGTCACCAGGGGTTGAATAGAAGACCTCAGCCTAACCCAATCAGAACACCCCATTTCCCTGGACACACTGTTGGTCTCTTAAGTTACATAAGTTAAGTGACACATTGCCACACCCAATCTTTTGATCTGAGACAGAGAAGTATTCTCTATTTCTAGCTTGACTGGAACTTGAAAGGATGAGAGGCTAAAGCTCCTTCAGCCATCTTACTATTATTAGGTAGATGCTGTCTGTGACTGGAGCCAATGCAGAAGCAGAGGGAGAAGAGGGAGTGAGAGGACTCTGGAACTTGGTGTCAATGCAACCTTGGCATAAACAAAAGAGAAATATGATGACCTCTTCTGGAATTCTCAGTTACCTGAGCCATTGAGCTCCTTTTTTTATTGCTCATAATGCTTGCACTAAAGGTTGGATTTGTTTGTTTGTTTGTTTGTTTTTTGCAACGTAAATATCCTAACTGATACACTGTGGTTTCCCAGTTCAGTTCTCACCTGTTTGATGGTTGAACATATTCCTTTGTACTCTGACATATGGGAAGTCACCTAGAGGAATATCTATTTGGTATGATTAGATTTCATCCTAAGAGAAGGTTATGAAAAAATTAATATTTTGTAGAAGTAGTACCAAGTCTGAAATAGAAAACCTGAAATCCCATTTCTACTTCTAGGGCCTTCAGTTATTTTCTTAGACTCTCTTTTCAACTCTTTCAGATGCAAATGGCTATGATAATTATACTTGTATCTTGAGATCATTGTGAGGATTAAGTGAAATTATATGTCTGTAGCAGCTATCAGAGTCCAGAACATTGTAAACATTCAAAGTTATGTTGTGGTGATTAAAATTGTGTTCTGTTAACAATTGCTTAGCAAAGAAACTGGCATGACATCATTATTAACTAAATGGCTGATTAAAAATCGATAGTTTTGGCCAGGCACAGTGGCTCACACCTGTAATCTCAGCACTTTGGGAGGCCAAGGTGTGTGGATCACTTGAGGTCAGGAGTTTGAGACTGGCCTGATCAACATGGTGAAACCCCATCTCTACTAAAAATACAAAATTAGCCCAGCGTGGTGGCACACACCTGTAATCCCAGCTACTTGGGAGGCTGAGGCAGGAGGATCACTTGAACCCAGGAGGTAGAGGTTGCAGTGAGCCGAGATCATGCCATTGCACTCTAGCCTGGCCAACAAGAGTGAAACTCCATCTCAAAAAAAAAAAAAAATCAGTAGTTTTAGTTTGGGATCAGAAGACTTCGACTTATTCTCTCCTTCAAAGATTTTACTTTTTGAATTTCATTGTGGCCCTTTGCCAGTTTTGTAACCTTTACTTAGGCAATGTGTTTTAGGCTCTCATTTGTTTGTATTATATCAAAAGATCATTTTGGGATTTTAGTTCTATTCATGATTTACTTCTGTATGGTTAGGTTATTTAATAGACAACCTGTCAGCTAATAAAATATGCTCAGAGAAATGGTCTAGCCATTTATTTTTAGTTCTAATTTGTTCTTGTACAATCTCTAAGAATGGTTCTTAAAAGTTTTATTTTCAGAGATGCCAATCATTTTTGGCCCAATAAATATCACTGCATGCTTTGGAAATATATATTAGAACAGATAGAAAAAAAAATCTTTCAGTATGTTTACAATATTATCTTCTCCACAAGGAAAAAACTCTTTGTGCATTAATAGAAAAGTTCTATGTATTTCTTTTTTAGATTAAAATTTATCCTTATTTTTTACAATTATACTATTCAAGGGGTTTGCATTTCTCTGATTAAATGTTAACTATCTCTCATCACTGTTAGCCTGTACCAGAAGCACAGTTTTAAGTTAGAATGGCCACATGCTGAAGGAATGGGATAACCCAGACAGTGAGAATTTTAGTAAGTATGGTAACCTGGGACTCTCCTCGTAGTTTCCTTACTGGGTGATTAATGAGAATCTGTGTAGAAAGGGTAATTCTAAGGAAAGATTTTCTGAGTACTTTTCTTTCAATCTATACAACAATTTTTGCTTGTGTGTGATGGGTGCTTTTGTAAATTTCTTAGGGGTATGTAAACCAAAGCAATTCCATCTTGAATAGGTGCAGGGTAAAATGAGTTTTTGCCTTCATTCCCAGAAGGTTAAGACATTCAAAGTCACAGGATGAGATAGGAGCTTAGCACAAGATACAGGTCATAAAGTCCTTGCTGATAAAACAGGTTGCAGTAAAGAAGCTAGTCAAAACCCACCAAAACCAAGATGTCCACGAGAGTGACCTCTGGTCATCCTCACTGCCACACTCCCACCAGCAGCACCATGACAATTTACAAATGCCATGGCAACTTCACAAAGTTACCCTGTATGATCTAAAAGCGGGAGGCATGAATAATCCACTCCTATTTAGCATATCATCAAGATATGCTATTATGAAGTAGCCATTATTTTATTCCTTTACTTTCCTAATAAACTTATTTTAGTTTACCCTGTGGACTTGCCCTGAATTCTTTCTTGAGCGAGATCCAAGAACACTTTCTTCAGGTCTGGATCAAGACCCCTTTCCTGTAATATATTCAGGCAAACTCCAATAATATAAAATCATTTTGAATAAAATAATATTGTTCATAGTTCTCCAAATAGAACGGCTTCTACTATATTTCAAAGTACAAGCTCCTAGGACCCTAAAGTCAAGTCTACAAGTGACCTAGAAACCTGTCTAACAACCAGTGTCCTGAGTGAACCACTTGGATAAAAATCCATTAAATGTTCTGTTGATGCTACATAAAAGTATGATTTTTTTTAACAGAATATTTTTCTGAATCAATATGACTTGGTAGCTTGAATAATAGATTTTTATGAACTTTGTATATCTAGTTTAGAAATTAAAATGGTGACACCCACAGTTGTATAAATTTATCCAGCTGTAAATTTCTTGGAAGCTTGAATAGGGTGTCTGAGAGAAGAAAAGTGTATTTAAATAGACTGATTTCTTCCCACAGCATTGACTTGTTTCCCTCTCCTTGTTTCTAGGTCCTACTATAAAATGGAGAAAGAGTATATTAGTCTGGTTTTTAGCTGCAGAACATAAAATCCATTCTAGCTGGTTTCAATTCAAGGGGCTATTATGGCTCGCATAATCATTGGCAGACCTGATAAAACAGACACTGGAAGCTTCCTGCATGATTTTCCTAACTGTACAGCAGAGCTTGATTACAAAGAGAATAATAGATGATTATTTCAAGAACCCGTTGAATCAAGAAACCTCAGCCACAACTGTCAGCTCCAGCCCTATAAAACCCAGGCCACTATTTGCACCAGAAAGATGCATGTCATACACTCTGCTCATCTCCTTCTATGGAACTCAGTTTAGATTCGGTTTCCTGGGAGTATACCAATTGGCAGATGTAAATTATGTCTGGAATCCTAGCTGCTTAAGAGTATGGGAAATCTCGTATTTAGCCTTCAAGCCAATGCAGACAGGAAGGCAGACTAAAAGAGGTTTGGAATGATTGCTGAGTGAGCTGGCCACAGTATCTGCTACATGGGATCTGGAGGTGTTTTAATAATTTAAGAATCTGACTCATGGCATCTTTAGAAACAGACAACTCAGATTCAAGTCTTGAAGTATTTGGATTATAAATATTATTATTTGGCAGTGGTAGGTAGAAAGGGAGGTAGAGAGATGGAAATAAACAGGAGGGTATTAACAGAAGCTGGGACCTTAGGATTTGACAGATTCATGTTTATGAGACCACTTTTAGATTAGTCAGTTTCTATACAACTCCCTCTACCCTGATTTCTTCCTGACCAGTCACTTGAATAAAACATAATCTTGGCTTACCTCTTTATCCGGCTCATTCGACCTCTTAGTAGAGGATAGAAACCACTTATCCCTTTGGACAGGACAGAACGTTTTGTCTGCGAGTGGGAAATAAACAGTTTTCTCTGTTGTTCTTTCATTTTCTATATGACCGACGTCAAATGCACCATCAAATACACTGCCATCCTCCCACCACCAAAAGAGTTAACTTGCTCTTTACCAGAGGTGTACACTTTGTAGATTTGGTGCTCCCTTTGCAGAGCTTAATGCTATTGCCAGCAATGTCTTTTCGGAGAATGCTCAAAGACTGGTGGGGCTTGGCATCGGTACAAGTGCGGGGATGGGGATCTGACGTATTAGCTAGTATGCTATGGCCCCACATCAAACTCTCAATTTCCCAGCCTTGCTGAATTAGCTGCTTCTTTCCTTGACTCAAGTGGCAGCATGTGGGCAGAAACTTCAAGATGAAGAACATCTGTTACTACTCTTGAATTTTCAGTTTTCCCCCAAACTCAAACCTGAAACCTAGTGCGCAGCTGAGTGAATAAGCAAGCTGTGTGTTTGAGTGGCAAATCACAGTGTGAGTACCCCTTCCTGGAGCACTCTGCAGCCTTCCTCCTCGTCAGGAAGCACACGGGGCCTGTTGTCTGTGGCTCCTTAAGGCTGTCTCTCTGCAGGCAGGGCTGCACTGTGAAAGAACGGAGTTGTTTTTAGAACTTCCTTTTGATGCTCTTTTGATTCCGATTTTCTTTAAGTAGAACTGAGATATTGTAGCCAAAATTGGAAAAGCCATCTTCTTTTCGTTCTCCCAATATGTTCAATTATTGGGAGGCGAAGATTTTTTTTTTTTGGCTTCATCAGAGTGCTTTGGAACAAGTATTTACAAAGAATTACCTAGTGGCCCTTGGTAGAGGACTTCCTTGCGCTTTTGTTTCCCTTAAGAAAAAAAAAACCTATTCCAGTTGTTATTTTAAAAATTCTGAATTCTCTGAATGTTTTATGAGATGCCAGGGATTATCAAAGGTCTACAAAATAGGCTCTTTCTTTGCCTGCATAGATGCCCTTGTCCTTTAAAACAATTCAGCACAGTTGACTGGGTGAGTCAATTCCATTAATGCCTGCTATTTGGTAGAAAATAAGTGGTCATTTGAGTCTAGTAAAGGCCAATAGTTATCTTCTAACAGGGGTTGGCAATATTAAATGTTGGATTTAATTGCTGGAAGTATAAAACTGTATATCAACTGGATAAATGCTTTTCCAAGTGAAGAGAAAATTCAGATGGTTAGAAATGTTTTCATTTTCAAACTTATCGTCCTCATGTTAATAAAATTTAAATTTAATAAATGTATTTCCACATGAATATAATACTGAAATGATTTGTCTAACACCAGGATACACTGCTACTTACTATCAGTTCTCATGGCATTTGTTACAAACATGCCTTACCTAACATGTTTCACAACAATAACTTCGTCTATTAGTATTAAATGAGTTTCCTTTGAAGTACCCTATGGAGAGGAGAGTTGAGGGTTTTATTTTCTGTTGTAGGATGCTATTAATACAGTATAAAACCTATACATTTTGAAATTTTGAATCCTGTTCACTTGTTATTTAGATGAATTTGGGCAAACATTCTGCATCTGTTTTCTCATAGGCAATCTGACAATAATCTGAAATTAAAAATTTTCTGGACAATTAAATGTAGTCATTGATTTGCTCAATAACAATTTATTGGGCACCTACTCAGTGCCAGGCACTAAGTTAATATTTTGAAACAAGACCCATTAAATCTAGAATATGAAAAAGCACTTTGGAAACATGGACAGTGTCTGCGCTCAGTGGCTCACGCCTGTAATCCCAGCATTTTGGGAGGCCGAGGCGGGTGGATTACAAGGTCGGGAGATCAAGACCATCCTGGCTAACACGGTGAAACCCCGTCTCTACTAAAAATACAAAATATTAACCGGACGTGGTGGCACGTGCCTATAGTCCCAGCTACTCAGAAGGCTGAGGCAGGAGAATCGCTTGAACCCTGGAGGCAGAGGTTGCAGTGAGCTGATATTGCACCATTGCACTCCAGCCTGGTGAGTGAGACTCTGTCTCAAAAAAAAAAAGAAGTTACTATTTAAAAATATAAAGGCAGAAGTAAGAATACTTTGAAAAAAATATTCAATAGTATAGTCTTAGAAATACCTTAAAAACAGCTTTTCAATATTTGATTAGTTTAGATGGTACATTCTCTACTTTTCAGAGACTTCATCACAAGTAACTGTGATAATAATATTTTTCTAATCCAAACTCTGTCACATGACCCAAGCAAAACCTTCATTATCTCACCAATAACTAGTTTACAACAAGGCCACTGACTGGTTTTTCTTTTTTTCTTTTTTTGGAGATGGAGTTTCGCCTTCTTGTTCAGGCTGGAGTAAAATGACACAATCTCTGCTCACTGCAACCTCCGCCTCCCGGGTTCAAGCGATTCTTCTCCCTCAGTCTCCCGAGTAGATGGGATTATAGGCATGTGCCACCACACCCAGCTAATTTTTGTATTTTTAATAGAAATAGGGTTTCGCCATGTTGGCCAGGCTGGTCTGGAACTTCTGATCTCAAGAGATTTGCCTGCCTTGGTCTCCCAGAGTGTTGGGATTACAAGCATGGGCTACCTCACCTAGCCTATTGATGGTAATTTAGAAATGATTTTTCAGCTTCACAGTTCCTTATTGATAATGTTACGTACAGCTTTAGGATTTCTGTCAAGTTTGGGAAGACTTCTATCAAGTGTCTTTGGAATGTGAATTATACAATTTGAGAGAATTTCCCTTGATCCCACTCATTTTGAACCTGTTTTCTTTCCTACTACTGTGTGCTGTCTACCAGGCATTTGCATACAAGGTCATATCCTGATTAGGTCTCTGGCCCCACATATAGATACTGTGAAGCTGGGTGAGCTAGGGTAGCTAGGAGTAGTATTCATTTCTACACTGGGATGGCCGTCAATAATTTAACCATACATGGAAATGATTGGTAAGAACTGTATAATATATCTCATTAAATCCAAACTAACCATATCTTCAACTCGACTTCCCCTTAATAGGATCCCCCAAATTTCCACAACCTCTCTAATGCCACCCACATGCAGGGAAAGTAGAGAGAGTGGAAGGAGGAGTAGAAAGAGATAAGCAATTATGTGAAAACCATCTTACAACTGTAAATATAAGTAGTACAAATGATTGTGTGAATGCACTGTTAGAATCCCTTTCCACCTCCCAGAAGGGCTGTGAAAGGAGCCTGTGCAGTCAAAAAAGACCTAAAACAATTGTGCTTAATTATCCAATGGAAGATTTTCCTCTATGTTTAGTGTAGGTATTTTTTTTTTTTTTACAAAGCAGAATATTTATTGGATGGGTGTTATCTTTGCAATAGTATTATAAAATTGTAGCATTTTAATGTGAGAGAGTCATAGGGTTCCATTTTCATGAATAACACTTTTATTTCAAATATTATCTCTATCAGCTGCTAATTTGTTCTGAAGCATTTGTTCTTAATTTATTCACTCAGACATCACCCACGCAGGATACTGTGCTAAGCTCTGCAAATGATCAGAGATATAGAAGAATTATCCACTGCTCTCTTGAAATTTTAGTTAAGTTTATAATACAGAGTACAGAATTTCCAAACTAATATCATCATTCCTTGGAATTCCTGTTATCTGAGATTTTACAAAAGAATGCAGAAAAATCACTGTTTTCTGAAATGTCTGTTAGTATTTTTCTCAAAAAGCAGTGGTACACTTTTAGTAGTCTCTAACAGTCTCTATTTTTAAGTGAATTATGCCACATTTTACTAACAGTATGCAGATATCCCAAGCTCTCTCTCTTTGCTCTGTGTAGCTTTATAATTAAATGTTTATAGCTATGTCCCTTGGCAGAGACTGATGAAGGACAAAAATCTTAACATCGCTAACAGTCTTAAAATGCTGTCTCGTTACGAGATCCACGGGACTGTCTAAGCACCTCATTTTCTTGCAGTGCTTTTTTCTAGCATTTTCACTGTGTTGAAGATATTTTCCTTTTATATTTGTTTTAGATATAATGGTAATCGCCCTGTGTCTTCTCGCATGTAAGTTGGTGAAACAGAGATGGTGATTGGTAAAGCACCGATAATTCCAACCCAGCATCACTGTGTCATTGATGAGAAATCAACCACTTCTGAGAAACAGAGGGCTATTTTTTTTCTGTTAATTCAATGATTTGTGCAGAGTGATATCATGTTATGTGTGTAACATACATTTTCTTTTTCTTAAGAGCATTTCAGTTAATAATCAGAGTAGTCACCTGAAGAATTAATAGTGTAATACTGGAAAGAATCCGTCTGCACTCAGAGAATCTGAAGCTTTGGAAGAAGCTTGAAGAACCTGTGGCATGAGGCACAATCATCCTGAAATTAATCAAGATAGAGTAAAAACAGTATTTTGAGTATAAAAAAAGCATCAGAACAATTTTTCTAGTTACCCATTCCCCTGAGTAATAATTCTCACTTTCAGATAGTTGTTTTATTTGTAATAAAATGGTCCAAAGGTGGGTTATGAGAAGCAATATAGGCGACTCATAACAAGAGCTTTCCAAAGGATACCATGAATCAAGTAATCACATTGAGGACTGGAATTTTGAATACCTCCAATAGCTAACAGGAAATGAGGTAAAAGACTTCCCTCTGCAAAGAACTCCTTCTAAGATCCTAGAAGCTCACAAATTTGTAAACATTCATTGAGCCTCTCGAGGGTATTAATACCTAATATCAATATTCAATCAATATTTAACATGGATATTGGTATCTAATATCAATGCCACATACACCTGCATCAGGTGTGTCTCCTTTCTCATTCAGAACTCACTGCTACACTTTCCTGAAATATTTTAGTTTTTAGACATTTATTTACTTATTCAAGATACTTTCTCATTGCCCTTAATAATATGCACCACATCACACTAAGAATCTAGAGATGAGTAAGACCTATAGTCACTGCCATCAAGGAAGTCACTGTAAGAAAGGCTGACCTTGGGAGTATGTGTGAGGACTGCTGTGCTGAGATTGTGTTCACACAGAGTAGAGACTATCAAAAGTTATCACTAAATAAAGGAAGAAATGCTGAAGTTTTACCCACTCTTTTTACACTGGCAGTTTTGAATAGTTCTTCACATTAGAAAATAGAACAACTAACCTCTCAGGGAAGTATGTTCCATTAGATTGTATCTCCAAAGTGTGGAACAATTCATTTCCAGGAAATGGGTACTTGAACAAGAGGCTTTATGAAAGTTTTTTCTTTCCAAACAAAGATTCCCACTCCCCAATATTTATAGGAAGCAAAGTCTTAGTAGGGTTATAATGAATAGTTAATCTTTACTTCCGTTTATTAACACTTAAGAAATATTCAGATCTAGCCTCAAAGTACTCAGCCATGTAAGAAAGAACAATTAATGGTTTAAGACATAAAAGTCAGAATCCATTAAAAATTGTAGTCTGGTCATTTGGTGATGAGTGGCAAAAGACATTTAAAAAATGTTTTGAGGGGTTTTAAATGACACCAGACTAGACAAGAATAGCTTGTATATAGAATAGTGATTCGACCCTTTTTATATCATAGATGCCTTGAGAATTTAATGCAGGTATAGATCCTCTAAGAAACATGCACACATAATTTAGGGGGTTCATTGAACCCTATAAGTTGAGTGTCTGTTTTTGAATCTTTCTTTGTCCTGGACTTGCTTTCTAGTGCTTCTTTCCTTAGGAATCCACATGCTACATGATGACCATAGAAAACAAAGAACACTTGAGAGTAATGGAATCACATAGCTACATGCTTCTGAATTTCATGAAGCATTGGATTTTGGTCTTAATGAAATCAACTCCTGTATTACCAATGCCACTGTCTTTCTCATGACCTGGTAAAGGCTTGCTTTGGCTACCGGAATAGCCTCTTAGCTGTTCAGTCTGTTACTTTTCCTGCATCTTCCACTTCCCTGTCACACTGGCGGCCAGAGCCATCAATCCAAAATATTCATCTCACAGTTGGAATCCTTCACTGGCACCTCAACCCCATAAGCCCAAACCCTGTATCATAGAGTTGAAGACCTTTCATCTTGCCCCTGGGTATCACTCCACCATCACATCCCACAGTTTCATTTTTCTCATACCCTCACCAGATGCTCAATAATTACACTCTGTTATTGCAGAAACTTTTATATTTTCCTGAAACACATCATCATGATCTATAATCTTCCTTCTTTGCCCATTTGCTCAGACTCGACTTTCATCCCTTGCTCCTCTTGTGAACTATTCCTAATTCTTCAAAATTCAATACAGAGTTCAATGCCAATGGGAAACTCTCCCAGAGAGTGCTAATCACTTTTCCCACTGATTCATGGTATTTTGAGCAGGGTTCGAGTGTTGCTCAATAGGAGTCAAATAGATATTTCTGAATGAGCGAATTAATGAACACATAGAAGATGGGTTATAAAACACTTTTTTCTTTCTTGGGGAACATTGGTTGTCTTGTGAGGTGAGAGCACAGGGTACATATTGGAGTGCACTAGGCAGCTTCTAACATGGCCCCATGAAACCACCTTTTGGGTTTCATGCCCTTGTACAATCCCCTTCTCTAGAGTGTGGGCAGGCGTCACTTCTAATGTATATAATGCAGCAAAAGTGATGAGATGAGGTTACAAAAGACTGACCTCATTCTTGCTTGCATTCTCTCTCTGGCTCTTCTTGCATCTTTCTGTGTTGAAGCCACGTGCCAAGTTGTGAGCTGCCGTATGGAGAAATCCATGTGGAAAATAACTGAGAGTAGCCTCCAGTCCATAGCCAGGGAGGGAGGAATCCTGCCAAAAATCATGTGAGTGAGCTTGAAAGCAAATTCTTTTTCAGTTGTGCTTTGAGAGGAAAGCAGCCTCAGGTGACATTTTGAATGCAGCCTTGAGAGAGACGCTGAGCTAGAGAACCCAGTTAAGCCATTTCTGGATTCCCAACGAACAGAAATGGCAAGATAATGCATGTTATTTTACGTCACCCAGCGCTAGGGTAACTTGTTATGCAGCAATATGTTACCACTACATGTGTGTGGTGGGAGATGAGACCAGAAAGACAGTTTGAGTCTACATGGAGAACGGCCTTGGGTGGCATGTGAAAGAGCAGTAGGCAGAAGAATGTCTTCTCACCACCCACTCCCAAGATGTTCACTTCTCAGTTTCTGAGAACTGAATGTGCTAGGTCACATGGCAAGGCAGAAATCAGGTTGCTCCTGGAATTAAGGTTGCTAATGAGCTGACGTGATAATAGGAAATGAGTTTGCATTATCCGGTAGGCTCAGTGTAATCACAGGGGTCCTTATAATGTAATGACAGAGGGCCTCAAAGAGGAAGGCAGGAGAAGCAGACTCAGGGAAAGAGATGTAATGATGAAAGCAGAGGTCAGAATACTGTAATTGCTGGCTTTGAAGATGCAAAGGGGCCATAAGCCTCAGAAGAACACAGTCAGCCTCCAGAAGATAGAAAAGGCAGGGAAATGGATACTCCCCTAGAGCCTGTAGAAGGAACACAACCTTTTAACACCTTGATTTTAGTTCGGTGAGACCCATTTCAGACATGTGACCTGCAGAACTGTAGGATGATAAATGTGTCTTGTTTTAAGCTAAAAAAAAAAAAAATTAATTCGAGTCCTGCTTTTATTATGCCATACTTAAATTTTTGCTATTTACTTATTTGAATTGCCAACTCGATGGAGGGAGTTTCTTGTGACTAGAAACATTTCTATGTTCAGAGCCCAGCACCACAGCCACCGCAGTGTAGGTGGAAGGGTGTAAGCTGCAAAGCCGTTGAATACAGAAGTGCAAGCCCTGCCTTCTGAAACTTTCAAAAAAGTCCATCTTATGCTTAATAATAACTTTTTATGTGGAGAAAAATGATTAGCAGCATTTTAATTAAGTATGTATTTGGACAATTAGTAAAATAGCAGTAGTTTTTGAAAATCATTGGAAGCCAAATTATAAAATGAATCCTTAGAAGGAAAGCATGGATTCAAGTTATATGACCAGAAAGGAGAAGATGAAGAAAAAAAGAGAAAGAAAAATGAAAAAAAAAAGGCATGTAGATGAGCATCTTTATGTAATAAATTGGCAAATGTTTTAAAATATCACCTCTGGGCTGGCCCCAAATCCCAAAGGTCAATTTAAGGTGCAGGATGTTGGCAAATTGTGGTGATTTTTATCTCAGAGAAAGGCGCACTTGACCTACTGGAGCTTGCAGATATCACTTCAAAATGACATTTGAGGCATTTTCTAATTCAACTGCTCAAACTACTTAGTAATGGAATTAGATAATCATTATTATTCTGATTTTAAAGGCTATCCTTTGTCTTTTAATTTATCCTATTCATTTATTTATCTCAGACCATTTATTTCAAGAGATGATTGTTTTGTCCATGCTATGTAGAAGCTACTTTTAAAACTATCTCCTGATAAAAAGATCATTCTTGATATTTCTAGTAAATAAATATATTTATTCTGCGATAGCTATAGGATAAATGCCATTTTATCTTGTAGTTAATTACCTCTTCATTTTGACCTTTTCATGTTTCCTAGAGATATTTTCCTTTATGCATTGGCACCTTAAGGATAACAATATTCTAGTTTGTTGAAATAATTAAGTACAAATCACAAGACATCATGAGTAGAATAAATGCTGATGGATTATTAGTAAGGCATTTGTTTCTGTTTTGTTTTTAACATCAATCTTATGTTTTCTCAGTATATATGTTAATTATTTGATACAATAACTATCAATCATATCACTGAAAATAGAAATAGAATTGACTTCTAAAATTTTAGTTGGCTATATCTGGTGTTATCATTTTGGAAACAGAATTATTAGCAACAAGCAAAACATAATAATAAAATAAATTCAGGAAAGTGGAAGAATAAGACTTGTGGAATTTCTATACACCAGGAGAGCAGATTAAGCTTTAGAATGGGCCTGTGAAATAAATAGCTGAACTTTTTTCACATATGTGATTGCTTAATGTGTGTATATAGGAATATGTATATATATATATATATATGTATCAGTATGCATCTGTAAATGTGAATATATGTAATTATATATAAATAATATTATATATGTTTATATAACATATATAAATGATCTATTTTATATAATACATAACATACATTAATATCAATGATTTACATATATTGTATATATAGTATATAAGTGTGTAGGTATGTATATATGTATGTATATACAAGAAAAGAAACTTCCATGAAGTAATTTGCTTTATGTGAGTTGATGCTATTTTTTAAATTTCAGAAATGAAAGCCTGCAATTATGACCTTAAGATAATATGTGTGCCAAACACCCATGACACTCAGTTATCTATATAGCAAACCTGCACATGTACCCGGAAACTAAAATAAAAGTTTAAAAAAATGCACTGCAGTTACTTGATTTATCAGTTTTAATTAATTCCTTTCTATGATATGTCAGCAAATCAGGGCACTAAAGATTTTCCCCTTTTTCCCCGACTTCATCTCCCGTTTCTCCGTTAGTGATTCAAATTATTTCTCTATTCCAAAATTCCTGTTGTTATGCTTTAATTTGTCCTTTCAAACAGTGGCCCAGATCAAAAGCTATTGTACTTCATATGAGGGTTTCTCTCATGCTGTAAAATATTACTTTCTTCCAGAAATGGAGAAAAAAATCTATTGCTTATATGTGAAAACGAGTAAAATTCATGAAACAAAACAAAATGAAAATAATGACTTCATAATAACAGGGCACTTAAAGTGGTAACAGCTTTGTCAAAAGCTGGGTTCTTAGAGGTCTCAGGAAACCTCAATGCCCCAGGCTAAAAAGTATTTATTTACTCTGCAAATGCTAGCAGGTCTTTTCTCCTCTGAGGGTGGGTTGTCAACCGATATATCTTTGAATCGATACCATTTTGAAAGAGACACCAAGTTAATTTATCCTTTTAGTGTCTTCTGTATATGGATTGACAGCTAGGCAGACAGCAAGAGTATCAACCTCTGTTCCTTAAGAGAAAATAGTTTGTGGGGAATTCTAGGCTGCTCTAATTACTATCACTCTAACTTAAGCATAATGGCAGATTGCCTTTTGATTCAGACTCTGATAGTATAAAGGGATTTGAAAAATGAAACAAGTTTTCAATTCCCTGTTCACAGAGGATTGAATTGGCAGTCACATAGGCAAAAGCAGGGTCAAGCTTTCAGTAAAACTGATAGAAATTAAAACATCTTAATTTCCGTCTACTCATAATTATGATTGTCATGCTGATTAATCACAGGCCATATCTTAAGCTTCTCAAGATTTAGGGACAGGTGAAATTGGAATAATGCCTTTGATCAATTATTGGGTGTTAACGGTCCGCAATGGAATTCCTCCTCTAGACTCTCCCCTTGTCACACAGGAAAAGGTTCCTGCTTGGTCCTCTTGAGCCTTGTTTTGTTGGAGCATCTGCTTCCATTGGCTCTGACAGGAGCTCTTTCCTTAGGGAGTCCCATTCTTCCCTCTTTCCTTGTAATTATTCACAATGTTTTCCTCTTTCCTTTAGCTACCTGTGTCAAGTAAAGCTGTATTCAGTGATTTCTCCTGAGATGATGCTCTGCTGGCAACTCACCGTCGACAACACAGATATGACAAGAAATCATCTAACAACTTGAAACTATAAACAAGAAGAAAATATACCCATGAAGCTTAAGCAAAGAGGATATCCACGTAGTAGCCTTCCTGGTGTTTCAAAGATCTTTCGGAAAAAGGACATTATTATTTTGCACACTGTAAGTACTTAAAATATACTCTTTGATAATACCTATGATGATTGTTGTAGCTGTGCCTCTTTAAAAGGAAATACAAGCAAATCATTATGGCTTTCCAGCTGCTGAGTTGGGTGGCCTTTCAAATTTGTTGGCTGGTTATTCAATTTTCCTTGACATTAGCTGCACAAGGAATAACCTGGGGAAATTTAAAATATTAATGCCTGGATCTCATCATCAGAGACTCTAACTTACTTGGGCCAGTGTGTAGCCTGAACTTTGGGATTTTAAAAACCTCCTAGGTGATGTGGCTATGCCTGCAAGGTTAAGAATCATTGTCTAAATTGCATTAGCTGGCATACGCTGGGTGCTTTGGTGCCAGCCCTGTGCTAGGTGCATTACATATGGCATCTTGTTTACTCAGCAAAATAACGCCATGGAGTTGCAATATATTACCTCCATTTTGCAGATGAGTGCACCAAACTCAGACAGACTCAGTGAATTTTTCAAAGTCACATGGCTGGTGAACAGTGAAGAAAGGATTACAACCAGGTCTGTCCACAGTTATATGCCGCTGACTATCTTCATCAGCAGATTTTTGGCCATTGTAGAACACATGGCTGGCTACATGTTGAGCATGGTATAGGGGAGATTCCTTTGTTGGCAGGAGGTTGAGTGGGCCAGTGTTTTCCAGTCTTTCTTAGTGAAGAGAATTTTCTGGGGGTTCCAAGCTTCTTCTCTGGAAACTGATTCAGCAGTTCTGGATTGGAGGTCCAATAATTCTGTTATTGTTATTGTTAGCAAATGCTTTGGTTGATTCTTACTTTAGAGAAGCTGGGGAAGCTCTGGAAGAGATGACTGGTGTAGAATTCTGGGATTCTGTGATGAATTCTCCAAATCCTTCCCAGGAAAAGCTAGAAATTTTGTGGTTCTGAATCCCAATGAACCAACAGGTGAGAGGAATAACCTTTACACTATGTTCCTCTAAGCTGCAGGCTCTGCACATTACCTTGGCCCCAATGTTTACAGTCTCCTCTTACTGGATCCGTCCTAGTGGTGTTGGGACCAATGTCTTCTACATACTTCTTCATCATTTAAGTTCTTTCCTCTCATCCCAAGAGCTGATTTTGATCATCTGTGCCCAACTTACCTCTATGTTCTGTGATGTTAAGTTGATAGCTTGAAATTGGCTATGGTAAGAGGTTTCTATTGTATTTTTTAATTAAAATCTTACCATACAGTAGTTTTAGAGGTATTGACAAGTAACAAAGATGAAAGAGAGATTTCTCTTGGTGGAAGTTTTTACGACATAAAAATCAGCAAATGCTAAAATTAAGACTCTGCCCCATTTTCCACACACCATCCTGAAGCCCATTTTTAAACATTTAATGGCATACTACTATATAAGCATTCAGCACCACCTACACAGGGTGTTAGCATTGCTGGCTGGAAAAGGAAACGTTTCATTCGATATTTTCAATTTTTTTGCAGATGTTTTGTTTCGGTAAGATTCTCACTTTAAAAAAATACACAAATCTCAGAGAATGTATACTCAAAGGACGCGAGATGGAATACAATGCTAATACTACTTGATAAATATTGAACAGTAGTGATCATACTGGGAAAAAAGCAAACCATATCTGTATTTTATATTTTACATATCTAAAGAGAAGAACTGATAAATTCGATCTGAAAAATAATTCTATAAGCATCTATTCACTCAACCTAGGCCTGTAGGTATAATGCACTTATTTTTTACGAAGTGTTTATAAATTAGAAGCTTCACTTCAACTGGTGATAAAATTTTGCTTCAGATTTACTTCATATAGTTTAATACTTTGAAACTTCTATCTTGGAGACTTAGGACTTATTCAAATATTTTAAGGATTCCATAAAGTGTTTTAATTTAGGAAACAAAAATCATTGCCAATTACGAAAGACATGTTATGTGTCAAATCAATGTGAGCTTTGCTAAATCAGTCAACAGCAAGGCCAGGTTTCACTTACTTCAGAAAGCATTTCAGCCACGAATGATCCTTCCTCTTTCTGATCTATTACTGCTTTTCCCCACGAATTGTTCACCTGGTACATAACATCAGAAAACCTGTATTTGTAAGGTTGTCTTTCAGCTGTCTTAAGAAAGCTCCTGTTTTGTTATAGATCTTTGGCTTTGATATTTATCTTATTATGTGCATTTGTTTTATTTTTCTTGCATAGGCTTCCTAGAATCTTAAATTTCCCATTGTATTATGTTTGGAAGAAATTTTAAAAATTTTCTTTCTGATACCTATTTGGTGATATGCCTTTACAAATTCTTCTCCTTGTTAGTATTTAGTCATTGAGCCAAGGTTGTTCAGAAGACCCACACACTTTATGTAATGAATTGTGTCTTGAAATTCTGAATAGTTTTTGAACAATGAGCCCTGAATTTTCATTTGGCACTGGGCTTGCAAGTTATGTACGCAGTCCCGCATCCAGCTGTTGATCACTTGACGACATTAACCACATTTTTTTTTCTTTATAAAAACCACATTGCTTATCATGTAATTATTGCTCATTAAATATTTTCTGATTGGCTTGGCTTGGTGGCTTATGCCTATAATCTCAACACTTGGGGTGACTGAGGCAGGTGGATTTCTTGAGCCCAGGAGTTCAAGACTGGCATGAGAAATATAGTGAGACCCTATCTTTAAGAGACCTCTAAAAGAAAACAATGAATTTTTTAAAAAAATTAGCTGGGAGTGCTGGTGCACGTCTGTCACCCAAGCTCCTTAGAAAGCTGTGGTGGTGGGAGGATGGAGCTTGAGCCCAAGTGGCAGAGGCTGAAATAAGATGTAATTATGCCCCTACATTCCAGCCTAGGTCACACAGTAAGACCTTATCTCAAAAAAAAAAAAAAAAAAAAAATTCTGATTGTATGGAAAAGACTTCCTGCCAATTTTTGCTGACCCCACAAAAAAAAAAAAAAATAGTCTTAGAGTATATACAATCTCTTTGTAGGTAAAACATTTCACAGGGGTCATGGGTTTTATTATGTTATTAAATAGTTGATGTTAGCTATAGAAAAAGACTGTTTAGGTAAATAGACATATTACATGATTTTACAAGGTAATTAACATTAAAAGCAACTTTATAATACTCAACATTAATGGTTTAGGCTTTGTGTGTAACTTCGGTAACAATAATTTACATTAAAAATATAATAACAACATAAGAAAATCCAACTGAGATTTCTTGTCTCATTTTCACTTAAGCCTGAAGGTACAAAAACACCAGTTGGCAAATGTAGGTTTTGAATAATCAACTAGCGAAGCCCAAAATATTCCTTAATGTTTGTGAAAGTAAAGAAAAAACAAAAGAAAGAAAAATCATTTTTACTAGAGATTCAGACTGAGCTTGTACTGCTCAGTGGGAAACTTTAATCAGTTCATCATTATGTTTGTTATTTTCCTTTATTAGGTAAGTAAACAACATTGAAAAATAAAATAATAAGCAGGAGGGTGGTCTTGGGTCTGTATTTGGAAAACCAACAAAACATCCACTAGCTATTTGAAAGCTAAAAGACTCATAAAATTGGAGCTTTTGATCACTGTATTTTAATATTTAAATGTGTAAGTGGTAAGCATGTATGATATGGAAAAAAATACTCAATACTGATCTAAGTAGTTTTACTGATGCTTTATACATATTAATAAAAGTCTTCTTTTTACAATTGAAAGTGGCATAATTGAATGAGAGGAAATACTTAATCATATAGTAATATTGTAACAGTGTATTGACTTCTTTTTTTTTTTTTCTTGAGACAGAGTCTTGCTCTGTCACCAGGCGCCAGGCTGGAGTGCAGTGGCGTGAGCTCAGCTCACTGCTACCTCTGCCTCTCGGGTTCAAGCAATGGTCCTGCCTCAGCCTCCCATGTAACTGGAACTACAGGTGCATGCCACCATGCCCAGCTAATTTTTGTATTTTTTAGTAGAGATGGGGTTTCATCATGTTGGCCAGGATGGTCTTGATCTCTTGACCTCGTGATCTGCCCGCCTCGGCCTCCCAAAGTGCTGGGATTACAAGTGTGAGCCACCGCACCCAGCCTGTATTGACTTCTTAATGTGGGATATAATACTTTTGTATGTTTGGAAAAGTGAAGAAAGAAAACTCTTTGATTTCTTTATTTTTTGAATACGGAGGCTATCTATACATAATAGTACACACTCTAGGAACAAATAAGGCTTTACATTGGCAGCAATTACTGTATATTGAGAATTTGCCCTTTCTGACTGAACAGGCAGTTTCTATTCAAAAGACCCTGGTTACCAAATAGCGAGTCAAATTGTGTTATTTTCATCTACTCAAGTTCCATGCTGAGAAATATTACAGAGTAAGTTCTCAACAGTAAACAATATAAAGAGTTCTACATTGATGTGCACTTTACATAAAAAGAAACCATTTATGTGGCTCTTGAAAGATTTGAGCTTTTCAAGAGTTAGATTTTGTGTGCTATTTCTGTTGTTAACTGAATTGAAAGGGCAGCATTCTTAGTTAAAATCTAAGGTAATATTATAAACTAATTTTTGCTTTAAACATGAGAGATTAATCATATGAACACATGTAAAATTCATTGAAAAACAGCAACTTTAGAAATCAGTTAAAGCTTCCCAAATAAATCATTGCATTCTGTTTTAAATTATGATTCATATATAGGTCAATTTCTTTGTTAGGTTGTAAGCTCTAGTGAGCAAGAGTAATAGCTACACATTTTTGCATGTAGTATATTTGTTAAAATGTATTTATAAAAGGAATTATTGAATTATTATAAATGTGATAAAAACTGGGATAACATGATGAAGTAACTACACACATCAGCAAAGAGAAAAATCAAAACCATTGGCAACGTGTGAAAAAGATGTCCAGCAGAAATGTTGAAATGTTCATTTGAACTTTCTAGGGACACATTATTATATGAAATCTATTAAGCCAAAACTTTTCTCATCTCCCTGAGAAGCATATATTCTTTAGAATTTGCAGAAAAATTCCCCCCTGATTGGAACCCCATGCTAGGTATCTCAGTAAATTGAATCCTCTGGACCACACATGATCTACACGTCAAGCCTGTTTTCCCACTGTCATACATCTGCAATTTCCATCTTAGGAATACGTTTGCAATCCCATAAAATACATAATTTCAAATTGTATCTGTAATAGTTACTTAATTTCTAGAGGTCATGCAGAAAGTTAGGCTCCAGAGTA
Organism: Aotus nancymaae; assembly: GCF_030222135.1. Lineage (NCBI taxonomy): Eukaryota > Metazoa > Chordata > Mammalia > Primates > Aotidae > Aotus > Aotus nancymaae. The sequence continues at coordinate 76,229,271 of NW_026988425.1, forward strand.
GTAGGTTGGCTGCACACGTGCTAGTGTGGGAATCTTGCTGATTTTCAAGGAAAGCTGATTTGTACTAAGGCAAAAGTGGAGGGCTGAGTCCAGGCCTAGGCGGACCTTAGGACAGAGCACTCTTTCTAGCAGGCCCAGGGACGCATTATTTCACCCTGTGGAGCAAGAAAAGATAAAGCCTGAAGGCCAGATTTCTGGAAATGTAATATGAAATTTGAAAACAGACTTCCTATGAAATGTAACATTTTCTCATTAAACTAATGATGGGAGAACAGCTGTTGACTTTAGTTCTGTGAGCTTTGGGGTTTTCTCTTATTGCATTTTTCATAATATACAAGTGTTAGTGTTAGGATAAAATCATGGGCTTGCAGTTAGGTGACCTGAATTCAATTCCCTTTGCAGCCCTAATAGGCTGCGTGGTTTTCATCAAGCCCTTCCTCTGTCATGCTTCATTGCCACTTATGAAATAGGGACAGTAATAAGGTGTCTTTCAGAGATTTTGTAATTTTTGTTTTAGCTATTCTATTAAAAGGGAAAGAGGTTCACCACTTTTATAGGTGATTTCTTGTCCTTTTCTAACTGACACTCTGTCTCTAGACACTTGAGTGTTAGTTTGCACACGTGTACATACACATTTTTTGTGGCTTAATGGAAAATATTTGTGGCTAACCTTCCATGCAAAGGTGCCCGGTCTTTAAGAACATCTAAACTGTCTCTGTATAAATCTTTATGCAACATGTTTTCAGTCACAGTGAGTTTATTTGATTTTGCAGTTCACATTCCCTACTCGGTATTCATAGGTATACACTGCACACACCCTTTGGTCAAATCTCAGTTTGCAGATTATTTTTGCTCACATCACAGGGTCCATTAGTGTGCTTTGGTTCATAAAAGTCTGCATGTACTTTGTAGGAAATGTTTAGAGAATGTGACCTTTAAAACTAAATTTACCCTGAGAGAAAGATAGTGTGTCAGTGTAAATCTGTGGTTACACAATGATTTTCTTTTTATGAAAAAATTAGCTAATGCAAGTGACTTAATCATTTTAAATTATGTATATTTATAATTGTAATTGTATACATTCTATTTCACAGTATATGAAAGTAACTGAATATTCTATGATTTTTAATTTATTTTATTTTTTAAACCCATTTGGCTTTCAAAACGGTATGGTGAATGGAGAAACTCCTCAAAATCCCTATTTTTACAGAGGGTAAAAATGGAGAATCTTTCAGCTGCCTCGTTATTAAATTTAAAGTCAAGTCTTCTGACTAGATTGCACTGTTTCTATTTGAAAAAATTCAGTCAACTCTATTGTTCTAAACACTTGGTATCTTCCTGCTGTGATCAAATTGACCTAGTTCCATTTACTTGGGATTCAACAAAGCTTAATACAGTGTTGAAATGGTAAACTTATCAAACAACATCAATTGCAAGTTGGAAAAAAAGGTTAAAGTAGACCTAAACTACCACAAAAAATGGGAAATATTATCAAAGGCTGTGATGTGGGCAATGGGCTGATGCTTATGGAAATTTTTGGTCTTACTACATTTCCCAGTATCTTTAAGCAGCTGGCTTGGTAGAATAGTGGAACGACCTTTTGAACACAGTTACAGTGCCAGCTAGGTGGCAATACCTTGCAGGGATGGAGAAAGGTTTTTCAGGAAGCTGTATAGGCTCTGAGTTGACATTCAATGAATGGTTCTGTGTCCCCCATAGCCAGGATTCATATGTCTAGAAATCAAGGGGTGGAAATGGGAGAGGTACCGCTCTCTGTTACCCCTAGTGATCCACTAGCAAAATTTTTGCCTCCAGTTCCTGTAACCTTATGCTATGCTGATTGGAGTTCTTAGTTCAAAGGGAGGGATGGTTCCACTGGGAGATGCAATGATTTCATTGAGCTGGAAGTTAAGACAGCTACCCAACCACTTTGGGCTCCTTTTGTTTCTGAGTCAACGGGTGAAAAAGGAAGTCATTTTGCTGGCTGGAGTTATTGATCCTAACTATCCAGGGAAAATAGGACTGCAACTCCACAAAAGAGATAAGAAAGATGATGTCTGGAATACAGGAAATCCCTGCCATGTGATTAAAGTCAGTGAATATTTACAACGCAACTCAGGGGGGACTACTAATAGACCAGATTCTTCAGAAATCAGCATTTGGATCATTGCAACAGGAAAAGAACCAGGACCAGCTACCAGCTAAAGGCAAAAAAATATATAGGACAGGTAGTGAAAGGAAGTAGTTGTAGATCCATCTGTGACCACATGACCAGTTACAGAAATGAGGGCTCTGTCAAGTGTTTCTTCCTTATTTTGTTATGAATGTGTGTGTGTATGTGTATAGAAGATATCTTTGTTTCTTTCTCTTTCTTATCTCATTATGTAACAAAAGATATGAATTTATCAGGAAACAATAGATTCTGGAGAGGATGTGGAGAAATATGAACGCTTTAACACTGTTGGTGGGAGTGTAAATTAGTTCAACCATTGTGGAAGACAGTGTGGCGATTACTCAAGGATCTAGAACTAGAAATGCCATTTGACCCAGAAATCCCATTACTGGGTATATACCTAAAGGATTATAATCATCCTACTATAGAGACACATGTACATGTATGTTTATTGCGGCACTGTTCACAATAGCAAAGACCTGGAACCAACACAAATGCCCATCAATGATAGACTGGATAAAGAACATGTGGCACATACACACCATGGAATACCATGCAGCCATAAAAAGGATGAGTTCATGTCCTTAGCAGGGACATGGATGAAGCTAGAAACCATCGTTCTCAGCAAATTAACACAAGAACAGAAAACCAAACACTGCATATTCTCACTTATAAGTGGGAACTGAACAATGAGATCACGTGGACACAGGGAGGGGAACATCACACACTGGGGTGTGTTGGTGGGTGTGGGGCTAGGGGAGGGATAGCATTAGGAGAAATACATAATGTAGATGACGGGGTGATGGGTGCAGCAAATGACTATGGCACGTGTATACCTATGTAACAAACCTGCATGTTCTGCACATGTACCCTAGAACTTAAAGTATAATGATAATAATAATAAAAGATATACTGACTTTATATCATAATGTTTAAGTACCATTCACTTTACATCATATGTAAGTTATAGAATATCAAAGAGCAGAGTAAACATCACCATGGACTTTGTAGCCCTTCTGGGGAAAGAGTTGGTGCATTTTCTGTCACACACAGGTTAGATGTATCATGTTGTGGTAGAAGTCTGACCATGTTATCTTTATCTGGAGATTAACATGGTTTAAGAAAATGTACACGGGTACCAAGTTGAAAAGGGATGGATTTGCAATAGATTAATTTTTTTGTGTGCCAACTTGGTTAGACCATGGTACCCAGATATTTGGCCAAACATTATTCTAGATGTTTTTGAGAAGGTAGTTTTTCGAGGAGATTCACATTTAAATCAGTAGACACATAAAGCAGAACACCCATAGTGGGTTAACCACATTCAACCAGTGAAAGCCCTTAATAGAAAAGACTGACTTCCTGAGAAGAAGAGAGGGAATGTCATCAGCAGACTCTCCTTGGACTTGAACTGCGACATCAATTCTTTCCTGGGTCTCCAGCCTGCCAGTCTACCCTGCAGATTTTGGACTTACCCTCTCTACGATTGTGTAAACAAATTCTTTAAACCAAATTAATTTTTCTCTTACTTGTTCTCTCTCTCTCTCTCTCTGTTTCTATATACGCATGAATACACACACATCCTATTAATTCTGTCTCTCTGGAGAGTCCTACCTAAAACAGATGAGTTTCTGAAACAATGGAAAAACCATTAATAGTGATAAGCTGTCATAAGCAACATAATTGGATTCCACTAAGATGCAAGCTCAATGATGGGAGGGTATCTGTCTCTTGACTAGTGCTCTCTACAGCACATAAAATATTCCCCAGCCAAGAAAAGGCAGTCAGTAAATACTGGTTGAAGCTACGAATGAGAAGCCTGTGGAGAAGAGTCATCACTTGGTAAAGGAAAAGCTATGCACACAGCTTTTGAAGGGAATAGTCAAATCTGTGAAATACTTAAAACCTGGACGCAATGATTATTTGGTTATTGATAATGTTAGAGGAGTGGGTTTATTGAGAAATACAGAACTAATTATTAATAACCTTTAAAAAGTTTGGTGATAAAAGTTCTCACTTGCTGTGCTTTATTCAATTTACTCATGTACCAAATAGGTGACCACGGTAAGATGGTTATGATTTTAGAACACTAGATTTGAGGTGCATTGTTACTCAATAGTAACTGGAAATCAAGAGGTGGTTGCTAAAATGTCCAATGGGGGAAGAAGAATATTTACACATGTTGTTGAAGTTATCCTCAAAGCAAACTTAAAGTGAATGTGGTATTAGGATTATTCCCATTTGTCATAGAGTATAATAGAGGCACAGATATGAAGATATGATAAAGATTCTCTTCCCAGTGTCACAGAATTAATAAAGGCAGACAGTATTGAAATGTACTTTTTTTTCGCTTTACAATAGAAAAAAAGTAGAGAAAAGAGAAGATAGAGAGACAAGGAAGAACCCAGGTGGGGATAGTGTCTGTAGGTCTACCAGAGTGGCAGAGAGGCTGGTTTCCAAGAATATTACTGCTTCTGAGACTGAAGAAAAGCAAAACTGTCATGGTGGGGCTCTGATGGAGCTGGTGAGCATGGCTGGGAGCCCTCATCAACTCAAGTCTCTCTGCCCCAAGTAAGGGGCCCTTGATGTGTCTAAGGGATGGAATAAAGTGGTCCTCGGTTAGATTTAGAACATCATAATGGGGCATGAGAGGGAAGCTGGTCAAGAAAAGGCAAAAAGACCGCTGAACGACACAGGGCAAGGAGTCCCTAAGGAATTGCAGATGAAGAATTTGTCATGGCAGCTTCTGCATGGCACTGTGACTGTCCTCTGAGGTGATGTCAGTCCAGATGTGGGCCTTGAAGAGGTGAGTTTTGGGACCGGTTTGAGGTAGAGATTTGCAGGATCAGGGTGCTGGCAGCATGTAGTAAAATTAGTGAAATGGGAAGAGAGGGCCATTTAGTCAATCATACAATAAATATTTTTATCTCCTACATTCCAGGCGCTCAATAAATATTTGCTTGAGGAGTCAAGGATGCTGACGAGGTAGTTTCCAAGTTTGCTGGGATGAATCCCTTTCCTCTAGGGATTGAAGGTCCGAATGGGAGTAACAAGCAATCATCTGAGAGTAAGGACGGGAAGGATCCTGACTTATAGGAGACTGTGGTTAGAGTGGGGTGTAAAGTTTAAAATAGCGAAGACATAATATAACTTGATGGTGACAAGGTCTTGAAAAGGGTGTGGCGGTAGACATGAGGAAGTCAAAGAACTGTAAGGGCAGACATTATATTTGGCCAATGCTTCTGTTCTTTCAATTTGCTTGACACAAAGACTTTCAGGGTAGACTTTTAATCATGAGTGGCCTGCTTCTAGATGAAAAGAGTGAGGAAGAGGATTGTATAGTCATAGGGAGCAGCTTCAACAGAGGATCAGAGATAGGAAAACACTTTGAGCGAAACTGTCTTAATTATTGCCTTAAAAATAGTGGAAACAGGAACCATTTATCACAAGGCAGAGAAGAGGTTATGCTCTATCCTAGGTAGAAGTCCTCCCTCGATGGCAGCTTCTCAATATATTCAGTAATAGTAGATTTTTGAATGAGATCAATCTGTGTTTACAATGGCAAAATAATTCATTCCACTATGAATTTGAGCACAGTGCTTGCAAAATGTACACCCAGGCTTTGAATAGTTATGTGAAGTGTACAACACTTTCGATATGACTGTGCTCTACATTCCTTTTTTTCATGCACACATAGAGGAGAAAAGCACTCTTGATTTGTAGCCAAATAATATTAGCAATGAACATGCATGTACATGCTTAATTTAGATCCTGGGAATCATCAGACAGCTGGACAAAAGTTATGCTTCTCCCTCTGTACATTAAAGAATATGAATAAATGGTTTTATGGCTCCATAATTCAGAGTGCATTTTATCAGTCAGTCTGAAAAATAAAAATGTTGGTAACAATTCAGCCACAGTTACTCTATAGAGTGAAGTGCCCCCAGGGCAACAGTGCACGAAGATCCTGCTACTAATTACCACCTGTGTTCAGCATGCTCATCACGCAAGCCTGAGCCCCATGTGCCACTTTGGGCTCAGGAGGGCACTGTGATACTGAGCAAACAGAAGCAGCTACTGAGTTCCCAGTGACCAGAAGAGAGCGTGAGTTTATATTGTATCACAAAAGAGGATTGCCTGAAGTGGCTGTTCTCAGGCTGCTGCTGCTCAGTGGAGCAGTTTAGTAAAGCAGGCAGAATCCATGCTTTTGGCAATACTTGCTCTATGCTGGACATGCCAGCTTCTGTATCTTTCTGATGTATGACCTACAACACGATCTTCCTCTTCTCTGTTTCTACCATCACTGCTGTAATCAGATCATCAGCACACATCCAGTCTGCTTGATAATCTCCTAACTGATCTCCTCCTTCTCTCCAGACACTCTATTCACTTTCTAAAAGTATGTTTCTCAAAACATTGAACTTATTCTTTTGTAAGGCAGAGGATGCGAGTGGTTTCCTAATATCCATCGTCTCCTTCTTCGATGTAACAAACACACTGAAGAATACATTTTCCTGCTTGCTTTGTAGGTAGGTGTGATCATGTGACTAGATTTTGTCCAAGGGGATATGCAAAGAATTGGTGGGTACAAGTTCTGGCTCATGGACTTGAAAATAAAAGGACCATGTCCTCCTCTGGCCTGTTCTCCTTTAGTGCTGGCTAGAATGCAGATGTGATGGTGGGGGCTGCATCAACCATCTGAGATACCTGCTTAATGTGGCAGAGCAACAAGGTGGAAAGGGCCTGGGACTCCAGCAATGGGATGTTGCCCTAACAGCTCTGGATTGCTTATCCTTGGATTGCTGTGAGGGAGAGGAATACATTTTCACATTGCTTAAGACACTATTACTTTGGCCTTTATTTTGACAGTAAATAAAGGTAGTATGTTCCGAGGTACCTTGGTTAAAAGGTCTTCACTGGCTCCTCATTGCTTAAAGATAAATCCATACCCAAAATGAGGGCATTTAAGTGTCTTCAAAATCCAGGTTCAGTTCACCTTTTCAGCATAGTTCTCTGCCAATAGACTAGTTCTGATGGCACCACATCTGTGTTGCTTTCCTGGACTCCCTGCAATTTTTTCCTGGCAGACTTAATTTTTTCTCCTTCAGGGCTTCCAGAGCAGTGTGTGTGTGTGTGTGTGTGTGTGTGTGTGTGTGTGTGACTTGCATTTCCTTATAAGTGCTTATAGTATAATTTACATTTATCTCCTTCTCTATAAATTATTCCACTCTATCTTATTCACCAGAAGTTGACTCCACCCCAGCCCTCTACTCCTAGTTTTGTCATAGGTGAAGTGAAGAGTGGATGATCAAGATAGACACAAAACTGAGGAATGTGTTTTTCTTAAGGAGTGGGACTCTGAATGAAATTGATAAAAAGGAGTGGAATGAAGGTTTGAAGGCACATTGCATCATTTTTAATTAAAATGGTTTTGGTGATGGGATGGGGAGGCTGAGGGAGGCCAGGAAACCAAACAGCATGGGGCAAATGCCTTTGGTTACTGGATTCAAGCTGGAAAAACAGTCCCTGACAGGCTGCAGTCGTTATTGTGTATTTCCAGAACTTTGAAAGATAAGGAGGAAATCTGCAGACAAGCTCCGTAGGGAAGAAAGGACTTGGGCTGGTGTAGTCCTTGAGAACAGGCATATCTGGCTTCACTGCATGTGGAGATGTCCTCCGGTGTATCTGACATTGACAGCTGCCCTTTGACATGCTGCTTCCTGCCGTCTCTGACTGGCGCAGGTCCACTTGATACCCAGTGCAAGAACTCACACCAATGTGTTTAGTTTAATCTGCTTTGTATACTGCCCAGAACTTTGCCTTAAACAAAAGATATCCTCGGTAGTCAACATTTGTGAATGAAGAATGTACATGTCTTAGCATTTTAAATTTCTATTGAAAAATTCTCCTCTGCTTGGATGCATACCCCAAACATCCAAGCCTTATGAGAAGAGTCTCTGGAATTCTAATTATATGAAAGTAGGAGGCAAGAGGGAAAAACTGTACTCATCTAAAGTTATACACTGATTTTTATTTTTATTTATTTATTTATTTATTTGAGATGAAGTCTCACCCTGTCATCTAGATTGGTGTGCAGTGGCACAATCTCGGCTCACTGCAACCTCTGCCTCCTGGTTTCAAGCGATTCTCCTGCCTCAGCCTCCCAAGTAGCTGGGACTACAGGCAGCCACCACCACAACTTGGCTAATTTTTTGTATTTTTAGTAGAGAAAGGGTTTCACCCTGTAAGCCAGGATGGTCTCAATCTCCTGGCCTTATGATCTGCCCATGTGGGCCTCCCAAAGTGCTGAGATTAAAAGCGTGAGCCACTGTGCCCAATGAAGTTATAAACTGGTTTTGAAAATAAACTTTGACATAAAACCAAGGATACAATTTTTGTTCTTGTCCTTTTATTTTTAACTTCTGAATAAGCTTAGCACAGTTTAGAAGGCAGAATTTTTCATGAATGAATGGAAGCTTGTCACATTAACATAGTGGCTAACAATGAGAGTTCAGGGTCAGATTGTATGGGCACAGGGCCTTGCTCCATTCTATTATAGTAGTATACTTAAACCTGCTGTGCTTCAATTTCTTCATATGCAACATGGAGACAAAATTGCATAGCCCTCTGTCAGAATTAAATGGGATAAAGATATGAGGCCTTCCTTTACTGTGGCCCACAGAAAGTACAATAAATACTAAAGCTATCCATTTTTCTTTTATGTAACATTCATTTGTCTATTTTACTCCTTTTCTTCGACCTCTTACACAGTCTGAGACAATGAACTGTTTCAAGGATCATATCCTATCACAGGGATTGGTGACCTTATAAAAAGAGAATGTCAAGAATCCAATATCATCTTTTGTGGTAAGATAGTATGTGAATTGGGAGAATACAAGTGCAGGTCTAAGTAATGACTCCAGATGTGGTTTAGGAAAAGAGTTTCTATTATGTTGGTTTTTGCGAAGGTGTGGACAGGACTGGCCTATGGTGGAATTTTGTAGGTAGGTTTTTGTAGGTGGTAGTGGATAAAATCATAAATGTGGTGTGGGGAGGGGGAAGGAATCTTAAAATTAATCCAGACGGCATTTTTGGCACAAATCCTTATGTCGGCCACCCCTGAGACAGTATAAGGGTTTGAAATGGACAGATGCCCAAATTCTTCATGGCATAATTTAAAAGATTTTAAGCAAAATATGCTGCCACAATGAACACACACTCTGCTTTATGAATGGCCTGTTTATTGCTGTGGTTCCGCACAGCTAGAACAGACTGGTCTAAACCAGACAAATTCATGCAGAGTCATGAGGCTGTGCTTTAACTCTATCCCTCACTTCCAAATCCACTTTCAACTACATTAATGTGTAGATATTGCAATGAAATATACTGGGTCGTGCACCTTTTAAACAACTCTTTGCATGTCACTGTTTAGCGTGGAGCATGAAGGAATCTCTGATTACCAGGCTTCAGTGTGTTCTTCCAGCCTGTGTGGCTCTGACTGCAGGAAATAGCAGCTCAATCTTTGAAGCAAAGACTTTTCCTTTACCTCTGAGAGTAAATAGCCCGAGAAAGAGAAAGCTTCCTCACTCCAAGGAAGTCTAGATAAATGTGTGATAGGAAGGGAGCGGGCTGTCTGTTGTGTCTGTCAGAATGACACCTAAAGGAAGGCAGCTGGCTCCTGTGGAGTGATAAGGCGAAGGTTACTGAGGCAAAGATAAAAAGCTCACTTGGTCAAAATACATTACAAACGGAAAGATCCCCAACAGGAATTTTTAGCGTTGCCATCCCAAGTCTTTCTCTGAACAAAATGACAATCTGTTCTGATTTTTTGAGGGAATATAAGAAGCATACTCCACTAAGTGGAACAAGGGCAGAACACACACACACACACACACACACACACACACACACACACACACTCCTGAGAAACTGGTTTCACTAGCTGTAGGCGGCCGACTCATTCTGTATCTAATGGAACGCTTTAAGAGAATAAGTCATTTCAACGGAGCAGGACAAGGGAGGATTTTATTGCTTGAAACAGGAACTTAAATTGCTCCAGACACAAGCATTGTTGTTGGTGGTGGTATTAAAAGTCAGGGAGCTCCAGGTATAAAACAACCAGATGCGTAGGGCCATAGAAAAATCTCACTAACTCAATTCTGTAGTTGGTGTTTATCAAACATCTTAAAACCCTTACCTGCTTTTGACAAACAGGCACTTTTCTTTACAGTGGGATATCTCCTTTCCCTTCACAGTCCCCCCCCATTCCATCCCAATGTTGCCTCCACAGTGATTTTATGAGGTATGATTTTCCATGGTATATTCCCTGAAAAGTTAGTTTCCCTACCTATAAAATATGAAGTCATATTATCACTGTGGCCAGGCTCTTTTCACACTGTAGAACACTCCTCATGTTCCCACATATGGGATGACCTCTCTTACATCCCTCTGTACCTCTGTGTATTTTTCCCAACCTCTTTTTTTGTAAGACTTACATGCTTCTTGACACTCGCTTTTCCTAAACGTTATCTGACAAAATATGTGCAATAATAAGCAGGTCTTAAAGAAAAAAATACCCTTCTCTCTTGTTAGCTTCTTTGAGATGTCATTTTAACCTCTGTAATTTTTTTTCCATGCTTTCCAGCAGCAATCCATAGTGCAACAGGAATTCCTGAAGAGGCTGCTGTTTGACCATTGCCAATTCAGATCTGTCTTAACGAGCAAGGCCACCAGGGGGAGCTCCTTGAGTGAGCTTCTGTGTGAACTCAGTCAAAAGGCAAGGCAAAACGTGAAGAGGGTAGTGGATTTGCAAGACTGACATTCCTGGCATTCAGGGGCCACAAAGATCACCTTCCCCGCTGGGCAACTTGCTGGGTAGGAAAAGAAACGCTTCACTATTCAGAAGGAAATTGTTAACGTTTAAAAGGAGAGGGACAGGGAGCAATGCTTGACTGTTGGATGGCCAGCGGTGGGGGTGGTAAGGAGTTGAGAACAGCGTGGTGGGCATTCTGGTAATCTCTAGGCCTAGATTTTAGGATCCATAGCTGGAAACATGGATGAGCACAGATAGATTTCTGGGGAATGGGATAATGGATCAGCACCAGGTGGTGGCCTACTGATGGAGTAACAGAAGTGAGCACAGGACAAAGGGTATTTCTGTTGGCACCAGTGGAGTTTGTTACAGCAGAATGCGGGGGCAGCTACAATGATACTAATGTGAAAGACTAGCTAATTCATTTTTGAAATGATGGAGGAAATGGTAAATGTCACAAGATGGAAGAAAAGGAAAAATGCATAAACTTTTCCACAGACTTCTTTGAACTAGAAAGAATGAATCTGAAGAGACTAGAAGTTCCAGGAATTTTCCTGGTAGTGCGTGAGTCAGATTTACTGTTCTGATACCATAATAAAATTCTGCCACCTAGGATGACTCGGGAGAGCGTGCTGAATATTTTGTTTGCACATACCAGTCAAACAGTATATAAACTTCCTGTCACAAAGACAAAGAAGGTGACAGGAAGCTGGTAGCCTCGCAGATGTGCTTATCCCATAGCATCTTGGATTCCATACAGTGAAAGTGGCTGAGGCAGGTTGCAAAGGCTCCACAGACCTTGTATTTAGACCTTCAAATATGATGACTTTCTATTTCCAGCATGTCTAAATAATGATTGTCCCCCATATAAGCCATATTTTCTTTGGTAAAACAAAAATGAGAAAGAACAAGAGCAAACTACAAGGGCTAGCATTTTTCTCCCTCAGTTTGTGGGAAAGAATTCCAGCTTAAATGCTGCTTTTATCTGTAGCTCCACTGTAGTAACACTGGCCTGCAATCTCTCAGAAAGATGGTGTCTAGAGAACCATTCCATCAGGCTAAGCAATAGTCTTCCACGTGGTAGAGTGACTGGCGGGCATATCAATGACGGCTGTAACTGAAAGTTATGATTGGCACAGCTCTGGCACTGCAAACGTTAGGAAGATGCCATCACAATAAACCCTCCATGGCCCCATGAATGGCTCCTTGAAAGCTGCAGTAGTCTGCCCCTGGAACAGCTGGTTTAAAGGAGTTCTGTGTGCAAAGGCTTTTCCAGACCTGCAGACTGAAGTAAAAGCTGCATGCAATTAAAACATATTTTAAATTGTGTGCTTATATTTTGACACCCAGGTTGGGGACACTGGGATGGTTGAGGCACATTAACGACTCCTTTCCAGCATGTTTTTGAACTAAAAAGAAAGTGAATTCGGAGACTTATGATGGCATTAGATGAGTTAAACCTTTACAAGTATGTTTGATTTTTCTTTCTTTTTCTTTTTTTAGCCTAACCAGCCATTTCTGAATTCACAAGTAAAAAAATGTTCAGGACCAAAAATGAGCTGAAGGAAAATGAGAATGAGAAAGGAGAGACAGAAGACAGAAAGCAATAGACAACAAATGGGCAAAAAGAGAGAGACAGGGTAACCAAAGGAAAATTTATGGATATGCTTTCAAATTTACCTCTTTTAGTTTATTTTCATTTATTTAGCAGTTCCCATTACATTACCTTATAACTATGCAAATGACAATCCTTTATTTCAGTAACTATGATTAACTTTTCATGTATTGTTTTCCCCATAGAATACAATTACTAAGGATTGTCATGCATGTATTTTGAACTATTTAATCGTACATGTAGTTATACAATTACTGCCAATTTCATTTAGGACCCTCAAATGAAGAAACAACAATATATGTTGTGTCACAATTCATTGTGCTTTAATGTGAGTGCTTTACTATTTGCACATTATTCAGCTCCTTCATTTTGTTGAGAGAGAAACAAGCTCAGAGAGAGTTAATTTTCGTTTATGAATTTGGCTCAGTGATATGTGAATTATTAGCTGATGTGTTCATTCTCCACAGACCTTCATGTCTTTCATTGCAGTCTTCCCCCAATTATTTAATTCAATTTAAGACAGAAAAGCTGGAGTCTAGGTGTCACACAGAAGTATTTTGGGGAGAACCCCTGATGAATGAGTTACATCTCCTATACCTGGCACTAGCCAGCACCATCTGAGCTTCGGAGGAAAGGTGTAGGGGAGGGAAGAACAGCTCTTTTGCGTTGGTGCAGAGTCTGCACTCACCCAGTTTTCCCTTCTGTGCTGTGGGGGACTTCAGTCAAGACTAAATGAGACCTGTGACCCACCGTCAGACCAGAATCGTAGGAGCTGGTAGCCTCGCAGATGTGCTTATCCCATAGCATCTTGGATTCCATACAGTGAAAGTGGCTGAGGCAGGTTGCAAAGAGTGTCTGAGGACAGCTCCACGTCTTCCTCCCAAAGTGAATCTCATGAGAAGCTGTATTTGTTTGTTTTTTCATTCATTCATTCATTCTACTAGTATCTATAGATAATAGATGCCTGAGTAGGACTAAGAATCGGCAGTGCACAAAAGCCCTCATGGATTGTATTCTAGTGAATCTTCCCAGATACCCCAAGAAGGGCTCACTGCCAGGTAGTGTGGAGGTGATGGTAAAGGATGGTAGCTTCTGATGGCATGAGGAAGCAGCAAGTTGCCAGATGGAGAAAAAGCCTTCAACATGGATGGTAACAGAGAGGCCATCGACAGGACAGGGTGATTCTGTATATCTCACTAGATGTCAGATAAGATGAAGTGAGTGTCTCCTGCCCCACTAACTCGCATGGCCTTCTACGTGTCATAAAGGTCAGACTAGCCCCAGGATGAAAGAGTGGCAGGGGGCAGTTAGTAAATGTGAGGAGTAATTAGTAAATTTGTAAAGGAAATTACTAAAGTAACTGAGTTTCCTTTGGAAATGACTCAGTTACTTTTGTGTGTTTGTGGAGTATTAAGTAAACTATAAGGAAGTAACAATTCTGTGTGGTTTTATTTTGGTGTGATTTTTGTGAATATATTCCTGCTATAGTGATTAAAAAAAAATCAAAAACCCCTGAAATTTGGTGAGCATCTCTTATGAGTATCAGGGACAGGTAGTTATATATATATGTATATATACTTTCCGGTCTAGTATATCTATATGTGAGGTCTAGCATGTATATTTTCATAGGAAAAACTTTCTAGGGGAAAAACTACTCATAAGTTGGAGAGAAGATTTGAACCCAGGAGGTCTGTCTGATTTCCAAATTTAAGATTTCTCTTTTGGAGGAGAAAGCAAAACAAAATCTAGTTTTATTAACTGATAACAGTAACGATACCAATTTTTTGCACACAAGGGCATTATAGGTGTGTCAATTTAAAGACAGTATATCCACAAAATGAAAGAATGGGCTTCTTGTCAACAGATGCTGCAGAATCTTGTAGGATGTCTAATGCACTGCCTTGGGATAGACTAGGAGAGGTAGGTTTGCCAATAGAATTTGCTATTTTAAAACACCTAATTTAGGTCTATGCTAAAAATTTAATTTCTGTATTTGTATCTTTTGAATAATGTCAGGATGTTTGAGCTTGTGAATAACTTTTTTTTTTTTTTTTTTTTTTGAGACAGATTCTCACTTTGTCACGCAGGCTGTAGTGCCATTGTGTGATCCCATCTCACTGCAACCTTCACCTTGAGGGTTCAAGTGATTCTCCTGCCTCAGCCTCTTGAGTAGCTGGGACTACAGGCACCCACCACTACACCTAGCTAATTGTTGTATTTTTAGTAGAGATGGGGTTTCACCATGTTGGCCAGACTGGTCTTGTAATTCTGACCTCAAATGATCCACCCACCTCCACCTTCCAAAGTGCTGGGATTATTGGTGTGAGCCACTGTGTCTGGCTTAACTTTTTCTTTAGAAACAACGTAGGTAGCACAGGTAAGACTGTAACTCTCAAATGGAGTACTGTTTTTATTAAAAGTTAGCTCATAATACTGAAACTACTTCATTGGAATGAAACTCTTCTGATAAATGTTCTTGATGCTACAGTAAATTCCAGCTGAGCCACAGTTACTGTTTTAGGGCTTGAAATGTGATAGAGGCCAATTACATTTTTATTTAGCCAGTGTTACATAAATTCTGAAAGACCAAAGGATATGCCAACAAAAAAATTTGACTGGTGTAGGGAAGCTATTGCTCTTATTTCCATGTGATGGTGAGAGTCAATATATATAAACCAGAAGCTAACTGGTTAAGAGATATGTGTTTTTAATATGTTAATGGTTTACTTTTTGTCTCTTGAGAATATACATTGGTGACTCTCATCTCCCATTAGTTTGTGGAAGTGTCCTAATGAGAGTGGCGGAATCCTCTATCAATTCAAGTTTTCAAAAACACAACACTCTGCCTTTCAATCCATTTTCTTTTCAGTAATATGCTACTTCGACCATAAACTATGAGATAAATGTACAATTATTCACTTTTACTTGCATTGTTCAATAAATTTTTGATATAAAGAATTACAAATAATGTGCTTTGAATGAAAAAGTAACTCAAATATTTTGCAAGTAGCATACAAAGTACATCTTGGCAGAGTCAACATTTTATCACTTAACATTTTCAAGAGCCTGTGCCATGCTTTCTCTAGTGGCCACCCTACCCACTGCCAGCTCTGAGGCTGCACAACAGTGTCCAGGCTCTGAGAGAGCAATGAGCTCAGAGCTCTGCCAGCACCAGAGCCAGCTCCAGGCGCAGGAATGTGTTGGATGCACTGACTTGGTGGTTCTGCCTGGGGATGCTGATTGAGGATTCCTGCTCTGAGAAGGCCTTCTAGATGCAACCAGGAGGAACAGCTCCCATATTATGTAAAGAGACCTAATTTATGACTCACTGGCATCCCTGAAAGAAATGTGGAGAATGGAAGCAACTTGGAAAACGTATTTCGGGATATCATACATGATAACATACCAAACCTAGCTAAAAAAGTCAACATTCAAATTTGGGAAATGCAGAGAACCCACACAAAGTACTTCACAAGATAGATAATCATCAGATTCTCCAAAGTGAAAATGAAAGAAAGTATGTTAAAAGACCCAATGGTATGCTGTCTTCAAGAAACCCATCTCACATGCAGTGATACCCCTAGGCTCAAAATAAAGAGATAGAGAAAAATCTACCAACCAATGGAGAACACAAAAAAAGCACGGATTAAAATTCTAATCTCAGGCAATGCTTTAAACCAAAAAATATCAAAAAAGACAAGGAAGGATTCAATACAACACGAAGACTTAACTATCTTAAATATATTTGTGTGGAACACAGGAGCACCCAGATTTACTGATATGTGTGTTTGTGTTCATTAACCAACCTGTCTTCATCCCTTCTTCCCGCTTCACACGATTCTCAGCCTCTAGTAACTATCATTATACTCTTCACCTCCATGAGATCATGAGATTATGTTAACTCTTAAATACTGGGAACTAGAACTCAAGACAGAGTTTTCTTTTTCTTTTTTGGAGTTTTTTCTGATGGAAATACTTGTGGTTTTTCTTATCTATAGAGCACTGTTTTCAGATTTTTCTTAAATAGAAATATGTTTCATTACTGTGTTAAAGATTTCATGCTCTTCATATGTAGAGAGTCCACTTACTGTGCTTTTGGAATGGCAGATGCTTTGACATCTTGGGATTATTACTCACTTTTAAAAAATTAATGCCATCATATATCTCACAGTAGTTCATTAGCTGTTCTATCACTTGTGAATTTTTAAAAATATATTCATTTGATGGTCAACACTTCATCCACAGGCAAATTATTTAAAATCTATGTCATCAGGTAATACCAGTGTGTTAAATTATTTTTATTAATAGGACAATATGAGAAACTGTAGGATAAATAATCAGCGACTGGTTGGCTGGAGGCAGTTCCTTCCTGCTGCTCTTGTACTAGTATGCAATGAAACACATTTTCAGTACACCTTGACTTAAAAGAAGAAAGAGTATTGAACAGAAGCAAAGGATGTACTTAGATCTATGTACAAATTGTAGCCCTGCAACCTGGGCAGATCTTATTTCTTTCAGCTTTTCTTTGTCCTCTTATAAAATGCACATGTAAATCCATAGAGTTATCATGAGTACTAAAGTGGATGTTTTATGTATTATGAATATTAAATTTGATGGTTTTAGGCACATTTTAGATGTCACCCTCCCAGGATGCCTTCCCTGATCTGCCTCATTGATTGGTACAGTTGCCTCTATTCTATCTTCTCTTTGCATATAGGGCATATTTTTGCCATAGCATCCATCATAATAATTTGCTTTCTTGTCTACTCCCACCTTTACCCTTTGTACTGTGAGTTCCTGAAAATCACTGTATTTTCATCTCTGTATTTCCAGATCATCATATAGTGGTTGGTACAAAATAGATGCTTAGACTTTGCTGAAAAAAAAAAAAAAGATTAACAATAAAAGAAGCTGGATAATCTTGGCCAGGCGCAGTGGCTCACCCATGTAATCCCAGCACTCTGGGAGGCTGAGGCGGACAGATCATGAAGTCAGGAGTTTGAGACCAGCCTGGCCAACATGGTGAAACTCTGTCTCTACTAAAGACACAAAAAAATTAGCCAGGCATGGTGGTGGGCTCCTGTAATCCCAGCTACTCAGGAGGCTGAGGCAGAATTGCTTGAACCCGGGAAGCGGAGGTTGCAGTGAGCTGAGGTCATGCCATGGCACTCCAGCCTGGGTGACAGGGTGTCTCAAAAAAAAAATTTTGGATAATCTCAGTATTTTCTTAAAACAAATACAGTATTTTCTCCCGTGTATTATTTATGAAAGAAATTAGCTTTTCTTTATATTTCCAGTGAAAATAAAAACATGTTTAAAAATTTTACAGTACTTATAGTACAGCCTAATGCTGCAGGCAGGAGGGACAAGTGTCTGTGATATTAGGCTTGGGTAAGAAAACACTCAAGGTTAGAACTAGGGTGTGGAGGGCGTTTGATTATGCATTTTTAAACCGAGGTCGCTTTAGAAAAATCTACATAAATGCATTGTGGTTTATTAAAACAAACAAACACCCAACTTATGGATCTGCATTATGATTAATCCAAAGTGGCAGGTCCCTCACAGGCAGCCTTGACTCATGCTGCAAGCCCACCTTCAGGCCATATTCAATACTTAGGTGAATCTTCTCTAGCTGAACAATAAAATGTGAGGGAAGAAACTGGTATTTTGTTAAAATATTTTATGGGGAGAAGGGCAAAGGGCTTTACTTACTGTAGGGAAAAAATTCACACAAGTCTGTGTTATGTATTTTTTCTCTTAAAAAGCCTCTCAGGCTTCTGTCAGCACATCTTTCCCAGCAAGTGCTAACAACTTCTGTTTACAGGATCCTTCCAAATCTGGCTCTGAAGTCACGCTGCCACCCCACATACCAACACCTAGCAGCTAGCAGACACCACCCATGTAGTTAAAGAGGCTGCGTGGCTGTGGATTTCAACTTTTATGTCTGTCTCAGAGTTAGAAAAATAATTTTGCACTGTGATCAAGAACACGTATGTATCAGGAATATAACTGAAATAAAATGCTTGTTAAATAATTTTTACAATGGACTTACATATTTTTCTCTCCTCCTATTCTAACTCCTTCCTTGTCTTCTTCTCTCTTGTCCTAATGTATTTAATTTTTTAAAAGAAGGTACTACTGGTCCAGATCCAGCAGTTTCTCTATGTTAACAGTTTTAAAACATTGTTTAATATTGTGTACATGGTTCAGACTCTCAGTCCATCTCTCAAACATCTTATCAAGGTGCTTATGCCACTAAAAATAGTGATTTTGAGTGGGGAGTGGGTGGGGAGGATGTTTCTACTGTTAAAAAGTAGCATTTAAAAATATTATTGCTGAAGAAACTTGAGAACAGAGAAAATAAAGCTGCCTAAATGAATTATTTAGTGCTTCCTTTGAGATATGTCATTTTTAACCTCTTTGCCCAATCCCACTTTCCTGGGGCCAGGCAGAAAAGCACTGTGCTTCTTATGTTCCCTAGGGCCACTGGCCTGCTAAGATTCTCTTCCTGAAAGGCAAAGCCTTTTTTATTATTATTTTTTCTTCAAATCCCACCTATACAATCACTAAAAAGGGAAAATGGTAAAATATGTGTAAATCCATGTTTAATTTTTCACGTATTCATCACTGAAAACATTCCTCATCTCTTTGTCATATGCACAGTTGTCTTCCCTTGAATTCTCAGGAGTGTTTTTGCCTGATGCTTATATAAGTTATCACAAGCTGTTTCCATATTGGCCATGGAAGTTATATTTTTCATTTGTGTGTGTGTGTGTGCGTGTGTGTGTGTGTGTGAGAGAGAGAGAGAGAGAGAGAGAGAGACGGAGTGTAGCTCTGTTGTCCAGACTGGAGTGCAGTGGTGTGATCTTGGCTCACTGCAACCTCTACCTCCTGGATTCAAGAGCTTTTACTGCCTCAGCATCCTTAGTAGCTGGGATTATAGACATGTGCCACCACACCTGGCTCAGTTTTGTATTTTAGTAGAGACGGGGTTTTACTATGTTGGCCAGGTTGGTCTCGAACTCCTGACCTCAAATGATCTGCCCACCTCAGCCTCCCAAAGTGCTAGAATTACAGGCGTGAGCAACCGTGCCCGGCCTGAGATGTATTGTTTGAATGCACTATCAGTCTCACTGCCACCACTCCCTTTACACATGGTAGCAGGTTGAGTTTACATTGTAATATATCATCATTATTAACATACATATTTGTGTATATATGAAGGGTGCTATGGGAATTTTACGTAAATATGGAGGAGTGCAGTTCATGGCTTTGAGGACATTAAAATAAAAGTCAATCAGAAGCAGTCACCATATGCAATACTTAATCATGTAATATGGTGACCATTTTCTGATGGTTCTACACCATATTTCCAAAGCATTAATGTTTTCAAATACTCAATCAGCTTCTGCGAAGTTATGCAAAAGCTACTCAATGAGTAGCCTTCTCAAAAAAATGTTTTCCTATTTCTGCTACCAAATTCATTTAATAGAAATAACTCTTTGAGTAAGTGCACTTGCCTACTGTGGAAAATACTTTATTTGGTGGCAATGTTGAAACAGGCAGTATGAATTATAGGCATTTACTGCAACAGAATCAAGAAACCTATTTCCCCCTTCAAAATCAATAGAAAAATTGCTACTTACGCTAGGTATTCTTTGTCTTTGTAAAGACAAATGACCATGCATTCTGTTTCGGGGTAGTTGAAACATTTCTCAACTGGCAAAGTTGTTTGGTCCTCTATTTTACCTGTGCAGATAAAAGGATCATTTTGCATCTCAAAGGCTAGAGGCAATATTTTTCACAAATAAATAACATACTAAAGTGATTGCTAATTTTTAAAAATTAGCATTTGAGAAAAGAAATAGCATTGAATTTCTGACAGTAAAAAATAATGTTTCTTTATCAAATCTTAATTAAAATCATGTATTCAAAGCAGAAATTGTAGATGTTTTAAAATTCAGGTTAAATAAAGATAATATTTTCCATTCATGAAGTTATTATTAATATAATAATATTAATAATATAAAATAAAAAACATATTTTAGGCTATTCAGACTTTTCTTCTTGGAATTTGAAATGCTTTTATTATTTTTGCATCTTGAATCAGTAATCTTAAAAGTTTCATGCTTGAAAATGTTCTGTTGGATAATTATTAAATCTTTTGCTGTCACAATAAATTTTTATCCTGTATGGATGTCATGATTCCTTTTTAGCTCTACTGAAAATATATAGGTATAATTTCTCTCATTTAATAAAAGCACATTTAGTGTATGTTTATGAGTATGTGCAAAAATTAGGCAAATAATGGAATCTTATTGATCCACTCATATTAAAATGCATTTACATGGGAATGTGTATGAATACATAAACATGATAAGTACTGGGAGCTATCAGAGAGTCATAGAAGCTCAAATAAGTAGTCACCTGTAATATCTTAATTCCTCCCTAAATTTTTTGCATCCTAAGAAAATTTCAAGAAAAAAAAATAGGAAGTACACAGATTTAGTATTTCACCAGTGACTTCCAGAGGGCTAGAAACAGGATTTATGAAGACTCCACATTTATGATGTTCATTATTCCATAGCTAATGTTACATGGATAAATACATTATTACGGTTATGTTATTGCTTACTACTGACTGGATCTCTTCATTATACTCCTGAGCATCATGAACTGAAAAAAACTATAGAAACAACAGCAGTATCATCTGATTAACAATGGGGAGATCAGTCCTGATAGAAAACGCTCTATACATGAGGCCAAAAATTACTTTGGATTAAGAATATTCTAGTAAAGCTTCCACATCTAAAAGGAGCATGAAGAATGAACATATTTTAATAATCTTTGAAAGACCAATTTAGCTAATATCAATAGATAGCTAGAGATTGTTGTAATTTCTTTTTATTTTTTTTTCCTGTATCTGTTCAGTTGTCCTGTGTAAAGAAAAAATAAATCAAGTGTGTGGTCAGGAGTAGTCTGCATTCACCTTCAGACTACTTGTGTATTCATACAGATGTGTTTAATTACAACTGCTTCAAAAGAATCCCAGGTTTTCAAAAGTTTATTTTAAGTTTGGAGACTAGACAAGGTCATACTGGTTTTACATCCTATGTGATATAAGTATATATACAAAGAAAAAAACAACATTGGAATATTACACAGCTTGAAGGTTTGCAAAGGTTATTTGTGTCTTAGTTATTTCTGTACTTACTGACACATCAGATGCATTGAGTATTATATTTCATAAGTTGTTGACTAGCAAAGATACAATCATTAGTACCCCAACTCTTCAAAATTCACACCAAACTTTATGAAGTTATTCAGAAAGAGAAAGTCAACCCTAAAATTAGAATTGGTAACGTGATAAATACTTTCAAAAGGATGTGGATAAAGTGAAGATGTTTAAAAGTTTAGTTTCATTCATCGTAAAATTAGCATGTTATAGTTACTCAACATAGTGAAGACTAGGTAATTCTTATGTGTACTCTACTTATGGTATTTTATTGATTTTAGTGTGAATTTAAATAGAATAAATTTATTTCACTTTGATGTCATTGACACAAATGACACAAAATCTACTTCATAATACTACTTAACAAGAATTTTCAACATTTTCATGTGTGGGAATCCCTTTGCTATCATCAATTTTGGGTGTCATAGGACAATAGGTATTCCATTGGACATGGAGTATTGTGAAGAGCATATAAAGCAGAGAGAAAATGAAAAAGCAAGAGAAACATTTCAATGTTTTTTCTAAAAGGTAACAAATATACTTCTAATCAACTTCCTTGGAAAATATTTTTAAAATAGGTATCAATAGAAAAAATTACAAAACATCATATGAAGCCATAATTTTGGAAAAGTAAGTCATCATAAAGCATTAGTAATAATAATTAAAATATACTCTTAAGAACGTATGTAATTTGCGAAGTAAAATGGCTAGATATTTGATGGGACAGTAAACCTTGAAAGAAATAAGAATCATTGGCTAAAGAGTAGGTATGCATGTGTGTATTTCTGAATCTAAGTAATTATTTGTCACATGACTCTAAAATTTAGCCAGTTAAAAATATTTCAAAATCCTAATTTTAAAGTTATCTAAAAAAGGCAATATGGAGGGAATAGCAATTTTGTTTTTGAAAGATGTTAAAAATTGATCCCCATTTCAGAGGCTTCAAATTCAAAATTTCATAATAAGAACAAGAAGTAGAAAGCATATGGGCAAGGAACCGACATGTGGCCAGCAGGTCTCCTTAGACCAACTAATTTTGTTCTTATTAAAAATGCCAGTACGATTGACTTTCTCTTTAAATTCTTCACTATGATTGAAGACCACTCCATATATACATCATTAAGAAATGCTGTTAACACATAGACAGACAAGACAGTAACAGTCTAGTGGCTTTTGTTATGCAGCACAAATATTAAAGGAAAAAAATAACTTAGCAGTGTTGCGAGGGACCTTAACATTTCGTACACATACCATCCTTTCTTTTCCAAGACACTTAATTTAAAACTCCAATAATTCTGTCTAAGCCTTATAAAATAAATACTTGTAAAGCTTATAAATTAGATGTTGCAGAGTTTTATGGAGGCAGTGTGAAGTTTAATTTGAGAGACATGTCAATGAAACCTCCAGTATCAATAACAAATTGATATGATAATTGCTTATTTTTTCAGGACCTTTGAAGCAAAATAAATAGAAATCAATTTTCATCTTGAAAGTGGTTTACTACTTTGTCATTAGTAAACACTTTGCTTTTCACAAATAACTCCACCTGTGCCTTCCAGGGAAACTACCACCAGTTTCAAATCTCAATAAGATGTTAGTTTCACAGGAAATGTGGAGATGAACAAAGAAATGATGAGTATGCTTGGCCAAGCTATGCAGCACTATATTAATATTTCTTTGCTAAATTTTTAAAAAAGAAATAACTCATGAGTATACTTTTTAAAGTAAATATAAAGATATGTAATTATCACCTAAAGGAAGATTTATATTTAAAGAGACAATATATATATATTTTTTGTTTCTTTGTGCAAACTGAGACTATGGGATTCTTTATGAAGGAAGTATTTGGAAATTAAATGGTTTCCTTCAAAAATAAAACTGCAGATTTAATTAACTGATATGAACTACAGATCAATCTACTGATATGCAGTCATGTTCTGTATATATGAGTAAACATGACACTTCTTTTAGGCAACTAATAGAAAATTCAATTAGAAAAAAAACATTGAATTATTTAGGTAATATACAATATAAAGAATGTAGAATAGAACCAAAAGAAAAAGAAGTCACATAATCTTTTATAAGAAATAATGAAAGTAAAATAAGAATTATAGTATCAGTACTGCATGTTACATATTCCTCTTTGAAATTTTGTGATAAACACTGACAGTGTTTGGTAGGCACAGAGAAACACTTAGGATAATGTAGAGTCATTACAGAAGAAAAAACTTATTGCTAACATTGCAGTATTCTTTTTATCAGAATTAGTTGAGTATTGATTGCAAAACTCAATGAACTCTTGCTCTTATTTGATGACTTTGAGATTTTTTTACCTTACCATAAAAAGAAGGTTACTTTCTTTCCCTAATATATTTCTACCAATGTGAATAATTCAGAAAACAATGAGAAAAGTAATTCACACTTAATGTGATGTTACTTAAGAGATTCGACCAATAAAAAAACAAATCAAATTAAATTATTGAAAAGGCAGGCTTAGACCTCTTTACAAAGACAGTTAGTTGCCTACCATAATTTGAGCACTTTCTCATGAAAAAAACTCATTCGGTTTCCTACAGATTTTGCACAGTTCATTCTATGGAGATACTTTTAGGGAAACAGGGAAGAAGTTTGTGAAATGGAGCCTTTCCTTATTCCTCCTCTGTGCAGCCCAGCAGCTCTGACCGCAACGTGATTCTCCCGTACCAGGACCAAGGAAGGATTCTTATGTGTCGTGCATAGATGGGAGGGTCGATGACGTTTTTTCTGTGAGTGTCATTGTCAAAATTGCCCTGGAAAACCTAATAAAGAAGAGCAGAAAATGTCAGACATACAACCTTTTTTCTTTGAAATTATTTTTATGTTCTTGTTTGGAACATTTTCTCCAAATGTGATATTTGAAAATTATTCATTTTCTTTTATTCAAAATATATTGCAGCTTCTTTTTAATAATAATTTTTAATGAAATGGTCAATTAATGTTTAAAGAGTTAAATAAGGCAAACCTTGATTGTCTAATGCAGGAATTCTTAGGTCTGTCATTTTCCTCTGCCTGTTTCTCTCAATTAGAAAAATGCCACAGATGCTTATTTTTTGCTTATGTCACAGGCTGACGTTAGTCATCTAGCTTGCTGAAGATACTCTGTTCCAAAGAGTGACTCAGGGATCCAAGCTGCTTGCAAAGTACAACTATCAAAGGGAGCATGTGGGCTCCACATTCACAACGGGAAAGGTGAGGGTGAGTTTGTAGACTGGGCAGGGTGTTTAAGAGAACAAGTATGGAAGCAGCTTATATGACTTCTGTCTATATCTATTTCACGTTACCTGACTATATGACTCCAGCCTAATAGCAAAGGAGGCTGGGCACTGGGGAGAAGCATATGGCTATTTGGTGAACACTAACAGTTTCTATCACAGTACTTTTTGCTCACTTCTTCTTACATAGAGAATAAAATTAACCCATCTCCAAATGAGATAAGTCAATCAATGATTTCTGAACTTTTTTTTTTTTTTTTGGCTTCATCTATTAATTCCTGGATCCATAAAGTACTATTTTGATCAATGTGACTTATAACATCCTGACACTTTGCATTGCACATCTGTTCTTCTCTCTTCTTTTGTAAAAATGCTTTTTTTTTGAGCTTTTCTATGGCCACTTGCTCTTCCCTAAAATACTTTTATAATAACTTGGACAAATGTCTGCTTCAGAAAACAAAACAAATTCAAAACACTGGGACCCTGATAGGAATGGCATTAAATCATAATTTATGTTGGGGTAAACTGAGGTATTTATATTATTTAGTATTTATCTGAAGATTTTATTCATTGTTCTATGTAGTTTCTGAGTATTTCTTGCTGAAGTGATTTCTAATTATTTTATATCTACTTTTTAAAAAATTTAGATTTAGGATTTTTAGATTTAGTTCAAATTTTTAGAGTAAAAAATCTCATCAAGCCTTTCTCTTTTCACTTTATGAAGCATCTTATAATTAGAAGATAATTTTCTTTCTTGTTTGACATCAGATTTCTTTCTTGTTTGGCATTAAAACATAAGTATGTGGTCAATGAAGAGACCTGAAAATAAAATCCACCAAAGTAGAAAACAAGAAACAAACAAAACTGTATCATCACATGACAGAATACCTAACTCATAACTTTGGGAATTCTGAAATTAAAGGGGATGCTCTAAAAGCCTTCTAGACTAGATTGGTTCAGTCTTATATGGTCACAAGTGTTCCTCTGGAAAGAAAAAAACAATATTCTCCTCAAAAGCATTAGACAGTTTGGAACTGATTAACAGAAGCAATAGACAAGACTGAAAAGTCTCTCTGCTGGTTCTGCTGTGATATCTAAATCCATGTTCATTTAGCAGGCAATTCATGCTGAGAAATGCCATGTCTTGCACTAAGGAATAACTCATTCTGGACTGAAATGTATTATTATGTAACAATGTCTCTGTTAGCAAAAGCTCGCAGGTACAGGACATACCATAAACACTTGCCCAAAATCTTGTGTGAGTAACAGAAAGTAAGCTCTGGATTACTGATATCGTCTCTGACATATGATGTTGGATTCAAATGCTTCACTGAGACTGTGGTGTTACAATTTAATATGGAATCTAAATCCAATTTTGTAGCCCTGCTAGTGAACTTAATGTATATCTTTGGGATAATAGAGTTTAAATTCATGAATTCTCATTACAAGATTTATAACAGCCCAAAATACGGTTGTAAACCACTTCTTGGGAAAGAAATACAGGAAGAAACAATTTTCTCTTAAGTGTCTGCTCCTCTGCACAGGTTTTGATAGAAACTAAGAACCCAGAAACTATTATTTGAATTATTATTTATACTTATATCTTTATAATGAAGAATACATACAGAGAAACTATATCAGCTCTGTAATTGAAAACAACCGTGAAATTTCTGATTTAATATGTGAAAGTCACGGATATTTGCATATTCATTTAAAAAATGAAGTTTCATGAAACATGATTTATAAAACAATAACATTCGTAGAAAAACAGCCAAAATCACCCAATTTACAGCCTCAAAGTACTGAAAATGTATTTTTATTTTCAGAGAACTCTCAGTACTGTCACAGTACAGAACACAAAGCACACACTTGCTAATTCCAGGATGGTTTGTACTTGTTGGGTAAACATGTGGCACCTGTGTTGTTTTCTTATCTCCAGCACTAGAAAGCCCCTGCTTAAGAACGCTACCTAAATGTTTCACCTTGTAAAGGAATGCAAACACAGTATTTTTAGTTAACTTCATAATATCTCTAAGATTTCTAGAAAGTGCTTTCACAGGCACATTTTAGAGATATAAGAATCTGAACTAAAACTGAAGTCTGAAACAACTGATGGAGAACACTAAATCTCCACATAGGAATGAAAATCTTTTATAAGAGAAAGACACAGTTTGATTTAGAAATTTTCAGGAAAACTGCACAAGTTTCAGTTCAGAGAGGAGGCTAATTAGCTGAGGACAAATTTGCTACTATATTCAGATATGATAATGCTATGGGGTCTCTCAGGCTTTTTCTAACATATGGGACCTTGAGAAAAAAGCACTGAAGGTCTTTGCAGGAGCTTCCATAATGACAACCTAAGAGAAGAGAAGAGAAAGAAAAATACAACTCCCTCAATCTAGCTATCTTGATCTTTTTTTTTCCCTAAGGTTAACTCTCTTGTGATGCTGGTTAAAAATACAAGACAGATTCTTGAGAGGATTCAAATCATCATGGAGAGAATATTAGATAAAATAAAACAATAAAATCTTTAGCAGCATTTTTATATTTTATGTAAGACGAACTACCATTCTTTGTTATTAACCACTGTCTTTTCAGGCCAGTGTAGACATCATCCATAGGAGGCCTCCAGTGATCATGGAACATAGTAACATTATCCTCCGCGACATAGTCAGAGAAGTGGGGCATATTTCAGTTTCTTTTAGCAGTCATGGATTGGGACTCTAAATATCAAAGAATCTCTTGGGGATTTCTTGCACATCTGATTTCTTTAGAAAATCATCTAGTTTGTAAAAATGTGTTTCTATTTGTCTTAAACGTAACTGATAAGAAGTTTTAAAGAGATTCCCATTGTTCTAATTTTTGGAACTTTTGTTCACATCATTCAAATAGTGAGTGGTTCTAAGCATTTTTAGATAGCTTCCCTATGTTCTTCCAGGCTAAACATCAGTATTTTAGTAAGATTTCAAGTGACCCTCACTTCATCCCTCTGCCCTTTTGTTGCCCCCTTATAGATTTCATTGTTTTTCTTCTGATATGTGGAGACTGTAGTTGAACCACATCTGGGATTTCAGATATTGGGGAAATACAAAGGTTGAATAAGACTTTCTAATGTTTTTTCTATTGATTGTATTTGCTTTGTTTATGGTATCAAGCATACCATTGGCTTTACTGTTATGGTATCAAGCATACCAATATCTGTACACTGATCTGCTGTTCTTAAGGTATAGAGGACAAAGACAAAGATCCATTTTCCTAGGGAAGCATGTATGTGTGTGTGTGCTGAGGTGTTGGGGCTGAAAGCTAAGAATTCTTTATTCAACATACATAATTTCAATCCTTCGTGCTTTCATCCAGAGTGCTTATGGAGAAGTTAAATAAGAACAGTCTTTGGTAGCTCTGATCCTCAGAAATCCTGTTTTTATCTAATTCTATGCATATAATAAAAGAAACTGAGATTTGGAAGAGAACTCAGAGATCTGCTGTCAATAACTTTTCCCTCTAATATTTTTAACATGGAACTTGCAGCCTACCCATGGCATGCCTCAACACAATAGGACAAGAATATATTTAGATAGTTTGAACATCTATCTTTTTATGAGGCTAAAATGTATATCTCTCTCACTTCAATCTATTGAATCTAGTGCTTAATTCTCAATGAAAATAGAACAAATTTAGCCCATCAAAAAAAACTTTTTGATACGCTTAACAATAATTGACACAAATCTCTCAAAATGTCAACTTAGGTGCTCCAGACTAAACATTCATGCTTCCTTAAAAAGTTCCTCATGTTGCATGATTTTCAGACTTATAATCTTGATTGCATTCCATTAGATAACACCTGTTTTAACTATGGTTCAATGAAAGTGTGGTATTTATTGAGACATAGAATGTAGGCATATTGTGAATAGCTCAAAAGATAGAGTGCACCTTTATTGCAGATGCAATATTTCCATCAATGCAGTCTAAACTGTAAAATTATTATATTGAATGTTGGGTTATAGTTGATTTATGGTCAAATAAATTTTGGATATTTTCATAATTTCTCCTAAGCAAAGGATTTCCAAGTTTTTTACTTGTATCTATTTTATAAAGGAACCATTTATATATTATATTAAGTATATAATTCTGATTTTTGTGGGTGACATAAGGGACAGATGCTTATTAGTTTATAGTTCAGGATCATAAAACTTATTTTTACATACCTAGTGTCAACATTACTTGAATTTTTTGGACTGTCAAAAATTTAAGAGTTACATCTTGAATCAATGCTTTAAGTGATGTAAAGTCTTATTAAAATTTTCATGGAATTAGTATGCATGAATAAAGTCAAACATAACATTTTCCATTTGAATAGTTTGGAAGAGAGGCTTCATTGTTTCTAATTCTATGTCTATATTGTCATTAATATTTTAGGCTAATCTGCAATTTATGTTTTACTTTGCCCTATATGAGAGCATTCCAAAAATCAATTTTTTAATTAAAACGTAAATAAACATTAAAATATATAGAAATTTACTTTTTAAAAAATTTTAGTTAGTGGTATAAATCTATATCAGATTAAAAAAATCTTATTGGAAGCTTTGCATATATGAACCTTCTATTGGTGATTGGCTATAAAATGTCTGAAACCAAAGTTTAATTCTTTTAGCCAAAATAGACTGCAGTTATCCTTCAGCGAATTCAATTTTCTAGGAAAATTTACCAGCATCCTGAAACCATTTCATGATTGAATGGCTAGTATATTATTCTTGATGGTTTTCTCTGCAATCAATTCCACTAAACCAATGAAACTCTGTAACAAAATTAGCCTCAATATGAGTACATTCTTCAAGATGTAATAAGGAAAAAAAGAAATTCATTACCAGTTAAATTTCAATATTCTAGGAAATGTTTCTTTGGAAAATAGTGATATTGAGAATTGCATTCTAAGAGCGTCACCAAAAAAGCAGGAGTTTCTGTTGGAGCCACAGACTGTGTTAACAACTGTCTATGTTGATCATCATTTTGCAGAATGAGCTGGGAGATGGGCCTTCACTATAGGGCATCCCAACAATACTGCAGCACAAATTGTCATCCACAGAAAGGAACAGAGAGCTGCCACATTGTCTTCCATCCCATAGCATCCCAAGTAGAACCATTACCTTTCAAAGTTGCAGATGAAATAAGGTCATAGCCAACTGAAACAATCTGTCAGCAGGTGAAAGTCAAATGGAAAAATAATTCAACCAAAATGTATACATACGACCTTAAAGTAGAGTCAAAGACAATGATAAAGTTACATGTCCCAATTTGTGAAAATATGTGTACAATCTACAGATAAAAGATCAAATGCAAAGAGAACTTGTTTTTATATCAACCACTAGCTGTAACATATTAGACAATAACTTTACTTTTCTGTATCCAGAAAGAGTTGACCATCTTGTCTTCTTTGCAAGAAACATATATCTAGACACATCTTAATCTTGAGTTTACTTGCGTGTACTATGTTGAAGCAAGCTGCTGACCATCAAATCTTTTCTCTATTGAACAGCTCTTCTGCAGAATTTGGGATGTGTCAAATCTAGTGTAGGCACAGTGTTTACAGACACATGTCATTCCAGTGATTAGTGTACAGTCCACAAAACCTTGTGTAATAGGAATGTGCAGTAAGATGTTAACCTTACCCAAGGAGGAGTCTAATTTTTGCCCTCAGCTCCTGGGAGGTAATCTCTGGCCTGTCTGATAAGTGTTTTTGTTTTCCAGGGGGCCCTGGGCTACACCAGATGGCCTATGTTAACATTGTGGTTTACAGTGGGGTCTTCAGGTTAGCTTGACCACTGAAAGGGAGGAAACTAAGGTTGGCCATGGTCAGCCATAGCTAAGGTCAACCAAGTCTACATGTCTGAGCTTCCATGAAAACTCTGAATACTAAGGCTAAGGTGAGCTTCCTGGTTGGCAATACTCTGGGCTTAATGTCACATAACATGGCTAAGAGAAGTTAGTACTCTCCGGAAGTTTCCAAGACAACTGAAAGCTCATGCCTGGACTCTCCTGGAGCCTACCCCATATGCCTCTTCCCTTAGATGATTTGTATCCATATCCTTTCATGGTGATAAACTGTAACAGTGAGAATAATAATTTTAATTGTGTTGGTGAGTTTTTCTGCTGAATTATCAAACCTGAGAATAATCTTGGGGAACTGCAAATATGCAATTGATGTCAAAAGTGAGGGTGGGTTTGGGGAATCCTGAACTTCGCAATGAGTAACTGGTGTTGAAAAGCAACAGGTTTCATATAAGTTTTGATGTCTGAAACACTGACAGGTGGAAAAGGAACCTCAATTGTCTGAAAGGATTGCATCTACAACCTCCCCAACATCACGTGCCAGCCTGTGACAGACATTCAGGCTTTAAAGTTAATTGTGAACTTTTTTCTATTCTGATTCTTTGAATGAATCCTGAAAGGACAATCCACTGAAATTTATTTATTTTGGCCCATGCATACATTTTCTAAACCTTCTACTGTTAGGTTCTACTCCTTCTATTTTTACTTGCTCTTCTTATTTTCAATTTCTGGATGATACTGATTCTCAGGGACATGAATCTGATGAGCATATCAAACAGCTGGGGTTACTCGTCCTCTTGCATATTTCAGTAACAAAAACATTTAACATCTTTATTCTCCTGTATTTCTTTAATATCATTTCCATCAAAGCTTATAGGTCCTTTGAGAAATACTACTTTGGCCATCTACTTGGGATTATTTTGCAATCCCTTAAGAAACTGCAGTCAGATTTTCTGAAGGCTACTGTGCATGGTCATACATATAAAACTCTGCACCGTAATTCATATCAGATATTCATTTTTTTTTCTGTGTTCCCTTTCAAATAATGTTTTGTTCCATGAGCCCTTTGAAAAATGTAGACCCTGGTTGCTTCAGAGATTTCTTTGCTTCCCAAGATTTCTCCATGAAATTACCTGAGGCTTTCAAACTGTCTATTTAACTTCAAAAGTCTAATTATAGAACATTTTTGCTTGATAGGAGAAGTGAAAAACAAAACATGGGGAGAGGTTCCAGTCTTTCTTTCACAATGGCTTGGTTCATTTTAAACCATTAAAATGAATATATGGGTTCTCTAAAAAAATTATTTCCATTCTAACTGTTGCTCTCAAGAAATTTCTTGTGGCTCTAAAGTTTTCTTTCAATTGTAATTATGTAAAAAAGTAGGTTTGTGGGTTCAAGAAATGCTCTATTTCACTGACCTAATCTGGCTTTGCCTCATGTTCCTAGTGTATATAAATCTCTGATTATATCCCAAGAAATTCTTAACTACACCACAAATTTGATGTTCACTTACAATTTTTGCAGTATTATTTGCACTCTACTGCTCCTTCTGTTAGATTTTTTTTCCTCAAAATGCACAAATGAAAAATTCCAATAATAATTGGCCAAAAAAAATGCAAACATTTTTCCCCCCTACCTTGGCAATAAAAGTCCGTATTTCTGGCCCTTTATTGCTTCTCAAATTGCCAGATTCTCTTTGGTTTCTTTGTAGTTGACATGAAAGCTGGTTGGGGAACATAATTCTTCACTGGGAAGGAAAGCTGTGTGATAGCTTTCTAAAATTCATTCTTTCTTGGATCCTCTGGAATTCAAGAGTATTGGAAAGTGGAGGAAATAGCACATCTTTGATAGTATTTTTTAAAACATTTAACTTCTGGCTTTTCATAGAAGAGTTCAACTGCTCCTAAAAAGGTATGAGATTAGGGGATCCTATTCTCCCCAGTAACATCAACTTCTCTGTTACTAGCAAGCTGGCATAGATGATATTTGTGATTCCCTAGTCCACTGTGAGAGTAACAAGTTGAGCTAGGAATTGCCGACATACCCTTAGCCAGATGAGAGACAAATGGGACTGGTCCAAGTGGCCATCTCCATTCATTCTATGGACTGTTTTCATGCGTAAGTTTGGCTTCGACTAGGTGGAGAGCTGGTAGCTCTTAGAAAGAGCCCAAAGAGCCTCAGTAAGAAGTTCATGTTACCTTTGTTATTAGGTCTTGACCCTGGGAAAAAAGACCTAGTGAAAAATCAAAGCAAAAGCGTTTATCTTCCTTGACTGTTATCTTCCTTTTCCCAAGCTTGCTGGTATTTAGAATGCAGAGTCTAAAAGCCAGGAGGTAGGACACACCACCATACTTAACTTCTTTTATGATGAAAGTCTCCTTAATAAGAGATATTAGTCTTAACTAATAGAGATATTAGTCTTAACTTCTTTTATGATGAAAGTCTCCTTAATAAGAATATCTTAGGAAATATATCACACAGGATGATTGCCTATAAAGATTTATGAAACATAAAATATGCCATTCTAAACTGTGGCTATATATTTAAACTATCTGCCTTTCACTACTCAGATTTTGACTGCCATAAGAAATATTCCTACAGAAAAAGTAGAATTGGGAAATCAACTACTTTTCAAAGACACCTCCAGGAGATATTACTAGGAGTAGTCAGAAAGTAAGGCATCTAATTTTTCTTTTTAGTCAAACATCAGAAATGTAGAAATGCCTTTCCTCTTTCCTGTAAAAGCACAGAGCGACTTGCCTCGCTATTGAAGCTCAAAGCTCATCTCTCAAACTTTCATCCTAAATCAGACTAGGTGTTTTCCAACTCATCAAAACAATTTGAGACTCTACCCCTGAATCTACGCTTCATGATAGATATAAAAATGATGTGGCAATAGTAATTCTTGCTACATCAGGAGAGTTTTCCTCACTTCAAGTCTCATTGAAGAGTTTCACCCTATCCTTGTCAGAAATGACTTAATATCAAGCTCTATGTATGAATACAGCAGTGATTTAAGCACTCAGCTATGACTTCTAAGCCAGACTAGTGATGAACTGAAAAGAGTATTAGGGAGGGAGAGAAGACAATCCCAGAGATGGATGAAGAGATGGCAAAGTGGAATCATACAGCTGAAGCAGGGTGCCTAGGTGTGAGCGTAAGCGTGTACTGCCTGGGCACAGAAAGGAGTCATTCTCCTTTATCCTCTCTCCTGAGCACCCTTAGTAGACCGTTTGGCCAGCTACAAGACATGGAAGATGTTAATTGGAAACAAGATTGCAAAGTCAAATATTAGGAATATACATATACTACAGAATGTATCATTTATCTGAAATTCAAATTTAACCAGGTGTCTGTATTTTTATTTGCCAAATCTGGCAACACTATATGAAGAACGTAAGGAATGTCAGCCCCAAGCTGAGCAGTCACAAACTCTTCTTTGGTATAAGCTAAATTTGGGTCTTTGTTTTTCCTTTTCTTAATGAGTTGAGGGTATGTTATTATCAAAATATACTTGTTCCCAGAAGGGAAAAGTAAACTTTGCTATTAATTACAGATATTGGAGTACTACCAAAAGGAAGAAAAGAAATAAAAGTGCAATTTTGTTATGTAAAAGTTATTATTTTCATTCAATATGAGGAATGTCTTCCTTTAATTATTATTATATACTATATATTTTATTTATCTGTTCAAAATTGATTTTGTTTCTAACTTTATTGGAAACAAGGAAATTAGGTCTTGTGTTCAGTTTTCTGAGTTTGGTCCTCTGTTCACAGCTTCAGAAAAACTGAGAGGAATGCCCCTTCACACAGGTATCATCACTGAATTGTCTCTTATTAAAGTTATTTTTTAATCAATCTATGTCTCAAATTATACCAGAAACTTTTTGATGATGAGAAATGTGTTGCCTCTTTAATAAGTGCCCTGAAGGGCTTATTACAGGTGTGTTTGTCCCGAGAGTGCTCTATACAAATTAACATACTTTCTCTTTGAGATTCAACCAAAGGAACTACATAAAATTCACTGCCAAATGACTAACTTTATAGGGTGTGGCAGATTTAGAAATCTTTTTATAGTTTCCCATAAATACGGACATATTACAAGTGTCATTTATTCTTTTTCAGACTTAAACTGTGAAAAAGTAGAAAAATATTGCCACATTAATTAAGTCATTGTGAAAGTGTTAAAAGAGAGAATTTTAATTGCTTCACATATTGCAGCTGATGGTGGGATGGTGGATAGTAAAAATGGCATATGTATCACGTCGAACTAATGTCTTTGAGCATTTTTTTTTACCATATAATTAACAAAGTATTAGTTGTTTGGTGATTATTTAGAAATAAAATGGGTTCAAAATTTTGCTGTATTCTAATTGATATAGTTTGGATACCCGTTCCCCCTAAATCTCATGTCAGTATGAGATCCTCAGTGTTGGAGGTGGAGCCTAGTGGGAGGTGTGCGGGTCACAGGGGCACATCACTCATGTATGGCTTGGTGTCCTCCCTAGTGTATTGAATGAGTTCTTGCTCCATTAGTTCA
This sequence comes from Aotus nancymaae, assembly GCF_030222135.1. Lineage (NCBI taxonomy): Eukaryota > Metazoa > Chordata > Mammalia > Primates > Aotidae > Aotus > Aotus nancymaae. The sequence continues at coordinate 76,264,722 of NW_026988425.1, forward strand.
CAGGAGAGCTGGTTGTTAGAAAATAATGTGGCAGCTGCTCCTCTCTGTCGCTCCTTCTCTTGCCATATGATGAGCCTGCTCTCTCTTTGACTTCTGCCATGAGTAAAAAATGTTTCCTGATGTCTCACGAGAAGCCAAGCATATTCTACTGCCATGCTTGCACAGCCTGCAGAACCATGAGCCAAATAAACCTCCTTTCTTTATAAATTACCCAGTCTTAGGCATTCCTTAATAATAACACAAAACAGGCTAACACCACTAGTCAATGGTTAATGCTAATACTTCAACAATCAAAACAACGACATGGTTACTAGCATACTCAGATTGATCAAGTACTTGTTTTCCTCGTAGGAGAGAAAACTATCCGATTCACATAAAATACGATGGTAGTTTCTTTCTATTAAAAATACTAAGTTTCTTTCAGCTAACATCTTCTGCTTTCATCAGGTTCATCACTATCTCTTAATGAATGACAGCATCACTGAATTTTAAATAATTTTTTAAAGTTGGATAGCCTTGATCATTCTACTGGGGAGCTAATCACTAATCAATATTTTTAATATGTTAGCATTTTTAATCAATGCATAGAGTCACAGTTGGGCTAACACTTGGTGATTTTTCACAGTAGTAGTACAAGAATGACCTAAATAAAAGCAGGAGTAATTTTTTCATTTTGAAATATTCTCATTATGCAATTAGGTCTATTAATAAATCGAACATAAACATGAGATATTCAGAATTTTAAGTGGACACATTTTTTAGTGATTTCTGATGAATGATGGAAGATTGAGAAGCTAAAAAAAGATAATTTTAACTTTTTTTTATCATTTGAACACTGGGAAAAGTAAGGTAATAACGCATGTAATATAAACAACATTTATATTATTTTTCATTTATGAATATTTTACTTTGATAATACTGCTATGTAACATATTACTCGTGTTTTTCACACATATTTTTTTCATTTTTGCAGAAACGTGCTAACTAGAAAAACTACACTGTTCCAAATGTTGAGGGAGTTTATCCAACTTGCTGAAAATGTAACTCTGAGTTTGGAGACAAAAGATAATTAGCAAGAAAAAACAATGAGCATATATTTATTCCTTATTATTGTATTATCCTGACTTGTTTTCTCCTTTCTCCATAAATTTATTAAGAATGATGTTTCGTAGCATCTGTGCTAGGTGGTTATCTGTCATTAAATAATAGTCATAGCAGCAGGGACATTCTTCCTACTTCTTGCCCCCAACCCACCCTAATATTGGTGAGTTTTTTGGATTTTCTACCTGATGTTTATTTGTTTTCACCACCTAATTGTTGTTAGACAGCATTCTGCTTTTGCTCTTTTGTTTTTTAATGATTAAGTTTAAAAGGTCCCGTTGCCATCAAGAAAAGTAAATGCTTCATTGGCCACAATTAACTGCATATTTTATATCGACAGTATTTAATATTAGAAAATGTGAAATAACATACAAAGGATTTTCTTAGAAATCTCAAAATTATCCCTTGAGGAAGGACAACTGGTTTTCCATTGATGTTTCCAAATAAACTGAATGACTTCTTACAATCACTGAGCTCCTTAAGATAGAATGGCTTCGGGTTGTTCCTGTGGCTGATGAGTACTCTGGTTTGTCTTTTATTTCCAGCATCTAGCCAGTTGTTCCTTTCTACAGTTGCACTTACATTAGGCACTAGCCCTCTCTGTGCTCATCTCTATCCCATAAGCCCCATCTCCTCTTCTCTCCTTTCTTTCCTACTCTTAAACCCTTCCTTATGCTAGATTCAGGAGCAAACATCTTTGGTCAGGTAGGACCCTTGGAGCTTATGTTAAACTTGGAAATGGAAGCATAATACTTTTTGTAGGGGACCCAGGGCTATTTGCCCTTGGACTTGCATCCATTTTTCTGTCTTGCTTTTGACCCCAGGACCCCACAACTCATTCTGATAAGTGGGTCCCTATTATGTTCTCTGTGTACCTTAACAACTGTTATCACACTACTCATGGATGACAATAGGCTGCTTTCTGAATTCAATTTATTTAACTAGATTGTCCTTTTCCAAACTCAGCAGGCAGATCTAGGCCTGCAAACCACTTTCACTTTGCTAAATCAATTATTCTGTACTTAGATATTTCCTGATAGATTTCATTCTTGGTCAGAGGCCTTAGCAAAATTTACAAACATCCATTCTATTTCGGGCAAGGGTATGAATTATAAAAGCAACACAGCAAACCATAGGATTGCCTCGAATTTGATAATATGTATAGTACAATGAACTGAATGCTTATGTGTCCCCCAAATTCATATGTTGAACTACTTATCCTCAAGGTGATGGTATTAAGAGGTGAGGTCTTTGGGAGGTGATTAGGTCATGACAGCAGAGCCCTTATGAATGCAATTAGTGCTCTTATAGAAGAGACCACACAGAGAGCTTCTTCACCCCCTTTCCTACCATGTTGAGGACACAGCCAGAAGTGCCGTCTATGAACAACCAAGTGTGCCCCAACTAGAAGCTGAGTCTCCTAGTGCCTTCATCTTGGACTTGCCAGCCTCTAAAACTGGCAGAAATAAATGCCTGTTGTTTATAAACTGCCTGGATTATGGTATTTTGTTAGATCAATCTGAATAGATTAAGATATATAGATTACAGAAATAAGTGAATTCTTTTTTTTTTAAAAGAAAAAAAAAAGAACGAAGGAGAGGAAGAAAAAAGAAGAGAAAGAGGGAGAGAGAACGGGAGTATTGCTTTATTGCCCAGGCTACAATGCAGTCTAAAAATGGGTATTGAAAACCTCTTTTATGCCAATAATTGTGCTTAACAATGGAGACAGGAAGGAATAGGGAAGAAAATAACAAACAAGCAGCCAACCAATATTTCTTAAACCTATGGAATGCTATGCAATTACTGAGGAGTGATTTACTTCCAATTATGTAGTCACTTTTGGAATAGGTATGATGTGGTACTGATAAGAATGTGTGTTTTGTGTATTTGAAGTGGAGAGTTCTATAAATGTTTATTAAGATTACTTGTTCCGGGTCTGAGTTCAAGTCCTGGATATCCTTGTTAATTTTCTGTCTCATTGATCTGTCTAATATTGACAATGTGATGTTACAGTCTCCCACTATTATTGTGTGGGAGTCTAAGTCTCTTTATAAGTCATTAAGAACTTGTCTTATGTATCTGGGTGCTCCTGTATTGGGTGCGTATATATTTAGGATCGTTAGCTCTTCTTGTTGCATTGATCCTTTTACCATTATGTAATGTCCTTTGCCTCTTTTGATCTTTGTTGCTTTAAAGTCTATTTTATCAGAGGCGAGAATTGCAACTCCTGCTTTTTATTTATTTATTTATTTTTGCTCTCCATTTGGTTGGTAAATCTTCCTCCATCCCTTTGTTTTGAGTCTTTGTGTATCGTTGCATGTGAGATGGGTCTGAATGCAGCATACCAATGGGTTTTGGCTTATTATCCAATTTGCCTGTTTGTATCTTTTGATTGGGGTATGTAGTTGATTTAAATTTAGGATTAATAATAATATATGTGAGTTTAATACTGCCATTTGATGCTAGCTGGCTGTTTTGCCCATTAGTTGATGTAAATTCTTCATTATGTTGATGCTCTTTACTTTTTGGTATATTTTTGGAAAGGCTGATATTGGTTGTTCCTTTATATGTGCAGTGCTTCTTTCAGAAGCTCTTGTAAAGTAGGCTTGGTGGTGGTGAAATCTCTAAGTACTTGCTTGTTCACAAAAAATTTTATTTTTCCTTTGCTTGTGAAGCTTAACTTGGCTGGATATGAAATTCTGGGTTGAAAGCTCTTTTCTTTAAGGATGTTGAATATTGGCCCCCACTCTTTTCTGGCTTGTAGGGTTTCTGCTGAGAGATCTGCTGTAAGTCTGATAGGCTTCCCTTTGTGGGTAACCTGACCTTTCTCTCTGGCTGCCCTTAGTATTTTCTCCTTTGTTTCAACCCTAATGAATCTGATGATTATGTGCCTTGGGGTTGGTCTTCATGAGGAATATCTTTGTAGTGTTCTCTGTATTACCTGGAGTTGAATATTGTCCTGCCTTACTAGGTTGGGAAAGTTTTCCTGAATAATATCCTGCAGAGTATTTTCCAACTTGGATTCATTCTCTTCGTCACATTCAGGTACATCTATCGAACATAGATTAGGTCTTTTCACATAGTCTCATATTTCTTGGAGACTTTGCCCATTCCTTTTTATCCTTTTCTCTCTAATCTTCTCTTCTCATTTTATTTCATTAAGTTGGTCTTCAACCTCTGATATCCTTTCTTCTGCTTGATCAATTCGACTGTTAAAACTTGTGCATACTTTGCGAAGTTCTCGTGTTGTGTTTTTCAGCTCCATTAATTCCCTTATATTCCTCTCTAAATTGTCTATTCTCGTTAGCATTTCGTCAAACCTTTTTTCAAAGTTCTTACTTTCTTTGCATTGGGTTAGAACAAGTTCTTTTAATTCACAGAAGTTTCTTATCATCCACCTTCTGAAGCCTACTTTTGTTAATGGAACACACTCGTCCTCCATCAGGCCTTGTTCCGTTGCTGATGAGGAACTGTAATCTCCTGTAGAGGGAGAGGCATTCTGATTTTGAGTACTCTCTGCCTTTTTAGGCTGGTTTCTTCCCTTCATTATAAATTTATCCATCTGTCATCTTTGTAATTACTGACTTTCTAGTTAGGTCTCTGAGTGGACATCCAACTTGCTGATTCCCAGCGCCGAAATCTGAGCAATCCACTGCGCTGGCCAAAACAGCAGTGTTAAGATTGATGGGACTTTTCTGCCTGAGAATCTCCGGGCTGCCTCCCTTCTTGAGTTCATCCTTCAATCAGCTGAATAGGTGACTCTGCCTTCCCGGAGCTCCAAACATTGGCCAAAAGGGGACCCAGTCCCATTTACTCTGCACCAAGAACCACTGCACCGAGGTGCCAGCAAAACCGCCGCGCCGGCCACAAGAATCACGCTGGTGACCCGTGGGGCTCCTTCGCTGGGAATCTCCTGGTCCGTGAGCAACAAAAATTCATCTGAAAGTGTGGTGTCCTCTCATTCTCTGCGCTTTCACTGGGAGCTACAATCCTGAGCTGCTAGTGATCAGCCATCTTGGATCTCTCTCTCTTTATTGACATGTTTTCACTAATGTTTTGTCTCTGCCTACTACCAGCCTTTATTGAGTCTTGATGAACACATTTTCCCCTAAAGCTGCACCTTTTTAAAATCCCTAATACCCTGCAGTCTTTATTGCATTAAAAATGGGATCATGACATCGGCTATTATCTCCCTCTATCCACTCCTGGGCAGGGATATTTAAAATAATTTAAAATTAAAAAGGTTAAGCTTATCACTCGACTTTATATTATGCCAAGACAGAAATATTCTCAGGTTGGTGTCTTAAGTTTGAAAATCTAGTGATACCCACATTTATGTGAATGTAGAGAATTCTGTGTTCTTCATACCAGCACATATCCTAGTTAGGTCTCATAATATTAAGTACAAGGAGAAAAGCAGAGAAACTTCTGAATATCAGTTGATGCCACATGGTGTTTATTTAAATAACAATATCCAGGATGCTTATTACAAATTGCATGGCTATATCAAAACCTCTCATGTACCCCAAAGATATACATGCTTGTCTATGTACTCACACAAATTAAAAAATATGCAAATTAAAATAAATAAATAACAATGTCCCTATTTCTAGACAATTCAGAAATAATATGATTGTCTCCTTAACTTTAGTTTCAATTAAGTCACTCAGCCACCAAATATTTAAGTAAGTAAAATAAAGTAACTACATGAATTTCTATCATGTTGGGCACAATTCACTTGCTATTACTGAATCCTAGTGTTTTGTAGGAAGTCATTTATTTTTTGAAAATTGCTTTTTGAGAAGCAGTCTCCTTTCTTTCCTTCTCTGTCTTATTTGAAAAGAGTAACAGGACTCTGAATGGATGAAACTAATGGTCTCCATGTAACACGGAGGGAAGCTGTCCTTGATCCTGCTGCTCAGAAACATGCAGCTGCTTCCTCTTGAAGGACAATTCACTCCTTTGGCTTCCCCCCCTGCTATCATCTTCCTCTGTGATTGCCACTGATGATTCCATTTTATTTACCTCCTAGGGGATTCTTCAGGTTCTAAGTTTCTCACCCAGATCAAATTTCAAAAGAACAGCATGACTATTATTGACTACTCATCTGACCTCTGCCTTACCCATGAGCTGGACTTTCAAGGTATTAAACATTCAAATTTAATTTCAGCTCTCCAAAAGTACTCACTTCAGCAGAAATGACAGGATGCTCTGTGGCATCTGTAATTACTGTTGAATTTGAATATATCCTTCAATACAGACCATGCCTGGCAACTTTATTAATGAGGACTGATGATGTTGCTGCTTCTATTTTTCACACCCATGCTGAGAAAGGGAAGGAGGTTAAAAAGGACCAGGGACTCTTTTCTTCTATTGGAGAGCCATGGACTTTCATGAAACTGACATAATCTATGTGCTACTTCTTCCCTAGAGTTGTTTCATCAAATAATATACCTAGTAGGTTATATTTTGATTTTTAAAATGAACAGATTAAATCACAGTTTTTCCACCTTTACTGAGCTTCTCATTAGACTGGGAGACTGGGTCATATTCATAATTTTTTCTCATGTGGAGTCTGCCTACTGAACAAATTGAATAAATATAAATTTTACCTCCTTCCAGATAATCCCCCCATTTAATCTGCATCCTAAACTATTTAAATATATTATTTCAATTTAAAATTTGTTTAAAGGTAGTGTTTAACCTTATGATTTTCATAAGGGAATTGGCAAACTTATTAAAATTTACTCTTCTTTTTAGAAACATTGATTCATATTGACTTCCACCGACCAATTGGAGGTCAAAGTCTTTAAGAATAATAACAAATTCCATTCTCACTAGAAAAACAGAAAACTACACTTAGTTTCAAAAATTTAATTTTGTTTTTGGCATCAATTAGTCATTTTTCACATGCTTGCTTATTATTTAAATTAGCTGGGGCCTCTGTAAACATTTAGATTTCCAGCTCATCTCCAGAGAGCCTGAGCCAGGGCCCAGAAATATGTATTTTTAAACAAGCTCTCCCCATGAGTGCTATGATCAGACAATTATGGTAACTACTGAATTACGGAGTTCACCAAGATCTTGCAGGTTATTTCTTGATGAATATATGTGTGATTCATCTTTAAGGACCAAGAAAGTCTTACTGGAAACAGCGTATTTTATTTTCTGTTTTGGAAAATCCAGGTAAAGTTTCAACTTTTCAACTTATGCTTTTACAAAACCCTGGATAATTTTAGGGAGGGAGATGAAATAGAATATTAGCAGCTTCTTTATTCCTGAAGAAAAGAAAGCTCCTATGGTGTGAATTCAGACTTATTTAAACACCATGATGTTATGACTAATATATTGGAAGAGAAAACCCATTTTTATTTCTAATTTTTCCATATAAGTACTCTTCCTGAAATTTATTATTGCTTTACTTTGGCTTATAACCTGAAAAATTAAATACTGAAAATGTCTGTCAAGTTTTGCAGTTTTCCTGCTAAACACAGTAAAAAACAGCTCCAAGTGTATAAAACAAATGTCACTTTCATAAGAGCAAAGGAACATTTGACTTTCAAATAAAAATGTACCTGAATTAATGCCGTAGAGAAATAGAAAAGTTAGTTAAATGTTAGAAAATACTGTAGACTAGGAAGGGGAAAAAAAAATGTATGGATTGTTCCGAGAGTGTCATCATAGGCTCAACTACAAGAGATTTAATGTGGAATTTAGCTAAAAAACAGAATACTAAAAGAAACTGCAATTCTTGTGAATGCTATGGGAGAGTATTCAGAAAGAGACAGCTCAATAAGGAGAACAGGGTATTATTATTTTTCAGTTGACTTTTGGCATGTGTATGTACACATATGTATTTATTACATATATTTAGATACTCCTATGTACATATATACATATTTTTGGCATTGCTTTTCTGAGGCTTAGTCATTCTGATTAATAAAAAACAAAAAGGGCATTGATACATTTTCATAAATTTATAGCACTTGTTGTAAACCTAGAAAACTGCATTGATTTTCAGGTTATTTTTCTGAAGTAATCTTGTGTCTGGATCTACATTAGACATCCACACCCACATCCTCAAAATCTATTAAAGCAAGCAGTCAATAAAAACAAAAGGCACAAAAGAAGACTTAGAAGCTTTTGTTTATACATATTTCTATTTGAAAAGTGCTTCCATAAAACATCTCACAGGCCCATGTTTTGCCCTGAAACATTCAATTCATTTATTATATTCGTCTGGATGAAAGCTTGTAGTTGAATTGGCACTTGTAAATATTGAAGACTTTTTTTTCCTCTTATGGTAAGTAACCATGGAAAACAAGATAAAAATAATGTTAAGAATCAATAGGAGATGGCTTACTCAACCTCAGAAAAAATTAATTGCTAAGTAGTATTGAGCCCTTTTAAACAGAAGAGCACATCTATAAAAGATATATGAAATGATACATAAAATATCTAGCAGAAATATAATAATGAAGCAAAATGATTATTTTGATATTTATCAAACATATTTTATTGATAATATGTATATTTGCATATAAAATGCATTTTCAAGTATTTAAAGAACTTAGGCAATACATTTTTTCATTTGTTTTATAAATTCTCTTCTATGTAAAAATGGAAATATCTAATGCTCTGTAATTCCTTCTTCTCCATAAAAGATTTCTTTATGATAATCCTAATTACTGCATTTTTATCTACAGTTTGTTGGTGTCAATTGTCTTCTTCAAAACTAACTAGTAGACTTAGGCTTTACTTTAGGCTTTCCTTCACTGTGCCTAATTAGTCATAATATTAAAGCAAACTGGTTAGATTTCTTTTTAAAACTACCAGTTAAATTGGCTGAATTTAGCCCATTATCATATATTTATAACATAAAAATGGTTTCATTAAAAAAAGTTTACATTGTACGAATAATAGTGTACTTTATGGTCTCACAGGAGAATTCTAGCTAACATTCTTTTTAGTAAATAGTATACATCGATCTACTCTCACAGTTTTCCAACTTGCCTAGTGGAGTCTATATATCCTTACCAATAGTATTTATTTTGATTAAATGTTTGAGGTGATGGGTATCCTAATAACTCTGATGTGATTATTGCACACTGTATACATGTATCAAAGTGTCATATGTAGACCCCAAATATGTACAAGTATGATATGCCAATTTAAAAAAGATGTATTTTGGTCATGTCCAAATCATATGTTATAATAATTTTAGTTTCTAAATATGTGGATTAACGGCTATAATCTATTTTGCTTGTTTTTATGTAGGTAAGTTTCTGGGGCTTAACATTCATTTAAAGGTAGATTTCGTAGGTTTAAAATATATATCACAAACTCTAAAGCAATCACAAAAATAACAAAACATTATGGCTAATTCAACAAACATGATAAAATGGAATTACTGAAGATTAATCTGAAAAAGTGCAAAAATAGGAATAAGAAACAAAAATAGATGTGACAAAGAGGAACTAAATAGCAAGATGATAAATTTAAATTCGATTACATTAATACTCCCATCAAAGTAGATTTCAGAATAAAAACTATTACCACAGATACAGAAGTTCATTTTCTAATGAAAAATGGTTGATTTGATCAAAGAGACATTAAAAATCTGCTTATGTATATATTAACAGAGCTTCAAAATACATAAAGCCAACACTGATATAATGGCGAGAAAAAAGAGACAAATCCATAATGACAGCTGAAAATTTCCACATTCCGTTCTCGGTAATTAATAGCACAGGTAGATAGAAAATTAGCAAAGATATAAAAAACCTGAGTAACACTATCAAACAACTTGGCACAAAAATTTTATGTAAGTTTCAGACTGAGACAATGAAATAAAACACATTAATAAGAAAATGTCTAGTCTATAAGAAAAATTAAATTACTCACATATTAAATCACTTTTTTATAAAAATGGAGACAAAAAAGTATTTCAACAGTTTAATGGTTTAACCATAATTTTCTTTACAGTTCTTCCCTAAACTAATCTATATAAAGGTTTCACTATTATAGATATGCTTTTTACTGAATCTTACACATGGATAAGTAAATACTCATCTGTCTTAAAATTAATTTCAAGCCTGTATAATTTATGAAGTTTTAAAAAAGTCACCTTATGAAACATACACTTTGTATCAGATTGCCTACTGTAAAAGGTGAAAGATAGGAACTGGAATAGTTATTTCCAATAAATCATGGCAAACACTTGTCTATAGCTCACAAAATATGTTTGAAAATAATTTTACAAAATATCCAATATTTATTGAATTTAAGATTCATTGATTTTAAATCATGCCATTATTTTATGTTCATCTAGGAAAGAATAAGTGCTCTCAATTTCATTGTGATGTATGATACGCCAATTTCTAAGATGTTAACATGTGAAATGTGCATGTGTCCTGAGACACTAAATGGGTGTGTTCTGAGATGGTAAAATGTGACTAAATGCGGCTTTTAAAATCTAAACCTAAAGCCACATAGATCTCTAAAATAAATTTTGTGTGAACAAATTTAGACTGTTGAATCACTTAAACAGCCATTCCAGACCTAGTATTTCTGGGGAAATTTATAAATTCTCTGCCTTGAATATTTGAAGAAAGAAAGATATTTTCAACCCTTCTGTCAGTTAATAATGAAATAACAGTAAGGAAGTAAAAGGATTACATAAAATAAAAATAATTATTAACTCGAATATTTAATATGCATAAAGCAGTGTTATATTCTTCCCCAAATCCTTGATTTGAGAGTTTTTGTTGATGTCTTCATATCTTCAGAAAGCTAGCAATTCCTTGCACAATGACTCTAAGCAATGAATTAACTTGATTTCACTAATCCGACTGAGGCCATATTTAAACAATGATCCCAATTAGTCATTGATATCGCCCTGAGCACTTTCATTCTCCAGGGTCTCGCAGATACTGAAACTAGTAGATATTATAAAAAGATGCTCAAAATGCTAAGAATTAAAAATATAAAAATTGTATGATGTTGATTTTTATGGTGTATGTGTATAGAGGTGTGTATATATGAAATTCAAAACAGATTATATATTTAAAAGGAAAATAAAACAAATCTATGAATTAAAATACAATGAAGGCAACTGAGCAGAAAAAAATCTGAGTTTTTATGTTGTTGAGCTGTATAATCAAAATTGTTCTATTTCTGAAATTCCCACTTGTTACAATAATTAAGGAAATATAAAATGTTTAAAAATAATTTCATTAAACTTTGAAACATTTTTCTCCAAAGAATATTTTATCTAACATCAGGAATTTATTTTAATAATGAAAATAATAGTGGCATATGTTCTAGCAATAGCTATTTACAGGTGTCCTATGATAAACTATTCAAGATTCTATTATGTTTATAAACCATTAGGTGAATCTTATATAGTCAGATCTTAGGCAATTAATAATAGGGAACACGTTATCAGTAAAGCAATTTTTTCCCTCTAGGTTGCACCATTCCATACTGGACTGCAAACTCCTTTACAGTGCTATTCTTTGAAGCTTTTTATTTAACATACATTTTAAGTATATGCATATATTATTTTTAGTACAGATGTATAAGCAGTTCATTCATCAAACTTGGATATAATTTGATCCTCCACTTCTGAATCTTATAAGCCAATTTGGGTGACTTACCTTATCTTTTCTTTGCTTTTCATCCTGGTATACACTCCAGTGCTCTCCATCATTGCTGTAAGCCAGTTTGTAGGAACCAACGAACTGTACATGACCAAAATCTTTAGCTCCTTGTGTAATGATGCCAGTCACTTTGGTAGGAACAAGAAGATCCACCTAATAAAAAGAAAATGCATTCTTTAAATGCAACAACCAAGTCATACATTTGCAAGTCTTTTGATCTCAAGAGAGTAAAACCATATATATCCTAAAACCAAAAATCTGCCTAGTTATTTGTATTTTTGAATCAATGACTGAGCCTATTATTGGCTTATAATTTTGATATTGCCACTGGGTTAATGTAGTCCAAGACTCCTTGAGCAACCATTTTTTACCATTTTAAAATAAAATCACGTTTAAAAATAATTTCACCAATTGATTTTATATTAAGCTGATTCATCTACTTGTGCAGGTTTTTTTTTTTTTTTTTTTTTTTGGAACTGCGATAGAACATATCTGACTAGGCTGACTTTCTTGAGATTGATCACTGCCTCCCAGAACTTTACTAATAATTCAATTTTCTGATTTTATTGGTCATTGCAATAAAAATCCAAAATAGCACTGTAGCTATGTACACATCAGGAACAAAAATAGTATTAGATTTTCACAACGGAACATTAGTCAATCCTGTTTCCGTAAATTTTGATCAATTTAATAATATATAACTGAGTAATAGTGATCATTATCCAGTGAAAACCCCCTTTTAGAAAACTACAATTCCAAAAAGGTTAAGAAGAAGTCAAATATTCTTCAAAAATGAAGAAGGATTAAATACATGCATTCCTGACTTGTGGAGTCTATGCTTATAATGTGGTCATCTCTGCAAAACACATACTTTAAAGGATATGAGACTCATGGAAATTCAGTAAGCATTAAAATCATCAAAATGTAATTGAAAGGCAAAAGATAGGAAACATTTTCATGAAAGAATACATAATATAGAATAGTTCAATACTTTCCCTCTTTGTTCCCTAATTCATTTCTGTATTTTTTACATCTTATATAATGTTAATTTTTTAACTTTATTTTCTAAGTGGCCAACTCTTGTAAGATCTTTATCTTTCATGTTTATGTTCCTTGATCTACAGTTTCCTCTCTCTTCCTGCAGTAGCCCCTTATTTCCACCTATTTCCTATGACTAAGTGCCTTGCTACATCCTTGATCTTATCGTCTTTAACTGTCATGATCCCATGTGTGATCTTGGTGCTTTCAAACACTGTGTCCTTTTGTTTCTATTTCAGGTCCTCCATCCTGTGAGATGTAAGGTAGCTACAAATAGATTGTCATCGGTCAGATACAGGCCATAAATGAGAAGCCAGAGCTAGAGAGAATGCATAGAATAAGGCTATATTTAGTGATACAGATGCCCATTAGTAAACATGTGAAACAGTTTACAATGTGTCACAGCCTGTGTTCTGACTTCATATGAGCTTTTTGTTACTTTTTTGGGACATGTGTTAAAGACTTTAGACTCAACTTTGGTGATGGATTAAGACAAAAGACTACCTTTAATGCTCTATTAAAACATTTTCAAAAATCAAAACTTTTGGCTATATTTCTAAACATGAATTACATTATCTAAAATGTTTTGTGTGTCCAGCAGTAATGCAGGATGGAAAAACTATGACATCCTGGGAAGGAAATGATTGATGTCTCACATTGTGCTAAGTGTTTTCTTGTATGTCCTCATATAATTCTCCCAACAACCATGCAAGCGAGGATATTAATTCTACTTTACAGATGAAGAAATGAGTATCAAAAGATGTAACACAATATGGTGTGTGATCCAAAAATAACAGTGAATAAAGAACTATCACAGATTCAAATCAAAGGTCCACCACACATAGAGATTCTTAGCGTAATGGATCAGTCATTGATTTTCCCAATGAGTGATTACTCATTGATCATTTATATTTTCACTCAATAATTTCCTTCCACCCTCTGTGACTCCTTCAGAAATTTCTAAAGCATCACCACACTCATCAAACTGACAGCAATTTAAGTCAAACAAAAACAATCCTGGATTTATAATACTAGTAAAGCCCTGTGTTTTATCATGAATTTCCTCTCTGTTCTTCAGCTGTCTGGGCTTTAAAATATAGATTGCTTTTGTTGTCCTAAATCCAAACCTAATTGAGCAGAGACACAGGGCAAAGCTGCTCTTCTTCAAAGTGTGCTTAATGTTGCTGGGACTCAATAAATGGTTTATTTTTTTATTTTATTTTTATTTTATTTTTTAAATCTTAAAGAACTGAGTCAGTGTTTTGCTAGCACAGGCAGTTAAACACACAGGAACTCAAACAGTGTCACCAAGAATATGATCACCTCCAGGCTGTATTCCTCAGGTCCTAAACTTCTGTAAGTCCTTAACTAAGATGATGCACTGAGGAGTCTTTTAACGTCCCCTTTTCTGTGGTATTTTTTAAAGTCAGCTGGGTTTCCTTCTGGGTGGAGATGTTTTCTCCTTAAGTTGTGTGTCTTGGCTCTTTCCAACAGATATGTTTTTCTCCCACTCTAACTGCTTCGCTTCTACAACATTTTTTTTTTTCTATCTAGAAATGTTTTTCTTTTTTGTTCCAGTTAAGCCAGCTCCTCCACTTAAATAGTCAGCAATCTGTTTCAAGCTGGATTTTGTCCTAAAATTTGCTACATTAAACTTAGAGTACTAGGCCTAAGCAAACCTTCTTTCAGTACAAAAATAATCAGCAACTCACAGTGAACATGAGGTTGCTGAAAGAGGGCATGTACAAAACTCACCCTGAGAGGCACTCAGACCACATAACCCCAGAGTTTGGCATGAAGAATGATTCCAGAAAAGCCCGTTCCTCAGGACCTAATGCTTGCCCCTGGTCTAGGACCACTCTGCCCTCTTCAAGATCTTCAGGGTGAAAGTTGAGCTGCAAATATGCTGGACAAAATACCTTCTGCTCTTTTAGATCCTCGCCTCCCAAAGTTTGGCTAAAATAGGGCAGGTTATTTAGGGCACTGAGCTGGCTCATGGGAGATATTTGGCTTCATGCACTGCATGCTCATGTCTGGATCTGCCTTAAATGTATCTTACATACAACAGGCGCTCAATGAACATTTTGCTGAATTGAGTTGGGACTAGTTTCTAAGTATGTTCTATGGACAAGAACCAGTTTACGGCTATGAATGTCACCATGTATCAGCAGAAAATTCTAGCTCCTTTCTCTAGTTTTTCTATGAGGATTCTTCCTTGACACAGTGTCAAGGAAATACAGCATCACTGTGGTATCCATCAATTTTTACTGAGGAAAGCAAGTAGCAAAAAATCCTCTCCAATCTTAAGGAATTTGATTCTAAGAGTCAGCCTACTCTAATGGAACCGGGTGGTTTGGGATCCCAAATTGGCTCAAGGCTGTTGGACACGGTACTTTACCTCTCTACCTCCCAACTTCCTGATCTGAGAAATGAGGATAATGATTCTCATAAGACTTTATGAGAGTCAGATAAGATAATGTTTATTGTATGTACAGAAGTATGTATAGCAACATATAGACTACAGTTAGTTCTACGGAAGACTTTGGTAACATGATGAAATAAATAAATCTGAGGGAAGAATTTAATGTTTGTCTCAGAATATCGTTAGAAGGAAATGGTAACAGGAAAATTGGTGACTAGATTGTTCTGAAACAAGTTCTGGATCATAAAATATTTTGTTCACCATCTTACCATACAAAAATCTCACCATACAACAATCATTAATTTATCTTTCCTTAAAGTAGGCAAATTTTGAAAAACCTGAAATTCCCATTTATGAGTGAAATGGTTAACTAAAAATAATGTAGCAGGCTGGGTATGGTGGCTCACATCTGTAATCCCAGCATTTTGAGAGGCTGAGGCAGGCAGATTGTTTGAGCTCAGGAGTTCGAGACCAGCCTAGGCAACATGGTAAAACCTAATCTCTACAAAATTCCAAAAACTAGCTGGGCATGGTGGCATGCATCTGTAGTCCCAGCTATTTGGGAGGATAAAGTGGGAGGATGGATTGAGTCTGAGAGGTGGAGGTTTCAATAAGCTGAGATTGTGCCACTGCACTCCAGCCTGTGCAACAGAGCCAGACCCCATCTCAAAATAAATAAAATAAAGTAACAAATTTTATATATTATGCATCTCTACTTAAATGCTGATTGTGGTACAATAAAGATATAGTTCTAAAATAATATTAAAAGGGAAAATAGATTCCAAATCTGATTAAATTATTTATTTCACACTAAGAGTGAAAACCAGGAGGGATACTTATGGAGAAAGAATTAACTGATTAAACAGTAAACAAAAAAGTATGGCATGAGAGTTCTGTGGGAATATAAACTTTTTTGTTGTAAAACATCCTGTAATGTTTTGGCAAAGTGTAAATATTTTTAGAGTATGTCTAACTTAGACAAATGGCATAGAATTCTGAGCATTTGTTAGAGGAAGTTAAAGATAAACTACATTTCAGACATCTGCACAGCACCCTGATCACAGTTCCCTGGAAGAAGATAGGGCAGACTGGAAAATTAACTTGATTTTCGTGGAGACATTCTTGAAGGGGTGAGGACAGTGAAAAGTGATACAGCTAAATAAGTATGTAAGAAATGTGAACACAGGCCAGTTTCATCACAGAATTGTGCCACGCAGCTGCATCTAAAATGCTATTTGTGCCTTCATATCATTTATTCTGAGTTGTGTTTTTTATGACTTCATAGAGTTTGTAAAATTAACTCACTAAGCAGAAATAACTTTGAAGCTAATATGGTTAACTAGCATAGTATTTGAAAACTGACTTACAGACAATGTATTTAGATAACATTTGGTTTCAGTAAAGAAATTTTAAACTTAACATCACATGAAACAATTGTAGTTAGTCCCATTTACATTTAAGACACATAATTAGTTGTACTTGGTATTTGGACAATATTGTTGGTTATCAAATGTTAGCTACACTTGTAGTCCGTATTTGTAGACCAATTAATTAATGCGATTAACAATCTGAAATTTTTAGCTCCTGTATCTGATTTGATCTAGTTCTGATCTAAAGTCTGGAATCTTAAAATATGATTGAGGCCGGATAACATAAGCATTCTAGCACTCACTATAACATTCTCCCCTTTATTAAGAAAAAATTTAATTTTCAACAACATTTTAAACACTTAAAATAGCAATTGCTTTATTCTTTTCATATATTAAAAATACGATAACTAAAACAAAAAAAATCATACCATGAAATAATCTTTCAAAGAATGAAGTTTTCTGTTGTATTGGTGTGGTGTGGTATTTTTTTCACCTGTAAAACCATGTACAACACATGTATGGTGCAACAAACAAATGTTCTAAGCTCAGGTGATCATTCAGCTGTGAGTTTTGTAGGACACCTGGCATACTGTAGACATTCCAAATATACAGGCATCATCTGCCTGAATACAAAATTGAGATAATTTTGTACTTAACAATTACCTGCAATTACAACATGAACAGTGCCATATGTCAATATGAACTACAACCTATGATTGTTGTCGGCTTATAACTATTAATTTTTGAAAGGATTTATTTAGAATCATGCAAGTAGTTCAACTGCATATTTTTAACTGAGAATGGGAGGTAACATGATAATTATGAATATTTTATATTTAACATTTTAAATTTTAATTATCTTTTTCATTATGAATAAGATATATGCGCTGTAGAAAAATTTATTAATAGAAAGATTAAAAAACAAGTCTGCATTACTATGAGATATAATCAATGCTTCCCTTTCCAATTCAAATATGTTTTTGGACAAGTTTGTTGCTCTTAGCATTTGAAAAAATATTGGTTACCAGATGTTGGTTACAATTTTCATCCATTTTTACAGGCAATTAGTTTACTCTTTATTTCTTACTATTTCAATAGTAATTACATTATTAAAATATTTTTATGTTGTCTATTTTTAATATATAGCATTTATTGATACCTAATATGTCATTTTAAGGAGTTACTACAATCATTCACTTACTATCCTCCATCCTTAATTTTCCTGTTAAAATTAACATTCCCATGCAGTCTTAGTCCTTTCAATGTGGGCCACATATCTCTTCATTTCTACAGCATAAATTCAAATAATGAATGTTACTTGGTCAAAGAAAATGATTTTAAAAATAAACAAAAAAGGCTTTTTAAACATAAAAGTAATAAACACATACTGTGAAAATTTCAGTTGGCACAAAAAGATATAAGGAATGCGTTTGAAATGAACTATAATTCTATTATACATGGTTAACTCCTGTCAGCTTTTTAATATTCATATTTTTAGACATTTCCTATTACCATATATCTTCATAAAGTCAGGTCACATTAGGACAGGCTTGGTGGTTCACGTTGTAATCCTAGCACTTTGGGAGGCCCAGGAGGTCAGATCACCTGAGGTCAAGAGATTGAGACCAGCCTGGACAACATGGAGAAACCCTGTCTCTACTAAAAATACAAAAATTAGTGGACTTGGTGACTGGCGCCTGTAATTTCAGCTACTTGGAGGCTGAGGCAGGAGAACTGCTTGAACCCAGGAGGTGGACATTGCAATGAGCCAAGATCATGCCACTGCACTCCAGCCTGGGTGACAGAACAGGACTCTGTCTCAAAAAAATAAATAAATAAAATAAAAAAAAATTAGCTCATATTACACATGCAGTCTTATAATTTGTATCTTTTCACTTACAATGGATATTTTTACATATAAATAATAATTATGTATAATTCATAATGACTATATAACATTCTATATTGTGTGTGCATGAATGAATATGAAAATTATTTAACCAATCCCTTATTGAAGTTCATTTGTTTCCAATTCTTTTATTATCAGAGGAAAAACAGACTCAATTCTCACGTGTATTTGTTTGCCCATTATTGCAACTGTTTCCTTACAGACACTAAGAACCTGGCATTTGCAATGTGATACACATTGTTTCATTTGTCTTCAGAAAAATGACACTGTTCCATCTGCTATATAAAGTAACTTTACACACCAATCTCTTTTTAAATAAGATTTTACATTTAAATGCATTTTACTTTTTAAAAATTGATACATAGCAATTGCACATATTTATGAGGTATCTAGTGATGTTTTGATACATGCAATGTCTAATGATCAGATCAGGGTAATTAGCATATCTATCATTTCAAACATTTATCATTCCTTTTTGTTGGAAACATTCAGAATCCTCCTTGTAGCTCCTTGAAACCATATAATATATTATGGTCAGTTGTAGTCATCTGACAGTGGTATAGAAAACTAGAAATTATTTCTCCTGTCTAGCTGTAATTTTATTTCCTTTATCCAATCTCTCCCTAACCTCCCATCCCCTCTACTTTCCCAGCCTGTAGTATCCTCTGTTCTACTTTTTACTTCTATGGAATCAACATTTTTTAGCTTATACACAAGTGATAACATGTGTGCTGTTTAACTTTCTGTATATTTTTGGCCAATTGAAAAGTGACATTTTCACATTTAATTTACATAAATGTCACTAAGTGGCATTTAATTTATATTTTCTTAATTGTTCAGTGTCACCAGTTATATATATACATAGTGTCTTTCATGTTCTTGTCTACTACCTATTGGATTAGACATTTTCCTGTTGATTTTTAAGAATTATTTATATAGTATCATATGTGGCTTCTGTTACATTCATTGCGTTTTTTTTTCTCATTTGCTATGTCACCTAATTTTATTTTTAATACAAGTTTTCAGTTTTACTATACTCAAATGTATCAATTGCTGTTTTTGTGACTGCATATTTTTGTGTGGCTAAAAAGATAATTTACTTGATTAGATAGGTTAAATCTACAATTTTCAATTTTTTCTGAGTTTTTCTTTCAAGTTTTCTTTCATTCTTTCTTGTTTTTACCGAACCATCTTGGTTTTATGTGTACACATAATGTGACATAGGATCATAGCATGTATATATTTAAGAACACAATTTTTTTCAACACTGCTTGTTTTATAATCTATATCTTATTTGCTTTATCCCCCTACCTGAGTGATTGCTACAATGTTTACTCTTTATTCTCGAAATTAATAGTATTAATCATCATGATCCACCAGGATATATTTTGATAAGCGTCTCTTGTATTGCCTTGGACAGAACAAAGTGGGTCCCTTCAAGCTGCAGATGGTTTTTTTGGAAAAGACATGCTCAAAAGGTTTTCTTGAGTTATATTTTAAAATATTACTTCTGCTTCTTTTGCTGTCTCACTCTAGAAGGCCTGTTGTTCAAAATCTGTTTTTATTATTTTCTTATTTGTAATATTTTCTCTCTTTTTTTTCACTTATTTTATCTTTTCATTTTATCCTCTGCATTCTCAAAGAGTTTCTCCATTCTCTCTTTAATATTATAGATTTATTTTTGGTAATGCAATTTTAACATATATTTTAATTTATATTTTGAAATATATTTCAGGGAAATTGGAAAAATATAGCAGCTCCCTCATTATTTCAGCATTAATCTTACCTTTTCTATTGCTCCTCTATTATGTCATAAATAAAAAATAACTTTTTTTTTTTAAAGAGACAGAGCCTTGCTCTTTCACCCAAGCTAGGGTGAAGTACATGATCGTGGCTCATTGCAGCCTCAAACTTCTAGGCTCAAGCCATCCTCTTGCCTCAGTCTCTGTTGCCCAAGTTGATGTTGAACTCCTGACCTCAGGCAGTCTTCCACCCTTAACCTCCAAAAATATTTTTATATATACTCTTTAAATCTGGTGGTTGTTTTTTTCTGTAGATTTTTTTCCCACTTTTATAGTTTTTTTCCATACCTTTAGAAAAATCCCTATCCTTTCTTGTTTTGCACATAT
This sequence comes from Aotus nancymaae, assembly GCF_030222135.1. NCBI lineage: Eukaryota > Metazoa > Chordata > Mammalia > Primates > Aotidae > Aotus > Aotus nancymaae. Next base: position 76,285,352 of record NW_026988425.1, read on the forward strand.
AAAAAATAGGACCTAAATTATCTCATTTTCCCTTCCTTTACTTATCTTGAAAAAAGAGAGAAGAATCCTGGTGTTTGTCACATACCAGCCATATAAGCTCCTTTTTGTCCCGTACCACCTATCAGGCAGTTGCAAGAATTTCTTGGGCTTTTGCCCAGCAGACATTTAAGCAGTACAGCTTATTTGGTCTAAAGCACAAGCCTCTCCTACTCTTGTTGTTTTCCTCTGAATAGAGAAAAGTTATTTTATTTTTTTAATCATTCAAAATCCAAAGCTTTCTGTTATTTTTCATTCAATGGAGATTTTGCTGGGATAACTGAATATCCATTGTTTGTTTCTCTAATTTATGTATTATCACAATTGTCAATTTATGTATTTATGTATTATCACAATATTGTCAATCTTCTCTTGTCAAAATGTAAACTCACAGGGACAGACAACTTGGTCTATGTTATCTGGTGTGTGGCTGGACTACATGTTTCAAGAAATAGCTACTGAATGAATCGTTTCATATCTTAGGATTAAGTGAGCTAATGTATCCAGTGTGTATTCAATTCATCTTTGCCACATTTGTGTTACTGAAGGTTTATTCTGTCTGCAAATGGGATTGATGGGGTGTTAGGAAGTCAAGTACTGACTACAGCAAAATGTTTCTGGTTGTAGCAAAATGACCACTGAGTCTCTAGCTTGCTGTGCAGGCTCTGGGTCTTGGCCACTGCTGCTCTGATTCAGATGTCACAGTTCACACATTGTGGTCACAAGGAGACACTGCCCAAAGCCTGGATAGTTACCAACAGGCATCCTGATGCATATAAATTTGTGCCCATACTTTAGGATAAGGGGAAGGGAATCAAAGCCTGCAGCAATCATGACTCATAAGTTGAATTAGTAAAATAACATATATGATTTACTCATAACCACAACATAGGAACACTAAAAATCAGGTACACTTTATCAGCTCTAGGGGAATTTTCCAAATATAGTTTTCAGCAGTGTTTGAGAAAACTCAAGCAGGCTTCACCAAAACTCCATGCATATGAATGAAAGTCCATCTATCAAGATCTCATTAAATCTCAAGTAAGTTTAACAGACAAAAACAGTTCAAAATTAAAAACCTAATTAATAAATGCATTTGGAGTTAATAAAGTGATACTATAAAGATTAAATGTAATGCTCTTGTATTGATTTGTCATATTTTTAAAAAACTTGAATTTCTGTCTTTTTAAAAAATGAGCAGATATTTATGATATCCTATATGCATTCTATTTTGAAATTGTTTTGAAAAAGTAATTCTCAAATAATTTTAGTGATTGGTAACTAAAATTGACATAAAATTAGGTTAATTACCCAATTTCTTCAAGACCTACGTCAGAGAGAATATAAAACATTGGAAACTTTTAGGGAAAAGAATCACACATTTCTTACTGGATTATTGAAAGTGACTTTCTGCTGAGTTCATAAAAAATAAAATCACCCTGGGAGAGCAGAATTAACATATCTTCTTTATTTGCCTTTCAAGGCTGATTTTGATTAGTCTGGGGACTTTGACTTATTACATGAATAAAAAATTCAGGGTAGTGGTTAATTGAATTAGTCTATAATTGATAGGGTCATTATTAATTGGTTAATGGAGATTTAATACAAGTTTTTGATCAAAGATCATAATGACATCCAATAAAGATTTTTCAGGTACTTTAATTACAGCAGTGCCAATGCACAAATGAAGTAGAAAATACAGACAATTATCTGTAAATAATTTGCATGTGATTTAGAAAACAATTACATACTTTTAAGTAGGATTTGAAAGAGTTTGTTATTTAGTGCTTTTTGATAACAGTGTGAACGTTGTGTAGGTAAGCACTGTGTCAGCATCTTTTGGATAGCTAAAGACTCAGTGAACTGGTGATCAGACTTGCATATACTTCAAGTAGCCACAATTTAGTCAATTGTTTACACATGTAAAAGCTATCTGAATATATATATGACAATTACTTTACTGAATATAATTTTATCCAAAGCGTTGTATTTTGTCTAACCATTATATATTTTAAAGAGTGGTGTTCCTAAACACAAAACATTTATATACAAATTTGTGGGTCAATATGTAGAGCTACATATATCTTATTCTGTGACAAATCAAAATTGTAACTGAAAATATAGGTTGGTGCAAAAATAATTGCGGTTTTGGCCATGAAAAGTAACGGGTAAAACTGCAATTACTTTTTTACCAACTTAATAAAATATTAACCGAGTAAAGTATATTGTAATAGCAAATCACATTGCATATACTAAATATTAGGAGGCCTTTGAAAGTTAGGAAAATTGATAGAACATACAGTGTATTTTTGTGCTTTGCCCTTGCTGAAGGAGCTATATATTTTATGTTGATAGAAAATTTAACCATTCTTAAAATTTGAAAATCATCCACAGAGTCCTTTACATCGTTTTGTTTCATCAGACCATGTGAGCTTTAATTTCATATTTTTTAGTCTTAATTAGATATGTGCATGTTTTATGGTGATTGATTTTTAGGCTAAAACAAAAACAAGAATCCAAAGAAACCCAGATATAACTTTTTTCCCTTTGACCTTATCAAAGGAAGAGGGAAGGCATGTGGCCTCTTAGAAATCGAGCAGGAGGTAAATGTTTCGAATTGCTTTGGGAAAATGTGCCATCAATGTCAGCAGTCGAAAACAGCCCAGGTCAGCAGAGAGTTGTGAAAAGATTGGAGAGGAGAGGAGAGGGAGATGACTCAGCAGGAACAGAACTGCCTGCGGATTCCAGGGTTGAGAGCCACTGACACAAAGTGGATTGCCCCAAAGGATGACAATTAAAACAAAAATCTTTTGTTCAAAGGTCAGACTTTACATATAGTAGGAAAAAAAGGGATACGAATTATTTGCATTCAAATGCATGGTCTGTAACACTGTCAGCCCTATATTTGTATAAGAAGGACAACGAGGCTCCAGCAGATCTTGCAGGACTATCTAGTCCTCAGCATTTCAGTCATCATAAATTATACTCGTAGTCTTAGAGAGCCTCATTAAAAGCCATGATTATAGACTTTCTCATTGAATACCCATAAAATCAACATGTTTTATCTACTCATATTTATATTAATTTATTGTGTATATATGTCTTATCTATATTCTTCTGCTGTTACTAATGCTAATTTCCATTTGCTTTCTTCCCAGCAGAAATAAGGAGTAGCTGTTGTATGCTTAAAACTCCAATCTCATCAATCTTCTCCTTTAGGTCCCAGTATCTATTTCCTTAATACAGTTACCAAGGTCTTTGAACTTAATAAATGGTAGAGTACAGAACCAGATGTTGAATGCTGATAAAATCTGAATATAATTTAATGAGTGTATTTTAATTAAGTCCTACAGTACAATGTGGCCTGGGTAGTTCTATGATGAAGCCCAAAAAACATATACGGCTATAGTTATAAAGTTCTGGCTTGAATGTAAGCTATATAACTTTCATAAAATATTTTGTTCTTGAATACATATGAGCAATAAGATGCTTAGACTTTAATTCTTTTGAGAAATGGCACTATGTTTAAGGGACTCATATATATGCCTGTCTCAGAAATTACACAAGGGCTAATTTCTTTCTGCACGCAGCACAAAATAACCTCATCTTTTACAAAATCACATTCTTTAGCTCTCAAACTATTCATGCACTGTATTTTCTATTACTATAAAATAGCTCATAAACTACAATCTTAAATTAGGTATGGAATTAATAAATCACTTGAAACAAACTCATTATATTAAACATTTTTTGCGTATGTATTAAAGAGTTAAAAACTTCTCAAGTTATAGCTCACTTAACTGAGGACTCATTTGTAGATTTAAATAAAGAATTTTATAAGACACCTCCATCTGTTGAACATTTTTTACATAACTGTCTTTGATATGTGATGGAAGGCTTCAGGCCCAAAGCTGCTGACATTTTAAACACAATTAGAAAAAAATCAGATGTGACATCAACAGGAAATAGTATAATTCCTTTTGTAAATGATATTATAAGTATTTAAGGAACCTGAATTCCAAAAATATTTTTAATGAAGTTCAAACACTGATTTAAACAAAAGAAGAATCTTGTAAAAATTATTAGAATGACACTAAAAGTATAATATCAGAAAACTAATTTACAGTGGAACCAATCAACATGGAAGCATAAGAACGAAAACAGAGCCTGGGCACGGTGGCCCATGCTGGCTCACACTGGCTCATGCCTGTAATCCCAGCACTTTGGGAGGCCGAGGCGGGCAGATCACAAGGTCAAGAGATCGAGACCAACCTGGCCAACATGGTAAAACCCCGTCTCTACTTAAATACAAAAACTAGCTGGGCATGGTGGCGCGTGCCTGTAGTCCCAGCTACTTGGGAGGCTGAGGCAGGAGAATTGCTTGAACCCAGGAGGTGGAGGTTGCAGTGAGCCGAGATCGGGCCACTGCACTCCAGCCTGGCGCCTGGTGACGGAGTGAGACTCCGTCTCAAAAAACAAAAACCAATAAAAACAAAAACAGAAATAAAAACTATCCTCATAAACAACTCACAAGATACATCTCAAGCTTCTGGCTTATATTAAAAGAGGTTATTTTGACATGTCTTTCCAATTACAAATAAATCTGTTACATTTCAAGAAATGCTAAAGTATCGATTAGTTTAGGAATTAGAATATAAGCTATGACATAGAATCTATGTTAAACAGAATCACTATAGGCCCAACATAAAGGACTCCTGAACATCTCCCTAAGGAAAAGAAGGCACTTAGAACAGAGGTCACACATATTAACTGCTAGATTAATACTCTGTATTTTGAAAAACATGGCCTTGAGATGCAGTGCTTCCAACTCTTTTGTAGAGTAACATTTTCTTTAAAAAGTAACAGAAAATGACATAAATTGTCATGTTGACAATATGCTTCAGGAACCAGACATAGCCTTGTTGTCTGGGAGACTGAAAGGTAAACTGTCAAGAATAATTCTGAAATAACACTTTTTTTCTGGAGAACGTTCATGTCACAACAACTAATGTGCTGTGTTTCAAGAAGGAAATAATAATAATCCAACAATAAAGCTCAGGCATTAACGAATGTGTCAAACATTTGTACACTGAGAATGCCTTTTGCTATAGACTTCATTGCAGATATATTTTATTAAACTAACAACTTTCCCTTCTTCTATTTTTTTGCAATGAAAATTTTAAAACATGAATAAGTGTATTAAAGTCTATGAAATTATATCTCTCTTCATATCATGATAATCATGCAGATTTTTTTTTTTTTTTTTTAAAGATGGGGTTTCACCATGTTGGTCAGGCTGGTCTTGAACTCCCGACCTCAGGTGATCCGCCCGCCTTGGCCTCCAAAGTGCTTGGATTACAGGCGTGAGCCACCACGCCCAGCCGTAGATTTCTTTTTTAATTCGTTAATACAAAACCAACACCCAACCAACCCGAGAACTGTGACATTGACAACACATATGTTACTTACATACATAGCTGGTCCTTTACTTCTCCCCACAAGGATACTCAATCCTAAATTGCTTATTCTGTCCTTGATTTTTAAAATACAATTTTATAATTATGAATGTACTTCTAAATAATAATATTTAGTTTTGTCATAAAATTTATAAAAAATTTCATACAGGAACCTTCTGGAACTTGCTTTTAAAACTCAATATTATATTACTAAGATTCAAGTAAATGTTTGTTTATAGTTATAAGTTACTTTATTTTTACTGAAGCATAAATTCCATGTGTACATAAATGGCAATATATTTATCCCTTCTCCTGTCATTAGTATTTGATTCTTTCCAGTTTTTGGCATATAAAATCAGTGTGATGAACATTCTTATTCTTATCTCTTGGTAAAGATACCAAAATTTTTACTTGAAAATATATCTAGAAGTAAGATGTTTTTGGTTGATGAGTATAAGAATGTTTAACTTTACAAGATAAGAACAATTTTCAAATATGGTTTTGCCAATTTGCACTACCACCGTCAAGATATCTACATCCTTCAGCTTTAATGTCCTAACTTGGTGATTGCCATTAGAAGATTTTTTAAAGTGAAAACATTTTATGCATTTACGAAATACATTTTCCTTTATTAGGAAACATATTTAAATTTTGATGTATTCTATGTATTAATATTCTATTTAAGACTTCTACATCATTGTTCTCAAGGAAGATTCTCAATCAAGGTTTTTTTCTTGTACTCTGTTTGTCCATTTTTGGTGCCAGGAAGTTGCTGTTTAACAAAAGAATTTGTGAAGCTTTACTCTTGTTGTCATCTGTAGTTTGTGTAAAACAGAATATATTTTTTGAAAGCTATAAAGTCTAATTCAATGTCTTTAATTATGTCTATTCAAAGTTTCTTTTCGTTTTCCCTTACTTTTTCTCTTGAACATATATGTGGGTTTTCAACTTCTTTGAGTAAATTTTGGTAATGTTTCTTTTACTATAACATTTTTTACTACATTTTAAATGCACTGGCATAAAGATGTTTATATTAAATTTTTTCTACTTAGTCTATATTTCAGTCCAGTTTTTCATAGTGAATATTTTTTTTCTTTCTTTATTCTCTTGGATAATTTTGCCAACATTTTGACCGTTTCATTAGTTTTCTTCAAAGGACCACCTTCTAAACGTAGAAATAAAAGGCAATTTCTTTTAATGAATAAAGATATCCTATTCATCTTTAGAGTAAACATTAAATGCAGGGTGAAATTCTGAAAGAATCTTCTTAAAATCAGATTGCAGATATCATATTCTAACCACCTGTTGTCTAAACACCATACTGAAGACTTTATATAAAACAATAAGAAGAGAAAAGAAATAAGCATATAAGATGAAATAGGAGATATAAAATTGCTGTTGTGAGCATATGATATAGTAGAAAAAGAAAATATTACAAACACACTTTACAGTGAATAAGATAGCTTAGCAAGGTTAGTTGATACAAGACTGTTATGTGGAAATCTGAAACATTTCTATCCACTAGGCTCATCCAAATAGAAAATGTAAATTTTAGAAACCCATTCACTATAATAGCAAGTGCTTTATGGTACTTAAAGAATGAGCATCTACACAGAGATTGAAGTCCTTAATAAAAAGCAATTTTAACACCTTTGAATAACTTAACAGAATACCTAAATAAATGAAAAAAAAAAATAACATACAAATGAGGAGCCTCAATATAAAAAATGATATCCATTTCCTCTAAAACTCAGCATATTTCTCCAACATTCTGAAGGAATTTTGTTTTAAAATGTGCCGATCTGAAAATCCATGGGAAAAATGGAAGGACCAAGAAAAACCTAGACAATTTGTTGCATAGCTGGTGGTGATAATAGGGTGAGGGACTATTGCCACCTTAGATGAATCCTTAAAGCAAGTAAAGCCATACAATTAAACAGTGGTACTGTTATAAGGATAGACAAGCAGAAAATCAGAAAATCATAACAAAACAGACACAGAAACAGTCATCTGCAAGTTTGGTATGGATCGGAAATGACAGAACAACTCAATGGAAGTTGGACTCAATAAAAGATGCTGCAGAAATTGGCTGTTTATCCAGAAAATGAGTCTTTCTTTTTACCATATTCCAAATTAAATCCCAGTAGGCTAAATCTCTTAAATGTAAAAAGTGAAACTTTAAATATTTCAGGAGAAAATAGGAAAGCTAGCATTTGTGACATGAAGCTGAAAGTAATTTTTAAGCAAAACATAAAAATGACACATTTTACTATATTAAAATGAAAATTTTCACACAACGAAAACATAGTAAACTAAATGAAAAGAAAACATAGAGCCTGAGAGAAGATCTTACAAAAGTCCTAAGAACTATGATAAATTGTTACAAAGACAAACAAACCAATAGAAAAATTACAGACAAAAGAGACATAGGTAACTCAGAGAGTATGAAACTCTCTGTAGGATGAGATATAAATGAAGAGATAACAAGTTTAGTAATCAGGGAAATAGAAATTACCACAGAACTTAGATTCTATTTCACATCCAAAACTTAAAGTTTCAACAATACTAAGTGTTACGTAACAATACTAAGTGTTATTGGTGAGTAGATAGGGCTACAATAACTTCCAGGCGCTGCTGATGAAAATCCAAATTGGCTTAACAACTTTGTAGGACAAATTAGTAATATTTAGTGACACTGAAAACGCACACGCCCATTGATTCAGCAATTGCACTCCTAGACGTATTTCTGAGATAAGCCATCAGAAAGAGACATATTTAATAAAGTTGTCTGCAGCATTACTGTTATACCACATAATTGTGAAAAATTATAAAGTCTATGAACAGAATTGATAATTAAATGGGATTAAAATGAATACAGTAGAATTATATGTATCAACTTGGAAAAAATGTCAAAAATACATTATTGAACAAATAAGAAAGCATTAATGTAAATGAGATAATAGGTTGCAGATGGATCTGAACGTTTATAGTTCTTAACTTTAAGGTAGCATAGAAAGCCACCTAAGGTAGCTGCATAGACATTACCTTTTTCTTCTAACACTGCCACCAACTGTCCCAGTATCTCCTGGAATGAAGGCTAGGGTGAGGTGTAAGGGCTCTAGTGCCTGAACTTGACTCTTCGCAGGTCAAGAATTCTCTTACCATTTATGATTCTAATGAATCCACAAACCGTAGGTTCCTACGCAGCAGCCCCAATGGGCCAGGTAACACAGCTTAGAATTTTGATGACGTTAATGTCCTGTAGGGCAGACTCTGATCACTGAGAAAGGAAATTGGAAAAAACCCAATAGATGATATGCTTCTCCCTTTCCACCTCTCACTGCCAGTAACACCAATGCACAGTGAAACCCTTGAGACCCTCTGGAGACTCTGAGCAACTCAGCACCTATGTTTTCTGGTGATACTGAAGCCAGTTCAATTACACACAAACCTTTTATGTATTTTCCTAACTTTTTTAGTCCTGCATTCTTGCTGACCTAGGATTGTACAATCTACAAACGTTAGCTTAACCTGAGGTGTTTTTGTTTGTTTTTGCTTTTATGGGCCCTTTGGCTAAGACAACTATTTATATTGCTTATTATTTACTGTAAAACTGCAATGGGAGCCAAGACAATTAGGTAAAAAGAAAAATTAAGTAAAAGATATTTGGATTGGAAAAAAGTAAACCTATCTTTATTCAGATAGCATAATCTTGTATGTAGAAAATCCCAAGGAATCCACTAAGAAATATTAGAACTAATAAAGAAATTCAGTGAGTTTGTAGGATACAAGATCACTATATAAAAATCAACTGGTTTCCTATATCCTAGTGATAAGCAATCCAAAAATGAAATTAAGAAAAACAATTCTACTTCCAGTAGCACTAAACATAATAAAATATGTGAGGATAAATTCAACAAAGAAAATGCAAGACTCATACAGTAAATACTACAAAGCATTGTTGAAATAAGGAAGACAAATTAATGGAAAGATAGCTCATGTATTGTTAAGTATTGTATTGGAGAATATTGTTAAATGCCAATACTCTCCAAATTGATCTACAAATTCAATATATTCCTAACAAAATCTCAACTGGCTTCTTTGTAGAGGCTGAGAAACTGATCCTGAAATTCATATGGAAATTAAAGAGACCCCAAATAGCCAAAACAATCTCAAAAAATCTCTGTAAAGTTTGAGAATTCATACTTTTTTATTTCAAAACTTACTACAAAGCTAGAAAAATCAACACATTGTAGCACTGGCATTTAAATATATATATGTGTGTATATACATACACACATATGTATATATACATGTGTATTCATACTTGGAAACAAACATGTATTTGAAATAAATATGGTACAATGTTACCTTTTTTTAAATTGGGGTATTATATTATTCTCTATATATAATTTAAATACTTTTTATAATTTAATAAGAGTATATTGTGAACTCCTGGGGAAGGAATGAAATAATCTTTGTATTTATTTTTGCTTCTTAAGCATTCAGTAGGGGTGAGGAGGGATAGAGTATTTTAAGGTGTCAGTCTAAATTTTTCCAGTTAACACTAACACTATATATTTAGTTTTTGGGTATGACCTAAAAAATACTAAATCTGTGAATGCAAAGTAACTGAGAAAAACTTCTGAATGTTTTTAAACAATTCTGCTAGCCCACAGTATTGTAACTTTAGGCCAAGGAAAAACTAATGTCAGGACTGTTTAAAATCTAGTATCTTTATTTTTCCTTTTTGCATTTCACGTGACCTCTTTTTATGATCATTTTTATTATTACTATAGCCTTATAACTAACATTAAGCCATTAGTTTTAAAGAAGACATTGCCATCTGCTAGCTGAATTCATTTTGTATTACTTGTTTTCAAATTTCTACATTTCTGCTACATCTGGCACAAAATAAATATGCAAAAAACATGAAATAACAATTTAAGTTATAATATTTTATAATTTGCATTACAAAATTAGGTTTTCCAAAATGACAGCTAGACCTGCTCCAGTATAGAAATTATATATAATTATCTCCCACTAATGCTATCATATTCTTAAGTTTTACCAAATAAATCTAACACATGTGCTTTAAAAATTTCTTAAAATTATGAATAACAGTATCAACATTTAATGAAACTAATTAAAAAATATTTATTGGCTTCCCAATATGTTCTACCACCCCCTCCCAGCTTTCCTTGTATAGCATAATGCCAAGGGCAGAGCTAGATTTTCAACAAATTTTATTTTGCTTTTATTTTTCTATTACTGAATGAGGTCAAAATTAATATATCAACTAATAAATCAGAATTAATATATCTATTTGATACTCATTTGAAACTCAAGGGCTCTAAGCATTTCATTAAACAACCTCTTCCCATTTCCTCAATTATTCCATGGAAAATCTCTCCAATTTCCCCTCCCAGGCTTTCCTGAATACTCCTGCCTTTGTTGAGAATTTTGCCTGCTGTCTATAAATATTTCCTCCTTTTTCTGAGATTTCTAATTCATATTTAAGGGCATAGCAGGAGGACCATATATATTAGTAACTCCTTTCCTGGCATCCTCTTTGAAGTAGAATTGACTACTTTTTATATCTCTAGAATAAGAGTAATAGTCATTTTGTGTATAATAATAATTGTATTGAGTGCTTATTCATCACTAGGATATGAAATAAATGTTCACATGATTCATCTACTCATCCTCTGAGTTAGTTTCTATTACAGTACAATTTTACAATTCAGGGAGCCTCAGAGAAGCTATGTGGCGTTTTCAAAGTCCCAGAGCAAGTAGGTGACAGAATAAAGATTTCCCACCAAATCTGTCTGGTACATGTAGGGCCATTGTACTGAACCGTTCAAGTTGGACCCTACAAAAGGACTCCTGGTAGATGGGGCACAAGTAAGCCTCAGTCTGTGTTCTGTTTCCCAAGTTGTACATTCTTGAGTGGCTGCAACAGCAGCCCCAAGGAAAGGGACTCATTTTTCTCACTGGTCTCCTCCAGTGGAAGTACTTTTTGTAAATTATTTTCTCTGAGTGAAAAGTCTTTTTATAATTGCTTTGAAGGAACCATGTGAACTAGTATGGGTTTCAGTTAGGTTCTAGAACCTTTGCTCCCTACAATCAGTTTATAGTCTCTTTAGTATATCCCTCCACTATAGTATGCATCACACTGTGTTTGCAGTAATCTGGTTGCAAATGCTTGTCCTCTGCTAGATTTTGTGCCCCTTGAGTGCTCCAATCATGTTTCTGTGATCTTTGTTTTTTTAAAACTTACTGCAAAGTCTGTACATATTAGGTATTGGTAAACACATTTATTAATTAGATAGGTCGAAGGATGAAATGAAAGAGATTGGGTCAGAAACAGAAGTTGAAGTTTGTTTTTAAAATATAGCACGATCAACTTTTCTTCACAGATAAACAACAAGGAAAAATTATGTGTAAATATCCAAAGAAATGAAAAAGATCTGAGACAGAAGTTTTAAGGTGGAGTATTAAGAACTTCACATTCCATGGCACTGTGAATTTGGCAGCATTGTGCAATACAAACTTTGTCAGGAAATGATTAAACTTAACAAGAATGACTTTAATGCCTTTTCAGTAATGCATAATGAGGGAAAGTTCCCCAGATTCAAAGAGTAGTAATGAGAACCAAAAACTCAAGAACTACCCAACAGGTGGAAGGATAGTGCCTTTCCTTTTTTTTTTTTTCCCCACTGTTCATTCAATCTGAGTTTACATCAAGATAAAGAGCATGGAACTGACAGCCAATGACAGCCTACAGGAATAGGAGTGGGTTAACACAGCCAGGTGAGAAATGGGTAGATAAGGATGTAGGGACAAGTAGAAGAAACTAGAAGAATATAAAGTCTTATGTCAATTTGCCAAGTAAGTGTCAGAGTCAGGAGACTAAGGGAGGGTATGGTTTGGATTCTCTTGCTAGGGCTGGAAAGATAGCCTATGCAAATCTGAACTCAGTATTGACTGAAGAGGCCAGGCCAGAGGAACAATGGATACAGGATAAGAAAGAGAGGCTAAGTCAGGGCAGTTGGTTCAGAAGACCTTGGGAAATAGGATGTTAAGAATGACTGATTAAATTTCAGGGACCCAAGAGTGACAAAACTCAGAAGAGATGCTACAGAAAGTTGCAGAAATCAGAGAAGTCCAGCGAGGCATACTATATAGAGTAGTAAAATAGAATACAGTGTATGTGAAAGAGAGGATATGGGATGGTGGAGAATATAAGTGGTTTTGGAAATATATGGCAAAAAACAACAGGTAAATTTCTAAGTACACAGACACTATGTCATGGAACAGTGACATGGGCATAAGAGTATGTCTTCTCAGTGGTTGGATTCTTTTCTCAGCAAACATTGGTGAGGTTAAATTTGGGAAAGGATGGAATATCATTCAGGGAATCAACTGGAAAACCAAGTAGAGTTGTGGTCCAAAAAAGTAAATCAATAGTGCAGCAATTAAAAGCTACATATGATGACAGAGAGAAACAGCAGTTCTAATGACTGGCTCAGAGTTTATATGGCAGAGCTTTTAATGTCCACTTCTAGGACTCTGGGAGGTGAACCTGCAAGTATGCATGAAGTATCGTGTCTGAAAGTTTGCAGAGCAGGAAGCCAGGGAGATCATTAAGTTGAATTCTATTGACACGAACAAAGATCTGAGGGTACTGAAAGGTGGGCTGCACTGGATGTCATCTGCGTCACCACTGTTCCTGGCATAAAATACAATCCATTCACACTCAGCTCTGCCTAGGACAGCTTAGGTATTTTATGGAAGGAGAGGGGGAAAGCAGAGTTTACCTGCATGGATAATATGCTATACCATTAAGCCAGGATAGCATATACTATATACATGCACACACATATATACAAACATACACCACACCATACACAGACACACATACACACACACACACCATACACATGCACACTGAACATGCACAATACGGTTTCTACAATTTTTAAATTTCCTGGATTCTCTTTTCAAATATTCCCTTGATTCCTTCTTTTTTCCATTTCAGTCAGAAAAAAAAAAATATATATATATATATATATAAATATATATATAAAGTAGGAGAATGGAGAGGACTGTTTCCACTTGGTGCCTCTAGATACTTTTCATGATAATTGTATGCATATTTCCTTGCAAATTGATTACACACCAGAGGAAAATAATCAGAAATAAGTATAATTAAAATCGTTCATGATCAATATGAGGCATTGCACTAGATCTCTGTTCTAGCATAACGATTTCTCTGGTTTAGCAAGTCTTGGTAAGGCATACCTGCTGGGAAAAAAATGTGTATAATTTGTATGAAATTTTGTTTGGACAAAATATTCTTTAAAGACTAACTCTTTTCTTTGCTCTTGGTTGTAAATGTAAAATGTTTACACTTCATTTTTTTTAGTGTCAGAATTTAATTGAATTTAATTGTGGTGTCTGTACGTTGGTGCACTGCCCGGAAAGCTTTGGGAATGGGTGGTTTTGTATACTAGAGTAATAAATAAGGCCAAACACCCTCTGTTCTAAAATGTCTTGCCTATCTCTGTTTCTGAAATCAAACTTTGGTACAAAGAAGAAACATTCATAACTTACCTTTGTAAAATAAGTTAACTGGCTTTGATTCTACATCTGTCTGAACTCTCTTGTTGATTGTTTTATTTATTTTGCACAGCACAAGCTATGCTACGTAAAATTATTTTTAAATTCATGATTTTTATTTACACAATTTTAGATCTGCTTTTCTTAGTTGTGTGAATAGGTTTGTACTTTTTTTTTAGATATTAAGATCTGACTTGCTTTGGGTCACTCTGACGTTGAAATTCATACTTTTTTACTTTTAAAGTTTACAGTGAAATATAAAATTTCCTATTAAAAAGTACAGGATTGCAATGTAAAACATGAAACTGAAACCTGAAAAACAAGGTTAAGTCTTACTGAGAAAAGTGAAGGAGCGGTTAAAATTGAGAAATAAGCATGGATACAAAGTGTTTAGCACCACTTCGTTTAATGTAATAAATAAAAAGGGTATAATTAACCACTTCAATAATAAAAGCTAAAGCAATAGCTTGTTTAAAAGAGCTCAGTCATCAAGTGCTCCCCAATACTTGCAAAATTTCTTATATTCTTGTATAGTGATAAAATTCCAAATAACCAAGATGTAGTTTATCTAACAAAGTTTCTTTCATCATATGCTTTATGTTGTAGAACTAAAACTAGCAGATATGGATTTAAACTTGAATTTGTTATGCATTAGCTTGGTGACCTTAAGTTAATTAACTTTCCTGAACCTCAGCTGTAAAATGAGAGGCATTACTTAGAAGAGTTTGAGGCTCCTTTCCATTTGAAAATCTCCGCGCTTCATTATGCGGCATGTAAATCGATCGGTAGCAACTACCTCTGTTCAATTTGTTTTTATACTCTATTTATCCAAGCATCAATCCAGTATTTATTGAGTGTCTACTCTGTGCTAGGCACTTGGGTTACTAAAATCCTCTTGTGGGGTCTGGGTATAGTGGGAGAAACAGACTTGTTCATGCAAATATTGTAGCACAGAGGTGGGGGCCCCCGTAGGCATAAGAACAAAGTACTTGTAGAAGGGACAGACAGCAGCGTTCAGGGGAGCCTGAACATTGAAGGATTACTAGAAGCTACACATGGGAGAAAAGAGGAAAGGGCATTTTAGACCAGGAGACATGCACTTGCAAATGTAAAATATCTTGAAGGGGCTTCATGGTTTGGATAAGAAGGAGAATTTCCATGAGGCTGGAACACACAAGAGAATAACCATGGGAGAAGGAGGTTGGAATGGAAGGTTTGAGTGAATTTGGGAAGGGACATTCTTAGTAATGAGCTATGATCAGGAGGCTAAGAAAGTTACAGTCGGCCGGGCGCAGTGGCTCAAGCCTGTAATCCCAGCACTTTGGGAGGCCGAGGTGGGTGGATCACGAGGTCAAGAGATCGAGACCATCCTGGTCAACATGGTGAAACCCCGTCTCTACTAATACAAAAAATTAGCTGGGCATGGTGGCGCGTGCCTGTAATCCCAGCTACTCAGGAGGCTGAGGCAGGAGAATTGCCTGAACCCAGGAGGCGGAGGTTGCGGTGAGCCGAGATCGCGCCATTGCACTCCAGCCTGGGTAAAAAGAGCGAAACTCCGTCTCAAAAAAAAAAAAAAAAAAAAAAAAAAAAGAAAGTTACAGTCTAAGAAATGGAGATTTTAACTTAAATGTGCCATATTAAAAATAAAGGTAATTAGGTTTTCACCATATACTCCACTTGAACAAATGCTTTAACCTCTCTGGACTATAGGTTCTTTGTAAATGTGATCATTAGACTTTCCCAAGCCTCCTTTCTAGTATCATGTTTCTGTTTTTCAATCTTCTTATGTTTATCTCTAAAACTGTGCAGTTTCTGGTTATAAATTGTTATGCAGGCTACCCTATTTGCAAATAGCTTGGTTTCTCCATGTTTCAGCCTCAAATAACATAAAAGTCTATTACCAATACATAATTTGTGAGTTTGAAAGAATACATTCCGGTAACATTTAATACCTTTTTAAAATGTGGCATGCCTTTATATGGTATAATGTAAATTTAAATATTTTGATTTAGCCAGACTACCAAATAGTGTTCTATCTTTAATTTCTGGTGACATTAGTATGCTAACTTTTTAATGTTTACTATTTGTCAAAATAGGTAGCCAATTTCTCACCAGTAGGAGAAATCTACATCACCTTTTAGGTGTGCTAGAAAATGCAGCTGCTAAAAATCAATTTTCCATTTCTGAAAAGTGCAGATCCTTTGTGTATCTGCAGCTTATATTTCAAACAGCATTTGCTGCTTACAGCTTAATCTTTTAAATGGTCACTGCAATTTTGCCTCATCATCCATATATATGTCCAGTATATGCAGACTCATCATTTGTGTCCAAACCTCTGTATCTTTGCTATAGTCTCTGAGGAGGAATAGTTACATATTCAACAGAGACTGAGAAAGATAATGTAAAAATTCTTCTTCATCTTTCTTTGGGTTAAAATCATTTTATAGATGATAGGGAATATACATATATATATATATATTATATATATACGCACACACACATATATATATAGGTATTTTAAAAAGTCTCAAATAACATTAGTCATTATATCAATCAGCATCTACTAGAAAGTAAAATGGAACCTGAGCTGAGGCTTCCAACAGGAGGACAGTTAATGTCTATGGAATTCTCTTAGATATGGAATCGTTTTCTGACTATACAGGATGTACTTGTCAGCAATTTGCCTCTTCCAATTGAAAACAGCCTTCCATTTCAAATCCACACTAAAATTGATCATAAAGGTAGCTTTGTATGTTCTTTCTCATAACACAAAGTGAAAAGTAACTCGACAGCATTAAGGCAGCCAAAATCAACACATCTGTGTGCTGACATTTCAAGTAATTTATGTGCTTATCAGACTGCTCGATACAACAATGCATATTTACAAAATCTACTGACATATAAGAAAACTAATCATACTTTTCTGATTCAGGCAACTTCTTTTGGAAAGACAATTGCAAATCAGTTTTATATTTATTAAATGTAAATATGTTTTCATTTGTAATTTTAAAAATAATTAACATTTTGCTTCCATAAGTGCTAGAGGAAAACAGTCCTCCTTTCATGTTTTTCTCTAGATTTGGTGTTTGTCCCATTTTGCACAAAGCTCATCTGTTCTAGCCAGGAATTGAGTGGAGGAGCTCTCTCTGTAGTGCTGGCACAGGTAGATTCAATGTGTTCTTAGTCATTTACTGCCTGGGTATTCTTGGAAAACCATGTGTTCTCTCTAAGCTATTTCTTCTACCATAAAGTAGCCTTCATAACGACTGTCCCTGACCTCCTTATACAACTGCTTGCAGGGTGGAATGAGAGAGGTATGAAAATACTTCCATACAGGTGAAATGCTACACTAAAATATATTTTTAACTAATTTTCCTTTATATCTAGTCAAAGCATGTTTGTTCCTAAAGAGCAACATAAGCCAAGTCTCCTGGAAATAAAATGATACTATTATAAATCTCAATATAAAAGTGCAACAAAGAGTAATAAGCAGTTATATAATAGCCAATAAGGTTAGCGTTTCTCAATCCCAAACCATGAACAAGTACCACTACCTGTAGAATTGCTCAACCTTTCAGTTCTGGAACACTCTGAAAAGAGTATTTTTACACCAATGAAAGATGATTTTAAGGTAAAACAAAATCAAATATTAAGTCTTTTGTTGGCAAAGTCGACAGGATTATAAAGTAAACTTCTGATTGCTTACTTTAGCTTTCACGTAGTTCAGGACAGTTGAATAAATCCCTCGAAGTGGAATCATGGTTCCTCAGAAATATAAACTCTAGGAACTAAGTCTATGGGAAAATACAATTCCTGCTTCATTTTAATAAATGCTGAACAAAGAGAAATAGCAACTGCCCCCCATCTGCTCTTCCACATAAAAGATTCATCCCATTAGATAAAGATCTGGAATCTCCCTGACTTCCTTATTGACCCCTGCCCCCAATCCCATGTTACTAAGGTTACCTCTGTTCTCAATGTCCAAATTTGAGGCTTTGCTAACAGTGCTACACAACAGAAATAGCTCCCAAATAGCAGAGAAAGTTTGTCCAGAAGAATGTTGTGGTTTTTGCTTTGCTGGTTCTGTCTCAAAATAAGCATTGCCCCTTGTCTTCTGGGAAGAGAATATGGAGTATCCCAGATGGTTCCTTTGGGCCTTCGTAGAATGCATCATTTGAATGAAAGGGGGCAAAGGACAGAGGGGAATACAGGATGGCTAAAGGGATAAATAAATATATGTAAGAGATATTTGACTAAAGTATGGACTTTAGGTGTGGTGGACAGAGATTGAGGTGGCTCCCATGATCCCCATTTGCCTGGTATTCTCATTTTTGTATATTCGCCATTCCTGAATGCAGGTGAGATCTGTGATTTGCTTCTAACCAACAGAGAATGGCAAAGATAAAGAGATGTCACTCTCTTGATCATGTTATATAAGCCTCCATCTTAGCAGACTGGAGCTAGAATTTCTCCTAGTTGGCTGATACAGTCAGTTATCATGTTGAGAAGCCTACATGGCAAAGGACTGTGAGTGACCTCTGGGTCTTGGAGGGCAGCATCCAGCTGTCGGCAGCACAGGGGCTGGGCTGCTCTCACACAGAAACAAAGAAATAAATTTTGGCAACAATCTGAATGTGCTTGGAAGCGGATTTTTTTTCCCATGCAATCTTCCAGATGACAATACAGCCCAGTCAACACCTTAATTGCAACCTTCTGAGGTCCTAAGCAGATAACTCAATAAGCCAGGTCTGGACTCTGGTCTGACTTCTGACTATGAGTCACAGAAACTGTGATACATAGGTATTCTTTTAAATTGTAATAATTTGTTACACAGCATTAGAAAACCAACGAACCAGATTACAAGTGGAAGTAAAAAAGATGACTTGGTGAAATGATTAGTAGTAATAGAGAGGTAAAGAAAATGAGTTGGCTGGGCACAGTGGTTCACATCTGTAATCCCAACATTTTGGGAGGCTGAGGTGGGTAGATTAGTTGAGGTCAGGAGTTCGAGACCAGCCTGCCCAACATGGTGAGATCCTATCTCTACTAAAAATACAAAAATTAGATAGGCATGGTGGCGGTCACCTGTAGTACCAGCTACTCAGGAGGCTGAGATAGGAGAATCGCTTGAACCCAGAAGATGGAGGTTGTAGTGAGCCAAGATTGGACCACTGCACTACAGCCTGGGCAATAGAGCAAGGCTCTGTCTCAAAATAAATAAATAAATAAATAAATAAAAATAAAAATAAGAAAATGGGTTAAGTGCAGAAGCACAGGGCAACATGAGGAATGGATAGTAAGAGTTTCGCATTATTTACAAAGTGTAAAAGACTGTATTTGTGAATGGAATGTGAAGCACACTGCTGCACAGCAATATCTTTAGAGTACAAAGTCATTTCAAGTTATGCCGTATTTTTTAGACTCTGAAACTTTCCTTCCTCTTAAACATGTATATTCTTTGCTTCTTAACTGTTTATTCCTGTACTGCGGGTTTCATTTTCACAGCTTTGTTTAGAATCCCAATATCACCTGGCCTATTCCTACATCTTTTCCTTACCTGATTGAACTGCAAGAAACTCCTTTTTTCCAACAACATAAATAGTAAGGTCTGACATTGTAAAAGTCCTCTGTTATAAAGAGGAAGATTATAATGAAGTAGTTAAATCTTTTTTAATTAGAAAAAGCTAGATGTACTTTCTGGTAACCAATTGCTCTATCTTACTATATCTGCCTCATCGATTCACCATCTGCTTCCAAATTTCATCTAACAACATATTTTCCTTCTATGATTACACCTCTTACTTTCTCATTTTTATCCAATTCTACATGAACTTTCTGAAAGTTAACACATCCATTTCCTCAACACCGTATACACAATCTTACTCTCTAGGCCATTCATTGCAAATTAGTCTTGGTCATGATTTAAGCAGCATAGAGAACATAGTATCCTGGTGACTTGATACTGATGGCACTGGGAGCAAGGAGAAACAGTGGGGTTGTATGCAATCACACTCGCCATTAGAAAGAGCATCTTTTAGGATGCTGACATATCCATGGACTACCTGCCACCCTTATCACAGGCAGAACTTGGAATTTCCTCCCTGCTCTCTTTCCTTCTGCTGTCTTGGTGAGAGACGTCTATCTCCCTAAAGCTCCTCCTGGCAGAATGTGAG
Source organism: Aotus nancymaae (assembly GCF_030222135.1). Lineage (NCBI taxonomy): Eukaryota > Metazoa > Chordata > Mammalia > Primates > Aotidae > Aotus > Aotus nancymaae. The sequence continues at coordinate 76,305,639 of NW_026988425.1, forward strand.
TATACTCAGATCCTCTGCCTTGATGAATCTATTTGCTATCTACGTTTGGAAGATTTGTGGAGTCAGAATAATTTCAATTTTATGCTCTGGAATTAATCAGTTGGCCATTGGAGGTTTCAAAATCTCCCTATGTGCTGCACATACTGATGTGGTTAGATACTCTTCTTACATTCTAAACCAGTGGTATTCAAGAATGCCTTAGTTATGACGTGTTTTTGTAAGCATACATCATCTTCCAATGATTCAATCATGCAAGAACAATGGTAGATATTAAGAGCTGTTGTAACTGTGCTACATTTCCAGGTGGAATTCCCATAATGGCTATACAAGCATTTACAGGTAGATTGTATAACTCTATCATAGTTCATAATGGCAAAGAATTGAAAGAGTATAATAATCGTGTTCAGAAGTCTGTTTTATGAATTCTTTAGATTAAAAATCTATGTTCAGTCCACATATACCAATAAAGAAAATATGATCCAGCAATTATCAGGTTTAGACAATATACTTCATGGATCTTCGTAACTAAAACTAAATGCTCCCTTAATTTTCAAAAGCAGCTACATAATACATGGCCTACTGCAATGATGCCAATGAATGGTTCAAAATATTGGCATAGACACTGATTAACAAAGTAGCAAGGAAGAGAAGGAGGCAAGCAAATAAACATCTGGAAATGAAATATTTACAAGCACCAATGGTTTAAATTAGGCTTATTACCAGATTATTAAAATTATGTTCATAGTCAATTCCAGCTTTAAGTTACTGTCTCAGTGAAAACACTGAGATATCTGCACATATTTCAGTATTTCACTATTTATTTCAAACAAATCACAGCATGAAGTAATGAAAGGTATTTTATGTAAATCTATTAATTTTAAAGTTATAGAAGTATCATTGTAGACTAGCATATTATTATAATGTATTATATTCTGAGAGTTATGACCATAGAGTAATTTTTAAAATGAGATCATTTTATTAAGTAAAGATTATTTACTTTATCTTCTGGATTAGTAATATGCAACTATAAAGTTTTTAAGTTTTGGTTCAGATTAAGCGCCTATCCAAAATACTGCTGGATACTACTGTATCAGATACTGATGAAATATCTGTGGAAGCACTAGTTGCTGTTGTGGAAGATTCAATTTACCTAAATAAGAGAAAACCATAAAATACTCAATACAAAACATAAGAATAGATAATTCCATCAAGGAAGGAATAAAAGAGCCGAATTGGTAATATACTGAACTTTAAGCAAAACCTTAATTATTGTAAGGCAATTTTTTTGTTTTATTTATTTATTGAGACATGGTCTTGCTCTGTTGTCCAGGATGGTGTACAGTTGCCCAAACACAGCTCACTGAAGCCTCAACCTCCTGCACTCAATGGATCATCCTACCTCAGCCTCCTGAGTAGCTGGGATTACAGACGTAAGCCACTATGCCTGGCGAAGGCAATATTTCTTGACATTATAAGAGACATGCTCCCTTTGTTGAATATAGAGATTGTACACCCTTCGTATTATTTAAAAATGTAAATAAATCTCATGACTTAAAAAAAAATGAAGTAATTTGACAAAGTGATGTTCTATTTATAAACCACACATACTTTCTTCCATTCTCCATTAAAATAAGAAGCCCTTGGGGTCCACGATGTTTCCCTATCTGCATCCTTACCTTTGCTGTATAAATGACAGCCTTTAATCACATCAAGGAAAGACTGAAGAGAATTTTAGAGACTAGATACTGAATCTCATGGTCTACCTACCACAAGATACCCTTCTTAAATTCTAAACCAGTGGTATTCAAGAATGCTTTAGTTATGACCTGTTTTTGTAAACACACATCATCTTCCAAGGAATTTAAATGTACGAAATGGTGAGAGCTGGACCACTCAGACTGACTGATAAGTGGGTGAGCCTGTCCCAAATTCATTTGTTGAGCCTTCCTCTCTGCCCTCTCTAGCACCCACTCTGTACCCAGGTCTTCCAAGGCAATCCTGAGCCTCTGAGAAATATAATTAGGAAACAACCAATTTAAAATATCTGTTATCAATTCTATCATTGCTCATATTACAACCGCCTTCTTATTCTTCTTCACTTTTTGGCCACTGTGGTCACTAATGCTATCCAAAACTATATACAGTGCTCTTAAGGGGAATGTCTTAGTAGTATGTCACAACATGGTTATGTTAAATGGTCATTGGACACCTTGCAATTATTTATATTTCTCCATTGCTTGTGTGTACATAAATATTTTATGCTTCCTTTATGGCAAAAACAGTTCCAAGGTCCTCTCATAAAGCTAGGGTTATGAAACTTAATTTATAAGGTACTTTCAGATAACCATACTCTGTTTCAATACTTACATATATATTCTTCTTCTATCATCAGCAGACTAAGTTAAATAGAAGAGATTTTTATCATTTTATCAAGATACTTTTTAAAAGAGTATTTAAAACCAAACTTACAAGAAATCCAATGGGAACAATTTCACAGGGGCTTTTTTAAAATTTCAATTATTCCACCAATTTAGGGTATTGTGTAAAGGTTTTTATTTAGCAAAAAATTTGCTTTTCTCAAAAATCCTTTTCTCTAAACTCAGGCAACAAAAATAAGTTGCATTAAAGTCACTTATTTAATAAGTTGTTTTTCCTATAATGGCTGAACAAAGGAGAGATCTGAATAAAAGACTTAAGATATGTAGTTTGGTAATTGTTATAGATTCTCTTTTGGCTGGCATTTTATCAGAGAGAAACACTGTTTACCAACACAGTATTGCTTAGTTCTTTCCAAATTACTTCTTGCCTGGAGAGAAAACATGGATGTACTAGATCTATTTCCACCTAAATTATGTGCACAGAAAAACATTCTTCAGTTTGTTTTTTAAGGAAACTTGTTTCCCATTGGAATTGCTTGATTAAAATTAAGAGAAACTAGCAAATATCATTATGTGCAAGAATTTTTATTCTGCAATTCTTTCTTTTTTATTTCTTTCTTCCTTGCATGCATTTCTATAGACAAATAGTATACGAAAAATGCTCTCTTCCATTATAAGAGCAATTATGATTAAATATAAACATGTGTAATGTGTATAAATTTGGTGTATTTTCCCTTCCTTTAGAGCAGCAGTTTTACTTATAATATCTGTTGTTCATAAAAGACTTAAAGATAAAATAAGGTTTTAGGAGTTCAGTGACACTTTTAGATACATTTTTATTTAATTCCCCAAAGCAGTATACACACGCGTGCATGTGCACATACACACACACGTGCGCACACACACACACACACACCCGAATTTTATTCTAGAGACAACATTTTGTATGTTAGAAATCTATGGTACCCTATGACCATCCAGCCCTCTTCTAAGCTCCCCTAAAATTAGGAGGTTTGCAGGACCTTAGTTGGGATTCATCACATTTGTACCTAAACACACATTTTGGAGAAGGCTGAGGAACTAAGTGAAGCCATTTATTCCACGAGTGTCACTTCTATTATGTCCCCACATGATACTGGGCATTCAACTGATGAACTATTGCAGAAGTGATCTCTACATCAGTCTAAAGAATACAATTATCCAGCAATGATCATTAAAACTGCTGAGTTGTTACGTACTAAAAATGAATGTTGAATCTAGGAAGCTGAAACTTTAATCCATTTTCATATACTCTTAAAATTTTTAATAAAATTCAGACTCTGTAAGACGTATCACATAATTACTTTAGGGATTAAAAATATCATAATCTCTCCTGACAAGTCATTTTAATGGTCAGTGAAATTTGTATGCTACCTGTGATCTTATTTAGTGAATATGTCTCAATTTCTGCTTTAATACATTCCATTACCATGTTTTATTCATCTGCCTATTCCTCTCCTGCTTGAAATTTTCAACTGAGAAAAGAAAATGCTTTAACTTTCATGAAGGCTGATTCCCCCTCCTACCCAGTAAGCAAGGCTCTGAGTCTGATTATGTTCTTGACAGACATATTTTTTATCTATAATAAGCTAAGACAATGTGCACTCTAAATTTACCTTGGCTTTCGTAATTGATCAATTAGGAAGCATAAAGTATAGCCACTATCTTCATATTTTTCCCTGACCTGTTTATGAGTAATCTTAAGCTTCTTTCATTTCAGTAGTCAAATTTAATGATCCCTGGTAAATCTAAAGACATTTTGAGATGAATAATCTAGGTGAAAAAGAGAGCATGGTGTTTCTGATTAACTTTGGTTGTTCCTATAAGCATGTCAGTCAATACATTATGAAAGTGCCATTGAACAAATGCAAACCTTTATAATAATATTGGACACAAAGCAATTAAATAGTAAAGCCTCACTACAGTGTTGAGTAGAATTTTCATTGTGCCTATATTTCTAGACAATTATAGTTATGTTTTCCACTTTAGTATTCAAGCAGAAAGAATCTGCTGTGACTAAAAGGAAGTTAAAGTACCCTTCTCTTCATCCCAATGTATGGAAGAATACAGAGCAGCAGAGGGAACAAGACTGCCAATGCAGCAGGAGACACTGATGGTGCCAAAAAATGCACTCACCCTGTATTCTCGCATTAAGAGCCAGCATTGCAGGTGAAGACTCATTTGTTCTTTGAGCAAGAAGCAAACATAGCAGTGGTGACAGTATGGAACAATGTTGGTATAGCACACACTGGAGAGGAACCAACATGGGTTAGTAGGCTTTTGCTAGGTTCTGGGTACCATTTTGCATGGTGATATCATCAGTCCATTAGACACAGTTAATATCCCAATAAACTGGAAGGAGCAATGCAAGTTAATGAGTGCTATGATGTGAGGGAATATTCCGCAGGATGCAATAAAAGCAGCTATCCAACCCTTGGGAGATCAGACAAGTCTTCCTAGAATGAGTGATATGTGAAGTAAATTCTAGAACCATCCTACTGTACTGACCAGAAGCATTAGCATTGTCTGGAAACAACTGTTAGAAAAACAGAATATTGCCCCCCATCCTGGACCCACTGAAATAAATGTGTATTTTAATCAGATCTCTAGGTGATTTCATACATTAAAGTTTGAGAAGCACTATTCTGGAAGATAACTGGTACATAGCCAAGTGAACAGGCACGAAGACAGCCTTCTAGGCAGAGAGAACAATACTGGCAAGCAGCTAGAGGTAGAAGAAAATATGTCCTGTACTGAGAAACACAGAAACATACTGGTTAGTATGGCAGAAGGGCAGGGTTTAATGGGAAAGGTCGCTGGAAATGCAGTAGGAGAAATGTGCAGAAGTCGGATAATGTTTAGTAGATGATTAGATAATGCTATATTAAGCAGTTGGACTTTCTACAAGGTAATGATTAATAGAACCAGTTTTGTGTTTCGGTAAGATCACTCTAGCTGCTAAATGGAGATCTGATAGCAGAAAAGCAAGTACTGAAGCAGGAAGAACATTCAGGAGCTTATTGCGGTAGTTAAAGAAGGAAAAATGATGAATTAAACTAGATAGTGGCAATGAGGGTGGAAAGGAATATTTAAAAATGGAAAAAATAGTAACATTAAAAATTTGAGAAGACTTGGTGAGTAACTGAATAGAGAGGGTTAAGAGAGTTTGGGAGTGGAAAGAGAAATTCAAGATACTTCCAGATTTCTGGTTTGAACATGAGAGTAGTTAGTGGGACCAATCCCTGAGAATAAATATTGAATTTAGATAGAAAAAGTAAGCCTTGTGGAACATGTTGAGTTTGAAATATCTGTAGAATGTCCAAATGATAATATCTAGTAACAGTTTGCTACATAAGTCTAGAGCTATAAATTTGAAAGTCATTCATACTTGAGTGGTTAACAAAGCTTAAGAGTGGATTACAGTCAGAGATGGAGAAGGATGGACAAGTAAAGCCTCTATTGATCATCTTACTGCAGGAACACCAAATTTGAATGACAGTCCATACACAAAAACACTTTCATAAGAACCAAAAATCAGGCGAGTGATCAGGGTAACTGGGGGAGGGAGAGTAAAGTGATTGTGGGACTGTGAATTGGAACTCAGTATTGCCCTGTCACAGTGGAATGCAACAACAGGCAGAACTTTGGGGTCCTAAAAAAATTTGAAAGCAGTCTAGGCCACAAGGACTGCAATTTATGGAAAAGTCTAGGTGCTGTGCTAGGCTGTGAGCCAGTGGATATGGGGTGCACACGACCCAGTGAGACACTAGCTGAGGCAGCCAAGGGACTGCTTGTGTCACTCCTCCTCCAACTCCAGGCAGTGCAGCTCAAAGCTCCAGGAAAGTAAAGAGAACTTGGTCTCGCAATTTGGAAACTAGCTCAGACACAGTAAAATAAGTCATGGAGCAGAGTCCTGATGCTCCTATTTCAGGCCTTGGCACATGGATATCTCTAGACCCACCCTGGAACAGAAGGGATCTCTCTACCTTGAAGGGAAGGAACCAGTCCTGGCAGGATTTATCACCTACTGACTAAAGAACCCTTGGGTCTAAAATAAATATCAGCAGGAGTGAGGCAGCAGTTGCCATGGGCCTTGGGTGAGTCCCAGTATCATGCTGGTTTTCAGTGTGATCCAGCACATTCCCAGCTGTGGTGGCTATAGGGAGAGACTCCTGTTTGAGAAAAGAAGGGAGGAGAGTGAAAAGCACATTGTCTTTCAATGTGGTACCTGCTCAGCCACTGTAAAATAAAAGAGACTCCCAATTTCCCCAATTCCAGGTCCTAGCTCCCAAATGGCATTTCTAGACCAGCCCCAGGCAAGAAGCGAACCTACGTCCATGATGGAAAAGACACACATTTGGCAGGATTCATCACCTGCTGACTAAAGAGCCTTTAGTCCTTGAATCAACATCAGTGGTAGCCAGGCAATAGTTGCTACAGGCCTTGGGCAAGACCCAGCACTGAGTACTGTGCTAGCTTCAGGTGTGACCCAGCACTGTCCTAGTGGTGGCTATGGGAGTGCTTGCATCATCTTTTTCCCAATTCCAGGCAGCTCAGCACAGAGACAGTGACTCCATTTGTTTGGGAGACAGTAAGAGAAGAGGACAGTAGATTGGTGGTAATCCAGGAAATTCTACTGGATCTCATCCAAGACCATCAAGGTGGTACCTCTTCAAGTTTGCAACAGTCACAAGGTTACTAGGCTTGAGATGCCCCCTAATGCACATATGGCTGCAGTGACCAAAGATGTAGATCACGACGCTTAACATTCTTTGAATAATTGGAAAACCCTCCTAAGAAGGATGGGCACAAAATAGCCCAGACTGCGAAGTTTAGAATAACTATGTAAGTCTTCAGTGTTGAGACATTAATGAACACCCACCAGCATTAAGGCTATCCAGACAAACATGATCTGACCAGCTGAAATAAATAAGGCACCAGTGACCAAACCAGGAGTGACAAAGATAAGCAAACTTTCAGAAAGAGAATTCAAAATAGCTACTCTGGGGAAGCTCAATGAAATTCAAGATAAGATAAAGAAGGATTCAGAATCCTATCATATAAAGTTAATAAACAGAATGAAATAATTTTTAAAAATCAAGCAGAAATTCTAGAGCTGAAAAATTCAATGGAATGCACCAGAGTTTCTTAGTAGCAGAATTGATCAAACAGAAGAAAAGATTAGTGAGCATGAAGACAGGCTTTTTGAAAATACACAGTCAGGGGAGACAAAAGAAAATAGAATAAAAACAATGAAGTACATATACAAGACCTAGAAAATAGTCTCAAAGGGGCCAACCTAAGAGTTATTGGCCTTAAGGAGGAGGTAAAGGAGATAGGAGTAGCAAGTTTTTTCAAAGGGATAATAACGAGAACTTTCCAAACCTAGAGGAAGATATCAATAACCAAGTACATGAATGTTATAGAACACCAAACAGATTTAACCCAAAGAAGACTACCTCAAGACATTTAATAATAAAAATCCCAAATGCCAATGATAAAGAAACCAAGATATGAGTACAAACTACTCATATCTTGAGTAAGAAAACTAAAAAATAAACCTCTGAAAAATAATACCTACAACCACTTGTGAAGATATAGACACTACAATAAAATATGAATAGAAATAACAAAAAGTTAAAAAGGTGGGGAATGAAGTTGAAGTAGAGAGTTTTTATTGGTTTTCTCTTTACCTGTTTGTTAAATTGTTTGCTGTTGCAATCAAGAAAGTTAAATTGTCATCTGTTTAAAAATAATAGGTTATAAGATGTTCCTTGCAAGCTGTATGGTAACCTCAAATTAAAAAAAACCTACCAAAAAAAGAGCAAAAAATGAAAACATACCACCAGGAAAAAGAAAATCACTCATGAAATGTAAAATACGAAGAAAGGAAGAAAAAAAAACAGATAAATCCACAAAATAACCAGAAAAAAACAAGGTGACAGTATTCCAGAATAGACCATATGTTAATCCACAAAACAAGTCTTAAAAAATGGAACAAACCAAAATCATTTCAGATATCATCACTAAGCACAATGGAATAAAAGTAGAAATTAATAATAAGATGTACTTTGGAAGTTGTACTAACATATGGAAATTAAACAATATGCTCCTCAATGACTGCTGGATCAATAAAGTTATTAAAAATAAAATTTAAAAATTTCTTGAAACAAATGAAAACGGAAACACAACATACCAAAACATGGGGGATACAGCAAAAGCAGTGGTAAGAGGAAAGTTTATAGCAATAAGCACTTACATCAAAACAGCAGAAAAACTACATTTTTATTTTTATTTATTTTTGAGATGGATGCTCCATCGCTCAGGCTGGAGTGCAGTGGCACCATCTTGGCTCACTGCAACCTCCATCTCCAGGGGTTCAAGCACTGACTCAGCCTCCCAAATAGCTGGGATTACAGGTGCTTGCCACCACACCTGGCTAATTTTTTTGTATTTTTAGTAGAGACAGGGTTTCACCATGTTGGTCCAGCTTGTCTCAAACTCCTGACCTCAGGTGATCTGCCTGCCTCAGACTCCCAAAGTGCTGGGATTACAGGTGTGAACTACTGTGCCCAGCCAAAACTTCAAATAAAAAACTTAAAAATGCCTTTTAAAGAACTAGAAAAACAACAGCAAACCAAACTTAAAATTAGCAGAAGAAGATAAAGATCACAGTAGAAATAAATAAACGAACTAAAAAAAAAAAATCAATGAAAAAGTTGTATTTCAAAAGATAAACAAATCAAAAAAAAGAAAAAAAGAGGCAAGGCCCAAATAAATAAAATCAGAGATGCAAAGAAGACATTACAACTGCCACTTCAGAAATTCAAAGGATTACTAGAAACTGTCATTATCAACTATATGCCAATACATTGGAAAATCTAGAAGTGGATGAATTAAACATAGTAACTCTCAAGATTGAATTATGAAGAATCCAAAACCTGAATAGACCAATAACAAGTAATGAGATTGAAGCCATAATAAAAAATCTCCCATCAAAGGGGACTTAATGGTTTCACTGCTGGATTCTACCAAACATTTAAAGAACTAATACTAATCCTACTCAAATCATTCTGAAAATTAGAAGAGGAAAAAATACTTCTAAACTCATTCTAAGAGGCCTATGTTACCCAGATACCAAAACTAAGGATATATTAAAAAAAAAAAAAAAAAAGAAAGAAAGAAAAAAAAAGAAAGAAAAAGAAAATTACAAGCCAGTATCTCTGGTGAACACTGATACAAAAATCTTCAAAAAATACTAGCAAAATGAATTTAGACACCTTAAAAAGATAATTCATAAAGACAAAATGACCAAGTGGGATTTTTTTTCCCAGGAATGCAAAGATGGTTTAACATACAGAAATCAAACAATGTGATACATCATATCAACAGAATGAAGGATAAAAACCATATGATCAGTTCAATTGATGTCAAAAGGGTACTTTATAAAATTTAGCATCTCTTCATGATAAAAACCCTAAAAAACTGTGGATAGAAGGAACATACCTCAACAAATAATAATAAAAGCCATATATGACACACCCACAGCTACTATCATACTAAATGGGAAAAAACTGAAAGCCTTTTCTCTAAGATCTGGAAGAAGATAAGGATGCCCACTTTTATCACTGTTATTCAACATAGTATTAGCAGCCTTTGCTAGAGCAGCCAGCTCAAAGAAAGAAGTAAAGAACATCCAAATGGGAAAGGAAGAAGTCAAATTATCCTTGTTTCTAAATGATATAATCTTATATTTGAAAAAACCTAAAAAGTCTACCAAAAAGCTATTAGAACTCATAAGCACATTCAGTAAAGTTGCAGGATGCAAAATCAACAAACAAAAATCAGTTGCATTTCTATATGCCAACAGCAAAATATCTAAAAAAGAAATCAAGAAAGTAATCACATTTATGATAACTACAAAGAAAATAAAATCCTGGATGCAATTCCCAGAGATAAATAACAGGCTCTCTGCCATTGCCACTGCAGTGGTACTCGCATTTGCTGCCCTTGGTCAGTGGACCGAAGAAAGATCTTGATTGATTTGTTTGCACCTCTAGTATACTGGGGCTGCTCTCTATGAAGAGAAGGCCAGTTTCTCTTCCCTGTGAACTCTTGAACCCCTGCTGTTCGCTAGGCAAGGCCCCTGGTTTGGGCCCACAGCATGGTCACTCCACCACTGACTGACTGAATATTTCCAGTGTCAGAGGCTCTGTGTCTCTCTGGGGTGGAGTTCCTGAAGGCAACTGACAGCCCCTCTGCCACTGCTGTTGTAGTGCTACCCACCTTTGCTGCCACCAGGCTGGGGAAGCAACAAAAAGCCCAAATGCTTTATTTGCACCTGCAGCACATCATAGCCACCCTACAGAAAGGAGGCCAGACTGTCTTCATTGTGAGTCCTTCAGGCCCTTGTTCTTCACCAGAGAGGGTTCTAGCTTGGGCCCACAGAGTAGCCACTTCATACCTGGCTGATCATTTTGATTGGCAGTGGTTCTGTATTTCCATAAGGTGTAGCGACAAGTGGCAGGCCCTCTGCCATTGCCACTGCTAAGGACCCTGTCTCTGCTGCCACAAAGTGAGGAGGGAACAAAAAGCTTGAGCTTTCCCCAAGGCTGCAGTGTACAGGCCAGGAGTGCCAAGCTAAGGTCTATGGCCAACACTCGAGTGGGAGGGGACCCCACATTCTCAGTGGACTGAGAGGGTGCATGGCTGCAAATGCAAGGAAATATAGAGAAGCTGCAAATCTTGAAGGAAAAGAAATTCTAAGCAAAAATTCTGTATCTAGCCAAACTAAGCTTCATATGTGATGGAGAAATAAAATCCTTTTCAGTTTTTATTTGACATGTGACATAGAAATAAAATCTGAAAAGTATTTTATTTCTCTTAGCAAATGCTAAGGAAAATCATTACCATCAGACCTCTCTTATAAGAGGTACTTAAGGGAGTGCTAAATACAATAACAAAAAACTGCTATTGGGCACCACAAAATACACTTAAGTACATAGACTTTGAAACTATAAAGCAACTATGTAATTAAGTCTACCTAACAATCAGCTAATGACATGATGACAAGATTGAACCTTCATATATCAATATCATCCTTAAATTTAAACAGGTTAAATGTCCCATGTCAAAGGCACAGAATGGCAAGTTGGATAAAAGCAATGACCCAAAAGTATGCTGTCTTCAAGAGACCCATTTCACATGCAATGACACCCGTAAGCTTAAGGTAATGGAATGGAGAAAGATCTATCAAGTAACATGAAAAAAAAAAAGAAGAAGAGGAGGAGTTACTCTTCTTATTTCAGCCAAAACACAAATTAAACCAAAAACAATCAAAAAGGACAAAGAAGTGCACTATATAATGATCAATGATTCAATTCGACAAGAAGACATAACTATCCTAAATATATAGGCTCATAACATTGGAGTACCCTGATTAGTACAACAAGTTCTTAGTGACTTACGAAGAGACTTAAATAACCACACAATAATGGTGGGAGAATTCAACAACGCACTGATGATATTAGATTATTGAAGTAGAATACTATCAAAGATACTTGGGACCTAAACTTGACACTTGACCAAATGGACCTAACAGACATCTGTAGAACACTTCACCCAAAAAGAACAGAAAACACATTCTTCTCATCTCCACATGGCACATAGTCTCACATAATCATAAAACAATCCTTAATAAATTTAAAAAACAAAACAAAAACAAAATCATACCGAACATTCTCTCAGATCAAAGTGCAATAAAAATAGAAATAAATATGAAGAATATCTCTTAAACCATAAAATTACATGAAAATTAAACAACTGGCTGCTGTATGACATTTGGGTAAACAATAAAATTATGGCAGAAATCAAGAAATTATTTGAAACTAATGAAAGCAATGATAAAACATACCAAAATCTCTGGGACACAGCTAAGCAGTGTTAAGAGGAAAGTTTATAGCAGTAAAGCCCACATCAAAAAATTAGAATGTTCTCAAATTAACAACCTAACATCATACCTAGAGAAACTAGAACAACAGGAGCAACCAACCCCAAAGTTAGCAGAAGAAAAGAGATAACTGAAATCAGAGCTCAACTGAATGAAGTAGAGATGAGATAAATCACACAAAAGACCAATAAATTAAAGTTTGTTGCTTGAAGTAATAAATAAGACTGATAAGGTGCTAGCTAGACTAATTAGGAAAAAGAAAATGAGAGAAGATCCAAAATAAACACAATCAGAAGTGACAATGATGGCATTATAATCGATTCCACAGAAATACTAAGAACCCTCAGATACTATTATGAGCACTTCTACACATACAAACTAGAAAACCTAGAAGAAATGGATAAATACATTCAATCTCTCAAGGCTAAACCAGGAAGAAACTGAAACCCTAAACAGATCAATAATGAGTTTTGAAATTGAATCAGTAATGAAATACCTACCAAACAAAAGGCCCAGGACCAGATGGATTCACAGTCAATTTCTTCCAGACATATAAAGAAAGCCACTACCAATCCCACTGAAATTATTACAAAAAATCAAGAAGGAGGGACTCCTACCTAATTCTATAAGGACAGTATCATTCTGAATAACAAAACCTGGCAGAGACACAACAAAAAAAGAAAACGTCAGGTCAATATCCTTGAGGAACATACATGTGAAAATCTTCAACAAAATACTAGAAAATTGAATCCAGCAGCACATCTAAAAGCTAATCCTCCAAAATCAAGTAGATTTTATTCCTGGGATACAAAGTTGGTTCAACATACACATATCAATAAACGCGTTTCATCACATTAACAGAATTAAAAGTGAAAGCCACATCATCATCTCAATACATGCAGAAAAGGGTTTTGATAAAATTCAACAGCCTTCTTGTTAAAACCCACAACAAATTAGGCATCAAAGGAACATACCTCAAAATAATAAGAACCATAAATGACAAAGCTTTATCCAATGTCATAATGAATGGACAAAAGCTGGAAGCATTACCCTTGAGAACTGGAACGAGACAAGAACGCTCACACTCACCTATTTTATTCAACGTATTATTGGAAGTCCTAGCCAGAGAAATCAGGTAAGAGAAAGGAAAAAGGCATCCAAATAAGAAGACAGGAAGTTAAACTATCTCTCCTTGCAGATGGTATGATTTTATATCTAGAATACTCCCACAGTTTCTGCCTAATAGCTCCTAGATCTGGTAAACAACTTTAGCAGTGTTTCAGCATACAAAATCAAGGTACAAAAATCAGTAGCATTTTTGTACACCAGCAGTTTCCAAGCTGAAACCAGATCAAGAATACAATCTCATTCACAATAGCCAAAATAATAATAATAAAAAAATATCTAGGAATCAGGGAGGTGAAAGAGCTCTACAATGAGAATTACAAAATACAACTGAAGGAAATCAGAGATTGACACAAACCAATGGAAAAACATTCCATGCTCAAGAATAGGAAGAATCAATATTGTTAAAATGACCATACTGTCCAAAGTAATTTAAAGATTCAATGTTATTCCTATGAAACTTCCATGGCATTCTTCACAGAATTATAACACTGTGTAGCCATGAAAATAAAACAGAATCATGTCCTTTGCAGCAACACGGATGGGACTGGAGGCCATTATGATATGCAAACTAACACAGGAACATACTGTGTTACAAACCAAATGCTAAACTTATAAGTATGTTCCCACTTATAGTGCAAGCTAAACATTGAGTACACATGGGCACAAAAAGGCAACAATAGATACCAGGGCCTACTTGAGAGTAGAGGTTGGAAGGAAGGCAAGGAGTAAAAAAAGTACTTATCAGGTACTATGTTCATTATCTGGGTGATGTAATAATCTGTACACCAACCCCTGTGACACACAATTTATCTATGGAACAAACCTAAACAGGTAACCCCTGAACCTAAAATAAAAGTTGAAAAGGAAAATAAAGAAAAATATTTCTAGATAATTGGTCGAATCCACAAAATAAAGCAAACATGGGAAATAAAAAGTTTAACATTATAAAATTTTAAATATATAATTGTTCTCCTTTCTTTTTTAAGCTTATTTAAAACAAAGAAACTTATATAAACAAAAGAATTATACTACAGAGCTACAGTAACCACAACATCATGGTACCGGCAAAAAAATAGACACATAGACCAATGGAACAGAATAGAGAACCAAGAAATAAATCCATACATCTGCAGTGAACCTCATTTTTGACAAGGCACCAAGAACATACATTGAAGAAAAGATAATGCTTTCAATAAATGATGCTTGGAAAACTGGCTATCCATATGCAGAAGAATAAAACTTGACCACCATCTCTTGCCATATACAAAAATAAAATCAAAAGATTAAAAATTTAAATCTGAGATCTGAAACTACTAAAAGGAAGCGTTAGGAAAGCACTCCAACACATTGATGTGGGCAAAGATTTCTTGAGTAATATCACCCCAGAAGTACATGCAACCAAAGCAAAAATGGACAAATGGAATCACATTAAGTTAAAAAGCTTCTGTCTGGAAAAGAAAACAATCAACAAAGTAGAGAGACAACCCACAGGGGGAAAAAATTAGCAAACTATCCTTCTGACAGGTATTAATAATCAGAATATATAAGGAGTTCTAACAACCCAGTAGGAAAAAAACCCTAATAATCTGATTAAAAAATGAGCAAAAATATGAATAGACATTTCTCAAAAGAAGACATACAAATGGCATACAGGTATATAAAAAGGTTCTAAACATAATTCATTGACCATTACAGAAATACAAATCAAAAGTACAATTAGATATCATGTCATTCCAGTTAAAATGGCTTTTATCCACAAGACCAGCAGTAGCAAATGCTGGCGAGGATGTAGAGAAAAGGGAACCCTCATATACTATTTGTAGGAATGTAAATTAGTATAGCCACTTTGGAGAACAGTATGGAGATTCCTCAAAATCTAAAAATAGAACTACCATATGATCCAGCAATCCTACTGCTTTTGGATATACACTCAAAGGATCTCAGTACATCGAAAAGATATTTCTACTCCCACGTTTATTGCAGTATTATTCACAACAGCCAAGATTTGGAATCAACATAAGTGTCCATCAGCAGATTAATGGATAAAGAAAATGTGGTACATATACAAAATGGAGTACCATTCATATAAAAAAAATGAGATCTTGTCATTTGCAACAGCATGGGTAAAACTGGAGGACATTATGTTAAATGAAAAAAGCTAGGCACAGAAAGAGAATCTTCACATATTTTCACTAATTTGTGGGAGCTAAAAACTAAAACAATTGAACTCATGTAGACAGAGAGGAGAACGATGGTTACCAGACGCTGGGAAGGGTAGTGGAGGTTGGGGGAGTAAGGTGAGGATGGTTAATGGGTACAAATATATGGTTAGAAAGAAAAAATAGATCTAGTATTTGATAGCACAACAGAGTGACTACAGTCAACAATAATTTATTGTACATTTAATTAGCATTGGAATGCTCATAATACCAAGAAAGGATAAATGCTTGAGGTGAAGGATACTCCACTTACTCTGATGTGATTATTAAACACTGCATGCCTGTATCAAAATACTTCATGTATATCTCATATACTCCTACTATGTACCTACAAAAGTTAAAAAAAATTAGATGGGAAACAGAGTTGATTACATTACCCAGGAAAAGCATTCAATTTGAATGGAAAAGAAGATGGAGTATTGAGCAACACCCTCCTTTGATGGGCAGAGGAAAAATGCGCTAAAAACATATGAGAAAGGATTAGCCAGAGGGATAGGAGAAAAATGATATATTATTAAAGAAGAAGGACCTTTTTAATAATGTAAAATATAAAATCTTTATTGCTGATGTGACCTTGCTAAAAGCAGTTTCACAAAAATGATGGAATAAAAAAGTGAGTAGGAGGTGAGAAGGAGGTTAAAAAAAGTGAGGATAATAGTTAATTGTTAATGGATGAGAGAAGGAATAGCTTAAAAAAATTTTTTTGTGTGCCTGGGGGAGACAGGGTCTCCCTCTGTTTCCCAGGCTGGAGTGCAGTGACACAATCTCGGCTCACTGCAACCTCTGCCTCCCAGGTTCAAGTGATTCTCCTGCCTCAGTCTCCTAAATAGCTGGGATTAGAGGTATGCACCACCATGCCCAGCTAATTTTGTATTTTTAGTAGAGACAGGGGTCTCACTATGTTGCCCAGGCTGGTCTTGAACTCCTGGCCTCAAGTGATCTGCCTGCCTCGGCCTCCCAAGGTGCTGGGATTACAGGCATAAGCCACCTTCAGGAATTTTTAAATATAGAAATCTAAACTTGGTGGGCCTGCCCAGATTGTTTTGTTTAATTTTAATGTATTTTCCCAAAATGGAAAAAGACACTTTCTTTATAAAATCCTGCTTAATGAGGCTTATTTCTATTTGAGTTTGTAGCATGTTATGGAAACATCAAAACTGAGAAATTGTGGACGTGATTATCATTAACCTGATGACCATTTTGCTATAGGGCCAAGAACAGATGGAGCCAGTGGGATCTCCCGACATTGTTTCCAAACTTGGAAAATCCAGACTGCAGTATGACAAAATGATATTTGTTATTCAAAACAAAGGCTTACTAACTTAGTAACTTAATACCTAAAGCCAGCTTAGTATGCCTTTGTTTTGAATAACAAATAATTTTAACACATTAAAGTCACCATCGATCTATGATATAATTATAGAAAAAAACTTACACATGCTAACATTGTCAGGCAATTAAGCAAAATTCCAGGTAGATTAACGTTTGATTTAATGAGCTAACATTTGAATTAAGATCTTGTGACATTAATGGTATTAAGAGATGTCAAGAGCAAAGAGCCCTGTCATGAGTCAGCTGCTACACAAACATTAGACTGACCTTTTATAATAGGGAATTAGATGACTCGAGACCAGAAGGTCTCTAAGAATGACTGGAAACCATGGTCAAAATCTGACATTTGAAATATTGTTGGTTGTGGGAAGGAAGAATTTTTCACAGACCAGGCAGATGGTCATCACATACCAAACACAGTTCTTCTTTCCTTCCACCCTATATCCCTGTCCCTGGCCCAGACCACTACCACCAATTAAGGCAAGTTGCCTGCAAAGGTTCTTTATGTTTCACTGGCAGTAACTCCATAGGGCGGGCATGACTTCCTCACTTCACAAAGGCTGAAATTGAGCAGAGTGAAGTTAGACCACTTGTATAAGTCACACAGCTAGTGGACTCAAAGCACAGTGTGGCAGATGCCAGTTTTCATGCCTACCACAGCAAAGCACCCCCTCACAGGAACTCATCAGTACTTGCATTTCAGGCTTGTGGTTGGGGTTGTGTTTGGAGTATACTATTCCACATGGACACCTCTGTTTCTTCATCTTTCTTATGCCTAGAGCTTATCTTTCTGAGCACTGTTTGTATCAAGTAACCTTTTCCTACAATTACCTCACATAAAATTCTTACTGTATAATTTGGGGACTTTATAACCATGATCTATTGTACTCATATTATCTGATTGTTTTTTTTTAAATCTGCGTATTTATAACATTTTCCTTGTGTACTTTGCTATCATATTATGCAAGGCTGCTAATTTTCTCCAGTTTTGTTGTATTTGTTACTCTCTGTTCTCTTTCAAAATTGTTATTTTTCCAAATTATCTTTCCAGTACAGGTTCTATTTCCTCCAAATTTTTAATGTTTAGTTGTGGTTTTTACAAATGTAAGGTACAGTTTCTATTATATTTCTGTCCAGTTTTACAGGTGTTATTTAGTGTTCATAATTCTGTATACTGTTCTGTGCTTCCCATTTACAAATCCTAGGTATTATCTCAACTAATCATCCTTTATCATATACATAATTACCCTAATTGAATTACAAATCCTATCATGTTCTTTGTGAATTAAATAAATCTGGGATCTGCTAGCACTTGGTGTTTTGTAAATGGATGTCTAACAGGCAGTTCACACTTATGTTCAATCGCATTCTCCCCTACAGGAGAGAATTTCAGATAGGCATGAAGCCTGCGACAGCTGAGGGAAGCTTCTGGAAAACAGACCTAGACTTCACCCAGTCACAAAGTAAATCCACCCCAGTGATCAGGTAGCATGTATCAAGAGCATCCTGAACAAAGTGAGGGATTGTAATGTAAAGTGGGATGAAACAAGTCCTTATAAAAATGGCTCCACGTTACATCTCAGCATGGGAGGGATCATCTATGCTCCAGTGAGAACTTTCAAAGCCAAACCTCTGACTATAGCACGCTGTGTTATCTATTGCTTTATATAGCATCCCCTTCTGTTTCCATATCCTTCTCTGTTAATGACATCTATTTCACATCATCTGTGTCTTTACACATTTTTAGTAGCCACATCACCGTCCACTGCAAATCCAACCCACAGAATCCTAAACCTGCTCTTCCTCTAATCTTCTATATCTTAGTAATTGGCCAAAAAACTTGAAATCATACTTGATTTCTCTTGGCCCTCAATCCTACCTTCATTCTAAATCATGTAAGTCCATCTTTAAAATTTACAATAACTATGCATTTCTTGTTATCTCCATTACTATCACCCAAGTTCAAAATCCTTTCTTATTTTTCACCTGAGTATTGCAATATTTTCTTAGGTGATCCTAGCTGATCTTGCTGTTTCTACTCTTCCTTTCCTACAGTGAATTCTGTTTATAGCTGCCGACATTACCTTTTACAAATACAAAGAAGTTCAGGTTACTTCTTCCTTGCTCAAAGTCTCAAATAACTTTTTATTACATAGAAATCAAAATAGGTGGCCTTCAGTGGTCTGGGTCTTGCATACCTCTCCAATGTCATCTACAGAATCTCTGACTTTCTCATACTTCTCTGGTCACAGTGGTCTTCTTTTTCTCTAATACACCAAGCTTATTCCTTCCTTAGGGTCTTGACTTTAGCCTTTCTCCCCAAAACTTACATTGCATGGCTTGCTTTCTGCCTTTATCCAATATTCAACAAGTCTTTAGAGAGGTGGCCCCTCTGACTACTCTATCTAAAATAGCAATCCCATTTCCATTATCTCTCTCTCTCTTTATCAATTTTGCCTTATTTTGGGTTTGCTCTACAGCACTTTTCACTACCTGATATTATTATTAATTTCATTGGTTTGTTGACTGGCACCTTCTCCTCTAGAGTATACATTTCACAAGGGCAGGGATTTGGTCTGTTTTTGTCTTCTCTAATTCGAGGGCCTAGAATGATTCTTGTCATATGGAATGTTCTCAATAGATGTTTGTTGAATAAACCATTATTATTTACATCCATCTTTACAGGAACATTTTGAAGGAGGAAGGCCTGACAGGGAGGTGTCCTAACAGCCTGACAGATGGTGAAAAGAAGATGTGATATAGAGTTAGACACAGTTGAACTTAGACTGGCTGAAATAGTAAGTTTGCCCATAACTAACCATTTGATTTTTGAAAAGTTACTTACCTCTTTAAATCTGTTTTTTGTTTGTTTGTTTGTTTGACTTGTGATGATAATACCTATTTTTCAAAGCTTTTGTGATGATCAAGGTAATTCATATGGAAAATTAGCATTATGCGTGTCACTGCAATTGATAAATTCCTTTAGGGCTATCACCAGTTGGGTCACAGTCCTAGGGTGAGGAAATTAACCTCAGTTTCGAGTTCAAATGACAAATATTAATTTAATAAAACAAACTCTTTTCATTTCAGGAAATGTTCAAGTTCACAGCAGAAATATAGCCAGTAGCATTTGGAAAAATGCCTGCTTAACATTACTGTATCAAATCTTTGTTAAACTTTGTATTTTGGTAAATTACTCAGTAGATTTTGAGCATAGTGGAGCAGTTTCTCATTGAATTAAAAACATTCTGTTTTTAACTGTAAACAAAGGTTCTCAATTTACTATTCTCCATAGGTTAAGACATTTGTTAATTATAATCTATACTAAACTACTGAAAGATATGATAAAGGAATAAATGAAATTCCAAATCCCTCCAGAAATGATTTAATCTTTTTTATTCTGACTGAAGAAGCCAAACTTATTACTCTACAAATAGCTTTCACTTTAGAAGACTCTAACTGAATATATAAAATCTATTAGGTACATTATCATTTATATGAAAATTTTACTGTGTTCAGATAAAATGTGCACTTCCAATCTTACTAAAGTTTCCTCCTAATTAAATAAACACATCACTGGCAGATTCAAAAATCTTTTAAATTGTTTCAGAAATTTAATTTTTAAATAACAAGAAAAACTTTCTAAGCTTTCAAAAAAGGATTTTCAACCTATTACACTTATTTTATTTCTAGGAACAGAAGCTAAAAGAATGCATCTCCAATTTGTAAATCATCATATATGTACGTGTGTATACATATATATATGTATGTATGTATGTATGGGATACATTAAGGCAACTCAGAAATTAATTTTGAATTCTTTGATCTAAAAACAGTAAGAGGCACTGTTTCTTACAAAAGTGCTATTTTGTTAGACTAACTTGGTCTATGTAATAAGTGTCATTTGTAGTTTAGAGCAAGAGTGATTTAGAGCTAGAATGGTTTAGAATTTAGTTTTTTAAAATAATTACATTATTATGAAGATTGAAACTATTTGAAATTTATCAAAAGTCTTCAGGGATATTCTTCTGCCAAACACAGAGATTCGTCTTTTGTGGGTGATGTTTGCTAATATATTAAATGGAGACATGTTGGAGAATATGAGATATGCACATCATTCATGTATTAATTCAGCCTACTGTTTATTTACTACGTATTTATCGAGTGCCAGCTATGTGTTCAGCATGGTTGTAAAGAATGGGATATAACAATGAAGAAAGAAGCTGGTGGTATGTATAAGTAGATGTTCCTATTCAAGTTTAAAGCACATGTGGAGCTCACACTGAATGGTGTACAGTATACAAATATACCTCTCAGAACACAAAACATTTTGCATATCAAACTTGTCTTCCAGGGGATAACCCTTAGGCTGAATTAACAAAATGCAAAAATACTGAGTCATTTAAATCAATTTGGTTGAAAAGTTGGCCATCCAATTATATTCTATCAGATGAATTGAATTGTAGATAAATTGAAAGCTAGTTTTTTGTTTCTCTGTTTCATTTTTAATGGGACATAATGCACCTTAGATTTAGTCACCAGCTGCTTATATCATTTTGACTTCCCAAGTTTCAAACCTGGAACCCTGACAATTGGACCAGTTCTGTAAACTTATTCTGTAAGATGATATCAATGTTTTATTCAGTTTAAATAAATCTTGACTCTCCTATGCCTAACAGGATTTTTAAGTGTGTTATATTTTGGAGGTGGCATTGCATAAAAATGAAAATAGTCATATGCTGCTGGCTCTGGTTGTTTGGTTAGCTTGAGCAGTGAACTGATAGTCATAGAAATTTATATCATTGTCATTAACTTCAAACACTTGTGAGCTACTCAACTTCTGGTTGCATGGAAGTGTTACATCAGTTGTATAGCACTCTTAAGCCACTTTTAAAAAGTCTTTCATTGGCCACTCATGGTGGCTCAGGCCTGTAATCCCAGCACTTTGGAAGGCCAAGGCGGGCGAATTACAAGGTCAAGAGTTTGAGACCAGCCTGGCCAACATGGTGAAACTCCGTCTCTATTAAAAATACAAAAATTAGCCAGGTGTGATGGTGCATGCCTGTAGTCCCAGTTACTCAGGAGGCTAAGGCAGAAGAATTGCTTGAACCCAGGAGGCGGAGGTTGCAATGAGCCAAGATCGCACCACTGCGTTCCAGTCTGGACAACAGAGCGAGACTCCATCTCAAAAAAAAAAAAAAAAAAAAAATTCTTTGATCATATTTGTAACTAAAAACTAATGACTCTAATGAGGTATAATATAAAATGAAATGTGAAAATAACACTTTAACAAATAATCCAAGAGAAAAAGAAAATAAAAGAAAAACTAGCTAACTGACTAAGGAAATTAACTCTTTGTATCTTAAAGAGTAGTTGGCAGTGAGTCCTGGCTAACTGAAGAGCGGATACAGAACTCTGGAATACTGAGCCATAACACGAATTGACATGAACTGTGTTTTGACTATAATAATATTAGTACCTAAAAACAAAAGAAGGTTGGACAGACTGTACAGTGATCTCTGTACCATAGATCAATTTTGTAGACTTGCTTCTCCTGGTGATGATAAAATAAACTGCTCTTCTTTTATAGATGAATAAACCCACGAATACTCCAGGAATAGATGGGTTGAGGAGTAATTTAAGTATGTGGTACACTTGGGACATAATAGGGTATAGCTAGTGACTGCTTTGTAAGCATGGCTGTCTGGGAAGTGGAAAGCACTGTGATGCAATATGGGCTCTGAAGGGCAGTATCCAAGTTGAAGAAAGAGCAGCTAGATCACAAAAATACAATGGTACCTTAAAACTGATTAAATGATAACAGTCACCTAGTCCAAAAGAGGAATGAGAAAGATGATGGCACAGTAGGTGGCAGAGTTAGGAATGAAATGCTACTCTGGTTCTCAGGCCAATATTTTGGGCCCAGACTCATAATTTCATTCTATAACTAATTTATAAGTTTCTTTTCTAGACATTGCTTTATCATTTTTCAAAGATTGCAAATAAAAACTTAGTATCAATTAAATAAAAATATTTGATTCCTAAAATGGAAATTAAAAGAAAAGAAAGATAGTTTTCCACAAAAGTGCGTATTTCCCCAACAAAACTCTCAGTACTGTATTAAAAAAATCACTTAGCAGGGATGAAACAGATAAAAATGTATATTATCAATTGACACTAAGAAATATAACAATAGGATCAGAGCTGTCTGTTATTTAAATAGAGTGAGAAAAATAACGGTCTTCATCAGCTCTAAAACTCATGGAACTTCTATCTGAAAATAAACCATGCTGAGAAGCCTTTAAGAAGTTAAATAGCAGGAACTCTCTTGAGAAGTAAATGTTAAAATTATGGCAATATCCCTTAGAGTTTTCACTTAGAATTAAAGCTTTTCTTTTATTTATTTTAAAAACTTTTATTTAGCGTTCAGGAGTACATGTGAAGGTTTGTTACACAGGTAAACTCAAGTCATGGGGTCTGTTGTACAGATTCTTTCATCACCCAGGTCTTCAGCCCAGTACCTAATAGATATCTTTTCTGCTTCTCTCCCTCCTCCCACCATCCAACTCAGGTAGATTTGAGTGTCTGTTGTTTTCTTCTTTATGTTCATGAGTTCTCATTATTTAGCTCCCATTTATAAATGAGAACATGTGGTACTTAGTTTTCTAGGGAACTACATTTCTTCTACACCTTTGCCATTTTGAAAATCTATTTTACTATATTGTGTGTTAGAGTTCTTAGAGCAAATTTTCCTCTACATGCCATGTGATGTGATTTCTTGCCAAAAGGGAATGTTTAAAGTAATGTTGAGTAAATCTAGTTTATCTTCATGCGTACCAAAACACTGGCTTGCTCTGATAACACTCATATCACTTCTTTCTTTTCTTCTTCAAAAGCGTCATTTTGATCCCAGTGGTGTGAAAATTAATTTCTGGATTCACATTCCCTATTGTATTTTGCATATGCTGTAATTCATCTAGTTTTCAGCGAAATACAGGTTGTGCATCCCTAATATGATAATCCCAAATCCAAAATGCTCCAAAATAAAAACTTTTTGAGTGCTGACATGATGTGGAATATTCCACACCTGACCTCACGTGATGTGTCCCAGTCAAAATGCAGTCAATACTTTGTGTAATGCACAAAATAATTTTTAAAAATCGTATAAATTATCTTCATGCTATGTTCATAAGGTGTATATAAAACAAATGCATTCCTGGTTACCCTTAGGCCTCAGTCTCAAGATATTTCATTACATAGATGTAAACATTCTAAAATCCAGAAAAATATAAAAATATAAAATGCTTCTGGTTTCAAGTGTTTTGGATAAGGGATACTCCACCTGGCTTAATTGAGTGTAAAGGCTTTGCATAAAGAGACATAAGAGATCACAGATGGGCAGGCCCTATGGGAGGACACTGGAAGTGCACTGATTGCTAGCGCTGGAAGCCTGAGACTGGAGACTTGAATTTTTCCTGCTACTTGGCAGCTCCGTAATCTTAGAGTTAGTCCTTTTTGCCATCATGAGTCTTAGTTTCCTCATGTACAAAATGGTAAGAATAAGAGAGGAAGATATCTGCCCTACATCTTTTATAAAGTGTTTTTATGAGGATCAACGCAGAAAGTGCTTAATAAGTCTTTCTGTTGATGTTCTCACTCCCTTATTTCCCCCCGACTTTAAAAACCTAGTTCTATTGTCAAGATTTAAAATTCTTTTTGTAAAACCTAAATTGCTGTAGAAATATAGGTTAGTGTTATTCTACCTGGCAATATGCCAGGCGCCTATACAGGGCTTTGCTACTGGAGAGCCTTTCTTTTTATTCTGTAT
The DNA here is from genome assembly GCF_030222135.1 of Aotus nancymaae. Taxonomy (NCBI): domain Eukaryota; kingdom Metazoa; phylum Chordata; class Mammalia; order Primates; family Aotidae; genus Aotus; species Aotus nancymaae. Next base: position 76,330,512 of record NW_026988425.1, read on the forward strand.
GATACATAAAGAGGTTCAACAATGTCAATGATTATTATTTTTATTCATTTTAAAGACAGTTTCACTTTTGAAACATGTAACTGACACTCTGTGGCTTCACTAGGATCATAATAACCTCAACTTTGTTTATTCATTTAAAAGTATCTTTCATGAGCAGCTATATTTATTCTGATGAAACTGTGTGAGGACCAAAGTCACTGAAAAGTTTATGGCTTATTATAACTGTAGCAATAGAAATGCAAATTTGGAACACTAGTGCAAATGTTCAGTTTTTAAAAGCTACATTTTAAAAATAAATGTGTAATAACTGTGAGGTTTGCACTCATTGGCTGGGAAATGTATAATGAAGCATGACTTAGGAAAAATTACAGCATGCACCCATTGGGCAATATGATATGAATTACAAATACCACAAAGTGAATTCATTCCGTTGTTTTCTTTTCAATGATTACTTATTCTGTCATCTGTTAATATTGATCATAAATTGTGTCACTTCCAGGAAAGGTTCTCTAATTACAAAGTGAATTCATTCTGTTGTTTTCTTTTCGATGATTACTTATTCTGTCATCTGTTAATATTGATCATAAATTGTGTCACTTCCAGGAAAGGTTCTCTAATAAACCCAGAGGAACAAATAACACTCTCCTAAAGAAAGCTTGTTTTACTCCACAGTGAGTCATCATGGACGTCATCTTTCTTTCACCATTGTATGAAATGATGTGCACATACTGGCCCTGCACTTCCACATCCAGCTAAATCCCTCCTCAGCTCTGAAGTCTAGCCACACAAATCCATAACTGTCTTCTTGCTCTGGGAACTCCTGTGGCACGGTTGTCTAAAGTACGTAGTCTGTCAAAAGACTATATTAACTTACATTGCTTTGCATCTTTTTAAATATAAATTCTGACTACATTTAGGTTTGAGTCCCTTACATCTGATACTTCTCTGTAACTTTTGTCTCAGCACAGTAGCTGCTTAATTAGGCAAATACACAAATCCTTGAGGAAATTCATGAAAAAATGATGGTTAAGAAACCTTCCTGATATTTAACTCTTGCGTCCTTGAGCAGATTCATTCCTCTCATGACAGGGGAGGGTGTTTTGATTCCTCTAATTTCTTCGGTTTAACACACTGATAGACCAGAGGGACAGGAAGAAATTGCTTAATAAATCTCTCCATAGCTGTCCTCACTCTCACATTTCCCCTCACACTCAACCTTATTCTACTAGGAGGGTGTTGAACAATGAGAACACATGGACACAGGGACGGGAGCACTATACACTGGGGTCTGTTTGGGGGGAAAGGGGGGGACAGAGGCGGGGTGGGGAGTTGGGGAGGGATAGCATGGGGAGAAATGCCAGATATAGGTGAAGGGGAGGAAGGCAGCAAATCACACTGCCACGTATGCACCTATGCAACAACCTTGCATGTTTTTCATATGTACCCCAAAACCTAAAATGCAATAAAAAAAAAAAAAAAAAGAGTCATAAAGTGCCATCTACACCTGGCTCCCTAGCTCCTTGTGATGGCCTCTGTCTTCAGTTGGAGCAATCAATTAGGAAAGCTCATACATTTCCCTTTCCAAATAACCAGTAAGATCTTATGAGGCTTGCCTTTCTCTACTTCTCTTAGCAACTCATTAACTCTGGAATTACAGGACACCAAATCCTCCAAAGGGCAACAACAACAACAAAAACCCAAACCAAACAAAAAAAACCCAAAGATCAACCTTTCAGCCCGAGGCAGGTCATAATACACATTGCGAAGACCTTCATTCCTCTCTTAAAATGTAAAAGAGGGAAATGACTCAGGGTACCTAACATATTGTTCTTGGGCTTTGATATAATTTGCTTGTGAAGAGTTGATAGGCAAGATCTGTTCTGAATCCTGTTTTCTAAGTAGGTAAATTTGAAGAATCCCAAAATGAGCTAAGCCTGCTGGTTCTAGCTGAATCTTTGGTTTAGCTCCTGAGTTGTTGGGACTTGTGTTCTAATTTAGTTCTAGCTTCCCAGTAAAACTGTCCTGAGAGGTCCTGGACTGTTGCCTCACAGTGCAATGGCCCTGGGAAAGTGACAGGGCATCAAACAGCTCCAACATCTACCAAATTAGTTAGCAGAACACTGCAATTAACGGTCCTTCCCTAAAGATTAATAATGAATATCAGTGCATTAAAATGTAGATTTATCGTTTGTACAAAAAACCCCACAACAAACAAAAACACTTTCCTTTACGAATCTTATGCAAGTCCTCCAGCATTCTAAAGGCATGGTTTATGAAGTACTAGAATACATACAGAAAACATTTTAGATGCTTCAAATAAATTCCCCCTTCATCTGAGTCTTAGAATACATCTACTAATTACTTTAATAATTTAGGAGACTTGGATGAATTGGAAATAGCTAAAACTTATATTTACCCAAAGGAAATATGGATTAAGAAGATTGCTTTCTTATGGGCCATTTCTCCAGAGATATTTGCCCGAATTAAGGATGAAAATGTCAGGTCAAACTCATTTCTTATTACAATCTAGCAATCTAAATGGCAGCTGTTGAGATGAGTCCAGAGGGGGTTACATTCAGATTTCTAATCAAGGGAACAGCTTTATTGACTACTTAATAATCGATTCTTCTTCACATCTCTATAACTTTCAGGGGAATAATTTTTACTAGGTTAAAGTGGTCATTCTCTTTTTAAAGAAACCGTGACCCTAGGTATAGCTAACATTGCAACAGGATGTAATAAGTTGGTTATAGAGACAGACAGACAGACAGACAGACAGACTCCACCCCCCCCCCCACACATACACACTTTGGTATTGATATCTATTTTAGTGATTATCTATCTATATAGCAAGCTGTTCCTCCGAGAAAGAACAGTGTATATAATGGAAAAGTTACACACATCAATCATTTTCCTTTTCAGAGCATAGTTATGCCTTTTAATTCCCATTTACATTTCTTTACCTAAATGAAAAGGCTACAAAAGTAAATCACTAAAGAATCTCACATACACAGGTATCCATATACCAACAGTTACTATATTAACAATGAAGACAGTTGTTATAGTGTCTCCTTTTTTATTCCTGATTTTGTTTATTTGGGTCTTCTTTCTTCTTTTCTTGGTTAGTTTAGCTAGTGATTTATCAATTTTATCTTTTTTTTAAACTTAATCATTTTGCTTATCCTTTGGGGTTTTTTTTTTTAGTTTCTATTTTGATTAGTTCTGCTTTGATTTTTGTGATTTCTTTCTGCTAATTTGGGGCTTGTTATTTATTTTCTAGTTACTTGTGGTACAACATAAGATTGTTTATTTAAAGACTTTCTATTATTTTAAGGTAGACATTTGTTGCTATAAACTTCCTTCTTAGCGTTGCTTTTGCTGTGTCTCGCATTTCCATTTTCACTATTCCAAGAAATGTTTTGATTTCCAACTTAATTTCTTCATTGACCTAATGATTGTTCAGGAGCGTACTGTTTAATTTCCATGTATATGTATAGTTTCCAACGTTCCTCTTGGTATTGATTTCTAGTTTTATTCCATAGTGGTTTGAGAAGATACTTGATATAATTTCAACTTTTAAAAATTTGTTGAGACTTGTTTTGTGGGCTAACGTACGGTCTATCACAAAAAAATGTTCTATGCGCTGATAAGGATGTATATTTGGCAGTCGTTGGCCAAAATATTCTGTGAATGTTTGTTAGGTCCATTTGGTCTAAATTCAGCTTAACAAATATAAAAGATCACCAGAGACTATTATGAACAACCTTATGCTCAAAGGCCTAAAGAAAATGGGTACATTCCTAAAAACATACAACCTACCAAGATTGAATTAGGAAGAAATAGAAAACCTGCACAGACCAATAATGAATAGTGAGATTGAATCAATAATAAAAAGCCTCCCAACAACAAAAAGCCCAGGATTAGATGAAATCATTGCCTAATTCTGCCAAATGTATAAAAAGAAGAACTAATACCAACCATCCTCTTTAAGCTATTCCAAATAACTGAAGGGGAGGAAATTCTTCCTAATTCCGTGAGGTCAGCATTATCCTGCTACCAAAACCAGATAAGGGCACAATTAAAAAAAAAAAACAAAAAAACTACAAGCCCAAAACCATGATGAACATAGATACAAAAATTCTCAAGAAAATACTAGCAAACCAGCTGGGAGTAGTGGCTCATGTGTGTAATCCCAGCACTTTGGGAGGCCGAGGCGGGTGAATTACCTGAGGTCAGGAGTTCAAGACCAGCTTGGCCAACATGGTGAAACTGTGTCTCTACTAAAAATACAAAAATTAGCCGGGCATGGTGGTGTGCACCTGTAGTCCCAGCTACTTAGGAGACTAAGACAGGAGACTCCCTTGAACCTGGGAGGTGGAGGTTGCAGTGAGCTGAGATTGTGCCACTGTACTTTAGGTTGGTGACAGAATGAGACTTTGTCTCAAAAAAAAAAAAAAAGAAAAGAAAAAAAGAAAATACTAGCAAACCAAATTCAACAACATATCAAAAATACAATGCACCACAACCAAGTGGGATTTATAACAGGGAGGCAAAGATTTATAACAAGGATGCATAAATTAATCAATGTGATGCATCACATCAACAGAATGATGGACAAAAACCATATGATAATCTCAATAGATGCAGAGAACATATTTGATAAAATTTAATATCCTTTTATGATAAAAACTCTCCAGAAACTAGGCATAGGAAGACCATACCTTGAAATAGTAAAGACCATATATATCACCAAGCCACAGCTACACAGATTTAATATTTAGGGAAACTAAAAGACTCTACCAAAAAACAATTAGAACTGATAAACAATTTCAGTAAGGTTGTAAGGTACAAAATCAACATACAAAAATTAGTAGTTGTATATATACCAGTAAGAAAATAGTTTAAAAAATCTTTTTTAAAAGTCACAGTTATAGTAGCTACAAAACAATTAAATACTTCAGAATAAATTTAACCAAGAAGGTGAAATAGTTCTACAAAGAAAACTACAAAACACTGTAAATTAGTACAAGCCATTATTGAAAACACTATGGAGCTCTTTCAAAAACTAGAAGTAGAACCACCGAATGATCCAGCAATCTCACTACTGGGTATCTATCCAAAGGAAAAAAAAATCAGTATATCAGAGGGATACCTGCACTCACATGTTTATTTTCAGCACTATTCACAATAGCAAAGATATGAGATCAACCTAAGTATCTATCAATGTATGAATGAATAAAGAAAATGTGATATATATACACAGTGGAATACTATTTGGCCATAAAAAGAATGAAATCATATCATTTGCAGCAACATGAGTAGAACTGGAGGTCCTTATGTTAAGTGAAATAAGCCAGGCACAGACAGACAAATTACCACGTTTTCACTCATATGTGGAATCTAAAAAACCTGATATCATTGACACACTATAGGAATAGAAGATACTAGAGGCTGGGGAGGTGTGAGGCTAGAAGGAAGAAATGAAGAGAAGTTGAGGAATGAATACATACAGTCAGGTAGAATAAATAAATTCTAAAGTTCAACAGCAGTGACTATAGTTAACAACAATGTACTATATATTTCAAAATAGCTGGAAGGGAGGACTTGAATTGTTATCAACATATAGAAATGATAAACACTCAAGGTAATGGACACTTCAGAACTATGACTTGATTATTATTCCTTCTATGCTTGTAACAATTATTCACAAGTATACCATACATATGTAAAATAATATGTATCAATAAAATGAAACAAAGACAAAAATAATAACTTATTTAAAAATAAATCTAAAGAAGTAACTGACACAAGTTCTGTGGAGTTAATGTACAGCATGAGTGATGATGATGGATGTGTTGCTAAATTGTATTATGATAATGATTACAAAACACATGCATATACTGAATCATCATGTGGTATACCTTGAATAAATACAATCTTTACTTCTCAATTAAATATTTTAAAATAAAAACAAAACAAAGCAAACAAAAGAGAGATGACTGACAAATGCATTCTTTATATTTTAAAATCTACTTAACTGTGAGAATTCCTTATGATGTTTATATCATAAACAATGTACAGAGTAGTACACAAAGTACCTTTGGCATATCTTTAAATTGAGTTTAATTTTGTATGTTTTAAAGAACAAATAGATTTTGGAGAGCACAAATTTAGTCAAAACCCTGGTAATGTATTATAGCAACTTGTTTTTTGCAAGAGTATAGATATTAAGTAATATTTTGGCATGTATGTTTCTACTAATTTAACAATTTCAAAATTGAACAAAAGTTTAAGTTTAGGCTATTTGCTTGTATATTGTCCCTCCTGTCCTGTAATAGCATGCTTAGTGTAAATGAAAAAAACGCATTTGGCTACTCAGATTGCATTCAAATTCGAAGCTGAAGAGATTTCTTCTTTTCAAGAAACAACTGGGTGTCAAGGTTCCCATTAACTTGTCTCATTAGACTTTTCCTCTGTATTGTACACTGTAGATCCAATTACTAACTGACATGGGGTAAAATGACAAATTATCTCATTATTAACCAAAAAACCCATAAAGTTATTTCGATATTTAAATCACTTGCAAGATTACAGTTCAAATGACACAATAGCCCTGCTCAATTTAAACTTACACCTTTCTGAAAAGCAGATTAAATTTGAATAATTAATTTTAATGTTTTCATTTATATGTAGTGCATTAAAATTTTACTTGCTCTGAGCCATTAATGATGGACTGTAACTCAATTTCCAGGATTTAGAGATTATTTCAGCACAGATTAGCTTTGGTGTTTATACCAGGCAAATCTTGTCAGAGGCAATGCAAAATTTGAAAGTATACTTCATTCTTAATTGGCCTGATGCAGCATGCTATGACTAAGCAGCCCATTCATAGTAAATCACTCTCCAAGTTACTGTATTTATTTTCTGGAAAATATTCTTTGTAAATTAAATTTCAATCATTTTTTAAATACAACCTAGTACTTTGGCATTACTGTTAATAGCCTATCTTAAAAATCAAACCACACTTAGCATAGCCAAGAAAAATGTTTTAATAAGCTTCCTTTAGCATCAAGTGCCCCATTCTCTCTTTCCTCCTAGTAATACATCTAGTAATACATCAAGTTTTCAATCATTCATTAATTCATTGAATCACTATTTACTGAGCACCCATTATATATAGGGCCCTGTCCCAGGTTTGCTTCAGGGTGTAAATGTGTAAAGGTAAAACCTGGTTCTGTTTTCATTTACCTCACAGTATGGGTGACATGATATAAGACAGACAGCGTGGTAAAACGTGGAGTAGGGAGAAAGAGCACTGACAGGGAGTCAGAATCCAGGAGTTTCTGTCATGAATCTGTTACTTGGGGTCTAAGTAGAAGAAAACCTCAATACATAATAGTATAAATATTTAGTGAAAATTAGTATTTCACATAACATGAAATCTTAAGGTAGCTCTAGGCTTGCTTAATTTAGGGGCCCTTTAGCATTCTTAAGAACACTAGTCTTTTTAAAATAGCAGACTTGGAACCAACCAAAATGCCCATTGATGATAGACTGGACAGGGAAAATGTGGCACATATACACCATGGAATACTGTGCAGCCATAAAAAACGATGAGTTCATGTCCTTTGTAGGAACATGGATGAATCTGGAAACCATCATTCTCAGCAAACTGACACAAGAACAGAAAATCAAACACCGCATGTTCTCACTCATAGGCGGGTGTTGAACAATGAGAACACATGGACACAGGGAGGGGAGCATCACACACTGGGGTCTGTGGTGGGGGACCAGGGGAGGGACAGTGGGGTTAGGGAGTTGGGGAGGGATAACATGGGGAGAAATGCCAGATATATAAGCTGATGGGGATGGAGGCAGCAAACCACATTGCCATGTATGCACCTATTCAACAATCCTGCATGTTCTTCACATGTACCCCAGAACCTAAAGTGCAATTATATATATATATATATATATATATATATATATATAGAGAGAGAGAGAGAGAGAGAGAGAGAGAGAGAGAAAGCGCACAAGTCTTTCCTATTTTTTTTCACTCTATCACATTTTGAGTGTTGATTTTTATCTCTTTAAGTAGCTTCCTTCAATATTCCAAGATAACTGACAAAATGTGGGGCATTAAGAGCCAACAGGACAACACACAACCGTCAGTATTCAACAAAATGACATTTAACTAAAGAAGAGCTCTCTCTCTCCCTCTCTCTCTCTCTTTTTGGAACTCCTACTATTAGCAAGGAAACCTTTCCCCTAAGACTTCCAGTAGATTTTTTCATGTCCTGTTGGCAAGAAATGGATTATATCCCCACCCTTAAATGTATCCCTTGAAATAAATTTACCTTGAAGGACTTTACTTGCTACAGTGACCTTGGTCAAGTAACTCAATCTCTCTAAACATCAGCTTCTTTCTCTACAGTGTTTTCCCTCTAGTCCAGGGGTCCCCAACCCCTGAACCGGTACTGGTCAGTGGCCTGTTAGGAATTCGGTTGCCACAGCAGGATGTAAATGGCAGGCAAGAGAGCAAAGCTTCATCTGTATTTACAGCCACTCCCCATTACTCCCATTACCACCAGAGCTCCACCTCCTGTCAGATCAGCAGTTATTCTCTCATGAAAATCTAATGCCTGATGATCTGTCACTATCTTGCATCAGCCCCAGATAAAACTGCCTAGTTGCAGGAGAACAAGCTCCCACTGATTCTATACTACAGTGAGTTGTATAATTATTTCATTATATATTACAATGTAATAATAATAGAAATATATGCAAAATAAATGTAACACACTTGAGTCATCCTAAAACTATTCCCACCCTGGTCTGTGGAAAAATCGTCTTCCACTAAATCAGGGTCCCTGGTGCCAAAATGGTTGGGGCCCACTGCTCTGCTTGTAGTACTTCCTCTATGTACCCATGCAACTGATGTCATGTGCTTGTTAACAGAATCAAAGATAAGTTATATGAAAGTAATTAAGCCAGCATAATGTATAGGCAAATATTTGGCATCACTGTTATATGTAATATGATTATATGTAATAGGCTATATTTTAGGACTACTCTGAAACCAAGTACACACAAGAGTTGGGCTTTGCCACAGTGAGTTTAAAATGTGTACCTTCCAGCCTTTGCCACATCACTAAAAATAAGCAAATTACATTTTCTTAAAGGAATTAATTGGGACTGAACAATGGCTCATAATGGGCTACTTGCCTGAAAAAAAAGATGACATAAATTTGGTTCCATAAAAAAAAATCCTATTACCTTGCTACTCAATGTGTGGTCTCTGGATGAGCAGCATTGGCATCACTTGAGGGCTGGTTAGAAATGCAGAATATATGGATTTCTTTCTCACTCCAAGAACATCCAAGATAATCTCAATGAAAGACATACTGACTCACAATCTGCATTTTAACAAGATGCCCAGGTGATTCCTATGCACACTAAATTTTGTAAGGAACCACTCTTGTAGAATACAAGATTTCTGTTTTGATCCCACAGATATTTTTAATCTCAATATTTCATCAGAATTATGCTAACATTGATGCTTCATGAAAAGAGCATTTTCTGAAGCAAATTGCATTGAGCCAATTTAATTCTTTAATCAATTTCCTTTTCAGAGAATATTTGTTTCCATCTTTCTTTTTTATTTTCATAAAATTATTTCTTCTATGTTTCAATTTTACAACACAGATTCAGTTCAGTCATCATCTTTTTTCATGTAAAGTTTTACTATTTAACCTTCTGCCTCTGCATTTTTCTTGTAGGCATTTCTACCAAGTTTTTCTTGAATTAAATTTATTAGGTCTAAGTTTTGTTAAGATATTTGATTACTCCTTTAATATTTAGTCAATACAAAATTTTTCTATCTCTGGATTTAGTCAAAGCCAATTTTATTTTCACTTGATTATTTCCAACAGTAATTTTCACTGTGAATTAAATAAAATCTGCTTCAAATCATTTAAATAGCCACAACTATTTTAATACATCATTTAGCAAGTTCTTAAATAGAAAATCCCAGCCTTATCTTTATTAGGCTCAAAATGTCTCATGTAAGAACATATCTTGTCCAGCACCTTGGGAAGACAAGGCAGGCTGATTGCTTGAGCCCAGGAGTTTCAGACCAGCCTGGCAACATGGCGAGATCTCTGTCTCTACTTAAATAAAAGTACAAAAAATTAGCCAGGAATGGTGCTATGTGCCTGCAGTCTAAGCTACTTGGGAGGCTGAGGTGTGAGGATCACCTACTAGGAGGAAGAGTCTACAGTAAGTTGTAATGGTGCCCCCACACTCTGGCCTGGGTGGTGGACTGAGACCCTGTCTCAATCAATCAATAGGATACATCTTGCTTTAGCTCTAGTGTCCTCTGAGCTCAAGCTAGATTACATTAGCTATGTTATGTACAATATAAAGACATTATCATAGAGAACAGTTAAAATTCTGCTGAAATATAAGCCCTGAAAGGTACTCTATATCTCATTCATGTTTATCCCCCTGGAAGAATCTGTGGTGCATCACAAGGGTTCAAAACATTTGAGTTACAGAGAGAGATTACAGGCACACCAGTCTTCAAACACATGCTATAAGAATTCAGAGAAGGGAAGCTTGCTCCTTCCTATCTGAGTTTCCAGATAGTTTTCATGTACTAGTTGGCATACCTTCTGGAAGGTATAGCATAATCCAAAGATAAAGATGAAAATGTCCAGCTCTTTTTATGGGACATCATCCATTTTGATTAATTATAAAGTTCTTAGGAGATAGCCCTGAAATGTAAATTTGGAAAAATAGGGAGATTTTGAAGAGGAATCTGAGCATGCTGATCAGTGAGAGAACTGATCTGGTAGCCAAGTGCCTATTATACAGGAAACACAGCAGGGAGTGAGATGAGAGAGGGAAGTGGTAAAAACTGATAGTGAAATTATTATCAATGATATTGCCGAGGCAATATGAATCTGAATTCAGAAAAGAAAATCTGGAGTGAAAGAAAAAGGGTAGACCCTGAAGACACTTTGTAATATTGGCATCCCTGATGCTTGGCCCTGTTGTTTTCATGCTGTATGTTTTCTTTTAGGAATTTAACCCTTCCTGAAAGTATTTGCCTACTCTTTCCTGAAATGCTGACAATATTTGATTCACTTAAGACTGACTCCTGGGCATTTCTACCACCATGTTTTATATGAACTCCAGTGTCCAAAGAATAATCCTCCATGTCTTTTCCCAAATTAGGATTTCTAGCCAGGCACGGTGGCTCACGCCTGTAATCCCAGCACTTTGGGAGGCCAAGGTGGGAGGATCACGAGGTCAGGAGTTTGAGATCAACCTGACCAACATGGTAAAACCCTGTCTTTACTAAAAATACAAAAATTAGCCAGATTATGGCATGTGCCTGTAATCCCAGCTACTCGGGAGGCTGAGGCAGGAGTCGCTTGAACTGGGGAGGTGAAGGATGCAGTCAGCCGAGATCAGGCAATTGCACTCCAGCCTGGACAACAGAGTGAGACTCCATCTCAAAAAAAAAACTTCCTTTTTTGGTGACTGCATTGTGAAATGTAATAATCAGCCTCATATACTACTATCCATGCAGGACTATCAATTTTATCATGTAATTCCCTCCCCCATTTTGTTTCTGCCTATTCCTACTGTCCCTGCTTCACTCAGGGCTTATTATTTCCCATCTGTGTTTATAGTATTTTCCTAACTGGTCTTCTTGTCTAGTGTCTCCATCTTCCGAGTTCATTCTTCACATAGTAGCCAGGTTAATCATTCTGGGTTGCAAATCTAACCATGTCACCTTTTGACTTAAAATCTTTCAGGGTTCCTAAATCTTCCTTTCAGGAAATGTAGTGAGTTATGATTGAAAAGGAAATATGATTTAGAAACAGACATGTGAACTTAAATCTTGATTCTACCATATATTAATCATGTGGCCTTGAGCAAGTTCTTTATCTGACCCTCACTTTCAAAAAATTTACTTTATCTAAGACTATTCTGAAAATTAAGTGAAATTATACACACACACACACACACACACACACACACGAGCACACACACACACATGACATAGTCAATGGATACTTTATTAGAAAATGTTTAAACATCAAAAAATATTTCCAAAGTTTTCTGATAATCTAAACATACATACACATATGTGTATGTATATGTGTGGATGTATGTACAAATATATAGTCTCACATATATATATATATTCATGTACACATGCAGTCTTAAGTATATATACATAGATATACTAGTACATATAATATTGCTTTGTACAATTTTAAATTTGAATAAGATCCATGATATGGTTTTGCTGTGTCCCCACCCAAATTTCATCTTGAATTCTCACATGTTGTGGGAGGGACCTGGTGGGAGGTAATTGAATCATGGGGGCAAGTCTTTCCTGTGGTGGTCTCATGACAGTGAATAAGTCTCAGAAGATTTGATAGTTTTATAAAGAGGAGTTCCCCCGAACAAGTTCTCTCTCTTTGCTTGCTGCCATCCATGTAAAACATGACTTGTTCCTCTTGCCTTCTAGCATGATTGTAAGGCCTCCCCAGCCATGTGGAACTCTAAGTCCATTAAACCTCTTTCTTTTGTAAATTACCCAGTCTTGAGGAACTTTCAGGCAAATATATATATGTATGTATATACATATATATATGTATGTGTATATATATATGCGTATACATACATATATATATATTTACCATTCATGAAAAATAATATAAATAAAAGCATAAAAATGAAAAGCTCCCTTAATGCTTTTACCAAAGGGAGTATTCAAGTTTCATGAGGCTGTTATACATTCACTTTGAGGAATTTAACCCCCAAAACGGTTAAGATTAAGCTGATAATACTGAAATAACAGCAAGAAAACTTTCCACTATGGCAGGCTGCATTAATTAAAGTCTGCATCTAGAAGTCAGAGGCAGGAACATCCTCACAGGGCACTGTACCCAAAAGGATTAGAACATTTGTGGAGTACTGTAGCCCATTCTGGAGACAACATTTTAAGGGAGCCATTAAAAAAACTGCACCCAGAGAAAGACAAATAAGTTTGCTAAGGATACCATGTTCTATTTAGAATGTAAAGGCAAGAAAGTGGCAAGAAACTCAGAAAAAACTTTATGTAAGGAAGAAGAATCTAATAATTAGAATAATCCAGAAATGAATAGAGTTATCTGATTGGAACTATCTGGGTACAAGCTTGATGATCATATATCTATAAAGACTATGTTTAAATGACTCAAAATATCAGATCTTACTTGAATTTGAATGACCTAAAAGTACTTTTCTAAAACAATGATGTACCTTTTTAGGAAAAAGGATACATGCAGTGCACCACTAGTTATGGTACAAAGATATTTTTGTTTTTCTTTTGTTTTTCTTTTGTGTTTTTAGTTCAGAAGTAGTTTTTAAACCTCCTATGTAACTTTATAACTGCACATATATCTGTATATCTAAAACTTAAGTTCTTTAAAAATTAATTACATTTCTTAGAAAGATCAAAGCATTGATCTACATTTTTTCACATTCAACCTTGTAACCTCTACTTCACAAACATTAAACATGAGGTTAAATGGCATTCCTGAAGGAATAAATGCATCAGGAGTTATTCTAAAAATATCTTATCCACTAAGCAAAGCAATTTTCCAAGATACAGTTGAGCTATAATAAATAGCACAATAACATGTATACTGAATTTCTGTTTATTCCTAGGCTATATTTATACTGTCATAATATAGAAGAATTTCAAACATACTAGTTTTAATGTGTATCTTAAAGTAACTGACAGATTATGTTGCAATGCTATACATTTTCAGCCTCTGGCATGTGGTTTTCCCATGCACTAGGCAGCATTTTCTGTCCTCTCCAGGTTCTATTCATAGAGGAACACAGTCCAAGGTCAAGGCGCTGCCAGGGTTGGTTTCTTCTCAGGTCTGTCATTGGCTTGTGGATGGCTATCTTCTCTCCATGTCTTCACATGGTCTTTCCTGTGTGGGTGCCTGTGTCATAATCTCCTCTTCTTTTAAGGACGCTAGTCATATTGGACTAGGGCTTAACCTTATGACATCATTTTACCCCAATTACCTCTTTGGGATATCAATTCTCAATTCAGTAGTAGCAGAATCACAGGGGACCTAAGGGCTGGGGAACAATCACGGCCTACTGAGTGGTGCTAGCCTGCACCTCCTGACTGTGCCTTCTTCTCATCTTCTCACACAAACTCGACCATTTTTAGATTCTTTCAGGTCTCCTTGCTTTGGTACACTTCTGTATGCTTGACTAGATTCAGTCATTGTACTAGTGTGCCAGGGCTGCCATAACAAAGTGCCACCAACTCTGTGGCTTAAAAAAACCAACATTTATTTTCTCACAGTGCTGGAGGCTAGTAGTCCAAGAGGAAGGTACTGACAGGGTTGGTTTCTTCTCAGGTCTGTTATTGGCTTGTGGATGGCTATCTTCTCTCCATGTCTTCACAGGGTCTTTCCCATGCGGGTGCCTGTGTCCTAATCTCCTCTTCTTTTAAGGACACCAGTCATAATAGGCTAGGGGTTGATCTTATGACATCATTTTACACCAATTACCTCTTTAAAGATGCTGTCTTCAAATATAATCATATTCTGAGATACTTGGGGTTAGGATTTCAACATATGAATTTGGGGGTGACACAGTTCAGCCCATAACAGTAAAAAATAGTAATACACTAGGTTAATTTTTAAAAATATAAAATAAGTAATTGTTTGGCCCATATTTTTCAAGCTTTGACCAGATGTTTTGGCATTAAGAAATGTTGCTAAATTTAAAAAGATAGATAGTTTTTACTTTAGCAAATTGTATTTTTCAGACAAATGTTTGGATATATTTTTGCAGTTGTGACTTAGTTGGTAAATCTACTATTCCAGCACTTATTACCAGATATTAAGGACTAAATGCTTAGTTTTCTATGGAAAGTAATTAGGTCATGAATGGCATTAGTACCCATGCAAGAAGATACAAGAGAGGTTCCTCTTTCTCTGCTCTCTACTATGTAAAGACGCATCAAGAAGATGGTCATCTATGAACCACGAAGAGTGCCCTCACCAAAACCCTACCATGCTGGCACTCTGATCTCAGCTTTCCAGCATCTAGACAAGTGAGAAGTAAATTTCCTTTGTTTAAGTCACCCAGTCTTTAGTATTTTGATTATAGCAGCCCAAACTGACAAAGACACCAGGCAAGCTTGGACCAAAGATGACACAAAAGCCTTTTTAATAACTTGAAATAATACAGAGGAATTTCAGTTGTTATTTCCAATATGCTGGATATTATAGCACAGAACCTCATTGAAGGCTCCATGAACCATAATGAAGAGAAGCAAAAGAGTAGTATTTGAAAAGCATGCTTGTTCTTGAGATAGGGCAAAATCAGTGTTTTCATTTTCTTATGCGAGAGTGTCTCAGAAAAGAAGTCAGGTAAGATTGCTAAATGCCTTTTTCTGTTTAATTAAAAATAAAGTTTTATCTGAAATGAATGAAACACAACTACTGTTTAATTAAACCCAAAACCTTTAAGAGGATCACTCCAATAAGATCAATTAACATTCTGTTCCATATTGAACATAATTAGAATGGCAATTCTTATAATCCACTGGCATAACCTTTAAAATTTGCTTGGTCTTTAAAACTTATCTATATGGCATTTCCTTAAAAATCCAAACAACTAAATCATAAAACCACATACTAAGTTTAATGTTAGTGCTCATGTTAAAATTAAAACTATTCATAAAATAGAACTAATAAATCTTATTTGACAACTGGTATTTCTGAGTAACTTGAGGGTTCTGCATGAAAAATAGGTTTCAATAGGTGAAAAAGGAGAATGAGATCTTAAATTAGTGAACTGTCATATTGAGCAAATATAAGAGGAATTTGAATCATCACATTCTTTTTTTTAAAAAAACTGTTTCCAGTTAGGGTTTTTAAATATTTGCCTTCATTTTTGAGTCACACAGCTTATGTAGACATAGCAAAATTTTGTTAATGCCAATGAAAGTTTGGAAAAAAAGCTTTCATTTTCAAGCACTGTTCTGAAACACTAAGGAAAATTTGAAGAAACAGAAAAAATAATATGGACATGACCTTTGACTGCTGCTGCTTTGTGATATGGTGATTACTAATGGGACTTTTTAAAGTATGCCTTACACTTTCAGAAATATACATGATACCATTTGCTACCAATACTTGGCAATATTTGCCAATATGTTGTTATGTTTCTCCCATCAAAAGTAAAACATTTTGAAATATGCTCTATATGACTGGAGAGTGGTTGAGGAGATGTGCAAATGTAACGTCCAACAGTGCTCAGGGACTTCCAAGAAGTCTGGCCTTAGGCACGCTCACTGAGGCATAGTAGAGCTTCAGGGTCCTCAGGTTTGAATGGCTCCTCTGTTGGTTTCCAAGGCCATATTTTCAAGTCTTCTAGCTGTCAGCCCCAGCAGGTATACCCATCAAAGAATTGCCAAGTTGTCCCTCAGACTCTCCCCTTTACACAACTTGCTTCTCTGATCCACTATTTCAGTGTAGGATGCTTCTCTGGAGATGATAACTCCTAACTCCTATGCTTTCTCTACTACCTGGATGTTGCATGGCTCTGCCTTTTGCTAGTTTGGTGGTTAATTCCAACTTGATTATTTCCTGATCAAGAAAACAACTTTACATACGAGAAATCAAATCACTTGACCATCGCAAAATCATAATTTATTTTCTTCATCTTTCCCATACTTAAGTTTTTTTCTCATGCAAATTCAAAATTATTCTAAACAATCTACAAGACACATAGAATTCAAAGATATTAAATTACTAGGCCAGGCGCAGTGGTTCATGCCTGTAATCCCAGCATTTTGGGAGGCTGAGACAGGTAGATTGCCTGAGCTCAGGGGTTCAAGACCAGCATGACAAAACCCCGTCCCCATCAAAAAGAAAAAAAAATTAGCTAGGTGTGGTGGTAAGCACTTGTAGTCCCAGCTACTCGTGAGGCTGAGGTGGGAGGATGATCTGGGCCCAAAAGGCGGAGGTTGCAGTGAGCTAAAATCCATTACACTCCAACCTGGGTGACAGAGCGAGACCCTGTCTCAAAAAAAGAAAGAAAGAAAGAAAAAAAATTTGGAAAAGAAATTCAAAGAATCTGATGCATTTCTGGAGTTCCGGTATACTTCCCTGTGAGCTGCCAGCTATCACCTGATAGTTACACTCTGTGGGATATATTAACTTAGTGATCTGGACTCTGAGTTGTATGTGACTTTACATTTTAACATGATAGTTCAGACAAAAATGATCAGAAGCCCTTCAGGGAGGAAAGAGGGGACACTTGCTGGTCTGTAACTGTGATCAATCCAGCAGAAAGCAGGGCAAGATTCTGAGTTCACAGGAAAATCTCCAGACTGAACTGGTGGACACAATATCTATGTGTAGTTATTCATGTAATTAGAAGACCAAAATTTTGATAGATAAAAAGGCTTTGGCATTCAAATTTACTGATTTGAAAAGAGCAATTTGTTATGTATTTCCTAAATAGTTGCATCAGTTTTACTAAAATTAGAAGAGCCACACATTGCAGGTGCATAATTACTCTTGCCATTAAACACAAACACAGATGCACACAACAAAATTAGATGCAATCATTTCATTGAGAAAAGAATGCTACTCCTCTCTCAGTCCACATTTTTTATTTTAAAAAATTAAACTAAGCTTTGGTTTTTCTCAAAGACTGAAGGATATGTTGTGTGTGAGTTTTTAATTTTTTTCCACATTTTAGGTGGAATATCACAGTCAACTCTACATAGTAGACACTGCAAAAAACAAGACTTGCTCTCAACCCATCTAGAATGGCCCTTGCTATATTTTTACCTTGTATCCATGTGGGGAAAAAGACAAGAGAGGGTGTTCATTCATTGGTTATGAGACCAGCAGTATGGTCACACCTTTCATAGAGGCCATCTTATTTCAGCTCTACAATAATCCCTTGAGGTAATGTTGGCTCAGTTTTTTAAGAAGAGGAGTACTGGGGTGGTGAATTCATAGGCCCAGCTGATAAGGGTAGTATAAAGCAGAGCTAGAAATTTGAATTGTAGTAATTTGGATCTAGTTTGGTATTTTACCTCCTCATCCTTGGGAGATAAGTTTTCTCTAGTCTAAGCCGGGCTGGCCAAGTCACTGATATGAAGTCCCAGGGTATAAATCCTGCAAGCCTAAGGGAGTAAATTTCTTCCGGTATTTGGACTTTTGGAAGACAAATTTTATGATGATTTATCTTAAATAAATTTTTCTGGGACATTGCTTTTTGTCATAGACTAAGACCATACTGTGTTTTTTTTCTTTTTAATTGAGCTTAAAAACTTAGAATGTTTTTCCAGCATTACAATTTTGGGAATGATTAAATCTCACATCAGAATTCTCAAGAGTATTAGTCCTAGTAAAAAATAATTCATTGGAGTATCTGTGAGAATAAAGCTTTTTATTCTAGAATTGATGCAACTTTAGAGGTACCAGGGAGCAATGTTCATCCTTATGTCATTATAATGACTAAATCTCAGCAAAGATACTGCTGATTAATTCACTTTCCTCATGGTAGGATCATCATTTCATTTCCCCTTTTTTCCAATTCTTATTACAGAAACTTTTCAGTTTTAATATTAAATAATAAATTTTAAACATTTTTTAGCTAGAGGATTAAGAAACTAAACCAGTTAAGTTTTTAAAAATAATGGTGATCCCTCCAAATTAGGTTAATTTAATCCATTGTAAATAGTTATGTGAATACTTCTTGAAATGGGGTCACTCATTGGTATAACTATTGTATTAATATTCTACATTTCGTTTTACTATCACACTATCACTTTATTTAAAATGGTATGCAGAGTATATGGGTTAATGTAACAAAAGTTTCTATCAAATTGTAAGAAACTGAACTTCTTTCAGTTTCTCAAACATGCTATACTTTCTTTTACTTCCTGAACGTCACATAAGTCCTTTCTGGAACTTTTTTTTTTTTAAGTCAATCTTCCTATTCCTACTTGTAGACACAACTAAGTCCTGATCATATTTTAGGTTTCTGCTCAAATATCCATTCTCAGCATATCTTCCTGAATTCTCAGACCAGATCTCTGCTATATGTTCTAAGCAAGTCTTCTTAAATTTACTAGTATATACATTTTTATTTTATTTCTGGTTTATAGCTCTGTCTTTATTGGCTCTAAACTTATTAAGGGCAGGAAATTTTTATTTTATCTTCATTTCTAGACACCAGAATCTAGTCCTAGAATTCAAGTGATAAATATCTGTTGCATGAGCAGTAAGTGATACTGAGTTATATTGCAAAAATGTGCAATCTTGGTTAAAAATCTTACAGGATAGTGTAATAAAATCATTGAAATGAGAACCAGTCCCTACTATTTCCTTCCTGAGTAAGCTGAATGATGATGTGTAATGATGCTGAACACCTAGGAGACCTGTTTCTCCCAGGGATGGCAACAGAGAACATGGTATGTCTGGTTCCTGGGGCAGGTATGGGCAGATTCAGTGCTTCTCACCAGGGAGGATTATTCTGCACTGTATCTAGACTAAATCTCAATAAGATCTAAGATCTCAACACTTTCTTTCTTTTGTGTGATATCCTCACTTTGAAAATAAGAAAACTGGGCTCCAGAAAAGGCAGATCTTTTGCCCAAGGACTTAAAGAAGTTAGTGGCAAAGTTGAACCTTTCTAAACATCAAAGTTGAACCTTTCTAAACAGCATATTTTAAGACATTTTGTTGAAGCCCAGTAGTACCCTGTCACCTCTGCCAACAAACCTTAAGCTAGTAGGAATTTTAAGAAGTCCTGCATTGAGCGTTGATATAGAGATGATTCAACAAGTCACTGAAGACTTAGGAGAGTCTAGCACAATGCAATTGCAAAATTGTAAAACCTTAGCTCTGTGAGAGAACTGTTCTCATTTAGAGCTGTTGAGTCTTAATAGTCACTTTAATCACATTAAATTGCATTTTTCTCTTTCCTATGTTTACTTTCTGCTTGTCAAGTAAAAGATCAATGTTTTGACAAAGGAGGTGACATGGTTGGCCAAACTTAGAAGATTCTGCTTTCCTCAGCTCCTTTAAGTGAGCCCATCTCATTCAAATACAGATCAAGCTAAATGTGAAGCAAGAGGCATTTGCTGTACTCCTCTTCCCAACTGCCAGGGTCTCACAAGAGGTAACTTCAGGGTTGCACTGCAAGGCTATATGGGTTGTGTTTGCACAAGGGTACGCAGCTGAGATGATCAGACTGACTGAAAAGTATCCTGGGCTGTGCTCATCCAGGCATGCCCCAGCATCACTGATATGCCAGAGGAAAGAGCACGTTTGCAGAAATATACCCTTTGGGTATGAAGCGATTCACATTCACTCATTTTCTTGGGCTGGATTATTCCTTCTTTCTCCCTACTGAGCTACCATGATTGGACCTGAACGTTTCTAAATAAAGCTCCTACAAAGCACTAATTGGTCACTTTAATAGTGTTGCATATCTCCCCATTTTCTTTATAGTTCTATGCACATTTTGTTTACCAGTAGAAAAATAAGTTTGATTTACTTGCCTTTGGTTAGAAAATAACTTATCCATTGCTTCTACTTTATTTTGGAGATATCAAAAAGTAGGTAAACTGTTTTCAAGTCATAAAGAAAATAGTACAAAATAAGATAGATTTCTCTAATAGTACAAAATAAGATAGATTTTGCATTTTTTCAATCTATTTTTAAAAAACCACTTGGAAAGTGAATATATTTATGTGACATAGAAACAGATTTCAGTATATTTAAAAAAATAAAACTTCCTAAAGAGATTTTATACTTTCTATATTTAAATCTTATTATCATTTTAATTAATGACATTATTTATAAGCAAACATTCTTAAATGCTATATTTTCCAGTTGCATTTTGTCCCCAAGAGTTGAATAATGGGAAGAACACTGTAATTCCATGATCATGTTTCCATAATCTTCCATGGCTGAACAAACAAAACAATCCCCAAGTAGTGGATAGAAGTAATGAATAGGCTTTTTCTAAAATATAGTCTTTTACCAGGAATAAAAAAATTATTTGTCATTCTCTGCCTCTTGTTGATTAGTATGATCTGACAGACAGATAAAAAGTTGTCCGTTAATGTGAAGAGTGAGCTTAGAAACAGCAAAAAGTGGACGGGGGGCCAAGATGGCCCAAAGGGAGCTTATCCGGAGTGCAGCTCCCAGCAAGTGAGACACAGAACCTGAGCGATATCCACATCCCTGAATGAGGTACCAGATTCATTCCAAAGGGACTGGTTGAACAGCGGGATTAACCCAAAAAAAGGCGGCAAAAGCAGTCCAAAGGGGGCAAGCTGAGGCAAGGCGGGGCACTGTCCCACCTGGGAAGTGTATCTGGCATGGAGGATCAGGGGGCTTCACCTCCTTGGTACTCCAATTCAGATACAATTCTTCACTCCATGACTTCGGCAGCACATAGCCCAGGAAAACGCTGCCTGGCAGAGAACCACCCTGAGTTGCAGGCCCGGGCAACACTCAGGCCGACAGCCCCAGCCAGACCAGTGCCTTGTTAGCACAGACCAGGGCGGAGACTTGGAGTAACACCAAGAAGGCTTATGAGAAGGAACTGCCCATCCTACAGAAGAAGGGAGAGTTGAAAGTGGGGAGGGGGATACTGCCAGACAGGTCCCACCCCCACAAGATCCAGCAAGCAGAATCCCTCTCCCGGGAGAGTTTCACAATTAACACATCAGACAGAGCTCCATCCAGGAGCAGCAGGCTCGGTGGAGGGAAAGAAGCCTGCCAATGGGACAGTGGAGCTAATCCCACCGGCATAGGTGGAAACCAGGTGAAGAATAAACAGTAGCCTGGCTGAGACCAAGGCAGCCCAGCAGTGCCTCCATAGGCAGACAATGGACAGACTGTCTCAAGTGGCACACTGACACCTGTGTTAAAAAAAAAAAAGCCTCATACAGGAGAAATAACCTCAACTTTAACAGAAAGGACGTCCACTCAGAGATCCCACCCAAAATCACTAACTTCAAAGACCAAAGATAGGATAAATCCACGAAGATGGGAAGAAAACAGCTCAAAAAGGATGAAAGCATCAAAGTCCAGAACACCTCTCCTCCCCAGAGAGATCACAACACCTCACCAGCAAGGGAACAAAACGGGTCAGAGAATGTTTTTGATGAGCTGACAGAAGCATGCTTTAGAAGATGGGTAATAACAAACTTCTCTGAGCTAAAACAACAAGTTCTAACCCAATGTGTAGAAACTAAAAACGCTGAAAAAAGATTAGACGAAATGGTAACAAGAATAACTAGCCTAGAGAAGAACATAAATGACTTAATGGAGTTGAAAAACACAGCATGAGAACTTTGTGAAGCATACACAAGTTTCAATAGCCAAACTGATCAAGCAGAAGAAAGAATATCAGAGATCGAAGATGAACTCAACGAAATAAAAAGAGAAGGCAAGGAATATGGGATTATGTGAAAAGACCTAATCTATGCTTGATCAGTGTACCTGAAGAGGACGGAGAAAATGAATCCAAGTTGGAAAACACTCTTGAGGATATTATCCAGGAAACTTCCCCAACCTAGCAAAGCAGGCCAACATTCAAATACAGGAAATACAAAGAACACCACAAAGATACTCCTTAAGAAGAGCAACCCCAAGGCACATAATCATCAGATTCACCAGGGTTAAATGAAGGAAAAAATGCTAAGGGCAGCCAGAAAGAAAGGTCAGGTCACCCACAAAGGAAAGCCCATCAGACTCACAGTGGATCTCTTGGCAGAAACCCTACAAGTCAGAAGAGAGTGGGGGTCAATATTCAACAACTTTAAAGAAAAGAACTTTCAACCCAGAATTTCATATGCAGCCAAACTAAGCTTCATAAGTGAAGGAGAAATAAAATCCTTTACAGACAAGCAATTACTCAGAGATTTCACCACCAGGCCTGCCTTATAAGAGCTCCTGAAGGAAGCACTAAACACAGAAAAAAACATCCATACCAGCCACTGCAAAAATGAACCAAATGGTAAAGACCAGCGATGCAATGAGGAAACTGCATCGACCAATGGGCAAAACAAACAACCAGTAACAAAACGGCAGGATCAAATTCACACATAACAATACTAACATTAAATGTAAATGGCCTAAATGCCCCAATCAAAAGACACAGAATGGCAAACTGGGTAAAAAGTCATGACCCATTGATGTACTGTATTCAGGAGACCCATCTCACATGCAAAGACACACATAGACTCAAAATAAAGAGATGAAAGATAATCTACCAAGTAAATGGAGAGGAAAAAAAAGCAGGGGTTGCAACCCTAGTCTCTGATAAAATGGACTTTAAATCAACAACGATCAAAAGAGACAAAGAAGGGCATTACATAATGGTAAAGGGGTCAATACAACAAGAAGAGCTAACTATCCTAAATATATATGCACCGAATACAAGAGCACCCAGATACATAAAGCAAGTTCTTAATGACCTACAAAGAGACTTAGACTCCTGCACAATAGTAGTGGGAGATTTTAACACTCCACTATCAATATTAGACAGATCAATGAGACAGAAAATTAACAAGGATATCCAGGACTTGAATGCAGAACTGGAATAAGCAGACCTAATAGACATCTACAGAACTCTCCACCTCAAATCCGCAGAATACACATTCTTCTCAGCACTACATCACACTTACTCTAAAACTGACCACATAATTGGAAGTAAATCACTCCTCAGCAAATGCAAAAGAACGGAAATCATAACAGTCTCTCAGACCACAGTGCAATCAACTTAGAGCTCAGGATTAAGAAACTAACTCAAAACCATACAATTTCATGGAAACTGAACAACTGGCTCCTGAATGTCAACTGGTTAAACAATGAAATAAAGGCAGAAATAAAGATGTTCTTCGAAAACAAGGAGAATGAGGACACAACGTACCAGAATCTCTGGGACACATTCAAAGCAGTGTCTAGAGGGAAATTTATAGCAATAAATGCCCAAACGAGAAGCAAGGAAAGATCTAAAATTGACATCCTATCATCAAAATTGAAAGTTAGAGGAGCAGGATCAAAAAAAACTCAAAAGCTAGCAGAAGACAGGAAATTAAGATCAGAGCAGAACTGAAGGAGACAGAGACACAAAAAACATTTTCAAAAAATCAATAAATCCAGGAGCTGGGTTTTTGAAAAGATCAATAAAATAGCCAGACCACTAGCCAGATTAATAAAAAAGAAAAGAGAGAAGAATCAAATTGATAAAATAAAAAATGATAAAGGGATATACCCACCAATCCCACAGAAATACAAACTACCATCAGAGATTACTACAAACAACTCTATGCACATAAAGTAAGCCTCGAAGAAATGGATAAATTCCTGGACACTTGCACCCTCCCAAGACTAAACCAGGAAGAAGCTGAAATCCTGAAAAGACCAATAACAAGGGCTGAAGTTGAGGCAGCAATTAATAGCCTAGCAACCAAAAAAAGTCCAGGTCCAGATGGGTTCCCAGCCGAATTCTACCAGAGGTACAAAGGGGAGCTGGTACCATTCCTTCTGAAACTATTCCAAAGAATTTTTTAAAAAAGAGATTCCTTCCCAAATCATTTTATGAGACCAACATCATCCTGATACCAAAACCTGGCAGAGACTCAACAAAAATAGAAAACTTCAGGCCAATCTCCATGATGAACATAGATGCAAAAATCTTCAATAAAATGCTGGAAAACCAATTGGAACAGTACATCAAAAGGCTCATCCATCACGATCAAGTAGGCTTCATCCTGGGGATGCAAGGCTTGCAAGTCTGTAATGTAATTCATCACATAAATATAATCAAAGACAAAAACCATGAGATAATCTCAACAGTTGCAAAGAAGGCCTTCCACAAAATTCAACAGCTCTTTATGCTAAAAACTCTCAATAAACTAGGTATTGATGGAACGTATCACAAAATAATAAAAGCTATTTACGACAAACCCATTGCCAATATCATACTGAATGGACAAAAACTAGAAGCGTTCCCTTTAAGATCTGGCAGTAGACAAGGATGCCCTCTCTCACCACTCTTATTAAATATAATATTGGAAATTTTAGCCCGAGCAATCAGGCAAGAAAAGGAAATAAAGTGTATTCAATTAGGAAAGGAGAAAGTCAAATTGTCTCTATTTGCAGATGACATAATTGTATATTTACAAGACCCCTTTGTGTCAGCCCAAAATCTCCGTAAGTTGATAAGCAACTTCAGCAAAGTTTCAGGATACAAAATCAATGGGCAGAAATCACAGGCATTCCTATACACCAAAAACAGACAGAGAGCCAAATCAAGAGCAAACTCCCCTTCACAATTGCTACAAGGAGAATAAAATACCTCAGAATACAACTAACAAAGGAGGTAAAGGACCTCTTCAAGTATAACTACAAATCACTACTCAAGGGAGTAAGAGAAGACACAAACAGATGGAAAAACATTCCATGCTCATGGTTAGAAAGAATCAATATCATGAAAATGGCCATACTGTCCAAAGTAATTTATCAATTCAATACTATCCCCATCAAACTACCAATGACCTTCTTCAAGAACTGGAAAAAAATCACTTTAAATTTCATATGGAACCAAAAGAGCCCACATAACCAAGACAATTCTAAGCAAAAAGAACAAAGCTGGAGGCATCATGCTGCCAGACTTCAAACTATACTTCAAGGCAACAGTAATCAAAATAGCATGGTGCTGGTACCAAAACAGAGACATAGATTAATGGAACAGAACAGAGGCCTCAGAAGCAACACCACACATCTACAACCATCTAATCTTTGACAAACCTGACAAAAACAAACAATGGGGAAAGGATCCCCTGTTTAATAAATGGTGTTGGAAAATTGACTAGCAATGTGAAGAAAGCAGAAACTGGACCCCTTCCTGACAAGCTACACTAAAATTAACTCCAGATAGATTAAGGACTTAAACATTAGACCTAACACCATAAAAACCCTAGCAGAAAACCTAGACTAAACCATTCAGGACACAAACAAAGGCAAGAACACTATGACTAAAACACCAAAAGCAATGGCAACAAAAGCCAAAATAGACAAATGAGATCTAATTAAACTTCAGAGCTTCTGTACAGGAAAAGAAACAATAATTATAGTGAACCAGCAACCAACAGAATGGGAAAAAATTTTTGCAATCTAACCATCTGACAAGGGACTAATATTCAGAATCTACAAAGAATTAAAACAGATTTACAAGAGAAAAACCAACAAACCCATTCAAAAGTGGACGAAGGATATGAACAGACGCTTCTCAAAAGAAGACATTCATGCAATCAACAAACATATGAAAAAATGCTCATCATCACTGGTCATTAGAGAAACGCAAATCAAAACTACATTGAGATACCATCTCACGCCAATTAGAACGGCGATCATTAAAAAATCTGGAGACAGATGCTGGAGAGGATGTGGAGAAACAGGAACACTTTTACACTTTTGGTGGGAGTGTAAATTAATTCAACTATTGCGGAAGACAGTGTGGGCTTCCTCAAGGACCTAGAAACAGAAATTCCATTTGACCCAGCAATCCCATTACTGGGTATATACCGGAAGGACTATAAATCGCTCTATCATAAAGACACATGCACACGAATGTTCATCATGGCACTGTTTACAATAGCAAAGACCTGGAACCAACAAATGCCCATCGATGATAGACTGGACAAAGAACATGTGGCACATATACACCATGGAATACTATGCAACCATAAAAAACAATGAGTTTGTGTCCTTTGTAGGGACATGAATGAACCTGGAAACCATCATTCTCAGCAAACTGACACAAGAACAGAAAATCAAACACTGCATGTTCTCACTCATAGGTGGGTGTTGAACAATGAGAACACCTGGACACAAAGAGGGAAGCATCACACCCTGGGGTCCATTGTGGGGGCCAGGGGAGGGACAGTGGGAGGGAGGGTGGGGGAGGGATAAAGTGGGGAAAATGTCAGATATAAGTGATGGGGGTATGTAGGCAGCAAACCACCTTGCCATGAAGGTACCTATGCAACAATCTTGCATGATCTGTACATGTACCCCAGAATCTAAAGTACAATAATAATAAAAAAGAAACAGCAAAAAGTGCTGGGATTCTCTTCTCTCTCTCTCTCTTTTTTTTTTTAATTTTTTTTTTGTGAGACAGGGTCTCACTCTGTCACTCAGGCTGGAGTGCAGTAGCACAATCTCGGCTCACTGGAACCTCTGCCTCCCAGGTTCAAGTGATTCTTGTACTTCAGCTTCCTGTGTAGCTGGGATCACAGGTGTCTGCCACCATGCCTAGCTAAGGGATTCTCTTCTCCATTTCATGTTCCTAAGTGGCTCTCCTCCCGTGGTAGGTCAGGGTCAATCTGCACCCAGCCTATCTCCCAATTTCACACCTGTGTGCCAAATGTAGACCCCAAGGAATAGGGGGCTGGGAGTTTTAAGTACCTCTTTCAATTTCCCATAAAGCCTCTCCAAATAATCATTTTTTCATAAATTATGGTGTGCTTGCTCTACAAACACAGCTTAAAGGATTATCTCCTATCTCTGTCTCTACCTTCTCCAAGATAATTCCAGCAAGATGTGCTTCTTAAGTCCTTTTTACATGGAAGTTCTGGACTCTTTACTGAAGAGCTCAGCTGAGGTCAGGAGATGCCTGACTATGTTGGCAGCTTCCATTACAAATACTTTGTTAGACCAGAATAGCTCCCCTATGAAAGTACCTTTCCAAAGAAGGAAAGCTGGGCTTTTAAAACAGTGGACAATCTCATAAAGGGTGCTGTTGTTGGTGGTGGGATTTTCCAGAGTTGTTCATTGATAGTTAAGTAGAGCTATTGTGGAAAAATCCAGGATTCTAGGCAGTTTTTGGAATATACAAAATAATCAGATTCAAAGCAGGGACACAAAGTGTCCTGTTTCCACATTTATCTATTTCGGGAATGTGCTGAGTTCCTATATAAAAAGGATACTGAATTGATCACCTGAATTTATCTGTGGATCCAAACGGTTCATCTGATTCCCAGCAATCCACTAAGCACAGGAGAGCCAGAATACAAAATAGCATCTTTCCCACCGGAATAAAATAGAGATTAAAACTTTTGATGCGAAAGTCGATTTAAGCATATTTGCTTGAAAGTTAATGAACTATTAGACTTTTCAATATCTATTTACTGGGAATAGAGGCACAATACAAAACAATTACAGATGAGCAGGCTGCTAAAATCATTATCTATTGACCCAAAATCATCATTATATCAGCATCATAACTTAAGCAATTAGATGTACCAGAGAACAGAAAGCAAATGAGATACAGTGAAAATGGGATTGCTGAATTTGGCAAAATAAAACAAGAAATGTCCATCAACTTTGAATTTCAGATAAACTACTTTTTTTTTTTTAAAAAAAAAGGTACATCCCATGCAATATTTGGCAAACATTTATACTAAAAAAAATTCACCATTTATATGAAATTCAAATTTAACTAAGTGTCCTATATTTTTATCTGGTAGTCTTAAATGAAAGCAAATGTCATATACAGTTTTACGGGGAACCTAGTCATTCTAATCAAAATGATAATAGCTAACATTTTCATAGCAATTATCCTTTAAGCACTTTATAAATGTTAATTTATTTAATCCTAAACACAATCCTATAAGACAGATACTATAATTCCTATTTAGAAAATAAGAACATTGAGACAGTGACAGACGAATTTGCCCATTGTCATGCAACTAGCGGCAGAGAAGGGGTTTGAACCCAGATGGTCCTGCTATAGAGTTTAACACTGTAACAATTTCAGATACTGTCTGTTATAAAATGTATCTGTGAATTCAAAATCCTACAAACTGCACATAGATTGATCATATTATTCAACACACCTTAAACATGCATCATGTACCTACTTTACCCAAGGCCTCTGTAACATACAACAACAGTAAGCTAAATATTCCATCTTCACTGATCATATTTTCTCTCTTCAAATGGCACTTCAGAAATTAGTAATACCTCATGGTCATTGTTAGAATATCTGTTATTGTGCTACATGTATCAAAGGGCAAAATAACAAAAGTATTCATAACTTAATTATATATACATAAAGGGGACATATATATATATAAATTACAGATATCAAAACAGATCTTCTTTCTCATAGATTTTAGATTTGATTCTACATATGGATATTTAATGTACTTCATTTATTCATTTAATAAAAGATCAATATAAATTTGGATTTTTAACATTTGCATACTGGTACCATAGAATTTCTTTAGTTTAGAGTGTCCTGATACTTTAATCTTAAATTGCAATTAGAATCATATTCAAGTAATCTTCAAAAGTCAGCATATCTAAGCAAGTCTCATTAGGATGGGACTTTAGGCCAGGTACAGTGGCTCATGCCTGCAATCCCAACTCTTTGGGAGGTCCAGGCAGACAGACTGCCTGAGTTCAGGACTTCGAGACTGGCCTGGGCAACATGGCAAAACCCCATCTCTACAAAAATACAAAAATTAGCCAGCCATGGTGGTGTGTGCCTGTGGCCCCAGCTATTTGGGAGTCTGAGGTGGGAGCATCACTTGAGTTCTGGAAGTTGAAATTGCAGTGTGCCAGGATTGTGCCACTGCACTCCAGCCTGTGCAACAGAGCATAAAATGCTGTCTCAAAAAAAAAAAAAAAAAGAATAGTATGGTTCCCTTTAAATGAACATGTTTCAAATAACAAATAACCAATTACTTCTTTCTTGAACATCACCTTGCACAAGAACTCAAAGATATTTGTCCAAAAACACACATTTCTATGCCCAACACAGACCTAATAACATCAGAATCTCTGGGGATAAAATGTAAGAATCTGCATTTTCAGCCAGTCCATGCCACCAGCTGATGCTGATGCAGGAGGTCTCCAAACCACGCTTTGAGAAAATGACTTTGACCCCAACATGTAAGCAGATACAAGCAGCTGTGTGTGTGTGTGTGTGTATGCTTTTTCCTACTGAGATCTTTAAAGCTGCTTTATTTTTAGAATTTTTCCTATTCCCATTACAGAGCTTTGAGACAGCTTGTAGAAAACATACATACATATGTATACACACACTTCTATATATACACTTATATATACATATAAGTTTAAATACTTATATACTTATATTTGTGTATATGTGTGTGTGTGTATATATATATATATAACTTAGTGTCTCAATCTAAAGTACTTTGGATCCATTACCTTGTATTACAGATTTTCCCACATCATAAGGCATATGCCTAACAGAACAGATGGGTTCTGTGGTACTTAACAAAGGACCATCAAATCCTACAGCTTTGGGGATTAAAACTCTACAGTGCTTTTTCATGAAAGAAACAAAGACTGAACCTTTAATAGGTTTTAGGATGTTAAGAGTGTGGTGAAAAGTGACTCAGAGATTAACTCAGATAATAGTTTGTTCCATTACCATTGTTGTTATTTTATTCATTTACCTTAAACTCTCTTAACCACATTTGGTTTTGCTAATTATGCTGTATATACAATAGTAATAGTAATCCTATACACCCAATGCCATATGATAACACAACCCTGAATGCAATCGCTATCAAACTTTGTTCCATATTTTGTTTTAAAACTATAGGACAAAGTATAATAAAAATAGAAACTAATAATGGCTACAGATAAATATCACTGCTTTTTTTTATGATAGATAACCTTGTACAAAAACCTTTTAATCAATTTTCAAAAGCATTAAAAAACAGTACAAATGGACACTTTTTTTTTTTTTTTTTTTTTGAGACAGAGTCCCTGTCACCCACACTGGAGTGCAGTGGTGCAATCTTGGCTCACTGAAACCTCCGTTTTCAGAGTTCAAGCAACTCTCCTGCCTCAGCCCCTTGCATAGTTGGGATTACAGGTGCCCGCCACCATGGCCAGCTAATTTTTGTATTTTTAGTAGAGATGGGGTTTTATTACATTGACCAAGCTGGCCTTGAACTCCTGACCTCAGGTGATCCACCCACCTTGGCCTACCAAAGTACTGGGATTACAGACTTGAGCCACTACTTCCAGTCTGACACTATTTTTTTTTTAATTAAACCTATTCTACTGAGTAAAAGTAAACAGGAACACCCCTGCCTCCTTTACATTTTTTTATTTAAAGGAAACCAAGCATGAAAGAAGAAAATATATTGGATACAGAAATCTTATTATCCAAAGGGCCTATATTCTGACTTTTTGAATGAGGAAAACCTGCAAGGCAAAAAATAATGATGCTTTCATAGCAGAGTTCCTGTTACTCAACAAGTGGGAAATACTACAAAATGTCTACTGCTTGTGTTTGGTGTCCCATTTTAAAATGGTGAATATTCTAGTATGATTCTACATTAAAGTTTAACATATGTCAGAGCCTTTCATTGGAACCAGGAGAGAGAAATTTACATCATGAACAATAGGGAAGGCAAAACCAAAGCATGGGAATATTTGTAGGAGGACGAACTACAGTTTATATAAAGATAAGTTGTAGCAATGATACTCTATCATTTTAAGCAAGAAGAAACAGTTTTAAAGAAAGTTCAATGCAGTTTAAGATATAGGACAGAAATTTGTTCCCATTTGAGTGACAAATAAATATTTGTGTACTGTTGTAAACTTCTCTTAGGAACTCCTTCTCAGCAGGTAAAAGTGTTCATTTGTTACTTTCCTTGCTTAGAGTGGCCCATGCATATGACTCATTTTATTCATGACAGGGGCTGACTACTCCTCAGGTATAACTGGGTTCTCTTTAGCTTATGTACACCATTCTGAAGATGAAATGATAGCAATGCTTTGGATTCATTTAGGTAATTTCAAATGCTTGGCTTACACGATATAAACAAAGAATTGAAATTGCTTGTTATATGAAGTAGGAACAGAGGCATGCAGTGTACTGGGAAACCAAGTTTGCAGATATACATATTTTGCATATATTGTACTATACTGAAAAAAATATTGATGCAAAAAAAAAAAAAAGGCTGCTAAGGTTAAACCACATTCTACGTGATGTCAGCCACAGACAGCCACGAGAAAATGGAACTCAACGGAAAAGGGAGAAATTAGATTTTTGGGTCAAGTTCTGCCATTTGCAGGATTAAGTCATGTAATGTCTGAAAATTGTGTTTTCCATGTTTTTAGATAGGGAAATTTATACAAATAATAATATGTAGGGTAGTTATTTTTATTTTACTTATTTTTTATTTTACTTTAAGTTCTGGGATACAGGTGCAGATTGTGCATGTTTGTTACATAGGTATACATGTGCCATGGTGGTTTGCTGCACTTATCAACATCTGGGTTTTAAGCCCTGCATGCATTAGATATTTGTCCTAATGCTATCCCTCCCCTTGTTCCCCACCCCCAACAGGCCGTGCTATGTGACATTCTCCTCCCTGTGTCTACTCATTGTTTAACTCCCACTTATGAGTGAGAACATGCGGTGTTTGGTTTTCTGTTCCTGTGTTAGCTTGCTGAGAGTGATGGCTTCCAGCTTCATCCATGTTAAAAAGCACTCCATGAAAAATAAGTTGGAAAATCATCGACTAAAAATAGAGTTAAACAAATTTCTTGGCAACAGGACTCTTAAGAGTCTTTATGTTAATATGCATGTGAAAAATGAAGAACATTAAAGAGGAAAAAGAATTTACAAAATGTATTTCAGCATAGGACCTTTTGTGTTTTTTGGAATCACTGCTTACCTTATGGAAGCAGTGAGTTTCAGGATATATTTTGGAAAATGATGATACGATTTATCATTTGGAGAGAAAGAGAATGTAACTTGTTTTAAAGGACTGCATTTTTAGGATGAAAGAGTGCTATATACATTTTCCTAATTTGATCAGTTTAAAATCAAAGAAGAAAAAGAAGGCCATTTTGAAAACTGGGTCTGCAGTCAGATGAATCCAAATCTGTTAGTGGAACTATCTGCAAAAGGGTCATCAGGATAATGGAAATTTTGTGTTGGGAGAGTAGTTTTGAATTCACAACAAGGACTAGCACTGAGGGTGGTGGACAGCCTAAGGTGGAGGTCAGCTATGGCAGCAAGCTAGACCCACATGTACTGAGAAGCCAGAAGTCAAAGTGGCATCAGATGGTACCATGAGAGCCAGGGCAGTTCCTGAAACTTCAACAGAAATGAAAGTGGAGTGCCAGGAAACAACCAATTACCCTTCAGAGGGCAGGCTAGAGTTGGAATGCAAAACCACAGAGTAGATGTATTAGTTTGTTTTCATGCTGCTGATAAAGACATACCTGAGATTGGGTAATTTATAAAGAAAAAAAGGGTTAATGGACTCACAGCTCCATGTGGCTAAGGAGGCCTCACAATCACAGCGGAAGGCGAAAGGCATGGCCACAGAGAAAATGAGAGAATGAGGGCCAAGAGAAAGAGGAAATCCCCTGATAAAACCATCAGATCTAATGAGACTTATTCATTACCATGAGAACAGTATGGGGGAAACTGCCCCCATAATTCAATGATCTCCCACTGGGTCCCTCCCACAACCAAAGGGAATAATGGGAGCTAGAATTTAAGATGAGATTTGGATAAGGACACAGTCAAACCATACCAGTAGATAAACCAATCAGCAAGCACCCAGAAAAGCTCAGGTGGAGAAGAAGTCAGGGGAGGAGAGGAGTCAGACACATACGAGAAACTGCTGGAAGTAGAAGGCAGGTCAAATGGCAGGAGCAGCATTCAGATTTTGACTGGCCCTGGGCAAGAACCTAAGCAATTAGTTAAGAAGTCAAAACTTTGGTTGATTTTAAAACTAAGGTCACAATCTGTTCTAGTCCAAAAAAATGTGTATCTATTTTTTTAAAATATAAACTAATTCCAGAAAGTTATTACCCAGAAGCTGTAAGCAAATAAATATGTCCTTAGCCACATCTTAAAGAATCTCAGAGAAGAATCTGACCAAAGATCAATTCAGAAAAGACTTTGGCTAGGTCCAGAAGACACACTATTCTAAAGAATTATAACAGCAGCATAAAACGAACAAAGACATTAGACATTTGAAAGTCACTTCACTGATGTTGTCCCTATACAAATGCTAATTTTATTAATTAAAAATAAATGAATGCAAAACTTTCCACAAATAAATTTATTTTATGTTTACATCAGCTAGGAAATCAATACTTCATAAATGAGGGATATTTACAATCATAAATGTAAACAAAAAGTTACTACCTCTTATTATAGCATCACTGGCTTTGAGGAAATACTATGAAAGTCTCTGGGATAAACCAAAGCAATGGAGCCAGGTGAGCTTAACTATGAGCAAGCTTGATGGACAGAGTAGGGTTCTCTAAGACATAAAGTGTGAATAACAAACATATTGTTGGGTTGTGGGGAGAAAATATTAGAATTTCCATTCCTATTTTTTATTTGTTTTATTTTAACCCAAAAATAGAGGAATTGCTTTTTCCAAATGTTTCATATGTGTGTATGTGTGTATTCAATGCTCAGTAACACTGGAAGAGATGTACAATTGTCATACTGTGGCACCACAAATTTAGATAGCAAGCTGGATCCCCAGAATCTACAGAGTCTGCCTAGACTCACCGGGAGCTCTTATTCAAGACAAGGTAAGTGACCAGATCTGTGTTGATCAAGACTGGGCATTGGAGAGGTTTCCTAATCCAACAGATATCCCCTAAAAAATGAGTCACTTCAATCATGAGTCTAGAAAATACTGTGGTAAAAATCACCTCATAGTCTTCCTGAAAAGTGCTGAATCCCCTTTAGACCCATCACTGGCTATGCAATCTTTAACAAGCTTCTCTGACTCTTCATTATAAAATAGACATAACTTATCTCACTGGGAGGGCTACTTTAAAGATAAAATGAGTTTACTGATTACAATTGATTCCAATTTTATTTAAACGCCTTTACAAATGCTCATAATATTTGAAACAGTATTCCCAAGTTCTAAATTTTACTCATTGGCATATTTTCAGCTCATATTTTTAGAAGAGAATGTTTACCATTCTTACAGCTATGTTTTGTTACTACAAAGGTGACTAATATGTCACAAATGAAATTTCATTTGCACACACAGGAATCAGAAGTCATCTAGTTTGCATTATCATAAAACAGGAGCTGGCCTGCTGTGCATATTGAATTCTTTTAAGTTCTATCATTGCTTTTCAATGGTTTCTATACCACTTATAAGCAGAAGCATCCAACATCCTAAATTTCTGTTTTTTGCTTTTGGAATTTTGAGTTCATGACAATTGAGGCATCAGTAACGCAGGCAGATACAATACTGAATATGCCTTTCAGTTCCTTGCACCTGGCATTGTGTTTTGTTTTAACAGGTGCCTCAAATATACTTCTTTTAATTAAAAAAGTATAAAATCATCTAAAATAACCTCCAAACCGTAAAGCTTCCATGCATTTTTTATGTACCACTGGAGCTTGTCTTTCCGAAATTGTACCCTGTATCTGAAGCCGATCTATTTCTTTCTCATTGCCAGCAGAAACTACTCCTTTGGGCCTTTTTTATGATTTTCTGTATCTAAGTGCTGTGTGTTAGTATTTAATAATCACTTACTATATCTTACTCCCTTGTCTTAAGGAAGTGTTTGTTTTCTAAGCTGTTTTTAGAGAGATGTAAGACATTAAATCAAATAAATTACTTAAAATTAGAATGGATGGGGAAACACAGAGGCAATATTTTGGGTATTAAGTAGATATGTTATTCATTATACAAAAGTTAACATTTTATAGGTTTATTTGAAGCTTAGATGGCTATATTTGGTTCAATAATTGCTATATGACTTTTTGTTAGCTTCATACTTGTGCTACATTATGAAGAAATCACCTGATGTTCTTGATAATTTTCTGATTTCTTTGGATTCATCTAGTCATCATTTAGATACCAGAATATTATGGGTGTGAGGGCTTTTAAAAGGAGAAAATAGGCTGGGGTTTGATCTTTTTTTGTAATATCTCCATTTTCCATGAAAAAGAAAGAACACTGATGTTAGACTATTGATATAATTTGTCAGTCCTGACATCTATATTTTGTCCCTCAAATTATGCACTTGCCATACTACTTTCATATTGGCTGCACTTTTCTTTGAGCTCTAAGTATTTTCTGTACAATGTTTTTTCAATTTTGTTTTGTTTATTTAAAGTTCTTTTTTCTAACTGGATAGTGGGGGTTCCCTTTGACATCATACAATTATAAAAATCAAAAAGATTTCTTATTCACTGTATGTGATTTAAATTTTTTTTAAAAATACAGAAAGATGACTTATAGTCCTAGCAAAGTGTGAGTATCCTTCAATTCACTTAACACATTCCAAAATATATCAATACTATAGAAGAATGGAAGCTGTCTCACAATTGGACATAACTTTCATTACTTGATCTCTTTTAGATCTTCTTTTTAGGTGAACCCTTTATAAATATAAAATATTGGAACCATGAACTGAACATCAGAATAATCGTTCATATTGGCAAATGTTCCCTAGTGGCCTGGTGGTCATTTAATTTTGAAAACCTCTTCTTTAGTTTTACTGTAAATAAATTGTCCAGAGGGCAGAAGAAGTTAATGGCTTTAAGGAAGTTATAAATTTTATGTTTAGAATAATCCCTTTTAAAAATCTGACATGAATTAAATTAAATAAGGCTTATTTAATTAGAAAGCTTAAATTCAATTGCTTTCTTACGCATATCCACAAAATTAGTATTGAAATGGAAATCTGTAGGGTTAGATGCAATTTTGACAAAGGTCAACACTAAAATGTTCAGTCTAACAACTCTATTAATTCTACTAATTTAGTTCAAATACTATGCAGATTACCTTAAATTAGCAAATGTCTTATGATATAGACCAAAAGGTAATTTCTTAGGTGGAATTGTGACATTTTCCTTCCCGTTAGTCATTTATATTATGTTACCCTTTGTGAAATCTGAAAATTGTTTTAGTAGATTTAATTATGGATAGTGAACTATCCATTTTGTATAGTAACTACCAATATGGCAAAGAATACATGTACAATGTATTCATTATAACAGAATTTGTAGCATTTTACTTTAAAATAAGTTTTTAGTTAATCCAGGTTAATTCTCAGAGTGCAGTTTGCTTAGTTCCTCGAACAAAACCAAAATGAATCAGTAGATATCTTTACAGTTGACAGCATGATCATTAGCAATGCTCCTGCTCCTCACAGAATGTCTTTAAGCATCTTAACAATGTTTAATTTCAGTTTGTCGAATCTGAGCATATATAAAAACAGAAGTTAATCTTTCTGTTGAAAGCCAGTGATAATAGATTTAAAAACACATAACTGCTTTAATAAAAATGTAGTTTCAGAGGAGAAGACTGGCAAATGATAAAGTACTCACTTTAAGTTATTCCTACTAGGTAAAGAAGCTGAAATGTCTCATGCAACCTAGATAAAGACATTTCAAAGTTTCTATGGGCCAATGCCAATATATGTAATTTATCAACACTATCTACAGTTTGCAATGATCTAACAATGTATTATTTTACATTTCATTCTTTTATTGGAAATTTCCTTTTGGAGGAAGTGAAGAATACATATGCAAACCTTCATTTTTGATTAAAATTGGTGGTATCAAATTCTGTTCTCCTGATGTTACACAATCCACCAGAAAGGAACAGAAGGGATCTATCCAATACTGGGTACCTACTGCATGCTTCCACTGTTCTGTTACTTGTTTTATTTAATCCACCTTAAAATCCCACACAATTTCTGACTCCTTTGTTTAGAAACTAACTACAGTTTACCTAGTCTTACCCTAAAAATATCTCTGAGTTAAATGTCACTTTATTGTTATAACAAAGATTAATATCTAGCCTAACCGTGAGTTAGAAATGTCCAACTATTGGTAAGATTTTTTTGAAAGTTAAAAACTAAAATGTAACCTTTGGGAGGTTTTTGGAAAACATATTGGTAGAGTTTTTTGATCAAAGTATTAGTTGAATTTTAAAGTTTTACAAAACATCATATACAGAGGCCTGAGAAATGTCTCCGGTTTAGGGCTGCCTGAGGCCCTCACACATTTTTGCCATGTTCAGATAGGAATAGCTAATGATTTTATGATTAGCAGTAAGTCAAGGAAGCTGACCAATTAGGTAGGATCACCTCTTTAAAACAATCACACAGGAACATTTGCTTGAGAAGTTCCAGACATTTTGATCTTATAGAAGTGACTAGACAAAACATTAGAGTAATAAAAAGAATACAATGTTAAAATGATATTTGAATACATATGTATTCCCAAAAGGACACATAAGAATTCTTTCAGCTATGTCACAATTAGGCATAAGGGTATTGTGGGGGGCTGAATTTACAATTGTATTGCCAGGTATCTGATTAGATTTTAGAAAAACCTATTAAACTGAAGTAAAACTGTATTAGAGGGTCACATTTTTAGTTGGTACGTAAAAGACATTTCTTAAAAAGTTAGCAAGAGATTGATAACGAAGGAAGGGCTTTTAAATGGCAGACATAGCTTTTCTTCTGAGGAGC
Source organism: Aotus nancymaae (assembly GCF_030222135.1). NCBI lineage: Eukaryota > Metazoa > Chordata > Mammalia > Primates > Aotidae > Aotus > Aotus nancymaae. The sequence goes on from NW_026988425.1 coordinate 76,369,139, forward strand.
TACTGCTCAGAATTGATGCATTTTAGTCAAAAATATACCTAATTCAAGGACATCTCATTTTATAAATAAATTCAGGACAAAAATTGATCTCTACATTGCCTCTATATAAACAACCTAAGAAGAATATCACCCCATAGGTTATCTATGAAAATGTCAATCTTATTTTCAACAAAAATACTAACAAGCTTAACAATATACAATTGAACAGATTATAGTCTCTTGAGGGGAAAACACTAAAAAATAGTCACAATTCTGGGCCTTTTTCTGGCATGATGTCAGAGAATAAATAAAGAAAAGAAAAAATGTCAATCTGCTTTGGAGAGTCTGAATATGTTTTGACACAACAAAAATTAGATACATTAGAAGAATGAGAGCTTGAATTAACAGAAAATCTGTTATCAAAGGAATGAATCAATTTTAGCATGCAAGTGATTTTAAGAAGATAGCTGAAAAATCATCTTGAACAAAGTGATAGATGGGGGCTCATACTGAAGGTTACACCATGATTCATGTAAAAATATCTGTTTGATTTTTATCTTTCCAAGGAAATTTGCCATTTGCAATTCCTTTGTAGATGTTTCTAGACTCTACCACCCTCCTGAATTACTTATGGGGTGTAAAATAGTTTGCCTTATTCCACACAGCATTATGACCCACAAATAACATTAGCTATATGCAGCCAATCTGATATATGACTGGAATATTTAAATATGTAGAATACACAGCATTGAAAAATATTAAATTCATTATTGTCAAGCCTAACAGATGAAAAGGAGATTTTCCATGATTTCTTCAAAGTTAGAACCTGAAAACTTCATGATGGCAATGTAATATAAAAATTTAGTTCCTTAATTTAAAAAAAGGCCAGCTCTTCAACAAGAAATTTTAGATTTATCTTGCAAATATTAAAAAATTGAGAATATGTACCAGATAGCCTCTTAAATTGGGGATCAAACTTATATGCTCTATCGGCTCAAACGGATAACTTGAATTCTTTTTGGAATGAATCACTCATTTATTCACTCAACAAATCTTTACGGAATGCCCACCATGTGTCAGGTTAGTTAGATGCTGAACAACGAGTTGAAAAAGTCAGGACAGGCATGGTCTCAGCCTCTTGAAAAAAACAGCCTAACTTAAAAACACAACTTCCAACACAGTGGGAAAATGCTATGTGACAAAATTACAGAGGATGTAGTAGTATACCGGAGAGAGATTTTAAGTCAGACGTGGGCAGAATGGATTTGGCAGCAAAACCTTCCCAGAGAAAGGTACAGCTGAACTGAAACTGAAGGATTTAAATACAACAGAAAGCAGATAATGCTGGGGGTAGAGTCTCTTTCCATTCATTTCTTATAGCAAGAGGACATTTATAAAGGAATGAGAAGATGGTACTTGGTTTAAGTAGAAGCAAATTTAGAAGAGTGGGGTAAGAAACGAACTGGGGCCAAATCATGCAAAAACTCCTAGGTTACGTTAAGGAACTTGCACTTTATTCTGAAACAGAGGAAATCATGAAGAGTTTTAAACAACTGAGTAAGAGAATCATATTTGCCTTTGAGAATAAAACACACAGGAGTTACAACTTAAGAAATGAATTTTTAAAGAGTGAAACCAGAAATTAAAAAGCTGGTTAAGAGGCTTCTGTGAAAGCCATATGAAGGAGGGTGGTAGCACAGATGATGGAAGTAGCAGTGGGGATGGTAAGAAGGGACATGATCTTAAGATATTTGAGTCATTTTGTCACAGCTGAAATTACCAGTACTTGCTAAATCAGTTAATGTGAGTGCATGGAGTTGGTGAAACAGATGTTAGCAGGAAGATAATGGGGAAGAAAAGGGTGACCCGGAAAGGACATTGGGAAACATCTGCTACGAGGATGGAGGAGAATAGAATATAGTGTAAGCTAAGCCAGATAAAAGGAATATTTTAAGCAAGAGGTAATGCCTTAAGAACTTAAACAGTGTGTTGCTCACTGATGCATCATCACCACTTATCATGTTATGTGATGCTTTCTAGGTTTATCAGGTTCATCACAAATAAACATCACAAATAAATTTGGCACTGCTATTTATAAGGTTGGGTGCTGGGACGATATATCAGAAAACATACTCCTTACCTTCAAAGAGTTCATAGAACAGTAATAGAAGAAAGATTTACATGATTACCCAAAATGTGTGCTAGCTAATGAGAACTGAATAAAGCTCTACATCAATAAAGAATGTTAAGGGAAAGTAAGAAAAAAGTGAGTATTTCTACTTGTGAGTATAAGAAAAAGAAAGGCCAACTGAAGAAAAAACTGAAAAGAGAGGCCTGATGTGGTAGCTCATGACTGTAATCCCAACACTTTGGAAGGCTGAGGCAGGGGGATTGGTGGAGGCTGGGAGTACGACATCAGCCTGAGCAACAAAGTGAGACACCTGTCTCCACAAAAGAAAAACAAATTAGCTGGATATGGTGATGTGCAGCTTAGTCCTAGCTATTCGGTAGGCTGAGGCAGGAGGACCACTGGAGCCCAGGAGTTTAAGGCAGCAGTGAGCTATGATTGCACCACTGCTCTCCAGCCTGGGCAACAGAGTGAGCCCTGTCTCAAAAAGAAGAGAGGAGCAGAGAGGAGAGACTATTGCAAATTTCAGGTAACTTGATAAGAAGAGTTACAGATTTGGCAAATCCTGTTTGATAGGGGTACAATTAGCTATTTTAAATCATTTTCATAGTTTCTGGAAATGCAGAAATTAGAGTTTGTAAACTCATGAATACAGCATAAAAATCAACAAGAAAGAACTTGTACCTTTCACTCTAAAGTGATCTCATTACGGAATTAAGTTGTCTTACTTTTCTTTGCCACAGAAGCCATTAACAAACCTGTGCATATTTAAACGTGCTCCACAAATAACTGAATTTCATGAAGATTGTTTTAAAAAGCACTGACTGTAACCTCACGTCATTTGCAAATGATAAATAAATTCTGCAGTATCTATGATTTCCTTCTATAAGCAAGATTCGTTTTGAGAATGTAATCAAACATCTTCCTTGCTTAGCAACCACAGGTAAGGAGCTAACATGTCATGAGTCATGATTCTATGTGTACAGTATGCAGGTCAGTGGCATGATTTCAATACCTTTTGGATTCCTGCTGTCATGCTTTCAAAGCCAATATTAACACAAAACATTAGAATGGATGAGAGTTAAGATGCAAATGCTCTCCTAATCAATCAATTGACATACACATAGTGTGATCTGGTGCAATCTCCTGCACCAAGCTGACAGTAGCATCTGTAAATTAACACCAGTGTAAAAATAGCCGACAGACATGCCTTCATAAGAAATTTGTGTTTCACCAATTTAGTTAAGCCAAAGATGAAGGCACATTTAAATTAGTATTAAGGTAACGACTCTGACATTCACCTAATCAACAGTAAATCTTTGAAGAAAGATAAACGGTGGGTAATGAAACAGTTCTGGAAAATTTTACCTGTAACCATTGTGACTGGTCATTGTGGCCAGAAGTCCAGGCGTTCACTTTGCCTTGCTTGTCCAGCCGAGCTTTCCTTGGTTCCCAAGTGAACATGTCCATGTTGAGCGTTCTGAAGATGCTGGAGGCAGTGATCTGATAGTCTTGTATATGTCCTGATTTCATACCCAAAGGTTCAGAACAACCTGAGATAAAATGAGAAAGGCTCCATGAGAAAAACAATTTATTACCCTGGAACTTTTCTGTGTTCATTTTGGATAGGCAAGAGAAGATTAAACATAATGCTATTCATTCCTCCAAAGAGAAAGCATCTAAATTTAAAAAAAAAAAGCTATAATCAGAAATAAATCTGAAACAAAATCGAAAAACAAGATAGTCAATTCAAGCTATTTTGTCAGAATATATTTTGGAAAAATTGAAAACAAGACAGACAATTTAAACTACTTTTCTGTGGCAGATGATCCTGCACAATGAAAACAATCTTGAAATGCTCTCTCCTGTCTCATTACGAGAGGGTTCCCGACTGCTCCCTAGTTTTCAACAGTTTCATTGTGCCTTTAAAAATGGGATATTTTATCACAAAGTATATTTGTTTTTCTTTATTTGTTTTCATATTACTGCAAATGAAAATTCCCTCAGTACAAAGTCATTTTCACAAACTGCTCCACTGTTATATTTTAAACTGAATAGCATTTTGTTTTTCAGGAAATATGTTAATCTTTATCACTGATCCTTGTAACACCAAAATGGCTTCCTCTGTAAGACAGGAATCTAATATTTACTGAGTGTATACCATGGGCTGGGCATTGTGGAAGTGTAATTTAAACTAATAGATAACAGAAAACAATAAGATGATTCTACCAAAATTGGACTACTCCTGGACAAAACTTTGAAAAATTATTTTATTTCAATCATATTCAATAACCTATACAGTTTAGGTGTTTTTGTTAGATTCTCAAATCTATCACATATAGTTTTTAGTTTAATATGGTCAAAATTTTGGCTTGCCTGTTCTTGAAAAATTATATGCATGTACATATGTTTGTGTGTGTATGTATATACACACAATTTCCCAATCTTGAATTGCAACTGTGACAAATGCTCTTCACAAATTTTGTAATAAAGAGCATGATTCTATCACAAAACAAGCCAGGGGCTAGTTATTTGGCTGTTAAATTTTGGTCAAGTAACTCACAAGGTGAGTTTGATTATCAAGGAATCAAAGATGAAACGAGGACACTTCTCCAACCCAGTACTTTCTCCTCACACTCTGCTGTCCCATTTTCCAGCTGTGTGGTCTTACCCTGTTATTTAATTACTTTCTGCCTCAATTTACTCATTTTTAAGATGGTGATAATAATAGAAACTACCTCAAAGAAGTGTTCTAAGAAATTAGTTAATAAACATAAAGTACTTAGAAACACTGCTGGCACACAGCATTCAGTCAATGTTAGCTATTTGTACGATTTCTGTAAAACTCATCTCGACAGATGGCAATGGTAAGTTCCCGAATATCAGCATATCAACAAGTACTGAATAATATTGAATAATTGGGTACAGTTTCTAAAACTAGACCCTTTTGACAGTCTAAACTACAAAAGAGGTGCTTTAGAACTCTTCATTGATCAGCAACTCTTAGCTATAACTAACTGCTTTCTGTCCTGGTCAATCTAGATTACTTCTCCTTCTTGAGGCTCCTCATATTTCCCTTCACCTCCACCATCTAGGTAATGCATATCCTATGAAAACATGGAAAACATGGCATGGAGGGCTGTGTGTCTTAACACGAGTACATTTTGGTATAGGAGATACGTATCTGAAGCCTCCTGATTAAGATAGTTGTAACGCCTACATGTATATTCTGGATGAAAAAAAAGTCATAACAAATCTCTAAGATTATAGAAAGTTCGACCAGGCTTAATGGCATGCTGTTTATCTTCAGGAAGTTAGTTCCATAGTAACATGAATTGTCTGCATTGAAAACTGACTTGTTCTTTTATCCCCATCTTTGCCTCTGCCTGCATCCCACTCCCCGTCTTTGAAAACTTGGCTTAGTTTGCAGGAGATACAAGGGAAGAAGAAAGGTAGTTGTTTCCCTCTTTTTGTGATATAATACAGTACTGAATGGAAAAGGAACGCCTTAACTTTGACCATTTCTGCTTAGCCATAAAATTCACTTCCTAGCCATTCTGTTGTCTAGTATTTAGCTCAGAAGTGCCAAATAATTATTTGTTCATAATGAATATTCCTCCTCTAATTATGGTCCTAATCTATTACATTCCAAACATCTTAAGTCATACCTCTTTCAGATAATTTAGGAGATGATCTTTAGAAGTGTCTGGGAAGAGATTACCTGCTGATCTTCTAGGCAGGGTGAAAGATTTTAATAACAATTTACTGAATGCAATAAGGTTTTACAGTGTTCCACTGGATTGTGGAAAACAATTTGGTACATTACATTAGTGTTTATTTCCAAGTGTTATAGCTAACCTCTCTGTCAATGTGCCTCATGCCACAAATTTTACTTCTTATCCATATGATTTCATGCATATAAATTAATTAACTCTTTTTACCAGTGTGGCCAGCACTTGAACAAAATGAAGTGTTAATGATTAAATTGGTATTTCTATAGTGAAGTGCTCTGGTTTTTAAAAGCATCTACTCTCTGCATGCAAGTTCAAAATCAATTTGCTGTGCTGGGACATGCAGCATTGCTTCCTTTTGAGAAAATAAAACCTGTAAAGTGTCAGGTGTAACCTCTTGTCAAACTTGGAAGTAAAATATATTCACATCTTAGGGGTGTAACCATGCCATATATGAAAGACTGACCCTCATGAATCAAAAGACTGAAAAATTGTGGAAGGTGATGTTAAGCAACTAAAAACCATGTGGCTTGCAGCAGACCTCATCATAGTGTGGCTTCCTCTTGATTGCTTTATGATAAATGGCTTAGGGATGACACTGGTCTGTGATGATATAGTGACATGGAATACAAACACTGTACAGCAATAAGTCTGCTAAGATTTACTGGATCCTGATAACTGGCGTAAATAAACTGAATTAAATTACCAAAATAAGGAAAAGACCTCTGTTAGGATAATTAATGGTACTAAAGCAAATGTTGTTTGCTTTAAAAAATATACCAACATAGAATATGAAAATGTGATTCTTAAAATAGGTTCACTTGCCTGTCCAAATTACTCTAATTCTTAAAATGTAATGGACTTATTAAAAATTGGCCATTTTAATAGTAAATTTTATTTGCTTGAAAATCATTCTTTTTCAAGGCAACACAAATAAATCTAGGAAGAGAAACGGATATAAAGTGTGCGCTTTAACCTATAGGTAACCTCTAGAAATGAATGAAAAGCTCACAGTTGTCTCTTTGCAGGGAGTTGTTCTCCTATTTTTAATTAAGTGGTATTGTTTTAGGTTTGGTAAAGGTTTTTCCTCACTTCAGGGTTACATTAAAAAGTGGAGCACACATGCACTTCTAGTTTTCTTCACAGTTGTTTGAACAAAATAATTTCAGGCCACTACGGCAAAGATAGTTTGTAAATTGTGATGACAGAAATATAAGAACAACTACCAAAAATACAAGTGAAATGCCTAGAAAAAATTTTCTATTTCGTTCAGAATCTAGCTATATTGAAATGGGGCCACTGTAAGATCCACACATTAAGTCTTCATCTTTATATCTAATATTGATGTTCCTGGGGGACTCTGAGTCCTTTGATAGATTATCCTTAAGCTGGATAACCACTATTTGTACAATAAGCAGGTTGCCAGCTAAGAATGATCCAAGAATGAATTTATACTAGCAATCTTGGTATTGAAATATTGTCCCCTTGGGAGGAATGATAAATTTACATGTTTCATAAAACCTAAAAAAAAGTTCTTACAGTAGACAGACAAAGATAAAGTTCTCATGGTAGATGGACAAAGATAAAGCTTACTTTTCTGTGTCACGTAGCCTAACCTTAACTGCAATTTATGAGGTCAGCCAGATTCCTTTTACTGAACTTTTGTTACAAAACAGAAATCATAGTTATTATGCAAAACAATGAGACACATCTAAAACTAACCAGTTTCCCCTGAGAATTCCTTGCGCTTTCTTTGACCACTCAACAAAACACATTACTCTTTCTATATTAATTCTACCCTGTAGCATGTTTTAGAACTTGTTTTTTCTACACATAAACACACACTGGTTCTCCCTGAATCATGTTGTAGACATTTTGCAGCAGAAATAAATTTCTATGCTTGTTGAATTTGCAGGTTGGCAACAGACTACATACAAATATGCTTTTTTGTTTTCTTTAAATAGAATATAGAAGGAGTTAATATGAGACTTACCCGACAGTTCACAGCCAAGAAGTTCCATTCGCAAAGTGCAATGTCTTCGACAAACTTGGGGATAGAGTCTTACATACTGAGCTTTTATAGGGGGTGTAAAAGAGTTAGCATACGGAGTGTTGTTATCAATGTTTCCACGAAACACCTATATAAAAACATAATACAGAGTTTAAAATTATTCATTGCAACAGCTTCTTTACCTATTTTTACATATTGACCCTATCTGTACCTTACCGAGAATAATCCTTCAAAGATCAGATTATGTAATTTGGGAGTATGGAGCATTTGAGAAGTACCTTCCCATGAGGAGTGAATATAAAACCCATACATAAAATTCTAATTAAAACTGTAAACCACTGTGGCCCATGATATGATCTATATTCCACAATGATTATCTTGTCAATTTTAAGGCCAGTCTTTCAGAACCAGGGAAGTGCTGTTCTTTTTTGAGAAATGGACACCTTAAATCCTTCAATTTAATCTGGGACTGCCTGTTCATTTTACTGCTTAGTGTTCATACTGTTTGAGGCAGGATCTAGTCCTCGCTACTGCTTCCTGATCATCCAGTCTCTCTAATGCTACGATCTTGATGCTTTAAGGTTTGACTCATCAAGATTATATCTTTATAAACTAGGCCCAAATAATTGGATAATAGACTTAGAATTCCTTATTAAAATTTCCAGCTAAAAACTATGTTTGCCTCTAAAAATCAAGTACTAAAATGTGTCATTGTAAATTCATTAAGACTTATTCTTATTTTACTTTTTATGTAAACCAAAAACCTTATTTAAATTCATTTAAGAGGGTAATTTAAAAAATATTTTATATAATTTATTAGAGTCTAGTATAATGTTTGATTTTAAATGGAATGATTTGCAGTCCTGGTATTTTTAAAATTAAATTTTTTTGAGGAAGAACTAACAAAAGAATGGGGAATATCATAGGAAAAGAAAAGGAGATACTGAATATTCTAGCCAATACCTCTAAACTATTTTATTTTGCTAAGTAACAAATCTTTTTCCCAATATGAAGCATATGAAGATATATATCTTTTCTATCATTTAGTGCTTTTCTTGCTTTTAAGATAATAGTTTTGATTAATATAATAGTTATTTCATTAAGAAGTGTGTTAATCACAAAAGCAATAAAAATGAAATAAAAATCTATTGTTAAAATAAAGCTTGTCATACAAAAGACTATGTCCATCTGTGTCAAAGTATTTGTAGTACCACCAATTAAAACCTGTGAAAATCTTAAATGTCAGCCACTTTAAATTTAGAAATTGGAGAAATTTCTACTCCCTTCACTGCACTAGCCCAATTAAAAACAAGAAGCAATGGTAATTTAGTTTAATCAACATGAGTTTTCTCCTGAAAACCTTGTCATTTGATAATCAATGATTATCAATGACATTTTACTTTTAAATTAAGTAGGTTAAATCACTCTTACCATGTCTTCATTGGTGCCTTTGACTTTGTACATTGCCCAAGTCTTTCCATCATTACTGTAGGCAATTTTGTAGGATTTTATATACTCTGGGCTTCCAATCCTCTTGGCTCCTTGGGTAATCACACCAGTAACTCTCATTTTCCTTTGCAAATTTATCTGAAAAGACAAGCATAATCAATAATCTTATTGCTTTCAGGATAAGAAAACTGAAAATATGAATTTTAGGAATGGAACATTATTAATGCAGGTTAATAATAACATAAAAAGCTAATAATTCTCATTTATCAGTTTTTACTGATAAATATTTAAAATAGGCATATATTAAGTTTAGCTTTAAAATCTCTTTCTATAATGAAATACTATTTTTAAGTAAACAAATATTTGTGAACAGGCTTTGAAAAGGGCAATATGCCTCAGAAATACAAGTATAGAAAGCATTTGGTTTCTCATGATATGCAGATGTAGCTTAATAAACTGAAAAATGGGAATATTCTCTTGTCAAAGTAATCTGTGCCATTATTATAAACTTCTATTGTCAACATAACTTAATGTGTATAAACTGATTTAAGCTTCTAGAAATTTCCATTTACAATAAAACATGACAATTTCACTGAGGTCTCTGAATACCAGAATTTTAAAAAGTAAAGACAACAATGATGTCAAAATCAAAAACAAACAAGTATCTCTTCAGTTTCTATACCTTTACTCTGTAGTCTGTGGCAAATCAAAAAAAAAAAAAAAATTAAATAATTGATTTGCTTTTTTCTTCATTTTATTATATGTAAAATCTCTAACTGGGATTTTCTCTCTCCATATTTTCTCTCCATTCCAAACCACTTTACAACAGTTTGCTTCAGGAGTAACATACAACAAATAATATTGTTAATATTCTTCTCATATTTAATAGAGATATCTTTTTGACACTTAACATTTAATAACAATTAAATGCTACAATGTAGAAAAGTGCCTTATTCATATACTGTAAACATTAAAATGTGTTCTATTCACTTTAAAATGCCTTTATTATGTCTATAAAATCTTTTATATGTTCTTGATAAATTGCTATAAATCACCCTCTCCAAAAATACAAATTGGAAAAATTTAAATATGTCATAGTATGATATTAAGTTAATGACTCAGAACTCATTTTCCAAAGAAAACCAGAAAATCTTCAGATGCATTCAAGTGATTAGACTTTTCCTAGGATGAGTCTTTGAGAATTAGCATTTAGTTACTCTATCACCATTGTTTCTGAGTCTCCTAAAGTCTCATTTTACTTGTTGAAACCTCATAAAGTCCCTCCCTCAACTATTGCCCACAAGGTGATTCTCAGGCTTACTCATATATAAAGAAAATCTGGTTTTGATTAGTAAAATTTTTGTGTTAAAATCCTGGCCCTATGGTCGCTTTTTTCCTTGAACAATGCTAAGTGGATGGACTCAGATATCCAAGTTTGGTTTTCTCATTTTGATGTTCAGACATCACACAACCATTACAACCATGAATACATTTTAACTTGCATTCCTCTTTGGAGATTCAAAAAGACAATATCCCTCATAAATGTAAATTTTACTTACTACTCAATATTTATCTACATTAATCTACATTAGTCCTTTAAAGATTGATTTTGAAGTTTTAACTGTGCAACTTGAAATAGGGAATGTCTGAACAATAGTTTATTTCAGTATGCTAGGTAAATTATCACATTGCTATGGGTCACATTCTTTCAGTATTTTATGCATGACGTTTTCTTTTTTTTTTTTTTAATCTGAGATCTTTGTAGTTTAAACATTCCCAATACATATAACATACACAGTGGAAACTTTGAATCATGTTTTTTCCCATTTTGGAAGCCAAGTTTCACATTTGATGTTGCTGAACATTCCTTTTTCAATTATCTTTTATCTCATTTCAATTATCTTGTTTATACCTCTTGTAGATAGCCAAATTACCTTTGCTAGAGTTTTGGCCCATGAGCTATAGAGACAAATTTTCTAAAGCTTTAATTGTAGATGCATGGTAGTATCAAAAAATAAAAATCTGAGTTTGTGTTTTTCTCTAAATCATTACAAATCATGTAAGAATTCTACTTGCTCTAATATTTAGAAGCTCTGCATATATATTTTAGGAAGATGGAATTGCAGTTAGTTATGCATCACCCAATTTGAATTGTGTCTAGTCTAACTTTTAGTAGATATTTGTAATTAAATTTTGGCACTGTTTCCATTAAACACAAAACTAAAATAAAAAAATTATAAGAACACAGGCTCAAGATCACTAAGTTTTAGTAATTACAGGTTTTAAAGTTTTGACTTTACATATATCTAGGACTATTAAGCTTGGAAAATAAGACATTCAATATAAAGAAGCTAAGATGTCACCATCACAGTCATACTTAAATTTAATACCAGTAAACTATGTTGCCATAGAAAATAAACTAAATAAGCCTTGAAGGAAATATATAGTATGATTCTAGAAACATCTCCACTTATGAATATCTGCAAGTGATTCCTTTCCATCCCATTCTAACATTATTTTGTGATCTCTTTGTAAAATAACAATGACTAAAATGTGACCTTAGTTTTATTCTCCCTGTATTAACTATACCACATACTATGTAAAAGGTCTACTGAGGATTGCATCAGAAATTTCTAAACTATTCTCTATGAGCTTGATGGATGCTTGAAAAGGGAATAAAATATTTTTATTTATGTATCTGATTTGAGAGAAATTGTTGTTCCACTGGATGATAGGTACACTGCATATCCTTAAAAAGCAAAAGTGCATTGTAAGATATTTTGAGCAAATGTTGTCCTCCTACATTAATATAAATAGAAAGAATGATAATCTGAATTTAGAATGCTTAGAACATATGCTAAGGGTATGTAGAAGGGAGGAACAGACTGATGGGGGTTTCAGTCCTGCTTTTGTCACTTCCAACCTACGTAATCTTGAACAATTTTTCTAAGCTTTTTGAAATTTAATTTCCTCTCTTGTAAAGGGGGTTTTAACAAAATATGTGAAGACTATATGATATGTACGTGTAAAATATTAACATCTGCCACCTACAAAGCTCTTAGAACAACTGTTTTTTTTTTGTTTTGATTTTGTTTTGTTTTTTTAAATGGAAAGAAACATTTCCTTTACATCTTCTGCCTTTAACCACTCAATGCCAGAAAATCTGGATTTTGAGAAGTGTATTTATAAAAGCCGATAATCATAATGATATGGGAAGGGGACAGGGACATGCTGGGAGTAGAAGGGTGGGGACCCTGGCGAGGGCTCCATCCTCGAGCCTGTACCCACGGATCTAGGCGAGGACAAGCACTCATGTTTTCATGCCCAAATGTTGCATTTTCCAAAGCCACCTGGTCCACTATGCCCCCATCCTGTGCCTATAAAAGCCCCAATGCCCTAGTGGGCACACACACAGGCAACAGGACATTGAGAGGAACACACCGGCAGAAGAGCACACAGGTGGCTGGTGGGCGTGGAGAGGAGCAGAGAAGCAGGAGAGCACACTGACAGGCACCGGCGACTCTGGCAGGCCATTGACTGGCAGAACAATGTGGACACCAAGGGGAATTTGGCCAGGGCAGTTGGAGGAGAGTCCTGCCTCTAAGCAGCCCAACTCCAGGGGACAATCACCTTCCCACTCCATATCCCTTCTGGCTCCCCATCCACCTCACTGAGAGCTACTTCTACCACTCAGTAAAACCTTGCACTGCTTCTCCAAGGCCACGTGTGATCTGATTTTTCCAGTACACCAAGGCAAGAACCCCGGGATAGAGAAAGCCCTCTGTCCTTGTGATAAGGCAAAGGGTCTAATTTAGCTGATTAACACAAGCTGCCTACAGATGACAAAACTAAAAGAGCACACCGTAACACCCCCAGTGGGGCTTCGGGAGCTGTAAACATTCACCCCTAGAAGTTGCTGTGGGGTCAGAGCCCACACTCCCCCATCACCTGCCCATCTGTCTCCTCCCACTAGGGGTTTTGCACAGGGAGACACTGAAGAAGCAAGCCACACCCCATCACACACCCTGTGAGGTGGACAAGGGAACTTTTCCTGTTTCAATAACAACCATATGAAGATAATTTTGCAAACAACTTCCAAAGCTATCTTAGGGCTACTATGGTTAAGTGTGTGTGTGTGTCTGTGTGTTTGTGTGTTTAAACCTAATCATAAGCTTTATCAATGGGACGCAGAATTAATAGGTTCATGACAAGACAGCAACTAGCACAGGCTACTGGCCCTCTCTCCTGAATCCAGCACTTAAGTTGCCCTGGGACAGAACATCACTGAGCAGGCTTTGAAATTTATCAAACTCTAAAACAAAAACTATGGTAAAGCCTTAGTGTAAGTGGAAATTTGTGATCCCAGTGTATGTTTGTGTGTCTGGGCTTTATCAAGGGGAACTCAAAGGGCTCATAAACATTATCAGGCTTGGGAAGAACTTTCTAGATGTTCTATTTCTTTTTCTCATTCTCATTTTGCTTGTTGAGCTATTCCTGATCTACCCAGTTTCTGCCCACTACCAGTGAGAAGCAGTGGAAAAATGTGGGCCTGGCTTAGAGGGGAGTCTGTAGACAGTAGCGGGCCTCAGTGTTGTACTCTCTGCCCTCTACATCCCAGTTTATGGACTAAGGAGATAAAACAGAGTGATGAGGTCCTGGTAAGAGCAGTGTCTGAGGCAGATGAAGTCTTTTGCAGGAAAGGGGGCTGCAGAGTCCAAACAGATTATAACTCTGTTATGAGGTATCCTCTCTACACCAATTCAATCCACCTGTAGTAGCTCAAGCTGGGCCATAGATTTCACCCTTCCTTCTAGGTACATCACTAGCCAAGCTATTAATAACAAATTCTCTATGGAATGTAAACACAATGATCAAAAGGAAAAAAAAATAACAGAACTAACACTAGAATAAAGAGTAATCTAATAAAGAACAGATTCAGATTTTAAAATTCCAAAGAAATCCCTGAAAAGACAAAGCCTTTCTGAAACATAAGACAGGAACAAGTATATAAATAAGAACCAATTGGAAATATTGGATAATTGGATATAAAAATATAATTGTCTAAATAAAATTCCCAATGGAGTGGTTTCAATAACAAAGAAGCAAAGAGACATAGCTGAAGAATAAACTAGTAAGCAGCAAGACAGGGTTATAAAACACTTTCCAGAAGGGAAGAGGATGAGTTGCCAAGATTGCTCATATTGGGGGATGATGCAACTAACAATTTACTTTGAAAATTCTAGAGAAGTAAGAAATAGTAAAAAGAAGTAAGAAATAGTAAAAACTAATAAGTTCTGCCAAGTTTGCTTACATAATATCAACATGTAACTATCCTACACCAGCAATTATCAACTGAAAATATAATCAAAATAGTGTGATGTTGGCACACATTAAGACATATAAATAGAACAAAATAGAAAACCAACAAATAGACTCCAATATGTAGGAAACTTTTGCATATGAAATAAATGATACTTAAATGAGAGGAGAAAAGACAGAGTATTAAATAATTGGGTTGGGACAATTTGATAAACTTCTCAAATAAATTTAGATCATTGTCTATTACCCCATCCAATAATAAGTTCCAAGTAAACTGCACACCTAAATTTAAAAGAGAATGAAACCACAAAATAATCAGAGGAATACACAGAATTAAAAAAAATCTCAGAGATGAAAATGGCTTTCTATTCATGACACTAGATTTTAAAATGCTATGAATTAAAGTAAAAACTTCTTCATGGTTACAAGCAAAATAAAGTCAAAATACAAATGACAAATGGAGATTAAACTTTTATAAATTATATCATAGCAAATGATTGATATCTCAAATCAAAGATATGAGAATACACATATTGATAGGTAAAACCAACTAACCCAATAGAAAGAAATGGGCAAAGGATTTGTTTAGTAGCCATTAAAATAAATACATGTGGACTTTAAACGTATGAAAAGATAATCCTATTCATAATACAAAGTAAATTAAATCTACACCAAGTTGTCATAATTCACCTATCAAAAACAAAAATAAAAATGTTGGAATACACAGTATTGCAAGAATGTAGAGAAACAGGCATGTTTATACCAATGAGAGTATAAATGACATAGTTTTCCTGTGATAGTGTAATGACATAGTATTTATGAAAGACAATTTGGTTATACGAAACAATGACAAACAAACATTCTCTTTAACGCAGCAATTCTATGTTAAAAAGTATAGGTAAACTGATGTTGGCAAAAGGTTATTCCCTACAGCACTGTACATGATAAAACACAATTTCAACAATTAAAAGTATTTATCAATAGGCATCTAATTAATTTTATTATGAGAGAAGTCCAGAAAAGAAGATGTTATTCACTTGTAAAACATAAGAAGGAATAACATGAAGGAGGAAGGGACGAAGGGATAGAGGGGTGAGAAATAAATGGAGGGATGGTGGGGAGAGAGAGAGACAGATAGCATAATGCTGTGGAAAGAGTACTAAGACTTCAGCAACAGGACAGAATGGCAAAACACAATATCAGATAATATCAAGTATTGGTGAAGTATTCTGATGTTGATGATGGGAGTGTAAACGATTAGTCATCTCCATCTATTCATTTTTAGTAAAATTAAGCAACCCTATTTCTGGGTATTTTTCCCTGAAAAACTTTTGCATACATGCTCAAGAAGAAATCCATACACATATCTATTGTAATAACATTTATTTTAGCAAAGGAGAGCAGCTTAGGTGGATATCCCCAGAGGAATCAAATATTAAAATATAAAATGTACCTGTGTGTATGTGTGTATGTGTGAGCTCTCACACAATAAATATACTTTATAAGAATCAGAAATGATGAACTGGATTTCTATATGGCTATCTAAAAAACATAAGAATATGTGAAAAAGAAACAAGGTAATTAAATACACAGAATATCATGTATGTAAATTTAAAAACACACCTTACAATATAACGGCGTTTATTCCCCAATAATTGACTTCAACATGAAGGTAGAATGAAAGGTTACACATCGACTACTAGGTTGCACTTACACAGGGGAAGAGGAACAGGAAGGAAGGAGGAAAGAGAGTAACAATTTCCTTGCTCAGACTGATGATAATA
Source organism: Aotus nancymaae (assembly GCF_030222135.1). Taxonomy (NCBI): domain Eukaryota; kingdom Metazoa; phylum Chordata; class Mammalia; order Primates; family Aotidae; genus Aotus; species Aotus nancymaae. Next base: position 76,385,540 of record NW_026988425.1, read on the forward strand.
ATGTGCCTTGAAATAGGGAGGTGTAGTCTTAAATCAGTGCTGGCAGGTGATATCTGAATTGGGGGAAAAGTCATTGAATTCTCTCATTTACTAAATGTATGGCCATATTATGTAATAGTACAGTTACCTACAAAAGTGATCGGAGTGTTAAATGCAGAGGTCCTAAATCTCTTGGAATTTCTTGGGTGACAGAAACTTCTTTTGTTCTAATGTAGTGACTCTTGATAGGCTCCTGAATAGCCTTGGGATGGAAGTGGTTGCCCAGGGAACCAATCATGTAATTAGAGGGTTGGAACTTCAGCCCCACCCCTCAAACTCTGGGAAGCGGAGAGGGGCTTAATACTGAGTTGACCATTATGGCCAATGATTTAATCAATCAGGCCTAAATAATGAAACTTACATAAAACCTTCAAATAACAGGTTTCTGTCAGCTTTCAGGTTGCTGAATTCATAGAGGATCCTGGAGGGTGTCACATCAGAGAGGGGAAGGAAGTTTCCCCCATCGCTTCCCCAACATCTCACCCTATGCTTTTCATCTGCTTGTTCATCTACATCCTTTGTAATATCCTTTATAATAAACTAGTAAATGTGTTTCCCTGATTTCTGTGAGGCATCCTAGCAAATTAACTGAACCCAGGGAGGGTGTTGTGGGAACTCCAATTTATAGCCAGTTTGTCAGAAATATAAAATATAAGTGACAGCTTACTATTTGCAATTAGTGTCTGAAGTAGGAGAAAGTCTTGTGGGGCTAAGCCTTTAACCTGTGGAGTGTGCAGTAATGGGTTCGTATCAGAAATCAGTAAACTGTAGAACATCCAGTCAGCGTCCACCGAATAAATGGTTATTAGTGGGGAGAATCACTGTTTCGTGACCAGAAGTAAAGTGTTAAATGTAAGAGTAGGAAATTTTTTTTCCCCCTTTCTCAAACAAGTCTGTTTTCAACTGGTCAGAGTGAAAACAATTCTCCTACTAAGGCTTTTGCTTTGGAGCTGACAATACAAATGTGCCTCAGGCAAAAAGAACAGGTAACCATCTGTTTTGGGTGATACCAGAAATAACTCGAGCTTCCCAGCCAGTTCTAAATAGAGTCCCAATGATTTGGATTGCAAATATGTCACTTAAGGGATAAACAAATAAAGAGACAAGCATGATCACCAAAAGTTTCTAGTTAAAAAGCACAGTTAAAAAGTTACAGGGATTTGCAACTCCCTTGTTCTTTCACATTATCTTATTAATATCAAGTATTTTGTCAAATGCATCATTAACACATTCTCTGAAGGCTTGGGTGGTGAGAAGCATCATGAACACACATAAGGAGAAAGGCTTTGAAGGCGTTTAAGGATAGAAAGAGTAACTCAAATGTAACTAGTCCTGGTGGCTACAGTAGAATCTCTCCTAAACCACCTCCGTATCAGCAACGACCTGCCCACTGCCACTCTTCACTGCCACTGTGAAACATACCCACTGCTCTACACATCAGACACATTAGGCAGTTCTCTGCTCAGCCAACTCTCTTCTGTTCTTGCAGATGAATTGCACACTAATCAAGGGTTATTTGTGTTTGTTCCCCAATCTGTTTTCTTTTCTAGTTGTGATTGTTATTCTACTTATGAAATTTAATTAAACATAATTGATAAAATGTGACTGGAAAAGAAAAGGTTTTTTTTTTCCTATGAAAACATGAAAAAGCTTGCCGACAAATTTCAAAAAGGCATAGTACTAAAAAGTCTATAATACTGGGATAAGTATTTAATATCTAGGATTCTATACTGGAATAATTTCACCCATATGTTTAAACAAAGAAATAAAAACAAGGATCAATATGCATTGCTTGATGTAGTTTAAGAAACATGGTATGGAATTTAAATGCTTTTTTATTTCAATCAAGGTTTTTAGTAACTAACCAAACACTAGTTCTATTGCTCCAGATAAGAGGACCTTTAAACTGCTATCCTCCATTGTTCTGAATGCTGCTTAGCTTTTGACATGTGTTCAATTAACTTAACTGTCCTCTTTGAATAACCATGGGAAAAAGAACACATATGCGTAAACATAAAACTATAATCTCTTTATGATTCTCTGCACCTGAAAAAACTTCCCAATTAAAGTGAAACACCCCATTCACTACACAGCATGGAACAGAAGCAATACACCACCAGAGGTGAAATCTGTTAGCATTTCCAGGAGTCTGGGCCAGGTATAACCATTTCCGCTGTATCTCCACCTGTTTCTGAAGGGCTTCCACTATATTGTACTCATCTCCCCTCTCTTGGTACTAGCTGTTAGAGTTTCTTCACATCCTCCATCACTCACAGCTATGCATTCAGGAGTGAACTGAGCTGTGGCTACATGGTTTTGAAGACTTCAGCTTGTATATTAAGTATGAAGAAACGGTAAATATTAAGGTAGTCTCCTAACTCCATCTAGGATGGTAAAGGGTTAGCAGGCAAGTGAAAATGGATTGCCAGCTGTGGTCCCCGACTTTTCTTATCCAGTATATTATTTTCTTATCCAGTATGTTATTTGCAAATAACAACGCCAACAGAACAGTTTCCAAGTTTTGCTATGATGATACTTGTTACCTTTCCATGTGTGAAAATATTATTGGTAGTGGTAGCAAGTGTCCTCATATTTTAAATGCTGATTTTGGATCAATTAAACATCAAGACAAAAACAAATACCACAAATAAAAAGTTAAAAGGTACTTCTGGGAAACAGAAACCTGTGATGTTCTTTATTTTTATGCACTGAAGATAAAAGAAGTCTGCAAAGCAAACAGACACTCTATTACAAAAGGCAGCATGTTTTCTAGGATATTAATTTCTAGCATGGTAGAGTGTGAATGAATTAGCAAAAAAAGAAATAAGAGAGCTAAACAGAAGGAGTGGGTGCCTTTGGAACCCCTATGCAGTAGATATTATCAAGGGACAACTTAGCATTCTACATTCTTTGTGGTCTTCTGGCATTATTGTAATCCAAATTTATACGATCTTAACATTTGCATTTTAAAAATAAAATAAAATAAATACATTTTAGGAATTAAATTGCATTATCACATTGAAATATATTGATATATGTTCTGAAAAATAACCAAAAGGTGTTTATTTCATGGTGTTCCTTGATAATTTAAGTTTATAATTCAAAAAATATGTATGAATGAGCTAAATATTGCTTAGTTGTTTCTGTTATTGGGTTGTTACTATAGACCTAAAGGTAGCTGCTAGGAATGTTTTATACTGAACCAGATTACTGAATGTCAGACATATTAGGAGTAAGTTTTTAATATGTTGTCCAAAATCAGACCCATATTGGCAATATTCCATAATCTCATAACATGTCCCCTGATATAAAAGATTCATTGCAGTCTGTAATGAAGTTTCCCTGGAAGAGGTCATATCTTTTAGTCCTCCCACTTGTCTACACATTTCAAGAGCAGGGATCGATTTGTAATTTGCATTATATTTCCATGGGCATATGGGTACTACACTTAAATATTTAATTATTTTAAAAATAAAATTGGAAAGATAAAATAGCTTAAACTGTTTTAACATTCTGAATAATTTTATGAGTGAATAGATTCTGAAATTTGAAGTCAGTGTTTTGCACAGCAAATCAACATTTGGGACTGGACTTACTGGGTTTGGGACCTGTACTTATTAGGTGTTAGGGATAATGGTGGTGCTATGAGAATGCTGGAAAGATGTGAAGCAAAAGTCTGGAATTGGGAGTCCTGTACTGTCTTTGGGGTGTGCAAAGAGGCTCCTTCTTTTTAGGTGTTGATCAGTACAGTATGACCACTGAGGGCCAAAATTGCCTGTCTTGACCACAGGATGTTAAAAGAAAGAACAATAAAAGTTTTGTTTCTTCTAAAGTTTTGTAATCTTAACAGTAGATGACTCTAGCTAAGAGCAAGATGTTTGTCTTCTGAAAACCAGGATTGTAATCCACCTGTCCTCGGGTACTAGCTAACATAAACTTGGGCAAGTTTTTTAACCTTTGTAAGCCAGAATTTCTTCATCCATACAACGGTAGTAAATTCTATCTAACTCACAGGGTTATCTGAGTTTTAAAGGTGTCCCTTAGGTACCCTGCATCTTTAAGTCTTCAATGGTTGGTTGTTATCATTACCATTTTTGCTCAGAAAAGAGGGAAATTAAGTTTATCATTTACAAATGTAGAAAAAATATGAGTAACAAAGAACTAAATGATTTTTAAATTCACATTAATCAGGTTCCTTTTGACTTTTAAAAAATTAACTTTATTCAAAATGCTTTTATACACATAATATAGTATTTGATTTGTTCTTTACTGTTCTTTATATTAACTCTAAAAGATAAATGGGATGATTCTGGTCATCAGTATGGTACAAGTAGGGGAAGAAGATGTGGAATTGTGGTCATCTCTGCTCCCTTGGAAGTAAAGAGCAGAAAACACAGAGAAAAATCAAACTCACAACCTCTTAGTAAAGTAGGAATATAGTTTACATGTTTTCAAAAAATAAAGTTTCAAACAATTCTATATAGCAAGAAATAAATTATTTGAAATTTAGGAGGAAAAATATAGAGGATATTCCATCATTTAAAAATAATAATTTTGCTGAACAGACGTTGGCAGTTAGGAAATCTTTTAAAAACTCACATATTCTATATTTTATGAAATATTTTATTTCTACTTCCTCTAAATAGCATAATATAATCTGATCTAACATATTCTAACCTTGAAGAATAAATTATTTTTAAATGAGAGAACATCTTTCTTTAATTTTTTTATTTTTTTACTCTGATCTAAATTTAGAAAACAAATTATTTTTAATTATCAAAAGCTACCTCATTCTCATCACTGACTAGACTCATTCATATAAGAATTGCATCTGTAACACCAGTTTTACAGTTAATTTTATAAAGAGTGAATAGAACAATATATATGTTTCTGGCATTCATGATTTCCCACAAGGTCATCACAACTTATTTTTCCAGCAGTATCTCTGATTATTATTACATGTGCATTTTGCTTTTAAATAACAGCTAAAAGTATTTAATTCATCAATTTTTTGCATTGTCTACAGAGTCTAAACACTACGATAGATGCATGGAAATCTATAAGGACAGGAGAGATCTTTGCACTATTCACATGTAATCTAGAAAAGAAAAGACACACAAACAACAAATTGAAACACAGAGAAGAACATTATAAATGATAGCAGGACAAACACTTTGCCAGAGTAAAAAATGTATGTGTTTTAATTTAAAGAGGTGAAAACCACTGAAGTTTTGAAAACAGAGAACGATCTAAGAATGGAGAAAATCAATAGTTTGATTTAAAAAAAAAAAAACAAGTGTAATTTACTTTGCATAATTTTGAATGTCCTGATAACATAATTAAAGTATTTTGTTAAAATTTTACATAATTTTAAAAATTATATGAGTCTTAGGATTTGGAGTTTATGATTTCTAAATGTAAATATGTGAAACATAAAAACATATGGGAAAAAATATGTGAAACATAAAAACATGCTCCTTTAGCTCAGAGGAGTTTGTTATTACCCACCTTCTGAAGTCTACCTCTGTCAATTTGTCAATCTCATTCTCCATCCTGTTTTGCACCCTTGCTGGAGAAGTGCTGTGATCATTTGGAGAAGAGGCATTCTGGCTTTTGAAATTTTCAGCGTTTTTGTGCTGAGTTTTTCTCAACTTCATGGATTTATCTACCTTTGTTGAGGCTGATGACCTTTGGATGGAGTTTTTGTGTTGGGGGGTCTTTTTTGTTGATGTTGTTGTTGTTGCTTTCTGTTTGTTAGTTTTTCTTCTGACAGGCCCTTCTTCTGCAGGTCTGCTGCAGTTTGTTGGAGGTCCACTCCAGACCCCTTTTCACCTGGGTATCACCACTGGAGGGTGCAGAACAGCAAAGACTGCTGCCTGCTTCTTCCTCTGGAAGATTCATCCCAGAGGGCCGCTGGCCTGACGCCAACCAGAACTCTCCTGTATGATGTCGACCCCTGTTGCAAGGTCTCTCCCAGTCAGGAGGCATGGGGGTCAGCACCCACTTGAAGAGGCAGTCTGTCCCTTAGCAGAGTTGGTGCACTGTGCTGGGAGAATTCCCTTGTCAGGATAAGCCGCTTTCTTCAGAGCCTGCAGGCAGGAAAAACTAAGTTCCCTGAAGCTGTGCCTGGAGCTGCCCCTTCCCCCAGGTGCTCTATCCCAGGGAGATGAGGGTTTTATCTGTAAACCTGTGACTGGGGCTGCTGTATTTCCTTCAGAGATTCCCTGCCCAGTAAGGAGGAATCTGGCCACAGCTGCTTTGCCATGCTATGGTGAATTCCATCCAGTCCACATTTACCAGCCTTCTTAGCACTTTCAGGGGAAAAACTGCCTACTAAAGCCACAGCAATAGCAGATGCCCCTCCCTTGACCAAGCTCAATCAACCCAGGACGACTTCAGACTGCTGTGCTGGCAGTGAGAATTTCAAGCCAGTGGTTCTTAGCTTGCTGGGCTCCATGTGGGTGGGACCTGCTGAGTGAGACCACTTGGCTCCCTGGCTTCAGCCCCCTTTCCAGGTATGTGGATGGTTCTCTTGTCTCACTGAAGCCCAGGTGCCATTAGCGTACAAAAAAAACTCCTGCAGCTAGCTCAGTGCCTACCAAAACAGCTGCTCAGCTTTGTGTTTGAAACCCCTGGCCCTGGTGGTATAGACTCACAAGGTATGTCCTGATCTGCTGACTATAAAAATCTACCCAGGGCGGGTAGCATGATCCCTCACTGTTTCCCTTGGCTGGGGGAGGCAGGTCACCTGGCTCCTTGCACTTCCTAAGTGACGCCCGACCCTGCTTCTGCTTGCTCTCCATGGGTTGCACCCACAGCCTAACCAGTCCCAATGAGATGAACTGGATATCACAGATGGAAAAGCAGAAATCAACGTCCTTCTGTGTTGGTCTTGCTGGGAGCTGCAGACTGTAGCTGTTTCTGTTTCGTCATCTTGGCCCCTCCAAAAAGGGCTTCCTTTTTTAAACTTAAGAAATTGTTAAGGCGCTATCATATTCTGCCTTGAATCTAGTCATGATCGTGGTTTTATGCAAACTCATATTAGGTATGAGACAGTTCAGTTCCAAGTGATAGAAAACCCAAACAAACAATGTCTTAAAAAGAAAGAGGCTTCTCCTTTGTGTAAATGTGTGACTACACAGAAGGGGCTGATAAATCAGGGCCCTAGGTATATTCTGTCTTGTTATCCAGTGTATATACCTGATCTCGTGGTCCAGAATGGCAGCCCCTGAGTTCCTGGAAGAATAGAGGCAAGGATGAAGAGGGGTTAAGAGGATGTGTGGGTACTCTCTGTTAAAAAAGATTCCCAGGAACTACCATGTGACATTTTTGCTTATATGCCTTAAGACATTTGAGAGTCATATGGCCACATCTATTGTTGGGAATGAGAGGTTGGGAAATATATTTAGCTATTAATCTCTTTACTATGAAAACAGATGGAAAGGATGTTGGGTAATAGTTGAAAGTCTTGACTACAACTCTTAATAAATATTTGTTGAATTATTGAGAACGTGCATTTATCAATCATTGGCTTTGTGGCCAATACATGACTAAACATCCTTTGTATAATCTTCACAACAACTTTAAGAGGCCATCTATTTTTGTTGACACTTTGTATATAAAGAAGACATACCTTAGAGTGGCCCAGTAACTTTGTTCAAGGTGACAGTCAATGGTCAGTAGACCCAGGATCACTGATCTTGAACATCCTCTTCCTTCCCCATATAATATAACTGCTTATGTAAATGTGCTTCACTTGCATTAGATTTAAACATCCAGGGAACAGGTAATGTGATTTATTTATCCTCACTTTATTTACTAATTCATTTAAATATATTTACTGAGCAAGTAAAAAGTGTTCTCAGTCTTGGGGATATGAAAAGGATTATGATAGCATATTTGTTTCACTTTTTTATGAAATGTTAGTTATTAGCCACCAATCATTGAGATTGGTGAGAATACAAAGTGAGCCAATAGATAGTATTTCTGCCCTCATGAAACTTACCTAATAAACAATATCTTACATAGTCTAAGATCTAGTCTACATCATTTTCCTTACTAGCTGTGGCAATGGCTGTGCTTGAAAAAAACAAGAAGCTGTGAGAACATATATTAGAAGAATGGAATCTAGTTGAGAGGAAGAACAGGGGTAGGGAAAGCTTCCCTGAGGAATTGGCATCTAGACAGCAATTGGTACAGAGGAAATAATAAATATATTGAATGAATGAATAAATCCATTAATTTAAATGAAGTTGGGTGTCTCTTGGGAATATGTTTTTTTCTAAGCTTGGAAGAAAAGAATGAAGTACCCTTCAAGAAGTCCCATATGGCTGGAACTCACAGAGTAAATTCTTCTCATTTCCCAGATCATAATTGCTGAATGAAATCAAATAGCTTTTTCTCTCTCACTGACCACAGAATGAAGTAGAAAACTTTCATATCAGATAATTTGAAATGTTTTCTCTACTCCAGTAAGCTCCACATGGGCAGAGAGAAGTTATATATTGCCCAAATAGCTCTCTACAAATAGTAGCTGCTCAATAAATATTCATTCTTCCTCTGTAGATTGGATACTCAGAAAAACATTCCAAAAAGTATCAGAGAATGCACTGATGTTTCAAAATTTATGTACATCTTTCCAAATCCAGGTTAATGCATGCTCTTAAAAAGAAGAAGCTAAGATTTATTGGCAACATATTTAAATGTTTAGGAGTTTTTGTTTCTTCTTTGTTTTGTTTTGTCCTGTGAGACAATCACATTTTGGTGTAAGAGCTTCTGCAAAGCTGACATTATGTAAAAATACTGGCTTACATTGGGCTCCTGCTAAGGAAAGTAAGATAAAAATATTCACACATACTTCTAAAATTCAGTACTTTATCTCTTAACAACACTAATGATAGTAATAAACTAAGGAGACCTGCATTGAACATAGTTTTTTTTTTAATCTGAGAAATGAAAATATTGCCCATGTATTATGAATTCAGAGAAATGTTTCAAAGTGATTGAAGCATTAAATATATAATAGAAGCAAGAAAATCTGAGAGCTTATTTGTGGGGGGAAAAGGAGAGCTTTATTATTTTTTTCAAGAGTCCAAATCATAACAAAATAAAATGATCTATACTAAGTACATTAGCAATAGGATGAAATAGCTACTACTTTAATTAAATATATCAGTTCTGGAGAAAACAGCAGGAGCAGTAGCAAAAACATTAAAAACAAATGCATGGAGAAAATGTAACCAACATATGATATAAAAGAGAAATGTTCTGAAAGAAGAATTAAAGGAGAAAATATACACTTATTTAGAACCTCAAAATTCAGTGTATCTCTTCTCTAGGGTCCTGCAAAATGCTACTTTCAGGTAAGCTATAGTCTTGGAAACTGTTTTGATGAAAATGGAAATAGGAGAAAATGAAACTTAATTTAGAAGTTCCCAATTGTTCCCTACATATCTCTTTCAACTCTAAGTGGATGTCATTCAACCTCCCACTCCAGTAGATGGGGCCATGGGACTCATAAATGGCCAATGGCATAGCAGCAGAAGGGTCATCTGGCAGTGAGGTCCACTTAATTCACTTCCATGCTCTATCCAGAGTAGCAAATAGTTTTCCGACTTAATACTATACACCTTTATCAAGATTTTCTCCAAGTTAATCAAAAAGCAGACCAACTCCTTCTCTTGAGTTTGATAGATATCTTAGTAGTTAACGATGCATCCTCAATCTCTCTTATCGTTTCATCTTTTATTTTTATTTCACAACAGCTGCCAAACTAGTTTGGGCCCTCCTTATATCTGCCTCTGGGCAGTTAGCCATAAAAGCCTCCTAGCTGGTATCCTTGCTCATAGGCTCCCCTCTCTCTAAAGCACAATTCCACAATTATTCAATTAAATTTTACTGAAAACTTCATCAGCACTAGGCATTGCATTAGGTATTCAGAACACAGACCACTTACATATCATCTTCCTAAACTCCAGTTCTGACAGTGTAAGTACCCTTCCATAATCAAGTGCCACCTTAGTCTAAATGTGATGTATTTTCACATTTTGGTGTCTCCTTACCTTTTCAATCTTTTATCCTCCTATTACCCCTCAGATATACAACTCTTCAGTATAACGAGACCTGACTCTGTTGTCTGTTGAGCTTTCTCCATCTCCATTGCAACGTTGTTTATTCTATTCTTTCTGTCTGGAATAACACATCTTAGGTGAAGTAGTCTCTCTCTCTAGACTATGAGATCCATTAGGGTAGTGATTCCTTCATTTTCTTAGGATAATGAATATCAAAATTCACTGCGGGTGTCTGTCCATATGTGTTCCAACTCTCACCCCAATTAAAAAACTTTAAGGTTGGGAATCATGTTTAAAAAGCTCTTCAGATAATTTTTATGGAAAGTTTGAGAACCATTGCCCCAGGCTAGAGATAAACTAACTGCTTGTTTAGAGAAAATTCAAATTTTATAGGATATAATAGTTATTTAACACAGCCTTAAGAAAATCCGAGGCTGCCCCACACTCATTAGCAGTGTCCACTGTGCCCCCGCAAAATAAAAGGGAACTACCAAGATTTGTCAAAGAGAAGATAGTGCAGAGGTTACAAATGCTCTAGGGCTGCCCCTCACACCAGCTGCCGGGGTTTGACTCCTAACTTTTCTACTTACTAAGTTAAGTAAACTTAGACATCTTACTTAGCTTTCTGTGCCTAGATTTCCCCATCTGAATAATGGGGATAAGAACAATACTACTTAGATGGAATTACAGTCAGTACATGGAGAGTGGTTGAAAATGCAGCACATCGTGCTGAAGTGCTAGCTGTTAGATCTTGAAGCTAATACATAATACTACGGACAATGAAAGGAATTTCTAACCTAAATATGGCAAATATATAACATTTTCTACAGTTACATCTACTACGTTCAGTTAGTTTTAAGCAACAACAACAAACTCTCCTAAATAGAAATGGTTTTAAATTAATAGCCGCTTCAAAAAAATAAACCTTTCAGAATCAGGCCAGGTGGCTTTGTACTGTCACATTTTCAACACAAGGAGGTTTTCAGTGAGGTACTGGGGCAGAACAAATTTTTACAGTGTCTACTGTGGACATAAGGGATTCCTTCGGCTCTATGCAAATAGTAACCCCACTAGTTCCCAGAAGATAAACATGAAGAGACAATCAAACCTTTAGCTCAGATGCTCACTTACCTCTGCTTCTCTGAATTTCTCACCACTGGGGACTTGAGAACGGGTTGCCACTAAACTTTCTATACTCTTGCAAGCACTGATGCAGTTCTATTAGAATTAATTGTTATATTAGAGGCAATACAATACTCTAATTCATAAATAGCATTTTCCCTAGGTAGGTCGCATAAGCAGGTTTAATACCTTTGATTGAGATAGTTTCAGATTCATAAGGGAATAATGAAGCGTACATTTACCAATGTGGGAGAAGAGTTAACAATAAGAAACTCTCACAAATGATAAGAACTCAGAGTGCTAACTCCTTTAGTCCTAAGTGCCAGAAATTGGGATACTTAGTCCAGGGGAAACCTAGCTGGTCATGTGAAGAGATATGAAGAGGGGACCAGAGTCAATTTGCCATAAATGTGACCGAGGTAGACTGTAAAGCCAGAGGTTCTCAATTTGGAATATTTTCATGATAAAAGCAAGTTGCTATCTTCAATCAATTCAATTCATATTGATTGTGTTAATCACTCTACCATTTCACTCTACCATAGCATAAACTAAAAAAAAAAAAGTTATTTTGGAAAATTCATGAAACATGGAAACCAACTGAATTAAAAGCATTTAAAATCTCAAACTTTGTAAATTCAATAGTGAAGTTAGGAAAGTTTTTCTCATGGTTAAAATGTATTGCAAGTCTAACTGTGTTAAAGTAATTCTCTGTAACTCTTTATGTTCTGCATTTTATGAGAAACAGTAATAAAAATAGTTTGTATATCTGAATTTTGGCAAGGGTAAATAATACAAAGTTCATAAGCTATAAAAATACTAGTATTCTAAAGCCTTTTTCCTAAAATAAGTTAATCTTGGAGAAGATAAGTTTATATTAACAATATTACATCTAAAGTTTCTAAACTCCTATGGTGTAATTATAACACATTTATAAAAATGTGAAAGAAGCTAAATCAAACATTCATTCTTTTAACATTTAAGGAAAAAAACAGAGATGGGATAGTAAATGGCAGAAGTTTTGGCATTTGGTGTCCAAGGTTAACTGGTAGAGTTCCTGGCAAACATCCTACAAATATTGCCCAAGCCCATCTAGCCTTGCCTATAAAAGTGGTTTGCAGTGACTATGGAGTAAAGTATGTGTCATTAGGATTTACAGGAAGTATGGTTCCTCTGCTCTCTGGATTGGTGAGGCATTCCCAATATAAATATAAATGCACCACATGTGGTAACCAATGGATCATGCTTAGATAGCACAATTAAAATGTGAATGCATAATAGCTGAACATAGAGAGTAAACTGAGTTGCCCGGGCATTCTTAGTATCACACAGTGCAGAATAATTACCATGTGAAAACAAATACTATCTTTCTCCTATTTTATTTTTGTTCAGTATTCCCTATTCTTTTATTTGTCAATTATTGACATCTATTTAACATAGTTTTAATTCAAGGTGCCATGGGAATAGACTTATACAAACTGTGATTCCTACTCTCAAGTTGTTTATGGTAGAGAAGGAAAAGCAAACAGTGACTATAAAGGTATTTTAGTTACTATGATTTTAACATATAGTTGGCTGAGTGGGATGAAAGGCGTGTAGTCACTTCTACCTTTGAAGATGAAAGGCAGGACTTTCAGGAATTACTTCATAGTGAAGGGAATGATGGGGCTGAATCAAAAGAATACTGGAAGCTAGTCAATAGATGAACCGTGCAGCATATGTACCAAAACACAGAGGCAGAATAAGCTGGATTAATTTGAGGAACAGCAAGAAATCCAGTTTAGTGAGGCACTGGGTACTCAAAGTGGGAGAGGAAGCAGAAGAGATTCCAGATGCAGCTTTTTAAAAATGTAGAACTGTTACATGGCTCATCATGTATTCCAAAGAATCTAGAGTTAAGATCTAAAACACAGTCTTTCAGGGAAAAAAGGCAAGCATTACAATATGCACTACTATTACTATAAATGTGGTAAATGACCAAATAATGTGACAAAATATATTATTTTTCAGGACAGAGCATTAAGACATTTTTACTTAACACATAGTGCTTCTTTAATTAAAAAGAAACATCTGTTTTAAAAACACACAACTATGTATAAAAACTCATTTTTAATAAACAACTTAAATAGAAATCACAATTTTCCACCTGGTATCATAGTTTAAAAATATAATTAGAAAAAGCAATGTATTAATGTCCAGATATAATAAGCTTTAAAGAGATATTTAGTAAGAAAGGGAATACAGTTTAGTATATATGAGCATGTAGTACTTCAAGAGAAAAGGCTAAAATATTTTCCACTTGAATAAGGGAATATTAAAAGTGGATTAGATTGTATGTAATTCAGGTTCTATAACTAGAAAAAAAGCTGAAAATGAAAAAAAAAAAAAAACTACTTAAATCCTGGTCTTTTGAAAATGATTTTTGCATCTGAAAAAGCTCCATGTGTCTATAAATATCAAAAAAGTTTTTATACACATTACATACAGACATATGAAATGAAATAGATGATTAGTCTTTTTCTGTGTAGCATTCTAAATCCCACCATTAACAAAGTTGTTAAAAAAAATCCACGTGTGAAATTTGTACTACAGAAATTTGTAACAATTGGTGCTCACTTAATTCCCTTTTGGGTCAATATATTCTACATTAACTATAATTTTCTTCAAAATGCAGAAGTTAGATGGTTTTGCACTTGAATATGTTAAGTTTTATAACAAAGAAGAATCAAATAGCCATTTAGAAACATTAACTGTTTAATGACTGATGGATAATGCTCACTTGTGAGTTGCTGCCAAGGCTGGATGCACTTCTAAGGATATCTAGCTCCATTCTGCCTCCCTGTAGTTCAGAGAATTTTTGTGGGTCACTTATTTCCCATTATCTTTCCTCATTTTTCTTTGCTGTTCTTTCCTCTCCCTCCTGCCTAGGTGGTCATCACTACTTGCAGTTCCAACAGCAAGGTTCCCACATCATCAAGCAAAAGTGTTTTTTGCTTTATTTATTTATATTTTTACTGTAACTCATGCAGTACAAACCCAAAATTTACAAGCAGACGAGACATATATTTACCGTGCCATCTGAGCATGACCTGCACTAGGCCTGTGGAGCAATTTAGAAGTTTCTATTTTTACCAAGTGTAAATTGGTACCAGTAGAGTGGAGCGCTGCTGAAAAGACACCCGAAAATGAGGAAGCAACTTTGGAAATGGGTAACAGGCAGAGATAGAAGAGTTTGGAGGGCTCATAAGAAGACAGAAAAAAGTGGGTAAGTTTGGAACTCCCTAGGGACTTGTCGAATGGCTTTGACCAAAATGCTGATAAGAATATGGACATGAAATCCAGGCTGAGGTGGTCTCAGATGGAGATGAGGAACTTGCTGGGAACTGGAGCAAAGGTGACTCTTGTTATGTTTTAGCAAAGAGACTGGCAGCATTTTGCTCCTGCCCTAGAAATTTGTGGAACTTTGAACTTGAGAGTGATGATTTAGGGTATCTGGTGGAAGAAATTTCTAGGCAACAAAGCATTCAAGAGGTGTGTTGGGTGCTGTTAAAGGCATTCAGCTTTATAAGGGAAACAGAGCATAAAAGTTTGGAAAATTTGCAGCCTGACCAATGCAATAGAACATAAAATTCCATTTTCTGAGGAGAAATTTCAGCCAGCTGCAGAAATTTACATAAGTAATGAGGAGTTGAATGTTAATCCTCAAGACAATGGGGAAAATGTCTCAAGAGTGTGTCAGAGGTCTTCATGGCAACCCCTCCCATCACAAGCTTGGAGGCCTAGGAGGAGATAGCGATTTTGTGGGCTGGGCCTGGGGTGCCTGTACTGTGTGCAGCCTAGGGACTTGGTGCTCTGTGTCCTAGCAGCTCCAGCCATGGCTGAAAAGGGCCAATGTAGAGCTCATGCTGTGGCTTCAGAGGGTGCAAGCCCCAAGCCTTGGCAGCTTCCATGTGGTGTTGAGCCTGCAATTTGTAACAAGTTGTTACAAATTTCTGTAGTACAAATTTCACACATAGATTTTTTTTTAAGAAGTCAGGAATTGGGGTTAGGAAACATCTGCCTAGATTTCAGAAGATGTATGGAAATGCCTTAATGCCCAGGCATAAGTTTGCTGCAGGGATGGGGCCCTCATGGAGAACCTCTGCTAGGGCAGTACAGAAGGGAAATGATGGGTCAGGGCCCCTACACAGATTCCCAGTGACTAGTGGAACTGTGAGAAGAGGGCCACCATACTAGAGACCCAAGAATGGCAGATCCACTGACAGCTTGCACCATGTGGCTGCAAAAGCCAGAGACGCTCAGTGCCAGCCCGTGAAAGCAGCTGTGAGGGAGGCTGTACCCTGCAAAGGCACAGGAGTGGAGGTGCCCAAGACCATGGGAACCCACATCTTGCATCAGCATGACCTAGATATGAGACATGGAGTCAAAAGAGATCATTTTGGAGCTTTAAGATTTGAGTACCCCACTGGATTTTGGACTTGCATGGGGCCTGTAGCCCCTTTGTTTTGGCCAATTTCTCCCATTTGAAATGGCTGTATTTAACCAATGCCTGTACCACCATTGTATCTAGGAAGTAAGTTGCTTGTGATTTTATAGGCTCATAGGCTGAAGAGACTTACCTTTTGTCATGAGATTTTGTACTGTGGACTTTTGAGTTAATGCTGAAATGAGATAAGACTTTGGGGAACTGTTGGGAAGACATGATTGGTTTTGAAACATGAAGACATGAACTTTGGAAGGGTCCATGGGAGGAATGACAAGGTCTGGTTCTGTGTCCCCACCCAAATCTCATCTTGTAGCTTACAAAATCTCCACATGTGTGGGAGGGACCTGGTGGGAGATAACTGAATCATGGGGGCAGGTTTTTAACATGCTATTCGCATGATAGTGAATAAGTCACAAAATCTGATGGTTTCAAAAATGGGAGTTTCCCTGCACAAGCTCTCTCTCTTTTTGCCTGTTGCCATCCAAGTAAAATGTGACTTGCTCCTCCTTGCCTTCCACCGTGACTGTGAGGCCATCCCAGCCATGTGGAACTGTAAGTCCATTAAACAACTTTTTTTTTTGTAAATTGCCCAGCCTCAGGTATGCCTTTAACAGCAGCATAAAAACAGACTAACACTCCAAGTGACCCATGGTTTCTATGTACATTGAAGTTTGAGAAATAACTATCTTTCCTCTCACAAATTCTGTGACACATAGAAAGGAACATATTAAGATCATAGCCCCATTTCCAAAAAGGTAAGAGAGTACAAAACTTAATTTTCTCTGTGGTAAAATACTAGAACTGAAATAACAACTGGTAAATTAACTTTCAAAAGAAAAATTACTGCATTGCCCTAGTATTATACTATATCATACACACCAAATATAGCTGCACACAATAGTAATACACAGTATAATGGAAATTTCTTTTCTTGTATATATAAATATTATGCTAATATAGTTTTTAGTTTAAGAAAAGTCCTAATAAAAATAGGATGTTTGGATATGATATAATTCAAATGGAATAGCCAGCAGACCATGTAAGGCCAGGCCACATATATTTTGTTGTTATATTTATCTGGCTTACTTTTCTATTTTCTAGATCCAGAGCATCCTGGAAGTAAGTGTTATCTTTTCTCTACTGCCTAGTAGAGGATAGATTGCAGAGTACACATTCATGAAGTACATGTTTGTGGAATACATGGATAAATTAATAGCTGGAAATTCATTGTATATGTATTCTAGAAAACACACACATATACATGTATAAATAAAAATAAACTCACCAATTTATAAAAATGAAATAAATATTTTACTACAAATAGCTATAAAAGAAAAGAAAAACACAGAGAAACAGAAAATGCATATCTTGAAAATAAATAAGAAACAGTTATCCTGGCTAACCTCAGTTAGTTAGCAAAGCACCCAGAATTTTAAATACACTTTTTATAATCCAAGATATATTTCTATAATTGCACAAAGTTGCTATTTCTAATATGTCAATCAGAAAGTAAAACTGATATTCTAGGATGCTGATGAGCTAATGTTTAATGTGGTGGCTAATTATTAGTTGGAAAAAATCTAGATGAAGAAATAAAGCTTCAAAAAGTTGAAACAAAAAACTTGTTTAACTGCATTTACCAACTCTTTAAATCCAGAACCAATTATAGGCATTGTGGTACTATCAATAATTACATGCTGAGCATATAAATGTAAAATGGCAATTTTAATTTTCGTTTCATCAAGACAAGGAAGAAAGTGAAATTGAATACTAATTAGTGTATGTTTGCCACACACCTGAAAGATCAGAGGGTTACTGTGCTCATTATAAGTCAGTTTAAGCAAAGTAGTCAAAGGTTTCATTTGTATTAAGTGACAAGGGAAATTAACAATGAATGTTCAAATACAGAAAATGTGGTATATCATTAGACTTCATAGAATGTCTTATGCAAGATTTTATCTTATAAAATTAATAAAGTTTTTTCTTCTAAAAATAACCTAGAAAATATATGATTAAAGAATGCATTAACAAAATAAATATTTTGAACATTATCACTAAGTAATTCCTGAATAACAATGTTGAGACTAAGAAAATTACTAAATTTTTTTTGAGATGGAGTCTAACTATGTTGTCCAAGCTGGAGTGCAATGGTGTGATTCTCCTGCCTCAGCCTTCTGAGTAGTTGGGATAAGAGCTGCCTGCAACCATGCCCAGCTAATTTTTGTATTTTTAGTAGAGATGGGGTTTCACTGTGTTGGCGAGGCTGGTCTCGAACTCCTGACCTCATGATACATTGGCCTCAGCCTCCCGAAGTGCTGGGATTACAAATATGAGCCACCACAACCAGCCAAAAACTCTCAATTTAATAACCTAACATACTACAACCATCCGATCTTTGACAAACCTGATAAAAACAAGCAATGGGGAAAGGATTCCCTGTTTAATAAGTGGTGTTGGGAAAACTGGCTAGCCATATGCAGAAAGCAGAAACTCGACCACTTCCTGACACCTTACACTAAAATTGACTCCAGATGGATTAAAGACTTAAACGTAAGACCTAACACCATAAAAACCCTAGAAGAAAACCTAGGCAAAACCATTCAGGACATAGGCGTAGTCAAGGACTTCATGACCAAAACACCAAAAGCATTGGCAACAAAAGCCAAAATAGACAAATGGGACCTAATCAAACTCCACAGCTTCTGCACGACAAAAGAAACGGTCAATAGAGTGAATCGGCAACCAACAGAATGGGAAAAAATTTTCGCAACTTACCCATCTGACAAAGGGCTGATATCCAGAATTTACAACGAGCTAAAACAGATTTACAAGAAAAAAACAAACAAGCCCATTCAAAAATGGGCAAAGCATATGAACAAATACTTTACAAAAGAAGACATACATGAGGCCAACAAGCATATGAAAAAATGCTCATCATCACTGGTCATCAGAGAAATGCAAATCAAAACTACACTGAGATACCATCTCACACCAGTTAGAATCGTGATCATTAAAAAATCTGGAGACAACAGATGCTGGAGAGGATGTGGAGAAATAGGAACACTTTTACACTGTTGGTGGGAGTGTAAATTAGTTCAACCACTGTGGAAGACAGTGTGGCGATTCCTCAAGGGCCTAGGAATAGAAATTCCATTTGATCCAGCAATCCCATTACTGGGTATATATCCAAAGGATTATAAATCGTTCTACTATAAGGACACATGCACATGAATGTTCATTGCAGCACAGTTTACAATAGCAAAGACCTGGAACCAACCCAAATGCCCATCGATGATAGACTGGACAGGAAAAATGTGGCACATATACACCATGGAATATTATGCAGCCATCAAAAACGATGAGTTCGCCTCCTATGTAGGGACATGGATGAACCTGGAAACCATCATTCTCAGCAAACTGACACAAGAACACAAAATCAAACATCGCATGTTCTCACTCATAGATGGGTGTTGAACAATGGGAACACATGGACACAGGGAGGGGAGCACTATACACTGGGGTCTGTTGGGGGGAAGTGGGGGGACAGTGGGGGGTGGGGAGTTGGGGAGAGATAGCATGGGGAGAAATGCCACATATAGGTGAAGGGGAGGAAGGCAGCAAATCATACTGCCACGTATGCACCTATGCAACAACCTTGCATTTTTTTCACATGTACCCCCAAACCTAAAATGCAATAAAAAACAAATAAATAAATAAATAAATAAATAAATAAATAAACAAATAAATAAAAAATCCAAGGTGCAATTTGGGTGGAGACATAGAGCCAAACCATATTAAGCAGAGTCCTCAAAACAGCCTTCCAGCTGAAGATAGCTAAGGCACTCATGCAGTCTTATTGTGTCTCAAAGAAATAATTTTACCTTTGAATCATTGTTCATTAATCTAGAGTTTATCCTGAGGCCCTAAAAATTGTTTATCATCTTCTAAGAGATCCTATTCCTAGATTGTATTTTATTCCACAGATTAAATTTACACTTGGGCCAAATCTCCATCCTTGTGGCCTGTGAGTACTGAATTTGGTGCCGAAGACCGGGAGTCAGTGAAAGTGTGGAAAAGGAAGAGGGTGTGGTGCTCCTCTCGATGATTTTTTTTGGTATTTCTGGGGGAAAAGGAGAGATACTTAGGATCCTCCAGATAAACATGGTTTAGCTTTTATAGTCAGATCCTATCCCCAAATTTACTGCTTCTCAACCCCCCAAACTGAACTTCTTTCTTCAACACACTCCCTTGTGCCCTATGGTCAGTCACAAGCTTGACCTATAGAGAACATGTATTTCTTGAGGCAACAAAGGTAGGAAACACTATTCTAAACATGTTTCTTAACACTTTTGGCTCTGTCTAAATTCTCCATTGTCCAATTAAAATGAAAAGAGGATTAGAATTCTTTTCTAGTTATGGATATAATCAGAACACAATAAAACAGGAAGATTGCTTCAGGCAAAAAAAATAAAAATAAAAAAAATAACCTAACATCACAACTAAAAAAAGAACGAAGAGCAAACTAATCCAAAAGCTAGCAGAAGACAAGAAGTAACTAAACTCAGAGCTGAACTGAAGACTGAGACATGAGAAGCCATTCAAAAGATCAACTATTGTGAATGGGATTCACTCATGATTTTGCTGTTTGTCTAATATTGGTATATAGGAAATACTTAGGAATACAACTTACAAGGGATGTGAAGGACCTCTTCAAGGAGAACTACAAACCACTGCTCTAGGAAATAAGAGAGGACACAAACAGATGGAAAAACATTCCATGCTCATGGATAGGAAGAATCAATATCATAAAAATGGCCACACTGCCCAAAGTAATTTATAGATTCAATGCTATCCCCATCAAGCTACCATTGACTTTCTTCACAGAATTAGGGAAAACTACTTTAAATTTCATATGGAACCAAAAAAAAAAAAAAAAAAGCCCGTATAGCCAAGACAATCCTAAGCAAAAAGAACAAAGCTGGAGGCATCACACTACCTGACTTCAAACTATATTCCAATCTACAGTAACCAAAGCAGTATGGCACCAGTACCAAAACAGATATATAGACCAATAGAACAGAACAGAGGCCTCAGAAGTAATGCCACATATCTACAACCATTTGATCTTTTACAAACCTGACAAAAACAAGCAATGGGGAAAGAATTCCCTATTTAGTAAATGGTGTTGGAAAAACTGGCTAGCCATAATCAGAAAACTGAAACTGGATCCCTTCCCTACACCTTATACAAAAACTAACTCAGATGGAGTAAAGCTTTAAATGTAAGATCTAAAACCATAAAAACCCTAGAAGAAAACCTAGGCAATACCATTCAGGACATAGGCATGGGCAAAGACTTCATGACTAAAACACCAAAAGCAATGGCAACAAAAACCAAAATTGACAAATAGTATCTAATTAAAGAGATTCTGCACAGCAAAAGAAATTATCATCAGAGTGAACAGGCAACCTACAGAATGGAAGAAAATTTTTGTAGTCTATCCATCTGACAAAAGGCTAATATCCAGAATCTACAAGGAACTTAAATTTACAGGAAAAAAACAAACAACCCCATCAAAAAGTGGGTGAAAGATACGAACAGACACTTCTTGACATTTTTGCGGCCAAGAAACATATGAGAAAAAGCTCATCATCACTGGTCCTTAAAGAAATGCAAATCAAAACCACAATGAGATACCATCTCATGCCAATTAGAATGCTGATCATTAAAAAGTCAGGAAACAACAGATGCTGGAGAGGATGGGGAGAAATAGGAATGCTTTTACGCTGTTGGTGGGAGTGTAAATTAGTTCAACCATTGTGGAAGACAATGTGGCAACTCCTCAAGGATCTAGAACTAGAGATACCATTTGACCAAGCAATTCCATTACTGAGTATATTCCCAAATGATCTACTATAAAGATACATGCACACGTATATTTATTGCAGCACTATTCACCATAGCAAAGACTTTGAACCAACCCAAATGCCCATCAATGATAAACGAGCTAAAGAAAATGTGGCACATGTACACCATGGAATACTATGCAGCCATAAACAAGGATGAGTTCATGTCCTTTGCAGGGACATGGACGAAGCTGGAATCCATCATTCTCAGCAAACTAAGACAGAAACAGAAAATCAAACACCACATGTTCTCACTCATAGGTGGGAGTTGAACCATGAGAACACATGGAACAGGGAGGGGAACATCACACACCAGGGCCTGTCGGGGGTTGGGGGGCCAGGGGAGGGATAGCATTAGGAGAAATACCTATTGTAGATGACAGGTTGATGGGTGCACCAAACCACCATTCCATGTGTATAACTAAGTAACAAAACTGCACCATCTGCACATGTATCCCAGAACTTAAAGTACAATAAAAAAATTTAAAAATCTGATATTTCTTAGTGGTACCTATATTTCTTTGAGAAATTGTGTTTGTTTCTCAATATAAACACCAATTTTGACTTCAGTCTGAAACAGCTCAATTTACTCTGATAGTTTGGAAATTGTCCTGTTTTGCTATTCCATTTAAATTATTAAAAATATTTTTATTACTATTAGAAGATTATAGAACTTGAAAACTTAAGGCTCTTTCTCTTTCATGAAAAAAGTATTAGTGTAAACCAAGTCATCTCATTTTTAGCGTGAATTGAAAACAAACCTACAACACCAATAGTTTTATTTTTAATTTGTATAATCCTTTAAGAATTATTAATATTGAATCTGAGTTCAGTAAATTGTTGATCTGACACCACAACATATCCTTCAATTGTAATTTAATGAAAGTTTACTAGTCCAACCTGTGCTGCAATAAACATACCATGTTTTTGTATTTGAGAGCTTAAAAATACTGGTCATAAAGAAATTGTAAGGGCTTTGAATTAAGCTAATTATAACTTTTGTGTAATCTTTATAGTTCTGGTAACTTGGATAAGATAGTTGACCTGTGTGATTCAAGCTGTCTAAATTTACAAAGTGATGATAATTATACCTACTGTATGAAATTGTTCTGAGAACTAAATTTAAAAATCACTAAAAAAAGATAAACAAATCCAAGAATTGGTTATTGAAAATATTAACAAAATAGATAGACGGTTAGCTAGACTAATAAAGAAGAAAATGGAGAAGATCCAAATAAACACAATTAGAAATGACAAAAGGGATACTACAAATAACCATCAGCGACTGCTATGAACACCTCTATGCACACAAACTAGAAAGTCTAGAATAAATGGATAAATTCCTGGAAATATATACCCTCCCAAAACTGAGTCAGGATGAAACTCAATCCCTGAATAGACAAATAATAATCTCTGAAATTGAATCAGTAATAAATAGCCTACCACCAAAGAGAGCCCAGACCCAGGTGGATTCATAGCTGAATTCTACCAGATATACAAAGAAGAGCTGGTACGATTCCTATTGAAACTATTCCAAACAATCGAGGAAGAGGGATTCCTCCCTAACTCATTCTACAAGGCTGACATCATCCTGATACCAACACGAGGCAGACACAACAGAAAAAGAAAACTTCAGGCCAGTATCTTGAATGAATATCAGTGCAAAAATCCTCCACAAAATACAAGCAAATTAAATCCAACAGCACGACTAAAAGTTTATCCATCATGAGCAAGTAAGCTTTGTCCCCGTGATGCAAGATATGTTCAACATATGTAAATCAATAAAAACTGTTAATAACATAAACAAAACTAAAGAAAGACCACATGATCATCTCAATAGATGAAGAAAAGGCTTTCAATAAAATGTAACACCTCTTCATATTGCAAACTTTCAATAAACTAGGTATTGAAAGAACATACCTCAAAATTATGAATCATATATGACAAACCCACAGCCAACATCGTACTAAATGAGCAAAAGATGGAAGCATTCCTCCTGAAAACCAAAACGAGAGAAGGATACCCTTTCTCACCACTCGTATTCAACATAGTATTGGAAGTCCTGTCCAGGGCAATGAAACAAGAGAAAAAAGTAAAAGGCATCCAAATAGGCAGAGAGGAAATGAGACCATCCCTATTTGCAGAGGACATGTCCTCTAGAACAGCCCACAGTATCTAGAACAGCCCACAGTCTAGGCCCCAAAGATCCTTAAGCTGTTAAAGACCTACAGCAAAGTCTCAGAGTAAAAAAAATCAACATACAAAAATTCCTAGCATTCCTATACACCAATAACAGTCAAGCCAAGTGCCAAATCAGGAATGAAATCCCACCCACAATTGCTAAAAAACAAAAACAGAGAAAACCCACCTAGGAATACAGCTAATCAGGGAGGTAAACCATTTCTACAATGAGAACTACAAAATACTGGTCCAGGAGGTCAGAGATAACACAAACAAATGGAACAACAATTCATTCTCCTGGATAGGAAGAATCAAAATCATTAAATGGCCATACTGCTCAAAGCAGTTTATAGATTGAATTATCCTAACTACCGATGACATTCACAGAATTAGAAAAAAACTGTCTTAAAATAGCCAAGACAATCTTAAACAAAAACACCACCAGCACAAACAACAAAAAAAACCCCACAAAGCTAGAGGTATCACATTACCTGATTTCAAACTGTACAATAGGGATACAGTAACCAAAATACTGTTTTGATTCTGATACAAAAACAGACACACAGTCCAATGGAACAGAATTGAGAGACCAGAAAGAAGGTTGCACAGTGACAACCATCTGATCCTCCACAAACCTGACAAAAACAAGCAATAAGGAAGGGACTCCCTAATCAGTCACTGGTGCTGGGATAGTGGTTAGCCATATGCAGAAGATAGAAACCAGACCCTTTCCTTACACCATATACACAAATCAACTGAAGATGGATTAAAGACTTAAATGTAAAACCCAAAGCTACAAAAACTCTGAAAGACAACCTAGGCAATACCATTCTGGACAGAGGAACTGGCAAAGATCTCATGACAAAGACACAAAAAGCAATTGCAGCAAAAGCAAAAATTGACAAATGGGATCTAATTAAACTAAAGAGCTTCTGCACAGCAAAAGAAACTGTCAACAGAGTGAACACACAACCTACAAAATGGAAGAAAATTTTTGCAAACTATGCATCTGACAAAGGTCTAATATCCAGCATCTACCAGAAACTTAAATTTACAAGAAAAAAACAAACAACTTCATTAAAAAGTGGGCAAAGGACACAGGCACTTTTCAAAAGAAAACAAAGGTGCAGCCAACGATCATAAGAAATAAAACCCATCAAAATCACTTATCATTAGAGAAACACAAATTAAAACCACAATGAGATACCATTTCACAACAGTCAGAATGGTTATTACTAAAAAGATGCTGGTGAGGTTGAGGAGAAAAGGGTTGGTTATACACTGTTGGTGGGAGTGTAAACTAGTTCAACCACTTTGGGGAGCAGTGTGAAGATTCCTCAAAGAACAAAAAAACAGAACTAATATTTGACCTAGCAATGGCATTACTGGGTGGGTATATACCCAGAGGAATATAAATCATTCTATGATAAAGGCACATGCAAACATATGTTCACTGCAGTGCCATTCACAAAACAAAGACATGGAATCAACCTAAATGTCAATCAATGGTAGACTGGGTAAAGAAAATGTGGTACATAGGTACCATGGAATAATATGCAGTTACAAAAGAGATCGTGTCTTTTACAGGAACATGAATGAAGGTGGAGGCCATTATCCTTAGCAAACTAATGCAGGAACAGAAAACCATATACTACATGTTTTCCCTTATAAGTGGGTACTGAATGATAAGAACATATGGACACATAGAGGGGAATAACAGATAGTGGGACTTACCTCAGAGTGGAGGATGAGAGGAAGAAAAGGACCAGGAAATATAACTAATGGATAGTAGGCTTAGTACCAGCATGACAAAATAACATGTACAACAAAACCCCATGACATAAAATGTATCTATATAACAAACCTGCACATGTACCCCTGAACCAAACATAGAAGTTTTTTAAAAAAGGAAATCGGTAAAGTTTTGTAAAAAAATAACTTTAAAAATATATTATTAAAGAACACAACGACAAAATAAATACATTGAATATAATTACTATTTATTGAACAATAATTTTTAGTTTTTCACCCATTATATTTGAGGTTTTTATTCTAATATAAAGCTTTTCATATTTAGCTAAACTGGTTTTCTCTGAATTCATTACCATCTTCAGACCAAAAGCAAATTATCATCATCCTACTGACCTTAAGAACAATATAAGTTGTAACTATTGTTCTTAAGAGAATAAACAGTCATATTTAATCTAAAATTCTCGCAATGTTGACTACTGTCCTGTTCCATTAAGGTTGTTTCTGCCTATAGCCACTGGGATAAAGGGAATTTAAAGTTCATGCAATACTTTGAAAAGAAGAATGATGCATAGTGTTAAGTAGGCAATACTTGGACAAAGTAAAGTGAAGAATCTGGATATGAAACATTAATAAGGTATTTCTCGAAATAAACATAGCAAAAGCATGCTATTTATAGTTTACAGAAAGATGGCAATCACTGAAGCTCACAAACATAATTTGCCAAACAGAAACCCTGATGTACGCTGGCGATATCATCTCTCAACTGTTCTGAATTTCAACTATGAATATTAATGTCTAAAGTTTTATCATAAGCACAATATTACAAATGCATTTCAACTAGAGTGATTAAAATGTCTTTGGAATGATTATTCATTAGTAAATATAATACAATCATTTTCTATTATTCTGTGGATATTTTAAACCTTAATCGATCCTTCATGAGTCTGTAATCAAAACTGTATAGATGTGCCATTCCCACTATCTGGAGTTTTTTTGCACACGTGGCTATAGATTGAAAAAGTCAAGTGTAACTTAAGAAGCAATTTTAACAAATTCATGTAAATATAAATTCATAAAACAAAACAAGAACTTCAGGTAACCTTATAGAGCTCTATAGATAAAAGAAATGTATATAAGATATATAAGAATGCCTAAGAAACCTGAACAAATGAAGTTCCTGAAAGAATTTTGGCCCAGTTTTTCAAGTATGAAAGTCTTGCTCCTTAGCCATAAATCAATTTTCCTTTATACCAAAAGCCTGCAAACCAGTCCTTGTATAGTATACCTAATTATGTCACATCAGGGATTTCTATGTTTCTTTGACTTAAAATATGTAGTAAACAAAACAGATCAATCACCTAAATTAATCAAAATCAGCAACATCTTCCTACTCTAGTGGAATAAGGCTAATACCTTTTAGTATAACTCCTGAAGCACAGCAAACTTATACACTAAATTTTAACGCATCCCTCCAGCAACCTTTATTCAAGTCATGATTTTCTACATAATATTTCCCAGATTGTCACGTAGCAACTTTCATTAGGCTGTTCCCTGGATGTTTAGTCTCTACTGAGAGCCATCTTCTCAGGCCTAGCTCAAAAGCCATCTGCCCCAGATGAGTTTCTCAAGATAACTCATGAATTCTTCCTCTGACCATAGTATACAGAACTGTTCCTCCCTTTAGTACACATCAAAGACTTGTTACATGGTTATTAATGTGCTTTCCCCAACAGAAGTGTAGTGTTTCACAGGCAGCAGTTTTGATCATCTTTCTGTATTCCTAGTACGTAGTTCATCTGAATGCTCAAAAAGCATTGAAATGTACAGAAATATAAGTTCTGGGCCTTGCTACCCCCTCTGGGAAATCACTTAATATCTCAATATATTGTTGCTTTCTCCTGTTTTAAAAAATAGCTGGATGATGAGAATCAATAACACTATGAATTGAAACATCCTCAGCTATTGAAAGAAGGTGCATTTGAGGTATTATCATAATTTATGGTATATTTTATACTTGACCTTTTGTACGCACTTCTTAGAGACAGAAAAAATAAATGTAATTTTTATGTTCTTGAAATATCATAAGTTGCTATTAAATGTTAGCACAGTGTAAATGAACACACGGCATACAGAAAGTCTCCTTCTTTGATATGCATCTTAAAATAGTGGTATTTATATGAGAGTATTTTTAACATTTTTGATCCCTTTAACCAACTTCTTAACAGAATGTGCATGTTTTTTACTTTTCAGAGTTGGGAGCTAATTTGAACTCTTCATTAAATTACTCTTTCCTCTGACCATAAGGAAGAGTCACACTGAGTTCTTAACTTGTCACTTTTTAAAATGACCAGAATCTGGGCCAGGAGCAGTGGCTCATGCCTGTAATCCCAGTACTTCAGGAGGCAGAGGTGGGCGGAACACCAGGTCAGGAGTCCAAGACCAGCATGACCAACATGGTGAAACCCCATCTCTACTAAAACTACAAAAATTAGCTGGGTGTGGTGGTGTGCTACTGTAATTCCAGCTATGCAGGAGGCTGTGGCAGGAGAATCCCTTGAACCCGGGAGGTGGAGGTTGCAGTGAGCCGAGATCACATCACTGCACTCCAGCCTGAGTGACAGAGAAAGACTCCATCTCAAAAAAAAAAAAAAAAAAAAAAGACTGGAAACCTTTAAAAATGACTTGTAACATTAACCTTGTCCCACCCCATCTGTTACCTGAATCCATGGCCATCTATCATTTTCTGCAGCTGTCCACGCATTTATAAGCCCCTTCTTATTAAGACGTGCATAGTAGGGATACCATTTTTGGAGTCCAAAAAGAGCGCGGTGAGTCGAGGAAGCGGTGATTTGCTGGTTTGATATAATTCCACCTTCAATTCCCAATGGGCCTGAGCATTCTGGGAACAAAATAAAAAAAATATATGAATGGATTAGAAATAATGCATATACAACATGTGTCTGTTAGATTTGATAGGAGATTTTTTTAAGTGATTTGAATTTGCACCACCATGCCATTTACTCCTCATCCTCTTTACAGATATGTTATTGATCTCTACATTAAGGAAATAATTCTTGCTTCTCATGACACTGTTCTTTCTTTGCTTTGAAAGTAGTCACTTAATAGATGCTTTCCTTTTGCATTATGATTCTGCTGTCTGTTCTGATAGCTTTTCGTTGTTGATCACGTCAACAAAACCATAATGCTCTTTAAAGACATATCTCGTATTTTATATTCCTGGAGACTAGCATGCCTTACAAATTTTAAGCTCTCAAGAAATATCTTTCCATCCATTATTTCTTGATTATCATACAGCTGAGCTTTTTGTCAAAGTCATTTTTGTAGTAATTTAGCATTTCTCATTACTATACATTTTATAACTTAAATGTTTATACCCACCATCAGTTATGCTTCCACAACAAAAGGAAAATGTGTAAATCTGTTAACATTTAAAAATATTATTATAGTACCCCATGATATGTTATCAATTATAAAATATATGTAGACAAATTATTTTTATAAAGAGAGCAGGTAAACTCTCTGACAACATTATACATGACAAAGTGTACAACTCAGTAAATCAAGATATTAAAATATTTCTTTCTAGTACTTTAGTTCCAAATTCACAATTCTACATACTGGGATTCTGCACATATATCTTTAAATTTGCAACTGAGAAACAAGAAAATTTTACAATGAAATTTTAAAATACTAAGATTTAAAGCCTATTATGCTCAAATTATATGTTCTCAGATACTAAATGTGTTTAGTTTTTTAAATCAGAAATGGAAGTAAATCCATCTTAAAAATTACATATTTGTATTATATATATAAAATTATATATATTTAAATTCTTAATTGCCTTATAAAACTTCAGCAGAAGGTACATTTCTTTTAAATTCAATTTTGAAAATTCAGAATAAGTAGGGATATGATAAATCAAAAGATTTTCTTAATTTCATTAACATTTCATACAGTATACTGAATATTTTGCCAATTTAGATTTGTATAATATATGATAATCATCTGATAAAAATATGTTAAAATAATTTATCAGAATTTCTGAAAATAAGAAAGAAGCACACTGCCACTATTAAATATCAATATAGAAAAGTCAACTTGATTGGTGATTATGACCAAGTACATTTTAGATTTTAATTACTATCAAAGTCCAACATTTGTCAGTAATTAAATGTTTATGCTTAGATTGAGGTTGAAAATATGAAAAAAATTAGCAGCTGAATTATAACATTTTTGCAAGTTAGGAAGACATTTCTCATTGGCAACATTTTTTTCATTGTCATAAACATGCTCCTTTTTCTAACTCATGCTCATATAGTAAATAGCTCTGATGGCTTTCAAATTTTTAAACAGTTTTTTATAAAGAGGATAAAAATATATGGATAAGTAATCATCTTAATCAGAATGTATTAGTAAAAGATGACATTAAAACAGTAAAAATTTCATCTTTGCCATTGACAAAAAAATTACTTGGTATGTTAAATTTAAACAGTAAGACTTTTTAAAACATGTAATTAGGACTGTTTAGGACTTTATTAAGGTATACTGCATTACTTTAGAATCATTAAATTAAAAAGCCATTCATTAGTAGAATTGAAGTCTTAAGACCTGCAGATAATAATCTGATTTTCACATTCCAAAAAACTGAATGCAAAAGTTCAGGTATTGATTCTTTGGACTCTTATTTTGCTTTCCATGTGAAACTTCAAGATCTTTACAGACTTTATAAATGTACTAAGAAACTTTCATGATGACACTCTGATTTTAATAATGGCAGGAGCTTACTTAGCTTTTTAAGAATATTGTCATCAAAGGGGTCTCAAGCATCTTGTCCTTGATTTGTACAATCTTCGGATGGAAAAATGAAGCAAGCAGAGAGATCTTTTATTGCAGGCTGTTTACTGTAGGCCAGTAAGTAGACTCGAGGAGCTAGAGAGCCAGAATTGATCGTGAAACTATATGGCAGACTTAAAAATAACTCTGTGCCATTTGGTTGCATACCTCTAAAGACCTTATGCTGAACTAGACATCATCACAGAATTTGTAACTATTTTAAAACAGAAAGTAGATCTCTAATCACAATATCCCATAATTCTACTTTGTTGGTTAATCTATCAACCTCCCTTTAGTAGTAACATATCAGGAAACACATTGGCTCTGAATTGTTGTGTTATCATATAAGACAAATACCAATGAGCGATTTTGAAAATATACATGCATAATTCACTCTGCCATAAGGCTCCCAATCTTTGCAATGCTCTCTAGTCATTCACATTAATTCTTTAAAACAACAACAACAAAAAACAAAACAAAACAAAAAAACCTAATTCAGGCCGGGTGCAGTGACTCACGTCTGTAATCCCAGCACTTTGGGAGACTGTGGCAGGTGGATCACCTGAGGTCAAGAGTCTGAGACCAGCCCGGCCAACATGGTGAAACCCTGTCTCTACTAAAAATACAAAAATTACCTGGGCTAGAGACATGTACCTGCAGTCCCAGCTACTTGGGAGGCTGATGCAGGAGAATCACTTGAACCCAGGAGGCAGAGGTTGCAGCGAGCTGAGATAGAACCACTGCACTCCAGTCTGGGGAACAAAGTGAGACTCCTTCTCAAAATAAAAAAAGTGAAACAACAACAACAACAAAAAACCCCACAATTCAAAAAATACATATTTACATGATATATTTATATAGGGCTGTATTTTATACGAAGTATTTTTGCATGAACTATCTCATTGTAATGGTGTCAAATTTACAGTATTACCAGTCCTCAATTCTCTATTGTTGCTTTAAACAAATAAACAAAAATACCCCCAAAAAACCAATTTCCAACATTTGCATACCATACATCACCAATTACATACAGATGTAAGTAACATCTGTCACTCACATACAGTCAAAAAAGTCCACCAAAGGAAGCAACACTGTGATGGGAATTCTTGAATGAAGTGTTAGCCTGTGAGTTTTCAATATATTGCCTTGAGTTAGTGATCCTGCATTTTCCTACTTTTTAAAATTGGTGTTATGATGACAATTTATCAGTTGTGAGGAAGACAGAATAATAAAAGCTTTGCTTTTGGAACTATAAATTGCTGAAAAAATCATGAGCTTGGTTCTGTAAGGTTATTTGCATGCTTCTCTTTAGAGGACCTTAACTGAGGTAATCTTGGCTTTTTAGCCCCTTTCAAGTAGAAGCAAGGTATTTCTCAACGTTAAATCCTTAGATGCTCGTGGTCACTTGGACACAGAAAAAACCCAATCACCTATGTCCTGAATGGTTTTGCCTAGGTTTCCTTCTAGTGTTTTTATGGTGTTAGGTCTTATGTTTAAGTCTTTAATCCATCTGGAGTCAATTTTAGTGTAAGGTGTCAGGAAGGGGTCGAGTTTCTGCTTTCTGCATATGGCTAGCCAGTTTTCCCAACACCACTTATTGAACAGGGAATCCTTTCCCCATTGCTTGTTTTTTTCAGGTTTGTCAAAGATCGGGTGGTGTAGGCAAGGACTTTATGACCAAAACACCAAAAGCATTGACAACAAAAGCCAAAATAGACAAATGGGACCTAATCAAACTCCACAGCTTCTGCACGGCAAAAGAAACAGTCAATAGAGTGAATCGGCAACCAACAGAATGGGAAAAAAATTTTGCAGCCTACCCGTCTGACAAAGGGCTGATATCCAGAATTTACAATGAGCTAAAAAAGATTTACAAGAAAAAAACAAACAAGCCCATTCAAAAATGGGCGAAGGATATGAACAGATACTTTACAAAAGAAGACATACATGAGGCCAACAAACATATGAAAAAATGCTCATCATCACTGGTCATTAGAGAAATGCAAATCAAAACTACATTGAGATACCATCTCACGCCAGTTAGAATGGCGATCATTAAAAAATCTGGAGAAAACAGATGCTGGAGAGGATGTGGAGAAATAGGAACACTTTTACACTGTTGGTGGGAGTGTAAATTAGTTCAACCACTGTGGAAAACAGTGTGGCGATTCCTCAAGGACCTAGAAATAGAAATTCCATTTGACCCAGCAATCCCATTACTGGGTATATATCCAAAGGATTATAAATCGTTCTACTATAAGGACACATGCACACGAATGTTCATTGCAGCACAGTTTACAATAGCAAAGACCTGGAACCAACCCAAATGCCCATCGATGATAGACTGGACAGGAAAAATGTGGCACATATACACCATGGAATATTATGCAGCCATTAAAAACGAGGAGTTCACGTCCTTTGTAGGGACATGGATGAACCTGGAAACCATCATTCTCAGCAAACTGACACAAGAACACAAAATCAAACACCACATGTTCTCACTCATAGGCAGGTGTTGAACAAGGAGAACACATGGACACAGGGAGGGGAGCACTATACATGGGGGTCTGTTGGGGGGGACAGCGGGGGGGTGGGGAGTTGGGGAGGGATAGCATGGGGAGAAATGCCAGATATAGGTGAAGGGGAGGGAGGCAGCAAATCACACTGCCACGTATGCACGAATGCAACAACCTTGCATGTTTTTCACATGTACCCCAAAACCTAAAATGCAATAAAAAAAAATTAATTAAAAAAAATGAAAAAAAAAAAAAGAAAAAACCCAATCAATATGCACCAAATGTTGTTACTGGGGCCTTTTTTTCTCCTAAATAGTAAAGTAATAAGCAAATTCAAGCTATATATTTATTTCACTATGCAAAGTTGTCACAACAGCACATTTTCTTCACTAATCATGTGGACTACAATCAAATGGATGTCATCATAATAAAAAGTTCAAAATCCAATTTCCTTTTGCCTGTGCTATCCACTTCCCCAATACCCTCTTAAATTCAACAGTTATAAAAACCAGTGAAGGAATTACAATTCAGAATGCAAATGATTATACATACAAGATTAAGTGACCTTAAACAATTAATAACAAGATGCTTAAGAGAAAGATAATATAAAAATATACATTGCTTTTACTATCAACAAATGAGAGAAAATAATTGAAATGATAATTGGTGAAGTAAATAATGTCAGATGAGAACTCTGAAGTTTGAAAAGTGTACCCACATGTGTTTTATCATATAATCTTTGAAATAATACTTCAAGAAAAGAATGTTATCAGGCCTATTTCATGAATGAGAAAAAATACGAGGAGGAAAGTTAAGCCTGCAAAAGATGACACTGGAATTTAATGCGAAGAGTTCAGTGATTCTTCAAAATTTGACTCAGATCTTTTTCTTCTGCTATATTACGTGAGGCGTACATACTTACACATCCTAGGGAAGGCAACAGGAACATTAACATGGAGTAAACATACAAGATATCACTAGTAACATTCAGGATGTCACAGAGCTTTCACAAGTTGGGATCCACTATAACAGTATATGACAATGTACGGTACTGGTATGATATGGCTCTGTGTCCCCACCTAAATATCATGTTGAATTGTAATCCCCAGTCTTGAGGGAGGACCTGGTGGGACGTGACTGGATCATGGGGATGGGGCTTCCTCTTTGCTATTCTCATAATGGCAAGTGAGTTCTCATGAGATCTGGTGGTTTAAAAGTGTGTGGCGCTTCTGTTTTCTATGCTTTCCTGCTGCCATGGGAAGACATGCTTGCTTTCCCTTTGTCCTTCCACCATGATTCTAAGTTTCCTGGGGCCTCCCAAACATGTTTCCTACACAGCTTGCAGAACGGTGAGTCAATTAAACTATTTTCTTTATAAATTATCCAGCCAGTTCTTTATAACAATGTGAGAATGAACACAATGTATTAACAGGCATTCAGTCACAGAATTAAATACTGAGAGAGTTTATAGTGTGTGTGTACCCTAAGGTGTCAAAATTAACCTGATACCATCATTGGCCTATATTCTGCTTATCTAACATGATAGGCTAATTCTGTTCTTATTAATTTATTGACCCCCAAGTATATACTCATCCTTCCCTCACTCTATCCATTAATCTATCATCTGTTCATTTAATTCAGTTTTGAAAATACATATTTATTGAAGCCCTTCCACATATTGGGCACTTTTCTAGGTAGTGGTGATGTGGGGAAAAATAAGGCAGAAAAGGTCTCTGCTCTTAAAAGATTCATATTCTAGTGGAGAGACAAATAATAAATAAACACCTAAATAAACAAGAAAATACCATGAAGTGGTATGTGCTATGAAAGAAAAGAGAAGGGTGAATCAAGTGTGGGTGTCAGGTGATCAGAGATGGCCTTGTTGAGAGGTGACACCAAGTCCGATCTCTGAATGGGAAGCAGGAGCTGGCTACGTTTACAGTACTGGTTTCCTCAAGGGACTTCAGTGTAATGAGGAAACACATAGAAATACTATTTTTATATAACATGGCAGATGCTGTGATGGTGAATGCAGAAGTTTCTGAGGGAAAAGAGAAGAGGGAATAATAACCTAACTTGGGGCTCTGGGAATGATTCCCGGAAAAGAATGGGAGCCCACACAGTGAGAAAGAAGAAAGGATAGACAGACAGGGAACAGACTGCTGTGATGAGGGAAGCAGAGGCAGTTCAGCATGACTAGACCAAGATGGGTTGGTGGGGGAATGGTTAAGAGATGAGGTGAAGTAGAAAAACGCTAGATTATTTTGTGGAAGACTGGGCTGATAGAATTTGTTTCCCTTAGTGATGGGGAGTTTTTGAAGAAATCTATGGCCATATTTTCATTTAATTTATATCATTCCCCCTATACCATAAAGAGTATATTCAAGAGGTGACAAAACTATGGCCAAAGAATAAGCTACTACAGTTGTCTATGTGTAAAATATTGCAGGTCTGAAAGCGGGGTGGAGAAGAGGAAGAGCTCAAAAATATTTAAGAGGTAAAAGTAGACAGAACTAGTAATGATGAGATGCAAAATAGAGGAGGGGAAATGGAGTGTCTGAGTTTCAAAGGGTCCAGAGAACAAAAGGTGTTTCTTTGAGATTGGCCATGTTTCATGAATAACACCACTGGACCTAATTCCTCTCTTACAATTCATCAAAAGTCGTTCTTGCTGTTGGATTGAACATGGAAGGATCTCCCTGTCTCACCTTCTCTTGCTATACTGATTTTGGCGGGCTACTCTCAACATCTCTCATATCAACCAGGCTGCAGGGACAGGATTGAGATGTGAAAACCTGCTTCTATACTCAAATCATGCCCAGTACTTCCCTGGTCTGCAACTCATCCACATGTTTATGTTTGCCCATCTGTATTCCCACAAGATGGAGAACCCCGTGGCAGGCAAAGACTATATTCCTCACAGTATCTAGTGGCAAGCTTCAATTTTAGTGAACGTTTAATAAATATTTGCAGAGGTAATTACTTTTTAAAAATAAACATGAAAGGTAAATAATACAAATTGCAGGTAATATGGTGGCATTTTATTTGTATACTTCATTTTTAATTAAAAAAATCACTTAGACTTACATGCTCTCAAAGGTACACAGATACAGAGGCCTTCTTTAGAAACTGTTACATGCTGAGTAAAGAAAAAGAACACTTCTTTATTAATTAGACAAATGGAACTGATGGTGGACTGGGTCTCTTCTCTTTCAAAATGCTGCTACACAGCATTACCAGGTATTTCTGAAACTCCCCATTGTTACCTCTAGAGAGGGCACAGTGGCGATTCGATCAATGCTGAATACAAAAGTAGAACACGGTAGTAGAATATGGTAATCTGCATTTCCTGGCTGCAAGATCTGTGTTTATGTATTCTTGGTATTGCTCTTGCTTTTGTCAGGTACGACAATAATCCTAAATTAATGAGTCCATCTAACATTGGCTACCAGAGGCTTTTAGGCATCTTTTACATAGTCATTTAAAATAACTACATTGCCTGAATTGTCTGAGTGGACTGGAAATGCTTTCTGAACTGATACCCTGCTGTTCAGACTAACACTGAGCAAGCGAGTCACCTGGAAAGTTGAGCAGGAGCAGCTGGGCTAGCTGGGGCCAAGCTTCAAGTGCATCCCCAGAGCAACATTTCTGCTTTGGCCAAGTGGGATGTGAATAAAATAGCTTCAAAGTGGAGTCCTTCTCACTCTGCAAACTCATTCTCTGGAGTGTGGCAAAGAATGGCTTCTGCATTTTATTGATCTCGCAGCTGACAAGTAAGCAGTGCCTCAAGATGTCTCACATCTTGTTCCTGAGTGTGCTGATTAAGCCTTTCAAATAAGCGAGATGCACAGCTGAATCCGTAACAGGAATGTACTGCTTTCATTTGCTCTATCTCAATATCCAGACATCTTCAGAATGAAAGGATTTCAAATTAGAGCCACATAAGAAACAAATCTCCTTTAAACATCTCCAGTCCTCCGTTTCTCTGAGCATCTCATCTTATAGGAGTGAGTCCTCTGCTGTGCTTAGCATAGCATGATAATTGTGCTGAATGCAAGCACTGGTGAATGGATTACTGATGACCTCCAGTACTGCAGAAATTAATGCTGATTCAAATGTAAGCTTTCCTCTGTGCCACTTGGACCACAGCCTTTCCTTTATTCCTAGCATTTGTTTTATTTTAGAGTTGTCTTGAGACCAAGCTTTAATTGGTGAGGGAGGGATCAAGGCCACTCTTTCTCATGCTGTGGCCTGAGGGTTAAAAGCAACCCTAAAGGTTTTTTTCTTTTTTTATTTTGATGAGTCTTGTCAGCTAAGCCGCCGAGCATTTGATTTGATTTCTCTCAAGGCTATCATTTTCCTGGTGTTAGGAAGTTGTATCAGAAGAAAGAAGGCAAGGGATGGAGTGAAGACGAGAAGTTTAAGAAAGGCTGGTCTCAGGAACAGGGCCTGAGTATTCCAGGTCGGGTGGAGGAGAAGGGGAAAAAGGAGGGGACGAGAAAAAAAATGTTCAGGTTAAGGAGACGGGCAAAAAAGTTTCCTGGACACAGAGTGAGAATGTGAAGGTGAACATGTACAACACAGCCTTCCCTTCACGTACTCATTCCCAAATTCCTGCAGAGCACCTCCTGGGTGTCAGCCTCTGGTTATGGCACGCAGAATAATCACCTTCAAAGGAATTAGAATGAAAATTCCGCTTGGTGATGTTCATCTCTCTCTACACAGAGAGACCGTTTATTTGTATCAGGGTATAAGCATTACATACAGTCACAGTAACCTTCCTTAGGAAAACAAGTAATTGAGAAATCCTCAATATTGTTTTCAAAAATTAGTTAAACTTATTTGGATTGCATATAAAATGAATGTGTACCTTAGAGAAAAGGCTGTTTCTTCCTATCAGATGGTCTGCATACCTTAGATAGATGCTAATTTTCTTTACAATTGTGAATACTGTGATTCTGTGATATTACGCTAGGAAAGTATTCTCTCAATTATATTAGGCCCTAGATTCTATTATTTTCCATACTGAAAGCTCAGAAGGCGTCCAGGTTAAATGAAGAGGAACAGTTATTTGTGCATTTTTTTTTTCCTCTTAGATAATATACTTCTTAAAGGTAGAGACCATGCCTTTTGCATTATTTAGGTTTTCAAAGCACTTAGCACAGTGCTTACAAATGGGCAGTTCTCAATATTATGGGTTAAAGTAAACTAAAACAAATCATTGCTGTTTGGAATTACTTTTCTTTTGTTTTTGAAGGTGGATTAGTCCTCCGAATGTAGACATTATCACTCTAAGGATTCAACATACTGGGTGTGTGTTAAAATCAAATGCTTTCTGAGTATGCTGGTAGGCTTGAAAATATATAAGAATCAACTCTTGCAGGTAGGGGAAACACTATGTTTGGAATGAAAACCACATTTATAAAGGCACAAATGCAGTTATCAGCCATGCAATCTAGCTATTTCCTTTAAAATGTGGCTATGTTTTCTTTACATTGTGTGTTATCTCAAGCCAATTATGATATAGTATCAGTTTAAATTAATTGTTTTCAATTCAGGAAAAAATTATGCCCATGAATAAGCTAAACTATAATCAGAAATTATCTATTAATATTTCTCAAAGCTGATTTGTGAGCATATTGATACAGAATGATAATATTATTTAAATGGTAGAGCCTGACTCTGGTATTCAAAGGCCAAAATTCTTATTTAAGATAATTCACAAAACTTGACAAAATCTAAGATGATTATCCTCCTATCACAGTAAACAGTTTTGCTATAGGACGACAGAGGTTATTGTAGTTTGCTTAAGATGCATTCTTTTAAAATGGAAAAGTATTTGGATTTTTAAAGTGCTAAAAACAATATGGATCAATGAAATATTTGTCTGTAGTGTCAAAAGCCTGAAATCCAAAATCCTGTAGATGTATACCTGTTCTTGCTTTCTGACAAAACATATAACTACATAGGAAAGAGCTAAGAAGGGTATAATGCCAAAGTTAAATGCTAAAGGAGGGACTCAGTTGCTTGAAGAAACATGAGTCGAATACTGAATGTAAATATTCAAACAGTGCTGTGTAGAAGACACATTCCCATGCTTTTAAGTTATTTATATGTTTTAAGATTTTTTGGCAAACGTACATCAGGCTAAGTGCTACAAGGCATTGTCTTTGATGTTTTGTTATAAAGCAATATTACTGCCATGTCAGGCACTGATTTTTATTTGAGAGATAAATCATAGTGCCAAACCCAATTGCCAGCTGTATCTAGTTATTTTGTTTTCTGTACAATGTAGTTATCTTTTCTTCAGGCTAGATGTTTTCTCAGGTCAAGTGTGAATTCTTAGTGTTCCAGAGGTCAAAAAAAAAAAAAAAAAATCCAAGAGATGAAACAGGAGGCCATTGCAGGTGGCAAGGAATGACATACCAAGCTCTCTCTAATACTAGTACACTTCAGAAAGTTGTGGAAGGAATGACAGAGAGCAAAATGGAGCCTGGAAAAGTATAGTAGACGATTTGTTCATTTGAATTCTAGGGACATCTATATTATGCATTTACTTTTAAAAATGTAAGAAAATGTTTTTTATCTAGAAAATAATAGGTAATACCTGCATAATCAGAGTGGTATTAGGGTTGGGCCAGGGACTAAACATTCTTGCAATTAATTTTAAGTCTGCTGTCTAAGTCATAACCTCTGCTGTGCTGTGTTTCATCTTTCCAAATAAAAAAAAAAATTTCCAGCATTTCCAGTATAAAGTTGAAACAGAGGATGAATTCTTGATAATATGCATTTACTAACTGAAGCTTTCTACAGATAAAAGTGCCACAGATATTTTATAATATTGTATTTACAGTGGCTTTGGTAATCCTGAAAGGAATAATTCAACATAGAACTTTAAACATAACAAATGTAAAGCTACTAAAACAAAGGATGCTTTACCAATTTTATAAAAGAAAATCTAGGAGGATTTAATAGAGTAACAATTTTATTATGAACCTGTTGAAGCTAAGCCAGCTTTTCATAAATTATCTCTTATTCAATAGGGATTCAGACTGAATGTGTTTTATAATGTAGTGAATATGGAAAAGTATATCAAAATAGGAAAGTTAAATTCTGTTTTCAAATTTATTATATGTAATAATAAAGTATACTCTGACATTCTGTAGTATAGTATCCAGGTTAAATACTTATTTTCATGGAACAATATTTGTAGTAGAAACAATATGTAGAACGTGCTAATGCTACCTAATAACACACACATACGTTTTAGACAAGTGAAAGTATTAAAAAATCTTAAATCTAGATTTAAATCCTTAGCTGCTGAAATGGGTATGGAATATTAGTTATGTTCAATAAGATATCCATAATGCGATAAATTACTACTTTTTAAAATGTTGCAGCAGAATGCATTATTGCTATATAGTTTGGCCTAGTGATTAAGTAAATAAATAAATACACTTCTTATAAACATATTAAAATATAGGACAAATACAAAGTTATAAATAATCCTATCCTTGTCCATTATAAATTGGTAACTTTTGAAAAAAAATAGCCAAAAATAGAATTACCTGCTTTTCTTAAGCTTTTAAAGGAAAGAAAACTTAATTTTTTTTTCATGTAATGTTGTAAAAAAGACTAATTTCTCCAGAAGCTTTCATCCTTCAAATATTGGCTAGCTCACCACTCTAGTATGTTAATTTATGGGATTAACTAGGAACTAAGTAGGGACTATAAAGTCACAAACATAAAATGATACGTAGTCATTATCACAAAATGAAAATAACAGAATTAACTTCATTTTTTACAAATTCTATACAAATGAGAATAGTGACTAGATTTTCTTAGAAATCATTAAGTCCAATACTTCAAAAACAGTAAATGAATTTTTTTTAACCTAATAGTATTATGGATATAGCGGGATATAGTCATTGTTTTAATATAAAGGGAAGATAAATTGCATAAAAACGCACAAAGCAAACTAGAGATGTAAATTTTACCTTACATAAGTATGAAAATATCTCATTAGTTGAACATTTTTCTTCAATTACTAAAATCCTCTTAAACTACCAAAAAAAATAAAAATAAACAAACAAAAAAACAGAAGACTGTGTGAGTGAGCTATAAATTGCTCAGACAACGGGTTATGATAATACATCCTTAGTGCCTTCATATTTTGAAAAGTTATCAGCTCAGCTAAACTAAACCTGCAAAGATAAAAAGATAAATAGAATCACTCAGTTTATATTTATAGATTTAAAGGTACACAACTTCATCAGATCACACAATTTACAAATGCAGGTAATTTATTTGGCAAATAACTATGGTAACAAGTATAATGTAGTGGTAACTTCTGATGTAACTAAAGCACCTTCTTGAGTTTTCACAAACTTTCTATTGTATCAGTTTGTCAAAACTGTCCCTCATCGCAGTTTTGGTTAAGAACACAAAGGCAAATACAAGTGCAAAAATCTCTATTCCAAACAGACCCCTAAAGAAAAAAATGTGTCCTACTTCATTGAAGTATTTGAGTTATGATGCTAGGAAGGTTTGAGTTTGAATTTCTACCTCACCACTTACCAGTTACATGGCCTTGGGAAATTGTTCAATCTTTCAGCTCTGTTCAAGCTTCAGATTAACAAAGCTTCAGATTAATCCAGTGGTGTACAAATTAGGATTAATAGGAAGCTTTTAAAAATTCCAGTGCCAGGCCACATCTCATGAGGTACCAATTAAACTAGAAAGCTTTGGGGTACAAGCCAGACATACGTATTTTTAAAGTTCTCAGTGATACTAATGTACAGCAAAGTATGGGAAGTGTGCTAATCGTGTGTATCAGGAAGAATACCACCTGTCTTACAGGTTTGTTTCACAGGTTTGAAACAACATATTTTTAGCACATAGTAAACTACATGGCAACCAATATGCCTTTAGTAAATGGTAGCTTTTACATTGTTGTTTTATTGCAGTAAAAGTAAGAGATAAAAAGTCATAGTTGGAAGAGACTGACTTCTACTTTTACTACCTGGAGACACATGTTTAAACATATGCTATTAGTTCAGCCAGGTTTCACATGCATTCAGTTTTTTTCAGAGAAATAAAAAAAGGCGTAGAACATCTACTCCCATTTCCCATGCAAAATGTTCTTCAATAATAAAAAATGTGAATACATACATAAGCACAATTATTAATCATGAGCCGTTACCGAAAATGATTCAAACTATCATGCCACTTGGCATCTCCTCAATACCACATTTATCATCAGATATTTCTGTCACCAAAGCATTCAAATTATCAGATAAAACTCTTTGCCTGGGGGAAATATAAACTATGGCTTCTTGTAATGAATGAAAATGAAATGATTCCCCACAGTATATTGCCAGACTCATTGGAAATAAAAATAACTAATTAAATAATCTTAGCTTAAAATAGGTCTGGGTCTGGCAAGCACTTTTCTTCATTGTGGTGCAAAATGAGGCTGTTCTGTGGAAAAGTTTCATATTAACATTTTGATAAATCAGATTACAACTCTGAAAAGCACTTTTATAATCAAGTTTTTCCCCCAATTTAATATCTGAGTAATTCTATCTTTAGGATAAATGGAGATGAAGTTTTACCTGCTGGCAGTTTTGTTGGAGCAATCAAAGAAATCTCATTTCCTAAAGTCCATAACTGAGAGTAAAGTAACAAACCATTTCCCCCCAAACTGAATAATACCTGATTTCCGTATCTTCGGCATATCCTTTTTTGTTTCATCATGACTTATATTTCCAAACAATTTGAGAAGAATGTTAATATCCATTGTTTCAGATTTCTAAGGACATAATGGGGATGTCTTGGGAAAGAAAATTTACAAAATGCCCCCTGGCACCCAACAACTCTTTCCACAATCTGTTTTTGAGATTTAAAAAAACTATGCATAACTATTGGTTTCTTCTGAAGTGTCATATAAAGAAAGTAAAATGAAGAGACAGTTCTAGAAAAATAGAATGTCAAATTTAGGAAATGCACACCTTTGCACAGAAGTTGTCAAAAGCACATGATAAAAAATTTCAGGTGGTACAAGAAAATATTCTGGCTTTTTTTTGTTCTATATGTAGGAGTGTGGCTTATATTTTGATACAGAAGTCAAGTGGGTGGCAATATCCACTTAAAATCTCTAAAGAGCTGAGTGATTATTCTTCCCTTATTTGCATCTTCTTTCTCCAGACATCAGCCTCAGCATTGCCTAGCACTTGGCTGAGTAGTGGTTGAAGAGGAGATGGATGGAAGGAAGCTTGATAAAACACTAGTTTAAGTGTCTTATCATTTATATAAAGATTGTTACTGTAACACCTAGAGTTTAGGACTCTGTTTCCTTACTCCTTTAGATGACACAAATGCCATGGCATGAAAATCATCTAAAAAGAGCATTTTTTTCCTTTGTCATGATTAA
Organism: Aotus nancymaae; assembly: GCF_030222135.1. Taxonomy (NCBI): domain Eukaryota; kingdom Metazoa; phylum Chordata; class Mammalia; order Primates; family Aotidae; genus Aotus; species Aotus nancymaae. The sequence goes on from NW_026988425.1 coordinate 76,428,895, forward strand.
TTACTTGTCCATGACTAAAAATTCAATTTTACAAATAAAATCAGAAATTTCTAACCTTCCTATTAGTTTTGTTCTTGGGTATATCCAAATGTCATCCTGACTGGAAGACAGCATTCTGAAAGTGTATCCGTAGCATTAGAAAAGAAAGACAGTTTAATCACATGAAACCAAAGGAAAATGTCCTTATACACGTCTCTTTTTCATGAAGACTTGGGCTGAAAGTGATCTTTTTAAGGTTTGATTGCACACTCTGAAGAAGCCTGTCAGGGGTTAAAAATATTAAGCACTAAGTTAAAAAAATATGAAACGGAATAATGATAATACCAAACATCTGTGTTCCTAAAAGGTCTGTAACTTCAGCAGAAAGTTTGCCACTGAGTCCTCATTCATATATACAAATATATATACATATAACAGTGACAGTAGGGAGGGGACTACTACAAAATGAAAAGTAGATCAGGCTGCTTTAATGATTTAGAATTATACTGTGCTATTGTCTACAGTAATACATTATCTGTACAATTAGCTTATTAAAGAGGTAGAGCTTCTCTAGTGATTATACTCTGGTGTATACACGCTGAGCAATCCTTAAGAATTTGGGTCTAACCCCTCCAACTTTGTTTCATTACTATCTGCATAGTTGCTGAAAGTGAGAAATCAAAATACTGATAAGTAATTCAGAAGTTTCTAACTGGAAAAGATTTTAAAACAACAAAATTAATATTTTAAGTGAAGTTGTAAATAAATACTATTAGTTATATCAGCTATTAAATTATGTGCTAATTTCACTGCTTAATTCATTCTCCCATTCTCTCTCTTTTCTCATCTAGCCAGTTTTGTTGTAGCCCAGAATCTCACTGCCTGTACTACTGCCTCCTCCTTCTTAACAGAGTCCTCTTTATTGATCCTACGGATTCAGAATATACTGCATTCAGAATATACTTCCCAATTATCTGACCAGCTCACTATCCTAGTTACATATATGTTTTCAATAGGTCTCCATTGGTCAGAAAAAAAAGTTAATCCTCTTGGCTGCTTGAAATTTACCTCCTAACAATATCAAACTACAGACATTAGACTGAAATTTACTTAGATGACAGTGTAGGAAACATTTTTGCAGCTCATGCCTCTGTCACTTTCTTCCCTGTTCCAGCTGTCCCCCAAATTGAGTTAATTGTGCCAATCCTGGGCTGCAAAAAGACCCTAAGCATACATGAATCATAGCACTGGGCATTTAAGTATACTTTTAATGGGCATTCATGTATTTATAAATTTGTCTTCCACATTACATTGTCAATTCCTCTAGAACAAGGGTTCTATCTGGGTCCTGTCCGATAAATAAGCCTATTCCTTGCATCCACTAAAGTGCCTGGAAGTAACAGCTGCTCAAAAACATCACTGATCAATTTAATTGAAGCTAACGTAACAGACAGTATCTCCCTCTAGAGTGGTTCCCTATCTTGCAATGCAAACTCTTGTAGCATTTTACCCATTCTCACCTTAAGTTCACTTCATTCTTGTATATCTCCTCATCCAATATCTTTCTCTTCTGCAACTAAGAGAAGTAATATCTAAAAGTGCAGATTCCCTTAATCCTAAATCAGATTTAGATGAACTGTCCATACCTCTTTCCTGATCCCTTTACAAAGGTATGGATTTGTCTTTTCTCTCACAGACCTTCCTAAAAAATACAAACGAAGCCTGCATATACTTATTGAAGAGAAAAGTATGTCAAGCATTTTGGCTTAAAACAACTCCATGAAGAGTAATTTTATTCCCAAATGTAACTGAGGCAGTTGAGACTCAGAAAGGTTAAGTAACTCCCCTAAAGTCTTAGAGCCAGGATTTGAACCCAGGTACATCTATTACCAGTGGGTCATAATAAACATTATAATATGACACACTGGAGGTGTTCTTTTGCTGCATATTCCTTAAGATGTGTAGAGAAACTATAAAAAATGATGATCAGGCACTTAGATGTCATGGTTTATAAAGACGTAGAATAGTGACCTAACTCACTTTGTGTTCTCTGTCACCGTTGTTCTGCCATGGTGTTTGGACTGAAGGTTCAACATGGACTGTTATTCATTCAACATTTAGCTAACATTTATTGAGCCTCTTCTTTGTTCAAAGCAGAGGTATAACATCTAATACTTTAGTTTTCTTTTTTTATTATACATGTGCAGAATGTACAGGTTTGTTACATAGATATACACGTGCCATAGTGGTTTCCTGCATCCATCACCCCATCATCTACATTAGGTATTTCTCTTAGTGCTATCCCTCCCCTAGCCCCCAACCCCTCAACAGGCCCCCAAGTACTGAGTGACCCCAATTACTTTATACATAATTCTATGATTCTGAATGACTGGCACATTTTGGTTAACTCTTATACTAGCTGCATTATTCTAAAGTGACGGTGTATAAGGTATTGGAAAACCAAATAACTAAATTGATTGTGAAATTTTACATTGATAATAGTCTGTTTTTAGGAGACATGTTATATGCATATATGTTATATGCATAGCCTCTGATGTTATGTTACATGTGTCAATTTAAATGAACTCCATTTTAGAATGAAATAAAATTAAATCATTAATTTTGTGGTTCCAGTGTGTGATGTTCCCCTTCCTGTTGAAAGTGATTTTACAGCTGCAGCAGTTTATTAGACACTAAAATCAGAATCATTTTATAATGAGAAATCCATAACAAGAACATGGTGAACTGCCTACCTCAAGAACTTCTACAGCCTTATTTTTCCTTTCTCTCCCTGTGTATTTTCTCTCTACAATTTAATAACTATTTTCACATTTCCTCTTATAAGAAAGCCTATTATGGCATAGTGCATTCTTCTCTGCTTAAGAAAATGCCTCAGGATAAATTGTGTAGGCAATCATTTTCAGTGCTAACATCTTCAAACATGAAGCTAGCATCTGGGCAATTATGACATTAGTCTGATTTAGAATTGAAAGGTAAAAGTTTATGTATAAATTTCAAAGTTTTTATCATTAATTTATCAAGAACTTTGTGTCCTAACCCTAGATTGTTTTGTTGTTGCTGTTAAATTTGTTTCTAATAGTCTTGTGTTTTATGTAAGTACATGATAATCCTTAGAATGAATAAGCAAATAATACCAGTTAAACATTCATATATGTATAAACTTGGATTTCCCCTGTATGTTTTCCTTTTCTATTATATTCACTTTAATGTAGAACCAAGGTTCATTATCTGTGCTAACAGATTAGAAAGTAAATTGAGTAAAATAAATCAGTTAATTATGTTTACTCTCCACACCTTGCAATCATTTGAAGTTAGTTTTAACTCCCATTTCTCAAAAGCATGGCTAATTAATAACATGAATTATTAACTGAAACATGATTTTTATAGGCTTTTAACTTCTCTCTAGTGCTTTATTTTTTAAGGTAGAATACTAAAAAAAAAAACTCATTTCAGTGAGTAACAAAAGCAGCCTAGCAGACAATTTATTTGTCTATCCAGCATCTAAAATGTCGAAAACTGTATGTACTAGGCCGGGTGTGGTGGTTCACGCCTGTAATCCCAGCACTTTGGGAGGCCGAGGCAGGTGGATCACAAGGTCAAGAGATCAAGACCATCCTGGCCAACATGGTGAAACCCCACCTTTACTAAAAAATAAAAAAAAAAAATAGCTGGGCATGGTGGCACGCACCTGTAGTCCCAGCTACTCAGGAAGCTGAGGCAAGAGAATCGCTTGAACCTGGGAGGTGGAGGTTGCAGTGAGCCAGGATCGTGCCACTGCACTCCAGCCTGGCAACAGAGCAAAACTGTCCAAAAAAAAAGTGTGTACTGTCATATTCTTGGAAGTAGTGGAGGTGTGACTAGACTGAAAAACAGTAATAGTTCCTTTTTACTTATATGTTATTAAAAAGTGTAAGACCAATATTATACAATTTTCTATTTTTTCTTTTATAAAGTTCAGTTTAAACTTGGATTAAATGCATCCAGTTGCCTGCTCATTATGTTTAAACAAGTGGTAATCTACTTCCCAATTTTACACCAACCAAAATAGATGAAGGGAACTCTATTCCTAGATAATTCTTACTAAACTCAGAGAAATCTTAGCCACTCAACTGCCTGAACTTACCAAATGCCCAATTTATCCATGCAGGTATTTTAGATGTTACCGAGAAGAAAAGTAAGTACATTGAAGAAACAATGTCTATTATTGACAAACTTTAGATCTGAAAAGGGATTTGGCCAACCAGACACAAGGGAAGACACGTTTTAGAAAGAACCAAGTAACAATAAGTAAATGTTATATGCACAGCGTCTGATGATATGTTACATGTGCCAATTTAAATGAGCTCCATTTTAGGATTGAAATAAAATTAAATAATTAATTTTGTGGTTTCCAAGTGTTCCTGTTTAGATATGGAATACTTTTTAATCAGAAAAAATATATTTAAGACAATATTAATGAACTGTTTAAAACAAGTGAAATGTCAACAGTTTTCCAAGTGAAATTTCCTTCAGAGATGTTATTGCCCCCTGCTAAGAGGCACAGAGATGCCCACTAGAAATTACTTGATAGATAATTGTGCGTTAGAAAAATTGCTTTCTTCTTACCCCATTGGCTTATCAACTTCATTGGACAGAATTTTATGTATTACTTTGTAATATTGTTAGGTTAATAATACTGCTACCCAAGGAACATGAAAAAGAGTTTTACATTTATGATTAGACCAAATACCAGAAGCACACAGTTAATAGCTTTGTGAGAACTTCTGTAGTGTTTTGCATAATGAATGAACTCATCATCGGTCCTATGATAAAATCCTTCTGACTACTCAAAAGGTTAAATGTGTAAAAATAGTTGATATTTTCCTAAACTATGAAGAAAAGTTGAATAACACTAAACAAATTTTTTTTCTTCTCAGGTGCACTTATAAACTGACTGCTTTTTTGATGTTAACCTTTTCATGCACAATCCTTTGAACCACTTATTATTAATTAATATGAGCAATATTATTAAATATAAATTCATCATTCATGCAGACAAGGAAGCAGAGTAAAAACAGAGAGAAGCAAAAATTCTAAAAGACTGTGGGATCTACAAACAGGAATAATGAGAATGAGAAAACAAGGCAGAAACTCAAGTAGTATGTAAGCCTTCCTCAGAATGTGGTTAACAAATGTAAAATAGTCCTCTTTTTGTAGAGGTAAACTGAGTGGATCTGTTTTCTTGGAATCAAAAATGCTAGACAAATGTACGCCACAGAGCAATATTTCAAGTGACAATATCAGGGATCACATGTCAGTTGTTTTGATATTTGTCTCAGCACTTGCACGATGTTATTGCCACAGCCATTTTCCAAAATGTCTAAGTTGTTAGATGATAAATCATTTCCATTTTTAAAATTCCAGTTTGACACACAGAGGTCTGTGAAAGCTTAACTTCCTTAAAGAAAGAAGGTCAAGCAAATGATAGAGTCATATATGTCTGGGATGCATACACTTCCTTAAATAACTTTAGGTATGCGTGAACTCTGATATCAGAAAGGAACTAAATTTATAAAACAGAACTAAATACGTGTTTAGTGACAGTACCTTGATGCTTTGAAACTGATGTGCACATTAACTGGAACTATCACGAAGTTAACTGGTGGACATTCTCCCTCCTCCTGCCCCCAAGTACTGAGTGATCCGTTACTTCATACATAATTCCATGATTCTGAACTACTGGCAGGTTTTGGTTAACTCTTACACCAGCTGCATTATCCTAGAGTGATGGTGTATAAGGCATTGGAAAACCAAATACTAAATTGATTATGATACTTTACATGGATAATAGTTTTAAGGAGACTGAAAAGAGTCAGTGGAATATGCTCAACTTCAGACAGCAGATCCTGAGCAGTAGGTGATGGGGAAGAGGTTGTGGGGGTGAGGAGGTGATGGTGGTTCTTCAGTTTACCTCTTTTCCTTTGTCTTTTAAATGTGGGTTAGTGTCCACAGGGAGGTAATTTAGAATACATCATCTCTCTACAGGTGACAAAGTTTCTAAATCTGCATAGTTGAGGAGAAGCAGAAATTCAATAAAAGCTCAACCTTGCTAGTAAGACCTCTGTAAATACAATGACAAAAATATTGCTTACAATTTCATCGTCAGCTATTTTACTTACATATTTTTATACATGGAGCTAGAGAACAAAATTCAGCAGAATGGCCAGGCCTGGACATTCAATGAAAATGGCTCATTGACAGCTTTTATCTCCAAAAACTTCATCCACATTACATTGGGAGAAAATATCTTTTGAAACAGATAAACCATTAACTCAGCTTTCTAAAACTCTGTAGTTTGGACCTTTTTGTCAGTCTGATGAACCCTAAAGGACCTTCTCAGAATAATGCCTTCTAATGTATAAAATGAAATACAAAGAAATTGAAGGCAATCATCGAAATATTTAAAAATGTGGGACTTATCAGTGTATGTGCTGATCTATTAATACATTAAATAAGAAGTAGAAGCAGATCTACTATAGTTTTATATTAGCAAAAAATGTCAATGATATTTTTAGATATTTGCAACATGTATTATGTGAAATGACTATATCTGTGATTTCTATTAGTCACAAAATCATAGGTACTGCTAACACTATGATTGGTTGTTGCCTATATTTGTAATTGATGAAAATTTTAAATTTCAGTCATCTGTTAATATAAATAAACAGATGATTTTTGTGTTTTCATCAAAGGACATAGACACTTCTGTCCACCCATCCTTTGTGGGTCCTTATGTAGGGTTAAGAACCTTGCATTAAGCTCTTAGAGAGTGTGACTGAGAATGCCTATATATTAATCCTTGTAGGAAAGTGCTTGTTTTCTGTTAAACAGAAAACAATTAACAGTGGTAGAATCCAGAAATAATTCTATTGGAAAAGGAAATAGCATTATTAAGTTACTGCCAAGTGAGTATGAGGCAACATTTATATACCAAATTGTCGTTTCGGTGATGTTTAAAAATTTTTGTGTCTGCCCAAGTGTACCAGAGACATATAAAGTGAATTTTCTTTTGAACAAACCACCACAAATATCTCTGGATTTTTCAGAGCTAAGAGCTGCGGTTTCAATTTTTCGGTGTTTCATAGTTAGATAATAGTGCTGAGTATTTATAGGCTTCCTTATATAACTATAGTTCTATCCATTTTTCTTGTCAGAATAGTTTATTTTCTGTCCCTGCTCCTGTTTTCCTTGAATTTTAGTATTGGATTTACTGACTTTGCTCTGGCTCTCCTTCTTTTTATAGAACCATATTCCTCAAGTTCAATTTATTTTTAGGTTGGATACTTTATGTTTCCATTCCCTTTGGAGCTCTAAAAAGAACGTGATTATTGACCAGATAAAGCTATTAAGGTAACTATTATGAAATTTATTTTTAGGTCTTTAGTCACCTTAATGGCTCTTTGGGGTTTAAGATATGCTCAAAGTAGAGTGCACCATAACCTGGGAGGAGCAGCCTGTGGCTATGATTTTCTACTCAGCACCTGCTCAATTTGGAGCACTTGCAATCTGGCATTCTTCTCTACACCCACACAATTATGTAAGGGCCATTAATGGTTTTAGCCTCCACATTAAAAATATCTTTCCTTAGGCCTGTATTTTCTTGACCACCTCCTATTCTGGAAACACTCTTCTTGCTGTAAGTCTGCATTCCCCTTCTGTTTCTTGGATCATCCTTTTAATTTTTGTACTTTTGCAAATAAAACTTCTTTTACCTGACTTAAATTTTGTACTTAGCCATTTTTACTCTCTTTACTTTCTCCTTTGGCAATGCTATCTAATCTTTTCACTTCATCATTCTCATCCAACCCCTAAATCTGAATCTGAATCTTAATTACCAATGCTTCCCTTAACTAAAATCTGCATTTTAATAACTAGCTGTACTATCTTATCAGGATGTCCAGTTGCACCTAAAATTCAATGTGCCTAAGCAGTGAAAAAAGCTGCAGTGCCCTCATTCTTCAGTTGAAGAAGATTGCTTTGAAGATGGAAACTTGAAACATGCATTTGGCTTTATGTCTTACATGATGCTGGAAACCACCACTTCCAAGTGTGCTGATTCAGTTGAAAACTGTGGCTAGGGTCACACTAGTTGTTGCTGTCACTGCCAAACTCAGCTCTATAGTTGCCAGTAAAGTTTTATTGCAACCATTTGAAACCCTTGAGAGCTCAGGAAATCATGCCATCATTTGAAAAACTGTGCACATTTGGTGAAAGATCAGGAACCATCTATATTCTTTCTTTTCTTCTAACTGAGAAAGGCGTTTATCTCTGCTGCTTAGCAGTGTGATAAAACTGGAAATCCCAGTGGTTTGTGCTTGTAATTTCCCCATTGTGAAATAACCAATTGAGCCTCACTCTGGCAGTCAGACCCAAAATTTCACCTAAGTACCCAAGAATATCATGTTAACGTGTAGAAGATAATGTCTGTCACATAAATTACATTTTAACAATGTTCCAACTTTCTAGTCCCAGGATGACTTCTTTTCTAGTAGTTTCTTAACAGAGTTTTTTTGTGTGTGTGGGTTTTTTGTTTTGTATATATTTTATTGGGGTTCTTCCCCTGCTCTTTTTATAAGGGTGAGGGTTGGAGTGATAGGTGAAAAGAGTGATATTTTCAGTTTGAGAAAAATGCAATATTTTTCAATCATCCACTACAGTTCTAAATTTTATGAGAACTAAATCAAGTTAGGCCATTCTCAAACTCTCTTAATGTCTGAGTACTTTATCTTTCCTTGTCTTTGAACTGGAAAACGTAAGAGCAAGTTTTAGCCTGGAGAATAAATGCAAAACTAAATTATAATCTCTGGATATATACAGTTTAGCATATAAGGGAAATGTTGAAATAATTGAAAAATCAAAAAGGTCTTACTGAATGTTTAAGTAATTATTTGCAATCAAATACAACACTGTCAGGTAATGAGAATATGATTCAATTTGTTAGAAGTATTTAACAAGTCCTACGTGGTCTATTTGAGCATTTTGCAGATACTTGTCTTTCCTTTAATACATTATCACTGTAAGGTATGGTAGGTGAACCTTCAAAGTGTGATATTCTGTACAAAACTGTTGTGTAACATTTGGAAAATATATCCAGAGGCATCTGACTGAAGATAGAACTTCCACGTCAGAAACAAAAAATCCAATTTGCTTTTGTTATTGAATCAATTTTTTGTGTTTACTGTTTCAAAAACTTCATCCTGCAGTAATGTTGAAATCATTTCTTTCTTTATTGATATACTTGCACAGTATTCTGGATTTTTTTTTTTAACTCACGAAAACATCTTTTAAAAGAAGTGAGAAATTAAGTTAAAATAATTATATATATTCAATTATATATGGTTATAGTTATTTGTAAATGTATCCCTCTATGTTTATAGGTAGATTTTTAAATGCTATGCACCTTGGAGTTAATATTTTATGTTTGTCCAGAATACAAAACATACGTTAACTCATAGTCAATTCCTTTATTTATTTATTTATTTTAATGTTCACAAAAGGCACCAGCCTGAGGCAAACTGCTCTTCTCCCGTCCCACTAGAATTTTGGATTAATTTTTATATTATGTATTTCAAGCAAAGTAGAACACTCTTAAATTCAATTAGCCAGTGCTTTCAAAGACAAAAAGTCATGACCATAGTACCCTGTTCAAATTTCTAAAACAGAGCAGATATTTGTTATATGGAATAAAATAAGATTAAAATTAAATATTTATTTTTATTTTTTTCTCATTGATTTCTTGTTACATTTGCAATTTAAAATCTATTCTGATGTTTTAAAAATCCCTGGTCATTGCACAAAAACATATTTATAAGATTAATTTTTAGCATATAAACATGTTTTGCAATGGATAGATCACAACCCTAAATGAAATTTCATGACTCTATATTGTTAAGGCTCTATATTGTTAAAAGATAAGATATACTAAAGATTAATTATAAGATTATAAGATTAATAAAGATTAATTATAAAATTATAAGATTAATTTTTAGCATATAAACATGGTTTGCCACGGATAGATCACAACCCTAAATGAAATTTCATGACTCTATATTGTTATGACTCTATATTGTTAAAAGATAAGATATACTAAAGGTGCTATCACATATTGGTTAAATAATAATCTTAACTCATCCACTAAATATTGAGATTCTTAAATACAAAGGATCTACTTATTAGTGAGGATACCATCATTTTCTTTGTAAAACTCTCATCTCCACCACCCCCTCCTCTTTCTGTTTGAGTATCTACTATACATTCTTATGGTCTCAGCTTAAATGTCACTTCCCTAAATCCCCCAAACAGAAAAGGCTTCCCTGTCATAGGCTTCCTCTTTTTTGCCCTCATGGTACTTTCCATGTCTTATCACATTAAATATTACATAATTCTTTTTTACTCTCCCATTAATCTGTATATTCTATCAGAGTAGAAACTGAATCATTTCAATTACCATTGTTGTCCCAGCTTTAGACGGCAATACAATTTATTGAATGAATTAATTTATTCGTGTATGTTCTTGTAACCTTGTACACAGTTATGCTATGAAAAGCTCAGTAAATATTTGTGGCTAGTTTATTTGATCACATAATTGAATACATTCACTATATTGTAACATCAGACTTAGGCAGTTTTCTTATAAAACTTAGGTGTCCTTTCATTCAAATTTTCACTTCCTTATAGATACCTTTTTTGAAGAAAAATATTTTCTTACATCAGAATTTCTCTATGTTTTCCTTTTGTCACAGCTGAATAGAGAAGAGTAGGAATTTAGTATTATATAGTATAAAACTATAATCTCTGACCATTTTTATAGAAAATACTGGAATTATTCACTCTGCTCTTGTCATTCACTAAAATAACTCCAAATATTCATCTGCTTGTCATTCACTAAAATATCTGATCAAACAGCAGTGACATCTTATAATACTGTAAACATACGAAGAGATAAATCAAATTGGGTGTTTATGGTTCATATGTTATGATAGCCTTTTTTAAAAAAACACAGCAACCATCTCCTATAATAATTTGGGGTAGATAAAGAACATTTATTTAAACTTATATTAATGCCAGAGCATTTTTTAATTTTATGTACCTGTAAAACATGGTATGCAGGCATTATACCTAACTTCTACACTGCTTGTTCTCAAGGACATATGTTTATTTACTAAAGAAGGACAAGTTGATTGCATATATAATAAAACTTAAAATCACACATTATAACAAAAAAAAAGGTGAGACATAAGCTAATTTCTTTCCAAGTAACTCAAAAATCCTGTATGTATATATTTATGCAACTATTTATTTATTTACAACACGACCTAGGTATTTTACATATGCTATTAACTTTAATCTGCCCATCAATATATATACATCAAATGATATTATCAATTCCATTTGCAGATAAAGAATCTGAGGCTCACAATGGGCAATGGACTTATCAAGGCATAGAGTTACAAATAGAAAATGTTTATACTTCCAGTTCTATTTGAATGCAAAGCCTGCACTCTTTCCTCCTACGCTGCTGTCACTTGCCAAGGCCATTCATCAAGTGCAATCATTTTTAATGTGTACAGTGTAATAACAACATCCCTTTACCCCACAAGAGACAGGATCATATCATGCTTAGTGCTGCAGGCTCTGCAAATGCAATGCCTGGGATTAAGGTCAGGTTCGGAAGTTCAACAGCCAGGTGAACCTATGCAAATTATTTAATCACTCAATAGCTCAGTCTGCTCTGTAAAGTGGAAGCAGTAATAAAGAGTACCTACTATAAAGAGTGCTGAGAGGATTAAAAAAATCAATATTTAAAGTACTTAGGAAGGTTCTTGACACATGATAAAGTTTAAAATCAACTTATATGAATTGGTGAAAAGATATAGTTCAGTAAACAAAAAAGATTTGCTTGTCATTATTTACAAATTTGTCTTTTAAAAAGTAATAATTAAATATTGAGCATGAAATTACAAATCTCATCATGTATTTATCTACACAATGTTTTAGCAATTTTCAGTAAGTCTGTATTCAAACAAATATACTTGGTAGTACACATTGATATCAAAAGAAAGAATATATGGACCAGGCACCATGGCTCACATCTGTAATTCCAGCACCTTGAGAGGTTGAGGCAGGTGGATCTCCTGAGGTCAGGAGTTTGAGACCAGCCTGGCCAACATGGTAAAATGCCGTTGCTATTAAAAATACAAAAATTAGTCAGGTATGGTGGCAGGCACCTGTAATCCCAGCTACTTGGGACACCAAGGCAGGAGAATTGCTTGAACCTGGGAGGTGGAGGTTGCAGTAAGCCAAGATTGCACCACTGCACTCTAGCCACCTGGGAGATGGAGCGAGATTCCATCTTAAAAAAAAAAAAAAAAAAAAAAAGAAAGAAAGAACACACACACACGGAGTATATACTGTCTATATTTAAGTGCTTGGAAATACTAGTTAATTTATAATGATGGCTAAAAGAATTAAAGCTGCTTAAATAAGATAAGAAAATATTAATTTACCATTTAAAAAATATTCACAGGTATTATTTTAACATCCTTATAATATCGCAGACAGAATTCTTAAACAACTATATAATTATCTAGATTACTTTATTAAATTGGCAAAAACTGGATAATTGTGACATTTGGAAACATCTCTCAGTCCTTACTAGAAGATTTTAGTTTTCATTTTTAGTAGAACACTCTGAAATCACCCAAGTTTTTTTGTTTGTTTGTTTGTCATAATTGTTTGGAGATGTTGCATTATAAGGGCTCCCTTGATAACTATATTTTCCCAAAGTAGAGTCGGTGATAAAAATGAATTTGAGTGCCATTTCTGAAATTTAAGCATGTCATATTTAAGCACCCAGGAGGGAAATGTATACAGGTATTGTGGTCCACATAGTCCAATAAATGAGAACAATCCTAGTTATTTTTAGATTAGTTAACTAAAGTGTTATTAATTTTCATTGCACTTAATCTAGTTTAACATCATGTTCAGTTAAACTTACATGACAAAGCTTATCTCTTCTTATGAGAATAGTTTTCTCATTCCAATTCATCATCATATTCTTTTCAAGCTGTTTATGGAAATAACTGTCTGAACACTTGAGCTTATAACATATAAAAGGAGTGAGGGGCTGTGCACCGTGGCTCATGCCTGTATTCCCAGTACTTTGGGAGGCCAAAGTGGGTGGATCATTTGAGGTCAGGAGTTTGAACCAGACCTAAGTGGTAAAACCCCAACTCTACTAAAATTATAAAAATTTAGCCAGGCATGGTGGTGCGCACCTGTAGTGCCAGCTACTCAGGAGGCTGAGGCAAGAGAATCGCTTGAACCCAGAAGGCAGAGGTTTCAGTCAGCTGAGATCATGCCACTTCCACCCTGGGTGACAGAGTGAGACTCCATCTCAAAATAAGTAAATAAAGAAAATGAACAAAGGAATTAAACTAGGACTTTCATTAGAAGAATTGCTGTAATGTTGTGTTAAATACTACAGGAACATCTAAATGATTTTCACATATCAATCAAATGCAATTTCATGTGAAATATAAAAATAATAAAACTTAACTAAACTCTTGTAATAAATAAATAATAAAAATAAAAATGAACTGAGATCTTCCAAAGTAAATAAGTTGTATGGATCACATCTAGAAGCCTAAACTGAAATTATTTAAATCAGAAATATGTCTTATTTCTGATTTAACTCCCCTATAAATATAATTAGAAGATAATTACTGGAAAAACTATGGGAAACTTTTTTTGCCTAGTATTAGAAGTTCATTTTTAACATGAAGTAATTTCATTGTTATTGAAAATGTTTAATAGGTAATTGATTTGCATAATAATTATTACCAAATAATTTTGCGACAGGTCACAATAGAGTTAGATATAAATTTATTCCTTACAAAGTAAAAGTGTAACAGTGCTTAATTGCTGTATTAATTAAAGACATACATTATAGTAAATAATTGATAGTTATTTTTGTAGTATTTATTAAGGCAGTATCTTAACAAAAACATTTTGCTTTTAATTGTTTAACTTAAAATAAATATATTTGAGTTTTTAAAATGTGGTATATAAGTAGTTTTGAAAATATTTCATTTAATTGTATTGGCAAAGGCAGCCTTAATATATAGTTTAAAATTGTAAGTCTGGTAATAAATGAGGGAAAGCCTGCCCTCTTGGACATGACACAAAGTCCAGAAGAAAGCTTATCAATTATATTCCAGGGTAGAAGCCAGTACAGGAGTTATCATCTATGTAATGTCAACAACTTCCAAGATCCTAACTTCAAGCAGCTTAGATCTGGTACCACCTGTAACCTGTAGGTGCTTCTGTGTGCCCCATAGTAAGTGAATTCTCTGAGTTCTCAATGCGTAGAACTAAATCATCAGTGTGTCAGAATGCCCCTTTTTACTCTAGATTTTCTAAAAACTCTAAAAGACTACAGAAAAAAGTAGAACCATATCCTGAGAAAAGTACACAATAGGGAGAATAAAGATCCTTAATTTATTATAAGTTCTTAACATTCAATAAAATAAGAGCAAACATCCCAATAGGAAATATTTTAGGGAACTCCCTAAGTGACTCTTTCTGATCCCTTTGTCACGGCACAGAGAATAAAGGAAATGCTAGAATGTCGGGTCACATGACAGTTTAAGGGAGGCACACCACTATCATACTCATCTTCAAAGAGGAATCTGAATTTAAATATAAATATTATATAGATATGAAGCTCATTCAAAGAAAAGCAAATATTTTCTTTAACACAATATGAAAAACTGGTTGGAAGACATTAGGCACAAACTAATGACAGGGCAGGGGCCTCTCTCTCTCTTTCATAGCTTTACTGTCTCATAAGCCCCTCATCCCCAGTCTATTAACTCAACCTGTTCCTCAGTTCCGCCAGGCCTTATAGCTCCACATTCTAGGGCTCATCTTCTAGGATAGCTACACCCTCGGGTACCACTTCCTAGGCTAATTCATTACTGGAGAGTGACACTCATCCCCAGGAAGGGTTCTTATGATATGTCCCCCATTCAATCCTCCTTTCAGGAAAATGGGAAGGTTTCTCCTGACAATTGTTACCCTAATCAGGCCTCCTATGGGTTAGAGGTGGCATTACCCTGCCTAGACATGCTCAAACCCAGGTACTGTTTTAAACTATGCCAAAGTTCCTTCCTGGAAGGTTCTCTATTCAGGTATCAATTCTCTATTTTTGCTGAATGAAGGTGAAATAGTCGCTGACATCAGTTTTTTTGTTCATCATGATATTAAGATGTTCACTGACAGACAACTTGGATGTGCTTTTTAGCACAACTTTCAGTGTTGACTGAGCAACCATCTTCAAGTTCCGTGAAACAAAAATGGACGCAAGTGCTGTTCCTGTGACAGGCCAAAGAGCAGCTGAACCTGAGCTTTCGTTCGCTTAGTGGGTGGTTAGTTGAATGCTTTATGGGAAAGTTTCTAGGTTAGTTGGTTGGGTGGCTATTGGTCTATTTGGTTGTATGATCAACCTACTTACTCAGCCTTCCCTGTCTATCCTTCTGTGCCCTGCACCTTGTTTCATCAACTCATGCTCAATGTCCTTCCTCAATTATTTTAAGCTTAGAAAAGTTTTTTTCCAATTTGAGATGTTTCTGTAATATTCAGAATTTAATTATTTTGTGTAGTTTGTCCAGACTACAGTAATGAGCATCCCATTTTACAACATTATTTTATTTATACATATTTTTATATATATCAAATTATTCAACAATATTTCCTATTTTATTTTATAAAGACCATGGCCAAAGACAAAGAAAGAAAAATAAAATGAGAAATAAATTTCTTACTATAGCTGAAGAGAAAGAACCATGTGTGGGGTGTGTGTGTGTGTGTGTGTGTGTGTGTGCATGTGTGTTTGTGATAAAGAATGAACATGTCATGTGCATTCAGGTTTATATTAGACCTCTCTATTTAAAGAGGCATCTCAGTCTTGAGGAGAATACACTGAGCTGGAAATCCGAAACCTGTAGCAGTGCTTCTGTCACCAAATAGCTGTGAAAGCTTGGCCAAACAACATCACCTGTGTCTCAGTTTCTGCATCTGAATTCTCATCTGCGTCTACATTCTGAATTTGCATAACGTTGTTGTGGTGCTTAGATCATACAATATACATCAAAGCAGTAGCAGTATGAACTTTCCTCTAATTGTCCAACAATTATAAGGCTATATCATTAGTATTCTTATCAGTGTGTTTGGGCCTGATTAGGCCCCATCCCATTGACTTTAGTCCTGTTACTACTTTTTCCCAGCATTTTTTTTTTTTTTTTTTTTTTTTTGGAGAGTGGTGCTTTCTGCCTCTTTGTAAACACTTTAGACAAATACCTGCCCTGTCACTTGATACATCATTTCAAGACCTTACTGTCTTTGGCTTCCAGTAAGACAAATAAATAGTGTGCAACACTCTTGCTAGTGTGTGGGTTAGATCAAATGCATCCTCCTTTATTTTTACCTTTTATTAGTGATAGAGGCTAACTAGTTTATTTTATTTTATTTTATTTTTTAGATATGGGGTCTCATTGTGTTGCCCAGGATGGTCTTGAGCTCCTGGGCTCCTCCCACCAAGGCCTCTAAAAGTGCTAGGATTACAGGCATTAGCCAGCGTGCCCTGTCTTTCTAGTTTCAATGCCCTGAATTTACTCTCAGAACCAAAGTGTTGCTCTGGTGGGAGAAATTTCAGTCATATACATAATCATAAACCAAAATGGGATCCTTGGAACTTGGGTATCTGAGGAAATGTCATTCTTTTCAGGTCACAAGATACCACTTCTATGCATATTGTGCACTAAGTGAGACATCCTAGAGGATATGTGTATATTAATAACATACAACAAATATGAAAAGTACCATTTCAATTGATTATGCACTCTGAAAGCAAATAACATACAACAAATATGAAAAGTACCATTTCAATTGATTATGTACTCTGAAAGCAAATGATATTGAGTTTGGCCCAGATTCTAAGATAAATGTAGAAGATGTACATAAAAATGTATATGTATATACACACCCACACACACATACACACACACACATACACACACACGTGAATACTTACTGTATTGACAATTTCTTCCCATAAATTCACCTGGGCACTCGCAGGAATAGTTAGCAACGAGATCTGTACATATCCCACCATTTTTGCAAGGCTCAACTTCACATTCATTTATGTCTAAGGAAAACAGAAAGGAAAGAGGAAGAGAATTATTGGAAGAAATGATTAGGTATTGGAAAGTTTTAGACATTTTAAATACAAATGTCTTAGTAATGCTATTCCTTTGTGTATGTGTGTGCACGTGTGTGTTTAGTCAATAATACAAATGCTCCTTAAAACCAACAATTTATTAACCATTAAATTTAATCAATTTCAAAATAAAATTCAGAATCCCGAGGAAAGACCAATGGAACTAAACCACTCTCCCATTCTGAAAATAAATATGAGTAGTTTGGGGAAATACTCAGTGTATCCTTAGAACTAAATCAAACAAATTAACCCTGATAGAAAGATGAATTGGTTTCACTTACAAGATCGAGAAACCTCCCCTGCAGCAACAACTGCCAATTAACACTGTCTCATTTCATCTTAATTCATTAAAATTCTAACTGACAGAGATGTTTTAGTTTCTAAATAGTTCGTCTTTGATGAATATGATGAGAAGCAAATTAGAGTTAATAGCTAAAGCTCGTTACATGCAAAGTTTAATAAATGTAAATGATGATCACTTCCTAATCTCATTCAAGGATTTCTAAAATTATGATGACTAAAGGGACTTATTTTGATATACTACTACTATTATATCTGATGCAAAATCACATGAAATATAAAACACTGAGCAAATTATACTTCTTTCCTTGCTAATTTTGGACGATAGAGAAAACAAATTTGATTTTGAACACAAAAGAAACAATGACTAATTCAATCAAATATCAATCATGGATATTCAGAAATCATTTCCTTGAATCACAGCACCATGCTAGATTCTGTGGGAACTAGTACAGTAGCTGGAGAGCACACATAACTCCCCATCTGTTCCTCATCCTATGAACTACTCCAGTTGAACTCCCTATCTGCTTTCAGTTCTATAACTGTTTAGTGTTGTTTTTAACTGTATTACAGACTTGGAAATTGTCTGTTTATGTGCCTTTAGCTCTTTCACCTTGTCATAAAATGAGCTCTACAAATGAAGTTCCTATCCTGCCCTGTTCTTTGTATTCCTGAAAATGCCATACTCTATCTGGAAAACAACTGGGGCCCAAAAAAATGTTTCCTTACAAATTTTCTACCAGAACAATAGAAACAGTCATGTTCACAATGTTAAAAAATTTTATTCCAGATTTGTAATGTGCCTTCTGATACCCTATAAGGTATCAAACGGTAGTTCTGAAATCTTGGATTATTACAGTTGCTTAAAGCAAGATGATCATTAAATTATCTCTAAAAGGAAACAAGGAAAAAGTACTCAAAAATCTCAATTTTGCCCTTTCTTTTGACATAGTTTCTTCTAATTAGCATCACCTCTGGAAAGCAGAGTTGGTTACCCTCTCATTTGCTGCAGAAAGTCTGGTCTAAATTTCCTTTAGGTAATAACTTTCTCTCAACAAGCACCTATTTTTGGTTTCTGGTCGACAATCACAGCTTGAGAATAGAGACAATCCATGACTGTGTTCAGAAAAAATCAAAATAATGTGAGTACTTCATAATTTCAAATAGTAGGATAAAATCAGAATCTGCTAATCTCTAAAAGATCTCTAAAATTCTGTGTGTTGTAAAGTATGACAGACTCCACTGGGTGTGGTGGCTCATGCCTGTAAGCCCAGCACTTTGGGAGGCCAAAGTGGGCAGATCACAAGGTCAGAAGTTCAAGACCAGCCTGGCTAATATGGTGAAACCCTATCTCTACTAAAAATACAAAAATTGGCTAGGAATGGTGGCGTTCACCTGTAAGCCCAGCTACTTAGGTGGCTGAGGCAGGAGAATCGCTTGAACCTGGGAGGCTGAGGGTGCAGTGAGCCAAGACAGCACCACTGCACTCCAGCCTGGGTGACAGACTCTGTCTCGGGGAAACAAAAGTATAATAGACTCCTAAATACAGAAACTGTACAAAAATGAAGGATGGATGGGAGGGAGAGAGGCAGTCAAGGAGGGAGGGGAAAGAAAAGAAATTAAGTATAAGTGATTTCTTTTTCAAAATATAATAAAATATTCAGCTCTCTTTGTGCTTATCAAAATTTCACTTAGTCTTATAATTAGACTATATTTATAGTAGACCAACACGCAAAACATTTTGTAAGCCACATGAAAATCCCCATGCTACTTATTGTTGCCAACTCAACGTAAGACAATAATAATGTTTGGCTACCTTGGAACATGCCCAACACTCTTTATCTGTATCTTCTCTACTACAATTTGTTTTAGATGAGAACATGTCCATGGTAAACATCTTCACATCTTAGAAAAAACATTGCCATATTTTGTAAAGTTAGATGCAAAAATTTATTCTCATATATGTCTGAAGAACCCACATAAGCAAAAGATAATTTGATCTTAGACAAGAAGAAAAAGTTTAATAAAGATTAATAAGGATGTGATAGAGGTAGCAGTCTATTTCCAAGCAGGGAAACAGAATGAATCACAACTTTGAAGAAGAATGTTCATGATATGATGGTGTGTTTAGGTATAGGAGTAAAGTATTTTGGAGCAAAGAAGATGAAGGAGAGTGCTAGAATTCCCTGTCAGAGGATGTAGATAGGGACCAGAGTATGATGAACTCCTAGTGCAGGCTGATGGAACAGGGTTTTATTTTTTGGCAATGAATATCTGGAGCAGGATGAGAAGGATGAGAGGGTATTTCCTTCACCCTTCTACGTTAGAAGAACCTAGTGAAGCCATATATGAGATGGACTTGAGAAATGCATACAAGAAGAAGGGACAGAAGCCCACACAAGATTTGATGTTAATAGGTACAGCATATATTTTAAGTCTCATGTAAGAGGCTCTATGCATTTTATCATTTTAAGATTAAAATACATCATGAGTAAAATCAAACCCAGCTCTTGCTGATTTGTAATGTTAATAGAAGGAAGTTCTCATAACTAATGTGAGAATAATCAACAATTATTATATGTAGATACTGCTGTTTTTTGCTTCCTTAATCTTCCAAGTCTTTACACAATAAGTAGTAATTAAAATATGTGAGTGTAAATCTAATTGAGACAAATCAACCTTTAAACCTTTAGCTACAGATTCATCAGGCCCTATGTATAAATTGTCAGCAAAGCAAGTTATAATTAAGGACATCTGATCTTAAAAAATCAACAGTTAACACCTTTACCCAGAGGTTAACATGAAGTGGAATGAATTGGAATGGCATTTGCTGAACTTAAAATTCTCTGTAGATAGACTCAATTTGTGATAGAATGACCTTTTCATTGTTTAAATGTGCATTTTTCAATGTTTTGAAAACTCAAAAATTACTGAAATTTAAATACATAAAAATATACATGTTATCTTAAGATATCCATATTTTTAATATGGTAGCTAAGTTAGCAAAACATTTCAGCATAGGTACATTCCCAGTAACATACAAGCTTAGAGAACAGTTGCAAATTACACAGAAGCATTTACATATTGTATGATGCAGTTCTTTTAGCAGTGAAGGCTATTTGCACTATAATTAACACTGCAAGCAATCTAAATGGAAACTGACCTCAATTTGTATAAATCATGTTTAATTAAAGACTAGAAAAAAACGTTCACAGAATATAATGTAATGAAATGAAACAAACATGTTTGCAATAAATCACAGATTTATCTTTGTCACAGATCAAGACATTATCACTCCCAGAAAAAGTCCACATCCTTTCCAAATAAAGCACTAAGATATGCCATTTTATTAATAAAGAAAAAAATTGATACAGAAGTCCCCATATAAAATAGAAATTTCTATATTTGGTCAGATTTATAGTTTATTTATAATAATAATAGCATTCATAAGGTCTTGCTTCATAAAACAGCTTCAAAATATGATTTTATAATCAAGACAGTCAGGTGAGTCCTGAAAATATAAAACTTTGCTGCCAACCTTCCTGTGTCACCAAGGCACAGTGATGGGAACTGTACATGAGTTACAGATGTAAACTTAATGACTCACTCTTGCTTCCTGAAATTATATATATATATATATATCACATTTTGTTTTGATTTTTTAATGGAAGAAGAAAGAAGGAGAAGAGGGAGGAGGAGGCAGGACAGAAAAGAATAAAAGGTAAATAGTTGAGTATCTCTGAAAAGAAACACAAATTACTTTGAACCAAAAAAGTACTTTGCAAGTATTCCCAATCCTTTGCCTCTATTATAACTAATTACACAGAATCATTGCTTTTACACACATAACTCAGACTCTTTACTGGTATGTCATACATAACTCACATTACAGATTTGTAAATGTGTTAGATCATTTACCCACTTTGGCTTGGGTTTTTCCTAACAGAAATACACACTCTGGAGATTTCACTGAGAGAAGCTACTCTAGTAATTGACAAACTACTCGTATATATATATATTAAGATCAAGTTAAACACTCCTCTCTTAGGCAGTTCATCTTATGCACATCTGCATCCTGGGAAATGCTCAGTTACACCTAGTCTTCTTTGTCCTGGATCTTTGTCAGAACCATTATTGTGCAGATTACAGCCAAAAGCCCATGAAATTGACTTTGGAGAGGCAGGCTGTCAAAGAGTTTGTAAAATGAAAATTATATTTATTAATTCCTTATTGGTGCCTTCAGAACAATGCATCATCTGGGCACAATTTCTTTTCACAGAAACTCTGCAGCTTCTTCTCAGAGAATTATATTTAAAAATTCAGTAATCTCCTTCTTCATTATAGATTCTGCTAGTTGGCCAAGATGAAGAAGAGAATTCTTGAGTCTAATTCCCAGGAACCTCCTCCTCTGGAGACTTTTAAAACTAATTAATAACTAATTAATTATTTTGTTTTCAACTGGTTCACCTTTGCAATCTGCAGAAGAGGATGGCAGCAGTTTTCACTTCTGGGACATCATTATCCCAGTTCATCCTTGAGTTCTCTCAGAACTCCTTAGGAAAATGCCATCTGTCCCCAGTAGTTTAGCCACATTTATTTTGCCAAAATGGCTTAGCTGTTTTGAATACTGACCACCATTTGGACTGGGACATTCAATCTTTCTGGGGATAGAAATCTGTCTAACCTCCTCCTAGTGGAGACAAAGACAATGTATTTCAACCATAAATCTATTTTCTCTTCATGTACATTCAGGCCCCACAAACATCAACAAAGGACATGGTACTTGGGCTAAACACATTTTTTTGGATATATTAAAAGGAGACGATGATAGACCATGCCTCCCCCCAACTTTTTTTCCTTTCATGAAAACAAAATTTATCAACTTATTTATTTCTTTCCCTTGGGCTGTCTTTCCTCCAGCAATATTGGTATTGACTGTTAATTAGTCGGCAAGAGCTTATTTTCCAGAGCCTGCTATTTTTTTGATCCTTAACAGCACATCTTCCCTGGGCTCCCCATTAGCTATTAAATATTCTCCAGACCTCCCATGAGTGATTGTGTTTTAAAATTTGACCTTTTTATTTTTCCTTATCTAAAGCCTATGGTCTTTCAATTTCTCTTTAAAGATTGAATTTCTCTTTAAGATGAGTTTCTAGGAATTCTATTCCCTCACTCAGATGCTGAACTTAATTATGTCACAATCAGAATTATCTAGATAATTTGCTTCCCAGTCATTTCTGTGATCAGTTCAGTATATTTTCAATCTTCTGCTTTTGAACTCCCTTTTGATCTGGCTTTCTGCTATATTACTAGTAATTCATTTTAAAGTCGCTAATTAAAATCAGCATTCTTCAGTCAGAACATATCACACATACACGTTTTATAATAACTTATTGATAACCTTCACTTACCAAGAACAGTTGTATAACTAAAGCCCTAAATCCAAGAGATATTTATCCATTGCCTCTTTCTAACAAAGCTCATATTCTCTGTCCATCTCTATCATGACATCCTAGCATTTATTTTAAGGTCTTTATTTAGATGCAAATACCTTTGATACTAGTATATAGGCAATATTGATCCTGATTATTTCTATTATTATTCCAATAAAGTTTTATTTGCATTTACCCAGATATTTGGCCAGTAAGACAAGACGGCTATTCCAAGGAATATAAAAGCCAAAACAAGGGGAGGCAGGGAAGGAGTTAAGGAAGAGGTAATCAAGAGGATGTTATGTCTGTATAACTCAAATATTTGCTTACTCTAAACACACACACACACACACACACACACACACACACACACACATATATATAAATATATATATATAGCTTCATGCAAAACATACAGCAGAAGCCAAAAAAATCAGATGCCTCCTTCAGTAAACATTTTCACAAAAGGGCAAAACATAACAAGGAATGTTACCTCAGTGGCATGTATCATAGTCACTTGCCCTGCAATAAATATTTGTTAACCGGTAAGAAAGAACCAGGAATATTAGCAACCTTGGGATCATTACTTATTTGCTGTAATAGTGAGTCCCTTGCTTGGGGCAGGTGCTCCAGCCTAGTTCTAATGGTATTCTATTAAGGAAAACTGAAATTAGAGCAATGCTTCTTTTAAAAGTTGGAGCTCTTAAAGCATATCAATGCTCAAGTCATACACTTAGAGATACTGACTTAAATGGTCTTGAGAGAGACAAAGGCAGTAATATTTTTTTAAGGCATTCCAGTGACTCTTAAAGGTAGCCAATGTTGGCAAACACTGAACAGACAGAACCTCGACTTATGGAGCACATCCATCCATACACTTTTCCTTCTTTCCTTGCCTCTTTCCCTCCCTCCCTTCCTCTCTACTTTACTTATTTCTTTCCTTCCTTCCTTTCTTCCTTTTTTCCATGCATCCATCCATCCTTATTTCCATACTAGGTACTAGGAATGCAACAATTAATATTTCACAATCCCTAGCATTTCTGAAGTTCTTACAGTAGAGTATATAGCA
Organism: Aotus nancymaae; assembly: GCF_030222135.1. Lineage (NCBI taxonomy): Eukaryota > Metazoa > Chordata > Mammalia > Primates > Aotidae > Aotus > Aotus nancymaae. The sequence goes on from NW_026988425.1 coordinate 76,453,013, forward strand.
AGGAAATAATCATTACAGTGTAAAGTAACAAGGGCTGTAACAGGAAAATGCACAGTCTCTCAAAGGAACTCCAAATATCAAAACTAAATTGGTTTGGCAGACTAGGGGATGTTGAGTTTTAGAGAAACAGTCTAGCTCACTAGGGAAAAGTGCTTTTGAATTACGTGGAGTTATACATTATTGACCCTGTAAAGTTATTTTTCTCAATATGTATTTCATTTTTCTTTATATCAGTAGTCCGCAGATCTAAGAGTGACTCCTCCTTGTCGCATAGTTCTTTTCTCCAAGTGTGTAAGGTATATATTTCCGGGTTTCCTAGTTTCATTATCATTTATATATTTGCATATTTTAATGCTTTATCTAAAATTAACTATTCTTTCAGTTGCAGGTCAAATTAGTTCACTTGCAGCTCTCTCTAGTTTTAGCAGTCAGTCTTGATCAACCACTTTGGGGTTTTTCCTATAGTGAGTTATCAGAAACTCCATACAGCCTAGGTAAGATAGGATTTGTATTAGAGGCACAGCTATGCTTCACATAGTTTGCCTTTAACCATTTGTTCACTCAATCATTCATTCATTAAAATTCTGAGGAGCACTTTCCATGAATTGGGCACTAAAATACATAACTGGATATATCAGTAAGTAGAAACAGCTCTTGAACAAGAGATCTCTTATTTTCTATTCTTCTACTCAGGAGACAATTATAATACAATATAGGGAAATATGTGCTTTAGAACATTATGTACAAAATGTACTAAGATTTAGAAGAAGCACTAGTTTTTCTTAGAGGAGATATGGAACATTGCTTGCAGGATTTAATACATTTGGTGCTTAAAGGATGAGCAGGAGTTTTTATAGCTGTATTAAATTAGGAAGAAACACAAAAGAACACATTTTCAGAGAGAACTTAGCACTCTGAATTTCTGAAGCATGCACAGGGATTGTGTGGGAAGATACTCTGCATAGTGGTGACTATGTACTCTGGAACCAAATTTTGATGGCTGTTAAATCAAGTTAAAGAGTTTGAACTTTAGTCCTTGGATACAGGAGAGTTAATAGAGAATTCAAGAAAGGTAGAAGGGGACATGGGATTAAATAGATCTGTGTTTTAGAAGCTCATTCTCATACTCTAGACTTTCATTATTGGTATCATTTTGGAAAAATAATTCAAAAAGTCAGAAGGGAAATTTATGTTGAGTCCGTATTATTCAGACTACATAGTAGGATGGCTATAACCATGTTTGGTATGCTTAAACACTTAGCTTGGTTTGAAATGTAAATAAACCTCCTAATTTTTAGAGTTGCTAGATTTGGCAAATAAAAACACAGGGTGTCCATGCAATATATTTGAGACATATTTATAAGAAAATCTTTGTTTATCTGAAATTCAAATTTACCTGGCACCTGACTTTTATCTAGAAACCCTACTTGAATTGTCAATTCGACGTGATTTCTCCATATTTCTTTCTTCCCTTTTCTATGAGCATTTTAATTTTCAGCATATGGTCACGCTTTCCATTTTGCATATTCAGCAGACCCCAACAAACACTACCTACAATGGAAAGTCATTATGGACAAAGAATGTTCCTTAGGCTTCGGCTGAAATTAAAATTAGTTGCTTGTATTCTATTTACAATTTTTACAGTTTACCTCTATGTAAGGTTTAATAATACAAGTATAGACAAACAGCACTTCAGGATGGCAGTTAATGGGTGACAATTAGCACATCCTCCCACTTGCAGCTTACTTATTTTGTACCAAACATTGTTCTAAGCCTTTCATATGTGTTAACACCTCTACAAGCTAATTGTTATTATTATTATGACTGTTTTACAGATGAGGAAGTCAATAAACTGAAAGTGTAAATAAGCTGCCCAGAGTCACACAGGTAGCCAAACTGAGATTAAAGCCCAGATAAATTGTCTCCAGAATCTGTTATTCACCCATATGTTTCACCATCACTAAGAAATATTGGTACTCCCACCTCACCGCCACTTCACACCAGCCTTCAAGTTATTATTTTATACACTAAGGAGGACAGATAAAGGATCTTGATCTCAAAACGTTGATAATATTGGCATTTCTCCTCTAAATTAAAAACTCCTGTCCTAAAATGTTAGCTTGGAATATACTTTTCCTCAGTCCCTTTACTCATCTTAGTAATTTCCTCAAAATCTTAAGTGGCTTGGGTTTAATGGGCATTTGTTTTCATTTTCTTCCTGAAATCAACAACCACTTGCTTACATAAAAATGAATTTCCTTGGCTCTTACAGTCTTTTATATATATCTTTTAACTTTACACTCCGATGAAAAGAGTTACACTTGTTACAAAATTTCCTTTTTAGAGGCCGTTGATATATTTCATACCTGTAGAATTAAAAATTTTACCATATTTTAGGGGGGCACAATTCACCTTACGTAAAAATATTTGGAAAATAGCATATATACAGAAAAGGACATAAAACAGTAAAATTACAAGAATTATTGTAAAGAGACAACCCATATAAAAACTACCACAAGTCAAACACCAGAATCCTGCCAGCAGTCCAAAGCCTTCTTCATGTGACGTTTTCATTCCTAACCTCCCTTCCACCCACACAAAGGTGACAGATCTCCTGCTTGTTATGGAAGTCACAGACTTGTTCTCTGTATAGTTTATAATTTTGTCATCTAAATGTGTATTCTCAGTTTATTTTCACCTGCATTTAAACTTTATAGTAAAAAAAAAAGATACTATAAAGTTTAAAAAAATTATTTTTGCCTGTATTTAAACTTCATAGTAAAAAAAATTACTATAAAGTTAAAAAATTATGTGATCCGCTGTTTGTGGCATCTTTCAAAATGTTGTAGGTGACCTCAGTGAGTTTATTTTTCACCACAGAATAGAGAAATTGCTGTAGAGTATTTTACTGTAAAATGTGCCATATGCTTTTTTTCTTTCTATGGCTAATGGCTTTTGTGGTGGTGTTGAAAATAAAAGCATCAGGGAACATGCATGTACATATCTCTTGATAAACAAATATATTGAATTCTTTTCTGGGTATACTTAGGAGTGAGAAGTTTGAGTCATAATAAAGCATATATTTAACTTTAATAGATAATGGCAAACTGATTTTAAGGTGTTTATACCAATTTGCACTCTTATCACCAATTAATAATATTTTTAAAGATACAAACTATATGAAACTTGCAGGTAACCACTTATTTTACTTTATGTGGAAGTTGAGGGTGGAAAGCTTTAACACCAATATATCTTTTGAAGATACATTTTAACAAGTGGAGCTTTTAAGGGAATGAAATAAAACCTTCAGTTCACCAAGTCAAATTACATTTTTTTCTTCAATGACCTTAACTTAAAAAAATAAAAAACCAACAACTTACACTAAAAACATCTAACCACTGAAAGTTTGTAAGTAATGTTACATTTCAATAACAGGCACTGATACAAAGTTAAGTTTTGCATATACAGAAAGATAATTTTGTCTAACCCTGGATTTAATTTCTTAAAAAGAACCTAATAAATCAACTATCATATACAGATACACATAGACTCAGATAATAAAATTAAGAATACTTCCTGCTTCTACATTCTGATATTTTGGAAATTTTATATTATCAGCATAATTAAACAAAAAAGATGCCCTAAATGATGAATTATATTGTACTTCTAATGCTACTGCAAGGATTCAATGAGGTGACTTATGAGAAAAATATCTTGTAAACTTTAAAGGCTGCAAATATAACTGTCCATATTATTATATGAGTTAAACCATATTCATATTGTTTGATAGAGTGTTTCTTGGTTATGGCCCTGGAGGAAAATGTAGGTGAATTTCTGATGAGGCTTTCTGTAGACATACTTCTACATTTGGGTTTATCATCAGAGTAAATAAATGGGTAGAATTTTTATAAATATTCTACATAAGAGTAGCCCTGTTTTGGAGAGGAATGAAAGGCAGCATTTATTCAAGAAACTGCAAAGCATCTGGAAACTTTAATACACGTAATGGGATAATTCAACAAATACTCTTAATATGCTTCTTTCCACAATGGTGACATTTACTATTTTTTAAACTATTTTTTAATACACCGACTCTTTATAAATTTTGGCTGATAGATCACTGACATCTGTAACTTAAAGACTTAAATTTTGGTTGGTAAATATAGAAAAAAGACTCCTTTTTAAATTCTTAGGAGTTTCAGTCCTCATCGAGGTGAAAGTGCTGGGTGGCTAGATTTCCCTCATTCCAGAATCTCATCTACCTAATTATAGGATATTTTGTGGGTTCCTGGAAGAGCTAGAGGCAACAAAACATCTGTTACACTCAAGGCCACCATGGAAGAATCTGCTACAAGCAACCAACTCACTACTCAGTGCCAAAAACGCTGTCTCCAAGTCATGACTTTCCATATATTTTTATCCCATATTTATTGGTAAGTATGCCAAATCAGCATATTTTCTTCATTAAAAGTGATAATATTGGGATTCATGAGAACTCTGTTTCTCGCCTAGACATAGTAAAAGGGACCAGATTTTTCAGGCAGACCTTCTTGTTTGAAATAACAACAACAACAAACTCAGGCGAAATATATGAGACAATAGCATTGAATATACTCGGAATTAAGACAGGAAGGACTCTCCCTCCCAGGACACGGCACAGGGAGGGAGAATCCAGGCAGAGCCTGATGAACTCTAGTGAAAGAGAGGGGGGTGGGAGTCTGGAGAGCCCACAGAGGCTCATGTTTGAGGAAAAGAATAGCCAAGGGGAGAGACCTACACAGAGACAGTCCACCACAGAGATATGCCATCCTGAACACTGCAGCGCTCCCTCAGGTACTCAGCAGAGCCTGATTCTCATCCGCAGGGGAGGAAACCCCTGGGAAAGAGTCATCTGAATAGACCAGAAGGATAAATATTTGGAGCCCACACTGGGCCAAGAAAACTGCCAATTCCCACCACTAAGACAGGAAAGCAAACTGTTTCATGGGGCATTGGGTGGAGGACTCAGAATGGTTTTGTCTTAGTAGTGGGGAATAATTAAACCTGGATTAAATATCTGATTGGTCTCACCTAATGAATCTTATAAGCAAGTCCTAGAAGAATCACACTATTTCCAAATAACTTAGCTATATAAGAAAACCAAGCTCAAGAGGAGATATAGGACTATGAAATACTGAGCACTCAGCAATAGGAAATTCCTGTCTGGAATCCAATCAAGATTAACAGTCATGCAACAAAAAAGATACAGTTGAAAAGACAGTATATATTAAAATTAGCAGACAAGTAATTAAAACAGTCATTAAAACTCTATTCCATATCCTCCCAAAGTGCTGGGATTATAGGCATGAGCCACTGTGTCTGGGCTATTGGAAATATTTAGTAGAGACGTGAAAAAAGAGAGCTAAATTGAACTTCCAGAAATGAAAATTACAATGTGTGAGGTGAAAAATGTGCTAGAAAGGAATAGTAGCAAATTAGACATTGAAAAAAAAAAAAGAATTTTCAAGACGTTTTAAGACATGCCAGTTGAAAATATACAGAATAAAATACATAGAGAAAAAAATCTAGGCCTCAGTGATTAGTGGAATACATACAGTTATCCTAATATAGATGTGATTGGAGTCCTTGAAAATGGAAAGCAGAAAATATTTGAATAGATTATAGCCCGTATTTTTCAAATATGATGAAAACTATACCCACAAATCTAAGCAGTTCAATAAATCCCAAGAACAAGAAACATGAAGAAAGCTACAAAAGGCATATCATTATTACAAGAGATGTCAAAATTATTCTGTAGTCTTTGCAAAAAATAATGCTGAAATAATTGAATACGTGCAAAATACACTTAGAACTACATACCAAAAATAACTCAAAATAGATTGTAGACTACAAAGTAAAACTTAAAACAATTTTTCTATATAAAAACCATAAACTTCTGTTCCCCAAAGTCCATTTTAAGAAAATTAAAAGACAAACCACAGATTGGGAGAACATATTTGGAAATCAAATACATGATAAAGGAAGGACTTGCATGTACAACATATAAAGAATTCTCTTCTGTTAATTTCACTCATTTGCTTCTATTGTGTTTTCCATTATTTTCTTATCAATTAATAGCAGTTATTTATATATGCTGGATCCATGATTTTTTTCTTTTAATTATGTGTGTGTGTCTCATTTTTACTATTTATTGATCATCTAGGTATCGTTGATGAGAATAACCTCTTAAGTTCAATATAATTAAAGTTTGTCATTACCTTTGTAAAAAAAAAAGAATTCTCAAAACTCAATAATAAGAAATCAAATAACTCAATAAAAAGTGGACAAAATATTTGAACTGATAGTTCACGAAAGAATATACATAAGAGTGGTAAATAAACATATACAAAGATGTTCAACATCATTTATTATTAGAGTAATACGAATTAAAATCAAAATAAGATATCACCACCCAACCATTACAGCAGTTAAAATTAAAAAGATGGTGTTGGTGAGGATGTAGAGGAAGTGAACTTTCATACACTGCTGGTCTGATATAAAATAATGCAATCCATTGGAAAACGATGTGACAGTTTTTCAATTACTTAAACAAATGTCTACTATATGATTCAGCCATTCTATCCCTACATATTTATCCAAGACAAATGAGAGCATATGTCCACACAAAGACTTATGTGGATGTCCATAGCAGCTTTATTACTATAGTAATAACCCAAAACTTGAGACAGCCTGATCTCAAAATAATTATGCTGAGTGAAATAAATCAGACAAAAAGAATACACAGTGTCTGATTTTATTTATACAAATTTCTAGAAATGCAACTAATCTGTCATTACAGAAAGTAAATCAGTGATTGGGGTGAAGCTGAAGGGGCAGGAAGGAGGGATTACAATGGGGCAGAAACTTCTGAGGGTGATGAGATGCAAATGTTTAGAATCTTGAGTAAGATGATGGTTTCAAAGGTTCATACATATGTCAAAACATATCACATTGTACATTTTAAATATTTGTATTTTATTCTGTGTTAACCAAACTTCGACAAAACATTAAAAAAGTAATCATGTTGAAGTTATTTTTGTAACCCACATATTTATTGGCTGTAAACTGAGAACTGTATATACACATACACACACATACTCACAGACACTCCATGACAATAAAAGGCCCACAAAATTAATGAGGAACATTAGCCTCCTCAAATTCACAAAAGAAAGGTTTTTGTACAACATGCTCTTATTTTGATGTGAGAACCATGCAGCCCAAATGAAGAGGCAGGTCTTATTGGAGAGACTGAGTAGTATAATAAAAGGTAGCAATAGGAGAATCTGTATTCATAAAAATGACAAAAATGCTAAGTTTTAAAGGTAGTTTACTTCCTACTTTGCAGGTTATTTCCACCACTCAAGAAACTGTTTGCAAGAAGCATTAAATAAAGATAAATGGGGAAAAATTAATGTAACTGGAAAAAATTAATGTAATTGCAAGATTTCCTATTGCCCTTATAATTTTGGTTTCAGGTTGAATTTATTTTTGTTATCACTGATTATCAGAAATCTGAAGCATATAAAACTATAACTGGGGTTACTCATACCTTCCCTAATTGTTCTTCTTTTCCAGAAAAAATTTCTGACAGAAGTTCATAAAGTACATTGATGTGTATAGTTTCTATACTCCTATGATCTATTCAAGAGATTGTAATTTTCATACAGGAACCATTAGATGATTTTCTAGTTCTCTTTACTTCTATGAAGGATAAAACTTTCAAAACTTATTAAAAATATATGTTTAAAGGAGATATTCATTATTAATTTCCTTTAATACACAATAAGATGGAAATATCAATTCCATTAATTACTTACTACATAATTTCACATTGAAAAAGGAAGCCTTCCGGACAACAATTTCCATTGTATCCAGTGAACCTGATTAAAATAATTGGCTGGTTCCATAACAAGTGCTTAGATAAATGGTCCTATTCTGTCAGAGAGGAATGGGTCTTATTAGAAACTGCATTGCTCTGTTATGCTATTTGAAGTTTAATGCAGAAAAAATGTTTAGTTCACTTTAATAAAATTCAATGACTTGTGAATTGGACTAAATATCAGTAAATAGTAAGTATAAGTGTAACCTCATCCACTTAATTTGGTTGTTTAATTTGGCCCTTAGTATAAAGATTTGAGTTTATGCAGCATCTTACTTCCCTACACTCATTAAATCTCCTTCTGCTATGTCTCAGAGAATAAAGGAGGGCTAATGTAGTTTTGATTAAATAAGATACAGAATTATCTTTAGAGGTGATATTAATGTCTTCCCAAACTATAATCCATCCTTGAGGTACTGCAATACTTAAAATATTTTTGTTAAGACATGCAGAGGTAGAAAAAAGATGTAAGATATGTTGATGAATTTATTTTACTGCATATAAAAATATGTATTTTTGAAATCTTTAGAATACTACTGCATATAAATATATGTATTTTTGAAATCTTTATAACACTCTGTAGATACTACTAATATATTAAATTCATATGTTATGAAAATACAGAGGTTATTATAATTTTGTACAGATAAGCACAACTGGAACCTCCTTGTTATCTATCAACCATATATTTCTGTGAATGTACAATTTATTTAGTTCATGGCTTTTATTTTATTCTGTTAATTACCAATAGCTAACATTTCTCATTATACAAATGGGAAAACAACCCCTCAAAACTACCTCTTTCTTTATACCCCCTATAGAATTTTCTTAGATAATGTATTTAAACCTACTGCTTGTTCATCAGCTTTAGTCATTAAGGCTGCTATATCACTCTTCATATCTCTTCCTTGGCTTTTAATCCTATTGTTACAATTTTTTAACATCAGAACTTTACTTACATTTTACAATATATTCTGTTCTATAGTCATGCTCTAGTCAACTAAAGCTACAGTTAATTGATATAACAATCACAAAACCTCCATGGCATACAATACTCATGTATTTATTTCTCAGACATCTGAGTGTCGCTGGTGAGTGGTATCAAGAGTTGTAGAGTGGGCTACACTAATCTCTACTCTGAGATAAAGATCCGCTGGGCTTGGTTCCTTGCTGAAGTCTGGGCTGAAGTCAGCTCCCCGTGTGATCATTCAGAGATCCAAGTTGAGGGTACACTAGCTATCTTTTGCTCCTTTGCTGTGATGATGGCAGAATTTCCAAAGAGAAAATGAAACCTGCAAGGCCTAGGCTCATAAATAACTCATTGTCATTTCACCTCAATGGCCAAACCAAGTCATATCTCCAAACCTAGTTAAGGTTAAGGGGTGAGAAAAATATATTTCTCCTTATGGGAGGATTAAAAAGTCATAAAACAAAGGGTAAGAATATAGGGAGAGGTGAAGAATTGGGGCAGTAATGCCAGTTTTACATTAATTCTTCAAAATCTTGTCTATAATTGGTTGTAAAAATTGGAAGAATGAGTGCTTATCATACAATAATTAAATTGTTGTTTAATTATTAAATTGTTATTTACAGTAAATAACAATAATTAAATTGTTATTTACTGTAGGATCAAGTAAAAAAATGTGACTGCACTTCACTAAAAATGTGGCACTTTATGGAGGCTGTTTGAGCATTACAGTCAAATGGACTTCCTTCTGATGTATTCCACCAATTGTTTAAAATCATGACATATTTAATCTTCATATTTACAGTTTTTTTTCCGGAATATTTAATTAATTTTGCTTGTTAGGAAAAGTATAAACTTATTCACCATGTCCATATTTTTATTGGATGTATTTCCGTGCTACTTGAAGAGGTCTCCTGGAGCCCTTTGCTTCTTTTTTGGGGGGTACAAAGTTTTGCTCTTTCGCCCAGGCTGGAGTGCTGTGGCACAATCTCGGCTCACCGCAACCTCTGCCTCCCAAGTGCAAACCATTCTCCTGCCTCTGCCTCCTGAGTAGCTGGGATTACAGGCGCCCGCCACCGCACCTGGCTAATTTTTGTATTTTTAGTAGAGACGGGGTTTCACCGTATTGGCCAGGCTGGTCTTGAACTCCTGACTTTAGGGATTGCCTAAATCCCTAAAGCCAGCCTTGGCCTCCCAAAGTGTTGAGATGACAGGTGTGAGCCACTGCGCCTGGCTTTGTTTCTTATTCTAAGTTTAGCTGATTCCTTTCTAGGTCTGCTGCAAGCTACATTCTGGGATACCTTCTCCTTGCTCATCCGGAGTTATTCAACCCTTTCTTGGATCCTAGATTTCTACTTTTATATGTCCTCTTTTCATTTGCAATAAAACATCTTAGGTAATTTCCATGAAAGGAGTAAGAAAAACATTATTTTGAGCCTTAAAAATTGTCCCAACACTTGAATACGATTTGGCTAGTCACAGAAGTCTAAGTTCAAAATCATGTACCCCCAGAAAGTTAAAGGTACATTAATTTTTTTCATTGTCTTTTAGTATATGGTTGCTGCTGGAGACATTTGAAGCCAATATAGTTTTTGCTACTTTTGAGTTAATCTGTTCAATCTCTTAGGGGATTTGGGAATGTTTCTATATCTAGATTTTATTAGACTCTGTCTAGAAATGTTGTTTTTCATTCATTGCGTTGGTATGCATTAATTTTTTCAACATGAAGACTCATTCATTATTGCCTCCAATCCTGTGTTTTTTCTGGAATTAGTCCTGTGTTAAATAGCTTAAATCCATATTCTATGTTTGTTAAGTGCATATCTTACATTGTTTTATTTTATCTAAGATTTGGAAGATTTCTGACTTTAACCTCTTCCACATTTTTTAAAATAAATTCTCCAATCACATCTTTTAAAACAATGAACTCTTATTCAAAGTGACATATAGTATTCTTGTTTTAGGAATATCATATTTTCTTTATGATCCTAGTTAAGATATTTAAAAAGATCTCTCTGTTCTATGAATCATACTTTCTTCCTCTTGCATCAGTTATTTATGTGATCTTCTGTTCTGTGCACTTTACTTAAAATGTCTGGAGAACCTTGATTGCCTACTTACATGAATGAAAGACTAGATTGATTCATATACTTAACTGGTGTAGTTTATTCAGCACTTTAGTAGTTTTATTTTTCAACAAGCTTCTGTCCTGCATGGAGGACTGACTGCAACCTCTAAGAGGGGGAGTATAGGCTGGGAAAAGGTAGCAAGGCTATCCCCATATTGCAAAATAAGAAGGTTTTATTCAGTGTTGTCAAATTCTGCCTTAGGAACCCGTTTTCCCCTGATAAACTCTGAAATTTTGGAGACAATAGTCTTCCAGGTTTAGCCTTGGAAATCATGCTTTATATGCAGGAGGAATAGGGGAGGAAAAAGGAGGGCAACCAGGGAAACTGTTCCAGAGTTCTTAATTAATTTACCTGCTTTCTGTCTACCCTTTTCTGTACCAGCTCACCCCTAGTCTGGACCCTTTCCACTAGGCAGAGAACAGCTTCTACTTCCATTTCAGACTTTTCCAGGTCTGGGATGTAGGTGCAAGGACACCTTTATCAACACAGTTCCCTCCTGCATTCTGTCACCTAGAAATGTCAAAAATCACTGGGGTGCTGATAGTCCCTTTCACTACTTTTAGACTATTACAGACTTATTCTTGCATTTTAAAAATTCAATTAATCTTCACTGTCACTTCAATGTGGTTTGAGAATAAGGGGATGGTAAATACATATGCTCAGTTTGCTATCTTAAAAGGCTAAGTTTAAATGCATATATATAGCTAATGAAGAGGCTTTTTTAGCACTTGGAAAACAACCTCCTATCACAATCTCCTGACTTAGAGACAGCTCTCTAGAGAGGGTGGCAGCCCCCAAAATAAAATCATTCCTTCTGACTGCTCAGTAAAATTGTAGAAGAGTATATTCCCTGCGAGAGCAATAATCTTGGTCCCAGAGTTTGCTCAGGAAAGCCTCAGGAGAAGCAATTCTTTTTTAAAATTTAACAACCACCAGAAAAAAAACTTTCTTCAACATATATTCATTTGAATACACTAGACCAGAGTACTATCAGCATATCATAGACACAGAAAAAGTTAAATACTGTTGGGTTTCTTCCTTCTCTAGTAACATTTTTATCCATTGTTATGCCAGAAATTAACCATGATCCATAATTTCTTTCAAAAAGTCTTAGAAAAAAATGAATAGCAGAGTTTTAATAAAGCTCTAAGAATATTTCTTTTACCATTTTTTTCTATTAAAAAGATAAAGAGTTAATTGATAATAATCTCTAAATAACCTTTTGGTTTTCTATTTGAGAAGAAGTAAGATCAGGAAAAGTAACTAATGGGTACTAGGCTTAATACCTGGGTGATGAAATAATCTATACAACTAACCCCCATGACACATATTTACCCATATAACAAACCTGCACATGTACCCCTGAACTTAAAATAAAAAAAAAAAAATGAGGGATTTGATCACATCATTGACTCTGAAAGAGTTTTGTACATATTCCAGATATGAAGTAAGGAATTCAGCAAATAATGTTTAAACTAGTATAAAGAATCAATATAAAGAGGTTGGTGGCCATGGTGGACAGAACACTTTTTTTCAATTAAAAATATGTATGTATGTATGTATGTGTTTACCAATGTATGTCATGTATACATAGTTTCTGACATTACTGTCTCATTCTACATAGTCAACATAACTTTTAAAATAATAAAGACCAGTTCTTTGTTTTCTCAAAATCAATTACTTGGACCATTTCCATTTGCCGACATAAAATAACTCTGTTCCTAACAGTGTTAAAGCTACCACTCTGTATCATCTTTGTATGTAAGAAGCCTGTGGAGAGAATAATACAAAAGAAGAAGAGTATTTTTAATCCTTCTGAATTCTTGTTGATAAATTTGCTTTTTCCTTTTAATTATTTCTTGTAGAGATGTAGTATGAATTAAAAAATAATAAGCTAAATGTATAATTTACAAAATGCACAAATATTCAGAAGAAAGAAAATAAAACATAACTTCAGCATTAGAATACTGCCTATTTTGGTGCCAATAGAAGGAGATTTTTCTGAAACTTTCTAGACAATGATAACCAGAATCTATTACAGAACAAAGCAGCATGCTGCATATGACTAAAGCATTAAACTAGCATACAGATAAAACTGTTAGGCACAACAAGTTTTGTTGCATATGAGGAAAGAGTCTTTAAAAATTGTAAAACCAGATGTGCCAAATGACTGAAAGTAAAAATAACTTGAAATCTGACTGGTTTATAAATCCATCAATTATATTGGATAGAGTCAAGTAATATTTTGACATTTTCATTTTGTTAACTTTATTCGGCAATTCACAGAAGTGGGTAACCTTAAGGGTCTTACAAATTTACCTCTTAACTCTGAAAGTGAATACTGCTTGGATATTTTAAAGAATGGTATCTGCACTGAAGGAAATTAAAGTGAATACTGAGAAAATAATTTATCCAATTCCCACTAGCAATACACACACAAATTCAGCTGCATTCATACATATCTAAATATGTCAGGTTTTTCTGAGAGACATGCCCTGAATTATCCTACAAAATAGAATACCTCAGAGATGAAAGAGCATTCAAAACATCAACACAGAAATACACTGATTACTAAAACGTAATTTTAAAGTGCTTCCAGCAAATACAAGATACATTTATATTTCACATTTGTGTAGTGTCTAGTACTACCTTATTAGAAAGTAAGCTTTGCATCTATTTACTATTTATCCCTCAATTACATGGTAAGATTGGATAGCTAAAAATAGAAGAACACATAAATATGGAAATCCTTGTTTTTATGTCTGAAAACCCTTTATCCTAAGATGTTTAGAAATACTCTTACTTTAAAAAAACTGTATTTGTGACAAGATCTCTCAATTTTGGTAACGGGGTGTTTAATTTTTGAAACATCAGGTGAAGAAATTAAATTCTGTCATCCATGTTTTGGTGTCAGAATTCCATTCTCAGCATAAAGGATATTGATCTAATAATCATACTCTTCTACTCCAAATATCTAGTCATTTTATGTCCCCACAAACTCATTTATTATGAAACCCGTAAAATTATTCCCCGTGGTGCCTATAACAAAGGAAAAAACTGAACAATAAAAAGGAACAAAGTACATTTTTATTATGTTTTAATGATAGCCCCATTGCCAGTATAAGCATAACCAAGTGGAAACATTTTAGCCACTGGCATTTCCAGGGATCCACTTTCTGCCACTCTGCAATACAAATTAATGGGTAAAAACTTCCATTAACAAAAAAGTTAAAAGGCAATAACTATCTACTATAAATAAACAGTACATTTATGAGGTAATCCATCTTAGGTTACTACATGAAAGCCAGGGCACAATCATTGTTACAGGTATTTCTCTTTCTGCTGTTTAAAAGTCTCTGACTGAAATTTTATAGTGTTTCAAAAATCGTAAGTAGACAAAGTGTGTAGGTAGAAAATGGTGTCTTTAAATTAGCTAGGATCAGAAAACATGATTAATATAAATATAAATGTAATAAAACTCATTTATTGGTTACTCTTATAAGTTCAAGCTTACCTGACCTCATATATTGTTAAGCATATTTTTTCATAAACAAATATACTTTCTAGTCTTTTCTAGCCATAATCTCAAAACACTTGATCATATATCATTATAGTAAAGTTTGAACTATGGCATACACTTTCAATAAGTATATACTTAAGAATTTATAAATTATATACAAGTATTAATAAATAAATTATTATGTTGATTAAAAAGTGAATATAGGAAACATAAATTTTAAAATAATGAGACATGGTTACAATGAACATTTTTTAAAAATATATATTTTATTGCATTTTAGGTTTTGGGGTACATGTGAAGAACATGCAAGATTATTGCACAGGTACATACATGGCAATGTGGTTTGCTGCCTTCCTCCCCATCACCTGTATCTGACATTTCTCCCCATGTTATCCCTCCCAAACACCCTACCCCCTGTTGTCCCTACTCCCTCCCGTAGTCCTCCCCGACAGACCCAAGTTTGTGATTCTCCCCTCCCTGTGTCCATGTGTTCTCATTGTTCAACACCCACCTACGAGTGAGAACATGCAGTGTTTGATTTTCTGTTCTTGTGTCAGTTTGCTGAGAATGATGGTTTCCAGGTTCATCCACGTCCCTATAAAGGACACGAACTCATCGTTTTTTATGGCTGCATAGTATTCCATGGTGTATATGTGCCACATTTTCCCTGTCCAGTCTATCATTGATGGGCATTTGGGTTAGTTCCCAGTCTTTGCTATTGTAAACAGTGCTGCAATGAACATTTGTGTGCATGTGTCCTTATAACAGAACAATTTATAATCCTTTGGATATATACCCAGTAGTGTGATTGCTGGGTGAAATGGAATTTCTATTTCTAGGTCCTTGAAGAATTGTCACACTGTCTTCCACAATAGTTGAACTAATTTACACTCCCACCAACAGTGTAAAAGTGTTCCTATTTCTCCATGTCCTCTCCAGCATCTGTTGTCTCCAGATTTTTTAATGATTGCCATTCTAACTGGCATGAGATGGTATCTCAATGTAGTTTTGATTTGCGTTTCTCTGACCAGTGATGATGAGCATTTTTTCATGTTTGTTGGCTTCATATATGTCTTCTTTTGTAAAGTGTCTGTTCATATCCTTTGCCCACTTTTGAATGGGCTTGTTTGTTTTTTTTCTTGTAAATCTGTTTTAGTTCTTTGTAGATTCTGGATATTAGCCCTTTGTCAGATGGGTAGATTGAAAAATTTTTTTCCCATTCTGTTGGTTGCCAATTCACTCTAATGACTGTTTCTTTTGCTGTGCAGAAGCTCTGGAGTTTAATTAGATCCCATTTGTCTATTTTGGCTTTTGTTGCCAATGCTTTTGGTGTTTTAGTCATGAAGTCCTTGCCTATGCCTATGTCCTGAATGGTTTTACCTAGGTTTTCTTCTAGGGTTTTTAATGATGTTAGGTCTTATGTTTAAGTCTTTAATCCAGCTAGAACTCTAGCTGGATTATACTAAAATTAACTATTAGTATACTAAAATTAGTATACTAAAATATACTAAAATTAACTGGACCCCTTCCTGACATCTTAAAATTTTAGTATAAGGTGTCAGGAAGGGGTCCAGTTTCTCCCTTCTGCACATGGCTAGCCAGTTTTCCCACCATTTATTAAACAGGGATTCCTTTCCCCATTGCTTGTTTTTTTCAGGTTTGTCAATGATCAGATGGTTGTAGATGTGTGGCGCTGCCTCTGAGGCCTCTGTTCTGTTCCATTGGTCTATATCTCTGTTTTGGTACCAGTACCATGCTGTTTTGATTACTGCAGACTTACAGTATAGTTTGAAGTCAGGTAGTGTGATGCCTCCAGCTTTGTTCTTTTTGCTTAGGATTGTCTTGGCTATGTGGGCTCTCTTTTGGTTCCAGATGAAGTTTAAGCTGGTCTTTTCCAGTTCTGTGAAGAAGGTCATTGGTAGCTTGATGAGGATAGCGTTGAATATGTAAATTACTTTGGGCAGTATGGCCATTTTCACAATATTAATTCTTCTTAACCATGAGCATGGAATGTTTCTCCATCTGTTTGTGTCCTCTCTTATTTCGTTGAGCTGTGGTTTGTAGTTTTTCTTGAAGAGGTCCCTTACATTCTTCGTTACTTGTATTCCTAGGTATTTTATTCTCTTCGTAGCAAGTGTGAATGGCAGTTCATTCTTGATTTGGCTCTCTTTAAGTCTGTTATTGATGTATAGGAATGCTTGTGATTTTTGCACATTGATTTTGTATCCTGACACTTTGCTGAAGTTGCTTATCAGTTTCAGGAGATTTTGGGCTGAGATGATGGGGTCTTGTAAATATACAATCATGTAGTCTGCAAATAGAGACAATTTGACTTCCTCCTTTCCTATTTGAATACCCTTTATTTCTTTCTCTTGCCTGATTGCTCTGGCTAGAACTTCCAACACTATATTGAATAGCAGTGGTGAGAGAGGGCATCCTTGTCTAGTGCCAGATTTCAAAGGGAATGCTTCCAGGTTTTGTCCATTCAGTATGGTATTGGCTGAGCATGCTCCCAATTGCAACGGCTTCATGTTATCATTACCTAATATCTCAAAGCATAAAACACAGTATTCCCTCTGGGTGAGTTTATCAGTAATAATGGTGGATGTAAACACAAATTATAGATCATGTTGATAATTTCAACTTTGGGATCCAATTTCCTGTTAGATATTATTACTTTGGCACTGCTTTAGCTCATAATATTTTGTATTTAGTTCCTAATAGGAGAATAAATGTTAGCTATTTTCTCACTGCTTCTGTTATTGGTATTTTCTTCATTCTGCCATTTCCTTACCATTTTCTTTTTAGGCCGATTGTGGATTTGGTTAGAATTAATTTAATAGATAAACATAATAGTCTCATTGTGATAAAAGAGTTCTGCTTTATAGAACTCCTACTCTTTCTTCAGAACCTTTGTACTGGTATCTTTTTGACAGACAACTCGAATGAGGTGCTTGTTAATGCATGAGGTAAACTGTAATACACTTAATACATGTACTTGTTAACAATAAATAAACACACAAGCAAGTTATCTTGTTTTCTTCCCACCTCTCAGAGGATTATCTCTTGCACTCCTCTGGGGTGTACACACTCCACCATGGAAACAACTACTCTATAAGTAATGTGTCTAGGAAGATGAATCTGGGGATTTAAAATACATCCTATTTATTTTTAAGCATAAAACCATGCTCAACTATTTATAACTCCTAGAGAATAATGAATGGTTGATAGAATTTGATTTTTCTTATTTTAATACTTTTATTTTATTGCTGGAATATTAACTACATGAAAACATTAATTCCGTGTTTTATTTGTCGCTACATTTCCTTTTCCAGCACAGTGCCTGACACACAGCAGTTACATGTGAAGTAGTTTTTAAATGAATTTGAGCTTATTCAACTGCAGTTAATGCTTCTTTCCATTACCCCTTTATTCCTAGTTTACACAGAACTTTCCAACATCCTCTCCACAGCCCTGAGATGTGTCATTTTCTTTTTTTCTTTTCCTTTCTTTTCTTTTATTTCAATTGATCTGTGGGAACATGTGCTTTTTGATACATGGATAAGTTCTTTGATTTCTGAGAGTTGGTGCACCCATCACTGTACTGTGTACAGTACCCATTGGGTAGTCTTTTATCCCTCACTCCCCACCCTTCCCCACAATCCCCCAGGGTCCATTATATTGTTATTAAGGGTTTGTGTCCTCACAGCTTACCTTCCACTTATAAACGAGAACATAATGATAGTTGGTTTTCCATTCCTGAGTTTCTACACTTAGAATAATGGTCTCTAACTCCATCTAGGCTGTTGTGAATGCCACAATTTTGTTCCTTTTTATGGCTGAGTAGTATTCCACGGTGCATATATGCTACATTTTCTTTATCTACTTGTTGGTTGAGAGGCATTAAATAGATAAACTATTCCCAATACAAAGATGGAAAAAAAATACTCCTTTGGCTAGCTTCAAAACAAATGCCTTTTCAAAACCTGGGTTTGTAATGACTAATGCTTAACTTGGGGCTCATTATCTTGGATAAATAGTAAGATTATAGGACAACTGTAGATAAGGATTCTCCCAGACCAAAGAATGAGCACTGGGGTTTCTCATTAACTAAAGAACTTCACAGCCTATAAGATTTCAAACAAAACAAAAGCATCCTTTACCTAATACTAGATATTTGTTTCTACCTAACCCTGAATCAAATCTTGAGGCAGCTGCCATTGTTTTTCTAATTATTTCTAGGTAATAGAAATGCCCTTAGCTTACTTTTAGCTATTACGCAATCACCTGAACCTTCCATACTAAAATAAGTCGAGTTTTTTTTCTAGCATCTAAAAATCCATAATGATATTCAAGTTGGAATTTTCATTCCCAGCTTAGGCCTACTATATGCTGGGAAAATTGTAGTGGAGAAATGGGCCCTCTCCTAAAATTTACAGTCTGGATCACAATGGCACCTCTCTTATTGGTCTAAATAGTTAAAAGTTATCATATAGTTAATACATTTTTTAAAACATTTATCTCCTATCTTTCTAACAATGTGGAAGACTAAGTTGGAATTCAGAACTCTGAGATGCCTCAGAGTTGACATAAATTGAGGACCACAAGAGAAACAGCTTTCAAACCACTCTTCTCTACAGATACCCAAGCCCAAGCACCTGAGCCCTGTCTTTCCCATGCAGTAATCAGATATTCCATGGCATGTCACTGAGCTCAGGTGTGTGCCCACTAGTGACACAGTCCATCCATGGGAGGGCAGATATGGAGAAGAGGCCCACACAAAGTCTGGAAGTATGTTGGGTACCATTTGGGCAAACTATTCTGGGGGTCCAGATTTCCTTGAGCATGGTCTAGAAAGTGCAGTATGTCCCCAGGTGGGCATGTTCCCTTGTGCCCATGGATTTCTTGCCCCATAGAGGAATGATTCTAGAAGAACGCCAGAGCAAGATCTCCAATGTGAGAACCAAGGCAGGGGGTCCCTCTTGACAGTGTTGAGGGAAGGAACTGGGAAATGAGTTAAAGTGATATTCTCCTCTCTTATCCAGCCCATCCTCCATTATCTAGTTTGTTTTGAAATCTCCAGTACCAAAGTGGATGAGATGAAATCCCTGATGATCAGGTTGAAACATGGCATTGGTGATCCAGATTTGGCAGACGTGCTTTGTGGGCTCTTTTTCTCCTGGGATAATGGAAGGTTCTGTGAGGACATTTCATCACTGGGAATTCCTTACCTCTGGCTGCCTTCTCCTATGGGCTCCTATGCTCTGTGCTCTGGATTCCCCCAGACCACCATGTTGATTGGCCAGGGACCTTCTCTGGACTTTCCTCTTGGGCTTCATCCCTCCCAAGATAGCACAGCTTCTTGGTGTTGAGAAGTCCACATCTGGCCCACAGGAAATCCACACACATTCTTTCTCTGCCATATTCTAGAACTGTACTCCATTCCCTATACCTTTCACTGTCCTGGATCTGTATCCAGTGAGGACAGCTTCAGCCACAGTCTCTTGTCTTTGAACTTCCCAAAAAAGGCACTGAAGCAGCAGTCCATGTATAACTGAATATATGACATCATCATAATAAGAGGAAAAGCATATTTTATTTCTTTCTGACTTTCCTACAGTCTGACTTTCCTTTTCTTCCTTTATCAGTAATAACATACTTAATATCAATCACATTTTTAAAAGTAAATATTTGGGGAAAAAAGACAGTTTGCTTTTAAATCCACCAAGACTTTTGAGCTTTGTACTTGAGAAAGCTTTTAAAATAAAAGTTGGGCAACAAATTTGAACCTCAAAGAGTGACTCTGCTTTTTAGGTGACAAATCCAAATCATGTTTAAAATCCCTGAAAAACAGAAAATGACCAGGAGGTTCATTTTAAATATACTCTCTAAATCATGTGAGAATTGCAGGCCATAAATTATGGCAGAAAGACAGTTGGCAATAAATATTTTTCTTCAGTTCAGTTGCTCTGAAGAAGAAAGAGAAAGACTATGTTCTCAGATTAAAATGTCATTTACATTCTTATAAGACTATACTTTAAAGAGAAATTGAAATAAGTTATATTCCTATAAGTTTAAAATATCAATCAAAAAAATAAAACTCACTAAGAGTTAAGTTATTTCAAGGAAATAAGGTAATTTAATGTTTGCTTACATTTTAACATATAAGACCATCAGTGCAAAAATGTACTAAATATCATAGGTAACTTTATAAATAAAAAAGTCATTGACAGTCCAGAAATTTATCTAAGTAACATTAAAAGATTAATCAGTATAACCGAAGACCAGAATCAGTTGTCTTAGGTCAATCTGTCTATATAACTTAGAATAAGGTTAGTAGTAAGGTATGAACACGGACATTGTGACATATTTTATACATAGAAAAATGCACAACTAAAGTTCTAGCAAAAAATGAAAAAAAAAACACATATATAAACATGCCATTTAATTAAATTCATCTTAAATGAAGACACTGAGAATGATTATCTATACTAGAAAATGTTATCCGTTTTCAACAAAATACTACTTTATCATCAAAAGTATGATATCATCAAAATACTGCCTTATAAACCCCTACATGGATTCCATTGCTTTACTGTATTTATATATGGTGACTCATTTATATTAATATATAGCTCTTTAGAAGCTTGTAATAACTGACTGCCTTTAAGAAGGTCAACTTGGACCTCTGAAGCTGGCCATAAGGGACTACTGCTGTACATGCTGTGCTGTGATTTTCTCTTCATATATGCAGATCCAACTGGGAAGAATCTGAGAAATTATTTATTTTTAATATATGCCCTGTTTTTTCCACAAATAAGTTAAAACAGTTTTCAGTAAAATCCCTACATATTGAGATAGTAGATGTAAAAATAAAAATAGATATCCTAAATGATTGGGAGCAATAGGAACCCAGACTAGGATACTTACTGGATTTGAACATTAAGCTTGTCTATGTAGATAAAATAGTTTTTATAGTTCTCATTACTTGATGACATGGGGTATCTTTATACTTCAGAAATTATAGTATATGCTTCCTTGAATTTAAATAAAATATATTTTAAAATATACTGGTAAAATATCCTAGAATTGATTCATTCAACAAATATTTATAGTACACCTACCATGTGACAGGCACCGTTGAAAGATATAAGGAAAAAATCTGTATGGAAAATAGTCATATAACCCTGCTAAGTAGTGGCAAATAACCCCAACTGATCTAGTTCAAAAGACAAGACAATTGCAATCATCTCCGTTGCAATTCACCATGGTGTTCTCTAAGTTTCTGCTTTGGTAGTCAAACCATAAACAAGTGCTTACTGTGCTGTTATTACTCATTCATTCATAAATTCATTTACCCAACATATTTTAAGCACCTCCTACATGCAAATCACAATTCTAGGTCTTCATCAGGAGTCACAGATGATTCAGGCAGTAATTGTCTTTAAGCTGCCTGGAGTGATGAAAAATATATAAATAAATAAATAACAAGGAAGAAAGAATGAAGAAGTGTCTTACAAGCTTGAAAGCAGGGGGATTTGCCGCTTGAGGAAGGAGTAGAAATCCTAGGAGTGTTTTTGGAGGATCTGGGTCTGGCATTGTAGATGAGCAATAAGGGCAAAGGCTTTCCAGGCACAGAAAGCAACTCAGCAAGGGCAGAACAATGGGAACGTAAGGAGCTTGGAGGACAGATGACAAGTGGCTAACTTCAGAGAACTATTCCTATGTAAAGGACGATAGGAAAATAAATTAGGCAAGTTAGGTCAGGGCCAAATTTTTGGCAAGAGAGTAGGTTCAGATTGTAAAGCTGGTGTCCCTAACTGTGACTCTTGCTATTAAAATGTAAATAAAGCATACAGCTAGACTCTGGCCCTCTGGAACTTTATAATCTAATATGTACATCATCAGACAAAAGTAAGATCCTTGCAATGAATTGTTCCCATACTCTTTTCTTCTACCAGATGATGTTTAGAGTTCTATAAGCAACTGCATATCTGACACAGTTCAGGAAAGGTCACATATTTAGAGCCATCTCATCTATGATAAAACCATCTTCTACCTGTGTTTTACTTTTTACTTGTGACTGCCGGTTCTCAAGACATCATTTCCTACCAGGGCAACTCTTGTGCTGCATTCCTCTTCTAAGTGCTGCTAGCTCCTGCCTTCTAATATTGCTCTTGAAGGATTCACTGCCTAGGCTGTGAGAATGTAGCATTAAGGCATACACAACTGGGAAATAGTAGCTGACAATGGACTAAAGGTATGAGAAGCAAAGTGACTCCAAGAAGAACAGTGCGCTCACTGTAAACAGCCAATAATGGCATAACCTCGAGCAGCAAAAGTGGCAAATGACTCTCTCGATAATCCTAATGGAAAGCACTGCTCATGGCTCCTTCATCTTTTAGACAAAGAAAGGCACCACATGCAAGGTAACATTAAGATAATCACTGTTTCTGGGGACAATTCTAAGTGCTAAATAAGAGCTTGGAGACAGTTATGCACGGGTGGCTGTTCCTCCTACTGTGTATTTGTATTAAAACATGCATATGTGCAAATGCAACGGAACCCTGCATTAACCTTCATTTCCACCCACCCTTGCTTCCTACCTATTTATCAATCATTTAACAATAAAGAATGAAGAAGTAAGTGTCTTACAAGGTTGAAAGCAAGGGGACATTCCCTCTTGAGGAAGGAGTAGGAATCCTTCCTTTTCTTGCTTCTGCCTCACTTTGTTTCCATCTGCCCTCTCTCCTTTGCATAATAATTAAACTCTCCATTTTGAAATTTCCATGCCACTGTCACTCCGATCTCTTCCAAGTAAATGATTTAAACAATCTTAAAAAGCTTTTTAAATTATCTAACAATTATTTAGATAATTTTTATAAACTCTTTATAAACTACATGGCTTTTCATATTCAACAAAAAACTAATAATTAAACACTGACAATCTCACAGTCTCCAAAAGGAGGAGATAATGTACAGTTTTCCTCAACTTATTTGGCCACAGGACTCTTGTTAGAGGAAGTATTTTTCTTCACATTAATTTTATAAGCTCTTAAAGACACATACTATTTAAGAGTTTTTTTTGGGGGAGGGGCTTTTTCAAAGCCCAATATCGTAGAGATAGACTGCTATTAGATAATACATTAAACAATTTATTGGTTAACAGACTAAGGCTCATTCATTCATTCATTCATTTACTTAACAAATATTTATCAAGCACTTATGATGAGCTAGGCACTTTTTAGGCACAGCAAATTATAGCAAAATGTAAACAAATCAAATCCTTTCTCTAGAAAAGATGCTTACTTTCTAAAGAGAAGAAAAACATTAAAAAATAAATATAAAATGTGGCAGATGGTAATGAGTGCTAAGGAAATGAAGATGAGTAAGAGAGGGACAGTAAAGAGACGGTGGAGGAAGGTGTTACAGAATGCCGCTGTCTTCCAGTTAGTTGGAGGAGGCCACTCTGGAAAATTCTTAACTTGAGCTAAGACCTAAGAAGAAAAGGAATGGGAGCAAGAATCGTGGCTATATAACAAAGAGGAGGCCAGGAAAACAATCACAATGCAAAGGCCCCAGACTGGAAGCTGGATTGGTACATTTGAAGACAGCAGAGAACAGTGTGACCAAAGTAGAATCAGCAAGATGGAGTAGAGTTGGATATAAGGTCAAGAGACTTGAACAGGAACAGGGCATGTCAGTTATTTTTGGTCCCTATAAAGACTTCAGATTCTCCTTGAAGTGCACTACTAAGCCATGGAAGGTTTTAAACACAGAAATGACTTAATACTACATATATTTGAAGGGATCAGTCTGGGTGTTGTTTTGAGAATAAATTAGGAGCAAGTGTAGAGTCAGCCAAATCATTAGGAACATGTCATAGTGCATAATGCTGCCTTAGGGAAGAAGTGAAAGTAGTAAGAAGTGACTAAAATCTGGATGTGTTCTTAAACTAATCGCAGAGCATACAGGAGACACTGAGTGTAGATAACTCTTCTAAGGAGTTTGATTGGAAAGTGTAGAACTAGAACAATAGCATCCAGGGGTTTGCCCCTTCCTTCCCTCAGAATCCCATGCCCCTTCTCTCTCTCCCCTTCTTCTCCCCCTTCTCTCCCTGCCTCTCACCCCAGTTACTGAGAAGGTGTATGCTCTCAATTATAAGATGTTACTTTTTAAACTGAGGCACCTGGTGTTTCCATCCTCTCTGCTGTGTAATTTAGCTCAGATAAAATCAGTATCTATTTCTGTTTTATTTTAGTACCGATTTCTTTTACTATGATGAAAGAATAAGTATTTTGAAAACCACTAATACAAAGAATGATAGTTTATCAGCATACAGAACATTTCATTGTACAAAACACTATCACATGTATGAAATTGCCAGGACATCATCAAGTGGAATCTGAGAGTAGGCAAGTGGTCCAGTTATTTCTATTCTAAAATCAAAACCAAGACCTGTTATTATCATTACTCAAAGTTGATATGACTTGTTAAGAGCATAGAAGGAATGGAAGTTTAAGTCTTTGCTACATTTAAATTCTCAGCTCTTTCAACAACCATGCCATCATTATCCAAATGAACTGTACTCATTTTTTTTATAAAAAGTCAGAAACAATTCCTTTACCTATCAACCAAAAAAGCATTTTCAGATGGTCAATAAGAGAATAATTCTCATTTAGAAATATTTCAATTTGAGATATATCTTATAAAATGATTAAAATCTCCTGAATATCTAAGTCTACTTATTTCCAAACGATGCATTGCCTTAAATTTCTCTAACTTTTAGGCTATGGCATAATTGCAAAATAAATTAGAATGGTGAGAGCAAAATCAATCATTCTAAAGGTTGACATTAGTAAATATTACATTCTCAAGGCTGACGTTAGTAAATATCTACTCTATGCAATTGTGATTTCCAGATTTCTTATTCAAATGTAAATGATGTTCTATTTTTCAAAATCATTGTTGTATTTTAGCATGTAATTATGTTAGTCTTGATTTACATACTTCTGTTATAACATTTTCTTTAAAACATACTGCATTACACTATCAAGAGTTAGCCAATGTGAAAGATAAAGTAACACCCAATGTATCTAAAGACAACCAATTTTATGGGTCTTTTAAAAATATCAAACATTAAAAATTCAACATCTTAAATAGCAATATATATATTTAAGACATTCCTTATACCTGTGCATACCTATGTATGTATGAACATATATATTATTTCTCTTTAAATTTCTAGACTCTATCTTAATGATGCTGTTGAAAGATAGAAAAAAGTGGCAATTACAAGGCATACTGGAAATTATGAGAAGAGTATATTACACTGCCCACATCTACAGTAAAAAGTTAGGTAAAAAGAGAAATAATTATAATGCTACTGAAATTCATTAAAAATATCTTACAACTATTTATGATGCTGGTCATAATTGACTTAACTATTTTCCAAATATGAACATTGTTCAGCTTTTGCCAAGTGTGCGTTACTACCTTGGTCCAAGCCACCGTCACTTCCCAGGTGGTGGAGAGGTTCTACTCCCTACACCCGAACCTATTCTTAACCATCAGTCAGAGGTCACAGTCATTCTCCAAATAGAAATTGGTTCATTTACTCCCTTGCTGTTCATCTTGCAAAAGTGTGTTTCCACAATTACAATCAAACTAAAAGTCCTCTCTATGGCTTATAAGACCTTGACTACTGCCCAGGCCCTCTTTCTGCCTGCTCTCTGAATCATTCACCATGCTCCAGACATATCTTAGGATTCGATACTTGCTAATCCTTGTGATTCACATGCTTGACCCCCTGACTTCATTCACATCTCTGCTTGCTACTTGGTAGGAGTAAGCTCCTTTGGTCATGCTCTAAAACAGCACTCACACCCCTCTGTTCCATAATCTCCATCCTTATAAAACATAACAAAACTTGTTATTATACATTGTGGTGCTATTTTTAATTAAAATTTTAATTGAGATAATTGTAGATTTATAACCATTTGAAAAACTATAATTAGAAGAAATGCCATGTATACTTTTATCAGTTATTCTCAGTGGTTAACATTTTACAAACTGCAGTATAAAACAGAACCAGAATATTGACATTACTACAATATTCCAATCATATTCAGATTTCTCCAGTTTTGCTTATATTGATATGTATATGTAATTAGCTCTATAGGATGTTATCACATATGTAGGTTTTTGTATCTGTCATCACAGTCAATATAATAAATGGTTCCAACACAAGGACACCTCATGTTGCTTTTTATAACCACACTTGCCTCCCTCTGTCCCTAACACTTGGAAACCACTAATCCACCCTCCATTTCTAAAACTCTGTCATTTCAAAAATGTAATATAAATGGATCATCTAGTATGTATTCTCTTGGGATTAGCTTTTTTTTTAACTCAGCTTAATTTCTTGGAGATTTATCTAAGTTGCTGTATATATCAACAGGCCCTTCCTTTGCATTGCTGAATAGCAATTCCATGGTGTGTATGTACCACAGTTTGTTTAACCATTCACTTGTTGAAGGACATCTGTGCAATTCTAGATTTTTGTTATTACAAATAAATCTGCTATGAATATCCAGGTACAGGTATTTGTGTGAACTTAACTTTTTTTTACTAATCTGGGATAAATGCCCAAGAGTTTAATTGCTGGGCTGTATGGTAATGCCTGTGTCACATTTTCACTATCCTTTTCTCCATTAGAATGAAGTTCTGTTACAGCAGAGACTTGGTTATTTTGGTTAGGTGCTACATTCCACTATCCAGATAAGTGCTTGGCACTGAGTAGGGAGTTAATAATATATTTGTTGTAAAAGGGAGCTTCAGATCCTCATGGAGATTTATTATCTTTTTTATAGGTGCCCTTACAGGAGAAATGAGATTGAAAATGGTTTCCTGGAAAAGACAGTAGAGATGAGAATAAGAGAGGTGTGGCCATGCCATCTGTCCCCCAAATCGGCCTGAGATATCTGAACCCTGAATGAAAGAGCAATTAAGGAAGAAAGGCTGAGAAACTGTGTTCACACAAAGATTTGTGAGGTTCTGGGGAAAGACACATGGCTTTCCAGTTCCCAAGAACACAGTTGGACCCAATGCCATTAAAACAGCTAGGCTTGATTTGACTTCAAACCACGTGCAGTTTCAGTTGGCCAGGTGGCCAGCAGCAGAGAACAGAGTAGTCTTCCCTTATCACTATGTTCAAGGTCAGAACAACAGCAGTGGCAACCTGACAAAATAGTAAGTAAGCTCTCATTAATATTTATCAAATGGGTAACTAAGTTATTTCCTGACATGGCTGGGGAAGACTTTAGGGGTGAATGAGGCCCTCCCTAAGCAACTTACTTGGAAGATGATAGCTAAGAGCAACAGTAATTTGCAAATCAATATCACCATTGGCTAGAAGGCCTAGGAAATTTGAATTACATGCATTTTTTTTAAAAAATGGCACTTATAATACTATTTCTATTTCTGGGTATAAAATTGTAAATTGATTATATTTATTATTTAGAGACAGACTCATGTTTTTTTTTTTGCCCAGGCTGGAGTACAGTGGTACAATCTTGGCCCACTGCAACCTCCACCTCCTGGGTTCAAGCTATTTTCCTGCCTCATCCTCTGGAGTAGTGATTACAGGCACCTGCCACCACGCCTGGCTGATTTTTGTATTTTGAGTAGAGATGGAGTTTCACCATGTTGGCCAGTCTGGTCTCTACCTCCTGACTTCAGGTGATCCGCCTGCCTCAGCCTCCCAAAGTGCTGGGATTACAGGCCTGAGCCACTGCACCCATTTGAATCACTTCTAGAAATTTGGGCCTATTAGTATTTTAAATACACCACCTTCATGAGGATAATCTTCTGGCAAAATTTGTCTAACGTATTTTTGTTAAGAGATTATTGTTTTTATGAATAATATTAAATCATATTAAAAATAACAGAAAAAGAAAAAATGTTTTACTGTTAATCTAAAGTTTCAATTTTCAAATATTTTGGATTTTATATGTATCCGAGTATTGCAAAAATCACAAACTTTGTGTCGATATTGGAATACTTCCTTTGCCCAAATAGCCATTATATATGTCTGCCATAACTCTTCGTTGGTTTCCAGGCAAAGAAGAAAAACAAAAAAATAAAAATGCCTTGGAACTCTGGCTACTATAGATAGGTTATGGGATAAACGTTGTTGCAGGGCGTGGATTCGATCAAGTGAGAGTCAGATTTTAAGAGCAGTAAGCTAATATATTTTTCTGACCTGATTCTTTCAATCAGTTTGGGATTCTTGCTATAAGACAATCCCCATTATCTTAAGAAGTGATTTCTTGGCCTGGTATGGTCACTCATACCTGTAATCCCAGCACATTGGGAGGCCAAGGTAGAGGGATTGCTTGAGCCCAGGAGCTCAAGACCAGCCTGGGCAACGTGACGAAACCCTGTCTGTACAAAAAACACAAACATTAGTTGAGCATGGTGGCATGCCTATGGTCCCAGCTACACGGCAGGCTGAGGTGGGAAGATCATTTGCGCCCAGGAGGTGGAGGTTGCAGTAAGCCAGAATTGCACACCACTGCACTCCAGCCTAGGTTACAGAGTGAGACCTTGCCTCCAAAACAAGAAAGAAAGGAAAGAGGGAAGGGAAGGGGAGGGGAGAGAAGAAAGGGGAGGGAGGGAAGGAAGGACTACAGGAAGGAAGGGAGGGAGGGAGGAAGGAAGGAAGGGAGGGAAGGAAAAAAAGGAAGGAAGGGAAGGAAAGAAGAAAGAGAGAGAAGAGAATAAGGTGAATTCTTTATTAGGGAATATTGGTTTTCTAGCGGAAAAGTACACTGTACAACCACCAGTGTGTGGTAGATACATCTGATACCAATAACTTAAGCATACCCTGAGAATGACCCTGCATGCCATATGTACCCAACAACAATGACAAGCTGAGCAGAGGTTGCCAGGTGGAGAGCATTAAGTGAAAAGCTCTATCTTAACTGCATGCCTTCTGAAGGCAGTGTTGGCTCTCCTGTCCAGCCTGCTGCCCCTGCCACTCTAGGTCTGCTCCTAAGCCTCTCAAACCTAGTGCCATCCCTTCTGAAGTAAACAGAGGTCCGGCATACAACAGGAGGTCAGAGAAAACTCTATGAGTGCCCAGAAGATAGGATCTGCGAAGAAGAAATCTGTGAGTAAATCCTAGGCTGGCCATGCATGTCTATGTGTTTCCTGCTTGCCAATGGCTTTGCCTGGTAGCTGCTATCCTCGATGGATGGGGCCCAGCGCATGAGTATAGAGGTGCCTTGAAAATGCTGAAGGATCTGGAAGAGTTGTTGTAGGAGGTGGATCTGACTGAGTGACGGTCAGATGCCTGAGCTGTGGGAGCCACAGTTGGCTGGTGGCTTCTGACCCTGCTCTAAGCAGCCGTAGAGGCTGAGCTCATGGTGCCACTGAGGGTCTGTCAGTTGCAGGACGAGCTGTGACTACAAAGAGGTGCCAGACAAAACAGAGACCCTGGCTTGTCAGGTGGCCTGTATGAAGAGTCACCAACTCCCCTGTACCCACAGGGAGCAGACCTGCACAACTCACCCCTGCCTGGAAGATAGCAGCACACCACAATGTGGGACTACCCCACTGTCGAGTTGGTGGAGGTGAAAATAGGTTCAGGCAGAAGGGTAGAGAGTCAATCATGGGGTGGCTCCTCCATCTGTGGAACATGGAGATAGGGGCCACTATACTCTCCAGACTCAAGATAAGTAAATTGGCAAAATGGCATCCATCGCAAACCACGCGGCCTTGAAGCAGCACCTCTGTGGTGGCAGTAATGGAGATGGGGCCATCCCTTCCTCAGCTGGGTGGGAGTTGCTGCAAGGTAACCAGGCCAAGTAAGGGAGACATCCGCAGGTGGCCTTAGTGATGACAAACTGTTGAGGAACTGCAGGGTGCTCCTCCGGGAATTAGGAATGAAGCATGCTATTTATCCTGAGCATTGCCAACGTCCCAATAATGAACTTTTCTTGCTGGCATGAAAGATGCCATGTAAGAGTCTTTGCCAAACTAATGGTATGGTGCTCTAGTCTGTTATGGGGAGGCGGGGTGCACTGCTGGGATGAAAGACAAAAGAGCCAAAGGAAAGGAGACAGGTGAGGGGCCCATCAGGGTGGCCTGCTAAAGATATGGCATGGTCTGGTAGCAGGAATGTCTATTGTGAGGGGGGAGACAGCATGATGCTGTTTTGGTCGGGCTATAGACAGAGTTTCACTAAAGAGCCTCAGGCTCAGTCCACCACCTCTCCTGCAGAGGGATGGCAGGGGGAGGCACCTTTAGACTTGGATGAAGGCCAAGGCTTCAGAATTCTAATAGGAGCAATGGATGGCCAGGGTGTCTGAGAACCAGAGGGCATATGTAGAACCAACTATACAATGGAAACCTAAAAATAGACTATGCTTGCCTAGCAGATATTAGAGTGGACTACACTCTCATATATGGTAACATTCATCAGTTCCAAGGGCCTATAACAGCAATAGATGGTTATAGAATGGAGGGGGTACCTACATTCCATTGCATTGATCATATGCTGGTTTCTAAGTCTTTTTCCAGCCTACAGGCTGTAGCCTCTGCCTTGTTGTCCCACTGGTTGATGCAGAGAGGGTCCAAGGTCCAGGCTTTTTGGTCAGGTGGTTGGGTGTCATCTGGTTAGATGGTATGCAGCGAACCTGTTTGCTGACTGGGAACAGACTGTGGCCTCTCTCTAGAACAAGACGGACTGTTGGGCCTATGGAGAGCTGCTGTTCTCCACCACAGGCCTGCCACGGCAAGTCCAGGGTAAACTCCCAAGTGCTTGGGAGGACTCTCTGTGCCGTGTGATTGTTACTTGTTTTTGTTGTAGTTTATATTGCTGCTGCCACATCTGGCAGCAATGCTCCTCTGCATACCTGGCCCCCGGGGAAATCACGGAAGGATGATATGATAAAAACGTGAGGGCCGTTCACGGACATGCCAAGCTCAGGTGTATGGTAGATGCATTTGATAGCAATAACATCTAAAGCTAGGTAAAGATTGCCAGGTGGAGGGTGTTAAGTGAAAATGCTATTTAAACCGCATGCTTTCCGTAGGCAGTGGCAGTTCTGCCAAGCCCGCTGCTGCTGACCCACACTGTATGTAAACTCCACCTCAATAAACGCCGTGTCACATTTCCTGGTTCTGGGTCTCTCTCTGGCCTCTCAAACCTTGTGCCATCCCCACTGCCATTAATAGCAATCCAACACAATAGAAAGCTAAAAGAAGCTGTCAACTTAAAATTATTAAGAGTAACTTAAAGGAAGAATTAATGGTAAGAGGAATGCTAGAAAAGCATGCAGCTACGTAGTGAGCCTGAGCCTCCCCTGCCTTACTACACAAAATGTTTCCTAAAAAATTGCAATTGTTTTTAAAGAAAGGGAAAAAGTAAAGACCAGTATAAATCTCCATTCTATTTTAAAGTGTTAGTTCTTTAGGCATACCTAACTTTCTAAAGCTTGTAAAGTGTGTTCTGAAATGCCTCATCTGATCTTAACAAATATCTGTTTAGGGAAGCAGGACAAAGGATGATTAGTCGCAGTTTTATATAAGTGTTATTTCCACACTTAACCGTGCGAAGTTCTTAGTGCTTGTTGAAGTGAACTGAATTACTGTGTGAGAAACCTTAGGCACAGATCCGTGAAGTGCCGACGGATGCATCATCAACTCTCCAAGACAGAACTGCCTCAGAAACTCAGGTCCAACCAGAATTCCTCCCCTCACAGCATGGTTCCTTCAGCGTAATTTGGAGATTGAAGGTAGCGATCATTCTTTAAGTCAGTAATCCTCAAGTTTGGTGTACTGAAGGATCATATGAATGCCTTTAACTAAATTCAAGGTACCAACCAAAAATTCTGATTCAATAGGGCTGAAGTGGGGCCAGTAATGTATGTGTTTAACAAGTGTAACATAGAAGACAAAGCACATACTTGCTGAATATGTGATTAGTCCAATTAAGAATGATTATGAAACAGCAAATACCATTGACTAACTGAGAAAGTGAAATATGGAGGTTACAAAGTGACTCGACTCCAATAAATATTGGTTAAATGTGTGACTGCATTAATCTCTAATATAAAATTAAGATCAAACTGACTTAAAGTAGTTACAATACACAAAGAGATAAGTTTTTGATTGCTTTTCCTGGCCAACTTTCTCAGCAGCGAAAAAAGGACTAGGGAGCGTTTTATCTTGAGCTAATGTGATAACATGGGCCACTTCTTTTAAACTGTCCTGTTTCTTTCTGGGCTCAGTAGCCTCCCAGAACAGCCCTCCTTTCTTGAAAAGTAAAAATGAAGAAAATGTGTTCTTAAAAGGAATCAAAGGCTGTGGAGCTGTGCACAAGTAGAGAAGAACGTACAGAATGCCTTCTGTGGGAAAATGGGCAAGGAGTCCCGGGAATGAAGAAATACTCCTTCCCTGTGGCATTACAGTTGTTACCAGGCAACAGGTAAAATATAATTACTTCTAGCCAGTCCCAAATGCAGCTGCCAGCACAAAACTGTGTGCTTAAAAATGCTTTTCAAAAGTTTGACCTGTAGACAATTTTGGTGCTCAATTCATCCTATAATTTACACACACAGAGGTGTGTGAGCATTCACGTGTGTGTGTTTCTCATTCTTCTATGGCATTTAAAATATATATATATATAGCTGGGTGCAGTGGCTCATGCCTGTAATCCCAGCACTTTGGGAGGCTGAGGCAGGCAGATCACAAGGTCAGCAAATCGAGTCTATCCCGGCCAACATGGTGAAACCCATCTCTACTAAAAACACAAAAATTAGCTAGGTATGGTGGCATGTGCCTGTAATCCCAGCTTCTCGGGAGGCTGAGGCAGGAGAATTGCTTGAATATGGGAGGCGGAGATTGCAGCGAGCCAAGATTGTGCCCCATTGCGCTCTAGCCTGGCAACAGAACGAGACTCTGTCTCAAAAAATAAAAAAAAAAAAGAATATATATATATGTAATTGTATATAAAATACAATACTAATCATTATTCTTACAAAGTTATAACCTCATGCTACTTTCATTACCATGAAAACAATATATAACAGCTGAAATCCAAAACACAATGAGTGCTGGTAAGTATGCAGAACAAAGGGACTCTCATGCATTGCTGGTGAGGATACAAAATGGCCATGTGGAAGACCATTTGAAAGTTCTTTTACAAAACTGAATTACTTTTACCACACAATCTAGAAACTGCACTACTAGGTATTTACCCAAATGAGTTGAAAACTTAAGTCTACACAAAAATCTGCACATGAATGGTTATAGCAGTTTTATTTATAATTTCCCAAAACCTAGAGGCCATCAAGATATTCTTCAAATGCCGAATGTATAAACAAACTGTGGAACACCCATAAAATGGATTACTAATCTGAGGTAAAAGTACATGAATTATCAAGTCCTAAGAGAAACCTTAAATACATAGATACACGAGAAAAAAAAGTCAGTCTTAAAATGCTGTATACGATGTGATTTCAATTATATGACATTCCGGCAAAGGAAAAACTAGAGACAGTAAAAAGATCAGTGGTTGCAAAGGTTAAGGGAAGTAGAAAAGGATAAAGAGGTGTACAGGGGATTTTTAGTTTAGTGAATCTGTTCTACATGAAACTGTGATGGTAGATATATGATATACATTTTTCAAATCCCATAGAACTATACAAGACAAAGAGTGAGCCCTAAACTATGGACTTCAGTAATAAGACACCAGTACTGGTCCATCAGTTATAACAAATGTACCACAGCAGTGAGAGATGTTAATAAGGGAAATTATGTAGGAAGAGGGATATATGGGACTCTGTACTTCCTGCTCGATGTTTTGAAAAACCTAGAACTGCTCTAAAAATTAAGTGTATTAATGATAAAACCTCCAAAACATTTAAAAAGTATATGTCGTTAATAATGCTAATGCTGGAAGTAATTTTTCCAATTTGTCACATAGTGATAAAATAGTTGTTCAAATAGACCTATTATTTGTCACTCCTGTACCATGAAATTTAAAGTTCTTTAAATGTCTAGTTATATTCCAAAAGACATTTAATTAACATTCTGTCACATAGGACAAAATTTAAAACTGCCCCCAACATAACTGTCTAAAAAATTGTTTAAATATTTTTCCAAATGAAATGTTCACACTGTATTTGTACGACTCTTATTTTTATTGATTTTCAGTATAGTTTTGATTTTCACAAACCTTAAATATTTTGCCTATATTTATTGTTATTTAAATGAATGCAGAAGTTGCTAAGCTATAAAATTATCACATTTGGCTATTCAAAGCTTTATGCAGTATTTCTCAAATTTCAATGTGTACGAGAGTCAACTGGGAATTATTTTGAAATGCAGATTCTGATTCAGTTGATTTCAGGTGATGCCTGTTAATCTGCATTTCTAAGAAGCTTCCTGGAGATGCTGATATGTGAACACAATTTGAGTAGCATGTTCTAAATATCTAGGTCATAAAACTACTACCAACATGAAAAACAAATCCAGATACCTAGCAATCCTTGCAAGAGTTTAAAGAGCTGTTTTTCTGGTTTTCCTAGCTGAAGAAGCTTCCAGGGTTCCCAGCACTTCTACAGCTGATTTCTCAATATATCCTTTTCTATTTCATCTATAAAGAGGAAGACTTCCTAACCTTTGTACAGTGAGTAAGCTACCCATTTACTCATAATACTCATGGCTTATATAAACCAAAGATCATCTATTTCAATTTCAATTCTCCAATTTGTATGTCTTCAATCAAAGAAAGATCAAGTGACTAGCCCAAAGTCACTTATTCAATAACTGTAAAGGTCAGGTCTCAAATCTAGGTTTCTGCTTCAAAATCCAGTCCTTTTTCCGTTGTTTTCTGTTGCTTCTCATAATGATGCAATGCAGAAAATAGGGACCAGGTGGTTTAGACAACAAAATCCAAGTTCTGAATTGAATCTCTCAGGCTTGGGCTTCCCACTGCAATTCCTAACACTGTTTTAAAATCTTGTTGTGGGGGTGGTCAGCTGTAGTAAGGCAAAAGATTTCTTTGTGCTTTGAAATCAGTCATGCAATTCAACAAAATTATATGAATGTATAAGCTAGTCTGAATACAGTATGAGGCTATGAGAGAAAAGACTTGGATTTTCCACCACAGAGTATGGGGACAAAAATAATTTATTTTATTTTGCCAAACCTGATGGTCCTCTTGAAAGAATTCATGGCCAACTATGCATGGGAGTCAGATGCAGGTGGACACATACCTGCTAACACCCTCCTGGAGCAGCCTCACTTATAGATCAAAAAACAAATGACAAATGATAACTTGATGTCTTCAATAGGACTTCCAGGCCATTAAAGATAACTAAAACTAACCTGACCTTCACAATATAAAGAAACAAGGTCTAGAGATGTGAAAACAATTTTGTACCACAGTATACATATTTTTTGTTAGAACTAACATTTAAAGTTTCCCAACTTCTGATTAACGGCAGGCCTCAACTTCACTCTGACTTCAACAGTAAGTCATGGTGGGAGGGTTAATAAATGTGAACTATTTAAGTGACATCAGGGGTCTATACATGTCTTCCACATATTGCCCTTCCAAATCCTTTAAGGATGTATTCTGTAAGTATACTTTATACTTATACTTTAGTAAGCCTGTAAGTATACTTTATACTTATACTTTAAACATAAAGCTTTTACATACTCTCACCTACTGCCTCCTGGAGCCCATACAAAAAGAGGAAGTTAGGATAATATAACTTTGGGTATAAGACTTGCTCTGAACACTGGACAGCAGCCCATCATGAAAATCCTCTTCTTCTTCCAGAGGCATCCTCTGTAAGTGTGTGTGCTGTATGTAAATAGGTCAGAATTAAGGGGCTCCAGTGGGGTAGCCAGTCTGTTTCCCTCTGGGCACTGTGTCTGATACCAGATTGCAAGGGAAGTAAGGGTAAGTAATATTGTCTTCATGGGATTAAGTGAACGTCAAGGCTGCTGAGATTCTGGGCTGCTATCTCTCTCTTTTCAGGGCTGTTTTGAAGTGTCCATGGGTGAAGGCTGAGCAGTGATGCTACCATCAGGGAGACCTAGCCTTGGCACCTCTGGACCCATCCTGAAGAAAATCAATAGCTCTCATTTCTTTGGTGGTGATCTGAGCTCTTAGAGACAATTTCAAGCAGTTTAGATGCCAGTTGTACAGAGCACACATGCCCACTCACTATAATGGGTTCCTATAGAAATTATAAACTTTTGGCCATGGCATATCTCCAGAAAAGTACAAGATATTCCTAAAATCACTGTTTTTTGCCAGTGCTTGGATATCTGGCTCTAGCTGACAAATCCAGCTTTGCCTTATCATTCTTTTTTTTTTTTTTTGAGATGGAGCCTCTCTCTGTTGCCCAGGCTGGTGTGCAGTGGCACGATCTCAGCTCACTGCAATCTCCGCCTCACAGATTCAAGTGATTCCACTGCCTCAGCCTCCCATGTGGCTGGGACTACAGGTGTGCGCCACCATGCCCGGCTAATTTTTTGTATTTAGTAGAAACAGGATTTTACCATGTTGGCTGGGATGGTCTCGATCTCCTGACCTCATGATCCACCCGCCTCGGCCTCCCAAAGTGCTGGGATTACAGGTGTGAGCCACCGCACCCAGCCTACCTTATCATTCTTAACACCATTGTCTTATCCATCAATACAGTAATCATGGCTTTGCCTATTCCTTCCTCACTCTTCCTACTGTGTGTCATTCTCCTGTCTCTGATCAACATCCTATCCCTCCTTCAAGACTTAGCTCGAATGTGGCAACCTCTGTTTAGCAAGCCTCCCTGCTTGCTAAACACCTGCAGCGCTAAGGCACCACACCATTCATTTAGCATTTATGTTCATCCCTCCTTCTAAGAAGAAATTATCACTAGTGGGATCCGTTTTGTTTAACCTTCCAAGATAAATAAGAATGAGGATTATAAAAAGAAGTGCAGGGAGCATACTTGTTGAATTTTCAAAGGTTTTCACACTAAATATGCCAACATGTAAGAAGGAGAAAACTGGCTTAAGGGCAGGGTGGGAAGTTTTCCTTGTCTCTTTTTTTCTGGGTATCATCTCTGAACCTGATCACCAGAATAATTTCTGGAAAACTTAAAGGATATGGCTTTAGGACAAACAAAAAAGAGACCGGTATCAGCTTAATGGAAAGTGCAAGTTTTGGCAAGGACAGTGGGGCAATAATAAAAAAGGCTGACCAGAAGACTCCAAGCCTCCCTTCCCACTGGGAAGATCAAAACACAGTCTAGAAGTCCTCAGCTGTGGACATGGTGTATTCCATGGGAGAGAAGCAGCATTAGCCAAATGCCAGGGTTTCTGTTCTAAGATTCTATGACTCTACTACAAACAAGAATGATGATGACTTGTATACTTTGCAATCAATAATAATAAAAGCACGATGACTATGAATAACTTACTGTGCTGGCAATGAATCCCATTGAATCCTCGGGGGCATTTACAAACGTAGCCTATGAATGTGTCTCCTCGGTATGCTTCACTTATTTCACAGGTTCCTCCATTATGGCATGGATTAGGAATGCAGGGACCTGAAAGACAGAAAAAATATTGCTGCTTGATGCATATGCTTAAAAGTAGACATTAGGTCAACACTTTTCAATTAATAATTTTACAGGAAAAAGTGTCCTGGATATTAGTGGTATAGGAAATGTACTGGTTGTATGAACTCTGGAGACTAGTGGCCTGGGTTTGAATCTTGGTTTCAACACTTCACAGCCATGCCATCATGAGAGATTTACTCACCTTCTCTGTGCCTTTTTCCTTTTCTGTTAAATGTCAATACTAAAAAATTTGCCTTAAGAGGTTATAATACAGATGAAAAGATTTCATACATATAAAATACCCAGAAAAGTGTCTGTCACTTGTAAAGCACTCAAAAAATTATTAGCAGTAAATTGGATATTATTAAAATTTCTGAACTGTAGAATACCTTCTGTGTGTTTAAAAAATAATACTGAATAGCAATTTCTGAAGTTGTAGTCACAACTCTAGAAATTTTTTGTCCCCCACTGGTGCAGTAGCATATGGCTGTAACCACATAAACCAAATGAATTGGATATCTGGTTGCAAAGCTTCTATAGACTATGAATTTATGGTGGAGAATACCTCTGGAGAAGCACAGTTTCTGCCAATCTAAAAGGAGCAGTTCATCAAAAGTTGCATACATACAGAAGAGGGTCTGATGGTCATTTTTAAACTTTGAGAAAATAACAGCAGATTATTTAGTACTTGTGGCAGCTAACAAAAGTGTGGTGCTGCTCAGAGCCCTCTTGGAGAAAACCAGCTGCCAGCAGTGTGGTTAGCTGACAACATCCAGCTACTGTACCACAGGATCTGCTGTGGCAGCATTTATTTCAAGGCCAGGCTCCCCAGCCAATAACTAAGCACCAAAGGGGAGTAGAGCTAACTGGGCCAGTCCTGCCTAACCTGGGACTTCTCTAATGAACATTCTGTACTCAGAGGTGCCCTGTTGGTGAGGCTGAGATTTTTCTTAAAGCCAGAGCAGTTTGAGGCTTTTTCTATGCAATGTTCTCTCCTCTTTCTTCCTTCAAATTGACAGCCTGTGTCACAGTCTGCAGGCTCATCCTATCTACTCTTGATCTCTTTCTCCTTTGTCCATCACAGACACTCCCCTAAAAAATCTTTTACATTTTTGATTCTGTCTTACAGTCTGCTTCCTGCAGGATGTTAATTGACTCAGGACAAAATCCAGACTTGAAATTGTGAAGAAGGGAGGAGTTGAAGGAAGGAAATGCTCTCCCTGGGAGATGAAAAGAGGCCAATACAAAAATCTATAGTTTTCTCTAGTTAAGTCTGTACTTATTTTAATTGGAGAGAGTAGAACGTATTTACAAGGAAAAGAAAATCCACTGAAGAAGAAGTTAAGATGAACATATTAGAAAAGGAAAGCAAGGGTAATTAAACTAAGTGTCTGACTATGTATGAAGAGGTGATTTTGAGAGCCTTGAAGGAGGATTAGTTCAGAAAAGGAGTGAATGTGGTCAGCTGAAACGAGAAGACAGAAGAATTGGACAAATGAATAATAGTAACTTGAGCCAACTGGGTAGGGGGAAGGGTATTGAACAGAGAGTGCTATAGAGAATGACTCCTCCTGCATGGCTCAAAGCCATTAAAAAAACAAGGGTGGGACGAGGTGGTACACACCTGTAATCTTAGAACTTTGGGATGCTGAGGCGGGCAGAGTGCTTGAGCCCAAAACTTTGAAACAAGCCTGGGCAACATGGTGAAACCCCGTTTCTATGAAAAATAAAAAAAAAGTAGCCAGGTGTGGTGGTGCTGCACCTGTAGTCCCAGCTATTTGGGAGTCTAAGGTGGGAGAATTGCTTGAGACTGGGAGGTCAAGGCTGCAGTGAGCTAAGATCACAACACTGCACTCCAGCCTGGGAGACAGAACGAGACCCTGTCTCAAAAAGCTAAACATTAAAACTAAAATAAAATAAAACACTTATGGAAAGGAAAAAAAAATTGCTATCATTACTTCAAGCACTGCAATAGACCTCAACCATGGGTGGGAAGCATGTAGAAGGTGGGCAATTTTGTCCTGCACTGGGGCAATATTTTATGATTCTACTTCTTCTTCTGAGAGCTGTGTTTGACCCTCCATTTCTTTCAGTTTAAAATGTTATGAAATTCAAAGTTGTAGAGTCTAATAAATATACACATGGAACAGAAAACAATGAGGCAATTGTATAGTCCTGGACCTTGACTTCCCGATAGGGTGGATTTTCAAAAATAAAAAAGATTCAGGGGATCAGTGATTTTTTTTTTCCAGATAGTGCCACATCAAATAAAAACAATATATTTCTTTAAGTAAGAAGTTTTGTGCTGTGAAGTACATATCAATTAAGTTATTCAGCACCTGCCTTTGAGGTGGTACATTGCCAATGTATGAGACAGGGAAGAAGGTGAATGACCAATGACGAGTTATAGAACAATCTGAACCATTTTCTTTTATTGCTACAAAATGAAAATCATGCTACAGACCCTATCTCTCCTCCTCTTTCTCAGTTTCCACTTCTTTCCTCCTCACAAGTTAATTAACATTTGATACTACCTTACAATTTATACATTCTTTTCACACAAATTATCTCATTTATTCCTCAGTATAACGTAGGTGTTTGTCATTGTCATTCTCTTTTACAGTTTTTTTTTTAACTGAAGCTCA
Organism: Aotus nancymaae; assembly: GCF_030222135.1. NCBI lineage: Eukaryota > Metazoa > Chordata > Mammalia > Primates > Aotidae > Aotus > Aotus nancymaae. The sequence continues at coordinate 76,493,822 of NW_026988425.1, forward strand.
GAAAAGTTATATAATATTTCTCAATCAATATCAACCAGTGGACAGATTGAGGGCCCAGAGTAAGAATCTGGGATTCTAAAACCTATACTCCTCAGAGCATCAACTAACTGGGGAGGGGAGAATGAGATGATAGTGATGTTAGAGTATTGGCTCATCAATTCACTTCAAATGAGAGTAAAAGTGACAGATTATAAAATTAAGTGATAACGGATAGCCAAGCATATAACTGCTAAGGAAAAAAATAAATAAATAACTATAGTTAAAAATTATATAATTTTAAGCAAATAAGATTCCTTGGAGATCACCTAATCCAACTTTTCAATTTTCCAGATGAGGAAAAATAACTAAATACGAATTCAGAAATATTCCCTAGAAATCACTTAATATGAGAAAAATTAGGTTTAAGAACTTGTCCCTAGGAGGAAAAATAGTTATTTAAACCAAAACTGGTAAGAAATTCCTGAAGAGAGAGGGGTAATTTATATCAGAGAGAAAATAAGTCTTTCTTGTGCTCCTTTATACTAACAAGATTGGACGAGGAAAGAATAGAAATGGACACTTGCACCTTACCAAAAGTAAACCAGGAAGAGGTCGAAACCCTGAATAGACCAGTAACAAGGGCTGGAATTGAGGCAGCAATTAACAGCCTCCCAACCAAAAAAAGTCCAGGTCCAGACAGGTTCACAGCCGAATTCTACCAGACATACGAAGAGGAGCTGGTATCAATCATTCTGAAAGTATTCCAAACAATAAAAAAAGAGGGAATCCTCTCAAATTCATTTTATGAGACCAACATCATCCTGATACCAAAAAATGGCAGAGAATCAACAAAAAAAGAAAATAATCTCCATGATGGACATAGATGCAAAAATCTTCAATAAAATACTGGCAAACCGATTGCAACAGCACATCAAAAAGCTTATCCATCATGATCAAGTAGGCTTCATCCCAGGGTTGCAAGGCTGGTTCAACATATGCAAGTCTATAAACATAATCCACCACATAAACAGAACAAAAGACAAAAGCCACATGATTATCTCAATAGTTGCAGAGAAGCCCTTCAACAAAATTCAACAGCCCTTTATGCTAAAAACTCTCAATAAACTAGGTATCCATGGAACTTATCACAAAATAATAAAAGCTATTTATGACAAACCCACTGCCAATATCATACTGAATGGGCAAAAACTGGAAGCATTCCCTTTGAAATCTGGCACTAGACAAGGATGCCCTCTCTCTCCACTCTTATTCAATATAGTTTTGGAAGTTTTAGCCAGAGAAATTAGGCAAGAAAAAGAAATAAAGGGCATTAAATTAGGAAAAGAGGAAGTCAAATTGTCTCTATTTGCAGATGACATGATTGTATATTTAGAAGACCCCATTGTCTCAGCCCAAACTCTCCTTAAGCTGATAAGCAACTTCAGCAAAGTCTCAGGATACAAAATCAATGTGCAGAAATCACAAGCATTCCTATACACCAATAACAGACAAACAGAGAGCCAAATCATGAGCGAACACTCATTCACAATTGCTACAAGGAAAATAAAATATCTAGGAATACAACTAACAAAAGAGGTAAAGGACCTCTTCAAGTGGAACTACAAACCACTGCTCAAGGAAATAAGAGAGGACACAAACAGATGGAAAAACATTCCATGCCCATGGTTAGGAAGAATCAGTATTGTGAAAATGGCCATACTACCCAAAGTAATTTATAGATTCAATACTATTCCCATCAAGCTACCATTGACTTTGTTCACAGAACTGGAAAAAACCACTTTAAACTTCACATCAAGCTACCATTGACTTTGTTCACAGAACTGGAAAAAACCACTTTAAACTTCATATGGAACCAAAAGAGAGCCCACATAGCCAAGAGAACCCTAAGAAAAAAGAACAAAGCTGGCGGCATCACACTGCCAGACTTCAAGCTATACTGCAAGGCAACAGTAATCAAAACAGCATGGTACTGGTACCAAAACAGAGACGTAGACCAACAGAATAGAACAGAGGTCTCTGGAGCAACACCAAACATCTACAACCATCTGATCTTAGACAAACCTGATAAAAACAAGCAATGAGGAAAGGATTCCCAGTTTAATAAATGGTGTTGGTAAAATTGGCCAGTAATGTGCAGAAAGCAGAAACTGGACCCCTTCGTGACACCTTAAACTAAAATTAACTCCAGATGGATTAAGGACTTAAACAAAAAACATAAAACCATAAAAACCCTAGAAGAAAACCTAGGCAAAACCATTCAGGACATAGGCATGGTCAAGGACTTCATGACTAAAACACCAAAAGCAATGGCAACAAAAGCCAAAATAGACAAATGGGATCTAATTAAACTCCAGAGCTTCTGTACAGCAAAAGAAACAATCATTAGAGTAAACCTGCAACCAACAGAATGGGAAAAAAATTTTGCAATCTACCCATCAGACAAAGGGCTAATATCCAGAATCTACAAAGAACTGAAACAGATTTACAAGAAAAACAAACAAACAAACCCATTCAAAAGTGGGTGAAGGATGTAAACAGACACTTTTCAAAAGAAGATAAATATGCAGCCAACAAACATATGAAAAAATGCTCATCATCATTGTTCATTGGAGAAACGCAAATCAAAACCACACTGAGATACCATCTCATGCCAGTTAGAATGGCGATCATTAAAAAAATCTGGAGACAACAGATGCTGGAGAGGATGTGGAAAAAAAGAATAGTTTTACACTGTTGGTGGGAGTGTAAATTAGTTCAACCATTGTGAAAGACAGTGTGGCGATTCCTCAAGGATCTAGAACCAGAAATACCATTTGACTCAGCAATCCCATTACTGGGTATATACCCAAAGGACTATAAATTATTCTATTATAAAGATACATGCACACACGTGTTCATCGTGGCACTGTTTACAATAGCAAAGACCTGGAACCAAACCAAATGTCCATCAATGATAGACTGCACAAAGAAAATGTGGCACATATACACCATGGACTACCATGCAGCCATAAAAAACAATGAGTTTGTGTCCTATGTAGAGACATCGATGCACCTAGAAACCATCATTCTCAGCAAACTGACACAAGAACAGAAAATCAAACACCACATGTTCTCACTCATAGGTGGGTGATGAACAATCAGAACACTCGGACATAAAGAGGGGAGCCTCACACACTGGGGTCCGTTATGGGGGGTACTACAGGAGATATAGTGGGATGGAGGGTGGGGGAGGGAAAACGTGGGGAGAAATGTCAGGTATAGGTGATTGGGGGATGGTGACAATAAACCACCTTGGCATGAATGTACCTATGCAACAATCTTGCATGATCTGCACATGTACCCCAGAATCTAAAGTACAATAAAGAAATAAATTAAAAAATATATATTAAGGCCTCTTTGAGTTGAGAGCAGTTAAAACAGTGATTTCAGGCCAGGTGCAGTGGCTCACGCCTGTAATCCCTGCATTTTGGGAGGCAGAGGTGGGTGGGTCACCTGAGGTCAAGAGTTCAAGACAAGCCTGACCAACATGGCAAAACTCCATCTCTACTAAAAATACAAAATTAGCTGGGTGTGGTGGCGCATCGATGTTATCCCAACTCCCTGGGAGGCTGAAGGAGGAGAATTGCTTGAATCCAGGAAGCAGAGGTTGCAGTGAGCCAAGATCGTGCCTTTGCACTCTGGCCTAGGCTACAAGAGCAAAACTTCATCTCAAAACAACAACAAAACCCAGTGATTCTAAGGAAGGAGGTCGATGGAAGTCTGACAAAAATGGGGTAAAAATAGGAACCTGGAATCCATGACACTATTTACTCAAGCCAACTGTGCCTTTGTAAAAGTGAAACTTGGCTAGGTGAGAAGAGCAAGATGACTTAAATGAATCTGCAAAATAAAGGGAAGAACTGGGGAATGGATGCAGAAGACTGATAGCAGAAATTCCAAAAGCAAGGCCAGAAGTAAAGCCTTTAGGGAGAGACAGAAGTCAAGCAATGTGCTGGGAGGCTGTAATATGTGATGAAAAGTAGCGAGTAAGAAATTGTGATGTCCAAAATTCAGGTTTCAGTTGTTTGCACAGATGTTACGTGAATTGCTTCTGCTGGAGCATCTAGCTCTACAATAGCATCTGCTAAACACACAAGCCTGTGAGTGGTGCTTGGGGAAATCTGGGGAAAGGGCTGTACTATTGATGTGGCTTATCCTTGCAGAAGGGGAAAAGTATTGCTGCATGTGACACCCAAGAGATTAAAGAATCCAGTGGGTTTAAGAAGTGAAGATAGAATGAACAGTGGTTTCTTAAGTCCCCAGCATTCTGGTCACTTCCTGTGGGCACAGGTAAAGCCTGTCCAGCAATCTTGGGGCAACCTCTGGGATTTCCAGATGATGTGAATTGGTACATTGGAGCTCATTTTATTTACACACCAAAAGACATCATGACCTTAGCTGACATCTGGATTTTAGAAAAAGATTACATGTTTCAGAGGTTGTGGCTGCTGTTATTTTTCCTACTCCAAGAAATTCTGTGATTTTCATTTAAAGGATGAGAATGGAGTAAAGCAAAAGGGCCAAAGTTTAAACCTTTCTAGAGTCCCTTGCATGCATGCTAGGCAATATGAGTATACATATTATTTTTATAATGCTTTGTAAGAATGTATCCTTGTTTTAGAGGCAATAAAATGGGCTCTGAGAGGGTAAGATATCTATCTGAAAAAGCATAGATCTTAACACACTCTGCCTAACTACAAAGTCTATACCCTTTCCATTAAGCCACATTTCCTACCATGTTGAAAATCTGTATATTCATATGTTAGTCTTCACAGATGTAAACAGAATCAGCATGAATTCACTACGTACATTCTTATAAATAATACAGGACTCCAAAGCCTCAGCAGATGGAAACATTTCAGAGTATTTTCAAGAAAAAGGACATGGTATATTAGATATTATGAATAGAGATAGACTCAGTAATTATAATGTGAGACAGATGTTATGTACCTTGTACATACTTTTTTCAAGTACTCATGACAGAGTGTTGAAATGAATGGTTTTCTATTGTTTTTCCCTACCAAACCATAAATTCTGTGTGGGAAGACTTATGTTGGCACACAGTAGGTGTTTGATACAATTTGAATAAACAAGAATATGGTAATAATAAGTGATAAAAATTATATTTGCTGCCTATACTGTATTCTTATTTTAGGTTTATGATATCACTATCTTTTGTATTTTTACTCAATAATTTAGATATTTTCTGTAACCTTTCTACACTTTCCAAGCTTCAAGTCCTGTAAATTTATAATTAGATTCCAATGTTTTTGTTTCTAATATGGTTTAAGCTTCTAATATGGTTTAAATGTATTACACTGAATTGTAAATAACAGACCATTAGAATGTTTACTTTTGCGTAATGATTACATGTATCTTAATTCTTTGGCAAATACATAATCAAGAAAAATGTAACTTGTATAATCTCATTAACAGTGTTTTAGTCACCTAATTAAACAATTTCCATATAAATAAAAGTGTTCACTTTATGCATGAGCAAGATAAAATGATCAGAATACAAGTTAGTATGTAAAGATAACATAATAAATATAGTCCAAGGTCTCAACTTACACAATTTGCTTCCTAGCCAAAAGTTATGTTTGATGTTCAATAGCAACAGTTTCCAGTTTTATTACCCCAAGTGATAATAAACAGGTTATTCATATGAGAATTAGAGATCCTGGAAAACTTTTGTCTTTGGGGTTGCTCCTATTCCATAATCTTCTCTATTTTGATACTGAAAAAAATACTAATTTAAGGTCTTATAACACTATAAGTAGTAATAATCACCTATAGCATAGAGTGTTGCTTGTACTGGGAGGATAAGAAAGAAATGGACTCTTCCACCCCCCACCACCCCCCTAATTTCAAGAAGCTGATTCCTCCTGCCTAATTTCAAGTTAAATAACATTTATTCATTAGGTACCTCTTATGTGCTGGGTTTTCTGCTAGTAATTTGGGATAAACACTTTGTATGGTATTAAATTGTCAGGAGCTGAAAGACAAATCTCACATCAGAAAAATATACTTAGTTATCTAGTTTAAGTACCTCATTTTTAAAGACAATTTCAATGGCCATACTTTACTGTGAATATACTATGCTTGGTATTAATACATTTCTTTGTTCACATAATGGTTCCTAGAAATTTAATTCTAGGGTTTCCTAGTGGCATCAAAAATTAAGAATAGGCCATATTCTTAATTTTAGCAATAGAAAAAAATAATACAGCTTATTCTTAATTTTAGCAGCCAAAACTTTAGTATATTTGAGGCATCTCATATCTTTTTGTAACATATGAGCACACACACACACACAAGCACACCCATATATGTATCACTTTCACAAAGCTTTGACACAATAGCATATAAAACTTTGAGAACAAATTAGTATTACTCAACACTCAGAGCTTGTAAAACAAAAAGAAGACAAGGGCAATCTCAATTCCTTTTTACTTCAAAAGTCTTGTAAAGAAGTTTGTCTTTCTATGCATTAGAACATACAGAAGGCGTATACAGAGTAGTGAATATAAGCTTGAGTCCTGATTAGTATTCATAAAATTCCAAATTATCGGATTAAACAACAATGGTAATATCACTCTTAACAATGAAAGCATACATGGACTTTCAAGATACAAGAGGCTTTAGGGAGTTTTAAAATCAATGATGCTGTAATACTTTTGCAGGTAATCTTTAAGTAGCTCCTAACACAATGGGGGCAACATATGATCAATATTAATGAACAACTGAATTCAGCAGCATGCTTTCCAGGCATTTTTTATGCAAGCTCATATGAGTGTGTCAACAAGATTAATTACTCACAAAAGCAGATCTATATGGTTTGCTACTTTTCTGCATCTATCTCCTCACAATTCCAACAGTAGAGTTGAAGTTTGTTGCATATGTGTAATATTATTAGCTTCTCATCCATTTAGAGACTATGCCCCAAATCATGAATAACTTATAGTACATAAGCAGATTATTAGAAAGTAAATGGAGTAACATTCTCCTGTGATAATATATATTAAGCTTTGGTCAATTTAAAAAAAATACGGCCCCAAAACATTGCCAGTTAGATATCAAAATAAATGTACATTTTATGTAGTAAGGAAATGCCAGGAAGGCATTGTAACAGCATAGTTTTTACTAGTTGTTTACTAGTAGAAAAAAATAGGAATAGTTATGACCTCAAATTTCACCCCGAATTCTGATCTTAAAAACACATCGAAGTTATCTTATGGTCTTCCCTTTACATTTATTTATTTATTTTTTAACATTTTGGCAGTTGCCATTTAGAGCCACTGTAACTCTATTTTAAAACTAGTTGAAAAGAAAGAAATTATTCTGGGAACGCTCACATGATTGACATTTGCAAACTAGTTTTTAAACACTAGGTGTTGCTTCTCCTCCTGCTTCTTTTTCTTCTTCTTTGTACTCTTCCTCTTTTGTGAATGTAAATGTGCAAAATTCAGCCGTTTGAGGATAAAAATCATCTTTGAGTATTTTGAATATGAAGAAAGAGGTGAACTATTCTATGATATAATCTCAAACTTCCATTGTAGTGGGGAATCAGCAAATTTAATATGTTTTTCATTAAACAAAAAAGCATTTGGATAGATTATAAAAATTGAAATCTGAAGATAAATAGATTTTTTTCCTCCTCAAATCCTGTTGATAAACTTTCTCCTCTAGAATTAATACTGGACTATCTTTATACACGTCCGTCTCTAAGAAGGCACAGAGGTGATCAGTGAGATGCTGTAGAAGTCCTTTTCCTTGTTTACAGTCCTAGGATTATGCAAAAAAGTACCACAAACTTGGTAGCTTAAGACAACAGAATTTTACTCTTTCAGAGTTCTAGAGGCTAGAAGTCTGAAATCAAGGTATCAACAGAGCCACACTCCTTCTGAAGGCTCTAGACAAAATTCCTTTCTTGCCTCTTCCAGATTCTGGTGGCTCCTGACATTTTTGGCTTATAGCAGCATAATATGAGTCCCTGCCTAGCTTCACAGGCCTTCTTCTAATTGTTGCTCTCCTCTTCTTATAAGAACCCACCATAAATCCAATATGACTTCATCTCTAGATCCTGAACAATTTTTATCCACAAAGGCCCTGTGATGGGCTAAGCTGTATCCCCACTCCAAAATTCATATGTTGAAGCCCTAATCTCTAAGACGTTGGAATGTGACTATATTTGGAGATAGGACTATTTTGAAGAGATAATTAAGGTTAAATGAGGCCATATGGGTGGGTCTTAATCCAGTCTGACTGGTGTCCTTTTAAATAGGGCATTTGAACACACAAAAGAGATACCACTGATTCTGCCACACAGAGAAAAAGCCAAGTGAAGACACGCCAAGAAGGCAGCTATTTGCAAGCCAAGGAGAAAGGCCTCAGAAGAAACCAAATCTCCAGAGCCTCCAGAACTGTGAAAAAAGAAATTTCTGTTGTTTGAGCCACCCAGTCTGTGATATTTTATAATGGAAACCCTAGCAAACTAATACTCTTGTTTACAAATAAAGTTGTATTCAGGATTCCTGATATACATGAATTGGGGGTAGGGAGCACTATTTAACCCACCTTATGGTTCCTGTGTAGTTGTTTGGTTATAGCATTGGAGTCGATTAAGTAAACCAGAGTTTTATGTATTAGAATCAGCTGGCAAAGCATTCATATTATCAATAATTAAAATCTTAGCTAAATTAATTTTACTTGGTTCTAATCACAGAGTAGTGGTGAGTAGGCTTTGATGGTGTTGAAGATCTGGAGAGCAGTCTAAATTTGGGGAAGTAAATAGGTAGAATCCAGAACTGGGTACTCAGGGGGCAAAAAGGAGAGCCTGGCACTGCATGATAGGAAGAAGCATTAAAAAAGGAGAAAGATTTCCTGGGGTGATCTTCATCCACTTAAACTATTGTTTAGAGTTGGGCTTGCTGATGGCAGTATGTTTTTCAGGCACTCAGAAACTTTCTGAGAAAGTCTTTATATATATTAATTCCACAAGCAGATGCAATCATTGTAGCACAGTAGTTGATATCTCCTTTTCTCCAGTGAATAAATATCTTATTAAAGTCATATTAGTATGACTTTAAAGAAACTTAGTAACAGATCATACCAAAAAGATCTATCATTTTACAAAGTGATAACTATTGCTACAGCTATACTTTGTTAAGAGGCAGTCTCCCATTCTTTCCCCTGTCCATTCATCTTGCATACTGCTGCAAAAACAACCTCCCTAAACCACTACTTGCATAATGGAAATTCTCAGCTCAGAATGTTTTATTACTCAAACAGAACTCTGTATCAATACTCTGTAGTCATTCTGCATATGCATTTTTTAATCTTCAAAACATGCTGTCTACTTTCGGACATCTTTTAGTTGGCCAATAATATTTGCTGAGTGTGTGATGCTATTGCTTACATAAAATTATTAAGTGAACATAAGACAAAAACAGTGTTTCCCCTTGGGTTTCTTTCAAAAACTAAGAAAACTAAAGCTGATATAATATGCTTAATAATAATAAAGCTAGTATACAGAAGCCTTTTGTGAATTAGTGAATACTATATGAAATTATGTTGTTATCATTTTTGAATTTAGTAACATAAGGCCCAGGTGCCCTTTGAAATCTTTGCTCAATGGGATAAACACAAATACTACTATAATCTAAGAGAAACATGGATGGCAAAACTATGGGCCATGTTGATAATCAACATATTTTTATTTTTCCTGATGGCCTCTAGAATAACAATAATGATTTCCATGCAACATTTCTTGTAAAACTTTAGAAAGCATACATGTAATCCAACATAATTCGTAAAACACACATCAAATAATTTTCCTTAATCTAAGAAACTTCCTTAAAAAGTCTGTCTTTTCAAGAAATAACTAAGATCAGAGCAGAACTGAAGGAGATAGAAACACAAAAAATCCTTCAAAAAATCAATAAATCCGGGAGCTGGTATTTTGAGAAGATTAACAAAATAGACAGACCACTAGCTAGACTAATAAAAAAGAAAAGAGAGAAGAATCAAATAGATGTAATAAAAAACGATAAAGGGGAGATCACCACCGATTCCTTGGAAATACATACTACAATCAGAGATTACAACAAACAACTCTATGCACACAAACCAGTAAATCTGGAAGAAATGGATAAATTGCTGGACACTTGCACACTCGTAAGACTAAGCCAAGAAGAAGTTGAAACCCTGAATAGACCAATGACAAGGTCTGAAGTTGAGGCAGTAATTAATAGCCTACCAACCAAAAAAAACTCCAGGTCCAGATGGGTTCAGAGCTGAATTCTACCAGACATACAAAGAGGAGTTGGTACTACTCATTCTGAAACTATTCCAAACAATACAAAAAGAGGGAAGCCTCCCTAACTCTTTCTATGAGACCAACATCATCCCAATACCAAAATCTGCCAGAGACACAACTAAAAAAGAAAACTATAGGCCAATATCCATGATGAACATTGATGCAAAATTCTTCAATAAAATACTGGTAAAACGAATTCAACAGCACATCAAAAAGCTTATCCATCACAATCAAGTAGGCTTCATCCCAGGGATGGAAGGCTGGTTCAACATATGCAAATCTGTAAACATAATCCATCACATAAACAAAACCAAAGACAAAAACCACATGATTATCTCAATAGATGCAGAGAAGGCCTTCGACAAAATTCAACAGCCCTTTATGCTAAAAACTCTCAATAAACTAGATATCCATGGAACATATCTCAAAACAATAAAAGCTATATATGACAAACTCACAGCCAGTATCATACTGAATGGGCAAAAATTAGAAGCATTCCCTATAAAAACTGGCACTAGACAAGGATGCCCTCTCTCACTACTCCTATTCAATATAGTATTGGAAGTTCTAGCCAGAGCAATTAGGCAAGAAAAAGAAATAAAGGGCATTCAATCAGGAAAAGAAGAAGTCAAATTGTCCCTATTTGCAGATGACATGATCATATATTTAGAAGACCCCATAGTCTCAGCCCAAAACCTCCTTAAGCTGATAAGCAACTTTGGCAAAGTCTCAGGATACAAAATCAATGTGCAGAAATCACAAGCATTCCTATACACCAATAACAGACAAACAGAGAGCCAAATCATGAGCGAACTCCCATTCACAATTGCTACAAAGAGAATAAAATACCTAGGAATACAACTAACAAAGGAGGTAAAAGATCTCTTCAAGGAGAACTACAAACCACTGCTCAAGGAAATAAGAGAGGACACAAACAGATGGAAAAACATTCCATGCTCATGGTTAGGAAGAATCAATATTGTGAAAATGGCCATACTGCCCAAAGTAATTTATAGATTCAATGCTATTCCCATCAAGCTACCATTGACCTTTTTCACAGAACTGAAAAAAACCACTTTAAACTTCATATGGAATCAAAAGAGAGCCCACATAGCCAAGACAATCCTAAGCAAAAAGAACAAAGCTGGAGGCATCACACTACCTGACTTCAAACTATACTACAGGGCAACAGTAATCAAAACAGCATGGTGCTGATACCAAAACAGAGATATAGACCAAAGGAACAGAACAGAGGCCTCGGAAGCAACACCACACATCTACAACCATCTGATCTTTGACAAACCAGACAAAAACAGGCAATGGGGAAAGGATTCCCTGTTTAATAAATGGTGTTAGGAAAACTGGCTAGCCATATGCAGGAAGCTGAAACTGGACGCCTTCCTTATACCTTATACAAAAATTAACTCCAGATGGATTAAAGATTTAAACATAAGAACTAACACCATAAAAACCCTAGAAGAAAACCTAGGCAAAACTATTCATGACATAGGCACAGGCAAGGACTTCATGACTAAAACACCAAAAGCAATGGCAACAAAAGCCAAAATAGACAAATGAAATCTAATTAAAGTTAAGAGCTTCTGCACAGCAAAAGAAACAATCATTAGAGCAAACCTGCAACCAACAGAATGGGAAAAAATTTTTGCAATCTACCCATCAGACAAAGGGCTAATATCCAGAATCTACAAAGAACTAAAGCATATTTACAAGAAAAACACAAATCCATCCAAAAGTGGGCAAAGGATATGAACAGACCCTTTTCAAAAGAAGACAAATATGAGGCCAACAAACATATGAAAAAATGCTCATCATCATTGGAGAAATGCATATCAAAACCACATTGAGATACCATCTCATGCCAGTTAGAATGGCGATCATTAAAATATCTGGAGACAACAGATGCTGGAGAGGATGTGGAAAAAAGGAACAGTTTTACACTGTTGGTGGGAGTGTAAATTAGTTCAACCATTATGGAAGACAGTGTGGTGATTCCTCAAGGATCTAGAAATAGAAATACCATTTGACCCAGCAATCGCATTACTGGGTATATACCCAAAGGACTATAAATTGTTGTATCATAAAGACACATGCACATATATGTTCACTGTGGTGCTGTTTACGATAGCAAAGACCTGGAACCAACCCAAATGCCCATCGATGATAGACTGGACAAAAAAAATGTGGCACATATACACCATGGAATACTATGCAGCCGTAAAAAACAATGAGTTCATGTCCTTTGTAGAGACATGGATGAACCTAGAAACCATCATTCTCAGCAAACTGACACAAGAACAGAAAACCAAACACCGCATGTTTTCACTCATAGGCTGGTGATGAACAATGAGAACACTTGGGCACAGCAAAGGGAACAACACTCACAGGGTTAGGTCAGGGGGGTAGGGGAGGAGGGACAGCTGTGGAGGGCAGGGAGGATGGGGAGGGATAACACCGGGAGAAATGCCTGATGTAGGCAACTAGGGGGTAGGTGTGGGGTGGGAATGGAGACAGTAAATCACCATGGCATGTATGTACCTATGCAACAATCCTGCAGGATGCAGGATGTGCACATGTACCCCAGAGCCCAAATACGATTAAAAAAAAAAAAAAAAACTAGTCTGTCTTTTTAGATCAGGGAGCTATTTCCAAACTAAATCCTGCAAATCACTTTTTTTAAAAAGTGTATCTATCAGAAGTCACAAGCCATTCATTGTACAATACAGTTAAAGTTTGAGAATAAATATCAGCTTGCAGTGCAAAGCGCTAAGATATCACTCAGGTTTGCCATTAGCTACCATAGTTTGTTTCATTTTCTACAGATCAACGAGACAGGGCATAAGTTAAAGGCAAAACAGATAAAAAAAATATATATATATATAACAAATATCTGAGCCCAATTTTCAGGAGCATAAAGCAATCTCACTATTTCCCATAGTGTCTCTAAGCAACTACAAAAATTACACATTCTTCATCAATCTTTCTCTGACAGCACTTCACCTTTATCAGGTTCCTACTCAACTTGCTGCCTATACTGTATGATTAGCATCTCACTTATCATTGCTTCATCTTCTAATTATTCCATGGATCTCCTTTGTTTCCCTCACACAATTCTAAATTAGTTTTGAATAGGAACCCCCACTCCTTATAATTTTGTACCTTCATAATCCCTAATGAAGAACTAAATCCTTTGATATTGCTTCATAAATGTGTGATGATTGACTTAAAGTTATTATTAATTTTAGAAATGTTAGCATATAACCCAAACTGTAAATCATAACCTATAACAAAAACCCGGAAATTTAGAGATTAGATATAAATATCTGTAGCCCTTTTTCATTTACACTAGCAAGTTTCAACAACTCAATGTTAAGCCTGTGGCCAAGCCTAATTTTCTTTGTTGAATGTTGTAGCAATCTGAAACATTTCAGATTGTAGATAATCTTATAATTATTAAAAAAAGTGTGTTAAAAATGAGTGCACTATTTCCACAAAGCTACAGTTCTTTCTCTTAAAATATAGCACAGCGATTTTGATCTTGTAGGCAGTGGCAGAAGGTGGAAGAAAGGATTTCTATTTTTACTTTTGGAATCTGTCCTCCATGACTGCCATCTTAATCATGAAGCAGAGAGATTCCTGCAGGAGATATTCCTGCTGCACTCATATGGAATGGCACCTACCTAGACGTCACAGCTGAGAATGTTGGAAGCACAGCTGGACAGGCGAGTTACTGTTTAGATTGCCTTCTCAGGTCTCACATGTGGCAGATTTGAGGAGGCATAAAACAAAGTAGGCATGGATTCTGGCCAGCTGGCCATCTGTTCCTTCACCCACTGTGATAATTTGGTCTTGTAGAATTCTATTAAGTGAGCATTAAGTAATGACCATGTCAAACAGAGCACATAATGCCTGCTTCTTAATCACAGGATGAAAGCTTAAGGGATGCTTGCCCAAACACAGAAAAGGTCACCAAAGCAAACCAATAATTAAAAAAAAAAAAAAAAAAGAAAGAAAGGAACAGCGAAATTGATGCAAAACAGCAACAGTTAACTTTGTTTTTATTTTTACTTTTGATCATATTGAATCCATGTCAAATCACAGAAGATGAATGTGCTACAAAGGAGCTAAGTAAATACATGGAAGTTTCTACTATCCCTTTATGCATATATCAATTTATATAGACAAAATAAGATTTTTAAAATTAAGAAAATATGTGAGGGGCTTTATCACACTAACCTAAATTAAAGGCACTTTGAATTATAGTCATTAACATCAAGTTTTTCTAAATAGTTTCCCAGAACAACAGCAAATAGTTACTCATTAGTCAAAATACTTTTTGTGCTGTTGTTTTAAAAAAGATAAATTGAAGTATTTTATTCTGAGAAAGCAGCTTTTCCTTTATAAACACTTAATAATTGAAAATCGTAAGATTTTTTACTCCTTGAATGGATGTTTAATGATGCATCCAATAAACGATATTACTGGGATAGTGTCCTAACTGATCTCTCTCTCTTATACATCCTCCATGCTATACACCATGCAAGCCTAATCTAAAAGCTTCTGTTAGCTCCTCTAGCCTGGTATCCCAAAGTCCATACATTTGGACTAATCTTATGCCCTCAATGTTACCTCCACTGTTCACGATAATGAACCAATATGCTTCCCTTTGTTAATTTACCAATCTACCACCTAAAGATCATTTGTATTCCTAGAATTTTGCTCAAGTGACTCTGCAGCTGGAAATGCCAAATGCCTTTCTTCATCTCCTCTTTTTCTAATCTTGTTTTCCCTCCTAGACTGCCCAAAATTTCATATCAACTCTCCTCTATTGCTTATTTTTATTCCCTTCACAAATTTTTCTATTACTCTGTTACATACTATTTTCATCCATTCATTTGTTCACCTGTTGATATAGTTATTCAGTTTGTATTCAGAACTTCTATTGTGTTCCACATTGCTAAGTACTAGAGTTATAACAGTGAACAAAACAGGTGTACTTTCTAATCTTGTGAAACTTCAGTAAATGAGAGAACTGATTCCAATCAAATAATCACATAAAGAAATGAAATTGTAAAGAAATGTAATAATCAAATAATCACATAAGGAAATGTAAATGTCATGAAGGAAAAGTCTTCTGTGCTCCAGTAACCTATTAATAAGAGGTTTCCTGAAGAAGTGAAGCATAGACTACAAGCTGAAAACCAAATAAGAACTAAGGTAAGAAAGAGATGAGTATTTCATTTGCAGGTATATGCAAAGAGAAGCAGGGCAAGAAAAAGGGCCTGTGGTAAGACTAGTGTAGCTAGAACAGACACAGCAAAGATGAAGAAACAGGAACAAAACTGGGCAGCCTTCAAAGGCCATGTATTTAAGAAAATAAATGGCCTTATGGACACATTAACACATTTAGACTGAATTTCAATTTTAAAGATAGTTTGTTTGCTATATGGAGAATATATCAAAAGGATAATTGTAGATGAAAATAGGGTAGTGAAGAGTCATCGTACTTGTCCAGGCAAAGTGTGATAAGAGGCCTGGATTAGAGTGATGGGTTAGTAAGTATGGTTGGAAGTAGACAGATTGGATAGAGAAGGGTCGAAGAAGACTATTCTGTTTCTAGAGTTCATGTGTCAGTAAATGAATGTTGGCGCCATTCACTGAAACAGCAATACTGGAAGAGGGTCTAGATTGAAAGAAAAGATCGTGAGTAAGCTTTATGGATATATTATTCAAGAAGAGGTAAGAAGTAGGCAAAGGAGAGTGTGGGCTGGAGATATAAATGTTAGTGTTCCTGGATATAGGTGGCGATTAGTGGGTAAGGGTGTAGTTGCCCTGGAAAAGAACAAAGAATCCAGGACGAAGAGTCAATTTACTAGGTAGATATGGTCTAGGAAAGGCAACATCTGGAGAGGCAGGAAAACATTCGCAGGAATGTCATATCCTTCTGGCACTTTACTGCTTTGTGGTATTAAGGAACAACTTAACATGTACACGTTTCATCATTTGGAATAGATGTTATACCCCTAGAAATGTGGAAATTCTTTTTTGTATTTCTTACATAACCCCTCTCTGTTTTCTTGCAGAACCCAACAAATACTTGCTGAATGCACATGTTTAGAACTTCATGAACTGAATATACTGGCAAAATGTTTTAGGAAAAAAAACATTTTAGCAGAAAATATTCTCCTTTAAGTGGCATTATTTTATACCAAAAGAACATTCTGGTTGTTCCTTTTACTTATATAGGGAAACAGTTTCACATTTTTTTTTTTAAAGTAAGAAGTCAAGTTGGAGAAACTGCCAATACTTATTGCTTCCAAAAGAAGTTTATTCTCTGTTTGCCTAGAGAAGCAAAGGTAAAAACATGGAGAATGAAATGAGTGATATTTGGCCAAAATGAAATAAAGACAGTAAAAGAATACACTGAGGAATTATGCATGCTTTCAGATTTATCTCGAGTCTTTTTGGTCATCTTGTTTTGATTTTCATGATCTATCTTGCTGGTGGTGCTATCAATGTTGTGCTCTCATTTTTGCTGTCCTTAGAAGTCCTTCTGCTTGACTATACATCTAAAACTGATTCCTGTAAGAGCAATTTGACTAGAGGAAGCCAGTTTAAACTGCTTTACTCTTAGGATGAAAAAATCTCTGCAAAGGTTTGCCCACAGGGATAAGCTATGTGTGGAAGAAAAAAACAAAAATCCATTTAGAAATAACATTACTCTTTCTGTAAAAATCGTCTCTGTATGCTTCCTAGTAGACATGAAAATGTAGAGTCAAGTATTTGAGAAGTCTGGAAATCCACTTAAAAATGTGTACAATTTATTATCATTGCAAAACCAATTAAAAATGTCGAGCTATTGAACACAATTCATTTTCTAAACCATGAATATATTAAATGTATACAGCACAGATTTGTATTACTATAAAAATCTTTATTTCTACTTTTCTAGCATTATGCATTTAAATTTGTAAATTCCATGTTACATTAATCACATGAATATAGATGGGCAATTTTACTGTATTTCCTATAAAAGGAATCATGCCTACTGACAATTTTGTGGGAAATTTTGTTAAAGATTGACTGTAGCTCATAAAATGGTAAGGCTTCCTTCATGAAAGTTATTAGACATTTTAGATTTCCTCAGTTTGATTGAAATGATAAAAATTACACTTTAATATCACTGTCTTTGGACACTGACACTGTATTTAATACTACACAGAATAGGGTCACAGAGTCATTAAAAGAAGTGGCAGCAATCCAGGTTTCACTACACTGTGATTTAATATTTATAGTGTTTTCATGATACAAGTAAAATATGCTGATTAAAATGATCACAATGTCACCATCTGGATGGACAAAAAAGCTGAGGTTCACATCTTCAGTACAAAATGCCTTCAGTTATTTCCACTATCTTTTCTTATTACCAATACAATTTCTATTATATGAAAGGTCATCAAAGTACAGTGAAATAATACACAGTAGGGAAGCCTTTTGTCAATAAATATCTTAAATAATTAGAGAATTTACTATAAATATTAAAGAAGTTATTATGCTACTTAAATATAGTAGGTCTAAACTGTTACTCTTTAAGATCAGTGTTATCAAGTATAAAAGATTTTCAGATTAACAAATAATTTACTAGAAGTCTTTGAATGTTTGTCTTCTACCTGAACAGTATAGTAAAGTTTTTAATGTGATTTTTTTTAGTGACCTAATTGAAGTAGGTTACAAACAATGAAGTAAAGGGATTTAGGATAGTCTATTTTGTCTTTAAAAAAGTCAGTTATAAATGTATACACTTGGTAATTTCTGAAGAACCAGCTAAACAATACCCTTGCCTGGTTGTACAAGACATTCTACAAATGTGCTGAATTCTAATAGGAGATTGGCAAGCAGCAAAGAATGACTGTAATTTGGGCTTAGAAGGATAACCATATTGTTCAAGATTAAATATCTTCTGGATGAATACTGAGACTTGCCCCCATGACCATAGTAGGAATTCTATTATACTTGATATAATATTTTTCTAGATAAGATAATTTTGAATAACCTTTATGCCATAAAATGTGAAGGTTCCAAATGCTCTTTGATGTATATGCTTGAGGGGAACCTGAGAAATTTCAAGGAGAAACTTAGCTCTTCTCACAGGAGCTACCTAAGCCCACCTCTGGGCTAAAAAGTGCAATCTTTGATTCAGACACCTGTGCTTGTCAGACCTTTCAATTTTTATAGCAGCATGACATTCCCACCTGTGCCTATGCTGCCCCTTGGAGCATGAGGGTCTATATGTATTCACCTCTTAACTCACTAAGAAATGTTGTTGCCTCTACCTTCAAAATGCTATATGGCAGTAAACTCAGGAAACACAATACACTGATTTATTGATATTACTTTGCACAAAATGTTAGAAATAATTTGGATCTCTACAGCCCAAATTATGTTGCTATGACGAACATGGCAATCAGGCTTCTGCAATAGAAACTCTGATTATCGGGAACTGGCTGTTCCCTCTACCTGAGATGCTCTTCCTCTAACTCTCACCTCTACTAAACCTTTGCTCAAAGTCATTTTCTCAACAATGGTTACCTAGAAGCGTCCTACTTAAAATTAGAAACCATAGTCCAATCCCACTATTTCTATTTCTCTCTTATTGTGATCTTGTTTTCTCAATGGCTTTACTGCCTTCTAACATACATGTGGTTTGTCATGTTTTGTGTTGTGTGCTGTTGTTTGTTGTGTCTCTTCTCTGTGTTGTGTTGTTTATTGTCTCTATCCCTTGTTACAATGTAATCGACGTGAAGACATAGAACTTTGTTTTGTTCATTGATGTATCTCAAGTGCCTGGTAATGATGCGTTCAATACATCTTTGTTGATTAAATATATCTCTGCTAGGAATAAAACTTTAAACTTATTCAATATTGATCAAAATTTGGAATTAGTCCTCCATTATTCCAGATCAGCAGTTAGCCATGTACACAGGATCATTTCGACACATAAAAAATGCTTTTATAGCAGAGTATTTGCGTCTTATCCCATTGACCTACAAAAAAGACTAGAAAAAATACCATGTGTTTTTTACTGAGGAATTAAGTGCTTGCTCTGGATGCACTTATACTAAGATTGGAATGATCAGAGAAGATTAGTTTGGTTCCTAAACAAGGAAATAAGGAATTATGCTAACTGGGACCCAAGGTTCAGTATCTTTAAATTTGAGACCAAGAATTGTTTTGTTGCTCATGAGCAATAGGTCCCACTTATTCTGTCAGACAGCTGGGTCTTATAACATCATTTGAACATTAGCACACCATTAAGCACATGCTGTGTGCCAGGCACTGAGTGTAATAAGCAATATCAACATATAGTCAATGACCTCAAGACTCCTATGTGCCAAGGGAGACTACAGGCAAATCAATAGGCAACTTCACTATTATAAAATCAGCGTCAATGTATAGTGAATACAGAGAGTTCTGGGAGGACATCAGAGGAATGCCTAATCCAATACTGGAAACTTGGGTATGACATCCTAGAGTAATTGGCATCCAAAGTTGAGTTCTACAGGACAAATAGAAGTTCCCGTTAAGGAAGGTGAGTTAGAGCTTTTCAGACAGAGGAGGGAAATAACAGGTATGAAGACTTAAAGTTAAGTAAAGTGTAGCTAAATTTGTAGAACTGAAAGAAATACAATATAACTGCACCATGCAAGTGAAACAGGGGAAGTGGCAGGTGAAAAAGCCAGAAAGATTTGCAAAGCCTGATTATGATAAGCCTCGCTAGCCAGATTAAGGAGTTATACTTTATCATGAGGATAAGGAAAGATCATTTAAGCAAGAAATAGCTGATCAAATATATATAAACTAGAAGTGTAGGATTAGCTACTTGATGAAATTAGTGGGGATAGATTTTATTTCCTCTAAATAGTATATGCCCACCTCAACAGTGGAAAGGATAGTAGGAGGTAGTATAATTGGAAAGGAAGTAGAAACATTTTAAATACAACCATGGGGCACAACACCTGAGTAGGAAATCAGAGGACTTTTAGGTAGTGTTAATATTTAGACAGCATTGAAGACTAGGAAACTCTAATGGTATCAATCTCTGCACAGTGTGGCATTTCTTCTGCTGTGATTAGCAGAGAAAGAGGATGATACCATTGATGTGAGGTTAGATGTTTTCTAGTTGTATGTGGTTCAAGGCAAAAAAAATGCGAATTTGTGCAAGAGAGTGCTTTTATGACAGACTTCTTGGTCTTGGCTAGTAATGGAAGAGAGATCAGCCTCTAAGTAACTGAAAGAGAAGGATTTGGAAGTCTGATTTCAAAGAACAGATGCATTTTAAGAAACTTAATTAAATCTGGATCTGAAAAAAAAAAGTAGTGCTGTAAAGAAGCCACATATATGCCTATATACATTAAATATTTTGTGTATATATTTATAACAAGTTTAAAAAGTCTTAAGGATTAACATACTGAGCTGTTTTTCTTGACATGATCAGCATGAGTAAAGAAGAATTAGTGATGAAGTCAAATTCTCACTATGTCATCCAAGGTTATTGATGCGTTATTTGTCTACCACCTAAAGTTGTACAATGACAACCAACAATTAGCACCGTAGTTTTGAAAACACTGTGTTAAGAAAAGGAAGATTCATAAGAATATGTGCAGCATGTCATGGAATTTGTATACTATAAAATGGGGTCTTACATGTCATAAAAAATGTAAGCAGCAGACCTTTGGATCTGACCAGAAGAGTAAAGCTGTATGAGAATGTGAACTAGTGAAGAAGATCCATAGCCAAAACTCTTCCAGTTTTATTGGTCACCAAAGATATCAAGGTTTCTAAGATGGAATGAGATTGCCTGGGTTATAAGATTTCCAGAATAATCAATTCCTAGCTTGCCTGATAGGAGATTAAGACCTCTGTGTAAAGAACAAATTGCAACTTTAATTGATTTTGCTTCTGAAGGTGTCTTTGTTCTAGTGGGTAGGTAATGAAATTTTCTAGCTTCTTAGGATCTTTTATATTTTGAAAACAGTAGTAGCCCTTAAGAAAGAAATGTACAGTCAAATGCTGGTTCATCTTTATTAGAAGGGCCTATGCCAGGACTGTGAAAACATTTTATACCAAGACTTCACCCTAATTTCATCTTAGTTTGTTGACTATCATTTGTTTTTGCTTTTGTTCCTGTTTTCCTTTACAGTGACATATAACTGTCTTCTCCTTTACTAACTACTTACGGAAGCAGGATGGAAAATATTTATACCATTTTTGCATACCTTGAAGGTTTAAACATCAGCAAAGTGATCTAACCCAAAGTGAACACCTTCTGGGTGATGGTTCTGCCTGACAATACTTAGTAATGAACTTCATCTCTTATACTGAGGTAGATTTCACTATTACCTAAAAGCAGGAAATCTGTAATGGGAGATTGACTTAAGGTGCAGACTTCTAAGCAAGCAAGAGAAACATGGAGACTGGGATAGAGGCACAAGGCTTGGATGGAGCACCTCAACAAAGAGAAAATAATGTGAAGGGTTTAACTTTCTGCTTCCTTTATCCTGGATTTAAAAAAAAAACAGTCATATTAAGGATCAAGTTTATTTTTTATTTGTTGTGTCACTTTTATTTCTTCTAGGTAGTCTCAAATCTCCCGTAAACATTTTTGCAACACAAAACTTTCATGTCATGGGATTGAAGGGACTTTAGTGGTGGGTAGTAAAAGGAAAAACAGGCTTCTGTGTATCACAACTCAGTTGAGTTTAAAGCTCCATTAGCAGCAGCACATGGAGGAAAGCGGAAGCCTTGGAAATATGTTTTGTAACCAACTGCAAAGTTAGTAAGGGCTTATAGCCAAACTGAGAGCAACTAAAGCAAATAGTATCTAATCACTGAGGAAAAGAAGCCCTTTCCATATCTATGAGTTTTTTTTAAAAGTTCTAATGTATTGGTACAAGTTCCCCAGAAGAAGGATTAGTGAAACCCAGGTGATTGCAGTAGGAACTACATTCTGGGATTTATTTTCATAAGTGTATTTATTTAGGATATGAGTTATAGATATGGTATGATTTATATATGAATTTAAAGAGACCTCTGTAAAATCTTAAAAAGCAGAGTATGAATTTATTAATCTATCTAATGAGTTTAACTTTTCTTAGGGATGAATCATGACTATATGTAAAGAGTTTAAGCAATAAAACATATTTGTTTCAATAAACCAAACAACATAAAAATAATTATTAATTACTAACTGAAGAAAATACAGCATGCTTTATCCCCAGACCTAAAGTAACACTATGTTTTGAAACAAGAATCATAACATACCAAAAAAATAATTACCATGTCTTCTTAAATTATTACTTATCTTAAGTGATGATATTTGATGAGGTTTCAAATTTAGCCAGGGAAGAACTATTTTATATAACACATCTGAATTATTAAACTTGTTACATAGTTTTGTGATATATTACATTTGTCTTAACACAACTAATTAGTCATATAATTATTCTAATACAACTGAAACTCATTTTTAAAGAGACAAAATTTATATTAAGTCCAAACTTGGCCAATGTTAGTAAAAGACAGACATGACTACTGTGTGGACATCAACAGTAAGTAAAGAGTTTCTTTGGAAAGCACTAGAATAATGGGAAAGAAACTGGAAGAAATGTCTTTCTGGAGAAAGACAGAGTGATAAATCTTCAAGTCCATATAATTTACACTGAAGTTTATCCCCACAGGAAAGCCTAAGAAAATTATTTATTAAGCAATTCCATACGGATAAACATACTTATTTTCATAGTCATGTAAGTAAGCTAAGGTCACTCAGGCATAGAGCAGGGTAAAGTCAGATGCTTTATAACATTTTAACAGGACTTTAAAAAAATAATGATAAAATTTAATTTCTGGTATCTTAAATCTCAAATAAATATTTGTGAACATAAATACTAATTCAAAAATATATACCACTTGAGTCTTTTGGAAAAAGTAGTTAAACAACTGGCTTGTAATTCACTTCTTTTCTCTTACCAGGGGTATGATCCCAGGGAGAGAAAGAAAGGTAGGGGTATCAAATCCTTGTAAACATGCTGACAACTAAGTCTGCTACCAAATAGATGCTAGGAGGAGAATCCTTACCTATGAATGTTTTCAGTAGGATGTCTCTAGCTTAGGACTTGTTTCTGGTAAATAAATCTATTTACAATCTATGGATTTGTTATACAAGCTCCATGGAAAATGTTATATAAGCTACACAGCTATATGAAGACAGTTTATTACCTCAACACTCCTTGTATGGTTGGTAACTCATGTACCATACTGAGAGACTTCATCTGTTTTTCTGAGTCAGAAACCATGTGTCTAATGCAAAGAAGGGCTGGGCAGTTGTCCTGAATGTCCCTAAGCTCCCTAAACTGCCTTGTTTGTGCTTCTAGAAATTATTAGTAAACTTTGATATCGGGTAAGATCTCTTATTTTTGAAGGACTGATTCGCCAGTCTAATCTCCTGAATTAGTGCAACTCTTTATAGTCCTTTCTGTAAATGCTGTATACACTAAGAGGAAAAAACCTGAAATGATCCAAATTCCCAGAAGTTACAGAATGGTTAAGCCATCTACAACATAACTGAAATAGAATAGTGCATTGCCAATTATGTTTTTTAAAATGAAATAACTATTTACATGCTAAAATGTACATGAACTTCCATTCAGTGCAAAAAGAGAGAGTACAATTCATGCTGTGATTAAGGAACATGGTATGTAGACAATAATAGGCATTAGAAGAAGTGCATAGACTTTAAAAATAGGATTAAGATAAATAATTGTGTTGTAAAGAGTTTTAGGAAACGGAAGGTCAACATAGGAAAGAAAAACTTTGTGCCAGTCTTTGTAATCAACAGATTATAGTCATTAAGATCTCACAAATATTCCAGTTCTTAAATACACATGGTAGGACTGCACTTCTCCATCCCTTTTCAAGTTGTAAGTGTCTATATGATTTTCTTAGGCCAATAATGCAAGAAGTAATGTGTGTCATTTCTTACATACACTTTAAGAGCCAATTCATAATTTACCATGTTTTCTTCTCACTGCTTTGGTGACTGTGGGAGCAACTTCTGAAATGTAGCCTTGTCAGCCTGAGTCCTTGGGTATCTACAATGAGCAGAGAGCCCCTACTGACTCACACTGCATATATGCTCTAAGAACTTCTGAATGTAGCTTGCTCGTGAGCCATAAACAAGTTCATCTTGACCCACTCGGCCAGAAAAGGTTAATAGGAGTATGATGTATTCAGTTCATAACATCTTTTTAAACTATAAAGAACTAAGCAAAGTTTGTGCAAACACAGAATTTTAGTACTATAGGATATCAGTCAGGAGTACATAGCAGGGAGTGGGCCTGATAATATTGCAGACAAGAACCAAATGGGTATAGAAGGTAATGCTCAAGAAAAGAGTGGAAATAAAGGTTATTTGGATGTTTTACACCTGACAGATACATTGTAATGCCATCTATTTAGAGAGGGAATACTTGAGAGCAGAGGGGATGAGTTAAGAATATTTATTTTTGCCCTGAGGCTGTTAGACGTATCTAGCTGATGGCTGAAAATGAAAGTTTGAAATTCAAGAGAGAGGTCAGGGATAATATAAATAGAGAGAAGAGAAAGCAGTCTCACCTGTACTATGAACTGGTAATTCTTCTAAGTCTTTTACGTGTAATATCTGCTGTAATGATGATAATTTTACCATTTCACTGGAAGAAATGAGGCACTCTAAGAGGTTAAGCTACCCAGATTTGGGGGTACTATCCATAAAGGAACAAATAAAGCCTGAGAGATATTATAGAGGAAAGAGACAAGGAGAGAGAAAAGGCTATATTCAGGGGGCAGGTAAAAGAAACAGGACACTAAATAGGAACAGACATTTTTACAGCCAAGTGACAGAGAACAGGTGCCACTGAGGCCAATGGGGAAAATATCAAGAAGTAACGAATTGTTGTACATGTTGAATGCTCCAGAGAAAATGAACTAGATTCCTCACCTCTAATACGAACTTTGCTTCTAAATGGATAAATTCGGAGAGGTGAAAGCTGAAAATTACTTTGATTTTAATATATTAATATTCTTCAGGCTGTTAAACTGAACACATCTCAAAGATGAGGAATTTTATGAGCAGGACACCTCACGTTTGCCTAAATTAAAATCCAAAGAATTAAGTATCATTACGAATACTTTTAAAATTTCTTCAGATAAAAAAAAAATCTCTAGCAAAGATGACCCAACAGATGTTGAGTGAACTCCTTAACAGGAGTAAGTCGTACAGGTAAATTAATTCCACACATTGCTCTCAAAAGGAATCTGAATCTCAGGGCTGATGCTGGTGTGCCAGCAGCACATGCTCCTGGTGGGTCATAATGTTTAATAAGATGCGTGTGAACCTCTGAATAGGATGATTATTCAAGTGATCTTCAGGGAAATCCCGAATTAGAATGCACTCCAATAATTTAATTGAAAGGTCACATAGGTGAGTGACTATTATAAAATCTATAATATAATGGAAGCATTGTACTCACACAAGTGGCAGTTAAGAACTTTGGGTCAAGGGCTCATCTCGTTTCTAGACTCATAATAAGACAATACTCTTTACTTTTAGAAAATGTCAACATTTCTCTAAGGAAAAATTACTACTCCTTTTACATTACTTAAGAGAAAATATTTACACTTTTCCTATTAACTATCTCAGAAGAGAGGCAACATTTTAAGTAAGGAAGGTGCATGTCACATCTGTAGAAACATTCTTTTTAAAAATATTTGGAATACTATATGCTGTTGCCAATCCTTAGAAGTGATCAAAGGCCGGGTGCGGTGGCTCAAGCCTGTAATCCCAGCACTTTGGGAGGCCGAGGCGGGTGGATCACGAGGTCAAGAGATCGAGACCATCCTGGTCAACATGGTGACACTCCGTCTCTACTAATACAAAAAAAAATTAGCTGGGCATGGTGGCGCATGCCTGTAATCCCAGTACTCAGGAGGCTGAGGCAGGAGAACTGCCTGAACCCAGGAGGGGGAGGTTGCTGTGAGCCGAGATCGCGCCATTGCACACTCCAGCCTGGGTAACAAGAGCGAAACTCCGTCTCAAAAAAAAAAAAAAAAAGAAGTGATCAACAATTCTTGCAGTTACTGATTCTATTATTAGAAAAGAGCTTTTGAGTTACTTGTTTGTCCCACGGGGATCTCCACTTTGGTTGTTTTGTACTTGTATTACTTTTATTCTTAAAAAGCTAGTGAAAGCAAAACTTCAAACACAACTTCACCTAAGTGAAGAATGTTTACAGCGTTTATTGGTCATTTAGTGGATAAACTTAACTAATATAATAAAAGTTATTTCAAATTCTTTATTAGAAAGTTGTTATTGGTTTCCAAGCAAAAACTATGCATTTATATGTTAGTCAAATTTACTTTTATATTCTTCAGGAAATAATGTCCACTGTATATCCCTCAAAACTAACAATATAGGACACAGCCAATTTTAAAATTAAAATATTTTGAACATTGTCTACTCTGATTTAATTAATATGGACATTATTTATTTTTCCTTTATTGTCATCAAATGTAGAACAAAAATAAAACTGAATTTCTGCCATCATGATGATTAACATATTTTCATAATATAGTTCCATGTCATTGATATTCAGCCTATTCTTTATTTAATTAAAAAATTATTTCATTTTTTAAAAAGTATATTTTAAAGTTTTCATGTCTATCAAACTCCCATTCTTAGTCATTATCCAATTATTTTCCATATCTAGGTATACATACAACCTGTCCCCTCTTCTTTGCTTGAGTTCCAATTAATTCAGATATTCAGCAAGCTCCTTATGACTGCGACGTCAGTATCCTTCAGAGTCTTCTTCTCCACTTTGAAGTAACATATTAGTAATCTCAAAATAGCTCTTATAATTTTCTATTATGCCCATTTACAAGCATAAGTTAATTGGTCCAAGACCAATATTAAAAAAAGAAGGCTGCATGACCTAAAAATGAAATGTTGTTTTTGTATAATTTTTAAATATAATGTTTCCATTAAGCAGCCTTGATGACTGAAATAGTAACTTTTTTTTCTTTTTGAGATACAGTCTTGCTCTGTCACCCAGGCTGGAGTGCAGTGATGCAGTCACAGCTCACCACAGCTTTGACCTCCCAGGCTCAAACCATCTGCCAGATTCAGCCTCCCAAGTAGCTGGGACTACAGGCACACGCCACTATGCCCCGGCTGATTTCTGTACTTTTTTTGTAGAGACAGGGTCTCACCTTGTTGCCCAAGCTAGTCTCAAAATCCAGGGCCCAAGTGATCCTCCCACCTAGGCCTCCAAAAGTGCTGGGATTACAGGTGGTAGCAACTGTACTGGGCTAAAATAAATGGTAACTTCGTAATTAGGCATATATACACGTTTGTACCTATATAAATATATATATATATACACATCATTACAAAGGTTTGTAACTCCTTTTTTCATGAAGGATTTTAGATGCCCCCAAAATACATTAAATAAACTAGAAACATTCAAATAACAACAACAGCAATAATAATGAGGGACAGTAATGTGATAAGAAGCCAGAAAAACAATGACATCAGATGTGTCATTGTGAAAGACTCTGTATCTCTATCACAGAAGTAATATAAAATGTGCAATAGCCAAAATATTTAAAGTCATGTAAGTAAGCTGTGTTCACTTGAAAGACTTGACTCGTTCATGACAGATGGTAAACAGTAAGGCTATTCTCAACTTACATCAATAATGGGGTAGAAAAGTTGGCAGTGCTGTAACACTGAGCAATAGAAATACATGAATTTATTGAGTATCCAGTTTACTGGTAAATAAAATGAAAAAAAAATCTGTAAAAATGTTTTCTTGACACATTTTTCACAGCAATCTCTTGGTATTTTCTGTTCTATCCATTAAGTTACTAAACATGATGATTTCCCAGGGGTCATTTCTGTATCACACTGAGACACTTGGCTCTTGTAACCTGAATCTGGAAAGAGCTTAGACTTGTGTCTAAGCACATTCTAATTCATGCTTTATCACTCTCCTCTTTAAAGAAAATTTTCAAAGTATAAAAAATATATTCACTTAACAAGTTTTATAGGTTAAAATGAGCATTAAAACAAAAATTTAAATAGGAATTTTTTAAAAGTTCACATATGCATGATAGCAAAATTAAACTTTGGCTCCCAAAATGAATTTGGACAAAGGATTGCTTTTAATCTACTATAGTAAATATTTGTTTTTCATTCAAAATGGATAATCCATAATGTGCTGATTTTACCTGCTAATAACTGATAATCCTGAAATGAAAATAAAGTAAGGTTTAATTTTATGTTTTGGGAAGCTGTGTTATCCTAACTAAATTGACTGGATAAAATAAATGTATTTTAGTTTTTTGTAATCTCACTCTTTGTATATTTTATTGCTTTTATAAAGAAATAAATCTAGAATTAAAGTTGGACAAACTGTATAATATCAAGTAATTATAAGACTATGTTAAAATATTTAAGAATAAATTTGTGAATTTCACTTTTGTTTCTTTAAAATTAAAAGGAATGATCTTATAATGTGCTTAAAATATTGCTTATCTGTTTTTCCTCTCTCCAGAATAAAAAAATACATACTTATAAGCATATATAAGTTTAAAGTAATGTAAATTATAGTTGCTACCTAAATTTTTACCCATAACAAATTTCTTAGAAAACAGAGTTTCCACTGAGATCATAAGTTAGCCCCATCCTTACTGAACTGTATTGTCTGAGGCTTTGACAATATCTATAGGCTTTATGTATGGGTATCTATCCTTTTTCATTGAATAGACTATGTTATCATCATTATATTGTATAACCACCCACTTTTCCCACCAGAAATGCCAAATATGAGAGCTGCAAAAATAAATATTCCACTATCCTTATGAATATTTCATTTCATAATATGTTTATTTACTTAAAATTTTTTGGCATGGCCAACCTAATTCATTGTACATTTATTTAGTACATCAACTGTCACTATTATAGTAGGTTGGATGGTGCCCCTCGCCTCACCAAAATATATTCATGTCCAAGTCCCTGGAACCTGTGAATATTACATTACTTGAAAACAATGTCATTACAGATGTACTTAATTTAAGGACATCGGTGGTTTAGATATGGTTGGTTTGGCCATGCCAAGTCTCATGTTAAAATTGATTTCCAGAGTTGAGATGAGGCCTGGTGGAAGATGTCTGGGATGTGGAAGCAGATCCCTCATGAATGGATGGGTGTGCAGAAGTGAGCTCTCACTGTTAATACTTGGGATAACTGGTTGTTGAAATGAGACTAGCAACTCCTCCTCTCTCTCTCTCCTCCTTTCTCACCATGTAATCCCTGCTCCTCTCTGCCTGTCACCATGAATGGAAGCAATCTGAGGCTCTTACCAGATGCAGATGTCAGCATTATGCTTCCTGTACATCCTGCAGAACTATGAGCCAAATAAACCTCTTTATAAATTACCCAGCCTCAGGTATTCCTTTACAGCAAAGCAAATAAACTAAGGTAAGGATCTTGAGATGGGATCATCCTAGATTACCCAGGTGGGCCCTAAATCCAATAACAAGTGTCCTTCTGAGAAACTGGAGAAAAGACACAGACAAAAGTGGAGAAGGTGAGGAAGAAATTGCAGTGAAGTGGCCACAAGTCAATGAAGTCAAGGAATGCCCACAGCCAACACAGTGTGAAAGAGACAAGGAAAAATTCTCCTCTAGAGCCCTCAGAGAGAGCATGTTTTGTCTTACACCTTGATTTCAGACTTCTAGCCTGCAGAACTGTGTGAATTAAATGTGTTGTTTTAAGCTACAGAGGTTGTGGTAATTCGTTAGAGCAGCCTCAGGAAACGAATACAGCTGTAGACAGTCAAAGTGATTAGGGGATGATATAAATCAAGAAATGTGACTGACATGACTGTAATTAGCACCAATTCAAGAAGGTATGGTTCCTACATAAAGATCCTACAACAGGCCGGGCACGGTGGCTCAAGCCTGTAATCCCAGCACTTTGGGAGGCCGAGGCGGGTGGATCACGAGGTCAAGAGATCGAGACCATCCTGGTCAACATGGTGAACTCTGTCTCTACTAATACAAAAAATTAGCTGGGCATGGTGGCGCGTGCCTGTAATCCCAGCTACTCAGCTACTGTAATTCCCACCAGAAATGCCAAATATGAGAGCTGCAAAAATAAATATTCCACTATCCTTATGAATATTTCATTTCATAATATGTTTATTTACTTAAAATTTTTTGTACTGAGGAGGCTGAGGCAGGAGAATTGCCTGAACCCAGGTGGCGGAGGTTGTGGTGAGCCGAGATTGTGTCATTGCACTCCAGCCTGGGTAACGAGAGCGAAACTCCGTCTCAAAAAAAAAAAAAAAAAAAAAAAAAAATCCTACAACAAAGTTTCCATATTTTGTATAATTGAAACCACCGTGCTCTTTTGATTGTGCTCTCTCTTCCCCTCTCTCTATCTACCTCCCCTCCCCTTTGTTCTCTCACTCTCTATTGCTGTGTGATCTCAAAGAGCATGATGGTATTTGTATGGATATTTATCTATTGATACTACACAGGTATTGATCTGATTCTGTCTTCAGCATTGCTAGAAATGCAATGGAAGGATGAGTCCAGTTGAGAATGCGTTCCTATTACAGGTGAAGAAACAATTCCAAGAGCATCCAGTACATAATAAAGGAATTCAAATCCCTTTAGGGATAAAAATTATTGCTTCTCAAACCTCTGTTCTATTCCTTCTTTCATACCCCCACAGAAATATGATTTACTTGGAAGAAATTAGTGAAGATTCTGGGATCTCACAGAGAATGAAACTTTTCCCAGTCATTTTTTAGTTACCTACCACAGAAAAAATTCCTAACAGATACACAAGTGATATTTGGAAAGTGAGAAATCAATGTGGGTTACAGGAAACAGAAGATCTAAGACCTGAGAGGTGTGTAAAAGGCTGGATACATTATGGAGATCTGAAAGGGAAAGGGAAGCACGCTTTAGACAGACAAGCCTGGATTAAAGCTTTGAGGTGAGAATGAGCACAACATATGTGACCTGGAATAGAGGAGACTGCCCTGCCTCCTAGAGAGAAGCAGCATGGATGTGATGGAACATTAAAACTAGGCACAGGTTTTAATCAGTCTGAAAATTCAAGTTACTTAAAAATATGCTAATCTTCCTCTTTTAACAGCTCTATAAATTCTCAGAAATTTTAAAAGTATGACAACTTGCTCGAGCATTCTGGCTAAAGAATATCAGGCTGGTGATTATCACACTGTAAGAACTTAAGATTGATCAGTATTTCAGTGTGTTTTTGACAATCTTATAAATAAGACTTAGTATAACTAACTTATTGTCTTAACATAGGCAGAGATGCAGAATGCTGAATGTTTCTGGAAAAAAATTCCCTAACCATTCTGTTTCTAATCTGTCTTATTTTAGTTTTGTTTTTCTTAGTAGCTGAGTACTTGCACAATTCCTCTTAACACATTTAAACACTAAATTATGGAATGAAATACTTTCAAAGGTCCTCAGTCTTGGACAGGTATTATAACGTTCTTTAAAGAACATCTCAAGCTTTAGCAAAAACTATTAGCTAATCTGTACAGTGGTTTTAATTCTTTGCTTTTATTATTGAGAACTATATAGTTCAATCTATTTCAAGAGCTTCTAGTAAGCTTTAAAAGCAACCAATAATGTTGTAACATTCTAAAAACTGGATTAAAACCCTAGATATTTTCTTATTTCGATTTATGTCTAGAGAAAGAAAAAATAGCTGAATAGGTATGAAACATATCTAAATCATACTGAAGTCTAGCAGTTGAAGATCTGCTTCAAATAAATATCTTTTCTATAATAAAAAACGTATCTCACAAGAATACTATACCCAGGTTTGTTTTATTGTATTTTTAAATATGTTACTTAAAGACTTAAAAAATTCTACTGACTGTGTAATCTTGAAAATTACTTGAAGATGTCTGTCATCTTAATGAGACATGAATAACAATGCAATAATGAGGAAGTTATTGTATAAAGAAATTGCAAATCCTTTCCTAATTTCCTGTGAACTTCAAACTTAGGAAGCCAAGTGGATTTGCAGACCTGCGCCTGCCCGCTGCGTGACCAGTGCTGTCCTCTGAGGCACCGCCTCCCTTAACTCCTCCCACTCTTTTACCCATACCCAGCACTAGATGACGGTAATTATCATATTTGAGATGTCTTAAAATCACTGCTGTGGTTTCCTGCCAGTAATTACTAACAATGGCTAAATCACTGGCATTATTACAACACCACACTGAAGAAATTACTAAGCAAAAGTAATTTTCTTCTACTGCAACAAAATCAGAAAAACAAAGATCAATATAATGGATTTTTTTCTGCTAAGAAATTTAAATCACACATTGTCCCTCAGCATTTGTGGGGGATGGATTCCAGGAACCCTCAGAGAGATAAAAATCCTCGGATGTTCAAGTACCTTATATAAAATAGCATGACATTCACATATAGTGTATGTATATCCCCCCCATACTTTACATCATCTCTAGGTTATTTCTAACACCTAATACAATATAAATAGTTGATATACTCTATTGTTTTTTATTTGTATTTTTCATTTTTTTTTACTGTCTTTTTTGTTCAAATATTTTCAATATCGGATTGCTTGAATTCATAGATGTGAAACCCATAGACAAGGAGAGCTGACTGTAATTTACAGCTTCATTAATATTCTTGTCAAATTAGAGATTCTCCTTTTATTTATTTATTTCTTCGATTGGGAAATATATCTATCATCACCCCTCTCTTTGTATCATTTTTTTTTTCTCAGAGACAGGGTCTCACTCTGTTGCCCAAGCTGATGTGCAGTGGTGTGATCTCGGCTCACTGCAACCTCTGCCTCCTGGGTTAAAGGAATTCTCCTGCCTCAGCCTTCTGAGTAGCTGGGACTACAGGTGCATGCTGCCATGCTCAGCTAATTTTTTGTATTTTAGTAGAGATGGGCTTTCACTGTGTTGCCCAGGTTGGTCTCAAACTCCTGGGCTCAGGCAATCTGCCCACCTCAGCTTCCCAAAGTGCTAGAATTACAGGTGTGAGCCACCGCACCCAGCCCTATGTGTGTTCTTGAGTTAATAATGCAATAAAGCCAGAATAAAATCTGTACGACTTAACTTAGTCATTAATTTGATCATACAGCAAATATTTATAAAGCATCTACCATCTATCAAACACTTGTTCTAGGAGGTGAGAATTCAGTCGCGAACAAAATAGACAAAGAATATGGAGTTTATATTTATGATGGACAGAAATAAATAAGCTACATAAGTAGGATGGGCAGATATTTAAAAAGTATATTAAAAATATGCAGGCAAAAGACTGACAAAGTGGAGAATGTGTGAACTTTTTAGAGATAAAGGAAGGCCTCTCTGAGAATGCACCTTCCTGTGAAGACATGAAGGATGTGACTGAGTAGTCATGCAGACACATGCAAGAGAAGCCCATCAGGCACCCATCTGTGAATGCAAAGCCCTCCCTATAACAAGAATGTGTCCAGGGCTTGTGTTTGGGGTTGTTTATAGAAAAGGAAGGACAGGGTGACAGTAGTAGAAAGAAAAACCAGAAAGGTAATGGAGGAGGTTGCAAAATATATCCAGTTTCTATCCTAATTTTAATGTAGGGCCAGATGAAAAATACTAGAGGGCTTGGGCAGAAGAGGGATGGGAGCTCACAGCCTTTTAAAAGAATCAGGCTGCTGGCTCTTTTGAGAAGAGACTGAAGAGGGGCCTAGACTACTAGCAAATCCATGAATGAGAAGATGCTGCCTTGGACTGTCTGATTACATTGTGGATATATTTTGAAATGAAGCTAAAAAGACCTGGTGGACTAGATTTAGAGAGTGGGTGTCATCAAGGTAGACCTTAATGATGTTGTCTTGAGCATTGATATGAAGCCTGTAGGAGGAGCTAGATTAAGGCAGAATATAAATTTTTTTAATGCAAGTGTGTAAAATGGATGAAGGCAGTCAGGGAGATTTTCACTTCCTATTTTATTCTTTTCCACAATGTTTATGTGATTCATAAACTGCTGTAGTGATCAGATAGGCATTTAAAATAATATATAAAGTTTTGCACACATTATGATGTACAAATTTATAATATATGCATAACAAAAAGTTGAATAACTCTATATAACTTTTACAATTACAAGAATATATGACATTTAAAATTCTTTATAAGTGAATTAAAAAGCTGAGTTTGCTGCTGTAAGATAAGCACGAGTTTTTCCAGAGAAGCTTAAACTTGAATCCCGATTCTGTTACTTGCTTATTATGTAACATTGTATATATTTCTTCATATGTTTTAAAATTTAGTATTCTCCTCTTTAATTTATATATATGCAGTATTTGGTAGCATTTCTTCATTGTGAAAATTAAATAAAATACATAGAGGCCTATGCATATTAACTGAATAAAAATTCATAATCAAAATCACAATACCAATATGGCAAACAGCAAGGTGAATAATGAAACTAAAATAACAGCTTAGATTTCCTGTGCAGTCCCCACTATAGGAGGAACAACACTGTGGTGAGCCCTTTACGTGTATTGCTGAGTGCAGTCTTTACAGCAAACCTCTAAGGTGGGTGCTACTCTTGTCCCATTTTACAGAGGAGGAAATGTCAACTGTAGAAGGAAAATACTTCATAGGCAGTAGACAGCCATTTATCAGAAGACAAAAGCACTTAAAGGTTCAGAACTATAGGCCCATGGCATTTTGTCCTGTCCATCCTATTCAGAAAGTTTAATGTCTTCCCTGAGCCAAGAAATCTCCATAATGGTAAGTAAATACCTCTTCATACTCTCATAAGATTTAAAATTGGAGTAAATCCAAGGACAGCCAATAAAAAAAAAAATGACTCAGGAAAATGGAGATGGCCTTAACGATTAATCCAGCTAATGCAGGGAGGACTAGGAATGAAAGAAATCTCTAAGTCTAAGTCTG
Source organism: Aotus nancymaae (assembly GCF_030222135.1). NCBI lineage: Eukaryota > Metazoa > Chordata > Mammalia > Primates > Aotidae > Aotus > Aotus nancymaae. The sequence continues at coordinate 76,529,267 of NW_026988425.1, forward strand.
CACAGATAGGAGCAATATTATTTATGATTAAACATTGGAAATAATGTTCAAGCTATTTTCTGTGAAACAGATTCTTTAGTAAATAGTTTGTGTTCATATTTTTTCTGATTCTCTGTGATAGTTAAATTTTACATGTCAATTTGACTAGGCGATGGTGCCCAACTGCTTGGTCAAATACTAGTCTAGATACTGTTATCAACATATTTTATAGATGTGATTAACATCTACAATCAGTTGACTTTAAGTAAAAAAGATAACCTTTGATAGTATAGTTAGACTCATCCAGTCAGTTGAAGGCCTTAAGAGCAAACACTGATTTCCCTAAGAAGAGGATCCTCAAGACAGTAACATAAAAATTCTCCCTGAATTTCCAGACTCTTTGCCCTACACATTTTAGCCTTGCCAGCACTCACAGTCACATAAGTCAATTCCATAAAATAAATCTACCTACCCATCTATCTATTACACACACACACACACACACACACACACACACAGACACACACACACACACAGGCATCCTTTTGGTTCTGTTTCTCTGGAGAACTGGAGAACCCTGAGAGATAAACTCTGTTTTTTTTTTTAAATATCATTTTCCATTTATATAGTTTTATTACCTTTAATAATGGCATCTTTATTACTTTTTTAACTTTGATGCTTTTACAGTGCTTGATGTTACCTTGGGTTTAATTTTTGGCTTTTGTCCTAGCATTCTAAAGGTCAACACCACAAAATCTAAGTATTAATAATTCAAAATATAAAGAAAATCATAAAATTTCAAAAGACATTTAATCAAAATTTGATTTATACCTTTAGAACTATCTTTCAACATTATACCAAAGTTTCAAAAAGTTGAATTTTTAATGCTGCAGCAACATATAAACAAATAGTAAGTCAGGTATTTTTTTCCCAAGCTTAAAAATTTGACTACATTTGAATGGTTATTCTCTATCTATTTTAAATTTAAAATTATTGTGTTTTGGCTGTTTGTCATTTTTATTTCTAATAAGATATTATCAACCTAACCTAACTAATGACAGACAGTATTTAATACTCTTAGGAATGTTCTCGGCAATGCAGTTTAACAATTTTGTCATTTTTTAAAATATGAGAGAGAAGGATTATAGTCAGCAGTTCCTCAGAAATAAGGCTGAGTAGATTTAGTTGTTCCTATAGAAACCAATCATTAAAGTTTAAAAAGAAAAGATCGAGGGTGGAGGCAGAGTGAGGTGGCTGAATAGACGCCTCCACCAATTGTCCTCCCTGCAAGAACACCAAATCGAACAACTATCCACACAACAAAGCACCTTCATCACAACCAAAAATCAGCTTAGGTAGCAGCTCAGCCACAGCTGGGCAGAGTGCCAAGCAGGACCTTGAGGGTCCGGTTCCAGGCCTTGGCTCTTGGGCAGTGTTTCTGGACCTGTACTCGGCCAAAGGGGAGAAAACTGCTCTGAAGGGAGAGTCCCAGGACTGGCAGCATTCGCCACAAGTCCATGACTGAAGGGTCCTGGGGCCTCGATTGAACATTGGCTATAGCCAGGCAGTACTTACTGTGAGCCTGGGGCAGTGGTGTGGCCACGGGGAGAGAGTCCACTGGGTGTGGAAAAGGGAGGAAAGAGTGGGAAGGAATTTGTCTTCTTCCTTCTGTGCCAGCTCAGCCACAGCAGAAGACAATATCTCAGGACCAGGAGGGAATTCACCACCCTGAAGCAAAGGACATAAGCCTGGCTGGCTTTGTCATCTGCTGATTGTAGAGCCCTAAGGCTTTTAACGAACATAGAGGTAGCCAGACAGTGCTGTGCTGGCTTCAAGTCTGAACCAGTGCTATCCCAGTGGTGGTGGCCACAGAGGTGCTTGTGTCACCCCTCCCCCAGCTCCAGGCAGCTCAGAATAGGGAGAGAGTCCTGTTTGTTTGGGAGAAAGTAGGGGAAGAGAACAAGGGTCTCTGCCTGGTAATCTTCAGAATGCTGCATATTCTCCAAGACCATACAAGTCAATAACGAGGGGAATATGGTAAACCACACGAATACATGGAAATTAAACAAAATGCTCCTGAATGACTAGTGGGCCAATGAAGAAATTAAGAAGGAAATTTAAAAAATTCTGAGACAAATGATAATGGCAAGTAGGTCTATGGAAAGGTGCTCAATAGCATTGACATCAGAGAAACGCAAATCGTAATTACAAAATATAGGCAATAATAAATGCCAGTGAGGGTGTAGAGGAAAGGGAACCCTTGTATTATACACTGTTGATGAGAATGTAATTAGTACAAACACTATGGAAAGCAATTTGGCAGTTCCTCCAAAAACTAAAATAGAACTACCATAGGATCCAGAAATCCCACTGCTAGGTATATACCAAAAAGAAAGGAAACCAGCGCATGGAAGAGACAGCTGCACTCCCATGTTTACTGCAGCACTATTCACAATAGCCAAGATTTGGAAGCAAACTAAGTGTCCATCTACAGATGAATGGATTTTTCAAATGTGGTACATATGGGCAAAATTCTATTCAATCATAAAAAAAGAATGATATCCTGTCTTTTGCAATAACATGGATGGAACTGGAGCTCATTATGTTAAATGAAATAAGCCAGGCACAGAAAGATAAACTCTGGATATTCTCACTTATTTACAGAGATAGAGAGTAGAATGATGGTTATCAGAGGCTGAAAAGGGTAGTGCAGGGGGCAGTGGGGTGGGAAGCAGGATGGTTACTGAGTAAAAAAAATAGGTAAATAGAATAAATAAGATCTAACACTGGATAGCACAAAGGGTAACTGAAGTCAACAATAATTTATTGTACATTTAAAAATATACATTTTTACAACAATATTATTTACAACAATAATTTATTGTACATTTAAAATAACTAAAAACTAAAAAAGTATAATTGGATCATTTCTAATGCACAGGGTAAATGCTTGAGAAGATGGATACCATACTTTCTGTGATGGGATTATTATACATTGTACGCCTGTATGAAAATATCTCATATGCCACAAGAATATATACATCTACTATGAACCCACTAAAATTTAAAATTAAAAGAAAGAAAAGACCAGTTCAGTACAGATAGTGCACATCCAGTTTTGGCATGCATGAAAATATGTTTATACAGCACAGGAAAAAATAAAGGTTATGGTGAATAGGACTTTAAAAGTTACAATGTGTGACAATGCACATATAAATATAAATGTTAGTATTATTAAGATGTATATCCGATTTAGTTCTTAATAATCAGATTTTCAGGGTCTCATAGAAGTTTCTATAAAATAGGATGAAAAACATACCAAAGTATAGAAAAATAACCCTGAAGGTAATTAAAATGACAGATGTTATAACCATAATTTCCAATTGGATTAGTGACCTAGTGTGCACTTCTCTGATTCTGCTCTTAAGGAGGACCCTCATTTTTGTTCATGTACCCACATCTTAGTCACATAGCTCATAATTTTCAAAGAACGCTAAACTCAATCTCATGCTCCATGGGACTGAGGGAAGGTGTTCTTTTCCAGGTCCACAAGGGGGCGTAGTTTTAAGTGCAAGAATTTCCCAGCGCCACCCTCCCTCCCATCTCTCTCCATCAGGGAGATTTAATGGTTTATGTTTGAATTTTACAGGTGCGGGAAGAAACTAAGAGTCAATCACTCCAGCGGAAGTTCTGAGGAACTCCTTTCATTATCCAGGGGTCTTAGAGAAGGTGAGGGTTCCTCCCAGGTTAAAAGTCCCCTTCTTCCTCTCCCCTTCAGACTCTATGTTTGGGTCTCCTTCCACGAACACTCCCTTTGTGGAAGCCATCGTTCTCTCTCCTGGATTTTCCCTCTGGAGTCCCCTTCCACACACTCTCGTGGAAGACTGTTTTCTCCTCCTAAACTCCATCTCTCTCTATTCCCTAACACTCTCATGGAAACTGCTTTCCTCTCCTGATTCCATCTTTCTGGATTCTCTCACTCAGTGTGAGCGTTGGCTGTTTCTTTCTCTCTCTTTAAATAAATCACGTTCTACAAACACTTTTGAGTCCAGCATTTACTGTGCACTGCGCCATGGTCCCCTCTCTCATTCTTGAGAGGACAGGAGACCAAGAACCTGGAGAAACATCTGCTCAGGGAAGCTGAGGGCACCCTGAACCCCTGAACCCCAATATTACAGGACAGTCTTGATTGCCTGACTTTCTCAATATAAACAGAAGAGATCTAAGTCTGTCCAGTCAGAGTGATCTCAGGACTATTGCTTTGAAAACATTTTTGTGCCCTCTCTGGTCATGCATAAGGATGGATATGGCCACAGTAGCTGTTGGCAGATACATTACAGCCATGGAGAAACCAGTGTTAAGACAAAGATAAATTTTCTCCCACAGAAGATAGAACAGAAATATTGGAAAAGAAAATAAAAAACTAGACTTTTAGTAGTATCATTGAACCAACCATTCTCAACTCTGTGTGACAATTAAATCCCTTGTTTAATCTATATGAAATCGAATTTTCTGTTACCTAGAACTAAAGAATCATGTCACAATACATAACTATTTTTGAACATGTGTATTGCTAGAAATTAACATATGCAACTGAAAATTAATGTTTTTAAAGCTGTACCATGAGATATTTAAATTTTATTTAACAATAAGATTTTATGATTTTGTTTATGCCAAGTCTGATTTTACACTTTGGGGGAAAGATGATAGATTGCAGAACTATATTCATAGAAATGTATGGCAAGATATAAAGATATTATTTTTAACTCCTGTGATAGTTTAATTCTTAAACTTGTCTAAAGAGAAAGATGAGGAATACCCAATTTTCCAAAGTCCCTACTGGTACCATGATCTTGTTCCACAACAAAGTTTATTTTAGTAAAAATATGAAAAAAACACTATCCATATAACAGGAATTTAAATTACAATTATTTTTTTCAAAGTTGAACATCACTATCACACACTTATCAAAAAGGAAGTTTAATTTTGTTTTTAAAAAAGGAAAAGTAACCACTATTTGGTCTTTCCACTAATGTCTTAGTAAACTGACCAAAGCCAGGTCTTTAGAAGCAATGATTTTTTTCCCCCGTTCCTTTGAGAATCGACCAATAATTACTTCTATCTGATTTGTAAATATTGTAGCATTTTTTTTCGTTTTTATATATTAGGTTTTAATATTTGAGCCTGCTTAGAGTGTATTTATGATCAAGAATATACTCGATAAAACAATTAGTAAAGTTGCTCCAGGCACTAGAGGGAAAATATGCATTTGTGTATAGAACAGGAGATAAGTTTGTAGCAAATGTAAGGCAAACAAAAATGAGAATGTGAAGTTCTATTTCAGACCCCAAGGAAATAAAATCCTAAAATCAGAATGCACAAGAAACTCTTGTTCATTAGAAAATAATGTGATAAAATATCACTTACTTTCAAGATGCACAAGTTATAGAATAAATTGAGCATAATCGGCCATGCAGAATTAAACTTCACAAGAAAATGAGAAAGAAATCTAAAACAAATCTGTAGCATGGTTAAGAAAATAAAAAATTCACCATACACAGAAATGATGTTTTTGTAGAACTAAAATTAAATATTTCAAAAGTTAGAGAAAATAATCATTCTGTATCCTGTGTGTGTGTGTGTATATATATACATATATATCCTGTGTGTGTGTATATATATATACATCCTCTGTGTGTGTGTGTATATATATATATATTTTATATATATATATTTATTTTATCAATGGCTTTTAACTTGCTAATATAAAACCATGGCTTCAGCTCTTTACTACTGCTAGCCCATATTCTGTTACTAACCTTTGTATATGAAAACAGTATTATTCTAAGGTATACTTCTTCAATGGCAAAGTTAGTAATTTAAATAATTAAAATATTAAAAAATTAAAAGGAACTGGTGAAAGTATGGATGCAGTGGTATGTCAAATCACCACTGTCTTCATCGCTATGGACAGAGTTCATAATAAATATTTTATAAATGACTATGTCCAGTGACCTCTATCATCACTACCAGAGGGAATCAACTGATAAGAGGTCACATATACAGCTTTACATTTAAGTAAATGACAATACTTTTAACTTTATAAATATATGAAGAACAGGATGGCTTTTGTATTTTGGTGTTTTAATATGATTGTCAAAAGGATTATCTTTTTGATAATGGTCATCCTAACGTGTGAGGTGCCATCTCATTATGGTTTTCATTAGAATTTCACTCAGTGATTTTGAGCATTTTATCATACGTCTACTGGCCATTTTCATGTCTTCTTTGGAGAAATGCCTATTCAGGTTTTTCGCCCACTTTTGAACTGGTTTATTTATCTATTTGCTATTGACTCATATGAGTTCTCTAAATATTTTGAATGTTAACCCTTACCAGATATATACTTTACAAATATCTTCTCACAAATCTTCAGGTTATCATTTCATTTTGTTTCCTTTGCTGTGCAGAAGCTTTTTAGACTGATGTAGTCCCACTTCTTTATTTTTGCTTTTGCTATTTGAGCTTTTGCTGTCACATCCAAAAAAATCATAGCCACGGGGATTTTCCTCTTCATTTTTTTTTTGTTGAAGTTTCAGAGCTTATATTTAAGTTTTCAATCTATTTTGAGTTCATTTTCATATGTTATATAGGACAAGGGTCCAGGGAATCTTTTAATACTTTTTATGGGAATGTAATCTGGTACAGCCATTATGGAAAATAGTATGGAAGTTTCTCAAAAAAATTAAAACGCTAGTGACTATATGACCTAGCAATCCCTCTTCTGGGTATATGCCCAAATGAAATAATATCATACAGATATCTGCACTCCCATGTTCACTGCAGCATTATTCACAGGAACCAACTTTTAAACAACCTGAGTGTCTATTGATTAATAAATATATATGAAACTTATATAATGGAATATCATTCAGCCTTATAGAAGAAGGAGATTCTGCCATTTGTAACAATGTAGATGAACCTGGAGGAATTATGCTAAGTTTAAAAAGTCAGACACAGAAAAAAGAATACTGTATGATCTCACTTATATACGAAATCTAAAAAAACAAAATTTGAATACATAGAAATACAGTAGAATGGTGGTTACTGGGGGTGGGGATAAGGAATGGAGGAAATGTAAGTCAAACAGTACAAAGTTATTATGTAGGATGAATAAGCCTAGAGATCTAATGTACAGTACAAGTACTATAGCAATAATACTGTACTACATAATACAAATTTTCTGAGAGAGTAGATTGTTAGTGCTCTTCCAACACACACGAAGATAACAAGAGGTGATAGATACATAAATTTGTCTGACTATAGTAATCATTTTACTATTCATGTATTTAACACATCGTATTGTGTATCTTACATTTATACAAAAAAAGAACAAAATATTTTTATCATTTACATATATCTGAAAGTTCCTTTTTTAATGTTTTCAGTATTATATGAGTTAATCTAATACTAATAGCCACTTTTATAGAAACCCAAACTCAGCTCCACTTGTATTAAAAAATGACAAAGTAATTAAAAAAATAAAATGCAAGTTTTGTATTTGAGGTGATATGAACAAAACAATAAGTTATGGTTTTAATTCATTTTAACCATTGACATTGTATAGCTACAAGATCTCCACTGTGTCATTTTCTAACTGATTTTGATCCCATTCACTAATTTTTGATGCCCAGGCCTGTTTTAAATCTTGTAATGATTTCCTTGAGGAATGAGTAAATGATTTCCTTGTGATGAAGGAATGATATTTCTAAAAATCTAAAATTATAGCTAATAAGACCAAATAAAAGCAAGGAGGAAATTGTAAGAATAAACTCTATTTGCTATATCTTATAGTTAATAAATTATATTTTCTATAGATTTGTAGCAGCCGATATTTAAATTTATATGTCTTATTTTTTCCAAAGGACATAGAAATATGTATTGTTATAATCAGTTTGTGAAATACGTATTATGAAACTTAAATAAAAGCTAAATGAATATTGGATTTGTGCAACATACGGAAAGCAATCACTGACAACTTTATTACAAGGTGTTATTTGATTTGGCCTTTCAAAAATACATATCATATGTTCAGATGAATGTTGTTAATTTCAAAGTCGTAAACTTATCTGTATTTCATACCCCCTCACGTTCTTAATATTTGCAAATCTTTGTTTTTAAAGCCATATATATTAGAGCAAAGTCACGGTTCAGACTACAAAAGAACAATTGATGTTGCAATCCCATAAACAGATTCACAAGAAGTTTCCAAAAAAGAGTTTCCAAAAATTATTTGTGCAATAGCAATATAATTTGATTAAATATATCACTTCTAAAGGTGACTCATTTTGAGGTACAGTATCTGCTTTAAAAATGTGAATTTCATTAGTTTGTAATTAGATCTTAAAATACAACTCAGCTTGAAGAAATTTCTCTACAGTTCATTGATGTATTTTTATACTGAATAAAGCAAGATGTTTAAATATCTGAATGTAAGATTCATGTAGAATAAATAAAAAGAAGCTTCTGGTAGCTAAAGAAGCAGACATTAAGTGAATCTGCCCTCATCACTCAGATGTTACAAAAGACCCCTTCCTGACACCTTACACTAAAATTAACTCCAGATGGATTAAAGACTTAAACATAAGACCTAACACCATAAAAACCCTAGAAGAAAACATAGGCAAAACGATGCAGGACATAGGCATAGGCAAGGACTTCATGACTAAAACACCAAAAGCATTGGCTACAAAAGCCAAAATAGACAAATGGGACCTAATTAAACTCCAGAGCTTCTGTACAGCAAAAGAAATAATCGTTAGAGTGAACTGGCAACCAAAAGAATGTGAAAAAATTTTTGCAATCTACCCATCAGACAAAGGACTAATAGCCAGAATCTACAAAGATCTAAAATAGATTTACAAGAAAAAAAAAAAAAAACAAGCCCATTCGAAAATGGGCAAAGGACATGAACAGACACTTTTCAAAAGAGGACATATATGAGGCCAACAAACATATGAAAAAAATGCTCATCATCACTGGTCATTAGAGAAATGCAAATCAAAACCACATTGAGATACCATCTCTTGACAATTAGAATGGCAATCATTAAAAAAATCTGGAGACAACAGATGCTGGAGAGGATGTGGAGAAACAGGAACACTTTTACACATTTGGTGGGAGTGAAAATTAGTTCAGCCATTGTGGAAGACAGTGTGTGGAGATTTCTCAAGGATCAAGAAATAGAAATTCCATTTGATCCAGCAATCCCATTACTGGGTATATATCCAAAGGATTATAAATCATTCTATCATAAAGACACATGCACACGTATGTTCATTGTGGCACTGTTTACAATAGCAAAGACCTGAAACCAACCCAAATGCTCATTGATGATAGACTGGACAAGGTAAATGTGGCACATATACACCATGGAATACTATGCAGCCATAAAAAATGATGAGTTTGTGTCCTTTGTAGGGACATGGATGAATCTGGAAACCATCATTCTCAGCAAACTGACACAAGAACAGAAAATCAAACACCGCATGTTCTCATTCATAGGTGGGTGTTGAACAATGAAAACACATGGATGCAGGGAGGGGAGCATCACACACTGGGGTCTATTTAGGGCAACTAGGGGAGAGACAGCAGGGAATCGCGAAGTTGGGGAGGAATAACATGGGGAGAAATGCCAGATATAGGTGACAGGGGGATGGAGGCAGCAAACTACATTGCCATGTAAGTACCTATGCAACAATCCTGCATGATCTGCACATGTACCCCAGAACTTAAAGTACAATTAAAAAATATATATATTTTTCTAAAAAGATGGCCTTTTAGGTTAATACATCCTACCAGAGCATTCAGGCCTGAAAATGATTAAGATGCGGATGCTTCACAATCAATAAAGGGATGCACGCCTACTATTAGAAATGCAGATATGATATATTATGTATCCCCTCTACGAGTCAACATTTAAAAACACTGATTAAGCACTTAATCTACAAGGTAATTTAGAAGTTCAAATAAAAGAAGGTGGGTATATATGAAGAAATAACCAAAGACAGAATGTGATTTTCTAAAGTATAGGAATATTTTCATTCTTAAATTTATTTTATTAAATATAATCTGAGTTACATGGGAACAAAGTGGAGGGATCACTTATCTGTTTTAATGATGCAGTCTTACAATAATTCAAAATATAAGGCAAATCAATTGTATACCATTGTAAAAAAAAATCCATATTATTTTGTAGCACTATTAACATAAGTAAAATGTTATCTAATGTCTCCCTAATTTTTCAGTTATTGTTTGTCTTCCTAAATTTTTTCATTCATGTGTTATTGAAGATAAACATCTATTATCTACTTTAAAAATAGTTCTAAACAATCAGAAAGTGTCATAACTATTGAATTATAATTAATCCAATTCTGTGTTCCTATGGAATTAAAGCAACCTAGATTTGTCATATAATACCAATACATTAAAAATATTTACTAAATAGTATAATTAAGTGGTAATATTCATTAGAATTCTACATTTTTAGAGAAATCATGTATAGATTTGTTTAAAAATTATCATTTTAAAATTAAAAATTCATACATTAACAAGTATTAATCAGGAGCCTTTACCATTTTGGCTGTAAAAAAAAACCTATTTATTATTTATTCTATTACTTTACTTTGAGAAGTAGCTTATCTCCTATTAGAATATTAGAATATTTCATTTAAATAAATTATATATTTGAAGGAGTCACTGTCCAATCTAGAAGAGTATGAACCTGGTAAATATGTGATATGGGGACATGTGAAAACTGAATTAACATACAATTTTTCTGGCAAACAAAAGATTTCATATCACTGATAATTGAAATAAAATGGAGGAGTAACAGGAAAGAGAGATGAATTAAAAGAGAACCACAAAAATTTATCTGAGTTTGGAAAATATCATTCTGCATGAATTGTATTGGTGAAAGGAGATGAGAGTGAAAGCAGAATATTAATGCTGTAATAAACAAATATGTTATGAATAGTAGCTCTAAGTTAAAGATATATATTTGATAAGTATTACTGAAAAATATAAGTGAACAGGATAATACCTATTCCTTTAAGAAAATAAATGTTGCAGAAATTCAGGGCAAGAGATACTAAAATGAACTCAAAAATCTCAATCCAATTTTTGTATTCATATCATTTATGAAATTTATTTGCAAATTGATAATATTTTGTCAAATGTTTCAATACACTCTTTTTATTATACAGTTTGATAAAATTAAAAGGAAAACATTTGGTTCCCATTGTCTGATTTTTATACAAAAGGAGAGTCTGCTTTAGTAAGTGACACATTTTCTCAATGTTAATATAATCCACATGTGAAATTATGTAGCTAAATATTCCTTAAGAGTATATTTGTTCTATTTTAAAAGTCTATGCTAAAATCACAACAAAACATCTGCTTATATCTAGAAATGAAAGTATTTTTAAAACATAATTTAAATTCTATGGTGTGCAGATAGCTCTGGAGTAAGATAAGTATTTGAAGAAAAAATGTTCAGTTGCATTTCACAAAAAGACCTTCTTAGTGAGCAGAGAAGTGATGAAAATAGATTTAGAGTAAGAAAAGTACACAAATAGCTATATTATACGTAAATACAGCTTACACTGGGTTACAATTAATCTTCTTCATACAAAACAATAATTTCACAATGGTACCAAGACTGTTTGACAGGCAACTTCGTAAGGTGTGGGTAGCAGAGAGAAACAAAAATGAATTGGGCTAGAAAATGATAGCTGCTGTCAAGGATTGACAGTTAAAGAGAAAGTCCAATTAAAGTTAAGAAATAAAAACAGAAGAAGTCCTAGTCGAGAAGTCTAACATCCAGAATCTACAAGGAACTTAACAAACCAAAAAGCAAAAGCAACCCTAGTAAAAAAATGGGCAAGGGACATGGACAGACACTTTGCAAAAGAAGATATGCAAGAAGACAACAGCATATGAAAATAATGCTCATCATCACTAAACAGAAAAATGGAAATCAAATACCACAATGAGATGCCATCTCACACAGTCAGAACAAATATTATTAAAAAGCCAAAAAACAACAGATGCTGGCAAGGCTGCGGAGAAAAGAGAACACTTACTTACTATTGGTGGGAATGTAAACTAGTTCAGTCACTACAGAAGGCAGTTCGGAGATTTCCCAAAGAACTTAAAACAGAGCTACCATAAGATCCAGCAATCTGATTACTGAGCATGTACTCAAAGGAAAATAGGTCATTACACCAAAAAGACACATGAACTCATAAGCTCATTGCTGCACTATAGCAAAGACATGAAATCAAATTAGGTGCTAATGGTGGATTGGATAAAGAAAATGTAGTATATGCAAATGACAGAATTGTATACAGTCATGAAAAAGAATGAAATTAAGTTCTTCTCAGCAACATGGATGGAGCTGGAGGCCATGATTCAAAAAATAATGCTGGATCAAGGAACCAAATACCACATGTTCTCACTTATGAGTGGGAGCTAAACATTGATCACGCATGGACATAAACATGGGAAGAACAGACACTGCACACTACTGAGAGTGGAGGGGAGGAAGAGGGTGTGAGTTGAAAAAATACCTATTGGACACTATTCTCCCTACCCAGACGCAATATACTCATGTAACCAACTTGCACCTGTGCCCCTTGTAACTAAAGTAAAAGTTAAAATAATAATAAAAAAGAAATCCAGTGTACATTTTATACTTATTACATTTCAATTTGGAACAGTAGAGTGTTCAATAGCCCATGTGGCTAGTGGCTACCCTATTGGACAACACAGGCCTGGAGTTTTTGTGGAAGAGGACTCAAGAAACAGTTAATAGGGGTTGCCTTTCAGGAAGAAAACTAAGAGACTAGGGTTAAAAGAGATAGCAACCTTATTTTTAACTGTAAATGCTCTGTATTGCCTGCATTATGTGACAAATGTATGGGTTGTCTATATTGAAAAATGACATCACAATAGAAAGAAATATAGACAGAGTCTTTGGGCAACACTATAAACAGCAAAGCTTCAAAGTCAGGACAAAGAGAAGTCAGAAACTAGGCAGAGGTAACTCAAAAACAGATGAGTTTGCTATTGAGTCACATGATTAGGTTGCTCCTAAAACAGGCCATACAAAACTGTCTAGAATGGGAGAAAATGTTAGGAGTTTCTATTCAAATCAGGTTACAGACAACCCAAGAGTATTATGAAAATAAAACATCAACCGAGAGTTTGTCTGATTCTCTGATTCCATTTTAAAGGCAGTTATAGTTATAATGAATCATGCAACATGACATTTATATATCCTTGGAATTTATCAAAGAAATGTATAAGATATTTATTTTCTTTTCTTACCCTGAAATTTTGGTGTTGTGAATTTACTCCTACAGGCAAAATCCTTGTCCAGTTTTGCATGGCGTTAGAAGTCATGAAGCCAGGCTAGTTGAAATAAGTTAGATCTATGAATTGAACTGACCTTACCTTATATCTGAGTCCCAGTAACTGGGCTACTTTCCCTCCTTCCATATAAGTAAGTGCCATTCTGACCATCAATTTCAGGAGCCCTTTCCTGCTCTTATCTCTCAGGACTAACTCCTTTCCTCAATTACTGAAAGGAATCCAACTAACGCTGAGGTCTTTTCTCTTCAGACCAATCACTAACTGCCTACATCTCAGGGCTTGACTCTATTTTTTTCTGATGTTGTTGGTCTGTTATTCTGGTATTTTATTAATTAATCAAGTGAACTTTTTCTTCCTATTTTATTCTTATAATTGTGTCTGGTCTTTAGTCTCTCTGGCATTTCTCTTTGACCTGTCCCACTGTCCTGGAACCATGTTGAAAATACCATCCCATCTCTACCATTTGCATTCTTCATTGCGCATGGTTCAGGCCACAGCCTGTGTTTGATAAATACTAATTAGCTGAAAAGAAACTAAGTCATGATGCCAAGTTGCAGGGTTATTAAATTATAATTGCTATAATTACATTTTTGAAACAAAACGAGTAAGCCAGACATAATTTTTACCATTAAACATAGTGAATATGATGTTTGATGCCAGTTATATATTTGATAGTCCTGTATTCTCTCATGAAAGATATTTCTGAAAGTTTATTTTACCATTTTCCTCCTTTTTATTCTTAATTTTATCATTCTCCTCATTGTCTTATTTTTCTGTATTTTTCTCAATGTTCTCATCTTCTAATTTTCCTTATTCTTTAATGTCGATGGGCTATTTTGTACTGTATTTTCCTCTGTATTAGTGCATTTCAAGACTTTTCTCCTTTTATTCAAAACTCTTAACCAACATCATTTAGTCTGGCACAGGATAGTGGGCTCAGCAAATACAAAAGTAAATAAATAAACCTGTGCCAGTTTTCTGGTTGAAATACGAAAAAAATATTCTTCAAAAGGTTGAGTCTCTATTATTAAAGGCATGACATTAAATAAGAATAATCTTTATAACATAGGAAACTTACCTGCTGACGTTGGTTTTTCTTCTTCTGATGCTATGATAATAGGAAAAGGGTGGAGTTGGGGTAAAAGTGAAGGGAGGGAGAAGTGGGGAGAGAGAGAGAAAGAGAGATATTGAGATTGAGCATAAATACGTTTCACATTTCCAAACACTAACTACAAGACTCTGACTTGTAATTTTGTGTAGACATTAGAAATTTGTCATTATTTAATAATAGATTGAGTATTCACATTAAATCAGAATATATATGCTCCTATACTTTAAAATATCTATTAATATTTATTAGAGAAAAACATTCAATTGTCTGAATATTTTTTCCTTTGCAAACAAGATTAACCTCAGTTAATTTGAGTATAAATTATTATAAATATTATTGCTGAAAAATATGAATTGTATATAACATAGAGCTACCCCACCATCAATTTTCTATTTGGCAAAGAGGAATTAAAAGTCATTGCTGTTGGTCAAAAATTGTGTTCCATGAGATAGAAGTTATAAGAAAGGAATAATTCAACTTCAGGGTGACTCATAATCACTTTGAACTTTCTTAAACATGAAGATTTCGGTTTCTCTCTCTCTCTCTCTCTCTCTCTCCACACACACACACACACATACAGTGTGTCACAAAGACATACACACTTACATATACCACACACTTCAACATTTAGTAGTGGTGATTCTGTGGTAAGGACACAGGAACCTACATTTTAAAGAGTGACCCCAGGTGGTTCTGACTCATATTCTGCAGTCCACACATGGATATACACAGACATTATAAAAAAGGAGGCCACAATATGAAAATATAATTTTATCCTTGGGTAGTGATTAGGAACCTTGTAAGAATATTAGAATCCCAAATTCTGGGCTTCACATAGAACCAATTAAGTCAGAATCTTTACATGGTATTAACTTGTAGCCAGGATTGAGGTATTACTAGGCAATATCATATAAGATATATCTTATAATGTGCTATTTTGTATTGATATATAAGATAACATTACTGTAACTCGTAAACATGGGAATCATGTTGATTCCTGTTTTAAGAGGTAGGAAGGTTTGAGAGCGGCAAGACTCCAACGGCAGTAACTTACTGCCCTGTGTATGTGGAGGATGGAGCACAGCAATTAGAAGAGTGAAAAAAGTTTGTCTGAAGCAGCTTTACATTTTTGCCTATTACTTTATACTTTCAACCTTTAGACTTCAACACACAGTCTGTGAAGTATTTCTGCTCTGTGAGGAAGTGCAGTTTACCCAGAATATGACTGTTGAATTAGATGACACAAGCCAGTACTATTTCACTTGATTCATGAAGTTTTAAAATAAAAATTTACTCAGCTGAATTGCTTATAAAGGAACTTTGTTCCCAGCGGCTTCGTTAATCAAGGTATCACTGTGTAGCCAGGGAGTGGTCTCCACTCTTTTCCGTTAAGGTTACATCTGCGCAGAGTACACATTAGACAAGCTGACTTTGTGTCCTGACAGTATTTTCCTCTCACACTGTTTGGCTCGCCTCCTTGGCACATAAAGAAATGGAGAGAGCAAACACAGTTGGCATGCATAGCGCAGAGAACATAAATATTTTAAAAGCTGTTTGCCGCTTTATCATGTCCAAAATATATCATAACGTTCAAAAAGGAAAAAAAAAATGGTAGCTTCCAGGAATTCCCGTTTTGGAAAATATCATAGGGGCTTTTAGAAGTGCTGACTTAGATGAGTCATTGTTAACAAAAGTCTAGAGATTCAAAAGGAAAAATAAATCCTTATACTAAATTCACAAAGCAACCAATGAGATAAAAGTATTTTTCATTTGATAAAGGAAAATGCAGAGGTTCAGAGTGACTGAACGATCTGAGTTCAATTTGAATTTGAGCTCATGTCAGCGTGACTTTAAAACTGAACTCCTTCCACTATGCCTTATTTTCTCACAAAGTGCTGATTCCATTTCTGCTTAAAGATAAAAACTAGATGACAGAGAGTTTATTGAAATTCAGTCAGTACTATTTAAAGCATTGGGTCATGGGAGTGGTTATGCTCCTAAATAATATTAGCTGGACTTCAGCATAAATGTGGGGGAGAAATGAAAGGAAAATTGATATAGAGACTGAGGAGAGAAATCCCTTCAAGAAATGGAGTTCTTTTTTGGAAGCTTTTCCATGTCCCTTACAATACAAGGACAGTCATGGGCAGCTGAGATGCTGACTGGTTAAACAAAACACCCTGAAGAAGTAATGTCTAAGGAAGGAAGATCAGAAGTTGCTAAGATTTTACTCTTCCATTACGTAGGAATAAGTAAGAACTTTTAGGAAGGAACTAGCAAGTACAGAAATGAAGACAATTCCAAATTTAACAAGAATCCTAGCTATCAGAACCTTTGAAAAGCAAATCCCATAGGGCAAGCTGTTTACCAATCTACACTTGAATTTGCAATACCCAAAAGTATCTTTGTTACAAATTAGCAGAATTACAGCCAGCAGATACACAGCTTTGCGAAGATTTCTCTTTATATTCAACATCTACATATCAGTGCTTCCTTGATATGGGTAAATGTCATTAACCAATATTCATACTATTCAAACTCATAAATGCATATACACAAGGGTTAGTGTCGGTAATAATTCAGCTTTAGTTATCTCTGTAACAAAGGCTAACGGCATTACTGAACAAAACATCATGAACTATTAACAGGTGGCAACTAGAGCCCCAGAGTAAAAATAAACCTTGAAGTGAACATTAGTTGCCTTTTTAATGACATTTCCGTGAAACAAGTATCACAGAAGGTACTATCATGCTACCCAAATGATTCTCCGCTCTTCCTCTCAGAAGTCATAAAATTAGCAATTAAAATAAAAATCTGAGTCTATGGCACATGTAGTCTCTTTTTAGTTCTGGAAATTTAAACACATGCACCAAGAAAACCCAAAATAAACAACCTAGCAAATTAATGTATTGCTCCACTTGGTCAGCATTTAGAAGAATGTACTGAAATTGTAATGATGGTAGGAAAGCAGAGAGTAAAACATACATTAGATGTATAGAATTTAAGAAAGTGTAATCTTCCTATCATCCATAACAGAATCTTTCTGGGTGTCTGTTAAAATGCCCCATATCAACTGAATTTGAATATTGGGTTTTAGTCCAGGCTTTTGCACTTTTAATAAGTTCTGTAGGTAATCGCCATGAACACTAAATATTGATAATTCTGACTCTATCCCATCGAAGTTTACTTTACTGGGAAAGAACTATGGGTACCATTGTTAGAACTACAGCAGAAAATCAGTAGGCTTACAGGAAACTCTTTGCAATTTATATTCTGGTTGTTTCACTAGCTTTCAACACTGTTTTCTTGTATCATCTTCAGATTTCATTGGATATTTATATCAATGCTTTGGGGAAAGATGATATCCCCTTTGGATTTAATAAAAAGTCTACATATCAGAACTAACTAAATCTGTTCCCTTTTCTTGGCCACAGTTACTGGCCTGGGTATAGGCATGTAGCCCATTTGGTAACAATGATATGTCAGGAGATATTTGTGTGTATTTAGGTGGAGAGAGGCTCTTGGAAAAAAAAAAAAAAAAAAAAAAAAGGCTTCCTCACTCTTCTGAGAAAGTGTCTGGAAATAACCCCCTTTCACTCTCTTTTAGATGTAGGCACAGAGGTCTGTGGCCCCAGAAGTCATTGGCATGCAACTTGCAACCATAATGGGAGCCAGATTTAGAAGAAAGCTGATCCTGCTCAAAGGCATAGTCCAAAAACAAAGATATTAGATTCTTGATGATATAATTGTTGAGCCACTACATCATATCAACCATGAATCCTGACCTACCTTTGGACTTCTAGTTCTAGGGAAAATACATACTGTGTATTATCTGAGTTGAGCTTTTTGTTATTTACTACTAAATGGCATTCTGCGACAATCCTAATCAGTTTTGTTGTTCCTTTTTAAAAATATATTAGAATGCATAAGAAATTGATTATCTGAGGCAGTTGAGACCAGAAGTACACATAGCCGCAGGCTATGCTTTCAGTGGGAAGCTGAGATTTCAGTGCTTTGTTTTTCCAGGGAGCTAACCACCATGCTTTGATACAATAGACCTATTCCTCGATTTCTAAGTTAGTCCCTCTTTTGCAGGACATTCCACCAGTGTACATGTTTCTGAGGTGTGGTGTTGCTTGGGAGAACAGGAAGGCATCATACAGAAATCCCTTCCTTCATTTCTTCCCCACTCTCTTTCTCTTTTTTTCCCACATGTATCAATTGTGAAGTACAACTACCTAAGCCCAGTGGGCTGTATATTACTCTGATACAACATGATACTATAACACATAAATTTCTTCATTGGGTAGATTCTAGTCTCTTTGTGTGGTTTCAACACTTCTTACATATTCTGTCTGTTTTATTTTTTAGTGTTTTAAGTAATAATATATTTTACATGTGAATGTTAATTCATAGTGACTTATGAATCCTTTCGTTGGCTACATCATAAATTTGGTTAGGCATGGACCAAATATGCCTTGCAAGTATATAATTATCTAGTCATTAATTATTTCCATAACCAAAGTAACAAAAACTATGTACTATTGTATTCTGATGATATTTTAGAATGTTTTTATTCAACTTCAGTGATGCAAAAATAGCAGTCATGATATTTATGCTTGATTACTTATGCCTACCCGGAAGCTCTAAATATGTGTGTGTGTGTGTGTGTGTGTGTGTGTGTGTGTGTGTGTGATTACTAAAATAAGGGTCAAGTATTATTTCAAATTTGTAAACTCAGTCATTAAAGTAGGATATGGAGTTGCCTCTGGAGGTATCCACAGAAGTATTGAGACAGAGATATGGGTTCATTTGGTGTTTGTTTTATTCTTTGTTTATTTGTTGTTCTTGGCCAATGGCCCAATTGGAATATGACTTCAGACTTAAAGGTTGCTATTACTAACTTCTTTCCTGTGAAAAGTATAACAAAGATGAGTAGTTTCCCCCGGCCAAATATTTCAGACAGGATATGATGTGGTCAACTCTACAGTCTCAGAACTGCAGAGTATTTGGGTCACTGGGAGGAACAGCATTGTATTGGCATAGAAAATGCTTGGATAATCAAAACATCTCCATTTGCTCAGCATTTTACATGCATTTTGACTCTTGTGCAAAATTTGGAGAATGGCATCTATTGAAGTATTTATATAATACATAAAACATAATCTTGTACATATGTAGTTAGCATGTAAACATATATTGTGTTTGTATTAGTCTCTCCTATTAGACTAGGAGTTTCATGAGGGCATGGCTGTAGCATTTTTTGGCTCAGCATTACATACATTGTTTTTAAAACAGTGTCTGGAACACTGTAGTAACTGAATAAATATTTGTTGAAAGAAAAGATGCACAAATGTTTAATACAGCCATTGGATTAAATAAAGCTTAGCTGCTTCATTTTGTAATATTATTAAAGTCATCAAAGAAAGCCTTATATCTTTGTATATGTTTCATAATATAAATATATACATAATTCTATATAGATTCTATAACTATATGTAGTTCTAGAAATCAGATTTTCTTTCTGGGGGTAGGAGGGAAATGAAATAATTGTTATAAAGACAATGGTTGCTCTAAAAACTGTTAGATTATCTCATAAAAAATTAAATCTGTCATTTTTAAACTAACTCAGAAAGCATGAAACTATGATTTATTAATAAAATAGATTAAATAGAACCACAAAATGCACTTTTAATGTTTAGTAGTGATACAGTTTACATGGGTTTCACAATGTAATTATACAGTGAATCATCTTAACAGCAATTAGCAGTGCATTTGTAATTCTCTCATTTTAGAAAGAGGTGTAAATGAGAAAAACAACAACAAAAAATGCAAGGAAGTTTGGGTTCATTTTGCGCCACTAAGTAAAAAACAAAACTAAACTGAACAAAAACACACATTTTATAAAAGTAAGCCAGAGTACTGGGAAGCTGGAAAGTAATATGGCTCAAGTAGCCTCCATTCATATCCCTGCTGTTATTAAAGAGGCTTTGGGAACATAATCAGTGCAAATTCTATTACTTAAAGGAAGTATTGGAAATCTTTAACTTAGATGATTTGATATCACAAAGGGAGCTACAATTCAATATTCTGTGTATCTATTCCATTTTCCTTAAATATCCTTTGTTTGTTAAATGTGCCCTTCCTCCCTATTCAAACCCATGCCATCCTTGTCAACTGAATTCATGTCTAACCACCTTCAATTCCTTAGTATTTATTTCAGTCTCCAGATACTCCCTTCTACCCCCACTACCTTTAAAACTATAACCTAAAGCCAGTTCTAAACAGAATGATACATAATATTTTCCAGCCCTGCTTCCCAAGCTGGACATTATTCTTTCTTGGAGAGCAAATGTTTTAATTTTGCGCAGTGTATATAACTGGTACTGAGTAAATATTTTTGAAAAGCTGTCCAATTTTAAGATGAGAAAATGAAGTTCATAAGTAAATTTAAACTGTTTTTACCTTTTTTTTTTAAGCTTAGTAAATGAGGATTGAAAATTAAATCTAAGTTATCCTAAGAAAATTCATGGGCAAATAAAAAGAAGAAACTTGTAAGAGATAAAGCAGATCAAAAGTTAATATAAATGATTTCTCAGATTTATCCATTTTCAATAAAATTAATAAATTCATAATCTTTTTGAAAATTTAATATAGGCAAGGGGGACTAATTAATTCTACAATGATAATGCAGTTTAATGTCACTAGAGAAGCTGTGAACCTGAGGTTACCAGATCACCATAGATGAATTTCAGATGATCACAGCGTCCACATTATTTTGTTTCACAGCACCTGACAACAGGAAGCTGATACTCTCAGGCTCCCTTATGTTCTATGGATTTCTGCTTTATTTATGTGTGGGAGACTACTCACTTCAACCTCAGTTCATTTCCATAAGTCTGGACAAATGAGCTAATCTAAAAAGCAAATCTGTTAAAACCAAAAGAACAAAAAACTATAAAGTGATGAATAGATCAGCAATACTGGCACAAATCTCAGTGACAGTATCCACTTAAGAAAGCCACAGAATCATTGCACATAAAATGTTAATGCTGGACAAGACTTAATGATTAAGAGTGTTGGCAAAAAAATCCATTGGTACAACGGGTTAAGGTTTGCATTAGAAAATAGATCTATATTACTAAATTACCTAAATTACCAACTAAAAATGAACCACAAGCAGAATTGTGAAGTAAATTCATTTAACATCAGAATACACACACGTGTATAAAATAATTAAATGTATATTTATGATATAATAAACAGAGGATTATACGACATATGCTGAATAATATTTTATTTAATGGATATGGCATAATTTGTTTAACTAAGTCTTTAGTGAATAATACTTAGATGAATTCCAGGATTTCTGTTTTATAGATGAGGTTTCAATGAATAATCAGATTTCATTTGAATCATGGTAGAAACAAAGAAAATAAATTACTTAATACTCTTATTAAATAAACAAAGTTCATAATCCTAAACACAATATAAAATATTTGCTTTTTGTATTCAAGATTTTTAAAAAATCCTCTTTGATGCCATAAGCCTATTTTTTAAAAAGTACTATGCTTCTTAAATATATTGGATGATATTATATTTCTGCCATCTTCCGGTGAAGATTACTCCCTTATTTTAATAAATTTGCCATTAGCAGAGATAAAGTAAAACTTTCAACATTCCATGTCTAAGTAGCACAAAACACAGAGACAAACAAATGACTGATCTATGTGTCTGGTGGATACAGCCTTAGATCAATTACTGGTTTCCCTGCTCATCACCCCATCCCGGTAGCGATGATTAGGGTTGAATGCTGAATATTATGTATCTTCTGAGATATAAATAATATAAAATTTCAATGCTTTTTAAAAACAAATGGTGACGAATTTAAAGATAGAAAATTCATGGCAGAATCTTGGCAAACAGCGTGTGTGTGTGTGAGTGTGTGTGTCTATCACAATCAAGTATTTCACATGGTTATAGTTATTTCAAATATGACTTTTTACCATTTTAATATCTATGAAGTCTTTTAGTAAAATATCATTCCCTTTTTATTGCTTATATTTCAAAATAATTCAGAAATTTTATGATGGCATGGAAATGATATATTCCCGAAATACAGATCCACACATTTGGCTGAATTAAAATATATCTTGAAATTCAAAAGATGAAGGGGGAAGAAAAAAAAACAGTGGGCAGGTCTAACTTGAAGATAAATGAGATATTTCTGTGAAATCCGTATGTGTCTTTTTGGTCAAGGGGAATTATCTTTTCATGTAGTTTGAACTGATCCCAAGTACACTCCTTATAAGAGATAAAGCACAATTTCTGCTTGCTTACATAGCATAATCTAATGTACTCTTGCCTTATGTAGCAGTGAATTAATGACCGCTTTAGAGGATTTTTTTTCTTCCTGTTACAATAGGAGCTAAAATTAAATGCTTTCTTTTCAGAATCATTAGGACCTTCTTTAAAGGAAAATAATTTAATCATATTCAGGTATTAATCATATGACACTGACAATGTAATTTTCCTGTCGGCAAAACTTGTCTCCCTGGGCTAAGCTTCCCCTTAATTGGAATGTCTTTAAAGAACTCAACTGATAAAAAAGTAGACAGGTCTAACTTTAAGGCAATGAAATTCAATAAAGGTACAGGTCTACTCAGACAGAGTCTACATCATATTTTTCTTATCTTTTAGAATATTTTCAATTTTTGAATGCAAACTATTAATTTCTACCCTTCTAATAGGTCCAATCTGCTGACCAAAAGTCTATATCTCATTCAAAACTTTTAGAGGCAGAGAACTCAAAATCTCACCATGGAACATGTCATATCTCACTCCCAGAGCTGGCCTCTGGAAAACAATGGACTAAGGTCCATTCTTTGACATGCCATTCAACTATTTGAAAACTATTGTAATTGTTTTCTTAACTGAGATAAATATCCCTACTTAATTTTACATATTATGGTATATGCTCCCTGGTCATCATTTTTTTGTTGACTCACTCTTGATAAACTCAAATTTGATAATATATTTTAAAATACAGCGACAAGAATGGAAACAGTACACCAGATGTGATCTAACTAGCACAAAATACATTACCTGTCTTGTTTAGGCTGCTATGTAACAACCAACAATCCAACATTGTAAAGAATTAGTAACAACCAGCAATCTAACATTGTAAAGAATTAATTTCCTCTCCTGCCCTCCTTCCGCTACATCTTGTGGTCCAATTCCTACAGTACTGGGGACTGGTAATATTCTTCCTGACTAAAGGCAAGATTAGTCAGAAGAGGTCATGCTTGGGGTTGAGTCAAGGGAGAATATAACTGGCATGCAAACAATGTCAAAAGTATCTTTGCAATGGGAAAAAAATTGCAAAATTTTGAAACAAAGAAAAGTCGTAAAGACATACTTTCAACCTTTCACTTTCTCTCTAGCAAAGAATCTAGTTTGCATATATTTCACATGTAGTTGATTAAAGTCCACAGACAGGAAAACCAAACATTTGTTCTAATGGAAACAATTTCCTTCGTGTTCAAAACTAAGTGTCCATCCTAGTTTTGTAGGGAATATAAATATTTTGTAGCTTCTCATGAAATTTTCCATGTTTCTCCTGGAAACCAGCTTTAAAACTTTACAGTTGTTTCTTCCAATCACTAATTTCTGGTTTGAAATTCTAGATTAAAAATTAGCATCAATTTCAGTCCATGAGCCACATTCACCCCTTTTCAAATCAACTACCTATTAGACCAAGTCCTGTCAAAAAGAAAATAATTAATAAATCGAAAAATAAATGTATCTTGGAGGCAGAATAAAAACGAAGTAGAAAAAAGTACAATTTAAACAACTTAATCCTCAAAAGAAAAGCCTGAGATAGTACTTAAATGTTGTTCAGATGAGTTTTGTGTTCTTTTGTTTTTATAATGATCACATGCTTCAATAATATATTATCAAGAGAAGTTATAGAGTCTTATTTCTGGGATAATTTTGGAAACAACATTGAAGACTATATTTTGGTTCAAGGAGATGAAAAGAGGCTCTATATCGGGGGTCCCCAACTCCCCTGGGGCATGAACCTGTGCCGGTCCAGAAATCTGGCTGCACAACAGGAAATGAGCCTGAGCCCGCCTCCTCTCAGATCAGCAGCAGCATTAGATTCTCACAGGAGCAGGAACCCTATTGTGAGCTGTGCATGTGGGTTATCTAGGTTGTGGGCCCTTTAATCTAATGCCTGATGAGCTGAGGTGAAACAGTTTCATCCTGAAACTACTCCCCAACCAAAGGTCGGTGGAAAAAATTTTCTTCCACAAAACTGGTGCCTGGTAGCAAAAAAGTCGGGGACCACTGCTCTTTACAACATAGGTCCATGTTACGTTCCTGGTCTTGCTCTCAATCCTCCCCATAAACACCTTACAACCTGAGCAGTCACTAATGCTGATTCTTCTAGAAAGTTTCCATGTCTCCTATCTTTGTACTTTTTGTCATTCTATATTTACTTAAAATGTTCCAATCTAATAATTTCTACAGGTGAACTAAATTTCCATCTCAG
Organism: Aotus nancymaae; assembly: GCF_030222135.1. NCBI lineage: Eukaryota > Metazoa > Chordata > Mammalia > Primates > Aotidae > Aotus > Aotus nancymaae. The sequence goes on from NW_026988425.1 coordinate 76,554,346, forward strand.
CTCATCTCAAAAGCCACCACAACCATAAAAATCTGATTCCTAGGACAGGAAGTGATCTTTCCCCACTTGATACTCATTGCACTTTGTTCCCCTCTTACGATAATTATTTCCTGCATTGTATAATGCTTACTGATATGCCTGTCCTTATCCTTTTTCAAATTTAGATATTTAAAAGGCAGAGCCTTTATCGTCAGATCATAGAGAAAAGGTAGATTATAAGCTCTCCATGAAGGCTCAAAACACATTTTTTAAGTAGAAGATCCTATTGTTCTTTTTTCCTTGTGATTCTATCTTTATGCAAAGCCACAAAGAGCTTATTGTTGATCTATCATATCCAAGAACCTAATATTAATGTGTTGTCATAAATCCCAACTTGGTATTTATTATACCTTTACAGGATTCCCATTTTGCAATCTTATAAAGAAAAATCAATTCATAACTTATTTGCTGTAAGCATAAGGAAAGCTATATTCCTAAAGGACTGATTCCTAATTATGCAAACATTACTTACATTACTCATAAATTTCATGTAATAAAATATAGGGTTCTCTTTTTCCCATGAGAAATGAGGTGATTTGTCAAATTATATGTTGAAGGAAAGAAATTTTTTGAAAAATTAAAAGTTGACATCTAAATTGTCCCCAGTTTGCGTATTCATGCACAAACAGAAAAAAAAAACCTGACTTAAAAATAATAGGTCAGTACTTATTAGACATTTCAATAATTTTATTAATGACTAAAATACTGAAAGAATAGAGGCTTATATACTTGATTTCTGCACATAGCTTTAAAATTGTAAATAAGGTTTAATTATTTATATCACTTTATTAGTAACTCCTAGGTGGCACTTATGAGCCAGACACTGTTTTAAGATCCTTACATATATTGAATCATTTAATATGCATAAAAGCCCTTTGAAGTTGGTACTGTTACCCCAATTTTACAGATAAGAAAAGTAAGGTGGAGAAAGATTTAGTAACTTGCTCAAAGTCACAGACTTAGCAAATAGAAGGCCAAGATTTCACCTAAGCCTGGCTAGTTTCTTAACCACATCTCCATGATGCAATCCTATAAAGAATGTGTTCCTTCAGATATTTACACACTACAGAATTCGAGTAGAGCATGCTCAGCACATAACAAACACTGGAATTGGAAGTATTGTTATTGGCTGGGTACTATGGCTCATGCCTGTAATCTCAACATTTGGAAGGCTGAGGTGGGCAGATTGCTTGAGCCCAGAAGTTTAAGACCAGCCTGGACAATGTGGCAAAACCCCATCTCTACAAAATGTAGAAAAATTAACCAGGCTTGGTGGAGTGTATCTGTAGTCCCAGCTACTTGGGAGGCTGAGTGGGGGGATCACTTGAGCCTGGGATGTCTAGGCTGCAGTGAGTCGTGATTGCATCATTGCACTCCAGCCTGGGCCACAGAGACCCCATCTCCAAAGGAAAAACATATCCAAACCAACAAACAAAAAGAAGCATTATTATTATTATTATTTCTTCAGGTTGTCTCATTGTTTGAAAGTATCCATCCCCATATGTTTAACAGGCACAGCTTAGTTTCAACAGAAGCACAGCGATGTGGAAAAAGCATGGGACAAAATTACAGGTTTAACACCTGTTCTTCCACTAAGCAGGAATCAATGACCTGGGTCACAGAACCACCTTCCCGCTTAACATTGACAATGATGTTAGCTCACTTGTTTATTTCCAGGTTATTTTACATATATATGTATATGTGTGTGTATATATGTGAATGGTGCACTCTGAAAATACAGGCAACATTAAAGGGACAAGTGTGAGGAAAATAGTCTTTGTATTTGGCATTATGGTGACTGATAAACTGCATTAAAAGACTAACTGCGGGCTGGGCGCGGTGGCTCATGCCTCTCCCAGCACTTTGGGAGGCCGAGGCGGGTGGATCACGAGGTCAAGAGATCTAGACCATCCTGGTCAACATGGTGAAACCCCGTCTCTACTAAAAAAAAAAAAAAAAAAAAAAAATTAGCTGGGCATGGTGGCGCGTGCCTGTAATCCCAGCTACTCAGGAGGCTGAGGCAGGAGAATTGCCTGAACCCAGGAGGCGGAGGTTGCGGTGAGCCGAGATCGCGCCATTGCACTCCAGCCTGGGTAACAAGAGCGAAACTCTGTCTCAAAAAAAAAAAAAAAAAAAAAACTAACTGCTCACACACTTAAATGTTTATCACCTGACGTCCTAATAACGAGCAGGGCTCATTGCGACATTAGCTTTACCACATTAGTTATGGGTCAGGAAAGCATTGTGGAAAGTAATACAGCTGGATCTCCATAGTTTAGTAAATCTAATCTTGGAAGCCAGAGGCTGTTCTGTGATGCACCCCAATTTATCTATTGCCTGAAGAGCCAAAGTCACTGGTTAAAAGAGAGCTAAGTAGACACACACAGCATGTGTCTTGTTCTTGAAAATGTTTGTCACTCCTTATGTAGGTGAGTAACAATAATGAGTTCTGTACCCAATGACTCCCTGTGACTTGAGTGAAGCACTTCTTGTTTGATTTCAGAATGAAACCTTACCAGATAAAGACATTGTGGGGTTATATTAACACAATGTATAAAAAGATGTTAATTCTTATTTGATATTTGCTAGATCTTCCAAGGATTAGTACTTAAGAAAACAAATATCCTTACTGGGTTCTATCTTCAGCTGAGAGACTGAAATTTCGCCCTCCCTATTTTTCTTTCCAGACCTTGATTAAAATAAAAAGAAGATTACAAAAAAATATTGACTGTTGTCTATTTTAAATCATAGCTTGGTTAATTTTATACTTTCAAAGGCCAAAATTAAATACAATCTGGAAATGATTCAGTCCAAATCTACTCTCATTATACGACTCATTTAAAAATTATGTGTTACCCCTATACTTTAAGCAATAAGGATTATGGAATTTTCTTCACATAAATACTTTGATATGTGTTAACAGTAAGTAGCCTTACAGTACAAAGTCACCTTGAGGTGTCATCTAGTTTTCCTATGACTTCAGGGAAGGTGACCAAATAAAACTTCACGAACAATGACATCTACTTTAAGCTCCTTGACAAAGAAGCCATGCCTCCATTTCATCTCAGTAACCCTTACGCTTTATTCTAGTAATTCCTTATATCAAACAGCATGACTCTAGCACACAGGAGGTACCAATAAGATTTGTATTAGATGCCAGAGAAGGAGTCTCTAATATTTTCAAGAAATAAATCCAACCTATCAAAACTCTTATGTATTTATTTTTTTATTTATTACTTATTTAGTTAGTTTGAAGCGGTCTCTCTCTGTTGCCAGGCTGGTGTACAGTGGCACAGTCTCAGCTCACTGCAACCTCCATCTCCCAGGTTCAAGCGATTCTCATTGCTTCAGCCTCCCGAGTAGCTAGGATTACAGGTGTGCACCACCACGCCTGGCTAATTTTTTTTTTTTTTTGGTATTTTTAGTAGATAAAAGGTTTCACCATGAGGGTCAGGTTGGTCTTAAACTCTTGAACTCAAGTAACCCACCTGCCTTGGTCTCCCAAAATGCCGGGATTACAGGCATGAGTCACCATGAAAGGGCAAAACACTTATTTTCAATGAATTCTTAAAGCATCATCTCTTTCTCTTCATTGCATCTTCTGTGTTACTAGTAGTATGAAGAGAGATGAGAGCCAAGGCTGTGTTACTAATCCATTAGCCCTTTACTTTCCATAAGAGTAATATTAGTCATTTTTGCATTTCCTACCTCTATTTAACCTTCTTAAGCTTTCTCGTCTACTTATCCTAAGCCTGTTCCATACTCTAGATCAAGGGTCCTACTAGTCTGTGGGCTGTTAGGAACCAGACCACACAGCAGGATGTGAGCAGCAGGCGAGCAAGCATTACTGCATGAGCTCCGCCTGCTGTCAGATCAGCAGCAGCATTAGATTCTCATAAGAACACGAACCCTGTTGTGAACTGCACATGCAAGCGATGTAGGTTGTGTGCTCCTTATGAGAATCTAATACCAGCCCACCTTCTCTGGAAAAATTGTCTTCCATGAAACCTGTCCCTGGTACCAAAGAGGTTGGGAACTGCTGCTGTAGATGCTCTAAAATAGTATTTAAGTTTTCTTTGAATTATGCCTACTCCTTCACTTATTGACCTTGATTTTAGAGGACATCCCTTTCTTTGTAGTTTTTATTAACTAAACTTTTCTTTATATATGGCTAGTTCTAGTTTGCCCTTTTTAAATGTTTTATGGCCTACTACAGTAATCATATGTTTGAATGAAAATTAAAGGAGATATAATCATATTATTAAAAAATACATTTGGTAGAATAACAATCTTCTCTTTTACTCTTCATGTGTATTTTTCTTTTCCTATTACACAAATAAAATAACTCCAAATCTATATTACTATGATTAAGTGGGCATAAGTCCATTAAGCTTTCTCTTGATTATAAATCTATCTTGACAAACTATTTAGCCTTTTCTATATAATTCTTATAATATAAAATGCTCTCAAAAAACTCTTATCCCAACCCTTTACTTTTAAGAATTTAGTCTAAAGACACAATGGCAAATATATACAAAATTTAGTTGTAAGGCATTCTATCAAATTCTTCATAATAGAGGAAATCAGTATACTAGTTAAATGTTCAAAAGTAGGGCCTCATTAAATAAATGATAATAAATGATGGAATGTTCTCTGCTATTTGAAAAATTTCAGGAAATAATTTTAAATTAAATAGAAAGATAATAATTTTATATCCTTATGTTAAAAAACTAAATGTGACTATCAAGAAATATAAACTATGTATTATAAGTTCTATACACACATATGTATACACATTAAACACAAACGTAAATAATTTTATGTAAAAATCAAATTGCTATCATTCTTTATATGACTATATAGCTTTAGGGACATATAAAAATAAACAGATACAGATAAATGCTAGAAAAAAGACTGAAAGTATATATAACCTAAGATTATGATACATTTTGTTTAGTTCTTTTATTTTGTATGTTCTAAAGTTTATACATATATTACTTTTGTAATGAAGAAAACCAATAAATAGAATGCAAAATGTAAAATAAATTCATCTGGCTATACCTAAGAAAAGTACTCTATACCACTGTTCACTTTTCTTCCTGTTAATGACATTCAGCAACTGAACTTGTTTTTTTTCCTTTCTTGTTTCTATTGTAATCTTAAGAAGAACATTTTGCTCATTCTCCAACAACATCTCAATTTCCCTGATGTTAAAATTTCAACACCTTATTATAATTGCTTAAAAGTTAATGTTTTTTTAAATGACTTGCTCTATTTGGATACCATAGTTTGTGGTGCAATTAACTTAATCTAAAGGAAATAAACAATAGGTATAATTGCCTACAATAAAGAAATAGAATCATGTTGAAAATCAATGAATAAGATGAAATCAAGTAACAGAATGAAAGATTGTAATGATTTTGGGTATGTTTTAAATAGTATCTTGCAAGTGCTTTGTGAGTCTTCTATAGATTTCTTTTCCATGAAAAGGCAAAGCTGGAAGATAAAATCTTTCCAGAGATTAATGCTAAATTTGCCACTGTGGCCTATCACTCTGAATTTGTAATTTTAATTATCATAAATGTATGGAATTATACATTTTGGCAGTACAAATGATTTCAGGTTATGAATAAAAGGGCAATTTGATGTTACCTTCAAATTTCACCTTCCTATTTTTTCAGTTTTTTTTTCCTAAAATGTACAGAAAATAATCTAAGTTTTTCCTTTTTACTCCTTATAAAAATAATAATTGAAGAGTTTTTGCTAAAACCAATGTGATTAGAATTTGTGTATTCCTGGCCATATATGTGTATATAACATAAAAAGAAATGTCTTCAAACATACCTACGTGTTTATCAACTTTTTGCTTTGCCAGTAAAACTCTCCAAAAATGAAATTAAAAAGAGAAGCAACTAACATTCCATAGTAGATGGTAAAACTAGCCACAAACTCCTCCCCTTCTTGCATCCGCATATTTGTAATATGAAATTGCATATACTCCCCTCAAAAGTGTTGTTAGGTACTGTGAGGCAAGCCAGGATTTGAAAAGTGCTTTTTAGGACTCGATCTTCCTCACTACTCTTGAGACCTTTGCTGTGGCCACTGTGTAATAGTAGAGATCAGTAAACCGTCTTCTATCCAGCACCAGTCAAAAAACCAACTGACGGCAGATGCAGATATGAGTGCAGCAAAGATCTAAAAGATATTCCAGGGGAGAATATCCACTTAGCTGTCTCACATACGTTTGAGATAGTATGATTATTTATTAATAAATCCATTAAACTTTGTGATTATTTGTTAGGCAGTAAAAGCTTAATGATACACATACAAATACAAAAGTAGTTATTCTTAATGAATAAGAAGGACATACTACTAGAAGAAAGGACAGTGGTTTAAATGAATAAATCAATTTCTTAATGGGTCATTGTCTCTTCTTACAAATAAAAGCTTTACTACAAACTGGCTTTTGTCCTTTGACTGAGCAAGAGTGGCTTTCGGTACTCAATAATATCTAAGGTTCTTTGATGTTATACATTTTTTTCTTTCTGCAAGTTAAGATATAATTACTACAGGTTAGAATTGCAAACTAACATTCTAACCATTTTCATTATAAAAGGAGAAATATTTCACATCAGTAAGCTAATGAGTTTATATGACATATTACAGAATTTTTACACATATAAAACATAATTACTTTTCTATAATATATGCAAAATTAGTACAAAAACTTTCCCTTAAGTTATTATGTGTCATCTTAACTGTATAATTATTTTTTCGTATGAACTTATATTTAACCTTTCTTATTATTAGAAAGGTAAGTAAACATAACAGTGAAAATAAATCCCTTTGACTCCAGTTGACTGGAAAATTTCTTAACAATCATCTATTGGCTAGCAGCTTTAGAGAAAGTAGTTTGTCCATGAAACATAGCTCTCATTATGATAATTTCTAGGAGGATGGATTCAATCATTCTATGAAGTAATCTTAAGAAAAGGGGAAAAAAAAAACACCCTGACAACTACTCACAATTTCATCTACTATGTGAAAAATTTAACTGAAATTTCCCAAACCCCTCATTTGGTAACCAAAGTCTTGAAATCTAAAATAACTCTACACCACCCAAGAGAGCTACTTAAGGCTCATTAACTTTCTGATATTTCATGATCACTAACAAGAAGTCTTTCAGACAGAGTCAAACTCTATTACACTGCTTGATATTCTGATACTGATCGCCTTCTGAAAGATAAATATGAATATGGCTATTCATAGAGTGAAATATACAGTCAATTTGTAGTTTGTTTTTAATGTGTATGACAGTCTCTATTTTCTGGGACAAATATACTCAATTTTTCATAATAAAATGAAAGTAAAGGAACAGATTAGTAGTGCAAGATAGGAGGGTAACAAATTTAATTGAATCTAAATGCATATTAAAAAAGGAATATCATTACCAAAGGGAAATAAGTTTGTATGGAATAAGATAGGTAGAAGAGGATAGGAGAAGATAAAACAGAATAAAATAACTTTTCCTGAATATATATATATTTTTTCATAGGATATGCATATACATATACACACATATATGTACACACACACACACACACACACACACACACACACACAGATATATATGTATTTGGAAATGAGAAGCCTGGCCAGAAGTCAATGTAACTACAGAGAAGACAAAAGAAAAATTCTAAATAAAATAATATACAGTACTGACTATTATCCTGTACTGACCTACTTTCAATAATACACATAATTTTAATTTTTTCCCAAAAGTGATGGTGGATCTTATATTACTACCAAATTCCAACATTAAATTCTTTGGTCATTTTAACAGCATTTTACACATATTTAAGAGGTTACATGTATGCAAAATGTTATTGAAATTTTTCTGGGTAATTTCACATTGTTTACTTTAAGTCACCCACTGTTTTATTTTCATTTCTTAATATAATGATATTACAGTGTTCCATTTTAAAAGAAAAACCTACCTTGGACCAAATTCCCTTTTCAGCTACTGTTCTCTCTCGATATCCCTACTTATCTCACTTCCTAACTCAGGATTTATCTTATTTTTATTCTCCATTCAAACATTAATTTCTCAGTCTTTCTAACATCACCTCACTCTTTGAGATTCATAAAGGCAAAGACTATTTTTTAACTGCTATAACCTCAGTACCAGGAAGAGTGGCACATAGCTGATACTCAAATATTTGATAGAAGGATGAATAAGCAAATAAATAAATAAATAGACAAATGTTTGTTTTAACCATTTAATTTTTTTTCGACAAATTCTTCTATGTGCCACAGTCAAGCTCTTTCTCCATAATGCCAGCAAAACTGATCTTCTGTAAATCAACAAGGTCATCCATAAATCACATGTAATCAAAGTAAACAATTACCTTGCTTAACTGCTCCACGGTACTTGACATTGCTGATTACCCACTCCTTGAGCCATTGTTAAGCCTTAACTTACTCTGCTCCACACTTTCCTGGTTTTCCTTCTACCTGACTACTCCCTCTCAGGCTACTTTACAGATTTCACTTTCTCTACCTATTACTTATGTATTGATAGCTCTCTCACTGGTTTGTATTTCTAAGTCCTGGATTCTCTCCATGTCTAGGTCTCCTATTCTTTGCCATTACCCTGCTTCTAGGCAGACTCATCCATTCCCATCTATATAATTATGATTTCTAAATCTATGCTTGAACTCTTAGGTAGTGTCTATCAAATTTGTCAAATTCAGTATGTGAAATATTGAACCCTTTTTCTGCCTCCCAATCCTGTGTATTGTCAATTTACAATCACTCAGTAAACGATACCCAGTTGCTCATGCCAGAAACTGGGGATGCCTTTCTTTACTCTTTGTTTCTCCCAACTTCTTTTTCTTCATACCCCTTAAATCACCAGTAATTGTCTACAGTATCCTCTAAATACTCAGTGACTCTCTTCTCTTCATCCCTTTAGTTACCACAGTGACCCGAGCCAAGATTATCAAGTCTAGCCTCATCTGCTGCAATTGCCTTCAAATAGTTCCCTTGCTATATTTTGCTATAATTCGTTTTCCATATTGCACCAACAGAAATACAAATCCTCTCTGTTGTTCTTAGTAAAAAGTCCAAATTTTTAAAAACACCATACCAAACTCTGGAGTATCTGCCACTTGTCACCATCCTCAGAGTCAGTGCTGGCCACATGTCCCTTCTCTCTAAGTTCTAGCCACATTTAACTTCTTTCAGTTCTTGACTTTATAATTTTTTTAATCTCCTGGTTATTCTACACTATTTTCTCTTTCTGAAATAGGTTTTGTTGTCTGTTGTTTTTAGTCTGCAATAGATTGAAATTATTTTTTAGTTATATACTAGATGTTACTTTTTCAGGTTGGCATGCATTCCCTTAGAGTTAGCTTAAGACAGGGCATCTGCTTTGTATTTTTATGGCTCCATGTACTTGTATCACAACACACATCTATCTATCTATCTATCTATCTATCTATCTATCTATCTATCTATCTCATCATCTAAACAGCAACTTGTTTAACATTGCACCTCCACCATTCAGGTAACTATTACTTAGTAAACACTCAATAAATATTTGTTTAAAAATAAATAAAAACTAAGATTTTATTTTTTTAAAAAAAGGTCATTTATTTTTTCTTTTGATTACATTAATATGCTATGTATTTGATTTGCAAAAGTTTATACTTGTTACTAGTTTACTGGATTATTCTGGTAGCACACACAGGAGAATTATACCACAGAATTTGTACAATTTAAAAATTATCAAAATTTCCATTTATGAACTGTATAATATATACTGAAAATAGAAAACTTCTGCATGAAATGAATGTGTCATCATATAGCTCCCAATTACACAGTGCCATCCAGGAATGTGAGTGAGTAACTGGGAAGCAATTTGGGGCTTAGCCACAAGGTGGTCCGTCCACAAATCCTCTGGAGAGGGAGGCAGTATTCAGTGCACATCTGTGCAAACACTGCTTAATCTGGCTAATGTCTTCAAATTCAGGGATTTAATACAAGGGCCTTTTCTTTGCTTTGTTTGAAGAGAAGTTTTCCTACTGCCATTTTTCAGCTATCAGAGTGAATCTTCATAACTCTAAGAGGCTGAGCACATTGAACTGAGTAGGTGCATACGTGTAATAGCTGTGTGTGGGGTTAGAGAGAGGCAGAGAGAGAGAGAGAGAAAGAGAGAGAGAGAGAGAATGCAGTATACAGAAATATCAAAACATGTCCAAAGAAAACAATGTTGTCTAGTGAATGAAGTTCACAAATCCGAGAAAGTCAATTTTGCCAAATTATCCCACATAACACAGGAATGCAAGTGATGTGAGTATTGATTGCAAATGTGGTTAAGTGTTTTGTACTTATTGACATTGTATGCTTTGTGAGAGAAGAATAAAAGCACAGAATTGGGTGAGGATCTCTTGAAATAAGTATCAATAACATAAAAAAAAACTACTGCATAAGTTTGAGGTAAAATCATGGAATGTTTATCTCTGAGCATGCCTCTGAAATTCTCCTTTCCAGATGAACTGCAATGAAAGGAGTATATGTCTGACTATAGAATGAACAGGATAATCATGATTTTAAAAACTGGGATCAAAAAACAACTTTTTCTAAGCAAATATAAACAAGATTATTTTCTTTCCTTTGGAAATTAAAAATAAAAAGATTTAGAATTTCATAATATATATGGCTCGAAATTCATATGGCGAAAAATGAATAGAAGAAAAGTTAGATGCATCTCTACAGAATAGTGACAGCTCAAATAATTTTTGTCTGAAATCCAAACACCTCATGTTCTCACTCATAAGTAGGTGTTGAACAATGGGAACACATGGACACTGGGAGGGGAACACCACACACCGGGGCCTCAGGGATGGGGGGTAAAGGAGGAATAGCAGGGAGTAGGGGGATTGGGGAGGGATAGCATTAGGAGAAATACCTAATGTAGATAATGGGGTGATAGATGCAGCAAACCACCACCATGGCATGTGTATATCTATGTAACAAACATGCACGATCTGCACACATACCCCAGAACTTAAAGTATAATAAAAATAAATAAACAAATAAATAAATATATCACCTCAAAACACCCACATGTGATTTTTTGTTTTTTTAAATTCCAATACACTCTGTATTTCCTGCATTGGTGCTAGATAACAGCAGGAAAACAATAACAAAAAAGCCTGGCCAAGCCAGGTATTTATTTATTTATTTATTTGTTATTTATTTATTTTTTGAGATGGCATTTTGCTCTGTCATCTAGGCTGGAGTGCAGTGGCACAGTCTTGGCTCACCACAACCTCTGTCTCCCAGGTTCAAGTGAGTCTCCTGCGCCAGCCTCTCTAGTAGCTGGGATTACAGGCATGTGCCACCATGTCCAGCTAATTTTTGTACTTTTAGTAGAGACGGGGTTTCACTATGTTGGCCAGGCTGATCTTGAAAAACTGACTTCATGATCCGCCTGCCTCAGCCTCCTAAAGTGCTGAGATTACAGGTATGAGCCATTGCACCTGGCCTTTTTTTTCCTTTTTTTTTTTTTAATAAAAACACTGGATGGTCTTTAATGTTCTAATGTTTGAAATATTTAGTCTCAATAATTAGTTTTAAAAATATGAAAAGACACAAGGTAGGCTAGATATTGAAGGGATTACTATGAAGTATTATATTAGTATTCAGTCAATATTCAGCACATCTTTCATACACAAGAAAATATGAAGCTGAGAAAAAGGCAGTAGAAAGGCAAGTCAGGTAAAGTTTCTGTCATAAAGAGCTACCTAACATGAAAACTGTGTTTGATTTTTCACTATTTTCTGATCTTTTATAAAAATTATTTCATAATATAGCAAAGCTGTACTTAAGAAACTATGAACACTTTAAGCCTTTAGGAAAGTTGTTTCTTATTATGTTCATGTTAGAACACCAGTACATGAAAATAGAATTGGTATAACTAATATCCTATACTATATGATCAAGCAAATACAAACTAAACATATTTCTTCCAAGATCTCCTAAATACAGCTAGAGAAGAAGGTTGCTTGAAACATATAATTTAATAATGTAGCTTAAAATAATACAGTATAACTATCCAATTTCTGAATATCAGAGATGTTTACTAATACATAACAATGAATCTGAGTAAAATTTAATTCTGTAAGCATTTGCTTCCCCAAAGTCTCACTGAATTAAGTGGAATATGGCAGTGTGCTTACTTTTCAAAGTGTTGCTGCTCATAGTATCAGCCTTCTGACAAAATGGTGAATGTTGAATTAATATTTAAAAGAAGTATAACCCAAAAGTATACAAGTATTTACTTTAAAATTCTTCTAAGATACTTATTTCTAAATCATTTACATACATTTGTTTCTCCGATTCCAGATTTGGATCTTTCAAATAGTGCCAAAAACATTATATACTCTTATTCAAATCGAAGGCACTGCCAATTTGGGGTGGTTGGGCTTAAAATACAGCACTAAAATTTTATTCTATTCATACGTTCCCATTAGGGGTTTTTATGACTCTAATTTTCTTCAGTTATACAGATTTTCCTGAGGATATGATTCTTACATTAAACTCTGAAACTCAGCTGTACATATTTGAAGCCTGGGTCAAAGTGGTTACAATGGTTTTATTTCTATGACGCTGTGTCAAACCTTCTAAAATATCAGTGAGTTAATAAAAACCTTAAAAGATAATTCAAAGATGAATTAAATGAACAAAGTACCTTTCAGTAATAATATAAATAACTTCTTTGGATAAGATATATTCATAATGCAAAATAAAAAATAAGGAAAATTCATTAAAAAAATGAAGCACACTAAAATCCAGTAACTAAATGTTAAGTTAACGTTTTTTTTTTAATTTATTCTTTCCTTCATTCAACCAACAGTTACTGTATTTAACTATGCATAAGGTATTAGGTTAGATGCACTGGGTACAATGATGGGTAGTTCAAACTGATCCCCGGACACAATTACTTTTCTTCTTCAAAACTATTTCCCCAAAACCATTGATGTGTCCTGTTTTTCTAAGGTTTATGCTGTTTGACAAATCTTTAATCCAAAGCATGTTTGGTTTTCCTGTATTGAACAGATCCAGTCCATCTTGTACTCTTCTTGGCACTGATGTGAAAAAACATGAAGTTTTTTCAAACTTACTTATAGTATTAAGTTTGAAAATTATTTCTCTCTCTAGTCAGAGAGAAAATCTCTGCACAAGTTTGCATGGTGTTAATTTTTTTAAAGTAGAGCTATTCCCTTAATGGGGACCTATTTGTAAATTACAGAAGTTACCCTAAATCCACAACTATACATACTTGGCAGATTTTTTTTAAAAAAACATTTGAATGTATTCAATGACCCATTAACTTTTGCAGAGCAAATTTCTGAGAAAACTTTGAAAAGTATGGCATCTGGAATATCTTCTTCTTTATATTCTTAGAAATACAAAATATATTTATCACCTAAGAAAAGTAATGATTAGAACAGCTACAAAATGCTAATGGATATTAGAAGTCCCTAAAAACATCCTATTTTATTTACAGTGATAATTTAACTTGAATAAATTAACTTTGGAGTTATGTATATTATTTGAGAATAAAATTTTAAAATTATACTAATATTATAAATATAAGAAATGTTATATTTATGTATTATTTGTAGTGTCTTTAAATTTAGTGTTAGTCACTAAAAATACTTTAAAACTTATTTTAGAACACAATTAATATAATTTCAGTATAAGCCAGAAATGATAAAACTGAGAATCCTACACAAAAGTAAGCTAATTCGTAAAGTACACATAATCTCTATAATGCACCACAGCCAAACTGCCAGTTATTCATGGAAACAAAAAAATAATTACTGAAATGCTTAAATCTTGCACTTACCAACCTCCACAACACTAGAACAGTTGGGGTCTGTGAAGCCATCTGGACACTCACAGGAAAAGGAACCATCATCCAATCCTGGCAAACAGATACCTCCATTTTCACATGGATTGGGATCACAAATATCACCTGAGTTATAAAAAAACAGAAATTGACATTTGGTTTTTGTCTTGGGCATTGAAACATACTAGTTCACTTTCCCACAGATGATCCCTTGGCAGTCAAAAGTCAGGGTAATATTAAGATTCACACATAAGATTTGCAAGACTCATTTCAAACCATATACTCAAAAAAATAATATGCAACATAGTAAAAATTAAACTGTATAATTGAAACACTGCTCTGAAAGCTACTAGTTCAGTTTGAACTTCCTTTATAATATGTAAAGAGAGTGTTGTCTAATTGGTTAATAAACATTAACCTAAATATCTGTAGTAGACTAGTGCCATTAATAACTCTAATAAATACCCTCTCTATATCCACACAGTTCACTCTTTAACTCTTTAAAGCAGGGGAGTTTATTTCTGGATCCCTGGAAGCTGGGCTTGTCCAAGTGACTTGCTTTGGCCAGTAGGTCCTTAACAGACTTGAAGGCAACAGAGATTTGAAAAGCACTTGAAGATTTCTACTTCCTCTCCTGGAGTGTTGAGACTGCCATGTGAATGAATTCAGGCTAGCTTGCTTCAGATGGGTGAAAGAAATGCGAAAGTATAGGAGAGAAACTGCTACAGAAAAATAAGTTATGCCATAACCAAAACCCCATAATATGTGACCTTGGCTGTGGCAATAGGTGGCAGACAGTATGTGGAAAAGCGGTGATGACCATGGGAAGCTAGAAAAATGGCAACCCATTTTATGGAGCAAGTAGTCACTGACACAGCTGATATCTCAGGTCACTTGGGAAGTAGAACATGTATGCAATGAACTTTTGGATATGAGTAAGGAGATTTCCAGACAGACTGTTAAAGCACTCGTTGGCTCTTACTACCTGCATATGATAAGGTACTACAATAGAGAGATGAGCTAAATAAACAAACAGTCAGTTTTAAAGTAAAGGGAAGTAGTATACAAGGACCAGGACTTGTGTTAGAAAACACAACTGTTTCTAAACTCCCACCTCTCAAAGTGCTAAATTATCAAATGCCAGAAGGACATGGCCCCGACATAAATATTAAATCATGGATGTGGCTATAAGTCTCTGTGTGAAAACATTTCACATACTTGGGATGGAGCCTGACAGATCTTCTTAGCTAAATAAAAGGGCTTCTAGAGAGAGACCTTAAGGACTGTCCCTGAGAAGCCCGACATACCCAAAGTAGCATCAATTAAGTCTGGAGTAAAAAGCAGGCACCAGACAGAATCATAGGTGTGGCTTTATTGCACAGAGGATTTGAATCACATTCACAAAAATCCATATAGTTTTAAAGGGAGTTTTGCTGGTGAAAATGCCACCTCCTGGACTTAATGAGTATAAGACTTTTCAAAATAAAAAAGCAGCTGGGTCCCAAGTTCCTACTAATTTGTATTTCTTAGCTGCATTATTCTTTGCAAGGTTTTTCACATGAGAATTATTTAGTCTCTTCTCCAGATGAAGCACTTTACAAATATTAGAAAACTGAAAATTCAGGTTATGACTTTTGTCAAATATAAATCAAGTCATTAGCCACACTAAGATGATAGATTAAAACAGTACATAAGCACTGGAGCAGATCTTAGAAAAAAAGAGTCCCAAAATGAATGAATGAATGTTTGGGGAATACCAAAGAGTTTAGTGTGGCTGGACCATGGAGTATTTAATCTGGAATGGCTAAGAAAGTATAAATATGTTAGATCAGGGAGGATTAAAAAGCGACATTGCAATTTTTAAATGAGGAGTCAATGAGAGAGTGTTTAACACTTTTAACATTTATTTTAAAGTTTGGACACATCTAAATTAAGAAGACAATCCTGGCAGCATTTTGAATGGGATGGTTGATGACTGATAAAGATACTTCAATAGACTTGCTATCATTTATATACCTATCATCTATCTATCTATCTATTTATCTGTCTATCTATCTATCCACACATATAGCTAGCTAGCTATTCTTCCATTTGTCTATGAATTTGTCTATCTGTCTTTCTATTCCTTGAATACCTATTGCATGGTAGGCACTCAGGAAAGTGCAGTATATACCAAACTAAATAACAGAGTATGGAGCTTAGTAGGAGTGATAAAAATGCAGGAACAATTACAATTATACTACACAATAGTTAAGACCTGTGATTGGTATACGTGATCCAAACTGTGGGATCAGTGGAGACTTTTAAGGAGATTCAGTGTTATCAGGTGATGAAGAGGAGAGAACATATGCTTAATGTTCCAGGCAAAGGGAATAATATACTTAAAGGAAAAAGATTATGTCTCATTCCAGGAACTTCAGGTAGTGTGCTGTAGCTAGAATATAAATATGTATAAGAAATAGAAAATGATAAGGTCCAAAAGGTAGGAAGGCCATATGAATCAAGATCTTGTAAGCTGTGCCAAAAATTTTGGCATTTATCTTTAAGCATTGGAAAATCATAAAAGGACTTGAAATATGGGAAAGTATAGCACCACATTTGTGCTTTGGAATAGTCACTAAGGCAGCAATGTGTTGAATCAGATGGAGGAGGTTAAGCTGAGGGAAAAGGAAAATGCATTTATCTTTTGAAGTAGTCCCAGAAAAAAATGATGAAGATTCTCCTGACCCTTCATAGAGGTGGCTATAGACAGGGAAATCAAAGCAGGCATCACTTAATATCAAATCTTGTTAATAAATACAAGGTAATAAAACAAGAAACAAAGTCCTCCCAAATCAAGACTCACCCACCTATGTGGAATAATCAATGTAAAGGCACAGATAAACTTTTGTATAATAGAAAAGCAAGGCATGAGCAGTATTCTAGAAGTTCTCAAGCACAAAGTTTCATATTTACATATTTATCTAAAAACAAGAACCCTTCTTTCAGATCTCACTCTGTCCTATAACCAAGTTCTTGCATCAAATAGTAACTGAGGTGGGCCTACCGTCCTGATATACCCAGGGCTAAATGAGGTCCCTTCGATTATCCCATTATTATGGAGAGTTTCTGGTGCCTTAAGAAACCTTTCATGTCACCTGTGCTGCCCTCTCTAGATAATAATGCTTAATCTAGTCAATTTTCTACCAGGCATGTGTACCAGTCATATCATGCTTCTGTGGTCAAAATGAGACAGGATTATCTCTTAAAGTGTATTACATCTTATAGATGTAATGTTTTTCTCTCTTATCCTTGTAATTTTTGTTCTTCTTTTTTGCTTATGGAAACTCATTTCTAATACACTATAAAATTTTCATCTTATTTCCTTCATTAACATACTACCTTTTGAAAGGGAGAAAAGAGGTAACAGATTTGACCAACATGTACAAGGTACAATCAAGATGACATTTTGACCAAATTGATCTAGGGGTTGAGGAAGAGCAACAAATCTGGGTTGATTTCTAGAACTCTTGCCTAGATGATTAAGTAACCATCCTTTATAAGGAAATATAGTGAATTAAGTGTTAAAGGGATTATTGTATTTGAGACGTCTGTGGAAGATCTAGAATAAAAATGTCTGATTAGGCTATTATACTAAGTAGATGTAGAAGTAAAGAGCCTCTGCTTAACCATGGGTTGTTAAGTATGAATGCTAATACTATATTTCAGTGAAAGTCTATTAAGGGAGGGGAGGGGATAGGAGCAGAGAGAAATGAAGAGAGGAGAGGTCCTTAGGCACACCAACAAATAAATGGGAAAAAGATAATAAGAGTCTTCCAAAAAAAAAAAAGAAAAGAAATTAATATTTGGCCCATCGTACCTTGGTATAAATGTTCAGTTTATTAAACTGGGGTCTACCATGTCAAAGTCTTCCTGAAATTAATAAGGGCCCCACTTGTAATCGTGTTGGGTGGACAATGGCAACAGAAATAAATGTTTTGATCTGGGACAAAGTAGAGGATAAACAACAAGCACAGTTAGAGCTACTATAGATTTTGTTTAAAAGCTGTTTCTCTCTATATAATCATTAATAGCATGCTTGTATTAGATGGGTTCTCCAAGAATGAGATGCTAAGATGAAGTTAAGCGTGTAATAGATTTATTGAGAAGTAATGTCTGTGAATGATAAAATGAGGAAGAAGCAGAAATGAGCAGGAAAAGCTTCAATCTGTGATACAGGTTTGACATCAATAAAAATAACTGAAAGAAATAATGGTGGGGGTAGTAGGGGCAGGATTGGCCAGGGAGAGCCTCAGTCTATAATGCAGATTTAAGAAAGTCTTAGCCAATCACACAGGGATATCCAGAGAAAAGATTATTCCTTGAAGGTATTCTCCTAGGTCAGGAATGACAGGCACTAGAGCAGTCCAGTTAGAGTGAGGGCCTAAGGTTCAAATAGTGTCCTGAAAGTTCCGAGGAGGCTGTCAGCTAACTGCATTCTTGCAGCAGGACAGCAAATTCTTTCCTAAAGAATTATTAGAGCCGTGCACCTCCATGGGTGCTCACAATCCCCTCTCACTCCCAAAATTGTCTAATTTGAATGAGTTATATGGTTACTTAGGTTAAAACCATCATATCTCAGATGATTTTCTCTATACAGACATAATCTCAGTGGTTATTACAGATGTGGGTTGATACCTCAAGTGAAAACAAACTCTCTCAGCTAGAATTTCATGTCTAATTAAAATACACGGTAGGGACTTCTGATTCTCTGTAATGTCAATTTATCTAAGGCAGTATCACCTCAGGTAAGAAATTCTGACTAAAATGCAATAGGTTCCCAGACTTTAAATCAATAATTTTTGTCTGTCTGTTTCCCAGTGGATATGTTGGTAGAGTCTTTTAAAACTGCAATGGCAACCAGTAGAAGAAGTTAGGCTAAGGAAAGGAAAACAGGGCAATACAAGATTTCATGGTCCTTTCTCCTACTGTCAGCAGGCTCCTAAAATACACTTCTGCATATTGTAATGTGTATAGCATTATACTTTGATGTTTCTTGGCTGGCTGGCCTCACCTGCTTTAGATTAGGACAGATGTGTTTAATTTGATTCTAACCATGTTTTATGGTTCCATCTGCAGTTTATGGCAGATTCAGGCAAATTAAGCTGATGCCGATTTGCGTTTTGGCAATAGAATAGAACAATTATTTTTCCCAGGGGCGAGAACTCATTGCAGGCTAAATTTAACTTACTGTTTGCCTGGTCTTTCCACCCACTCTCCCAGGTTCTGATAGGAGTACGTGATTCTGCATGAAATCAATGTTGGCTTCATTCTTCTCACTGACCTCCTACCTGTTGCCAATCACCTCATGTTCAAGGTGATCTAGGGACTATCTTATTTTACTTCATTACCCATTTGCAATCCATGACCTTTAACCTCAATAGCAAAGTGTGTGAGCACCTATAAAATACCATGTAGCAGCACTGCAGAAAGACAATGGTTAAAAAAAAAAAACACCTAAAAATCTAAAATAGGTACCTTTATGATTGTGGTTGTGTATTTTCTGTGAGCTTAGTATATAATTACACAACTTCTCATGCCATACAAATAAGAAAATTCTATGTTGGTAATACTGAGAATCCAGTAGAAAGGATAGCTGATTTTTTTCACTGATACTTAAACTCTTGGATAGTTTGTGTGTTCAGTTTTCTTTATATGTTAGTGTTTGTCTCCAGTACACATATCAGAGAATTACTGATTCATTTATCACATATTTATATGCCACAAATAAATAAGGTAGCACTCACTTTAATAAAAACCATGGGAGGAGGGAGAAACAGGCTGATGAGATAAACAGCAAATAAAACTGGTTATTTATGACAGACAGTGAAGTGAGGCCTTCGCATGAGCTGAAAATTGAAGGATAAACTACAGTCAGTGATATTAAAGTCTAAGGAAGAGCATTCCAAGCACAGGGAACAGCAAGTGGTCAGCCCTCATGATCAGTAGGACGGAGATCATTTCAGAAACAGAAAGGAAGACAAAGGGAAATTTCTCAATAAATATGTATTGCCAACAACACATTTTTAATAGAAACTGATTGATAATTTAAAGCCCAATATTTGATCCTCTATGCTCCTGGTAATCAAGGGCACTTCTATTAAGCTTATTCTTTATAAGAAGTAAACATCTAATGGAAATATGTTATTGTATTAATATTTACAGACTAATGGACTTATGAATTTACATGGTGAACTCTTTCTCACATATTAATGTATTTATATTGTTAGTATATTTATGTATTGACAGAGTTATATAAATATCTTAATAATTTATTTAGATGAGGGCATGTTTCTCCATTTTCTCTGTTCTTTTCAAAGTGCTGGCAGCCACCTAGAATATGTCTGCATCATCATCCCTGCCCTCTCTCTATTTCTGTAAATAAATTTGCATACAGATGCAGAAGTAAAAGCAAAAAAGTAGTAATATATCAGTCTAGCATGTTACCTTACTAACACGAGACATTATTTAATTTCTTCAATACCTCAACAAACTAAATAGGATATTACAATACATACTTACATGTGGAAAAGTAAAACACAGAGACCATTTAAATTCATGTTTCTCAACTGTGACAATGCAGCTGTGTGCTTTACAACCTCATTTTCAATCTACTACTTTCCCATTGAACTGTACTATCATTTCACTTAAAAACTGAAAGAAAATAAAGGTTTTGCCTTCTATTGTAGAAGTTAGAGTTTCAAATCAACCTATAAACAGAATATTTGACAAATTGAGCCAACTCTAGTACACAAGTGAGTAATAATTCTAGTTTAAATTAGATAAAGTTCATGAGAATTTGCATATTCAAATTGGTAAAACTCACAGAAAATGTTAGCACCCTTATGACTTACTGCCTGTGAAATTGTGTGGAACTAAATAAATGTCAGTTTTTTTAAATCAACAATAGCCTCACAATTTACTTTTGTGCCTCTTTAGAGACCATTTGTGTTGAATATTGATATTTCACTTGTTGAACATTCTAATGAGTTTGATGCATAGATTTTGATTTAAGGCCTTCTCTCACAAATTAAAGTTTATGAGTGTGGCCAATTTAAATTTCAAATAAATTTGTTAAGAAGGTGCAATCTAATTCTTACCTTCATATGTACTTTTAAAATAAATCCTAGTTATTATTGCAGACCATCTTGCAATTTGGAAGTGTAGAGAAGGAAATAAGATACAAATGTCAATAGGAATAATTATATCTGCATTGATAGAATCTGCCATTTTACTGGTACATCATTAGACATCCTTGCAATAAAAGACCATCCGTTTCTCCACCTCAGTGTTCACAGAGTCCAGAAACAGCCATGGAAGACACAAATCAAATAAATGAACAAAGAAACCTCTTAGACTCACTCAAAACCACTTTAATGCTAATTTAAAGAAGAACATCTTTTAGATATTATCCAGTAGTTTGCCTCACTATTTTTAAGACATTATTCCTTTTAGCTAGAGTTTCAAATGCTAAGGACATATTGGACTGAAGAAAATTAGAAGAAAATCTGCTGTTCAGTGTTGACTATTTAAATTTCACAGCTGATGACATAAGGCTTCAATCAAGGTCTACTGGATAAAAAGACAAAAATGTTTTGGGCTCTAACATTTTGAAAAAAGAATCTTTTTGCATATTTTGTAGTTTAAAACACTCTGGAGAGTCCCTTAAAATAACAGAACATACAGTTTTTAGAATTGAAAGGGACATTCGAAGTGATCTAATCCAGTGGTTCTCTGCACATTAAAATCATGGTGGGGGTTGGGGGGCACTTTTCAAATATCTTATACCTAGTCCAGTTAAATCAGAATCTCTGGGAGTGGTTCCCAGCCCTCCACATTTTCTTAAAGCAATCCAAAGATCTCAATTTTTTTTAAAGAAGAAGGGCAAAGGAATAGGAGAAATCAAGGAAGAAAATAAAGGAGGGAAAGAGGAAGTTTGGAAGTTAGTTTGTACTTTTCTGCCTTTAATTCGGAGAAAGGCAAATGAGGAAAGTATTTATGTGACTAGCTTTCTTTGTTAATTCACTGAGTTAAGAAAAACAATCATTCATAGGAAGCTACAATTGGTAAATCATAAATAAGGGCACTCACTATGTTAGGGAGAACAGAATAGCTACTATTTAATATTAACATGCATTCCCTACAAACATGTAATCCTTAAAAAATAAGTAGCAAAAAATTTTTAAGGAAATTCAACCATAAACTACAATTCCCAAGTATGTGGGTTTTTTTTTTTTTTTTTTTGAGATGAAGTCTCACTCTGCCATCCAGGCTAGAGTGCAGTGGCATGATCTTGGCTCACTGCAACTTCCACATCTCAGGTTCAAGCCATTCTCATGCCTCAGCCTCCTGAGTAGCTGGGATTACAGGCATGTGCCATTATGTCCTGCTAATTTTTTGTAGTTTAGTAGATATTGGGTTGCACTGTGATGTTCAGGCTGGTCTTGAACTCCTGAGCTCAGACAATCTGCCCACCTTGGCCTCCCAAAGTGCTAGAATTGCAGGTGTGAGCCACCAAGTGGCCGGCCCCAAGCATTTTTGACTATATTATTTTTACCTACGAAGAATATCCATTCAGTCATTAGTTAATATTTGCTGAAGCCCATCTATATGCCACTAAAAGTCATAATTCCTGTACATATTATAGGGCCCATGATAGACAAATTCCTTTTCTCACAGAGTCTCACAAAAAGACACAAATAAGTTGACAAGTAGCTACCACTGCTTGTTAGGGCCAAGAAAGCACAAGAGAGGGCCACCAAAACCAGAACTGTGAGTCAAGAAGCCTCCTGACAACAAGCGACCTTCAATTTGAGACCAGCATGAGCACCAGTGCTGCACAGCTGAGGGCTTTTTAGCTAAGGGCCAAGAAGTATTGTCTTGCTTTAGAAAAGGTGATGTTCCTTGATGACCTAGATTAAGGCACATCCACAGGAGTGGTAGGCATCAGTTCTAGTCTCCAGTAGGTTAAAGAATCAAAGGGGTGGGGGCGTTAGAAGTAATGATGCAATTCTTTCAAGAGTTAGATGAAAGAATGGCAGTGTGTTACATGGGATATACCATCGTGATTTAACAAATTCAGGGGGGCCACAGTTAGCATCCTACTCTGACACTCTCTAATTATTCTGTGTTTCTAAATCATTGCTTGCTGTATTGAAAAATGGTAATTGGTAAAGATTAAATGATATAATGCAGGTTACAAGTTTAGTGAAGTTCCTGCCATAGAAGGGGCTCAATAAATGTTAGTCAAATATATATAAAAATCTAGTGGGACACATTTTGGAAATATATTTAAAACGGCAGAAACCTGATAAAGTAGGTACTGATAAGAAGCAACTCCTAGAAAGAAAAGGTTAAAGGTAACAGTAGAGAAAGAAGAATCAGAAGGGTGAGGGCATGTGTAAAAATATGATGAATGAGCCTTGTATGTATGGAAGGATTCAACTTTGACTCAAGCAGGAAATGTACCAGGAAGTTTAAGGCTGGATGACACAAACTGAAGGAGTTCCAGCCAGGAATGGTGGCTCACACCTGTAATCCTAGCACTTTGCGAAGCTGAGGTGGGCAGATCACTTGAGACCAAGAGTTCGAGACCAGCCTGGCCAACATGGTAAAACCCTGTCTCTACTAAAAATGCAAAAATTAGCCAGGCATGGTGGTGCACACCTGTAGTCCCAGCTACTCAGGAGGCTGAGGCATGAGAATCCCTTGAACCCAAGAGGCAGCGGTAGCGGTGAGCTGAGATTGTCCATCTGCACTCCAGCCTGGGGAGCAGAGCCAGACTCTGTCTCCAAACAAACAAACAAACAAATTGAAGGAGTTCCTGTTTGATGTTTTCTGTATGGTAAATTGCTGAGAATGTGATAGGATCAGAAGTTTGAGAAGGATAGAGGGTAATATGCCCCTGCAGTAAATAGAAGGCTGTTGCCTGGGAAAACATAGAAAAATGCTGAAGGGAAAGTACTGAGGGCCCAGACAAGAATTGATAATGTCAACATGTACCCCACCGTGTATCTGGTCAGAGCTCAACAGCTGTGGTAGTTCAGGCAGGCAGCAGAGGATGGATCCAGGCTTGTGGTGTTACCAGACAGGTGTGGTGAGGCTCAATAGCAAAGGAGTGACACCTGACCACTTTATGTTTGTTGAAAAATGCGCAATATAGCTTACTGAATTTTATGCTTTTAGATTATATATTTTTATAATTATGCAAAAATTACAAACCCAGCAAATTGTTCTTTCAGAGAAGATTGCAATTCTTCAGCTGACAGCAGAGGACAAACTAAAAGACTGAATTTGGCCACCGTATATAAATAATGCAGCACATCATGATGGCAACAGTTAGTCCATCAATCTCTGTCAAGAACACAAACTCACACCGACTTTATAAAAACAATCAAGTGCTACAAAAAAAGATGAAATGCGGTGCCATGTCCAGCTGCAGGAGTTTCACAGAACCTTCTTATTTAGATCTTAGATTGTGAATTCTGACTTTTCTGAGTATATAAGTCTGGTTAGTCACAATATAAAAATGACCTCCAGGAAAAACAAGTCAAACACGAGTCGGTTAACTTGATCACTTATTAAGCAAAGTCACCTAAAAGAAGAGCAGAACATTTTGCTAATCACCAGATAAACCATTATATCAATTTTTCAGGCAGGAAGGATATGTAATGTTAAAATTACAGAAAAAAATTGAAAAGCCTAATTTTACACTTTAATTATATCTTGTTTAAAAAGTCTTAATTTAAGACAGCAGTAGAATGTCTTAGTTTCAAATTACAGCATGTAAAAGCCAAATGGATATCTTTTACTTTTGAGAAGTTATACCTTATATTGTCACCCCAACTATTTATTGCCAGGATGTTTTAAGTCACCTCACTGCAAAACATTATAAACTTTGTCACCAAACCTGACTGCATATGCTTATCTATTTGGTGGTTGACAAATACAGACACATCACAAACATTAGAAGTGGGCCTCTTCCAACTGAAAATAACCAAGAGACAGCTAGTTAACTTTAGAATAGAAGTCATAATTTAAAAGTTAGGTTTAGATCTTGACGAAATTTTGCAAAAAGTGACTGATTTCATACATACCTTTTAAAACAATGCTTTCACGTGAAGATAACATTTTATAAAAGAGTTGATGTATGTTCTAATTCCAAAGAATCTCTAAAATCCTATGAAGTAAATCTTTTTATTCACAGCCACAACAGTCTTAGGGAGCAAAAACATAAATCACTCTGATAGAGCACCCCTCTGTAGACAAGCTTACTGATAAACATGAGAACAAATGAGCTCTTTAATTCTTCTAACAAACATGGAATCTGTTATTCAGATTTAATGGCTATATGGCCAATGTATTTCCTTAATGTATGAGAGTTCTTGACAAGAAAAGACAACTGAGCAATTAACTCAGTGGAAGTCAGAAATTATGGGTGTTTTACCACCTTCTTGGTTTTCAACAGGTGTCAGGTTATTGCTGTTAACACTCCAATTTGCATCTTTATAGGGAGCAACCTAATTGTAAAGAGAAACTCTAAGTGCCCTTTCTTCAGGAGTTACAGATGCCTTAATGGAATTCTATTTAGAATATCAGTGCTTTTACACTAAGTAGCAGGTAAATATTTAGGAATTGGGACTTTATTACCTCTCTGGGCTACCAAATAAAATGTGACTTTCTGAAAAGAAGACATAAAGCACAGAAAGGGACAACTCTTAAGAACCTGAATATATTCGAAAACCCATTGCCTCTATTCTGTCAATAGTCTCACTGCATTGGGTCACACAACATGAGGCCTTAGTGGTATTCAATCTCTGTATCCCTCCTGTCGTCATTTTTGTGATGACTTGGTCCCCTCAGATCCTTTCCAAACCCTGAGCCAGCCCCAACATGAAAGAGGAGGGCTTTCTGTAGCTGTAACCCAAAGCTCAGAACCCAGCAC
Organism: Aotus nancymaae; assembly: GCF_030222135.1. NCBI lineage: Eukaryota > Metazoa > Chordata > Mammalia > Primates > Aotidae > Aotus > Aotus nancymaae. The sequence continues at coordinate 76,580,289 of NW_026988425.1, forward strand.
TGGTTTATCTCTGCTATGGAAGAGGCTCTGACCTTATCTGTCTATCTCTTTTCTCATTGGTTGAATTCTCTATGCAATTTTGTCAGTGACTCTCAAGGGGTGGTATGCATGCAGCTTAGTATCCTCTCGGGTACATGGCTTCAAATTGTATAAATCCTTGGGAAACTCCTGTCTCAAGTCCCATGTAGCTCTGCTTTGATATGACTGTCTTGGCAAGGAACTAATGGGGATACCTCTGATTCTCCCAATGGGGAAAATAAAAAAGATCTTGAACCACTTGTATATAAATCCTCTTTTTCACCCTGTTCTATCTACATTCCTATTACTTGTAACTAGTCTTAGGTCTAAAATCACACAAACTGTTCATGACCAATTTTTTTTCTGGCATAAATTATGTACTTCCACAAATCCTCAAATTTCATATACCCTTAGATTCTTCTATTCCATTCAGTAGCCTATTTGTTAGCATATTTTATTATTTTATAGTAACAGTAGTTAATTTTTTTGTGCCTTCACTATGTACCAAAAATTATACTAAGTTTTTTATGGGTATTATCACATTTAAGCTTCATAATATCCCTATGAGAAAATTCTCTGATGTAATAAACCTCATTTTACCTATGGTAAAAATAAATTTTATGAATTGGTATAATTTATCCAGACATAGAATAATAAATGGCAAAAGTAGTATTCACATACAAACAACATGGCTTCAGAAATGCAATCTGTGTGTTGGAGTGGTTTCCCTTGCCTTTATTCTTCTTCACTTTCTCCCTTCAACTCTTCAATTTCTTCACCTTCTTCAAGGTGTCTTCATTCTCTACCCTGTGGTCAATTATTTAACATTGTTGTGTTTGCCCAACCTTCTTATCTTTTGGAAACCTTTGGCCTCTTGTATTAGTCTTCTCATCACTTGCATATGTGATCTTCCTTTTGCAAAAATGGGAATAATTTTGGGTTTCGGTCTGCAGTTACTGACATGGCTATGTCCCTTAGTATGATAATTTATCCTTTCAAAGTGGTCAATGCCTAATGTTTCTAAAAAGCAATGGCAGGCATATGATATTAGGGCAGATACCAGAATAGATCAGTTTGCAAAAAGATGCTATACAGATATACTGGTTCTGTACTGAGTTTTATTTGAGTATTACAAAAGGAACCCACTTATGACTTCCAATCTTCCTTGGAAAATTTTTTGAATGGCCACAGCATATGAATCATAATTTGAGTTGAGAGTGATAATTTTGGACAGCATTTGTTCCAAAGCAGGTTCAGTATGTATCTGAGCAAGAGATTTTATACATGCATTTGAATGTATTTATGTATATGCTCCTTACCAAAGGAAAAATGATGATGACATTAAACCACCACATGAAAATGACAAAATATATGAAATAACGAAATGACAGAAATGGAGCCTTTGGAAGCCTGAGGTTGCACATCTCAGTAATAATTTGGCCAGACGCTGGGCCTAGTTGCTCACGCTTGTAATCCTCGCACTTTGGGAGGCTGAGGCAGGCAGATTGCCTGAGCTCAGGAGTTAGAGACCAGCCTGGGCAACATGGTGAAACACGGTCTCTACTAACATAAAAAAATTAGCCAGGTGTGGCAGTGTGCATCTGTAGTCCCAGCTACCCAAGAGGCTGAGGCAGAATTGCTTGAACCTGGGAGGTGAAGGTTGCAGTGAGCTGAGATTGCGCCACTGCACTCCAGCCTGGGTGACAGAATGAGACTCTGTCTCTAATAATAATAATAATTTGGCTAAAAAGAGTTCACTGTCCTTTGATAATGATCCAGTCTCAGGGCAGATGTACATAAGTGAATCATTAAAATATAGAGCTATTAGCAAAAGTAATAAGCAACTTCTGGACTACATGGCTTATGACAGCTTTTTTTTCGCGTCGTGAATGATACTTTAAGCAACAAAGTCAACTATGCATTCTCTGTGCAAATACCAATCCTTTCTGAATTGATGTTATACTTAGAAAAATAAGATTATAGCCAGTTTACACATGGTTAATCACGGAAAATTTAAGAGCACACAGATTTAAAATGAAACAGTAAGAATCTCAGATATACAGAGAGATCCAAGATGGCTGATGATTAGCAGCTCGGGCACGTACCTCCCAGTGAAAGCGCAAAGAACGAGAGGACGCCACACTTTCAGACGAATATTAGTTGCTCACAGACCAGGAGATTCCCAGTGGAGGAGCTCCACGGGTCGCCAGGGCGACTCTTGTGGCCGGCGCGGCGGTTTTGCTGGTGCCTTAGCACGCCAGTTCTCGGTGCAGAGTCCGGAGATTCCCGGGCAGAAAAGCATCATCAATCTTAACACTGCTGTTTTGGCCGGCTCGGTGGATTGCTCAGATTTCGGCGCAGGGAATCAATAAGTTGGACGTCAGAGACCCAGTTAGAAAGTCGGTAATTATAAAGACGACAGACGGACAAATATTTAATGAAGGGAAGAAACCAGCGTAAAAAGGTAGAGAATACTCAAAATCAGAATGCCTCTCCCTCTACAGGGGATTGCAATTCCTCATCAGTAACGGAACAAGGCTTAATAGATTACACGTGTGTTCCAATAACAGAAGCAGGTTTCAAAACGTGGGTGATAAGAAACTTCTGTGAATTAAAAGAACTTGTTCTAACTCAATGCAAAGAAACTAAGAACCTTGAAAAAAGGTTTGACGAAATGTTAACGAGAATGGACAATTTAGAGAAAAATATAAGTGAATTGATGGAGCTGAAAAACACAACACGAGAACTTCGCGAAGCATGCACAAGTTTAAACAGTCGAATTGATCAAGCAGAAGGAAGGGTATCAGTAGTCGAGGACCAGCTCAGTGAAATGAAACGAGAAGACAAGAATGCAGAAAAAAGGATGAAAAGGAATGAGCAAAGTCTCCAGGAAATATGGGACTATGTGAAAAGACCTAATTTACGTTTGATAGGTGTACCTGAATGTGATGAAGAGAATGAATCCAAGTTGGAAAATACTCTTCAGGATATCATTCAGGAAAATTTTCCCAACCTGGCAAGGCAGGGTAATATTCAACTCCAGGTAATACAGAGAACACCACAAAGATATTCTTCAAGAAGACCAACCCCAAGGCACATAATCGCCAGATTTATTAGTGTTGAAATGAAGGAGAAAATACTAAGGGCAGCCAGAGAGAAAGGTCAGGTTACCCATAAAGGGAAACCTATCAGACTTACAGCAGATCTCTCAGCAGAAACCCTACAAGCCAGAAAAGAGTGGGGACCAATATTTAACATCCTTAAAGAAAAGAACTTTCAACCCAGAATTTCCTATCCAGCCAAACTAAGCTTTATGAGCGAAGGAAAAATTAAATCTTTTGCAAACAAACAAGTACTTAGAGAGTTCACCACCACCAAGCCTGCTTTACAAGAGCTTCTGAAAGAAGCACTATACATATAAAGGAACAACCAATATCAGCCTTTCCAAAAATATATCAAAAAGCAAAGAACTTTAACACAATAAAAAATTTACATCAACTAATGGGCAAAACAGCCAGCTAGCATCAAACGCCGGTATTAAACTTATATATATTTTAATTGGATAAAAAGCCAAAACCCATCGGTATGCTGCATCCGGGCCCATCTTACATGCAACAATACACAAAGACTCAGAGAGAAGGAGGAAGATTTACCAATCAAACAGAGAGTAAAAATAAACTAATAAACAAAAAGCAGGAGATGCAATTCTCGCCTCTGATAAAGTAGACTTTAAAGCAACAAAGATCAAAAGAGGCGAGGAATGACATTACATAATGGCAAAAGGATCAATGCAACAAGAAGAGCTAATGATTCTATAGATCAACGAGATAGAAAATTAACAAGGATATTCAGAACTTGAACTCAGACCCGGAACAAGTAAACTTAATAAACATTTATAGAACTCTCCACTTCAAATACACAAAACATACATTACCACCTCACACCTATTCCATAGGTGACTATATAATTGGAAGTAAATCACTCCTCAGTAATCGCATAGCATTTCATAGGTTTAAATGAAATATTGGTTGGCTGTTTGTTTGTTATCTTCTTCCCTTATTCCTTCCTGACTACATCATTAAGTATAATTATCAGTATAAAAGAGGTTTTCAATACCCATTACTAAATTGCATTCTAGCCTGGGCAAGAAAGCAATACTCCCATTCTCTCTCCCTCTTTCTTTTCCTTCTCCCTCCTCCCCATTCTCTCTCTCTCTTTCTCTTCCTTTTCCCTCCTTCCTATTCTCTCTCTCTCTTTCTCTTTAAAAAAAAAAAAAAAAAAAAAAGAATCTCAGATATAGATATCAATATATTTCTAATTTTGGGAGGCCAAGGAGGGCAGATTATGATGTCAGGAGTTCAAGATCAGACTGGCCAACATGGTGAAACCCTGTCTCTACTAAAAATACTAAAATTAGCTGGGCATGGTGGCATGCGTTTGTAATCCCAGCTACTCAGGAGGCTGAGGCAGAAGAATTACTTTAACTGGGAGGTGGAGGTTGCAGTGAGCGGAGATCGCACCACTGGACTCCAGCTAGGGCGACAAAGCAAGACTCTGTCTCAAATATATATATATATTTCTAATGATATGACCTACTTCCTTCAGCTAACCTTTATTTCACATTAATATTAGCTTTTAATTAATGTTTCACACAGAGCTGCTCTGTACATGAAGTTTTTCCTTTAGGTTTTTAGATAACAATAACACCTCTGTTCCACTGAGCATCTCTGATAATTCAAGCACTTTCATTGTTAGAAACAATTAAGAAAATCACCCATACTCACAAGATTTAAACCCTGGCAGTATAATTCAGGAGCATATACTATCAATCACCACGTTGTACTGTTCCATTTTAAAATTCAACATATTTTCCTAATTCTAAAAATAGTGTATGGTCACTGTAAACAGTTCAGATAATGCAGTAATAGGGAAAGCAGAAAGCACAAATTCTCTTTTCCTATATCCCATTACTAATTTGAATTATATTCCACAAATCTTTTTCTGTTTAGCTCTATTCATTCATCAATTATTTTCATTTATTTTAATAAAAAGACATATCTTCCTGAAAACGTTAAAAAAAATTACATGAACTTTGAACATCCTCTTCTTTTTGTTCCCTCATCACATGTGTAGCCACTATTAGCTCTTTCTTATGTATCCTTTCTGAAAATTTATACATAATCTCTTTTATGTTTCTTTCTCATCAATGGACAGAAATGGCACACTGTTCCTTTCCAAGTTTTTTGCTTTGCAATATGTCTCAGAGATTGTCAGCACATAGCCATTTCATTTTTTCAGCAAATATATGGTATTTGAAAATATAAACATGTCAAAATTTATATGCAGTTCTATATTACTGAATATTTAGGAAGCCTCCATTTTTTTCCTGTTATAAACTATTATGAATCAATCACCCTAGTACAAACATCTCTGTGCACTTTTACTTGTACAGGAAATATAACCTTAGACATAGACATATCATTGAAAATGTTTATTAATTCAGGCTAGCATCCTTTCAAAAATATTATCTCAATGTAGAATACGACTAATAGTATATCACTTTTCATTATGGCTGGTGGCATTGCAGCTAGGACTGTCTCCAAATTAATTTATATTAGTGTAAGCAATATGTACATATGATTTCTGTTTCTCCACAATAGTAATCTTGCAAGGTTGGCTCTAATAAGATAAGCTCTGAGTTCTTATCACCTGGGAATAAACAATAGAGTCAGATCTACTTTATTGCATAACTAATCCAAAAGATACAGAAATCTGGGGGCTCTCAGAACTTTATTCTGAACATAATCCCCAAAGTTAATATAACTGTTGGCAATTATCCCAGACCTAGGGCTAGGAAGCTAAAGAGACGTATCAGTAGACACTAAAGAGTCTCCAAGTTACGTGGCCTGTCATCTTCTTCTCTAATCTCCCCAATGACCTCCACTTTGAGTTTGGGGTAACTCTTTACAGGAAATGATGAGAATTTGTTAAGATGGAGTCACTACACAAATGCTGTTGGATCTTGCCAAATTCTTTGTTCAATGAAAAGGCAGTCTATGCTCTATAATCTCTCTCTAGAGTTGAAGTGAGCCAGAGAAAATTCTAGAAGGATATGTACAAAAATATCAATGTTAGTTATCTCTAGATAGTGAGGTCACAGGGATATTTAAATATTATATTCTTCATTATGTTTATCTTTATTTTGTAATGTTTTCTACAATTATATGCACTGAATTTTCGTAATAAGAAAAACATTAATTTAAAAATTCACAACATATAAAAACTCAATTACCAGCAAAGTAGAAGCAGACACAATAACTACTAAGGTTAAATTGAAAGAAACAAAGGTTAGTGAGTATATTGATGGGCCACGAATGTTTAATGTTTCCTTAATGTAGCAAATACTAAATGTGGGATCTTCAGGAGCCCAGCATGTTCTCATCATACATACACTGCAGAAGTGAAATATTTAGGTTTATCGTAGGTGTTAAACTCATAAGCCTAAAGATATATACATATCTATCAGTAAATTTGCTGATACTATTTCTTACCTTACCATGGGGTTTGTGTCAATTTATAATACCTCTTTGACAAAATTGATGTATAACTCAATTCTAGTATAATTCTTATTTTCATTAATATGTATACTGAGAGGTTGAAATTTGTATTTATTTTATTTAATTTTATTTAATTTTCAAAGTTAATAATAATATAAACACCAACAACATAAAGGCCAACTAACCATTAAGAACTAATCATGTGGCAAGCACCATTCAAAGCACATTATTAGATATTATCTCACATGATCTTCACAATAATCATATGACATGAATGCTGGTATTATCAACATTTTGTGATTAAAAAAAAGTTAATAAAAAGTAACTTTCAACTTTAATTCCTTATTCTCTGGCCTACAGCCTGGCAGAAAGAATGAAGTGATATCCACTGAGAAGGCAGACATAAAAATATTATAGAAACATAAATAATGGTCTAGATTCCTCATATAGCCAAACCTGAAAAAAATCCCTAGTCATTCATCCATCCCTCATTCATTCAAAGAACATTTATTGTGCTCCTACTGGATTCATGGCCCAGGGTTAATTCGTGTGAGTTATACCACAAATTTATGACACAGTCCTGGTCTACCCAATTTATGCTATACATTTTATCTAAATAATTTAAAATTCATCTTTTCTGAGACTTTGTATAAGAAGAGAAATAGATAAAATTGACTCAATTTGAAAATATCACATTATTAAGTATTGTAATATGAAATTAGATGTGAAATTAGAATGCCCCTTTAACTGTCACTTAAATAAAGAAGACAGTCTATTACAGAAGGAAAATTAATGCTGATGTTGAGAGAATCCCTTATAAATGATTTATGTGCCTTGGGTTGTCCCCATAAAGCCCCCAGTCACTGATATGTTGTAAGCTACCGAAATTTACTTTACTTCTGGAAAAAAAAATCTATTTTATGTTCACTTAAAAGCCCTTATCAAGTTTTTCACTTTGATTAATGAAATTATGTTTCATGCTTTTTCAAGTAATTACATAATTACTAAATCAGCTACAATCCAGTACCATTGGGGATAAAATTCAATTTTAGTAACTTTATAGTCATGATAAAATCTAGAAGCATTTCCAGGGTCAATATAGAAACTCCTCAGGCAGGATGGCATAAATTGATAGCAGTTGAAGGAATTACAGACCACATCCTCAACTGTGGAATGATTCTGTTTTAGATACATAGTTTCCGCTATTTTCTCATAAGATTTTCTTGTAGCTTTTCTTCTTCTTGGCTTAATTTTAAAAAGTTTTGTTTTGTTCTTTTACAAGAAGAAAATCTGAAACTATTGACAATGCTTGTTTTAAAATGTGGAGTTAAAAGCTCAAGAGGCGTGCACAAGGCTCACACTTAGGTTAGCCTTCATCGGCTTTCTTGTAACTTATTTATTTGTTAATGTGAAGAAGGAAATTCAATTATTTGTATTTTTTTGAATCTAAACATAGTTTTTTTAAATAAGAGTTTAAAAATCTAGAAACTTATGAGATCAATTTGAATTTAAAAATCTAGTTACTACCTAGGTAAATTTGTCCAAATCCGCATAATTTATTTAACTTCATTGTCCTAATGTATAAGATAAAAATAATTAATATTATAATAATAAATACCTCACCAATCTCTACATAATTGTCATAGGGATAAAAATATATGCTGAAGTCCTTTATCAAGTGTGAGAAGGTTTTAACTTATTTTTCAAAGATTTGTTGATATTAATAAGGAATTTATTGAATATTTCCTATGTACCAGGAAGCACATCTACTAACTACACATATATATGTAAGTATATACATACACATATATATAATTCATTTAATAGGCAAAATAAACATGAGGTTGGCATTAATATCAGCATTTCGCAAGCGAGAAAGTAGTTTTAAGAGGATTAGGATTTTTAGAATTTTGCCCAATAAATACAACTCATAAATGGTATAATTCAACACCGGGCTTACCGAGCTATCTGACATTCTATGCCAGGGTGCCAGTTTCTTTGAAATCCAAAAGAACCTGAACTTGAACATTTGGAGAAAAGTTGTCATTGTTACCCGAATACATTTTTAAAACAGTACTATAAAAATCCTAATCATTTTCACAAATGTAAAATGGAAGAATGAATTAATTTTTTTTCTGGAAGCTGCCATGATAGAGGTCTTGATTAATATTTTCTAAAGAAAATGGAATGTATGGTTACCACATTGTGTCAGTGTTGCTGTATTATTTCAGAAATGTATTGGCTTGGGAGTGGCCAGTGTCTCACTTCCTGTTTCTCTACCGTTTTCTCAGCTTTGCTAGTCTCCAGTACCTAGTTAGGATTAGAGGCATTTTTCATACAAGGCTAAAAAGATGAAAGCAGTAATTACAGATTCACATCCCAACCCCATGATATCCAGAAGTCAAGAGAGTAATAAGCATGCTTAGTAAGAGCAAGGAAATTTCTTTTTAAAAAGAATTGGAAATTTTTCCTTCACTGCATTTTGACCATCATTGTACAATGCACATTCCTGATCCAATTCCCACATTCAGGGCATTAATGGCCCTAAGCCTGATTTCTTGATTCAATCACTCTTCCAAAGAGAAAGGGATTTCCTTTAGAACAATTGCTCTGCTCTCCTTAGGCAGAGCAACATGAATCTGCTAATAATGAACTCTGTTGAACTCCTGGGTTCAAACCTAGCTTTCCCACATACTCAAGTCTCTTAATCTCTTTGTGTTTTGCTCCCACATGTAAAAAGTGTCTGCCTGATTAGGTGGTGGTGGGAATTAAAGATGTTAATATTCATAAAATTATTTTTGAAATGCCTCACACATAAAATAAGTGTTACTTGTCTTAAATAAACCCATGAAATCTGCTTGAATAATAAGATACAGCATTGCCACAGAGGCCTAAAATTTCTCAACCACACATCTTTTGTTTTAGAGTTCTCCATGCAAATCTCTCCTGTAATGTCTATTTTCACTTCATCAATGTTTCTACCACACTCCTCACACACATGGTGACAGCACCACGGTTTGTCAATTTTTCACGGTGCTATATTCTTTCATGCCTCTAAATAGTTCTACATAGCTATCTCCTTGCATTGCTATACCTTTATAATATGAAAAGAGGTTAGGCCACCCTGTTTAATGCTTGTACAATTCTTTATTATAACTCCAATGCTTGTTAATATTCTCCCCAATGTGTACATCTATGCCTTGTTGTCAATATCCTGTCAAGATTTTGACAACAGGTGAGGATGAACTGACCTATTTTTCCACTATCTTTGTATGGTATGTTCTATTCGTGACGTCCATCTGCTTTTCCTCCAGTTGTTATAGATCTGATTTGAAAAGTGCTATTTGAGTTTGAACATCTTATTTTACTTATTTATTATTATTATTATTATTATGTAGAGTCTTCCTCTGTCACACAGACTGGAGTACAGTGGTGCACTCACAGCTCACTGCAGCTTCGAACTTCCATGCTCCAGTGATCCTCCTCAGCCTACCAAGTAGCTAGCACTACAGCCATGCCCACCACACCAAGCTAATTTCTAAAATTTTTTTTGTAAAGACAGGGTCTCACTATGCTCAGGCTGGTCTTAAACTCCTGGCCTCAAGCAACCCTCCAAACTTGGCCTCCAAAAGTGCTAGGATTACAGGCTTAATGTCACACCAGGCCCTAATATGTTTTAATATGATTTTTACTCCTCAACATTTAACCTCTTTATGGTTACTATTTTCCAGTAACATTCTAGACCAATTTTCACAAATATTGAAATGACTTTAAGTAGTTGAAAAATGTTTTATGTATTTATTTTACTATTCATTAGAAAAAATAAAACTAGCATATGAAATCTATTTTAAGAATATTATTTTAAATTTTATTTAGTAAAATGTGGAACAATTTTTTCAATGTTAATTTTTACTTGAAATGGTGGTCCCTTCAAGTTAGCATAAAACATATTCATAAAATTTCAGAGACAAAAAGGACCCCAGAGACTGTATTATTCATCTTTGCTCTTTATAATGTTTAAAAGGTCTAGAAATGTAGTGACAAGTCACACACCCAGGTGGCAGCACATCTTTGCATTGGAATCTTAATCTCCAGATCCCCAAATCACTGTCAGTTTGTTGGTGTTTTTACTGTACCAAACCACCTACTCCATAGTTATTCTTCTGTTAAGGGTGGAAAAAACTGTGGCTCTACAGTGCTGAGGAGTATTCCCTCCCAAAGTGCTGGGAATAGAAACCAGTTTCAATGGGTCAAGCCCCATACTATTTCTTCTATCTGCTAAGCCACAAATATGAGAATATGACAAAATCCATTTTCCAGTTGGCATATAGTAGAACGTTTACTGTCAAATGTGAAAAATAATTATCACAAAAATCTTGTACCAGTTTTTTTATTTCTTACCTAAACCACTCTTATTTAAAATAGTTTGTTCTTTTACCAGCACAAGAAGGAAATTAGAGGTAGCTGTATAAAATCTATTAACATTCTCTTAGCAATCAATCTCAGTTATGTGTAAGTTATAATTTGTTTGTCTCATTTACAAACTGAATTTCCACTGAATATTTTTGACTTGTTTCCAACTGAACTGGTTTTAGTGTGGGGTATCTGTGCTAGATCTTAAAAGAACTCTCTGGGAGTTCTTTAGCTTTATTCTTAAGGCAATCTAAAGAGGTGATAATCTAGAATACTTGTAGCTCAAATAAGTGATTAAAGCAGCATCATTATTCACAGCCAGTGGATATGAAAGGATTGCAACAACTAGGCAAACATGTTAACTGAGTCCCTAGAGGGAGGAAGTGGATTATTTTGAGAAATGCATGCTCCAGAACAAAGATCTGATAGGTAAAATGCGAAAGTAAATCCTGAGCGTCAACATTTTTCTTGTCACATAGATCTATTAATTCTAGTTCAGGGTCTCATTATGGAAAGACTGAACTACTTTTTTATTCATTGGATTTACTCATTTGCTGCAGGGAGATTTTCTAGTTTACATTTATCATTGCATGACTATTCAGTAAATATTCTGCTTGTGTTGCTGGGATCTCACTTTTTTACTGTCCTGAGTCTTTCAAAGCCACCCTGGAGTCATCCACTGTTTTCCTTCCTACACACCTTGCTGACCCTTTATGGATTGTTCTTTGCCATCTCATCCTATCTTATCTCATTCTTTTGTTGGCTGCTTATTCACATGCATTTGTATGTAGAACTTTCAGTTTGCTTAAAATTACACAGAAAATCCCCAAATGAGAAATATGGCCCTCTTGCTAAAATTCAGTTTTAGAAGACTGGTATGAGAGCATGCCTAAATTTATAGGCAGACAAATTTTTTAAAATATGTACACTTTTTAGATGATTGTAAATTTTGAACACAAATTCAAGACGTGCTTTCAGCATTGTCAGTTCTGTTAGTTAACTCTCCCCATATACAGTTCTTAATCTCTAACAATTCTTTAATTGCTTTTCTGTAAATTTTCAATTGTTTCCTTCACAATCTGTCAACTCTCAAGCATTTGTTTTTTGATCTGTTGATTTAGATTACCGATGTCTTTATTTTCTCTTTGTCATTGCTTTGATGATATACTTTTTTTTTTCTTTAATTAGGATGAACTCTTGCTCTGTCACCCAGGCTGGAGTGCAATGGTGTGATCTTGACTCACTGTAACTTCTGCCTCTCAGGTTTAAGCAATTCTCTTACCTCTCTCAGCCTCCAGAGTGGCTGGGATTACAGGTGCATGCCACCATGCCCAGCTAATTATTTTTTTGTGTCTTTTAGTAGAGACAGGGTTTTGCCATGTTGGTCAGGCTGGTCTCAAACTCCTGACCTCATGATCCGCCTGCCTTGGGATCCCAAAGTGCTGGGGTTACAGGTGTGAGCCACTGCGCCTGGCGGATGATATACTTACTGACTTCATGTTAAAGTCAAGCATTTGTAGTTCTATATAGCACACTCAAGGAATAAATAAACTACATTAGGCGTTTTTTAACCATTTAAACTTTTCAAACATATTACCCATAATAATCATATGTTGTTATTCTGTAATCTTAGGCCCCTTAATACCAGTAGTCTTTAAAATGCTAACTTATTACATAAAGTAAACCATTTTAAAAGTTAAAAAGCTTATGTTACTTTTTGCTTAATTAAATATTTTAATTATTGACTGCAATGAATGGAATGTTTGTGTCCCCTCAAGATTCCTATGTTGAAATTTTAACCCCCAAGGTGATGGTATTAAGAGGGGGGGCTTTTAGGCTGTAATTAGTGTCCTTATAATAGAGACCCCAGGAACCCCCTTGCCCTCTCTGCTACATGAGGTTAACTGAGAAGAGAGCCTTTGCTTCTGAGGAAGCAGACCCTCACGTTCACAAAATCTGTGGACACCTTGATCTTGGACTTCAGGCCTCCAGAACTGTGAAAAATAAACTTTTGTTTTCTTGTAAGCCACCCAGTCTATATTATTTTGTTATAGCAGCCCAAATAAGATACTGATTCTTTGCTATTTTATGTTATATGAAAAACTGCATTTATTTGTAAAAATATTACCATTTGCCTTCACTTGTGTAGCCACACAAATTGTAGTATATCCACAAATGTGTAGCTATACCAGTTGTTAAGAAATATACTGTTTACTGCTTAACATTTATAAGATATAGTTCAGCATATCATAGCTTTTCATTGATTTATTCACTCAACATATATTTTAAGCACCTACCTTTGTCTCACATAGTGAAATAGCAACTTATCATAGATATATATTATATATCTCTACCATTTACATAGAGGCTTTGCAAAATATTTTTTTCTGAAAAAATTGGGCTAACAAAAATCAAATAAAAATTGATTATTTTAATGTAGAAATCCTTTTTAATACAGGAAATCCAACCCCTTTCCTTGAAAGTTAAGTCACATGATAATGTAATTATTGGAAATTATGTATGTCCTTTTGTTGTCGTATAACCCAACATACAATCCCTGAAGATTCAACCTTTTAATCTCTCCATGCATGTGACTAGAAATCTAATAAAACCTGTTTGTGTGTAGTGTATTTTCCCCAAATAACTCAAAGTGGTTATGTAAATATCTTTTCTCAGTCACAGCTCATATCAATCACATAGTCTAGTTTGTTGTCTCTATTTTACAAATATAAAGTTAGATGCAAACAGACAGGGGAATGTCTAAGAAAGATTTTAAGGATGAATAACAGTTTATGAATCAATGGTAGATGGAAGGGGAGAGCATTTCAAACACTATGTGGAAAAGAATGAAAGCATGACATTACAGAGTGTGTTTCACTCTCTCTTGTGTTTCACTGTGCATTTCATTTCCTCCAAATCACAGCATCTGTTATTAAATACAGTAGATGAACTAGAGAGAGAATAGTTGTTTTTGTTTTTCTAGCATCAAACCTGGCATGAAATAGAGACCCAAAAATTATTTGGACTTCTACAGAATCAGATGAGTAAATTCTTCCTCAAAGTTCCACACACTGTGGTAATAGCTAAAAACTCTGATCTTCTCATTTTCATTCTTGCAATACAAATCAGCATATTGATGACCTACCATGTGCCCAATATTATATCAGGTATAGAAAAAATGTCTGACATTCCCCGATATTAAAGAAAGGAAATAATAACATATTTCGTGTGGGTCCACTGTTACTTCTTAGATTCTAACCTAATCTTGAGAACAACAATTTTTTCTCCATGTAATGAAAAAGAATAGTGCAGATTGTCAATGCATAACACATTTGCCCTGCTGAACTGCCTTTGTTTAGGTAAATGCAGATGTGCTAACTCCTCTCCCAGAGGATCAAGGATTCCCCATCCTGTGTCCTCCTGTTCTCTTTGGTATTTCTGACATGGAATGGCTTAAGATTGTCCCTACTCATGTTTCCTGCTGTTCTTGAGACCACACAATGGAGAGTGTGGTGTAATTTATGGGATAAAGGCCTTAGGCGCCATATCAATCTGTTTCAATGCCCTCCCCCTTAGATTTACTACTTTGAGCCTTGTTACCTTGGGAAAAGCCCTTTATGCCTCAATTTTCTTTCTATATTTAGATTAGGAGACTTAAATGGGATACCAGCATAATGCATGTAAAGTAACTGGCACAATCCTGGTGTGTAATGGCTATAAATTTACTACCTCCCTTATCCTTTTTCATGAAAGAAAATTTATTCAAAGGCTGCCATATTATAAAGGTCATTAAGTCCAACTCCCTCCAGGAAGCAGGAATAACTCAAATATATGTGGGTAATCACATCAAAGTAGTGTCTTAACTATTAGTAAGCCCAATCAATAAAAATAAATCCTGTACTCTCCTAGAGAAGTTTTCTTAACATCCCAATGACTTGCTAAAAACTGTTTACTTATATTTACTTATGGGAGTCCTGCCATCTAGATTAACATAAATACTGTAATCTGCATTCTACATATACATTTTTTGGTTTGTACACAATAGTATTTACCAAGATTAGGATCACTGTATTTGCTAACCCCAGACAGATGAAGTTTTATGAACAGATTATGCTATAATGTACATATCTCAAAACTGTTTCATTTTAATTTGTAGCCAAAGCTATTATTTACTTTGGATAATAATACTTTGCTGTGTGTTACCTTGCCTCTCAGGTTCTAATTTGGATGAACGCCTTGGTCTAAAACAGAGTGTTGCCCTTCACTATCACTCTTCCTGGTCCTTTTTTTACTACTGTGACCCACTTCTCAGAGTGAAATCATAGGGCAGAAGCTTCGATATTTCTTCTGCCCTTCTGCTGACACTTTCACTTTTCCAGCTTCCGTTCCAAAATTGTTTAAACATTTTACTGCTGCACATTCTCTCCAGACACCCCGGAATTCTGTACTAAAATAAGCATTCCTTCATTGCCAATAGACTGATACACCCCAGTACTTAATCCCTGGGGTCTCTTTGCCGCTATTTAATGTACCATTGCTCATGAATTGATGCTGTCCAGTTTTCACAGAAGACTGAAAACCGAACATTTCCTTTGCTTTATGGTGCTTGACGCTTTGGCCACATTTGCTTTTCACTCTTCCCACGTGACTTGTATCACTGAAGGGCAACGGCTGAGTAAGACAGAGGCAAAATGTAATGTTTCTACATCTTTACTTTCTACAAAATGCCTAGCAAATAATTGTTTCCTTGTGACGCCCCAGGAATCATATTCCTCATTGCCCTTCCCTTCCCTTCCCTTAACTTAGTAGTGAGTAGGAAAGAGTGTCATTTAGAACAGGGGCCTTCAACCCTCAGGCCATGACTGGTACTGCGTTCAGTTTCATCTCCTTGAAAATGATACAATTAAATCAGATAATGATCTCTAGCAGCATCGGTTCAATGGTGACTATTTTACTAGTATGTTCCAATGATCCAGCATCTCTACAGTGTTTTCTGTACAGTTATTCTACCTGTTTGTGTGCTTTTCTTATCAGACAGTATCCCGATCGCTATTCATTATGATATTGCCTTTACTTCTTTCTTGTGAGCCGTTATCTGTGAATATATTTTTTTAAATCACCTTTTCGTATCATGACTGTCGACACTGCACTGTAGTTAAGAATGTGAGCCCTGGAATTCTGTCCTTATCATAGACTAGCTTTGTAACTTTGGAAAAATCACGTAAGATCTATACTTTGGTGATCACTTCTGTAAAGGAGAAAAGTCTAACCCAGGCATGCTGGTTCATGCTTGAAATCTCAACACTTTGGGAAGCTGACGCAGGAGGATGGCTTGTGCCCAGGAGTTCTAGACCACCCTGGGCAACATGGTGAGACTCCATCTCTACAAAAAAATTTAAAAATAGCCAGGCATGGTGGTGCATGCCCATAGTCCCAGCTACTCAGGAGGCTGAGGGCTGAGGTGGGAGGATCGCTTGAGCCCATGAGTTTGAGGCTACAGTGAATGAAGATTACCCACTGCCCTCCAGCCTGGGCAACAGAGCAAGGCTGTGTCTCAGAAAAAAAAAAAGAAATAAAAATCTTAGCATCTAACTCACAGGATCATTGTGAAAATTAAGTAAGTTAATGTTTACAAAGCCCTGAGAACAGTGGTTGGTACATATTAAGTGTTCAATAAACGACCATTATTATTATCCACTGCAAGTTTTCCATGTCCTATTTAAGGAATCTTGTAACTTTTCTGAAATCTAATGCATTCCCTTTTTCTTACCAGTTTGTTCTCATTCAATTCTGACTATTTCTTACCTTTACTGTGATCAACAGAATTCTATATATGACTTTCAAAATTTCTGATATTTTATTCATAGGCTACCATCTAAATCAGTTTAAAGTAGAAAAATAATTTGACTACAAATGGAGGAGTGTGGGTTGTATCCTGTCTGACATCATTTCAAGCCCGAGCACATTATTCATTTACCTTTTGATTGCCTTTTGCAACCCACATTCCCTTTCAGTAATGGGCAGTTCACTATAGTACATTTTAGATCTCACTTAAATCTGACTCATGTTTCTATCTTATCTTAATGCCATAATCCACATAAAGCACTCAGCAAAGTATCTAACCAGTGCTTAAAAAATGTTAGCTGTTAATATGGATTGTGGGTAACATCTGTGATTACAGTGTGGAAATGGCAAGTACACATTTTGTCTTTTTCTGCATGGGCAGTTGTGTGTATACTCTTGACTCCAGCTTGTTCTCTTCTGATTATGACAACCAGAAGCTCTCTAATCTAATCCTGGCTCTGCTAGGAATAAACTGTAACCCCAGGCAGTCCAAATACTTATTTTAAATTATGAGATATTTGAAGAATACAAAGAAGTATGAAGAATAGTATAATGAACACCCATGTATCTACCACCTAAGTGCCACATTTAAGCATATTCAGCTTTTATTTTACATATTTTGGAGGCAGCAAACCACACTGCCACGTGTGTACCTATGCAACAATCCTGCATGATCTGCACATGTACCCCAGAACCCAAAGTACAATAAAAAAAGAAACAAAACATTAAAGACATAGTTGTAAGTCTGTGTGACCCCCTCTTTTATTCCATTCCTTTCTCTTGAACTTTTTTCAGAAGCCACTAATACAATTTTTTATATTTGCAATATTAATACATGATTTGTACTTTTATCACATAAATATGTATCCATACAAATCTAGAGGTCTACCTTATTTTGTAAATTTTATATATTTTATCAACTTTCCTTCTGTATATTGCTTTTTTTCCTGAAACAGTGTTTTTGAAATTTATCTGTGTTCACCCAGAAAACTTCAATTCATACATTGTAGTTGATTTATAGCATCTTATTGTATAAATCTACCATAATTTACTTCTTCATTCTCCTGTTTATGGATATTTGGGATTGAAGTATTTCCTGTTTTTAGTAATTACATTTTAATACATTTTTCTTTGTACACTGTGTAAAATTTTATTTTGGATATATGCCTACAGATAAAGTAGCAACATCAAACAAAGTGTATTTACTACTATTCCCAAACTGTTTTTCCAGCAGTGGTATCTACTCATATTCCCACCTCGGTGCGTTAAAGTCTCTACTGCTCATACCCTAGCTTTTTATTATTTGTGAATCAATGAGTATAGTATCATATCAATGCATTGTTTTAGTTTGCATTTCTCCGATTTCTGTTCAGCTTTCTTTTGTTTACATTGAGGAAGTTGGAATATGTAGTTAAGTGTATAATATTAATATTCAGTAATTGTCTGTTATTTCGTCTTCAGTCTGTTTCACACAATTTTTGAAAAACTAGTACAGATCGATCATATTTTATCATTGAATTTGTTCTTGGAATTACCTAATCAAATGTTACGTAGGAAAGATAAAAGGATATACATAAACTGCATCTATTTCTTTATTTTTTTAACCAATGTTACTGTGAAAAAGGTAAGCTGGTAAGGTTTATATTGGGCTGGTGTGTTCAGTATTCATATGTAGGAGCAGATATAGAGCATAAGAAACATATAAAACAGCTGACTATAAATATCCACTAAGCAAGGCTACAGTTTATTCCCAGTTGTGCCATCTCATATTGGTATTTAATAGATGGCTGCTGATGATACAATAATCATAACATCATGGTGATAATCACTATAATAATTATCAGATCAGTTAACTATTAATGTTTACGAGTTAGGCTCAGAAACTGCTGTGATTATGGTTGACTGCTCTTTTTTTAAAATCACAATTTTCTTCACCCTAACTCTGCTTTTATTCCCTAATAACAAAACTAAGATAACTGCATTTGCTGAGGTATCTTTAAAGGCTTCTATTTTTAAAGCAAAGTGTGCCTCTAGGTTTTCCTTCAAAGGCTATTTTAAATGAAACCAGTCTACAGCTGAAAAAGCTTCAGTGGTGTAACACTGAGTTTACAACAATCATCTCAATTACTTAGAACAGCACACAAATCCCTGTCCACATTTCTAACGATATTGAACACTACTACTTATAATTCACAAATCTTCCTCAATCTCTCACCATTACTGGACAGTACAGTACATTATCTCTTCCAGAAAAAAAAATAATCTTTTACATATATCCCTTGTGTCCTAGCATATATTCCTAGTCTTTTTCTCCTCTGTAAGTTTTTTCTTTGTTTTGTTTTTCCACTAGGTACCTTAAGTCATATGTCTCTATGACATCACAAATTTATTGTCTTCAAAATTGAACATAAGCTCCTTCAAACCATCCCCTGAAACTTTTCAGTGAAAAGCACACCATTCATCCAGTTGTACAGGACCAGGTAGAGGAACCCCTTCCTCTCATTCCCAGAATTCAGTCTGTCACCAAATCCTTTTCATATTCGACCTCATAAAGCATCCTGGTAGTACCACCTCACTTCCTTCCACCTCTTCTCTCAACATCATCATCATACCTCACCTCTTTATTTCAGTTACTCCCTTTGCCAACAAGAATCTCCACCCTCATACTATTCATTTTCTCCGCAGGTCTTTTTAATGTGCATATCTGTGATTTGTCACCTTCATTAGCCATTTGGGTTAATTTGCCTATTTTTAAAACAAAATGCATAGTCAATATCTGTAAATTTTCTAAATGTATATGTTTATTCTGCTTTCAGCTCCTTTTAGTCTTTATCTCTTCACTGTGAACTGACCTTTCCAAGTCCCAATTGTCTTCTTTGCCTGCCCCTCCACACTCATGAGTGGGGCAGGAGTGCCTCCCAGAAACCCCATGACATTTCTCCTAGTGGCATAGCTACTATACCCCTGTACTTGTCCTATTTACTGGTCCCCTGTGGCTCAAGACCATGAAATCTTTAAGGACAAAGGCCCATTCTTCCTCACTTTATCACCAGCACCTAGCATGCCACACAAGTCATCATCATTGTTCAAAAAATCTCGGCTGCAATAATTGGCTTTAATCGATAGCATAATATTGATATTTCCAAGGAAAGGAGTGTTTTGTTGCATTTGACTAAGTAATGTTTCTGCTTGGAATAACAATAATGTTAATTTCAAAAAGTCTTTAAATACTTTTGTCCTAACCTCATAATGCAAAGTGATGCAATAAAAACAAAAAAAGATTTGAGGAATTCAAAGACCAAAGATCATACATGGAAATAGACACTGCAGCAAATTGCTGTAAAGCGATCTTTGTTTTCAGTATAAAAAAGAAAATTCTATCCCATTCCTTCCTAAAAGGTATATTTTTTTATTTGCAGTTAAGTATCATCCACCATCCAGAAAACAACGGGGAAAAATCTATAAACACTATCATTTTCAGTGACATTCTGTGTACCAGAGAATGCTCTGTGATGGGCTCAAGTTTAACAAAACAAACATCTGTAACAAGAAGTCAATACCTACAAGAGTGTTTCTAAAGGCATGTGTAAGTAGTTATTCTGTGTTAAATAGCACTATGATTAGAGTATATTTGAATAATATATATGAATATGCATAATAGTGAATTTGAATGTTCTTGAATAAGTGGGCCCCTTTTAAGTGTCAAAAAAGCATGAACACTCACATAACCTGAATTGCACTTCTAATACTCATTGAGTCTAAGAAAAAGCTTCCTGATAAAAATGCTACCATTAATTAAGTAAATTAAATTTAAATTTTCTAATTCCAACAGATATGTGTGCATATAAACCATATTACATGTGTTTGTGTGAACAATATTATTTATCTAACCTACAAATGCTACTTTGCTTACATAATATTTACTCATCAGAAGCCAGTTGGGAGCTACAGTATCTCATATTTAAGAAGCATTAGTGGTTAGAAAGTAGGAACGATATCTCAGAGGGTTCCACTTTGCTCGTGCCTAGGAGGATGCCTGGCAGGTATAAAAGCAGTAGATATGCAATAAATGGCCAGTTAAGAGAACCAAAACACTTTGTCTTTAGAATATTATACAATTAATGTTTTTCATATTAACCCAACACAAAATATATTCGTGAAAGGAAACCATAATAAAAAGATTAGCTTATGTCAGACTTGGGCTTCTGGGTTCCTGAAAATAAATTCACATGTAGTTACTAAGATGTTTGGTCCTACTTGGTATGCACTGCTACACTTTCAGAGATGGTGGCTGCTTTCACCATGGATTTAATGAAGGGAAGTGACGGACTGTGGAAGGCTTCAGATAGAAAGTCTTTACAAGGAAAGTGTCAGGGTGACTGTTCTGTCAGCGACATGTGGGATCCAGTGGCACTGATTAATTTCAATGCCAGTGCTTTATATGGAAATGGGGACACATGCAGAGCACAGAATTGAAATTATATTATACGTGTAGTTCCTTTTGCCTGTTTGAACATTATTGCTGGCGGTCAGAATCTCAACCTATATAATTCCATGGGAATTTTTTTTCATGGATTCACCTAAGATGAAACTCTTATCCTGTATCTTTAAATTCTTGCTTTAGCTCTAGGCTTACTGTGAACTCTATAGTCAGGCTGCATAAATATTCCTGAGCTTTGGCTTTGTGCACTAAACTCTCCTGAGAATAGCATAGGCAGTAGACTGCAGTTACGGATTTTTAAAATGTTTTAATTTTGTGATAGCATGTATTTTCACAAAAACCAATGTGTGCTTTATCTTGTTACACTCGCTCCATTCTATATGTTTAGATGGAAGAGAGTAGGGAGTCATACAGCCTGCCATTATTTCAGAAGAAAAAGACATAGGTGTCCACGTGAAAGAGGAGAATATTTATTAATGGAAAATGAAATAAATAAAATACTCTCTAAAGTATAAAAAAGACTATCAGCAATAAATCTTGCAGTACAGGCTGATATATAGTGCTTAAGGTCTTATCAAGCCTATATCGAAGGAATTTAGTAGACAGTTACACTATGAATCAAGACAATATATTTAGCACATACTCTGGGTGTGCTTGCTTTTTTATTTTGTTAAACTTTCACCAGACTTTGAGCACATTATATATTTAGTTGGAGTCTTTAAATAAGGGAGCCATGGTTTTAAGTTTTCTATACTTTATAACTTATTAGGTAAAATGGGGCAATAGAATAAATGGAATAATGCAGGGTTTATTTGTTCTTTCTGAAGGTTTCAGATACAATTACTTCTCCTCTTATGGTTTTTCTTTTGCCCTCATAAAACAAGGCTCTGCGCCTCAGATTAGAATCAATTAGGCTGATCCTCAGCTGTTCAGTATTCAAGGTTCTCAGAGAGGCAGCCTGTATGTACCTGCTCTCCCCACTGAGGTTTTAAGCTGAACTTCAGGAACTCTGCCTAGCCTTTGGGCCAGACACAGTATTTCAGCAATGCTAGTGCAAAGGGCTAGTAAGTAAAAGTCTTTCATGGTTTAGATAAAAATCTACTGGTGCTCTTGAAAAAAACAATCCCCTACCTGAGATGCTTGTGACCAGAAAAGAACTCTGGCAATTAGAGAGGAAGGCAGCCACATAATGAGAGATGTAGAGACTTTGGGTGGGTAATTATTTACATAATAATATTGTTGAATGGATAATAGATTATGTGCTCTATTGCACTAAGGCTGTATTTATCCACTCACCTTATTTTCATAAGACATATATAATAATCTAATTTCTAAAGAAAATGTGCCATGTGGATTCTTTATACGAGAATGAGAGCTTATTTTTAGATGTAATAAGAAATGTGAAATTATTTTAAAAGGAGAACTTATTATTAAGAAAATAAGATGTGGGTATTTCTCTTCCAAAGGTGTTGGTCTTCTCTGTGGCATATCTCCAGATCATTGGTAGCAGGACTGAGTTGAATGAAAATGAAGTAAACAATAGTACTGCTTTTCAGGTTCTGAGTAACTTGCAGTATTCAATTTGTAGTCAAATCAATATTTAAATATTTGTCAGAATGATTGCTAATATAATTTGGAATTCAGGTTGAATTTTGAAATTAACAAAACTACACAAGCTTAATGAACATTAGGGATTAAAATGCAAGAATTTCTATACCATAGAAGGACATACCGACAGGCCTGCTTTTCACATGGTCACAAGGGAAAACGAAGTCTGTGAAATCAAAAACGCGGCTAAATACCGCTGTCAAGTCTTAGTCTTCATCTTAGTCGACCAATGAGCAGCGGTAGGCAGAGTTGAACGCTGTCTACTCTGTGAAACATTTTCTTTACTTCGTTTCCAATACACATTTTCTTTGATTTTTCCCCTACTTCTGTAGCCATCCCTTCTTAGAAGGCTCTTCCTCTTCCTCTCTAACTCTTAGTTTTAGAATGCTCCAGGGCTCAGTCCCTGCACTTCTTGTCTTTTCTACCTATACTCATTCCCTTTGTGACTTCAAATAGTCTCCTGGCTTTAAATACCACCCACAGACTGAGGACTCTTTAACATTTTTGATTTATCTTCTAAAGCCCCAGATTTATACTTACAAACTCACTCGGATGACTAAGCTGCCTCTCAAATTTCACATGTCCACACACCTGATCATTTCCCCAGACCTACTTTTCCTGTTGTCTTTCTCAGCAGTGAACGTCAACATCATTCTTCCAGTGGCTTGGGCCAAAAGCCTTAGAAGCATTCATGACTCATCACTTTCTCTTATACCCACAACCTCTCTCTGGGCAGTTTATATTGCCTTTACCTTCATAATACATCCAGAATGTGACCAATTCTCACACCTCCACTTCTAACGCCCGAGTTCAATCCATAATCCTCTTTTGCCTGGGTGACTGCAATAACTTTGTAACTGATTTCTTTGCTTTTATTTTTGATGCTTTCACTATCTTCTCCACATGCAGCAAGAGTGATTTTGTTAAAGCATGTCAGATTATTCTTCCCCTTTGGTTAAAATTCTCAGTGTGATTATGAAATTCCAAAATTTAGCAGGGAGTATAACACAGGCCCTGACCAATTGAAATTCATGCTAACATCTACCTATTAAGACTGGACCAATATCTACCAAGAAAATGTCAACTGTACTCAGAGGGCTTCACATCGTCCTGTCATCTCACTAAACCTCATCTCTCCCTCTTCTCTCCCTTACTCAGTTTGCTACCGTCCATAGCCTCCCTTGTCATTTCTCAAACACTTCAGCCATGCATTCACCTCAGGATCTTTCCATCTAAACACTTTCCTCTGTTTGGAACGCTTTTGCTACAAGCTAGAGTCCTCATCTTCTTTAGGTCTTTACTAAGAAGTTATCTTCTTAGAAAGGCTTCCCTTGACTACTCGACTTAAAATTGTAGGTGACCCTGACCCCAAATCCTGGGCTTCCTTAAGAACACTGATCTCCAAATGTCATACTACACATTTTACATAAATACCTTGTTTATTGTCTCTCTTCCCCACTATAACTAATCCCCACAAGAATAGATGTTTTTTTAAACCTATACCCATTACTTAGAAACAGGTCTACATAGAACAGATGCTCTAGAGTATTTGTAGAGTTAAAGTTGAATAAATAAATGAAAAAAATGAAAGTAATGGATAGTGTAGAGCTAAGAAATGCAGCTCAAATCTTAGAGATTGTGACTATCCTTATCTCATCCTAGAATGGAACATTTAAAAAATGTTTTTGTTTTTGTTGTTTCCAGACAAACTGCTAGATTCAATAGTTCCCATCTAAATTTCTAAATGGAGCTGGTAATATACAGACAAACAAACAAATAAAAAGAGTAAGTCTACAATGTGAGTTGGGCTTTTTAGTATTAATGTTACATATTTAACATTCCGTGCCATTATCTAAAAAAACTTACTTAAACTCGCCCTTTAATAATAAGAGTGTTTTTTAACTTTTCCTTCCTCTGAATTAGCAAAAGAGCTTAATCAGGGAAACAAAGAGCTGCTTGAGTTTTATACGCTGTGCCTTCTTCCCACAACTTACTCTTTCCCAGCTCCTCAACAAGGAAAGATTTTACCTCTGGGTTCCTATTATTTCCATTTTCACTTAACAGGTTCTTTTCCGTCAGCACTGATAAATGCTCAAATCGTCACAAACACTTCCTCCCTTATGACTCATGCAGTCCCTTCACTGCTTGCGAGCTGTAGTCTGTCCCCACTTCCTCACCTGAAAAGGAAGCCTGAGCCACTTGGCTACAAATCTAATGGGTATTCCTTGGTCTATATCCTACCTGACTTTTCATCAGCAACTGAGATGACTGCCATCTGATTCTTAGAACACTTTTCTTATTGATAGCATTAATTCATTTCTCTCCTTCCATTCCTTTGGCTAACCTCTCTGGGTATTGTTTTGACATTATTTGTTTATCAGAAATGAATAGCCTTATTGAAGTTTTTTCCAATAATTTCATATACTTCCAACTTTTAAGTTAAGAAATTGTTTAAGCACTGAAATATGTTAAAGAAATAAAAACCTTAATAAATTCTGTATCTTCCACAGAAATATTCTGACTGTCAATCTTAAGTAATATCTTTTTAATATCCCACTGCCTAATAAAAAGAATTAAACACATACACTTTCTGCCTTCTAAATAACAGATTGTGGAGGATGCTTTAGTGGGACTCTTAGATACCACTTCAGGAACAAAACATTTATTTTCCCAGCCAGGAGTGTTGGATCCTGAAACCTCACGTTCGTTCCTCCCTACACATTCCCCTAGCCAAGAAAGCTACCTCATCTTCATGTCTTCCCTGGGGACAGCTACATCCAAGGCCTGCTTGATGCTGGCATAAAAAAGCACAATTCCCTTGTCTCAATGCCAGACAATGTGAAAGAGCCATGCTTGCTTCAGAGCTCTCCATGACACCATGTGAGAGCTCTTTTATAACCACCACACAGTGAGCCTCCCCATCTTCCCATTGCTGCTGCCCTTACTCCAAGTCCTCTTCCTGCGCATAAATCTCCATTTCAGACTCTGGTGCCTGGGAAATTCCATCTAGACATACGTCACCTCTAATACTTGAGATGCTGAGTGTCTCTGCTATTGAACGTTGGCAAAATATGCCACCTCAAATTTAGCCACTTTGGCATAAGGCACTTCAAAAATAGCAGGAAAAAAAAGAGCCTGACCTTCTCTTTCTTCCCTATACAAGGGAGAAAGAAATATTTTTCTTACCAGAGATGGTGAGTCAAGGCTGAAAAGTATCTGTATAAACAGATGTTATAAAAATAACTTTTATCTTCCTTAGCTGACCCACACATTTTAGTTACTTATCCACTATCACCAGTCTTTGTTCAACCTACTATATTAGCATCTGGTTTTTGCCACTTCTTTGGGTCTTTATTTTCTTTTGGGGATTTCCAGGTGCATGTAAAATAAACTCTGTATAATTTCCTCTTATTAATCTGCCTTACGTCAATTTAATCTCAAACCTAGTCAAACATCCTAAGAGTGCAGAGGCAGAGTTTTGCCTTCCCTACTTTATTTCAAGTGACTCGGTTTCAACCCTTGAACAGACTGCCACTGAACATTTGTGATTTTGGCTTTAGTCTGACTGCAACATTTAAACTAAAATATTCTCTACTAAGCCAGAGAGGTTGCTTACATTATAATCTTGATAACCTTCTTTAAAATTTCAACATACAGTACTATAAAAAAACGCAAGATAGTGCCTACCCAAAAGTGAGGTCATTTGACAGAATCCAGCAAGTTACTCAGTAGCTGCTTGTCAAATTGAATCAAACTAAAGGGAGAAAAGAGCTGATAAGTTTAGAGTCAGCTAAATCAATTAAGGCTTACCACTTCTCCTTACTAAATTGATTTTCATGATCGGCAAAAGAATGTCAGCCAAATGATATTGGGACATTTAATTTTATTTTAGCTATATTCACACACACACATACATGCACAACTGGCTTGCCTGAATATAAAGAATATTTGAACCAGTGAATAATCATACTTTTTAAGACAGAAGTTATCAGATTGAATTTTTGAAAATCTAGGTATATACCCTTTTAAAAAGGTACACTGAAAGCAAAACAACCCTGAGAGATGGGAAATAACATGATGGTGTATGTATTGTATGTGCTAAAACATTTTACTTAAAGAAAAGCAATGTAAATATCAAACCAAATAGATTTTTAGACAAAAATTGATAAGAAGATGATAAGTGAGAGGTGACTATCAACCAGGAAGTAAGAACATTCATCATCATGTACATACATAACCACAGACCCTGGATATATAGAAAGTAATAACTTTAACAAAAGTGTAGCAGACAATATACAGAGCATCAAATTATATTTTTGTAGCTCCAACTCCAACACATAAAAACATATGTGCCATTGATATGCCCAAATACAGTTAAGAAAAAAAACAATAAAAGCTCAGTGCTACATCTGTACTGCCCAATACAGTAGCACAAGCCACAAATGGCTATCTAAATTTAAAGTTAAATGAAATTACAATTGCAAATTCAGTGCTTCAGTCACACTAGCCACATTTTAAATGGTCAGCAGGCATGGAGCCAGTGGCTGCCATATTATACACATTGAAGGCAGAATGTTTCATCGCCACAAAAGGTTCTACTGAAAAGTCCTTTTCTAGAGTACAAATCAAGCTTTTAACAGAGATCAAACAGGGATTGGGAATAGTCACTGAACATAGTATTGCTTTTCACCATTTTTGAAATAACTTTTTAAAACTATATTTATGGATTTATTGTATAATTTAAAATTACTTTTAAAAAAGAAATTCCCACTTCTAATGTAAACTAGTACAATCACTGTAGAAAACAGTGTGGAGATTCCTTAAAAAACTAAAAATAGAACTACCATTTGATCCATCAATCCCACTAATGGGTAACTACCCAAAGGAAAAGAAGTCATTATATGAAAACAATACTTGCAAATACATGTTTATAGCAGCACAATTTGCAATTGCAAAAATATGGAACCAGCCCTAATGCCCATCAATCAATGAGTGGATAGAAAAATTGTGGTATATATTTATATATATATGACATGGAATAGTACTCAGTTATATAAAGAAACAAAATAATGGCATTCACAGCAGACTGGATGGTTGGAGACCATTATTCTAAGTGGTAACTTGGAAATGGGAAACCAAACATTGTATGTTCTCACTCATAAGTGGGAGCTAAGCTATGAGGATACAAAGGCATAAGAACAAGACAATTGACTCTGGGGACTTGGGAAAAGGGTGAAAGGTTGGTGAGGGATAAAAGGCTGTACCAAAATCTCAGAAATCACCAATACAGAATTTATTCATGTAACCAAACATCACCAGTTCCCCAATAACATGTTGGAAATTTTTTAAAAAGGAGTTCCCACTCCTCAGAGAAAATATATCTTTAATAAGTGATTCTATAAATGCCAATTTCTTAGATATCTCTTATTAGAAAAAAGAATCAGAAACTTTGTATTCTGATGCTCAGGTGTTTTGACCTAAACTGTGTTCCCCAAAATACATATGCTGAAGTCTTCAAGGCACTACCGCAGAATGTGACTGTATGTAGAGATAGGGTATGTAGAGATAGAGGTAAATGAGTAACAATGAAGTTATTAGAGTGGGCCCCTCACTAGAAAAGAGTAGGACACAGACACACACAGAGAAGAGACCATGGGAAGACACAGAGAGAAGACAGCCATTTTATGATCCACAGAAAGAGACTGCAGAAGCAACCAACCCTGATGACACCTCCGTTTCAAACTTCTAGTCTTCAGAATGGTAAGAAACTAAATTTCTGTTTTTTTTTTTTAACCCACCCCATCTGTAGTACTTTGTCACAGCAACTCCAGCCAACTAACACATTGGGTTTGATATGTTTTTATACCATACTCTCTCTCATATGTGCCTACTAACAATAATTGGAAATATCAGTAACACTGATGATAATTTTTAAATCACAAAATTATGACATTCAAAATTTAGAGCTTGTTTTCTGAATAAAATATTACAAGGCACTCAGAATTTCAGAATCCATCTCATGCTGAATAAGACACAGTGTCCTGGAGCCAGGAAAGCATTCACTTTTTATAAATGCACTTTTGTTTAGTTCTCTCAGCTGTGTGCAGAAGAAACAGAACAGAGAATTGCACGGATTTGTGAAGCATATTGTCCAACCAACAGCAATGATGCAAACTCTCCAAGGCAGAAGAGATGCTATGAGTGCTTATTGTTAATGGTTGAAAATAAAAAGATAAAGGATAATGCTATAATTGTATCCTATTTTTTAAAGATTTGAATATATCCTACCATTAAAATACTTGAAAATGTTTATATAAAATATATGAAGTATGGCAACATCCAAAAAAGTCAGCCAAACTTACTTTTAAGTAAAATTTTACAGTAAATCCGCGATTTTAGCTTTCAGAAATGCATCATTTTGTTTAGGAAAACTCAGTAAGTTTGCCTTTTACTCACTTTACAAATTAATTCTTGCTGAAGATTCAAAAAGTATCTAAATATCGTTTAATTTAGTTAGTCTTTATGATGGGTATTGTTTAATACTCCACTGTCAGGATGATGGACTTTCATGTTGCTTTGGTAATATTAGTAAATTTATTTTTAAGCATAAATACCATTGTCTGAAGTATTTTAGATTTTTTTTTTCAAAAGTAAGTAAAGTCAAACTTACTTTTACGTAAAATTTTACAGTAAATCTGCAATTTTAGCTTTCAGAAATTAGTCATTTTGTTTAGGAAAACTCAGTAAGTTTGCCTTTTACTTACTTTACAAATTAATTCTCTGCTGAAGATTCAAAAAGTATTCATTTTTAAGCTTAAATTAATAATAAATTAAGTCATCATCCAAATGGAAATGCATGAAAAATTTCAACTAGCCAGGTATACTAGACAAATATTCATAAGAAATTAAACATTTTGAACACTTAATAACAAATTCTAGTTTTTTGGCAGATGTATTCACACATATGTGCAAAAATACATATATACATGTATTTTTGTATGTCATATATGTATGTCACACTCAAGTATTATACCAATTAAAAGGATTCTTTATATTTAAAATATAACAATTATAAACCAAAATTGATTTCTATTATTTGAAAGAATTTAAAGAGTTACGTAGATTGCCCAGTTAGGAAATAAATTAGCCAACATTTATTGGTTAATCTTTATTAAGAACTTACTAAGTGTCAGGTGCTGTGGTAACACTTTATGTGCATAATGTTTACAAATCTCAACAATGAATTAAGCATCCTTCTGATTCTCATCTTACAAGTTACAGAGATAAGCCACTTGCCCAAGTTATACTGCTGGTATATATTGACTCTAGGATCTTAACCAAAGAAGCCCTACTTCATCAACAACAACTACATTTGAAACAACAGCAAAATGGAAGGAAGTGTGACAGTAAACTGAATGCAATATACATTACAGTACAATTGATTTTATCACTTACACTTTTCAGTGAAGTGAAAGTTTCCTGGAGCATTTATCTTGTTCCCATAGATGTTGTGCAGGGAATTCAATATAAGAATAGTAGCCAGAAAAGAAAAAGGCAGAAAACTTAACATTTACAAGAAATGGAAAATTTCAGTAACTTTTTTCTATTCCTATGCTACATATCATAATATAGAGGAAATTAAATAAAAATATTTTATAAACATAACTCTTAAAAATAACAATTCTGTAGGTGTGAATACGTATGTGTTAACCCTTATATTAGATTAATATGTCAATAAAGGATATTTTCCACCCTGAAATAATGTTAGATGACATTTATGCACTAAGAATATGACCACAGAAAATCTAAAATACTTCAGACAATGGTATTTATGCTTAAATTTGTCAGTTTTACCAAAGCAACAGGAAAGTCCATCATCCTAACAGTGGAGTACTAAACAATACCTACCAGAAAGAGTAAATTAAACTATATTTAGATACTTTTTGAATCTTCAGCAAGAATTAATGTATAAAGTGAGTAAAAGGCAAACTTACTGAGTTTTCCTAAGCAAAATGACTAATATCTGAAAGCTAATCAGAGTTCATTGCTTCATTTCAAAAATAGCAATGAGTAATAATAAAGAATAGATGTCCCTAATTTAAACATATTACTTTTAAAAAATATAACTACAAGATTTTCCTAAACAACTTGCAACATAATAATGCACACTGATATTAATTGCAATTGTTTATATAAAAAAATTAGGTTGAATTATCTCTCTGTGTTGCTTAACTGTTATATACACACATTTTCTATGTTTTAATAAAAGCATTTTGAATACCCAAAGACATTTTTTCATCTAATGAACAGTGACTCAGGTTGTCAACAATCATATAGGAAGGAAATTACAGGTTATTACAGGGATGTGACAGAAGTTACTATATTTGTCCCTCAGAGTTTGGTTCTACCACTTTGTATTTTGGCAAATTTATAGT
Organism: Aotus nancymaae; assembly: GCF_030222135.1. Lineage (NCBI taxonomy): Eukaryota > Metazoa > Chordata > Mammalia > Primates > Aotidae > Aotus > Aotus nancymaae. The sequence goes on from NW_026988425.1 coordinate 76,611,605, forward strand.
TACTTTACCTTTTCTAGCCTTTGTTTCCTCACTGGCAAACCGGGGATAATTAGAGTTACTTTCTCTATTTGTTATATAGATAATTGCATACTACACAAGGCAACAAACTTTGTATCTGGCACATAGTATGTGATTTGTATACATCCGTTACCTCCTTTTTTCCAACTCTAAAAAGCCTTAGGTTGTTACAGAAAAGATATTAAAGTCTTTCCCTCTTTCCTCTCCCCAGGGCACTCCTCTTCCTTTCCTGTTCTATGTAGTACTTGGAGCTTCAGGCAGGAAAGTTCAGACTTGCTAAGTAGGCGCCTTATTACGGTTGTATCAACATTGAATTTTAGATAGGTATTTTGTGATTTTGTAAATAAAAGTTATATTCTAGAATAAATCAGTTCTATTCTGCATTTCCCACAGGATCTAGAAGAGTGGCACATACTTAGCAAACATTAAATACGTATTTTGAAATTAAAACCAAACTATACCATGCATCTGAAGCACACAAGATAATTATTACTTACTGTGAAAAAATGTGTTTTTAAGCTGATCAAACAAGTATACACATTATTTTTTAGGCTACCTACATTTGAAACAGAAGAGAAGTTTAGGTTGATGTTTTACACCAAGATACCTAAAGGAAACTTGTGCAGAAGCTCTTTAGTTTAATTAGATCCCATTTGTCAATTTTTGCTTTGTTGGAATTGCTTTTGGTGACTTCATCATAAAATCTTTGTCATGCCTATGTTCTGAATGGTATTGCCTAGAGCAAAATAAATTATCATCAGAGGGATCAGATAACCTACAAAATGGGGGAAAATTTTACAATCTATCCATTTGACAAAGGTCTATTATCCAGAATTTACAAAGGACTTAAGCAAATTTTCAAGAAAAAAAAAACAACCCCATTAAAAAGTGGGTAAAGGACATGAACAGACACTTCTCAAAAGAGGACATATATGCAGCCAACAAACATGAAAAAAAGCTCAGCATCAGTGATCATCAGATAAATGCAAATCAAAACCACCAAGACATACCATCTCATAGCAGTCAGACTGACAATTATTAAAAAAAAAAAATTCAAGGAAAAACAGATGTTGGTGAGGTTGCAGAGAAATAGGAATGCTTTTACACTGTTGGTGGGAATTAGTTCAACCATTGTGGAAGACAGTGTGGCAATTCTTTAAAGATTTAGAACTAGAAACACCATTTGACCCAGCAATCCCATTACTGAGTTTATACCTCCAAAAATAGAAATCATTCTATTATAAAAATACATGCATGCATCTGTTCCTTGCAGCACTATTCACAATAGCAAAGATATGGAATCAACTAAAATGCCCATCAATGATAAACTGGATAAAGAAAATGTGGTACATACACACCATGGAATACTCTGCAGACATAAAAAGGAATGAAGTCATATCCTTTGCAGGGACATGGATGAAGCTGGAAGTCATTATCTTCAGCAAACTACTGCAGGAACAGGAAACCAAGCACCCCATGTTCTCACTTTTAATTGGGGGCTGAACTATGAGAAGACATGGACACAGGAAGGGGAACAACACACACTGGGGCCTGTCAGGGGCTTGGGAGAGAGTATCAGGAAAAAAGACCTGATGCCTACTGGGCTTAATACCCAGGTGATGGGTTGATAGGTGCAGTAAGCCACTATGGCACACATTTACCTATGTAACAAACCGGCACATCCTACACATGTATCCTGAAACTTAATACAATAAAGTAAAAAATAAAAATAAAACAAAAAAGAAACTTGTCACCAGTCTCCATTCTCACCCACTTAAATGTGGCAACTGGTTAGATTACTCCACGGAAACCGCTCTTGCCAAAATCACATAAAATCTCCACATTGTGAAAGCAATGTTCTCCTCTCAAATTGAACAAAATTAACCTCTCCATTCTTGACACCACTCTGTTACCTTGGGTGCCCATCCACAGCTTTCCTCTCTTGTCTGATTAAATGCTGATTCTGTCTTTTGTGGTTGGGGCACAGCAGGGTTCAGCCCTGTGGCTGCTTCACCCTTTACTACATCCTCTCTAGGCCACCTCACATAGCCTCATTTTTGAGCTGCTTACTGATTGCTCTAAAATCTTAATATCCAGCAAAGAAGGGAGGCATAACCCACAGATAAAACTGAAGAGCTGGTGCTGAGAAATAAAATACTGTAAAGGACAATTTGGTTCAGAATATTCTGTGAACATGTTACAGTGTAGGTAAGAGAGGACTGCCTCTGGAACACACTACCAAAACAAGTATCATCCTCATTAAACATAATAGGAATCCAATGTCCACAGTTGTTGAGCTAAGAGATAGTGGTATACATACATTTAAAAAAAAATGATATAGGCTAATATCAGAAGAAGGAGTAAAAGCAGTTGGAATTGAAAGTACCTAAGGAGCAGAATGAGACTGTTCCCTCTATTAAGACTCTCTGCATTATTTTTTCATATTTTCTTTAAGCAACATGCATTATTACTTGAAGATATATGTAACTAATTAATGCAAGTATAAAACTCTGAAAATGCTAGCCTCCCTGAGATACCCACTCCTTATATATCCCTACAAAATTTTATACTGTCATTAAAGCTGCCTGAGCAATTCTACCTCCTGAAATAATCTTTTTCCCCCCATAATGGAAAATTTTTTCTTTTAAATTTATCCCCCACTGTTTCAACGTAAATATAAATAAATTTATATTCAATTGTTTCATTGTTGTGATTGTAATTATTATTTTGTTATGTTCTAAGTAGTCTCAATTTAGTCTAGTTTTTGTATGTACAAAGTTTCATTTTTTATAGTCTAGTTTTTATATGTACAAAGTTTCATTGGAGTTAGTTATTGCATTTGTTTTCATGTACTTAATGACCTTTGCATGTATGTATATATGTATGTATAACTTCTATTTCAGATCTTAGAACGGATAGGAGGTGAATGTATCTGTTAAGTTAGCCACTTAGTAAGTATTAATATTTTTGTTTGCCTGTAGAGCAGTCATTATTAGCCAATAAATGTGGAACATTCTGTATATCATAACATATTTAAAACCCTGTGTTACTACATAAAATATGTATATTTAAAAAATTACCATTTCTGGTCTGAATTTACTAACATTTCCCAAGTATTAGTTTTCTATTGCTATCATATCAAATTATCACGAACTTAGCGGCTAATGACAAACATTTATTATACTACAATTCTATAGGCTTGACAATTGACATAGTACTCACGGGATTAAAATCAAGGTGTCAGCAGGGCTGCATTCCCTTATGGAGGCTGGGGGAAGAATGTGCTTTAACGCCTTTTCCATCTTCTAGAGGCTGCCTGCATTTCTTGGCTTTTGGCCCTCTTGCATCAGCAAACTTGCATCTCTTTGACTATTCTCCCATAATCACATCCCCACCTCCTCTGAATTGAATTCAGCTGGGTAAGGTTCGCTGCTTTTTTAAATACCCATGTGATTAGATTGGGTCCACCTGGATACTGTAGGCTAGTCTTCTTATCTCAAGGCTCTTAACATTAAGGACACCTGCAAAGTGTCTTTTGACAAAGGAAATATCTATTTGCAGTTTCTCTGCATTAGGAAAGTTGTGTAAATCTTTGAGAAGCCATTATTCTGCCTGCCACATCTATTATCATGTTGCAATCTTATCTATAAAAATGTTTAGCAACACCAGATATGTTGTATTCTCTTAAAAATATTTTATTTCCTAAGTCAAACACCTATAATATGTAATTATCTATGATAATTTAGAAAGTGAAATGCGTATTCTAAAAGTAGAACAGAAATTTATCCTTAAGAAATGTTTTTACTTAGGAATGACTGTAAATAATAACTCATATAGTATTTTCATTTATAATTGTCTCAAATCTACACTTCTAGGTAAACTATATCTTTATACATAAACAAGGAAATAGACGATGTTATGTAACGTGATTAGAGTCATACAATTATTAGATTGCAATATGTATAGACCATCATGAGTGGTAGAAGCCAAACTAGACCTAGAAATTAGGTAGGCTGACTCCAAGCCAATTATACATGTACACACACACACAGACACAGACGCACATACACACACGTGTCATAAAATATTTAAGAAATTGTATAGAATCCTATGGAATCAGAAGTTAAAGAAAGTCAAATGCAAACCTCTGAAGCAAAATGAATTCAACAGCATGAAGTATAAAAGATAGTTATTATGACAGGACAAATTTTAGACTTGTCAATCTCAAAATAATCCTGTTAAATCAAGTCTCATGTAACAGAGTATATTCTTATTCTCTTAAGCCTCAGTATTTGCTTGCTATCATGGGCAAAATACAGAACAGGAATGATTAGCTCCTTCTTGCTAAAATATGTCATCCTCCATCTTATTATATAAATCACAATTATCTTTATTTTGACAAAAGTCTGTCATACTTTTAGTAAAGAATGAAATTATGACTGCACAGTATCATGCTGCAGGCCACTGTGACTTATGACTGGATAGCAATCATTAATCAAATAAATTTTAAATATCAACAAGACTCAAGCACTTCTTTTTGTGATGAGTTCTGCTTCTTCGTTTAAGGAATATCTCAGCAATTCCTTAGAATTGACTGGCCCAAAGTAAAATAGAGAAGAGGAAGATGAAAAAGAAATGGGAATTCTAAGTATTTCTTCACCTAGGTTCAAGTGTCTATATTTTTGTGAGATTTTTTTTTCCCTGACTAGAACTTCCAGAGTTTTCATCATATTATCAAAATCCTGTGAGACACAGGCACTTAAAATCCATCTTGTGCTGACTTTAAGTTGTTGCAGAGGTCAACATTAAAATAATGTTAAAAACTGATAAAAATACTTTTCTCTATAAAGAGTATTGATTATATATGTATATGGAAGATATGTCTTATACATATCTGTCTCAAAAATCAGTCATTTAGTATAATTATAAACCTTACTGGTAATGCTCTGATATGTTTAGTATTAATCATCGAGTTTTCAATTTATCCTTTTATCAGTTCTATTTTAATATTGTACTGTTTTTTTCTGCAGCTTACATTAGCACATTAATAACTAGATATGCTTTTTTAAAATTCACAATCTCAATTATTTTATTTTAAATGGAACCTCTGTACCCTGTATAAAGCTTGGTATGGATTTATTCTCTTCATTTCTCAAAAATATCCATGAAATGTTATTTCCCAAAGTACTTCCTGTAATATCTATCTCTATTAAATGTTTTCTTTCCAGATAGTATCATCGATTACTTGCTGGTGATTTTGAACCCATGGAAACAATAGTAAAAACTAAAGTATTCAATCAAAGTCAAATGTGGACAATTCTCAAAATTTATAGAGAAGACTGAGATCATCTAGCAGAAACAGAGGAAAAATATTTCATTCATTGCTTCTTATATGATTTGCATTGTCTTCATAATGTTTACAATTTAGTTCAGAAGCTCCTAATTGAATCTAAGTCAGAGAATAGGTAGCTTCTGTTCTAAAGAGAATCATTTCACCATACTTGGGATCTCATTCTTTGCTGTATCTGGAACATATCTTTGAGTCATTGGTTCTATCCTTTGTGTAATATCAGAGTGGATCTGTACACTTGTCCTTTGTCCAAGTTGTCATTTTCCATTTTGTTTCAGGTATTTACTCTCTGCTTTCTTTCTTAGCTGTTTGGCCAGAATGTCATCCACTCCAACTTCTTTTTGCTATGTGTGATAGCTAAGAAATAGCTGTAACATATTTGGAATATACTTTCTGTCACTTATGTCCTAGCTTCACAGTAACGGCATCCCACTTGCCTGTAAGACACTAATAGAACTACAGAACCGAGAGCTACCACCGTACCTGCAACTGCACTGCTCATCCTCTCCTTGCTGTCCTAACCTGCATTCTAGCCATGCGTAAACATGATGATAATAGCTTTTGAAGTACAGTACTGTAGACTTTTTTGTTTTTTCCATTTTCCAAATTGCTAATCTGCCAACACGCTGAATTACATTCATGCATTAGTCATTTACATGGATTAGTCATTGTGATTCCATGTATACTAGCCTGTACTCCCCAAGGAATTCAGAGATTAAAAGCAATGTGAACACATAGAAAACAGTCATTATATTATTATATTTTACATTTTTATTGAATACTTTTTAATTACAAAAGTTAATGGTTAAACATTATAGTTAATTTTCTAACAGTACAAAACAGTATATACAACATTTTGAATTCCCTTTTATTCTTCCGGCTCTTTAATTCCACTTCCCAGAGGAATCAACTTGAACAGTTTGTGTGTGTGTGTGTGTGTGTGTGTGTGTGCGTGTGCATGTGTCTATGAGTATTTGGGTTAAAGCAGATCATGCCATATATACTGTTTTATAGCTAGCTTTTCCATTCTACAATATATTGTGAGAATCATTCCATATAAATCTATATAAATTTATAATATTTTTAATGAGCACAGAGTAATATACTCATTGGTGTGCACAAGCCACAATTTATTTAAACAATTTGTGACTTTAAATAGTTTTTGAGAAAGCTACTTACTATAATATATACAGAGAAGTAGATGGTTTAGTAAACAATATAGCTGATCCTGTAGCCTATCATCACCATTGAGTTACAGGGATGTTTTCTAGGTAAAACCTGAACTGGTAACAAAATATCTGGTTTTAACACAATGCAACATGCTTGATTAAATTTTTGGGTATATGTCAATGGACTGACAAGAATGTCAAGCTTAGGGTTTTCAAACTCAAAGTCACCTAGGGTGCACTAAAATTGTGTGAGTTGGAGTATGGCACTTTCTCAATGTGTTACAGAACATCTGGGGCATTTCTGTCATTTAATTGATATGCATGACAGACCACGAAATGCTGAATGTCAGCTTGCATTTCGTAGTTTTGAACAGGCAGCCTCTATTTCACTTCTCTTGCTTTAATGGAGTTGACCCAAGAATTCCAGAGAAAAAAAGTTTTAGTTCTTTGCATCCTGAATGAATGTTTGAAGGCAAACTTTAGAACATATTGTTACAAAGTATGTGAGGTGAAATCATGTTTTGAATATCATATAAAGGATCTGATGAATGATACATATTGTCTTGGGAAAAGCCTAATTGAAATCCATTAATTGGTTTTACATATTTATGACTAAACCTTTGAAAATGTTACCTTAGGGTAAAAGAATCTAAGCAGACAAATACAACAATCGGATTCAAAACAGGAAATCTTGAGTATGATGCAAAATTTTACTTTTTAAAATACAAAACTAAAGTCCTCATTTCATATGTGGTAGTACACTTTAGAAATCTACAAAAAGCAAGATCTCCCTCAATAAAAATAAGTAAGTGGAATCTTCATCAATATAATCCCAGAGACAGGAAGATAGTTATTTTAATGTAATTTATTTAGCTACGTAAATTTGAGGCCCTTAAGAAGGCAAACTACTGCATTAGGTATTGATTTGGAACATTTTTGTAAACTACAGAATAAAATCAACTTCAGTATAAGAAGGTAAATAAAATATAGCAGCCAAAAATAAAAATAAATCTAAAATTAACAACTCCAAGGCTTAAGCAGTAATTAAATAATCCAGATTTTACCCTTTTATGATAGAAAAGTTATATTTAAATGCTATTAACATTTTTTAAAAAAATTCCAGTGATTGGCTGGGTGTGATGGCTCATGCCTGTAATCCCAGCACTTTGGGAGGCTGAGGCAGGTGGATCACACGGTCAAGAGATCGAGACTATCCTGGCTAACATGGTGAAACCTGGTCTCTATTAAAGATACAAAAACTAAAATGGGCATGGTGGCATGCACCTGTAGTCCCAGCTACTCGGAGGCTGAGGCAAGAGAATTACTTGAACCTGGGAGGCAGAAGTTGCAGTGAGCCGAGATCTCTCCATTGCACTCCAGCCTGGGTGACAAGAATGAAACACCATCTCAAAGAAAAAAAAAAAAAATTCCAGGGATTTCTCCATGGGTACATATGTGAACAAAGATATTAACCATCTCCTTCCTCTCACATGGTAAAACTGTTTCTTCGGACCACTGTGCAACTAGTTTCTTGGCCTACCTTGTATATCACTTGTTCTACAAAATTAGTTCTTACCAGTTTGTGTGTAATCATGCCCAAAGGCTCATGTTAGTGCTATTGCCATTGGTCCCAGGAGCCTTTTCAATATAGGTGGTAATCTGCTAGCTAAATGAAGCAAAGTTTCTCTAAGGCTCTCAGCAGAGTTTGATTTGGTGCTATGTTGCACAATTCCAAGTTGTGAGTTTTCCTGCTTATCAGTTAAAAATTAACTTTAAGATACACTGTGTGCACATTGTCCTAACTTTCATGTCATGTGCCCCAGATTCTCTGCTCTATGAATGAACAAATTTCTCGTCAGTCTTAAGGGAAAACAAAAGTCTCTCCTTTTGAGATGAGGGTTCTATTCTGCCTAGGTTTCTAATTTTTTATGCAAAACCATCAAAGTATACACAAGAAATTATCCCAGAAATAGTAACCAGACACAAACGAGCCCTTCTAGCTATACTTTTTTCACAGTTGATGGAGAAGTATTAGAATCAACTGCCAGGTAAGAAGGTCATTGGCTTAAGCTAAGCACTGGCTTGAAATACAGGAGACCCATCACAATCGCCACCAGCCTGAAAATGCATTTGGTATGTATTCCTTTAAAGTCAAAACATTTGGTTAATTATAAAAACAGGAACAAATTGAGGTTTAATATCCATAATATTTCTAAAAGTAGGACACACTTTATTAATGATACTATACTGGTAAATATTATTGTTATAAATAATGATGATTTTTTCCCACCTTCTATGAACTAAATAGAATTTTCCGTGAGATCTGGGATTATGGCAATTGGATGAATTCTATTCTACAGGCAAATTAACTACTACTATTTCTTGACCAACACTGTTCAAATGGTATCAGTTAGTTTTAGAGCTTACCAGGTTTGTACTAAATCATGAGTCAAGTTTCAAACACAAATCAATTTCTAGTGAAAGTAATTCTGTCCCAGTGCCTTTATTTTATTATTTTATGATATGAAGACTGATAGCAAAACTTTTAGAGTTGTAAAGCATGTTCTCAGAATAAGTCATTTCCTAAGATGATTTAATCAGGAGCTATATCTTACAGAAAGTCACACTTTCCAAACTGAGCTGGTGATTATGCTTGTGTACTGGCCTTAAACCCATCTTTCACTACTCACAAGCTATGTAACTTTAAACAAGCCATTTTGCCTCACTGGGCCTTACATAAAATGATTCACATAAAATGCTTCACATAATACTTGATACACAGTAAGTACTCAATAAAACTTAACTATTACTCATATATTCTTTCAGTATCATCAACTACCAACTAAATGTCCATTTCTTGTGTAGAAGGTACTAGAGACACAAAAGACATAAATGATACTATCACAAAAGATATATGATCTAGTTTAGGGAGGTACAATTGAAGAATGAAAAGAAATGCAAGTACACATCTGAAAATAAAAGATAAATCATTCCAAAGTGAGTGATAGGAGAGAAGTAGGGTTAGTCCAAGAAGGTTTCATGTAATAAGTGAATATAATCTGCATTTTGAGTTAAATGAAATCTGCAGGCTAATGGAAATTGGGGAATAATCTTCTAGGCAAAGAAAAAAAATGTCACATGAAGAAAATTAGCAACATGGAATGAGGAACTGTGATGCTAAGGTAATTTAAATAAGAGAAAATAAAGATGCCCCACAAAAATAGAAAAAAATAAAGAAGTCCAATAAAAACAGAGAGGTCATTTTCAGGAATTTGATATAAGCTGCAGTAATTAGGAAAAAGAAACTAGATGACTGCTAAAAAAAGGAACAATAAAAAAATCACTGTAGTTTCTGGGAAAAGAAAAATAACTTGTCAAAAATTACATTTTGAAAGGTTGTGCCAGCAACTGTAGGCTGCATACATTGGGTCAAGGAAATACCAGAAGCACAGAGGTGGCAGGTGAAGCTCTTTGAGCAAACGAACTCTCTCTGAGGGAGTTATTAGAGGAAATAAAAGCAGAGAGCAAGGCCAAACTTGATGAATGTCCACAATTAGCTTCAGCCTGTAAAAGAGAGCGATATAAAAAATACAGGAGGAGAAGTGAGAAGAAGGTGCATAAGAAGTACGGAAGAAAGTTTGGTCTCTAATGCACACAGCTATAGAAGAATTTGAGAAGAATATGAATTAGAAGGATGGGGAGGCAAATTTGGGTTTGAAAATAGTTATTAGGGTAAAAACTGAAATCAGAAAGGTAGCTTGATGCCAGATCATGTAGAACTAGATCAATGTAGGATTCCTGCATTATCCTTTTACACAATAAAAAATATGAAGCAATCATGATTGGATCTATATTTTAGAGCAATAATTCTACCCAACAGTATAAAGAAAATAATGAGGACAAAGCAAGTTGAAGGCAAGGAGATATTTCAGGGATTACCTACAAAACTCAGTGTGAGAGAAGTGGACATAGGAAAGAGAAGAAGAGGAATTTAAGCAAAATCTGAGATGTGGGATCAATGTGACCTAGTAGCTAACAGGTCTTCTTAATTTCTGGCCTTTATAATAAATTATCCAGTTTGGGCATAAAGAGGAAAGATTACAAAGCATTTGTTTTGAAAATGCTGAGTGTGAAGGACCTGTAAGCTATTCAAATAGGCAGGTAATAACTGGTATCTAGAATCTGGAAGAGAGAAGCAATAACTGTTTATAGGAAAGACTGTAAACCTTACAGTGACATGGGCATATGAATATTCCTAATGTGTCTAGTTACCCAAATACTTTCCTAATCTGCTGCACAGCAGTTTAAAATAGTGATCATCTTAACTGTAATTGGCTTTTATATGATGGGTACATGCTGTCTATTGTATTTCAAATTAATTCAATTTCATTTGGAAGAATTGTTATTTCCTTGGCCACGTACAAAATTAAATTTAGTACCATTTTTCAGACAGTAATTTTTAGAAATATTAACATAAGACAGACAGTAAATTCTTAATGATTCAATTTTATAAAACAGAAATCTATCTGAACAAGATGAGTCATAATGTTATGTGTAAAACTAAAAACATTTTTTAAATAATATCATTTGTATAAAAAGATCAATCTAATGGTCTGATACATAAGTGATTGTAATTTTTAAAATTTAAATTGGTTTCCTTTTACAGCAGTACATTATATTTTTCAAACAAAGATTTCTTAGGAGATTTAATATAACCATATGATCATGCAAGCAGGGAAAATTCTATCACCAATCACTCAGTTGCTTCATTTTGGACCGATGACAATTAGTTAATTAGATTTTTACAGGATATATTAAAGGACACTGTCAAATTTCTTTTCAAAGTTTATATAAAGACACAGAACTGAATGCAGTATAATGTACTTATGTTTCCTCTCACGAGCTGTGAGTCTGGTGCTGCATATTGAGGGCACAATTTTTAACTTTAAAGCTCAAACTCTTATGGCATGATTATGTTGAAGATTAGTATCTCCTAACAGAATTTCCCCATTTATCCTCTCTTCTCCACCGAAATAAAACTTTTGTTATTTTTTTTTTTAATTAATTGCCAAGGGTTTGTTTGTTTCTTAAGCCAACAATGTTATCTTTCTTTGGTAGTGATAAATGTTTTTCCTCTGTCTCTTAAATCTACAGTTTTACTCCGTGTTATCACTGCTTCCCCTCAATTCTAGAGATGTCTTACAAATACAAAATAGAAAACCTCAATTTAGAGAGAATTATCAGGAAATATTAATAACAATTCTGACAAAGCTACCACGCATTTTTAAATGATACTCTAACGTCATTTTCTTGACAAGGAAAATAACTGAACCTTGAAATCTAGACATTCTTTTAGAAGATAATTTTTAGCTCAAAGTAGCATTTAATAAATAGTCACTCTTGCATGAAATGCTAATGATGACAATGAGGTCAGATTAGAAATCTTCAGCTTAATGATGGTAATTTATACAAAGTATGAGAGAAAACAAAAATATTCTTTTTTTTTTTTTTTTTTTTTTTCCGAGACAGAGTTTCGCTCTTGTTACCCAGGCTGGAGTGCAGTGGCGATCTCGGCTCACCGCAACCTCCGCCTCCTGGGTTCAGGCAATTCTCCTGCCTCAACCTCCTGAGTAGCTGGGATTACAGGCACGCGCCACCGTGCCCAGCTAATTTTTTGTATTTTTAGTAGAGACGGGGTTTCACCATGTTGACCGGGATGGTCTCGATCTCTTGAACTCGTGATCCACCCGCCTCGGCCTCCCAAAGTGCTGGGATTACAGGCGTGAGCCACCGCGCCCAGCTTAACAAAAATATTTTTACATGTTGGAGAGGTTACCTTAGGGCACTGTTAAGTTTTGAGCCTTGCTGTCATTATGTTAAAACCATATATTCTAAGAACAGTATGTTCCATTTCCTTTTTGTTAAGACTGCAATTTTTAAGTCATTTAAATAATTCACAGAAAAAATAGTAATCTTAAAAATTAATTCTAGTATGCCCTAGATGACAGGCAAGTGTTGAAAAATAAATTTTTCATCTAAGCCCTATAATGAGTGACATGGCCATCTGGAGTGCTAATTCTAAATCTTCTGAGACTGCTATTAATTTTTCTTTATCCTTATGCAAATATTTGCTTTGTCCTAAAGTCTTGCTCACTCAGAGCCTCTGTCCTTGTAGATAATTTTTTTTAATAGACATACACATATCCCAACCTCACTTTGGTTGAATTATAACTTGCATACTGTAAAGTGCACAAGTCACGCATATGGAGCTCCATGTGTACATACCTATGATGTACATCTAGAACCTCCCAATCAAAACGTAAGTCATTTCTCACACTCCACAACGCGCTACTGTGCTCTTACCCAGTCAATAATCAACGCTCAAAGGTAACTACTCTTTTGACTACCATCATCACAGATCACTTTTGCCTGCTCCTGGATTTCACATAAATTGAATGCATTCTATCACATCTGTTTTTTTTTTCACCCAACATTATGTTCATGAGATTAATCAATATCATTGCATGAAGTAGTTTTTCTTCATTTCAGTATTTCCTTGAAGAATACGCCAATTTACAGATTCTTTTTGTGGCTCATGGACGTTTGGTTGTTTCCAGTTTTTTAATATAAATAATGCCACTATAGACATTTTTTATAAGCAATGTATTTTTATTTGCTTAGTTTTAGGTTTCATATATGTTACTTCGTGTGTTAACTTTTATTAGCTGCAGAATAACACACAGCTTCCCAACTGGTGGTACCAATGTACCCTCCCACTATTCAATGTACTTTCTATTTAGCATTTTAACACTCTTGGTAGAATGGATCTCTTTTATAATTAAACTACACTTTTTGTCAGCTGAACATAAAATTTATCCATCAAAGTGCTCTTCTTTTAATTTAGGGTGCCTCTTTCCTCAACAAATAAATGACTTACATAAACAGCAATTTTAGGATATAAGATGAAGAGTGGGAAATCCATAATTCAACATAATTATCAAGTGTAATATTGGAATACATTGAATGAATGTATTTTTAAATGTAATTTTAACAAATCTCAGAAGTGTTTTGAATGCCATTCTGGTCCTGCTATAAAATTATGTAAGTTACTCATAGTAATGGTCTGAGTTTTGTGACAGGGCCCACCATATTGAAAATACATCCAACATATTTAAATGCATAGTTAAAATTAAGTAAGGGCAGATTCAAATTTCTTATCACTACATACAATGCAGAAAATATCAAATAAGAATCTTGGCACAGTTGATCAGGTTAAAAGACAGAACACAGCTATTTAAATTCAAATGGACCGCAGCAGCTCCACGTTACATTAAGGGGAAAAACAGCGTAAGTCATCCTGCCAGTATAGATGCAGAAAGTTAGTTTTATACATAAGTACATGTTTCTTTAAGTCCATATGAAGATTTTTGTTTTAACAAAAGTTTGATACAGCCAGAAAAGAGACTATGGCTTTGCTGAGAATCTGGGTCACAGAACACAAAACTCAGCCTGCTTCTACAATGAAGGAAAAGAGCAAACATGCAATAATGTAGAACATGGATAGAATCCTGTAGCTACGATGTACTAGTGGTATTAAGCTAGGCATTAACTCTTCCTGATATTCCACTTCCTTTTCTCTACAAAGGAATGTAATATCTACCTAGAAAAGTATTGTGAGTATTAAGTAAGGTGGTAATTCCAAAGAGCCAATAGACTTCCTGGTACATTTCAGAGGGCTTCAACTTCACATTAGTCACCTGGAAAGCTGTTAAAAATCTCAATGCCCAGGACACATCCCAGACCAATTAAATCAGAATCTCTGTGGGTAGGACCCCAGGAACCAGTATTTCTTAAATTTCCCAGGTAATTCTGAGTTTGCCGTCAAACTGTAGATACTTAAAAGAGATCCATATACTAACGGTATAAATAGAGAAGACAGAGCAGATACCATTTAGTGGGGTGTGGTAGTAGAGAAAGAAATGCAAAACCGGCCGGGTGCAGTGGCTCACACCTGTAATCCCAACACATTGGGAGGCCAAGACGGGTGGATCACCTGAGGTCAGGAGTTGAGATCAGCCTGGCCAACATGGCAAAACCCTGTCTCCATTAAAAATATAAAACTCAGCGGGTTTGGTGGAATGCGCCTGTAATCCCAGTTACTCTGGAGGCTGAGGCAGGAGAATCTCTTGAACCCATGAGGCGGAGGTTGCCGTGAGCCGAGATCATGCCATTGCACTCCAGCCTGGGCAACAACAGTGAAACTCCATCTCAAAAAAAAAAGGAAAGAAAAGCAAAACCACAGTGAGAATCAGGAGGCATTCCACATAGGATAGACTCAAATCATGGAGAAGCAGTAGGAACAGCATGCAGTAACTCCAATGACAATTCTCTCCCATCATGACTTTGACTCAGTCTGTCAGGTCTTTGCAGTGTCAGAAACATCTGCTTTATCTTCATGCCCAATTTGCTTTATTCCTTTTCCTTTCCAATTTAGCACTTGACTTTCATAAAATGAATGCATGCAAAAGAAAGTCTATTTTAGGCTATGAAGAATATTTTATTAATATAGATGTACAGAAATATAAGTTAAAAGGTTTCCTAGATTTCATAAATTTCACCATGCTAAAATTATTAGGCCAATTTACCTTTGGAGGAAAGAACATCAATCTTCCTTCCAAAACACTTTGAAGATAAATTGTCATAATTTAATCCTTTCTACTATAGCTCCCCTGTTATATTACGTGAAATATTTAAAGTATCATTTTTCTAAACTGTCCAAAATAGGACATTATAGCATATAAACTTTGGCAAAGTCTTCAAGACAACAAATGTTAAATTCTATGCCTAAGTTAATAAATATGTATGCTTATTCAATTTTTTAATGAATAAATCCCAGGAATCAAAGAAATATTGAGAAAATTATTACGCCAGTCTTATTATGTTAAGTAGTTCAAATAACTATTTAAAATATAAATATCTTTTGAATTTTATTCTTTTTATTTTAGTTGTAGGAATAGGGTAATGTGTGTTACTAAGTGTTCACAATATATGAATGCTTTTCTTTTGCAATTTTTAATTTTATTATCCTTCTAGTTTAACAGAACTTACAGTCATGACTACAAAAATAAAAGACAAACTGAATATTTCCAGTGAATTTTACGAACTAAGGCATGTAATACCCATGATCCAATTGAAAATACTCATTATGTTTCTCAATGATTGAGATAATTGCCTGGACTCAACTCTGCACTTTGTTGCTTAGCTTATGTATAAATTATTTGAAATGTCATCTATAAGCTATCTCAAAACTCCTGTGATTATGAAAGTTTTATAATCATATCAGTTTAGAGCTAGAGCAATCCAGAGAAAGCATGTAGCTCATTCAACTCTTAATTCCTCAGATGAAGAAACAGATTTAGACAACCTAAATTTTCAATCATATCCAATTAGTTGTAAAGGAGATTAGCATCCAGATCTCATGCTTACAAATCCAGTGTTTTCCATTTGTTTCTTATGATGGCATGATATCTTCAGTCATGCTAGAATTTAAAAAAATATATATAATACCTCATCGATTTTAGTGTGTCTGTGAAATCAAACAGGTACATTGCTAATTAAAGGAATTTAATGTTATTAATTCTTTTTTAAAAAGTTGCCTGCAAGTCATTTTCTTGTAGGTTGAATCTCTTTTAAGTTCAATAAAGTGTACTGATTGAGAGAAGTATTTTAAAGCATCTTTAGAAAAATACATGGCTAGTTACAATGTATTACTTAAATATATTTGATCCAGCAGCATTGGCATCACTAAAAGATTGTTAGAAAGGCTGAAAGTCAGGATGCATCCCAAATCCAATTAAACAGTATCTGCATCTTATTGGCTTCCCAGGAGCCCCGGAAAGCTGTATATTCACTCAGGTTTGAGAAGTATGGAAGTCAGCTCCAGCCCACCCAGGGAAAGGGATATTAAATACAATCTGGTCAGCAGGCCTCGTTGATCAGATAATGTCAATTTGAGACTGTACTTTTAATGAAGATCTCATAGCTAATCTGAGGCTAAGTTAGAATTTAGGCATTCCAACTCCCTACTATGCCATGTTAGAGCATTATACGATACTTCATGCCTCTGAGCAAATCCATTCCTCCATACTGATAGTAGAAGCAGGGAAAGCAATCTACACCTCAGACTGCTACCACTTTTCTGGTTCCAAGCCATCTTACACTAAATATAGGACTAAAACAGACAAACAAACAAACAAAGTGCCATAAAGCTTTCTGCCACACAGGGATGCAAAAGGGAAGAAAAGCTAGTGCAGTTTATACATGCAACAGCAACATTTCTTGTGAGTGTTAAGGTTTCCTGAAGATTTTGGTAGAGAATCTTTATTGATTTAGGAAAGAATTCCCTTTGATTTTACTTTGTGCTGAGAATTTTGGTTATAAATAATTACTTAATGCTATTAAATGATTTTCTGCAACTTTTTTAGATATGTTTTTTCTTTTTAACATGTTAATATGGTGAACTGATTTTCAAAGTTTGAGCCACATTGTAGTCATGAAATGAAATCATAGTGATATTTTCCTACAGGTTTGCTTTTTTATTTGTTCACTATTCCTTTGTGCAGAATTTCCTAATGGGATCAGTTTTTTTTCTTCTGAAAATAAGTAATTTAGAAGTTTCTCTGGTGTACATCTGTTGATGTTGAATTATCTCAGCTTCTGTCATTTTGAAAATATCTTTCATTTGCCTTTATTTGTAAGGGGCAATTTTCCTGGATATAATTCCAGGGTATAAGTACTCTAAGCTCTTGAAAAACATGAGTCAGTGTCTTCCATCGTCAACTGTTGCGATAAAAATGTTAGATGGTGGAGTAGGAAGCATGAAAAAAACTGTCTCTCTACCTAAACAACAAATGCCCTGCTAGAATCTGTTTGATGGAAATATTTTGGAATTACTGAGTCTATTAAAGGCTTGCAATTTTTGGTAAAGCATCAATGGTAAATTTCTGCTCTAAGCATAATAGTACCTCCCCATTCTCAAGCCTCATCCTTCTGAAGGAAAAATGTGCAGGGATTAGAAGAGTAGACTGCACACAGCTTGTGGATACAGGGTGCCCTCAAAGCACCCTGTCCTCAAAATATTAGGAATCTGTGCTCCTGTCAGTAATTGCTGCTTCTGACCACAGAGATGCAGAAAAAAGATGGGCAGCCATTTGTTGCACTCCTACCCACTGTTGCCAACAAATCCCTCTTGAACTGAAGTGACTTTCAGAAAATTTCAGGGAACACAACATTATCCATCTATTCCTCATTTCTCATTTTTTCTATTTTTCTCATTTTAGCAGCAAGACATAGAAGTCCAGGACATTGAAAAGCAGTTTCATATGTGGAGAAAATTATAAAGTGACCGTGTATCCTGAGGAAAAGACAGATTCAAAAAAGACCTGAGAAGACCTTAAGTTTACACTTCAAAGTAATTCTTATTATAAAGACAGCATGAAAATTAAATAATAATAATACTATAATAATGAAAACCAAAACACCCTGAAAAGGAAGGAATGTTATTTCCAAATTTACTGCATAGATTCAAATGTCCGGCTTCAGCAATCTTCAGAAGATATTCGAGGAAGCAGTAAAACATGACCCACTCAAAAACAAAAAAAGAAAAAAAGTGACAGAAACTGCCCTTGAAAAAGACCTGGGGGCAGACATTCTAGACAAAGACTTTAAGACAACTGCCTCAAAGATCCTAAATGGCATCTTTAAGATATGGAGTCAAGAAAATAATTAATTAAAAAAGGAGATGGGAAATCTAAAATGACCCAAAAAGAAAGTCTAGAGATGAAAAGTACAATAACAGAAATGAAAATTTCAGTAGAAGTATCCAATGACAGGGTTGAGTAGGCAGATAAAAGAATGAGCAAAGTTGAGGAAAAGACAATGAAAATAAGCGAATCTGAATGAAATTTTAAAAATGTTTAAGAAACGTGAACAGAACCTTTGAAACACAATCAAGCCAATTAACTTACATGTTGTGAAAATCTTAGAAGTAAGAGATCTAGATGAAGGCAGAAATAACATTTAAAGATACAATGACTTAAAGTTCTCCAAATTTGATAACAGACATGAATGCAAACATCCAAAATGTCAATGAACTTCAGTTACAACGAATTCAAAGAGAACAACTTCAAAACACATTATAATAAAACTTTGAAAAGAAAAAGGCAAATAGAAAATTTTTAAGGCAGTAAAAAGCATCTCATCACATAGAATGGATCCTAAATGGATATTAAAATCCTTAAATTAATATCTTTAAATGGATATTAAAATCCAACCCCCATAGTAATCAAAGAGAATAGCCGTAGAAAATACACATAAGAAAATGAGAAAGGAATTAAATATTTCAATATAAAAAATAAACTGAAGAAGAAAACATTAATGCAGGAAATATGGAACACAAGCTATAAGGTATAAAGAAAACAGACAGAAAAACACAGAAATACATCCCTCTTTATCAATAATCACTTAAAATGCAAATGGATTAAATCTTTTTCTCAAAAAGCAGAGATTTGAAAAATGGTTTTTAACATAATGTTCCAACTAAACGAGATCTTACAAGACACTCACTTTAGTCCAAAGACACTAATAGATTGTGAGAAAGAGGACGAAATAAGATAGTCCAGGCACATTGTAACCAAAAGAAAGCAGGGGTGGATATACAAATATCAGATAAAATATACTTTAAGTAAAGAAGGTTATAAGAACCAAAGTACATTAGATATTAATAATAAGTTTTCATAGAGGAAGAAAATGTAATAATAATAAACATTTGCAAACCAAATAACAGACAATCAAAATATATAAAGAAGAAAAGGTTTGAAGGGAAAAATACACAGTTCTATAATAATAGAGACTTCAGTGTCCCACACTGAATAATAGATAGCACAACTAGACAGAAGATAGTAAAAAAACAAAGGATTTAATCAATAAAATACACCAGCTAAATCTAACAGACTTATACAGAGAACATTCTACCCAACAGCAACAGCATATATATTCTCCTCATATTCACATGGGACATTTTCAGGATAGACCATAGGCTAAGGCAAAAATCAAGTCTCAATAGATTAATAAAGACAGAGATAATACAAAATATCTTCTCCAGCCACCACGGAATGAAGTTAAAAATCAGTAACAGGAGGAAAACTGAAATTCTTAAAAAATTGTGAAAATTAAACAACATATTTTTAAACAACCAATGGATAAAATAAGCAACCACAATGGAAATTTAAAAATACTTAGATATGGATAATAATGAAAACACACACCAAAATTTGGGGAACACAGTAAGTATAGTGCTAAAGGGCAAATGTATACTGTCAAATGCTTATATTAAAAATAAGAAGATCTCCAATCAACAACCTGACTTTACAACTTAAGAAACAAGAAAATGAAAAACGAATTAAATCCAAAGCTAGAAGAAAGCGGGAAATAGTAAAGATTATAGCAGAAATAAGGAAAATAGATCTTAGAAACACTAGAGAAACTAACAAAACAAAAGTTGATTCTGTGAAAAGGTCAGCAAATCTAATGAACTTTTAACTAGATAAACTAAGAAAAAAATCAAATTATTAAAATCAGAATCAAAGTGGGGACATTACTACAAATTCTACAGAAATAGTAAAGCTATAAGACTATAGTTAATAATTCTACATTGACAAATTAGATATCTTAGATAAAATGGATGAATTTTTGAAGCATGAGCACTGTAATCACTAAATGACAAAGAAATAAGAATCTGAATAGATCTATAATTAGTAAGAAGATTTAATCAATAGCCAAAATTCTCCTGATTTAAAAAAGAAAAAAAAAGTATAGGCACGGTGGCTCACACCAGTAATCCTAGCACTTTGGGAGGCTGAGTCAGGTGGATCACTTGAGGTCAGGAGTTTGAGACCAGCCTGACCAACATGAAGAAACCCTGTATCTACTGAAAATACAAAATTAGCTAGGCATGGTAGTGCATACCTGTAATCTCAATTATTAGGGAAGCTGAGGCAGGAGAATCACTTGAACCCAGGAGGCAGAGGTTGTGGTGAGCTGAGATTGCACTATTGCACTCCAGCCTGGGTAACAAGAGCGAAACTCCATCTCAAAAACAAAAAAAAAAAAAAAGGAAAGAAAAAAGACTGTTTTCACTAGTGAGTGAATTCTACCAAACATTTAAAGATAAACTAATACTAATACTTCTCATTCTTTTCCAAAAAAATTGAAGAGAAAGAAACATTTCTTAATTTACTCTATAGATCCAGCATTAACTCTGATAGCAAAACTAAAGGAACTAGAAGAAAAAAGCATAAAAGACCAATATCCTTTGTGAATACTGTGAAAATCCTAAAAATACTAGCAAACTGAATTCAGCAGCATATAAAATTAATTATACACTGTGACCAAGTGGAATTTATTCCTGGAATGCAAGGATATTTCAACAAATAGCAATCAATAAATGTAATGTACAACATTAACAGAATGAAAGGAAAAAAAAGAGTATATGATCATCTCAATTAATATAGAAAAGCATTTGACAAAATTCAACAACCTTTAATGATGAAAACATCAATCCTAAAACTATAAAACTCTTAGTAAAAAAGCTTCACAATATTGAATTTGGCAGTGATTTCTTAGATATGACATAAAAGGCATAGACATCAAAAGAAAAAATGGACAAAATGAACTACATGATTTTTTTAAAATTGTACATCAAAAGATTCTATCAGCAGAAAATTTTAACCACAGAATTGGAGTCTGTATTTGTAAATCATATATCTAAAAGGAATTAATATTCAGAATGTATAGTGAATTCTTAAATCTCAATAACAATAGCAGCAAAAATTTAATAATCTGATTTTTAAAATGAGCAAATAATCTGAATAGACATTTCTCCAAAGAAGATATGCAAATGGACAATAAACACATGAAACTATGCTCAACGACACTACTCCCTGAGAAAAAGTGAATTAAAACTTTCAATGAGATATCACCTCACAACTATTAGGATGATTATGATAAAAATCAGAACAGAAAGTACATCTTGGTGAGGATGTGGAGTAACCACAAACCTTATGTGCTCTTGGTGGGAATACAAAGTAGTATTGCCACTGTGGAAAATAGTATTGTGGCTCCTCAAAAAATTTAAAGTAGATTTATCATATGATCTGTTAATTCCATGTCTGATAAATATATCCAAAATGTTGAAAGCAGGGTCTCAAAGACATATTTGTACACTCGTGCTCATAGCAGCATTATTCACAACAGCTAAAACTGGGAAGCATCACAACAGTCCATTACAGGATGAATGAATAAGCAAAATGTGGTATATAAACACAACGGATTATTATTCAGCCTTAAAAAGGAAGAAAATTCTAAAGTATGGTAAAATGTAGATAAAATTTGAGAAAATCTTGCTAAGTGAAATAAGCTAGTCATTAAAAAGTAGGTTACTGTATGATTCCACTTAGGTGATGCTACAGTTTAAATGTGTCCCACAAAGTTCATGTGAGATATTAATTGCATTAATCCCCAATGCAGCAGTTTTCAGAGGTGGGACCTTTAAGTGGCTGATTAAGTTACCAGGTCACCAGGACTCTGCCTGCATGAAATTCTTAATGTCATTATCATGGAAGTGAGTTAGTTATTGTAAGTGTAAGCTTGTTATAAAACCCAGTTTGGCCTTCTCTTCCCCTTCCACCTTCCAGCATGGGTGATATATCAAGAAGGTCTTCACCAGATGAAGGCCTCTCAATCTTGGGCTTCCTAGTTTCCAAAATTGTCAGAAATACATTTTTTACCCATACTGTGGTATTTTGCTATAGCAATATAAAATGGTCTAAGACATGAGGTACTTAAGAGTAGTCAAAAATGATAGAGACAGAAAGTAGAATGATAGTTACAAGGAACTGGCGGGTGAAGGGGAAATTATTATTTAATAAAAATAGAGTTCCCATCATACAAGAAGAAAATAATTCTGTAGATCAATTATGGTCATGGTTGTACAAACAGTCTGAAATTATTTAATACCACTGAACCATACACTTAAAAATGGTTAGGATGTTAAATTTTACGTTATGTGTATTTTACCACAATAAAAAGTTCTGGAAAAAATAGTTGGATATAAATATCATCTTTATTCCATTGTTAATCATCTGTATTTTCCCTCTGTCTGTGAGATCTCTTTGTCGCTAGCATTCTGTATTTTCACTATGCCATATCCAAATGTAGATTCTTATCTTTCTGGCTTTTGTTTACAATGTGTCCCAACTTTTTATCATTTTTAGAAACTATTTCAGCTACTTTTATCTTAAATATTTGTTTATGCCCCTACTATATTCTCTCTTTGAGAAAATTCAATTAGATATATGTTGAATTGCATTTATCTTTCATTCTTTTTGACTTAAAACAATTTTTTTCATCTCATTTTCTCTCTGTGCTGCAATCTAGATAATTTTTAGATATACCCCACTCTACTGAAAATCTTTTCCCCCAGCTCTTTGAGAAATAATTGACAAACAAAAATATTAAATATTTAAGGTGTGTATTGTGATGCTTTCATACATGTATACGTTGTGAAATACATTACTACAATCAAGCTAATTAATATATCCAGCATCTCATATAGTTACCATTATTTTGTAGTGAGAACTCATAAGATCTACCATCTTAGCAAATTTCTAGTATATGATACATTATTAATAATTGTAGCCACACGATGTACATTAGATCCCCAGGCTTTCTTCATGCTGACTAACCAAAGCTTTGTAACCACTGACTCACATCTCACCATGCCTTTTTGATTATTCCTACTGTTCAGTTTTTCAGTTTAGTGAATTCAGTTTTTAAAATGATTATGATTTTCCTTTCCAGAAATTCAACTTTATTCTCTTTCAAATATAACTGGCAATTTTTTATAGTCATTTATGCCTTTTGCATGCTTTCAAATCCATCTTTGTTTGTCTGTTCAAAGAGATTAATGTAATTGTTTTATAATCTGTATATAGTGATTTTATTATGTCAACAGTCTTTGCAAATTTAATCTGCATTTTAAACCCTTTTATAATATCTTATTTCTACACATGTAGCATTATTTTGTTTTTAAAATCAATGTTCTTTGGAGTTTCTTTTCTACATGAGAACAATTAAAGTTGTGTATTTTATTTTTTCCCCATACAGAGAAGTTGGGCATTTTCATCAGTTACACACTTGGGACACCAAATCCCCAAGATCACTTTTCATTAAAGTTTATGTTTGGAGCTATACAAGCTAGTGTGAATGGGGGTCCCAATGCCCTAGGAAAGGTGACACATGATTAGGAATTCTTAGGGAGACACTTTATTTTTATTAATTTACCTCTTGGCATTGACTGATGAGACTAAGAGAACCAGATTTCATCCTTCTCCCATTGAGGTAACAGTCCTAATTCATCTCAGCTTTATAGGAGGATAGGGCATGGAAGTCTTGCCAGCATTCAGGAGGTAGTCTGCATCATTTTGTTAAGTGAATAATTAAGTGCTTCTCAAAGAGAAGTTATTTCCCATATTAAATTTACCACTTCAGTAGCACTTATTAATACTCTTTAGAAGTAACATTTTATTTTGCTTCATTACAGTAAGAAAGGAGCCAATGAGATTTTCAGAAAAAGTTGGGTAGCATAAAAAAATTTCTGAAACATAAATAAACAAGCATGTTGTGTGCAGTTAATTATTTGAGCCTTTACCCACAATCCTCTTCTATATAACTAGAATTTCTGTACGTAGACATTGTTTCTTAAAGCTGTGCCTTAAGATGGAATCAATCCATGTGCATTACATTTTGGGAACATTTAGGCCATAGAGATACTGGCTATACCAAAAATGCTTCCCATCACTACCACCTGCCTTCCCTGTAAATCTGTGCTGCAACTTTCTCTAGAAAGATGTACTATTACCATAACAGAATGAGCAATTTGAATAAACCTTCGCATGTCCCCATTGAGTGGTATAATTGATCTAACAATAATTCTTTAGGTAACTTTTGATTGCTAAAACATGAATCAAGTATTTCTGAAATGGATAGAAGGGTCCTATATGCCTAGGGTATCCTCATATATATTATAAATGGCTCTACAGAAATACAAAGTTCACCCTGCTATCTCCTCACCATGCCTCTGCTTCCATGCAGAAAATGGCAAATTTCTTCAGTTCAAAGAACACCAGAATTTAGCTTAAGTAACATGCCTAATATCATTCCATCAGTAAAAGAAGTGCAGTTCCCCAACTGAGGTGAAATTCAAGTAACTGTCAGCGGTTCATATTATCTCTCGCTGCGTCTGTAAGATTATTTCAGTTGGGAAAAAGAGTAGCGGCAGATACTTGTAAAGCTTTTTACAAACGCTTGAAATTTTCCTCAGGGAACTTTCAACTTTTCTGTCTGTTTGACCCGTCAGAGAAAGTTCATTCTCTAAATGAACCACAGTTTTTGTTTTTTTTGTGTTTGTTTTTTTGTTTGCCACAGAACCATCAGTCTTACCAATGCCGAACTGCAGCCCTGAATCTCTCCCACCACTCAAACTTCACTATCTGAATACTAAATGATTTTATACCAAGAACCTCCATTTTATCAATTTCTTTCTTATAATAAATACAAAACTGTATGTCTGCTTTGAGAACAAAAAGATTGCTATTTATTTCCTTCCTTTTTCCTCATTTTGAGGGAGAAAAGCATGAAAAAGAAAAGGACTATTATCTTTTATCTTCTATTGCAATTGCATGGTTTGAAAACCTTAATGCCAAATCTAATAGCTGAATGTTATTAATATCCCATATTACAAGGAAGACAGGAAATCAGGAAAAGTAAAGTAAAAGTTTGACAAGTTCCATTAAATGTCTGCTGATGTTTTTCTATAATACTGAGATTTTTTCAAGATAATTTAACTGTATTTCCTAATTTTATACATGTAAGATATATGCTCTTCAGATGCCTTGCTATGAAGAATAAATCTGTTCCTGTTACACAGCACTTGTTATGAAAGATTCTCACAGTTGTATAGCTCATTTGGCCACACCAAATGACACTGTGCCACATCATTAATTTATGCAACTTTCTTGGCTGTTAGCCTGTTGATTATACCACCTGTTGTGTGTACTGCTTGTCTCTCTCACTGTGTTTGATATTTTGTTGCTACATCAAAATTAATAAGTTACTATTTGTATTATTTTGCTTCTTCATTCTACTATATAAATTATTTAGTAATTTCTTTAGGTAATTGCCACTTACCATTTTTATTACAATAATTATAAAGATAATTCTTACAATAATAATGAATAAAATGATAAACATAATTACCATTTTCCAAAGCATTTTTACATATTGTATTCACAACAATACTGTAAAATAAGAAAGGTCTATTATCCTCTTTGCACAAAAGAAAAAACAGATTAAGAATTATAAGGCAACCTGTCCAATATTATATAATTTGTAATATTTATACAGGATACTCAGATATGCAGAAGAAATTCCACTTCAGAGAGCACCAAATTACCATCACATTGATTTTCAAATGTCTAATTTAAATATCTAGATAACTAAATCTCTGGTCATTTGTTAGAAAATAAGCATGTAATTTTCCAGAGACATATATTATAGATAGTTATTAAGTTCTAATATTAACCCTCAAATAACTAATTCCTCTTAAATAAATGTGAAAAATAAATAAGACAAACAGAGACTAACATTCCTTTTAGAAAACTACCAGTTTATCCTGAAGTAACTGGTTGCTTTCTCCTTCAGCATAAAGAGAAAAGGTTTAGCTCTAAAACTGTTCTGTAATGACTGGAATTCAGAAATGTGGAAGAGTACATCCTGCTTTCATTTATGTGACAATAAAAACAGAAATGAAATTAAGTTAGTCCATGCAATTGTTATGGAAGAATTAGTATAATTATAGATCAAATTTTACATCTTTTTAAAAAATAAATTTAGAATATGTATACAGTTGGTAATGTCCATTCACAGAAGGAATAACTAAAAAGGACAAATATTTGGAATGTCATCCTGATTAACTGATGGTTTCTCACATTCAGCTTGAGCAGAGTCAATAAAAACATTACCTTGATGAAGATACAAACATAAGAAAATGTAGTCAATATTTACAATAGAGAGATAAATGATCAATAAAATTCCCTATTTTTTTTTTTTTAATTTATAATCCAGCCTGCAGTTCTGCTTATCTTGTAAGTAGATAGAGTCACTAAGGAGGCTCCTGCAGGGTGCAAGGATGCCCGCAGTCAAGCTCACCACTCTGGAAAGCAAGCAGTGGTGTCTTCAGCTAAATGCATTAGAGAACACTGTCAGTTCTATGCTCCTAGAATATTGTGAGGCACAGAAAAATGAATCAGTAAGAGGTTGGCATTCCAGCTCTTACAGCAACTTCTCTGTCATTTATTCCCTTTTATTTCCTTACTGAGTACCCAAGCCCATGAGAGCTCACCTCTTGCATCAACATGACGTCAATGTGAGACATGTAGTCAAAGGAGATCCTTTTGGAACTTTAAGGTTTAATGAGTACACTAGTGCATTTTTGACTTGCATGGGGCCTGTAGCCCCTTTGGTTTGGCCAATTTCTCCTATTTGAAATGAGCGTATTTACCCAATGCCTGTACCCCCATTGTATTTAGAAAGTAACTAACTTGCTATAAACTTTACAGGCTCGTAGGTAGAAGGGACTTGCCTTATCTCAGATGAGACTTTGGACTCCGACTTTTGAGTTAATGCTGGAATGAGTTAAGACTTTGGGAGACTCTTGGGAAGGCGTGACTGTGTTTTGAAATGTGAAGAGGGACCGAGGTGGACTGACATGGTTTGGCTGTGTTCCACCCAAATTTCACCTTAAACTGTAATTCCCATAATCCCCATATGTTGTGGGAGGGACCTGGTGGAGGTAATTGAATCGTGGGGTCCATTACTCTCATGCTCTTCTCATGATAGTGAGTGAGTTCTCAGAAGATCTGATGGTTTTATAAGGGACTTTGCCCCGTCTTTGCTCTGCACTTCTCATTCCTGCCAACATGTGTAAAAAAACGTGCTTTGTTCCCCTTCCGCAAAGATTGTAATTTCCCTGAGGCCTCGTCAGCCCTGTGGAACTGTGAGTCAGTTAAATCTCTTTCCTTTATAAATTACTCAGTCTTGGGTATTTCTTCACAGCAGCATGAGAACAAACTAATACACTGAGATTTACCTTCAAAATATTTTTTATAAGAATAGGTAAATGTTTCTCTGTATTCTATTTTTAGGTTTAATACTGGGATCAACTTTGGTACAGAGGCTATTTATGTTGTTTTTAACACTTCATGTACATATTCAAAACTAAAACAATATATTCTCAATCAATGCTTCATGAAAAAAGAAGTAAATGCATTATATGGTCCCAAGGAACTACTGAATTATTCATTCCTCGAGTTAGGGGCAAATTGGTAATTATGTTGTGAGACAGGATACATTCATCCCTTTAGAAAACACACTGAAAGCTTCTCCAGCCAATCTATGAAAGGATGTTTTCTGACTGATGGAAGATCAGTCTGAAATCTAATATCAGACTCATTGTAGGAAAATAAAGTGGGCCAGGAATGGTGGCTCATGCCTATAATCCCAACACTTTGAAAGTCCAAGGTGGTAGGATCACTTGAGGTTAGAAGTTTGAGACCAGCCTGGGCAATATAGTTAGATCCCTCTCTACAAAAAACAAAATAAAAAATTAGCTATGCATGGTGGCACATATTTGTAGTCACATCTATTCAGGAGGCTGAGGCAGAAGGATCATTTGAACTCGGAAGTTAGAAGCCACAGTGAGCTATGATGGTACCACCGCACTCCAGCCTGGGCAATTGGGATAATCTGAACTGAACACTGCCATGGTTGATTTTCCTAACTCAGTTGGAAATCATTTCATATTTTTCAAGATAAAGTTCTAATTATAGGACTGCTTTCAGTACAAGATTTCATGAACTCAAATAACTGTTTTTTTTTAAGGAATTTAAAAGAATTCCTCTTCTTTTCAGGTACTCGGAAGACATTTCAGGAAGTTAACTACTAGAGACATAGAGTCCCATCAAAGGAGGGCCTAGGGCAAGTGTGGTTGTATTAGCATTATTGGTGTTTGTCATTATGCTGGCAACCAAACTCCTGCTGACACTATGATTGTGTGGTTTGGTACTTCCCCTTACTTCTGATTATGATTTAGCAAATCAATGTCTTACATTTAGTTGCAAACAATATGGCTGATCACAAAGAGTTAGAACTATAATAATAAAAAAAAAAGCAACAAATATATTTCATTTGTTTAATATCATAATATGTCCCCACTTGAAAATTCAAATAATTCACCTTTTGAAATTGAGATTGAGAGACATTAGTAGTTTTTGACAGGGGAAAAAAAGAATAAAAACTGATTTAAATGAAAAACTAATTGTGATTTCAAATAACAAAAACACATTCTATTTGCTTAATTTCAAGGGGATAAGCTAATAACACAGCTACATAGATAAAATAAGAGAAAACTTGTGCAAAATTCTTAAATGTCCACCCTTTCATAAAGAACTATAAGACAAATATAATTTATAGAATCAGACTACTAAGTACTGTTTCTATAGAGACATTTGAAGATTAATAATTACGTATATTTATAAACCACAAAAATTGAATACTGAAATAATTATAAACATTAGAATTTCACCAAGTAAAATAGTATTTGCATAAGAACATTGAACTTTATATATAATAAATGAGATAAATTAAATAATACAAATAAACAAAGCTTCCTAGGGAATAACAAAAGAAAGGTTATTAACATTTGACTGACTGAAAAATATTCTTAAAAAATAGTTCTGGGAAACTGAAGTATTAAAAATGATAAAGTCGGGGCCGAGCGCGGTGGCTCACGCCTGTAATCCCAGCGCTTTGGGAGGCTGAGGCGGTGGATCACGAGGTCAAGAGATCGAGACCATTCTGGTCAACATGGTGAAACCACGTCTCTACTAAAAAAAATACAAAAAAATTAGCTGGGCATGGTGGCGCGTGCCTGTAATCCCAGCTACTCAGGAGGCAGAAGCAGGAGAATTGCCTGAACCCAGGAGGCGGAGGTTGCGGTGAGCCGAGATTGCGCCATTGCACTCCAGCCTGGGTAACAAGAGTGAAACTCCGTTTCAAAAAAAAAAAAAAAAAAAAAAAAATGATAAAGTCATTACTCGTGGTTTTCTGAACAAACAACAAATTAACAAGATCAAAAGCACAAACATAATGGAAGAGTTACGTGGAAGTGAAAGATAAATCTCTATGTCAAAAGTAATAAATAATTGGAGACAAGGCATATTTTTTAAAGCATAAAATTATCTCACACTAAAGTTTGTTTTTCATTTTTTAAACTTTGGAAGCATATACTTTTCATTAATTAGACTATAAGAACTTAAAGTAAATTAAAGAAAATTAATAATCAAGTAGAATAATAATATCCATAAATATTATATGAGTATGTTCTATTTCCTACTACAGTATACTTAATAGGCAAAATAATTGAGTCAAATTTTCCCCTAAAGCATGTAATCAATAAAAATCAGTAATTTATTATATTCAAAATACCTATTTGGAAGAATTTTAGTGCTGCCTGAAGGAATAGAGAAAAACTGAAGATATCAACAATGTAACATTTTATGTGCTTAGGGAAGTAGAGCAAGGACCATAATTTAAAACATGCAATAATTGTATGAAATATGTCTTCCTCTCCAGGACAGAAGTAGGCATCAGTAACCAATGAATTTCATTCATCTGGAATCTTTTTATGTAAGAATGATGCCCTTGCACTGGGGCCATGTGGAAGAGATGAAATATTTTAGTCTTCAAATACTGCAACTAAAAAAAGGAAAAGTTTTTTTTTTAATTCAAGAAACCAAATTACTCTTCCTTTAAACTCAATCAAATCATTCCCATATAGAATATTTTTATCAATTTGCCTTGATTCATTACGACTTTTCAGTGTTTGACTTTCAATTTCTTATCCTCCCTTTGAGAGATACCTACCTATTGATGAATTTGTTAGATATTTATTGAATGCATTTTATGTGCTGGGCAAAAATAGTAAAAACAAACCTCATTTATGCATTCATTTGAGCTTAAAGTATCATCATCAAAAGATTTCATCAAATTTAAATGATGCCCTCAAAGTTACATTTTTTCTTCATTTTTTGTCTCAAATATTATTTTCTTATATCTTCCTAAAGTCCTACCTTCTTTTAAATCCTCTTTCAATAAATACCATTTATAAAAAATATATTATAAATAATTACACTGATGAGCACTTAGTTCATGTGCTGTTTTGTGCTTTAAAATTTTAAAATAATTTGGGTCAGAGGTCTCTTAAATCCTTTACTATTTCTTATTCCATTTTGTTAGTAATTACGCAATTGTAATTAGAAGACAGATATTATTTTTTAAAAAGAATCTCATTTTCCTTCTAATTCCAAATTTTTGGTAGTGATAACATATTTCACTAAACCCTTTATGTACATTTTCATTACTGGTCTCAGTTTACAGTGATGACTTCCTATCCTTATCCCTGAAGTCATTTTTAATCTTATGTCTTTGGTTTGTGATTTTCTTTATACCTTCCTCTGGCAGAACCACCATATGTTCAAAAGGTTTAGTCTGAATTTTCTTGCCCATTCAATATGTCTTTGTCTGCCTTAACAATTTTTCAAATTGTCACAAATTTTCCCCTTCATCTTCCCAGACAAGGGCTTCATAGCCAGGCTGTCCTTTTAATTTGTCCCTGCTTTCCAGGCTATTCCTCTTCCTGACCTCTTATCGCTGGAATTTCCTTTCTTCTGTTCATTCTCCTTTTACCAGCATTATCATATCCTTCATTTTTACCCCCAGGTTATTGCTCCTTTTATTTTGTTACGTATTTGTACTGGAAGCCAAGCCCTAACCTAGGCACTGAATGTGTTGAGTAGTACTATTCATTCAAAAGCATTCGTGAAACAACTACTTTAAGTCATGCCTTAAATAAGAATGTGGCTCAGATCATGAGAAGCCTCACAAGATACTTATGACTTAGATTCTTGTGAGTTATGGTCTGCAACCGAAGGATTTCTAGCAGAGGGAATATCTGCAGTGTAAAGATAATTATTGAGACAGTATGGAGAACGGATTAGAGGAGGCTGAAATATGAGTCAGAATTAGTGGGAAGTAATTACAATACTTCAGGGAAGAAATCATGTGAATCTGGACCAAGGCAGTGAGAGTGTTGATGGAAAAGCAGTAAAATATTAGAGATTCTTTAGGACGGGGCATCAGTATTTAGTAGCAATGACTGGAATGGGAAAAAGGGTGAAGAAGGTGATCCATAATGAATTCAAGCTTTGTTCACAAGGTAAATGGTGGTGTCTTTAACTAAGATACATTTAATCTACAATAATAATTGAGAAAATGCTAAATATAAAATAACAATTTCTGGTAAGTTATTTGTCTTAGATAATGAAATATAGTTTCAAAATAAGATGCCAAGGATATATCTCCTCAGTTATTCCTCAAAGTGGGCTCTTATCTCACAACTTTGAAACAAATTTTTAAAAAAGAAAAAACTTTGAAAGTTAAAGGAACTTGCTTAAAGTCACTTATCTAGTAGGAAGTAAAACTGAAAATCTAATCTAAGTCTTGCCTAGGTTGGCAGTTATTTTAACCATATGGATGTTATAGAGTTGCATAAGTTGTTCACAGCACAAGGGCACAGGTCAAGCAACTAAGTGGGATTAAATTCCAGCTTGTGCTCTACCAGCACATCCCGAACACTGTTCTGAGTCTGTACATAAAACTTTGAAGAGGTGCCTTTTCCTAATTCATTGAAAAGTCCTCTGATTACCAAGCTGTGCATCCTCAGAACTTTGTCTTCTTAGAGAAGATGAATTGTTAGAATTTGTAGAAAGGTACAAAGCCAGATCTTGAGGTGGCTCTCTTTATCTGTTGTATCTTAAGAACTTGCTCCATAGAGGTACACATTGGTCTGCTTTTGGTGAAAAGCTAAAGAAAACTGTCCTAAAACTGAAAGCCTGAAGAGAAGGAGTTGGGAGACTACTGAGGTAGAAATTTCCTGCACTCTGTTATAAACTGTAGCTACATCCCCAAATCAGAGAATATAGGTAACTAGTAATAAAAATTGTAGTCATCCAAGTGTGACTAAAATTAATTAATATATATGTCTGTGTATATATATATATTTCCCCTAGGGAACTTGTTCTGAAACTAGATTAAAAAAAAAAATCACACCCAGTGCATGGCTCTAGAGCACATATATATAGAATATGATTCAGATATAACAAAGAATAAAAACCCTTTTCTGGCACCATATAGGGTTTATTTTATATTACCTACAAATTTATGACTAAATGACTATATTAGGCTGACCTTCAATATTTTCTGTAACGTTTTCGCCATGATAAATGATGAATCATAATGAGAAAAGTGATTTCTTCTATAATGGTGTGAATATTTCATTTTTACTGAAGAACTATAATATTCAATTCCATGTTGAATAAGAAATCATAATCATAGGCAACACTATGCAAAGGCTACGAGGTTGTCCTTTTATTGTACCATAATAAAATTTGAGGTTATCAGTCATGCAACTATACAAGAATGTGCATTTTATTTTCTATTTAAGACATGCTTCTGTGTTTCTCTGAAGTTTCATGACTATTATTAAATACTGACCTATACACACAGATATATATGCATAGTGATTAAATAATTGGACATAAAAATACATCTAAAATGCTAACTTTAGATTTATGCTACTTTAAATCCTTATTATCTTTACTAATGATACTAATTAGGCTGGAATCTCCATAACAAACCACCACTGGAAATTATACTTATCACTGGGAATATGAGAAAAACTAAGGAGACCATTTTTTTTTTTTTTTGAAACAGGGAGTCTTGCTCTGTCACCAGGTTGGAGTGTGATGGCGCAATCTCGGCTCACCGCAACCTCCGTCTCCCAGGTTCAAGCGATTCTCTGCCTCAGCCTCCTGAGTAGCTGGGATTACAGGTGTGCACAATCACATCCAGCTAATTTTTGTATTTTTAGTAGAGACCGGGTTTCACCATGTTGGCCAGGATGAAGGAGACCATTCTTTAAGAAGCACACACCTGCCTAAATATGGCTGGCCCTCTAACTTGCTTTGGCCAACAGAATGCAAACAGGTGTGATATGAGCAAGGACCCTCAAATGTGCTTGTGCAGTTGGCCAGCTTCCTGCACTTCTGCCACTTGCTATGAGAGGACCACTCCATGTAAGATAAAAACACACGAAGCAGATATAAACTCAAGTTGTAGCCTGGGTCAAGCCCAAACAATCTATAGCAGAAAGAGAAGCTGCCTCCCTCTCTCTCTCTCTCCTCCCTTCCCTTCCTTCTT
Source organism: Aotus nancymaae (assembly GCF_030222135.1). Taxonomy (NCBI): domain Eukaryota; kingdom Metazoa; phylum Chordata; class Mammalia; order Primates; family Aotidae; genus Aotus; species Aotus nancymaae. The sequence goes on from NW_026988425.1 coordinate 76,645,634, forward strand.
TTTGCTATCAGATAATGCTCTTCTAATGGTGGACCAAAAGAGTGGAAGTTGAAGCTAGTACTGCATTGGGACTTTGGCTAGGAACTAACATACTGTCACTTATATTATTTGGTTAAATAAGCCTCATAACAAAACTCAACATCACTGGGGTGGGGAAATAGAAATTCTCACTTTCATACATTGTAAAGTCACATCTTAGGAGAGAGTAACTGAGAAGCATCATACAATCCACTGAAAGTTTTTCTAGGAAAAGAAATTACTGTGCCTCTTTTTCAAGGCTAAGGCAGCTCCCCAGGTCCAGATATATGGGCATATGACCTGTGAAGTCACACAGGATCCCCCATACTTTTAAGGGCCTTGCACTTGACTTAATGCTTTGCTGTCACCATTTGTAAAATCTCAACAGTTTTTAACAGGGAGCTCAAATTTTTCATTTTGCACTGAGTCCTGCAAATAATGTAGATAGATCTGCAGCTCACTATTCATCCCTCCCCTTCCTTCTGTTCACCCTTGCTCTTTTATATACTGGGCTCTGTGATTGGTGCTGGGGAGATCGTAAAAACGATTAACAAGGACTTCACTTTTCTATACTGTACCAGATATGTCATTTATCATCATAGATAAAAGTAAGGACTAGGACTCTTGAGCCATGCAGTCAGGGATTAAATTTCATTGTGTCACTCTTCACCTGTGTGACATTGAGAAATTTACTTAACTTCTCTGTGCTCTTGATCACTCTTAATATAACAGGGTTAATGTAAGGACAGCCTCTACTTCATAGGGAAGTAGTAAGAATTGGATGCATTTAGAAATATAATACAGAGCTTGACACACAATGTGCACAATATAAACAAGACGGTGTTATCAGCACCATTATTACCACTTTGTTTTTAAAAAATATACTGACTTTCATCTCCTTTAACCTCTTCTTAGGCACTCTATCCATCATCTTATATTTTTTATATTTAGTTTCTCCCTCTTTACTGGCCACTCTCCTACTGCTTATACATTGGCTCAACTCTTAAGGAAGTTTGTGTAGGGATATTTTCCTGTCTACTTATATAGTTGGATGACTTATTCCCTGAGATATACTGTGTTTTAAAATACTATAAGTGATTTTAAAAAATGTTTTGAAACATTGCATATGCTGCTTTTAACAACTACCTTTAGAAAAATCCTACATGTTACTGTCTGATGTACATGGTAGTGAATCTTAACTCTAAAATGGACCTGGTCATGCTCTATAAAGTACACTTTAAAGACACCTACAAGTAGAGTGACCTCTAACTATGATACTAGAAGATACGTGTAAGAATTTAGAAAAGACAAAAAATGAAGGGCAGGCTATCCTAGACACATTTTCTTAGGTAGTCTTAATCTTTTAAAATACACTTAATTATTGAATGTCATTCTTGTTCTAATTGTTTTAAATAATTGCAATTTCTGTAAGTATAGAAGAGAACAGAAAGCACAGCAATAAAAATAAAAACCAATTTTAACATAGAAGAAACACTTCAATAGTAATTAATTTTTATATAGAAAAATATTAAATTTTATAATATTCAAGACTGTTAAGGGACTTTATTTCCTTGTTGTTCAAATATCATAGCATAGGTACTATTGCTGCCTGTGAATAAAAGAACATCTGATTCTAAGTATATTATGAACAACAAATCTTACTAAATTTATACTATGTTCTTCATAAATGTAAACAACTTTTAAATTAACAGGAAAAAAAATCAGTGCCTCAGAGCACTGATTCTCAAATTGGGCAGCTCTGCCAATTATAAGCTCTGCTACCTTGAAAAGTTATTTAATCCTGCAGTACCTCAGTTATCTCTAAAATGGGGATGATAATAATCCCTTTCTTATTTGGAGGATATGAGGCTTAAATCAGTTGACACATGTAATGAAACAGAGCCTGGGAATTTTAATTAGTAGCTATTATTATTACTCACAGAATTTCACAAGGGGAACATTACTATATGTATGTTTGTACTATATATATATATATATATATACACATATGAACATATATAAAACAGTACTCTCTATTACCAAGTAATGCATTTCTCTAGTTTTTAGATTCATTGAGAATGCCTACAGTATTTCCATTTCACTAGCATGCCCATTGTATTGCTCCCTCACACCTGCACGCACCTTCAAGGTACTATATAAACATAAAATCTCTCTGGTCTTTCCATTGCCAGTCAGATAAAGATCAAATAATTTGGCCCCTGCACTAGTCTCCATCAAATTTCAATGCTCTCCTGACTGCTTAGATCTGTTCTTCAGCTTCAGAAATTTTCATTCAGTTTCTCAAAGGCACTGTACTTCCTCCTGCCACAGGGCTTTGTTGCATACATGCCTCAACTCCCATCCAAACTCCTCCCTTGCCACCACCACATCATCTCTATTAAGTGAATTCTTTTACCTTCATGGCTTGGTTCAAAAGTCATGTCAGGGAAGACTTAACAGAAAGTTGTCCTCATCACTCCACCAACATAGGTCTATGCTCTCAAATCATCCAACTACATTTCCTTTCCAACTTGTATTTATTCCCTGAATAATGTTTATCTTGCCTGATGGATTTATCACGGTTTGTACCAAAACACAACTTTTGGATAAAATAGGCATCACAAATATTTATGGAGCAATATATACTGAACTTTGTTTTCCACATACTCAATATTTTGTGCATAATATCATTCATTCAATATGTTTCAGAAAACACTGAATGAGCTCCTACTGTGTGCAATGTTCTAGACTAGGAATAGAGCAGTCAACAAGACAGAAAAGTTCTTGCTCTGTGGACTACATTCTAGTTGAATGAAGCATTTATACTCAGACAACTATGCCTGACTATAAGTGAAAGAATTTACAAGAATCAAAATAGAGCTCAGCCCCATAGAAACAAAAGGAAAGACAATATTTTTCTGATTAATACACAATAAAACATGTTCCTAATCTTTCTATAAGGTTTTGTTAAATATTTCTGTGTACTGTTGTTAAATGTTTGAACTGCCTTCATTGCCCATGTTATCATTTCATAGGTCAGGATTTTCGCACGATCATTTCAAATCCTTTTGAGATTAGACCCTGAAAAATGTTGATTAACAGAGCAAATTAATCTAACCTAAAATAGGTTAAGCCTGAAAATCTGTCCCATTTTCACTATTTTTTTAAACCCTTTAACTCTTAGTGGAGGAGTTTTGAAAATGTCCCTGTGCCACTGGTACAGTCAAATTTCATATCAAAAACCTAACTGTCTAAATATAATATCTATGCACCCAATTGACCCTATGTTTTAACTAGGAGTATAATTGCAAGTATTATAGCTTATTTTAATATATATTCTTTATTCCCAGAAGCTCAATACACGCTAAATAACTTATCAGATGAGATCAGGCACAGTGTGCTATGGCCATAGACCTGCCATTTGAGCCAACAAAACCTCTCCTGGGTCTCTATCCAGAGGAAAATAATATTTAAAAATATATTTAATAAGTATTTAATATTGAATAATATTTTTAAATATTTAAAAACTATTTTAAAAGACACCTGCATTTGTATGTTTATTACACTATTCACAATGGCAAAGTTATGCAATCAATATAAGTTTCCATCAGTGGATAACCAGATAAAGAAAATATGGTATATACGCACAACAGAATTCTTTTCAGCCATGGAAAAGAATGAAATCTTATCTTTTGCAGAAACCTGAGTGGAATTGGAAGTCATTATTTTAAATAAAATGAGTCAGACACAGAAAGACAAATACTGCATGTTCTCACAAGTAGGAGTTAAGTAATGCATATACATGGACATATTAGGTTGGTGCAAAAGTAATTGCAGTTTTTGCCATTAAAGTAATGACAAATACATTTGCACCAACCTAATAGAATGTTTAATGATAGACAATGGAGATTTGGAAAGGTGGGGGGAATGGAAGGGAGTGGAGGATGAGAAATTCCTTAATGGGTATAATGTACATTATTCCATTAATGGATACCCTGAAAGCCTTGACTTCACCACTACACAATATATCCATGTAATACAATTACATGTGTACCCCCATAGATTTATACAAATTAAAGAAAAAACTTAATGCATGCTTTTTTCCTTATGCCATCCTTGAGTATTTCTCCTCATTATTAAATGGGGATGATTTACAATCACTATGTGTCCTGTTTTGGCCATGAGAGGTGAATTGATTACTTTTATTTGAAAGAAATTTTATCCATAAAATTTATGGTTTCCTAGAACTGAATAAATGTTTGTTTCATCTATTTTTTTGAACACAGAACAGCAAGTCAATCTTTATATTATGGATTATCTATCCCTCATGATTGCTCAGTATTACATTTCAGTTTCAAGTTAGATGTTGACTTAAAATCAAGCTGTTTGCTGGAAGCTTATTACTCATATTTCTCTCTTGTTTCAGAGACTTTCCAACTTTCAGAGCCGAAAGTAAACTTATAAATTATCTCTCCATTCATTTGTAATCAAGTTTTCTTTCAATTTTTGATAGTACTTTTTAGCAACACTAGGATTCATAATTTTCAATGGGTGAAAGTCAAGGGATGATAAAATATTTGTGCCTATGTTATATGTCTTCTTTAGAGAGAAACTGAAAAGGGTATTGAGAAGTCACTTAAACTTGGACCATCTAAGATTTGAGATATGCACCTTCTTTGGCTTCTAATACCTTTTTTTTAAGTAGGAAACTTACATCTGCTGAAATTCTGTATTTTAAAATTATTTGTTTCTCTTTTATTTAATACTCACTGAGTTCAGTACATTTACTACTTTTTTTTTTTTAATGTGCTTGGCATAACTTCTATTCTTGGCTATGTCCCCAAACTTTTGTAACAATGGATCAGGTCTTTAAGTCCTTTTAAACTGAAGTAAAAATAGTTTCCTGACATTCATGCTTTGTCATTAATGAATTACTTCTTTTAGGGGAGAAACAAATTGGCTAGTTGATTTATTGTAAGATGGGTCAGATCATCCATATTGGGGCAGGAAGTATACTTGAACTTAATTTTAGAAAACTGAGAATTACTGAGTGATGTAATATCTCCATGAGAACTTCTTACATTGGTACATGAGAAAGTCAACCTCACCAAACATTAAGGTAAACCTCATATATACTGGATGATGGCTATAAATGTGTTTATTCTGAGGTGTCTACAGGAGATGTCAGATAGAGATTGCTCTCTGTGGACTCTGGTTTCACTCTAACTCATGGCCTCTAGCAAAGCCTATCCCTTGTCTTAGAACAGAACCTAGGAAAGAAGCAGGCACTTCTCTGCTACAGAAGAAGTTGTAAGGTTGATCATGAATGTTCAGAACTTCCTATTTCCATTACCAAAGGGATATGGAGTTTTAGAAAGAAATTCCAAGGCTCAGGTGGTTTCATATTGAGGTCCTATCCAGATTTTGATATAAAATTGTTATAATATTTTTAATATTTGGTGAAAGAGAACACCACATTTCAGAGAAATTTTTCCTCAATAAAACAATTCTACTTTTTAAAAAATCTAGCCCACCTATCTCTGAAAACACACATTTAGTGGTAGCAGAGGTTCTGTAACTGCTGAAGAGGATCTAGTACTTAGAGAAAAGGCACCTAGTATAGACACAAAGTTTGCAAAAATCCAAAATGCCCACAGAACGTGTGCCAATTTTAAGTGTGAAGAATTATATTTATATAATTTATCATAATTGGCACAATTTACCAATTCCTTTTCATGTGTTTTATTGTAAGCAAATAACACACAAGTATTTGGAAACTTTGACCTGTATAACTATTAATGTCCTCCAACTGCACAGTCTAATGGTCACCACTAGTCACATGTAGCTAAGCATGTATATCATGACAAGTGTGAATGAAAAACTAAAATTGCATTTTTAAATTTGTAATTAACTTAAATAAAAATATAATATTTAATTTAGCTATTAGAAGAATTTTAAGCACGTTAGCAACAACTTGAGTATGTAATCTCCTTTTTCAAATGAAAATTTGTGAAATTTAGATGTAAAAGTATTTCTGATAATTTTACATGCAGATTTAAATGTTCATTAATGTAAAATAACAGTTTACAAATATTTAGAATAAAACAAAAATGTAATATCTGTCATTAATGTTTTTATACTGATAAAGATTTAAATGAGAATACTTTAGACATAGTTGATTAAATAAAATTTACTATTACAATTAATCCAAACAATTCCTTTTTTTGTTTTTAGTGTAGCTACTAGAAATTTTAAAATTAAACATGTGATTTGCATTACATTTCTAATAAATAAAGAGGCCTTAGACAATAATAAATCATGTACTGCGTCAAATGGTAGCGGTCTAGATTTAAACATTTTATATTGCTTCAAAATTATAATATCTCTTTCAACCAGTAAGTTAGATCACTTGCACATAAAGCAAACTTGTGGTTCAATTTTTAAAAGTCTTCTAATTGCTTACAAAGCCTTTTAGGAGGCTTATGTATTTTCAAATAAACATTTGGGGACTAACTTATTCTCTCATCTTTTCCCATGGCTCATTTTGTTGGCTTACACAGATATAATTCTACAAGCTCTACAGCACAAATGTATTTTGTAACATCTCCCATTTCACCATGGAAGATGTACTTACCCACTTAAATCCTTCTGTAATTATATTATCATGTAACCTATGTCATTAGTTCTCTTGCCATAGAAGGATAGAACCCTACTGATTTGAGACATCCTAGGCATATTCTGCCAAGGAAATGTCATCTGAACTCACTATTTTCCACAAAGAAAGATGGAAAGTTGCTCAACTGTTCTTTTCAAACTACTCATTACTCTTAAATTAGTTTATAGTGGGTAAAAATAAACAGCAATAATTTTAAAAATACAATACAAAAAGCCAGATATTCTTCTAATCTAAAAGCTATGACTTAGGTTGAGTTTGTTTAAGAATTGAATTAAAGCATAGCAATATCTCTCCAAATACAATGTTGCTAGATTCTGACTTTGAGAAATGGTGTAACAAAATATCTGAGCTCTCCTCCAGATGATTTAGTAGGGTCCCCTTAAAAAAAACTTCATATCATAATTAATTGCTCCCTACTTGGGCAAGACACAAAGTGGTGTGGAAAGAGATGATGTGTTGCTTATGCTCTATTTTTAATTAATATGAATAGATGAATAGATGCCAGGAAAAAGTATATTTATGCATCTTGATAATGTTTTTTTAAAGGTCTAGAAAATTAACCAAGCAGTTTTACAAAACTTTCAAAAAATTAAAATGTAGCCAAAGGCAAGTACAAAAAGAAAGGGATCTATTTCAAGCTAGTAAAAACTAATTGAAAATTTCTAAAATAGGTACAGTTTGAACAACATAAACATATGGGAGACTCTTACTCAGTAGATCCCTATGCAACCACACCAATGTTTTCTAAACTACTGAAGCAAGTGATTCAAGAAAACTACTTACTCACACAGGTCTTAAAAGAACAATATTTGTTTTGCTGTTGTTTTAAAAACTGATGCTTACACAAATTTCATTTATTCTTTTAGTCATTTATTTATTTCCACTATTTTCCCTTAAATCTCTATTTTAAGAGTCACCAAACATTTAAAATAATAAACATTTTAGGTTTGAGGTTCTTATTGTCTCTGTCAATATTACTTAGCTCTGCCATCATAGCACAAATGCAACCTGTGATAATACATGAGAGAATGGGCTTGGGTGTGTCCCAATAAAACTTTATTTAGAAAACGGACTATGGGAGATGTTCTGACCCTAGGGCCATAGTTGGCTAACCCTTGATCTGTTTTTTTAAACAACTGATCTTGTCAACTTAATTTTTATTATCATAATACTTTCTTGAATATTCTCCTTAGGTAGATGAGTACAGTGTACATTTTTAGCTTTTTCTGATGGACTTCCATTTCTTTTCTTCTTAATAGAGCTTCCTTGGGGAATCCCTGCTTTCAACTTTTATCCATTTTAAATAGCTGTTGGAGTTAACTTAGGGATGACAAGATGAAGCAACAGGACATCAGAATCAGTAATGCTTATTGTAGGATTTTTGTGAAACTCTTCAGAGAAAAAGTTTTGTCTACTAGAAACTAATAAGGCATATGTCTAGAGCCACCAATAATCATCATGTTTCCATACCAGGACAGCCTGTATGAGAATGAACCCAACACAGAACCAAGGGATGGAGTGAGACTCTGTCCTGATGTCAATACTTAAGCTCCTGGATTCACCTGTGTTTGAAGTCAGAATCATTTCAATTACATAAAATAATGCATTCTTTTTTTGTTTGAATTAGTTTTTTTTCTGCCTCTTGCATGCAACAAGTACTAATAAAAACACATAGAGAAATTACCATAATATCTTAAGCCTTCTAATTCCTAGCTCTGGGATTCAAACTTCACAGGTAAGCCTTGACTTTTTCATCTACATATCCAGGAAGCCACAGATGTAATAGTATCCTTTCATCCACATGTTCCGTGCTAGGCAAAGTTAATTATATGAATAAAAGGAAAACAGTAAAACTGTAAAGCTATTCACATCTCATCAAATACGATGCTTTATTTTTATCTGTTCTTCCACTGGAATAGTTACTCATCTCACAGTGCTCTAAATAATTTCAAACCTTGTATCATGAAGCAGAGGACAAAAACTGAATATGTATAAGTGGCAAGAAATGCTATGCTCCTTTTGAGAATACCTAATTGACATTTCCAGTAAAATTTGCTTTTAATTTTATTATAATGCTTTGTGCCCACATCATCAATTATAGTAACTAAACTCAGCTGACTTTTCTATTGATCTTCTTAACATAAATAGACATAACTATATTTTGGCTTTTCTCTGATAATCCCAGATACAGATTATTAGTTTCTCAAGACAAGTGGGGATTAATGGTAATTTTGGAGAAACATTCTAGTTACATTAAAGTTTAAAATCTAATAGGAATAACTCTTGCATTTGATTTCACATATTATGCCAATCTATATTATAACAACCATTATATTGTTCTTTCCCAATATTAAGCTGTATTTTCCTTGAGGGTAGAGGAGTATATCACTAATTTTTTCCCTTGGAGGAACTATCATAGTTTCTATCATGTAGAAAGGAATCAGTATCCATTTAAGTGAATTATTTTTCTTTATGAGATACGTTCGGATTTTTTTTTTTTTGCCTGCATCCTGTTATAAAGACTTGGAGGGCAAGCACTAACCATTTTAAATGAAGGAGATAAACACCCTCCTTATCTCCTGCTGCTGTTTATTCAGGTTCCCCAGTAATAGTACAGAGATGGTCTAGATTCAATTTCAGGTACTGGAAGCAACGGCGAAACAGAGGAATATGTAAAGAAAAGCAATGGTGAGGGAGAAAAATGGTCCATGAGAGGAAACACAGCCAGTAGAGTGATTATTAAGCTACTACAGAGGGTGACTTGAGTTTAATTCCACTGGGGCAAACTTTAGAAAAGGTGGTAAATACATTTCAGAGAATTTCCCCACTTGGAGCATGCAAGCTAGGATATTTATTCACCAATTCCCTGCAGTCATTGCTTGAGGGCTGATCCATAGGGAGGTAATTCCCCCTAATTTCCATTCTCCTTGTTCCAGAGAAAAACCTTTAAGTACAGAAATGGTATGGTAGCTGGACATCTTCCCAGGCATCCCAGAATCTGGGACCTGAGGGATACAGGTGGTGCACTAACAGGGCCTGCTGTACCCATCTTGCCTCTCCTTTTTCCACGTGTGCTGTGCAATATTTTAAAAATAATTATTTTAAAAACCTAACTTACAAAGCTTCTTTATTCAAAAATATTCAATGAATCTCATTTTGGTTTTACAAAATCTAAAACCTTCTCTTGATTATCCTTTTTCATCTTTTAATTGTTCCTCTGTGGCAAAAAAACCACCAAACAAACAACACAACACCTATTTACACAATAAGTAACTGAATTTCAGATGCATGTCTATTTGGATAAAGGTGCATACACTGAAACATATTAATGACTTTCCAATGTGTTCAGTTTCTCTCTTTGGCCATGGTACCCAGAGAATTCACCAACACACAGAAGGTCCTCAATGTCTACTGAAGGCATAAGTATCATAATATTTCCAAAATATTTAATGTACCATCTCAACTTGTACAAGATTCATACATCTAGTGTTTGTTTAGAATTGTTACACTTGAAACCTCTTTCATGCTTTGTTAAATAAAAATCATATTTCATTACCTCTTAGATTGTAGAAATAAGGAATTTTATTCAATCATTATTTTAATAAACATAATTCCTACTTAAAATACATAACAGCCCTAGTCCATAATCCTAATGAACCTTGCTAATTATAGCTTGACATTTCAACTAAATTATAGCCCCTTTTTCTCTTCTCTTTACTATATAATGTAACATTCTTTGTAACAGCTGAATAATATTCTTAACTTCTACTGCCAAATTTAGAAACATGTCTTGCTATAATTATTTATAAAGAACAACAGCTTTCTTTCCCAAGTGCACTTCTTGAAGCAACAGTGTATAAGGTTTTTCTGCAGGCTTGTGCTATAGAAAGTTCATGGTCCAGAGGAATGTAATTTGACAGTAGCCCTTCCACGTGTGTTCTCTGGCCCTGCTTGACCTGCAGCAGCTTGTTTCTTCTTCCAAGAGCTAGAGGTTATGGTGGATTGTAATGAATTGATTTAGTAAGTATTAATAGATCAACCAGTTATCCCTCTAATCTACCAGTAGTAATTCACTTAACCATCTGCTGACTTAAGAAGGACACAATTCATTATTAAAGAAAATAACTAACGTTTTGAGAGTTATATTTTAAAATACATTTTTGGTGACAAACGTAATTGATGGTCATTTTGAAAAGTGAAAACAGGCATTTTTAAAATGAAAATATAAATTCCATTTTAAATGGAATTATGTTCACATATTTCCAGTCCTCTTTCTGTGAATATACATAAATAGAGTAATATTATACACCATGTTGTTATATGACCTAATTTTTTCTCATCATACACCAGCAACACTCTTCCATGTCGGTAAATAGAGCTCACATCATTTCAGTGACTGCATATTATTTCATAGCATAGGTATACCTTATTCATTTAAATGTTCACTTTTGATTTCTATATTACATGCAGTATTATAGATTTTTATAGCAAATATCTTAGCAAATACTCCTGATTAACTTAAAAATAGATAGGTAATTTACTACATGCCAGGAACTGTTCCAGAAACCTTAGCAATATTAACTTGTTTAATCCTTATAACAGCTTTATGAGGTAGATACTACTCTTTATTTATTTCTACAAATGAAGAAACTGAGGTGCACAGAGGCTAGATAAGTAATTCAAAGATACACATGTAGCATATAACAGATCTTGTTGTCTAAAACAGGCATCCTCACCCTGAGATTTGTGTTCTTACCCACTGTAGTAAGTTAGCTTAGTGTATTTATGTCTCAATATTATGCTTTATATTTAGTTATTATATTAAATTCCTAAAATTCTTATGCCGACTATCAACCATCCTACCAGAACATTTGAACCAATTTAAAATGTATCCAGCAATCAATGCCCAGAATAACATTAATATTTACAATCAAACTTTTATTTCTTGACTTACTGACTGGTGCCAAAGGCTACTTCATACAATTTTAATATCTACTTATTTACTTCCTAGTGAGGATGGGAATTCTTTGATATATCTAGATGGGTGTCCTATTGAGATAAATGAGTATCTGTAGTATGGTTTTGCAAACACTTAAAAGATTTAATACAATCATATGCATATAACTATATTTAAACTTCTAAAGCTTGCATATAGATAGTCCATAGGCCAATCATTAATTTGACAAGCCACAGAGATGAATAAAGTTTAGTCTTAAAATAACAAAAATAATTACTAAAATTATAGTATACTATTATCTAACTTTTTAAAAAATAGTGGGCCCTACACTATGCATTTTTTAAATCTGCACTCAAAATGTTCCATGGACATATGTTTTCTACTTCTAATTTGAATATTCACCCTGTTCACTCATACGCTAGCCTAGCATTGTCAATAAAATATAAAATAAACTACATATAAAATTTTAAATTTTCTAGTAGCCATATTAAAAAGAGGAAAAGTGATATGTAAAGTTAGTTTTAATAAATTAATTAACATATTTTAAACAAATGATCAATATAATTGAGTTATTTAAATAGACATTTAACATAAAACCAATATGTAGATGAATGTATATTTTACTTCTTTGGTACTGAGTCTTTGGGATCCAGTGTGTATTTTACACTCCTGGTACATATTTATTTGGACTAGCCACATTTTAAGTAATCAATAGCCATGTATGGCCAATTACTGTTGCATTGGACAAAACAGCTCTAGCCCTTCTCAGCTCTAGCATCCACCCTCATTATTTTCATCTATATTAGCTTTCTGGGGTGTTAAAAAGATGTTTATTTGTCAGCAAGGACAGATGTTTCCAGGAAATTGTATGCTCTTATTTGTTGTTTGCACATTTTTATCTATTTTGACTCTTAGCAGGATTTTGAGATAATAAATTTACAGCATCATTCTTCTCGCAGTATTATCTGCTCCAAAATCTATAAACAATCTTTGGCATTCTTTTAAGACTTATGGTTGACAAACACTTAGGAATGGCCCTAGGTATGTCACTAACAATCTGTGTATACTTGTATATTTATATTTATATTGAACAATGCTGGGCTAGTGTATGAGTGAACAGGGTGAATATTCAAATTAGAAGTAGAAAACATACATCCAAGAAATATTTTGTGTGCAGTTTTAAAAGATGCATTTAAAAGCTGCCTATTTTTATCTATGTAGGAAATACATAGTCCAAGCAAAACAATGAATTACACTTTAGTTCCCAAGATCCTTTCAGGCATTGTTACTGCTGATAAGCTAGGCGGCCCTGAGAAAGTCACTGAAGTTCTCATATTCCCCATCTATTAAAAGATGATACTTTCCAACAGACTCCAGTGTGTAGTGCTCCCCTCCCTGTGTCCATGTGTTCTCATTGTTCAACACCCGCCTATGAGTGAGAACATGTGGTGTTTGATTTTGTGTTCCTGTGTCAGTTTGCTGAGAATGATGTTTTCCAGGTTCATCCATGTCCCTACAAAGGATGCGAACTCATTGTTTTTGATGGCTGCATAGTATTCCATGGTGTATATGTGCCACATATTCCCTGTCCAGTCTATCATCGATGGGCATTTGGGTTGGTTCCAAGTCCCTCCTATTGTAAACTGTGCTGCAAAGAACATTCGTGTGCATGTGTCCTTATAGTAGAATGATTTATAATCCTTTGGATATATACCCAGTAATGGGATTGCTGGGTCAAATGGAATTGGGGGGAAATAGAGGAGGGAGAGTGGGGGGTGGGGAGTTGGGGAGAGATAGCATGGGGAGAAATGCCAGATATAGGTGAAGGGGAAGAAGGCAGCAAATCACACTGCCATGTATGCACCTGTGCAACAATCTTGCATGTTCTTCACATGTATCCCAAAACCTAAAATGCAATAAAAAAAAAGACGATACTAACCTACTAGAGGTGGTGTTAGAATGAAAGTATATATGTTTACTCAGTATTGAACACTCCATTATATTTAACACTGACCAATTATTGCATGTAAATTTCTTCATCTGCAAAGTGAGTATTTGATTTGAACTAGAATGCTCTCCAAGATTCTTCTCAATTAAAACATTAAATAATCTAGTAAAATTTATAGAAACAATAGCATGTGTATGATAGAAGTCAATCTAAAAAAAAAAAACCTAAAAATCTTCTGCAAAGCGAAAAGAAATAATCAACAGAGTAAACAACAGCCTACAGAATGGGAGAAAATCTTTGTAATCTATGTATCTAAAAGAGGGCTGATATCCAGAATATATAACAAATGTAAATAGAGCTCAACAAGAAAAAGGAAACCCATTAAAAAGCGAGCAAAGGACATAAACAGACATATCTCAAAAGAAAACATACAAGTAGGTAATGAATATGTGAAAAAATGCTCAATACCACTAATCATCAGAGAAATGCAAATTAAAACCACAATGAGATAACATCTTACACCAGTCAGAATGGCTACTATTAAAAAAATATGAAAAAACAGATGTTGGTGAGAATGCAGAGAATAAGAAATGCTTATACACTGGTGAAATGTAAATTAGTACAACGTCTGTGGAAGACACTATCTAGATTTCTTAAAGAGCCAAAGATAGAACTACCATTTGATCCAGCAATCTCATTACTGGGTATCTACTCAAAGGAAATCATTTTACCAAAAAGACATCTGCCCTGTTATGTTCATCACAACACTATTCACAACAGCAAAGTCATGGAATCAACCTAATTGTCTGTCAGAGGGTGATTAGATTCAAAATGTGGCTTGCATAGGATACACACACACACACACACACACACACCATGGTATTCTATGCATCCATAAAAAATGAAATTATGTCTTTGCAGCAACATGGATGGAGCCTGTGGCCATTATCCCTAGTGAAATAACTCACAAATGAAAATCAAAAACCACATGTTCTCACTTGGGAGCTAAACAATGGGTACCCATGAACATATAGAGTAGAATATTAGATATTAGAGATTTTAAATGGTGGGAAGGTAGAAGGAGAGTGAGAGAAGAAATATCATCCATTGTGTGCAATGCACACTATTAAAGTGATGGGTACACTAAAGCCCAGATTTCACCACTATACAGTATATCCATGTAACACAACTGCACTTATAGCCCTAAATCCATGAAAATTAAAAATGTAATTTCAAAAAAAAATTCAATGTGTTACAATGGCCCACAAAAAATAATAAAAATAAAGGAAATAAAATTTTTACAATTCCTATCCCACTTCCCACTGTAGAAGATGGCATGTTAGTTTTGTTTTCTTGATGAATATACAAACATCATAGGTATTGGGGCAAGAACAGCAGGTTTTTGTATCAGGCAGACCTTGAGTAGGGTACTTCTTAGAGGTAGTAGTCAAGGGTGATAGTCAACATATTTAGCAACTGTTAAATTATAGGCATCAAACCATGTGAATAGCAACTGCACCTAATCAAAATTATGGGCACCAACCAATGTGAATTATGTTAAATTATGGGCACCAACCAATGTGAATAGCTGCTGCACCCAATCAAAATTATGGGCACCAACCAATGTGAATTATGTTAAATTATGGGCACCAACCAATGTGAATTATGTTAAATTATGGGCACCAACCAATGCGAATAGCTGCTGCACCCAATCAAAATTATGGGCACCAACCAATGTGAATTATGTTATTTTATGGGCACCAACCAATGTGAACCCAACCAAAAGGGAAGGCAATTCCATGTGAACCATCTATTATAGCCACACTTTTGTGTCTCATGAGTATCAGCACTGGCAGAAAGGCAGGTGGTAGGGCAGAGCTTGAGCTCTGAAGATTTATTTCATGTACGACATCGAGTCTATAACTTATAATCATAAGGTTGTGACATTCTCATCTGTAAAATGAGGTATGTTTCCAACAGAGATATTATCCAAAGATAACTAATTCTAGGATAAAGAAATTTTAAACCATAAGTCTACCAAATATATCTATAGTAAAAATGAGTTTGACTGGAACTTATCTTGAATGAAAAACTGTGGAAAGTAAGTTTATTTCAACTAATCAATTTAAAATTGCCCTAGTACTCAGAATAAAGAATAAAAATTTGACTGCTTGAAAAGGAAGAAATTTGGGACATTTTGCCCCCCGAAAATGTAAATAACATATTTTCCACTCCAGTGATGAGTCTGACAGCACAAACCTACAGGTCATTTTGAAAAACAATATTATAGATTTTCATCAGTTATCCCAAGGATTGCTTTTAATTCTTTGCCATTTTTATTATTCTCATTTGAATTCCTATTCCTGTGGGTTGACATTATATTTATTTTATATTTTTCAAAATTTAATGTATCTGATCATTGGTTAGAAAAACTAACAATAGACAGGTTCAAGCTATATTGTTAAACAGAGAGTGCTGTTCAAATAAAAATTAACTTTATTAGTCATCTCTTCACTAGTTACTATTTGAATCTTTTTAAAAGTTTTTATCTCCTTGAGAAACCTCATAACTCTAGGCATGTGGAAAACAAATACTTATGTTATAAGAACTTTGTAGATAAATCTATTGCAAACCCAGTGAGGACCAAATAAAATAATGTCAATTAGAATTAGAACATATTAGGACTGTAATAAAAGCCATATGCTAGTAATCTTCCATTTGATTTCACTGGGCAGATACCAGTCTTTGAATATCAAGACTCTCTTGCCCTTTGTATGATGACAATGTCTCTAACTTGCAATGACTCAGCTACAAATAATTTTTTAATGTGTCGCCATTTGACAATAGTTAAATTGCTACCATATAAAATGGCATTTTATGGACAGGCATGGTGGCTCATGCCTGTAATCCCAGCACTTTGGGAAGTTGAGGCAGGGAATCACTTGAAGTCAGGAGTTTGAGACTAGACTGGCCAACATGGCAAAACCCCATCTCTACTAAAAATACAAAAATTAGCCGGGTGTGGTGGCACATGCCTGTAATCCCAGCTACTCAGGAGGCTGAGGGAGGAGAATTGCTTGAACCTGGGAGGTGGAGGTTGCAGTGAGCCAATGAGCTGAGATGACACCACTGTACTCCAGCCTGGGCAACAGAGTGAGACTCTGTCAAAAGAAGAAAAGAGGAGAGGAGAGGAGAGGAGAGGAAAGGGAAGGGGGGAGAAGAAAGAAAGAAAGAAGAAAGAAAGAAAGAGAGAGAGAGAAAGAGAAAGAAAGGAGGAGAAAGAAATAAAGAAAGAAAGAAAGGAAAGAAGAAAGAAAGAGAGAAAGAGAAAGAGAAAGAGAGAAAGAGAGAGAGAGAAAGAGAAAGGACATTAAAAATAAAATTAACGTTTTTGGTAGCTTACATCTGTTACAATTGCTCAAATATGTATAATTTAACTATATTCAAGATCTATTGAATATAAAATTCCTTTTGACATCTTATATGATTTTTAAACCTTAACAATTTTCATTTTCTTATAAGAATCATTTTACTACCTCCAGTTTACATTTGCTTCATACTTTTTAAGTACCTCATTAAGAATCACCTATAATTTTTTCCTTCATTTCAACCTTGGTGAATCTGATGATTATGTGTCTTGAGGCTGCTCTTCTCAAGTAGTATCTTTGTGGTGTTCTCTGTATATTGTGAAATTGAATGTTGGCCTGTCTTGCTAGGTTGGGGAAGTTCTCCTGGATAATATCCTGAAGAGTGTTTCCCAAATTGGTTCCATTCCCCCCTTCACTTTCAGTTATACCAACCAAACATAGGTTTGGTTTTTTCACATAGTCCATATTTCTTGGAGGCTTTGTTCATTCCTTTTCATTCTCTTTTCTCTAATCCTGTCTTCACATTTTATTTCATTAAGTTGATATTCAATTTCTGAGATCCTTTCTTCCACTTGATTGATTTGGCTATTGATACTTGTGTATGCTTCACAAAGTTTTTGTGCCGTGTTTTTCAGCTCCATCAGATCATTTATGTTCTTCTCTAGACTGGTTATTCTAGTTAGCAATTCCTCTAACCTTTTTTCAAGGTTCTTAGCTTCCTTTTATTGGGTTAGAAGATGTTCCTTTAGCTCAGAGGAGTTTGTTATTACCCACTTTCTGAAGCCTTCTTCTGTCAATTTGTGAAACTCATTCTCCAGGGCAGTTTTATTCCCTTGCTGGCGAGGAATTGTGATCTTTTGGAGGAGAAGAGGCATTCTGGTTTTTGGAATTTTCAGACTTTTTGCGCTGGTTTTTCCCATCTTCATGGATTTATCTACCTTTGGTCTTTGATGTTGTTGACCTTTGGATGGGGTTTCTGTGTGGATGTCTTTTTTGTTGATTTTGATGCTATTCCTTTCTGCTTGTTAGTTTTTCTTCTAACAGTCTGGCTCCTCTACTGCAGGTCTGCTGGAGTTTGCTGGAGGTCTACTCCAGACCCTGTTTGCCTGGGTATCACCAGAAGAGGCTGCAAAACAGCAAAGATTGCCGCCTGTTCCTTCCTCTGGAAGCTTTCTTCGAGAAAGGCAACTGCCAGATGCCAGCCTGAGCTCTCCTGTATGATGTGTCTGTTGACCCCTCCTGGGAGGTGTATCCCAGTCAGGAGGCATGGAGATCAGGGATCCACTTGAGGAGGCAGTCTGTTCCTTAGCAGAGTTCAAGTGCTGTGCTGGGAGATCTGCTGCTCTCTTCATAGCCGGCAGGCAGGAACATTAAAGTCTGCTGAAGCTGTGCCCACAGCCACCCCTTCCCCCAGGTGCTCTGTCCCAGGGAGATGGGAGTTTTATCTATAAGCCCCTGACCGGGGCTGCTGCCTTTAATTCTATTGAAGTGAATACTATGAATATATGGATCTCTATTTAAAAAAACATTCTAAATCAGAGCAGATGGCCCATTTATCTCTAGTAATGTTAAACATAATGGTATTTTAGTACTATGAAATGAAATTATGTAGTCACTTTTTAAGGTTCATTTTAAACCAAGTTGCAAAAGTGTTGGAAAGTGTAGCTTCACATTAAAAAACAGCAAAAGAAACAAATCTTTGGGAGAAAATTGTGATTCAGTTCACCACCACTATTGTCTTTTAAATGAACTGATAAACATATGCTTAAACACATTGCTGTGTCATTTAGTTGTTCTTTCAGACAAATTCACTCTATGAATGTTTTAAAAATCTTAACCAACCACATTAAAAGAATGGCCAGGATTATGTAAATGGGAAAGATGCTCTTCCATCAGTGTCTTAGTGTCCTATTCCAGAACTGCATTTCTTTTGGGATGCTCTAGGAGAGAATCTGTTACCTTGTCTTCAGCAGTTGCTAGAAGCTGCCCACAGTCCATGACTCATTTCCCCTTTCCTTCTTCAAAGCCATTGGTGACCAGCTGAGTGTTCTACATAATGATCGCTCTGACTCTGCTTCTTCCATCACATCTCCTTCTTCAAATCCTGCCTCCCTCTTTCACTTACAAGCATCCTTGCAATTACATTGAACCCAGGAGATAATCCAGGATAATCTCCTCATTTCAAGATTTGTGAAGTAATCATGTCTACACAGTCCCTTTAATTCAGGGAAGAACAGGTTCAGAGAAGGACATGGACATTTTTGTAGAACTATTTTTCTCCCTACCACAGTGAGATAAATGCAGTGCTCTTATTTCTTCTTTTATGTAATCTTTGATCTAACAAACCATACTTATTTTCTTCTAATCATTAAATTGATGATTCAGAGTTTAATTTTTGAAGTACTATTTATTAGGCTTTCAAGACTTTGAGAAAACAATCTTTCTATTTTTTCCTTTTTTTTCTTTCTTTTTTTTTTTTTTTTAGATAGAGCCTCCTCACCCAGACTGGAATACAGTGACATGATCTCAGCTCACTGCAACCTGTGCCTACTGAGTTCAAGTGATTCTTCTGCCTCAGCCTCCTAAGTAGCTAGGATTACAGGTGCCCACTATCGTACCCAGCTAATTTTTTTTTTAGTAAAGACGGTGTTTCATCATGTTGGCCAGGCTGGTCTTGAACTCCTGACCTCAAGTGATCTGCCTGCCTTGGCTTCCCAAATCCCTCGGCTTTCCAAAGCCTGGGACTGTGGGCGTGAGCCACCACGCCTGGCAGCGAAAACAATCTTTCTAATGTCTGTTCCACATTAGTTCTAATTTATATAATTCCCATTTCCTTAGAATAATTTTTATACCATTGTACTACCTGTGGCCCGTGTTTGCCTTATATCTTTTAATTACCTCATTAAAAATCCCCTCTCAAATTCTGTTAAAGTGAATACTATGAATATATGGATCAACAATGAAAGAAAATGCTTTCAAATCAAAGCAGGTGGCCCATTTATCTATAGCAATATTATATATAATGATATTTTGTACTGTGAAATTATACAGACACCCTTTAAGGTTCTATATAGTTTTAGCCTGAACCCCCTTTCCACACCTCTGTCCCATAATTTCCTTTAGGTTTTTACCTTTCTGTGAATCAAATGCAAGTGCAGGCTGGGTGCAGTGGCTCATGCCTGTAATTCCAGCACTTAGGGAAGACGAGGTGGGCAGATCACTTGAGGTCAGGAGTATGAGATTAGCCTGGCCAGCATTGTGAAATCCCATCTGTACTAAAAATACAAAATTAACCAGGCTTGGTAGCATGTACCTATAATTCCAGCTACTTGGGAGGCTGTGGTATGAGAATCACTTGAACCCAGGAGGCAGAGGTTGCAGTGAGCTGAGATCATGCCATTACACTTAGGCCTGGGTGATGGAGTGAGACTCCATCTCAAAAAAAAAAAAATGGATTTAGAGGGATGCTCCACCAAGATGGCCGAATAGGAACAAATCTGGAGCACAGTTCCCAGGAGAGCAATGCAGAGGGCATATGATCCATGCATTTCCAACCGAGGTACCAGGTGCATCTCAATGGGAATGGTTGGACAGTGGGTGTAGCCCAAGGAGGGCAAGCCGAGGCAGGGTGGGGCACTGCCTCACTCAGGAAGTGCATTGGACTGGAGGACCCCCCCTCCTACTGAAAGTGGCCATTGGGGGCTTTTCTGGCCACTCTGGCACTCTGGTTCAGATACAGCACTTCTCCATGGTCTTTACAGCTCACGGACCAGGAGATTCCCATGAGCCGACAAGTGCCACAGGTTTCTAGGACAAAAACTGGCACAAATCCGGACAGCCATTTTAACTGGCGCCTGGAACACCTGCTAGACAGAGCCACACATTCCCCTGAAAAAGAGGGGACTGAAGGCATGGAGCCAGGTGATCCGGCTCAGTGGGCAGGTCTCATCCCCACAAAGGAGAGCTCTGGCTGATATCTGGCAGGTATCCTTCTGGGATGAAGATACCAGAAGAAGGAACAGGCAGCAACCCTTACTATTCTGCAGCCCCTGCTGGTGATTCCCAGGCAAACAGGATCTGGAGAGGACCTCCAGCAGTCCTGCAGCAGAGAAACCTGACTGTTAGAAGGGAAACTAAACAACTGAAAGAAATAGTTTCAACATCAACAGTAAGGATGTCCACTCAGAGACCCCATCTGAAAGTCACCAACTTCAAAGATCAAAAGTAGATAAAGCCACAAAGATGGGAAGAAACCAGCAAAAAACGGATGAAATCACTAAAAACCAGTAACGCCTCTACTCCTCCAAGGGATCACAACTCCTCATAAGCAAGGGAATAAAACTGGCCTGGAGAATGAGTTTGATGAATTGACAGAAGCAGGCCTTTGAAGGTGGGTAATAACAAACTTCTCTGAGCTAAAGGAACATGTTTTAACCCAATACAAGGAAACTAAAAACTTTGAAAAAAGGTTAGATGAAATGCTAACTAGAATAACCAGCTTAGAGAAGAACATAAATAATTTGATGGAGCTGAAAAATAAGCATGAGAACTTTGCAAAGCGTACACAAGTTTCAATAGCCGAATCGATCAAGCAGAAGAAAGCATATCAGAGATAGAAGACCAACTCAATGAAATAAAATGAGGAGGCAAGATTAGAGAAAAAAGAGTGAAAAGAAATGAAAAAAGCCTCCAAGAAATATGGGATTATGTGAAAAGACCTAATCTACATTTGATCAGTGTACCCTGAATGTGACAGGGAGAATGAATCCAAGCTGGAAAACACTCTTCAGGATATTATCCAGGAGAACTTCCCCAACCTAGCAAGGCAGGCCAACATTCAAATACAGGAAATACTGAGAACACCACAGAGATACTATTCAAGAAGAGCAACCCCTAGGCATATAATCATCAGATTCACCAGGGTTGAAACGAAGGAAAAAATGTTAAGGGCAGCCAGAGAGAAAGGTTGGGTTATCCACAAAGGGAAGCCCATCAGACTCACAGCGGATCTCTCAGCAGAAACCCTACAAGACAGAAGAGAGTGGGAGCCAATATTCAACATCCTTAAAGAAAAGAACTTTCAACCCAGAATTTCATATCCAGCCAAACTAAGCTTCATAAGTGAAGATGAAATAAAATCCTTTACGGAAAAGCAAGTGCTGAGAGACTTCATCACCACCAGGCCTGCCTTACAAGAGCTCCTGAAAGAAGCACTAACATGGAAACGAACAACCAGTACCAGCCACTGCAAAAATGTACCAAATGGTAAAGACCATTAACACAATGAAGTATATCAACTAATGGGCAAAACAACCAGTGAGTATCAAAATGTCAGGAACAAATTCACACATAACAATATTAACCTTAAATGTAAATGGGCTAAATGTCCCAATCAAAAGACACAGACTGGCAAATTGGATAAAAGTCAAGACTCATCAGTGTACTGTATTTAGAGATCCACCTGACTTGCAAAGAAACACATAGATTCAAAATAAAGGGATGGAGGACGATTTATCAAGCAAATGGAGAGCAACAAAAAACAGGGGTTGCAATCCTAGTCTCTGATAAAATGCACTTTAAACCAAGAAAGATCAAAAAATAAAAAGAAGGGCATTACATAATGGTAAAATGATCAATGCAACAAGAAGAGCTAATTATCCTAAATATATATGCACCCAATACAGGAGCACCTAGATACATAAAGCAAGTTCTTAACAACCTACAAAGAGACTTAGATTCCCACACAATAATAGTGGGAGACTTTAACACTCTACTGTCAATATTAGACAGATCAATGAGACAGAAAATAAATAAGAATATCCAGGACTTGAACTCAGATCTGAACCAAGCAGACCTAATAGACATCTACAGAACTCTCCACCCCAAATCCACAGAATATACATTCTTCTCAGCACCACATCACACTTACTCTAAAATTTACCACATAATTGGAAGTAAACCACTTCTCAGCAAATGCAAAAGAACAGAAATCATAACAACCAGTCTCTCAGACAACAGTGCAATCAAATTGGAACTCAGGATTAAGAAACTCACTCAAAACTGTACAACTATATGAAAACTGAACAACATGCTCCTGAATGACTACTGGATAAATAATGAAATGAAGGCAGAAATAAAATGTTATTTGAAACCAATGAGAATGAAGACATAATGTACCAGAATCTCTGGGACACATTTAAAGCAGTGTCTAGAGGGAAATTTATAGCACTGAATGCCCATATGAGAAGCAAGGAAAGATCTAAAATCAACACCCTTTTGTCAAAATTGAAAGACCTAGAGGAGCAAGATCAAACAAATTGAAAAGCTAGAAGAAGACAAGAAATAACTTAGATCAGAGCAGAACAGAAAGAGATAGAGACACAAAAAACTCTTCAAAAAATAAACAAATCCAGGAGTTATTTTTTGGAAAGATCAACAAAATACATAGACCACTATCTAGACTAATAAAAAAGAAAACAGAGAAGAATGGAATAGATGCCATAAAAAAATGATAAAGGAGATATCACCACTGATTCTATAGAAATACAAACTACTATCAGAGATTACTACAAACAACTCTATGCACATAAACCAGTAAATCTAGAAGAAATGGATGAATTTCTGGATGCTTACACCCTCCCAAGACTAAACCAGAAAGAAGCTGAATCCCTGAATAGACCAATAACAAGATCTGAAGTTGAGGCAGTAATTAATAGTATACCAAAAAAAAAAAAAAATGTCCAGGTCCAGATGGGTTCACAGCCAAATTCTACCAGATGTACAAAGTGGAGCTGGTACCATTCCTTCTGAAATTATTCCAAACAATACAAAAAAAGGGAATCCTTCCCAAATCATTTTATGAGACCAACATCATCCTGATACCAAAACTTGGCAGAGATACAACTAAAAAAGAAAATTTCAGGCCAATGTCCATGATGAACATCAGTGCAAAAATCTTCAATAAAATACTGGCAAACCGAATGCAACAGCACATCAAAAAGCTTATCCATCACAATCAAGTAGGCTTCATCCCAGGGATGCAAGTCTGGTTCAACATCTGCAAATCTGTAAACATAATCCATCACATAAACAGAACCAAAGACAAAAACCACATGATTATCTCAATAGGTGCAGAGAAGGCCTACCAAATTCAACAGTCCTTTATGCTAAAAACATTTAATAAACTAGGTGTCGATGGAACATATCCCAAAATAATAAAAGCTATTTATGACAAACCCACAGCCAATATCATACTGAATGGGCAAAAACTGGAAGCATTTCCTTTGAAAACTGGCACTAGGCAAGGATGCCCTCTCTCACCATTCCTATTCAACATAGTACTGGATGTTCTAGCCAGAGGAATCAATCAGGCAAGAAAAAGAAATAAAGTGTATTCAAATAGGAAAAGAGGAAGTCAAATTGTCACTATTTGCAGATGACATGATTGTCTATTTAGAAGACCCCATTGTCTCAGCCCAAAATCTCCTTAAGATGATAAGCAACTTCAGCAAAGTCTCAGGATACAAAATCGGTGTGCAGAAATCACAAGCATTCCCATACACCAATAACAGATAAACAGCCAAATTGTGAGTAAACTTCCATTCACAATTGCTACAAAGAGAATAAAATACCTAGGAATACAACTAACAAAGGATGTGAAGGACCTCTTCAAGGAGAACTACAAACCACTGCTCAAGGAAATAAGAGAAGACAAAAACAGATGGAAAAATAGTCCATGCTCATGGTTAGGAAGAATCAATATTGTGAAAATGGTCATACTGCTCAAAGTAATTTATAGATTCAATGCTATCCCTATAAAACTACCATTGACCTTCTTCACAGAACTGTAAAAAGCCACCTTAAAGTTTATATGGAACCAAAATAGACTACATAGCTAAGACAATCCTAAGCAAAAAGAACAAAGATAGAGGCATCATGCTACCTGACTTCAAACTATAATACAAGGCTACAGTAATCAAAACAGCATGGTACTGGTACCAAAACAGAGATATAGACCAATGGAACAGAACAGAGGCCTCAGAAGTGAGGCCACACATCTACAACCATCTGATCTTTTACAAACCTGACAAAAACAAGCAATGGAGAAAAAATTCCCTGTTTAATAAATGGTGTTGGAAAAACTGAATAGCCATATGGAGAAAGTTGAAACTGGACCTCTTCCTTACACTTTATACAAAAATTAATTCCAGATAGATTAAACACTTAAACATAAGGCCTAACACCATTAAACCCTAAGAGAAAACCTAGTCAATACCATTCAGAACATAGGCATAGGCAAGAACTTCATGACTAAAACACCAAAAGCGTTGGCAAGAAAAGCCAAAATAGACAAATGGGATCTAATTCAATTTAAGAGCTCCTGCACAGCAAAAGAAACAATCATTAGATCGAACCAGCAAACAACAGAATGGGAAAAAACTTATGCAAGCTATGCATTTGACAAAGGGCTAATATCCAGAATCTACAAAGAACTTAAACAAATTTAAAAGAAAAAAACAACTCCATCAAAAAGTGGGTGAAAGATATGAACCCTTTTCAAAGGAAGACATTTATGTGACCAACATATGAAAAAATGCTCATCATTGCTGATCATTAGAGAAATTCAAATCAAAATCACACTGGGATACCATCTCATGACAGTTAGAGTGGCAATTATTAAAAAATCTGGAGACAACAGATGCTGGAGAGGATGTGGATAAAGAGGAATGCTTTTACACTTTTGGTGGGAGTGTAA
Source organism: Aotus nancymaae (assembly GCF_030222135.1). Classification (NCBI taxonomy): domain Eukaryota; kingdom Metazoa; phylum Chordata; class Mammalia; order Primates; family Aotidae; genus Aotus; species Aotus nancymaae. The sequence goes on from NW_026988425.1 coordinate 76,671,356, forward strand.
ATTAGTTCAAGCATTGTGGAAGACAATGTGGTGATTCCTCAAGGATCTAGAAATGAAATACTATTTGACCCAGCAATTGCATTACTGGGTGTAAACCCAAAGGATTATAAATCGATCTATTATAAAGACACCTGCACATGTATGTTCACTGAAGCACTGTTTACAATAGCAAAGACTTGGAACTAACCCAAATTCCCATTAAAAATAGACTGGATAAAGAAAATGTGGCACATATACACCATGGAATACTATGCAGCCATTAAAAGGGATGTGTTCATGTCCTTTGCAGGGACATGGATGAATCTGGAAACCATCATTCTCAGCAAACTGACACAAGAACAGAAAACCAAACACTGCATGTTCTCACTCATAAGTGGGTGCTGAACAATGAAAACACATGGACACAGCGAGGGGAACATCACATACTGAGGTCTGTTGGGGGGTGGGGAAATTGGGGAGGAATAGCAGGTGGTGGGGAAATTGGGGAGGAATAACATTAGGAGAAATACCTAATGTAGGTGATGGGGGTAGACACAAGCAAACCACCATGGCTTGTGTATACCTATGTAACAATCCTGCAAGATCTTCAAATGTACCCCAGAACTTAAAGTAAAATAAAAAAACAAATTAAAAATTTTAAAAAATGCAAGTGCAGGAGCACTAGGAATCCTGATAAAGTACTTCAGCCATTTCTCTCTCCCAGGCTACTGGAGAGAATTAGTGGTAATAGCCACAATAAATGAAGGTTTACGCAGAAAACTCAGACAAATTAAAGAATCCTTCACACAGCCAAGGAGTCTTTTGCATACATAAAAATTGGCTCTCGTATACCTGGGAACTCCAGAATTTGGAGGTTTAGAGTGCCAACTCCAGTGAATGCAGTACAAATGGAGACTGCGAATTCTGGAATTACAGCTGGTTTTCTGTAACTAATGCATCTTTTCTTTCCTTAGACTTTAAATGCTGCAGTTTTTGCTAATGATATGTAATCTAGAAGGCCAGAGGAAAGTTCTGTTCGTAACTGTAAATAACTAAATCCAGGTCACCTGCATCACATCAGGTAATTCAGGCTACACAGAAGTTGCCCTGAAAGCAAGAATATCCTTTTTGCTATTGCTTTCATATATTGTGCTGCAATATATTGCAGAACCTAAATGGTGGCAGATTTTGGTTGTCTGAGGTTATGTATGATTTTCAGAAGGAGTAAAACATCTCTCAGGGTCATGCCTAGTCAACTAAAGATAAAGCAAAGCAAACAGTTTTGGGATAGAAGATACCTACGGCATAAGACAGTATTCATTTATCTCCTACGGCTTTAAAGGTGATTCCAAAAAGAGTTTAAAATACCATTTCAACAATTGTGGTACATTTGTAGGGGGAAAAAGAATAAGCCTCCCTTGGCAAGTACTTTTAAGGATAGCGCTCACGTAACTATGGGAATTTGGGTTTGTTTATTAAAAACCAATATATTAATGTTATTGGTGCTCCATCCCACCCACAAATTAAGATAAACATTTTATAGTTTGTGTTTTCAGTCTAAGCTAGTTTAAATATGTGGAGTGAAATGTTACAAATGAACCATTTATTTGATTAAAACATTATCGCACATATCTGCCTTTATAGAATTGTCATAAATTGTGCAAAATAGATATATTCAACAGAGCAAGAATTTGGATAAATGCCATCTCTAGTACCCAACTTTTGTCTGAAATCTGGTCAGATAAGTATTTAATTAGATAAATCATTTATTATAACATTTTATTAATATTAAATGTACAAGGTCAAATTATATTTTTAAAATATGAAATTATATTCTGAAATAAATAACAAACACAAGACTTAAAATTTAACATTTTGGTCCTCTAATGGCTTACATGGTTCAAGCATGACTGCAGTTTTAAATGGGCAGAGATTCCCGACACCCTGTAAATTGAAAAATAATTTTGCCATCCTATGGTTAAATTGTAAAATCTCAAAAGACTGAAAAGATCAACTTTTAGACTAGCTAGAATTGACTTGAAACTAAGGGAATGTATTACTATATCTAATGAAAGAACGCGCAATTCAAAATGCTTTGATGGATGAACGGGATGAGGAAAAGGGGTTATTCAGCAATTAAAGCACCAAAATCTGAAAGGTAGAGAGATGAACCATGGCACTGCCCAGACAAACACTATCTGAGGAAACAGGAACTGCAGCCCAGCCAATGGTAGGGGTACACCAACTGTGGTCAGACCATTTTAGTTCCTAACATTCAGCAGTCAATTCACTCAACTAAACTCCTCTTTTCCGAGTTTTTGAATGAGTTCACTAGAATTCTCAAGTCTCTTTTCATATCCTTAAAGATAATAATTACCATTATGGAATGTAAAATCTATATTCTGATATCATAATTTTTGAATTATGTATCCCTGGGAGTTCACAACTAGATACGATTCTGTTCTCAGTACACTGACCAAACCATGTTTCTATGACTTAAAAATTACAACCTCCACACTGGAACTACTACTGAGTGGGAGCAGCTCAAAGCCAGTGGATAAGGAGAGTTGAAGATGTGAAGGAGAGTGGTTGAAGAAAGGGGTAAAGTGTTTGCCAAACAGAAGAGAAGGAGAAGGTGGGAGGAAAGTTAACAGAGGAAAAAAAGGAGAGATTTTATGAGGTCAAAGAACAGGCATTGCAGCAGTCACTAAGTAATTCAGAATTTAATTGCTTTCCAACAATTCGGACCTTACAGAAATATGTGAGAAAATATAAAAACAACCTATTTGTACACCTTCACTGAGTTCAATTAATTCAGTCAGAACATAGATCATTTACTTAAATACTGAGGTTTGACAAATTAACGGCCAAGCTGTTTGAATCCTGAGAATAAATTCACTGCCCCCAAAACACCTCTTAATATAAAGTGAGTAGATAAATTGAATGCCCTTTTCAATCATTTCCTATTAGATTAGTAAAGAAGGAATAAGTAATGCTATCACTTATGTAGGTTACCACCTCCAGTATGGTAATTACCAAAATGGAAACCAGAGTAAACATGGAAAGGAAAAGAGATCTGGGAAAATATCAGAGTAGAATCTGGTATAGATCCAAGAACTCTTATCACAGTTTGACATGGCAAAAAGTGGTCCTATAGAAAATTTTGATTTCATTCCGCTCTAATCATATGTGATGTATCCAAACCGTTTGAGGAGAAAGTGGGCATAAATATGTTGCTAGTAATGGCCTTTCAAGCAAAAAGAATGCAAATATCATTTCCAATAACCCAAGCAAGTATTTAATTATCTTACAAAATGACCAAAAAATAATGTATTCAAAGAATATCTTATATTCTTTGAATATGAGATAAGCATATATCTTGCCTGTTTCTTAAGTCACTTATCCACTTGCCTAAGTTGACTGCAAGTGAGTGTTAATAAAAAGACAGACAAGTGATGGTTGTGATGAATCTTGCTTTACCTGTTTAAAAGAAAATCTCATTAGTTTGGATTTGCTTCAAGTGTGAACAAAAACGAATTCAGCCTAAACAAAAGAATTCTGATGATACCACCATTCTAGGATAAGGCCATCACAACACACACTCACTCCTCAGATTTCTAAAGCAAGATGAATGTCTTGCTGTACAATGTTTTCCTGCCCTGTGAACCTGACTATTCTACAAAAAGCTGGGAATAACTATAACTATCAATATCTTTATAAATAGAAGAGGTACTTATTTATACAAACTGATTAAAGTGCAACATTTACTTCAAAAAAGAATACGGTGATCATAGGTACTGTAATTGTTTTGTGATTTCAATAACTATTGCCCATTGTTTTAAAGATTCTATTATTTTAGCTTTTAATAGGTTAGATTGCTATAAATCTGTTTATTTTTCTGGAAATGTGAATATTCTTACTATATTTATTTTAGTTTATAAATGTCATTATTTGAGATGTTGATGTTTTTTCTTATACTATTATCTACTGTGTTATAAAAATATAAATAAAACAGTTTTCTGGGCATTCAATTGGTCTATCAAGTATACCCTATATACAAAGTACTTCTGTAAGCATTGTGAGGCATACCAAAGTGCTAAACAATCTCTATCCTTTATAACTTAATTTGTGTTTTAAAACAGGGTAATGCATGAGTAAAGAGATAACCAATGTGAGAATGCTTTATATTTTATAAAAGAACCAACTTATCATCTAAACATAATAGTCTAAAAACCCAAAATGCAAGTCCTAAATACTGTTTGACTACACACGAATTTTCTGCATGTGTATTCATAGATACAGTCTAAGCAACATACCCTGCAATAACAAGTTTATATAGATACATAATAAAATGAACTTAATGTAGAATATATAAAAGCCAACTTCCCAAAAGAGCAGTAATGCCAAAGAAACCCAGTTTTAATTATAAATATAGATTAATAGGTTTCCTAAAGTGGTTTCCACTTTAATTTCTGGAATGGCAAATTTAATTTAAAAGATGCAACAATATCTTTTGCTTTATTACACACCTTTGTTATTACTCCAACACAAGAAAGAACAGTGTGTAAATTCCTAGAGTACAACCAAATGATTCATCTATTCAATTTGCTTTAATTTTCTTTTGTAGGAGAGTCAGGGAACTATTAAACCATGTGAATAAGGCTTACATTTTTAAATTGTTATCTTTCTTATCATAAATATCTTTCTAAGATTTTCTGAATCGTATATAACGGCTGATTTATGCTACATTGCATAAGTATGAAGCTCTCTTATTATACAGTGTGGTCTGATGGTTTATATTCCTAATATTTCCAAATGACCTAAATATTATTTTTATAATGCATTAAATATTAAAATTACATATTAAAATGCATATTTTCACATTGATAAGCCAACATAAACAAACCTGAGAAGTCCCTGTTAAAGTTTGTATGTTCCAATTGCCTGGGCTTATATTTGAAGCTTTGACATAGTAATTGACTGCACAAACAACTCACCCTGGAAGAGTTCTTTATGCCTCGTATTATCCCCAAATCAATTGACATAATTTATAAAATATTCTAAATTAAGGCTAAACAGAAACCTGAAACCTCCAACCTTTGATTGGTTTACTATGTAGCTGATATCAGTAGTAACATTTTAAATATATCAAAAGATACTCTTGAATTATGGAAAATGAAAAACAAAATAAATAACTTAGGAATAATAAACATTAAGGTGATCTATTTCACTTCTCAAAGAACAGACAGAAATTATTTTAGAAACAATTTTGTTCATCTTTTTGCTTTTCTGTTTGTAAATTTGACTTCCAAATGCATTATTTTCTGACAGCAATGAGTATGTAATCTGTATTACTAGCTGAAGAGGTAATTTAATGTATTTATTCTAATTTATTTAAGTATATTCCTTTATAATAAAGTATTAATAACTTTTATATAAACATATACTTACAGTTCCCAGAGGGGAAATTAATGTCATTGCATCTTGGTTTTAGAATCTTAGTAAATTCTTGTATTGAGAGGTATAATCAAAAAATTGCTAATTCAGGCCAAGGCATGTGGGTCACGAGGTCAAGACATGGAGACCATCCTCGCCAACATGGTGAAACCCTTTCTCTACTAAAAATGCAAATATTATCTGGGCATGATGCTGCCCGCCTGTAATCCCAGCTACTAAGGTGGCTGAAGCAGGAAAATCACTTGAACTGGGGAGGTGAGGGTTGCAGTGAGCCGAGATCCTGTCACTGCACTACAACCTGGTGACAGAGCAAGACTCCATCTCAACAACAACACAACAACAAAAAATTGCTAATTCAAAAATGAGTTATAGTTCATATATGATTTTGAAATTGAGCATTTTAGAAACAAAATCAAACAATTATTTCTCTAGAAATAATTCTATAATACTGGCTAAAATATTTTAAATAGTGCAACTGGTACTGCATTAAAGGAAATTTGAGGTAATCTTGTTTTTGTGGAATGGCATTGGAACCAAAAAAAGTTGAAATTTTGGGTCACAGAAACATAGCAAAAGAGAAGATGCCTTATTTTTTTAGAGGTGACAAATTTTTCATTATGGTGAGTGACTAATTTAACTTCTTAACTTTTAAATTAGTATGAACAAAAAATAATTTTCTAAGCCAGCAACTTCTAGATCTCAACTGGAGGTGAAAAAAAATGGGAGAAATCACGGAAATTTGGGGACATCACATATAAATATACTCATTTTAATATATAGGCACTGTTCATATCTCGATCATCACTTGGGGTCTCACAAATCAATTACTATGCATGTATCTGATTTGTCATAACTTCTTAGTGTGTTTCTGTTCATTTTCAAAATAATTGTCATCAAAAGTTTTCATGATATCTTAATATGTACAGTAAAATACACAAACACAACCAAGGGAAGATTATAGAAAAAGTGAAATTGTCACTACTTCCAATTCCACCTGATTCTATAAAGGTACAAAAGACAAATTAAAATTATAAAGCTACAACCAAAACAGACAATGTAAGGCAGTTTTCAGGTTCTGAAATTATTTCTTGTATATTGCTTCATTTTTATTTTGATTATTATAGATGCCAAAAAGAAAAACAAATAGTGTAGAGGCCATGGTCTCTGTTTTTGCTGAATAAGGGAATTGAGGCATGGAGTTTAGAATTTGCCCAGTCACAAGGCAAGTACTTATTAGAGCCAGAATTGTCATTCTTTTTTTTTTATTTCTCAACTGATAATTTTTTAAATTTTTATTATATATATATTTTTTATTGCACTTTACATTCTGGGGTACATGTGCAGAACATGCAGGATTGTTGTATAGTTACATACATGGCAGTGTGGTTTGCTGCCTCCATCCCCAAGTCACCTATATCTGGCATTTCTCCCCATGTTATCCCTACCCAACCTCCCTGCCCCACTGTCCCTCCCCTATTCCCTCCCAACAGACCCCAGTGTGTGATGCTTCCCTCCCTGTGTCCATGTGTTCTCATTGTTCAACACCTGCGTATCAGTAAGAACATGCGGTGTTTGATTTTCTATTCTTGTGTACGTTTGCTGAGAATGATGGTTTCCAGATTCATCCATGTCCCTACAGAGGACACGAACTCATCCTTTTTTATGGCTGCATAGTATTCCATGGTGTATGTGTGCCACATTTTCCTTGTCCAGTCTATTATCCATGGGCATTTGGGTTGGTTCCAGGTCTTTGCTATTGTAAACAGTGCCACAATGAACATATGTGTGTATATGTCTTTATAATAGAACGATTTATAATCCTTTGGATATATACCCAGTAATAAGATTGCTGGGTCATATGGAATTTCTATTTCTAGGTCCTTGAGGAATCGCCACACTGTCTTCCACAATGGTTGAACTAATTTACATTCCCACAGAAAGTGTAAAACTGTTCCTATTTCTCCACATCCTCTCCAGCATCTGTTGTCTTCAGATTTTTTAATGATTGCTATTCTAACTGGTGTGAGATGGTATCTCAATGTGGTTATGATTTGCATTTCTCTAAAGACCAGTGATGATGAGCATTTTTTCATGTTTGTTGGCCTGATATGTGTCTCCTTTTGAAAAGTGTCTGTTCATCTTTTGCCCACTTTTGAATGGGTTTGTTTATTTTTTTCTTGTAAATCTGTTTCAGTTCTTTGTAGATTCTGGATATTAGCCCTTTGTCAGATGGGTAGAGTGCAAAAATTTTTTCCCATTCTGTTGGTTGCCAGTTCACTCTAATACTTGTTTCTTTTGCTGTACAGAAGCTCTGGAGTTTAATTAGATCTGATTTGTCTATTTTGGCTTTTGTTGCCAATGCTTTTGATGTTTTAGTCACGAAGTCCTTGCCTATGCCTATGTCCTGAATGGTATTCCCTAGGTTTTCTTCTAGAGTTTTTATAGTGTTAGGTCTTATGTTTAAGTCTTTAATCCACCTGGAGTTAATTTTAGTGTAAGGTGTCAGGAAGGGGTCCAGTTTCAGCTTTCTGCACACGGCTAGTCAGTTTTCCCAACATCATTTATTAAACAGGGAATCCTTTCCCCATTGCTTGTTTTTCTCAGGTTTGTCAAAGATCAAATGGTTGTATATGTGTGGTGTTGCCTCCGAGGCCTCTGTTTTGTTCCACTAGTCTTATCTCTGTGTTGGTACCAGTACCATGATGTTTTGATTACTGTAGCCTTGTAGTATAGTTTGAAGTCAGGTAACATGATGCCTCTAGCTTTGTTCTTTTTGCTTAGGATTGTCTTGTCTATACAGGCTCTCTTTTGGTTCCATATGAAGTAAGAATTGTCTTTTGATAGCCAAATTAATTCATACTGCTTTGGAAATTGTTACACAGATAGACTAAGGATGAAAAGTTATACAAACCTATACCTACATGAGATTGTGTATATAAATAATTGCAGTTGGTAGCTTTCAAATCACCACGATTTTCATCTTTTGATGTTATGTCCATTAAATATGTCATGTTACATAGAAAAATGGATTTAGCAGACACAGTTAAAACTCCTAATCCACTGACCTTAAAATGAGAAGATAATCCTGAATCTGCACATTACAATTGTTCCTTTATGGACACATTTATATTGTACCCCAAAGAATGTTTTAAATTATGAATTTATTTAAAAATAATTAATATACAGTATATATACATGATAAATCTCATGAGTTTTAACTATGTAAATTTCATATGGCATCTTGCAACAGGCTAATTTTTAGTAATAAATGTTGTTACTGTGGAAATAGATACAAATTGATACAAACTGGCCTATCAATTTTCTACCCTGAAGCTTTAATATCTTTTTTTAAATTCATCCAAACCACTTGACTCATTCCATGTATATTTTCTGTCTGTTCTATGGAAAATCATAGAGTGTTATACCAATCCTTAAAACACGTTTGGGTAATTATTGCTTATATTTAACTTAAATGTCTTCTCTTAATGGAAAGTTTTGGGTTTTGGGTGGTTGTTGTTTGCTTGTTTTGAGAGGAAGAGGTAACAAAAATAAACTATTTAAATTGAAAACAATTATTGTATATTAAAATTTTAAGTGCAACATGCACTTTTTTTTATTCATTTTTGAGGTATCTATGATATTTAAATAAATTTGAACTGCTAAAAGGCAGGACATAGTGAAGAGTTTTCTGAATACTTTGTACTGACCACAGAAACAATCAGTCATGAACTAACAGATTATAAAAAAACTGTCATGCTCATGGCCACCTTCATTTTAGAATCTAGTTCTGTTGCATAGAAACTTAGCTCTAAAACAAGAATATATTTCAATTGTTTTTCATTTTAACATCCTGAGTTCCACCTTCAAAAAAATCTTTTTATGCCATATTTACAACTAACACCTCTAAATCAAAATGCGAAATAAAAACAACCCAAGATATTTTATAAGTTTCTGTTATAAGTGATAAATCAAGACTCAACTTATAGTCTATCTTCAGAGTGGAAAGTGAACACATCTAGGTAGAAAGAGTACAAAGAAAGCAAAGACCACCTGGTGATTTAGGGGACATTAATTGATATTCTATTATAATCACGTGCTCTCAAAATGCATTAATTTAAAGCCAGAAACATAATAGAAACATATTTCACATCAATTTTAGGATTGCTAACCTCTGCTGATCAGCCAATTTTTCAGAACATTCCAGGTTCCCATGCCTTCCTTATACCATTCTCCTTTGGGATGTGTCTCAGAATAACTGTCCCCTTTTAACAGCCAGACCACAACTAAGAAAATAATACCTGACATTTATTGAGAGCTTGTATTGTGACAGCATTTGCAAGAACATTACATGGGTTATATCTTTTAATCTCTAAAACAGCTCTATTAGGTCACTATTGCTTTATTCATATTCTAGGAATGAGGATACAGGCTATGTACATAACCACTAAAAGGCATCAAGGCAAATAAATGTTTCATCCAGGATCCAATTCCCAGTCTATCTGATTAGAAAAATCTTTCTTTTAACCAACACAATACACCAATATGCCAGAAAGTTATAGCTCAAAGACTAAAGTCTTTTTGATAAATATTATCCCAAGAAGTATAAATAAATAAATAAATAAATAAATAAATAAATAAAATAAGAAAAACAACAGTTTATTCACCAATAATTTTTCTAAAATCAGAATGGTGTACCAAGCGTTGTGCTACAGCACTGGATATGTTATACCACCACCACCACCACCACCATCATCATCATCATCATTATCATCATATCTATCATGGGCCACAGATATGCCTCTAAGCACTTAACCTTGTAATAACTTTACAAGTCAGACCCCATTATTATCCTTATTTTACACACAAGAAAACCAAAGTTAGTAATCTGTTGAAGCAGAAAATCCTGACTAGGAGACCTAGGAGCCTTACCTTGTCCAATGCTTACTTCTTTATTTCATAGTTACCATCCTCTATATAGATTTATGTGATCAGTTTTGTACATTTTTCTTTCAAATTATTCTATAAATATGTAACTCTCCATGAACATTTAATGCTACATATAATATGTGCTAATAAATTAGAAAATATTGTTAAAATGTTCTATTATATCAGAAATGATAATTTATCAAAAACGGAAAGGGGATAATAAGACAGTATTCTACTAACTATGAAAGATTCTAGAAACAGTATTCACAAAACTACCCACCACACAGATCAGACTGCTAGCAGGTGAGTTATTTCAAAACTTAAGGAACAGAAAACTCTTGCAGTATTTAAAGCGTTTCAGGGAAGAAAAGCTCCCCAAGTAATTCTACCTATGTAGTATTTTTTCCAATACCAAGTATAATAAAATTAGCATAACATGTCATTTATGAAAATAGATGCAAATGTCCCAACAAAAATACTAGCAAATTATATTCAGATATATTTTAAATAATTGTACACAATGGCACAAACATAACAAAATACAATAATTAAAACCAAGTACTACTGACACTCTAATAGAGAAGCAGCTTAATAAATAAGTCCCTGAAAAGATGCAAATTATATCATAGTATTTAGTGTACAATACATGTTCCTTTTTCTAACAGTTGCTTTAAGTCACATGGGGAAGCACAGATAACCATTTGGTAGAAGAAAACAAAGAGAAATTCTTATACACTTAAATATAATGCCAACAGCAGAAATCATAAAGGGAAACACAGGCATATTTTATAAAATAAATCTGTTTTAAATTTAATGACTTTTAAAAAAATTTTTTTGACAGGGTCTTGCTCTGTCACCTCCCAAGTTGGAATGCAGTGGTGTGATCACAGCTCATTGCAGCCAACTTTAACAACTTTTAACAAACACAGTAAGTGCAATATAAAGGCAAACAAAATGTGAGAAAACGTATTTGCAATATCTCACTTCCTTAATATTTTTGAAAAATAAGATTGAATCTCAGCACTCAACATAAAAAGGATATCTGAGCCAGGCCACTGGCTCATGCCTGTAATCCTAGCACTTTGGGAGGCTGAGGTGGGGGGAGGACTTGAGGTCAGGAGTACAAGACTAGCCTGGCCAACATGGTGAAACACTGGTTTCTACCAAGAATACAAAAAATTAGCTGAACCTGGAGGCGCTTGCCTATAAATATCAGCTACTTGGGAGGCTTGGATCCAGGAGGTGGAGGTTGCAGTGAGCCAAGATGGCATCAATGCACTCCAGCCTGGGTGATGGAATGAGACTCTGTCTCATGTCTCAAAAACAAAACAAAAAACTCTATCCCTAAAATTCCTACCCTATCCTTCCAACTAGGTAATTTACTTGCTTATTTTCTGTTTCCTTCCAATATAAGCTCTATTTGAGAAAATATTTTCAGCTTTTTGATCATTGTAATTTTAGCACTCAAAACACTTCTTATATCTGTCTATCTGAACTTAATATAATGTTATTGAATAAGTAAATTATACAACTGTAAGGTAAAAGGATTCCTGGAAGACTCTGAAGTAGGAACCACCAAGAATCTGCCTCACTACCTAGGCAACAATTGCATTGCCAGAATTTGTCTGAGGTAACTATTTTGAAACTCTGGAATCTATTGGGGGCTGGGAGACTCATACTTCCTAATTTTAAAACTCATTGCAATGCTACAGTAATCAAAACAATGTAGTCTTACATGAAGAGAGACAAAGAAACAAAGGGAATAGAATAGAGAGCTCAGAAATAAACCTTCACATATTCGGTGAGAGGATTTTTGACAAGGGTGCCAAAGTCATTCTACAGGAATTGTCAATGGAGAAAAGACAGGTTCTTCAACAAATGTTGCTGGTAGAACTGAATATCCATATGCAAAAGAATTGCAGTTGAACACTTAACTATCACACAAAAATTAACTCAAAACAGATCATATCTAAATCTAAGACCTAAAACTCCAAAACTCTGAGAAGACAAAATAGGGCAAAAGTTTAACGACATTGGATTTGGTAATGATTTCTTGGATATGACACCAAAGGCACAGGCAACGAAAGAAAAAAATTAGTAAATTGGACTTACGAACATTAAAATATTTTGTATATCCAACTACACTACCATAGAATAAAAAGGCAACCCACAGAATGAGAAAAAATATTTGCAAAACATATATCTGATAAGGAATTAATATAGAGAACTTTAAAACTCAACAACAACAAAAAAATCGGATTCAAAAATGGGCAAAGGAATTAAATAGATGTTTCCCCATAGAAGATATACAAATGGCCAGTAAACACATGAAAAGATGCTCAATATCACTAATAGTTTGGAAAATGCAAGTCAAAACTAAAATGGGATATCATTTTACACCCAATAAGATGACTACTATAGAAAAATAAAAACATTAAAAGTGTAGAGTATGTGCAGTCTTGATGGGGATGTAAAATGCTATAGCTGCTGTGAAAAACAGTATGAAAGTTTCTCAAAAAATTAAAAACAGTATTACCATAATATCCAGAAACTACATTTCTGGATATATAACAAAGAAATTGAAAACAGACTCTGAAAGGGATATTTGTGAAGCCATTTTCATCACAGGATTATTCACGATAACAAAAACTTAGAATATATATAATATATATAACCTTACATATAATATACATAAACGTATATACACATACACATATATATATATACACACACACAAATATACACACATAACATATGCATACATATATACATACATACACAAAGGCATATTATACTATTTGCCTTAAAAAGAAAGGACAGTCTACGGCCATACCACCCTGAACGCGCCCGATCTCGTCTGATCTCGGAAGCTAAGCAGGGTCGGGCCTGGTTAGTACTTGGATAGGAGACCGCCTGGGAATACCGGGTGCTGTGGACTTTAAAATACATAAAATTAAAAAAAAAAAAAGAAAGGACAACACAACATACACATACATACATATATACACAAAGGAATTTTATTTTGCTTTAACAGGGAAGAACATTCTAACATATGCTACAAAAGAAATGAACCTTGAGGACATTATGCTAAGTGAAATATTGCATGGTTTCCATTTATATGAGGTACCTAGAGACTTAGGGTAGTCAAAATCATAGAAAGCGAAAGCAGAATGGTGGTTGTCAGTGTCTGGGAAGAGGGAGAAATGGGGAATTATTGTTTAATGAGTATGAATGGGGTTTCTACATTATAAGATAAAAAGTTACGGAGATTGATGGTCATAATGGTTGCACAACATTAAAATGTATTTAATATCACCAAACTGTACACCTAAAAACATGATTAACATGGTAAATTTAATATTACGTGCATTTTACCATCATAATTAAATTGAAAATTAAACCCCCGAAACCCTGTGTGATATGATCCATTTTATGGTTAAACATATACTTAAAGATATTTATTTACTTAAACAAGCCTCAAAATACAGACACCAATATGTCACTATTATACCTTTTCATCAATGAATGTATACTTGCTTATAGGTTACAAAATAATTCAAATTTTAAAACAAAGATTAGAAATTAACTGCCTTTTCCCAAACCAAAAAACAATTGCCAAAGCCTTTTCCTCATCTCATAAACAGGAGTAATGTATTAGATTTTACAGTTTTTATTTTGCACACCTTTTTCCACTATATACCTTTTTAGAAAGATATGTCTATTTTAGACTTTTCAGACTAGAAGTGGAAATCACACAATTACTAGGGTCACAAACATAGAAATCGTTTTAGAACTATTGAAGCATTTAAGAAAGGTAGAAATACAGTTGCCTAAAGGGGAATAAACAGCAGTTTGCAGTGACATACAGATTGTCATTACACAAACAACTCTAAACAGAGCTGTTTAGAAGGTTCTCAGCTCCTAGGCAGACACCGTTCCCAGGTGTTGTCTCTTTCCCTCTGCCAAGTACTTCTGGTTTGAGCAGGTGTGACTGCATGGTGGGAGGAGGGAAAGAAGCTATGCTTGGAGGAAAGTTATTGCTGGTGGAGCTGATGGGAGTTAACTGTCAGGGCACTGGGGCAATTAGTAGATCACAGGGCTACCTGCAGCTCCTCCATCTGATAATTAAAAACACCACTAAGTGCTTTGTTTTTGTTGCACATACTTTTTCTGTCAAACCTGGGTGAGAAAATTACAGTTTAAAGTTTACTGTCTATCTCCCATATAGGACTAAAAATATTTTATTGTAATTTGGTAACTGCAGATAAAACCTGAATCTTCCTTTTAAACTGTTTATAAATTAGACAGCTATGGAAACAGTAGGTCATTTATTTATTCAGCACTTAGAGTTTGCCACTACTAAAGTATTCATTGCTTTTTAATAATGTATCATTTGTACCATGATTCACAAGTCAATGCATCAGTGCATCAAGTAGATAAGAATTTAGTAAATAACTTAATGGGTCTATCAAAAGAACACATTTTTAACCATAAAGCATATATATATATATACACATATATGCAGAGCTGTTTTTCATGCATGCCAAGAGTCAGAAAGTAAATATTAATTGAATGTCTACTATATGTAAGGTACCACATTTGAAGCTGGATATACATTAAGGAACACAGATATTCTTCCTGCCTTCATCATGCTTACAATCTATTGGAAATAAGATGAAAATAAATAAGCAAATAAACAAATGATTATGTAACTATAATTTTTGAAAAGTGCTATAATATTTTTAATAAAGATACAGTAAAAGAACAATAACAGGGAAATATGATAATTTCTCATTTTCAAATGTGCATTTGAGCATGAACTACTTGGATAAGATGACCAGAGAAAGATTCTCTTAGGCTGTGTAGTTTAAGCTGAGGGATAAGTTGGAAACAGAAAAACTGCAACATATAGAAGGAGATGCATATAGACAAAAAGTGCATATATATATATATATAAATATAAAGAGAGAGAGAGAGAGAAATGATAATTTCAAGAAAATCATGAATACTTTAAAGACCCCCATCAATATGAAATAAAAAAGCTAAGGGCAGAAATATGTGTGTTGCAGTATTATTGAGCCAATATGTACCTGATATAAAAATAACAATAAATAGCATAATAATACTATTTGTAAGAAATGAAATTAGGTTACTCCATATCTATGAGGGGAAAGCATACATCGTATTAGTAATAAAAATTATACTGAATGCAGAGTGAAAAAAAGTAAAAACTCCAGTGAAGACAAATGCAACACAAAATTATGGAAAATAATATATATTCTACCTACATATTATTTGAAAATATGTGGCCTGACAGAAAAAGATAGCTAGCAAAACGATAAATTAAACAAGAAACCATCACTTGTTGGATCTTCTTACTCATTCCTTTTAGATCCCTGATTCAACCTTTCAGTCTCACCATGATCTATGGATCCCATCATTTTTGATAGTACTCATTTTCTTAGTGCCAGAGACGGGAAAAGAATTTTAGAAACTATCTTAGTTTGAGATTTAATGTTAATTTTAAAAGTAGAAATTCAGAATGTGGCTTCAAAAGTTAAAAAATACAGACTAATGTATGTGACAGTTTAGGGAAGCACATCCCTGGAATTTTCTGTTGAGTTTTTGGCAAGCTTGTTGAAAAAATATGTAGGCTACTTGGATGGATTACAAATGAAACAACTAAAATGATGAAAGGAATGGCTTACAAGGACAGATTAAAGGAAAAAATATGTATGATTTCAGCATGTCAGAAACTAAAAAAGAAACGCTATGGTTTACAAATATTTGAAACATGTAAATTTGAGGTAAAAAAAGAACTCTGTGTACAAGGTACATAATTATGAGTATATTAAAAAGAGAAATGAAACGATTCCCCTGGTAATAATGTCAATTGCTTTACAGTAAGAATATTTGGACAAATGACCCAAGGATGTGTAAGAATTAAAACCACTAGGCAGACATATTAGACATTCCTAGTAACCTAAACTATGCAGACCTCAAAATATGTAGACGGCCATCCGAACAAGATAAAGTAGGTCGGGAAACAACTGCAGAAATCTTCCTATCCCCCAGCTGTGTTTTAAATTTAGAAGGAAGTCTTCTGCGGATTTGGGGCTTTTCTCTGTAAGTGTGCTACAGTGAAAAGATTCCTCAATTTGGATCTATAAGACCTAATTTTGAGTGCTGATCACTTATTCTCTTCTCAGTCCATATCCTCATCTGTCAACAGGGATAATAATAACCCCTTAAGTTGTTGTGGGTTTTAAAAGAGCTGTTTTTATGAACACATATTATATGTACTTAAAAGCATTGCTCTTAGTGAGATACATCAATTATTATTATGAGTGTAATGTGTCAAAAGCTATAGGATGAAGACTGTCAAAGAGAATAATGCTTGAGACTAGGCTATTATATCTGTCATCTGCTTAGGGTAAACTGGCTCTCCTCCAGGACACTGCTTACCTTGCAGCCCTCTTAATTGGATACTGTTTCTCCTCCTATAAATTCCAGGTCTGAACATGTGGTACCAGTTCCTTTGCTGCCACAAGCCACTTCCAAAACGTTTTCCCTTCTCTCTCTCTAAAAACACTCAGTTTTAATTTCATGTCGTCTCTACTCCTCCACCACTCCTTGGTATAGGTACTCCTGATCTCTGAACTACATCACCCCCCATCCTTAAAGATTCCTGATTTTGGTTTACTGTCATCCTCCCCAACATTTCTTGGGGCATAAGATTTTGTGATTTTAGTAACAACAAAGATGATTTTTCCAGCACTTGGCCATTCAGTGCCAATTTTCTTCCAATCATCATGTCTTCTACCCTCCCTGAAATATAACTTCTATAGTCATACTCTCATGATTATAATTACCAAAATTTTAATTACATTGGAATTACTACAATGCCTCCAAATCTTTTTCCTCCAGTCATCACTTATTATCTTCTTACTCATTCCCTTTAAAACCCCAATTCAACTTTTCAGCCCTACCAGGATCTATAGATCCCATCACTTTTTAACAGTACTCATTTTCTTTCTGCCAGAGATGGGGAAAAGACTTTAGAAATTGTCTTAGTTTGAGATTTACTAAAGCAAAAGTGGTGAAATCATCCAGACAAAGCAAAAATGGGTGTAATCAATGGAGAAATCGGTTAAGTGGTTAAATACTTCTGGAAATGCATAACCACAGAGACTAAGTTGGGAAAAGAGATAAGAAGGATTAGAAATTAGAATAGTGACCAAGAATAGGGTCAGTGGAAATGAAGGATGAAGAAAGGTAAAAGGCAGAAAATTCTGGTAAGAGACAGAAACTCTGAGAAATTTAAAATACTGGTAGCTGGGTAATTTCATGTGATGAGAAAATCTAATAAACAGCATTGCCAGTAGGTACTTAAAAATAAAGATGGGAATCATTAATGTTGGGATCTTTCAGGAAGTCTAATACCAGAATGTGAAAAGGGCTACAAGCTCATATGTGAAAGTTTTTAAGAGGACAAATGATGGAGAAGAAACAAGGTTCTGAAGCCACTGAGGAAGTGAAGCATATTATGAAGGTTAGTAATAGGTTCCAAAGGGGAAAGGAGGTGTTCTATGCTAATGGAAAGAAAGAAAGTGTTAATGTTGAGAAGCAGTTTGAAATCGTTTTTGAAAAAGCAAGTAGTATGCCAACCTCTCCTTCTCATCTCTTGAGTCCAAGAACTGAAAAAAAAAAAAAAAAAAGCACAACTATGATTACCTCAAGTAAAGTAGTAACAGAAGAAGGGAGTAAAAAATAAGTTGGAATCAGAACATATAGACTCAAATTCAAATTGCTCACTCATTCCAGGTCATATGACTTTTTTGAATCTCAAGTCCTTATCTGTTAAATTCGATTAAGAATATGTTCTCTGCTTATGTTCCCTAAAGTAGAAATGTTTCCCAAAGTGAAAAATGCTCATGTCTCCTAAAGCGGAAAATGCTTATAAAATTTTAACCACTGTGTTATTATTTGGGGGAATAGACATAATAACACATGTGGAGATAAATTTTGGCTGTTAAACAATTTACATATATACCAAGGAAAAAGATGATGAGGATGATCTCATATTAGATGGCATATAACATGGTTTGGCTCCGTGTCCCCACCCAAATATCATCCCAAACTGCAGTCCCTATGTGTTGAGGGAGGGATCTGTACTCCCTAAATGTCCAAGGAGGGAGGTGACTGGATCATAGGGGCGGTTTCCTCCATGCTGTTCTTGAAGAGTGAAAAAGTTCTCACGAGATTTGATGGCTTTATAAGTGTTTGGAAGTTCCTCCTTCACTATTATATCTCTTTCCACCATGTGAAGAAGGTCTTTGTTTCCCATTCGCTTTCCACCAGGATTGTAAGTTTCCTGAGGCCTCTCCAGCCATGTGGAACTGTGAGTCAATTAAACCTCTTTTCTTTATAAATTACCCAGTTTTGAGTGTTTCTTTTTTTCCCCCTCGAAACAAATCTCCCTCTGTCACTAGGCTGGAGTGCAGTGGTCTGATCTCTGCTCACTGCAACCTCCCCTCCTGAGTTCCAGCAATTCTCCTGCCTCAGCCTCCTGAGTAGCTGGGACTACAGGAGTGCGCCACCACGCCCAGATAAATTTTGTATTTTTAGTAGAGATGGGGTTTCACCATGTTAACCAGGATGGTCTTGATCTCTTGACTCATATCTGCCCACTTCATCCACCCAAAGTGTTAGGAGTACAGGCATGTGCCACCGTGCCTGACCTTTGGATATTTCTTTATAGCAGTGTGAAAATTGAGTAATACAGCGTAATTCTCATGGCCTTGTAAAATATTTAAAATTAATCTAGTTTGAGTTTTTTTAATAAACCACATTTTGATTGAATAATTATTCAAATAAACTAGAAAAAATGTTCTAATTGATGTGGTTTGAGACTATTTGGTACTTTTGTTTGGCTAAAACTTATTCACAAGGTTATGTAGAAATGAAATTAAATGAGGATGAGATGTAAGGCAAATTTAATACCTTCATTAAACTAGGAGAAATAAAAACCTTGTTAACCTCTAAAGTCACTTTGTACTACATGATGTATCTGAAAATTACAGAGAAAGCACACTTCTACACACCATATTGAATAGCAATGAAACAATGTAGAAGAGCAGTGAAATCCTACTAAATTAAAATAAATCATAAAAATCATGCTGAAATCAAACTAAATGGTAAGATCTGAAGAAAATGTGTTTCAAACCACTTTCCAAGTGCTCATCTTCTTTCCCCATCTTCACTATTTTTACCGATAATGCATTCTAACACATTAATGCTTTTGGACCAAATGAATGAGCACACTGCTTTATTTCTGAATGTGAAAAAAGAACTTTACACTTTACCAATCTAAATTTGAAAATTTCAAGTTATTGTCTCAAGAGAATAAGTATAATTTATTCCTTCTGAAATAACTACCAGTTAAATAATGGTTAGACATACTGTGTGTGTTTTACAAATAATAAAATCATTTAACAAAATATCTCCATGATATACAAGATGTGTCACTCACTGAGACACAGCATTGTCTAATAGTTAAGAGGACAAGCTCTAGATTCTAACAAGCTACTTAGTAGCTCTATGATCTTAAGTTATTTAACCACTTTATACCTCCATTTTCTCATTTATATATCAATAATAGTAATACTTACTTCAAGAGTTTTGAGACTTAAAGATGATAATTAGAACAGTGGAACACATAGTATGCACTCAATACATGTTAGACTTGAAAAACATTAGAATGAATGTCCCTTGTTAACTTATCTGAGCCTCTTAATGCTGACATGGTGGTGGTCCCTAATGAAAAGAAAGTGAGGCCGGGTGCGGTGGCTCACGCCTGTAACCCCAGCACATTGGGAGGCCAAGGCAGGCGGATCACGACGTCAAGAGATCGAGACCATCCTGGCCAATATGTTGAAACCCGGTCTCTACTAAAAAAATACAAAAATTAGCTGGGCATGGTGGCACGTGCCTGTAGTCCCAGCTACTCGGGAGGCTGAGGCAGGAGAATTGCTTGAACCCAGGAGGCAGAGGTTGCAGTGAGCTGAGATCACGCCACTGCACTCCAGCCTGGCTCCTGGCGACAAAGCAAGACTCTGTCTCAAAAAAAAAAAAAGAAAAAGAAAAAAAAAGAATGACGGCTGAAAAATTATTGTTTTTAGGTCAAAATCAAATTTAGTTAGAAGTGTCAGAAACTTGCACCTAAAAATGGGATCAATCACTTAGAAGCAGCTTTTCTTTTAATTGAAGGTTCATAACAAACACAGCTAATCACTTTATATTTCTGCCTGTACTTTATATTTTCAACAATGCTCTTGCAGGAGTGTTGAGAAGTATTTTCAAAGTAGTCTCATCCTACAACACATTAGAAGGAATAATTATGTAAGAAAGTGAGAAACAAAGCTTTTAAAGTTCCTGAAACTACTTTGACCTATTTTTATATATAAAGACACACTGCTGTTTAAAATGTTCAAGTACTTTTAAAGGCAAACTGATGGGAGGGGGTAGCTACATTCAATTCAATGTATATTAAATGCCTGTTTGGGTTTTCTTGTTTGTTTTGCCTGATACTATTCTAAGCCCTAGCTCTGTAGAAAGCACAAAACATGAAACAAGAACTTGGCATATAAACATTAAAGCACTGTGAATGGTAATTTGGTTTTTGTTTGTCTGTAAACAACATTCCAAAAAAGTTAGGGTTTATAATACAGAAGTTAAACTATAGAAAGATAAGTAAACAGAAAGAACAGAATAGTTAAAATTAGAGTTCAAGTAGCATTTGGAGAGAAAATGTGCTAAGAAGTGTGCAGCAGAGATGTGAGTACAGACCTAAGGCTCAGGCCTGTAGGTGGGAGACTGCTCCACATCACAGAGAGGGATTTGCCCATTTATTTCAAATAAAAAATATTCTCCAACATATCTACTCAATTGTTTTGAACTTTCCTGCTTGTGTCATGAGCCCATTTTATCCTGGCTGACTTCATATAGTCCCCAGTATCAGTAAAATCTAAACGGTTCTCCTTAAATCTAAAGTACAAGAGAAGATTTAAAGGATTATTTTGCATTCCCGAAATATACCACTTTGTCAAATACCAAGCGTAAACCTTAAGGAATGTATGGTGGCCGAACCCCATTTAGAGATTATCTTCAAATAAAGCATATATCATCTAACAAGAGATTAGAACCTTGGTCTTCCCATTTATGAAATATTACACCATATTAAATTATTTTAAGAGATCATTTTGATACAAACCTGTTTTAGAGAAGAGAAAAGGCAAAGCCAAGTCAATTTTCTTTCTCTATAGAAACATTCACATTCAAGTGCTTTAGTGCTTAAAAAGCCTTCACCTAAATTCTTGTACTTAAATCCTCCATTCTAAGTCACACACTATAAATCTGAACAATTCCTACACAGTTACTATCACTATAATAATGCATATTTTAAAACAAAATAGCAGCACATTTTCTAAAATATAACCGAATAATTGCAAGCCATCTTATCTACATTGTAAGGTCTTTCTTTTTTATGAAATTGAGTTTTGTGTCTTGTAATACTTCATTACTTTATAAGAAAAATAATTTTAAAAAAACCAACATTTTATTTGACACAATGGGAAAAGAAAAGTCCTGCATAAGTAAATTCTTCAGATATCTAGCTATTTCACCATTAAGGAGATTTTCAAGCTTAAACATTTTTTACAAAATTTTTTCAATAATGTGTACATTTCACTGCTTTTGCACCCAAAAAATGTTGAACATCTTGCAGTGAGGCTTTCTATAGGTTGCAAAACCAAGGTTAGTACCAGCTGTTGCATTCTCTTATACGGTGATACTTTTTGGCCTTTACACTTACCACCCACCACCCACCCCCTACCCCCCACCAGCATGTACCCAGTTTTTTGTACTGTAAAGTATTACTGCTTTTAAATATACTATTTGACTCTTCTCTTTGTCTAAATGTTGGCATGTTTTACTGCTCTGATTAAGCCTGACCTATTACTTCATATGCTTTTCATTTTCTGGATTCAGTTTATAGAGGCCCCAGAAACTTGAAAGTCAAGAGAAATAAGCTTTTCTATGATACATGATCTAAGGCCTAAATCTGACACCTATTTTTGTGTTCAGAAGTTTCTGGTTCTTTCTCCTAGGTTCTCAGCTATGTGATATGTGGATGAAGCTTAAAGGCAAGTGGCTTCTCCAGAAGTGGAGTGGATATAAATTACTGTACATTTGATAGCTTTAGGCAGGATAGTGTGATCAAATCAAGGTGTAAAGTCCTGAGTTGCTCCCTAATTTAGATCCCAATTTATTTTCACTTATGTTTTAAACTTCAGTTTTGACGGGCAGAGGTTTTACATTATAATCTTCCTTTTCTTTCCTCACAAAAAGATAAGTTACAGGTTTCACAGTGTTTCAAAGATTTGCAATCTTTTAATAATGATAAAAAATACCATTATCAATTTTACAGTAGATATTGTGTCCTATCTGCCATCTAGCAAGGGAATGAGGGAGGAGGGAAGAGGAGGAGAAGAGATGGAATGAAGAAGAGAGATAGTTTTTATCTTAGAAGAACTCTGACACAGAAAGAATGCCACTGGAAACTGACTGTTTGGCACAATGTCAGTGATTGTATAAAAAATTCCTGAAAATGGTGTAATGATGGATCTGTAACATGATTTTGAGGGCTACATCGGCAGATGCTAGAACTAAAAGTTATCAGTTAAAGGTCAATTAATATCAAAATGCATGATTTCAAGTCCCTGAAAGCAGTTGATACAGAGGAGGCACATATATAGGGATTAATACTTAGCTGAAATAGGGCATGACAAAGCTTTATTTCTCATGACATTTGTCTCTTTTAGCCACATGACTTGTTTTATTTAGAATCTTCTAAGATCTTGAAAACATACACTTTACCATCATGATAAAAAGAGTAAGTAAAAACATTCTTCTCTTTCCAGTGCAGTAGATGCATAGGAATAAACAGTTGAGTGTATATGTCTGTGTAAATCAATATAAGAGAATTTCTATTCATGAAACTTATAGTTCCTATGAAGAATAAGCTTAGAAAGCATGATAAAAATTTCACTAATAATTGTTTTACTACAAAACACCTCATAACTCTCCCTGTTTTCCTTGGAAGGTACTCGGAAGACCTTTCAAAAGTAATAGTTCAACCTAAGTGTGCACTTGAATATCTGTGTTTCCAAGTTAAAATCCTATGGTAGAAGGATTCTACCTTACGATGCCCTCTTTTTTTCTTTCTCAGGGAAGTGCTGAAAACTAACTCATACATTAGTTTCATAGAGAGTAGAAAGTTACTTTATGTGGATCTGCAGATTTGCATTTATGAGTTTACTTCTTTTATTCTTCCATTTTTTTTTTTCTTTAAAAGATCTTCGTTGATTATTCTGACACCTGCTGGTGAGGGCACAGTTGATTCTACTTTTCCCTTCAACAACTCACTCAAATCCAAGAGTTTTCAGGGGTATTTTCAGTGACAACTGGTAATACATTTAGTTTAAGTATTTATCGTACTTAATTTTTAGCTGTATTACATAGGAAAGCATGAGAAACATTTTAATAATTACTTCACATTGGCAGCCATTTGACTCTTTGTTTATAAATGCATGTTTGCTTTGATTAAGCAAACATTATAACCATTATGTGGACTATGATAAAAAGAAAAAGAAAATCATCCCAGAGGCATAGTTATATAGTTTATAACTATAGAACACGTAAGAAAGATGCTAATCATCTTCCTTAAAACACAGAGAAAAACTGAATAATAGGAATGACTTAGCTTTGGTTTTCTACTTTTTACAATAATAATGTTAGTTTTCAACCTATTTAGCAAATAAAGAGTAAGCTGATTATGATAGAAGCCATAACACTAAATACATATTTGCAAAATTTGCTATTTTTTACTCAATATCTAAATATTATGATTTACTTCTGACTTGAACTGAGTTCTGAAGCCTGCACTGTTTCTTTGGCAGAGATACAATGAAGCTACTACACCATAATCACGCTCAAGGCTATTGCAACTGCAAGTGTATGCAGTAAACAACAAATATCAGAATTCCTTTTTTAGGCATCGAGAAACTCTCACAGGAGGCAACTTTTGCAAAATTATTCACAAATGACAACAATCCTTCAAAAATAAAAAGTTTTACCTAATTAAGACTTTATCTTAAAAGTAATAGCTGGTACTACTAATTTAACTCTAAAACCAGTCAAACATATTTTGTAATGGTATTGAGTAACCATGCTACTTTATTTTAGTCATGTATATCTTATTCTTTTCCTTCACATTTGCTATAATTTTGTGAAAAGGAAAAATCACATGTATCGAGAGAGAAAAGCAAACTTTATTAAATATTTATTTAAAATACCCTAGATCCTGAATAAATGATTTATATGAACATTGACGCTAATATATTTGAGAAAATCACAACATAGTTTTAATTCAGAAAAGTGTTTAGAAGTACAATACATTTGTTTAATTTTTAAGATCTTTGCAACTTCAAGATCAAAGAAGGAAAAATTGACCATCTCTATTTTTTTAATAATTTTTAAAATTATTGTTAAGTCTTTTCTCAAAACAATATACACTTAAAACAAATACATTTCAATTCTAAGGAAACATTTCAGGAAAAATCAGAAAAACATTTTCAGAACCAGAGGAAAAAATTGTGTGTTGTATCACCACAGTGGTCAAAATTTTGCATTATTGTCAAACTGTCACATGAGACTACTTTATTTTCACTTAATTCATATTTTTAATTCAATATTTCTGAATCATTTTAATATGTTTTACCTTGACTCTGAAGTTAGCATTTATTTGTAAAGTATAAAATGTAATGGTTATGTAAATAAGGCAAGAAGACACCAAAGTGTAATAATAATATAATAATAACATAAAAGACAGAAACTTCTTATTTCTATATAAATATAACTATACTAATCATAAAAGGTTAGTGCTATTTTCTGGAGTGAGAATGTTCAGGTATTAATTTATTCTCATGTAGAATTAACTAAAAATCGCCATTGATTAAAAAAAGAAAATGCAAATGCCAGTGATTCATAGTATTTAGGACATGTCTAGACATTTTTAGATAGTGCCATTTGCTTAAAGACTTCAGGCACAAACTGCAGGCACAGGGACAGATTGCATAAGATGTCACGTGCTTGCTGCAACTGTATGCACGTTATTGAATTTTTTAGAGCAACCCATACCATGAATAATTTAATAGTTAATAAAATATTCAATCTGACTGATCCATTGGTTTAATTTTAAAATAAAGACGACTAATAAAAGGAGTTACATATCCTTATCAAATCTCAGGCATTAATGCAAGTAAATTGCAACCCACACGTAAGGAAAACACCAATTTCTAAAAGACATAAGATTAACGATTGGGGGGCCGGGAAGGAGTGAGTACGAGGAAAATTCTGTGTTAGCACTGCCTTCAATAAGTTTGCCCTAAGTTTAATTGTTTGGAGCTGTCACGGAAGCTGTACCCTGCCTTCTGCAGAGGTGAGGGACAAAAAAATTAGAGAGGTGCAAGTTTTAACAGAAAAAGCCCATGCAAAATGGTCTATTTCTTTTTCCTAAAGCCCTTCGCCTTTTCTCACAGGCTAGCTGGTGGGAAAGGGGAGAAATCTATTGAAGAATATGGAGTATCCAGCTGCCAAAGCATTGTCTAAGAAGACTAGGATGGAGACTCCAGGCAACATCTCCGTAGTTGGCTTGTCTCGTGGAGTAAGCTGTGCCCTGGGCGCGGGTATCTTCAGGAGACAGAGCTCCTGGCTCCAGCGAGCCTGGACTCGCCGCGCCCCAGGGTTCCCGCAATCAGACTCAGCCAGGCTAGCGTGGCCACACAAGCTAGACTCACTGTCTTCTTCTCCACCCCGCACCGCCCTCCACCTCGGAGCAGGGACGTACGGTGGTGGCGGTGACACAATGCGTGTGAGTGGGTGAGTGTGTTTTCGTGTTTGGGGTGGAACCGTAGGCGGGGATGAGTAGGAGGAGAGGGGAGTGCCTGCAGTCTCCCTCCTTCCCTTCCTGCGAAGAGATCAAAGTGCAGGAAATCCAGCCGGGAAATGAGAGAAAGGAAAAACAGCAGCGTGGAAACACGCTCTCTTTTTCATATCGCTGGAGACCGGGAAGAGCAACTACTGGAATCATGATCATTTCTTAACCTTTAGTGGAGTGGCTGCCTCTGCGTGCTAACTGGAAGGGCACTTTGTACAAGCAGGCGAGGCACACACCTACACATACGCCTACACGCTGGGGGAAATAACCACAATCCGGGGTACAGAGAGAGGCCGAGGCAAGGCGCAGCCATGGATCTCTACAGCCAGAGCTGCGAGGGCGTCTGGCCAGAAACACCCGGCTTCTTGGGCAAACAGTCAGCCAACAGTCCACAATTTTCCTGTGACTCAAATAGATGGATAGGTGCATGGATGGATGGCGCAGAATATTCATGCTGTGTCTTATCTCAAGTGCAGTGGAGTCGACGCATTTTTTAATACAACTACCCTTTTTAGAGGCACAGCATTTAAAACCCTGTAGCTCACTCAGCCCTCCACTTGAAGCTGCCTGCAGAGGATTCTCTTATCCGCGGATCCCTCAGAAGGGGCCGCCCGCATCTGTGAGCGCAGAAGTGGCACAGTTCCCCCACGCACAGCTCCCGCTCGCCTCTCCACACACCCTGCCTACCCCGCTGCCCTTTTCCGGAGACAACTTCAGACCCTGCCGGCAGCATGACGCGGGTCAGGACCAGGGTTAGTAAGGACGAGCCGCACCTCGCAGGGTACCTGGAAGTTGCCTAAACAACTCAGCAGGACACTCGTCGAAGTCCTGCGTTTTCTTTTACATGCTTTTTCTTTTAAATTTAATTTAATTTTTATTTTCTTGTTTTTATTTTTTCGTGCAAGTCACAGAAGGCATCACCCTACAAGCTCTCGCAACTTTTCCGCTCCTGGGCGGGGGCGCGAGGGGTGGCTTGCCCCGCACTGTTCCCCATGACCAAGAGTTAACACTCGTTCCCGGAGAGGGTGCACAGCAAAGCTCCAGGCCCTTGGGGTTAGACTGGGAGAGGCGGGTTCCTGGGTTTTGCTGTAATCGATGCTGCGCATCTGGGATGGGGAGGCGGGAGAAAGCCGAAGTGATCTGTCAGACTCCTCTCCACCTCACCCGCGGCCAAAACGCCCAGCGCCTCGGTCTGGGTTTGCGAACGGCTCAGCCCGGGCCCAGCGCCAGAGCACCGCACCCGGGGGCGGACGGCCCTGCGGCTCCCCAGCCTCTTCCTACATCTACTAGCTGACGCCCGGGCGCACTGGCTTCCCCCGCTCCCGCCCCCACGAAAGCACGGCCGGGTATCCGCAGCCAGCATCGGCCGCACCGCCTAAAGAGGGTTTGCGCCGAGACCCAGTGGCCGAGTGAGCCAAGGAGTCGCTGGTTCCTGGGGAACGTTGTCCTCTGCCGCTCCCCAACGTCCTCCTCGTTCCTGTATCTCACCCCGGTACCCCGCACCCTCCTCCCGGCTCAGCCCCGCGCACTCTGCTCAGACTTTGCAAGCACTTTCTCGGGGCACCCAGGACTCAACGCCTCCTCCGCGCCGCCCGCGGCGCTCGCCCTTCTTTGCACGCCCGAGGGACCGCCTCCGGCCCCCTGCGCGGCGTTTCCCAGGGGATTCCCAGCCCATCCCTCACCCAGCGGCCCGGTCCGGACGCCTCACCTTTGACGAACTGAGGGACACCGAGGCTAAGCCCGACCAAGAGCCAGGCGGCTACCGAGCGCTTCATGATCCCGTCTCCCGGTCGTGACCCCGGCTGGTCAGGGGTCGTCGCGGAGGGCAGTGTAGCCGAGCTGGCACCGCAGGGCAGCAGCAGACTCCGCCCCTACTAAAGAATTCAAGAAGACGTCCTCTTTCCGCAGCGCTTTCTTAAATTCTTGGAGAGGGCGAGAAGGGTGACCAAAGAGAGGAACCTTTCCTCCCCTTTTGCCTGTGCTCCAGCGCGCGGAGGTGGGTGAGCTCCGGGGAGCCGCCGACGGGCTCAGCTCTCCGCTGCGGGTGGGTCCCGGCAGAGGCGCGGCGGGCGGGGCGCGGGCTCCCGCGGCCGCTCCGGGTCTCCTGAGCGGGCGGGCAGACCCACCGGCAGACGCGCGGACGGGGCGCTCGGCTCTCGCTGTTCTCCGCGCCGCTGCTGCGGGGCTTCTGACTTGGAGAACAATGAAGCGTGAGCTGGAGGGGAGCGAGCGGGCCGCCGGGAGCGCACTGTGTACAAACAGAGGCGGCGTGCGTGTGAGTCTGAGCCTGGCAGGCGCGCTCCCCACTTCCCCCGGAGCCCGCCCGCCCTCCGCCCGCCCTCTCATTCACTCCCGGGTCTCCCCCTCCTCTCTCTCTTCTGCTCTCTCTCTCTGTCTCCCTCCTCCCTCCCTCTTCCTCTTTCAGCTCCTTCTGCTGTGAGAGAAAAGGGAGACAACTGCAGCCACACCCTAGCACTTAGCACCTGCCACCACCTCTGAAGTTCCTGAATTGCCTGTACCTTCTCCACGCATGCTGGAGACTCTGGAGTTAAGAGCTGCACCCTTGCTGCCTTAGAGTCCCTTGGATTCCAGCATTGACTTTGTAATTAACCACGTTAAGGATTCCCCTGAACTTCCTTTCTCAGTATAACCAGGAAAAGAAGTTAAGAGATTTTGAAAAGTGGCTCTTGGGGCACAAAGCTGCGTGAGAGACAGAGCCCTGCAAAGTGAATTGCCCCGTATTTCTCAGGAAATGCACCATAGTCAGCATCCAGACTCTAATCAGCTAAGACAGGGCTGTTCTGCTCTTATGTCTACATTTTAGTTAGCTCCAGGACTGGGGAGAGAGGGTTGTGGGCTCATCTGTTCACGGGGGCAAAAGGGTGGAAGTGAGTAGGAAACATTCATCTCGTTAAGCAGGACATCTGTTTCAGAGAAGAGTGGGGCGATTTTGGGAAGTGTGCAAGAAGATAGGCAAGGACAGACTCTTGAAGCATCACTAAGGTGGATCAAATTTTCCTGCTATCCGCCAAAATAAATGGACTGGTTTTTCCAGTGAAAGTGATTGAACCAAAAATACAGCTCATGGCTTACAATTGTGCTTGCTTCTCTGTTTTTCGGTTAGAATGATTGCTTACTGTACATGGGTCCAATTCCAGTAGTTACAGGTACCAAAATGAAACAGGGCTCTTTTTTTTCCTCCTAAAGAGGGAGGTAGGGAGAAAGACAGAAATCAGAGCTAGAGAAATGGAAAGAGAAACATTCTTGAAGGCAAGAAATTGAAGGGTGAAATCTACTAAGAAAAGAATAGCAGAGTGCAATTAGCAATGAAACTATATCTTCATCTGCCTCCTTGAGTCCTTTAAATTTCAATTTCCATCTTCCTTTTGAAATTTTAAGAGAAATGGAGAATGCAAGATGAACCCTAATGCTGAATACTGCTAGGGAATGTTTAAGGTATTGTATCACTGGCAAACAAACAACAACAGAAAAAAAGAAAGAAAGAAAGAAAACCTTTCAGAAAAGGATTTGTTCAGATCTCATGATTGGTGGGTGGGTTAAAACACATTTTTTTAAAAAATCACCTTGCTGCGAGAATGAGGGAGATTCATTTATTTACTGTCTGTTTTTATGCTTAAAGCCACAGGTATTAGAAGAAGACAGTAGTGTCCAGAGCTGTAGCACAGTCGTTTCAAGCAATCAAATTCTAACTTTCTGGCCCATCATCATTACTTCCTTTTGAAAGTATGTTTTCAGTCACCCTGGGGCATGTTCATCATAAAGTACACTTTAACTTTCGAAACGAGACGTCTGATATTAGTTTTAGGTATCATTTCTAAAGGATAGTACTAAATCCCAAAAATGTAAAGTTGGAAACCAGTCTCTCTGTGATGAGATATTTAAGGGAAAAAAGGAGCGGGGTAGGAATTTTGTTTTCTATTTTCTTCCCTGTTTCTTTCCACTTTTTTGATAATATTTGATCTTAATGAGCATATTAGGAAGTTAAATTATTTTTGCCAACAGTGTGTGTTTCTGAACATGTATCTTTCTTTTAATTTAAAGAAGGGCTTTTGAAAACTCTAGTGGTCATAAAAGTACATTAAAATGCACATTCTATGCCCAAATACTTAGGGTGGGGACAGTAAATGCCATTCTCTATTACCTGATAGACAACTTATGAAAGAATTTGCTAGTTTAATACCTCTACTTTCTCAAGTTTCATTTCCAATCAAAAATTGATGCATGGTCTTAAATCCATAGCTCCATATTCATAATCATCCTCTTTTTTAACCACTTACTGATAGTGATCATCTACCAATAAGCCTTTCATTTTGAAGATTCTAGGCACTTTACCTAATTTACATTGATAGGACTCATTTCACTCTTACTGCACTCACACATAGCCTCTTCAGAAGTGGAATATAAGAGATGTTAAAAGACCGCAGAAATTGAATTATTTAAAATAAAATAAAATTTAAAAAGTAAAAGGATGAAACTCTATTGTGAATCTTTTACCTCACATAAAGTGCTAAGGGACCTTTGCTAATTAATCACTGTGATCCAGCCTACAGTTTTATAGCTTCTCCCAATAGGAGCCTAACATGCCGACAATGAATTTGTACATCACTCAAAGACAGTGCTTCTCAAGTTATTTTCTGCAGGCCTCCTTTTCCCCAAGATGTTAATAGGCTTCTGGGGGGAAAAAATACACAGTAAAATAATTTGGGGAGACATTGCATATTAAAGTAGCCTCTTCAAGATTCACGGTGAATGTTAGCATGTTAAATACTTTGAATGGTCTTGTGGTTACAAATTTTTTTTGAAAAATATTTAATCCAGCATTTTGCAGACTTTCTTTTTTGTACTATAGCAAGATTTTTCTTAGAACACCTGTTAACATAGTAAATATTTAGGGCTACAAAAGAAATAACTTGAAAATGATGTTTTAAAACAAAGCAGGGGCCAGACACACTGGCTCACACCTGTAATCCCAGCACTTTGGGAGGCTGAGTTGGGCAGATCACCTGAGGTCAGGAGTTCGAGACCAGCCTGGCCAACATGGCGAAACTCCATCTGCACTAAAAGTACAAAAATTAGCCAGGCATGGTGGTGGGCACCTGTAATCTCAGCTACTCGGGAGGCTGAGGCAGGAGAATCACTTGAACCCAGGAGGCAGAAGTTGCAGTGAGCAGAGATTGTGCCACTACAGTCCAGCCTGGGCAACATGCGTGAGATTCCATCTAAATAAAAAAGGCAGACTAAATTAGCAGTAAAACAAACAAAAGGAAACTGTAAAAAGTTCACTGGTTTTTGCTATGCGCTGAATGTTCCTGTACAACCCCCTACTCCCAAATTCATATGTTGAAGCCTAAGCCCCTACTGCGATATGTTTGGATGTAGAGCCTTTGGGAGGCAGTTGGGCCATGAGAAGAGCCCTCTTGAACTGGATTAGTGCCCTTGTTAGAAGAGACACCAAAGAAGTGATCTTTCTCTGCCCTCTGCTATGTGAAGACACAGCACAGTTAGAAGATGGCTATAAACAAAGAAGCGGGCCCTTACCAGACACCAAATCTGCTTGTGTCTTGATTTTGGACTTCTCAGCCCCCAGAACTGTGAGAAATAAATGTTTACTGTTGAAGCCACCCAATCTACAGTAATTTGTTATAGCAACTGAAATTGACTCAAATAATTTTCAAAAATTATTCTCATTGACTAGCAGTTTGGATTCTGGAGGATACCTGGATTCAGGTATACATTGGATCTGGGGCATGTCGGAACTGGAATAGGATCTCTATCATTCTAACTCCTTTAACTAAATTAAAGTCTATTAATTGCCAAACCTCAGTATTCTCATCTATAAAATGAAGTTAGTAATAGTATCAAACTCAAAGTGGTAGGTTATGGTGGTGTACAAAAGGGCCTAGCCCAGCAGTGGACACACAGTGATGATGAAGAAAGATAATGATACCAATAAATAAGAAGATAATAATAATATACATAACTGTAAAAGAATGTTTCTTAATATTTAATTATCTTCACTCCCCATCTCTCACCCCCATTAAATTATCTAGAATTTTTTTAGTTCATCTTTCAGTTTGTCAAGCAACAAAATACACTAAAGGTAGTCTTTTTTATTATCTTGAAATTATAGAATTTTTGTATTATTTTGCATTTCTGAAACTTCTTATTTAATATCCAAAATGGCCTTCTATTAAAATTTTGCTGTCAGCCTCAGAGACTCAAAGCAGAAAATTCAATCAAGACCACCTACTTCAACTTCTGACCTACAGAACTGGGAGTTAACAACTTGGTATTGTTTCAGACTGCCAAGTTTGTGGTAGTTTGTTAGGAAAACTAATATAGTTGGTTACTATTGTTATTCCAATTGTAGGGAGAAGGAATAAGTCACGGAGTAGTTAGATTAATTGTCCATGCTCTCAAGTTAGTAAGTGTCAGAGGCAATAAATGAATCTAAACAGTGTGAATCCAAAGCCCATTACATTCTTCTGCCAACAATTATGAAGGGTCAATTGTATGCTAAGCTCTAATGCATTTTTATATATATGGCTGTACTAAATAAGTTATCTCAACAACCTTTATGAAGCAAATATTATCATTGTTTTCATTTGACTGCTGAGGAAACCCAGAATCAAAACATTTATGTCCCTTGCCCCGGATCAAGGTGGCAGTGAGGAATGGAGCCAAGAGCCAGTATCAGAGCCCTGCTCTGGTTCTAGGAGTGATTTTCATAGCCATTGTGTTAAAATGCCTGTTTAGACAGTGGTCTAACTTACTTTATTTATTTACATTTTCAATTTCAATGGTTATAATTATAACTGTCATTTTTTAGTACAGTTTACATTTCTCTCTGATTTTGATGCATCATTTTAGAATATACATTGCTTAAATGCAGAATTTTAAGCACATTTTAAATTCTCTACAATATTTGCATAACTCATAACACTTTTCTTCATTGCTCCCACAAGCACCAAGATAATTCTTTCCTCTAACCCTCTGCTCATGCTGTTATCCCCACCTGAAATGCCCTCTTACAAATCCTACAAGCTGAATTCCTGTTGCCACTTAAGACCTCCCCAACTTATTCCAGCACCAGAAAACAAACCATCATTGCTTAGAATGACCAATGCTTTTTATTTTTCTCTAGTTGATTCATTTGTGTTAATCTTATCTTTCCATAGAATTATATGGTTCTTACCATTTAGATAACTGTATATCTTAGACATAGCTGAGTGTTATGTTTTAAATTTCTTCAGTTTTTCCACTATGAACACTAATGAAAACTAATGTTTAAGACTACAAATTTTATACCAAATCCCTACTTCCTAATATTTCCCTGCCTGATTCCCTAATGGATGCTCTTTCCAGAAAACGTTCAGGGTAATTAAGCAGCAGTGCCCCTTTGCTTTCAGAATCTGACCCTGGTAAGAGAAATTTCTGGTACTTCTAATTCTTTCCCTCCAGTTTCCCAGTCAAACTCATTTCAGTGACTTGGTTTTTAGCTTCCTGAAATATGTTTGAATAATTAATACATACACACAATAAAAGTTCAAAGGTATAAAAGAGTGTGCAGGAAAATAAAATTTTTTCTCCTAATGACATTCCCGTCTTACACAAGGTTACTCTCTCAGGGCCTACTGCTGATATCTAATAGCTATGCTTGTGTATCCTTCTAAAGATACACACACACACACACACACATGCTCACACACCCCTATATATGTGTTTATATATATATAGTGTACATATGTGTGTATATATAGTGTGTATATGTGTACACACATACTTTTTACAAAAGTTACTAAATTGTATAAACATTATGCATTAAATTGTATCAAAGGCTGCATAATATTTGTATTTGTAAATCCCTTTTGATAAACATTTAAGTTGCTTCCAATCTTTTGCTATTGCAAGCAATATTACAATGAATACACATTTTGCACATGTGTGCAAGATAAACAGAATAGATTTTTTGAAGTGGCATTGTTGGTTGAGGGAATGTTCATATAAAATTAGGATAGATATTTTCAAATTTCCATTCATAAAGGATCTATGAGTTCATCTTTCCACCTGTACTGCATCAGACAGCTTGTCTCTCTCTTTAGTGTGGCTGATATGATTCTTAGCAATCTTTGAAAGAAAAAAAAATGCTATGTCATGGTTTTGAATACTATTTTTACTGAGTTTGAGCAACTTTTCACATACTTCAAAATAATTTTTATCTTCTTTATGTGAACTGGCATTTCATGTATTTTGCTTTTATTTCCACTGATTTGCTAACCTTTTTATTGATTGGTAAGAGATTTGTACATATTAAAGAAATTAGTCCACTTGGGGTCATATGTCAAAAAATTTATGCAGGTGGTTCTTCTTGTTCTTTAACCTAGTTTACTGATTTTATTGTGCTAAAATATTTTATATTTGGGTGATGCAATTTATCCACCTTTACTTTATGATGTATAGGTTTTGATATTTGCTAAGATAGGCTGTCAGTATTCTGAATTTATAAATATATCTTACAATTTCTTATAGTAGTTTTATGAATATTTCATGTGTGCTTTTACAATTCTTACTAAATTAAAATTTGAGAGAGAGTATAAAACCTTACTTGTTTTCTCAAAAACTACCAGTAATACCAAACCATATATTGAATAAATCCATATATTTTAAATTGATATGACGTGCCAACTCAGTCACTTAGTCACTGTATATTTGTTTCTACTGCTTGCTTTTAGACTGTTCCATTTGGTTATCTATTCATGTGCCAGCACTACACACTTAATTGTTGTTTTAAAATGTGTTTAATAACTCCTGGGGATAAACATAATCTAATTCTTTTAAAAAAATACTCCTTGACTAATGTACATTTATTTTTTCCCTATATGAACTTTAGAGTGAGCTTGTCTGGTTGAAAAAACATCATAAATGTATTTATGGTATTAGTATACCTATCTATATATCCATATTTTCTTTTATGTTTCTCTTGTTAGGTTTCTACTTAGGTATTTCATCTTTTTATGTGCCTACCTAAATGCAAATTTCTTCATTATGTTTTGTAACTGGCTCTTCTATGTTTATAGGAAGGCCGTGTGTGTGTGTGTGTGTGCGCGTGTATTTGTGTCTATATGTGTGCACTAATGTTAAACACAGTTACTTTATAAATTGTAAATTGTCTTTTACAACTTATGTTAGCTTTTTCGTTTGTTATTTTGGGTTTTCTAGATATAAAGTCATCGCATCTGAGAAGAACATTAGTTTTACCTCTTTAGCTCCTCTTTGCCAATTTTCATGCTTATTTTTTTCCATCAAATTGTTATAACTGGTATTATGTAATAAATTTTAAATAAATGGACACACTTGGACTGTTCTTCACTCTAATGGGACCTCTCTGGTGACCTCCAAGGCACAGCACAAGGATTCTTGTCTCCCATTTCAAGTGCATGCACTACAGCCATTTTCCCTATGCCAGCATTTGCTTAGAAAAATAAAAAACAAAGGGTAAAACATTAATGTCAGTGTAGAAAGAAAATAAGTGTTCATAATTGTGCAGGACAGGATAAAGGAGGGAAATTGTCCTTTCTCTACAGTAAATAAAAAGAGACTTATCAAGAATCAGTAGAATTGGATATCTTAAGCTTTGAGGTTGCATTTGACAGAATATTGGAACTCATTGTCTTTTGATTTAAAAGAAAGGAATTATAAAATCTTCCATAGCCACCATAGCAGGAGTTATGTGGTTATCTAGGGGAAAAACATATTATGATTGTCCAAAGGACCATCTTGGACTATTCCCCCTTTTGTCTGGTTTTCATTGCCACATTCCTTTCTTTTCCTCCATTTATCACATTGCTGAAAATTGAGTCAGAGATGTGTTTATTTAAGATATAAAAGATATCTGATACATCAAGAATAGCAATCAGACTAAACATGAAACTAAATGAAATCTAAAGAAATAATGTGTATGCCATCTATAAATAAACATCAAAGATTATGAATAGATAAGATCCTCTTGGGTTTTCTTTTTTTTTTTTTTTTTTTGAGACGGAGTTTTGCTCTTGTTACCCAGGCTGGAGTGCAATGGCGCGATCTTGGTTCACCGCAACCTCCGCCTCCTGGATTCAGGCAATTCTCCTGCCTCAGCCTCCTGAGTAGCTGGGATTACAGGCACGCGCCACCGTGTCCAGCTAATTTTTTGTATTTTTAGTAGAGACAGGGTTTCACCATGTTGACCAGGATGGTCTCGATCTCATGACCTCGTGATCCACCCGCCTCGGCCTCCCAAAGTGCTGGGATTACAGGCGTGAGCCACCGCGCCCGGCCCCTCTTGGGTTTTCTTTGTTCCAACATGGGCTACAACCTAAAGAGAAAAATCTATCAATAAAAAATTATTTGTTTTCACAATCACAGTTTTATTGAAAAAATAAAATGGAAACGGAATCTATTTTAATATGTGGTATTTTGGGCAACTGCAATTTAAAATATAGCTTGTTTCTTAGTCATTGGGAGAATAACATTTAATTTTATGTGTTTAATATTGATACAGATTCTGTTCTTTCTGTGTGTAGATAAAATGGTCCTAGTAATGCATCTTACCTAAAATATATAGTGATTAACATATTTCATTAAAATAAGATAAAATACCCATGCATATCTCATAGCACAATTGTAATTTGTATTAAATTGTTACTATATTAATATAATATGAAATAATTGATTAGAGATTTTAAATACATACATTTCTTCAAATACCATAATGCTTATATTAAAATTAGAAAAATTAAGAAAATATCATGGTCTCAATATGAAGCTAAGTTCCAAGAAACATTAAATAAACTAAGAAATGCATGAGGAACAGTCCAAGTGTGTCCATGCATTTAAAATTTTTTATATAATACCAGTTATAACAATTCGATGGAAAAAAATGATGTCATTGTGTTTTCAAAATATTGTATAGAAACAATCACTTGGTTTGAATCTTATTTTTGTTTTGGAGACTCTGAAAAACCTACATTTATGGATGATGATAATATTATTAAAAAAGAAAATTATAACATCTTAACCTTTTGTTTCTGAGATGATTAAAACAAATAAGAATTCAAACCAAGTGATTCTGTATAACATTTTAAAAACACAAGGACATCATGCCTTTGTTGATTTACTTAATGATCCTGGGGCTTTAATTCTAGTAAACTTCCAGTTTCAAAAACAAAATTATAAAGCATATGTAAAAGAGACAATGATGCAAAATTGCACAACTGCCTCTCTTAATTTTTAAAATTCAGAGATTTTAGTTTGATTCACATAATCATTTTTCTCTCAAGAACATTTATATGGATGCAACTTGATTTGAAAAGCAATTTGTGACCTGACATATGTAAAACTGTGTATCTTGATGTGACAAGTTGTAAATTGTACAGTAAAAGCCAATTGAATTGAGAGCTTTCACTCATCCAGTCATCAGCAAACAAAATGGAAAAAAAAATTCTTTAACTGAATTATTTAACCTTTATTATGAGGAATCCATTCTTGAATGTATTCCATAATATAATGAGACATAAAATTGAAAGTCCATACTACAAGTCAATCTCAGATCATGATATTTAATTGATAAATCTGGCCAATCCCTTCAACATTAAAAGTGGAGATGAATAAATTAAAAGTACATCAACATGGAAGGTAGGTGATCCTGCTAAAAAATTTTTAATTGCACTTGTCTACATTTAAAAATTAATCTTACATTGAACTTATACTGAATTTTATATGTGAACTATTTTCTAGTACTTTTTTTTTTTTTTTTGGAGAGATGGGGTCTCAAACTCCTGGCCTCAAGCATTGCTTCTGCTGCCTTAGCCTCCCAAAAGTGCTAGGATTGTAGGCCTGAGTTACGACACTTGGCTTCTAGTCTTTCTATTTATAAGTAGGAGATATAATAGCATTTAGGGTGAGTGCTGGAAATTTTTGCAGTTTTTCCTGTAACTATCTGACTCAGCATCAGCTGAAAATATCCTTGTATTATTTTAACATTTTCCTTTCCCCTACTAAATAATGTCTCACTTTGGCTATGCCCTTAGCTGGTGACTCAGTTCTGTCTAAGATGCTGCCTAGGGATCTTAAGCAATGATTGAAAATGCAGGAAGTATTCCTCTTAGAAAAGCACTGCCTGGCCAGGTGTGGTGGCTCACGCCTGTAATCACAGCACTTTGGGAGGCTGATGGGGGCAGATCACAAGGTCAGGAGATTGAGACCATCCTGGCTAACATGGTGAAAACGTGTCACTACCAAAATTACAAAAAATTAGTGGGGCATAGTGGCAGGCACCTGTAATCTCAGCTACTTGGGAGGCCAAGGCAGGAGAATCACTTCAATCTGGGAGGTGGAGGTTATAGTGAGCTGAGAAGGCACCACTGCATTTCAGCCTGGGTGACAGAGCGAGACTCCATCT
Source organism: Aotus nancymaae (assembly GCF_030222135.1). Classification (NCBI taxonomy): domain Eukaryota; kingdom Metazoa; phylum Chordata; class Mammalia; order Primates; family Aotidae; genus Aotus; species Aotus nancymaae. Next base: position 76,710,235 of record NW_026988425.1, read on the forward strand.
CAAAATAAAAATAAAAACCCTAGTTTTGATAACTTATATGCACAGATTATTGATTCACAACTTTTAGCCAGTTAAATTTAAATAAAGGGAGCTTCTAGGTCTTTTACCTTTTGTTTTTTAACCACACCAAAATGTTTTGTTGTTTTATCTGCTTTACAGTCTACTGAACTTACTTTTAATTATTATATTTCTTTTCACTTTTTAATACTTAATTTCAGTTTTTTTTCAAATGCAGAATAATACTCCTATGAATTCTCTGAATAGCTTGCATTCTTAATGAGGAAGACAGATAGCCTTTTTGCTTCTAATTAGTTCTGTAAAGTCCTTTTATTATGCTTTGAAACAGATATCCTTTTTGGGTCTCGAATGACACCTTTGCCCTAAAACACAGTCTTATGGAGGAAATGGATGCCACAGACCTTAAATCATTGCTCCTGGCAGTCACTGGGACTTCTGGCTAAGAATTTCTTCCCTCAGGAGCAATAAGCACCAACTCACAGATGGCTTAGGGTAAAGACTAGAGTATTGTTGCTTTCTAATTTCTAACCCTATTCAGTTCTTGGTAAATGAATTCATAAATTTAAGATAATTTTCTGGCAGTGGCCAAGACTTCCATTTATCCCATAGCATGGGGTAAAAATAAAATCAGAAGTCATCATAATTCTTTTGTAGATATATATCTAAATTAACCACATCATAAAATGTTTTATAAACTACAAATGTTCTAATGTAATTTCTATTTTATTTTGAGTTATTTAACATGAAATATTTTTCTTATATTTTTTCTTTCTTCAAGCCATATCAAATTAATTTTTCCCTGGCCAAATATTTAATAAATCTACTGACTTAAAATGTCACCTTTTTCAAATACTACTTTTCATACAAACATGATACCTTGCATACTGTTACATTTTCTCTTCTGACTTTTCTGGTACCAAGACCTCATTGTTTAACTTTTATGAATTTCTAACATATATTGTACTAGATAAACTTAGATGCCTTTTTTTTAATTAAAATATATCCCATTGAAACTTGATGGGTTTGCTTCAATTATGAAGGTCAATTTGAAAATAGCTTCTATCTTTATAGAATTATTTTATTTGTTCTGAAATATGTGTCTCTGCCTACTAGCTTGTTGAATGTCCTTTAACGAAATTTTGCAGATGTCTCTTTCTCACTTTGCCTCTCTGTCTCAAATGCTTCTCATTATTTTTGTTCAAAATATTATGTTCTTTTGTTTCTGTCATGAATTATATTATTTTTTGCCATTATGTTTCTAAGTGACTCTTTGATAAATTACAAAGCTGTTGTATTAAAGAATTTGTCACTCGTCTTACTCTGTTTTCTGTTGCTTAGAACAGAATACCTGAAACTGAGTAATTTATAAAGAAAAGGAATTCCTTTCTTACAGCTATAGAGGCTGAGTACTCCAATGTGAAGGGGTCACACCTGGTGAGAGCCTTCTTGCTGGTGGGGAATTCCGACAGTTTCCAGGCTGCCTAGAGTATCACGTGATGAGAGGACTGTGTGTTAGCTCAGGTCTCTCTCCCACTTCTTATAAAATCACCAGTTCCACTCCCATGATAACCCATTAATCCATCAATGGATTAATCCATTCATGAGGGCAGAGCCCTCAAGACCCAGTCGCCTCTTAAAGGCTCTACCTTTCAATACTGACACATTGGGAATTAAGTTTCAACATGAGTTTTGGAGTGGACAAACATTCAGATCATAGCATCTCACCCCATTTAATGTTCTTTAGTTCTACCAATTTTCTGAGTCCTTGCTTTTTTTCTTGCAAATAATCATATATGCAAATAATATGGGCTCTTTTGCTTTTCCCTTATCTATGTTTTACTTTCTTTTGTTAGTTGTATAATGTGGCAACTAGTTTTGCAATTAGTTGCATAATGTTGCAACTAATAAACTATTTTATTCATTGCACTTATAAAACAAATCTAAGTAAATCTCCGTGGTGTTGACTTCTGATGGTGTTCCTTCCAGACTACAATTCAGAGGTGTGCAAATGTGAGCAACCTATGGAAATACATCCTGTGCAGGCTTGTGTCTGGCTCCAGCAGAGCTCTCTTAAGTACTGAGCTGCAAAAGATTATACACTATATTGTATATTTGTGTATAAGCTTTTTAAAAATAATGCTGAAGCATTTTAACAATTTTGTGATTAAAAAGGTCTAACAAAAAAGTTACTTTCCTGGTTGATTTTTGTCTCTTCTTTAGAAACAGGCAAAGTAGAAAAGAAAGACAGAGGATGTAAAATGCAGCAATGTCTTCCCAGGAAATAGAGCAAGAAGTGTTTCTCACTTAGACTAAGGACATCCAGATGGATAACTGCTGACTGGAGCTCAGAGTACACACCTGGAATAGGAGAGATTGGAAAGTTGGGAATGATGGATGGCATGGTTTTACAAAGGGCTGGAAGTGGAACACAGCAGCCATCAGGAAGCCAAACACCAGGATGAAGTATTACAAGTAGAGACGTCAGGCTCCTTGACACTTGTACAACCAGGAGAGAACTTTTAAAAATGAGAAGTTGTGAGTATGGTCTGATTTTCATTTGCCTTCTGAAAATGTAAGATTTTATTTATTATTCTGTATTATTATTAAACAATATTCTACAAAATAGTTCTCTCAAGAATTTCTGCAAGCAGGAGTGTTGGCTATTTAGTACAATTTGTTGTACTAACCTTTATTATCAATGTGTCAAGTAAAGTTTAATTCTTTCATAGAAAAAGAGACAAGATCATGAGTAGGGAGCTGCTTTCACTTTGACTTGAGCTACCTCCCAAAAATTAGGACAACATAAGTAGTCTAAACATTATATCCTACTTTTCTACTGGGAACATCACCTGATAACATTTTATCAATTAAATCTCCTGATCAGTGTGTCTCTTTGGTCAGTTTGACAGTGAATTTTGTCTTACCTTTGACATTAAACCCATGATAAGCCTCACCAGCTCATCTGTTACCTTATACTGCTTTCCTCTTTGTGTATCCAGCTCTGTTTAAGTTTTCTCAGGCAGTTTGAGTTGATCCTTACTCTCAGTTAATCTCCAACTCACTAGTAATAAAACCTTATCATGACACATTCAATCATTCACCTACTCTTTCATGCATTACAAAAATATCCATTTACCATATACTATGTCTCAGGCATTATATAAAGTAGTTTTTTTTTTAGCCAATAAATTCAAGGTCTGTGAAATGCTAAGATATATTTTTAGTTAATAGTGTTATTGTACAGCCTAGGCATTTCAGTAATTTCCTAATCTTGACTAAATTCACCTGCATGCAACCTTATACTCCATATATATACCAAAAATCCTGGTCTGCCAAGACTGCACATTCACTTAAACTAAAAAAATATGGGAATCTATTTAGCTTTACACAACAGGGACAACAGAGTTTCATCAGGAAACCAGACTGGATCAATCTTGTTAAGTCTTCTCTGTGAACATCTGTCTTACCTATAATTTAAAATGAAAATGCTCACTAAATGCCTACTGTGCTCACAAAAGCCACATACAGCACAGAAGTGGACCTAGTAGAATATAATAATGGATGGTGGCAAATTGGAAAATTCATGCCCAATTTAAAGGGAACAGCAGCTACCTAACTGCAAATTGTTGTCTTGTAGAAATATGGGACCAGCATGGTCAGATTTGTTTTTTGAACCTTAACATTTAATATATAACTTCCCAATTTTTAAGGTGCAGGTATAATTCAAACGAAGTATATATACTTGTAGTAATTGTATTTTTTACATAAAAATAACTTTCATTTGAATAATTGACTAAAATAAATTAAAAATTGATCTACAAGCCTATTATCTTTGTTATCAAATAACATAAAATAGAAAAATGTATGTCAATATTTTAAGCTAATTTGGATAAGTAAGAATATTTTAAAAATAAGATAAGATAGTGACTAATTTCTCTGTCTACAGAAAATGAACACAAAACTTCTGTATGTCAGAAAATCATAAAAGAATTAAATGGTAAATTTCAAAGCAGAAAGAGTACTCCCCAGTGATAACTGACTCTCATACACCACCAGTGAGATTACTGATTGCTTCCACCTTTCTAAGATACAATTTGACAATATGTACCAAGAAGGATAAAAATAATATAAGCTTTGACCTAGTGAAACAATTTCTAAGAATTTATACTAACGAGATTGTTTGATATAGTTTCATATATGATTAAAATTTTAGTTAAATGGGTGATTATTCTAGAATATTTATTACATTACATAAATTATTTCTCATGTTATTTATTACATCAAATATTGGAAATAGGCTAATGCTCAGCATTAAAAATAATAAATAATCATAACCAATTCAATAGAAATAATTTTATACTCTTCATAACATGATGGTTTTCAATACTTTTTAAGATGTAAGGCAAATGCTGATGTTTAACTTGGGTTTTTTCAATATCATATAAAATCACCTATAATCTACCATTGGTTTTGAATGACTGCTTACAGATTAGCATAAACCTATCAGAGCACATAATTATGTATATATTACCTCTTTTGTTTTTCCCTTTCTTCCTTTTTTCATCCTCATCTCTGTTTCTCATTATACACTAAGCAATGTATCATGGATATATTCATGGTTCATTACATATTTTAGTGTAATTTTAAATGAGTCTGCAACATTTCTTTGTATAACAAATACAAACATAAGCATCTATTCCCTTATTGATTGTTTTTTGGGTCATCTACATCTATTTTGTTGTTGTTGTTGATGGTCTTCCTGTCACAGACAATGCTGTGATGAACAGACTAGTATGTATACATGTATAAACTCCAGCAGTTTTTTCTGTAATGTTTCCTAGTTGAGAGGTTACTGGACAAAAAGCATACACATATTAAATTCTAATAGATACTCTTAGATCTGTAAAGTTAGTACCAAGTTAAATTTCTACAAGTAGTGTACCATAGTATGTGTTTTCCCAGTACTAAATATGAGCAGTGTTTTAAGTTATCCAAATCTGATAGTCAAAATAAACCTCATTACTCTAACTGTATTATCTTGACTATTAGTGAGGTTAAACACCTTCTTTTCCTTTTTTACAATAACTTGCATCTTAAATGAATTTTCTTTTTTTTTTTTCTTTTCTTTTTTTTTTTCTTCTGTCTCCCAGGTGGGAGTGCAGTGGTGCCATCATGGCTCCCTGCAGCCTCAACCTCCTAGGCTCAAGTGATTTTCCCATCTCAGCTTCCCGAGTAGCTGGGAGTACTGGCATGCACCACTATGCCTGGCTAATTTTTGTATTTTTTTTTTTTATAGAGAAGAGGTTTCACCATGTTGCCCAGGCTCATCGTGAACTCTTGGGCTCAAGCTCTCTGCCCACCCTGGACTCCCAAAGTGCTGAGATTACAGGCATGAGCCATTGTGCCCAATTTGAATTATCTATTTACATTCTATGCTCATTTTTATTGTAATATTTGTTTTTTACATAATTTCATGCAAAGTTTTAATCAAGTCACAAAACAATATAGAGGATTCATATGAAAGAAACCCATTTTCATTCATGTAAACCTCCTGTAACTTGAGGCTTATTTTTATGCCAGTTATTTGACTCCAGCATCACTCATACAGCATTTCTATATGTCTTGGTAAGTCCACAGGTTTTCTACTTTTTTTGACCTAAATTGTGATGAAGCAGGTGATAATCTGAGGCTTGCGTGCTATGTTGTGAAAATCCCTCTGTGCTTGTAATAAAGGCTTCATCTCTACAACACCTAAAGTATGTGTTAAGAGTGGATAAATGAAACTCTTTTATAAATGGAAAATACCGTATTACACTAAATATTTGTGTGAATTGCTCATTTCTTTATTTTAATATAAAGTATACATTAAAGCTGCTAGAAAAATAATTCTTTGTTTGTTTTCAAAGATGAAGAAAAGCAATACACTTTTGAAATTAATAGACAGGAGGAAAAAAAATAATATATCCCAAATATAATTGGAGTAGTATAGTGCTGATTATCTCTCTCTGTTTTATGGTTTATGTTGTGTGGGTGTTTGGGAACATCATTTTACTAATCTTTGGGATATTGCAGCCAAGGTAGCCTGTGGAGTTTTGCAGTTCATTTTATCTTATCTTTAATATGGATTTTTGGGATCTTAGTCAGCTATACTACGAAAAGGTCCTCTTTGTTGCTCCTCTATTTAATTCTTGTTTCCAATCCATCAGCACATTTTTTTTTTGAGTTCCTATTTTGTTAAAGGCAAGACTCTAAGGAAAAGGCAAAGAATTATAGGAATTACAATCTCCCCTTTAAAAGCTCAGAGTCTGTGTGGGAGTGGAAGGACTATAATATTTAAAGATAATTAAGATAATTAACTAAGACGTATTTCAACAATAAACGTTGAAGATTTTGTTTTCATTTTGTTACTTATTTGTTTACGTGTTTTTACCAGGAATAAAATATGAATGTTTTAGTGCCCATAGATAAGAGAGGCAATAGGGCAGTGAATAACATAATATGTATGGCTATAATGTGGTTGTAGGTATAGAGTGTATATAGAAAAAATAAGAAGCAAAAAACAAATTTTGAAAGACTCAGAAACAAATCTGTTACTGAAACTATTTGGTGAAGACTAAGCTATTGAAATGTCAATAATTGATTTAACATATATCATTTAGCATTGGGCTCTTTAATTGCAGGTAGCCAAAAATTCAATTGGGAAATTTTTGTTTCCAAAAATTAAATGGGAAATTATTGTTTATGAGATTGAACACAGAGACCTTTCATGACCCAGACATGGCTGGATTCAGAGGATCAAAGATTGGTACAAGCTGTGACTTTTCTCCATCTCTTGGTTCTGTCTGCCCCTATTTTGGCTCTAGTCAGACAAGCATGCCCCATTGTGGTGCAAAGAAAGCTATGGAAGTTTCAGCCTCCTTTCATTCTGGGTTTTAGTATATACAGACGATATCTTTTAAAAATAAAGTTGAAAAAAAAGTCCCAATTCAATGCTTCAAATCAAGGAACGTGCTTGTCTCTGAGCCAACCTCTGCTGATGGGCAAATAGAATGCACTGAATGGCTGAAGCCTGAGTCAAATATGTGCCCCTGAAAAAGGGGATTTAACCAGCTCCACCAAAACAAGCAAATTGAAAGTGGGGTTTGCCACTCCTGAAAGGAAAATTTAAAAAAACGAAATGGTTTGTGGATGATATACAAGCAGTAGGCTTGATGTTATGAAGCAAGATAAATATCAATTAGGGGATTGTAGGGCTTCATTGTTAACACTTATAGTTCACATAGTTGTATGTTTTGTATGAACATGTGAATAGAATGTTAAGAGGGTGACCAACATATCTAAATGTTTAAAAAAGAGAACTTCAGTGTTAGGTGGAGTGCTGGGAAATAAGCACACATGTAAAGTGTTAAAAAAAATCAGTAGGCAAATTTGGGAGCAGTGGCTTACGCCTGTAATCCCAGCATTTCAGGGGTCCAAGGCTGGTGGATCAGGAGGTCAGGTGGTCAAGATCAGCCTGACCAACATGGTAAAACCCCATCTCTACTAAAAATACAACAACCACAAAAAATTAGCTGAGTATGGTGGCACATGCCTGTAATTCCAGCTACTAAGGAGGCTGAGGCAGGAGAATCGCTTGAACCCAGGAGGCGGAGGTTGCAGTGAGCCAAGATCCTGCCACTGCACTCCAACCTGGGCGACAGAGGGAGACTCTGTCTCAAAAAAAAAAAAAAGAAAAAATCAGTAGGCAGATTTAACAGTAAATATCAACACTTTTACTTCACCATATCACCCACATTTGTATCTTGAAATTCATTATAAGGGAAAAATTGGTCAAGCAAAAATGAATGTATATGTTTATTGCATATACTTAATATCAACATAAGAAAAACACAAAATGGTGAATAATAAAGAATAAATGAACACACATAGTAAAATACTTTGGAAACACTGAATATTATAATTAGTTTTGTGGGTTTCTTTTTGTTTTTTGTGGTTTTTTTTTTGAGACAGAGCCTCATACTGTCATCCAGGCTCAAGTGCAATGGCATGATTTTGGCTCACTGCAACCTCCGCCTCCCGGATTCAAGTGATTCTCGTGCCTCAGCCTCCCAAGAAACTGGTATTACAGGCATGCACCAGCATGCCTGGCTAATTTTTGTATTTTTTTTTAGTAGAGATGAGATTTCACCATGTTGGCCAAGCTGATCTTGAACTCCTGTCCTCAGGAGATCTGCCCACCTCGGCCTCCCAAAACTGAGGTTACAGGTGAATAATATAATGAGGTTTTATAAAATCAACTTTTATAAAAACACAAGTTAAAAAATAGTGTATGTAATATGATCATATTTACATATATGAATTCTTAGAGAAAGTTTGGAAGGACATACACTAAGATATTTAAAAATTAATTATGTCTATGTTATGTGTTTAGAGGCAATTTTTCTTTTTGCTTAGTTGCATTTTCTATTTTGTAATATAAAACATTTGTAGTTTAAAAATGAATAATAATGGAGGGAAAGAAAAATTTCTTTATTTTCCATTTCAAAGTGAAAGACAATTTCAGTGACATAAAAAATAAATGTGTTAGCATAGTTTGAGTAATTTAACTTTATTTTTTAAAAATATATGCAAAATATAGCACATCAGTCATAAAAAGAAAAAAATAGTGACCTGTGTGTGTATGCTTGTATATGTATGTGAATACACATATATTTACATATACATTGTGTATATACCACTCTCCCCTCATTTTTTTTTCAGATTTTACATTATAGTTAGTGTTAACTAAATGCCAGTTTTTTTTCCCAATTACGAAGTCACTGAATTACATAAAAAGTATAAAATAGAGCATAGCTGTTGTGCTTCAGAATATACATGAGCCAAATGACCTTGTAGTTTCGGAGTAAGAAGAGAATTACAGTTCCAGCCTCAAAAGACCCTTGATCACACATCTCTCATTTTGAAATATAACAGTCGAAGAAAGCAAAATAAGACTCTGAAAGGTTTGTTGGAAGATATTGCCAATATCTTGCATAATAAAACCTACTATGTTTCCAAATATTTATAATAACTGACATAAAAATAAATACAACTATCTAAATCCAAATAATTTTTGATTTAAAAGGAAAATATAACTTAAAGAGGTACATGAGGAAATCACAGAATGTCAAATCTGGAATGTCTTAGTGATCACCTAGTTTAAATCTTATATTTTGTAAATATGACAAGCTGAATACCATGATGCAAAATGATTCACCTGAAGTTCTGAGGCCCATTGAGGGAAAAATCAAGACCAGATTACCTGACTCACAGTCCTTTGCTTTTGTTGTTAAGCTACACTGCTAAAGCAACCACCAATGAGCTCAGTACTCCTTGTATTTTTCTCCCTTGTGGGTCTGGAGAAACAATGATTTGGCTTGTGCTGTCAAATAATAGATACAGCCTTTGAGTCATGCAAACTACTTTTTTCATAGTTTATTAACTATGTAACTTCGGACACATTAGTTAAGCTCTCTGAGACTCACTTTCCACATGTTTTAAATGTTTAATATCTTCATAAAAGTATTGTGAAACCTTTACGTTTTGGCGATCACATGTATGAAGAACCTAGTATATACCGGGTTCTAAGCAGATGGCCTATTTCCGGTCATACCAGACTATATGACACAGAAGTAAAACTGATCAACCTGTCAGCTTCTTCAGAATTCTAATAAGGTAATTGCCTTCAGTATTCTTCTTCAGGTGGCCCTTAAATTTTGCCTAGGATACAAGATGCTGATTCTTAATTCTCCATTTACTGAATTTAGTCACCTCCTTTATTTTATTTAAGAAAATCTGATTTTTTATTGCAATGGGAAGGAAGATTTCACATTGGGCAATTTGAAAATGAGATAACATAGATATTCTGTCAACCATGTTTTTGTCTAAATTTCCAGAGTATGCATTTCATCTTTTTCATGCTAGAAGATAATGTACGTGGGCATTTCTTTTATTAGGTTTTATTAGGTTTCATAATCTTTTTTTTATTCTTGAGGCAGAGTCTCACTCTGTCTCCCAGGCTGGACTGTGGTGGTGCAATCTCGGTTCACCACAACCTCACCTCCCGGATTCAAGTGATTCTGTTGCCTCAACCTCCCACGTAGCTGCGACTATAGGCACCTGCCATTGCGTTCAGCTAATTTTTGCATTTTTAGTAGAGACAATGTTTTGTCATGTTAGCCAGATGGGTCTGGAACTCCTGATCTCAAGTAATCTGCCCACCTTGGCCTTCCAAAATCCTGGGATTACAGATGTGAGCCACCACGCCCGGTCAGGTTTCCTAATCATTTAAATAAGCTTAATTTTTATTTGCTTCAAGATTGTTTATCTACAATGTATGTTTTACTGTCTTTATTTAAAAATACATATAAAATAATAGTAACATTCTACATATAGAGTGATTATTATTAATATCTGGGAAGACATATTGATACTATTTCTTGAGATGAAGCTATTTTAAGATCTCCTTTTGAGCAGTAAAAGTTTAGTATATAGCTGTAGTAACATCTCTCAGGCTCTAACCACCACCTCTAGGATGTATATCCCATTAGAATCCAGGAAATTTAAAGCAACCTCAGAGATACCTTAAAAGTATAATGCGGAAAGCAAAATGCATTTTCAGCAGTCCAAGGAATCATAATGAAGTTCCATCATCAGGGTTTGCAAAACCACCAGAATAACACCTTTGCACCAAGAGTACCCATTTAGCATAGAAAGGGAAGTATTAAATGGGAAGAAAAAAGCTGTGGGTTCCATTGTGAATAGATCATTCTAGGAAGTGCTTAGATGGGAAATACTGAGTAGAAGTTACCAGGAAACAGATTTCAGCCTGTAAAATGAAGAACATTTAAATATTCAGAACTTTTTAGAGCTGCCAAGGAAATGGTAAATTCTTTGGCACACAGCTCTTCATGAAAAGATTGGTATATTTAAACATGCTCCATCATTTCCCTAAAATATGAAAAATCTTCTTATTCAATTTATTTTAAGGAAAAAATGACAAAATACAGTATTAAAAGTGATCCTTAGATTGCAAGAAGTTTGAAATCCTCTTACTATGATATTTAAAGTAATTTGCAACATTAAAATATAATACTGTTTAACATGTTTTTTAAAAATCAGCTATTGATTTAGTACTTGAAAATAAATAGCTTTAAGTTTGACTGTGCAATGATCTTTAAAATAACGATTTTTGTAGACATTAACCTGATAGTGTGTTAAAATTAAAATAAGTTACATTCTAAAATTAAATCAATTAAAGCAATTATAAGATTTTAACTAATTTCCTAGGTTTATTAAACTGATTTCTTAATTTTAACTAATGATATTAGCCTTAACTGATTTCTTAAATTAGTGGCAAGCCCAATAAATCTAATTCCAGTCTTTATGTATATATATCTTTCTGTGTTGAGTACATATATGCATGCACATGTGTTTTGCAGTTGGATATTGAATAAATATAAGAAATTCTCAAGAGGTATCACTGGATTTAGAGAAGGAAAAAGTAATAAAACGGAATCGTCATGCATACGTATTTAACTGTTATTTCTAGAGAAATTCTGTCAATTAAAATAATGGTTTAAAAATTGCAAAATAATAATAACAATAGTTAAATTGACACCTATTTGTTAAAATCTTTACATGTGTTACTTATAAGACATGTTTCTTGTTTCTTACTATTAAATAAAGAGGTGAGAAGTCAGGAGTGGATTTTGAAAGGAAATTAAGGTCACTTACTTTCCTGTAAGATAGCATACTGAGAGCTTAGATCAGATTGTTGTAGTGCTTGAAATGTTTAAACTTGGATGATTAATCCAAGTTCTCTGGGCTTCAGTATCCTCATTTTTAAAACAAGTACTTTCAACATTCAAATGTAATTATAAGCTAACAAACAACAAACATAAAAAAAAGCAAAACAACTGAAAATCTTACAATAAACACAAAAATCTATTATATTATTTATACCAATTCAACATATACTATATGTGTCACAACCAAACAGCATAAAAGCCTCCTATATTTATTATGTCAGTTCAATTCATCCTGTGTGTCTGGTGTCTTGGTGCTGAGGATGCTGTGATTTTAAAAAGATAACAACAAAAAATGAATGACCATGAACAAACAGCCAGCTTCCTGACCTCATAGAGCTTTCCTTTATTGAGTTCCCTGACTTAATTTTATTTATTTATTTATTTATTTATTTTTGAGACTGAATTTCGCTTTTGTTGCCCAGGCTGGAGTGCAATGGCGTGATCTTGGCTTACCACAACCTCTGCCTCCCAGGTTCAAGCAACTCTCCTGCCTCAGCCTCCCAAGTAACTGGGATTACAGGCATGCGCCACCACATCTGGCTAATTTTGTATTTTTAGTAGATACCATGTTGGTCAGGCTGGTCTTAAAACCCCAACCTCAGGTGATCTGCCTGCCTTGGCCTCCCAAAGTGCTGGGATTACAAGCATGAGCCACTGCGCCTAGCCCCCTGACTTAATTTTATAGTGGCTTTTTCCCAAAGATAAATAACTGGATATCAATGTTTTAACTAATACATGCAATCTCTGTCCTTGAAAAACATTTTAGTTTGAAATGTGTGCATTAAATCTATTTTTAACTTGATCTAAATATATATTCAAATCATATGAATTCATGGTCTTTATGCTCACAAAAGTTATTTTCACACCTGGAAATATAGTTATTCTATATTGTAGTAGAAAATGTTAATAATGTTCAACGATGAATAAGACCTTCTTGGGTTCATGACTTTGCAATGTGACCTTGCCGATACAACCAAAATGGAGTGAATTTTTCCTCGCCTTCAATGAAGGTGAATATTTCTTCACCTTCTTGTTCCTAAGATGATCTTGATTCTTCCTTTAGTGGATAGAATGTGACAGATGTGATGTTGTGTGAGTTCTGGAGTTTATTCACAAGAAGCCTTGGAGCTTCTCCTCTCTACATCATAGAACCCCAAGGCTACCATGTTGGAATGAAGTTCAATCAAGCCTACATGAGGTTGACAGGAAAATGGCAAGAAAATAAAAATTCCCCAGCTGAGAAGTGGCACCAACTTCCATGCATGTGGACCATCCAGCCCAGGCCCCCTTCAGCTGAATGCAGTCCCATGGTGAGCCCAGGTGACCATCCAGCCCAGGCCCCCTTCAGCTGAGTGCAGTCCCATGGTGAGCCCAGGTGACCATCCAGCCCAGGCCCCCTTCAGCTGAGTGCAGTCCCATGGTGAGCCCAGGTGACAATCCAGCCCAGGCCTCCTTCAGCTGAGTGCAGTCCCATGGTGAGCCCAGGCAAAACCAAAAGAGGAATTACTCAGTCAACCCAAGGATTTGGTTGAAATAGTAAATTATCATTGCTTTAAGGCACCAAAACTTTGAGCAACCAGTTTTGTAGCATTAGATGACTGATACATTTCCTTATTTTACTAGATCATATAATAGGGCGCAAGAAGTTGCAGTCATTGAAAATCAATCCAGAATTTATTGATTTTTAGAATGACACTATAAACATGTAACTCTACTGAGATGCACAATGGCAAAAGTGAAAAAGACACTATCCATCAGCAAAATGGAATGTGAACAGTTTTATGACTTGTTGAAAGAATATATTTAGTTGGTATACTAATGAATAAAACATATAATGAAGTATTCCATTATCTAACACAATTGTGCAGGATGTCTACCAAAAAAAAAGTAAATTTGAAGAGTGAAGGCAATTATCCTTTTAAAACAGATAGTTCAAAACCTCCTTAATTAAGGAAAGAGAAGAGGCTTAGGATGAGTCAAGATTTCAATCAGAGTATATCGAATTAATCCTCTAATTCTTTGACAACTGGAATGTAAAGACTTAGGTTAAATCAGAGGCCTCCATACTGATACATTTTATAACCCCCCTTTTAGAAGATTTTAGGTCCTTGGATGATTGAATACAAGAAATGTGGATTCCTACTTATTGTTTTCCATGTATTATACAAAACTATTAATATTTAATCAATGTTTTACAGGTACATTGACTCCCACAATTTACTTCTTTCTAAAGCAAGTGTTCTCTTCCCAGGATATTAACAGAACATGATAGAATGACTTTCACTTTCAATTTTCAAAACATTTTGATGGCTGCTCTATGGAAGCATTTATTAGACTGAATATTTCTAGGGTCCAGATGCAATGTCATTTATCACTGTGTTCCTTAGGGCCAACATTTTGCAGTTCTATAGAAGGTAGTTTTTCAATAAATGTTGGCCTGTTGAATGAATGTTTATGAGACAGTATTTAAATCTAAATCTCTGTAATTCAGGTTCTTGGTAGCTATATGATTCTGGACTAAAGTGATCTGTCCTCTCCTATGTCTTTTCCATAGCATAACAAAAAAAAAAATGTTGACATCCACAGTTTGCCTAAGCAAAGTCTAATGTATTATATGATTGCCTTTGTATAAAAATCACTGAAGAAACAGTTACTTTCAAAATACATGTGCTCATTATGTTTATCAAAATTTTGACATACAAATATATTATCAAAGGGGAATCAGTAGAAAAATGGCAGAAAATTGTGTCTAAAGTTATAACACTTACAATTGCAGTGGGAAAATCTTTGCAAAAAGTCTGGAACGGATTAAAGGGAAGCCAGATATTTTTCCACTACTGTGGCAGTTTCCATGGCCATGCTCACTGTCTCAGGGTTACTGAGCTGTTATTCCTCCCTTGCATGGTCCATGTACCTAACTCCTTTGTCTTCAGGATCAGAGAACACAGAACAGAGAGAAAGAAAAGCTTTACAGTACCCATTATCTTCCACTGGTCTTTGACTTTGAAATGATTTCTCCTCTGGATAAGTTTAAATTTTTTTTTCAGAGTATATTGATTTTCAAAAGTACTTTGTGGTTTCCTTGTAGAAAATGCAGTTAGTACTAAGGGCATGCTTAAACTTTGCCTCTGATGTTACAGAAACAGACCATTTTTCCAGAAACAAAGACAAATATTTTTATTTTAGAATAGGCTCTCTTTTTTTCCCACATGTTTATTTTTGGTTGGAGGCCTACTACTTTTTACATTTTATTATTTAAAATAAAATACTCTATAAAATGAAAAAATAAAAAAAAAAGAATGATAACAGTAAAAATGAAAGTATAATCGATAATTGTAACAAAATATATACAAATTATTGTTAAGTGTTTGGACACGGGCTAGTTGAAATATGCACTGAAAAGTCTTCAAGGCTCGATGCGGTGGCTCATGCCGGTAATCCCAGCACTTTGGGAGGCTGAGGCAGGCAGATCACTTGAGGTGAGGAGTTTGAGATCAGCCTGATTAACCTGGCAAAACCCCATCTCTACTAAAAATACAAAAAAATTAGCTGGATGAGGTGGCACATGCTTGTAATCTGAGCTACTCTGTGGCGGCTGAGGCAGGAGAATCGCTTGAACCTGGGAGGTGGAGGTTGCAGTGAGCCTGGACTGCAGCATTGTACTCCTGCCTGGGCAACAAAGAGCAAAATTCCACCTCAAAAAGAAAAATAAAAAGTCTTCAATTATTGTATTGACTTTTCCAGTTTATATTATTGCCAAATATCTAAAATATTTATGTTATTAAATATTTTAGTAAAATTAAAATATATAGCAGCCAAATAATAGATATGATTGAGTCTGCTGTTATATGATTAATTGTGTTTTTTGTTAGATATAGCACTTTTTATATAAGAAATCTCAGCACCGGGTATTGAAACATGTAAGGCAAAGCAAAGGCATTTTGAATTGCCATTTTCTGGAGTAATGCTCTCCAAGATTCCTTAGTATGATGCTATACCTGATCACACAGCATATACTCCTTAATTGAACTGACTGCAGAAGAAATACAGACGTATAATTATGGTTGTTCCTTCTACTTCTTTTCCTGGGTAATTCTTTCTTAAAGTAATTAGATGGACTGAGCAAGGTTGGTTTGCTTGTGGAGGGGGGAAGTCTGATTGGGGGAACCAAAGGTCAATCCAGGTAATAAAGGTGTCTGCACTGGGGACAGCATGCTTGCACTGAAATCTTTCAGAAAAAGAAAAAGTTCTTTGTACTGTACTTATAACTCTTCTATAAGTTTGAGATTGTTTCAAAATGAAGAAATAATATTGCAAAGAAATTTGTGATTGCTTAATAACAATATAATAGAAACCAATCAGATTTTAAAATTTCAAGTTATTACCTGGATTGTAGATTGGATATACCCAATAAAACTCATCAAAGTGATTTTTTTCAAAGTCTGTTATAAATTCTTGTTTAGATTCTGTGAAGATGACAGAAATCATTATTGATTGTGGATTTTTCTGTATCCTTGTGCAGTAAGATTGGTAAACAGTTCAAATAAATAACTACTGAACACCATAAACTATTAACTTTCAATATGCAAAACACAACTCAGAAGTCTTGTTAGGGCACAATCTTTTGGAAAAAATTCTAATCATAACCTTTGGCTTAGAAGTTTATTTCTTTAAGATAGTCTTATTTTCTCTAAAAGTCACTTTGTGTTTTGTATGCAGAAATAAAACAGAATAATTAAAGACTTAGGAGATGGCTTAAAGTACATCCTTGTGGTATGAATTGATGGTCTTTGGTGAAATGAATTACAAAAATGAGCATTTAGCATGGATAATCTTGACTTGACTTTGAAGTATCATAGAAACAAAAGCATAATACTTCTGTATCAGCATTTATTTGAGAGGATGTTATCCTCACAAGTAAACTCAACTCTATAATCTTTCTAAAAATGAGGCAGTTTTATAGGAGTCTGACCACTTATGCTTTTGTTATGAACCTACTTACGGATTTTATGTTTTTCAGAGTTAAAATGGTTTTATGTATAATAGTAATTGGTAGCAAGTTCAGTAACTTATTTTTCAAAAGTGCTTTTAGCTTTATCATTTGCTCAAAGAAATTAACCTGAGAGTAAAAAGAGATGAATTAAAATTTGTGCAAAACATGTAATTGACACTATGGATTTGAATAGCATTCATATATATGAGCGGAGTGTGGGAAGTTTTAAGGTGTTTTTTTTTTCATTTTCTGTAATTCCTTGCTTAGTAAGGTATGTTAGTGTTTTGTTTGTTTGTTTTAGCAAATAGTAAATGCCTGTTCTCCACATTTACATAAGAGAGTACATTTTTCTATCCCAAAGATGCTGGGCTTGGCTGTAAAATCCCCCTTCTGCTTCCCCTTCCCCTTCCTTCCTGTTAGGAAACTGGGGTCTTGCCCTGTCACCCAGACTGTGTGGCACCATCACAGCTCACTGCAGCCTAGATCTTCCACACTCTAGTGATCCTCCTACCTCAGCCTCCCAAGTAGCCAGGACTACAGTCATGAACCACCACGCCTGGCTAATTTTTTTGTATTTGTAGAGATGAGCTCTCACTATGTTGCGTGGAACTCCTGGACTCAAGCAGTTTTCTCACACTAGCCTCGTAAAACTTAGGATTATGACGTGAGCTGCCGTGCCCGTTCACAACTTTCTTTCGTTAGTAGAATGTTAGTGGATGTGATGCAAGTAACGGTTTGAAAAATGTTTGTGAGATTGGGCTTGCTCTCTTGTGATTCTACCTTCTGCCATAAGAACGTGCCTCAGACAGTTTATAGCCTGAGGAAGATGAGAGGCTGGTAAAGCATGTCTCAACCTGACCTGAAGCTTAGACCTAAGACCAACAAACCCAGCCTACATCAGTTGAACCCCAGCCAGTTAGCATATGTGGGAGCTAGAAATAAATGTGTGTTGTTTTGAACCAGTGAGATTTTGCAATTTCTTATGACACACTGTGGTAGGCAGCATATGGCCCACCAAAGAGGTTCATATCCAAATCCCCGGAACCTGTGAATGTTACATTTCATAGCAAATGGGAATTAAGACTTGTAGATGGAATTAAGATTACTAATCGTCTAACCTTAAAATAGGGAGATTAAACTGGATTTTCCAGTTGAGTCCAGTATAATCACAAGGGCACTTAAAAAAAAAAAAAAGAAAGATTTGATTATTGAGAACGAGAGGGATGGCAACTTGAGAACGATTCAGCCTGCTGTTGTTGGATTTTAATACATAGAGAGGCAGTCATGAGCCAAAGGAGGGTGGGCAGTCTCTGGGAGAAGGAAACAGATTATCCTCAGGAGCTTCCAGAAGGAATTGAGTCCTAAAAACACCTTGCTTTTAGCCCAGTGATACCTATTTTAAACTTCTGACCTTTAGAGCTACAAGACAATAAATTTCTGTTGTTTTAAGCCATCAAGTTAGCAGTAATTTGTTATAGCAAAAATATGAAACATTATAAAATGCGCAGAAACAGCTAGTACCACAAAATTAGCACTGATGTGATACTACAAAAATATTTGGGGATGGGTGGTCAGTGAGAAAATAGTTACAGGAGCCTGGAAAAATTTTAAGGAAACTTATAGGTGCTGGAAAGACGGTAAACTGTATGCAATGGTGTACATTCCATAGCGTTTGTGATAGAAAGACAGGAAATATACCTAATGAATTTTAGAGCAATATGAAGACATTTCAAGTCAAAATGTCGAAAGTCTGAGCTGGTTATTGTTAATTATGTGATTACAAAAAAGAGACAAAATCAGAAAAAGAAAGGTCACTTTGCAAATAGAATTAAGAAGGAATATAGACACCACAAATCTCAAACTTGCATGATTAGAACATATGAGCTATTTCCTACAATATCAGGGGTGCACTTCACCCATTACAGCAGAGTCAAAGAAAAAAAGACCAAGTACAGGATGCTACCAGTAAGGACTCAGGGTAAATACCAAGTCAAGGCTGTGGTTGTAGCAGCTTTGCTAAAATTGCTAAAAATATTAAGATCATATCTAGTTAATCTTTTAAGCTAGGCAAAAAGGCTAAAATGAATAATGTTACGGACACCAAGAAGGCTGATGTGGTCAAAGTATCTGTAAATAAGTCAATAGAGATAGGCATTTATAAAGGTCACTTTTATGTGTCAACTTGGCTAAACCATGGGATCAAAATATTTGATCAAATATTATTCTGAATGTTTCTGTGAAGGTTTTTTAAAAATGAGAGTAACACTTAAACCTGTGAACTTAGAGTAAAACAAATTACACTCCATAACATGGGTGGGTCTCATCAAATCAGTTGAAGGCATCCTATAATAAAGTTGACCTCCTCTAAGCAAGAAAGAATTCTGCTGGCCGACTGCCTGTGGACTTGAATTGCAACTCTTTCTTGGGTCTCCTCCTTGCTGTCCCACTCTGCAGATTTTGGGCTTACCCAGCTTCCACAATCATGTGAACCCGTTTTTAAAAATATTTTTCCCCCCACCCCACCACGTTGGTTCTGTTTCTCTAGAAAAGTCTAATACACTTTTTCTAGCAAAAACTATTGATGTGGCTTTTGGCAGGTAGGTTTGACTAAATCAAATAAATAAATGACAAAACTTGTGGGAGAACTGCAGATATCTATACTATAACTACTTACTTACAGGTTAAAAAGTTTTCCTTTGGAGAGAATAAAATATTGATATTTTGTTTTGAAGGACATCACATATAGTTAATAGTAAACATACCATGTCAAAAACACGGTGAAAGTTCCTATGTTTAACTTTCATATGCTGAAAATTTAGGTGAGACATCTTAGTCTTATTCAATCAGCTTCCCAAACACTGGCATTTAGAATTATATACTTTCAAAACAAAATTGGAACGGTGTTTTTGGGGGGTATCTGATCAGAGTAAAATAAAGTATCTAAAGTTCAAAACATGGATCCCCCAAATTAAATGGAAGCCAGATCATTCTAAAGTGAAGTTTATGGTGCTAAACCACACACAAACACCCTAAATATTTAAATCAGTTTTATACTGCCATACTCTTAAATATCTCATAAGGGCCATCCATCCAATGATTGGAATTTGAGAGAAAAGCTTCTCTCATGAGGGGTACAAATCAAGATAGCAAACAGAGAAAAGACAGTTTAAGAAACAAAGAATATACAGAGAGAGTAAAACTTCTTAAAGAACTATATTTATTATTTTAAAAGATAAAATAACTTATTCTAGCCATAATGAAGAATAAGATGCTATATAAAATAAAGAAGAAGAAGTAATTGAATGGTGAAAAAAATGTAATAGTGAAAAGAAGAAAATTGAAACAGAAAAGATGATTAATAATCTTAGACACATAGAGCATAAGACCCAAGAATAAAAAAAAAAATTGGAGCGAGAGTAAGACAATGAAAGGACTAGCCCAGTTTTCCAATATCTAATTTAAAAAATTGTTGGTACATGGTATGTGTATGTATTTATTGGTTACATGAAATGTTTTGATACGGGCATGGAATGCATCACAATCACATCAGGGTAAATGGATTATCCATCACCTCAAGTATTTATCCTTGTGTTTAAAACAATCCAATTACACTCTTTTAGTTATTTTAAAATGAATAATTACTTTTACTATAATCCTCCCATTGTGCTATCAAATACTAGGTCTTATTTATTCTTTCTGACTATTTATTGTACCCATTAACCATTTACACTCCCCTCTCCCTGACTTCACCCAGTGACTACCCTTCCAGGGGCTGAACCATCCTTCTACTCTCTGTCTCTGAGTTCTAACTGTTTTAATTTTTAGCTCCCATAGATAAGTGAGAACATGTGAATGTTTGTCTTTCTGTGTTTGGTTACTTGACTTAATATAATGACCTCCAGTTCTATCCATGTTGTTGTAAATGGATCTCATTCTTTTTATGGCTGAATAGTACTCTACTATGTATAAGTACCACATTTTCTTTATCCATTCATCTGCCAATAGATGCTTAGGTTGCTTCCAAATCTTAGCTATTGTATACAGCGGTGCAACAAACACAGGATAATAGATATCTCTTTGATATACTGACTTTCTTTCTTTTGCGCATATGTCCAGCAGTGGGATTGCTGGATCATAGGGTACCTCTATTTTTCGTTTCTTGAGGAACCTCCAAACTATTCTCCATAGTGGTTGCATTAACTTTTATTCCCATCAACAGTATATGAGGGTTCCTTTTTCTCCATGTCCTTACCAGCATTTCTTATTGCCTGTCTTTTGGATATAAGCCATTTTAACTGGGGTGAGATGGTATCTCCTTGTAGTTTTGACTTGCATTTCTCTGATTATCAATACCTTCGAGCACCTTTTCATACACCTGTTTGCCTTTTGCATGTAATCCATTGAGAAATGTTTATTCAAATCTTTTGTCCATTTTCTAATCAGATTATTATATTTTTTTCTATAGAGTTGTTTGAGCTACATGTATATTCTGGTTATTAATCCCTTGTCAGATAGATAGTTTGAAAATATTTTCTTCCATTCTGTGGGTTATTTCTTCACTTTATTGATTGTTTTCTTTACTGTGAAGAAGCTTTTTAATATGATGTGATTTCATTTGTCTTTTTTTGCTTTGTTTGCCTGTGTCTGTTGGGTATTTCTCAAGAAATCATATCCCAGTCCAATGTCCTAGAAAGTTTTCTCAAAGTTTTCTTTTAGCAGTTTCATAGTTTGGAGTCTTAGAATTAAGTCTTTAATTCATTTTGATTTCATTTTTGTATATGATGAGAGATACATGTCAAGTTTCATTCTTTTGCATTTAGGTATCCAGTTTTCCCAGTACCATTTATTGAAGAGGCTGTTCTTTTCCAATGTATGTTTTTAGAACTTTTGTCGAAAATGAGTTTACCATAGATGTAAGGATTTATTTCTGGGTTCTTTATTCTGTTCCACTGGTATGTGTGTTTGATTTTGTGTCAGTACTATCTTGTTTTGTTTCTTATAGTTCTATAGTACAATTCGAAGTCAGGTAATGTGAGCCCTCTGGTTTTGTTCTTTTTCCTTATAACAGGTTTGGCTATTCTGGGTCTTTTGTGGTTCCATATAAATTTGAGGATTATTTTTTCTATTTCTGTGAAGAATGTCATTGCTATTTTGATAGGGATTGCATTAAATCTGTAGATTCCTTTGAGAAGAATTGGCATTTTAACAATATTATTTTTTCAGACCATGAACATTGATTATCTTTCATTTTTTTGTGTCCTCTTCAGTTTCTTGCATCAATATTGTGTAGTTTTCATTGTAGAGAAATTTCACTTCTTTGGTTAAGTCCTAGGTATTTTATTTTATTTGTAACTATTGTAAATGGGATTATTTTATTGATTTTTTTCTTTCAGATCATTCACTGTTATCATACAGAAGTAATACTGATTGGCTGGACATGGTGGCTCATGCCTGGAATTCCAGCATTTTGGGAGATCAAGGCAGGTGGATCACTTGAGCCCAGGATTTTGAGACCAGCCTGGGCAACATGATGAAACCCCATCTCTACAAAAAATACAAAAATTACCTGGGTGTGATGGCATGTGCCAGTAGTCCCAGCTACTTGGGAGGCTGAGGAGAGAGGATGGCTTGAGCCCAGGAGGTAGAGGTTACAGTGAACTGTAAATTCATCTTTATTTTATAAATTTTAATTTTGGAATTTATCATTTCAAGACATGTTTACTCACCGCTTAAAGTTGGAAGACATGCTTCTATTGTCAGACAAATTTATTTCTGTCTTAATTCTCATTCACCCTGTTAAAATCAGCAGTGGCCATAAGCAAATTACAAATTGTTGGGCTTTTGCCTAAGTATGTTTACAGTCATTGGTTTTAAGTATTATATTCAGTAATCTCACACAGCTTAATATTCATAATAACAAAATAAATTCATTTTCATTTCTTTTAGGCAACGAACAATGTTATTCTGAATTTTAAGCAAGATGGGCTGGAGATATAACTAATGATGGTCAAAACACAAATTTTAATATAAGAAGTCATTTTTTGGGTCAAGCTACAA
This sequence comes from Aotus nancymaae, assembly GCF_030222135.1. Classification (NCBI taxonomy): domain Eukaryota; kingdom Metazoa; phylum Chordata; class Mammalia; order Primates; family Aotidae; genus Aotus; species Aotus nancymaae. The sequence goes on from NW_026988425.1 coordinate 76,733,152, forward strand.
GTTAACTATAGTTCTAAATCATTTTATTTTGTATTTTATGCAAGACCAAGGATAAAGAGGTAGGAAATAAGCATGTTTTTTTCCTTTAGAGATGGTGATTAAAAATTAAAATAGACTGTTTAATCCAGTAGAAATAATGGTGTACAACGATCATGGGAAAAAGAAAAAAAATATATTCACAATGGCAGAGAGCAAAGGCTCATTTAAGAAGTGAAGATCATAGACAAATATGAAATCATCTTTAGGTGTATCTATCAATACACCAGTAAAATATATTCCTAAGAGTTGAGTCTTTCTGTGGAATAGTAAGGGTTTGATAAAAGCATGATGAAGATAGTCATTGGGTGAACTGAAGCCTTGATGTACCTGGATAGATCCATAAATGTTGATCAAAAAGTGGGGAATACATAAATAATATAATAGTGTTCCTTAATTTCACAGGATGCCGACAATAGACTTTACAACCTTATACATTTTATACATTATAATAAAGGGAAGCATCTTATTAAGATTTTTATTTTATTTCTGTTTTAAATTTTTACGCAAGTCTGCTTTAGATTGTGAAAGTTATATTTATTTTTAAGAGCTCAAATAGGCAAAAATCTAAGCTTTAAATTCTCAGGTATGTTGCGCTGAAACCCCACTCCTTTCTGCTGCTTGGATGTCACCTTTAATGCTGATTTAGCTCTGACTATCTCTCACTGAAATGGGTATTTTTAATTTATTGTTAGGGATATATGGCAAATTATCCCAATATTTTCAATTTGCTTACTTTATCTAGTACAGCGGTTCTTAGACTTGAGGAAGAATTAGAATCACTTGAGAGCTTATTAAAACAGATATTGCTGCTCTGCAATTTCAGTTTCTGATTTAGTAGGTCTGTGTTGAGGCTTGAAAATTTACATTTCTAACATGAGCTCAGAAGATTCTGATGATGCCAATAGGAGCAACATACATTGAGAACACTGCTATTGATTATATGTAATTTTTTGGTAATTCAAAAACTTAACCAATCAGAGTCTGATCACTAAGCATCTCTTAGGCATTGTGTTAGGGACAGAGATTACAGTGTTCTTCTGAATTCAGTAGGTCTGTGGTGTTAAGGCTTGAAAATTTACATTTATAATATACTCTCAGACAATTCTGATGATGCCAAGAGGAGCAACACACATTGAGAATACCGCTTTTGACTGTATATAATTTGATGTAAGCATGATTGTAAGCATACCAGGAAGTCCAACAATTTATAATTTGCTTACGACCACTGCTGGTTTTACAAAGGTGAATATGAATCAAATAGGACAAAAATTTGTCTGGAAGTGGAAGTAAAGACATAGCCCTCATGCCTGGCAGCATCAGATTACAGGGATGAAAAAGACAAACTCTATGTGCTTTGGGACTATCGAAACTAGACAAAGCTTTTAACCTAATTTTCCATCATAAGGATAAAATCTTTGACCTTCTAGAGCAGTACTGTCCAAAAGAAATAGGATATGAGCCAGAAATATAATTTTAAATATTCTAGTAGCCATATTAAAAAAAGAAAAAATAAATGAGTAAAATCAATTTTAATAATATATCTTATTTATACAAATATAGCTAAAATATCATTTTAACATGTAATCAGTCTAAACATTATTAATGAGATATTTTACAGTCTTTGTTTTCATACTATGGTATAAATTAGGGTGTAATTTATACCTACCACCCATCTCAATTTGGACTGGTCACATTTCAAATGCCCAAAAGCCACACGTGGTTAATGGCTACCATATTGCAGAACAGAGCTATGGAGAACAAAAAAGCTAACAAGAACCAATCCATGTTGTCCAGGATTTTAGTTGTGACTTCTAGGACAATCTCCATATCCATATTTTCATGACTGACTTCTCATTAGGGATTCTGTTCTGTATTTCTTGCTGATTATGGCTCTTCTTAGATTTATTTCCATTACCAAATTTGAAACTTCTAAAGTACTTTTTCTCAAACTAAATTTTTGACTTTCCTGTTTCTTTCGGTGCTTTTTCAGGTTAAAAACTCAATGTCATTTTTGATTCTTTGTCTTTCTGATACTTTGTCCTGAGATTCTAAATACTACTCTTATTTTGGATTCAGCCTTTTCAACCAATATTTAGTTTATTCAACCGGCTCCTATCTCTTTTCTGCAATTCATTCACTATTTCTTAAAGCATATTGCATTCTTGGCACTATACTGTGCTGTAGAGATAAAAAGATAAGTAAGATGCAGCATCTGCCCTCAAGAAATCTACATTCTCTCTTCCTTCACTAACTCATCTTGTTATGACAGTAAGGCTGTCATCCTGTGCCTTTCCTGCTCGGAATGCCCTGTGTTCAAATATTCCATTGGCTGCAACATACAACTCAAATATGATTCCATTTCCATACATTATCTTTACAGCGCTATATATAACCGTTCTATAGCACACAACCTCTGCTCAAATTGGTTTCTTCCCTGTTCCTGCATTCTAATCTCTATAATTTTGTGCTTGTTGTTTCACATGCCTGATTCTGTGTGTTTTTAATTTATATTTATTATTTTAACTTTTAAGATCTCTGACATATTTTCTCTTTGGAAAATGACTGTAATTTCCAAGGTGAAGATTGCTTATATTGGAGTGAGTTCAAAATAAAAAGATGTTTACTTGAAATATTGACAAAAGCTGCAAACATTCAGGAAGATTTCTTTTTCAAAAACAGTAAATCAACAATAGCAATTATGACAAAAACAAAGCACACTTGGAACAAGTGTCCAATCTTATGAAAATCCTTTGCCGAAGAATGCTGTTTAGTTCATGAAAGAAGGAACCACTTGAAAGAAAACAAAACACTTATTCCCAAAATATTGAGGATTGTTAAGACATTGAACACACAAGGAAAGACTCTCTCGCAGCCTCTATTTGCAGTATGATAGCACATAAATCCTTTCTTCCCAGGGACAGAACTTGCTTATCAGCCCAGAGAAGGCACCAGTCCGCACTGGAGGAAACTGGGAACAGGTTTTACAATTTTGCTACATTTTCCTGCTGCTTAAAAGACTGAAACAGCAACAGCTCTCTCTTTTGTCTTGTCACATAGAATGTATGGTTTTTTGTAAAAACGCCATTTAAACAAGGTCCCTACACCACTGCCTTGAGAGAGAAATGCTTTTGTACTGACGCCTCTCCCTTGTGATTGGTATAGTACATGTTAATAAACTTCTGCTGCTTTTTCTTCTGTTAATTTGATTTTTGTTTTCAGGAGGGTATCTCAACTTAGAACCTAAAAATAGAGAGAAAAAATAAAAAAGAAATAAGTTTTCCGGCCTACCACTACTTAATCCTAAATGACTAATTCTGCCTGGAGTTAATCGATTAGACAAAACATAGCAAGGCATTTTCCCACCAAGGTGTTCCCAAATTAAATATTCTTTCACTGAATAATATACATTAAAAGGTACTCCTATCTTGGTACTTAAACTTTACCTATTTCCTAAAGATGGAATTCTCAGGACTCCTAATACCTGTTAACTTTGTAAGAGATAGTATTACTTACCAATTAACACAAAACCTAATGAGGAATTATAAATGTAGAGAAATGCATAATCTATTCAAACTAAAAATATATAAAGATAATCTAATATTTAAAATTCTTGGGCCAGGAACAGTGGCTCACACCTTTAATCCTAGCACTTTGGGAGGCCTAGGTGGGTGGATCACCAGAGGTCAGGAGTTTGAGACCAGGCTAGCCAACATGGCGAAACCCCATCTCTACTAAAAATACAAAAATTAGCCGGGTGTGGTGGCACGTGCCTATAATCCCAGCTATTCAGGAGACTGAGGCAGAAGAATCACTTGAACCTGGGAAGCAGAGGTTGCAGTGAGCTGACATAGTTCCACTGCACTTCAGCCTGGGTGACAGAGAGAGACTCTGTCTCAAATAAATACATAAATAAATTGTTTTCCTGCCTTCACTTGTTGTGAATTTGCTACTTTCAAATTGACTCAAATAAGTTACATATCCAGGCCCAGAGTCAGTGTGGAATTTCCCAAAAATAACACTAAAATTTAGGTCACAATTTTAATAAAACAAAAATTATAGAAAGCCCATTCTGATACTTAAGAACAGTATAATCTTAACAGTTAACATATATTTAAATCTAATTTTCTTCCTGACTTTGACATTTTAAAATGGGAATAACTTCTCTACTCACTATAATGCAAAAGTTTATTTGTGTCTTTCATTTTTAATTTTTATTTATTTTTGTAAAAACATGGGTTTCACTATGTTGTGCAGGCTGGTTTCAAACTCCTGGCCTCTAGCAGTCTTCCTGCCTCAGCCTCCCAAAGTGCTGGGATTACAAGCATGAGCCAGCAGACCCAGCACACCCAGCTGCCTTTTTTTGTTTAAGGTAATTAGTTAAATATGTTTTCTATTTTTGCATTTAAAACAAAATGTGATATATACGTGGCTTATTCCTTTTAATTTTTCTAAAGTGTATTGTTTCAGTTTAATATTTCTTTTAATTTTAAGCTTTATAATATTTACTCTAACTTGAGGAAAATTTTGTAGTATAACATACATGCAGAAAAGTACAAAAAAACATAAGTGGGCAGCTCACATCTCACAAGTTAAACATAACTGTATAAATCCACCAGGATAAAAAAACAGGGCATCATCAGTAGCTCAAGCACTCTTCACCCATCCTCTCCCATACTTTTCCTCCTCAAAAATAACCTTTCTGATTTCTATCACCATTGACTAGATATACTTTTTCAAATGTATACAGGTAAAATTATATAATCTCAGTCAACTTATGGAGCTTTATTTGTGTTGCATGTAGCAGTATTTTATTTAATTGTATTGATACATAGAATCCTATGAATATGCATACAAATTGTATATGTGTGGGTATGGACCAGTGTCCATTATTTATTCTATTTATTCTATTTTTGATGACCATTTATTTGATTCCAGTTTTGTGGCCACAGTAAAATGGTACTTTCTTGGTAAACTTGTACATGACTTTTAGTACGAATATGCACATTTTGAATGGTTATGTATTTCATACTCTATACCTAAAAGTATAGGTTTATACTCACCAGTGTATAACTAAAAGAATTGGGGGAGATGCCTAGAATAAATACCTGTGAATATTGGATACATATAAGCATACTGGATTAGTTTATCATGGGAACACTAACATGGGAACAGCACCAAGGGGATGATGATAAACATTCAGGAGAAAGCACCCCCCCATGGTTTAATCACCTTCCACTATGCCCTACCTCCGACATTAGGAATTAGAATTCAACATGACATTTTGGGCAGGGACACAGATCCAAGCCATAGGAAGTAGTGTTCACTTTTAGTAGAAAATGCCAACCATATTTTCAGAAGTTTGTGCCTATTTTTCTTTCCTCCAGCAGTGAATGAGATTTTTATGATTGTAGATGTTCTCAGTCACTGGTGCTATCAGTTTTTGTGTTAGTCATTAATTAATTTTATCCATTCTGGTACATAATGGAATCTAATTGTGGTTTTGCTTTATAATTCCTTGTCAAATGAACAGTGAACGCATTTTAACTTGTTGTTGGTCATTTGGATATTCTGTTTTATGAAGTATTATCTTTAGATCATACTTTGTTTTGGGATTGTCCATTCTCTAGTGACTATTTTTCTTTTGTGCTTTGTGTCTTTATATTACTGATGTATAGTGTTCTTAAAAATGTATTCTGGGTATTTTTATTATGACTAACTTTTCCCAAAGTGTGCCGGCATTTTCATTCTTTTTGAATTCTTTGATGAGTACAAGTTCTTAATTTTACTAAAGCCCGATTTCTCAATACTTTCTCTTATTTTTAGTGCTTATTGTGTCTTACTTAAAAGATTTTTGCTGATGTTAACATCTTGAAGATACTCAATATTTTTCTTCTAGAAGTTTAAAATTGTTATTATTAACATTTAGATCTAACATCTACATTATTCTCTGTATACAATCAAGTCTTCTGCAAATAAAGAAAAATGTATTTATTTCTTTAAATACTGATCTTTTTATTTTCTTTCTTTCTTTTTGAGACAGGGTCTTGCTCTGTTGCCCGGGCTGGAGTGCAGTGGCACAATCTCGGCTCACTGCAGCCTATGCCTCATAGGTTCAAACAATTCTCCTGCCTCAGCCTCTCAAGTGGCTGGGATTATAGGCATGCACCACCACACCCAGCTAATTTTTGTATTTTTAGTAGAGACGTGGTTTCACCATGTTGGCCAGGCTGATCTTAAACTCCTGACTTCAAGTGATCTGCCCACCTCAGCCTACCAAAGTGATGGGATTACAGGTGTAAGCAACACCACCCAGTCAATATTGATCATTTTTTCTTGCTTTATTGCACTGCCTAGTTTGATGTTTTGATACAAATACGTTTTATAATGATCCAATCGGGGTAGTGTATCCATCACCTTATGCATTTATCATATCTTTGTGGTGAGAGCATACATAAGAATACCTTTTATCTGTTTTGTAATATACAATACATTACTGTTAACCATAGTCAACATACTGTGTAAAAAACACTGGAATTTACTCCTCCTATCTAATAGTAACTTTGTATCCATTGACAAATCTCTCCCTATCCTCTCTTCCATCCCTCTCCAGTCTCTGGTAACCACTGTTGTACTATCTGCTTCTATGATATCAACTTTTTTTTTTTTTCACATTCTCCATCTGAGTGAGATTGTGTGGTATTTATTTTTCTGTGCCTGGCTTAGTTCACTTAATATAATGTCCCCTGGGGTCCATTATGTTGCTACAAATGACAGGATTTAATACTTTTTGTGGCTTAAAAGTTTTTTGTTGTGTATATATTTCACATGTTCTTACTGCTTATTTTTGAATTTTAAATAAACCTTGTTTTCCTACAGTAAACTTACACTCTATATGTTATCCTTTTAAAAATATATCAGTAGATCTGTGTAGTTGGTGCTCTCCTCAGGAACAGGGCCAATAGGAAATTATCTCTCCCCCGACCCCTTCCTCTGTAATTATTACCGGAATTGTCTCACGTGATTATGAAGGCTGATAATTCCTAAGACCTGCAGTCAGCAGATTGGAGATTCAGCAGTCAGTGGTGTAAGCTGTAGTCTGAAAGTCAGCAAGCTTGAAGACCAAGAAAAGTTGATTTTTCAGTTCAATTCCAAAGTGAGGAAAAGACCAACATCCAACTCTAATAGTAAAACGGGAGGGGTTTTCCTTATTTGCAGGAGGATCAGCTTTTTGTTCCATTCAAGCCTTTAACTGGATTAGATAGGAGCCACTCACAGCAGGAAGGGCTATCTGCTTTCCTCAGCCTATCAATACAAATGCTAATCTCTTCCAAAAACATCCTCACAGGCATAGTCAGAATAAAATTTGAACAAATATCTGGGTACTCTATGGTCCAGTCAATTTCACATATAAAATTAACCATTATATGATCCCCTTTGCTATGTTCAGTATAGGATATTTTTTTTTAATTTATGTTCCTGTGATAAACTGAGCTATCATTTTTTATTGTCCCGTTATTTTTTGACATCAAAGATTTTCTGGCCTCAAAAACTAGTTGAATAACATCTCTATGTTATCTATTCTCAGAAGATTTTTTGCAAAATTGGGGTTATTTTTCTTGTTGAAATACGTAGACAAATTCACAGTGGAGGCTATCTGAATCTGGGCAGTAAGTTTTGAAATTTATAGACCAAATATTTGGGTTTCCTGAAATTTATATGTTGAAATGTAATCCTCAACGTGATGGTATTTGGAAGTGGAGTCTTTGGGAGGTTACTGAGTCTTCAGTTGGACCCTCGTGAAAGGAACATATGCTCTGATAAAAGAAACCCATGGAGAAATGCCTTGTTCCTCCACCATGTGAGGACACGTGAGAAGACCATGTGTAGCAGGCCCTCACCAGACATGAATTTGCTGGTACCTTGACCTTGAACTTCCCATCTTCACTGTGAGAAATGATTTTTTGTTTTTTATAAAGTACCCAGTTTTCAGTAATTTGTTAGAAGAACTCAAACAAATTAAGATAGGTTTTAATTACAAATGTGGGTCCTTTAAAATATATAATATTATTCAGATTGTTCATTTTTTCTTGTATCAGTTTTGTACTTTGGTGCTCCTAGTAATTTTCTTTTTTCTCCAAAATTTTAAATTGATCTTCATGAAGTTGCTTATAATTTGCTATTAATATCTCTTTAAGGTCTTCAGGTTCTACAATAGCATTCACTCATTCATTTTAGTGTAACTATTTTTCTCAATCTTTTCTTCAAAATTTTATTTTATTTTTTTTACTGGAAACATGGTTTCTATTTTTTTATGTTCCCTGAGTTTAATTTACCATTTTTTCCCATAAATCTTGAAATAAATTTTCAACCTTTCTTCTTTTCTAACATATTTGTTAATTTCTGGAAATGTCCTTCCAAGCACAATTTTAGCAATATCTCACAAGTTTTGATAATTTATTTTTTAAACAACAGAGTTCAAAATTATTTTCCAATTTCCATTGTAATCTCTTCTTTAACCCATGGGAACATTAGGGTTATGTTACTTAATTCCTAAATATGGAGGTGTGTTCTAGTTGTCTTAGTTTAATGACCGTTGTCTTAAATTGTCTGTAGTCAAAAACAGGATCTGATTTATTTCAATTCTATAAAATGTGTTGAGACTTGCTATATGATGAGTTTGTAGTCAATTTTGATTAATTCCATGTGCACTGGAAGATGACATATTTTCTCATTTCTGAGTGTACTGTTCTATATATGTCAATCAGTTTATATAATCATATTATTCAGACCTTCTTTTTTCTGTTTTGTACTGTTTTACATGCTTGTTCTGTTATTACTGAGAGTGGTATGCATAAAGCCTCCAATATTTTGATATGTCTTTCTCAATACTATTACATTTCTTCTGTATATATTTTGAAGTCTTATTATTAGTTCAATATTATTTAGAATTACCTTCCTGGTATATTGCCAATTTTTATCATAAAGTTATTTCCTCAAGTATTTTTTTTTGTATACGTTCTACTTTATTATGACTATTGCTATATCCCTTCTTTTATTTTATTAGTGTTCACATGGTGTTTTTGTCCATTTTGTGTTGCCATAGAGAAATATCTTAGTCTGGGCAATTTATTTAAAAAGGGGTGTGCTTGGCTTACGGTTCCGCAGCCTATACAGGAAGCATGATGCTAGCATCTGCTTTTCATGAGGGCTTCAGGCAGCTTCCATTCATGGTGGAAGATGAAGCATGTGCAGAGATCACATGGTGAGAGAGGAAATAAAGGAGAAGAGGAAAAGTGCCAGGCTTGTTTTCACAACCAGCTCTCTTGGGTACTGATAAAGCAAGAACTCACTCATTAATGTGAGGATGGCACCAAGCCATTCATGGGGGATCCTCCCCCATGACCCAAACAACTCCCATTAGGCCTCATCTCCAACACTGGGGATCAAATTCCAAGCTGAGGCTTAAGGAGACAAACATCTGAACTATAGCACATGGAATATATTTATGTATAGCTTTACATTTGAACTTTATATGTCTGTACATTTAATATGTGTCTAATGTAAATAGTAATTTTTAAAATAAAAGTCTAGACTAACAACCTTTGTATTTTAATTCAGTTAATTAGACAGTGTACATGTTTTTAAATAGTTTCACTGAAGAATAATTTATGTACTATAAAATTGATCCACTTTAAGAGTCTAGATTATTGAATTTTAGTAAATTTATAGTTGTGCAGCAATTACTGAAATATAGATTTAGATTACTTCCATTACCCCAAATACTTTTCTTGCACTTCAAAAGAAAACCACTTACATATTTTCTGCCTATTAGGTTTTCCTTTTTCTAGAAATATTTGAAAAATACCTTCACATAATGCGTGGTTTTTAGTGTGTATCTTTCAATAGCATGTAGTTGAGTTTCATCCATGTTGAAACATGTACTAGTGATTTGTTCCTCCATAATGTTGAGTAGTACTTTACTGTGTAAATACACTACTTTAAAAAAAAAACTATTTTTTAAAACTATATCTAATTGATGGGCATTTCAGTTGTTTCCAGTTATATCAGTAACACTTGCTATTATCTGCATATTTATGCCTCCCATCCCAAATTCATGTGTTGCAATCGAATCCCAATGTGTTAACATTTAAATGTGCGGACTTCAATTTGTTCCTCCATAATGCTGAGTAGTACTTTACTGTGTAAATACACTAGTTTTTTAAAAAAACTATTTTTTAAAACTATATCTAATTGATGGACATTTCAGTTGTTTCCAGTTTTATCAGTAACACTTGCTGTTATCTGCATATTTATGCCTCCCATCCCAAATTCATGTGTTGCAATCGAATCCCAATGTGTTAACATTTAAATGTGTGGACTTTGGGGGTGATTAGATCATGAGGATAGGCTCTAATGTAAGAGAATAAAGAATTTTATAAAGGCAGACACAGAGAGCTATATTGTCTCCTTCTTCCACGTAAAGATCTGATGAAGAAAGTTCTATGTACCAGAAAGTGGGCACTCATGAGAGATTTTGTCTGCTGGTGATTTGATCTTAGAATTTCCAGCCTCTAGAACTGTGAGAAATAAATTTCTGTTATTTATATGGTACTTAGTTTATGGTAGTTTATTATGGCTGTTTGAACAGACTAAGATGAATGCTGCTACGGGCATTTGCATGTAATACTTTGGAAATCTGTTTTTTATTTTCCTTGGGCAGATATCTAGGAGTGAATTCATGGTGAATCTATATCTAAATTTTTAAAAGACTTTTTCTAAGTTGCTCTACTAAATTTCAACTCTATTAGCAATGTAAGAATGGCTCAAGCCTGTAATCCCAGCACTTTGGGAGGCCGAGGCGGGTGGATCACGAGGTCAAGAGATCGAGACCATCCTGGTCAACATGGTGAAACCCCGTCTCTACTAAAAATAAAAAAAAAAAAAAATTAGCTGGGCATGGTGGCGTGTGCCTGTAATCCCAGCTACTCAGGAGGCTGAGGCAGGAGAACTACCTGAACCCAGGAGGCGGAGGTTGCAGTGAGCCGAAATCGCGCCATTGCACTCCAGCCTGGGTAACAAGAGCGAAACTCTGTCTCAAAAAAAAAAAAAAAAAAAAAGAAAAGAATCTTCCAATATTTTTCACATTATCTCCAATACCTGGTATTGTTTGAATGTTTTATTTTAGCCCATTCAGATAATTGTGCAGTGGTTTCTCATTTTGGTTTTCATTTAAATTTTCCTAATGACAAATTATACTGAGTATATTTTCATATGCTTATTTATTATTCACTTATTTTCTGTTTTCAAATCCCTTGATTTCTGATTTAATTTTTGTATTTCCCTTATTCTACTTTGAATTAACTTTGCTTTCTCTTTTTCTAGTTCCTTAGGGTGGAAGCTTAGGTTAATGATTTTAGATCTTTCTTCTTTTCTAATATGTGCATTCAATGCAATAAATTTCTCTGTAAGCACTGCCTTTGCTGCATCTTATAATTTTTTGTTTCAATTTTTAAATATTGGTAAAGTCTGACTCTCACCCGTCACCTGAATAGTGTACATTGTACCCAATAGGTAGTTTTTTAAATCCCTCAACTCCCTCCTACTCTCCCCTCTTCTGAATCTGCAGTGTTCATTATACCACTCTGTATGTCTTTGTATAGCCATAGCTTAGCTTCCATTTGTGAGAACATGCAGTATTTGATTTTTGATTCCCAAGTCACTGCACTTAGAATAATAACCTCCAGTTCCATCCATGATGGCTGCAAAATACATTATTTTATTCTTTCTTATGACTGAGTAGTATTCCATGGTATATATGTGTGTGTGTGTGTGTGTGTGTGTGTGTGTATACAACGTATGTATACATGCCTAATCATCAGTTGATGTCACTTAGATTGAGTCCTTATCTTTTCAATTGTGGGTTGTGCTGCAATAAACATATGCCTTTAAGTGTGTTTCGATATAATGACTTCTTTTCTTTTTACTACTAATGACTCAGTAGTAAGATTGTTGGATTCGACGATATATATACTTTTATTCTAGGAGAAATCTCCATACTGTTTTCCATAGAGGTTGTACTAATTTACATTTTCATCTGCAGTGTATAAGTGTTCCTTTTTATCACATCTACACTGACATCTATTGTTTATTGACTTTTCAATAAGGCCATTCTTTCTGGGGTAAGGTGGTATCTTATTGTGATTTTAATTTGCATTTTTCTGATAATTAATGATATTGAGCATTTTTTATATGTTTGCTGTCTTTTTTTGAGATGTATCTATTCCTGTTCTTTGCCTACTTTTTAATGAGATTTTTTGTTTTTATCTTGTTGATTTGTTTTAGTTCCTTGTAGATCCTGGATGTTAGTCTTTTGTCAGATACATAATTTGCAAATATTTTCTCCCATTCTATAGGTCGTCCAATGATTATTTCTTTTGCTGTGAAAAATTCAGTAGTTTAATTAGGTTCCATTTATTTTTATTTTTGTTGCATTTGCTGTTGGGATCTTGGTCATGATTTCTTTGCTTAGGTCAGCATCCAGAAGAGTTTTTCCTAGTTTTTTTTTTTTTTTTTTTCCCTAGGATTTTAATGGTTTCAGCTGTTAGATTTGAGTCTTTAACCCATCTTGAGTTAATCATTGCATATTGTGAGAGATAAAGATCCAGTTTCATTTTTTCTACATGTGGCTATCCAATTTTCCCAGCACAATTTATTGAATAGGGTATCCTTTCCCCAACTGATGTTTTTGAATGCTTTGTCAAAATCAGTTGGTTGTAAATATTTGACTTTATTTCTGGGTTCTCCACTCTGACCCATTGGTCTACATATCTACTGTTATACCAATACATGTTGTTTTGATTACTATAGCCTTGTAGTTAGTATAATTTGAAATTTAGTAGTATGATACCACTAGATTTGTTGTTTTTAGTTAGCAAGACTTTGACTGTTCAGACTCTTCATTGGTTCCATATGAATTTTAGGATAGTTTATTCTGATTCTGTGAAAATTGATATTGGTATTTTGGTAGAAATTGCATTGAGTCAGTACATTGCTTTGGGAAGTATGATCATTTTCAAGATATTGATAACTCTAATTCGTGAATATAGGATATATTTTCATTTGTTTGTGTCATCTATGGTTTTTTCTGGCAGTGCGATTAGCTCTCCTTGTAGAGATCTCTCATCTTTTTGGTAAGTATATTCCTACATGATATGGTTTGGCTCTGTGTCCCCACCCAAATCTCTTCTCAAATTGTAATCTCCAGGTTAAGGAAGGTACCTGGTGGGAGGTGATTGGATTATCAGGGGAAGTTTTCGCCACGCTGCTCTCATGCAAGTAAGTTCTCATGCGATCTGATGGTTTAAAAGTGTGTCACTTCCCCTTTGCTCACTCTCTCTCTCCTGCCACCATGTGAAGAAGGTGCTTGCTTCCCCTTTCACCATCTGCCATGACTGTAAGTTCCCTGAGGCCTCACCAGCAATGTAGAACTGTGAGCCAATTAAACCTTTTTTGTTTATAAATTGCCCAGTCTCAGGTAGTATCTTTATAGCAGTGTGAAAACAAACTAATACAGAGAATTGGTACTGTATTGGGAGCATAAAGATAACCTAAAAATGTGGAAGTGACTTTGGAACTAGGTAATGGGAAGAGGTTGAAATAGTTTGGAGGACTCAGAAGAAGACAGAAACATGTGGGAAAGTTTGGAAGTTTCTAGAGACGTATTGAATGCTTTTGACCTAAATGCTGATAGTGACATGAACAATGAAGTCCAGGCTGAGGTGCTCTCAGAGGGAGATGAAGAACTTGTTGGGAACTGGAGCAAAGGTGATTCTTGCTATGCTTTAGCAAAGAAACTGGTGGCATTTTTCCCCTGCCCTAGAGATCTGTGGAACTTTGAACTTGAGAGAGATGATTTAGGGTATTTGGCAGAAGAAATTTCTAAGCAGTAAAGCATTCAAGAGGTGACCTGGTTTATTCTGAAACTGTTCAGTTATGTGCATTTACAAAGAGATGGTTTGAAATTGGAACTTACATTTAAAAGGGAAGCAGACCATAAAGGTTTGGAAAATTTGCAACCAGACTATGTGGGAGAAATTAAAATCCATTTTCTGGGAAGGAATTCGAGCCCACTGTAGAAATTTACATAAGTAATGAGGAGCTGAATGTTAATAGCCAAGACAATGGGGAAAATGTTTCTAGGGCATGTTAAAGACCTCCACAGAAGCCCCTCCCATCACAGGTCCAGCGGCCTGGGAGGGGAAAATGGTTTTGTGGGCTAGGCCCAATGCCCTGTTGCTCTGTGAAGCTGAGGGACATGGTGCCCTGCATCTGAGCCACTCCAGCAGTATCTGTGGCTAAAAGGGACCAATGTACAACTTGGGAAATTGCTTCAGAGGGTATAAGCCACAGGCCTTGGCAGCTTCCACGTGGGGTTGGTCCTGTGGTACACAGAAGACAAGAGTTGAGTTTTGGAAACTGCTGTCTAGAGTTCAGAGGATAAATGAACATGTCCAGGTAGAACTCTGCTGCAGGGGCAGAGTCCTCATGGAGAACCTCTGCTAGGGAAGTGCTGGGGCAGTGAAGAAGGGTAATGTGGGGTTGGGGCCCCCATACAGAGTTCTCACTTGGGCACTGCCTAGGGGAGTTGTAAGAAGAGGGCCACCATCCTTTAAGCCCTAGAAAGGTAGATCCACTGACAGCTTGCACCATGCCCCTGGAAAAGCTGCAGGCACTTAATGCCAGCCCATGAAAGCAGCCACAGGGGCTGTGCCCTGCAGAGACACTAGAGTGGAGCTGCCCAAAGCTGTCAGAGTCCACTCCTTGCATCAGCATGCTTTGGATGTGAGACATGGAGTCAAAGGAGATTTTGGAACTTGAAGATTTAATGCCTGCCTGGCTGGGTTTTAAACTTAAGGGGCCTTTGGCCCCTTCTTTTGGTCAATGTCTCCCATTTGGAATCAGAACATTTACCCAATGTCTATGCCCCAATCTTATCTTGGAAGTAACTAACTTGCTTTGGATTTTACAAGCTCATAGGCTCAAGGGACTTGCCATATCTCGGATGAGACTATGGATTTGGACTTTGGGTTAATGCTGGAATGAGTTAAGAATTCTAGTTAAGATGTTGGAAAAGTATTGAAATGCGATTGGTTTTGACATGTGAAGAGGCATGAGATCTGGGAGGGGTCAGGAGCAGAAAGATTTGGTTCGGCCCTGTGTCCCCACCAAAATCTCATCTTGAATTGTGTTGAGGGAGGGACCTGGTGGGACGTTATTGGACTGCCCTGTGCTGTTATCATGATAGTGAGTAAGTTCCCATGAGATCTGATAGTTTAAAAGTGTGACATTTCCCTTTCACTTACTCTCTCTCCTGCTGCCTTGTGAAGAAGATGCTTGCTTCCCCTTTTGCCTTCTGCTGTGATTGTAAGTTTCCTGATACCTCCCCATCCATGAAGAACTGTGAGTCAATTAAACCTCTTTTGTTTATAAATTATTCAGTTTCAGGTAGTATCTTTATAGCAGTGTGAGAACGAACTAATACACTGGTATTTTATTTATTTAGTAGCTATTGCTAAAGGGATTAATTTCTTGATTTGATGCTCAGCTTGATCGTTGTTGGTGTATAGCAGTGCTACTGAATTGTGTACATTGATTTTGTGTCCCAATACACTATTGAATTTATTAATTGGATCTAGGAGTCTTTTGGGTTTTCCAGGTATAAGATCATATCAGGGGCAAATGGAGATAGCTTGACATTTTTTTTTTTTCCCCCAAATTGAATGCCCTTTATTTCTTTCTCTTTCCTGATTGCTCCAGCCAAGACTTCCACTTCTATGTTGAATATGAGTGGTGGAAGGTGAAAGTGAGCATTCTTTTCTTGTTCCAGTTCTTAGGGGAATACTTTCAACTTTTCCTCATTCACTATAATGCTTGCTGCGGGATATTCATATGTGGTTTTTATTCATTTATGGTGTGTTCTTTCTATGCCTAGTTTGTTGAATGCTTTTATCATAAAGAGTTGCTGGATTTTATCAGATGGTTTTTCTGCATCTATTGTGATGATCATATGTTTTTTAAAATCATGTTTATGCAATGTATTAAATTTATTAACTGTGTATGTTGAACCATTCCTGCGTCACTAGGATGAAATCCACTTCATCATGGTGAATTTTTAAAAAATGTGTTGTTGAATTTAGTTTGCCAGTATTTTGCTGAGATGTTTGCATCTATATACATTAAGGGTATTGGTCTGTAGTTTTCTTTTTTGGTTATGTCCTTTCCTGGCTTTAGTATCAGGGTGATACTGTCTTCCTAGAAGGAGTTAGGGGGTATTTTCTCCTTCTCAATCTTTTGAAATAGTTTTAGTAGAATTGGTACCATTTCTTCTTTGAGTGACTGGTAGAATTTGACTGTGAATCTAACTGGTCCTGGGTTTTTTTTGGTTGGTACTTATTTTTTTTTTTCTTTTAATCACTAATTCAATCTTACTGCTTGTTATTTTTCTGTTTAGGACTTCTATTTCTTCCTCATTCAAGCTAGGCAAGTTGCATGCTTCCAAAAATTTATTCATTTTCTGTGGATTTTCTAGTTTGTGTTTACAGAGGTGTTCACGCTACTCTCAAATTATCTTTTGTATTTCTCTGGTGCCAGTTGTAATATTCCCATTTTTGTTTTTAATGAAGATTACTTGAATTTTCTTTCCTCTTTTGATGGTTAATCTAGTTAATAATCTCAATTTTGCTTATCATTTCAAAGAACCTACTCTTTATTTCATCCATCTTTTGTATTTCTTAGAAACTGTATTTAGTTTTTCTCTGATCTTTGTTATTTCCTTTCTTCTGCCAGATTTGGGCTTATGATGTCCTTGTTTCTCAATTTCCTTGTGGTATGATGTTAGCTTGTCAATTTGTGATCTTTCAGACTTTTTGATGTAGGCATTTAATACTACAAACTTTTGTCTTCAGATTGCTTTAGCTGTACCTCAGAGGTTTTGATAACCTGTGTCACAGTTATCCATACTGAAAAAGTTTTTATTTCCATCTTGATTTCATTGTTAACTGAAAAATAATTCAGGCACAGTTGTTCAGTTTTGTTCGATTTTCATGTATTTGTTTAGTTTTGAGAGTTCCTTTTGAAATTGATTTCCAGTTTTATTTTTGTCTGGTCCAAAAAATGTACTTGATATAATTTTGACATTTAAAACATTATGACTTGTTTTTTGGCCTGTCATATGCTCTATCTTGGAAAATGTTAAAAGTGCTAATGAATGTTAAAAGTGTTGATGCTTTGCTATTCTTGGGTAGAATGATCTGTAAATGTCTGTTAGGCCATTTTTCTTCCCAAGTGAAGTTTAAGTCCATGTTTGTTTGTTGATTTTCTGCCTTTATGATTTGCCTAGTTTGGTAAGTGGTATGTTGAAGACCTCACTATTATTGTGTGGCAGTCTATGTTTTTTTTTTGTTTGTTTGTTTTGTTTTTTTTTAGGTTTAGTAGTAATTGTTTTATGAATCTGGGTGCTCCAGAGTTAGGTGCATCATATATTTAGGATTTCTACATCTTCTTGAATTGATTATTTTATCATTATATAATGACCTTCTTTGTCTTTTTTTACTGTTGTTGCTTTAAAGTCAATTTTATCTGACATAGGAAGAGCTACTACTGCTTACTGTTGCTTTCCATTTGTATGGAATATCCTTTTCCACCCCTTTTATTTGAGCCTATAAGACTCCTTATGTGTTAGGTGTGTCTCCTGAAGATGGCAGGTGTTTTGGTTTGTGATTATTTTAATCCATTCTGCCGATCTGTATCTTTTAAATGGAATATTTTGACTATTTACATTCAATGTTAATATTGAGATATGAGGTACTATTCCAGTCATTGTTACCTGGTGACTTCGTTTTCTTCACTGTGTTGTTGTTTTACAAGCCCTGTAAATTGTGTGCCTTCAGAAGTTTCTGTTCAAGTGTATTAACCCTTTAAGTTTATAAAACTCCTTTTAGAATTTCTCACAGCATTGGTACAGTATTGATAAATTCCTTCAGCAATTACTTCTCTGAGAAATATTTATAACTCCTTCATTTATAAAATTTAGTTTTGCTGAATATGAAATTCTTAGCTGACAGTTATTCAGTTTAAAGAGACTGAAGACAGGACCTCAATTTCTTCTGGCTTGTAAGTTTCTGCTGAGCAGTCTGCTATTAGTCTCATAGGTTTTCCTTTATATGTTATCTGATGCTTTTGTCTCACTGCTCTTAGAACTTTTTCCATTACGTTGACAATTACCTGATGACTACATGCCTTGGTGATGTCTCTTTTGCTATGGATCTCCCAAGAGTTCTTTTATCTCCTTGTTTTGAGTGTCTAAATTTCTAGAAATCCAAAGGAAGACTTTGTCATTTATTTCTCCAATAGGTTTTTCAAACATTTTGCTTTTTCTTCTCCCCCAGAACACATATAATTCTTAGGTTTGGCCATTTTACATAGTCCCATAATTCTTGTAGACTTTGTTTATTTTGTTTCTTTCTTTTGTCTGATTGGGTTAATGTGTTTGACCTCTGAGATTCTTTCTTCTACTTGGTCTAGTCTATTAAAACTTTCCACTTTTATAGTTCCCTAAATGTATTTTATATTTCCAGAAATTCTGATTGGTTTCTCTTTAAAGTATCCGCCTCTTTAGAAAATTTTTCATGCATATCCTGAATTGCTTTTTAATTTCTTTGTTGATTTTCACCTGTTCTTTATCGCCTTGAGTAACTTAATAATTAACTCTTTGAATTCTGTATTGAATACTTTGAAGATTTCATCTTGGTTTGCATCCACTGCTAGAGCTTTAGTGTGATTTTTGGAAGTGTTATAGAACCTGCTTTTTCATATTGCAACCATTATTTTTCTGGTTCCTTCTCATTTGATTAGACTGTTTCTTCTAATTATTTTTAATTCTTTTTTTATTTGACTGAGATTTTTAAAAATTTATTTCTTTCTACTTGAGGATGTGACTTTAATGTTTATAGATTATTGCTACCTAGCTTTGGGCTCTGGGTGCTTTCAGTGGTGAAGACTCTGTACTAGTTTTTTGGTTCTAGAGAATCTTTATGTGATGGCTTTCTCAGAGGTTGATTGTAGCAGCAATATGCTGGGTGTGTGAGCAGGGTCACTTTATCCTGTGGAGCTGGAATGGCAGAAATCTTAATAAGTTTATCTCATTCCCCAAAGTGTTCACTTTACATCTATTTCCCAGTATTTTATTCACTGGTTTGAACAGTTCAGGCTTCAGGCCAGTAGAAGATACCCATGAGTTAAAAACTGGCTATGGCTAAAGCAGGTGGGTAAATGCAGTACCCCAATTGTGGGCAGAGGTCCCAGCTTTGATAGAGGCAGCTGCCGAAGCTGTCAGTGAAATGTGCTGAGGTCTTTTCAGGGGAAAGGGAGACAATTACCCCAGGTACCTTTTCATGCCAGCAGGAAAGCAATCTGCCTCCCAGGCACTCCCCTGACCTGGTGTTCCAGCTATTCAGACTAGACAGGCACCTCTTTTTATCTGCAGGAATGCTAATGTTTCAAGGAGAGAAGGATTTTGACTCTACCTCTCGTGCAAGCCTAAACGTGCGGGGCATTCCTCCTATGGGGATGGAGTCACCGTGAAGTGTTCTAGAGAGGCTGTCTGCAGATGTAACCATGCCGAACATGCATTGGAGAAGCCCCAGCTGTGCCTGCAATGGTGGGTGAGAGGGAAAAGATGCCTTCTCTAAGACCCTTGGTAAGCACTTGGGCTGCCTGACTGTTGGGGTAGAGTTGTAGACATTCTCCCATTGAGCCTGGCACTACACGTGTGTCTCTACTCGAAGAAACTTTCTGCAAGTGGAAAGACAGAAGCCAGGGCCTGCAGTCTGTGTTATTTTTAGTTTTATTTTGCTTTTGTTCGTGAGGCGTTTCCTTCATATGGTACACTCCTCTTTTCCCTAAGAGTAGCTTTCCCTGAAGGCCAGAATGCTGTAAATACTGCCACTTCTCTGGGTCTAGCCACGAAGTAGGGATGCCACACCACAGGCTGGTGTTGGGGAATGTCTGTAAGGGATTTGTTTATGTGACCTGTCCTATAGTCTCCCAGCAGTAGTTCTGATGGGAGTAGGAGAGCAATTGCAGGTTCCAGCCCCGCAGGATCTTGTGGGTATTCTTTTGTGTGAGGAGAGGATGGTAGAAAAGAAGACACAAGACACAGAGATAAGATAAGAATTCAGCTGGGCTGAGGGGACCACTGCTACCAAGGGGAGGAGTCCAGCAGTGGCCCCGAGTGCCTGGACATGCTAATATTTATTGTATACAGGCAGGGGGGCAGGGCCGGAGAATGACTCATCTGACATGATTGGTGGGGGTCAAGCAAATTACATTTTTACAGTTGGGGGGCCACGTGGGTACAGTTCAGGGGGCCACGTGGGTATAGTACAGAGGGTCACATGGGTACAGTACAGAGGGCCCCTCCCTCTCAGGTAGCCACTGCAAGGAGGGGAGGCACATACATCAGTTTCTTTCTATGCACTTATCAGAGCGATCAAAGGCTTTTTAGGATTTCTCTATGCCTACTTCTCACAGCTTCTAAGAATTTACAAGGGAGCATCTGGTGGGAAATTGGAACATGAAGGTGAACAAGGATGGTGACAGCACAGGACTATGGAGAGGTATTTAAACCTCTGGATGTCTGTGGGCCGGCCTGGCTAGTGTCAGACCATCCTCAAGAGCCAGCAAAACAGAGTTTTCTCTGAACTCCCCAGTGAAAAGGAAACTCCCTCTCACAGCCTGCTAAGTAACAGGCGGCTCTCCAGAGGCTGGCGTTACCGCAAGGCCTGCCTGCTAAGTAGCAGTGACTTCTCAGGCGCTGGCTCTTCCACAAGGCATTTACTCTCACCTCCTGATCACTTCTTACAATGTCCCTTCAGGTCCTAATTATGTTTCACCCAATTATGTCAATACTATAAGACTAAAATGTTCTTACACTAAAGCAAAGGTTAATGGAGAATAATGGTGTAATAAGATTGATTATATAATTATGTGATTGAATCTAATATCTATTTGGTGTCATTTCTATAACTAAGTAATCAGTTATGTATTATGCTATAACTAAGTAATCAGTAAATATGTGTGTTACTATTGCCATATCTAAGTAATAAGTTATTTATTATGCTGAGACAGATTGTGCCTTCAGTCTCTTGCCATGGCACCTGGGCAACTTTCTTTCCACAAGAAATGTAGAATCTGAGGTTTCCTTGGTTATTGATAGCCTTAATGTGTTGGCTTTCTCAAATGCGAGAGGTAGTGGTAATGTACTAGTCACGTGGACAAACTCAAGACCCCTTGGATAGCCAGGGTGATGCAGGAAATGGTCATAGGTGAAGTTGTGGAAAAGATTTCTCCTTCCTGAGCACTGTATTATTCTACTTGCAGATGTCATCACTGGTTATGCCAATTGGCCTTCAGCCAGGAGGTAGCTTCTGCAAAAGAGCACCAGCTGCAATGGTAGCAATGGTGTTTGTGCTCTCCTTATGTTACCTGGGGCAGGTACTCTAGTGTCTCAGACAATGGATGGGGCCATGGATCTTTCAGAAGTCCTTGTCCATTGTGTTATGCTACCAGGGTAGGTGGAGGGGCAAAGCCCAGTGAGATCTGGGTCAGACAAGTGTCTACTTGGCTCCCCCTATGCAGGTGCAAGCAGCGGCCCCAATGGGGTAATCTGAGGGCAGTTCCTTGGCCACTAGAATAATGTTCCAGGAAAGGACACAGCTGTATCTGTTGCAGAAAAGAATCTGCATGGGAAGAGGAGGTAGCAGGTGGCAGTAAACCCCACTCAGCTCCCATGTGCTTGGCAAGGCTGATCTTACACCCACAGTGTTCTGCTAGCAGCAGCTATCTGTGATCCAGGCAGCCTGTGCTCAGATCTCAAAACTGCCTTAGACCATAAGCCTTCCCAACCAAGACACAAACCAGAGCTTTCAGGCCATGCCCCTCCTGGTCCACCAAAGCACAAGCACCCAACTTCTGTGTCTGTGCCTACAACACACTTCCTGCTCAGCCCTTGGGTCTGGCCAAGGGAGTTATTCCCACTCAAGATTATATTGCAAATCGCAGGAGTCTTTCCAAGTGGTAGAGGCATGCTAATAATGCCTCTAACCACCATCTTGGGAAAAAAACAACAAGTTTTAATAAATATTATTTTCATCTTAATTTAGTTCAAAGGGCTTAGAGATTAAAAATATGTATCATTTGAAAAAAAAATATTTTTAGAGACAGGGTCTCACTATGTTGCCCAGGCTGGACTCAAACTCCTGGGCTCAAATCATTCTCCTGCCTCAGCTTCTTGAGTAGCAGAAAGCACAACACCACTGTGCTTGGCCAGATCTAAAATATTAATATTTAAATATCCCTCTTGCAGATTTTCAACCCAAGATATCTATGCAAATAAGGGTGTTCTAATTCCTTTTTTTAAAAGTCAGACGTAAATTATCTTCCTTATCAGATTATTTCTCTAACGTATTTTTCTTTGTGTCAGAATTGCTTGATTCTTCAGTTCAGAATTACTCGAGCTACTATAAATGCTCAGACCTCTGCTGTCCCTTACATCAAATGGCACAATGCCTTTGTGGAGACTACCTATATATTAGCTGCTTGCCATTCTGGTAAACTCATAATATATTGGGGTTGCTGTATCCTAAATGATTTTCCCTACATTATTCATGGTATTTTCTTTCTGATGGTTGTATCAGGTTGATAATTAAGTTTACTGTTTAAGTTTATCTTCTAGGTTTTCTTTGCATGTAGAAAAGGTATCCTTAAGCTGACCTCTTAAAGAAGGACTAATCCACTTGATAATTTATCTATAGCATATGAAGGATTGTTGAGGGTACATGAACAATTAATATCGAAAAACTTACTAATGGACTACCAAGATATTTTTGAACACTTTTAGTTTTATATGGTTGGTATTTTGTTAAATAAAAAAGCAATTAAAGCTTTCAAAATATTCTTTTAGGAGAAGGATGTATTCACTTCTCAAAATAGGAAGCCATTATCTATTAAAAAGGATGATGTGGGAGTATATTATATTTTTCTTTCTATTGTTGGCAGATAATGTCAGAGGCTTGATTTATATAATGTGTGCTTTAGCAGAATAATTTTTCTAGTATGTTTTATAAAACCTTACATCTTTTCACATCACATACATTTCTTTTGTCTCTACATTTGTGCATCTTTTCTACCTCCATTCATTTGTATTCCAATGTCCCATCAGTACTTATTTATGAATATAGCAAATATTTTAATATCTATGCAAATGACATTTGTTTTCCTATAACTTAAGCATTTAAAAGAAAATAATGAGGGTGTTTTTTTTTTTTGCCGTTAGTATCTGTTAAAGGTTCAGTGCAGGCAACGAAAGACTTAGATATTTTAAACAGAAAATGAATAAATTAGGATCTTAGGAAACGCTGCTGAAATGTAGAATGATTCCCAGAACAATGAAGAACTTTCCAATCATGAGAATTACTACTTCAGATTCTACCACTAGAATTATTCTGGAATAAGAACCTATTGCTTTTGCTGTCTCTGCCCTGACCGCGCTGTAGATTTGAGAAAGAAACACCATAATTATAAATCAGGAATTAGGAAGTCATAGGAGTTACTGCTGCTTTTGCTGATGCCACAACTGATCTAGGAAACTGAATAATGGACTCTGGATTTCTATTGCAGAGAGACCTCACATATCTACAATGAGGCTTGCCAGCATCACTATTCATAAGTTAGGCAATGACTATAATCCTCTGGACATGAGTTACAACTATAGGTAGAGGTCTAAAAAATATTACAATCAGTTATGTTTAAGGTCAAATTAAGGGTAAACTCTTAAAATTCACTTGGAAATGATTGGATTTTAAGCTACTTAAAGCAAATAAATGATTTTAAAGGTATGATTATTAAAAATTACATTATTATAATTTCTCATAAATATCACTTGGATGCAGTAAAATGTTCACTTTTGTTTCATTTTTCTGTAACATTAAAAATATACTTAAACAGAAATCTTCCATTTTTTGATGGTTGTCATCATCATAAATGTCTCGTGTCCTTTTCATGAAGTAAAATGCAAGTGGTCAGTTTTTATATCCCAGATTTCTACTTACCTCTGACCAATAGTCAATCGCCAAGTTCAAAGGAATTCCAGAAATGATTATTTTCAAACTCTTTGCACTTAGGATTTCTGCTTCTCCTGATGCTTGGGACATGCTTTGTTAGTTAGCACTGAAACTAAGAGTAGGGGGAAGAAAATGTGTCTCATTTCTTATCTACCAATATGAGTCGATATTAAAAACTCCTGACTCTCAACACCTGACTTTTAACCTTGCTACCATATGTTTATTGGATAAAAAGATATTTCAAGGGAAAGGGGAAAAATTTCTAGATTACCCATTTCTCCCAGTACTCTTTCCTCTTACCCAAAAATCATTTTTTGTTGTTAGGTTTCAGTCACTTGTTTATGATGTAAGCTTTATGTAATTAAGGACTTTGTCTGTCTTGGTCGTTTTTGTCTAGCACAAGAACTTGTCCTGAGCCTGAATATATTGTACAGAAGAAGAAGGGGAGAAAATTCTTATAGGACTGATACTCATTAAGTACACAATATTTTCTATAAATAATTTCAAACCCACACAAACTCAGTGAGTTTTACCTTATAAAGAAATGTATTAGGGTTCAAAATTATCAGTAAGGATTTTGAAGCATCAGTAACAATTTAATGGTTAGATATAGAAACTGGAATTCTACTTTATGTCATATTATTGGAGCCAGATTCTCTTATGAGGCAACATTTAAGTGAAGGCCTAAACAGTATAATGGTAATAGGATGCACAAAGTATCAGTGGGTTTTCCTCATCCTGTTCCTTTTCTACCAATGCTGTCACATCAGAGGCAGTGGCTTCTTTCGCATTGGCTCCTATGATCTATTCAAAAGAGGAAACATCAATAATCTAGCCTGAACTGTTTGGAGATATAAAGCCAATAATGTCAATAAAGTGATATACCAAATATTTTAATGGCCATAACTTGATTACTGTTATAGTCTGGATGCTTTTTTTCCCCCAAATTCATATGTTGAAATCTAATTATCAATGTGATGATATTAGAAGATGAGGCTGTTGAGAGGTAGTTAGGCCAAGAGGGCAGACACCTAATGAATGGAATTATTGGCCTTATTAAAGAGGTCCCAGAGGGCTGCTCTGTGCTTTCTACCATGTGAGCATTCAGTGAGAAAATTGATATTTACAAACCAAGAAGCGGGTCTTCATCAGACACCAAATCTGCTGGCACCTTGATCATGGACTTCCTAGCCTCCAGAACAGTGCCAAATAAATTTTTGTTGTTTATACACTACTCAGTTTATAGCATTTTGTTACAGAAGCTGTATTGGCTAAGACAGTGGCCTGTATGAAGTTATCTTTAAATTAAGTAACCAAAATAACACTTTCCATACTAGGATATCTTCCTGAGAGATTGGTATAAAATATATTTAAGAAAATACTCATACACGAGCTGACTCCTATTATCTCAGATGTTATTCATTGTTGAGAATT
Source organism: Aotus nancymaae (assembly GCF_030222135.1). Lineage (NCBI taxonomy): Eukaryota > Metazoa > Chordata > Mammalia > Primates > Aotidae > Aotus > Aotus nancymaae. The sequence continues at coordinate 76,758,804 of NW_026988425.1, forward strand.
AGGAGTCAAAAAATATTTCTTTTTTCTTTTCTGAGTCTGGAATCAATTAAAAAAACTTCTCAATAATTCACAAATATGGCAATTAAAGTATAATTAGTATATAGAATATGATGGCTTCAGTAGGAGGTGAGTGGAAAGTACACTTATTTCTTCACCATTGTTCTTGCCATTTCGCTTATTTAATATATTTAATCAATTTGATTATGCTCTATTTTACTTTTCTCTCCAGAAAATGAAGAGAAAAGTGTTTTTGAGTGACCTAAGGTTTCAAGATTCTATGTTTATGGCTAAAAGCTCATGCTTGGTGTATGAGTGAGACATTGATGATAAAGTCCCTTTTTCTGTACCTCCAAAGGCTTATAAGGCTACAGATGAGTCAGACATGCAAACAACTGTAATGAAAGGAAAGGAAGCCTGTGAGCCAGGACTATGTAAAAAGATCCAGACAGGGTAAGTAGCATGCTGACGAAAATGAAAATACTTCATTTCAAGGACTTCTTAGTTCTTTTATACAGAAACCAGAAAATTCTTCCACTGCAAATGTCCTTGGCTACTGAAGAAGCCACAGACTTTAATATAAAATTTATTAACTGTTCCAAAAATTAGTAAAAACATATCTTTTAACAGGCTAAAACTTTTTACAAAAATGTTTAGGTTTCACTGATAAACATTTATAGATCTAAAAAGTGAAATGAATATACATTTTGGAAAACAGTACAATTTTTTCAATGTGTTTTTAAAAACAACAAAAAGTTTTTGATTTAAAAATGAGATGAACTAGACAAAGTTTTCTTCATACATTTGTAGTTCCTGCTTTAAATATTGGAGGGCACATAATTTTTAATACTTTCAAGTATATTTTAAAGACTTCAGATTTTTTGAAACACTTCAGGTTTCAAGAAAGTTTGGAGATTATCACTCCTATCCTCAAAAGTAAAGAAAAACCAACTGTATAAACTAAAAAGCAACAATTTTTCTTAGGTTCATTAGAGAACTGAGGGCCAATGGCCATACCAAAATCTGAAGAGAGAATTAAATACAGAGAGGCACAGTCCAGGTCAACTTATTTGAGTTATAAGCTGTTAGAGCTAGTAACTAACTACAGGCATGATTCAGAGGTATTGTGGGTTTGGTTCCAGAACACCCACAATAAAGTGGATATCATAATAAGGTTATTCATGTGAACTTTTTGGTTTCCCAGCACATATAAAAGTTATGTTCACACTATAATTTATTCTATTAAGTGTGCAATAGCAGTATGTTTAAAAAACGAACATGTCTTAATTTAAAAATATTTTCTTGCTTAGAAATGCTAACCATCATCAGAACCTTCAGTGAGCCTTAATCTTTTTGCTGCTGGAGCGTTTTGCCTCAGTATTGATGGCTGCTGACTGGTCAAAGTGGTGTATGCTGAAGATTGGGATGGCTACAGTGGTTTTTAAAAATAAGACAACAGTGAAATTTGCTGCATTTATTGAATCATGCTTTCATCGATGATTTCTCTGTAGCATGCAATGCTATTTGATAGCATTTTACTCATAGTAACTTCTTTCAAAATTGAAATCACTGCTCTCAAACCCAGCTGCTGCTTTATCAACTTTTATGTAATATTCTAATATTATGTAGTATTCTGATATTATGTAATATTATGTAATATTCTCTTTGTTGTCATTTCAGCAATGCTCACAGCATCTTCGTCAGGAGTAGATTCCACATCAAGAAACCACTGTCTTTACTGATCTCCAAGAAGCAACTCCTCACCCATTCAAGTTTTATGGTAAGTTTGCAGCAATTAAGTAACATGATTAGGCTCCACTTCTAATTCTTTTTCCCTTGCTATTTTCATCACATCTGCAGTTATGTCCTCCACCGAAGGTCTTGAACTCCTCAAAGTTATTCATCAGGATTGGCATCAACTTCTTTCAAACTCCTGATAAAGTTGATATTTTGACCTCCTACCATGACCTACAAATGGTCTTAGGGGCATGTAGAATGGTGAATCCTTTCCTGAAGCTTTTCAATTTCCTTTGTGCAGATCCAGCAGACAAATCACTATCTAAGGCAGTTATAGCCTACTAAATGTATTTTTTAAAAAATAAGACTCAAATTTGAAATGGTTCCTTGATCCATGGGCTACAGCGTGGATGCTGGATGTTGTGTTAGCAGATATGAAAACATTAATGTCCTTGTACATCTCCATTGGAGCTCTTGGATGACCAGTGAAAGTCCTAGATGACATCTTCCAATGTAAGGCTGTTGGTCTACATTGAAATATCTGTTGTTTGGGGTAGCCACCTTTATCAATGATCTTAGATCTTCTATACAACTTCCTGCAGTTTTTATATTAGCACTTCCTGTTTCATCTTGCATTTTTAATTATGGAGATGGCGTCTTTTCTTGAAACTCATGAACCATACTCTGATAGCTTCAAACTTTTCTTCTGCAGCTTCCTTACCTCTCTCAGCCTTCAAATAATTGAAGAGAGTTAGACCACTGTTTGAGTTGGGCTTTGGTTTAAGGGTATATTGTGACTGGTTTGATCCAACCAGACCACTAAATCTTTCTCCATATCAGCAATAAGGCTGTTTGACTCTTTTATCATTCCCGTGTTTACTGAGACAGCACTTTTAATTTCCTCCAGGAACTTCTTTATTACTATTATATCTGTCTTGGTGCTCTGTGATTAGTGATTTTTGGTGTGAATAATGTAATTGTATTGGGGGCACCACGACTTACAGCCATATAAAAAGGCATATGTAATTGATAGGTGCTGTGTGTGTTCTGACTTGCTCAGCTAAACAGCCATTCACCCATTTCTCTCCTCAGCTCCCCCATTCCCTGAGACACAACTAAACAGGCATACCTTAGAAATATTGTGCACTTGGCTCGAGATCAGCTTGAGAAAACAAATATCATAATAAAGTGATTTATTATGTCCATTCTATAGTTGAGATCATGAAAGTCATTTTTCAGTATTTCACTGAACTGTTAATACTGTTAATATTGCCAAGGAAATAATAATTGAGCTCCAAATAGAAAGCAAACAGACAGAAAAAAAAAAAGCAAAAAAAGAATAGACATCATTTAACCATAGAACAATTAGAAAGTATATGTATAAGTAATAGAAATAGCAGAAGTAAGAGACAAATGAAAGGAATAAATAATTGAATCAATAATATCTAATAATTTTTCAAAATAAATGACAGATACCAAAGCACACATCAAGGAAACTTAGAGAACACTAGAGAAAATATAGATATAGATATACAAAGTGTACCCAGACATATCACATTCATATTCAAACTGCAGTTATTCAAAGGTAAAGGGAAAATCTTGAAATAATCTAGAGAAGGGAAAACTTACCTACAGAGAAACAAGGGTTAAATCAAGTGTGTATTCGGAAACAATACAAGCAAGAAGAAAGTGCAGTTAAGTATTTAAAGTGTTGAGAGAAAGAAAACACCAACCTAGCAATCTGTCACCAGTAAAATTACCTTTTATAAATAACAGAGACATAAAAACTTTCTGAGACAAAGAAAATGAGATAATTTGTCACAAGTAGACAAACTTTGCAAACAAATTTAAAAGAAGTTCTTTAAAGAGAAGGAAAATTAGATGTATTAGAAACTGAGATCTACATTAAGGAAGAGCATCAGAGAAGAAGTTAATAAAGTATCGTATTTTGTGATTCACAACTGACCAAATAGATAATGTTTGTTCAAAGTAATTATAGAAATAATATAAGGAATGATTACAGTATGTGGATGAGTGAAATTAAGAAATACGGAGAAGGAACTCAAAATACTCTGCTATTTATTGGTATCTGCTCTACTCAGGAATTGGTATAGTGTTATTTGAAAGTGTATTTAGGTTAATTATAAAGGTATGTTGTAAACCTTATAGTCAACTCTAAAACAATTAAAAAATATATCGTAGAAATGCTGAGAGGAGATAAAATGGAATCATGTAAACTGCCCAATTAAAACCAAAGAAGGCAGAAAAAGGAGTAGTAAAAAAAAATCAAGAAAAATAACAAAGAATAAAAAATTTTTACAAACATGATAAATATTAATTCAACTATAAACACTAGTAATCACTGTAAACAATAGTCTAAATACATCAATTAAAAAAGACTGTCAGAGTAGATTAAAAAAAATAAGACCAAAGAAGAAATCTCAAGAGAAATACTAAAATATTTTTTAATTAAATAAAAATTAAAATACCATTCATCAAAATTTGTAGGACTTAGTAAAAGCAGTGCTAAGCAGAAAATTAATAGCATTGAATTCATATATTAGAAATGAAGATGTAAGCCTCATTAATCTAAGCCTTCACCTTCAACCTGCAATAAGAGAAACATAATTCTAAAGGAAGCAGAAGAAAAGAAACAAAAAAGTGTATAACTTGGCATTGAAGACAAAAATAAATCCATATATAAAATTAACAAAATGAAAGGCTGATTTATTGAAAAAATAAATACAATTGAAAAATCTCTTGCCAGAATAATCAAAACAAAATAAACAGAGAAGATTCAATTTACTACTATCATAAATGAAAAAAGGGTTGTCATTATTATCATTTTAAGGTCCATGGGGGTTGATGTTATGAACAACTCTATGTCCATAAATTTGACAACCTAGATGAAATGGCTAATTAATTGAAAGACATAAACTACCAAAACTCACATAAGGAGATAGAGAATATGAATAGACCTATATCTAAGAAGTAATTTTAAAAAATTAATAATCTTACAAAAAAATTCAAAACCACCATGCCCAGATGGTTCACTGATGAATTCTAGCAAATATTTAAGGAGAAAATGATATGTAATTTTATATGATAACTTCCAAAAAGTAGAAGCAGAGAACACCTTCTAACTCATTCTATGACACCAGCATTACCTTAATACCAAAACCCAACAAAAATATTACAAGAAAGGGAAACTACAGACCAATATTCTCATCAATAGAGTTTTTAAGAACTTTAATAAAATATTTGCAAATCAAGTTTAATAGTGTATAAAAAGAATTATATACTATGACAAAGGGAGATTTATTCCAGGCATGCAAGTCTGATTCAGCATTTTAAAAAATTATTAAGACATTCCATCACAATAACAAGCTAAGGAATAAAAATGACGTAATAGATACACAAAAACATTTGATGAAATCCAACACTCATTTGTGATTAAAAACTCTCAGCACACTAGGATTCGAGGGGAATATTTACAATTTGATGAAGAACATACACAAAAATCTTACAAGTTTACCTTACTAATGATAAAAATCTAGACGCTTTCTTCTAAGACTGGGAATAGAAACTATGTCTGATTTTCCCATTCTTATTAAATATTGTACTGGAACTACAGCTAACTAATTCAATAAGACAAAGATATAAAATAAAACTATACAGATTGGGAAGAAAGAAATAAAATTGTGCATGTTCATATATAACTTGATTGTCTGTGTAGAAAATACCAACCAATCCACAAAAAATATCCTGGAACTAAGAAGTGATTATGGCAAGATTGTAGATACAATGTTAAAACAAAAGTCAATTGCTTTACTATATGGTAGTAATAAATTAATGAAATTTGAAATTAAAAACATAGTACCATTTCTATTAGCACCAAATAAATGAAATATTTAGATATAAATCTAATAAAATATGTATAGGATCAATATGAGGAAAACTAAACTCTTATAAAGAAAATCAAAGATGATCTAAGTAAATTATAAATGGAAAGATATTTTCATGCTCTTTTATAACAATACTCAATATAATTAAGATGTCAAGTATTCCCGTCTTTATTTATAGATTCAACTCAATCACAATAAAAATCAAGGCAGGTTATTCTGTGGATATTGAGGAACTGATTCTAAAGTTTGTATGAAAAGGCCAGATATTGTACTCAGAACAGAGCACAATACTGAGTAAGAAATGTTCAAGGACTGACACTACACAACTTTAAGATTAACTATGTGTGAAGACATTGTGATATTGATGAAAGAAAAGAGAAATAGATCAATGGAGCAGAACAGAGAGCCCAGAAATAGACTCAGAAATATAGTGAAGTGATCTTTGATAAAGAAATAAAGGCAGTTCAGTGGAGAAATGATAATCTTTTCAACAAATGTGCTGAAAAATTGGACATCTCTATGCAAAAATATAACTCTAGACACAGACATGTTGCAAAAATTGAAAGGGGTCATAGATCTAAAGATAAAACACAAAGCTATAAAACTTCTAGATGCTAACATAAGGAGAACATTTAGGTAACCATAGGTTAGGCAATGAATTTTCAGATTGAACAAGAAAAGCATGATTCATGAAAGAAAAAACATGGTAAGTTTGACTTCATTAAAATTAAAAAGTTCTGCTCTTTGGAAAGCACTGTTAAGAAAATAAAAAGGCAAGCCATAGGCTGGGAGATAATATTTGCAAAACACATTTCTGATAAAGGAGGTGTGTCAAAAATATGCAAAGAACCCTTAAAGCTCAATAATGAGAAAAAATTAAAACTGGGCAAAAGATCTGAACAGGCATTTCACCAAAGAAGACGTACAAATGGCAAATAAGCCTATGAAAAGATGCTCAATATTCTATGTCATAAGGTAACTGCAAATTAAAACACTATAATGCTACACACCTATTAAAATGGCTAAAATTCAAAAAATAAACTGAGTTTATCAAATGCTAACTAGGATGTAGAACAGACTCTTTCATCCATTGCTAATAAAAATTTAAAAAAATATGGTACAGCCACTTTGGAAGACAGCTTGGTAATTTCTTACAAAGCTATACATGATCTTACCATATGATCCAGCATTCATGTTCCTAAATATTTACCCAGTTGGGTTGAAACTTACAGTTACAAAAACACCTACAAACAAATGTTGATAGCAGATATATTCAGGATTTCACAAAACTGGAAGTAACCATTCCATCAATAAGTGAATGGATAAACAAATTGTGGTGTATCCATGCAATGCAATATTGTTCTGCAATAAAAAGAAATGAGCTATTCAAGCCAATGAAATGACATGAAGGAGCTTTAAATGCACATGGCATTTAAATAAAAAAAAGTCTGCCTGAAAAGAATACATTCTGTATAATTCCAACTATATGACATTCTGGATAGAATAAAAACTAGAGACAGTGAAATCAGAGGCTGGGGACGGTGGTGGTGATGGGAGAGATAATAGGTGAAGCATAGGGAACTTTTAGGGCAGTACAACTATTTTGTATAACAGTCTAACAGCAGATATATGGCATTATGTACTTGCCAAAACCCACAGAACTGTGCAAATAGTGTACAAACGAAGAAAGTGAATCTCCGGTTAAGCCTTGGACTTCAGTTAATAATAGTCAATATTAGTTCATTAGTTGAAACAAATGTACCATACTAATGCAAGATGTTAAACTAAGGAAAATTGTATGTGTATCAGGGTCAAGTATATGAGAACTCTGTATTACCTGATCAATTTTCTGTACATCTAAACTCTTCTAAAGAATGAAGTCTATATTTATAAAGTTGAACAAAAGGGAGTACTTATCTCTGTTATAGATGAGAAAAGTTGAATTCTGGCAGAATCTTTTATTTTAAAAGACGAGAACAATTGATACATTGATAATGTGGTTTCAAAATAAATCTTACAAATCTGAGTGTGCAGCCTATCAGAAGCATTAATATATCACTATGAGAAAGGCAGAGCAAAAATTTTTCTCATCTTTTATTAATATCTTAACCTGAGGAGAGTTGCCCTCTAGCCTAGGTTATGATAGCATTGGGAAATAGAGAGAGAGCAAGGGATGGTGAAATCTACTGATACCTGCAAGTCAGATTAAGACACTAATTCCGGGTCTGTTTTGTGTCAGATCAAATGATAAGTGAGCATTTATTTAGCATGCATTACAAATTCTATAAAATTCCTTGTTTATGGATTTATTAACATGTAGGAAGTCTAAAATAATTTCTCTATTTTATTTCTTAGCTATACCTACCAAACCAAGCCAAATTGATTAGTACCTGGAGGAGAATTTGGCAGATGCAGTAAAAGATGTATATTGTCTTGAATTCTAGGAAATTCCAAGCACATAATTATCATGTGGTCTCTTAAGGATCTAATCTCAGAATTCTACCCTCAAAGAAAGAGAAAGACAGAGAGAAAGAGAAAGAGAGAGAGAGAGAGACAGAGAGAGAGAGAGAGAGAGAGAGAGAGAGAGAAAGTATGTCTGTAGGGGCAGTGGGGTTGGTTATGAATAATAATCTATAATGGTTTTCCTTAAAAATCAGCTTGCACATGACACTTGTTATGAATCTTATGAGCAAGAGACTTACTAATAAAGCTATTCTAAACTTTAGTGTATGAATTTCAATGATACTCATCTGCTTATAGTGCCAGTAAAAGTAGTTTATGAACCCAGGATTTCATGCTGATTCACACATCTCTTTATCCCTTACTACCACACTTCTGTGAATGAGTAGGGTAACTAAGGATAAGATACCTTCAATAGTAGCTATTCACATTTCCACATACCTTCACATCCTGACAAAACTTTCAGGAACAATGGCAGTTGATAGCAATCATTGAACATTGATTCTTTGTCCTGGTATTTTCAGCCGACTCCACATTCCCCAATGAAGCTATTATCTCCCTTGATATAACCTCCTGTTTCAAGATATATTCTCAGCACCCCCTATTTCTTACCATCTTTACTGAATTTCCAAACATTATTCCAGCCATGCTACTTATTAAAACAAAACAAAACAAAACAAACAAAAACTTCCTTCTTATCCTTTAAGCAATTGATGTATTTTCCTTTAAAATTTTCCATAAAACTCATTCCACAAGTTACCCATTTCTTTCTGGTTCATAATTGAAGATAAAACAAAGACTTTTTGTATTCAATTTTTTAAAATGATAAATGAAAAATTTAAAATAGAAGTTCTAGAACTTGGGCTTAAATTATAATAAATGGAAACGATCAATTCAAACTTAGTTTTGTAGTCCATCTGCACAATTAGTTCATTAAAATATATATTGATATCAATATTTTCTAACTACTTGCGAGAATAAAAGACGAATAATAACATTGTTGCTGCCCAAACCTATAATTTAGATTGTATAAACAACTAATGCCAAGACAGATGAACAGTTGTAAACTGTTAAAGGTATGAAGGTAAAAAGGATCTGATGAAATCAGAAATTTATGGGTCTTGAGAAATTCGGTAGTCAAAATTTTTACACCAATTATGCAGAACTGCTGCTAAAAATGTGAGTTATTCTATATTAGCCAAATAGATGACTTCAGTTTTCTTTCTGGGCTCTCTTCTCAGGACTACATAGCCATAATCCTTTTTTCAGCTTTCAGGAGGAAATTAGCACATCCGTTAAATTTTTAATCCAAGGGCTTGTTTTCCTAATTTCTAAAAATATAAAACATTAAGTCCATGTTTTTATAGAAATCAGAAATTATCTTTGAGCAGCTGCAATTTTTACGCTGCATATTTCAAATTTGTTTTAAGGTGGTATAAAATTAACAGATGCTCTTATTTCTCAGCATCCCAGTAAAGGAAAGGAGAATAAGTGGTATTTTTGTAGTAGCCATTTCTTCTGACTGTACGTATTATAAGACATTCACTTATATTAAAAGAACTATCTAAAATTATCTCGACTTCAGAATTTGTCATATTCTTTGTTCATATATATTGACTTCCTTTTAGTTTTAAGAGGATGAATAAAATCTTATTTCCATAGAAAGTGAAGAGTGTCAGAAAAGAAGGGGCTGCAGTTGATTTCTGTTCTTTGGAAGTAGACGGGAAAAAAGTACATGAATTTACATGGGCAGGAGTGGTTTGATGGGGACATAATCTTAGTTATCTACCATATTCTGGGTATTATTGGTAGACGTGTCTGTCATTTAATCTACACTGTGATCTTTTAAACAGTGTTTATAAGTGACTAATTTTTAGCTAATACTCCCATCCTGACAAAGCAGGTAGCTGCTTATTCATGCAAGAACCTGATATAGTTTTATTGCCACACTTTGAGAACTCTTATTTCTCTTTCACTGTAAAGGTCTTCAATGTACAAGTTATTGAAGATAGATTGTTCTCATATTATTTCTTAGTAGATCCAGCTCTTGTGGTTGACTAAAATTTGGGCCAAATTTTTCTTCTCCTATTATGCCAATAGCTGCTCTCAGATTATACCTTATGGTGATATCAATGTATACACCAATACTAGTGCAACATCAGTACCAATATGAACATTAATGTAACTAATACTGACATACCATTACAAACGTGAATACCAATACCGACATCAGTAACGATACCATTACTAATGCCAACTCAAGCATCAATAAAATTAAAATATCAATATCTGTATTTTATGTCAAGAACAAGCCTAACTCATTTTATCTGCATTAAATTATCACAATAAATATGTAATGCTATTACTATCAGCATCTATTATAAGATGAAACTGATGCTCAAAGACGCCAAATAACTCATTCAATATCTTACAGTGAAGTGGAAGAATCAGAACTGGTTTTCAAATCTATCTGATTGCAACAAATACAGCACACTGCAATCTTTTTGATACCACTCCTGAATATTTTAAGAAGAGTCTAGTCTCTATTCTTTTCCCCATGTAGGCTTTCTTCTTAAAATTAAACAGATGTAAACCTCCTTTTAGCTCCCAGAAAGAGATTAAGATATTCATTAAATTTAATTTGAATTTTCCACTCAAATTACAAAAATATTCATTGCTGATTGATTTTTTAACAATATGTGTAATTGCTCATCTAGTACTTCATTAGGCTTTCAGTGGGCCATGGTTCTTCAACCACAGTTGAAAAATTTATTGAAATATTTTTGAAGCAACACATATTTATATTCTTTGCACTTGAATTTTAGGTCACAGGTGCCTTTTTGCTAATCTGCTAAAACCTAGCTATTAGTCTGAGAACCTTCCCATTAGAGTCATGACCCTAGTCACCACAGTGATTCAAACATCACACTTTTTCCTGCTAGACAAACTTGTGTTCAAATTATTTAGTATAGTCAAAGGAGTCACTTTTGTCTCCCAGTTATCTCACACATTCTAGGCTTTTCAGTGTTCAAATCACCACTTTGAAAGACATATCTGTGTCCGTGTAGCTCCTCTTTACCTTTACCTGAAGGCAGCAAACCAGAGTAGTGGTGCATAGACCCATTTCCTTCATTTATCTTGTGTAACCTCTTATAGCATAACAAAGGAGGAATACAACTACAATTTTCTGGTATATGGACAGATGTTGATAAAAGCAAATCAAGTTTGGGTCCTCAGACTTTGTTTATCTCCAAGCAATCTCGAATAGTCATTTACTCAAATATGATTAGTTCCCAATATGGTCTCAGAGCCCATTGTCAACTGCTAAAAATAATTTCCTCTTCCTGTTTCCAATTGACAATTGAGTATAGTCTGTATTTTCAGTTATTTCATGGCTTGCCAAACCCAGATTTTTTCTGGGTTTGCTTTATTTTTTTCCTAACTGGTATCTTATTCTCTCTGCATTTACAACTCTTCAAGGAAGTTGTTTGTCCTATCTTCAATTATTTTTTTTAAAAAAACTCTCATTTACTGCTTCAAATTTCTCAAAAAGCCATATGCTCTCTCTTTTTGAGAAAGTCATTATTATATTCTACTTTCCTTGTTTTTTTTTTTTCCATAGTACTTCTCATTTGGAAACTACTAGATGATCCAGTCATTTTCATATTTCTCGTTTAATATCTATCTCCTCCCATTAGATGTAAGTTTACACAAGCAAAGATCTTGGTTTTATTTCCACAGATATTTTACTTGCCAGTCTCTAGAATAGTGACTGATACAAATTGGTACTCAATCAATATTTGATGAGTGAATGGATGGCTCAGTATCTCAACCATTTTCTTCTATTTATGAAAACTTTAAAAATCATGTTTGATGATATGTAAACAATTTAATTTACTTTTCTCTACTTTCTCAAACATTTGAATGTATTTAAAGATAAATTAAAATTTATATGGTGGTGATTACAAGCAAAATATTGAATCTAGGATAAAAAATTTGTGTAGAGCGTGACAGTTAATAAAAAGTTCATCCCATTGTGATGATAGCTGTGTTTGACAAGAGTAAAAGTAAAATTCTACGAACAGGTTCTAGATGCGGGAAAACAACAAAAGTAAATGTGGAAAACTAGAGAAATGTGAAGAAGCAGAAATTAGTATGGCATTCAGGAAGGCAGCAAGGAGACAGGATTGAAGGACAGAGTAGAAACAATATTAGTTAGCCAGGGAGGAACTAGAATGAATGGCTGTGGGCTCTGACCAAAGCACTTTGGTCTTAGAATAAAAAAAAATAAGCAAATAAGCTTTTGATTAGGGAATAGAATGATAAAGATGTTAAAAAAAGATTAAGATCTTATTATCACTTGCTTCTTATAATTTGATATATATAGTATGCTAACAGAAAATGCAGTTAATAATTTTTAGTAACCACTTCATGCCGGTCTGTGTCTTGTATGCTTTAAATATTTCACCTAACTAAAAAGTAATCATGCAATAGAATGACTTTTTCTGTGCAAAGTACATTAGCCTCCCACTCTTACAGGCAGAATTAGAACTCATTTCATAACCTATTACATTTATAGATATGGTCTGTTGAGTTCTCCAATATATTTCAATGTTTTATGAAATTGAGACAACTACACTGATAATATTAATTTATATCTGTTTTTATTCTTTATACCAAGCATATTTCCTACTAGAGGGTTCCATATTTGAGCATATTTTGAGGGCATTTAATATGTGTTTTTCTGAATAAATCATTGAGTTTATGTTATTGCAAGTATATATTTATATGTATGCATATATGCATATAAACATAATAAAGAGATATATCTAACCAGGATATTACATATTTAAGTTCTCAAGAGTATAGAGTTACATTCAATTAGTATAGATCTGCCAATTTTCTAGTGTAATAATTCATATATCCATTTTAGGCAGTTAATAGATGCTTAATTGGATAATGTTAGTATGTTACAGTTCTTTCTGCATAAGGATAATTTAATAATGAAAGTCATTAAGAGAGTAGAATTACACTGTGATCAGTTCATCATTAAGGTGATTACTTCTCCTCTTCCAAGCATTTCCTATGCTCTCTAATGTATTTGGGGGGAATTCTTAGGCCTATCAACTGAGTGTCCCATCATAATTTTTGGCTCTTTTTCTAAGAAAGTTAATATAACTTTGGCCTCTGTTTGAATTTTTATTCAGAGAATAGGTATATATTTTTCTCTGTGTCCTCTAAAAGCAGTACAAGGAATGTGAGTTAGATATAATGAAAACGTTCTTGACAGTGTTAGCTGTTAAACATTGGAATAAGTTATAACAAGGGAAGGTTAGAGGGCTTTAAAAATGAGATGAATCATCATCTTAATAACATAGCATAAAAGCAACATAGGAAATGTCATTCAATATCAGAGCAGTGGCCTATTGAGCTGCTACTTTTTCTGTAACATAAATATCTAGAATGTAGTAGTTTTCTTCCCCAACAGTCACCTTAAAAAAAAATGTAACTCAACTATTCTTAGTTTCACTTTAAAATGTTCCTGAGAAGTGAATTTAATCTACCTTAAACCTGTTCAACTTTTTACACAGTACAACTTCTTTTTGGATATCGGAGAATAATTTTCTTCATGATTTTCATACCAAAGCCATTCAGACTTTTTGGGAGAGTCCATCATTAGTGAATTAATACACTTGATAATTCATATACTTGATAAATATCATTGGAAATATCATCAGAATAAACAATATTGAAGAAACTGAGTTAGGCATTATATGAACTCAACATAAATGATATATTTTAATCTGATCTCTATAGGTATCAGTTAAGAACTGCATTCAGAGCAAGATGGCAGAATAGGAGCTGTTAGGCTTCACTCTTTCCCCCCTTAGTGGAAATTAAACTAGCAACTATCCACAAGCAAAAATACTACCATGAATATCGCAGAACATGGGAATAAGGCTGAGACACCTCTTTGGACCACATAACTGAAAAAAGCTATAATTTAATGGTAAGAACAGTTCTTTGACCATGCTACTCCTCCCAAAGCTGGCACAGCACCACACATGAAGAATTCCCCTAGATCTATAATTTCTGTGGTGAAAAAGGTGAGTTGAAAGTAGACATTCAGCTTCCCTACTATTCTGGGACTTTACTGGAGGATCATTTCCATCTTGTCCCATGGGAAACACTGATAGTACTGGCAGGGCTACATTACCTGAGAAAGTTAGAAACAAAGAATGGAGCTGGAGCTCATACTAACTAGCATGTAGATCTTGGTGATTGCTCTTCGTTATGGCCAATAGAAGCACCACACCAGAGAGACTAGCCAACAGTGCCATGCTGCAGGAAATACAGTCCATGGGTCTTCCAAGCCCAAATCTCTAGCCAGCTTCCCCACACGCCCTGGGTGCTTTCATTAGTTTTCTTAGTTAAGAAGCAACTGCAGCTCAAATATTACCTGTGGACAGAACATCTGGCCCTGACCAGCCACTGCAGGCAAGAGGTTATCTAACTAAGCCCTGTTTTTTTTTTTTTTTTTTTTTTTTTCGTTAAATAGTCTCCATGCTTAAAGACAATTGCAGCTCAGTTATTACCAGTGGAGAGAGTTTCTTGTCCTGCTTAACCTTGGTTGCTGAGTGGTGACTTCACCAAACTTTGGTGCTCTGCTTAAGCCTATGTCAGGCTGGGAAAGAAACTCAAGTTCATGCATACCTGTGCCACATAGCCTCTGCTCTGCCCATCCTGTGTGGTTGAACAGCAACCCAAGACACTTCACTTTGCCTGTCTATAGCTGCTACTAGCTGGATCACCTGCAGTCACAGGCTAGACAAAATAATTAAGGGCTATCGCCACCAAAAAATACCTGAAAAGATTAGAAAAGTTACCTGTCTTATCAAGTGCACAGGTATCAATGTAAGTTTCCGTGATTATTACAAATCAGGGAAATATAACACCACCAAAGGAGCTCCAATAATGGAGCTCTAATAATAGAATCAGAATAAATGGAGATCTAGGAAATGACTGAAAAATTAATTCTGAAAAACTCTTTCAAGAGTTTTAGAGAAAGCCAAGAAAATACAGAGAGAAAATTACATAAACAATTTATGAACAAAATGAAAAGTCTAACCAAAAAATAATCACTAGAACTTATAATGATAAAGACTATAATAACTGATTTGAAAAACTCAATAGAAAGCTTTAACAGCAGAGTTGATTAAAAAGAATTGATGAGCCTGAAAATAGAACATTTGAAATTATCTAACTACATGAGCAAAAATAAAGCAAAATGAAAAAGAAAGAAGTCCTACAGAAATTATGAGACACCATGGGTGAAATAACTTTTGCATAACAGGAATTTTTGAAAGAGAAGGGAGAGAAAAAGGACTAGCATGTATAGTTAGGGGAAAAATGGCTGAAAATTTTTCCAAATCTGGGAAAAGATGACAATATCCATGTATGAGAAGCTCAGAGTTTGCCAATCCAACCACAAAAGGGGTTCATCAAGATGCAGCATAATCAAATAATTCAAAAATCACAGACAAAAGAATACTAAAAGCAACAAGAAATTTTTTAAAAAGTCACATTCAAGGGTGCCTCAATACAATTTCAGTAGATTTCTCAGCAGAATTCCTGCAAGCCAGAGGCTAGGGGCATTATATATTCAAAGTGCTAAAGTAAAAAACAAAAATAATGCCAACCAAAAATATTTTACCTGTCAATGCTGTCATTCAGAAGTGAAAGATAAATAAAAACTTCCCCAGACAAACAAAAGTTAAGTGAGTTTGTCACCACTAGGGCTAGTTTTATAAGTATTGTTAAAGGAAGGTTTTTAAGATAAAACTAAAGACTGCTAATTAGTAACAAAAAATGAAAGTAAAAAACCAATTTCTTATGTTTGGTATAAGTAATACACAGTCATAGAATTATCCAGTATTTAAGAGTGTTGTAAAGCAATTTTATCCATACAAGGATTTAAAGACAAACTATTAAAAATAAAAACATTTACAATACATTGTAAGGCATACAAGTTCAAAAGAAAGGGAAATCTAGAATTTGACATGAAAATTATAAAAGATGGGGGATAGAGAATGAAAGTGCAGAGGTTTTGTACATGATTAAATTCATGTTGTCATCAGCTTAAAGTAGCCCATTATTAAGATTAAGATATTTTAGGTAGGCCTCATAATGACCACAAAGCAAAAACACAGTAGTTGCACAAAACATAAAAAGAATGGATTCAAAGCACTCCACCACATAGAACCATCAGACTAAAAAGGAAAACAGCAAGAAAAGTAGAAAGGACTTACAAAACAGTGAAAAAATAAATTACAACATGGCAGTAGCAAGTCCTTACCTATCAATAATTACCTTGGCGCAAATGATTATATTCTCCATTAAAAAGGCATAGAATATCTGAATGGATAACAAAACATGATACAATCATACGTAGCATACAAGAAACTCATTTTACAAGTAAGGACACAGATAGACTGAAAATGGAAGTATAGTAAAAAATATCCCATGCAAATAGAAACTGAAAGAAAACAGGGGAAGCTATGTCTATATCAGAGAAAATATAATGCCTATATCAGTCTTTAAGCCACAAACTATGAAAAGAGACAAAGAAGGTCATTACATAATCAAAAAAGGGTTAATCACCAAAAAGATACAATAATTGTAAAAATGAGGGGACTTCAAAAAGTTCATGGAAATATGAGAATCAAATATAAAAATGGAACATATAACCAAAATTTCTCAACATAAACTTCATCAACTTCAAAATACTTTTGTAAGCAATGATAACAGCCATTTAACTCATCCCTGCAGAACTGAGGGTCCTGGAAATTTAATCTAGTTAGTGTAGTCTTTTTTATATTATTAACTGAAGAAAAATTGGTGCCCTTTAAATATTATTTGAGATTAGGGAACAAACGCAAGTCTGAAGTTGTGAAATCGAAACTGTGGGAAAAATGCCTGATTATTTCCCACTGAAACTCTTGCAAAATTGTCCTTGTTTAAAGAGAAGAATGAGCAGGAGCATTGTCATGGTGGAGAAGGACTCTGGTGAAGCTTTCTTGGTTATTATTTTTCTTTTTTTTAATTTCTTTTAAATATCATTTAAATTTTAGAAAAGTCTTAGATTTACAGAAAATTTGAGAACATAGTATATAGAATTCTCATACACCTCACATTCAGTGTCTTCTATTAATAATATCTTACATTAGTATGGAACATTTTTCATGGTCAATGAGCCAATAACAATGCAGTATTATTAACTGAAGCCCATAGTTTGTTCAGATTTTTCTAGTTTTCACCTAATGTCCTTTTTCTCTTCTAGGATCATATCCAGAATACCGTATTAACCCCCTCCCCCTTTTTTCTTTGAGGTTAAGTCCCACTCTGCCACTCAGTCTGGAGTGCAGTGGCGTGATCTTGGCTCACTGCAACCTCTGCCTTCTGGGTTCAAGCGATTCTTCTGTCTCTGCCTCCTGAGTAGCTAGGACTACAGGTGCACACCACCACGCCAGGCTAAGTTTTGTATTTTTAGTAGAGACAGGATTTCACCATATTGGCCAAGATGGTCTCCAAATCCTGATCTCATGATCTGCCCATCTTGGCCTCCCAAAGTGCCAGGATCACAGGCAAGAGCCACTGTGCCAGGCTATCATATCTTAGTGCATCAAACTACATCCTGTTCAGACATGTTATAACAAATTAGTATGAATTTACTTTGGTGTAAAAAAAGCTTAGAAACCTCTTTGTGGAGTGTGGTAAAAAAACAAAAATGACAAAAAAAAACTTTGAAACTCATGCAGTTTTTTCATAATATGCATTTTCTATGAACTTTTTAAATACCCTCATGTATACACCCACACTGGAGGACCTAAATACATAAAGCAATTATTAAGTGATCTGAATGGAGGGATAGACTGCAATACCATAGTAGCAGAGGACTTCAGGACTCCACTTTCAACAATAAACAGATCATCTAGACAGAAAACCAGTAAGGAAGCATTGAACTTGAATAATACTTTAGACCAAATTGACCTAATAGACATATACAAGATATTCCATACAATAGCAGCAGAATACACATCCTTTTCAAGGGCATAGGGAACATTTTACAGGGCATTCTATATGTTAGATTACAAAAAACATTAACAAATTTATAAGAATTAAAATTATATCAGCTATCATTTTGGATAATAATGACATGAAACTAAAAATAAATAAAAGGAGAAATCTAGGAACATATAAAAATATCTGGAAATTAAACCACATATTCCTAAGTAACTAATGGGCTACAGAATAAATAAAAAATGAATTATATTGAGACAAATGAAAATGGAAATGCAACATACCAAAAATTATGGTATGAGCAAAAACATTCTTAAGAAAGAAATTTCTAACGATAAATACTTAGATCCAAAAAAAAAATTACAAATAAACAATCAAATGTTACATCTCAAATAACTAAAAAAGAACAAACCGAACCCAAAGTAAGCAGAAATAGGAAAATAACAAAGGACAGAAACAAATAAAATGGATGATAGAAAAACAATAGAAGAAAATCAATAAAACTAAGAGTTAGATTTTTAAAAGGTAAAAAAAAAAAAAATTGACAAACCCTTAGCTAGACATACTAGAAAGAAAGAGAGACTACTAAAATAAATATCAGAAATGAATGAGGAGGCATTACAATGGATACCTCTGAAATATAAAATTCTAAGAAATGACCATGAATAAGTATACACCAAAAAATTGTATAATCCAGAACAAATGGATAAATATCTAGACACATATAATTTATCAGGAGTGAATTATGAACACATAGAATATCTCAACAGACCAATAACAAGTGAAGTGATTGATTAACTAATTTAAAATATCTTCCATCAAAGAAAAGATCAGAATCTAGGCTTCAGTGCTGAATTATACCAAATATTTAAAGAAAAACTAATATTAATTCTTTGCAAATTCTTTCAAAAAATTGAAGTGTAGGAAATATTTCCAAATGCATATTATGAAACTAGCATTACCTGAATACCAAAACCAGGCAAATCCATAAGGAAAAAAAAGTTATAGGCCAATATCCCTGTTGAACATAGATGCAAAATTCCTCAAAATAATATTAGGAAATCAAATTCAGAAAAACATTAACAGGCTCACTCACCATAATTAAGTGAAATGTGTCCCTGGATGCAAGAATGGCTCAACATATGCAAATTAATAAATGTAATGTCCCATCTGCAAAATGAAAATGTTGTTACTTCTTAGCACTGTTGAGAGAGTTACATAAAGGAATTTTGGAGAAACTGAAAAAAAAAATAAATAAATAAATAAATAAATATAATGTAACACATTTAAAAAATAAAAGACAAAAACCATATGATTATCTCAATAGATGGAGAAAATGCATTTGACAAAATATAAAACCATTTTATAATAAAAAATATATTAGGTATAAAGGGAATGTATCTGAACCCAATAAAGAACATATATCACAAACCTGTAGCCAACAGTCTTAATAGTGAAAAGTTGAAAGTTTTTCTTTCAAGACCAAGAACAAAAGAAAGATGCTTAATCTCACCACTTTTTTTTCAATATAGTACTGAAAATCCTAGCTAGAACAATTAGATAAGAGAGAAATAAAAGGAATCCTAATAAAAAGAAGGGAGATCATCTCTATTTACTGATGGTATGATCACATATGTAAAAAATCCTAAGGACTCCACCAGAACACCGTTAGAATTGACAAAATAATTCACTAAAGTGCAAAATGAACATACAGAAATTAGTATTATTTCTACATGCTGACAACATATATGGAAAGGAAATTTTTTAAAAATCCCATTTACAGCAACAAAAAAATTAAATACTTAGGTGTAAATGAAATCAAGGGGGTAAAAAACTTGTACACTGAAAATTACAAAATACTGATGAAAGAAACTGAAGAAAATACAAATAAACAGAAAAATATCCCATGTTCATGGATAAAAATGTGGATAAAAATCCAAAGCAATATACAGATTCGATAAAATTCCTGTCAAAATGCCAATGTCATTTTTCACAGAAATAAAAAGAAATACTATCTTTACATTTGTATGGAGTTATAAAAGACCCCAAATAGTAAAAAGAGTCTTGAGCCAAAGGAATAAAAATTATATTGAGACAAATGAAAATGGAAACACAACATACCAAAAATTATGGTAGGTGTAAAACATTCTTGAGAGAAATTCTAATGATAAATGCCTAGATCAAAAAAAAGATCATGAATAAACAATCAAATGGATTGTTTGTAGTAAAACTTAAGGCACCACACTCCCTCATTTAAAAACATATTATAAACTAATTGCAATCAAACAGCATGAACAGTACTGGCATAATAACCAACATATTGATCAGTGAAACAGGATTGAGATATAAGACATAAACTCATAGAATTATAGTAAATTGATTTACAAAAGGTATTTTTATCAAAGTATATTTATAGAAGTGTTTTTGATACCTTTGGAGAAAGGACAATTTCTTCAATAAATGCTTTTGGGAAAGCTGGATATCCAAAAGCAGAAGAATGTATCCAGATCCTTACTTCTTACCATATTAACTCAAAATGGATTAAAAAATGTAAATCCTGAAACTGTGTAACTACTAGAAGAAAACATAGGGGAAATGCTCCACAACATTGGCCTGGTCAAAGATTTTTTGGTTATAATCCCAAGATCATAGGAAACAAAAGCAAAAACAAACAAATGGAATTGCATCAAACCAAAAAGCTTTGCAGCAAAGGAAACAATTAATAGAATGAGGAGATAATTCATGGATTGGGAGAAAATATTTGAAAATAATATATCTGATAAGAGGCTAATATCCAAAATACATAAGGAATTTAAAACAACTGAGCAGTAAGAAACTAAGTAACTCCATCAACTAATGAAAGATGTACCTAAATAGACACTTCTCATAATAAGACATACAAACAGTCAATAAATATATTTAGGAAAATGGTCATTATTGATCATCATGGAAATGTAAATTAAAACCAGGAAGAGTTGACTCCTCACATCTGTTAGAATAGCTATTGTAAAAATGATGAAAGATAGCAACTGTTGGCAAGGGTGTGGAGAAAAGGGAGCCCTGTGCATAGTTAGTGGAAACGTAAGTTGGTATAGTTACTATGAAAAAATGTATGGAGATTTCTATAAAAACTAAAAATAGAACTGTGTTATTTAGTAGTCTCACTTCTGGGTATATATCCCAAATAACTGAAACCAAAAATTGAAGAGATAACTGGACTCCCTTGTTTATTGCAGTCTTATTCACAATGGCTAAGAGATGCTATCAACTCAAGTGTGTATCAGTGGATGAATGGATAGAAAAAATGTGGTATATATACATAATAAAATGCTATTTAATTTTGAAAAATGAGGAAATCCTGAACATGGATGAATATGAAAGAAATTATGCAAAGTGAAGTAAGACAGGCACAGAAAGACAAATACTGTATGATTTCACTTATATGTGAAATCTAATAAAGTTGAACTCATAGAAGTAGAGAGTACAATGATGGTTACCACAGACAGGAAGAATTGGTTTTAAGATTTATTGCACAGCAGGGTGGCTATAGTCAATAGTAATGTGTTGTATGTTTCAAAATAACTAAGAGTATTTTGAAATGCCTCATCATAAAAAATGATAGGTAAGAGAGATGATAGACATGCTAATTAGCTTGATTTAATAATTTTACAATGTATATGCATATATCAAAACATCATATTGTATGCTCAAATGTATATAATTATGATTTGTCAATTAAAAATTATATGAATAATAAATTTTAAAAATTAAGTAATCACAGCTATAATAGGATTTGAATTCTGCCATTCTGTTGTGGTAACAATTTCAGATTTTTTTCTTTTTGAGACAGGGTCTCAATATGACATCCAGGCTGGAGTGTAGTGGCATTATCTCAGCTCACTGCAACCTCTGCCTCCTGGGCTCAAGTGATCCTCCCACCGCAGCCTCCTGAATAGCTGTGACTACAGGTGGGCACCACTATGCCCAGCTAATTTTTCTTTATTTTTTGTAGAAATGGAGTTTTTCCATGTTACCCAGACTGGTCTTGACCTCTTGGGCTCAAGAAATCCACCTGCTTTGGCCTCTTGAAGTGCTGGGATTACACTCGTGAGCCACCATGAGTGGCTTGAGATTCTTTTTAAATAAAAAATTGTTATGACATTAAGAAAAAAAATTACAGTCAGCTCGGAGAACAAAGTCCCACAAACCATTAGCTTAACAAGACAGGGAATAGTTTTTCAGAAGAATATATAAAAGCATGCTGTGAAGTCTGGGAATAGGCCCTCCATCAGTGGTACAGCATGCCCATGGTATCATCAGGACTCAGGATCCTTCTATTCTTACACTTAGCCTTTTTTAAGAATATACTTATTGTCTCTTAGTTACAAGAGAGCAGCTGAAGCTACACTCTTCACAACTATATTCGAGAAAAGAGGAAGGGAAATGGCAAAGGACAAAAATTGCCTGCCAGATGTCAGCCTCCTTTTAAAGAGCTTTTGCCTAGAGCCTACTCAATAAATTTGGCCAGAACATAATCACATGGTGTCTTAGTCTGTTTGTGTTGCTATAAATGAATACCTAAAGCTGGGTAATTTATAAAGAAAAGAGGTTTATTTGGCTCATAGTTTTTCAGACTGTACAAGAATCACGACACCAGCATCTGGTGAGGGCCTGAAGCTTCTTCCACTTGTAGCAGAAAGAGAAGGGGAGCTGGTGTATGCAGAAATCACATGAGTATAAAGGAGCAGACAAGAGAGAGAAAGAGGAGTGAGGTTCAGGCTCTTTTTAACAATCAGTTATCTTGGGAACTAATAGAACAGGAACTTACAAGTTACTTCAAGGACAGCATCAAGCCATTCATGAAGGATCTGTTCCTATGACACAACCACCTCCCACCAGATCTCAAACCCAACATTGGGGATCAAATTTCAACATGAGATTTGAAGGGACAAATATTCAAACTACATCACATAACCACCACTACTGCAAGGTGGCAGCTAAGAAATATTAACTTGGGAGTATTTCCACTGCAAATAAATTTGGAATCCAATTAATAAGGATGTGAGCAAGAACAGATATTAGCTAAGCAATGAAAGGTCCATACCACGTCCTCTACACATGTACTCCATGTTCTTTGCACTGAACTATCTCACCATTTGTACACTATTATGTTCATATTTCCTTGACTTTGCTTCTTTTTTGCTATTTCCTGTGACTAAAATATGCCTGTCCTGTTCACTACCAGTTGAAATCATAACTGTTTTTAAAGGTACCTCTCAGCACGTACTCTATAAAACATTTTTCATCTTCTTCCTCAAAATTCATTATTCCCTTTTCTATTCTCCTAAAGATTTTCTTCTTATCATACAGTGCTTATCTAGGGTAATGTAAATTACATGAGTTTCACATGTTGCCTTTCTCCAGGATGTTTTTAACTATCAGAGATCAGGAACTTATTCTATTTATTTTTATGTCCCATATCAGTGCCTTGTATATAATAGTTATTTAATATATTTTTGGAATTAAATATATAGGGTTCACCGTAAAGAAATTCAATGTTTGGTAGGAGAGACAACCTGCTTTTATAAATAACATAATAAAGAATGAATTTGGGAATAGCCAGTCAGGGCCCACAGGAAGTGCAGTGGGAGTTATCTCTGTGAAATTTGTCAGAGGCTGACATGAAGTATGTATATTCCCTATTTCCTTGGCCATTTTGGTGTCACATTTGTCATTGATGTGGCAGTCCTGACTCTAGATCTTTGTTTCCTCAGCTATTCTTTCTCTGTTTATTCTTTAATCTCTGTCAATTTCTGACTTATTTGTTCTTAAGTATGTATTCAGCTCTTGTACAGTAAAATAAACCATTTTTTCTTTTGGCATTAATTTGCTTTTAGTTTCATGTGTTTTTTTTTTTAATCTTATGTTCATCAACTGTTCTACTTATTTTCTCTTTCCTCTCCAGATGAAGTCTTCAGTCTTCTCCATGATAAATGGATTACACCAATGGGTTTGCAAGGCTTCAGGTATAACTTAGGTTTGCCCAGAAGGAGATTAAAAGGAACACAGAAATTGAAGTGAATATTCATTTCCTCAATCTTGAGAAGTCAATTCAGGTTACTGTGTCTTTTGACTACAGTTCACTGCTTCTTTCAAGACAACCTGGTTTTCTGTCATCCATTCAGGCTTCTTTACTGTTCTCTCAGCCGTTAGCCTTTTGGAGTGATAAGAGTTTAGTTGTGGTTCCTCAAGTTGTAATTATTCTTTCTGTAAATAAACCATTTTAAATCCTGATGGAATCCTACTGTGTACATTTTTAACAACATGAATTTCTTTCTTAACTCTATACAACCTGGATTGCCCTCTGTTCTCTTTAGTAAGGTAATTTATTGCTACGTAACGATGACGTCAGATAGAACTCTGAAAATCTATTCCAACCCAAATACTCCTCTTTTAGAAAAATGGTGCTTGTTAGGAGGACATCTGTGAGTTGGTCAATGAAAGCTTTGGACTAGAAACAGGCTACAAGCCTATGGCACAATATCAGTGAAAGATTAAGACTATTTTTTGTATTTATCAAAGGAAAGTGATGCAAAATGGTCAAGTAATTTGAAACAATCTAAGGCTTCCATACTACAGATTGTAGTTGGATGCCAAGAATTTCTCTATATTCTAAGAGCATATACCTTAAAAATCCACACTTGGCTATACCATAGCTTATCAATGGAGAAATTAGTTACTTTGCTAAAATACATATCATTTAACCTCATTAACTATAAGGTAATTTTTACCCTAGAAACCTGACAAGATATAAAATTGTAGGTAAATTTTATATACTACCTGAAAATTTTAAAATAGTTAAAAATCATAGATAACATTGCATAAATGAGTTTCACAAGTTTTAATCCTACTATGTATAATTCTATTAAATTTTCTTAAACAAAATAAAAAACTAATTATAAAAATGAAAAGCATAAAATACCAACTCATAATTAATATTATTTGATGATACTGATATATCTAAATTAACTAGATAACTTAAATTTTAAAACATTTAGCTAAATTATTCTATATCATTAATTGGATTTTTTAGAAGAGTAAAGGTAATATAAAAGTAAATTAGAATCTTGTGCTGTTTTCACTGCTATATATGATCAATGGAAAACTGATAGGAGACAAAGTAAAATAAAGATTAATTTTTTAAGATCCTCCTTCTATAGTGCTAAGTAGATAATAGTTCTAGACTAACTGACCACAATTTGCCTTTAGCTACCTCGACATAGTGGCATTGCTCTTCTTCTCTCCATTGAGAACATATGAGTAATATACCTTGGGAACAATATCTGGAAAGATATACTGAATGTCAATAGTAGTTACCCTTGGGTGGCAGAATCATAGATGGTTTTATTATTTCTCTTTTGGTTCATTTGCATTTCTAATTTTTATCTACGATGTATATATGTTTCATGTAAAATTAAAAAGACATAGTCAAAAATCTCAGAATGGTCATTTTAAGAATTTCTTCTGATAATAATATATGTGCAAAGAAGTCAGAATTAGACCTGAGCTGCCTCTATTAAAGTCAACATTTAAATTTCATAGATTTTAGAATATACTTGAACTTAACGTGATTCAACTTAGAACACCCTGGCGAGCACCTATTATGTGTCTTGTGTACCATGCTAGGCCCTGAACAAGGATGAAGAGATGCAGTTTCTATCCTTGAGGCAGCAATAGAGATATGACAAATTTTAACAAAAGTGAAAAAGAAAGAGATGGAGTAGGATGAACCCTACTCTACAGGTGTTCAATTAAACTACAGAAGAGACCATTATCACTTTTTATTTTTCTTTTGGGAAGTGACTTTTAAAGAGTTTTAACAAAATAGCAATATTGACCTGAATTTTTAGGGATGAATAAAATCTTAGCATATAAAAAGTTAGAGCAGCATAGAAAGGACACATGAGTTTGTAATGTAGGAAAAAACAGTCAGATGAAACCATATTTCAGTGCCCCTCAAATATGTGACTGACCACAATATAGAAGAGGAAATACTCTATGTTGCTTTAGCCAGCAGGTCTACGGTGTATCTCTCTCTTTTTAAAATCACCTATTGTCAATTATATCTGTGATTTATACCAATGCTTTGGTACGATTCAAAACTTTCAAATACAATATTGCTATTGGAGAAATGAACCATTTTATGAGTAACACTTTTTGACTCGGTTTTTAGGAATTATCTGCCATCAAAATACAGGTTGCTTTTACATATACATATAAGTTAAATCAAGCCCACCTCAGTTTAATATGTGTCTTAAAAATGTGCATCTTTGGTCTTAGTTTTATGGCCAAAGTAACATGATGTCAATTGTCTGTAACATTACAGGTTGTGAATGGATAAGAAAAACTAGAAATTGGAAATTGTTATTGAGTAAAATCTGTGGAACAATTTATGTTGATACATGTAGAGACTCAGAGATTTTTCTCTTTCTGCTATTTTCATCAATGAACTTAATACAGAACAGAGTCAGAGACTTTGAACTGTAGAAATGAGAAAGTTTACAACAAGAAACCACAACAAAACTTTATATCTGCATTATGATGTTTACAAACAGACAAAAGTTTATACACTATCTTTAAGACTGGAGTTATGAATCCAAGTTTGAAATCAGAAATTTGGATAAGTATTGTGAGCTTCCATTTGTGATTCTTCAATCTGAAAAAAATAGAGTTTACATTAAAATAAGAAGAGCCCATAAAGAGGAAGCAAACTCCTTAGGAATATATGCAGGTTTAAAAGGAATTTATTCAATATGGTGTCTGTCTATTGCTACAAAGACTTCAAAGTCTATAAGAAATAAAAAATGAAATATTATAGCTCTTGGAAAAAAACAATGCTTTCCTATAAATACCAATTATAAGCAAACATGCAATTTTTAAACTTGAATATGTTAGAATTCTAAGAGAAAGCTGTGGTTTGAGTTTTCTGATTAATTGAAGATGGAATTAATGTTTTGTAAATTTCTTAAGCTATGATTAGAAAATACCTTAATAAGATGGGCAGGCATAATTACATTTGCCTTTAGTTGATTTTACTGAAGTAACTCAGATTAAATATCCTAACTTTCAAACATGCTTATATCTGTAAATTTAGGGAAGAAGCACTACATGTGATACTGTTCTAGGTATTAAAAAAAAAAAAACCAGGTAAAGAACAAACTATTAGATCATGAAGGACAGTGCCATAGTAGTAAAAGGCATATAATAGAGGACATCAGAAATTAGAGTGAATTTATTCCACAACTATGCATGAGCTACTATTTACTTGTCATTATTCTGGGTACTGGGAGCATAGTAGGAAACAATGTAGAAAGGCAAAACGGAACAAACTACTTTGACAAAACCTATTGCTGAGGAAAGAGTCAGAGGGCATTACATGAAAAGGACTTAATTTGGCAGTGAGAAGATAAAGGATATCTCTTTTACTCACTTCTATTTTATCAGTAAAATAGAAATTAAGATAACCAGAAGAGAATGTGGTAGAAGATGGTTGATGTGAAGAGAGAAAGGTATAAAACACTAACCTAAGAGAGGAGGTTGTAGGATTGACTGGCATCACTAAAGACCTATTAAAGCTCTGTCACCATAAATTGACTTTGAGCATGGCTGTATGATTTTTTTGTTTTGTTTTGTTTTGTTTTTGTTTTTGAGGTGGAGTCTCACTCTGTTGCCCAGGCCGGAGTACAGTGGTGCGATCTCCACTCACTGCAATCTCTGCCTCCTCGGTTCGAGCAACTCTCCTGCCTCAGCTTCCTGAGTAGCTGGGATTAAGGCGCTCACCACCACGCCCAGCTATTTTTTGTATTTTTAGCAAAGACTTGGTTTCACCACATTGGCCAGTCTGGTCTTGAAATCCTGATCTCAGGTAATCTGCCCACCTTGTCCTCCCAAAGTGCTGGGATTACAGGCATGAGACACCCCGCCTGGCTGCTTGTATATATTTCTTAAAGCAGATGTGAAATATGAATTTAGATTGGTTGGGATTTTCCTCAGCAAATTTAATGGAGCACATAAAGGAAAAGTGGGAGGGTCTATGCAGAAATATTATAATTGTTCTCATGGGATCTAAGTCAGATAAGAAAGGGACTGAGGCAAAGATGGGGTTGCAGGAGAATGAGAATATGGTAGGATCAATGAATTGAAGGTTTTTGTGGAGTAAAAGAATTTTTGAAAAAAATACAAAAAATTAGCTGGGCATGGTGGCACGTACCTGTAATCCCAGCTACTCAGGAGGCTGAGGCAGGAGAATTGCCTGAACCCAGGAGGCGGAAGTTGTGGTGAGCCGAGATCGTGCCATTGCACTCCAGCCTGGGTAATAAGAGTGAAACTCCGTCTCAAAAAAAAAAAAAAAAAAGAATTTTTGAATCAGGATACTAGAAAGAGTGAACTGAAAACACATAAAGTTATAAATGGAGAGTTGGATGCTTTGAATTTTAAGTATAGACAGAGTGAAATTAATAGGAATACCAAGCTCTAAAGCCTGATCATATTAATTGGTTGGCTGTGAAAGGAGACTAAAATCATTCGAAATAAGAAGAATCAGAAAGTGAAACTCAGGATTTTGCAAAGGTCAGTTACAGAGAAATTGAATTAATCAGAAGATATTTGCACTGGTCCAAGGCCAAAGTTTGAGAGAATATTCAAATAACCTTGCTTATTATTCTTTTTCCTTAAAATTAAAGCACTTAAAACCATTCTAATACACTAGGTATTCAAATGTATTCATACATGGGCATATACTTATGTGTGTATTCAAGGTAATACTAGATGGTCTTTTTCTTATGCCAAGTCCAACGTCAGCATGGTGACACATGCAAAGAAAAAGAACTCTGACTCTGAAAACCTTGAAGATTGCAGAAACATTTAAATCCATGTTTTCTTGAAGAATATTATGTAGAAGAAGTATAGCAGACAACCCTCATCAAAACTTAAAAGTTCTCTTAAATTATATTTATGTCCATTCATTTTTTTTCCTTTAACTGTTTTTCCCATCTATGCTAGTTCACTTCTCTTTCTTATTGCTTAACATCTTTTGCTCTTTGGTCATCCCGACAAATCTGTAAGCCAGTTGGGTGCTCTGTTACTTCTGCCATTTGTATCTTCTCCCATGATGCAGTGTAGATCATACATGCTTTTAAAAAGGCATGAGAGGGAAAAATGTCAGACTTACATGTATTGAGTCTCTACCATATGTGTTTATGTACATGTAATGTGCATAAATATTGTGTGCATAAGAATTTATTCAAGCACATGAGATACAGTGACCTACCTCAAATGCTGAGAATCAGAAATGTGAGGAGAGTAAAGCTTTATTAAATGATTGATATTCAGGTAATACTGAGAAGATTACTGTAAATAAATGAGAAATTGAGCTTGATATTTGCATGATGAAATATGAAACACATTTTCAATAATTTCAGTGATCCCTTAAATATCATTCAGAAATGTTAGCTGACCTAAATTTCCATTTGGCTAATGACTTTCTTTGCAAAGCATATGACAAACTGTCACTGCCACAACACAAGCAATACATCAATAAATTCCAACTTTCGTGAGTTTTTGTATATTTATACCTAAAACAATGAAAAATCTTTGAGTACAATAGAAATGGACACAATCTCTTGTAGAACCAAGAGAGAATATTAATGTTTAAAGCATTCATGTATTTGAATATAATGTAAAAACACAGGGCTGTATACTTCTCTCAAGTAAAGAACATTTAACTGTATTCTAGAGTAAAAATTCTCATTCATCATTTCTGGGTATAAACAAAATAACCTTCAGAAGTCTATACGAAAGTGTGTGTGTGTGTGTGTTTGTGTGTGTGTGTGTGTGTTTTTAATATAAAGTACTTGTAAAGCTCAGAGGATTTCAGTAGGCCATATGTTACTTTGTACTTTTCCTAAAGTTAAAACCCTAATAAATAATACTAAATGTTTCTCCCATACCTTCTTAGGTTTCTCAATGGGAAGTGATAAATAAGAAATAAGCAGAGAGGAGAAAAATACCTTGAAGTACATATGTCAATTTTTAACTTAAATGCTATGAACTTAAATTTTGTTATATACCTGAATAGCCATTAGTTTATAATTAGGTGCTCTGTTCATTGAATAAGCTCTTTTTAAATTGAGCTTTTATAAGTAGTTTGGTATTTTTATGAAAAAAATAGTACTATATTGGTGAAGATCTATTGCTCTAAGCAGAAATTATGTGATTTCAAAGAAAAGAAGCAACACAAGTTAGTTCCTGAAAAAGGAAAGATACTTTGCAGGTGCATCCATATTACTCAGAAGTAAAAGCAGCTGAGTCTCCCTAGGGTCCAGAGTTAGACAGTTGCCATTTATTGCCATTCATTCATATTCTCTCTCTTTCTCTCCTGTCCCCCTCCTCTGGAGCACACCTGCCTCTACAACCCTATCTTGGACTAAATACTGTCTTATTTCTGGTTACCACTGCATATTTGCCACTTTTACTTTCTCTTTCTAGATATACTAATTTAAATTTACTTCCCAATATCCCAAATATGGCTGCGTTGGTGAAGTCTTTTACACAGACTCTGGTTTAAGGACCTAGCAATGCCAAAGTAGAAACTGAGTTGCAAATTCAGCCACTTTCATTAGCTGAGCACCCCAGCACCAGTGAATTATGACAGGGAAAAGGGTACATAGACTTGGGTAAAGTGATAAGTCACCATGGGGGCATACTCTCTTAGAGTGGGTGAAGTTCTGCATGAGGATTGACAGGTCTTCCTGCTTCATTCTGCTCCAGTAGGGAAGACCCAAGACCATGATACAGATGGTTAAAATTCCCATTTATTTACTATTTTGGAAAAGTCAAGAAAGTTCCTTATTCCATGCACCCTTCCACAGTTGCCTGTAGAACTCCCTAGAATTTCCTATTCAGAAATCTATTTCTTCTTGGGGAAAACACAATTTCAAAAATCTTAGAGATAGGTTACATTTGATAAAAACTGTGAAAAAATACATATTTGTTTGAATGGACTCATTTATCTGCTTATAATAATTAATAATTACAAAGGGCCTTAGACATAATCTAATCTTACTCTTTGTTCTGTAGGGGAACAAAGTACCTTGCAGAGGTTGAAGTATATATGTTCGGTTATTCTGTAAAAGTCAAGACTAAAATCAGGTTTTCTTGACTTCAAGACAAATACTATTTCCACTATACCAAAGTGTTTCCTTTTTAACAACTCCTTTTGGTCAGTGTACCAAGGAAATTGGAATTTTGTTGAATTGGAAGTATCTGTGTTATTTTTCTATTGTTGCTATGATAAATTGCCACAAATCTGTTGTCTTACAGTTCTGAAAGTCAGATGTCTAATGCAGGCCTCATTGGGCTAAAATCAAGGTGTTGGCAGGTGGTGTTTCTTTCTGGAGGCATTAGGGGAAAATTCATTTACTGACTCTTCCTGCTTGTAAAGGCTGCCCAATAACTTTGCTTTAAAGCTGCCTTTCATCTCCAATCTCTGCTTCCATTCTCACATCTCCTTCTCATTTTCTTCCACTTTTTTTTTTTTTTTGAGACGAACTCTCACATTGTTGCCCAGGCTGGAGTGCAGTCGTGCAATCTCTGCTCACTGCAACCTCCACCTACAAGGTTCAAGTGACTCTCCTGCCTCAACCTCCCAAGTAGCTGGGATTACAGGCACCTGCCACCACACCTGGCTAATTTTTTGTATTTTCATTAGAGACAGGGTTTCAATATGCTGACCAGGCTGGTCTCAAATGCCTGACATCATGATCCACCCACATCAACCTCCCAAAGTGCTGGGATTGCAGGCATGAGCCACCACGCCTGGCCTTTCTTCCACTTTCAAAGACTATTATTACATTGAACCCATCTGGATAATCCAGAATAATTTCCCTATTTTAAGATCAGCTGATAGTAGCCTTAACTCCACATGTAACATTAAGTCTCCTTTGCTCTACAACCTAATGTATTCACAGGTTCTTAGGATTAGGACATGCAATCTTTGAAGTCTGTGCTTATCCTTCTCCTCTGTCTTCTGTAATTTGAACTCCTGTCTGGCATGGGGACTGTGGTCAATTAGGAGGGTGATTTCAGGTGAGATTAACATTTAAATTAGCAAACCCTGGGGAGGCAGACTGCCTTCCATTGTGTGTGGGGGTCTTATCCAATCAGCTGAAGGCCTGAATAGATCAAAAAGACTAACTTCTCCAAGCCGGATGAAATGTTTTCATCAAACTGCTTTGAGACTTAATCTGCACCATCAATTCTAGGTCTCCAGGCTGCATCATTGGCTTCCCTGCATCTCCAGCCTACTGGCACACACACAGCAGATTTTAAACTAGTCAGCCTCCATAAGTGCTTGAGCCAATTCTTTATAATAAATCTCTCTCCTCTCTCTTTCTCTCCCCGCCCCCGCC
Source organism: Aotus nancymaae (assembly GCF_030222135.1). Classification (NCBI taxonomy): domain Eukaryota; kingdom Metazoa; phylum Chordata; class Mammalia; order Primates; family Aotidae; genus Aotus; species Aotus nancymaae. Next base: position 76,791,451 of record NW_026988425.1, read on the forward strand.
ACACACACACACGCAGTCCTATTGATTCTATTTCTCTGAAGAACCCTGACTAATACAGGTGGTCTTCAGCATCCACAACATAACCCCTTGGAATTTATCCTTACTTTATATCAGTCTTCGAATAGCATCACCTCACTTTGAATCTTGCTACCTAGTATTGGTTTGCTTTCAAGGCTTTAAACTTTATATTCTTGCTCTCCAGCCATGGTCTTCATGCCTTTCTAGTCTATCAGTCCTAACTGTGAGTCTACTTTTTATCTTCACCAGAGCATACAATCATTTAATAATATTTTTCACCCAATTTTACAGAGACCACTAACCCTGTTCTGTTTGTTCTTGAGCCATATCCAGCCAGCTCTCTTTGACTGGAAATTTCTATAATTTAATCTCTAATCTCTTGAAAAAACCTGATCTTAACCATTGCAATACTCAACTATAAATTATCCCCTGAAACTGTATTTGGTTAGTTCTTATCTTTATTACCTGAATGTGGTTGTAGAAGATCAGATAATCTACCCTGTGCCCACTACCCATACTACTTACTTTATCTTATTGATTTCTAGCATACTTTCCTCTTTGGAAGTTCCAAACTTCTATCCATTCATTCCTCCAATCACAATGAATGCATAATTTTCCTCATGTTCGAAGTATTCCTCTAAGAAAATTGAGGCCGACCCATATGGCCTCATAGCCTCGTATGTGCATTCGATATGAAAATGAATATGGCAATAGAATGAGATTATTGCTCAATTTCAAGCCACCTATTCAGTTACATCTTTCAGAAAATTTACCTACTGTCAGAAGATAATTCCTCACCCCATTCAGTAAGTCATCAAATCCTATTCTCACTACTTTTCACTACTAACATTTTCTTTTTCAACCCAGGATATGAGGCTGGTATAATTGCATTCTGGAAAAACGGATAAGAATGTCAGTTGAGCTACTTGCCTTCATTGTCTAAATTTGCTAGTTTATTCAACATGAATCATTCTCACATACAATTTTTCACAATATGCTCCCTTATTCCTACAAGGAAAAGTCCAAACCTTTTAGTTTGCTGTACAAGACTCTCCATAATCTAGATCCAAACCACTTTTACAAATATGTGTCCACTAATCTCTAAACAAATTATTTTAGCATAGCATACACCAGCCCTCCCACATCAACCTTTTCAAACTTCTAGCCTTGATAGTTTCCTAATCCCAATTAGCTTTATGCTGTAGTCATGTTGAAATTATCTTGGTTTCTTGAAAATTTCTCCTATCTATCTTAAGTGTGTCTTCTTTGCATGTGTCTCTTCTCAGACTTGTAAACTCATTGGGACAGGATATATGCTTCATTCAGATTTGTATTTTCCTAGCTTGACCCCTAGAAACCAAAGAGTTATTAAACATACTGATCAAATGAAATATTGTTTATGACTCCTTTAAAATCCTGCATTCAGTGGGATATCCTTTATCTTCTTAAAAAAGACATTTAATAAAAATACATTTAAAATCTGATTCTCTCCAGTTATTTGTGGGAAAAATAATCTCTATTTGTACCTGTGGAAACACAGAGAGATAATTGCTTTGGTGACTTCCTGTAACCTAAAGCAACAAGATAGTGACATAACTGAGAATAGAGTTTAGTTCTTTGACTTCCAATTCGTGTTTCCTACAAAGCATAACTTACCAAGGAAAGAAATTCTATATGAATTAAACATCTTTTTTTGAATTGAAATAAGTTTCTTTTCAACATCAACACCTTCACCACAGGGTATTCGGTGAACTGAAAAGAAAGGCTTTGTGCTGAAGCTATGTCTCACTAACACTTCAGCTGACATATTAACTTCTTGTTGAAGAGCTATTTAATTTGAATAGAATCTGAGCAGTTACAGTGGTAGGAAGATTTTATTAACCCTCATTTTTCTATCGATGAAAGCTCCACTACCTTTAAGATCTAAAAAGGTAAGATATCTACCATTAAAAAAAAAAAAAATTACAGTTTTTTTTTTTTAAAGATACATTCACAGGCAGGTAACAAATATATTGCATTAGGCTTTACACATTACCAGGCCACAGAAGAGGTGAAGAGATGAAATCAGAGAATTGATGGGCTGCATATGTTGAAAATAATATTGACTACTAAATAAATGTATAATGAAACTTAAAATATATAAATACTCTTCTCATATGTTAAAGCTTATCTTGGAAAGATCTTAAATTTCAATAAATAATACAAGAACGAAAATGATCAAGACTTCAGCTACAATTCAATGAATATGATAATATTCTTGCTCATAAATATGTTTAAAGTTGCAGCACTTTTTAAAACATGAAAATCATGTATAAAGCCATGTTTATTGAGTTTAAAATGACTCTAGTAACGTACCATTTGACCACTGTGAGGGGTGAGGGTCTTTGCTTTCATCCCTGAAAGGATCCACAGTTTTTAAGGGCTGTGTTTCAGTGCACAGAAGAGCATGCTTTCATGTGTAAGTAAACAAACTGGCATCGCATTCTTGGAACATATTTTCTTTATCCATCCTAGGGTAACCACATTTTGAATTGCTTTAAGTGAGTTATGATAATATCCTGAGCTCCACTTTGGCATGTCAACAGATGACTAAAGGAAGATCTGGTTAAATTGTGAAGTTTAGGCTGAGTTTTTGACATTGTCTGTTAACATGGATAAACATTTTAAAATTCCTAAACTCATTTGAAATCTACAATTTATTCATAACAATGTATAGAGCGTCTGTATTCTAGTCATTGTCCTAGAGTCCAGAGAGCTATAGATAAGATGCAGTGGGAAAGAAAACACATACATAAGTCATTATTAAGTAATGGAAATGATGAATAGATGTAAGTAACTTGAATCTTATACACAAACAAAAAAACTATATAGGAATTTTCAAGGTGAAGAATGTGAGGAAAGGCATTCCCATCATAGGAAACTTCATTTGAAGAGCCAGGAAGACAGAAAACAACATAATGTGGGTGGAGAGCTGTATTATTCTGTTCTCACACTGCTATAAAGAACTGCCCAGACTGGTAATTTATAAAGGAAAGAGGTTTAATTGACTCACAATTCTGCATGGCTGGTGCGGGGGGTGGTTTCAGGAAACATAATCAGGGAATAAGGGAAAGCAAACACGTCCTTCTGAGGGAATGTATTTTCTTCCTGGGGCCCCAAAGGGGTGTAGTTTTAAGGGCAAACTTCCCGGTGCCATGCCCCCCTCCAATCTCTCTCCATCCGGGAGATTTAACGGTCTCTGATTTAATTTTCGTGGGCGAGGGAAGAATCAAAAAGTCAATCACTCCAGCGAAAGTTCTAAAGAACTCCTTTCATTGGCCTGGGGTCTTAGAGAAGGTGGGGGTTCCTCCCAGGTTAAATGCCCCTTCTTCCACACCCCTTCAAACTCCATGTTTGGATCCCATTCCACACTCTCTCTCTCGTGTGGAAGTTTTTCTCTCTTCTCCTGTTCCTCTCTCTGTAAATAAAAAAATAACTTTTCTGCAACACTTCTTGGGTCTGGTATTTACTTTACCAGCTTACCGCACACATGCCCTGGTCCCCTCTCTCATTCTTGAGAGGGCGAAAGACCAAGAACATATAAAAGTCTCTCGTGGGAAAACCCATAACAGTCTCTCGTGGGAAAACCCAGTTATACTTCTTCACGTGGCAACGGGAGAGAGAGGTGCTGAGCAAAGGGAAAAGCCCCTTATAAAACATCAGATCTCATGAGAACTTACTATCATGAGAACAACATGGGGATAACTTACTATCATGAGAACATCATGGGGGTCCCTGTGATTCAATTACCTCCCACTGGGTCCCTCCCATGACACATAGAGATTATGGGAACTATATTTCAAGATGAGATCTGGGTAGGGAGACGGCCAAGCCATATGAAAAACTATAAGTAACTCAATGTTGTTAGATTATAAAATTCAAATAGAGAAGAGGAAATATATACCTGTAGAGACAGAAAGGGTCCAGGTTAAGTTATACTAGTTGTGTCACACAAGGCAGTTTGAACTCTAACCTGCAGTAAAGACCCACTGAAGAGTTTTAAGAGATGCTTTGTGTTTTAAACAGAATACCTTGGTAGTGGTGTGTAGAATAGATTTGAGAGGATAAAATTATAAGCCTGAAGAATAGGTAGTTAAGAGAGAATTGAAGCAGTCAAAGAGAGAGGTGTTTTGAATCTAAATGAAAACACTGATAGTAATGATGAAAGTATAGGAAAAAATTTTTTAAAATATTTAGAAGACAAATTTACCAAACTGTCTGTCAGATAGAGAGAGATGGAGGAATTAAGAATAGTTATTCTCATAAAGTCCTTGCCTACGCCTATGTCCTGAATGGTTTTGCCTAGGTTTCCTTCTAGTGTTTTTATGGTGTTACATCTTATGTTTAAGTCTTTAATCCATCTGGAGTCAATTTTAGTGTAAGGTGTCAGGAAGGGGTCCAGTTTCTGCTTTCTGCATATGGCTAGCCAGTTTTCCCAACACCACTTATTGAACAGGGAATCCTTTCCCCATTGCTTGTTTTTGTCAGGTTTGTCAAAGATCAGGTGGTTGTAGATATGTTGTGTCGCCTCCGATGCCTCTGTTCTGTTCCATTGGTCTATATCTCTGTTTTGGTACCAGTACCATGCTGTTTTGATTACTGTAGCCTTGTAGTAGAGTTTGATGTCCGGTAGTGTGATGCCTCCCGCTTTGTTCTTTTTGCTTAGAATTGACTTGGCTATACGGGCTCTCTTTTGGTTCCATATGAAGTTTAAGGTGGTTTTTTCCAGTTCTGTGAGGAAGGTCATTGGTAACTTGATGGGGATAGCGTTGAATCTGTAAATTACTTTGGGCAGTATGGCCATTTTCACGATATTAATTCTTCCTAATCATGAACATGGAATGTTTCTCCATCTGTTTGTATCCTCTCTTATTTCATTGAGCAGTGATTTGTAGTTCTCCTTGAAGAGGTCCTTTACGTTCCTTGTTAGTTGTATTCCTAGGTATTTTATTCTCTTTGTAGCAATTGTGAATGGCAGTTCGTTCTTGATTTGGCTCTCTTTAAGTCTGTTATTGGTGTATAGGAAAGCATTGGCAACAAAAGCTAAAATAGACAAATGGGACCTTATCAAACTCCACAGCTTTTGCACAGCAAAAGAAACAGTCAATAGAGTGAATCGGCAACCAACAGAATGGGAAAAAATTTTTGCAGCCTACCCGTCTGACAAAGGGCTGATATCCAGAATTTACAATGAACTAAAAAAGATTTACAAGAAAAAAACAAACAAGCCCATTCAAAAATGGGCAAAGGATATGAACAGATACTTTACAAAAGAAGACATACATGAGGCCAACAAACATATGAAAAAATGCTCATCATCACTGGTCATTAGAGAAATGCAAATCAAAACTACATTGAGATACCATCTCACGCTAGTTAGAATGGCGATCATTAAAAAATCTGGAGACAACAGATGCTGGAGAGGATGTGGAGAAATAGGAACACTTTTACACTGTTGGTGGGAGTGTAAATTAGTTCAACCACTGTGGAAAACAGTGTGGTAATTCCTCAAGGACCTAGAAATAGAAATTCCATTTGACCCAGCAATCCCATTATTGGGCATATATCCAAAGGATTATAAATCGTTCTACTATAAGGACACATGCACACGAATGTTCATTGCAGCACAGTTTACAATAGCAAAGACCTGGAACCAGCCCAAATGCCCATCGATGATAGACTGGACAGGAAAAATGTGGCACATATACACCATGGAATATTATGCAGCCATTAAAAACGAGGAGTTCACATCCTTCGTAGGGACATGGATGAACCTGGAAAACATCATTCTCAGCAAACTGACACAAGAACACAAAATCAAACACCACATGTTCTCACTCATAGGCGGGTGTTGAACAAGGAGAACACATGGACACAGGGAGGGGAGCACGATACACGGGGGTCTGTTGGGGGGAGGGGGGGATTGTGGGGGGGGTGGGGAGTTGGGGAGGGATAGCATGGGGAGAAATGCCAGATATAGGTGAAGGGGAGGGAGGCAGCAAATCATACTGCCACATATGCACCTATGCAACAACCTTGCATGTTTTTCACATGTACCCCAAAACCTAAAATGCAATAATAAATAAATAAATAAATAAATAAATAAAAAGAAAAAATTTTAATTTAAAAAAAAAAAAAATAGTTATTCTTGGGTTTTTCTTTTGAGTGATTATATATTTTGTGGCATTAACTTGATTAGAGAATAAGAGGATGACATGGTAGAGAAAGAAGAAGGGGAAGGGAGGGAGGCAATTTAACTGATTGTTGCATATTCAGGCAAACTAGATCCTTTTATATTAGTTGGCTGATGATAAATGTAGCAACATAAGAAGGTGTTCAAATACAACATGGATATTCTCAACTAAATTAGCTTATTATTTTTTTTTACTTTGTAATATTGTAGCATTTTCTAAGAATACTTCTGTTTTTCAAATATTCTTTATATAAGTATATGAAAAGAAATATTTGAAAATCATCCATTTATAGAAAAGAGCAATAGCAGATCAGAATGCTTTTTGAGGTATTTCATCATTCTTTTCCAGGGTTAATACTTAAGAAAGAACTTTAAAATTTAGGAATGTTCATAACACATTGCTAGATTCATTAATGAGTTAAGGACTTATCTGTCTTAATTACTTTAATCCAGGGAATTATGGCTAAAATAGTTAGCTCACACTATTCATCTGATTCATGCTTATTGAGATTAATGTTTTTGTTTCTTAGATTTGGTCTTTATTTCATTACCAAGATACAGTGTGTAAAACTCAAACCAAACAAAATAAACAAATCAACTAACAAAAAATATTACTTCACAATTTAATGACCTCCCTTTCATGTCTAAGTAGCAATAACTTAATGTTTTACTTGACCGTGGAAAAAGGAAAGAGCTGTGTTCTAGCAATTGATCTTGGAACTATACATAGTTTATGCATTTTTTTGTTAAAATAAATTTTAAAACGCTAGAAATATTTTATCACATAATGAAAGATCTGAAAGATCTGATGACACAAAATTTCCAGTAACACTAAAATGAGTAAGATACCTCTAGATTTCACACATTTCTATGCCTTTAAACACTAAACATTTCTTTATATACATTTACAACAGGTTCCTCTATAGGATTATACTTGCAATACAAATGTTAGGAAGTCATTTATACCATGATTTGTTATACATGTGATGCCCGTGAGTTATCTTCATTATGATATAGTTTATTTTAACTAAATGGAATTACCTATAGGGCTGATTAAAAGCCCATAGGAACAAAGGCCTTTTTAACTTCCCAGTTATGACTTTTAAATCTTCCTAAATCATTATTGCTACAGTGCATTAAATGATACCCAAGTGGCCTTGAAGAGCTGATGTGCTTCCCTAAGCATATGAAAGAGTATTAGATTATGACACTGGGGAAAATCTAGTATTTTATGTTTAGTCAACTAGAACAAAGGGTATCCTACATATTTGTTTCTTATTTTGCTAACTATTCCTAGAATAATACTTAGCTCTCAAAGGAATGAGTGCAATTCAATAGAAATCATTACGTTATTAATCTAAGACAACTTCAATACCCAGTAGGTAATTAGAGGCATGGTCAATCTACATATGCCTTTAAAACAGTTCAGTGAAAGGCAAGACTGGTTTTTGCTAACTTCTTGGTGTTCTCCAGGTTAGCAGCAGGTTGATATTTGAAATTTGGTCTAGAGACAGTTATGATTATTTCCAGTTTTCTTTTCCAAGCATGTCACAATTACTTTTTTGTCAGGCTTTTTTTGTTGCAATTGTCCTCAACATTAATTTCAGAACAAGTTTTACCATGTTACTCCATAAATGTTGGAGAGCAATTGAACTAAGACATTTTCCTCAGGAAATGAGAAATGATCATTTTAATACTACCATGAGAAGAAATAACTATTTAAGGGCATCCAGTGGCAAGCCCAGCAGCCCTATAAACCTACCACAAGAGTCAAGTTCATTTGAATGACTATCTTATGGGAAAATCTAGCAGAATCACTTTGAAGCATTTTTAACATAAGAAATAACATGTACTTGTTAATTTCCTAGTCACCACAGGGCCATATTAAAAAGATTTGCTATAGTTGAGGGATTGTTCAAGGTTATGATATCACTCGTCAGACATCAAAATATGAGGTGCACAAGACTCAGAAAAGAAATTCAGAAACTTTCAGTTTTACATTCGGTAATGGGTCCCTGGGAGTACCTGGGTGTCCTTGACACTGTGCAATGGTTCGTTTCTGCTGCTCTAGGCATTTTGCTGAATACTGTTTTCATACCTTTATGGGCATGCAGTCATAAACAATACCAAGAAATGGTAAAATAAGTATATGAACTTATTTGTCTTGTATACAGTACAAATTCAGAAAACGTGAAACTCTTAGAATTGAATGAATACTTACTGCTTTTTATGTTTTGAAATAATTGAATGTGTTTTTTTTTTTAAATAGAGTGGAATAAATTTGGAGCAAAAACATTTTTTAATCTATGATGAATGTTTAATTTTACTAGAAACTAAGTCATTAGGTTTGAAGTATGGTGAGTGGTGGAATTCCAGTTTGTTATTTCTTCACAGCGATATATATATCTTCACCTTACTAAGAAAATCAATACAATTGAGTCTTGAAACTTTAACAACTTTAAAGCCAAAAATATATTATGATTCATAATATAGGGTTTCATACATAAATCTGTATTAACTGCTTAGTATATACAAATATGCAGAAAAAGGACAATTTTCTTGTGATAGAATTATACTCTGTTATGATTCATTAATGGTAGACAGCATAAAATATACAAATATAAATATCTATATTCTTGGTAGACAGCATAAAATATAAAAACATTATACTTGATGGTATCTACCAATAATGAATCAGGGTGTTTCATGTATATACAAATTGAAACAAGTGTCTTAAATAGGATTGTTAATGCCTTAAAAGACAACGCCATTTGATTAACTTTGTGTCCCTGTGTTTGTCACATAGCAGGAGCTCTATAAATGCCTACCAAATTAATGGATGAATTTCTAACAAGTGGCCTGAGGAATTTACAATTCATAAATGTAGTACACATTATCTCATTAGATGAACAAAGTGTGTTGGTGTAATAATGTTTCATCATTCATTTGATGTAAAATCAGAATTTTGAAAGCTCTTTTGATTAATAAATTTGGTCATATTTTTTATTTATAATTTATATAACAAATAATTTTACAAGGCATAATAACATGCATATCCCTGCATCATACAGCTCACCAGAGGTTTTGACAAGCATGCTATATTCCCACATAAACATAAGTAGGTCTTAAGTTATGTTTATGACTCATTTTCCCTAAGATGGGCATTATTTCCTGCTAACAAAAATAATTCCTCTGTAGGCTATGTACTTACCAGGGAATGCAAAAATGAAAAACATATACTCTTAGATGGGTTCAGGGTTTCTAAACTAACATCTCTGATATGACAAATTCTTAATAGAAACACAAGGTAAAATGAATTAAAAAGCATGCATGATATAAACTGAGGCGTTATCATTCTTGACTTGTATTTATTCCTAGTTTAGTAAAAGAGTACATTACATCTATTATTTTGACAATTTAATTAATATTAAATTCCCCATGGGGTTTTGTTTTTCATAAAATACAGTCACTGTAATTCTAACATACCTAAATGCAGCCAGTCAAGGTGAGGATGATAGATTGCACAATTTTTAACGTAAGTGTAAATAACATTAACATGAAATTTAGAAAGAAAGCTAAGAAAGCATCAACTTTAACTTTCTCTATGTCAACATCTGAAATAGCCTCCATGACCTGAGTTTCATTTCTTGCCAAGGAAGTCTTAGAAAAGAGATTTCCAGTGTCTTTTTATAGTTTAATTTTTTTGCATACAATGCATTTATTATTATTATCATCGTTATCATTTATTTCCACTATCATCATTATTAGTTTTGACTAACAGCTTTATGAACTTAAAGGCCTCAGGAATTTTTCCATCAAAAAACATAGCTTTATCATTCCTCCTCTGGCCTGATGGTTGTCTCATCTTCTAGAAAAAAATCCAGTGACTATAGATGATGATTTTTTTTTTACTATAATCATTTTTTGACTGGGTTATGATATAGAAAAAAAGGTACAGTTAATGAAAAGAATATGAGAATGTATTTCTCACTACAGCACAATATTTGTATTACATATTACACTGTTTCTCTACAAATTTAAAAATTGCTTTCTTATATTTTAACCTAGCATCTTCATCAACATGATCTAACTTATAATTACGTTGCAAAGATTTGAAAACTGACAAAATGCAAGTAAGTTACTCCAGGTGATTTAACGAGGTAGTTGCAAAGCCCTGACTGTTATAAGAAACCTAAGATGGTCTGATTTACAGTGAGAAAATGCTTTTTAAATTGAGAAAATGCTTTATCACTTATTTCATCATTCTTTCAGGGTTTTTCCTAAAATATTTTCAGCAAATTAAATTTTAAATGCTTTCCATTAACATTAAATCTAGCTAGATTGTGTTTTTCTATACACAATTGACAGATGTACATCACATTTAAATAAAGAACAATATGTGTTTCCATATCCAATAATTTTGTTTGTTAACCTAGCACTTTATTACATTGGCATATAATCACTATCACTATTTTATTTTAAATCAGCACTTTAGGATGCTCTAAAGAATTGATGTTTCAAGATATTTTAATATAAGAAGGCTTGAAGCATCTGTGCTTCAAGATTTTATTTTGGGAAATCTCACTTTGACACATTTATGTCTTAATAACATAACCAGCAATCTTTAATTTTCTATAGTGATGTCAGGATACATCCCACTCCCCATAAGAGTTGGTATCTTGTGTTATGTCCTACATATTAAAAACCTGACAGTTTACCCAAAAAAAAGCAAGTTCGAACATTAAGGGTGGCCAAATCATTACTTCTAATTTTTTCCCCTAAAAATTGTGTTTTTAAAATATTTTGCATACCCTTGAAACAACATGTAATGACAGTTGTGTTAAAGTTTCAATAATGAGAGATCCAGTGGTCCTCAAACATTTCAGCAGCAGTTTTTACTAAAAAAATTAATAAAAATGAGGTAGGGGTGAAATGTAGTTTTAATAGCATTTCCTTTTATGTCACGTATGCGTGTGTGTTTGAGTAAAAGCCCTGCCAATTGCTAACTGCAAGACTTAGCAATTCATTTCCCCAGACTAGAGATTCTTCATTTGAAAAATGGTGCAAATAATAGGCTACCTCATGGAGTAGCTGTGAAGATTAAGTATGACAATGCTTGTGCAGTCTGAAGCAGCTTGTACCACTAAGAAAACAATAGCAATATTTACAAATGAATCAGATGAGAAGCTCTGGTGAAGTACAGGTTGGAAGAACTCAGGTCTCACTTTCTTAGCTTTACCCTTCCAGGCATTGTTAATGGTTGAGAAGGTGAATTTCAAACACTTTCTCCTTTTCATTCCTCCATTAAACTGAGGTTTTATCTATAATGCAGAGAAGAATAGTTTAGATAAATGACATGTTTTCCTTATTACATCCTGGATTCTTCCCTACTGTTTTATTAAGATAAGGAATCAGAGTTATTTCCCTGATTACAGGGACCCACACATAAAAACAGTTTTAGGGTTAAAGTACAATGAAGAGCTAGCACTCAGAATGACTTTTACCTCTCACACAATGACTGATACTGGTAGGGGTAATAAATGCCAAAAGAGGTGACATTAGTTATTCATTGAACTTCATGGATCTCAGAAATTCCAGGATTGTCTGCTGCCATTTTCTAATCTTAGAGGCTAACCCTATGAGAACAGGAAACAACAATAACAACAAACAAAAACAAACTAAGACAATTGAACTGATTTGGGACCACTGGTAAGCCCTTGTTCTTTATTGACTGAAATATTCCTCCCGATTATCTCATAAGACTGACAATCAGATTGAGTTCCAGGGTTAAGGGGTCCACATATTAAAACACAGGATAGGTGTGATGAAGTGACAGAATCAGGCTTCAGAAGGTGGGTAATAAGAAACTTCTGAGAGCTAAAAGAACATGTTCTAACCCAATGCAAAGAAAGTAAGAACCTTGAAAAAAGATTTGACGAAATGCTAATGAGAATGGACAACTTAGAGAGGAATATAAGTGAATTGATGGAGCTGAAAAACAACACGAGAACTTCGTGAAGCATGCACAAATTTCAACAGCCGAATTGACCAAGCAGAAGAAAGGATATCAGAGGTCGAAGAGCAACTCAATGAAATAAAACGAGAAGGTAAGATTAGAGAAAAAAGGGTAAAAACGAATGAACAAAGTCAACAAGAAATATGGGACTATGTGAAAAGACCTAATCTATGTTTGATAGGTGTACCTGAATGTGATGGAGAGAATGAATCCAAGATGGAAAATACTCTTCAGGATACTATCCAGGAAAACTTCCCCAACCTAGCAAGGCAGGTCAATATTCAAATCCAGGAAATACAGAGAACACCACAAAGATATTCCTCAAGAAGACCAACCCCAAGGCACATAATTGCCAGATTTATTAGGGTTGAAATGAAGGAGAAAATGCTAAGGGCAGCCAGAGAGAAAGGTCGGGTTACCCACAAAGGGAAGCCCATCAGACTCACAGCAGATCTCTCAGCAGAAACCCTACAAGCTAGAAGAGAGGAGAGGCCGATATTCAACATCCTTAAAGAAAAGAACTTTCAACCTAGAATTTCATAGCCAGCCAAACTAAGCTTCATAAGTGAAGGAAAAATAAAATCCTTTGCGAACAAGCAAGTACTCAGAGATTTCATCACCATCAGGCCTGCTTTACAAGAGCTCCTGAAAGAGACACTACACATAGAAAAGAAAAACCAGTACCAGCCACTCCAAAAACACACCAAATGGTAAAGAGCATCAACACAATGAAGAATCTGCATCAACTAACGGGCAAAACAGCCAGCTAGCATCAAAATGGCAGTATCAAATTCACACATAACAATATTAACCCTAAACATAAATGGACTAAATGCCCCAGTCAAAAGACAGACTGGCAAATTGGATAAAAAGCCAAAACCCATCGGTGTGCTGTATCCAGGAAACCCATCTCACATGTAAGGATACACAAAGGCTCAAAATCAAGGGATGGAGGAAGATTTACCAAGCAAATGGAGAACAAAAAAAAGCAAAAGTGGCAATTCTCTTCTCTGATAAAATAGACTTTAAAGCAATAAAGATCAAAAGAGACAAAGAAGGACATTACATAATGGTAAAAGGATCAATGCAACAAGAAGAGCTAACGATCCTAAATATATATGCACCTAATACAGGAGCACCCAGATACATAAGGCAAGTTCTTAATGACTTACAAAGAGACTTAGACTCCCACACAATAATAGTGGGAGACTTTAACACCCCATTGTCAATATTAGACAGATCAACGAGACAGAAAATTAACAAGGATATCCAGGACTTGAACTCAGACCTGGACCAAGCAAACCTAACAGACATTTACAGAACTCTCCACCCCAAATCCACAGAATATACATTCTTCTCAGCACCACATCACACCTACTCTAAAATTGACCACATAATTGGAAGTAAATCACTCCTCAGCAAATGCAAAAGAACAGAAATCATAACCAACAGTCTCTCAGACCACAGTGCAATCAAGTTAGAACTCAGAATTCAGAAACCAACCCAGAACCGCACAGCTTCATGGAAACTGAACAACTTTCTCTTGAATGTTGACTGGATAAACAATGAAATGAAGGCAGAAATAAAGATGTTCTTCGAAACCAACGAGAACGAAGACACTACATACCAGAATCTCTGGGACACATTTAAAGCAGTCTCCAGAGGAAAATATATAGCAATAAGTGCCCACATGAGAAGCAAGGAGAGATCTAAAATTGACACCCTATCATCAAAATTGAAAGAGCTAGAGGAGCAAGATCAACAAAACTCAAAACCTAGCAGAAGACAAGAAATAACTAAGATCAGAGCAGAACTGAAGGAGATAGAGACACAAAAAACCCTTCAAAAAATCAATAAATCCAGGAGCTGGTTTTTTGAAAAGATCAACAAAATAGACCACTAGCCAGATTAATAAAAAAGAAAAGAGAGAATAACCAAATAGATGCAATAAAAAACGATAAAGGGGATATCACCACAGATTCCACAGAAATTCAAACCACCATCAGAGATTATTACAAACAACTCTATGCACATAACCTAGAAAACCTGGAAGAGATGGATAATTTCCTGGACACTTGCCTCCTCCCAAGCCTAAACCAGGAAGAAGTTGAAACCCTGAATAGACCAATAACAAGGTCTGAAGTTGAGGCAGCAATTAAGAGCCTACCACCCAAAAAAAGCCCAAGTCCAGATGGGTTCACAGCTGAATTCTATCAGACATACAAAGAGGAGCTGGTACCATTCCTTCTGAAACTATTCCAAATAATCCAAAAAGAGGGAATCCTTCCCAAATCATTTTATGAGACCAACATCATCCTGATACCAAAACCTGGCAGAGACTCAACAAGAAAAGAAAGCTACAGGCCAATATCCATGATGAACATAGATGCAAAAATCTTCAATAAAATACTGGCAAGCCGATTGCAACAACCCATCAAAAAGCTTATCCACCATGATCAAGTAGGATTCATCCCGGGGATGCAAGGCTGGTTCAACATACGCAAGTCTATAAACGTAATTCACCACATAAACAGAACCAAAGACAAAAACCACATGACTATCTCAATTGATGCAGAGAAGGCCTTCAACAAAATTCAACAACCCTTTATGCTAAAAACCCTCAATAAACTAAGTATTGATGGAACATATCTCAAAACAATAAAAGCTATTTACAACAAACCAACAGCCAATATCATACTGAATAGGCAAAAACTGGAAGCATTCCCTTTGAAATCTGGCACTAGACAAGGATGCCCTCTCTCACCACTCCTATTCAATATAGTATTGGAAGTTCTAGCCAGAGCAATCAGGCAAGAAAAAGAAATAAAGGGTATTCAAATAGGAAAAGAGGAAGTCAAATTGTCTCTATTTGCAGATGACATGATTGTATATCTAGAAGACCCCATCGTCTCAGCCCAAAATCTCCTGAAACTGATAAGCAACTTCAGCAAAGTCTCAGATACAAAATCAATGTGCAAAAATCACAAGCATTCCTATACACCAATAACAGACTTAAAGAGAGCCAAATCAAGAACGAACTGCCATTCACAATTGCTACAAAGAGAATAAAATACCTAGGAATACAACTAACAAGGAATGTAACCTCTTTAAGGAGAACTACAAACCACTGCGCAATGAAATGAGAGGACACAAACAGATGGAAAAACTTTCCATGTTCATGGTTAGGAAGAATCAATATCGTGAAAATGGCCATACTGCCCAAAGTAATTTATAGATTCAACGCTATCCCCATCAAGCTACTGATGACCTTCTTCACAGAACTGGAAAAAATGACCTTAAACTTCATATGGAACCAAAAGAGAGCCTGCATAGCCAAGTCAATTCTAAGCGAAAAGAACAAAGCGGGAGGCATCACACTACCGGACTTCAAACTATGCTACAAGGCTACAGTAATCAAAACATCATGGTACTGGTACCAAAACAGAGATATAGACCAATGGAACAGAACAGAGGTCTCGGAGGCAAAACAACATATCTACAACCATCTGATCTTTGATAAACCTGACAAAAACAAGCAATGGGGAAATGATTCCCTGTTTAGTAAGTGGTGTTGGAAAAACTGGCTAGCCATGTGCAGAAAGCAGAAACTGGACACTTTCCTGACACCTAACACTAAAATTAACTCCAGATGGATTAAGGACTTAAACATAAGACCTAACACCATAAAAACTATAGAAGAAAATCTAGGCAAAACCATTCAGGACATAGGCGTAGGCGAGGACTTCATGACCAAAACATCAAAAGCATTGGCAACAAAAGCCAAAATAGACAAATGGGACCTAATCAAACTCCACAGCTTCTGTACGGCAAAAGAAACAGTCATTAGAGTGAATCGACAACCAACAGAATGGGAAAAAATTTTTGCAGCTTACCCATCTGACAATGGGCTGATATCCAGAATTTACAAAGAACTAAAACAGATTTACAAGAAAAAAACAAATAAGCCCATTCAAAAGTGGGCGAAGGATATGAACAGATACTTTACAAAAGAAGACATACATGAGGCCAACAAACATATGAAAAAATGTTCATCATCACTGGTCATCAGAGAAATGCAAATCAAAACTACATTGAGATACCATCTCACGCCAGTTAGAATGGCGATCATTAAAAAAGCTGGAGACAACAGATGCTGGAGAGGATGTAGAGAAATAGGAACACTCTTACACTGTTGGTGGGAGTGTAAATTAGTTCAACCACTGTGGAAGACAGTGTGGCGATTCCTCAAGGACCTAGAAATAGAAATTCCATTTGACCCAGCAATCCCATTACTGGGTATCTATCCAAAGGATTCTAAATCGTTCTACTATAAAGACACATGCACACAAATGTTCATAGCAGCACAGTTTACAATAGCAAAGACCTGGAACCAACCCAAATGCCCATCGATGATAGACTGGACAGGGAAAATGTGGCACATATATACCATGGAATATTATGCAGCCATCAAAAATGATGAGTTCGCATCCTTTGTAGGGACATGCATGAACCTGGAAGCCATCATTCTCAGCAAACTGACACAGGAACACAAAATCAAACACTGCATGTTCTCACTCATAGGCGGGTTTTGAACAATGGGAACACATGGACACAGGGAGGGGAGCACTACACACTGGGGTCTGTTGGGGGGAAATAGGGGAGGGACAGTGGGGGGTGGGGAGTTGGGGAGAGATAGCATGGGGAGAAATGCCACATATAGGTGAAGGGGAGGAAGGCAGCAAATCACGCTGCCACATACGCACCTAGGCAATAATCTTGCATGTTCTTCACATGTACCCCAAAACCTAAAATGCAATAAAAATAAATAAATTAAAAAAATAAAACACAGGATAGGTTTTATGGTCTGACCAGAGCATTGTGATAGGTTAATACATAAATATTTTACCTAGCACACTGGATAAAAAATATAGGTCAACAATTTTAGATGTAGGTAAGCTCTTCTGAATTCAGCTTGACATTCTTCATGCATCTATGGTCTACAGGTCAGCTAGGAGGTTCTCTAGGGTGACAAGAGCAACTGAGTCATGTGTTTTTCATCTCCTAGCATGCTAACGGAACTTAATTACATACTTCCAAAGGCAATATATGGTGCACCCATCCCAGGATCTTTCAAAATGTCATCCAATCATGGCATCAGGCTCAAAGTCATGAAATTGAGAATCTGTATCAATCTTAGATGCAGCTCTTCGGATATACTCTCTTGGCTCCAGACACCTGTGAAAAACCTAGGAAAGAAAAGTTACCTTTCCTGTGTACCCCAACAGATAACTGTGAGATAGAACCAGAAAAACTACAAAATCACTCTCATTTTGAGGAGAAAACAGAGGGAAGATTGCAGTCACTGCTTTATGACAATTCTGAAATCCAGTAAGGCAAATGTCACTAGGCCTATTTATTCTAGGAACAGAGAATTTTCTTGATCAGGGCTTGGTTCTGCTCCCTAGAAATCAGTCCATGATTCATTGCATTTCTTGCCTTTCATCTCCATCCATTTGGATGTCCTTTTATTTCCACTCTTTTGGCCACTTCTGAAAATGTTATTGAAAAATATATCTCTGAGGACGTTTCTTCCCATTCCTGTTGAAAGAAACATAGGGACCCATAGATCTTTTTAAAAATTTTGAAGTACCCCTTTTATCCTTGCAAGCAGTGCCTTTGTTAGTCTAATTCACTTTAAAATTTTATAGTTTTCAATAAATTTGATTATATCAGTTTCATTCATCAAAGGTCATACCCACCGAACTCTATACTTTGCTTGGGTATGCCAGGCTGCTGTGGGGTACACTTATGATTTTTAGAAACCCTTTTGCCTAGTTGAGAGGGTATAATATATGCTATCTGAATTTTCTCAGATGTTTTAAGAAGGCGTCTTACAGCCATATCCTTGATTTTGACATTGCTTCAGATCATGTTTAATAATATTTTATAAATCATGGAAACTAGATATTAAAATCGGTTTTATTTTCCAACACAGGTTTAGGCAAGTTACGTGCCTCTGCTTCTCGGGTTTTGTGAGTGACTATCTGGCATAAGGGGTGGGGAACAACTGGCCGTGTACATCTCATGCTCTAGGAGGCCAGCTCTTGTCTTATTCTCATGGCATGCTATAATTCTGAAAATGGACAGAAAGGAGGAAGGCCTGAGACCTGGTATATGGTTACTTCCATTGCAATCTATTGGCCAGCTCAGATTCAAGCATTAGGAAAATAAACTGCTTCTATGGGAGAGTAAAGAGTGGTAGGCATTTTTGCAATATGCCATAGTACTATTAATAATAACATGAACTATTGGCTGAACTTACACAGCATCAGACAATCTGGAATTGATTGCTGTCTTTTGTGTTCTCTGTGAGCACCCCACATGATGTGAGAAATAGAAATGAACAGTGATTGGAGACCAAGGAATGCTTTCTGCTCCTACCATCTGTTAGGATTTCTCTCTGATAGCTTATTTAGTCTAAGAACAAGGATCACTGGGCCAAAAAACATGAACAGAGTTTATGTACCAACCTGGGCATTAGAAACGGCAAATGCAAAATATCATATATACCAAAACAGTTAAAAATAGTCCCTCATAAGACACAAATTACTGTGACTTTTAGATTACTGGAGTCAAAAAGAAGTTCTCCAAGAGGAAAAATAAACAGATCTCCAACAAAAAGATCATAATTAGAATGACTCTGAATTTTTCAACAGCCACAGTGGAAGCAAGAAGATAAAGGACCAATGCCACTTAAGTTTTGAAGACAAATATTTACACACTAGAAATCTATACTCATACAAACTACCAACCACATGAAAGGTCAAGAATTTTTAAAAATCTGCTTCTCTCATACACTTTCTTAGGAAGTTATCCAAGGTTATGATCCACCATTAAGGGAGTAAGACAAAAAGAATAAAGAAAGAAATAGAGAAAAAAAGAAAGAAGGGAAGGAAGGGAGAGAGGGAAAGAGAGAGAGACAATATACACCAGAAGCAGATCTCATGCTGAAGATAGGAGAAGAAAATTCCTGGACGATGGTGTGATGGTCGAAGTGCATCCTGGGATCATTTCTGTGTCCAGGTATAAAGGTAAACTTGTTTAGTTTAGAGTAAGTTTAAAAACTTGTAGACAAGGAGAGGAAAGAAATAATTATCTATCAACCTAAGTCAGTGGAATTATTATGTAGATTATGTATATCTGAAATTGAATCACAAAACAGTGAATACCTATGTTTCTGACCTGCTGGTTACACTAAAGCCTAGTGTCTTTCTGCTAATCAATATCTCTGCAAGAGTCTTCTGTTTCCTTTAGGCTACAATAAGGAAGAAAACACAAAATTTCAGAATAAAAAGAATTACCCTAAGTATTCATACATGCTTATATATTCACAGAAGTATTCCTGGCAAGATACTTGGCAAGCAGAGAAGACTGATTTCCTCTGGATAGGGAAAATGGCTGGGTGGTGGGATATTTGACCGTTTTCACTATTTACCAGTTCCACTAAGATAGAAGAGGCACATTTTTCAAATGTAAACCTTTTCATTATTTTATTTTTTAAACATTGGTTTAAAATAGAATGTAAAAAATAGCTTTTACTATAAGTGATAGAATTGCATAAAATTTTGACTGTCCTGGAAAACTGAGGTTGTCTCCAGAGTACTGGTTCTCACTCTGCTCTGCAATTTGTTGCCCAGCATACCTATAGTCAAACGAGGTAAGCATGTTATTAGACTCAGTTTTCTCATCTGCAGTTCAATAACATTTAACATAATAACATTTAAAATTCATGTTTAGTGTAATTTACATTAAAACGTTATGACTGCATAACTTTCTTGTTTATGTAACACAACTTTTATTTTTTATTTTTTGTTAAATGAACCATTTAGCCCCTAGAACAGTATCTGACATTGAGTGAACACCAGAGATTTGTAAAGTGAATGACTGAATATAAATCATCTCAATTATTATTAAAACAATCTGCTGAAAGTCTGACATTTTAGGCAGAGATTGATGTTGGTTAAGCCGTTAATATGCAATTGTGCCCTTTTTGGAGCTGCAGCATGTATCAAAGTCCTTACAGTTGAACAATCCAGAATGTAAAGTTTTGTTCAGACAGAAGCTGTTGTTTGTTTGCTGTTATCTCTTCCCTCTCCCTTACTGACTGCAATGATCCATATTTAGCCCCAAACTTATTTGTGATTAGATGCTGGAGATCATTAGTCCAATCAGCATCAACAAGTTGCCTTATATTGTTATGACTTAACAACCTGAACAATTCAGATTCTGTAGAGAAAACCTATACCAATTTGTCAAACGAAAATCTGATTTGCAAGAGTTGGAAATCATTTTTTTACATATTTGTAATAGATGTCTGTTTCTGATTCAATCTAAAAAAATAAATCCCTAGCACAATTTGACTGTGTGAAATTTTGGGTAGCATTAAAAAGCTATTTTTAGCCGATTAATGAAAAAGATGTTGCAAGAAATATATCAAAAAACCTAATTAATGTTCATCTGCTCTGTGACTGCTTTTCTGTGGGTGACATTTGTGAAAATCATTTATTTTTCATTTCATAGAACACATGACTTTGGAAAAAGTTTTGAAGGCTACATTAAAAAGGTATAGTTAGAGGGGAAAATATTCTAAAGTTGAATAGTATTGCTAATTCTATGGGTAAAGTCATTTTGTATATTTAGTATTAAATAATCTCAGGTTTCTATATGTTTTTAGTAGAAAAGATACATACATTATAACTTTTCCAAAGACATTAAAATAGAGAAAATAAAAATGTATATGCACACACATTCAATTATTCAACAGCTACTTATTAAGTATCAGTGAAGTATAGGCACTGTATTTTTGCTTGGGAGATATAAATATGGATTATATGTTAATAGTATTTTCTTCATTCCCAGTAGCTTCATATATGTGTACCTAAATAAATATAAGCAACAATTTTTTTATTAAAAGAATGCAAATCTAAAATGCATACCCAAGATATATAAGATTAGGGTTAATACTTCCATTTCTTAAAGTTCTAGCAAATTTTGCTCAGGTGAAAAGCTCTTGAGTTACATTCTAATGCATTATTGATAAAATCCTACATCGATAAAATCCTCATTCATCCTCTAATCTGCTTATTTTTCAACAGCTCATTCATTAATTACTTCATTCCATAAATGTTTCTTGAGTTCCTACTGTGAGCTCAGCACTGCTTTAGGTATTAGAGATACACTGTGAACAAAACAGTCACAAGTCTCTACTTCCATCAAACCTAGTCTGTTATGGAGCTGCAAATCACAGAATTAAAAAGGAACTAAGTGGAATGAGTAGATCCTCCCTGGCTGGGTCAGCTAACACATTGCCCAACATGAAAGGGAAAATGAATGGTCAATGTACTTTGCCAGTATGGGCTATCAGTTATCTGGCAGTTATGACTAAGCCATTGCTACAATTATTCAACCAAAACTCTTCCCACCTCAAACCCTTGGCTTCATCAGCCATCCCCAATTCTCTAAATTACTAACTTTTTGTTGAATTACTGTATGTAACGTACTCTCCATGCCCACTACTCATCTCCGTCCTTACCTCACCCAGATCCCTTTTAATCCCAAGGCCTGGTGTTTTTATCTCCTAGTACTTTTCACAATCTATTTATCTTACTTGCTTTGAGTTCCTGGTTTACTGTCCCTCTCACCTACCAGAAGGTATGCTTTGTGAGGGCAAAATCCATAACCATCTTTTTACTGTTACCAAGCACAGTGTCTAGCATATAAAAGAATCTCTGTAAATAACGAATAAAGCAAGCTATGAAACATTTAAAAGATATATGGAAGGGTGAAGAAGCCTGCAAGTAGTGAGCAGAGAACTCTACGGACATACAAAGAAAATGTGACCCAGGTTAAAGATAGCGTATAAGGAAGGCAGCTACAAATTTCCTGTTCTTAACAAAAAAATACTTTTAACAAAAATACCCAGAACACTATTTTTGCATGAGACTCAAACTGATTACCCATTTTGTACTTAATTTCTATGAGATTCTGCCTCTACTCTCGCTCCATATAAATCTCTATAGTAATCTCTCCTTCTTCAGCTAACCTGGATGAGACTCAGTCAAATAACCTATCTACAGGAAATACCTTATTTGACTCATGAGTTGCTCCTTTAGAGACTTGTGTCACAATATCTGTGATATAGGATAAGTTAAAAAAATCCTCTCCTCAGAGAACTGACATATTTTTCCTAATAGTATTAAACTAGTAAGAAATGAAATTTTTCTAGTGATGTGAAAAGACTTTCCCTAGTCTAGTAGTTTAAAATCAGTCCAGACTGTGTTGATGACCTTCTGTGCAATCTGGAGACATTAGAATATTTCCTGGTGGTAATTTATCTCACAATCATAAAACCACAATACACGAGTTAGGTCTCAATCATCAGCAAGAGGAAGAAATTTAATAAAATAGAAAAGCTTTTTGGCTACTCTAGATACTCAGCTCAATTGAGTTATTCTCAACTGACAGCAGGTTATAGTTATGAGACTTAAACTCTAAGGAATTTGGAGGTTTATTATCTCAGAAATTACCTGTCCTCTCACTGACTACACACGTAGTGGCTGAAGATTGCTCCGTTTTAGAGATAACAGGTTCTAATTTTTATATTTAGGTACTAGAAATAGAATATTTTATCAAGTGCTCTACACGCTAATGGAACTTCTTAGCTTCGACTGCACTGAGGGCTAAACATTCCACTCATAAGCTAATGAAGGCATTTTGAGATTTATATAAACTCCAGAAATTTGCCATGAGTTATTTCTTACGGATATTTGGAGGATTTGTGAGACTTGTGATTTGCATAGAATTCCAGAGGTTAATTTTTATAAGCAAGTAGTACAGGTAAATAAGGTTGGTTAGTACTTTCATTTTTCCAAGACTTAAATAGGTCTTTCATAAACAATTGGAAAAAAAGTTTTTTATTTTTATAGTTTTGTCTTTGAAGTTCTAGTGAGATAAGAGAAAACGTTTGGCAAGTTGTTGGCTGTGTTCATTCCAGTTGGGGGCAGATGTGGCAGTTGCAACTGGGTGAAATGAGACTTCTTTCTCAGTCATAGGTTTGGCAGGATGCCTTCCCCTTCTCCTTCTGGCAGAAAAAGAAGCAAAGTCCTCATCATCTCCCACATAAGCACATACAACTACTGCCATTGGTATTTTCTGATGTCACTACAGATGACTCTTACCTATCTCAGGTCAGTTTTTTCTCTAGGGTTCTGGATCCTATCCCCTCTTTCCTTTTTAAAAACTCTACTGCTTTTGCAATAATCCTCACCTCCATGGATTTCTCCTCTCAAAGATCTTATCCTCAGAGAATTAACTTATATGGTATCTTAACATAAATACACTGTTAAGAAATAAAATTATTCCAGTGATGTGAAAAGTCTTATTCGACAAGTATCAGCATATAAATGACAGTATTTTTCAGTCCTAAAAACAAACAAAGGAAACGTCCCAAGGCCCAGTGGTATGGTATGCTAGCAAATGTTAACTGATCAGTTTTCCAGGGGTTTGAAAGGAAAGAGGCTGGTTTATAGCATTTTCCAATGTCTATGTTATGATTATCTAACGATGGCTGTTTCAAGTTACCAAGGTACTATCTTGGAATACAGAGTTGGAAAGAAATGTGCAGTAGCACACCATTATAAATTATCCTCCCACTGTACAGAAACAATAGATGTAGATGACCTCAAGGGCAAATGTGATGGACTGGATGTTTGTGTACCTCCGAATTCATATATTGAAACCCTACCCCTTAATGTGATAGCATTTGGAGATGGGCCTTTAGGAGGTAATTAGGTTTAGATGAGGGCATGAGGGTAGGGCCCTCCCAATGGAATATTCATGCTCTTATAAGAAGAGGAAGAGAGACCAGAGTGCTCACATGCTGTCTCTGCAATGTGAGGATATAGCAAGAAAGTGACACCTTAGTCTTGAACTTCCCATCTTTGAGAACTATGAGAAAGAAATAATTACTGCTTAAGTCATTCCATTTAGGGTGATTAATTTTAGGAACCTGAGCCGAATAATACAGCATAAATAACAGTAAAGTGTTGTAAATTATAACTTTTAAGTTTATTATCATTGTTTTCCCTTTTTCTTATTTTTAAATAATAGATTCAGTAAAATATTTAAACATTATGTATAGGTGATCTAACTCAGGTCCACAGTTTAAACACCATCAATAGATTATTGGTTTTAAAATATCTCTAACCCTAATCTCCAAACTAAACAAAACAAAACAAAACAAAACAAAACAAAACACTCTCTATACCCCACAATAATCTGTATAATTGCCTTCCTGGCTTGAATGCTTAAGACGCATTGAAACTTAATGTATACAAAACAGAACTCTTCCTATAAAAAGTCTGTGCCTTTAGGAGTCCTATATCTTATCCTTACTAGTTCATGATATTACAAGGTCCTGAGTTACTCAAACTGAAAAGCTACACATCTTCCTTCCTTTTTCTTTTCCTACCTCCCAAATCCAAGTAGAGTATATTCTATTTTAAAAATATTTCTCAACTCCATTCATTTCTCAAATTACCACCTTTAACTAATCTGTTGATTGGGACTCCCACATCCCTCTTTTCTCCCTGCCTCATCATTTGCCCTCTTAATATCTGTTTTCCAAACTTTTCAAAATACAATAATATCTAAATTTTTTAAAGTACCTATTAAGTACTTATTAGGATTGTTCCAGAGTACTTTAAATTTTAAACCCATTGAATTCTAACAGCAAATCTATGGATTAGGGCATTATTTTTATCCACATCAACTTGATGAGGAAACTAAGGTGTAGATGCTTGAAAGACATCATCCTCTGTCACATAGCCGATAGCTAATATGAGAAAATCCAGCATTCAGCCCAAAGCTATATTGTACCTGACCATAATCTGATAACCAATATTGATCTGCCTCCACGAAAATCAGACCATCTTTTTCCTCTAACACTAAGCCCCTCATTCTCCATCCCCCCACAAGCCCCCAAGTTGTTCTTTAAATGTATATAAAATTCCAAAGTTCTTATACTTGCTCGCAGTGTTCCAAATGATCAGTCCTCTGCTTATCTGTCACTATTAGCTTCCTAAAGCTGCCACAACAAATTACCCCAAGCTAGGTGGCTTAAAATAACAAACTTTTCTCTAGTCATTCCAGGGGCCAGAGCTCTTAAATCAAGCTGATGGCAGGTTCTCACTCCCTCTGACTCTGGAGGAGATATCTCAGTTCCTTCACATTCCTTGGCCCCATTGGCTTATGGCTACCGTATCTTTTCAATCTCTGCCTCAGTTTTCATATCATCTTCTTCTTTTCTGTGTTTTCTCTTGTCTTGTTTGTGTCCTCTCCTCTTCTGCCTTGTCATTTGATTTAGAATCTACCTGAATAATCCAGGATGATCTTGAGATTCATTCTTCATATCTGCAAAGATCCTTTTTTCCCAATAAAGTAATATTCTCAGATTTTAAGGCTTTAGACATGGACATACCTTTTATGGGGGAGCACTGTATGACTCCTCACATGCTCCAAACTCACACTGTATATCTTCCCATCTCCATCAATTAGGCTTTGGACACACTGGCTTTCTTTTTATTCCTAGGAGATAAGAAGCTCACTTTACTTCAGGACCTTTGTAGTAGCTCTACCCTGTGCTTAGATTCATCTGTCACAGAAACTGAAAGTCCAGCTGCTTCTCATTCTTCCGATTCCGGTAAAATATCACTCCCTCAGAGAAGCTTCCCTTCCCACCCAATCAGAAGTCACAACCCTGTCATATAACTTTGTTTAAATTCTCTATAACTCACTCACCCTCATCTGATATATTTATTTTCTAGTTTATTTGTTCATTCATTCATTTATTTAAAAATTATTGGCTGCCACTTTCAAGAAAGTTTAATACAAATTGTGATCTTGCCTCTTTAGTTCAGGTTGTTACTTCAGGACACTCAAATTATAATTCTGGATTAAATTAGTAAATCTATGAATAAGTTACTAAATACACTTTGTGTTGAATGTGGAAGGACAGAATTGTGCTCCCATCAGGAGTAAAGTTACAGCACAGTATCCGTATGGTGTCTTGACATGGGTGGAAATCCTGTGATTTCTTTCTGCATCACTGATAAGAGTGGTTTCAAGAACGTTTTTCCTTTGTGACAGTGCAGGTAACTGAGAGAATGATTACCTCTCTGTATCAAAGCAGGTCCTGACGAAAAATTGAACGCAAGGCAGAGTTCTAGAGACTGTCTGCTTCTTCCATTGTTCATCTTTCCCAGATGCACAGGGGAAAGTCATCGCTAATAAAATAAGATTTGGTCATGAGGGTGTTGAAGAGGAAATATTCATGATCCAGATAAGTCATTATGTACAGTGCCTACTGCAGTGCTTTGTACAGAGTAAACAATCCAAAACAATGTACACATTGTTTTCAAATAGCTTACAAAGGAGGTAATTCTAAGTGTGTATGTTAACCTAAAAGACTCATCAGTTTTCTGGAAATCAGCACCCTCATCTGACCAAAAGGGGTCAGAACCAGGGATGAACCAGTGTTAGGGTTAGGCATGGGGTAAAGGGGGTTGGCAAATAGCTGATACTTATAATCACTAAAAATATCCAAATAGAAGGCAATAATACTATATTTAATAAAATATGGTTGATCATTTTGCAGAGGAGATAGGAAGAAACTCATTAATTGCAACTTTCACATCTGTGGGTGTGTGAAAACTGTGGATACATACATATGCGCATCAAGATTTTTATGGAAACACTAACAAGTGAAGAATTAATAAGGTGAATATGATATGATAGCCTTGGCAACCAAACTAAGTTCTTGCTAAACAGAGGGAAAGCTCAAAAAGAGGAAATACAAGACAGATAAAAGAATCGCTATAGAATTCTGAGAAATGTTAGTGACAGCATCAAGAAATTAATAAACTATAATTACCTAGAGATTGTTGTATCATTTTGGAATTGTTTATGTCTTGAGAAAATTTAAAAAGGCTTGATCATTCTAAAGAAAATAATGAAATTCAAAATTCCAGAGATGTTTGAAAGAATGTCAGTAAATAAAGTACTCAAATATAACTGTTAGTATTCAAGGGTGAATGCTAAGTCCTAAGTGCTAAGTGGTTACATGGGACCCCGGAATCACACTGCAGGTGAAACAGTGACAGAATGGGCACTTCTAGTAAGAAACTGATGACTGGCTCCACATCAATGCACTCAGGGACTGGAGGTAGAGCTTTTGGAAACAGGTGAGTTACTAATGTGAAATTCAAGTGATTAAAAGGTTTGACACCAAAGAAACTAACTTCATACCACATTTTGGCATTCTTTGTCTCAGAAGAGAATTAGCATTCAGAAACTGCAGCCTCAGAGAACTGTGAGAAGGCTTTCAGGCAGTGAGAAGGAGGAGCTACTGAGAAGGAGGAGCTACCTAGAAGGTAAACGTGGATCTGTAAGCAAGTACTACAACA
Source organism: Aotus nancymaae (assembly GCF_030222135.1). NCBI lineage: Eukaryota > Metazoa > Chordata > Mammalia > Primates > Aotidae > Aotus > Aotus nancymaae. Next base: position 76,819,238 of record NW_026988425.1, read on the forward strand.
CAGAATAAGAAAAGCCACAGTAAGGTAAATACTGATTATCCTTATTTTCTAGGCAGATTTTATTTTCAATGTTGTAGATTTTGCTATTATTCTAGTTTAAATTGACTTATCTCCATTCATGGTTCACTTAATCTTGATTCATTGTAGAAATTCTTAAAAAGTTATCCCTTTTTCAGACAATAGCTAAATTTTTTTTACTATAATTTTTAACCTCGTAACATCAAATACAGTATAAAAAGTAATATTTCAATATTATGCTTTTAGGCAAATATAACATATTCTAATTAATTTTATACTACTTTTTAAAATGAGAAACTATCATGTGAACAAAATTTAGATTATATACCATACTTGATGAACCCAAAAGAAAGACAGGCCTGGGTATGGTTTATAGGGTGTAAATGCTGCCTGCTACAGGATATTTTATTTCAACTACTATCTCAGAAGAAAAAAAGGTGAAATAAAATCAGTGTTATGGAAAATAATTGAACATTTCAGTTTTGGTGCTAGGGGGAATTTATTTTTCATTTTTATTTGAGCAGATTCTATCACTACATGTAGAAATGCCAGCAATTGTATCACCTGGGTCCTACAGAAGCTTGTGACCTTCTAGGGAAGATCTGTCAATTCATTGCTGTTAGAATAGTAACCAGCAGGCCGGGTGTGGTGACTCACACCTGTAATCCCAGCACTTTGGGAGGCCGAGGTGGGTGGATCACAAGGTCAAGAGATCGAGACCATCCTGGCCAACATGGGGAAACCCTGTCTCTACTAAAATACAAAAATTAGCTGGGCGTGGTGGCGTACGACTGTGGTCCCAGCTACTCGGGAGGCTGAGGCAGGAAAACTGCTTGAACCCGGGAGACGAAGGTTGCAGTGAGCCGAGATCGCGCCACTGCACTCCAGCCTGGAAACAGAGTGAGACTCCGTCTCAAAAAAAAAAAAAAAAAAAAAAAAGAATAGTAACCAGCAGTAAGTCAGAGCAGACTGACTTGAAATAATGCAAAACCAAACCAAGATATCATAATGTAATCTAACAGCTTACATAAAAAAGCTAAAATACAAAATTTCAAATAATATTAGCTCTAACCAATAATCACTGGAGAAAAGAGTTATATGGGTTTAAATTGTGAACTTTTTAAATAGTTACATGAAAAAAGAAAATCCTCAGAGTCTTTGTTTTCAAAATTTGAACAGATAGAGCTTCAGCAAGGAAGAATCTCCTCCCCAACTCCTTTGCTGCTTGAGAAATATTTATGCAGATGAAAACAGAAGAAATTTTTCCGTATGAAGAAGATAGTAATGGAACTGGTCATTCTCTTTTTATATCCATATATTGACTGTATGTCATTAAGTTTCTTTGGCTTTTAGAGAATGGCCACATCCACAGAATGACTAGGAGCACAGATAGTCTCCAAATAGTACAGATTTAATATTTGAATGTCTTAAAGATACATTTCAATTATAGAAACAATATTATGAACATGGCCAGTGAGAATCTGAAGCATTTCAACATCCGAGCAGTCACATTTTATTGTAATATAATGAATGTGGGTTTTGGGGCAGACTTACCTGTATTCAAACTCAGGTACTGTTACTTTCAGTGAATCTTTGGACACAAATTTGTCTTCTTCATTTTTAATGTTTATGTGTACGTAGTAGGCATATATACTTATGGAGTACAGGAGACTTTTTAACACAGGCATACAACGCTGGACAAAAATTTTTAATTTCACTTTAATAATGATAATTAATAGTAGTACTAGCACAATCAAAACAGTAACAATAATATTTATTGAACATTTGCTATGTTCTAGGCATTATTCTAAGTTCTTTTCTGTATTATTTTAATTCTCACACAATGAGATCAGTATTATTAATATCTTCATTTTACAGAAAAATATTGTCACCAATTTTTTAATAATAGTCCCCAAGAACTATTTGTATAATAGAATTTCTTGTATATGTTTTTAATTATACACTATGTAAATATGTAAAATGTACACAATAGGTATCTTGAAGAGATAAATCTCTCTTAGTAGGTCTTTATTAAAAGGTAGGTATAATTTTATTACTGTAGACAAATATTGTTCTTTAAATTCATGATAATTGCCTTCCTTCCATCCATCCATCCATCCATCCATCCATCCATCCATCCATCTTTCCTCCCCTCTTGCTTCCTTACCTTCCAGCCTTTCTTCCCTATTCTGCAGCCTTTGCCTTCCTTGCTCCCTTTGTCTCTTCCAATCTTCCTCCCTTTCCTCATTCCCTTTCTCCTTCCTTTGGTCAGATAATCATCCCAGTAACTATTTCTGTGGGACTACACACTGTGCTAGTCATCCCAGTGAAAATCATGTGGTGAATAAGATACAGTTTTTCCCTAGTGGAGCTCATTGACTTGTGGCAGGGAATTGAGGAAGTGTATTAATCTGATCTCACACTGCTATAGAGATATTATCTGAGACTGGTAATTCATAAAGAAAGAGGTTTAATTGACCCACAGTTCTGCATAGCTGAGGAAGTCTCAGGAAACTTTCAGTCATGGAAGATGGTGAAGGAGAAGCAAGCACCGTCTTCACGAGGCAACAGGAGGGAGAGCAAGGCTAGGAAGTGCCACACTTTAAAACTATCAGCTCTGGTGAGAATTCACTCACTATCACTAGAATAGCATTGGGAATAGCCCTCGTGTTCCAATCACCTCCCACCAGGTTCTCCCTCAACACATGGGGATTACAATTCAAGATGAGATTTGGGTGGGGACTCAGAGCCCAACCATATCAGGAGGTAAGCATTAAAGTCATTAAAATACAATTAACCAATTGTTAACATAGAGGCTGATGCTTGAGAACTTGTAACAAAGGGCTTGACCTAGGCTAGGGACTTTTTCTCAGGTTAAATAATTTAACATATAGCAATATAATTATACATGGCTAAATTAATTTTATTGATGCTGTCAGAGATTCAATTTTAATATTAGATAATTTAATATTACTTTGAAAGAGTGATTTACATATTACATTTAACTTACCTAATATCATTTTATAGATGCATTCAATTTTTTTATTTATATTAAAATTAAGACATAGTTTTAAAAGAATACTATCTGCACTTTTCAGAGTGTATGATTATTTTATAGCCACTTTTCCCTTTGGTAATGCACTTTTAGAAATGCAATGAAGAAATAATACTTGATTTATAAAATTCAACATTACAAAAGAAATCTTTTCAGAAATATATCCTGTTAGCATAATTTAAAAATATTTTGGAAGTTGACTTGGAACATCGAAATCATTACAAATAAAATATCCTCATTATGTTGTTGAGTAAGTCACAGATACTATGATTGGAAAAATTGAAAGGACATGAGAATTTTCTCAGAACAGCAAATAAGTCATATTTTCATCATATACTTTGCTTATCTATATACGCTTTGCTTATCTCTGTATAATCAGTCCCATGGGGCATTTAAATTGGTTGGTCCAGTTGAAATGGGATTGTTTGAAATGAATGTATTTCTAGATATTATATTTCATAGTTTTAAAAATATGGAAATGAAATAAAACTCAAGTTCAGTTTCTTAGAAGAAAATTGGACTGTGACTTGAATCTACAGGATAGAGAACTCAGATGTATTATTGATTTACTACCACCAAATTTATGGTTATTTATTTATTTCTGTGCTGCTTCAGGCCTTTATTGGAAGTTAACAAAGTTTTGATTATTCAATTTTGCTGTTTGAACTGAGAAAGAATAAGTAGTATTGATGGTTGAGAAAGGTTGCTATTTAATAGCAATACAGGAAGTATGAATGCTTATCTGCACTTATTTTCTCCCTACTATAATGCAATGAACATAACAAAAATTCTTAATGGTTTAAGACCAGAAAAAAAATAATTAGCTCTATTCATTTCTTTTAATGCTGTGTAACAAATGATCACAAACTTACTGGTTAAAGTCAGTGTAAATTTATTATCCCACAGTTTCTGTGGGATAGGAATCTAAGCCTAGGCTAACTAGGTCCTCTGCTCAGGGTTTTCACTAAGCTAAAATCAAGTTGTCAGTCAGGTTTGCAATCTCAGTTAATGCTTGAGATTCTCTTCCAAGCTACTGGCTGTTGGCAGAATTCAGTTCCTTGGAGCTGTAGGACTGAAGTCCTCATCTCCTAAAGGTTTCTGGTGGTTCCCTGTCTAGTGACAGGGATTCTCTTTTACAAGCTTTTCTTCTGTCCCTGATCTCTAGACTCTCCTTTAGTGGGCTCATCTGATCAGGTAAGGACCACCAGGGTAATCTCTCTTTTGAATAACCTAAAGTCATCTGTCTAAGGACCTTAATTATATCTTCAAAATCTCTTCATCTTTGCCATATAAACTAATCATGGGCATGATATCCCATCATTTTCACTGGGCCCACCCACACTCAAGGGGAAAGGAGAATTCTACCTAGCAGGGGAGATTTCCCCAGAATTACTGCCACCTGGATCATTTTTAAATACTAATAGACACAGAGAATACCATTGGGAGAGAATTATACAGTAATTGATATGCCTCCAATAAATTAGTTGATATTAAAAATAAATTTTTAGTAAACTTTATAACTTCAGAAATATAAAAAAACTGACTTTAATTAGAAAAAAGTATCAAAAAACAGTGCAACATGCATTTTATATTTTTGTTATAAAAACTAAAATATGACAATATTTTTATGAACAGGTATTTATGTGTTGTATCATATTTATGTATCTATTTTAAATTAGCAAAAATATTGGTGAATTTAATTTTTAGGCACAGCAGTAAGACTTTTTTTTTTTTTTTTTTTTTTTTTTGAGGCAGGGTCTTGCTTTGTTGCCCGGGTGGAATGCAGTGGGATGATCTCGGCTCACTGCAACCTCTGCTTCCTTGGCTCAAGTGATCCTCCCACCTTAGCCTCCAGAGTAGCTGGTACTACAGGCAAATGCTGCCATGCCAGGTTAATTTTTTTTTTTTTTTTGTGGAGACAGGGTTTTACCATGCTACCCAGGCTAGTCTCAAACTCCTGGGCTCAAGTGAACCATTCACCTTGGCCTCTAAAAGTAGATTGTTCTTATATTTTCCTTTCCTCGTGGAGTAAAACAAAAATTGTTTCATATGAATACACTTTCAGAATAGGAAGGAACACAGTTAACTGAAATTTACAATGGTCTGGAATTAAGCTGCTCCCAAAGTCATGAATTGTTTCACCTTTGGCTGATTACCTCCCATTTATTGAAAATCACAGAAAGTTCAGGTATAGTGGCTTACACCTGTAATCGCAGCAATTTGGGAGGCTGAGTAGGGCTAATCACAAGGTCAGGAGTTCAAAACCAGACTGGCCAACATGGTAAAACCCCATCTCTACTAAAAAAAAGTACAAAAAATTACCCCTCACCCCGGGTGCGGTGGTGAGTGCCTGTATCCCAGCCACTTGGGAGGCTGAGGCAGGAAAATTGCTTGACTCTGGGAGGCAGAGATTGCACTAAGTTGAGACTGTGCCACTGTACTCCAGCCTGGGCAACAGAGAGAGACTCTGTCTCAACAAATAAAAGGAAATCAGAGGATATAACGCTGCATGCTCTATTTGAAATATTCTGACTTCTGTAATTTTTTAAAAATACAGTATTAGAACCATAAGACTTCACACTTAAAATACTTAAGAACTTAGATAAAAAATATATGTTTATAAAGTAAATACAAAATATACAACAATAAAACTCACAAATGTTGAAATGATAAAAGGATACATATACATAACACAGATTAACAATAATAACAAAGTAGATTATATATATGTATATATAATTATGATATTTAGAATTCTTCCTTTGAATTCATACACAAATAGAGCATCAGGGGCTTCTGTTCATGAATTATATATAACATTTAACTTCCAGTTTGCTTATTTTTTTAAGACCTATTAACAAACAATTAATAAATAACAAGGTTAGTCTTTTCTTAAGTATATCTACAGTAACTTTAGAAGAAAGATATTCCTAGCACCTTTTATATTTATTTACTTTTACAATTTTTTGTGTTTGGGGAATGACTTTTAACATTTCTATTGAATCAAATGTATAAAAGAGTTTGGAAAGGCTGGCTGTAGGAAATTATTTTCATGCTGTACCAGATTAACAAGTACAATTTAGAAAAGTCTTCCCTAGGTACATAACGCTTTTTCAGTAATGTTTATTGAAATGAATATGAATTTGTAGAAGGCCACATAATACCGTCTGAACATGGACTTTGGAGTCAGACAGAACTTAAAGGCTCAGACATTTGCCAAATGAGTGACTTTGGCTTATATTTAATCTTTTGGAAGATCAATTTGTCTTTAAAGTAATATAATATAGAAATGATATATGAAAAATGATTAGCATGTTATCAGACACAAATTATTTTCTGAGCAAGTGTGGTTAATATTGTCCTTATTAGAATATGAGCATCCTATATTTTCTGATAATATCAAAATGAAATTCTTGACTCTAATTTTACTCTTGCCTTACGAAGCATTGGAAGAGATTGTAACAATAGTGTAAACAAAACAACACAAGAGTTCATGTTTGGCATAAGATGCTCTTGGTTAAACAGATGAAAGGTCTGTGTTGTTTAACTATCTGCATATCAGTCCCATATTGATAATATTGTACATTGTTTCTGTGATTTGGAAAACCTGGGCATCATTTCAAAGCTTCATGTTAAGAGCTGGAAGGAAAACTATATTATGTCAACATGACCTACTCCTGATTCATGACCCTTTAATTTTAGTAGTACTTGTGTTTTTTCTTATAAGCTTAAGGAACAATAACAAAAAAAAGGTACAAGTAATTGAGATTTTGAGATCATTTAAGAATTCATCACTTCAAATTAAAAAAAAAAAATTCTTGTGCTCCTTTGGCAGCACATATACTAAAATTGGAACTATACAGAGAAGATTAGCATGGCCCCTGCACGAGGATGACACGCAAATTCGTGACGCATTCCATATTTTTTTAAAATAAAAAAAATTTAAAAAAAGAAAAAAGATGTCTTTATCCAAGATAGAGATCACCTATAATTGCTAGGTAACTCTGGGAGATGTTGACATTCTACTTGTCACATTTTATCAAAACATGTTATGTCATTAGCAAAGACAAATGCCTACCCGATCTCCTGAACTAAGTTCTGATCTCACTTTGCCTTTGCCAACCACTTGATATTCACGTGGGAAATCAATGATCACTGTGCCAAAATTTCCTTTATTTAACAAAAAAAATAAACCCTCAACTAGAGCTTCTGAAATCCACATACTGTGGCTGGGTTCCAAAACCAATACACTGGGACAGTGAGATGTCCTTTGACTCCATCATACTGGATTCTGAATAGCTATTATATATTTACTCAGAGACACAATGAAAAAAAAAAATACTGTCTCTTTGTGAATTGAGACTGCTATGCCTCACCTAAAGAAACAAATATATTATTGAGATATGACTAGGAGAATAAGCTGATTAGCTCATTGATTCAGTCAATATGTCATTATTGAAAACAGTACAGTAACATTCTTTTTACACAAGTTCTAAAGAAAAATGGGGAACAAAATAAATGGTCCTTGTCTTTGAAACACTTAAAATTTTGTTCATAAATTTATAATCAAAGGTTTATAGAAAACATGATTTTAAATTCATGCCCATTATCCAAATTATCCTAATTTTTCTTTGATTGCAATTCTGTTCCTTCACTCTTCAGGCTTCATTCTTTGTGACCTTAGTCAATTCATTAAGCTATTCAAGCTTCAGTTTTCTCATTTGTAAAGCAGACATAATAATAGTACTGAATAATTTTCCTTAGGAAGAAAAATGTGATTGCAAAACACTACTGTCTGGTTGTGAGAGAAAGCTAAATAAGCTCTAGCAATCAAACTAATAATTACAGTTGTCTGAATAATAGTAATCATAATAATAATAAAATTACAATAATAGTTTTTATGTTGGTTGTTCATGATTGAATGTCACTATATTACTGACATTTTAGAGCCAAGATAAAAATGTATTTATAGTCACAGAACAACAGAATATTGCTGTTAGATTAAATACAAAAATCAGGTTACTGCAATACCAATTTTACACAGATGCTGATATTGAGAATGACTATGCTACCTGTCTACTAGTGACTGGAAACCTAGTTCTTTTCTGCATCACTCTGCATTATAATTACACCTAGCATTTATTGTGCACTTACTAGGTCTAAGTAATGGAATAAAAAAACAGCAATTTAATTTTAATTTAATTTAATGTATTTTTACAGCAATCCTCTGATGGGTATATATTACTGCGACTGTCTCTATTACTACATGTGAGGAAACAGCTTCCTCTGCTCTGAGTGGCAGAGCCTGGGTATGAACATGGGTAAGCTGACTGCAGAACCCAAATATATAACCACCCTACCAGGTGTATAAATTTGTACATATGTTTCTCAGTGTATGTGTTTAATTACAGAAATGGAACATATGAGTTAAATACATATGTGGTAATTTTTACAGAATTTCATTGCCATTAATTTACTTCTCTTCCTTAGGCTTTAAAGAGCATATATTCTAATGTTTTTTAAACTTTTACATATTTATTTACAATGGTGACTCAGAATAATGAGAAATTAGTGACTTAGAAAAGGAATTCAGAAATAATCTGGGTTCAGATGACCTGGAGGTTAACATTTTTAAATCAAGAAGCAAAATTAAATTGATCTAAATAAATAAATCTGGTATATTATTTAGTAGGAAGAAGTTCATGTTCTTTAACAACAAGAGGAGGAAAAAGGTGAACAAATGATACAGACATGGAATTGGGAAAAATGGTTCCTTCTATATAACAAGATAAATTTTTTTTTGAGACAGAGTCTCACTCTGTTGCTCAGGCTAAAGTGTAGTGGTGTGATCTCAACTCACTGCAACCTCTACTTCTCTGCTTCCTGGGTTCAAGCAATTCTCCTGCCTCAGCCTCCAGAGTGGCTGGCATTACAGGCATGTGCCAGCATGCCTAGCTAATTTTTGTATTTTTAGTAGAGACGATGTTTCATTATGTTGGCCAGGCTGATCTAGAACTCCTGACTTCAGGTGATCTGCCTGCCTTGGCCTCCCAAAGTGCTGAGATTACAGGTGTGAGCCACTACACCCAGCCAACATTTTTAAAAGGATGTAATATATAAGAGTTCAGTGACAAACAGTCCCATATGTATTCCTTAAATATGCTATGAATCTATATGTCAATTATCAATACCAAAGATTGGGAAACAATTCTCCATGACGCTCATGAGCTTCTGGATGTCTTGCAAGAAGGGCTGAATTCCTTTGTTTCAGAATTTCTTTTCAGGGCTATTTTTGTGCAAAATGTCTTGGAAGACAGAGATAAATGGTACCTCTCTCTGAAACAAAGGGCAAGCAGGGCTTACTATCCAGTGTAAAAGACTCAGGCTCCTTAAGTGCAGCGTTCCTTTCCTGTAACAACATCCACTGCATATGCAGGTGTTACCTGTCTCTTTATCACCTTAAGGATTGGACTCAAAGAATAGATACCAAATATGCTGATAATTATGCTGCTTACTGTGTTGAGAGAAATATACATTTGCCCATGACCCAGGAACCTGTCTTTTGCCAGTGTATAGTTAGGGTTCTCCAGAGAAACAGAACCAGTAGGATATCTATAGATATATAGAAAGAGATGCATTATGAGGGATTGGCTCACAGGATTATGGAGGCTGAGAAGCTTGCGAACTGCTAAGGCCTAGGAAAGCCAATAGTGTAGTTCTAATATAAGCCCATTTGCCTGAGAACTAGGGGATCCAATGTTGTAAGTCCCAGTCTAAGTCTGAAGGTCCAAGAACCAGGAGAACCAACGACCAAGAGCAAGAGAAGATGGATGTCTTAGCTCAAGAAGAAAAAACAAATTTACCCTAAGGTGAGGTGAAGAGATCGCTTACCACTAGGGAATATATCCAAGTCACGCAACAAAGTATGTTAGTGGTGCAAGTTATGAGTCACATGGCACCAAACTATGTTAGTGGTGGTGAATCTATAGAGTCTCTGGAAACCTCAATTGTTGTCTCCTCAGAAGAAAGAACTGAACTGAGGGGCAGAAGGCAGAAGTACAGTCAGGCAAGTTTTAGAGCAGGAATGATAGTTTATTAAAAGCTTTAGGGCAGGAACAAAAGGAAGGAAAGACTTGGAAGAGGTCAAGCAGGTGAGTAGAAAGACAAATGCACAGTTTGAGCTTCAGGTTTGGGGTTTTACATGCTGGCATGCTTCTGGGGTGTTGCATCTCTTCTCCCCTGATGTTTTCCTTGGGGTGAGCTGTCTAAATGCGCAGTGGCCTGCCAGCTCTTGGGAGGTGTGCATGCACAGTGTGTTTACTGACGTATGCATAGGCCGTCCCCCCTTACCGACTGAATGTCTCCAGGAGGTCATATACCAGTAAATTCCGCTATTTTGCCTCTTAGTGCACATGCTCAAGTTCACTCACGCAACTCCTGAGATCTAATTAGTATGTGTATTTTTCAGTATTCTACACTCTATCTTAGTATGTGTATTAGTGACTCAAATAAGTCACCACAACAATATTTCATAATTTAGGGAAGCTGCACTTACTCAGACTCCAGGCACCTATTCTTGGTAGTTTTACAACATTTGCGTTTGTAAAATCTATTAAGAAACTTTTCAAGGAAAATTGATAAAACAGAGATAGGAGTTATCTATTTCAGAAACAAAATTCAAAATGCATTTTAAAAGTCTTTTAACAGTACTTATGTATAAAATAAAGCATTTTGTTTTGCCTATATATGTCTATAAATACAATTTTGGGAAGCCTTGCACATCCACACATGATAGTTAATGATAGCATATATCAAGATTCTCAAAATATGCCCTTAAATTCATTATAATTATTTCATAAAACATGTTTGATTATTCTAATATATTATAAATATTGGTCGAATTGCCCTTTAATTGTTTTTAATTAGAGACACTTTTGGCAACATTCAGTCGTTACAGGATTTACCTATTGTTAAATCCATTTTTGAAGTCAAAACTGTCATTTAATGAATACCTTCTCTATTCCAGGGAGTGTACTAGGCACTAGAATTACAAAGATGACTAAAACAATTATCATTTTTTTTTTTTTGCATATAACACAATTCTAAGATAAATATGCTAAATATGATATCTCATTATAATTTTATAAAAATTACAGCAGGATTGAAAAACTGGTATAAAAGTTTATCCAAGAGAATGAGTCATTTTCTATGGATAAGATTATGAAGATGGAAATAATGTAGAATCCTAGAGAAGTAATTATATCTTTGAAGATTGTTTAGGAAATCAAGCCAAGAAGAAGTTTGATAGGTTTAAGGTTGAGAGAGGCTTCATGACAGAAGAAACAAAAAACACAGGCTTAAAATAATAACAGTGGTAAGAATACCTAATGGATGAGAAAGTCTCTGGCATAGCAAGACTGGAGCTTTTGCATGTAAATTTAGAAAACAGGGGCATAAAGATTAATTGGGGACATATTTTGAAGGGTACTATACTTCAAGTGCTGAGAGTACTTGGATAGTTTTCTGCAATAATTGAAGCCACTGGAGATAATTGGATAGGGAATTATATGTATTGATTTTTGTGTTTTGGAAAAAAATTATAAAGCTACATGAAGTTTGGATCAGAAGGAGAAAAGATGAGAGATATAAACTTATTACAATTTTTCATGTATTTCATTTTAAAGTGCTCTTGGCATTTTATTTTTATGTTTAAGATTGCTTTTCTTTAAAATCTTTAATAAAGCAGTTATTAAAGACTTTTATAACATGATAATAAAAATAAAAATCTATCTTAACCTACAACTAGTATCTTCCAAAATGTATAATTAGACCAACACAAGTGTTTTCATTACCACCATTATGATTTAGAGCTGTTCTGGAAGTAACATCCAATATAATCAACAAGAAAAAAATGCATAACAATTATTTATAAAAGAAAAATTACTATAATTATTTGCAGATGGTATGGTGGGATACATGGAAATCCCTAAGATAACTGAAAAAAAAAAAACACTAAAACATATTAAGGAACTTAGAGGATTCAAACAATTGTAAAGGAATATGATATTTTTAACATTATCAGGATATCATCTCTGAGTTAAGTTCCAAAGGTAATGTGAGTTCAATAAATATAATATCATTATATTTTATTTTGAACATATTCATTCTAAAATTTGCTTTAAGGAATAAGGGAGCAAGATTGTCAAGGGAAATGAGGAAAATTTAAAAAAGGTATAATATAGAGGGACTAACTCTACAAATACTTAAAATAAGTTATAAACTATCAGTCACTAAAATCATGATTTAATCTGCTCAATTAGAACAAATGTCCAGAAATAGACACTCATACATCCAATAACTGATTGTGAAAAAAGGATTTTTCAATTACTTATTTGTATAACTGTGTAGCCATCTGGAAAAAAAGTTGAATACAAATCTATCTGGCTTATGAATACATATAATTTGAATATAAATGTACATATTCCGTAATGTATACTAAAACGAGTTTGGATTTCCCAATCTAAATTTACAAATAATTAAAAAACATAGCCCTCAATAAAATTGAGCAGAAGATAAGAACGTACAATTCACTGGCAGAGGAATATCAGTAGCTATAAAGCACTGTTATAGAAACTCCACTCAAGAAAAATGCATATTCAAACTACATTTATGATCCATTTTTTTACCTACTTTATTTGCAAATATCAAAAATTTGTAAAATATTGCTTTGGCTAAGTTGTGGGGAAAACTAATTTTCTTACATTGCTGGTAGGAATTTAAATGGGTATATTCTCCACTGAGGGAAATTTGACACTATCTATCAAAATTATAAACACACATGTCCTGATTGTAGTAATTCTAATATAATAGTGCATGTGTGAAATAAGGGGCTTACAAACTTATTTTTTTCAGCATTATTTCTAATGGTAACAAGCTGGAGGAAAGGAATCCAAAAGATCTAAATGCTCATCAGTAAGTGACTAATTAAATCATAGTACACCCACTCAATGGAATAAGAATGAAGAACTTCTTAGCAAAACTTGTATGGTACCTAGCTGATACAAGTGTCTAACAGTGTGGGAAGAGCATTTCCATCTGAGTAAGAAAAAGTGACTTATTTGTATACATACAGAATATCCCTGGGAAGATGCACAAGGTATTAGTAATGTCAGCTGCCTTAAAGGAAAGGGACAGGGTACCTGGAGGCAAAGAAAAGAACAAGACTTTCTAATTAATTATTTCATACATTTTTTTTTCAAATTTTAACTGTTAATGTATTTCTTAGTCAAATTAATTACTAAATATAGTTACAAGTAATAGACATGAGATAGGCATTCCCATTTTTAAAGTGATGAGTATTTCTTTTTAAGTCTGAATTACCTAGATGTGTAGATGTTGGTGTCATTGGTGAGGTGGTTGAGGTATGAAGTTGTGAAAATATATGTTGTAATCGCTTTCTCAGGGTTGGTCACTAGAATTAAAGGTCCTACTGCATGTCATTTTTGAGTCCCTGCAACATTAGTATCATGTTTGCAACATGCATGGCACTCAATATCATACATTGAAGAACTACAGAGGCAGCAAATTTAATTACTAGCAAACAGTAAAGAGCCACTGTCCTCACAAAGGTGTCTTGCTGAGGAGTCCAGGATGTCATTAAAACTCCCACCAAGAATTATGTAGAATAGTTTGCATATAAATTGTAGACTTAGTGGTAGGAAATGGATTACAGCTCACAAGTTCAAATTTTAGTATCCTTCAACAGTTCGAATCACCTGGAAAAGACCTTGAGTTCAACTATTCAAATTACATGGGTGAGTAGCATGCTGGATAATATCTGAGCTATACTTGACAAGAAACAATTGCAGGGGAAAATGAAAATAAAATAATAAAACGTAAATAGAATCTTCTAAAATGTGATAAGCTTTTACCCATTAAAAAACTTATAATGGGAGCTGTTAATCTTTATCTGAGAAATCATGTATTCCCTTATGATATAAAGGAGTTAAAGATTTGAGCTCCTGCCTAGAGAAAATATAAAAGATCTCTCTTTACTCCTTGTGAATAAAGTGTATTCCTTTAAGACGAGATAAAGTGTCTTTCATATTATATGCCTTTTAAATATTGTAAATTGGATTTTCTTTTTTTAGTATTTCAGGCTTACTTTGTATATTTTAGGATTCTACATCCTTCAAAAATGTAAGCCATTTTCTCTAATTTTTAAAATTCTTGAGAATTTGATTCACTCTTCTGTTAATATCAATAATACCTCCTTAGGTCAAAGAAGTTCTTTTGTAAAGAATATATATGACTGAGTATATTTAAAACTTGGGATTTGGAAATCCAAACTTACCAGAAGGCTGCTTTTCCGAAACTTGCAAAACTATGTAGCCTTTAAAATATTTTCTTAACGTTTTGTGAAACTATCTATACCGTATCACTTTGCTTTAAAATAGTGGTATCTTAAACCTTGAATAGTCTGGTTTTCTATGGCCTGTGATATAATAATAGGTGTAAATATAGGTATAGCAAAATAGAGGTAGAAACGTCCTTTCCTCTCCGGAAGACAGCTCTTCTGGAAGCCTTGGACCAACCCAGTTCTCCCCTTTTCTTGCTTGTAATTCTTAAGAATACTGTAGAATGTACTGAGAATATGATATTCTGAGACAGGGAGGAGCTCTCTGAAACAGCACATGCCTTATTTCTGTCCCTCCTAGGGAATGTCACATCTTGGGGAAATAGCCTGGTCTTTGTTCCTTTCTCCCATAGAAGCAGGATGTTTTTCAAAGCTGTGTCCGGTGTGTCACATGACCCCTGTGGTACATAATTTGGGGTGGGCTGCCTTTTGGGATCCTTCAGCTGTGGTGCAAAGTGGAGCATGTGCAGTCAGGACATCATCCATCTTGGGCAATAATGGGCACAGCGATGGTGATTGGCATAGTGATGGTCTTTACTATTTTCCATGCAGTGGTAGCCATCTTTTGGGATTGGTGGTTAGCAAACCTGCTTTGTATTCTCCCACTGTATGTGCACAGAATGATGGAAAGCCGCATCCAGGAAATTTTTTATGTTTGTTACAAAGCTACATTTTTAGGAAAGGGGTTTCAAAATCTATTCCACCATCTAATCTCCTACCTGTGCCATTTTTTCTTAAAATGCGTCTTGTAGCGTTTCCTTTAAAGAGATGCAGACCACTTCTTCCTTAGTTCAGGGTAAGTCAGCTAGAGCATGTTGCATTTGCTGAAAATGACCAGAATTCTTTCCAAGCAAGGACCTTATTTAGCATCAAGCCAAAGAAACAAAAACATATTTCTTAGAAGTGACTTCTCTAAGGTTGCCATCCTGAGGACAGCTGGGGAAAATTTCCAGTTGCTTTAAATAAGCCCATTTTGCACAGCAGGGTTAGGAGGAATCGATTTTCTTCTGAGGGGCTAGAGGTATATTCCTTTTCACCTTATGTTTCTGTATGACTATTATGAGCATCATTGCCATGTCATTTCCTTGTGTTTCTTGCTTGTGATCCTAGGGAATTTGTCCCTCTGGATTGATAGGAAGCGATACATTATTATATGTTGAAGAACAGGTGGCATAAGTTAGAACTTTACCAAAGTTAAATTATGAATTTAATAATTTAGAATCCAACCTTGCCATGTGGGACTGTGATATAAAACAAAATATATGGATTTATATTGCTGGATTTATATCACTTTGGAAACTGACCTGCCCTTTTTGTGTTTTAAAATATTGAGGGGAACATCCTTCATCCTCCTCTATGTGACAACCCATAGTTCATGTTAGATTTTACTCTCAACTATATCTTAATATACACACATTATACACTCCCCATATATATTCTTTACATATGTTTATGCATATATATGAGTATATTTGTGTATGTAATGAGGAACTTTTAGAATATAAATAAAAAATACAATGTATGTATTCACTGATTTTAGAACATACATCAAACACAAACAAATCTAAATCCAAACTTCAGATCAAGTCAAGATAACCCCCAAAATGAAAGAAAAAAAAAATAGCATTTCTCTTTTTCTTCTAACCCCCAAAGAGTTAAAGAACAACTGCTGTGTTCAGTGCACTTTTCTATTTTTTATAAAAAGCTTTATAAAAAGCCAAGGCCCAAAGAAGAAAATTGTTTGATTTTATTTGAATGATTGTCCTGTGGGGAGCAAAGTCTTCTTCACACCCAGAGATTCAGAAATCTGTCAGCTTCAGAAAACTCCTGAGGGTTGAGTCCAGAGATGCAGAACCTCTGAAGGCTGCCAGAGTCCAACCCTCCTTGAAGTATAAATAATAATTATTCTCTGCATCACCCTCTTAAAGTTTTTCCCAGTATTTTTTCTTCAACCTTCATAATTTTGTTGCCCTTAGCTACTTTAAGAATATGTGCTCCTGTGCAAACCACTCTGCTCTATTCCTCACAGGAATGGTAGAATTAAAACATTTTGAGACTTGAAAATCTTTATCTATAATAGTGCTTAGAAACTTAGTAGTGCTTAGAAATTCTTTTATATTAAAACACATATATTCAGTGATGTGTCACTTAATGACAGAGATATATTCTGAGAAATGTGTTATTAGGCAATTTCATCATTGTGTAAACATAAGGTATACTTACAAAAACTAACTAGAAGTTATGGACTACAATACATCTATGATATAGAGGGTATCTTATTCCTCTTAGGCTATAAAGCTGTACAGCACGTTACTGTACTGTATACTGTAGGCAGTTGTAACATATGGTAAGTATTTGTGTATCCCAACATATCTAAATATAGAAATGGTACAGTAAAAATAGGTATTAAAACCTTACGGGACCACCACCATACATGCAATTCATTGTTGACTAAAATTTCCTTATGTGGAAAATATGTGTGTATATATATATATATGTATATATATAAATTGTTGTCACTCCAGATTCTCTGGGAACCATACTACTTATTGGAACAGATACCAGAAGTCTACACTAAAAAGGTTAGATTAAAAATAGAGCAGCAGAGATTAAAGAATTATAATGCAGAAAAAAAGAGAAAGAAGAAAACAGAACTGAAATGTCATGATGTGATTCTTCTAAAAAAATTAATAATAATAAAATGGTCAAACTACTAAAAAAAATTTAACAAACAAGCTATCACAAAATTAGAAATGTGAAAGAAAATACTACCTGTGCATTACCTTGAACTTTCCTCTTTAGTAATCTGACAACAGCTGTGATTTTCCTTCCATTTAGACTTGCTGTGTTTGACAGAAGATAAATATAAAACAAATAAACTTATCAAAGTCTTAGAAATTATATATACATATATATAACAATCTCTTTTAAAAATATTCTCTATATATCTTCCTATAATTGCAGGTGTTTATGTAAAATATATATTTATTGAATGAAACGATACATCTTTTAAAAAGAAACATTTCAGAAATTATAGTTGTCAAGCAAAGTTACATTTAACATTAAGACATAGTTTTGATTTCTATGCAGATATTGCAAAATCCCCAGGAGAATAAATATAGCAAAATGAATGCTGTAACTCTCTGATCTCAAGCTTACACAATTTTCTTCTCCTAATTAATCTTATCTTTTTAGCCAAGAAACTTGAGTTCTTTCTCTATTAGTTACTTAGTGCCAAGTATATGAACTACTTCAGATTCTTACTCAGTACCCTTAGATTTTTTTTTGGAGACATCAGAGTCAGTATCTGGCTTTAAATCGTATCGCTCCTATTAAGAACTGAGTATGAATCAGACTAGTGACAGAATGGCATACTCATGAGAAAATTCACAAGAAAGCAGGATAATACAGAAATGAGAAGTAGATACTTTTGGAAAATAATTTTCAATGGATTTCTCTCTGCACCTCCTACAAGCAGAGCACCAACTCCCTGATATTCTAGAGGGTCTCTTCAATGATGTTGGTATAGTGGTCAGTCTTGGATTACAGAGTGTCTTCCTCTGAAGTAGGGTAAAAAGATATAGTAAAATAAAGTCAGTAAAATAAAAAAGAGTCCTTTTCCAGAGCAAAAGTTAAGCAGGTTGTCTTAGTTATCCATTATAAAGCATCAGGTTCCACAGGTTTGGATTTTCTCAGTAGTGGTGCAGACCCACTTTGCATACAGCATCCAACTGGGTTCTTCCATATTGCCCATGTGGGACTTGGAGGCAAAAGATCTGACACAAAGATGAAACTTATGATGTTTGCTGTGCAATAAATAATAAGGTAATTGATCTCTGACCCAGAAGTATTGACTTTCTGCCAGCATCCATGAAACTGTGGCACACAGACTTGTTAGCTCATGAGAGGTGACAATTCTCAGAGCCTTCACAGTTATGGACAGGTATCTCACCAAACTTATTTTCTTCACTTTTATTTTAAGTTTAGGGGAACATGTGGTGGTTTGCCATTTAGGTAAACTCGTGTTGTGGGGGGTTGTTGTACAGATTTTTTCATAAATCATGTATTAATTCTAGTACCAATTAGTTATTTTTCCTGATCCTCTCCCTCCTCCAACCCACTACCCTCTGGTAGGCTCCAGTGTCTGTTGTTCTGCTCTATGCATCCTTGTGTTCTCATCATTTAGCTTTGACTTGTAAGTGAGAACATGCAGTACTTGGTTTTATGTTCCTGCATTAGTTTTCTAAAAATGATGGCTTCCAGCTCAATCCATGATCCTGCAAAGGACATGATCTCATTCTTTTGTTATGACTGCATAGTATTCCATGGTGTGTATGAACCACATTTTCTTTATCCAGTCTACCATTGATGGGCATTTGGGTTGATTCCATGTCTTTGCTATTGTGAATAGCATTGTGATGAACATACATGAGCATGTGTCTTTATGACAAAACAATTTATATTCCTTTGGATATATACACAGTAATGGGGGTTGCTAGGTTGAATGGTCATTCTGCTTTTAGCTCTTTGAGGAATTACCACACTGCCTTCCACAATGATTGAACTAATCTATACTACCAGCAAAAGTGTATAAGTGTTCCATTTTCTCTGCAACCTCACCAGCATCTGTTATTTTTTGACATTTTAATAATAGCCATGCTAACAGGTATGAGGTAGTATCTCATTGTGGCTTTGGTTTGCACTTCTCTAATGATTAATGATGTTGAGCTTTTTTTCGTATGTTTGTTGGTCACATGTATGTCTTCTTTTGAGAAATACCTGTTCATGTCCTTTGCCCACTTTTCAATGGGGTTGTTTTTTATTATTGTTATTATTATTATTATCTGAGATGGTGTTTCTCTCTTGTTGCCCAGGCTGGGGTGCGATGGCATGATCTCGGCTCACTGCAACCTCCACCTCCTAAGTTCAAGTGATTCTCCTGCCTCAGTCTCTTGAGTAGCTGGGATTACAGGTATGTACCACCATGACTGGAGAATTTTGTAATTTTAGTGGAGACAAGCTTTCTCCAAATTGGTCAGGCTGGTCTCAAACTCCTGACCTCAGGTGATCTGCACACCTTGGCCTTCCAAAAAGTGCTGGGATTATAGATAGGCATGAGCCACTGTGCCCAGCCTGTTTATTATTTTCTTGTAAATGTATTTAAGTTCCTTATGGACCCTGGATATTAGACCTTCGTCAGATGTATAGTTTGCAAAAAATTTCTCCTGTTCTATAGGTTGTCTGTTTACTCTATTGCTAGTTTCTTTTGCTGTGCAGAAGATCCTTTAATTAGATCCCGTTTATCAATTTTTGCTTTTTTGCAATTGCTTTTGGCATCTTTATAATGAAATCTTAGCCTATTCCTATGTTCAGATGATATTTCCTAGGTCGTCTTTCAGAGTTTTTATAATATTGGGTCTTATCATTAAGTCTTGAATTCAACTTCAGTTGAATTTTGTATATGTTGTAAGGAGAGAGTCCAGTTTTAATCTTCTGCATATGGCAAGCAAGCTATCCCAGAACAATGTATTGAGTAGGGAATCCTTCCCACATTGCTTGTTTCTGTCAGGTTTTTCAAAGATAAGAGAGCTGTAGGCAACCTTACTTCTGGGTTCTCTGTTCTGTTCCATTGGTCTGTGTCTGTTTTTATATCAGCACCACACTGTTTTGATTACCGTAGCCCTGTAGTATAGTTTGAAGTCAGGTAGCTTGATGCCTTCAGCTTTGTTCTTGTTGCTGAGAATTGCCTGGACTATTTGGTCTCTTTTGGTTCCGTGTTAATTTAAAAGTAGTTTTTTTCCCCTAGTACTGTGAAGAATGTCATGGTAGTTTGATAGGAATTGCACTGAATCTATAATTGCTTTGAGTAGTATGGCCATTTAAATGATATTGATTCTTCCCACCCATGAGCATGGAATGTTTTTTCATTTATTTGAGGGTCTCCTCTGATTTATTTGAGCAGTGTTTTGTAGTTCTCCTTGTAGAGATCTTTTTACCTCCATAACTAGCTGTTTTTCTAGGTATCATCTTTTTTTGTGGCAATTGTGAATGAGATTGCATTCCTGATTTGCTTCTCAGCTTGACTGTTGTTGATGTATAGGAATGTTAGTGATTTTTAACATTGATTTTTGTATCCTGAGACTTTGTTAAAGTTGTTTATCAGCTTTAAGAAGATTTTGGACTGAGATTACAGGCTTTTCTAGATACAGAACTATGTTGTCTGAAAAACAGGGATAGGGTGACTTCCTCTCTTCCTGTTTGGATATACTTTATTTCTTTCCCTTGTCTGATTGCCTTGAACAGGACGTCCAATACTATGTTGAACAGGAAGGGTATGTGAGGCCATCTTTGTCTTGTGCCAATTTTCAAGGGGGAATGCTTCCAGCTTTTGTCCATTCATTATGATGTTCGCTGTGGGTTTGTCATAGGGAGCTCTTATTATTTTCAGGTATGTTCATTCAGTATCTAGTTTATTGAGTTTTTAACATGAAGGATTGTTGAATTTTATAGAAAGCCCTTTCTGCATCTATTGAGATAATCATGTGGTTTTTGTCTTTAGTTCTGTTTATGTGATGAATCATGTTTATTGATTTGCGTATGTTGACCAACTTGCATCCAAGGGATAAAGACTACTTGATCATAGTGGATAAGCTTTTAAATGTGCTGCTGCATTCAGTTAGCCAGTATTTTGTTGAGGATATTTGCACTGATGTTCATCAGAGATATTGGTCTGAAGTTTTCTTTTTTTGTTATGTCTCTGGCAAATTTTGGAGGGAGGAGTCCTTCCTTCTTAATTTTTTTGGAATAGTTCAGTAAGAATGGTATCAGCTCTTCTTTGTTCTTGTGGTAGAATTTGGCTGTGAATCTGTATGGTCACAGATTTTTTTGGTTGGTTGGTTGTTTATAACTGATTCAATTTTGGAGCTCATTATTGCTCCATATGGGGATTCAATTTCTTCTGGTTCAGTCTTGGGAGAGTGTATGTATCCAGGAATTGACCCATTTCTTCCAGATTTTCTTGTTTTTTTGCATAAAGATGTTCCTAATAGTCTCTGTTAGTAATTTATATTTCTGTGGGGTCAGCAGTAATATCCCCCTTGTTCTAATTGTGTTTATTTGGGTCTTCTCTCTTTTTTTATTAGTCTAGCTTCTGCCTACCTACTTCATTAATTTTTTCAAAAAAACAGCTTCAGGATTTGTTGATCTTTTCGATAGTTTCTTGTGTCTCAATTGCATTCCATTCAGCTCCGATTTTGGTTATTTCTTGTCTCTTGCTAACTTTGGGATTGTTTTGCTCTTTGTGCTCTACTTCTTTTAGTTATGATATTAGGTTGTTAAATTAATATCTTCCTAACTTTTTGATTGGGTGTTGGGTGTATAATGCTATAAACTTTCCTCCTAACACTTCCTTAGCTATGCCCTAGATAGTCTAATATGTTGTATTTTTGTTCTAATTAGTTTCAAAGAATTTCTTGATTTCTGCCTTAATTTCATTATTTACCTCAAAGTCATACAGGAGTAAGTTATTTAATTTCAATGTAATTGTTTGGTTTTGAGTGATTTTGTTCAGTCTTGATTCCTAACTACATTTCACTGTGGTCTGTAGAGTGGTTATTATGATTTCAGTTCTTTTACATTTGATGAGAATTGTTTCCTGCCTGATTATGTGGTCAATTTTAGAGTATGTACCATGTGACCAAGAAAACAATTTATATTCTGTTAGTTTTGGGTGGAGAATTCTGTAGATGTCTACCAAGTTCATTTGACCCAGTGTTGAGTGCAGATCTGAATATCTTTGTTAATTTTCTGCTTTGTCAATATGTCTAATACTGTCAGTGGGGTGTTGAAGTCTCCCACTATCATTATGTGGGAGTCTAAGTATCATGAAAGGTCTGTAAGAACTTGCTTTATGTATCTGGGTGCTCCTGTGTTGAGTGTATATATGTTTAGAACAGTTAGATCTTCTTGTTGAGTTGAATCCTTTATCATTATGTAATACCCTTCTTTGTCTTTTTGATCATTCTTATTATAAGTCTGTTTGTCTGAAATTAGAATTGTAACCCTTGCTTTTTTCTGTTTTCCATTTGCTTGTAGATTTTTCAACATCCCTTTATTCTAAGCCAATGGATTACATAGCATGTGTGATGATTCTCTTGAAGACAGTATTCAGTTGGGTCTTTTTCTTCATCCAGCTTGCCACTCTGTGCCTTTCAACTGGGGAATTTAGACCATTTACATTCAAACTTACTATTGATATGGGTTTTATCCTGTCATCAAGATATTAGCTAGTTATTATGCAGAGTTGTTTATGTGATTGCTTTATAGTGTCACTGGTCTGTGTACTTAAGGGTGATTTTTTTTGTAGTGCCTGGTAATGGTCTTTCCTATCCATTTTTAGTGCTTCCTTCAGGAGCTCTTATAAGGCATATACAGTGATAGCAATTCCCTCAAGATTTGCTTGTCTGTAAATGATCTTATTTCTATTTTGCTTTATGAATCTTCATTTGGCCGCATATGAAATTTTGGGTTGGACTTTCTTTTCTTTAAAAATATTGAATATTGACCTCTAATTTCTTCTGGCCTGTAGGGTTTCTGCTAAGAGGTTTGCTGTTGTTTGATGGGCTTCAATTTGTAGGTGACCTGACCTTTCTTTCTAGCTGCCTTTCCTATTTTTTCTTTCATTTTGACCTTGGAGAATCTGATGATTATCTGTCTTGGGAACGATCGTCACATGAACTATCTTACTGGCATTCTCTTCATTTCCTGAGTTTGAATGTTGGCCTCTCTACTTGAGTTGCAAAAGTTCTTGTGGATGACATACTGAAATATGTTTTCCAAGTTGTTTCCATTCTTTCCATGTCTTTCGGGGACACTGATGAGTCATAGATTTGGTCTCTTTACATAATCCCATATTGCTTGTAGGTTTTGTTAATCCTTTATTATTCTTTCTTCTCTATTTTTGTCTGACTGTCTTATTTCAGAAAGCCAGTCTTAAAGCTCTAATATTCTTTCTTCTGTTTGATCTATTCTGTGATTAATATTTGTGATAGCATCATGAAATTCTTGTAGTGTGTTTTTTAGTTCTTTGAGTTCTTTTCTATACTGGCAATGTTGTCTGTTGGCTCCTGCATTGTTTTATTGTGATTCTTAGCTTCCTTGGATTGGGTTTTAATGTACATCTGAATCTCAGTGATCTTCATGCCTATCCATATTCTGAATTTTATTTCTGTCATTTCAGCCATTTCAGAATGATTCAGAACCCTTGCTGTAGAGATGGGACAGTTAGTTGGAAATAAGAAGACAGCATGGCTTTTTAAATTGTCAGGGTTCTTGTATCGGTACGTTCTCAACTTTGTGGGCGGATGTTCCTCCAACCTTTGAAGTTGCTGACTTTTGGATGGGTTGTTCTCTCTTTTATCCTATGTGATGGAGTTGAGGGTTTGATTGTGGTAAAAAGTGAGTTAGGCCGACTGGCTTTGTTTCTAGAAGATTTTTGGGAGCCAGCTCACAGCTGCCAACTTCTAGATTGCATGCTCTAACTTTGGGTGACTTATATTGGGCCCCAACTATGTTATCTGGCTTATTGTGGTTAGTAATCCACTGTGCTAGGGAGTCAGGGTGCTCTGGATAGGCTGGTCACTACACTCCAATAGGTGCTGTCAGTCAAAGCATTTTGTAGTGCGGTGACAGTGGGACCCCTCCTTGTTAGCACGTGCTGTGACATCAGTGGCCGCAGCAGCAGTGTGTCACAGTGAGTGCATGCTCATTGGCTCTGCCAGGGTGCCTGTCTCCCTGCAGTGGCAGAGGCACTCAGATGGGTGAAGTTTCCCACTGGCAACTATCCATGTGGTCATGCTGGTGGTTGTGTTATAAGAGGGGCAGGATGCTGGTGGGCACAGATCTGTGTACATCCTATGTGTGATTCACACAGATGGGGGTGGCCGCTTAGAGTGAGGGAGGATCCAGGTGGCCTGATGTGTGGCTGCAGTAGCTTGTCTGTTGAAGTTCTCTACTGGTCAAGCATGGTCCCCCAGTGTAGGAGCTGTGATGTGGGCCACCAGGGCACCAAAGGCTGCACTGCAAACAGGCATGGCCCAGTTGGGACACCAGAGAGGCCAGTAGACCAAGGAGTGTTCAGGTCAGACCACCCCCATCCAATGGCCAGCCGTGCTGCAGAGTTCAGGTTGGACAGTTCTTCTTGGGCTAAAGTCTCCTATAGGAGCAAGTGGAACCTATGGACATCCCTTGCTGTGCTTCACTACAGATGCTCCCACTGGGCTCTGCACTGGCTTGTATGCTGCCCCTAGCACCTCTCAAAGCACTTTTCCCTACCAATGCAAGGGTTCACTGTGGTAGAGGAATCTCTTCCTGCCTGGATTCCAGAGGCTCGTGGCGAGAGCAGGTTGCTCCTTGCCTGTTCAAGTCATCTGTTCTCTGAGGGATTTTAGGAGCCAGGAATAAGTCCTGGTGTGAAGTAGCCCCATCCTGGGTGCCCAGCTTCCTTTCATTTCAGCCCGTGGTAGCTTCCTTTCACTGGTCCCTTGGTAGCTTTTCCACTAGCCATCTTGCCTGGCTACAAAAATTATTAAATTATTAATCACCACCAAAATTATTAAACACTCTATTCTTTAATGTCTTACTATGGAAAATAAAAGATTGTAAAAATAGTTTCATAATAGTATCCTCGAGAGGATTAAATGACATGATAATTCCAAATTACTTAATCCAGCACCTACCATATAGTAAAACTAGAGAAAGATTAGATTGTATTACCTTACACTTACATACCATAAACCAATGTGCTTTAATATAACTTAGGGCGGCATAATTAACAACAATCTCATCCTATCAATGCAAAAATGAAAACTTCCTTCTCTCTCTACAATTTTTGTTGTAACACTCTGCTAAGTTTCCTAAATTCCTTCTTGGGTAATTTTCCCATGTTGTCCTAGATTTTCCTATTTATTTCACCTCAGATTAATACACATTTATTGAGCGGCATCGGGAATACTCAGTTATATAGTTTATGACACTGAGTGGATCAGAGAGAGAACAATTCACACTCATATGACTTCCCCTAAATCAATTTTTAATAATTATGTTTTAAAAGTCAAGGCAAAACAAAACATTTATTCACCCTTGAAAGTGTACAGGAAAAAGTACACCTTGAACAGCACATACATATTCAATAATTGATTTGAAACCAGATGTCCTTATTCCTTCTGAGTTTGTAGGTCCAACGAGGTCACACTAATAAAAGTTCTCAAATATTGCTGGCTTGTTTTTTGCATAATTTGAGGAAATCAATGTCTGCTCCAAACTCTCTCCCAGTTGTTTCTGGTAGGCCCTAGAAGTTTTCTGGGGGGAATCAGAAAAATATCTGCTCTGGTCTGATTTCTTTGCAGAGCTGCTCTTCTGGGCAGGCCAGTGGCTGTTGTTGGTGACTGCTATTCCTTCAGTGGCAATATCACTCCTCCCATGGTAGGTACCATAACCCCTAAGATACTAAATTTGAGCAGATGCCAGAAGTAGAGAGTGGGGGAAAGGGGTCACTTTCTATATCTGAATTGTATGTCAGCACATGGGCCCTGGTTGTGTCAAAGCTTCAAAGTGTCCCTTATGAAACAGTTTGTCTTCTGCCCTTATTCCTTTCCCTGTGGTGAGCCAAGCTCAGTCCCTGGGGAATGGCTGAGGTAAGGCATTCTGTTTGTTATCATTTTCCTTCTTCTATGACACATCACCCACACTGCAAACCTTTGAAAGCTTTATTCCCATTGTCCGTGTCATCTCAAGAAAATACAGAAATTAGAACATAATGGTTTCTCAGATTAAATTCTAATGTTTATTAATTGGTTGTTAAATTTGAGGCAGAGAGGATCATCACCTCCTCTTGATTTTCCTAATTTATTGCTTAAGGCCCATCAGCTTTTTTTTATTTGTATTTGTATTTGCTCTGTCGCCAGGCTGGGGTGCAGTGTTGCAATCTCGGCTCTCTGCAACCTGTGCCTCCCGGGTTCAAGAGATTCTCCTGCCTCAACCTCCCTATTAGCTGGTACTACATGTGTGCGCCACCACACCTGGCTGATTTTTGTATTTTTAGTAGAAACAGTGCTTCACCTTGTTGGCCAGGAGGGTCTCAATCTCTTGAACTTGTGATCCGCCTGCCTCAGCCTCCCAAAGTGCTGCCATCAATTCTTTTTTCAGAACCCCATGAATTGTTCAAGTATCCTCATTTCTTAAACAATTCAAAACCCATCATTCTAATTTCTACAGGTAAACTGAGAGAGCCTTAAAGTCTGATTAGTCCACCCCTTATATTGTTTTAATGCCCAAATATGTTGCTGTTGAGTTTGTGGTCCAGTATAAGTCGACAGGCCTTTGAACATCAGGCTATCATCCTTTGGTCAAGGGACTTCCTCCATGCCATCCAAAGTTGCAGCTCTTAACTACTCATACCTTTTTATTTCCTGCAAACAATCATATACATGGGTATCAGTTGGCTCCAGAAAGCATCCCCCACAAAAGCCTCCAGAACATAAATGTACTTCCCATAGATTTCACCCTCTTATCCCCCCTCACCTGTATCATCCAGTGCTTTTAAAAATTTTTATGGTGAACCCTCAAAATCCAAAGGGTTTAATTATGTCCTTTGCTTCCCAAACTTTCTAAAATAGGTTATTTCTTAATGGTTTCAAGATAGTTGTTTGACAATTCTTTCCCTAGAAAAGAGGAAATAAAGACATATTTAGTATCTAATTGGGTATCTGCTATCATTTGAATGTGGGTTATGCCTGTAATCTCAGCACTTAGGGAGGCCAAAGGTGGGCGGATCACTTGAGGTCGGGAGTTAGACACCAGTTTGTCCAACATGGTGAAACCCCATTTCTATTAAAAATACAAAAATTAGCTATGTGTGGTGTCTACTTGGGAGGTTGAGGCAGAAGAATGGCTTGAATCCAGGAGGTGGTGGTTGCAGTGAGCAGAGATTGTGCGCCTGAACTCCAGCCTGGGCGACAGAGCAAGATTGTCCAAAAAAAAAAAAGAAAATCAAATAAAAATTATCCAAAAAGAGATTTGTTTAGTTTACAGGTACATTTTTGAAATAACTAAAAATCTTTCAAAAACAACTTGGAAGATTAAAAAAATGAAGATTTATTTAAATAAACTCTAAATATTTCCCGTATTTTTTCTTTAGGTTGCAAGTAGTGTTTTTATTTTCTTTCTTATTACATCTCAGAGTATATATTTTATTTTTTATCTACTTTTATACTTCACTGATATTAGAAAATAAAGGATTATTAAATGGTAATGTCTTTGAAATAACACCACCAATTGGGAAATTTCTGCAGTGACACTGATTTGTACTTTTAGATTCAATTATATCTCTGAATACCTGGGCTGTTTCTCCTTATAGCAAAGCATCAGAGCTCACCTTTATTATGTCCATTGTAGATACAAAAAACAAATTGTTCAAAGCATAACCTCAAAGAGTTGTTTGGGAAGAGCACGAGAATATTGGAAAACAGTCAAGGATAAATTTATGGATGCCCTAAATTAAATTAACTTTTAAAGTATAAAATAGGAGTCCTGGATTGCTGTAGTTTTTAAACTCTGGAATGGGTTTAAAAATTATTACCATAATGTAAAATAAGTTGCTCTTCTGTGTATTTATTATGCTTGCATTTTTATCTTACACAAATGGATAAACCTATCTATTTTAAATAATTTCTTATCAGTTACCTTAGATAAATATTTTTAAATTTTATTAAAATAACCATAATAACACAAAATAGAGGAATTCCAGCAGAAAACACAAAAGGTATAGAACTGACTGTTGCCTATTGGCGGACTTTTGGAGGATATTCCATTAATTACAAGCAGGCTCAGCCTACCATATGTGGGCTTAGTACAAGAGTGCAAATTGAGACACATGGACTGTGGTAGATTGGTTGTGAAATGGTCCCAATTTTCCACTTCCAAAATTCTCATCTCTGCAATGTGATTTTGTAGCTTCTCTCCTCAAGTGATAGGATTTCCCTGTACACAAATTCAAGCTGACTCTGACTTGTTTTTGCTAATACAATGCAATGGTAATAATACATAGTTCTGAAACTAGGCTTCAAAGACCTTGCACGTCTCTGTTCTTCTTCTTCAAATGCTGTTACCACCATGAAACCATGTGGGCTAGCCTCATACAGTGCTGAATCATAACAGCTGAGACCATTTTAATCTAGCTAGACCCTAGTCAACCAACTAGCTAACCACTAACAAGAGATCAGCCATGCCTGGCCCATATCCAAAGAATTTCTTAATGAACCCATAGACTTATGAGAAGTAGATAAAGGTCAATGTTTAAGCCAATAAGTTTGGGGACATGTGTTATGCTGCAATAACTAATATATAAATATCTAAACATTTAACCGTTATTAATCTAGCTAACTGTTAAAGAAAATGCTTTAACTTCTTATCATTATTATAATAATTTCATAACAATGGAGAAGACCAGGTTTAAGTTTAGTATTCTCAAACTTTTTGTTCCAGGGCATAACTTAGAGGCAAGGGAAGAACCTGCCTCCTGACCTTAACCCAAGCCAGTGGCCTGCTCCCATCTTTTCTTGCTACTTTCAGCTCTTTTCTTCTTGAGAAACCCAATGCACAAATGCAAGGTCTGCTGACAACTTCCCACACCTGCATACAGCTAGGGCCACTGCTCTGTAGATATATACATGCACAGGTGTTGTCAATCATTGGAAGGAGAACCCCAATGAAGAGATCTTACAGGTTCTGCAAAGAGGCTTGGAGCTATTTTGGCAGGGATTTATAAGAATTCAGGTATACTCAGCATGAGAATATGGGAGAGGCACCAGGTGCAGATAGGTACATGCCTTACTCTTGGAGATCCTTTATCTTGTAAGAAGAAAACAGCTAGAAGAGAACCAGTTCGGATGTTTTCTAAATTGCAGAACCCAGATGACAGCTCTCTCAACCAAGTCTAAGGAGGCTACTGACTACAAGACCAAGAGAACCATACTGAAAACACAAATTTTGATGCAGTGGAAAATAGAAAAAGTAACTTACATTTGTTTTCTACTGTCTGCTCGTTATTCACAAACACAAAATTTTAACACTTAGACAGCTGGACAATCACACTACATTAAATGAATAGAAACTTTTGTATAAATATATGTAAATAATAGCATCTTTCTTAATTGTGCTGTTCAAATATCCTCTATTTTTGCTGATTTATTTTCCTCTTTTTCTGTGAGACAGAGATTTGGTTAAAAATTTCCACTTCTTATAAATTTGTCAGTTTTCTTATTACTGTCAGTTTTTGTTTTATATATTTTGAGTCTAAGTATTAACTGTTAGCACACTTAGAATTATTATCATATCTTCCCATGGACTGAGCATTTTATCATAATAAATATCATTCTTTAACTCTAGAACACTTTTTATTTAAGTCTATTTTGTCTGATTTTCGTATAACTATACCTAGCTTCTTTTCGTTTTTGTTTTCTTGGTCAAACATTGTCCATTCTTTAACTTTCACGTTTTCTGTATTCTTTTGTTTAAGGTATGGCTCTTCTATTCCACATACACTTGTACTGATTTTGCAATCTTTTTTCTACTTGCCTTCAATTCAATTAATAATACATTTGTTTTTGAATTTACCTTTTTACTCTTTGTATTTGTCCCATATAGAGTACAGTATATTTCTTTTCCTTTATTTTCTTATTTTTCTTCTGGATTATTTGTGGATATTTCTTACTTTTTTATTAGCTTATAAGTTACCTATTCTATTACTAATCTTTTAGTCATTACCATGGAAATTATAATGTACATATACAAATTGTTGCTTTTCTACTTCTAAATATCGCAAATGTCTTACTACTTTATCTCTTGAGATATATTTATATGTTTATATTAAACATAAATATATTTAAATTTGACATGTATTTTAAACACTACATGCTGTCGTTTTTTTAATACAGCCAATATTTATGTAGATTTATCCTAATATTAACCATTTCTATTGCTCTTTGTTCTTTAACTGTTTGAGTCGAGAACCCTTTCTTTCTGCTTGAAAAATTTCTTTATCTCAGTTTTTGTTTTTATGTAAATGCATTTGTTATGATTTCATTATTGAAAGATATATTTGCTGACTTTTGAATTCCAGGCTGAAGTTTTATCTTTTAAAACTCTGAAGATGTCATTCGAGAGTGTTCTGATACCTTCATTTTTATAGAAATCTATAGTTAGTCTTATTGTTATTCTTTTCAAGGTAATATTTGAAGTAATTCCTTGGCTGCTTTTATAATATTTTCTTTGTCTTCAGTTTTCATCAATTTTACTATGATGTACCTAGGTTTGGTTTTGTTTTGGGAAAAAAATCTGCGTGTAGAGATTCAATTGCTGACCATACCTTTGACAGCTTAGAAACATTTGGTCATTATCTCTTCAAATATTATTTCTATCTATTTTCTTCTTTTCTTTCTAACATATTAGGCCTTGTCAGTGTGCCTCTTATATCTCTTATCCTATTTTTCATTATATTTATTCTCCATGTTTTGATCTGGATATTTTCTGCTATTTTGTCTTTACTAACCTCTTTTGCCTCATCAAAATTGCTATTACATTTGTCTATCTAGTACTTAATATCAAATTATTATATAAGTTATGGTTCTAGAATTGTCATTAGATTATTTAAAAAATCTAAATACTAATTCCATACTAAAATTATCTCTCTTGTTCTCTATTATTTAAATTATATTATCATGGTTATTTAAACTTCATGTCTGATATCTTCAATGGGCTTGTTTCTATTGTTTGCTTTTTTCCTCTTGGTTTTCTGTCTTGTTATCTCATCTGTGGTATATCTGGGTAAGTTTTACTTGCATAAAGAATATTGTGTCTAAAAAATTATCGATACAATTTTAGGTTTTGGTTGATGCTTATTGTCCCCACAGGGAAATTATTTTGTTTTTTACAGAGAATTACACTGATAGAAAATGATCTTAATTCAATCAGTGTTTGAGCTAATTAAAAAAAAAAAAAAACAGAGTTACAGTCTTTGTGAAGCTGAGCCTATAACTGAGTTTTTCCTATTCCTGGATCTTGTTCCTATGGAGAGGTAACAGTTTTTGTGAGAGACTAATAGATTTCTATATTCCATTACTTGTAGGAGATAGCCTTTCAAGTTTCCTAATTTGAAACTTGGAGAATTTTCCAAAGTTTTTCTTTTTTGCCAGGTTCTGAATTCTAATTTTTGTTTCACAGCCCCATTCAGCTCTTAATACTTCTGCTCAACTCCTTAGCCTCTTTTCCACAGGTATGAAAAATTGGCAAATGTGTCAAGGCCACAGAGGAAGTGAGAAACAAGTACACATAACATTGGGTTTCTGTTATTGTAGTTTTCTTTTCCCTTGGACCTTGATTCCTTAAATTTAGCTACAACTATCTCTTTAATGTTCACAAATTAATGTTTCTTATATATTTTCAAGCTCTAATTTTTATTTTGCAGAAGAATTAGGCCGATTTAAGCAAAGTCACCATATTTCCCCTTTTTTTGTCAAATTTTTTTTGTCAAATATTTTCTCTTTTATATTTCCCCTGTTATATGTTTTGGCAAATATTGTTAATTACATATAATTTGAAGAGTTATTGTGATACATAAAATCTTCATGAAAATTAGAATATGATACATTTGCACTTTACTTCTGTTATTGTAGTATTTTGGTGTATAGAAAAGGGTTTAATTTGCTTTACATTTACACTAATTAGTTAATCTAGCAATTCCAATCTGTGAATCTTATTTTAGCCACTACATATACATTCAGTATTATCATATTGGGTGCTAATTGTAAAGAGAATATGCATTTAAATTTATGGTCATATTTACCTCCAATTTCATTCATGGCCTCAACTTTCTTTTTTTCATTATCTTCTTAAACTTTAGGATTAATAGGTAATAAATTGACATTCATTGTTCAATCATGATAATTATTCTTTTTTCAATTACATATTCCAATACTATTCTCAATGTATTTTTCAAGCTGTACATGAGAACACGATTTCTATGTTTTCCTATGAATTGATGTAACATGATTTGTTGTCTGACACATAATCCTTTGCTATTCTTCATCTATATTTTAAATTTTAAGTTTCCCCAACCAATGAAAAGATACAAGTAACACCCTAGAAATCTTGATCTCCCAGGGTCATTCAGTAAGTAAGATAATAATTTAGTTTTGAAAATATGGGCTCTAAGTTTAAAACTCTAAAGACCAATACAGGCAATTATCTTATAAAAAATTTAAAAAAAGATGTAATAAAACATGGTGAAATATAGTTTTGTCATATATAACAGAAGTGAAAAAGTTACTGAATATTTAATACATATGAAAACTAAATGATTTTCAGGGAGGTACAAGTCCAAACAAATATGTTTTGTGATAATATTATGGATTTGGACAGGAAAACCTACAGGAGCAAGATACTTTCAAATAGAATTTATCAGAGTTATTTACATGTTTGACTTTCAGGATTTCAATTATTAAATTTACTTCAATTTTCAAAATATATAATAGCACTTTTCAATAATACAGAAAAAATGTAGCTAAAATACATAATATCCTTGGTTATATTGTTATTTCTAAATATGCTATATGATATAATTTTTAGATTATTTTTGCAGATAATTTTTAGAGGTTTTTTTTTTCAAATAGTTTTGCCAGTTTTAAAAATCGATTATAGAAATGGTGAGATTTGTTATGCAGCAAATTGAGTTGTACTATTAGTGGTATTAAAAACACTATGCTAATTTTTATTTAATATTTCTATATCTTAAGTAGTAATTCAGTTATAAAAGTAAACCAAAACAACTCCATTTAATTATTCCTCAGTGGATAAAAATGCTGAAATACGGAGTAGCACTAGAAAATTTATTGAGTTAGAAACAAACATGTACTTAAAGCAAAAAAATACATGCTTGAGATGATAGTATAAGAAATTTAATTATTTGTGTATAAATCTTCCTTTGAGCCCTCACCTGGTGCATCATTTGCCATTAGCAAGTAGGTTTAATAAATCAATTCATACATAGCTGTCTAAACTTCCCTTGACTCTGTTTCCAAAATATATCACTTTAAGCATTTCTGACATTGAGCAAAGTGAAATCCAGTATGTTTAATGACACTGCAATTTGTTTCAGAAATCCTTTTCAAACAAAAATATGACACAGTATATGATGGGTAAATTATTTATCCTGTCTAAATGTTCTAATTTTATACTAAAAACTTTATGATATCTGTTATCAGCATTTTAATGAGTAGGAACATAAAGGAAAACATGAACTCTTTTTTTTAATGAACTTCAACATAAATCTTTGAATACTGTCATTCTGACTTGTTGTTTGTATTGTACCTTAGACTAATTTTAAAATTGTTTTAAATTGAAATGCAGATTGAATATCATTATATTAAACTCCTCAAAGTGATGTTTACTTTTCTCCCTCTAATGTAATGTGCTCTGTCCAATTGCATTTATATTATTTAAACCAATTATTGATTGTGGCTAAGCATATTATGTTTACTTTTGAGAGCTATACAGCAAAAAGATTATGTATAATCTAAAATACCTCAAAGAAGAAAAAAAATGAGAGGATGAAAGTCTGGAACCTATTTTATAGTAAGTGTCATAAAACAAAGCTGCCTAGCATGGAAAAGAAATATTCAAGAATACCATACAGGGTACCATTATATCCCTTCTGCATGGCTCTATTAGGTAAAGTGTAGAATAATTGAATGCTTACCATGGAGAAACAGAGTTAAATCTACATAAGAAAATGCATTTCTAAAAATCAGAGTTGTATAAATTATATAAAGATGAAATAAGTCTTTGAGAATTTCAGCAACAAATTTGTGAGAGACTTGAGAGTGGACATAAGAAAAAGGTGTATTGGCCTTGAATGTCTATGTCAACAATTATAATCAGTTATTGAAAATGATGAGATAATCTATAAACTTTTCTATATAGCATATATAGAATTTTAATGTCTATTAAGACTTTACATTTATTTAAATTATACACTCATGATGGGAGAAGTGCAGGGCTTTAAGATGTTTTGTAACACTAATAAATTTTAAAGCAAACCACCTCTCTGACAAGGGATTAATAACCAGAATATATAAGGAACTCAAAAAACTCTACAGGAGAAGAAATCTAATAATCCAATCAAAAAATAGGCAAAGGATTTGAATAGATGTTTCTCAAAAGAAGACATACAAATGGCAAACAGTCATGCGAAAAGGTGCCCAACGTCATTGATCATCAGAGAAATGCAAATCAAAACTGCAGTGAGATATCATCTTACCCAAATTAAAATGGCTTATATCCAAAAGACAGACAATAACAAATGCTGGTGAGGATGTGGAGAAAAGGGAACACTGTACACTGTTGTTGGGAATGTAAACTACTACAACCGCTATGGACAACAGTTGGGAGGTTCCTCAAAAACCTAAAACTTGAGCTACCATATGATCCAGCCATCCCACTGCTGGGCATATATTGTAAAGAAAAGAAATCAGTATGAGATATCTGCACTCTATATTGGTTGCAGTACTGTTTACAATACCTAAGACTTGGAAGCAACCTACGTGTTCATCCACAGATGAATATATAAAGAAAATGTGTTACATATATACAACAGAGTACTATTCAGCCATAAAAAAGAATGAGATCTAGTCATTTCCAACAACATGGATAGAACTGAAGATCCTTATATTAATTAAAATAAGCCAGGTGCAGAAAGACAAGCATTTCATGTTCTCACTTATCTGTAGGATCTAAAAATTCAAACAATTGACGTTATGGACAGAGAGAGAAGAAGGGTGGTTACAAGAGGATGGGAAGGGTTATGGGGGTGAAGGGGAAGGTGTGGATGGTTAATGGGTACCAAAAATTTAGAAAAAGTGAATAAGACCTACTGTTTAACAGCATAATATGGTTAACTATAGTCAATAATATATTAATTGTATATTTTTAAATAACTTAAAGATTGTAATTAGATTGTTTGTAACTGAAAGGCTAAATGCTGGAAGGAATCTATACCCCATTCTCCATGATGTGCTTATTTCAGATTTCATGCCTGTATCGAATAATCTCATGTACCTCCATAAATATATATATTATGTATGCTCAAAATTTTTTTAAAAATTTACAAGTTTATCTAATCCAACTATTTGTTTAATAGATAAGGAAATCAAAGCCAACATATATGAAATGACAACATGCTAAAAATTTTATGTAGTTAGAATGAAAAAAAATCTTTTATTTTTTTAAATGACACTTTAAGTTCTGGAGAACATGTGTAGAACGTGCAGGTTTGTTAAATAGGTATACACATGACATGATGGTTTGCTGCATGCATCACCCCGTCATCTACGTTAGGAATTTCTCCTAATGCTATCCCTCCCCTAGTCCCCCACCCCACAACAGGCCCCAGTGTGTGATGTTCCCCTCCCTGTGTCCATGTGGTCTCATTGTTCAACAGTCACTTATGAGTAAGAACATGTGGTGTTTGGTTTTCTGTTCTTGTGTCAGTTTGCTGAGAATGATGGTATCCAGTTTTATCCACGTCCCTGTAAAAGATATGAACTCATCATTTTTTATGGCTGCATAGTATTTCATGGTGTATATGTGCCACATTTTCTTTATCTACTCTATCATTGATGCGCATTTGGGTTGGTTCCAAGTCTTTGCTATTGTGAACAGTGCCACAATAAATATATGTGTGCATGTGTTTTTATAATAAAATGATTTATAACCCTTTGGGTACATATTCCAGTAATGGGATTGCTGGGTCAAATGGTATTTCTATTTCTAGATCCTTGAGGAGTTGCCACACTGTCTTTCAGGATGGTTGAACTAATTTACACTCCCACCAAAAATGTAAAAGCGTTCCTATCTCTCCAGCATCTGTTGTCTCCTGACTTTTTAATGATTGCAATTCTAACAGGCTAGAGATGGTATTTCAATGTGGTTTCAATTGCATATCTCTAATGACCAGTGATTATGAGCTTTTTTTCATGTTTGTTGGCTACATAAATGTTTCCTTTTGAGAAGTGTCTGTTCATACCCTTTGCCCACTTTTTGGGTTGTTTGCTTTTATCCTGTAAATTTGTTTAAGTTCTTTAAAGATTCTGGATATTAGCCCTTTGTCAGATGGGTAGACTTCAAAAATTTTCTCCCATTCTGTAAGTTTCCTGTTCACTCTGATGATAGTTTCTTTTGCTGTGAGAAGCTCTTAAGTTCAATTAGATCTCATTTGTCTATTTTGGCTTTTGTGGCCATTGATTTTGGTGTTTGAGTCATGAAGTCCTTGCCTATACCTATGTCCTGAATGGTATTGCCTAGGTTTTCTTCTAGGGTCTGGGATGCAAGGCTGGTTCAACATACACAAATCTATAAACATAATCGATCACATAAACAGAACCAAAGACAAAAAACACATGATTATCTCAATAGATGCAGAGAAGGCCTTCTACAAAATTCAACAGCCCTTTATGCTAAAAACTTTCAATAAACTAGGTATTGATGGAACATATCTCAAAATGATGTGAGCTATTTATGACAAACCCACAGCCAATATCTTACTGAATGGGCAAAAACTAGAAGCATTCCCTTTGAAAATAGGCAAAAGACAAGAAAGCCCTCTCTCACCACTCCCATTCAACATAGTATTGGAAGTTCTGGGCAGGGTAATCAGGCAAGAAAAAGAAACAAAGAGTATTCAATTTAGGAAAAGAGTAAGCCAGATTGTCTCTATTTGCAAATGACATGATTGTATATTTAGAAGACCTCGTCATCTCAGTCCAAAATCTCCTTAAGCTGATAAGCAACTTCAGCAAAATCTCAGGATACAAAATCAATGTGCAGAAATCACAAGCATTCATATACACCAATAACAGATAAATAGAGTCAAATCATGATGGAACTCCCATTCACAATTGCTACAAAGAGAATAAAATACCTAGGAATATAGCTAACAAGAGATGTCAAGGACCTCTTCAAGGAGAACAAACCACTGCTCAAGGAAATCAGAGAGGACACAAGCAGATAGAAAAACATTCCATGCTCATGGTTAGGAAGAATCAATATCATGAGAATGGCCATACTTCCCAGAGTAATTTATAGATTCAATATATTCCCATCAAGCTACCTTTGACTTTCTTCACAGTATTGGAAAAAGCCACCTTAAACTTATATGGAACTGAAAAAGAGCCTGCATAGCCAAGACAATCCTAAGCAAAAAAAAAAAAAAAAAAAAAAAAGCTGGAGGCATCACGCTACCTGACTTCAAACTATACCACAAGGCTACAGTTATCAAAAGAGCATGGTACTAGTACCAAAAACAGAGATATGGACCAATGGAACAGAACAGAGGCCTCAGAAATAAAGCCACACATTTACAACCATCTGATCTTTGACAAACTTGACAGAAACTAGCAATGGGGAATGGATACCCTGTTTAATAAGTGGCATTGGGAAAACTGGCTAGCCATATGAAGAAAGCTGAAATTGGATCCATTCATTACACCTTATACAAAAATTAATTGCAAATGGATTAAAGATTTAAACATAAGACCTAACACTGTAAAAATACATCTTTATCTATAGACAATGGTACTCTAGCCAGGTGATTAAGAACTTTGGCATTGGTGTGAAAGATGACACACTATGCCACATACAAGATTTGAGACTTTTGGGAAATTATTTAACTTTTTTAATCTTTAGAAATCCTAAATGCTAAAAGAGAATAAAATAATTATCAGTAAAGTAATATATTTGGAAATATGTTCTAAAAACTCAGGAGAGGCTATAAATTGATTGAATCATATTTGATATGGAACTAACTAAAATTATATTTCAGATAGACTTTGCCAGACTAGATTAATTCTATGAGGCTTGAATTTGTTAGAGTAAATTTCAGATATTATTTTTCAGTTAATTGCAAATATTACCATGACATGGATTGGGGATCACCTGTAAATAATGATTTGTTTTTAAAATAATGATCGAAACATTTCTGAATATCAATCCAGCACATGATTAATTCTAATATAATATCAATATTTTTGAATTTTCCTGGACTCATTAACTTTTCAAGCAGGGCTATTTCTTACACCTCTTCCCAGAAGACTACTCAAAGTTTTTCCATGATATGAATGTACTATGATTTGGTTATGTCTTAGTGTTTGAATGAGTCATGTTATTGTGTGCCTGTAGAAAAAATCACATGCACCAGACTTCCCTAACACAACCATGCCAGTGTAACTCCTAAAGTACTCCTAAACATACTCTTTGTTCTATTAATTTATTATAAATATTTATTCCTCTCAAAAGCATTTTCCATTTTTAATAGAACAAATAAAATCATTATTGTACTTTTCAAAAATATTTCTAACCTTGAAAAGGACATTTTCCCTGTCAACAAAAAAGGCCTTTGAACATTATTCAATATTGTCAGTGTGCCAGCATAAGGAACTTGATATTTCTTTAATTCATTTGATTTGTCTTTACTTTTGCTAATGAAATAAATAACTTTGTGAAAATGAAAGTCATCATAATAAGAACTATTTTCAGAAAAGGAATAGTTATATTTTCAAAAACATTAAAGAGATATATTCATCACACAGTGATTTAAATAACAAAGTAGCTACTTATTTAGCAGAGCATCTTTTAAAGATTTATATCAAGATATAAATATCCATCCTGACTTTCTACAGTAGACGAAGTCATGTATCTTATTGACATACTAAACGGGTGAAAGTATTCTGGATGAAAATGGCTTAACCTAAAACAAAATAGTAAACACCTCAGTTACACAGCCATTCATCAACTGAACTTGAAATAAAATTTCAAAGAGTCTTTAAATAACTTTGCTTATGAAAATTGAAGTAAAAATCTTTAATTAGTTGCACATGAAGAGCTTAAGAATTCATGTAGGTTACAATTAATACATTCTATTCTATTTAGTTAGTGATAGTCACACATTACTGTTGTCTGATTTGTGTGATCCCAGATACTTTTCAGCAATTTCTTCTTATGGCACCATAAAATAGAACCTGGTGTTTGACATTCATGAAATTTATTTAAAATAGTGTTTATTGTATTATACGGTTATGTTTCCTAGACACTGTAACATTTAATCATTTTATTATTATTTTATAATTAATCAGTTTATTCCTTTTGACATTTAATGCATGAATAATCAATATTAATCAATCTATACACATTTCATTAAATTTTTAATATCTGCAACCCATGTCAAAAAGCTAAGGTAAATGTTGAAGTTAATTGCTATTAGTTTGTAAATAGGAGCTGTTGCTTTGATAGCACTAAGAAAACAGAATTGGAATCACAGAGATCACATATATAGTAGAATCTATGGCAAAGAAAGATAATAAGCCTTTCAAAGTTTTCTTGTAGAGGCCTTATACATGCAGGATTTGATAGTCAGTTGGAAATACTCAACTTCAAATGCAAGGTGTCTCCCTTATATAACGTTAGAGGAAAAGGCTGACACTGAGGTTTATATTGTTTTTACAATATTCTATTGTCTTTTCCTAAAAATCATTTTCAAAGTGTGAAATCAATCCATTTCTAGTTTAGATTAATGCAGAAGCCAAGAAACCTTGAACTTTGCCTTGAATTTTCAACCGAGGAAAATGCCAAAGTGTCTTGTGATTTAACTGACACTTGCTCAGTCTTTCACTATCTTACCTAACGCTGAGTTGTTCTTACAAACCTTTGTGATGTAGGATATTTAACAAGAGTGGAAATGTAAGGTCTAAAGATGTGGCAGTGAATTCTAACAAGGAGTTTTATGGCTGTCTTTCCTTACCTTTGGTTTCCCCTGACAATCATTCTTCCTGGTACTAATTTTTAGTATTCGCCTAAAGTTCCCTCCACTTGATGTCAAATTGTTTTGAGGATTGAAAAGATTTTGCTCTTAAAGAAGATTGTATTGAAATTGATTTCATTTTAACTTATGTTTGATTTTGCCATTGTTGGATCTGGGCTTGAATGGACTTTATAAACACTGAACAGATACCTTCTTATATAAGACTAACTTGATTTACTTGATCTTTCAGCAAACTGTTGCACAGATTGAAACTCACTCATATGTAATAAAATTGAATTTTGAGTTGGCTATTGCAGTGCTGTTTCCTGGTACAAATTGTTAGAAAGTTACTCTTTTTATCCTAATCATAGTCAAATGCCTGTAATTGAACTCTCTTTTGTTTATTATTTTACCAATAAGTAAAACTATTCAAAATAGCAACTGAATAGCTATGAAATAAATATTTATTTTTTAGTTATGGAATCATTCTTGAAAAACAAAAAGAGTTTTATCGGTAAACGAAAACTAAGAAGTATCAGAGAAAAAAAAAAAAACCACTCAGGAAAGTAAGGCTTTGCAAGTAAATGGAGAGAAAAATTTCAGCCTTTATTTTTGCTTTCTCTGGGGTTAAGAGTCTTCGTTCATTTTAATGAGAAGATAAATTTTTTTCCAATTAAAACTCTTGGGTTTTCTCATCCTGGCTAACACGGTGAAACCCTGACTCTACTAAAAATACAAAAAAATTAGCCAGGTGTCATGGCATGCACCTGTAGTCCCAGCTACTTGGGAGGCTGAGGCCGGAGAATGGCTTGAACCCGGGAAGTGGAGGTTTCAGTGAGCTGAGATCGCACCACTGTATGCCAGCCTGGGCAACAGAGTGAGTCTCCATCTCAAACACATACAGACACAAACACACACACATACACACACACACACAACTCTTGACTTTTCTATTTTTATTTAAGCACCTAAAAACTGAAAAACTGTAGTGTTTATGATTTATCTAGTAGTTGTCCTCACTATGTTTGAGGATTTTCTAAACTAAGGAAATTATGGTATAGATGTAAGTACCTGTTAATTATGCAGTAGGAAGCTCTATGGATTTCATGGTCCTATAATGTTTAGTGGCTTTATCTTACTTCTTTATAATAAAGTATGTAGAACTGTAATTTATAGTTATTTATCCAGATATTTTGGTAATGAAATGCTAACTTGTAGAAAGTTTTAATATAGAAATGCACTTTTTTTTCTGTTTCAGATGCATTGGAAGAATTGTAATATTAGGTACTATCTGCCTTTAAGAAAATAGAAATAGCTGGGCACCGTGATTCACACCTCTAATATCAGCACTTTGGGATGTCAAGGTGGGTGGATCACCTGAGGTCAGGAGTTTGAGACCAGCCTGCCCAACACAGTGAAACCCCATCTCTACTAAAAATACAAAAATTAGCTGGGTGTGGTGGCTTGTGCCTGCAATAAAAGCTACTCTGATACTGAGGCAGGAGAATCACATGAACCCAAGAGGCTGAGGTTGCAGTGAGCCAAGGTCCTGCCATTGCACTCCAGCCTGGGTGACAGAGTAAGACTCCGTCTCAAAAAAAAAGGAAAAAGAAAATGAAAATAGAAGCTAGAACCAGGCATGGTGGCTCATGCCTATAATCCTAGTGCTTTGGGAGGTCAAGGTGAGAGAATGGTTTGAGGGCAGAAATTCCTGACCAGCCTGGACAATGTAGTGAGACTCCAACTCTACAAAAAACAAAAAGTAGCTGGTCATGATAGTAATGTGTATCTGTAGTCCTAGCTACTCGAGAAGCTGAAATGGGAGCATTGCTTGAGCCCAGGTGTTTGAGGCTGCAATGAGCTATGATTGATTGCCACTATAGTCCAGCCTCGGTGACAGAGTTGTTGAAAGAGAAAAGCAAAGCCAAGCAAGCAAGCAAGCAGGAAAGAAAGAAAGAAAGAGAGAGAGAGAGAGAAAGAAAGGAAGGAAGGAAGGAAGAAAGAGAGAATAAAAGAAAGAAAGAGAAAGAAACAAAGAAAGAAAGAAAGAAAGGAAAGTATGCAAAGAAAGGAGGGAGGGAAGAAGGAAAGAAGGAAGGAAGGGAGGGAGGGAGGGAGAGAAAGCTTAATTTTGTGTTTATCAATGGAAACAATCGCCATTAAAATATATTTTGACAAAACAGCGAGCATGAATTGTTGATTGGAGGGAAGGGATTTACAAAAGAGAAAAGAAAGAAAATGCCCCATTGGCAAGGATTTCCTAAAGATTTGTAGGACGTTAGAAGAAGGAACAGAAAGAGCAAAGAACATTATTAGGGCATTGGGGCTGATCCCAAGTAAGTTGCTGAGAGAATGAATGCTTGGTGGTTGAATCTATCAAAAGATAGTGGTGAAAGCATTATGTGAAGGGACCAAATTATCCCTGTAGGGACCCTACAATCAAGATATATGACCACTCTAATTATTACTCTGAGACCCAGACTTCATTTGAATGATTTGCCAGTTGTTGGTCTATAAGAACTGCACCTGTCTTTCTAGTAGTAGCATGTAAAAATTAGACTTCATCAGAAGCTAGCATCTTTTCTGGTCAAGCAACAAATGCTAAACATATTTTTGCTATACCTCTATCTATCATATGTTAAAGAAGCAAAAAAAGAAAAAAAGCCACTCAGTTTGTGGTAATTTTCTGTAGCAGTTCCAGAAAACTAACACAATGGCTTGCAAATATTCTCTCATGAGTCACTGCATCAAATTAGCTCACTTTGTGGATTTTCTTGTGTGTGTGTGTTTTTTCATAAGGCTACATTCAGATTAGCTGGACATACTTTTTAAAATTTTTTTATTTTTTTATTTTTGCGACTACATAACAGTTGTACATGTTTATGGGGCACATGTGATATTTTGATACAAGCATACAAAGTGTAATGATCAAATAATGGTAATTTGGATATTAATCACCTCAAACACTTATCATTTCTTTGTGTTAGGAGAATTCTAATTCCCTCTCTCCTCTAGTTATTTTGAAATATACAATAAATTATTGTTAACTATAGCCACCCTGTTGTACTGCCAAACCCTGCATCTTATTTTTTCTATGTAACTGTATTTTTGTGCCCATTAACCCACCTCTCTTTATATCCCCTCCCGATATGCTTTGTCTCTGTGTCCCCACCCAAATCTCACGTTGAATTGTAATCCCCAGTATTGGGGGAGGGACCTCGTGGGAGGTGATCATATCGTGAGGGCAGATTTCCCCCTTGCTGTTCTCATGATAGTGAGTGAGTTCTCTTGAGATCTAGTTGTTTGAAACTATGTGGCACTTTCCGCCTTCACTGGCTCGCTCTCCTGCTGACCATGTGCTTTCTTCTCCTTCACCTTCTGCCAGCACTGTAAGTTTCCTGAGGCCTCCGATGGCATGCTTCCTAACCAGTCTGCAGAATCTTGAGCCAATTAAACCTCTTTTCTTTATACATTATCCAGTCTTAGGTAGTTCTTTATTGCAATGTGAGAACAGACTAACACACCTCTTCACTCCCCTTATTAGTCTCTGGTAACCATCATTCTATTCTCTCACCCCATGAGATCAATTTTATTTTGCTCCTACATATGAGTGAGAAACTACAATATTTGTCTTTCTGAGCCTCGCTTATTTACTTAACATAATGTTTTCCAGTCCATTCCCATGGTTGCCAATGACAGGATCTCAACATTTTTTCCCTGGCTAAATAGTATTCCATTGTGTATGTGTACCACATTTTCTTTATTCAGTCATCCTTGATGGACCCTTAGATTGATCCTAGATCTTGGCTATTGTGAATAATGCTGCAATAAATATGAGAGAGCAGCTATCTCTGTGATACACTAATTTTCTTTCTTTTGGATATATACCTAGCAGTGGGATTGTTAGATCATATAGGAGTTCTATTTTTAGTTTTTTTGAGGAAACTTCACACTATTTTCCATAGTGGTTGTACTATTTTACATTCCCACTAATAGAGTAAGAGCTTTCCCCTTTCATAGCATCCTTGGGTTGGGCTCTATTTAACCAAAGTATGGACTGGACTGAACTCTCGGACAGCTGGCAAGCATGGCTGATCATTGATGCTGGTTATTGGCTGGGAACTCAGCTACATCTACAGGCTGGAGCCTTTCCAACTGGCTTGGGCA
Organism: Aotus nancymaae; assembly: GCF_030222135.1. Classification (NCBI taxonomy): domain Eukaryota; kingdom Metazoa; phylum Chordata; class Mammalia; order Primates; family Aotidae; genus Aotus; species Aotus nancymaae. Next base: position 76,863,797 of record NW_026988425.1, read on the forward strand.
TTTTACAGTATGGAAGCTGAATTCCAGGAGGGAGAATCCTAAGTGGATCCTGAGAGTGAGCATTTCAAGAGGCCTGAGCTGATGCCACAGTGTTTCTTATGACTTAGCCCGAGAAGTCTCATATACAATTTTTATTGTACTGTATTGGCCAGGAAGAGCAATAGCAGATCCAATTAAAATATAAATGAATTAGTCTCTACCTCTCAATAGGAGAAGAAAAAGTATTTGTGGACAGCTTTAATCTATTATACTAGGTTACACTTTTTAATTTAAAAAATTTCTTAATGATATTGACTAATTTCAAATATCTGAGCCTAGTCAGTTTCTTTAAAAATAGTCTACACCATAAAACCTGTTCAAGGAATATGGCTCCTTGATTTTTTCTTTATAGAAGCACTATGCTAAAATGTTCCTTCAAACCCTGACACACAGTCTTCAGCCATTCCCTTCTGCCAAATTCCTATTTAAACATTAAGACATAGTTGGTGTCCCTCCTCTTCCATTAATCTTTTTCTTTTATCTTAATTTTTAAATATTCTACATTACATTTATCTCTTTTCTGAATTCTTCTTACAATTTTATTCTTGTCCATCCACATCTTCAATGTGTGTGTGTGTGTGTGTGTGTGTGTGTGCATGTGCACACATGCTGGTAAGGGTATCCCATGAGACCAAGAACAGGTTTAGATGTGGCGACTAGGTGAGGGGATGCAATGGTTTCACTGCAGCAACTGGCATCAGCCTTCTCCTCAGTCATGATTTCTTCTGACTGTGTAAATGCAGTAACACACTATGTGAATCTCCATCTATCTTACTCCTAGGCACAACTTGACCCATAGCTATACATGCTTGCAGGCTAACATGCCCTAATTGTCACATTAATCTTATTACCCATTGATGGAATTACATTGGAAGTACACCTATCTTCTGGTTTATAGTTAGGCATTTCCACCTAGTCTCTCCCACTCTGCTTTACCATTAGATGCTGATATTTGATAGCAGCAGTTGTACATCACTGCCATCCTCCAAAGGACAGCTTCTACTGAGCACCTGGATGCTGGTGCCACCATCATTAGTCTGGTTCTCATTTCCTCAGTGAAGGCTGTGTCCTCTAGGAACTCCTAAAGAACATAGTGAAGTAATGGCTTCCCAGGCCATACGCAATTTCATTCTAACGTTCCCATGACCTAGACTCTTTTAATGAGGAAGGAAAAAATAATGTAAAAAAGGAGAAAAATATAGGGTGATTAAACTATAAAGTGAGCAAAATTATGAATATATAGGTGTACTCTAAGAGCAAGTTTAGTTTGGATGATCAGGGAAGGACCTCTGATGAAATATTTAATCTGAGAACTGAATGAAATAAAAGGGTCAATTATTTAGTAATAAAGTTTTAAGAAGAAAATTTTTAAGAATATATTCAGCTCAGATCTCTTTCTTAATCTTCAAATTTTATGTTTCCAATTCCTTCTAAATTTTTCTACAATGACCTCAAAGTAGCCAAACTTAATTGCAGTTATGAAAACAATCTGAATTCAATGTACCTTCTTCCCCCACCTATCACATTGTTAACAGTATTGGTTTGTTGTGTCTCTTATAATAAATTATAACAAACTGGTGGCTTAAACCAAAAGACAATTATTGTATAATAGTTCCGGAGGTTGAAATCAAAGTGTTGTCAGGGTGTTGGTTCCTTCTGGAGGCTCTGAGGGTCAATCTGTTTCACGCTTCTCTCCTAGTTTCTAGTGGCTGCCAGCAATCCTTGCTATTTTTTGGCTTGTGGCTGCATCATCCCAACTCTGTCCCCATGTCCACACTGTCCTCTGTGTGTCTTTTTATGTCCCCTCTTATTCTTCAAAGGTACCAGCTACTAGATGTCAGGTCCACGCTATTGCAGTATGACATCTTCCTCCCTTACATCAAAAGACCTTATTTCTAAATAAGGATATATTCACAGATTTCAGAGATTAGGACTTGAACTTTTGGGGTCTCACAGGTCAGCCCACTACACTTGCAATGTTGTATTTCCAGTGTTCGTGCTAGGACACTCATCTTAGTCCATCACTCTCCACATCCAGTTGCAAAGTATTGTTAATTCAGCATTTTTAGTGTTTCTTGCATGTATCTAATTCTGTTCATATCCTGTTATATTACTTTAATTTACACACTCATTATCTTTAGAGCCTTCTAAAAAGGCCTTAAAACGTGTCTCTCTGCTTCTAATATTGCCTTCTCCCATATAGCCACTATTTTTTTCTAAATACATTTTATAGCCAGAATACTTTAAAATCTAAATAAATAAAATATACTTGTATCATTTCAAACCCCTCCTAAAAACCATTTAAGGACTTCCCCTTGACATCAGTTAAAAAGTATAAGCAAGTAAAACGAATAAGCAAAAACGAAACCAGAAAATTTTTAACATAAGATTTTAAATGTTTTCAGTCCACGATTAAGAACGCTGCTTTTGAAATGAGGAAGACCATCATTCAAATCCACTTCTTATGCACACTATAGGTTGTTGCTACTTTCTGAATTTCATTTTTCTAACTTGTTAAATGGGGCTAACATAATTAGTTAAGTTGAATTATAGGATTATTGTGAAGAATAAGTGCTAAGCACAATTCCTGGCACACAGTGAAAGTTCCAATGGACAGAATAACTTTCTGCTGTCTTTCTAGGTCTTTCTCTAACCTTATCTTATACCAGTCTCATTTCTGTCTTCGTATGGTTGGCTTCTTTTGCAGAATGTCTTGCATTTCCTACATTATGATCTTCTTACTCTTTTACTTCTTGGCTTTTACACTTAACTTGAAAAGCTGTTTAATTCCCTATCTTTAACATGTTTATTTCTTCATGCATTTTAAATCCTGTTGGACACAGGCATCATCTATACCAGGAATCTGAGTTTGACTTTCCAGTCTTAATTCAGGTCTCCCCTTTGTGCGCACTCCTGTCCCAGCATTTATCAATGTCAAGTGCAGCTATCATTCTCTATTTCTCTCTACTTCAATATGCTTTCAGCTCTTCGTAAGGAGGGACCACATCTTATGCTTCTCATTATTGCCAGAACTGATCCTAGCACTCCACATATTGGAATGTATGAAAAAAATAAATAATTTTTTTTAAGAGTATCTAACGCTATCCCTGGGATGAGAACAAGTTTATATTTTAGAATTACACTATAGGAGAACATTTATTGAGTTCCCTTTTTTTTTCTGCATCTTCAATTTTAAAATAGGGCTGCCTATTCATAAAAAATACTGAATGTTCAATAAATACTTGTTGATTTTTGAATGGGTGAAACAACTGATGCACTATTTATTAGCAAAAATTGTAAAGTATTTACCAGAAAATTTCACTCTGGCTCTAAACAGTAAGCAAGTGTAGTCCAAACCCAGGAAGAAAGAAACATAGCTATTTTGACAAATAATGTCTATTACCTGGTATAATGTACAAACACTTGTCTGGTGGCCAGGAAACCTGGCTTCTAATCTCTCTGAGTGACTATATAGTTAAACACTTGGAATAAATTACTTCATTTTTGCTAGGCCTCAGTTTCCTCTATTGAGAAGTGAGGGCCTTGGATTACCATGTCTAAGGTCTTTTCTATGTCTAGTTTTTTAAAGTTTTAGATAAGTCATATGTAGGTAATCTAAGACCTCATGACATTTGCTGTGAGGGGAATTTACCTATACAACCCTTGTATTAGAAATAAATAAATCTTAGCCCAGTACGGTAGTTCACACCTGTAATCCAGTACTTTGGGAAGCCCAGGTGGGTGGATCACCTGAGGTCAGGAGTTAGAGACCAGTCTGGCCAACCTGACGAAAACCCGTCTCTACTAAAAATACAAAACTTAGCTGGGCATGGTGACAAGTGTCTGTAATTTCAGCTACTCGGGAGACTGAGGCAGGAGAACTGCTTGAACCCGGGAGGCAGAGGTTGCAGTGAACCAAAATCGCACTATTGCACTCCAGCCTAGGTGACAGAGCAAGTCTCCATCTCACAATAATAATAATAATAGTAATAATAATAATAATGAAAGTAAAAAATAAAATTAAAAACCAACTTTCCCTGACAATTTTCAATAGAAATACTCAGTTTCCTAATTAGAGAGATGTTTTTCAACTGGAATAATAAGAGTCTTGCACATTTCCTTGTTTGTTCCTTAATATAAATATACAGTACTAGGTTAACTTATAGTTAAAGATAAAAATCAAATATACCAGTACAAATGGTGTTATTATTTAAAATATTAACATTTCAACACTGGAAAAGATGTGAAGGCAATTAGTTAAATCCTCACGTTTTGTGGATAGCAGAATAGATGCATAGAGGCTATACCTGACTGTTCAAAATAACTATAGGGTTGTTTAAGGGCAGCCAAGTGAGAATCCACTCCTTCCAATTATTTCAAGGGTGTTCTTTCTAGTCCACTAGGCTTATCTTCAGTATATTAATTGATAATCAGATTGAAGTGAGAAAGTAAAAGCAATCAGAATCAAACACCCACAAGCACCTAGTACATCTACCCAATTACCAGCATCTGTACTGAGGTATTTCTGCCTTCACTCCTGTTACAATGGATGGACTCTCCGTGCCCCAATAAGGTCAACTCCTTCACTTGTGCATAAGATCCTGTTCCCTCCAGCCTAATCAAGGATATTATTTCAGCTTTTCTGCCCTCTTCACACAGTAGAAGATCATTCCCATTAGCAGACAAACATGCTGTTATTTTTCTCATTTAAAAACAACTGATTTTGGAGGTGACGGTCGCTGAGGAAATTTAGAAAAAAATAAAATAAAAGCAACTTATTTTCACCTTACTGCTTTATATGCCCTCTACTACTCTAATTCCTTTACAGTAAATTTTCTCTAAAAAGTTGTCTCCAAATTCCTCTGCCTTCAATTTCTTTTCTTCTTTGCTCACTTAAATTTACCCCAGTCAAACTGGAATTGTTGCTAAGGTAAATATTTTTCTCTACATTGTTAAATCCAGTGGTTGATTTCAGTTCTCATCTTACACGACCTGCACTATGATTTAAATGTGTCTCCTCCAAAACTCATGTTGAAACTTAATTAAAGGTGGAGCCTTTTAAGAAGTGATTAAGTCATGAAGTCTCCTTATGGATTAGTGCCCTGTAAAAAGGCTGGATGGAACTAGCTTAGGCCCTTTTTTATTTTTATTTTATTATTATTATTATTTTAAGACAGAGTCTCACTCTTGTTGCGCAGGCTGGAGTGCAGTAGTGTGATCTTAGCTCACTGCAACAGCCATCTCCTGGGTTCAAGTGATACTCTTGCCTCAGCCTACCAAGTAGTGGAGATTACAGGTGCCTGCCACCATGCCCAGCTAATTTTTCTGTATTTTTAGTAGAGACAGGGTTTCACCATATTGGCCAGGCTGGTCTCGAACTCCTGACCTCAGGTGGTCTGACTGCCTCGGCCTCTCAAAATGCTGGGATTACAGGCATGAGCCACCATGTCCAGTCGTGTAGGCCCTTTTTACCCTTCACTTTCCTGCAGGTGAGAACACAGCAAGAAGACTCCCATTAGACATTGAATACTGGTCGTTAATCTTGGACTTAGCCTCTAGAACTATGAGAAAATAAATTTCTGTTATTTATAAATTATCCAGTCTGGTATTTTTGTTATAGTAGCACAAATAGGCTAAGGCAGCCTATCAACAGCATTTGACAGAGCAGAACATTTTCTCTCATTTGAAATAAATTTCGCTTGCATCTATGACATCGTATTCTCATGATTTTATTCCTGCCTTACTGAGCACTACTTCTCAGAATCCTTTACTATCCTTTGCTTATATTCCCAAACTCTGATTATTGGTATCAAAATGTACAGATCTCAGTCTTTTATCTTTTACTTTCTAAACTCATTTCATTGGTTATCTCATCTAGTCTCCTGGCTTTAAATACCATTAATTTACTGACCAGGGATACTGATCAGACAAGATAATTACACCTACAACTCATAGATACCTTCAGGCTCATAAATGCAACTGTCTACTTGTCCTCTTCATAAATATATCCAAAATTCAAGTCCTGCTTTCTCTTCATCTCACATATGCTCCATATATACTATGCTTCTTTTCAGTAATTGCTTCTTCATCCTTCCCATTGCTTAGTTCAAAACCTTTGAAATCATTCTTTATTTCCATTTTCCTCTTACACCCCACATTAGTTCAAGTCAAAGCCTTATTAGCTTTTTATTATAAATATATCCCTAATGTAACTACTTCTCATCACATTCATTGCTTCCATTGTGTTCTGAGTCACCATTGTCCTTCACCTAAATTATTATAGTATCCTGCAAACCAGCTTCCCTTATTTAACCCGAAGTCTATCTTTGACCAAGCAGAATGATCCTTAATCAGATCTTGTGATGCCTTCATTCACACCCTACAATAGCTTTTCCTTTTGCTTAGAAGAAAAGTTAAAGTCCTTTCAAGGGGTTGTGAAGCCTTACTCAATCTGCCGCCCTGCCTTCTCCATATCCCTGTGACATGGTTTGGCTCTTTGTCCCCACCTGAATCTTGAATTGCAATCCCCATGTGTCAAGGAAGGGACCTGGTGGGAGGCGATTTGGATTATGGGGGCAGTTTCCCCCATGGTGTTCTCATGATAGTGAGTGAGTTCTAACAAGAGATGATGATTTTATTTTATTTTATTATTATTATTTTTTTTTGAGACGGAGTTTCGCTCTTGTTACCCAGGCTGGAGTGCAATGGCGCGATCTCGGCTCACCGCAACCTCCGCCTCCTGGATTCAGGCAATTCTCCTGCCTCAGCCTCCTGAGTAGCTGGGATTACAGGCACACGCCACCGTGCCCAGCTAATTTTTTGTATTTTTAGTAGAGACGGAGTTTCACCATGTTGACCAGGATGGTCTCGATCTCTTGACTTCGTGATCCACTCGCCTTGGCCTCCCAAAGTGCTGGGATTATAGGCGTGAGCCACCGCGCCCGGCCCAAGATGATGATTTTAAAACATGTTTGGCAGTTCCCCTCTGTGCTCTTCTCTCTCACCTACTGCCACGTAAGACATGTCTGGCTTCCCCTTTGCCTTCTGCCATGATTATAGTTTCCTGAGCCTTCCCCAGCCACATGGAACTGTGGGTCAGTTAAATCTCCTTTCTTTATAAATTATCCACTCTCAGGTACTATCTTTATAGCAGTTTGAAAATGGACTAATCCCCTGTATCTTCTCTGAATTCACTTCCTCATCTTCTTGCCCTTACTCACTCTTTGCCAGCCATAATGTGCTACCTGCTCTTCTTAGAACATCAGAAGCATTCTAAACATACTCCTTCAGAGACTTTGTATTTACATTCCCTCTTTCTGGAACATTCTTCTTTTATCTGCATAGCTTGCTCAGTCACTTGTCTTGTTTAACTCAAATATCGCCTTCTCAGATAGGGTTTCCTTAACTTTTCCATTTAAAATTTTAGACCCACCTCAGAATTCCTCCATTTCCTGCTATATTTTTCTGTGTTACACTTCCTAGTTCCCAATATAAAATATTATTTATGAAATAGCATTATATTTATTGATAATTTATAATGTAACGTAATATAATTAACTCTTGAATTTTTAAACTTTGTCCTTTCAGCAAATGTTTCTAAGTTTCCTGGAGGGAGGGCTGTGTCTTTGTCTCCAATGTTAGGCCCTCAGTTCATAGAACAAAGATTAATGCATAGTAGGTGCTTGTGCTAGTAGGATTCTATAATATCCCCTATAATTTCCAACCCCTGATATACACACATCTTGTCCCAGGTATGCATGCAATCAAAGAATAATCTAGGTACTGATGTGAAAGGACTTTGCAGATGTAAATTAAGGTCACAAATCACTTGCAGTTAGTTAAGAAGATGATGGGGGTTGGCCTGACCTAATCTCATGAGAAGTCAGAGACACGGGAAGTCAGGGAAATTTAAAGCATGAGGGATTTGACATGAGGGGCTCTGTCTGTTGCTGGCTTGGAGATGGTTGGGGCCAAGGGACAAGGAATGGGAGCAGCTTCTAGGAGCTGAGAGAGACCCTTGGGTGACAGCCAGCTAGGAAATGAAGACCTTAATCCTAAAACAGCAAGGAACTGAATTCTACCGATTTTATAAGAATCTTCCAGATACTTCCCTAGAGCCAGAGAAGTCAGCCAAGTCTTTTATTTCAGCCTTTGAAATCCTAGGCTGAGAATCCAGGCATACTATTCCTGGACTTCTGATCTAGGGAACTGTGAGCTAATAAATGGATATTATTTTAAGCCAGTATGATTGTGGTAATTTGTTAAATAGCAATAGAAAACTAATACAGTAGTCAGTAAATATGTGTTGAATTAATAACATTATATTTTATCACTGCAATCCTTCCAAAATAATTGGTATTTTTATTATACCATAAATGCTGATTTTATATTAAATAAAAGAATCAATTTCTCTCCTGAAGCATGCCTTCTTTATTACTGATTAAATGCATGTTATTATTTTTTAATTTCACATTAGAAAAGTTATTTGGTAATATTAGAGATTGATTCAGCACTATGTATCTTACTTTCTCTGGATAAAATTATGTTTATTCTACCTTTTAATTAATTAAAGAAATTGTTTTAATCCCATTCCTGGTGATAGATAAGATTAAAATTTTTACTAGTCAATGATATATTTGAGTCTTAAAAATCTAACTTACCACTTCGGGAGGTTGGGGGGAGCAGATCGCTTGAGGCCAGGAGCTCAAGACCAGCCTGGCCAACATGGCAAAACCCTGTCTCTACTAAAAACATAAAAATTAGCCAGGTATGGTGGTGCATGTCTGTAATACCAGCTACTTAGGGGCTAAAAATGAGACCTGCTTGAATCTTGTAGGCAGAAGTTATAATGAGTTAAAATTGCACCACTGCACTCTATCCTAGGCGACAGAGCAAGACTGTCAAAAAACAAACAAAAAAAACCCTAACTTACAGAAAGATGAGCATAGATTTTATCCTTTTCCACAATCCTGAGGTCAAATGTATTCTCTCTCTTTTTTTCCACACTGCTAGATACTAATGACAGGTGTTCCATTTTTACTTTCGGTGATCACAATTTGAAAATGATTGAGCATGGCAAATTAGAGAGCATATGCATAATAGGTTATCACCTAGCATCTACTTTCCAAGTTCTCATCTATTCTGCACAGCCTCACTAACAGGCAAGTGTTACATTTTAATCACACTTTCTTACATAAGCTTATTCTTTTTCTGTTGAAAAGTAAATTAGATCATCCCATCTGCATACCCTGTCATAGGACTAAATGATATCTGTTTGATGTTAATTTGATGTGAAAAATATAAAATTTGACATAAAAAGCATCAATCTTTGATATTTGAAAAACATTTTCACAATATCCAAGATGAATGTTGGCTTATTATCCATTTTTTGGAATGTTTAATGTTAACAGCTAAATATAAAGATCAATTAGAGAATAGACTTTAAATGTTCATATCATATGAAAAGTGCAAGATAAAATGAAACATGATAGCTAAATTTTCGTATTCATCATTTTCCAGAGAGTGAAAATTATATAGCCATTTGCTCAATTTTTCTTTTGGTTGTCATCTGTTTGTAAATATACACATATTTAGCTAAATATATATAGAATACTATATATATATTTGATATTTTATATATGCATGTATAATTTTAGTAATTAACAAAGTGGAAAGTATTCATGTTAGAGATGTCTTTCTGAGATAGGCAGTGTGAATTTCATTTTTAAAATAAGTTTATAACATTCTTTTATCTAGCTAGTATTTCTGATAAACTGTTGTTCATAGTTCTCTTTGTTGACTGCCTCTGAGAAGAATGTAAACATTTACTTTGGATTACTACTACTACTTAGTGGGAAAAATTCTTATTTCTTCACATTAAAAAAGTAGCAAACCCGCAGAACACGCAGCTAAAGGGAGTCAGCATTTTTTTTTCCTCAGTCTTGATTAAAAATAAAAGTAGCAGAAGGCTCAATTCAAACAATATTGTTTGATTACACTATAAACTAATGTGATTTTTACCTGAAAGTAGGGTAAATGTTACAAAAAGTAGAAAAATGAAAAGTCAGAGTTCTTGCTGTTAACTGCAGCAATATGTTGTATTAAGACATGAATTATATCAATGTGCTTCATTCCTGAATTCATTGTATCGTTTTTCTTCTTTAATTTTCTTGGAATGCTTATTTCCTCTCTTAAATAAAAATATAAGAGAGGAACATCTTTTTAGTTAGTTTTATTTTTATTTCCCCAGAAAGGAAAGATGTCTTTTAGTAAGTTATTTGAAATCATTTTGGAATATATAAAATAAAACAATCTTTACTCATTGTGATTAAACATTAAAAATAAAAAAGGAGATATCTTTATTATCAGGTCAAACATATCTACAGATTTTAAACATTTAACTTATGTATTTCTTTTCTATGTTGAGTTGCTGTTGAGGAGCTATCCATCTTTAAAATAGAATGAAAATACTCAGCAATGTTTAGTATAAAGAAAAAAGTTACATTGACTCTTTAAAATCAGGCCTTTTAGGGAAGGTGGTTTTTTTTTTTTTTTTTTTTTTTTTTACATTTTGCCAATAACTGAAAATTGCCATGAGAAATAATCCCAACTCTATTACAAAAATTAAACATATTTGAATAAAGTGTGAAATTCATTCTATAAACATAGAGTTACCAAATTTAAATTACACAAGTTAATAAATTACACAAGATAAACATTTAGGTAACGGGACTCTGAGTCTAAGTTTCTCCATTTGTAAAATAAAAGGATTGGTAGGAATTATATTGGCCTTATCACATTCTCATATTCCATGACTATGTTAATCAGTTTATTCTTCCTTTTAATATGCTGAAAAAGTTAAGTTTTTTTAAACTCATTCTTTACAGCATTAAGAAATTCTTCACATTAATGTATATTTGTTAGAGCATCCTTTCTAGAGAAATAAAAATAAAACTAACAGGCAGAATTCTGTCGAATAAAATCTGAGTTGCATTTGTGGCTATGCTAAATACTGTTTTGAATATGCCTACAGCCAATAAACTGGGACAGTCTAGCTGAATTTATTGAAAACAAAAATTGCATAAAGTTAGGAGAGTATATACAGAGGAAATTCTATTAGTCTGTTGAGCTGAAACAAGCTTCAAGAGATGAAAACAAGGAATAGGCTAGTGAAGGCTTGAGGCTGAGAAAGTAGAGATGAGTTTTTAAAGGAATAGGGTATTTGGAAAGCTAAATAAGCTTAAATAGTATGGGGACATAACCTATAAAACTTTTTTTGTTGTTGTTTAATTTACTTTAAGTTCCAGGATACATGTGCAGAACGTGCAGATTTGTATAAAAACGCTAGAAGAAAACCTAGGCAATACCATTCAGCCATTCAGGACATAGGAATGGACAAAGACTTCATGATGAAAATGCCTAAAGCAATTGCAGCAAAATCCAAAACTGACAAATAGGAGCTAATTAAACTAAAGAGCTTCTGCACAGCAAAAGAAGCTATCATCAGAGTGAACAGGCAACCTACAGAATGGGAGAAAATTTTTGCAATCTACTCATCTGACAGAAGTCTAATATCCAGAGTATATAAACAAATTTACAAGAAAAAGACAAACAATCCTATCAAAAAGTGGGCAAAAGTTATGAACAGACACTTCTCAAAAGATGACATTTATGCAGCTCAACATTACTGATCATTAGAGAAATGCAAATTAAAACCACAATGAGATACCATCTCCCACAGTCAGAATGGCAATTATTAAAAGTCAAGAAACAATAGATTCTGGAAAGGTGGTGTAAAAATAGAAATGCTTTCACACTGTTGGTGGAAATGTAAATTAGTTCAACCATTGTAGAAGACGGTGTGGCCATTCTTAAAAAATCTAGAGCAAGACTTCTTTCCTGTGAAAGTGAAAAACTGACTATAGGATCCTCACTAGGCAAATCCCAAGGTCAGAAATTCCTAGAGTGCTCTCCTGTGGGTGTAGTATATTTTGTCTCAGAGGTTTGATTTATAGTGAATGAATATTTCCATAATTTAATGTCTTTGATTATTAACAAAAGAATCCTTCACATTTGAAGAAAACGATGACTTATCTAGGGAAATTATACAAAGATTATGTCCTTTCATTAAAACAAACATTACAGCTTTTTTTTTCTTTAATTTTTATTTTAAGTTCAGGAGTACATGTACATGTGCAAGATGTACAGGTTTGTTACATAGATAAACATGTGCCATGGTGGTTTGCTGCACAGATCAACCCATCATCTAGGTATTAAGACAAGCATTGTTTAGCTATTCTTCCTGAAGCTCTTTCTCCCACTTCTCCACCCCTGAGAGGCCCCAATGTGTGTTGTTTCCCCTCATGTGTCCATGGGTTCTCATCATTCAGCTCCCATTTACTAAATGAGAACATGTAGTGTTTGTTTTTTCTGTTCCTGAATTAGTTTGCTGAGGATAACAGCTTCTGGCTCCATCCATGTCCCGGCAAAGGACATGATCTCATTCTTTTTAATGGCTGCATAGTATTTCGTGGTGTATATGTACCACATTTTCTTTATCCAGTCTATCATTGATGGGCATTTGGGTTGATTACATGTCTTTGCTATTGTGAACAGAGCTGCAATGAACACATGTGTGCATGTGTCTTTATAATAAAATTTTTTTTTTATATTTTATAAAAATGAACAGAGCTTCAGTGAACACATGTGTGCATGTGTCTTTATATTCCTTTAGGTATATACCCACAGGTGGGATTGCTGGGTCAATTGCTATTTCTGCTTCTGGATCTTTGAGGAGTTACCATATTGTCTCCCACAATGGTTGAACTAATTTACATTCCCATCAAAAGTGGAAAAGTATTCCTTTTGTCCTGCAACCTTGCTAGCATGTTGTTTCTTGACTTTAAAGTAATTGTCATTCTGACTGGCAAGAGATGGTATGTCATTGTGGTTTTGATTTGCATTTCTCCAAAGATCAGTGATATTGAGCTTTTTTTTTCATATGTTTGTTGGCACATAAATGTCTTCTTTTGAGAAGTGTCTGTTCATGTCCTTTACCCACTTTTTAGTAGGGTTGTGTTGTTTTTTTCTTGTAAATTTGTTTAAGTTCCTTGTAGACCTTGGATATTACACCTTGTCAGATGGATATAGATTGCAAAATTTTTCTCTCATTCTATAGATTGTGTGTTCACACCTATGATAGTTTTGTTTGCTGTGCAAAAGCTTTTAGCTTAATTAGATTCCATTTGTCAACTTTTGCTTTTGTTGGAATTGCTTTCAGTGTCCATCATAAGATCTTTGTCCATGCTTATGTACTGAATGGTATAGCCTAGGTTGTCTTCAAGGTTTTTCGAGTTTTTGGTTTTACATTTAAGTCTTTAATCCATCTTGATAATTTTTTTATAAGGTGTAAGAAATGAGTCCAGTTTCAATTTTCTGAATATGGCTAACCAGTTCTGCCAGCACCATTTATTGAACAGGGAATCCTTTCCCCATTGCTTGTTTTTATCACATTTGTCAAAGATCAGAGGGTTGCAGGTGTGTGGTCTTATTTCTGAGTTCTCTATTCTGTTACATTGGTCTATGCGTCTGTTTTTGTACCAGTACCATGCTTTTTTGATTACTGTAATCCTGTAGTATAATATGAAGTCAAGTAACATGATGCCTCCAGCTTTGTTCTTTTTGCTTAGAATGGTCTTGGCTATTCGGGCTCTTTTTTGATTTCATATGAATTTTAAAATAGCTTTCTCAAATTCTTTGGAGAATGCTTATAGTAGTTTAATGGGAATAGCATTCAATCTATAAATTATTATTTTGGGCAGTACGGCCATTTTTATGATATTAATTCTTCCTGTCTATTAGCATGGAATGTTTTTCCATTTGTTTGTGTTCACTCTGATTTCCTTGAGCAGTGGTTTACAGTTCTCTTCAAAGAGGTCCTTCACTTCCTTGTTAGCTGTATTCCTAGGTGTTTTTATTCTTTTCGTGGCAGTTATGAAAGGGAGTTCATTCATGATTTGCCTCTCTGCTTGCATTTTGTTGATATTCAGGAATACTAGTGATTTTTACACATTGATTTTGCATCCTGGGACTTTGCTGAACTTATCAGTTTAAACAGCTTTTAGGCTGAAACAACAGGATTTTCTAGATATAAAATCTTGTCATCTTCAAAGAAAAAGAATTAAACTTTCTCTCTTTCTATTTTAATACCCTTTATTTCTTTCCCTTTCTGATTGTCCTGGCCAGAATGGCCAGAACTTCTAATATTATGTTGAATAGGAGTGGTGACAGAGGGCATCCTTGTCTTGTGCTGGTTTTCAAGGGAAATGCATCTAGCTTTTGCCTATTCAGTTTGATACTGGCTGTGGGTTTATCATATATGATTAATGTTTTGAGGCACAGTCCTTGGATACCTAGTTTACTGAGATTTTTTAACATGAAGCAATGTTGAATTTTATCAAAGGCATTTTTTTTGCATCTTTTGAGATAATCCTGTGGTTTCTGTCTTTAGTTCTCAAGCATAAAAGCTCCATAAGGGTTTTTCAGAAGCTAAGATGCAGTATTTGGGAGAATTAAGAGGTAGGACTTTCAAGAGTTTTTTTTTAGAACATTACCAAACAAGGAAGCATTCTTTAGTTAGGAATTTGTATAAAATTTATTTTATTGATTTAACACACTGAAAATTCTGCTAATATGTCATTTCTTCTCTAGAAAATTTCTTGGAAATGCCCTTACCTCTGTCAGAAGCTACCATCCTCCAAGTCTGATCCTATCCATATCCTCTATTGACACTTCTCAGAAGTATAATTACTTTTAACATGGCATATCTATTATGAGACTGCGTTATTGGAGAGGAAGTGGCCATACCTTATTCATATCCCTGTCTTCATTGCCTGAGCCTTATTAAAGGTACTTAGTAGTTAATGAGTAAATGAATTACTACCAATACAAGAAAAGCATTTGCCATCCCAAGTATGAGTAACATTTATGCCAATTTATATGTAAGAGCTTTGTCTCAAAGGATATTCTTTTTTTTTTTTTAACTAAAGTTTTATTTGATTTGAGATAGAATTCTAATAACTCCCAGAAACCTTGGATGCTTACCAAAACTCCATGAAATCTTTAGAGATTTGCTTATCACATAATTGATATGTCATAAATTGAAACTCTTCCCCAATCTTTTCTTTATTGCTTACTACACATAAAGATAGCTGTGTAAATCTCAAAAGCTGAATATATATGGACTTCTGAAATATCTGTTTCCAATTGCATACCTTAATTTTGCCTTGTGGTTCACTTAAAGAATTAACAAGTACATCTTCAGAATATCTAGAAAGGCCCATAGCATTTAAATTCTTAATATTAGTTATAATAAACTTGAAATTTTAGATAATATAATTTTAAGGTCTATCAACTGATTAAAATTTAATTTTTCCCTAAAATGACTGGAATACATTCAGGTGTGAAAGGGTGTTAATGTTTATAAAACTGGAAGTCTAAGAATTTGAAACCAAGCTGTTACTTCATGTAAATTTATAGCTAGGGTTACACGAAAGGTCAGCCATGCATTAATGTGCCTTGGCAATTGTTCCTGGAAACTGCGATTCTTTACCCCTGATGAAATTTTATTTATTATGAATTGTATTTATTATGACAGCCAAAGAAAGATTCCTGAGAAAATCAGAAACTATAATAGAATAAGAATAGATAATATAATAATGGCATTCTGGCACCGTGGGATCACATAGCTATATTGGCAGATCTTGGTTCACTACACAGTGATTAAGTAGTTATTTGACTCTCTGGAACTCAGTATCTTTAACTGCAAAACGAAGGCTCAGAATTTACAGGATTGTTTTGAACATTAAATGATCAGAACATAGATAACTCTTAATAAATGTTGGATGTTACTATTACTTTCCTAACTTGCTTTCTTTTTGCTTTTCTGTCTCTTCCACTTTGCCAATTCTACTTTCTGTTTCCTTTTAGTCTTATTTCATCTTTTATTTTTTCTAGTTCCTTGAATTTGATGATGATCCCATTATTCACTACCAGACCCCTCCAAAACTAGAATTTGGGGCTAGGTATTCACTCCAGATAAGTTACAAAACTAAAAAGGAGACATAATATTCTATTGCTTTGTGACTTCTCTAATCTTACAAGGTCTCTCTCTCTCTCTCCACCCCACCAAACTTCAGCTCCCCTCTTCTTCTCATCCTACTTTAATTGGGAAACAAGGTAGATACATGAAAGGACAAAAAGTAATGAAGATTCCATATATTGGCTATTTGTAAACAATGATGCAATGAACATCAATAGAGGAATGGATAAAGAAAACGTGATAAATACACACTATAGAATATATTGCAACAAATGAAATCCTGTCATTTATCACAACATAGATTAACCTGGAGAACATCATGTTCAGTGACCTAAGCCAGGCACAGAAAGACAAATTCTACATGATCTTATATTTTAAAAATTTTGACTCATTGAAGTAGAGAGTAGACATTACTAGGAGCTAGGAGTGGGGTGTAGATGTTGATCAAAGGATACAAAATTTAGTTAAGAGGAATAAGTTTAGGAAATCTATTGTACAATATGATAACTATATTTAATAAGAACACATTGTTTTCTTGAAAATTGCTGAGCATATTTTGTGTCCTTAACACAAAAAATAACTATTTATGTAATGTATGTTTATTTAGTCATCCCACAATGTATAGCATACATATTTCAAAACATGTTGCACATAATAAATGTGTACAATTTTTACTTTTAATTAAAATAAAATTGTAAAAATATGCAAAAACAACTAAAAATAAACTAATGAAAATGCCAAAAAATATACTATACATATCAGAAGATGAACTGAAAACTTTTTCAGTATTTTGGATAAAATACGTGTTGAAAGAAAACTTTGAGGAGCTTCAGAATTGTCTTCAACTTTTAACGCATTTATATTACAAGAGAAAAGGGCCACACCAATGCCAGGAAAACAAATAGGCTCAATTAAAAATAAATGAATGTGGAGATTGACGGTTCTGACAATGAAGAAAGCCTTGACCTGGGGGAAGTGGCATCGCCTATCAGAAGTTTAGCTTTGGCATTTTAACCCTTCTCAATCTAGTCTTTAAGTGCTTCTAGAGTGCTTCATTATCTAAATCATGGTCATGTCTAATGCAGAGAGAAATTTATTCTCAGTCTGTTTTTCTCTGTGCTTCTGCTACAGGGATGGCTGGACCAGAGAGATGTTTCTAAATTGAGTCTTTATTTCCTCTTCTGTATCACAGAAATTACGTTGGCAGCCATATAAAAGTCATGAGAAGCCAATCAAAACCTCATGGGGTGGGGTAATGATAATGTTACAGAATCACTACGTTAACTGAATTTGAAACATTTTATTAGACTTTTGGAATGTTTTCTGTCAGGAAATTTCAGTCAGATGAGAACACTAATTTTTACTAATCTTATCTAATCAGATGTACATCTTGGAAAAGTGCTTTGCTAATCTTCATTATCTGAAGGGTTAATATAAAACTTTCCATTGATGTAAGACCTTGATTTCCTCTATTCATTATAACCTAGTTGATTGATGACAGTCTACTTACTGTTTGACATTTTGGAGAAAAAATTTTGTTGTCTAACCATGTCATTACTAGGAAAGTGGGAAAGATGGAAACTTAAGCTGTAATAAACGAATATTGCTAAATGATACACTTACGTAAACATTTGTTAAGAGAATAACAGGTAGTGGGGAAAGACAGTGAATGCCTTAAGGAGAGAATGTAGATAGCCTTTCAGATGTTGACTTTGTGACAGCACATCAGAGAAACAGCAGACACTTTAACCTGCTCTGTTATTTTTACTACTTTTAGGCCCCTATACTTGTTCGTGTGACCTAACATAAAAGGTGGAAAAATGAAAAACACCATTGACATTCCAAACCTTTAATTGTCTATTTGAGGTACAAAGGTCAATTGCAGTTTCCTTAGGCTTACAGGTAATTCTTGAAAAATTTAAAAGGTATCAGTGTTGAACATATGTGAGAGTTTATATTTTATTGAATTTGCTGTGGTACAGTAAAGCTTTTATTCCTCCCGAATCCTGAAAGAAAGCTGAAGTCCCCATAGAAAAGAGTTTTGGAGATAAACATTTGGGCTTCTGAATACAATCATAATCCAAAATTGGATATTTATAAGGGGAAGAGGATAAAAAGGTTGAGTACCTGTACTATGTGTTTATGACCCTATGTTATCCTGACCTCATTTCTGTGAGTTACTTGAGAAAAGAGAAATGAGGTAGGTAATTTATCCAAGATAACAAACCTAAGAAACTATGAGACAGAATCTGAGAAGACTGGGAAGTGAATAAGGGGGCTTTGCCAGAGACATTCAGCAAGATCATTCAAAGCCATGAGTGTTCTCAACAGAGAGAGTAGGGCAGAGGTGTCCAAACAGAGAGATTGTCCTTAATAAGTCAGTCTGCCTTTTCAGGTCTTCAAGACAAAGCATTTTCTCTATGTATGATCAGGAATTTGTCATCAAAACGTTTTGAAAGTAAAAATAAGATATTTTTCTCATGAGGGACAATAGCAGTAAGACACTCCTGTTGTGTTCCAATGGACCTGAGGCACAGGAAGCCCAGTGCCTCCAAGCACTGGAACCACAGCCCCTGCCCAACTGTATCAGACCATGCTAGGTAGGGACCACCAATTAGAACTCTCCCATTTCCAGGGTGGTTGTCCACTTGGCCTGCTTTTCTCATGTTCCCAGCCTCAGCTGGTCTCCAGCCTTAGGAGAACCTGTTCAACTTCAGCTCATGGCAATTTCATATGATTGGCCCCAACCTACAGCATCAGAACCAGCCTCCACCTCTGCTGCAGAGTCTGTGGGCAGCAATTCCAATGGGGGAGCCACGGGGTGCCCCGTCACTGCAGGAGCTGAAGGAATAGATCTATGTATTGCCTAGAATAGACAGCAACTAGGCCATTCTTTCATCCGACAAGCAGCAGTTCTTCTTCCTTTTCAGTAGCTCTATAATTTTTAGCAAATATTGTTTCCAGTGGGCTTTTCCCTGTGTCCAACCAAATTCTGTTTTGTGAAAATTTACCGCAAAGTTATTAGTATCAATATTTACAATAACTTTTAGTAAGTTTTTCCAACCCTTTCATATCAATCCATACCAAAGATAATTCAATTGTTCTTTAGTTATTATACATCTGTAACCAATCTTAAGATTTGACTACTTTAAATTTTACTCAATCAAGATTTTTAAACAAGTAATTCACATTACTTTTTACTTTCCAATAGTATAAACTTAGTAATTTACATATTGATTTAAGTTCTCAAATAGCCTTATATAATCATCATTTAATATATTTATAATATATATGTTAATATTTATGACTCCAAATACTTCACTCTCATTTTGCTGGAAATCATAAGTAATTCCCCCTTCCCCCTTTTAAACTTTATCTTCTTTTGTTGTTGTTGTTATTTGAGACAAAATCTTGCCCTGTCTCCCAGGCTAAGTGCAGTGGTGTGATCTCCTGTCACTGCAACATCTGCCTCCCAGCTTCAAATGATTCTCCTGCCTCAGCCTCCTGAGTAGCTGGGATTACAGGTGCCTTTCACTATGTCCAGGTAACTTCTGTATTTCTTAGTAGAGATGGCGTTTCACCATATTGGCCAGGCTGGTCTCAAACTCCTGGCCTCATGATCTGCCTGCCTTGGCCTCTCAAAGTGCTGGGATTACAGGCGTGAGCCACGGCGCCTGGCCAAGTTTATTTTCTTTAATTTTAAAATGGTACTATCGTTTATTTTACTCTGCAGAAAGTCAGTCCATACTGGAAGGCCGTTCTCTAAATTCTGCTGCTCTGCAGTAGCAGTGCTACATAGTTATTACAATGGTGTCATTCTGTTCAATTTGATCATGTTAATAGCAGTGACAAATCCACACGGGTCTGCAGTAACCTCAATTCTTGACCCCTCGGAAGAAAGAATTGGACTGAGGGGCCTAAGACTGAGTGAGAGACTGAGGCAAGATTTAGAGCAGGAGTGAAAGTTTACTAAAAAGCTTTAGAGTGGGGAAAAAAAGGAAGTAAACTACACTTGGAAGAGGGCCAATCAGGTGACTTGAGAGATCAAGCATGAGGTTTGATTCTTGACTTGGGGTTTTCTATGTTGGCATTCTTCTAGGATCTGTATTTAGTCTTCCCCTGATTCCTCCCTTAGGGTGCGCTATTCACACGTGCAGTGGCCTGCCAGCACTTGGAAGGGCAGCATGTGCAGTGTGTTTACTGGAGGTGTATGCATGCTCACTTGAGGCCTTTTTCCCTTACCAGTCAAATGTCCCTAGAAGGTCACATACCAGTTAAATGCCACAATTTTGCCTTTAAGTGCACACGCCTGAGCCCACTTGCCCATCTCCTGAGATTTTATCAGGAAGCTGCTGATCACCAGTTTCAGGTGTTTTTATCTATTGCCTTTTCCTGGTGGTGACTGTGACTGTGTATTATTTAGAGACGCAGTTAACAACCACCTGACCATCACCTGATGGTCTTCTAAAGTTCCTGGTGGTGAGAAGGGGCCTCTCCTGCCCTGCTCATGTCTGCCTGACTACCTGCTCTAACTAATTTTCTATTGCCACATAGAAAATTGCCACACACTTAGTGGCCTAAATGTATCCACATTTTAAAATCTCACAGTTTCTGTGGTCTGAGTTCAGGCATAGGTTAGCTGGGTTCTGCGCTCAGTCACAGAGGCTGCTGCAATCAATATTTCAACCAGGTTGTATTCTCATCTGGAGGCGTGACTAGGGAAGAATCTGTTTTCAACTGTTTTCAATTATACAGTTGTTTCAACTGTTTTCAGATTATAAACAGAACAGATAGGATATATCTATCTATCTATCTCCTATTATAAACAGAACAATTAGGATATATATGTTCTATTATAAACAGAACAAATAGGAGATATATATATATCTTCTATTATAAACAGAACAAATAGGATGTGTGTGTGTGTGTGTATATACATACACATAGAGAGAGAGAGAATCTATGAGAAATTTATTATGGAAATTGACTTACATGTTTATGAAGTCCAATCAATCCCACAATATGCCCTCTTCAAGTAGGAGAACCAGGAAAGCCAGTAATTCAGTTGGAGTGGGAAGGGCAGTTCACTGGGATTACTGGTATAAATCTCAGAGTCCAAAGGCCCAAGAATCAGGAGCTACCACAGCCAATGACAGCAGAAGATAGAGGTCCCAGCTAAAGAAGGAAGAGAGAATTTATTCTTCCTCTACCTTTTTTATTCTATTAATCCCCCTAACAGATTTGATGATGCCTTCCTACATTGCTGAGAGTGGGTCAGCACTCAGTCTACTGATTCAAATGTTACTCTTTGCCAGAAACATCCTTACAAACACAACCAGAAATTACTTTGTATCAGCTATCTAAACATTCCTTAGCCCAGTCAAATTGACACATAAAATTAAACTTCTTATGTAATAAATATGCACTTTTTTTGCCACATTCTATTGGCTCAAAGCCAGTCAGAGATTTCTCCTGCACTCTAGGTTAAGGGATCACACAAGGGTGACTCAATGAGAAGTCGCCTTAATAGTCTCTACCATGAGGGACTAATGAGCATTTCCCAAGCTCATGGTTAAATGACATAGTGCAAGCACCTGAAGACTAAGCATATATCATTTAATGTATTCTCCCATATTACTTGTGAGATTGTTTTGCATGGAAGTATGCATCTCTAGCTGAGCGCAGCTGCATGTGCCTGTAGTCCCAGCTACTTAGGAGGCTGAGGCAGAAGGATCGATCGAGCCCAGGATTTCAAGACTATAGTGAGCTATGATCATGCCACTGCACTCCAGTCTGAGCAACATGATAAGACCCTGTGTCTAAAAATGAAAAATAAATAAGAAATATGCATCTTAAAATGGTTCAAAACATATTAAAGGACTTTTGTTCTCAATAATATATTTTAGCACCAGACGTGATGTCTCCTGCCTGTAATCCCAGCATTTTGGGAGGCCAAGGTGGGGCAGATCACTGGAGCCTAAAAGTTCCAGACAAGATTTGGCAACATGGTGAAACCCTATCTCTACAAAAAATACAAAAATTAGGCAGGCATGTTGGCACACACCTGTAGTCTCAGTTACTCAGGAGACTGAGGTGAGAAGATGGCTTGAGCCCGGGAGGTGGAGGGTACAGTGACCCAAGATCATGCCACTGCCCTCCAGCCTCACCATGTCTCAAAAGATACATATTTAAATAGCTATATATATAGCTATTTAAAAACAAATACCTTGTATTTACTGCATTTTATGAGACTAATATTCCACTTGGTTTACCATTCTATTTTCCCTTTTCTTCTATTTGTTTTTGTATTGTTTTATTTTGTTACAAAAAACGAAATACACTTATACTTTGCTCTATTTTGCATTTATTTATATCTTGAGATTTTTTTTTCTGTGGCAAAACAAATTTTTGATCTTCAGTAATGGTTTCATCAACAATCTTTCTATCTGTGTTTTCTTACAAAAAGGGAGAGTGAGTGCTAGCTCTGGTGCTAGCAACTACAGCATTCAGAGCAACAAAGATAGGCATTGAAAGGCTCGCCTGGATTGACATCAGCAGCAAAAACAAAGCATTATTTATGAGGCTTGCCTGGTTACAATTTTCCAATGGTAATTTCTATTCCCTGACTCATCCCTCTTTTAGCATACACATTTAATGAAAACATTATGGAACAAAACCCAAAAGCCATCTGATGCCAAAGCACACTTAAGTATTGCTTAGCATGATGAAAAATGTTGTAAGAACAAATCACTGTGACTGGGATATTAATAGGACAAGCCATGGCTTCCGAGTGCCTGTGGTATAGAATTTGGTACACCGCGTAAACAAAGCAGCAGCCTTTGTCTTTGCACGGCATACAAAGTCACACCCTTATCTAATTGCCCGCTAAACCTTCCCACATTTTCCATAAGGCTGTAGTGTTTGTTCACAGAGGCTGTTTCCCTGTGGAAATTATCATGATGGACCAGACAGCTGAGGTAATGATGTAACCAGGGTTACTGAACATGTCACTGCTTGCATTAGCAAGAAGATTATATAGTTAATCAATCCACAAATACTTCCTGAGTTCGTATTAAATGCAAGACACACAGTGGCAAACCAGCCTATAATCAAATGAGATAATGCTAATGATAGCATGTTGTTAACTGTAAATCCCCATTAAAATATGAGTTATGATTATTTAAAATGTTCCATTGTAGCCTGCCCTCTAAGTGGTAAGACAGTGCTTTTACCTATTCTGTTGGGAACGACCCAGAGTCTTCTGGATGGGAAACACATTATGATTAAAACCAAGTGTGCTGGGAACAGGGTCAAAAGGTTGATGGAAAGTAAGTCATATTCTTAGGAAGGTGCCCTCAAGATTCCATTACTTTCATGACAAAATTAGCAAATCTTTGCTCCCCGTGGAGAAAATGCACCAACGTGGAGAAAGAACAAATGCATCTGTAGATGCCCTATCTTTCAGGTAAATTTAATTTATTAAACAGTGCTCTAAATTAATGGTGTTTTTCTCCTATGCAAAGTGCAATATGCCTCAAGACCATCATGTTATCATGACATTTACCTTTGATTATAAATGTATAGCTGGGCATAACATTGGTACATTTTATACACAGAGACATTGAGAAATGGCTTCTGCACATTTCACTGCTTATGAAAAAGAACTTCTCCTTTAGCCTTAAGCCAACTTCCCCGACTTGAGCTCTAGGCTTTTTTAAAAATTTTCTATTTCTTTATCATTTACTGAGCAGCTTCTGTTATTTTTTATTTCTCTTCAGCAAATAGAGTCTGAACTCAAGGCAGCATTTTTAAAAGAGAGCACTAATCCCAGTTACTTATTAAGTGGGCTTTGAACACTCAGTTCAGTGGTATCTCTTTGACTTGACAAGTTTGGTGTTGCCTTTGGCCTGAGGGCATATACAGGGAACTTCTTTTTCTCCTCTTTTTCTTTCTTTCTTTCTTTTTGCTTTGCAATCAACAGCAGTAATATCAGAACATAGACAACCAACAACTTCCAAACCAGATCACTCTGGTGCTGCCTTCATATTGCTAAGTGAAGGAGGGTTGAGTGTTTGCAAAGCATTATAATATCCTTCCAATCTACACATTGCCATTTTGATGCTAATGTAGTATTCTTAAAGAATATTCTCCAAATTGCAAGTTGCTAAACAGATGCGTTCTCCTGACATTCTCGCTCAATTTATAGGAAGTTTCAAATTTAAAGGCACTTGAAACAGTCTTCTTGCAGTGAACGCTCTTGCTTCTATGCTCACCAGTTAGAATTGCATACATTTAATGTCTTGATATTAAATTTAATTTTCACTTTCTTTATAATGTTTCTAATCTAATAATCAAGATACCATTGTATTTAGCACTTTATTTTTTAGAATGTAGGGGCCTGAAGCCTAATTAAAATCCTGTGAATTTTAAAGAAACCTAGTATATTCTAGCCCAACACAGATAAGGACTGAGATTCAACTCTCTAAAACAAGCTTGCAACACTCAACACTCCACCTGTCCAGAGGTCATTTGGCCAACATTTTATAACAAGCCCTTAAAATCCAAAGTAGTTTTGGCTTGAGATAGTCCCTTACAACGTGAATAAATCCACAGTGGTTTGGCATTTATCTCAGAGCATCCTACCATTGTTTGGGAAGTTCTTAATCAAGAGAGGTAGATGCTAGATGCTATAGGAAGAGAGCCACCAGGCAAGAAAATGCTGGGTGTCCTGAACCTCAAGATTAAACAAAAAAAAATTAAACATTAAAGAAATGAACTTTTCCTGGGTGGCTCTGTTTACAAGTAAAAATGCGGCCTCATGGTTTATTTTGCAGAGTTCCTCCACAGTATAGTGAAAGAATATATGCCATCTTTAATCAGAACAATAGTTCTAATGTGGGTGAGGGAGATGATGACAGCAGGGAAAGCATTTTTGCTTTAAATTGGTTTATATTAGGCTAAACAGTGCATGGAAAAATACAATACAATGAAATAAAAAACTAACATAAGAGGAGCATAAACAAAGCCATTTCTCTCAGTTAAAAGTCAAACAGGCAGTTTCAGGGCTTATAGATTGCAGCACAGTGTCAGGAACTCAGGCACCCTATTGTTGCATGGTATGACCTTACCTCGGTTCACAAATGACAGCATTTTCATTTCAAGCAACAGGGTAGAAGGGCAGAAAAAGCAAGAATAGGGATGTATGCTTGCTATTTTTGAGAATGGTTTTCGGAAGCCATTGCTTAGTATTTTGCTTTCCTTATGATTTATTGTCCAGACCATAGTACATAGGTATGTTGAGCTTCAAGGGGTTTGGGGGATTGTGG
Source organism: Aotus nancymaae (assembly GCF_030222135.1). NCBI lineage: Eukaryota > Metazoa > Chordata > Mammalia > Primates > Aotidae > Aotus > Aotus nancymaae. Next base: position 76,889,261 of record NW_026988425.1, read on the forward strand.
TCTTCAAGATAAGAAGATTTAAGGTATTCTATTCCTTTGAAAAAGGAGGAACTAGATAATGAGAGAGGAGCGGTATCTGTCGGAGCTGAAAATAGAAAGATAGTTAAAGACCGAGACTTGAATAAGGGTGTCTGTCTACTGAAATGTTATCAAATGCTCATAAAAATTTTAAATATACATTTAAATAGAACATTTGAAAAATTTTAAATATACTTTTAAATAGAATATCTGAAGAATTTTAAATATACTTTGAAATAGAACAATTAAATATAATACTTTGTATACTTTCTATGAGAGTAAAACTGTGCCATTTAAAATAGAGTCACTACTGTTAAGAGTCACCATGGTTAAAATAGAGTTAAAATATTTCAAGCAAATATTTACATTTCAAATAATTTTGATCATAATAGTTTGGCTTTGGGGAAGTGTTAAGTACAACGAGTGATAAAAATATCACAAGATTATATTGTTGAAAAATTTAAAATGCTGAATCAATAAAAGAAATTTTAAAAACGAGGTTAAAAAATATTGAGTAGATTAGTTTCTTGAAGACAAGTACATGTTTTTACTCATTGATATTTGCATGAAATCTAGTACATAGAAGACAGTCAAACATCTTTGCCATCTTGAATTTAAAATAATTCTATTATAGTTTTACATTAAGCATAATCTTTTCTTTTACATTTTTGATGATGAATTTTAAATAACCACCTGAAAACTAATACACTGTTATATACTTCTTTTAAATCATCGTACATAAATACATATTTAAATACACATATTTAAATTTTAAAGGTCAGCATGTGTATAGAGTCAAAAATGTGGTCAAAGATAATCGTTACATATTGTTTATATTTAAGAGTTGGTGGCTCATGGGCAGAAGAATTAATTTTGAATGCACTACCTTTCATGCACTTAAATTTAAAAACTTCAGTGTATTTTGATTATTTAATAACCTTTTATATCCTTTGGAACTTAATTATCTGAATGACAGGTTTTTCTCACATACGTTATGTCATCTTATCATATTTTCAAACTCATAAGTTAGTTCCTTCAAATAATCAGGCAAGTGATTTTTTTAAAACATGACAAGTCACATATTACCAACCACTTGTTCAATTTAAAAGGTTGTTGGAGAGATATCATTAACGTTCTGGGATAATTCTGCATTAACACTAATTTATACTGATTTTGACAGCTTTTCAGATGCATGATGTTGTAGTAAATTCATATAAATCACATCCCAATGTTATTAAAAGAGTAAGTCTTAAGCTTACCTCTTGAGAAAGAGACATTTCTATTAATTGTTCAAGTATCAATAAGACACATAGCTGAGCTCAGAAATGACATAATTGTAATATAAGTGCCATGTCTCATTCATTTATCCAGTGATGCATTCATGACTCAACGTTTAAGTTTCTCTTCATGCCTCTTATCATTGCACATGGAGTGGTGATGCACCATGTCTAACTAATTACATGTGTGCATGCTTTCAGTTCACAGGCTAAATAATGCCCTTTGCCCATGTTATAATTCTCCAACATTTTTGAGACTGCTAGTCCATGAATTCCACTACTTCATGTCTGTCAATTCCTGTCTGACTTTATTGCCCTTCTTACCCTAATTATGTTTCTTGATCCATAATAATCATACTCTTATAAATATCTTCTACTATCCACTTTTTCTCATGCATGGGCCTATAAACTTAATAATTCTGGTAAAAAACAAACCAATCTAAAACAAAACAAAACCCTACAACTGGGGAGACTGGTTTCACTAGAAATGCATAATCACCTCCTAAGTATTGGTAATGTTTTCTTCTATCTTCTTCCATACCACTAACACAGTCTCTTTCCTAAACCTCTAGACTAGTCTACAGTCTTTACTATTGCCCACTCCATTATCTAACATTTACCAACTCTCACAGTCATCTTTGTAAAATGTACATCATTTTCCATTTCTCCCAGGCTTATAAACCTTTAACAGCTTTCAGTTGACCTTAAGTGGTATACTAATCCCTTAAGGAAGCTAACTCTGTATTATGCAACCTTTGTCTGCCACTCATCCTGTCTGTTTCTCCATCATTCTTAAGCTGTTATATTATTTCACTTCCTCAAACACAACAGCCCTTTTCTTACCTTGGGAAATAATTCATATCTGCAGTTAGGCTTCCTGAAATTATTTTCTTATTTTATTCCCTCATCTCCAAATCTAAAGTGGATTTTTCATTATTACCTCTCAAAACACCTTGTTCCTTTCTTTTAATTAGTTACTATGTATAATTACATGTTTCTGTTTTTACTTACTCTTTGCTTCTCCCACTAGATTCGGTGCTCTAGGTAGCAGGGAACACCGCCATATGCCCAAGCATAGTGCAATTCCCTACAGCATAGAAATTGCTTAATAAGTATTGGCTAAATGCATGGATAAATGAAGTATGCTGTTAGTGGGCAAATAGAGTAACTGGAGAACATTGTATTTTAAATACCAGTACATAAACCAATAAATAATCCATTGTATTTTTTAAAAATCGCCAATTAACATGTGATGTAGTTTGGATTTTTGTCCCCTCCAAATCTCATGTTGAAATGTGATTCCCTAATGTTGGACCTGTGGCCTGGTGGGAGGTATTTTGGTCATGGGGATGGATCCCTCATGAACAGCTTGGTGGCCTCCCTGTGGTAATGAGTTCAGACAAGATCTAGTTGTTAAAAAGAGTCTGGGACTTCTCTCCTTCTCTCTTGGGCCTTACCAGAGGCAGAGAAGATAACTGGCACCATACTTCTTGTGTAACCTAGAAGACTATGAGACTATGAGCCAAATAAACCTCTTTTCTTTATAAATTACCCAGTCCCAGGCATTCCTTTATAAGCAATGCAAAATAGACAACCACATGTTTTGCAAAATAGACTACCACATGATTTGGAAAAGAATTTTATCAATTGAGTAGTATCAATGTGTAATTTAATACAATGATGAGCACTTCTACTTCCTCAATGAACATCTAATTGTGCCCTTATTTTTGTATTTTTAATAGACAGAACTGAATACACCATATGGTTCTAATCCAACCTTATTGTACAGAGGCAGAAACTGGAAAGCCACAGAATTTAAATGAATGTCTAAATGCTGCACAACTAGTAAATGACAAAAATGCTACCAGGATCTAAGTGTAAATCTTAAATCTTCTTTTAACAAACTGAAATGTAAAAATCTTCCAGAAATGGCTTTGGTTTTACACGGCTACTTATAAAATGAGGACAGGGCTTTAATAAGGTATAAGTTGTTGTGTTATCTTTGTTTATATATACTAATGGTAGCCAAATAATACTTGTTACTTAAATAGAACCTAGTGTCCAGTGCAATAGGGTTCCACTGAGCCTGAGCTATTTGTTTTGTTCAATTGTTTTATTTAGTGCTCCTGTAGAAGTCTTCCTATATAATTGATACTTACTTACTAATATGCACACTAATATTTAAGGTCTGTTTAACCTTCTTTAGGTATCACTTTAAATTTAGTGAAGTCGCACTTATTTCTTGATTAAAGGCTGGAAATAAGACCAGATTTGTCAACGTTTCTGTTACCTCAAGACCTCTGGATAGATTTATAGAGGAAATATAAGCACACAAACATCTTTTTAAGTTGAAGCTCTGTTTACCCCTCCAGGTAATAAAATAGGTAGAATTTGTTATAAATACATTCCTTTCTAAATTGTATTAAAAGATATTTATTTATTTTCATATATATTTATTAAATAAATATATACATGCACACAAGCACACGCACACACATTTTTCCCCCGGTCCAATAGATGTTAATACATTTGAACAGTTAGGTTTTTTTTGACCTGTTTCCTTATTACTATACATTCCTAATCATTTATTGTCCTTATCTCATTGCTGCTTCTTTTCAGGACACATCTTTAGGTTGACTCAAAAGGATATTGGGGTGTCAAAAGAATAACTGTCACAGAAGTGTTTGCAACTAGGAAGGTTCATTCAGTTAAAAGAAAGTGAGCTGTATTTCATCAGAATAGGTAATGTTCTAGAATTCTAAGGCAGAGAAAATTGCATCTACAGGTCATGCTGCTTTTATTTATAGTTTTATTAAATTGTATTACTTATTACCATGTACAAGTTATAACACACTGTTATATTATGAAATACATAGTTGGTCTTCCTGCCTGTTTCCTGGCATATAACTCCTAAAATCCTTGGAATCTTCGAAGTACTGTCTTTTGTATGTTAATAAGTCGACTGATGGCTGGCAGCCCCTAGTAGCTTTGGGATGGGGCTGGGGATTGATCACCAGAAAGAGTAAGGTAGGACTAGAGGTTTAGGGCTTTTAGGCCCAACTCCTAACCTCCCAGGAGGGGAGAAATGCTGAAGGCTAAGTTGATCACCGGTGACCTGTGATTTAATCAATCACGTTTACATAATTAAGCCTTCATAAAAGCCGAAGGACAGAGTTTGGATGAGTTTCTGGATAACTGAACAATGGAGGTCCCTGAAAGGTGGCTTGAATGGGGAGGACATGGAAACTCTGCACCCCTTCCCTCACACCTCACCCTATGCATCTCTTCATCTGTATTTGTTGTAATTTCCTTTATAATAAACCAGTGAATTGTGTTTTCTTGAATTCTGTTAGCTACTATAGCATGTTATTTGAATTTGAAGAGGGAGTTGTAGGGACCCCTCTTTATAGCTTGTCATCAGAAGCACAGGTAAAAGAACCCAAGGCTTGTGACTGGCACTGGAAGTGGAGGACACTGTTCTGGGACTGAGCCTTCATCTCGTGTAATGTGTCAGAATTGAATTGGAGGATGCCCAGCTGCTGATTCCTCTGCAGAATTGATTGCTTGTTTGCTGCTAGGGAGAAATCCCACATAGCTGGTGTCAGAAACATGTTGTAAGAGGATAGTGGGTGAAACTGAGTTTGTTTTTTCTACTCACCCACACACTCTGTTTTTTTAAAAAAATTTTTTCTTTGTTTCTAAAGAACATTATGCCTCTATATTCATTTCTAACTTCTCATTCATAGGCTGTTTTATATTTCTTTCTCTCTAGCTTGTACTGTGATTCTTCCCTTCCCACTTCAGGGAACCTTTATATAGTGATCCTAGAGAGCATTCGTGACAGCTAATCATAGCTCTTGTCTGATTGCAAAAGGTGCAAATATAGTTCCTACTACAATAAGCCTTTCATCTGCATACAAGTCACATTGCAAATCTCTTGCTCTACAAGTGATAAAAATCTTAATATGAACAAATTTTATCTTGGTCAAATCAAAAATTTAAACCTCATTTTTTCAGGGTAATAATACTAGCTTGTCTAATTCATAAATTATTGCAAAAATCAAATGACATATTTATTTGTAAGCAATTTTATAGATAAGAACATATAGCATAATAAAATGAGTTACTATGATGTCATTATTTCCTAAATTCTGGGCAGAAGTCAGTACCAATATATAGTTGTTATCCAAGGGCGTATCTCCAAAGTGTTTTGGTGGTTTTGCAAGGTCTTCCTCAGCTTCTCTTCTGCTCAGAGAAATAGGAGTATAGAGTTCCAGGTGAAAGTAAGCATTATACTTTAATTTCTAACTTTTGAAGGTAAGTAAAATGCAAAAGTTTTAAAAATTAATTCAGATTGTTGTCAGCACTGCAAAACTTAAGCATATCAGTTAGCAAAGATGTTGCATTTTAATTTTCTCAGCAGGCCAATTTTTATTTTTTCTATGTTTTAAAACACTGTACTCTTCTCTAAGCTGTTTTTTTTTAATGCATTTAACATTGCTATGTGTTTGATGGCTTTACTACTGTAAAGGCCACAATAATCTCATTTACCTGGAGCCTACTGCTAAAGCACTGGGAATTCTATGTGTCTTAGTTCATTTTGTGCTGCTATAGTAGAACATCTAAGAATGGGCAATTTGTAATGAACAGAGACTTATTGGCTTGCAGTTCTGGGGCTGAAAAGTTGAAGATCAAGGGGTTGGCATCTAGTGAGAGCCTTCTTGCTTTATTATTCCATAACAGAGTGGCAAAGAGAAAGATAAAGACAGAACTCATAGCTTCAAGCCCTTTTCGTAACTGTCATTGATCCTTTCATGATGGTGGAGCCCTCATGACATAAACACATCCTGTAAGGGTTTCTCTCTCTTCCTAATACTATTGCATTGGGGATTAATTTTCCAACACAAGCTTTTTGTAGGACACATGAAAGCCATAGCAATATGTTATCCTAAAAATTATTTTGTTGATTTGCTCAAACTATTTTACATTTATATTTTTACATTAATACATAGGTATTATAAATCTAAGATTCAATTTTAATTAATGAATATTTCCAAGAAAAACTTTTTCAAAAATCTAAATTATGTATGTGTTTGAAACTATGTTTCAAATGTTTAATTTGATTTTCAAAAAATCTTTTAAAAGGATTTAATTGATCCTCATTATTTACAGATTCTATATATTCTATTTTTTTAAATTTATTTCATGCTAAAAAAAATTTCCTACTTGCTAACATACACTTTTAAAAACAAAATCAAAGCTGTGACATTTTCCTTGTCATTTGTGGACATACTTGGAGTGGTAAAAAATTTAAGTCATTAATAGTAAAGTGACAGAGTTTAAAATGGCATGGGGTTTACGATTAACCTGGGGCAGAAATCTGAGTATAAAAATTTACTACTCTTCTTATTGCTTACCCGTATACAATCAATTATTATTTCCCTTGGACATTATCTGATAAATAACACGTTTATAAAATTCACCAGTTCTTAGTTTCCTGAAAAATTTTCTAACCATTCTTCCCTTCTTCAATATTGCATTTCTCACATCCATTTTATTGCCAAATTTTACCACGATACATTATTTAAAATGCCACACTAATTAATATTATTCAATAACTGAAAATAACTATTGCAAAAATTTAAAAAGTATTTTTGTTATTTAAAATGTATAGAATTGGAAATTGATAATTTTTAAATGTATTCATTTATAGGGTTCAGACTGATGATCTGATATACGAATATAATATGGAATGATCAAGCAAATTTATATATCCATCACCTCAAATATTCATTATTTATTCCTCCCGTCTGAAGCATTGTTCCCTTTGACTATTACCTCTCGGTTTTTCCCAGTCCCCAGGCTCTGGTAACCACCATTCTAGTCTCTGCTTCTACATGCTTGATATTTTTAGATTCCACATAAACACAAGTATGTGTGGTATTTGTCTTTCTCTGCCTGGCTTATTTCACTTAGCATAATAACATCCAAGTTCATTCATGTTGGCACAAATGGCAAAATTTTCTATTTAAGGCTGAATAATATTCCATTGTGTGTACATTTAAAATCTATTCTTCATCCCTTCTTTGTTGATGGACACTTACATTGACTCCCAAACTTGGCTATTGCGAATAGTGCTTCAGCAAACCTGAGAGTGCAGATAGGTCTTCAGCATACTGATTTCAAATCCTCTGGATATGTTCCTAGAAGTAAAATTGCTAGATCATATGGTAACACTATTTTTAGTGTTTAAAGCAACCTCCATACTGTTTTCCACAATGGCTATATTAATTTACATTCCTTCCAACAGTGTGCAAGAGTTCCCTTTCCTTCACATCCTGACCAACACATAGATTTCATCTTTCTGATAATAGCCATTCTGGTAGATGTGAGGTAACATCTCATTGTATTTTCCTAATTATTAGTGATGCTGAACATTTATTAATGTATCTGATGGTTGTTTGTGTAGTTTCTTTTGAGAAACATCTATGCAGGTTCTTTGCCCATTTGTAAATTGGGTTGTTTTCTTGTCTAGCAAAAATTTTAACCTTGTCTGAAAATGGTGTTTTATGGGTTAGGGCACTCCCTGAAATTGTATGCAGAAGTTATTAAAATGCTTCCTAGTGATTTTTGTCACTCTTGGAAAATATATACAATTTTTTATCAGACTATACAAGGAGTCTTAATCATGTATCCTACCCAAACAAAAAATCTGAAGTCGTTAGGAAAGCCTAAAAGGATTTTATTGTACTCCTTTTACCTTTCTAGACTTGTCTCTTACCATTCCTTATTCATGCTGCAGTAACATTAAGCTGCTGGTGCTTCATAGCAAACACCTTAGCTTTCCTCATAGAGACCACATCGATTGACTGCTTTTATGTTTGTACATTCCTACACTTTACCTTGTTAAGTCTTCCTCATTCCTTAAGACATTTTACCAAAAATTGGAAATGTATTAAATGGGCTAAAAAATGTAATAAAAAGACCCGTGTATCTGAGCACAGCAGGAGAGAGTCCAGTGGTATAACATGATGCAAGAATGTCAGAGAGGTAGTCAGGGGCCAGATTACATGAAACGTTGTAAACTGGGCTAGGATGTTGGGATTTTATTCTAGCGTGATGAAAAACCATTAGAAAGTTGTAATAGAGAAGTCTAACATAAACTGATTTCCACTTTTAAAAACACCACTCTGTCCCTGTCTACAAATAAGGGGAAAAAATAACCAAAGCATCAACAAAAAATAACACTTTGATATTGTATAGAAAATAGACTGTAGGAGGAGAGGTGGGAGTAGTGAGACAAATTAGGAGGACATTACAATACTCCATCCAGGATGATGGTTATTTAGCAAGGCTCATAGCAGTGACTATGGGAAGAACAGTCCTGGCTTTAGACTGAGATATACTTTGGAGGTCAAGTTGACAGGGGATACTGATGAACTGTATGAGAGCAAATTGGGAGAACTCCTAGATTTTTGATGCTAGTAATTTTATAGATGATTGTGCCATTTACTGAGTGAGAAAAAATAAAAAAGACAGGAAGCATGACTCCTGCTATTCTTGCTTGGGAGATTGAATGGAGGGTAATAGGCATGATATAAATATGTAATCTACAAGGTAAAACAGGTTTTCTATCAGGTAGATAGGGTTTCTATTTAAGAACGTTGAGTTTTAAGTATCAGCGAATGTCCAGTTCTAGAAATTTAAGTCTGATTCTAGGAAAGTTTTTGTTTTCCATACAACATTAGAAATAATTTTAACCTTCAAAATCACTATTTTAATAATACAGATTAAGTTGTTAATTAGGGATAATTTTTACCTTTGAAAGCAATATTGCAATATTATTGACCTTTAAAAGCAATATGCTTACTTTGATGATGTTTATGAAATAACTCTGTGAACACTGAAGATTATATGGAGATGAAGGCGTCTGAGCTCATGCAGAAAGATTCACATTTAATTAGTATCATCCACATAATGATTCAGACTTCTTTTGTGAGTATTGGTGGTAAGGCTTTATATTTAACTTGACTCAAATAATTGCAATTAATCCATTTTTAAACAGTTGGCTTTCTAATAAAATAATAAATAAATCCTTAACAAAATCCTTTTGGGAATATAGGCTGCAATTTTTGAAGTTTGACAGTTGAGACAGAACTAATGGCTGTTAATATTGAATCCTAAATAAAGATGACAGATTTTGACCTTTTGATATTACTGCACAAAGTAATATTTCAATATTATTTATTTTTGTAAATGTGGAATACTTTGATAGTGTTAAGCATGATATGTTATGGTTCAAATTCAGGTACCTCATAAGCAAGCTATGTACTTTTCTCAATTCTCTTTTTTGTCTACCCATTGGGTTAAAATGGCCTCACTCTGTGTCATGCTGGCAAAGCTTTCACTTCTGTGTTAGCACTCACCCATGAAATCAAGACTCGTTACCGACCTCTCCTCTCGGATGTCTAATAGAATCTCAAACCTCTCTTGGTCCACAGTAGTTTCTGCTATTCCTTGAAGTAAATGTTGTCAGTGCCCCTCAATATGTCTCCACTCACTCTCTGAAGCTTGTTTAAACTTTCTCAGGTAAAAGCTCTGGCTGACTTCCCATTTTCACCTGCAGTATCTGTATCTTTGTGCCTCAAGACTCTTCTCCCCACAAATTAGAAACCCACTAGGATGATGCCAACTGTGCAGAGGAATTAACGCCATCCAACAAATAACTACTTAGAGTTGATAAACACCTCAGTTCCTCACCACTAAGGTGGAATAATTCTGAGCTAACTGTGGTTCTCTGTCTCCCAGAAGTTTCTCACAGTCACTCCCGGTGTCAGCCGGCTTAACAGGACATCTGTAGTGGCAGTTTTCCTTACCTTGTTTCCCTGGACACTTCCAAACTCTTATTCTTTGATCTTCCCAAATGAACAGCTTGTGCTCAACTCCTTGTCTCATGGTCTGTTTCTAGAGTCCAAAGTGAGATGATCCCAATAAACCATTTCTGAGAGTTCCACAGACTTCTCTGCGTATTGTTTCGTAGTCTTACAGCAATTCCTGTCCTCAATACGTGGTAGAGATAGACGATGAATATTTTATTGTAATCCAATGTCACAAGTGAATTTCACCTATTGTGTTGTATATAATAGATGAAAGTACAGGAAAATAAAAGAGCAGATTGAAATGCAGCACATTCAGACTGGCAGTTCCCAGAAGGATTTCCAGAATAACATTATCATTTTGATGTTTCAGTGAAAAAAATTGCTCATCTAGCAATGACTGATTGATTTTGTGACCATCCCAATCACTCCTTTAAAGGCTTGGAGGTGAACAATAGGGAAGATTGGGTCTCTGCTTAGGAGTTCATAGTCTTTTCTCCTACTTGTTTTAGAGTTACAGTTTCTATGTTTCTGGGGTTATGAGAAAGAAAAGAAGAAAAACGAGGAGGCAGTAGAGATAGAAGGAAACAAGGGGAATAATAGGAGGAATAAGATCAATCACATGTTGGTAGAACTAAATTTCCAAGCAAATGGAAAGCCCAGTAAAGGTGTCTTCTAGTAGCTATGTGAGAAATGTTCCTTCATGACTGAAGAGATAGGGAAAACGTAGCTGTAGAATGACAGTTTAAAGCCATCTTCTAAGGGCTATAGTGTGTCTTCTCTTTGCTTTAGCATTGGCACAATTGATCTCCTGGTCATTACAAGAATAATAGCATAGGTGACCAGGCAATCTAAATGAGGCTTCTGACATTCTACAGGTGCATGGGGGATGCACAGAGTATAAAGAGCTATTGAATTGAGAGTGATTTCTAATTTACAAGCGCATATTTCATAATACATGGTTTTCCATCTTTTAGAAGCCTGAACTTGATTTTGTTTCTGGCCATGTGTGTTTGTGTGTGAGGAGAGAGGGGGCTGAATAGAAAAGGGCTTAGACCTGGGATATGATTACTGCAGACCCAATGTTTCCTCACAGGAGCATAATAATTGCTGTTAGCAATGTCTTTTCCAAAGTTGAAAGCTATAGCATAAGTAAAATAAATGTTTATAGCTATCAGGCCTTAAAGCCAGTGAAATTGAAACAAACATTCTTAAGTCACTCCTTAGAGATGCACACAATTAATTGAAGTCAGATAATTGCATGTGTAATGGCTTCTTGTACACTAAGTACCTGTTTACAAATCAAATTATTCAATTTGGAGTCTCAAGTGTGTGCTTTCTATGCTCAATTAACCCCTTATGACTATGTATAAACACTTAGTTTATAAAAACGTGGCTTTTAATATTTTTAAGATCATCTAAATTATTGTACAAATTTAAACAATGAAGTATAAAATAAAAATCTGTTATTATTTTGTAGGTTAAAAGATGCAACATAGCAAGTATTGCTCTGAGTTATTTGCTGCTGTTGTTCGGGTTTACATGTTTATTTGTGAAGCTTGTATTTAAATAAGTCTTCTATGCAAGTGAGATACACTCTAAGAAATAGGTGCCTTGTAAAAACATGCCCAATAAAAATCTAAAAGGGCAACTTTCTGAAGATATTTGAGAGTAGCAACTATGCTGCTGCTAACTGGAAAGTACGTTCATTAGAATTATTCATTTAATTATTAACTCATTTTAATGTTGTTGCACACCATATATAGAGTACCATTGAAAGTGTACAAATAGAAAAAAGTCTTGATCCCTACATTCCACATGTGACTACCTAGATCCGATCCATAACTCTAAGTACTACGGGATGAAATAGGCATGAGCTTATACCCTTAGACAAACAGGCTTTAGAGCCCAGTTCCATATCTCGGGAAATGAGCAAACAAGAATAATTATGTCATCACTAAACTTTGGTTTTCTTATCAATAAAATTGAACTGGTATAACACCTAGCTCAGGTATGAATATGAAAACCATAAAATGTTTATCATATACTAAAGGCACATAGAAAAAATAACACATCTTATTGCTGAGTTAAGGAAGAATATTCTTCTCTTCTAAATGATTCAATTTCTATCATTTGTACAAATGGGTAAGATAAAAAAGGCTCTTAAATGGATAATGAATGCCATAGGTAAAGTAAAATCCTTTTGTAGGTAGGCTCAGAAGAAACGAGAATAATATTAAGATTCATATAGTGAAATTATATTGTCAATTTGAAAGTTATGTGACCATTTGGCTAATCAAATGGTACAATTACAGGGTCAGCGGACAAATTATAGAATGCATCATGTAGATAAAAATTGCATTTAGTACTGTTACAGATTTAGACTTACTTTCAGAGCTAAAAAGCCTTTAATGTAAAGACTATGGTAAAAACCAGAAAAAGCAACAATTTGTGTTAAAAAAATTCTCATTTATTTCCTATTAAACTCTTTAAATACTGTAAAAATCGAAATGATTCTTCTCTCCAGATAAAAACAAAAGAATGTCATATAGCACTTGGGATGAAGATAGAACATAATCCTCTTTTATTTTTATACTGTCATTTTAACAGGTTCTCTTCCTTTTAAATAGGACTTAGTTTGCTTTTGCAGAGGTAGTAAAGAAAAATAAAGACATATCACTGGCACTGGTTTTCTCACATGCAGGAGAACTGATAGAAGGTTGTTTATTAATTTCCTGAACATTATTGCTTTTAACATTCATTTTGGTGACTGAATATTGACTGTTTGAATTGGGTAATCTCTATTTATTTTACTTGGCTCCAAAAATATAATTGTATTTTATTTTTGTATAATATATTTAAGACTTATAGGCTCAGGAAAAAAAAGGTCTTTAAATATTTGTTTCCTTTTTTATGCCCTCTCTTCCTCTCTCCTTTCCTTGTTTTCTCTCTGACTTTTTTTATCAGTCTTTTCAAAGAGGGATGAGCAGTGTTTCCTATTTTTGTTCCATTAAAGGGAAGAAGCCCTTGGAAAAAAATATTTTAATCATTGACTACTTGTGCCTCTGATGATTTGACTATACATGTTTAATATCTACAATGAATTAGGTTTAAAGGACTGATTCTTCTATTATAAAACAATCATAGAGCTGCCAAACTCCACTCACGTTTGTTTGTGGATAAGTAGGGGATATATATTGAAAAATGACCACACACCCATCATGTGCTTTGCACTCATTTTTGTAAATCATACTTCCTAAAGTAATTACACATTTTAAGCAGTAACTAAAAGAATTTAGGCTTTTTGTAGTCCTTGTGCATCACAGGTTTTTGTGACTCTGTCAGACAGCTTCTCAGTATGTTTCTGCTACAGCGATTTTCTTCATAATCAGTCTATCTCTTTTTCACAAATACACTGGATTGTTAGTTGAAATGTATTAGTTATATAGTCAATACTAGAAACAGGGTATACCTGTAGTTCCATTAGATGTAAGAGGAGTTTTGAAAATATCACCAGTTGATCAAGTATTCATTATGGGAGAGATGATATTTTATAGCTTTTTAAAATAGTACACTGTGGCTTTACTTCTGCCTGAGGTAGTGGGAAAGAAATGGAAAAACAATCTCATTTACTCCATCTGTCTCATTTCGCATCCATTCCAACTCTTTGTATTAAAAGTCATTTTTTCCATTGTTATTTTATTTTAGAACAAACGTGACTTAAAACATGGTGGTAATGTAGAGGGGAAAAATGGCATGTGAACAATTTTAGGCATAAACTCAGCAAATAGCTGTCTTTAAAAAAACTGTGAAAGAAAAAAATGAATACATGCAGAATGTTTATATTGGTGGCACCAACATTTCCTTTAAAAAGTAGATTGGTTTTCCAAGAAGACAAAAATGTGACTTTTTGCTAAAGATGTCATGATAACCTTCATGGTATTAATAAATAGACAAGAACATTTCCAGAAGTAGCACATAGTAATGGCAAATGTCTGAGTTTTCTGAAGTAGTGTGGGGTCACAGAATCTGACCACTGCTTTTTGTTTCCTTAAAGAAATACGATATTGAAATATTGTTATGCTTTCACTTTCTACCATTTCTGATGGTAAACATGTAAAGAAACAATGTTACTTTCACCAACCTAAAGAAAAATACAAAAACAGAAGAAACATCAAGATATATTATCTCCTGATGTCAAGGTATTTACTAAATGGAACAGATATTTTCCACATCTTAGAAAAAAATGAGAACTGAAATCTGGCATTTTTCTTGTTTACATTCATCAGATTGGCCCACATACTACATTCTGATTATGGAAGTTTCTATCTTCACAATCTAAAAAATTGAATTAACCATTCTAGCAATATTGTATACCATGGACTTGTAATCTTGGTCACTGCTTCTTTTGTTTTCCGGTTTTAGCTTTTTAATAAGGGAAGCTTTTAACATAAACCTAAATTATTATTAATAATGGCCAGTCTGGCATGATGGCTCACACCTGCAATACCAGCACTTAGGGAGGCTAAGGCGGGAGGATCACCTGAGGTCAAGAGTTTGAGACCAGCCTGGCCAGCATGGTGAAACCCCATCTCTACAAAAAATACAAAAATTAGGCCAGGCTGGTGGCAGTGCCTCTAATCCCAGCTACTTGGAGGGCTTAGGCAGGAGAATCTCTTGAACTTGGGAGGTGGAGATTGCAGTGAGCTGAGATCACCTGAGTTCCACCTCCTGCCAGATCAGCAGCAGCATTGGATTCTCATAGGAGTGGGAACCCAGCTGTGAACTGCACATTTGAGGGATCTAGGTTGCATGCTCCTTAACAGACTCTAATGGCTGATGATCTCTGTCACTGTTCCTCATCACCCCCAGATGGGACCATCTAGCTGCAAAACAACAAGCTCAGGGCTCCCATTGATTGTGCATTATGGTGAGTTGCATAATTATTTCGTTATATATTACAATGCAATGGTAATAGGAAAAAAGTACACAACAAATGTAATGCTTTTGAATCATCCTGAAACTTTTCTCCGTACCCAAGTCTGTGGAAAAATTCTTCTCCACAAAACCGGTCCCTGGTAACAAAAAGTTTGGGGACCACTGCACTATTGAATTTATTATTTTGTTTATCATTTTTTGTTTTCAGAAACTTTCACTTATAGCTATATCTTAGTCTAGAGCTTTTACTTGAAAAATATAAATGTCACTTTCAAAGGAAAAAATCATAATGGTGGAAAAATAAAAGGAGATATAAGCCCCTTATGCTAATAGCTCTCACAAAATTATAAAGCCAAACAAATTAAATATAAACTATAAAAACAATAAAATTCAAATTAACAACATTAATTTTTCTTTGACAAATAATGTTGTTTTGCTGAAACAAAATTGCCTTTCATGATGTGGATACCAGCTTCTTAGGCACAGGCTCTTTCAGGCAAACTGTCGTAAAATTTTCCATTTCAAGCTGTACTGAGATTTTTATGGGTATATCAGTGACTTACTGTTTTGTTGGTGTGAATTGTGTTATTGTGCCCAGCTTCCCTCCTGACTCCTTATTAGCCTGTGATAAAGTACTACTATTGCCAACGTAATATACAAACCTAGCCACTCAAATATAATACGGATTATACAAACATACCCACTTAAATATAATAATATTTAGTCTGAGGCATCCAGATGATCCAAAGCACTTAAAATAATTTTCAAAGGTTTTCTTGTCAAGTCTTCAGGGTTCTTAGGAGTATCTTTGGAAAGTCCCAGGGAGCCTCAGAACTCAGTTGAGGAATATTAAATCAGTTATGATCAAAATACAGAAGAAATTACTTGAAAAAATTATGCTCACATATCAGACTAAATATGTTAGTAAAAGAAAACAAAGTCAAAAAAAATCAAGCGAATAGCATAAAAACAAAAGGGAAAATTCTTCAAACATAAGGTTGCAATATCAAAATGAGAAAAGGGACAAGCAAATTGAATTTATTTAAGGTTCAGGGGGTACACGGGCAAGTTTGCTACATAGGTGCATTGTGTGATACTGAATTTTGGGTTCCTATTGATTCTGTTACCCACATAGTGAACACAGCGCCCAAGAGGATGTTTTCAGCCCTTTTCCCCTTCCCTCTCATCCCCTTTTGGGGTCCTCAGTGTCTATTGTTCCTGTGTTCATATCTGTGTGTACCCAAACACATTGGATTTCTAAAAATAAAAACCATGAAATAGAAGTTGTAGTGCAGGTCCTTGTATTTTTTCCCCTGTAAAAATAAAAAACAAAAGCAGTGCTAATTTCAGGGTTAATGGCGGTAGAAGGGTAGAGTCAGATTGAAGGTGGGCTAGGGTTAGGACAAAATGCAAAAGAGCTAGAGCTCAAAGAAGGGTATTCAAAATCTAGCTAATTTAAACAGAACCCCAAACAAATTAAAGTGTGAAGAAAATGTCAAATGTGTTCAAAATTCTTCTCTAGGGATTTAGTTTTGGTTGGCAGCCAACTCTTTGTCCTTTGATATGAATTGATTTCTATCTAGATTTGAGATGATTTTCATTTTCGTTACATTTGCCTCCTGAAGCAGAATCCCACTACCAGCTCCTTTTTGCCAACAGAAAATAACAGCCTTGCAGGAGAGAAGAAAGGACCATAACTACAAGACTTTCCTGCAGAGATGTATGATAATGACTTTCTGATGTTTAGCAACCAGGCCATCTCTGTGGCATTCTGCATTGGTGTTTTCCTTCCGTGTTTATTGAAATGCTAATTCAGTTGCAGTTTATAAAAAATGTTTATAGTAACATCACATTCATATTTTTCACCAAATTTTTTGTTATGATTTTCTCCAAATGTGAATATGGGGTTGATATTTGGGTATTACAATTCAAAACAAATTCATTTTTTAAACGTTTTATTGGACAAATCTAGTTTCAACTTTCAAGCTAATTGAGGTAAAAGGTAAAGTAAGAATGGGAACTCGTAAGAGATTCTTTCTTTGTTCACCTGTGCCAATACATTTTCTGTTTGTGATAACAAAAAGGAAAAGATAACCATAATCATACAATATAACTATCACTTTTATGTGTTTTCCCTGTGTGTTTGCTTAAATATATAGTACATATATGTAATCCATGCGTTTTGTATTCTTCTGGCTGCCGTGAGTGATACAAGCATTTTCATTTTGCTATATAGCATTTTAATCATAAGTAAAATTAATTTCTCAAGCTTCAAACATAATCACTCAAATATCAATGCTAACATTTCTATTTACAGTTTTTAGATTTTATTTTTCAAAATATATATGTGAATATGAACACATTTGTAGGAATTTCTGTTGGTGCCACACAGATATCCCCTAGACCCTCATTGGCACATGCCCATGTTATCCTCTTAAAAGCATCTATGATGCGGTTCTTGAGAACATTATTTCAGCGGAAGTGTTGCTGAGTCAATGCCCCAGTAAACAATTTTTGGTCTAATGATGAGAATTAAAAGATAAAAAGCTCAGCTTCCTTGAAACTCAGATGTAATGACTTTAAGATATTGTTGTGGTTTATTCTTATTAGATGTGGAATTCTTCTAAAGAGAAACTAAGGCTGCAGCATTCCCCATTAGCCTGACAAAGCTTATGGAGTTTCTTCTTAACCAATCATCTTTTCTTCCCCTCTTTTCATAGAGCTCAGACCTGTATCATGATCTGAAGAGTCTGCCTTCTAATTTTTTTCTCCTCTTTACGCTTCACGTGTGTTTCCCAGATAAATCTCTGGTATATCTAATCCTATTTTGTCTGCTTTTCAAAAAAATCCAAACTAACAGAAGTAGTGCCAGGAGTAGTAGGAGAAAACGAAGGTAAAATGAAATTTGGGAACTGGTCAACAAATGACCTAATGGTCAAAATGGTTGCAATGGGCATAGCAAGGATACCATAAAAATACAAGCTACAGCTGCTACCAGGATACTTTGGACTCCAGATGAAGAAAGAGTCACCATTTTGGCCAGAGTAATTGATATAAGCAGGAGGTAGAAGGACTGCATTTACACAGTTGGTGCAAGTAGACAAATATATGGAACCTGGTTTACCCATGTGGACCTCTCTAAGTACCCTCATCCTCATTGTAACTGAACGGACATTTAAAACGGATTAGAGCCTGAGAAGCACATGATTTCCAAGGGCTTAGGCCCTCAGGAATGAAGGTTTAGATAACAACACATAATTAGGCACCAAAATTTACGAAAGTAACAGCTGAAGATTAGGGGACTTTTAGAATGGATAGAAGAGAAGAAAAAGGATGAGTATGATTTATGACCCCAAAACCAACTACAGCAGTGGATGGTGTAGCTGGTGTTATCAGTTATGTTTCCTTTAAAGAACAGAAGGTTATGGGAAACATTGTGAAACCACTCCTTAAACTTGCATTGAGAATCAGATTTGTGCAATGCGATGGGTGAAATGTAAAATCTGTGAATCTATGCTAAGATCTTACTCTGCAAGGAGCATAGTTGTTTACAGTGTTAGCTGCCACCTTTCTGGATCACCATTATATTTGTGCAGCAGGCATATTTCCTCAGAGCTACTCTAAGTGTATGACTGAACAGGGTGAATTACTAATGCCAGCCCATTCTTGCTGGGTCTGGGATTCCTCTAATATGTATGGGCTAAAACTATTAGAACTATACTGATGTTTGAGACTCTCCCTGTCAAATCCTCCTTCTGCAAGTGGTAGACCTGTACTGCATTCTAAATGCTCTCTCTGGCCACTCTTTCTGTCTTCCATTTATCCTTAATAGACATTTCTTCTAATAAATGTATTGGATGTTTATTCTGTTTCACAGAGTACTCAAACTAACACAAGCATATTCCAAACCTTCTCCCGGAGGATTTCAGGGGAAACTAAGTCCAGGCACTCACAGCAATTATTAGTCTGCACAGTAGCATACCCTGTTTTGAACTCTTTTCATTCCGTGTCTAATATCCCTATTCCTCTACTAGTCCCTCCTGAGATTAAATTAATGTGGTGGTTTTTAAAAAATAAATCTATGAAGATTTTAATACTTCTTTCAAGAGGTGGAGCTAATTCCCTTCCCCTTGAGTATGAATTGGAATTACTCACACAGCTCTGATAAAGAGAATGTGGCAGAAATGATGTATGTGCTACTAATAGTCAGCAACAAACTAAGACCTCCAGCCAAGAGTCATATAAGAGAGCCCTTTCAGAATCAGAACAGCTGTCCCAGTTAAACCTTCAGATGATGGCTGACAACCTGAATGCAGCTTCAGAAAAGACTTTGAAGAACTATCAATTAAGCCATTTCTGTACTCCCAACCCTCAGAAACTAAGTGAGATAAATGTTTGTCGTTTTAAGCTACTAAGCTATCAGGAAACTTGTTATGCAAAAATAGACAAGTAATACACCATTAAATCCATCACATGAATTTAATCACATATACGCAAATCCTTCTCTCAGGATCAACTCTGGAGAAATATTTGTTTTGTTTCATTGTGCTTCATTTTATTGTGCTTTGAAGATATTGTGGTTTTTACAAATTGAGGATTTGTGGGGACTCAGTGTCCAGTAAGTCCATTAGTGTCATTTCTTCCAAGAGTATATGCTCACTTTGTGTTTCTGATGATTAATACTTTTTTAGTCGTAAAATATTTTATAATTAAACTATTGACATTGCTTTTTTTTAGACATAATGCTTTTGTACACTTAATAGATTACAGTATAGCATAAATAGAACTTTTATAGGCACTGGAAAACCAAAATATGAATATGACTCTTTATTGTGATTTTCACTCTATTGCAGTGGTCTGGAACTGCACCTGTGATATCTCTGAGGTATGCCTGTGGGATTTTGCAAAGTTATATTTGTGTTATACATTTGTGTTACTTGTCTAGTTTTGCTCAACAAGTTTGCTAATAACTTAGTAGCTTAAAACAGCAAACATTTATCTCATATAGTTTCTGATGGTTGGGAGTGTATGAGTTTATATAAATGTACACACACGTGAAACTATGTATAAATATGTATATATGCACACACATACTTTATAATATATGTACATATATATATAGATACATATGTACTTTAGTATATGAGTAACAAGAGTTTGTTTTTTACTTTAAACATATTTTAAGTAATCTTAAAAATGTTTATGTATGGGGGATCCCAAGATGGCTGAATAAGAGGTAGCTCCGTAAAGCAGCTCCCAGCAAGAGAGACACAGAAGCTGAGTGGTCTCCACAATTCCAAATGAAGTACCAGGTTCATTTTGTGGGTCTGGTTGGACAGTGGGTATAAACCAAATATGGCAAGTTGAGGCAAGGCCGGGCACTGCCCCACCCAGGTGGTGCATGCAACTGACTGGAGGACCAGGGATCTCCCACTCTGGGACTTCAGTTCAGATACAGCACTCCACCCAAGTCCTCTACAACCCACAGAACAGGAGATCTTTGCTGGGCTGAAAAGCCTTAGTGAGCTGCCTGAACAGGGCAGAACAGCAACTTTGGCCGGCGCCAGGGGCTGTCAGCATAGATCTAGGTGGAAGCACCAGCTGATCGGAGAAAGCCCAAAAGCCGACAGAGCTACCCGCCCCCAGTAAGAAGGGAAACTGAACGCAGGGAAACAACCCAAATGGCAGGACAGTCCCCACCCTCCCCCCCGCCACTGCCCTGCGCAAAAGTCCAGCAGCCTAAAAAGTTCTCACTCCAGAGTTATGCACCAAGAACATCAGTTAGAAAATGACCAGGAACAATCAAGCTCGGCAGGGGGTAGGGAAGCCCCCATTACAGAAGCCAGCCTAATTTTCCTGAGTAAACAAAAGACACAGAAGCTCCACTGAATCTGGGACAGCCCAGCAGCACCTCTGCAGGCAGACAAAGGAAAGGCCGCCTCCCCAAGCAGCTACCAGAGATCAAAACTATGTAAATCCAAGAGATGGGAAGAAATCAGCACAAGAAGAATGAAACCATCAAAAACCAGAAGGTCTCTCCCCCATCACGAGATCACAATTCTTCACCAGCAAGGGAACAAAGCTGGATGGAGAACGAATTCGATGAATTGACAGAAGCAGGCTTCAGAAGGTGGGTAATAACAAACTTCTATGAGTTAAAGGAACATGTTCTATCCCAATGCAAAGAAACTAAAAACCTTGAAAAAAGGTTAGATGAAATGCTAACTAGAATAACTGGTTTAGAGAAGAACATAAATGACTTGATGGAGCTGAAAAACACAGCACAAGAACTTCATGAAGCGTACACAAGTTTCAATAGCTGAATAGATCAAGCAGAAGAAAGGATATCAGAGATTGAAGATCAAATCAATGAAATGAAATGAGAAGGCAAGAAAAGAGAACAAAGAGTGAAAAGAAATGAACAAAGCCTTAAAGAAATATGGGATTATGTGAAAAGACCTAATCTACTCCTGATCAGTGTACTGGAAGATGATGGGGAGAATGAATCCAAGCTGGAAAATACTCTTCAGGATATTATCCAGGAGAACTTCCCCAACCTAGCAAGGCAGACCAACGTTCAAATACAGGAAATGCAGAGAACACCACAACGATATTCCTCTAGATGAGTAACCCCAGGGCACATAATCATCAGGTTCACTGGGGTTGAAACAAAGGAAAAAATACTAAGGGCAGCCAGAGAGAAAGGTTGGGTCACCCACAAAGGGAAGCATATCAGACTCACAGTGGATCTCTCAGAAGAGAGTGGGTATCAATATTCAACATCCTTAAAGAAAAGAACTTTCAACACAGAATTTCATATCCAGCCAAACTAAGCTTCATAAGTGATGGAGAAGTGAAATCCTTTACAGACAAGCAATTGCTGAGAGATTTTGTCACTACAAGAGCTTCTGAAGGAAGCACTAAACACAGAAAGGAAAAACCGGTACCAGCCACTGCAAAAAAGAACCAAATGGTAAAGACCAAAGACACAATGAAGAAATTATGCCAACCAAAGGGCAAAGCAACCAACCAGTAATAAAATGGCAGGAACAAATTCACACACAACAATATTAACATTAAATGTAAACAGATTAAATGCCCCAATCAAAAGACCCAGACTGGAAAATTGGATAAAAAGCCAAGAACCATCAATGTGCTGTATTCAGGAGACCCATCTCATGTGAAAAGACACACATAGACTTAAAATAAAGGGATGGAAGCAAATGAATAGCAGAAAAAAGCAGGGGTGGCAATCCTAAAGTCTGATAAAACAGACTTTAAACAAACAAATATCAAAAGAGACAAAGAAGGGCATTACATAATGGTAAAAGGATCAATACAACAAGAAGAGCTAACTATTCTAAATATATATGCTCCCAATACAGGAGCACCCAGATACATAAAACAAGTCCTTAATGACCTACAAAGAGACTTAGACTCCCCCACAATAATAGTGGGAGACTTTAAGACTCCACTGTCAATATTAGATAGATCAATGAGATAGAAAATCAACAAGGAAATCCAGGACTTGAATGCAGATCTGGACCAAGCAAACTTAACAGACATTTACAGAGCTCTTAACCCCAAAGCCACAGAATGTACCTTCTTCTCAGCACCACATCGCACTTACTCTAAAATCGACCACATAATTGGAAGTAAATCACTCCTCAGCAAATGCAAAAGAAAGGAAATCATAACAAACAGTCTCTCAGACCACAGTGCAATCAAATCAGAACTCAGGATTAAGAAACTAACTCAAAACCACACAACTTCACGCAAAATGAAAAACTGACTCCTGAATGTAGACTGGATAAACAATGAAATGAAGGCAGAAATAAAGACCTTTTTCAAAACCAACGAGAACAAAGACACAGCATACCAGAATCTTTGGGACATATTTAAAGCAGTGTCTAAAGGGAAATTCATAGCAACAATGCCCAAATGAGGAGTAAGGAAAGGTCTAAAATCAATACCCTATCATCAAAATTTAAAGAGTTAGAGAAGCAAGATCAAAAATACTGAAAAGCTAGCAGAAGACAAGAAATAACTAAGATCAGAGCAGAACTGAAGGAGATAGAGACACAAAAAACCCTTCAAAAAATCAACAAATCCAGGAGCTGGTTTTTTGAACAGATCAACAATATAGATAGACTGCTAGCCAAACTAATAGAAAAGAGAGAAGAATCAAATCGATGCAATAAAAAACAGTAAAGGGGACATCACCACCGACTCCGCAGGCATACAAACTACCATCGGAGAATACTACAAACAACTCTATGCACACAAAGTAGTAAATCTGGAAGAAATAGATAAATTCCTGGACACTTGCGCTCTCCCAAGACTAAACCAGGAAGAAGATGAATCCCTGAATAGAACAATAACAAAGGCTGAAAGTGAGGCAGCAATTAATAGCCTACCAACTAAAAAAAGCCCAGGTCCAGACAGGTTCACAGCCAAATTCTACCAGACATACAAAGAGGAGCTAGTACCATTCCTTCTGAAATTATTCCAACAATACAAAAAGAGGGAATCCTCACCAACTTGTTTTATGAGACCAACATCATCCTAATACCAAAACTGGGCAGAGATGCAACTAAAAAAGAAAACTTCAGGCCAATATCCATGATGAACATCCACACAAAAATCTACAATAAAATACTGGCAAACAGAATGCAACAGCAAATCATAAAGCTTATTCAACATGATCAAGTAGACTTCATCCCGGGGATGCAAGGCTGGCTTAACATATACAAGTCTATCAATGTAATCCATCACATAAATGGAACCAAAGACAAAAACCATATGATTTTCTCAATAGATGCAGAGAAGGCCTTCAACAAAATTCAACAGCCCTTTATGCTAAAAATTCTCAATAAACTAGGTATCGATGGTATGTATCACAAAATAATAAAAGCTATTTAAGACAAACTCACAGACAATATCATATTGAATGGGCAAAAACAGGAAGCATTCCCTTTAAATCTGGCACTAGACAAGGCTGCCCTCTCTCACCACACCTATTCAGTATAGGATTGGAAGTCCCAGCCAGAGCAATCAGGCAAGAAAAAGAAATAAAGTGTATTCAATCAGGAAAAGAGGAAGCCAAATTGTTTCTATTTGCAGATGACATGATTGTATATTTAGAAGACCCCATCATCTCAGCCCAAAATCTCCTGAAACTGATAAGCAACTTCAGCAAATCTCAGGATACAAAATCAATGTGCAGAAATCACAAGCATTCCTATACCCCAATAACTGACTTAAAGAGAGCCAAATCAAAAGTGAACTCCCATTCACAATTGCTACAAAGAGAATAAAATACCTAGGAATACGACTAACAAAGGATGTAAAGGACCTCTTCAAGAAGAACTACAAACCACTGCTCAATGAAATAAGAGAGGATACAAACAGAATGAAAAACATTCCATGCTCATGGTTGAGAAGAATCAACATCGTGAAAATGGCCATACTACCCAAAGTAATTTATAGATTCAATGCCATCCCTATCAAGCTACTGATGACCTTCTTCACAGAACTGGAAAAAACCACTTCAAACTTCATATGGAACCAAAAGAGAGCCTGCATAGCCAAAACAATCCTAAGCAAAAAGAACAAAGCTGGAGGTATCATGCTGCCTGACTTCAATCTATATTACAAGGGCACAGTAATCAAAACGGCATGGTACCAAAACAGAGACATAGAGCAGTGGAACAGAACAAAGCCCTCAGAAGCAACACCAGACATCTACAATCATCTGATCTTTGACAAACCTGACAAAAACAAGCAATGGGGAAAGGATTCCCTGTTTAATAAATGGTGTTGGGAAAACTGGCTAGCCATGTGCAGAAAGCAGAAACTGGACCCTTTCCTGACACCTTACACTAAAATTAACTCCAGATGGATTAAAGAGCTAAACATAAGACCTAACACCATAAAAACACTAGAAGAAAACCTAGGCAAAACCATTCAGGACATAGGCATAGGCAAGGACTTCATGGCTAAAACACCAAAAGCAACAGCAAAAAGAGCCAAAATAGACAAATGGGATCTAATTAAACTTAAGAGCTTCTGCACAGCAAAAGAAACAATCATTAGAGTGAATCGGCAACCAAGAGAATGGAAAAAAATTTTTGCAATCTACCCATCTGACAAAGGGCTAATATCCAGAATCTACAGATAACTAAAACAGATTTATAAGAAAGAAAAAACCAAACAAACCCATTCAAAAGTGGGCAAAGGATATGAACAGACACTTTACAAGAGAAGACATTTATGAGGCCAAGAAACATATGAAAAAATGCTCATCATCACTGGTCATTAGAGAAATGCAAATCAAAACCACACTGAGATACCATCTCACGCCAGTTAGAATGGCGATCATTAAAAAATCTGGAGACAACAGATGTTGGAGAGGATGTGGAGAAACAGGAACACTTTTACACTGTTGGTGGGGGTGCAAATTAGTGCAACCATTGTGGAAGACAGTGTGGCGATTCCTCAAGGACATAGAAATAGAAATTCCATTTGACCCAGCAATCCCATTACTGGGTGTATAACCAAAGAATTATAAATTGAAATTGTTCTATTATAAAGACACATGCACATGTATGTTCATTGTGGCACTGTTTACAATAGCAAAGACCTGGAACCAACCCAAATGTCCATCATCAATAAACTGGATAAAGGAAATGTGGCATATATACACCATGGAATACTATACAGCCATAAAAAATGATGAGTACATGTGCTTTGTAGGGACATGGATGAATCTGGAAACCATCATTCTCAGCAAACTGACACAAGAACAGAAAACCAAACACTGCATGTTATCACTCATAGGCAGGTGTTGAACAATTAGAACACGTGGACACAGGGAGGGGAGTGTCACATACTGCGAACAGTTGCGGGGTGCTAGAAGAGGGTCAGTAGGGGGTGGGGAGGGTGGGGAGAGATAAAGAGGGGAGAAATACCAGATGTGGGTGATGGGGGATGAAGGCAGCACACCACCTTGCCATGTGTGTACCTATGCAACAATCCTGCATGATCTGCACATGTACCCCAGAACCTAAAGTACAATTAAAAAAAAAGAAAGTTCATGTATGTGGCATCATTATTAATCACTTGCTAGTATTCCTTTATTTGAATGGTTTATAGTGTTTATTCTCTATTTAGTGAGGAATTCAAGACATTTCCCATTCATAGGCTCTTGTGTTCTACTTCTTTAAAAATGAATAAAATATACTAGATTATAGCCATTGATTAAAAATACTAAACATTTAATCACTTGTGCCTTATTCTGTGACACAATTCAAAATTTTACTCATCTTGCTGCTATAATTAGAGTGAAGGACAGATGGTAAAGGTTTAAAATGATGTGTTTATTAAAATTATGTAGGCTGCCAAATAATTTCTCACTATCACATGTGTTTGTTCATTAGCTGCTTCATTGAGACAGGGTTAATGAAATTTGAAGTTGGATGCATAGAATAATAAGTAACTCTGGTCTCTACATATACAATGTCTGTTTACTATTAAAGGGGACAGAAAAGAATGCTGTGACCAACTCTTCCTAATAGCTTTAGCTTAATCGTATTTAAATATGATAAAAGCTTCTAAGAAATCTTAGAAGAATTAATAAAGTAGATAATCTTTCTGGGTATATGACAGATTCTGATACTGGGTATGGCTTTTCTGTGTAAATGTAGATATATCTCAAATAAAAGTAAGCACTAAGAGATTTTATTAGGAGAAAGACCAGGTGCAGTGGTTCATACTTGTAATCCCAATACTTTGGGAAGCCAAGGCAGGAGGATTGCTTGAGCCCAGGAGTACAATATTAGCCTGGGCAACATAATGAGACCTCTATCTCTACTTAAAAAAAAAAAGAAATAGCTGGGCATGGTGGTGCACTCCTATAGTCCCAGTTACTCCAGAGGCTGAGTCAGAGGGATCTTGGCGCCCAGGAGGTTGAGGCTGCAGTGAGCCATGATAGGGCCATTGTACTCTAGCCTGGGCAACAGAGCGAGACTCTGTCTCAAAAATATATACAAATAAATACAAAGAGATGAGTGCAGTGGTTCATGGAAACGAAGAAGAGGAATTCACTAGACATTAAAGACAATTGAAATCAAGGACTCCTCAGTGCCATTAGTCTATTTCTTGACTCATTTTCTCTAAATGCAGGTCAGTGTCCTCTAATTTTTGATCCATAGTATTCCTAAGTTACAACAAAACAAAAATTATAACAACCGCCACCATCAGCTATTGAATATTCGCTAGGTGTCAGGTACTCAATGCATATTTTATCCTGTATAATCCTCACAGGGGTCCAATAAGGTAGGTACTTCTGTTATAACCAATTTACATGTGGAAACTGAGGCACATAGATTAATGACTAGCCTTTGATTGTACATCTATTAAGTGATAAAGAAAGAAATCAAACTTAGTCCTAATTTGAGAGGCTCTGCTTTGTTGCTACTGTTCCATCCTACAATTCAGAGTCTCTGAGAGAGACTAACTTGGCTTTCTGAGTGCTAAGTTCAAATTCCTCTGAAACGACTTCTTGCCACAGCATGGATAACATCCCCACAGCTGGGTCAGTTCTGCCGAGAGGACTAAACTATGCTATGCTCAAAGGTATTTCTGCCTGAAACCATAGGGATAATTGGATCATGAAAGCCTTTCTATAAATTAAAAAAAAACTTTATGGCTAGGGTACTCAGGAGAGTCTAAAATGATGAGGAAATCTGAAGAAATATCAAGTTTTTGCTAGATTTGGAAAAGCAAATAATGATTTTTTTGGTTTTTAATGGATGATTAAATAGTACTTATATAAAAAAGAGCACAGTGTGCTTCAAGAAAGAAATGCTTTATTCAAGTACTTCAATGACAGCTGATTCAATTTTACAAGCATAATTTTTAAATTAATGTTTTAAAATTAGGAGGTATTCTTTGCTATGGCTCAATTTTAAAGTACAATTTAGGGTTGAAGGGCACAATTCTGTATAATACTAACCATCCTTGAGAGTTACATTTTATGCTGGGTAGTACATCTACAAGGACTTTTGGTGAATTTATGGATTGTACAAAGTTTTAGAAAGGTTTACAGTGAGAGGTGAGTAAAGCACGTCATATCCATGAGCTATTTGCTCATGAATTTTTCCTATTTTTCTACTGGATCTTTGGTACTTTGTATCTCAGTTTTTAAGAGTAATTTAAAAATGAGGGGTATTTAGCTCTTGTGGTATATTGCAAATAGTTTTTTCCTTGTTTGTCAATGTGTTTTGATATTGGTTATGGTGTCTTTTTTGTCATGCAATTTTTTAAAAATGTTTTTATGTAGCCAAATATATTTTTGAGTTATTTTGCATCATTTAGGAAAGAAAATTTGGAAGGTTGCTTATTACACACCAACTATTATTTATAGTTTTAGATACTTCTGGAATACTTTAAAACTATGAAGTTCAAAACTAATATAAAACCTTGCTGGAGAGCCAAAAACAAAAAAAAATTTACTGATGTATTTATCAAAAAAGCAAATTATTTAAAAATATTAGCACATACCAGGCTGGGTGCAGTGGCTTATTTGTGTAATTCCAACACTTTGCAAGGCCGAGGCCAGTGGATCACCTGAGGTCAGGAAGTTTGAGACAAGTCTGGCCAACATGGTGAAAACCCATCTCTCCTAAAAATACAAAAAAATTAGCTGAGGATGGTGGTGGGCTCTGTAATCCCAGTTACTCGGGAGGCTGAGAAGGAGAATCGCTTGAACCCAGGAGGTGGAGGTTGCAGTGAGCCAAGATCCTGCCATTGCACTCCAGCAACAGAGTGAGACTTTATCTCAAAAAAAAAAAAAAAAAAAAAAAACCAGAAAAAAAATAGCACATACACACCCTTTGTATCAAACTTAACTCTTTCGTTCCCTAACATGAACCTTATCAGGCAGAAAGACCTCTGTATTATGTTCCCCACGCCCAAAGTTTAGTCTGTTCTGCACACGCTATTCCCTCCTGCAAAATTTCTTGTCTGTTGCAATTGGTTTTTAGAAAGGTGTTCTATATTTTACTGAGAAAGTTGTATATTTTATATAGTCAAGAGTTACCACATACTAGAGAGGTGTGATAATAAAGGGGGAAAAAGAACTTAGTTATTAGAAGGGCTTAGGTTCAAATGCTGCAAATACCAATACTGACACTTATCAGATGCTGACCATGATACTCAACCCAGATGGGCCTACTTGATAAATTGGGTTTCATATTTAATTTTCTAAGCTGTACTGTGTAAGTGTTATTCAAAATTTTCCTTTAAGTTTAAATTTCCTTTAATTTTCCCGTTTCTTTGGCCTTAAGACCTTTCTGGTTGCCCAACAGTATTTTATTCCTTCTGTTTTCTGAAACTGAAAATACTACTGGAAACTTGTTTAATTATAAATTGTCTTCTTGCTCTTTCACATACGTGCATCTCCTCCGGTGCTTAAACGTTCAATACGGATGCGATTTTCTGATAGATTATTGATTGTTAAATCCTCTCTTTGCATATACAGGTTTACAGACAAAATTCGTGGCTGTGGCTGTGTCTTCATGAAATGACTAATTTGAAAAAGGCACAGTTGGACCCTAGTCAAACCATCAGTCTAACAAAAAACCTCTTCAAATGCTTTGCTGAATTAAAGCATTTACTTCCTAAATAATTGGACAAGTAAATAAATAATTTTATTTCATGTTATCTGCAAATAAACTATCTGTGTATAAAGACATAGTATGAGAAAGTTATGGATATTTGGATAATAGTTTAGTAATAAGTACAAATAAATCTGCATAAAGATATATTTATTAACAAATGTAATTGTGATTTTTGTGTTTATATTTTAATTCTTTATACATAGTCTTATCTTTTAGTATGTAATGATAATGCCAAAATATTTTACAGCTATTCATCATTTCATAAATTAAAAATAATGAAACTATCTTAAAAACTTATGAACGAAGGCAAGCTTATGTCAGGCTATTGACTGCGTTGTTATATTTTCCTAGTATTCTGTTCTATGTATGCATCTTTGAAGAACTAATTTCATTTGGTGCAGGATGCTTAGTAAGAGGATGAGATTTTAGTATATCCTAACGTTTCTCATCCTTTTCATTGTTACCATCCTAAGCAGTCTTTTTAAATATTAAAAAAAAATTCTACTCTGGAAATTTAATATTACAGAATATACCTATTTTTGTAACATGTTTATATACACATGTCTATGTATATGTATTTTTGTAATGTGTGTATATATATACTCACATACATATTATATAAAATATATAAAATAACTATAAAATAATTATTTTTTTTGTTCCCTCTGAACCTCCTCACCAAGAATCCATTGTTATTCCCACTGGGGCAGTTTTGAGAATACATGGGGTAGACTCATTAATAAACTTAAAGCCTGCTAATGTAGACATGTCAGGACTGTATCCGATGTTAAAAATATCAGCTAAAAGTCCTAATCATATTCAGAGTATTGAGGTAGAAGTAGGTTTATCTCAAAGAACTTTGGATTTTCTTCCAGATTGCAAACAGAACTTTTTAAATGTTAAAATTCTTTGCCTTTTAAAAATTATATGTCTTTATATAAAAGATACACATTTTTATAACATGACACTTCTGTGTTTACCTAATTCATAGAAAATCAGAGTATAGCAGAAGTCAATTTTTAACCAGAGGAGATGATTTTCTTTCTTGATTTATCCCTTTGTGGGTATAATCTTATATTTCTTATAAAAAATTATAAATGAGAAAAAGAATATTTGAAGATGAGTTACAAAACAAATTCTTTTCAATAAAGTTATTTCCTTATTACATCTCAGTAAAATTTCTTTAATAATAGTGTTTTTATATCTATGTTTAATTTTTTATGTATTACTGTCTTTCATAGAACTTGCAGAATATTCTCACATAATCTTTCTACAAAATTTTATTTGAAAACTTAATTAAGTTGATTTCTAAATGGTTTATTATTGTATGATTAAAATTATTAAAAAATTAATTTGTACATATCATGAATTACGACTCAGTTTCTTCTAATCAGAATTTATACATTTTTTTCTCCTGTTGTCATCTAAATATTTTGTGAAAAATAAAAATGAATAGTTGTCACTAAATTTAAAAAGGCAACATTCTATCATCAAAATATTACCTTTTTTCTTCTCTGAGGTAAGTGGATGGATAGTCTATATTGAGCAGGTCCATACATTTGTAATAACTAAGACTAGCGCTTTGTAATAATTTTACTCTTCCAAGTTTGGTCTCTGGGATTGGAACTGTGCAGAGTGTAAGTGGGTAGAGCTGGAGAGCAGAGACACATCAGGGACAATGAGGATAAGCTCCTCTTTATTCTTCTTCACTTCAACCCCTTTCTCTGTTATTGGATTTATATATTGAGCTTCTACAGATGTTTTTGTTGTAACGAAATGTTCTCCTATCATAAAACCAAAGGAAAAAAGAAATTGACAATGACACTTGGAACTTTCAACAAAAAGCATAGTGGTTGAAACTTTTACTCAGAAAATTAACTTTCTTATGAACACCTGAAGAGGCTCCATGACATTTTTTTTTTAGATTTCTATCCCAGCTTTTATCTGTATTGGCACACACATATTCCAGGAGAAAAAATTCTGTCTTCCCTAGTGCCTTCAAATAACATTTATTTATCTTAAGTGTATACATACAAATGATTCTCAAATAAACATTACTTTCTTTAAACTTTTTATGAAGCTTCAGACTTACACTGTGTGGCTAATTCATTTATGTATTCAACTTATTCAGCCAGATTTATTGAATACGTACTACTTTCCAATCATTTTTTAAAAATCTTAGAATAGAGCATGAAACAAAACAGTATGTCCTTCTGCCAGAACATCTCTCTCAATGTCCTGTAGTCACTTCAAAGATTATTTTATCAAGAACTCTTGTTATCCTTACTATGATTAGTAGTTTCATGATTTAACTAATTATGTATACTACTTTAACAGTAATAGTTTGAAGCATATAATCACTAATATAGTCCCTAAGGGAAAGGAAAACATTTAAATCTAAGGCAACAGGATCAGATTTGCATTTTTAAAAAGTATTTATTTTTAGATTCTTCATAAAATGGTATTTATTGTATATAACATGATGTTTATATATATATATATAATGAAATGGTTAAATTCAGCTAATTAACAAACACATTAATTCACAAAGTTATTATCTTTGTGATGCAAACACTTATCCACTCCCTTAGCATTTTTCAAGAATAGAACATATTGTCATAAGCTATAGTCACTATGCTGTACAGTAGATCGCTTGCACTTATTCATCCTATCTGACTATAAATATGCATCCTTTGATCAACATCTCCCTAATGCCCCACATCTCTACCACCCTAGCATCTGGCAACCACCATTCTACTCTCTATTTCTATGACATAAACAGTTTTTGGATTCATATGAGTGAGAATATACAGTATTTGTCTTTCTGTGCCTAGCTTATTTCACTTAACATTATGTCCTTTTGGTTTATCCATGTTATCATATATTACAGAATTTCCTTTGTTTTCATGGCTGAATAGTATTCCTTTTGTATGTGTATATACCACATTTTCTTTATCCATTCATCTGTTGAAATTTTCATTTTAAAGAAGAGGAGTTTGGAAAGATGGTGGTAAGAGGGATATAGTTGAATCTATCTAATCTTTGAATAAAGGCAGGCAAAATAACTAGTAAGGCTAAACCAATGACATGAACAATATTCACAGAAAAAATAGGTAACAAGTCATGCCTGTGGATTCCATATACCAGCAAGTTGGCAAAAATGCCAACATTTACATGACCTATATATTATTGGCCTCTCAATGGGAGGAAGTTAAAGAAAGAAACAGAAATTCTGATAGCTTGGAGAAATGTTTCACAGATGCACACTGAAAAGATTTAGGGGCAGATCTGAGTAGAAGAACAAGTGAATTCATTCACACCAATTCACAGGGAAAAGCAAAGGGCAGTGAACTGACAAGGTATAACCGTGATGGCGCAGTCTGAATCCTGCAGCGTAGTGAAACTAGCAAGACAAAGCCCCATGCTAAGGAGTAACTTCTGAGAGTTGAATTCAAAATTAACAACAAAAGGAAATTGGGAATGAGAAGATTCAGATAAAAGTAAGAAAGCAGCCTAGGAAATTATATTAACATGTTTGATCAATTTGCCAAACAACAGAAGAGGGATCTATAGAGATTAAAAAAATAAAACAAAAAAAGACACATATCTTTCAAAAACATCAAGTTTTCCTAGGCCACTCAAACAGCCTAAAAGCACAGGAAAATTAATTTCACATAATAAAAAAACAACAAAATAATTTTAGTCAAAGAATAAGAAGCAGAGTAACGCCCCAATGAGCAGTAAAAGTGCATTAAAGTGACTTGCTCATAGAACAGATGAATACAGTCACCTAGTATCTCAAAATGATCAAAAACTAATTTTAGAATGATAGATGCTGTGAAAGAACAACACAAGTCAATTCAGAAATGAAATGATTTGAGGTAAAGAAGATTTGTTGAGAGAAGATACACTCAGTAAATAAAATAAAAAGCCATTTCAGAAATGCAAATGAAATTAAAAGGAACATTATGCTAAAAATGAGTGATATTAGAAAAAATATAAGATGGTAAGTATAAAAATTTAAAAAATAAAAACATAAAAATTTAGATATAAAATATGATATACAGGAGGTATATACACATATATAACTTCTCCTTTTTTTTCTTCAGGATGGAGAGAAAGAGCTTCTGAAGAACAAAAAAGAAAAAAAAATCTATGAAACAGAGCAAAAAATAAGAACAATTTCCTTAACGTAAAAGATAACTTGATGCTACATACTCAAAGGACATTGCTAAAATCAACTGAGAAAGGCAAGACATTATACTGTCAAACCTGTCAAACTACAAAATTTTAAAGAAAAAAGAAAAAAGTCTTTTGGGAATTAAGGCATAAAGAGCAAGTCATTTATAAAGAAAAGAAGTTCAGACTGTCTTTATATTTTTCACAGGAACACTTTATACCAGAAGAAATTGAAATAACATATTTAAGATATTTAATAAAAAAATATGAGCCATAAATTTTTATATGTAGTCAAAATGAATTTTAAATACGTAGGCTTCCAATAATCTGACTTGAATCTGTGAAAATATTCTCACAATGACTTACTGAAAAATCAAACTTAAGGCAAACAAAAAAATGAAGACACTGACATAAGAAATGATAAGCGTTAAATATTTTTTACCTATTTAAAGGAGTAAAATAGATAACCTATCAGTGCAATGCTGTATGCTCTGCGAATGTGTATATGCTAAATTTGTTAAAAGTGTAGGAAGAAGCAGGATCCTGTATGAGTATTAACTGGGATACTAAGGCAATAGCCTTACTTCAGCTCAGATCCTAAGGTGACAGAGTGTTGTGGAAAGAAGAGGTTACAAGCTCACTTAAATATACTAGCTTACATTAGGAAACCATAAAAAAATAGGAAGATAGAGTGTTAAGATTATTATATTATTTTTTAGTCTAAAATTAAACTTTTGAAAAAATAAAACACTCCCTAAAAGACAAAATATATTAATTCCCCTGAAACAAAGAAACAAAACAATATGACACAACTGATCAAATATAATAATGTAAATTGGATTAACTCACTTAATAAAATAAAAATATCTGCAGAATGATGATTGATTAACAAAACTAATTCAACATTCTACTATTCGTACAAGGCTCACTTAAATATATACAGAAGGTTAAAAATTAAAAAGATAAATATACAAGAGAACTTCAAACAAAGGGAAAGAAGGTCACAATATTAATCTCTGATTAAAACAGAAATCAGGTAAAAAGTGAAATGAGATAGTTCACTTGACCCCTTTGTGGGACTTGAGAAGGAGTTGGCTGGTTTACTCAGCTCACAGCTCTCAACCCCTTGCAGGAAGGGGAGCACGCAGGTGAGCTGGGGAAGAGGCTGATACAAAGGCTTCTGGGCAACTGGCAGGAGCAGAACTATGCGTGGGCCTGTGGCAGCATCTAGGGGATGCCCATGAATCCCAGAGCCCCAGAGGGCATGTGTTACAGTGTGCTTTTTTAGCTTTGCTATCAATGGATGGCTGAAGTGTTAAACAGCTCAGTGGAAAGTCAGTGTGAGAGCCTCTTGCAGCCACACCTGGATACTTGTCTGCTTCCAGGAAGAATCAGGTTGCACAAAGGAATCAAAGGGTGGTGAATGTGGAGGATTTTATTAAGCACTGGAAGTTGCTCTCAGCTGGATGGGGAGCTGGAAATGGGATAGAGAGGGAAGGTGGTCTTCCCCTGCAGTTAGGTCATCCTGGCAGAACTCTTCTTTGAGGTCCCACCATCAAGCCGTCCCTCTGAAATCAAGCTGCTTTTCTCTGATATCTCGCTGCTGTTTCTCTTCTCTCCTTCTCTGCTCTTCTGCCACCACATCAGTGAGCACTGGGGTTTTTATGGGTTACAGGACGAGGGGCAGGGTGAGCCAGGGTGGTTTTGGAAAAGGAAGCAGCATTTTGGCAGGAAAACAGGAATGCATGTTCTCACTTTGGGCTGTGGGTCCAGGCTTGAGGATGTGGCCCTTATCAGGGATTGCCCTCCCTCTTCTACCCAGTATTTCTCTGACTTCTGTCTGTAACAAAAAAATTTTTAAAAAAACATAAAAGAACATGTTATAGTTCTAAAGGCTCCACTCACAATGAAAATTTGTTTATTAATACTTAAATACTTAACAACAAACCATTAATTTTCTTAAAACAGAAAAGATAAACTATGCAATAAAAGAGGAACACACTAATGACAGAATAAACTTTCTTAATCCAAGATTAAGCAAGTTGAACAAACATTAGTAAGCTTGTAGAAGATCTGAAAATATGATCAATGATGTTATATATATAATTTTTTTTTTTTTTTTTTTTTTTTTTTTTTTTTTTTTTGAGACGGAGTTTCGCTCTCGTTACCCAGGCTGGAGTGCAATGGCGCGATCTCGGCTCACCGCAACCTCCGCCTCCTGGGTTCAGGCAATTCTCCTGCCTCAGCTTCCTGAGTAGCTGGGATTACAGGCACGCGCCACCATGCCCAGCTAATTTTTTTTTTTTTTGTATTAGTAGAGACGGGGTTTCACAATGTTGACCAGGATGATCTCGATCTCTTGACCTCGTGATCCACCCGCCTCGGCCTCCCAAAGTGCTGGGAATATATATAATTTATACTATATATAATTAACCTTAAAATACATAACTAATCTTAAAAATAGATAATATAGCCTACTTTCAAATGCACATAGCACATTCATGAAAATTGGCCATATTTTAAGCTATAATATCATATATATAGATGTATATATATAGATGTATATATATGTATATATATATATATAGATGTAGATGTGTGTGTGTGTGTGTGTGTGTGTGTGTGTGTGTGTGTGTATATATATATATATATATCGTGTTTATTAGTAGCTAAGCTGTAATCACAGTTCTCTTCCCTGGATGTTTTGGGTTAGTGCTCTTTTTGCCACAAGAAAAGTGTTGTGAGAGGCATGTGGAATTGAAGCAGCAGCCATGTTCACACTTAGGTCAGTGCGGTTCATGTAGGTTGTCAGGGATCTGCTGGTGCAGTTTGTTGCAGAACAGCTGGGTCATTAACTCCTGCAATTCACACTGAATATGCCTCCTCTTTCGGTATTGCCAAGTCCTGGACCAATTTGCGTACAGGTCTCTGGCAAAGTGTGTCACCTCTTCCGCATTTCACCTACATCATCAAATTTGGAGGACTGGAGACAGTGAGAGACTGATGCAAACTCTGGAGAGAAACTGATGTGAGTTCTAATTCGTTCCCAAAATTTCAATATTCCTTCTTCCTTTTCAGACTTCGGGCCCACCACTAAACTGGGGACTCAGACTTTACATTGACTTCTTCTTGTCATAGTTACTTTAATTCTAATCCCTCTAACAAATTTCTTATATTATTCCTAGTGGTTCTGTGAAAGATTTCATTTTTCAGAACTGGTTTTAACAATATTTCCCACCCCATATGTTCTTTCAGAACCTTGTTATTCCTGCATGAAAAGATAAATTCTGTTGCCTCTCTTCTAGCTACTTGAAACTGAAAGAACCTTTGTATTACCTCAACTAATAAAACAGGACAGAAGTGAGAACTGAGACTTCTGAGTCCAGGACATAGAAAGTGATAGAGCTTCTGCTGACTCTTAGGATGCTTGATATTGAATCTCAGCTACCAGGTTTTGAAGCAGTTCAGGACACATAGAGAGGCTCACATAAGAAGCAGCAAGACCATCCTTCAGTTCAAGCTAGGTTCACAGGCACATCTTGCAAAAATTTGCCAACCATGTTAGTGAATCATCTTGAAAGTAGATTCTTCAGTTTTCAGTTAAGCAATGCCAATTCATGCGGAATGGAACAGAGATCAGCCTTCCCCACTGAGACCTAATTACTTGCAGGTTTCATGAGAAAAATAAATGATTACCATTGTTTTAAGCCACTGAATTCTGGAATAGTTTGTTGCCCAATAATAGATGACTAGGGCAGTCATTTGATGTTGCTCTAATGAATCAGCCTACAGTTCTCTTTGTTCTGTTTTATGCCATGTTTGCATAGTCATATGGTTCTAGTAAGCATCAGATATTCCTCTGCCCTCCAAAAGATACATTAATAAAACAAAAACAAAAGTCTCAGTAGCAAAAGAAATTGTGATTTAGGTGGAAATACATGTTGTTTTGTACTTTTCTTCTCTTCTTCCTTGTTTCCTAGTCCTTTTAACATACCTAGGAGGCTGGGAGGGGAGTGATGGTTCTAGCTCCTCTCTGGAGTCAGTTTGCACGTGAAAATGTTAGCCAGAGCTTGATTCTTTTGAAAGATATGGTGGCAGTTTCTTTTCTTTTTTTTTTTTTAATTGCATTTTAGGTTTTGGGGTACATGTGAAAAACGTGCAAGGTTGTTGCATAGGTGCACACGTGGCAGTGTGATTTGCTGCCTTCCTCCCCTTCACCCATATCTGGCATTTCTCCCCATGCTATCCCTCCCCAACTCCCCACCCCCCCGCTGTCCCCCCACTCCCCCACAACAGACCCCCGTGTATAGTGCTCCCCTCCCTGTGTCCATGTGTTCTCCTTGTTCAACACCCACCTATGAGTGAGAACATGTGGTGTTTGATTTTGTGTTCTTGTGTCAGTTTGCTGAGAATGATGGTTTCCAGGTTCATCCATGTCCCTACAAAGGATGCGAACTCCTCGTTTTTAATGGCTGCATAATATTCCATGGTGTATCTGTGCCACATTTTTCCTGTCCAGTCTATCATCGATGGGCATTTGGGTTGGTTCCAGGTCTTTGCTATTGTAAACTGTGCTGCTATGAACATTCGTGTGCATGTGTCCTTATAGTAGAACGATTTATAATCCTTTGGATATATGCCCAGTAATGGGATTGCTGGGTCAAATGGAATTTCTATTTCTAGGTCCTTGAGGAATTGCCACACTGTTTTCCACAATGGTTGAACTAATTTACACTCCCACCAACAGTGTAAAACTGTTCCTATTTCTCCACATCCTCTCCAGCATTTGTTTTCTCCAGATTTTTTAATGATCGCCATTCTAACTGGTGTGAGATGGTATCTCAATGTAGTTTTGATTTGCATTTCTCTAATGGCCAGTGATGATGAGCATTTTTTCATATGCTTGTTGGCCTCATGTATGTCTTCTTTTGTAAAGTATCTGTTCATATCCTTCGCCCACTTTTGAATGGGCTTGTTTGTTTTTTTCTTGTAAATCTTTTTTAGCTCGTTGTAAATTCTGGATATCAGCCCTTTGTCAGATGGGTAGGCTGCAAAAATTTTTTCCTATTCTGTTGGTTGCCGATTCACTCTATTGACTGTTTCTTTTGCTATGCAGAA
Source organism: Aotus nancymaae (assembly GCF_030222135.1). Classification (NCBI taxonomy): domain Eukaryota; kingdom Metazoa; phylum Chordata; class Mammalia; order Primates; family Aotidae; genus Aotus; species Aotus nancymaae. Next base: position 76,928,348 of record NW_026988425.1, read on the forward strand.
GCTGTGGAGTTTGATTAGGTCCCATTTGTCTATTTTGGCTTTTGTTGCCAATGCTTTTGGTGTTTTGGTCATGAAGTCCTTGCCTACGCCTATGTCCTGAATGGTTTTGCCTAGGTTTCCTTCTAGTGATTTTATGGTGTTAGGTCTTATGTTTAAGGCAGTTTCTTAAGTAGACAAACTGTAGTTGCAAATGTTTGCATCTCACCTAATTATTGGTCTAAGGGATTGCTATCATTTCTCTCATTAACAACTTTGCAGGAATTAGAAGCCTTTTGTAAGAACCAAATTTATTAACAAAGCTCTAACAATTAATATATTTTAACTCAGATGATATATAGAAAAAGATAAGGAAATATTTCATGGTTAATATGTCTGATTGTCTTCTAGAGAATACACAGACTATAATGCTAAATAAAAAATAGTTCAGTGATCAAAAGCATTGTTTTATGTTATCATCTGTATTTAGTATATAGCACTGCAGATAATACAAGCTTTGAGAATAAAGAAAAATATAGAACATGTTTGCAAAATATTTATTTCCAGTAAAACTTGAGGCATGTCCATAACTGAATGAATGATTAGATTATCTAAATTTTGGAAGTTGCAAGGAGAAAGGTTAGAACCTTTCTATAGTGATTTTTACTGGGTTTCCCATAACTTATTTACCACCATCCACTTGAACTGTCTTAAAAGAAGTCCCTAATCACATATTAGTGAATATTAGTTTTAAAAAGAATTAAATTAACAACATTGTTTTCCAAACAAGACATGTTATTTAAACTGTCTTCATTCCCTTATGCTGTCACTAGAAAAATTTAGCTTTTCCAAAACAGGATATGGCACTCACTGATACCTTGTTTAGAGAATTAGAAGGATAGTGAATACTTCATTCATCTCAACTCATAAGATTATTTAAATTATTTTTTTCCTTTTTCCCCTTGGTAAGGAATTAAAATTACTAAGAAGTCTTTCTGCTCACACCCTTAGAATGTGTTCTTTATTGTACTGTATTGAGTTGACTCTCTGTTAATTCAAACCAGGTCCTGGGCACATTGCCTCAAGTTGAAGGTTGTGGTTGGAAATTATACCATGGGTTTTTTTTTTTTTTAAATGGTTCCACTGTATATTACATAACACATGGGAGATTTCTTTGGAGGCCAAGGACAAGCAGTAAAAGATATAGTGCCACAAACTTCAGACTCAACTACTCATTTGTCACTTTTTGTGTTTATACATGACAGGTAATTATAATACACATTTTTATAGGCCTTCTCTCTGGAAGGTAAAGGTTCACAATTGTCTCCCCTTATGGAAGTAATGAAAAGAAATTATTGGAGCAATGTTTTGTGCCAGAGTTTGCACTAGGTGGTAGAGGAGAGATTGGAAGTCAATTTAGATAGGACATGGACTGCCTCTTGAGAAGTTTATAGCCAAATAAAGAAGAAAGACCCACACTCATGGGTATACTCTAAGAGGTATTCTAATAGATGTCACAATATGCTACTATGGAAGAATTAAAAAGTTATGAATTAAGTAGAAAGAAATTCAGGAGGACTTTCAGAGAAAAAAGAAGAGTTATTCTATTTTAAGGAAATAAATACATACTAAATACAAAAAAGCATATTTTCTAAGGACATGCAGCTAAAATTAGGTTATTGCATATAGACACATAACTGTAAGGGAAACCTTCCTTATGTCCACTTTGTTTAAGAGGGTCTAATGATTTCCTTGATTTGTGTCTTGTGAATTAAAATGTCAGCATCACACTTAAAAAAACAAGAGCCTTTATTTATTTTAACAGTTTTGCAGGCTTCTCGTTTTATTGTCCAGTTCTTTGGTTTCCTGTACTTCAAACTTAATTCTGTGAAGTTTTTTTTTTCTCTACTTATGCAGCTGTATAATCTATCTTTAATTGACATATTTTATAGATGTAAGCATAAATGAGTTGTTGTATGTTCCTTTTCCAGACTTCTAAAGGTACTGTTTACCACAATGAACACACTTTTATCATGTCAACAACTCCCATCTCTACATTGTCTTGTGTAAGATTATACTGGGAGCTGATATAACCTCAATGATGGTAAAACAGGATGTAGAATCTAGAAAACATTCCTTAAATGGACCAAACATCAATATTCTGAAACAAAAATGGAAATGAAACAAACAGAAAAAGCGAGTTGGGTAATAAATGTACTAAAGAGCAATTTCTTGAATAGTTGGCAGAAGGTGGTCAAAGGTAAGTTGAAAAAGTTTCTGTGAGTACAGGGACATTATTGTGAGGCTGCTTTCTTAACGGTTTCATGAATCTTTATTCAGAATCTTTGTACACTGTGTTTGTGCATGCTATGAAATCCTAGTGGTGGGAATATATTTTAGAGTTGGGATCTAAGTTAAACAGAGGCAGAATGGATTTGACATATTCACATGATTGGCTTTGTCAGAAATGTGTCTGAAAACTTACCAGACCAATTGCCTCAGTGCCATTTGCAATAATCCAAATGACAGAGTATATCAGTGAAATGTTTTCCCCAGAATGTAGGAACATCATCAGCTGTCTCAATGCAGGCTATTTTTACTATAGTAAGTGAAAATGTTTATCTTCCATGTTGTAATGCAGAAAGGTAAACTGTATCATCATAATATAAATACCTGGTGGCCGTGAATTTTGAGACTATGAGAAGAAACAATAGAATATAAGATTCTAATATGGCTATTCATGAAAAAATAGAGGGATAAATCAGAGTTGATCATTCAGTTATGCTAATGAGCAAGAGAAGTTTGAATAATAACATCATAGAGACAGCAAATTATAATATAAAGAATATTAGGGCTGGGCACAGTGTCTCATGCCTGTAATTCAAGCAATTTGGGAGGCCAAGGCAGGCGGATCACTTGAGGTCAGGAATTTGAGACGAGCCTGACCAACATAATGAAAACCCATCTCTACTAAAAATACAAAAATTGACTGGGCAGGCATGATGGTGGGCACCTGTAATCCTAGCTCTTCAGGAGGCTGAGTCAGAAGAATTGCTTTAACCTGTGAGGTGGAGGTTGCAGTGAGCTGAGATTGCACCACTGCATTCCAGCCTGGGTGACAGAGAGAGAGAATACATATAGAGAGAGAGAATACATAGAGATATATATATATAAAATATATATATAGAATATATAGAGAGATACATATATATGCTATATGTATATATGATATATATAGGATATATAGGATATATATATCTATACTCTCTCTATATATATTATATACTGATATATATTATATATTATATAGGATATATATAATATATGCATATATTATATGCATATAGGATATATATGCATATAGGATATATATAATATATGCAGATATATTATATATATCCTCTCTATATATCTATCCTATATATTATATAGGGTGGTATATATATATACACACACACATATATTATATATATACCCCTATATAATATATAGGATATATGTAGAGGATATATATATCCTCTCTCTCTATATATATACTCTCTCTATATATATATCTTCTCTCTATATATATCTTATATATTATATAGGGATATATATATAATATATGTATATATATATACACCATCAGCATCCCTGATTCCCCAGCTTGCAGATGACATATTGGCATATCGTAGGACTTTTCTTCTTTCCTCTGCCTGTTCTGTTCCTTCCCTCAACCAATTATATGGTACTTGCCCACATTGGTGAGGGTAGGTGCTAATCTCTTCTGGAAACACCCTCATAGACACACCCAGAAATAATGATTTACCAGCTAGCTGGCTATCCCTTAACCCAGTCAAGTTGACTTTAAAAATTAACTATGATATTTAATTTTTTATGAATTAAATTTTTAATGTAATTTTTTATAAATTAATTATATAAAATATAATTAAATTTATATTTTAATTTAATATGATGTAATGGATATGACAATAATCCATGTACTTAAAAATATAGGTATCATTAATGAAAATGGCCACTTCTGAACCCCCTAAACTCCTGTGTCATAACTTGGGCTAAGCATTTTTTCATATACTATCCAATTTCATACTTAGTAACCTATAAGTTGGTTATTACAAACATATAGATGAGATTAAATATAGATTATCTTATTATACACATATAGATTATGTTGTTTATTACACACATATAGATTAATCTCAGAAAGATTAAATAACTTGTCCAAGCTCACACAGCTAGAGAATGCCAGTAGCTATTATTTCAACCAAGTGTGTGCTTCTTCATCATGACACCACTGACTTTCTAGCTTTTTCCAAATACCTCATATGATGAGTGAGAATCCTTTGTTATCTCAAAAATAAGTAACTAAAAGAAGGGAAAATTATTACTAAATTTAAGAGCACAAACACACCTCCTCTTTTTCTAAAATTGTATGAATAAACGTATGTAGCAGTAGTAAAGACCAATTCAGTACAGACAATCTGTTTAAATGAGAAGCTGAGTTTACAGGTGGTGGGGTTACATTTTTTTCTGCCTCTGTATCTTGAACCCATGAATTGCTCTTGCTGCTGCTGAAAACTGAGTACTCATTCACTTAAATTCATATGGTTATATTGTTATCTTCTTGAGAAATCCATTCCTCCTAACTTCTCACTTCAAGAGCTTGGAAATGCACACAACCCCATACATCTCAAAGTAAAAACAAAAACAAAAATCCTCCTTGTATTATCAGTTTATTACTTTTTGAAAAAAGCCAACGAAGAAAAAAACAAAATAAACAAAAAACAATAAAAATAGTATAATAGTACAAACAGTAATTTGTGCTTGTAGAAATTCTCCTGCAAACTATTCCTAATAACAGTGATAGTGAAAACTTCCTATGTGGTTTGGGCACATAGCCAGAAGCAGCTCGCTGTCAGCACAGCCTATATTAAAGTTTTCTCTCTAAATTCCATACAATTTTTCCATCTTCATTCTATATTCAAGTGGGTTTGTCTATTTAAAAATTATTCTCTTTTTAAATAATGTTTATCTAAAAATAATCCTTGATATTGGAAGATGTAACCATTTATTCTGGCGCCAATTACCTTTATCACTTTTTGGCATGCTTTTACTTCTGTTAATACAAAATTCACTCTAGATTCTACTTGGTCTATTCTTTGGATGTTAGTTACTTGAAGTTTGTAATATGTAATCAATGCCACTCATTCTAATTAACTTAATTGAATTATCTAAAATGTTGTTTGAATCATTTTAAGTGTATCTTTTTTTTCCGCTAGTTAATAAATTGATAGGTAAACATGGTAGTGCTCAATGACACTAGATGATGACTAAAATTGTGAATGTGTTGGAGTGTAAAGAGAGTAAGTGTTCCTATTAAATATATAGGTGTCCCAAAACACAGATGACAATCACTTTGATTTCCTATGGTATATTGTGAAATTGTGAGCCACAGGTCTTGAAACTCTCTGATTTCTTTTTCTTTTTTCTTTTCTTTTTCTTTTATGAGATGGAGTTTACCTCTGTCACTCAGGCTGGGGTGCAGTGGCACGATCTCGGCTCACTGCAACTTCCTTCTCCCAGGTTCAAGCAATTCTCCTGCCGCAGCCTCCCAAGTAGCTGGGATTACAAGCAGCTGCCACGATGCCCAGCTAATTTTTGTATTTTTAGTAGAGACAGGGTTTCACCATATTGGCAAGGCTAGTCTTGAACTACTGATCTCGTGATCCACCCCGCCTTGGTCTTCTAAAGTGTTGGGATTACAGGGGTGAGCCACCATGCCTGGCCTCTCTGATTTCATTTTATTCTCTGGTTGCCTTCAATCCTACTCTATTAACTTCTAAGATGAACTACATATATAGCTAAATGAACATGTTTCAAGTTCATTATGTCTTCATATGCAGTAGCAAGGGACAATCAACAATAGCATGTTCCCAAGGATAGAAAAGCTGGAAAGGACTTCCATGGTGTTCTAAGGGTGCCTGGTGGTGAATATTTTTGAGGCTGTCCTTTTAGAAATAGTCTGATTGGCTTATTCCCTAATTTCTGAGTTCATTAGATACAATCATGAGATAAAGCATGTTTTGCTGCTCAACAGTCTAGCTTTACAAAATCAAGCTATCTTCTTCCTACATCCTTGAACAAATGGAATGATCATGGCTTACGAACTGAAATTCAGTGATCCGTGTGGTGGTGATGATATTTCAAACAAAAGCTCGTGATTTTTGAAAGGTAAGTCACATTTTAAAAATAAAAGCTAAAAATAAATTATTTATAAGATACTTTTAATATAGATGGATGAAAAATAAAAATGGATTCCAAAAATTTCAAATTTCAGTATTATCTTCTATGCATTAAATTTCAAATGTGTTTTTACTTAGATAGAGGATAAGCAAATCTGTTTTCATATGTTCATATTAAATTCATTATATGATTTATTATTTATGACAAAAACTCAAGTTTTGATAAAGCATATACCTAAGGAAAGGAATTTTCTATGTTTTTTGCACAGAGGATTGAGTGTTTCAGAAGCTTTTGTTGAATAATATCAAGATTAATAAATAGTCTCCTTTTCTTATTTATAATTCTAACTTGGAAATACAGTTTATTTTGTCTTTGGGTGCTTTACTCTGGCTCTGAACTACCTTTGAATATTTTCTTGGATAAACCAATTGTAACTAACATTTCTGTAGTGATTGTGACATGTGTTCTAGTCCCAGGGAAGACACCAGATTCATGAGTGCTAGCGATGGGTAGAGAAGGCTATGAGACTCAGAGCCCATAATTTGTCTCCCTTCTAGTTGCAGACTGTGCCTGATATGTCTACTACCTGCTGATATGCCATGATAAAATTAATCATGTCTGGGATTTTGCTTCATCCTAAAAGGATTTCATAGACGGATGAACTAACAACTTTCACATAAGGATACTGACACAAACTTAATTGTTTAGTGACAGGCTTTCTCTACCCTTTCTGCTCCTAAAATGTGCATTACAATTCTTTCTAGAGATATCTTTTCTATCGAATCCCCTTGATAATGAGACATTGGGGATTGCGGGGGGCTAATTGATTTCATAATGCTGCAAATATTTTTCACTTCACTTTACTTAAGTATTTACCATTAATTTAATTTTACCACTACAGTGTAATGTTTCTTGCCTGAAAAATCTTGAGATTGATTGATTCTATGACAGGTCAAACAACATCAAAAGTCCAATACATAAAAATATATATATATATCAGTGGCCCTACAATGGCATAAGAGCTCAGGAAATAATATCCAGAGAACTATACATAAGAAAAAGAAACTTCTGAGACAAACACATAAATTTCTTGGTTAAGTGTCTTGAGTTACCAATATAAGAGAAGACATAGGTCTCAAGTTATAGCTTTGCTAGAGATAAAAAAAAAAAAAAGGGCTGTTTATTATTCGCATCACATCTATTTCTCTACAAAAGAAAAATACTTTTCTATAAAATTCCTTTTCAAGGCAAAATCTCAATTTACAGAGAACTAAAGCTATACTTCAGCTTTGCCATAATCAAAGAGATAATTATAGCTAAACTAGCCCATGATTTACCACAATATACTTATTTCTACTTCCAGGGTTTTAAAATGAAACATTTTTTTCTAATTCAGCTACTAAAATGCTAACTTTTCACAAACTCTAGGACCAACTAACATTTCAAAAGACATAATTTACTTTTAATAAACAATAATGCATGAATGCATGTCTTATATCACCTTAATTATTATCAATATGGCTGGAGTCTCCTTCAACCACTAATTGCTAGAACCAGTTACCTCCTATCCATAACAAATTTTAAATTAAAAATATAGTAATAACCTAGAAGGCAAAGCAGTAAGGTAGAAAAAAATACCTCTGTGGATCAGGTAAATGTGAATGTAAAGTACTGGTTTTATATTGCTAGCTGTACACTGTAGGGCAAATTTCTTAGCTTTTCTGACTTTTTCTGACTATCAATATCCTTAAATGTGAAATGCCTTGTGTTATGTATTTGTAGATATAATTTGCATAATGTGACTGTTAGGTACTAGGTCTAAATAAATGTAATTTATAGGAAAACTACAGATGCAAAAGTATTGGAAAGGCAAAGACATCAAGAAAAACCCCCAATTATGACCTGAAGTCAAAGAAACGCAAGCTTAGTAAAGTTATTTGGACATTCTCCACCAAGAACTGAAAACGAGTTTTCCTGATGTCATACCCCCAAAATGAATTCTAGAAGAGGAATATCACATTCCTCCAAGACACTTGAGTGTTCACTCCAACGAAGAAGTCTGGAGCAAAAGGCAGGAGCAGCAGGAAAAACAAAAATCTTTGTTTTTTCAGCCAAAACAAAACAAAGCAAAACAAAACCTTACTTCCGATTTTCAAAATGTAAATTTTGGATTATTAACAAAATAGGACTTCTGGTCCTAATTTGTCATGCCAGAAAAAAGAAATCAAAATTCAAAACTACACAGATTTAATAAACTTAAGTCAACCCTATGCTGACAATTTCATTCTCAAAATGCTTTTACTAAGGAGAAGTAGATAATATAAACAATTTGTTTTGTGAAATAGATAATATAAACAAATGATGTTTAAAGAAAACCACATATACTTCCTTGAATATAAAGTGTTCAAGTGTCCTAATTCATGACTGTTCTTATGGGCCAGGTTTGTATATTATTTAATAAGAGCACTATCTGAAAGTTCATCTTTGTTATAGTACCCAACATGGGAATATTCCTTCCACATTTGTAATATTACAACATGTAACATGATCAACCAGTTGCTTCAACGTTGAAGTTTCCATGCTTGCAAATTTAAAGAATGCAAGCTTTAGAAATATTGCATACAGAAAGGAGGGATGGAAGGAGAGAAGAAACATTCAAATGTCTGTAAGAAATCATTGATGGAAATGAAAGGACTTAGGTGGAGAGTCCTTTATTGATTTGCAAATATAATGTGATAGCTTTTGTAAAACCAAATTGAAAAATAGGCAAAATTTCAATTCTGAAGGAAGAAAGATTGGCATAGCTATGAGATGAATAAATGTTTTAAAGGGAAGAAAGATTAAGCTGGCTATGGGATGAATAAAATTTGGCTCACTTCAAGTGACAGAATTGGTTAATTTCTAACAAAACAAAACAATAAAAAAGTGACAACAAATAACCTAGTAGAAAGTGGCTGGAATGGAAAGCAAACATTTTTCATGACTCTAATTTTATGTATATTTCATAGTATACAATTTAATTTTAATCTCAAGTACCAATTAATTATATCCTCATTTTTCTTCAGTCAATTTAAGATTGACACTTAGCATTTAAAGATAGATATCCTATGAAAATCCTACATAATCGTTGGTGGGAAAGCTTCGAAATGCTTGTCAGCTTAATTTGAACAAATACTGCAATATGCTTTATGAAATTTTACCCAAAGAATTACAAAACTTGGGCTGGGCACGGTGGCTCAATCCTGTAATCCCAGCACTTTGGGAGGCCTAGCCAGGCAGATCAGCTAGGTCAGGAGTTCGAGACCAGTCTGGCCAATATGGTGAAACCTCGTCTCTACTAAAAATACAAAAATTGCCTGAGTGTGGTGGTGCATGCCTGTAGTCCCAACTACTCAGGAGGCTGAGGCAGGAGAAGCATTTGAACCCGGGTGGTGGAGGTTGCAGTGAGTAGATATCTTGCCATGGCACTCCATACTGGGTGACAGAGCAAGACCCCAGCTCTCAAAAAAAAAAAAAAAAAAATTACAAAACTCTTATATTTACACTATAGAACTTAAAATCTAATTGGGAAGTTAAGCTTATTTTTTTCTTCTTTGACTGACAAACTGTAGGAGTTGAGTAAAATAGGTTTTTTCAATGTTATGCTAATGTATTTTTGAGTTTATTTTAAATAAAAAATTTATAAGTATGAAAAATAGTATTTGTGTAAAGGGAACCAGGAAGGTTTTAAATATCTATAGGACTATCAATACTAATAGACAGGTATTTTAAAATTTAACTCAACATGATGCCGTTCTCTAATTTGATCAGTGCTATGTTTACATTGAATAAGAAAAAAATAACTGATAGGATACTTTATCTGGGCCTTTTCCACATGTCCACAGTATTTGAAAAAGCAGTTTTTTCTTCATTAACTGAATTCCCATTAATATATAATAGTCATAGATAGTATTTTAAAAACTGTTGTGTGAAACCGACGAGGTTTGCAATGACTGTATTGACTGCTGAGATACATGGGACACTGACCTATGTTGGTATACCTAAGGAACTTACTGAAATCTCTCCAAGCCATCAAACACGGCATCCAGGCCATTAGGAGATATACATATATTTTAAAGTTTCGTTTGTATTTTCAGGAAAGATTATGAGCAGCAAGATGTTTTGGGTAAAGTGTGAGCCAAAGTATTGATGTGTTAGTTAGAAGTGCTAATAGAAACTTTCTTTGGTTCCTTGTTGCCCTCTCAGCTTAGATTTTGCTTTCAGTCATTGTTATGTATTTCTTATTTATTTATTTTGGAAGAGAGAGCAATTCTATGCACTGCCTTGGAAGCCAGAAGGAACAGCTGGTATTTTCTATTCTTGAAAGGGGTGCCAAGGATAGAAATTCGTGGGTAACTGGCGGTGTAAAAGACTTTGAAATCTGTCTCAGCAGCTGTCACTGCAATGGGCATAGTACAAATATGCAAAATGTTGCTCTTCATTGCCAAAGCTTTCTGTACTTTTGGCAACATGTTCCCACAATTCTGAATGTTGCATGGTTGCCTTCAAGGTACCAGGGCTGTGTGGGTCAATGTGTAGAAAGATACTGGATCTTTCCTTCCATGGAATATTTGCCAAATGAAAACAAGGGGAAGGTGTTGCGACCTCTGTTTCACTGACTTCATATATGCCCATTAATTTGATTTTTTTCTTATGGTCAACTATATTCTAAAAAATCTATTGGTGATTTTGAGAGTTCAGTGATTCTTTAGAAAATATGATTTGCAGGGAAATTGAATCCATAGGTACAAGATTTACCAGATGGCTCAGTTGTTTACAAGGAATTTCATGTGGACCGTTACTGTTTTTTATTTATCTGCAAAAAAACTTCAGAAATAAATGCCAGAACTTTAAAAAGACCTCAAATGGGAGAATATGAATGACTTCATGGATCAACTTACCAAGAACTCTACATTTCTACATTTTTAAATGCTGTTTTCTTTTTAAAGTATATTTGCAATGTTTGCAATATAATTCTATAGATTATTAGTATATGATTTGGCAAGTATTATTTTAAAGAGGTAGATAATATTGATTCTATTTTATAAATAAAATATTAAACCTGAATAGATGAGGGGAATTAGTTTCCCAAAGCAATAACTGCTTTAAACAAATACTTTAAATTATCTAAATCTTTGTGAAAGATAACATTAATTTGTCAAATATAGCTGGAACGTTTATAACAAGTATGTGGGCTTTAAGCTAAATGAACACTTTGTAGAAGTCTTCTTGAAGGATCATTTCTCTAATGGGCTTTCCCACACTTTTCTCAATCTATTCTTGCTGAATAGATTGGAAGACGGAATATTATGTTGTAATAAACATTTATTATGTCTTTAAACTTGAATAGGCCATATTTTTATAAGTGCATTATATAATGTGTTAAGAGTAATTCATATTAAATAAAAATGATAGTATCTCAACTTTCAGCAGCACACCATTTAGGAAAATATGAATGATGGAATTATTAAAAAGGGCTTAGATTACAGCATATAATGAGAGCCCCAGAGTAAATATAGCCCATGTATATGTTTTATACAGCTCTGTTTTTTAAAGAATATTCTTGTTCACACCGACACACTACAGGTTACTTAAGAAATCTCTAAATATATAATTTGTGTTTGTTTTACTGTATTTTAAGTCAATTTATGGTAAAATTTTAAATTTAATTTTTCTGGATCAATTGAACTGGTACTTAGTGATCTAATGAAGTATGGTGAGCATGTAGTCAACTGAAATTTAATCTTACAGAACCTCCTATGGAGACTTTTCATATAGATAAAATAAATTATTTTTCTAAAGTTATTATATATGAACATTACAGATATTATTGCTATTTCCTGTAAGAAGATAGGGAAATTTCTTTGCCACTTAATCTAAAATTCTTTTAGCAGATTCTATTTATATCTTTACAGCATTTGAAACCTTAGGAAAGTACATACATACTTACCTGGCAGGAAACATACACTATTGGTGAGAGCTACCCATAGATTTTAATGGTATTCATGTTTTGCATTTTAAGTATATGGTGGGTTAAAAATATTATTTTCTGTATCCTTGACATGCTATAAATAATTCATAAAATTATTTTTATAACTTTTTAGTCTCTCATTTGATTTGACTACATTCATGGTAAAGAAAACAAAAAAGTTAGACTAGATCATCAGCAAGTATAACGGACAATTATAATCAGCATAAATAATCTGTATCTCAATTTTTTATAAAATTAATGCTTCTACTAAAGTATATATTCTTCTAACTTTTCACATATTTTTTTCTTCTTTATTGTGTCTTTCCTAGATAATTTTCATTTGACAAAAACTCAGATTAAAAAAGTGTTTCCTTAAAGTTTCTGGCTTACCATAATATATACATTGAGCTAATCAATATATTTGTTTTCCTTATATCAACCACAAGATTAAGCTTCTACATTTAAATTTATTTGCAAAATATATACATAAATTAATTAATGCAAAGATTAAATTATACCAGAAATACAAGCATCCAAAAGGTTTTATGATATTTCACAATAAAAACATCTGCATTAAGTATGGACCAAAGATTAAATTATTGCTATTCTAAAATATATAATTCCTAAATCTTGAAAGATAGAGATTATTTTCACATTTGTGACCTATATGATATTGTGAATATTAACCAACTTTTTGTGTTGTATCCTTAATAATGTATATTATTTAGTTATTATTGAATATCATCTATAATTAAAAATAAAAGCAGAAAAATTTAGTATGAAGTACATAATGTTTTATAAAATCATAACCATTTTATTAATATTTGATTTCTTTGTTATGCCCTACAATAGTAAAAAAATCAAATCAAGGGTAGGAACTACCCATTTAAAGATTGTAATTCTTAAATTTATTTTCTCCTCTTTGGAATAAGCTAGATTAAAAAAAGAGTACTTTCTTATTTCAAAAAATAATCTGTAAATAGTGTCAATGTCATTTTCAGTGTCAATTCTGACCTGATATGAGTCTACACTAGCATATACTCAATTCTGCATTGTTATAGGGAAGATATACTAACATAAAGGAGGATGTGAAACCCTGTAATAAGGCATTTTCTACAAAGTGGTCATTTGATTGTTTGGCTTTTATCAATTTTTGTATTTCCTGACTCAGTATACATTTTAAAAACTAAATATTTTTCTCAAGAAATTAAAAGTCTTATGACATTATCAAAAGGAGCATATTTTTAGAAAGGCTTGCATAATAAATTTAACAGGAATTTTCAAAGAACTGCTTTATTTTCCACATGATATAAAGCAAACATTTGGCTGCTTTACACCAAGAAAAATGAAGTGTTACTTTATTGATCAAAGCTCATATTAATACACATATGTAAAATAATTAAGACTATGTAATATATTCATTTTATTTGAATACAAATGTCAGAAATCATGATCCAAAATTTAGACTAAGGTTTGAACAAGTTCGTAGAAGTTGGTTTATGACAGGGCTATTAGGGCAAACATAAGAACAGTAGATATTGGTACTTTATCACTGTTAGAAATCAGAAATAATTTAAAAAATACTTAAAAATTATGAAAAGAGGGCAGAGGATGCAATGGCTCATGCTTGTAATCCCGAGGTGGGTGGATCACTTGAGGTCAGGAGTTCAAGACCAGCCTGGCCAACATGGCAAAACCCTGTCTCTACTACCAAGATAAAAAATAGCGGGGTGTGGTGTCTCGTACCTGTAATCCCAACTGCTTGGGAGGCTGAAGTCAGAGAATCACTTGAACTCAGGAGGTAGAGGTTGCAGTCAGTCAAGACTGCACCACTGCACTTCAGCCTGGGCAACAGAGCGAGACTCCATCTCAAAAAAAAAAATGTGAAAAGATAAATATGTATATATTCTGTGAAAAGATACATATGTATAAAAGATACATAAAAGATGTATTTTACATAGTTGATGTCTTGTAGGTTCAGTTATCTGTAAGCAGATGTTGAAAGTCTGGGGAGCAAGATGCTCAACAGAGATTAACAATTGTGACCAGAAAGAAAGGAAGCAAGATGGACAAAAGTGGTTGTCGAGGCCTGCAAAGTTTTGGCCACCCCAGTGAGAGTTCTGGAGTGAGTGTGGTATCTTAGTATCATGTTGGTCATGCTTTCATTCCAATGCCACCATACACAGTCACCCTGGATGGAACTGACCTCCAGCCAGCTGAATCTCTGCAGTGAAGGCAAATCTCAAGCAATGAATGAAAAGTCCTTTCAATCAATTTCATTATATATTTTTGGTGCAAGAGTACTACAGTGATCTATGCCAAGCTCCTCTGATTTAAAAAAAGTATATAAATAAGTAATAAAAATATCTAAGGGCTATTAAGGTATCATTTCAGGGTTAATTGCCAACATTGTTCTTTTTTCTTTTTTTAAAATAATACACAAAGTACTGTTCACATCTTACAATATTCTTTTAAAAATAGAATCTATTTTCCAGGGCAGTTTTAAGTTCACAGCAAAATTACATAGCTAGTACTGAGAGTTCCCCTATACTCCCTAGCCCTCTCTGCCCGGCCCTCCCTGCTATCAACATTTCACACCACAGTGGTACGTTTGTTATAATCAATGAACCTATAATAATACACCATTATCACCCAAAGTCCATAGTCTACATTAGGATTCACTCTTGGTGTGGTGCATTCTATGGATGTTGATAAACATACAATGACATGTACTCACCAATACAGTATTACATAGAATAATCTCACCACCCTAAAAATTCACAGTGCTTCTTCTATTCATCCCTACTGACCCCCAAACTCCTGGCAACCACTGATCTTTTCACTGTCTCCATAGTTTTGCTTTTTCCAGAATGCCATATAGTTAGAATCAAAGAACTGGACACCACTAGAATTCAAGACTTCCTATAAAGCTATATTAATCAAGACAGTGTTGTATTGGCAAAGAACAGACAAATATAATAGATCAGGATAAAGAAGATAGAGAACCCAGAAATAGATCTACATACATATAGTCACCTGGTCTTTTATTTATTTATTTTTTAAGTCAGAGTCTTGCTTTATTCCCCAGGCTGGAGATTCAATCACAGCTCACTGCTGCCACAAACTCCTGGGCTAAAGCAAGTAGCTAGGACTATATGCATGCACCATCATGCCCAAATAATTTGTAACTTTTTTTTTTTTATTTGTAGAGACGAAGTTTCCCTATGTTGCCCAGGCTGATCTCAAACTCCTGATCTCAGGCGGTCCTCCTGCCTCGGCCTCCCAAAGTGCTGGGGTTACAGGTGTGAGCCACTGCACCCGTCAGATGATTTTTGACAATGGAGCAAAGGTAATGCAACAGGGAAAAGATAATCTTTTCAACAAATGGTGCTGAAACAACTGGACATTCACATGGAAAAATAAATAAATAAATGCAGACACAGACCTTATACCCTTCACAGAAATATAACTCAAAATGGACCATATACCTAAATTAAAATGCAATTATCATAAAGATAATATTAATTTCTTTAATTAATAGATTATTAATTATTTGAGTTTTGTCTTTCATTTTGGCAAATATTTAAAAAATTCTTTGACTTCTTTACTGCTTACACTTCATCGGCCTTTCCTATATCCCCTTTGGTCAGTATTAGTAAGTTGTATTTTTTTAGTAAGTTCATTTTTTTTCTTGATTTTCAATTTTATTTACACTAATTTGTTCACAATTCTCTCTTTTAAAAAACCCACTGTATCTACAATTGTCATACGTTTGTTTCTATTAATATTTATTCTGTTTCTGTTAATATTTATTCATGTTTTGTTTTCTCTCTTTTGTTATTAACCTTAGAAAAGTGATTTTGTTTTATTTTATGTATTAGCTTGGGTCCTATCAGAAGCAGATAACAAGATGAAATTAAATGTGCAAGGGTTTAAGAGAAATGCCCGTGCAGAAAATATAGCAAGGAAGCCTGTGAAGAACTGAGAGAGCTGTCAAACCACAGGCAAATCTCATCCTAAAAAAGGAAGAAAAGAAGAAATGGTCAGACAAATGTGTTCTTTACTGCTGTCTGTTCTCAAGAAGATATGGCAAGGCCTTCGGGGAGTCCTTGAGCTAAAGTCAGACATGCGAACAGTCACGTATCTCCCAGGATCAGGCTTGCATTATTACCTTTGATGTGACTGGGAGAAACTCATGCGCATCTTGGTCTTAGTACAAGCATGAGTGGAATTTACAGCAAACATGACAGTTACTGTTGGTCAATTATGTTCCCTTCATGTGGAGGTCTGTGAAGTGCATTCTCACAGCCACTGCAATTCATCTATCAAAGAACAATTTTCCAGTCTGTGCATTCTATTTTATCTTTATGTTCAATTTCATCAATTTCTTCTCTAAATTTTATTATTTCTTCTTTTTCTAATATAAACACTTAGAGCTTTCTTCTAAAGTATCATTTTAGCTGCTTTCTATAAGTTTTTATGCATAACACTCTCATTATCATTTAATTTTAAGCATTTTGTAATTTTCACTGTGATTTCTCCTATGATCATGAACTACTTGGAGATTTACTTCTAATTTCACCACTTTTTAAAAAGTTATTATTTGGTTTAGAAGTTGACATATGACTTCAAGTGACTTACACACATATTTTCAGGATCTTTGTTTTGTCAAATACTGAGTCCTTGATAACTCAGAAGTCTAATTTTTTGTTATCTCAAACTGGTGATACTGCTGATTCTTTCGTCTTCACTTTTGTGCCCTTAGCTCAGATAGACAGATATATGTGATTTCCAAAAGGAAAAGCACAAGCAGAATTCAATTCTCAGATCAATGTACCCTTAATTTTTTTCTTGGCCTCTTGATTCTGGTTGTTATAGTTGTTTCTTAATAATTTTTAAAGAACTGTATATGTGTGTGTGTATGTATATTTGTATGTTTGATGTATATGTTGCATACATTTCATATAATACATAAATGCAATAATACAGATGTATAACACACAAGTATGTGTGTATATGTTTAAATATTTCTATAAATGTAAATATAGATTTACATTATCTACATATACTACAAATATAACACTGCATATATTTTATGCATATATATATATAAATCTCTCTCTATATATATCTCTCTATCATCTGCCTTTCTAATATCTCACTTATATTGTTGTCCTCTGTGGAAGGTTAGTTTGATCCGAGCTATTCCAGAATAGACATTACCTGAAGTGCGATTGTTTTTTTAAAATGACATTTTAGGCTTTTTTTTTTTTAGCCCTTTTGAATAAAATATTTTTTATATAACATTACTCCCACATTCATTTGTAAGGTACACATTCTGTTTTTTTTTCTTTTTCCTTAAAGGTTACCTTTGTTGTTTTAATCCCATACATGGTTTAATAAAAAATAAAATTTATTGGACAAGGTGCAGTGGCTCAGGCCTGTATATTAATGTTTATACCTTTTAAAAAATAATTCAAGGACTTATAGAAAATCTCTGTCTCTGATTATGCTCTGTATCTTGGCTCACATGGCATTTCAATTAAATTTGGCAAATCAATTTCATAGTTTTATCTTTTTCCCCCTGTTTACTTTAACATGTTTGTCATTCTTATGACTATCTTTTATAGCCAATACATGATTGGATTTACCCAAGGGGTTACTGCTTTCTTATTCACCATTTTTTTTTTTTTTTTTGGTATGTCAGAACTTATTTTACATCATTTTCTTACTCATTGAAAAACATATTTTTATTCCATTGCCTCTCATTTCTGTTTTTGGTGTTGAGAAGTATGCAGTTTACTTTAGGCAATTTATCGTTTGCCTCTGCACACCATTAATATCTTCTCTTTGTCTTTGGTGTGTAGTTTTGAAATTATATGTCTAGATGTGTATTTACTTTTTATTGATCCTTTTTTCATAATTTGTATTTGTTTAGTTTGAGTACTTATGTCTGTCATCAACACAAAACATTGAGTCATTACCTCTACCCTATTTCCTTTCCCTCAGTTGTTAGAGCTTCTCCCTTTATCTTTTGAGTTTTGGAGGCCCTCCTTCCTATTCCTGATGGTTTGATTTTGGGGATATATTCTGGATAATATTTTCAATTCTCACAGTTCACTAGTTTTCTCATGAGCTGTTTCAAATATTTTCTTATTTCTGAATTTCTAATTGAAATATCTATATACATATATTTTCAAATCTATGTTTAGTTTCATAATTTAAAAACTCATTTATACTTTGATTACCTTATTTATTTATTTAAAAATATTGGTGGACTTCTTTTGCATTGCATATCTCAGACTTCTAATTCTTACCAAATTATGGCCTAAAATATTAGCTACCCTACTGGGAAACAGAAAACTCATCTATTTCAACCACATGAAATTAACTGGCCCTTTGCTTGAGCACCAGTCAGAATAGTATAAATATGAAACCGTATTTCACTAGGAACCCTTAAAGATTTTCTTTGCTAATAAATATGTTGTTGTAATTAATAATATGTGAAAGTAATTGCAAAACGTTAAGTGAGCAAATAAAGAGGAAGACCACAAAGTAATATGCAGATTATAATTAACACATTTTGTAGATATCTGTGTGTGTCTGAATATATATATATGCACACAAACATAAATGCATATATGTATATGTATATGAATACATACATATTATGTCTCTATATTCATATACATATATACATGTATACATACATATACATATATCTGTGTGAGTATATATATACTCATATATGGGTGTATGTATATATAAATATGTGTGTGTATATATGCATATACATATGTGTATATATATACATCTGTATGTATATATATATATAGAGAGAGAGAGAGAGAGAGAGAGAGAATGACTTTCCTTGTATAATACCAAAAATATATTTTGCTGTAATGGAATTAAAGATGACTTTTATTTTATATAGATTTATAAATAATTTTATATTTTTCTCTAAAAAATAGGTATTATATTTTTATTTGAGAAAAATAAATAATTTCTTAATTATACAAACCTTTTAGCAAAATCTTTGTGATTTTTTGAAATAATGTCAGAAGAATGGATACTGTGTTTCTGTGCTGCCTGCCAGGAAAGCATTTATCTTCTCTAGTCAAATGGTGATAACATGGGAGAAGTGTACTGAAAGCACTGGAGGATGCATTTTTCTGTTTAATATAATAAGTTAATAAATTATCCCATTTGCATAGTGATTTGAGGAAGATAAAAATGATCTCTATGCTTAAGGAGTTTATTTTCTAGTGACAAGAGACATACCAAAGGTTAACTCGAACAAAAGTCTATGCCAGTGCTAGGTTTGTTGTTTACATGTGAGGTGAGCCAGATTTTCTCCTACACCTGCTACAACTAATAAATATAAGTAAATCAGTGAGCTTGCTTTGTACAGTCTTCCCGATTCGTCAATGCCATTTCTGCTCTACCTAATGTGTAATGGTGCTGTGATGATCAAACTTGGCCACACACAAAATAATGCCTTGAAAGAATCAAAGTTGTTTATCTTAAGTGATGTATTACTAACATTGTTTTGGAAAAGAAATGAGTTCAGTTAAATGTTACTTTACTTCTCAGATAGCAAACCCGAGGTCTCATGGAGGCCTCACGGCCCAGTGAGATTACTCTTTTTAAGTAACCTTATAAATAACTGTGGAAAAGATAATAGGCAGCTAGTAGGTTGTTCATAAACTAAAAATGAACTGTTCTCTGTTCATAAACTAAAAATCTAGTTTTCAGCAACTCCCTTTTTAAAAAATTATGAGGGAGATTGGAGAAGATTAAAGGATCAGCATAATTACTATGAAAACAATATTTCTACTATCTAAAACCACACATGACTAGGTAGGGTTTTGGTTTGGCAAAAAGATGTACAATACCACAGCTCATGCCCCTTGAGAGAAAAAGTTTAACAGTTGCTCGCTTTTTTTTCTTTAATTTCACTGTCATTGGTATATTTACAATGCTTGAAAAGGATGTACTCACAGACACTGATTAGTAGAAAAGGTTACAAAATTCTACAATGAGAAAGGGCTGTAAACAAATTTGGTTGACAAATACTTAACATGTTGCTTGAGTTGGCATGAGAAAGGGCATCATAAGAAGCATGGTGTTTTGCTGAATCCAGAAGTATTTCCTGACAGCTACGGGTAACCAATATATATTTGACAATATTTTTATTTACTTAGTAAGTACAATATGCTGACCTATGCATTTGTGGTGTTATGCAAGTGAATATAAATATAAACCCTCCGTCAAGATCTTACATGCCAGAAGAAACAAAAGTTACACAAGTTAACCATCATATTATGAAACAGAAATTGGTAAGCACCAAATTTAGAGCTTAACTTTTATATAAAAGGAGAGAATAAAGCGTTATATCTATTATTTGCAATTGGGAATGACTGCGCAGATGAGATAGCATTTAAGTAGAACCTTAAACCTTAAAATATACAAAGTGTATAGGTTAGCATGATATAGAAACATAGAACAAGGCATTCATGATTGAGAGCATTAGATAATTAAGGGGAGAGAAAGAAGAAAACGGAGGATGGACCCAGGTAATATGTGTAGTATTTTTGAGAAGGGCAGAGATAAGAGAGATAAAAAGACTTAAGGAAGGCATGTGCCAAATCACCATAGGCATTGAATGTTAAGTTAAAAATTAAACTTTTCGTTCCATTTGCAAAAAGATCCTATAGAAGATATAGAGGAGTATAATCTGACATCATGTAAAACTTGCTTTGTATTGAAGAGCATTTGTAATCAGAGTGACCCATTGGAAGGTTTTGCTTCACAGTCCAAATCACAGATAATAAAGTTGGAAAGCAGGATAGGGGAAGTGGGAATGATGAGAACAGGCAGAGCCCAAACATTACAGAGGAATAGCTAGGCGGCTGCATAGTTTGCATTACACAGGGCCTTTTTCTATTTATTTTCAGTATTAATTCTGTCCAGCATTAGATTATCTTTTCCCATTCTTCTGTTCTCCTTTCTGTTCTTTATTCTTTGGTTCTTTTGCCTTACAAATATGTGCATATTTGCTTTGGAAAAAATAATTTTAATAAGCAGAAAGATATTAAACATCTATGGTCCTTCATGCAGATGAATCTTCAAAAACTGGATTTTATTTCTCGTCTCCTTAAAATAAATAAGTGCAGAATAAAACTTAAGATGTTCTTATTCACCACCCTCCTAGTCGAAATTGCTACTGTGAATTTGATGTATGTAATTCATCTATCTATGTATCTCCTTATTTGATATTTCCTATGTACATTTACATATACATGAAAAAAATCACTTACATCTTGCTTTTCACTCAACATTCAACAACAAACTGAATCATGAAAACAATGCCAAGATTTTCAGTCTTAAAGATTTGAGAGAGTAGTATAATCAGTAGAAATAAATGGTGAAAAAAGGAGAGGAGAGGACCTGGTTTGAAGAATAAATTGTGCTAAAATTTTTTGAGACCTGTTTAAATTGATGTGCTGGCAAGATATCCTGTTTTGGGCCTATTAGGCAGGTTGAAATGTAAAACCTGATTTGCAGAAATATATCTGAACTTGATGGAAGTTATTCGCAGTAGCACTGATATTGAAATCATTTAAGATTTTGTATTTTAAACTACCTCCTTAAACTTCAAAGTGCTCCAGGCTCATCTGCTCACACTCTCACTTCCTAGAATTATAACTGAAGAAAAAAAATTAAAGTATGTAAATCACCTTGATATATGTAGGCCAATTTTATATGTTTTAATAGAAATTAGACTCTCATTAAGATTTAAATGTTTAAGTTTCTCTGTTCAGAAAGTTAGAGAACTTGTCATTTTTATATATGTTACCAACGTAAGAATAAATAGTTGCTCTACAATATATGTTAAAAACAAATTATGTCTTCAAAAGGTAATAAACACTGCTTTCTTTTGACAGCCTATTTGTTTTAAATGCATGTTTTTAACAGCACGATTTCTCTTCTTTTTTGCATATATGTAATTTTTTTCACTTTGTAGTTTTATATCAACTATCAATTAAAATTTTATTCCCAACTGAGCACATCATTTTATTTAAGTTACTTATTTAATACATATTGAAGTGTGTGCACAAGAAGCCCTTTCCAAATAATTAGAAAGTGTCTTTGGTTTAACCCAGATCAAGTCCTTATATTTTAAAACTCATGTGAATAGGCTGCCTGGCAATTACCTGAAATCTGTCCCTGAGCTTTTGACATTAAACAATTAAGCTTTATTTCTTGACTTTCAATTAGTATAGGCACTATCCCACTCCATATTTGATAAGTTGATTAATGAATCACCAGAGCAATTTCAATCCTGTCAAAATAATGGAGAATTCATGATATTTGCTCTAACTAACTAAATTTAAAATGCTAATTTAGAATCGGAGGCGAAGTCTAGTACTGGGGATCATAAAGAAAGATGTGGAGTGGGAGAGAAAGGGGTAGGTGTTTCCAGAAAGGTGCTAGAGATAGTGCTGGGAGGAATATTACATGTGGGCAATCCCAGAGACCTTAGATATTGAATGCAATTTTTTTCAGCTTCACTTTAAGGTTATACGATATTTTTGATTATTGAAATGCTACAAAAAAAAAAAAAAAGACTCAAATGTCTTCTTCAGTTCTTCCAAATGGAAAGAACTGTTTTAACGATTTTGTTTTTGGATATCAGATAATGCCTCCCATTTCTCTAGGAACCAATTATTCCTGTTGAAACATTTGTCTGCTGTCATGTAGACATGAGTTGGGTGACAGAAATCACAGAATTTCAAAAGATTAGCCTAGACAGACAAAAAATCTTTAAAGAGCCTTGGGAACAAACACAGAAACAATCCGCATAAAAAAATGAACCAATAAAAAATTCCTTTTTTGTTGTTTTACAGAGGCAAATAAAATGTGAAAAGAATATTGCACAAAGTAAACTTATTTGGTACTTGTATGAAACTACTATAAGATTACATATTGTGTGAGGTGAGAGGTGAAAGGTTTCTATCTTACATAAGGACTTAATGTAGCAAATGTATCCTAGAGTCAGATCTGTAGATACCACATAGGATAGGATAGAGTAACATTAACTATTTGTGGGACAAATGAAGTTTTGGAGCATAAACATCAGAAGTAGTCTCTAACTAGTTCCCTAGACTTAAAATATTTAAAATATCAATGAATGTAAAAGACAATTTCAAAGCATTCTAAAATTACTGTGGCTAGGACCTCTCTTTGGTGCCTTAGGAAAGTAGGAAGATCAAGCTCATGGCACTATCAATACACTATCCTTAGCCAGCCTTTGTCTCCCACTCAAAGATTTTGAAGAAACCATCTAGATTCCAGATCGATTGTAAACTAGACTTTAGTGCTACCATTCACAACTCTTGCCTTTCCAATTTTTAGGCATTCAAATATTTTAGTTAAATGGAAACTACTTGCCCTTCAACTTTTTCTCTGAACACATTTTGGCTGGGCTAGTTTTCTTTTATGCATCAGGCAACTCCCAACTTCTTGTCATATTCACTAAACTCTCATGTCTTCCATGATGAATCTGTCTACCATTTTCTCTGCTGCAAAGGAGGGAGCTTCTTAAAATAAATGAATAAATTCTCTATACCTCATCTTCTGCCCCGGGAAAACATTTCTCTTCCAAAAATACTCTTCCTATCAGCTATGCTGTCACATTTCCTCGTCTGTAATCTGTAATCTTTCCACAAATTACGCTTTTCCCAGAGCCTGACCTCAGGGAGGTCAGGCTCTGGGAAAAGCCTTCAACTTTCCAAAAAAGAAGACCAATGAGCCTACCCCTGTTTGCCAGTTCCAGATCACTGTTCTGTCCTCTTCTTTTTTTTAATTCATAAAAAAAAAAAAAGGAGGTTTAATGGGCTCACACTTTGCAGACTGTGCACGAAACCTGATACCAGGCATCTGCTCAGCTTCTGGGTAAGGCCTCAGAGAGCTTACAGTCATCATGGAAGGCACAGGGGGAGCCTGTGGCACGTGTGTTGCCACATACTTTTATACAGCCAAATCTCCTGAGAACTCACTCACTGTGGCAAGGACAGCACTAAACCATGAGAGATCTGCCCCTATGACCCAAACACCTCCCACCGGGCCCCACCTCCAACTGTTCTGTCTTCTTGATTACTCAAAAGATTTCCTATTTTGAAGTGTCAGGTTACATTGCAGAGTCAGATTCTATCTTTTAGAGCTTGCCCTGCATCTGCCTCATCATTTTTCCTGACTTTGAAAGACCCCTCTAGTTCTCTAGATAAATGTAGCACTCAGGTCTCCATTTTCTCTTTCTTCCTTACTGTCTATTATGGTAATCTGGTTGTATGTCATCCACACTGATGGCAGAGTGTCCACGTTAATGTCCAAGTTCTTGGACTAGAATTACTATGTTTTTTTTTAAAAAAAAGCCCAGATGCCAAGGTCTAATTTTATACCTCCTATTAATACATGTTAATAAGACCTCTTTCAAAAAAAATGATCAAAGCCATTGATTCCCATTGTCACATGTAGTTTCTTAATGCATTTACAATTATGCCATGCTAAGCAGCTTCAGTTAACTACTTTTCAGCTATTCTTTTATTTATTTCTTGTTTTCCCTCAATTGTTTCCCCGGAGTAACTGTTTCAAATATTTTCTTAGAATATTTTAGTGAGGAATCAGAGGCCCTGGATCCTACATCTTTCTTACTCTTTCTTCATAGAATAATCTTCTCATAGATGATTGAATTCACACTGCCTAATTTACCAAATTTTCATCAGCCTCAACAATCAGAACCCCGTCTACAACATCTCACAATATTTGTGTATCATTTCCTCATCTTCTATCCTCTCTCCATAAAAAAGCTGATACTCCTCTGCCTTCTAAGGCTAAGGTCCTGTCTATATGACCTCTGTTCTCCTTTTATCAACCTGTCTGCATTTGAGTTCAATTTCTGTGATGTTTTTCAGGATAGACATGGTGGAGGTGTGAAGATCATGAACTCTGGTATCAGGCGATCCGAATTCAAATTCTCACACTGCCACTTAGTAACTAGGGGAATAGTTATATATCTTTTCTATATGAACATATATATAATCTTTATGTATGCTGGTTTTCTTATCTATAAAAGGGAAATGATTATGATGATACTTCTCTCAATGAGTTTTTGTGAGGAATAAATTGGATAATATATATGAAGTGTTTGTATATGTGGTGAGCACAGTGTTTTCTATATTTTTTCCCATTTTCTGCCAGTCCAATTTTGTACTTTGCCAGCTCCTTTACCACAACCTATTAAAATAATCAGGTTACTCATATTTTAAAATAAAATTTCCTATAACTGGCCAATAAAATTGAAATAAAATGAATTATAATAAAATATCTGATTTAACTAGACTAGAGCTTTTCCATTTTTGGATTTAGCATCACATATGTAGAACATTATGTTTTCAGATTGATATACAGAAGTTACTGTGCTAAAAATATGTATATTTCATCAATGGCATGACTGCCCTATTTAATCTAAATACTAATAATGGGTGGAAATATGTTGTAAAGTCTCCCTCTTGATATTTTATGTTGATACTAATAAAGACCATTTCCATATACTTAATGTAATGAGAAACATTTATATACGACTTTTTAAAATGTCTTTCATTCTTGGTTCTCAGAAGAAGAGAAAAATCTTCCTTTTAGCTATTCAAATTTTATATTCCCCTGTTCTGCTCTGCCCTGGATAAAGGACATCCTTGAATCCTAATTGGAGCATAGAAGCTTGCCTGTCATTTCCAATCCAGCAGATGTTAACTAGACTCTGTCTCTATTTCTCAGTTGCTACTGGTACGTGGCTATGATGCTTAAAGAAAACTTACAAGGATGATATCACAGTTAGAAGATCCTGTTGGGTACCTAAGTAACTCCAAGGAATATTTTGTACTTTGTTTCCAGGAACATTATGCTTATAGCCTTAAAAGGGAATGTACATATGCCCATGTGCATATCTGAATATTGAAAATGTAAAATAATGCATAAATGTAAAGAACAGTGGAAACCAAAAAGTTTCCTTGTTATGAAACTTTGCAGGAGCTTAAGACATATAAGCAATAGTTTAAAACACTAAAAGGTCATTTGCAATTCACATTGAAGCCTATATTTCTATTGCAGGCATTTTAAAAGGTTGTGTGCATCAGAGTAGAAAAAGAAATTGCTTTAATCCAAATATAGTTTTGCTACGACTGTCTGGGACAAAAATATGAGATAGGAGTCTCTTATATTGGGTATGTTCTGCCTTTGACTATCATTTACAACGCTAGTGGCACTGTTT
Source organism: Aotus nancymaae (assembly GCF_030222135.1). Taxonomy (NCBI): domain Eukaryota; kingdom Metazoa; phylum Chordata; class Mammalia; order Primates; family Aotidae; genus Aotus; species Aotus nancymaae. The sequence continues at coordinate 76,954,909 of NW_026988425.1, forward strand.
CAAAAGTACAGCAGGTATTCTGTGTTTAAACCATCAAGAACTACAAAAAATAATATGTTATGACAAGAAAAAGTCATGGTGAATAGTTTTTTAATGTCTGATGAGATTTGTCTTTCATCTGTTCAATAAGATTTTTATATAAATCTAAGCTAATAAAAAAAAAAACTCCTTTAGCAAATTTTGGACCCAATTGCATGAAAGAAGTTTCCCTGAAGGAGTAAAACTTGGAGGTGGAAAATATATATATTTTCTTTAAAATTTAATTTTAATAAAATTCCCACAGTGAACTACATTCAAATATAATGAAAACTGACAACTAATTGTAGTAGGATAAAATACATGTCAAATTTAATTGTCTTTGGTAATTCAGTTTCATTAATTTGTAATTGAATTAGACTTCAATACTTGGAGAAAATTTTTTTTTCCTGTGGAATAATCATAAAAGGATATGTTTTATATAATTTCCTCATTGGAGAACTTCTTCTTTAAATGTTAAAGATAGATAAATAATACAAATATGTAAGAAAGAATATTATTTTCCATGGCTTGGAAAAGAGTCCAGGGACTTAAGGATAATAACATTATGCACACTTTAATCTTATCGATACCATCGTTATAAATTTATTTCTTAGAAATATCCATGGGTTTACTTATCTATTTACTTCTCCTGCAACCCTCACGGTGCTGGTGTTAGATCCAGTGCATTATATTATATCTTCTTATTTTGAGCTTGCTCATTGAAATTATGCTATTTTAAACTTGTCAGATTGCCTTTATTTATTAGCATAAAATATTAATGATAATATTTAGTTGTTGCTCTGTGATAAAATAGAAAGTCTTTTTGTTTTACTTTCTTTTCCAGAGGTATTCACAGTGTGTAGGAGACTAAAATATTTGGAAAATAGTGGTGATAATTCATACTTCTCCATAGACATTATAACACTGAGCACCTTATCACTTCCAAATTGTGCAGAGCTCAGTATGATTCTGGCAGTTTCTAAGTGGGGTGAAAATGTAATGGAAGCAATCAGACTACCTATTCTGAAAACATCCTAGTTTTTTTGTAGCTCTTTTATAAGAGGTTTTGTCAAAGAAAAAAAAATAAAGCAACATAGTCTATAAATTCACTGATGAAAACAACACAAAGTACAGATTCTAGTGGTTTCTGAATTTTTGTATGGACAACCCTGAGCAAATGAAGCAAATACTTTTCCCTTGCCTTTTTTTTTTTCTTCTTATATAGATTTTTGTGGTTTGATAGTATTACAGGATATTTGAGATGTTGTTTATCTGCCACAAACCTGTGGTATGTGGCGCCTTTGCTCGAGTTTTGTTTGGGACTGCTGGACTGGTTGTGCCCACTCAGCCTGGCAGGCTGTGCTAGGCTCATGCTATAGGCCTGGATCCCATGCCTCAAATGGAGACTGCAATTCAGGCGTGGAGTAGCAAGGGGTGTGTGAGCGAGCATGGGGTCTAGCCACTACACAGTCAGACATGCTGGCTGCTGCCTTGGGGTGGGCAGCTCCAAGTGCCAGCATGGGTGCTGGATCTCTGCAAGGCTGCAGCTGGACCAGGCACACTGTGAGTATCTTCCCCAGCTTGCACCAGGGAATATGATGGTGCCTGGAAGCTTGGAGATGCCAGGAACTGCAGGGCCCCAAAGAGGGAGTCATAGCCCTGGCTCAAGGAGCTCCCATGTCTGGGTTTCCCGAAGGGCTGCAGCTTTCCTCTCCTTCTCTTCACCTACAATGTATAAAGCAATGAGGATGTTTCAGCCCTGTTTGTGTTATATCTCTTTTAGCCTCACCATTCAGCAGGTCCCGAGTTCTTCTCCTGTGAACAGGAAGAATGAGGTACACAGACAACTGAAGGGTGAGCAAGATGAAGAGCAACAGAACAGTTCATAGGAGATCCACAGGGCAGGAGACAGCTCCTTTCCATGGTCAGCATGTCCCTACAAGTGTTTAGCTCCTAGCAGAGAGAGTAGGTCCTCTCTGCAGGCAGGATATCCCACCACGTATTTAGCTTCTGGTCATTCCATCATCTGTTCTGCTCTGGCTGAGCCCAGGGCTTTTATGGGCCTCAGAGGGAAGGAATTGCATGCTGATTGGTCCATCAGCTACCATGGGTGGGCCTGGAAAAGGTATCAGAAGTTCCCAATCCAGCCTTCAGGCTATCCCTGCCCTGAAGGTGGGGACTCACTGGGGACCTTCCCTCTTCCACCCAGGAATTTGTCTGCCTGCCACTACCATCCATGGCACCCAGACTGCTTGTGCCAAGGGGCATCTGCTGGCCAGCACTGAGCTTCTGTCACTCTCCCTCAGCTTCTCCTCCATTCCTGTCAGTGCCCAAAGTCTGACTGGGCCCAGGCAGCAGGAGGCTGGCATATCAGCATTGCCTGAGCCTGCATATACCCAGCTGGGCTGTGACAGCACCCAGGATGGGCCCCTACCCCACTCCAAGATCAGAGCAGGTGCTGGAGAAAGAAGAGTCCAGGAAGATGGAGAAGATATCCCGAGCCTGCAGGGACATGGGGACATTCCCATGCACCTGAGGGTGCAGAGGCTAGAGACACCCAGGTCCTTCACCTGGGAGGGCAGGGCTCCTGCCTACTCCATTGAGTGTGCAGGCAGCTCCAGCCATGTTGCCTTGCAGGCTGCAGTGGGGACTCCAGGTCCTCACTGGGCCCCTTTCTACCCTCCCCTTTCTGTCCAACTGCCCTACAATCCCTGCCATTGGACAACTCACCAGGAGCCATCATGGTGGCCCCTGGGTGTGGGCTCTGGGAGTTTCCCACTTGTCCCTGGCTTCTGCCAGCTCCATGGAGCACAGCACTGCCCTAGGCTCAGCTCAGCCTCCTTCCTGAGCCCTCCCTGCAGAGACAGCAGGCAAGAGTGCAATGGAACCAGTTTGCAGAGTGAGGAAGGCTCTGGGCCTTGGAGCAGGTTCCACCTCGCCATGCAAGAGTGGAGGATGATGGCAGCACAGTTGGCTGCCTCAGGGGTGTGGGGCACAGGGGACCCACCATCACCATTGCTGCTCCCGCCGCTGCTTCTGGCACTGTCTCCCACGCCTCCTCACTGTAGCCTCCCTGCTGCAGATGGTGTGATGGCAGTGGCTGCCATCAATAGAGTTCTCATTTGTTTCAATAGTGTTTCAATAGTATGGCTATTGTTTCTGCCATTTGAGTCACTCGTGAAAGAGGCATGCATAGCTTAACCAGGGGAGAGATATCCTTAAAGCTACCTGCAAAAGGCCTCCTTTTTTTGGCCTTCAATGTTATTAAGCAAAAAAGATGGCTACTTCTTTTCCATCTCTTCTTTCTGCATTTGAGCTCTGTTCTAATAAACATCCCACCTCATAATCTTTGAGTTCTTTTGCCTATTTTCATGCAAAATGATGGCCAAAAGATGGGTTTTATCAGCCACCCTATGGATGTTAGGCCAGTGATGATGTTTCTGTTGTGTTAAGGGGCAAGCCCAGATGTATGGGATAATTCCACACTTAGAGCAAAATTCAAGACAGGGAAGACATGTGACTACCTAAACTGCATCTCTTTCTCTTGGTTAAATTTTGGAACGTTTAAATGGGACAACTACTTTTAATAAAAGTAGTTTTATTTTTTTCATAAAATTGTTTTCTTAAAATGAAAATATTTCTGATAACACATTATTCCTAAATTTATAAGAAAATATAAATATATAAAATCACAGATAGGGATGCCAGGAGAGAGCCAAGCAGCACTCATTTTGAAATAGTAAAGAAGGAAGGATAGACAGGGAATAAAAAAGAAGCAAAAAGATTGAAGTCAATGTACACCTTCAAAATAAGAAAAAATACAATAAACCTAGATAATCTTGAGAGATCTGTTACAATACCCAAGGTATAGGATTAACCCAAGATTCCATCAATGGATGGACAGATTAAAAATTGGACAGATAAAGAAAATGTGTATATACAATGTTACTTTCTTTTCTTTTTTTTTTAATTTTTTTACTGCATTTTAGGTTTTGGGGTACATGTGAAGAACATGCAAGATTGTTGCATAGGTGCTTACGTGGCAGTGTGATTTGCTGCCTTCCTCCCCTTCACCTATATCTGGCATTTTTCCCTATGCTATCTCTCCCCAACTCCCCACCCCCTGCTGTCCCTCCCCTATTTCCCCCCAACAGACCCCAGTGTGTAGTGCTCCCCTCCCTGTGTCCATGTGTTCTCATTGTTCAACATCCGCCTATGAGTGTGAACATGCGTATCCAAAGGATTATAAATTGTTCTACTATAAGGACACATGCACACGAATGTTCATTGCAGCACAGTTTACAATAGCAAAGACCTGGAACCAACCCAAATGCCCATCGATGATAGACTGGACAGGGAAAATGTGGCACATATACACTATGGAACATTATGCAGCCATCAAAAACGATGAGTTCGCGTCCTTTGTAGGGACATGGATGAACCTGGAAACCATCCTTCTCAGCAAACTGACACAAGAACTTTATTTTCTTTTACTCTGCTTTGACTTTGAGGCAAATGGTTGATTCTTGTAATTATTAAACAATTTTCCTTTTTACTAATTTATCTTTTAAAAGCCCCCTTAATATTCATTTCCCTTAGTCAAATCTTCACTGGGGTATAATAACCAGTTGGAAAACTGATTTCAAATTGTTCTCATCTATAGGCAGCAACCGCACCCCACCCCAGTTATATTGCTATGAGTAAGCACAGATTAAAAACTGTTAAAATTAGGCTTGCTCTGATGGCTAAGGCTGATCAAAGGCAACTAAGGATAAAAATAAACCGACAATCTTAAAATGCTGAGAGAATACGTTAAAATTTTTGGCCTTGGGGAGGCCGAGGAGGGTGGATAACCTTAGGTCAGGAGTTAAGATCAGCCTGGCCAACACGGTGAAAACCTGTCTCTACCAAAAGTACAAAATTAGCCAGATGTGGTGGCGAGTGCCTTTAATACCAGCTACCTGGGAGACTGAGGCAGGAGAATCACTCGAACCCGGGAGGTGGAGGTTGCAGTGAGCCGAGACTGCACCACGCATTTCAGCTGGGGTGACAAGAGAAAAACTCCATCACAAACAAACAAACAAACAAAAATAGTGTAGGACATATATTACAAATAACTGATGGTATTGTGATATTTTTCTCCCTTCCTTCCTTTCTTCCTTCCTACCTTCCTTCCTTTTTTCATTCCCTCCCTCCCTCCTTCCTTTTCTCTCTCTTTCCTCCCTCTTTTCTCTCCCTTTTGATTGTCTTCAAAAAGTATTGCCACATTCTACCACGATTTCCTTTCCCTGAAGCTGCAGGAAAGTACTGAACAGCAAATCACAACACCTGAAAAGTTGTTTCATTTGATGTTTGTTGGTGTTTCTTATGATTCTTCCTGACAGGAGCATGCCAAGAACAGGTGTCAAAATGATTCAGGCAATAGACATTGATCTGCAATTTTGGTGATTAATTAGTAGATCTGGTATGAACAAAAAGTATGTAGCTATAATCTGTGAAAATAAGTCCCTTGCTATGTACTTTACACATTAAGCTGCAGCACATGGCTCTGAGGAGTGCAGCGTGAGAACTCCATTTCTAAGCATAATAAATGGAAATCAGATGCAATCACTCACGATACTTCACAGACTTGTGCTGAGAGCATGTTTAACCAGTGATAGTCTACAGAGCACTTTTTGTTTGAGACAGTAGAATTTTCATTGTTAAAAGACTTTAGATTCTGAATCATTTTGTATTTATGCTGTTTACAATAATAACAGGTAAGATCATTAAGGTACTCTGCAAGTAACAGTAATTTTATTACTCCTCTCCAGGTTAAATTTGGCATTAGAGTTTTCAAGCTGTGTAGTTAAATATACAATTCTCTGGTTTTCATTTTTATATATGTTCTTTGAAAAATATTTGGTGTTTACACTGGAGGAATAATATGGTATTTACTTGTGACAGTGAGTGTGTTTCTATAATTTAGAGCTGAGAGAAGCAAATTTTAGTCTTTCATTTTCCTTTCTCCACCCAGAGATTTCTACTTTCATATGCATAAATAAATAACAGAATGCTTGAGACACCCTATGGTATTATAATGTTAAATATTTATATCATAAAACAAAAAGTATTTCCTCTCTAAAAGAAACTGCCTACAGGGGACATAAGGAGCAGCTTTTTAAAATATGAAATTTAAGAACCTCATGGTCAGTTTCAAAGAGTAAATAAAATATGTTTAGGAATAAAAGTCATTTCTTTCCTCCCATTTCATAGTTAACTGATTTTAGAATTGTAAAAAATCGATCAGTATTTTTAGACTGCTAAAGCAAAATTAGATTTCTAGAATATGACATGTTTTATGCCAGATAAATTTGCAAATTAAATAAGACCTGGAAAATAAATGAGCTAAAGAGACTTCAAGTAAAGCATTGAAAAAAACAAAAGCTTTCTAACTTAACCAAAAGTTTTTATTTTAACTTTTTAAACTCCTTTCTACCAAGTGTACCATTTTGTCATTGGTTAAGGAGCATAAAATAACCCAGAAATATGTGAATCACAATTTAGAATCTTGATAAGGAAAATGTTAAGAGTTAGTTAAAAAAAAATAACAAATATAATGTGTGTGTGTATATACATATATATACCCACACATATATTATATATGTTTATATTATATATATACACACACACAAAAATATATTTCTATGTATACATGCATGTAGTTATATATAGACATATACATAATACATGTTATATATATATATGTATATATATACACATTATATTTTAAAATTAATGTAGCTTCCAATTCTCAATTCCTTACACAAAGACTATTTCAGCTTCTTTTCGTTTTAGAATATTTTCAATGTCAATACTGTTAAAGTTTTATATAAAATGTTTTGATGCCACCGACATTTAACAGAGAATGTTTCCAGTATGAAAATTATTTGAAATATTGGACTCCAAGTCAAATTTGTATCTTACTATATAATTCTGTGATTATACATACCATTTTCAAATAAATCCATTTAAAATACATTATATATGTTTTAAAAGATAAAAGAAGGTACAATAAATTTAAAAATCTAACCCTAATTTGTGTATTTGTGTATGTGTGTTTATGTTTGTGTATTGAGAGAGAAGTATGAAATATAGAAAAAGGATAAAAGTGTGAGTGGGTGAAAAGAAAGACAGAGTCTAGCATATAAGTTCTATAATTGGAAGAAGAGAAACATGAAAAAAAGTTTCAGTTTAACATATAGAAAAAGTTTCTTATGTACTTATCGTCTCTAACATAGGTCAATTTTTGGCTTGCATGAATAATTTGAATGATCTGCTTGAGGGACAGTTTGACTAGTATAAAAAAGGTGTTCTGAAAACTTAATTTTAAAAAATTCAATGACTTCTCTGAAGTTGTTAATGGGGCATGACAATACAAGGTTGAGAATCTGCATGCGTTTCCCAGCCTTGCTCAGGTAATTTCCAACTCACTGGTTCCAAGTGAATAAAATCAGGTTTAGAAACTTTTAGAATATTTGATAGAATTTTTTAAAATTAGAATCTGACATAAATCACTTGTGGTGATGGTGAGTACATTTAAAGTATTAAGTTGATGAAGAAGTAATTGCAGTTTTTTCTTTAAAAGCAATAACAAAAACCACAATTAGTTTTGCACCAACCAACTATAAATCAATGATAGGTCCAAAAGTACTTTAAAGTATAAGCACTGAATGAATACCCATCACTAAACTATTCATGTGGATAGAAACTTACATCATAAGAACATTTCTTCCCAGGTGGCTGCACTGAAAGAAAACTTTCTTAATTTTTTTTTTCTTCTATCTGAGTTAAAATATCTAGACAATGATGCAATGTTAGGGCAAATAGCAAAACTAAAATTGGTTTAGCTATTTTAATGTCCATATAATAAAAATGTGTTACTTAAGAGTCTACTTCTACAGTTTATAGCTAGAGAATGCCTGCCTAGCTACAGTGAACAATCCTTCATGATACAAGTATATAGATATCTCATCTGTTTAAAATGAATATATAGAAACACATTAAATGCTGTATTTTATATTAAATGTTCAGATTTAGAATTTTAGTAGCTTTTGATGTTACCTAAAGTCTACAAGATTTACTATCTTAGGCCAAGACATTTTAATAGGGTTTAAGGCCAGAAATCTATCCTATTTGAATATACATTTGGTTTGACAGTGAAAACCATAAAAAGATCCACACATCTGACTTTATTTCCCGTCAAATACACAACCTGATTAATCTCCCGCAGAAGCATGAGCATGATGCTATGTATCCACTTTCTCCTCTTATCAAGGTCATAATCATCCTTTAAGACTAATCTTAAAATCACATTTTCTGCAAACTTTACCTTAATATCCCAGTTTATTAATTTCATAGACATAGCTCGCTGTCTACCTCTGATATAACACTTGAGCAATATTGTAATTTATTTAATTTCAATAACTACCTTTTCACCGGACAGTTAATTTCACAGATAGAATATCTTGCAGTTGGCAGGTACTCCAATCTGAGAAATGTGTAAACGAATTATCAAATTAAGTATATAGGTCATGAAAAGATGTTAGGTGAACCACTCATTCTGTCCATTTAAGAAGTGGCTCCGTCAGAGTTGAAAGTCATGTTAAAAGGTCTCTGATCTCATTAAAGCGCAGGGTCAGTAAATTATGATATGTTCCCTGATAAACCAAACTGTGCTCATCCTGAACCACCACGTACTTTACTTTTTATTTTATTTATTTTTATTTAAAATTCTTCGTATTTAATACATTGTGTTGTGTATATTTTAGGTTTACAACATGATACTGTAGAATACATAGAGAGAGTAAAATAGTTACTATAATAAGGCAAGTTAAAATACCTAGTATCTCACATAGTGATCTTTTGTGTGACAACAGCTAAAATTTACGTATTTAACAAAAGTCTACAGTACAATACAATTTTATTAACCATAGTTCTTATGTTATACATTAGGTTTCTAGTCTTGTTCCATCTGCATATCTGCTTTTTTGTATCATTTGAGCTACATCTTCCCTTTTCCTCCCCACTTCTTCCCCAACTCCGGTAACCACAGTTTTATTCTCTATCTGTATGCATTGGACTTATTTTTTAAAAAGATTCCACATATAAGTAGTATCATGAAATATTCTTTTTGTGCCTGGCTTATTTCACTTAGCATAATTATTTCAGATTCATTCATGTTGTGGCAAATGACAGGATCTCCTTTTTTAAGGCTGAATAATATGCCATTGTATACATACACCACATTTTCTTTATGTATTTGTCCATCAATGGACACTGTTTCTTGGCTATTGTGAATAATGCCACCATGAATAGGGAAGTACAGATATTTTTACAAGATGGTAATTATCTCTTTTGGCCAAAGACCCAGAAGAGGAATTGCTGGGTCGTATGGTAGTTCTAGTTTTAATTTCTTTAGAAACCTTCATATTGTTATTCATAGTGGTTGTTCTTATAGACACTTTCACTAACAGTGTACTAAGGTTCCCTTTTCTCCACACTGTCACCAACATCTGCTGTCTCTTGTCTTTTTGAAGATGCCATTTTAATGTGCCTGAGGAGAAGACTCCAGATAAACCAATGAGTAAGATTGCCAGCACCACCCAGAAGAGACAGGCTGGGTGTTTTATGTTTTCTGCATTGGTGACACACAGGCACTTTCCTGGACTCTATCAGACTGAAGCATGATGGCAGGATTCTTGACAGCTTGAAATTTTGGAGAAATGTATATGAATATAGAGACTAATATGTTTTTGTCTGGAAAGTTCTGAAAGTCTAAGGCTGCCTGGAGTAGTCCTTAATTGCAAGGAAAAGAAGGAAAGCAGCAAAAGTAGAGCAGCTTACACTCCTACCATGTGGTTTTCCACTGGGAAAGGTGAATGGCTTGGAAGGAAGCCAGGCTTGAGTCATCTTAAAATAACTGAACTCAAAATAATAACTATCTAGGTAAGAGAACTCTATAGTGAAAGACTAAAGAAGATTTGCTGGGAACAGGAGGTGAATGTAGTTGAAAGAGGTCAGTAAAAGAGTCTATTTCATAGAACAGGACCCATAGGGCTTTGATGGACCTGAAAATATGGCTTATAAGAGAGATTGCATGGAAGGAAATATTTACTACAAAGAGGGCATTTGTGGCCATATTACAACAGCAAGAGTACTGTAAATGTGTGCTTGACACTGTCCCTTATTTCTCTATTTAAATAGAACATCAATTTCCAGATTGTTCACAAATTTATCCTGCTTGGCACCTGCTATAGTTTTAGAAATGACCAATAGCACATTTTACTAAAACATAAACTAAGGGCAAGTCAGCATTCTATTTAAAGGTAATAACTTGATATTATTGAGTTGAATAAAATCAACAATATGGCCATTAATATATGAGGGTCAAACTATTATACTAGAATCTTCTTTTTTGTATTGGGACTGAGAACATTTACACAGAATTGTGACAGATATAACAGCATAAACCTAAATACTAGGCTATAGCCCGGTGATAAAAATAGACTATGACATGTAGGGAATAAAATTTCTCTAGGTTTTCACTCAAAAGTATACTGTTTTTAGATGAATTCTATAAGCTCAGTTGCAGTGTTTATATACCTCACATTCAGGAGCCATTTCAGAGTGATCCAGAACAAAAGAACAGAAATTTGACTTCCAAAATTATTAGTGCACCCTTCACATGGTTTGTTTATCCCTTTTCCTCACTCTCTGTTTGTCTTACCTCCTACACTGGCACTGTGTCACATGTCATTTCATTCTTTAGTTGCCCCTTTTCTTTATTCTGCCAGGGAACTGCTCAGCCCAGGAATATGAGTTGTTACCTTCCCTCCCTTCTCTATGTTCAAGCTCCACATTCTCCATTATACCTCTCAACATGGCTTTGCCTGCCGTGGATCTCTGCCCTGTGTCAGAGCATGGACTAAAATGCTCACAACAATACACTATGCTTATATTTGAATAAAGCCCTGGTTTGACTTCAAGGGATATGCTAACACTTGAAGAGGCACAAAAAAGCCATTTCAAACTCAAAGAAAAATTATACTTTTGAATTAAGAGAATTTTTTTAACTGCCAAAGATGACGCCATTTTGTCTCTTGAATAAGAAACTGAAGAGTGTTGAAATCAATACATATTTATAACATAGTATTGCATGTGGCATTTACAACACAATTATTTCTTTCATTTCATTAAGAAAGGATTATTGAGACTGAAGGATATTTTAGGGCACCAGCTCTCTCTTTTGTTTACTTTTAAATGAGACATGTTCTGATGATGTTTTTTCCTTCTCCAAGGAGATGTTTGGTGCCTAAGCATGGTTGAGTTTAGTTCTAAAAATAAGGAATGGAATAATATGGTCAACGACTAACTTTGGTTGGGATGAAGAATGAACAAAGTCATTCTAAATTATTAGACTGTAAAGGATACTTCGAAGAACAACATAAGGGCTTAGCTCCAAATTTTTGAAGAGTAAAATTTTAAAATTGGATAAACTAGTCTGATAAACAAGTTGACATATTTATTAATAATGAAAAATTATGAGAGAACTTTTAAGGCTTTCATTATTTTCATGAATGTGATTTCATCATAATTAATATAAATAAAATGGAAACAAGTTAAATAAGAATTAGAAAACAATAGAAAAGAAGAAAAAATGTTCTCTTTATTTGGTAAGATTGGAGCTGAGGATTATAAGAAAGAAAATGAGTAAGTAAAATGTGAGGATTATTTGTAAAAAAAAATGGCTAATAACTATCCCAGGATAAATTATGCTTATATAAATTCATCAATTTTATAATGTAAGAATAATGAAAAGAGATAGGAAAATTCAAGTTATATATATTCTCTGTTGACTCACCAATCTCAGAAGAACAAAACCTGAGAAATGATTAATCAGCGGATACAGTCCTTCTTATAGTATTATGATACTGGCATACACAATATACCCTTATGAATAATATTCATGCCTTTGTCTCCAAGCATGTTTTTTATCCTCCAACAGTTGCAAATATTTCATGGTAAAATTTATGTAACTCTTGATTGGTGTGACACATTACAATTTTTGCCTTGCTGGGTCCTTAATAATTTTGTAATCGTATAAAAATTCAGGAGCTTTGGGAGAGTTAAATTACTTAGAGGCAGTTTGATTGCTTGACATTTTGCTTTTGAAATTGTTGAATAGGACAGGGGCAGTGCTTGATGTAGGCTGATTGTTCTCCACTGCAGAGGCCAGACTCATCTGTGTATTCTACCAAATATCTGTGAATCATGAGATTTTCCAGTCTGTGTGAGTGTCTGGCACTGTTACCTATAATCCTTCGGGTAGTTTATCCCCTGCATTGGGTGGTGTTCTGACATGCATGATCTACTCAGTACTCATCTGTACTAGATGGATACCCATTGCAGATCTCCCGAGGAAAGTTCTTTCTCTGGTACTCTGACCCTCAAACACTTGTTGATATGGGAGGGGTCAGAGAAGTGCTTGGTAGAGAAGGGTGGGGTCCCTGGCGAGGGCTCCTCCCTCGGACCTGTGCCCACCGACGTAAGTGAGGACAGGCACTCGTATCTTTGTGCCCAAATGTTGCACTTTCCAACACCACTCTGGCCTGCCACGCCCTTTATCCCATATCTATAAAAACCACAAGACCCTAGTAGGCACACACACAAATGGCTGGAGGTCAAGAGGAACACACTGGCAGAACACACCAACAGACGCCGGCAGGTCATTGACGGCAGAATGACGTGGAGGTCAAGGGGAATTCGGCCAGGGGTGGTCGGAGGAGAGCCCGGCAGCTGAGCGGCCTGACTGCAGGGCAAGACCATTTTCCCACTTCAGTCCCCTTCTGGCTCCCCCATCCATCTGCTGAGAGCTACTTCCACCACTCAATAAAACTCATTGTCTAAGGCCACTTGTGATCTGATTTTTCTGGTACACTAGGGCAATAACCCCGGGATACAGAAAGCCCTCTGACCTTGCGATAAGGCATAAGGTCTAATTCCAGCTGTGGGGTCAGAGCCCCAAGACCTGCCTATCTGCATGCTCCCACTAGGAGTTTGAGCAGCAGGACACCAAAGAAGCGAGCCACACCCCCATAGCATGCCCTGAAAGAGTGATAAGAAAACCTCTTCCCGTTTCCTTGTTGCTTAGACTCCCTGTATTCTCAGCTTCGTCTTAACTAATGGAGCCTACCAGGCTCCATCTGGGTTTTTTCTCCCAATGCTCTATCCTGGAAACTTTTTCACAGTCAGGGCATATCATTACTAAGAGGACGGAAGGACTTACCTGGCTTGTGTATTGTCTTTCAGGGCTCGCTATCCTTAGTTGCCTGATGTCAGGCATTTAAGAAACTATTGTTTTATATGATTTGTCCATATTTAGTTATTTCAGTAAATCTTGTCCCATTGCTCCGTCTCATCTGCAAGTGGTAGACAATTTTTATGAAATGTTAATCATCCCTTTAGTTTCCATCTTTCCTCATGAACCTAGTACCTTTTGCCAAAAGAAAAAAATGAAGTTCTTCCAAAGTTCTTCCCTTATTCTAATTAGGCAACATTGAAATTACTTTTAGTTATTTCTGCTACACAAAAACTAGGCTAGACACTGTTTGGAATTAAGTTATGTCCCCAGTTTATTGTGTTGACGAAAGTAAAACCCTAGTCAGATTTATGTTTTGGGTTAAACATGAATACAAGTTAATTCCAATCAATAGCTCTTATTGACAAGCACGCCACTCTCAGTAATCCACTCATGGTAGGGATAGTATTGATAGTGCAAACTCTACACTTTGACTAAAAGATTATTTCCCAATGAATCTACATTTTTGTGAATGCTAGTAATTTTATTCTCTGTTATACTTACTGATGAATCCGTGTGTGCTGTTGGTTGTGCACACAGAGAATAAACGAGGGAGCTAACAACACCAAGCTCACACAAAATTACTGGAAATGCAAATAAAATCAAAGTTCTAGCTGACATTTACTGAGTATCATGTGCCATGCACTATTTTAATAGTTTATGTGTATTAACTCATTAATTCTTTACAATAACACAGTGAGATAGGTACTATTGCTGCCCTCTTCAAGGTGAGAAAACTAAAGCACAGACAAATTTATGGTGATTTTATGCATTTGCATATTCATCAACTCAAATTTAGGGGAATGAAAAAGAAATAGAACTCACTGATAATTACAAATTGGAAAAAATGAGAAAAAGCATTAAGAAGTATCTAAATGACAAACCAAATAGATATAAGATGAAATTACAAGTGTAACAGACAATAAAATTATTCATATTCAGAAAAACGTAGATACATTGGGATGCAATCTTTTTTTGGCAGAGTTAAGAGTTTTCACTATAGATACCATTTCTGCCAATAATCAAGGGTAGAGGGAGCTTTTTCTTAGAAGTTTTGGGACAGGGTGTTGGCTAGTTGGGCAAGAAAAACATGACAACTATTACCATAGTATGGAAATGAATCAGAGTGAATTGGGAATAGAGAAGAGAGGATATTGTGAGAACTAGAGTGAAAGCATAATTGAAAAGGCTTAGTAAGCACATATGCACTGAAATATTTTGGTGGAGAATAACAAGCAAAAGAGAAGGAACAAAACTCTGGTGTTTGGAACCTGTGATGGTGCTTTAGAATACTTATGTTTCTAATGAAATTTTAGAAATGCTCTATTTGTGGATTGCAATCACCAGATGGGAGTGTATTGTAGCAAGTTGATAATGCTTTGTTAATCAATAGTGATGTGACTACTTGAAAATATTAATGTAGCTTCCAAAGACATTTATTTTATAATTTGAGAGAAATTTAGTCATCAGGAAAAGTGTTTACCAAAAATGATTAGTGATTAACTGTCAAAAGAAAGAGATGACGAATAACATAATTCATAGGGGCACAATATAGTATATACTCTATTTTTTTTCATTTTAAAAACTGATTTTTAATCTACAACATGGATTTATGGTTGTGATAAGAATTGTTTTACATATGTTTTGTGAAACCGAAGACCATTCATTCTATAGAGGGATAATTATATAGAAAGTTATTTACAAGATTTTCACAAATGTGAAAGCACATTTAAAAGCAAAAGTGTCATTTCTTCTTGGCATATAAAATTGTGTTAGATTAACATCTAGATTGTATTCCATTATTAAACCTTAATTGTAAATTCTAAAGTATCTGCACATGGTAAAGATATCTAACAGAACATGTATTCAGGGTATCCTAGTTCTCAACAGTAGTGGTTTCAGAAGACCCTGGACTCATTACATAGTATCTCATGAATTGATTTATTTCCTGTGAACTTATAATACTACTAGATGGGTGCCATCATTGGCAGAACTGAATTGTGTGTGTGTATTCTGTAATTCAGAAGATAAAGCCCTTGAGAAAGCTACAGAAAGTTAAAGTCAAATGCTAATTAAGCTAATCACATTTACAAGATCTATGTAATTTTTCCTTCAGTTTTGGTAGGTTTCTACATAGGCTGAATATTTTAATGTTTCTTCATCCTGTTTCTTGAAGGTAAGTTGATTCCAAAGCTACTAAAGTTATAAATTACATAAAAAGTAAAAATTTAATAATTTTTTAATCCTTTGCCTAGATTAATATTTCTCCAAATTTTATTCTGTACTTTCTGAGTTTGACTGAATTTTTCATATTCCATAGTGACCTATTGATAAATAACATTCATGTCTATTGATTTTTACATATACTAGTTATATTTCCCTAATCCTTTCTTTATTATGGACTCTTACTTGTCACTCACATTTTCTTTTTTTTTTTTAATTTTGAGTTTGTTTCTTGGAAAATTCAGTGTTAAAATAATAAAATAATTATTTTTCCTTTTTTTGTCAGCCAAATAAAGCAGCTAAGAGCACTGGTCCTGTAGATAGAAGTCTGGAATTAACTCCTGCTGCCAATATTCAGTTGTGTGATCTTGGGCAGGTTGCTGGCCTCTCTGTGCTTCAGTTTCATTATTTGGTAAAATCAAGTTATAGGAATTATATGTAGAAAGCCCATCGCAGCATTAATTGCTGGACATATTTTATGTTGCCATTGCTTGGGAAAAAAAGACAGTAATTTTACTAATTCTGATGGTGTTGGCCTCGTTAATATAGAATTAGAACATGTAACTATAACTAGCTATTTGAAGGTCTGTACATAAAAGGCGAGTGTAAGTATGTGCTTGTGTAAGTGAGTTTGTTCATTTCTGTGTATGTGAAAACTGAATAAAAGTTATACTGAAGTAGAATTGTCGTCTATAAAGAAGAATTTGAGTAATACCAATCTGTAATTATTAAGCAGTTTCCTCGCAAATTAAGGAGATTCTATTCGCATAGTTAGCCAAACAGAATCAAATTACCATGTATTGGTGATTTTGTTGAAGAAAGCCATACACTTAAGAAGGTTCAACTCAGTGACCTCCACTACTCATTCAAATTAAGATGCTGTGAATTTAAATCCACAGTAACCAACTGTCCTAGAATAAAAGGAGTCCCTCTGGCTCTTCTGTTTTTTATCACTCATTATATCAGAAGTACAGCCTTCCTAGAAGCAGACTCTCATTCATTTTTTTTTCTGAGTCTAGGCAGGATGCATACCCTCAGCTCTTGAGACCTAGAATTAAGTATCGTGGTCCCTTTGCTATCAGTACAACTCTGACTCTGACAGGTTGTGCATCTGGTTTTAGTAGAATGATAAACCTAGTGGCTGGGCATTTCTTTTACTTGGTGATAAAACTAGAATTAATTCCCATCTTACTCCATCCTCAAACTAAATTTACTGAAAATGATTAGTTCCTTCAGATTTTTGGTTTGGTTGGTTGGTTCAATATACTTCACAAATATTTTTAATGCAAATCCCCCATCTAACAATATTGACTACCAAATAATTTAGTTTTATCCTCTCCTACAGACTTAATTTGCAGGCACCACAGACAGGTGCATACTAAATATATCTGACCTGTTGGCCCGGATCCTTTGTCACAGTTTATGTATCATTTACTTGAGTCATAGCTGGCACTTGCTTCCTACTCATCACTTACTTAACATTCTGTCCTTTAACCTTCAGTCTCAGAGTCGTTTTCAAATGACTCTTTGTGATTCCACTCAATTTGCAAGCTGATTTACATGCTCCATGTCTGTGGGAAATGCCATAATATTTTCAATCTGTTCCACTTAACAAATTTGTTGCACAGTAGGAAAGCTATACCAATCATTCTTTCATGATATAAATTTGCAAAGAAAGGCAATGTCCCTGTATCAGACATTGGAAGGATGTAAGCTTCACTCTATTCATTAATGACAAACAATGTCAAGATGCAAATTTCAAGGCAATATTGTCTCTCTGTTTTTTAATCTCTTTTAATTGTTCGTGGAATTTAAATTTATCCTGGGCAAGCACAAAGTAAAAGTACATCCAAGGGAAATTAGGCTTTTCAAAGAAATATACACATCATCTTTAGAATTCAACCAATATTAAGTATCTTGCTCATACCAGTAGGAAATAGTTATGTGTCCTCTTCTCTACCTATTGTTGTGCTTATTAGAAATATAAACTGGCTAGAGGAACACAGGCGTTCTGCACTCTTGAGCTTACTAGATGCTATACTGTCAACCACTATAATTGCATCATCACATTTTCTCTTAATAACAACTTTTAGAATTGGATATTTCTATTACCATTTTTACTAAAGACCAGGTTGAAGGTTTGAGGAACTTCATGGCCCACCTGCAGTCAGTTTTAGAATTTAAGCATGGCTTTTCTGTCTACAAATTAATGTTCCTTCCAAAATATCAAAAATAATGGCATCCACTGAAGGTTTCCAAATAAGGAACATTATGATTAAAGTCACACATCTTATCAGCTCTTCCTCTCTACATGCATTTTCCGCATTCATATCCCCTACCTAGTTAATCCCTTTAAAAATAAAGTTTTAGATGTATATTCCATATTGTCTTTGCCTTTTATTTCTTTGAAACAGGCATTGAAAATAATAGCAGCAACATCTACATCAAAAATTCATAATGTAAATGACAATCCTAAAGCCTAATATAACAAGTTTTACATGGCTTCTTTGCGTGTATCTAGAGATATGAACCTTTCATAACATGTGATTTTAGAGGTGAACAAAGGTCACCTGATATCAAAAGATTAAAATTTAACATTAGGATTTCATCCAAAAATGAAATTCACCTTGCAAATGGTGAATTTTAAAGAATAATTAATCAATTTCTACCTCCATGTAAATATGGAAAATAGTATGATAAAAGGCTGAAAGGCCACAGGCCAAGAAAAGAGATCATTTAGACTAAGGGTGTTAGGGCAGTGGATAGGATGAAGTTAACTGAAATGGTTACTAGAAAAATTAAGGTGAATGCTGCTTAAGACAGCCTTGATGAGAACAGAATGACAATTAAGTAATGACTAGATGATAAATGCTGCATTTCCATAACTCTAAGACATTATCAATTTAATAACAACCTTTTAAAAAGTGATGTATCACAATTTGGAAATGTTAAAATATGCAACTGGAGGTTGGAGAACCTGTTCTTAAAATACCTATATGTCTTAAAATGGGTTGTAGTAGACAGTGTGAAATTCAGGCTAGACTTCACTCTTTCATTCTTTCTAAAAAGTTTGTAAATATCTAACGCTTATGTTAAATTAGTCTCTCTTTTATAGTATTTGAAGTGGGTTTCTACATTCTTTACCAAAACCTGACTGATTCAGTGTTTGGTGCTGGGCATGTTTTCTAACAGTAGTATTAAGTTGCTTCTCATGGGAAAATAGTATACTAAACGTCCCTGGAATGAGGTGGCTAATGAGTTATTTTAATTGTGTTAATGTCATCTGGAATGAGTGCCCACTAAAGACAAAGCATTGGTGAACCAAGTGGCTGTTGCAGTAGAGCATTATCATAGAAACAAGGAATACAAGTACTGTGGGATGAGCCAGCAACTTCTGACTGAATTGGAGAGGTGCAGGAAAGAAAACATGTCTTGATCGGGTTTTAAATTCTTGACTCAAGAAATGCACAGAAGGCCAGGAAGCTACAGTACTATGCTAAGATAACCTCTTACCTCTTTAGTCACAAAAGCAGATGTAGCTAGAAATCAGATGCATTTAAGTGTCATCTGTAGTCCTTTAAGCTTTCTTTTTTGTTTTTATTATTATGCTTTAAGTTCTGGGATACATGTGCAGATCCTGCAGGATTGCCACGTAGGTATACACATGCCACGGTGGTTTGCTGCCTCCGTCCCCTCGTCACCTACGTTAGGTATTTCTCCTAAAGTTATCCCTCCCCAATCTCCCCACCCCTGCTATCCATCCCCTAGCCCCCCACCCCCCAACAGACCCCAGTTTGTGATGTTCCCTTCCCTGTTTCCATGTGTTCTCATTGTTCAACATCCACTTATCAGTGAGAACATACGGTGTTTGGTTTTCTGTTCTTGTGTCAATTTGCTGAGGATGATGGTTTCCAGATTCATCCATGTCCCTACAAAGGACGTGAACTCATCCATTTTTATGGCTGCATAGTATTCCACGGAATATATGTGCCACATTTTCTTTATCCAGTCTATCATTGATGGGTGTTTGGTAGGTTCTAAGTCTTCACTATTGTAAACAGTGCCATAATGAACGTATATGTATGTGTCTTTATGATAGAATGACTTATAATCCTTTGGGTATATACCCAGTAATAGGATTGCTGGGTCATATAGTATTTCTATTTCTAGATCTTTGAGGAATTGCCACACTGGTTGAATTTCCACAATGGTTGAACTAATTTACACTCCCACCAACAGTGTAAAAGTGTTCCTATTACTCCACATCGTCTCCGGAATATGTTGTCTCCAGATTTTTTTAATGATCGCCATTCTAACTGGTGTGAGATGGTATCTCAATGTGGTTTTGATTTTCATTTCTCTAATGACCAGTGATAATGAGCATTTTTTCTTATGTTTGTTGACCGCTTGAATGTCTTCTTTTGAAAAGTATCTGTTCATATCCTTCACCCACTTTTTGATGGGGTTGTTTGTTTTATTTTTATTTATTTTTATTTTTCGTAAATTTGTTTCAGTTCTTCGTAGATTCTGGATATTATCTTTTGTCAGATGGTTGGCTTGCAAAAATTTTTTCCCATTCTGTTGGTTACTGGTTTACTCTAATGATTGTTTATTTTGCTGTACATAAGCTCTTAAGTTTAGTTAGATCCCATTTGTCTATTTTGACTTTTGTTGCCATTGCTTTTGGTGTTTTTGTCATGAAGTCCTTGCCCATGCCTCTGTCCTGGATGGTATTGCCTAGGTTTTCTTCTAGGGTTTTTATGGTGTTAGGTCTTATGTTTAAATCCTTAATCCATCCGGAGTTAGTTTTTGTATAAGGTATAAGGAAGGGATGCAGTTTTAGCTTTCTGCACATGGCTAGCCAGTTTTCCCAACACCATTTATTCAACAGGGAATCATTTCCCCATTGCTTGTTTTTGTCAGGTTTGTCAAAGATCAGATGGTTGTAAATGTGTGGCATTTTGATTACCGTAGCATTGTATATAGTTTAAAGTCAGGTAGTATGATGCCTCCAGCTTTGTTCTTTTTGCTTATGATTGTCTTAGCTATGTGGGCTCTTTTTTGGTTCCATATGAAGTTTAACGTGGTTTTTTCCAGGTCTGTGAAGAAGGTCAATGGTAACTTAATGGTTTAGTCTTGAATCTATAAATTACTTTGGGCAGTATAGCCATTTTCATGATATTGATTCTTCCTAACCATGAGCATGGAATGTTTTTCCATCTGTTTGTGTCCTCTCTTATTTCTTTGATCAGTGTGGTTTGTAGTTCTCCTTGAAGAGATTCTTCACGTTCTTTGTAAGTTGTTTTCCTAGGTATTTTATTCTCTTTGTAGCAATTGTGAATGGAAGTCTGCTCATGATTTGGCTCTCTGTTAGTCTGTTATTGGTGTATAGGAAGCCTTGTGATTTCTGCACATTGATGTTGTATCCTGAGACTTTGCTGAAGTTGCATATCATCTTAAGGAGACTTTGAGCTGAGAAAGTGGGGTCTGCTAAATATACAATTATGTTGTCTGCAAATAGAGACAATTTGACTTTCTTTTTTCCTAATTGAATACCCTTTATTTATTTTTCTTGCCTGATTGCTCTGGGTAGAACTTACAGTACTATGTTGAATAGGAGTAGTGAGAGAGGGTACTCTTTTCTAGTGCCAATTTTCAAAGGGAATGCTTCCAGTTTTTGCCCATTCAGTATGATATTGGCTATGGGTTTGTCATAAATAGCTTTATTATTTTGAGATACATTCCATTGATTTCTAGATTTTTGAGAGTTTTTAGCATAAAGGCTGTTGAATTTTGTCAAAGGCCTTCTCTATCTATTGAGATAATCATGTGTTTTTTGTCTTTGGTTCTGTTTATGTGATGAATTTTTTGTCCATATGTTGAACTAGCCTTGTATCCCCGGAATGAAGTCTACTTGTTCGTTATGGTTGAGTTTTTTGATGTACTGTTGCAGTCAATTTGCCAGTATTTTTTTGAAGATTTTTGCATTGAGATTCATCATGGATATTGGCCTGAAATTTTTCTTTTTCAGTTGTGTCTCTGCCAGGTGATGGTATCAGGATGATGTTGGTCTCATAAAATTAGTTGGGGAGGATTCCCTCTTTTTGTATTGTTTGAAATAGTTTCAGAAGGCATGGTACCAACTCCTCTTTGTACATCCAGTATAATTCGACTGTGAACCTGTCTGGACCTGGACTTTTTTTAGTTGGTAGGCTATTAATTACTGCATCAACTGCAGACCTTATTATTGGTTTATTCAGGGATTCAACTTCTTTTTGGTTTAGTCTTAGGAGGGTGTAAGTGTCCAGGAATTTATCCTTTTCTTCCAGGTTTACTGGTTTATGGGCATAGATTGTTTGTAGTAATCTCTGATGGTAGTTTGTATGTCTGTGGAATCAGTGATGATATCCCCTTTATCATTTTTTATTGCATCTATTTGATTCTTCTCTCTTTTCTTTTTTATTAGCCTGGCTAGTGGTCTATCTATTTTGTTGATCTTTTCAAAAAATCAGCTCCTGGTTTTATTGATTTTTTTGAAGGGTTTTTTGTATCCCTATCTCCTACAGTTCTGCTCTGATCTTAGCTGTTTCTTATCTTCTGCTAGCTTTTGAATTTGTTTGATCTTGCTCCTCTAGTTCTTTTAATTGTGATGATAGCATGTCAATTTTAGATCTTTCCTCGCTTCTCATGTGGGCATTTAGTGCTATAAATTTCCCTCTAGAAACTGCTTTAAATGTATCCCAGAGATTCTGGTATGTTCTATCTTCATTCTCATTGGTTTCAAAGAACATCTTTGTTTCTGCCTTCATTTCATTATCTATTCAGTGGTCATTTAGGAGCAGGTTGTTCAGTTTCCATATAGTTGTGTGGTTTTGAGTGAGTTTCTTAATTCTGAGCTCTAATTTGATTGCACTGTCATCTGAGAGACCAGTTGGTATGATTTCTATTTTGCATTTGCTGAGAAGTGTTTTACTTCAAATTATGTGGTAAATTTTAGAGTAAGTGCGATGTGGTGCTGAGAAGGATGTATATTCTGTGAATTTGGGGTGCAGAGTTCTGTAGATGTCTGTTAGATCTGCTTGGTCCAGATTTGAGTTCAAGTCTAGGATATCCTTGTTAGTTTTCTGTCTTGTTGATCTGTCTAATATAAACAGTGGAGTGTTAAAGTCTCCCACTGTTATTGTGTGGGGGTCTAAGTCTCTTTGTAGGTCGTTAAGAAATTGCTTTATGTATCTGGGTGCTCCTGTATTGAGTGCATATATATTTAGGATAGTTAGCTATTCTTGTTGCATTGATCCCTTTCCCTTTATGTAATGCCCTTCTTTGTCTCTTTTGATCTTTGTTGGTTTAACGTCTGTTTTATCAGAGACTAGAATTTCAACCCCTGCTTTTTGTTGCTCTCCATTTGCTTGGTAAATCTTCCTCCATCCCTTTATTTTGAATGTATGTGTGTCTTTGCACGTGAGATGGGTCTCCTGAATACAGCACACTGATGGGTCTTGACTTTTTATCCAATTTGCCAGTCTGTGTCTTTTGATTGTGGCATTTAGCCCATTTATGTTTAAGCTTAATATTGTTATGTGCGAATTTGATCCTACCATTTTGATACTAGCTGGTTGCTTTTCCTGTTAATTGATGCAGTTTCTTCATTGCGTCGATGGTCTTTATCATTTGGTAGGTTTTTGCAGTGGCTAGTACTGGTTGTTCCTTTCTGTTTAGTGCTTCCTTCAGGAGCTCATGTAAGGCAGGCCTGTTGGTGATGAAATCTCTCAGCAATTGTTTGTTCATAAGGGATTTTATTTCTCCTTCATTTATGAAGCTTAGTTTGGCTGGATATGAAATTCTGGGTTGAAAGTTTGTTTTAAAGGATGTTGAATATTGGCCTCCACTCTCTTCTGGCTTGTAGGATTTCTCCTGAGAGATCTGCTGTGAGTTTGATGGGCATATTTTTGTGGGTATCCCAACCTTTCTCTCTGGCTGCCCTTAGCACTTTTTCCTTCATTTCAACCCTGGTGAATCTGACAATTATGTGCCTTGGGGTTGCTCTTCTTGAGGAATATCTTTGTGGTGTTCTCTATATTTCCTGGACTTGAATGTTGGCCTGGCTTTCTAGACCATAATATGTCTTGGATAATATCCTGAAGGGTGTTTTCCAGTTTGGATTCATTCTCCCTGTCACATTCAGGTCCACTGATCAAACATTGATTAGGTCTTTTCACATAATTCCATATTTCTTGGAGGCTTTGTTCACTTCTTTTCATTCTTTTTTCTCTAATCTTGGCTTCTCATTTTATTTTATTGAATTGATCTTCAATCTCTGATATCTTTTCTTCTGCTTGATTGAATCAGCTATTGAAACTTGTGTATGCTTTGCAAAGTTCTCATGCTGTGTTGTTCAGCTCCATTAAGTCATTTATATTCTTCTCTAAGCTAGTTAATATAGTTACCATCTAACCTTTTTCTCAAGGTTATTAGTTTCTTTGCATTGGGTTAGAACGTGTCTTTGAAGTTGGTGACTTTTGGATGGGGTATCTGAGTGGATGTTCTTCCTGTTGATGTTGAAGCTATTTCTTTCTGTTTTTTAGTTTTTCTTCTAACAGTCAGAACCCTCTGCTACAGGACTGCTGGAGGTCCACTCCAGACACTGCTTGCCTGGGAATCACCAGCAGGGGCTGCAGAACAGCAAGGATTGCTGTTTGTTCCTTCCTCTGTTAGCTTCATCCCAGAAGGATACCTGCCAGATGTCAGCCAGAGCTCTCCTGTATGAGGTGTCTTCTTGGATATACAGGCATCAGGGAGCCACTTGAGGAGGCAGTGTGTTGCTTTTCTGAGATAAAGTACTGTGCTGGGAGCTCCATTGCTCCCTTTAGAGCTGCTAGGCAGGGACGTTTAAGTCTGCTGAAATGGAACTCATAACTGTCCCTTTTTTCAGGTGCTCTGTCCCAGGAAGGTGGGGCTTTATTTATAAGTACCTGATGGGCTGCAGCCTTTTTTCAGAGGTGCCCTGCACAGCAAGGAGGGAGTCTAGTCACCAGCTCCACCCAGCTGCCATGCAAACTTCCCTGCAATTTTGTCTACACCGGCAAGGTCAGAACTGCATTGGTAATGGCTGCCAATGCAATGGGGGCTGCCCTTTGCCCCACCAAGCTCCACCATTCTGGGTCAAGCTCAAACTGTTGTGCTGGTTTCAAAAATCCCAAGCCAGTGGGTTTCACCTTGCTGGTCTCTGTGGGGGTGGCACCGGCTGAGCCAGCTCACCTGGCTCCCTGCCCACCCTCAGCACCCTCTTCCTCAGAGGAATGGGTGGCTCTGTCTTGCAGATGTTCCAGCTGCCAGCTATATCAGTTGCCCAGATTTGTGCTGGAAACCCATGGCACTTGTGGTCCTGGCAGGAATCTCCTGGTGCTTGGGCTGTAAAGACCATGGGAGAAGTGTAGTATATGAACTGGAGTGCCTGAGTGGCCGGAAAAGTCCCTGATGGCCTCTGTTGGGGCGGTTGGGGGGGATCCTCCAGCCCACTGCACTTCCCAGGTGAGGCAGTGCTCCACCCTGCCTCAGTTTGCCCTCCTTGGGCTACATCCACTGTCCAATCTGTCTCATTGAGATTGAGCCTGGTACCTCGGTTAGAAATGCAGAGATCACTTGCCTTCTGTGTTCCTCTCACTGAGAACTGTGCTCCGGAGCTATTCCTATTTGGTCATCTTGGTGGAAGTCCTCCCTTTAAGCTTTCTTATTTGAAATAATACATTGACAAGGAATGACTAAAGCCCTAAGAAATAAAATATATGGAAACCTCGGGTAAATTCAGATGGATAGATGTAGAGTCTAATAATTTTGGACCTACTGATTTTCTTGACAGCAGAAGCAACCTCTTACTCCCCATCCCTCAGGACTTCATCTTTTGAAGCTGGGGCTTCCTTGCCTATGATGATTGTATCTGACATAACTTTCTTGTATGCAAAATCCTTTGTGCCCTTTATGCCCTTTCCCTTCTATTTCTCATTTCTTCCAGTTTTTAACTAAAATAAGATTCTAGCATGCTAAAAGAAGCAAAGGCTTAAACATCCAAAGAATTGGTAGACTGTAATATATTGGCAGAATGCTGGAGAACATGTGTGGGGACAGATTCTGGGAGTGATTCACTGGGGAAAAGGAAGATAATATTTTAATTCAATCTACTCTGTCTACATAGGTGAGATTACCAGCAAATATCACCCATTTAGATACAGTATAATTAGCACCCAAAAAATCTGAATTCAAGGACTTGGCTAGGGCATCTTGAAGTAGTTGTAACTTTTCTTGGTATATTAGCTGACGTTTGGACCTAATTATGGCCTTTAATAAACGGATTTAAGATCTTAAAAATTCCTAGAATTGGTGTGGTGGTGAAAGAGTCTAAAGTTTTAGGAACATAAAAATGGAACTCTCCTCATTGCTCCTAAATATTTATTGGGAAGGTAGGAAAAAGCACTTATTTGGCCAGTACATTGAAAAATACACGATGAGGAAGCAATCACCATCCTCAAATATCATCCCAATATCTGTCCTCTATAGGTTAAGGGTGAAGATAAACAATGGTACCACTGAATTAAGGACTTCTATTTCAATAGGATGATAGATTTTAGAGTGTTAGAAGGCACTCAGCTGCTAAACTATCAGGAGCAATGTGCATGTGATTTCTGCTATAGGTAAGATAACAAGAAACAAAATAAGAATGGTTTAATCAACAAAGATACAATAAAGAGAGTAGTATCAACTGTGGCCAATGAGTGATCTTGCAGTTTCTAGGTGAATGTGGCTGTATCCTCTCATACCGTTACAGCTAATGAGCAATTAACAAAATTTTTGCCCTCTCTTCCTGTGATTTAAACATTTTCTGGGACTTACCAAGGGTATTAGTTTGGGGTCTTATTAAGACCTAAAACCCTCAAAATCACAGTTATTCCAAGGGGAAAACAACAATTATTTCATCTAGACATCTGAAACTTCTCATGTTTCTGAAACTGTAAAGGAAAGAAAAGAAAAGAAAACAAGAGAAAGGAAAAGAAAAAAAATGATAAATTTAGGCTGGGGCAATGGTTCTAATTATAAAAAAAAAAAAAATAGGATTACTGCTACTCAACTGGGAAAGATAGGGTCATTTGTGCATAACCAGTGATATGTTTAATGGAAGACTATCAAAATGGGATGCTGATGGGACATTCAAGTGCTGATACCTTTTAAGAATAAAGAAGTAGATCACCTATCATGTAAAGAAATGTGATTAGCTGAGGTGCTGGATACAGGCTAAGGGAACAACAAAGGGGTATAAGATGAAGAAAGTCACAAAAGCCAACTCTAGGCTGTGACCTCAAGACCATTTTTTGAAATGAGAACTTTTGCTCACCACTATGTTTTTTCCTTGCCTTTTCTTTTCTTGTTCTATTTTCTTCCATCTTTGCTTTATTATATGTTTAACAATTTCTTCCCCCCAATGGCTTTATATACTATGTATTCATGGTACTTAGAAAATAACTTATTGTTTAAGTAATAGGATATAATGGCATTGTTGTGCCTGGACAGAAGAGACATAACATCGCACAAAAATGAGAAAAATGACTGTTGGAACTTCATGAAGCTGATTTTGGGAGACATGTTTTCATTTGATGGTGAATAACTTCTTAATTTAGGTGACAGTGTATTATTATTGCTGTAGTTTGAGTTGGAATGTAAGTAAATGTAGAAGGACACATATAGGTTTAAGCAACGAGAAAAGTATTTTAGTTTGACCATCTTCCATTTCACCTTTCTTCTTGTGTCTTCTATCATATTGTAGAAGCTAGAAGGCTTAAAATTGCATTCATATAACTCGCTTATGGCCAGGGTTCTGGGTATGAACTGAAGCCCAACAATTAGATGTGCTCATATAATTTTAGAGACAGAAATCAAGTGGAACCATGTTTTTACTATTGCTGTTTTCTGCTTGCAAGCACAACTGTGAGAACATGATATTGTGGTAAACTTCTGGTGTCCATTCTCAGGCTTCCTAAAGCCTGTATGCTAAGACATAGTTGAGGCAAAGCAATCATAAGGTTTTTTATGTTCCAATATCTATTATCAGATCATGCATGTCTAGAAAGAGTAGTGGTGGTAGCACACCACAGACAATAGTTTTCCAGACTGCAGTTTTATAATGTGAGATTATAGCTAACCAATATGGCCTTTAACTCAACAGTTCTATTGTATTCTCAGAGGTAGTAGTTCTCTGGTACAGTAGTTTTACAGATTTCTGAGTTATTCTTGAGGCATAGTCTATGATCCATTTCTCAAACCCTTCTGATGATTTTCTAGGTACCTATTTATCTATATTAAATCCCTCTCTTCCTTACTTAAACTAGATGATTCCTATTTCTCATATTGAAATTTAGTGCAAGGGTGGACTCTATCCAATGGAAATCTCCTACTGTTTTGCAGAGCTTCTTAATAGATTTCTACATATCAAAGTGTGTTTCAAAAAGAGTTTGGCTGTAGAAACTAGGAAGGAATTAATTACTCTGCAAAATGAAAAGAAAATAATTTGAAGATCCTGGGTAATTCACACAATAGAAGCGATGGAGAAGAAGTGATTTAGTGAAATGACTTAAAGACAGGGAAACAATTTGAAGTGAAATGAACTGAGGAATGGCTGAAGAAACTTACCTGAAGAAGTGTGGTAATATCTGCATTGGCATGTTTTTAAAAATCTCTGGCTTATCTCTCTCTTTGCCTTCCCAATAATGTAAGTGAAGTCTATTCTGTTTGCAAATTACCTGTGAGTCTGAACTTTTCTAGAAAACTGAGACAAAGCCCAAGTTTTATATCTTAGTTGACTAAGACTGAAACAGCCAGAAGTTTCAGGATTGAGATATAATACATAAACCTTTTAAGGCAAGGAAAAGGTATTTAGATCGAGGGGTGATTGTGAAAATACAACCCCTTAGCAATTCAAAGAAATCTTGGACAATGTTTGATCTTTCACAGGATGTGGAAAGGTGAATTCAGAGTGATGTATATATACATACCAAAAAGCATCATACAAATAGGAAAATTTTACCTACTAGATTTTCTTCTGCTTTATTTTCCTTAAATAACTTAATCTTCCTGGAAATCTTGTGAGAAAAATATTAAATGCAGTTAAGACAAATGTTACATCATCTTAGCATTGATAAATTAAGCAGAAGGAAAAAATAAATAAAAGGAGTGTTTTAAGTATTCATTCTTTAACTCATAAATTTGTGCCTAAGTATTGTTTTAACACTTTTCTGCTAATACCCAAGGGTATACAGTGGAATAGGATAAAGTGCTAGTGCAATACCAAAGTGGTCCCCAACCTTTTTGGCACCAGGGATGGGTCTGCGAGTGGGAAGAGAGGATGCTTTGGGGATGAAACTGTTCCACCTCAGATCATCAAGCATGAGTTAGATTCTCATAAAAAGTGCACAACCTAGATCCCTCGCATGTGGAGTACATAATAGGGTTTGGGCTCCTATGAGAATCTAATGTGGCCACAGATCTGTCAGAAAGTGGAGGTCAGGTGGTAATGGTACCAGCCAGCTTCACATCTCTTGCTGTGTGCGCCAGTTCCTAACAGAACATGGAATGACCCGGGGGTTGGGGATCCCTGCTTTAAAGGGTCAAATGCTTAGACAGATTTGCTTCTTTACTTAAGAGGCAAATACTACATTGATAAAAGAACTAAACTACAGGACAATGGAGTATGTTAGGAAAAGCCAGAGGAGGAGAATTCACAGATCTCAATGGCAATGGCACTGAAGTGTTTAAAGATTGCAAAGTATAGAAGAGGGCAAAGCCTGAGTCAAGCAGAGAGTGGTATCTGCAAAGATATAGGAGTGTTAAAGCCTGTTCTCCATTACAAAACTGCAAATACTTTAGTGTAGCTGGAGAACAAAGTCAACGTTGGAGAGTAAAAGGATGCTACATATGAGTCCAGTGACTTTAAAAGGAAACAAATAATGAAAGAGTTTACATTTTATTCACAAGGCAACAGTAAGCAATCAAATAATTTATATGAGTGATATTATGTTATTGTATGAAAAGTAACTTGAAATGTTTAAGATAAGAGGCAAGGAGGGCAGTTCATGGTATGGTCATAATAATCTAGTTGCAATGAATAAGACATGGAGTTATAGTGCCAGGGATGATGAACAGAGCTACTAATTCTAGAGCCATTGAGAAAGAAAAATAAACCAAACCTAACAATGAATGTGGGTGGAAAGAAAAGCAAAGAGCCAAGGATAAATTCTAGGTTTCTGTCTTGTAGTTAAGAGTTAGTATAGGGTGGTAGTTATAAATACAGAGGTTACTGGAGTTAAAAAATAGAAAAAAGGAAAGAATAGTTTTTGGTCCTAATGATTTCTGAAATTATTTGTTTCACTGGACTAAAACATTAAACATAAAGCTTTTGTGTCATTATCTTTGAGGACAATCCCTATTTTATTAGAGACAGGGAACAATTACAGTTAAATGAGTTATAGGTCTGCTGCTATTCTATGCAACAAGTAAAACAAACAATAGATGTAGTTATTATGTATTAAGATGTCAGAATTATTTAATGTGATGAGATATATCTAATATAAACAAGATCTACCCATTCATTCATTTATTAGTTCATTCTCAGTGGGCAGAAGTAGCCCAGTATCACAGTAAATTATTTTACTGAAAGTAAAATACTTTAAATAATTAAACAGATCAAGTTTTGACAAGAAATTAGCTAATAAACAGAGATGACATTAAATGTTAGTGAAATGTCAGGTAGAGCAGACAAGAATCCATTCATATTTCTTTTTTAAAATTTAGTTGCAAATTTTGGGTCTTCCTATGTTGCCCAGGCTAGTGTTGAATGACTGGCCCCAAGAAATCTTCCCATATTTGCCTCCCAAAGTATTGAGATTACAGGCGTGAGCCACCATGCCCAGCTCATTCATATTCCTTGTTCTGTAATGGCATGTTCTTAGTTTTGTTAATTTGAAACATTTTCTTCCTTAAAAAATGGTATTAGATAGTGATGCCCCAGAGGAAAATAACACAATATACATTGGAGAGGATTAATTATTTACCAGGTAAAGAAATTAATGACTCATGATCCTTGCAGGTGGAAAAACTGAACAAGAATCGGAGATCCCACTTACCACTAGATCACAGCCTGGCATCTCCCTGGAATTTATAAGATGAGTAGAGGTGGATATCATTGCTTATGCAGATAAATTCCAGGTATTGGCCTGTAACAAAGATTCAGGGGCTATCCAAGGTATTTACCTGTAAATTAGGTAGACGTTTTCCAGAAGAAGAATGACTTATATTGGACAAAGACATTTAAAGAGATTGGTGGAGACATACAGACCTAAGAGAGAATTCACAAGATCTATTCTTTTTGTGAAGACTTTTATCTTAAATTTTCTACCCTTATGTGGTACTAGGAAAAGTTTAAGTCAGCTAGAATTTCCTAGTCCTTCCTATATTATAGTTTTCTTCTATAATTCACTTTACCTTTTAGCAATACACTTTATATTTGAATTTCAGTCCAATGCATTTGTCTTGTGAAAGCTGATATGATACAATGGCTTGATTCTCCTTCACTTCCTTCTGGGCTCAATGGAACAAGGGGTGTTGTCCTATTCAGTGGTCTACGACATGAAGAATAGTGGCTAAAATTAGTGGTGGGGCAACTTACAACGTGGAAGGATCAGACAGAAGATATGTGAAAGTAGCCAGAAAATTAAGCCTTAATTGGCTGGGTAAGTTAGCAGCAATTACACTTAAAAAAGGGTGCCAGGTATTAGATTAATATGCTCAATGAACTCTCCTCTGAGCCAAGTCAGGTGTTTAATGCTATGAAAACATGGAGAAAGAAAATAGATCCCACACTCAAAAAGTTTACAGTTTGTTAGAAAGTAAAAGAATATAAATGTAAGGTTATATTTTCATAACGTTAAAATGAAGGGTTGTAAGTATGAAGAAAAAGTTATTCACAAATTGTAAGAGCCCATGGAATAGCACATTTAACATTTGATGGGCAGGAATGAGACAGTTTCCAGAGGAATTAAAACTTCAGCAGTAGCTTAAATAATGAAATGTAAGTTCTCATAAATTATAAAAGCATAGTCCTTATTTCCTTGTTTGTCTTTGGACAAAGTTAAATGTTTATTCCTTGAAAAGGTGAATATGAGGTTTGTTTGTTTGTTTTCTTTAAGGAGACCAAGTTCTGGGACGATTCATCAGAGGGAAAAAAAGAGTACAGACAACTAACATCAAGAATGAAAAGGGGGACACAATTACAGAATTAGAAGAGAGTAGAAAATTAGTATGAGAGTCTTCATGACATGCCATTTGAAAATTTAGATAAAGTGGAGAATTTCTTTAATAAATCTCAAAAATGGAAAGTAACTATAACAAAACAGTAGTTGACTCAGTGGTAATAATCTACTCAGTAAATAAACTAATTGTTTTATAGGATTGTACTCCAAACTCTCGAGAATCTTTTTGAAAAATTTTATTTTTAGCTTTTTCTTGTTGACAGGCAAATTAAAATTATGAGTATTTAAAGTGAATAAACTTATTTGAGAATTATGCTGTTATTATGAAGAAAACCTGAATTATATTATCAGTGAATGCTTGTTTCCCCAAATAATTTTCCAATTTTTATCTTATTCAGAAACCAGGCCATCCAGACACTATATCTTGATGTTCTCCCCTTTTGGGGGCATCCAAACTCTTTCCTGTTTTTTCTTTCCTCCTACTTTTATGTTCTTGTATTGTTAAATCTTCTCCGAGTCCTGGCTTTGTTGAGGGCTCCAGCCATAGAGTTCATCCTTTTCTCATTTTAAATGACCTCATTGGAATCTTTTGTCAATATCACAGATTTTAACAATTATTTTTGGGTAAATACCCTACCCCTCAATTCTTCTGTTGGCTTTGGATCATAATATCATCGTGTTCAAAACTAAGATTTGCCTCCAAACTTGTTCTTCATTTTAGATTTCCTCTCTTGAAGAAATAAAATTGTCACTATTCTTTCATTTATTCTATAAAAACCCATATACTGAAATGCTTTCTCCCTTAGCCCTCAAATACCATTAATTGTGTAAGATTCTCTCTTCTATATCTCTTCCCAGCCTTATTCTCATCTTAATTTTCACTTCTGTTGCCTTAATTCAAG
Organism: Aotus nancymaae; assembly: GCF_030222135.1. Lineage (NCBI taxonomy): Eukaryota > Metazoa > Chordata > Mammalia > Primates > Aotidae > Aotus > Aotus nancymaae. The sequence continues at coordinate 76,987,743 of NW_026988425.1, forward strand.
TCCTCATTATCTTCAGTTTAAAGAATTAGTCTCTCTGACATCATTCACTTCTCATCAATTATAAAAGCATAGTCATAAATTATAAAAGCATAGTCCTTGGTTTCCTTGCTTGTTTTTGGACAAAGTTAAATATTTATTCCTTGAAAAGGTGAATATGAGGTTTGTTTGTTTGTTTGTTTTCTTTAAGGAGGCAAACGTGGGAAGATTCATCATAGAAAAAGAGTTACAGATAACTAACATCAAGAATGTAAAGGGGGACAATTGTCTTGTGAAAGTTGATATGATACAATGGTTTGGTAAACAGTAGGAGTAATTTATGTGGTCCGCGTGGAGGATTATGAAACTGTTACCAGAACAAGGAGAAACAGATACAAAGCAGACAAAAAGCAATAGCTACTTGCTCATAGTTAATTCAGCAAAGTGACCAGGCAAGAACTCAAACTCAGGTCATTTAGTTCCCATACTATGCTTGTTATGTTCTTCAGTGAATACCTTCAGCTGTAACTTAGCAAATGGAGAGAGAGAGACAGAGAGAGAAGAGAGAGAGAGAGAGAGAGAGAGAGAGAGAGAGAGAGAGAGAGAGAGACAGAGAGAGAGAGAGCTGTAAAACACAGCTCCTTATCTTAGCCACATCTTCCACAAGAGTGATCTTAATAAAAGTTAAAATGTTATTCAGTCTGTTGCTTAAAACCCTTATTGACTCCCATTTATTTGCCTAAGTGATAAACTCTAAATTCCTTAGCAACTCACTCCAGCTCCAGGTCCTACGCAAACTGGCCACCGTGTTCTCTTGCCAATCTTTGATCAAAATATCTCTGCTCCTGGCTCCACTGTGGTTTTATGGTCTATCAATTTAAAATATACAGTATTCCCTTCTCCTCCTTTTAGTAAACACACACTCTAACAGGGCACTTTTATTTCCTTGGCATTGATGACCACTTCTATGTTGACGACTCCCAAATCTCTATCTCCTTCCAGTAGATATTTCCTGGACTCCAGACAGGGACATCAAACAGCAATGTTTCTTTCTGCTGAAGTGTACTGCAGGCATCTCAAACCCAACATTTCTGCAACTAGATTTATAATCTTCCATAAGCCTATTGCATAGAGCATTTTAAAGGATTTGCAGGAAAATTCATGTTATTATGGCAATACTTCATTTTATATCTGTAGAAACAGGACCAGAAAGGTTTATTTGTCAAGATGTTTTGTATTTTAGAAACATCAACTCAACTAGAGTTAATGAAACGGTTATAAATTATGTCCCATAATTCAAAGGTCAAAAGCCCTCGTGAGACTTGAAACAATTACTTCACTGTAAATGCTTTTTGTATTCCCTCTCTCTCCCCCATTCAGTTTAGATGTCTCCCTTTTGTGGTCCATATGGCAGCCAACCTCTCTGGACTTACATCGTATCTTCTCCGCAGCCATTGGGTAAAAATAGAACTCTCATCCCTAATGGTTAAAAAAAAATTCCCAATGGAAATCTTTGTCAATTCACGAAAAATATGGAACCTGTATTCCTTGTATGAAACAATGACATGAACGCGGGGATGGCCTATGTTAAGATATGTGTTATTTTGGAAGGCAGGAGATAAACTGCAATGGAACCATACGGATCTAGTAAACAGTAGGAGTGATTTAGGAGGTGGGAGTTGGGGATTATGAAACTGTTACCAGAACAAGGAGAGACAGATGCAAAGCAGGTGAAAAGCTATAGCTATTTGCTCATAGTTAACTCAGCAAAGTGACCAGGTGAGAACTCAAACTCAGGTCATTTAGTTCCCATACTATGCTTGTTATGTTCTTCAATGAATACCTTCAGCTGTAACTTAGCAATTGGAGAGAGAGAGAGAGATGTCAAACACAGCTCCTTATCTTAGGGAACTCTAAATCTTATACTGTAGGTCAGTAGTTCACAATCACTGCATCACCAACAATTTATAGTGTTTCCTCCTCTGAAAGCTATGACTTTAAAAAAGTAAACTTATAAATGGCATTTATTATATAATAATATATTGCTTATATTTTGTTTATATAGCACATTGTTTTTTTTCCAATCTGGAAAATTATTTACCTAGGTTGAGAATGTTATTTTTTGTGAAGAGCACTAAAAGCTAGCGAGTTGGTACATTGCTTCCACATGACATTTCTTGTCACAGAAATAGGTGGTCGGCCTTGTGTTTCTTCTGTGCCTCCCATGTTTGTTGGGCTCCAAAAGCATCTTTTTCTTTTACCCCTCACATACAGATTTCTAACCCGCAGTCCAGCTAGTTTTCAGCCAGAATGTGGTATAAGGATTAACTTACAACGGTGTGATATTAGTCACTAAGATGTTCATAAATTTGCTGTTCCTTCTTCTGAGTAGGTTTGCACTTTGCCACGCTCTTGAGATTAGACGTGGCCATGGGAGTCACTTTGGCTAACCAATTGTGAGTGGTGATATGTGCCATTTACAGGAGGAATTTTCAAAGCCAGTTTACAATCTGATGCCTTCCGTTTTCCTAGCAGTCCTGGAGACACGTGAAGAGATGGAGTCTCCATTAGCCTTTGTTCCTGAGAGACTATACGGGCAAAGCCCTCTGCCGACCCGCATTAGACTTGTAGCATGAGAGAAAAACACTTTCTGTTGGGATGCTTGGTTACTGAAATTTTGGAAGGTGTCTGTTTTTGTAGAATAACATAGCCTACTCGGACTGAATCAAGTGTTTTCTCTAAATCACCCAGTTATGTACCCCTTTCCAGCAGTACTTACAGTTTTAGAAAATGGAAAGAATCCAAAGGAAAGCATACATAGTGGCAGAATTTTAGCATTTGAGAATCCAAAAAGTATTTGAAGGCTTCCACTTTAGGCAGATACTCTACTGCTTGTTAGGGATCAATAAAAAACAAAACAAAACAAGAAAACTAAAGAAAAACGGTCATAGAATTTGAATTTGGGAACATGACCATGAGGATTTTGTTTTATCTCATTATTCTCTGAAGCAAATATATACTTAGACATGCCCACATTTTTTAAAAATAAAATATGGAAACTACCAAATGGAAGGAGTTGTTGCTCATTTACAGTAACTTCCAATTTAGTGACATCCAGAACACTAAAAAAAAAGTTTTGGATCCCTCTGCTTCTGTTCAAAATTCTGTCTTGAAGAAAAGAACATGATGAACTGCCCTTGAGTTGCAGTGAAAGGGAAATAAGACTTTATTATCTCTCTCTAAAGTTAGTTAGGGAAGGTTCTTCAGCCTGTCACAGGAAACTGGGAGGAAGGCTGAAGTTAATGAGCTGCTTGCATTGTGATGGGCTTATTTGAAGCTGTGCTTCTCCGTAGAGGAGCCATCAGAAAAAAAGAATCAGCATGGCAGCAGAAAGCATCATAATTAATAAGGGGCCACAACAGAATGCTGTTTAATCTAACATGACTATTCCAAACTATAGACAATAACAGCATGAATCTTCATTTACAAAGGCAATCTATCACTTGTCCTCCCAAGAAACTGAGAAAGTATCAATCTCTTTAGCTCTAATTTAAAACTGCTGCAGAACAAAATAAAATTCATAGAGACCAAAAAAAAAAAAAAGTTTAAAAGATGTGGAAAAGCTGCATGCTGTGGCTCATGCCTGTAATCTCAGCCCTTTGGGAGGCTGAGGTGAGTGGATCTTCTGAGGTCAGGAGTTCAAGAACAGCCTGGCCAACATAGTGAAACCCCATCTTTACTAAAAATATAAAAAAATTAGTTGGGTGTGGTGGCAGGTACCTGTAATCCCAGCTACTAGGGAGGCTGAGGCAGGAGAATCACTTGAACCTGGGAGGCAGAGACTGCAGTGAGCCCAGATTGCTTCATTGCACTCCAGCCTGAGCAACAAGGGTGAAACTCCACCTCAAAAAAAAAAAGAAGAAGAAGAAGAAGAGAAAAATTTGAGCGAGAGAGATTTAGTCTGTATTAGCTGGCATGCAGCAGACAGTGGAAGTTCCCTTTACCATCTGTGACTAAATGCACTAATGCCAAACTTTTACTCTCACTAGTACCTTCAAATGGTCTGTGGCTTATTATCTAAAGGCTTGGGAATTACAAGTACTCTCTAATGACATAGTAGTGCTGGTAAAGGATAATTTTAAATATTTCTTAAGGGAATGTCTGATTAATCAAGAAATTGAGTTTGCAGTCCTCAAATTTGCATTCTGAGAATTTGAGATGGAAATAGATCTAAAGAGAGGAAGCTCTTTTACAACCTCCATTCAGGTGTTCAGCTTTATTTCAGTGCTTCTTTTATTACAATGGTATTTTTTTTTCATCTACACAACTTTATAAGTATTTGAGCCCTAAGGATACATTTTGCTCCAGAAGTAGGAAATCAAAGATAACCAAAAATTTGTGCATCCTCCTAGTTGAAAGAAAAAGCTTACCCTTATTCTATAGAAAATAAATGAACAAAGATACAAGAAACCTGGATTAACTTGAGGCAATTCAGTTTATTGGTAAGTATTAGCACTAGTTAAGTTATCTAGCCAGGAACTCACATTGGAAGATTAAAAATATGAAAGATTTTTGCAGAAGCAATGACCTCTATTATGAATTATCTTTTGAGGTTTCACTTTTATTAAATTGTGTTTTAACAGCACACGTTTTGCATTAAATCTATTTGCAGAGAGAACATGAAAAAAATAGCTGGAAGTATGTGATAGGAGAAGGTTTTAAATGCTATTAAATGAGCCTTGATTCTTGCCAATAAGCATTAGAAAGACAGGAGGTCAGAAAATGTGGTTTCAAGTACGATGCTTTCATCAGAGTGAACTATATATTTTTAATTTTGTCTATATAGTTTTCGGTTTCCTGTTATAAAATAAAATCCTTCTCTGAAATGAAATTAACGTCAAGAATTGTCAAAAAAAAAGTCTGTCTCAACTTTTAAATAACAAATTTCTAATTACATGCGGGAAAGTAGAAATTACTTAAAGTTTTAAGGTTAAGATTGAATATGAAAATATACATCAATAAAGACTTTTTTGGTAAATTTGATATAGTCTAGTTTTCATTATGTTTTCTATCTGTTTTTCATTCACATTTTTATTTCACATGTACATGATGCTGTTTTTAAAAAATAATTTTGCATGCATGCTTATAAAATTTAAATTACTTCTCTATATTTTACACTTTATTTTTACATACAGGTTCATTATATTTCCAGATTAGAAGCCATCTCTATTATTCACATGAGCATATTGGCCAGGAATTGTTTCACGGATTTTTCTAACCCACTAAACATAGTGTAATAAGAATATTGGAAACACTTGTATATTATTCCTAATTTACTATTACAGCTGACTATTTCTTTTCTATTAGGACTTAATTCATAGGCTGAGCTTTATGTTTTGTTTTACATATAATGTTTCTTTTTTTTTTTTTTTTTTTTTTTTTGAGACGGAGTCTCGCTCTTGTTACCCAGGCTGGAGTGCAATGGCGCGATCTCGGCTCACCGCAACCTCCGCCTCCTGGGTTCAGGCAATTCTCCTGCCTCAGCCTCCTGAGTAGCTGGGATTACAGGCACGCGCCACCGTGCCCAGCTAATTTTTTTGTATTAATAGAGACGGGGTTTCACAATGTTGACCAGGATGGTCTCGATCTCTCGACCTCGTGATCCACCCGCCTCGGCCTCCCAAAGTGCTGGGATTACAGGCTTGAGCCACCGCGCCCGGCCTACATATAATGTTTCTATACAGAGAACTAAATTTTATTTTCATTTTATTTAAATTATTGTATATTTCAAGATAACATTGATTTTGAAGTGAGGAAAAAACCAGCAGTGGGTTTAAGTATAAATATAATTTTTTATTACGGCAAAAAACATAAAACATTTACCACCTTAACCAGTTTGAAAGTGTGCATTTCAGTACTGTTAAGTATTTTCACATTGTTGTGAAACAGATGTCCTGAACATTTTCATCTGAGAAATCTGAAACTCTGTACCCATTAAACAATTCCCCTTTTCTGCATTTCCCCAGGCCCTGGCAACCACCATTCTGCTTTCTCTTTCTATGAATTGGACTACTTTAGATAACTCATGTAAATGGAATCATGGAGTAAATACAGTTTTTTGTGACTTCTTATTTCACTTAGCATAATGTTCTCAAATTTAATCCATGTTGTAGTATGTGACAGGATTTCCTTCAGTTTTAAGGCTGAATACTATTCCATTATATATATGCACACCACATTTTGTTTATTCATTCATCCATCAATACATATTTGGGTTGCTTTCACCTCTTGGCTATTGTGAATAGTGCTACTATAAACATGAGTCTGAAAATATCGCTTCAACACCATGCCTTAAACTATTTTGGATATGTAGCCAGATAAAAGATTGTTGGATCATATGGTAGTTCTATTTTTAATATTTAATGGAACCTCCAAATTGATTTCCACAGGGGTTGTACCATTTTACAATATCCCCAACAGAGCACAGAGGTCCAATTTCCATCCACATTCTTGCCAACAATTTTATATTTTCTGTTTTTTGGATAGTAGCCAGCCTAGTGATGTGAGGTCACATCTCATTATGGTTTTGATTTTCATTTGTCTAATAATCAGTGATGTTGACCATCTTTTCATATGTTTCTTGACCATTTTTATATCATCTTTGGAAAAATGTCTACTCAAGTCCTTTGTCCATTTTTAAATTGGATTATTTGGTTAATTATTGTGCTGTAACAATTCTTCATATATTCTGGATATTAACTCCTTATCAGATATATGTTTTGCAAATATTTTCCCCCATTCAGTAGATTGCTTTTTTACTCTATTTTGTTCTTTGGTGCACAGAAGTTTTTAAGTTTCATGTAGTCTCATTTGTCTATTTTTGCTTGTTGCCTTTCTTTTAGTGTAATATTAAAAAATCATTGTTGAGTACAATGTCATGAAGTTTTTCTTATAAGTTTTCTTCTAGGAGTTTTATAGTTTTAGGTCTTATGTTTGGGTCTTATATAATTTGAGTTAATTTTTATATACGGTATAAAAGAAAGCTCTAATTTCACTCTTTTGCAACATAGCTATTCAATTTTTCCAATGCTGTTTGCCAAAGAGACTGCTGAAGAGATCATTTGACTATTTACAGGAGGGTTTCTTTCTGGGTTCTTTATTCTTTTGTTTCTATTTGTTTATAACTATGTTTGTATCACATACTTTTCATTACTGTAGCTTTCTAATATGTTTGTAATATTTTATGTTTTTAATATGTATAGAAATAAGAAAGTGTGAGTCTTCCAATTTTACTCTTTTTCAAACTCATTTTGTCTGTTGGGGGAGTCTCCAGATTCCATATACATTTTTGGATGAATTTTTCCACTTTTGCAAAAACTACCCTTGCGATTTTGATAGGGATTACATTGATTCTGTAGATCATTTTGGGCAATGTGGACAATGTAAAACATATTAAGTCAATATCCAATATATATATAGGCTGCTTTTCCATGTATTTGTGTCTTTTTAAATTTCTTTCAGTAATGTTTATTTCATGTAAAAGTTTTTCACCTCCTTGGTTAGGTTTATTTCTATTTTATTCATTTGATGTTATTGTAAGTCGAATTAATTTATTTTCTAGATGGTTCATTATTGAGTATATACAGGCGCAACTAGCTTTTGCATATTGATTTTGCAGCCCTGCAACTTTGCTGAATTAATTTATTTGGTCTAACAACTTCTCCATGGAATCTTTAGGGTTTTCTGCATATAATATCATGTCATCTCCTAACAGAGATAATTTTACATCTTCCTAAAAATTACATGATTTCAACACAAAATTTAAAATTATATGAATTTCACGCATTGCTTTTGGTAACATAATTGCAACGGCCCTAGTAAGTCTAAAAAATGAAAGAAAAATACACTTGAAAATATAATACCATCATGAATTTTGGTGAGCTAGTTTATGCAATTAGTTTCTAGTTTCAAGTACCTTATACAGACTTTCATCCTCTAATCTATTAACTTCCTTAATCATACTTTTATTACTAGTTTATCTATTACCCAAAACAATGTTTTAATCTGTGTGTGCTTAATGGTTACTGACATTTTCAATTACATGTCTTAGATTTTTCAATATTCAAAAAACAGTTAAAAAAAATCATTGAACAACAGTAATTTTGACAAAATGAAGACAACCACTACATATGTACCTTTCAAAGAGTAGTATTAATTGCTGTCTCTCTAAAAGGTTAATCATGTATCAGTGAGATCAGCATGCTATCATCTTTCTCATGGTCGCAATTATATATTCATAATATCTGTGATTTTTATATGTGACACAGTTTTATTAATATGCTTCAATATAAACAAAAAAATGGATCAATATACCACTATATGAACAAAATTAAAGCATTTATACTTGGCTGGATGTTTATTTACTTCTTTCAAAACCATAAAGCCTGCGAAAGATTTTGGCAGTTGTTTAAATATAGACATAACTTGTTTTATTGATTTTCACTTTGTGATTTTTGGCTTAAGTTAATTCATCATTACTGATGGGGGTTAGACTAATCCATAAGATCACTTCAACATAAAAAATATGTAATATGTACTCTCATAATTCATGATTAAGAAGATTTTATCTATAGAATATTGGTTATACTAGATGAATCTAACAGGTGACATATACTGAAAGTTTCAAATATTATATTTAATAGAGCAAAAGCATGAAGTCAAATAATAAGAAATTATTTTTTCAACATGTAGTAGTTTTAAGTTACATTGTAATGCCTTTCTTATTTTTAAAATAATATTTATTGAAAAAATTCCTCTCAGTGGTCTCATCTACTTATTTATATCTGAAAATAAAATTACTGCAACCGTTGGGAAATTAGAATAATTGGATACAGATCATAATCTACAGTAGGGATCCCCAGTCCCAACACAGGTCCATAGCCTGTTAGAAATCCGGGTTGCCTAGCAGGAGGTGAGTGGCAGGCAGGTGAGCATCACTGCCTGAGTTCTGCCTCCTGTCACATCAGTGGCGGCATTAGATTCTCATAGGAGTGCAAACCCTATTGTGAACTGTGCATGTGAAGGATCTAGGTTGTGAGCTCCTTATGAGAATCTAACGCATGATGATCTGAGGTGGAACAGTTTCATCTCAAAACCACTTCCTTTCCCACCTATGTGGAAAAATTGTCTTTTCCCTGAAAACTGCCCTGGTACCAAACAAGTTAGAGACTACTGGTCTACAGAATAAAAATGCCAAGTCTATTTTACATGAATCATCTCTTTTTTATTCAAACATTGACTTTACCCAAAATATTTAATTTGACTTTCAAAGCCCTAATTTTTTTTCAGTACATATGGATGTAAGCATTATTCCTGATGACTTATTTCAAATTAACAACAAGCACAACAACTTAATATGTATGATAGTGGTGAGCTTCTAAACAATCCAAGAAACCTTAGCAACAGATAGATTCTGTCAGTATTACATGCACTTTGACAGTTCTATCAAAATTGAACTCTCAATACATATATATGTTCCCAAATAGTGTCTATATTTTTATTTCACTTCAAAAATTTGTACATTAGGCAGATAAATTCTTTGAATGTATGACACCAGTCACAGCATGTTTAATGGCATTACATTGTTCTAATTTCATACATTATAGTGCCACAGATTGAAAAAAGGAAGCACAGCACAGGCACTTATGTATCCATTCTCTGGCCCCATTTTTGTAAAACTGTGGTAATGGATTTCCACAGACTGTGGTGTTCAATGATACATTCATATATTCATTCATTCACCCAGTATTCATGTGACAAACCTATATTAAATGTTTATAATATGCCAGGAAATATTAAAATCTTCTTGGTATTAAAACAAAAACAAAAAATATGTATGTTCTAATTTCAAAGAGTTTAATGATAGAGAGAGGTGAGGAAAGAATGTATCAAGCCATTTGTTTTAATTATAGCATAGAGATTTATACAGGATAAATAAGGAGAACAAAGGACAAGGTGTTAGTGTTATCTGATGGTGAAGGGAAGATAAGATTAAGGGAAAATGGTAGATGACTCAGAGGCATGGAACAGCACACTTTTCTGGAGGAACTCTAAATGTATTGACATGGAACTGAGGGTGCTGGGATGGGAGGAGAGGGTGACCTAGAGTATAAGTTACCAGCAGAAGAGATATAATTGAGACGGCAAGTTTATGGAGGGTCTTACATGCTATAAAGTTATCTCACAGGCGAAGATACTATTTTACATACTGCTAAAAATACACCATGAGTAGATTTATACAGCTCTATGGCAGCAAAGGATTTGAAGTGGCTTAGAAAACTAAGGTGGCGAAAAAGAATGCAATGAATAGTTGAGGCAATCAGAGGAAAAGTAGTAATATAATAAAGCCAGGACTAAGCTGACAAACAGAAATGTGTAATAGATTTCCTACACACAATTACTAGGCAAGAGGGCCAAATTTGATTCTGAGCTTACTGAATGCAAAGTAGAAAAATAAAGGGAGATATTAGCATGATTTCTACTGTTCATGAGAAAAAGAGTTTCTTAGATAAAAACTAGCAAAGAAAAGGCAGTTGGTTTCAAGATTTCAAGCCCAAAGAAGAAAGCAAACAGACAGCTATTAAGGAAAGGTTTCTAAAAAATATCTGAAAGAAATGCCTTTTCTGGGTCTTGATACAAAAGACATTGTGTGGTAAACTGTAGGATATTCTCAGCACCATCTGCATAATAGATCCAATGACAAATGTGTATTTTTTAAAATTATTTTTCATGTCCTTGAGGGTAAGCTGGCAGCCTAAAGCCAAAACTCAATTTAATAAAAACAATTAGAAGGGAGACAAGTCTACACGGTGCAATCCAAATCCAGAGCTAATAGTCTAGACAGATCCAAGGATAAAGTTGAGGCTATCACATGGAATGGCTGAGCTTACTGATTACAGTGGTAAATCACCAGAATCAGAGCAAATTCCTTATAATCTGGAAGATCCTCCCAGTGTTTGGGATGTAGTGGCATTTATCATTGATTAATGTCATTTATGCCTCATCCAGTGGAACATCAAGACTTCATTCTATAAATAAAAGTCACCAAATCCCCACTTTTCTAAACTCTGACAAAAGAAATATAAAAATTTTTGGCTGGGTACTGTGGCTCACATCTGTAATTCCAGCACTTTGGGAGGCCGAGGTGGTCAGATTGCCCGAGCACAGGAGTTTGTGACCAGCCTCAGCAACACTGTGAAACCCTGTCTCTACTAAAATACAAAAAATTAGCCGCACATGGTTGCAAGCCCATGTAGTCCCAATTACTCAAGAGGCTGAGGCACGAGAATCACATGAACCTGGGAGGCAGAGGTTACAGTGCGCTGATCTAGTGCCACTGCACTCTAGTCTGGGTGACAGGGCGAGACTCCATCTCAAAAAAAAAAAAAATCTAATATTTTATTTACTTCCATCAGTATAAAACGAGACAGTACCTTGCTAAGTAGGAACAAACTAGGATCTCCATTGCAATCTCATTATCATGCAGTGCCAGAGTGAATTTTTCCTCATAAAATGCCACGACCTTCAAACAACCCAATTCTAAATATTCAGAGGAATAAAAAAAGCATGTAGGATCTAAATACAGTACTAAAAAGTTTTAGTATAATGAAAGTGTTGAAAATTAACACTATCACCATGGCTTAAAATTACAAGCCTACTTGTTAATTCCATGTTTCAATCTATCATTCCTAGGGATTATGCAAAGTGCTGTGATTTTGGTATGAATTGAACTTACATTTTATTGGAGGGGACAGGGAGTAAATAAACAAACAACTCCACACCCCCTCAAAAAAAAAAAAAAACAAATAAAATAATCATGAACCTGACAATGGCTATGGGAAAAATGCTGATTATCAGTACAGCCAAATAAACTTTATATTAGAATATTGAAGGATGTGTCATCCTTCCTGAGTCATGATACAAATTGCAGTGGTATTTTTTGAATAAAGTTTCCTGAGTCATGATATTAATTGCACTGGTATTTTTTCTAGACTATATTTCATTTTAGACCAAGCCTAATTTTGTTCAAACCAGAAAACCTGCAGATCTGTGGTAATTTGCATGACTGAGAAAGAGACTTTCATTATCTCTTTGAGCATGATATAAAAAAAAAAATCAGCTGAAATTGTTCTCTTGGAGGTTGCTTCAGGCCAAACAGGCAATAATAAGGTAATAAATAAGACTTTATGTGAGTCCGTGGAAAGAACTTATTGAAAGATGACTATATTCCACTCCAAAACTATTCTCCTAGGTAGTTTTGCAAAGCAGAATTTCAGAAATTAGACGATGATTGCTCTGATGTGAGAGCTTGGCTGTACCTGTGACTCAGTCTATTGTAAGTAAATAAAGTGAGACGTGAATTCATGTCTTTAAACATATTTCTTCTCCTTTACCTTGCTCTTAATTCTTCAGTGAACACAATTCTTGATTTAAGCTTTATTTTACTACATAACACACCTACTCAGTGTTCTGGCACCAGTATAGGTCTTCATATTTTCAAAGCTAACTAATGAAAAGTTTAGTCTCTGGAAAAAAATGAAATCTATGATTTCTCTTTTGCATGTGAATTCCACCAGCAACAGTAGGGCTTATTTCCTGATTTATTATGTATGAGGCCATTTTGTTCTTGTAATACACATGAAGGAGCATTTTCTGTGCTTCATAATTGAGCAATAAGACATCAACAGCAAGTGCCTTCCTCTGACTCCATGGAATATTTACAAGAATGAAAGCTGAAGTGCAAGTGATTTCAATCATCAGAACAGTGCAATAATCTCAAAAAAAAAAAAAATACTTGTAACTCCTAATGCTATTAAAACTCAAAATTATAAAAATGAAAACATCTGCAACTACTGGATCTATTCACTGGGTATTATTAATTTGGGGATGCTGTTCTTAGCAAATCAGAAAATTCCATTTGTGCTAAGAGTTCTGAAACTATTCCACAACGAGAAGTTACTTATTTTTCTATTGACATTTTCTAAGAAAATGGCTTATTCCTGCAATTCACTTGATAGTAAAACTGTACAAATATTTCTCAGGAGAATCCAGTTACTTCGAACAAAGAAGAAAGTCTCATTGATTATTTGCTTGTTTCCAGATTTGGAAGCTGGAAAATGAGACTCTGTCTCTGATAGAAAACATGCATTTTAGGAGCTGAACACATGGAGGTTCCTGGAGGGGCATGAGCGCAGGGAGGGTATGGAAGCTCCATGCCTCCTTTCTTATACCTCACCCTATGCGTCTTTTCATCTGTATCCTTTGTAAAATCCTTTATAATAAACCAGTAAGTGTGTTTTCTTGAGTTCTGTTAGCAGTTCCAGCAAATTAATGGAACCCAAAATGGGGCTGTGGAAATTCCAACTTGAAGCCTGTCCATTTCCAGTTCAAGAGGCCTGGACTTGTGACTGGTGTGTGTGTGGGATTTGGGGGGCATTTGTGGGGATTGGGCTCTCAAGCCATATCTACCTCCAGGCAGATAGTGTTGAAATTGAATTGGAGGGCATGGAGCTGGTGTCTGCTGCCTGGTGTGTGGGGAAAAAACCCTACAAATTGGTCATAGAAGTCTTCTGTGTTGATGATCGTTGTAGTGGTGTGAGAACAGAGGAAAAACAGTTTGAGAGAGAGTTTTTCTGACATACTGGGTGGTAGTGGTGGGATATGCTTGACTGGCCCAGGTTCACAGAAACATCTGGTTTGGGAAGAGAAAAGATAAAAGGGTGAAGGGATGAAGAAACATTGATTCCTAGGTGGCCACATGTTCACTCATTGTATAAAGCCACAGCTGGGTTGAGATCAGCTACTAAAGGTAAAAGTTAGCAGTGGAATTTAGAGGTGAACCTAACTTCTAGTGAATTGGTTCACTGAACACATAAGGAAATGCACACTATGAAAAAAAAGCAAAATATTCAATCCCTTGGCTATTGTTATGTATAATAGCTAAAATGAAACAAGAAAGACTGCTGGGTTGGGCCTTGAGGCTGGATCAAGATCAGATGTGGGTTTCTCTGAGCTCAGGTCACTAGCCTTAGTGCCACCCACAGTGGAGAAAATTATACCAGGACAACAGTAACTACCTCTGAGACCTGTGGTTACCGAGAATGGAGTCAATGGGGCAGAAGGGCTAAATCAAGTACTATGGTTTGGATTTGGGTCCCAGCCCAAATCTCATGCCCCCAGTTGTAATTCCCAATATTGGAGGAGGGGCTTAGTGGAAGGTGATTGGATCATGGGGGTAGATTGCTCCCTTGCTGTTCTCATGATAGTGAGTTTTCATGAAATCTGGTTGCTTAAAAGCATTTAGCACCTCCCGCTTCACTCTCTTCCCCCTGTTCTGGCTGTGTAAGACATGTCTGCTTCCCCTTCATGCTATTCCATGATTGAAGGTTTCCTGAGGCCTCCCCAGCCATGCTTCCTGTATTGCCTGTGGAACCATGAGCCAATTAAATCTTTTTTCTCTATAAATTTCACAGTCTCAGGTATTTCTTCATAGCAATGAAAGAAGAGACTAATACATAAGATTGGTACTGAGGAATGGGGCACTGTTGTAAAGACGCCTGAAAATGTTGAAGTGACTTTAGGACTGGCCAACATCCAGAGGTTGGAACAGTTTGGAGGTCTCCGAAGAAGACAGGAAAATGAGGGAAAGTTTGGAACTTCCTAGAGACTTGTTAAATTGTTGTGACCAAAATGCTGGTAGAGATATGGGAACTGTAATAATGTTCATTCTTGCTATGCTTTAGTAAAAAGACTGGTGGCGTTGTGCCCTTGCTCTAGGGATCTGTAAAACTTTGAACTTGAGACAGATTATTTAGGGTATCTGGTGGAAGAAATTTCTAAGCAGTAAAATGTTCCAAATGTAGCCTGGATGCTTTTAGCAGCCTAAGCTTCAATTTGTGAGCAAAGAAATGATGTAAAACTGGAACTTATATTTAAAAGAGAGAAGAATTTAAAAGTTTGGAAAATTTGCAGCTCAGCCATGTGGTAGAAGAGAAAAAAAACATTTTCTTGGGAGAAATTCAAGCCTACTGCAGAAATTTGCATAAGAAAGCAGGATCCAAAGGTTGATAGCCAAGATAATGGAGAAAATGCCTCAAAGTCATTTCATAGACATTTTGGAGGCACCTGCCATCAGAAGCCCAGAGGCCTAGGAGGGAAAAATGGTTTCATGGGCCAGGTCCAAGGCCCTGATGATCTGTGTAGTCTTGGGACATGGTGCCCTTTATTGTGTCCATTCCAGCTTCAGCCATGGCTAAAACGGCCCAAGGTACAGCTTAGGTTATTGCTCCAGAGGATGTAAGTCATTAGCCTTGGTGATTTCCATGTGATGCCAAGCCCGTGAGTGTAAAGAAGAAGGGAGTCAAGGCTTCAGAGCCTCTGCCTAGATTTCAGAGGATATATGAAAAGATCATCAGGCAGAAGTCTGATGCAGGCCTGGAGCGCTCATGAAGAACCTATACCAGGGCAGTGTGAAAAAAAAAATGTGGTATTAGAGCCCCCAAACAGAATCCCCACTGGGGCACTGTCTATTGAAGCTGTGAGAAGAAGGCCAACATCCTCCAGATCCCAGAATGGTGGATCCACCCACGGCTTGCAACATGCACCTGGAAAAGTTGCAGGCACTAAATGCCAGCCCTTGAAAGTAGCCACGGGAAGTGAGCCCTGCCCAAGGCCTTGGGAGCTTACCTCTTGCATCAGTGTGGCCTGGATGTGAGACATGGCGTCAATGAAGATTATTTTGGAGTTTTAAGACTTAATGACTGACCTGCTGGGTTTCGGACTTGCACAGGTCTGTGGCTTCTCTCATTTGTCTGCTTTCTCCCTTTTGGAATATGTGTATTTATCCAATGCTAGTACCACCATGGTATCTTGGAAGTAACTATCTTGTTTTTTATTTTACAGGTTCATAGGCAGAAGAGACTTGTCTTGTCTCAGATAAGACTTTGAACTGTGGACTTTTGAGTTAACAGTGAAATAAGTTAAGACTTGAGACACTCTTAAGAAGGGGTGATTACATTTTACAAGATGAGAAAGACATGATATTTGAGAAGGGCTAGAATAATATAGTTTAAATTTGTGTTCCTATCCAAATATCATGACCTCAGTTATAATCTCCAATGTTCAAGGAGGGGCCTGGTGAGATGTGATTGGCTCATGGAGGTATATTTCCCCCTTGCTATTCTCATGATAGTAAGTTCTCATGAGATCTGATTGTTTCAAAGTGTGTAGCAACTCCCCTTTCATTATCTTACTCCTGCTCCAGCCATGTAAGGTATACCGGCTTCCTCTTCCCTTTCCACCATGATTGAAAGTTTCCTGAGGCCTCCCACCCCATGCTTCCTGTACATCCTATGGAACCATGTGCAAATTAAACCTTTTTTCTTTATAAGTTACCAAGTCTCAGATATTTCTTTATAGAAGTTCAAGAGCATACTAATACACCCAGGAACCCAGGAGCAAACTAATATACCCAGAGGGTATAGTGTGAAGAAAGTGTTTCATTTTATAGATTAGTATCATCAGCTTTCTAATCAACCTTTACTTAGATGGATTATGAGAGTGAATCATTCAGGGATGGTATCTTTGGTTTCAAATGATGCTGAGTGGAAGAGCACATTTGGGTTGATGCAGAACCCAGAGCTCACTAATTAACAATGGTTATATACGATCCAGACATACAGGAAGTTGTTAGTCCTCTATGGAGTGTTTACTGGGGCTTTTGCAAAAGCCTGTGAGCACCTCCCAGCAATGAGTACTGAGGCTTTGAAGTGGAGAATTTCCACTGGATGTGCACTTACTGCCTTGGTAAAGGATGTTGACTGAAACTACCTTTACAGCTGAAGGATATTAAATAATTTTGACACCTGACTACCAGTGCTGTCTTAGATGTGAGAGAAATGTTTTAATGGGAATGGCAGTGCCCAGAAGTGTTCCATAAGACAGTGTCAATGGTTTATACAGAAGCATGCTACCCAGGGAATGCAAGGAGGGGACATTCACAAGCTAGTATCTTTAACCCTTGGATTGACTCTGAAACTGTGTGAGGTGATGCTGGATCTTATTGACATTTGTACAATGCATTATGAAGAGCTCTCTGTTGACCAACAAGGAACTGCTTGGTTTATAGATGGCAGTTCCAAAGGAAATGAACAACATTCTCTTTGCAAGGTTGCTATTTTGATCAAAGAAGGTAAAAACAGGTTAGCTTTATGAGGCAAAATGCTTGCTATTTTTGAACTGAAGAATTAAAGAATGGTAGAAGGCCCTGTGTTTGGGTTTTTACTGAATCATGGGTAGTGACCAATGGCCTGGCCATACACTCAGGCAAGTGGGCAATAGAAACCAGGCTTATTAAAAATATACTTATAAGGTGCACAGCCTATGGAAGTTTGAGGGGTGCATTAGAGTAGAACAAGTCAATGCCCATCTCAGGTTCAGAAAGTGACAGGAATTGACAAGAAGATAGCCCCATGTGCTCCCCTAAGGTTGCCACCTGTGTCCATAAAATGAATGAGTGAATATGGGGCTATCGCAGCAGCAGAGATGGGCTGAATCAAGACATGTTTCTTTCTACCCTCTCAGGCATATAATGCCAATAAGAACTGTTTTGCTTCTCAGCAGGAGAGGCAGAGAATGCTAATGTCTATAGGGCAGATTCCCTGGTGGGAAAACCCTGAACACAGCTTGCAAGTGAGACTGAGGCCAGTAGCTCTGAGGGGCTACAAATGGCTCTTGACAGGAATAGGCACTGATTACGGACTGGGTTTAATTACCCAGTAGAAGATGAAAATGCTTAGAAAGCTGTTAAAAAAAAAAAAAATTGAAACAAATGTTGCATGAATTTGGATGGGCTACCATTGTTTCTTTTTCTCTTTTTTTTTTTTTTTTTTTTTTTTTTTTTGAGATAGGGTCTTCCTCTGTTGCCTAGGCTGGAGGGCAGTGGTGTGATCTCGGCTCACTGCCACCTCTGCCTTCCTGCTTCAGCCTTCTGAGTAGTTGGGATTACAGCTGCTCACCACTACACTCAGCTAATTTTTGTATTTTTAGTAGAGACGGGATTTCACCATGTTGGTCAGGCTGGTCTCAAACTCCTGACATCAGGTGATCTGCCTGCCTCAGCCTCCCAGAGTGCTGAGATTACAGGTGTGAGCCACTGCACCCGGCCCATTATTTCTTTCATGGAACACACAGCCTATGTGTAATGTCCAACAGTGGGCAAGGAGATACCCTTCCTTAGAGTAAAAGTTTGATAGAGAAGTAGAATGGGGCAATTGAAACACTGGTTGTCTAGAACAAGGAGCGATTAAGGCATGAAGGGTGGGTTATATGCCTTCACTAGTGTGTGCTCACACTCAACATGACTGGGACTGCTGTCCCCACTAGATTTATCTCTGTTTTCCTGGGTCATCTGAGAAAGAGGAGGTGGGGAGGATGGTGGTATGCCTATGCAATTCTCACCAAGGGAGGAGTAAACTGGTATAATGACTATAATTTTTTTTTCTTTCAATTCACCTAAAAAAATTATTTTATCCCCTACCTGATGCAGTGGTCCTAGGACCAGGGCTGCAACTACCAGTGCTGGAAGCAGAGATGATTTCTAAGCAACAAACTGTAACTATGTTTTTAAACCTTATGTCAGAATTTCTAAGGGCCTGATGGGTTGTGCCTCTACCCCATCTAGCAAAATTGGGATTAAGAATGAACACAGCTATGTTTCATGGTGGTAAAAACAGCTCACTGGTTCTGCACCTCTGTAACTTTACCTTATCTGAATGGGAGTGGACTGGGGAGAAGAAACTTGGCAGACTTGACAGCTGCCTGCAATCTAGACCAGCAGAGTGGTGATTCTAAAGTCCCTTCCAAAAATGAAAACATTAGATTGGGTATCCATTAATAATTGGAGAGAAGGAGAAATAGTAGATGAGTATAAAGAAGTGAATAAATATGTTACAAATTGAGGGAAATCGAACATTACATTAATACTTTGAAAGAGGCTCAGAGCAAGCAATGACATTGCTTCTTAGCTCCATTATTTCAGACACCCGAAATGGTAAAACTGTATTTGCCAAGACCACTCTGCTTTCAGAACCTGACAAGATTGAAAGGAACCCCGCAAACCTGAGTTGCCTCACCCTGGGAGGCATTCATACAATAAGATGAAATGAACTCATTATTAATGATTATATATATCCTTTTGCATGGCCTGTGGTGATATAATATATATTATTCATATATCTGCATATGATTTGTCCACAGTTCTTGGCTCATAACTCCTATAGTCCTTGCTACAGACTTTCCTTATAATGCTGGGTGTGTTAGGCCTCAGGAAACAGAATCTCTCTTCTGCCATCCTTTCAACTGCCTCAAGGCAGAACTCTAATCTTTACCTACCTTTCTGATTGTGGGTTTTAAGACTCTTCCCTTGAGAGGGTCCCACCATATACCCTGCGGGATGAAATGTTGATTTTTTGAAGCTTCCATAAAAACCCAAGAGGACAGGTTTAGGAGGGCTTCAGGAGAGCTGAACACATGGAATGTCCTGGAAGGCGGTGTGCCAAAGGAGGGCAAAGAAGCTCCAGGCTCCTTTCCCCATACCTCCCCCTACAGAGCTCTCAATCTGTATTCTTTGCCATATCTTTTAGAATAAAACAGTAATCATAAAACACACACACAAAAAAAACACTCATTTTAAATCCTCCCTGAGCTGCAAAGGTTTATAATTTTTGTTACTATTTTAAGTAATATATGTAAATGGAATAACATTTGGTTCTACTACATATGATTATTATTATCAGGCATAGTATTGGGCAGAAATCTATAGCTGGGTCTGTTTACTGACACTGAAATAACTTCAATGCAAATGCTCTGAAATACTTAAAAAATGCACAGAAAAATTCTGAAATAATTGCAATGTGGTTAAAAATATAAAACCAAGAGAGAAAACCAGGGATTTTACTACTATCTTTCAAGAAAAAAAAATTTTTAGCTGTTTTATTTTTTTAAATTAGCTGCATGGTTTTTAGGGAAGATGACAGTTGTACAGAGGATAAGTAAGCTATTTTGCAGAACCAGAGATGTATACAATCAAGAGAACTTGATCAGCATCATCACTACATTATATTGTTGGCCTTAATCACAACTCTACTAAGTCCAAAGGAGGTTTCAGGCCCTGAGAGGCAGTCAACCTTTCCAGGAAAGACTGGTGGTAATTTTTTTCTCAATATGAACACAGAAACTTATATACGATGCCTTTAAAGACCATTGAAGTCATAATTCTTACATAAGAAGCTGAAGCATAAACTCTAATTTTTAACATTTGCAAGACCTTGTAAGGAGAGGCCCACATATATGTAAATCTTTAAGAATCATGAATTAAGCCACAGATTTTAAGTAAAATTTAAGCATGTTCTTTCCTCTTTCCTTGACAATGAACCTATAATGTCAAAATAAAATTTGAAAACCTGCGGGCTTACAATGAACGAAACTTGGTAAAATATTTTGAACAACCAAATTTAATCATTATTACATGTGTGAGTATTTTGATTGTATTTGAATAAGCAATAAAATAAAGACATGTAAGTTATATTTTTGTTTTATAGTTTTCATTAAATTTGTGTCAAAAGGTAGAAAGTTTCAGTTATGCAGGATGAATAAACTCTGGAGGTCTAGCATACAATATGTGAACTATGGTTAATGATGATGTATTGTATACTTTAAATTTGCTAAACAGGTAGATCTTCAGTGTACTCACCAGAACAAAATAAAAACTATGTAAGATGACAGCTATGTTAACTAGCTTGATTGTGGTGACTGTTTCACAATGTATACCTATATGAAAACACCTTAAATAGCTACAATTTCTATTTGCCAATTATATCCCAATAAAGTTGAGAAACAATTTGATGTTTATGTTTTAATTTCAAAAAAATCAAAATTTTTGTTTTTATAATTAAAAATTTCATGTAACTTGTTCTCTGTTCCAAGTAATCCTGAATTAGAACACTTTTTCTAGTGATTTTAGTTCTTAGGTAGCTCTTTAACATTAATTTCAGCACAGCAAAACATGACTCTGCTGAGACAGTGGCAACTGGAAGTGTCAATAAGCAACATAGTCATACTTAGACGGGAAATGAGAAATTCATTTTAAAAATTATGTGCAAACATTGTAATGAGCTTATACATCATAAATTCATTACCAAAACCACAAAATATCCTAATTTCTTCATATAATTTTCAAGTCACTTAAGAATCATGCAGTATTTCTGAAATTCTTTCATATTTTTAATGCTGGAATATTATAAAGAAACTTTTAAAAGAACTATGTTGAACACTTTGATAAAAGCTCTCTTCAGTCAGGAATATACATTGATATATAATGGCAAAAAAAGAGTGTCTATAGTAATTAGTTTTAACATTACTTCTTTGAAAATTTTCTTTTCCATAGACACAAAAATGTTTTTGTTTCTTTGCTCTATTTTCCTTATATTTGAAAGTTAATTTTGCCCCATATTTCTTTTTTCCTAAGACAATCTCTATATTAAAATATTTTACAATTTTTAAAAAAATTATTTTAAGCACAATTGACAAATATAAATATGTTTTATGTTTTTACTAATATTGATAGCAAACAAAAGTTTACATCCAGTTACTATGTATAGAAAAAATAAAATGAGCATAATTTACAGTTTACAGAAATTCGAATTTCCTTTTGGCTTAAGAATCATTTGCCACTTTAGTAACTTTTCTTATGCATCTTGATAAACTTAATCAAATTGCTTTAACGGCATTTAGTTGACATTTATATTTTGTGTCTGAGAGTGCCTGTAAGTTCAAGTTTGATATATGTTTCATTCATCAAGATATTTCATCTTTGGGCTGATTCAGAATATATAGTACTTAATCTATAAATTGTTCCAAAAGTTGTCATCTATGTAGGCACAACTGAGGTCATGTCTCCTTGAAGAAAATTTAGACTAAGTGCTATATATGACCCTACACACACACACACACACACACACACACACACACACACACACTGCACTTCTGGATTTGGAACTGAACCAAGTAAATGCCAATGTCATAAGATTATTCTTCACAACGTTTTAAAATATTGTAAATGTTGCTGAGGTTTTAAATTTACATTTAAGTTAAATTTTTATTAGGTATAGATTAAAAGAGGTTTTAACATTCAATATTCATCCAGGTACCAATTTAAACATTGCAGTGATTCTTCATGCATGTTGCATCTAGAATTACATAATAATAATATAAATTATTTAATAATACTAAACATTTTTTAGCCATCATGTCCTATTATTAAAAATGTGCACTAATTTGTTATACCTCTAGAACCATAAAAGAGAGGCAAAGAAAATGGATACTTGGCATAGCTAGAAAACAACACTTCTTTATGGAGGAGGCTATTGCATTCATGCTCTCTGACAGGAAGAATTTGACAAATTACTCTGCACTATTACTAAAGTCCTCCCCACCCTCTGAAGCAGTGTCTCTCACATTGTCAGTGGCACAAACTGCGCATCTTTCCCTCATTTGGTATTGTGGTCTTGTGTCCAAGGTACAGAGAAAGAGAAGTGGCAAAGTGCTTTCTGGGCTTCTTTTAGGTATTTAACACCCTCTGACGCTAGTGACTGAGGAGAAAGTCAGAAAACAAAACTGCCCAGGAAAAGGAGATTTAATTGCTCAAGATGTTTCACAGCCAATTAGTAATAAAACCAAATGTAGTACTATGGTTTCCTAATTCCCTGTATAGATTTTTTTAAATTAACCTTTTCATTTTCTGTGAAAAGCCTGTAAAAAGTTATTTTAGTAAACCTTCCTAATTTTATTACCATTCAAAGAAAGCATGAGAGTTATGATAAATCATATAGTGACTTTGTCTAAATAAACTCTATAGTAAACTGTGTGCTATAGCTCTGAAAAAAACAAGGTAATATAGTAATAAAAGTTGGCATTTGATATTTTTGTGACATTTCATTTTTTTTTTTTTTTTTTTTGGTTTTGAAACAGAGTCTCACTCTGTTGCCCAGGGGTGGAGGGCAGTGGCATGATCTCGGCTCACTGCAACCTCCAACTCCTGTTCAAGCGATTCTCTGACCTCATCCTCCCAAGTAGCCAAGATTACAGGTTCATGCCACCACGCCCAGCTAATTTTTGTATTTTTAGTTGAGGTAGGGTTTCATGATGTTGGCCAGGCTGTTCTCTAACTCTTGATCTCAAGTAATCCACCTGCCTCAGCCTCCCAAAGTGCTGGGATTACAGGCACGAGCCACTGTGCCAAGCCACATTTCACTATTAGCTAGATAAATCTAAAGAAATGTATGGGAATTTGAAAGACTAGTGAATTCAGAGTCAAGAAGCCTTGATTTTAATCTTAGCTCTATAATGGTCTACACATTGTAGTTTCTCCTAGGCAAAACAAATAAATAAGAAAACATGAAATCTTCAACCTTTTTTTAGCTCCATGAATTTATACATAATAAATTTAACAAGTAAGTATAAGGAAGGCCAATTATTTTATTGTATTTAAGTAGGGTTTTCTCTTCAATGAAAAGAACATTTTGCTTCTTATTTCAGAGCTATGATTTCAAAATGAGGCCCCTCATAGAACGTCATCCACATTACCTGAGGGCTAGTTAGAAAAGTAAGTACTCAGGGCCTATACCAGACATACTGAATTAGAAACTGGGATGTCACCATCAGTTTTCATTTTATTTCTAGGTGATGTCAATATATACTCAGGTTTAGGAAACTCTGCTCCAGAATACTCACTTAGACCTAAAAAAAAGTAAAGAGAAAGTGATAAAATTTTGTGTGAATTAGTTATAGAAACATTTGACAGATGTTAAAGATAGATGCTATAAATTAATTTTGTATAAACAAAGTGGGTTAAATGTAACCTTCACAATATGAGAAAAGAATATTGCAAAAGGGGTTTACATTGTTCCATTTGTCACCAAAGCAGGTAACAAAATGTGGCAAGGAAAGATAGAGACAAAGAGAGCTTATATTTAGGTACACAAAGAGGACCAGGACTCTAACCACGCTAGGATTAATCAATGAAGGAAGCAGGAAGCAACCATTATTTGCAACATTTTCTTTGTGAAAGGGAGCAATGTTTTTTAGGAAATTAGTTTTCAAAAATGAAACAAGAAGCAGTATGAGAAAGGACAAGAGCTAAGTGACAAAAGTTCTAAAGAAAGAAGTAGATATCCCAGTACACAGGAGCACACTCTAACTGATTCCAAGAGCCTGGAAGAATACCATCTGAATTATTGCTCTTGAATCTCCTTGTCAGTTCAGTTATGAAATTAATCAATAATAGATGCTAGCAACTAACATTGAAATTCATTAAATGTCATGGTACAGAAGGTGTAGAAAACTCATTTTACTGTGTGTTTTCAGTTATTTGATGCTAATTAGGAGGCATTTTAATAAAGCTTCCAGTGTCAGAAAAAACCTATAGGCATGATTATTCACTTACACGTGAATTGGGTAGATCCTAACTATTTTAGTTCACAGACTGCATGAATAAAATTGCTGTAACAAGGCTTATTTCTTTTTGTGCATGCTGCATGTTATATTAGCATGATAGCTGAGGGAAGAGACAAGTAAGCAAATGTGTTTATGCACTGAAGAACTAAAGAATAGCCAAAGATATTAAAATAAAGGAGAAATAATGTTTGATAAATGTAAGGAGACTTGAACGCACCAAGAGTACACTGATATATTCCATTTATGCAATATCAATTAGAGCCATTTATTTCAAACTTTGTGTTATTGAAAAATAGGTCAACTTAAAGTCATTCAGAAAGACAAATACAAAGGGAGGAAAATGCAGTATAAAACATTATAAGGATATATGTAAAATAGATGTATAATTTAATCTTCAAAAAAATGTTACTAGAAGTATTTTGTAGAAAGAACGTTTTTCCTTTTGAAAATACATAGAAAAAGAGTAAAATAAATTAAAATTATTCTACAAGTTTCTTTTATCAGTATCAAAAATCCTATTAAACCAGACCCCTTAAAATTAAACTCAAGATTTCTCTATATCCAAATTACAAGTTAAAACTATTTTATTATTTGTTAATATTAAGATAACTCTGGATCAAATTTATTATGTACTGTTTGGAAATTAAATTAATAATCAGCTCAATATATTTGAATTGAGACTTGTCAAACGAAAAACTTTAGATAAAATTAATTTAAAATAAATTTATTTGAGCAAAGAATGACTCATAAGTTGGGCAGCACTCAAAATTGAAAGAGGTTCAGAAATCTCTGCTCCAGCAACTTGAGTAGAAAGGATTTTTAGGCTGAACATGGAAGCAAATAAATTACTTAATTGGCTATAGCTAGGTGTTTGCTTTACTTATGTGTGGTCTAATTGGAGATCTCTTTTTATATAACCAATTATCTAGTTGACTAGCTGTGATTGGCTGAGGATCTCTCTCTCACTTTAAATCAGTTACAAGAAATGCCCCCAAATTAAATTTCAGTTTGCTTAAGTATAGGCTTTGAGTACAGAGGCAACCTTTGGCTAATGGCCTTCTTATTTGCTTTGATAGAGTAAAGCATATTGCTAGTAATGATGTTTTCCAGCTAAAATATTCATATGCTGACATATTTATTTATTTTGTAAAAACTCACAATTCAAATTCATAAAAATAATCAAATTCATTATCAAGCTTTTTACTATCATAATTATACAGAAGAAGGATTTCAAGTAATTCCAATTAAAGTACATTTTATCATTGCAATTGTTTTCACATTGAAATAGACATTAAAATATCAGAGTAATAACTATAATAAAAATTATTAATTACTTATCTCTGAGAAAATGGTGTGGACTATGTTTCAAATTGAAATCTATAAAAACGTGGAAAACTTTATATGTTAACTTCAGGCCAAAAGCAATGCAATTTCAATGCAATAAGGCAACGGAGAATCATATAGTGAAAATAAGCCATAACTAGGGAACTTGAACCATGACTAAAATATAATCAAAAATTGGTCACTATTAAAATATAAAATATCTTTGTCAGACATCAAACATTAAATGGATTTTAATATTGCATTATATTACGCAGACACAGCCCACATTACTGATCCTCGTGCTCCATTTGGGATGATGGTGACTTTAGAACATAGAAAAAATTATGATTTGATACATAAAGCAATAACTTTTGTCCCATGACACCAGTATGTGAGGAATTTCTCTGTTTGAGTGCTTTCAAATTCTTTCCTTCCATTTTTTTGTAGTTATCCCATTTTCTATAATACTTAAATATTAGTTTTATATAAAAATAGATTATCATTTATATTTCATGTAGCCTTTAATAAAAGTCCTTTAATTTTATTAAATATAAATAATAGTTTTATACCACTAATACAACAAACATTTATCTTTACCTCTAATACATCTTGCCCAACTCTCTGTAAATGGACATTCAAATTATGTATTATGAGAGTTTTATATAATTTGAGATGGAACATAATATGGAGAGTAAGAAAGACAATAGTGTGGAAACATTAGAGAAATAGTTAATTTGGGCGTCAGGATAAGTAAAAGACCAACTAGTGGTCTCCAAACTCCAGAGCAATTGACGCAACTGTCAAGGACGTCAAAGAGAAAATACACAAGTGCTTTTCTTCAGGTCTCAGAAATTAAAATAGGTTTGGACAGAGGTCTGCAAATGAATGCATTCAAAAGTTTAAAGCCAGAATCTCTATCTAATTCACTAAATTATTTAGTATTGCAGGTATTGTGGCTGTACTCACGTTTTAAGTTATACAAACACCCATGAAATTAAGACTAGAAGCTGGGTTATAAACAAGTAAGCACTTAAAATTGTCACTCTAACCTATGGTCTAAGTAGTGCTGCTAGTAATGTTTATTAGGCAATCATATCTGGACTGTGGTTTCTGGTATAAATTAACTTCTGATTTCTCTCATTAGTGACTCAACAAACAGAGTGGTACTATGTTCATTTGTTTCATTGTGAGATTTTATTTTTATCAAAATACAAATTAAATAATTATATTTCAGTTTTAATAGAAATATAGACAATATTTAAGCTAATACAATATAGAAAAATCCAATCAATCCTCTATTCAAGATGGGATACAGATGCTCCTATTCCCTTGGAAATATTCTCAGTTTCACAATAATGTTTAGTCTCTAATTATTCTTGCTCATACCATCAGAAGTTTCTATCTGTGAGAAATTTAAAGATTCCTGGGAAGAACTCAGCAATGTCTTTTCATCTTGGTAAAAGTCTGATTTATGAATAAATAAGAGATATTTGTTCTTTCAAAAAGAACGAGAATAAGCATTTTTTTAGTGAAAGTGAAAAACTGAATTACTTACATTTTCTTCAAGACTAATTAGTATCCAATTTGATGTTTTACGCTTTTAAAATATAAATAATATGACACAAAACAGTCAGCTGAACAAGGAGAAAAATATTTCAATGATTTATGCCTTTTTAACCACAAAATATTTCTTAGTAAATAAAAAATATGGACACATTTTAAGGAAATAACAACAACATGCTCTACGGTCTGAGAATCCAGGTAAATGTGATTCATATTTCATTTTGAATAGGAAGCTTCACTTTATTTTAGTGACAAAGGAAAGTAAACAAGGTAGGACCCAAAAGAAGCAAGAAGTCTGAAAGCACTACAGAAAATAATGGAGTAAAAGGGCATCTTACTCTATGCCAGCTGCTATAACAGGCTATCTGAAATGAGTAATTTATAAAGAGCAGGTATTTATTTTTGACAGCTCTGGAGGCTGAGAAGTCTAAGGTCAAGGTACCAGCATCTTTAGTGTCCGGTAAGGATTGCTCTCTGCTTCCAAGATGGCATCTTGATGCTGCACCCTCTGGAGGGGAAAAACACTGTGTCCTCAAATGGCAGAAGACTGCAGGGCAAAGGGGGACAAACTCCTTCCATTAAAGTGTTTTATAAAGCAACTAATCTCATTCATCACAGTGAAGCCCTGGTAACTCAGTCACCTACCAAAGGCTGTACCTCCCAATACTGTTGCATTGGGGATTAACTTTCAACGTAAAGTTTTGGAGGCAGGGAAAACATTCAAACTCCAGCAAGGAAGCACGCAAAACTGAAAGGATTGGTAGAGATTTGTAAGTTACTTCTGTTAGTCGTGGCACCAGATCTAGCAGATTTTAATATCCTCCTCCATTATAACCAATATAGTGATTCATTTGGGGCCGATTTAGACTTATATTTTGGGATGTGAACAACAACAACAACAAAATGATTGAATTAAAATAACATTCTATGGGTTTGTAAGTGGTGTTCTCTTAGGATGATGCACCTGGACAATTGATGATACTCAAGGACATATACATGTATCATGTATGGATTTATTATGTCACATATAAATTCATATATTGGACATATATCCATTTACATGCCATATTTCTGCATGACAGAGAAATCTATGCTTATCCTTAAGTAAACATTGTTGAATTGCATATCCTCTTTCTAAGACTCAACAGAGTGCAAATGATGAATATGAAAATAATTAAAACAGTTGTTTTTCTAACTATAATCGACCAGCCCAATACAGCCTTTCAACCTTAGTTTGATATTTTAAATGTGGATTTAAAAAAAATTAGGTTCAAATATTATTTTAGCCAGGGTTCTCAGTGCCTTAGTCTAACTGAATATCTCAAATGAGAATGTTAGATACAAAGGTATGTGTTTGAGCAGTAGAGGACGGAAGGCAATGTTTTTGATGCCTCTTCTTCTTATGTGAAGGGAGAAATTCCAAAATTTTTTTCTGGATAGTACATAGTAGCTTTGGATTTTTCCTGTCAGTGTAGTATCATCAAGAAGGTAGTTGTTAAACTAGAAATTGGAAAGACAAATAGCATAGAGAAAGGCTGATATTTTAACCAGTTGAGAATTTCACTGTATGGACTGATAAGCCACTCTGATTAATTGATTAAAATATCTAGAAAGAATCACTTGCCAGTAGTGATTGCACAAAAAATGTTGACTCAAAAAATGACACACAGGTATCTCAGATCATGGTTTCCTTCTCTGCCTTCCCGGCACTATGAAAATCCCTCATGAGTAACACAAGTGTTAAATTTGTATTCCTATGTCAAACAGATCGGCATTTGAATGCACATACATTTTAAAGAATAAAATTATCCAGTGAAAAGGGAGATTGTCAGAAAGATTATCAGGATTACCTTGACCTATGGGGCATCCTGGCAGAATTATCATGTCTGGACTTACTCTGATTTAAGATACCTTTCACAGGTAAGGATCTTGCAAATGGGGTTTCTATTTCTCTGTAGAACAGCCTCTGTAAATTTCCTGGGAATTCCAGCAAGTTAATCTCTGCTGCTGCTGTTTTCTGGTGGGCCTCTCAAGTACTAGATAGGTAATCTAGGATGATTCATTCCTCTCCAGCTCTCACACATTCTGTTGTGATAAATGTTCAAGAAATGCATTGATGTTCTGCCGTGATAATAAAGTTTTTGGACTGATTTTGCAAATCTTTTACCTTAACCAAGGAAATACCATAATACTCAAGTGCCAGAGAACATCACAGTCAAATTAGATTGTCTGCAGCTGGAAAGCAATTTTTGCCAGGAAGATGCAGGCTGACATAAATGAGGTGAAAGACAAATGAAGATATGCATGTTTTCTCTTTGAGGTGTATATTAAGAGTTTGATGTAGTGTTTTCTTTGCACAGCTTTAAAAATGGACTTTTTTATGGTTTTAATCTAAGTTAAGGTTGGGAGGGCCTAAGGCAGATAAAACAAAACATTTGAGTAATTGAGTAATATTCAGACAAGCCTGAACAATGAATAAAGTAGTGAAATTCAGTCAGATCTATAAAGAAGTAGAATAAATCTTCCAGGCTTTCCTCATAAATATTCATTTACGCAGAAAACAACAAATACTATGCATGTTCATGTGTCTGCACGTCTGTTAAGTGCCAAAAGTCCAGTATCTAATCTCCATAAAACAAAAACTAGCTAATCTCCATAACACACAAACCATGAGGGAATGCCTTAGATTTCTTAACTTTACATTTCCGTCATTCATTTTTAGGTATCTACTCCTGTTAGCTCCTACTGGTACATATGTTTGAGATCCTGGGAATGCAATAAGTTATATTTATGTTACTTTTTTATCATGCTTTCTTTATTAAACATTTATTATATAACTAGTATGTGACAAAAATATCTGAATTGGAAGTGGGCCCTAATACTACAGAGCTATTGACAAAGAGGAAATCTAAAAGAACTAATGGAATAGCAGCAATGGAAAGTGGAACATAAAAAAAAAGTTGTAAAGAACCATCCAAAAAACGTTCAATGCAATTTTATAGGAAGGTGAGATTATTTATAACTAAAGTTAAAATGTTTTATTTAAATTTTATTTGAACATGTTAATACTTCCCAATGATTTAAAACCCAACTAAAGTGAGATCTGTACAATTCTTTAAATGAGTGCTCTGTAAATGTTTATTGCTATACCTCAATGGGCATGGTAAATTTTAGATTGTGTTCCAATTTTAGTTTAGAAGAAGAGAGGCCTTGTGAGAGGACTGAATATCTTTCAATTTGGGTTAAAGCCATGATAAAAGATTCCATTCCATCTTTCTTTACATGGAGTTTTATTTCTTTAATGCTAATAACTCAAAAATTAAACAATAAAGTACAGGATTTGTTGCATATTGGGTCATCTTATGACAAAATTTCATTATTTTTGTTGAACTTTTTATTGCTGTCAAGATACCATTTGAGAGTGACACGAAAATTAATTTAAATAATTACCTGATGTTATATTTATTATTTTCTCTAAAGAAAAATGTTTCTATCATATAAAAGGATAATTCCTTCAAGTTATTATTTATTGCTCACTAGTGAAAATTTTTGAGAAAACTGTTTTATTATGGAGTTTGAAACCATATCAATGTATGTCACCAAAGAGAGAGGTTTCTTTAAGCTATTATTTCACAATATTTTATTATTGTAAAATAGTTCCAATGATCAAAATTTCTTTTAATAATTATTAAAAGCAGATGAATATCTTTAATTATAGACAACCAATTTCTTCCAATGATCAAAATTTCTTTCAATAATTATTAAAAGCAGATGAATATTTTTAATTATAGACAACCAATTTATTTATTTATATAAAAAGGGGGGGCTAAAATTAATGAATTATTCTAGATACAACAATATTTATTTTAAGAAACAATATGGATAAATTAAAAAGCAAAGGCAGACTCTTCTTCAGATATAAGGAGTAGCTCCAATGTTTCTCACATTTTAGTTTAGCTACTAAGTTCTTATCCAGATCAATATTTGGTCTCTCTGTAAAGCTCTTTAATACATATTCACACGTGTTTGAAAAATGAATAAAATGGAGGAAGAAATTATGTGTCTTCAATTCAGTTTCTATAGGTTAATTTCAGCTCATTATATGAAATGATATCCCTGATACATATTTTCAGCTGTACTTCCACATCATCATCACCCCACAGACATATATATGTATATGGTTTATATATATATCTGATTACTGTTATACTCAAAAGCACATTTTTGTTTTTCCAAAAGTGCCTACATGTCTAGAAATAACTGCTCCACTGCAATATCCCATTACAATTCCATATGAAATGATATGACTTTCATAGCAAGATTAGATTTGGCTTTATTCTCAAAAAGAATAGAAATACATCATATTAACATAAAATAAGATAAAGTCTCCCATAATCTAATTTTTCATTCCAGAAACCCATGTGGAATTTTCAAATGTTTATGACCCCATTGCCCACTCAAGGTAAGGTATAGACTATTTCCATAATCCCGGAAAGTATTCTTTTTCATTCCATCCTGTAGTCCCCAGTCCATAGATAATCACTATTTTGTTTTTGATCAGCATAGATTAGTTTTGATTCTTCTACAGATTTGTAAAATACAACAGAGCTACCATATACACAAATATATATATTAAATATAAATTACAGACAAAATTCTAGTAATCACAATTTTATGTAGCTTCTTTTCTCAACACAATGCTTTCTATATCCCATCCATGTTGTTGCATGTTTCAGTTATTTATTCCATTTTATTGCTGAATGGTATTTCAATTATGTGACAAATCTACAAATTGAGTGATCATTCTCCTGTTACTGGACATTTAGGTTATTTCCTATTGGAGGCTATTTTTAATAAAGATGTTATGAATATTCTTGTGTGAACTGTCAATTATTTTTCATGGATAAATAATAACTGTACAAAAAGGAACATATCTTAACATGATAAAGACAACACTTGACAAAACCACAGCTAATATCATACTTAATGGGGGAAATTTGAAAGCATTCCCTCTAAGCACTGGAACAAGACAAATCTGACCACTTTCATCATTCTTCAACATAGTATTGGAAATCCTTGCCAGAGAAATCAGGCAAGAGAAAAAAAATAAAAGGCATTCAAATTGAAAAAGAGGAAGTCAAATTATTTCTGTCTTCTGAGTATATGATCTTATATCTAGAAAGCCTTCAAGACTCCATCAAAAACTCTGTGATTTGATAAATGACTTCAGTAAAGTTTCAGGATAGAAAATTAACACACAGAAATTAGTAGCATTTCTACACATCAATAATGACACAAAGACCAAATCAAGAAGGCAATCCAATTTGCAATAGCTGCAAAAAAAAAAAAAAGAAAAAAAGAGAACAAATAAAATACATATAAATATATTTTATAAAGGCAGTGAAAGTCCTTTGTAAGAACTACAAAACACTAATGAAAAGTTCATATATGACAAAAATAAATGCAAACATATTCTCTGTACTCATGGATTAGAAGAATCAATATTGTTAAAATGGCCACACCACCAAAAGCAATCTACAGATCCAATGCAGTCTATCAAATTGCTAATATTGTTTTTCAGATAATTAGAAAAAAACAGCCCTAAAATTCATATGAAACCAGAAAATAGCCTGGATAGCCAAAGCAATTCTAAGCAAATAGAACACAGCTGGAGGCATCACATTACCTAACTTCAAATTATATTACAAGGATATAGCAATCAAAAGTGCATGGTAGTGGGATAAAAACAAACATACAGATCAAAGAAATAGTGAACTCATAAATAAAATCACATTCAACCAACTTATCAACATTTATGTAAAAACATAAATACACAATGGGGAAAAGATACCCTATTTGATAAATGCTACTGAGAAAACTGGATAGCCATATGCAGAACAATAAAACTAGACCCATGTTTCTCACAATATACAAACATTAACTCCAGATAAATTAAACACCAAAACATAAGATCTGAAAGTATAAAAAGATAAAAAGCAAAACAAAACAAACAAACAAGAAAACACTTCTTCTAGACATTGGCCTAGGCAAAGAATTTATGACCAAATCTTCCAAAGCAAACAAAACAAAAGCAAAATACACAAATGGGACTTAACTACACTACAAAGTTTCTGCACAGCAAAAGAAAAACAATAGGTTAAACAGACAACCTACAGAATGGGAAAAAAATGTTTTCAAAATGTGCATCCAACAAAGGGCTAATATTCCCAATCTACAAGGAACTCAAACAGCTCAACAAGAAAAAAAAAATAACCCCATTAAGATGTTGGCACAGGACATGAACAGATATTTTTTAAAAAGGAGACATATAAGCAGCCAACAAACATGAAAAAATGCTCAGCATCACTAGTCACCAGAGAAATGCAAATTATAACCACAATGAGGAACTGAAACTGGCCCAATTGTCCCACAGAAGGCATACATTTTATTCAATAAACATCAAGATTGACCCTCCCTAGTATTAAAACTCGAACTCACATTTGTCTTATCTGAGTTTCTATATCAGGAAACCAACCTTTAAGGAAGAAACTGAAAGTCATTAGATCACCTCATCCAGACATTGAGACTCCAGACCAACCATTGTGATTTCTTCCTTATCCTTCCCTAATTTTTCTTTTCCCTGTATGTAGTTACATTCCTTCCTTGCTATATAAATACCCAATTTTAGTCAGTAGAAAGATCCCACTACTGGATATATACCCAAGAAGAAATAAATCATTATATCAAAAATATACTTGCATTCAAACACTTATCATAGCACTATTGACAATGGCAAAGACATGCAGTCAACCTAAGTGTCTATCAACAGAGTATTGGATAAAGAAATTGTGATGTATATCATGGAATACTACTTAGCCATAACAAATAATAAAATTATGTCTTTTGCAGCAAAATAGATGGAACTGGACACGATTATCTTAACTGAAATAACTCCGAAACAGAAAGCCATATAGCACATGTTCTCACTTATAAGTTGGAGCTAAACAATAGGTACATATGTACACACAGATTGGGAAAATAGACATTGGAAACTATAAAAGTGGAAAAGTGAGAGGAGGGTAAGGGTTGCAAAATTACCTATTGGGTACAAAGTTTACTATTTAGATGATAATTACACTACAAGCCCAGACTTCACCACTATGAAATCTGCATTTGTGCCCCTTAAATATATAAGTGCAATTACTGGGTCATAGGCATATATTTATATTTTTAAGAAACCAAGAAACCATTTTGGAACATAATATATTTTGGTTTTAGTTTCAATTTTCTTGACAATTAATCATGCTGGGAATCTTTTCATGTGTTTACTGCCATTCATATGTGTTTTTGTTTTTTTTAAGTGTCTAAATCTTTACCCATTTTTTATTGGGCTATTGGTCTTTTTACTAGTAATTTATAAGTGTTCATCAGATATCCTGATATAAATGGTCCAATGTCAGATATATGTATTGTGGTTATTTTATTCCATGTGTAGCATTTTCATTTTCTTAATGGTTTATTTTGATGAAAAATTTTTTTCTGTTTCAAGTACAACTAATCTTTTTTTGTTTGTTCATTTCTCCTCTCTATAAGAAATACTTCCCAACCCTAAAGTTGTGAAGATATTTTTTCTATTTCTGTTAGAATTTTTAGTTATTGTCTTCACCTTTCTGTCTATGATTCATCTTAAAGTATATGGTGTGAGATAGGGATTATAGGGGTGAAAGTTATCCCATTCTTTAGGAATATCAAGGTGATAAAATAGAGAAAAAAAGCTTTTTTCAATCTTTGTATTATATTGTTGCCTTTGTTGAAAATCAATTTAGTGAATATGAGTTAATCTATTTCTGCACCATCTATTTTGTAACATTGACATTATTGTGAATCCCTACAGTGATTTCACACTCCCTTGATTTTTTTAAGATTTATAGTACATTTTAAAATCACCTAATATGTTTTCTAACTAACGAATGTCCTTCTCTAAAGTCTATTGGCTCCAAACCCATTGGCACCATATTGTAGACCATGACGTCTCTCAGAACAGCATTTTAATAGTTTTTCTTGAGGAACTGACTATATAAAATGGTTTTAAAATCTAAGAAGAATAAATAGCTCCAAAGATGTTGATTCATATATAGATAAGCACACTGAATAGATGCATGAATGGCTAAATTACAGACAAAATCTAGTAATCACAATGGACACAAGCTGTTGCTACTTCATCAGTGAGTCATATAAAAATAATTTTAAGATTAGTTAGGTTAAAAAAAAAAAAACTTAAAAAAAAATCTTGTTTTGCTTCTTAAACCTCCTGTCCAAGGAGACTTCCTTATTCTGTGTCCTAAAGTGTTTCCTTCTCCCAGCCCCCACTTCTCCACACACATATCTTTCACCTCTCCAAAACTCAGTATCTTCAGTTTTCCCTTTCCATAAGTGTATCCTTAACTTCCCACACCCAACATCTGTTTTCTTTTCTTTGTGTGGAAACCTGATCAAATTATGCATGTTTAAAAGGAAAACAAATACAAAAACCTAACCTCTCAACATTAATAAAAGTTACAATCGTGTCCCCAATTTACTGCTTTATCTTTATCCTCTATATTTAGTTGTGGTTTTTGAAATATTAATTAATATTCATTTACATCATTTACACAATCACTTGTCTTCAGATTCTCTTTCAAAATATTTGGCAATGTTTTTTCTTATTTAGCTGGAAGACCCCACTTTATTCTAAATTTTTTTCTATTTCTGTCTATTCCTCCTCAGGAATTAGAAAAATAGTTTTCTTCAGATTACTCCATTTTTTATTAAATCAAGTGCTTCAGAATATATATAATTTCTCTTAAACTGATGATGAATACTTCGGAAAATTGCACGCCTGGATTTAGATTGGTTTGTAGAACCTTCCAATACATAACACATGAATTTTGTTGATAAGTGCAAATCAAAAATTAATGAAATACAGTCTTGCTTTCAAAAAGTTCACACTCTAATGGAGAAGAAAGTAATTTACATATTTAATATTTGATAGTACATATTTAATTTCCATAATTTAAATTATGACACTGTCATAAGTTTTACAACAAATGTGGAGCACAGTGGAGTCAACCAACTTGTCAATTGCAAAAGGATAAAAATAAAGTCTAAATAGAAAATATACATTTGACCTGATACTTTAAGGATAATTAGTTTTTTACCTCCAGTAGATTAATAGGTCAAATAGCTGTCAAAGTAGAGGCACAGACACAGGCATATACGTGCATATGTATACAAAGAAAGACAAAGATACTGGACCATAAACATATCTGATAAGTTCTGAGAACCTACTAGAGTTTAGCTGATAACCAATAAAAGGCATATATGTTTGTATGTGTGCATGTGCCCAGAAGAGTCAGCATATGATAAGAATGTAGATTAAATTTAAACTATGATAAAGCCTCGCATAAATTTATAAGAATTTGTATAATCTTTTATGTGTTGAAGGATTTAAGTAAGGGAGAAATCAGAAAACTACACGATTAGAATGTTGTGGTGGAAGGAAGGGATTTTAAGTCTGCCAAGAAGGTGAATAAAAGACTAGAGGTCTAAGAAACAGGAAGCAGGTAGGACACTTAGAATAGTAATCCCCAAATGTCTCTGATCATAAGATTCAGCCAAGGCATTTGTTTAAGAACTGTCTGCTCAAGACCCTGCCTTTAAATTTATGACTCACTGGTCGGGAAGTGGAGCTGTAGGATGTAGAGTTTAAAGTTATTTTTCTTTTTTGTGGTCATGAAAATTTGGAAAACACTGAATTGGGAGATATTTTCAATAGCTATTTTCAATAGAAAGTGAGCAAGATAATCTAAGGTAGTGAATGTGGGCATGGAGAAGGGGGATACTCTCAAATGTGGGCTCTGAGGTATAATTTAAGAATTGACATTTGATTTGACAGAGTTGATTAGATTTTGGTAATGGGGAAAATGAAGGTAGGAATTGCAAATCCTCCCAAAATTTCTAGTTCCTCCTGTGTTTTCGGCAGACTCTGTGATCTCATTTCTTCATAACCTTCACACATATTCTACTCTGGCCCACTGTTTCTCAAACATACTACCGTTTCAATGTCTCCACATTTCTTGTTTCCTGGAATTCTCATTTCTAATTCATTTCATCCATGTGGCTTACTCTTCAATATTGCTCAGATCTCTGCTTGCATGTTACTTCGTCTGAGACCACCATGACCATTCCATATAAAGTAGCACGTCTATGCCCCTCTCTCCATGCTCTGTGTTAATTTTCTTCATATCACTTAATTTTTTTCTTTTTCTCCTTTTTTTTTTTTTTGAGACGGAGTTTCGCTCTTGTTACCCAGGCTGGAGTGCAATGGCGCGATCTCGGCTCACCGCAACCTCCGCCTTCTGGGTTCAGGCCATTCTACTGCCTCAGCCTCCTGAGTAGCTGGGATTACAGGCACGCGCCACCATGCCCAGCTAATTTTTTGTATTAGTAGAGACGGGGTTTCACCATGTTGACCAGGATGGTCTCGATCTCTTGACCTCGTGATCCACTTGCCTCGGCCTCCCAAAGTGCTGGGATTACAGGCTTGAGCCACCGCGCCCGGTCCCTTTTTCTCCTTTTTTAAATGATAGAATTCAAGCTCTATGAGGTCTAGGGACTTAGTACAGCTTGGGACAAGGTTAATGCTCAATAATTTGGTTAATTGATAAAGGATTCTAAGACAAACATAAAGGTTTTGATACAACCTTTAAGACTCACGAAAACGAATCTCAAATGTTGGCCTTTCAGGCACCTTTATAGGTTGTAAGAGAGATAATTTGGATATTGAGGTCTTTTCTACTTGTGACAGAAATAATACATATAGTTACACTAGTAATACATATAATACATATAGATAACACTAGTTATCTATAAAAACGACTCTCTCAAATGTCTTACATTTTCTATTTGAGAAAGAAATAACCTGTAAATATCAATGATATTTGAAAAATCTAGCCTATTCATAAGAGCAAGTTTCAATTTTCATGCATAGTGTTACATCTAATGTAAACACTGTAATATAAAATGGTCCTTCTGAATTGCCAAAAGAATTAAAATTTCAGTTCTATTTTGTATCTCCCTTAACGTAGGTACATTCTTTTTTTCAATAAGTGCTCTTACATTAAAATTACTCCTAGGAATTTTCTGTAAAATACAAACAGATTTGATATCACTTTTTAAAGAAACCTGAAAGTTCAGTTTTGTGAGTATATTTGCTTTGTATAAAACCATAGACTTCAACAGTACAGATAACAAACTATGTTTTGAATAAAAAATACAATGTGGTGATTTATTCTGAGGGGCAATGAGCCAGCATTCTGCAATTTCACATTAGATTGTAGACTGCAAAAATAAATTTCTTTTAAGAAATGAAATAAATAAGACTGATGGAAACTTTTTAGAAATGAAATCACCCACAACAAATAGGGACAATACACAAGAAATCTGTGCTATGTATTTGTGTATATATATCATTTATGGTGCAGCTGCTTTCTAAGAAGCCAGCAGAATCTGAATGTTTTGGAAGCTTAGATATTCTACATGGATATGTTTTCAAATAAAGCATATATGTATTTAATATAGTTTTATTGAGTACATTTGATCATAAATAGAAAATCTACCTTTTAGAAACACTCCAAGTATGAAAATGATGTTTTAAATATGTTCCTCAAAGTCAATTTCAGTTTTATAATATGAAACTTTCTTTCTTAAAAGACAATAGCTGTAAGACTATAAATTTGACTAATGTTGAAAAAAGAAAAAGACTGTGTGGGGTAAATCCTCAACCATAAAACAGAATCAGTTTTAGGAACTCATTCTCGTCATTACAAAATATTTGCTTTTTCATTTAACTAGAATCAGATGAGAAGATTTTTCTTTAAAAAATTAGTTTGTATATTTTCACTGAAGGAAAGTTTGGAACAAGACAATTTAGAAGTAAATATGGCAACACATACTTTTCATAAGCTAAGATTAATTAACACAGTCATGCAACAAAAATACCAGAGATAACAAAAAAAGACATAAAATAAAATAATCTATGAATGAATCCTAAATCATTCACTCATTTATTAAATATTCAGCATATCAAATGCAGCAAAATGGTCTTATAGTTTTCAAAGTTCTGACAAATAGTATTTCTACTTTCTTAAAAGGAGACTTACAAGTAAGGATTTTATATATTTTCACATTTCTTCCAACCATGATGAGATAATTAGACTTGCCCTCCCAGTACAAACGATTACAAAAGTAGAAAAAATATATTAGGTAAAAAATTTCAGGCACTGAACAATAGGAAGTAGAGAACTGAAATTGATGAGTGAAAGGAAACTCATGAGATGAGTCTTATGTTCATTCTAGATCTCTATCTGGTTATAGTTTCCTGACTGTGGCTTAGAGAGGTAGAACCTAAGCAGAATCCCACTGGTCTGTGGAGGCAGAGATTGGAGTTTGGGCTGTGAAGCAGTTGATACTTGACTGGAGAGTATGGGAGAGAGAGGAACCAAGCAGAGAAGGAGCATGAAAGTTTCCGTGGCGATGCCCCACAGATTTAAAGCTGAACTCTACAAGCTCAGGATTAAACCCTGAGCTCTAGCAAAGTGCAGTTGTTACAATGCTGAGACCAAATGGAAATATTCAAGGTTGTACAGTACTCTTAAATGTTGCAGTTCTCCTTCAACCAAAGTAGAGAAACTCTGTCATTTAGCTATAACACTAAAAAAAAAAAAAAAAAAAATCACAGCTTAGAAATGGTGATCATGCCCTAGAGTAAGGATTACTCTAGAGTCTTTGTTGCAAAGTCTACAAGCAGTATTTTACAGAAACCAATGAAGGCTTCAGTAAAGTGCCTGCTTTCCAGAAAAAACTCAAACCTTATTAAGAGTTGACTTCTTGTAATATATAATATGTAATATGTAGCATATAATGAAATGAGACATGCGAAAAGGTAAGATAATGTGCTGTATATAGAGAAAAGATGTAACCAATAGAAAGAGACCCAACTCCAAGACCTCCCAGATGTTGGAAGTAGCAGAAAAGGCTTTAATTATTATAAATGTATTTAGTTACTTAAAATGTCAATCTAGAATCCTACAGACAATATATCCTTTAAAAAGGACAGTGAAATAAATTTTTATACAAACAAAATTTGAGAGAATATGTTCCCAGCAGACCTACAATACAAGAAATGCTGAAAGAAGCTTGTCAGGCAAACTAAAAAGGGGGCTAGGTGGAAAATGAGAGCTATAATAGGAGATAGAGTGTAAGAAGTGGTATGCATTTAAATATATAAGACTAACTATTTTTCTTAATTTCTTAAAAGACAAATGACTAAAGTACATATTACAATTGTTAGGTAAGTTTTATATGTAGAAGTAAAATGTAAAACACCAATAGTCAAAAAGTCAGAGGAATATAAATAGATGTGTATTATTGTATGAGTCTTTAGAACTCTGAAGAGTAGAGAAGTATGAACTGTTAATATATTAATTTTAAGTAGATTGTAATAATTTAAGAGTGTCTACTTTTAAGTCCTACAACAACATTTAAAATAAAATTAAGAAGATTTATAGCTAAGCATCTAAGAAAGAAAATACTGTGGTATAAGAATCAACAAATGGTGACTGGAACAAACATAGAGTTTAGTAAAAGGCCGGCATATGCAAGTAAACTGAGAAAGTTGCCAAGATACCCATTTATTTAAAGAGAAAATGAAAATATTTTTATTAAATGGTGTTAGATTAGTTGGATATACATATAAAGAAAAATATAAACCTTTATGCCTACCCCACTTCACCAAAAAAATTAGTTTAAAAATTGTCCTAGACCTGGCTGGGCACAGTAGTTCACAAGTGTAATCCCAGCACTTTGGGATTGCTAGAGGTCAGCAGTTTGACACTGGCTTGACCAACATGGTAAAATGTTGTCTCTACTGAAAATATAAAAATTAGCTGGGCATGGTGGCAGGTGCCTGTAATCCCAGCTACTTGGGAGGCTGAGGCAGGAGAATCACATGAACTTGGCAGACATTGCAGTGAGCCAACATCATGCCATTGCACTCCAGCCTGGGTGACGAAAACAAACCTCTGTCTCAAAAAAAAAAAAAAAAAGAAAAAAGAAATATTTTAGACCTAATCTAAAAAGCTAAAATTATTATAATAAAACAAATAAGGAAATATTTATAATACAAGAGTAAGGCAAGATTCCTTAGAGCACCAAAAATATAGAAGAGAAAAATTGGTCTTCATCAAAGTGAAAAACATCTGATCTTCAAAAGACACTCTTAAGAAAATGAGAAGTAAAGACAGAGTGAGGGCAAATATTTGCAATACATAACTCTGAAAAGAGCTTATATATGGAACATACAAAGAATTCCTACAACTCTGTAATAAAAAACAAATAATAAACTTTAAAAATAACAAGAGATTTTATTGGCAGTTTACAAAAGTAGATATACCATGGGTCAATAAATACTTGAAAAAGACTCAGTCATTAATCATCAACAAATGCAAATTAAAACCACAATGACATTCTGCTTCAAAATTTATTTCAATGGCTACAATTAAGGATTTAAAATATCGATTGTGGACTAGGATGTGGCAAGACTGAATCCTTCTATATCATTCCTAAGAGTGTAAACTAGTAAAATTACTTTGAAAAACATTTGTTTCTTATAAAGTTAAATATACATCTAATTTATTTCTGTAATAAATTAGGTTGTCCTAGATCTAATCATAAAAGCTAAAATTCTAATATTAAAACAAAATAATGAAACATAAAACATAAATAATAAAACAAAAAAGTATTTACAAGGGAAATGAAAATACATCTACAAACATATTTATACATATATAGCAGTTATATTCAAAATAGCCACAAACTGAAAACAACCCATATGTCTATCTATAGGTGAGTAGACAAACAAAATGTTGGTATAGTGATAGAATAGCACTAAGCATAAAGTTTGAGAAATTGCTGATATACACAAATTTATGAATGAGATTCAAAAACACTATAGCTGAATATAAGAAGCTAGACACAAATAGTATATATTTTATGATTTAATTTATATGATGCTGTAGAATGGGCAAAACTAATCTAAGGTAACAGAAATAATATCAGTGATTTGGAGGTTTAGGGGTTGGTGAAGATTTTTTGCAAAGGAATAGGGAGCTTTGTTATGACATAAATGTTCTCTATCCCGTTTGTGTTGTGTGGTAGACAGAATAATGATTCCCCAAAGATGTCCAAGTCCTAATGGCCAGAACCTGTGAATATGTTACCTTACATGGCAGGAGAGACTTCCAGATACAATTAGGTTAAGGATCTTGGGATGGGGAGCTTATCCTAGATTATTTAGCTTGACCTAGAGTAATCACAAGGCTCCTTATGAGAAGGAGGCAAGAAGATCCAAGTTACAAAAGTAAATATGATGACCGAAGATATGTAGATGAAGAAAAGGGCCATGTACTAAGGAATGTCAGACAACCTCTAGAAGGGAAGGAAAATCTCTGAAAATGCAAGGACACTGATTCTCCCCAACAGGCTCCAGAAGGAACCAGACAGGCCCAAAGATTGATTTGGCATTATAATACTCAGTTTAGGATTCCAGACTTTAGTATAAGTTATAATCACAAATGTATGTTCTATTTGTTACAGGAGCAATAGGGTACTGTAATAGGTTGTTGTTACATGGGCGTATAAGTTTATTACAATGCACTGAATCATACAACTGAAAACCTTGTGTATTTAATTGTATGCAAATTATACCTCAATAAAGTTGATTTTCAAATATACTGAAAGAAGTCTGGATGGAATTTTTTTTCTACATGGATAATATTCTCTATCTATCATGTCTAATAGAGTAGACGCTTACCACATGTGACTACTAAGCATTTTAATGGAGGCTAGTCCAAAATTGTCAAGCACCATATAAACACTGGATTTTGTAAACATAGTACAAAGCAGTAAAATATCTCATAAATAATATTCATAGTAACTACATGCTGAAATTATGTTTTGTATATATTGGGTTAAGTTAAATAAACTATTAAATCATATTTATTTATTTATTTTCTT
This sequence comes from Aotus nancymaae, assembly GCF_030222135.1. NCBI lineage: Eukaryota > Metazoa > Chordata > Mammalia > Primates > Aotidae > Aotus > Aotus nancymaae. Next base: position 77,031,288 of record NW_026988425.1, read on the forward strand.
TTTGTAATGTGGCTTCTAGAAAATGTAAAATAATATGTGTAACTTACATGATATTTCTAGAAAACAGATTCACACCTAGTTAGAATGAGATTCTAGGAGGGAATTTATCCTTGAAAAATTTTCAGGATAAGAAGAAGTAACAAAGGAAAAGAAGACTGCAAAACAATGAGAAAATAAATTAAAAAACAGCAGAAGTAAGTCCTACTTGTCAATAATAGGAGTGAATGTAAATGAACTAAACTCTCTAATAAAAAAGCAGAGAGGGCTGAAGTGGCTGAACAGTGTAAAACACCAGCCTCAATGATCTGTTGCCTATAAGAAACACACTTCACCTATAAAGACAAACATAGGCTGGAAAAAAAGATATGAAAAAGATATTCCATGTCAATGAAAACCAAAAAAGAGCAGAAGTAGTTATACTTAATTAAGACAAAATATATTTCAGGACCAAAACTATAAGAAGGGACAAAGAAGGTTTCTATATAATAATAATAAAGTGTCAATTCAGGGAAAGTACATAACAATTTTAATTATATATGCACCCAACACTGGAGAACCCAGATATATAAAGGAAACAGGCCCCAATACAGGAATAGCTGGAGAATTCAGCACCCCACTTTCGGCATTGGACAGATCTTTCAGACAGAAAACCAGCAAAGAAACATCAAATTTAATTCATACTATACACCAAATGAATCTAAACAATATTTATAGAACACTTCATTGAATGGCTGAAAAATGCATATCTTTTTTTCCCACAACACAAAGATCATTCTGAAAGATAGACTATCTGTTAGGTCACAAAACAAGTCTTTAGACATTCAAATAAATTTAAATAATGTTAAGCATCTTCTCTGACCACAATGAAATAAACAAGAAATCAATGACATGAGGAATTTCAGAAACTATACACACACACGGAAATTAAACAATAAGCTCCTGAATGACCAGCAAGTCAATAAAGAAATTAAAAACAAAATTGAAAGATTTTTTTGAAACAAATGATAATGGAAACAACACACCAAAGCCTACAGGATACAGAAAAAACAGGACTAGGAGGGAAGTTTATAGCCATAATGTCTACATTAGAAAAGAAAAGAAACTTCAAATAACCAATCTAGCAATACATCTTAGAGAACTAGAAAAGGAAGCCCAAACCAAACCCTAACTTAATAAAGAAAAAAAATAATAAAGATCAGAGCAGAAATAAATGAATATAAAATGAAGTCATCAATACAAAAATCAATAAAGCAAAAATTTGGTTTTTGAAAAAGTTAACAAAGGTGATGAACTTTTGGCCTGACTAAGAAAAAAAGAGAGAAGATCTAAGTAAATAAAATTAGAGATGTAAAAGAAGACATTACAACTGATACTGCAGAAAAGTGAAGAATCATTAGTGGCTAACTATGAACAACTATATGCTAGTAAATTCGAAAATCTAGAAGACATGAGAAAGTTCTTAGACTCATACAACCTACCAAGATTGAACCTGGAGGAAATCCAAAACCAGATTAGACTAATAACAAGTAACAAGATTGAAGTCATAATAAAAATCTCCCAGGAAAGAAAGACCCAGGACCCAATGCCTTTGCAGCAGAATGGTAGCAAACTAACTAATAGCAATCCGACTGAAACTGTTTCAAAAAATAGAGGAGGAGGGAATACTTCTAAACTCATTGTATGAATTTTAGATAAGCCTATATCCAAATGTAAATATAAATACTTTACAATGCCAAATTTAAAGGATATTCACATTACTATGGCTATGATTTTATGCTATTTGTGACACTGTTTCGTTAGTCCTGATAGATTACAATGATAATGTCTTTCATTAGCACAGATAGCCAATTGTCTATGGAATTGATTTTTTTAGCTTCATGAATAGTCTACTAATGGTGAGTAAATTACCTACAGAGTCCCCCACTTCCAACCAGCTGTTTTGTAAATAAGTAGGCTTTAAATTTACTAAATAAAAAAATAAGTGGTTATAGTATACAATTTTTTTTTAAATGAAAAGATAGTTGTTGAAATGGTGGTCCATAGATAACAACTATTGGCTTACATAGATTGCAATAGAAAAGACTAAAATTTACTAGATTCTAAACCAAATATATTCACATCTATTTACAGGTTTAGATTTGCGCATTTCCAGAAGTACTTTGCATGGAAAAGAATGCTATGGAATAATACTGCTTACTAATCAAGTATATCCATACTTCCCATTCTCTCAACACCAAAATGGATGAAAGATACATATTTAAATGATATAAGGAGGTTCTTTTCCCATCTCTGGTAATTAACAGAATAGAGCACTCATTATAATTGCCTTTAAAAATTGTTTTCTTTAATTTCCATATAACAGAGGAATTCCCTTATACACAAAAAATTGATATATATTTTAAGATTTATTCATAAGTATAGTAAATCTATGTTTTTCAACTTTCATAAAAATCAAGAGAAAAGCTAGAACCATTTGCTACAATAAAAACTAAGTTCAAAACTATCAGTATAATAAAAAGGAAAAACATCTTATTAAAATATATTTTTTTCCAGCTACTACCACAATTAAAAAAATATCAAGTCCTGCACTCAAGAAACTAACCAACTCCCCAAGAAGACAGATGCATGCTGATATAGTTTGACTGTGTCCCACCCCAAATCTCATCTTGAATTCCCATGTGCTGTGGGAGGGACCTGGTGGGAGGTAATTGAATCATGTGCATAGGTCTTTCCTGTGCTGTTCTTGTGATAGTGAATAAGTCTCATGAGATCTGATGGTTTGGTAAGGGGGAGTTTTCCTGCACAAGCTCTTTCTTTCTTTGCCGCCATCCACATAAGATGTGACTTGCCTCTCCTTGCCTTCTGCCATGATTGTGAGGCCTCTCAAGCCATGTAAAACTGTGGGTCCATTGAATCTCTTCCTTTTGTAAGTTGCTCAGTCTCAACTATGTCTTTATCAGCAGCATTAAAACAGACTAAGACACGTGGGTAGATGTCATCCAAGGTGAAGAAGAATAAGATAGAGCCCAGGAATATTGTCGTTGGAAAGATATCTTGTTAAGGGAAATCTGCTTTGTGTCAAGTCTGAACATTTTTATTCTAACAAATACTTTCAAGGCAATATTAATTGTTGAATAGTTTGAAGATTACTCTTTGAAAGTCTTAGAGCAAAACTTAAAAGGCATATTTTTTAAAAACCGACTATAATAGTGTATTTAATAGAGAGCATAATTTCTGAAAAAACCTTCACCACTATACAGTATATTCATATTGCAAAATTGCACCCATTAAATTTATACATATAAAAAATACAAAAACCCAAACCAAAAATGTCAATTTAGTCGAATAACATTTTGCAATAAAATTTTTGGTCTGGAAAATAAAAGTATACACCATAAGTCTCAAAAAAAGATACTGTTCAATTTAATTTAGGCATATATTATCAATCTGATAAAGTATTGTTTCAAGGTAAAAAACACTATTGCTAAGTGTTTTTCCAAAATAAAGCATTTCAATCAATGTTTCATATATTAGTAGCAGATTGATAGCATCATCTACTTTCATTTCAAAAAACTTTCTGTTGAAGGGGACTTTGACTTAACAAAGTGATACATGAACTTCTTGTTTTTGGTTTGCAATCTGAAAACGGAAACCTGTAGCATTCAATCAGTATTTATCTGGGGGCATTTTGTCCAGAGGCTTTAGTAGTACCAAGAAAAGAGAAAAATAAGATTGACAAACTGTGGTTAGCACATGGTCCACCTAACCTTGTAATAATGTCATTTAATTTCAAACCCGAGTTTCTTATTTTAAAAAGCGGGGAGAAACAAGGTATGTAGATGGACATATGGGGAGAAATAGGGAATCGTCCAGAGCTTTCACTATTGCTGGAGAGAAATGACTTTGAGAATTCCTATCTTAAAATGCAGATCATATCATGAATGGGGAGGGGATGAAGAGGGCCAGCATGGAAGTGGTGGCTACAGTTGATTAAGCTGGGTCAAGGTTCAGCAGTCCCTAGGAACAAATGGTGGTGTGAAGGGATCACAATGGGCTGGCCTTTGATCTCACTGAGAAATAAAACGTTTTTACAACTTTAGTGTGCAAGATTGTTTTTCTAATGATTAAATGGAACTCTTACAACGAGAGAGAGAGAGAGATTCACTTTGATGGGGCAGAGGAATTTATCTTGATCATTGCTGTTTTGCAGTCTATCTCAAAGTGCATGGCCCACAGAAGGCTTGTAATTAGTTTTACCATCAATGGCCTAAAAACTCTCTACCAAAATTATAGCAATAACATGCTGCATAATTTGAGTAACTACCTCTCATCTGTAAAATGTGCAACTTTAAAATGTGTGACCATCTTCAAGTGTTGTTTTGAGGATGAAATAAAATGAGACTATAAAGGGTACTCTGATGTACTATATAAATGAAAGAAAGAAATAAGATAAATCTGCCTGTGTTACAGCTTCTCATATAAGTAAAGATAATAACCATATATGGCTAAAATACTATTGCTGAATATCTTATTTGCATTACTCTAATAGTAAAAGAGCCAATTAAATGTAAAGGAACCTGCATTTTAGTACTGGAATTTTTAAAAGTTATTTTCATTTGGATTGAAAAATGTGTGGCAAATATTGTCTACTTTTTTACACCAGTTCTTGATAGATTACATCAATGCTTCTTAGTGATGCACCCTACTGTGAAAACAAAACAAAGCATACACAAAAAACTTTCACTAAGATTCATAGCATAATCTAACATTAAATTCAAAATTATTCATGCTCTCCTTTGGCATAGTGGCATAAAAATATATAATAAGACTAATTCTATGGATAAATTATGGAATATGCAAAATGGCTCTATTTAGAAAAGTTCTTGGTAACTTTTATGGTTAATTTACTTTACGAGTTTCATCAGGGCATCCTTACTAATTACACAGAATGTGTGTGCCTGTGTCATGAAAATAAATTTGCCTAAGGTGTCTTTAATAAAATATATTGCAAATTTTCTTGAGGCCTGTTTCTACACCTACTGTTTAACATCTATACTATAGAAGTGTGTTTATTTTATCAGTTTCAAAATTTACTTTCGGCTTTGTTGATACTCTCTATTAATTCTATTTTTTATTTCATGTATTTCTATTTTATTTTAAATAATTTTTTATTACTTAAAAATAGGTATGCATGAGCACCATATAAAATTCAATATGTGCATGTTGGTATTCAGTGAAATGTATGTTATCTTTTCAGCCTGTTCCCAGTTCTGTTACCCTCTTTAGAGGAAATCACTGTTACTAGTTTTTTGTTTGTATATTTGTATACTGCCTCTGTAAAATTCTGCTTTAGCTACATAGATGAGTATACATATATTACAAGTATAACATAATACTTGTAATAAGTATATTATACTTGTAATATATGTATACTTATCTATAAAGTTTAATACATAGATAAGTATACACATATTATTCTCTATATAAATGAAATCATATCTGTACACACTATTTTATACCTTGATTTTTTTCTCTTACTATTTAGCTGTAACAGAGTTTGGCAAACTGCAGCCCACAGATCAATTCTAGCCCATCTTTTGTTTCATGAGAATGAAGCCACGCTCATTTATTGCTGTCTTGTTTATGGCTGCTTCCATGCTACCAAAACAAAACTGAATAGTTGCAGCAGAGACCTTATGGCCTCCAAAGACTGAAATATTTACTCTGGCACTGTACCGAAAAAAAACTATTTGCTGATCCTTGATCTAGAAGGTCTTTTAATACTTGTATATGTAGGGGTATCCAACACTTTTTAAAAACTTTGTAATAGTCCACTGGGAAAAAGGGACATAAACATTTTTATGTTTTTTATTTTTTGTTTTTTTAACTTTTATTTTAATCCCATGGGTACATGTGCATGTTTGTTATGTAGGCAAACTTGTGTCATGGTGGTTTGTTGTACAGATTATTTCATCACCCAGGTACTAAGGCTAGTACTCATAAGTTATTTTTCCTGATCATCTTCCTCCTCCCACCCTCCACCCTCTGAAAGTCCCCAGTGTGTGTTGTTCTCTATGTGTCCATGTGTTCTCACCATTTTTCTCCCACTTATAAGTAAGAACACGCAGTGTGTTTTTTTTTTGTTGTTGTTTCTGCATTAGTTTGCAAAGGATAATGGTCTCCAGTTCCATCCATGTCCCTGCAAAAGACATGATCTCATTCTTTTTGATGGCTGCATAGTATTCCATGGTGTATATGTGTAATAACCTAGTTTGTGTTAGCCTAACTGACTCCATCTCAGCAGTAAGCTCCAGCTTAGCTTCTCCCTCCCTGCCTCGGCCCCCTCAGGTGCATTACTGGGTCAGGCTGCACTCAAAGCTTTGAACTGTTAAGAGTGGTTCACACTGTTCACAGTACCTGTAACCATTGTAACTGCATCCTGCTTGGCAAGTCTACCTGCTATTGTGAATACTTTCCTTGGTAATTGATTGTATGGAAAGTTCCCCCTGTTACCTTCCTTGATGATTGTATGGAAATACTCGTAGCAACCAACAATCCTGGGAACCTCCTGCCCCCTGGTTACCAGCTTCCTTATCTGTAAAATTCTGCTTCAGCTAGGCTCCCCCTCCCCTACTTACATCAAGGTATAAAGGAAAATCAGGCCCCTTCCTCGGGGCCGAGAGAATTTTGAGCATTAGCCATCTCTCCGTCACTGGCTAATTAATAAAGTACTCTTAATTTGGAACTCAGAGCATAGTGCTTTCCTTCTACCTTGCTTGGATACAAGACATGTGCCATATTTTGAAGCTAACTTTATAGATACAATATGATATGATACTTTATATTATATTTTTTGACTGTAGTTTTTGACTGTTCTCTATGAACATTAACAAAAATAGTGTTTTCCTCCCTACCTCTGCTTCTTAAACTTCTTCCCCTCTACCATCTTATTTTAATTATAGTTTTTCACTTAATTATCAGTTTAAGATAATATTTGACCTCAAAGTATAAATTATGCAAATATCAAAATGCTAAACTAATTTCTACCTTCTCTCCTCAAACTTTCTCTACATTTTCAACTTACATAATTGAGATTCTTACTGTCTGGATTTACAAGATTCACATTTTTCTGTAGAATCAAAATGCCCCATTTGTTGTAGTCCCAGTCTTTCAGCAAATGAGAAGCAATGCTTACTTTTTAGTATGCCTGCTACAGTTTTTCTTCCTCTGGAAATCTTCTCAAGACTTACACATAACAATGATATTATTTTAAAACTTGAATATTTAATTAAAAAGCCAAATGCCTTTCATATCAATTAAGATGATCTGGTTTTTATCTTCATTCTGTCATCTGGAATATTATATATAATAATTTTGCTGTGATAAACCACCTGTATAATTGGCATAACCCTACTTGGTTGTGCTGTATGAATCTGTTAATATGTTTTAGATTCAGTTAATTGAAGAGTTTTTGCATTTATTCATGAGTAGTATTGGTCTGCAGTTTTGTTTTTGTTTTTTGTAATGCCTTTGACTTTGGTTGTAGGTTAATATCGGCTTCATAGAACAAATTAGGAAGTGTTCACTCCCATTTCTCAGAAGAGTGTGAAAAAGATTGGTGTTAATTTGACTTTAAGTATTTGGTAGTATTTACCAGTTAAATAATTTGACCCTGGGCTCTTTTTTTGTTGAAAGTTGTCTGCTTATAGAAGCAATCTCTTTATCTGTTCTAGGTGTATTCAGTTTTATATTTCTTCTTGAATTATTTTGATAGGGTCTGTGTTTCTAAGGAATTTATCCATTTCGTGTAGGTTATGCAATGTGTTGGTGCACAATTGTTCATATCATTATTCTCTTAAAATACTCTTTAATTTCAATAATGGTGGTAGTAATATCCTCATGTCTGTTCCTGATTTTAGTAATTTGAGTCCTCTTTTTTTTGGAGGTTCACACTAGTTAAAAGTTTGTCAATTTTAAAAACCTTTTCAAATAGCCAACTCTTGGTTTTGTTTATTCTTTTTATTTTTCATTTCACTATTTGATCTCTAATCACTATTATTTTCTTTTCCTAGTTTTTTATTTTGTCTGCTCTTTTTTTTCTGGCTCATTGAGGTGTAGAGCTGGGTTGTTTATTTGAGACCTTCCTTCCTTTTTAATGTGGCATTTATAGCTATACATTTTTGCAGTCGCCCAAATAGTGTGTTTCCTTAAAATTCACATGTTGAAACCTAATCATCAAGGTGACAGTGTTAGAAGGTAAGGCCTTCTTACTGAGTGAGAAGGGTTCCCAGAGGGGGAAAACCAGAAAAGGAAGTCGTTCTCACACTGAGTGAGAGAATCCAGAAAGATGGAATCCAGGAGAGGAAAGACAGCTTCCACAGTGAGTGGAAGGGAATAGAGAGAGATGGAGTTTAGGAGAGGAAAAGCAGCTTCCACACTGGGTGGAAGGGAACTCCAGAGGGGAAATCCAGGGCGGGAAAGAGGGCTCCCACTATATGGGAGGGGATTTCAGAGAGCTAGAAATCCGGTGTGGGTGAAGGAGCAGGGGAATTTATCCTGGAAGAAGTTCCCACCTCCCCAAGTTCTTCTGGCCAATGAAAGGCGTGCCTTCAAACTTCTGCTGGGGTGATTGACTCTTAGTTTCTTCCCATGCTGGCAAAATTTAAACATTAAATTTCTCGTTAAATTTCCAAGATGAAGATGTATGAGAGGGGAAAAAATATGGCTCTGGGAAGTTCTTGCCCTGGAAACTCCGTCCCGTTGTGGACCCGAAAGAGAGCACATTCTCTCATTATTTTATGTACTAATGGCCCCAAAGCACCAAGGTGGTGATGCTGGCAATTCAGTTATGCAAAAGAGAAGCTGTAAAGTGCTTCCTTTAAGTTTAAAAGTGAAAGTAATAGATTTAATGACAAAAAATTGCATGCTGAAGTTTCTAAGATCTACAGTAAAAATGAATGTAATATCTGTAAAGGTGTGAAGAAGAAAAAAACTATTTCTTCACTATGTATAAGTACTATCAGTGGTTTCAGGAATCCACTGGGGATATCTGAACATATCCCCATGATAAGGGGGTATGAATATAATGTCCTTCTTTGTCTCTTCTAATCATTTTTGTATTTAAATGTATTTTATCTAACATTAGTATAGCCAATACAGCTGTTTTTTGGTTTCCATTTGTATGAGATATATTTTTCCACTTTTCAATTTCATATTATTTGGGTTTTGGGATCTAAAGTGAGTCTTTTATAGACAATATATAGATGGATAATTTTTTAAAAGCCATTCTTCCAGTCTCTGCCTTTAAATTGGAGCATTTAATCTGTTTGTTGTAATGTAATTACTGATAAAAAAGAAATTACTTCTGCCATTTTGCTATTCATTCTACATGTCTTTGTGTTACTCCATTTCTCCATTTTTATTGGATAGATAAAAATGCCTTCCTTTTTATTGGATAAATATTTTCTATTGCACCATTTGAATTCCTTTTCTCATTTGTTAAACAATGTACTTTTTAGTTATTTTCTTAGCTGTTGCCTGAGCATTATAATTGATGTATTAATTTATAACAATTTAGCTCAAACAAGTGCCAGCTTACCTTCAATAGTGTACCAGACTTTGCTCCTAGATAGCTCTACTATCTCTTTATTTATTGTCACAAATTACATGCTTATATATTTTGTGTCTATCACCATACATTTATATTTACTGTTTTACGCTTTTGTTCTTTATATCAGGAATAAAGAGTAGTAAACTCAAACTACATTACTATGGATATCTATTTTTATCTTTGTAACTATGGTTTTTGAAGTTCTTTATTTCTTCATGTAGATCTGAATTACTGTTTAGTGTCCTTTCATTTCAGTCTCCCTTTTCTTCCTTTTATATCTCTCCCTCTTTTCTACACTTTCATTTCTTTTTGTCCTGTTTCTCTTGTCCTCATTTTATACCATTGACATCATTAAAAGTATATTCCATAATCTCTGTTTTCCTTAAATACCATGTTTTCAAAACTTTACCAAAATTTCTCATATATTAATTTCATCTGAATAAATTAGTCTAGTGAGGATTGGTTTCATTTTCTGTCTCTCCTAACATCAGCTGTCTTCTTCTGTTCACATTTTTGTTTGGAGGCTTATTTTTCTCTCTTATTTTCTTTCAACTTTACATACGTTTTGTTGGTTTTTCAATTATTCACATCTTTTTAGACTCCAAATTCCTCACCAGGCCTGTTATTGACAGATTAGTGCTCCTGCAGTGCAATGCTATTGGAAAATTTTCAGAACTTGATTACTGATTTAATAAGTGGGCTGTTGAGTTTCTGTCATGAGACTGCCCTTTTTTCTGCCTCTGTGAGCCAGCAGCCTCACTTAAGATTAGCCACAGGTAAAGGTTTGCAATAGATTTCTTCAGCCTTCTTTACTGAACCCTTGAGGCCAGTCTCAATCTTCGTTTCAAGTATCAACTTGACTCTGAGCCCTTGCCTTGTATAAAGTAACTTTTATGTCTGTTACTCTGAGGAAGCTCATGCTGGGTCTGTCTACTTGCTTCTAAACAACATGAAGGCCAACTTGCTTATAGTTCAGCTCACCTCATGACTCAGATGCATTTCTGTTCCATTTGGTTCACAGAGACATGACTATTTTATAAGCCTGATTATGTTCCTTCTCTCATCTGTTTTTTTTTTTTAACTATCTATTACTGCTATGTGTCTCAGAGCAGGAGGAGTGTCTATATGCAAGATCTTACAGAATCAAGCTTACTATAGAACTAAGATCTATAATAGAATCATAATTGAGAAGTGGAATTATTGAATTCCTGATATGTTTTGAGTTTTTCTTACACAGAAGAATATCAATACAAGGGAGGTCAAACATGCCGTCCTACTGCTCTACTGACTATCTCTCTTATCAATGAAACACATCAATAATTGATTCCAGTATGTTTTTCCATTTGACCTGAATACAGCATTAGATATTTCTTAAAACAAAAAAATACAAATCAGGATTGGCATAAGAAATAAAACATATTAGTCATTGTGTACAAGATTGTAATATTTTCATGTAATTTATGACTCTAAAATCTCTACTCATTTTTTAAAATTTTCCCTTATTTTGGTTTCATTTTTTTTGCCTGATAATCAGGCAAGAACTCATCTGCAATTCTTGTTTTCTTACTATAACTCCCACTGTCCTACCTTATCAAATTTGAATTATTTCCTATTTGATATTCATGAAATTTAGCTTTACTATCTTCCTAGCTAACAAAGTAATCTCTGAACAAAATATGCAATGTAGAATATGCCATCTTTTCAGGATAATATATTTGTGTAATGAGTGTCATTTGGAAATAATACTCTGAGCTATACAAAGAAATGAAGACCCAGTGTTTTGAGATAGTTTATCTTTTGTTGTCCCTAGTATTAGAATATTTATATAAGCCCTTCTTTCTGAATAACATAAACACTTAAATCTATTCCTAAGTGAATATCTAATTCAAATTATGTAATTTTGTCCTATAAATCCAAAGTGAAAAAAAAAATAAAAATTATTATGAAGAAATGTGGTAAAAATAATTGTGGTTTCTAGTAATTGGCAAAAACCTAGATTATTTAACATTTTAATGTTTCACCATTTATTTCCAGTATTAAATGGGGAAGGTGATACTAGCATATATTAGTAGAAATTTGAAAAACATACACTTGAGTATCTTTAAGATATTCAGTGTTGCTCAAATCTTTAGTGAAGGATTGATTTTAAAAGATTAGGCTCAGCACTTGACATTTTACTAAGACCCTAAACAGTCTTAAAAATAATTTTAGTCTTTATGTGCTAGCCTATACAGATAAATAAATGAAAACACAAATTTTCTGGACAAACTTTTATTTCTGACTTCATACTCTTTGGAAAGAAGAAATTACACAGCAGCACCACCCACAGCTCTGAAGTTTTCTAGCTCTGTCCCCAGTGATCCCTTAGAGACTGTAGTCCTGTGCAAGTTCATCTCCAGTGGTTCCAGAATCACCTTTGAGTGATTATCTGAGATATGCTAAGAGAGCTCAATCTCTAACGTACAAAGATGAAATTCTTCATTTCTCCTTTCCTAACTTGATACTATCTTGAAATATTGCTGCTATCCAAAGTGGTAAGTCAGTTCTCAAATCCTCTAAATGACCACTTTTTCTGATATCAGGAGGTCATGGCTGGTGCTCCTGATGCTTCCGGTACTCAAAGCCCCAAACACTACAGTAGGAACCAATTGAAATTCTATGATTAATGCTTATGTTCCTCAGCAGCAGAATAACTGTCATCTCTAAATCAGGATAACTTTTTAAATGGTAGTAAATATTTCACAGAAATTTAGAGAGGTATATTTTAGTTTGTAGAATCTTGATTGCTGGGTTGAATGTGATTCTATAGGACTTATTTGGGGGCAATGCTGAGAAACAGATAATCGTCCTTCTCTTCTGATGTCTTACTTCACTAGCTTAGACCAAACTCAGGAAGCTGCTAGGTCTTGTTCAGTAAGGGCCCCTACCTTCCTGCCTCATCTTGTTCATTAGTCATATTCACTACACACATCTAGATTTTAGTCAGCCTTTCTCATGGACTGGCTATGTGGTCTCATAGTTTAATCGAAATTTTTTGAAGAAAATTTCTTATTATTGAACAGAGATAAAAATGGCTCTGTGACAAAATGCATTTTGATATTTTATGCTAAAATTCATAATATAGTTGGGTATCTACAAAGTGATTATTGAGTTAAACTTTATTCCAAATTTCATTTGATAGACTTTTAAAAAATTATTGAAGAAGAGATCAGACTATAATAAGCTATTGACTATCAAAACATAGATAATGATTTTAAATGTATAATGCCTGTCCATCTGAAGAGTATGAATGCTGAGTAGGAGTAATTAATTCTCTTTTCTAGTAAATTATGATATTCAATTAATTTCTTTTCAAGTGTTGTATCTGTTGGAACTGAAATGCTTTATAAGGAAGCATCATTGGTGACTATAGCTGCTAAATTTAAAGTTTTTCGGACAACCCCATAATGATATCTGTTTTCCAGTTTCTGAAAATAAATGCCTTGGATGTAAAATGAGAGGTATATGTTTAATTAGAAATAATTTACGTCAGTCTCAGAAGAAAGTGCCTCTCCCTAGTGACAAGGGTCACAGTATATAACTAGGTATTTTAGAAATGCTGCTTGGTAGATAACCTAGTCTTGCTTTTCTAGATGATCTCAAAGAGCTCATTAAATAGCAGGCGTCATATATTATGCTATGCATGATTTCTCAAATGCTGGAGAATTAAATCCCAGTGGTCCACTGCTTGTCCACTTCATTTGATACTGTGGTTTTGGCTTGGAGTGGCTGATATGTCAGTACCTTGACAGATAAATGACATTTGTTTAATTTAAATGATACTCATCATGCTGCCTTTTGTTCTAAAGCACTATGAGGTTAATTGAGCAGATATGAAAAATTAGCCAGGCTAAAATTGCCTCTGCTCTAAATCAGAATTATTAATTCACTGGCCTTAATTTAGAGCTTCTCCATTTTCTCTGATACACTGAATCATGTAGACCGTTTAAGGGAGAAAATGCTAAGGATAATAACCCAATTTTAAAATTTTCATGTGACTAAGAATTTCAGCATTGTCAAATTTAACAGATTTCAAATTCTAACCCTGGAAATATGACTTTTATATCTAACAATTTACCCTATTATATGGAAAGGGAAACATGAGAGTTGGTCTTATCAGTGACTTTTCATTTGCAGGTTTGCTTATGACCTTCAAAACCATTTCCCACTAAATATAATCTTTGATTTTATGAATACACAGTGTCTTTCCATTTTACACAGATAACAATGCAGTTCAGACTTCATATCTTATAGCACTATAATTAAGGCCACATTAACTGTGTTTCCATATAGTAAGTAATTACAAAGGTGATTGGAACATTTCTATAGAGGATTAGCTCAATTTATCAAGCAGTGTCTATTGTGGAATAAATGAGCAGAGGCACCCTTCAGCCAAACTATCTTCCGCCCTCTCCCTAAAGGGTATGAATGGGCTGAATAGAATTATATACTACAGTCCAATGAACTTCATCACCTATATTTAAGTGCAGTTCCCAAAGTGGGGACCACCAGGGAAGATTAAGAGTCTGTCTGAAGAGAGAGTGCTATTTCCTATTGCATCTCCTCCTTACTAGTTAACTTCTTTCCCTTCCAATGTCCAGTTTACATGTACAAATTAATCCATATCTTATATATGGATTGGGTGCTATATTGAGACATCCTTCATAGCCAGAATTGTGTTTCAAAATATCTTAAATCTATAAGGCATATATCCTTTAAATCTAAAAAAAGCAAAGCTTAACTTTTTCATGGTCTATTGTACTGTTATATATTCATGTATAGTAATATATTTTTACAGATGTATTTAAATCTCTTTTTAAATGTGTTTGTATATGTTTCTCATTAGACAGAGTTAGTGGTTTTCTGGAAGGCAAGAATTCTAGCACTTAAAACATTTGGAAATATAACACAGGTAAGCTCTGCCCTACTTCTTTATCAAGTCACTAGTATAACACCGAGTCCAGTTCTAGCCATGGAAAGTCAGTTGTAAACATGACTAATAAACAGATACATTAACCGAGCTCCAGAGAACTTGAGGCAGCAGGCATTGTAAGCAAAAGTACATAGTGAACTCTGCAGATATCATGTAATATGAGGAATTATTTACAGGTGATATTCCTCTAAGGAAAACTAAGCTTCTTTAAATTTACATATATGAATTTAGATAGAATTTTTAAATGAATAGGGGAAAAAGAGCATTGAATAAAGGCAAAAGTAATTAAAAATATGTTGTTTGTAGAGATATTGTCTTTATTGATAGTAATTTCTATCTAATGCATTTGGAGATTAAAAAAAAATTAAACAATCCCAAAAAAGCAATGTTTGACTTCTTCCAGTGATTTTTACTTTAATTTTTATTAATGATTGTTAGACCTAGAAAGCCAAAGGGCCTGATAGAATCATCTTTTGAAAAACTGTTTTTAAGTCATCTATGACAAACCCACAGCCAACATTATACTACCTGGGCAAAAGCTGGAAGCATTCCCATTGAAAACCAGCCAAAAACAAGGATTCCCTCTCTCACCAACCCTATGCAATATGGCATTTGAAGTCCTGGCCAGCCCAGTCATGCAAGAGGAAGAAATAAAGGGCCTTCAAATAAGAAGAGAGAAAGTCAAACAGTCTCTATTTGCAGATGACATGATTTGATATTTAGAAAACCCCATAGTCTTGGCCCAAAAGCTTCTTCAGCTGATGAACAACTTCAGCAAAGATTTAGAATAAAAAAAAATGTATAAGGATCGGATCCAAGATGGCCACTTAAGAGGAAGTCGGGATTGCAGCTCCGAGAGAAGGCGCAGAGGGTGAGTGGACGCCGCATTTCCAGACGGACTTTTACTGCCCACAGACCAGGAGACTCACAGGAGGAAAAGCCCCACGGGTCTCCAGCGCCGCTGGTTTGAGCGGAGTGGCCGCTCAGCCTACGCCCTGGAGCGGGAGGCAGTGGCTTCTTGCGCAGAGCGAGAGAGACAGAGTTCCCTCTGAGCCAGAAAGGGGAGCTGAAGCAGGGAGCCAAGCCAGGAGACCCCCGGGCAAGGGAGCGCCAGGAATCTCAGAGCCGCTGCTTCAGCTGACGCAGCGGCACACAGGGCAGCGGATTTTAATTGCGCGGAGAAGCTCCCCGCATTCCCAGCGCCGCTGGTTGGACCGGAGCAGCCGCTCGGCCTGCACGGGGGGCGGGGAGCAGCGGCTCCTTGAACAAAGTGAACGAGACTGTGTCCCCTCTGGGCCAGCAAGGGGAACTGTGGCAAGGGGGCAAGCCAAGAGATTACAGGACAAAGAGGGCCCCTCTGGAAACACGGCTGAACCCGGGACGGTCCAGCTCTGTGGGGGAGGGGCGTCCTCCATCGGGAAACACCCTGCAGTTCCCGGGGCAATTTTCCGTAACCAAGACAACCCGCCACTACAGAGACTCCGTCACTACAGGGGCGGGCCAGCATAGCGGAAGCAGTTCTAACTACACTCACAGGACTGCAGGGAAGCTCACACGGAAGCTGGGCGGAGCCCACAGCAGCTCAGCGAAGCCTCTGCAGGCTGAGTGTGACTAGACTGCCACCTTGTGGGCAGGGAAAACGGTAGCAACACAGCTGAAAAACATAAAGTGCTAAACCCCTGGGCCAGAACACCTGGGGAGAAGCAAAGGGGGTTTATGAGTTCAGCTGCTGCAGACTTAAAATTACCAAAATCAGAAAGACAGCAACTACAAAGTCAATAGGCGGATAAATCCACAAAGATGGGAAGAAACCAGCGCAAAAAGGATGAAAACACCCAAAACCAGAACACCTCTCCCCCTACAAGGCAGCATAACTCCTCACCAGCACGGGAACAAGACTGGACGGAGAATGAGTGTGATGAAATGACAGAATCAGCTTTCAGAAAGTGGATAATAAGAAACTTCTGTGAGCTAAAAGAACATGTTCTAACCCAATGCAAAGAAACTAAGAACCTTGAAAAAAGACTTGATGAAATGCTAACGAGAATGGACAACTTAGAGAGGAATATGAATGAATTGATGGAGCTGAAAAACACAACACGAGAACTTCGCGAAGCATGTACAAGTTTCAACAGCAGAATTGACCAAGCAGAAGAAAGGATATCAGAAGTTGAAGATCAACTCAATGAAATAAAACGAGAAGAGAAGATTAGAGAAAACAAGGTAAAAAGGAATGAACAGAGTCAACAAGAAATATGGGACTACGTGAAAAGACCTAATCTACGTTTGATAGGTGTACCTGAATGTGACGAAGAGAATGCATCCAAGCTGGAAAATACTCTTCAGGATATTATTCAGGAAAACTTCCCCAACCTAGCAAGGCAGGCCAATATTCAAGTCCAGGAAATACAGAGAACACCACAAAGATATTCCTCTAGAAGAGCAACCCCAAGGCACATAATCATCAGATTCGCCAGGGTTGAAATGAAGGAGAAAATACTAAGGGCAGCCAGAGAGAAAGGTCGGGTTACCCACAAAGGGAAACCCATCAGACTCACAGCAGATCTCTCAGCAGAAACCCTACAGGCCAGAAGAGAGTGGGGGCCGATATTCAACATCCTTAAAGAAAAGAACTTTCAACCCAGAATTTCATATCCAGCCAAACTAAGCTTCATAAGTGAAGGAAAAATAAAATCCTTTGTGAACAAGCAAGTACTCACAGATTTCATCACCACCAGACCAGCTTTACAAGAGCTCCTGAAGGAGACACTACACATAGAAAAAAAAAACCAGCACCAACCACTCCAAAAACGCACGAAATGGTAAAGAGCAGCAACACAATGAAGAATCTCCATCAACCAATGGGCAAAACAGCCAGCTAGCATCAAAATGACAGGACCAAACTCACACATAACAATATTAACCCTAAATGTAAATGGACTAAATGCCCCAATCAAAAGACACAGACTGGCAAATTGGATAAAAAGCCAAAACCCATCAGTGTGCTGTATCCAGGAAACCCACCTCACATGCAAGGATACACAAAGGCTCAAAATAAAGGGATGGAGGAAGATTTACCAAGCAAATGGAGAGCAAAAAAGAGCAGGAGTTGCAATTCTCATCTCTGATAAAATAGACTTTAAAGCAACAAAGATCAAAAGAGACAAAGAAGGACATTACATAATGGTAAAAGGATCAATACAACAAGAAGAGCTAACGATCCTAAATATATATGCACCTAATACAGGAGCACCCAGATACATAAGGCAAGTTCTTAAAGACTTACAAAGAGACATAGACTCCCACACATTAATAGTGGGAGACTTCAACACACCATTGTCAATATTAGACAGATCAACGAGACAGAAAATTAATAAGGATATCCAGGACTTGAACTCAGACCTGGAACAAGCAAACCTAATAGATATTTACAGAACTCTCCAGCCCAAATCCAGAGAATATACATTCTTCTCAGCACCACATCACACCTACTCTAAAATTGACCACATAATTGGAAGTAAATCACTCCTCAGCAAATGCAAAAGAACAGAAACCATAACAAACAGTCTCTCAGACCACAGTGCAATCAAGTTAGAACTCAGAATTCAGAAGCCAACCCAGAACCGCACATCCTCATGGAAATTGAACAACTTTCTCCTGAATGTTGACTGGATAAACACTGAAATGAAGGCAGAAATAAAGATGTTCTTCGAAACCAACGAGAATGAAGACACCACATACCAGAATCTCTGGGACACATTTAAAGCAGTCTCTAGAGGAAAATATATAGCAATAAGTGCCCACATGAGAAGAAAGGAGAGAACTAAAATTGACACCCTATCATCAAAATTGAAAGAGCTAGAGGAGCAAGATCAAAAAAACTCAAAACCTAGCAGAAGACAAGAAATAACTAAGATCAAAGCAGAAATGAAGGAGATAGAGACACGAAAAACCCTACAAAAAATCAATAAATCCAGGAGCTGGTTTTTTGAAAAGATCAACAAAATAGACAGACCACTAGCCAAACTAATAAAAAAGAAAAGAGAGAATAACCAAATAGATGCAATAAAAAATGATAAAGGGGATATCACCACAGATGCCACAGAAATTCAAACCATCATCAGAGATTATTACAAACAACTCTATGCACATAAATTAGAAAACCTGGAAGAAATGGATAAATTCCTGGACAGTAGTCTCCTCCCATGCCTAAACCAGGAAGAAGTCGAAACCCTGAATAGACCAATAACAAGGTCTGAAGTCGAGGCAGCAATTAAGAGCCTACCACCCAAAAAAAGCCCAGGCCCAGATGGTCTCACAGCCGAATTCTACCAGACATACAAAGAGGAACTGGTACCATTCCTACTGAAACTATTCCAAATAATCCAAAAAGAGGGAATCCTTCCCAAATCATTTTATGAGACCAACATCATCCTGATACCAAAACCCGGCAGAGACTCAACAAGAAAAGAAAACTACAGGCCAATATCCATGATGAACATAGATGCAAAAATCTTCAATAAAATACTGGCAAGCCGATTACAACAGCACATCAAAAAGCTTATCCACCATGATCAAGTAGGATTCATCCCGGGGATGCAAGGCTGGTTCAATATACGCAAGTCTATAAATGTAATTCACCACATAAACAGAACCAAAGACAAAAACCACATGATTATCTCAATTGATGCAGAGAAGGCCTTCGACAAAATTCAACAGCCCTTTATGCTAAAAACCCTCAATAAACTAGGTATCGATGGAACGTATCTCAAAATAATAAAAGCTATTTATGACAAACCGACAGCCAATATCATACTGAATGGGCAAAAACTGGAAGCATTCCCTTTGAAATCTGGCACTAGACAAGGATGCCCTCTCTCACCACTCCTATTCAATATAGTACTGGAAGTTCTAGCCAGAGCAATCAGGCAAGAAAAAGAAATAAAGGGTATTCAATTAGGAAAGGAGGAAGTCAAATTGTCTCTATTTGCAGACGACATGATTGTATATCTAGAAGACCCTATCACCTCAGCCCAAAATCTCCTGAAACTGATAAGCAACTTCAGCAAAGTCTCAGGATACAAAATCAATGTGCAAAAATCACAGGCATTCCTATACACCAATAACAGACTTAAAGAGAGCCAAATCAAGAACGAACTGCCATTCACAATTGCTACAAAGAGAATAAAATACCTGGGAATACAACTAACAAGGAACGTAAAGGACCTCTTCAAGGAGAACTACAAATCACTGCTCAACGAAATAAGAGAGGACACAAACAGATGGAGAAACATTCCATGTTCATGGTTAGGAAGAATTAATATCGTGAAAATGGCCATACTGCCCAAAGTAATTTACAGATTCAACGCTATCCCCATCAAGCTACCAATGACCTTCCTCACAGAACTGGAAAAAACCACCTTAAACTTCATATGGAACCAAAAGAGAGCCCGCATAGCCAAGTCAATTCTAAGCAAAAAGAACAAAGCAGGAGGCATCACACTACCGGACTTCAAACTATACTACAAGGCTACAGTAATCAAAACAGCATGGTACTGGTACCAAAACAGAGATATAGACCAATGGAACAGAACAGAGACGTCAGAGGCGACACAACATATCTACAACCACCTGATCTTTGACAAACCTGAAAAAAACAATCAATGGGGAAAGGATTCCATGTTCAATAAGTGGTGTTGGGAAAACTGGCTAGCCATATGCAGAAAGCAGAAACTGGACCCCTTCCTGACACCTTACACTAAAATTGACTCCAGATGGATTAAAGACTTAAACATAAGACGTAACACCATAAAAACACTAGAAGGAAACCTAGGCAAAACCATTCAGGACATAGGCGTAGGCAAGGACTTTATGACCAAAACACCAAAAGCATTGGCAACAAAAGCCAAAATAGACAAATGGGACCTAATCAAACTCCACAGCTTTTGCACGGCAAAAGAAACAGTCAATAGAGTGAATCGGCAACCAACAGAATGGGAAAAAATTTTTGCAGCCTACCCGTCTGACAAAGGGCTGATATCCAGAATTTACAATGAACTAAAAAAGATTTACAAGAAAAAAACAAACAAGCCCATTCAAAAATGGGCGAAGGATATGAACAGATACTTTACAAAAGAAGACATACATGAGGCCAACAAACATATGAAAAAATGCTCATCATCACTGGTCATTAGAGAAATGCAAATCAAAACTACATTGAGATACCATCTCACGCCAGTTAGAATGGCGATCATTAAAAAATCTGGAGACAACAGATGCTGGAGAGGATGTGGAGAAATAGGAACACTTTTACACTGTTGGTGGGAGTGTAAATTAGTTCAACCACTGTGGAAAACAGTGTGGCGATTCCTCAAGGACCTAGAAATAGAAATTCCATTTGACCCAGCAATCCCATTACTGGGCATATATCCAAAGGATTATAAATCGTTCTACTATAAGGACACATGCACACGAATGTTCATTGCAGCACAGTTTACAATAGCAAAGACCTGGAACCAGCCCAAATGCCCATCGATGATAGACTGGACAGGAAAAATGTGGCACATATACACCATGGAATATTATGCAGCCATTAAAAAGGAGGAGTTCACATCCTTCGTAGGGACATGGATGAACCTGGAAAACATCATTCTCAGCAAACTGACACAAGAACACAAAATCAAACACCGCATGTTCTCACTCATAGGCGGGTGTTGAACAAGGAGAACACATGGACACAGGGAGGGGAGCACTCTACACGGGGGTCTGTTGGGGGGGAGGGGGGATAGTGGGGGGGGGTGGGGAGTTGGGGAGGGATAGCATGGGGAGAAATGCCAGATATAGGTGAAGGGGAGGGAGGCAGCAAATCATACTGCCAGGTGTGCACCTGTGCAACAACCTTGCATGTTATTCACATGTACCCCAAAATCTAAAATGCAATTAAAAAAAAAAAAAAAAAAAAAAAAAAAAAAAATGTATAAAAATTACTAGCATTCCTATACACCAACAATAGACAAACTGAGAGCCAAATCAGGAAAACACACCCATTCACAATTGCCACAAAAAGAATAAAATACCTAGGAATTTTATTCAGCTAATAAATACAGCTAAGCAGGGAAGTGAAAGATCTCTACAATGGGAATTATAGAACACTGCTCAAAGAAATCGGAGAACACATAAACAAATGGAAAAGCATCCCATTCTCATAAATATGAAGAAACAATATCATTAAAATGGCCATACTGCCTAAAGCAATTTACAGATTCAATGCTATTCTTATTAAACTACCAATGACATTCTTCAGAGAACTAGAAAAAAATATTTTAAAATTCACATGAAACCAAAAAAGAGCCCAAATAGCCAAGATAATCCTAAGCAAAAGGAACAAAGCTGGAGACATCATGTTACTTGACTTCAAACTATACTACAGGGCTACTGTAGCCAAAACAGCATGGCACTGATACAGAAACAGGAACATAGACCCATGGAACAGAATAGAGAGCCCAGAAATAAGGCCACATATCTACAGCAATCTAATTTTTGACAAAGCTGACAAAAAGAAGCAATGGGGAAAAGACTCTCTATTCAATACACAGTGCTGGGATAACTGGCTAGCCATATGCAAAAGACTGAAACCGAACTCCTTCCTTTCACCATACACAAAAATTAACTCAAAAATGGATTAAAGACTTAAATGTGAAATTCAATACTCTGAAAACTCTGGAAGACAACTTAGGCAATAACATCCTTGACATAGGAATGAGCAAAGATGCCCATATCTTTGCATCGTGACAAATATGCAAAAAGCAATTGCAACAACAGCAAAAATTAACAAATAGTATCTAATTAAACTAAAGAGTTTTTTCAGAGCAAAGGAAACTATCAACCTACAGAATGGGGGGAAATATTTGCAAACTATGGATCTGACAAAGGTTTCATATTCAGAATCCATAAGGAACTTAAAGAAATTTACAAGAGGGAAACAGACAGCCTGATTAGAAAGTAGGCAGAGAACATGAACAGACACCTTCAAAAGAAGACATACAAGTAACTAATAAGCATATGAAAAAAGCTTAATATCACTGATCATTAGATAAATACAAATCCAAAGCACAATGAGATATCATCTTACACCAGTCAGAATGGCTATTACTAAAAAGTGAAAAAAATAACAGATGCTGGTGAGGTTTCAGAGAAAAGGGAACACTCATACACTGTTGGCGGGAGTGTAAATTAGTTCAGCCATTGTGGAAAGCAATATGGTGGTTCCTCAAAGAGCTAAAAGCAGAACTACCATTTGACCCAGCAATCCCATACTAGGTATATAGCCAGAGGAATGTAAACTGTTCAATGATAAAGACATTAATATGCATTGCAGCACTATTTACAATAGCAAAGACATAGAATCAATCTAAATGCCCACCAATGATGGATTGGATAAAGAAAATGTGTTATTATACACCATGGAATACTATGCAGCAATAAAAAAAGAGCTTTGCAGGAACATGAATGGAGTTGAAGGCTATTATACTTAGCAAACTACCACAGGAACAGAAAACCAAATAATACCACATGTTCTCACCTATAAGTAAGAGCTAAACCATGAGAACTTATGAACACAAAGAAGGAATCAAGAGACACTGGAGTCCATTTGAGGGAATAAGGTAAGAGGAAGGAGGGGAGCAGCAAAGATAACTATTGGGTACTGGGCTTAATATCTGACTGATGAAATAATCTGTACAACAAACTCCTGTGAACAAGCTTACCTATGTAACAAAACTTCACATGTTTTGTGAACCTAAAATAAAAGTTCTCTTTTTGTCATTATCATTTCTTAAATCATGGTTCAAGTTATATGTTTAGCAAGTATTTCTTTCATCTCAAAATATCAATCTTCTCTGGCTGGTAAAAATTGTAAAACTAGGCTGGGCATGGTGGCTCACGCCTGTAATCACAGCACTTTGGGAGGCCGAGGCCAGTGGATCACCTGAGGTCAGGAGTTTGAGACCACCCTGACCAACATGGATAAAACCCATCTCGATTAAAAATAAAATATTAGCAGGGCATGGTGCCACATGCCTGTAATCCCAGCCACTTGGGATGCTGAGGCAGGAGAATCACTTGAATCCAGGAAGTGGAGGTTGCTGTGAGCCGGGATCGTGCCATTGCACTCCCCCATGGGCAACAACAGTGAAATGCCGTCTGAAAAAAAAAAATTGTAAAACTATAACCTTGTTTTTCGGCCTTATTTTTTGAATATGTTTTACCTTTCTCTAACAAAGTGAATCCAAGCCAATAAGCCTGTTGAATACACTACATAAACTTTAAAACTTTGTTAAAGATATTAATAAGAACTTTGTTCAGAGTCTTCTCATAGACTTTAAAATCTTCTACCTCAACATATCCAATGGTATATTGTCAAACAAGTTGTGTCTGTGGCCTGTTATCAGAAGGAGAAGTTGGAATACTTCTCCCCACTGCATCTGAGTATTGGAGTTGCCAAAGAAATCACAGTGCAGTCAAGCACTGGGTGGATACACTTAACTCACAAAGAGAAGAGACACAGCAAATCAGCTTCAGTAGTGAGCATTGATCTCCTATGGCCAGCAGGCCCTAGGAACTGACACGGGGCAATTAGCCTGTACACTCTTCTTGTGCTACAACAGAAGGACTCTGTTCATTCTCGACAGGGGACAGACATAGTAGTGTAGTTGGCCAGGTGTCATATAATTCACGTGCTAAAGTAGAACAAAGAAGTATACATTGAGTTTAAAACCAGAAAAGATATTTATATACCAGGTGTTAAGTATGGCATAGGGGGTGAGGCCTCTTCATTGTTGGTTAGAAAGTGTTCCATTCTTATGTGACTGAGAGGGGTCAACGGACTACATAGAGAACTGCCTTTTCCAACATACATTTCTACCTATAAATTAAAGTTGGAAAAACCAAATAATTTTTGCTGAGGTTTAAAAAAATGTGCAAAATAAAAAAAAAATGGAATTCAATCATATGGAAAGACCAAGCTAATATGTAATTCTGAAAAAGTATATTTATAATCAAATATGGATTGCGATGAATAAAATTTGGTTTCATTGAAATGCAGGATATTTATATACACAGAAAATAACGAGTTAAATGATACAATGAATAAAAAAATTCCTCATACAGCAAAAAATCAACTACCATGAAGACAATTTGGTTTCATTGAAATGCAGGATGTTTATACATGTAGACAATAACCAATTAAATGATACAATAAAGGAGAAAATTCCTCATACAGAAACAAAAATGAACAAAGATGATAGACAATGTGGAGGGAAAAAATGACAAGGAATTCAATACAATGCCCTTGAAAGGCAGAAGAGTATAGCTGAACAAAAGAAAAGCATTTGCAAGAAAGAAAACTGTGCTTCCTTTTTTTCTTTCTTTCTTTATTATCATTAAAATTTTCTGTAGAGACAGAGTCTCACTATGTTGGCTAGGCTGATCTTAAATGCTGGTCTTAAGTGATCCTCCTTCCTCAGCCTCCCAAAATGCTGGGATTACAGGCATGAACCACTGAACTTGGGCTGCAAGAAATAAAATATCCTTGTATGGAATATTTGATCTGTATAGGTATAGGACAATGTCAATTCTCCCAAGTTTTATTATGTTAAATTATAAATATGACTTAATCACAATAAAATATGCCTGCTTTTCTAGAAGGTAAATTGAATTTAAAATTTATTCAGAAAAATAAATAAGCAAGAATAGCCTGGGAAACACTGAAAATGAAAATTGGTGGAAAAGGGTTCAAGGGTGTTGTATATTTAAGTATAACAGAGAAGAGTGACATTAGCAAGAGAGCAAGAGAAGGTCCCCCATTCATATCTTTCCACAGCCAAAATAATTTTGTAGTGATCCATGAACAAAAGTGCCTTTGTGGGAGCCTTGGTATTCAGATAGGAAATTGTGAAAGCGCAAGGGACCGCAATACCTAAGAGGGGCATTTTGAGAAGGCAGACCTGTGCTCAGGTAGTAGAATCACCAAGTGAGTTTCCTGCTCCAGACCAGAAAACTGTTACATCCCCCTGTGGAATTGGCTACTTGCACACTTGGCCTTGATCCTGCTACCGCCTGAGAGAAATGGGAAGAGCCAAACCCACTCGTGTCTCAAGTTACAGACATAAGTGCCAATCTCTGTCCCAGCTGTGGACCCTGAAGTGGTCCTGAAATTCAGCTTCAGCTCCTCTCAACTACAGTTTGAGAGTAAGCCTGTTTGCACAGGATGTAAAGGGAAAAATGTCCATATGAATTGCCAGAGCAGTCTTGCTGATTTCAGTTCTACAGCAGATCCTGAAACTACTCCAAAACTCAACTTCAGCACCTCTTATCTTCAGTTTGAAAAGAGACCAAATGAGAGACATGTCTGCCCATGGCCCCAGAGGCAGGTCGCAGAGCTTGGTCTTGGTTGTGGACTCTGAAGTATCCCTGTGACTTGGTACTAAGCTCTTTCAGCCACAGTCCTGGGCCCGTATTTTTTGTCCAGGGACTCTACAAATGACCCATTGGGAGCCCTCCCAGGGATCCAGAGAAAGGGATCTGTGTACCTGATAAGGGTCCACTGTCTGGATTCTGAAGCAGACCCTCATTCCAATGCCAACTCTAGTGGTCAAGATTCTGGAGGTAATTCAGTTCCCCCAAAGACCAGACAGGACCCACACTTACTACAGTCCATGTACTTTGGCCTACCAAGTGAAGACCCCACTGTAAACTCAGCATCAGCTAGATGATCTGGCTCCAACTTTACTTGACTGTGATCCTGGAAGCAATGCTGTTAGCCTGTGGACCTCAGAGAAGAAGGCCTTTACCTGCCTAAGCCAGTCTGTAAAGACTGAAAGAGGATTTTTCTCTTTCAAATGCATAGACAACAATACAAATTTATATCAATAATGAGGAATCAGGTAAATGTGACACCCTCAGATGAAACCAGTAAAGCCCCAGTAACTTCAAAGAATTCAAAACAACTATTTTAAAGAAACTTAATTAGATGCAGAAAACACAGATAGACCAATAAATAAAGACAGAAAAATAATGCATGAACAAAATAAAAATTTAATAAAGAAATAGAAATTACAACAAAGAACCAAACAGAAATCATGGAGATGAAGAAGACAATGACAGAAATAAAAAAAATTCTGTAGAGAACTTCAACAGAAAACTTGATAATGTAGAAGTAAGAATTAGCAAACTCAAATGCAGATCATTTGATGTTAGGCAATTTGAAAAAGTGAAAAAGAAAAAAATGTAAAGAAAGCATAAGGGACACATGCTATCAAGCATACAGATGCAGAGATTATAGGAGTTTCAGAAAGTGAAGCGAGAGAGAAAGTGACAAAAAGTTTATTTAAAGTCATACTGGCTGAAATTTTCCAAATCTTGGGAAGGATATGGACATCCAGATCCATGAAGAAAATGAGTAAAAAAAAGGATGTAATTCAATTCATGAGAATTACAATGGTAGATTAGATTGCCAACATCTGAATAAACTAATTTTAACATCTCTAAATATGTGACAATCAGACATGCTGTACCTCCTGGTATAACACAATAAGTACACAGTACCGCCTATGATGTGTTTTTGCTAAAAATATTCAACCTAAATCTTATGCCACTAAATATATATACCCATTTACAGGCAATTTATGGGCTAAAGAAACATGTTCAATGACCTAATGTGGAAGCAGTAGGCCAAATCTAAAACGTGGGAAATTCTATAAGGCAAATCAGCTTGTCTTCAACAAATAAATTCTGCGAAAAAATAACAGGGCCATGGGAACAGTATAGATGAAAAGAAATTGTGTAAGGGGTGTTTTAAGCAAACGCAATACATTGAACTGATGTGAATCTTAATTTCATCAAACCAAAAATCAGGACTACTTAGACACAGATTAGGTGCCAATTAACACTAAATAATTACTGTTGACTTGATTAAGTGTGATAATTGTGTTGTGGTTAGTTTAAAAAATATTTTTTAGAGCTATTACATTGTGAAGTTATTTATAGGAGGGTTTTGCTTTAAAACACTGAAGCAAAATAGGTGGGAAATAGACAAGAGATTAGGAAACTGATAAATGTTGAAATAAATGTGATCAGTTTATTATACTATCATTTTTATTTTCTTATATTTAAACATTTTCATCATAAAATGAAAATATTCAAATATACACAACAAAAGCTGTGCTGCTGAGTCATATGCCATCAATTTAAGCCAGAGCTGGGAATGGGTGACTAATTGGCAACAATGGAACCCACGCGGTAGCAGAATATGCTTCTGTTTTGACAAGCAAAGACAAGCCCATAAGAAACTAGTTTTATTTCCTTCTAGCTGCGTGAAGAAGTTAATTAAAACCATGGTAAAAAATATGATTTTAAAAAGAAAGCCACTCTCTTTTGTAAAGAAAAGGAGAGCACTGATCAAAGCCTGGTTATTCTAGAAAGCAGAATAACAGACCCTGTGGTTCCAATACATGGCTCCTGTCAAGCCTAGTAAAGGCAAAAGATACAAATGGGTGTAAATGGTTATCAACAGCAGTATTTACTGCTCATATTTGTCTTTTTGTTATTTTTGTATGTACTTCACAATGAATAGCATTTTCCCATGTTTTCTAATTGGCTATGAGTGAATCATGAGCATACATGCTTACATTATCATTAGATATCATTATATAATGATATACAGTCAGACTTCATAATAACAATTAGATTAACAACAGACCTCATATTCTATAGTGGCTCTATAAGATTATAATGGAGCTGAAACATTTCTGTCACCTGGTGATATCATAGACATCATAATGTCATAGTACAACATATTGCTCATGTGTTTGTGGTGATGCTGATGTAAACACACCTACTGCACTGCCACTCATAGACAAATATAGCACATACAAGTATGTATAGTGCATAATATTTGATAATGATAATAAATGACTATGTTTCTGGTTTATGTATTTACTATATGATTTATCATTATTTTAGAATGTACTCCTTCTACTTAAAATAAAGTTTAGTATAAAGCAGCCACAGGCAGGTCCTTCAGGAGGTATTACAGATGAAGGCATTATTACTGGAGAAGATGACAGTCCCAGGCATGCTATTGGCCCTAAAGTCGTTCCAGTGGGACAAGATGTGCAAGTAGGGTACAGTGATATTGATGATCCTGCCTTCATATAGGCCTAGACAAATGGGTGTGTGTTAGTTTTTAACAAATAAAGTTTTAAAAGTAAAAAGAAAAAATAACTTACAATAGTAAAAAGCTTACTGAATAAGGATATAAAAAAAGAAAATATTTTGTTTGGCTATACAGTTGTGTTTGTGTTTTAGCTAAGTGTTATCATAGTCAAAAAGTAAAAAAAAAAAAATAAAAAATTAAAAGTTAATTTGTTATTGAAGAACAATATTTTAAAAATAAATTTAGTCTAGGCCAAATATACAAGTGTACAGTGTTTATAAAGTCAACAGTAGAGTACAGTAATGTTCTAGGCCTTCACATTCACTCACCACTCCCTCACTGACTCGCCTATAGCAACTTGCAGTCTTGCAAGATCTATTCATGGTAAATACGACATGCAAGTGTACCATTATAAGAATCTTTTATGCCACATGCTTACTGTACCTTTTCTATGTTTTAATGTTTAGATATACAAATACTTGCTGTTGTGTTACAATTGCCTACAATAGTCTGTACTGTAATGCTATACGGGTTTATATCCTAAAAAGAATAGGCTATACCATACAGCCTAGGATGTTTGCACAACCAAATTACCCAATAACACATTTCTCAGAACATATACATGTTATTAAGTGACAAATGTCTATATATATGTGAATAAACAAATATACACACATATGATTATCTGTCTATAAGAATATAATATAGGATATGGTAAATATTTTTAAACACAACTTAGATATGTATATATATATTTCCCCAAAACTAAAATATATATATATATGAAGATGAGTCCTAATTTATACCTTTTAAATAAATCTGTATTATTTTCAAAGTTTTAATTGCTAACTCTTAAAGAATAATTATAGGAGGATCCAAGATGGCTGAATAGGAAGAGCTCTGGAGTGCAATTCCCAGCAAGAACAATGCAGTGGGTGAGTTCTCACCGCATTTCCAAATCAGTTTTTACTGCCCACAGACCAGGAGATTCCTGGGCCAAAAAGTGCCACAACTTTCCAGCACAGCCACTTCAGCCGGTGCCCCCGGTTGGTGCACAGAAACTGACACAAATCTAGGCAGCCATGTCAACTAGTGTCAGGAATGCCTGGGAAACAGAGCCGCCCACTCAGCTGAAAGGGAGGGGGCTGAGACAGGGAGCCAGGTGATCTAGCTTGGCAGGTATCACCCCCACAAAACAAGCAATCTGAAACGCTCTGGATTGAGAGTTTTGCAGCAAGTGCAGCTGGAGCCGGGATGGTCCATTTCAGTAGGGGGAAGCGTATTTGCCACTACCGAGGCAGTCTGCCAATACTGAGGCAGTTCTAACTGTCTCAAGGAAGTTCACACGGTAGTTGAGCAGAGCCCACAGCACCTCAGCAATGCCTCTGCTGGCAGACTGTGACTAGCCTATCTCCGTGTGGGGCAGGGCATCTATGAAAAAAGGCAGCAGCATATCAGGAACTTATAAATAAAGCAGACTTTCCTAGGACAGAGCACCTGGGAAAAGAGGCGGTTATGAGTTCCACTGTAGCAGAATTAAACGTACCTGCCCAGCACCTCTGCATGGAACAATGGAGCTCCCAGCACAGCACTTAAGCTCCTATAAGGGACAGACTGTCTCCTCAAGCAGCTCCCCGACCCCCGTATACCCAAAGAGACACCTCATAAAGGAGAGCACAGGCCAACATCTGGTGGGTGCCCTTCTGGGATGAAGATAACAGAAGAAGAAACTGGCAGCAACCCTTACTGTTCTGCAGCACCTGAGGGTGATCCCCAGGTAAACAGGGTCTGGAGTGGATCTCCAGCAGTCCTGCAGCAGAGGGGCTTGTTAGAAGGAAAACTAAGAGCCAGAAAGAAATAGCTTCAACATCAACAAAAAAGACATCCACTCAGAGACCACATCCGAAAGTTACCAACTACGGAGACCACAGGTAGACAAAGCCAAGAAGATGGGAAGAAACCAGTGCAAAAATGATGAAAACACCAAAAACCAGAACACCTCTCCTTCTCCAAGGGTCACAACTCCTCACCAGCAAGGGAATAAACCTGGATGGAGAGTGAATCTGATGAACTGACAGAAACAGGCTTCAGAAAGTGGGTAATAACAAACTTCTCAGAGCTAAAAGAACATGTGCTAACCCAATGCAAAGAAACTAAGAACCTTGAAAAAAGGTTAGATGAAATGCTAACTAGAATAAACACTTAGAGAAGAATATAAATGACTTGATGGAGCTGAAAAATACAGCAAGAGAACTTCGGGAAGCGTACCCAAGTTTCAATAGCCGAATCGACCAAGCAGAAGAAAGGATATCAGAGATTGAAGGTCAACTCAATGAAATAAAACAAGACGGCAAGAACAGAGAAAAAAGAGTGAAAAAAAAATGAACAAAGCCTCCAAGAAATATGAGATTTGTGAAAAGACCTAATCAACGTTTGATAGGTGTACCTGAATGTGATGGAGAGAATGAATCCAAGCTGGAAAACACTCTTCAGTATATTATTCAGGAGAACTTTCCCTACCTAGCAAGGCAGGCCACCATTCAAATACAGGAAATACAGAGAACACCACAAAGATATTCCTCAAGAAGAGCAACCCCAAGGCACATAATCATCAGATTTACCAGGGTTGAAATGAAGGAAAAAATGTTAAGGGCAGCCAGAGAGTAAGTTTGGATCACCCACAAAGGGAAGCCCATCAGACTCACAGTGGCTCTCTCGGCAGAAACCCTACAAGCCAGAAGAGATTGGGGCCAATATTCAACATCCTTAAAGAAAAGAACTTTCATCCTAGAATTTCATATCCTGCCAAACAAGCTTTATAAGTGAAGGAGAAATAAAATCCTTTATGGACAAGCAATTGCTGAGAGATTTTGTCACCACCAGGCCTGCCTTACAAGAGCTCCTGAAAGAAGCACTAAACATGGAAAGAAACAACCAGTAACAGCCACTTCAAAAACAGACCAAATGGTAAAAGCATCGACACAATGAAGAAAATGCGTCAACTAATGGCCAAAGGAGTACACTGCAATCTGACATCTGTATTCCTCATTCTTTAGCCTCACTGCAATTCCTTTTCTCTTTCTACAAATTCTAGAAACTATTCTCACCCATAAGCTGTCCTTTACCTCTGAATCTTATTTGACACTTTGGGACATTTGACCCTTCTTCAAACTTATTATTTGACTTCCACACTACGTTCTCATTCATCTCCCCTGCCCTGTGTGTGTGTGTGTGTGTGTGTGTGTGTGTGTATGTGTGTGTTTGTGTGTGTGTGTGTGTGTATTTATTCTGAAATTTTTTTTAGTTATATGAATTGGGTCCTTGTCCTCTGCTTTTTCTACCTTACAATATTGCTTTATTGTTTTCAATCCACAGAGAGAAACACAATATTTAATCCACATTTGCAATGGCAACTACCATATTTACATCAATATTTCTTGTGTTGCTATTATTTGAATAATACTTCAGCATCAATTCAAATTCTATTTTAGCTAGTCTTCCTGACTGTGGAGACAAAAAAAAAACTGTTTCATTTGTCAGATTCCCTTATGACTAAATATATAAATATGACTCAGGATCTATTAAACACACACCGGACCTAAAACACACAATGTAAATGTATTAATTTTCTATTTCTGCTATAAAAGATTTTCACAAACTTAGAGGCTTATAATACTTATTTGTATACCCATGTGTTTGCAATAGCCAAAACATAGAAGAAACCCACATATTCATTTATGTGTGGATAAACTAAAAGTATTTAAATATAATGGAGTGCACATATATATTTATATGTGTATATGTATGAATAGAAATATTATTCAGCCTTAAAAAGAAAGGAAATTCTGACATTATACTAAGGACATTATACTAAGTAAAGTAAGCCAGTCATAAAAAGGCAAACACTGTATGATTCCACTTACATGAAGTATCCAAAGTAGTCAGGTTCACATAGGCAGAGTAGAAATGGTGGTTGACACGGGCTTTGGGGAGGGGAAAATTGAAGTTGTTCAATGGGTGCAGAGTTTCAGTTTTGTGAGATGAACAGAGTTCTGGAGATTGGTTGCACAACAATGTGAATGTACATAACACTACTGAATTGTACATTGAAAATTAAGAAGTAAATTTTAGGTTAAGTATATTTACTACAATTAAAATTTTTTTAACAATATAAAGCATCATTCAAACACACATAATTTTCTTTTCTTACAGTTCTATAGGTTGTAAGCCCAACATGGGTCTTTTTGGGCAAAATCAAAGTAGTAGCAAGGCCATGTTTCTTGCTGGAGGCTCAATTGAAGAATCTGTTTCTTCTAAAACAATTTATTGAGATCTTCATATTCCTTGGTTTATGTCCTCCTTCCTCCATCTTTGCCATCTTTAAACCAGCAATGGTGGGTCAATTATCATGTTGAATCTCTCTGATTGACTGCAGCTGGATTGTGATTGACTGGGATTAGCTTCTGTTGAATGTGATTAGATTGGGTTCACCTGGATAATTGAAACTCCTCTATCTCAGGAACTGTAGCCTTAATCACAAGCAGTAAAGAAGTCTCCTTTCAAATGTAAGGGAAAGTATTCACAGGTTCCAAGGATTAGAGTCTGATATATTTGAGGAGCCAGTACTTTACCTGACACCATTAAGTCAGAAGACTGTGTGGGTAGCAAGCATCTGTTTTCCTTCTTTGTCAAAGATACATATAATTAGCATGACTTATCACTGTTGATGTTGACCTTTACCACCTGGCTGATATATATAGTACTTGTCATTTTTCTCCATATTTTCTTTAGTTATTTTTTCCTGTATCCATACTGTACTCTTGGGAAGGAAGTCACACTATGTAGTTAAGAGATGGGAAGTTATATGGTCCATCTCCTGAGGGCAAAGTATCAACATATATTATTTGAAATTCTTCTTCATGGAACAGTTGTCTCTTCACTCTCAATTATTTATTTATTAAATCATTAATTTGTATTGGGTAAGACTCATGGATATTTATATTTTAGGATATGATTCAATACTATTTTATATAGTTTGTGGTAAAAATTGCTCCAGCTTTGATTATTGGAGCTCTTTCAGTTGGCTCAAATGTCCCTTTGACATACTTCCAACAATTTGGTTTGCTTATCTGCTTTGGAGCACCTTCTTTTTTTTTCTGTCACTACAAAATACTCAAAGCCCATGCTACCTATTTTTCTGCCTCAGTTGTAGACTCAGCAATTTCTCCAAGAAGCATTGATTTCTTCTATTGGAGAAGGGTATGATTTGGCTGCCTCCCCACCCATAATCTCATCTTGAATTGTAATCTCCATAATCCCCATCAAGGGAGAGACCAGGTGGCGGTATTAATAATTGAATTGGGGGTGGGATGGTTTCTCCCACACTGTTCTCGTGACAGTGAGTGAGTTCTCACGAGATTTGATGGCGTTATAAATGTTTGGTAGTGCCTCCAGGATTCAGGCTCCTTCCTGCCATCCTGAGAAGAAGGTGCCTCGCTTCCCCTGTGCCGTCTGCCAGGGTTATAAGTTTCCCGAGGCCGCCCCAGCTGAAATGTAAGTTAATTAAACAGCTTTCCTTTGTAAATTAACCAGTTTCAGGCAGTGCTTTATAGCAGTGTGAAAACGGACTTATACAGATAATAATATTAGAAACCAAAATCTCCATGCTATGTGGATTAACTGCTACTTGGATGTTGTTTCTTATCTGACAGAGCAAGGGAATATATGTGTGCATACATACACACACAACACACATTTATGTAAATATTTTCACATATACCCATTTGTATTGATATTAAGCTAAATTTGAGTTCATACTCATGTCTTTAACTCTAATTCATACCCACTATGTAGTTCTTTCTAGAGTCCTCTCTTACTTATTTGTAACCTACCACACCAAGACTGAAAAATCTGACTCCCATCATCCATCCATTTATTTTCAGTATGTATATATATGGAGAGAGGGAGAGGGTTATCAGAATTCTTAGCCTGTACCCTTATGGGAAATGTCTTTATCAACTGGAGTATAGAGTTTAGGTACAGCTTCTATTGCCTTTAGTCTTACACAGTCTGCTCATTTTTGAAGTAATTATTCAGCACTCTTTTCCCCCCACACATTCAGTGAGATTGTTTCATATATTTACAATACAGGAGGTTTTTTTTGGCCCATTTTATATTTCATCCTGGAATCCCTCCAACTAATATATATATATAATTATAAATATATAAAATTATATATAAATATATATATTTATTATAAAATAAATATAAAATTACATATATATAATTATATATATATATATATATATATAATTTTCCTGCATTAATGTTTATTTTCTGTGGTGGAGAGTTCTATGCTTTATGTCTTATATCCAATATTACTGTAATATGAAGAATAGTTTTAACACCTGAAAATTTGCTTGTTCTTCATCTATTCAAGCATCCTCCCCTCATATGCAGCAATTGATATCTGCATGGTTACTACAGCTTTTTCTTTTTCAGAATGTCATATATTTGGACATTATGTAGCATTTTACGACCGGCTTCTTTCACTTAGCAATATGCATTTAAGATTCATGTTTTCTTTTTTTATGACTCAATTAGCTTATTTTTTTTTTAGTCAAAAAACTAAGTTCATTGTGTAGATGTACTGCAATTTGTTTATTCACCCAAATATTCAGAAGCAGGTGTTTGTGGTGGGTATGTTCTCAAATTAGTTGGATATACAGAAAGGAGTCCAATTACTGGAGTGTATGATGAAATTGTTTAGTTGTGTAACAAACTTGCAAACTGTTGTTTAAAGTGGCTGCACCAATATGCATTTCTATCAGCAATGAATGAGAGTTCCTGTTGTTCCACATCCTCATCAGTAATTGGCATTGTCCGATATTTGGATTTTAATCATTCTACTAGGTGTGTAGTATTATGTCAGCTTTGTTTATATTTTCAATTTCCTAATGCCAAACTATGCTAAGCTTCATTTTACATATGCTTACTTGCCGTCTACATATCTTATTGAGATGTTTAGATCTTTTGTCCAGTTTAAAATATGTACTTTTCTTTTTGTTCAGTTGTAAGACCTCTTTGCATATATTATATACAAGTGCTTTGCCATGTATGTTTTATAAGTATATTTTCTTCTACTTCTGGTGTTTTTTAACAGTGCCCTTCACAGAGCAGAAATATTTAACACATTTTCACTTATTTTTACTTTCCTGCATCATGCTTTTTGTATTACATCTAAAAATTCTTAACTAAGCCCAATGGTATCTCATCCTCACCAATATTTTCTTTTAGAAGTTAGAGATTTTATAGTTTTACATTTTATACTCAGATGTATGATCCATTTTCAGGATTATTTTTGTATGTGAAAGGCAAAGCCCTGCTACATGACGATGAGCGTGGTCCTGGAGGTGGTAGTGGTGATTTTCTTTCTCCATCTCTTCTTCAGTCTCCTTCTCCTTCATTCCTTCTGCTTCTTTCTCCTTCTCCTTTTTTTCATATGGACAACTGATTTGTTTTAGTATCATTTGTTGAAACGACTACCATTTTCCATTGAATTAATTGTGCTTTTTTGTTCCTTTGTACATAAATATGTTCAACTAATTTTATATAATGAAACTAATATACATTTAAATAATATATGTGGTGGGGGTGGTGGTGTGGTGTGTGTGTGTGTGTGTGTGTGTGTGTGTGTGTATCCTCTTCCCCTTGGGTCTTGCAACCTGTTTAAGTCTTTTTTTTTTTTTCAATTTTTTTAAAATTATACTTTAAGTTCTGGGGTACATGTGCAGATCTTGCAGGATTGTTACATAGGTATACAAATGCCATGGTGATTTGCTGCCTCAATTCCCCCGTCACCTACATCAGGTATTTCTCCCAATGTTATCCCTCCCCAATCTCTCCCCTCTCCCTGCTAACTCTCTCTTAATCCCCCACCCCGCAACAGACCCCGGTGTGTGATGTTCCCGTCCCTGTGTCCATGTGTTCTCATTGTTCAACACCCACCTATGAGAGAGAACATGCAGTATTTGGTTTTCTGTTTTTGTGCTAGTTTGCTGAGAATGAGGGTTTCCAGATTCATCCATGTCCCTGCAAAGGACATGAACTCATCCCTTTTTATGGCTGCATAGTATTCCATAGTGTTTATGTGCCACATTTTCTTTATCCAGTCTGTCATTGATGGGCATTTGGGTTGGTTCCAAGTCTTTGCTATTGTAAACAGTGCTACAATGAACATAAGTGTGCATGTGTCCTTATAATAGAATGATTTACAATCCTTTGGGTATATACCCAGTAATGGGATTGCTGGGTCAAATGGTATTTCTATTTCTAGGTCCTTGAGTAATCGCCACACTGTCTTCCACAATGGTTGAACTAATTTACACTCCCACCAACAGTGTAAAAGTGTTCTATTCTCCATATCCTCTCCAGCATCTGTTGTCTCCAGATGAGAATGGTCTCCATTCTAACTGGCATGAGATGGTATCTCAGTGTGGTTTTGATTTGCATTTCTCTAATGACCAGTGATGATGAGATTTTTTTTCATATGTTTGTTGGCCACATAAATGTCTTCTTTCAAAAAGTGTCTTGACCCACTTTTTGATGGGGTTGTTTGTGGTTTTTTTTGTAAATTTATTTTAGTTCTTTGTAGATTCTGGATATTAGCCCTTTGTCAGATGGGTAGCTTGCAAATTTTTTTGCCCATTCTGTTGGTTGCTTGTTCACTCTAATAATTGTTTCTTTTGGCATGCATAGGCTTTTAAGTTTAATTAGATCCCATTTGTTTATTTTGGCTTTTGTTGCCATCGCTTTTGTGTTTTAGTCATGCCTATGTCCTGAATGGTATTGCCTAGGTTTTCTTCTAGGGTTTTTATGGTGTTAGGTCTTATGTTTAAATCCTTAATCCATCTGGAGTTAATTTTTATATAAGTATAAGGAAGGGGTTCAGTTTCAGCTTTCTGCATATGGCTAGCCAGTTTTCCCAACACCATTTGTTAAACAGGAAATCCTTTCCTCATTGCTTGTTTTTGTCAGGTTTGTCAAAGATCAGATGGTTGCAGATGTATGGCATTATTTCTGAGGCTTCTTTTCTGTTCCATTGGTCTATATCTCTGTTTTAATACCAGTACCGTGCTGTTTTGATTATTGTGGCCTTGTAGCATAGTTTAAAGTCAGGTAGTAGTGACGCCTCCAGCTTTGTTCTTTTTGCTTAGCATTGTCTTGGCTATGCAGGCTCTTTTTTGGTTCCATATGGAGTTTAGGATGTTTTTTTCCAGGTCTGTGAAGAAGGTCAATGGTAGTTTGATGGGGATAGCATTGAATCTATAAATTACTTTGGGCAGCAGGGACATTTTCACAATATTGATTCTTCCTAACCTTGAGCATGGAATGTTTTTCCATCTGTTTGTGACTTCTCTTACTTCCTTGAGCAGTGGTTTGTAGTTCTCTTTGAAGAGGTGCTTCACATCGTTTGTTAGTTGTATTCCTAGGTATTTTATTCTCTTTGTAGCAATTGTGAATAGAAGTTCACTCTTGATTTGGCTGTCTGTTTGTCTGTTATTGGTGTATAGGAATGTTTGTGATTTTTGCATGTTGATTTTGTATCCTGAGACTTTGCTGAAGTTGCTTATCATCTTTAGGAGATTTTGGGCTGAGAGGATGGGACCTTCTAAATATACAATCATGTCATCTGCAAATAGAGACAATTTGACTTCCTCTTTTCCTAATTGAATACTCTTTATTTATTTTTCTTACCTAATTGCTCTGGCTAGAACTTCCAATACTATGTTGAATAGGAATGGTGAGAGAGGGCACCCTTGTCTAGTGACAGATTTCAAAGTGAATGCTTCCAGTTTTTGCCCATTCGGTATGTTATTGGCTGTTGGTTTGTCATAAATAGCTTTTATTATTTTGAGATACGTTCCATCGATACCTAGTATATTGAGAGTTTTTAGCATAAAGGGCTGTTGAATTTTGTTGAAGGCCTTCTCTGCATCTATTGAGATAATCATGTGGTTTTTGTCTTTGGTTCTGTTTATGTGGTGAATTACATTTATAGATTTGCAGACGTTGAACCAACCTTGCATCCCCAGCATGAAGCCTACTTGATTGTGATGGATAAACTTTTTGATTTGCTATTGCATTCTGTTTGCCAGTATTTTATTGGAGATTTTTGCATTGATGTTCATCATGGAAACTGGCCTGAAGTTTTCTTTTTTGTTTGTGTTTCTGCCAGGTGTTGGTATCAGGATGATGATGGTCTCATAAAATGAGTTAGAGAGGATTCCCTCTTTTTGTATTGTTTGGAATAGTTTCAGAAGGAATGATACAAGCTCCTCTTTGTACATCTGGTAGTTTTTGACTGTGAACCAGTCTGAACCTGGACTGGTAGGCTATTAATTGCTGCCTCAACTTCAGATCTTGTTACTCATCTACTCAGGGTTTCAACATCTTCCTGGTTTATTCTCGGAAGGGTGCAAGTATCCACAAATTTATCCATTTCTTCCGGATTTACTGGTTTATGTGCATAGAATTTTTTTGTAGTACTCTCTGATGGTAGTTTGTATTTCTGTGGAATTGGTGGTGATATCCCCTTTATCATTTTTATTGTGTCTATTCAATTTTTCTCTCTTCTTTTTTCTTAGTCTGGCTAGTGGTCTATCTATTTTGTTGATCTTTTTAAAAAAACAGCTCCTGGATTTATTGATTTTTTTGAAGTGTTTTTTTGCATCTCTTATCTCTTTCAGTTCTGCTCTGATCTTAGTTATTTCTTGTTTTCTGCTAGCTGTTGAATTTGTTTGATCTTGCTCCTCTAGTTCTTGTAATTGTGATGATAGGGTGTCGATTTTAGATCTTTCCTTGCTTCTCATGTGGGCATTTAGTGCTATAAATTTCCCTCTAGACACTGCTTTAAATGTGTCCCAGAGGTTCTGGTACGTTGTGTCTTCGTTCTCATGGGTTTCAAAGATCATCTTTATTTCTGCCTTAGATACGAGAGCACCCAGATACATAAAACAAGTTCTTAATGACCTACAAAGAGACTTAGACTCAGACACAATATAGTGAAAGACTTTAACACTCCACTGTCAATATTAGACAGATCAACAAGACAGAAAGTTAACAAGGATATTCAGTACTTGAATTCAGATCTGGACCAAGGGGACCTAATAGACATCTACAGAACTCTCCACCCCAAATCCACAGAATTTATATTCTTCTCAGCACTATATTGCAGTTACTCTAAAACTGACCACATAATTGGAAGTAAATCACTCCTCAGCAAATGTAAAGGAATGGTAATCCTAACAACTAATCTCTCAGACCACAGTGCAATCAAATTCGACCTCAGGATTAAGGAACTCACTCAAAACTGCCTAACTACATGGAAACTGAACAACCTGCTCCTGAACGACTACTGGATAAATATTTTTAGTTCTTTAAGAAATCACCATATTGTTTTCCATAGAGGTTGTACTAATTTATATTCCCAACATCAGTGTATAAGCATTCTCTTTTTACCACATTCATGCCAACATCTATTGCTTTTTAACCTTCAATCATGGATGTATCTGGCTGGGGTAAAATGGTATGTCATTGCAGTTTTAATTTGTATTACTCTGATGATTAGTGATGTTGAGCATTTTTCATATATTTGTTGGTGATTTGTTTATGTTCTTTTGAGAAATGCCTATTAATATCATTTGTCCATTTTTAATGAGATGTTTTTGCTTTTCTCTTGTTGATTTGTTTGAGTTCCTAGTAGATTCTGGATAGTAGTCCTTTGTTGAATGCACAGTTTGCAAATATTTTCTTTCTTTTTTAAATTTTTATGGGTATATAGTACATGCATATATTTATGGGGTACATGAGATGTTTTGATACAGGCATGCCGTGCATAATAATCACATTATGGAATATGGGGTATCCATCCCTGCAAAGATTTATCTTTTGTGTTACAAACAATCCAATTATATTCTTTTCATTATTTTAAAATGTACAATTAAATTATTATCAACTATAGTCACCTTGTTGTGCTATAACATACTAGACCTCATTCATTCATTCAGTTTTTTGTACCCATTAACCATCTTCACTTCCTTCCCACCCCAGCCCTCACTACCTTTTCTAGCATCTGGTAACCATCCTCTACTTCCAGTCTCCATGGATTTGATTATTTTGATTTAAATCTCACAAGTAAGTGAGAATGTGTGATGTTTGTGTTTCTGTGCCTGGCTTATTTCCCTTAATATAATGACCTCCCATTCCATCCATGTTGTTTCAAATGAGTGAATCTCATTGTTTTTTTATGGCTGAATAGTACACCATTGTGTGTAAGTACCACACTTTATCTATCAATTTCTCTGTTGATGAACACTTAGGTTGCTTCCAAATCT
This sequence comes from Aotus nancymaae, assembly GCF_030222135.1. Lineage (NCBI taxonomy): Eukaryota > Metazoa > Chordata > Mammalia > Primates > Aotidae > Aotus > Aotus nancymaae. The sequence goes on from NW_026988425.1 coordinate 77,072,477, forward strand.
TGGCTATTGTGAACAGAGCTGCAACAAACATGGGAGTGCATATATCTCTTGGGCATGCTGATTTTCTTTCTTTTGGGATACTCAGATCATATGGTAGTTCTGTTTTTAATTTTTTCAGGAACTTCCAAATTTCCAAATTTTTCTCCATAGTGGTTGTACTAAATTACATTTCTACCAACAGTGTGGTAGTGTTCCCTTTCTCCATATCTTTACCAGCATTTGTTAGTGTGCAAATATTTTTCCCATTCTGTCAGCCATTCGTTTAATCTGATGATTAGTTATTTTGCTATGTAGAAACATTTTAGTTCAATTAAGTCATATTATTTCTGTTTTTGTTGCATTTGTTTTTGGGGTCTTAGCCATAAGTTCTTTGCCTAGATCAGTGGTTCAGAGAGTTTTTCAGGCTTCCTTCTAGTTTTTTTTTTTTTATGGTTTCAGGTCTTGGATGTAAATCTTTGCTCTATCTTGAGTTGATTTTTGTATACAGTGACAGGTAGGGATCCAGTTTCATTCTTCTACATGTGGCTATCTGGTTTGCCCATCACCATTTATTGAATCAGTTGTCCTTTCCCCAATTTATGTTTCTGTGTGCTTTGTTGAAAATCAGTTGGTTGTAAGTATTTGACTTTATTTCTAGGTTCTCTGTTCTGTTCCATTGGCCTGTGCATACACTTTTACACCAGTACCATGCTGTTTTAGTACTATATGTTTGTAATATTATTTGAAGTCTGGTAAAATGATCCCTCCAGAATTTTTATTATTATTATTATTTGCTTAGAATAACTTTGGCTATTTGGACTCTTTGTTGTTTCCATGTAAATTTTAGGATTTTTTTTTCTAATTCTGTGAAAAATGCTGTTGGCATTTTGATAAGAATTGCACAAAATCTGTAGATTACTTTGGGCATATGGTGTCTTTTTCATGATACTGATTCTTACAATTCATGAGTGTGGGATATATTTTCATTTGTATGTGTCATCTATAATTTCTTTCAACAATGTTTGGTAGTTCTCTTTGTAGAGATCTTTCACCTCCTTGGTTAAGTATATTTTTAGATTTTTTGTTTGTTTGTTTTTTTCTTGTAGCTATTGCAAAAGGAATTGAGTCCTTGATTTAATTCTCAGCTTAGACACTGTTGGTGTATAGTAGTGCTACTGATTTGCATATCTTGATTTTGTAAACTGAGACTTTACTGAATTCATTTATCGAACTCTAGGAGTCTTTTGGAAGATTCTCTAGGATTTTTTAGGTATGTAACCAAATCATCAGCAAGTAGAGTTAATTTGACTTCCTCTTTTCCAATTTGGATGCCTTTTATTACTTTCTCTTGTCTGATGGCTCTGGCTAGGACATCCTAATCAACTTTTTAACCTGGATGCATGGACATTTATTTCATTGTTTTATTGACCCTCAAATATATTTTAGAATTATTCTCTTGTATAAATTCAACAATTAAAAATAAGTATCATCTTGTCTAGTGACTTCATTTCAAAGAAATTGGTGCTATGAAACATAATTTTGAAAAGCATATTTGTGATAGTCTCAAATATGAGGTCAGGTGTTCTGACTTGAAGGTCAACAGTGATAACATACAATGGTGTCTTTTAAAATGTAGCCATCAATCTAAATTATCAGAAAAGTAGATCACTGTAATTTAAAAATTTCAGTGGAGCTTGTCTTTTCTCAAATTATCAAAGTTAAACATCAAAGAAGGAACAAAAATGACACCAGTAGTAATTAGAAGCTTTTCTTCAGGGAGTATGGTAAGAAATCAATTAAGATATTTTTAACACTAGAAGTGATCTGAGCTATTCACAGCAAAAGTTATTGCTACCACAGACACAGAAAGCAAATTATAAGTGATTTTATAATGACAGATAAGCATTTAGTAATAATTTAACTAATAAATATTTCCTAGATGTGATGAGTTAAAGAGATGAGGGAGAGTGGATGTACTCTTCATTCAGGAACTTTTCTACTTTCTGGCCATCTTTTTTCTTTAATGTGTTTATATCAACAAGATTAGTGTTTTTTCCTTTATAGCTTACTTACATCAAAATTCTTTTAAAAAATTAAATAATTCCCCAATTATTCCCCTTGTTATCCTATAGTGTTCATGGACTAGTATATTATACCAGTGGAGTAAAGAATTTTTCTTACAACAGCTCAAAGACATATAGTTTTAAGAAGTTTGTAAATAGAAAAGAGGAAAATGTTATAGGGGACAATTGTTCAGAAGAATAGAGAAAAAAGGCAAATATGGGCAAAATATTGACTATTCTGGAACATGCAAGCTAAGGTAGTTGTTTTTCATATATATATCTATATATACACACACACACATATACACATATATATACACATATATAAATACACACATACATACATACATACATGTGTGCGCACGCACACACACACACACACATACATATATAGTATATATACATTTTTTTTTAAGAGTGAATCTTGCTCTGTTGCCAGGCTAAAGTGCAGTGGCACAATCTCTGTTCACTGCAACTTCCACCTTCCAGGTCCTAGCAATTCTCCTGCCTCAGCCTCCTGAGGAGCTGGGACTACAGGTGGGTGCCACCATGCCCAGCTAATTTTTGTAGTTTTAGTAGAGACAGGGTTTCGCCATATTGGCCAGGATGATCTCGATCTCTTGACCTCATGATCCGCCCACCTCAGCCTCCCAAAGTGCTGGGATTACAGCCATGAGTCATCATGCCTGGCCTCTTTTCAATATATTAAGGAGACTAATCAGAAAGAGAGACAACCAAAGGTAGTGGTCAACAGGGTTTAAGATAAATTGATAATACTAGAAATTCAGGAGGCATTTCTGGAACTTGCTCATCCAAATTCAGAGTTGAACAAATGAAGTAAAGTATCTTGGAATATAAGATGTATTTATTTGTTAGGATAGATGTTCAGTTGCCATACTGATGAGGCCAAAATATACTGCAGCATTGGTAAGACAGCAATTTGTTTCCCTCTCATATGGTCTACCCCACATTGTCATTTAGGGATAAAAAAAAATGCAGCCTTTGACTGCTCAGCTATTGACTAGAATGTTATCTCTCTCTCTTTTTTTTTGAGAAGGAGTTTTGCTTTGTTGCCCCAGGCTGGAGTGCAGTGATGTGATCTTGGCTCACTGCAACCCCTGCCTCCCAGGTTCAAGCAATTCTCCTGCCTCAGCCTCCTGAGTAGCTGGGATTATAAGCGCATGCAACCATGCCCAGCTAATTTTTGAAATTTTAGTAGAGATGGGATTTCAACATGTTGGCCAAGCTGGTCTTGAACTCCTGACCTTGTGATCTGCCCACCTCAGCCTCCCAAAGTGGTGGGATTACAGGCATGAGCCACCACGCCTGGCCGGGGTGTTATCTCTTAATCTATGTGGTAAAAGCTGGTACATTGCCAAGTCCAAGACTCACCCTATGCAAAGATGGAAAGCAAGAAAGGTTTTTAAGAAAACATGCAAGTTATACATGTATTTTCTGCTCCAGACACTTAGACTCACAGCCAGCTCCAGGGAATCCTAGGAAATGCAGGATTTTGCTATGCAGCAAATACTAAGGCTTTAACATAGGGTATACATTACTAATGGAAAACAGGAGGAATTTGTTTGGAATTCAGATAGCAGCAATTGCCTCACAGGGCCAGTGGGTAAGAGGAATGTGACCTTGAATCTTGTAGGCTTGTTTTTTTTACCACATGCAACCTGATCAGAATCCTACTTACATTTCTCACTGTGTTTGTTAGCCTACCTAACTTTAATGCAGTAACAATCACAAAATCTCCATGGTTTATCACAACTAAACTTGTTAACAGGGCGGGGCATGGGTGGTGGTTCTGCTCAATGCAGTCATTCTGGGGCATAAGTTTCTATCAAGTGACTCTGTCTAACCCTAGAATCCAGGGATCTCCAGTTTAACCTTCTGTTTATCTTGCAGATGAAATTAGAAAGTTTCAGGGACTGCATAATCATTTTGTGTATTAGCTGTAGATATGATATGTATCTTGCCTATTGGTATTTCATTGATCAGCACTCAGTCACATGGTTAAACCTGTAAGGGGGCCTGAAAATGTAGTCTGTGATACCCAGGAAGAAATCAGAAACAATTTGCTGATCAGCCACCAGATTTGCTGCTATATGAACAATACTCTAGTACATAGTGTTAAAATTATACTAATGATGTAGGGTTACAATATAATATTCTGCTTGTGATATTAAAATTAATTCCAATTTATACCAAACTACTTTTTTTTTCTTTTGAGATCAAGTCTCACTCTAGTGCCCAGACTGGAGTGCTGTGGCATGGTCTCAGCTGACTGTAACCTCAGCCTCCCAGGCTCAAGCAATTCTCCTGCCTCAGCCTCCCGAGTAGCTGAGATTACAGGCGCCTGCCACTATGCCCAGATAATTTTTTGTATTTTTAGTAGAGATGGCTTTCACCATGTTGGTCAGGCTGGTCTTGATCTCCTGACCTTGTGATCCACCTGCCTTCACCTCGCAAAGTGCTGGGATTAGAGGCATGAGCATGAGCCATCACACCTGGCCCTAAAGTACATTTTAAACCATGAATTATACTCTGGGTCTTTCACAGCTACTACCATTATTTTTAAAACATGCTTATTCTTAGATATTTAGTTTTATAATAGATGCATAAGAAAGGATGGCTATCTATATTTAAATATAGATATCTTAGAACAAAAACTTTTTTATGAAACCTAGCACAAATAAAACTAAATTTCTGAGTTTCTATCACCAATAATATGCAATGCAAATAACTTCTGTTTCATGACGCTCATGATTTTCTTTTCTCTATTAAATAATCAAAGGTTTTTTACAGAGGCAATATAGCCAAGAAGTTGCTATTTCCTTTAAAATATTCGAGATAGGCTTAAAATGATAAAATGTATATTTTTTATCAAATCTTTGCACCAAATATGATTCTACAAGATACTAGTTTTTCCCTGCTATTTAACTTAATAGAAACTTTGATGATACATGTCCCTCTGAAACTGTTTCTTTAATAATTATTAATTTTGCATATACTTATCTGAAAAATGAGGTCCCAAAATGGTAAAACAAAAACCATTAGAATATGCAAAGTAATATAGATGAAGAAAGTAAACTATGTGATTGATTGCTGAAATATCAGCTAAAGTATGATTATCCTATTTTCTGGGCCTCCAAATGAACACCAAAACAAAACATAGTCGCAATAACTTTGCTGCGTTTCTTTCTTATAGAAAACTTGTTGAGTTTCCCCTTGAATTGATGTACAATATTTACTTTTGTTGCTGACTGCAGCAGTTTGTTCCATCTCATTAATTCAAGGAGTAAGAAACATCAAGGAACATCAGGAACATCATTAATCCGAAGACCATTTCTGCCCATGCCTAAGTGAAGCTATTAAAGATATTTCAAGATCCAACTAAAATAGTTATTAAAAAGCCTAACCACTATGTCTCAATTTATTTTCTGAGATAATTGTAACATCTTTGTCTTGGATCATGGGTTGATACATGTCTTTGAGTTTCATTTGCTATACTATTTTCAGAGCAAGGTAAAGAGAAAATTTAAATCACAATCAAAAACATTAAAAAAATTCAAGCTAAGTTTTAGAATCCTTTAATAGACCATAGTATGGTCCGGGTAGAAGGCATGCTTTATTTGACATCATCAGGCAACATATTTGGTCTTTTTTCTGTCTTGTCAAGTCTATATTAAGCAGAAAATTCAATTATTTTTTCTTTTTGTTTAAATAATATTTATATATTAATGTAACTAAGAAATTCAACAATACACTGAGTTATATATGTGAGCAAATAACAGATACTTTAAAAATTTCTTTTTATAATTGCCCAATAAGTAATGTATATATTTATGATGTGTTAACATCATGTTTTGAAATCTGTATAAATTGTGAAATGTCTAAATCAAGCTATTAACATGTGCATTACTTCACATACTTATTTTTTTGTGTGGTAACACTTAAAATCTATTGTTTCAGAAGGTTTTAAGTATACTATACATTGTTACTAATTATAGTCACCATATGTAGAATAGATCTCTTAAGCTTATTCCTCTTAACTAAATTTTTTTACTCTTTGACCAATTTCACCCTGATATCCCCAGCAACTCCCCAGAGCCCTGGTAAACACCATTCTACTCTCTCCTTCCACAAGTTTCACTGTTTAGATTCAGTATATGTGAGATCTAGGGATATTTGTCTTCCTGTGTCTGGCTTGTTTCACTTACATAATATATTTCCAGGTTCATCTATGTTGTCAATCACAGGATTTTCTTCTTTTCTTAAGGCTAAATAGTATTCCATCATGTATATATACCACATTTTCTTTATCCATTTATCTGTTCGTGGGCATTTGGGTTGATTTCATAACTTGGCTATCGTGAATTGTGCTATGATAATCACAGGAGTGCAGATATATCTTTGACATATTGATTTTATGTCCTTTGAGTGTATACCCAGTAGTAAAATTGCTGGATCATAAGGTAGTTTTATTTTTGTTTCTGTCTAGATTAATGATTAATTTAATTTTAAATGGTAGCACAGGGAGATACACACACACACACATACACACACACACACATTTCTTTGTTAAATTTTCAGATGTAAACAGGGTTAAAAATAACTAGGTGAACAGAGTGGCCCTTTTTTTCTTCCTGTTTTTGGAGTTCATTGATAACGGGGCTAAATATATTCTCTTGTTGTTGTAATTAGAAATTTCAATAATCTTTTTTCTATTTCTTCCTACATCTTTACATATAACTCAAGGAACAAGAATGGCTCAGGCTTTGAGACCAACCTGGGAAACATAGTGAGACCCTGTCTTGGCAAAAAATAGAAAAAATTAGCTGGGTGAAGTGGCACATGCCTGTAGTCTCAGCCACTTGGGAGGTGGAGGTGGGAGGGCCACTTGACCAGGAGATCAGGCTGCAATGAGCTATTATCTTGGTACTGCACTCCAGCCTGGGTGACAGAGCAAGACCCTGTCTCAAAAAGAAAAAAAAAAAAAGAGAAGAAGAAGAAGAAAGCGAAGAAATTGCTCAGGGTTCACCCAGGAGCAATATATATCTATAATAAACTGGACGGTGTTGGGAAAAACAGCAAATGGGAAAGGACTTACAGAGTGCCTACATAAATGGGTTATGAGTAACATATAAACAAGGAACAACAAACTGCGGAAGGCTGCAAAAGGCCTCTGAGGAGGAAGGCCTCTTCATGCTTCATGTTCTGGTGCAGGATGACCTCTGTTACTATAAACATTGTGCTCAAGGACGTAAAACCCCTTTGTAGCACTATAATGTAGCCAGACTTTTAGGCTCCTTGTAAGGTCCATGTTCCATTAGCTGTACATAAATAATAAGCTAAAAATAACCACGTTTGTGTTTTGTGAAACTCCCAAACCGCCACTGTTATCAGTCCTTAGAATGACACACCAGATCTGGCTCACTGATTCACTTCCAGCTCACTGATTCACTTCCAGCTCACTGATTCACTCCACCATCACTCCACCCCTACCTTATAGATCAAAGTAATTGTAATCAATAAATAGTGTGGATAATCAGAGCTCTGGGCCTTCACTGTTTCTTCCAGAGTAATAAAGTGATGGCACCCTGGTCCCACTTTCTCTCTTAATCTGTCTTTTTCTCATTCCTTTGTCGCCACCAAACTCAGGATACCCCGGGTGATGTAGGGCTGGCTCCCTACATTCTGGTGCTCAAAGTGGGGTTCATAAATCCCTGTGTTCAGGCACTCAGTGAGTGGGGCTCATAAATTCCCTACAGACAGGATTTGGGTTTTGGTTGATACTAGGTCATTGGCATCTTTTATACATTATTTTTTCTTGTTCTTTAGGAATTCTTAGTGTAGTTGTAATTATCATCTTATGTTTTCCCAAACCTTTAACATAAAAATCACTGAAACTTCTTTTCTACTAACCACTGTATAGACCCTGTATCTATAATAAACTTCATAAATCTGTCCTGCTATGCAGGGGTTGAAGCCATGAAAACACTTTGAATCTGGAGGCAGCATGCTGAACATCAACTGCTGTTGTTGTAAGATCTTGAGTTCATTTTCAGTTTTGACCTTCAGAAGTTACATAACCATGTGCCATACCCTAATGTTCCTGATCCTAGGAATTCTCCTTTGCAAATAGTGACAATTCCATATTAAAAAACCATAATCACACTTACTTTGTTAATTATTACATAAGACATACATGTAAGTTATTACTCAGAAAAGTCAGTTTCTGGCTACATTAGTATGATTAATTCTTAGTGGAATACCAGCCATACACACAGTGTCATTTGGGAAAGAAGCCATAAAAGATGAGAAATGTTACAAGCACAAATTTTGCTTAATCACAAATTTTTAAGGAGTTTCTCTGATTACAAAAGTCTTATCCTAGCATAACAATGCATTACACTCAGTTATTTAACAAAAAGATTGGGTTGGCTTGCTATCTTCTTCCTGAAGGCATGAAACTTTCTATTATTCCCAATTGTGCTGCTATAGACTTTTATATCAAAATATAATAATATTTTCATAAAATTACTGTGCCGAAGTACATTCTAGGATATCTACTTCTGAACTTTTTTTCCTAAAACAAATGAAATAGCTGAGATAGAGGGCATTTGTGACTTTCTAATGGTCACATAACTCCAATCGAAGAGGTCAGACATCAAACTCCTTGTTTCTTCTAGTAGGCTGGTACTGATCACAACTGATTTGCTAAGGTTTACTTCCCTTTCACTTTCCAAACGTTGTTTAAAAAAACCAAAATCTTATCACCAAAAGAATACCTTACACAATTCCTGTCACTGGACCTTTTCCAAATTCAGACTCTTTCAAGGGAAATACTTAAACTTCTGTCAAGTTCTTGTATTTTCTGATTGTTGCAACATTTGCGTGTTTCCTGTATTTGATCTGCACCATCGGGGAATTGATGAAGAAAGTGTCAGTGTTAGTGACGGCCGGGAAACTTTGCCTGCAGGCTGTGGATGAAAGGACACAAGTAGGAGTAAGACAGAAGTCCTCTGTTAAAAAAAAAAAAAACAAAAAACAAAAAAAAAAACAGCAATTGAAAAGTGAGGGCAGAGACTCCAGTATTTGGCAGCAGATCCCACTAGTTTAGTATTTATAACCCAATCTGCTGGAGTTTATGAGGCAGAAGAGTGAAAAATGTGAGACTCTGCTTATGGCTAAAACAAAAGAAGAATGCCTCATCTGATTTATAAGACGTATAGGCCAATAAAGCCAATGTAAGAAATATCATCCTTTAAAAATGAATACATGTTCATGTATGAGTTTTTTCTCTAAGCATAATCTTGTTTGAAAAATGAATTTGGAATTTTCAGCCACTTGTGTTTGCTTACATTCTCTACAGCACACTTATTTGATGTTGGAAGGTGTAAGATAATCGTAATACTAGTCATCGAATCTAATAGATGTTAGAAATTGAAAAGCAATGTCACTTGGAGCTGACATAATATTGAGGAGATTACTCTGGAAAATAGATACCATACTACTCCTGTCAAATACTCTTTAGAAACGTAAAATTTATTTTGCAGTTTTCCAGTACTGGATTCTAAAACTGAGAGTTATCATCCCTTCCCTCATATACAGTATGATTGACTGGACTGTGAAATAAAAAATAGGGTTGCTTGGAAATTCTATGATCATTTCCAAGTTTCCATTTAAAAAAATTCAATGATAAAAAGTTACAATTAAGCAAATCATACTAAAAACAAGGAAAATATTTAAAACTCATCTGTTCCTAATTATTTAACTATATTTTACTATCGCATATGGTCTTGAAGTTATTTACATTTATTGTGTCAATATGGTGAAAATCCTGTACTACATAATTTTGTGTTACTCCACATCTCAACATGCCATTCAGAGATGTCATGTTGGTGTTATAAAATTGGCCATTGCAGGAGTATTTACAGCATGCAAACTGTAAAATGCTGCAGATTAGTTATTGATTTATTGCTTTATTAATTGTCTCTTGGTTTGAGGAGGTGATGAATAAAATGATGGAGAAAAACTTAGTGATGTAGCTAAAGCTGTAGCTGCATTGAAGATAGCACAAAAAAATGATGAAATTTTCTGCCAGCATTCAAAAAGGATCACTGATGTATTAAAGAAGCAACTCACATAATTGAGTAATAAGAGAAGTTTTGACATGTTTTCATGGTTTTACTTTTGTCTTGTCATTAATATAGACAAAAATACCAACCAGCGTTCTTGTCAAAAATGCACTTGTTTGTCAATGACATGAGAGGCTAATAAATTGAGTTGGATAGCGATTAAACGTTTATTTTTAACCTGAAATTGAGATATTATTGTTGGTAATATAATAATTAAACAATGGAATTTGGGAGAAATAGCAATTCAATCTGAAGTTATAAAGCTATAAGATTTTCAATAAAGAATAATACAGGTTGGGCATGGCTCACCACTATAATCCCAGCAGTTTGGGAGGCTCAAAGCAGAGGATTGCTTGAGTCCAGAAGTTTATGTCTAACCTGGGAGTAACTAAGGAGCACTCCTATCTCTACAAAAGAAATTTAAAAATTAGCCAGGAATGATGGTGTGTGCCTGTAGTTCCAGTTACTCAGGAGGCTGATGTGGGAGGATGGGTTGAGCATGGGAGACAACAGTGATTGTGACTCTGCACTCCAGCCTGGGCAACTGAGAGAGACTCAGTCTCAAAAAGATAAAGAATAATGCATATTTTATTAGTGTTTGTAAACTGTGTTGCATGACTTTAAGATTAATGAACTTTATAATAAACGTGTGTATGTGTGTGCATGAACATACATACATACATTTTCTGATCCCAGAGACTCAGCTTTTAAACATTTATCAATCCTTAATATTCCATATAGCAATTCCTGCCAGGCTTTGGCTTTCATCTGAGTGAGGTGAGAGCTAGCTGTTACAAAATTTTGAATAAAGGAATGTCAAGATCTGGATAATAGTTTAAAATAATACTTTTCTGCTACTGTATTGAGAAAAATAGACTCATGTTTATCACCTGGCATTAGCTATCTCTTTATTTTATTTTGAGGCATCTATGACTGTAAATGAAAAGCACATTTCCTTGCCAATGCTTGTGGTGAACTGGGCCCATGTGATTAAATTCTGACCAGGGGGTTGTGGGAGGAAGTAAAGGGCACACCATTAACATGACCTTAAAAAGGAGAAGTATGTGTTCCTATTTCTGTTTTACAGATGCAGACACTGAGCTAGGTTAGTGTAAGTAACTTGCCAAATATGATTTCAAACTGAGGTGGCCTCCCTCTAGAATTTGTGCTTGATGTCGCTATGAAATGGTGCCTTATAGTGTGTGTGGATTTTTTAAATAACTATAGGTGTAAAATGGTGATTTGAAATTAGTTAAGGATCGAAATTTAAAGTACATATTTTAAGCAGTCAATACATGTTTTATGGAGAATGAAGATGGGTGAAGTAGACAGATTAATGACTTATTCTATGGATCATGTACTGATGCAAAATATGTAGAATTCTTTGCCTGACCTTATCCTTCAGCATGTGCATGTATTTGTACACAGAGATACATACATATTCACATATATGTATATGCATATGTACATTGTACGTGTGTATATCTGTGTATTGGTGATAAACTTGAAAATTTCAAAAATATATATGCGTAAATGGTTATTTTCCTGCCTATATTTAATTTATGTAATTCTTATTCAGCATTCTTGAAACTACTTTTCTAAGTCTTAAAATGTTATAATTCAAAATTATAAGAAAATAACTTAGTTGGCTTTGTTTCCAGAAAATTATAAAGACATATTTGGAACTATTAAGTGATTTAAAAACTACCAGAATTTACAGCTATTTTCCCATAAAGCATAAAGAATTAGAAGCAAAAGTGGATCTTGCCTTTTTGAATGATGAATAAGAGCCTCTGAATTCCAAGTCTTTTACATCTGCTTTCTGTAGCCTCAGCATAATCAGTGCCAATACTGTGAAAATATGAAGTATTTCAAGAAGCATTATACAAAACCTGTCAACAATTTAATTTGTAGATAAGGTTAAACCAGGAGAGTTGCAAAAATTGACAACATATCTAAAAGAACACTATATTGTTATGAATTACCAAAGTCTAAAACTTAAAAAGCATGTTAAGAGAAAGTTTTAAAGTTACTATGGCTATCATACTTTATTTTAATGTGTACCTCTCTGTTGCCACAAATGACTTGAGTTGGTAGACAGAGTTTGACAAGCCTATTTTAGCATCAGAACAGCAATGAAGAATAGGTTATGTCAAATAGAGAGTTATTGAAGCACCCTCTTTTGTAAAACTTCAAACTGGATAGAGAAATTTGAGGAAAGAAGAGTTCAATATTTCTCTAAAGCACTGAAGCTGTTTTTATAGAATCATTGACAAAGTAGAGCATAGACCCTATAAAATAGAGCAATGGTAAAATGTGTGAATTCCTATGAAAAGGGGAAAGCAATTTTTTTCAAGACAGAGCTGCTCTTACAGTATAGAGTTTTAGAAAGTTGCTTCCAGAGTCAGATCTCACTAAAATTCTGGACTGGTCCCTTATTAGTCATGAGAGATTTGACAAATTGCTTAAAATCTCTAAGCAATTTATCTAGGTAATTTTAAGAATTAAAACAAGTTCCAGGTAAAATACTTAATAGAATTTTAAACATATAGTATAAGAAACTCAATGAAATAGTGAGCTGTGATGTAATGGTGACATGGATTAGTAAAATTTGATGTGGTGGAGTTGAACTATTATAGTCGAAACAATATTTTTGAGTTTACTAAGAAATAAAAAAGTGCTGAAAGAAATAGTGGTCAAAGATTTTTAAATAGCCACTAATAGAAGGCATACTTTATTTCAGGATGCCATTTGGGTTCAAATATAGAACTTTCCAAACATTCAAAAGCCAATTACTTTAGTAATTACTGCAGTAGAATTATAAAGTATACTTTCTATATATTTCTTATTAAATGTTCTAAATAAACACAAATGGTTATTAAATAAATTTAGTGTTACATACAGGTACAGATAAAATGAAAATAAAACCATTTATTAAATGTCGTTAAACCCAATTTATCCTTCTGAATGTCCCATGCATACTGAACTCAACAATGTAGGCCACATTCATAGAGCAACTACTTTTGTTAGGACAATGTTTTATTTATTTATTTATTTATTTTAAAATTTTCATTTTGTGGAATTTTGATATTTCCTTTTTTTTTTTTTTAGATTTATTTATTTTACTTTAGGTGCATACTATATCTGGCATTTCTCCCCATGTTATCCCTCCCCATCCTCCCCTCCCTCCTCAGCCCCTGCTGTCTCTCCCCTACCCCCTCCAACTGCCCCCAGTGTGTGATGCTCCTCTCCCTGAGTCCATGTGTTCTCCTTGTTCAACACCTATCTATGAGTGAGGATATTTCCTTTTATTATTATTATTATACTTTCAGTTCTGGGGTACATGTGCAGCTCACGCAGGATTGTTACATAGGTATACATAGATATACACATGTCATGGTGGTTTGCTGTATCCATCCCCATCATCAAATATGTTAGATATTTCTCCTAATGCTATCCCTCTCCAATTTCTCCACCCCCTGCTATCCCTCCCCTAGATCCCCTGCTGCCCAACAGACCCCGGTGTATGACATTCCCCTCCCTATGTCCATGTGATCTCATTGTTCAACACCCACTTATGAGCAAGAACATGCAGTGTTTGGTTTTCCATTCTTGTGTCAGTTTGGTGAGAATGATGGTTTCCAGCTTCATCCATGTCCCTACAAAGGACATGAACTCATCCTTTTTTATGGCTGCATAGTATTCCATGGTGTATATGTGCAACATTTTCTTTGTCCAGTCTGTCCTTGATGGACATTTGGGTTGGTTTCAAGTCTTTGCTGTTGTAAACAGTCCCGCAATGAACATACATGTGTATGTGTCTTTATAATAGAATGTTTTATAATCCTTTGGATATATACCCAGTAATGGGATTGCTAGGTCAAATGGAATTTCTATTTCTAGGTCCTTGAGTAATTGCCACACTGTCTTCCACAATGGTTGAACTAATTTAAGCTCCCACCAACAGTGTAAAAGCGTTCCTATTTCTCCCTGTTTTAGATTTCATAAGAGCACTAGAAACCATGGATGAAGCTGGAAACCATCATTCTCACCAAACTGACACAAGAACAGAAAACCAAACACTGCATGTTCTCACTCCTAAGTGGGTGTTGAACAATGAGATCACATGGACACAGGGAGGGGAATGTCACACACTGGGGCCTGTTGGGCAGCAGGGGATCTAGGTGAGGCTTTGAATGAAGTGGCTTAGAGCACACAGAAGTGAACTTGAGAAAAGCATTCAGGAATGTCATCCTTACATGTGACTTTAATTTGAATGGCATTTATTTATTTTTATTGTTTTACATATAATATCTTTCATCTTTCTGTAGATTTCTTTTTAGAAAGTTATCACAAAAATTATAAATGCAAAAGATTTTTGTTTATTTTTGTAATTTTCTCTAATGATACCTTTATGTGTGTAAATATGTGTGCACATATGCATATAGACATACATCACACAGACACACACATATAGAATTTTGAAAGAATGACAAAAAAGAGTAAATAAAACCAATTTCAGGATTTTATTCAGATGCAAGCAAAATGGATGTTTATGTTAAAATAAACTTTTCATTTTATTTAAAAAAAATTTAACTATCAAATATTTATTTGATGTTTAAATAAAAGCTTATTTTATTTTATTTTATTATTAATAAATTATTTATTAATTTAAATCATTTATTATTTTAAAATTTTAAAATAAAATAAGCTTTTATTTAAACTTATCAAATACTGGTTTTCTGTAACTCACACGAGAAAAAGACAGATGTAGGAAACTCAGTATTAACACATTAAGTTCTCAGAACCCTTTTCTTGCAGTTTCTGCTTGTGGTTCATTTTTCAGAACTGGAGCCTTGTCTATGCCAGCTGCAAGAGTAGGTTGTCATCATTATATTTTAACATTTGTCATCGTTATAATAAAAGGAAATCAAAGGAGAATTTGGATGTGGATGATTTGGAATAGCCAGTCATCACGGATGCCACAATATTACATACTTCAAAATTCTGGAAACATTTTATTGTTTCTTGAGAAGTAAAATGCATAAACTGTTTTGTATTAGTTTAGCTACCATGACTATAATTGAAATATTAAATAACACTATATAATTAAATCAAATGGAAATAAAAAAAACATTTTATTGTATTTATAGATATCTTTTCCCTTCCAAATTGTATTGGTAACAAACATTTAATATTTGTAAAGTAAGATGGTTGTAACACACTTTTTGAAAACTGAAAAAACAGCATTGCTATTCTCTGATTATTTCAGCAATTATGTAGGGTAGCTAAAGAACATACTTAATTATAATTAAAAACATTTGAAGTATTGTCCAATTGTGATTGAAATCATTAAATATTTAATAGTGTGAAATTATTTAATGATGATCCATTTCTTCCATTATAGTTCACTACTGAAATTTCATATCTGTAAAACTCTACAACAACTAATTATTTTAATACCCGGTCACTCATATTAATGACCAAAGACTTAACGTCTGACACTGTGTGTCACAGCCATTAATACCCTGCTAGATTTTTCTACTTTTAGCATCCTATTCGGTCTACATGGAAGAAGTAAGCAGTATTTTATGGTTTTCTCATCTGCTTCATTCATTGCTAAGTAAATTGAATGTATTATGCAAAATATGGTAGAGAAAAATTTATTTAATTTGTCAATTGTTTGAAATTACAGAAAAGTTTTAGATAACTTCTGCTAGATTTGATGAAAAAATAGCAGTGTTGTGCAGAACAGCCGAAGAGGTTTGTATTACTTCAGAGAATACATGGGCAGAAACATCAGATGAGAACAAAAATACAATAATCTGAGGGACATTGAGTATCTCAGGCCTTGAGGTGGGTGATGGGCCTTCTTGGTTACAACTCTAATTTTGAAATACTTGGTGTAAGTGGGACTATGGCAGAAATTGATTGAGGGAGTTGAGTTTTGTACACAAGAGTTCAGTGAGAGGAAGAAAAAGACTAATAATCACAGCAGAAGCCAGATGTACAGGTAAGCACCAGCTCATACTTTAATAACATAAATTCAAAGGAAATTCATTTTGACAGTTGAGATTATTTTCACTTATTGTAATAAATTGCATGCTCCTGATCTGAAGTTAATATAACTTTTAGTAGCAGAATAAATTTTTGCTCAAAGTCAATTAAACTTCGTTTCTTTATAAATTAGCCAGTCTCAGGTATGACTTCATAGCAGTGTGAAAACGGACTACTATGCATTTCTTTTCAAGAAAAAATGGTATCTTTTTCTAATTTCAGTTCCTTGGTTGTCCTCGTAATTACCACAAGTACTTCATCATGACTACTACTGTAAGATCTGTAGAGAGTATTATTCCCTTTTTTTTATGGGCAAGCCAAATACAGACTTATTGTATTTTGAAAGGTCATTGTGCAATTATTGGGGTTACTAATTAACTTTAATTTTTATGAGACTTTGAGAATTTTGTAGTATATGTTCTGTCTACACTTGCTGTAAAAATGATTTAATAATTAGCAGTATTTCAAAAGTCTTAAAAAGAAAAGAAAGGAAAAGAAATGAAAACACCCATGGTGAGTTGTGAAATGTCCCCCCGAGGGTAGGTGTCACCTAGGCTGTGATAAGAAATTTCTGTACTGTAGAACAAATGTGTTAAAGAACTAAAGAGAAAGCAAAGGCAAAGTATGTGGGGTTGTAACCAGTGGCAGAAGAAAAAGAGAGGCTGATTTGGTGATTTTACTTCTGCTATTTGTCTCTTTAAATAAATCGAAAATGTAACAGAGGAACTATAAGACTATAATTTAATATACTGTACTGTATTGTTTGTTAAGAGAAAATAGAAGTAGCAAATATATTGTATTTCAAAATGTATTTTATAAAATTATTCCAATTGCTACTACCTTTTACCTATACTTTTTATTTCTGCTTAACAGCATTTGTTTATTATGTACAGGTTCTAATAGGAGTTCTATCCAACCAAATTTTTTTTAAGACAAGAGATATCTACATTGAGTGGCAATTCAAACAATGCTCAGGGTGTTGGAAATCACTCCATTCCTGTAGTTAACTTGTGTACTTCCTGCTTCGGTGGTTATGAAGAACCATATTTATAAAAGAGTAATATATTTTAGCTTTTAGAAAACAGTGTCAAGATTGTTGAAATGGTTTAAAAAACCTATTTGAATTTCCTCTGTATTTCTCTGCATAGTTTTTTCCAGTGGTGGTACATTTGATGTTTAATTTTATTTGCTGTCTCATTAGTGAGGTAAGCTTTAATTCATTTGGGCACTATTTTAATGTTATGGCATGGTATTTGACCAACAAATAACATTTACTTTGATGTTATATATTAACTTAGTTATATATATGTGTGTGTGTGTGTATATATACATATATACACGCACATACACAACACACATATACACACATACTGTTTATATACATAAATGTATGTGTTCATATATATATGTGTACACATATACATATACATGTGAATATATATGTATGTGTGTGCTATAAGAATTTTGTGAACCAAAATGTCTAAGTCTAAAGGCCATATGTTTATATAAGCAAACTCACATATTTACAGATTCATTAATGAGCTGCTTAAGATAGATTTGGCTACTCTGTGTCTCTGTTGGTTTCATACAAATTTTATAATAGTTTTTTCTGTTTCTGTAAAGAATGTCATTGGCATTTGATAGATAGTGCAATGAATCTGTAGATTGCTTTGAACATATTTAAATTATACAAATTGAATAGGTTTGATACCTGTGTATGCCTGTGAAATCATCACCTCAACCAAGCTACTATTTCCATAGCCTGGTTTTGCCGGTTTTGTACAACTAAATAGAATCAGGCAGAGTAAACTTTTTCAACAGTTTCTGGTTTCTTTTATTCATCAGTACGTCTGTTAGATTCACCCCTGTGATTGTGTTTAAGCATAGCATATTTTTTAATTTAAAAAACTGCTGTGAAGTATTTCATTGTGTAAATAAATCATGATTTATTTATACATTCTACTGTTGTGAGATATTTGGACTGTTTTACATTTTACACTATTATGAATAAAGTCATTATTTACTTTCCTTCATGTATCTTTTGGAGAATGTATAAACTTGATTATCCTGGGGTTTACCTAAGTGAGATATTGCTAGATTATAGGTTGTATGTGTTTAATAGAAATTGACATAGAATTACCCAAAATGATTTGAATAATTTGCATACCCATGAGCAATGCAGGAGTGTGCTGGTCACTTACATCCTCGCCAGCATTTATTATAATTTTTAAAATTATACTTTAAGTTCTGGGGTACATGTGCAGAACATGCAGGTTTGTTACATGGGTATACACGTGCCATGGTGGTTTGCTGGTTCCATCCCCCTGTCATCTACATTAGGTATTTCTCCTAATTCTGTCCCTCCCTAATCTCCCCACCCCCTGCTATCCCTCCCCTAGCCCCCCAACCCCCGACAGGCCCTGGTGTGTGATGTTCCCCTCCCTGTGTCTATGTGTTGTTGTAATTTTAAACAGCGTATCAGTGGTGGTTTTGTACTGTTATTTCATTTCAGTATTAGTTTGAATTTTCCTGATGGTTAATCATGTTGACCACCTTTTCATATGCTTGTCTTTTGAATAGGCACTCTTATTTCTAGTATTTATTTGTATATTCTAGATATATATTCTTTTCACATTACGTTAATTGCAGTTACTGTCACCATAACTAAAAAAGAGGGAATGAATTCAGGAATCAGAATTCAACATAAGAAGGATGAGGGGAGTTCCTAAAACGTGGTGAGAGAAAATACTAGAATAATCACTGCACAGAGGGTCCAGACCGCAACCCATCCAGACAATACAGACTAGGTTTTGTCAAGATGAATTTCATTGAGAAGTAGATAAAGCTTGTGCTTAGACTTAATATTAAAAAATATATATTAGTAAGTTAATAGGGGAAAATGATATAGAAGAAATAAAAGATTGGTCTAGAAGATAGACGGTATTAATAATAAGCTACATGGTTTAGCATGAAATAATAATCATTAATGATAACAAAAATACTGAAAATTAGTTTCACCTTAATTGTGATATAATGTTATTGAAAAGATGAAGGAGGGATAAGTGGTGTAAAGAAAAAAAAAGTTGAATTATTACCACAAGATGTAAATGATATCTACTAATGATTAATTCAAATACATTTATACTATTTAGCAATGTGCAAACTGAAACTAGGAAGAATTGAAATGTTTGGGGAACACGAAGAGGTAATAGAAAAATGTGATAGAGAAACACATGCTTTTGTTTTAAGCGCTTAAAGATTATTTTAAAGCTATATACATTTATGTATTTTAAAAAATGTATAATTGTATTCAAAAAAAGGAGAACTAGTTAAGAAACCCAAATGAGTGATATTATTCAAGTTTAATAATTTAGGAAAATGTGAATTATTTGTCCTCCAAACAACCTTTAATAAATCTGAGTCTGAGAGCAAACTCAGCTGACACAGACAAAAGGAGCAATGAGCAAAGAGGAAAGAAAATTACATTGGAATGTGCTTTCCTGAGCTTATGTAGTTTAAAAGTTAGTTTGAATGTAATCAGTACTGCCAAACTAAACTCTTATTAATTAGATTTGTTTTTAAACGATCTGAGCTCCGAAGAAAATAGATGACTTTAAATGAATAAAACAGAAAAAATATAATTTTATTTTATAATTATATTTTGGTAAATCTTTGACACCTATTTTTTTAGATAAATCAATCTGCTTGGCTATTTGCTTCCTAACTTATTTAATATGTTAAGTTTATGATTAAAAATGACATATATTTACATAAGAATCTATGTCCCCTTTAAGCACTTAAAAACTGTTTTCCAGCATTTCTTTTATCTGTAAGCATAAAATTTCTCTATAATTCTATGTAATTTTGTCAAGCATCTGGAGGTTTCAGTTTTACTTTTGGAGATAATATACTGCTAGATCCTTAATGTCACATAACTGGTAGGGGCAACAAAAATTTAAATATTCATGTCTCTAGTGATACTTTATTTGCTACCACAAATATCACTAAGCACTCCCTTGAATCTCAGTATATTGCATTCCTTCTCTTCATTCCCGAATATATGTCCTCTAATGTGACCTACATTTTGTTCTGATTGTATCTGGTGATCTCAGAATCTTTGAAGAGCCGGATTATTTCATTGACTACACTTGAACCAGCAAAGACACAAATGAGTAAGTCTCAGAAGGGAGTATTGGCTTAGAATTATTGTGAGGCTGTTGAGCATATCAATTCTGGGAAAATTCAAATGAGAAAACCCTCTGACAAATAAGTTATTTGCTTCTTTGTTTCAAATCCTTGCTGAACTTGCTTAGAATTATAGAATACGCCTTCTCTCAAGAGAAGAAACATATGGATCATGTTTTACTTCATTTTACTGACCGTCATTCTACACTCTGCCTCCACCAGCTGACCAGTAAAAACATAAATTCCTGTTTGCCATAATTGGTACTCGTTTGCAGACAATGACGCAAAAGTTTCAACAATGACTTTACATTAAAATCACATGGGGAACTTTAAAAATACATAAGATCTTTTGCCTTAACCCGAATAATTATATATTGAATGTGAGAACCACGGCAAAACAAGAAAATCCTATTTGACTTAAGGATCTGTTTTCTCTAACACACCATTAAAACTAAATGGATCTTTCCTTTCATTGCTGTTTACCTCTCCAATTAATAAACAAGACTCTAGGATCATTTATATTATCTTATACTCTCTTCTTCATAATAAGCTATACAATGCTATTCTACTGTCCATAGTTACTATCCAAATTTTTCTGCTGTAATCTCTGGGATTCCTAGTCTGTAAGCAATAAACTGCCTTCTACCTTCAGCCCATTCTTTAAATATTTTTTGCTTTATGTTGTGACTGCTTCATGTCAACAACATATGGCCCATTGTTATAGTAGTTTAATGTAAAGTAAGTTCTTTGATGAGAGCATAACTGTGTGAGATAATACTATGATGATTGAAAAGGCATTTTGTAAATTCACAAATGGTAGTTCTGATAGAAGTAGTGTATGCGAGGAAGGAAATCCATATAAAGAGTAAGTATCTATTCTAGTAAGAACCAAGTGCTCCCCCTTCCATGAGGAGAACAGTCCAATGTCATCAACCTACCATCAGGTGACTGACATCGCCCAGTGTATAATGCCATATTTGGGGCTCAATGTTGGACTTCACTGATGGCAGAGGGGATTTTCAGATTTTGTTATATATGTGAATGTATATAATGAGATATCTGGGAGATGGGACCCATATATGCCTTATACACAGAGCCTGAAGGTAATTTTATACAATATTTTCAATACTTTGTCCATAAAACAAAGTTGTTGCTGCATTTTGACTGTGATCTATCACGTGAGGTGAGGTGTGGAATTATCTACTTGTGGTAGGTCAGCTCTCAAAAATTTTAGATTTTAGAGTACTTTGGATTTTGCATTTTTGAATTAAGGATGGTCAAGCTATATTATAAACCAGTTTTATTTTAATTTCTTTGATTATTATTGTATATGCAATTACGTGAATGTTTATTTTATGTCTTTCCAGGTTATACCTATATAAGAAAATTGTTTTTTTAAATTCATTACACTTATTAACTTTCTTATATTAGAATTTAACAGATTTGATAACCATTTTTTTATATTTTAATTTTATTTTTTATTCTGCAAAAAGTAAGTTTTTATTTGAAGCTGACTTTTTTTGATATGTATGTTTCATCTAATTGCATCAAGAATAAGAATATTATCTAGTTGCTAGTCTTTTAATTATATGATAATAAATGCATTTTTCATGATTAACTTGTTAGTCTACCTGGACCCTCTTATATCTTCTTATGTTTTATAGCTATGCAATTCATGATAGAACGTACCATGTATATGTAGACTTTGCCAGATTAAAGTACTACTTTATGTGAAACCATGCAAAATATTTCCCCACTCTATTTGTGGGCATTTGGTTACTTTCTCTTTTTCATCTATCATTTTGTGCTATTTACTCATGCTTGTTCTTTTTAAAATTATTTTTATATTGAGTTCTTTATATTTGCCTCATATTATGATGCTTTCTATGTCTACAGCATTCTTTTTATACCATGCTTTTAAATGGTCCTGTTTCTGACTTTTGCACCAATTAAAAAAAAAATTCTGGGCATAATAACATGGGCAAAAGCCTTAAAGAAATGGAAATAGTCCATTTTGCTTTGTCTTCCCTTATTGCTTTCGTAGAAAGCTTGTGAATTCATTAGTCATCTGAGTGTTGGCTGCCAACAGAAGTTCATGTTCTTTTGTCTTGGTAAGGTAAAATACAGTTAACCGGGTTGAAAATAGCTGAAAGAAGAGAGTGTTATAAAAATCTGAATAGGATAAGCTCACATTTGAATGAGAAACCAGAATATCTACATACTGATTCAGAAAGCTTTAAGAAACATAATTTTCAACTGTTTCAAATTTACCTCCAAGCTTGAGAAATTAGACTGTATTCAAATGAAAAATATTTGCTCTTTGGAATTACTGTAATCAAAAGTCAAGCCACAAAAAAGGAGAAAATATTTAAAATAATAAATTTGACAAAGAGCTTGCATCCAGAAGATATAGTCTTCTCAATAGGAAGAAGGCAGAACATTGGAAAATGGGCAAACCATTTAGCAGATACTTCACAAAAGAATATAAGTATCCAATGAGCATGTGAAAAAATATTCAACAGTATTAGTCATCAGAGATTTACAGATTAAAAAGCACAGTGAGATACTGTTCCATACACATGAGAATGGAGGAGAGTAAAGAGACTGATAATCCAAAATGTTTATGAGGATATGGAGTGGCTGGGAATCTCATACCCTGTTAGTGGGAAGTAAAATGGTATAATAATTTTGGCAAGCTATTTAGCAATAACCTGAAATGTTAAATGTATACCTACCTTAAGTTACAACCATTTGACTCCCAGAGATGTATTAAAGATCATAAAAACATATGTCAGTGCAACAATGTGTACATAAATGTACATAGCTGTTGTAATTATGATAGCTCAAAACTGGAAACAAACCAAATATACACTATTAAATAACTTAAATAGTTGAAATATATTGTATTTAAATACAGTTGATTTAACAATCCTGGAGTGTATTTTTGTTTGTTTTGTGTTAAAGTTAAGTGAGAGGCAAACTGTATTCATATCATATTGAAAAAATAAGAAAAAAAGGTGAATATTATTTTTTCCCTGAGTTTCACCTTTTAAATATTTTATATCACAAGAGGTACATATCTAATAGTTTTCTGCGTATATTCAGACCACATGCATGTCAAAATAGGTGAAAACATTTTAAAATACATTTGACTCGCCATATGATTCAGTACATAGAATTAGTTTAATCATATATCTCAACATATGATTACACAAGAAGCTATATGAACTCAGTTCACATTTGATATTATATCCGTGTGCAAGTTACAAAGAGCTGAAATGACTGAAATGTCAATTTTCCTATGTCTAAATAACTTGTTTTTATGCACAATGAGATACCTATTAAGTCTTTTTCCTAAAGGAAGTTATGTTTTGGTAATTTCCTGCTGCTTTTTCATATGATTCACTTTCCTGTACCATTATATTTGAAACTGCATCATTACTGTTGCAGAACATGAACTCATGATATGTGATGATGCTTTAAGGTAGAAACACTGCAAATGAGAGTTGAAAGTCATAATACTTCCTTATCCGTGTCTTCAGTTCGGGTAATGAACATATTTTCTCTCTTTTCCCCTCCATTTGTATGTAGCTCTAAAAGACCTCTGTGTTTTGGGCTTGGATCTTTACTTTTTCCCCAAGAATTAGTAATTGTAAATATTATATTTTCATAACTGTTTCACTGCCAAGGCTTCTCTCTGTTGTAAAAATTCAGGTTTTAAATTTTAGTTTGTATACAGAATTTTTTTCATAGACAATAGAGTGAAATAGCAAAAGCATTTTACATGACAAATAGTCAGCAATTTCTTCATAGCTTTCCTGAGAGGAAGGAGAATTTTCATAAAGACAGAAATACTAGGCAGAAGTTCAATAAAGACCATATCAGAAAATAAAATAGAAATCTATAATAAATCACCTTCACTACTCCATTGCCAAACAATGTCTTGACTAAAACTGGGAAGACTATTACCAGAGTGCTCCGATGTATAATAATGTTTGTATTTTTTGCATCATATATAGCACTATACTACTAGTGTTTGAAGTTGCACTCTACATTTTTCCATTTGTATCAAGATAATGTAGTCTGAGTTTTTTAAAAGTCAAATAAGCAAGATTTAATTTTTCATACTTACAAAAATAGAACAAATTGAGTAATAAAATTATTAGCTATTTGTTATTAAAACAACTTTTACAAGAGAATTATTATCTTTATGAGCTTGCATGTATTGAATTACTAGAATTGCAATGTTCTCATCTTGTAGCTTTTGGAATACCTAACATATACTGAATACATTTTATAGAATATACATAATTTAAATAACAATGCTACCTAAAGTAATCTAATTAGAGCGAATTAGTTTTTATAAGCTAAAGAAATTAAATCTGGACACATGTGAAGGACATTTAGACTGAATTATCAATTACAATATTATATAAATTAATTCTGAATCAGATAATTCTACATCGCTATTACTAAAGTCATTTACAAATGTAAAGTTGAAGCTTAAAGAGACTAACTTGTATAAAAACATAGAGCTTTTAAGTAGCAGACTAGAATTGAAATGCTGGTCTCTATGAACCCAGGACACAGGACCTTTTGACTGCTAATTTTCTATCATCTGCTTTACTTGTCTTTTGAGACCAATAACCTTTTCTGACCTATGTGTCTTCCCAAGAAGTCTTCTGGCTGTCTCCATCATTGAATAAAATGCTTCTGAAGGTCTTCTGTTCAGATTTCAAGACAGCAAAAGGACAGGGGCATGACTATGTGCTCTCCTTCAGGGGGAGAATATCAGTGATGGCCTCGATGCTAATCCCCATTTTCTGATTCCCTTACACCATGGACTTATCTCCAAATTCTTCTTTATATAAAGTCATCGCTACAAAATGTGGAAATAGTCTTGCTTTACCTGACAGTGTGGTTCTGACATACAACTAAAGACAACTTATTGAGAGTACTACTATGTATAAACTACAAATTAGAGCATGAAAGCCCTCTTGGTCTATAAATAATTTCTTCAATTGTTGTCCTTATAACTAATGTTTCAAGGTAACTCATCACTGCACAAAGCTGTGACATCAAGATGTTAAGAATAAAGGAGCCTAGTACTAAATTTTTCACTTCAGTATTCAGAAGATAGTGACATTATTTCAGCCAAATATCCAAATACTCTGAATGTTTTATCACAGTCAAAATTGCTTTATTTTTAAGATGTTATTTTCAATATGTGTTCATATATATTAATTCCACTAGCTTTATGATATCTGGCATGCTTGGCTGAATTGCAGTTGATCATGTCTTAGCATGAATATTTCTATTACATCTCTGCTCATAGAAGGATTGATTTTTTTCTTCCTCTTTACCAACCTGTGTTTTACCTTTCAGTTCATGGACTACCCTAGTTTTTTAAACAATGTAATAATGATAACAGTAACAACAACAAACTAACCACATCACTATTTATTAGAATTGATGTTAAATGCTCTAAATGTATTATTTTAATTGGTCCTCAAAGCTGTCTTACTATTTCCATTTTAAAGATAAACTAAACAAGATTTTGAGAGGTGAAAGTCCCAGAACAATGTTACATCAAGAGGAACTGTTAGAGCAGGGGATGCAAACGTAGTTCATTTTATGCAAGGCCTCAATAACCTTTCAACTCCAGAGGCTCCATTGCCTCAGGGATCCACTGAAGCAGTATTTCCCACCTTCTCCCCATCAATTACTTAGAGGAGACTCCTTTCTCAGTCTAATGATGCTGATTTTTAATTCTGCAATACAGTCTGTCCAAACACACGTCTGAAATTCTGTTTACAAGAGACCATAATAGTTTAGCATAAAGACTACTGGTCCACTCAGGAGCAGATGAACCTGGAGTGAAGACCCATCTCCCTTACTAACTGATTATTCACTACAAGTAATATACTTGGCTTGTTTATAATCTAGTTTCCTGATTTGTAAAAGGGAATCATAATAGTTTAATCCAACTCTAGGTTTGAACATTAACTAGAGGAAGGCAAACAAACTTTGAGGCTACTGCCTGGGGCTTAGTAAGATGTGTATCACTATTCTCTATTTCCTTCCACTTCACCTTAACTTATCTTGTATATGTGTCCTGTATCCATGCAGACATTTAAATATCATAATGCCTATTTAGGATATTCTAATTTCATTAGCTCCAGGGTCAAGTGGAAGAAAGTGAGAGACACATGTAGAAGTAGTTAAACTAGTTTGTGTGTTTGAGTTGTTGTTTGAAGGAATATTGATTTGTTATAATAACTTATTTTACTTATAATAATACCTATCATTTCTGGAGTATTTGCAATTTGCCAGGTTTTGTGCTGAGAGTTTATTCTTCATTATTTGCTATTATTCTAGCAAAATCTTTAGCAGGCAGGTACATTTATTTTCCCAACTTTCAGATGAGGAAACAAGTTTAGAGCAATTAAGTAATTTTTCCAAGACCTCATAGGACTTAACACTGGCCTAGATTCAAACTGATGCTCTCTGAGCCTTCATTTCCAACCACAACAAAATACACCTGCTCTACATTTTCATTTATATGCCATGCTCTACAAAAGTTTGGAATTAGTCTGGAGGTGGTTCTATTTAATTTTTGATTTTATACTTAAAATTTTGTCATTCAAATATTCTGACAGTGTAGCTAGCAAGAA
Organism: Aotus nancymaae; assembly: GCF_030222135.1. NCBI lineage: Eukaryota > Metazoa > Chordata > Mammalia > Primates > Aotidae > Aotus > Aotus nancymaae. The sequence goes on from NW_026988425.1 coordinate 77,099,582, forward strand.
TATCTATATTGATTCAATAGACTAGGTTGAACACTTAGGATACAGAGAAGATCGTTTTACTGATAAGGAGAGTAGTAGGGTTGGGGCCTCCAGGTGTTCATCAATGTTCCCTGACCTCTAAAAGAGTTGTAGCTAATTGAATCAATCATGTTTTAAACAGTGTTCAGTTTGCTTAGTATAATTTAGAACTAACCCATTTTGATAGCAAGACGAGCCATAGCTAAATCAATTTTTAAACAGTATTCTCCTATTTGGCTAATTGCAACTATTTGTTTAAATGAAGAAAAAATGAGTAACGATTATTTCTTGGATTAATATAAATTAATAGAGATGTGGCTAAATAAAAATTATTAAAGAGACAATGCATTCTGTTCATATGTTACCTGACATTTACATGGGTTAGATAAGTGCACTGACATTGCTGTTTCAATGCTTTTTCCAAAGTGACAGGTTTCCAAAACTGAATTCTTAATATTAATGAGGTAACTTTAATAAACATTTCAAAAATTCCAAATGTTCTCTTCCTTTCTAGAGAGTTAGTAATTATTGTATCTTATTTAAATGAGTTAACTCCACTGAAACTATAGGTCACCTACAGACATTCAATATTGTGTGTAAAAGCTAAAGATGAGATAATTCATTTAAAGGTGTGTTTTTGTAAAAGTGCCCAAGTGAGATGCCTACAAATTAAACATTTGGCAAAATTCCTTAGGTAAATGGAAAAGGTCATTATGAAAATTTGGTTTGGCAGATTTTAACAGCTGCACTATAAACTGTAATTGCAATTTAAACAACCTCCAATATCACCCTGCAGAGACCATAACCTGCTTACCCAGCCACCCCTCAGTGCTTGCAAGAGATAGCTATAATTTTATAAGCTTCTGGAGAAACTTCCTCATTTATTGCTTGACTTCATGGTCATTGTGACATGTAACTGACCTGAAAGTTAAATTACATGTATGGTGATATGGTTTGGCTTTCTGTCCCCGCCCAAATCTCATGTTAAATTGTAATCCTCTGTGTTGAAGGAGGTAATTGGTGGGAGGTGATTGAATCATGGGGGTAGATTTCTCCCTTGCTCTTCTCGTGATAGTGAGTTAGTTCTCACCAGATCTGGTTGTTTAAAAGTGTGTAGCACTTCCCCCTTTTCCTTCTTCTCTAGGTATGTAAGATGAGCCTGCTTCCCCTTCACCTTCTGCCATGACTAAGTTTCCTGAGGCCTCTCCAGCTATGTTTCCTATATAGTCTTGGGAACTGTGAGTCAATTAAACTTCTTTTCTTCCAAATTATCCAGTCTCAGGTAGTTCTTTATAGCAATGCGAGAATTAACTAATACATATTGTCTGTGAGAGCAAAACAAAACAAAACCATCCCTCAACACTGAATTCCTAATGTATCAACAGAGCAAATGTAATTAACCTACTTAAACATTAAACATTAAATTTGAGGTCAGTCGCAGTGGCTCAGTCCTCTAATTCCAGCACTTTGGGAGGCTGAGTTAGGCAGATCACTTGAGGTTAGACATTCGAGAACAGCCTTGCCAACATGGTGAAACCCCATCTCTACTAAAAACACAAAAATTAGCTGGGCACGATGGCTCATGCCTGTAAACTCAGCTACTGGGGAGGCTAACCCAGGAGAATCACTTGGACCTTGGAGGCAGAGGTTGTAGTGAGCCGAGATCGTGTCACTGCACTCCTGCCTGGGAGACAAAAATGAGACTTTGTCTCAAAAAAAAAAAAAGTTAAATTTTTCACATAAATAGTCTATGGTTGTTTTTTAGAATATCTGAAAGTAGCATGTACTTTCAAATTTTGTCCACATAAAAATAGTATATATTTTATAACAGTTTTAATGTTAAAACTTCTAGAAATTTTTTATAGTATTGTTATTTATAATAGCTTTTTCATTGTGAAATTCAAAAGTAAAAGGCATTCCTTTGGAAAGAAAAAGATCCTAAAAATAATAAATCATACTCAAAAATATCAAATCTAAAATAGACACAAAAAATACATGTTGATTTTTAAAACATAGCATTAATAAGAGTTCAAATCTGTTTAAAAAAGTTACAGTTATAGAAAATTTTAAATAGCAATTTGATTATTTTGTGAAATAGGAAAATATAGAGCTAGTGGCCCTTATGCTCTTATTTTACAATTTGGCTAATTTCAAATTTTTAAGTTATCTTAAGAAATTTAATTATATTATTATGGTCACATTCCCTCCTTTTCATTTTATTTCTGGTCATTTTCCTTTTTTCAAAAAACTTCAACATATATAGATATCAGAGTGTATACCTGTTGAAAGAGATTTTAGTTTTCAGCAAAAATACTGTGGCTATATAACATATTGAGTTTTTCTACAATTTGAGCTATGATCTATCTGTATTACAGTAAATATTAGAGTGAAACATACTCCTAAAAATCGAGAAAATGTGAATAGAATGAATACCAAAGAAATTCAGTAAAAATTTTTGTTATTAAAAAATACATGATAAGAAATCAACTTGCTTTAAACAAGTGTTTTTGAACCTGATATTGGTACATGATATGAAGTTGCCTTAGTCCGTGATGAACTTGTATTTTAAATGGATACTACAGATCATGTAGCCAATGCTCAAGGAAATAGCATTTTTTTCCCTAATTTGAAATATTTATATTCCAAGTTAAATAATATGAATATTTTCTTAGAACTTCATTTATCATCTTAATGTTTTCTTTGGATTAGTATAGACAAATGAGTAAAAGACACTAAAAATTTCTTATTCTATTCCAGGGGATATACATTCAATAGTTATTTGATGAGAGCATTTTAAAACATTAGTATGTTTTGCTATAAAATTGCTGAACTGTGACATATTTTTTTTCTTTTTTTAATTGTACTTTAAGTTCTGGGGTACATGTGCAGATCTTGCAGGATTGTTGCATAGGTACACACATGCCATAGTACTTTGCTGTCTCCATCCCTGCATCACCTACATGAGGCATTACTCCCAGTGTTATCCCTCCCCAACCTCCCTGTCCCCTGCTGTCCCTCCCCTAGATACCCACTCCCCAAGAGACCCCAATGTGTGATGTTCCCCTCCCTGTGCCCATGTCTTCCATTGCTCAACACCCACTTATGAGTGAGAACATGTGGTGTTTGGTTTTCTGTTCTTGTGTCAGTTTGCTGAGAATATCGTTTCCAAATTCATCCATGTCCCTACAAAGGACACAAACTGTTTTTTATGTCTGCATAATATTCCCTGCTATGTATGTGCCACATTTTCTTTCTCCAGTCCATCACTGATGGGCATTTGGGTTGGTTCTGGGTCTTTGCTATTGTAAACAATGCCACCATGAACATATGTGTGCATGTGTCTTTCTAACAAAATGATTTATAATCCTTTGGGTATATGCCCAGTAATGGGATGGCTGGATCAAATGGAATTTCTATTCCTAGATCCTTGAGGAATCATCGCTGTCTTCCACAATGGTTGAACTAATTTATACTCCCACTACCACCTGCACCTATTTCTCCATATCCTCTCCAGCATATGTTGTCTCCAGATTTTTTAATGATCTCCATTCTAAATGGCATGAGGTGGTATCTCAACATGGTTTTGATTTGCATTTCTCTAACGACCTGTGATGATGAGCATTTTTTCATATGTTTATTGACCTCCAAAATGTCTTCTTTTGAAAAATGTCTGTTCATATTCTTCGCCCACTTTGGAATGGGTTTTTTGTTTTTTTTTCCCCCTATAGATCTACTTTAGTTCTTTGTAGATTCTGGATATTAGCCCTTTGTCAGATGGGTAGATTACAAACATTTTTTCCCATTCTGTTGGTTGCCAGTTCACTCTAATGATTGTTTCTTTTGCTGTGTAGAAACTCTTAAGTTTAATTAGATCCTATTTGTCTATTTTGGCTTTTGTTGCCATTGTTTTTGGTGTTTTAGTCATGAAGTCCTTGCCTATGCCTATGTCCTGAATGGTTTTGCCTAGGTTTTCTTCTAGAGTTTTCATGGTGTTAGGTCTTATGTTTAAATATTTAATCCATCTGGAGTAATTTTAATGTAAGGTATAAGGAAGGGGTCTAGTTTTAGCTTTCTGCACATGGTTAGCCAGTTTTCTCAACATCATTTATTAAACAGGGAATCCTTTCCCCATTGCTTCTTTTTGTCAGGTTTGTCAAAGATCAGATGGTTGCAGATGTGTGGCATTACTTCTGAGGCCTCTTTTCTGTTCCACTGGTCTGTATCTCTGTTTTGGTATCAGTACCATGCTATTTTGATTACAGTAGCCTTGTAGTATAGTTTGAAGTCAGGTAGCATGATGCCTCCAGCTTTTTTTTTTTTTTTTTTTTTTGCTTAGGATTATCTTGGCTATGTGATCTCTGTTTTGGTTCCATCTGAAGTTTAAAGGGTTTTTTTTTTCCAGGTCTGTGATGAAGGTCGATGGTAGCTTGGTGGGGATAGCATTGAATCTATAATTTACTTTGGGCTGTATGGCCATTTTCACGATATTGATTATTCCTTTCCATAAGCATGGAATGTTTTTCCATCTGTTTGTGTCCTCTCTTATTTCCTTAAGCAGTAGTTGGTAATTCTCCTTGAAGAGGTGTTTTGCATCATTTGTTAGTTGTATTCCTAGGTATTTTATTCTCTTTGTAGCAATTGTAAATGGGAGTGTGCTTATGATTTGGCTCTCTGTTTGTTACTGGTATATAGGAATGTTTGTGATTTCTGCACATTGATTTTGTATCCTGAGACTTTGCTGAAGTTGCTTATTAGCTAAGGAGATTTTTGTGCTGAGATGATGGAGTGTTCTAAATATACAATCATGTCATCTGCAAATAGAGACAATTTGATGTTCTCTTTTCCTAATTGAATACCTTTTATTTCTTTTTTCTGGCTAGAACTTCCAATATTATATTGAATAGGAATGGTGAGAGAGGGCATCCTTGTCTAGTGCCAGATTTCAAAGAGAATGCTTCCAGTTTTTGCCCATTCAGCATGATATTGGCTGTATGCTTGTTGTAAATAGCTTTGGATTTTGAGATACATTCCTTCACTACCTAGTTTCTTGAGAGTTTTTAGCATAAAGGGCTGCTGAATTTTGTTGAAGGCCTTATCTTCATCTACTCAGATGATCATGTGGCTTTTGTCTTTGGTTCTGTTTATGTGATAAATTATGTTTATAGATTTGAGGGTGTTAAACCAGCCTTCCATCCCTGGGATGAAGCCTACTTGATCTTTATGGATAAGCTTTTTGATGTGCTGTTGCATTTGGTTTGCCCGTATTTTATTGAAGATTTTTGCATAAATGTTTATCACGGATATTGGCCTGAACTTTTTTTTTAGTTGTGTCTCTGCCAGGTTTTGGTATCAGGATGATATTGGTCTCATGAAATGTGTTAGGGAGGATTCCCTCTTTTTGTATTGTTTGGAATACTTTCAAAAGAAATGGAACCAGCTCCTCTTTGTACATCTGGTAGAATTCTGCTGTAAACCCATCTGGACCTGTACTTTTTCTGCTCGGTAGGCTATTAATTGCTGCCTCAATTTCAGACTTTGTTATTGGACTATTCAGGGATTCAACTTCTTCCTGATTTAGTCTTGGGAGGGTATAAGTGTCCAGGAATTCATCCCATTAGTTGACACCATTTCTTCATTGCATCGTTGCTCTTTACCATTTGGTACTTTTTTGGAGTGGCTGGTATTGGTTGTTCCTTTCCATGTTTAGTGCTTCCTTCAGAAGCTCTTGTAAGGCAGGTCTGGTGAAGAGGAAATTTCTTGGTAATTGCTTGTCTGTAAAAGATTTTATTTCTCCTTTACTTATGAAGCTTAGTTTGGCTGGGCATGAGATTCTGGGTTGAGAGTTCTTTTCTTTAAGGATTTTGAATATTGTCCCCTACTCTCTTCTGGCTTGTAGGGTTTCTGCCGAGAGATCCCCTGTGAGTCTGATGGGCTTTCCTTTGTGGGTGACCCAACCTTTCTCTCTGGCTGCCCTCAGCATTTTTTCCTCCATTTCAACCCTGGTAAATCTGAAGATTATGTGCCTTGGAGTTGTTCTTCTTGAGGAGTAACTTTGAGGTGTTCTCTGTATTTCCTGGATTTGAATGTTGGCCTGCCATGATAGGTTGGGGAAGTTCTCCTGGATAATATCCTGAAGAATGTTTTCCAACTTGGATTCATTCTCCCCGTCACATTCAGGTACACCTATCAAGTCTAGATTAGGTCTTTTCACATAATACCATATTTCTTGGAGGCTTTCTTCATTTCTTTTCACTCTTTTTTTCTCTAATCTTGCCTTCTGGTTTATTTCATTGAGTTGATCTTCAGTCTCTGATATCCTTTCTTCTGCCTGATTGATTCAGCTATTGAAACTTGTGTATGCTTCATGAAGTTCTTGTGCTATGTTTTCCAGCTCCATTAAGTCATTTATGTTCTTCTCTAAGCTCATTATTCTAGTTAGCATTTTGTCTAACCTTTTTTCAAGGTTTTTAGTTTCTTTGCATTGGGTTAGAACATGTTCCTTTAGCTCAGAGAAGTTTGTTATTACTCACCTTCTGAAGCCTGCTTCTGTCAATTTATCAAACTCATTTTCCATCCTGTTTTGTTCTATTTGCTGGTGAGGAGTTGTGATCCCTTGGAGGTGGAAAGGCATTCTGGTCCCTGATGGTTTCTTCCTTTTTGCACTGGTTTCTTCCCATCTTCGTGGATTTATCTAGCTTTGATCTCAGGGAGCCGCTTGAAGGGGCTGTCTGTCCCTTGTCTGCCTGGGAAGGCGCTGCTGGGCTGCCAGGGACTCAGTGGAGCTCCTGTGTATGTTTTCTGTTGGTGTTGTTTACACAGGAAGATCAGACCTGCCTTTGGAATGGCGGCTGCACTTCCCCCACCAGGCTCTATTGTTTTGGGTCAAGCTTGAACTGATGTGCTGGCTGCAAAACTCTCAAGCGAGAGGGCTTCAGTTTGCTGGGCTTCGTGTGGGAAGGACCTGCCTAGTCATATCGTCTGACTTCCTGCTTTCAGCTCCCCTTCTCTCTGGGGGGTGAGTAGCTCCATCTCGCAGGCTCTCTTGGCATTAGCCAATACATCTGCTTAGATTAGTGCTGTCAATGTGCGGCACCAGCCTGGGTTGCTGCTCAGCTCTGTCCAGGTAACTGGCAGACGCTTTTCAGCCCGGCGAAGGTCTCCTGGTCTGTGGGTTGCACAGGGCTTGAGTGAACCACAATACCTGAACTGGAATGTCGGAGTGGGAGAGCCCCTGATCCTCTGGTCAGATGCACTTCCCAGGTGGAGCAGCGCCCTGCCCTGCCTCGGATTGCCCTCTTTGGGTTATACCCACTGTCCAACCATTTCCATTGAAATGAACATGGTACCTCATTTGTAAATGCAGAGATCACTCTTCTCCTGCATCTTTCTCGCTGGGAGCTACACTCTGGTGCTGTTTCTATTCAGCCATCTTGGTGGAGGTCCCTTCTGAGAACATCCTTTTAGATAACTGATAAAATAATAAGTGGAGTGTAAATTAGAGATAGTACTGTATATGAAAGAATAATTTGGATAATTAAAGTTAATAGTTTGTGACAGGCAAAAATAAACACAGGCACATACAATTTCAGTAGTGCCACTCAGGAACACATTAGCAATCTGAAAAAAGTTACATATGCATGAAACTTATGTAGGTGGATTAAATGACAGCACTCCCTATAATCAATTCACAGTAAGCTCCATGGATGCAATTATTCCTTAAAGGAAGAAACAGTTTCAGTTTAAGAAAGCAGAAAAAAGTAACTGACAGAAAGATAAAGGAAAAAACTCAAATGTTCTTCACAACCCAAAGATCTCAGTTTGTAAAGGGATTTAAGTTTAAGCTTGGTGTTGACCCTCTGGTGCACTCTGATGGGATGAGCCAAACCCTTAGAGATGTCACATTTTGGACATATCATTAGGCACAGATCTTTCCTTTCTTTTCAGTAGAGCCAAGTGAAAGTTACAGATCCCATGACTCATTGCTAAATAAGCCAGAGTTGGTCTGGATGCTCTAGCCAATATCTCCTTTGTCAGTAACACAACTTCTAATTGGATATGACCTAACACTTTCTTATGGGATATAGAAAAGTTTGATCTATGTAATTTTTTTCCAGAATTAGATGAGCATAAAAGTTTTTAAAGTTAATTTCAGGACAAGTAAATGAACATATTCAGCTTCTCTATGATCCAAATCTCTGCCTACTGCAGCTTCATCAGAGGCTTACCTGGTGGCACCACGGTATGTTCCTCAAGGATCTAAAAGCTTTTAGATACTCAGTGAAATAGTCTGTTGAATTCATTTTAAGTTTCGTAGAATAGACAATTGCTTTTCTTAGGTACTTATCAGTAAGTGTGCAAAACAAGACTTCTGAGAGAATAAGAGCTTGACTGGGTCACTTCCAAATATTAACGTTTCCTTGTAAAAGAAGTATAAAAATAGGGCTACAGATCTTTAAATATTTTACATTTAACTGATTCAATCATAAAACACAAAAAATATAGTGATTACAAATGTTATCAGGTCAAATTTGAAGCTATTCTTAAATGAAAGATTCAGGCCAATGTCTATTCTATTCTGTCCATAATTAGTCAGATACAAGACTGTTAAAATATTCTGAGGCATAGAAAGACACAAACTAGCTCACACTAAAACAAAACAAAACAACAACAACAACAAAAAAAACCCACAAAATCTTTAAAAGAATAATTAATTAAATTCAGTTAGTATAGCCACAGTTTAAGATCAGAAGCTCTGCCTCCAGAGTGCCCAGGGTGGACCTTGGCTTTGTTACTTACTAGCCATGTAAACATGTGTTTCTGTTTTCTCCTTTGTATAAATTGGATAATAATATTACCTATCTTATGGGGTTGTAGTAAGCATTAAGTGATTTAATATTTGTAAAGAGATTAGGAGACTTCATTGGCAGATTCACATATAAGCTTTTTTAAAAAAACAGATAAAACAAAAAAGACAGCATAGTATATTGTGTTAGCCTCTAAAAACAACCCTCAAATCTCAGCAACTCAAATGAATGGAATTTTATTTATCACAGTTTCATTTGAGTTTGGAGACTCCAAAGTACTTAAACAAGGACCCAGAATTTTCAATCCTGTGGCTCTTATCCTGATGTGTCCTCTAGGTATTCTCTGCATTCAGCTGTCTCACAGATGAATTAAGAGAATGTGTGGAGGCTCAGTTAGGATGTTTTAGGAAAAGTATGAACATGTACATAATTTCTAAGTGCCTCCCATTGACCAGATCTCAGTGATATTGCCCAGAGTAAGTAAAACAAACACTAAGAATTGTAGTCTTTCTATATGTAGTCCTTCCATTGAGCCAAAAGAAAAGGGCTGCAGGCCCCAAGCAAGTTTGAAACACATCAGAGCGGTCATTAAATATTAAAGCTCCAAAATAATTGACAGCAAGGAAATAAGATTAATTTGCATCAGATGAACATAAAAATACGTAATTGTCACATTAAGATTATAGCTAATCCAGAAGATTATTAAAAAACAGAGCACATAAAGAGACTCAAGTGACAAAGTTATGGTTAGGAGAAATAAGTTCTGGCATTTTCCTGCAATTGCTATAAACAAATACCTGAGACTAGATAATTTATTAAGAAAAGAGGTTTAATTGGCTCATAGTTCTATAGGCTGTGCAAGCATGGTGCTGACATTGCTTGGCTTCTGGTGAGACCTCAGGGAGCTTTTGCACATTGTGGAAGGTGAATTGAGAGAGGGCACCACATCATATAGTGAAAGCAGGAATAAGAGAGAGGTGGGGAGGTTACACACAAGTTTAAATAACCCATTTTTGTGTGAACTCGGCAAGAACTTACTTATTATCATCAAGGGGATGGCCCAAGTCATTCATGAGGAATCTACTCTCATAATCCAAACACTTCCCATTGGGCCCCACCTCCAACATTGAGATTATAATTCAACATAAGATTTGGTATAAACATATATTCAAACCATATCATTTCACTCCTGACTCCCCAAATCTCATTCTTTCTCACATTAGAATATACAATCATGCTGTCCCAACAGTCTCCCAAAGTCTTAACTCATTCCAATGTTAACTCAGGCATTCAAAGTTTCATCTGAGACAATGAGAGTCCCTTTTAGCTATAAGCCTGAAAAATTACAAAAACAAGTTATTCTCAAGATATAGTGGGGATACAGGTATCGGGTAAACATTCCTGTTCCAAAAGAGAGTAATCAACCAATAGAAAAGGGCTACAGGCTCCATTAAATTTTAAAACACAGTTGTGTTCAGCAGTCGTTAAAGATTAAGCCTCCAAAATAATCACATTTGCCTCCATGTCCCATATCCACGGCATACTGGTGCAAGGGGTCAGATCCCAAGACCTTGGGCAGCTCCACCCCTGTGGCATCTCAGGGTTCAGCTTCTGTTGCTGCTTTCGTGGGGTGGAGTTGAGTGCCTTTTTTTTTTTTTTCCCCAGATGCAGGGTCCAAGCTGCCAGTGGATCTACCATTCTCAGATCTGGAGGATGGTGGATCTCTTCTCACAGCTCCACAGTGGGGACTCTGTGTGGGGCCTCCAAACCCACATTTCCCCTTCATACTTCCCTAGTTGAGGATCTCTGTGGAGGTTGCACTCATGCAGCAAGCTTCTGCCTTAGCAGCCAGGCTTTTTCATATATTCTCTGAAACCTAGGGGGAGGTGGTCAAGCCTCCTTAACTCTTGTACTACCTGCTCCCGCAGGCTTAACATCATGTAGAAGCTACCAAGGCTACAGCTTGTACCCTCTGAAGCAGAATCCCAAGTTACGCCTGGGGTCCTTTAAGCAGAGGCTGGAGGCAGGGTAGCTAGGATGGGAAAGCAGTGTCCCAAGGCTGAGAGAGTGGTGGGGCCCCAGGCCTGGCGCACAAAACTATTCAGTCCTTGTAGGCCTCAGGGCCTGTGATGGAAGGGGCTGTCTGGGAGATCTCTGAAATACCTTCAAGACCTTCTTCCCATTGTCTTGGATATTAGTACTTGGCTACCTTTTAATTACACAAATATCTCTAGCAAGTGATTGCTTAACAGACTACTTAAATTCTTCTCCCCAAAAAGCTTTTTCTTCCTTTGACACATGACCAGGCTGTAATTTTTCTAAGCTTCTATGCTCTGTTTCCTGTTTTAATGTAAATTCCAACTTTAAGTCATTTATTCGCTCCTGCATCTGAGCATAGACTGTTAGAAACAGCCAGGTCACATCACGAATGCTATGCTGTTTAGAAATTTCTTTTGCTAGATATCCCAGATCATCACTTTCAAGCTCAAAGTTTCATAGATCCCTAGGGCATAAACAGAATGCAGCCAAGTTCTTTGCTAAGGTATAACACATGTGACCTTTGCTCTGGTTTCCAGTAAGTTCATCATTTCCATCTGAGATCTCCTCTGCTTATACTTCACTGTACATATCACTATCAGCATTTTGGTCACAATTGTTTAACTAGTTTCTAAGAAGTTCCAAACTTTCCCTCATCTTTCTGTCTTCTGAGCCTCCAAAACTCTTCCAACTTCCATCCATTACCAAGTCCCAAAGTTGCTTTCACGTTTTTGGGTGTCTTTTTATCAATGCCCCTTTTCTCAGTACCAATTTTATGTGTTAGGCCATTCTTTCATTGCTATGAACAAATACATAAGAGTAGAAAATTTATAAAGCAAAGAAGTTTAATTGGCTCATGGATCTATAGGATGCTCAGTCATGGCCTTCTCATTGCATAGCTTCTCAGGAGGCCTCAGGGAGCTTTTACTCATAGTGAAAGGTGAAGTGAGGGCAGGTACATCACATGGCAGAACTAGAAGCAAGAGAGAGAGAGAGTGGGGGTTGAAGGGAGATGCCATAAACTTTTAAATGACCAAATCTTGTGTGAACTCAGTGTGAGAGCTTATTTATCACCAAGGGATTGGCCCAAGCCATTCATGAGAGATCGACTCTCATGACCCAAATATCTCCTGCCAGGCTGCACCTCCAACATTGGGGATTACAATTCAATAAAAGATTTGGTTGGAGACATGTATTCAGACCATACCAATTACAAAGAAGGGTGACTATAGTTAGTAAGAATATATTATATGTTTCAAAGCAGTTGAGAGATTTTGAATGTTCTCACCATGAAGAAATAATATTTAGGTGAAGGGTTTATCAATTACCCTGATTTGATCATTACAAAATGCATTCATGTATTGATATTACTCCATAAATATTTACCCCTTAAATATGTAACTTGCTATGTGTCAGTTCAATAAAAATAAAACTTAAAACAAAAGTGAAGGAGGAGAAGTCAGGCTATGTCTTCTTTTCTCTTTCCCGGTCTTGGAACTTCATTAAAAAGAAAAAAAGAAAGAAAAAAATTTGTCTCCAGTAAAATTTTGGTTTTCACTTCTTTTTAACTCCAATAAAGATATAGAAGTCAATCTTATAAAAATGAATAAATAACATTCCAAATTATTTTTCTTTTAAATTTATTAGAAATTATTTTTCAGTTTGGTCATGTAAATGCAGTATCTTTAGTGTAAAAAACGGATTAGGTTTATGGAAATAGGATTTTTCTATGTTCTTAAATGACTCCATGTCTAGAGGTTGCTCATCATAACTGTCGCAAGGAGGACATATTTATTTTTCTAACTAAACTATATGCCAAGTAAATTCCTGAAAAATCAGCAAATTTGTCATCTATTTGGGAAACTATAAAAATCATATTTTAGATAAAAATACCTAAAGCTGTTTATATTTTGGTTTATTAATTGGTCTTGATTTGATTATTCAATATAAAGACACTATGGAAACTGAATAAAATAATTAAATGTGACTAGTGTCCTCTGGATTTTTGTCATAAATATTTGGTAAAGTATGCTATCATGAAAGAAAAGCACACAGCATTTACTAATTTTCATGAGAAAAGATCCCCACAAGAAGAGTTTTCTGAACAGTAAAGCTGGGAATCACAAGAATATTATAACAAAACACCCTGGTTCTGAGTGTCATGCTGCCGCTTACCAATTCACGATCTTCTATCCTGTGAAACAAGAATAATAATTGTGCCTACAAAAAAATGTGGTTGTGACAGTTGACAAATAAAACTTATGTTAAGTTCTTAGCATGGTACCTTTATACATAGTTAATGTTGAATACATTTTAGTTACTTTTAATTTTTATTTCTTGTAATTTTAAGATGCTGTGAATAGTCAAGATATTTATTATAAAAAGGTTATTCTTAATGCATCATTTATATAAAGTGTTCCATGGTAGTCACTCCAGGAAATACTAGTATATAATATTTGAGCAACCCTTAACATTAGAACTGGGTTATTTGAAAATCACAATTATCAGCTAGCCCTACCAGTTGAGTAGAACATGATTATGTATTTCAGTTTATCCATAGGACATGGACAAAAACAACCATCAAGGATTTTTCACATTGTGAGGATCCTTTATTAGGATAATTTCTCTTTATGAAATGTACTTTTCTGTTTTACTGTTGTTGGGTAAGTTAAGTTCTAAATTAATTTTAATAAAGTATAGCAAATTATATTCAGGTATCTCAGAATAGTCTGCAATATTTTATGGAAAAGAATCCTAAAGAATCTTTTCAAACTCCTTCCTCAGTTAAGCTGCACAGTAAACCACTCCTTAAATGCAATCTGTGCTTTTCCATTCCAATGCATTTGCACAGTTTTCTCTCCATGGCAATTCATTTTTATTTAGAGCTATCTGTTGAAATAAGCCCAGTGTTTAAGACCTCTCTCAAATAAAATCAGCTTCATGAGATATTTCTCCGTTTCACGCTCTTCTTGCATCTTATGACACTTCATTTTCCAATCTTGCTTATATATGTTTCCACATTGTCCTCAATGGTAGGCAACCTTAGGCAACCTTGAGTTATTAATCCATTAATCATTAGGTATACTTAAGACTTTGCAAGTGGTAAATGGTAAAAGCAATTTGTTCAACTCAAGCAAAGTATAGAGAAAAGATATAGTTGCATCATTCTACAGTTCTATAGTTCTGGCAATCACAAATGATAATATTGTTACTGGAAAATAAAGCTATTTTTAACCTAGTATGATGATAAAATAAGGAAAGTGATGATAATATGTGAGTCTTTACCTTACAGTGAGGTGATATAGACAGACGATCAGAAAATATTAGAGGATTCATACCTGAGTTACAAGTTAAAAAATAATCCTTCCTTATTCACAGAAAATGTTTTCAAAATTACTTAATATAAGTGTATTCCTCCTAGCATAAATTGAGAAAAATGCAATCTAGAGAGTTCAAGTGGCCTCACAGTATCATCCAACTAGTCAGTAGGAGTACCAGGATAAAAAAGAACCCAATGATAATAATTCCTAGACCTCTGCACTATTCTATCACAAAACAGATGTGCTCTAATAAAAATACATGTTGGTGCCTTACTTTTCAACCCCTTAATGAAGCTAACTATTACTTCTTAAATATGAAAGTCATTACTTTTAAAAATATTATCATAATTAAAGTAAACTTAGATCACCTCCTATCTCTTTTGTACTAAGTTTGGGCAAATGAGCATATTGTGCACTTATCTTTATCACATCTCTGGGATATGATGGAAGGACTCAAAGACATCGTTCAATAGTGACCCACTTCACAATCATTGCATCCAGCTTGACTTTGTGTATAAAAAATGGCTAAGATGTGCTAAAGACTTGTGTCTTTCAGCTGCCTCTGTGAGCCTTTGAGTTTTCTTTGCTATCATGTAGACACCATCTTGGGAAATTTCTTAGCCCTCATTAGTATTTTCTCTTCAGGACATTTTTGGAAATTATATCTCTCTATAGTCTTCCTTTTCTGTATTTTAGAAGTCTGCTTTAATAGGAATTATTTTATGCTTTCTATTTTATAAACTAAGTAGTATCCAAAAACTCTTCCTATTTTGTTTGTGCATAAGCATGATTGTTTTTGTTTTTGATTCATGTTTTATTAATTTTTTCCAATTATTGATGTATTTTTTACATAGCATTCCTCATGTACAAGGTATTGACTTTAGCTGGAGAGTTGGCAGTGGACAGTGTTGTTTAATGCCCTGCTTAGACAACTCTCCAGTTGCCAGCACTATTCAATCTAGTCTATTTAAAAATATGAAGAGAAAATCGAGGATCAGCAGTCATTTAAAGTTAAAATAAAAATAAAACCAGCATGAAACATGGGAACCAAACATTTGAAACAGAAGACTTATCCACAGGTAGCACAGTCAATGGAGAAGAGAGTAAACAACTAAGGTGATATGATAAATATATTTGAAGTTATTTGGGTAATAATACATTTAAAAATGTAAGACACCTTTCACTTGTGACACTATAGGAAATCAGATGACCTAAAAATGTTTCTACAACAAAACCACATGGGATTCCCCATAAAATATTAAAAACATGCTAGTAACATAGTTGAGCTGGCAGGAAAGTAAGGGAAATCCATAAGTTCCCAAAGGGAAAAAGACTAAAAAATCAGAGTGGTTAAGCACGTGGTGAAACTTTGTTGGTGGAAATGGCAGTATGTGTGAGTGTTGGGGAAGGTTGCTAGTCTCTTTAAACAAAGAAACTTTTTCTCTTTAACTTCTCATTTTGATATAAATTTCAAACTTCCTCCTGAAGAGATATATATTTTGAATGAAGAAATTGTATTGATTATTCACTTTGAAACTACTTTGAGTAGCCAAAGCATTAAATGCCTGGATGTCTGATCAACACAGTGCATTGGTTTATCTCAGAATTGCTAAAAGCAATTCATAATATATTAGAATTTTGTAACATATATGCCATTGTTAACCAACAATACCAGTTTTAGTTTGCACGCCTACAGAGCCATTCTGTCACCTTTGGGGTACAGTAAGAGTGAAATGCAATCACCAATGTAATATTAAGAAAGAAATGTGCTCTCTGTTTAATTATTAACTTAGGAAAAATGATTGAAAGCACAAGATAAGAAATCCCTGCTCAAATTTTATACTTGATTTTTTATCATCAATAGTTCTATTAGTTTAAGGTCATTTATCAGCTTATAAACATCTCTGGAGACCTATGCTGTGGAATAATGTTTCTGCAATTGTTCTGTATGATTACTTGCTTCTTACACAGAATTCATGTTGAGAAAAACTCCTTTAAAAAGTGTTTCTTATAAACATACATATAAGACTAGTAGAAACTACTATTTTTTTACCTTCAGTCATCTATATATACTTACCATTTTTCTCTATTGTTTGTTAATACTTGAAATTGTTTAAAGTCTTAATTATTTACTTGTTACCCACAAATTAAGTTATATACAGTAGTCTACCATTTTATATTTATAATTTATATTTGACTCCTGCTAGGTAATGTCTAAAAATAATTGAAAATGGATTTCCAGCTTCGGCGTGAAGGCTCATGCCTGTAATTCCAGCAGTTTGAAAGGCCGAGGCAGGCAGATAGCTTGAGGCCAGGAGTTCGAGACCAGCCTGGACAATATGGTGAACTCTTGTTTCTACTAAAAATACAAAAAAATAAAAATTAGCCAGGTGTGGTGGGGTGTGCCTGTGGTCCCAACTACTCAGGAGGCTGGAGATACGAGAATCGCTTGAAGATGGGAGGTGAAGGTTGCAGTGGCTGAGATTGTACACTGCACACCAGCTTGGGTGACATAGTGAGACTCCATCTCACAAAAACTGTAAACAGAAAGAAAATGAATTTTCACTAACATTATTTTCCTTAAAAGAAATCCAAAACAATAAAGTAGAACTATAGAATTATGGTTCTAAGAGCACTGCTTCTAAGATTGGTGTGTTGCAGCTGGGTCTATGCTGGTAGAAAGGTACAGTTAATTACTCAAATAGTTGACAAAACTGAGTTTAGGTTAAATTAGGTAAGCTATGTTAATAAACTTGTATGCATTAGAAAAAAAGTCAAAGATATTTATTAACTTTATTTACCTAGAAACACACTATTTGAATTTCAACTTGATGCTAATATTACAGTTAGGTGTTTAAATTCTACAAAATATGTATCTTCAGTTTCCTGGTACTTAATTATGTCTGAAGTTCCTACATCACCTGTATTTTGGCTGTATAGTGTACGAGAACTGAAGATATAGTTCAATGAAACAAAATATTCTCATTTAAATGAAAACATTTGTAACCCTATATCAGAAGACATTTATGTCATGGGTATGGATATTAAGTATAAAAGCAATTTTCCAAAAGCTGCTTTCATTAGTTTCCTATGGCTGTTGTAACAAATTATCACAAACTTAGTAGCTTAAAACAAGGGAAATTTATTCTGTCTATTCTGGAGACCAAAAGTCCAAAATTAGTATTGCCTGGAAGAAATAGAGCCAACAGGACCATATTCCCCCTGGGAGGAAGCCATATCCATCACTTGCCTCTTCTAGGTTCTGGTGGCTGCTGGCATTCGTTAGCTTACAGCCACATCTCTCTTTCAGCCTCTGTTGTCACACTGCCTTCTCTTCTATCTGCCATATCTTCTTCTGCCTCCCTTCTATGAAGATACATGTAATTACATTTAGGGTCTATTGGAAAAATTCAGGATAATCTCACTGTCTCGAGATACTTAATTACATCTGCAAAACCTTTGTCATTTAAGGTAACAATCACAGGTTTCAAATTTTAGGGTGTGGGTTTCTCTTGGGGGCCATTATTTAGTCTACCATATCCCTTTTTAGCAATCTTAAGATTTTCAAAGCTTCAAATCAAAATCATAGTGAAGTAACATCTTACCCTAATTAGAATGACTATGATCATAAAGATGAAAAATAACAAATGCTTATGAGGGTACTGAAAAAAGGGAAATCTTCTACACTGTTGGGGGTACTATAAATTACTGTAAGCATTATGGAAAAAAGTATACAGGTTTCTACAAAAAACTGAAAATAGAACTACCACATGTTCCAGCAATCTCACTACTGAGTATTTATCGAAATGAAAGTAAATCAATATATTGAAGAGATACCTGCACCTCCAGACGTTTATTGCTGCTCTATTCACAATAGCTAAGATATGTAATCAACCTAATTGTCCATCCACAGACAAATGGATCAGAAAAAATGTGGCATGTATATACAATCGAATACTATGCAGCCATAAAATAGAATGAAATACTGTCAACATAGATAAGGCTGGAGGACATTATACTAAGTGAAATAAGTCAAACACAGAAAGATAAATACCACATGTTCTCACTCACATATGGGATCAAATTGAGCTAATGGAAGCAGAGAGTAGAACTGTGATTAGCAGAGGCTGGGAAGGGTAGCTGGGAGAGGAGAACAGGAAAAGATTGGTTAATAGATACAAAGTTATAGCTATATGATAGGAATAAGTTTTATTTTTCTATAGTTCTGTATGGCAAATGTGGTTAACAATAGTTTAGTGTGCATATTCAAAAAGCTGGAAAAGAAGATTTTTGAATATTCACAACACAAAGAAAAGATAAATGTTTGAGGTGATGAATACGGTAATACTCGGATTTAATCATTACAGGTTGCATACATGTACTGAAATATCACTCTGTATCTCATAAATATGTACAATTATTACATGCCAACTAACAATAAAAAAATCAAAACTCCTAATTCCTTAGACATAAATGGTGACTTAAAAATTTATTAATCTTAAAAATTCTGACCAGGCATGATGACTCACTCCTGTAATCTTAGCACTTTGGGAGACCAAGGTGGGTGGATGTCTTGAGCCCAGGAATTTGAGACCAGCCTAGGCAACCTGGGAAAACACTATCTCCGCTAAAAATTCAAAAATTAACTGGAGCACATGCTTGTAGTCCCATCTAGTCAGTAGGCTAAGGTGGGAGAATTACCTGAGCCTGGGTGGTCAAGGCTGAGGTGAGCCATGATTTTGCACTGCACTCCAGAGTGGGCGACAGAGTGAAACCACGTCTTAAAAAAAAAAAAATTAGTGAATTTTGAGTCATAATGTGATTTCTGAGGATATAGAACTGTGTTAGGGAATACTTTCTAGGAGTTTTAAACAGAGATTAAGATTTAGTGTGTAACTTCATGCATCTCTGTTTTTGAGAATAAACTAAAACAGAATAAACTTCAACTAAAACAGAAAGCTAAGATACATCCCTCTCCCTCACTGCCCTCCCCTGCCTCCTCTAATTTGTCATTTGTCCTTGAACTTGGGCTCCAAATTGCTTTCAAATGTTCCCATATTCCTCCATTTCTTCTGTTGTCACTGCAGCCCATACCATTTTTAACCCTTGTTGAAGTGTTGCAGTAACTTCTTTATTGGTCTTAATTTACTATACATTTCTTTCAAATCCATTCTCAACCTTGCAGTTTCAAAGCATTTTCAAAGCATAGATATAGTATTTGCATTAAGAAGAAATTCCTTTTTTTGATTTTAGGATGAAGATGAAATTTCTTAAATGGGCAAAAAGTTGGAGTGCCAGACTTCCTCAAGTTTGGCTACTACCATTTTCCCCATAATTTTCTGCAATTCAGTCCACTGTTCTGTAAGGGGATGGTGGTATTGGTGGTCAGGGATATGCTTCTACTCACAGCCCCAGTGACCACGCGATTGACGAATCTAGTCATACTGGAAGGTCTAGGGCAGGCAAGCACCCAGAGCACCAGCATGAGCCCAGCTAAAACTCTTTTTATTTGAACAGAGTGGAGTTATCTCGCACTCTGATTTTCTTAAAAATCGTCATGATGGAAATTTGTGAAATGAGCTAAGGAAATATAGAAACAGTCCCAGAAGGAAGCAGAAGTTCTGGAAAAGAGAAGGAGAGAGAAATTACAGAGTCAGGGGAATAAGGTGGTGAGCTCATGTCCCTGACTTTGTGCTGCCAAAACACGAAGCTTTACTATTTTAGTTCTTTGATTCTATGAGATCTTGCTGACCTTAAAATAAATTTTCTCTCTAGTGTCACCCTTTTTGTTCATTTATTCTGAAACTTGAATGGGTTTTTGTTTATTGAAACCAAAAGAGCAGTAGATAGGCCAAAAATTAAAGTTAGAAAAGAGGAAATCTGTGGTAAAGTACATGGATTTATTGAGAACATATTTTTTAATAGCATAAATAGAGCCCAATTACGCATGTCCCAGTAATGTTAAAATAAGAAACATTAAGATAAAGAAGTTAGAGGTCATCCTATAGGCAAATAAATTGTAGAACTGATTTGTAAATGTTTAAACTGACTATTTTTGGTAGTTAGATGCTTCTTACTTCCTCAGAAAACATTGGAAACATTCAGCAAATATGAACTGTTTTTGTTAACACATTGCTGATACTGATAATTACATCTCTTTTGAATTTAATTTAATTGATTAGTGCAGGGTATTAATGAGGTCATAGTTATAGATCTTATAGTTAGCTCTGTTCCGTTTAAGTGACCACAGATTGACTTCCCACCTCAATAAGCCACCACTGCTGTGTATCATTAACTGCAATAGCGACTAAATTAAAATGTGAGATTACATCTTTAAAATGATGACTACTTTGGAAAAATAATTCAAACCTTGTGCTTTACTTATTATGGGTCACTAGTTTCATCTTTGTGTGTGAAAACTAGGATACTTTATATCTCAATAATGAGACAGAGAAAAACAACCCTTTCTTTGTTTCTTATCTTTTCTCTGTGAATATTCATATAAAAGACTTTTTAAAAAGTATCTTGGAACATAAATTAAGCCTTGCTTAAAATTGTGAAGACTAATTTCTATCCTTCAACAATTACATCAACCATTTTAATTGTTTTGATTATCTGCTATCACTTTCCATATAATTGCACCAAGAAGAAACACCAATTAACAATTAAAGTTGCTCATGCAATTAGAATAATTACCTTAATGTTATAAACTTATAGTAGTCCTACTGGAAATTATTAATAATAACAGTCAAATTTTATATGAATCATTTAGATTTTTACTTCCACTGTCTTAAATTTATGTATTGAAGTGAAGAAAAATAACAGAAAATAACAGAAATTTTGATTCATAGACACAGAATTTAGTAAACAAAGAGTTGCTGGTTACATGGAGGAAATTGAAAGTCCTTATCGTTTTCAAAAATAAAAATTTAATTAATGACTAATCTCAGGATAATTTCTGAATTTCTCATAAAATTGCTGTAGTTGATTCATCAGTGAATCAGCTTTATCTCCAGCTTTGCCTGAAGTTGGTCTCAGAGGATTTCGGATCATAATTTTGAATATATGATGCATACATAAAATTCTTAGGTATTCACCTGTAGCTAATTAAGTAAATTAATTTTCCTTTGCTAATTCCTTAGTTTAAAAAGAAACCCAAATCATGACACTGTTAGCCTATTCTTCTTTAAATGAGAAGGGGGAGGGTTAGATCAACATAGGTATCACACTAAATCCCCATGCTTGTATAATCAAATTTTCATAGCAAGACATAAAAATTAAATTGTATGTTTCAGATCCAGCATTTATTCAGCACCATATTACCAGATTTGAATGATGGGATTTAGGGAATATCAAAATTCACACAATGCTTCCCAATTACACCTTGTGTAAGTTAATGCACCTTTAATTCTGAGATTTGTTTTATAAATGGACCTTGCACCTAACAGAATATTTCCTTTTCTTTAAACCTAATTTCTTTAAAAAAATATGTATATGTGTGTGTGTATATATTTATTTATATACATAATGGATTTGTGTTTGCTTGACTGTAATGTAAGAGAATCATACTATATATCCTATAGTATATATACTTTACATTCTTCTTTATAACATATTATGGAAATTTGTATAGATTAATATATAAGATGATTAAATAATCTAATATCTGTATATAAAATGCTCAAATAAAGATGAATTCATTTACATAAATTGGATTATATCACACATGCTATGTGATTTTTCTTTAGGGCTGGTACAAGGTTGCCAGACTTAGCAAAAAGCAATTAAAAATAAATACAGGATGCCTAGTTAATTATAAATTTCAGACCAAGAAAAACACGTTTTTATTATGTATATGTCCCAAATATTACATGGGGCAGATTATACTAAAATATTATTTCTTGTTTATTTGAAATTCTAATTTACCTGGATATCATATGTCATGTGGGCAGGACTTTCATCTTTTTTCGCTTTTTTCCCTTTTGTTTTGCTTTGATTTCTTTGTCCCACCCCCTTTTTAGGCACCCAGCTGTCTTTAAAACAACCTATATTAAAAACCGTAGGCAAATCCTTTGAAACTCTTATTTACAGTCATATAAAAGCACACAGTCATAATATGTATTATTAATAATAGATTCAGTGATCAAAATAAGTGAGGTACTCAAGTGTGTTACATATATATTTAAATCAGTTCTCAGAATAACAAATAATATGATATAAATATTACTATTAACTTCCCTGTGCATATTTGAAAAGTCTATAAACATTAAGCAACATGCTTAAAATGATACAATTAGTAAGTTATATATTAGAATTGGGATTTAGACCTTAGGACACTGACTCAACCTGCATTCTAACTACTATTTTTTATGTGTATTTATATACATGTATTTTACAAATGTTAAAACTCTCTTTCATCTAGTAAATGCTAAGAAATGGAAACTTTTGATTACTCATACTCAAAAAGTTCAGATAATTTAATTTTTAGTAAACCAACTGTAACAGTACTGTGGAAATAGGATTGTAAATCATAGTAAATTAGCTTGGCATTATAATAAGGTTATTTCAAAGCTTTGTGTAGCATAAATTGTGACTTCACAAAAATGTTTATTTAAACCTTAATTATTTTCCTTATGTATTTTCTCTCTTAACCTTTTATCTCTTTTACCTACATATAAAGAGATATTGTATATGTGCATGCTTCTATGTTATCAACATATAAACATATTTGTAAAAAATATATTAAGATTTTTACTTAGCATATATGCCACTATGAAGGTATTTTTAATTTAGTATGTCTATGTACATTTTCTAAAATAAATATTATGCATTTAATACTGCAAGTCAGTTTGAAACACATTTTAACTGTGAGTCTCTGAGGCTTTACAGCTGCTACATTTCAAACTCAGGGAACCATTCTTGAAATCAGAGAACATCTTACAGTTCTTTGCTCTCTGAATTAAAATGGTTTTATTTTCAAAACACTTAGGAAGTTGAGTCATAAATTTAGTAATATTTAGACAAAAAAAGATGTTACTAGTTACCCCCTACAAAATCCTGAGGTAAGAGATTAAACAACTTCAGCCACCCAGCATTTGACATTATGAAACCCCTGTTCCTTATTCTACTATAGTTTGTGATGGAATTTCATATTATTAACAGGACGGATGTGAATACCATGTATTCTGTCTGCAGGAAAAGACAATGCCAATACTTCATAGATAAGTTAGATCAAAGCTGTACAAAGCTATCTTTGACAAATATAGATTGTTTGACTATTAGAAATAATTATATATACATATATATATTTTTTTTTTCTTTCATTCAGGCTGGAGTGCAGTGGTGTGATCTCAGTTCACTTCACAGCAATCTCCACCTCCTAGGTTCAAGTGATTATTCTGCCTCAGCCTCCTGAGTAGCTGGGATTAAGTCATGTGCCACCATGCCCAGCTAATGTTTCTATTTTTAGTAGAAACAGGGTTTTGCCATGTTGCCAGGCTGGTCTCAAGTCCTGACCTCAGGTGATCCACCCGGCTTGGTCTCTTAAAGTAATACATACTTTTGTAAATGTTCAATTCAATAGTAACTCTACTGACCAAGATCCTTAAATCATATGGTGAGTGTGGGTAACAAAGAATGATCATTATAATGATACCCTTTAGATGGTATTATTAGCAAGATGCTACCACTTACAAGAGACAATAATAGTAATTGTAATAATAATTATGCTAACTTATATTGAATAATTTCTATGGGCCAAGGCTGTTGTAAGGATAATAGTTATACTGCATTATTTAATAATCACAAAACTATATTGGGATGAGTACAACTTTTGTCTCTTTTCAGGTGAATGAACTCAGGCATAGTGGGATTAAGGATGTACAGTGTTAAATAGATAGTAAATGCTCTGTAGCCAGGCCTCTTGAAAGATGCTTGTTAAAGTTCCTGATGATATTGATGATGTATATGAGTGCAAATTCTAGGAAAATTGTTAATGTAAGAAAAATGTTGCACAAATTATATTTTATATTTAAAAGTATTTTAAAGTAATATATGTTTGTTATTAATTAATTCAGTCCATTGAGAGGAAAAAACTTAAGTCGCTCCTTACCTTGACTCTAATAGTCCAATTCTACACCTCAGATCCAATGATTTAAAAAATGAATTAAAAACTTACTTTGCCTTATATCTGACACAATTTTTTTATGTTTTTGATTTTTTGTAGAATTTTTTGATTAACTCTGGTTTTCTGCAGTCACACTCTTAGTTTGATTTTTTTGCTGGCCTTCTTCTCTGGCTGGTTTCCCTACCAGTAGCAGAATGTCTGTATTAGTCTCAGATTTTACATCTCTATATAACATTGTCCAGAGCTGGCTTGTTTTTCGCATTTTATTATTTCCAGCCACTGTATAGAACTCTTGAACTGCTCTCTGATTCACCGATGTAGTTCCTAAGGCCTCCTCGGAAACAGCTGCTGTACCCTATAGGTGGATAACAGCTACTGGGTTGGCTACTCAGCACTGTGAGGCAGCATAATCCCGATAGCAAGGGAGTTGCTATCTGTAATACTTGAAACTGAGAAATAAGTTGATCCCGTGCAAACTTCCTTGCTTCTTCAAAGTGGAGAATATTTTGTATGAAATCACTTGCGCCCTACCCCAAGCTTTTCCAACCCTGTGGCCTGTGGGCTCCATGCAGCCCAGGACGGCTTTGAATGTGGCTCAACACAAATTCATAATTGTTTTGTTTTTATTTTTTAGTGTCAGCAGTTATTTATTGTCTTGTATACAAACTGGCTGTTGTGCAACTGAATTAATGTTTTTTCAGCTTCTTTTTTTTTCCGATTATCAACTTTTAAGTTTAGGGGTACATGTGCAGGATGTGTATGTTTGTTATATAGGTAAACATGTGCCATGGTGGTTTGCTGCACAGATCATCCCGTCACCAAGGTATTAAGCCCAGCATCCACTAGCTATTCTTCCTGATGTTCTCCCTCCTCCCACCCCCATCCTCAGACAGGCCCCACCGTGTGTTGTTCCCCACAATGTGTCCATGTGTTCTCATCATTCTACTCCCACTTATAAATAAGAACATGCAGTATTTTGTTTTCTGTTCCTGCGTTAATTTGCTGAGGAAGCCAATATCCAAATTCACAAACTTTCTTAAAATATTATGAGCTTTTTTTGTGTTTTTATTTTATTTAACTCATGAGCTAGTGTTAGTGTATTTTATGTGTGGCCAAAGATAATTTTTCTTCTTCCAGTATGGCCCAGGGAAGCCAAAAGATTGAACATCCCTGCCCTACTCTTTAGATACATCTACTTCCTTCTCACACTGAGAGGAGATGATGAAGTGAGCCTGATTTTCTTTTTGCTTATGTAGGAGACAATTGCAGACATTTGTAGGTTATTTTATTTATCCGTGAAAATTTTTATACTCAAAGAGTATGACTAAATCTCCATTTTAGAAACGTGATATTCAAGGAAATACCTTAATAATAATAAAACTATGTCTGTATATTTCAGGCAAGTTTTGTTCTAATTGTTATTCTCTTGTTACAGAACACATTTTTTTATACATAGAAACTCCATTTATCTTTCTCTTCTGTCTCTGTCTCTCTAACATGTTAATATAAGCTAATAATCTTCAAATGACTGTTTCTTTTTCTTTTTTTTTCATTTCATTAGTTTGACCTTTTGAAAAGCTTGTGGTTACCATGTACTTTTCAAAGTACTGTCAACCTCCTAGCTCTTCAATTTATCATAGTCTTATGTAATAATATGCCAACTCTACAATTCCATAGTTACGTATGGCATTGTACATTCTTAATTAAATAGATATATAGTTAAATGTCAGTTAAAATGGCATTGAACATTCTTAATTAAATATGTAGTTTATGTTTTCATGTCGATGTGTATATTTTCATACGCACTTAGATATGAAATAAATAAATACTTTTACAGCTTAATAATAAGGTTATATTCTGAGAAATGTGTTGCTGGGTGATTTTGCCCTTGTGTGGACATCATAGAGCTCACTTAGACAAGCATAGATGGTAGAGCCTGCTACATCCCTAGGCTATGGGGTATATAGCCTATTGCTCCTAGGCTAGTAACCTGTACAGTATGTTACTATACTGAATATTGTAGGCAATTGTAATGGTAAGCATTGTATATCTAAACATATCAGAAAAGGTATAGTAAAAGTACAGTATTATGATCTTATGGGATCTCTGTTGTGTATATGGTCCATCTATAACCAAAACACCATTTTGTGGCACATGGCTGTACATAGGCATTCATATGCATGCCAATTCATTAAACTTTATATGTACATAATTATTTAATGTTTAAGAGTTTACTCCTTTAAATATTTGATTATTCTAATAAGCAGATGTTTTCTTATACAAGTAGTTTTACATTTATAAATGAAATTATCATCACAATTAAAGTTTGAGATTTACAAACAAGAATTTCAACACTCTACCAAATTGTCTAGTTAAACACTGATTTATGAGAAAGATATTCCTCAGATGAATAAAAGGAAGAGAAGAACTCAACTAACACGAACCATAAAACTCTGCGTGGAGTCTATTAGGGCTTGAAGCCTCTTTGGTAGTTTGGAAAATGGAGCAGATGTTTCACTGAAGAGGAGACAATGAAGAGAATGCAAAAGCACAGCTGCATCTGTATCATTTTTTCTGACCTGGTATTTTTGAGAAAATTAAGTCAATTTTTATTTGCTTTATGTTCTCTGTAATTAGTAATAGATGCTAATACTTCTAAAATATATGAGTAACATGAATAAACAATAATATAAATATTTAAGCAAGAAAACCATCAATAAACACATCAGGATACATCTGGTTTTATCATTAGATGGAAAAACCTTTTGAATATTAGAGATTTTTGTAAACTGGAATTGTAAATGAGAAATTTGGGGTCTGTATTACAATGTACACTAATTTTTTATACTTACATTTCTTTTGCCTTGGTAAGCTGATCTATATAATTTTCCCTGGGTTGCAGACATTTTACTATACCTAGGGGTGATGATCAAGGTCAAATTTGGACTATTCCAAGATATTACCAAGATGTAAGAAACATCATTAAGCCATTTTGAAAATGTAAAACATATTATGGGATGGAAAAAATATTTTTTATTATGTCAGTGAGAGACAAACCCAGGCAGATCTTCGTCAGATACCTCTACATTTGTTTTTACTTCATTATCTCATAACTACTAAATGTTTTGCCTGGAGTCCTTTTCCTATATTTTCAATTATCTTTTGGAGTTGATAGCATTATCTGTCTTGTCTGTATGATACATGTTTCTGTGTGCATATCTATGTAGATTGCTCTCAAGTGTTTCTGTAAATTGAATAAAACGTTTTCCTTCTTTTTGTCCATTACATAGTCTTACATCATTCCAGATATGAGCAGGCCTGATTCAAAAATTACTTTTATTCTTTTTCTGCCTGACTTTTTCTCAGAGAAGTAGAACATTCCAGCACTGTCATTTATGTAAATGAATCATAATAGAAAAGAAACCTATGTCCTATAGGTTAATCCCAGTATTTTCACTCAGGACAGCAAAGGGTAGAACAAAAATACATCATGGTCACTGACCCCAGGAAACAATATATCTGAACCAAAATTTTTTGATTATGAAATTCAGGAGAAGACATGGAAGGGTAAAGGAGTCACCCAGACATTCCACTTCTGTCATGCTAGCCTAGGAAATGGACTAGCACATTCCACAAAGAGAAGAGATTATAGAACTGTAGAGGATTGAGGACTGAGCCAATATCCGTGTAGAGATTATGGGTCTCAGAAGTGTCAGATATTTTTTTTGTTTGTTTTAGAAGATTCACAGAACTTTACGACCATGCATACTGGAAAACTGCCCTTGTACTTGCTTTCAGGCCAGAGAATCTTCTAAGCATATATGACCAGATTGGCATCTTTTGAATGTTCTTGGGTCATGCCTGAAGCAGTGATGACAATAGCTAGCACCCTTTTCTTTCAAGGTTCACTATAACCTATGAGTATTCTCATTTTATGGATGAGAAAACATAAGTCTTGAGAAATTAAGTTACTTGCCAAAGATCATACAAACCTTTAAATGATGGACTTGTAAATTCTAAAGTTTTAGAATGGTGGAGAACTGGAAGCCAAGTTCTTTAATGCTAATTAGTCAACTCTCTGTTTGTAATTCTATGTTTATCTCCAAAGTTACATTTCAGTGCAGTGAGTGAAGTCTTTCATTACCTCAAAATAACTATCCTTCCATTTACTGTGGATTTTTAGTTGTTTAAATGTTTCAAGTGCCTTAAATATTATTTTGCTCTGCCTCTGCTGAAAATAAGAAAGAAAAAAAGAAAAGGAAAGAAAAAAGGAAAGAAGGAAGGAAGGCAGGTAGGAAGGAAGGAAGGATAGAAGGCAGGCAGGCAGGCAGGGAGCTAGGGAGGGAAGGAAGGGAGGGAGGGAAGGAAGGGAGCTAGGGAGGGAAGGAAGGAAATAATGAAAGTTAAATGACACCACAGCAGTTACGGACCTAAACCAAAATGTCTGAGGAAGATATTCTGTGCCTACTTCCAGGAATTTTACAGAGGGCTGTACTTTCTTACTTTTACATGTATTAATAAATTGTCCTTAAAACTTGGCCTTAAAGGAATATCTTTTAAACTGATAAATTTTGAATCCTGCTACAAACCGGTATGAAATAAATGGACTGTCAGTCTTACAATCTCTATTTCACTTGTCGGAGATGGGCTGGCACTGTACAATAAAATGGGAGAGAGCAAACAGAGATAATTTCACTGTATCGATAAGGGAAACGTGATTTGTGTGAGCCTCAGAAAAAGAGTAAACCATATTTGAAAATTGTTTAAATCATTTAAACTTTTTATTGTTATCAACTTTAAAGCAAGTCCTGCGTTAGAAAAACCATAGGTATAACTGAATTGCTTCTTTCAGTGATTCCTTTTCTAGGTGAAGCATTAGAATAATTTTATTAGAATTAAAATATACTTTGTTTTATTTTGTCTGTTACTTGAGGTAACTGATGAACAGATTGTGCAAAATAAAATAATTTTTGCTACTGAAATGTTGAGATGCTCAGGTATTTGCTAGGCTTTTTATAGGTACAACTTTCATATCTATTTTTAAAGTTTATAAAATATGTCTTAAAAAGATTTGAAGTCCATAATTTTTCTATTAGACAGTAAGAAAATTTATCAGGTCAAAGGTTTTAAGTAGATAATAAGAAATGTTCTGAGAAATTTTTATAAAGTAGATTCCCAAATTATATCAAATCTCATAAGTGGAACAAAGTTTAAAATATGAAAAAAAAAAAATAATTTTTGTTTTAAAATTTAAAAATCTCACAATGTTGAAGAGCACTACTAAATAATTGGGGTTTTACTTGCATTTATTTTTTCATTTAGATTCATAGTTGTATGTCATTGTGTTAGGTTGGATGCTGAGAATTCAGAATCTCTTTTATTGAAAATGCAGTTGCCTTAAAAAAAAAGATGAAATCATCTAAACTCTAGTAAATTTCAGACTTGATATAGAATCTACTATTTCTTAAAAGTCATATATGTTAAAATAGCCACTATTTCAGGGTAAGATACAGAGAAACTGAAGCACCCTCTTCACCTACATTTGAGCTCTGCATACTCTCCTGTATCTCCAGGGTTTGAACGTGAGGCAAGTAGTTAGCTTTCCTTCAATTTTGTCACCACTGGCTTCAGCTGAATCATTGGCTTCATGAGTCACCTTGCTATTCCAGATAGTTTTCTCCTGTTTTAGACCACTTTGTCTTAGATGTGAAACATAGTCTAGTCTATTTGATTTACATATCAATAACAAAATAAATGAGCAAATAAAACCTAAAACAAAACCAACTTACACATTTTGAGTATCTCTTATCTGAAATGCTTGGACCAGAAGTATTTCAGATTTTTTATTTGTTTGGATTTTGGAATATTTGCATATACATAATGAGATATTGGAGACAGTACGCAAGTCTAATCATAAAATTCATTTGTTTTATATTTACCTTATACACACAGCCTGAAGGTAATTTTATATAAAAATTTAAATAAATTTGTTATGAAATGAAGCTTGTGTATAGCAAACCATCAGAAAGTCAGGCTGTCACTATCTCAGCCACTCATGTGGATAGTCTGTGATTGTTTGGCATCACCATCATTCCCAACTCTGAATTTATATGCTCCTGATAAGCAATCATTTATTACACTTATTCACACATAAGTACTTAAGAGTAAAAAATACAACTTGTCGTTAATACAGTGGAATAATCATGTATTCATTGGAACTAAGCAGCACAGTCACCTCTCATTCCTGTCCTTTTTTGAGTGACATTACATGAGTACAACAACATCTTGTACTCCTGCTTTTCTTCTTTCACCAGGAGGCATCCCAGTACCTAATTTGTAGAGTAAAATGGCACTCAAAATGTTTTGGATTTGGGAGCATTTCGGATTTCAAACTTTCAAATTAGAGATGTTCAATCTCTATAATGGATTTTATTATGGGTCTGGAAAAATCAATATAGTTGTTTCCACAAGAGCACCAAAAACTACGATTAATTAAATCTTAAAAATGTAGTTTTTGAAAGCTCATTGGCCACTGTTCTCCACAGGTTCTTGGAAACCAACATGATGTTTGCTGCTTTCATACACAGTTTCCCATCCTTGCTTTCTTTTGTGCTTTTCTCCACCACCAAATATATATAAATTTAAAACTACCTGTTACTTATTCTGTCTGCTTCCAACATCTTTTGGAGCCTCATCTCTACCTTAAATGAATTTCTCAATATATTCTGGAAAAAATATCCTTCTCAAATGGAACTATGTGCTAGCTAATTTAATAATTTTTCAATAAGCTACCCTTTTTCTCCAGTAAAATTTTTTGTGAACCCCACAAAAGTCATTTCTAAATTTGCTTCCCAACTATGATGTGATTATGACAAAATACATTCATTATGCAGTTAAAACTTTCATATATTCTCCCCAGTAGTTTCCCAGAAGTGGTTGATGCTGTATGTCAAATAATCAGGAACAGTGAAGATGGTCTATTTTCTATGTGGCACAGAAGGTAAATGTTTTCTACTTTTCAGAGAGTGGGTATGATCTGTTTTGTTCTGTTATCTCTTTTTCTAAGTGTCTGCTTTTCGTCTATGAAGTCTTCTTCAGGTGGAGTTCCTAGCACAAGGGATACTGAATATGGAGTAAGTTCTGAGGTAATAGGACGATGAGGACTGCTCTGTTCTGGGACATTCATCTCTGCATTTTCACCTTTTACTCTTACATTTAAACATCCTCTACCTTTTAGCTGACAGTGCATTCTGTTGAGGTTTATAGATACATGGAATTATATACATGGAATTATATACATTAGGATATTACTCCTCATACTAAATCTTAACCCGAGGACACTCTTCACTAGGGCTGGGTTCACTGTGCCAGGCAAAATTTCTATGCATCAGAGAGGGTCACTGGTAAACATAGGGTAATTGAAGGATAAACAACTGTTATTGCCACAATATCTTCAGGGGAAAATGGAAATAAAGTTGAATTCTTGGCTGTGTATGTGGGTCTGGTTTTAGACGCAAGTATCAGGAAATTAGATTATACCCTGACTTCTACACTTTAACCTAGGCCCTCAGGCAATGATTTCTGCTTTCTTGAAGTGGAAGTTCTTAAAACTTTTCAATTCTGTTCTTCAGCATTTCTAGACAAACTTTAACTTCTGCTTCATCAGGACCAAAGTTTTAAAACAGTGAGTTTTATTGGATCTAAGATGCCACCTGTTGTATATGTACCATCATTATATGTAGCACAGATAGTGGGGAAAAAGAGCTCTATCAATTTAACTATGACCAAATATTTTTGTATCACTTGCAGCTTTTATTTTATTCTTATTGAAAGACCTCTTTTCTTATATGTTACTCTTGTTTAAACCTAACAAATGAAATGTAAGTGAAAAAATTAAATGATTCTAAAACTAAAACTTTTTATTCAGAATTCAAATTTTTGAACAAGAATTATCAATGTCTTTGGTTTTTTTTTCCCACAAATATTCATCCTCTGTGGCTACATGAGCATTGCTGATCCAGCATTCCTTAAAATAATTCTGCATTGTTTTCTCCAGGATTATTTTCTGAGCAGCTGACACCTATTCTACAATATTAAATATTTGATTCACATAAGCAGGCATTAACAACTCCATCATATCTGCTCTTGAATGGCAAAAATTATAAGTTATTCAAATTCAGACACATTGAAATCTGAAAAAATGCACCCATGAAATATTTAGATGTGTTTTAGCTAGAAATTTCAGGTTCTCTGTCACTATAACGAAACGGTGGGAACTTCTGTTTCTTTCTGTCTAGGCTTCAGCTCCACAAGCACTACTGATCCACCATTAGTACATTTCCAGTGGTCAGTGGGAAAATTCCACATGTCAAAGAATCCTCGGTGACACAATGGTTCATTTTGTCTAGAATTTCTTTCCTGCCACCATAACAAAAAGATGAGCATTTGTGTTTCTTCCAGTTGCGGATTCTGCATTAACAAGAACTTCTTTCCCAAGACTGGGAAAAGTTTTAGAAAACAATGCTATATTCCTAGCACAAGGGATCATGAATCTGGAATAAGTTCTGATGTACATGGACGATGGGGGATTGTTTCATTCTAGGACATTCATCTCTGCATTTTCACCTCTTAATCATATATTTATACATTCTCTATCGTCCAGTTGGTGGTACATTCTGTTGAGGTATATAGATACGTGGAATGATATCCATCCTTTCCCATAGGAAATTACTCCTTATGCTAAATCTTAACTCTAGGGCACTCTTCTCTAGGGCTGGGTTCACTGTGCCAGGCAAAATTTCTATGCTTCAGAAGGAGTCACTGGTAGACAAAAGTTCACTGGAGAATAAACAGCTGTTATTACCACAATATCTTCAGGGAAAACTGGAAGGGGGAAAATTGTGTTCACAATAAGTTTGATTCCCCAAGTCTGTAGCCTCAGAAGTAAACCAAGCCCCTTTTCTTGATTTCCTCAAAGGAAGCCCACAGAGCATTTGTGTATGCAGCAAACTCTACTGGATTGGAGAGGAAGGAGGAAAAACACCGAAATGTAACAAGTAACTTAAATTGGACATTCTTGATTTTGATCCTCAGCAGCATTTTCTTGGAGATAGGCCCTGCTCTACTTCTAAGATCCTTGACCCTCTCTCATTCTGCCCTCCAGAAAGTCTGTTTCTCTTCCTCCTCTGTTCTCTTGCACACTCTATTTCCGATTTCTTTCTTTCCTAGAGAACTTTCTCTGTTTCTTCAAATCGTGTATTTATCCTTAAAGCAGAAAAATGCTTCTTGGGGTCTTTTCCTATACAAATATCCCAAATCACAATTATGCTTCATTGCTTTAAAGATTTTTTTTAATGGATGTAGAAGATACTCAGATAAAGTTGCCATAGCCACATGGGCCACGGGAGTTCCACGGCCTGTGTAGTTCTAAAAGGCTTCATGAACGGGCTAAGCTTGGACTGAAAGTTTGAATGCAGAGAAAAGTAAAATGTGTCAGGTAGATATCATGGGCAGGAAGTCAGAAGAAGTAATAGAAGTGTGAGAGAGAATAGTGCAATTGGTTTGGAAAGTTAACTCTGTATAATTAGTTCTGATTAGAGACTTTGGCACCAGCTCTTCTACTTCACTCCAACATGCTTGCTTCTGCCATCAATCCTTAATGATAACTCAGATGCTCACTAAATCAGTTCACAGGCCAGTCTGCATTAGAGACCTCCTTTTTCAGCTCTGATTTCCTAAGCTCCATATAGGTTTTCATAGCTTTGGGATTGATTATATGAATATATGATAATTTTGTTCATTTAAAATTTTTCAGCTATTCTGTGGTCATTCATCCTAGTGAATTACTATATTTAAAATAATTTAAATGATCTAATACTTGAGGCAGTCATTTGAAGCAAGAGGATGTGTGTGTGTGTACGTGTTGGTATGTGTATGTGATTAACAGTACAAGAGAAATTCTGGAAGAGAGGGTGAAAGGGAAGTACCTCAGTGCAGATACTTCGAGAGATTGAATGTAGCACAAAGTTAAAGGGCACTTTAAGAATAGAGCAAAATAAGTTTTGGGTTATAGAAGTTGTTCCAAAGAAAAGAAATTGGGAGAATAGTAAAATAAAATTTTTCATTTTGCTATTTTGTTTAGGTCTGTCATGGGAAATACAAGTATTTGTATGCATTTGAATTTCATAACATTACTCTTGCTTATTATTGAGGAAAATCGTGTGATAGAGGAGGGCATGCTCAGAATTTTCTGTTGCTTGTGTGGTGGGAAACACACCAATTTATTCTCTGGTGGAATGAAATCAAGCATGTTTCTGCAAAAGATTTTTGGCTCCCCTGATATTTCTGTTCAGAGACCACTGTTTGGGATAATTTCATCCTAATATGTTCCCAAACCTCAGGCTCTTTTTTTTTTAAGAAATGCTTTTGTTTCATTAGTATGTGATATATGCTTGACCTATAGTTGGTGTGTAAAAAATATATTTTAAATGCATGAATGATTGAATAAATTCTTGAATATGAAGTAAGTTCATCTTGAAGAAGGAAGAAAGGAGGTATTTCATTTTCCTATCAAGCTCTTCAGACTTCCTACAATGGTCAAAAACAGATTTCTTATCTGTGAAGCTGCTACATGACCTACAAGTCTAGAAAATCGTTCTAGACTTAAATGAAAAATGATATGACTTTCCCCATAAGTTCCTTTTACATATAAGGATCTCTTCCATTCTCATAGACTATCAACAACAATAGCCATGATATTAATAGCATTAGTTATGGCTAATATTTACATGTTATTCATTTTAGAGATTTTTTTTCAAGAGCCAAAAACATGCCTCATTCTGACCATGCAAGTTTATAGAGAAAATTCCTTTGTAATAGGAAGGTCCTTGTAGAAAGTTCTCTGCTTGCTTCTTGACATTTCTAAGAAATTTAAGACAGGCACTTTTCTCTATAATGGAATTTCCCAACTGAGTTTTCCTTCTGTTTCACTCCCACTTGGCTACATACTCTTTCGTGAACTGTCATCTCTGCAAACTCTGCAGTTTTCAGGTAACATTATGCCTCCTATCTTGCAGAAGAGCTCTTCCCTGCTGGCATGCAATACTTGCTTGCATTTGATTCTACTCTCTCTCATAATAAATTATTCTCTATTTTGGTAGTCACCCTAATATGTCTAGTTACAATATGATAAAAACCCAAGACACAAAATATGCTAGCTACCTCATAAAATCAGACTATAAGATGTACATAAATATTAAATAACTCTTAGAAATTCCAGTCTTTTGAACAGAACGTTTTATACACGTGGCAAACAAAAAAAATACTTGAGAATATTTAACACTTCACAAATCAATCAATGCATGTGTCTAAAACAAATTTTATATCTTCTTTAAGTTTGTTTTATTTATTTCATGTTGTCTGTATTTCTGATTTTACAGGAAAGAATGATCTTGTGATTGAGGTATAAGGATTTGAGTTGGAGCAATGACCTATTCAATTCTAAAACCTTACATAGACTAAAGACACCATTTTACTCTTAAACTGGTTCTGCTAACTTCGTTGCTCAAATAACATATCTTATACAGGTTTAAACCATTATGACTAATCCAGGATTTCCTATTTAAATGATTATCTCATATGCCTTATTAGGTCATGATTTAAAGTGTAGTAATATTGAATATGCAAGACAAATCTCTACTGCTCTGAGCAACTCCATACTTGATTATAGAAAGTCCAGCATTTAATATTGCTCTTCCTTAACATTTGCAGTAATTCCCCAGAGGATATTCTATCTGTGCAGAACCAGGCTAGCTTGTCCTTGACAGTATTAGGACTCACAAATTTTCTATGTACTATAAAATGTTTTGTGTTTTTGTGATTGTAATATAATTTATCTTCCTAATTACCTACTATAGAATATTTGGGGTTATTTTATATTTTTGATATTATAAATTGAGCCAAATGACCATTAGACTGAATATCAATTATCCAGGATAGAGGTCTTTGGAGATGTTACAAATTTGTCTCTTTCCACCTGCCAAGTGGCAGTATCTCAGTCTTCATCCTTTCTACATCCCCATGAACCAAGTAGTAATGCCTTGTTTATTATATTCTATCTCTTTCTCTTGTTTTCCTTTTTTTTTTTTTGGTCTTGCCACCTCCTATGGTTTGACATGACTGATGACCCACTTGTATGACCTCAGTGATGGTACTGTCAGTCTTGAGGCTCTGTATTCTCTTTGCTGTTACCTTTTGGAATTCATCAAGTTTACTGCTGATATTACATTCACCTCCTCCTCAATTCCATATGCATATTTCACATGGTTTTATATGTGTCTCCATTTTGATATATAAAAGGCATCTCATTATTAATTTAAAAATCCTAATTTATCTGTCCCACAACCTTCTCCTATAGCATTTTCCAAAGTGCTGAATGACAGTTCTGTGTTTGCAGTTGCCCAGGTCACAATTTGAGGCTGTCCTTGGCTCTCATCCTCATATACCTCATATCTAATCAAGATCAATTTTTAATATGTTATATGGAATTTTTCTATTTCTCATTTTTTTTTCATAGCTTCTATCCTTCTTTCTTCATTCTTCATCCTGATTATTGCAATGTCTACCTAACTTTTCCCTTGCTTTAGTACTTGCTTGTTGTATACTCTATTCTAAATATGTAAGTTGGTTTTCTTATAGAATTACTATTATTTTATTTTATTTTTGAGACAGAGTCTGGCTCTGTTGCCCAGGCTGGAGTGCAGTGGCATGATCTTGGCTCACTGCAACCTCTGCCTCCCAGGTTCAGGTGATTCTTTTGCCTCAACCCCCCAAGTAGCAGGGATTACAGGTACACACCACCACACCCAGCTTATTTTTGTATTTTTTGTTAGAGACAGGGTTTCACCATGTTGGCCAGGCTGGTCTCAAACTCCTGACCTCCAGTAATCCACGCCCCTCAGCCTCCCAAAGTGATGATTACAGGCATGAGACACTGTGCCCAGCTGACTTATAGAATTATTAAAGCAGATCATTTTATGACCCTTCTTAAAATCTGTCATTTCTCATATCAGGAGGAGTAAATGTTAAAGCCCCAACAAAGGCTAAATTGAGCTCACCTGAGAAGCCCATTTACTTCTTATCTCCTCCCCACTCTTTCTCTCTCCTGAACTGTATTAGTATTGCCATTCTTGCTGTTATTTGCACATGTCAAGAAACGTCCTAGTTGGAGTGTTGGCATTTACTGTTTAATCTGATAAGAATATTAATATGATCTGGCTGTGTCCCAGCCAAATCTCATCTTGAATTGTAGTTCCCATTGTCATCAGAGGAACTCAGTGGGAGGTAATTGAAACACAGGGGTGGGATTTTTTCCATGTTGTTCTTGTGATAGTGAATAGTCTCATGAGATCAGAGGGTTATATACAGGGCACTTCTGCAGCACATGCTCTTGCCTGCCTCCATGTAAGACATGCCTTTGTTCCTCCTTCACCCTCTGCCATGATTGTGAGGCCTCCAGAGCCACGTGGAACTGTGAGTTCACCAAATCTCTTTTTCTTTATAAATTACCTAGTCTTGGTATGTCCCTATAGCAGCATGAGAATGAAGTAATACAGTAAATTTGTACCCATCGAGTGGGGTGCTGCTGTAAGGATGCCTGAAAATGTGGGATTAACTTTAGAACTAGGTAACAGGTAAGGCTGGAACAGTTTGGAGGGCTCAGAAGAAGATAGGAAAATGTAGGAAAGTTTAGAACTTCCTAGAGACTCAGATGGTTCAGAAGACAGGAAGATGTGGGGAAGTTTGGAACTTCCTAGAGACTTGTTGAGTGGCTTTGACCAAAATGCCAATAGTGATATGAACAAGAAAACCCAGGCTGAGGTGGTCTCAGATGGATAGGAAAAACTTTTTAGAAACTGGAGTAAAGGTCACTCTTGCTATGCAAAGAGACTGGCAGCATTTTTCCCCTGCCCTAGAGATCTGTGGAACTTTGATCTTGAGAGTGATGATTTAGGGTATCTGCAGAAGGAATTTCTAAGTGGTAAAGTGTTCAAGAGGAAGCAGAGCACAAATTTGCAGCTCTATAATGCAGGAGAAAAGCAAAACCCATTTTCTGGGGAGAAATTCAAGCTTGGCTGCAGAAATTTGCACAAGTAATGAGAATCCAAATTTGAATCACCAAGACAATGGGGAAAATGTCTCCAGGGCATGTCAGAGGTCTTCATGGCAGTCCTCCCATCGTAGGTCTGGAGGCCTAGGAGGTAAAAAGGGTTTCATTGTCCAAATCAACAGCCCCCTTGCTGAGTGCAGCCTCGGGACTTGATGCCCTGCATCCCAGATGTTCCAGGGATGTCTAAAAGTGGCCTGGGTACAGCTGGGGCCATGATTTCAGAGGGTGCAAGCCCTAAGCCTTGGCAGCTTCCATATGGTGTTGAACATGCAAGCACACAGAAGTCAAGAACTGACGTTTGGGAACCTCCACCGAGATTTCAGAGGATGTATGGAAGTGTCTGAATGTCCATGCAGTGGTGTGCTGCAGGGGCAGAGCCCTTATGGAGAACCTCTGCTGGGACAGTGTGGAAGGGAAATGTGGGGTGGGAGCCCCCACACAGAGTCCTCACTGAAGCACTGCTTAGTGGAGCTGTGAGAAGAAGGCCACCATCCTCCAAACCCCAGAATAGTAGATCCTCTGATAACTTGCATTGTGAACATGGAAAAGCCACAGACACTGAATGATAGCCCTTGAAAGCAGCCAGGAGGAGGTCTGTACCCTGCAAAGCCAGAGGGGCAGAACTACCCAAAACTGTGGGGACACACCTCTTGTACCAGAATGACCTGGATATGAGACATGGAGTCAAAGGAGATCATTTTAGAGCTTTTAGATTTGATTTCCCTGCTGGATTTCAGACATCCATGGGGCCTGTAACTCCTCTGTTTTTACCAGTTTCTCCCATTTGGAATGGGAACATTTATCTAATGCCTGTACCTGCATTGTATCTAGGAAGTAACTAACTTGCTTTTGATTTTATAGGCTCATAGACAGAAGGGATTTGCTTAATCTCAGATGAGACTTTGGACTGTGGACTTTTGAGTTAACACTGAAATGAGTTAAGACTTTGGGGGACATTGGGAAGGCATGATTGATTTTGAAGTGTGAGGACATGAGATTTGGGAGGAGCCAGGGGCAAAATGATATGGTTTGGCTGCATCCCCACCCAAATCTCATCTAGAATTGTAGCTCCCATAATCCCCACATGTTGTAGGAAGGGCCTGGTAGGAAGCAATTGAATCATGGGGTAGGTTTTTTTCATGCTGTTCTTGTGATAGTGAATAAGTATCACGAGATCTGATGGTTCTATAAAGGGCAGTTCTCCTGCACATGCTCTCTTGTCTGCCACCATGTGAGACATATCTTTGCTCCTCCTTCACCTTCTGCCATGATTCCCCAGCCATGTGGAACTGTGAGTCCATTAAACCTCTTTTTTCTTTACGAATTACCCAGTCTCAGGTATTTCTTCATAGCAATGTGAAAATAGAGTAATACAGATATTAACCTAGGAAATTACACAGCACAATGCAGGAGTAAAATAAACACTTAATAAATAAATTATGAACAACAGTGTGGACATGATATATTCTTACATAGGGATGAGGCCTGGAAGAATAGCAGAACTGGTTAAAAATACTATTTGTTGATGTATTTGTTCATGGACTTAAAATAAACATGTCTCTTTTTTTCCTTAGTTAAGACATGCATGTGAGCACATGAAGGTTTAAATAGCTTCTCTGTAAATTCACTAAGCTAGTTCAAAAATCATGATACATTTGTGGAATATCAGAATTGTTATCAAAGGAGTGTGTTTATAGGTCCTATGTAGGAATAAATCTAATAATTATTCTACATCCTTTGCAACCTGGTATGGAACTGTGTTACATAAGTCTTATACTTTGGCTACTAAAATCAAAGAAAATAAACAAGATAGAGCAATCAAATAAATTTTTAAAAATTTAAAAAGAAGCAACAGCAGGCCAGCACAGTGAATGAAAATAAATCTACATCAAGGTACATAGTGTTGAGAAATTTTATATTTCTGGTAAAATAATTATGCAAGTTCCAAGGGAAAAGAGTAGATAGTCTGCATATAAAAAATGTTAGAAATAGTAATGGCTGCAAACCCAATGGCTTCCAACAGTGGAAGCTAAGGCAATGGAAAAATATTTTGAAAATTTTTAACAAATAATGATGTCTAATTAAAATGTTTCACTTAGCTTAACTATTAATTAAGAATAAAAACAGAATGATACTTTCAGATATTCAAAATTTTAAAAACAGTCATCTCTCATTAACTTTCAACAGAAAGTAATTTGATGTGTTTCAGCCAAAACAAGGGATTAACCTAGACAGAAAAAAAAATCCTTTATAAAACAGGGATCCAATATAGGAGAGAAAAAAAATCAAGGGAATACACAAGATACTGGTGAAGGAAGAATGACTGATGACAGAAGTATCTCTAATTTAGAGAACATGAAGTTCCATCTAGAGAAAGTAGAGGCCTCTGGGAGTTCTCCAAGAATTTCCAAGTTTTTCCAAACAATAAAATTGACAAATTTCTGATGCGTAAGAATAAATGGAGAGGACATTTAGATAACTGGAAGGAAGTTTGGAGTTGAGTTAGTGACATATGTATGGAAAAGCAAGCAAGCAAAAGCTTAAAAATGATAATTCCAGGGAAGAAATTATGTGGGAAATGGAAATCAATAAAATACTATATATACATGAGACAGAAAGGTATTTACAGAATCACAATAATATTAACAGGCACTCCTGGCAGAACCAAAATTAAGATATAAGCTTACTGGGAATAGATACAGGGAGTTGGAAAGATTGGGAGTAATAGTTAAATATTATGTAATATGCCTTGTAAAACTTTTAACTCAACCTATTTTATGTAGCTAAGGTGTGCATTCTTCATGTTTGCACAGGGCTGTCAATGTTTATGTCTGTTGTCTCAGTATAACCATGAATAGCACACCATTCATTCGCAAATGAGTCTATAATTAATCAGTCTGGTTGATCAATTATAATGTCAACATGACTGAGAGCAAAAGGGTTTGCTTTTTGCTCTTGTGAAATGCAGGGTTCAGTGGTGGTTGCATGACTGCTGCTTGTTTTTTCATTATTCCAGAATTGGGCTAAAGGAGCAGCTCCCAATGTGATAGCGTATTCCTATGTAGAGCAGAAAGAGCAAGAAGGCAGCAAAAGGATAAAATGGCTCTTAAAGTTGCTATTGGAAAAAGGACACTGTCACTTCTGCTCACATTTAACTGGTTGTGGTGCGTCACACATCCAAACCTTTTGTCAGTGGGGTGGGGTGACAAGGAAAGAACTTCTTGTTATGTGACAATATGTGGAGTTATGTAGTCCTACAAGGAAGAGGGTGTCATTAATGAAGAGCCAAAATACAATCTGTCATGGTATACATCTGGAAAAACATACAAAATCAGTAGATAATATATGAATTACAGCGAAATAACAGCCAGGAGAATTTGGCTGTGAAGTACTAATAGATAATATTTGCATTGTGCTTCTTACTTCATACTGGGTTTTCACAGACACGGTCACATTTGATTCTCACATCATCTTTAGTATCCATTTTAGAGGTGATGAAATTGACATTAAAGATTACATAACTTGACCCCATGATAAAAATAATCACTTTAACAAATTCTTGTCCTCCAGCTGAATTTCTATACTCCCTCATTCACTTGAGCATTCATTTATTCATTGTTTTATTTAACTAACAGTATTTTAATATTTACTTGTGCTAGTGAGAAAATTTTTTTGTGCTTTTATAGAGCTCAAAATCATATGGTAGAGGCAGAAATGCACTCAAATCATTGCTAAAGAGTGAGGTAAGTGCTACCAAAGGTAATGCAAAAGGCTAAAATAACACTTAAGATGTGCCTGCAGTGTGTGACATTTAGATCAGCAGAGAGTGAGAGAAGAGTGTGAATCTGCCAGGTTGCTCTAGAGGGAAAGAGGACGAGATGAGGATGGATAGGGAAGGGGAATCATGAGGGAAATCATCACATTATCATAATCTGAAAATATACACAGGGTGGCAATTTGATTACTTACTTTTAGGAACTGAAATTCTTTTTAGAAGTTACATGTACAAATGTTATCTGGGTAGTTTAACACATTAAGCTACTTTTGGTCACACATGCTCAAGTTATTTTACCCCATTAGCTGATTGTTTACAAAGCAGAATCCTGGATCCATGTGACATAGATTAGCTCATTCTGGAAGATGAAAAGGCTT
This sequence comes from Aotus nancymaae, assembly GCF_030222135.1. Taxonomy (NCBI): domain Eukaryota; kingdom Metazoa; phylum Chordata; class Mammalia; order Primates; family Aotidae; genus Aotus; species Aotus nancymaae. Next base: position 77,142,206 of record NW_026988425.1, read on the forward strand.
CAAAGATGACTCAGGTGAAAAACATCTTTCCTGAGAAAGAAACATGAGCTCTTGGACTTTGAAGTCAAAGCTAAGGATAAATGAAGATGCGTAATAGCATAAGGAATAAACCGAAATATATGTCTTCTCTGCAGTTGTCTCTGAGTGGAAACTTCTAACTTGAAATTGTGCAACAGTGAATCTTACATCTCATTATTGGCTGTGCTTTATTCCTTACTTTCAAGTGCTAGATATAAAAGTCTATGCTTAAGGAATCTCTAACTAGAGGAATCAGGGAAAATAAGCATGATAGCAAAAATGCACAATGAAAGACAACACAGAAGACTCTGAATGCCTTAAGGAAGAAATGAAAAAATGCAAAGTAGGGGTAGAAGCAGCAAAAGTGGGAAGGGCCAGGAACTCTGGTGACAGTAAAGGCATTGGAAAGATAGGCAGGCTCAATCACAATAGAGCTTACAATGTATAAGGATAAAGTTTTCATTAAAGTCACGGAGGCTTCGATAGTGGAGAAGCCCAGAATAACCAAGAGCCACATCTGCTGTATAAGATCAATGCCATTTTTAAAGCAACATGATAAATTGGATTGAATTGAATCTCCTGCTGTGATTTTAACACTCCCTCTACTCAGTTCTTGCTACGCGAAGCTTCCAAGGTATTATAGGAGCTTTTTGTATCATAGCATCTATAGAAGGCTATCTGGTTGTTGCTGCAAAATAAACATGTAAAATCATTTGGTTATTGCCTTATCTCAGATTTATGCTCATTGATTTACCAGGGATTACTCCACTTTTTTTTTCTGGAAATATTAAACTGTGAAATACTTGAACTTTCATTCACAAGTTATCAACAACGTAAATGCTATTCAAACTAAGTGGTATTTGTTATCAGATAAAACTATTCTTCCTAAACAGGAACACATAATAACCATGTTTGAATATCATATATAAATGTATAAATATACATGTGATATATAAATATGTAAAAACATATAACAATGAGAAAATATATTATTTCTGAGATTGAGAGATACATTAAAAACTTGTTTTGTTATATTTTTATTTATGTATTTATTTATTTTTGAAGCAGTCTCTCTCCCAGGCTAGAATGCAGTGGCGTTACCTCAGTTTACTGCAGCCACTACTGTCTCCTGGGTTCAAGCAATTTTCTTGCCTCAGCCTCCTGAGTAGCTGGGACTACAGGCGCTGGCCACCACCGCCCACTAATTTTTGTATTTTAGGTAGAGACTGGGTTTCCCCATGTTGACCAGGCTGGTCTCAAACTCCTGACCTCAGGTGACCTACCTGCCTCGGCCTCCCAAAGTGCTGAGATTACAGATGTAAGCCACTGTGCATGGCCTATAATTAAAGCTTCAATACCCTCCTCTCCCCTTCACTCCCTCACTCCCTTTCCCTCCCTGCCTCTCTCCCTTCCCCAACTCCTTCCCTTCCCCTCCCCCTCCTTCCCTTCCCCCTCCTTCCCCTCCCCTTCTCCCCTTCTCCCTTCCTCCCCTCCTCCCCTCCCCTTTCTCTCTTCTACCCCTCCCCTCTTGCCCTCCTTCCCTCCTCTCCCCCTTCCATTTCCCATCTCCCCTTCCCTTCCCCTCCCCTCCATCTGCCTTTTTTTTTTCTTTTCTTTCTTTTTTTTTTTTTGAGATGGAATCTCCCTCTTTCACCCAGCCTGGAGTGCAGCAGCACAATCTCAGCCCACTGCAACCTCTGCCTCCTGGGTTCAAGCGATTTTCCTGCCTCAGCCTCTTACGTAGCTGGGACTACAGTTGTGCGCCACCACGCCTGGCTAATTTTTGTATTTTTAGTAGTGATGGGTTTCGCCATACTGGCCAGGTTCTTCTCAAACTCCTAACCTTGTGATTCACCCACCTCCGCCTTCCAAAGTGCTGGGATTACAAGCGTGAGCCATGGTGCCCCGCCTTCCTCTTCTTCTTTTTGACAGTTTCACTCTGTCACCCAGGCTGGAGTACCATGGAGGGATCTTGGCTCACTGCAACCTCCATCTCTTGAGTTCCAATGATTCTCATGCCTCAGCCTTCTGAGTAGCTGGGATTGCAGGCATTCGCCACCTCATCCAACTAATTTTTTGTATTTTTAGTAGAGATGGAGTTCTCTATGTTGTCCAGGCAGATGTGGTGAGGACCAAGTGATCCATCTGTCCCAGTCTCCAAAGTGCTGAGATTACAGGCACCGTGCCTGGCCAAAACTACATATTTGACTCAATTTTGGCTTTCTTTGGATTTTGGATTAGTAATTGTTAAATTATCCCTTTAAAATGTTTTATTTTTGAATTTCGAGTTTTCTTGATGAATTGGGGTTTTTGAAATAATATATAATAATGAGAAGCTAGAAGCTGCTAACACTTATGAATGATATACCAGTAAGAAGAGGGCAGAAGTTGTTCTACAAAGATATTCAGAAAATATGAATTGTAGCATTAAATATCTACTTAGGTGAACAAAACTTGAAATTCTAAAATCGATTCCTATCACATTTGTTTATGATTTTGGTAGTGTTGCCCAAATCTATGCAAAGGGTAATACCAGACTGCTTTTAAATTCTTCACATGCACTTAGGGAATATCTTCTAAAGCTTTAATTCTTTTAATTTACATTATTTGTTATTTCATTTAAAAAGTCTGTATTAAATGTGCTGTTTTGCTTATAGGCCAAAAATACTATATTACATAAGAGTACTATTAGAATATTATTTTATAAAATCATTTAGTTGTATTTTTAAAAAATGAATCTTTCACTATCATACTGAAATTCAAAAATGCAGTAACAATAATAACTATTGAAAAAAAGTACAAAATTATTTCTTTTACTACTATGTGGTAGGACTATGTAATATAAAATATCTGGCTAGACAAAGTGAATAAATAGCTATCTTGAAAGTTCAAAGATCCTGACCCTTGGTTAATCTCTCTCCCTTTCTTTCTTTCCCTCTCTCTCTTTCTTTTTCCCTCCCTGCCGCCTTCCCTTCCCCCTTCCCTCCCTTTCTTCCTTTCTTCTTACCTGCCTTCCTCCATTCTTTTCTTCCTTTCTTTTAACCTTAGATTTTTATATACATCAAATTGTTAATATATATTAAGTATAATTAGGTTATAAATATATACTCATATAATTATGTGTGTGTGTGTATATATATATTGTGTGTGTGTGGGGGGGTGTGTATACACTTATATATAAATTTAGTAATCCAGTCTGCAGGGGTTACCTACTTTATAGCGTTAAAGTCAACGTTCTTACATATTTTAATAACATGTTCTCAGTGTCTCCTCACAAAACTGTTTCTTTGTGAAAATTATCCAAGGGTATGGTGGTTCAGACCTGCAGTCCTAGCACTTTGGGAGGCCAAGGTGGGTGGATCACCTGTGGTCAGGAGTTTGAGACCAGCCTGGCTAACACAGTGAAACCCCATCTCTGCTAAAAATACAAAAATGAACTGGGTGTGGTGGCACATGTTTGTAGTCCCAGCTACCCAGGAGGCTGAGGTAGGAGAATCACTTGAATCCAGGAGGCAGAGGCTGCAGTGAGCTGAGATTGTGTTACTGAATTCCAGCCTGGGCAACACAGACAGACTCCATCTCAAAAAAAAAAAATCTATTCACATACACAAAAAAGGAAAATAAAAAATAAAATTAACATTCTTACTGCTATCTTTGTCACCATATAGCAATTCTTATTTTGTATTTGAGCTTTGGATTAACAGGTTTGAAAACTTTCATATCTCACCTGATGTGAAAGGTGAAGAATATTTTGAAGACAATTCCAAGTTTATCTCGTGGAATCCTAAAATGTTTTGATCATAATAACTCCATATTTGAACACAGTTCAAACAATAAGAAAGGCACAACTAGTAGTAGAGTTTTAAATGTCTTTCTCAGAGTAAAAGATGTTGTGAGATGTAAACTTCACATTTTGTTATTGGTCTTAGGAGAATTTACTTCATTTATTAACATATTCAAGTTGTTCCCTTTCTATAGTTGCTTTTTATTTTTCAAGCTTATTAAGGACTATTTTGACATTCTTGAATAACATTAGAGCAATTTATGTCATTTGCATTAAATTTGTGAAAGTAATTATCTTGTACTCAAAAACAAAACAAAAAGCACAAGAAACCCAAAAGACAAAAAAAATTTTTTTAAACTAGAAAATATCAGAGAACCCAACTGAACAAATATTTATATTGATTAATAAATATTTTAGTTTCTATTTTTGCACCTAATATCATATATTACAAAGAGAACCTGTTTGAGTTTTTACTCTGATTACTATGGATTGAATTTTTCTTCCCTGAATTAATGTTTTGTATTTTGATTATTGTTGTGTACTCTAAACATATTGATTTTTATAATTCTATAAATTAAAAAAGCAATCAAAGCATACTTGTATGATGATTAAATAATTATGTAGTAATACATCAAGTCAGCTAATTATTATAGATTTGTTTCATGGTTTCCGTTTCTTTTATTCACTATTAGTATTAGGTCTAAATAATAATTCTGACATAAGTGGATATGTCAAACAAGCCTAAACTTTCTATATCTTTTTATGAACTAACTGAACCAAAAAGGATTATCATGCCAGAATAGTGTTTCATGCTTTCTATATTATTAATTAGCAACTAAAATGTCTTGATCAAATTGTATTATAAATGTCAGTTTTATTTAATAAATAATTTTGGGAATATAATTTGAATTTATAAAAGGAAACTCTGCCAACACGTAATTTTAATTTTAATAAATAAGTCTAATATACAGAAAAAGGATATGCATTGGTCTTTGATTTAACATCAATTATAATAGTCACTTCATTAGTATAACCACTGGCTGGAGCTCAATGTCTACTGAATTCTTTATTAAATAAGATTTGGTTGTAATATTATATATTACAATGTTATAATTTTCTTCAAAAAAATTTGGTGACTTCAAAAGTTCTAAGACATACCATGTAGTCATTTTCATCATAGTCTCTAGAATTAGCTTGTCTAAATTTCATAAAAGGGTATGGCTGGCGTGTGAAAATAACATATTTAAATAGATACAATCAAAACTCTATAACTTTTTATAAGCCAATAAATTTAAGCATTTAATTAAATTAATGCAAGCTATTCATGTGTGTATTTTTCTTGAATATTTAACATATACAATATTTGCATAATGTTAAATTTTATCACAGTTTGATTGATTGCTTAATATAATTCCCATAATAAATATTAAATAATTCAACAAAAATATTTCAGCCAATTTATTTATATAATGACTTTATATCATATTAATTTTATCTTGAAAATTTATTTCTTTTTCATAAGTACCTTGGATTTAAAAAATTCTACATGTTAAAATGCAGAATTTAGAGAATTATGTAAATAAGTGATGACTTTAATCAAGATATCTCTCAAACTTGATTTCAGAAAGACAAAATAATTTTTATTTTTTACATAAATTACACAGGCAATTTTCTCAATCGTCTATTTTATCTTGATATTCAAGTGTTGTTTACATTTTCTGCTTAAACTTGGTGGGTTTATTTGTAAATATAACAACATGAAAAAATTATAAAAGTTCAAAAAATGCATATTTCAATATTTTATTTTGTTTGAAATGTGCAAAAAATATGCACTAATTCTCATGATCTGGCAACTACAACAACAAAACCCAACTACCATCTATGTGAAATGGAAATCTAGAATAGTTGGAAAAATATCCATCACTTTGTAGACTTGTGGAACCTGTGACCATGTTCCTCCCCTGAAGGCCACTTACATTACTGAATGTGGGGCATAAGGAGGAGAGAAAGAGAGGGAATGAAGGGGTAGACAAGGAAACATTTAAGGCAATAAGGTGAGAAGCACTCGGAAGTCAGGAAGCCTGTGCTTTGATTATAGCTTTACCTAATATCATGTGTGACCTTTATCAAGTTATTCAGCCTCTTTCACTGTTGATTTTCTCACCTTTAAAACACAGAAACTAATAGAATCTTCACAAGATTATTATGTGGATTGAACAAAATGATTTTCATAAACAGCCAAATGTAATGCCAAGCAGGTTTCATTAAATGGTTGCTTCTTTTTCTTTCTCTTTTTCTCTTCATTCTTCTCCTTTTTTCCTACCTCTCCCTTATTGCAAGGATGGGAAAAGAAAAGACAATAGCAGCTGTTGAGGTTTGGAATTTGATGAAGAGTGAGATGTTAGGAGGCCCTTGGCCTGTGCTAGTATGATTTATTATTTTGAAATTTGGTGGGGGAAGATTAAAATTGATAAATTCCGTTCGCTAAATTTGTGCTCAATAATTTTATCTAAGTCAAAACAAATAGGAAAATGGTTAAAAAAGAAGATAATCAATATTTCCTAAATGTTTAAAAATTAGCAAGTAACTTGCAAAGAATATACAATTCAAGATATGTCAAAAATACTACACAGTGTTATCTAAAAATAATTGATCTTGTTCTCAGTTGAACACTTCATGGCTTTGGTGTGGAAAAGGCAGATAATGAATCCAGGTTAACAATAAATTTGATGTAGAATATAGAGGAGACATGAAAACTTATCCATGAATGCTGCCAAATCCAGAAAAGGCTTACATTACTAACACACAGTAATAAATTACGCTGTTCAGAAAATATGGCCAAAATAAAGTTTTAATACTACTCTTTGATTATCATAACTTAATCATTATTGACATTTTTTTCTTTTCCTGAAACCTATCTAGCTCCATTCCTCTTGAAAATTTATAGTTCCTTTTTTTGTGTGTGTGATGGAGTCTCACTGTGTTGCTCAGCTGGAGTGCAGTAGCGTGATCTCAGCTCATTCTGCCTGCTGGATTCAAGCAATTCTCCTACCTCAGCCTCCCAAGTAGCTGAGACCACAGGCACATGCCACCATGCCTGGCTAATTTTTGTATTTTTAGTAGAGACAGGGTTTCACTATGTTGGCCACTCTGGTCTCAGACCTGAACCTCATGATCCTCCCACCTTGGCCTCCCAAAGTGCTGGGATTACAGGTGTGAGCCACCATCACCGACCTAGGTTTTTAAAATAGCAAAGTGATAGATATTGATTAGAGTAAATTTGGAATGTAGCAATTGTCAAACAAAATTAAAATTGGTATAGCACAATCTAAGGTACAAAGAGTAAATACTTGGAACATACCCACCTATAGCACTATACACGAAAATCTGCACACATAAATCTATACACACATATAGACAAAATGCAATCATAATGTCTCTATTATTGTGTACCATATCTTTAATATCACATCATGTTATGTGATTCTTCAATACTAGTTAATTGACTTAAATATAGGAATAACATTTTCATAGCATTCCATTGTAAATACTTGGGCCAATCATTTAATTTTTCCATGTCGATCAACATTTGTCTACTGTTTAATTTGGAAAGATTATATCGTGAGAAGGATGGCTAAATATATATAAAATTAGGGGAAATTTCTTTCTAAACCATGACTATATTTGTGGGTTAAGTCTAATTGTTCTTATATATCTAAGAGCATGCTTACAAACAATGTGCATTTCTTATTCAGCAGCAACTGAATATAATATTTATCTAAGGTTTCTTAGAACAATTGTTAGTATACATATTCCACAGTCTTAGTAGGGTTCTTATTTTATCCAAAAATCTAATGATTTTTATGATCTTACTTAGTTTTAAAAGAAAAATATTTCTTAAAACATTGAGGGTGCTTTTTAAATTATTAATATATAAGTGTTCTTTAGGAAAGCAACCTCAATAATAGATCCCGGCAGCACGTCTCTGGGTACTAACTTAGTGCTTCCCTTCCAGATAAAGAAAATGAAAAATATTGATTCTTTGAAGTCATGTCAGTGTAGGAAAGGTCAGATATTGACCCTTTGTAGTTTGAAACTTTTTGTTTTTTGGTCTGCAGATGGCCTTTTCCTGTAAATATCTATTTATAGGAAATAATCCATTTACAAATTTTCCACTTCAGTTATGAACTCTTACTTAAAATAAGCCCCAGGTTCAATAAGCTTTACATGGTGTTATTCAAAAGTATCTGTTGGCCTTTAGCCATATATATATATAGATACTTTTGAGATAGATAGATAGATAGATAGATAGATAGATAGATAGATAGATAGATATAGATGTATATCAGTTTAAAAAGTTAAGGTATGAAAAATTACACACAGTAAAATCAGGAGTGACTGAAATTTTGACTTAACCTTAAATCATTGCCAAATAATTCCAATATTTTCTACAATTATAAGTTTGTACTCAATAAAACAGTGGCAATCTTTAATATTTGTTATTGTTATATTCATGTTCTAAAGAGATTATTTTGGTTAGCCCCAGATAAAAATTTTCCAAGTCAAAGTTTAATATCAGTGATTGAAGAGTCCTTTTATTTGACAAGTAATATCTTTTCTAGACTGGCTAACTTTTTCGATACCTTTTAAACACTATTGTGCATCATGAACTCTTGCTGCGGTTGAGTAACCTGAAGAGGAAATCATCTTCAGTTGTGGCCCTTTACTTTTTAAAAAAATTTTTTTTAATTATACTTAAAGTTCCGGGGTACATGTGCAGAACATGCAGGTTTGTTACATAGGTATACGTGTGCCATGGTGGTTTGCTGCATCCATCACCCCATCATCTACATTAGGTATTTCTCCTAATGCTATCCCTGCCCAATCCCCCAACCCCTGCCATTCTTCACATAGTCTCCTACCCCCTGACAGGCCCCAGTGTGTGATGTTCCCCTCTCTGTGTCCTCTTTGAGTAGTTAAAAAACTACTCAAAGTAGTTTTTTACATTTTGTTTTTATTTCTTTCAGATCTTAAGAGTTGCTTGTATTTGATTGCTTGTGTTCCTCTTCCATCATTGTTCTCATTGTTCAACACCCACTTATGAGAGAGAACATGCAGTGTTTGGTTTTCTGTTCCTGTGTCAGTTTGCTGAGAATGATCGTTTCCAGCTTTATCCGTGTCCCTGCAAAGGACATGAACTCATCCTTTTTTATGGCTGCATAGTATTCCATGATGTATATGTGGCACATTTTCTTTATCCAGGCTATGTTTGATGGACATTTGGGTTGGTCCCAGGTCTTTGCTATTGTGAAAAGTGCCTCAATAAACATATGTGTGCATGTGTCTTCATAATAGAATGATTTATAATCCTTTGGGTATATATCCAGTGATGGGATTGCTGGATCAAATGGTATTTCCATTTTTAGATCCTTGAGGAATCGCCACACTGCCTTCCACAATGGTTGAACTAATTTACACTCCCACCAACAGTGTAAAAGCATTTATATTTCTCCACATCCTCTCCTGCATCTGTTGTCTCCAGATTTTTTAATGATCACCATTCTAATTGGCATGAGGTGGTATCTCAATGTGGTTTTGATTTGCATTTCTCTAGTGTCCAGTGAAGATGAGCTTTTTTTCATATGTTTGTTGGCTGCATAAATGTCTTCTTTTGTGAAGTGTCTGTTCATATTCTTCACCCACTTTTTGATGGAATTGTTTGTTTTTTTCTTGTAGATTTGTTGAAGTTCTTTGTAGATTCTGGATATTAGCCCTTTATCAGATGGGTAGATTGCAAACCCTTTTTCCCATTCTGTTGGTTGCCAGTTCACTCTAATGATAGTTTCTTTGCTGTGCAGAAACTCTTAAGTTTAATTAGATCCCGTTTGTCTATTTTGGCTTTTATTGCCCTTGCTTTTGGTGTCTTAGTTATAAAATCCTTGCCTATGTCTGTGTCCTGAATGGTATTGCCTAGGTTTTCTTCTAGGGTTTTTATGGTGTTAGGTCTTATGTTTAAATCTTTAATCCATCTGGAGTTGATTTTTGTATAAGGTGTAAGGAAGAGGTCCAGTTTCAGCTTTCTGCATATGGCTAGCCAGTTTTCCCAACACCATTTATTCAATAGGGAATTCTTACCCCATTTTTTATTTTTGTTAGGGTTGTCGAAGATCAGATGATTGTAGATATGTGGCATTACTTCTGAGGGCTCTGTTCTGTTCCATTGGTCTATATCTCTGTTTTGGTACCAGTACCATGCTATTTTGATTACCATTAAAATTTAACTTAGATAAACAGCTTGTCATTTGTGACGCAGAAATTTTATTAAATAATTTGATGCTCTTGAATAATATGTTAAAGTCACTTGCTGATTTATAATATATCAGTTTCCAATTAAGACATTAAAAAGAAACAATTTTATCATATGTAAATGTTTTGTATATTAGTTTTTTTATTGCTGCTGTAACAAATTACCATAAATGAAGTAGCTTTATATACAATAAGTTGTTAACTTACTTCTGGAGGTCAGAAGTTTAAAATGAATCTTATTGGGCTAATATCAAGGGATTAGTAGGGCTCTATTCCTCTTTGGTGACTAGACTCAAAGTAGTTTTTTACATTTTGTTTTTATTTCTTTCAGGTCTTAAGAGTTGCTTGTATTTGATTGCTTGTGTTCCTCTTCCATCATAAAAGCCAGCAATGGTTGGCTGAGTCCTACTCTGACACTGTCCCCCCTAAATTCCTCTTTGGTATATGGCCCCTTGTGATTACATTGTGTCTTCCTAGATAATGCAGGATAATCTCATATCAAGGTCAGATGATTAGCAAACTTAAATCCATGTGCAACCTTAATTCTTTCTTGTCATGTGACATAATATATTCATAGATTCTGGAAATTAAGATATGAACAAATTTGGAGGGCTATTATTCTGTCTACCATATTTTGAAATGTAGTATTTAACTGTCACAAGCTTGATACACATTTGCAAGGTACAACATGTATTGTGCAATTCTTTTAGCATCTGCAGAGCTGATCCACATTAACTTATTAATTAAATAAGTAAATTAACACATATGTGCCAGCTCAAGTTCTTATAGCTGTTATACAAAGCCAAGGATGTTAAATCTCCTTAGCTAAAATAAGTGAAATAAAACTACCGCACACTTTTGTTTGAAAGTCCTGTTGACTTAGAATCTTTTGATTGCATCTTCTTAGTTGATTTTCATATCCCAAGTATATTTTCTTCATTTTTTATTCTTAAATTACAGTAGACATCAAGTGAAAATATATGAAGGAAAATAATTAGAGCAGAGAGACTGTTAAACTGGTAGCAATGGGAAGAATCAAAGGAGTGATACTGACAAGCTAAATCTCATTACAGAGGAGCATTAATGTAGTGAATAAAGGACACTTTTTACCTTCTTTATGAGAAGATCACCAGTCTCCATTTTTCTCTTGGTCCTGCTGATATGGTTCCTGTTCTCTATATCTTCAAGGATTTCAGTTATTTCAATGTGTTGCAATGCAATCTGAAAAGGTCTAATAAGTAAACTCCCTATTATCCTCTCCCTATTTTTTAGTTTATCTTATCTATGTCAGTGAATGCTTTCACACAGTTTCTAAAAACTTGAACTCATCTCCGGCTTTTTATTCTTTCTCATCTTTCAACTTAAAACCTTAAAATCCTGTCAGTTCCACCCCTTCACCTCCATCTTCACTTCCAGAACACACCGCAGGCCTCCTTGTCACATCCTTAGTTTCTGCTGCTTCTGCTTTCCATTTATCTTTTTTTTTTTTTGAGACGGAGTTTCGTTCTTGTTACCCAGGCTGGAGTGCAATGGCACGATCTCGGCTCACTGCAACCTCCGCCTCCTGGGTTCAGGAAATTCTCCTGCCTGAGCCTCCTGAGTAGCTGGGATTACAGGCACGTGCCACCGTGCCCAGCTAATTTTTTGTATTTTTATTAGAGACAGGATTTCACCATGTTGACCAGGATGGTCTCGATCTCTTGACCTCGTGATCCAGCCGCCTCGGCCTCCCAAAGTGCTGGGATTACAGGTCCATTTATCTTTTATATTTTTTCATAAATAAATTTGCAAAACTCATATATGATTGTAATAGTGGCCTGCTTTATTGATGACACTCTATTTATAAGACAACAAATTATGAACTCCCGAGCCTTGCGTTCAGGACCTAATAATTTGGCCTGAGGCAGTTTTTTTTTTCAGACTCATTTGCAATTGCACATCCTTATATATCCAGTCTCTTAATTCACCTGGCTTATCTGTAGTTTAAACCACATGCACGCCGACTTTTGTGTTTTTATTCAAAGCTCCTATAAGGTATGCCCTTTTTCTCTGCAACATTTAAGTTTCTATAATTTCCCATTCTCCTTAACTTCCCTCACCCAACCCCAACACAATGTAAGTGAAATCAAACCCTGAAATCTCTAGTGTAACTGTAATCCTTCCTCCCTCACTCCCTCCCCTGTTTCCTTCCTTCCTTCCTTCCTTCTTTTGTTCCCCTCCCCACCCCTCCCCAGTTTGGCCAGACAGTGTTTAGGTTACTATTAAACCATCATTGACTACAGACTGTTTGGTTGAATTTAGGTGATGCCCTATGTCTATTTGTAGTGTGTGTCAATATTTAAAATTACACTCAGCTTGGAAGAAAAGGACATTGAGTAGCAGGGAAAAAGTCTTACCCACAGCTGTCACACAAAAGTACAGACCACTGTGTGGAGAAGATAGCATGTTTTCAAATGTTTTCATATCTTTGTCAGTCTCCGCCAAATAGACCCTCAGGGGCTCTCACTGTCTCTTGGATGAACACTCTCCTGAAGCCTTGGAGACATCCACAGTATGAGTTAGCCACCCACTGCAGATTTAATAAATGTACAAATAAATGAGATTGAATGAAAAATAAAACACCTCGATCTGACTGTTCTTTTATGCTTTTCTCCCAGATGTGCACTGACCCATTACTTACAAAAACTTAGACTATAAATTCTTGCATTTATATATGCTTAGAGGTCTGTGAGTCGGACTTCGTCTGGTTAATTTTAAGAGTCTCTTGGGGGTAAAAGAGATAAAAAATCACATGTTCTTCTGGAGACTACTATTGTATCATTTATTATTACTGGACTTCATTCTCCTGCTACTAGTCTCTTCTCTGTGACCATTTTTATTACACAATTGTTATTATTTAATTTGCTGAGTACTAAGGGTGTGCTATGGTGCAGTATATGACACAAATAAGACATCATTCCTTCTCAGGGTTTGCAGTGTAAGTAATCAAGTTTAATATTTAGTCATTAGTGTTCTTTTATGCATACACATACAAGTGCACACACTACACAAACACAAATAAGTACAAATATATATGTATCTATACCAATAAATTAAATACTTGCCAACACATGCAATACTTATCTGCCTAAAAAGAACATTTTTTAAAAAAAGCATGTATGACAAGTATTTAATGCAATTTTAAATCACATAAACTATTTTTCTGTTTTTTTATACAAAATTCAAACTAATTTTAAAAATTTATGATTTTCCTCTATAGCCGGCCTTTGGCACTACTACCACATATTACCAAGGTGCCTCATCTATTGAACAGTTTCCTCTCATAGTTTAAAACTAGAAAACTCCTCACATGGAGAATTTAAAGGCTTTAGCAGATAATTGAAGTGGAGTGGTAAACTAATATACATGAATTTCATAGAATTTGCATCTAGATTGAATGTCCTTCAGGGCTGTTAGAGGACGAGTATTTGTATAATTGGTTAATAGACCAAGAAAATACACCATTTGGTAGAGCTTTTACATATTATTTGACTAATACAGGAACTATCTGTGGTGTATTTGCCCAGGGGCAAGCTTTATTTTCATGGTAATGAGTAGGGTCAAATGGACTTTATTAAAACTAGTCTAAATGTGAGGCAAGCAAAGAGAAGTAGTGGGCCATATGGTTATAGGAGCAGTTAGAAACAAAAAGAAATTGAGTCACCAGATGGGCTATCACAGAGCCAGACGCTTTGTTTCATCTGACAGTAGTTTTCTGACCTAAGACCCAGTCCTGCCTGAGGCCAGAACTAAGACCCAGTCCCGTGACTGCAGAGGCACTGTGCTCTGCTGCCCTAAGTCCACCATAAATTTGTGTCATGTGCCCTCAATACTTAAGGCAATTTAAAAAATGTTGCTACTGTTCACAGCATAAGAATCCAAAGGAAGGAAAGGTGAGAAGTAGGAAATGAAGGAGAAAAAATAAAAGGAAGAGGGGCAAGATGGAGACAGGGAGGGAGAGACAGTGGCTGTAAGTAGGTAAGATGAGATATTAGAGTATCTGGAGGATCCATCAAAGGGAATGAGGATGTAAGATTTATTTTAATTATTTTAACTACACAAGTAATTTTGAACATACTGTTTAACATTTTGAAGTTAATAAAAATAGTCTTCAGGATATTTTCAATAAACTTTATTTTTTAGAGCAGTTTTAGGTTCACAGTAAAATTGAACACAAAAATCCAGAGAGTTTCCACAAATCGCCAGCCATATACATGCATATCCTCTTCCATTGCCAACATCCTATAGCAGAATGGTAAATTTGTTCCAAACAGTGAACCTATAATGACTTAATCATTACCACTGAAGCCCAGAGTTGACATTAGGGTTCAATCTTAGTGTTGTACAGCCATGTTTCTTGGCAAATGCATAAGGACACATATCTATTATTACAGTATCACATAAAATAGTTGTACGGCCCTAAAAATCCTCTGTGCTCTGCCTATTCATCCTTCTTTCTACTCAGAATTTCTGGCAACCACTAATCCTTTTACTGTGTTCATAGTTTTTCTTTTTCTTTTCCAGAATGTCATATGGTTGGAATCATACAATATCCCTTCCCAGAAAGACTTCTTTAACTTAAATGTCCTCAACGTCTTTTTATGGCTTGATAGCTCATTTTTTCATTAGTATTGAATAATATTCTATTGTCTTGATGTAGTACAACTTATTTATCCATTTACTAATTGAGAGGTGTCTCTGTTGCTTACAAGTTTATTCAGTCATGAATAAAGATACTGTAAACGCCCATAAGCAGAGTTTTGTATGAACACACTTTTTCAACTAATTTGTGTAAATTCCAAGAAGTGTGATTATTGAATTGTATTGTAAAAGTATGTTTAGTTTTATAAGGAACTGCCAAACTATCTTCCAAAATAGTTTTATCAGTTTGCTTTCTCAGCAACGATGAATTAGAACTCCTGTTGCTCCCAGTTCTTGTCAGCATTTGGTGTTGTCAGTACTTTAAATTTTGTCTATTCTAATGGTATGTAGTGCTATCTCACTGTTGTCTTGTAGTTTTTTAACAATGTATTATTTTTCTAATTATTAAAACTTTTTATTACAGAATGAAGTATAAAAGTAGAATGAATAATATAATGAACTCCCATGTATCTATCACTCATCTTCAATTATTGCCAATATTTGGCTGTTCTTGTTTTAACTGTTCTCCACTTTATTTTTCTTATTTTGGAGCAAATCATAGACAACATTATTTTACCTTACCTAATTTCCTGTTAACTTCTAATATGTAAGAACTTACTTGTTTTACCAAAACCACAGTCCTTTGATCACTCTCAATGAAATTTACTATAATTCCTTAATATTATCTAATATACAATCCATGTTTACTTTCCCCAAATTGTTCCAACTGCTTTGTTCATATCAGAATAAAAATCCATATGTGGCATTTAGTTAATATGTCTCTCAGGTCTTTTTTCATCTCTAATAATCTCATAAGAGACAGGTAGGAGGAAGAATCAACAGGACTTGGTAAAAAGTCCTTCTTGCTTTCTCCCTTTCTACCCATTTTTCTCAACCCCACCTTCCTGTGAAAAAAAGTAGGAATAAAAGTGTTTTGCCCAAACACAATCTATTTCCAAGGAATCTTAAAAGAACTCCTGGCAAGACCAATGCATATGCTCAGTGTTCACATCAAAGAAGGAAGATGCTTCTGTTTTGTACTTTCAATAGCAATTTTCTATTCTTCCCTCAGGAAAATTCTTTCCATCTAATTTGTATCTTTCATACATAACAAAGCCTTTCACTTCCCAATTAGAAAATAAGACTAAAATACTAATGCCACCTGAGTGTACCTAAATTTATTCTACAGTTCTTTGGTCAGAAATAATACGAGGGCCTCTGCACCTACAGCAGGGAGAGAGGGGCAAAGGTGTACAGCTAGAAATGAGAACCTGGGCTGGTCAAAGTGTTACCAAAACACCAGGGGTTCAGTCAAGGTACTGCTGCTTGCAGTACAGAAAGCCAATCACTGAGATGGCAAGTATTGTCAAGGAAGAAGGCTTTACTTGGGTGCTACAGCCAAGGATATGGGAGGCCAGTCTCAAATCCATCTCTCTGAAAAATTAGAACCAGGAGTTTATATAGCAAAACAGAAATGTAAGAGTGTTTACCCTTGCTTTATAAGAAAACTAGGGAGGGGGTAAGGGAGCAATCATGATGTAGGAGGGGTCCAAAGTCTTATTGTCTGGATACGGTGATCTGGTGAGTTTCAGTCCTTTGATACTTTTTTTGTTTTTAAGAAGGCTGAAGTCCTTTCCAGAGAAAGGAACTCAGATATAACAAATATAAGTTTCAACCTTTAAGACTAGAAAGGTCAATTTCTACGTTTATCCAAAAGAACAGTCTATGGGACTATTGGGTTGATTTCAAAAGCGTAATTCCATCTGCATGTCAGCTTTGCTGTAAGCTATATCAGCTCAGTGATCAATTAGGGAAACAGCACTGTCAAATAAAAAGCCAAGGCTTGTTGTTCACAAATACTTTAATGTAACTGACCAAATCTTCCATGGGGGAGTAGCATTGAAGAGGAAGAGGCACACTTGTCCTTAAGGTCCAAGGAAGCTGAGAGGCTGAAGAAAGAGGCTGACAAATTCAGCTTCTCAGAAATAAACCTTTAATGGAGACTTACAAACAGAAACAACAATCTCAGGTGGCAGCAAAATAAGATGGTGGAACCCCAACCACTAATAACATATGATACTGAATGTCTTTTTATATACTTATTCTCCATCTGTAGATATTCTTTGGTGTGCTTTAGATATTTCACTCATTATTTCTTAGTTGGGTTGTCTGTTTTCTTATTGTTGAGTTTTAAGAGTTCTTTGTATATTTTGGGTAACAGTCGTTTTTCAAATATGTATTTTGGAAACATTTTCTTCCCATCTATGAATTGCCTTCTCATTCCTTCAACAGAAAATCTTGATTTTTAAGGGATTCTAGATTACTAATGATTTATTTTGTAGATTGTGTGTTTTGTGTTGTATCTAAAAAAAGTCATTGCCATATTGAGTCATCTAGATTTGTGTTATCTTGTAGGAGTTTCATGGTTTTGCATTTTACATGATGTGTTTTAAGTTAACTTTTGTGGAGAGTATAAAGTCTGTGTCTATGTTTAATTTTTATGTAGATATCTAATTGTTTCAGCACCATTTTGTTGAAAAGACAATTTTTGCTGCATTGTTTTGCCTTACTTCATTTGTCAAAGATCAGTTGACAATATTTTCATAAGTCTATTTCTGGGTTCTCTATTCTTTTCCAACAATACATTTGTCTATTCTTTTGTCAAAACTATAGTATCTTCATTGCCGTAGCTTTATGATAAGTCTTGACGTTGGGTTGTGTCAGTTCTTCAACTTCGTTCTTCTTCAATATGTTGGCTATTCTGTGTCTTTTGCCTCTCTATACAAACTTTAGGAATAATTTGTCAATGTCCACAAAATAGCTTGCTGGAATGTTGACTGAGATTGCATTGAATCTATACATCAAGTTAAAAAAACTGACATCTAGACAATATTGCATTTTTCTATCTATGAACATGGAATATTCCTCAGTGACTTTAGCTCTTTCATTTCTTTTATCAGCATTTCACAGTTTTTCTCATATACATCTTGTATATATTTTGTTAAATTTATACCTAAGTATTGCATTTTGTGGATACTTATGTCAATGATATTGTGCTTTTAATTCCATTTCTACTTTTTCACTTCCGGTATATAAGAGTGTGATTGAATTTTGTGTATTAAACTTGTATCCTGCAACCCTGCTATATTACCTATTGAGTTTCAAGAGGTCCTTTTGTTAATTTTTTCAGGTTTCCAACTTAGATAATTATGTCATCTACCAACAAAGGCAGTTTTATTTCTTTCTTCCTAATTTAAATACCCTTTATTTCCTTATCTTCTTGTGATTTCTAGTACTTCAAGTTTGATGTTGAAAAGCAGTGATGAGAGGGGATTTTCTTGTTTAGTTCTTGATCTCAGGAGGAAAGTATCTATTTCATTAAGTATGATATTAGCTGCAGGTTTTTATGCATATTCTTTATTAAGTTAAGAAAGTCTGTTTTATTCCTGGCCTACTGAGTGTTTTATTACAAATGAGTATTGAGTTTTGCCAAATGCTTTTCTACAACAATTGATATGGTTGTGTGATTTTTCTTCTTTAATCTATTCATGTTAATGATTGCATTAAGTGATTTTTCAAATGCTGATCCAGTCTTGCATTCATGGAATAAATCTCACTTGGCCACACTGTATAGTTCTTTTTATGCACTGTTGGATTGAGTTTGCTTATATTTTGTTGAGGATTTTTGCATATACACTCATGTAAAACATTGGTATATAGTTTTTGTTTATTGTAATATTATTGTGCTGCTTTAATATTAGCCTCATTTGATGAGTTAGGGAATATTCCCTCTGATTCTGTCTCTGAAAAAGATTGTAAGTAATTGTTATAATATTTTTCATAAATGTTTGGTGTATTTCACCAGTGGACCCATCTGGGATTGGTACTTTCTATTTAAGAAGGTTGTTAATTATTGATAGTATTTCTTTATAATAGATACGAGTTATTCTGACTGGCTATTTCTTCTTGTGTGAATTTTCACAAATTGTGTTTTTCAGACAATTTTTTAAAATTATACTTTAAATTCTGGGGTACATGTGCAGAACATGCAGGTTTGTTACATAGGTATATACGTGCCATGGTGGTTTGCTGCAACCATCACCCTGTCATCTACATTAGGTATTTCTGCTTATGCTATCCCTTCCTTATCCCCCATCCCCCGCTATCCTTCCTTTAGGCCCCCACCCCCTGACTGGTCCTGGTGTGTGATATTGGCCTCCCTATATCCATGTGTTCTCATGTTCTCATTGTTCAGCACCCACTTATGAGTGAGAACATGCAGTGTTTGGTTTTCTGTTCTTGTGTCAGTTTGCTGAGAATGATTTTTTTTTAATTTAATCTAGGTTATTAAATGTGTGGCTATAAAGTTGTTTATATTATTTCTTATTCTTTTGATGTCATAGAATCTATATTGGTGTCCCCTCTTCATATCTGGTATCTAAGACATGTTTTAATTTAAAAAGTAATATCAGGACAGTGTGTAAAATTAGAAAAGAGTAAAAATATTTACCTCTAAATCTCTGTATTTACATATTTATCATATCTTCCCCAATCGTCTATGTGTGTTTTCAAACTCATTGGCCATCATCAAGACACTCTGAATTTTCACCATATTATTTAAATTGCTACCACTAAAAGTTATTATCTGTTGTGCAAATTCATTTTTAAAAAGATTGACAATCTAGATACTGGAAGCAGAATTTCACTTTATGTGGAATTAATAATCAATTTGGGCTAGATTAGTTAAATGCAATGTCCATAAGACTTTCATAAAAATCTTCTATCTTTAAAAATATCACTAGCATTTATTTTAAAAAATGATACTAATCTCTCTTTAAAATCTTTTTAAGAAATGTTGAAGTCAGACACACTTATAAAGCTATCCTATTTATCCTATTATTTACGTGTCCTTTAGTCAATTATAGCCTTTTACCTACAAATATTATATATATAATATATAATATATATTATATATAATATATATACGTATATTATATATATTATATATAATATATATTATATATAATATATATACGTATATTATATATATTATATATAATATACGTATATATATTATATATAATATATATACGTATATATATATATATCCAATATGTAAAACAAATAAAAATGGAGTTTTTCTGATGAACATAGGAGAAGCAGCTTGAATAACACTTTCCCAGTTTTCTTTTCATGTAACTTGACTGATCCTGCAATACTTCTACAGAATGTCATTGTTCCTTAGAACAGTACAAAAACCACTATTCTATTGTAGTTTCTGAACTGTACCCATTTCTTTATATGCCTCTTTCTGAACTATCTTCTTATCAAGTCTAATGGTTAGGTTCTTTGTTACTGAATGAAAAGAATACACAAAAAAGAACTGCATTTAACTGCTATTTGAATTTTCTTATTTTCATGCAATTGATGTACTATGGGCAACCAGAAATATGACTTTCCTTTTTGCTTTGCTGTACTAAGCCACCCAGACTTTAGCCTATATAGAGTTGTGTTAAAAGAAAAACCTTAAATTTAACAGAACTTAATCAAGCAAAGAATGATTCACGAATTGGGCAGTTCCTGAACTAAAATAGGTTCAGAGACAGTCCAGTGCTATCTCTTGGTCAAAGAAGATTCATGGATAGAGAAATGAATGTGACATAGAGAAAACAGAAGTGAGATACTGAAACAGCCAGATGAATAACAATTTGGATTTTATCTTATTTTAGTACAGTTTTAATAGTTTGCTATCTTTGATTGGCTAAAACTTGATGATTGGCACAAAAGTAGATTATACATCCAGTTAGATAAAGTTCACTATGTACAAAGAAATCATTCGATTGAATTAAAAATATACTAGGAGGCAGATTTAGTTAAATTTAATTTAACAGTTATATTCAGTTAGGCATCAAATCAGTTAGTATTTTCTTCCTTTTGCTTAAATTCTTCCTCACTGTTTTATTATCAGTGGCTCTTGGTCTTTTTAACTACTTGTGTAAAACTCTACGTTGATGCTTTAGTGCTCTCAATACCTTCCCATGTTCTTGACATCCTGATCCTGATACTTTTAAGTAATATAAAAGATGCCATTCTTGGATTTCTGGTGTCATGAAGGAGGATATTGTCATCTTGCTCAGCCATCATTGAGAATGCTTCAGGAAATGGCCTTTTGGTGTCCTTTGTTTACTTAGCACCCATTTCTCTTTCAGCAATTTAGTGTCCTGAAATAGCCAGATGCTGTTATTTACTCTATCCTTAGGCAGAATAAATATATTTTTAAAATTATTTTTTATATATTTTTAAAAATCCTAAAATACAAAATAATTTTTCCCAGGTTTGCTTTAGTTTTCTTTTTTAACAAAATGGTACAGATAAGACTTACACATTCCATTCTTTCCTAGTAGATACCCTTCTAGTGATAGCCTCTTATTATCATTGTGTGATACATTCCCATTTATGTTTTTATACATTCATATACATATGCCTATTCCTTAAATATATGTTATTGTTTTATATGAGGAAAATGTTTGTAAACTGAATATACACTGAAACATTTTTATCTCAACACAATGCTTATGAAATTTCATCTATCTTATTTCATGTATTTTTGTTTTACTCATTTTAACGCCTGAATGAATTTTAAATATTGACTACTTTGAGAGATGGCATGCAAATGTCAGTATCTACAATTGCAATCTTCCAATCTCCTTCTGAGGGATACACCATTGCCGCTGTTCCTTGTAGGAACCTAGCAATAACAGGTGACGAGTAAAGTATCTCCAGTTAGTATGTAAAATTTTTATCCTTAAATTCCTTGATTCTGTATGTTACACAGCTGTGCTTGCTGTCTTAGAGAACTCTTCTTATAGGACATAAGATGTTTTTTAACATAACAACCTTCAGCCGTCTGATTTCAGAGAGGTAATAGCCAGGTAATATTAGATTAAGAACACGTATAGAGGATTCTAGTTTCTTTAAACATTTTTTTTCTATTTTCATCACCTCCCCATGGCACTACTTTACTTATTTATTTTAATTTAAACATTTTTAAAAATTTTTTGAGACAATTTCTTGTTCTGTCGCCCAAGCTGGAGTGCAGTGGTGCAATCTTGGCTCACTGCAACCTCTGCCTCCTGAGTTCAAGCAATCCCCCACCTCAGTTTCCCGAGTAGCTGAGACCACAGGCACGTGCCACAGTACCTGACTAGTGGCACTTCTTCATAGAAATTTTTGCTAGGACAAATAGAATTTTTGAGATATCTGCATTTTAGGCAATCATCTTTCCTAATTTTTCATTCGCAGATGTTAGTTCCAAATTATAGCCATCTCTTAACTCCTACTAATTTTTCTCCATTTTCTCTGCTTGTGTGGGTTTGTATTTTTAAATTATTGTTGCTATTATGATTATTGTTGATACTGTTATTATTATTACTCATTTTCTATTGGCTAAGTGAAGACTTTAGGGCAGCATGAAATGAATATGTCAAAGTTACCACATTTTTCGTTATGATTTTTCATAGAAGATAAAGAAATGTTAATTTTTTCTTCACTGATTTTAATCTGTTCAATTTTTTGTTCTACTGATATCAAATTCTAAGATATAGCACTTAAAAATCATCTATTGCAAGAAGTTTGAAAATATTTTCAGAATAAAGCCACTTATAGTATTTCATTCAAGCAATTTTATTCAATATTTGTTATCTGTTGTATACTATGCTTTATTTTAGATATGTGGGATATGTCAGTGAATGATAGTAATCTCTGCATTCATGAAATTTCCATTCTAGTAGAGGAGGAATGAACAATAAGCAACAAAAATGACTAATTCATCAATTATACAGTACCTCAGAATATAATTATCATTATGCCAAAAAGTAGAGTGGTTTCTGTTAACACGGTAGTGTTTTTATAAAAATATGTACACAAAGAGATTACCAACCAGACAATCATGCTGAGCATTTTATTCATGATTTTTTAAATTATACTTTAAGTTCTGGGGTACATGTGCAGGATGTGCGGGTTTGTTCTATAGGTATACAAATGCCATGGTGGTTTGCTGCATCCATTCCCGTGTCATCTATATTAGGTATTTCTCTTAATACTATTCCTCCCCTATTCCTCCAGTCCCTCCTATTCTTCCCCTAGCCCCCCACCCCCTGACAGGCCCTAATGTGAGATGTTCCCCTCCCTGTGTCCATGTGTTCTCATTGTTCAACACCCACTTATGAGTGAGAACGTGCAGTGTTTGGTTTTCTGTTCTTGTGTCAGTTTGCTGAGAATGATAGTTTCCAGCCTTATCCATGTCCCTGCAAAGGACATGAACTCATCCGTTTTTATGGCTGCATAGTATTCCATAGTGCTTATGTGCCACATTTTCTTTATCCAGTCCGTCATTGATGGGCATTTGGGTTAGTTCCAAGTCTTTGCTATTGTAAACAGTGTCACAATAAACATACATGTACATGTGTCCTTATAATAGAATAATTTATAATCCTTTGGATATATACCTAGTAATGGGTTTGCTGAGTCAAATGGTATTTCTATTTGTAGATCTTTGAGGAATTGCCACAATGGTTGAACTAATTTATACTCCCACCAACAGTGTAAAAGTGTTCCTGTTACTCCACATCCTCTCCAGCATCTGTTGTCTCCTGAGTTTTTAATGATTGCCATTCTAACTGGCGCGAGATGGTATCACAATGTGGTTTTGATTTGCATTTCTCTAATGACCAGTGATGATGAGCTTTTTTTCATATGTTTGTTGGGTGCATAAATATCTTATTTTGAGAAGTATTTGTTCATATCCTTTGCCTACTTTTTGATGGAATTGTTTGTTTTTTTCTTGTAAATTTGTTTAAGTTCTTTGTAGATTCTAGATATTAGTCCTTTGTCAGATGGATAGATTACAAAAAATTTTTCCCATTCTATTGGTTGCCAGTTCACTTTAATGATAGTTTCTTTTGCTGTGCAGAAGCTCTTTAGTTTAGTTATATCCCATTTGTCTATTTTGACTTTTATTGACATTACTGTTTGTGTTTTAGTCATGAACTCCTTGCCCATGTCCATGTCTTGAATAGTATTACCTAGGTTTTCTTTTAGGGTTTTTATAGTGTTAGGTCTTATGTTTAAATCTTAATCCATCTGGAGTTAACTTTTGTATAAGGTGTAAGGAAGAGATCCAGTTTCAGTTTTTTGCATATGGCTAGTCAGTTTTCCCACCACCATTTATTAAATAGGGAATTGTTTCCTCATTGCTTGTTTTTGTCAAGTTTGTCGAAGATCACATATTTGTAGATGTGTGGCATTATTTCTGAGGCCTCTGTTCTGTTCCATTGGTCTATATCTCTGTTTCGGTACCAGTACCATGCTGGCTGTTCCAATTACTGTTGCCTTGCAGTATAGTTTGAAATCAGGTAGAGTGATGCCTACAGCTTTTTTTTTTTTTTTTTTCCTTAGGATTGTCTTAGTTATGTGGGCTCTTTTTGGTTCCATATAAAGTTTAAGGTGGGTTTTTCCAATTCTGCGAAGAAAGTCAATGGTAGCTGGATGGGGGATAGCATTGAATCTATAAATTACTTTGGACATTATGGCCATTTCATGATATTGATTCTTTCTAACCATGAGCATGGAATATTTTTCCATCTGTTTATGCCCTCTCTTGTTTCCTTGAGCAGTGGTTTGTAGTTCTCTTTGAAGAGGTCCTTCACATCCCTTGTTAATTGTATTCCTAGGTATTTTATTCTCTTTGTAGCAATTGTGAATGGATCATGATTTGGCTCTCTGTTTATCTGTTATTGGTATTTTGAAATGCCTGTGATTTTTGCACATTGATTTTGTATCCTGAGACTTTGCTGAAGTTGCTTATCAGCTTAAGGAGATTTTGGGCTGAGACAATGGGGTCTTCTAAATAGACAATCATGTTATCTGCAAATAGAGACAGTTTGACTTCCTCTTTTCCTATTTGAATACGCTTTATTTCTTTTTCTTGTCTGATTGCCCTGGCCAGAACTTCCAATACTATGCTGAATAGGAGTGGTGGGAGAGGCATCCTTGTCTTGTACCCATTTTCAAAGGGAATGCTTCCAGTTTTTGCCCATTCAGTATGATATTGGCTGTGGGTTTGCCATCAATAGTTCTTATTATTTCAAGATACGTTCCACTGATACCTAATTTATTGAGAGTTTTTAGCATAAAAAGCTGTTGAATTTTGTCAAAGGCCTTCTCTGCATCTATTGAGATAATAATGTGGTTTTTGTCTTTGGTTCTATTTATGTGATGTATTACACTGATAGATTTGCAGATGTTGAACCAGCCTTGCATTCCCAGGATGAAGTCAACATGATTGTGATAGATAAGCTTTTTGATGTGCTGTTGGATTCAGTTTACCAGTATTTTATTGAAGATTTTTGCATCAATGTTCATCATGAATATTGGCCTGAAATTTTCTTTTTGGGTTGTGTCTCTCCTAGGTTTTGGTATCAGGATGACGTTGGTCTCATAAAATGAGTTAGGGAGGATTCCCTCTTTTTGTATTGTTTGGAATAGTTTCAGAAGAAATGGTACCAGCTCCTCATTGTATGTCTGATAGGATTTGGCTGTGAACCCATCTGGTCCTGGACTTTTTTTGGTTGGTAGGCTATTAATTGCTGCCTCAATTTCAGACCTTGTTATTGATCTATTCAGGGATTTGACTTCCTCCTGGTTTAGTCTTGGGAGGGTGTAAGTGTCCAGGAGTTTATCAGTTTTTTTTCTAGATTTACTGGTTTATTTGCATAGAGGTGATTATAGTATTCTCTGATGGTAGGTCATATTTCTGTGGGATCTATGGTGATATTCCCTTTATTATTTTTTATTGCATCTATTTGATTCTTCTCTCTTTTCTTCTTTATTAGTCTGGCTAGTAGCCTATCTATTTTATTGATCTTTTCAAAAAACCAGCTTCTGCCTTCATTGATTTTTTGAAGTATTTTTTGTGTCTCTATCTCCTTCAGTTCTGCTCTGATCTTAGTTATTTCTTGTCTTCTGCTAGGTTTTGAATTTGTTTGATGTTGCTCCTCTATTTTAATCCTGATGTTAGAGTGACAAATTTAGATTTTTCCTCATTTGTCTCGTGGGCATTTAGTGCTATAAATTTTCCTCTACACACTGCTTTAAATGTGACCCAGAGATTCTGGTACATTGTATCTTTGTTCTCATTGGTTTCAAAGAACATCTTTATTTCTGCCTTCATTTAATTATTTATTTAGTAGTCATTCAGGAGCAGGTTGTTCAGTTTTCTTGTAGTTGTGTGGTTTTGAGTGAGTTTTTTACTCCTGAGTTCTAATTTGATTGCACTCAGGGAATCTGCTGGTCTGTGGGTTGTGAAGACCATGGGAAAAGCACAGTATCTGAGCCAGAGTGCCAGAGTCCCAGGAGAAGTCCCCAGTGGCTTCCCTTGGCTAGGAGAGGGAGTTCTCTGGAACCCTTGTGCTTCTTGGGTGAGGCAACTCCCTACCCTTTTTCGGCTTGCCCTCCTTGTGCTGCACCCACTATCCAACCAGTCTCAATGAGTTGAACCTGGTACCTCAGTTGAAAATGCAGAGATCACTCACCTTCTGCATCACTCTAGCTGGGAGCTGGGCACCGGAGCTGTTCCTGTTTGGCCATCTTGGTGGAAATCTATTTATGATGTTTTTTTGAGCATTCATTCTGTGCTGTGTGATACATGAGTCTGTGACCAAAATGGATTAGATTAAATTTCACTAAAATCCAATTTTATAAATATGCTTTTTATTATAAAGCGAATCTATTAAAAATAGCCACAGAATGACCTTAGTTTCTAAGTACAATAATTAACAAATAATTTAAGCCTTTGCTGAAACATGAAAAAAACTGCGAGTGAATCAGACTTTATGGATATTATAGTTTTGACTTGGATTAAATTCATTTAGAAAATTAACATTTTTGTAATAAAAGCAATTTATAACCATTTAGAATGAGTTAAATATTGTTTAATTACTTCATGTTTGATATATTTCAAGTAGTGTCAATATTTCTTTCAAATAAAAAGGCAGAATTTCAAACAATATTTCTAGGGAATAAAAACATACACAGTAGACTATAATTTCATCTGTTAAAAAAATGGAAAGCTATGTTTATTAACTATATTTGAAACATTGAGTGAAATCCTACATTACTATCACTGTGGCAGTACCCCTAGTGGACTTCATATTACTAAATATTTGTATATTTAAATACAAAATATTCAACAAAACTACACTAATAATTGATTTAATGCATTTGCTATCAAATACCTTACTTTGCTATCCTATCCCTCACAGTACCAAATATCACGGTGTTGCTTAGGAAAAAGAGATTGGTGAGTGTAGTTGTATGTGATATGACCTCCATTTGATGTAAGTGTCTATTTCTTTAGTGGAAAGTACTTAGAATTGCAACACAATTGATTTTATTTATTTTCGATAGTGAGCAAGAAGTGTTCCTACTTTGATTACTATTGCAATCTTAAAGACATGTTCAAAACTCCTGAGAAAGAAAACAATGCCAATAACTAAACACAATTTATCTTTTGCAATAGGAAGTTGTATATTATACCTGAGCACAATTAACATAATTAAAACAAGATTTAAATCTCACTTTGAAAATTGGCCAAACATCACTTTCTTTATGCAAGAATCTTCAGTAAACGCTCCATAAAAACTTATCTATCCTTCCAATTTGAGGCTTCATAAAATGACAGCAGAATCTAGCGAACATGTATTACATTCAAAATAAATATTTAAAAAGTTATAAATGTATATTTCATATGCTTTAATGACTACATGAAGACATTTCAGTTGTAATATTTGGCATTCACATCATATAGCTATGCTCCATATATTATTTAAACATTTTAAAATTACAGTTAGTTAATTCTGTTCTATGGCATTTTGTTCTATATAAATGCTAAGGGAATTTTAAAACCTAAGAAGTTTTGTCAGGAGGCTGAGGCAGGGGAATCACTTGAACCCAGGAGGCGGAGGTTGCGGTGAGCTGAGATCATGCCACTGCACTCCATTCTGGCTACAAAGTAAGACTCTGTCTCAAAAAAAAAAAAAAAATTTATAATGAGGAAGAATGAGTTAAGTTACAGCTGTGGTAATGATAGATAGATAGATAGATAGATAGATAGATAGATAGATAGATAGATAAATAGACAGTGCTATGGTTTGAATTACTCTTCCAAATTTAATGTTGAAATTTGATCCCCAAAGTTGGAGATTGGGGTCTAATGGGAAGTGTATGGGTCATGGGGGCAGATCCCTCATGAAAAGATTAATGCCCTCCCTCTGGGGTAAGTGAGTTATCACTTTGTTAGTTCCTAGGGGAGCTAGTCGTTAAAAAGAGGCTGACACCTTCTCCCCCATCTCCCTCTTGCATCCTCTCTCCCCATGTGATCTCTTCACAGCCAGCTCTTCATCTTCCACCATGAGTGGCAGAAGCCTGAGGCCCATAGCAGATGCAGTTGTCCATTCTTGAACTTTTTGAGACTTCGGAATCATAAGCCAAATCAACCTTTCTCTTTATAAGTTACCTAGTCTCAGATATTCCTTTATAGTAACACAAAATGAACTAAGATAAATAGGTAAATAGATATATATACATAAACATACACATATTTTGTGTGTATATATATTATAAAAATTTCATAATTATTAGTAGGATTCAAGATTGCACATAATTTTTAGACATAAGCTTCGCGTTTTTTTTTTTTTTCATGGAGTATTCCTGGAAGTATAAGAGACACAAAAACAAGATAAATATTTCTGATAAACATAAATATACTATTTTGTAGATAATTTGGGTTAAAACTGCACTCCTAAAGATAAATATCCAAACTGTTATTGTTTGCTTTAAGTAAATCGATCCATTTATTAAGTAGTAGCTAAAGTAAATATAGTTTCTTAGCCAAATTGGCATGAATACATTAACCAAGAAAGGACTTTATTAACTAAGTGGCTACGACAGAATGAAAATGAAAACATTTCAACCTGATAACTTTAATGAAATTGTTAGAGGTGATACTATTATCACAGCAATTTACACAATTTTTTAATATATCAAAGCTTTTTTCCTTCAAAAATGTTGCTACCTGCCAAAACTTTGAACACATAAAATGTTAAGAAGTAGGCAGTTCCAGTCTTTACTTTTCTTTGTAATTTTTATTACCAAACTCACATACGACTTCCACATTGAACACAACAAAAAACATATATGTGCCATCAGATATTGGTTTTAAAATATTTCCATTGCAGCTTCACTTGCTTTGCTTCTGAATACTGATAACTGTAACAGTAATACAAACATGTGCAAAGTCCTCCACTTCCAAACTAAACATTTATGCACAATATTTTATTTAATCCTCATGACAATCTTGTTAAGATTTTATTATTAGACTCATTTACACAAGTGACAACTATGTTAAAAATGTATTAAAAACCTTTCCAAAGTTTTATATATATTAAATGAAATAAAGGGATATGAACCCAAATATGTTGGATTGCATCAAATATTTTCTTAAAAAACCCAAATCTACCTTTATAATAGCATATGTAACAATGCTTAACAAATCACTGAATACCTACAATGTGCCAAGATAAAATTAGTATTAAAGATAAATGATATAGTATAACTTCCAAGAATATAGGTGGCAGATGAATAGAAATAAAATATTATAAAGTAAAATGACAAAAATTTCAACTAGACTAAACATGAAGTATGGCAGACAGATAGTATTATTATGCCATTGCCGAGAACTATCCTTGGAAATGTCAATGTATTGCACTTGACCATCCGTCCTAACTCAGACTTTATGAAGACAAGAATATAAACTTATTTACTGCTTGTAATATTATCTAAACATAAAGGGCATTAAAAATATTTGTTGAATAAATTGATGATGATTTCTAAGCTTCACCTGAGTTTCTCTTCCTTGGATTGTAGCCTGGATACACATTACAAATATTGTAGGCATCAAATTACTTTTTTCCCAATTTCTAGGAAATCACTATTCTTTGTTGCCTGATGTCCAGTATGTGCCTGATGTCCAGTGTATGCCTATTGTCCCATATATTTTGTCTATTTCTTCGTGGCTGTTTCAGAACATCTTGTTCCTGTTATTCCCTCTCTCTTTCCCTTCTCTTTTCCAATGCCTTGTAAAGAAGGTAACTGCTTCCCATTTTACCATAATTGTTAGTTTCCTGAGGCATCCCTAGCCCTGTGGAACTGTGAGTGAAGTTAAACTTCTGTTGTTTATAATTACCCAGCCTTGGGTATGTCTTTATAGCAGTGTGAGAATGAACTAATACAGTTTGTTATGCTACTTTTGTGATTGTATCTTATTTAATATAATCTCAAGCACTAGATCACCAGCTCTGTGACGGTATGAATCTTGTCTGTTTGGCTAAACACTATATTCATTGGTCCTAAATCTTCTGTTGAAGATCTGAACATCCAAGATAAGAGTTACAAAAAGGGCCAGGCGCAGTGGCTCACGCCTGTAATCCCAGCACTTTGGGAGGCCGAGGCGGGTGGATCATGAGGTCAAGAGATCGAGACCATCCTGGTCAACATGGTGAAACCCCGTCTCTACTAAAAATACAAAAAATTAGCTGGGCATGGTGGCGCGTGCCTGTAATCCCAGCTACTCGCGAGGATGAGGCAGGAGAATTGCCTGAACCCAGGAGGCGGAGGTTGCGGTGAGCCGAGATAGGGCCATCGCACTCCATCCCACGTAACAAGAGCGAAACTCCGTCTCGAAAAAAAAAAAGAAAAAGAAAAAAGTTACAAAAAAATACTTTCTATTTGTTTTGTTTATGATATAAAAAAAACTCTTATTTTAATAATAATTTCTAAATAAAATTAAATGCATTTCAAAATTAACTATATTTGCATTCAGTAAAAAAGTTAAAAAGCACTTTGAAAATTTCATGCTGAACAAATTGTTGTAAAGTGCAGTAATATAACATTATAATGTAGGTGATTAATGTTGCTTCCGAATTTTTAGCCAAACTTTTAAGAAAAGACTTGACATAAAAGCAGAATTATTAAGAAAACATAATATTTTCAGCCACTGCATTATCTTACTTTATACTATTTTCAAAATATTGCATGCAAAGGTTTGGATTTTTCTATTAGTTTGATTTTGAACAAATTGCTGTTTACTAGTAGTATTTCATTTATTTGGTGGTACCGTTTATTAATTTGCTTAGATGGCAAGCTTAAAAGAGAATTAATTACTTTATAAACTTTAAGCATTCAGAAAGTACTAAAGTTTTGAATGGTAGCATTGGACTAGTTTGGGATAATCTTAGGTAATTATTAAATAAATTAATATACTTCTTAACATTAAATCAGAGAGAATAATAAAAGGAATCAGTAAAAATATTGAGAATAATAAAAATACATCATTTTAAGTAATTAATTTTTTCTAAAATTAAAAGGCAATTTTATGTAAATATATACTATTTAAACATATCCTAAAATATGTGAGGCTTTTACCATTTAAGCCATTAATTTTCAATATTTTAGATTACTGACTAAAAAAGCTTCTAAGAATTTAATGGTGTTTAGAAAGGTAATTACTATCTTATTTTAGAGATTGGTTTGCTTTCTCACTGTTTTGTTTATTTAACATGTTTAACCGAAATAGAATGATTTTATGCAAATCCAAAGTCAAACATTTAAATATGCAAAACTCAGTAGATGAAAAAATAAGATATTTAGAGCAACATTTTCTCATCAACATAATAAAAATATTCACCTCTGTATTTTTCTTCTCTTTTTATGTGTGTTTATAACTATATGACATCCAAGGTTTTTTTTTTAATAATATGAAAATGTGGTTGAGAGAATGGGTAATGCATCAATGATGATATGATTGTGACTATGTAATTCTTTTGTAATTTTTTTGTAAGATGTAGTTCTTTCCTTATATTACCAAATTTGTTTGTAACCAGTTTATTTTTCACCAAAACATAATATTTGAATAAAGTCTTCTTCCATTCCAGCATATTAAGAAAATTACTCTTGATAATATTATAAGAGATCCAGGGCTTAGCTAAGAGCCCTAAGGTTGTCTTCTCTGCCTCTCCTCCGGTTTTCTGCCAATTAAAATCCAGTTGCTCTGTTTGTAAAGTAGTTTTCCAGGTGTCTTCCATGTCTAAGTTTTTAAAAAGGCAGAAGCAGCACAAAAATGGAAAAGGCTTGAAAAACCAAAAACCAAAATATAAACCTGGTAAAGCTCAATGTAATGCATATAATCTTGCCTTAATGTTCTTACTGATACTTGTTAGGATCAATATAAAAGACAAAACTCGGTTATTAGTACTATTAAATAATATTTTATTTTAAAATTTAATCATTATAGCTTTTTTAGTGTTTAGTCATTTAGTTTTTGTAATGTTGAATCATTAAAAAATATTTTTAGGTCTGTGCAATCTGAGACATAGATATTTGTTTTTCCAAGAGCTTAAATAGTGAGAAAGATGAATAATAAAGACTTCCTGCAGATAAGAAAATAAACAATTATAATTACCACAATGTCAACAATGATGAAGATTTTCTTTAAAAGCATCAAAGAAAATAGCTCTAAGAAATCTTTCAACTTTCCTTTAGCTGTAGATAAACTTCACAGAAAAAGAAAATATAAGTACTGTCACTCAGTTATCAAACTATGTCATCAACATTTAAACACATCCTCCTTCTCTTTCTTTCAGTACTACTAATTTTATAATTTGAAATTAAAAAGCTGCCAGATCTACTGAAATGATCAGACTGAGTATTTAAAGCAACTATGATTAAGATGCTAGGACAGACCAGGTGCGGTGGCTCACGCCTATGATCCCAGCACTTTGGGAGGCCGAGGTGGGCAGATCATGAGGTCAGGAGTTCAAGACCAGACCGTCCAACATGGTGAAACCCCGTCTCTACTAAACATACAAAAATTAGCCAGACATGGTGGCTTGTGCTTGTAATCCCAGCTACTTGGGAGGCTGAGGTAAGAGAATTGCTTGAACAGGGACCCAGGAGGTCGAGGATGCAGTGAGCCGAGATTGTGCTTCTGCATTCCAGCCTGGGCTACAGAGCAAGACTCCTTCTCAAAAAAAAAAAAAAACGAAAAGATGCTAGGACACTAATGGATAAAGTAGGCATCATGCAAGACCAGATGAACAATGTAAGTGGAGAGATGAAAAGAGATGAAAATTGTAAGAAATAACCAAAAAGCAATGCTGAAGATCAAAAACACTGTAACAGAAATGAAGAATGCCTTTGATGGGCTTATTGGTAGACTGGATACCACTGAGGAAAGAATCTCTCAGCTTGAGGATATATCAATGGAAACTTTGAAAATTATAAAGCAAAGAGAATAAAATCAAAAATAGAAAGGAATATTAAAGACCTGTGGGACAACTAGAAAAAGTATACAATACATATAATGAGATTACCAGATTGACAAGAAAGACAATAAGGAACAGAACATATATTTGACCCAATAATGATTGAAATTGTCCCCAGATTAATGTCAGACACCAAACCATACATATCGGAAGCTCAGAGAACACTGAACAAGATAAGTGCCAGAAACTCTAAAGCTAGGCATATTATTTTCAAACTTTGGGAAAGCAAAGATAAAGAAAAATTTCTGAGAGAAGCTAGAGGAATAAAACACCTTACTTATAGAAGAACAAAAATAAGAATCACATTTGAGTGTTCTAAAAAACCAAGCAAGTGAAAAGAGAGTGGAATAAAATATTTCAAGTACTGAGAGAAAATTCCATCAACCTAGAATCCTGTACCCTGCTAAATTATTTTTCAGTAAAGAAGAATTAATCTTAGACAAATCAAAATTTAAATATTTTTTTGCCAGTAGACTTGCCATACAAGAGATTTTTTTTTATTAAAAAAGATCTTTAGAGAAAAGGAAAGTGATAATTATCAGGAACTCAAATATGCATAAAGAAGATGGCTGGGCCTGGTGGCTCACACTGTAATGCCAGCATTTTGGGAGGCCAAGGAAGGAGAATCACTTGAGGCCAGGAGTTCACAATCAGCCTGGCCAACAAGGAAAAACCCCATCTCTACTGAAAATACAGAAATTAGCCAGATATCATGCCACCTACCTGTAGTCTCAGCTACCTGGGAGACTTAGGCAAAACAATCGCTTGAGCCCAGGAGGTGGAGGTTGGAGTCAGCCGAAGGTTACAGTGAGCTGAGATCAGGCCACTGCATTCCAGCCTGGGTGACAGAGCAAGACTCCATCTCACACACACACACAAAATAAATAAAATGAAAAAAAAAGAAAAGGAAAGAAAACTCTTGAAGAAGGAATAAGTAAAAATAAATA
This sequence comes from Aotus nancymaae, assembly GCF_030222135.1. NCBI lineage: Eukaryota > Metazoa > Chordata > Mammalia > Primates > Aotidae > Aotus > Aotus nancymaae. The sequence continues at coordinate 77,176,378 of NW_026988425.1, forward strand.
AAAACCTGTATTTGTCTTTTTCTTATTTAACAAATAAGTTTGTTCAAAATTGTAATAGAAACAGTGTACTAAATTATGTATGCTTACATATACACTTTATATAAAATATATCATATATAAAATATGTATAGCATATATATAAGTAAATGAATGACAGCAATAATACAAGGAATGAGAGAGTGAAAATAGGACTATTTTGTGATTATATGGTATTCGTACTACCTGTGAAGTAGTAAGGTGTTATTTCAAAGAGAACTTGGATAAGTCATAAATGTATATTGAAAACGCTAAGGTATCCACTAAAAAGGTAAAAAATATGAGATGTAACTTACATTCTAAGAGAGGAGAGAAAATGAAATAATCTAAAATGTTCAATTAAAACCATAAAAGGTAAAAAAAGAGAGATACACAAAAATAGGAAAAAAAACAAGGGCAACTAAGAGAAAGCAGTAACAATTATGGTAGATATTAACCTAAGCATATTAACAATTAATTTAACTGTTAATGGTCTAAATAAACCAATTAGAAGATGGAGTTTGTCACAGTAGATTAAAAAAATGGAATTTCTTACAAATGGTTAATTAGATGCAGTATTTTTTTACAGCAAAGCTCTAGCTCAGAAGGGTTTAACATTTTGCTGACCCTGGGTAATGTGACTATAAATTCCTTTGGCTCTCAGCCTCAGAACAATACTCTCTGCTACACTTTTTAAAATTAGCCATCTCTCATGATCCACAAATTTAGCCACTTTTCCATGCTTTTCATAGCTTCATTCACACTACAGACATTAATTTCATATTTTCCAGAGCAGTCTTATATGCAGATTCGTAAATATCTTCTTCCTATTTCTGAATGTACTATAGTGTTGATTCATTAGCATTGAACTCATAGCCAATAGGACTATAACTCATGCCTGAACTAAGCTTGTCTAACGTCTCTTCTAGAAGCTTGTTACCTGTTTTCTCCATAAGGCACATCATAGCCTCCATGTACTTAGTAACACCAGACAGTATATCAGCACACTACACTTTGGGCAATTTAGATAACAAAACTACTTAGAAAACCAAAAACAAAGTTAAAATTATGACACTAAATATACTAAAAAATACACATGTTTATATTATGAGAGCTGCAACAAGAAATCATAGTGTTGCTTAGGACTCTGTGCATCTGGGGTGTACTTGGAAAACTATAAAATACTGATTAAAGAAATTAAAAATGACACAAACAGATGTAAAGACATCCCATACTTATTGATCAGAAGGATTAATATTGTTAAAATGACCATACTGCCCAAAGCAACCTGTAGATTTAATGCAATCCCTCTCAAAATACCAATGACATGCTTCACAGAAATAGAATAGACAATCCCCAAATTTGTGTGGAAACAGAAAAGGACGCAGAGTAGCCAAAACAATTCAGAGCAAAAAGAGCAAAGTTTGAGGCATCACACTATCTGACTTCAAAATATATCATAAGTCTATAGTAACCAAAACAGCGTGATACTTGTATTAAAAGAGACACATAGACCGATGGAACAGAATACAGAACACAAAAATAAATTCACATATTTACAGCCAACTGATTTTCTACAAAAGTGCCAAGAGTATACATTGGAAAAAGGTATTTACCTTCTTCAGTAATTGGTGATGGCATAAATGATATTTATAGGCAGAAGAATGAAACTAGATCCCTATCTATCACCACATACAAAAGTAAACTCAAAGTGGATAAAATAAGACCTAGAAGTGTAAAAGAAACAGAAGAAAGCATATGGGAAATACTTTAGGACATTGGTCTAGGCAAAGATTTTGTGACTAGGAATTTAAAACTATAGGCAAAAAGGTAAATTTTTAAAATGTCCTGTATTGAACTAGAAAGCTTCTGCACAGCAAAGGAAACAATCAACAGGGCAAACAGACAAATAATAGAATGAAAAAAATGTTTGCAAGCTATTCATCCAATGTGAGACTAACATCCAGAATATATAAGAAAAACAACAGCAAGAACAAAAGAAACAACAGCCATGTAATCTCATTAAAAAGCAGGCAGAGGACCCGAATTCACATTTCTCTAAAGAAGACTTACAAATGGCCAACAGGTACATGAACAAGTACTCAACATCACTAATTATCAGGAAAATTCAAATCAAAATCACAATGAGATATCTTCCCATACCAGTTAGAGTGACTGTTATTTATAAGACAAATAATAACAAATGCTGGTGAGGATGTTGAGAAAAGGGAACTCTTATACACTGCTGGTGGGACTGTAAATTAGCACAGCCATTATGAAAAATATTGTAGAGGTTTATAAAAAAATAAAAACAACCTAAAAGCCTAAAAATAGAACTACGGTTTCATCCAGCAGTCCTACTACTGGGAATTATCCAAAGGAAAGGAAATCAGTATGTCAAAGGGATACCTGCATCCCCATGCATATTGCAGCTCTTTTCACAATAACCAAGATATGGGAGCAACGTAAATGCCCATCAACAGAAGAATGGTGTGATGGTTAATATTGAATGTCAACTTACCACCCTGAATGCACCCGATCTCCTGTGTTCTTGGAAGCCGACTGTATTGTTACTTAATTTATATAAGCAGAAAACTTCCAGATCAAGTGGACAAAAAACTAATTTTAATTATTAAAACAGAGAATCACAGCCCCTCAATCAATTTCCAGACATGAACCAGTTTACAGACCCAGAACCTCTTGAATGAAAGAGAGACAACATCCCCTTGAGAAAGGACCCCACTGCACTACTGACAATTTATGCTGTTAATCTTTCTCCCATCCTTCCCCAAGGAGACCTCTGGCCTTTTACCAGGGTAACTAACTGTGCATTGGGGAAAGTGAAAGATCAGATCTTTCTGGAACTATGGGACACTGGCTCTGAGCTGACATTGATTCCAGGGCACTCAAAAGGTCATTGTGGTCCTCCAGTTAAAGTAGGAATGGAGGTCAGTAATTAATGGAATTTTACTGACTTATGGAGGTCAATAATTAATGGAATTTTAGCTCAGATCCCACTTACACTGGGTCCAGTTGGTTCCCGGACTCATCTTGTCATTTCCCCAGTGCCAGAATGCATAATTGGCATATACATACTTAGCAGCTGGCAGAACCCCTACACTGCCTCCCTGACTGGTAGGATGAGGGCTATTATGATGGGAAAGGCATTGACTTGGCAAATGCACACCAAAAGAAATTTGCCTTCAGCTTTCAAGGTCAGCAGTGCACCTTTACTGTCCTACCTCAGGGGTATATCCACTCTCCAGCTTTGTGTCATAATCTTGTTCAGAGAGAACTTGATCACTTTTCCCTTTCACAAGATATCACACTGGTCCATAACATTGATGATGTTATGCTGATTGGATCCAGTGAAAGAGAAGTAGCAAACACACTGAACTTACTGGTGAGACATTTGCATGCCCTAGGATGGGAAATAAATCTGACTACAATCTGGGGACCTTAGTCCCCAAATTTTACCTTAGTAAAATTTTTAGGGGTTCAGTGATGTAGCGATATTCCTTCTAAGGTGAAAGATAATTTGCTGCATTTGGCACCTCCTACAATCAAGAAAAAGGCACAATGAAGAGTGGGACTATTTGGATTTTGGAGGCAACACATTCCTCATCTGGGTGTATTACTCTGGCCCATTTACTGAGTGACCTGCAATGCTGCCAGTTTTGAGTGGGATCTAGAGCAGGAGAAGGCTCAGCAACAGGTCCAGGCTGCTGTGCAAGCTGCACTGCCACTGGAGCCATATGACCCAGCAGATCTAATGGTGCTTGAGGTGTCAGTGGCAGATATAGATGCCATTTGTAGCCTTTGAAAGGCCCTCATAGGTGAATCACAGTGGAGGCCTTTAGGATTTTGGAGCAAGGCCCTGCCGTCTTCTGCAGATAACTACTCTCCTTTTGAGAAATAGTTATTGACCTGTTACTGGGCTTTGGTGGAAACTGAACATTTGACTATGGATCGTCAAGTAATCATGGGACCTGAACTGCCTATCATGAATTGGGTGCTTTCTGACCCATCTAACCATAAAGTGGGACATGCACAGCAGCATTCCATCATCAGATGGAAGTGGTATATACATGATCCGGCTCAAGTAGGTCCTGAAGGTACAAGTAAGTTACATGAGAAAATGGCTCAAATGTCCATGGTCTTCATTTAAAAATTCACAGTTGTATTATATTGGAAAATGGTCAGGAAACACAAAACTGGTCAACATTCACAGTCAAAAAATTTCTAAAGAAATCCTAGCCAATTCATATTCAGTGCTAATAACAAGATTGCTTTAAAAAATGAGCTACTATATTACTAAACAGCTCTTTTGCCATGTTTAAGTTTTTAAATATATTAAAGTGAGTGCTGGCAAAGTAGATATGAATAAACTGTGGCAACCGTAGTTTAGCCATAGAAACTACCAGGTAAGCAACAGAGCACATTTTAGAGATCAAATGAATTAAGAAATTAAATTGTTTTACTAAAACCCTTGACATTTTCAAGTAGATAATTATTATGAAAAACGAATGTAATAAGAGATATAGTATTTAAGTAGTGGACCAGTTTATGTAGATAATGAAGGATCAGGAAACAAGAAAGTAACATGATTTTTATGTTTGACTTAGAAAACAAATTACATGAAATAACCAAAATGTCATTGATTTTTTATCAGTTACTAATGTCAGCTTGGGTAGAGAAAGATGGGAATAAGATAAAAGAAATTAGCCACTAAAATTAAACTCTTCTTAGTTATCAATACCTTATCCACCTATTCTCTCTCTCTCTCTCTCTTCCCCCCCCTTCTCTCTCTCTCTCTCTGTCTCACATACACACACACACACACACACACACACACGTGAATAGGGGATACTATGATTTGCTCTTATTAAAGAAGTTTAAATGCTCAGTAACATTTTGGTAAAACACTCTTTTGTAATGGATTTAATTAACTACAAGCTCTAGATTTATTACTGATAATTATTCTACAGTTGCTTGCAAAACATACCTATGGCTAATTCCATTACTGATATAGGGCAACAGTCTGCTTGGAGATCAATATTCTGTTTATAAACTTGATTTTCTGCTGCTGGGTTGGTGTGATTAATTAAGCTCAATGTCAGATAATTTTATTTAATGGATTTAAAATGGCATAACTTCAGGTCACAGCGAATAGACAGTAGTTTCGCAGTGCAAAACCTAGCATTAATGAATTTATTAATGTATTAAAATTAGTTGGTAATAGCAAGACGTCATCCCTGGTTAGGCAATTTATCCACTTCTAAACCTATGAAAAAAAAATGATGCTAATATATCCTTATTTCAATGCTAGACTGCTTTCACAATAGAAACAACTATATTTTTATGCCTGTCCTTACCCAAACTATTGAAAGAACTTGAGCTTTTTCAATTATATATTTTGTTCCAGTAGTTAAAAACAATGTTAGCCTATATACATACACTGTTCATCTCTTTCGGAATGCAGACGCATATTTTGAAATAAGGGTGAAGCCATATTTAATTAATAAAAAATAAGCTATAAAATATTTTAAAAGGTATGTGCTGTCATTACATATGGATTTCTTTTTAGAGTATACAATAAATGTCATTACTGTTTTTTATAATAGTATTAATCACTGGATCTACTGACATGAGTAAATAGAAGTAGCTTTTGAATTGTATATGAAGTTTCTAAGGCATTATGTGTGTTTACAATCTTTTGATCTTCAAAAAGTGAGCTAATTTTCGTAGGATTTTGTGAAATTCATTAATTCGTGTGCTATAATTCTTTTCCCAAATAGTATTAAGAATAACAGTAACTTAAATAATTACACAGGCTCTCTGTGCATTATGAATTATATAAATACAAATAGTAAATACACAGTAGTAAATAGATTAAGTGTATGATCAATTTATCCTTAACACAGTAGTCTAACAGTTCAACAACTAGTTTTTATTCTGAAATTCCTAATCTTGATATAATACAATAACATTACTTAAAGAAAATGAATTTATTTCACAACGTAATGTTTTTGTAAAATTTAGATGGCTGACATGATGAGGTTCTCACTTCATTCTGATCTATTTTTAGTTTCTGAAAAAAAATTCTATGTAACATAACAGACAAGATTACTTGTAATTATCCAGGTTTGGAAAATTGCTCATTAATGGTTACCTGTGATTAACACCTGCAGATGACTGAACCATTTTGTAATTTCCACTTTAGCCATTCAAGCATAAAATGTTCCACAGCAAATTGTGGGCATTATTGTTGGTCTTAATCCCACAGGTGCTTGTTTATGATCTTGGCATTTTAAAGTCTAAATCCTGCTTCAAGATTTTTATCTCATAATTTACATAAAATAGCTTATAACAGATTATTAATATTATGTCAATATTTAATATATGAGTTTGTTTTATTTCATAAAAGTGTTATATGACATAAATTTGAAGGAAGAACACAAGATGAAATGAGAAGTAATAGGGATGGGCTTTTTAGCTGAAGGGATACTAACTCGCCTTGGTAAGGTATCACAGTGGGAGGATCTGGAGAAAAGGGAGAGTTTGTAGGGTCTGAACATCTCAGGAGTTAATATTAGATAAAAAGATTGAAGTAAACAGGGAGAAAATGATGTAATTGTTTCTGAATACTATGTTCAATGAATGGTCATTAGTGATATGCATTTATTTCGTAGTACAAATCTACATAAAATAAGATTGCTATAGAATTGCACTGATGATCATTTAAAGAAGAAAACATTACCTATTAATGACAGCAGAATGTAAACACAGAACAAACATTCACTAAGCATGAGAGGATAGTAAACCTTATAATACAATCAAATATTTTATTTAACTTGGAGAAACTACCAAAATATTAAGTGTCTGAAAATAAAAATAATTTAGAAAAAGATTATAAATCTCAAAGGCCTTGGCTTCATTATAATAGATATATAATTTATACTCTTTGAAATATTGGGAATACTGATTTTTACATATTCATTATCATTCTTATATTTGTTACATATCTAATTCTATTTAGAATGTGCCATATGAAGGGAAGGGAAGGGAGAAAAAAAAAGAATGTGTCCACATATAGGAAAATGGGTGAAGCTGGGAGAGGGAGTGGAGAGCACATTAGACATCTGAAGATAGAAAGAAATTCCTAGCTTTTACATGAGATTGTTGAAGCAATGTCACTGAATTTTTATTTATGCATTTATTAATTTATGATTTATTTAATAATTAATATTGTAATGGTTTAAAATCCCCTGCTTCAATGATTTCGGTTTGAATTCACATTATTATTGTTATTTATTTATTTATTTTTTTGCTAAAACTGGTGATAAGATTTATTTAAAAGGTTCCCATCAGTTTAAATATAGAGAAACTAAAGAAGATTACTTAACAGTTGTAAAAAATGCATGGAAAATAACATTATCTGTAGTACTTGGAATGATTATGGTTTGCTCTGTTCAGCAAAAGTTGAGAGGAAAGGAAAAGTATGGAAGCTCCAAGAACTGGCAGTGCTTCATTTGATGTTGTTTTCCTTCTGCCACATGACCAGTGATGTCTCAGATGAGGACTACCTTTTCATCTAAATATTAAAGTGAATATGGCAAGGACCAGAGGACAGAGCAGACCCATGATGGACATATATTACTTGAGGGAGAAATGAGCCTTTGTTGTAAACCATTGAGATGCAGGGGATGTCTGTTTCTGCACCATCATAATTTAGTCAAAGTTAACATATTTATTCCTTAATATGTTAGAATGTTGGATTTCTTTTTATTTTATTTTTTAGAATATTACTTTTTGCAAAATTCTTTTTTGAAGCCTATGTATTTCTTTTTAGAGTATACAATAAAAGTATTCCAGAAGACTGATTAATGTTGTCAAGTGATAGTCAAATATTCTCTGAAAAGTTTTCCAAATATTGATCCTAAAGTAATCTCTTACTGATTATAAAGGGAATTTCAAGACACTTATTCTCTGTGAAATTGCCCCTAGATCATTGGTCACCTCAAATAATACATTCTACCTACCGTTACAAATATTTCCATATATTCTTACCTTGACAAGGGATATTGAAAAAAAGAATAAATGCAGGGGTAAGATTATTAAAAAGGAAAAACAAAGTGGAATAGAAAAATATATAAAGAATGAATAAGAAAATAAATTGTACACTGCTTCTCATATGTTGATGGCTCACTTCGACAGAAATATAAAGAAATATTTCGTGCATCTCTTGCCCCTGGAATATTATGTAAATCTTGCTTTCATTCATTTTATGACAAACTTGCAAATCTGGTTGCAAAATCCAACAAATATATATGTAAAAGGCAAAAAGCTGAAATTTAACATACTTGTCACTTAACAGGCCACCATATGTCTGAACATTCATTATGTGGAAAAAAACAGTGAATGAGATTTTGCCTGAAAGACAAATAGATCACATTACACTCTGAAGAAATAACATTTAAGTGAATTGGAATTATGTGTAAAGAGTCAAATACAGTAAAACCTTTGGAGAGGTGAGAGTTTAGTTTGGAATCCACAGTAATTTACATATGGTGATAGAAACATAGTAGGCATACATTTTGTAGAAATCAAATATTCTGATAAATATTTTTCTGCTAAACTCAGATAATTTTTATAAATTTTTATCATGGTAAAATACACATAAAATAAAATTTACTATCAACCATTTCAAGTATACAGTTCGATGTTATTAAATACATTCATTATGCTATGCAACCATAACTACTATCTTTATAACTCTTAAATCTTGTAAAACCAAGATTACTATACCCATTAAACAATAACTCCCCTTACCCTCTTGCCCCAGCCCCTGGCAACTACCATTCTACTTTCTGTCTCTATGATTTTGATTACTCTAAGTGTCTTATATAAGTAGAATCACACAATATTTGCCATTTTATGATTAACTTATTTTGCTTAGCATATTGTCTTCAAATTTATCTATGTTCTAGCATATTGAGTATTTCCTTCTTTTTTAAGGCTGAATAGTATTCCTTGTATGGATAAATATTACATTTTGCTTTTTCACTTATCTGTCAATGGACACTTGTTTGCTTTTATGTTTTACATATTGTGATTATGGCTGGTGTGAATATGAAAGTACAAATATTTCTTTGAGACTCTGCATTCATTTCCTTTGCATATATACCCAAAAGTTGGATGGCTAAATCACATGGTGATTCTGTTTTTTATAAGTGTCAACTGTTTTCCCCAGCAGTGGTACAATTTTAAATTTCCATCAAAAGTGCAGAAGGGTTTTCCTTTCTCCACATTCTTGCTAATATTTACTATTTTCTGGGGTTTTTTTATAGCCATTTTAATAGATGAGAAGTGGTATCTCATTATAGTTTTGATATGTATTTCCTTAATTATTGGTGATATTGAACATATTTTCATGTACTCATTGGTCATTTACATATCTTCTTTGAAGTAACGTCTATTCAAGTTTTTCCTATTTTTTCAATCAGGTCATTTGTCTTTTTAATTTCCTGTTTTAAGTGTTCTCTATACATTCTGGATATTTTACACTCATCAGATATATAATTTGTAAATATTTTCTTCAATTCTGTGAGTTGCCTTTTTGCTCTATTTATATTGTCTTTTGATATACAAATTTCTTACATTTTTATAAAGTGCAATTTGTCTATTTTTTCTTTTGTTGCCTGTAGCTTTGGTGTCATATCCAAGAAATAACTGCCAAACCAGTCACGTGAAGATTTTGCACTATTTTTTTCTTGTTAAGTGTTTTATAGTTTTGGGTTTTATAATTGAGATGTTTAATCCATTTGGGGGTAACTTTTGTATGTGCTGTTAGATAAGAGCCCTACCTTCATTCTAATGCATGTAGATAATTAGTTTTTCCAGTACCATTTATAGTAAAGACTGTAATTTCCATATTGAATAGTCCTGGCATCCTTAACAAAAATCATTTAACCATATATGCAAAGGTTTATTTCTGCATTCTCTGTTCTGTTAGCCTATGCGTTTATTTTTATGCAAGTAACACACTGTTTTGATTACTGTAGCTTTGTAGTAAGTTTTGAAATTAGAAAGAATAAGTTCTTCAATTTTATCTTTTTCAAAATTATTTGTCTATTCCAGGTTTCTTGAGATTTTATATGAATTTTAGGATGGGTTTTTTTATGTCTGCCCAAAACATTATCGGTATTTTGATAGGAATTGCATTGAATTTGTAGATCACCTTGAGTAGCATTAACATTTTAACAACACTAAGTCTTCCAATTCCCAAACCTGAGATGTAGTTTCATTTGTTTATATCTGTTTTAATGTCTTTCAGTAATGTTTTGTACATTTTATATACAAGTATTTTATATCTATGGTTAATTCCTAAGTATTTTATTATTTTTGATGCCATTATAATGGATTTGTTTTTGTAATCTTGTTTTTAGATTGTTCATTATTAGTGTATAGAAATGCAACTAAATTTCATGTGTTCAATTTGTACCCTGATTTTGCCGAATTATTGTTCAAATTGTGTGTGTGTGTATGTGTGAGAGAGAGAGAGAGAGAGAGATCTTTAGGTTTTTTTATATATAATGTTATATTATTATATAGATTTACTTCTTTTCCAATTAGAATTCCTTTTATTTATTTGGCTTGCCTAATTCCTCTGACTAGAGCTTCTAGTACTATGGTACATAGATATGGCAAAAATGAGCATTCTTGCCTTACATTTGATCTTAGAGGAAAAGCTTTCAGTCTTACACTATAGAGTATTATGTTCATTGTAAGGTTTTCAAATATAACTTTTATCATGTTGAAGTGATTTCTTCTACTAGTAGTTTGTTGAGTGTTTTCTTTTTATAGTGAAAGGGTGTTGGATTTTGTCACATTTTTCTACATCAATTGAGACTATCATTTGTTTTTTTTTTAATGTGGTATATGATATTGATCAATTTTCATATGTCAAAACATTATTTCTTTTTTATTTTATTTATTTTTCTTCCCCACATGATCTATACAATAATAGGAAATGTCAAATCATTATTTTATATCAGGAATAAATGCCACCTGATCATGGTATATAATCCTTTTAATATGCTGCTTAATTTGGTTTGCTATTATTTTATGGATGATTTTTACAACAATGTTCATATTGATTTATAGTTTTATTTTTTGTACTGTCTTTACCTGACTTTGGTATCACAATAATACTGCCTCACAGAATGAGTTATAAAGTGTTTTGCCCTTTTCAATTTTTTATTTTTTAATTTGAGAAGGACTGGTATTAGTTCTTCCTAAATGTTTATTAGAATTCATTTTTGAGGACATCAGGTCCAGAACTTTTCTTTATCAGAAGATTTTTTTATTAATATTCAGTCTTCTTTCTAGTTATAGGTACATGCATATTTTATTTTTCTTTGGGTTTAGTTTTGGTAGGTTTTATGTTCTAGAAATTTGTTCATTTTATCTAGGTTATCCAATTGTTGGTAAATACTTGTTCATAGTACTATCTTATAATAATTTTTATTTTCTAGAATTGCTAGTAACATCTTAATTTCTACTTCTGATTTTAGTAATTTGAGAAAAAAGGGAAGAACTTTTTTTCTTAATCTATCTAGTTAAATGTTTGTCATTTTGGTGAATCTTTTTAAATAACCAACTCTTGATTCCACTTATTTTCTCAATTTTTTTCTGTTCTTTATTTCATTTATTTCTACTTTAATCTTTATTTTCTTCCTTTTGCTACCTTTGTTTTTCATTTGCTTTTCTTTTTCTATTTTCTTACATTGTAAAATTAGTTTGCTGATTTGAGATATTTGTTGTTTTTTAATATAAGCATTTATAGCCATAAATAATCCCCCAGCACTGCTTTTGTTGTTTTGATACATTGTGTTTTTATTTTCATTGGGAAAAACTAGTACATACATATTCATTTACTCTTTTTATTAGATAAACACTATGTTCAAATAAATTTTATACACAGATTGGAGGAGATGTAATACATTAAATTATCTTGTAGCCTTGTCTCTTTAGGCTTATGTATGTGTGTTCTATGGACAGGCAAAATACACACTTGCAAAGGATAATTCAGCTAGTGGTAGACTGTCTTTATAACTAGTACATAAAATGAAAGTATTTACAGTCCCCAAATTATCCTATTTTGATATGCAACCAGCTCAACAATTGTGATTACCTGGGAAGGTTAACTGTGTTTAATTGCCCACCCAAGTGGACTCACAATTTTTTCATTGAGGGCGGTAACATAAAAATTTCAGCAGATCCTGTGTTTATGTGAAATGTTCTATTCTGTGATTTCATACCAGTTAAAGCACAAGTAAATATTGCTACCATGATAGAGATGGAGCACTTTCTTCTCCCTGGTAATTTGAAATTGTGGAGTCTATTAAATTTCTTTAACAAATTTACCTATAGGGAAGAAATAAAGCCTAATATGAACCACTGATCAATGGAGAGTATGTGACTTAAACAGAAGATGATTTACAACTCACATTTTGCAAAATGTTACATTAATAATTACTTTAGATTATACTCAGTTATAAAAATTTGTGGGTAATTGGGATGTGTGAGGAAAAGAACATATATAAGTAAGTGCAGAAATTTTAAATAAATATAAATATGTAAATATAAAAATGATTAATATTAAATGAATGGGATAATAATAAATAAATATAGATATTGATTGAAATAAATGTAGCTAACTCTCCAAGCTTGCATCAACACATTTTACCAAAACAATACTACATAAAATTTTCTTCTTAAATAAGTAAAGTATGTCTGAAATTCATAAAGGAAAGAAGATCAAAAAGGCATTGGTAAATGTGTGGATATATCTAAACAAAGCTTGACTAAATAATAAAAGAGCAAAAATAATAGCGCTATGTAGTGTTAAGATAGTATAAAATTAAAATATCTAATAACTGTATTATATAAACCAGAAGGAGTTGTGATTGGAATTAAAATATCTTAAGGTCATTGCGTTCTGGGGGTAGAGGCAAGGATTAAAAGAGAGATTATTACAGATTTTAAACACTGTAAATTTTCTCTGGTAATCACAATGGCTAGAGAATATAACTCCTAACCTAGTTGAATAAAACTTTGGAATGTTAAAAAAATTCAATGCAAAAGAAGACACAAATAGAGATAATAAATACACAGAAAGGCAGTTCAAATCAAAAGCACACAAAAGTGATAAATTAATCCAAATATTGCCAAAAATATGCTTTATTTTCAAAAAATATTGTCTATTGTCAGAACAAAAATAAAAAAGAAAACTCTATCTACTGCTTACCAAGAGCTATTTAAACATCTAAAGCAAGGATAAAACAAACCATTCAGAGTATAATGATAGAAAATGTTATGTCAGGCACAACTTAGCAAAAGAAAGCTTTTAATGACCTGTAAAATATGCATTATATTTTATTCTAGAAATCAGAAAATATGCTTGAATCTGGCCTATTTTCTCTATGATCTATTTCTCTCCCTCCCTGACTGTGCCCTTGGGTTCAGGGCTTCTGGCCCTTGCAGCTTACACTTCCCAGGCTCTGTGTTGTCTGATCAAAGTGTATCCCTAACAGGGGGATATGGGGAAATAGGGAAGGGTCAGTGTGTTTCTACCCCTGTGCTGTACCTTGGACTGTGTCTCTCCCATGACTCCTGACCTCTGTGGCTGAGCTTTCTCTAGACAGGTCTGTCTTCTTTGGTCTCAGATACCTCCAACTCCCCCTCTCTTTTTTTCTCCAGTTTAATTTAGTAATGATCGTCTTCTGTTCCTAATTTCTGGGCTGCCTCAATATGTCCTGTAGGCTTCTCAACTCTCCCATCATCTATATAACTAATTCTTTGTGTTAAAGTCCATTGGAACTTCTTCAGATAGTTTCTTATTCCCCAATTGAATCTTGACTGATATTGGTAATCACCATATGCTATGGTCCCTCAACACATATTTATGTTCCCTCAAAATTCATGTGTTGAGACCCCGCTCCCCCCCTGCCCCCATATCATGGTATTAGGATACAGGACCTTTCAGAGGTGATTATGTCACTTGAGGGTGGGGCCTGCCTGAATGGAATGAGTGACCTCAGAAAAGAGGCACAGGGGGCTCATTTATCCCTTCTGCTATTCAAGAACACAGCAAAAAAACTGTTGTTCATGAATCAGCAAACAAGCTCTCACCATGCACTGAATTAGCCTTGTCTTGGACTTTCCACACGTTAGAACTGTGATAAATGAATTTCTGTTTTTTAATAAGGAACCAATTTATGATGTTTTGTTATAGCAATTCAAAGAGACTAGGCCATCATATAAGGATAAATGGCATTTCTCACCAGAAGTGTATAATGGTTCTAATTTTATATATACTTAATAACATAATTTCAAAATATATAAAATAAAAAATTGATAGAATAACAAATAGGTGTAGATGAGTCCCCTATCATTCCAGGAGATTTTAACACACACCAAGCAAAGTTTTATCTCAAGTATAACTTTTTCCAGAGTTTATTAGATGTAAATCCCTATTTCTAAGCAAATTATATAGAAGGACACACTCATCAACTGGAAAACGGCTCTTTATAATGCACACTTTCTATTTGTGCTACTCATCCTTACTCTATTCAAGCCCATATGGAATGACTACTATGTACTGCTAGTAGGGACCTGTAGAAGAAAGAAAATTAAATAACAATGAAGATCTCTAATTCAGTAGGAATTATAACTGATAGGCAGACAGTAAGGGTGAAAGAGTCCTTGGCAGAATTTCCTTTTTAATAAAAGGTAGCCACCAAATCATTTACAAAAAGTAGTCTCAAAAGTCGAGCTGCAGACATAGATAAGTAATCTGGAAACTTGCAGGGGTGAATGCCAATAGCTGTGCCAATAGAAAAGAGCTACCCTGGGACCAACTATATTCTACATGAAGGCTCCATCTTCCCTCTTCTTTGTCACCACGTGTACAGTAAAGAAGCAGGCAACATGGCACAGGCCAGGTAGAGAACCCATCTGCATAATAAAAGACTAGGGTGGGGCAGCCAGATTTTTCATACCCTATGCAAATGGCACACCTATCCCTAACCAGTTTTTCTTGCCCTATGCAAATGGCACACATAGTCTAACCAATCTTTCATGCCCTATGTAAATCAGACACAGCCTCCTCAAGCTCATCTATCAAACCCCTTGCATTCCACTGTGGAACTGGCTACCCACTTCTCTGGGAGCCCTCTCTGCCATGGAGAGCTTGATGAACTATGTTAACTCTCTTCCCGGGTCTACAAGGGGAATGGTTTCAAAAGCAAGAACTTCCCAGCGCCATGCCTCCATCCACTTTCCCATCTGGGAACCTACAGTTGTTTGTCTAACTTTCCCTCATGGGCTAGGAAAAATTTCAGGTGTGCTCCTTTGTTTAAAAGCCTGCCAGAAGCCCTGGAAGGAGGGGCTCTGCTGTGGGTCCAAGCAACCAATCTGGGATCAGAGTCAAAGATCAATCACTCCAGAGGAAGTTTGAAAGAACTCCGCTCATTGGGCAAGAACATGAATGGGGCGGGAATAACTTCAAAGTTAAAACCTCGTTGCACCTTACCTGCACGGATTTCCCTCCTGGGATCCCCTCCCACAACAGCATGGGATCTCTCTCTCTCTCTCTCTCTCTCTCTCTCTCTCTCTCTCTCTCTCTCTCTCTCTCTCTGTCTCTCTCTGTCTCTCTGTCTCTGTCTGTCTCTCTCTCTCTCTCTCTCTCTCTGTCTCTCTCTGTCTCTCTGTCTCTCTCTGTCTGTCTGTCTCTCTCTCTCTCTCTCTCTCTCTCTCTCTCTCTTTGAGATGGAGTCTCACTCTGTCGCACAGACTGGAGTGCAGTGGCATGATCTCGGCTCACTGCAACCTCCACATCCTGGGTTCAAGTGATTTTTTTTTTTTTTTTTTTTTGAGACAGAGTCTCCCTCTGTCACCAGGCACCAGGATGGAATGCAGTGGCGCGATCTCGGCTCACTGCAACCTCCACCTCCTGGGTTCAAGCAATTCCCCTGCCTCAGCCTCCCGAGTAGCTGGGACTACAGGCACGCGCCACCACACCCAGCTAATTTTTGTATTTTTAGTAGAGACGGGGTTTTACCATGTTGGCCAGGATGGTCTCGATCTCTTGACTTGGTGATCCGCCCGCCCCGGCCTTCCAAAGTGCTGGGATTGCAGGAATGAGCCATCACGCCCGGCCTCAAGTGATTCTTATTACCCAGACTCATGAGTAGCTGGGACTACAGGCACACACCACCATTTTTGTATTTTTAGTAGAGATGACGTTTTGCCATGTTGGCCAGAGTGATCTCGTACTTCTGACCTCAGGTTATCTGCTCACCTTGGCCTCCCAAAGTGCTGGGATTATAGGCGTGATCCAGTGTGCCAGGACTTTTTGCTCTCTTTTTTTTCTCTTCTTCCCTTCCTCATTCTCCCTCCCTTACTTTGTTCCTTTATTCCTGCCTGCCTGCCTTTTCTCTCTCGCTCATTTAATTTTTTTTGAGACAGAGTCTCACTCTGTCGCCCGGCTGGGGTGCAGTGGCACAATCTCGGCTCACTGCAACCTCTGACTCCCTGGTTCAAGCGATTCTTCTGCCTCAGTCTCCCGAATAGCTGGGATTACAGGCATGCACCACCATGCCCACCAAATTTTTGTATTTTTAGTAGAGACGGGGTTTCACTATGTTGGCCAGGATGGTCTTGAACTTCCCACCTCGTAATCCACCTGCCTCAGCCTCCCAAAGTGCTGGGATTACAGGCATGAGCCACCACACCTGGCCCTCTCTCTCTCTTTAATATCTCCTGTATTTCACTACTCTTTCAAAGTGAATACATATATCCAGAAGGTTTACATATAAACAAAAGGTTACCTAGTGTGCAATTTCTGAAGCTACTCCTCTAGAGAAATAACATTTTAAACATGTGTGATGTTCTCACAGAAGGTGAGACAAACATTGTATTTCATTTCCTAACTCTGTATGCAATATTGCCAGTAAGAAAGATGTATTCACAGTTTAACAAGTATTATTGAATTCCTGTTTGATTACTAATATAAGCAGATATGGAGGTGTGGGGGTCTCCAAGAACTATAGGAATGTAATCAATAGGAACAATCGGTCTATTTTACAGATTCCTGCCTTGTAGTAGTTTTTTTCCCCAAACTCTGTATGTAATGCAGTCACCTAGTAGGCTAGAATCAGCTGCAAACAGACCCTAGCAACTAATGGAGGAAATTTGAATGAATTTTCCTCATTATCATGCTAATGTTTCCACCCTGGGAGAAGCTATAGCTTCATTACCATAACATGCGACCTACCTGCTAGCATGTCTCACTACACTTTGTTCCTGCTGCTGGAACAGACCCTTCCTGTTCATCTGATAACACACTCTCTTCCCTCTCCATCACCCCATAAAACACTCCTCACAATTTCTGAAAATATAAAGCTTTAAATTAAGTCTCTGTGGGGGCATCACTGATAGTGGCCCAAGGTGCTAATAAATGGTCTATAATTTATATGAATATTTGATTTTTGCAAAGTTGTTATTATTTTGTTTGCTTATCCTGTTTTATTTCAACAAACATCATTTTGTAGCTAATTTAATTCCTTTTACTGCAATTCATTAACACTTAAGAAAGAAAGATATTAAGAAATTCTCTGTGTATTTTCATACATGTTTATAGGGTTATCTTTGTACTAAAACTTCCAGAGACATCACATCTCTTCAAACAAATCCAGGGTTACCAAAGCAGTAGCATTTGCTATTTAAATTAATCCGTTTGAACACAACTTCCAATTCTCTGCCCCAGAAATATTACCCCCTAGAAAAGAACTTATCATTCACACCTTTGACAAAGAGCTGTATCAATATATGCTACACTGCTTTTTCCTGATAACTCATAAGAAATAGTTTCAGTCAATCAAATAGTACATTTCAAAATTATTTTACAGCTTTCTCCAGAATCTCGACATTTCAGGTATTTGAGACTTTTTTTTTCAGTCTGACCTTTTCTACCTAAATATCATATTTTTGCATTGCATTTTGATAACTCAATAACACTTTTAAATGAACATTTTGTGCTTTTGACTCTAAAGTATACAGATCAACATGGCAAGAGCAAGTTCCAGTTTTTAATTTAAATTATTTTTATGGCTTTAAGCATACTTTAACCTTTACAACAGGCTGGGTGCAATTCTGATTAACACCTTCACTATTTAGCCTCGTGATTCGGTGGAGCTGAGCCTTTCCCTTATAGCAGGGTTGTGCAAACTTTTTAATATATGAATTGAGAAAGAATGAAAATTTTTACAGGCAATATTTTTTGATTCAACATAAAAATGTTCTTATTGCTATACATTGGTATGTCAGTGTGTGTGTATATGTTGTGTATGTGTGTGTGTATATATATATACACACACGTGTATGTGTATATATATATACACACACACATATATGTAAACAATGTGGAGTTAGAGGAATTATCAAATTGAATGCTAGAAAAGAAAACTTTCATTACGCAATAAAGTAATATATAGTAATATTTGTGCTTTTCAGTATGAATGCTTACCACTTTTAACTGTATAGTGACAGTTTCCAGAGAAGATTTATACACCTTATGTTGCCAGAAAACAAAGTATAAAATAGGCATTATTCTATTATTTTGAGTAAGTATAGTCAGAGCTATAAAATGTGTTGCCTAATCTCACAAGAAAAATTAACTACAATTATTAGAGTAGTTAATTTTTTAGTTAAAATTGTAGTGCTGAAATAATTTTTGTACATTGCATGTTGTATTAACTTTGATGCCCTCTAAATATTTGCCATCAATCAGTCTCTTTTTGTAAATAAGAAAAATATTTTTCAAATGCTTGTGCTATGTGACTTCAGAAAACTTAGAGTTTATATCGCGTTCCATCATCACCTAAGTGTTTCTGAACCAAAATGTTACAGTCACTAGCGAAAGGGCCCTGGTTCCTACTCCAGCCTCAGTAGGTTGCCTAGCTGCATGCTTTTCTGGCCTGACATCAGTCTGCCCATAATTCTTCACTGCAAACATGGGAACAGATTTCTTCCTCAATTCTACAAAACTCTGCTTAGTCCCAGCTGTAACTCTGAACCAAACTTCAGTGAAAGCTTCAGTGATAGCAGAAAGAAATTACAACTCAGAAAAAAAAATGTTAGAGCCAGACAGGGACCATAAATTCTCCTGGATACCACAACTGATGACTCTTTACAGGGTGAATCTTCTGTCTCTCTCTCCTTATTGTCCATTCTCCTGCTGTCAGCTGGCAAAGGCCAGTTTATCTCCCTCAATGGCGATACTCTGAACCTGACTTTTACCTTCATGTTCTCTAGATTACTGCAGGGATGGAGGTAAATGTTATTTTCTACTCCCAGGCTCTTGCACACCTCCAATCAAAATTTTAATAAACTTTAGGAACATAACCCACAATCAAGACAAACTTTTATATTATTGTGCAGAGTAGTTTAGCTTGAATTATTGCATAACAGCTTGCAATTTGGTTTTCTTTTTGTAAAAGAAAAATGCCTACTAATGCTGTCCATTAATTTAAAAAAAACAATTTTTGCATGAAAAGGGATTGAAAACTACTGCTGAGAGCTTTAAAATATTGTATTTTACCTTTTGTGGTGGAGACTGGCAGCTGGTCACCAAATTCATTCCCTTTGTTTTGAGCCCACATTTCCCAACCTCCTTTGTACTTAGATGTGAGCCAGTGAAATGTGAGCAAAAGTAATAAATATTACTTTCAGGCCATACTAAAAAACCTTTCTTGCATAATTATCCATGCTTTCTCTTTCTGGGATTAAAAGTGTTTCTTAACCTCTCTAAACTGCTATTCCTCACAGAATGGGTTATGATAACATTAACTCACATGATTGTGGTAAACGAGATGAAGGAATGTATAACATTTCCCTCAACTATTGGTACAGGGTAAATAAAAAATGGTACTGTTATTTCTTCAATTTAGTATCTTTCCTCAGTTTGTTTCCTCTTGACCTCTGATATACTTCCATATTTGTCGTTTCCAAATCTTATGAAATTTGATCCTGATGTTGGAGGTGAGGACTGGTGGGAGGTGTTTGGGTCATGGTGGTGGATCCATCATGAATGGCTTGGTACCCACCCCATGGTAATGAGAGCGCTCTGGCTTTATTAGTTCTGGCAGAGCTGGTTGTTTAAAAGAGCATGGGACCCCATCCCTCGCTCTCTTTCCTCCTCCCTCACCACATGATGACTGGTGATGCCCTTCCCATTCCACTAGGATTGGAAGCTTTCTGGGATCCTTACCAGAAACAAATGCTGGTGCTTTGCTTCTTGTATAGCCTGTAGAATAATAAGTCAAATAAACTTCATTTTGTTACAAATCACCCAGCCTTAGATATTCCTTTATAACAATGCAGAATTTACTAAAAAACCTTTTCAGAAACATTAAAAAATGGTGACTCCTTTTGGACTGTCCTCTTCTTTTGCTTTTCTTTTTTTCCTCACTGTGTTGCCTAGGCTGGAGTGTAGTGGCAGGATCTCAGTTCACTGCAGCCTCCATCTCCCTGATTCAAATGAGCCTCTACCTCAGCCTCCTCAGTAGCTGGGACTATAGGTACATGTCATCACAGCCAGCTAAGTTTTTTGTAATTTTAGTAGACACAGGGTTTCACCTTGTTGTCTAGGCTGGTCTCAAACTCCTGGACTCAAGTGATCCACCTGCCTCGGTCTCCCAAAGTTCAGGGACTACAAGCTTGAGCCACCACACCTGACCTTCTCTGTTTTTTGATGGTCTAGTTGTTCTCTTCCTGCCTTCTTGACCACTCTTTTTTTTTTTTCTAACTGCATTTCTTTTTTTTCCCCCTTTGGGGTTTAAATATAGATATTTCCTAAAGCTTTGCTTCTGGATTTCCACTTATTATTCATTGACTTGAAAATCTCATCTCCTCTACTAGCCTCTTTCACCTCGCTTTACACAGTCTTCAAATCTTCATGTTCATCTCTGACTTTTTTCTTGAGCTCCAGTTCTTCATTTTTAACAAATATCCAAAATTTTAGATATGCTTAGTATTCTCAGCACTTTGCAGCTTTATTGACTTTTTCACCTATTATATTTAATTGTGTCTTCTGAGGTGAAAAAATTTGTGACTTCTGAACTTTGGCATTCAACCTCCACTCTGCATTGCTACTTTTATCATTTTAGTTCAGGTCCTCCCTACTGTAAAAGTGAAATGTGGCTGGGTGTGGTGTCTCATGCCTGTAATCCCAGCACTTTGGGAGGCCAAGGCAGGTGGATCACCTGAGATCTGGAGTTCAAGACCAGCCTGGCCAGTATGGTGTAACTCTGTCTCTACTAAAAATACAAAAATTAGCCAGGCATGGTGGTGCATGCCTATAGTCCCAGCTACTTGGGAGGCTGAGGCAGGGGAATCGCTTGAACCCGGGAGGCAGAGGTTGCAGTGAGCCGAGATTGCTCCGTTGCACTCTAGCCTGGGTGACAAAAGAGAAACTGTGTCTCAAAAAAAAATGAAGAAATAGAAGAGAAACGAAAAGAAAAAAGAAAAGAAAAGAAAAATGGTCTTATATCCCTCAGCCCTGTTTCAATTTAGACCCATACATCTGAAACTCATATGTTAGAGACATAATTGAATCTCAATTGTCTGATGTAGGAGGGTTTAATGTCCATAAAAGTAGGCACATAAAGTACTTTGCCAGAGCAATTAGGTGGAAACTGGAAAGCTGTACTATAGTGTATTCCTTATTCATAGGAGAAGCTCAAGTCAGCTTCACTGAGTGCTATCATTGATGAATGCTGGCTAAGTGTTATAATACCTCGTAATTATCTTTCACTTGAAGGGAAGACAGAAGTTCATATTTTATATTATAATTTGCAATTTTAAAATATTGCCATCTTGTAAAAATATTTTAAAGCATACTTTCGGGCATATAAAACATATTTTGGGACTGAAAGGAATGCACTGGTGGCTAGTTTAAAATCTCATCAAACATGTAAAAGGAAACAAACCGTGAAATGTGCAACAACTTCTTATGAAGAAAGTTCCCTGAAACATGTTGTATATGCTCAATTCTCAGCAGCCCTAGCTGTAAGATGATCACTTACCTCATATGCAGCCAGAAAATGCCTCATCCTGTCTGTCAAGCACTAATTAATATATTTTTTACTGTGACACTCAACGTCTTTCATAAGTCCTATTTAACTATCTTTTTAAATATTATTTCCTAAAAGCACTCTTCACAAGCCTTCACTTCAGTCCAATTAAACTTACTTGATCCTCTAGAAACACATCTCAAAGTTTCCTAGATTTTTTTCATTTCCTCATTCTGGTTCCTCGGGGTGGAATTACTTCTGTTCCTCATTGATATATTTTCCATCAATTCTAAGAGAAATTGCTATACATTTTCTAAAAGCTCAGAATTTATTTCATATATTATTGTGCTTTCTTTATTGTGATCATATGTGATGGGTCATTACACAAATTGCTCCTTTTCTACTTTTTAACTTCATGGGGATAGTTATATCTTGTTTATCATTAACTGTTTTTATTTTGGGATTATAAATATGCTTAGAACCAGAACTATTTAATTTACATTTTCTCTAAGCAGCAGCTAGAATCCTGATATAGACCATTATAGTTTCTCAACAGAGGTGAATCAAATTAATCCAGCAAGTGACATTTTCCATGGCATGTTTTATGCCCAGCTTGTCACTAGTAATTGAAACAGAAAGTAGAGTGGTTTTAAACCTTCCAGATAGGATATCACTTTACTGTGGTTTGTCAATTTCTGCTTCTCTTCTTCTTTCTGAGCAGTTTGTGGTTCAGATAAGAAACAAAAGTTTAGTTGGAAAAATAGTGTGGATTAGTTCAGGTAGCAGGAGTGACAGAATAAAGATAAAACCTGTGATAATGAAAACTGCAGTTTTTAGGGGCACTTGATCTTCTTCTCCTAACGAGCTATTTTATGTATATTTCCCAAAGACAAGGACAGGTAGTTTTTTAAATCTCATGTTACGTGACCTCAGTTTCTACAAAGAGTGCTATAAAATTGTCAGGTCTGTGTTAACAAACCTTTTCTAAACTATAATTAGTCTATGCATGCATGGTCACTAAACTTTAATAAATATAAATCTTTCCTAGAATATTTAATAGAAATGTATCAACAAAACCTCTGATCCATTTCCTAGGATATATAAGATTAAATATAATTTTCTTCCACTAAAATAGCCTATTTTTTTTCTTTTTACTCATGCCACATGTGTTTATACACACTAATATTCTTTTTTCAGAGTAGGAATAAACAATTTTCATGAAAGCATGTGCAAGTTTAGGTCCTGAGAAGCAAGTTCCAATGTGAGGGGGAAAACATTCAAAATCTTTATTGGGGGAAATATTTGTGGAGGCAAATGAAAAGGTCAAAGTGGGGTGGTACTGCGAAAGCTGTTAGACCACAAAGCGGGTCTGACATGTGAAAAAGAAGGGGAAGGAAAGAAGTTGAAATGAAAGAGTCTTAGGTTGCAATGTAGTTCTCGGGTATTTATCAAAGCTTTTGGAGGTTCTTCAAGCCACAAGTCTCTGTTAGAGGAGTCCTGCATCTCCAAGGAATGAACTTGCCTCAGTTTCCCTGTTATGCTCAGTCATCAGCAAAGGGAGAGTTGCCTCAGCCCAGATATGTGAATGGATTTTGGAATCCAGCAACTGGGGCTCTGATCAATAATACTGTACTGTCAGATAATGGAGAAAGTGAGGGACTATGTTAACTTCTCTTCCAGAGTTCACAAGGGACATGGTTTCAAAGGCAAGAACTTCCCAGTGCCATGCCTCCATCCACCTCTCGTCCAGAAACCTAGAGTCCTTTGTCTAACTTTCCCTGGCGCGGGGGCTAGGTAGACAGCCCAGGTGAACTTCCTTTGTTCAGAAAGCCTGCCAAAAGCTCCAAGGGAGGAGACTTTGATTGCAGGCCAGTCAACCAATCCTGTAGCAGAGTCAGAGATCAATCACTCCAGAGGAAGTTTGGAAAAGCTCCTCTCACTGGACAAGAACTTAAATGGGGCAGTAGTAACACAGGGGTTAAAATCCCTTCTACTCCCTTACTTATAGGGATTCCCCTCTCTGGGATCCCCTCCCAAGGCAGCGTGGGAGCCTTGTCTGTCTGTCTGTCTGTCTCTCTCTCTGTCTCTCTCTCTCTCTCTCTGTCTTGTGTGGACTCCTATGGGGATCACTCCACCAGCGTAGAGACTCCTCCGTGTCTCCGCCATTACGGAGTTAGAGATCGGACATATTCTCCCCCCGCTGAGGACAGTCGAGCTGAGGAAAAAAGAAGGAAGTGATAGAGGCCTGAGTTTTTAGAAGCCTATTCTTGATCCACTGAGCTAATGGCATGTCTGGGTGAGGCCTGCGTGACTATTTACGAGACTATTGTCTCTTGAAGTTCCCGTTCTGGGCTGGTTTTATGACTCTGCTCACCTGCATTCACTAAATCCTGTGATCGCTCACATGTTACTAGAAAAATGCTACCCCTCAAATTATCGATCACCTTGATGTTATTTACCGTAACTGTAGTCATTGATAAGAGGATAAGAATCTTTATAGGATAAGAATCTTTTGTTTGTTTTGTGTTCACTGACCTCTGGATAAACCTGTATGCTACCCCCTCCCCTGCTTACTTTGTAATTTTCTGTTCCCTCCTGATAAAACTTTTGTAATGGGACCTACGTCAGTCACTGTATGAAAAAACATATATAAGCTCCTGTGTACCAGAAATAAACTGCTGTCTTGGGCCTGGCCTGATTCAGCCCTCCAGACTTCATTCTTTCTGTCATTCTTTTCTTCTGCGCACTCTCTCTTCCAGGTATTGGGACCCTCTTGCTGGTCAAGAGACCCCCGGCAGACGTGCTGATCTCACGGACACCAACAGACTCCACCTCTGGATCCCCTCCCATGGCAGCATGACAGCGCTCTCTGGCTCTAGCTCTCTCTTTCTCTCTCTCTTTCTCTCTCTCTCTGCCTAATAAATCGCTTTCTGTAAAACTCTCTGGGTCCAATACTCACTTGAACGAGCTCACAGCACCACCTGGGTCCCCTTCCCATTCTTGGATGAGTGAGGCCTAAGGACCTGGGAAAACACATCCCATCAGGGAACAGTGAGCATCTTTGGAAAACCCCGGCAGCCCTGCTCCTGTCACGTGGTTACAAAAGCATTTTTATGACATCTACAGAAGTCAAATGAAAAGCGTTGCACTGAAAGATAAAATGGAGTTATACAGAAATTTGCTCCCAAGTTAGAGAATTACATGGAAGTTTTTCACACCATTTGGATAATGTATATATGTTTGTATTATGCTGTTGTTTTAAATAATTTTTATTTTTTAGAATATCCCATTTGTTTTTCCTTAAAAACCATATTACAATACTTACAATGAACTGACCCTTCATGCCTATCTTTGAAGGCAGACAAGAACAAGGTTGGACAGGCATTATCATAAACCACAGCAGCTTCTAGGAAAGAGCTTCAAGGATAGATTGGAAGGTGTCTTTTTAAAAGAAGTAATGGTATCAAATTAAGACTTAAATTCTGCTACAAAGAAAAAAAAGGAGGAACAAGAACATAGCCTGGTCTAAAAAATAGCACAATGGCTCCAATAAATGTGTGGTTGGTTCCACGATAATTCCTGAAAGAAGTCAAGTCTTTCAAGAACTGCTTGTCATTTATTAGATGCCATGTCAGGCCCTTATAAACTATCACCTGAGAAGACCAGTTGTTCTCTCAGAAATCTTAGAGTTTTACTAGGCAGGGTTTGGAGTCTTGTCTCTGAAAAACTGAAAGTTGTGAATTTTTGGCTCTAATTTGTAAACCTAAAAATTTAGTGAGCTAATGGCAAAAGAATACACTTAAGACTGACAGAATTAGTGACATGTGGCCAGTGAGGAAATGGTGGCAATGACCTACAAGAGATATAATATGTTTATATTTTTTGCCAAATGTGTCATAAGTTGTGTCAGTGGCAAAGACAAGCTGGTTTTTCCACTGGAAGAGATGAACAGTAGTTAGAAATGGATCACTTCCCTGAGTTCTTCATATCATCAAAGAAGAAACCCATATTTAATTCTGATTATAAGTAACAGTATAGTTCTTTTTTATCCATATTTCTATGTATAATTAACTAGAATCTATTTCATTATATATTTGATATATTGATATTGGTATGGTCATATCTACTTTTTTTTTTTTTTTTGAGTTGGAGTTTTGCTCTTGTTACCCAGGCTGGAGTGCAATGGCATGATCTCGGCTCACCGCGACCTCCGCCTCCTGGATTCAAGCAATTCTCCTGCCTCAGCCTCCCAAGTAGCTGGGACTACAGGCGTGCGCCACCATGCCCAGCTAATTTTTGTATTTTTAGTAGAGACGGGGGTTTCACCTTGTTGACCAGGATGGTCTCGATCTCTTGACCTTGTGATCCACCCGCCTCAGCCTCCCAAAGTGCTGGGATTATAGGCGTGAGCCACCACGCCTGGCAATATATATATATATATATATATATTTTTTTTTTTTTTTTTTTTTTTCCCTGAGACACAGTCTCACCTTCTCACTCAGGCTGGAGTGCAGTAGCATGATCTTGACTCATGGCAGCCTCAACCTCATGGGCTCAAGGGATCCCTCCACCCCAATCTCCCCAGTAATTAGGACTACAGGCACACACCACCACACTCAGCTATTTTTTGTATGTTTTTGTAGAGAGGGGGTTGCACCATGGTTGCCACTATGCCCAGCCCACTGGTGACATTTTAAATGCTGATTCAGCCATTGATGTGAACTATCATTGTAGACTATGAGTCTTTATGAGAAAGTAAACATCAGCAAAATAAGATTATCCTAAGGAGGCCAAGCATGCTGGCTCATGCCTATGATCCCAAATTTTTTGGAGGCCGAGGTAGGTGGATCACTTGAGGTCAGGAGTCGAGACCAGCCTGGCCAAAATGATGAAACCCATCTCTACTAAAAATACAAAAATTAGCCAGGCATGTTGATGGGTATCTGTAATCTTACCTACTTGGGAGTCTGAGGCAGGAGCACAACTTGAATCCAGGAGGCAGAGGTTGCGGTGAACCAATATTGCACCACTGCACTCCAGCCTGGGTGACAGAGAAAGACTTAGTCTCAAAAAACAAAACAAAATAAAAAACAAGATTATCCTAAGGAAAACATGAAAATCTTTTCCTCATGCTTTTTGAGTTCTTGATTTTTTTTTTTGAAGTAGAAGCTTTTATAATGATGGGTAGACAATCAACTAGATTTTGCAATGTGGGTTTGACTATAGGTGCAATATCCGTCACACTGACCTATCCATTTACTATATTTCACCAATGAGCACAAAAGTGTTCCAGCACCAGGAGTAGGTTGAAGGCACCTACTATTTTAATAATACATGTATATTAATCAGGGATGTAGCAAACACTAATGACTCTTGAAGGTGAAAATTTTATAATTTAAATTTGGGGCAGGATTAAAAGAGAAAGGTAGTGGTATAATTATGAGCTACATAGATGTCTTTTCCATCTTTTGCCAACAATTATTGTCAATCTTTAAAAGAAACTAGTTAGATTTTCCAGTGGAAACAGTTTCAGTTCAATAAATGTCATTTTCCATCTAATTATGGTTAATAATAATAGTAGGTGAGATTTACCAAGATTTAGGTAGGTAATAGGATGTCCTAATCACTTTACATAAACTTGTAGATTTGATATTTATCATACTTTATTATTTTGTCCATTTTGGGTAGAGATTGTGAATGTGAGGAGATTGAAATACTAAGAAATTCAATGCCTTGACTAGGGTCCTTTTGGCAATGGGATCAGGAGTTCAAAAAAAACCATCTGTCTCCACAACCCATGTGCTCAGCCTGCCTCCCTTGTTGCTACTGAGAGAATAACTCCTACTGAGAAAGCATCATAGGACATTTTTAAGGCTAACTTGTAAGAAAATTTCAGAAGAAATTCTTGTTAGTAAAATATTGCACAATATAGACTTAAAGCTACTTTTAAAGTTCTGTGTTGTAAGACTTTGGAAACACTTGCCTTTATGCACTACAGAAAAAGAGCACCCTCAGGTTCCTCCTCTCTGCTTTGCAAACTCTATTTTTTGTTCACTTTTCTCCTAATTACTGCAAATCCTCTCCCTGGCAGATGCAGTTTCTCACTTTACGTTATCGCATGTACATTAGCCTAGTGCTTACTTCTTACCTTGCTGTAATCCCAGTAAATTAGAATTTTGATCTGATGTGCTATGAAAGGAGCAGACAGAAAAGGGAGAAATGAGGAAGACAAGAGAAATAAAAAAAAACATATCATTATTTTGGGGTACTACATCTGCCTATTGCCAACTTAGGATTATGAAATAGAATGAACATGTAAAAGTCTTGACTTGTATTTCTCAAATTATTCCTAAACTTCTTTATTCATTTTCTCTAATTGCAGTCCTTGATAATCTTGAGCAGCAAAAATGAGAAGAATGCAAACAGAAGGGCTAAAAGGAAAAAGCATCCTACCTCTCTGCTCCTTAATTTCCCAGGATCCACATTCTCATCCTTACCATTCCTTTAATGGTTTTTCGTTAATATACTTTATATGTTAAATGGAGTCTTCTAATCACTATTTTTAAGTAAATATATTCTTAGCTCAAAACTTCATTTTCAAACATAACCAGAACATATTACAGCTAAACAGATTACACATACACACACACACATATTATGGATTTATCATATTTATGTGATATAATCATCATCTTGCATCTAAGATACTCTGATCCTGATATCTTAGGGGAAAAATGAAATATGAATTTGGAGATAACAGATTGTTGGTTTTGTATTTATGTTACCTAAAACAACTCATCTAGAACTGGTAAGAAATCATGACTGAGAAGTTGCTTATGTTCACATTTGTTCTTTTCTTTAGTTTCATAAAAAGCAGTATAAGGAGGGAGATGGAAGAAGTTAGCCAAATAGAGGCCTACAATGATCATTCCCTCTACAGAAACACCAAATTGAATAACTATCCACACACAAAAAAGCACATTCATAAGAACTAAAAATCGGGTGAGTGATCACTTTACCTGTTAATAACATCATGTTAAGGAAGGAGGCACAAAAGAGTGTAGGAAGGACAGTGTTGAATTGCTGATACCACCATTCTGCTATTCCCCAGCAGCAGCAATAGATGAGTGGCCTGGAGACAGTATCTGTGCATTTAGGGAAGGGACAGCACAGTGATTGTGGGACTTTACATTGTAACTTAGTGCTGCCCTGTCACAGCCAAAAGCAGCACAGGGCAGAACTCAGCCAGTGCCCATGGAAGGAGCATTAAGACCAGCCCTAGCCAGAGGCAAATAGTCTATCTCAATGTTGGAACCTGAGCTTTGGCAAGCCCTGCCACTATGGGGGAAAGAGCTCTGGGGTCCAAATTAACCTGAAAGACAGCCTAGGTCACAGGACTGCAATTCCTGGGCAAGACCTTGTACTGTGTTGGGCTCAGAACCAGTGGACTTGGGGTGAACATGACCTAGAGAGATACCAGCTGAGGTTTTCAAGGGGGTGCTTGCATTAGCCTTCCTTCAACTCCAGGCACTGCAGCTCACACTTTAGGAAGGGACTCCTTGAATCCCACCCCCTAATTAGGAGGGATTTTGGAAACTATACAAATGCATAAAAATGAAATACTATGCTCCTGAATGACCAGTGGGTCATTGGAGAGATTAAAAAGGAAATTTAAAAATTTCTTGAAACAAATAAAGATGGAAACACAACGTATCAGAACCTTTAGGAACAGGACTAAGAGGAAAGTTTATAGCAATAATTGCCTAAAAGCAAAAAAGTAAAAAAACAAACAAACAAAAAGCTTTCAAAAATCAACCTAAGGATATATCTTAAAAAATTAGATGGGTGAAAGCAAACCAAACTCAAAGTTAGCAGAAGAAATAAATTAAATTGAAACAAGAAACACTATAAAAGATCAATAAAATAAAAAGTTTTTTTTTTTTTCAAAAAAGATAAAATTGATGGTTAGCCTAACTAAGAAAAGCAGAGAGAAGATCCAACTAAATAAAATCAGAAGAGAAAAAGGAAACATTACCAACCAATAACACAAATATAAAGGATCATTAGAGGCTAACAGCAACTATATGCTGCTAAACTGGAAATCTTAGAAGTAACGGATACATAAAACCTACCAAGATTAAGCCATTAAGAAATCCAAAACCTAAACAGAACAATAACAGGTAATGAGATCAAAGCTGAAATAAAATGTCTCCCAGCAAAGACAAGCCTAGGAACTGATGGTTTATCTGCTGACTATTGCTAAACATTTAAAGAATACCAATTCTACTCAAACTATTCTAAAAAATAGAGGAGGAGGTATTGCTTCAAACTATGAGGGCTGTATTACCCTGACACGAAAACCAGGAAAAGACATCAAGTAAAGAAAATGACAGGTCAAAATTACCTATGAATGTTGATGCAAAAATCCTTAACAAAACACAAGCAATCTAAATTTAAAAATACATTTAAAAGATCATTCATTATGACCAAATGGGATTTATCCCAATGATGCAAGAATGATTCAACATATACAAATCAGTGTGATGCATCTTATCAACAGAATGAAGAACAAAAAGCATATAATCATTTCAGTTGATGCCAAAAAAAGCACTTGGTAAAATTCAACATCCCTTAATGATAAAAATGCCCAAACAACTGGGGATAGAAAGAATATACTTCAATACAATAAAAGCTATATAAGACAGACCCACAGGTAGTATCATACTGAATAGGGAAAACCTGAAAGCCTTTGCTCTAAGATCTGGTAGATGACAATGATGCCCACTTTCACCACTTATTCAACATAGTATTGGAAATTCTGGCTAGACCAGTCAGACTAAAGAAATAAAGAGCATCCAAATTAGAAAGGAAGATGTATTATCCTGGGTGCAAATAATATGATCTTACATATTTTTTTAAAAAACTAAAGACTTCACCAAAATAACTATTAGAAATGATAAACAAATTCAGTAAAGTTGCAGGATACAAAATCAACGTACCAAAATCAGTAACATTTCTATATGCCAACAATGAACAATTTAAAAAAGGAATCAAGAAAGCAATGTCATTTATAATAGCTACAAACAAAATAAAATACCAGAATATATGAGGAACTCAAACAAGTCAATAGAAAATAAATCTTACAATCTGATTAAAAAATTGGCAAAAAGCCATTAAAAAGAACAAGAGCAAGATCATGTGTTTTGTAGGAAAACAAGTGGAGTTGGAGGCCATTATCTTTAGCAAACACGGGAACAGAAAACCAAATACTCATATGTTCTCATTTACAAGTGAGAGCTAAATGATGAGAACGCATGAACACATAGAGAGGAACACCACACACTGGGGTCTACAAAAGGGTGGAGAGTTAAGGGTGGGAGGAGTGAGAGTCAAGAAAAATAACTACTGGGTACTAGGCTTAATACCTGGGTGATGAAATAATCTGTACAACAAACCCTCATAACGCAAGTTTTCCTATATAACATACCTGCACATGTACCCCTGAACTTAAAGTAAAATAAAAATAAAAAAATGAAAATTAGAAAACTAAAAATGGGAAAAAGATACGAATAGGTATTTCTCAAAAGAAGATATACAATTGGTAAACAGGTATATAAAAAAGTGTTTAGTATCGTTAAGTATCAGAGAAATGCAAATAAAAACTACAATGAAATATCATTTTACCACAGTTAAAATAGCTTTTATCCAAAAGATAGGCAAAAA
The DNA here is from genome assembly GCF_030222135.1 of Aotus nancymaae. Taxonomy (NCBI): domain Eukaryota; kingdom Metazoa; phylum Chordata; class Mammalia; order Primates; family Aotidae; genus Aotus; species Aotus nancymaae. The sequence goes on from NW_026988425.1 coordinate 77,208,255, forward strand.
TGAATGCTGACATGGATTTGCATAAAAGGGAACTCTCAAACACTTTTGAGGGGAATGTTAACTTGGTACAACCACTATGGAGAACAGTTGGGAGGTTCCTTAAAAATCTAAAAATGGAACTGGCATATGATCCAACAATCTTTCTGCTAGGTATACCTAAAACAAAGAAAATCAGTATATCAAAGAAATATCTGGACTTCCATGTTTATTGCAGGACTATTCACAATAGGCAAGATTTGGAAGCACGTTGTGTTCACCAACAGATGAATGAATAAAGAAAGCATGATACATATACACAATGGAGTACTGTTCAACTATAAAAAGGAATGAGATCCTGTCATTTGCAACAACATAGATGGGACTAGAGGACATTATATTTAGTGAAATAAGCCAGGCATAGAAAGACAATCTTCTCATGTTCTCATTTATTTGTGAGAGTTAAAATTAAAACAATCAAACTCATGGAGATAGTAGAATGATGTTTACCAGAGGCTGGGAAGTATAGTAAGGGGCAGGGAAGTGGGGATGATTAAGGGGTACAAAAATATAATTAGGTAGAAAGAATAAGATCTAGTACTTGCAGAACAACAGGTAACCATAGCCAACAATAACTTATTATACATTTTAAAATAACTAAAAGAGTATAATCGGAAGTGTAACACAAAGGGTAGATGCATTTACCCTGATGTGATTATTACAATTGTATGCCTGTATACAAATACCTCATATACTCGGTAAATATGTACACATACTATATACCCACAAAAAATTAAAAGTACAGAAAAGTTATGGGGAAAAATTTACAAAATACATGACAGAGGAATTGCTTGGTGAGATTTAACAAGTAGAAATTCTTGTTCGACAGGAGAAAACACATCCATCAGAATGAACTTTCCTTCTAGTTGGAAGACTCTTTTCTACTGGAATCACAGTATCATGAACATTGATTTAATTTTAAGGTAGAATGTAATCTTTTGATTTGGAAATTTCCACATCCTAATGCATTTGGCAAAGAATGGGAACAGGAGACAACTGAAGTTTTGTTTTCAAGGGTATTTCTAGTGAATGGTGATTTATTCCACTAAGTGAAATTTTTCTCTGTAAGCCTTGATTCTCAGAGAAATAATCCAGCTGAAAGGGACCAAAGTAGAAATGTTTGAGAAGAATTATGTAATATTTGAGCTGAGAAGAAATATCTTGTAGCGCCTATTAAACAAGAAAATCAATACCCAAAGACATTAATGTATTTATATTTTCATTGCTAATTATCACAAATCTGGACATCTAAAAGAAAAGATTAATACACTTATTTCATAAAAATTAAAAACTCTGTAACAACAGAAGGATGAAATCACAATAAAGGTTAAAAGATAAATGATCAATAGGACAAATATTGAAAACATACAAGGAAAAGAAGGTCTTCTTTACTACAGAAAGAATAGTGCAAACTAATAATATATGCTAACATATGCCAAGTGTTCTTAGAAATGAAAAAATTAAATTAACAGTAGGCATAATATGATTTTTTGTGTTAATAAAATTGGGAAGGAAAAATAAAATTCAAATATCAAAAATGTATTTGAAAGTGTTTTTACACATGTGTTTAACACATTTTGAATAAAAAATGTGTTAACATTTTTTACCTCTGGATAGTGAGACTACATTTCAGGAAAAAAATAATATATACACACACATACACACATTTATACATATGTGTACACATCTTCTGATATATAGAAGTACATATATGCATATTTATGTATGTACATGTGTGTATGTGAGAAGAGTATATATATAAATATATAAATAATGTATGTAATATATAACGGTATATGCAAATATACAGTATATAAATATATACACAATTTAAATTATTTTCTTCCTGATTTAAATTTTTAATTTCAACTTTTTTTAAGGGAAAAGTGTTTTAAATAAGAATTAAGTAGGATTATGGCTTCAACTTTGCGTAAAACATTGTAGTTGTGCCTGGTTACCCAGTAAGGGCTAGAGTGGGAGGCCATGCTGCCAGAAGAGCTTAATCTGAAAACAGAGATATTATTACTTGCAATCAGTCTGGGGAAAGAAATAGTAAGCACTCAGAAATCTTAGAAGACTTACTTCAGACTAGGCTATGGAGAGATTTATTATCTCCCTTAATAGAGACTGTATGATGGGATAGCAAGTGTGGTTTATTGGGCTTGTCTTGGGTATACAGAGTAATTAAACATGCACACATCTATATTTTTCTAGTGACAATATAAATAATCACAATATTTTGGAAAACTATTTGGAAATTTTAAGTGCAATAAAATTTTAATACTGGCTGGGCCAGGATTTTTCTTTCAAGTATACTGAATAAGCTGAAACAAAGAGTAAGCTATGGCACAAAGCTGTTCAGTAACAACAATATTTATTTTAATGAAAAACTGAACAGAGTTTAATTGTTCAGCAATTCTTAATTGTAAACAAAATGTATATACAATCAATGGAACAAAATACAATAATTAAAAATTATCACTATAAAGATCATAGTAACATGCTACTTGACATTTCTTACATATTCAGGGCAGGTTCTGACTCAACTTGATGGAAGTGAACAAATCTGATACTTATCAAATGTTTCTTACTTCAGAAAATGGCACTATCATTTACAAGTTTGCAAAAGATGGCTGTTACTTTTCCATCTTACCCTACCCCTTAGCCTGTCACACATCCAATCAATTACTGTATTGGTTCATGTTATCTACTAGATAATTCTCAGACCCATAGGTCTTTCTCCCAGTTTTCCACCAACTTAGCTTCACTATGATATTATCTCATTTGGACTATTCTAACAGCTTTCTAACTGGTCTCTTTGTATGTCAATGCCTATGGATCTATTCTCCACATGTAACCGCAAGATCTTTTTAAAACAAAGGTCTAATAAAATTCCATTATTGTTCTTGGATTTAAGTCAAAGGAACAAATAACTATACATGCTCTTATTCTCTGCCACTAGGGATTTTGCTGAGGTGATTTGTCTGTTTAACTCAGACAATTCCTATTCATTTTTTAGTTCTCACATCAGCATGATCTTGCAGGGGAAAGTCCACACTATCTTTCTGACTAGGACAGTTCACACCATCTTTGACTCTTTTTGAGGATCCTTGCCACAGATGGAATATTATAGCTGTTTGTAAGAATTTTGTAGCTATGTTTACCTTTTATACTAAATTGTCAGTTCTATGAGAGCAGTGACCATGTTGATTTTGCTCATTATTTTATCACCAATCACTACCAGAATATCAGAATGTAATGAATAACCAAGAAGCATTTTTTCCTATATGGAATAATAAATAAATTAGAAAGTGAATGATGCAAAAATTATGTAAAATAAAAATAAAATATAATTAACTGAAAAAATAGGAGACAAATTTAAACTTGGTAGATATATGTGTTTTAAAATATAGACAAAAGATTGGGTGATTTTTGTGCAAATTACTAGAGAGGATGATTTTAATAGTACTAGCTGTTTATTGTGTCTTAAGTTTATTCCAGGTGATGCACAAAAGTACATTTTATGCACTTTCTTATAATTCCTTATAGCAAACGTATGCATTAAATATTATACTGTCATGCTATTGAAGCTACTAAGCTGTATAAACTGTCAAATAACTGAACTGAAATTACACATCTCATAGTGAATCTGTACCCAAACCCAGGTTGTTCTGACTTCAGGAATCCTGTTTTCAATTAGTTTGCTACACCGAATTTTATAATTAAGGTACTGATATTATGGGCAACTTTGATCCCCATGGTTTCTCAGGAATTTCAGATGTAGTCTTCATGACAATGAATTGTCACTGAGGTTCCTCTCATCCGAAATCAATGTCTATTGTTGCCTTATCTCTCCAAATAAGGCCACATAATTTAAAAAAAATATTTGTCCCTTGGAGTTTTGTAATCATGATCATATTACAAAATAAAGTTATGTGTCACCAAACTTTTGTTTGATATAGGTTCAATATGTATGAAAACCGAAAATGGGAAATTATTATTTTTGGAAACTTCTTAAGTTATAGCAACAGGGCTTAAGTGTAGAGATTTTCTTTGGATTTGCTTCAAAGTTATGGACAGCTTTCAAATCATTTAAAGGATATTTTGGCACCTAATTAAATATTTGCAAATACTAAATATTAAATCAGTTAAATTTTGCAAATAAAATAATGAAAGCTTTTTGTATCCTTGACTTTTTTTAAAAAAAGAAAGCTGTCTCAATTGTCACATATTGTCATATTCTTCGCTGTAGCATTGTTTATACACTCTTTAGCATTCAGATAAGTACATTTTGAGTTCACGGAGGGGCAAGAATGTGTATGTGTGTGGGGGGGGGGCGGGTTGTAGTATAACCGGAAGTAGAAGAGGGAGAATCCGTTCATTTGCATGGTCACATTGCTTTCTGAGATTTTTATTTCACCAGTTATATCAAATTTGTGATGTACTCAAATATGTTTTTTCTCTTAGATAGTAAAACTACAAAAAGGCATACAATATATACATTGCTAATGTTAGTAAACATGATTTAATGAATTATACAGTTCCTCAATGGCATTGTGCCTACCACACTCAATGAGGACAAACGTGACTGTCAGGTCTGTGTTGAAAAGAGTTGGTCACAGTCAGTGAATCCACTTAAGGGTACACATTTTACTTATATTTATCTGGGTGCTACTTAAGTAGCCACACGTTCATTAAGTGAAATTGGTCTTTCTATTGGACCAATGTATATCATTAATTTCAAAAGGCCAGAAACATTGACTTTTTCTACTGTAAATAAATAATATACCTTGTAATTTAGAAACACCTTTGTTTTTATTTTTGCTAATCTCAATCTGATATAGTATTGACATGATTAAATCTGTTTTTAAGCAATAAATTTTGGCAACTTATTTTTACTACTACATAGAAACCTCAATCTATTATGCATTACCAAAAAGATTCAGGTTAGATACTGTAGAAAAGAAAAAGTGGAAGCAAGTTTATAAGCATCCATGTGTGCATGTGTGTGTGGGGGGGTGTTATATTTGTTTATTTAAAATATACATGTGTTGGGCCAGGTGCGGTGGCTCACGCCTGTAATCCCAGCACTTTGGGAGGCTGAGGCGGGCAGATCACCTGAGGTTCGGAGTTCTAGACCAGCCTGACCAATATGGTGAAGCCCTGTCTCTAAAAATTAAATGAATAAATAAAATAAAATAAAATATACATGCGTTTACATTTTTGAACTATGCCATATGCATTATAGAAACATAAGCTTAAGTTCTAAAAATTTTAAAAGTAAATATAATATTATCAAAGTATTTATAATACACAAGGATATGATAACTATTAAAATGTCTTTATGAAGAAGTAATCCTATTTGAGAGAATTTGTCTGGTCTATACTCTTTCTAGGGTTTTATTCTCCTGTTATTGCTTACTTCTTGGTACTGATGGACTTTATCTTGTAATTTTATTATCTTTTTACTTTTAATTAATGACATTTTAGTGTTGCTTCTGGAGGCTTTTTCTGGCAAGAAGAGGATTTAATGATAAAAAAATGAGTAAATGTTACTAGGATGATGTGTGTCATTAAAAGAAGCCATCTCTTACAGCTTCATTGTGCAGAGCTAGAGCTTTGTGAATCACACTGTGTTCAGTGAGATTTTCTGAGGAAGACCTACCTTTCTTGTGAGTAATATTAATATTTTACTCAGCTTTTGGGTAATTTTTCAGCAAATAAGAAAGACCACTAAAGTTCAGTGCTGTGTTTTGTATGGTAAGCACATTGAAATTCTGTTAGCATGTTTCAGAGTAAAAGTTGAACCAGACAAAATTAAAAAAGTGAAGAAGACTTTTTTCAAGACTGTTTTAATAAAGAAGAGAGAACCAGCATGCCACCTAAACTCAATTTCACTAAAAGAAAGGGCAGGAGAATTTTCAGAGTTGTAATATGGGTTTGGGAGATTGTAGGTCATCTGTGTTTCTTAATTGCCTTAGCCAAAGGAAAAGTAAACTTTCTCTTATCTTCATGAAAAAAGGGAATGTTACAACATGGAGTAAGGCAACTAGGGAAGTTAGGCTCCTCTCTTCTTACAAAGACTGGTAGGGAGGGACCTACCTTCCTTGATGATTACATTTCAAAGAGATGGCCCCCAGGTCCTTGAAAGATAGTCCTGGGTTGTAAACTGGCTAAAGGCTTTAAAAGTCACTTACATTTCAAAGAGGCAGGATAAAAATTGACAAATACTATTTTTTAAGGGAAATGCTCTCAGAAGAGGGAGGTCAGTGTAAAGAATCTAGAAAAATAGACTGTTAAAAGTTTAGTCCATTTGAAAGAAACATCGGCCACATAATAATATTTTATTTTTCTATAGTGTTTTACAATGAACATATATCTCATTTATCTTTCTACGACCCCTGAAGCAAAGGCTGAGGGAGCTTGGCATTAGCTCATAAACACATGCCTAATGCAATGCCAAATCCAAAATGCTACTCCATTTCATGACTGTTTCTATATCTATGTTTTGATAAATAACTAAGATGTAATGGTCTCTCCTTGGAAGAAGATGCCTTTTATTCTTAGTTTTCCTGTTTCATATTTGTGTTCACCTTTCTGGAAAAAGAGGCATGGAACTGAATGCCATACTTGTTTTTATCTCTATTACACATAGCTATCTGGAACAATCTTATCCAGTGGCACACCATTCACACTTCAGCATTCTGAGCCAGGAAGAGATTATAACATAACTGATTTTTCTTTCTTTTTAATTGAGATATAATAATTGTACATATTTATGAAGTAATAGTAATATGATACATATAATTGTATAGTGATAAAATCAAGATAATTGGCATATCCATCATCTCAAACATTTGTCATTTCTTTGTATTGGGAACATTCACTATCTTCTTTCTAGCTATTTGAAACTATGTAATATATTATTGTTAACAATAAACTTTTTGCTGGGAAAAACAAACATGATTAGGCTGTTTTTGAGAAGTGCTTCCATTAGAGCCTGAGTCACAAGAAAGCTTGCCACCCACTGAATCACCAGGAGACTCTCTGCAGGTCTTGAAGGCTGCCTGCCAAGTACACACTCAGAACAACTTTGCATAGCTCTGTGGATCTGACAACCAGAGGACAAGATAGTACAGTTGCTTGCTATTTTTAAGCATGCATAAAAATAATGAGCAAAGAAAGCTCATGGATGCCATTATAATAATTGGGGCTAAATAATGTATGACATTAATGGCTTGAGTTTATTACAGCCTTTTATTTAAAAAAATCTCTTTTCTCTTTGAGGGATCAGACAAACTACAGGGATACAATCAATTAAGATGCCTTTGGAATATGAACCATTATAGATAGAGGCTTACTATTATAGATAGATGAAATTCTATCAAGAGCATTTCGTTATTGAATATGTAACATTTTTGAGAAATAAAACTTTAAATAAATTTCTCTCTTTATAATTGGATCATGTGATTTCACAGATCAATAGCAGTGAATGTGAAGAGATTACTATAGTCAAATGAAATAAACATTTTGAACTCTTTAGGCCCATAAAACCTCCTATCACAGTTTACTTAATGAGTAGATTAAAATATCTGAACAAGGACATATATTATGGTAAAATTTATATTTTCAAATCCCTCTGGTATTTACCAGAGGCATTCGAGCCAGAGTGATTCCATCTTGAGTGAGGGCTGGAATAAATGAGGATGGTACTTGCTGGGTTGCATTCCCAGAAAGTTAGGTATTCTTAGCCTCTAGATGTTTATGGTTAAAGGAACAGACTGATAACTAAACAGACCCAGACTTAGAAGTGTCCTGACATCTTGATATCTTAAGAACAGAAGCATTTCTAATTTTGCTTTAAAAATAATAATATCAATTTTTATAGTAATTAAGAAAATCAGTCTTTTATCACAAATCCTTCCAGCAGAGCACATCTTCCCATGATCTTTTTTTAAAATTCTATATATAAACAAGCATTGTACCTAGGGTGAATGCATTCCTCTATGTAATTTTGGGAACACCCTACTCTGTCTGTGGAGTAACTATTCTTTTCCCACTTTATTTTTTTTAATACACTTGCTTTTGCTTTGCACTGTAGACTCACCTTGAGTTCTTTATTGTGTGAGATTCAATAACCCTCTCTTGGGATCTGGTTCAGGACCCCTTTCTGGTAATATCTTTCTGGCAATCCCTGAGAGAATGATACTGAAAAGATCCCCAACCCAAAGAAAAATCATCTGCTTGTACCATTTGGATGACTTTGGGTAAGTGGGGTGCATATACCCAGGTGAAGGATGGGACTGGGTCGGACCCAAGTGGGTCCGACCCAGTCCCATCCGTTAGAGGAGTTAGAGTCTCTGCTAAGACAGAGTGGGCTAAAGGCTCCTCTCAATAAAAGCAAGGATGCTTGACCAAACATGTTGCAGGTCCAACTTAGGAAGCTTAGAGTTTTTCCTAAGATTTAGGGGGTTAGAGGTCTCAGTAAAGTTCCTCTTGGCTAAGAATGTTTTTGGCACTATGGAATGTTAACTACTATTCTCTTTGGATTACTCTTTCTTGCACTTTTTGCTGACGGCTGTGGGTTATAGGACTAGGCATGTACAGAATCATGGGACATGGGGTGCTTTTTTCTCCCCAAAAGGGGACACTTGAGAATTGATGAGACTGCTGGAAAAGATCCCTCATGACTGACAAGTAGCCACCTGAACTTTTGATTCAGCATTGCTGGTATGGGTGGGTGTTTTTCTGGCTTCTCTGATCATTTCTCCTTCCCCACTGTGCTCCATGTGATGCTTTTCTCCTGTTCTCTTCTTTCCCTTTATTATCTTTTCTGTTGCTCAAGGAGGCCATCTTGCCCAGAGACCACATGTTGAAAAATGTCCTCAGAAGCTTGACCTTGTAAGCACATGGCAGTACTTTCTCTTTGTTTCTACCATCCAGTGGACAGGAATTTTGAGGTTCATGTCATAGTTAGCTTCAAAAATTACCTCCAGCAGTTAAAAGCCATTGCAAGCTCAAAATCTGCTGCTCTAGACTCCTTATGGGAAGAGCAATGGGGACTGTCCAGTGCTGTAGCTCAGTAGCTGAGGCTTTGCCACTTTACAGTGGTAGCGTGGGTTCAATCCTGGCTTAGGGAATGAGTACTTTCTGGTTGATATCTGCATGACTTTTACCATTTGTTGATTCTCTTCTCCGTCATGAACCATCTCGAATTTTCTTTTTTCTGAGCCAGAAATATTGGCTGTTTGGCCTGGCTTAAGTTGGGTGATAAGAAATTTAAAAGGACTTTTAAAAAAAGTACTATGGTTAAACATCAGCTTCATTAAAATGGATATTCAACTTCTAATGGCCTGGGACTTCTTGGGAAAAACCAAGAAGTCACCACAGACCCTATTTTGGGGCTATCAGAAACTACTTCACATTATGAGAGAGCTTTAGTGTAATAACTAGGTAGAAAATATACTTTTGGAGATGGCAAATGGCAGTTGGTGGGGATATTCAGCTTTTTGCATGTTTGGATCACAGTAGCAAGCTCCTGGCTACCTGGGAAGTATAGTGATGTCCCCACCTTCCACTGATAGATAAGACACCCATGGGGATGGACTGATTCCCTCTTTTTGGGATCAAGGATCTAATATAAAAATGGGATCCTTAATTTTTGAGATCTGTTTTGCCTTCCACTGCACCTGCTTTTTAGGCTACAGAAACTGCATGCTTTCCTGGCTGTATTTCTCCAAGGGCTCCACCCTGAAGCCATGAATCCAACTAAGAAACTGGGAAATGAAAAATCTTACAAATACTGGATCTTCTTCTCTCTGTGTATTTGTGTGTGTGTGTGTGTGTGATATGAAAGAGCTTTGATTAATCGCTTTAAAATAGTAAAAGCTTAAATCAAATATTTTTGTCAAGAAGTAAAAGGTGTAATGCCTTTTACTTCATGTGACTTTAGTAATCTTTGGAAAATAAAGACAGTTTTAAAGATTATTGGTAAAATAAAAATATCTTCAAAAATGTAAACATTTGTTCTAAATTGTGCAGGTCAGATATTAGACTTGCTAAATGCTTTAAGGTCATAAACTGCTTCTTTGACTTTTGAATATTATTTAATTTACTTAATTTAGAGCATTAGATTCTAAATTAGCCCTGGGGACATGTGGAGAGCCATGCCCCCTAGCTATGCTGGAAAAAGTCAGTCCTTATCTGCACTTCTGTATGATGTCTTAGGCTCTATACCTGGTACATAATTAAAATTGCTTACTAACCAGGTTTTTCATCAAAAGTAAAATTTGCTAAGATTTTAACATTGTAACATGTAATCGAGAGTTACTAAAGAAACAGTTTTACGTGAAAAGTGTATAAGGAAAGTGAAATGTGCTTTTGGTAAAAGATTATATGATGTCATGGGAATATGGATTTTTTTTTGCCTAGTTTAGAGGGTTAAAGGATTGTTTTAAGTTGAAAAGTTTAAAGCTGATGGTCTAAACTATTGTTAAAAATTAATCTTTTAAAGGAAATTCTCTGTATTAATATACTGGCTAAAGTTAAAGGGGTATTATTATTCAATTTTTCCATAAATTGAACACTGAAATAAAAGCACAACAGGTTTTTCTTAGAACATGCAGAGGCCCTTTAACAAAAATTGTAAAGGATTATAAAAGGTTTATAAGAATCTTACCTTATGGTCAGACATTAAAATTGGATAGATTTGTCTAGAAGGTTTTTACTAAGAATTGGGGTTGACATTAACAGTACACTAAGGCAATGGTGAAATTGGCTTATTTGATATAAAAGTCATATAGAAAACATTGTCAAATATGAAATGGTGTTAGGCTTTCTTTGGGCTGGATTTGTATAAATGTGTTATTGGTATCCATTTGCAAATTATATAAAACTCCTATGATTCTGATATATTAGGTTAGTGCAAAAGTAATTGTGGTTTTGGACTCTGAATTTTAAATCATTATAACTAGACTTACATACATCTTTATTAATCAAAATAGGAACCATTACAATCAACACATTTTGCAAATGTGAAATAAGTTTGCTTATTCCTGTAGCATAAAAATCTATGCTTTGGGATTCAATAAACTCTTGGAAAGCATTTTCTGCATCCTATTGTTGTGGAAATGTTTTTCCTGCAAACAATTGTTGAGATGCTTGAAGAAGTGGTAGTTGTTTGGCAAGAGTTTAGGTGAATATGATGGATGAGGCAGAACTTCCTAGCCCTATTAACTTCTGAAGTGTTGGTTGCATGACAGGCAGTTGGGCATTTATTGTCATGGAGAAGAATTGGGGCCTTTCTATTAACCAAGCTGGCTGCAGGTATTGTAGTTTTCAGTGTATCTCATCAATTTGTTGAGTATGCTTCTCATATGTAATGGTTTCTCTTGGATTCAGAAAGCTGTAGTGGATTACACCAGCAGAAAACCACCAGACAGTGACCATCACCATTTCTTGGTGTGATTTTTGGTTTGGGAAGTGCTTTGGGGCTTCTTCTCAGTCCAACTGCTGAGATGGTTGTCACCAGTTGTATAAAATCCACTTTTTGTCACAAATCACAATCTGAGTGATAGTTTGTTGTTATATAGAATAAGAACACACTTCAAATCAATGATTTTATTTTTTTTAAGTTTTGCTTAGCTCATGAGCACCCACTTATCAAGCTTTTTCACCTTTTCAGTGTGCTTCAAATATGGAACAACTATAGAATGGTCAACATTGAGTTCTTTGTCAACTTCTTGGGTAGTTATAAGAGGGTCACCTTTGATGATTGCAATCAATTGGTCGTTGTTAACTTCCGACAGCCAGTCATTAGCTCCTCATCTTCAAGGCACTCGTCTCCTTTGCAAAACTTCTTGAACCACCACTGTACTACACATTCATTAGCAGTTCCTGGACCAAATGCATTGTTGATGTTGCAAGTTGTCTCTGCTGCTTTGTAACCCCTTTTGAACATGAATAAGAAAATTGCTTGAGGCTCATGCCTGTAATCCCAGAATTTTGGGAAGCTGAGGCAGGTGGATCACTTGAGGTCAGGAGTTTGAGACCAGCCTAGGCAACATGGTGAGACCCTAGCTTTACTAAAAGTACAAAAATTAGCCAAGTGTGGTGGCGGGTGCCTGTAGTTCCAGCTACTCAGAAGGCTGAGGCTGGAGAATTGCTTGATCCCTGGAGGCAGAGGTTGCAGTGAGCCGAGATCACACCATTGCACTCTAAGCTGGGTGACATCAAGACTCTAACTCACCAAAAAAAAAAAAAAAGGAATAAGAAGAAGAAAGAAAGAAAATTGCTCAAATTTACTTTGTGTCTGACATTATATCCATAGTCTAAAATGAACATAACATAAACAGCAACTAATACATCATTTAAAAAAAACATAAAAAAGAAATGCCAATTAAAATGATGCATAATATAACCACATTTAGGAATGTATTCCAATATCAAATGGCAAACTCCAACAATGCAAAAACCTCCATTAGTTTTGCACTCACCTAATAAATTAGTGTATGTTATTAATAACTATAATTATTACATAAAATAATTATATGCCATGGAGGTAACCAACATTTTCTTGTTAATTGTGGCTTTAATAGTGGTTGCCCTAAGACTTTTTGTCTTCCACAGACAATTCTTCTTTTGTTTTGATCCTCTTTAAAAAGTGGTTTATAATGAGCTATAGGACTTTGACAGATGTTCTTAAATGCAGATTTTCTGATAACTTTAGAGACTGTGACATTAGAATAAAGAAAAACATTTTCAGTACTCTCATGAAAAGTTAAAATGCTCATGAGTATAAAGTAGAACAGGAGTTAACTGCATGGACTAAATTAATAGAAGTCTGAAGTAATCTTTTTCAACTTTTTGCTTAAAATTTTACTGATCATTTGTTCTACTTTTCAGTGAGAGAATCTTTTCTTTTAAGCTATTTATGGTTTTTAACAGTTAAGTATAGTCCTGTGAACCTAATTTGAAGTGTATTTACTTATCGCTACCTGATTTCTCTGAAATTTAGAAACTATTTGTGAGTATTCTTAATTTATGGCAATATAGTTATTAGTAGAAGTGCAATAAGAATCTGTTTGCTTTGGTAAAAGTAAACAATTGGAGAAACTGGTTACTTTACCAAGGTTTTGACTAGAATGGGTTGCTTTCCTTTAAGAAATCAGATTTGACTTGTAGAGCCAATAGAATCTCCTTGGGAAACTGGTCTCGTACTATGTCTACACAGTTCCTGTACAAGGTTCCTGACCTGTGGAAGTAAAGAATATCACTGTCTGACGGGCCCAGGAGCCCAAGTTTTCTTGGGACCTCAAAATGAGAGAAATTTACCCAATTCATATAGGTATTTGAGTCTATAGATTGCCCTGAGTAGTATGAACATTTTAATAATATTGATTCTTCCAATTCAAGAATGAATATCTTTCCATTTTGGGTGTATTTTTCAATTTCTTTCATTAATGTTTTATTGTTTTGATTGTAAAGAGCTTTCACTTCTTTGGTTACTTCCCAGGTATCTAATTTTGTGTGTCACTATTGTAAATGAAATTGCTTTATTTGTTCCCTTTTTATATTGTTCACTTTTGGCACATAGAAATGCTATTGATATAGAAATGCTATCTGATACACCCTGGTTTCTGTCCTTGATTCTGTTGCAGTGATGTATCACATTGATTGATTTGCATATATTGAACCCTTCTTGCATCCCTAAGATAAATTGTACTTGATCATGATAAATGATATTTTTAATGTATTTTTGAATTTGTTTTAATACTATTTTGTTGAGAATTATTGCATCAATATACATCAGAGATATTGGCCTGTGGTTTTTGTTCTTGATGTGTGTTTCTCTGTTTGTTTGTTTGTTTTGTATCAGCGTAATATAAGACTTATAGAGTGAGTTTGGAAGTATTTCCTTGTCTCCTGTTTTTTGGAATAGTTTGAGTAGCACTGGTATTAGTACTTCTTTAAATGTTTGGGAGAATTCAGTGACAAAACCATCAGGTCCCAGGCTTTTCTTTAGTGGGTCACTTTTTATTAAGGTTTTGATATTATTACTTCTTATTGGTCTGTTTGGGCTTTGGATTTATTCCTGGTTGAATATTGGTAGGTTGTATGTGTCTATCAATTTATCAATTTCTTCTACGTTTTCTAATTTATTGCCATATAATTTTTCATAGTAGCCTCTAATGATCCTTTGAATTTTTTGTGTTATAAGTAGTAATGTCTTTTTCCTCCCTGATTTTATTTATTTGGGTTTTATCTCTTTTTTTTTCTTAGTCTGACTAAAGATTTGCCAATTTTATCTTTTCAAAAAAACAATTTTTTTTGTTTTGTCGATGCTTTGTATTTTTTTCTTCATTTCATATTGTTCATTTCTGCTCTGATTTTTATTATTTATTTTCTTCTCCTTACTTTGGTTCAGTTTGTTCTTGGTTTTCTAATTCTTTAAGTTTACAACATTAAGTCATTTGTTTGAAGTTTCTCTTCTTTTTTGATGTAGGCATTTATAGCTAGAAATTTCCCCTCTTAGTACTGTTGTTGCTGTATCCCATAAGTGTTAGTATATTGTGTTTCTGTTACCGTTTAAAGACAGTTTTCAATTTCATGGATAATTTCTTCATTGATATAATTCAGAAACATATTGTTAAATTTACATGTGTTTGTATAATTTCTAAAATTACTAATTATTAATTCTAGTTTTATTCCATATTGGCCAGAGAAGATACTTGATATTATCTTAGTTTTTTTGAATGTTTAAAAACTTGGTTTCTGACCTAAAATATGGTCTACCCATAAGAATGATTTATGTGCTGAGGAAAAGAATGTATGCAGCCTTTGGATGAAATGTTCTGTAAATATTTATTGGGTCAATTTCTCTACAGGGCAAATTAAGTCTGATGTTTATTTGTTGATTTTCTCTCTGGGAGATCTGTCCAATGCTTAAAGTGGGTTCTTGAGGTCTTCAGCTATTATTGTATTGGGATATATCTCTCTCTTGTCTCTTGTGCTTTAAAAATATTTGCTTCATATATCAGTGTTCTCCTTTATTGGGTCTATATGTATTTACCAGTATTATATATCCCCTAGCTGAATTTACCACTTTACCATTAAAGTGGTGATTTACTATCTTTGTCTCTTTTTACAGTTTTTGTCTTGAGATCTATTTTGTCTGATAGAAGGATAGCTACTTCTGCTCTTTTTGAGTTTCCATTAGAATAGAATATATGTCTTCCATTCATTTATTTTCAGTCTATGTCTATCTTTATAGGTGAAGTCTGTTTCTTGTAGTAACAGATCACTGAGTCTTGCTTTTTTGGCAATTCAGCCAATCTATGCCTTTGATTTGAGAGTATAGTCAATTTACTTTCACTGTTATTATTGATAAGTAGGACTCCTGCTATTTTTTATTTGGCTTCTCATAGTTCTTTAGTCTTCTCTCCTTTCTTTCTTTCCTTTCTATCTTCCTTTTATGAAGATAATTTTCTCTGGTGGTATGCTTTGATTTCTTCCCTTTTATTTTTTTGTGTACCTATTGTATGTTTATTGATTTCAGATTACCATGAAGTTTGCAAATACTGTCTTATAAACTATTATTTTAAACTGATAACAACTTATCACTGACTGCATATACAAGCATGCAAAAAAACCAAATAATATCTCTACACTTTAAATTTGTCCCATCTAGTATTTTAACATGTGTTTTTCCTCTTCATTTCTTACATGAAATAATTTGGTAATGCCATGTTTAACTGGAATTTTTAGATACTTGTAGATGTTCTTTGGAGCCTGGACATTGAAGAGTTAGGTATTAACTGTAGGTTTCAGAATCTGTGCTTGTTTTTACCCGTCTTTCTTGGGAAGGCTACCTAGGTATTTGGGGGAACTTGTACCCCAGCTCCTTAATGCTGTCTCTCTCTCTCTCTCTCTCTTTTATCTGTTTTTGGATTCATATGAATACCACTTTGGATCTAGAATAATTCTCTCTAGGCAGAGACTTTTGTTATTTTTCTTTACTTTTTCTTTATTTCTTACTGTACTATGTCTTGAAAAGTTGTAATTATTATTTTTAATTAATTGATCAATTTAAATTTACAATAATTGTGGTTTACACACTATCATTACAGAGTTATACTATTCTTTTTTTCTGTGTACTTACTATTACCAGTTAGTGTGCCTTCACATGATTTCTTCTTGCTCATTAACATCCTTTTCCCTCATATTGAAGAACTCCCTTTATCATTTCTTTTAGGACAGATCTGGTATGAATTAATTCCTTAAGCTTTTGGTAGTCTGGGAAGGTCTTTATTTCTCCTTCATGCATGAAGAATATTTTCTCCAGACATACATTCTAGGGTAAAAGTATTTTCATTCAGCACTTGAAATAGTTCAGACACTCTCTCCTTGCCTGTAGGGCTTCACTGAAAAGTCTGCTGCCAGATGTATTGCCCCTCCATTGTATGTTACTTGTTTCTTTTCTCTTGCTGCTGTTAGAGTCTTTCTTTACACTTAACATTTGGGAATTTGATTATTAAGTGCCTTGAGGTAGTCGTTGGGTTAAATCTGCTTGTTCTTGTACTTGAATGTTGATATCTTTCTCTAGTTTTGGGAATTTCTCTGATATTATTCCTTTGAATAAACTTTCTATTCCTATATCTTTCTCTATGTCCTATTTAAGTTCAATAACTCTTAGATTTGCCTTTTTGATGTTAATTTCTAGATCTCATAGGGATGTTTTATTGTTTCTCATTTTTTTGTCTCCTCTGACTGTGTATTTTTAAATATCCTGTCTTCAAGCTCAGTAATTCTTTCTTCTGTTTGATCAGCTCTGTTACTAAGTGAATCTGATGTATTCTTCAGCATTGCAATCACATTTTTCAACTTTAAATTTTCTGCTTGATTCTTTTGAATTATTTCAATCTCTTTGTTAAATTTATCTGATAGAATTCCAAATTCGTTTTCTGTGTTATCCTGAATTTCTTTGAGTTTCCTCAAAAGAGCTAGTTTGAATTCTCTGTATGAAAGGTCATGGATCTCTGTTTCTCCAAGATTTGTCCCTGGTGCCTTAATGAGTTCATTTGATAATGTCACATTTACCTGGATTTTTTAGATACTTGTAGATGTTCTTTAGAGTTTGGGCATTGAAGAGTTAGGTATTTATTATAGTTTTCAGAATCTGTGCCAGGTATTTGGAGGTACTTGCACCCCAAGCTCCTTAATGCTATTTTTTTTTCCAGACTCATATAAATACCACCTTGGTGGTCTTGGATAAGATCTAGAATAATTATCTGGATTACTAGGCAGAGACTCTTATTTTCCCTTACTTTCTCCCAAAGAAATATAGTCTCTCTCTGTGCTGAGCCTGGTGGAACTGAGAGTGTGGTAATACAAGTACCCCTGTGGCCACCGCCACTGGGACTGTGCAGTGTCAGACCTGAAGACAGCATGGCACTGGGTCTTGCATGGGGTCCTTCCCTTCAGTGCAGCAAATTCCCTGAGGTGATGTTCTATTCTAGTTTGGCTAAGCCAGTACTCACAAAACAATGTGAAGTTCTTCCTGCTTTTCCCTCTCATTTCCACAGGCAGAGGAGCTTCTCTCTGTGGCCTCTGTCACCACCAGCCCATGAGAGAGCCATGAGGCCACAATCAATATTTACTTAAAGCCCAAGGTCTCTTCCCTCACTTTTTGGTGAGTGCTGCCAGGACTACACTCACCTTTTGGGATAATAGACTCCCCGATGGCACAGGGCAGGTTCAGAAATGCTATGCAAGTGCCTAGGCCTGACACTGGGGACTCTAAGATCCTTCTTGTTGCTGTACCCTACTGTGCCTGAGCTGGTACCTAAGGTGCAAGATAATGTCCCTTTTAGTTTTTCCTCTGCTTTTCTCAAACCTAAGTCTTTCACTATAGCCACCACAGCTTAGAGTATGCTGGGTCTCCCCTGAAGCAGCATGTCTCAGAGCCCAAGGCTCACATATATCCCTTAAGTATCACTGTGGTTATTCAGGGCCCAAGGGCTCTTTATTCAGCAGATGATAAATCCTGACAAGACTGGTTCCTGTTTTTCAAGAAACAGGGTTCTCTTTTGATCAAGAGTGTGCCTAGAAATGTCTCAGAGTTAGGGCCTGGAATGGGAGCCTCACGACTCTGCTTGGGCCCTATTCTACTGTGGCTGAGCCGGCATTTAAGATGTAAGACAAATTCCTCTTTGCTCTCCTCTTTAAACAGAAGTAAGAGGTCACTTTTGTTGCTGTCAGCTGCGCTGCCTGTGGTTGGATGGGATATAGCACAGACACTTATTTAGTCGCCCCAGCTTATGTCTTCCTAGGTCGTGTTCCACAACAGCCCATTGGCACTAAGCGCAACCTAGCACTAGGAGTTGCCTAGGAATTGCAGTCCTTGTGTCTTAGACTGCTCTTCAAAGTTACCTAGGACCCCAGAGCATTTCATCTCACAATGGCGAGGTTTGCAAGAAAATAGTATTCTGACTGCTGGGATGGATAATTCCCTTCTGGCCAAATGTCCCCTCCATGTGGGCACTGTTTGAACCCAGCATGACTTTATTCTCCACTGTGACAGGGCAGAACTTAGTTCAATGTAAAGTACCATAGTCATTGTGCTCTCTTTCCCCAAAATGCAAAGATTCTCTCTAGCTCCAAAGGGCTGCTTCCAGGGAATGGAGGAGCTTGGCATCAGTGATTTAAGACTATCTCTCTTGTCCTCCTTAATGCCACTTTTAGCAATATGAGGTTAAAAGCAGGTACTATGACTTTTTGTCTGATTTTTGGTTCTTGTGACAGTGTTTTTCTCTGTCAGATAATTATTAAAGTATGGCTTCTATTCTACCATCTTGCTCCATTCCCTCTAATTGTTCATTCTTAACTTAGTTGTAAAGCTTTGGCAAACATTTTTTTTTAAGTAATGTAACATGCTATAGATAGTATGACATACTGAAAATTTTATTCTAAGCTTTATATTTCTATCAACTTCATTTGAAGAAATATAATGTGTGTTTTATAAAATTTAATTACATAGTTTGCATTATATGTAATTTATGTATTACAGTTTATATCAAGTTATGTATGTTATATAAACTTCTCTTCTAATAAGTTATATAAATAGTTGTTCATATAAATAGCAATTTTAAAAAAAGGAAAGGTGTGTATCTGACTATAAAAATGGATGTGTAAATAGACATCAACATTATATTCAAGAATAATATTAGATATCCCATCAAGTTATACTTTTTTATGACAATGTGACATTATATGTCAGTTTCAAACATATAGCTGAGAGGTATACATTTATAGTTACTTCAATAGATATGTTACTACAGTGGTAACTGTATTATTGGTTCATTTTCAAACTGCTATGAAGAAATACCTGAGTCTGGGTAATTTATAAAGTGAAAGAGGTTTGATGGACTCAAGTTCCACATGGCTGGGGAAGCCTCACAATTATGACAGAAGGCAAAGGAGGGGTAAAGGCACATTTTACATGGTGGCAGTCAAGAGAGCATGTGCAGGGGAACTGTCCTTTATAAAACCCTCAGATCTTGTGAGGCTTATTCATTATCATGAGCACCATATGGGAAAAACCCACCCCTATGATTCAATTACCTCCCACCAGATTCCCTCCCACAACACATGAGAGCTACAATTCATGAAAAGACTTGGTTGGGGAGGCAGTAAAACTGTAACAGTAGCTATTTGGATAATGATGTCAATAGAAAACCAAATATAATAGTAAACAAATTGTTTAAAGAGGATTTTTTAAAGATGTCTTATTATGATTAAAATTTTAGAATACCTAAGTCTAGATAGAATATTTAGATGTGGTTATATACATATAAGATATCATTGAAATAATGCAGTTGGAAATATTTTACATTTGTTACATATTTTTAACATTATAATAAAATTTCTTTCAGATTTTCTCTGACCTTTTTATGACAGAGTTTGAGTTGTTTAAACTTTGTAAAACAATGACCAGGTTTATATTGTTTTGAACTGTACATTTAAAGTAACAAATTAATTTTCAATTTTGGGATGTTTATGTCATTTTATTTCTGTACTTGAAGATATAGACCTAAAATCAGTTCCTTTCTGAGAATTTTTCCCTGATCACATTGCTCACCCTTACAAGTTAAGATCTACCTGCTTTTTATCTAATGACACATATCACTTTTGATACCAAAATCCTTCAAGCAGAACCTAAAAACAATAAATTTGAACAGGGTACTACAAAATTCTAATGATAAAATTATTATCATTTTTTTATTTTTAAAACATTTAGGACATAGGAAACCAGATCTTCCTACCTTTTCCTTAGAAGCTATGATGCATTGATGGAGTTCAGCAGCATATTTGTTAAAGGGAAAAAAACTACATAATAATGATTGTACATACACTTATTTTTTTTCGTATCCAAATAGTAAATAATCTTATTTCATCTTAGAGTCTTTAATAAGTCATGATGCCACCAAAAATGGGCAATGATAATGCCTACTTTCTCCTAGATTGTCTGAATTGACCCTAAAAAAACTATCAAATTTTTTTTAATAGCAAGAATGTATTATTTTTGTGTTCTTCTTTTCTAGGAATGGCACCACTGGAGTACATAGGAAAACAAAAACACCCTAGATACAAAATCTTCATAATTCAATATAAAGTTGAATTTGAAACAAATTAAAATATTAAAATGGTAGAACATTAACAAGAAGTCTTTAGTACAGAAAGGTAAGAAATGATTATCATCAAGTACTGCAATTTCAATAGTTTTTATTAAGGATATTAAAAGAGAAGCAAATATGTGTATCTCAATGAACTTGACAATAGTACATGAGTAAAATTAATGTTTTCCAAATTAAATAAATAACAATCTATTAGAATTTGAAAGGATACATTTGTAAGCTAAGAGAGAAACCGTTCTCAGAGCAATGTCAACCCCATTCTCAATCATAAAGTACTAAAGTCATTTTAATTAAACAGATAGTAGACAATTATATCTCCAAACCTCCATTATTATTTCATGTGTCTTAGGAAATTTTGTGTAATAATATCAGATATATGAACAATACAGATTTTCAATATTGAAAAAAGAAAATAATCTCAATTTATATATACAATAATCATCTGTTTAGAAAACTCAAAAAGAACAACTGAATGTTTTAGAGCTAATAAGATTAATAATCTTATCAAATAACATAAACACATTACAATTAGCTTTCTAATTAATGTGATAAAAATTAGATATTGTTAGGAAAAATCCTTTTATTTACAGTGATGTCATACTTCAAAAATAAATTCAAGTAATCTGATGCTCTTTCCTATAGTGGGCTAATGTCATAAGTGTAAATATTTTCAAGGCCTAGAATTTAATCGAGGGTGTAATTCAACAAACCAAAGTTGATTCAGAAATATTCTGGCAGCATCTTGTCTGTCATAAAAGTGGTCTGATTTACAAGTGAGCATGCTGTGTTAATCTTCAAGGAAGAAATTATATCCTGTTAATAGAGAATAAATATAGATCAATATTTACATGGAAACATCAGGAAATGACAAATTCTATAAAAGTACATTTTTTTTTTTTTTAGAAAGAAAGAGAAAGAATAAAGAAAAAGAATAAAGAAGAGGAGGAAAAAGGAAGAGAAAGAGAGAGAGAGAATGGGAGTATTGCTTTCTTGCCCAGGCTAGAATGCAGTTTAGTAATGGGTATTGAAAACCTCTTTTATACCAATAATTATACTTGATGTAGACAGGAAGGAATAAGGGAAGAAAATAACAAACGAGCAGCCAACCAATATTTCATTTAAACCTATGAAGTGCTATGCGATTACTGAGGAGTGATTTACTTCCAATTATGTAGTCACTTATGGAATAGGTGTGAGGTGGTAATGTATGTTTTGTGTATTTGAAGTGGAGAGTTCTATAAATGTTTATTAAGTTTACTTGTTCCGGGTCTGAGTTCAAGTCCTGGATGTCCTTGTTAATTTTCTGTCTCGTTGATCTATAAAATCATTAGCTCTTCTTGTTACATTGATCCTTTTACCATTATGTAATGTCCTTCTTTGCCTCTTTTGCTCTTTGTTGCTTTAAAGTCTACTTTATCAGAGGTGAGAATTGCATCTCCTGCTTTTTATTTATTTGTTTATTTTTACTCTCTGATTGGTTGATAAATCTTCCTCCTTCTCTTTGTTTTGAGTCTTTGTGTATCGTTGCATGTGAGATGGGTCTGGATGCAGCATACCAATAGGTTTTGGCTTTTTATCCGATTAAAATATATATAACTTTAATACTGGCATTTGATGCTAGCTGGCTGTTTTGCCCATTAGTTAGTGTAAATTTTTCATTGTGTTAATGTTCTTTTCTTTTTGATATATTTTTGGAAAGGCTGATATTGGTTGTTCCTGTATATGTATAGTGCTTCTTTCAGAAGCTCTTGTAAAGCAGGCCTGGTGGTGGTGAACTCTCTAAGTACTTGTTTGTTCGCAAAGGATTTAATTTTTCCTTCGATTATAAAGCTTAGTTTGGCTGGATAGGAAATTCTGGGTTGAAAGTTCTTTTCTTTAAGGATGTTAAATATTGGTCCCCACTCTTTTCTGGCTTGTAGGGTTTCTGCTGAGAGATCTGCTGTAAGTCTGATAGGTTTCCCTTTATGGGTAACCTGACCTTTCTCTCTGGCTGCCCTTAGTATTTTCTCCTGCATTTCAACCCTAATAAATCTGGCAATTATGTGCCTTGGGGTTGGTCTTCTTGAAGAATATCTTCGTGGTGTTCTCTGTATTACCTGGAGTTGAATATTACCCTGCCTTGCCAGGTTGGGAAAGTTTTCCTGAATGATATCCTGAAGAGTATTTTCCAACTTGGATTCATTCTCTTCGTCACATTCAGGTACACCTATCAAACGTAAATTAGGTCTTTTCACATAGTCCCATATTTCCTGGAGACTTTTCTTATTCCTTTTCATCCTTTTTTCTCCAATCTTGTCTTCTCGTTTCATTTCACTGAGCTGGTTCTCAACTTCTGATATCCTTTCTTCTACTTGATCAATTCGACTGTTTAAACTTGTGCATGCTTCGCGAAGTTCTCGTGTTGTGTTTTTCAGCTCCATCAATTCACTTATATTCCTCTCTAAATTGTCCATTCTCGTTAACATTTCATCAAGCCTTTTTTCAAGGTTCTTGGTTTCTTTGCATTGGGTTAGAACAAGTTCTTTTAATTCACAGAAGTTTCTTATCACCCACATTTTGAAACCTGCTTCTGTTATTGGAACACACTCGTAATCTATTAAGCCTTGTTCCGTTACTGATGAGGAATTGCGATCCCCTGTAGAGGGAGAGGCATTCTGATTTTGAGTATTCTCTGCCTTTTTACGCTGATTTCTTCCCTTCATTATATATTTATCCATCTGTTGTCTTTGTAATTACCGACTTTCTAACTAGGTCTCTGAGCAGATGTCCAACTTGTTGATTCCCAGTGCTGAAGTCTGAGCAATCCACTGCGCTGGCCAAAACAGTGGTGTTAAGATGGATGGTGCTTTTCTGCCTGGGAATCTCCAGACTCTGCACCAAAAACTGGCGCGCTAAAGTGCCAGCTAAACCGCCGCGCCGGCCACAAGAGTCGCTCTGGCAACTCGTGGGGCTCCTCTGCTGGGAATCTCCTGGTCCATGAGCAACAAATACTCGTCTGAAAGTGTGGCGTCCTCTCGTTCTCTGCGCTTTCACTGGGAACTATGAGCCCGAGCTGCTAGTGATCAGCCATCTTGGATCTCTCTCCCGAAAGTACATTTTTTAGGTGATGAAGATTATGAAGATGTTGATGATATGCCAAATTAAATTCAGAAAACATTTATTGCACTTTCACTTCAATTTCTGACAATATATAATCACATATGTGACATCATTGTGTATTTCAAGTATCTTGACAAACTAGAATTCAGGATACAACTGTCAATAGGCAAACTATGGTACTAGCAATTATATTAGAATCATTTTTTATAGTTCGGAGTTAGAAAAAATTAATTCTGATGGTGGGACAAGTCATCAAATTCTCCAAACTGGAAGAGAAAATGGTAGTTTTTAGCCATAAAGGTTGAAAACCACAGTGTTGCACAGTTCCTGCCTTGAGTAGATTTTAGCTTAATTAATAATAATACTCATATACTTTCCACTCAATTGGATACTTTCTACAGTATTTTAATATTTTAATATTCTGTATTTAAGTGAATGGGGAGTATATGAGGCATGCCTCAAACTCTTGTTCTATAGATTAAAAAATAATGTCTTGAATTGCTATAGAGATGGTTCAAAATTATTAGTTATTTGCAAAATTAATACCAAAAATTAGGCAAAAATTTTTTAATGTTCATGTCAGAGTTTTATCTCTTCCATCCCTCACCTTGAATAGCACAGTGATATTCAGTTCAAAAATACCATTTTGGACATTTACTACGATGATACAAATAACTTTCTGGAATGCTCAAGTTAAAGATCTGCTCTATTAGTAGCCTTCTTTATACTATGCTTCCCCCATATCTTTATATGAATGTATCAGGATCTGAATATTAAAGTGCAATTGACACAGTTGATAGTTTTATTCCATGTTATTTAACAAATTATATGTCAGGAAAAATATTATGCATTAGAGTCTCCTAATAGATTACTATTACATGTTATCCACATACAAAACTTAAAGAAAAAACCCTCAAATATGCTAGTTCTGCCTCTAAAGGTGGCTTTTATTAACAAGTGTAGTGAAGTATGTGGAAGCAAAAGTATACAAAATACCTATGTAAGGAAAGTGTAAAGAAACAGACAGCCTACAGAAGCAGGAACATTAAAAATGATAACGGCTGATGGCTCATGCCTGTAATCCCAGCACATTGGGAGGCCACTTGAGTCTGGGAGTTTGAGGTCAGCCTGGGCAACATAGTGAGACATTGTGTCTACCAAACAATAATAATAATAAGAAGAATAAGGTGATGATGGTTACCAAGGACTGTAGAACATGTCAATATGCTGTCTTTTTAAATGAGTATCTCCCTTGGTGTCCTTTGTTTGTGATGTTATTGGGCCAGCTTAGTCATCATTCCTCTCAAACTACAGTTTTATTTGACTATTTTGTACACACTGTGTTATGGAAAACAGAGACCCACAATTAAAAGAGACCCACAACTAAAAATAATAACCAAATATAAGTAAATACATTGTCAGATCCTAAGGAGACTGATTCTTCTTTTTTTTAAATTTCAAAGTTTGTTTTAGCTACAGGCAAGCATGTGCAGGTTTTTTACATGGGTATATCATACCCAGGTGGTGAGCATAGTACCCAACATGTAGTTTTTCAGACCACATCCTCCCCCCACCTCCCCTTCTAGTAGTCTGTTGTTTATTGTTCCCATGTTTATGTCCATGTGTGCTCAATTTTCAGCTCCCACTTATAAGTGAGAACTTGTGCTATTGATTTTCTGTCCCTGCCTTAATTCACTTAGGATTATGGCCTCCAGCTTCATCTATGTTGCTGCAACAGACATAATTTTATTCTTTATTATGGCTGGGTAGTATACATATGATTTTCTTTATCCAATCCACCATTGGCCTAGGTTGATTCCATGTCTTTGCTACTGTGAATAGCATGGTGATGAACATGAATGTGTTTTATTGGTATAACGGCTTTTCCGTTGGGCATGTACCCAATAATGAGACTGATGGGTCAAATGGTAACTTGTCTAAAACTCTTTGAGAAATTTTCCAGTTGCTTTCCACAGCAGCAGAACTAATTTACATTTTCACCATTGGTACATAAATGTTTACTTTTCTCTGTGACTTTACCAGCATGTGTTGTTTCTTTGACTTTAATAAAGTCCATTCTAATTGGTGTGAGATGTTATCTCATTGTGGTTTTGATTTGCATCTTTCTTAAGATTGGCAATTATTAGTATATTTTCATATGTTTGTTGGCCACTTGTATGTATTCCTTGAAGAAGTGTCTATTCATGTCCTTTGACCATTTTTTTCTTAAACGGGGTTATTTGGTTTTGCTTGTTGATTTGTTTAACTTCATTATAGATTCTGGATATTAGATCTTTATCAGATGCACAGTTTGCAATTATTTTAGCCTGTGCTATAAGTTTTCTGTTTAGTCTGTTAATAACTTTCTTTCTTGCTTTGCAGAAGCTCTTTAGTTTAATTAGGTCCCACTTGTAAATTTTTGTTTTTGTTGCAGTTGCTTTTAGCGGTTTAGTCAAAATTTCTTTGCCCAGGTCAATGTTGAGAAGGACATTTTCTAGGTTTTCTTTTAGGATTTTTTATAATTTGAAGCTTTACATTTAAATTTTTATGAAAATCAGTCCTTTTCTATACATCAATAACACCCATGCTGAGAGACAAATGAAGAACACAATCCCACTTTTAATAGCCACAAACAAAATGAAATACTTAGGAGTATAGCTAATGAAGAAGGTGAAAGATCTCTACATGGAGGACTAGAAGACACTACGGAAAGAAATCAGAGATGGTACAATAAATGAAAAAATAGACATACCATGCTCATGAAATGGAACAATCAGTATTGTTAACTTGGCCATATTTCCCAAAGAAATTTACAGATTCCACATTGTTCCTATTGCTACTGTCATTCTTCACAGAATTAGAAAAGCGATTCTAAATTTCACATGCAAACAAGGAGTCTGGATAGCCAAGACAATCTTAAGCAAAAAGAACAAAGCCAGAAGCATCATTCTCTGACTACAGTAACAAAACCAGCATGGTACTGATACCAAAATAGATACACAGACTAATAGAACAGAATAGAAAACGCAGAAGTGAAGTCACCCAACTATAATCACCTGATCTTTGACAAGGCTGCCAAAACAAGCAATGGGAAAAGGACTGTCTATTGAATATGCTGGGAAAACTGGCTAGCCATATGCACAAGAATGAAATTGGAACCCTATCTTTCAACATATATAAAAATTAAGATGATTCTTCTTAAATAAACTTTTTCAACTTAAATGCATAGATTATATTTACTCTATTTAGCCTCTACTGGGCTTTTTAAAGTTAATCTCTTATTCATTCTTTTTAAAGTACATCTTACATATTTCTATGTGTTGTTAATCAAGTTTTTGGAAAAATTGGATACTTTTATTTTGAAGAAGTTATCACCTAGATCATATTTATGTACTCAAAATAATATGAGTAATTCTTTAAAACAAATAATCGCGGCACTGTTTTTAGCGTGTTATAGAAAATTCCTAATTTTATACCTACAAAAACTCTATGAAATAGATACTCTTATTTTCTACTTGACATACAAGGAATATAATTTAGAATGGTTAAATTACTAAGATCCAACATGTATTAGCCGTAGAATTTAATTGTATAATTTAATTAGAGGAATACTTGCTTCATATGTAATTGCATATTAATACCTTTTATTTAGTGAATAAAGGTATAAAAGAATGTGTGATCTCACATATCAGTTTCACTTTGATTCTTTGATATACTTTGATTATTGATGCTTTCCCCTAAAAGTGTGGCATGGGAAAATGACTCATGCCAAAGCCCATACTTTCACTCTAATGCCACAGTTTGCAAATACATCAGTTGCAGATATATATGTTGGTTCTTTGTAAATTTTTTTCTAACAGAGGTCCTGAAGTTCAATGCAATAAGCTTATAATTCAGTGCATAATTTTTTAAAAAGTTTAGGAGTATGAAGCCCTGATAAAATTCTATAATAGCTATGATACAGTAAAATTAAAACGGCCATAGGTTATTTAAAAAGTCATTGTCTAATTACAGGAGTATAAATCTAGTTTTAAAACTAATGACCAACAGGTGTTCCCAATTTTATATTACTTGTTAGACCTCAGAACCTTAGAAATAAATGGGATCATAGAGGACACATATTTCTGTCTCTACTATAATATAACAACCTTCTAAAACACTCTTGACAGGCTTCCAGTTAAACTTTGTTCAGACATTTCCAGTGATAAGGAACTCACCACTTAGTAAGGTATCCTGCTCAATTTAAAAAGACCTCAGCTGCTGTTCGTAATCTTTCATAAACCTCAGTCTATTATAGATTTTATAGCTATAATTACAAGTACTATAAATTAATTCTGCAGATTCAAACATAATAGCGGCTATAGTGATTTAACCCTATTCCTGCTGGTTTCATTTACTGACTGAGATAGACAACATTTAATTTAGAACTCTAATATTTTGACTTAATGCATCTGCCATAATTCTGTCTTAAATATGTAAGAGTGGCCTAATAGCTTACACTACTTTAATAAGAATTATACAGTTGCCCTTCCATTTGCCCATTTTGAGGACTCTACAGTACAGAAAATAAACCTGAGACAGTATTTATAGCAGTATCACAAATATTAAAACATTTTTGGGCACAATTGATAAATCTTGATTAAGTTATATAGTAAAATTATATGGAATAAAGAATGTGATTGGTTTGTTTATCTATCTATCTATCTATCTATCTATCCATCCATCCATCCTATGTGTGATCTATCAATGTGATCTATCTACCTGTCTGTCTATCTATGTATCTGTGGTGAATATAAGGTATAGGTCTGAAGGGTCATGCAAGTTATAGAATAATGTGGGCATTATAATAAATTAAAAATACTTTTATTGTGGTAAATTATAACATTAAATTTGCCATTTCTATTTGTAAGTTGAATTGGCACAATTTAATGGATAAGTACAATTTAATATCATTAAGTAATTTTACAATGTTATATAACCATTACCATATTAAAAATGTTTAAGAAAGGTTGGGAAAAATACATTATATGTATTTTCTCAAACTGGAAGAGTTAAATAGTAGCAGGAAGATGTAGCTGAGCATAAAATATAATATTAGTAAGAATTATTTGAAAGTTGAAAATATGTGAAAGTATGTGAAAAATTTGAAACATGAATAACAGTCTGAAAATTCTTACTTCAAGGAGAAAAATATGTAGAAATTTTTCCTTGTTTTGAAAGAACAAGTTCTCAAATGAAAAGGCCTTATGATAACAATCAAGATGAGTGAAAAAATATATCTAGAACAATTATAATCAATTTTTAGGACCCCCAAAGGGCAAATACACAAGCATCCTCAGAACATAAGGTTCACAATGGTTGGCGTTTTCTTTTTAATATTTAATTATCTTTCTTTAACTCAAAGAAGAATACTTTCTTTATATGTAAGTGCTTATTAGTGATATTTGTGTAGTGAATGAATAAATCATAAGTCTCAAATCTCACATATTAGTTATAGTTTCAAATTTTATGTTGTATACATTTTGTTGATTCTTTTTCTTGAAGACATGGGTTGGAGGGTGAGCAGGGAGGCATAACAGGAGCTTTGAACAAGAACAGAGGAAATCTATAAATTGAGCATTCCAATAACTTTTCTGCATTGCCTCAGTAAATAAACAAAATAGTGTTTTAAAATTGAGTGTCATTACAGTATAGCAGGGTAATGAACTGGATGAGGCAACAAACACATCTTTTACAGTCAGACCATCTTGTTACTCAAATCCACTTGATTCAACATTAAGGGCACTCTAAATTTTAAAGGGATAATTTTGAAGTGCAAATGGAAATATCTGTACCTGAATTCTGGCATTGGTTTTGTACCTACTTAATGATTTCAAACAAACTTTACAGCAATGTTGTATTTCTGCCTGAAGATATTCTTCAGCTTTTGAAGTATTCTTGTTAGCACATGGAGAAGTCAAGAGGCAGGGATATTAAGGCTCTAAAAGAAACCCTTAGCCAAAGAAGTATGCAAATTGGTGAATATATACTCCAATGTTTTCACCTCTTGTTGGAAAAATTTAGAGACATGTTCTACAGTTGCTTACAGGGTTCCCTGTGAGATTGAGCCTCAGTTGGCCACTGTATTTAACCCACTCATGAGTGTTATGTTTTACTGATTTTTCTCCCTTTTTAACTTATTTTTTCTGCTCCATTACCAGGATTTATGGAGTCATCTTTCAAATATACTATTTGGGCACAAGTCCTTTCTTAGGCTTAGACTTTGGTGGAATCCAAAGTAAAACACAATTTAATGTTATACTAAGAAAAAAAGCTCTAAATTCAAACAAAAATCTAAATTTCTCTGAAAAACCTGTAAGAGAGTACAAAAAACCATAAAACAAAAGCCAAAACCAACATATAATATCTAAAAGGTAATTATTGGGAAGTTGTTTTCATCTTTAATGTGTAAAAAAGCTTGGGAATCACCACTCCACCCCTGTCCTTACAAGTGAAAAAACGGAAAATAGTACTTCTCTTGGCTAGACTAGAAAAAATGAAGTCACAATGCCAAGTGCCGTATGCTAATCTTGAGAGACAGATGAGTATAGAGAATCACAGAAGAAATCAGCTTAAATGGAGCAGAAACCATTAGAGCCATGAGGTGCTAGGAACACTAAAATGGCAGTTTTGATGAATTGCTGGTGGCTATATATGGACTAAGTGAATGTGAAAAAGACTTGGGGCCCACTCTTAGGGGAACCTACACTTTTCAGGGTTTTACCTCTAGAGCATTTTATGTTTTCATGTTGAAGATCAGAGAACAGTACTCATATAACTATGATGGTGGAGAAAATGTTAACTATTTTGAAATATTCTAAAAGCATTCTAAGGCATTCTCTATAGCAAAACCTACTCTCCAGTGAAAAAGAATTGTCTTATCATACCTAGGAGGAAGAATATTTGACAGTGTCAACCACCTCTGACTTTCATGTTTTACCTACGAGCAGAATACAGCTAAGAAACAATCATAAATCCACAGTTCAGAAACACAGGCCCACCAAGAGACTGTTTATCATAAGATTATGAAATGCTTATCTTTTTTCTATACCATATCTCCATATCTCCATTTCTTCATTAAAATAATAGAAGATTACAGCTGAAGAAGTCACAAGGCACAAAGTCTATTTAAGAGGAGGTTTCTTAAGATATCAAATGCAGTAGGAGAGTAAAAGAATCTAGTGATATTTGAAATTTCTGGTGTCTACAGCTATAGCAAATATAAAATACAACCCACCTTCTACCCAGATTAACATAAAATCTTATAGTAAAGATCTGTTTTCCTCAATTCCTATTATCTGAAATATTGTGTCTGATTCTTGGCATAAAATGTAAAGGCATTCCACAAAGCAGGAAAAATTACTCTGAAGAGACAAAGCATGTATCAGAAACATATGGGTATAAAATTATTCACATAGATAATTTAAAATAATTGTAATCAATATGATAAGGGCTCTACTGAAAAAAGAGACAAAGTCCAATAATAGACAGGTAATATAAGCAGAAAGATACAAACTCTAACAAAGAAGCAAAGGAAATAGTACAAAGAGAAGTCACTATCATAAAAATAAGGAATGCCTTTTAGCTCTATAGTAGACTGGGCATGGCTAAGGCAAGAATAAGTAATCTTGGAGACATTTCAGTAGTAGCAACTCCATAAACTGAAGAAAAGAAGAAAAGAAAAACACCAGAACATATTATTCAAGAACTGAGGGGCAATGATAAAAGATGAAACATACGTGCTACTGGAATACCAGAAGGAGAAAAACAGAATGGGGTGGAAGAAATAGTTGAAGTAATAATTGTTGAGAATTTTTCAAAATTAATGATAGACTCCAAACCATTGATCCATGAAGCCAATGTATCAAAGAAAGATAAATACCAAAAAATATACACCTAGCCATAACATATTCAAACTGAAGAAAACCAAAGATGTAATAATAGTCTTGAAGGAACCAAAGGGTGAAAAAATCTTTCCTGTAGGGCGAAGAGTATAATTACATTAGACTTCTTGTCAGAAACTATACAAGCAAAACAACATAAAGTAAACATTTAAAATGTTAAAAGAAAAAGAAACTCATTAACACAAAGTATAATATCCCACAGAATTCTTCTTCAAAAACTAAGAAGAAATGAAAGCTTTCTCCGAAGAAAAACCTACAGGAATTTATAACCAGCAGACCTGCCTTGTAAAAAATGTTAAATTGTTTAGGGAGAAAGAAAATGATATGATATCTCTCTCCCTCCTGTGCCATTTTGTGAGAGTTTTTCTTATAAAAGGATGCCGGATCCTCATCTTTCACCTTGTACAAAAATCAACTCAAGGTGAACAAACACTTAAATCTAGGACTTGAAACACAAAAATTCTAGAAGGTAGCATCAGAGAAAAACTCTTGCAGTCATTGGCTTAGGCGAAGAATTCATGACTAAGAACCCAAAAGCAAATCCAACAAAAACAAAGTAAATAAATAGAACCTAGTTTAATGAAAAGGCTGCTGCACAGCAAAATAAATAATCAGCAGATTAAACAGACAACCCAGAGAGTGGGAGAAGATATTTGAGAACTATGCATACAACAGATGACTAATATCCAGAATTTACAAGGAACTCAAACAAATCAGCAAGAAAAGAACAAATAATCCCATCACAAAGTGAACAAAGGACATAATAGAAAATTTTCAAAAGAAGATACACAAACAGCCAATAAACATGAAAAAATGCCCCAAATCACCATTTATCAGGGAAAGGCAAATTAAAACCACAATTAGATACCACCTTACACCTGGAAGACTGCCCATATTTGTCTACACCAGCAGACTCACATTTCTATGAAAAAAAAAAAAAAAAGGATAAACTTTAGACTCCAGTAGAGAAAAAATAATAGAAAAATAAAGAAGAAAGAATGTTTCTGCCTTTCACTTCTAATGCTACTGATAGAGACAGGAGTCAGCCGAGTCCCCAGTGAAACCCGGCCTTGAAGCCTAAAACAGCCTGAAGGCTGAAAAACCAGACTCTTGGTCCTGGATGAAGCCTGCCCTTTCCTGACTGATTCTTTCTGAATAGTGCCTACCTGTGCACTGAGAGGACAGGGTGCAGCCTCAGGAAATTCACACAGTTTGCAGTGGGGAGGATCTTGGCCTCTCCTCTTCCTGTGTGGTGACCTGGGATTCAATCTGAGTCAGGAAACCTGGTAGCAGGACTCTTTCTCACTTTGCTGAGAGATTTTTTTTCTTTTTCCCTTTTCACCCAATAAATTTCATTTCCCTCACCCTTCAAAAGAAAACAGATGTTAGCATGGATGTGGTGAAAAAGATACATTTTTACACTGCTGGTGGAAATGTAAACTAGTACCCCCATTATGGAAACCAGTATGCAGATTCTTTAAAAAACTAAAATATAGCTACTTTCCATCTAGTAATTCCACTACTAGCTATCTACACAAAGGAAAAGAAGCTATTTTATGAAAAAGACACATTCATACACATTTATAGCAGGACAATTTGCAATTGCAAAAATATGTAACTAACCTAAATGCCTACCAACCAACCAGTGAAAACAATGTAGTATGTATACACCGATATATTACTTAGCCTGCTGAAAGAAATCATAGCTGACACAAAGAGATGGAAACACATCCCATGCTCATTACAGGTAGAATCGGTATTGTGAAAATGACTGTACTGCCAAAGCAATCTACAGATTCAATGAAATTCCCATCAAAATACCATTATCATTCTTCACAGAACTAGAAGAAACAATACTAAAAAGTATATGAGACCAAAAAGCAGTCTGCATAGCCAAAGCAATAATAAACAAAAGTAACAAATTTGGAGGCATCACATTACTCAACTTCAAATTATACTTACAAGGCTATAGTTATCAAAACTATTAATTGTTAGTTTAAGTGACATTTTTATAATAGTTTATTCAGTAATGTCAGAATACATATTCTTCTCTTGCTTAGATGGAGCATTCACCAAAATAAACCACATTCTGGGACATAACGGTAGTGAAATTTTTTTAAAGAACACAGATCACTCCAATGATATTCTTAGACCGCAATAGGATTAAGCTAAAAGTTTATAAAATAGAGACAATTGAAAAACACTGAACTGTTTGGAAATTGCACAACACAATTTTAAATGACATATGGATGTAAGACATCTCAAGAAACATTTCAAAGTATGTTGAACTAAATGTAAATGTAAAATCAAAATTTGTGAAATGCAGAAAAATAAGTAATTATAAGAAATTTAATAGTCGTAACTGTATTACAAATGAATAAATATCTAAAATGAACATCTGTACATTTGGAAACCAAAGAAGAGCAATTTAAAACAAAAATAGGCAGAATAATAATAATAAATAGAGCAGATTTTTAGTAAAAAAAATAAAAAGAAAACAAAAACGTAAAAGAAAAGTTAAGGACACGGAAAGCTGGTCCTTAGAGAAGGCCAATAAAATTGACAAACTTCTAGCTAAGATAATCAAGAAAAAAAAAGCAAGACACAGGTTGACAATATCAGAAATGAAAGAGGAGCATCACTTCTGGTCTATTGCACAATCAAATCATAAGAAAGTAATACTATGGACAACTCTAGGCCCACAGATTTGATAATTTACATGAAATGGGCCATTTTTTGAAGACATAAATTACCAAAAACTGTGCAGGGAAAATATATAACCAGAATTGGCCTCTATCTATGACAGA
This sequence comes from Aotus nancymaae, assembly GCF_030222135.1. Taxonomy (NCBI): domain Eukaryota; kingdom Metazoa; phylum Chordata; class Mammalia; order Primates; family Aotidae; genus Aotus; species Aotus nancymaae. The sequence continues at coordinate 77,242,833 of NW_026988425.1, forward strand.
AATTAATAATACATTTTCCATGATTAATAAATTAATAAATCCATAATTAATAAATTTTCCAAAAAACTCCCTCAGGACAAGACGATTTTACTAGAGAATTCTATGAAAAGTTTGAGGAAAAACTTACATTGACAAACTAGTCTTTAAGTTTGTATGGAAAGAAAAAAGATAGAACAGCCAAGATAATATGAAAGGACAAAGTAGAAGAACTCAAACTAAGCAACTTTTGTTAAAGCTATGATAAAGCTGTAAAAAAAGCAGCATGATATTGTTATAAGAATAGGTAAATCAATATAAAATAATTGCTTAAAAAAGGGACACTCACAAATATAGTCAACTTTTCTTTGACTAAAGGAACAAAGCAAATTGTGGGGAAAAAAAGCCTTTTTCAACCAATGGTGCTAGAAAAATCAGACATTCATGAAACAAACAAAAAAAAAGAGAATCTAGATGTAGTCTTTACATTTTTCACTAAAATTAACTAAAAATGGATGATAGACCTAAATGGAAAACACAATGCAATAATATAACACTTCTCAAAGATAACAAAAAAAAAAAAAATAGGTGACCTGGGTTAAGTGACGAGTTTTTAGCTGCAACACCAAAAGCATGATCCATGAAAGAAAATATTCATAAGGTGGACTTAATTAAAATTTAAAATGTGTTCTCTGCAAAAGACATTGTGAAGAGAATGAAAGAGAAACCATAGACTAGAAGAAACATATTTCATAAAGGTTTTATATCCAAATCAACAAATATTATTAAAATTCAGCAATAATAAAAGAAACTCACCCTCCAAAAGTGCAAATGATCTGAACAGACACCTTGAAAATAGAATGTACAGATGGCAAATATGCATATAAAAATACTCGATATTATTTGTCATTCGGGAATTGCAAATTAAAATAACAATGAAGTATTGCTACATTCTGATTACAAGGGCTAAAAGCCAAAAATAAAAACAAAAAATCTAACGTAGTTTGCTGGCAAGGATGCAAATCAACAGGACCCTTAATTCATTGATGGTGGGAATTCAAAATGTACTAGTTTGGAAATTTATTACAAAGAATGTATAGTCTTACCTGTGATCCAGCAATTGTGCTTCTAGTAATTTGCCCAAATGATGTAAAAACTTATGCCTACACAAAAATAGCACCCAGAAGTTTATAGTAGCTTTACTCATATATGTCAAAACTAGAAGAAATCAATGAAGCAAACTTTACCTTTGAAAGATGAGGGGACATTATTCAGTGATAAAAGAAAATGAGTTATCAATCAACAGAGAGACATAGATGAATCTGAAATGCATATTGCTAAGAGAAAGATGCTACTATAAATAGCCTACATGCCATATAATTTCAGTTATATGATATTCTTCAAAATGCAAAATTGTAGAGATGATAAAAAGATGAGTGAGTGGTTCAGGGGGAGGACTAGCAGTTTGAACAAGTGAAGCACGATGAAATATAGTACAATGAAATTATTCTGTTCGAAACTGTAATTCTGGATACATGACATGGTGCATTTCTCAAAATGTGTAGAATTTTACGTCATGAACAGTTAATCATATTGCTCAAAGTGCTTCCTTCCAAAAAGTGTAGGATGGAAAGATGGGAACAAAAGGATACATTTACTGTGTAGAAACTATGATCTTCCTTCTCAAAACACATAACTCCCATCTAAACACACACACACACAAACCCAACAAATTCCAGTTGAATTACATTTAATCAAGTATCCTGACCAGTAGTACTCAAAACTAGCAAGATCATCAAAAACATAAAAATTCTGAAAATATGCCATAGTTAACATGAGGCTAAAGAGATATGACACAACACAATTTTGTGTCTTAGATAAAATCCTGAAACAAGACATAACATTAGGTCAAAACTAAAGAAATCTGAATGAAGTATGACTTAATAATAATTCACCAGTAGTGGTTTATCCATCTGAACACATATACTATGTGAAAATGTTAATAGTAGAAGAAATGAGTTAAGGGTACGTGAGAACTCTCTACTACTTCCTCAATTTTCTGTTGTAAATCTACAACAGTTCTATAGAGTCATATGCACTTTTTAAAAATGCAATTCTTGGATATAGTTTTCAGCCATAAAAAAGGATGAGTTCATGTCCTTTGCAGGGTATGGATGAAGCTGGAAACCATCATTCTTAGCAAACTATCACAGGAACAGAAAACCAACACTGCATGTTCTCACTCATAAGTAGGGGTTGAACAATGAAATCACATGGACACAGGGAGGGGAACATGACACACTGGGGCCTGTTGAGGGATGCAGGGCTAGGGGAGAGATAGCAGGAGAAATACCTAATGTAGATTGCAGGTTGATGAGAGCAGCAAACCACCATGGCACGTGTATGTAACAAACCTTCATGTTCTGCACATGTACCCCAGAACTTAAGGTATAATTAAAAAAAGATATGAAATCTATCAAATCAAATTGTTTATTACATTATAAAACTATTCCATACTTATTTTTAAAGGTTTATCCTAGAATTATAAGAATAGTGAACTAATAAAAATATTTTGATATGATAAAATATATAATGTAAAAGAGAAAAAAATATCATTTGAATAGAGGCTAAAAAAGCCATGATCAAATTGAAAACACCTCTTAAAAATTTGGGTTATCTAGTAATATAATCATATTTTGAGATTCTAAAAAAATTAAAAACAAATAGCCTGTGCAACACTGTAGGAGACTCATTATAGTGAAGACCAAGAGAAGTACATGTATTATCACTGTAAAACTCAAAGTTTGTGGTTGAAATATGTGTTAATTCACTCAGACACAGATAATAAAAATTAGAGAATAAATTCCAATTGTTTCAGAGAAAATGGAGATGTCTAAATAGACTAAAATCTTTTGGAAATTATTAGAACTGATATGAGGATTATGTGGTTGTATTGATTTCCTAGGACTGGTGTAATAAATTACAACAAATGAAGTAGCTTAAAACAACAAAAATTTATTGTCTATGGTTCTGGAAGCTAAAAATTCAAAACAAAAGTTCAGGTACTGCTGTGCTTCCTCTGAAGCCTCTAGAGAAAGATCCTTCTTTGCCTCTTGTAGTATCCGGGTTCTTGTAGTATCTGGTAAGCCCAGGGTTCCTTGGCTGTGGCAACATAGTTCCAATCTCTGCTTCCACCTTCACATGGCCATCTTCCCTCTTTATCTATGTATCTCTGAGTCTTCACATGGCATTCTTCTCCCTGTGTCACTGCTTTGTCTTATAAAAGCACCCATCACACTGGATTAGGGTTTAGCCCAACCTACACTGATCTTGATTATATCCACAAAAACCCTATTTTCAAATAAGCTCATATTCACAGGTACTGAGGATCAGGACATCAACATATCTTTTTGGGAACACAATTCAACCTATGGCAGTAGTATAAAAGAGAACAAATAAATAACAGTTTTTACATACACCAATAATAACCAAATGAAAGCATATTTGTATGTGAGTATATGTGTCCTTGTTTGTATAAAATATGTCTATCTATATTTACTCACAAATAACTGGAGCATTGAAATATATTCATATATACATTTTAACTATATATTCATGGATTACATATAAATACACATGTTATGTATTTATATAGTGTATACTTCTTTTTTGAGATGAAGTTTCACTCTTTTTGCCCAGGCTAGAGTGCAATGGAGTGATCTCAGCTCACCACAACCTCTGCCTCCTGGGTTCAAGTGATTCTCCTGCCTCAGCCTTCTGAGTAGCTGTGATTACAGGCATGTGCCACCACACCCAGCTAATTTTTTTGTATTTTTAATAGAGGCGGGGTTTCTCCATGTTGGTCAGGCTGGTCTCAAACTCCTGACCTCGGGTGATCTGCCTGCCGTGGCCTCCCAGAATGTTGAGATTACAGGTGTGAGCCACTGTGCCTGGCTGTAGTGTATACTTTTATTAAAAAATAACATAGTTGCTCTATCACACCCTAGCTCAACATTTTTGGTGCTTTAAAAAAATCTCTCAATGTCTCTCCCAATGTTTCTGGTGTTTTCAATAGACATCAAGATATTGTAGTGATGATTAAATGTGTGTGTGTGTGTGTGTGCGCGTGTGTGTGTGTGGATGTGGATGTGGGTGTGTATGTGTGTGTTTAAGATCAAGTCCTAGCACATGATAAATTTAAGATCATGTAGTTCAGTGATTAATTGTAAGAAAGTAAAGCTTTATATGAAGAGTCATATAAAACTTTATGTGGTACATTAATGAATAATTTATTGAATATTTCTGTGTGGAGAAAATAAAATTGTAAAGATACAAAGTTTTCTCATTTAAAGTATAGATTTGTAATGCAAACTCAATTAAAACCCAACTTCTATTTCTGAAAGAACTTGTTAATGATACTCATAAGCATTCTGATACAGAACTGTGTAAGAATTATACAGAAATTTTTGAAGACTAAAAGTAATAAGACTGGGTTTTTTTTTTTTTCGTTGTGTTTCTGCCAGGTTTTGGTATCATGATAATGCTGGCTTTATAGGATGAGTTGGAGAGGATTCCCTTCTTGATTTTTTGGAATAGTTTCAGTAGGCTTGTATCAGCTCTGTGTACATTTTGTAAAATTCAGCCATGAATGCTTCTGGTTGAGGGCTTTTTTTGTTTAGATTAGTAGACTTTTTATTAGTCATTCAGTTTTGGAACTCATTATTGTCTGTTCAGAGCTTCATTTTCTTTTAGTCCAATTTTGGAAGTCTGTATGTGTTCAGGAATTTATCCATTTCCTCTGGATTTGCTAGTTTGTATCCACAGAAATGTTCACAACAGTCACTTAGGAGCATATCTATTTCTATGGCATCAGTTGTAATTTCATGCTTGTCATTTCTGATTGTGAACCTTATTTGAATTTTCTCTCTTTTTTCTTTGGTAATCTAGCTGATGGTATATCACTGATGAACATACATGAGAAATCCTCAGCAAAATATTAGCGAACCTAATCCAGCTGCATGTCAAAAAGTTAATTCACCATGATCAAATAGATTTTATTCCTGGGATGCAGGATTCGTTCTACATGCACAAATCAATACAGGTGATTCACCACCTAAAAAAATAAAAACAAAAACCAAATGATTATCTCAATAGATGCACAAAAATTTTTCAGTTAAACCCAACATCTCTTTTGATACAAATTCTCAAAACACTAGGTATCAAAGAAACAGAACTACAAACTATTACTCAAACAAATCAGAGATGACACAAACAATTGGAAAAACATTCCATGTGTATGGAAAGGAAGAATTAATATTGTTAAAATGTCCATACTGCCCAAAGCAATTAATAGATTCAATGCTATTTTATTAAATTACAATTTACATTTTTTGTAGAACTAGAAAAAACTATTTTAAAATTAATATGGAACCCAAAAGATGCCTGAATAGCCAGGGCAATCCTAAGCAAAAAGTACAAAGCTGGAGGCATCAGGCTACCCAACTTCAAACTATACTACAAGGCTATAGTAACCAAAACAGCATGATACTGGTACAAAAACAGATACATAGACTATTGGAACAGAATAGAGAGTCCAGAAATAAGACCACATATCTACGAATATATGCTCTTTCTTTATTACAAGAAAACCTGGCAAAAACAAGCAATAAGAAAAGGATTCTCTATTCAATAAATGGTTCTGGGATAACTGGCTAGCCATCTGCAGAAGTTGGAAACTGGACTTCTTATAAAAAATCTACTTAAGATGGATTAAAGACTTAAAGGTAAAACTCCAAATTATAAAAACCCTGGAACACAACCTGTGCAATTCCATTCAGGACATAGGCATGGGCAAATATTTCATGATGAAAATGTCAAAAGCAACTGCAAAAAGGCAGAAATTGACAAATGGGATTAAATTAAAGTGCTTATGCACAGCAAAAGAAACTATCAACAGAGTAAAGAAACAACCTACAGTATGTGATAAAATATTTGCAAACTATGCATCAACAAAAGTCTAATACTCATTATCAGTAAGGAACTTAGACAAATTTACAAGAAAAAAAACCACAAGCAACTCCATTAAAAAGTGGGCCATGGACATGAACAGATACTTTTCTAAAGAAGACATACATGCAGCCAACAATCACAGAAAGAAGTTCAACATCACTGATCATTAGAGAAATGCAAATCAAAACTAGAATGAGTTACCATCTAACACCAGTCAGAATGACTGTTATTAAAATGTCAAAAAACAACAGATGCTGGTGAGGTTGTGGAGAAAAAAAAAATGCTTACATACTGTTGGTGGGAGTGTAAATTAGTTCAGGCATTGTGGGAGATAGTGGAGATTCCTCGAAGACTAAAGACAGAAATACCATTCAACCTATCAATCCCATTTCTGGGTATGTACCCAAAGGAATATAAATCATTCTATTATAAAGATACATGCATGCATATATTCATTTCAGCACTATTCACAATTGCAAAGACATGCAATCAACACAAATGCCCATCAATGATAGACTGGATGAAGAAAATATGGTACATATATACCATTAAATACTATGCAGCCTTAAAAAAGAATGAGATCATGTCCTTTGCAGGGACACAGAGGGACCTGGTGGTCATTATTGTTAGCAAACTAACACAGGAACAGAACACTAAATACTGCATGTTCTCACTTATAAATGGGGTCTAAATGATGAGAACACATGGACATATGGAGTGGAACAAGACACACTGGGACCTTTTGTAGGTTGAAGGCTGGGAGGAGAGGGATGATCAGGAAAAATGACTAATGGTTTCTAAGCTTAATAGCTGGGTAATAAAATAATCTGTACAACAAAAACCCATGACAAAAGTTTACCTATGTAACAAGCCTGCATTTATACCCTTGATTTTAAAATAAAAGCTACAAAAAAATGAAACTATACTTCAACATAATGAGAGCTATCTATGAAAATTCCACAACCAACATTATGATGAATGGGCAAAATCTGGAAACATTTCCCTTGATAACTGAAACAAAACAAGGACCCCCACTCTCACCATCCTATTTAACATAGTACTGGAAGTCCTGACCAGAGCAATCAGGCAAGAAAAAGATGCAAAAGTCATCCAAATAGGAAAAAAAAAGAGTCAAACTGTCTTTCTTTGCTGAATATATTATTCTATATCTAGAAAACCCTAGAGTCTGCCAAAGGTCTCCCTGAACTGACAGATGACTTCAATAAAGTCTTAGGATGTAAAATCAATGTACAAAACTTAGTAGCATTTCTATACACCAATAATGTTCAAGCTGAGGGCAAAATCAAGAATACAATCCCATTCATAACAGCCACACATAAGAAAATACCTAGGGATACATCTAACTAAGGAGGTGAAGGTTATCTACAAGGAGAATTAGAAAATACTTTTGAACCAAATCAGAGCTGACACATATAGAAAAATATTCCATGCTCATAAATTGAAAGAATTGATATTGTTAAAATGGCCATACTGCCCAAAGCAATCTACAGATTCAACACTATTCCCATCAAACTACCAATGTCATTTTTCACAGAATTAGAATGAAGTATTCTAATGGTCACATGGAAGGAAAAAGAGCCTGAATAGCCAAAGCAATCCTAAGCAGAAAGAACAAAGACAGAGACATTACATTATCTGATTTCAAACTACCACAATGCTATGGTAACTAAAACAGCATGGTTAATGACAATATAAAATCATAAACCAAAGAACACAATACAGAACCTAGAAATACAGCCACACACCTACAACCATCTGATCCTTAACAAAGTTGACAGAAAAAAGCAATGGGAAAAGACTTCATATGAAATAAATGTTGCTTGGTTAACTGGATACCCATATACAGAAGAATGAAACTGGATCCCTGCCTTCTATCACATAAAAAATTAACTCAAAATGGATTAAACATTTACATGTAATACTTCAAACTATACAATTCTAGAAGAAAACCTAGAAAATATTCTTCTCAAGGTCAGCCTTGTCAAAGAATTTGTGGTTAAGACCTCAAATCAATTGTAACAAAACAAAAAATTGATGAGTGGGACCTAATTAAACTAAAGAACCTGTGCACAGCAAAAGAAACTATTGATGGAGTAAATAGATAGTATGGTTTGGCTATATTGCCACCCAAATCTCATCTTGAATTGTAGCTCCCATAATCCCCATGTGTTGGGGAGGAAATCGGTGGGAGATAATAGAATCATGGGGTGAGTTTTTTCTATGCTGTTCTCATGATAGTGAATATGTCTCATGAGATCTGGTTGTTTTATAAAGATCAGTTCCCCTGCACATGCTCTCTTCCCTGCTGCCATGTAAGACGTGCCTTTTCTTCTCCTTTGATGTCTGCCATGATTGTGAAGCCTCCCCAGCCATGTGGAACTGTGAGTCAATTAAACCTCTTTCCTTTATAAATTACCCAGTCTCACATATGTCTTTACTAGTAGCATAAAAACAGACTAATAAGTAAATCGTTACTGGTAGAGTGAGGTGCTCTGATGATGATACCTGAAAATGTAGACGTGACTTTGGAAATGGGTAACAGGCAGAGGTTGGAACAGTTTAGAGGACTCAGAAGAAGATACGGAAATATGGGAAAGTTTAGAACTTCCTAGAGATTTGTTGAATGGCTTTGACCAAAATGCTGATAGTGATGTAGATAATAAAGTCCAAGCTGAGTTAGTCTCAGATGAAGATGAGAAACTTGGGAACTGGAGTAAAGTTCACTCTTGCTATGTAAAGAAACTGGCAGCATTGTGCCACTGCCCTAGAGGTCTGTGGAACTTTGAACTTTAGAGAGATGAATTAGGGTATCTGGTGAAAAAAAAATTCTAAGCAGCAAAGCGTTCAAGAGTAAGCAGAGCATAAAAGTTTGGAAAATTCTAGCCTAACCATGTGATAGAAAAGAAAACCTCATTTTCTGGGGAGAAACTCAAACTGACTGCAGAAGTTTGCATAAGTAATGAGGAGTCAAGTGTTAATCACCAAGACAACAAGAAACCATATTCAAAGCATGTCAGAGACCTTTGCAGTAGCCCTCGCATCATAGACCCAAGGCCTAGGAGGGAAAAATGGTTACCTGGGCTGAGTTCAGGGCCCCCCTGCTGTATGCAGCCTTGTGGCATAGTGCCCTGCATCCCAGTTGCTTCATCCATGGCTTCAGAGGGTGCAAGCCCCAAGTCGTGGCAGCTTCCACGTGATGTTGATCCTGTGGGTGCATAGAAGACAAGAATTGAGGTTTGTGAAGCTCCACGTAGATTTCAGATGAGGTATGAAAATGCCCAGATGGCTAGGCAGGAGTCTCTTGTGGAGTGGGGCCCTCAGAGAGAACCTCTGCTAGGGCAGTGCAGAAGGAAAATGTGGGGTTGGAGCCCCCACACAGTCCCCACTGGGGTACTGCTTAGTGGAGCTGTGGGAAGAGGGCCACCGTCCTCAGATCCCAGGATGGTAGATCTACTGACAACTTGCACTATGTGCCTGGAAAACCTGCAGAAACTCAACCCAGGAGGGGATCTGTATCCTGCAAAGCCACAGTGGCAGAGTTGCCCAAGGTCATGGGAGCCAACCTCTTGCATCAGAGTGATCTGGATGTGAGACATGGAGTCAAAGAAGATCATTTTGGAGCTTGAACAATTGACTGCCCTGCTGGATTTCAGACTTGCATGAGGCCTTTGTTTTGGCCAATTTCTTACATTTGGAATAGGTGTATTTATCCAATGCCTATACCCCCATTGTATCTATGAAGTAAGTAACTTCCTTTTAATTTTACAGGCTCATAGGCAGAAGAAACTTGCCTTGTCTCAGATTAGACTTTGGACTGCAGACTTTTGAGTCAATGCTGAAATGAGTTAAGACTTTGGTGGACTTTTGAAAGGGCAAGATTGTGTTTCAAAATGTGAGGACATGAGATGTGGGAGGGACCAGGGGCAGAATGACATGGTTTGGCTGGGTCCCCATCCAAATCTCATCTTGAATTGTAGCTCCCATAATGCCCATGTGTCCTGAGAGGGACCTTGAGGGAGGTAACTGAATCATGGGGGTGGGTTTTTCCCATGCTGTTCTTGTGATAGTGAGTAAGTCTCAGGAAATCTGGTGGTTTTATAATGGGCAGTTCCCTTGCACAAGCTCTCTTGCATGCCACCATATAAGATATGCCTTTGCTTCTCCTTTGCCTTCTGCCATGATTGTAAGGCCTCCCCAACCATATGGAACTGTGAGTCAATTAAACCTCTTTCTTTTATAAATTGCCCAGTTTCAGGTACATACTTATTAACAGTGTGAGAACAGACCAATACAGCAGACAACCTACAGAATGGGAGAAATATTCAGAAACTATGCATCCAACCAAGTAGTAACACCCACAATTTATAAGAAACTTGAATCAACAAGCAAAAAACCAATAACCGCATTTAAAAAATATAAAAGAACATGAACAGATACTACCCAAAATAAGGCATACAAATAGCCAACAAACATGAAAATATACTGATCATCACTAATCATCAGAGAAATGCAAATCAAAACCATAATGAGATACAATCTCATATCAGTCAGAATGGCTTTTGGTTAAAAAGTCAAAAAATAACACCTGCTGGTAGGTCTGTGGAGAAAAGGAAATTCTTGTACACTGTTGGGGGGAATGTGAATTAGTTCAGTCACTGTGGAAAACAGTTTGCAGATTTCTTTAAAAACTGACAGTTGAAGTACAACGTGACCCAGCAATCACATTACTGGATATATACCCAAAGGAAAATAGATTGTTCCACCAAAAAGATACATGCACTCATACATTCATTGCAACACTAGTCACAATAGCAAAGACATGGAACCAAACCAAGTGCCCATCAACAGTGGATTGGATAAAGAAAATGTGAGACATGTGCAACATGTTGTACTACACAGTCATAAAGAACAAAACTATTTTTTGTGGCAGCCTGGATGCAGCCAGAGGCCATTATCCTTATTAAACTAAAGCAGAAACAGAAAACCAAATACCATGTGTTCTCACTTATAAATGGGAGCTAAACCTTGAGTATACATGGTTATAAAGATGGAGACAATTGACGCCAGGGAATATAAGAGGAGGGACTGAAAAACTACTTATTCAGTAGGATGCTGACTTCCTGGGTTGTGGGTTCAGTCATACTCCAAACCTGAGCATCACATGATATATCTTTGTAACAAACATGCACATGTACCATGGAATCTAAAATAAAACTTGAAATTTAAAAAGAAAGGAATGAAAAATAAGAGGGGAAAAGAGGTAACAAAAAATAATAAGTGCCCTTATAGGAAACTTAAATCTGATTTTAAAAATTGTATTAGTTAAAAATCATGATAATAGAGTATACTGTTAAACTTCTTCTTTAAGTCTGATTTGGATCAGTGAATGAAAAATTATAAATATTATTTTAAAAAATGAATTATTTGCAATATGTCAAGTTATAATGTGAACTTACATTTAATATAAAAATAATTTCCAGATTAACACAACAGTTAACTGTTATAAAAAAATTCAAATAATTCAAAGACAAATACTTGTTAAAATGTTATGGAGGGAAAATATTTAATAAATTAGACAGTTTGAAGATATTTGCCCAGTAATTCCAATCTACATAAATGAAAAAAAAAAACTTCTGAGTGAATATATTTATAAAATTTCAGAAAAAATAATTGAAAATAATGTAAATGCCTAATAATGAAGAAAAGGCTAAATGTAAAGAACATTAATATGATAGAATTGGATCAAATATTATGTAACCATTAAAATGTATTTTGAAAAATCTTGAATGAAGAAAAGCATCTTTCTCATAGAATTATAAATGACTTAATCAGAATTAAATTATTCTGTATGCTCTCCATTTTTTACAAACAAAATAATACAAGTATGTTTGGAAAAATATTGATATATATACATATATAATTTGTATATTGTATATGTATAATATATATCTGTATAAATATCTATATATAAATTTATATATCTGTATCTATAGATACATAAATAGCTACTTGTCTTTATTTTATTCTCCAATAAACATTTATTATTAATATACTTCTAATATGAAGTAACAGTTATATTTTAAGTTTAAAATAAACAATAAAACTTTATCAGTCTCAAATCCCCTTCATATCTGAGGGTTTCACATCTATGCGTTTAGTCAACCACAGATAAAAAATATTTAGAAAAAATTGTATTCATACTTAGTATGTACAGACATTTTTCCCTTGCTGTTATTACTTAAACAATACAGGATAGCAAATATTTACATAATATTTTCTTTTAACTAGGTATTATAAATAGTCTAGGGATGAGTTAAGGTGCACAAAAGTATGTGCATAGGTTATATGTAAATATTACGTTATTTTATATTAGAGACTTGAGCATCAGTGGGTTTTATTATCTTTGGGAGCTTCTGGAGCTGATTCCCGCAGATACTGAGGGATGACTGTACTGCAATCCTATCCATCTCTATCTAGTACATTAGAATGATTCTGTCTGGTAGCACCCTGAATGTAATCTACCTTATAACATTTTAATGTTAATGTTTTACTTACATTATGTTATAAACTTATAGTACTAGATATGTCATCTGAAGTTATGACAATTTAAATATTTCTTTATAAAGTCCCAACATTCTATAGGAATATTGGACAAGTCTGGCAGAATGATTTCGTGGTACGCCCAATATTTTACTCCGTATTACAGTAGAAAGCAATTTGTACCCTTCCCTCAGTCCTTGAATCTCTGGACAAAAGTTTCTTATGAACTAAATCCTGTGAGCTCAATATCAGTCTCCAACTATTGATACTCATTGAGTACCTGGATACTGACATTTACTCTCAATAATGAAGAGTCATTAAGGACAAATAAATATAGAAATGTCTTCAAATGTTAAACAAAGTTAAAATACATGTAAGATTTGACATATAGTTCATATCCTTAATATACTATTTCTTTAGGAGAAGCAATAATCCTGGAACAAAAAGTATTTATGATATGAAATGTAATATATGTTAGGATATTAAAAATCAAGACAGTAGTATTAGAGAAGATAGATCAAAATAAAAATCAATAACATAGCACATAGGTAATAAATTTAAAAATGCCTAATTTAGGTTATTTTTAAAAATCATGTACTTTCAGATTAGAAAGAGTGAAGTATGATAACATACGCTTAAGCAGTGCTCAAATCAAACATGTAAAGAGTCTTCAAATATTTGCTAATTCCAGTATGAGAAGGCTTTCATGGAATCAAATTTGGAAAAGGTTGAGAAAACTAATTATTTAAGTTTAAATGAAAAGAATATATAACTTGACCAAAATATCACAGAGCAAAGAAAGGGAGTCAGAAAAATAGGATAAACATTACTTTAGATATTTAAGGTACTTTTTATGATTCTTTTTAAAATTAGTGTTTAGATGATGCTGATGACAATGACTATTATTGTTTAACCTCAAAGTTTTCCCCACAAATTATTAGGTTGTCATTGTTTGCTTAATAGTCTTAGGCAAAGATAAACTTTCGAAGGTTCAGTGTCGTCTTCTATAATAATCTTCCTCAGCCTTGATACATTGACATATTGGCCTGACATTTTCTTTGCTTTGGGAAACTGTCCCAGTCCTTTGTATATCAGCATTTTGGGTCTTTACCCACTGGATGCCACTTTCCCCTACCACATTATTGTGACAACCAAAAATGTCCAGGTTTACCTTGGGGGGAAAATCATCCCTGTTAAAAACTGCTAGTTGGTAATGTTAATAGCACCTATACCTTAGATTTATTGCAAAAAATAAACAAGATTAAAGTATAACCTGGATCATGGGTTGACGTGAGAATTAATTACAGCAAAGTTCCCAACAAATAGTAAATGATCAAGAAATGTTAGTTATTATGATTTGACTTAGGCCTTATTTTATGCTATAACACAGTAATATCCAAGTTCTCTTCCAGTTCTTATTTTAAGTTATTTCTGATTATATAAATATATAATTCCCTATAAAATCAATTGAAACTTTTTCAGCAAAGATCACTGAAATAAAATAAATGCAGATCATAATTTTTAAATCGTCCTGTAGACACTTATTTTTATATAGTGTAAGAAACATTGAGACATGTTTACCCTTTTCTATTCCATTTTATTTTTTTTATACACACACACACACACACGCATATATATAAAATATATATATGGCATTACAAATTGGATAAATGGGTTGATGCAGTATTCTCAAATGTGGTGTTTATATAGTGCCCCAAATCCAGAAACCCATAAGAAACACTGTGATGCTTTTATATGTCAGGTGATATAAAATGCAATAATTTACCATCTCACCCTCTGCCATAGATGATATCCTGAATTACTGAAGACAACTGCAACCCTAAAATATTTACCAGTGAAAGGCCCTTGAGACTGTAGGTTTTATATTTCATATTCTGTTTTATTGTTCACGTTCCTGTACAAGAGTATCAGAAAATGGCATTTCTTACTCACTAGGGCTGATAAATCTGATATCATCAATATAATGATCAATACTTTGCTCTTTGTAATTTTAAGACTTTTAAGGTTACTTCGGGTCATATTATAATGAAATACAATCAGAGCCCTGGGCAAGACAGCAACTGTGTTCTGTGGGCTATCCCTGGTGAATGAAAAAACCTTTTATCTTTCCATGGAGTGGATAGAAAGTGATATTTGTCAGATCATATTTGCAAAATCAATAGTAGAAGCTGCATTGAGCTGTTAAAATAAAGATACTACATAATCTAAATACACAACAGATGCATTTGGAATTACCATTTGCTTAGATTTACATGATTCCCCCATCATCCTCCATATTCAAATTTTTTCATGGGTCATTCTAGTAAATTAAATGGAATATGATAGGGACTTCAACTCCTGCATTCCTTTTTATCTTTGAGAATGTTATTATTGCTGCCATCTAATTTGTTGCTGATTTTCTATTTTCATTACTGGGTAGACAGCTTTTATTAGAGAATGTGATGGTTAATTTTATGTTAACCATTTATGTTTTATTTTACCATTTCCTATTCCATTTTATGTTTTATTACTTTTATATATAAGTTTTCCTTGACTGGCTTCCAGGATATCCAGAAAACTGTGAGACTGATTTTAGAGGGACTTAGCATTTGAATCAGTAAACTGAGTAAAGATGATCTGCCCTAATCACTGTGGGCAGGCATTATGCAATCTTTGAAGGCCAGAATAGAACAAAATGTCAGAGGAAAGCCAAATTTGCTTTCTCTTCTGTAACAGCGATATCCATCTCTCTTCTCCTGAGGAACTCTACGTTTGTGAACGTTTGGATGCTAGGACTTACACCACTGGCTTTCCTGATTCTCCAGCTCGCAAACGGCGTATATCATGGGACTTCTTGTCTTCCATAATTGTGTGAACCAATTCTCACAATAAGTTTTCTTTGTCTATCTCTCTGTCTCTCTTTCTTGTTCTCTGTCTCTATCCCTCTGTCTCTCTCTCTTTCACTGTGTGTGTGTTTGTGTGTGTGTGTGTGTGTGTGTGTGTGTGTGTGTATATCCTATTGATTCTGTTTCTTTGAAAAGTGCTTCCTAATACAGGAACTTTTGCTTGGTCTTCCCTACCATAATTGATCTTATTCTACATTTCAGCAAACCAATGCAGTTTCTGTAAGTTGCTATGTTTATCATTTCACTTAAGTCCTCTATGACCAGGCAATGAACAAAGGGTACTTTAACAGAACCATTAGACTAATGTGGATCAGAAAGCCATTTATCAGCTGATCCCTGAAAATTCCTATTATAGTAGGTATCTTAATGGCATTTTTGTGTACCCTGGTATCAGTTGCTATCTCAGCCCTGTTATTTAAAATTTCTTGAAAGATCTGGTGCAACTATCCCTAATTATAATAGTATCTTTGGAGATGCTTTTGGAAATTTATTATTATATAGGCCTGCTAAGATGATTAAGGGTTTTTTCTTAAAAGGACTCAATCATGAATTGTGCTTCCAATAAATGAATCAATGATGAAAACTAGGTGAGGGTTAATGATATTCCAATTTGTAACTGACAGCCTTTTCCTTGCTGATTTTTCATTGTATATGTTATTACGATTGACATATATCTATATAATTCCAATCCTCCTGGTTGTCATTTCACATTGGGTGTCCATAATGATAATTTTATCCACCCATTCTCTGATATAGGTACTAAATCCTGGTTTCCACAGTTCTTCAATTCTATTTCCTATTTAAGAAGCCCTGTTCAGTGGTAGTGTCTTCAATCATTAACCCTGCCCTAGAGAGGACAGACACTACTGAAATTCTCAATGATAGTATTGTCCCAATCACTAAGACATTTCTTATCACTGTTGTAAAGGGAAAGTCTTTTCTCCTTCCTGTGGAACATAGTCAACTGGTATGTTCACTAACCTTACATATCAGCCTGGCCCATTTTTTTTCTCAGCCTTTTTTACTCCTTCTTCAAAATGTTGTCAAAATAGTTTAGGATCTTCGTTTTATTTATCATAGGCCAACATTATTTCCTAAATTCAATGAAGTAAAGCAGAGTGTAAGGCTAACTTTGGGCATCTCTGTTAGCAAATCAAAAGGGAATGCTCCCATGTTAATGAACAGCTAATATATTTGACTCATTCCTTTGTCTTGCAAGCTCAACCTCCACCGCGTTTAGATGTCCTCCAAGTTTCTGCTCTTATTTATTTGGTAGGTTCTGCCGTATTTCAAGTAAATAATTCCATTCATACAATTGCAAGGAGAGTATTTATTCACTTGAATCTTGTTAGTAGATATTGAAGGGACATCAGAACTGATCCTGTAAAGAACAAGGAACGTTAAAAAAGACATCTATCTCAGGTTACGCCTTTACTTATTAATCAGCAATGGGAAGCTACACTTCTCCACCAAGAGCAAAGGTACCTACTGCTGCCAACCCAGGTGCTTCAGAGGAATCTGCTGGTTTAATACTTTCAAATACATCCACATAAATGTCTATACCAGGATTAAGAGGCTCGCTGCTTCTATGTCTATGATATTTTAAAAATCAGCTGTCTAGAGCAGTAACTTACTCATTAAAGCGTCTTTCATGGGCTTTCTCTAATTCTCTTTCACTTTCTTACTAATTTCTTGTTTCCCTTTCTTACATTCCTATGATAAAGGGAGATTCTTAAGGGAGAATCATTCTTATGATTGATACGCCTAATTTTCTGGGCAGCTTTCCTTCCAACTGCAAGAGACATGGTATCATTAAATACCATGATGTAAACCTTCTGTCGGTCACAGTGTCTTTATTCTAAGATGATAGTTGGCTAAGATAAGTCTATCAGTTTTTTTAAATCTCCTTTGGCAGTTAATGAGACAGGTGACACAAGTCTTACAGTTACCATTGCCTTTATATCTTTCAATTGCTAGAGCTGCTGCAAAAACTAGTGCTGTGCCCTTCCACTCATTATATCCTAAAGCACCATGGTAATTGGAATACTGAAGGAAGCCAGGACAACTATATTAGTCAGGGTTCTCCAGAGAAGTAGAATCCCACCCCCTACAAATATACACAAGGATTGGTAATATATATGATTATATATATCTGTATGTATATATAATCATATTATAGATATATAATCATACATACGATTACATATATAATTTATAAAATATATATTATATGTATATAATAATATATATTACTATACCATCAACTCTCCTGGTTCTCCAGCTTGCCAACCACAGATTTTGAGACTTAGTTTTATAGATATATATAAAACAACATGGATCTTAACTGTGGATCCACTTATATATGGATTATTTTTCAAGAAAACATGGATCAAAAATACAGTATTTGCAGGATGAGAAACTCTCATATAAAGAGTGTCAACTTTTTACATATGTGGCTTCTGGAGGGTTAATTGTGAAACTCAAGTATGTGTGAATTTTTTATCCGTGAGGGTCCTAGTACCAATCTCCAGCATATACCAAGGGGTGACTATACATGTATAAAGAGATTCATTATAAGAAATTGGCTTATGTGATTACACAGGCTGAGAAGTCCCAAGATCTGCAGTTGGCAAGCTGGAGAATGAGGAGAACTGATGGTATTGTTCCAGCCAGAGTCTGAAGGTAAGACAGCCAACAGGGTCAATGGTTTAACTTCCAGTCCGAGTCCAAGTGCAAAAGTGAGAGAAGTTTGCTCTCCCAGCTCAAAGACAGTCATTCTGAAACAGAGAATTCCCTCTCATTTAGGTCTTCAAGGTATTGGATGAGGCCCACCCACATTGGGGAATACAATCTGTTTTACTTAGTCTACTGATTTAAAGGTTAATGTCATCTGGAAACACCCTCACAGACTGATCCAGAATGATGATTAATTAAACATCTGGGTAGCCTGTGGTCCAATCAACTTGATGCAAAAATTAACCATCACAGTAACCTGGCCCTTTGCCATTAGCAGTGGGATCTCTGTTACACTGTGATTAGTGAATAATCCAAATCCAAAATTCCATGTTGACTGTCTGCTTTCTAAGGCCGCTTATGATATCAGCTAAGTAAATTCTGGTTTTCTCAATTAAAAAAACCTGAAACAAGACTTAGGTACAAGTAATTTACTTGTTTAGGGACCCCAGGAAATAGAGTGAGAGTATAAAAATTGAGACAGAGAAATAAAAAAAGCCAATAAAAAATCCACAAATAGACAAGTTGCTGCTGGAGGCAAATGGAACTTAATCCTGTTGCAGATGTATGGAAAGATTATGTAGAACAGAACTTAGTTTTCACACTGAGGGGAGAATGTTGGATACTTATATGAAAGCCTCTCTACCTCATTAATTGATTGTTGCTCCTACATTATATACTGGCATTCTCAACTTGTCCAGGATTAGGGCCAAGTATTCTCCCACCCTAAAATCAGTGAATACATGTAGGGAGAAATTTGGAAGAAGTAGCTAGCCATGAGTGAACATCTGCATGTGACCTATGACAGGGTAGGGAGTAATGCAGTTTTTGCAGAAAGCCAACAGCCTTTGCCACAAAGTTCTTTTTTCTTTGATGTTTTAGTGAACACACAAAATACTAAATCTGAAACTTAAAATTAAAAAAAAATTGTTTTCTTGTATTCATGTTCTCAATTATCTATTTCTTGAGTAAATTTTGCAACTTGTATTTACTTAGATTAAGATTCCTGGTAAGTAATATATCAAGTACAATATACCAAAATAAATTTATATTATGATTCTAGTGAAAAGGTAAATGTATATGTACATACATTCAGAAGTCTGGAAGGGTGTTAATCCTTTAACAATGGTAATAGTTTGCCGATATGATTTCAGATAAATTTTCCTATACATTTTCATACACTTTCTTCAGCAACTCCAGGAAGGGCAGAGAGCTTTGATACTTACTTCATAGACACTTCATAGCAGGTAGACTTGCCTTTTGGCAAAAGCTCTTATTCTACTCTTTCCTTCTTATATATAATGGCCAAAAGTGAATCAACTGTTTTCCTCACATAGAGGTCCTGAAAGATTTACAAAATTAAGTATTTTTTTCTCTTTGCCTAGCTCAGTATACCTGAAGAATGTACACTGGGAGGGAGCCCAGAGTCACTAACTAAATCCAGGATGGCTCATTATCTGCCTGTTTTCTAGACCTTAACTTTAAGAGAAAGGTGTCAACCTATTAATGCCTTGGAGATACTAACGTATATTTAGAAAAAAAATATCATGGGTTTGCTCTACTTTCATTGTGGCCCAATAGGTATTTTGCATGTCTTGGTTATAAGATATTTCTGGTATGCAGCTATTTCTAGTGCAAGTGTGTTTTCCCTATTTCTATAGTATGTGTTGGAGGAGAGTGTTAAAGTAGTTTTCTCTGTTCCATAGGTGCTTTTGAGTTGGTTTCTGGTACTCCCAACTTGCCTGAAAGGATGCAGGTTTTCATTTCCAACCAATAGTACCATTCAATGTCTCTAGAGACCCACCTTACATACAAGGACCTACACGTCTTGGGCCATTGATGAGGGAGTTTTCTAGAGCAGTTAGGCAGCAGAAACTTCTTTGAGAACAAAAATTCATCATCCTGATGGAATGTCAGTAGGTAATATGCAGGATAATGTCAGTAGTAAGTCTTCATTTATGATAATTCAGGTGACTTCCAGATATAAACAACACATAGTTATCACTCAAATAGTGACAGAATTTTTTCCCACATTGACTTTTTCTCCCAAGCAGAGCCCTGATGGCAGCAACTAGTGTTGCCTAACTTGACAGAGATGTGCAGTCTCTTGTAGACAATCCGTTAGTTCACATTAAACCTCCTGCTGAAACTGTACCACTCATACTGGATAGGAAGAAAATAAAAGTACATGGTAATTACTTTCAAATATTTTTCTTTAATATTGAGCCTAATAACCAGAATAAAAATAAAACCAATATTTGAAAGTCTTTTATATTTTATTTTACCAAGGCAACATTGTCTACTTTTCAGGGCAGATAAAAACATTCTTAACAAAAAATGGAGAAATTCCAATGATTTGGAAATGGTGGGGATGGGGCACTATGAAGGCTGGGGAGAGAAGTATTGTTCAATATGTTAATACAGTTTCCTTTCAAAACTAGTATTAAATTTGTTATTTTAGCATGTTAATGAAAACCAGTGAAATATTTGGCTGGGCACCAGTGAATATTTGGCTGGGCATGCAGTTGCTCATGCCTGTAATACCAGCATTTTGGTACGCCAAGGTGGGCGGATCACTTTAGGTCAGGAATTTGAGACCAGCCTGGACAACATGGTGAAACTCTCTCTATACTAAAAATACAAAAATTAGCCCGGTGCGGTGGTGTGTGCCTGTAATCCCAGCTACTCAGGAGTCTGAGATAGGAGAATCCTTTGATCCCGGGAGGTGGAGGTTGCGGTGAGCTGAGATTGTGCTGCTGCACTCCAGTCTTGGCAACAAAGTGAGATTCCATCTCAAAATAAAAAAAAAAATAAAAAATAAATAAATAAAAAAGACATATTTACTCTGTTGCCACGTTTCAGTTTATATATATTCTTTTATATACAGATTCTCTATTACCATTGACATATAATAATTTTCAAAGAATAAAAATTTCACATACTGATCCATTTTTAAAGAATTAACAATATTAACCTGTGCATCTGGGCACTATAGTGAGACTGTCTCTAAAAAAAAAAAAAAAAAAAAAAAAAATGCCGGGCACAGTGGTGCATGAGTATAGTGTCTGCTACTCCAGAGACTGAGGTGGGACGATCTCTTGCACACAGGAATTCCAGCCCCCAGCGAACTAGGATCACACCACAGCAGTGCAGCCTGGGTAACAGAATGAGACCCTCTCTCCCACCCCACAAAAAGAATTAGTAATATTAACCTGGAAAACAGAGATACAAGAGAAGGTACAATACTTACACTCAGACTATGACATTATCTTCATTATATTTTATTCTGCGTAAAATTTTAGTCTGGTTAAGAACAAACTTACCGTTTGTATGATATATAGTATATTACACACATTTTCTATTCAATGTTAAATAATAGAAATGATCTAACATCCATTTTACTGTTTTCAAAATTATTAAATACAAATTGGCAAATTCTTTTATACACTTTTTAAAGACTAAAAAATAATTACAGAAGAGTTTCTGGTATTTCTTATCTGGGCTATTGAGATTTCCTTTTAATGTTTTGTGCTGTTCCTACTAAACACATAAGAACATCATGTGATATATCTGACACATTTCTTCCTCATTTGCTAATATTTGCTAATGGTGTTTAATAGTTATGCATATCTGTTTTCCAAGTGACATTTACTAATATGCTATATTCTTCCCCATATCCTGGTGGAAAATATATTTATCATTCTTGAAGTTACATTGAATATTCTTGGTCCCTAGACATCCCTTTTATAGGTGAAGGGCATCTTTCTCACTTTTAATTATGTTGTCTCTTAGGAGACAATTTCTTCTTCCCACCAACAGTTGGAACACTTGTTCTGAATGTACCATATGGTCCTTACTAGATTTTATATTTCTTCACTCTTGATTAATATTCCTGTAGTTTTATAATTGGTAAACATATTACATGCTGTCATGTAAGTTTAAATTATTGACCTCTAAGAAAAGCATTTGTAAATTTCATTTTTTTCTTTTGTTGTAAAATAAACAGCTCTCCGGGGAAATACATGCCTTTCCTGTAAGTGCCTTAGAATAAATCAGATACTTTGGAGATATTTTAATTTCAAATTTGAGAACCAACTTAAAGAATCTGTATTAATTAAAAATCTCAAATCCAGAATGACAGACTTAATTCTCCTTTTTTCATTGATTCTTGGATATTCTTGACTTTGATAATGGTACATTTGGGTCAGGCATGGTGGCTCATGCCTGTAATCCCAGCACTTTTGGAGTCTGAGGTGGGCAGATTGCGAGGTCAAGAGATTGAGACCATCCTGGCCAACATGCTGAAACCCTATCTTTCCTAAAAATACAAAATTTAGCTGGGTGCGTGATGGGAGCCTGTAGTCCCAGCTACTTGAGAGGCTGAGGCAGGAGAATCATTTGAACCTTGGAGACAGAGGTTGCAGTGAGTCGAGATCGCACCACTGCACTCCAGCCTGCGCTATAGAGTGAGATTCCACCTCAAAAAAAAAAAAAAAAGACATTTTATTTGTGTTTTTTATATATATAATGTTATGCATATACGTTGCTATATATGTTATATATAATGTTATGTATGCTGGTTTCCTGTATAAATAACATTCTGTAACTGTTATTTTTATTTAAAAGTCAAAACTTTTCTGAATGAATTCATTACTAAAGAGTTCTCACTCACACCCTCTCTTCTTCTTTTCTGATTGCTTTGTCTCTTACAGAACCACATATACAAAAATGCACACACATATTATTAACCATTCTGAAGAGTGCTATTGTCTATTTTTTTTTTTTACAAATAATGTTTTATTTTTAACCAGAAAAATCTATCACCTTAGATAAATATCTGATACATTTTTGTTGTAAATAACAGTTAACCTCAGCTGGCTTATTCTTATTTGGAAATTATTTACTGTCTGATACAATAGAAAGAAAGGGGTAAATTTGCTGAAAAGGTGAAGACAAATGTCTCTTTTCTTGTGGTTAAGTGGTGGTGTGAAGTAAATGCCTAAACTGTTACCCTTATGATGGCAGTGTTCATATATTGAATCATTGGCTGTATATTATGACAAAATGAATCATATTAATACAATAAACATATCCAGATGTGTTTTATTGTATTTATATGTCCTTTTCATACTCTCTATAACAGGATTTACAGTATAGGACAATGTTGGCAGTCAATTCTTAAACACCATAAAGGTGCTCAGAGCCACAAAAACTCTCTATCTACAACAGAATTGAACCCATCAAGTCTTCTTCCTTTTGGTAGATATACTCAGTCTTAGAAACCTGTGGAACTCAGTGGAATTGATGAAGAATTATAGTATTGACATCTCACCACTTTTTAGAATCTCAGAAACTCAATGTACTCATTACTGATTTGTGTTAATCATGTGTAAACTGGATTCTTTGCATAAAAATCATTGATTTTTCTTGCAAAGTGTTATGAACGACATGGTGGTGTAGGCATCAAAGAATGTAATGACAGACTATTTTCATGTTTGTTGAAAGCATGAATAAGAGAATAGATATGAAAGCTTTCAATGAGCTGTAATTGACTTACACTGAAAGTCCTAGTTTCTTTAAAACTAGGCATAAATATGTTTTGTTATGATACTTTTTGAAATTTTTCTCAAATTCATTAATTGCTTTCTATTTAGTAATCATAGCTTAAATAATGAGACTGAATCTCTGAGATGTTTGTGGAACTTTTCTGTGCTCATTAACATGAAATTTATAATCTGACTGACATTCACATTTTACATGTTTATGTAGGTGTTGGAGGTTGTGCAGTTCATGCAGTAAACACATATCTTAGAGATCACACTATGTTAACCATTTTTTTTAAATTCTAGTAATTTACAATAATTGTAAGCCATTTGTTTATATTACCTAGCAATGAACAGCATTTCAAAAGTGTACTTAAATTGACTACTGGGTGGGAGTTTAATTGTAAAATGTAATTTTCATTCAGGGACATAGTCACACTCTCTAAAAAATATGGAATAGAATATGAGAACTTTGAATAATCTTGGACAAAGATAAGCTATCATATAACTTTAGCAATGATATTATAAACCACCTAGGACTCAATAAAATATTAATACATCAATTCTATATTTAGATACACAAATGGAATCAGTGCACATTAGAAAAGTAGAATGATTTGTATCTTCTATTAAAACAGGTTAATTCTCTATGGAAACTAACAGAGTTCAGAATAGACCAAATAAAGTGCTCAAAGCATTAAAAAAAACACAGAATACATTTTTTAGATTAAAAAATATATGGCAGAGGAACTTTAATTAAATTTGCAACAAATAGATGCCAGTATTAAAATTTAATCTAAATAAAAAGATCAAAACGAAATATTCTACTTCAGAAATGTGACAATTAAATCTTAAAATGGGAGTAAAGTACAGTACAGCACTATTAATGAATGGAAGGGAAATTATCAAACCAGAAAAACCCATAGAGTCAAAAAGTAGGAATGGAGCTGACTTCTTCTCTTAGTGCATTCAACTTACTATAACAAAATGACCATAGATTCAGTGACTTACAGACAACAAACCTTTATTTCTCACAGTTTTGGAGGCTGGGAAGTCCATAATCGATGTGTAGGCAGACTCTGTTTGCTAAGGACCCAGCCCTCATAGATGGTGACTTCTCACTGCATCCTCACGTAGTGAAAGAACAAGGTGGCTTTCTGGAACCTATTTTATAGGGAAACTGATCCCATTCATTTAGGGTTTTGTCCTCATGACCTGATACTACCAAGTTGAGATTCGGTTTCAATGCTTAAATTTCAGGGGACACAACATTCAGACTAAAGCACTTGGCCTTCATTAGATGACATCATTTTATGTTGCAAATTTATGTGAA
The DNA here is from genome assembly GCF_030222135.1 of Aotus nancymaae. Lineage (NCBI taxonomy): Eukaryota > Metazoa > Chordata > Mammalia > Primates > Aotidae > Aotus > Aotus nancymaae. Next base: position 77,267,894 of record NW_026988425.1, read on the forward strand.
ATTTGGGTTAAAAAAATATTAGAACTAAGATTTGCATGATAGCTGAGCATCAAAATGCCTGAGAAGTCTGGACCAGCGTAAATGAGTCTAGTCCAGAAGCAAGGTGTTGATCTAGGTCCTAATGCATCTAGAGTTTCTGAAAAGTTAAAAATGTAATAACATCCATAAACATTCCCAAATAAATCATTCCCGATAATTATTGTTTATGTTGGATATATGTTCACAAATAAAATCTCAAAGATGAATTTAAAAATTTTCACAAATCTTTAATATCTTAAAAATATAATTTATAATTTTTTTTGGTTGAAGATTTTCCTTTTTCATGCTAGGTAATATTTGCTTGTTTTTATGCTGGAATTATCATTTTAAAATTAATGAACAAATGTCTTTAAACATTACCTTAAGGTCAGATATTGTTACTTCTCGCTACAAAGACCCAGGTTTAAAGTTGCTTAAGTTAGTACTTACTGTCTTTTCTCTCTAGGGATCTCTTAAAACTTAAGGCTTTGGACCTGGTTTCTTATTAAGATTTGACTGAAAAATAGCCATGAAGATTTTTTTTTTCCATATCTTCAAGGGCTGAAGATGTAAAAACACTGAGAAGATCTCTTAGAATTTAATCAAATGCATGTATATTTATAAAGGGGCATGAGAGGAAATATATTTTATATTTAATGTAATTAGTTGCTTGGTTAATCTTCAAAAGTTTGAATATAATGTATCCATAATGTGACATTTTGTTGGATGATTCAATGAATAATATGTTATGCTTATTACCTAAATATCTTTTAATAGGAATAAAAATGAGCAAGGACTAGAGAATAAGGTTTACTTACAAAATTGATTATAGAAAAATACAAATAACCTTCACATAGAAAAATGGCAAATGCAATCAATTACTGTTTTTAATATGGTGTCTAAAATGTGTAAAGTTTTTTATTATTGCTTTTCCCAAGTTTAAATATACTAATTCAAATTTTGTTTCTTAAGAACTTAAAAAAAAGGCTAGGTCTTTAGTGTACGGCAAAAGTTATATAATATCTTTCTTTATAAAACAGATATCTAATATTGGATATCTGGCTTTCCCATTTCTGGGAAAAGTGGTTACAAAACCTGCACTAAACCAGATAGATTATAGAACTTGCTATTTTATCCCCTTGCAGTCAACAACTCAGCCCAGTAATTTTCAAGGTATTAGATTTTAAGTCTTCAGTGGAGAGTCATAAAATTACTGTATTGATCGACATAGATTAGAGCTGTTATTGTCAGTATTTAGGATATTAAAGGGTTTCTCTTCTACATAGAGGAAGGCAATCACCTGTAAGTTAGAAGAAATGGAGCTCATTTATACAGTACAGAAAATAAAACTTCTCAGATGCATTATATTTTTCTATACTTACAACATGATATATGAAATTTAAATTTTTATTGCCATCTCTATTGATTTTATATAGATTATTTTTGAGTATATGAAGCAGTAACATAATTTTAAATGGCCAAACTGTACCAAAAATGTTGAAAGAGGTACCATTTTTCTTCTTCTTCCATTATATATATTTCGTTCTTACTTAATATTTCATTAAAAAAAATCTCCTTGGTCTCTGGTTTATCCTTCCTAGGTTCCTTTTTTAAAACAGTAAATTTTATTTGTATTTTTAAGCTATACAATATATTGTTAGAAAAAATATAGATAATAAAAAGGTTACTATACTGTGTGAGATGGTATATATGAAACAATTTAACATATATACCATCTCACACAGTATAGTAACCTTTTTATTATCTATATTTTTTCTAACAATATATTGTATAGCTTAAAAATACAAATAAAATTTACTGTTTTAAAAAAGGAACCTAGGAAGGATAAACCAGAGACCAAGGAGATTTTTTTTAATGAAATATTAAGTAAGAACGAAATATATATAATGGAAGATTATAATATATATATAATATATATATAAAATATATATATTATAATATATATATAATATATATATAAAAAGGTTACTATACTGTGTGAGATGGTATATATGAAACAATTTAACATATATACCATCTCAAATAGTTCCCCATTTTTTTGTACATGTGGCATGTGCAGCTAAAATCTAATCATTCAGCATGGATCCCAAACATAGTACAATTGTATTACCGATAGTCCTCATGTTGTACATTAGCTCTCTAGTCTTGTCTGTCCTATGTATCTGCTACTTTGTAACCTCTGACTTACATCTTGTCATTTCCTCACCAAACACCCACCCCTGGTAACTACTGTTGGGTTCTCTATCTCTGTATATTTGATTTTTTTTTTTTCTTATTCGATTTCACATACAAGTTGGATTATACAATTTTTTTTTCTGTGTCTGGATGTATTTCTTTCTGTTCAAATGAACAATATTTCATATTTGATTCTCTTTTTCACATGAAGAGTATCATACTGCAGATATTCTTTTAACACTTCACTTTTCCCTGAACAATATACCTTGGAAATCACTCTACTTTATTTTATAATAATATTTCCTGTCTTTTTTTAAGACTCTTTTATGTAAATGTACTATTATTTATTCAACTACCCTTCTATATAAGTGCATATAAGTTGTTTCTAATATTTCAGAATTATAAACAATGCTGTATTGGAAAAGATTGAGAACATTTATTTGTTTATGTTGGTTGTGGATCCCCACTAGGAGCACCTCTAAAGATTGCTGGGTCAAAGGTAAATGTATAATGTACTATAGTAAAATATTCCAAATTATCCTCACAAAGTTTAAACCGTCCATCTGCTTTCCCACCATCAATGTGAAAAAGCCTATTCTCAACCTTTTACTGAGAGAGCGTTTCATTATGTAGGTCGAATGTCCATGTTTAACAGGTGATACATATTTTTTGGATGTAGTTTTAATTCTCTTTTTTTTTTTATTGTGAGAGTGACCATTTTTCATATATGTAAGTGTTACTTTTATATGCATTTTTCAGCTGATCTGTTTATTTCTTTTATATATTTTTCTATCATTTCTATCAATTTTTGTTTTTTAAAATAATTTTTAATGAATTTTTAAAATTTAGTAATTATGTATTTAAAGTATTAGCACCTTTCATATGTGTTCTCACAGTTTTCAAGTTTATTTTAAATATTTTACATAAACATACAATAAAGTTGACCTTTTCGTATACATTTCTTTGAATTTTAGCCTATGTATAGACTTCTGTAATCGCCACCATAATCAAAATATACAACACTTCCATCAGCCCCAAAGTCTCTCTTGTGTTGTTGTTTTAGTCACAAACCTCTCTTTTCTCTAACTTCCGGCAACTACTGATTTGTTCTCTCTAAATACAGTTTCATTTCCGATAATGTCATATAAATGGAGGCTTGCAATTTGTAACAATTTGAAACTGGCTTCTATCACTCAGTGTAATGTATTTGAGATTTACCCATATTATTTATGTATCTTAATAGTTCATTAATTTTTATTACCAATCAGTATTCTATTATATGGGTGAACCATGGTTTAGTTATCTAATCACCCATTGAAGTACATCTTTGTAATTTTCTGGTTTGGGTAATTATGAGTAGAGCTGCTATTAACATTTGTGTACATGTATTTGTGTACAAATGATTTTCATTTTCTTAGGGTAAATATGTAGGAGTGGAATTTTTGAGAAATATAATCAGTATAAGTTTAACTATTTAAGAAATTGCCATTTGTTTTCCAGAGTGGTTGTACTAATTGCATACCCAACACCAATTCATGAAAGGTCCAGTGGATCTGCATCCTCATCCACACTTGACATTATCAATGTTTTTCATTTTAACCATTCTAATAGGTGTGTACTAGTATCCCATAAGGTTTTAATTTGTTTTCCTCTAATAATTAGGGATGTTGAACATGTTTCATATGCTTAATTGCTCTCTGGGTTTCCCATTAGGTAAAGTATCTCTTTAAATCTTTAGCCCTCTAAGGTTAAAATAAGGTATACCCTATTCAGACACTATTTGCTGTCTGTCTTTAAGCATTGATTTTCTTCCCCCACCACCATGATTTTCTTAAGTATAAAATAAAGTGATTGACTAACACTTACTAGTTTTACAACAATATGAATATTGTACTTTATGAAAAAGGAAAATACTGCCCATTTAAACTAACATAGAAATGGTGATGTTCCTCATTTCTTCCCTCATTCCTTCTTCCCATGTGTAGAAAAAAACAGCTCAAGGTTATAGAACATCTCACTTATATTTAAACATTCAAAATCCAGCATAATGATGGCACATGGCAAGTTTTCAAATGTTGGTTGAATGGATCTACATAAGACAATCACTAAATTGGTCAATTCAGGTATTTCCTATAAAAGAAAATAATAATATATCGCCTCTTTTAATAAAACATTTTCTTGTGTGTGTTAATTCAAATTTGGATGTTAGCTAATATTTTGAAAGAAGCTAAGATGCAAAAGACATTTATAGTTCTCGCTTACGTCCATTCATGTGCAAATCTTCTACTACTTTGCATTTTTCTAGAAGGTGCAAATGCACAACAAATGTCTGCAATAAAAAAATCTAAAAAAGATGTGAATTTACTATTTTACGTTATTTGCTTATAAGTAGGCTTAAATGCAAATCTAGTTTTATTGCTAAATGACTTGCTAAAGATAAACTCTAATAAAATAAACCGCAGCAAATAAAATAACTAAATTAATGAAAACATAAATCCTTATAGCCATACTGAGACACTGAAATGATATGTTACACGTCAAGGAAGCAAATGATTTTAAACTTACATGTGTGTGCATGCAACTGTATTCATATTTCAGGATAATCTAGAAACTGCCTAATCTTATTCTAACTTTATAGACACAGATACCAAGTCATCAATATTTAATATAATAAGTTGTTGGGTCATCATATAAAATAACCTAGAATTACTAATTGTTCCTATGTGTCTGTAGGCTTGAAGTCCATCTTCTCCTTAGGTATTTTGAAAATACATAGAGCCACCTTTATTAAATCTTAAATATATCAGATTACATTTTAACATACAAATGATGTACAGAATGAAGGGTAAATTTGGTTTTATTATTGGAAATAAAGAGAAAACTACTAAAATAAACTTTTCTCCAATTTTGTAATTCATACTAAAATCTCTAGTGGTAGTATTGAACTTTTGATAGCCCAAGAGGGACATGACCATACAAAGTAATTAGGCAAAAAGAAAAAAAAAAATGCATGCTTAAGTAATAATTAGAATTTATTCTTACAACATAACTAGTATCAGAGTTCAAAAGTAAATCACATTTTAATTAACTTCTTAAACATTTGCATGCAATTTCAGTACAACATGATCTTCAAAGACATACTGCATCAGTATTCTTTAAATTTACTGAGGAGAGGTTTAATAAGTTTATGGTTATTATAAGGCTGGAAGTAATTGTTAATTACTTTTTCTGTCTTGCAACCTTTTAATAGTCTTCATGAAAATAAATTAATCCTTTTCTATATGCATGTGTTATCACCAAGCCCAGCAACTTACTGATTACAAGGATAAAACTGAAAGAATAAGAATAAAAGCTCCCATTAAAGATTCAATCCTCTTTCCTACCTCAATCTTTCATTCTTTTATTCCTGAATCTTGCACTAGGTGAAATAATTAAGACTTTAAAGTATTTTTCATTTTGTTTTGCTCTCATAGGTATCTGAATGTTTACAACTAAAGATACTAACTGTACCAGATTTAATAGTTATGTGTTAACAATCCTTTTTTTTTTAAAGCAGTATTTTTAAAAATCATGGCAGAAAAATCTTTACAACTTCAAGATTCAAAATGCATTTTTCTTTGCCCTCCTCTTTTCACCAATACCTATTATATTGTTCCTTTGCTAAATTTCACTTTCTTTGGCTAACTTAAAGTATGTGAATATACATTTGTATAGGTTTGTGTTTAAATAACAAAAGAATTTAAAGATAAAAGTCAAGATTTACTTCCTTAAAACCACTACATATGTTAAATAAGAAATTCCTGGACAAGATTCCCCTTCCCAAATGTGTTGTGGGGTTCCCACAGAAGTGTGATCAAAAATTTCTACATTTCAAAAGACAATTAAGATTCTGGTTGTGGTTAGAAAAATACGATCATTAAAAGCCATGTCATGAAGCAAATCAAAGAAAGAGGATAGTGAACATTATGAAACAATTTTGAAAATAGTTTTAAATAACTTGTTCCATTTTGTCAAGAGAAATATAGTTAATCTTGTGACAGTTTATAGCCCAAGTTTTGATTGATTTGGTTAGATCTGATTTGAAAGAAGTTTAGTAGAACCTCCTGCTTCAAGGTTATTGGCATAACCTTATTAAGGGTAGATCTTTGAGCAAGGAAAATTATTGACTAAAAAACTGTGGACCTAAAAGCTTGTAATAAAGGGAGTGTCATTTCAATCATTGGCGATGCAGCCCTGAGTGTCCATGGAGTATATTTTTCTTTAATTTAACCCACAAGAAGAATCTTGAATCAGCTAATTTTATTTAAAATGTGTTATAGTATCTATGGTCTAGAAATATATAATGAAAATAGACATCTACAATATTGTATTATAATAAGAAATATGTATTTGGTCTCTATCTCTGGTTCCTGGTATAGCACTTGTGATTTCTTTAGCAATATGAGTTCTAGATGCATCTTTTCTTTGATGTTTGATCTCTGACTTTGGTTTCTGATACAAAGCTCCTAATCTCTTAGCATTCTCTGGGTGATAGATTCTTTTGTTTCTATTAGGTGACTCTTGGTGGGATCCTGAATAGAGGCTGATTGCCAGAACAGCCAGTCATGATTAGAAACTGGGAACTTTTCACTTCAACTGCCTACCCTCATCTTCCAGGAGGGGTAGTTGGGCTAGATGTTGAGTTAATCATTGATCATGCCTATGTCATGAAGCTTCTAAAAATCCTGAATTAGATGTTGAAGGGTTTCCAAGTTGCTGAACACATGGAGGTACTGGGAGATTGGAGCCCCCCAGAGACGGCAAAGAAGCTCTCCATCTCATCCCATATACCTTATATTTGTACATTTTCATCTGAGTATTCATCTGTATTCTTTATAACATCCTTTATATTAATCCAGTAAACATAAATAAATGTTTCCATGAGTTCTGTGAACCATTCTTGCAACTGCTCAAGCTAGAAGAAGCAGTCATGGTAATTCTTGATTTATAGTGGTTGGTTAGAAATTCAAGTTATAATCTGGAATTTGCAACTGGACAGTGGAGTAGGTGGTAGTCATGTGGGAGTGAAGACTTAAACTGTAAGTCCTGTGCTTAATTCTCCACTAGTTAGTATCAGAATTAAGTAAGAAAACCATTTGGTGTCCAAGGAGGATTGGAGATTTGCTTAGTATAGAAAACCCATACATCTGGTCACAAAAGTGTTCTGTGTTGAGAACAATTGAAGAAGATAAAGCAGTTTATTTATGTATATGCAACATCATTTATGGTACTTATTTATTTTATACAGATATCCATGCATTTTGTATTAGTCCTTTCGCATACTGCTATAAAAAGCTGCTTGAAATTAGGTAATTCATAAAGGAAAGAGGGTTAATTGACACAGTTCCACATGGCTGGGGAGGTCTCAGGAAACTTACAATCATGGCAGAAGGTGAAACAAACATGTTCTTCTTCACATGGCAGCAGGGAAGAGAAGTGCTGAGCAAAGAGGGAAAAGCCCCTTATAAAACCAACAGATCTCATGAGAACTCTCTCACTATCGTGAGAACAACAGCATGGGAGTAACTACTCCTATGATTCAATTACCTCCCCAATTACTTCCCACCGAGTCCTTCCCACAACAGGTGGGGATTATGGAAACTGCAATTCAAGATGAGATTTAGGTGAGGACAAAACCAAACCATATCACACTTTAACCAAGTAACCCTATTTTATTTTTCAGATTTATAAAGTGCATCAGCACTCATATGCATACACACATATGCTCACACACATACACACATTTGAAAATAGGTTGGTACCTTTTCCCTCAATGATTCCTTAATTTTTTAGCGATATTAGGGATTTTAAGTTTCAAGAGATTCTGCTTTTCTTTTCTAGAATTTTCATTTATTTGAAGAAAGCTTCCAACACTACCTGAACTTATTTATGTGCAGAAGTTCCTCCTTTCTTTTTCTGCAAATCCAGGTTCTATTATTTTTCTTCTTCAGTAATTTAATGAAAGAAGAATTTTCTTGACAGTTTTGCCATAAATCTATAAATGCTGTCATCTACATCTACGTTTTTATCCTTGCCATATACCATGTCAAAGGTATTGCTGGCCAAGTAGATGATTGTGAATAGAGAAGTATGTGGGTGAGTGGACTCTGTCCCTGAAGCTAATCATATGCATTTTTAAAACCTGTGACATCAGTATTGTCTAGCATAGTAGTTACTTGCAGATCACATTGAGTGTGAGAGAAAAGAAAAAGACTGTGTTACATAAATATTGTGCCATAAATACTCCTCTGCTACAAGTATTTAACCCTCTTTTTGCTAGGGAAGGAAATGTAGGGCAAAGGATTTGATGTTTACAAAGTACCAGGTGGCAGCTAAGAAATGTACAAATACTTTCTATAGTTCATAAACAATTTTTTTTTTTTTGAGACAGAGTCTCGCTCTGTGGACAGGCGCCAGGCTGGAGTGCAGTGGTGCAGTCTCAGCTCACTGCAACCTCCGCCTCCTGCTTTCAAGCAATTCACCTGCCTCAGCCTCCCGAGTAGCTGGGACTACAGGCATGCGCCACCATGCCCAGCTAATGTTTTTGTATTTTGAGTAGAGACGGGGTTTCACTATGTTGGCCAGGATGATCTCGATCTCTTGACCTCGTGATTCGCCCATCTCGGCCTCCCAAAGTGCTGGGATTACAGGCTTGAGCCACCACGCCTGGCCCCATAAACATTTTTTTTTTTACATATACTATGAACCAAATCAAGCAAGATTTGTATTCCTCATTTTACTATGAAAAAATTAGGCCAAGAGAAATTTAAAATATTTTCTTTTACTTAAATGGAGAGTAAATCTTCAATCATAGAGAATATGTGAGTATGAATATGTGTACATTAAGTTGCAAAGAATTGCTGAGAGTACCAAATTTGGCATGCCCAATATATTTCATGGGGTGGGTCATTGTTAAAAGCTGGCATCATTTCTGTGGTTGTCTCATTTCTGGAGAGATGCTCAACATGAATTACTCTCTAGACAATAAGGGCTTATTCCAGTGGGCTCTTTCAAGGGCTCTTAAATGTCATTGTATTTGATTAATTTTATATTTTTATAAGATTTGAAATTATCCGAAGAGTGTCATAGTGCCTCCATTCCTACCTTAAATATCTATAATCTTATTACAATTTTGACAATAATACTTTTAAACTTTTTCAAGAAAACTATTTGGTGGTGTTTGTCAATTAACTTGCAAGACATTTATCTGTTTGAATATGTATACATTACGTATTAAAACATGACAATGAAGTATCATCTTAAGGCCTAATATCCTCAAATTGTATATACTCTAGTGACAAGGTGTAATCAGTAGTATTGTTTGTTAACAATTTAGTCATACACATACAGATGTGTGATGAATAACGACAATAATTTAGAATTAATTACATGTCTTCTATACAAATTTAAGGATAAATTCAGGATGAGCTCCATTTCCAACAGTGTTCATTAATGCGTTATTCAGAAACAGAAATTAATGGTGTTATTCAGAAACAGAAAGAAATAGCAATGCAGCTGCTAATACTTACATTTAGAGTAGAATAACTATGCACCATTAAGAGAAACCATATACTTTTTAGAAAGTAGCCTTACTTTTATCTAAATTATAACAGATGAACATTATTTAATGGATCAAACAATAAATTATTGTCAGAATACAAATATTGGCTGGCATTTGGTTCTACATGAATTAAAATAATTATATTTAACAGATTATTGTAATATATGTAGAGAGTTATTTTATATATACATTATATATATAAAATACATATATATTGACATTTTTGCCATAAATCTGTATGTATCTATATATGCCCTAATATATGTCTATATAGAGTTTTCTTGACATTTTTGCCATAAATGTATAATGCTATCATCTACATCTACGTTCTTACCCTTGTCATATACCATGTCAAAGATATTGCTGGACAAGTAGATGACTGTGAATAGAGAAGTATGTGGGTAAGTGGACTCTGTCCCCTGAAGCTGATCATAGGCATTTTAAAATCCTATGACATCAGTATTGACTAGCATAGTAATCATTTGCAGATCACACTGAGTATGAGAGAAAAAGAAGACTGTGTTACAGTTTTATATAATGTGTGTGTTACAGCCTTTTATATATATAATATATATGTGCATATATATTATATATATATATATATACAAAAATTTTTTGACAATGGTACAAAGACAATTCAACAGAAAATAATTCTTTTTAACAATTATGCTGAGACAAATGGAAATCCACAGGCAGAGAAAGAAATTGGATCCCTACCTTAATAAAAAATTAACTCCAAATGTATCGAAGACTTAAATGTAAGAGCTAAAACTACAAAATTACTGGAAGGAAACAGATGCTGCTATCTTCCTGACCTTGAATTAGGCAATGATTTTAAAGATACAATTCAAAAAAATCTCACGTATTCAAATAAAAAGTAGATAAATTGGACTTTACCACAAAGAATCTTTGGTGCTTTGAAGTATCATCAGGAAAATGAAAAGCCAATCTGCTGAATAAGAGAAAATATTTTTTAATTTTTTTTTCTATCTTGTAAAAGACCTGCATCCAGAAGATAGAGTTATTTCTACCTAACTCTAAAAGTACAAATGGCTGAATTAAAATAGGCAAAGTATTTTAATAGCCATTTCTTCAAAGATAAATAAGACTTGTCAATGTGTCTGAATAGCTGATTAACTTTATTAGTCATTATAGAAGAGCATATCAAAGCTACAATAAGATATCTTCTTATATTTACTAAGATGGTTATAGTAACAACAATCATAAGGTTGATACTGTGTTGCTGAATATCTGGAAAAACTGTATCCCTCATATAATGCTGGTAGCAATTTACAATAATGTAGTTGCTTTGGGAAAACAGCTTGGCATTTCTTCCTAAGTTAAACATGGAGTTACTATATAACTCAGCAATTTCACTCCTTGTTAAAAATGCTCAATACAATTGAAAACCTATGCCGACACAAAAAAATTTACACAAATGCTCACAGTAGCATCGTTCATAATGGTCAAAGAAGTGAAAACAAGAATGCCTATCATTTGATGAATAAATAAACAAAATGTCCCATAGCCACACAATGGAATGTTATTCAGCTATGAAAAAGTATGCTACATTCTAGAATAGTAATGAACCTTAAAAACATATGATTCGTGAGAAAAAAACCATACACAAAATACTACATATTCTGATTCCATCATATGAAATATCCAGAATAGGCAAATTTATAGGGACAGAAGGTAGATTAATGTTTGCCAGGGACTGGAAGGAGTGGAAAATGCAGAATAGCTATTAATAAATGTGGAGTTTCTTTTAGAGGTGATAAAGATACTGTGAAGTTAGAGAATGATGATGGTTGTAAAACTTTGTGAGTCTACTATTGTAATTTTACATTTTAAAGGAATGAATTTCATGGTATATGAATTAAATCTCAATAAAACTGACATAGAATATATATATATATATATAATATTATTAAGAAACTTGATTACTGTATCAGAAGTTAAAAGTATCTTGAGTTTCATGGAACAGAGTAAATTGTTTGCAGATGGAGTAACATATTAAGGATTCTTGTAAATTTCAAGAATGCAGAATGAATTGGATGTAGAAGAAAATAATATTTGGAGACTCTTCTATAACATGCAGTATTGTATCTTCAAATAAAATGATTGAATTATATAAATATTTTAAAATATAAAATTATCAAAGTATAATTACTGATTAGACATTGAATCTAAAGAATAAGAAGAAGCCATCTGTGATGTCGTGGTTTTAAGTTTATGAAAAGAAAATGGAAATGAGTTAAATTCCATAAATATAAACTTTACGGCCATCTGCCCATAGGTCACAACTAAAGGCAACAAGTTGTTTATTATTTTCTCTTTTTTTTTGTTTTGAGTGGTATTGATTTGTGTATAGACTTTGCAGATAAATTCCACTCTTCAATGGATAGTCCATTAGCAGCAGCCCACTTTTTGTAAAGTTTATTTTTTCCCTGGCAATAAAGCATTAAAGTCATAGCATAAGGCAGGACCTATTGAGCTTGGAGTAACACTTCATTACTGCATGTAGGGAGCAGTTTCTGTAAAAAGAATACCTAGTACAATTATAGGATAGGAAAATGTTGCCTTTACAAAAGCTGTTGCTGCTCTCTGAGAGATGAAGTAAAGGGAAATCTCTTCATTGTGACTGGACAAGTAATTTATGTGAATGTACAGTGAAGAAAAACCTGTTTTTCAAAACAAAGATACACACAAGACAAATCTTAAGATTCATGGATTTCTATTCAATAAGACACAAAACCAAAGGTAACATATGGGATGATATCCTGGGCTTTGATATTTACAACCTCTACAATCCACAAGGGACTAGCATCAGAAATTTAGAAGGAACTTTTGCAAATCAACTAATAAAACACAGAAAACAAAAGGAAATTGAGCAAAGAATATGAATATGATGAGAAAGTAAACCAAGCTAGAAAATTTTAGATGTAATTCAAACAGAATTAGTAAATTTACAGTAACAGAAATTAATACAACAATGAGATAGGAGATCTTTTAAGATCTGGTTGGCAAAAATGAAAAGAATACTAAATGTTGAGGATCTGGTAAATGACATTAAATCATAGCAGGATTGTAAATTTACTGTATTCCTTAAAATAAAATTTGCAGAACTTGATAAGATTAAGTAGCATAGGCGGGGCTTGGTAGCTTTCCTCTGTATTCTCAGCACTTTGGGAGGCCAAAGCGCTTTTGGGAGGCGAAGATCATTGAGGTCAGGAGTTCAAGACCAGCCTGGGCAACATGATGAAACCCCATCTCTACTGAAAATACTTAGCCAGGTATGGAGATGGGCACCTGTAATCCCTGCTACTCAGGAGGCTGAGGCTCAAGAATTGCTTGAACATGAAAAGCAGAGGTTGCAGTGAGCTGAGACCACATCACTGCTCTCCAACCTGGGAAACAGAGGTAAACTCTGTCTCAAATAAAAATAAAAATAAAATGAATGAAAGAGAGAGTGAGAGAGAGAGAAAGAAAAAGAAAGAAAGAAAGAAAAGAAAGAAAGAAAAAGAAGAAAAAGAAAGCAAAAGAAAACAAGAAAATTACTCCTAAGCATTTACCCCCAGAGAATGTCTCTTCCTGATATATAAGGTAAAATGGAGATGCAAATTCTTCATGATGGTAGAAATACGGGGAAATCTAGGTATCTATCATCCGGGGATATAATAAGTAGTTTTCTATATGATTATGCTATGGCAGAAGTTAAAATTGGCATAGAGCAAGTATGATTAATCTTAAACATGGAGTCTACTATTTTACCATTATAATAGAAGCCTTTGTTTTGTTTGTTTATTAGATTCACTTGCTTTTTTGTTGTTGTTTTATTGATCTTTCCCTTAAATCACTTAGTAGCTTTACTATGAGTATTTGACTGGCATATGATTTTATTATCTTTTCTACTATCATTATTTTGTATCTTCATTTTTATAGTGTCTTTTAAAATATAGCAAATTTTAATCAATTTTTCTGTTTTAATCAATTAATTGTATTACTGTTACACTTGCATATTACTCAGGGCTCTTCAGAGAAACGGAACCAAGAAAATATATATAAATATAGAAGATGAGATTTATTATGAGACTTGGACATGCAATTACAGAAGATAAAAAGTTCCAAGATAGGCCGTCTGCAAGCTGGCAATCGAGGAAAGCCTGTGGTGTGGTTCAGTCAAGTCTGAAGGCCTGAGAAACCAGATAAGTGGATGATGTAAGGCCTGTAATCCAGATGCCTGAAAACAAGGAACTCCAATGTCCAAAGGCAGGAGAAGATGAATGGCCCGGCTCCAGGAGAGAGGTAATTTGCTCTTCCTTTGCCTTTTTGTTCTGTGCAATCTTCAATTAATTGCAAAATGCCTGTTCATATAACTGAGGGAAGATCTTCCCTCATCTTTCTATTGACTCATGTTAATTTCTACATGATACCCCTTCACAAACACACCCAGAAATAATATTTTATCAGCTTTCTGAGCACCCCTTAAGCCTATCAAGTTAACATAAAGTTAATCCTCACAATTTATATTTATTAATGCATTTAATTTGTAGTTTCTATTTTATCTGCTCTCTTTTATACTTTTCTCCCTAAACATTTGATGTATTTTCTCCATTTTCTGCATTTTTAAAACTGGTTGATTTCTTATTTCACTTTTTTCTCTACTCACTTAAAAACTACATACCCTATTTCTATCAATTGTGTTGTTAAAATTTTTAAATTCCTATTTGACCAGGTCCAAGAATAATCATTATTACTTCCCTTCTCCTAAAAAACAATGATCTTAAATGTTTCTGTGGGCTATGCTTATACTTATTCTGTGCTGTAGTTTATCTTTTTTGATTTACTTAAACTTTTAGACATAAGTATAATAGTATTTTACTGATGTCGATATTTAATTCATATTTACTACTCTTCTTTCTTACAATTTCTCTGCATCCCAGGACTATTTTTATGTATTGCTATTTTCCTGCTTTCTGAGGACGCAATTTAGAATTGAGGGTACTGTTTTTTGGTACTCTAAATTGCTTGAATTCTCTCTAGTTTGGCATAAAATTAATTTTATTTATCCTTGTTAAGTAAGATTAGTAGAGAAATCAAAATCTGAAGATTCATAGAAGAGAAAATCCATATGGTCATCTTACTTTTTTTGGAAAAATGTTTTAAATAATATTTAATAACTATTTAGGATTTTTAAAAACAGAAAGCTAGAAAGATAAGAAAACAATCTGATAAAGAGTATTGTACCAAACCCCCCCAAACTATAGCTAATACGCTAACCAGGTTTGTTTTCCTTATGCACGGTAAACTAATCACTGTGATGACTGGTTTTTCAAAAGAGAAAACATTTATTCACAAGGCACCCAAGCAAGAAGGCAGGAGTTCTTAATCCACCTGCCTGAAGATAAGGCTTGTGAATATTTATGAATTAGAAAAGCATTGTGATCTAAGACAT
Organism: Aotus nancymaae; assembly: GCF_030222135.1. Classification (NCBI taxonomy): domain Eukaryota; kingdom Metazoa; phylum Chordata; class Mammalia; order Primates; family Aotidae; genus Aotus; species Aotus nancymaae. The sequence continues at coordinate 77,283,166 of NW_026988425.1, forward strand.
GAGGAAAGGTAATTGGCAGTGGGGAAAAAAGAAGTTATCAGTGATCTGTGCAAGCATAGTTGAGATTTATGCCATTTCATAGGACACATGTTCAGAAAATGACAAGGTTAGCATGATCTAAGTGCGATGTTTTCAACCCTGTGACATCAAAATGCCACATCTTAGTCGTTTGCACAGATCCACTTGAAGGTTTGGTGGTCTCAATCTGTTTGAACTGAACAGCAGCTCTCCCAAAATTCCTGAAAAACTGCTTAAAAACCGTTACCATGGTGACATATGCATGTTATCTATAAAAAAGTCAGTGAAGGTTAAGTTACGACATTCAGTGGTATGACCTTCAGCTATATGTAAAAAAAAAAAAAAAAAATTAGCAAAAATCAAATGACCAAAATCATAGTCAATGGGAAAAGACTACATGACTTGCCTCTAAGATCTAGAAAAAAGACAAAGCTATCCATGAGCATTACTTCTATTAAACACTGTTCTGTAGGTTATAACAAGTGCAATAAGGCAAGAAAATGAAATAAAAGTTAAGCATATTGAAAGTAAATTTTTTTTAAATTACCTTTCTTCACAAATGACATGATTATCTGCATAGAAAATCATAAGAAAAATCACAAAACAACTTCTAGATCTGAAAAGTGAGTTTGGTGTTATAATTCACATAGAAATCTATAAGATTTCTGTATATTTGCAATAAACACCAACAATTAAAAATTTTAAACTAACACCATATACAATAGCATCAAAAATGAAATACTCAGCAATAAATTTAACAAAATATATGAGATATTTTACACTTACTTTTACAAACATTGCTGAGACCAGTTTTAAAAATCCTACGTAAATAAGAAAATATACTATGTGTTTGGATTGAAAGACATATAATATTGTCACAATAAAAATTCTCCCCAAAATGATTTGTAGACTTAATATAATCCCCTCAAAAATTCCAAGAAGAAAATTTAGAAATATTAAAAAGCTAATTTTTAATTTTATATAAATAGGCAAAACCCCAGAAAAGCCCCCAAATTTTTGCAGGTTGAAAAACAAGGCTGGAGGACTTACATTACCTGATTTCAAGACTTATTAGAAAGACGCAGTAATGACAGTTCACAGAAGAATGTACCTGTAGACTAAAAGTCTGCAGTGGAGAGGCTAGAGATAGAATTACACATACATGACACATTTATGATTGACAATAATAAAGGTGCTGCAGTAGCTATATAGCCATATGCAAAATCTTAAGCTTGACTTTGTCTCATATCATGTGCAAAAAATAAAACTTATATTAATTATCAACCTAAACTTAAAATGGAAAAACTATAAAAGTATAACAAATAAAAGTTTTCCATAAGAAATTTTTGTGAATTTAGACTAAGCAAAGATTTCTTAGTAGAACAGAAAAGGCATAAACTATAAAAGAAAAAAATTACAAGTGAAGCTTTATCAACAGCAAAACTTTTTGAGACAAGGGTAAGAAAAGAAAAGTCAACCCAAAGACAGGAGGAATATGTTTTTTATAAACATGACAAAGGATTTCTCTATAGAATATACAAACAACCATTCAAACTTAGTAAGAAAGGGAATTAAATTATAATAAGAAATTTCAATTTGATTTTTAAATGACCAAATGATGTTTAATAGATACTTTACAAAAAATATCACAGATATTATCAAACACATGAAAAGATGCTCAGCATCTTTTTTTTATTCATCATCAAGGAAATGCAAATTAAAACCATAGCAAGATACCACTGCAAACACACTGTAACAGAAAAATTAAAACTACTGAAAATATTAAATGATTGAAAAAGTGGGAAGTAACTGGAACTTTTATACATTCCTGGTAGAAATGTACAATATTACATCCCTTTGAAAAACAATTTCACAGTTTTAAATACACACACACACACACACATACACACACAGGCACATAAATGAAGCAACACCATCTAAGAGAAGTGAAAATATAAAATGTTCTTTATTCCCAATAGCCAGAAACTGAAAACAACCCAAATGTATAACAAAATGTGAATAAACATATGTGCTTGTGTGTGTGTGTGTATGTATGTGTATCCACACACAATGTAGTGCTACTTAAGAATAAGGATGATTAAACCAGTCATCTACACAGCATAGATGAATCTCAGTAATATAATTAATACTGTAAAACAGTTGTCCCCAGATGTTTTGGCACCAGGAACCAGTGTCATGGAAAATAATTTTTCCACAGATGGGACATTAGGAGGTTGTTTCAGTATAAAACTTTAGATCATAAAGTTTGACTTCAGATCATTTGGCATTAGATTCTCATAAGGAGCACACAACCTTGCAAGCACAGTTCACAATAGGCTTTGCACTCCTATGAAAATCTAATGCCACTTCTGATCTCACAGAAGGCAGAGCTCAGGCAATAATGCTTGCTCATCTTCTGCTCATCTCCTTCTGTGTGACCCAGTCCCGCTGGATCCTTAGAGTGTCACTTTGCCAGCCAGAAACCTCTGTGGCCAGTGAAATCTTTTGCTTGAGTATTGCTCGTTGCTGCTTGGCTCATTCTGCACATTTGACCTGGCAGGCTGTGCTCAGGTCACACTACCAGCCCGAATCCCACATATGCTGAGGGCAAACCAGGTGCAAAGTGGCAAGGGTTATGTGGGCAAGGGAGTGGGGTCTGACAACACTGTCTGGCATACTGGCTGCTGTAGAAGGGCAGGCAGCTCCAGGCATCAGCATAGGTGCTGTCTCCATGTGAGGCTGTCGTTGGACCAGATGTACCACAGCCAGCTTCAGTTTTGGGCATCCGCATGTGGATGAGGGGAATGTGGTGGCACCCAGAAGCTTGGAGACACCAGGAACCACAGAACCTCAAAGAGGGTGTCACAGCCCTGGCCCTGAGAGCAACTAGGTCTGGGCTCCCTGAAGGGCTACAGCTCTTCTCTCCTAGTCACATACAACACAGCAAATGGGAGAGCCTGTTTCAGCCCTGTGTGTGTTACAGCTCTTTCAGTCCTGCCATTCAGTGAGTCCAATATTCTTGTCCTGCATCCATGAAGAATGAGGTACATAGACAACTGGAGCTGAACAAAGCCAAGAGGCGTTTTGTTGAGTGAACAGCTCTCAGGAGACCCACATTGGGTAGCTCCTTTCTGCAGGCAGGTCACTTGATCTGTGAGAGTCTGGCTGGGTCTGGGGGTTTTATGCGCTCAGAATGGAGGAAGTGCATGCTGAGTGGTCCATGTTCAGCCATGCACAGGTGGGGAAATAGCACAAGTTCTCACTCTAGGATGGGAGTTCCACCTGGAACTGACAGCCCAGCCCCAGGCTTCAGACCATCCCTGGATTGAAGGTGAGGCTTCACCAGGGACCCACCCCTGTCTGCCTCTTGCTGTGCTCAATTATGTTGTACATGGTGACCAGACTGTTCATGGTTAGAGTTGCCTGGAGATCTGTGCCAAGCTGCCGTCAGCTCCCCCTCAGCTTCCCTCATGTCCAGAGGGGGCTGAGGCAGCAGGGGCCTGGTATGTCAGTGTCGCCTCAAACATGCACACACCCGACTAGGTCAAAGCAGCTCCTGGACTCGGCCTCAACTTTGCTCTGAAAGCACTGGAAGTAGGGAGAGAAGCCTGGTAGTGGGAGCAGGCACTTCAAAGCCTGTGGGAGCAGGAGTCTTCCCAGGCCCCTGAGAGTGCAGGGATACCCAGGTATATCCCTTAGATTGTAGTCTTCAAGTTTTGCCTGATTTATATATATTTTTTACATTTATGTAGCGACATTTATAAAATGCAGGGAAGGGGTGACTAGTCATTGACAGGAGAAAAAAGATTAATGGACATCATAAATGAAGAAAAACATAAAATAATATTAAAAATGAGAGAATTTACATTGACCAGTGATGATTGAAAGTTTCTGTAACTAAAAACCAATTAAAAGAATTAAGACTTTGGGAAGCTGAGACAGGTGGATCATCTGAGGTCAGGAGTTTGAGAACAGCCTGGCCAACATGATGAAACCCTGTCTCTACTAAAAATACAAAACATTAGCCAGGCATTAGGAGGCTACTAAAAATTAGGAGGGTATGGTGGTGGGCTCCTGTAATCTCAGATACTCAGGAGGCTGAGGAAGGAGAATCCCTTGAACCTGGGAGGCGGAGGTTGGAGTGAGCCAATATCTCACCACTGCACTCCAGCCTGGGTGACAAAAGCTAAACTCTGTCCAAAAAAAAAAAGAATTAAGAAACATCTCCCAAAATAAAAAAGACATGTCAGTTGAATGATTGAAGAATACATTGTACATGTATGTAATGAGCTTGGAGTTTTCTGGCCCTCAATCATTTGTCATGTCACATATGCAAACCATACTTACTCAGATTTACTTATTTATTTATTTATTTTGCAGATATAAGTCAGTACAGAGTGGTTTATTTGCACCGCCATGGCTATATTACTTGCAAAAAAAATTAGTTATTTTAAATTCTATTATCTTTTTAAAATATCAAATATGAGTGCCTCTCATCTGTAGTCATCATACTATGCCTAACAGTGCTTGGCCTCTGATGGGATTCAACTCATTGTGAAGTAAGGCAAGTAATAAAGTTAAATTCAGACCACTAAATCTTTATAAGAATTATTTGTCTTAGAGTTATATATTAAGTTCTTGCTGAGTTTGGATGATCTGTGGGCACCTGTTGGCACATAGAGACACATTTGTCTTCTTATCTACTTTTGAGCCATTCCAAGTGGTTGGTGTTTGGCTTAGATTTCCTGCCTCATGCCTCATGTTCCATTTGTATTAGGAAGCATTACTCTAATCCCGCACTGAAACTAAAAGGATCCCTACTCCCAACCACTCTCTTTAGAGGAGGGTATTATAGTTAATACAATATTTGATAAAACTGTGTTTAAAAATGGCTCCACCATTTTATATTTTTCCAACAATTGATGTTGATTTTAGTTTCTCCACATCATCATCAACACTTGTTATTGTCTGTATTATTTTAGCTGCCTGTGGGTATGAAAAGGTATCTCTTTGTGGTTTTAATTTTTGTAATGTACATGCTTGTTTATTTTGAATGATCTGAATCCCAAATAAATGATATTATTTCTACCTGGTTTTCAGGGAAGATACTTAGTTTTGCAGCTGTTTTCTAGATTTTTGCTAATGTAATATAACAGTCTCAATAGAGGGACTTACCCAAAATATGCTCAACTTTGTCACCACCCTTTAGCTTTGATGTTCCAGACTACTTGGCTACAGTCAGGTCAGTCACCCTGCTCAGACTCAACTTTCTTGTCAACTTAATCTCAGGTGCTAAGGTTCTTTATAAGCAAGTCTGATAGAAGTTATATACATATCTGGTTTAACAACAACTGACTTTTAATAAAACATTGACTATAAAAGCAATTAGCTTCTAGCAGTGGGTGCGGTGGCTCATGCCTGCAATCCCAGTCATTTGGGATGCCGAAGCAGGTGAATCACCTGAGGTTGGGCGTTTGAGACCAGTTTGGCCAACGTGGTGAAACCCTGTATCTACTAAAAATACAAAAATTAGCTGGGCATGGTGGTTGGGACCTGTAATCCCAGCTATTTGGGAGGCTGAGTCGAAATAATCACTTGAACCCAGGAGGCGGAGGTTGAAGTGAGCTGAGATCCCACCATTGCACTCCAGCCTGGGCAACGAGTGAAACTCCAACTCAAAAAAAAAAAAAAAAAAAAAAAAAAAATTAGCTGCTAGCATTGCTGGCTTTTAACAAAATAATTCATTCAGATTTTAATGGAATTTAGTAGGAAATTATTCAGAGAAAATAAATATCAATACATATCAATACATAAGTGAAAGTATACTTATGTCAGAAAAGCTGTATCATGTATAATTAATTGTATTTTACAAATGATAATCTTTGATAGATTTTTAATTAATATGAATTAAAATTAATTTAGACAATCAGAAATGATACATTTTATAACTATGTCCACATATTTAAGGCTACATTTTTTGAATTTTAAACTTTGCAAACTGATTGAGATAATAGCTGGAGACTCAGAACTACACTGATAGCAGATTTCTTCCAGACAATAGAAGATTGAAGAGAAAATTTATAAACAAATATATAATATTGAAAAAATGGTCTTAATTACACTGAAGCAAATGCTACACAGACTTTTGTGACTATTGTTATAACTAGACTTACTCTCATTTGTTTATCTCTGGAATATTAACCCAATATTCACTACAGCTCTCTGAAGCTACATGACTGAGAAGACATATTAGATGATATTGTACATAGAAACAATAAATATTTTTGAAATGAGGAACAATAACTCACTATTATAAAACTGTTGAGGCAAATTGATGCATAATGTTTTATGTGAACTTAAACATTTGTAAGAAGACTTAAAAATGAGTCTCTCTTAATGTATAAAATGTATTTCGTCCAAATAGAAGTAAGATTCCAAATGACTGATTAGTAAAGCTACAAATGGATAGAAGAAATAAGTTCTGGTGTTCTATTTCATAATATCATGACTAGTGTTAACAACAATGCATTGTATATTTCAAAATAACTACAAGTTTTTGAAATTGAATGTTCTCATCACAAAGAACTAATGCACGTTTCAGATGAGGAATATGCTAATTTTGCTAGTTTAATCATTACACAATTTATATATGTATTGGAATATCACATTGCACTTCATAAATATGCCCAATTATGTGTCAATCATAAATATTTTTAAAAAGAAAGGAGGTCAAACAGTAAGATTGGTAACATATTCAACAGGCAGAACTTTTAAGATTTTCCAGCATCACCAAACACAGGGAAATTCTGAAAGTCATTTCACCATGCCTATAGGAGGCATCGAACTATAAATTAGTCTAAAAAATTTAGTCAGTTGAATGAGAGATTGGTATGATCCAACAGTCTTTGGGGAATTACTGCAGAAGGAAGATATTAAGATCCAGAAGGTGGTGAAGTGGAATGAAGGACTGCAACATTTTAGTAAAAGTAGCGGCAGCAGCCAGAGACAGCTTCATGCAGTAAAACAAAACAGAAAACAGTGTAGTGAAAAGAGATTTAGCAAAACCCAGCCTTTCGTTTTCCTTTCCTGAGTACTTACTTATGTGATATATTTTCATAGAAGAGGTAGGTAGGACCTAGCAAAGAAACCTAACTAATGCATGCTCATCACCTCTAATATCATCCTACTCTGTCCCCAGATCAGTTTGATTACAACAGTAAAGAATGAGCACCCAGGCATTAGCAGACTGCATTTCTGGAAGCCAAGGATTTAATGAAAGTTCCTTTATCCGGAATAAAGCATCAAAAAACAATATGAAACAACAAATGCAAACATGCATTGTGAGGAAAAAACAAAACAAACAAAACTGCAAACACAGTGCCAGGTGACCCTACTATGTGTGAATTAGGATATTTTCTATCACCATTTCCACCATAGTCCTTTGCCTCCTTCTGCTAGTTACACAGGTCTTGTTTCTCTCCTTCCCTCATTTGCAGTTAGTTTTCTACTAGCATACTCTGTCTGATGGAATCCTTAGGATCTGGCCCTTCCACTAACTACATGTAGTGGTAGTGAATTCTTTAAGTTTGCATTTGGATGTAATCTCCGGTTATTAATCCATGGCCGATATTGCCATTACTGTGCAGATTTAGGTCCTAGTACTTCATAATTTTATGTTTTCTCAAGGTAAGTCTACATCTTTCCTACCACACCAAAAGCTTTTAAGTTCTTAAAGATAATACCTATCTCCACCACCAGCCATTTCTATGATGGCAGCAATATGGAACACAGCTTTCAATCTAGACCATCTTTTTCAAACCTAATAAAACACTTCCACAAATATAGTTCATGCTAATTAAATTAGCAATCTATCATTCAGTGCTTACCTATTTGTGGCTTATTCCATGTTGGGCACCTTTTCAGATACTGGAAATGCAAGATCTATGTGCAATTCTTATATTTAGGGAGTTCAATATTTTAAAAGATGGATAAGCATTATATAAAGAGTTACCAAAAATATTTAAAGAAAAAATAAAGTGATACAGAAAAATACAGGGTATTGAAAAATATAAACAAAGTATATTTTCTAGGGAGATAATATTCTCAAATCTAATTTTTAATTCTTATAACCTATGCTGTAGTGATGTTTTAATTAATTATAAACGGTGAAAAATGGCTAGTCAATCACCATTACACTTTATCAGTATACAGCGTAAATTAAAGAGATGGTGAGTATATGGTAAATTCTGTCTGTATGTCATGAATAATGTGTAAGACATCACAAAAAATAAATGTATTGAAACTGCTGTTTAATCATCAGCTATTACCTTTATTTTGTGTAAACCTAGGTAAAATATCAGGATTGTTGCTAAAATATGTATTACAAGAGAAATATGAATTCCCTATTTGGTATTATCATATTTTATCCAAAGATTTCTGAGTGGCTTAAAAACACTTTATATAAATTCATATCAATTTATTCTTCTTTTTATTCTGAAGTTATAGGATTATAAGCAGCAATTTTCAGCCTACCCTATGTTGCCATCTTGAGAACCATGGAGTGTAAATGCATATTTAAAACAATTTTATACTGTGCACTGCAGCAGCAATTTATTCCAATGATGTATCTCCTAATATAAAACACATTGGTGGATACCAGTTTCTGGTGACAATCGTTTTTTGTTTGTTTTTGTTTTGGACTTCTCTGGATAAAATTTAAAACGAGTTAACTAAGTGATTGTCCTCAACATTGTACACTTCGTCTATATGGTTGCTTGTTTTTTAGATGTTAAAAATACTTTTGAGTATGGTTTTTATATCACAATGGCAGAAAGTAGACTTGTTAATATGTAAGACAGTCTTTCTAAAAGAGACTGAGATCACCTAATATTCTATTAAGTCAGACTCCAAGCTTTATATATCTCATTTTTTAAGACATCAGTCTTTCATATTTTTTTCCCGAGAAAGGTTACATTATTTAAATGTATTGTTTAAAGGGATATTCTAGTTGATACTTATGCTATTTATTTGTGTGTGTGAGTATGGACGCATGTGTGTGAGTGCACACACATGCTAAATACACCCAATAGCTCTTATTTTAAAAATTCTAGCCCAGTCCCATGTTGAAAGCATTTCTCCTGTTTCTCCTAGTAATTCCACAGTTTCGTGCTTTACATTTTGTGTCTTTAATCCATTTTGAGTTGATTTCTGTATATTGTGAGGCGGGGGGTCTAGTCCCATCCTTCTGCATATGGATATTCCATTTTTTGAGCACCTTTATTAAAAGAGTTGTCTTTTCCCAGAGTGCATTCTTGGCACCTTTGTCAAAAATCAGTTGGTTGTAGGTGCCTGAGTTTATTTCTGGGCTCTCTATTCTGTTTCACTGGTTTATCTTTATTTTTGTGTTGTTCTGGTTACTATAGCTTTGTTTTGAAGTCAGGTAATGTGATGCCTCTAGCTTTTCTCTTTTTTTCTCAAGATTGATTTTGGTTTTCAAGGTCTTTTGTGGTTTCACATGAAATTTAGGATATATATTTTTCCTGTTTCCACAAGGAATGGTCTTTGGTGTTTTGACAATGATTGCATACATTTGTAGATCACTTTGGGCAGTATGACCATTTTAACAAGATCAGTGATTCCAGTTCATGAACACATAATATCTTTCAATATTTTGTGTCTTTATCAATTTCTTTCATCAGTGTTTTATAGTTTTCAGTGTAGATATCTTTTGCTTACTTGCTTAATTTATTCCTATCTTGCTATTTTTTTTTTTTTGGTGCTATTGTTAGTAAAATTGGTTTCTTGATTTTTTTAAAGATAGTTCACTATGAGCATATAGAAAATGCAACTGATTTTTGTATGTTTATTTTGTTTCCTGTAGCTTTATTGAATTTGTTATTTAGTATTTACTGTTTTTGTAATAGATAAATGAAATTGCATCAAAATAAAAACTTTCTGCATAGCAAATGAAACAAGAGTGATGAGACAAACTACAGAATGAGAAAATATTTGCAAACTGTATATCTGACAAAGAGTAAATATCCAGGCCATATAAGCCACTTAATAGCAAAAAACTCAAATAACTTGATTAAAAATGAACAAATACCTTAATACACATTTCTCAAAAGAAGATATATAAATGACTAACTAGTATGTGAAAAAATGCTCAACATCACCGATCATCATGGAAATGCAAGTCAAAACCACAATGAGATACAGCTTACTCCAGTTAGAATGCCTACAATAAAAACAAAGTAAACAAGTATTGACAAGGAAATAAACAAGAGAGACCCCTTAGGCACTATTGGTGGGATTGTAAATTAGTACAGTCATTATGGAAAACAGTATGGAGGTTCCTTAAGAAATTAAAAATAGAATGACTATATGATCCATCAATCTCACTACTGGACACATATCCCCTGAAAATTGAATCAGTATTTTGAAGAAATGTCTACACTGCCATGTTTATTTCAGTACTGTTTATAATATCCAAGATATAGAGTCAACCTAAATATCCAACAATGGATGAACAAATAAAGAAATATGATGTGTGTGTGTGTGTGTGTGTGTGTGTGTATACACACATACAATGGAATACTATATATCCTTTCAAAATAAATTTCTGTCCTTTGTGATAATATGGATGAACCAGGAGAATATCATGCTTACTGCAATAAGACATATCCCTCATGCATGTGGAATCTAAAAAAAAGTTTGTAAGATACATATAGAGGATGGAATAGTGGTTACAAGACTGAGGAAGGGAGGAGGGAGAGGAAGATGAACAGAAATAAATAAATTTCTGTCCTTTGTGATAATATGGATGAACCAGGAGAACATCATGCTTACTGCAATAAGACATATCCCTCATGCATGTGGAATCTAAAAAAAAGTTTGTAAGATACATATAGAGGATGGAATAGTGGTTACAAGACTGAGGAAGGGAGGAGGGAGAGGAAGATGAACAGAGGTTTGTCAAAGAGTATGAAGTTACAATTAGATAGGAGAAATAAATTATGGTGTCCTAATGTGCAGTAGGGTGACAGTGGTCAACAGCAAGGCATTGTAGCTAATGCCTATAAAGTAGGTAATGCCTACTTACAAAATGCGTAAAAGAGGCTTTTAAATGTTCTCACAATGAAGAAATTTATATGAAGCGATGGACATGCTTACTACCTTGATTGGATTATTATATAACATATACATGAATCAGAATATCAACTTGTGCCACATAAATATATATAATTATAATGTATTGACCAAACAATGGATAATAAGTAAAGATTTGTGAATGGCACAGTAGCACAAATATACAATGTCTATATACTTCATATACACTAAAACCTGGATTTGTAAATGTGTTTAATAGAGAACTTACAGAATACAAAGATTATTTTTGTAGATGTCTTTGTTTCCTCTTACTGTAAGTCAGCCTATGAATATATAAGAAAATTATTCAGCATAAGCAAATTAGGGGATAAAATAACTTTGACTAACAGTGGTATACAGTAAAAGCCTCATTTGATAAATATATCAAGTAATATTGTCTTTGCTTGTACTTCAACCCAAATAAACTTTCCTATCCTTTTAGAAATAAGCAATGAAAAAATTCTAGAACAGATGAAAATTGATGCCTCAGTTCTTTTAAGGATAAAGTCCTTTTTAGGATAAAAAAGGATAAAGTCCTTTTATTTGTGCTCAGCAGTAGATATGTAGTGGCTGAACAATTCCAGAAACTTCATAAAAACTTACATTGTTGTTAAATGAATGAATGCAAAAATGAATCGAGTGCAAAAATATGTTTTTTAAGGACCCATAATTAATTACATGGTTTCAGGACTCTTTGTGGTATACTACCAATTATCTACTGATTGCTTCACTTTCTGCAAAGACAAGAAAAGAATAATTAGACCCCAAAATAAAAATAAGTAAATAATGATATTCTTGGAAAGGAAGATATTCATTTGTTTCCCAAAAATAATTTTCATATAGGTAGTTATGGTTGGAATGTGTCCCCAAAATTCATGTGTGGGAAATAATCCCCAATACAAGAGTGTTGGGAGGTACGGCCTTTTGGAAATGTTTAAATCATGAAGATTTCACCTTTATGAAAAGATTAATACCACAAGTTATAAAGGGGACTGATGAAGAGAATTTGGCTTCTTTTGCCCTCCTTTCCTTTTTTCATGTGGGGACACAACATTTGTCTTCTCCAGAGAGTGCAGTAACAAGACACCATCTTAGAAGTACAGAACAGGCTCTCAGACACCAAACCTGCCAGTGATTCAATCTTGGATTTCTAGCTTCCAGAACTGTGAGAAATGAGTTTATGTTTTTAAAAATTACTCAGTGCCAGGTGTTTAATTATAGCAGCACTAATGGATTGCTAAACAGTTGCTTCCTGATTAAAGATCTCTTAATATTTTGTTGCCATCTAACTTTTATAGAATAGTTTTAAAACTACAGCAAAAGTACTTACATTGCCATGTCTAAAACGTAAAATAATATTTCTATATAGAGGTAACATCAGAACATTTATTTGACTTAATTAGCAGTGGTAACCAAATACATATTTTTACTGAGGTCAAATTTAAAACAGTAAAATACAGATATTCTAATTCCACAATTTAACGAGGTTTGATGAATGTAAACACAAGTCGTCAGTAACCTAATTAAGATGTAGAAATTTCGTCACTCTCGAAACCTCCCTCATGCTCACTCCATTTAGTTTCCATTTTTCACAGGAAATCAATATTATGAGTTTTGTTCTTAACCAATATAAATGAATGCATACTTTGTATCCTATTTTCTGCCTGATTTGCCTTTTTCAGTATAATATTTTTGAGATTAATGAGTGCTTTTGTGTATTTCATAAATTTTCAAAATTTTTGATAGGATTTCAATATATAAACATAAAAACATATTTATACTTTTTTTATTGATGTACATTTGGATTGTTTACAGTTTGGGGTTATTAAAAATGAACCTTGTGCATATTTATTTTTAATTCAGTTTCTTCTGTTTAAATTCATTTTAATGGTTTTGCTCTAGTTCATTTTTAATTTATAAACTTAGAAAATTGATTTAAACTTTTCTTATTTTCTAATAGAAACATTTAGAACCAAAAATTTTTCTTAATTTTTTTTTGCTGCAATCCAAAAGTTATGTTGTATTTTTATTATCATTCTACTGAAATTAATTTCTCTTGAGGTATCGGTTTTAATCCTAGGGGTATTTATATATGTATTTAATTTCTGAATATTAGGGTATCTTCTAGATAACTTCTTGTTATTGAATACTAGTTTTCATTTGTTTGCTCTGTAAAGATACACGTTATAATGTAGCAATTGTTTTTTGAAATCTATTGAGCCTTCTTTTATGGTCTTTTTGTTTAAAAGTCTATGTTTACTTTAAGGAGTGTGTATTTTGATGTTGTTGGGTGATGTGTTCTAAAATATTAATTAGATGATTTGATTTTAGTGTTAAAATAATCTAGATCTCCACTGACTGTTCTTGTTCTATATGACCATTGATTATATGCATTTTTTTCTGTTAAAAATGTTGCTATAATTTGAAACTATGAATGTAGAAACTATGAATGTCTCTTTTCATTTTTTCTATAGGTTTTTGCTCTATGTATATTTGTAAATCATTAGTATTACCTCTTTCATTTCTGATATTGGGAATTTGTGTTCTCTTTCTTTCTGATTGGACTGTCTGGAGGTTCATAATGATCTTCTAAAAGAACTAGCAATGTAGCTATTAATTTTCTCTATTTTAAAACATGTTTTAGAGATTTTTGCTCTAATCTTAAATTTTCATTTCTTCCACTTTGAGTTTCTTCTGATCTTTCTTTTTTAAGGTAGAAGCCAAAGGTATTAATTTGAGATATTTCTTTCTTTTTAATATACACACTTAGTGTTCTATTTTCCAATGTAAGTATTGCTTTAGTTAACCCACAATTTTTAAATTTGTAAAGAAATTTTCATTTAATTATTTTTTGTTTTTTGACTTACTCTTTCACACAGGAGTTATTTGGAAATCTTACTAATTTCCAAATATGTCATTTTCTAGATATTTTGTGTTGCTGATTTCTAAATTAACTCCATTTTAGTCAGAACGTATTATGTATGAATTCCTTAAATTATTTTAAGTTTTTTGTATGCTGGAATATATAGTATCTTGGAAAATGTTCTATGTGCTCTTGAAAAGAATATATATTTTGCTGTTGATGGATATAAAGTGCCCTATAAATGTAAATTAAATCAGATTATTTGTTTTATTCAAGTCTTCTGTAACCTTACTGATAATCAGTCCTTTATTTCTAACAATTATTGAGAGACTGATGCTGATATCTCTGACTCCAATTGTGGATTTGTCTGTTTCCCTTTACATACTTGTCAGATTTGTCTATATAGATTGGTATATGGTAGCTTTACTATGATATGCAAAACTGTTTAACATCCTTCTGTCATCTTGACAAACTGACCCATTTGTCATTAAAAATTATTTTATTTATTTCTGATAATATTGTTTGCTATGAAAATATATTTTGTCTGATATTAATATAGTCATTGCTATGATCATTTTATTATTGTTAGGATATTAGATCTTTTCTTATACTTGTTATTTTATCTATATACTTATATTTGCAGTGAATATTTAATAAATATATCTATTAAATGAATATATCTATTAAATAGATATAAATATATGTATACAATATCTATTAAATAGATATGATATCTATTAAATATTTATTTTATAAAAATAATTATATTTATATTACAATGTATAATTTTAATAGATATATAGTATATATTTAATACATGTTATATCTATTAAATAAATATAATGTATCTATTTAATATATACAGCTCTATACATTAGATATATATTTAATACATATCTATTAAATATATAAATAGATATATTTAATAGATATTCTATTTAATAGATATATATATTTCATATATATAAAATATATTTATATTTATATATTACACATATTTATATTTTATATGATAGATATGTTTATATATTTTATATATAATAAAATAAATCATATTTTACATATAATACATTTATTAAATAGCTAATAAATATAAATATACACACATATAATATGTGTGTATATATATTTAATATATATAAATCACACACATATACATAATATATATGTGTGTATATATATACATATATATTATATATATATGTTTGTGTGTATATATATTTAATATATATAAATCAGTCTTAAGAAATAAGGAGATCCTCCCATTTATGCTAGCCCAGATGAACCTAGGGGTTTAAATTTACCATCTTGCTGTTGTTTTCTATTTGTCCTACCTGTTCTCTGTTGTCTTCTTTAATTTTTATTTGCTTTTAAAATTTTTTTATAGATTAAACATGCAGAAATGTAGTTACATGGATATATTTTATAGTAGTGAAGTTTGGGATTCTAGGGTACACATCACCTGAACAGCATATATTATACTCATTGGTAATTTCTCATTTCTTACCCTCCTCCCACTCTTTCACCTTTCTAAGACTGTAATGTCTATTATTGCACTCCATAGCCATGTCCCTGTGTACACGTTATTAACTCCTATTTGTAAGTAAAAACATGCAATATTTGGCTTTCTGGTCTGAGTTATTTCACTTAAGGTATTGGCCTCTGGTTACTGAAAGAGATGTTACTTCATTCTTTTTTATGGCAGGATAGTATTCCTTATGCGTGTGTGTGTGTGTGTGTGTGTGTGTTATATATAAATATATATGTACATATATATGGATGAATGGATAAAAAATGTATGTGTGTGTATCTATATATACATATAGGTATATACATATGTGTGTGTATATGTGGATGAATGGATAAAGAAAAATGTGTATATATATGTATATATATAGGTTTATATATTTGGTATATATATAGACATAAATCTATATACATACCACATTTTCTTTATCCATTCATCCATTTATAGACA
Source organism: Aotus nancymaae (assembly GCF_030222135.1). Lineage (NCBI taxonomy): Eukaryota > Metazoa > Chordata > Mammalia > Primates > Aotidae > Aotus > Aotus nancymaae. The sequence continues at coordinate 77,299,173 of NW_026988425.1, forward strand.
CTTAAGTGATTCCTTATCCTTACTTTTGTGAATAGTGCTGCAGAAAACATACCAGTGTAGGTATGTTTTTTATATAATGATTTATTATCCTATGGCTAGATACCCGGGATGGGAGGATGTCACATTAAATGGTTGATGTATTTTTAGTTCTTTAAGTAATCCTCATACGGTTTCCCAAAAAAGGTTGTATTAACTTACATTTCCCCCCAACAATGTGTAGGCATTCCTTTCCCCACATCCTTGCCAACAATTTTAAGTTTGCTTTTTAGTGATAGCTATTCTGACTGGTGTAAAATGATATCTTAGTGTTTTAATTTTGATTTCTCTGATCATTGAGCATTTTCTGATTCCTTTCTTAGCCATTTGTGTCTTCTTTTGCAAAATGCTTGTGTTCTTTGGACACATTTTAATAGATTTTTATTGTTGTTGAGCTCCTTATAGAATCTGGATATTAGTCCTTTGTCATATGAATAATTTGCAAGTATTTTCTGTCATTCTGCAGGTTTTCTATTCACTCTTTAATTGTTTTGCTACCAGAAGACTTTTAGTTTCATTAAACCCATTTGTTTATTTTTGGTTCTGTTGCATTTGCTTTTGAGGTCTTAGTCATAAATTTTTGTCCTAGGCCAATGTCCAGGAGAGTTTTTCTTCTAGATATAGTTTCACGTCTTGCATTAAGTATTTAATTCACCCTGAGCTAATTTTTACATATGATGAGAGATGTGGTCCAAATTAATTCTTCTGCATGTAAAAATCAAATTTTTCCAGCACCATTTATTTATGAGGGTGTTCTTTTTCCAGTGTATGTTTTTGTCAGACTTTGTCAAAGATTACTTGGATGTAGATGTGGCTTTATTTTTTAGGTTCTCCATTCTGATCCACTGATTTATGTGTCTACTTTTATACTAAAACATGTTGGTTTGTTTACTGTAACTTTGCAGTACAATTTAAAATCTGAAGCTTCTAGCTTTGCTCTTTTTGCTTACAATAGCTTTGGCCATCCATGCTCTTTTTTTGTTTCCACATGAATTTTATCATTTTTTGCCTGAAAAACAGCATTGGTATTTTGACAGAAATTACATTAAATTTGTTGATTGCTTTGGGCAGTATGGTTATTTTAAATTTGATTCTTCCAATTCATGAGCATGAGATGTTTTTCAATTTGTGTCATCTACAGTTTCTTTCATCAGTGTCTTGTAGCATTCTTTGCATACATCTTTTAACTCCTCAGTTAAATATATTCTTAGGTATTTTATTTTACTTTTGTAACTATTATAAATGGGATTGACCTATTGATTTGATGTCCAAGATTGTTATTTGTGTCTAGAAATTATACAGACTTCTGTATGTTGATTTTGTATTCTGAACTGCTGCTGAATTCATTTGTCAAATTTAGAACTCTTTTGGTAGAGTCTTTAGGATTTTCTAGCTACAAGATTATATTGTCAGCATACAGATACTGTAACTTCCTTTTTTCCAATTTTGATACATTTTTTTTTCTTTCTCTGGCCTGATTGCCCTATTTAGGACTTCCAATACAATGTTCAATAGGAGTGGTGAAAGTAAGAATCCTTGTCTTCTTCCAGTTCTTAGGGGAAATACTTCAGTTTTTCACTGTGTGGTATGATGTCAGCTGTTGGCTGTTATATATGGCTTTTATTATTTTGAGGTATATTTCTTATTAATCTAGTTTTTTGGAGTTTTTTTTATCATGAATGAAGGTTAAATTTTATCAAATGTTTTTGCATCCACTGAGATAATTAATTGTTTTTGTTTTTAATTCTGTTTATGTGCTGAATTATATTTATTGATTAGCATAGGATGAATCATCCTTGTTTATGTGTAATAAAACCCACTTGATCATGACGTATTACCTTTTTGATGAGCTATTGGATTTGGTTTGCTAGGTTTTTTTTTTTCTTCTGGGTTTTAAAAATCTGTGTTCATCAGGGATGTTGATCTGTAGTTGTCTTTTTCATTGTGTGTCCTTACTTGGTTTTGTATCAGAGTGATCTGGTTTCAAAGTATGAGTTGGGAGGAATTCTTTTCTCTTTGATTTTTTGGAACAATTTCTGTAGGATTGGTGTCAGTTCTTTGCACATTTTGTAGAATTTAGTTGTGAATTTACCTGATCTTGTTTTATATTTATTGTTGTTGTTGCGGAAAAAGGTTTCTTTATTGATTCAGTCTCATTACTTGTTATTAGTCTCTTCAGGATTTTTATTTCTTCCTGGTTTAATCTTGAAAGGTTGTATGTTTACTGAACTTACCCATTTCCTCCAGATTTTCTAGTTTGTAAGCACAGTTTTTCATAGTAGTTGCTGATGATCTTTTGTGTTTCTATGGTATCCATTTTAATGTTTCTTTTCCGTTTCTTGATTTTGTATGTGTGTGTTTTTAAAATTTCTCTTCTTTACTTAGATAGTCTAACTAGCAGTCAGACTATCAATTTTGGTTATCAACCAAAATTGATAAATTCAAACAACCAACTATTAAATGTGTTGATTCTTTGTAATTTTTTTCTCAATTTCATTTAGTTTTGATCTGACCTTTGTAATTTACTTTATTCTGCTGGCTTGTGTTTGGTTGTTTCTTGTTTTTCTTGTTCCTTGAGGCATGGCATTAGGTTATTAATTCATGATCTCTATATATATTTTGATCTAGGCATTTAATGCTACAAACTTCCCTCTTAGCACTGCTTTTGTTGTATCTAAGGTTTTGCTATACTGTGTCTCCGTTTCCATTTCTTTCCAAATATTTTTTTAAGTTTCCACCTTAGTTTTGTCATTGACTAAAAAATTATTCAGGATAATGTTGTTTAATTTCCATTCATTTGTGTAGTTTTAAGATTTCCTCTCAGAATTAATTTCTAATTTTATTTCACTATGCTCTGATGAGTCACTTTATATGATTTCTATTTAAAAAAAAATATCAACTTTTGTTTATGGCCCAACATATGATGTATCTTGGAGAATGTTACCTGCACTGATGAGAATAATATATATTCAGTAGTTGTTGGGTAGTGTGATCTGTAAATGTCTGCTGGGTCCATTTGGTATAAATTTCAGTATTTCTTTGTCAGTTTTCTGCCTTGATTATCAGTCTAATGATGTGAGTAGGATGTTGAAATCCCCTACTATTATTGTATACCTGTCTTCTCTTTTCTCAGATCTAGTAATATTTGTTTTATCAACCTGGATGCTCCAGTGTTGGGTATATACTCAACATTTAGAATTGAATTGTTATATCCTCTTTTCGGATTTATCCCTTCAGGATTATATCATAACTTTGTCATTTTTTAACTGTTGTTGATTTAAAGTCTATTTTATTTAAGTATAGCTGCTCCTACTTCCTTTTCTGTTGTCTATGATTAGAATACATTATAAGGAACTTGTAAAAAAATGCACATGTAACTAAGGCTCCCCGCCCCCCAATTAGTTAACTTTAAGCCAATCAAAGGTAAATAATCCTGAATTGGCATGGCTTAATCAGATAGATCCTTGAAAAGGTAATCTAGAGGTCAGAGAGATGCTTTCTTGCTGACTTTTAAGAAGCAAGCTGCCATGAACTTTATAGTTGTAAGGAAATAAATTCTGCCAACAGCCATGTGAGTTTGGAAGAGGCTCTTGGGCTTTAGATGAGAACACAGTCCTAACTGACATGTTGATTGCAGCCTTGTGAGGCCCTATGCAGAGATCCCAGTTAAAACATGCCCGTACTTCTAACACCAGGAAACTGTGAAATAATAGATATAAATTGTTGAAAGCTACTGAGCATATAGTATATTGTTATGCAGCAAGAAAAAACTAATACATTAGATTATAACTCTGTTTTGCTATTTACTGGTTTACTTCTAGGTTTAAAGCATACATGTTTTCTTTTTCTTTCTCTTTTCTTTTCTTTTTTCCTTTTTTTTTTGAGATGGAGTTTCATTTTTGTTGTCCAGGCTGGAGTGCAATGGTGCAATCTTGGCTCACTGCAATCTCTACCTCTTGGGTTCAAGCGATTCTCCTGCCACAGCCTCCCATGTAGCTGGAATTACAGGCACCCACCAACATACCCAGGTAATTTTTATATTTTTAGTATGGTTGGGGTTTCACCATGTTGGCCAGGCCGGTCTCAAACCCCTGATCTCAGGTAATTCACCCTCCTTGGCCTCCCAAAGTGCTGGGATTACAGAAATGGGCCACCATGCCCAGCTGTGTGTTTTCTTATCACAGACAATTATTAACTCATATAATTTCATATATGGTGCAAGTCTTATTATAGTAGTTTTCAGATTTCTTTACTCTGTTTTTTGTGCTATTGTTGCCACAGATTTTATTTTTACATAATTCCACACAATACAGTTTTCTTACTTTTCCATTAGACGACCACTAATTCTGTATGATATCTTTATATTTAAAAGTTACTGGTCTGTTTTTGGATTTTTGCCTTTTTTAGAAAAAACAGATTTCCATATGATTTTATGTCACTTCTGCTTAAAAGACTTCTTTTAGCATTCCTTCCTTGTAGTGTAATTCTGCTGGTGATTATTCTTTTCACACTTTCGTGTCAGAAAAAAGTCTTTATTTTGCCTTCATTTTTGAAATATATTATTCTGGATTCTAGCCACGGAGGTTATTTCTTTCCCTTTTACTATTTCAAATAAATTTCTCAGCTGTATTTTTACTTTTATTATTTCTAACAAGTGATCTGTTCTAATTTGTATCTTTATTCCTTGTATATAACATGTCTTTTTTATCTGTGCTCATTTATGAATTTTTGATATTTACTGTTTTTGAGTAATTTTATTGTCATGTGCTTTGGTCTATTTTTCTATGTGTTTCTTATGCTTTGGGTTTGTTGAACTCCTTTAATAAGAATTTAGATGTTTCAATCTAATTTGATAAATTGTAGCTGTATTTCTTCAATTTTTAATCTATTTATCTTCCTCTTTTCCTTTTTCCTTCAGGTCTTACAATGGCATCTGAAATTATCTTCTAGATCACTAATGCTTTATTCATTTTCAAATGCTTCTTTTTTATCCATGTTACGTTGGATAATGCTTTTACTTTGTTATTAAGTTCACTGATCTTGCCTTCCACAATGTCTAATCTGTTATTAATTTCATGCAGTGTATTTTTTTTATTTCAGTCATTGGAGTTTCTGTTACTAGAAGTTCAGTTTGGATCTTTTTATATCTTTCTTGTCTCTACTTGTCCATTCTTTTCTCTATTCTCTTGACTTTATGGGATATAGTTATAATAAATCTTTAAATGTCCCTTTTTAATAATCCTAAAATTTACTGCATTTATAGGAAGTTTTAATTGATTTATTTTTATTTTGGATCATATTTTACTGCCTGGTAATTTGGATGATTGGTAATTTTTTATTTAATGCCTAGTATTGTAACTTTTATCTTTTGGGGTAGTGGATATTGTTGCATTCATTTAAATATATAGAAACATATTGAAATTAAATCATTTCTATGTTTCTATATATTTAAAGGAATGCAACAATATCCACTACCCCAAATGATAAAAATTACAATAAAAAATCTCTTTTTTAAGAATAAGTAAGAAAAAAAAATCTCTTTTTTAAGAATAAACAGGAGTATAATCTATTTGAGAGACTTAATCAATTTGAAGTTGTTCCCCAAATTGCCTTCTGCTTTACAAAGGCAGTATCTTAACTTCTTGAAATTCATTGTTTTGGGTCATGTTCAATTTATTTTGGGTATTTGTTTTAGATTTTCTTGAAAATAGTTACATTATTTGTGTGTAACAACTATGGAAATTAAGACCCATGGAATGGGAATAACACAAAATGACAAAAAGATTAAATATTTACTCTACATTTAAAATTTTTCACACTTAAAAACTTTATTCTGTGCATTATCAAGTACAATTTCATAGTACTCATTTTTGAAAGGAGTTATTTTTTGTAGTTTACCAGCTAAACAGCTTTCAATTGGACATTAGAGAAATGCAACTAAAAGTGACTTTAACAAGAAGGAAGTTAGGTCAAACTTGTAGATATCTTTTTAAAGATAAGGTTGGCTAAAATAAAATATTTGATAATGCAAGTGGCCCAAGTGGAAGATAAAATAGTTTGCTGATGACAACGCTGAATTCACAAAATGTCCTTGAGCCACAATACGAAGACTCTTTGTCACATATTCTAATGAAAAATAATGGGTCAAATTTGATTGCTTCTATCAATGGTTCAATGAATTAAAGTATTATTTTTCTTTCCTATAATATATAACAGGTAGCACACTCCTTAGGAGTATATGAAATAGTGTTTCAAACATTTTTGAATGAATGAATGAGCTTGATTTGATGTGATCATACTCTTCTAAAGAAAGAAAGACACTAAAAGTGGAAGTGAGAATGTCACAATGAAGTAAATTGTTTATACATACTCATTATTAATCATTGGGTTACAAATTATCTGCTTCATTTCAATGGTTCACTACTCTGGACCAAGAAACATTGATTTAATTAACATATTGAGTAACAAGGGTTGAAAAATCATACTATATATAGTGAATTTAGAAGACTATATAAAACCTTACATGCATAAATCAGGGCTTGTTTTTTAGACAAGTCAGTTATGGAATCTTAAAAATGATAAAATTTTGCAATTTTGCAGTGAGAAAATTTTGAAACCAATTTTTACAAGATAAACAAATAACTATGAGTGTGCATCAATCTAAATTAGGGATGTGCAACTTGATGAGTAATTTAGCTAACAGATATATATGTATATGTTAGGAGCATACATACATATGCTCATCTTATTTTACTCTTCTTTCTTTTTTTTTTTTTGGTTTTGTTTTGTTTTTTGAGATGAAGTCTCTCTCTGTAGCCCAGGCTGGAGTGTAATGGTGCAATCTCAGCTCACTGCAACCTCTGCCTCCTGAGTTCAAGCTATTCTCCTGCCTCAACTTCCTGAGTAGCTGGGACTACAGGCACCTACCACCATTCCAGGCTCAAAAATTTGTTAAGAAATTAACTGGGGTTGTAGCATGTGCCTGTAGTCCTAACTACCCAGAAGGCTGAGATGGAAGGAACACTTGAGCATGAGAGGTGGAGGCTGCAGTGAGCAGTGATTGTGCCACCAAGGTGCAGCCTATGTGACAGAGTGAGATCCTGTCTCAAAAATAAATAAATAATATAAAATCTAAAGATGAATTAAAAACATTTTACCCCTAGTAAATCAGAAAAAAAAAAAAAAATCCAATGTACTTTTAATTTCCCATAAATTACTTTTAGAAGAATATGTGCTTTCCATCTATACTACTGTCGCTGTATGTTTTTGTGAATACATCCTTCTAATAAAACAAATAACCATCCCTCCAATCTAATGCTTTTAAGAGAAATCAAAAATGATATATCACGGCTGGGTGCGGTGACTAAGGCCTGTAATCCCAGCACTTTGGGAGGCGGAGGCAGGCAGATCAGCTGAGGTCAGTAGTCTGAGACCAGCCTGGCCAACATGGTGAAACCCCATCTCTACTAAAAATACAAAATTAACTGGGCATAATGTCAGGCACCTGTAATCAGCTACTTGGGGGGCTGAAGTAGGAGAATAGCTTGAACCTGGGAGGCGGAGTTCGCAATAAGCAGAGATGGAGCCAGTGCACTCCAGCCTAGGTGATAGAACCAGATTCAGTCTTAAAGGGAAAAAAAAGAAAATGATATATCAAATATATGGAGTGGAGGATGTTTGTATAAACAAAAGCCTGGTCAGGGTGGATTTTTTTTAAACAATCTTAGTAAGAGCAATCCAAATAATATTCTGTAGCTTTGGACATGAGCTTTATTTTATTTACAGGTAATATTGATATTGCAATTCAAATTATATTTCCTTCTGTGGTTAAAGTTGATTTATATCTCTATGTTGACTATACTGTTTTTTCTGCAGATATCATGCACACTGGAATCTTTTAAAGATTATATATCATTAAATAGGTAGTAAATACAATTTAAATAATCGTGTTAAAATAATCAGAGTGATTACGATGAATGCAGAATAATGAGCAGATTGAAGCAGGTATTTGATATAATTTTTGAAAACATCAGACTCAAATTGTTCAAGAATATACTATATACATGTGCATGTATATTTTACACATTAATGAAACAAGATATGTGTGTGTATTCAAGCATTTAGTGAGACTCAAATTTGAATGTAAGAAAGTACTACAAAAGTTAGTAGAATTAGAAAATTACTGAGTTAGACAAAGTTTAGAGATTTCTGGGAATAAAGATATACTTTGTTAGTCATAATGAAAATATCTTACTATACTGAAAAAAAATTTGAAGTTGTTAAATATCTCATTTTTTTTTACTCTGAATAACAATATATTCTATAAAAAAGATAGTTGTCAATACGACAACTTAGAAACAACCAAATTCTTATTTGTAAATTATATAATCTCATGAAATAGTGGCACAATCTTATTGCATTTATTAAATTTTTATTGAACAAATATTTATTGGGTACTCTCCTAAGCTTAAGAATGAGACTGAATACAACAGGGAATAAACAAATATCTACTCTCATGTCCTTGACTTTCAAAAGTGCAAGACAACTATATAAACAAAAAGCACACCTAATATGAGATAATTAAGAGTACTGTGACAAATCTGAAATGTACCTTCTAAATTTTTAACATGTAAATCACTTTGAAACAATACTGTATGTTTGTGCACTAATATTAAATTAAAATATAAAACAATCTAGAATGTCTAAGATTACAATTATTGAATATATTATATGGTATTGCATTTTGAGTGATTCAGATGTTTTAATGTTTGTTAACATTACTTTCAATACATTTCTCAAATTCATAAATGAAAATCAAATACTTAGAAATTGATATAAACATTGAGATTATAAATAGTATGGTAAGTTATTGCACATCTTATTTAATTGTTATTGTGGGTGTTGTGACATCACTAATAAAGCAAAATGTCTTTAAATTATCTAGCTAAGTGTGTTAATTGGGAATTTGAGGGGCTATCCTGGGTATACTGCTCTGTTAGCATGTCATGATAGTCTTTTAATTAAAACTCATAGATAACCTCTATTATTTTAAATCACAGTGTATGGTTTCTGCTGATAGCAGCACAATGACATCATGAAAAGAAATGCCTTGAAAAGCTCTAAGAAGTGATAGCACTTTATGGTTTGTCACAGGCTTCTGGAACACATTTAAATAGTGTGTTCAGGTAGCTGCTTTGTGAGGACAACAAGGAAGACATTGTCATTTGCCTACTAGCTTACTACTCTGAACATACTTGCTGCAAATACTGGGGTTATGGACGGAGTCAAAGGCCATGCTTCTGGTTTTGGGATGGCTTTAAAGGAGATGAAACAACTTCGATGGAAATTTGCTCTATGTGTTTTCCCAACAAAAAAAATTGAATCTTCTAAGACACTGTATGAGGGGTGAGAAAATGAAAAGTAAAAGACAAAAAGTCTACATCTAAAGTAGGACAAACACAACTTACACTATGAGTAGAAAGTTAGTACATGTATTGTATTCTTTTCCAAAGAGCTCAACTGAGATAATAGTCCTTTAGTAATGTGTAATGAATAAAGTACTTAAGATTTTTAAAGGCTGTCATTTGAGATGGTCAACATGTAAGACTAGAATGCTGAATTAAAGCATACCTCAAATAGCAAGCTTTTCAAAATATAAGTTTAGGATACAATTTTGAGTAGAGGTTTGTATGTTCCAAGTCGTCTATTGGTGAGCCTGGGCAAAGCATTCTTGGGAATTGAGACTAGGGCACATCTGACTTGTTATAAATTTTATATGTTTCAACACTACTGGGGTTCAAAAGTGAGAAATTTGTTTGCATTCTGTTGCAATACCAATTGTATTAACAGATGTTTAAAGATATATGTTCCAAACTAAAAGCGTTTGTTTGATATTTTCAGCATCATGTTTTTCTATCCACATATGTCAAAACAATTCTGAACAGCATGCTTTCCAAACTGCTAGTAATTTCTTTAGAGAAATAACTTCAGAAGCAAAAGTAATTAACTAAGCAAATAAAGTTTGTATAAAATTAGAACCTATTCAAGCAGAACAAAAATTTTTGTTAAAAAGCTAGTAAAGAGAGAACACAGATTATTAACTTAAATTTCCACAGATATTAATATTCTTTGTACATTATTATGCCCTATGCATTCTTTCATAACTAATTTTTATTTTTAATTTTTGTTAGTGTACAATACGTGTAACCTATGCATTCTTACTGAGGTCTTATTAGTAGCCACAAGCCGACCTGTTTCTGTGATGGAGAAGGAATTGTTCGCCTTTTGTATCACTTGTATGATTTTTTAAATTACATTATTAAATATAAGGAAATAGGCTTGAGTGTCAGCATGCCATACCTACAGAGTCAATACCAACATTACTTGGTGTTGTATAAGACATAAGCTTTTCCTCTGTTTCCCCAAAGGGTAAGCATAGACTGTCAATGAGCTTAGCACAGAGAATAGCACCACAGTTCTGTTGACAACCATCATTATATATACCTACTAGTGGAAACTCACTGTGTGGATCATTCTCTCCACACCCAAAACAGGAGATGTAGGTCTTGTGAGGCTGTTGAGTCCACATTCTAATGCTTTTAGAACACCGCCCAACATATAGCATCCTCTCCTTTATGAACAGGCTTAGTTACAGTTACTGACCATTACCCAGTGAAAAAGTCATCTGAAACATGTAGTCATCTGTTTCCTACTCATCGATTTGAGACTCCAGCCACCTGTGGGAATCTTGAGGGCAAGGCTGGAAGAGAAACAGCTTCCTGGCCAAAGAAATGGGCTAAAAGTGATCTTTGACTTATCTAAATATCACACTTACACAGCCAAGGAACTTTGAATTGCACTTTAATCAACTATACATACAATTCCATATAGGTAGTCATTTTGAAAGATCCAGAGCAAATTATACCCCCTAATTATTTAAAAATAAAGGGCATTTCTGCATTTGTTAATTATTTAGCTATACTTTGTGTTTCAATAATTTATGGTAGCCAATGGTAGGATGGAGATCCTGATGTTCTGAGATATAGAAGCTAACTCGTAATGATTGTGCTAGATAGTACACAGGAAAAACTAATGACTTAAAATACATATTACATAAGCAGAATGAAATATAATACACTATAACAAGTAGAGACTGGGTGATTGCATAATGTAATTATCTTCTTAGTCATTCTAGGGAATGCAAATGTGATAAAAGCAATTATGTGAGACTCTAATTGAATAATAGAGATGGAGAGCCTGAAGATATTTACAATATCATTGATACTTTAAAATAATAGCAAAAATTTTGATACATGGTGTAAAAGCTAAGAATCTATGAAAAACTAATTATAATAGGTTTAAGTGATGACTTGAACTTGTGATAATTGATCAATTTCATTCACTATGTTATTCTGTGATTATATGCTATAATCGTTCTCTATTTCATTTCCCCCTTTTAGCATAATTGAAGAATGTTCTTTTTAAAGAATCCTTGGTTTGGATGTGATGTATAGAAAAAATGCAAAGAGGAGCTAACAACTTGGTTCTCAAACTTTACATTTTGATGTCTATTTGTATTAGAATGCACTGAATATTATATTTAAATTATAATTTTCAATTTATTAAATATTTTATTTTGTTTCAAAGTTTTTAGTTAACACTACATATTAATACTGACCTTTTAAGTAATATTACAAAAATGATGACTAATTACAGTCAATAATAGTTTTATTTATAAAAAGAGGACAAGATTTATAATTTGTTTTATCTCAAATCTGGCTATTACAAATAACAGGAATCATTTTTTATTTCTATTTTCATATTATTAATCAAATTATACATGTGCTATTATCTGTCTTTGATAGTTTGACCATAATTTTCTTTAGTATTCAGTATTACTTACCTAAAGCCACTACTACTACATTTATCTCCAAATAACAAGTTGCAGACTATTTTCTGTTCCATACCTTTAAGTAAAATGAGTAGCTATTTCTATTGCTAAAGAGAATTTGTTGATTATTAAAGAGTTATAGATACAATCATATGAAATTATCTAACTGTGGCAGGTGAGTTTTTAAAAATGCAGAAATCTCACATATTCTCAGAAAAGTTAAGATAATCCCTTTATTCCACATAAAAAAAAACATTTCCCTAAATAAGTGTCCTATAATGTCAAGCAATTACTTTGGCCAAAAAATGGCACTAGAGCATAAAAAATTAATTCCGTTCATAGAAGATTGTTAAAGCCTGACAAGTTTTATTCCAAAAATAAATGAGCATCTGTCATTGTAGGTTTCTTAGGCTCTAGCAATCTTTCACACAAGATACTATCTGTAATTTCATTGAAAAATATAATGAATACTTTCTATCATGTATAAAAAATATATATTTGTGTTTACATTTTATTCCTATATGTCAAGTGATTATTCTGTGTTAGTACCTGGTTTAAGTTAGGTAATTTGTGAGAAATAAGGAAATCTTACAATAACATGGCACATGGATTGCTTTAAAATTGAAATTCTGCTGTAAGGAGACTAACACAGCAAGATCTTTCCTTGCACGGTAGGAGACCCACCTTTTGTGAACTATAGCCCTGCACAGGCTTCTAACACTATGATTTTTTTTAACCTTTCAGAAAGCTGTTCAATATCTACAGAATCTATGAAGCAGAAGTCATGCTGATTTCTGAAAGGTTTTTTAAAAATTGGGGCCCAACAGAGTTCTGCTCTGACAAAATTTGTGCTGAATCCACTGCAGCAAATTTCCAGTGTGTTTGAAGACTTCAGTGGAGAATGAATCCAATATGCTACTAAAACATTCCTCCTTCCCCTACCATACTCTCTGTTTTATCTCCTATTTGCTGGGAAAAGAGAAATCTTTCTTTTCTATCACTTTCCTAGAATGATGAATTCCCCAGTTTAGTAGAGTCTTCTCCTCACTTTGTTCTAAAAAACATATTTGTTGTGTTATGTAGTCTGAGTCTCAGAAAAACAAACAGATAGCAGCATGGCATGCTAAAATGCTCCCTGATCTAGGAGTTAGGAAACCTCTTATCATACATTACTGATCTGTTTATCTATCTCTCTGGGCCTGTTTTCACACATAAAATAACACAGTTGACCAAGATAATTTGCTAGCGTGCTAACAGATTATCTGATTCTAAACAGAGTAGTTTTCAGTATGGATCATCCAGTATCTTGTCTTTGGATTCTTCCAAACTAAAAGAGTTGATATACCTGCCAATGACTATTTTACTGAGAAATATATTATTTACAGACATTAAGAATTTAGTAGGCACAGACCACTAAATATGTCTTCTGCTAATATTTTATTTTTATGTGAAGTAACCTTGGATTTTTGCCATCCTGGAGGTATTAAGAAAATATTTTCATTGAAAAAAAAGTCCTCAGTGACAAACTACTTTTCGTTATCTAGCTACTTTTACATGAAATGGTGAAGTAGATTAATTTTATGCTATTGATATGACCATTCTCTCCTATTTGCAAAAAAAAAATCTCTTTTTCTTCTGGTTTATGTAAGCTAAAAATTATCTCAAACACTACCTAAGAAAACACCATCTCCTAATTCATAATGTGAGTTAAGATTCACACATGCCACTCTCACCTTTTTCTGCCTCAAGCTGCCCAAAGAACCACTACTGTTAAATGCAACCATGGTTTGGAATATTATTTTTCTGGCCATAATTACTATTTAGAAATGTCCCTGAATTGATATTTATTTATTCAGCTTGGAAAAAAATACATTCAACACTGAATAAAGCATAGTATTTCATAAATAGACATTGCAGGTAATAAAAGAATGGGGACGGTATAAAGACAATGGAAGCTAGATGTCAAGAACCAGACATCTAGAGAAGAAAATTATGGGAATGCTGTTTTAAAATTCAACCGTTGAGTGATGCTCTATAAATATTGGATATCAAACAATATTCCTGAAAGGCAGAGTGATTAGGAGATAAACTGGTGGGGAGGTGAGGACAGAATTATTCCTGAAACAATGAAAAAATGAATGGAAGTGTTGAATTTGCCCAATCATTAAGAGATAGCTTTCAATAAACGTTCACTCCAGCATTTTTCAGTGTAGAAAGTACACACTGTAGAGAAAAATTGTCTGAAGCATTGGAATTGAGTGGGCAATATTATATTTCAGGAAATGTAAAGATCACTTACTCAAAAACAACAAATGAAACTGTCAATGGCTAGATCTAGGAGGCTATGTTGTCAAAAAATTTCCTTATCAGATTAGTTTTATACATAGGCAGCATACCCCCTCACACACTTAAGCACACACTTAAACAATTAATTGATTTAGTTGTTCAATCACATGGTAAGCATGGAGATAATAATACATTTAATGATAATAATAATTTGTCATTAACATTTCTTAAAACTTTCTATTAACCTCACATGAGTTATCTCCATTCATGTTGGCGGTATCTCCAATGCACATTTGTATATGAAATTCAGAGTTAGAGTAGAAAAAGGCTGTATCAGACCTTAAATTGTAATAAAGTTTTAAAGCACATGTCTAACTTCATATCCTTGCTAATTTATAAAACTTTGTCTATTTTTATAAAGTTGATATGAGAAATTAGAAAAGATTTGAATTTATATTACTTTTGCAGTAAAATGTGACTTTCATTAACAATTCTCTCTAAGCTACTTTGCACTTCAATGAAAATATTTTATCTTAGGGACGACATTAGTGTATTGAGCCCTGAGAATGCACTTCTCTTCATTCTGGCAGTTATTCCCTGACCACTCACAGATCACAGATTTATTATGCTTGATCTGATTCTTAACAAGAAGGTTCAAATTGATAAGAAATTTTACTCCTTTCTTTTATAAGTTACATTTGTCAAATTTAATTGAATCAAATAAAAATGCATGCCAAATCTATTAATAGAATTTTAAAAAATACATTTATTTTATCATTTATATTGTTCCCCATATAACCTACCCATATTATAAAATGAACAGTATAAATGAATTAATGTTTGTTATTGATTGGAGACATTAGCAAAAAGAATATCCACTCCTTAATATCAGAGGTTAATTGCTGATATTCCCCAGGATTTATCTTTATTCATGTTATCTTCTTGCTTGAGGTGATCTTCTTGATTTCAACTTATATTCTCTCAATTATATTTTCACTCTAAATTCTTTCCGTAGCTCACACTAGTATTATCTATTCTTTGTTTAGTACCTCTACCCAGATGACCCCTGCCACTCTAGTCAGATAAACTCTTTTCTTTCAGCAACTCATATATGTTCCATTCTTATTTCTCATTTAACTTTTACGATTATAATCCACTTAATTTCCCGTATTTGTTTATATACCTGGCTATCTTACTGAACTTTAAGCTCTTTAAGGAAAGTCTATCTTATTCATCTCTATATTACTAGTTTTAGTACATAATACAGTTAAGAGCACAGATTCTGAAGCCAGAATGCCAAGTTTCAAATTTCAGCCATGTATTTTAGTAAGGATGAGACATTGGGCAAATTGCTCTTTGCAGTAGTTTTCTGTGCTGGAAGATAAGAACATCATTAGTCTACCTCAATAGGGCAATATCCAAGATGAATGGACATAACTCATGTGAAGTTAATAGAAAGTTTTTAAGAAATGTTAATGGCAAATTATGATTATTATTATTGTATTATTATTATTATATCTCCATGCTTGCCATGTGATTGAACAACCAAATCAATTAATGCAATCATACAAGAGCTAATCTGCAATATTCCTAAAATGTCCTAACACATTATCATAAACATCTGTGAGAAAAAAAGAAATACATGACATCAGATGTAAAATTATTATCAATTGTTTATGTATATGTATATATAATACAATAAAGATGTTCTCTGGTATAGGAAGACTATTTGGTAACACTATAATCTTTATAATTATTTTAGCACAATAATTAAATAAAAATATTATCTTAGAATATGATTTTTCTAAATATATTTATTGTTTATACCAAAGAGTTATTCAAGATGTAATCTGGAAATGTTGTTATGGTTAGTATTAAATTCATAGAAAACAGAGCTCTCTGTCCAATAGTTTTCAGATATGATGAGATTAAGGTGTACATATATTTCTTCGCTGACATAATTCTCAGAATTTTAATGTGGTAATTTGAAGGGTAGAGGTGTGGAATAAAGGGTTTTTCCCCTAAATATGTTTAGGCTTTCTTCTGAGAATATCACTTGGAACTGGTGCTCCATCAAGCAAAGTAGTGAAAAAAAATTAGACTTTATTTATGTATTTATTGGTTGGGTTTGTATTGAACCTGCTTGGTGGATTTGATTCTTTATATAAAGGGGTGAAAAATAGATGGAAATGCAGTTCTCCTAATGACATTGGACTGTTTGTCCCTTGTTTATTCTGTTAATATTCTTTCTGGATTTTGTAGACTCTGACAGAGATATAGGCTTGATTTAGGAAGACATTAGGAAATCACAAGCTGGAGAAGTAATGAAAAATTTCTGAAGACTTCTTCGTCTCCGTCTCCATTCTTAGCGTATTATATAAATGAAACTATGTCTAACAAGATGGCCAAAATATTTTCGTGGGTTAGTTAAGAGACAGTTTCTTTAGAAGACTTGCTGTGAGGAGAGTAAAATTGTTTACTTTCCTTAAAAATCTAAGACAGTATCATCCATATGTTTTTCTTTTGTTCAAAGAGAAAGTCAGACTTAAAACTTAAATTCATGTTTATTCAAGTATATCTCATAGAAATTCAAGAATTAAACTAATCTGTTTCATGTAATTAAAATTCTCAGGGGTACTTATAATATAATTGAATTATAAGGTGCCCTGCGAGCTTTGCCACCTTGAGGGAGAAAACTATAAAATGAAATGGCTCTCTGGCTGACTGCAAAACGAAGGAGGCCCCCATAATTCATTTACAGATGATCCTAAGATCTTTAGAACCCGGATAACTAGTGAGACTTTTTAAGAATTTTTGTCTTTTTAAAATTTATGTAAAACATGTACTTGGCTTTTTTCTTTATAAAAAAATCATATAAAGTTTCTCAATGCCTCATGTCATTTGGAACCTTTTAAAATTCTTTTTTGTTCCCAGTTCAGATGAACTTATTTTAAATTTTTATTTTTAATTACTTGTTTTTGTTCACTTTATGAATATTTCTCTGGGGAAGTTTTAGTAATGAAAAAAATAAAATTATAAACCAGTGTTTAAAATGCCACAGATATGTGTTTTTAATACATATTTGCCTGAAAGTGTATAACAAAGCCAAAATGTGGCTTTAGTTTAGGAGAGGGAGAGAGAGACAGAGAGAAAATGTAAGCCACACAGAACACAGGGCTGCATTGTTGTTCTTTCTAATCTTTTTAAAAAACATTTATTTTAGATTCAGGTGTACATGTGCAGGTTTGTTTTACAGGTATATTGTGTCATGGGGGTTTCGTGTACAGTTTATTTTATAAGCCAGGTAATAAGCATAGGAACCTAAAGGTAGTTTTTCAATCCTCACCCTCCCCCCAGCCTCCACCCTCAAGTAGACCTGGTGTTTGTTCCCTTCTTTGTGTCCATGTGTACTCAATATTTAATGCCCACTTATAAGAGAGAACATGCAGTATTTGGTTTTCTGTTCCTGCATTAATTCACTTAGGATAGTGGCCTCCAGTTCCATCTATGCTGTCGCAAAAGACATGATCTCATTCTTTTATGGCTGTATAGTATGTCATGGTGTATATATACCACATTTTCTTTATCCAGTCAACCATTCATGGGAATTTAGGTTGATTCCATATCTTTGCTGTTGTGAATAGTGCAGCCATGAGTTCAGGTGTGCATGTGTTTTTATGATGGAACAATTTATATTCCATTGGGTAGATACCCAATAATTAGGTTTCTGGGTTGAATAGTAATTTGTTTTAAGTTCTTTGAGAAGTTGCCAAACTGCTTTCCATAATGGCTAAACTAATTTACATTCCCACTGCCAGTGTATAAATGTTCCCTTTTCTCCATAACCTTGCCAGTGTATGTTATTTTTTGACTTTTTAATAATTCTCATTCTGACTGATGTGAAATGGCCTCTCATTGTGGTTTTGATTTGCATCTCTCTAATGATTAATGATCCCATATTAATTCCTTTTCCTTGCATTCATTTGTTCATTTTGTGGAAAGTAATATCTGAAAGGATAATATTCTCTCTGATTAGTAATCAGTATACAATACAGTATCTCAATGACGAGGAGGAATATGACACAATATGTTTACCTACTCCATGGACTACCAACATTTTAGTTATCTAGAATCATTTATTTAATTAACATGATACTTTTCTATACTATGATATATTCTCTGTAGATGACAGGGACATAAATATACCGATGGGGAAGAAAGATTAATCTCAGAAGATTAATAAAATATATCTTTAAAAAATAAAAAAAGCAGTTTCTGGTGAGGAATATTGTGAAAATTGCATGAGTACTTTCAGATTATTAGTTCAAAAGCAAATCAACTTTAGGATTACATTTCATTCTCTGTCTTTTTCTATTCCATTTTTCATATCCCAGCTGCATTAACCAACTGGAACCTTCACAATCACTAAAGCACATCATCAAAATTCCATATAATGGTGTCAGTGCTTTGTTTTCTTTCATATGGCCTCTAGTTAACACAGCTCTTGAATGGGCCCTAATAGTCAGAATGGGGCTTACACATAGGCTGATTCTGACTCAACATTTTAAATACCATTGACAGGACAGACTTCTGTAGAAGTCTCTATAGATCTTTATTCAGACATGGCACCTGTTTAATTCATTTTAATTGTTTCATAATTGTATTCCTCTAACGTCTAAGTACTTGCAGTTTTATTTATTCCAAAGCATCATGGACCTATCTGTGATAAATGCATAACCAATATGCTGTAACAAAGAAACAAAGATGATCACAGAATTCTCAATGCAGTGCTTTTAAGGAGATTTTTACAAAGAAACTTGTAATTATTTTGCCTGGGATATATAATGATAAGGACTATAATTATTACATTTGTCATCGAAAGTCTTTTAATGAACAGTGCATGAAAGCTGCCATATAAGTACCATAGCATTTAAAATTTTTGCATGTCTTTCTTTCTTCTCTTAAAACTAGCTCATTTATTTAAAATAAAGGTAATTCCTTTAAAAGTTGTTTTGCTTAATGAAAGCATAGGTTAAATTTCTCTTTTAGTTATTGTGAACAGAAGTTGTTTTAATTGTATCTAGAGGGACTTACTTGCTACATATCATCTTATTATATCATATTCTGACAAAAAGCCAATTTGGCAGCAGAATATATAACCTTGATCATAACCTAGATTTTTTAGCTTTCTGAATGAAGTAACAAATACGCATAAACTCCCTATACACGTGTGATTGATAGATGGATAGCTAATAGCTAGCTAGCTAAACACTAAGTATAACTTTAGCTCTCTAGATAGCACAAATCAAACGTATGTTACGAATATCCATAATTCTCTGGAAGCACCTTTTTTGCCTCCTAGTATACCTCCCATTCTCTCCAGTGGGAAACCAATGCTTTGACCTCTAACAGTACTTCATGTCTAGTTTTGATCTTTAAATAAGTTCAATTTTATATGCCTTCGAATTTTTGTGTCATCTTACTTTTAATATTATATTTAACATAGCCATTTATGCTATAGATCAGAGTTATAGTTGTTCATTTTTATTGTGATATGCAGTTATTATTTTCCAATGGATAGCCAATCGAAACAGCTTCATTTATTGAGAACATACTTCTTCCCACTGCAATGTAATGTGATTTTAGTCACAATCAAATGTCCACATAAATGTGTATCTATTTATTGAATCTTTTCTGTTTCCTTATTTGTTTATTATTTCACTAATACTACACTTTATTATTAGAATTCCATAATAAGGCCTACTATTAAATAGTTTATTGTTTTGCATTGTTTCTTTAAGAATTCCTTGGCTATTCTTTTGACTTTACGTCTCATAAGTTTTTCACTTTGTATTGAAGCAAAGTGCACATAAATGTACAGCTTAATAAATGTTTTCAAATACAACACACTTCTTATCAGCACCCGGAGCAAGAATACAATCAAATATATTCCCATCACCCAGGACTGACTTCCCTGCTCCTTCCTTCGTTATACTCTTTCTAGGATCACCACTGTTCTGACTTTTTCTGATAATGTACTTCAGATTTGTCTATATATTTACTATACACATATGGAATAATATAATAATCTTTTGTGTTTGACTTTGATTGCAGAGCACTATTATTTGTGAAATTCACACAAGTAGTTGGATGTAGCTGTTCATCTGCATTCTGGTATAATGTTCCAAATATACCAAAATGTATTACTCCTCTTAATGGTGATGAATATTTGGGGATTTTCTAGTTTTTGTCTAATATAAATAATAGTACCAGAAACATTCCAGTACATGATTTTTAGTGACTTCTATATACAATTTTGGTGTTTATTTAAGAAAGAAGATGTTCAGATGTAATATATCCTATTGTTTTACTTACCCATTGTTGCATGACAAGTCACTGCAAAGGTCAAGAGTTTTAAAAGGACAGTCATTTTACGTTCTCTTGGTTCTGCAGTCTGAACTGAACATACTGGGGCAGTTTTTATGCTAGTTAGTGGTGTGGCCTCATATAGCTCCCTCTAGTGGTTTGATTGGAGCAAATCTTAGCTGGAAGAATGAGACAGCATGCTTATTATCTTCACGTAATGAGGTAGTTTCTTTATGTGGTCTCTCCAGCATGATGAATGGACTTCTAACAAGTTGTCCAAAGCTCCCAATAATGCAAAAGCAGGAGTTGCCAGACCCTTTTTAAGCTTAGAGCACTGCATTAGGACAAGCACTGCATCATTTTCACTGCAGTTTATTGACAAAATTATTACGTAAGTCCAGGCCAGTTTGAAGAGAATGGGACTCCACAAGAGCATGAATACTGAGAGATGTGATTCATTAGGAATAGTCAATACAATAGATTATTACATCTATATTAATAGTTATGGAAATTGCTTTCTGAGATATATCATTCTTAAACTCTGCTTTTTAGATACTGAAACTGATGTTATGCTGGATTTGTGAAAAAAACTAGAAAGTGTTCTCTCTTTTCTATTCCTGAAACTATTCATGCAATATTCATGTTTTTTTTCTTTCTTGACTATTTGGAAAAATTCACCAGTGAAGCCATATGAGCTTGGGACTTCTTTGTGGGAAAGTTTTAGAAAAAAGGTATAATTTTTAGATAAATATTGGATTATTAATGTATTTTGTTAGTATTTATGAAGTTGTATTTTTGAAAAAATATCCATTTAATACATATTTAATATGCATTTATAATATCCATTTAATACATATTATAATATGTATTTAGGCATAATTTATATCCTCTTTTTCTCATTTTGATGTCTGAGTGAATGGTATGAGTATCCTCTTTTTTCATTTCTGATATTGGTAAGTTGTTATTTATGACTTTTTTCTTCATAATTTCTAGTTAAAGTTTATTAGTTGTATCAGTCTTTTCAAAAACTAACTTGTTTTTATTGATTTTGCCTTTTTATGATTTTTGCTATATCCATTAATTTTGGAACCATATAATTTGTTTATTTCTACTTTCTTTGATGTTAGTTTATTGTTATTTTATTGGCTTCTTGAAATGAAAGTTTAGGCGACTGATTTTAAGACTTTTCATTTCTATTAAATGTGTTTTAAGAGTATACATTTATTCTAACCACTGATTGAGTATATTCCTACACATTTTGTATGCCCTATTTCATTATCACAGTTCATAGTCTTTAAAATTTGTTTTGATCATTATTAATATTATATTGTTTAATTGCAATTATTTGAATTTTCTACTTATTTTTAGTTGATAAATAACAATACCAAGAACTATGCTGTGATCAAAGAACACACACTGAATTATTTTAAAAATTTAAGTCTGAAGCTTTATTTATTGCCCAGCATATAATTATTTTATTTTTATAAATATTCCTAGTATATTTGAAAAAAAAGTGAATTCTTCTAATTTTGGGTATAAATATTCTATAGTTAACTTTGTTGTGATCTTCATTATCTTTTCTGTTTGTTTCTCTAACGGCTGATAGCGGTATGCTATAGTTTGCCAGTGTCATTCATTGTGATGTCACTGTTTCTTCTTTGCTAATTTTGAATTTTTGCATTCTGTGTTTTGAAGATGTTGTTGGCTGTATTCATACATAGCCTATATTCCTTATGCTTTGACCTGTTCATCGGTATTAAATATCTCTCTTCATTTCTAATGAAGTTTCTTGCTTTAGAGTATTCTTTGTCTGATAGTATTATAGCTACATCGGTTTTTGGTGATTATATTCCTTCTAGTTTCAAACTATCTGTGTAATAATTTTTATGCAGTCTGAATATCTGATTTTTATTTGAATCAGATAACCCTAGGGAAAATCAAGCCCAATATTTAGCTCAATTTTCTAGATTTTCCTCTTCTTCTAAAAAGTGGCTACAAATTTCTTTGTTATCTTGTTAGTGTTTTAGTTTCATCAAGTAAATATTAAAGAAAATAATTTTTATGTAATTTCCAATTCTTCTCATAGAGTAGTATTTCCAAATCACTTCACCAACTACCAGAAATATATATTTCAAAAAACAATCATCTTGTAAAATATTTAACCTAGATGCATTTAAACTGATAAGATGATATTGTTTCTGGTTACTCATTAGCCAACTCATTTTTATCCCTCTACATCCACTACAGTTCTCAGCCTCTAGTAACCTTCATTCTGTTGTCTATCTCTATGCGTTAATTTTATTTAAGCTCCCATATATGAGTGAGAACATGCTATATCTGCTCGTTTGTCCTGGCTTCTTTCACTTAACACAATATCCTTTTGATTCATCCATGCTTATGAAGATATTAGGATTTCATTTTGTAATTGCTCAATAATGTTCCATTGTGTATAAATATCACATTTTATCCATTGATCGATTGATGGACACTTAGTTTGATTCTATCTGTTCGCTATTGTGAATAATACTGCAATGAAAACTATAGTGCACATATTCCTTTAATATACTCATTTCATTTTCCTTGGGTATATACCCCTTAGTGAGATTACTGGCTTATATTATAGTTCTATTTCTAAATTTTTGAGAAACTTTCATATTGTTTTTCATAATGTCTAAATTAGTTGACATTATGAACAGTGTGTAAGTGTTCCCCTTTCTCCACATTCTTACCAATACTTTTTATTTGTTTGATAATAGTCATTCTGATCAGTGTGAGATGACATCTCATAATGGTTTTAAATGGTGTTTTCCTGATGACTAGTGATATTCAACATTTTTTTTTCATATACTCTTTGGCCATTTGTAGGTCTTCTTTTGAAGAATTTATGATCAAGTTTTTGCCAATTTTTTTCAATTGACTTATATGTTTTCTTACTAGTGAGTTGTTTGAGTTTCTCAGAAGTTTTTGATCTTGAAAAGAATTGTAAACCCTACCTCCGACAAGGGTTTGCAATTGTTTTCTCCCATTCTTTAAGCTGTCTTCAAATACTATTGACTGTTTTTCCATTGGAATGAGAATTTTTAGTTCAGATTAATCCTGTTTGACTATTTTTGCTTTTGCAACTGTGTTTTTGAGGGTCATAATCAAAAAAAATATTGTTCAGAACTATGTGTTGGAACATTTTCCCTATATTTTCTCAAAACAGTTTTAGTTTTGGATCTTACATTGAAAAACTAAATCCATATTCAGTTGCCTTTTGTATATGGCATGATGAGGGTTCAAATTAATTATATTGCATGTGGATAAACAGTTTTTCTAACATCATGCATTGAAGAGACTATTCTTTCCCCGTTGTGTATTCTTGACAGCATATTTGTCAAAAATCAATTGTTTATAAATATGAGGATTTATTTCTGGGCTCTCTTCTATGTCATTAGTCTATGTGTCTGGTTTCATGCCAGTACCATCAACATTTGCATTATTAGTCTCTTGTCCAAATGCCTAATAATTACCAAAGTTTATGAAAATTTAAAAGGAACTTCTTAAATTTTTATTCAAGAGGCAGGATTCTATTTCAATAAATTTCTGATCAGATGACAAGAGAAATATTTTAAGGAGTTTTTAATATTAGAGAATGGATTCTTTTAAAAAAAATCCTAATTCATCATTTACAAATACTTAGAGATATATATATCTAGAATAATTATTAACTCAAGAACAAAGACTTTCATAGTCTAAAAAGATTAATGTCTAATTAGGATACAATTCATAAAATAAAACCTAGGTGTATTCATTTCTGGTTTGCATATTAGGATGTCAGGTTCTGCATTGACTACATACTCCCAATCCAAGTTTCATTCATTTAATAAGAGGTGAATAGAAATAAATCAATGGTTTTTATAACATCTTGTTTTGCTCAGGTGTCAACAAACATACAAGGTCCCACTATTTACTTGCATTTGGTGATTTCAGAATATCATGTAAACAAAATAGAATGGTATGCTATTGTCATTGACTCTGTATTCTAGTCAGAGAGAAGGGTTAAAAAGTAAAAATAAGTATTTGCAATTATGATACTTATGTTAATGAAATAAAAATAAGAGATGAGGTAGAAAAAATTATAGAATAGTGTAAATAATTTGTAATTAATATGTAACTCTCTCAGAAGAGGTAACATTTAAGCTGACACCTAATGAAGGAGTAGTCCATTGGAGTGGAAACAGAACATCCAGGCAGAAGATAAAAGGTGCACATTGGACTTGTGCCTGGAAAGGATTTGGTGTGGCTAAATAATATAATGATTATGGGCCTAGCTCACAATACCTGAGAAGGACAATCATGATGAATTAAGGTGAAAGTTAGATTAGCGCTAACTTATGGCATAGTTTGGTGAGCCATGATAAGAACTGACTTTTTAAAATTTTTAATGAAAAATCATTAAGGGATTTTAATAGCAATATTAACATAATCTAGCATACATTTTAATTACATTGTTGTTTGGTGGAGTATGTATTTGAGGAATCAAGGAGTATGTGCAAAGACCTTTTAGAACAGTCAACAAAATAAAATTTTATATTCTCTACTAAGATTGTGGAAGCAGAAATTGAAATACATTAAAAGACATTAAATATGTTTTCTATGTATGACAAAAATAATTTTTGATAGGTTGGATGTGAGGATGGGAAAAATAAAAATAAGATGTCTTTATAGTTTCTGGCATAAATAATTGAGTAGATAATAGTGCTATTTAAGACCATGTCTGGAGTGAACATACCTCCTTGTTTATCTGTGACATTCCTAGTTTACTCTTGCCCTCTCTAAAGTCTGTCAGTTTGGAGAGTGAATGTATGGTTGGTATGGCTTGGAGGGAGTTAGGCAGGAGTTAGCTCTGTATATGATTGAGATCTATGAATGCATTCAAGTGAACTATCTCAAGTGTCACAATTTTAATAGATTTTTAAATAGATACTTAATACATTTTCAAAATGAAGTGTATGAACTGAATCATTTGATCAAATTTTAGGATAGACATACTCTTTGTGGAAGGGCTTGGGAACTGCCTAATACCTTGCTGTAAAAGAAAAATGACCCGTGAGCATATTCAGTTTTATGCAGCTCTGGGGAAATGCCAGCAATTTTGTGAACACTTTATATTCTCCCATTTCCTTGATATTTTGAAACTTTGCTTTGTTAACATAAAAATATAGAAAACCACAATTTTTTCTTCTTTTCCCTATGCTGATGAGACATGATGTGAAAAAATAAACAGTTCTTAAATTGTAGTTCTGTTTTATAGCCATGGAACTTCAGATGTACCTCCTGAGGCAGGATAAGTAAGGGTAGAAGGCCATAGTGACATGTCCCCTTGTGTCAGGCCCCATGGGCTCCTTTTGCCACAGTCTCCCTTCACTTGCACTCTCCTGTCAGCACCTGATTCTTTTGCAAGATGAGCAGTCCTGCAGGATACCAACAGACTTCCAGATGGTTGCAAGTTCTTGTTACCTAATATGGCCCAGGAAAGAGAACAAAATCCCCTTATTGATGATGTAGCTTCCCCAATATCCAGCCAATCTGCACCAAAAGCCCAAGAAACTATTAGCTACAAATCCTGCCCTGGTGGAGACCTGGGATGGCAGGTGAAACTAAGGACTTCTCAAGGGTCCTTCATGTGCAGCTAGGCTCAGGTTTAGCTTATAGTGACCTTTTCCTCATCTTAGTAGTATAAAAAAGCACCTCTAGGTAGAAATTTTATATGCTAATTTACATGTCATGCATGCTAGACATTATTTACATGACATGCATGCTAGAGCATGTAGATATTGAGCACAAGTGCCAACCACAGGTCCCCTTTGCATACTTGACCTCACCAGTATTTTATGAATATGTATATATAGCTCTCATAAAGGGAATTCCCTTAGTACACTACTGGCTGCCTCTAGCTTTGAACAGTCTGCTCTGCTTTTCAGAAAGTACTGTCACTTTGCAATAAACTTCTTTGCCTACATTTACTTTGGGCTTGCTCTCAAACTCTTTCGTGCAGCAAAATTAAGAACCTGAACCAGCCCACTGACAATACCTCAACATTTTTTAACTTTTATTCAATTTAGCTAACATTTTATTGAAGTATTTTTCAAACTTAAGTTCAGATGCTGAGAAAAATTTTAAATTAACAAGAATCTTGTCAGTAACCCAAGGATTCCACAAGTAACTGTTTGAGAAATATTTTTTAAAGAAACTGACATATGTGTTCCATTAAAAAAAAGTTCACTGGGTAAGAAAAACAAAGATCACAGTTCAGGACTGATGAGACAGTTGAAATTTGAGGGTTAGAATACCAGAGAGGAGATCACTATGTACAGAAGACTCTAAAAAATTTGTATGTGCTTTTTACTTAGTTTTGCTTTGGCTATGCAGGCTCTTTTTTGGTTTCATGTGAGTTTTACAGGTTTTTTTTTTTTTTCTTTTTGCCTAATTCTGTGAAGAATAATTGTAGTATTTTGATGGAGATTGCATTGAATTTGTAGATTGCCTTTGGCAGTATGGTCATTTTCACAATATTGAGTCTACCCATTCATGAGCATGGGATGTGTTTCCATTGGTCTGTGTTGTCTGTGATTTATTTCAGCAGTGTTTTGTAGTTTTCTTTGTAGAGCTCTTTCAACTCCTTGTTTAGGTATATTCCTAAGTATTTTATTTTTTGCAGCTATTGTAAAAGTGGTTGGTTCTTGATGTGATTCTCCACTTGGTTGCTGTTGGTGTATAGAAGAGCTACCTATTTGTATGCATTAATCTTGCATTCAGAAATTTGTTGAATTCTTGTATCAGTTCTAGGAGCTTTCAGGAGAACTCCTTAGGATTTTCAAGGTAAATATTATATCATCAGCAAACAGTGACCATTTTATTTCCTCTTTACTGATCGGATGCCCTTTGTTTTTTTCTCTTGTCTGATTGCTCTGGCTGAGAATTCCAGCACTATGCTTTTGCATGGCAAAAGCAACAGTCAACAGAGTGAACAGACAACCCACAAAGTGGGAGAAAATCTTCACAATCTATACATCTGATGAAAGACTAATATCCAGAATCTATAACGAACTCAAACAAATCAGTAAGAAAAAAAACAAACAATTCCATTAAAAAAATGGGCTAAGGACATGAATAGACAATTCTCAAAAGAAGATACACAAACAGCCAACAAATGTGAAAAATTGCTCAACATCACTAATGATCAGGAAAATGCAAATCAAAACCACAATGCAATACTACCTTACTCCTGGAAGAATGGCCATAATCAAAAAATCAAAAGATTGTAGATATTGGTGTGGTTGCAGTGAACAGGGAACACTTCTACAAGCTCATAGGAATGTAAACTATTACTTTTGGAAAACAGTTTGGAAATATCTTAAAGAACTAAAAGTAGAACTACCATTTGATCCAGCAATCCCACTACTAGATATCTACCCAGATGAAAAGAAGTCATTATTAAAAAAAAAAAAACTTGCATACACGTTTATAGCAGCACAATTCACAACTGCAAAATTGTGGAGCCAATCCAAATTGCCCATTAATCAAAAAGTGGATAAAGGAACAGTGTGATATACACACACACATATATACACACACACACACACACACACACACACACGATAGAATACTACACAGCCATAAAATAAATGAATTAACAGCATTTGCAGTGACCTGGATGAGATTGGAGACCATTATTCTAAGTGAAGTGACTCAGGAACAGAAAGCCAACATAGTATAGTCTTACTGAAATGTGGTAGCTAAGCTATGAGGACACAAAGGCATAAGAATGATACAGTGGACTTTGGGGACTTGAGGGAAAGACTAAGACAGGGGTGAGGAATAAAAGACTACAAATATGGTGCAGTGTATAGTGCTCAGGTAATAGGTGCACCAAAATCTCACAAATCACCACTAAAGAACTTACTCATGCAACCAAATTCCACCTGTACCTCAGTAATTTATAGAAGAAAAAATTGAATGCGGTCCCCTTGTGTCTCTAGCCAAATTACAAGCTCTCAATGTGCAGGACGACATTCTGGAAAACCTGGAAGAAAATACTCAAGGCCGTCTCTTAGAAATGTGAGTACTCTAGCCCTAGGGAAAGGGCAACTCTGTACCTTCCCCAACCAGGCCTCAAATAAACCTAGACTGAGCAATCTGATTGAACAGTAATTTTATTGCCTGCAATAAGAAAATTCTAGCACTTTTTAAATTCTACAATCTAGACTCTAAGCAAAGTAGCATTTGAAATATTGGACATTTCAATTATAAATCAGTAGACATGTGAAGAATAAGAAAAAATAGACCTACAGTGATTAAAATCTTTTCAGTAGGGTGAGACAAAGAGAGAACTTGAATCTTATACTTGCATTTAAGGAATTTACCACAGTCTTCATAAAAATACCAAAAACTTAAAGAAAAAAAATCCACAAAATGATTGAATAAATGGGCATTTTCAGGAAAAAAACAAAAACTTTAAGGAACCAAATAAAAATTCCAGAGCTAAAAAATAAAATATATAAAATTTCACTAGATGAGATTAACAGCGAATTTGACATTGTAGAATAAAAGATCAGTGAACTTGAAGATAGAGCAATTAAAATTTTGCACTGTGAAGAAGAATGAAAAAAAAAAAAGAGAATAGATCCTCAGTGACCAGTGGGACAATATTAAGTAGTCTAATATATGTATTTAAAACCCAGAATTACAGGAGAAAAATTTTATTAAAAATGTTTGAGGAAATATATATAAAATTTTGCAAAATCAAATATTTTGTTTATAGTTTAAATTATAAATGTTTATTTCATATTTTAAATATACACACTGTTAAAAACGTAAATATAGGTTAAAGTACATATGAAGATTTGACTATATTAAAATGAGACAGGATAGAGATTTAGAAAATAAAAATACATAATATGTAATTGGTAAAATTAAAAAACAAGTAAGTGATACAACCCATAAACACTAAGTATTTTAAAAAAAGCTTATTTGCCCATCCTAATATTAGACAATATACTTTAAGAAAAATAATATCGTCAGAGATAAAAACATAAATTCCATAATGATAAAATTGCTTTTTATCAGAAAGATATAATAATCATAAATATATATGAAAGTAAAGACAGGTATTCAAAATACAGAAATAAGCAGACAGAAGTTAAATTGAAGATTTTCATTAGACTCTTCCAGATGAAAAATCACTGGAGTTTTAAAATATTGAGCAAAATAAACCAACTTAACCTTATTGACATATGTTAATACATCACAAAACAACAGAACAGTTATTCTTTACAAGTACATATAGAAAATTCACTGGCAGATCATTTGTTGAGCCATCTAAGAATAATTAATTATATTAATAATTATATTAATATATTGCAATATATTCTAATTTTTAAACATATGCACTTTAATCCTGATACTGTTTGATGTTGATAGCAAAAATTCATCTTTAAATTTCTCAAATACTTGAAATTTAAGTAACATGCCACTAAAGAACTCATGTGTTAAGAAACTAAAAAGGAAGATACAAAATTTTGAATTGAATGAAGGGTAAATGTAACATGTCAAACTTTGTAAATTACACATGAAGTAGAGGCTGGAGAAAATTTTTATATTAGATAATATGAATGGCTTGAAATCAATCATGGGTGTTCTACCTTAGAAAGCTAATAAAAAAGAGCACACAGCTAAAACAAAGTAATTAGAGAACATAAATAATAAAATAATAAGTGTAGACATCAAGAAAAGAGCAAATTAACAAACAGAAGAAATAAAAGAAAAAATTGTTATTTAAAAAGATGTAAGCAATTTTATAAACCATTAATATGAATTAGACAAAAAGAGGAAAAAATTACCAATACAGGGAATGAAAGAGTAAAGGATGTCACTTCAAATTGTTACAAGCTTAATAAAGGGTTATATCAGAGATTTATGTCAAAGATTTGACATCTTGGATAAAATGGAAAATGGCCTTGAAAGACATTATTACCAGATTGACACAAGAAATAGATTAGGTAAAGTCTTTACTCTGAAAAACAATCTTGAGAAAGAATTATATTGGGAGAATTATGCTATCTGATTTCAGGACTTATTCTAAAGCTGTGGGAATCAAGAAAGTCTTGTAATAGCATAAGCACAGATAAATGATTCCATGAAAGATATGAGAAATAGATTCATATGGTCGTTCAATTTTTAACAGAGACGTTAACGAAATTTAACGATTCAAGAATGTTTTTTCAATATACACTGGTAGAAAAACTTCCTATCTATATGGAAAAAATTAATTTGTTTTTTCAAATATATTGTAAAAATTAATTTGAGATGAATCATATACTTGAATATAAAACTAAAATTATAAAGTTTATGGAATAAAACATTATGAATGTATCTCTGTACATTGTTGTGAACATTCTCAAAAAGACCGCTGAAGGCAAACTTAAAAAAAAATTCCAAATTGTATTTCAACAAAAACAGTAAAAATTTATCTCATCAAAAGTACAGTTTAGAAGTGAATAGATGTTATATAAATAATGTACTCATAATATATTTATGTGATGAAAAACATATCTATGCAATCCATATAGAACTTCTACAACTTAATAAGACATAAACAACAAAAATAGTCGAGAGTTTAAGAAGTACTTTACAAAATATGACATAGATATGAACAAATGTTAAATAAGTGTCTTAAAAATGATCAATATCAATAGCCATTAGGGATATGTCAATTCAAATTGCAATGAAATATTATTACACATTATGTGGTACAATCAATGAGAGGTAAATTAGTATAAAATCTTTGATAACTGGCCTAGAATTTTCTAATAAAGTTATACATAAACCTACCATATGACTCAGGAATTCCATTTGAATTTGTTAACTCAGGATAATACAATATACATCAACAAATAGATTATATGAATGTTCATATAAAGCTTTGTATTCATAATAGCCAAAGCTTGAAACATATCAAATACATTTTGAAAGAGAGAAATTAAGAAAAATAAGTATTATGCAATGTCAGTAAAAAAGAATAAACAACAAATGTACCCAACAACATGTTTAAATTTCAAAAAATATTTCAGGAGAAGCCAGACTCAAGTGTAAATATTTTTGTCTAAGAATACATTTAAATGAATGAATTTCTAGAATAACATGAAAACTAGTCACTTGTGTTAGTGGTTTCTACTAGAGAGTGATCAGGTTTGACTGGGAAGGAGCAGAACTTCCTCGAAAGATAAAAATTTTCTGTCTCTTCATAAGGTTGTAGATTACATCTGTGTACACATGTATTATTTGCCAAAACATTTCAAACTGTACACATCTGTGCATTTTTAGTCTTTGTAAATTATATAAAACTTCTTATGGGAAGATTTATCTACTCTCCTAGTATATTTTGTGAGTAAATGTTTTCTTTCTTTCTTTTCCCTAAGAAAGAAAGAAAAATCTAATTTGTATTTCTTAAGGACAGAGGTCATTATGGACAGCAATATTGTATTAACAGCTAACATACTAGATAGCTGATGCATCTTTATTGAAATAAAAATTTGATTTAATTAGAAAACTCAGAAAGCATTACTTTATATCAAAATATTCAAACATTACTTTTTACTGTTGATTCCAACAATGGAAATCCGAGGCAGCATGCAAAGGATATAAAGTAGATGGGAAGTAAATAGTGGTTTGCTGAAGTCAGCTGGTACTGGCTAGGGAGAAGCTGTAATCCACATTTTATCCCAACTACTCTTTTTGTGAGTTCACTTTGAAAGCTTTAAATTGCCAGAGTGGGAGTATTCACATCATGGAAAATGGAAAACATTGCTAATCAGAGCTGCTGCTAACTCACCCAATGACCCTCTTTGGAGAGTCTGCTTAACAGAACACTACTGGAAGTGAAATTGTCTTGCTCTATCTTATATCAAAATTGTTAAATAGTAATTTGTCAGATTCCACACATTCGGGAGAATAACTAGAGTAGTTAATATCTTTGGAAAATACAAATATCATGTAGATAATGTTTAAAGACATAGCATCATATAAGTTTACACAGGATAATAAGAATACCAAAATTTCCAAAAAAAATGCCCAAAGATGAACTATAAAGCCAAAATAGAAAATAATCTTTAAACCAATATAGTGGTCGAATAACAAAGAGCAATATTAGCATCACAACAATAACATCATCAACAATGAAACAGTGAAACGGTTTGAGGAGTAGGCAGAACACTTATATGAGCAATCATGACAGAGAGCTTGAATCTTAGTGAAAAACTTTAATAAAACTTCAGATTTAATCAGGCTTGCCCTCTCCTGGAGCAGAACCCACTGGAAAGAATTATTGTTCAGTACATAGAAAATGGCATAAAAAAAAATGTATCTTAATAAGCTTTCAGAAAATCAAAGTAGGCCCTCAAAACTTATCTAAGTATCAAATTTGCTTTAAATTTTGATGGACTCATCTCTTCATGGCCTAAAGCAACTCAATAAAAAAAAAAAGATAATGTAATGTTACTGAACAATATAAAAACGCAATGCTAGTAGATCGATCACATTTGAAGTCACTCAATATTTGAGGTGGAATTTATGGCATCATCAGATAGCATGATTTATGTTCACCGATAGGATAGAAGATTCTCAAATTTATCAGTTTTTGTCCTTACAAATTGTTAAGATTCTCAAATTTACTAGTTTTGTTTTTAAGAATAATATCACCTTGGAAAATTCCAACTCATTATATATATTGTTTATTTTTTAAAATTATGTAAATAATATACTAGAAATATAATTTCAATTTTTAAAGTTTTTTAATTTTTGTAGAATAATCCTAAGCCTATTCTCATACATTCATATACTTTCTTAATTATCCATTCTTGCTCCTAAACAATATGATTCACAAATCATCAATAGTCTCATAAATAGCAAATAAAGACACACCTTACATTATGTGATAACATCTTAGTGTTAGCCACTCTTTCAGCATAAATGTTTGAGAAAATTAATGTTTGCTTTGAATGGTTTTTTAAAACAATGCATGCTGGTTATCATGGAAAAATTACTTTTGATGTCATATTACATTGCTTTTCCACTGGAAATTACCTCCTCTGTAGAAATAAGATAATATGTTTATAAAGTAAAATTTTTTCCTTAACTGAAACATTCATTTAGAAGTTAAAGAGATCTGGTCTACCTTATTTATGCCAGGGACTATATTTTTACATGGAGAAAAGGAAATAACAGTATTCTACAATCCTGTATGTTTATGTTTGACTCTCTATTATTTCTCAGACCAAAGGATGATGGAGATTACTGAAATTTATCTGAGAGTTGTGAAAAATGAAGGAGGGAAGCCCTAGAATATTTAGGAATATCTGATTTTACTGTAAGACTAATTTCAGGATTATTGTAAGATATATTCATCTTCTGTTTTTATGCCAATTTAATTACATAAAGAGGAGACACCAAGTGAAAATCATGCAATTTACTATCCAAATATAACGTGAGGCTAAGAAGAAGGCAACAGTTTCCCAAGAGTCAGTTTTCCTGTCCCCAAATGCATGCCCAATCATGCCACCTAAAATATCTCACATGGCGTTAAAGTATCATCTACAGGATGTTAAATATAAGTTATTTCATTTACTGACTTATTTAAGTAATCAACAAGTTTTTATTATGTACTCATCAGGAGTATATAAAATCAAGGGAAATTTAAATAAGGGAATCTTCCTACAAGAGTTATAAGCTTAAAACTTAATAATAACTCCAATATTAAGCAAACTGTCATTTCAAATAATTAGCTAAGAAAACATGGACAGTTTGCATGGTCTAATGAAAAATCATAAAGGTATAATATTTAAAATTACTGTAGCACTCTGATTATATGAATATACACATTAGTATACTTTATTCCTATCTTCAAGGAACTTGTTTCTAGATTTTTTTTTTTTCTATATGGAGTCTGGCTCTGTTGCCCAGGCTGGAGTGCAGTGGCGAGATCTTGGCTCAATGCAACCTCTCCCTCCTGGGTTCAAAAATTCTCCTGCCTCAGCCTCCCAAGTAGCTGGGATTACAGGCACCCACCACCACACCCAGCTAATTTTTGTGTTTTTTAGTAGAGACAGGGTTTTGCCATGTTGGCCAGGCTGGTCTTGAACTCCTGACCTCAGATGATCCGCTTGCCTCAGCCTCCAAAAGTGCTGGGATTATAGGAGTAAGCCACCACACCCTGAGGAATTGGAGATTTTGTAGGAGAGAGATAATATAAATATAATTCCTATCTTCAAAAATATTATATTGTAGAATTCAATTTTTTTGTAGAAAAGAGAGGATAAACGGTAAAGTTTCATTTTTTTGACATTCAGATAAAATTAGCCTGAGTCCTTATTCTAAATCTATGAAAATTATTTGGGTGTAGGATGGAGAAGCTGGCATGTTTCTTAGTCATCTCTAATTCCAGTTTTATCTGTACTTTTTAGTTATTATTTCATATTGCTTCTTGTTTTCATTGTTTTCCTTTCAAAATTGATCACATCTGGACCACAACCCATTTTCTTTTCATGTCCCCAAACTCCATTAACATACTAAAACTATTTCAGGTAAAGCAAAGGAAAGAAGGGAACACATGGAGACCAATATTCCCTTGCAATTCCCATCCGAACCAAGTTACTGAAAGAAGAAAAGAGGCCATGAAAACAGATAAATTGACTGATTTATGCTAAGAGTGCATAGAGTTCAAAATGTTTATGAAGACCTACTTGACATTTTTCTCTTTTTATTCTTTTCCTTTTATTTTATTTCTTCTTCGTATTATTTTCTAATTACACCCAAAGTCTCACTATGTTACCTAGGCTGGAGTGCAATGGCTATTCACAGGTACATCCCACTACTCATCAGCATGAGTTTTTTTCAGCTGTTTTATAGACAAATAATATTGGCTTAGCAGTTAGGTAGCAAGCAGGATTAAAAAACTACTATTGGAAGCTAGAAAGATAGTGATTCATAATATATATTGTCAATCCATTGCAATTTTTTAAAAAAATTTTTGAGACAGAGTTTCACTCTTCTTGCCCAGCTGGAATGCAATAGCTCAAACTAGGCTCACCGCAACCTCCTCTCCCGAGTTCAAGTGATTCTCGTGCCTCAGCCTCTGGAGTAGCTGGGATTAAAGGCATGTGCCATTACATCTGGCTAATTTTGTATTTTTAATAGAGACAGGGTTTCACCACGTTGGTTAGGCTGGTCTCGAAATCCTGACCTCAAGTGATCCACCCACCTCGTCCTCCCAAAGTGCTGGGATTATAAGCATGAGCCACCATGCCCAGCCGATTACAAAATATTTAATAAAATATTTTAACTGTGATATTTTGGAAGGCAGATAATTAGCATGATCATATTTCAACTTGCTTAAATAAATCATAATGATTGAAAAAATATATATCTATCAGACTGTAGTTTAAGCAGCATTTATTAAGTACACATTTGGAACAATGACCTTTCATTCTTCTAGACAATAAAGGCCAAAAAATTTTAAATTCTGTGTTCTAATGAGTTTATAATCCAGTTTGCATTACTACTAATGATCAAAATAGTAAGAAAGAGTTACATAGTGGTCTACACAAAGCATAATGGATGCATATATGTAGGTTTATCAGTTCCAAGAAAAAGGTGCAGTAGATTTTATGTGTCTCATTAGAAGTATTCATTGGCATTTACAGTTCTTTTCCTGTGGTGGGAGCACATGGCAGGATTTCTTCTGTCTAATCTCATCGTTTGAAGTTATGTGTGGTCATATTGTGTTCACAATGTGAACACAATGATATATGTAATTTCCTGATAGGGACTTTTTTTCCATCTAGCATGTGACTCGTCATGCTTCACTCCTTGTCTGAATAAACATGGGAACTAATTTTCTTAGTCTGGTTTTGCTGCTATAAAAAAACACGTAAGAATGGATGATTTATAAAGAACATAAATTAAGTTCACTATCTGGAGATGATGTGTTTTCTGCTTTCATCATGATGCCTCAATGCTGCACCCACCAGAGGGCAAATACACTGCACACTTACACAGCAGAAGACATGGAAGGGGCAAATTCACACTCTCAAGCCCTTTTATAAGGGCTTATATCAAGCCCTTTTATAAGGTACTAATTTCATCAATGCATATGGCCGAATCAACTCCTAAACACCCCATGTCATAATGTTGTTGTATTTGGGATTGAGTTTTAACATTAATTTTGAAGGGGACACAAACATTCAGACCATACATAACACTTGCGCTCATGTAGGGCTTCCAGCAGCTGGGTCCTCAAGTATCGGTATTAGTTTGCTGGGACTTCCATTACAAAATGCCACAACAGAAATTTGTTTTTCTGACAGTTATGAAGACCAGAAAGCCAAGATAAGGTGTTGGCAAGTTTGGTTTCTCCTTAGGTTGCTCTTTTTGCCTTTTCACTGCCTGTCAACATGATACTTCCTCTGTGCAGGTATAGCCCTGGAATCCCTTCCTGTTCTTATTAGGGCATTGGTTACCTTGCATTAGGACCCATCCATATGAGTTCTTTTTTCTTTTAAACCTATTTGCCTCTCTATACTTCCTATATCCAAATTCAGTCACATTCTAACGTATACTGGGGGTTAATATTTCAACATATGAATTTAGGGGCATTCAATTCAGTCCATAACAGTATCAAAGAGGGTGAGGGTTTTGCTGCCAACAAATAATGTATATGCAACATATTAGAGAAACAAACTTATATTGCATTAAATCATAAACAATTTATGGTAGCTTTTTTAAACTAAAGCATAGAAAGCTCTCTTTTTTCTCACATAGAATGTATTATATAGATGTTGGGTGTTACTGTAACAATATTAAGATATGTGATATTGGATCATTTGTCTTTTTAGACAGTAAAATAATAGCTACATTTGGGATATAGAAAGATGGTTATTTGGGCTATATACCAGCAAAATACTTTATAAAACTCTCTTCTATTATAGTTTAGACAATAATTAGGGTAAGTTTTCATCCAAATTTGCTTAGTGCAGTCTTAGTTAATCCAAGTATTGTCATTTATAGAATTTCCTTTTCTCTCAAAAGGGTGCTGGTTTGAGCAATATATCATATAATCTTCCTACAGATAATTTAATTCATAGCTATTTCATTTTATTGGAAGAATTTAGAAAATAAAATATTACTGGTTAAATATGATAGGAATTAAAATGAATACGTGAATTCAGAAATGAATCATCTACTTTGCAAGCAGAAATAAAATGAATTAGACAAATTCTAGAATTCACAACATTGAAGTATTGAAAAATCCAGTTATTTTAGACATAAAGATAAATTTGAGAAATGCTTTGAGTCATTAAATTCCAATGTAAAAGTCAAATTAAAGATAAAATCATTGAGTTTATTCTTAAAAACTGAATGAACAATATTCTTGAGAAAAAAGGCCCAAATGTGGGTGTGAACATGTGTAAAAGGTTTCCATTAGAAATGGCAAATGTTAGAAATGAAACTAAAATTAATGGATTTTTATTAACAAAAGATTCAAGTTAGTCATTCTAGTTGGAGAGAAAGACAAGCCTTGTGCAAGCAAACAAAAAAAAATCAATTGCCAAACAAGATTAAAAAAATATGTAAATATTAATGGTACCTGGAGATGATTGGAATTAAAAAACTAAGAATCCCACCAAGTATCTAAGAGGTGTGTACTGATAATCACATGTAGGCAATAAAAATCCAAGACTGTCTGACACCTAAAAAAGCTGTGGAATCCCCAAATGCCTTCTAACATAATAAACCAAAGATGACATACACTCCATATGTGTCCAAAGATAATAGGAAAGCAATAATTCTGTTGGATGTGGCGCATAGATCCATAATTGAAAGTAATGTGGAAACTACAGTGCATCATTACTGTATTAATCCATTCTCACATTGCTATAAAGAACTACCTGAGACTGGGTAATTTAGAAAGAAAAAGGTTTAACTGGCTCATGGTTCTGCAGACTGTACAAAAAGTATGGCTGGAAATGCCTCAGGAAACTTACAATTACGGCAGAAGGTGAAGAGGAAGGAGTCATGTATTACATGGCAGAAGCAGGAGGAAAAGAGAGAGAAGGGGAGGTGTGCCACACTTTTAAACAACCGGATCTAGTGAGAACTCACTATCATGAGAATAGCAAGGGGGCAGTTGGCCCCACGTGATCCAGTCACCTCCCACCCGGCCCCTCCTCCAACACTGGGGATTACAATTGAACATGAGATGTGAATGGGCACACAGAGCAAGACCATACACTTAACATTGCATTTGATGTTAACAACTAAAAAATACATTAGTTTGATATCTTTTGAGAAAGAGAGAGTATTTCTTTTTAACAGAAGAAAACTGTGTAGTGAATATTTGGTAATAGATGATCAGCCTGTGGTAGACATTTGGACATATTCTAATTATCTTCCTTCCAAGCATTTGCTGTCATTACATTCTATGTCTACATAAATTTTGGCATGGCCATATAACTTTCATTGGCCTATAAAATATGCTTGAATGTGACAAAGCATTTTGTATATCCATACACATTAAGTTTTGTGTGCTTAATGAAATTACCTGTTTATGTTAACTTCCTTGGCCTGTCATTGCTGGATCTGAGGGAATGCACATTATGATGGGATCAAATAAATATTGCCAAATTACTCTCCAGAAAGAATATGCTAACATAAAACCATATAAAGTGTATATATGTGTATACACATATCTTTATCAATACAATAGGCAATATAGATATTTTCTTATTTTTCATAAGTATTAATTTTGTTTTTACTGAAGTAAACATTTTAATATATTTTGGATGATTTATATCCATTCTTTTGAGAATTGCTATTCCTTTGTTTTGTCTGTTTCTGTATTATAATAGCTTGGTTAAGAGCATATGCTTTTACTATAACGTGAGTCAAGTTTTGAATTTCCATCTCTGTATTGTAACAGAGTCTGTGGCCTTACGTATTTTGCTTAAAATTTCTAAAGTCTCAGATCAGAGTCACTCAGGGACCCAAGATGACAGATGTTTAATCTTAATACATGATTCATAGGCCCCAAAGCGGGGAAAGGGAAAATTGTGAATTGTATACTGGCTCTTAAAGATACCACCTGGACATGTTATATATCACTTCTATTCACATTATGCTAATCAAATCGAGTCAGACGGCCACACTCACTTTGAAAAGAGGGTAGGGATGTACAATCTTTTCTTGTGTCAATCATTTCTGAATAGCCCCAGCAATTACCACAATCTTCCTTTATATTTAAACACAGCATCAAACTCAATATCCAGCATTTGCGGGTGACAGTCTCTTCATGATGGAGGGACAGGTGTAGTCTCTATACCAGGTCTGGATGGGGACTCCCATGAATCAAAGACCTATTCATTAACAATATAAGTTAACGATCTCACTCATTCAGTATTAAGTGTAAAATAGGAATAGTATAACTACAAAAAATGGCCTTATTGGGAAAGTAGAAAGATCTAAGACAAACTCTAGGAGGCAGAAATAAAAAGACAGACTGAAATTCAGAAATCTAATGAGGTTCTTCTGCTCTGAGAGTAGAGAATGTTTCTAGATATCCTTTGATCTGCTTCCTGGGATGAGTATCTATTGTTTCCTGTGATTTGAGCTCCTTCCTCTTGAAGATTTTTCCTTGGCCACATCAAAAACTTGCATTGGAGGACGCACTCTCTTTGGCAGTTGAGTAGCATTATTTAAACCTCATCCTGCCAGTAGATAAAGAATACTCCAAATTTCATTAAATTCTGGCTAATGTTTCTTTTGGCACCCTTGATATATATTGGTTTCTTTTATATTTGATTCTAGTTAGCTGTATATGCCAATAGACAATCCACAATTACTTCTTAAACAGAACTCTTACATTTGCTTTATTTCTTTGCTTCCTCAGCCTATCATTCTATTCTCTCTCTCTCTCTCTTTCTCAGTGTAATGTTAGTTAAGTATAA
This sequence comes from Aotus nancymaae, assembly GCF_030222135.1. Taxonomy (NCBI): domain Eukaryota; kingdom Metazoa; phylum Chordata; class Mammalia; order Primates; family Aotidae; genus Aotus; species Aotus nancymaae. The sequence goes on from NW_026988425.1 coordinate 77,339,790, forward strand.
CAAGTTTAATGATGCAAACATGCTTTTTTCCTTGATAATTTAGATCTTTCCTGTGAAATACATTAGTATATTATGAAATTTTAATTGATATGAAGACTTTATTCTTGATTTACTCCCTCTGCAATCCTTAGTCTTATTATTTTCCTTTTGAAACTTTTTTTTATAACTTTTATTTTAAGTTCAGGGGTACAAGTGCAGGTGTGTTATATAGGTAAACTTGTGTCATGGGGTTTTTTTTTTGCAAAAATTAATTTATCACCCAAGTATTAAGTCTAATCCTTATTTTTTCTGATTCTCTCCTTCTTCCCACCTTCCATCATTCAAAAGGCCCCAGTGTGTTTTGTTCTTCTCTATGTGTTTGTGTGTTCTCATCATTTATCTCCCACTTGTAATTGAGAACATGCAGTATTTGGTTTTCTGTTATTGTGTTAATTTGATAAAGATAATGGACTTCAGAACCATCTATGTCCCTTCAAAAGACATGATCTCATTCTTTTTTAATAGCTGCATAGTATTCCATGGTACATATGTACCATATTTTCTTTATACAATCTATTTTTGATGGGCATTTAGGTTTTGTATTAGTCTGTTTTCACGCTGCTGATAAAGACATACCTGAGAGTAGACAATTTACAAAAGAAAGAGGTTTAATGGATCATAGTTCTATGTGGCTAGAAAGGCCTTACAATCATGGCAGAAGGTTAAACGCACATCTTATATCGCAGCAGACAAGGGAAGAGAGCTTTTTCAGAGAAACTCCTATTTATATAACTATCAGATCTCCTGACACTTGTTCACAATCATAAGAACAGCATGAGAAAGACCTGCCCCAATGATTCAATTACCTCCCACCAGGTTCCTCCCATGACGTGTGTAGGAATTGTGAGAGTTACGATTCAAGATCAGATTTGGGTAGGGCCACAGCCAAACCACATCATTTCATCCCTGGCACCTCCCAAATCTTATGTCCTCACATTTCACAACCAATCATGCTTTCCCAACAGCCCCCCAAAGTCTTAAGTCATTTCAGCATTAACTCAAAAGTCCATAGTCCAAAGTCTCATTTGAGACCAGGCAAGCCCCTTCCACCTATGAGCGTGTAAAATAAAAAACAGTTACTTCTTAGTTACAATGGGGATACAGGCATTGGGTTAATACAGCTGTTACAAATGGGGGATATTGGCCAAAACAAAGGGGCTACATGCCCCATGCAATCACAGAACCCAGCAGGGCAGTCAAATCTTAAAGCTCCAAAATGATCTCCTTTGATTCCATTTCTCACATCCAGGTCACACTGATGCAAGAGGTGGGCTCCCACAGCCTTGGACACTTCCACTCCTGTGACTTTGCAGGGTATAATCCCCATCTTCTGGCTGCTTTCATGAACTGGCATTGAGTGTCTGAGGTTTTCCTAGGTGCATGATCAAGCTGAGGTTGTAGCTACTCTTCTGAGGTCTGGCAGATGGTAGCCCTCTTCTCACAATGCCACTAGATGGTGCCCCAGTAGGGACTCTGTGTAGGGGCTCCAACCCCACACTTCACTTAAACATTGCCCTACAAGAGGTTCTCTGTGAAGGCCCTGCCCCTGCAGCAAACTTTTGCCTGGACATTCAGGAGTTTTCATACGTTTTCTGAAATCTAGGCAGAGGTGCCCAAACCCCAGTTCTTGAATTCTGTGCACTCTCAGGCTCAACACCACGTGGAAGCTGCCAAGGCTTGAGGCTTGCACCCCTTGATGCCACTGCCCAAACTCTAGATTGAGCAGCTGGGATGCAGGATGCCAAGTTCCTAGGCTGTATACAGCACAGGAACCCTGAGCTCAGCCTGCGAAACCACTTTTTCCTCCTAGACCTTCAATGTTGTGATGGGAGAGGCTGCTGTGAAAACCTCTGACCTGCCCTGGAGACATTTTTCCCATTGTCCTGGGGATTAACATTTGGCTCATTACTTATGCAAATTTCTGCAGCCAGTTTGAATTTCTGTTCAGAAAATGAGATTTTCTTTTCTATCACATTATCAGGCTGCAAATTTTCTGAAATTTTATACTCTGCTTCCCTTATAAAACTGAATACCTTTAATAGCACCCAAGTCACTTCTTGAATGCTTTGCTGTTTAGAAATTTCTTCCACCTGATACTCTAAATCATGTCTTTCAAGTTCAAAGTTCCACAAATCTCTCGGGCAGGGACAAAATGCCACCAGTCTCTTTGCTAAAACGTAACTCTAGTTCCCAGTTTGCTCCAGTTCCCAACAAGTTCCTTATTTCTATCTGAGACTACCTCAGCATGGATTTAATTGTCCATATTGCTATCAGCATTTTGGTCAAAGCCATTTAACAAGTCTCTAGAAAGTTCCAAGTTTCCCACATTTTCCTGTCTTTTTCTGAGCCCTCCAGGCAGTTCCAACCCCTGTCTGTTACCCAGTTCCAAAGCTGCTTTCACCTTTTCCGGTATCTACTGCAACACCCCACTCTACTGGTACCAATTTACTGTATTAGTTCATTTTCATACTGCTGATAAAGACATACCTGAGACTAGGCAATTTACAAAGGAAAGAGATTTAATGGACTTACAGATCCATGTGGCTAGGAAGGCCTCACAATCATGGCAGAAGTTGAAAGGCACATCGCACATGGTAGCAGATAAGAGAAGATACATTATGCAGGGAACCTCCCATTTTTAAAACCATCAGATCTCCTGAGACTTTTTCACTGTGAAGAGAAAAGCACAGGATAGACCTGCTCCCATGATTCAATTACATCTGCTAGTTTCCTCTCACAACATGTGAGAATTGTGGGAGTTATAACTGAAGATGAGATTTGGGTAGAGACAGACAAACCATATTAGGTTGATTTCCATCTTTGTTATTGTGAATAGTGCTGCAGTGAACATACGCATGTGTGTGTCTTTATAATAGAAAAATGTATACTCCTTTGGGTATATACACAGTAATGCAATTTCATGGTCAAATGGTATCTCTGCCTTTAGGTGTTTGAGGAATCACCACACTGTCTTCCACAATGTCTGAACTAATTTACACTCTTAACAACAGGATTTGCATATTTCCTTTTCTCCACAACCTTGTTAGAATCTGTTGTTATTATTTAACTTTTTAATAATCACCATTCTGACTGGTGTGAGATGATATCTCATTGTGGTTTTGATTTGTATTTCTCTAATGATCAGTGATGTCAAGCTTTTTACCTAGGATTGTTGGTAGCATGTATGTGTTTTTTTGAAAAGTGTCTGTTTATGCACTTTACCCACTTTTTAATGGTGTTGCGTGTTTTTCTCTTGTAAATTTGTTTAAGTTCTTTATAGATGCTGGGTATTAAACCTTTGTCCAATGCACAGTTTGTAAAAATTTTCTCTCATTCTGTAGATTGTCTGTTTACACCGTTGATAGTTTCTTTTGCTTTGTGGAAGCTCTTTAATTTTATGAGATCTTGTGCCAATTTTTACTTTTGTTGAAATTGCTTTTGGCATCTTTGACATAAAATCTTTGCCCGTGCTTATGTCCTGAATAGTGTAGCCCAGGTTTTCTTCCAGGGTTTTTATAGTTTGGGGGTTTACATTTAAGACTTTAATGCATCTTGAGTTAGTTTTTGTATATGACGTAGGGAAAGGGTCCAGTTTCAATCTTTTGCATATGGCTAGACAGTTATCCCAGCACCATTTTGTTTGAATAGGGAATCCTTTCACCATTGCTTATTTTTGTGAGGTTTGTCAAAGATCAGATAGTTGTTGGTGTGTGGTCCTATTTCTGGGTTCTCTAGTCTGTTCCTTTGGTCTATGTGTCTTTTTTTGTACAAGTACTATGTTGTTTTGTTTGCTCTAGCCCTGTAGAATTGTTTGAAGTGGGGTAGCATGATGCCTCCACCTTTGTTCTTTTTGCTTAGGATTGTTTTGGCTAATGAATTTTGAAATAATTTTCTCTAGTTCTGTGAAGAATGTGAATGATAGTTTATTGGAAATAATATTGAATATCAAATTGCTTTGGGTACTATAGCCATTTTAATGATATTGTTTCTTCCTATCCATGAGCATGGGATGATTTTCTATTTGTTTGTGTTATATCTGATTTCATTGAGCACTGGTTTCTAATTCTCTTTGTAGAGATTTTTCACCTCCACAGTTAGCCGTATTCCTAGGTATTTTATTCTTTTTGTGACAATTATGAATTGGAGTTCTTCCCTGATTTGGCTCTCAGCTTGACTATTGTTGGTATATAGGAATGCTAGTGATTTTTGCACATTGATTTTGTATCTTGAGACTTTGCTGAAGTTGTTTATTGGCTTAAGAAGCTTTTGGGCTGATGCTATGGTGTTTTCTAGATATAGAATAATGCCATCTGCAAAGAGGGATAGTTTGACTTCTTGTCTTCCTATTTGCAGGCCCTTTATTATTTTATCTTGCCTTATTTCCCTGGCCAGAACTTCCAACACTATGTTGAATAGTGATGAGAAATGGCATCCTTGTCTTTGCCAGTTTTCAAAGGAAAGATATTGTAGATGAGGCATGGTGGCTTACACTTATAATCCCAGCACTTTGCAAGGCCAAGAATTTCTTGAGGCTGGAAGTTCCAGATAAGCCTGGGCCACATAAGCAGACCCTGTCTACAAAAAAGTAAAAATAATTAACCAGGCACAATGGCATGCACCTGTAGTGCTAGCTAGTTGGGAGACTGAGGCAGGAGTATCAGTTGAGCACAGGAGTTTGAGGGTACATTGAACTATGACTGAGCTGATGCACCTCAACCTGGCTGAAGATGGCATCAAAGTATCACAGGACTTCCCTTTCTACAATCAAGCCAAATCAATTTCTGTTGTTGGTGCCAAGATAAACTGTGGCCAAAAATCTGCTACCCCCACCATCACCCCTTAGCAGTTTGAAAGAAACCAGAGACCTCTGGTTTGGGGCTTCGAAACCAACTATCAGAATTCATTTGTCCTGGCCAATCAGGGTTCAGCTATATCAACCAATCACAACTGCACTGCACCAAATGATCAGAACCTAGGGAAGCTTAAATCCTGCATTTGCATAAACAGACCCGATTGGGAAACTGGGCAGGGACTTTTGATATAAAATCCAAACCCTCTCTTTTGTTCTTTGAAATGTATATTCATTTTACACCCAAGGCTGCATCTCCCCAGTTTACAAACTATTCACTGGAATACAAATCTCTCTTTCAAATTCCTTTTCAGAGAACATTTGTTCTCAAGATATAAGATTTCTCCTCTTAATTTTCCTACTCTCTGGCATGCTCCTTTCAATGATCAACCACATTGGTATGCCTGAATTCTGAGCCCATAAGATTCCCATTTACTACTTATGCTATGGTTCCTATGTGCTTCATTGACTGGGATGTGCCTTCAATGGAAAAGTCAATTAAATATAGATTCACATGATATGTTTCTCTTTTAAAACAATTTTATCTCCTTCAGTTTCTTTATGCTTTTCATCAACTTGCAGTGCCATCAAGCAGTATTTTTAGGGAGAGTTCAGAGTTCATTATTACTATCAGAAGAATTTTTACTTTGATAAACTATTATCAGAATTAGAATTTTAAAAGTGTTCAAACATTAATATCAAATAGATAAGATAATGAATTCCTATCTATCTATAATCAGGTTTCAGTAATAATTAATTTCTATCATTACTGTTTTGTCTGTCTAATATTGTTTCATCTGTCTCTCTATTCATAATGTTTTATATGTCTCTCCATTCACTATATTAGTTTATCTGTCTCTGCATCCATTATACACATTTGTATTTTTTCTAGATTTTCCCAAATAAAATATCAGAAGTTTTCTCTCTTAACATGAAAATATTATTATGTATTTATAAATAATAAAGACAATTTGTCTTAAGGTGGCCATAGTATAATCAGATCAAAAAGATATAATATTCAGTTCATACTGACTTCTAATGAAAGGTTTCAAACATGTTTTTATACATGTATTATTTGACTGAGATGTGAGCAAGATCAAACTTTGCATTAATTTGATTGAAGTGTCTCTTCCATCATTTTACTTTACCCATTATAATTTCTCCAGCTTCCCCCCTTTTGTGCACATCTGATGTTGCTATTGAATAAACCAGGTCAATTGTGTTTTAGTTTCCATTTTAAAAGATAACTATCAAACTATCAAATATCAGAGACAATTTCTCAATGACAAAATTCTCTTGATTTGTAAAAGCTATAGGCTTATACAAAAGAACAATAATTTGTAATTTTATAAAATGTTTCACTTTTTCTATCAAGAACAAGGCCTGAAAAACAGAGACTATGAAGTTTTTATGCTGAACCCTGGAGTTAAGAAGAATGAATAGTGTCACAGATCTTGATTTGAAGTAATAAGTTGACATAGAGGAAAAGGAAAATCCAAACTATTTCCTTATGTTCTAAGGGAATCTAAGAACATATCTGTGTATTGATATCCACAGTTTGACTCAGGAAACAATCAACCTAGTAAATGTTTCACAAAAATGTGGTGCCTAGGTTTGTACATTAACAAATATATTTCAAAAAGCATTTGGGCTAATGAGCAGAACATTCTTATAATGTTTTTAGGCTTTAGAGAAAATTTTAGAGGTAGTTTAAATGTTAGAGAAAATTTTCCCAAAATCATCCTTGAGCTCCATCCTCGGTCACCTATTTAGTCAGATACTATAAGCTTGTTGTTGGATCCAAAGAGCGTAGGGTTTAGATAAGAAATAAATAAATTATTTGGATTTCATGAAGTAGGGTTATAAAATGTATACACTAATATGTTGCAAAAGTTAACAAAAAAGTCAACTCAAAGTATTATTCCAAAAACTTGTTCTACTCAAGAGGACAGAGGATGATACTCAAGACAAGATTCCCTTTCCCTAAGTCAGGGCAATGTGTAACTGCCACTGCTATACTTGTAGTCAGATGTCTGTAAATGCAGTAGGGAATGGGTGTAATCTGAATGCTTAGCAATCACAAGATAAATAAAAATCGACTGAGTTTTCCAGAACTCTGAAATTAGTGGAAATTGTATTGCAACAGCTAAGTGAATTTCATTGCAGAACCACTTTGTGATTGCCAAAATATTTTTTTAAATACAGTTATTATTTTTAGGAAATATTTCATTTCATATGTTTAAAATTAAGCATATTCAATATCTGAAAAATCTAATATTAATTTTTACCTGTTTGCTCATGGATGGAAATGTTGGTGCCTAAGTTTTTAAAAAATTCCACGTGTGCATTTCTTATTAAAAGTTGAGCTGAAAGACTTTTAATACAAATTATTGATATAATTCTGGTTAAGAAACTAAAAGCTTGGAAGCAACTATTCTATTTTCCTATAAGGTAAATAATTTTTGGAATTCGTCATTGATTTATAGAGTTAAAACAAAAAGGCATCTTTAGGAAATTTAAAATGTTCACATGTATCGTTTTATTTTTCTTCCAAAACCTCTTACTATCAACCTTATTAAAAATGTAAATAAAATAACAGCTGAAAACAAATTATAAACACATTAATCCCTTTCTATAGATATTTATATATATCAGATGTTATTAATATTAATGGCTATGTGATAAGCGTGACCATTTAAAAAATTTGGCAGCAAATATAGGTATTAAAATGACATATCCTGTAACAATTCATTGTAAGCTTTTTATTTATTCCTTCTGAATTATGCCAACATTCATTACAAAATCATTAGTTGAAATCCTGTAAGTCTTTCCCCCCCGACTCTCTCTCCTTTTCACTTGATCTCCTCTAGATGTGAGTGATCAAGGTAATATTGACTCTATGAAGTGACACTTATATTGTGGCTTCTAGGTCAATGTTCTGACTGAACCTGTCTTCCTTAATTATTATCTAAGAACCAGATGCCAAATATATTTCCAGCTTCAGGCTGTATAGCTTTATTTTAGGGGCCTCTGAGTCTATTTAAAACTTCATCAATTAAGATTGCTTTGGTCTAAATGGAAAAAACTCTCTCATGTTACTTCTCTTTTTTAAAACAAAAAAACGATTTCCATAAGTTTTTGAAATAAGTTTGGTGAGTCCTGCATAAGAGACAAGTATTCTTTTGTTCTTTATTTTAGGGATGTCTCTTTAGATTTTTATAAATGTAGAGCTATTTAATGAAATATTAATATGTCATTCTGTGTTAGACTGAATATATATTGTTAGACAACTAGTTCTGCTGACTATGTGTAATTTAACGACACTACAAGATCTGTGAGATGCCAAAATAATGCAATTTTTAACATTATAATTGGAATGTGTTGAATTATGTTCTCAGTTCTCAGAACAATGATTGTCATATGAACAGATTTATATAGTGCCATTTTTCTGTTTCATTATAGTCTTTGCCATAAGAATGAGGTGGTAGAATTTTAATGTCTCATATGTTCTGTCAATTACTACCTTCTACTATACAGCTTTGACCTTTTCAATGTTCTATGATTTGATTGGCTACTCATTGCATTTTTTCCCTTGCTTTCTGTCCCACTAACCTGTAGGGAAGATATAGAATGGACAGCCAATTAAAGTGTAGAATATTGAAAAGGTCAAAGCACTACAATATGTTAGCTCTACTCAGAATACATCAGATACTAACCAGATGTTGTAGTCGCTCTACAAGGACAAGGAGAAGTATGGTTGCAGGCGGGGAAAGTGAGCAATAAGATAATCACTCCACAGTTCAGTCCACAAATTGCAAAAGTCATGTTTTCCTGAATGTCTTAGTCATTTTCAAAGTTAAAGTAAAAGCCCATTTCAAAGTGAATACAAATTATACAGGTTGAGTATAATTTATCCAAAATGTTTGGGACCAGACGTGTTTTGGATTTTGTTATATTTTGGAATATTTGCATATACAAAATGAGATATGGGGATGAGACCAAATCTAAAGAAAAAATTCATTTGTGTTTTATATATACCTTATATACATAGCCTGAAGGTAATTTTGTACAATATTTTAATGACTTTATGCATAAGCAAAGTTTTCATACATCTACTTATCAGAAAGCAAAGGTATCAGAAGTGGAATTTTCTACCTGTTCCATCATATTGGCACTCAAAATGTTTCAAATTTTGGATTTTCAGTTTAAAGGTGCTCAATCTGTATTTACTTCTCATAGTTAAATCAACCTCTTTGGAATCTCCTGAAGTATCTTTGCCTATATAGCTGAATACATGCAAGGAAACCATCATTTCCAACACTCTTGATCTTTTTCCGACTATATAACATTTCACTTATTCTAGTATTTCATTAAAGTTGACTAGCTCTTGTGATTTTATCTTTTTTAAGAATGATATAAGAAATGCTACAGCAGCTATTACATATTTTAAAAAATCAAATTTATTTTTCGAACTTCTTCACTATCAGAATACTGAATTCTAAACTTGTAAAGGATAAGTAATTACCTATGATTGTGATAAAAACTCTGATTGTTGGTTTGTTATATTTTGGTGGCATTGACACCCATGTGCCTTTTTGCTACTCACTAATGATTTTGATTATATTCATTCAGTATCCCTAAGAAGTAAGTTGATTTTAGGTTGATAATTACAACCAAGACTTATGTACTCTCACTTAAAAAACAACCAATATCAGCTTTAGAATCTGCCTTTTTAAAATAAATTTTACTTGTCTTTACTACTTTTAGTCCAATTTATTTCTCTTTTTAGTTAATTTGTTTGGGCTGTTGTAAGTAACTCTCATTAGAATTTTGTAGTAGATAAAAATCCATTATTCTTGAATACTTCATGTAAAACCTAGTAATACCCAGTGTTAAACAATTTAGACCAGAATTTGACAGCAATGGCCTTACCTATATGTTAATTGAGTATGTTTTCTAGCCAAATAAGCATCCAGGCAGAAAGCATAGTCTCCCATTTTCTTAGTTTATTCCATCCTTTAATACTTATCATTTAAATTACCTAGAACTAAGATATTTACAACATATATGGACCCATTTGTCTGTCCATTTGATTATTCTCTTCATTAGTCTTATACAAAGATTCCTTTATCACGTTTTTCCCTATTTCCGAAAATTTTAAGGTTAAATATTGTTGCTAACTCTTGGAGGCTTGTGTGTTTCAAAAAACAACATTAGGTCTTATCCCTTTAGCAATATGTAGATAATCAAGCTATTTCATCTCAGAGACCAAGTTTTATAGTAAGTTTCTATGCATGCACTTATATTTCTAAGTTGTAATGGTAAGAATTTAGAGTGAGGGAAACACTAATCAATCAACAAATGTTATGTTCTACCTTAATATACATTTGTAAGATATTATCTGATATAAAACATTAAATTTTAAGAGACAATAATGGAAAATAGAGTAAATCAGAAAAAATAAATGGAGGTGCATCATAAATTGAGTATTGAAGAATAATAGATGAAATTAAAAAGAAAAATGCCTTATGTACAGTGAAAGACAACTAAAACATATAAAGATGAGGTATTGCAAGGCCAACAATTAATAGAGCAATAATAAGAGGTGGTAAGTAGTAGTGAGAAATGGTGTGAGAAAAGTAATTTAGAACAAGATTAAAGTGTGAGAATAAGAAGTTAGCATCCATTATATAAGCAATAGGAATTACGGACATGATGTAATTATTAGTGTGCAATATCTCTTAAGAGGTTAATTTTATAGTATAGGTATGAAGTAAACAGTGCTTTAATTAGTCTGGCAAATGCAAATTGGAAAGACAGTGACAATGTACTAATAATGCAAAAAAATAAAAATAAAAAATAAAAACTGACGATTGGAAGGTTATACAAACTGAAGAAGACTGAAAATGGAATCATTAGAATTGGGATGTGAACAAAATTTCTCTAAAAGGAGCTTTTGAGCAAAGATAATTTATTCCAGTGAATAGTCTAGTCAGCAAACCCAGGAGACACCACCACCTTGCTGTTAAATGAAAGTGTGTTGCAGAGAATAAAGAGAGGGTTCTGATTTTATAGTAAAAATAACTCCCCCACCTCAGGTTCCCAACCAAGTTTGTTTATGCAGATTAAGGACGGAATCTCATTTCTGACTGTCCAGGGTAGCTAAGTTCAGATTGGTCAATGCAGCTGATCCCTGATTGGTCGATACAGCTGAGCCCTGATTGGCTGGCCAGGTGAGCTCTGTTTGCTTTCCAAGCCTCAAACTAGAAGTTTCTGTCAGATATTTCTTTCAAACTGCTGTTGGGTAGATGGTTTCCAGGCATATTTTATCTTGGCACCCACAACAGAAAGTAGTTTGGCTTGAAGGTAGGCAGGTAGGTTTTGTGATACTTTTACATCTTTCAGAGAACACAAGAGTGTGTGACTCTTTCCTCATGCAATGATGGCCGCCTAGACCTATTTTAGCTATTACCGCCTCAGTTTGCCACTGGAAGTTCATTCTGACAGCCCACAACATACTTTAATGACAAATAAAGAAACGTGGCAGAAATAACAAATATTAAAATGGAAGAATAAGAAGATTTGCAATAAACATTGTTTGGCAAAACCTGCCTCCTCCTATAATTCATTCATTAAGAAAATAGATGGCTGGTGACTCTCTTTGTGCCAAACAGTGCTAGAGAAACCAATGGACAATGGAAAGATTAGACACAAGGCAGGGGAAGTGGATCCTGAACTCTATCTCCAGGCTTTTGAAGAAAAATTCCTGTTCCCAAGGAATGTATCATTTCAGTGGGGGAAAACTAACACTAAGCAGCTTCAGAAGCAAAGCCGTATTTAATATAATACCAAATAAAGAAAATACCCAGAAGAAAAATGAGAGCAAAGAATAGAATGAATGATGAGTGGGTATTATTTTAGATAAAGTGACCATGGACAAGTTCTCTGAAGCACTCTTATTCTAACAGAGACTGGAAATGTAGAGCAGTAATAATGTAAAGATTTGGATCAGGATAGTCCAGGAAGAAGGAAAAGCAAATAGAATGGCCATGGGCCAGAATGAGTTTGATGTGAAGAAGAAACAGCAAGGGGGCTTGTAAATAATTATGCTGCCAAAAAAATACATAATAAAAATTTAAACTAACATTAATATTATGGAAAATAAAATAACACAATTCTTTGCTTTCTGTTAAAATAATTAGTGTTAATTTTATACAGTAAAATAAAAGTGTTAGGCAATTTCTAAGATTTATTTTGTGGTATTATAAATTCTATAAACATTGTCATACCAATTTTTGCTTATTGGAATACATTTTTTTTTTTTTTTACAAATATATAGATATTTTATATTCCTCTTAGGTTGTTGAAACTAGAAATTAGTGTGATTTGTTGGTAACCTAGGAATTTTCATTCTGAGGCTTCTATCATTGTGAAGGAAACTTTCTCTTTTTTTAATAATCTGTTATTGGGTGCCCTAATTCCATCAAAAAGTTAGTCAAATGCTTTCATTAATAATACATTATAATATTCCTATAATTTCTCATAGTCACATAGGCATTATAAGTAAAATAATATAGTTAAAAGGAAAATAATTTATGGGAAATAGTATGGAATTTCTCTTGTTGCTTGAAAGTGTCCTTTCTGTCTCTCCCCTACCCACATTTATCTGTTTTCTTAGATAATTTTAAAAACTCTATTTTCCCCTCTGGAAAATGAACTTTTGACCCAACTAAAATAATGTAATTTGATTTTTCATTTAGTCACTCAGTATTCCAAGTGACACAATTGAATAATGTTATCACAAAGACTAATTCATATCTTTAATATAAAAGATATTTGTGACATGTAGACACACGTTCCCTTTCCACAGAGTATCAGTTTCTTCTAACTTACTTATTTTGATTAATAACATTATAATACATGAAGTTTTAAATCTTCGCACCCAAATTCCCCTCAGGTTCTTCTGCCCTAAGTAGAATTACTACAGGCTAACTGTCCCATGTCCAAAATCATTGGAAAGAGTTTTGGATTTAGATTTTTTTTTCAAATTTTGGAATACTTGTATATAGATAGATAGATATCTTGGGGATGTGACACAAGTCTAAACATGAAATTCATTTATGTGTCTACACACCTTATACACATAGCCTGAAGGTGATTTCACACATTATTTTTAATAATTGCATGCCTATGACAAAGTTTGTGTTAAGTACTGGTGTATAGAATTCTCCACTTGTGGCATTATGTTGATGCTCAAAAAGCTGTTGGATTTTGGAGCATTTTAGGTTTCAAATTTTTGTATTGGTGATGCTCAATCTGATTTCTTTTTATAACTAAAAGAATCTTAAGTAATACAAGCTTTATTGGCTTTCCATGTTCTAATAAATTTGTTCCAAATTTTGGACTTGTAAACAATGCTTGCCATAATCAGGTTCTTCTATATGATTATTCCAGAAGCTCTTCATTCATATAATATATTTCAAACAAAATGAATGGATTGCCATTTCTCAAACTTTGTGGTGCTCTTCCTATATCTTTGCTCTAATAAAATATGAATTCTTCTCCATATTATATAATGTAGTCCATCTTTTAGCAAATCTACTCTAATAACCCAAGAAAAAATATTCCTTTGTACTTTGAAATTTTAGAAAGTTTTGTATTATTTATGGTTTTTACCATAAAGGTAAATGTGGTAGTATAGCACTTAGAATCCAGAATGAAAGAACTTCATTTTGAATTTGGGGAATCTTATTTATTGACTCTTTGACTTTTAGTCAAAGTACTTACTAATTTCTTTTTTGGACAACATGGAGATTTATTTATTGTTACTAACAATCTATTATATTTTACAGTGGTGATAGTATTAAAAGTTAAACACTTTCTGAAATGACAAATAAAAAATAAGGAAAACTACCAATTTATTATTCCAGAAGCCATAGAGTCTTCAGATATCTTTTAACTTACATTCCCTTTGTCCTGCTCATCAGATACATATCTTTCTTTCTAACATCTCAATTGTGTGTCACATGCCCGCTTACCAGTTGTCTGTTATGATCGATGAAAATTTATGGTTCTACATGTTTTTTACAGAATTTAGGAAAACATTGCAAACATGAATTCTATTCATTCGAAAGCATTTCAAAAACCTGAAATAGTAGTCTAGCTCCAGTTACATGTTAATGTCAGGTCAGTATCTTCTTTGTACTCTAATTTTCTCCTTCATAAAATGAGACTTGTAAAACATTTATATTAGTTTCTCAAAGAGTAATTATAAGAACAAAATGAAGAGATGTATGTTAAAATCTTTTCTGAAACTGAAATCTATTATGTAAATGTAGCAGATTATTATTGTTATCCCCATCATTATTACTGCTGATGACAGCAGATGACTTTAGCATTGCACAGATGCATAACACAGTTTTGATGCAACTTTTCTCTAGTTTGTCAGGTGATAAATATGAAGTATGCCTTCCTATCTGTAATTTACTGACATCCTTAGTATTTTTATTTTGTTATTTTATTTGTTTTTAAAAATGACACCCAATTTGCTCTAACTTTTAAGCCTCAATGTCTAAAACTGCTTATACCTGTTAAACCTGGCTTAAAGAACTGTTGTCAAATTTATCAGTCACGTAACAATTGGAAACTAAATTTTTGGCAAAATGTTTGGTGATACTTTTTGAACATATTATTGAATAAATCATTTATTTAGTAATTTGCTTTCTATGAGCTAGTTTTTTCTTTCTTTTAATAAACTGATCTTAAGTATTTTAGATTTCTGGGGCTGCTGTAAATATATCACAGATGGTATGGCTTAAACAACGTAAATTTATTTTCTCGCAGATTAAGATCAAAATGTTGTAGGTTTGGTTTCTTCTGAGGCATGCACATGGCCCCCTTCTTGCCATATGCTCACGTGATCACCTTACTGTGTACCAGTGCAAGTGCCTATGGTATCTCTTGAGTGTCTTTATTTCCTCTTTTTAGAGAGATAGCAGTCAGATTGGATAAGAACCCTTCTAATTACCTCATTTTAATGTAATCATTACTGTAAAGGCCATATCTCCAATTATAGATGCATACTGAGGTACTGAGATTTAGGGATTCAACATACATATGAATTGGTAGGGGACCCAATTCAACCCATAACAGTACATTTACTTAAAAAGAGTTAAAGGGAACCTTTGTTTCCTAGGATTGAAAAATAATCAGTGCTAGATATTATCATTATTAATGATAATGTAGAATAAGTAACTTCTGCATTTTCTGCACTCAAAAAATACATATACAGTTGTTAGGCCCAGTAATGCCCTCCTATACTCTCAGCTAAATGGTAGCCTGGGGTATAAGAATCCCTTGAGCCCAGGAATTTGAGAGCAGGCTGGGCTACATAGTAAGATCCCTTCTTTAATTAAAATATATATGTATATATACACACACACACACACACACACAAACCCACACACACACATACACATGTATACAGATATTCCTTTAACTCTAGAAAATTACTTTTGCATAAGTGACATCAGATATTGTTTCACATAAATTATTTGACTATATTTCATCACTGAATAATTGTACTTGGTCCATGTATAAAAGATATAGAGCTATAGTAGTTCTTTCTTATCTGCAGATACTCCAAGACCCCTAGTATATTCCCAAAACCGAAGATCAGACTAAATTCTATATGTACATTTTTTTTGTATACATACATGCCAATAATAAAGTTTAATTTATAAATTAGGCACAGTAAGAGACACAAGTTATAGAACAATTATAACAATTACTTTAATAAAAGTTATGTGAATGTAGTCTCTCTTAAACTATCTTATTGTACTGTATTCACCCTTCATCTTATGATTATATGAGACGATAAAATATCTATGTGATGAGATGAAGTGGGGTGAATGACTTAGGTATTGTGATGTAGTATCAAGGTACTATTGACCTTCTGACAGTATGTCAGAAGGATCATTTGTTTTGGGCAATCCTGGATCACTGAGCCACGATGATGTCTATAGCTAAATGTCAGGAGAAGCAGATGATATGCATAGCTAATGGGTGGATATGTTGAACAAAGTTATGATTCACAACCTCCAGGCTGGACAAAGTATATTGGCATGAGATTTACCATGTTACTTAGAATGGTGCAAGTTATAATTTTTTTCTAGAGTTTTCTATTTAATATTTTAAGGCAGCAGTTGACTGTGAGTAACTGAAACCATGAAAAGTAAAACGATGAATAAATGGGGACTACTGTAGATAAGATAAGTCTGATGAACAAACTGTGTTTAACTTATATGTTATTATTTTATTATTGATGCCAGAAGTGGTAAATTTGACATTGGAATAATTTAATACTAGGTATAGAAACACAAGGAGTATAAGACAATAAATCCTGAATAAAATCTCATTAGTGTGGAATATATGTGAGTGTATAAGATATGTTTATTTATTTGTATTTTAATAGGTTCTGTTAAATATGAAAACTAGAAACTATATTTTTGAAGTTAGTGTGTCTGTGTGTTGGGTGGATGGAATAAAACTTAGAGAAGCCCATAAACAACAAATAGTGCAGTACAAGAAGTCTTTGGGAAACAAGACTTTAAAATTCACTGGAAGTTAGAAGATAACCAAAAGGAACAGAGAAAACCATAGGCCAGAATGTCTTCAGGAGGAATTTGCTACTTCATTGCAAGTAGCAGAAATGTTCTAGAATCAAAGTTGGCAAGTACTGTTTGTCAATTATAACTGAAACACATCAAATAAAAATGAACTGAAAGTCCTCCTCTACTTCTCCCTTCTCCACTCTGCTGCAGAGTCACTGACAGCCCAGTGTGTACTCTGAGGTATAAAACTGGACCACTTTCTTTAAAGATGTTGAACAAACTACGTGTAAGGATTTTATTATGAGTGTTTTAACATCCTCTTCATTTTTGTCACACTGGAGAAGCCTACTTCATTGATTATGAAGCATATTATGTCAGTTAACATAAAAACAGAATACTAAGAATGAAGGAATAAAGAATTTAAAAGTAGCTCTTGGAAATTTAAACTATTACCACCAAAATGAGAAATTCAATACAAGGTATGGATGATAAAGTCAAGAATATCTTTCTAAATATTCACAGAGTGGCACGAAATATGAGAAAGTATAAAAGATATAGTGGATCAATATTGCAGTTACAATGTCTGGCCAGAAATTGTTGCATTACATGATAGCAGAGAAAACGCAAGGGACTAATTAAAGAAATAATAAAAATTTGCAGTTATTTTTATTACAAGTTATAATAAAGGAAATCATTTTAGTTTACTAGATCCCACTCAGTCTCTATAGAAAAAAATGACATCCTTCAAAATTTCAAAATTCTGATAACAAAAAATAGAGGTTCTAAAAATTTCCAATAACTAGAAAAAAGTTTATCAACAAATGAGTGTTAGAGTAGCAATGTATTATTCAAAATACTGATCCTAAAGGCAAAGAGACAACATCTTACAATTACAAAAAAAATTTAACTTAGAATTCTGTACCTGCAATAAAATGTGACGGCAAAATGGAAGTGATAGTATACAGAGTATTAATTTCTACACTTTCCTTTTCTATACTTCCTATGTAGTGATCTTTTCTTTTTTTTATTGTTATACTTAAAAAAATTCTGGGGAACACATGCAGATCGTGCAGGGTTGTTACATAGGTATACACATGCCATGGTAGTTTGCTGCATCCATCCCCCAGTTATCACTTTTCTGCAAAAGAGTCATATTATATATCTTTTTGCAATTCTCATCCATTTGAGTCTCTTGCATATTTTTCTATCAAACTTTGTTGTTGTAGTTGTTTTGGTTACTATTGTTATTTGCCCAAACTATAGATGTCTTCTAGATATTAATCCATTTGTGTTTTGTGATACGAAAAAGATCTTTTATTAACCCCAAATCCTAAATTTTGATAACAAAAATCTATTAAAGTTTTGTTTCATTATTTGCTCTCTTGACATTTCATTTGACAATTTCTTCCCACTCTATTGTCAGAAAGATATTCTTCTACATTGTTTCTATTAATTTCAATGCTATTATAATAATTTTTAGATTCTTAATTCCTTTGGACTTTACCTGAGGATATTATATTGGATAAATATCCAACTATTATTTTATCTAAATATTAAACCAGTGTTTCCATTCATACAAAATCCAATTCCTTTATATGGTATCACATTTATTATTTATCAAGTTTTATACAAAACTTGAATTTATTTCTAAGCTTTTTCATTTTTGAATTATGCCTTTTATTTTGTAAGTTGAATCTTTCCTCAAACACAGCTTTTGGTCCTTTTAAATTGTATTACTAATTCATGTATTTATTTTCAAAATTAATTTTAGAATCTGTTGGTCAAAATTCCTAAATAATAGTAGTAGAAATTTATTTGAATTCCATTGATTTATGGCCTAATTTAGAAAATTAATAATGTCACATCCCTAGTGATATGTTTCATATTTTTATTAATTTCAGTATTATTTTAAAATGTTAAGATTCATCCAAATTTAATGACTTTCTTTTGGGTAATATTCATCCACTTATATACTCACTAAAGTCGTATGTGACTTTATAAACTCTGAAGAAGCATCCATTTTTCTGTTGATGCCTAGTCAGATGCCTGAACATTTTTTTGTCAAGATTCTAAAGCCTAGGACTTTCAGTTAATTAGAAACACCTTTAGAATTCTTTAATTCCAGAGAAATCTATTTACATTTGAGTGTGCTTCACATGAAATAGACCTAAGAAAGTGATATACAGAACTAGTTAACAAAGAAAGATAGCTGTCAGAATTGATCACTTATTAGTTTGGTAACCATTATTTTATCAAATTACTTAAAAGATATCTTAATTATAAGTGAAAAATATTGCATAAAATACAACTATTTTTCTCACCAATAGTGTGATATTTACAAAAGATATTGTGTAGTTCCAGCATATTCCTGTTAGTGCTGCATCTCGACAGAGATTACGGCATTTCTTTTGCATTTTTCCAGACAAATTCTGCTATCATCTGACTCTATTTTGTAAAACAAATTGATATAATGGTTTTTCTCACTGAATTTAATTGACATTATTGTTTCAAATACAATAATTGATAAGAAATTATATCAAATAAACAAGAGTTTATCTGTCACCTAGCACAATTATTTAATAGTAATGAACCAAACAACATAAATCAACCACTTTTTTATTACACTAATTTAAACAGGTACAATGCTATTATTCATTGAATTGAGCTAAATGACATATGACTATATGTTAATATGAGTTAATATTCAAATATTAGGAACAGGAATGAAAAATGTATTTTGGATTTTCCTGAGGGCATCTCTCACTGCAGTATACAACTTGGTTACAGAGCATAGGATTGATGTACTTCATCTTTTGGAATCCAGTTATCTAAACAAGACAGCTACAATTTTTTTTTAGCTATCACTTTCTTCGATTATGTATATTCTTCCAGATTAGCTCTATAGGATCTTTTTTCTTTTCTTTTTTCTTTTTTTTTTTTTTTTTGGTAATGACATATTTATACAGTCATATATTTTCTCACCTTTTACTCGTGCTTAATGTGGGCAGACAATTCTCAGGAGTAGCTCCACAGTAGCTGAGATTACAGGTGTATGCCACCAGCCTTGGCTAATTGAATTTTTAGTACTGACAGGGATTTCCCGTGTTGGCCAGGTTGGTCTCGAAATCTTGACTTCAAGTGATCCAACTGCCTCAGCTTCCCAAAGTGCAGGGATTACAAGCATGAGCCACTGTGCATGGTCAAAAAACCTAATTTATACATAAATTTGTAATAACAATTTAAAATTTGACATGTATAAAATGAATGAAAACTACAAATCTCCAAGCTTTCATTAGTATGATCATTTCAAAGTAAGTATCATAGATTAGAAATAACTCTCTAATCTAAGTCATATTGAATCATAAGCATATGGACTGTAATTTACTTTACTGCATAATGACATAATAGCTACATCTATTTATATCAATTACATTTAAACAAACACCACAAGTATCAGCTCTGCATTGTCACAGGTAACCAAAACAAGAAACAATTAACTTATATAATGTAAAGCACATAAATCTATCACTCAATAGTAATTTAAATGTGACCAAATTAATCCTTCTGATCCTTAATGTCTTCATGTGTCAAATGAGGATAGTAAGTGGACAATTGGTAAAATACTCACTACAGCACATATTACATTGCAAAGTTGCATAAAAATTGTGCTTCCTAGCGAGCTTTGAGGTCAGCTCTTCTGAGCAGACATTTTAACTCACTTGTGAATGGTGTGACATTCTAGGAGACACAGAGTTGTGAGATAAATTTTTTGAAAAGCCATTACAAGATTATAATGTTAATCTTATAGATTATATAAGTTATAGAAGAGATGTGGCGTAAATAATTAAGTGAGGTCAGAAGATTAAAATATTTATTTTCTTTTTAAAATGCTCCTCTCTCCTTTTTCACCAAGAATTTTTCTGATAATTAGTGATATTAAAATTTTTAAAAATATGCTGTTGGCTATTTGTATGTCTCCTTTTGAAAAATGTCTGTCCATGACCTTTTTGCATTTTTTGACAGAGTTGTTTTTCCTTATTATGTTTTTGAGTTCCATGTAGTTCTGGATATTTGTCTTTTGTCAGAGGCATAGTTTGCAAATATTTTCTCTCATTTGAGATTGATCACACTGTTGATTCTTTCTTTTGCTGTACAGAAGCTTTTTTGTTCAGTCTTATTTATCAATTTTTGCTTTTGTTGCATTTGTTTTTGAGTTCTTAGTCATAAATTCTTTGCCTATGCTAATTTCCAAGATAGTTTTTCCTAAATTTTGTTTTAGAATTTGTATATTTTCAGGTATTACATTTAAGTCTTTAATTCATCTTCTGTTAATTTTTTATATGGTGAGAGATATGGTTTGGATATGTGTCCCTCCCCAAATTTCATGTCAATTGTAATCCCAAGTGTTGGGAGTGGGGTCTGGTAGTGGGTGATTGGATCATGGACACAGAGTTCTCATGGTTTAGTACCATCCCTCCTTGGTACTGTATAGTGAGTGAGTTTGAGATCTGGTTGCTTTAAAAGAGTGTTGTACATCCCTGCCTCTCTCTCTTTCTCCTACTTAACCATGTAAGACATGCCCGCTTCCCCTTGGCCTTCCACATGACTGTAAGTTTCCTGAGGCCTCCCCAGTCCCACTTCTTGTACAGTTTACAGAATGGTGAGCCAATTAAATCTCTTTTCTTCTTAAATTACCCAGACTCAGGTATTTATTCATAGCAGTATGAGAACAAATGAATACAGTAAGAGAAATAGACTCAGTTTAATTCATCTGCATATGGCTACCCAATTTCCCCATCAGCGTTTATTTAATAGTGTGTCCTTTCTCCATTGTTTATTTTGTCAACTCTGTCAAAGATCAGTAGAGTGTAGGTATATATTTTTACTTCTGGTTTCATTATTCAGTTCCATTGATCTCTATGTCTATTTTTATCCTGGTACCATGCTGGTTTGCTTATTGTAGCCCCTTAGTATAATTTGAAGTTAGGTAATGTGATACCTCCAGCTTTTTTCTTTTTTCTTAGGATTGTCTTGGCTATTCAGACTCTTTTTGATTCTATGTAAATTTTCAGATTGTTTTTTGTATCTCTGAAAAATAACATTGGGATTTTGGTTAGAATTGCACTGAATCTTTCATTTCCTTTGAGAAGTTGGGTATTTTAATGATATTCATTCTTCCAATCCATGAGCATGTTTTCACTTGTTTGTGTCATCTACAATTGCTTTCATTAGATATTTGTAATTTTCTTTATAGCACTCTTTCACCTCCTTATTTAAATGTATTTCTAGTTATTCCATTTTATTTGTAGCTATTGTAAATAGAGTTGACTTTTTAATTTGGGGCTCATCTTGATTGTTATTGGTGAACAGAAATGCTACTGATTTTGTATGTTGATTTTGTGCTTTGAAATATTACTGTATTAATTTGTCAAATTTAGTAGCCTGTTTGTAGAGGCTTTAGGGTTTCTAGGTTCAAGAAAATACTGTCAGCAAAGAGAGAATTTAATTTCCTCTTTTCTAATTTGAGTGTCTTTTATTTCTTTCTCTTGTTTTTTTTCATGTTTTTAGGGGAAATTCTTTCAATTTTTTCCTATTTTGTATGATGCTGGCTGTGGGTTTGTTGTATGTAAATTTTGAGGTATGTTTCTTCTAAATCCATTTTTTAAAGGTTTTTTATCATGAAAGGAGGCTGATATTTTATCAAGTGTTTTCTATGCATCCACTGAGACATCATATTGTTATTATTTTTAATTCTGTTTATTTGGTGAATCACATTTACTGGTTGGCATGTGTTGAATCATTCTTGCATATCTGAAATAAAATCTGCTTGATTGTACTTTTGATGTGATATTAGATTTAGTTTGCTAGTATTTTTTGAGAATTTTTGAATCTATGTTAAATAATATTGGTCTATAGTTTCCTTTTTCTACTGTGTCTTTTTCTGTCTTTGGTGTAAGGATGATACAAGCTTCATAGAATGGGTTGGGGTGAATTTCTTCCTCCTCAATGTTTTGGAACAATTTCAGTAGTTTTGTTAACAGTTCTTCTTTGTTTGTCTGGTAGAATTTGGCCGTGAATGTTTTTGGTCCTGGACATTATTTTTGTTCATGCGGTACATGGTGCAGGTGCAGGGTTGTTACATGTGTAAATTGTACATCTCTGGGGCTTGGTATACAAATGATCATGTCACTTAGGTAGCAAACATAGTACCTGATGGGTAATTTTTTTATCTTCATCCTCTCCTTCCCTCCACCCCTAAGTAAACCCCAGTGTCTATATTTTTCCTCTCTTTATGTTCATGTGCAATCACTATTTAGTTTCTACTTATAAGTGGGAATGTTATTTAGGGTGTTTGGTTTTCTGTTCATGAGTTGGTTCACTTAGAATAATGGCCTCTAACTGCACCTATGTTGTTGAAAAGAACATGATTTTATTCATTTTTGTAATTGTGTTGTATTCCATTGTATATATTTACTGCACTTTATTTATCTATTCCACTATTTATGGGCATCTAGGTTGATTCCATGTCTTTTCTATTACGAATGGTGCTGGGATGAACGTGCAAGTGCATGTGTCTTCTTGATAGAACAATTTATTTTCCTTTGGATATATACCCAGTAACCAGATTTCTGGGTCAATGGTAGGAATTTTTTGTTTGTTTTGTTTTGTTTTACAGAGACTCCCTCTGTCACCCAGGCTGGAGTGCAGTGGTGAGATCTCAGTTCACTGTAATCTCCACCTCCCAAGTTCAAGAGATTCATGTGCCTCAGCCTCCTGAGTAGCTGGAATTACAGACGTGTGTGCTACCACATCTGGCTAATATTTTTATCTTCAGTAGAGTCTGGGTTTCACTATGTTGATCAGGCTGGTCTGGAACTGCTGACCTCAAGTCATCCACCTGTCTCAGCCTCACAAAGTGTTGGGATTACAGGTGTGAGCCCCCTGAAAAAAAGAGCCACCCAGCCAGTAATTCTTTTTTAAATTCTTTGAGAATCTCCAAAGTCCTTTCCACAGTAGCTGAACTAATTTACATTCTCACCACCAGTGTGTAAGCATACCCTTTTCTCCACAAACTTTACCAACATATATATTTTGACATTTTAATAATAGATATTCTGACTGATGTAAGATAATATCTCCTTATGGTTTTGGTTTGCATTTCTCATTGTTAGCGATGTTAGCATTTTTTTTCATATGCTTATTGGCTGTGTGTATATTTTCTTTTGAGAAGTGTCTGTTCATATCTTTGCCCAATTTTAAGTAGGATTGTTTGTTTTTTGCTTGTTGATTTAAGTTCCTTATAAATTCTGGATATTAGACATTTGATGCATAGTTTGTGAATATTTTTTTCCCATTCTGTAAATTGTCCATTTACTCAGTTAATAGTTTCTCTTTCTGTACAGAGGTCTTTAGTTTAATTAGCTCTCACATGTGAATTTTTATTTTTGTTGAAATTGCTTTCTGTGTCTTCATTATTATACAGTTGCCAAGGCCTATGTCCAGAGGGGCATTTTCTTGGTTTGCTTGTAGAGATTTTACAGTTTTAGATATTAAGTCTTTAATCCATCCTCAGTTGGTTATTGTATATGGTAAAAGGAGAGGGTTCAGTTTTAATGTTCTCCATGTGGCTAACCAGTTTTCTCAGCACAATTTACTGAATAAGGAATACTTTCCCCATTGCTTATTTTTGTCAGGTTTGTCAAAGACCAGATGGTTTTAGGTGTATGGCTTTATTTCTGAGTTTTCTGTTATATTCCACTGTTCTAGGTTTCTCTTTTTGAGCTAGTTTTGGTTACGGCTACTTTGGTTATGCTATTTTGGTTACAGTAAACTTGCGGTACACTTTGTAGTATAGTTTGAGGTTGGGTAGTGTGATGTATCCAGCTTTGTTACTTCTAAGTAGAATTGCTTTGGCTATGCAGGCACATTTTTGCTTCCCCGTGAATTTTAAAGTAGCTTTTTCTAATTATGTGAAACAAATGATATTGGTAGTTTGTTAGGAATACCGTTGAATCTGTAAATTGTTTTGAAGAGTATGGCCATTTTAACAATGTTGATTCTTCCTATTCATGAGTATGAAATGGTTTTTTATTTGTTTGTGTTATCTCTGATATCTTTCAGTAGCATTTTATAATTCTCATTGTAGAGATTTTTCACTTCCCAATTAACTGTATTTCTAAGTATTTATTATTTTGTGGCAATTTAAATGGGATTGTCTTCTTGATTTAGGTCTCATCTTGGAAATTATTGGTTTATAGAAATGCTATATTTTTGTACAATGATTTCATATCCTGAATCTTTGCTGAAGTTGTTTATCAGTTCTAGCAGTCTTTGCTCAGAGACTATGGTTTTCTAGGTATAGAATTATATTGACTGAGAAGACAGAGTTTGACCTCCTCTTTTTCTATTTTGATGGCCTTTACTTCTTTCTCTTGCCTGATTGCGCTGGCTAAGACTTCCAGTACTTTGTTGAATAGGAGTGATGAAAGAGGGCATACTCATCTTGTTTCAATTCTCAAGGGGGATTCTGCCAACTGTTGTCTATACAATATGATGTTGGTTATGGGTTTGTCAGAGATGGGTCTTATTATTTTGAGGTATGTTCCTTCAATGCCTAGTTTATTGAGGGGTTTTAACATGAAAAGATGTTGAATTTGTCAAAAGTCTTTCTGCAGCTATTGAGATGATAATGTGGTTTTTGTTCTGTTTATGTGGTGAATCACATTTATTGATGTGCATTGCTCAACTAACTTTGCATTTGGAAAGTGTAGCATACTTGATTGTGGTGGATTAACTTTTAGATGTGCTGCAGTATTCAGTTTGCTTGCATGTTGCTGAGGATTTATGCATCTATGTTCATCACTGATATTATTTATTCTTTGTGATTCTGCCAGGTCTTGGTACCAGAATGATGTCGGCCTCATAGAATGAGTAAGGTGGGTAGTCCTTCCTCCTTGAATGTTTGGAATAGATTTAGTCAGATGGGTACCAGCTTTTATTTATGTATCTTGGAAAATTCAGCTGTGAATCCATATGATCCAGGACTTTTTCTGCTTGGTAGCTTTTTACATTACTAATTCAATTTTGGAACTCTTTATTGGTTTATTCAGATATTCAATTTCTTCCTGGTTCAATCTTTGAAGATTTTAAGTTTCTAAGAAATTATCAATTTTTTGTATGTTATCTAATCTGTGTGCATGAATTTGTCTTTTTCTCCTTTCAATTTTTAAGTTTTGGCCCCATGCCTTTTTCCAACTTTGTAATTAGGTGCACCCACACCTAATTACATTATGTTCTTTTGATGAATTAACATCTTTTTGGTATGAATTATCCCTCATTATTCCTGATACTGTTCCATCTTATAATAGAGTTCCATTCAACTCCTTCATTATTATTATTATATGCCTCTTAAAATTTTACTTCTTTTAATAGTAATTTTTAAGAAGAGTTTTGTTTTATTATTTTCAAGATAGCAGATTAGAGGCTTTTAGTTTGCCTCAGCCACTTGGAAATAACAAGATAAGTGCATAAACGTCAACTCTGTGAACTTTCATTCAAGAAGGAAAATGGGAATCCACCAGAATGTTGATATACACTCCAGATTGTAAGAAGGAGAATGCCAGCAAATAGCCCCCATGATGGTGTTTGGCTGATAAAAATGAATGAGGCTTAGTATACCAGAGAAGCAGAAAGCCTCCCTCTAGCACTCACCTTTCCATGGGAAATCCAAGGGACTCAGGTTGAGGGATCACTTTGTTTCTCACAAGCCCTAGAATTAACTTGGGAAAAGACTTGGGTATGCTATGAAAAAAAGATGCTGAGGAAAGCTGCAGATATTTCCGTTTTCTTTTTCTTTCTTTCTTTCTTTCTTTCTTTTTTTTTTTTGAGATGGAGTTTTGCTCTTGTTACCCAGGCTGGAGTGCAATGGCCCAATCTCGGCTCACCGCAACCTCCGCCTCCTGGGTTCAGGCAAATCTCCTGCCTTAACCTCCTGAGTAGCTGGGATTACAGGCACACACCACCATGCCCAGCTAATTTTTTTGTATTTTTAGTAGAGACAGGGTTTCACCATGTTGACCAGGATGGTCTCGATCTCTTGACCTCGTGATCCACCCACCTCGGCCTCCCAAAGTGCTGGGATTACAGGCGTGAGCCACCGTGCCCGGCAGATATTTTCTAGATACAGGAGTAGAAGCAGGATTCCATTTTCAGCCACGCTTTAGTGACACAGCAGAATGGTCACACAGCATTTTAGACTCATGACAAAGATTGGAGTATCTTCTCTGGAGCATGATAAGCCTACACAGTCAAAACTGTGGAAAGCACCTTAGCAGTAGAAATCATGCTCTCCCCTGTCACAAGCCTGGAGCAAGAAGAAAGGTGTCACAGTTGCTGTTTCTCCTAAGCAATGAGACTTGCAACCAAGGTCAGCTTGGTGATCTGCAATCTGTCTTCACATGCTGTTGCTAGGTGCCCCAGCCTACTCACCTGAGATTATGGTGCAGTGGGATCCCCTCTGCTCCACCCTTAGGCAGAAATCTAGGCATCTGGAACACCCACTTTCCTGGACCAGCAGCCAGAACCACCCCACTCTTCCTGGACATAGATCATTGTGCATCAGGGCTTTCTCTGTTTCACAAGTAGGCAGATCTTCAGGTATTTGGAACACTCACTCACTTGGATCAGTGGATTGACCCACCCACCCTTCCTGTGTAGAAATCTTAGTGCAGGGAGGCCCTCTTGCTTCACACCCAGGCAGATCTCCAGACAATTATAGCACCTGCTGTCCTAGGTCTGTACTTTGAGTCACCCCATCTTTCCTGGACACAGTTCATACTGCAGCAAGGCCTTCTCTGCTCCATGCCCAGGCATATCACAGGCATTCAGAGGACCAGCTCACCTGAATCAGCAGGCTGAGCTGTGCAACTCTTCCTGTTCAGAGATCCTGGCGTGGGGTTGGAGTTGGGGCAGGGTCCTCTCTGCTTTACTCCCAGGCAGATCTCCAGGCATTCAGAATATCTGCTTGGCTAGTTCAGCAGCCTGAGTTGCCCTGCTCCTCCTGTGCAGTGATCTTGTGGCAGATCTCCACTCGATGCCCAGGCAGATCTCCAGGCATTCACAGCACCTGCTTGCCTAGAACAGAAGCCTGTGCAATCCTACCCTTCCTCCGCAGAGATTCTGGCGAAAGAGTTCTCTCTGCTTAAAGCCAGGCAGTACTCCAGGCATTTAGAGCCCCCACCCTCTTGGATTAGGAGTTTAGACCACCCTTCATCCTTATGCAGGGAACTCGGGACTAAAGTGGTTTCTCAGCTCCATGCCTACACATACCTATTGGTGCCTTGTGGCCACCCACTGTATTCTCCCATGGTGGTGCTGGTGCCTGCCATGTGGGGACCTGTACACAGACCTTTTCAGTCAGGCCCACCCATTTGGTCTGCCTCCTCAGGGCTGAACAGGGTTCTCAGACCACCATGTACTTTATAAATCAGCCCATGGTCTGAGGCAGCAAAAAGCTTCTCCCAGTAAATAAGGATCAAGTATGTACCCAGCTGCACTGGCTGCATTTAGCTCTTGCCTATAAGCACCATCTACTGGTTTATATGTTAAACTTCACAGCCCAACATAAAACCTGCTGACAGAAGTTCACAGGGCTATAGAAGCAAAGTATAATAAAAAGATCCTATGCAGCATTTTCCCCTCTCTGGGGAGGCGGGGTGGGAAAACAGAAAAGGAAAAAATAGTAATAATGTAGAGAAAGAAAACAAAACAAAAAAATTCTACCTGCATGAAAGTAATTACAAAATATAGAAGTGCCAGTATCTCCAGATGACAAAGAACCAGTTGAAGAATTCTGGCTCCGTGAAAATGTATTAATGTAGTGACCCCATGAAAAGATCGCACAACCTTTCCAGCAATGGTCCCTAACCAAAATGAAAACACAAAAATTATAAAGAAAGAATTGAAAGCAGGATTGCAAGGAAGCTCAATGAGATCTGGGACAAGGTTGAGAGTCATCAAAAAACAACTTCTAAAGCAATCTAGGAAATGATGGAAGAGATAAAAATTTTTTAAAAGAAATCAATCAGAGCTTCTAGAATTGAAAGAGTGACGTAGGAATTTCAAAATGCAATCAAAAGCTTTATCAATAAACTGGACCAAACAAAAGAAAGAACTTTCAAACTAATACAGTGAGACAAAAATAAAGAAAGATGAATTTACAAATTGAACACACTCTTGGATAGATACAGGACTATGAAAAGCTACCACACCTATGAGAAATTGACATTTCTAACAGAGAAGACAAAAAATGCAACAAACTGGAAAACATGTTTGAGAGAACAATTCAAGAAAATTTCCCCAATCCCACTGGAGATGTAGGTATCCAGATACAAGAAATCCAGAGAACACCTCCAAGATATTATACAAAGCAAATATCGCAAAGGCATATAATCATCAGACTGCCCAAGGTCAGTGCTAAAAAAAAAAATCTTAAATGTGGCATAAGGAAAAAGTCAGATCATGTATGAAATTAACCATATTAGGCTAACAGCAAACTTCTCAGCAAAAGACCTTACAAGTCAGGAGACACTGGGCAGTTTCAGAGAAAAGACATTTGCTTTTTCAGCATTCTTAAAGAAAAGAAACTCCAGCCAGTAATTTCATATCACAGCTAGCTAAGTTTCATAAGAAAAGAGGAAATAAAATCTTTTCCAGACAAGCAAGCACTAAAGAAATTCACTACCACTAGACCAGCCTTACAGGAGATCCTTAAGGGAGTTCTTAACATGGAGATGAAAGTACAATGCCTGCTATCACAAAAACACAGTTAAGTACATAGCCCACATACTCTATAAAGCAACCACACAATAGGAACTACAGAGCCACCAACTAACTTCATGATAGAATCACAACCTTGCATATTAATATTAACCTTGAATGTAAATGGTCTAAACACCCATGTAAAAGGCACAGAGTGGCAAGTAGGAATTAACACAGGAACAGAAAATCATATACTACATGTTCTCACTTACAAGTAGAAACTAAACATCAGGTCTTCACGGACATAAAGATGGCAACAATAGAAACTGGGGACTAGTAGAGGTGGGAAGAGGGATGTGGGCAATGGTTGAAAAACTTCGGTGACAGCCTCATTTTTACCCCAAACCTCAGCATTATGCGATATTCCCAGGTAATAAACTTGCATATATACTCCCTGAATCTCAAATAAAAGTTAAAATAAAGGGTGTTCTGCACTATATATATATATCTATATAGTTCTATTTATCTGATACTAAACATATTATACTAATATTTTTCTCCTTCCCTTTTAGTTTTATACTGTTTTCATATTTAAAGTGGCTTTCTTATGAATATTATACAGTTGAGTCTTGCTTTTTAGTTTTTTAAAATCAATCTGACAATTTCTGTTTTGCAACTGATATTTATTGATACATAAAGAAATTATTGATATGACTGGATTAAAACCTGCAACTCTGCTTTTTCCCATTTATTTCTGTTATCTCTCTTTTATTTCTGCCTTCTCTTGGATTAATTGAGCATTTTAAATAATTCTGTTTCATCTCTTTCACATACTATTTACATCGTTTTTAAAATATTATGTGGTAGCCTTTGGTGATACAATGTACTGTATATTTTTAATAAATCTGAGTACACATTTAAATAATTTAATGCTGCTATATATGTAGTTTAAATACTATATAGCCATATAATCTCTATTTTTTTTCTTTCCTTCCTTTGTTCTATTGAGTTTACCCTTTGACTTTTACAAATGCTATACACATACCAAACTTTTCTCTATTTTGGTTAAGATAGTCAATTATCTTTTCAACAAAAAAGTAATAAGAAAATATTCACATTTTAAAATTTTTACTTTATTTATTCTATTTCCAGTAGTTATCATTTCTTTGTATAGATGCAAGTTCTCATTTTCTATCATATTATTTGTGATTATATAAGTTTTCAATAAATTATAGAGTTTATCTACTGTCAATAATATCCTTAAGCTTTTGCTTGAGTGTCTGTATATCATCTTTATTTTGAAAATAATATTTTCACTGTTTTTAGAATTATAGTTTTCTTTTCTATTTGTTACATTAGAGGTGTCACTGCATTATTATTTCCCTTATGTGGTCTATACAAAAAGTCTGCTCTAATTCTTACGTGTGACTATTAACATTTAATGTTTCTGTTTTTCTCTAACTGCCTTAATAATTTTTGTGTTATCTCTTATTTTCAGCAGTTTAAATGTGATTGTTTCATCTGTATTATTTTGTTTTGTTTTATATTTTTTATTCTGCATGATATTCTCTGAATTGCTTGGAACTACAAATTTTCCTATTATTAATTTCAGAAAAATATCAAAGCACCTTCAAATTTTGTTTAGTTTCTTTTCTCTTTTCCTTTTGTGAGTATAATTACACTTTTGATACTAGATTTGATATTCCACAAATTTTTGATACTCTGTATTTTATAATTTTTTATCCATTTATTCTTATTTTTAGGTAATTTCTATAGACCTATGTTTAAGCTTACATATTCATTTCGTCTCTGTGCTAAGTCTACTGATAAAGCCATCAAAAATATCCTTATTTTTGTTGCTATTTTATTTATCCCTTCATTTCCATGTAAAAATTCCTTACAGTTTCAATATAATATTCATTTTTACCCTATGCTTTCTCTTGTAAGTCACTTTATACTGCAGAATATAGTTAATAAGTCCCCCCACTCCTCAAAAATAGGCTATAATGGGCCGGGCACAGTGGCTCACGCCTGTAATCGCAGCACTTTGGGAGGCAGAGGAGGGTGGATCAAGAGGTCAGGAGATCGAGACCATCTGGGCAACATGGTGAAACTCCGTCTCTACTGAAAATACAAAAATTATCTGGTCTTGGTGGTGCATGCCTGTAATCCCATCTATTTGGGAAGCTGAGGCAGGAGAATCCCTTAAACTGGGAAGTTGGAGGTTCCAGTGAACTGGGATCGCACCACTGCACTCCAGCCTGGTGACAGAGTGAGACTCTGTCTCAAGGAAAAAAGAAAAAGAAAAAAAGAAAAAAAAAAAAGGCCATAATTACAATTTGCATCTCAATTCTCTGAACTGAGTTTCTCATAGAAAACTGGTTCACACGTAATGAGGACTCACTGAATAAACCTTGGTTTGATCATTTTTTTCATACTTTTAGTGTTTAAAATGTTTTAGAATAACACTTGGCCATTTTCAGTTTTTAAATAGTCATATCCCCACTTTCCCATAGAGGAAACAGTCTTGTGTAAATTCCCAAAAATAGGTGTGGGAAGGAGCGCTGGGGAGAGATCTCCCTCACTCCAAGAAGGAGCTAAGCTCTACAACCACAGAAAATGAGGAGTCACGCCAAAGCTGCTCTAGGATGTTGTCTAATTTTAGCATGTTTTTCGTATTAATAACAGTTATTCTGAATTCGCTGACAGTTCCAACATCTGTGTCCTATCTGTGTCCTGTTTTGATTACTCTGTCTCCTATGACTACTGTGCATTTTCTTGACTTTTTGCATGTCTTGTAATGTTTTATGTTAAAATTTAGTCATTTTGTGTGAACAGTGGAAATTGAGGCAAGCAGTTTTTATTCTTGGAAATAAGCATGGCTTTGTCAGGTATTTAGTGTAGGGAGATGTTTGAGTTAATCTAATTAGGAAATTACTCTGGGTTTTATATTTGTTATTGCTATAATTAGCCTCAATGAACCACAGACTTCAAATTCCTGTAGGACTGTCTTTTGTTCAGGGTGGAGCTTAGTTTGTTAGAATGATGGCTGCTTTTAAGTTTTAGATCTACTCTGCACTGTGCCACAAAAAGGGTCTTTTTGATTTTTCATGTTCCTCTTCTGCCCCCTACCAGCAGTTTTCTCTTTTTACTGGTTATCCAAATCATGTTGTTTTGGCAGTCGGTGGTGGAGTGGGGTGCTTTCTTTGGTGTTACTATTAAGCCCAAATCTTAGGTATGCGTGTGTCTCTGGGTTTCAGAAATGTGGCCGTTTTGCTCTCCATCCACTTCTCCAGATATAGTTTTCAACTCAACACATAATCACATCCCACCCCAGGAATAAGCTTTATTTATTTTCCTTTCTTCAGCTGCATGAGTTTTCACAGATGCCTTGAGGGGTATGGGGTACAGTGCTTACAGCACTTTCTCCACAGTTTAAGGCTTTTGTACAGTGGTAAAGATAGGAAAGAAGAATCTGGCAGAATTTTTTTACCTCTTCTATAGGACTTTTGTATTCTTCTTTCTTAGGCTTGCATCACAATGCTAATTTCTTAAGGTTCTATCTTTTCTGTGAGTGTGGAGAAAGAACCTGGAAGATGATATGGACTCCCATAGTTTGAGACTCACCAAAATTTCAAAATGTTCTTCTGGCTCACACTTGGTCTTGAGCTATTTATCAATTTTTCAACTGAACTATTCTTACCTCTCTGTAGGTGAATCTAGCCAAAGGCCACCAGTCTGTACATCCCACTCTGCCTTTCAGAACCATGTTTCCTTAATTTTTTGGTTGGTTAATTAATTGTTCTAAAACTTGCACAATCCAATGAGTTATAAGAAAATCATATTCCATCGTAAGGATAGGGATAATCCCCCTTCCATATCTTTATATCCCTAGGCAAAAACTTAAAATTCTCCATTAGAATTCTGTAACAGTATTAACTATTAGTCTGCTCTGCTATACCTTATTTTCTATAATTCAGCTGACTAAAGTTAATGAACACTTATGGGAATTGATGCCACACAGAGGATGTTATCTGCATTGAAGGATACAAACTAAATAAGACGTTGAAAAGAACCACTCAAAATGTGACCTACATCAAATTTTTGCAAGTTTCCAATATTCAGAAAAGAAGAAAAATGTGTTGCTACTTTGCTTGATGTTTCTTTCAAGTACAATGGAAAAATTATCAAGCCAAGTTTTATTCAGGGTCCTCATTATGTGTGAACCAGTTTTCTATGAGAAACTCAGTTCAGAGAATTGAGATACAAATTGTCATTATGGCCTTTTTTCTTTTCTTTTCTATGCTTTGGGAAGTCCCACTTTGGCCTTCCATCAAACAGGCTTCTGGAATGAGATGAGGGATATACAGTACCCTTCTTCTACAACATCCTCCAAGTATCTGAGAACTCAGATTCCCTGCTGAAACTGGGATTTTTCCACATTGATAGAATGTTTGTAGGAGGAGTAGGATAGAGTCATGAATCAGGATAAAAGGGGTGTGGATACTTTCTAAAGTATGTTTTAAACCCCAGGAATTTCAAGTATTTCAAATTGGAGCATGGTTTTTTTGGGTCTTTATGAAATTAAATTTTTTCAGAGAAGGAGTATTCAATATATTAACATTTTATTAACTTGATTTATGGCATTTAAATATTTAGACAATGGTTTTTTGACTTCCATTTAACCCTCTTGCTTTGTACCTTAAAAATATTAGAGACCACAATGAAATTCAGACATGTAGATGTCCCCGCAAATTGAGGTGTCTGCATACACATACACACACAAAAGTGATAGTTCATTTGGAAGTCCCTTGAGAAACGTATACAGCGGCTGCAATTCTTGGAACAGTATTCACCTTGATTAAAGTTTGGCATAGGCAAGAAATTTCAAAAATATGGTATCATGAAACTCTTTTAGTTCTAATGTGTTTTAAAATTGCTGCTCTTTATGGCAAAAGACTAAGACAGCAAGGAATATTTTCAACTAAGTGAGCTAGATAAGGAGTCATCTTAATTGATTAGACTGGCTGAAGCAAAGGTCCTAAGTAAGATGAAATGTAGTGACTATGCTCTCTACTTTATCCTAAGTTGCAGATTCTCATCCTGTGTTTTCCAATATTCATTATTAAAAAAAGTCATATTCCAAATGTCAAATTGTTTTACTCCAGCAACTCCTAATTTTTCAGAATACAGTTTTAGTTCATAAGTTGAACTAGTTATTAATAATTAGCTTTGTGAGAATTTTTCCAGTTATCTTTCTTTATTCATTCTTATTATCTATATAGACAAAATAATGATTCTGATGGGGGGATTATTTGAGATTACTTACATTTCAGCAGCTGCTTATAATAAGCTAATATTAAATTTGCCTCTATCAATATTCTGCATGCACACACTCACATGTTTTGTTTCTTCTATACTACATTGCCAAAGGGGTCCATAAAGGATAGATTTTTTAAAGCTACACAATTATATGTCATTAAATTACCTCACTATCAGTGTAATGCATATATTTCAGTCACAGAAATGCATAAATAATCATCAAACCACAACATCATATGCAACGTGGCGCAAG
Source organism: Aotus nancymaae (assembly GCF_030222135.1). Lineage (NCBI taxonomy): Eukaryota > Metazoa > Chordata > Mammalia > Primates > Aotidae > Aotus > Aotus nancymaae. Next base: position 77,374,624 of record NW_026988425.1, read on the forward strand.
TGAACTTAAACCTATTCACCCTGTTATATATGGAGTAATAGTGATAAGGACTATACCAAAAGACTATTAAGATAAGCAATTTGGAGTCTACAGAGACAGAACTCACTATAAGTAAAGAGAATAAGAAGCACGAGCTGGATCTAAAAGCAATGACTTAGCATGATATGGAATGGGTGATTTTGAGCAAAATATTGAGCTTATAACTCAGATTACCTTCTCTTCAGTTATCAACAAAGAACTTTTCTCAAGTATAGTTGGAAATAAGTGTTTTTGCATTTTATCCCTGTGAAACATTGAAGCAGAAAAGGGACTAATAAAAAAGACATTTTACATGTATCTGTGTATATTTGTTATTTCTTTTTATATATATATATTTTATTCTGTTTTAGGTTTTGGGGTACATGTGAAGAACATGCAGGATTGTTTCATAGGTACATATATGGCAATATGGTTTGCTGCCTTCCTCCCCATCACCTTTATCTGGCGTTTCTCCCCATGTTATCCCTCCCCAACTCCCTACCACTGCTGTCCCTCGCCTAGTTCCCCACAACAGACCTCAGTGTGTGATGCTCCCCTACCTGTGTCCATGTGTTCTCATTGTTCAACACCTGTCTATGAGTGAGAACATGCGGTGTCTTATTTTCTGTTCTTTCGGCCACCCAACTTTGAATGTTGCTTGATGTTTGAAAACATTCAAGTTGATGAGTCTTGTTAAGGAAGCAATAACTACTTTTTATCTATAAAAGCTAAGAAAATTCTGTGAACTCACTCTCTTAGCTTCCATCATGACCTAAGCTCTATTAATGAAACATATCTGTATCAGATTGACACAGGAGTGAGAGATGTAAATCTCTCTCTCTCTCTCTCTCTCTCTGTCTGTCACTCTCTATCTCTTTCTCTTTCACCCCATAGTAGTAGTAGCAGCAAAGTCTGGTTGCTTTAGCATAAATGAAAGCAATAAAAATCTCTAGCATCTAGTTCTACTCAGCAGCAGTAGCAAACCTTTTCTAAAAGATCAATTTTTAACACTGCTTTGGAATGTTTCTGGAAATGTAGCCTTGAGCCTTATTCTTCAAGCCTCTGAACGAATCTGTGAACTGCCTTCATATCCTTTTTCTGCTTACTCACCTACTCAGCCTTTATTGCTTGCAAATATGAATCCTAATTGCTACAAGACTGTAGAACAAAGGTAAGATTTAAGGATTGCGCTTTCTTCATCAGACAGGATTAAGTGTTGCCTAGCATTAGCACACTTCAGTTTACTCTAAATCAATGCAAGCTAGAGGCAGAGCTAGTAGTATTAATGCTGACATTGGTTCTAAAACTTGTAGCCACAATCTGTGACAGTTTGACAGAGCAATGCTTGCATTTTCAGCTAGTACATTTTGGTAGTAGTGGCAATTTCAGTGAATGCCTTTTGCTTTAAGTGGCTTTTGTGAACTAGTGTGGATTGACACCAAAGGTGAAAAGTAACACTGGTGGCTTCAGTGTTACTTTTGGTAGTAGTGGCAATTTCAGTGATTGTCTTTTGCTTTAAGTGGCTTTTGTAACACTGGTGGCTTCAGTGTTACTTTTTGGTAGTAGTGGCAATTTCAGTGAGTGCCGTTTGCTGTTAAGTGGCTTGTGTGAACTAGTGTGGATTGACACCAAAGTTGAAAAACTCTGATGGCTTTCAGTATTACAAAGGGGATTGATGTTCTTGCTATGACAGGCACAAATAGCACTGAAGGCACCTCTCTATGACTGCATAAAACCCCACAGCTAGAGCAAAAGAGGAAATTATCAAAAATCAACTGTATTTTAAAAAATTTGTTCAGGGGTATTGATTAGACAGATCTTGGTAAATCCCTGAAATATTTGGGAATAGGGGAAAGTGGGACTTCAAAGAGAATTCCACTGAATTCTCTGTTGGGAGTTGTAACTAGACAAATGCTCTTTATTACCAAAATTATCTACATTTTTTTATTTATTATAAAACATATACATTAATACATACATAGAAAACAAATGTATTTGGGAGGGACATACAAGTTACTAAAGACGTCTTCCAACAAAAGGTTTTGGCTTCTGATCAAAATATTATAGTGCCAAAAGGACATTAATTTTTTTAAGGTTATTTATTAACAAACTTTCACATGCTATTTACTGTGTTCGAAGTGTACAATAGTGTATATATGCAAATAAATGAAGAAAGGCATGCCTAAATGTGGGAAGTAGGTTGTGTTGAGATAGCAATGAGAATGAGAAAGTGAATATTCTAGGCACATTTATAAAACGGTACATGATGGGAAACAAAAATAGCCTGTGGATGAGGACAAGTCTTGAACCCCAAAAGAGAATGAATACCTTCTACAGGCTTGATTGGTATTGTTGTCAAAGTGGTTTTTGAATAATGAAAAATGTATATTTGTATGAGCTATAGAATATATTAATCTACTGATGATTTTATATAAAAGTTTACTGCAGACTTTTTATTGTTCTATTCTGTAAATTGACTTTCATCTGATTTGCTTCTCATATGAATAATTTTCCTGTCTCTGCTTGCTGTTTATTGCAGGGAATAATTGGCATTTTGATGACTATATTGAAAGCGCAAGTTCTAGTGCTTGACTGAGCTGTTCCTACAGCATTCAGAATCCGAATTTGTGTGGAAGCCTTTCCCTTTTCAAATTCTAATTCAAATCATAAATCAAAGTTCTGAATGTAAAGGATTGTGAATAGTACAGCTCTGTATAGATTCAAAACAAACCAAATTAACCCCGAGGCTAGAATGGAAAGCTAAGGACATCTTTCAATTAGAACCAATTGGCTATTGAAATAAAAATTTGGCAGCTAGAGAATACAAAGCAGATTGGATAACATAATCCCCATGAGAGCTTTATTTGACATAAACCTGAGTTTCTCATGTCATGCTTAGTATATAGATATGGTGATTTCAATCATTTTTTTTAGCACTTTGAATTGCTTGAATTTTCCCCAAAATTTCCTATTTAAAAACTGGTATTTTCCTAAGACCTTTTAAAAAAATATTCTACTTAGTTTTCTGTAAATTTTGAACAGTTTTATTTTGTGTAATATGTCTAAGAGTGTGTTGTAAAATATAATAGTGTATGTTATATATTTTTACCAAAAAATTTCATATTCTAAAATGTGATTCAATATATGCAATTAATTTCTACAATGACAAAAAGATTTCCGCAGATGTCAACTCATCAATATTTGTCTCAAATTATACATATGTACAAGCTGGGCTTTGCACTTGTAACCAGTGTGTTCTTGTATATCTTAGAGGTATACTGGAAAGGAGCAATAGAAGAAAATTTATTTATAAGTAAAGAAGTATCTCCTATTTAATGAATTGAGTTTTTCTATTGTTATAATAAAAATACTTCCAATCATGCAAATCCTTTAAGAAGCTAAAAAAGTTTTTGTATAAAGGATATAGAAAACAGATATCTTATGCATACTCTTAGTTTTTATTATTTTAGGAAAAGCAGTTATTTTGTCAAACAGTATCTCTTTTACTGTCTATTCTCTTTTGTCTTTGCTTTCTTCTGAATATTTTATTTTTGAGTCTCGTATTAGGAATAAATACAAAACTAACGTGGGCATTTTAAGCACAGATTCTCAACATGTACATGGTACAGTAAAACACTAAATAAACTTCCTGAAATACACGGGAAGCAGATGAAGCCTCACTGTCAGGTTTTCTGGTACTGTATAGAGTTTATAGTATTTCTAGGAAAGGTAGATTATTTTTGTAGCCTTTCCTACAACTATTGTCTAAGTGGTGTTATAATTGGAAAGGCAAAAGAGTCAGACTTGCTTTCTTTATTCTGTTAATATTATGCAAATCCAGATGAAATATGAAATGTAAGGATTTTTCCTATATTATCTTGAAAATCAAAAGGTATGTACTATACAAGAATACATATGTTTAAGGTAACATAAAATATATCTGACTTGGGTTTTTTTATATCCTTAAAATGATTGTATTAATCTATAAACTTTTTACCAAATTATTTATTTTTGATTTACAGCATGTAAAGAACTGATGTAAAATACAAACTAGAAAATAAGTTATAATTTAATGTCTACTAGCTATGACTATTTTATTTATATATGTAGCATTGGTATCATGAATCACGGTGGTAATTGTAAATTAGTACTACAAAAGACAATAGCTAAAAATAAGGGATGTGTAATTTATATTCAATCATCTACTTTTAATGAGGATATCTTTTTTCTGATACTGCTATATTCATTAGCACTTTGAAAAAAATGCAGATTCATAGAACAATCATTCCCTTAGAATTATGACTACTAATTGAACAAAAGACTATTTTTTTCAATCTGTATAGCATGACAGTTTATACTTTGAATATTTTTATTAGTATATCAAAACTAGCTTATTTTTAAAAAATCAAGTATCTGCCATGCCAGTGCTACCTGATATTAATATTTATGTACCTCAAGAAAACTATTGACATTTTCAATCTTTCTCTATATTAAATTATATAGGCATTCATTCAACAACAATTTGTTGGGAATTTATGATACAGTACTCCCTTGAAGCCTATGTTTGTTTCCATGACTCTGACATAATATGCTAGGTGAGCAACAGGAATAATAATTCAGAAAGATTCACAGAGTCTGGGTCCTTAAGGTGTAAAGATCCATAATCTCCACGGTGAATAACCAATCTCTAGCCTTTTAGTTTTCTGTGACAAAAGAAATCAACTTCTATGTTGTTTAAGCCACTATTATGTTGCAGGTTAGTTGTGACAAGTAACACAGTCATTGACATGCAAATTATTATAAGACAAAAATGTTTTTTGTAAAGTATGGAATAGGAAAAAATATCAAAGGATCTATGGAGTGATGAGCTGGATCAAGGAAAAATAAAATTTAGGTGAAAGAGATAAGAATATAAAGATCTAGACCTTTTATCTACTGATCTTCATTGCTTAATATGGGCACGCTTGATCATCAAAGAAAGGTTAGGCTTTAAGTGTAAGATTGGGGAAATAAGATATATTTCACTAAGAATTGAGAGAAGACCCTGAACCACAGAGGGGAATATTAGCTTTAGCTACAACACCTCAATCAGTCTAGTGAAAGCTAAGCTACAGCCACAGCTAACCTGTACTTGAATTCCTGACCCATAGAAACTGTAAGACAAAAACCATGTGTTGTTTTAAGCTGCAAAATTAGTGCTGTTTTATTACATAATAATAGAAAATGTATATACTAGACAAGGAGGTCTAAATAAATAAAAGAACATTCTGCATGATAACATGCCAGACACACTCATGAAATTTACATTGATTGAATAATGCAAATTTTAACCATCTCAGGTCTCCTTCTGCAAATATTAATCTGGTTGTATACTTTTTTGTGTTTATTTCAAAAGCATTCATATGGTGATGTCTTTGTAAAAGAATTATACAAATTTTAGATACTTAAATTAAAGATTTAGCATTTTTTAAAAGTGAGATTCTTTTTTTTTTTTGAGACAGAGTCTCACTCTGTTGCCCAGGCTGGAATGCAGTACAGGATCTCAGCTCACTGCCACCTCTGCATCCTGGGCTCAAGCAGTTGTCCTACCTCAGCCTCCTGAGTAACTGGGACTATGGGAATCCACCTCTGCATTTGGCTAATTTTTGTGTTTTTAGTAGAGACGGGCTTTCGCCATGTTGGCCAGGTAAAACTGAGATTCTAAGAACAAAAACATATTTGGATCTTTTTTCTTCTCCTTTTTGCTATTTCAAGCCCCTCATTTCCACTTACACTTGAGATGATACCACTGCACAACATCGAGAACTACACCTCAGTATGCTACCCTTATACTGAAAGGATAGTACTGTATTTATCAGAAAATTGAGGCCAGAAGAAGAAGTTACAAAGTGCTGAACTTGGAATCCTATGTATCTTCCTGAATAAACAAGTAGTTTCCATATTTTTATTTTGCTAAAATAATCTTAAAATGATATTAATGTTATAATAAACTTCCAATAATTACAGATGTATATCTGTATATGAATATAATTCTATTTCTATTGAATTAGCAAGCTGCATTAGGAGATTATATTAATTTTTTAGTTATTTCACGATTTACATATAAAGGTAGGTTAACTATGTGCTTCTTAAACTCATTGTCTACATACTACTGAAGTAAATCAAAACTCTTTTTATGCCACTTAAACACTAAACTCCCGTGTGCGATGGTACTCAGTCATACAAGTTGAGAGGGGGCTCAGGATATCAAATGAAAAAACAATCTTAACCTGTATTAATTAAGAAAAGACTGCATGTTTTTTGAATTAAACATTAGTAGAGGCATTTTACATTAAAATGTCAATAAATTATGAAACTATTTTTTAAAAATTAAATTAACATTGTCACAGAATGAGTATTAACAATCCAAATAATGAAAGCTCTTTATACAGCCTGGGTAAATATATTCATTCCAGGATTTAAGCATCATAGTTTGTCCCTGATATAAGCCAGAATATGAGTTTGGCTTTAAGAGGGGAAAAATACATAATATTATTTGTATATGTCTTACTTTAAAGTAGAATATTTCTAAATATGAGGACACTTAAGTCAATTTATGTAGTAGTATTCTGTACATATGGATCACTTTTTTTCCTTCCTTTAAATTTGCACATTATAGGACTGACTTTTATTTAAAAGTATATACTGAATTTAAGCAATTAGTATTCTCTAGTTCTGATGAAATATCTATTGTTCCAAGTGCTAAAGAAAAATGAAGAATTGAAAGACAGAGGGTTGAAGAAAGTTTTCCAATCTACAAAGCTAAACATTTTAAAGGAAAACCCTTCCAAACTCCTGCTTTTTTACATTTTACTACTCCCTGGTAATCTTCTCTGAATAGACTTTCAACATACTTTGTGCATCTTTCTCTTGAGCTCTGGGAGGGACTCTAGTGTATCTTTCAGTATCAGGACTAGAGTGAGGTGCTCTTTTAGCTGGAGGGACCAAGTACATCATCTACTACTAAGCTGTGGAGACAAGCTGAGGGATATATGTGGCATTACAATTTGACCAATCTTATAGAAAATTTAGTACATTTACCAAATAAAGGAATAAAATAGGGTAAAGAAGCAACATGTTACCATCTTTGAACATATAGTAAATTGTGTTAACTATAAAAGAAAATCTTAATTTGTCTGGCCGGGAGACTGTAATAAATTGAAGGCTCTGAATTCCTCTATTTCATATGTGCATTTCACTACCCAATTCTATTTTGAATTTGTATAGAACACAAAGATACCAAGTCAATTTAAGCCTGGCATCCCTTTTCCCAACCCTCATTAGTTCTCTACCTACAATAGATGTTCATCTCATCCAGAAATAGAAGTGCTCCCCAACTCACAGATCGAGAAATCAGAATATGCATAAATCAATTTACAAAATATTTAGGAGTGTGCATTTATGCTAATTTTCTTCAAGATAGCAATTCAAAATTCAAATTTGGTGTTATTGAAAATGTTGCCAACTTGGTGAAAAAGCAAAAAGCATTAAAAATGTTGTTGTTTAGATTTAATATTTCTAAAATTAAATTAAACTTTCATGAGTCAGGGTAAAGGAATAATATTTTAACATTTGGAAATCCATCCACAATGATACAATATTTTTCATCATTCGTATATTCCTCTAAAGAGAGAAACTAAACATAAATACTACTAAGAAAATGCTAACAAAATAAAATAAGCTGATATTTCATAAAGCATCTGTTCTTGCATGTGACTTTATTACATTTCCTTACAATTTCCTGGGAAATTATAGTAAAGTCTACAAATGTAGCTGGCAATAGAGAGGCTTAAAGGTAATCTTTAAACTTGCTGAACACATTCAAGCCCTTAACTTTCACTCCAGGCCTTTATGTAAATAATCTTTTGCTTTAGGCATGACTCTGAAATTAATATATTGTCAAATCCATATAATTTAGAAGAACAGCATTAATTTATGCATTTTCTAAGTTTCAGAGTTTCTCATAACGCTTTCTTAATCATGGAAGGAGATAAGATACTTTGTGGTTTAGTTTGGTTTGCAACCTAAACAACACTTTTTGGCTACATTTGTATAGACACATATTATTCTGTTATTAACCTGTAGTTATGAAAGACTAGTTTCATTCAGCTCTCTGAGAATGAGGAGAGTTAACAGTGTTATGTGAGATCGCTGTCTTCTCTAGGGCTTGTACCTGCTTGGAGATATAAATTGGGAGAAGTTATCAAGTCCTTTCCTTGTCTAGTTTTCTGAAAGCCAGAGATAAAAGTGATTTAGCTGTATTGGGGCAGCCCCACCTTCACAACACATACATCACACACACACATGCACACACACACATACACACACACACAAATATTCACATCACAACTATCTCCATCATATGCATTAATTCAGCTTCAGATGAATAAAGACAGATATATGTTTCAAAAAAGAGAGACACAGATGGAAAATTTCTCATCATTTGCTGCACTTTTCAACTTGAAACAGAGGATAAATCTTTAAATGTAAACTTTAAAGATTTCTTAGTGAGAACATAGAGAAACAGTCCTTACTATTTGTCATTTATAGTCAAAGGTAAAGTAAAAAAAAGTGACTTGGGAATAATATTTACGAGCAACTTTAGGTGATGAACAAAGTATTTCCTTTATTATTTTAAGTCTTTGAAAAAATATTACAAACAGCAGGGATTCATTTATAGCCTTGACAAGAAAATGTCTGGCTAAACTTTGTTTCTTTGAAAAGGAGCTAAATTGCTTCAAGGATGCATATGGAAATGCCTAACTGCACTTTCTATTACATATTACAGTAAAGAAGATTGTAATAAATGGATCATATTTATTTCCTTATAGATATAATCTGGAGACATTTTATGCAGAAGAAGAGTCAATGGAAGTAGTGCTTTTCTGGTAATTACTGCCGTCAGCTGAAAAGAGATCACAGTTCTAGACAGTTAATTTTACTGTCTCCACTTTCTTGAGCCCACACAGCACTATCACCCTGCAATTCTGAACCTGCATGGTCATTACCCTCATATCTTTCTGAAGCAGAGATAGGGATAAACAGAATATTGTATCATTTCCTCTTACTTGAAAAATGTGAGTCTTCTCTTCCCAGGAAAGGAAGAGAGTTTGGCTAATTCATTTATGAAAAAAAATTTTACTTGATATTTACTGTATTTATTATACTTATAAAATAGATAATGGGAGGTATTGAAGAGAGCTTTGCTGAATTAAAGTATGCAAAATATTTTGGTGACCCATAATATAGAAGCATCTATAAAATTCTATTATAATGTAACAAAATTTAATAAATTCAGCTACTCATCTTTAAAAATATAAAGTAAATTTTAAAGCATATTGTAAGAAGGTTTTACTGGAAGATCTAGATAAGCTATTATGCATGTTTAATAAATGAATATAAGCTATTACCATATGCTTTGAATAGCAAATAATTTAACATATTTGGTTTATCTTGAGGGAAAAAATGCAATAGATTTAACAAAATATGTTTATACTTCAAACCAAATATTAATCTTTTATTTGAACCAAAGAGTAGGGACATACTGCAAAGAAGAAGCCTTTGGTATACTTCCTTTGCCCAAGTATTTTGGATGTCCAAGTCAGATAATATCTTTTATATCCTTCACTATCTTGAGGGGGAAAGGCCATATCAATTCTGTCAAAAACGTTTTTCATATAACTACCATTGTAAAGTTTTCAAGTTATAATTATATAGTCACGAACTATTAGAAGTGAAAAGGATCATAACTAATAAAATCTTGTGATTTTAGAGATGACCATTTGTCCCAAAATATTTAGCCAAATATATGCAAATCATTATTAGAAAATGAAGGCCAGGATTCTTATCTCATTATGCATGAACTACAGTTAATTTTACAACATCTTTCTTTCAGGCAAAGTTTTCCAAAAGACAAGGGTAATCATTGCATTAGTTTGGTTAAACTAGATTATGCTGCAGTAAAAATCAACTTCCAAATCTCAGTGACTTAATATAGCAAGTTTATTCTTTTTCAGTGCTCATGATAATTTTCAGTAACTCTCCTGTATGGTTGCCCTCTGACTGCTATCCAGCCTCCTTTGTTACTGTAGGCACTGCCATCTCACCATGAGTCTTTGTTGCCATGGCTGGGGAAGAAGAACCATGGAGAATTCACAGCTATTCTATTTCTGACTCAGATGTTGCATGGATCACTTCTGATTATAGTCCATAAAATATAATTAATCTAATTACTTTAACTACAAGGGTACTGATAACATTATTTCTGTGCCCAGGAAGAAGAAAAGTAGATTACAATTGAATACTAGAAATGCCTTACTAATAATAATGTCTTTCTCATCATCCAGCTTGTTTTCTTATAAGTCATAGTATCTATTTTGAATTGGACAGCCTCTGCCACTTTTTATATGTGTAATTTTGTGTAATTTATGATTCATACTGCTTTCTTCACCACTATATAGGATCTGGAACAGTAATCCTATAATAATTTTTTGTACCTAGTACTACACATTAAATTTTAAAAAGCCCTTGCAAATAGTAAATGTTCAATGAAGCTTTGTTAAATGATTAAATACATGAATAAGTGGTAGCTGACCATTCAGCACTACTCTCCTGTGGATAATTTTATCATATTGTCACTACTCTGGCAACATAACTATGTTCTATTTGTGCTTCAGATCAAGCCTTCTCAATAGAGCCATTATCTTAACAGGCCAACTGGAGTGTCATCTCTAGCCATTAAAATGTCGAGCTATGGTTATCAGAAATTCTCATTTATCATTCCCAATGCACAACAATAGTGTGAAACATTGATGAAATAGAAGTAAGTAGAAAACATAATGGTTTAAATCAATGGATTGGAGTTAGCAGTTGGGTTCAAAGGCCAGCTATTGAGTTACTGTGTGGCCTTGGGCAGATGATTTAAAATCTTTGCCTTATTTACTTTATATGTGATGTGGAGTGAAAATAATAGCAATAATTTCATAGACTTTAAAAATTTAAATGTGATATTCCCTGAAAAACACTTAGAAAAAAAGTTTGAATCAGTTGGGCAATACATTATATTAAATTTAAACAATATACATTTGATATAGAGCTTTAGTCTCTGAAGCTGTATTACACCCTTAAAATCAGGAACCATTGAATGTTTGTTGCAAAAATAAATCATTAATATCAAGATTAATGACTTGCTTTAGAAAGCATCAAAACTATTTAATATTTCTTATTCAACCACAAAATTTTATATAAAATATTGTATTTATATATATGAATATTCTGATTCTACCACCAAATTTTATATCTATAATATATAATATATGTAATATATATAATATATGTAATATATATGTTTATATATAATATATAATATACAATATATAATATATAAACAAATTTATATATATTACACACACATACAAACATACAGATATATGTATATATCTGTATATATATATGTATATATACCTCCAGGGATTCAAATACTAGAAAATAGAATAAGTATAGAATTTGTAATCCAAACATGAGGTCTTCTGGATAACATAAGATAGAGACAATTTGAGAATAAGACATGTATGTGAATACTCTCTACTACTTCAGAGCCCTCTTCTGTTTTATTGAGCCTACGGTATTGATCTTTATATTCTAATCAATGTGCAGAGGGATTTTTATAGGCTTCTTATACTATCAATATGACTCTGAAATTTAGGAAACACAAGATTGAATCTTGATTTCTTATTGATTGGCTACACAAATAATAGCTAGTTTTCAATAAAAATATTTCCCAAGGTATTATTAAAGATGTTAGATGAACCCTGACTGTATTTATAGAAATAAACAAAACAAAAACACGTATCCCCTCGCAATGTAAAACCAATGCTTTGTTATTGGAGAAACTTTGAAAAACATCTCAAGTCAAAATAGTTAAACGCTCATTTTCTGAATTATGACAATACCCTTACTCCCATACTATAACTGTAATATAATAAGTCTTTGGTTGAAATATAGATGTTTTACCTATGAAAGTAAATCACAAGGATACCAGCACCTTATATGCTTTGGCAAGAATTATTTTATCACTTTTCCTTGCAAGACACCTAAGTATGTTAGAAATTTATGCAGAAACAGTATATTTCAATTGAGATGGAAAAGGACATTTCCAGATGTCCACTCAGGAAATACAAGCTTATTTAGATTCAATATAAGTGAGGAAATTAGTAACAGGGTAGCATAAACATAAGGTATTTAAAAGGACTAAGGTTCACCAAAGAACGATAATTTAACTTCTCAGCCCCTAGTGTCAGATTTTAACTTCTTAGCACCTAGTTATTATTTTTCATATATTTATTTTATGTGATCAATTGTTTTTATACATTTGCTTGTAACATTATATATTTTTGCAAGTAATAGCCTCAGGAGGCAGACAAATGCCCAGGCAGAGAGGGGTGGGTTTCTGGTGAAACCCCACCTTCAAGCCAAAGACAGTTTAAAGCCTGAAGGCAAGCTACAAGCCAAATCCACAGAAAACCTGTCTGTCTTCATATTTGGCATGCTTTCCTCCAATTGATCCCCACCCTTCACCTGTTTTACATATTACTACCCTTCCCTAATTAGTTTTTACAGTGTTTGCCCACTTTTGGGTGGTACCTTGGTTTTAACCTTTTTTGCACACTCACAAATCAATCAGCATGTGCTCCCCTATTCTGAGCCCATCAAAGCCCTAGACTCAGCCACACTGAGAAAGAAACTATCCCTGCGTTCCATAACCGCTGAGAGCTGTTCCATCACTCCATAATATTATCCACCCTCCTCACCCTTCAGTCGTCAATGTATCCTCTTTCTTCTTGGATGCAACAACCACCAAAAGTGGGTATGAGCTATAACACAGGTGGCTGGGGCACATGTGGCCCAGCCACAAGATGAGCAGGTGCAGAAGCCAGGTGCAGCCTGGGCAGACAGAGTGGGTGGGCTACCTCCTGTGGCAGGTAACATGCCTGAGAGAGGCCTGAGCTGGGGCTATGCTTGTTGGAGTTCTCTGGCTGGCAAAGTGACCAAGAAAAATTGTGTATCACAAACAACCTAGCCTAAGAACAGCTCATAGAAATATAGCAAATACAACTGTGGATACATTCTTAATCTTTATGAAATTTTAGCCATAAATGTCTTTTCAGTAATTTTAGTTCAAAATGGAGAACTTAGATTCCTTAAAAAGAAAAATAAAATAACCTTTGTTACTCTAACCAGGAAGCAGAATGAGAGCATCATTTAATTCTCAACACTCCCTGGAGACACAAGTGTTATTGTTTAACACACATATATATGCATAAAGTAAATTAGGGTCAGAAGTATTAAGTAATTTGCTCAAGAAATCGCAACTTGGAAATTGCTGAGCTGGGATTTAATCTCATTATCTCATATTTATTTTTCTGTGAAGATACAAGCAATTAGATTGACCATAATTTTTGCCTCATAACACACTCTAATCATTAATCTACATAAAACCTTCTTTTTATTTATTTTATATAAGTATGAATATATATATATATATAATCATATATTTGTATTTTAATGAGAACATAGGAATCTACTCACAAAACCAGAAATAAAGACCTCAAATATCTCCCTCTGTGGTCTGTCTTCATCTCAAATCCTTATCTCTTCTATTAAGATAACCAACATCCTGAATTCAGTCTTCATGATTACCCTGTCTTCTGGTTTACATTCTTTTATGTCCTAAAGAGTATATGCATTAAAATTATTTTTAATTTATAAAATGTATATCATATTGTATGTAATTGTGTGTATATTGTCACTTAATATTTTGTTGTCTACATTCACTTTATATTGTAGCCTGTTACTATACATTAGTTTCATTTTGAAACTAATTATATTCCACAAGATGAATGTCCCACAAGACTTTAAATTTCTAGGAGCACATAAAAAATGTGCCATATAACCTAGAGGTCAACAATTCTAAATATGTTAACAATGGTAAAATATTTTAAATTGCTCAAAAAGACAAACCATGAAAAAGAAAAAAATGCAGGGTTATCAGGTAAAAACTGTTGTTCATTTTGAATTAATTTTTTTCTTAAATAGTTTTATGACCTTATTACTTCTGCAAATGAGTCCATTGATCTATGTATAAACTGCAGGAACGGTTTCATATATACATTTATCAGCATAATCAAGGAGCTTTATCTGCAATCTATATTACATCATTTCACTATATTTTATCAATAGATTTAAATAGGGTATGTGTAAAATATTGCAGAGAGAATTCCAAAATATTAAAATTATTTCTTATGAGAAATAAGGTAGCCACACAGACAGCCTGGGAGTGATCTCCTCTTGTAAGGTCACTATTGAGGCAGGTAATAGTCTGGTCTTGGGTTTATTAGTAGGATAGATTGCCTATTATCTTGGGACTTTATAAGACAATATCTGAGACTCAGGTTCTGCATTCCATTTTCCTATTCCTATTACTCCCACCTTTATTGTAAGGAATCCATAAGAAAATAAGTATAAAATTTTCAGCTACGTCTCAATACACACTATAGTATCTATAAGGAATGTAAATATTATTATAATATTAATAGATAACATATTAATTATTAAAGGGCCTCACATCTCCTAGATTGAAGAGGAGTAGGATCAACATTGCAAGTTATTTTTCAAGAAACACTTGAAATAAGGGATTGTATAACATTACTTCTCATGTACATGTGATCTTAAAGAAATCCCGTGATAAGAAATGAATTCCAGATATGTTTTTGTCCTCAGAGGATGACTAAAAGTACTCAACATACGTTTTACAAATGGCCAGGGTTCCATAGAAGCCATACTTTTATAAGCAAGGGATGTCTCCTTGGATTAGCACTATAAATTACATAGAGCTACTGTCTAAATTGAAATGAGAAGAAGCAATTAAGGAACATATGACTTGCCCTTCCTCCATCAGTCCCTTCCCAAAGTGCAACCATTAACACTAGGCAGAATGTGTAGACCATTCATAAGGTTCCTAAAAGCAGAAACATACTGAGAAACTGCATTTTGTTATTTTCCTTGAAAATAACTTTATTTTATATTCATTATCCATGTAAAAAGGAGCACAAATAAAATAAGAGAAGATAAGGTATCCCTATTTTAGTGAGTGACACAGTGATTGGTGGGATCATTGAGGTTCAGTTTGGTGAGCCTAGTTTTGCCTGAATAAAATTACCGTGATATTGATTAAAATAGAAGTCTGCAGAGGGCAAAATAAAGTATGAGGATAAAACTCTTCAGTTTTATGTTCTTTTAAATTAACAGGGAGATTAAATTAAGAAAATTTAAAATGTCATTTAAAGAGTTTCAATAATTCTTGCCATAAAAGCAAGAAGCTGAGGCTATGTTTTACTCTCCACCTTCTGTGAATGTGTGGCGCTACAAATTCCCCTTCACAGATCACCTGTAGATCTTTGCTTAATAATTAGCAGGATTTACCAAAAACAATTCTGAGAGAAATACTTTCTTACTTTTTCTCCAACTTTTTATTCTACAGAAAAAGAATTGTAATTTTAGGCTGACCTCTCACTCTTATTTTGACAAATGTGTAAACTGATGTCCTTGCAGTTGCAATCTTGGGCATTATTCAGACCCTTAAATCTCTACCTCTTCATCTTTTCCTGCTTACCTCTGCAGTCCAAAATATATTCACCTTTTTAAAAAGACATAAAACTGCTCTATAATGAATGACAATCTGTTTGCAGCATGTTTACGTAAGTGTGGTTAGAATATCTAGGGCAGTATGGTAGCAACAAGATATCCATTTTATAATAAAGCTGTAATGTACTCTAACGTTTCTTCCTTGGCCATATGGAGCTCTAAGGGAAGACAGCGTCCCAGCACGCAGCAGCCAGAAGTAGCAGCAGTTTAACCGTGGTAAATGTGTTCTTTCTGCCCTTCTACATCTACCACTCCATAAACAGTAAGTTGAGAAGCTTTTATGGCAAATATGGTTAAATGTTATAAAAACTAAAACTTCTAATTGGCTTTGCCACCAGAATAAACAAACAAACAACAAAAAAAACTCTATGTATAATCAATGATTTTGGAAAAAAGTCTTAGTTACATAAAGTTATAAAATAGAAGAATAGTATATTTATTCATGAGTTTTTTTAATGTGTAACTGAGACAATACAAGTAAGCTCCTTATATGGGTATCTTGTACTTAATGATAACTCACAAGTTTATTCTACATTAAAAAATATGATAAACTTTGAAAGTAAACAGGAAATGAGTTTGAATGTTGAAAAATCTATCCAGCTACATATTGTGCTGTTTTTCTCTCATACAATTGTTTCTGTTGGCAAATTCAATAAAGTCTACATCTCCATTAGGAAAATAACCCTTATACATAAATTAAAATCAGCGCTTCAAAATGTGAAGATGAATATGACCATAACATCCTTAGGGATATAAGCCTAAATTTCAATTCAATAACACTAAATTGCAATTACATTTTGGTTAGAAGGAACACATCTAAAGATTCCATGTATATCAAATTAAGAGTGCTTAGGCACAATTATCACTAGCATACAATTTGAATCACTTGGGATAAAGCCTTAGCAATTGTCTTAACCACAGGCAAAATAGCAACTGAAACCTAAAAATCAAAATTTAGAAGAGCAGTTTTGTGCTTCTCACTTAAACACAGCCAGAATAAATTATGTTTCTATAGTCCGTAATGTTGAGAGAAATGAGTGTACATATGTGCCGTGTAAGCTTAGAAAAACGTTTAGAGTTTAACAACATTCATTTTTTTAAAGTCTATCTGATATGAAAACTATAATGCAAATTAATACCAGCAGATAAAATTAGTTTGTTTTTCAAAACTGTATTCCTTTTGAACACAACTCTAATCATAAACTTTTTAAAAAAGTCAACATTTTACCTAGAAAGATTTTATAAAACTTGCTTCTTCAAAAATCAAATAATAACATTTTTATAAGGCAAAGATAAATTATATACAATTTAATCGAAACCTTTATCCAGTACTGAAACATGCATCAGCATTAATCTTTTCAACTATGTATGCATATTGGCACTGGTGGACAAAACCTGTTTTGTTTTGTTTTTGAGATAGAATATTCTAATTGTTCGATCTTTCTTATTGACCAAAAAAAATCTTTTTTTTTTTATGAGATGAGCACATATGTTTTAAATTTAATCACTTCACATATTTATCTTACTTATCCGGTCTACGTCAAGAAAGTAATTTACTTCTCTAGTTCCTGGAGGCATTTGAGCATCTAACCTTGACTGAAATATCTTCTTTTCCTGTAGTCATCGCTTGTTTGTCATTTCCAGAGTTCTCAGCCCCTAGGTCAATCCAACACTAAATGTGTCCTTTAGACTGAATTCCTCCATTCCATACGTGGACAAGCCAGTAGAGAAAAATGGGATTGTTAACTTCCTTGACCTGAGATTTTTTTGTTTGTGTTAATAACATACAAAATTTATAGTATACTTGCAGTCCACCAACACTTTCAAGTATTTTTCATAGGAGGAATGTATAATTTAAGACTATACTATGACTACATAATATTTTTTTTGCATCAAAATGTGGAACTTTATATTTTCTCTTTTCTTCCTAATCAATAATGTTTTCATCATTTTGAGTTGTTTAAATCAGTTTCCCTTGCAGTCAAATATGACTACGTCTTTATGAATAGAATGTAATCTGAAGTAGTAACCACTAATTTCAGGTCTGGTACTTTATGCTTTTGGAGTTTCTCTGCATGTTCTTGAAACCCTTTCTTCTTTCTGGAGTAGGCAGGATAATCCTAGGGTACCAGGGTTGCACATAATCAACAAGCAGAGCCTTACCACTGACTTTACTGGTTAATTATGAACTGTTAAATAAGATATCATTCCATTTGTATTAATTTTAATGTATCATACTTTTAAGGCTCATCTGATAGCATTACTACATCCCCAAAAGCCCCTTCATCCCTCTCTTAGATTGACTATTTATAATACATCCCCAAATTTTACCACATTCTAACAGCAGGATCTATCCCTGTAATGAGCATGCATGCCTACCTTTTAAAATTTCAGATAATATAGAAAACCAAGATGACTTTAGGAAAAAAAAAACAAATAAAGTATATAAGATCCAGATCGAATTGACTAGAAAACAAATGCTTGAATTACCATATATATGTATATAAATTTTAACTTTTAATTGGTGCTGCTGTTGTCTGAAATCTTTCACAGAATTATATTCAAAATGAAAAAAAAATGCACTTATTTGAAACAGTAGTATTTTTTCCCCTTCAACTTTCAAGTGGTATTCAAACTCATCAGAAATTCAAAAGCATGCCACAGACTATCAAATAAGAAGTTGATGACTAGAAAATGTAGTTGATAAATGTCACATTACTGTCTTCTGATGATCCTCTGTCTTCTGAAGCAAGTTTTATAGTCTTGCTTCCCTTGTAAAATAATTTGATAGAATGATTATAAATGTGCTAATCTATACATAAATAATTTTTTATGTTACTTTACAAAAAGTTGAGAAAAGCCTCCAGAACTTGGTGGTAAAATGCCACCAACTTATAAAAAGTTATAAAAACTTGTTAAAATATGTTGTCCCTAATAGTTTGACATGAAATGTTTTATTGAAATTTTGCTGCTAATTCTTTATGAATTCAAATTAATTGAGAAAGTGTTATTCTGTGGGAAAATAACCCACAGCTGTCTTCATATTCTTCCATGAAGCTGTCATTGAAAGGTTACCAATATTTTTCTACTTTATTTCAATGCATGACCAGTAATACTATTGTGCTTTCAGTAATGTTAAATTAGAAACCTCATAAAAGTTTTACTCTTTAAAATGCTCCTATGTTTCAGTTAATGTATAAGACTATATAAAAGGATACTGTATAAAAAGAATTAATGTAAATTAAAGGGCATGTATCAAGAAGTAATTTTTCCCAAACCTATAGTACATTCTTAGTGTACCAAGTCTTTAGTCTCTTTTTAACATCTAAAGGTAAAAATATTGGCCGGGCTCGGTGGCTCACGCCTGTAATCCCAGCACTTTGGGAGGCCGAGGTGGGTGGATCACCAGGTCAAGAGATCAAGACCATCCTGGCCAACATGGTGAAACCCCGTCTCTACTAAAAGTACAAAAAATTAGCCAGGCGTGGTGGTGCGAGCCTGTAATCCCAGCTACTCAGGAGGCTGAGGCAGGAGAATTGCTTGAAACCAGAAAACTGAAGCTGCAGTGGGCAGGGATCACACCACTGCACTCCAGCCTGGCGATAGAGCGAAACTCTATCTCAAACAAACAAACAAAAAAAAAAAATGTAAAAATATGGTAGCCAGTTGAAAAATAAGTTATTTGGAAATATCTTTCTGAAATCTATAGGTACGTTAAAAAAAACATGTATTATCAATTCCTTAAAGTGGTCTACTTTTATTTAAGTTCAGGGGTACATGTGTAGGTTTGCTACATAAGTAAACTTGTGTCATAAGGTTTGTTGTACAGATTATTTCATCACCCAGGTATTAAACCTAGTACCCATTAGTTATTTTCCTGATCCTTTCCCTCCTCCCACACTCCACCCTCAGGCCACAGAGTGTGTTGTTCCCCTCTTTGTGTCTCTGTGTTTTCATCATTTAGCTCCCACTTATAAGTGAGAACACGAGGTATTTAGTTTTCCATTCCTGAATTAGTTTGCTAAGAATAATGACCTCCAGCTTCATCCATGTTCCTGTAAAGGATGTGATCTCATTCTTTTTTCCTTATATCTTCATATCTTCAAACTATTCCATGGTGTATATGTAGGGCATTTTTTAACCAGTCTGTCATTTTAAACAAAGTAATTATTTATAGTACTTATAGTACTTTCTTTGGTAAGTGAAATTACTTTGTAAGGCTATTTATTTGAATTGTAGCTAATAAAACTTTTTACTTGATATTTTAACATTTACAAGTTTTAAAATAACTTTAAATTGAAAATTTTAAATTAGGCTTTTTTTGAATTGTAGCTAATAAAACTTATTACTCAATATTTTAACATTTACAAGTTTTAAAAGAACTTTAAATTGAAAATTTTAAATGTACCTAATTATATTTTTACAAAGTATAAGTATTAATATTATTATATATAAAAAGTACAGATTGATTACTTTTTTACAAATTTAATAATTTATGAAACCATCAATCTGATAAAAAACACACACCATTACCACATCTCTAGAAGTGTCCTTATTCCTCTATTAGGGATAGCTCTTCTCATCCCTCTGCTCACTTCTAATGCCATAAATGTGTACCCCATATTTTAATTTTAAATTTATGTTCATGGCATCAGACAATATATATTATTTTGCATCTGATTTATTTCATTCAAAACTAAGCTCATGAGAGTTATTCATGTTGAGCAATGTAGTGGTTCATCTACTCTCTCTGTTAAATGGTATTCACTGAAAAAATGTTACAATTTATCTATTTTTATTATTACTGTCTATAATTCTGATATTTATATACCTTCTAGTTGTTTACAAGATTTGGCCATTAAATAGTTTCACTAAGAAAAAAAAATTAACACACTTTTTATTGCAAGTATTTTTACACTTATCTTGGCTATATTCCTAAAAGTAAAATTACTAAGTCATAGAATACTTGCGTTTTCAATTTTATTTGATATGTCCAAACACTCATTCCATTTCAATTAAAGTGGAAATACATCATAGACTCAAACTTAAAACAAATTTACCACTGAAATTTAAACTATGTTATTTAAAATTTATTATTTTTTCCATTATGTTGATAATTTTTATATTATCAATCACAATATAATTATTCTTTGTGTTATCCTAATAGAAATTTACTTGAGATATTTTGTTTATATGTGTATTTGTATATAAGTTTGTGTTAAAAGCTGATGAAGTAGACAGAATAATGAACCCCCTCCAAAATGTTCATGTTCTGTTCCCTGGAACCTGTGAACACATTATCTTAAATGGCAAAAGAGACTATGCAACAAAGGGAATAAAACTTGAGAAGGTGAGAATATTCTGGATCATCTAGATTGACCCAATCTAATTAAGTGCATTTGTAACACCTTTCCATCTGAGTCAGAGTAATGGGACAGAAGGATAGAGAGATGTGGCATGTAACTCTTTTTTTCCTTCTTTTAAAAAATTGAAAAACGTTCTAATTTTTTCATTTTTATGTAATTTAGTTTTTATGTAAAATATCTCTATAGTTGCAATACAAAATTTATAAAATAAGTTATGCCCAGAGAAGTTTAGTTTCTATCTGTTTTCCCTCTAGTCTTCCCCTTCTTTCTCATTTATATTCTCAAAGATCTGTATTTAAGCTTTGCAGAGTCAGGTTTACTTAAGAAAATGCATACACAAACACACCCATATATATTTCAATAATAAGCTTCATTAGTCATGATGTATTATCACATTGATATATTTTGGATTCAATTTGCTAAAATTTTAACACAAAATTTGCATCTGTGTTCATGGGAGATACTGACCTATACTTTTCTTGTAGTTTTGATATCAGGGTAATGATGACAAAATGAGTTGGAAAGGCATCCTTTTAAATTTTCTCCAGGTGTTTGTATAGAAATAATGTTATTTCTTTCTTAAATGTTCTGGAGAATTTTAAACTCCAAATTTGAGTAATAGACTTACTTATCTGTTTCTTCTGGAATAAGTGTTGATTATTTGTATTTTAAAGGAATTTGTCCATTTCATCTGACTTGTTGAATTTATTGTCATAAAATAGTTCATAATATTCTTATGATCTTTTAACATTAATCAATTCAGTGACACTTTCACCTATGTCTATTTGGTAACTTTCTCTGTTTTCATTTTTGACCTTTCTGCATAAAGGTTTATTAATGTTATTGGTCTTATTCAAATTTGTTTTTACTGATATTGGCTTTCTCTATTATTTTTCTTTATTTTATTTAATCAATTTCTATTTATTTTCTTCTACCTTCTTTTATTAATATTTAGTCAATTCTTTCTCTGCTTTCTTAAGATTAAAACTAAAGCCACAAAATTGAGAATTTTTTTTTCTAATATGATTCTTTCATGCCATAAATCCCATCTTCCAATTACTGCTTAGGCACCATCCCACAAAATTTGATATTCTGTGTTTAAATATTTATTCAGTTCAGATTTTTTCTAATATTCCTTTTGACTTACTCTTTAATCTGTAAGTTATTTTGAAGTGTGTTATGTAGAGATTTCTCAGACTTCTTTCTGTTATTCAGTTCTAATGTAATTAAATTGCAGTCAGAGAATACACTTAGTATAATTTGAATGCATTATATATATTGACATTTGTTTTATGGCTTATAAGAAGGGTCAGCAAAAATTTTCTATAAAGGGTCAGATTGCAAATATTGTATGCTTTTCAAATCATTTATGTACATTTTCTGTTACATATTCTTTTTTAACCCTTTAAAATATTAACAAAACATACTTATCTTGTGGGTTTATAGAATCATCCATGGGCAGGATTTGGCTTATGGCTCCTGGCCTAGATATGGCTTACTTTGGGAAATGTTTCTTAGGTACTTGTAATCAATATTCATTCTCCTGTTGTTTGGTATGTTCTATAAATGTCAGTTACTTCAAGTTGTTTTGGAAATGTTATTTTAGCTTTATATATCTTCACTGATTTTCTGTCTACCAGTTCTATTAATTATTGAAAGAAGCATAGCGAAATCTCTAACTATAACTGTTGATTTGTCTATTGACCTCAAAGTTAATATCAGTGTTTGCTTCATGAAGTTTTAAGCCCTGTGTTTGATGTATGAACCTTTAAGATCATTGTATTCTCTGAATAATTGATTCATCGTTGTGAAATGAACCTCTTTATTTATAATGGTATGTTTAAAATGTGAAGTGTACTTTATCTGGTACTAAAATAGCTACTCTAACTTTTTACATTTTGTTTCTTTCTACTTTTATTTAAGATTCTGGGAGTTCATATGCAGGTTTGTTACATAGTTAAATTGCATTTTGCTGAGGTTTGATGTTCAAATGATTCCATCACCCAGGTAATGGGCACAGTAGCAGATAAGTAGCCTTTCAATTTACCTCCACTTCCACCCTCCCCCATCAAGCAGTCCTCAGTGTCTATTGTTCCCATCTTTGTGTCCATGGGTAGTCAAATTTAGCTTCCACTTATAAGTGAGAACATGTAGCATTTGACCTTCTGTTTCTGCACTTGTTCACTTAGGATACTAGTCTCTAGCTGCATCCATGTTGCTACAAAAGACATAGTTTTGTTTCTTTTATTGCTGTGTAGTATTCCATGGTGAATATGGTACATGTTCTATGCAGCAATAAAAAGTACTGAATGTGTAGGAATACTACCCAGCAATAAAAAGTAAATGGCATATATGTACCATGTCTTTGCTATGGTGAATAGTGCTGGGATGCAATAAAACGTATTTGGTGTATATGTACCATGTCTTTGCTATGGTGAATAACACCATGATGCACATATGAGTGCATGTGTTTTAACTGACAAATGATAACTATATATATATGGATGGTGTACAGTGTGATGTGTTAATATACACATACATTGTGAAATTATTAAATCAGCCTAATGAACATATCCATCACTTCAGATACTTGTTTTTTTTTTGGTGGTAAGAACATTTAAAATTGACTCTCTTAGGAATTTTGAAATACAACATACATTATTATTAACTATAGTTGTCAAGTTGTGCAGTAGATCTCAAAAATTTATTCCTGTTTTCTCCCTGAAACTTTGTACCTTTTAACCAATATCTTCCCATTTCTCCTATTGCTAGCCTCTGTAAACTGTCATTTTAGTCTCTTTTTCTATGAGTTCAATTTTTTTAGGATCCATGTATAAATAGGGTGATCCAATGCTTGTCATTTTGCACCTGTCTTATTTCTCTTAGCATAATGTCCTCCAGGTTCATTTATATGGTTACAAATTAAAGAATTTTATACTTTTATAAGGCTGAATTGTATTGTATGTAGACATATATTCCACATTTTCTTTATACATCTATTGATAGATATTTACATTTATCCTACATCTTGGCTCTTTTCAATAATGCTGCAATAAACATGAGGCATTATACTACCTGACTTCAAACTATACTACAAGGCTAGAGTAACCAAAACAGCATGGCACTGGTACCAAAACAGATATATAGAGCAAAGGAACAGAACAGAGGTGTCATAAATAATGCCACACATCTACAACTGTCTGATCTTTGACAAACCTGACAAAAACAAGTAATGGGGAAAGGATTCCCTATCTAATAAATGATTTTGGGAAAACTGGCTAGCCACATGAAGAAAGATGAAACGGGACCCCTTTTTTACACCTTATAAAAAAATTAACTCAAGACTTAACTAAAGACTTAAATGTAAGACCTAAAACAATAAAAACCTGAGAAGAAACTCTAGGCAATAGAATTCAGAACATAGGCATGGGCAAAGACTTCATGACTAAAACAACAAAAGCAATGGCAACAAAAGCCAAAATTGAAAAATGGGACCTAGTTAAACTAAAGAACTTCTGCGCAGCCAAAAATAAAAAATAAAAAACAAGCAACCTACAGAATGGGAGTAAAATTTTGCAATCTATCCCTGTGACAAAAGGCTAATATCCAGAATCTACAAAGAACTTAAACACATTTACCAGAAAAAAAAAAAACATCAAAAAGTGGAGGAAGGATATGAACAGACACTTCTCAAAAGAAGACATTTATGAGGCCAAGAAACGTATGAAAAAGAGCTCATCATCATTGGTTGTTGGAAAACTGCAAATCAAAACCACAATGAGATACCATCTCATGCCATTTACAATGGTGATCATTAAAAAATCAGGAGACAACAGATGCTGGAAAGGATGTGGAGAAATAGGAACGCTTTTATACTGTTGGTGAAAGTGTAAATTAGTTCAACCACTGTGGAAGACAGTGTGGGGATTTCTCAAGGATCTGGAACCAGAAATACAATTTGACCCAGCAATCCTATTACTAGTATATTCCCAAAGCATTGTAAATCTTTCTATTATAAAGACAAATGCACACATATGGTTTATTATGGCACTGTTCACAATAGCAGATTTAGAACCAACCCAAATGCCCATCAATGATAGACTGGATAAAGAAAATGTGGCATATATAAACCATGGAATACTGTGCAACCACAAAAAGGGATGAGTTCATGTTTTTTGAGGGGACATGGATAAAGCTGTAAACCATCATTCTCAGCAAACTAACACAAGAACAGAAAACCAGACACTGTGCGTTCTTACTTATATGTGGGAGCTGAACCATGAGAACACATGGACATAGGGAGGGAAACTTCACACACTGGGGCCTGTTGGGGGGTGGGAGGCACGGGGAGGGATAGCATTAGGACAAATACCTAATGTAGATGACTGGGTGATATTTGCAGCAAACCACCACGGCACATGTATACCTATGTAACAAACCTGCATGTTCTGTACATGTATCTCAAACCTTAAAGTATAGTAATAAAAAATAAATAAATATGAGTGCAGATATATGTAGCATTTTAAAATTAAGAATACTGTTGTGTGCTTTCTTTTTCTTTCCCATTTCTTTAACCTTCTTTGTGTCTTCATGTTGAAAATCCATTTCTGGTAGACAGTGTATAGTTGGATCTTTTATTTTTATTCAGTCTGTTAATCTGTGTTTTAATTATATTTAATTTTTTTAATTATACTATTCAAATCATTTATGTTTAATGTTTCTTGATGAGGTTGAAGCTAAATCTATTTTCTTGTTATTTGTTTTCTGTTCAATCTGTTCTTAGTTTCTCTTTGTCTGTTCTGTTTTCGTTTGGCTAAATTCAATACTTTTATTATTTGACAGACTTCATTTGTTGGTTCAGTGACTAAAACTTAGTTTCATTATGTAAGTGGTCACATTGTATTCATAGCTCTATCTTTTCTCAATTTATTTTCAGTATATAATATTTGACTTTATTTATAGTATTAAAAAGGTTATTTTAACTTTTTCTCTTTGTACTTTACAAAACATGTTATAAACGCCACACTTATTTTTATGTAAATAGTGAAATATCTTTTAAAGAGACTGAGAAAGGAAGATATCATATATTTCTACATTTGTTTACCACTTTGGTTATTTATTTATGTAGATTGATATTGTCATCTGGTACCATTTTCTTGTGCCTAAGGAACTTTTAATATATTTAAAAATGTACATCAAGAGCTAATGAATTTTGTTTAGATGTTTAGAGGTCTGAAAAAGCCTTTGATTTGCCTAACTTTTAACAATAATTTTACTGAATGCTGAAATCTGTTGATAGGGTTTTTTCTTTTTGTCTTTTATTAATTTAAAGATGTTTTGTTTTCTTTTTAGCTGTGTTGTTTCTGAAGAGAAACCTACTATCATTCTTATGTTTATTGCTCTCTATATAATGTTGCATTTCTGTAGCTGATTTGAAGATTTTATTTTTGTAAGTGGTTCTGAACAACTTGATTATATGGTACCTTCATGTAGTTTTGTTTATGTTTTGTGCCGGCATTCATTGACCCTTTTGAATCTGTGGCTTTTATTATGAAATATTTTCAGCATATTGGGCTACTGGACATTAACCTGCAGTTTGCTGATGTTATTTTCATTTTTTTCCATTAAGGTTATTAATCTTTTTTTTTCCCAATATCTTATCCACTGTTACCCCCATCTGCAGTATTTTTAAGCTAATTTAGGGCTGACTGTAATTGTAGACATAATGTTGGATGTTTTTTCTATGCACAGTAGAATTGTATAATGAATAATGTAGCTTATCTCATTAGCAGTTCAAGCCACAGAATGAAAGACTGATTAACACTAAATAAAAGCTGAAAATTATTCTTGGTGTATATGTAGTTTGATAAGAAAGAAAGATGAATCAAATGCTGAAGATATCTATATAAATCTTTAAAAAGTTTTAATTTTGATGGGTAGACAATAAGATTAAAAACTTATGTTTTAAAGTTCTTTTAGATTATATTAGTAGGATCATATTAATTAAAATCTTTGTTAAAATCATATCTGATTGGTCAGAGGTGTTGACCTTTTATATGAGGAAGTAAACTTTCACCAGGTCAATTACATAGTCAGAACACACTGCAGAAAACATACTTGAGGATACATTGTTACATATAATCCTAAAATATGCCAATGTTAGAGTTTTAATGTAACTCCAATTGAGCTATAATCACATAAAAGAATTTAATGCAGATAGCTATAATAGCACAAAAGAGTGTAATGAAAAGAATAGAATAACATTTAAGAAAAGAAATAACATTATAAACAAGGAAATCAATGTTTCTGAAAAACAAATATTGAGAGTATTTTACTAATAATGTTATAAGAAGCCCTTTTGAGGCTCATAACTCTAGTAATTATATCACCGATGTGCATAATTACAAAATGTGATAACTGCTACATAATAATGATATGTAATGCTATGAAGAATTTACCCAGGTTATTGGACTATTATTTCTACATCAAGATTAAAGTATTTATCTATCTGAATATATTAAATTTTTATTTGAGAATAAAATTATTTTAAAGATTTATATTTTATCATTATAATCTAATCATTAAATATTACTAAATCAAACAAAATATCATTCATATACCAACTAAAGTTTACTTATTAAGATAATTGTGACATGTTGCATGTTCGTGTATGTATGGTTGTACATGAGTGTACATACAGTTGTTTGTGAAAGTGAGGGGTGTGTGTGTGTGTGTGTGTGTGTGTGTGTGTAATCAGAATTGGGTTAAAAAATTCTTTCCAATCTCCAGTCACCAATAACTTAAAGAGTTTTGCTTGTTTTTGAATTTGATAAGCATGGGATCATAATATGTGTGCTCCTTCCTGTATTATTTTGTTTGCTAAATATTTTGTCTGTGAATATCATCTATGTTCTGTTTTTAGCAATATTGATTTTAGTCTTGTTAAAGTATCATATTCTTTTTATGAGTGTACCAGAACTCCTTTATCAATTCCAAAATATAATCTATTTTTCAACTTTATTTTTTTCTCTTTGTAAGATATCATGAACATTTTGCCGTAAAAATCACTAAAATTAACCTCCTACATTTTACTGTTACATGATTTTTCAAATTTCCCGGTCTATTTTCTTTTTGTTTTGTGTTTTTATTCATTTGTTTATATTTTTGAGGTCTCTCACTAGGTTATCAAAATCTGGCAAACTATTTCTTCCACAGAATTATAACCCCACATTCTCAGACATTATATGTCTGAATGAACATTAACACACGTTACCAATATATCACCTACCTATTTAAGAGGTACAAAGTATTCAAATATTAAGTCACACAGTTTAAATGAGAGAAAAATATTAAAGTCTTACTAAATTTATTAGCAAAATCCCATTCCTCTTTTTTAGAGAGAGATTTGGAAGAAAAGAGAAAAAAATCACACTTCACACAACTATATGATAAATAACATACACAAAATATGGGGAAAAACAAGATTTTTACAATATAATGATAATTGTTTTAGTTACAGTAATAAAGCATCTCTATCTTTAAAGAATATTCAATAGGTTAAAGGGCATATTTTTATGCATTTTGCACAAGACAAAGACAACATTTTGCTCAAAGTATTTATTAGCCTCCATCTCATTTAACTTTTTTTTCTGTAAAATTTCACCAAGTGCAAACATCAAAGCTTTTTTATTCTGAAAACATTAAAGGCATGTGCTTCTGTACATTGTGGATTTCACATAAACTTTCAAACAGATATGATATTTTTAAATGCAGATTTTCTAACAGCACAGAATTCGCTATTTAGAAAGACATTAAGTGATAACTGAAATTGATGGAAATCCAATAAATGCATGTTTCCACTTACCTCATTATTTACAATTATAAATGTGGTAGATGTAAATATAAAGTAAGCAAGTCACCAGTGGACTCCATTTTCAATGTTTGAAATGAGTGTTGTATATAGTTCTTAAGATCTTAATCACTTATAATACTAAATACATACAAGATGTTTTGCTGGTTATTTTGTCACCTAATATTGCTAAATTTCTCATATGTTCCTAAGATTCTGCTATGATAATATGTTTGAAGAAATCATAATAAAACAACTCATTTTAGAAAAGGTCAATTGATAGCAAGGATAAGCACACTTGAAAAACTGAAGAGGAGTAATTATTGCTAAGTGTCCAAATCACATAGTAACCCAAACATGGAGTTATATAGCTAGCACATAGTAAGTATAAAATAATTATATGTTGCATCAGTAAATAACACACACACCTTACCTAGAAACTAACTGCTGTGCCAAATTTGAGGTAATAGTACAGAACAAGGCAGAGACTAGATACTAGGAATAAAGCGACACTATTAAGTTGTAGCAGAAGAAAAATTAAAAGGGCCTAGACACAAAATAAAGATACAGGGCTGAGTAATGCTAACCAAGAACAACCATATCTTGATGCTATCTACTATTGTGAGACATTACTCCCCATTAATAACTTCCATATTGCTCTTTGTGTTTCTTATCTATTAGGATAATTTATACTTATCAACATACAGTCCTTTTCTGACTTTATCAACCCAAACTTCCTGTTTTCCTACATGCATTTCTGGCATTCTCTGGGATTTCAATATCCACAGAAATTATTCATCCAAAAAGCTAAACAGTACTCATTGTTTTCTTCTTTCTATAGCCTATCTAGGTGGTCACACCATATGTGTGTGTGTGTGTGTAATTTTAATACCTTTAGCTCATTTTCTCACAATCATCTTCTATTTTTTCTTCTTATTCAGAACTCTGCATTCCAAAACTTCTTCAGCTGAAGTTCCTATTCATTGATTCCATAATTGCTCCCAATACCCATGACTTGCCACAAGCCATCACAGTCTCATTACTAATTCTAATTTCATAATGTATTCATATACTTGCTTCTTTGGAGGTAATTTAGCGCCATTGTATATCTGGCGGCATTTCAATCTAGCCTGCTCCTCAATTGCACACATAGGTGAATAATCGTGGTATTGACATATAACCCAAACACTGGTTAAACCAGACTACTTTTCTTCTCTTTCCTGAGCACAAGAACTAATTAAGCAAGTTTAGAGGGAGGTGAGAGAAAGAACACTCACGCTGTTTTTACTTTAAGATAATGACCTCAAGCTTTAGATGGGCACTTTAAACTGCCTGAGTAATCTACTAATTTACTATTCAATTCCCTGGACCAATCAGTTTTTTTTGCTTCACATTTCGCTTTCAACCTTAGCACTTCCAAGATCACTTTAAATTGATGGCCTTATCTCAGTTTTATTTTGTGAAATACAAGAGGTAAGATAAAAACTTTCTTTTTCCCCCTAATTGGTTTACAAAACCGTCTGCATCATTATCTGTATTCTTGGTCTTATTCCCAGTTACTGTGAGATAAATGTTCCTAGTCAATCAAAAGTAAAACCTGTAACTCACAGTTGCAATATTACTCTCTCTTGACTTTGCGAGACTTATTCTTGCAGCCATTCACACTTTTCCTTTTGCATCACCAGTATCTCCCTCTCTTCTAAATTATTATTCTCATCAGGATATAACTATACTCTATGAACTTTACGTGATTTAAAACACAAACAAAATCAAAACTCTTTTATGATTGCATGTTCCCTCAATCTATTGCTCTGTTTTATTCATTTTACTATCTATAGAACACCTTTTTGGAATGAGTGTCTAAAATTGACACTTGCACTTTCTCACTGCCCATTTATTCCCAGACCCAATTTAATCCTAATGTCATCCTCACTCCTTCATTGAAACTAATACTTCATAGTCTTTGACAACCTTCTTGTAACCAGAGATAATAGAACCTTTTTTCTTCATTTACTTGAAGTTTTAGTAGCTGTTTACTTCATTACCTCTTGAAATAAATCTCTCAATTCTGAGAAACAACCTTATGGTTAGCAGCCTCCTACTTTAGAATGAACTCATTCTCAATACCCATTTGCTAACTAATTCTTTTTCTCTATCCATCCTCTAAATGATGGGTAAATAATTATTTTTTCTTCTCCCTTCTTAGTTTTCTAAGTCATCAGTTCCTATAAAATTAGATATTGAATCTAGACTCATTTGTCCCAGATGATTTTCCACAGTCCTGACTTGTTAACAGAGCTTTAGATTACTTACAGACTTCTAAAAAAAGTGTCTAAATCCAAGTATTTGAGGCTTAACACTTGAGGTTCTTTTTTATCTGTTTTGATCCTCTAATCAGATTTTCTCTGTTATCAATGAGCCTCATTCATCATCAATCAATTTATTTAGCAAAATATTTGGAATAAACTTTGATTTCTCTCTCTCCCTAAACTTCATTTTCAATTTTATCAACGAATTCTAACAACTTTTCCTCATAATTAAGGTACTGGCAACCACTGATTTATCCACTTATTTCTCAATATGATGCCAACACCTTACTAAATTTACCTTTGTTGTGCTGCAACATACTGTAATCACTTTGTAACTAGCTTTCACTTTTCATTTTGCATCACCAATCCACACTACACACATCAATTGATACTACACATAAAAAGCTGACTTTTAAAAACATACCTAGCTCTTATTTTATCATTGTTTAAAATTCTCCAAACTCTTTGCCATGATTTTAAATGTCCTCCTTTATTTTGTCCTTTCCTACCCTTCTGATCTTATCTATGCCATTTCCATTCATACAAAGATCTTGACACCAGCTTTGGTTTTCTACCATGAATTGTGCAAAGGCTTTTTAGCTCAGACCCTGTGCATTTGCTATTCTCTTTGCCTGAAAAATCTTCCCCTGGGTTCACAGTTTATTCTTTTCCTCATCTAGGCTCAAAATATATCATCTCATAGAGACCATTTCTGATTGTCCAAACAATACAATAGCAATTTTGTTCAGTCACTTCCTCTGTTTTCATTGTTAATATTTAATCCATAGCAATAATAATCATGTTAACATACAATGTTCCAGAATTTAAATTTCATAGGATTTAATTTGTTGTTTCTTTTTTCCCCTTCTATTTCCCTAGAGTATCATATTTTATATCTTTAAGTAGGCGTTCAATAAGTATTTGGGGATTGATTAATCATATTAATCAGATTTGTAACTAACAGTTGCCATAAACTTACCAGAGAACATAGAAAATTCATTAAGACCTTTGAGTGAAGCTTAATTTGCCCCAATTCAGGGGACTGGGAGGGAATGAAATGACTTTATTGTACACATGATCATTTTGGGGATATGTATTATCTTCTGGTTACCTAAGTGGGTTAAAAATATAGGTAATTAAACTTTAAAGAAAGAATGCTCATTGACTACTTTAGCGTCCAGAAAAGTTCCTAAAATTCTGATTAATGAATGGAAACTGGGGAAACTTACTTCATAAGTATGTTGAAAGCATTAAAATTAAAGAACATGTAATGAGAAAAGAAAGAATAAAACAAAACCAAGAAACGTGAAAATCATTTCTGGAAATTTAGGTGAAGCTTGTAAACACACCAAAAGGAAAGAATGGCTGGGAAATATATGAAAACCTTCAGAAAACCTTAACTTCCTTATCAGGAAGAGCAATTCTGATATATCAGAAGAAATGAATCTAATTATTAAATTTAAAATAGTATGTTTAATTAGGACACGTTTTGTTCTGTTTTCAATGAGAACACAAAAAGCTGAGAACTAACCAATAAATACAGGAAAAAAAAGAGAAAAACAACATGCTTTTTAACATCACAGGTCATGATGATGACTTTTCTGAAAAAGAAGCAATATCACAATGAAGACTCTCAACTTGATCGTATATAGAGTGAAGTTGAAGAGACTAACATTTGGAAATGGAAGAAAAATTTTCTTAAGAGAAAATTTGAATTGTATGTTGTTTGTCTCATTCCATTGATAAATAAAAGAGTAGTTCTTTCTCATTTCTAGTCTCATGAAAATGACTTTAAGGTGACTATGCATAGCTTTTCCTATGTCCCCTGATACTGTGGGACTCAGGAGTGAATGTTAACTTATGTATATAAAAAAGTAAGATATCCTGACAGCAGAACATGATTGGATGGATTGGAAACAGTCTGTATTCTCAAAGTTTATAAAGGCAAAGAATGTATGAATGTTTCCTATAAACCGTGAAAAATTAAGGCAGTCAAGAGCCCTCTTAAAAGGGAATCTTGGCCGGGCGTGATGGCTCATGCTTGTAATCCCAGCACTTTGGGAGACCGAGGCAGGCAGATCACCTGAGGTTAGGAGTTCGAGATCAGCTTGACCGATATGATGAAACCCCGTCTCTACTAAAAATAAAATAAAAGCTGGGCATGATGGCGCATGCCTATAATTTCAGCTACTCGGGAGGCTGAGGTAGGAGAATCACTTGAACTCGGGAGACAGAGATTGCAGTGAGCCAGTAGTGCCCAACTGCACTCTAGCCTGGGTGACAAGCAAGAAACTTATTTTTTTTTTAAAAAAGGAATCTCTAGTGTGAAATATGAATCAAAGGGTCTATTTGTTGATTTGTTTTTAGTGAACCTCGACTATTTATTGAAAATACTATCTTTTATCAGCCTAATTCCTTTTGCCCCTTTGTTAAAATTGATTGGCTATTTATGCATTTGGCTATGTTTAGACTCTATTCTGTCTTGTTAATATATTTTTGCACATTTTAGCCTAAATTCAACACTGTATTATTGTAGCTTTATAACCCTTAAACATAATACATGTAAAAACAACAGAATACACATTCTTCTCATCACCACATGGTACATACTCTAAAATCAACCACACAATCGGATATAAAGTAATCCTCAACAAATGCAAAAGAACTTAGCTTATATCAATCACACTCTTGGACAACACCACAATAAAGATAAAAATCAAGACTAAAAATGTCACCCAAAACCATGCTGTTGTATGGAAATTAACAACTTGTTCCTGAATGATGTTTTGGTAAATGATGAAATTAAGGATGAAATGCAGTTCTTTGAAACTAATGAGAAAAAAGATACAGCATTTCAGAATCCCTGGAACACAGATAAAGCAGTGTTAACAGGGAAATTTATAGCACTAAATGCACACATCAAAAAGTTAGAAAGATTCCAAATTAACAACCCAACATCATAATAAAAGAACTAGAGAAGCAGGAGAAAACCAAACCCAAAGTTACCAGAGAGAAGAAATTATCAAAATCAGAGCTGAACTGAAGGAGATTGAGACATAAAAAAAATTCAAAAGATCAACAAATCCAAAAGTTAGCTTTCTGAAAATATTAACAATGTAGAAGGGTACTAGCTAAACTATTAAAGAAGAAATAAACACAATCAGAAATGAGAAGGGGGACATTATATCATTAACCCCACAGAAATACAAGCAGCCATCAGAGACTACTATGAACACCTCTGCACACAAACCTGAAAACCTAGAAGATATGAATAAATTCCTGGACAGATGCACTTTCCCATGACTGAACAAAGAGGAAATTAATTCCCTGAAAAGATCAATAATAAACCTCAAAATTGAATCAATAATAAATAGTCAACTAACCAAATAAAGCCCAGGACCAGATTGATTCACAGCCAAATTGTACCAGATGTACAAAGAAGAGCTTGTACCATTCCTACAGAAACTATTCCAAAAATTAAAGAGGAGGGACTCCTCCCCAACTCATTCTATGAGGCCAGCATCATCCTGATACCAAAACCCAGCAGAGACACACAAAAAAAGAAAACTTCAGGTTATTGTCCTTGATTAATATTGATGCAAAAATCCTCTACAAAATACTCGCAAGCCAGCAGCATATCAAACATGTAATTCACCAGAATCAAGTAGACTTTGTCCCTCAGATGCAAGGTTGGTTCAACATATGAGGATCAATAAATGTGATTTGTCACATAAATAGAACTAGAGACAAAACCACATGATTATAGATACAGAGACAACTTTTGATAAAATTCAACACCCCTTCATGTTGAAAACTCTCAATAGACTAGGTATTGAAGGATTGTACCTCGATATAATAAGAGAGAGTAATGAAAAACTGACAGCCAACATGATACTGAGTGGGCAAAAACTGGAAGCATCCTCTTTGAAAACTTAGATAAGACAAGGATGTCTTCTGTCAGTACTCTTATTCAACATACTATTAGGAATTCTGGCCAAGGCAGTCAGACAAGACAAAGAAATGAGGAGCATCTATAAGTAGAGAGGAAGTCAAACCATCCATGTTTGCAGATAACACAATCCTATATCTAGAAAACCCCATATCCGTGTCTACAGATGACATGATTCTATATCTAGAAAAGCCCATAGTCTGAGGCCAAAAGCTTCTTTAGCTGATTAGCAATGTGAGCAAAGCTTCAGAATACAAAACAAATGTACAAAAGTCACTAGCATTCTTATATGCCAACAACAGCCAAGCTGATAGCACGATCAGGAACACAATCCCATTCACAATTGCCATGAAAAGAATAAAATACCTAAGTATACAGCTAACCAGGGAAGTGAACCATTTTTTCTGCTATTTTTTATACTACCATTTCTACAATGAGAATTATAAAACACTGCTCAAAGAAATCAGAGATGACACAAACAAATGGAAAAACCTTTCGTGTTCATGGACAGGAAGATGCAGTATTGTTAAACTGGCCGTATATTACCCAAAGCAATTTAAAGATTCATTGCTATTTCCAATTAAGCTGCCAATGACACTGTTCACAGAACTACAAAAGAAAACTTTTTAAAAATTCATATAGAACAATAACAACAACAACACCACAAATGCAAATAGCCAAAGCAGTCAGTAAGCATAAAGAAAAAAACTGGAGGCATTATGTTGCCTGACTTCAAACTGTACCACAGGCTACAGTAACCAAAACAGCATGGTACTTCTAATAAAACAGACACATAGACAAATGAAACAAAATAGAAAACCCAGAAATAAGACTGCATGCCTACACCTATATGATTTTTGCAAAGCCGAGACAAACCAACAATGGGGCAAGGATTCCCTATTCAATAAATGGTGCTGAGATAACTGGCTAGCCATATGCAGAAGATGGAAACTGTACACCTTCATTTCACCACATAGAAAAATCAACTCAAGATGTATTAAACACTTACATGTAAAACTCTAAACTATAAAAACCCTGGAGGACAATCTAGGCAACCCCATTTTGGGCTTAGAAATAGGCACAGTTTATATAAATTCAATTTCTGATTGGTTATTGATATTATTAACAAAATAATGGATTTTTATAAAAATTGACTTGTATTCTATATACTGTTAAACTCACCTACTAATTCTAGAATGTTCTAATAGAATCTCCAGGATCTTCTGCATGTGTGATGATGTCATCTGCAAACAAAGACAGCTTCTTACTTCTTATTTTTCAGTGTGGATGGCTTATATTTATTTTCACACCTCATTGGTAATAAAACTGGATACAGTGTATACAAAATTGAATAGAGGTGGTGAGAAATTCTTATGAAATAAGTGCCCAGTCTTTTACTGTTAATTATGACATTAGCTCTAAAGAAAAAAAAGCAACTTTTTACTAAAGAAATCTGTAACTATATATCCTTCTTCAGTAATTCATTGTGACCATAAAGTGACTAATATTTGAGAGGTGACAAAGTAAATAGATTATATTAACAATGTGACATTTCCTATCATATTATGTCAACTATTGACCCCAAAAGACATTGAAAACTTTACTGTTGAAGAATTTCTTTTCCAGATTTTACATGAAGTCACTGGATTAGTCCCGTGACTAATTTTTTTATGTGAGGTCACGGGATTAGTCCCATTACCTCATATAAAAAAGTTGACATAGATGGCCACATAGGAACAACTCTGGAGTACAGTTCCCAGTGAGATCTGTACAGAGGGTGAGTTATCTCTGCATTTCCAAATAAGCTACCAGGTGTATCTCAATGGGACTGGTGGCACCGTGGGTGTAGCCCAGGAAAGGCAAGCCAAAGCAGGGTGCAACACTACCTCACCCAGGAAGTGCAGTCCCCAGAGGACCCACCTCCCTACCTAACAGAGGCCATTGGGGGCTTA
Source organism: Aotus nancymaae (assembly GCF_030222135.1). Taxonomy (NCBI): domain Eukaryota; kingdom Metazoa; phylum Chordata; class Mammalia; order Primates; family Aotidae; genus Aotus; species Aotus nancymaae. Next base: position 77,411,808 of record NW_026988425.1, read on the forward strand.
TCCATCTACTCCAGAACTCCAGTTGAGATACTGCACCACTCCTGCAGTTTTTGCCACTCACAGACCAGGAGATTCCCTGGCCAAAAAGTGCCATTAGTTTCCAGCACAGCTGTTTCAGCCAGCGGCATGGGTTTCTGCATGAAAACTCACATAAATCTGGGCAACTGTTTCAACTGGCACCTGGAATGCCTGGGAGACAGAGCTGCCCATTCAACTGAAAAAGAGGGGTCCAAAAGCAGGGAGCCAGGTGATCTGGCTCAGCAGGTCTCACCCCCACAAAAACCAGCAATCTGAAATATTCTGACTTCAGAGTTTCCCAGCAAGCACAGCTGGACCCAGGATGGTTGAGCTCTGTGGGAGGAAGGGAATCTGCCATTACTGAGGCAGTCCACCACTACTGAGGCAGTCCATCGCTACTGAGGCAGTTGGCCATTACAGAGGCAGACTGCCATTATCAAGTCAGACTGCCATTATTGAGGCAGACCACCACAACCCAGGTGGTTCTAACCATAGCTTTGTAAACAAAACTGCAAGGAAGTTTTCACAGCAGCTGGGCAGGACCCACGGCAGCTAAGCAATGCCTCTGCTGGCAGACTATGACTAGACTATCTCCTTTCTGGGCAGGGAATCTCTGAAAAAAGGCAGCAGCATGTCAGGAACTTATAAATAAAGCCCCACCTTCCCAGGACAGAGTACCTGGGAAAGGAGGCGGTTATGAGTACCACTGCAGCAGACTTAAACGTACCTGCCCAGCAGCTCTGTGAATGGAACAATGTAGCTCCCTGCACAGCACCTGAGCTCTGATAAGGGACAGACTGTCTCCTCAAGCAGCTTCCTGACCCCGGTATGTCCAAAAAGGCACCTCATAAAGAGAGCTCTGGCTGACATCTGGCAGGTACCCTTTTGGGACAAAGATAATGGAAGAAGAAACTGACAACAACCCTTGCTGTTCTACAGCCCCCATGGGTGATTCCCAGGCAAGCAGTGTCTGGAGTGGACCTCCAGCAGTCCTGCAGAAAAGGGGTCTGAGGGTTAGAAGGAAAACTGAAAAACAGAAAGAAATAGCTTCAACATTAACAAAAGGATGTCCACTCAGAGACCCCATCTGAAAGTCACCAACTAGGAAGACCACAGGTAGACAAAGCCAAGACGATGGGAAGAAACCAGTGCAAAAAGGATGAAAACACCAAAAACCAGAACACCTCTCCTCTTCCAAGGGATCACAACTCCTCACCAGCAAGGGAACAAAACTGGATGGAGAATGAGTCTGATGAATTGACAGAAACAGACTTCAGAAGGTGGGTAATAAGAAACTTCTCCGAGCTAAAAGAACATGTTCTAACCCAATGCAAAGGAACTAATAACCTTGAAAAAAGGTTAGATGAAATGCTAACTAGAATAACCAGCTGAAAGAAGAACATAAACGACTCGATGGAACTGAAAAACATAAGATAAGAACTTTGCGAAGCATACACAAGTTTCAATAGCTGAATCGACCAAGTAGAAGAAGGGATATCAGAAACTGGAGATCAACTCAATGAAATAAAATGAGAAGGCAAGATTAGAGAAAAAAGAGTGAAAAGAAATGAACAAAGCCTCCAAGAAATATGGGATTATGTGAAAAGACCTAATCTACATTTGAAAGGTGTACCTGAATATGATGAGGAGAATGAATCCAAGCTGGAAAATACTCTGCAGGATATTATCCAGGAGAACTTCCCCAACCTAGCAAGGCAGGCCACCATTCAAGTCCAGGAAATACAGATAACACCACAAAGGTATTCCTTAAGAAGAGCAACCCCAAGGCACGTAATCATCAGATTCACTAGGGTTGAAATGAAAGAAAAAAGGAAAAATTGCTAAGGGCAGCCAGACACAAAGGTTGGGTTACCCACAAAGGGAAGCTCATCAGACTCACAGCAGATATCTTGGTAGAAAACCTAAAAGCCAGAAGACAGTGGGGGCCAATATTTAACATCTTTAAAGAAAAGAGCTTTCAACCTAGTATTTCATATCCAGCCAAACTAAGCTTCATAAACACAGGAGAAATGAAATAAAATCCTTTATGGACAAGCAAATACTGAGAGATTTTATCAAAACCAGGCCTGCCTTACAAGAGCTCCTGAAAGAACCACTAAACATGGAAAGGAACAACCAGTACCAGCGACTCCAAACACATACCAAAAGATAAAGACCATCAACACAATAAGGAAACTGCATCAACTGACAGGCAAAACATCCAGCTAAATCAAAATGGCAGGATCAAATTCATACATAACAATATTAACCTTAAATGTAAATGGGCTATATGCCCCAGTCAAAAAACACAGACTGGCAAATTGGATAAAAAGTCAAGACCCATCAGTGTGCTGTATTCAGGAAACACATCTCACTTGCAAGGACACACATAGCCTCAAAATAAAGGGATGGAGGAAGAGTTACCAAGAAAATGGAGAGCAAAAAAAAAAAAAAAAAGCAGGAGTTGCAATCCTAGTCTCTGATAAAGTGCACTTTAAACCAACAAAGATCAAAAGAGACAAAGAAGAGCATTACATAATGGTAAAAGGATCAATGCATCAAGAAGAGCTAATGATCCTAAATATATACTCACCCTATACAGGAGCACCCAGATACATAAAGCAAGTTCTTAACAACCTACAGAGACTTAGACTTCCACACACTAATAGTGGGAGACTTTTAACATTCCACTGTCAATATTAGATAGATCAATGAGACAGAAGATTAACGAGGATATCCAGGAGTTGAACTCAGATCTGGATCAAGCAGGCCTAATAGACATCTACAGAACTCTTCACCGCAAATCCACAAAATATATGTTCTTCTCAACACCACATCACACCTACTCTAAAATTGAGCACATAATTGGAAGTGAAATCACTCCTCAGCAAATACAAAAGAGCAGAAATCATAACAAACAGTCTCTCAGACCACAGTGCAATCAAATTAGAGCTCAGGGTTAAGAAACTAACTCAGAGCAGCAAAACTACATGGAAACTGAAAAACTGGCTCCTGAATATTGACTTGATGAGCAATGAAATGAAGGCAGAAATAAAGATGTTCTTCGAAACCAATAAGAACGAAGACACAATGTACCAGAATTTTGGGGACACATTTAAAGCAGTGTCTGGAGGGAAATTTATAGGAATAAATGCCCACATGAGAAGCAAGATCAACAATTGGCACCCTATCATCAAAATTGAAACAGCTAGAGGAGCAAGATCAAAAAAATCAAAAGCCAGCAGAAGACTAGAAATAACTAAGATCAGAGAAGAACTGAAGGAGATAGAGACACAAAAAATCATTCAATAAATAAATAAATCCAGAAGCTAGTTTTTTGAAAAGATCAACAAAATAGACCAAACCCTAGCCATCTAATAGAAAAGAAAAGAGATAAAAATTGAATAAATACAATAAACAATGATAAAGGGGATATCATTACCGATTCCACAGAAATACAAACTACCATCAGAGATTACTACAAACAACTCTATGCACATAAACCAGTAAACCTGGAAGAAATGGATAAATTCCTGGACACTTGCACCCTCCCAAGACTAATTAGAAAGAATTTGAAACCCTGAATAGACCAATAACAAGGGCTGAAGTTGAAGCAGCAATTAATAGTCTACCAACTGAAAAAAGTCCAGGACCAGACGGGTTCACAGTGGAATTCTACCAGATGTACAAAGAGGAGCTGGTACCACTCCTGAAACTCTTCCAAACAATAACAAAAGAGGGAATCCTTCCTAAAACATTTTATGAGACCAACATCATCTGATACCAAAACCTGACAGAGACTCAACAAAAAAAAGAAAACTTCAGGCCAATATCCATGATGAACATAGATGGATGTGAAAATTGTCAACAAAATACTAGCAAACTGATTGAAATGACACATGAAAGAGCTTATCTATTACAATCAAGTAGGCTTCATCCCAGGGATGCAAGACTGGTTCAACATAAAGAAGTCTATAAACATAATGCACCATATAAACAGAACCAAAGGAAAAAAAAAATGATTATCTCAATAGATGCAGAGAAGGCCTTTGAAAAAATCCAACAGCCTTTATACTAAAAACAATAAACTACCTATTGAGGGAACACATCTCAAAATACTAAAAGCTATTTATGGCAAACACACAGCCAAAATCATATTGAATGGGCAAAAAATTGAAGCATTCCTTTTGTTATCTGGCATTAGCCAAGGATGCCATCTCTCACCACTCCTATTCAATATAGTATTGGAAGTTCTAGCCAGAGCAATCAGGCAAGAAAAAGAAATAAAGGGTATTCAATTAGGAAAGGAGGAAATCAAATTGTCTTTATTTGCAGATGACATGATTGTATATTTAGAAGACCGCATCATCTCAGCCCAAAATCTCCTGAAACTGATAAGTAACCTCAGCAAAGTCTCAGGATTCAAAATCAATGTGCAAAAACCACAAGCATTCTTATACACCAATAACAGACTAACAGAGAGACTTTAATTATTAAAAACTGTAAATAGGGCCAGGCGCGGTGGTTCACGCCTGTAATCCCAGCACTTTGGGAGGCCGAGGTGGGTGGATCACAAGGTCAAGAAATCGAGACCATCCTGGTCAACAAGGTGAAACCCCGTCTCTACTAAAAATACAAAAATTAGCTGGGCATGGTGGCGCGCGCCTGTAGACCCAGCTACTCAGGAGGCTGAGGCAGGAGAATTGCTTGAATCCAGGAGGCGGAGGTTGCGGTGAGCCAAGATTGCACCATTGCACTCCAGCCTGGGTAACAAGAGTGAAACTCCGTCTCAAAAAAAAATAAAAATAAAAAATAAAAATAACTCCAGAGCTTCTGTACAGCAAAAGAAACAATTATTAGCAGGAACCAGCAACCAACAGAATGGGAAAATTTTTTTGCAATCTACTCATCTGACAAAGGGCTAATATCCAAAATCTACAAAGAACTAAAGTTTTAGTTTCTTGTAAAACTAAAACAGATTTATAAGAAAGAAAACAAAGAAACCCATTCAAAAGTAGGCAAAGGATATGAACAGACTCTTTCCAAAAGAAGACATATATGAGGCCAACATACATATGAAAAAGTGACCATCATCACTGGTCATTTGAGAAATTCAAATCAAAACCACATTGAGATACCATCTCATGCCTTTTAGAATGGCCTTCATTGAAAAATCTGGAGACAACAGATACTGGAGAGGATGTGGAGAAATAGGAACACTTTTACATTGTTGATGGGAGTGTAAATAAGTTCAACCATTGTGAAAGACAGTGTGGCGATTCCTCAAGGATCTAGAAATAGAAATTCCATTTGACTCAGCAATCCCATTACTGGGTATATACCCAAAGGATTATAAATAATTCTATTATAAAGACACAGGCACACCTATGTTCACTGTGGCACTGTTTATAATAGCAAAGACCTGGAACCAACCAAAATGCCCATCAATGATAGACTGTACAAGGAAAATATGGCACATATATACCATGGAATACTATGCAGCCATAAAAAATGATGAGTTTGTGTCCTTTGTAGGGACATGGATGAATCTGGAAGCCATCATTCTCAGCACACTGACACAAGAACAGAAAATCAAGCACCGCATGTTCTCACTCAGAGACAGATGTTGAACAATGAGAACACATGGACACAAGGAGGGGAGCATCACACACTAGCTGTGAGGGTGGCTAGGGGAGGGACAGTAGGGTGTGGGGAGGTTGGGGAGGGATAACATGGGGAGAAATGCCAGATACAGGTGAGGCGGGATGGAGGCAGCAAACCACCTTGCCATGTAAGTACCTATGCAACACTCTGCATGATCTGCATATGTACCCCAGAACCTAAAGTACAGTTGAAAAAAAAGTACATAACATAAAAAAAAAAATATGTTGATGTTAGGCAATCTTGGACTGTATGAGGACACCAGTTGTAGCCAAAAAGTCAGAAAGCTTTTTGAGGTTCTGCAACCCTTTTGCAGAAACGAATCTATATACACTTGTTATATCTTTTCTCTGTTAAATACAAAACTGGATTTTCTGAGACTAGTCCAGAGGCATTAGAGCTATGAGTGTGGTAGTCACTTTATATGAAGGTGTTTTAATAGTAATTTGGTAATATTACAAAGCCAAAGTACGTTTTAATAATTTTGAATTGAACCATAAAATGTTCAAAGATTTTCTATTATTTTCGCTGCTCCTAGTTTAAAGTATTTTTCTAAATAAATTTCTCCATGAAATACTGCAAATTAAAAAGATAAATGTTAGATTACTATTATCAAAACACAAAATAATCTGCTGCTATATTACTCAAAGGTCATAATAGTACTTCTTAAATGACATATGACAAAACTTCTTCAGCAAAAACATTATTTTTCCCCAAAATTAGCATTCCATAGCCAAATGTTTTAGGAGGAAATAAACGTGTTAGATCTCGATACTTTCATTTATTATAACCTTTGTTAACTTCTCAGTAGGTAAATATTTGAGTGTAGTATTCACAAATATTCACTATTTCTTCATCGCAACATTATGCTAATGATCATAATATTTAGCTTAGTAATGAAATAGATACATAGAGATATAACATTTTTACTTCTATCTCAGGATTTTTTAAATAAATAATTCTTATAGATTTGCGGACTGGTCTTTTGTAAGGTGCTATAAAATATAAAAATGCTAAGAGGTAGTAGTCTTCAATATGTTTTATTTGTGAAATTATTTTATTAACATTTACTTTTATCTCTGAGAAAGCTATTAATTATGATCTAAAATACAAAAGCTTTATATCCTATCTTCACTTGTTCAAGTTGCTATAACAAAACAACTTAGACTGGGTAATTTATAAACGAGTGATTTATTGCTTACAGTTCTGGAGGAGGGGATGTCCGCAATCAAGATGCCAGCAGATTCAGTAACATCCAAGGCACAGTTCTCTGCTTCAAAGATGGCACCTTCTTACGGTGTTCTCATGGTAGAAGGGACAAACGAGTCCTCTAAGCCTCTTTTCTAAGCCACTAATCTCACTTATGAAACTTCTTCCCTCATGACCTAAACTCCCGGATACTCCACCTTCCAAAATCACTATAATGAGGATTAAGTTTCATTAAATGAATACTGAGGATTAAGTTTCATTAAATGAACACTAAGGGGACACAATCATTCAGACCACAGCATTTCATATTATAGCAACATTAAATTTTTGCATTACCTAATTTCTTTGACATGTATAATAATATTTATCAGGCATAAGACTAAGAAAGAAAAGAGAGAAGAATCAAATACACACAATAAAAAAATGTTAAAGGGGATATCACCACTGATCCCACAGAAATGCAAACTACCATCAGATAATACTGTAAACGCCTCTACTCAAATAAAATAGGAAATCTAGAAGAAATGAATAAATTCCTGACACATACACCCTTGCAAGTCTAAACCAGGAAGAAGTTGAGTCCCTGAATAAACTAATAACAAGTTCTGAAATTGAGGCAGTAATTAATAACCTACTAACCAAAATAGAAGCCCAGGACCAGATAGATTCACAGCCAAATTCTACCAGAGATAAAAAGAGGAGCTGGTACCATTCCTTCTGAAACTATTTCAAACAATAAAAAAGGAGGCACTCCTCTCTAACTCATTTTATGAGGCCAGCATCATCCTGATACCAAAACTTGACAGAGACACAACAACAAAAAAAGAAAACTTAGGGCCAACATCCCTGATGAACAATAATGCAAAAATCCTCAATAAAGTATTGGAAAACCTAATCCAGCAGCATATCAAAAGCTTATCCACCAACATCAAGTCGGCTCCATCCCTGGGATGCAAGGCTAGTTCAACATACACAAATCAATGAAGGTATTCCATCATATAAAGAGAACCAATGACAAAAACACACGATTATCTCAATACATAAAGAAATGTCCTTTGACAAAATTCAAAATCCCTTAATGTTAAGAACTCAATAAACTAGTTACTGATAAATATATCTTAAAATATTAAGAACTATTTATGACAAACCCATAGCCAATATCACACTGAATGGGCAAAAGCTGAGAGCATTCCCTTTGAAAACTGGCACAAGACTAGGATGCCCCCTCTCACCACTCCTATTCAACATAGTATTAGAAGTTCTGGCCAGGGCAATCAGGCAGGAGAAATAAACAAAGGTATTCAAATAGGAAGAGAAGAAGCCAAATTGTCTGTTTGCAGACAACATGATTCTATATTCAGAAAACCCATTGTCTCAGTCCAAAAACTCCCTAAGCTGTTAAGCAACTTCAGCATAATCTCAGGATACAAACTCAATGTGCAAAAAATCACAAGCATTCTTATACACCAACAATAGACAAGTAGCGAGCCAAATCATGAATGAACTCCCATACACAATTACTACAGAGAGAATTAGACATCTAGGAATACATCTAACAAGGGATGTGAAGGACTTCGTCAAGAAGAACTATAAAACACTGCTCAAGGAAATGAGAGGACACAGACAAATGGAAAAACATTCCAACTTCATGGATAGACAGAATCAGTGTCATGAAAATGGTCATATAACCCAAAATAATTTATAGATCCAATGCTATTTCCATCTCACAACCATTGACAATCTTCAAAGAATTAGAAAATAACTACTTTACATTTCTTATTAAACCAAAAAAAAGCCCATATAAGCAAGAAGATCATAAACAAAGAGAACAAAGCTGGAGGCATCATGCTGCCTGACTCCTCTTCCCTCTTTCTCACTCATTTTGTCTATGATGTGTTCATACTGTATTGCTTTCTCTTGTCTCTGCTCGCTCAATTTGATTTGTCATTCATTCATTCATCTACCCATTCATTTATAAAACATTCATATTTGGCACCTATCTATTCTCGTTTCCTCCTGAGACTTCATTACTAAATCTGAAATTTAACACAATAAACATTACATTAGCTTTGTCTTCATTTCTATATCTTTAGAAATAGATTAGTTTTTTTTTCTTGTAGAAATGTCTCCTAAAATACAGTTTTATGTTCAGAGGAAGAAATTAATTATGAGAATAAATAAAATATACTTGAATACTATTTGAAAAATCATTTTTGAGAACCAGTGCCCAATAAAAAATTTAGGCGATTACAACCTGAGAGAGAAGTAATATTATTTAGCATTGCACCTTCTCCATCAAGAGTGATTTGTGCTGAGATGGACCAGAAGAGAGGCTTTCAAGTACCAAGATCTATCTTAGGAGGATGCACTATCAAACAGATCTTTAAAAGTAGCTTATATTTATTGATCGTTAACTATCCCAGGCACTGTGCACAACTTAAAACAAATTTTTAATTGCCTTTTAAGTGAGTTACCACATTTAACCATATTTTACAAATAAGAAACAAGACCCAAATAGTTAAGAAGCTTTCCCATGTACATACAGTTAGCGAGTGCTTAGATTTGAACCCAGGTCATTTCACCACACTTAATCAATTTGCTGTGTTATCTCCTCGGTTCATTGATGGTTCCCACAATCCCCAGATCTCTCTTTCTAGCTTTGATTGTAACTTCTTGATTATCTTGCTTTATGAACTCGAGCATCCTTTTTTAGACCTGCTTTTTTGTGGACTTATTAGCATTATAATTTCTCTCATGTCTTTAGCTACTAATCCCCTACTCTCTTTGCCTCTGAAAACTATCAAACTAACCAGAACAATTGAAATTTGAGAAGTTCAGGGATTCTTATCTAACCTAGAGGGCAATTCATTATTGGTAATAGCATAGCAGAATTCTTTATAAAAATAGATTGTTAAAGAATTATATTATAAAGTTTTTCATATTTATTCCAGGAAAGAAGAGCAGACCCCTCACAGAGGAGCACTTAATAGCTCAGATCTATTTTCACTAGCAGTAAGTAGAGCTCAAACAACTAATAATTTCTAGTTAAGCTACTTGCTTATTTCTTTAAAGAAATTTGTTTCAAATTATTAAGAGAATAGAGCCTCTTTTTTTCCCCTCCTATTTAGGATTATACAAACTTAGCTACCTGGAATGTGACAGAAACCTACATACTGTTTCTTTACATTTCTTCATGAGGCCAAGAAACCTCTCTGTGTATCTAGTCTCTGAAAAGCCTTAGTTATTGATAATTTCCTTAAGTAATGGTAAAATCAAGACTACTATTAACCTCAGGTTATATACCTATTGATATTCTTTGATGTTGCTCTGGAAAGTATTTTCATTTTTAGCCTGGGGAAATATATTATTTACCTTTATTTTGGAGACTTCTTTACCATGTGTCGTTGATCAGTTTTTCTCTCTTCTGTATCCTTAAACCTTTTCTGCACAGAAGATCTTGTGCTATGATGGACATCATATTATAAATATTTAAGAAAGAACAAGCAAATCAACCCATTTAAGTCAAATTGAACAGATTATGCCTATTTCCCTTTTCCAGTGATATAACTGTCTTCATTTTTTGCACACTTACTATGTTTACATATTAAATGCAATTTAGATAACAAAAATATAAATAAGAAAAAACCACTCAATCACAAGCATGATTCATATTTCAGAATATCAGTTTCAAATTTTCCTAGACATAACTTAATTCAGTTTTAATTGTATAATCCTGTGATTACATATATTCGCAAATACATTTTGATCATAATATTGCAAATTGCTTATCTGTCACCTTATAGCGTCAATGCATGTAAATAGTTCCACTATTTCAAATAACACTGTTAAGATAATTTCTTGTATTTGAGATTATATCTTTGGTCTTGGACTCAGAAGTAAAACTTTTAGAGCAAAAGAAATGTCTCTGAGCCAGTGTTTAGGACATTTCATGGTTCTATTCAGACAGACTTCCTTATGTTACAAATGGGCCTGATAACCAAGCCCTGTAAAACACATTCCTTTTTCTAAGGCAATGCTGTCCAAAATATTATGTCTTTCTTAATTCCTTGGATGATGGTCAGGGTAAAAGCATTGTGGACAGGAAGCAATCCCATTGCCAGAGTATATGTCAATTCCAGTAAAGATGTGTTGATGGTCCATATAGGGCTAAAAGGATCTGATGAAATAAACCATCATATATTTGATATTAGCATGTTAAGAGCACAGAGTTGATTTCTGCTTTGAGAAAGTTGGACATCCAGCTGTGGTAGAAGTAGAATCAGTGGCCAGGAGCAGAGGGTTCATAATGTGGATACCCAAAAGAGCTGTCATACACTCCTCCAAGTGCTCATTTTGCCCTAACTGGAGTTCCCGAGAAGGGATGCTGGGTGAAATAGACTTGGTTATTGATTATCTCCTGTGACTCTTTTCTGGTGGGCATTAACATGAAACCAAAAGATCTGCACCCTGGTTTACTTCTGTAGGTCTATGTGCATCCTAGACTATTTTGTCTCCGATCTTCCAGGATTGCTCCTTCCAGATGCCTAACCAACCAACAGTCATTCACCACTGGTCAGGTACTCATGTGTCTCCATCCTTCAGGCTTCTTTTCCCTTTAAACTGTACTCTTTGGAGGTCTAGCATTCCTCTCCTTTATCCCACTGGTTTAATATCACTTACAAGTTTATAGTTAGCGCGAACATATTACACTGGCCATCTGTGATCCGAGCTTGAGGTTTTTCTCCCTCTGCCAGTTGATCATAGGGAACTTACCTTAACAACCAAGTATAAGGTGAGGGAGAGGCTGTGGTACAATAGAAGAAAGAGTCATGGGAATGCCAACAATTTTCTTAATTAACCTGTCTGTGTTGTAGCCTATACTTGAATGCTTATTTCCACGATGGAATGTTTAGCTGCTGTGCCCACCTGGCTTTATGACTCAATGAATCTGATAATATGAAACTCATGATGAACAGTTCTGTACTTTTTGTTCAGGCCTTCAGTTACTCTAAGGGTTCTAGAATAAATCATTTTTAAAAACTGATTTTTTTTTTTTTTTTTTTGTGGCATGATGATCAGAACTAACTCCAAGAAATTAGGCAGAGAATTTCCTACAAACTACCAGATATTCCATAGAACATTATTATTTACCACTTATTATTTTAGCTTCATCAAATTAGCTGGTTAATATGGCTTAAGTTGTCAAGAAACATGCACTACAGCTTGTAATTGCAGCCAAGCCTTCTTACAATCTTAGGTCCAAACTTGCAGTCTGCAGAGTACTCTATAATAATATATCAGAAATATATTTCCAGGTATGGAATATGGTGCCTCCAGTCTGTGTGGGTCTTACAATGTGCTCTCTTTCTTAGTGGTAGATGTTGAGAAGTATAGAGGTCCACCAAACTCTCCACCTAATCCCAGTTCTTGGCATCCTACTTTAAAGAATGTCCAAGTCCTATGTATGACATAAATAACCTGACAAAGCTGTAATTCTAGCATTCTTTATATCCTTCTGCTTTTACAATTAGATCTTGTCTACAAGCCCTCTTATTAAAAAATTCTTCATTATTTCTGAGACACATTCTCACTATGTCACTCAGGTTGGAGTGCAGTGGAGTGAACATAACTCACTGCAGCCTTGACCTTCCAGGCTCAGGAGATCCCCCTGCCTCAGCCTCCCAAGTAACTGGGACCACTGGCATGCTTCACCGTGCCCAGCTAATTTTGTTGTTGTTGTTATTATTCATAGAGATGGGGACCCCTATGTTGCTCAGGCTGGTCTCATACTCCTGGGCCCAAGTGATCCTCCTGCCTTGGTCTCCAAAATTGCTGGGATTACAGGTAGGAGCCAGTGATTCTTGTAGTATTTCTTAAAATTCTTTAAGTATTACAACTTCATAACTACCTCATAACCTGCTCTTTACCTATACATATATATTACTCCAACCCACAAGGTGGGATTCCTGGTAATTGCAATGGTGTTAGGATTAGGGTTTTTCTTTATCTCTATTACAATCAGCAATGGGGTCACTATTTTTATCTGATACATGCATATTCTAGCTCTAAAATGTCATTGCAAGGGCTTGCATTGTAGGCATATTTCTATGTACTAACTTTCTCAGTCTGGGTTGTCCTGCCAGTCGAGCCTATGACATCTGCTACTGAAAATAGTTTATTTAGAAGTTACCTTATTTGCCCATGTGAGGTATAAAGGCAGTGTCAAAGAGAAGGAGGGAAAGGCAATCAAAAAAGTGTATTGTTAAAGTGGCCACAGCTACTCATCTTTTTTTTTTTTTGTAAGAAATGTTGTCTGACTGTGTTGTCCAGGTTGGACTCAAATTTCTGATATCAAGCAATTCTTCCAGCACAGCCTTTGGAGTAGCAGGTCTGCAGCTGCACACCATCAAACCCATCTCCCTAGGACTCTTTGATGAACCTTATGCAATGGTTCTCAGAACTGTCTTTCAGGGAAACAAAAATAAGTGTTCATCATTTTTCTCCCATCCTGCATTTGTCAAGAGTAGTCTTTTCACAGGAAATACTAATTACCTGATTTCTGTTCTCATGCCTGAGGAAGAAATATTTCTCAGAAATGTTATGGCACAAAGGCAGTCAACAAGAACTATCAGTATCTTGTGTGGATCTAGTGGAAATCAACACAGAACTGGCTTGTATATGGGCTAACACCCTAAAGATTGGAAGTGGCAGGAACAGATCAACTTATTCTTTTAGTCTCTCCTCCCTTATGGAGAACAAAATAAAAATGCCAATAGCAACCCTTGCTTTCTAATTTTGTTTTCTTCCTTTTTTAAGCATTTCATGTGGTTATAAATTTCATTTTTTTATTTTTGAAATTTTCATTTGAAGAAAAACAATAGCATTTTCTATGAGCTCTGCTGAAACCAATGGGTACAAGAACTTGAAAATTCAAGGTGGCATACAGAGAAATGTTTTTAAAAATTATATAAATAATGTAATATATAATATGTGTTCTATTCCTTACAGATAGATCTTGCTAGCCTGCTATTTTCCTTCTCGTTTAATAAATTTTTATCTAGCTGAGGTTGAAACTGAATTTTTATTGTGTTTCTCTTTCCTTGCAGAACTGCTGTGAAGACTCAAAATTTCTTATTTCTATTTGTCTTCTGTAATTCCAGATAGTCATTTCTGTGTCATCATCTTATACATTATCCAGTAACAAACCATCTTTATTCAGTCTTCATCATAACATCCTTCATTGTTGAAACAACTTTAATACTCTCATTAATAAACAAGACAGTGATTATTCAAAGGAGGTAAATAACCTGTATGAAGTCAAACTGCAAATTACCTGTGTAGCCATGATAAAACATTATTATTATTTTTTTCAAGGAGATCAAATATCATACTTTATTCTATAAAAATTGTTAATAATGATCTGTGGCCACAGTGAAATCAATTGTAACTGTACAAAAAAGAAAATAAAATTAATTTAGTAATATTGTGATGTAGTTTCCTAATTGGTGGGTGGAAAGATAGAAAATGAGATAGCTCCAATAAATGATCTCTGAGATCCACTTAAAATCTAATATTCTATAATTCTAAGTAAACACTGACCTTTTTATTGCAAGCACTGTGTTCTCTCTGATATTGACCTTGATTAATAAACTGATCATTCCATCCTTAGCCATGAGAGTATAGTCAAAGCTCTTTTTGGTGAAAATATTAGAAACTCACTCCAATTATTTTAAGCAAGTGGTGGTATGGAGAGGAATTTTATTTTCAGTGTATTAGTTTATCCACATGAAATATGGTGGCAGCAATCCAAGTTAAGCCTCATTAGGAACAGAAATCAGGAACTTGAATTAACAAATGAGGTTGCCCTCTATTAGTTCTGGGCCACACTGATCTCTTTGCTTTGCCTTTCTCCAGGCATGTATTTCATTCTCTTCCATTGACACATGGATTATTTTAGATTTTAACAAGCTAACAGCCAAGTAGCTATCTCAGCCCAGCTTTGTCACACTTATCAATTTAAATGTATACTAGAGAAATGCTAAAATTGCTGTCCTAATTCCAAGTTTATGGAAAAAAATTTAAGATTGATCTAACTTTAACCATGTATTTAAAAATTTCAACTGTGAGAGGGGGCAAATCTCATAGTACAGACCTACTTCCAAGGTAGAAACAGGTGTTCTTGGGATAAAAGTTTCTTTTAAAAGCTTGGAAAGTGTGGGTTTTACATTTAAGTCTTTAATCCATCCTGAGTTAATTTCTGTATAAGATGTAATGAAGGGGTGCAGTTTCAGTTTTCTGCATATAGCTAGCCAGTTTTCCCAGCACCACATATTAAATAGGGAATGCTTTTCCTATTGCTTGTTTTTGTAAGGTTTGTCAAAGATCAGATGGTTGTAAATATGTGGTGTTATTTCTGAGGTCTCTGCTCTGTTCCATTGGTCTATTTGTTTTGGTATCAGTACCATGCCATTGTTGTTACTGTAACCTTGTAGTATAGCTTGAAGTCAGGTAGTGGATACCTCTAGCTTTGTTCTTTTTGCTAAGGATTGTCTTGGCTATACAAGCTCATTTTTGGTTCCACATAAAATGTAAAATAGTTTTTTTCTAATTCTGTGAAGAATGTCAATGGTAGTTTGATGGGAATTGCATTGAATCTATAAATTACTTTGGGCAGTATGGCCATTTGCACAATACTTATTGTTCCTATCCATGAGGATGGAATTTTTTTTCATTTGTTTTCGTTCTCTCTTATTTCCTGTGAAGTGGTTTGTAGTTCTTCTTGATGAGGTCTTTCACATCTCTTGTTAGCTGTATCCCTAGGTATTTTATTATCTTTGTAGCAATTAAGAATGGGAGTTCATTCATGATTTGGCTGTCTACTACTTGTCTATTGGTGTACAGGAATGCTTGTGATTTTTTGCAAGTTGATTTTGTATCCTGAGACTTTGCTGAAGTTGCTTAACAGCTTAAGGAGTTTTGGGGCTGAGACAGTTGGGTTTTCTAAATATAGAATCATGTCAGAGACAATTTGATGTCCTCTCTTGCTATTTGAACACCTTTTATTCTATTGCCTGATTTTCCATAAAAACCTTAAAGAAACCTAGGCAATACCATTCTGGACATAGTCATGGACAAAGACTTTGTGATTAAAACACCAAAAGCAATTGCAACAAAAGCCAACATTGACATATGTGATCTAATTAAACGAAAGAGCTTCTGCACAGCAGAAGAAACTAGCATCAGAATGAACAGACAACCTGCAGAAAGGGAGAACATTTTTTAAATCTACTTATCTGACAAAGGGCTAATATCCGATTCTACAAGGAACTTAGGCCAAAAAAAAAAAAAAAATTCCCATTAAAGAGTGGGCAAAGGACATGAACAGACACTTCTCAGAAGAAGACATTTATGTGGCCAACATACATATGAAAAAAGCTAATAATCACTGATCATTAGACAAAACCACAATGAGATGCCATCTCATGCCCACCAGAATGGTAATTATTAGAAAGTCAAGAAAAAATAGATGCTGACAAGGCTGTGGAGAAATAGGAACACATTTGCACTGTTGGTGGGAATGTAGATTGGTTCAAACATTTTGGAGGACATTGTGGTTATTCCTCAGGGATCTAGAACCCAGAAATACCATTTGACCCTGCAATCTCATTACTGAGTATATACCCAAAGGAATAAAAATAATTCTATTGCACATGCACATGTATGTTTACTGCAGCACTATTTACTATAGCAAAGACATGGAACCAACCCAAATGCCCACTGATGATATACTGGATAAGAAAAATGTGGCACATATACACCCACCGAAACTGAATACTATGTAGCCATAAAAAGAATGAGATCATGTCCTTTGCAGGGACATAGATGAAGCCGTAAGTCATCATCCTCAGAAAACTAACACAGGAACAGAAAACCAAACATCACATGTTCTCATTCATAATTGAGAATTGAACAATGAGACCACATGGACACAAGGAGGGGAACAATGCATACTGGGGCCTGTCGAGGGCTGGGAAGCAAGGGGAAGGACAGCATTAGGACAAATACCTAATGCATGCAGGGCTTAAAACCTAGATGATGGGTTGATAGGTACAGAAAACAACCATGACACATGTATACCTATGTATGGCACCATAGCACATGTATACCTATGTATACCTACGTGGCAAACCTGCACATTCTGCACATATATCCTGGAACTTAAAGTAAATTAAAAAAAAAAAAGTGTGGGTTAAGAAGTCACTGCAAAACAAGTCTGCTAGACACAAAATGATGAGATTATTTCTAAAGGTAAAGAGAGTGATTGCTAAGATTGATATATCTTCCAAACAGACAATATAAACTTCACAATGTTAAACAAAACCCAAGGTGATATATTATACTTCCATAGAAAACCAGTAAATATATCACTGGTCTTCTTTGGAAGCAATAATCAATTATTTTCAATGACATTTTATCTATTTGTACAATGAATTATGTGTCTATATTTGTTCTATTCATCTACAGAAGAAATACCTGCTATAAGAAATCATTCCAAATAGTTATAGACATGTGCACTAGACAGTTTTAAAACCTCAATATCTCTGACTAATTAAATGTCTCTTTGATATAGCCAACAGCAGGGGCTCTCATGATGGTGCTAACAACCTGTGAAATCTAAGGAGCTAAGAACTTCTAAGAGCATCACTTGGAAGCACTAAACCATAAAATAAAGACTCAGTTATTCTTTTTAACCTTTATGTTTTACAGTAGCAAAATATACTAGTTGCAAACTAAATTTCTGTATGGAAACCTTAAGCTCAGAGTGAGATGAAATTTAACAAAGTAAAATATAATATGAATTCACTGAAAGAAGCATTGAGAATATAAATGGTAAAAGATATTTCAATGCATGCTATTAAAACAAAGATAATGGTGAAAAAGTAAGAAATTTTCAGAAAAAGATGTTACATAAGATTTACTATTATACATTTCATATATATCAACAATTTGGACAGATGCATAAGATCCTATTAGCATAGAAATATTCTGTGTGTGTGTGTGTGTGTGTGTGTGTGTGTCTGTGTATACATAACAGATAAGAGATTAAATTCAAGCAGTTATCTCCTTTCGTCTCTTAAACTTCTGACTTTTGGCCACTAATCTTTATTCTTCAGCAAACAGAAAAATCAATAGCTACATCATCTGTATAAAGGTAGCAAGGGAAAAAACTAAAATTTTAAAATTAAGAGAATTTTTGAAGGAGACAGAAAATAATGAAAAATCTCTTTATAAGGAAACTCGGCTACGTTGTCACTTTTTGTCTACTGTGTGTAAAACATTGGAAAAATGTAATACATGAGAAGTAAAAAGTACACTATGATGACAAAAGAATATAAAGTACGTAACTCCAGGTAAAAATAAATGATTTTTGGGAAAACATGAAATGCTAAAAGAAATGGTATCGCTTACATTTTTAAATGACTTATATCTCTCATTCACATAGCATTCTTCAATTTTCCAAGCATGGCCATATATGAATCTGAATTCTCAGTGGTAACAGCATATGGAGGAAGTGAGAGTAGATCAAGAAACTGAGGCGAGAGGAACTGAACTGTCACACTGTTAAGGCTGTGGTCAGGATCTGTATCTGATGATTATCCTTTATACAAACTGAAAACAATTACTGTTTGGTTTTATAAAACCAGAATGCCCGTTTTCTGATTATGAAAATTCCATGAGAATATACACATAAAAAATCTATTCAAAATGACTGTCATTTCATGAAGACATCATGTTGCTGTTACTGCATTCTGTATCATTACTACTTTAAGTGACAAATAAAAAGAATATTTGAAAAGTCGTCTCACTTTCTACTTCATCACAACAACTTAACAGGAAGGAGGAGTTGCAAACATTTTCATTGAATATTGTTCAGAATAAGAGAAATTCTTAAAAACTCAGTCAATATTTTTTGAGAAAAAATCAATTTATGAATATTAAATTTTGATGTTACTAGTATTTAAAGATATCTAATAATTACCTATGTAATTATTAGATAATCAAATAATTGCCTAATAATTAAATAATTATTAGGTAATTAAATAATTAAATATTATTAGGTAATTTAATTACTTAATAAAATTAGGTAAACGATTAATTACCTAGGTAATAAAATAATTAGGTAAATAATTAGGTAATTATCTAATAAAATCAAATAATTATTAGGTAATTAAATAATTACCTAATAACTACCTATGTGTGTGTGTATATATATATACACACACATATACATTCATATATGTATCTATGTATATGTGTGGGGTGTATATATGCACCACACACATACATGGATACATATATGAGGAGAGAGAAAAATCACACACACAAAAGTAGTGACGTCAAGGTCCATCTTCTCCTATTTGCTACATCCTGTTGAAAGGCAAGACATTTTCATTGTCTAGCTCTCTCCCTAGATTGATGTACATGGTGATCTGGTTACATTTTAATTGACACTTTTTGACTCTATTATATTTCTTCCAATGGAATGGGGTATAAAATGGGACTTTTACCATTTTCTAAGTATTTTAGATAAAATCTCAAAGTCAGAGAGGATTAAGGATCTATGTTTCCACATTCAAAAAATAAATATAGTCACATACTCAAAGGGCTTATTAAGAGTTAGCCACATGTTCCAGGGATGAGCAATCTCAATAGCCTATATGAGATAAGATTAACAATTCAGTAAAGGAGAAACCTTTTCAAAGATAATTATATGTCCCATAACTATTCTGGTGGGTTTTTCCTCTTAATTATAAAGGATAGGAAAAGACTGGATTTTCTATAATTCAAGTCAGTTAGGAAGGTTCTCAAATGGAGCAGTCATAGAAATTCTGATGGTTTACAAAAGGTAGAATAAATATCTCACTGTCTAGATAAATACTGAAATAACTGAAGCGATGTCAAGGCTTATGCCATGTAACAGGTGGTGATTGGAATGGAGAGTGGGAAAAATTCATGGGATAATTCAGTTAGAGCCCCCTGACATTGGGTTACGGATTATAGAGAATGGCACCTCACTGATTAGGCTGAAGGTAGAAGCTGTCTTGAATAGCCCCAAATAGTATGGAAAACAGAAAGAAGTAGCAGCAGTACCAGGTGCTTTTTAAGGCAATGGGACAAGGGTGCATAAGTCTCATGCTTCAATTATGTGCAGTGAAAGGTAGCTGGGTTTGAATTCTCATAAAAGATATTGCTCAGGAGAGCTATCATCTCAGTAAGGAGATATCAGCAGACAGAGGAATATTATCACTATTTCAAAAGTTGAAAGAATGTCACAAGAAATTAGTTGGAGAAAACATGCCCTGTGTTAGAAGGTAGTTGGAAGGTCCAGTGGGATCTCCAAGAATGATCTCTAAAGAAATCACTAATGTGCTCCTTAAATTAGCCAGTATTAGAATAATGTATTTGATTCAGCTAAAAGTTAAATAAAAAAAATCCAAAACAAAGTGAATAGCTCTTATCCTGATTCCAAAACCTCTTTACTCTATTTAGTCCTGAGTAGCTAAAATTAACAAATGAGGATTTGGTACTGCAGGTGATGTGGAGTGAGTGAAAAAATACATTATGTTGTCACTTTTCTACCACCGTCAATGAGCTATACATCAAAGCTGCGAAGGCTGACTAGGGCTGGTGGTGAAAGGGAGGAAGAAAGTCACTTTGAATTTGATGAGAAATTAAAAATTAGCATTAAATTGGATGAGTGTACTTTATATATAAAAATAAAACTGCTTTTTATATTGAGGATGCTGATCTAATGGGCTATGATGTATGCCCAAGATATCAACCAAGGATGAAGATAAAATCTAAGAGATCATGTTTAAAGACAATGATTTACATAGATACATACATAGATAGATAGATAGATGATAGATAGATAGATAGATAGATAGATAGATAGATAGATAGATAGATAGATAAATTATTATGTTTTTGGTCATTCTGCACAGAGTCTGACTCATTAAATTAATTGTTTAAACTCAACCTTAGAATGTGGGAATAGGTTTAATATTCACATTCTAAGTGTTTCATTTTAGTTTGAGGCTCAGGCTTTACATCATACTTAACTCCTGTTATCAGAGGTAGAAATCTAGGACTTCAGCAACTATTCTCCCTTATAATTGATTCTGTCATAAGGTTATTCAGTGACTTTTTTACTCTCAAGGCCCAATTATTAGAGGTCTAATAGTCATTGGCTCACCTGTTTTCTTTTTTTTTTTTAATGTTCATTATCATACAGTTTAGTAACACCGCTATGGCTCCTAGGGCTGTTAACCAAATATTTTGGTTCTCTACATTGCAGCAAAATTTTACCACATTGCAGCAAAATTTTACCACATAATAGACTTCAAAAAGTTAATAGAAAATTCATATTATGAAAAAATCAAGCATAGATTTCAAAATATTTTGCACCAAATTAAGCTCATAACTTTTTATAACATGTCTGAAAACTATCTACTTTGAGACACTAAGAAAGCTATTCATTAGAAAAGATTTCCTATCTAAGCAACATGAATTCTGCTAAAATTAAAGCAAGACCAAATATCCAATTTATGGTGAAATTTGGGTAGAAGAGTGAAATCACTGATACCTTCCAAAAAGTTTCAAGGGATAGTGTCCCCAAGAAATCAGCAGTTTACAAATAAATAACTTGTTTAAAGAAGGGACGAGACAATGTTGAAGATGAGGCCCACAGTGGCAGATAGTCCACATCAACCTGTGAGAAAAATCATTTATGTTTTTCATATTCTAATTGAAGAGGCCCATCAATTAACAGCAGAAAATGGATATACTAATGGGCTCATTAAAAAATGAATGTGGAGCAGACTTCCTAATTGATGGATGTTAAAACCATTGCACCCAGATTAGTTTCAGAGAAAAGTAGAGCTTTCAAAGGAAATTTTAAACAAGTAAAATCAAGATCCTGAAGTATTTATTCAAAGAATTGTAACAGGAAATGAAAAATGGCTTTATCAGTACAATCCTGAAGACAATGTACAGTCAAAGCAGTGGCTACCAAGAGTTGGAAGTGTTACAGTCAACACCACTGGTCAGTCAAGAGAAAAGGTCATGCCACCATTTTTTTCAGGATGCTCAAGGCATTTTGCCTGTTGACTTTCAGAAGGTCCAAATAACAATAATATCTGCTTATTATGAGAGAGTTTTGAGAAAGCTTGCCAAATCTTTAGCAGAACAACACTTGGTACAACCACACCAGAGAGTTCTCCACCATGGCAATACTCCTACTCATTCATTTCGTGAAACCAGGGCAATTTTGTAAGAGTTTTAATGGGATATCATTGGCATCCATTTTACAGTCCTGATTGGGCTACTTCTGACTTCTTTTTATTTCCCAGTCTTGATCTGCAAAGGGCATCCATTTGCTTTCAGTTGATCATGTAAAAAAGACTGCATTTACGTGGTTAAATTCCCAGGACCCTCAGTTCTTTAAGGATGAACTAAATGCTTGGTATCATTGCTTACCAGCATGTCTAGAAACTGATGTAGCTTATGTTAAGAAACAAAGTTTATATTTTTATATTTATCTTTTTAATATTTTTATTTCTCTTTTAATTATGTTTTTCTAAAACTTTTTGAAGTCCCCCTGTATATGTACAAGTGCATGTGTATACATGTGTATGTATAGTGCAGCTGGAGAAATATAATTATTAAATTAGCATTAAATCAGAATGTGATATGCATCACAATCTACTCAGAGATTTCAAAGACAGAAAGAAATATCTCTTTTTTATGTAGCCAAGGAGAAACAATAAAATACATATGTTCATAAAATGAACAATAATTAGTACTCAAGAAAGAAGTCTTGAAACACCATTTGTCAAAACATAGTTCATTCTGCTTCTGGATTCACCTGGTAATTGAGGTGGCTGTCTGTTTTTTGCTAATGGACTTTATCCTCAAAAACACAAACACATCTTTATGATGAGAACTAGTTTTGGATCCAGGTGCCCTATGTAGTTAGGTTTCTATCCTTCCACAGACACTGGGTGATAGGAGCACTATCTTTCCAATGATTATATGTCAGTGAATTGGTTCCTGGGCCTTGAGGAAAGCATTTCTAGGTTGTGAAGAAGACATGAGGCTTATTTAGCCTTCAAAAGTATTCACACACATTTCAAAGAGAAGTTATAATTACAAGTTTTCTAAAGTAAATGTGTTTTTCCTTGAATTTATCCTGCTTCAATTCCATAATGCTTTTTGAATATGTAAAGAAAAGGTCAAGGGGAGAAGTCTCAGCCATTATTCTTAACAGAGAGAAAGGAGCATCTTATTTTTTATTTATATAAGCCCTTACAATATGTGTGCAAGAACTTTCCTAGGTATCGCATTAATTTAATAAGTAATTGTAGTCTGTGGTATCCTTCCATGCTGTGATTATGAAATGGGATGTTCATTCTCATCCCATGTTGGTTAGAAATCCACTTAATGAATGTACCACTATTTGCCCATTCTAGCATTGATATATATTTGAGTTATATACAGTTTTTGGATACTAGGAGTAATATTGCCATAAATAGTCTTCTCTTAGGTATATTCCTCCTAATTGAATTACTAGATCATATGATATTACCTTACTCAGCTTGGGTTGATATTGGAAAATATTTTCCAAAGTTCTTAAATTATTAGCCTCCCAAAAACAATGTGTGAAATAATCAGTTCCTCTATCTTCATCATTTTTTTTTCATTTTTGGCAGTTTTCATGTGATAATGTTATTTCATCATATTTTTCTCTTGCACTTCTGTTGGGAAAAGCAGCAAAGGAGAAAGGACTTACAGAGTGCCTACATAAACCGGTTATGAGTAACACATAAACAAGGAACAACAAACTGCAGGAGGCCACAGGAGGCCTCTGAGGAGGAAGGCCTCTCCATACCTCATGTTCTGGTGCAGGGTGACATAGGCTTTGTTACCATAAACATTGTGCTCAAGGACGTAAAACCCATTCATAGCACTATGATGTAGCCAGACTTGTAGGCTCCTTGTAAGGTCTTTGTTCCACCAGCTGTACATAGATAATAAGCTAAAGATAGCCACATGTTCTTGTTTTGTGAAACTCCCAAACCACCACTGTTATCAGTCCTTAGGATGACACACCAGTTCCGGCTCACTGATTCACTTCCGGCTCACTGACTTACTCCACCATCACTCCACCTGTACCCTATAGATCAAAGTGATTGTAATCAATAAATAATGTGGATGATCAGAGCTTGGGGCCTTCACTGTCTCCTTCAAAGTAATGAGTGATGGTCCCTGGTCCCACTATCTCTCTTAATCTGTCTTTTTCTCATTCTTTTGTCACTGCCGAACACGGAGTACCCACAAGTGATGTAGGACTGGTTCCCTACACACTTCCATAATGAATTAAAGATAGACAGATAGCTGATAGATAGATAGATATAGACATAGACAGATAGATGGATAGATAAATAGATAGATAAATATATAGAAATATAAGTATAGGTACCCTTGTGTGTGTGCATGTGTGTATATAGTGGCTATTTATGTCTTTGCCTAGATTTCATTTATTACATATATCGCAATTATCTTCTTTGACTTAAAGACTTGCTTTTCACTCAAAGCAATGTCATTTGACAAACAGTGTTATTAATATAGTCCAATTTATTCAGATTTTTGTGTCTTTTAAAAAAATGGACTACCCTAAGACATGAAGACATTCTCCTACATTTTCTTCTGGATGCTTTACAGTCTCATGTTTTGTATTATATTTCCAGGTGAATCATCTGTAATTAATTTACTCTATTTTTCATATCAATATCTAATTGACTCTATCATTCATTGGAGAGATTATTTGCCTCAAGTGCACAGCAATGACACCATTGTGATAAATGAAGGGACTATATGTGTTTGGGTCTATTTCTTGCATTATTATTCTGTTTTCTTTGTTTTTAAATGTGTTATTGCATCTTTAACTATATATGCATAGTTAATATGGCTTTATAAAGTATTTATTGCAAGCCAACCAGCTTGGTTCCCCTTTTGGGTTTTACCTTTCTCTTGAGAGGTCTGTGTCAATATTACTGTTGCACCTTTGAAAGTTCTTTCTTTCTTTCTTTCTTTCTTTTTTTTTTTTTGGTCAAGCTGCTTGTGATATTTTTGTCTTTTTCTTTGGGTTTCAGCAGTTTTACAATGATATGTTGAGATGTGTTTTTCCTTGAATTTATCCTCCTTCGATTCCATAATGCTTTTGAATATGTAAATTGACATTCTTTCATCAGTAAAAGAAAATTCTTAGTCAGTAAGTCTTTGGATATTGTTTCTGCCATGATCACTTTCACTTCAGTTCCCTTTTGTATTTGCCAGCCCTTTTATATATGTGTTTCAGCTTGAATATTTCCTAATGATCTATCTTCTATTCTATAAATCTCTACTTTCATGTCCAATTTGCTTAATATCATGTATTGATCTATTAATTTCAGTTAATGCATTTGTCAGAAATAGAATTTACAGTCCGTTCTTTTTATAGTTTGCTGTCCTTTTGCAAAATTACTCTTATCTATGCCTATTGGTTTAGATATGTTAGCGTTTTTCATAGTTTATATTTGAGAACAGTAATAACTTTGACATTCCTGTGTTTGCTTTCTCTTGCTTATATTCTTTTACTTACCTATAGTTTCTTAATATTCTGTTGATTTCTGATTCAATATAAGACATTGTCAAAAAATTACAAGTTTCAGATAATATCATTTTCCCAGAAGAAATCCCTTTTCTTAATTCAATTACACTAAACTGACCAGTGGCAGGGTTGCATTATTCCATTATTTTTATTTATTTTTTTCATTTATCTTTTCTTTATATATACTTTAAGTTCTGGGGTACATGTGCAGAACGTGCAGGTTTGTTACACAGGTATACATGTGCAATGGTGCTTTTCTCCATCCATCCCCGCATCATCTACATTAGGTATTTCTCCTAATGTTAGCCCTCCCCAATCCCCCCATACCCTGCTAGCCCTCCTCTAGCTCCCCCCCCCCAACCCATTAGGTCCTGGTGTGTGATGTTCCCCTCCCTGTGTCCATCTGTTCTCATTGTTCAACACCCACTTATGAATGAGGACATGAGGTGTTTGGTTTTCCATTCTTTTGTCAGTTTGCTGAGAATGATGGTTTCTAGCTTCATCCATGTCCCTGCAAAGGACATGAACTCATCCTTTTTTATGGCTGCATAGTATTCCATGATATATATATGTGCTATATTTTCTTTATATCATCCAGCTTTGATGGGCATTTGGGTTTGTTCCAAGTCCCCGCTATTGTGAATAGTGCCACAATAAACATACGTGTGCATGTGTCTTTATAGCTGAATGTTTTATAATCCTTTGAGTATATACCCAGTAATGAGATTTCTGGGTTAAATGGTATTTCTAGTTCTAGATCCTTAAGAAATCACCACACTGTCTTCCACAATGGTTGAACTAATTTACACTCCCACCAACAGTGTAAAAGCGTTCCTATTTCTCCACATCCTCTCCAGCATCTGTTGTCTCCTGATTTTTAAACGATCGCCATTCCAACTGGTGTGAGATGGTATTGCATTATTTTTTTAACTGCCAAATTGTGGTTTACCACCACTACTGGAAAGTAGCTATGCGGGTGCTCTAACTGACAGTACTGCATATTTAACTACTATTTTCCAGCCTTGTTAAGTCTTCAAATACAAATTTGGTCTCATTAGTGTTGTCAGACTGTGACAACAGTCCACAAATGGATCCAGAGTTTAGGCATTACCTTTTCTTAAAGTACTTACAGCACCAAAAGTGGTCATGATTTTTAGTTCATTCAGCACTTTGTATTATACTAACATTTCAAAACATAAAGCTCTTTCTGATACTGTTCTACTTCATCAAAAATCCAAAATTTCAAGTAAAGGAAGTAATATACTATATTGTCATAGTGTAACTATACTGGTTAAAAGTACAATTTGTAAATCAAGCAAATAGGGTGTGAATATGAGCTCTATACCTTAAAAGAAAAATAGCACTTGATAAGTAATAGCACCTTATCCAACTTAGGGATAAAAATAGTAATGATATAATGTTATTTATAAAATTTATTTTTTTTCTTAAAAATATTTTTTGCTTATATACATGAGTTTAGATTCTGTTATATGTCCTGGGAATACAGCAATTGACAATATAGTAAAAAAATCCTATACCCAATGGAGTTTGAATTCCAATGTGAAGAAACAGGCAATAAATACCAATAGACAATAAATGTTGTATGTGAGATAGTAGTAGGTAATATGGAGAAAAATAAGGTAAATATCAATTACCCTGCTCTCAACCAATGCCATCACTGCCTAATTGGCTTAGAAACAAAGTGACTATGGGAAAAATCATAGTGGTTATGCATGGGATCAGGGCAGAACTGGTCATAGCCACAGTTGAGTGTCAATATGTGCACAGCAGAAACCAATACTTTGCCCCTGATAAGGTACAGTTCCCTGGGATTTAGCTAGCTTAACTAGTGTAATAGGCAATATTTTTTTCTCACTAGGGTAAGTACTTATTATGGATGTGGATAGAATTCTGGATTGCCTTCATATCTGCAATGCTGCTGCCAATACACCTATTCATGAACTCAAGTCATGCCGTATTCAACATGTTGTCATTACACACAGCATCACTTTTGACCAAGCAAATAAATTTCTAGTAAATGTTTTGACAATGAGCCCAAGTCCATGGAATTCATTAAATGTACATGTTCGCCATTTTCTTGGAGCAGCTGGCTTTATTAAACAGTGAAATGGCCTTTTGAGTTTTTGCTTATGGTTATATCTAGGCTGAAAACACTTGCATAACTGAGGCAATGTTCTCTAGGCTGTGATATATGCACTAAGTCAGCATTGTATTATAAAGTGACGTGTCTCCCATCACCAAGATTCATGGGTCTGTGACTCGAAGGGTGAAAATTTTTTTTTTTTTTTTGAGACGGAGTTTCGCTCTTGTTACCCAGGCTGGAGTGCAATGGCGCGATCTTGGCTCACCGCAACCTCCGCCTCCTGGGTTCAAGCAATTCTCCTGCCTCAGCCTCCCGAGTAGCTGGGACTACAGGCATGTGCCACCATGCCCAGCTAATTTTTGTATTTATAGTAGAAACGGGGTTTCACCATGTTGACCAGGATAGTCTCGATCTCCTGACCTTGTGATCCACCCATCTCGGCCTCCCAAAGTGCTGGGATTATAGGCGTGAGCCACCGCGCCAGGCCTGAAAATGTTAATTATTTTTCACAATTACTACAAGTGATCCATCCATTAGCAAAAAACAAGGTTCATGTTCTTATAACTTTAGGTTCTAATGGTCTAGAAGTCTTAAGTTACAGAGAAGGACTACTTATACAAGTGACAAAACATAATTGGAATTATAAATAAATTTAAGTAAAAACTGGAACTGGAAACTGAGACTGTAATCCAACCACATTTAATTTATCATGCAAGTAAACCTATAGGCAAAGAAGGCAGTCATAGTACCGGCTGGATAACTGATCTCAACAATCAAGGTAACAGTGAGTTGCTTCTACACAATGGGGTTCAGAATGACATCTGCGACACAGGTGATCCCCTCAGGGTGTTCTCTTAATACTTCCAAATTCTATAATTAAAGTCACTGAGAAAGTTGTGTCACATTAGGGGAAAGCATGATTTAATTGTTTTTGTTGAAAAGTAGTGTGTAAAGAGATACACATAAATACTAAGTACCTGCTGGATACTTCTTCAGCTTTTACAGTTCCTGGACCAGGTGTAGGTTTAGTTTCATGACAAAGGGCTGTGGTTTCTCATGCAGAATGTCCATCTCATCATGGTTAGAGACAATGAGGATTGAAATGGGCTCCAGCGCATCCTAGTAGCTTTCAGTGTGGGCAAGAGTTGTTTAGCTTTGGTCTCCCGTCCATCTGTGTTACTTTATTAACTGTTTCCCTTGCAGCCTTTGACTGCCAGCATCAAACATGAAAAACAAAGTCTTACAGAGTTAAGCAGTAGTTCTGTTCTTCTGCTTAAACTCTGATAGATAAAAGTAAAAATATATGTATTCACTGAACAGAAAATAATTGCATTAAAAAGTGGTGGGGAAGTTAAGTAATGGTTGGCTTCTCTTTGACGCTCCCATTAAGAGTTCACCAGACAAACTGATGTTATGAAATAGGTATTAAGGTTTAAATCAGCAAAATTATTCACAATAGAGTTATTCACATGATTAGGTATTATTTACAAAATCTGTATTTGCAAACTTTTTACTTAAATTTATGTATAATTCCAAAATGATAATTCTCAGTGTTTTCATTGTTATTCATAGACATGTAGAGTGATAAAAGTATTTGACTTTCTGATATACACCTTCTCAGCTGAGACTGAACAAAGTGATGCTATGCCTTTTGTTTCAGATGTCATATTATAAACAAATGTCTATTTCTTGGTCAATTTAGTGCCTTTTTTTATGTTTTCATACTTTTGGTGCTAGCTTGACTATTTGAAATGGCCTCCAGTGCAGCACTAAATGACTATCTAGTGCTCCAAATCACAAGGAGACTGTAATATACCTTACGGGGAAAGTACAAATTTAGAGAAGCTTCATTCGGCCATGAGTTACAGTACTGTTGGCCAAGAATTCAATGTTAATAAATCAACACACATGAAGACAAAGGAAGAGAAAATTTGATGGTTTATGTAAGAGATCACTCAAGAAAGTGCTCAAATAACATCTAAAATGCCTGATGAAGCTATGGAGGATGAAAACGTGGCTAAATTGGTAAATTCATGAGATGATGACTTATTTTTAAAAAGTAGAGTGAACAGCATTGTTGTGAGAGTAAAACCCAAATAAATTTATAGTTATATTACCAGGGTAAGAAAAATGCTAAATTTTTCTCAGTCGTAGCCAGATCTCATATTTCAAAAGAAAATACAATGTAAAAAATAATAAATTTATAGGTAAAGCAGATAATGCAGATCAGGAGGCTGCAGATGAAGTTTAAAAATACTTGCTAAATGTTACACAGAGGAGGATTACAGAGAAGTGCAATTTTGTGGGGGGTAGGTCTTTCGTGTGTTTGTGTGTATGTGTGTGTGTGTGTGTGTCTGTGAGACTGGCATATTTCAGAAGGGCTTTGGCACATGAACCTATATAACACAAATGGCCTCCAAAGCCTCTTGTTTCAAATAAAGTCCATAGAATTAATAACAAGAGACATATAGGGACTGGGCTCCATTACTCACACCTATTATTCTCTGGAAGGCCAAGGTGGGTGCATCACTTGAGCCCAGGTATTTGCGACCAGCTTGGGTAACATGGTGAAAACTTATCTCTAAAAAAATACAAAAACTAGCTAAGTGTAGTGGTATGCACCTATAGTCTCAGCTACTAGAGAGGCTGAGGCAGGAGCATAAACTTAGCCCAGGAAGTCAAGCCTGCAATGAGCCATGACTGTGCCACTGTACTTCAGCCTGGGTGACAGAGAGAGTCTCTTTCTCTCTCTTTTATGTGTATATAATTATATATTTTATAATATATAATACACACACACACACACATATATACACACACCTGTATATACAACTACGTGTCTTTAAACAGAAACTCTCATAAACCAAAATTATGTATCTGTCAGGTGATGAAAATTTGACCAGAGCATTTCGGGAACCTAATCCTACATTTCCCCTAGGAGCAATGGTACTTCATTTGCTAATTTAGTGTTTGCATCAACCTTATAGAATATAAATAACCTGAATAATGAGACTCACTATATAAATATATATATTACTTATAGCTGAGATGGAAAATGATGTTTTGTAATAAATAATAGTGATTTTTAAGTTGATAGATATTTTAAATTAGGTTCTCTAAAAATACATTTCTTTTAATATACAGTGGTAAATTGATTTTCTAAGAATCTTGCAGTTTGTATAAACACTGGATTCTTATTTTATTTAAATGTAGTTAAACAAATATATTTATAAGAAACTTTATATATTTGTCTCCTCACAAATGTACCTGAAAAACTATCAGTCATCAAAATTCCAAATTTATGAAATCTTACGCTTTTTATTGGACTTCTGGATCAATAGACACAATTTAATTTGTATGTACCTTTTAGGTAGACACAGCATGGAATACAGAAAACTGGTTTATAATCTACTGTGCACACTTTATTCAAATAATAATGTAATAGCCTATGTTTTCCAAAACCATGTTCATCATACAAAGCCTTCATGCTCTCTTAAGAAAACAAGCTGCAAAAGAAACATGAATTAAAACTACTACAGAATTGCTAAGCAGCATTTCTTGTGCACTGGAACTTCAGGAATATAGCCAAATCTATTCTATTTTAGATGTTAATAATATAATCAGATGTTTTTGCTATTTTAGTTACTGACATCATTATTGTGATTAGTAAAGTATGTGTCAAAAGGTATCAAGAGAGTATAGGATGTATTCCTGTATGTCTTTTTACTGCAGAGTTAAATAACATTGTTAGTTACTAAACAGTTACTAGTTATTAGTTACTAGTAAGTAACTAAACAATAGATCAATCTCACATACTCAACACATAAAATCGGGTTTTGCACCTGAGTTCAATCAATCTTAAAGAGAAGCAAATTGAACTCACAACCATAACCAGTGTTTAGTGCAAAGACTCCTCCCAGAATTTAGGCCACTGGGGCAAAAATTAGCATAATAAAGACATTACTTACTGATAGGCTTTATGGATTAATGCTTAGATGTAGAAAAAATTTTCAAATTATTTGATGATGTTAACATTGTCAACTATGCCATATAATCTGATTCATTTTCTAATCAGATATTGTGTGTTTAGTTATTGACATAAAACATATACTGGTTAGGTACCTCATAGATTGATTAGATATTTTCCCTTTAATTCTCCTACTGTTAGTAACCTTTATTTATGTATTATCCTCTATCCTTCCTACTAGGCAGTAATAGTTATTGCCCAATCATCATATGTTCATTAATGTCTGCAATGGAGGAATTCAAACTCAGAGGGTAGAAGGTCCTTATTTGATAACAGAAAAAATAAAGGATCATAAAAATGGAAAAAGTCGTCATCCAGAAATTGACTAAATTCTATAAGTGTAAAAGAAAGTAAATTAGAGAAACAAGGCACACATATGGGATTTGTTGTACATGTATATGTGAAACTGTGCATCTCTGGTTTTGCTTATATGTTTATTTGTTTTTTACGTTTTATGATGCCTAACTTTTGCTGTGCAGTACAGTTAGAAAAATAAGAGAGCAACGCAAAAAGCAAATATATAAGGGTATTTGTGGATTCACGAAATAAATTGTTTTTCTCTATTGAAAGATGTAATTGTGTATGTATCCATAATGTATGCAAAAACAAGAAATTTCTGTGGCTTGATATTTCAATAACTGTGTAATTGTAGCTAAAAAAAATAGTGGGTATAAATATACTCATCAAAGATAACCAAAAATCTGACAGAAAAAATGTTTGCATCTATTGCCTGTCTTTATAGAAAAATATTTATTACTGAAGTACATAGCCCATTAAAATAATCAAACTACATAAAAGTATTTAAAAATATAATGAATATTATTTGAAATTAAACATTGCATTAGCCAATTTATTTTTACCTATTAAAGTATAAAAAGAGCTTTTCCTTTTTAGTTCTGTAAAATTTATATGTTTTGTTATGAACTGTTTATATGTTGTTAGTAGTATGCAAAAATTTCTATGCTAAAAAAATTTAACCTGGGGTTTGGCTATTTGATATTATTGTTCTGGAAACTTCATACCTCTATAATCTAGAATTCAGTGAGTAAGCTTTTTATTTATTTAAAATATTTTGTAAGAAACTATTATGTGCCAGGCTATCAGCTGGCCATATCACCATGTTTTACATACTGGTAATAAAGCAACAAATATGATATATTTTTGTGCTAAAGGGGCATACAATTTAGTACAGGTGAGAAATAAGTAAACGTTGTAATATTATACAGTGCAGGAGGGTCTGTGATAGGGAATGTGCCATGTGATTTGATAGTGCTTATAAAGGGAATAATCCAACTTGTTAAACTCAGAGGATTATTTCAAAAATCAATATCTAAAATGGTATTTTAGGTCACATAATGCCAATTTATTTATTTGTAATGAAAATTTGTCACCAAGAGACTGAATGCCTAGAAGATTTTTCCCATTTATTCTCTTTCTGCACATAGACCTGGGGCAAGGCAAAGTTATGTTGAATGAACATGGAATCAAAACAATGGAATTGAGTGAGTCAAATGGATAAAATAGGGCCAGAGTTTGGTGCATCCCATTTTCATTAGCAATGTCTTTGCAAATGGTACCAACAGACTAGAGGCCCATTGACTACAACCACTGACATCAGTCTCTACATTAAGGAAGCTGATAAGAGTTTAATCTGGTTGGCTAAATGCAAGTTTCCCAGATAATGCTCACAAGAAAACTTCTGATATTTGTCTTTGAGGCAGATCAAATCCTGACTTTGTTAATGTCAAAGGGTTTTAGAGGTAGTCAAGATATTATTTTACAAACTTTACTATTAATATATATTTTGCAATTAAGTAAATATCAAATTAGGAGACACATGACAGAGCTATGTAATTGAAATCTATCACCACCTTTAGATAGGTCTCTTAGTTCTTCTTTCAATTTCCTTGTTGAAGAAAACACACAACCAGACAATTTCATTTTCCAAACTTGGCTTTAATTATGCAACTCTATGATTATTGTAAATGGTTTGTAGAAACCAAGAATTGCTTCTACTTATTTCAGATCTGCTATGAAATTTTAACTACGAAACTAGATTGAGTTTTCAGTTGCTAACTCAAATGCATAGTGTTTATGCCATATGAATGCAATTTTCTGAATTTAGCACATAATCTTATAGAAATAAAATATATTCAAAGGATAATAAATGAATAAAAAATATTACATTTAATATGAAAGAATGGCAGTAGTTTGAGTCTACACAGAACAAAATTCTATTAATTTTTGAGTGTACTTGTAACTTTTTGAAGGCTATAAATTTTATGATTTGTGGGACTCTGAAAAACATGTATTATATACTGCAGCAAATTTTTGTATTATAACTTCTAACTTCCAAATGATAAGGTTAATATGACACTGGAGTTGACCACAAGAGCTTACATGTAAAGAATATTAAATCTTTGTTTTTCTTTCCTGAGCAAAGAAAACTTTAAAAAGTTCTTAATTTGCTTTGTGAAAGCTACTGGTGATAGGGCTTAGATGCCAGGCTGCAGTGATAGTGATAAATGGTGTTGATGCCGTAGGGTGATACCTGACTAAATTAGCTGGTAAAACTAAATTGTGTTCATTTTCAGTTTTTAATACTGTGTAGAAGTGATGGCTGTTCAGCCACCATTCAATTGGCTTTGCTTACTTTGTGATTTAATTCTGTATAAGATAGTAATAAAAATTTGGAAATGTATTAAAAAAGGGAGAAATGTGCTTTTACTACAGACACTAAGAATAAGATATGCTAACAGGAGTCCAGGGAGCTTTAGGAGTGTTAAAGCAATTCAGCTTAAAAGCATCTTCTTTTTAAAAATTTTATTATAATTGCTAAGAAAAACAACTTTTTGTCTGGAGAATATAGAATCTCATTCTTGTGATGGAGTATTATGAAATTATAAAGCTTGGAGGTGGAAAGTATGCAAAAACATACCGAAACATACTGATAATGATCTCATTAGTGTATCTTTCAGACTCTCTCCTTCCCCTTTGTTACTTTTTTTTTCAGGATGCAGCTAGGTGAATAATTACATTTACTTTATCATTACCATTATAGTGCAGCATGTGCTTTTAGAAATTTTTTAAAGTAATAATAATTAAGAGAAACATACTATACTCTTGTATATGTATTTATTTACTGTATCACAAAAATGAATAGAAAAAGGAGAGAAAGAAACTGGAAGGAATAAAAGGATACTATGAAAAAGAAATCTCAATGTATAACTGTAAGACAGAGCAAATTACAAGCTGTATGTCCTTTAAAAATTGTTACACTAAACAGAACATATGCCAATAAAGAAAGCATCATTAATTGTGCATTTATGAATATAATTTACAAAAGGCACAAAAAGTTAGAAGAGGTAAGACTCTGAAGACCTACTACTCACTAAGTAATATTTCAGAATAATGCGTTCTTCTATGAAATCTTAAAATTCACAAGACAGGCTGCACGCAGTGGCTCACGCCTGTAATCCCAGCACTTTGGGAGGCTGAGGTGGGCAGATCACAAGGTCAAGAGATGGAGACCATCCTGGCCAACATGGTGAAACCCTGTCTCTACTAAAAATACAAAAATTAGCTGGGCGTGGTGGCGTGTGCCTATAGTCTCAGTTGCTCGGGAGACTGAGGCAGGAGAATTGCTTGAACCTGGGAGGCAGAGGTTGCAGTGAGCCGAGATCGGGCCACTGAACTCCAGCCTGGTGACTGGCGACTAAGCAAGACTGTGTCTCAAAAAAAAAAAAAAAATTCACAAGACAATTAGAATGTGATCTCTTATCATCTGTGTTACTGGTTGCTGCTCTACGTAAGAGGGATTTTAAAAATAATTTGTTTATTCTGATGCCCTGGAGGGCAGACTTGCTCACAGAAGTAAGCAATGAAGAGTTCACTTTGTTTAATTAACCTTCAATTTACTGAAATTACACATTTTAAAGCTTAGAAGTATTAAATTTATTGTTATTAGAATTAACAACTTTAGCAATAACTTTGTAGTCAACCTTGGATAAATGTATAAGTTCTTTAAAAAAATTCACATACATTGAAGTATTTTTGACAATCTATCTTCATATATTTTAAATGTTCAGTGTCCTTTTTATATATTTCAATTATAATCTTTCTCAAGGAATTAATCCAGTAAATATTATAAACATTTGAATATTACAAAAATTAAGGTCTCCAACATATGTGGGTGTACATTGTAAATTAGTAAGTTTCTATTTATAAAAAAGCAAATCTCCAATAATGCTGTAAGATATTGTCTGTTAACTTCCATTCTTATTTCTCTGCGTAACTTATATAATTTTACCACAAATTTTTCCTTCATTTATGTGCGGGTGGAGATTTAGATTATTCCAGTTTTTGCCCATTGTTAATAAAACTGCTGTGGATATTCTTGTGCATATGTGTTTTGTTTGGGCATTAAGTTCCTTTGATTTTTAAGTGAAATTAGTAGTAACAAAAGAGTATACACCATCAACATTTTAAAATTAAATTTATTGAAGGCATGAAGGTTTCTTTACACAGTATTATCAAGGAGTTGTGACTCAAACATTTCTATCTTTGGCTATAAATCTTGTGAATGATTGACAAGGCATTAGCACACTAAAATAGTAATTACATCATTCCAAATAATTTGAAATTTGTGGATATTAATCAAGGTTACCTAAAAATCTGTTCCACTGCCTGGCTTATTTAGACTATTCCGATGGAATAACTGAATCTATTTTTTTAAATTCTGTAATTTAAATTTAAAATTTAAATTCCGTAATTTAATTTAAAATCAATGTCTTCATAACACAAAATAGATGGTTCTGTAGTCCAAAAGTCTTATATTAAGTTATGCCCTAGCCAGTTATTTATTAACCAAGTGATATCTACATCAATAATAACAATCAATAAAATATACTGTTTTCAATATCAATTAAATTGATTTTGAAGTTCTTTGGTCCTTCGATAAAATAATGACTTTCTGTTTCTAATACTAAGCACATATGAATTTGTAAAAACCCTGCAGGTCATTAGTGTAAATTCACTTTCTTAGGACAATACGATGTTTATGAATACTACTATTATATTTGATAAATCTGGATCTCTCTCATAGCTTCCACTAATTTTTGTGATACAACTTTCTAGGTCAATTTGCACATACTTGCAAAATATGTCTTTCTAAATCTGAAAACGTGACCATCTAATGATTAAAAATTAAAAAAAAAATACTTTACATGTAAAAAGCATTTGATTTGGAAATAAGAATTATGAA
This sequence comes from Aotus nancymaae, assembly GCF_030222135.1. Taxonomy (NCBI): domain Eukaryota; kingdom Metazoa; phylum Chordata; class Mammalia; order Primates; family Aotidae; genus Aotus; species Aotus nancymaae. The sequence goes on from NW_026988425.1 coordinate 77,448,802, forward strand.
GTTTTTGTAAAATATCTTTATGAATAGATGTATATCACTTATGAATTATCATCTTTGAGGTTTTATTTCTTAAATTGAAATATATATTATAATCTGTTTCCAATAAAATATTTGGCCTAAATTCTCAGAAAGTGTATTTAGACTACTTTTAAAATATTAATTTTAATATATTTATGCAATGTTTTTTAATAAATATTAACAGTAATCAATTGCCATGCTGAAAACTAAAACATGTAGCTCTAATATCTGTACTTTCAATTTAACTACTTTGAATTTCTCCGCCTAAGTATTTTTTAGTTAGTGGCCAATTTCCAAACATCCATAGTACAGAGCATTGTAAAGATGAAATGAAATTGTCTATGAAGGTTTTAGCACAGTGATTAGTACCTAGTTAAGTGTTTTGTAAAACGTAGCCAGTTTTATTTACAGTGCTATTTCTGAAGTCTTAAAAGACTTAATATTGTTTACTTGCTAATTTTACATTTTTTTTATTTTGCATCCAAAAGTATAGGCCAGATGTCCTAAAACAACTCCTTAGAAAAGGTGCACATTTCTTCTAGGGGAGCAGGTTTCAAAAGACTTTATTTTTCTCCCATAGGATTGGATTACTCTTCCTTTTAGAATTCTTGTTGTTCTCATTAGGACAGCCAAAATAGAACTGAAAGTAATTCCACATAGAAAAAGAAACCCATACTAAGTAATAAAAATTTTCAATTAAAAAATTTACCTTTGGATTATTACATAATATGTAAAATGACTATATGATGTGATATGATGCTGGAAACTGGTAATAGCTTCTTAGATATGATCACCTATTATAGCTGGAGAATGAGTATAATAAAGGTTTTTAAATTAATAAATACATATGTTTTAGGGCCTAAATGAGGTCATTAGAAATGATGAACTTTGAAGACATCTTTTTACTCCTTGATAATTTCAAAATGAATATTGTAATTTCACTTTAGCTTTACCACTAATATCAACACATCACAGCATGGTTTTTATTTAAAAAGTTAAAGCTACAAATTAAAAGAATAATCTCAGCAAAAATGTTGTTTTCCAAAAAGCAACAGCAATAAGGTAGCATATGCACAGTTAGCTTTTCAAATTTTCACACTAAAATCAAATTCAATATAAATAAAACAACTAATAAATTAAAAATATAAAAACACAGCAATAATGGCTAACAGTTGTGTTCTTAGAATTTTAATATAATTTATCTATATTTATATTTAAAAACTGAAGTAAGAAAAAGTAGCTCACTTTTTAAATAGTTTTTTGCTTATTATTTCTAAATTAAACATAATAATAAACAAAATGATACTGCCCAGCAAAGTATGGAAAAAATAGTAATCAGGATTATCTGTTTATATGTGTTGTACATGTTTACAAGCTGTTATGGTTTGGCTGTGACCCCACCCAAATCTCATCTTAAGTTGTAGCTCCCATAATTCCCACTTGTTGTGGGAGGGACCTGGTAGGAAGTAATTGAATCATGGGGGCAAATCTCTCCTGTGATGTTTTCATGATAGTGAATATGTCTCATTAGATCTGATGGTTTTATAAATGGGAGTACCTTTGCCCAAGCTGTCTTGCCCGCAGCCATGTAAGAAGTGACTTTGCTCCTTCTTTGCCTTCCACCGTGATGGTAAAGCCTCCCAAGCCATGGGGAACTGTGAGTCAATTAAACCTCTTTCCTTTATAAATTACTGAGTCTCGGGTACATCTTTATTAGCAGCATGAGAACAAACTAATACAGAAGCATTTCAAATAAACATAGTGAATACACAGCTTTTGACCCTTTAAAACTTTAAAAAAAATATTGCATAAGTCAAAGTATGTCACAAAGATATTTTCTAGAGCATAAAACAAGTCATAGAAGTGTGCAAGTACTTATTTACTTTCTCAAAATATTAACATCAAATGCCTTGGCCTAACTGATGTTATATTTTACTAAAGAAACATCTCAAAATCATATACAAAGAAGAGCTGTTTTTGGATATTGGAGAAAAAAGGTAAATTATAATAAAAACTGCTGTAGTCCTTCATTCCTAAATTTAATCCTAAATTGTAGTAACAAAATGTAGTATAGTATGGAGAGTATACACTGTTCCTGAAGCCACTTACAACCATATTTGTATCTTTTATTATCTACTCTATACATATTATTATACAAAATAATAACACTTCGTTGATAGTTTTCTCATCAACATAAGGGAATTGGAATTTTCGTAACGATTGTGTAGAAGCCATGTAAATATTTTAATGTCTATGAACAGATAGAGTTTTTAAGCCAAGAAAGCTTTTATTTGGGTTAAAATCAGGCCTTGTAAGTTAAATGATAACAGTATTTAGAGTGAAGGAACTTCAGGTAGATATAGGGGTTTGTCTTTCTAGAGTTGTGCTTTTATATTTCCAAAGGGGATGAAATTCTGAACTAACCATCCACACTCCAAATGATTTGTTTACATTAGGTGTATCAAGTTTCTCTCCCTATTGAGAGGAGGGTATGTAGCAATGCCTGTATTAGTGCCCAGATTCATAGTTTTAGGATTCTTCTCCTGTGGTACAGAACTGTTTATTTGGTTCATTGTAAACATCTGGCTGTCACTATATCACCCTATATTATTGAGAATGGTGTGTTGGCATCTGATGCTATTATTCCTGTAAATATTAATAATAATGATAGTCTGTATTTGATTCAAAAACCATATGCCTGCTTCAGGATGACGTATTTAAATATAGATATTAAATACTTTCAAGGACTAAATAATGTATGTAAAATGCTCAACTTAATAATCATAATAAATTCTAAACATCATTAGCTATTTTTAATGATAGCTGTTCAGTACAACTGTGTTCTAAGAGCTTGAATGAGTTTTTAAAACATAACAACATGTTGTAATGACTTTTTGGATTTAAAATCATCTGCAGTCTTTTAAGTTAAATTTATAGATCAGAAAATAATCATGCTGGCATAGATTTATAGACTAGAGTAGAAAACAAATATTTGAAGTATATGCAATTACACTGGAAGACTGGTAAGTAAGGTATGAAACATAAAATTTCTATTGTGTGAGCAGTTTTCAGACATGTCCCAATATGACAAAATGGGCTTTTAATTTGAGTAGAAAAAAAGCAAAAATAGAATTGCTAGGAATCATATAAAACTCAAATTTTCCATCTGGTTTATGATTTTGTGTTCTATAAATTCTACTCCTGCTGGGTGATTAACCAAACTGACTTTTAGACTGAGTCACTAAACAAAACAAGAACCATATAAACAACCTGCTTTTAGTTAGTTATCTTTTTTTCTTGCAAATCGACTTTACTGAGGTGTACTTTACATACTCATAAATAAAATACACTCATTTGAGCTCTACTGTTTAATACGTTTTGCCAAACACTTATCTTTTTAAAATATGTATCTCTGTTTTCTCTATGTCTTTTACATAATCTCACAAAAGTTCCTTACAACAATTTTCTGGTTCATCCTTCAAATGTATTTGTAACACCTACCACCTACCCTTCTCCATATTTAACTTTACAAGGCAAACAATTAACTGCTTCGTGTTAATATAGGTTTGTTTGCATTTTTTAGAGTTTCATATAAATGAAATCATGCAGTATGTGTTATTTTTTTGTCTAACTTCTCTTACTCAATGTAATTATCTTGAAATGCATTGAGTCTACCAGTAGTTCATTTTCATTGCCAAATAGTATTCCACTGCATTGGTTTGCCACCATTTATAATATTTTACTGTATGGATATGCAACATGTCCTCATCACTTTCATGCTGAAGGACATTTAGGTTACCTGTATTTTTTTTTACTACAAGCTAAGCTGCTATAAATATTTTTGTATAAATTTTTGTGTGGGCATATGCCTTTGTTTCTCTTTGATTGGTTTTTAATTTTTCTGCACAGTGAATAATTATATTTTTGAATTTTTAATTGCCTATTTGATTTTTAAAACTAAATCTTAATTATCTAGTAAAAAAAACTCCAACTTGAAATTAATTTTATTAATCTGATTAAATAGCTATTTTTTAAAAAAATTTACACACAACAGAAGATTATTCTCTCAGTTCTGGAGGTTGGGAAGAAAAATATCAAGGCTCCAGCAAATACAGTGTCTAGTGAGGGCCTGGTCTCTGTTTCCAAGATGGTACCTTGAATGCTGGTTCCTCTGGAGCAGACAAATGCTGTGTTGTCATGAGGCAGAAGGAACAGATTTACCATCACCTCAAGACGTTTATAAAGCACTAATCTCATGCATGAGGGCTCATCCTAATGACTTACTCACTTCTTATAGGGCCCATTTCTTAATACTATCATCTTGGCAATTAAGTTTTTTTTTTCTTTTCTATTTTTATTGTACTTTGGGCTCTGGGGTACATGTGCACACCTGTACCCTGCAGGATTGTTGCATAGGTACATATATGCCATGGTGGTTTGCTGTCTCCATTCCCTCCACGCCCCCATTGCCTACATCAGGTATTTCTCCCTTTGTTATCCCTCCCCATCCTCTCCACCCCCCATTGTCCCTCCCCTCCCTTCCCCACCATTCCTCCATCTAGCCCTGTGAATGTTGTTCCCTTCCCTGTGCCCAAGTGTTATTGTTCATCACCTGCCTTTGAGTGAAAACATGTGGTATTTGGTTTTCTGTTCTTGTATCAGTTTGCTGAAAATGATCGTTTCTAGATTCATCCATGTCTCTACAAAGAACCCAAACTCCTCTTTTTTATGGCTGCATAGTATTCCATGGTGTAGATGTATCACATTTTCTTTGTCCACTCAATCACTGATGGGCATTTGGGTTGGTTCCAGGTCCTTGCTATCGAAAACAGTGCCACAATGAACATACATGTGCATGCGTCTTTATAATAGAATGATTTATAATCCTTTGGGTATATATCCAGTAATGGGATTGCTGGGTCAAATGGAATTTCTATTTCTAGATCCTTGAGGAATCACCACACTGTCTTCTACAATGGGTGAACTAATTTACACTCCCACCAACAGTGTAAAAGTGTTCCTTTTTCTCCACATCCTCTCCAGCATCTGTTGTCTCCAGATTTTTCAATGATTACCATTCTAACTGGCATGAGATGGTATCTCAACGTGGTTTTGATTTTCATTTATCTAATGATCAATGATGATGAGCAGTTTTTCATATGTTTGTTGGCCTCATATATGTCTTCTTTTGAAAAGTGTCTGTTCATATCCTTCACCCACTTTTGAATGGGTTTGTTTGTTTGTTTCTAGTAAATCTGCTTTAATTCTTTGTAGATTTTGGGTATTAGCCCTTTGTCAGATGGGTAGATTGCAAAACTTTTGACCATTCTGTTGATTGCCAGTTCACTCTAATGATTGTTTCTTTTGCTGTGCAGAAGCTCCTATGTTTAATTAGGTCCCATTTGTCTGTTTTGGCTTTTGTTGTCATTGCTTTTGGTGTTTTAGTCATGAAGTCCTTGCCTGTGCCTATGTCCTGAATGGTGTTGCCTAGGTTTTCTTCTAGGGTTTTTACAGTGTTAGTCCTTTTGTTTAAATCTTTAATGCATCTGGAGTTAATTTTTGTATAAGGTGTAAGGAAGGGGTTCAGTTTCAGCTTCCTGCATATGGCTAGCTAGTTCCCAACACCGTTTATTAAACAGAGAATCCTTTCCCCATTGCTTGTTTTTGTCTGGTTTGTCAAAGATCAGATGGTTGTAGATTTGTGGTGTTGCTTCCAAGGCCTCTGTTCTGTTCCACTGGTCTATATCTGTATTTTGGTACCAGTACCGTGCTGTTTTGATTACTGTAGCCTTGTAGTATAGTTTGAAGTCAGGTAGCATGATACCTCCAGCTTTGTTCTTTTTGCTTAGGATGGTCTTGGCTATGCAGGCTCTCTTTTGACTCCATATGACGTTTAAAGTGTTTCTTTTTTTTTCACACTTCTGTGAAGAAGGTCAATGCTAGCTTAGTGGGGATAGCTTGGAATCTATAAATTACTTTGGGCAGTATGGCCATTTTCACAATATTGATTCTTCCTAGCTATGAGCATGGAATGTTTCTCCATCTGTGTCCTTTCTTATTTCGTTGAGCAGTGGTTTGTAGTTCTCCTTGAAGAGATCTTTTACGTCCTTTGTGAGTTGCATTCCTAGGTATTTTATTCTCTTTGTAGCAATTGTGAATGTGAGTTCACTCTTGATTTGGCTCTCTGTCTGTTGTTGATGTATAGGAATGCTTGTAATTTCTGCACATTTATTTTGTATCCGGAGACTTTGCTGAAGTTGCTTATCAGCTTAAGGAGGTTTTGGATTGAGATGATGGGGTCTTCTAAATATATGATCATGTCATCTGCAAATAGGGACAATCTGACTTCTTCTTTTCCTAATTGAATGCCCTTTATTTCTTTTTCTTGCCTAATTGCTCTGGCTGGAACTTGCAATACTATATTGAATAGGAGTGGTTAGAAAGGGCATCCTTGTCTAGTGCCAGGTTTTAAAGGAAATGCTTCTAGTTTTTGCACATTCAGTATGATATTGGCTGTGGGTTTCTCACAAATAGCTTTTATTATTTTGAGATACATTCCATTGATACCTGTTTATTGAGAGATTTTAGCATAAAGGGCTGTTGAATTTTGTCAAAGGCCTTCTCTGCATCTATTGAGATAATCATGTGGTTTTCGTCTTTGGTTTTGTTTATGTGGTGGATTATGTTTATAGATTTGCTTATGTTGAACCAGCCTTGCATCGCTGAGATGAAGCCTACTTGATTGTGATGGATAAGCTTTTTGATGTGCTGTTGGATTCGGTTTGCCAGTATTTTATTGAAGATTTCTGCATCAATGTTCATCATGGATATTGTCCTGTAGTTTTCTTTTTAGTTGTGTTTCTGCCAGATTTTGGTATCAGGATGATGTTGGTCTCATAGAAAGGGTTAGGGAGGATTCCCTCTTTTTGTATTGTTTGGAATAGTTTCAACAGGAATGGTACCAGCTCCTCTTTGTACATCTGGTAGAATTTGGCTGTGAACCCGTCTGGACCTGGATGCTTTTTGGTTGGTAGGATATTAATCGTTGCCTCGACTTCAGACCTTGTTATTGGTCTATTCAGGGTTTTAGCTTCTTCCTGGCTTAGTCATGGGAGTGTGCAAGTATCCAGGAATTTATCCATTTCTTCTAGAGTTACTGGTTTATGTGCATAGAGCTGTTTGTAGTAATCTCTGATGGTAGTTTGTATTTCTGAGGAAATGATGGTGATCTCCCCTTTATCATTTTTTCATTGAATTTATCTGTTATTATCCTAGTAGTCAGGTTTTCTGTGTTTCTATTTTTCTATTATTTCTCTTAGTATAGTTCATATACATTATTGGTAATTCTTAATTGATAAATAATTTATATTATAAATTTTGTGATGCTGTTTTCTTATGGAGAAGGTAGACTTTGTTAAATTTACTGGAGTTAGCTCATACTGACTTAGGCCAAATGTGTGAATTTCTTCCCAAATCTATGTTCAGTTATGTCATATCATTAGCTTGAAATCAGCCTTATGGGAGTGTTTATATCATGTAAATCTATAACCATTACAAATCAGGATGTCTTTTAAAGAAATAGTTCTTTAAACAGTTACCAGTCCCCTAGTCACTTCATCCTCTTTTAAGAAACTGGTGAAAGGTCACCTTAATCTAATAAGATGCTTTGCCAACTTGAGAACTCATTGCAGCAGTTTTTGCCAAGTTTAATCTATTTTTAGTTTGTTTCAAGTCTTAAGGGTTAGATGCACTTCTCTTCTTAACACTGTGATAATGGAGAAAATACATAGTTTACTTTTGCAGATCATTGCTAATAGTTTGGATTGTTTGTTCATTTGTTTTTAGTGTTTTTTTTTTTTTTTTTAAATAATTGTTTACAAATTTATAAAGTGCTTCAAGTGAAAAATGGGCAGAGTTTTGCACCTGACTTCCTGACACTCCTAAGATGGTCTGAATGTCTGTGTCATCTCCAAATTTGTATGTTGGAACCTAATCATCAATTTGACAATATTAGGAGGTAGAGCTTTTGGGAGGTTATTAAATAGACCTCAGAGTCTACCAATTCAGAGCACTCGTAAACTGCATTAGTGCCCTAATTAAAGAGGCATCAGAGAGCTGCCATTTCTCCTTCCACTACCTGAGAGCACAACTAGAAGACACCATTTATGAACTAGAAAATAAGCCTCATCTGACACCAAACATTATAGGTGCCATGACCTTGGACTTCTCAGCTTCCAAAACTTTGACAAATAAATTTCTGTTGTTTATAAGCCCCCCAGTCTATAGTATTTTGCCCTAGCAGCTTAAATGGACTCAGACACCTCTCTCACTAAATTCTAACCACAGTTCAGGAATTAGAAATGGACCCAGTTCCAATTTTTGTCTTTCCAGCCCTTTGAGATTATCAATATTTCTCTGCCTTTTAGATGTTGTCCTTTGTCTCATTGTTTGGCAGGATTCAAAAATATTGTGGAATATTGGTTCACCTCCCTGAAGTTTCTGTCTCACCAAGATCTGCCTTGGTCACTTGAGTCATCTTTTTCTTGATTATTCTTTTGATATATAAATTTCCATTTATGTAAATTTTTTATTTGTTCTCTTTATTCTACTATAATTCACTTCATCATAGACATAAATAGAAGTCCTCTTATCTATAATTTTAAGGCAAATCTCTTTACTCTGAATATCATCAAGATTATATGGAAATACAATTAATTAAAAATAAATGTTTTTATAGTTTAAAACACATATATTTTAAATATCCTTGTTGCTAAATCCATCAGTCAATGCTCAGATCTCCTCTTACTTTTCTTAATACTAGCTTTGGAGCTTTTTATTTCTTTGAAATATTTTCTTCACTTTCATCCCAAGATAATATCCTTTCCTAGTTTTCTTATCATCTTACTTAACTTTCCAAATCAGTGTGATTCTCTAGAATATATTTATCTGAAATCTGTGAATATTTATATGCTCTGGGTGTGGTCTTCAGATCTCCTCTCTTTTCTATCTCCAGCAAGCCCTCTCCTTCAGACTAGAGACTTTTATATTTCAACGTGCACCCTGTGTTTCTACCTTAAAGATCTAGCTAATATTCAGTAATTGCTGTCATTTCCTTAGCATACAAAATTAACTTTGAAAGCATTTTTCTTCTCATTTTAGTGATGAATTTTAACCCACCATAAACTAGGTGCATCAGATTATGTGTAAATGTATTCTGGATTATATATGATATGTGTCACATGACAATATATCAGGAAAGTTGCAACAATATTGTTAACAAAATAAATGTGACCTTATAAAATGTCCTACCCCATTAATTTTGGTTCATGGCCTTTCGAGCGTATCACTAGGTCATCGTTATCTCTTCTTAAAAATTGTTCATAACTGCTTCAAGACAGAAACATGTGTTTCAAGTATCCAGATTTCCTAATGTATATTTTCTACAAATAAAATATTTCAGAAATAAGTGTTCACTCCAGTTACCATCTTTTGTAGAAATTCCATTTGCTTCATTTAATAGTCTTCAGTTATTTATCTATCTTAAGCTTTTCTCTCAATGTTTATAGGGTTCTCTAATTCTAGACTGCAAAAATGAATAAGTTCCAGTTAGTACTATCCATATATTTTAAGATTTTATATGTACAATAATTCCTTCTGGCAACTTTTGCCATTAAGGTTTGATAGCTACATTAGAAAGATAATGAGCTGAAAAGACAAAAAAATTCCCTGAGCTACCCTTTTTTATATTTAATAGTCAAATCCAGTGCTTACCAGGGACATGAAGAAGACAAAGGCAAGAAAAAAAAATCCATATTTATAATGTCTAAATTTTTAGCTAAGAATATTTGTTAAATTTAACAAAATTCTCTGTTTCAAGAAGTTTTGCTGCTTTTTCCTTAATCTTGAACAATTATCATCAGTGAAATCTGCCATCTCCATATAAAAATTTATATTCCTTAAGAATTTTCCCTAAACTCTGTAACAATAAACTCAATTACCTAGTTCTACATATTCCTAAATGTTAGGGAGGCTAATTACAATCTGTAGGTTTATAATTTAGAAATTTATTTTGGTTCCACATGAGTAAGAACAATTGGTTCTTATTTTAAAAACTATGATTATGTTTGCTTGAAATAGAGAAGCATATTAGTCTCTGTTCCTATCAGTACAGGGGACAGGGGAAATATTTATGTCAAGGCTATCATTTCTTACCTCTTGTTTTTATTTTCTTGGTGATTTGTAAAATGTTCTCTTTTTAACCAGTCCATCTGATTCCAGACTTTTTTTTTTCCTGCTTTCCATGTCCTTTTCCAGATCATTGAGACTGAATAGATTGTTTCTAGTTTCTGTGAATACAAATACTCAGACTGAGTTCTGTAAATGGCAGTATCCACAAGCAATCATTTCATGCAGCTCCCTAATGCTACATAGAATTATGCATAAAGTAGCATAGCAGCACTGTTCTATTTCAAATTTTTGTGAAAATATAGCAATACTCTTTTTAATATTTTACCCTAAGCTGTATTTTGTACATGGCTTACAGAAATCATTTAGATATTTTTGCTATTTATATAACCTTCCAATTTGGATTGTCCTCTTCGTGGACCTGGTTTTGTGGTTTGGGGCTTGATGCATTATTTCTACATGGCTTCCCCTTTGATGTGCACCACTAGGAGTATTCCATTGTTCCTTGACCAATGTTGTCTTCAGATTCTTGCCTAGGGTGATACAGATTCACAGCCTAATTCTACCAGACATCCAAAGAAGAATGGATACCAATTCTACTGAAACTATTTCAAAAGATGGAGAAGGAGGAATTTCTCCCTAGATAGACTGGATAAAGAAAATGTAGCACATATACACCATGGAATGCTATGCAGCCATAAAAAAGATTAGTTCATGTCCTTTTGCAGGGACATGGATGAAGCTGGGAAGCATCATTCTGAGCAAATTGACACAAGAACAGAAAACCAAACACTGCATGTTCTCACTCATAAGTGGGTGTTGAACAATGAGAACACATGGACACAGGGAGGGGAACATCACACACTGGGGCCTGTGGGAGTTGGGGGCGCTAGGGGAGGGATAGCAGGGGGTGGGAGATTGGGGAGGGATAAGATTAGGAGAAATACTTAATGTAGGTGACAGGGGGAGGTAAGGGATAAGATTAGGAGGAATACCTAATGTAGTTGACACCATGGCATGTGTATACTTATGTAACAATCCTGCACAATCTGCACATGTACCCCAGAACTTAAAGTATAATTAAAATAAAAAAAGAAAAAAGAAAAAAAGAAAACTATAGACTAATACCGCTAATGAAAATAGATGCAAAATCCTCAACAAAACACTAGAAAACTAAATCCAATAGCACATCAAAAAACATAATTCTCCATGATGAGGTGGTTTTCATCCCAGGGATGCTGTGATGTCTCAACAAACACAAGTCAATAAATGTGATTCATCCCATTTACAGAATTAAAAACAAAAACCACAGTTATCTCAATAGATAAAGAAAAAGCATTCAGTAAAATCCAGCATCCCTTCACAATGAAAATTTTCAACATAGAAGAAACATATCTCAAAATAATAAAACCCATGTATGTAAACATCTCTTCAAAAAACTTATATTCTTATATTTTGGTATATACCCAGCAGTGAGATTTCTGGATCTTATGGTGATTGTACTTTTAGTGTCTAAAGAATGTTCAGACTGTTCTCCAAAATGGCTTTACTACTTTATATTCCCACCAACAGCATATGAGGGCTCCCATTTCTCCTCATCTGCACCAGCATCCAATGTTTTTTGTGTGTTTTTGATAAAAGCCATTTTAACTGGAGTGTGATGATATCTCCTTGTCATTTTTATTTGCATTTCCCAGATGATTAATGATGCTAAGCCTTTTTTCATATACCCATTGGCCATTTGTATGTCATCTTCTAAGAAATGTCTGTTGAGATATTTTCATCATTTTTAAATTGGATCACTTGGCTTTTTGCAATTGAGTTGTTTGAGCTCCTGTTTATTAATCCCTTGGCAGCTGACTGTATTTTCTATATCCAATAATTTGTAAGCAAGAAATACATTTTCTATATGAATATTTATGAGCAAAATATAAGCCTTATTTCTCATTTAGGCATGTTTTTGCAATTCGTGTGTCCCTTGGCCTTTGCTTTCAAGATTATACTTTAAAAGAAGGAGTAACTATTGATGGCATGAGCCCTCTGTCAACTATTTTCAATATTTCATCATTAAAATTTTTCAAATATGGGGAAAACTTTAAAGAATATTACAATAAGTACTCAAACACAGCTTAGATTGTATTGTTAAAATATCTGCATTATCTGCATTGTCAAATCTGTCACTACAATGTGTTTATATTGTTCTAATAATTTCATTTTAATTTTGATTGTTTTAATTAATTCATATAATTCAGAGACAATTTTTTAGAATTTTTAGTAAAACATACATAGAATTAGATAAATCTTAAAAATTTATTTTCTGAGCTTTGACAAATGTATTCACTAATGTAACACTAAAATACACAACATTACAATCATCCAGAATGTACCCTCATGCCTCTTTACAGTGTGGCATGACATAAAGGCTAAGATTAATTTTATTTTCTGTCACATATGGATACTGAATTATTCCTGTAGTATTTGTTTAAAAGACTTTCCTTTTCCCATCAGATTGCCTTGGCATCATTATTTAAAATCAAATGAATATATCATTTGAATATATTTCTGGACTCCCTAGCCTCTTCAAATGATCTACGTGTTGCTCCTATGCCAATATCACATTGTCTTTATTATTGAAGCTTTATAGTAGGTCTTGAAATTATATAGTATAAGATTTTATAATATTGCTTTGGCATTTCTGTAATATATACATTTTAGAATCAACCAGTCAATTTCTATTTAAGAAGGCCTACTAGAATGTGACTGTAATTTTGTTGAATCTATTATAATATGTTGGAAAACTTACATCTCAACCATATTACATCTTCCAATCAATGAGCATACCTCTGTAAAAAATTTGGTTTCTTTTAAGATCTTCAGTATATTTGGTAGCATTTGGTATAGAAGTCTTTCACATACTTTTAAATTTTTCTGTATGTATGATTTTTATAGGTTTCTTATATAATCCGACTACTAACAGACAATATATCATGTATAAACTCAGTCATTTTAAATGTTTGGGATTTGTTTATGTTTTCCATATAGATTATCTTGATGAACATTCCATATGGATTTTAAAAGCTAACCAACAACAAGGTTAAGAAGGATGATTTATCATCCATGCTTGAGATTGTGGATTACCTTTGTGATGTTGTGTCTATAGAAATGTAAAATTTAAATGTGCACTGAAATGAGTGAAATGCAATTAAAAATAAAGAAAATATAAAGAATATTAAGCATAATGTTTCAAAAAAAATTGATGATATGAATTATTTATATTTATCTCATGTTATCATTTCCATTTTTTTCTGATGTATCTATTAAATGATAACTCATTTAACAAACATTTTTAAACAGATCTAGTATTGTCCATTCATTCTGACCAAATTTTGAAAAACAACTTAACATATGCCTAACTGTAAGTTTCTACAAAGTAATTGTTAAAGTATTGGTGGTGGTTGTGTCTAAAAATTAATTGATATAATGATTAACTGAAATATTCTCCTCAACTGAGAATTATGGCTTTATGGTTCCAGTATAACACAAAACCTTTAATGTTTGGACTATGATGGTTAAGAGTTCAAAAAAGAAATAGTTTGACTTACACAAATAGAAGTTCTTCATTATTTTATTTATTTACATAAAAAATATTCTTTCAGATCATAAACCGAAAATATTCCAGCCTCCCAAAATGTCCTTCTGCATACCACTTTTGATATAGGATTAATGGATTTATATACTCACCCATGATTATTGTATCTTAGGTTAAATATTCATGCTGTAGATCTTTCCAATTTTCTTTTTATGTGCTATGTGTTGGCAACCTAATGTTACATTTCCAGGACTCACAGTTCTTTCTTTGGACCATGTAGCAGTGATAAAATAAAAAAAATAAGTGCCATGATATACATTTAGAAAAGCATTGGATTGAACCCAGAAAAAAGTCGAATACTAACTTTGGTTCTAATCAACATGTGATCTTGGTTGAGATGAATATTTCAGGTATTTTGTTTTCGCAATGGAGGTTAATAGAATGTTTTTAAATGTTTTAAAGATTATATAACGTGATACATATGAAAGTCTCTATGTCAAAAATAACAGAGCATAGTAATCTGTGGGGAATCCACGAGCCCCACACATTGGTCAACAGAATGTAGTAAGCCAGCCCTATATCACACATGGGTACTCTGAGTTGGGTGGTGACAAAGACAGACAGATTAAGAGTGGGACCAGAAGGCCATCACTCATTATTTTGGAGGAGACAGTGAAGGCCCGGAGCTCTGATCATCCACTCTATTTATTGGTTACAATCACTTTGATCTACAGAGTAGGGGTGGAGTAATGGTGGAGAAAGGGTGATGGTGGAGTGAATCAGTGAGCTGGAACTGAATCAGTGAACTATAACTGGTGTGTCATTCTAAGGATTAATATCAGTGGTGGTTTGGGAGTTTCACAAAACAAGAATATGTGGTTCTCTTTAGCTTATTATCTATGCACAGCTGATGGAATGCAAACCTTACAAGGAGCCTACAAGTCTGGCTATGCCTTAGTGCTACAAAGGGGTTTTACATCCTTGAGCACAATGTTTATGGTAAAAGAGCCCAGGTCACCCTGCACTGGAACATGAGGCATGAAGAGGCCTTCCTCCTCAGAGGACTCCTGTGGCTTTCCATGGTTTTTTGTTCCTTGTTTATATGTTACTTACAACCAATTTATGTAGGCACTCTGTAGGTCCTTTCTCCTTTGCTGCTTTTCCCAACAATAATCCTTTTCTCAATAAAGGTCATATTATTTTAGGCTACTATTGTGGGTTAATTCTGAAATTATATCAATGGGCTAGATAACTAATTATTTAAGCATTCTGTAACACATTTAAAGGAGTTCTGCCACTGACACATATCATTTCCAGACAAGTAGAGAAACGGAAACTTTCAGAACACAAGGGTGATGGCTGCTAATTTATTTGTACTTTAGCCTTTATATATTCACTATACTAGAGAAATTAATGTTATTCTAATACCTTGAAATAGTAAATTTTTCCCTCTAAATTGATATGACAAGATTTCTTAAGAGCTGGAAAGAATAGTTTGTCTTTTTCACTTTCTTGCCCTTATTCTTAATGACTAGAAATTTATCTATCAACATAAATAAAAGAGGACCTTATTGAAAAAAAATTGTTACTCTGTGTTTTTAAAATTTCTTTCTTTCTTTCTTTCTTTCTTTCAATAAGGTCTTTATTATGATGTAGGTGTGTGTGTGCAAGTGTGTGTACATGCATATGTATATATGTTATATGTATATATGTTATATGTATATATAATGCATTTGTATACATATGTAAATACACAGAGATATTAGTATTAAATATATTCCACTAGAAGAAATTGACTTATTTGAAGAAGTGAGTCATCTTAAGATTTATGCTGTTATAACCTATATTCTTATTTGTATAAATTACTGATGAACAAAAGTTATATCCATGAATCATCTCTCCTGTCCAGTGAAATTTTTGACATTGTTTAATGTACTAATATTTGGGGAAAACATTTCTGTTCTACATTTTTCTAGTTTAAAAAATATTAATTCTAAAAGTAGTATTTTTGTACTAAAAGAGTTACATGTTAGACCTATACATTTAATGACTCTCAGTAAGACACCAGGACTAATATTAAAAACAATAACTCATTTGGATCAAAATAATATAAAATACTTATTAAAGCCAAAAGTCTATGTACTTGACAGAAACAAGCATCCATAATTCAGTGTAAGAATTATTACTCTTAAATATATTTGTTGTAGTGTAGTCATGACTCCAGTGTACTAAACCTCTGAAAATAATCTCTACCTAAATACCACAGAGGTTGATATTATTTGGAATGTGCTCTTGCCTAGCTCTGCATATTTTAACTTACTATATTGTTAAAACCTATGAGTAAACTTTTTTCTTCTTCCTATAGTTAACATAAGTACATGGAAATGACAGCAAGGGAGAAAACTCATGAAAATAAAAAAGCTAGCCCTAAAAGGATAGGATTTTAAGCAAATCAACAGCATACAATGGCCAGAATAAACTAACTACAGAAATAACACTGATTATTTGTAAGGAAACATGTGCCTTAAATTATTTGTAAACTCTCCAGTTTTTAAAAGATCATTAGAGTATAGGGAGGGAAGTATGCTGATATAAATTTACAGCTGGTGAAGGATCAGATGCACCATGGGTCTTTGTGAAATGACTAACAATCCCTTGATTTGTTAGGTAATGCTAGGTTATGTTGTGATATATTATGAAATCTCACAAGCTTCACACAGTAAAATTTGTGTTTTAACATCCCAAATCAGTTGTGAGGTTAATGGCTCTACCTCTCGAGTGCAATACTCCAAGCTCTCACATGTGGCTTTGCCATTTCATCCTATGGCCTTTACATTTGCCTCCAAGAAGACAAAGAAATGTGAACAGACCTATTTATACCTTTATGATTTCATCCTAAAGTGACTCCTGGCATTTCTACTCAAATGCATTGAAAGAACAAGTTACACAGTTCCAAACTAATTGCAAGAGTAGCTCTGTGATGTTAAAGGCTATTTAGTGATCACTAATAGTCTTAGACACATATTGTGTATTATGTTACCATTATTGTTGTTGTTATGAGTGTAGCTTTAAAAAATAAAAAATTCACCCTCATGAAACATCCCTCTATGCCCATTTGGCTCCCATGTGTCTTTTCTACTAGGCAAGTCATCACACACAGGTATGTTTGTCTGATTGGTGGGTCTATCACCATTAAAAAATAATAGTAAGTCCATCTCTTGTGACTTTGGTTAGTGTGAATTATCTTCTAGCCACCTATTAACTCACTGGCATGCACTTAAGTCTAAAAAACAGAAAAAATTCCAATCTAAGAACCTGAGTCTGTGGTTGAGTAAAACCACCTTACTACGTAAGGCATTGTAAAATAAAAACTCACATATCCTCACAGTTTTCTTCATAAATTGTCTATGAATTCAATAGTATATGATATGCTATACTCAAAATGGTGTTACAGAACCCTCAAAGTCAATGTTCATTAATTATTCATATGTTTACAAATTTTTTTTTGAAAACAATTTCATTCATCTCATCTTGAAAACATAATTCCACCTAAAACTTGGCATTATTTATTTGGATACAACCAACTGAGGCCCAAACTTGATTATCTTTACAGATAAGTGAATAATTGGTTACATATTGTATTGGGGATACAGCAACTATTAAAAAATAATTTCATTTATCTGGCCTTAGGAGCCCATTTTTATAGCTTACTAGTAAAAATCCCCAGATTGTTTTCTAGCCTTTTTTTTCATGCTTAATATAGAGGTGTATGATTTTATGGTAGTGAATTTAAAGTCAACAGAAAGCATATAAAATATTCCCAAACATGTTAAAGTGATAGATGCTTTTACAGTAAATTTAAGCTAGTCTTCTTACTATTTAGTCTTTTTTTTAACCTTTTAAATGCTTGTTAAAGTATATATTAAATTTGATGCCAGGCACTAGGCAACTGTGATAAGTTTTTACAAGTTTATAATAAAAACCAATGATAAAATGTCCTATATATAAGTAGGTAGTGGACACTTGTCACTTATTTGTAATTATATTAAAATATAATTTTATATATAGTCCAGAGAGCAATAATAATTTTAATGCAAAAGTGTAAATACAACCTAGAAGTTGCTTTTGGTTTTTAATGCAACAGATTGTTGAAAGAATCCCTGATTGAGAAAAGCTTCTGTAGCTAACATAATTGTTGTTCTAGCTCACATTTATTGTGGATATATTATGTATCAGTCACTAGACTAAAACCTTTCTGAGCATTAACTTATTTCATATACTGGACTTTCCATATAATACATAAAGAGAAGTAATCGTATACTCACAGCAATGTATGTATTATGAGCATGTATATTTCTGTCTTAAAACTACCATAGACTGGCTTATAAAGATTAGAAATGTATTTCTCACAGTTCTTGAGCCTAGGAATTCCATGAATTTGTTATTTACTAGAAGCCACTAGTAGATCTGATGTCTTGTGAGGGCCTGCTTCTTGGTTCATACACCAGGCAGAATGAGTGAGTGGTGTCTCTTGGGCCTTTTATAAGGGCCTCTTATTTTTGGAATTGAGCAAAAAAAGTAGCAGTATACTGGGCAGTGTTGAGTGCTAATTTGAAATTATGATATTAAACTTATTTCCAAATACTCAAATATTCTAATATTTAAATATTAGATTAGTTGGTATCACTATAAGTTTAGGAACAACTCTTGGCTGATAGGGTGCCTACTCATCTGAAGTGATATATTGGAAATAGTCAAGGTTAGGGTGAAATTAAAATGTAAAGGAAAAGATGTTCATAAATGGATGACTTTTATGAGGTCTCTCCTTTCATGACCTGATCACCTTGCTAAAGACCCTTTTGTGTTAAGATTTTAACATATGCATTTGTTAGTTTGGGTATAAAAACTTTCAGTTTATAGCAACTTACTAGCTGCATGACCATCCTCTTAAGCTACTCTGCCATTAACAGCTACCATTAACCACTCCTCAGTGACAATTAAGCAGATCTCTTACACACTTTTTCAAGATTTTGGTTTAAATCATCTGAACTCACTTTTATATCACATATAGCAATTTCACATAGAACCCAATGAATGAAAGAGATGAGAGTTCTGACAGAAATCAACTTCTTTTTGCCTGCTGTCGTGGCTTCTGTCCAACTGCTTGAAAATGAATAGTTAGAATACTGATTACATTAATTCCAAGAAGGAACTTTAGTGAATTCTCCCTTTTTAAAGAAAGTAGAGAATAATGTTTTTCTGCTGAAAACAACTTAACCCTGCTAACAGAGAAAAATAAAATAGCATAGAAATTAACTGCAGATACTTTTTTGATGATTCATTCAACTTTCTGACAGCCAAATTGATATGGCTTTACAAGACCCTGTGGCTAAGAAAATGAGTTTATTTTTATTTTTTTTATTTTTTAAAATATTGAAACACAAATGATTTAATTTAAATGTATTTACTTCACTGTATTTTGCTTAATAGAAGATAAAAATTACAAGTAGTTTTACTTATTTCAAGATCCCTTGAAGACGTGATGTTTCATCAAAATGTATAAATAAAAAGCTATAATTTTCTAACAGGCTTGAAAGTAGTCTCTAAAGCTACATTTGAAAACAGTAGCTGAAATAAAATTTTAAACACAGTTTGAAATAACATGAAACCTGTCTTTTACAAAATTTACGATTTTTGTGGCCTGTTATCTGATATTTTCATTTAAAGTATTATCTCCTGAATATATTGGCTAATACAAAATGTTAAAAGAACTAAAGTAATCATTATAGTATCATAAAATCATTTTAATATTTTCAGTTAAGATTTCCAAAGCTATAATTTTAATAATATTTTCATTCTTTTATGAACATGTTTTCCTTTATATTTTAATAGGACCCTAACCCTGACTATTCCCAATATATTACTTTAGATAAGTAAGGACCCTTGCAGCCAAGGGTTGTTAGAGAAATGCTCAAATATTCTAACATTTAAATATTAGCATAGTTGGTACTACTATAATTTTATAATCATAATTTCAAATTAGCACTCAACACTGCCCAGGATACTGCTACTTTTTTTGTTCAATTCAATCTTCCACTCTCCACAGAAGTGGTTCACAAGGTGTGGTCCATGGAGAAGCAGGGACTTCATCAATGTGGAGTTTGTTATGAATACAAATTATTGGCCTCACCTGGACCTAGTAAATAACAAATTCTGGCCTTTAAGCTTAGCAAGCTGTGCTTTAATTCTCTTATGTTTGTTTTCATGTCTATCCCTTCTACTCTCTTAGTAAATTTATCCTTTTAGATATTCTTATTCTCTTACGTAATCAACTTCTTCCCCCTGCATCTGCATATTTGCTATTGGCTTTTGCACATTTTCTCTTTTCTTTTATTAAAAAAGTAACAAGTATTCTCCTTCCAAAAGCAAACTTTAATACTTACTGTTTCCGTTCTTTCATCTCTTATTCATTATTCAACCTAATAAAGTCTGACTCCCATCCTCATCAAGCTATGAAACTATTCTTCAGTCTCACTAATAAGGCTCACGTCAGCATCAAGGGTAATTTTTAATTTTCTCAATTTCCTGTCAATAGTTGCCTGTTCTTTCTTGATATCATTCTGCCTTTCATTTTTTAATTTTTAGGTGACTTTAAAGGGAAATGTTAAGAAAGGATTGGACATCTCTGGGTCTCATTATGGAGATAGCAGTCCAAAAATTAACTATAGCTTTTTGAGTCATTTGCATGTCTTTGGTAATTGAGGCTATGTGTGTGTGTGATTGCCTAAGGAGGAAATATAGAATGAAATGAGAAGACTATTAACTTGAACTATAAATTGTGAGTCATCTGTATGTTTGTGGTAATTGGAGCTATGTGTGTATGAGATTGCAGAAATTACAGGCTGAGATGGAAAGAATCCTAAGAACCAAAAAGTAAAGATGCTTAAAATGAGTATCTGGGTAAAGAAAACTAAACCTAAAATTTTCTTTAGTGAGCTCTTTGTCCTGAACCCAGCTGCTCAATTTTGGAACCTAGGCATTTCAAAATCAAATGACTAAAAGCAAATTTGTGATCTTCCCTTCCAAACCTGGCACTTGTCTAGTTTTCTTTTTTTTTTCCCCAACGTTTTTTTAGATTCAGGAGGTACATGTGGAGGCTTTTTTTACCTTGATATATTATGTGATGCTGCAGCTTGTATTATAAATGGTCACCAGGTACTGAGCATAGTACCAAATAATTTTCAACCCTTGACCTGCTTCCTCCTTTCCCCCTCTAGTATTCTCCAGTTGCTGTTATTGTCATCTTTATGTCCATGAAGATGTTTCACATTGTTTAGTTCCCACTTGTAAGTGAGGACATGCAGTATTTGGTTTTCTGTTTCTGCATTAGTGCATTTAGATTAATGGCCTCTGACCACATTCACATTGCTGCAAAGAACATGATCATGTTCTTTTTGATTGTATACTATTCCACGGTATACACGTACCACATTTCCTTTCTCCAGTCCATCATTGATGAGCACCTGGGTTGGTTCCATCTCTTTGCTATTGTCCATAGTGCTGTGATAAACATATGGGTGCATTTGTCTTTTTGGTAGAACAATTTATTTTCCTTTGGGCACATACCTAGTAATGGGATTGCTGTGTCAAATGACAGCTCAAGGTTTAGTTATTTGAGAAATCTGCTAACTGCCTTCCTCAGTGGCTCAACTAATTTACATTTCCACAACAGTGTGTAAGTGTTCTCTCTTCTTGGCAGCCTCACCGGCGTCTTTTGATTTTGACTTTTAAATAACAGCCACTCTGACTGGTGTGAGTTGGTATCTCATTGCGGTTTTGATTTGCATCTCTCTGATGATTAGTGATGTGAAGCTTTTTTCTAAATAGCAAAATGACACTATTAACTCTTTTTCAGAAGCCAGACATCTAGTTGTCATTATATTGCCTGGCTGCCTGACACTTCTTAGAGATAATTTATTATGAATATCTGGGCTGTTTGACTGGAATACTTCTCAAAGCAATCCCTTCTCTCCATGTTTACTACTATCACTCACATGAAGGACAGTAAAGTCATTCATTTGGGGTCACTTATAAAGTGTCTCTCCATTAATTCTTCATATATTCATATAACAGATTGTATATTCTGAGTGCAAGTCTTATCATGCAATCTTTTGGCTTAAAGTATGTTAATGGCTTCCATTACACTTCAAATAAAGACCAAAATCAATTCATATGACAAAACTTCACAGTCTGGACTGTACTTTTCTTTATAGTCTCTTCTTATTCTCTGTTTCTTTCTTTCTCTTAATTTCAACCATACTGTCTTTATTTTACCCTCATAAATTCTCATTCTACCTTATTCATAAGTTTTTTTTTTTTTTTTCTCAGAGGACTCTCTGGGGTATAACAAAACAATATGTCTTCTTCTTTAGCTAATCCCCTTATTTCCTTTAGGTCTCCACTCAGTTCCAAAATAATAATATGTGACTTGCCAAATAGTATTTACAACATGAGCATTTTTCCTGCTTCAAATCATTTGAATAATATGTAGGTTTTATAAAATTAGATTATACCTGTATCCAAGCACTTTGATTTAGGAATTACAGGAAATTATGAATATAGATTACATTTTCACTTCATCTGCTTTATATGTTATATATAAAATTTGGTACATATAAGATTTTATTGATACAGCTTTTACACATTTATTCACACTGGGGTTGAACTCGTTGCTTATATTTTCCTTTCATATATTTCTAGGTACAAGTTTTATAAAGTAAGCACTACACAATTTTGTTTCCAATATGTTATCTGTCTTACAGGGATACAGTAACATTTTGTAGCACAAGCAAATATATTTGACAAATTGTCCGGAAAATAGAATGTGCTAAACATTTGGAAATTTTACTATTTTAAACCACGTAATAGCTGTATTCTATGCTGAATAAAATAATATTTTTTAAGAAGTTTGTCCTTAAAAATATTTAGGTAATATCGTCACATAATGGAATAGTCCTCATCAAAGGGTAAAATTACATCATTGAAAGTAGTCATTGATTGAGCAATTCTTAAGAACAAAAGATATGCAACATTCAAACAGATAAAATTGATGTAACACAGTTCTTGTCATGAAAGCATATATTCACCTGCATTGGACACTATTACCTCCTATTTTAGAGACAGTATAAATTAATATTGTTAATGTTGCTATATGTTTTTTTTCTGCAAAAATCCTGAAGCCTGGGAATGATGTAATTTCTAGAATCCAAACATTGAGGTCAGTCCACTGTGTTAACTGGCATGAGAGAAGAATTTTTTAAAAGGCAAAGCTGTAAAAACCTGCTCTGTGAATTTCTTATCTTTATGCCATATTTCTCTCTAAATGATCTCTTATATCTTCATGAATGATTGCTTCGGTTACATCTCTTGATTTCACATTTCCCATGCTCCAGATGCATATGTGTGTGTACATATTGAAAATCAACTCCAGGATATCTTGCCAATAACTCAAAAGAATATGTCAAAATATTATTTCCCTGAATATCAACTTATTCACTATTATTGGTATTATTTAAGGTTGTCTTAGTATAATCTAGATATCATTCTTAAAACTTTTCTTTCCCCTTTTCAATGATTTAATTTTCATAAGTCCTATCAATATTAACACCAGACACATAGGTGGAGAAAACCACTTCTGCAATACTCTTCTGCAATAGAATTGCTCTTCTGCAGTACTATTACCACTATAATAGCTAAGTCCTATGTAATGTCTCTCCCGATATAATCCGATGTTTAAAACATGGCTCTCTTGCTTCTGCTCTGTGCTGTCTTATATCATCAATACCATTAGCTTTATTAAAAAATCCATTACACTATCTTACGTGAAGCCTCTGATGGATTTTCATTTGTTAAATTTAAACTCATAGTTTGTCAAAGAAATTTAAAAGAGATACTAATCCAGTCTTCTGTAAACTGTAAAACATAGACTCAAGACATCACTTTGAAACCTACCTCCTACACATTTCATGTTCATTTGATTCTGTAAATCTAAGTGTTTCACTGACTTAATAAACTTTATTAGCTTCATTAAACATGCCGGTAGTTTCCTTTGTCCTCGATGAAGAAACTAGTTCTTTACGTAACCAATCCTCTCTCCATTTTCTTTAAAACAAAACAAAACAAAGCAACAATTTTGTTAAGCTATTCCAGGGGTGGTAACTGCTAACAACATTGCACTTGTTTTCTCTTATTGGTGTCCATCAGTCAACGTGGTCCCATTCTCTTCCCAAAAATGAATTTACCAAAGCCATGTAAATGTCTTTGGTATTTACTCACTTCTGGCCAGTGCATTGGGAAGGACTGCTAAGAACTCATGGGGAAGGATTCTCTACTGCTAAGAAAGATATTGAGGCAGAGCAAACAACTTCCATCTCTAGATATGAGTGTGTTTTCACTTCAACTGCTTTACACATGGTATTACTTAAAGGAATTTTGTACATGTGGCTTCGTAGTCTCTCTCTCTCTATTTTTTCCCACGGTGAGACTGGAGCAACACTCTTTAATTTTGTTTGCACATATTTCTAGATGTATATTTTAACTTTTAAATACACATTTTGACATTTGTTTTACATATTGTTTTACATGTCATCTGTCTTAAAGGAATACCATAAAAATCTGTGTTTTCCTGTCTCTGGATGTTGTTATGCTTGAAAAGGATGCCCAAAACTGCCTGAGAATGACACTGAGCCTGGCATACACTCTTATTAGCATAATTTAATTTCTTTTACATAGTTAATTTTCTATTACTTAGAGCCAAGAGCATTCCAGTATCTTCTTAGTAAACAAATCTGACTCAATCAGAGTCTTGGTTTCCCTCCTCCCACATGACGCTATTATTGAATAATAGAGTTTCTCACCAGTCTTTGTGTTAGTCTTCCTTGATATATTACACAATGACTGATTATTTTTCTCCTTATATACTTCATGACTCTCACTAATTTTTTCCAGATGTATTCCAGGTAACTCTTTTTATCCCCCTGTGAAACTACTCTTGTCCCAGGCAGGTAGTTTTCACTTTTTTAATTGCAATTCACCAGCAAAGGTTTTATACTTCTTTATTCACAGTCACTATGTTCTATTTTCTTTATCTTTTTTTTTTTTTTTTTGGCATTTTAAAGACATTTATTTTAATCTATCTGCCATGCCAGGATTTGACATTTTGAGGTACAGTGGACATTTAGTCAATATTTGCATAATTATTAATTTAAAAGAAAGTGAATATTTAGAAAATTATTAAATATGTACTAATACAAGTCTCATGTTTAATTACTCTAAAAATGTTTGTATGCTGTCTCAACAAACTAAGTACTCAGAAAAGAATGACTATGGCTTTAAAAAATGTCTCCACCAAATGAGGTAAAACCTTCTAATAAGAAATGCTCTTACAATTGCTGACTTTTTGAAAGAGGACAAGAACTGTTATTTGAGAATAGAGCTATAAAGGGACGAGTTAATGTTCCAGTGAAAATTCCTGGGAGGCTGATACAGTCCATTAAAATGAGGGGTATTTGGTCACTTCACTGAGTTACTTTAGAGAAAACCTAAGGTCTTAAGGAGTTTTTTGGAAGTTTTTAGGAAATACCAAGGATCACACAATGCTGTTTAAGAATGAATTATAACTTTTTTATATAAAGCTGTTACGTATTTTTCATAACACATAAGAGATTGTCAATATTTACATATTCATTTCTTTTACCTAAAATTCTGGAATAGAAAGTTAAACTTTCTATGATAGATAATTGTTAGTAAAAGAAAGGCATGTTACAAGCTATAAAATATTTGTTTTTTAGTGCATTTTTATATTATCTTACTATAAAGTCAAATAATAATTATTACATTAATATTTTCATAGTTAAAAATCAAACTCCCTTAACTCTAATAACTAAAACGTGTATAGTTTTTTAAAAAGTATTACTGCTGTTGTTTTAAGAGATGAGGTATTGCTATGTTGTCCAGGCTAGTTTCAAACTACTGGCCTCAGGTGGTCCTTCCACCTCAGTCTCCTGAGTAGTCGAGATTATAGGCATGAACCACCATGCCAGGCTCCTAAAAGCATATACAATCTTAAATCCTAAGAGATAGCCATTGTGCTCATTTCATTGTTAAGTAAATATACACAATAAATGAAGAAAATGTATTATTTCTAAAATAAGTCACTATCCAGAGTGCTACTAGAGTATGCAAATATTTATGAAATATAGTCCCTAGTATTACATAATGTGTGAGTGGGAATTAAAACAAAACACAAAATTGATGAATAATTCTAATCACTATATAATAATTGTGAAACAACATGATTGCAGTCAGAATAGAATCTTAAGAGTGCAAATACTCATTTGTTCTATTATAAAGACACATGCACACGTATGTTCATTGCAGCACCATTTACAATAGCAGAGACCTGGAACCAACCCAAATGCCCGATGATAGACTGGACAAGGAAAATGTGGCACATATATGCCATGGAATACTATGCAGTCGTAAAAAATGATGAGTTCATGTCCTTTGTAGATTCACTCACATGGATAAATCTGGAAACCATCATTCTCAGCAAACTGACACAAGAACAGAAAATCAAACACTGCATGTTTTCAATCATAGGTGGGTGTTGAACAATGAGAACACATGGACACAGGGAGAGAAGCATCACACATTCGGGTCTGTTAGGGGGTTAAGGGAGGGATAGAGGGGGATGGGGAGGTTGAGGAGGGTTAACATAGGAAGAAATGCCAGATATGGGTGATGGAGGGAATGGAGGCAGCAAACCATATTGCCATGTATGTACCTATGCAACAATCCTGCATGATCTGCACATGTACCCCAGAACCTAAAGTACAATAAAATTTTCTTTTTAAAAAAAGAGTATAAATACTCAATTACAATTTTTCTTTTGTCATCTGGGCTTCCTATTCAAATACACTATGGATGCATACCGTACAAATGATACATCAATACGTATCAAGGTGATACATATTGTTTTATTGTTTCAGATAGTAGGTGAGCATACTCATTTTTTTAGGAATAGTCATGCAAATGATGATATATCTGTAACATCAAGTTAATTATATGTTTTTTGTTTTAATTTAGTTTCCAAGTACATGGATAGTCTTTAAAATATTTTACAGATTTTCTGTTTTTCTTTGTTCTACTACTCACCTTTAATTTCCCCCTTCTCCCTTAGATAACAACTTGCTCTGCAATTTGTTAATATAGAGCAATGTTGTGGCAGAGTTGAAAGCACACACATACACACGTTGAAATGATATGTAATGTTCAGATCTACATTGTGTATATGCAATGATTATATGACATACCATATACATGCAATATATGCATATAATACATAAATATATATGTATGTTTATCCACGTATGCATATATATATCTAAAGTAGTGTCCCCTAATCCATGTAACATAATCATTACATACCACATATATGCAATATGTGTATATAATACATAAATATATATGTATGTTTATCCACGTATGCATATATATCTAAAGTAGTGTCCCCTAATCCATGTAACATAATCATTACATACCACATATATGCAATATGTGCATATAATACATAAATATATATGTATGTTTATCCACGTATGCATATATATATCTAAAGTAGTGTCCCCTAATCCATGTAACATAATCATTACATACCACATATATGCAATATGTGTATATAATACATAAATATATATGTATGTTTATCCACGTATGCATATATATCTAAAGTAGTGTCCCCTAATCCATGTAACATAATCATTACATACCACATATATGCAATATGTGCATATAATACATAAATATATATGTATGTTTATCCATGTATGCATATATATATCTAAAGTAGTGTCCCCTAATCCATGTAACATAATCATTACATACCACATATATGCAATATGTGCATATAATACATAAATATATATGTATGTTTATCCACGTATGCATATATATCTAAAGTAGTGTCCCCAATCCATGTAATATAATCATTACATACCACATATATGCAATATGTGCATATAATACATAAATATATATGTATGTTTATCCACGTATGCATATATATCTCTAAAGTAGTGTCCCCTAATCCATGTAATATAATCATTACATACCACATATATGCAATATGTGCATATAATACATAAATATATATGTATGTTTATCCACGTATGCATATATATATCTAAAGTAGTGTCCCCTAATCCATGTAATATAATCATTACATACCACATATATGCAATATGTGTATATAATACATAAATATATATGTATGTTTATCCACATATGCATATATATCTCTAAAGTAGTGTCCCCTAATCCATGTAACATAATCATTACGTACCACATATATGCAATATGTGCATATAATACATAAATATATATGTATGTTTATCCACGTATGCATATATATCTCTAAAGTAGTGTCCCCTAATCCATGTAATATAATCATTACATACCACATATATGCAATATGTGTATATAATACATAAATATATATGTATGTTTATCCATGTATGCATATATATCCAAAGTAGTGTCCCCTAATCCATGTAATATAATCATTACATACCACATATATGCAATATGTGTATATAATACATAAATATATATGTATGTTTATCCACGTATGCATATATATATCTAAAGTAGTGCCCCCA
The DNA here is from genome assembly GCF_030222135.1 of Aotus nancymaae. Taxonomy (NCBI): domain Eukaryota; kingdom Metazoa; phylum Chordata; class Mammalia; order Primates; family Aotidae; genus Aotus; species Aotus nancymaae. Next base: position 77,477,311 of record NW_026988425.1, read on the forward strand.
ATCCATGTAATATAATCATTACATACCACATATATGCAATATGTGTATATAATACATAAATATATATGTATGTTTATCCATGTATGCATATATATATCTAAAGTAGCGTCCCCTAATCCATGGGGGATATGTTCCAAGACACCCAGTGGATGCCTGAAACCATGAATAGTATTGAACCCTATACATACTCTCCATTTCCTACACATACGTAACATGATAAATTTTAACTTATAAATGAGGCATAGTAAGATATTAGCAAAAATCACTACTCATAAAATAGAAAAATTATAGCAATATACTATAATAAAAGTTATGTGAATGTGGTCTCTATTTTTCTCTCTGAAAATATCTTATTTTGCTGTACTCATCATTCTTGTGATTTGTCAATGTGATAACTGAGATGACTACTAACTACAGGGTGGGTTGTGTATACAGCATGGATTCTCTGGAGAAAGAGATGATTCACGTCCAGATAGGACAAAGCAGGATGGCATGAAATTTCATCACATTACTCAGAACAGGGCACAATTTAAAACTTATGAATTCTTTATTTCTATTATACATTCTTCCATTTATTTAACATTTTTGATAGTGGTTGAGTGTGGCTAACTGAAATCACGGAAAGTGAAACTGTGACTAAGGATAGATTTATGTTCTTATATATATTTAATAATTGTGCTTTATTGGTTAGAATCATCTTTCTAAATATTAATACCATTGTATTAATATATAGTCCATGAGGACAGAATCTATGGGTTTTACTATTTATATATGCTGGAGATCATGCATTTTAGTACTGCTGAATATATTACAGATACTCATTGAATATTAGTTTAATTGGAAGGAGACATTATTGCTACAAGTATTTGTTAAACACTGAACAAAAAAATAAACAACAGATTCAGGCACAGCCCTTGTCTCATACAAGTGGGTTAAGTTTTGTCTTTTCATGGGTTATAAAGGGATTTTAGAACGCCCTTCTATGAAAAAGATTTATCTTGTTTTTCTCCCAGAAGAAATAAGGGTAGAAAATATAGATCTATTGAAGAATCTGATTAGAGCAATTTTTTAACCAATTTTCTTTTTTTTCCTCAGAGACAGTGTCTTGCTTTGTTGCCTAAGCAGGCAGGAGTGCAGTGGAGCAATGAAGACTTACTGCAGCCTTGACTTCCCAGGGTGAAGCAATCATCTCGCCTCAGCCTCCTGAGTAGCTGGGACTACAAGTGTGCACCACCACAGCAGGTTAGTTTTTATTTTATCTTATTTTTTTGTAGAGACAATGTCTTGCTTTGTTGCCTAGGCTTATCTCAAACTTTTACACTTCAAGCAGTTCTCCCATCTGGTCCTCTCAATGTGTTGGGATTACAGGCGTGAGACACTAGGATTGGCCACCAACAAAATTTTGATAGCAAGAGTGATTTGGGAAATGTAGAGAATATCTAAAAGATCTGAATTTAAATATACACAGACAATATTACCTGTGAGAATATATTGCTTTATACATATGAAATTATACTAGTAGTCTTCTTATTTTGTTTTTTGATATAGTAATTAGTTAGCCAATGGGAAATATCCTTTCAGCCTAAGCCTTCTTATTACCAGTAGGATCCTACAGTAAACATGCCCACCTTGATTTTGGCAATTAACTATGTTACTTGGCCTCTGCTACTCTGGTAATCTATGCTGGCAATGAAAATTAGAAAACCCCTCTTTAGGCGGCATCTCAAATGGTTCTATCTCGCTTACAAATAGAGCAATTATGGGGCTTTCAAGGAAGTATGTGCTCCTTTCACTAATTAATTTTTAATGCCTAATGTAGGGAATGTCTCTGTATTTTCTAATAGAATATAGTGAGAATGCAAATCATACATCATAACTCCCACATTCCTACATGCTTACATTTTTGGAATCCCTCATTTATATCATGCCAGTTAAGTTCCAGCATCTCAAGTTCATTAAATGTAGGCCACCACTGTGTCCAAATTTCATTCATCAGAATAATAAGCCACTTGAGCCACCTTCAGTGTATGAGGTAACACATTAGATTTAGAATCTCTAGTAAGTTCATGTACAGAAATAGCATATTTTCCTTCTTCATTTGGCTAACATGTTACCAGTTTTCTACAGATATATTAGCCAAGTCTTGAAATTCTTTCGGTGTTTAAGTTATCTCTTCTTGGGTGGGTAATATTATATATCTTTCTCCCTGGAACGTCATGCGTTTTGGCACTATTATGTATCTCCTAGTAACAGGCAACAGGCTGTGATTGTGATGAGTCTTGAGTAGAATTAGTACCTATCTACTTTTAAGGACATAGGATTTTTCAAGCAAAGAATTCCAGTTTCATCAGACACAGGAGGGCCATCCACTTCCATGGTAAGTGAGGCTCAGGGTGATATACAGGAAAAAGATGATCAGTTTCATCTGGCTCTCCCAGATGTCCCTATTACAAGTTTTAGTGTATTCTAGCCTACACTGTAACTTTAATGTAGGTATTTGGCAAGGTTGAATTCAACTAATGTTGGAACTCATCAGTCCACATATTTAAAATTTTTTTTGTCTTTGATTTTTTTCTTCACCTTTTAACTTTATTTATTTATTTATTTATTTATTTATTTATTTTATTTTTGAGACAGGGTTTCACTATGTCATCCAAGCTGGAATGTAGTGGTGTGATCTTGGTTCAGTGCAGCCTCCACCTTCTGGGTTCAAGCAATCCTCCAACCTCTGTCTTCTGAGTAGCTGGTACTATAGGCATGCACCATCATACCCAGCTAATGTTATTTTTGTGTGTGTTTGTTTATGTACAAATAGTGTTTCACCACATTTTCCAGGCTGGTCTCAAACTCGAGTTCAAATGATCCGCCCCACCTTGGACTCCTAAAGTGTTGAGATTACAGGCATGAGACACTGCACCTAGACATATCTTCAATTTTTTGACAATAGCAGACCTGTGACTACTAGAAAAATGCTATTATTGTTCTTTTACATTTTCTCAGCCAACTGCCCTAAATTTCATTCTATAAATTGGGGTGAGAGTTAAGGGACCTGAGTTTATCATTTGTGTTCTATTAATCCTGCAGTGCATGCAGAGAATCCATCTCACACCGCGGTCCTCAGGTAGTAATCTCTACTGCCTTGACAGCGACTTGAGCAGTCACTTGCACTCCCTAGGCAGTTACTTTATTGGCAACTCAGCACAATTTAACCCAGATGATAATTTGATTAATTGTGTTGCCACTGAATGTCCTGGATTATTAGCATCCACATACAATTATTGACGAATTTAGCAGTATGTTCAAACCCAAGGGCATAATCAAACTCATCCCAAATTCCCATCTTCATCAGTGTGTTTTCTGGGAGTACTACTACTACCAATTCTCTATCAGTCAGGGTCCATTCAAGAGAAACAAACTACACAGTATATTTGAATAGGAAGAGTTAATAAATAATGGATCTTGGTTAACTAGTAATAAAGATTAATAAGGTGTAAATAGAAGTTTAGAGAACAAGGAAATATTAGATAAAGGAAATAGCACTACCAATGTGACTGAGACAGAACACTCAAGGAAGGAAATTTTTTGAAGGACATTCCCCCACACATAGATGAGATTCAGATCTAATTGGAGGTGGTGTGGCTGTAGCCACTGAATAGCAGAAAAGTTTACTGTGTTACTGCAAGCAAGGGTAGACAAGCAGAAAATTGTGGGATGAGCTGTCAATTGCAAGCTGGAAACTCGCCAGGAAGCTGGCCAAAGAGTTACTGCTGAGCTATGAGAAGATCGTTGTAATGCTTGCAAAACTGATTGGGAAGCTGCTTGTGATCATGCGACTGAAACTTACTGCAGGTGGTCACCACTGAATGCTTAGTATGCTGCCCAATCTTCATGCCAGCTGGCAAAATACAAAATGCTTATAAATTCAAGCTCCCATATTGCAAGCAGAGCAATAAAAAGTGGATTTGGAGTTGAGAGGAAATAAATTAATAACTGGCACAGAAGCAAAATTAGAGTTGGTCTACCTGTTAAAATTAATTAACAGGAATTTTGAAATAAGTATGATAAGCATGTTGAAAAATAGTGAAAAATGTAATTGTTAAAAATTATGTATACACTTTGTAGAAAATATTTTTAAACCATACGGAGATTTTAGAATAAAAATTCAATATAGCAAATAAAGATCATACAATTATTTAATGGAGCCCTGGCAAAAGTAGATTAAAATTTCAACAAAGTTGAGGGCAAGTCAATATGAATTAGAAGTTATCTATAAAAAGTGAACAAACAAAAAAATGGGGAAAGATTGCCAACATACCTGAGTCTATAAGATACGGATTTTGGAATTCCCAAAAAAAAAGAAGTGCGAAAATTTTGCGGAAGATGGATTTAAATATATAGTGGCTAAACATTTTTAAATACTTTTGAAATGTCAATTCCCTTTAAATCAGTCTACAAATTTATTACAATCCAATCCAATCTCAGCAGAATTTGTATAGAGATTTTACAAGATGAATTAAAAATGTATATTAAAATGATTTATTATAGCTAAAACAATATGTAAAATGGAAGAATTATACTACTAAATTTTAAGACTTATTATAAAGTACAATGACAAAGACAAATAAATAATTTAGAAATAGACCTAGATGTATAGTTAATTGTTTTATGATAAGGCACTCAATTGATTCAAATCAAAAATCTTTTGAACAATGGTGTTAGAAAAACTAGATAACTGTGTGGATAAAATTAAACTTCAATGTCTATCTCAGTATATGTATAAAAATAAATTTGAGATAAATTTTGCATATAAATTAAAAACTATTATAAAGTTTATAGAGGAAAATACAGAAGGACATTTTCTTGATTTTAGAGATGTAAAAATTAATATAGAAAACAAAATACTAATGTAAAGAAACACTTGATCTAATAATGATAATTCTGGACATCAAAATATAAATAAAATTTTTCCACACAATAACATACAGAAGAATGTATACAAGCCTTCATCGTAGATGTAAATTTGAAATAATGCAAATATTCATCAACAGAAAGAAGGATAACATTTTGCTATATGTCCAAAAATAAACAGAAATGGACAACTGTACACACAAATATATGATTGAATTTCAACAACTATTTACATTGATAAAAAGAACCTTTGTTCTACCCATATAGAACAAAAGTTCTGTATATATCCTTATATATATAGGACATATATAATTCTCATATATATAAGTTCTATATATGTACTCATACATATATCCTTATATAGATGAGATTCAAAGCCATGTAAGTTAAATATCGTAATGCGGTTGCCTCTGGTAACAGAAAGGGTGACTTGTTTAGAGTGACATGAGGAAGCTTTATGGAAGAAATGGTCTATATTTTGTTTTGCATGGTGGTTACACAAATTTATAAATTTTTTTTTTTTTTTTTTTTTTTAGAAAGAAAGAAAAAGAATAAAGAAGAGGAGGAAAAAGGAAGAGAAAGAGAGAGAGAGAATGGGAATATTGCTTTCTTGCGCAGGCTAGAATGCAGTTTAGTAATGGGTATTGAAAATCTCTTTTATACCAATAATTACACTTGATGTAAACAGGAAGGAATAAGGGAAGAAAATAACAAACGAGCAGCCAACCAATATTTCATTTAAACCTATGAAATGCTATGCGATTACTGAGGAGTGATTTACTTCCAATTATGTAGTCACTTATGGAATAGGTGTGAGGTGGTAATGTATGTTTTATGTATTTGAAGTGGAGAGTTCTATAAATGTTTATTAAGTTTACTTGTTCCGGGTCTGAGTTCAAGTCCTGGATGTCCTTGTTAATTTTCTGTCTCGTTGATCTATAAAATCGTTAGCTCTTCTTGTTACATTGATCCGTCCTTCTTTGCTTCTTTTGCTCTTTGTTACTTTAAAGTCTACTTTATCAGAGGCGAGAATTGCATCTCCTGCTTTTTATTTGTTTATTTTTACTCTCTGATTGGTTGGTAAATCTTCCTCCTTCTCTTTGTTTTGAGTCTGTGTGTCATTGCATGTGAGATGGGTCTGGATGCAGCATAGCAATGGGTTTTGGCTTTTTATCCAATTAGAATATATATAACTTTAATACTAGCATTTGGTGCTAGCTGGCTGTTTTGCCCATTAGTTAGTGTAAATTTTTCGTTGTGTTAATGTTCTTTTCTTTTTGATATATTTTCGGAAAGGCTGATATTGATTGTTCCTTTATATGTATAGCGCTTCTTTCAGAAGCTCTTGTAAAGCAGGCCTGGTGGTGGTGAACTCTCTAAGTACTTGTTTGTTCGCAAAGGATTTAATTTTTCCTTCAATTATAAAGCTTAGTTTGGCTGGATAGGAAATTCTGGGTTGAAAGTTCTTTTCTTTAAGGATGTTAAATATTGGTCCCCACTCTTTTCTGGCTTGTAGGGTTTCTGCTGAGAGATCTGCTGTAAGTCTGATAGGTTTCCCTTTATGGGTAACCTGGCCTTTCTCTCTGGCTGCCCTTAGTATTTTCTCCTTCATTTCAGCCCTAATAAATCTGGCAATTATGTGCCTTGGGGTTGGTCTTCTTGAAGAATATGTTTGTGGTGTTCTCTGTATTACCTGGAGTTGAATATTACCCTGCCTTGCCAGGTTGGGAAAATTTTCCTGAATGATATCCTGAAGAGTATTTTCCAACTTGGATTCATTCTCTTCATCACATTCAGGTACACCTATCAAACGTAAATTAGGTCTTTTCACATAGTCCCATATTTCCTGGAGACTTTGCTCATTCCTTTTCATCCTTTTTTCTCCAATCTTGTCTTCTCGTTTCATTTCACTGAGCTGGTTCTCGACTTCTGATGTCCTTTCTTCTACTTGATCAATTCGACTGTTTAAACTTGTGCATGCTTCACGAAGTTCTCGTGTTGTGTTTTTCAGCTCCATCAATTCACTTATATTCCTCTCTAAGTTGTCCATTCTCGTTAACATTTCGTCAAACCTTTTTTCAAGGTTCTTAGTTTCTTTGCATTGGGTTAGAACAAGTTCTTTTAATTCACAGAAGTTTCTTATCACCCACGTTTTGAAGCCTGCTTCTGTTATTGGAACACACTCATAATCTATTAAGCCTTGTTCCGTTACTGATGAGGAATTGCAATCCCCTGTAGAGGGAGAGGCATTCTGATTTTGAGTATTCTCTGCCTTTTTGCACTGATTTCTTCCCTTCACTATATATTTATCCATCTGTTGTCTTTGTAATTACCGGCTTTCTAACTAGGTCTCTGAGTAGACGTCCAACTTGTTGATTCCCAGTGCCGAAGTCTGAGCAGTTCACTGCGCTGGCCAAAACAGCGGTGTTAAGATTGATGGTGCTTTTCTGCCTGGGAATCTCCGAACTCTGCACCAAAAACTGGCACGCTAAGCCGCCAGCAAAACCGCCGCGCCGGCCACAAGAGTCGCCCTGGCGACACGTGGGGCTCTTCTGCTGGGAATCTCCTGGTCCATGAGCAACTAATATTCGTCTGAAAGTGTGGCGTCCTCTCGTTCTCTGCACTTTCACTGGGAGCTAGGAGCCCGAGCTGCTAGTGATCAGCCATCTTGGATCTCTCTCCCCTAAAGTTTTCAAAACTCAGCAATTATTCATTAAACCAACTGCTTAAAAATATTTGCATTTTATTTTATGTAAATTTATCTAAATAAAAACAGAAAATAAAACCCCTGCACAAAACAGGACAAAATATATTATTGAAAATTTCAAACTTTATTCTAAGGAATATTCTTCCCTTCATTCTCCTGGTAATAATCTGTAATGAGCTATTCCCCAGTTTGGAGGAATGGGATGTACTTAATAGTAAGGTTTCAGTCTTCCTTTCTTTTTGCCTCTGTCTTTCCTATATTTCTTGGTTTAGGTCTCTAAAATTTTCAAAATAGTGAAGGAAAAGAGTGGTAAAAGAATAACGTAATTTTTGTTTGAATTTTCACTTTCAATGGCTAAATATTTCAGAGAAATTCTTTTTTTTTCCTTTTCAATCCAAAGACATTTTTTGGATGTAAAGCTACGTTGGCTTAGAATATACATACCCTCTCATCTCCATCTCGATACCCTGATTTTTCTGGCCTTCCTCTTGTTCCACAGTCACAGTCCTGTGTCCAAGATGTAAAATGATTTCAGTCTGACCTTGCATCACAAATGATTCATATTTAGTAAGTGAGAAACACTTCTGTAACCTTCATCTCAAAACTATCTGAGAGACCATTTTCTATCCAGCCAATTCTATCCAGTTTTTAGTTGCAGCTTTAGCTCCATTAGGCACAAGTCAAAAAAAAAAAAAAAAAAAACCAGACTTCTGGGTCCTCTAAATGAAGACCATGTGTTTCAAAAACTTAAGGGAATTCCTGGGAGTTTTCATCACCACAGTGTGAAGGAGGTAGTTTCAATGTTTCCTTTTTCACTCTCCAACAAAATGTATTTAAACTATCCTAACCCATGTTAACTCTGTTCAATCAACTTCTTCATATTCTGGGTGAGAGACTCTAGAGTACTGAAAACAAATAAATTTTTATTACATTAATGTATTGATACATGTTTATATATATTTCAAATATTACAACAATATTGATAGCTATAAATTGAAATGAGATGCAACATATTGAACTAAAGTGATTGTAGATGAGATGGATCATGCCTTGTAACATGTTAAACTTAATTGGGATGATTATAACTGGATGACATGATACCTACCACATGACTTGATACTTTGTGGTAAGATTTTTTTTTGTTATTAAATGTATTTAAAAATATTTTCAATGACTACAAAATAACACTTTCATTGGGTACACATTGTGCTTTTGTGTGTCTATGTGTGTGGTAGTATTAATGTTGTAATTATTTTCATATTGGTCGATATTTAGGTTATTTTCTATGGGTTTGTCGTAAACGACAACCTTATTTCTTAAAATTCCAGACAATGGAAAGAAAAGCTACAACCAGTGGCGAGAGAAAATCTAAAATTGCTATTTTGGTAAGAGATTTACAGTGTTTTAACCACTGCTTCCCTCACTACTTAACACAATTCTGGTATTAGTCATTTTAATAGTACTATGTTTTCAATTTAAGTTTTGCTCGACTTTTTCATTGGAGATTTTTCACAAGAGTCTATGGATACCTAAGGATCAGATACGTATAGACATCACTTTGATAACCGCAAGCTTACACTTCAGTGGTTTCCATAACAAAGGAACAGTTAGTTATATTATGAATTGAATTATTTTTTAATGTATATTTTATTTTCTAACCCCAAATTTTAAAATGTCTCCTTACATGAAAAATATATTCAGAGATCACGCAGCTGATATTAAAATATACTTTTGATTTGTGCTTTAGTCATATGTTGGAGACTACCTACTATGTGTTTCTCTAAAGCCATAACTGGCAATGCAGAGATACGAATTCGTATGAATAAAGGAAAATGGCAAATGGAGATTTTGGACAGGGCAAGCTGAAAATAAACCTTTGAAGAATGTATTGAAGTAATTAAACCTATATCTTGTTGTACTAAAATGATTTCACATAGATAATTGATTTAGATAAAAAGAAAACAATAACATATGGATCAAGTAGGCTTCATCTCGGGCATGCAAGACTGGTTCAACATAAGCAAGTCCATAAATATAATCCACCACATGAATAGAACCAAAGACAAAAACCACATGATTATCTCAATAGATGCAGAGAAGGCTATCAACAAAATTCAACAGCCTTTTATGCTAACAACTCTCAATAAGCTAGGTATCGATGGAATGTATCAGAAAATAATAAAAGCTATTTATGACAAACCCACTACCAGTATCATTCTGAATGGGCAAAAACTGGAAGCATTCCCTTTGAAATCTGGCACAAGACAAGGATGCCCTCTCTCACCACTCTTATTCAATATAGTATTGGAAGTTTTAGCCAGAGTAATTATGCAAGGAAAAGAAATGAAGGGTATACAATCAGGAAAGGAGGAAGTCAAATTGTCGCTATTTGCAGATGATATGATTGTATATTTAGAAGACCCCATCGTCTCAGCCAAAACTCTCCTTAAGCTGATAAGCAACTTCAACAAGGTCTCAGGACACAAAATCAATGTGCAGAAGTCACAAACATTCCTATACACAAATAACAGACAAACAGAGAGCCAAATCAAGAGTGAACTTCCATTCATAATTGCTACAAGAAGAATAAAATACCTAGAAATACAACTAACAAAGGAGGTAAAGAATCTATTCAAGGAGAACTACAAACCACTGCTCATGGAAATAAGAGAGGACAAAAGCAGATGGAAAAGATTTCATGCTCATGGTTAGGACAAATCAATATTGTGAAAATGGCCATACTGCCCAAAGTAATTTGATGGGCCATTGCCCATCAAACTACCAATGACCTTCTTCGCAGAAGTGGAAAAAAACACTTTAAACTTCATATGGAACCAAAAAGGGCTCACATAGCCAAGACATCCTAAGCAAAAATATCAATGCTGGCAGCATCATGCTGCTGTACTTCAAACTATACTACAAGTCAATAGTAATCAAAACAGCATGGTACTGGTACCAAAACAGAGACATAGACCAATGGAACAGAACAGAGGCCTCCAGAGCAACACCACACATCTACAATCATTTGATCTTTGACAAACCTGTCAAAAACAAGCAATGGGAAAAGGATCCCCTGTTTAATAAATGGTGTTGGGAAAATTGGCTAGCAATGTGTAGAAAGCAGAAACTGGACCCTTTCCTGACACTTTACACTAAAATTAACTACAGATGGATTAAAGACTTAAACATAAGACCTAACACCATAAAAGCCCTAGCAGTAAACCTAGGCAAAACCATCCAGGACATAGGCATAGTCAAGGACTTCATGACTAAAACACCAAAAACATGGCAAGAAAAGTCAAAACAGACAAGTTGGATCTCATTAAACTTAAGAGCTTCTGTACAGCAAAAGAAACAATCATTAGAGCAAACTCACAACCAACAGAATGGGAAAAAATTTTTGCAATCTATCCATCTGACAAAGGACTAATATCCAGAATCCACAAACAACTAAAACAGATATACAAGAAAAAAAAAAAAAAACCCATCCAAAAGTGGTCAAAGGATATGAACACTCACTTTTCAAAAGAAGACATGTATGGGCCAACAAACATAGGAAAAATTCTTATCATTGGTCATTAGAGAAATGCAAATCAAAACCACATTGAGATACCATCACACTCCAGTTAGAATGGCGATCATTAAAAAATCTGGAGACAACAGATGCTGGTGAGAATGTGGAGAAAAAGGAACACTTTCACATTGTTGGTGGGAGTGTAAGTTAGTTCAATCATTGTGGAAGACAGTGTGGTGACTCCTCAAGGATCTAGAAATAGAAATTCCATTTGACCCAGCAATCCTATTACTGGGTATATACCCAAAGGACTATAAATCATTCTATTATAAAGACACACACACATATATCTTCATTGTGGCACTGTTTACAATAGCAAAGACCTGGAACCAAGCCAAATGCCCATCAATGATAGACTGGACAAAGAAAATGTGGCACATATACACCATGGAATACTATGCAGACATAAAAAATGATGAGTTTGTGTCCTTTTTAGGGAAATGGATGAACTGGAAACCATCATTCTCAGCAAACTGACACAAGATTAGAAAATCAAACACCGCATGTTCTCACTCACAGGCAGGTGTTGAACAATAAGAACACATGGACACAGAGAGGGGAGCATCACATGCTGGGGTCCATTGTGGGGGTTATGGTAAGGATAGTGGGAGGGAGGATGGGGAGTGTCAATAGAGGGAGAAATGTCAGGTATAGGTGATGGGGGGATGGTGGCAGCAAACCACCTTGCCATGAATGTACCTATGCAACAATCTTACATGATCTGCACATGTACCCCAGAATCTAAAGTACAATTAAAACAACAACAACAGCAACAACAACAACATATGACACATAGGTAGATTTTGACGACCTTACCTTGGTCTTACCTTAAACTTTAGTGTAACAAAAAAATACATTAGACTGAAAATGACAAAAGCAACTACAATAAAAATATGTCACATTTCAAGATTAGAATAAAGTCTTGATGTGCTAATCTTTTGTAGACTATATGGGGGTGCGGTAGTGCTATAATATATTTAGTTGTTTGGTGATGCTGTTGAATCTTGGATGTATAGAAATCTTTTTTATGACAATGAGCTTCTCATATCAAATCAAACTTTGAAAAACAACAAGCAAAGTCATGCCAGCGTTCCCATTTGTGCAAAGTCTTCTATTAGGTCAACAATAGGTTTTACATTCCAAGATGGTAGAATGAGTGACTATTCAGTTACCATGGTCAGTACAAAGTAAATTTATTTTCCATTAGTTTTATTTAGTTATTTAACAAAAGTGTTAGTTTTTCTATGAGAATGTCTCAGGGATAAGTGTTAGTTTTTCTATGAGAATGTCTCAGGGATAAGGAGAGACGTTTCAATACTCATAAAGGAATAAAAAATATTTTAAGTGAATTATCTTGAGGGAAGAATCCAATGATATCTAGATGCTTCAAATATTTGTTCTATAATTAAAACATCTAAACGATTGTTAACCAGATAGTGTGTCCTTTCTAAATTAATTATCGAATATTGTGACTATTTTAATAATGTACTTAAAGTTTCATGTAAAATATTGCAGAAAAAAGTTTTTAAAATATTTTAAAACAATTATTATTGAAAAAATTAATTACTTTCTGTATATTAAGAACACACTGAGCTTTCACATACAAACATGTTAAGAAATAGTTTGAAAAACAAACATGGGACTCCTGCCAAGATGGCTGAATAGGAACAGCTCCAGAGCACAGCTCCCAGTGAATGAGACACAGTAGACAAGTGATTTCTGTATGCCCGACCCAGGTAACAGGTTCATTTCAATGGGACTGGCTGGACAGTGGGAGTAGCCCAGGGAGGGTGAACCGAGGCAAGGCAGGGCACTGCCCCACCCTGGGAAGTGCAACCAACTGGATGATTGGGGACTTGACACCCTCAGCACTCCAGTTCAGATACTGCGCTTCTCCCATGCCCTTTACAACCCACAGTCCAGGAGAATGCCACCAGGCTGAGAAGAACCACGAGTTGCAAGCACAGATTTGTGTGACAGCTCCAGCCAGCCTGGCACTGTGAGTTGTCAGCACAGAACTTGGTGGAGGTTTTGGGTAGCACAGAGAGCACCTGTGGGATGGATCTACCCACTCCCCAGAAAGAGGAAGAGCTGAAAGCAGGGAGACAGGTAATATGACTTGGTAGGTCCCACCCTGACAAAGACCTGTAAACTGAAGCCCTCTTGCTAGTTTCACAGCTAGCACATCAGTTGGAGCTAGACCCATGATGACCTAGCTTGGTGGGGGGAAGGGCATCCGCCATTGCAAAGGCAGATCTAATCTTACCTGTGTAAACAAAAAGCAAAGGAAGCCTACACAACAGCCTGGCTGAGTCAGAGGCAGCCCAGCAGTGCCTCTGTAGGCAGATAAAAAACAGACTGCCTCCTCAATCAGCTCCCTGACCCTTGTATAACAACAACAAAAAAATACCTCATACAGAAAGAAAACTAAAAGAACAAAAAGAAATACTTTCAACATCAACATAAAGGACATCCACTCAGAGATCGTATCCAAAATCACCAAATTCAAAGATCAAAGGTAGATAAACCCACAAGGATGGGAAGAAACCAGTGCAAAAAGGATGAAATCATCAAAGATCAGAACGCCTCTCCTCCTCCGTGGGATCACAACTCCTCACCAGCAAGGGAACAAAACAAGATGGAGAATGAGTTTGATGAATTGACGGAAGCAGGCTTCAGAAGGGGGCTAATAACAAACTTCTTTGAGCTAAAGGAACATGTTCTAACCCAATACAAAAAAACTAAAAACCTTGAAAAAAGGTTAGACAAAATGCTAGCTAGAATAGCCAGCTTAGAGAAGAACATAAATGATTGATGGAGCTGAAAAACACAGCATGAGAACTTTGTGAAGCATACACAAGTTTCAATAGCTGAATTGATCAAGCAGAAGAAAGGATATCAGAGATTGAAAGTCAACTCAATGAAATAAAACAACAAGGCAAGACAAGAGAAAAAAAGAGTGAAAAGAAATCAACAAAGCCTGCAAGAAATATGGCATTATGAGAAAAGACCTAATAGGTGTACCTGAATGTGATGGGGATAATAAATCCAAGCTAGAAAACACTCTTTAGGATATTATCCGGGAGAACTTCCCCAACCTAGCAAGGCAGGCCAACATTCAAATACAGGAAATACAGAGAACACCACAAAGATACTCCTCGTGAAGGCACATAATCATCAGATTCACTAGAGTTGAAACAAAGGAAAAAATGCTAAGAGCAGCCAGAGAGAAAGATCGGGTAACCCACCAAGGGAAGCTCATCAGACTCACAGCAGATGGCTCTGCAGAAACCCTACAAGCCAGAAGAGAGCGGGGGCCAATATTCAGCATCCTTAAAGAAAAGAACTTTCAACCCAGAATTTCATATACAGCCAAACTAAGCTTCATAAGTGATGGAGAAATAAAATCCTTTATGGAAAAGCAATTATTGAGAGATTTTGTCACCACCAGGCCTGCTTTACAAGAGCTCCTGAAGGAAGTACTAAACATGGAAAAGAACAACCAGTACCAGACACTGCAAAAAACAATGGTAAAGATCAAGGATGCAATGAAGAAACTGCATCAACTAACAGGCAAAGCAACCAGCCAGTAACAAAATGGCAGGATAAAATTCACACATAACAATATTAACATTAAAGTAAATGGCCTAAATGCCCCAATCAAAACACAGACTGGCAAATTGGACAAAAAGTCAAGACCCATCAGTGTGTGCTGTATTCAGGAAACAATCATTAAAGCAAACTGACAACCAACAAAATGGGAAAAAATTTTTGCAATCTACCTATCCGACAAAGGGCTAATATCAAGAATCTACAAAGAACTAAAACAGATTTACAAGAAAAGACAAATCCATTCAAAAGTGGGCAAAGGATATGAACAGACACTTTTCAAAAGAAGACATATATAAGGCCAAGAAACATATGAAAAAATGCTCATCATCACTGGTCATTGGAGAAATGCAAATCAAAATCACATTGGGGTGCCATCTCACACCAGTTAGAGTGGCAGTCATCAAAAATCTTGAGACAACAGATGCTGGAGAGGATGTAGAAAATAGGAACACTTTTACACTGTTGGTGGGAGTATAAAAAGTTCAACCATTGTGGAAGACAGTGTGGCGATTCCTCAAGGATCTAGAAGTAGAAATTCCATTTGAGCCAGCAATCTCATTACTGGATATATACTCAAAGGATTATTTATCATTCTATTATAAAGGCACATGCACACTTATGTTCATTGCAGCACTATTTGCAATATCGAAGACCTAGAACCAACCCAAATGCCCATCAATGATAGACTGGACAAAGAAAATGTAGCACATCTATACCATGGAATATTATGCAGCCATAAAAAACGATGAGTTTGTGTCATTTTCAGGGACATGGATGAGTCTGGAAACCATCGTTCTCAGTAAACTGACACAAGAACTGAAAACCAAACACCACATGTTCTCACTCATAGGCAGGTGTTGAAAAATGGGAACACAATGGCACAGGGAGGGGAACATCATGAACTGGGGTATGTTGCAGGTTGGGGGACTAGGGGAGGGACAACAGGGGTCAGGGAGGTTAGGGTGGGATAACACTGGGAGAAATGCCTGATGTAGGTGATGGGGGGGATGGAGACAGCAAACCACCATGGCTTGTGTACCTATGCAACAATCCTGCAAGATCTGTACATGTACCCCAGAACATAAATTACAATTAAAAAAAAGAAATAGTTTAAATATAAATAGCCTAATTTAATTTTTAAATTTTACTTATCCCCTTTTATTTTTGTTTATTCACTTTAAGGGTATTAGAAGCAGGAAGATATATTTAACTACGAAAAACATGATAACCATAATAATACTGTAATACAGTTATATAGCACTCTACATTCATCACAAAGCTTCTACAGATACTGATATTCAGCACCTATGTATGATATATAGTGTTGGATTAATATTTTAATTTGGCATAATGTGAACAATGAAGCTCGGACAAGGTTTTCACAGGATCATTAAAAGTGGAAAGTAAAAAGTTTTGATATAAAACAGATTAAAATAATCTTCAAATGTTATATGAATATATATGCAGTATTTTTCAAATAAATTACATGATCTTAAATATGTTTATAGAAGTAGATAAAATATTTAAAATCAGCACGATGTGGAAAACACTGTATGTGTCGTTTTTCTGTTTTGTCCTTGAAAAACAGTACTTTCTTTACCATTAAAAAAATCGCATACCAAATGTTTGGCTTTTATCAAATAAATATTCATTAATCCATGGATTCAATTATACAGTACTCTGCTGTCTCCATAACCTCATATTGAAATGTTCCTACTAGAGTGTAAGTTCCTTGAGGCAGAAGTTTTGTCTGTTATGTTTGTCCATGTATTTTTATCACCTAATAAGGCCTGGATCAATATGTATTTGTTGAAAATGTTAAAACTTACAAACAAAAAAAGACAACCGACTGAGTACACAAATACTTTCCTCAGAATTTTATAATTTTTTTGAAGAAATTAAAGTTTTAAATCTCTTTGTAGTCTGTAGAGAACTTTGTTACAGGATTACGTTTCTCTCCTACTCCCTCACATTTTATTCCCTGTGGCAGCTGTATTTGTTAGTTAAACAAGAGATGCATTACTTCTCATTAAAAGAACACATGTTTCAAGATAACCAATAGGTAAAGCAAAGATAAGAAACCAGTGGGCTTGATAAATTACCAGCATCTCCTAAGTAGCCCCTTTTCTTGTCTTTCATGAACATTTATCAAGGGTTTAACATCTGGCCTTGCAGTGTGACTGTGTGACCCTAGGAAAGTTTGGAGGCTGATTATTTGATAGTGAGATGACGTATTTACAGATCTTGACTCTGAAAATTCCAACAGTCTCCTGGATTGTGTAAATTTTATAGTTCTTTGAGAGTTTGAAATACGCCACTCAAAATGACTCCTGATTACTTTTTACTTTTTCAGTCAAAACAGGATAAAATGACTCTGATAATAGAGATTATTGAGTGTGTTTTTGGCTAGAACTGCAGGCAACAGGTCAAATGTAGGTTTATTTATTCTCATTTTAACATTGACTCACAAGAGAAAATAGAAATCATGGGGAAATCAATGTGCCATCCACAGAAAAACAGTGGATACTGAAAATGTTGTATTTTTGTCTTTTACTTTTTACTCAGCAGTCTCTCTTCAGTTTTTTAGGCTACCATAAAGAACTATTTTCCTTGACCCAGAGCTTCACTTGCTAGTTGGAAATTCTGGTTGTACATTCAGTATCAGGTATATAAGATGGTAAATTGTAAGACATTTGTGAATAGAAGGGTGTGTGTGTGTGTGTGCAAAGATATTGAAATAGAATAATAAACTAATAAGCACATAATATATTGTTAAGCAATTATCTTCAAGTTAGGGTGTATAAAACTTGGAAATACACGAAAACATTCTAAAGGAACACAAGAATTGATGGCTTTTAAAATAATTATTACCAGACCATCAATTCCCATAAATATGCTTCCATAAACTTAATCTTCATGAGAACAAGCCAGTCTCCATTCCCTTCTTCCCTTAAGCTATCTCTCTTATCCACTTTAAAAAGAAAAGTTAACATTTTCATAAAGGTCATCTAGGGAAATAAAACATAAGAAATGATTCAAAATTTAGGTTTAGTTTCCAAAAAGTGAATGACACTTCTGATTTGTAATAAATTATTTTATGTAACATGTGGTTGCTAGATTCTCTGATTTCAACTAATTTAAAGAGCACCTGATAAATTTTTTCACTTGATGAAGTAATTAAAATAATTGTCTGGGTAAGATGTCACAATGTAATTTTTTTATATACAACTCTGAAGATGTTCAAGAAATGTACTGACATTGGTCTTTAAAAAAAATCCCATTCTCATCTGTATTTTTGTTATAATCATTAATAATGATTTATATATATACCACAAAAGTAGAAATTATATTGATCATAAATTATATGATATTAATCCACATTTTTTTTAACAGAGGAGATCTTGCTATTTTGCCCACACTGGACTCTAAACTGGTGGGCTCAGGCAATCCTTTCATCTCAGCCTCCCAAACAGCTGGAACCATAGGCATATGCCACCGTGCCCAGCAGATAATTTTAAAAAGGAAAATAGCTCCATCTGTTTCACCAAGACCTATTTATAACTAATAATTATAACAATATATAATAATTTTATCATTTATATACTGATAATAACCATTAGGATAGCTCTAGGAAAAAAGTTGAACATTGAATCATACAAACAGGAAAAAATCATTTTACATGTAGTTTTATTACAATAAATTCTAAAGGGTAATTAGTAAAATGCTTGAAGATACAGTTGTATTAGAATGCTATTCCATGAAACAAAATTTAAGACAATAGAAAAAATTTAAGAAGAAAGAAAATATAAAATACTTGTCAATGGAGAGTTTTTTCAATTATTTTAAATGGATAATATACTATTTAATATATCAATATCTGTAATATGCTGGAATTTACAACTTTACAACTACAAAATTATGACACAATTTTATATGTCAATTTACAAATGTGATAGAGGTACCTTTTTGTTGTCCAAAATTCTTTTTTTTTCCTTTTTGAGAGGGGTGGAGTCTCGCTCTGTCACCCAGGCTGGAGTGCAGTGGCATGCTCTCCGCTCACTGCAACCTTCACCAGTTCAAGCAATTCTCCCGCTTCAGCCTCCAGAGTAGCCTGGATTGCAAGCATCCACCACTATGCCCAGTTAAGTTTTGCATTTTTTTAGTGGTGATGGCTTTTCACCATGTTGGCCAGGATGATATTGAACTCCTGACCTCAGGTGATCCACCTGCCTTGGCCTCTCAAAGTGCTGAGATTACAGGCATGAGTCACCCCACCTGAACTGTTGTCTAAAATTATTTCAGAGATTTGTCAAAAATTGATCAAAAGTCCCTGATATAAAGCATTCTATGACAGACACTGCTAATTGTTTGCTACTTCACTTTCTTCCCTTCTTTCTTGTCATAATATAACTCCTGATGTTATCAAGATAAACAATCCAGCTGAGATTCCATTTGCCCCTTCTAATGGATCTAGCTGTGCCTGTGCCACAAAGTGATGTGTATAACTTCTGCATTGTTATCCCAAAGGAAACTACTTGCCTTGTGCTTTAGTATTTATTCTTCCAACCTCTGTATGTGGCAGTGGCTGAACAGTTATTTTGTACCCCGGAATGAAAATAATACATGAAAGAGGATGAGACTATCAGTCAACAAGCCCCAGATAGCCTCATCTCTGATTTGTAAAATAAGTGAAATACCTGTTTAATTTAAATTACTATTTGTAGTGTTTCTTATTTACAGCACCCAATTCTAAGTAACATAAATATATTCTAAGTACATTGTAAGTAATAGAATGCTACATGGGAATACATGCCACATAGCAAAATAAATGGAGGGGGAATTACTATATTATTTAAGATGTTAAAATGCCCATGTAGTGTAGTACCTGGATATTGTACTGGATTGTACTGGGCATAATGAGTTTGTACTTCAGTCTTTGTCTTCACTTTGACATGATATGGCTGTTCTCCTTGGATAAATAACGTTACATCTCTACAGCTATTTCCTCAATAAAGGAAATTGATTATATATTTTTAGGTCTTCTTAGTTAAATTATAGTACTATTTAAAATTTTGTAGAGAAGACCAGGGAAAGTTTCAAGAGAAGTTATTTAAATTGGATCTTGAAGATAATTTAATTGATGTCTCTGTAAGATCTAAATCCTAGTGTAAAAGTATATATCTCCTGGAGTCTTCTAATAATTTACATAGGATAGAATAAATTGAATTCATAAGCCAATCATATTCCCTAGAGCTGAAATATGTTTACTGAATGAAGCAGCTATATTGAAATGCAAATGTTGCTTAATAGTTTATTAACAATTTCCAACCTTTCCTTATATTTAAATAATCTTGCAATTTTGATTCCTAGCAGACCCTAATATATAACACAAATAATACAGGCTGACACTGATCATGAGAGTGATCAGGGTAATTAAGTACATTTTATTCTATTACAAATAAATAAGGTTGTGGCAGTTGAATATATGAAAATTTGGAGTGAGAGAACTAGAAAATGAGATAAATGATTCACAAGTTGATTTAAACACAGGTAAAATGTTAGTGGGGTTTATAATGAGAGTACGTTTGCTGTCTTAAATTCTAACTGATTTAAATTATGTAAAATCATAAATTATTAAGCAAATTGATATGTAAAATCATTTACACTTTGTGCAAACCACCTTGTTAAAAAGGCAAGCTTTGCAAAACTATCATATGTACCTATGATGTATCTGAGTCTTTGTTATGAATTTTAAAATGTTATTTAAAATTTAAAACAAGTCTATAGAAAAAGAAACCGAAAACAACACTGTCACATTATTTTTCCATGCTATTAGAAAGGTATAAACTGAAAACCAAGAATTAAATAATACCTCTAAAGTTGCAAAGCTAATAAGTACTGGTGTTGGATTTGTACTCAGGCTTACTGGACTCTGAAATTCAGGCTTTTTCACTATCAAAGATTCTTTTTGGACTTTAGTCCATTCTTAGTTTTTCCACATCAAATCTTTTGAGGAAACCATAAACTATATATATTTAAAATTTGCAATTTGAAGTGTTCTTACAGCTATATGACATCAAGATGTAGATATTTCTATTTTCCTCAACAGATTCTTCACGATCCTTTACAATCCGTAACTCCCTTCCCCACCCTGCTCAGGCAGTAGAAACACTGATCTTTTCTGTCACTATAGATTAGTTACTGTATGTTAATGAAATCTTACAGCATACACGTTTGCATTTCTTTGTCTTGAAACCTAACAGTTTTGAGATTCTTCCACGTTATGTGTATCAGAGCTGTTTTCATTTTAGGAAGTATTTAATTGTATGGGACAGCACACTTTATTTAATTATCGATGGACTTTATGTGGTTTTCAGTATCGTCTATTATGAATAAAGTTTCTGTTCACATTTGGGTATAAGTACGTATGTGAATATGTTTTCATTTCTTATGGGAAAATAACGCCTAGGAGAAGAATTGGCTGGGTATATGGTTATCTTTTTAAGAAATGTATCCTGAATAGAGCTTGCATTAATAGAAATTGCTCTTGATGAGTCAGTGAGTATGCGGTGAGTGAAGGTGAAGGCCTAGGACCTTACTGTATACTACAATAGACTTTATAAACACTATGCTCTTAGGCTACTGAAAATTTATTATTTCTTCAATAAAAAGTAACTATAGCTTAGTATAACTTTGTTACTTGATAAACTTGATTTTTTAAAACTTTTTGACTCATGTAATGATTAAAATACAGCACATTGTACAGCTGTACAATAACATTCTTATCATATAAGCTTTTTTCTACTTTTTACTGTTTTGTTAAAAATGAAGATACAAACATGTACAACAGACTATGCCTACACAAGGCCAGTATCATCAATATCACTGTCTTCCACCTCCACGTCTTGCCCCACTGAAAGGTCTTCAGGAGCAATCTTATGCATGGAGCTGTCATATTTTATGATAACAATGCCTTCTTCTGGAATATCTCCTGAAGAAACTGCCTGAGGCTGTTTGACAGTTACCTTGTTTATTTTATTTTATTTTTTACAAGTAGAAGGAATACACTATAAAATATCAATAAAAAGTATAGTAAAGCACATACATAGACCAGTAGCATAGTCATTTATTATCACTGTCAAGTATTATGTCCTGTATATAATTGTATGTGCTATACTTTTATATGGCTGGCTGTGAAGTAGGTTTGTTTACAACAGCATCATCATAAATACATGATTAATGCATTGCATTAAAATATTAAAATGGCAGTGATGTCACTAAGTGATGGGAATTTTTTCAGTTCCATTATAATCTTATGGGACCACTACTGTATGTGTGGTGACCAAAGCATCAGTACATGATGCATGGCTGTGTAGACGTTAGTTAATACTAATGTATCAATAGTGGTCCATTAGTTTTATTAAATGTATCACATTAATGTAAGATGTCAAAAATAGAGGAAACTGAGTATGGGGTATATGAAAACTCTATATTGTCTTAATTTTTCTGTAAATCTGAAATTGTTCTAAAACCAAATCCTGGCCAACATGGTGAAACCCCATCTCTAGTAAAAATACAAAAATTAGCTGGGAGTGGTGTCACATGCCTGTAGTCCCAGCTACTCGGGAGGCTAAGGCAGGAGAATCACTTGAACAACCTCCAGGATGCAGAGGTTGCAGTGAGCTGGGATCACACCACTGCACTCCAGCCTGGCAGCAGAGCGAGACTGTCTTTAATAAAAAAAATAAAAAAAAAAGATGAAAGCTGGGACTGGATTATCTCAGAGCACCCCTTTCCTAAGGAGCAAAGGACACAGATGCTCTCTCCCAAGCCTGGCTGTCAAACCACTAATTACAAATAGCAACCATTTTAAAAAAAATAATCTGCACACCTATAGAGTCAGTGTTGAACTTTAGCAGCTGTAAATTGTGCCTTGAATTCCTCCAACTACAGGCAGCAGACTTTATCGTGAGCACCAGCTGCTATACTCTGAGATCCACTGTTTCTCCCAGCCAATGACTTGGCATGGCAGGTATACCAAGTAACCTTGTTCCTAGGAAATATGGGATTCTTCTGATGCAGTGCCTTGATTTGCAAACTCTTTAATGGCCTAACTTAATTTTCTTTAGACTACCCTACATTCGAGAATGTTCCTGTTCTATATTACATCCATATTTTCTGCACAGTATCAGACTGTCTTTGCCTCATGGCTCCCTGGACCCTTGGCTTTAACCACTTTACAATTTTCTCTCACTGTAAGTCTCCTAACCAAGTCTTTGCATGTTTAATTCTGTCTCAGAATCTGCTTATCAGAGGACCTTAGCTAACACTCAGAATAAAGGACAAAATCCATTCAATCAATCACCTCATCACATGCAAACAAACAAACTGGCAAAACTCAACACACATTAATGAGAAAAACTCTTAACAAAATTGGAATAGAAAGGAGCAGTTTCAACCTGATAAAGTAGCTACAAAAACTTAAAATAGCATCTTATTTTATAGTGAAATATTTAACATTTTTCTTATTTTTCATGGGAATAAGGCAAGAATATTTATACTTACTATTTATATTCAACACTGTAGTATAGATTTTAGCTGTTAAAATATGACAAGATATAAAGATTGATATCAAAAAAGAATATCCAGTTACTTTTTGTAGATGATAAAGTTTTTTGGCATAGAATATCTTTAGAAATGTACAAAACTAGTACTAGAACTAACATCTGATTTATCAAGTCAAGGATTACAAAGCTAATATAAAATATATTAATATTATTTTTATATACTAGTAGTAAACTATTGGAAAACATAATTTTTAAATATCAACAATATTACCCAAAATCATTAATAAAGAATAAATTAAAAAACATTTTCAAAATGTCTATACTAAAAATGATGTAGTAGCATTGAGACACGTAGTAAAAGGCCTAAATAAATGATTTGAAAATGTATATGAAAATTCAAATTGCAATAGTTAAATTATTTTTCTGAAAAACAAATTCAGAAGCTTTATTCTTCCTAATTTCAGTACTTACTCTAACAATATAGTACTCAGTACAGTGTAGTGTTAGTTAAATAATGAATAGCCCCAAAATAGATGTAAATATGTGGTCAATTGCTTCTTGACAGAGTTACTAAAATAATTTCATAAGGAAAGAAAAGTTTTTTCAACACATTGTATCTGAAGAACTGAATATCTGCTATAGGAAATATGTATATTTCAAAGAAAATCAAACTAGACAACAAAGATCAGCTGGAGAGAATTAATAAAGCAGTAAACAAGTAATTTAAAGTAAGCATGGTAAGCATATTTAAGGAGAAAAGAGATTTTGTATATATATTGTTTATTTTTGTGTACAAAATAATGGTCCCCCAAATATGTCTATATAATAATCCCCACAATGTGAATATATTAACCAACATGACAAAAGGGTCATTGTACATGTGATAAAGGGGTAAATAATAAATAAGACAATAAATAAAGAAGAAAGTTATTTAACACAAAAGTTCTGGAGATAGGCCTTTTGGGGCATGCACAAACTGCAATCACGTCAAAAAGGACACCATTTGTTTTAACATCTGTCACCAATTTAGCTTTCAGCTTTCACCCACAGGCTTATAAAATAGCCCTTGCAATCCTATTAATGAGAACCATTTTGGATATTCCATAAAGAAATCATAAAATAGGGTAAAAGATAAAGGACTAAATGGGATGTCAGATGAGTTTACACATTATCTAAACTTTCCTGGCAACATTATCTAATATATTTCACTTGATGTCACCTTAACCATACCAGAATCACATAGCCACTCAGACTTGTAAAGGAAACTTGAGAAATCAAGATAGCAAAGACTCACGCTTCTATCACCAATAAAAACACAGATTGGGGTTTTGAAAATCTCCATACTCATTACCTTTCTTATTTATATCAGTTAGTTATTTGTTCTTACTGTAAAATACAGTTCTAGTTAATAGTGTAAGTTAAATCTTTAGCATAAGGCCTAGGACAGATATTCGATTGTTCTTTGGTAAATAATATTAAGAAGCCATCTACTAGTTCTGAAAATTAGAATTACCGAGCAAAATACAAATACCCAGAATGTATTAAAATTTAGTTTTCCTTAATAACACATATTTAAATTAAACTTTTTTTTTTTGGAGTTACGTAATTCCACGCAGGAAGTGTCCTGTGATAGGCTCTGCTTCTTTTTTTTTTTTTTTTATTGTACTTTGGTTCTGGGGTTCATGTGCATATCATGCAGAATTGTTGCATAGATTCATACATACATGGCAAGGTGGTTTGCTGCCTTTTTGCCCCCGTCAATTAAACATTTTTACAAAAAGTGAGCAAATTTGAATCATTAGCTCTTTCTAGTACACATTATCAAAAAAAAAAGTTGATATCTCTTGGAAAACATAAGCTCACATACTACGATACAAATTACTGAAAAATGAAGCACCTCAAAGACAAACAGAAACTGGACCACAAAGATCACCTGGAGAGAATTAACGAAGCAGAAAACAAGTAATTTAAAGTAATCATGGTAAGTATATTTAAAGAGAAAAAAGATTATATTAGCAACATGAAACAAATGTAAGATATGAAAAAGATAAAGGAGAAATACAGACACATGTATAAAACAGCAAACATGATCTAATACTTGGTGACAGATTATAATTAATATATTTACTAAAGAAATCCAAAATGTTTATAAGAATATTAATGAGTGCTTACAATTCTAATGATCATAAAAATGCAAATACAAACAAAAAATGATAAATCACTTATATTTTTTAGACTGGTGAAAATTAAAAAGCTAGAGGGTGTTATTCATTGGACAGAAGTAGTAATAATGGAATTGGCATGGACTGCAGGTGGAATTACAGGGTTTGTCCCATGCAGAGCCCTATATTACTTTTTAAAAAATATACTCTTATTTATCTTGGATATGTAATAGTTATAAATATATATGGGGTATGTGTGATATTTTGATACAGCATACAATGTAATCAAATGAGAACTATTGGAATATGTATCACCTCAAACATTTATCATTTCTGTATGTTAGGAACATTCTAATTTGACCTTTTCATGATTTTGAAATATGCAATAAATTTTTGTTAACTATAGTTACCCTATTGTACTAATGAATACTAGATCTTATTCCTGCTATCTATTCATAAAATATTGCCGAGTATATTTTCCCTATGGGCATATACTCAGCAATATTCAGTGCAGAATTATTGTTATTGTAGTATTGAGGTATTAGAAAAAAAAATCTCAGTGTTCACCGAAGGGAGAGTATATATGTTTTATGGAGTAGTATGAATAATTAGAAGAGCAATGGATTACATTTTTCCATAGCAACATAGGTAAATACAATTTTTAACATACTAAATGGGAATGAAAGGATGAAAATGGAGAGCTGTGCTATGATATCTTTTACTAGAATAAACACATATGAGCAGGACACAAGATACTATTTACAAGAATCCATAAAAACTAAAAGAGAGATGTTAAATATATTAGAATCATGGCCTAATGAAATAGAAGAGAAATTGAAAAAGAGAATAGAGATAAAAAGCCATAAGTAAATTTAATAAGAGTGTGGTTTTGTTCAGACCAGCGTTCATATGTCATGATTTGGGAAGTAATTTTCCCTTGACTTTGTGCACTAGAGTTCCAACAGAAGAAAATTAAAGAGAAAAAGTAAAAACATTCATTACTTTGAACTAGGTGTTAACCCCTCATGTTAAGCAGATAGAATGAAAATACATACTTTTAAAATTTTGAAACCTTGTTGGCATTTAACTATTTTATTTCAATTTATTTCATTATTTTTATTCACATTCTGGCTATGAGTAAAACTACTTCTTTATATAAGTTTTGGGCTGCCATGAAGGTTAAATAAGTAATGCTCATACAACATAAATTGTCTACAATAATGAACATTAAAAAATATTGGATATATATATGAATAATATATATAATAGAATAATACAGGAAAATTAAAACAGTGAAATTCAGCTATTCACAACTTTTTTTCAAAGTTGTTTTAATTTCATAGACAAACCTCTAAACCCTGACTTTCCAGTCTAAATGTCTGAATTCCTCCAATAGAGAAACCTCTATAAGCAAGGGCATAATTTAAATTATTTAAGAATGAAGCTATCAATTTGCAGAAATTATCTGCATTCATCGGTTTTCATGTAATGAGAATTGTCTTTTCTAGTCTCTGAGTCTTAATATGCTATTTAAAAAAAAAACAGTTCTTTAAACAGCACATCTGGTGGGATTTTAAGCAATGGTACAACTGATGGTTATTTGCTTTTGTGCTTTTCCCCTACATACACTATAAACTGAAATATATATTTTTTCAAGTGAATTTAGTTTTCATTTGAGTACCATGGCTTTCCTGAAATTAAAATGGTAACAATTAAATATGATAAATGCTGAATATGCCTAAATTTCACAGTTAAGAAAATAACAAACCTTAAGGAAAAGTTTAGAAGGTTACAGAAAGATTACATAAAAAGTTGTACAGTCAAGAAGTAAAAAACAGCTAAAGCCCTTGAGCAACTTCCAGTTTTAACCAAAATGAACCCTAAACTATCTGTGATGAGATTTTATTTCTTACACAGAGTTCAAGAGCTCTGATCCTTGTAAGAATATATTTCCTATAAATTGCTAGAAGCAAGTATTATTCAGAAACAAATGTGATCTGATTTGTTATTGTTAATAACTTCCCAGAAATCAAGCATGGGCTACCACCATTTGTTTCTGGAACTCAAGATGCACTAAGCAAGCAGGTGTCAAGGGTACTTAGGCAAAAATTTGTGATGGAAGAAGATGTTTCCTCAACATTCCTCCCACTCAGTTTGTAAATTCCCATTTTCTGCTACATCTATATACATCTACGGATACCTCTCTCTTTCTGTAGTCAGCCCTAACTTGAAATCAAATTTTATTTTAAAGCAATGTTCTCAAAGTGTAATCCTAAGAAAACCCACTGGCAAATTACTTCTGTTTTGCTAAAAATGCATCATGGTCTCAAAAGCAGATCTTAATTTAAATCATAATTCCAATCTAAAGGATCTGAAAACATCTTTTAAGATATTATCTTAGTTAATTTTGTATAGATTATATTGAAACTTTCTGCTCTAACCCTTCAGGACTTATAACTGCAAAGTTTCAAGTTCATGAAAACCCAAAGCACAATGGGCCCAAATGCAACAAATAAGAGTAAATTAAAGCAGTTTTACTAATTATTCACTGATTACTATTAAGAGCAGAGACTAATGATAGGTTGTCACTTCATACATATTAGGATGGCTATTATAAAAAAGACAAGCTATAACAAATGTTGGTGAGGATATTGAGAAAAAGGAATAGTTGTACACTGTTGGTGGGAATTTAAATTGGTGCAGCACTATGGAAAACTGTACGGAGGTTCTTTATGAGAAGAAAAATAGATCTACCGTATGATCTAGAAATATAATCTCTGGGTATATGTCCAAAGGAGAAGAAACCAGTATCTCAAAGAGATACCTGAACAGCCGTGTTTATTGTAGCACTCTTCCCAATAGCCAACATATGCAAACTACTTAAGTGTCTGTTGTTAGACGAATGAATAAAATGTGATATAGATTTATATAGATATTTATACACAAACACAAGAAAATATTTTTTATCCTTAGAAAAGAAGAAAACCCTGCCATTTGTGATAACATGGCTAACCTGGAGGGTTTATGCTAAGTGAAAAAGCTAGACAGAGAAAGACAAATACTGTATGGTGTCATTTACTATGTAATCTTTTTTAAAAAAGGCAAACTTATAGAAAGAGAGATAAAAATAGTGATTGGCAGGTATTTGTGGATAGAGGAAGTGAGGAGATGTTGGTCAAATTGTGTAAACATTCCATTTTAAAATGAGTAGGTTCTGAGAATCTAATATACCACATGAGGATGATAGTTAATAATATTGTATTGTACACGTGACATTTGCTAAAAATGATCCTAAGCATTTTCACAAAAAAGAGAACTATGTCATGTGATTGATATGTTAATTAAATTGATCCTGGTAATCATTTCACAATGCACTTACATAACAAATCATCACATTGTACACTTTAAACATGTATAATTTTATTTGTCAATTATAGCTTAATAAAGCTGAAAAAAAAAACAAAAGAAAATACTCTTACCTCAAAAATAAAAGTCATGAAAAATTAAGTGGTTCAACATATTGTCAGAGTACTGAATTCATACTTGTTTATCTGAAAGTAAACTTAACTGAGCAGTTAATGATAAGTTTACTCTGCCCAGAACATCAAAGAGACCTTCCACTCAAAAAAAATAAAATGGCTCTGTGTGGAATCCACGTGCAAAATGAATCCTTATCTAAAAATAAAATCTACCCTCCTGGAAGCTGATAGAAAAAATAAGCACTCAGAGAATTTGGAGCTACATTCCTGGACTTTTTAATATAAGAGAGCAGAGATTTAGTGGGCATCATTTATCTAAATAGGGAAAGAGACAGAACCTGCCACCAGTTTTTCAAAAGTTAGAAATTTCAACTTTTCATGAATTTTGGTATATTTGAAGTTTGAAAAATAATAAATCTATTATAAATTGTAATTTTATGTCAATTTGCACTTGTTCTGACTACTTCACTCTTTAAATTTTATAAATAGTCTTCTTTATCACCCCTTCCCTATAAAATCTGTCCTGAAACTCATGTGTTCTGAATCTGAATTTTATTAATTTCATGAGTGGAAATTTAAAAATTGAAACAAAATAATGCAACAAAAACACTTACCTAGTCAAAGAAACTCGAGTATATTTGTACATGTGATATTTATGATCTGTGTTTGATGCTGTTATAATGTCAACATAGGATGAACTATATTTTCCAGCATTCACTTTAGTATCTGTTTCTCTTTAGGAAAGACCCCAAGGACAATTCCTGGTATATTTGGAAAGACAAAGGGTAGCAGCAATTATCTTGCAGCACACACACATTATTCATGATCAGCCAATTCACCTTTTTCTTTTTCTTTTTTTTTTTTTTTGAGATGGAGTCTCACTCTTGTTGCCCAGGCTGGAATGCAGTGGTGCGATCTTGGCTCACTGCAACCTCTGCCTCCTAGGTTCAAGCAATTCTCCTGCCTCAGCCTCCCGAGTAGCTGGGATTACAGGCATAAGCCACCACGTCTGGCTAATTTTGTATTTTTAGTAGAGACGGGGTTTCTCCATGTTGGCCAGGCTGGTCTCGAACTCCTGATCTCAGGTGATCCACCCGTCTTGGCCTCCCAAAGTGCTGATATTACAGGTGTGAGCCACCGCGCCTGGCTCAGCCAATTCATCTTATTGATGTGAAGCAGCAGTTGCTCTCCCTTCTCAAACTCACCCATCAGCTTCTTGCATCCTTAACCAAAATTGTGTGTTTAGTTCTGTGTCAAAGGCCCAGTTCCTGAAGTCTGCCCTTACTGCCAAGACCAGGGACAACAAGAGCAGATACTGGCTTCCGTGGAGTTTTAGATTATGTATCTTCCTTGATCTGACCCACTTCACATCTGTCTTCCCTTCGTGACTGCCTTCCTTGTGAACTCAGAGCTCCAGCATCAGACTTGGAGAAGACAGTCTTCCAGAGGTTGCTTAATTAGCTTCTTAAATTGTGTAAGGCACAATTAATTATGTTGGTGCAAATGTAATATTTCTTACTATAAATCCGTATGTAAATATCCTCCCTTATTGCTTCTGTTTCTCTGGTAGAACCTTAACTGGTAAATTATGTGTGTGTGTGTGTGTGTGTGTGTGTATGTGTGTGTGTGTGTGTATGCATGCCTGTGTGTGTGTTTTGTTATAACAATCTTATAAAATAGTTTCATAATAAAATAGTTTTGGACAGGAGGACAGGAGGCAACTGAATCAAAAAGAGGTTTAACAACTTGTCCAGGGTGAACTAGGAGGTCATGTAATCAAGATTGGAAGCTGGTCATATAAGCTTCATTTTAAATAAGAGGAAAAAGATATGGCAATCCATGTAGTTACACAGTTTCTGACACATAGTAGGTATTCTCAAGACATTATTTTTCTCTTTCTGGGTGATTTTCCACACTAAATGGCTCAGCTAACAGTGCAAGAATCCAAATGAACTGTAGAGAGCATGCATTTGCTGAACATGCGCAGAATGAACAGGAAACACAGACAATGGTTTGCTTTTATTATCATTGTACTGTTCTCCCAAGGTGAACCAGAAATGAATGATTAATCACCTGCCTACTTTTGGCTTTATTTATAAAATCTCACACAATCAATAATTGATTGTTCTCTGAAGTACCAACTCAGATGCTGAAAATGGCATGTTCCTTCCTTCCAGCAAGGAAAAAGAAATGCACTTGATTTTTGGAGATAATGGGGGCAGGATAGTAGAAAGTTTGGCAGTGACTATGGAGATTTGATAGAGTCTTATCTTAAGTGGCAGAATGCCAGCAGAAATATTCGGGGGGTTATTGTTTTTCTCACACTCAAAGACAAAAGGCATATTTCTAGCTACATATAAAATAATTTTCAATAGAATGAAATGACATTCATTAACTAGCAGTGACAGCATTTGCTTCTTCTTTTTTTCCCCTCCAAATTAGAGTTTAACTTCAGCCAGGCTTGCCTGGAAAAAAATGAAAATAGAGGATCTGCGATTTTTAATATGCCTATTTAATCTCAATTATTTTTCTATCTTGCCACAGTAATTTTTACATAGGCCAATTTAGTAATGACAAGTTTCATGCAAATTTTAATCATCTTTTAAAAAATTGTCAAGAATGAATTTAAAATAAAGGATCAAACAGTATTTTTCTCTGATGAGAGCAGGTGAGTAGTGTCATATTTACCCTGTGATACAAAAGCAAAATTGATGAATCATTTAGATTGTAAGTGATACAATCTAAATTTCTAATAAGAGCAAACAGTACCAAAGTGTTTCACCTACTGGGGAAGCTAAGTTGATTGATTTAAATTGCCAGGTTTGGTACTGGGATGATGCTGGCATCATAGAATTAATTGGGAGGGAGTCACTGCTCCTCAACTTTTTGGGATAGTTTCAGTAAGAATGGTACCAGCTTGTCTTTATACATCTGGTAGAATTCGGCTGTCAATCCTTCTTCTTTTTTTTTTTTTTTGTATTGTACTTAGGTTCTGGGGTACATGTGCAGATCATGCAGTATTGTTGCATAGGTACATACATAGCAAGGTGGTTTGCTGCCTTCATCCCCCCATCACCTATATCTGGTATTTCTCCCCTCATTATCCCTCCCCACCCTACTCACCACCCGCTGTCCCTCCCTTAGCCCCCTCCCAACGACCGCAGTGTGTGATGCTCCCCTCCCTGTGCCCATGTGTTCTAACTGTTCAATACCAGGCTATGAGTGATAACATGCTGTGTTTGGTTTTCTGTTCTTGTGTCAGTTTGCTGAGAATGATGGTTTCCAGTTTCATCCATGTCCCTATGAAGGACAGGAGTTCATCGTTTTTTTATGGCTTCATAGTATTCCATGGTGTCTATGTGCCACATTTTCTTTATCCAGTCTATCACTGATGGACATTTGGGTTGGTTCCAGGTGTTTGCTATTGTAAACAGTGAGGCAATGAACATACGTGGGCCTGTGTCTTTATAATAGAACAATTTATAATTCTTTGGGTATATACCCAGTAATAGGATTGCTGGGTCAAATGGTATTTCTATTTCTAGGTCCTTGAGGAATCTTATCCATAGTTTGAATTCTATTTCTGTCATTTCAGTCAACTCAGCATGGTTAAGAATCTTTGCAGAAGAAATTCTGTGATTTCTTGCAGTACATAAGACACTCTGGAATTCTCGTGTTAGTTCTTTCTCATCTCTGTGACTGGGTGATCCTTTAACTACAGTGTAGACTAATTGCAGTCAGTAGACTTCTTTTCTGGTTGTATTCACAAGGCTGAGGCTTTATACAGGGTCAGTCTTTATTTGTAGTTGACTTCTTGTCTATGATTTCACAGGGGCAGATGTTAGTCAGGTATTGTTGGTATTGAAGATCTGGGGTGTGATCCAGTAGGTGGTGCTTAGATTTAGTGGTTAGTTTGTAGGCTGGTGGTCAGTCATTTGTCTACCCTATATTTCCTCATAGTTGTAGTCTTGCTCCCTCTTTCGATGCTCTAAAATTGTGTTCTCCCCTCCCATTTGCATGTTAGGCTGAAGATTGTAGCCTGGCACTCTCAGACTGCTCACTGAAGCTCTGAGATAATCTCAGGGCTTGTATTTCTTCCCCAACTTGGAGGCGACAGAGGAAGGGACCTGAGCAGTGGTTATATCCTCAGATCTTTTACTTGTCTCCTTGAGGCTTCACCCCAGAGAGATGCAGGTCAGCAACTGCTCAGTGTGACCAGCCCAGGATGAGGAAATCAGTGCTATGGGTTCAATCCAGGGGTTTCATGCCTGACAGTGAGCAGAGAGTGTGGGGATAGGACTCATGGGAGACAGACTGGCGTCCTCTCCTTGGGTTGACTACAGCTTTTTGGAGGTGTGGATAAGGGATTTAGGGTATTTGTTCCTTTGTTAGTCTGAGGGTAGCAGGGGTACCATGGCAGAGGCAGTGGCAAGGGGTTTTCAGTTGCCCCTAGGGCTCTACCTCTGAGAAATATGGAGCCACTCTTACTGGCAGTATTCAGCCAATGGCATGGGGTGACTGCACTGGTGAAATGAACCTGAGGCTTCACTTGTTGGGGGTCAGGAAGTGGAAGGTTTACCAGAAGGAGAGACTGGTCTCCTCTCCCTATGGTGACTGTGGCGAGCTGTAAGCTCAAGTGTACCCCTCAGTCTTTTTATTTCTTCCCCAGACTGGGGACAGCAAGGATAGAAATGCTGCTTTAACAGAGGAAGAGGGACCGGTGTATGCCTCTGGGGGCTTCTCTCCAGAGAAACTCTGCATCACTACCAGTGGGTAAACTCAGCCACAGGTAGGGTAACTATTCCGTAGTCATGAGCCAGGGTCCCTGCCTGGTGAAAAGTGGGCAATTGTGGGTTCCCCAGGAAGAGGGGCTGGATTCCTCCTTGTATGGTGGCTATGGTATGCTGGAGGTAGCAGCATAGTGAAGGTTCCTTCTTCCTTTCCCAGATGGAAGGTTTTTAGGGTGGTACCACTGCAACTGCAGTGGTGGAGGGATTGTGTGTTGACTCTTGAATTTTGCCCTTGGAGAAATGTTAGGCTGCCTCTGATTGGAGTGATCAGGCACTGTGAGGGTGGTTGTGCTGGAGTCTTAGGTCATGCAGCTCTGCCCAGTGAGACGTGAGGACCGGAAGCTATGTGAAGAATAGTCTGGTCACTTTTCCATTAAGTATTTTGATATGGTTTGGCTGTATCCCCTCCAAATTTCATCTTAAATTGTAGTTCCCATAATTCCCATGTGTTGAGGGAGAAATCCAGTGGGAGATAATTGAATCATGGGGGTGGTTATCCTCATACTGTTCTCATGGTAGTGAATAAGTCTCATGAGATCTGATGATTTTATAAGGTGTTTCCCTTTTCACTTCATTCTCATTCTCTCTGCCTGCTGTCATGTAAGACCTGCCTTTCACCCTCTGCCATAATTGTGAGGCCTCAGCGAGGTGGAACCATGAGTCCATTAAACCTCTTTTCCTTTATAAATTATCAAATCTCAGGTATGTCTTCATCTGCAGTGTGAAAATGGACTAATACAATAAATTGTTACTGGGGGAGTGGGACATTGATGTAAAGATAACCAAAACTGTGGAAGCAGTAACAGGCAATGATTGGAACAGTTTGAAAGGCTCAGAAGAAGACAGGAAAATGTGAGAAACTTTGGAACTTCCTAGAGACTTGTGGAATGACTGTGATCAAAATGCTGATAATGATATAGATGTTAAAATGCACATGCTGAATAAAGAGACTCCCCCAAACAGGCTATGTGTGAGCAACATGGCTGTTTATTTACCTGGGTGGAGGCGGACTGAGGCATAAAAAGATGTCAGCCAAGGGTGGTGGGTTAGGAGTTGGTTTTATAGGTTTAGGGTGAGCAGTGGAAAGTTACAGTTTAAGGTGCTTTTTGGCAAGCTGAGAGGGGGTCATAGGTTTGCAAGCTGGAAGGGATTTGTGGGGTGTGGAGTCCTAGGAGGCTGACCAAGGTTGGTTACAAAGTCCAATGGCTTTATCAATTAGGGCGAGAATAAGGAGCAATAGAGAATGTCTCAAAGTTAAGTAGGTGCTACAGGGGTTGATAATTTCTTCTGTCCTCCAGTTACTTTAGATTTTCCAGGAACTCATCTGGTGTGTGTGCAGGTCACAGAGGTTAACATGGTGTCCATGGTACCATCTGTCAGCCTAAAAGACCTCACATTCCTGTCCTAGTATATTAGTAATGTAAAGGAAAAAGAAATGAAGAGTGGAGGGCAGTGGAATATCAGGATTGGGGGCGGTGCTACATCATAGTGCTACAAATGGGTTTTAAGTCCTGGAGCACAATGTTTATGGTAACAGAGCTGAGGTCACCTTGAACCAGAACATGAGGCATGGAGAGGCCTTCCTCCTCAGAGTCCTCCTGCGGCCTTCCACAGTTTGTTGTTCCTTGTTTAAGTGTTTAAAGTGTTTAAGTGTTTAAGTGTTACTCATAAACTTATGTAGGTACTCTGTAAGTCCTTTCTCCTTTGCTGCTTTTCCCAGAAATGGTGAGTGGATGCCCCGGCTGGTCAGATGAGCCTAGGTCATAGGTAGGTCTCTTCACAGAGGGAGCACAAGGAGAACAGGGATGAGGGTTTGATCTCCTATAGGAATTCCCCCATCCCAGGTTTCTGGCACCAATTGTCAAAACATGTGGCACTAAATGAAGAGACCCCCCAAACAGACTTTGTGTGAGCAACATGGCTGTTTATTCACCTGGGTGCAAGCGGGCTGAGGCCGAAAATGGAGTCAGTGAAGGGCAATGGGATAGAAGTTGGTTTTATAGGTTTGGGATGGGCAGTGGAAAGTTACAGTTTCGGGCAATTTTTTGCAAGCTGGGAGGGGGTTATAGGGTGTGGAGTAAGGTCCCTTACAAAGTCCAATGGCCTTATCAATTAGGATGGGAATAAGAAAAGATAGAGAATGTCTCAAAGTTAAGTAGGAGCCGCAGGGGTTGATAATTTCTTCCATTCTTCAGTTACTTTAGATTTTTCAGGAACTCATCTGGAGTATCCATGCAGGTTACAGAGGTTAACATGGCATCCCCCGCACCATCAGTCAGCCTAAAAGACCATACAATAGACAATGAAATCCAGGCAGAGTTGGTCTCAGATAGAGATGAGGAAGTTGTTGGTAACTAATGTAAAGGTAAATCTTGCTATATTTTAGCAAAGAGACTGACAGCATTTTGACCTACCCTAGAGATATGTGGAACTTTGAACTTGAAGGAGATGATTCAGGGTATCTGGTGTAAGAAATTTCTAAACCACAAAACATTCAAGAGGTGATTTGCGTGCTGTTAGGAGCATTCAGTTTTAAAATGAAAACAGAGCATAAAAGTTCAAAAAATTTGCAACCTGTGATGGAATAAAGAAAAACCCATTTTATGAGAAGAAATTCAAGTCTGCTGCAGAAATTTGCATAAGTAACCAGGATCTAAATGTTAATCACCAAGACAGTGGGGAAAATGTCTCCAGGGCAGATCAATGACCTTTGTGGCAGCCCTTCCCATCCAGGCCCAGGGACGTGGGAGAAAATGGGCTGGGCCCAGTTTCCCCCTGTCCACCCCCAGCTCCACCACTGTGTGCAGCGTGCAGCCTGGGAACTTGGTGCCCTGTGTCCCAGCCACTCCAGCCATGCTAAAACCTCTGCTAGGGCAGTGTGGAAGGGAAAGGTAGGGTTGAAACCCCCACACAGAATTCCCACTGGGGCATTGCCTGGTGTTGCTGTGAGAAGGTGGCTGCTGTCCTCCAGAACCCAGAATGATAGATTCACTGATAGTTTGCACCCTGCACCTGGAAAAACCAAAGACACTCAATACTAGCCTGTGAAAATGGCCAACAGGGAGGCTGTAATCCTGCAAAATCGCAGAGGCATAGCTGCCCAAGATCAAGGAAATTCACTTCTTGCATCAGCATGACCTGGATAAGAGACACAGAGTCAAAGGAGATCAGTTTGGAGTTTTAAGATTTGACTGCCCCCAAAGAACAAAGCAGGAGGCATCACACTACCAGACTTCAAACTATACTACAAGGCAAAAGTAATCAAAACAGCATGGTACTGGTACCAAAACAGAGATATAGACCAATGGAACAGAACAGAGGCCTTGGAGGCAACACAACATATCTACAACCATCCGATCTTTGACAAACCTGACAAAAACAAGCAATGGGGAAAGGATTCCCTGTTTAATAAATAGTGTTGGTAAAACTGGCTAGCCATATGCAGAAAGCAGAAACTGGACCCCTTCCTGACACCTTACACTAAAATTAA
The DNA here is from genome assembly GCF_030222135.1 of Aotus nancymaae. Classification (NCBI taxonomy): domain Eukaryota; kingdom Metazoa; phylum Chordata; class Mammalia; order Primates; family Aotidae; genus Aotus; species Aotus nancymaae. The sequence continues at coordinate 77,514,600 of NW_026988425.1, forward strand.
CTCCAAATGGATTAGAGACTTAAACATAAGACATAACACCATAAAAACCATAGAAGAAAATCTAGGCAAAACCATTCAGGACATAGGCGTAGGCAAGGACTTCATGACCAAAACACCAAAAGCATTGGCAACAAAAGCCAAAATAGACAAATGGGACCTAATCAAACTCCACAGCTTTTGCACGGTAAAAGAAACAGTCATTAGAGTGAATTGGCAACCAACAGAATGGGAAAAAATTTTTGCAGTTTACCCATCTGACAAAGGGCTGATACCCAGAATTTACCACGAACTAAAGCAGATTTACAAGAAAAAAAAAAAAAGCCCATTCAAAAGTAGGCAAAGGATATGAACAGATAATTTAGAAAAGAAGACATACATGAGGCCAAGAAACATATGAAAAAATGTTCATCATCACTGGTCATTAGAGAAATGCAAATCAAAACTACATTGAAATACCATCTCACGCCAGTTAGAATGGCGATCATTAAAAAATTTGTAGACAACAGATGCTGGAGAGGATGTGGAGAAATAGTAACACCTTTACACAGTTGGTGGGAGTGTAAATTAGTTCAACAATTGTGAAAGACAGTGTGGCGATTCCTCAAGGACCTAGACACAGAAATTCCATTTGAGCCAGCAATCTCATTACTGGGTATATATCCAAAGGATTATAAATCGTTCTACTATAAGGACACATGCACACGAATGTTCATCGCAGCACAATTTACAATAGCAAAGACCTGGAACCAGCCTAAATGCCCATCGATGATAAACTGGACAGGGAAAATGTGGCACATATACACCATGGAAGATTATGCAGCCATCAAAAACAATGAGTTCGTGTCCTTTGTAGGGACATGGATGAACCTGGAAACCATCATTCTCAGCAAAGTGACACAAGAACAGAAAATCAAACACTGCATGTTCTCACTCACAGGTGCGTGTTGAACAATGAGAACACATGGACACAGAGAGGGGAGCATCACACACTGGGGTCTGTTGGGGGGAAATAGGGGATGGGACAGCGGGGGATGGGGAGTAGGGGAGAGATATCATGGGGAGAAATGCCAGATATAGGTGAAGGGGAGGAAGGCGGCAAATCACACTGCCGCATGTGTACCTATGCAACAATCTTGCATGTTCTTCACATGTACCCCAAAATCTAAAATACTACATATATATATATATATAAAGATTTGACTGCCCCATTAATTTTGGATGTGCATGGGGCCTTTAGCTCTATTTATTTATTTATTGGCCGATTTCTCTCATTTGGAATGGCTGTATTTACTCAATACCCTCAATACCTGTACTCCTATTGTATCTAGAAATTAGCTAACTTGCTTTGGATTTTACAGGCTCATAGGCAGAAGAGACTTGCCTTGTCTCAGTTCAGACTTGTGACTGTGGACTTTTGAATTAATGCTAAAATGAGTTAAGACCTTGAGGGACTATTGAGAAAGCATGATTGGTTTTTAAATGTGAGGACATGAGATTTGGGAAGGGCCAGGGGCAGATTGCTATGCTTTTGCTCTGTCCTCACCCAAATCTCATCTTGGCTTTTATCTGTCATGATTCCCATGTGTTGTGGGAAGGAATTTAATCATGAGGGTGGTTTCCCTCATACTTTTCTCATGGTAGTGAGCAAGTTTCAGGAGATCTGATGGTTTCATAAGGGATTCCCCTTTCTCTTGATTCTCATTGTCTCTGTGCCTGCTGCCATGCAAGATGTACCTTTTGCCTTCTGCCATAATTGTGAGGCCTCACCAGCCATGTGGAACTGTGAGTCCATTAAACCTTTTTTCCTTTATAAATTACCCAGTCTCAGGTATGTCCTTTCAGCAGTGTGAAAATGGACTATCACATAGTTTCTTTGTGCTGGGGGTCTGGACCTGCTTCTGGGCTCCTGACTTCATGACCCACCTGCCTCTGCCTCTCAAAGAGCTAGGTTTATAGTTATAAACCACCATGCCCAGCCCTGGCTGCTTTTTTGTACAGCAGCTATACTGTGCTGGGAGTTCGTTTTATCCTCTAGTTGCTTCAGACTTTCCAAAGCCCAAAGGCAAGAATGACTAAGGCTCCCTCTGGGAGCTCTGTCTCAGAGAGGTTTGAACTGCTGTCAGAGTGTTTTTCCTCTGAAAAACACCACGAGGGGTGAATGTAGACCCTGGTCTAGAGATTCCACACAGTTAAGAGAAATGAGCTCTATGATCCATTTAAATAAGCATTCTGGCCACTTCTTCATAGAGTTACGAACTGTACTGGGGGACCACTCCAGTCTCTAGTTCCTCAGACTTCCTGGAGCCCAAAGGCAAAAACTGGTAAGTCTGTGCAACAAATGCAACAACAAAAATGGCTGTCTACCCCTCTCTCTGAGAACTCCATCTCAGGGAGGTGCAACACTGCTACTGGTGGCTGGCTAGATTCCCAAGCCAGTGGGTCTTATCCTGCAAGTGGTTTCAGAAGTGAGAGCTACAGACCATTGTTGCTTAGCTTTCTGGATTAACCCTTTTCCTAGGGGTATGTATGGGGGTCCAACTTCCCACTTTGCAGAAGTTACAGTCAGTTTTACCAGGAAGCTTGGGTAATACGACTCCCTGGGCTCCACATGTGCCTGAGTGGCTGCTCTGTGGAGACTCCACATAGCTCTGCATGTCAGACTGAAGGTCCCAGTGGAGTGGGTTCATAATGGAATCTCCTGACCCAAGAGTCGCAAAGATCCTTGGGAGAAGCGTGAATCTCTGGGGTTGCTCATTCACTCACTCACTGCTTTCCTGGGCTCCTCTGGTGCTGTGTCACTCCCAAGTGGGCTGTCATTCTGCCTTGTTATATTACTTTTTCTGTGGGTTGAGTTGTTTCCTGGATGAGTCCCTATGCATGCATCTGGATGTTTCAGTTGAAGATGTTGTGTTTACTCACCCCTTCCATTTCTCTCTGTGTGAGTGGGGCATGCTAGTTGCTTCTAGTCAGCCACATTGGCCAAAACCTCAGTATTTTCTTTTACTGTATTTATTTTGTTGTTTGTTGTTGTTGTTCTTCTTCTAGAATTGACCTCCATTTTACCTTGCATCTGTTTCTCTACTTACAAATTAAGTGTCTGGATTCACACTTCTTGACTCTGATCCTAAAAACAGGTACTGTAAATTTTTTTCAACAATAGATAACTGTTATAGGTTACCACTAAGCAGTGGCAGAAATTTAAACAATTACCTACAAATATTATATGAAAGTGGAGCAAAGCATCATCATAACTGTTTTAGTTATGATGGTGGCATATTCTACCTTTGTAAAGAAACAAAGAGAATTTTACTGTATTAACAAATGTGTTCAATTTTGCATGAAATTGTTTATCAGTAAAGTAATGAGAATAAAAACAAGGCAATAGTAATTCCTTCTTAAAGTTTTGGAAAATGTCGATAGTCATAAATGTTGGTGTTCTTTTTGTTTTTCATTTTTTTTGTTTTGTTTTTGTTTTTTTGTTTTTTTAGTTTGTGGTATATAAACTCTGTATTTTTATTGTAATTATTTTCAAGCTGGCTTTTGTTCCCAGATTTGTGCCAACAAGTCTGTGACAATGATGTAGTAACAATGATATACCTCAGAATAGCACTACTTAAATGCCACCTGTAAAAACAGCAGGAAAGCAATATAGTGAGGAACAGCACAGCAGGTAAGATGGTGTTTGTGTAAGTGCTAGCTATATAGTTGTTAAAGCTAATGAGGTGTAAAAGGTAATGTGACTTATCCTTGTCTTGTCCAGAGTTTGGAAGCATATTGTAGAGTAAGTCCCAAGAGAGAATGATGAAAAATTGCCTAGATAGAGTAAAATCAATGGCCAACAGAACGAATGACTTTTATTTCTTGAGTCTACTACAACCAGGTGCCAAGTTAATAGAAAAGAGTATGTTGGCCTACAGGTCCTTAGAGATACCAATTGCCATATATGATAAAAAGATATTTTATTATTTTAAATTTTATTTAATGCCTCCAAATGCTGAAAAGAGATCTCCATGAATATGTGAAAGTTTTCTTTGAAATTGGGCAGTGAAGAGTGAACGATGATGAGTTTTATCCTCAGGAATTAAAGCGCTAAAGTGAAGATGGTATTTCATTTCTTACAATCAGTCAAATAAGGAGGTAGAGTGATCCCAAGTCATATAAGTTTTCATCATTTGTTGGTAACATCAGATATTTTTTCCTCCTTCTGCTCCAACAAGATGCACCCTGGCTTAGTAATGATATTAAGCATTAAGGTAATAGATACTTAATATTAAAACACAATGGCATAAACATAAACCCTGTATGTAAATTTCTAATTACCTATATATCAACTAGTCACTATTAAAGATTAGAAAAACTTACCTTAAAAGTTAAATGGTTTGAAAATTCAGATTTCTGTTGCTAGATCGATCTTTCTTCCTTCCTTCCTTCCTTTCTTTCTTTTTTCTTTCTTCTTTCATTTTCTAGCTTGATGATTATTAAATTTCATCACACACTTAAACTGTGGAAATCGTTTGTATACAAAAAAACATGTACGCGATGCATGGCAGATTTAAGGAAACATTCAAAGAAATGCTGCATGATTTAAAAGTGCTTGATGATAACCCATATAAGACGTTACAGTCTAACTTTATGCATAACATAGTCTCAGCTAGGTGAATATATATATTGCATATATATATACACATACACACATATATGCTATGTATATTATATATTATACACACATATTTATATTTATATATACAAACCTATACACACACATATACACTATATATATTATATATCATATACACAATATATGTATTATATACACAATATATTATATATAATGCATATATTGTGTATATGATATATAATATATAAATATATTATATATGATATATAATGTATTATATAAAGATATATATTATATATTGTGTATATAATATATATAATACAACATATGTATTATATATATATGTTCATACACATATACATATTATGGAATCGGTTTACTCATGTGGGAACCAGCTAGAAAGCTCTAAAATCTGTGTAGCAGGTCATCAGGAAATGCAGGTTGAAACTCTTGGGATGAGCTGACTGCAATATACAGGCAGAATTTCTTCTTTCTCAGGGAAACTTCATTACTGTTCTTAAATGACTTTTAACTGATCAGGTATTTTCCCAGATTATCTGTTATAATCTTCTTCATTAAGTCAATGTACTATAGATATTAATTATATCTGAAAAATATTTTCACAGCTATACCTAAGATTCATGTTTGGTAGAGTAAGTGAACACTACGGTCTAACCAAATTGATACGTAAAAAATGACTAAAGCAACTATTTACTTCAACTGTGGAACATACCATATTTTTTTCAAGAGGTAAGTAAATGACATGGATGACTCACTTCAGGGCACATGTAGGATTTAAAAATTTTGTTTTTCTCCAGATTTTGAAATGATAGTCATTTGTTTTTTGAGGACCATGTGAACATGTATAAAGTTTTATTCTCTATTTTAATTTGTAGAATGGAAAATTTCAAACCTATGGTCAGTGAATAATACAATGAAGCACAATGTACTCATCACCCAACTTCAACAATTATTAATAGTTTCACAATCTAAAATACACACATATATTTCTTTGATCACTAAGATATGCTACACCGTGAATTAGGTTATCAATTTATAAAAGGCATGGGGAGCTTTGGCTGTCTGAGGGATACTGGACTTACATTTTTTATTCAATGGTTAACATGAAAGAAAATCCCTGTGAGTAACTAGGGGGCCAGAATAACCTGCACTATTATTTTCTTTTTATTTTAGCTTTTTCATCTAGTGAATGCAGTTGAATTTTATGACACCACCATTTATTGAATAGATGTAACTTTCCTACTGAATAATATTAAGAAAATACCAGAGAAAGATAATACTGAGTAGTAAAAATCAAGGATAGCAGGATAAAAATATATAGTAACATTTTTAAATGGTCCATTTTAAGAGGGTATAAAAATAATTCCTTTAACAAAATAAAAAATTGTTACTGGTCTGTTAAGGATAGGAAACCAAAGTGGGAGAGAAGACAAGGTATTTATTTATTTATCCATTGTAAGTTTTCAAGATACAGCACAATGGATGAACTAGTAGAATGCCACATCGCTTCTACTTGATGCAATATTGCTTTAATGTAAAACTCATGCTCAATTGCCATTTTCCCTCTGAAGGTTTAAATGAACCGATGGATTCTGAAAAATGTACTGAGCAGCTGAAGTCTAACAGAGTTATGGTGTTAATAGCAGTTGAGATCTCTCTATTTTGTTCCAGAAATAAGTATGATAGAGTCCATGAGGAAGAGGGAAAGGGCTCTTTAAAATTGTTTAGTAACAAAAGTGAATGTCACATGATTATTACCCTTGTCTTAGGGAAATATGCATGATAATGTATTCATTATTGATTCTTTCTCTGTAGGACTTCTGCTTTGGCTCATTGCTCATTTTAAATGGCTCAGTAAGTCACAAGTGCTGTCAGTGCTTCCTCACTTAGCTTTACATCATTTGTTTACAACATCTGTTCAACAATAGCCTGCATTATGGATGAACTCCCATAGCCTGTGAGGATTTAATGCATAATGCAGGTTTATATTAAATATGTTACACATATGTCATGCCCACAGTGGAATTGTTTGGAGACAACTGTAGATAACAGTGTGTTATTTTATTCTTTATCCCAAAGGCTTAGCACAGTGCCTAGAACGTAGTATATATTCTACGAATGCCAGTTGAATAGATGACATATAAATAAATGAATGAATAATAATCTGCTGATTTTTGTATAACACTTTGCTCTGTAGAGTGGTATACACTGCAAGCACTATTGCCCTCTGCCTGGAATTCTAAATGATTCATGTTTTCCCTATCTAAACCCTCTTCTTCAAGGATTTACTTTGTCTTCATATTCTCCATAACCTTTACTTTATCACTTCATCAAGTTATTCCATCTTCTGTTAATCAGTTAACACTTTACAATAACTTAGTAGGAGAAAGAAGACATAAACAAGTGATGCATTAAATTATAATGTATGAGCTGAAAAATTAAATCAATATAATACCAGATAGGTACTGTGTTTTACTTTTAAAGAATACAATATTAATGTTTGGGTTCAGGTCCTGTTCATTAAACTAAAATAAATCACTAAGCATTATGAATAGACATCTTTCCCCAAGCACCTTGTGAAGATGAGACACAGCAGTTTCTGATCGTGATCAGAATTGTTTGAGACATATTTTTTTTGTTTATAAAAAACTCATTTCAAATTTTTCTTTGTTTTAGAATATCTATCTGAAGTTACGTTGTTCACATAATAAACATATATTTGAAAAATGATAAATATTGAATAGAAGAAAATTAGATTTTTATCACTCAAGTCAAACATCCAGCACAGTTTGATATATCAATACTAATTTTGATCAGAGATTAACATTGGAATATTAGCAATCTGTTCCTTCAAGGACAAAATGAAAGATATAAAGTAGTCATACCACTATAATATTGAAATTTCATCTTTTAAAGAAATTAGAGCACTTATTAGCTCTCACTATTCTTACAGAGCTGTGGTGCTAAAATCTTGTATTAATTATTCCTAAGAACTTCCTGATTTTTTGCTAAGTATGAAATATATTGTTTGAATTAATACAAGAAAGTATCAGTAGAAGAGTAAATGATGCAATATTCATTTACTCATTTATTTAATCTACAAATATTTATTAATATGATACTTCCTGTAGAAAAAATTACTTTCACTTCTTATCCCTGAAATAAAGTGAAACATTCAGATCATTGTTTCCATAGTATTATCTTAGCATGGTGACTTACTTGGACTGCAGGAGACAGAGCTGCAAGTTTAAAACACTCATTAATGAAATGATATCAGAAAACTCACTATTGAGGCTTTCATGAGATCATGGCTAAGGTGCTGAAGGTTTCCAAATGGATCCTCTAACATACCCTGAACTTAAGTTGGTCTGCTCCTTTGTGGAATCCCAAGTACCAATGTGCTTTACAAAAGCGATAACATTATAAAAATACAAGTCTCTTGTATTGTTATAAAGAAATATCTAAGATTGGGTGATTTATAAAGAAAAGTTTGAACTGGCTTACAGTTCTGCAGGCCATACAGGAAGTACGATGCTGGCTTGGCTTCTGGGGAGGCCTCAGGAAACTTGCAATCATGACAGAAGGTGAAGGGGGAGTAGGCACACCACATTGTCAAAAGAGGAGCAAGAGAAAATTATGAGCGGGGAGGTGCCACACACTTTTAAACAGCCATATCTCCTTAGAACTCACTTACTATTGTGAGAACAGCACCAAGGGGATAGTACTAAACCATTCATGAAAAATCCACTCCCCAGATCCAGTCACTCCCCATAAGGCCCCATCTCTAACACTGGGGATTAAAATAAAACATGAGATTTGGGTAGGGTAGAAATCCAAACTATATCAATAACTGAAGAAAGAAAACGGGCTATAGTGGCCTACTTCCAACTTCTTCAGTATGTCCATTCTTTTAATAATAGGACATGATAAATTTATTGTAATTAAGTGCTAGTTATCATGAAGATCTCTGAAAATTTTATATATATCTTCAGTAACTAAATGACACAAACCTTGAGGATAAATGAGAAGTTTGAGAAAGGAGTCTAGATGTTTATTGATAAGGAAGATATCAAAAATTTATAACAGATTTCATCTAGAAGTGAATTTTTACCTTAAGATTTTAGAGTCAGTTACAGAACGACCAGCTAGAAATACAAGGAGAACCATGCAAATGGGCCCAGCACAGCAACCCTGCAGATTCAGTCAATTATTCCCAAACAGATCATCCAACTGTCTAAAAAATACCAACTTTTGTAATAGCTCGATCTCATTTCTCCTCTGTATAGATCAGGTACTGTGTTTGTCTCTTCTTCTTTTCATTATAAGTATACAAGTCTCTACTGCCTCCCTTAAGATTCACACTCACTGCCACCATCTGCCACCGTTTGACCAACGCACTTTTCTCTTGCTTATTCTGGTAGTGTCTGCCCCTCATAGCATAATCCTCATTGTTATGATTTGCTTTGTTTTCCCAAACTTGGTATTGGCCAGGATTACAAGAGGTGGAATGTGAATGTGTCCTTTCTAAAGAAAGAAGTGGAAGTAAAACAATCATTAGAGTGAATTGGCAACCAACAGAATGGGAAAAAATTTTTGCAATCTACCCATCTGACAAAGGGCTAGTATCAAGAATCTACGAAGAACTAAAACAGATTTACAAGAAAAAAACAAACCCATCCAAAAGTGGGTGAAGGATACGAACAGACACTTTTCAAAGAATGTTAGTTATAGTTAATTTACGTCCTATCTCTTAATCAAGGAAATGTAAACAAAGTGATTAGATAAATTAGGTCAACATTTTCTGCTAAATTGCAATTAGGAGTTAAGAATGAAAGGAAAAGAAACAGGTAAAAGAACAAACAACAGAAATAAATCTAGTGTAGTATCTAATTAGTGCAAGAAACTAATTGAAAATTGAACCAGTGCTAGAATAAATTAAATTCACAACCCTTATTTGTATATCAGTAAAACTATACAATAAAAACAGTATTTGGGAAGATTAACAATTAGAAAATTTAATGATACATAATACCTAAAATATTTGCATTTTGAAAAAATACTTCATAATAATCAGCAGGAATCAAAAAGTGTTTATTTCTAGTTATTAAAACTCCATTAGTTGAGATGATTATGGTAAATAAAGCTAATTCACATGTTAACAGAAATGACTTCTCTAGATCATAATTCAGATTGACACCAAATTCAAAATATGTATTATAGTATTCCATTATGGAAGAGGTAGAGCCATGGTTACATTCTGTCAACAATTTTATTATTGCTTATAATAGTATTTAAGGTAAAGCCACATTATTATTCCTATTTCATTAGAAACCACTGTGTTTGAAACTTTAAAAAATTAAGATTGTCTGTGAACTGCAAGTATTGACGTGAGTTCAAAATCACTTAAACTGAAAAACACCCAAACAGCCTATCACAGCGCAGTTCCTGAGGAGTGTTTTCTCTTTTTTTTATCCCTTTGAAATAGAAATTGTAAATAAATAATTTTGAAATAGAAATTGTATAAACACACATAGAAATTACATGTTTATACAAATTATTATTTAATTCAGTGTCTTTTGTGCAGTCCCAATAGTGGCTTCTTTTACAATAAATTTTCATTGTTGTTTATTTTTTTATTTTTTTTTAGAGATACGGTCTCGCTCTCTTGGCAAGACTGGAGTATAGTGGTTTGATCATTGTTGATTATTCATAGTAAAATACAGAGTTGCATTTGCTAAATATTATTTCAATCTCATTTTTAGAAACACTAGGTATATAACAAATATAATCAGTCTTTCATATTCTACAAGTGTGGATTCAACCAACTGTGAATTGAAAATTTTGGTACAAAAAGTATGATTGTTTCTGTACTGAACATAGCAGACTCCTTTTACTTGTTATTATTTCCTAAAAAAATACAGTATAACAGCTATTCACATATCATTTACATTGCATTAGGTATTACAAGTAAGCTAGAGATAATATAAAGTATAAAGGAGGATGTGCATAGGTTATATATAAATACATTATTTTATATAAGGGACTTGAATATCAGTGGATTTTGTACTCGTGGAGAATTTTGGCACTCCCATGTATATTGAGGGACTACTGTAAATAATTCATATTTAAAAGTCATGTATGACCACTGTTTATTATTATAGCGAATCTTTCTTCAGAAATAAGCTATAAACAGATATTTGCTCCTCTTCATTATAGTTACGTTGGAGGCAACTTTTGTAATGTGGGGTTTGCAATACTCATGAGCATGAAAATATTTGTAGTGTCTTTCAGTTTGTTTTTAAAGACAATAAAAAGATCTTTTCTCTTATACCAACAGTCAAAGACGAATAACCAAAAAAGTAAAATAGAGAGGCTGAATCGACAGAAAAAACAAATACAATAGCAAAACAGCAAAATTGTTCTCAAATTTGGGATGATTCACAGAAATACAATAAAAGTTTCAAAGATAAACTTTTGCTTAGTGAAATCTTTACAGAATTTTCAGGATGAATGGGACCTATTTAAAAAGAAAAGTCTAACTCCATTTATTCTTCAGAAATATGAGTTCAAATTTTAATAACTTTCTTAATTTTAAGACTTTTTAAATAACAGTTTGATTTTATATTGTGAAATAACATACTTGCAATATATGATTTTTTATTTTCCTTATCCTTAAGAACTACCAAAATTATTACCTTGGCTAACTTATTTAGCTCAAGTTGACAAAACTTTCTGATTTTTCAAAATATATATTGTTATTTATTTCATAGGGTTATGATTAAAATTTAATGGTAGCATGTAGGAAGCTCCAAACACCTATTCTTCTCACTGAAGCATTGGAAAACACATAGAAGCTGTCAGAATTAACTTTGTTAACATTCTGGAAAACAGTCAAATACATACAACAAATAGGCAAATACTGAACAAAGCAAGCAGTAACATAAAAATAGTAGGAAAGCTTTATAGCATTTCTGCTTATCATAGCGCCACCACTCTCAAACCTGATGATGACATGGAAGACTGCAGGCAGAATTCTTAATGTGGGCCCTAATCTCTGCTTCCAGACGGAGCAGAACATAACTTATTTAAAAATTGCTGTGGTTAAGCCAGGTGCAGTGGCCCACACCTGTAATCCTAGCACTTTTCGAGGATCAGGCCAGCAGATTGCCTGAGCTCAGCAGTTCAGGACCAGTCTGGTCAACATGGCAAAATCCTGTCTCTACTAAAAATGCAAAAAATGTGCAAGGTATGGTGCCAGGTGCCTGTAGTCCCAGCTACTTGGGAGTCTGAGGCACAAGAATTGCTTGAACCTGGGAGGTGGAGGTTGCAGTGAGCCAAGATCACAACACAGCTCCATCCAGCCTGGGAGATGGAGTGAGCTTTTGTCTAAAAACAAAAACAAAAACAAAAAACTACTATGCCTACTTGTTCTAACATGTCCAGAAGCTCAAAATCTGATGATGGAAAGGTGCTTTTTCTGTTTTCCCCAACTCGACACTAACTAACTGTAGAAAAATAAGTGGTGAGGACTGTTCAAACACAAGTTAACTGAAAACCTGTATCTCTCAGAGGCAGATTACAGTTAGAGTATAAAATTGCCTAAGCTGGGGAGAGAGTTTATGAAATTAAAGCATTCAAAAGTGCACACATATACTGGACAATATAGAAAACCACATGAATGCTTATGGAAAGAGGCATATCAGAAGAGGACTAAGAACACACTAAACTTACTTATCTGCCTGCTCTCTAGACTCAGTGCTAGCAGGAAGTACACAGGAATATAAAATCATTCCATTCCATTCACTGAAAGGAATATAAAATCATTACAGGGGTTCAACAGCAGATCAGAGTAGGCGGAACAGAGAATCCGTAAACACAGACAGCACAACTGCAATTAACCAGTCTGAGAAACAAGAAAAAAAAATGAAGAAAAATGAGCAGATACTAAGGAAAAATGACATTCTCACGTATACAGAAGAGAGGTTTGTTACCAATAGACCTACTAAATGTTAAAGGAAGCCCTTACACTTGAAATTAAAGGACGTTAGGCAGAAGCCAAAAACATACAAAGGAATAAGAAAACCTGGTGAAGGTGATGGACCAAACGGCGAGTGCCAAAAGAGCTGTAACACACTTCCCCGTTCGCTGAGCTGTGGGCAGCAGGAATGTGAGAGCTGTAACATTTTTCTTTTCTTTCCTTTTTTTCTTTTTCTTTCTTTCTTTTCTTTTTTTTTTTTTTTTTTTTGAGATGAAGTCTCACTCTGTCACCCAGGCTGGAGTGCAGTGGTGCGATCTTGGCTCACTGCAACCTCTGCGTTCCGGGTTCAAGCGATTCTCCTGTCTCAGCCTCGTGAGTAGAGCTGGGATTACAGGCACCCGCCACGAAGCCCAGCTAATTTTTGTATTTTTAGTAGAGGGGGTTTCACCATGTTGGCCAAGATGGTCTCCATCTCTTGATCTCGTGACTTGCCCCCTCGGCCTCCCAAAGTGTTGGGATTACAGGCGCGAGTCATGCCGCCCAGCCAGCTATAACATTTCCTGGGGCTCAGACCTCAGGATTTCTCCGGCAAGAGCTGTACAACCCTTTGGGGCTCCGCGGTTGCTGGCATTTCTGTTTTTGGGAGCCACCACATTCCCCTCTCCCAGACGCTGGGGCCCAGGGCGGAAGCTGGTCACAGCTGCCTTGTCCAGCCACAGGCTGAGCACAGATCCTGCGGCAGAAGCTGGATCGAGGCCCGGGGACAAACTGAGTGCAGCCTACTGGCCAAGCGGGTGGAGTGATCCCAGCAGTCCGAGTGAGGCCCAGAGGTCACAGTGGCCACAGAGATTTCCAGCTGGCGAAGCAGCACCTAAGAAATCCTGTAACACTGTAACACTGAACAAAAGGGGAGAAAAAATGATCTTTGAGTGCCATTCCCTCCTGCACACCTAACTACAAAAGCCACAAAATTATGAGATGCTTTCAAAGCAGTGTTCAGAAGGAATGGTAAATGCCTGCATTAAAAAAGAAAGATCTCAAATGAATAACCTAACTCTTCAATTTAAGGAACTAGCAAGGAAAAGAAAGAAACTAAACCTAAAGGTAGCAGAAGGTAATAAAGTTTAGAGATAGGTGACAAAAGACAGCAGAAAAGAAATAGAATCAAGAAAAACAAAAGTTGTTTCCTTGAAAAGAGCAACAAAATTTATAAGCCTTTAGCTAAACTGACAAAGAAAAGAAAGAAAAAGAATTAAAATCTGGTATAAAGCTGGATATATTACTACTGACCTTACCGAAATAAAAAGGACTATAAAGAAACACTATGAAAAAAAAAAAGTAGGCCATAAAATAGATATCCTAGATGAAATTAACAATTTTCTAGGAACACACAAACTATCAAAGGTGACTTAAGAAGACATACAATATCTGAACAAATCTATAACATGTAAATAGATTGAATCAATTTAAAAAAATAGAAAGGAAAGTCCAGGATGGACCAACTGACTTAACTGGTAATTTATAACAAATATCTAAAGAAAAATAAATAAAATTTTAAAATAATTTCCAAAAAGAGAAGGGAACATTTTCTAGCTATTTTTTTGAAGCTAGATATGTAAGATAACAATAGCAAAAGAAAATAAAATTATAAATCTGTATCTCTTAAAAACTTAAAATCAAATGTCCTAAACAAAATACTAACAAAATCGAAGAACATATTAAAAAGATTATACAATATAACCAAGTGGGGAATCCCAGGAATGCAAGGGTGTTTCAACTTAAGAGAATCAAACTGTGAAATATAGTTCACTAAGAGGACATAAGGGGAAAAACACATGATCATATCAACTGATGTGAAAAATTATTTAGCAAAACCCAACGTCTTCTCATGTAAAAAAGCCTCAGACAACTTGGAAGAGGGCTTTCTAAATATGAAGTGCATTCATTAAAAACCCACAGTTAACATCTTGCTCACTAGTGAAGACTGAAAGCTTTCCTTTTAAGATCAGGAAAAAGACAAGGATGCCTACTAGTCAACATTTTACTGGAAGTTCTAGCCAGAGAAATTAGACAATAAAGAGACATTTAAAAACATCCACATTGGAAAGGAGGATGTAAAACCATCTCTCTTTGCGGATGATATGATGCTGTATGGGATGGTTAGTTTTAGCCTGTATCAATTTGGCTAGACTATAGTACCCAATTATTTAATCAAACACTAGGTTTTGCTGTAAGGATATATTTTTAAATAATGGTGTACAATTTTTTTTTTTTTGAGACAGAATCTTGTTCTGTCGGCAGGCGCCAGGCTGGAGTGCAGTGGCGCGATCTTGGTTCACTACAACCTCTGCCTCCTGGGTTCAAGTAATTCTCCTGCCTCAGCCTCCCGAGTAGCTGGGATTACAGGCACGTGCCACCATGCCCAGCTAATTTTTGTATTTTTAGTAGAGACAGGGTTTCATCACGTTGGCCAGGATGGTCTCGATTTCTTGACCTCATGACCTGCCCGCCTCAGTCTCCCAAAGTTCTGGGATTACAGGTATGAGTGGTGTACGATTTTTATTGCGTTTTAATAATTCTCCAAAAGATAGTGTAAACAAAGTATATACAATCAAATGTGGTTAGTATCTATAGCCATTTGATTTAGAGCCTGTACACCCATATAGTCTGAATAATGAGGATTTAAATGACATCCTTGGAAAACTGAAAAGGTTTTGAGAATTTTTTACCAGCAGAAACACTGCCAAGTTGGGCTGACAGGAACCGAAATGGGACAAAATGAAGTTAGAATGACTCTGAGGACAGAGACATGGATACAAAGGCCGGAGGGCAAAGCAAGGATTCCAGAAGTCAGGGCTGAAGAATTCTCTGAGAGGCGAGGACTAATAAAGCCTATTCGGGAAAGATACTGGGACTGTTATCCAGGAGAACCAAAACAGCAGAGCCACCACCCTGGCAGACTGAGAGAGTAAGACCACTATCCTGGGAGGATAAGAGGGCAGAACATCAAGCCACAGTGGATTCCTCTCAAATTTTAGAGGCTAATAGATATGGCCCTGCTGGGTTGTAAACTTGCTTTAGACCAGTAACACCTTTATTCCTTCCACTTTCTCCCCTTCAGAATGGAAATGTCTATCCTGTACCTGGTCCACTGTTGTACTTTAGAAGCACATAACTTTTTTTTCTAGTTGCACAAGTCTGTCAGTAGAGAGGAATTTTGTCTCTGGATGTACCATACTCAAGAGTCTCAGCCACACCTAATGTAGATGATTTAAATGATGAAACATGGGGGTTTTCCTGATTTGATGTTTAGATATTTGAGATTTAGAGTTGGCCCTGGAGTGGCTTATACATTTATGTGGTGTTGGGATAGAATGAATGCATTCTGCATATGGGCTGTATGTGAATTTTTGGGAGTCCAAAGGACAGACTTTACTAAGGTGAATAGTTTGTGTTTACTCAGAACATTAGAGCATGACCTTATTTGGAAATAGAGTCTTTGTAGATGTAATTCATTTATATAAGGTCATCCTGAATTAGCATGACCTTAATCCAATGGCCATTATCCTTATAAGAAGAAAGGAATGCAGAAGGAATACAGGCATTCAAAGTTGGAAGCAGGAATTGGAATTATGCTACCAAAAACCAAGACATGACAATTTCTAGCAACTACCAGAGACTAGCAAGAGGCATAGGGAGATTCTTTCCTAGTGCCTTGAGAAGGCATAGCCTGTGGACACTGATTTTAGGTTTCTAGTCTCAAGAACTCTGATACAATAAATTTGTTGCTTTAAGCCATTCAGTTTGTGGTGCTTTGTTATGACAGTCTTAGGAAAATAATATGCTACATACAGAAAAATCGTAAACAACTCACAAAACTACTAGATTTAGTAAATTAATGCAGCAAAGTTACTGAGTATGTGATCAACAAACAAAAATTACTTGTGTTTGTTCATAGCAACAAACTGTGAAAAGGAAATTAAGAAAACAATATCATTGACAATAATCAAAAAAGTTTTCATTCAAAAGAATAAAATAACTAGGAATAAATATAGCAAAAATGGTGAAAGACATATACAACATAAATTATAAAATATAGCTGAAATAAAGAAATGAATAGAAATATATTCTGTTTATTAAATAGAATATTTAATATTAAGATATCAATAGTATCCAAAATTATTTACAAATTCCATGCAATATCTATAAAAATTCCTATGACCCCTTTGTAGAAATTGACATGTTAATCTTCAAAATCTTATGGAATTGCAAGGAGCCCTGAATAGCCAAAACAATCTTGGAAAAAAAGAACAAAATTAGAGGACTCCCACTTTTCAACTTCCAAACTTACTGCAAAACTCAGTGATTAAAACAATATGGTACTGGCATGAGGATAGGCATACAGATCAATGGAATAGAACTGAGGGTCTTGAAATAAACCTGTATGTGTATCTAGCCATTTGATTTTCAAATACAGTGCCAAACTGGTGAATAGGAAAGAGTAGTCATTTCAACAAATGATGCTGGGACAAATGTGTATTTGTATCACATACAAAAAAATGACATTGACTCCTGCCTAGAGCACATACAAAAATTAACTCAGAATAGTTTGGTGTCCTAAATATAAAGCTTAAATCATACAACTCTTAGAAGTTAGCATATGAGTAAATCTTCATGACCTTAGATTAGGTACTAGAGGCTTAAATATGATACCAAAAGAAAAAGCAACAATAGGTCAGGCACGGTGGCTCACGCCTGTAATCCCAGCACCTTTGGAGGCCGAGGCAGGCGGATCACCTGAGGTCAGGAGGTCGAGACTAACCTGACCAACATGAAGAAACCCTGTCTCTACTAAAAATACAAAATCAGCTGGGCATGGTGGCACATACCTGCAATCCTGCCACTCCAGAGGCTGAGGCAAGAGAGTCACTTGAACCGAGGAGGCAGAGGTTGTCCTAAGCCAAGATAGTGCCATTTCACTACAATCAGG
This sequence comes from Aotus nancymaae, assembly GCF_030222135.1. Lineage (NCBI taxonomy): Eukaryota > Metazoa > Chordata > Mammalia > Primates > Aotidae > Aotus > Aotus nancymaae. The sequence goes on from NW_026988425.1 coordinate 77,532,207, forward strand.
GCAACAAGAGCAAAACTCCATCTCAAAAAAAAAAAAAAAAAATTGGAATTTATCAAAATTAAAACATTTACCTATCAAATGATTTTATCAAGAAAGTAAGAAGGAAATCTTCAGAATGGGAGAAGATGTTTGCAAATTATATATCTGATAGGTATGTACTATCCAGAATATAAGGAACTTTTATACCCCAGTAACAAAAAGACTGACGACCTGGTTAAAAAATTGCCAAAGAACTGAGTAGACATTTCTCCAAAGAAGAGAGACAAGTGACCAAGAAGTACATGAAAGGATGTTGGATTTCATTAGTCATTAGGAAAACACAATTCAAAACCACAATAAGGTGCCACATCATACCCACTAGGATGGCTGTAACAAAAACACACATCATTGGAGAGAATGCAAAATGGTACAGTCACAGCCATTGGGAAAAAAAATTTGGTGGTTCTTCAAAAAGATAAACAAAATTGCCATATGACTCCGCAATTCTCCCAGTTCCACATATCTCCCAAAATTTGACAAAAGATACTCGAGTTCATGTGCATAGCAGCACTATTCACAACGGCCAAAAGATGAAACATACCAAATATCTATCCATAGATGAATAAACAAAGGTGAATATTCTTGCAATGACTTTTTCAACCATAAAAAGGACAAAGATATTTATACATGCTACAATGTGAATAAATCTCCAAAACATTAAGAGGAAAAAAACCAGACACAAAGGCTACATATTATATAATTTTCTCTCTATAAAATATCCAAAATATAAATGCATAGTGACAGAACACAGATTGGAGGTTAGTATAATCTGGGGAATGGAGGAAGTAGGAAGCGGGTAAAATTCATTAATGGGAAAGGGACTTTACTTCGGAGTGATGTATGTGCTAGACAGATGCAGTCAGCTAAATGTCACTGAATTGTTCCATTTAAAATTGTTGTTTTATGCAATTAATTTTACTTTAAATTTACTGAATAATATTTCCTGTAAATATTTCAGCATATTATCATAAAAATAATACGCTAACTTGATAATATAATTTGCTATGTCTAGCTTCATCCTCTTTGTTTTTGTTTCACTCATTTATTTCATTGATTATAATCAACACAATTTCTAAGTATTGAGCTTACTTGTCTCACTAAAGTGATAATTGATGTGATAGCTGACTTTAGACTCCAGGACTGGGAAGGTTGAGCTAATATTATATTGCCCAAGTTATAAGCTTGTCAACCCACCTTATTTTGTTGTTACTTTGTTTTTGTTCTGTTTTGGTTTGTTTTAGACTTTCAGCAGACTACTATTTTTAGTTTATTTCTCTAGTGATAAGCAGAAAGGAGAGATGAGGAAGTAGCTTTATTGGTCCAACCAGTAACAGAAACCAAGGAACTTTTCTCTCTCTTGGACACCCCTCTGGCTTGGCCCAGAGTCCCCAGTAAACAAGCTCCTATCAGGAAAGATACTCCAAAGACTTACAGGGCAAATCCCAGAAGTTGAAAACAAAGCTCGAATGTATTTTGGGCAAGTTAATCTTTTAAGTAACTTTTTCTGCACAGCCTTAGTGTCTCATGCAGAAGAAACATTTGGTAATGTCGTACATTGCTTTACTTTTTCCTAGTATCTTATTGTTTAGAAAAGTATTGCAGGCTCAGTGCAGTGGCTCTCAGCTGTAACCCCAGCACTTTTGGGAGCTGAGGCAAGAGGACTGTTTGAGCCTAGCAAGTCGAGGTTGCAATGAGCTACGACCCTGCCACTGCATTCCAGCCTGAGTGACAGAGAGAGACCCTGCCTCCAGAAAAAAAAAAAAAAAAAAGAAAAAAAGAAAAGCTTTGTAAGTTAAGCTACAGAATCCTTCATGCAACTTATACAAAGATTAACATTCAAGGCATTAATTGTAACACAAATTATTTATATGTAAACTCATATAATTCAAATTATATATAAAGCAGATTAAAAATTATATATATATAATGTAAACTTTTAATTATCAACCTAGAATATAATCTAAATTGTTGAGAGTTAGATAGAGATTTGAATATCATAGGGAAAATTTTTATCTTTCTGGACATTTTTCTTACTAATAAATGAGAGTTGGAAAAAAATCTAGTTTCATGCTTGTCTGCTTTCCACAGTGCAGTGCTCCTTATAACAGTAGCATTTTGCAGACAGTGGTTCAGCTTAGATTTCACTGGAGAAGGAATGTTAAGGACCTTGTCTAACTTGTGTATATTGGTGTTTTGGAAAATGAAGATATGTAGTTACAACTTCATAGTACATTGCTCAAGTGTTCAAGGACTGTGGAATTGGAAAAACAAAATCGACTACTAGAAAATTTTATAAAAATAAGGATGGTTAAAAGCAAACTTGGTTAATTCTTTTCAAAATTCAAAAGCTGTGCTATTTGTTACAGATTTCAGTTGTTATGCCTGCTATTGCTCTTTTAATGTAGGTAAAAATGGTGTTGTCTTTCAGTCTCACAGAAATGTATTTTAAAAAAGAAAATGAGAACTATCCCTATGCAAACAAACTGCTGATCTTTAAACTTTCTTTCCAAATAGAAAAACAATTAAAATATGTTTTATTTGTCAAAATTTCTTGTAATAAAACATAAATAGCCTTGTAACTGTTCCAGTTTTTATTTATACAAGTCAACTCTCAGATGAGTATATCAGAATGTCATTATTAGTTCAGAATGGAGATGCTGTTGGTATTGATGCAACCTATTTGATGTGTCATAGAGGAGGGAAAAAAAAGGAATTTTCCATGAGTGTTATGTATCAGTACTTAAGAGATGAGTCATTTCCTCTAAGGACAATTTTTGTCCTTAAATAAGCAAAAGCATCTCATTTAAAAAAAATCCATACTGCAGACAAACAATAAAATATAAAGCACATAACAAATAGTTTGTCTTACTATATGTCTTAATAATTTAATGATTATTAAATAAATAAATAAACACAATTTGTTTCCTTTCAAGCTGCAGAAATTTCATCAAACAACTTTGTAAGGCTAATTTAAACAGAAGTTTTATTTTCTCTTCTAAATAGTATCTATTTTAAATATAAAATTTTATTTGTATTTATTAATTTAAGGAAAATGTGTAAATTTAGTCACAATTTACCAATGAATTAAATTTACCTGAAAAAATTTAAAAAGTAATTCTCATTTTAAAAACTCTATTTATTTTTATTTTTGTATGTAGAAAGCAATTTATTCCATTTTATGCACTTATACAGTTAGTCATGGAGAGTAACAGGCTTGCTGGTGAAACAGATCATACCCTAAATGGAGATGGCATTGAATGAGTAGCCAAGGATTACCTCCTAACAAAAAGCAGTCTTTATCAAGCATTAATTTAAAAACAAATACCAGTTATTGATTTATTCTTCTTAATCTGACAGTCCACCTGTGGTGTAGCTGTCAGGTAAAATCAGACATCCCTACAAAGTCCTGTTGCTCAGTTGCTTTTTAAAATAACCAAACATGATTTCATAGAAAGGAAAAAAATATAAAACAGCTCAAGAAACACACTAACAAGCAAAAATGTAAGGGGAAAGAGGAACATGAAATTTTGAATTAACTGAAGAAAGCAAGAAGAAATTGGTCTGCATACGAAAATGTACATCCTGGGAAGTCAGGTGTGAAGATTTCAGAGCAGGAATCTATTTGACTTGCATCTCCCCTATTTCCTTAACAGAAACGACAACTTGCAATATTTATACTTCATGGCTCAGACATCTATCTCCTTTGTCTCTATTCCTTTCCCCCTCTAGCCTTTACTTAAGACACTCTGAAAAACTTGGGGACATAACATAAGAAGAAAAATAATCACACATAGCATTTCCCTTTCTGTAACTGAAGTCGTTTTTTGAGTTTCCCTTATCCTCACAGTTTTTGCTATCCTTTAAACCTAAAAAAGTTTTCTGAGTTCCTTTTATTTTCTTGTAATCATGAGAAACAGAATATATTTTAAAATAGTACTGAGGTTCATATGTACCTTTTTTATTGCATTTTAGGTTTTGGGGTACATATGTACCTTTTTAAGCTAAGTTTCTCTTTCTGTAACTTTATAAAAAGGGAAATTTTATGGGTTTGTTACTAGAAAATTCCTGAAGAAAATTAAAACTAAGTCTGTGCCTTTGCCACATCAAGTGTCTTCCAGTTAATATTCAGAAAATACTAATTATTTGAGCTAACAGCATTGTTGGTGGTATCTGTTATACAGGGATAGTGTGTTTTTAAACCACTATTAAATCAATCTCAGGGTTGAGCAAAAAATAAAGAGGAGTCTACAATTGCAAGAAGTACAGACATATTGAGGACACTTATCCTTCTGAATCCATGCTTCTTTCAAGGTCTTCATTACTATAAATGCTCTCTCATTTGCCACACTGCTTGCAGGACATTATCGTGTGATACAGAACTAATTACCCAAGTTCATTAGGATTCCAAGAGAAATCAGGTATCATGGCAATGAGATGACCCTGAACAAACAACAATGCTGGTGTTCCATCTTTTGAATCTTACGAAGATCATTCCTCTCCAATTCTACTTAAATTTCAGACGTTCAGTCTGCAATCAGTACTACTGGAAGCCAAAAGCGTTTTATTGTAAGGCAACCACTGAACCTGGAATATTTCATCCTTATGTGATTCAAAGGAATTCAACTTGTTTCTTAATTTACATGCCATTTCATTGTAAGGAAAATGAAGAGAAAAATAGACTTTAAAGATATTTAGACATTTCAGTGTTTGTGATGACACACATTTCAGAATTCAGCAGGGGTTCAAATTTTAATAGCAACATTGAAATACTTTTCAAACTCTGAGCATAGCCTCAGATATATCAATATACATATTTAGCACATGATTCAATGGAATATGAGGAGTTGAATCTTCGGGATCAATCAACTATCACGAGGTTAAAAAATATTTTCATTTTTTTGAGTAAAAGTGCTTGTCTCAATAAAATCTGTATAATATCAGCTCAGAGATTTACCGACTGTGTAGAAAATGAAGAGAGAAAATACGGGATGTAGAAAGATTATCAACAGGAGATCGAGACCATCCTGGCTAACATGGTGAAACTCCATCTCTACTAAAAATAAAAAAATCAAAACAATTAGTTGAGGGTGGTGACACGTGCCTGTAATCCCAGATACTCAGGAGGCTGAGGCAGGAGAATCTGTTGAACCAGGGAGTCGAATGTTGCAGTGAGTCAAGAGTGTGCCACTGTACTCCAACCTGGCTGCAGAGTGAGACTCTGTCTCAAAATTAAAAAATAAAATAAAATGAAAAGAAAAATTATAAACATTAATGATATAGTTAATGATAAACTAATATGTGTTAAAAGCTTTTGGTTTTACATGGCATTTTGACATACACCATCCCACTGTTTCTCCATAGCAAACTTCTTAAGTTTGCATCTCATCAAAACACATTTGATGAGAAAACGTTTTAAATATTCAAATTTTACTGATTTATGCAGAGGATCAGAGATTAAATGACTACACTAAGGTCATAAGCAGTGTACCAGGATTTAAACTTAAGTACTCATCTCAAAACTTGCCTTTTTAAAATTAAATGAAACTGCCTTTATTATACTTCAGGGTCACCAAATCAATACCATTCCTCAAAAGAGAAAATTGAGACTAGTCTGTAGGTCTCTAACACTCAAGCCAGGCAAATGTTTATTTCAACATTATCCAGCTTATTCCAACATACTATTTATCTTAAAAGATAAGCTGAAAATGAGTACAAAATGAGAATTTAACCTACAAATAGTATTTTCTGTGCATTAGAATTTCTAACATAGAATACATTTTAAAAATAAGTTATATAGAACTGAAAATATTGAAACAGATTTCCTTATACTTTAAACTTAAAACAATTTCTGAGTTTCTTTTAATTTCTTCTTGTGATCATGACAAATGAAATATATTTTTAAATAGTATTAAGGGTCATCTGTACCTTTTTAAGCTAAGTGATGTTAATTTTATCTTTCTATGTGACAAAGCAAAGTTAATCATTTCTAATTTTGCAAGAATCTGCCATGTGCCAGAGAATGTTCCTATTATAATTACTCATAACACTTGAAGAGACATTCAGGATGTTATTCATCAGCCAATTCAATTTTCTTGGATTCTAACGTTCCATTTTAATTTAATATGAATGATGGTTTCTCAGCTTGGTCAGCAAAAGACATTTTGTATAATCAGTTAGCAATGTAGGAAAAGATATGACACTAGGTTATTCATTCATTTTTATTGACTACATAGCACTTCAGATATTTAACTAATAATTTCTCTACTTGATATAGAACAACTATAAAGTTAACATAGTGGGAATATTTAGCAATCTGTTTAATTATTATTTGGAACAAAATTAAAAATATCAATATAGACGCAGCCATAAAAAACGATGAGTTTGTGTCCTTCATAAGGACATGGATGAATCTGGAAACCACCATTCTCAGCAAACTGACACAAGAACAGAAAACCAAACACCGCATGTTATCACTCACAGGCGGGTGTTGAACAATTAGAACACGGGGACACAGGGAGGGGAGCATCACACACTGCGGTCAGTGGGGGTGGGTAGGGGAGGGACAGCAGGGATGGGAAGTGTGTGGGGGGGATAATGAGGGGAAAAATACCAGATATAGTTAAGGGGAATGAAGGCAGCAAACCACCTTGCCATGTATGTACCTATGCAACAATCCTGCATGATCTGCACATGTACCCCAGAACCTAAAGTACAATTAAAAAAAAATATTTTTGCACCATCCTCAAAAAAAAAAAAAAAATAAGAAGTAACTTTCGGATATTTCTTTAAAAATACTCATTATTTTTGAGTTATTTAATTTCTCATATAGTTATAACTTGCAAATTTCCACATAATTCATTTGTAAAGTAATATACAACAATTTGGCATGTTTGTTGTTATGATCAAACAACAAATGATCAAACTGACAGTCAAATGATCAAACTGATTCTAGGTGAAATTCCTAATATGCCTATTTATGGTTCTGGGACTTGACTACTGGTATAACATCATCAAATTTGTAGCATCCTGGTCGATGGAATTGGGAAGCTGAAAAACCATTCAGATATTCATTTCTTGTATGAAACTATGTCTAAATAGTTTATCTTACCCTTATTTATTTTTTAATTCAAAGAATCAAATTTATATATAAGATAAGATTTTCCTCACTTAGATAATATAATTTGAGTTGATTGCAATAACAACTGTTACCATGTTGAAGATAATAAACCAAGACCTCAAAGGGACTAGGATTTTGTCTACCTATGAAGTGATAAAGTACAGCAGATTTATTCTAAGTTTCTATTATTGTTGAAAGTGTTTGACATTTTTAATTTCTTGAGGGAGTTAGAAAAACACACCTAAATCCTGCAATTTTTATTTGAAGACACTTGAATTTAACATTTACTGAACTATTAATTTACAAAGAAATGCAATGTCCTATAAGACATTGTAGTGGACACATAACAATGTATCCATTGCACCTGTCCTGCCATATTAAATCTAGTGGACAAGATCAGATAGGAAGAGTTCTTGAAGTTCAAACACTTAGGGATTAGTTCCACAGAAATTGATGTGGTAGAGTGTCAAATGGACAGAATTACTTCTCCCCTTCTATCCAGGTCCATTTACAATGGAATTTATTTTAGCTTCTTTCATTAACAGGTAAAGTTTATTTCTTCATCCTTCAAATGTGCATTGGCCTAGTGATAGCTTTGGCCAATAGAAGTTGGCAGAAGAGAAGATGTTTTATGCTTCCACTTTCTTTTTAAAACCTGGTAATGGAATCATGTGAACAAGACTAGACCAATTTTCTGAAAAGTGAGCTACTGCATAGAAGAAAATCAAAGCAGCCAATACCAAGCTGACTCTCAGAAGCAGACCCATTTAATTGATCATCAGCTTATAGTAAATGCAAGCAAGAGGGGGCCCAGGTGTAAGCAAAAGAACTATGCAACTGGAACACATTAAAAGCAATAATAAATGGTCATTTTATTAAGCCATTAGGTTGTGGAGTGGCTTGTACAGCAAACTATTGTAGAGATCAGTAATATAATCTTAAATGTGCCAGACTGTACATTTGAAATTTAGAGACGGATGCCCAGAGGTGAAAAAGATGCATCAGAAAGAGAACTTCAGTTTTGACTAATACTACGGAAAATATGTCTAGAAATAAAATAACATTAACTTTATTTTGTATTATCTGCGGTATTTTTAATAGACTAGTTTTTTCAAGGTTGAGATTTACATTGAGAAAAAAATTCAGAGTTCCCCTATATTCCACACCCACTTCCCTCATTGTAAAAACCTTATAATAGTATGTTATAATTAATGAAATAATAGTGATACATTATTATTAACTGAAGTTCATACTTTATTCGTATTTTCTTAGTTTAGCCTTAAGTCCTTTTTCTGTTTCGCAGTTACATCCAAGATACTACATTTTATTTAGTCATCTGGTCTTGTTAGGTTTGTCTTGGTTGTGGTAGTATTTCTGACTTTTTTGCTTGTGATGACTTGGACTGTGTCCAGGAATACTGGGTGTGTATTTTGCAGAGGGCCTATACTCTGGAATTTGTCAAGGGTTTTGCATCATAGTTTACTGTGGTTATGGGTTTGGGGGCAGATTATCACAGAAGTGTCATTTCAGTATATCATACCTACTCATAAGCATGATACCAGGGTATCAAAATGATATTTCATGTCCGATATTGACCTTAGTCACCTGTATGAGATAGTGTTTCTCAAGGTTTTGTGATGTAAAGTATTTCTCTTCTCCCTTCCAATACAGTCATTCTTAGAAAGAAATCACTAGGCATGGTCCATCCTGAAGGGATGAAGGCTTATGCTCCCCCACTTTAGGACAGAGCATATAAATACATCATGTGGAATTCTTCTGCATGAGAGACTTGTCTCTTCTCCCATTATTTATTTATTCAGGAATTTATTTATATCAGTATGAATTTGTGGATATTTATTTTATAATTTGAATTAAAAGCCAATAATATTTATTTTGTTACTCGTTTTCTGCTTTGGCCATTGGGATATCTTTCTGTTGGCTCCTACTTTCCTTTACTACCTCCTCATGAAGGTAGCTTGGTTTTGCTGAGGGGGGCTTCCTTACTTTCTTGCACAAAAAGATGCTCAAGTCTCATCTTGCATATTTTTTTTTTGCCTCAGTCTTAGAATCAGCCATTTGTCCAAGGAGCTTTTTTTTATTATAGAATGTTATTAGAAGCTAGTATCTGAGTGCTGGATACGTTTGTGGCTACTTGGATGCCCTTGCTTCTGGGTTTTCTTAACTACCAGAGCAAGAAAACTTGGTATAGACAGACAGACAGATAAGATAGATAAATAGATAGATAGATAAGATGACACCAATAAATAGATGATAGACCAATAGATAGATGATAGACCTATATTTATACACATATAAATATTTCTATGAGTAACTATCTGCATCTACATTATATGAAACCTGAGTCCACACTGATGTCTCCAGGTCTACTGCATTACTACATAGATCATTCTAGATCCTTCCCTCTGCTTACATGGAAACCCTAACTCCAAAAGAAGCCTGTCTGCAACAGTATTCCATTCATGTATTGGCTCATTTCCAGTATACATGTATAGCAGATACAGAATCATTAACCTGTATTTCCTCCACTTAAAAGACCTTTTTTAATAACTCTTCACTTGACTACTCCTTACTATTCTTCAGCACATGCCCTGACTCTTCAAGATGAGCTGCTATAATCCTTTCTTCTATGCAAACCTCTCTTCTCTGATCCTCTCTATCAAATTATCCTGATTATTTACAACATGCCAATCTTTTTTATTTGAAAGTGTCTTGTTTGCTAAATAGTACATTCTAAATTCTTTTTTATCCCCTTCTAGTTGAAACCTGCATGAGAGATCCAGGTCATCATTGTGCATCCCTAGGTTAAATCTAGGTCAGTGACTATAGTACACCTGCCACAGATTAACTGTCAAAGCTATATAACTGAACTACCAAGTGAATGACCAAAAAAATACAATAACATTGTTCCAAAACATTTAGTTTGGAGCTAATATAAAGCACATTGCGGCCAATTTTCAACATTTTCGCTTTTTCTGCTTTTCTATTTATTATTTTTTCTTTCAGTAGCACAGTGGGACGTGTGCGTGCACAAGCGCTGGTGGGGCAGGTGAGGTGAAGTCGGCCTGTGTGCACACCTGGGCAAAGCAGTGGGTTGGTGGCCATGGGCACGTTTGTGCCTACTAATCAGAGGGACCAGGCTATGGTGGGAGGACGGTGTAGGTGGGCTGGTGCGTGTCAGCAGGGTCTGCTCTGCTGGAGCTCTCCAAGGGTCAGGTGTGGTCTGCCTCTGCCAGCCAAGAAGTTATGATGAGGTTCCCAGGTGGGCATTCAAGACCGTGCTGTAAGTAGGTGCAACCAGGCTGGGGCCATGGGAGAGACCAGCAGGCAAGATGGTGCTCAGATCAGACCAACTACATCTCATGGCCAAGAGAGCCCTGCTCTGCATAGATCTGACAGTCACCCCAACGCTAAAGTCTCCTAGCAGAGCCTATCCAGCCTTGGGAGTTGGGCATCCCTGGCCCTGCTCCATTGCAGATGTTCCCACCTCACACACTCTAGGTTCCACACAGGCTGGAGTCCTGCCCCTACCACCTCTTCAAGCAGCTCTCCCTGCCAGCTCAAGTATCCGTGGTGGTCATGGCATCTCCTGATGTTAAGATTCCAGAGGTCTGTGGTCAGAACAGGCCACTCCTTTTGTGTTCAACTCACCTCTTCCCCAGAAGCCACTGGGGGCCAGGAACAAGCCCCAGGGTTCGGTAGCCATGTGCAGGGTTCCCTGCTTCCTCCTTCAGCCTCACATCTGCGTCCTCCCTCCATCCACTCTCAATGCCTTCCCTCCAAAGATCTGCTGGGTATGTGACAGGCTTCCCAATATCCTGGTCTCTTCATGGGAGGTGTTCCTCCTGGTCAGATAGCTCGTCTATCTCCTAGTGTTTTCTCCACAGAAATCAACAATATGTGTAGCAATTATGCTCAAAGCAAAAACCCTGACACATTTTCTGCTTATATCTGCTTCTGACCTCCATTTAGTTTTTCAGTCTCTAAGTAGTCCTCACTAAGTTGTCAGCTTATTGTTTCACTTAAAATTATAATTTAAACTATTTTTCAGTCACTTTGGTTGGTTTCAGAGGTACCATCTATTAGGGAACCAACTGTGTCTCAGAATGACAGAAACAAAAGTCAACTCTGACTCTTTGTTCTGTCACTGGGGCCTCTTAATAGACATTTTACTTCTGTGTAAATCAGAAACCAAAAATGTGATTGTCTTGCTTAGTCATTATGCATCAAGTTTATTGGTTTAAATTCTTCTTTGCTTTATTTAGTAGAAAACTTTTAAGTTCTTGAAAACCATCTTGCTATGATTGAAATTCTAAATAGAATAAATAAGACATATTTTATAATATTAATACAAATCTACTAATTCTTACGGCACATGAGTTTTTAAACTAATTAACTAATTAATTGGTAGCATGGGATATTCTACTTGTGAAGTGGGAGTTCATTTGGGTAATGGTAATTTCTATACTGAAAAAGGTAGACATAATTTTTTTTCACATGCCTCTACCCTAAAGTGTCCTATAACATTTTCCTCTTTTATTTTAGAATCATAGTAAATGCTGGCCACCAGTGAACAGTCACAGACCTAAAAACATAGTCATGTCATTTGGTAAATGGCTTCCTTAGTTCATTAACTGTATCTCTAAAGGCTATGTTGGCATGCTTAGCATACCCAGAAAGTAATTTATTTATAAAATGGAATATAGAAACAGTAATTGAATATGGAAAACAAAACTTTAATTCACCTGGTGATTTGATTTGTTCTTTCATATAGGCAGATAGTTCTAATTTTACATATATGCTTGTTTACCTCTTGTTTGAGATTTCAAGTCTATGTATTTTTTCTTTTTTTCTAAGAAGAGATCATAGAGTGCTCTCTCTCTTGGGATAGTAGTGTTTCAACAGGAAAAAAATTTGCTTCTTCTATCAGTAAATATGCCAGGAAAATCAAACTAAATAGGAAATTACCTACAACACAATAATTTTCTTGTCATTCTATCTTTGCATAAAGATATACCTCTGGAGGATATAAGGCAAATGAATAGTGTGCGATTAGTTTTGATGCAGTTAAAGACTCTATTTACCATAAAATCAAAGAGAAAAAGATAAATATTAACATAAATGTATTATAGAACTGAGAGAGGACCTCTAGTCCAGTTATTCTTTAACATTTTTACTAGGATATAACAGAATTATCTTTCCTCAATACTAGATTTTTCTAAACAATTATATTTATATTCTTCAATTAAAAACCTGGAATAAAATTTCAATTCTTTGTAATGCCACGAACCATTCCACTCTACTGTCTAGCTTAATGACTCATCACTATTTGAACATATACTCCAGGTAAAGTCGGATTTAAAATTTTTGAACACGCCATACTATTTCTTTAGTCATCAGGATGAGAAAACCTTAGTTTTATTTCCACTTTATAGCCATACAAATAATTTTTAAAAACTTGAAAGTCATCTCCTTTTTATTATTTCTCTTACCTATTCATTACTTTTTCCATTACAATCCACATCTTGTGGCTTGCATTTTTTTTCATATATTTCATTCACTTCTAGTAGAATTTGCTATTTAAATATTGTTTCCTCACTATGTAATATAGTTGAGGGTCACTCCTTGAGTAAATGAATGCTGTGCAAATGGATTTCCGTTAAAGGGAGCAAATTTTTATTTTTTAAATGTATAGTCTAATTTGATGAATATGTGCAATGTAGGAGATGCTCTGGTATGCATCAGTAATTTAATGCTACTTTGACACAGTTCCTGACTATAAGAGGTATAAGAGGCACACAGTGATCTCATACACACACACACACACACACACAGAGACACACAGACACACTCAGAGCTTATGCTAGACTATAATGTATTTAAAGATAGGGAAATGCACAGTATTCAATGGTTTAAAACATCTCACTATAGATGATTGACCAGGATCATGCAGAAAAGTAAAAGTGTGACTGAATGAGAAAAAGAACACTAATTTCTTTTTGATTGTACAAGCCAGACAAATAAGTTGACTAAGAAAGGGTACAGGGAGGGAGTAAACCACGCACTTCCTGAAATATAGACATAATTCAATGATATGGTTCTTCCTCAACAAGTATATTCTACTTTAATTCAGGAATTCTTGTGGCCAGCAAAATAAATGAATTAAGTTTTATTACAAAAGAAGGACATGAAAACTAGGACCACAAAGATATACATTTCTATGCCCACCATTGGCAGCAATAAAAATGTCTAAGACATTAAGTGTAGGAAAAAGATTTTAAAATGGGCAATTCTTATTCATTGAAAATGATAATGTAGATTGGTACAAACTCTTTGGAAAAAATTTGGAGTTGTCTTGAAAAGGTGAGCATTTACAGACTTTTAAAACAGATATTATACTATTAAGCATATGGCTTAGAAAAAAATTATCTATTCACCAAGAGACATGTACAAAATATCTGATTGCACATTTCACGATAGCTAAAAAATACACCAATCTGGAAATAAGGCAAAACTTCACTCACTTGAGGTGAGTTAGTGACTTTAATATTTACGCATAATGGAATATTTAAAGCAATGGAAATCAATGAACAACCTACTACAATAGCAACATGGATGAGTTGTAGAGACATAGTGTTAAGTGAAATAAATAATTGCAGAATGTTACGTAATGCCAGTTTTAAAAGCTCTAGAGCAAGAAACACAAAACAGTGTATTTTTTAGGAAACTAGATTTTGAAAAAAACATATATTTTAAATGCAAGTAATTCATGAACACAAAATTATAGATATTAATTTATCTTTTTAAGGAAGCAAGACATAGTAATAAAAATTAGGTCTAGGTTGCAAAAACCCTGAAATATTCTTACTATTTTTATTGTTCTGTTTCATATTTATATGCTTGTTTAATCATTTATATTAATGTTGCAAATTTAAAAGTGAATATCCAGAATATAAAGAAGTCTCTAAATAGACAATTTACATATATGTAAATAAAAAACCCAAAATAAAAATTAGTTGTTCAATAAAATTAAATGAGTTGTTCAATAAAATTCAATTAAATGAGTTGTTCAATAAAAAATAATAATACAGTTTTTATGCTAGAGTTTTGATGTCTATGGGCTCCTTGATAGCAACAAAGAAAGAACAACTATACTCAATATCCTTTAAAAATTAGAAGTACAAATTCTTCCAGATAACATCCACCACCACCACCAGAACAACAAAACTGGGCGATGTATCTCCAGAAAACCTGCTCTAAAGAAATAAAAATTATTCAGGCAAATTATCATTAAGAAGGAAATGCAAACTTGTAAGAATTGATGAAGGAAAACAAAGACTTAAGTATGAGTTTTAAAAATAAAATTTATGGCCAGGTGCAGTGTCTCACTTCTGTAATCCCAGCACTTTGGGAGGCCCAGGGGGGTGGATCACGAGGTCAAGAGATTGAGACCATTCTGGCTAACATGGTGAAACCCCGTCTCTACTAAAAACACAAAAATTAGCTGGGTGTGCTGGCGTGTGCCTGTAATCACAGCTACTTGGGAGGCTGAGATAGGAGAACCAGTCGAACCTGGGAGGCAGAGGTTGTAGTGAGCCAAGATTGCACCACTGCACTCCAGCCTGATGACAGAGTGAGACTCCGTCGCCAAAAAAAAAAAATTATGAAACATTAACAGTACCAGACAAATACAAAATATCTAGGGAATTCTAAATGCTAACTAAAATGTATGAATACAATGATGCAAGGTATAACAATTAAATAGAATTTGTGTGTAAGATTTTAGCACTTTGGGGAATGTTTGAAAGAAATAATTTTTATCAACTAAGTGAATAATCTATGTTGTAAATCTTGAGTCACTACTTAAAGCACAATAAAACATGCATAAATAAAGGAAAATGGACTGAGAGTATTTTATTTATCTAAAGGAAGGCAGGATGGAGTAAAACAAATTTAAAACTGATACACCAACTGGGAAACAAGTGATAAAATGACAGATATTGATGGATGGCAGAATATGTACCCTAAAATAAGCCATGTGAGTATAAAGATTATTTCGAGCTGAAGGCACTTCCAAAACAGCAAATGTAAAAATGGCATTCTAATCTCTTTTCATCCTGGAAAGAAGAGATAAAAATTCCCATGTGAGAGATGTACTCCCCCTACCAGAAGAAAAGAAATATTCTTGGCTGAACAGTCATGGCTAAGTGAATTCTGTACAGATCTTGTTAGAACAATTATTATTTTCTTATGACAATATTGCTATTTATCATCAAATGTATTGAGAGATTGGGTTAATGCCTCCTCATTATGTATTATTCTTCATTTTACTGAAAATGTCTGGTCTGAGGAAGAACTGGATCTAGCTAGCCATCAGCTGTTTTCTGTGTTGCAGAGTTATGCATGAGCTTATCAAAAGATACAAATAGCAGTGGATCAAGGGGGAAATAGAGTAATTAAATTAATACAAGACTATGAAAATATATATGGTGGTTTTCCCAGGAATATTAGGTTTAAAAAATTTCTTCAACATGTCAAAAAGAACCTTTATTTACTTTATAACAGACTCTCAATGCTTTATTGTCAAATACCTTTGGAGCAGGTGCTCTCTGAACTGAAGTTTTCTGACCCTTCTGAGCTTTTGGAAGAGGCACTGCCTTCTGACCTGTTGCTCCCTGGGAAGGAACCTTGTAGGCTGGAGCCTTCTCTCCTGCAGGTCATCTTTTTTTGGCTGGAACTTCAACAGCAGCTGCAGAAGCTGCAGCAGCACCTTTATCAGCAGGTGCTTTTTTGGGAGAAGTTACCAGGACAGCTGCCTTTTGAAGCTTCTTAATTCCATTCTTGATTATCTGTTCCTCATTTTCTTTGCATTCATGACTTTAAAATTATCGAAATCTGTCATCTTGGCTTTCCTTTCTATGGTTTCAATCTTCCTTTCCCACCTGTGGCTGCCCATTTTGTATTGTCATTGGCCTTCTGCCAGGCTTGTCGGACATGCTTCTGGAGCATGCTGTGTAGGAACTTGAGGATGAAGTCAGTGAGCTGCATGCATTTAAAGGAGCAGCATGTCTCCTTATCCTAGTGCAATGTCCATTAAACAAAGCCCTGTTTTGAATAATAACATTTACAATCAGGATCAGCTTTCTGACATGAGGTCCAAAAGAGACTGAGGCCACCTGGCCAAACTCTGATGCACCTAAACACAAACACCTTATGTAAATCTATCCCTACTCTACACTGCTTCAAATGTTAGGGATATTAAAATTGGTACTATTTCTGCATTTGTTCTATAATGATACACACAACGTAAGTATTCTGAAAGATACGATCATTTTGCTTTAAGGAGTCTGTGACCAGATACCGGAGGTCGAATTTTTTCATTGTTTTCTAGTATCATATTTTAGCATTAAAAGATAACACCAGCTTGATTATTTTTATTTTTACCCTAAGGGATGACTTATTTTGTTTGCCTAATGCCTGAAAATTTATTTCTCTCTCCTTGAAATTTAACAACTTAAATGAATTATTTTTAAAAGCAAAACAAAACAATACATTTCTCTCAAATCAACATTCATGTCACATGAGTTCTTGTGCCATATCTTCAATATTATGCATGTAAATATATTTCCTAATTGTTTTTGTTAATCCTTTAGAAGTGCATTGCCTCATATACAAGCTGTTATTTTGTTTTCTTTAAATTTATGTACTGGTCTTACGTTTAGTGTAATATTAATGTAGCTAAACTTTTTAAAAAATTATTATTATTATTATTTTGAGACGGACTCTAACTTTGTCACCACCCAGGCTGGAGTGCAGTAAGGCGATCTCAGTTTACTGCAACCTCTGCCTCTCCAGGTTCAAGTGATTCTTCTGCCTCAGCCTCCTGAATAGCTGAGATTACAGGTTTGCACCACCATGCCCAGCTAAGTTTTGTATTTTTAGTAAAGGTGGGGTTTCACCATGTTGACTAGCCTGGTCTCGAACTCCTGACCTCAGGTGATCCACCTGCCTCAGCCTCCCAAAGTGCTGGGATTACAGGCAAGAGGCACAGCACCCAGCCTTAAAACTTTTCATGAATGATTTCCATTATTTGAAATGTGATGAGGCTCTCTAGATGAATTACCTTGTGGTTATTGTGATCCTTAATATTGAGTATCAACTTAATTGGATTGAAAGATCCAAAGTATTGTTCCTGAGTGTGTCTGTGACAGTGTTGCCAAAGGAGATTAACATTTAAGTCAGTGGACTGGGAAAGGCCGACCCACCCTCAATTTGGGTTGGAACAATCTAATCAGCTGTAGCACAGTCAGAATAAAAGCAGGCAGAAGAACATGGAAAAACTAGACTAGTTTAATCTTCTGGCCTACGTCTTTCTCCCGGGCTGGATGCTTCCTGCCCTTGAACATTGGGCTCCACTTCTTCAGCTTTGGGACTAGGATGGCTTCCTTGCTCCCTAGCCTGAAAATTATCTATTTTGGGAACTCACCTTGTGATCCTATAAGTCAATACACCTTAATAAACTCACCTCTATATATACATCTATCCTATTTACGCTGTCCCTCTAGAGAACCCTGACTAATACAGTTATTTTTGTGACATTTCCTTGTGTACTTGAAAACAATAACCCCCCAGCCATTCTTTATTCCATTGTTCTACATATTAGTATGTCAAGTTGGCTAAATGAAATTTTTAGCTATTATTTTTCTTTATTTTTATAACAACTTGCTCTAATGCAAAGATCTGTATTAAAGTCTACTATGGCTGTGGATTTGCACACTTCTCTTTTTAATTTTGTATATTTTTGTAAAATATGTTTTAGAATCATGTTTTTGGATATACATATAATTAGAACTAGAACTTCTTTCTTTTGAACTGAACCTTTTATTATTATGAAATGTTTCTTTCATTTTTTAATAAACATTATTAAAAGTTTATGGATAGTCTTATAATAATTCAGCTATACCAGTTATCTTTTTGTTGGTGTTTGCATGATAATTTGTTTCTCTTCTTTCACTTTCGACCTTTGTGTGTGTGTGTGTGTGTGTGTGTGTGTGTGTGTGTGTGTGTATGAGTTTTATTTGTTTGTTTTTCTGTCAAAAATAGACAAACTGACCAACGGAAGGAAAAAGAAAAAAGAAAGGTAGAGGAAGAGTCCAGCAACAAAGTCATTCATATACATTGTCTGACTTAAGCTTAAAGCACTACACAAAAGTGTTAAAAAATGTTTTATTAAAATAAATGGTTCTATGTTGATTGGATAAATATAGGAAAAATGATTTCCAATATATTATTGAGAACATAGACAAAAAGCATCCTTTATCCATTACAGTCCTAAATCTGAAAGCTTAAACAAGAGTTTAGGAAAAAAAAAAAACAGAAAAATAGTTTATGATATTGGTGTAACCAAATATGTATTACACAGGACACAAAAAATGTTACACCCAGAAGATAAAAAATAAGTTATGAATCAAAAATGTGACAACAAAAAAGAAAAATAATAAAAAATATAGACAGTTACTCTAAAAGTAAGTTAATTAAATAGACAATAAATAATTTTAAAACATGCTTGATGTTACCTAAGAAAAACAACTTATGTCTCAAAGCTATACCATATATCAAAGAGTTTTATGAGTAAAACAAAATAGAAAAGAAAAACATAATTTCAAGTATTAGTGAGAAAATGAAGTAAAACAAATCTTATAAACTTAACACTTTAGAAAATGATTTGACACCTAGTAACTGCCTTTATACACATATCCCATATTTATTCGCTTATAGACATGCATAGTTCTAGTAAGATACCCAAAATAAATTTCTACATGTATTCATTAATGGACATATAAAATAAAGTTTATAGCAATTTTTTATCTTACAAGCCTTGGAACAGTAAAACCCCAAATACATATCAACAGAATTATGGATAAATAAATTGTGGTATATTCATACAATAGGCTACTATAAATAAATAAATATATATATATATCAAAAAGAATAACTGAACACAACTATATTCAAAAACATGGGTGAATCTTCCACACCTAATATTAAGCCAAGGAACACAAAACTCTTCATTCTGTATAATTTATTTTTATACTGTTTTAAAATGAGCCAGATAGATAAGTGCATATATCATATATATGCACATACACACATATATATGATATATGCACTTATATATAACACGTATATATATATATGCACTTACATATAATATGTATATATATATACTTCTAGAAGTCAGAATAGCAATTACCCTTGTCATATGGTGTAACAGCTACAAGAGGATGACTGGTATGTATTCAACTTGTTTTGACATAGGTGCTGATTACATGAGTATATTCACTTTGTGAAATATCATTGTGCTGAACACTTACACTTTAGAAACTACTGTTTGCTTATTATGCAACAATAAAATATGTAAAAAGAAAAAATACTATAGGTTTCCTATGACCCCATGTATTAATATTATAAAACATATAAAAAAGAACTGATAAAGAACTTTTAATAATGATGAACTAGACTGTTGTTGATTCTATATTTACTAACCCAGTTGTGTCATATCTGCCACTAGAATATAGATCCTATTTTTAACTAAGAAAATAAACATTTGAACTAAACCTAAGCAAACGTGAAAATATCTAATTTCAAAGGAAAGGTGTGTATTGGGAAGTGAATATCCCCGACATAATCTATGTTTTCACCCAAAATAGTTCAGAAATCTTAATAGGATGTATATATAAATTATATATACAACTACAAAAACAGGCATAATAGTATTACTTGGCTTTGTTTTTTGAATTTTACTTATAAACATACATACTTAAGCAGTTCTTAAATTTTGCTATTTTTTGTTATTTTCTATTGAATAGCAATAGTTAGGGTCATTAAAATGAGAAAGAGTTGGACTAAGTTGGACTAAGTTCAAGATTTCAGAGCAGACAGTTGCAAAATCACTGTTAAGAGTAAAGTGAACTTTGACTGACTTGTTTTTAACTGGCTTCTCAGCTATAGACCACAACATTATCCCCCAGGTTAAATATTGCTGAAATGATTCTTAGTAGCTCTAGTAAGAGAGTATATACTCTCTAAACTGAGAATTTCAAGTAAATTTCTGCTTGACACATGAGTTGGATGTAAGTTTTGAAGAAATTATTTGGTATCTTAGGAACTTTTTTCCAGTCTAGTGAATGTGTCAGAGATTGATTGTTTACTGCTCACCTTTAGTAGACAGTTTATGAACTGTTTACTTAGTACAAGATAGTATAAGCTTTTCCAGCAACAAAATTTCCTGTAGAAAGTCTCCTCTAGGAAAAATGCATCAGGATCTTAACTATGAATGCTGAACAAGATTTAGTTTTTTATACAAGCTGTAAGTTTTTGAGACTATGTTACAGAAGTGATATGTCGGGGTTTTTACGTTTGTTTTTTATTTTGCTAAAATGAAAGCGACTACTACATATCATGACTACTGAAGAATAGAGTTTTCTGACATTATTCTTATTAGCTTATTTTTATTGTCAAGCCTTGTTACTTTACAGTAATTCCACATGGTTCCTGAAGTTTGAATGTGATATTTTTCCAAATATATATTCCATAATCAAATAAAATATTTCACAAAAACATTCAATAAGAGACAAGCTGAACTCTTTATTGTTTCCTTACCATTGTGATAGCTGCTGGATGCTAGAAATACACCAATATATGATGCAAATTTTAAACCCTAGAGAAATGTCTTCTTTACATAAAAATAATTATATATGTAAATAGAATGTACTCATATATTCATATTCACTAGTTTATACTCATATATTCTATCAAGTCTATTTATAAATATATATTTACATATATAATATGCTATATGTAAATATATACTTATGTATGTAATGTAACATATATTTATGCCTAATAGATACTATATATGGAAATATAAACTTATTTACATCTAAATATATAGCTATATATACATTTTATTCTTGTTTACTTCTCTCATGAAAAATAGTATCATGAAAACAAAAGAAGCAGAAAAATTCTTGCTAAGCCTACTAACCATTCCAAAATATAAACAAGAATAAAATGCAGACTTACATCTAAAATATATAGCTATATAAGTGTGTGTAATAAAAATATGTAAATAGATCTAATATATAGCATATTATTTACATATAATATTTACATAAGTATATAAAATATATATATAATATAATTATATGAGCCTATGATATATTACAAAATAAGTGCTATAAATATCACAAAATGTAAAGGAATAAAATACAAATTAAACTGTTTTCACTACATTTCAGGTACTAGAACTCTTTCAGACAAGAGTGTGCCATATAGAAGAATACTTGAAAGTAAGTCTATAAAATTTGTTTCCGTTCATTTTAATTCAATAAAATGTCTTTCTAATGTAAAACATTCCTGCTAGGCATTTTATGAACATTGAGCTAACATGTCAAGATGGAAAATTTTTAATGTTTTTTAAAAGTGAGAGATTTTAACATGCATTTTGAAATATTTTGTCTTCCATGTCTGAAAATAAATTGTTATAAAAGTTGTCAAGATGTGTGTTTCTTATCACTGAGTTGAATTTTGAAGGATTTCAGAAAGTTATCATGCAGCATAATAATTCTCAGTATTAATCAGTGTGATTACAGTCATAGACAATTAATTTACCTTTTAGGCAGAAGTGTGGCTAAAGGAATTGTCAGGAGGAAGACAGAAGAGAGTTGCATATCTTGGCTACTCTGATTTAGCAATCATTGTTCATGTCTAACGACATTACTTATATCAACCCTATTACATTGTCATTTAGATGTACATGGATAGTGATATTCTCCACTTCAAGCATAAGTTTAAAAATTAAGAAGTCATTTGCTTGACTCAAATGAACACTCCATGATCAGTGAGCCACTTACTGCTACTACTGTGAGTATTCTATTTGAAAAATACCTAATTTTTTAAAACTCTTCAAACCAAGTCCTGCTTGAAGATTTTAGGCCACAAAGATCTTCATGTATATGCCCTGTCACTAAATAAATAATGTAGGTTGTGCTACCCAAACCATGAGAGATGCTATTAAGGTTCACTTGAGAGCTTGTTTATTTTTAAGCAAAAAATTTTCTTGTGAAAACAAATAACAAGCTGGGGGTTATTATTAAATATTCTGAGGCAAAAGACCCTCCTCTTAGAGCTTGAAACAGTAGTTTGACTATGCCTCTAAGTATGAAAAACAAAAGGACTTTTTTTTCCTGAGTTTGTATTTTGAAGTTAATTATTCTCATGTAGGACACCATGATACTGCTAGGCAAACTCAATTTATTTGCCAGTCTCCTGAGTTTGAGAGAAGTAAACAAGTATAAAATGCAGATACATGCTTATAATTATATAAAATAATATTTTTATATCTGCACAGCCATTTACTGTTTATGTATGAAATAATGTCTGCAGGTAGGAGCATACTTTTTGGTAACAAGTAATTCAGATTCTAAGAAATAACATTCTCCTTTTTATTTTTGCTTACATGATGATTATTCCAACAACTTTGTTAAATGAATTCAGTTACTTTTCTGAGCCATGTGTAGAGGTAATGAAAAATTAGGACTTGGAAGGTATGTCTAGGATTCCTTAACAGAGAATCCACTGTCCCTCTTATTTATGTGACATTCATCTGGCATAAGCAAAGAATGTGTTCTCTTGATATTCCACTAACTTACTTGCACTCAAAAGTGCTTAAAATTGCAATGATGTGATGAAATCAATGTGGGATACTATAGACAGAATATAAAAATATTAAAATACATGTTTATAAAATAATAGTGGTTTATAACAAACATGTTCTTGTGTTTTTATGGTTAAATAACCTTGGCAAGAGATGTACAGAGTAAAATTAATGCAAATGATAGAGATTTCCTTGACATTAAAATACTGGTGGAGGTGCTGTGTAGATAATTTTGCATGTAGCCTAGAAAATAGTGGAGAATTTGGACATGTTCCTCTATTTTGAGGAAAAAGAGCCAAATTGTACCAGTAAAAGTTAAGAAATACATATATGGGAAAATTTTTTATAGAGTAGCTTAAGCATATGGGAAGTAAAATGGGAAAACTTACCTAAACCTATATTAAAGGGCTTTTAGCCTCTGACCTATGATTTAAAACTGTTCTCTGTGATACATCTGTGCAAAGTTTTCAAGAGGCTATTGGAATTGGCAAAGTTCCATAAATTCCAATATTAAATAACTGTACATGGAAACATTTGACAGAGCAGTTAGCTAGTTTACAAAAATTGGATATAATTTATGTGGAAGGAAGCCTAAAAGGAAAGAAGAAAAGAGGTTAAAGAATAGATTTGAGGCATGACATAAAAAAGATAAAGAGGTAATAGAGCAAGTAGAAGGAAGAATTTCAAGATATGAAATTATATCTAGGAAAAAATAGTATCATGGAAACAAAAGAAGCAGAGAAATTCTTGCTAAGCCTACTAACCATTCCAAAATATACAGAAATGCAGACTGCAAACAAAAAACAAGGATCCAATATTTGTTTTAATTATCCTTATAGAATAATATAAAATCAGTGAGAAGATGTATGCAAAGAAACTAAGATAAGCAATAGAGTAGGACAGTAAAAATAGGGTATTTGGATGAGAAATATTGAAATGGAAAACCATGACTTGTCCACTCACAGAGGAAAAGAATCCAAAAGGTAGCAGTTGAACTATGAAAACAAGGAAATATGAGATGTACAAGATTTGAATGACTTAAATGTGTGGGATTTAGGAAAGAACATGAGGCAAGGCAGCAGATTTTCGTAATGGAAATTCTTTTATTTGTACAATCCTTGGTAATGAGAACACTTAATTATGTTTATATCCATAAACAGTAAATTCATTGAGCACTGGCTACATAAAGGACTACTATTTTAAGCTACTGGGTTTAGGATATCTTATTGCACAGTAAAACTGATGGAATACCAATGCTTTAAAAAAATTCAAGATAATTAAAAATCCTATAATATTAATTTTAAATGTATCTTACAATAATTTTAAATTGTATAGGAATTGTTTGGGAAAAAGCTTATTCGTTGGGATCCATATGAGACCTAAAAGTACATGTTTTTATTCTAAAATTTGAATTTTCTTTTAATTGCTTCATTCCACCTCATCAGGTTAGTTGATACAAATAAAAACAAATGAAGGCCTAAGGGACTGGGAGAAAGAACTAGAAATATGAAAAATTATAGAAGTAGGATGGATATATGGTAAACATGTATTTTGGTGTATTTGGAATAGGCATGGTTTATGTCAGTATTTCCAATGTCCTATCTGTCTTAGCATCTGTCCCAACCTCTTCTCTCCCAAGTATTTCACAAATTGGACACAACATCTTCTGTGGTCACTCTAGAACCTGGGAATATGGTAGCATGAACATAATAAAATCAAAGCAAATTTTTATCTAGTTATTGTTTTCCCTAAGTTGGTGGTATTTAAAAGTTACGATTCAGGCATGGATAGTGACAACCCTCCTAAACAAAAAACAACCATTAGTAATTTCATGAAACTCTTGTTTTATATTTCAAATAAAAAATCTACAACTATAATTTCATTGTAAAGATTTATTTAAAAATTAATTGTGATATGTTAATAAGGTTATATCTGTTTTCTGTCAAATGGTCCAGACAAACATCGTTGGTTTCCTTGGTTTGGACGCTATCCGATATTCAAACTTTAGAAAAGATAACAGGTTTTCACAAGTCACTATCTGCAAAGAATTAATAATGACTCCATTGTTCTTTTATTATTATTTTTGCTGAAATTTTAATTGAGTCAAAATGTTAAACTTCGAAAAATAGTAGTTTGAAGAAAGTTTTCAGAAAAATTCCTCAATATTTTAAGATAGTAGGAATAATAAGCTGATGACCCTGATTTATAAAAACCTTCTAAGAAATCTGCTTATAGAGAAGACACACATCTTGCTCTCCTACTTCAAACTGGTTTCCGATAGAAGAAAAAATAATAATTTTCTTCTATTAAATAGTTTGAAGAAACAAAGTTCTTAAAATATAAACTATGTTCCTATCACCTTACGGCTATAGCAGTGCATGCAAACTAGATTATGCAGAACAATTTTTAAAAGTTTTGATGTTTTCATCAAAATAGGAATATGTATATGAGTTAGACCTTGAGTCAGTGCTATTAAAGTGCTAATAAATAAAATTATTTTCAAATTGAACAAGTTTCTTTAAATTGGAAAGTCAGTTTACAATTATTACTTTTATTTGATCAACTTCACTTAGATTTGAGGTAAAAAAGACATACTTAATTTCGATATGAAGTATAACTAGACTATACAAGCAATTTTAAATGCCAATGGTTTTTTTCTTTATCACACAATCCGGTGGTGAGTCCCTGTTTCATAGCCATTATTATCCAAGCACATTACCAATACCATCTCTTTACATTTTCAAACTATAAGATTGGAATGACCACATGTGCTTTGAACTTCTTCACTATTCTTACTGCTCACCTTCCAAATCTCCAAGTTTGTTGTTTTTGATTTTTAATACTACGTTCTAAATATCTAGTAACATATCAAATGCAATTATCTTGTTTTATTTTGACATAGACTACTTCAACAGTTTTCTATCTTCTTCTATTATTATTTTTTCGAGATGATGTTTTGCTCTTGTTGCTCAGGCAGGGGTGCAATGCTGTGACCTTAGCTTACCGCAACTCTGCCACCTCCACCTCCTGGTTCAAGGGATTTTCCTGCCTCAGCCTCCTGAGTAGCTGGGATTATAGGTGCACACCACCACACCCAGCTAATGTGCGTGCGTGTGTGTGTGTGTGTGTGTGTGTGTTTTAGTAGAGATGGGGTTTCACTATTTTGACCAGCCAGGTCTCAAACTCCTGACCTCAGATGATCTGCCCACCTCGGCCTCCCAAAGTATTGGGATTACAGGTGTAAGCCACCATGCCCGGCCCAGTTTTCTATCTTATTTTAATTTTCTCCAGTATTCACCAATACCAGTTCATCTTTTATACTGCCTAAACTTTCTGAAATGTAAATCACTTTTCAGGTATTATGAGTATTGAATTAGAGATAGCAAATGTATTTTAGCAAGTAGTTACATTCACAAATTTGGAATCCATGAATAATGAGAAGAGACTGTATCATCATTAAATTTTAGCATTTATTTGCCCCTTACTCTATTATCCATCTTCTTTTTATTCCAAGGGTGCATTCATCATATTGTTCCTGAATCACTCTAACTACTGAAAAAAGGATAATTTGGGGATTTTGAAATCCAGGATTTAGAAATATTATGGGATATTAAGGATTGCAGGTAGTACATATACTTATATATAATGCTAATATAGCATTTAAAAACTATAGTGAATCATTTTACCCTATATTATCTGCATTAATCTTAAAAATCTCTTGAGTTAGAGTTATTGATATTTTTATATATAGCAAAAATAATTGAAGCTAAGAAGTAATGTGTTTTATTCATTGTTGCTATAACAAGTAAATGGTACAGATAGAACGCAAATTCATAGGTAGCTTCTGTCATGATATAAATGTCTGTTTCCAATAATTTATGCATCATACATTCAATAGACCATAGGTGTAATTCATTCAGAAGTTATTAATTATATTTATAAAGGCTTCAAAATGAAATAGCAGTTTAAATTTGAATTTATTTCTGATAAGAACAAATAGCTAAGAATTGATATATTCTCAAAAAATTTGAAAATTATAACCTAAAAACAGCTGCTCAAAAATGGTGTGTATACATACCATTAAGAGCAAATAATAAAGCAGATCTTCTTTAGGTTCTAGAATTTCAGTTCACATATGCATGTTCTGTACACCTCACCTCTGATACCTTTGTATGACACTATTTGAGAAACTCTTCTAGCATTATGATATTGATCATGGCATCTTGGGCACTTACTGTGTACAGTAATTTTAAATTCTACATTCAAATAAAATTAAATTTTGATTTGACTTGTTTTACCATAAATTTAGAAAGTGAAAAAAAGCAGAAAACGAATTTTTACATTCAGTAGAAACAGAATCTGTTCCTAGTATGGTCAATATCTATCAAAATATTTAGTACTTTTGGTGCTTATGCAGAGCAGAACCTAGCAATTTGAGATTTTATTTATGTTAAACATACCTATGATAAATACGTGTTTAATAATTTCCATTGATTTGGAGAATAAATTTGCCATTCAAAAATCTTCATGTTCTTAGTTATTATAAAACTTATATTTCTTTTTAAATATTATACGAAAATATTTTAGAGATAATATACTTTTAGGACTATTATGTTCGTAGAAATAGACATTGGATTAAGAGGGAAAATGTGTTGGCAAAGTGAAATTGTCTGTGATAAAAACATGCTTATATATGGTGAAACAATATTTTTTAAGATTGTGCAATTTGGGTACCTATAAAATATGGATAACAATGTTAGATTTCTAGAATTCTGTTGTGTGTTTAATGTGACTGTTATAGAGCATGTTCAATTGCCAGGTTTTACATGCCTGGCTCCACACTACTCATGAGTTGCAGATTTGTTTCTTAGCTCAGAGTACTGATCTCATGGAATAAATTTTTGACATCATGTGTTCAGTTGTCAGAAGACTAGTTTAGCCTAAATGTTCAGATTTTTATGATGAAACTGTACATATAAGCACTTAAGGTCCCTAATATACCTGATAATCATATGTTATCAGCAGAGATGGTCTCCTACTCTATGCAATTTTCCTGTCCTCTTCATGACTTATTTACTTTTATTACTAAATATTTTCATTACTTTACAAGTACAAGTAGCTGAGTTTCCATGATCATCTCACAGAAGTATAAAAAATAAGTGTGAAAATTTCTCTATTCCAACTAAAAATTATCTACTTCAGCTCAATTTACAGAAGAAGATATTTGAAATCAATTGAAACTCACCTAAAATAACGCAGATCTATCCTGTTAGCGCTGGGAATAGACCTATTTTCTTATCGTGCTTTAATTATTATTTTCTCTAAACCATTCTTCAATAATTAAAAAAGAAACAAATTTTAAAACAGGTTTGTAGAGAAAGCACTATCTTCTTTTGTTTGGTAACTGCACCTACCAAAATAAATAAAATGATAGTATTTCGATTTTTAAAGTCTGGCATTTGAATCAGTTTCTGGATTTGTTGAGAACTGGATGGGTTTTAAAGAGAAAGGTAGTGATGTAGGAAATCAGGGATCTCGTGGTTTCATATAAAAAATATTTTCTATATACTATAGTGATAATTTAATAAGAATAAAATGTTTATTGCTATTGGATATTTCCCTGTCACAAATTTTCACTATTCCCCCTTCCCCTGCTTTTTTTTTAAACCAATAAAGAAACTCAGTTTTAGGGAGTTTCCAAGGTAACAGAGTTAGTTTGAACAAACTGTGAATCTGTTTGTGTTTAACAATTCTGGTCTTATTTACCAACTACTTCCAAACTTCTATTCATATAGGAAACTGCACTTTCAAGAAAGAGTAGCTACTTCCTTTTCTTATAGAATGGAGACAGAAAATTTTCTATGTATCCGAAGAACTAGTGCTCAGGCTGAGAAATGGGTAAGAGAAAATAAATAAATTTTGATTTCTATCAACATGGCAATCCTTTGGGTCTGCTTTCCTTTCCTTCCGAGGTCATAATGTCACTTGTTGTCCATTTACCATATCTCTGTTTGTTTAATCCCTCATTAGCAGACATAAATCCAAGACCTGCCATATTTATGTAATGACCAAATAGTTCTGAAATGAAATTGCTATATCTCAACAGTATATTATTCAGCTCACTTTTTGGCTTTAATGAGGAGATATGGGATAGCCTATCAACCATTATTTACTGAAAATCAGCCCTATACATTCAATGTAAAAGAAATAAAAGAACTAAGTTTTTTTAAAAACTTTAATAGCTACACAATTTACAGAGGTATTTTGTTAAAATGAAGATTCCAACTCAATAGAGTTTAGTGGACTGAGATTATGCATTTCTAACAAGCATACAGGTGATGCCAACACATCTCACCTTTAGTTTGCAAGGACTCACATATATTGGTCATCTACTATTTTCTCTATTGAGCTATAATTCACAGAACGTGCACCAATTTAAAGTATACAACTCAGTGTATTTTAACGACTATACAGTGGTATTCAATCACCACAATGTAATTTTAAAATATTTTGATTTCCATCTTTTTAGTTTTATTGAGGCATAATTGACAAAATTTCAAACTGTACAATGTGATTAATATATCTATACACTGTAAAATGATTACCACACTCAAGCTAAATAATATATCCATTATCTTACAAAGCTACCTTTTTTTGTTCCAGAAGCTATGTTAATTAAATATGAAGGAGGTGTTAGAAACAAAATTAGTTATCAGGCAATTACACAAAATCATATTGCGTTATGAGAAACTATTTAACCTCAATTGATAGAAATCCAGTACACTTACACACTGCTACTTCATTGGACCTAATTCTCCACATTTAAAAATTACACTATTGTTATGAAAAAAGTATCAAGATACAGTTGATGAAATTGAAACTTCAATAAGAAAAACATTTAATAATCATTTTAACTCAATTTTTATTTATAATCAACAAATAATTGTACATATTTATGAAGTACATTGTGATGTATCAATACATGTATATATTCTATAATGATCAAATCATGAGGGTTAGCATATGTGTTACCTCAAAGCTTTATCATTTCTTTATGGTGATAATTTTCAAGGTCCTCTTTTCTAGCTATCTTGAAAGATAAAATAGAATATTGTTAGCCTAGTCACCCTACAATGTGATAGAACAATGAAATATTTCTTCTAACTGTATTTTTGTACTCATTAACCAACATTTCTCCCTATACTCCCCAGCCTCCTCTGGTAACCAATATTTTACTATCTACTAATACAAAATCAATTTTTCAGATTACACATATGAGTCAGATTAAGGAGTGTTTGTCTTTCTGTGCCCAGCTTATTTCACTTAACATTATGTCCTCAGGTTCACCCATGTTGTCACAAATGACAGAATTTCATTCTTGTTTATAGTTGAATAGTAGACCATTGTGTGTATTTACCATATTTTGTTTATAATACTTAATGTTTAATTTTCATGGCTAAATAATAATTGCACATATTTATGTGGCATATGTAATATTTTGATTGAAGTATACAGTGTATAATGATCAAATCAGGGTAATTCAGGTATCCATTACCTTAAGCATTTATCATTTTTTTGTGTTAAAAACAGTCTAATTCTACTCCTCAAGTTATTTTGAAATATAAAATAAGTTATTATCAACTACAGTCACCCTACTGTGCTACCAAACACTAGATTTTATTTCTTCTATTTAACTGTATTTATGTACACATTAACCAGCCAGTCTTTATCCCCTGCCCTCCCCACTAGGCTTCTCAGCCTCTGTTAACCATCATTCTACTTTCTATCTCCATGAGATCAACCTTATTAGCTCCCACATATGAGTGAAAACATGTGATATTTGACTTTCTGTGCCTCACTTATTTCACTAAATATTGTATTATCCAGTTCCATCCATGTTGTTGCAAATGACAGGGTTTCATTTTTTATTATGGCTAAATAACATATGCTTCATAAATGCACCACGTTTTTTTCTTTTTAATATAATGAATCCACTGATGGATTCAGGATTATTTGTTATATTAGCTATTGTGAATTGTACTGCAATAAACATGAGTGCAGCTATCTTTTCAATATACTGCTTTCCTTTCTCTGGAATATATATTCAGAAGTTGGATTCCTAGGTCACACAATAGTTATATTACTAGTTTTTGAAGATTCTTCATACTGTTCTCCATGGTGGCTGTACTAATTTACATTTCCACCTCCAACAGTTTAGAAGGGTTGTCTTTTTTCCATATCCTTGCCAGCATCCATTACTGCTTTTCTTTTCTTTTACCTCTTTTCTTTTTAATAAAATACTTTAATGTGGGTGAGATGATATTTCATTGTTGTTTTAATTTGCATTTCTCTGATGTTGAGGACTTTTTCATATGCTCTCTATTTATATTTTTTAAATTGTCTATCTCAGAAATTGTAATTCTTTTTTTTTTTTTTTTGATAGGTTTGTCTTTTAGTCTTCATATGAAAGATTTGAGGGGTTTACACATCACAGTCACAGTCTTAGAATATATTGTATTTCTTTGTGTGCTTACTTTAATCAGTGAGTTCTATACCTGGAGATGATTTCCTATTGCTTGCTAACATTCTTTTCTTTCAGACTGAAGAATTTTTGTTAGCATTTCTTGTAAGATAACTCTTGTGTGAATAAAATCCCTCAACTTTTGTTTGTATGAGAAAATATTTATTATTTATTTCTCCTTAACCTTTGAAGCATAACTTTGACGAATGTAATATTCTGGGTTAGAATGTTTCCCCCACCTCAGTACTTTGAATATGTCATTCTAATCCCTCCTGGCTTATGAGGTATCAGCTGAGAAGCCTCCCGTCAGATGTATCAGAGCTCCTTTACATGTTATTTGCCTTATTCTCCCCTCTTCCTGCTTTTGGGATCCTTATATAATTCTTGAGTTTTTGAGAGTTTGATTATTTATATGCCTTGAAGTAGTTTTATTTGGGTTCAGTCTACTCAGTGTTCTTTTTGCCTCCTTCAACCAGACACCTTTGTCTTTATCCGTGTGTGCAAAGTTCTGTGATTTCTTTTTTGAATAAAAGTTCTACCCTAATATATTTCTCTGCATCCTCTTTAAGACCAATCATTCTTCAGTAACTGGTATTTGCCTCTTGACTCTATTTTCTAAATCTTATAGTCATTTCCTTATTATAATAATTATTATAATTTCTTTTCTAACTATGTATTTTCATGTAGACTATATTTGAGTTACTAGTACTTTCTTTTGCTTGACCAATTCTGCTGCTGGGAGACTCTGGTCATTTTCTCAGTTTGTCAAATGAATTTTCACTTAATTTTAAAAACTATTTCAAATTTTAGGTTAAAAGTCTCAGATGGAATTTTGACTTCTGTTTTTGTATTACCTTGAATTTCATTGAGCTTCCCCAAGACAGCTATTCTAAATTTTCTGCCTGAGAGGTCACATATTTCCATCACTCCAGGACTGGTCACTGGATTATTATTTAATCTATTTGGAAAAGTGCTGACTTCCTGGATGTTCTCAATCTTGCCTATGTTCACTGATATCTGGGCATTGAAGAGAGAAGCAATTATTCCAATCTTCCCAGTATGGGCTTGTTTGTGTACATCCTTCTTGAGAGGGCTTTTCAAAAATCCAAAGTGAATTGAGTTTTGTTGGCTAAGCCTACAGTCACTACAGCTGCTTCAACAATAGTGGGCGCCCTAAGTCCAGGAAAACTGCAATTCTTGAAATTCCTAGATACAGTCTTGGGGGACTTGGGGAAGATAAGGGAGAATTTCCTGGGTATTAAGGCAAAGTCTCCCACTCTCTTTCCCTCAAACTGAAGGAGTCTCTTTCAGCATTGTGGTACATTGAGTTGGTGAAGGAGTGCCATGGGCACTCCTGTGGTCACCACATCTGGCACCATATTGGGTTGCACCTGAAGCTGATGGCCTCTCAGACCAGCTCATTTCTGGAGCTGGCCCAAGGATTGTGGCCTCTATTGTCTGGCTGTGGCTGATGTTTATTTAAGATCCAAGGCCACTTTAGTCAGCAAGTGGTGAATCCTGCTGGGCTGAGTCTATTCCACGAGGACAGAGGATTTCCTTCTGGCTAGGGGTGGGTCTAGAAATGCTATCTAAGAGTAAAAGTCTGAAACCAGGGCTTCAGTATTTTTCCTGATGCTGTCTTTTATTGTGTGTGAGCCAGTATCCATGTTGCAAGAAAAGGTTCACTGTGCTCCTTCCCTTTGTTTCCCCCAAGGTTGAAGAGTCTCTCCTGACACTACATGGCTGGTGTTGTACTGGGCTGCATCCCAATTCCACTGCCTGGGAGACCAGCACATCACTAGATCTTGCCCAAAGACTGCCATCACGATGACCTGATTACAACTCAAATTTATTCAAGGTTCCACTTTAATCAGCCTGTACTGAAGTCAGCCTGGACTTGAGTTCCTTCCCCTGGGACAGGGGATTTCCCTCTGCTCCAGGGCTACTTGAAATGCTTCTTCCTTGAGTACCGAAAAATTCTGCCCAGTGTAGTTTTTCATTGAATTAGAATGGCACTGAATCCCACATTCATTTCACTTTCTCTTTCACAATCACAGAGATTCTCTCTTCACTGCTCTGCCTGGGGCTGAGGGGAGGTGGTGTAAACAATCCAAGAGTTCTTCTGTTCTTTTTCTGTCTTTTTCAATATCTCTTTTATTGTTATTTATTAAAGCAAAGTACTAGGATCATTCATTTGATTATTTGTTTTTTAGGAAGATGCTTCTGCATGGCTAGTTGTTCTAGTTGTTCAATATGGTGTTTCTACAGAGGGTTCATCACTGGAGGGTTCTACTTGGCCCTAATGCACTATCTCTGACCCTACCAGATTTTCTTTTTTTTTTCTTCAACTTTTATTTTAAGTTCAGGAGTATATGTGCAGGATGTGCAGGTGTGTTACATAGATAAACATGTGCCATGGTGGTTTGCTACACAGATCATTCCATCACCTAGGTATTAAGCCCAGCATCCATTAGCTATTCCTCCTAATTATCTTCATTTCCCAATCCCCTCCTACAGGCCCCAGTGTCTGTTGTTCCCCTCCCTGTTCTCCTAATTCAGCTCCCACTTATAGGTGATATGCTGTGTTTGGTTTTCTGTTACTTCATTGGTTTCCTGAAAATAATGGCTTCCAACTCCATCTGTGTTCCTGCAAAGGCATGATCTCATTCCTTTTTATGGTTGGGCAGTATTCCACAGTGTATACGTCACATTTTTTTAAAAATCCATTCTATCACTGATGGGCATTTGGGTTGTTTCCATGTCTTTGCTATTGTGAATAGTGAGTGCTACAATAAGCATATGTGTGCATGTATCTTTATAAGATAATGATTTATATTCCTTTGGGTATATACCCAGTAATGGGATTGTTGGGTCAAATAGTATTTCTATTGCTAGGTGTTTGAGGAATCGCCACACTGTCTTCCACAATGGTTGAACTAATCTACCTCCCACTAACAGTGCAAAAGCATTCCTTTTTCTTTGCAACCTCGCCAGCATCTGTTATTTCTTGATTTTTTAATACTCATAATTCTGACTGGCATGTGATGGTGTTCTCATTGTGGTTTGGATTTGCATTTCTCTAATAATCAGTGATGTTGGTCTTCTCTTTTTTTGTATGTTTTTTGGCACATGAATGTTTTCTTTTGAGAAGTGTTTGTTTATGTCCTTTGCCCACTTTTTAATGGGGTTGTTTTTTTCTTGTAAATTTGTTTAAGTTCCTTATAAATTCTGGATAGGAGTCCTTTGTCAGATGGATAGATTGAAAAATTTTCTCCTATTCTGTAGGCTATCTGTTCACTATGGTGATTGTTTCTTTTGCTGTGCAGAATCTATTCAGTTTAATTGGACCCATTTATCAAATTTGGCTTTTGTTGCACTTGCTTTTGGTGTTTTTGTCATGAAATATTTGCCCATGCCTATGTCCTTAATGGCACTTCCTAGATTTCATTTGAGAGTTTCTATAGTTCTATGTTTTACATTTAAGTATTTAACCCATCTTGAGATAATTTTTGTATATGATGTAAGAAAGGGGTCCAATTTCAATTTTCTGCATATGATTAGCCAGCACTCTCAGCACCATTTATTAAATAGGGAATCATTACTCCATTGCTTGTTTTTGCCAAGTTTGTTGAAGATCAGATGGTTGTAGGTGTGCAGTCTTGTTTCTGAGTTGTCTATTCTGTTCTGTTGGTCTATGTGTCTGTTTTTGTGCCAGTACCATGCTGTTTTGGTTACTGTATCCTTATAGTATAGTTTGAAGTCAGATAATGTGATTTCTCCAGCTTTGTTTCTTTTTGCTTAGCATTGTCTTGGGTATTTGGGTTATTTTTAGTTCCCTATTAATTTTAAAATAGTTTATTCTAACTCTATGAAGAATGTGAATGGTAGTCTAATGGGAATAGCATTTAATCTATAAATTACTTTGGGCAGTATGGCCATTTTCACAATATTAATTATTCCTATACATCAGCAAGGAGTGTTTCTCTGTTTGTTTTTTTCCTCTCTGATTCCCTTCAGCAGTGGTTCATAGTTCTCCTTGAAGAGGTCCTTCACTTTCCTTGTTAGCTGTATTTTTGGGTACTTTATTGATTTTTTAGCAGTTTTGAATGGGAGTTCATTTGTGATTTGCCTTTCTCCTTGTCTGTTGCTGGTATATAAAAACGCTAATAATTTTTCCACATTAATTTTATATCTTAGACTTTGCTGAAGTTGCTTATCAGCTTAACAAGTTTTGGGGCTGAGACTATGGGGTTTCCTAAATATAGGATCACGTCATCTGCAAAGAGGGATAGTTTGACTTCCTTTCTTCCCATGTAGACTTTATTTCTTCCTCTTGCCTGATTGCCATGCCAGGACTTCCAATATTATGTTGAATAGGAGTGGTGAGAGAGGGTATCTTTGTCTTGTGCCAGTTTTTAAGGGGAATGTTTCCAGCTTTTGCCCATTCAATATGATATTGACTATGGGTTTGTCATATATGGCTCTTATTATTTTTAGATATGTTCCTTCAATGCCTAGTTTTTGAGAGTTTTAAACATTAAGGGATAATAATTTTATCCAAGGCCTTTTCAGCATCTATTTAGATAATCATGTGGTTATTGTGTTTAGTTTTGTTTATGAGATGAATCACATTTATTGATTTTCATATGTTGAATCAAACTGATATCCCAGGGATGAAGTCAACTTAATTGTGGTGGATAAGCTTCTTGATGTACTGCTGGATTCAATTTGCTGGTATTTTATTGAGGATTTTTACATCAATGTTCATCAATGATATTGGCCTGAAGTTTTCTTTTTCTTTTTTTTTTTTTGTATTCCTGACAGGATTTGGTATCAGGATGACAATGGCCTCATAGAATGAGTTAGGGAGGAGTCCCTCTTTTTCAGTTTTTTGGAATTGTTTCAGTAAAAAATGATACCAGATCTTTGTTGTATCTCTTGTGGAATTCAGCTATGAATACATCTGTTCCTTGACTTTTTTTTAGTTGGTAGGCTATTTATTACTGCCTCAGTTTCAAAGCTCATTACTGATCTACTCAGAGATTCAATTTCTTCCTGGTTAAGTCTTGGGAGGGTGGATGTGTCCAGGAATTTACCATTTCTTATAGACTTTCTAGTTTGTGTGCATAGAGGTTTTTATAGTATTCTCTGATATGGTTATATTTCTGTGGGGTCCATGGTTATATCCCCCTTATCATTGCTGATTGTGATTATTTGATTGTTTTCTCCTTTCTTTATTAGTCCACCTAGTAGTCTATTTTATTAATTTTTTCAAAGAACAACTCCTTGAGTAATTGATTTTATTTGAAGTGTTTTTCATATTTTTATCTCCTTCTACTCAGCTCTGATCATGGTTATTTCTTGTCTTCCATTAGCTCTGTTTGTTCTTTGAAGAACATTTTGGTTGATTTCATCTCTCAGCCATTGTGAATAATGTTGCAATAAAGATAGAACCTCAGCTCTCTCTTCAACATATTGATTTCATTTCCTGTGAATATGTACCCAATAGTGGAATTGATGGATTATATGATCGTTTTATTTTTAATTTGTTAAGGAAACTCCATACTGCCTTCCATAACAGCTGTACTAATTTACATTTACACCAACAATGTATAAAAAGGATCCTCTTCTTTTGACTCTTACCAGCGTTTGTTTTTGTCATTGTTGTTGCCATTTTTGTCTCTTGATATTAGCCATTTTAACTGCAGTTAGGTAATATTTCTTCATTCTTTTTATTTATATTTTTCTCATAACTAGTGGTATGCTTTTGTCAAATACCTGCTGGCCCTTTATATGTCTTCTTTTGAGACCACTTCTTTTGAGAGCTATTCAGGTCTTTGTTCATTTTTAATTGGATAATTTGAGTTTTTTTGTTTGTTTTCCTTTGGAGTTGTTCTGGTTACTTATATGCTTTGCATGTTAACCCCATGTTGGATACATAGTTTGCAAATACTGTTACTCATTCTGGAGGTTGTGTCTTTTCTCAATTAATTGTTTTATTTGCTGTGCAGAAGCATTTTAGTTTGATGTAGTCATATTTGTCTATTTTTTCTTGTCTTGCCTGTTCTTTTGAGGTGCTATAAAAAAACTTAGTATTGGTTCATTATTAGAAATACGCAGGTTTCTTTCGGTGGTGCCATTTTTCTTTTTCTTTTTTGTATAATTCTTATATCTTTATGCTGATGCCCATGTATTTGAAGAGATAGCCACCACTTCCAGTTTTTGCAAATGTTCTTTGGTAGTGTTAGATATTTATTATTTAATATTAGAATTCAGTCACTGACCCGTGGTTATTCCCACTTGTGGGGAGGCATTATTATTAGCATTGTAACTTACATACTACTTTGAAATTAAATTTTTGCCCCACCATTGTTTCCCAGCTTGGTGAAGACTTATTGAGAGAATCAGAATTGAAGACGCCACTGAAATTTAATCAGAACTTAATCACCAACCTTTTAGTTATTTCTGGGTCAGGGAAAGGCTCCACACCAGCACCTGCTGTTGGTGTGGTGTTGGAATCTCTTCAGTGTCTCCATCGTGGTGCCTCTGCTGATCAGAACCCAGATAAATCACCACAATTTGTGTCAGTTACTACATTCGATGTCCCGACCCTTTGTTTCCAAGATACCCAATGTGTTTCAGACCCCCTGGAACTCCCAATGCTTCTTGTGGAATAGGACAAAATTGGACTTCCCATGAAAATCCCAGACTACTGAAGAGATTAAAGTACACCTTCAAATTCCTCCTCCTACTTTAGAAAAAGCGGTTCCAGAAAAATTCTCCTTGAGGGGCATTGCACTTCCTTGGGAAAGGAGCTAGCAAATGTTGATTTGCATATGTTGAACAAAACTTACATCTCACAGATGAAGTCTAAAATATTTATCTTTTTGTGGTCACAGATTTTCTTATTTCTTTAGGCCCAGTGGGATGATTTCTTCTCCCTGAAGTTCTGGTAAATGTAGAATAACATTCTTCTCTTTGATTAGTTGTTAGTGGTACTTTTGTTGTGGGGGTGAGTGTGATGATGCTAGGAATATTTTAGTTTACTATCTTGCTGATATCACTCCAGGTACCTTTTTTTGTGTATATGCTTATATTACATAAGAACCACTCTCTTATAAAATTTCAAGCATACAATATATTATTTTGACTTTGGTCAATCTGTTTTAAATTAAATATATAGATCTTAGTCACATTATAACTACAAATGTTTACCCTTTCACCAACATCTCCTAACTACCCATCTCTCTGGCCCTCAACCCCCAATTACTACCCTTCTACTTACTCTCTGTTTTTAAGATTGTGACATTTTTTATTTCAACTATGAGGAGACTTCAAAAACTTCCTGGAAATTATAATTAATAAGTAAAAATGGAAATGTAAGATTTAATCACCACCAGGCCTGCCTTACAAGAGCTCCTGAAAGAAGCACTAAACATGGAAACGAACAACCAGTACCAGCTACTCCAAAAACTTACCAAATGGTAAAGACCTTTGACACAATGAAGAAACTATGTCAACTAACTGGCCAAACAACCAGCTAGCATCAAAATGGCAGGATCAAATTCACACATAACAATATTAACCTTAAATGTAAATGGGCTAAATGCCCCAATTAAAAGACACAGACTGACAAATTGGATAAAAAGTTAAAACCCATCAGTGTGCTGTATTCAGGAAACTCATCTCACATGCAAGGACACACATAGGCTCAAAATAAAGGGATGAAGGAAGATCTACCAAGTAAATGGAGGGAAAAAAAAAGCAGGAGTTGTAATTCTAGTCTCTGATAAAATGGACTTTAAACCAACAAAGATCAAAGAAGACAAAGAAGGGCATTAAATAATGGTAAAAGGATCAATGCAAAAAGAAGAGCTAATGATTCTAAATATATAAACACCAAATACAAGAGTACCCAGATACATAAAGCAAGTTCTTAAGGACCTACAAAGAGATGTAGACTCCCACACAATAATAGTGGGAGACTTTAACACTCCACTGTCAATATTAGACAGATCAATGAGACAGAAAATTCACAAGGATATCTAGGACTTGAACTCAGATCTGGACCAAGCAAACCCAATAGACATCTACAGAACTCTCCACCGTAAATCCACAGAATATACATTCTTCTCAGCACCACATCACACCTACTCTAAAACTGACCACATAATTGTAAGTAAGTCACTCTTCAGCAAATGCAAAAGAACACAAATCATAACCACAGTCTCTCAGACAACAGTGCAATCAAATTGGAACTCAAGATTAAGAAACGAACTCAAAACTGCACAACTTCATGGAAACTGAACGACTGTCTCCTGAATGTCAAAAGGATAAACAATGAATTGAGAGAAGAAATAAAGATGTTCTTTGAAACCAATGAGAATGAAGACATGACAAACCAGAATCTCTGGGACACATTTAAAACAGTGTCTAGAGGGAAATTTATAGCAATAAATGCCCACAGGAGAGGCAAGGAAGGATCTAAAATTGACAACCTATTGTCAAAATTGAAAGAGCTACAGTAGCAAGATCAAAAAAACTCAAAAGCTAGCAGAAGACAAGAAATAACTAAGATCAGAGCAGAACTGAAGGAGATAGAGACAAAAAAAAATTCAAAAAATCAATAAATCCAGGAGCTGTTACTTTGGAAAAATCAACAAAATAAGACAGACTGCTAGCCAGATTAATAAAAAGAAAAGAGTGAAGAATCAAATAGATGCAATAAAAAAACAATAAAGGGGATATCACCACTGATTCCACAGAAATACAAACCACCGTCAGAGATTACTACAAACAACTCTATGCACATAAACCAGTAAACTTGGAAGAAATGGATAAATTCCTGGAAACTTGCACCCTCCCAAGCCTACACCAGGAAGAAATTGAAAACCTGAATAGACCAATAACAAGGGCTGAAGTTGAGGCAGCAATTAATAGCCTACCAACCAAAAAAATCCCAGGTCCAGATAGGTTCACAGCAGATTTCTACCAGACATACAAAGAGGAGCTGGTGCCATTCCTTCTGAAACTATTCTAAATAATACAAAAGAAAGAATCCTTCCCAAATCATTTTAAGAGACCAACATCTTCCTGATACCAAAACCCGGCAGACACTGTTTCTGTTTTCAACAAAAACAGAAAACTTCAGGCCAATATCCATGATGAACATAGATGGAAAAATCTTCAATCAGATACTGGCAAACAGATTGCAACAGCATATTAAAAAGCTTATCCATCACAATCAAGTAAGCTTCATCCTGGGGATGCAAGGCTGGTTCAACATACACAAGTCTATAAATGTAATCTATCACATAAACAGAACCAAAGACAAAAACCACATGATTATCTCAATAGATGCAGAGAAGGCCTTCCACAAAATTCAACAGCCCTTTATGTTAAAAACTCTCAATAAACTAGGTATCAATGGAACGTATCTGAAAATAATAAAAGCTATTTACGACAAACCCACAGACAACATCAAACTGAATGGGCAAAAACTAGAAGCATTACCTTTGAAATCAGGCACTAGACAAGGATGCCCTCTCTCACCGCTCCTATTCAATATGGCATTGTAAGTTCTAACCAGAGCAATTAGGCAAGAAAAAGAAATAAACGGTATTCAATTAGGAAAAGTGGAAGTCATATTGTCTCTATTTGCAGAAGAAATGATTGTATATTTA
This sequence comes from Aotus nancymaae, assembly GCF_030222135.1. Classification (NCBI taxonomy): domain Eukaryota; kingdom Metazoa; phylum Chordata; class Mammalia; order Primates; family Aotidae; genus Aotus; species Aotus nancymaae. The sequence goes on from NW_026988425.1 coordinate 77,573,303, forward strand.
GAAGACCATATCATCTTAGCCCAAAATCTCCTGAAACTGATAAGCAAATTCAGCAAAGTCTCAGGATACAAAATCAATGTGCAAAAATCACAAGCATTCCTATACACAAATAACAGACTAACAGAGAGCCAAATCAAGAGCGAACTCCCATTCACAATTGCTACAAAGAGAACAAAATACCTAGGAATACAACTAACAAAGGATGTAAAGGATCTTTTCAAGTAGAACTACAAACCAGTGTTCAAGGAAATAAGAGAGGATGCAGATGGAAAAACATTCCATGCTTATGGTTAGGAAGAATCAGTATTGTGAAAATGGCCATACCACCCAAAGTAATTTATAGATTCAATGCTATCCCCATCAAGCTATATATGACCCTCTTCACAGAACTGGAAAAAACCACCTTAAACTTCATATGGAACCAAAAGAGAGCCTGCATAGTCAAGATAATCCCAAGCAAAAAGAACAAAGCTGAAGGCATCACCCTACCTGACTTCAAACTATATTACAAGGCTACAGTAATCCAAACAGCATGGTAGTGACACCAAAACAGAGACATAGACCAATGAAACAGAACAGAGGCATTAGCAGCAATGCTACACACCTAAAACCATCTGATCTTTGACAAACCTGACAAAAACAAGCAATGGGGAAAGGATTCCCTGTTTAATAAATGGTATTGGCAAAACTGACTAGCTATATGCAGAAAGCAGAAGCTGGATCTTTTCCTGATTCCTTACAGTATAATTAACTCCAGAGGGATTAAAAACTTAAACATAAGACCTAACACCATAAAAACCCTAGAAGAAAACCTAAGCAAAACCATCCACAACATAGGCATAGGCAAGGACTTCATTACTAAAACACCAACAGCATCAACAACAAAAGTCAAAATAGACAAATGGGATCTACTTAAACTCCAGAACTTCTGTACAGCAAAAGAAACAATGATTAGAGTGAACCAGCAACCAACAGAATGGGAAAAAATTTTTTGCAATCTACCCATCTGACAAAGGGCTAATATCCAAAATCTACAAAAAAACTAAAACAGATTTACAAGAAAAAACAAACCCATTCAAAAGTGGGTGAAGGATTTGAACAGATACTTTTCAAAAGAAGATATATATGAGGCCAAAAAACATATGAAAAAATGTTCATCATCACCAGTCATTAGAGAAATGCAAATCAAAACCACATTGAGATACCATCTCATGCCACTTAGAATGGCGATCATTAAAATATCTGGAGACAACAGATGCTGGAGAGGATGTGGAGAAATAGGAGCACTTTTACACCATTGGTGGGAGTGTAAATTAGTTCAACCATTGTGGAAAACAGTGTGTCGTTTCTTCAATGACCTAGAAATAGAAATTCCATTTGACACAGCAATCCCATTACTGGGTATATACCCAGAGGATTATAAATCATTCTAAAGATGAGTTTTTAATGGCTACATAGTATTTTGTAGGGACATGGATGAACATGGAAACTATCATTCTCAGCAAACTGACACAAAAACAGAAAATCAAACACTAAATGTCCTCATTCATAGGTGGGTGTTGAACAATGAAAACACATGGATGCTGAAAGGGAGTCTTTTGGGAGGGTAGGTGAGGGACAGCAGTGGGTGGAGAGGTTGGGGAGGGATAACATGGGGAAAAATGTCAGATATAGGTGACGAGGGGATGGAGGCAGCAAACCACATTGCCATGTATGTACCTATGCAATAATCCTGCATGATCTGCACATGTACCCCAAAACCTAAAGTACAATTTAAAAAAAATTCCTTGTATGCTCTGCCTTTGCCTTCAGCTGACCTGGGTGCAATTTCTTTAGCACCTAGTGATTCAAAAGTTTTGTTCAACTCAAATTTTTGAGTCAGATTGTGTAATCTTAATCAATTGAGATGCCTATCATGTTTGTTATTGTTTCTGATGATCATTGTTGGTCCTCTTTAATTAGGGAAAAAACAAGATGATTTTTTTTTCTTAAAGTGAGGTGAATGGTCTACCACTGTAGGCTTCATCTTCGACATCATCTCATCTCTTTGTAAAATGAATTATTCATTAGTAAACTGCTAATTTACTTGGGGAATTGTCTCCATAAATTCATAAAACATTAGTTATTTCAACATTTTAAAACTCAGACTTCACCATATATTTGATGCTTGTTCATGGTTAAATTTTAGCAAAATTTATGCTTTTCTGATAGTCTCTTTGCAAATGGTTACTTAATTTTTCTTCATGCCTCAAATTAGACCTATTCAGAAGTATTAACAAGTTAATATGATTTTATTTTGGTGCAAAATTTGGTTTTGAAATTGATACATAATTTTGTCATAAAACACATTTTCCATGAACTTTTTGATTACCCTTTGTATAATCAAGATCATGACATTCATCAAAAAAGACACACCGATGACCAACAGTTATATGAAAATGTCTTCAATATCATTGATTATCAGGGAAAGGAAAGAAAATCACAACCATAATGGTGTATCACATCACACTTGTTAGGAAGGCTATTATTAAAAACAAAAGATAACAGGTGTTGGAAAGGACATGAAGAAAAGATAAACTTTGTAAATGTTGACTTGAATGTAAATTGGTATGGCCATTATGAATAGCATTATGGAGGCTCCTAAAAGAAACCCTAATACCCATAAGATTCAGCAATCTTACTTCTGGATATATAGTTTAAGAAAATAAAATCACTATTTTGAAGAAGTAGCTGCCCTCCCAATTCACTTCAGCATTGTTCACAATAGCCAAGATTTAAAGGCAATCTAAATGTCTGTGGACAGATAAATAAATAACAAAAATGTGCCGTGTATGTATTCAAAGGTAATTATTTAGCCTTAAAAATGATAAAAATCATGCTTTGTACCACAACATGAATAAAACTGGAGGAGGTTATGTTATATGAAATAAGCCAGATAAAGATCATCTACTTTTTAATATATAAATATGTGAGTGTTTGAGTGACTTACTAAAATTTCTTATTTAAATAATGAATGCTGGATAGATTAAAATGAAATTATGTTTTACTTGGAAAAACACATTGCTAAACTGTTATGATAATATATAATTTTAACTGAGATTTACTATGTATCAAGTATGTTGATGAATTCTTTCGCACAATATTATGGAATCCTTAGAAATAGTTACATTATTAAGTCAAACTGACAGATTAGGACCTGAGACTTAGAAAAAAATAGGTAATTTGACAGATATCATAGAGATGGCAAGTGTAAGGGATAGTATTTTACTCTAGCATCTCTCTTGAGAACCTATACTATGAAGCACCATTATACATTGTTTCATATAGCACCTCAGGGGACTGTGTTAAAAATATGTTATTGAAATATAAAGGTTCCAAACTTTCTATCCCACCATAAGAAGTACCAGTATAAAACAATTTTCTGTGTAAATTATTTACCTCTACTGTGCCAAAAAACACCAAAATAAGTTCCCTCCCTTTGCTTCAAATTAGAAATTAAATATCAAATATCTTGTACTCCTCCATGTCTTATTATGCTTAGGTAAAGCACAGCAATAGGCACATTGGGTGAAGTCTTTGGTTTTTGTTTGTAATTGCATTCTAAACCTTTGTGTGTCTTATTTTAAATTTTAAAATTTCATATTTCTTGATTTTGCAAATTTGCAAATGATAAAAATATTCCCAGAAATTATTGACCTCTCTGTTCCTGAGAACATAAAGAATAATAGAATTTCCATTAATTAAAGTAATTTAGAATCTTTCAAACCTCTTGTAGTATCAGGTTTCCCCTACCACAGTCATATTTCTAAAACGTAGTTACTTGTGCAACCTAACTTGCTATTGACAGCTATAGAATACAGTTACTCTTCAAACCACATGTTTTGAGACAATTAATCCTGACTCTTAATATATTGTCCCAGTTCTGCTCATATAGTAGCCACTTTTTGGAAGGCCTGATTAATTTATCATTCTTCCTGGGTACAACAGAGAGTAGATTCATGTAGTGTAATTTTCTTCTCTTAGAAGGTGATTAGCTTAAGAATGCATATTTTATCTATGTTGAGACAGAAAGAATAAATAACTCCAGGTTGCTGAAACTAGTATGTAAAATTTTACCAAATTACATCATGAAAATATAAAAGCTAAGGTAGCTTTTTCATATGGAGAGCATTAATCAATTTGGGACACACCAAAACCATCTAACAGCAAGTCATAAACACTTTTCAATGCCTGGTTGGGTTTGGATGGGCTCTGGATTTGTTAAGAAGGCTCTGTGCCTTAACAAATAATTTCTCCTGTATGATTAAGCTAGTTTAGTGTTACTTCTCTAACTTGTAACCAAAGAAACATAGTGGAAACAGCTACTTAACTACCTTACCACTAGGAAAAACCTTACCATCTAAATCTCAGGTTGATCATAACCTTTATTTTCTTTGTGGTTGTTACAATTAAACCAGAAATTTATGTATATTTCCAACCATAATACCTGATCAAATGTAGGACTCAGATATTCTATCTGTTGTCAATTATCAAAACAAACAGAAATCATTCCCTACTTATATTTACCTTGGCCTTTAGAGCATATTTAAGAAATAGGGCAAGATTTTCTGCTCTGCTTTAGGGACTTTTTACATTTAACCTCCTCAAATTACCAAAGGATAAAAATATTTGATAAGACACCATTACTATTTATTACCATTTATTTACCCAAAATAAAATAAAAACATACTATAAATGTCCTTTAATTACAATTAATTGTGCAAATGTTTCTTATTTACAAATGAAAGGTAATATTTAAATTGGGAAATACCATATTCCTGTAATAATTTCTAAATTTTACAAAAGGAATATATTTTGAATCATATGGCATATGTTAGCATTGGAATTTTGCATATTTGATACTGTAAGGGGAAAAAGACATGAAATATTATATTCTGATCATAATTTAACCATTTTATTTCTATGAAATATATTGTAACAATTGGCCCAGAGGTGGAAATATATCTTTAAAAATTCTAGAGAGAATTGCTTTACAGTAAGTATAATTATGTAATTATAAATATATTCCTTTGGACCGATAGGGTTTTATTTTGCTTTGGATGGTATATTTTAATGATTTCTTTCATAAACAAATCTCTAAACATGTCAAGGTATTATTATGTAAGAATAAAATAGATGGGCTAAAGTTATAATAGAATTCAATTTATCTGAGATATTTTTAATTCCTGAAATACAGAAAGATTCAAAATTATACAAGATCAGCTCCAGTTACAATAATAGTAACCATTTTCTTTTTTCTACATCTGTGAGTCACTTAAATAGGGTTTAATAGAAAGATGTAGCAGTTGACATTTTTATAAATATTCTGGAACTTAGTCACAGGTCAGTTATATTCCGCAGGAAGAATTTCGGTGGAACTGTTGCAAAATGAACATTTTTAAAAATCCTTTGCTGATTGCTTTACGTATTTTATCACCTTCAAAAAAGAATTTTGTGTTAAGTCCTTTTCTTGGATTCAAAAAGCAGACTATTGCTGACAGTGTGTGTGTGTGTGTGTGTGTGTGTGTGTGTGTGTGTGTGTGTGTTTACAGAACAAGATATTACTTACCTTTCTTGTGTCGGGGCAGTCAAATTTGGAGGTATTATCATCAATGTCAATATCAAAATGTACAAATTTCAGCAATGTTAAAAATCACAAGTGTAGAGCACTGGAAAAAAATTATGTGCCTGTTTCCCCTTGGGCTGCTGTTTGTCCTTTCCCTTTTTTTTTTTTGGTAGATGATGAGTGTGAGGGTTGCTGTGTTAATGGGAGAGGAAAACCAAGTCTTCTTCGAGCTCAAGGCATAATGTAAGCCACTGCTCCCTCCACTTCCAAGAGGTTCTCAAATTATAAGAAATTGAGTGATCACTATCGAAGGTATAAAACCATAAGTTACAAATTGAGTCTTGGCTTCTATAGAGACAGAAGTACATTTTTCATATTAAAACATTGTGCTGATTTACATTATTTTAAAATATAACTAAATTTTAAAGGAAAAGCTAAAGGAAAATCAGGAAATAGTTTAAGTAGAATTTTAGTTTTGTGCACTGAGGGTGGAGCATAATGCCTCTTCCTCAAGTTGCTTTAGGAAGAGATACTCTCTGTTCTTGATTTAAAAGGCCAAAGTAATAGTATTTATTACAAGGACCTCTTCATTTAAATAGTTTGTTCTCAATTAGGCTGTTGAATAGAGTTAAAATGAGAATGAGAAAGAAGTACAAGATAGATGACACTAGGCCAATAGTGGTGAAAGGGTGTTTAGTTGACTGTCCTTCGCTCCTTGTAGGTGTAAGAAGGTGTGCTACTAGAATTCAAAATAGACATTGGCTTAATGGCTGGAATATTATGCATCATTATTTTGATAAATGGATTATTGGTACATTAGTTAAGAGAAGATGAGGATGAATACTCACAGTTAGTTAGGGATGGATCATAGGATTGCATAAGCAGACAGGAAATATCACTCTAGTTTAATATGGGTTGGCGTATTAAGGTGATATGCTGGGGTATAATTGTCTGGATCTCTGAAGAGGTCAGGGGAAAACCGAACTAATATGAATGAGAGTAATAAGAGAAAAAATAATTATCCTATATGAATACTAAGCACTATACATATATTATATATATGTATAAATATTGTGTACAATTATAAACATATACATTTTTACCTATTTTTCATAAATAACATAAAATACATACACTAAAGTTTTACTGCTACATTTTAAGGTTGCTTAAATTTAATCAGGTAAAAAAATTTCAGCAACCAGTTTTTAATCCTCTCTCTTGGAACATGCTATGGACTGAATTGGGTTCCCTCAAATTCATATGTTAAAATCCTAACTCCCAATATCACTGTATTCAGGGATAGGGTCTTTAGGAAGTAAATAATGTTAAATGAAGTTGTAGGGTAAAGTCCCAATCAGCTAATTAGGTAAGATTAACATTCTTTTAAGAAGAGACACCAGAGAGCTTCTCTCTCTCTCTTTCTCTGTCATCTCTCTGTCACTGTGTGCCTTCACCTACAAAGATGTCATGTAAGGTCACAGAGAGAGTGGCTGCTTGCAAGCCAGGCAGTAGATCTTCATCAGGAACTGAATGAACTAGCAGGCTGTACTGGAACTTTTGCCCTCTAGAACTGTGTGAAGTTAATTTTTAATGTTTAAGCCGCGCAGTGTATGAAAGTCTCCAATATTTTATTATGGCAGTCCTGGCTGACAAATACCCACATAAACAAAAAATAATAATCCAGAAGGTGATACAGGCAGAAGATATCCTATTCACTATTCTCATCTAAAGATGCAAAAATAAATGAGGTGGGAATACTAATATTTTGAGAATATTTCTGTTACTATTATTTCACATACTTTGCATTTTATTTCTAATCAAAAATTGCAAATCTCAATCTAAATTTTATGTTTATTTGCTTTTCTTCTTTAAAATTATGTCATCGAATTACTCAATTCAGCAATTTTCATATACTTTTTAAGTATCCTTTCAATTAAAAAAATCAAGACTAAAGAGATTGTACATACTCTACTATTCTAACATTATGGATACTGTAAAACTTGCAAATAGTGATGTAAAAGGTCAAGTTAAAATAGGAACAGAAATTACAGTGATTTCTCTTATCATCCCAATGGTTAACTTGGTCATCACCTCAGCTCCACTACATATGTCTTAGACACCATGGCACTAATATGTAAATCATTAAGCTTAAAAAAAAGTCATGTTTTACGTTATATGTCTTGGTCTCCAAATAGTTAAATGATTTTTTTAACTGTATAAAGTAATGAAGATAAGAATTGATACTCAATATCATCCCTTTCCCTTCTCTTCTAAGTATTTTATCTCCAGCATTCATTGTTCTCAGAATTTCTGAAAGTTCACATCTTTTTACTTTTATAATTCAATACTCTCAATCCAAGAAAACGTTGTACATAATGATATATACAATTAGAAAATTCAAAGTTGTCTTGAGCACTTTTCTGCAAACACAGTTAAAGTGGCCTGTGCTAGGCTATCACAGAGACACAAGTCTTCATTTAGTGTATAGTCACTATGATAAAAAAGCCATAAGATTTATGTGTGTGTGGCATCTAAATAGTGTCATAGAAAACAGTCACAAAATTAATGATAAATATCATTTTAAGTTTTAGAAATAAAACTAGAATAAATATCTGCAGTGAAAGAGCACAGGGCTTATTATTTCATTTTTGATGACAGTTTGCCTACTGAATCAAATTATGTGATTTTAGGTATTTCAGATTTTTAAAAAATTAATTTAAAAAGGAGTCAAATTATTATACGTGTTTCTTTGAAATTAAGCATGCCACCATGCGCTGTGTATTTAAATTCCAGTGCTCAATGTTCTGTGCTGATTCAGATGATAAATCAGAATGCCCCCAACTGCCTTTATGAATTTTATGGCAATGAATGATGTTATGAAGAATTTATGAGGGCAAAATTTTTGCTAACTAAATAGTTATTGCTTTTTCCAAAGGAATAAATCATATCTACCTGAGACCAGAAGTATAAAGTTCCTGACACTATAGGATTGGTAACTGACAGGCACAGTTCCAGGTTCTTAATCATGGAGGGATGTTTTCTGGTTGTAAAATGTAAAAACAAGCCAGAGAAAGATTAATAGAGCTCCTCAAGTAATCAATCCAGATACCCTTTGACTGTATGTGCACCACCCTGGAAGTTGACTTGGACTTTTTCCTTATTAAATAAATAATGGGATTTGAACTCCTTACATACTATCTCTTTTATTTAGAATTTTGCATATGCATTTACTTGCAATCAACAAGATAGATGCATTAAGCCCTGTAAAATTATAAAATTGTATTAAAATATCTGAGGTTTACACACACGTGCACACGTGTGCACACACACACACACAAACATTCATTTATTCAATCAATTCAATCATTTATACTTAGAAGGGTAGTTCTCTTCCTTTGTTATTCAGCCAGATTGGACAAATTCAGTGAATCATGGATTTTTTATGTTCAATTTTTTTTTTTTAATCTTCTAAGGACACGGTAGTTCAGATAAAGACCTTGCTAAACAAACAGAGTCTATAGTTGCCCATTCTGAACAAGCATGATTTGTTCAGCTGAATTAACACATGCTGAGAGTGATATAACTTTTTATGTGTAGTTACTGGATAAGTCAATTTTAATGTTATTTAGCCACATGCTGAAAGCTTACCAACAGTATTCTTTCATCCCAACTTCTGAATTTCATAAATATTGATTTAATGCAAACATTGGCTTCATTATTTACACGGTGCAATAATAATCTTGGACAAGATTATGTTGAAACTGTTGAGAATGCGTTTTAAAACATTTTTAAACTTAGTTTTAAAGAGGAAATATATGTGCATGCAGTGAAATGTAAATTACCTTTCCACCACATGTCAGCCACTCAAAATGCCTTTTCCACTGATACTAGATTTTGGTATAATTTTTTTACCAATTTCCATAGATGACCCATTTATATCCTATGATATACATAGTGATAATATATTTTTATTCAAATGATAACATAGTTTGCATAGAAATGGTAATTTAGTATACACACTACTCTGAATCTCATTTTTTAAATTTACAGTCTTGATTTTAACTTGGAGATTATTTCCTAACAAAATATATAGTTGGCACATTTTAATGGTTACTGACTTATGTTTAATAATGCTTTATTATTTACTAAACTCACTTGATATTTTGCCTTTAGATCATTATCAGTGTTTTGAAAGTACAAACAATGCTACAATTTCCATGTTTGGTTCATAAATGTACTGATTTCTAACAGTAGGTCATAAAGAATGTCATATTCTTAACTTGGATAGATGTTGCCAGTTGTATCCGATACGCTGACTCAATTCATAGACTGTCTCCTGAATCGTATAAATGAGTGGCAATTTTCCACACTCTCTCCACTACCATCATCAAATTGTTTCAGTTTTGTTAATTGGGTGCTGAATTGCTTCAAATCATTTCTCAGTTTTTTATAACACTGTAGCTCTAGATGATAGAAATATATAGTGATTTTTAAGTCAGTTTTTCTTAGACCAACCAGCTCAATTTTCTTTTTTTATATTTATTTATTTATTTATTTATTTGAAACTGAGTCTCACTTTGTCACCCAGGCTGGAGTGCATTGGCGTGATCTTGGCTCACTACAACTTCCACCTCTTGGGTTCAAATGATTCTCCTGTCTCAGCCTCCTGAATAGCTGAGATTACAGTTATGCGCCACCATGCTGGGCTAATTTTTGTATTTTTAGTAGGGAGGGGGTTTCAACTTGTTGGTCAGCCTGGTCTCAAACTCCTGACCTCGTGATCTGCCCTCCTCCACCTCCCAAAGTACTGGAATCACAAGTGTGAGCCACCGTGCCCAGCCTCAGTGAAATATTTTTAAAGAGATTTGTGACAAATGCAAAAGAGTGAGAAAGGTAATACAGGAAAAGAGAAGATGTTATGCATGCAAATAATTTGTTCATTAATAATAATACCAACCATTTAGTGATTGGGAAATAATGTTTAAAGTGGCTTATAATCTAATATGATTGTAATTTGTTTCTTATTTGCTGAATTTTTAGGAATATATTATTGTCTTCAAGTAAATAACCCTATAAATCTTCACATACCATACAAGCAGTTATTATTGCTTTGAAACAGAGACAAGGGCCAGTGGTTCTACTCCATTGAAATAATTTTTCTCAGATACTCAGACTAAATAATTGTGTTCTAAATAAATGTGGCCTGAAGACATCTTGGAAATACAGTATTATCAAGACTCCCCTACGTTTTACTACAACTCATGTCTATAGTGTTTGCATTAACATCATATCTAAAATCAACCTCTGTAATTTCATACAAAACAACTATGTGATTGGTAAAAAATGTCCAAGACACATGTAAAAGTATGTATTTTCTCTGATGAAATAGTACACAGCCTTAAGAAGAGAATTATACAATTCAGGAGAATACGAGAACTTGAGTCACCAAAGGGTTGTAGAATGATGCCCTCACCTCAGGAGCAGCTACTACCACCCTTAGCCATTCTCGTGGGAGTCCTGGTTCATCCTGCTGTGCTCCTGACTCTCACACCCATCTCACTAGTGTGTACGTGTGAGTGTGTGTGAGTGTGGAGACGCTGCTTATATATCCATCTGGCAAATAACTGGAGCAAAACATTCTTAGTATATTATTTACTGTAAGACTGATTAAATTCAATTCATTAAGAAATCTAATTAAACACAAATACTCAAAAATATACAGTTTTACAAAGCAGCAGTATAAATACCTTTTTGTTATTGGATAAAGAATGTCAAACTAACTGGTTGTTTCTTTAATAGGAAGAGATAGTGTATTTTAATTACTAATAAATATTTTGATCTTTTTAAACACATGACTCATAATTCCTATTGAGAGGCCAATAGTGAACTTTCTGCTCATTTTCTTGAGTAAGAGATAGCAAAACAAAACACAATGGCTAAGTAGTTGCCCTGATTCCACTTGATTTTTGAGTTACAAAACTTATAACCTTTAAACTAAGATATTGAAATATCTCTTATTTTCAGATAGAAATGTGAATATTTGGATCAATGGAGATGATACAAGGGCAATGCTTATGTCTCCTGAGGTCTGACAATATTTCCTGTACTAAGCAAGTAAGCATGTCAGAAGAGAAGCAAAGAATACTGTTAGTAGGTCTGTATTAATCAGCGTTCTTTAGAGGGGCAGAATTAATAGGACAGATAGATATATATAAAGGGGAGTTTATTAAGTATTAACTCACAGGATTACAAGGTCTCACAATAGGCTGTCGGCAAGCTGAAGAGCAAGGAGAGACAGTCTGAGTCCCAAAACTGAAGAACTTGGAATCTGATGTTCAACGGTAGAATGTATGCAGCATGGGAGAAAGATGTGGGCTGAGAGGCTAGGCCAGTCTCTCTTTTCACACTTTTTCTCCCTGCTTTATATTCCAGCTGCCCTGGCAGCTAATTAGATGGTGCCTATACAGATTAAGGGTGGGTCTGCCTTTCCCAGTCCACTGACTCAAATGTAAATATCCTTTGGCAACACCCTTATAGACACACCCAAAATGAATACTTTGCATCCTTCAATTCAATCAAGCTGACAGAATTAATAATCACAAGTCCACCTCTTGTAAACTTGAGCCCATATATATCTTCTAAGATCATACGTACTCTTCAAATAAAGATAATGTTATAATTATGACCTGTTGCAAATTATTCTCCTGTTCTGGACTCCACTGTAAACTGGCAGCCTTTCGGGTCACTTGATAAATAGGCCGGAGTAACACACCAAAATGTGGAACATATTGCCTCCAAAATCCAAATCCTCTTTCTTGGTGGGGCGGGGCTGGTGGGGGCGCAAATACAGCAACTTATCTTTCACCTTAGAAGGAATTTTTTGAGAGGTCCCACACCACTGGACTCCTGGAAATTTTCCTGAGGTAGAAAGTCCCTGAATTTTACTAGGATTTATTTTCCATTTTCTGTCATATAGATGTCTCACCAGTAAGTTCAGTGTGTTTGCTAATTCTCATTCACTGGATCCAATTAGTATAATGTCATCAATGAAATGGACCAGTGTGATATCTTGCGAAAGCAAAAAGTTATTAAGGTCTCTGAATAAGATTCTGACACAAAGCTGAAGAGTTGATATACCTCTGAGATAAGACAGTAATGGTATATTGTTGGCCTTGTCAGTTGAAGGCAAATTGCTTCTGGTGGGCCTTATGGATAGGAATGGAGAAAGAGGCATTTGCCAAGTCAATGGCTGCATACCAGGTACCAGGAGATATATTAATTTGCTCAATCAATGAAACCACATCTGGTACAGCAGCTGCAATTGATCTCACCACTTGGTTAAGCTTACAATAATCCGCTGTCATTCTCCAAGACTAATCTCTCTTCCACACAGGCCAAATGTGAGTTGAATGGGGATGTGGTGGGAATCACCACCCTTGTGTCTTTCAAGTCCTTGATGGTGGCACTAATCTTCACAATCCCTCCAGGGATGCAATATTGTGTTTTATTTACTGTTTTTCTAGGTAGAGGCAACTCTAATGGCTTCCATTTGGCCTTTCCCACCATAATAGCCCTCATGCTACCAGTCAGGGAGCCAATGTGGGGGTTCTGCCAACTGCTAAGTATGTCTATGCCAATTATACATTCTGGCACTGGGGAAATGACCACAGGATGAGTCCAGGGACCCACTGGACCCACCGTAAGTCAAACTTGAGCTAAAACTCCATTAATTATCTGAACTTCATAAGCCCCTACTTTAACTGGAGGACCACAATGACATTTCGCTTTGCCTGGAATCAATGTCAGCTCAGAGCCAGTGTCCAGTAGTCTCTGAAATGTCTGATCCTTTCCCTTTCCCCAGTGCACAGTTACACTGGTAAAAGGCCAGAGATCTCCTTGGGGAAGAATCAGAGAAAACTTAACAGCAAAAATTATCAGTAGTATAGTGGGGTCCTTTATCAAGGGGACCCCGGCCTCCTCTTCATTCAAGGGGTTCTGGGTCTATAAATATGTTCAAGTCTGGAAATTGACTGAGGAGTGGTGATTCTGTTTTTATAATTCAAATTAGTTTTTGTCCAGTTGACCTAGAAGTTTTCTGCTTATGTAAATTAAGTAGGAATGCAGTAGGCTTCCTATCAATTTCACTTCTAGGAATACTATGAATAATTAGCCAATGTGAGAGCTCTACATGAGTCAGACTATTCTGATTGCTGATTTGCTTTTGCTGTCCATTATGATAGCTGTGCTCACCTTGCCTTTGACAATTGAGTGGCACCACTTGGCCCCTGCCACCTCAGAATCCAATTATTCCCATTGTATTTAAGCATTGTAGTTGAATGACTGTGGTATCCACTGTTAGATCTGACACACAAAGAAGAGCAATTACGGAGCTCTTCGAAGATGCAGGTGCTGCCCTCACTAATCTATTTTGTAAGGCATTGATCAAGGGTATATCTTCTGGACACTCCCAGCTGGAATGAAAAGGTCTAAAGTGACTAATCTACTCCACCACTCCAATCTCCCTAAGCCTTTGGATCCCATCCTCTACATTAAACCAAGGGAGATCAGGCATTTCCAGCTCACTCACAGTGGGCCATCTTTTCATCCATATTTCAGATAACCAAGCAAATAAACTATTAGAACATTTTTAAAATCCCAAGCTGCAACACTAAATGGAGAGTCCCTACTTAGTGGGCCCAAATCAATAAATTCAACCTAATCCAACTCCATGTTCCTTCCATCATTATCCCACACCCTTAATATCCAATCTCATGCCTGTTCTTCAGACTTGTACTTATAAGTTAGAAAACTTGAGCAGTTATTTTTGAGTGTAGCATTCCTCCTCATGGGTCATATTCCCAACCTCACCTCTAGGGTCCCGCTGGGACTTTAGTCTGGTAATAGGTCTAGAAGCAAACAGGTGTGTTGGGGGTGGCTCCTGAGGAGAATCAGCATTATCTTGCCTGAAAACTGTCTGAGGGAAGGCTGTCACTGTTGCCTCATGCAGTGCAGGGTTTATCTCCTTAGACAACAGTGGAAAGGCTGATGGCAGCACGGTTTGGGAAGGGCATGTTACCACTAGTGGGGATGGCAACTTCTGGTGAAAAAGGTTCATCTGAGTTTACAAATTCAGTTTCCCCAGCTTCATGTCCCCCCACATGTCCCCATTCCAAGTTTCAGGGTTCCATTCTTTTCCAATCAATGCCCTCACTTTAACAATAGACACCTGGTGAGGCTGTGCATGCACCTTTGGTTGCAGGTCAGCCACTTGCATATAAGAGCTTCTGTCGGTTTATCCAAAATTTCAGCTCTTCTCTACAGGAGATAAGACTCTGACTCAGGGCAATCTTAGCAGATTTGAAGCTCTGTATCTGCTTCTGAAGCTAGGAGTTAGAATCCCCAAGTTAGAATCCCCCATCATTTTCTTTCAACATTTTAACCACTGAACTTAGGAACAGCCAACCAGCTTCGTTATGTTACTTGGTTCTCCACATGTGGTCAAAGGTATTTTGTATAGAGTCACCAAACCCCTTGTCTCTCACAAGCAGTAAACCACGAGTGTCAAATGCATTTATTTTGTGTAACTCTCTAAACAGTTCAGGCCAAAGTCTATCATTGTTCTCCACATGATTAGCAGTAGAGTCCTTAGCATTTTGGGCTCTAATTATATTAAGCAGCCAACTCCAGAAACCACAAAACCAATGAAAGAAATTTATTCTTAATATTATTTTCCTCTAGAACCACCCCTGATATCAAAATCTGTATTAGTCAGGGTTTGCTAGAGAGACACCACAGGGAGTTTATTAAGTATTAATTCACATGATGACAAGATCCTACAATAGGGAATCTGCAAGCTGAGGAGCAAGGAAGGACAGTCTGAGTCCCAAAACTGAAGAACTTGGATCCTATGTTTGAGGGCAGGAAGCATCCAGCATATGAGAAAGATGTAGGCTGGGAGACTAGGCCAGTCTAGTCTTTTCACGTTTTTCTGCCTACTTTATATTCTAGTCATACTGGCAGCTAATTAAATTGTGCCCACCCAGATTAAGGGTGGATCTGCCTTTCCCAGCCCACTGACTCAAATGTTAATCTCCTCTGGCAACAGCCTCACAGACACAACCAAGATCAATACTTTGCATCTTTCAATTCAGTCGGGTTGACACTCAGTATTAACCATTACAGAGTCCTTGAGAAAAAGATAGGCAGATAGAATACTATGTCTTATAACTTCTCTATCATGTACTGGTTAGCTGTAGGAACTAAAATTTTCCAAAAGTTTTTTTTTTTTAAACCTGAGAGCAGAGAGGCCAGTATCTTTCTTTCGGGTTTACTTTATGGAGGAGACAAAATCCTTTGTGTTGGCTAACATTAATTATCCCTCAGTGGAGGAGTCTAGAAAATAATTTTGAGTTTAGTTATACAAAATTAAATCAAAGAAACTTTTCTTGCTTATCTGAATTTATGGATTTAAATTGGCAACTGCAAATAAGAAAGGATTTTGAAACATGTAAGAGATAGCTAGATTAACAATCTATTTTACGTTTTATAAGAGAAATAATAGTTGCCAACTAAAAACATTCTTCATTTGGATGTACTGTGAAAAAAAAATGGATCTTGAAGAATTAATTTTTCCTGTAGTTACAGTAATCAAGATTATCCGTATCAAAAGTAAGACCAATGATATATATCTTTGTTTGCTCATACATTAACTTGTTTACCATGCGTCTATGGAGGATGTATTGTAGGAAATGAACTGTGATATGTGTTGTGAAGGTTATAAATCAGAAACACAGTTTCCCTCTTTAAATAATGTGTCTGTGTATGCATTTTAAAAAAATCAGCCTTTCAACATAATTTAATGAACTCTAACAAGGTGAAATGACATAAAGAATCACCACATCTACTTTACAACAAAATTCTCATTTACTCATTGTAATTTTAAAGAGATGCTTTATCTCCCTGAAAAGCAAATACATGACTAAAATACACTGTCAGGGAATTCTAACAACCTCAATAATCAAAGAGAATTTTGTTATATTTTTCTGCTATGGTACTGAAATAAAGCAATATGTGCATATCTGATGAATATATTTTAAAGTGTTATACTTTTTGAAATCTTTCAATGACCACATAAAATATGCATTAGAAAAAAAAATACATTCTCTTGAGTTCAGAAGTTAAAAAATTAATGTTGAGGCACTTGGACTTATCATAAGCAACACTGGTGTTAAAATATTGCCTGAAACAATTAGTGATATTTATAACATTCATGCTTGCATTTATTTGTATTTTGTCTTCAATTCCTTAAAGAAGTCTTACAAGATGGATTACAAACTGTTATTTAAAAGTAAAATTATGACCTATATAGAGATAATTAAAGAAGAATAAATATTCTGTTGGACAACACAAATGTTATAAAGTTGAAGGACGTATTAACTTATGATTTATAGATGGCAGGATATTGCTGTGCATTTTTCTACTATTTTGTATGTAATATGCTTCAAATTGCAGAGCTATAAGGAACAAGTACAGCGCAGGTCAAAGCTATATTACCAGAAATTGAATCAGTTCTAACTGAAACATGGTATATAATGTGAATGAAATTTTCATGGTGTCATAGTTTATGAACTGTGTACTTGCCTTAGGTCTACATGTGGAAAGAACCTATTTTTTTTTTTATTATTATTTGTAAGCTTTTGCCTGAAAGAAAAGCACAAATTTTTAACACCTCATTTCAGCAAAACATCAATGATTGACATTTTGTTCTGAAGGATAAATTTCCTTTCACCTAGATAAAGACCCCTTAGCACATGATTTCTTTTTGTGTTAGCTATAAGTAGTATTCAGAATAACTCCAATATTATAAATTAGCAAATACATTCTTAGGATATTAAAGATCTGCTTTAAATATACCTTTGTATTTATTATTAATTAGCCCTAACTTTGTAAAGAAATTTATTATTTTGGGACAAAAGTTTGGATTAGCTTGTTTTGTTCCTCTTTTGCAGACTTTCAGTCTTTTTGGAGAAACATATTTACAATTATGGAACATAAAAATGAGCTCTTTATATATCGTTAAAGGCTTTAAGTAAAGGACTTTTACATCAGTCATTGATGAGAACACAGGGCTGACATAATACATGCCTATGTCTATGAACTGTAAAGAAAACCATCACAACAGACAATTGTTTGTTTAATTCAGCAATATGAATTCTAAATTTTGCCTTAGATATGGAAAGAAAGCATGATTAGTAATGTTGAAATTTGCATCTGATAACAATGAGTTATGAAGCCTAAATTTCCTTAGAAAATACATTTCTACAGCGTATTTTAGAATCTTTAAGCTAATAACATAAAATGGAATTCTAAAATCTATTGACCTAGGTGAACTTTGTTTAAATAATAAATTTCATTATAAAAAGTCTTAATAGTTACATCATGTAATAGAAATTAAAATTATAGCAAATTCAGAGCTTAATGAACTTAAATTTGGGCCATTTTAATAGCAAATGCAAAATATGTTTCTTTTTATTTGAAATTTAAAGTTCAGAAGACATTTACATCACATTAATTTTGTAGGTTTTGGATATAAACAGGAGAATAATTTTTTCATGTCTGCTCTCTGAAAAACAGCTGTCCAAATTTTATATTTTAAATGGCCATACATGATAAGATCCAAACAACAACAAAAAAGAAATTAAATTGAAATGATTTACTATGATAGCACTATGGTTAATAACTATTTTGATTCTGAGTATAGAAGGTCATTTAATAACTGAACAATTTGAGAGCATTTCAGTTCAGAAAAGTGAGTAACTTCAGGATATGCATGTTTAGTGGCCCACTTATATATCTATGTTCAAATATAAGCACCTTTTAATTTAATCTAATATTTCTACCTTTAGCAATAAAATGAAGTCACGGGTATTTTTTAAATCATCAACTGTAGTAGATGATATAGAAAAACCACCTTAAAAGTGCTAAATTTTGAGATATTTCTTATAAAATTCCAACCCAATTGTACATATTTATTGATTTTCCAAGTAAACCTGATGATACTTTTAAAATCAACTTGTAGTTCTTAAGTGCATTCTTTTAAGTTAAGATATTGTTATGGAAAAGTTATTAGATGTTACATTTCCTAGAGGAAACACAAACACTGTATATTTGAATGATATTTCTTTAATGAATAAACAAAACAAATAAATTCAAAATATACACTCCAACTCACAAAACAAAGGCCTCATATTTCTCTTTGTGAGTCTTCTTTTTATGGCTTGGGGGTAAAAATAAATGAGTTTAAAGAAAAAGAATTTTTTTGCCTTTATTTTAAACTCAAGTTTACTTTTCACTTTATTGTATATTAACTAAAACAATTGACAGTGTTGCCTAGGTTATAACTACAACCCAGGAGGTTCAATTTATGCTATGATTTGCACTGAAAGAGGCATCATTTAACATCAAATAGTAATTTAAAAGGAGTCCAAACTGTAATTATTTTTCTCAAAGAGCAACAATTGGGCCCAACTCAATGCCCCAAGCAATGTCTGCAGAATCTCCTTCACTACTTCATCAATCTGAAACTAGTATAAGACCAATCCACTCACGTAGCAAGTCTCCATGCTCTATCTGGTATTTTGACATGCTATTTATTTATGTCAGGTTTGACTCAGGCACTCTCATTTCTTTTGTTTTTCAATGTCGTTGGACAAAGACTCTCCTTTTGTGGTCAGCAGACCATGGGTTTATAGAAAGGCAGAAACATTTATATATTAAATAATATTTTGAATTTTCCAAAAGATTACAAATTACAAATTTTACATGTCTAAAGGACGAGATCTAATTCCACTGACTATTTTAATGTTCTTGGGGTCCCTAAACTTTGAGGTGTGATCTAGATGTCTATGTTTATTCTACAGTATTTGCTGTCTTGTGTCCTCTTATCTCCTCTCAGTACATTCCTTCCCACATCAATACCAAAATTATTCCTACAGAACCTTGCAATTTTCCAGAGCTCTTTATGAAAACTATACCTTATATAAATTAAGTATAAGCCTCAGGAGTATTTACATATTAATGAAAAATAATCCCTTAATAAAACAAATCAATATAGAATATTAACATTTCAAACACTAAGGCAAGTTATTATGGTAGATATTTTGAGCAAGAAGATTTTAGTCTGGTTGATTTCATGGTAGTCCAAATGACTTAATTGTGCATAACTATGTGTGAAAAAGAATGGTGGCTCTTGCATAGAAATGCATAGAAATGTTTTAAAAATACTGGAAACATTTGTAGATTTACTATGCATTTACGACTTTACTATGCTTGTACAGACTACCAAAATAGTAATGGTTAAGCCTCAGTAACAGATGCAATCATAGGTATACAATTCTTTCTTCCAAAGCCTCTAGTATTTATCACAGTTGGCACTAACTGCTACAACTAATTTTTATTTCCTGGATTATTTTCTTTACAGATGTACTAGAAAATAAAATGCAGGGTTTTTTGTTTGTTTGTTTTTGTTTTTTTGTTTTTTTTTTGTTTTTTGCCTCACTTCACAATTTTTTGTAATTGGAATTAACCTCCTCTCCCTCCGTTTTTTCTTTGTTCAAGTGGCAGATGGTACAGAACAAGAAATGCAAAACTATATGTGCTACCATTGTATTTCATCAGAAACACACCAAACAATGATAATCCAGCCTAGTATTTTTACTCTGTGTGGACATAACTTCAGAAATCTTCCCAACCCAGTAATTAATGGACCATCTAAAACCCAACTGAAAATGACATTAAAGTTGAACCTCTCTCATTCCAGTTGCCTGGTAACATTTCACAAATTATTTAACACTTCTGTTCTTGATTTCCCAATAAATATAACAGAAAATAGTGCATTGTTCAAATAGTTTCAGTGAGATAGGAAGACCTATTAATCCTTTCTGCTTTAAGAAAATTCTAGCTATTTCCTGAGAACAGACAAGGGTTGACAAAAATAGTTGCAATTGTTATCTTTAAAAGCTTTTCATTTAAGATGATGTAGTCATTTCAAATTTTTGACATGTGTCCTCATATCTAAAGACATTGCAGTGATAATTAAAGTATAAAAAGGAAAATCAACCATAGAAAGCATAGATAAGGAAAATCCCAAGCTCCATAGGTCACAAAAAGAAAAATGGAAAGGAACATTTTGAACATGGGTGAAACAGTTTATGCTAGCTTCAGGTCCTGAAATGAAAAGTGATAGACGTGGATTTGTTGTCTGAAATGTAATGGGTAATTGGAACTAGCATTTCTGTCTGCCACCAGGGTTTAGGCCGCATCTCCTTCATTCTAAAAAGTAGGCTAAAGATGTATTATTATCCTTCCGTTGACTATGACTTTGAGTCTAGGATGTGTGAAGACAAAGACCAACCATTTCTTTATTTCTATTCCAATTTCTGGCCAAGTAACTGACTCAACAAAATCATCAGCATCTCAATAGGCACCCCACCCTACTGTTACAAAATATGGTTGTAATCTGGATACACAGGTAGAAGAAAGCACAAAGCAGAAAACGTTAAGCATGAAAATAAAAAGATATATTCAAACAGTAAAAATAAATTTAAAATTACAAAATAAAAAAACAACGAAAACATAACCCAAGAAAATAAAGCAGGTAAGAAACAATACTAGGAATTCTATAAATGTTAAAATGTAGTGTGGCACTTTGTGTTTTCCAAAGACAGTTGCAACAATAGTGCTTAGTTTACATATTCTATTCCCATTAAGAGTTGGGTATATTTTTCCACCCCTTGTATTTGGGGATGAACCTATGACTACCTTCATCAATAGAATATGGGAGAAGAGACTTATGCCTGATATTGTATTTTTCTGGGCAGCTTCTATATCCTGCTTTCTGGAATTCTGAAGCTGTAAGAAGTCCAGTCTAATCTGAGGGGAAGTGGAGGCATGAGAAGAAATACTGAGACACTAGATATGCAAGTGAAGAAGCCATCATGAACATCCAGACAGGCTAGTTATTAAGTGACTTCAAAGCACCATCTGCAAGCTGACTTCAAATGTGTGAGCGACACCAAGTAAGAATTGTCTAAGTCCAATTGAAGCACAGAATCATGAGAAGAATAATAATATTTTGTTGTGGTTTGCTATGTTGCCATAGATAGCTAGATCATATAGTAACTAAAAGGAAAGTAAGACGACATATGAAGTAAGTAGAAACTGATCATAGTGAAAATGAGAACTTAATGAATTAGAATATAAGACTAAGAAATTAACAAAGAGTTTAGTAACATAAACAAACTGTTAAGAAAAAAGGGAACTATAATAGAAAAGTTTAAAATTAGACCTTACAGAAGATTCAGATATGGAAAATTGAAGCAATGACAAAGAAGAGATAAATAAATGTAAAATAGTTAAATAACTTTCTAGAATTAACAAAAGACATAGTCCTCAAAATCAAGTTTTGTTTTTTTATTATTATTATACTTTAAGTTCTGGGATACATGTGCAGATCGTGCAGGATTGTTATATAGGAATACACATGCCAGGGTGTT
Source organism: Aotus nancymaae (assembly GCF_030222135.1). NCBI lineage: Eukaryota > Metazoa > Chordata > Mammalia > Primates > Aotidae > Aotus > Aotus nancymaae. The sequence goes on from NW_026988425.1 coordinate 77,595,461, forward strand.
TTGCTGTATCCATCTCCCCCGTCATCTACATTAGGTATTTCCCCTAATGTTATCCCTTCCCAATTCTCCTACCCTCTACTATCCCTCCCCTAGCTCCCCAACCCCCTAGAAGGTCTCAATGTGTGATGTTCCCCTCCTGGTGTCCATGTGTTCTTATTGTTCAATACCCACTCATGAATAAGAACATGTGATGTTTGGTTTTCTGTTCTTGTGTCAGTTTCTGAGAATGATGGTTTCCAGGTTCATCCATGTCCCTGAAAAGGACATAAACTCATCCTTTTTATGGCTGCATAGTAATCCAGGGTGTATATGTGCCACATTTTCTTTATCCAGTTTATTACAGATGGGCATTTGGGTTGGTTCCAAGTCTTTGCTATTGTAAACAGTGCTGCAATGAACATACATGTGCATGTGTCTTTATAATAGACTGATTTATAATCCTTTGGATACATACCCAGTAATGGGATTGCTGGGTCAAATGGAATTTCTATTTCTAGATCCTTGAGGAAGCACCACACTGTCTTCCACAATGCTTGAACTAATGTACACTCCCACCAACAGTGTAAAAGTGTTCCTGTTTCTCCACATCCTCTTCAGCATCTGTTGTCTCCAGAATTTTTAATAATCGCCATTCTAACTGGCATGAGATGGTATCTCAATGTGATTTTGATTTGCATTTCTCTAATAACCAGTGATAATGAGCATTTTTTCATGTTTGTTGGATGCATAAATGTCTTCTTTTGAAAAGTTTCTGTTCATATTCTTCACCCACTTTTTGATGGGGTGGTGGTTGTTGTTTTCTTGTAAATTTGTTTAAGTTTTTTGTAGATATTAGATATTAGCCCTTTGTCAGATGGATAAATGGTGCAAAATTTTTCCCATTGTGTTGGTTGCCAGTTCACTCTAATGATAGTTTATTTTGCTGTGCAGAAGCTCTTTAGTTTAATTAGATCCCATTTGTCTATTTTGGCTTTTGTTGCCATTGCTTTTGGTGTTTGAGTCATTAAGTCTTTGCCTATGCCTATGTCCTGAATGGTATTGCCTAGGTTTTCTTCTAGAGATTTTATGGTATTAGGTCTTATGTTTAAATGTTTAATCCATCTGGAATTAATTTTTGTATATGTTGTAAGGAAGGGTTCCAGTTTTAGCTTTCTGTAAATAGCTAGCCAGTTTTCCCAAATAATAAGTACAATATATGTGAAAAAATCATACCTAGGTGTATTGTGAAGGCTAAATTGTATATTCTGAAACCCATAGGTGTAAGCTCTAACCCCTAGTACCTCAGAATGTGACTATATTTGGAGATAGAGGCTTTAAAGATATTAAGCTATGAGTCATTAAGACTGGACCTAATCCCATTCGATTGTTGTCTTTATAAGAAGAAAAAGTTTAGAAACACACAGACACACCAGGAATGAGAAAAGAACATGTAAGAACGCAGTGAGAATGCAGCCATCTGCATGCCAAGGTGAGAGGCCTCAGAAGAAACCATATTGCTCAGTATCTTTATATGACACTTCATTTTAAATTAGTAAGCAGCTTATTAAAATGTTTCAAATATACACAGCAAAAAGTAAAATAACCGCAAGAGAAAATAGGGAAAACTGTAATCATTGTTGGAAATTTAGGAGACTAATAACAGCAGGTTTAAGCTGACAAACATTATAAAAACATAAAAATCCTGGATTACATACTAAACATCTTAATATGGATGTAGATGGTTATTAGTAAAATATAGATAGATAAGTAGATACCTAAGTAGCTGTAATACTCAAGAAGCAAAATTTATAAAGTTACACTTAAGAATATGCTAAATATTTTCAAAAGTCTACTATTTATAATATTACAAAGGATGACTCAACAAATTATGTTTTGATGTAATTTGGAACAGTTTCTGGACACAGAAAATATTAAAATTAAGTTAAAAAATTAGAAATCAAAAACAAAATAAGAGTAATATAAGACCAATATACTTGGAACATTTTTTAAAATGAACTAATGATACATGAGTCTAAGAGAAATCATAATAAAAATATTATGTTTTATATTTGAACCAGAATAAAAAATTAAATATTGAATGATATGAGTTATAGCGGAATCATTTCTTAAAGATTAATTGATAATCTAAAGTGTACCTATTTGGAACGGATTGGAAAGAAATGCTAAGCTATAAATTAGAATAAGATCATAAAATAGAAATTAAAAAATAACAAAAATAAAAACTATACAATAAGAATCAAACAAAATAGGACATGGCCAGAATTAAAAATACTTCTTTGGACTATTAATGATAATTTTAATCATAATTAAAATAGTAATATTTGGTGGTGACTGACCTTTTACTATGTGACAGGTGCTTTTATAAGCGTTTCATATTATTACCTTATGCAGTACTGGGAAGTTGATACTTGAAATACAATCCCCTTTTTTTCAGGTAAGCAAACAGTCATGAATAGATTTTATAATTTGACCAGTCTATGTCCTAAATATTTGAAACATAATTTTATTCATATAATATTCCCCCAGAAAAACTGATGAACAAAACAAGCAAAATAGTACGGATTTAAAATATCTTGGTTAAGTATAAGGAAAAAAATAAGTGATTATAGATATTTTAACTCCCAAAAATACAGTGTATGTAATTTTTAAGCATTCATATGTAATCTTAGATAAAAGTTATTGTTATCTCAAAAACATATAAGTTCAAAATTTACCTTTTAAATATTTAGAACCTGAATATCTAGCATCTATTAGGAAATTAAAAGTATAATTAAATAATTTTTCTGCTTCTCTAATTATATGTGAAATCTAAATTAATTCATATATAAATTTAGCCAAATACTCAAAGAACAGGTATTGTAAACTTTTTTTTATTTTATCAAAATATAATTATCTGATAATGAAGGCAATTAAGAAGCATATAATAAAATCAAGGATTAAAGTCTTTATTAAGCCAAATGTGAAAACCTCTGCAAAAGTTTAGCTAGTTTAATGGAGTGATTATATTTTAAAAATATATCATGATCAAATAAGTTTATTTCATGAATACAAAGATAGTTCTTTCCTGAAATTATATTTATGAAATATATCACACTGGATGGCAAAATTAAAGTAGTGATTGTCATAAATACATAACAGCATATGAAATACAACACATGCTAATAACAACAACAAAAGCAATAGTGGTCAATTACTCAAAGCAATCCTATTAAACTGAAAGGCCAAGATTGGCATATCCACAAAGTTCTCTTTAATTCATTTATCAATTTTGTATGGAGAGATTTAGTGAGATAGTAGGTCCATAAAATAAGTCAGATATATAATATTGAAAAAGAGGAGGTAATATCATCTTCCTAAAATTTAAAAAACAAACAAATAATTACTAAGAGTAATGAAAAAACAGTTAGAAAAAGTTAGTGGATATACTATCACTCAACGAAAATAGCAATGTTCCTTTCATAATAACAATTCTAAAATAAAAATTGAAATAAAAAGACTTAACATACAGTAGCCATAATGTCTATGGGTAACTACAAGTGAATCTTAAACAGCAAGAAAATAAAATTCTTTCCCAGATCAGCCTTGATTAAACCACAGTTGGGAAAAAGATAATTAATTGTGAAGCAAAGGCCTAAGAAAAAACACATTTGTATAAATCATAAGAATTTTAAAATTCTGAATAAAAAGACAAAAGAGAGTAGAAAATGGGTCAAAAATATTAGTGGAAAACTGAAAGAAAAAGAAAGCTGAGGAGCCAATAAATATGTTTTAAAATGCTTAGTCACATTAGTTAGTGGAAACAAATTAAAAGGGCAGTAGAGAATAAATAGCATATCGGATTTATTAGTTAAGAAAAAAATAAAATGCAAAGGCTGACATTACTATGTTATGATACCTTTAAAAGATCAGTAAGATATATTTGACCATAGGTGAGATAGGGTTATCAATTGCCTCAAACTTTTTGAAGACCAATTTGGCAATATGTAGTAAGTATAAATGTGCTAATGCCATTAAACTCATGGAATGTGCTTCTCTGTATATAGCCTAGAGGTACGAGCTTCTTCAGAGTCACTGATCAAAAGGGAATTTATTTGGCATATTTGAAGAATTTCTCATATTCCTCTATAATCTCAGGAAATCCTCTATTTCAATTTACTCCAGGAAATTTCATCTGAAATCATTGGGTTATATAGTAGAATACAAAAGTATGCATCGTAGCCACATACAGTTACTTTCCAATAGGTAGAAGAAATGCTGTGGTAAAAATATTTTGGATGTTTATCTTGATCAAAAAAGAAAATACTACATTTTTAAAAGGATTAAAATAATAAAACTGTGAAGAATATAAATACCTTGTGAAGAAGAGGTCGTTATCATTGGATTGAATGCAAATGGGACAAACTACAATGTATGTAATATAAACTCAACAAATAACATTTTATACTTGCGAAAATGTGTATAATCTGATAAAGTACACATTTCATACTGAGTCAGTAATTAAATTAATAATACCTCACATATTTAAAAATGCCTAATTTCTTCAATTTATGATAAGCATGAGTTTGTTCCCCAACACATCTCAGCTTGTAACTATTCCCCTTTTAATGCTGTGTCAGTATCTCTATTTTTCATTTTCACTTTGTGGCTGCCTGGTGTAAATCTGTTCATGTTTAGTTATATATTACACAGTAGTTATCACTATTCAGTTACTTTTTCTGTGTACTCTTCAGTTTCTCTGTAAAATGTTATGGTTCTTTTGGTCAGACTCTCAAGGCAAGACTGCACAACAAGGCAATAAAGTTCTTGGCTGTGGCAGAAGTCTTCCAATATCTGAGTAAACTATTCAGCCTACTCAAATATACCACAGAAAGAAAAGATACTGATTCATAAAGGTTCTAGAGCTTTGGAAATTATTGGTATGATTTCCAGATATTTTAATTACATATCCCACAATGTATCTCTTGACAATAAATGCACTAAACTGAACAGAAAAGTTACAGCCAGCTGGTTCTCTGTCAGGTTAAGTAAGTTACATTCCTTGTTTCCAGCTATTTACTTTTATAGCTCTCAGGCCTCAATAACTCCAAGATTAGGAAGGATAGTCAATATTATACTGCACGGTAAACCTCAGAGATTTATGCAAATTATATCCTTCTATTAATTTACTTTTTCGATGACTAATACATTAATTTTAATAGTAATATCTTCTGAATATTCTTGTTGTTTAGAAATAACTGATGTCACATAATAGTGAACCTATTTAGTTGCAAAATCACATTTTAATGCTTTTATGTTTCTTCAGTATTCTTGCTTTTCATTTCACTTGCTTTCTACTTGCCATTATTTCTCACTAAGGAGTGAAGATTTCCCATTTTCCTCAAAATATTACTATCTTTACATTGTACACAGGCTAATGATCCTGCGCAATAATTTTCCTTCTTTTCTGTGATTGGAAATGTTTATAAAAATGCAGCATATACATCTAACTCCATGTTACAAAATTTAGATATCTCTATAAATAGTCCTGAAAATCGAAGGAGTAGAGGATGCCTTGATTAACTTTTAAATAATGTCAGAGAGACACCCAAAGATGAATAAGGCCTGGTGCCTACTCTTAAGGAGCTTCTTAAATCTTAGTGTTAAACTAAACAGAAAATAACATACCATCTATTCTTTTTTTCATTTTTAATGAAATAATTGTGACAGCATAGAACCAAGAAGTAGAGGGCACAAAGGAATAATTCAGGATCAATCATTTTGCTCTGTACGTCAGCTAGAGCAGAAAAAAAGAAAATCACTGGCACTTGCATTTTCATGTACTCTGCAAAATTACTTGGAGTTCGCCAAGTCACTTTATAGATACTAAGAGGAGTAAAAAGCCAAAGTTTTTATAATTTGGTAAATATTATGTACAATTGAGAAATGTTATTTGGTTTATGGTCTTGTTATATTATTATTTCCCCAGGCTACTATAATATGAAGATAATAATTTACTGATAGATAAATATAAAACATATTGGCCCATTAATTTATTTTATCTTTTGATTTTGATTTTGTTTTGCTTTCCCTTATGCCATTTTTCTATTCAAAAGATGAGTTATCTTTTGTATCTTATGATAGCTGTAGAATTAAACCTTATATAAAAGTCATTTTGCATCTTGTTGCTTTATTATCAGTTTATATTTATTTCCATAGAGTCATTCTTGTTTTCAAATAATGTTTGATATATAATCTCATATGAAGGTTGTGACTTGAATATTTTCCTTATTATTTCTGTAAGAATGACTATCAATATATTTTCAGGAGATTATATATTTTAAGACTCAAGATATAAATTATCTAAATCCCAGATAGTTGTTCTTCAGTGACAGGATCAACTTTCCTCTCATTAATCATAATTTTCATGTTTATGGCATTGAAAACATTTTTGATTAAATTTTTTAAAAAACTTGATGCTACTTCAGTAAGAACATTTTATCCCTTGAATAACGGAAGTTTTAATTTGCATATATAATACAAATGTAGTTCATTAAACTACATGAAATTCTTTAGAGAGCCTGCAATTATGTTTGATCAAAGAAGTTTCCAGTTAATACAAAATTAAATGTCAAATGCTTTGCACATAAAGTAAAAGAATTAAGTAAGTTCAACATAATTGAAATTTACCTCCATTCATAAATATATATGTGACTTGACTTGTTAATGCAGATATTTTTATTCAATTAACTTATCTTATAATAATTTAACTTTTATTTTTATAATTTTGAGTATGTATGCAATTAAATAGAGTTTAAGGCAAAAACAGTTATTTGAAAAATTACCCCAAATTTGACTGTGGGTATCAATTACAACATGTAGATTGTGGTAAGATAAGTGAAGGAGATGACACAATGATACAAAGAAATGCAAGGAAGAAGGTTTCAGATCACTTAGCCTCTGTGAGAAGCAGTCACGCTTAGGCTACAGCATGCCGGGTGTATCATGGTTGTGCTGCATTGGAATCCTTTTTCCCTTTATTCTTCTTTTAGTGAATACAGTAAAATTGACTGAGGACTTAATAGTGGGTACAAAGCAGTGTGTGTGGGGATGCCAAAAAGTCTGAGGTTACGAGATAATGTATTTTAGAGCGATCTGGGTAAAGTCAGCTGTGCAACATCTGGGATCTTGAGGTCCTTGGGGAATTTGAAATCCCTTCAGCTTTGCAGAGAACACTGTTGGTTCTCTTGGGAATGAGTTTGAGTGAAGACTTTTCCAGAGGTTTCAGGCAAAAATTTGATTCCCAGAAGCTACCTGTCAGACAAAACAGAATGAGCATTTGTGGTATGTTAGACAATCTTGCTTATCCTTGCAAAGATGAAGAGTAACATATAAAGATCTTAGTAAATAAAAATTTGACTTCAGTAGCAAATTTTAAGGGCAAATATGACCAATTGTGTTTGATGATTTATTTGATGTGATTCATTCTAAAGTGCTGTTGAATTAAATTACAAACAATTTTCTTGCTTTTATATGAAATATGTCCTATACATGGAAAGCACTATAATTTCAAGAATTGCTCAAGTATTTTAATGTTTAAATACAGTCAACTTTGATATTTTAAAAATATTCAAAATGAGTTTTCCTCCTTAATAATTTCAGCAAATTAAATTATCTATAATAATTTGGCATGAAATTAAAAAGGTAGGCATAAATGCAACAAATAATAGTTTCTTTTATGTTCAGTTGTATGAGTTTAACGATCAATTATTTTATCATTAATTCTTTTAGAAGCAATAGAGGTATTTTAATTTTTTTTACCTGTTTCAAAGCTGTATTTCTAGATCTTCTGTATTATTTTATAAACATTTTAAATCATAAAGTTTTCCATTTATATAGATTAGTTTTTGTTTGCTTGGATACTTTCTTATTAGATGTGTTCTGAATATGAAAAATGCTATCTTTTTACCTGTTTTGCAAAACTGCATCTCAAAGGATTTATCTTTGCTGTTAACAGCTTTCTTTTAATATGATTGAAAGTGTCCTTAAATGCTTTATATAACTTTCATGGTTAGAGCGAAAACCTGTGGAAGGTTTTGGTTAAAAAGAAAAATACAAATAAACACTTAAATTTAATTAAGAAAGACTTACTAAGAAATTTTATTTACTTTATTTGCATTATTTATTTAAAGAAGAATATTTTTACATCCTCATAGTTACTATATAAGGCGCTACAAATTACCACAATGCATGAGGAGAAATGTATAAAATATTGACTTCAAAAAGTAACAAACATTCAGAAATTCAATTTCAAGCTATAATGTTAGCTAGCTCTTTGACATTAAGTAAATTAACACTTGTAGTCAAATTTTCAAAGTACACCCAAGGCAGGTTTCCTTCTTCCAACCATACTACCTTGTTAATATAATCATAGTTGAGATATACACATGTAGTTCTTCATAGGATTTCATTATGTTCCAAAAATGTCAAGTTCGACTAAGTAGAAGCAGAAAAATGTCAACCACAATTGGATTAGGTTTAATTTTTCATGTGATATTCTTCAAAGGCAATTTAATTTCAAACATAAAAATAGTAACCACTCTCACATGCTGTAAACATTTTTTGGTTTATAATGTACAAACAGGAAAGGGAGAAGTTATTTCATTTTTCATAGGCATAATAGTTCTCAAGGAAATATTTGCAAAAAATGTTGAAATGTTAGATAATGCATTCTGGATCCATCTATATATTCATCTATCCATTTATCTATATATCTATCTATCTTTCTATCTATCTATAGATAGCTATCATGATAGACAGATAGATGTTCATGAACATCCCTGATTCATAGGGATGGACAGATAAATAACCTGAGATGATAGGATAGATTTCTTAAATGTTCTTAAATTTACTACCACAATTTCTATATTCCTCCATCCTGAGGAAAATGACTTTGATAAATGCTTGAAACATAAATAATTAGGTATCCAGATTTTGTGTATACTGGCAACAAGACAGCTCTATTTATATTTGTATTAATACAGTATATAAATGAGAGGCCAGTAATTTGGAAAATAGGAAGGGAGAAGAAGAAGGAAGAGCTGATGATTATAAGTGGAGACATTTAAAATTGCCTGTTGATTTGCTTAAAAAAATTCAGTGAAGAGACTGACATTTGTGAATTCACATGGGGTAAAATAGCACACATGTAATAAGATCTTGAGAATGTAAAAATAAACCAAGGAATATTTGACTTATATAAGGAGGCTTGGGGTTGTTTTCAGTTGGTCATTCAATGCAGATTTTTGCCTAGGTTTCTAGACAAAGAAATCCCAAGTGGTAACTTCTGTCTACCTATTTTTATATCCATGTGTCTTGACACCTTCTTCTCATCCACAAAACACCCTGAAACAAAAAAATATTAAAAAATAGCTATCACTGAATCACAGACTATACCATGGTTTGGCAAGCTATAGACCTCAGGCTACATTCAAACCTCTGTTTGTTTTAGTAAATAAAGTTTTACTGGAACACAGCAATGTCCATTTGGTTACTGTTTTTGACTGCTGTTTTTAAGTCACAGAGACCATCTGACCCACAAAGCCTACAATATTCACTATCTGGACTTTTATAAAAAGAAAATTTCTGACTCCCAGCCTATACTAATACAACATGTACTTTGTAAATTGGTAAAACTATTTTTTCAATTGCCATGTTAAAGCATATAATTTTGCCTTTTTCCATCTTAACATACTTTTCATACTTTTAAAGCCATAACTTCTAAAATCTTGAAGTCCTTTCAAATGAGATCAACCTAGTGCTTACCAAAAATTTACCAAGCACAAATAGGCTTTCTGTATACAGCTTTTTTTTAGGTTCAAGTTTAGATAGAAAAGAATGTAAATTAAATTTTCACCATTTTTTCTGTTCTTCATAACATTCTAACTCATTTATTAACTCCACAATTTCCAAGTGCCCTTTTTAAATTCATAAACATTTTTACTTTATTCGTTTTTACCAAAAATTAATTCTGATTTTTGTAAATTGATTTCTTTGTCAGAAGTCTGCTAATCTTTCATTTAACTTTTTGGACACACTTTGTAGGAAACCAGCCCAACACCCCACCCATGGGTACCCTGAGTTTAGTGGAGACAAAGGAATGAGAAAAAGACAGATTAAGAATGCGAAGAGTGGGACCAGGGAGCCATCACTTTTTACTGGAGGCAGTGAAGTCCCCGAGCTTAGGTTCACCACAGTATTTATTAGTTACAATCACTGATCTATAGGGTAGGGGTGGAGTGATGGTGGGGAGAGGGTGACATGATGATGGGATGAATCAGTGAGCCGGAACTGGTGTCTCATTCTAAAGATTGATAACAGAGGCAGTTTGGGAATTTCACAAAACAAGAATATGTGGTTATCTTAGCCTATTAGCTATGTGCAGCTGGTGGAACGTGGCCTTACAAGGAGCCTACAAGTCTGGTTACATCTTAGTACCATGAAGGGGTTTTATGTCCTTGAGCACAATGTTTATGGTAACAGAGTCTAGGTCACCCTGCACCGGAACATGAGGCATGGAGAGGTCTTCCTCCCCAGAGGCCTCCTGCAGCCTTCCACAGTTTATTGTTTCTGATTTCTTTTATATATATAACCAGTTTATGTAGGCACACTGTAAACCCTTCCTCCATTGCTGCTTCTCCCAACAACACTTGTCTTTAATTTATTTTTTTGCTTATACTGGCTTTAAAAGATTATTTAAGTTTCATTTTTATCAATGTTATTTCTTTCTTCTGTACTTTCTTATTTTATAAAGTTAAAGGTTTATGTATTAACTAGTTTATATTCTTAAATTTATTTAAGTATTTTTTGAAAATAGCTTTTTTGATTACTTGCTTATTCATGTTTAGGCTCTCAATAATCTTTGTATTTTGTAGTTCTTCTTTTACCTCATTAATTTGTCTAATAGCATATAAGAAATTGTTTCTACTTTAGTTAGACTTTTGCCATTTCTCTCCCTTAATAGTGAGTTTTATTTGAAGATGTTATAGGTATCTCACATGATCTTTCTTACATATTTTTATTTTAAATGTTCATAATTTTTCATTACTTATCTCTGATTCTACTATAATCACAAATTTGGTAATTCTTTCTTTGTTTCCACCTAATTTTTACAGATATAAAATTTGTATATTTATAATTGCATATAAAATTCAAAATCTTACATTAGTCTCTAATTTTGTTAAATATATAAATTCATTCTTTTCTGTATAATATAATCCTTATATTATACAGATGGTCTCTTCAAAACTTTACTTTTTAATTCTTCCTCTATCACCAGGATGACTATGTTCTGAAATGCAGTGTGTTTTCTCACACCTAGTTTTAGGGTCCTCTAATTTTTCAGAGGTTTAAAAGTTGTTAAATAAATACCATGCTCAAATTTTCCAGGGAAAAACCCTCAAGTTTATATCAAAGGAAGAAGCACAAATCATGCTCCCAGTTCTTGATTCAGAGTTCCCGGAGCATAAAGGGAAAGCAAAGAAACCAATCAGAGCAAAAACAAGGTGTACATGAACTGCAGTGGATGGGAATGCATTGCCAGTCAAGAAGCCATTTAATCTTTGGTGTGCTCAGAACTCCAGAGCCCAAATCAGCTCTTCCTAATTTTACCTTCCACATTACGAAGGTAGGAATCTTCCAGTTTAAAGCAGGGATGCAAACTCTGCTGGTTCATAATGTAAAAAGAAATTAAGTTTGAGATTTTTCCTGATACCTCTCAAAGCTTCAAGTCCTAGTTTGGATTGTAGCAATGGAATCTGCAAAAGTATAATTGTAGTTTGCTTTGCTTCTTCCTCTTGGGTGGGAAGGTCATACATAGAGGGCAGACATGTAGGTATCCTTTCTATCTTTTACTTTTCAAAAAAGTAACTTCCTTTGGATATTGAAACATTCCTCGAATGCTTTTAATACAGAAAAATACTATTTTCAGTGTTGCTACAGCTCTTTATTTATTTATATGCCACAGTGGATGCAGTGGAAATTGATAATGCAGAGCCTTGCTATTCAAGTCACATTTCCATGGTTTGTAGTTCCATTTTCAGATATTGGTAAGGGCAGATTTTATTCGAAACTAATTAATTAGGTAGCAAAATAATCTCCCCAGATGAATATTTGGTAGCAAAATAATCTTCAGGTGAATACAAGCTGCTTTATTCATAAAGTCAACAAACAAAAGAAACCCCGTTCAGCATCTCTAAATATCCAGACGGAAGTAAGGACGGACGTGGTAAGTTATTTTATTTTTCTTTATGTAGGGAGGAGGTCCCATAGGTGTGGAAACAGGAGCCAGAAGCCTCCGCCTATTCCCATATAAATAATGAAGAAGAAAGTAACTAGAAATATATCTGTAGTAGTTATTAGTTATTCATAGGTAATCTTAGTTATTCATAAATGATCTTTTACTAATGCCTCTCATGTCAGAAGTGTGAACCTGGGGTGACATTGTGAAATGAATGACTCTAAGGCAACACACTTTAAGTCCTCTGTCACGCCCACATAAGGGCTGCTGGAGGGCGCCTTGGCTGTGTGGCAGTGTCAGCGCTGGGAAAGTGCCCACTGTTTAGCAAGCTAGAGAAAGAGACGTCCAAGATGACTGAGATGTCTCCTTCCCCAGAGGAGTGAGAAAACTCCACTTCTCCAAGCTCTTGTTGTAAGGCCTGACGGCTGTCATGCAGGCCCACAGACATCCAGGGGCTTAACTGTCTCTATGTGATTCTGTGTGTCAGTGGTCAGGTTCCATGTCTACTCTCATGTTCTGCTTCTGCACCTAGTACCTTTTTTCTTAGAAAAAATAATCAGTAATAGTAATATAAACCTTAATGTTTTTGCTCTTTCTTGATAAGTATGGAAAAAGTGGTGATGCATTATGCTCCTTACCTCACTTCGGGTGCCAGAAATTCCTGAGCCCCCACCTGAATGAAACGTGATGTACTTGACCCTATCACTGCCACACCCTATCTATCCCGCCCCGAGATTTACAACTCAATAAAAGTGAGAGCATCCAGGCATTTGGGGCCACTGCGATTTAGATGGCAGTGGAACCCTGGGCCCAAACTCTCCTTTCTGTATCTTTGTGTCTTGTGTCTTTTATTTCTACAATTTCTCATCTCCCCACCAGCCGGGAGGGGCTCACAGAACCTTGTGGGGCTGGACACTACAAATACTGTTTTTTTTTTCTATTACAAATCACATCCTTGACAGATTAATGCTCTATTTAATGTCTACAGAATTTAACATATTTGCATATAAATATAGTGGGTTGTGTGTGTGTGTGTGTGTGTGTGTGTGTTTTGGAACAAAGTCTCGCTCTTTCATCCAGGCTGGAGTGCAATGATGCAATCTTGGCTCACTGCAACTTCTGCCTCCTGGGTTCAAGTGATTCTCCTGCCTCAGACTCCCAAGTAGCTAGGTTTACAGGCACCCACTACCATGCCTAGCTAATTTTTGTATTTTTAGTAGAGACAGGGTTTTGCCATGTTTGCCAGGCTGATCTTGAAGTCCTGAACTCACATGATGGTGATCTGCCTGCCTCAACCTCCCAAAGTGCTGGGACTACAGGTGTGAGCCACCCCACCCAGCCCATATAGTGTTTGTTGGGTGTTCAGTTATTTTTTTTTAATGGTATCAAATATTACCACCGTTGCTTTTTAAAAAATATTTGCCTCAAATTGTACCAAAGTATATAGTGGATAACGCATATGGTAATTTGTATCAGCTTCAGTTCAACTTAATCTACCCACTTATATTCAGCAACATAAGATTTGAGCACACATTAAATTCTCTGATTCTCATTTTAATTCAATAGAGTTATAAGAATTAACTAAACCAACATATAACATGCTGAGTAGCTATCATACTTCTTGGTATTTTACTACATATAATTTTCTTTTTCTTTACTGTCTTGGGTTGAATATTTTTCTACAAAATGTAACTGAGCCTTGAAAACTAAAACAAAAGATGCAGTTCAATACTTAAAAAAAAAGTACTCTATCAACTTACGCTCTTTATTTTTTATATTTTTGTTACTTTTTTATATCTGTTGAGATTTCTTTGGGAATAAGTTTGCATCCAGTACATTTCTACTCAAATCCATTTGAATATATCCTAAATTTCAGCATAGTTTTAGATTTTGCTTTGGGAAATAATACTTTTATTTTTATAATATTTTTAGTATAAGAAATCTAGAAAATTATTTATAATGACTTAATAAGTACTCAACCATGGAAACATACAAATTTTCCTTAACCTATTGCCCAGTTTACACTATTACACTTATTTATAAAAATTTTATATTGAATACCTGCAGAGGCCTACGTTGTATCACCCAACTATGCACGTATAATGTGATTCTAAGGCAGCCTGTTTGTGAGATACAACAGCATGCGTAATTATTCATAAGATTTCAAAAATATAGTTAAAATTTTTATAAAAAAAGAACCATCTAACTAGAGCAAGGAATTTTCAGTATCTGAATTTCTAGGGTCACTTAGAAAAGTGCAATTATCCATTATGCTAAATCTTTATTGTTTTCTATTCCTTTTACAAATCCATTTGCTAGTTTGCATTTGTCAGTTTATTGTTTGTTTTTGAGTTTTGTTGTTTTTGTTTGTTGTAGGGAATTAAAACATCAATGTGTATTAAGATTTACATGGAAACACATAATATTAATAAAAAGGAGAGGGTTAGTATTACACCAGTGGACTTTTTTTTTTAAATATATCTTTGTTTCAGAAAATCAGAGCTGACTTTATGGATGTTATTATTGGGAATTATTATAATAATTTTAAAGTTTATATAAAGTAAAAACTGCATAAAATATCAGTAGTATTGTCTTCGGAGCATACTCGAAATACACTTTACAAAGCACTTATTCTGAGGTCTAATGATGTTATTTATTAGCTGGGACAAACTGGAAGTCAGCTTATTACTGTTTGTGGATACTCTCTGCCACATAAGGACAAGAGAGGAACTGTTCAGTCAAGTGTGACAGTGGCATCATTAAAAATGTCAAGCTGTGTCACAGAGGGATTGCTGAAGCCGTGTTCTCTAGAAACTCCATGAAATAGCTAAAAAAAAAACTTAGAATTTTGAGGAGAAAACATTTCCATTGAAATTGACAGCAATAAATGTTAAAATTAAGGCCTCAGGGTAGCCTCTAGAAGAAAGTACACAAAAATTAAAGGAGGAAGAAAAATGAATAAAGGACAATATCAAATAAAATAAGATGTCTATGTATAGAGATAAATTAATTGGTTTATTAATTATATAAATTTGCATCTATAGTGGAAAAAGCTGGTGTATTTTTAAGAAAAAGGCCAAAAACTCTCATGTGAGGGTAGGTTGTGTGGATACCATGCTCAGTTACAACCTACTTTTCAAAGTTCCCATAAAGATGGCTTATGGATGTAGTTCTAATCAAGAACTAAAAACTGACAATATTAAAACAAATTAATTGAAACTCATTCTGTCATATGTAGATACAGGAAAGAAAAAATATATAATCTATCACACTTTCATGCATCTATAAAGATAAAAGGGAATTGTGGCCCCTGAAATAAATGACACGTTGCTCTGAAATTTCTAAAAGTATAGGCCTGCTCATATGAAACATATTCAAGAGTGACTCAGCATAAATAACATGTTGGGAAATATAATCTGGAACACAATAAACAATGCAAATAAAATGCTTTCCTGAGTCCATATTAAAATATGTAATATGAGTTGATAAAATTTAACCCCCTTATTCAATCCAGCTAAAAAGTCAAGGTTAACATACGTAATAGATAAGGCACATTTTCCCTTCTTTGTTCACATTACAACTTATATGTGAACAGAAAACACATTTTCCCCCCATAACTAGTTTTTCCTTCTTCCTGAGCACACAATCACTAGTTATTGGGAAAATAGGGATAACCAAAAGCTAAGTTTCTGAATTGATTTAAACATTATCATATTGTATGTATTATATCATATATTTCATAGTACAATGTATGTGTAATACATGTGTAGTATAGGCATCATATGCATCAAATATATGATATATATATATATATATATATATATATATATATACTTTATTGCCTCTCATCTCCAAATCTACCTTTCATTTTCTTTTTTATACAAATGATGCTAGACCCTGTAAATAAATGTTCATCAGAGGGCGTAATGTTAAGCTTTGAAGCTTTGACAATAGAGGGCACTGAATGGACTCTAGAGAAGTAAGGGGCTTCTCTTCCTTGGTTTGAGTGTGCCCCTCCTGCCAGGCTTCTGCAGTATACACCATGGCTACTATAGAAATTGGCTCTTGCAGCATGGGTGACTTCTCTAGGAAGAAACTCTTGCAATAGGTACAACTTGTGCATGTACAGTTTTTCCAATATCTGGCTGGTAGACCAGGAGTACATTTCTAGCAAGTTCTGCCTAATGCATATTAGCAACTTTTCCACATCCAGTAAACCACAGCTTTGTCTTCTCCAATGATAGATCTCAGCCCTGAAGGAGAGCTCCTCTACTGTGGGGTCAGATTACTGAGTCGGGATGCTAATTTTTATAGCAATGACATGAATCTCTTTCCACCTTTTTGCTGTTTGCTCATAACTGGAGTCAAATCCCAACATTCACCAGAGATAGTAGTACACACTATGACCCAGGGAGAAAAAGCTTCCACAGCAAAATAATCACAGGGCTTTGCTTACATATATCAGCAGAAAGCTGGAAAACCTGTGTGAGAGTGATCAAACAGGACAGGATATAACACTAAATTGGGTTTTATTCATTTTTATGGGTGTACCTAATTTAGCTCTTACAGCTGGAGATGACTGGAACAGCTAGAAATAGCTCTGTAATTAGCAGATTAAATGAAACTTGACTTAGTGGTGACCTATATTTAATGAGGCTAAGATGCTAGAGTTCCACAGCATAATATGGAACAAGGAATCAAAAAGCTTGGGATATAGGGAAGTTTTATTGGATTTATCATGTGTGCCTTGTATAGCCAGACCCCAGGTAAATTCCATGTAGCCCAGATATAGATATGACCATAGGGAATCCTGTCATTGAGACGTACTTCCTGATTTCAGTGGATATTATAAGGTCTTAAAATATTGGATGTTAAATGACAGCACTTAACATCAAAGGCAATGTGGGCACATCTACTGCAAAGAGAAGTAGGGATGTATTGGATATCAGCAACGTTCCTAAACTGCTTTAGTTGAACTAGATTTTTTTGAAGTGCTCTAAGTGGCAAAATACAAAATACTTCAATGCTTTTCCAAAAATTATATTTATGTGTGTGTGTACATGTCTGAGTGTGTGGTGTGTTGCACAAATATTTGATCAAAGAAAAACCACAGCCTTGCAGAAATAGAGGATGTAAACATTTGGGCAGCTGACACTAAAACTGCTAAAAATAGTTTTCACACATATTTGGAAGGAGAGAAAATCTTACATGGGGTTATCTCATGATTTTGTGACAGCTGCTCTATTCTTATAAGTCTTTACATGTCTGTTACTTAAATCCCAACAACATGATCAAGAAAGACAGTATTTTCCCATTCATATCTAGGACAGTATATCACTAGATCTCGGGATATCCTATTATCTTACTTCATCTTTTAATACAGAGTTTCAGGATTTCCTATCCCTAACAAAATAGAAAAAATTATTTTAATACAGGAGGCATAAGGCTAAACATAAAAAAACGCATATTTGGGGGTAATAGAAGATAAAACAGCAATAGAGAGAGATGTAATTCTCTTTATGCCAAATAACTCCAGGCAAGTTCTCTTTTTTGCTTTGTTTTTAAGAATTATAAGTGAATGAAAAACTGTAGTGAAAATAGTAACACTTTCTTCTAGCAATATAAAGCTGTAGAGTACATGTGTGAAGTGCATCATAAAATCCAACTCTACTTGTCACAACACAGATATAGAGATTCAAGGAGCACAGTCTCGTTTGGTAGATAATGATAGGTCTCTCTATTTATATAAATTTTCTTTTATTGTAATAGAAAAAGTGTTTAATGTTGTACATCTGAAAATACAATATCACATATTTGTATTTTCAGCTTTGGGACATTGGCTGGTATTAAAGAAAAATCTGAGGCACAATAAAATTTTAAAGAGTTTAACTAGCAACCAATGTAGTGTTCCAATGGCAAAACGTCAGAGGCAATATTTTTTGGAAAAATGCAAAACATACTAAATAAATTTTTTGAATGGTTTGCAATTACAAATTACTTCCTTTTAGTCCACCTTGGTGGAAAGTCTCTAATCACATAATCATTTGTTAATTGACTGCTTGTATTTGGTTGAGGTTAGATTTTAGTTCTGTCTAACATAAGCATTTATCAGCAGTAACCCAAGTTAAGTTGTATATTTGTTTGCTATTCAAGCAAGATTAAGGCTATCTTTAAGGCCTGTGGTTTTATTTGCTCAAATGTTTCAGGCCTGTTATTCATTTTATTTTTGCTTTACATTAGTTAACTTCAGATTTGGGCAAGGAGAAACACACGATGCCTTCAGCCTCTGCCCTCTCCCGCTTTTGTCTTCATACCCACCAGTAGAGACATAGTTCATGGAAGATCATCCTTATTGACTATAAATACAAGATCTAAAATTTATTTATACCTCCTCCCAAAACACAAATACACACACACTCTCTCTCACACCATTTTGACTTGAGGAAGATACATCTATTTGTCTGGATTACTCCAGAAAGTGATTTTTAGACTGTACACTATTCTTTTGTCTCAGACTTCCCTATTCTACATTCCACCTTTCATTAAGAATGAATAGAACATCCATTAGTTCCCTAACTCCTTGCTTCTATATTCTTGAACCTTTCTTTTAAAAATATTCTACTTCATTCCTTCTACTTATCTCTTCTTTATTCTCTCTTCTGTCAGTCCTCAGTGTCCATTTCTATAATAAATTGGTCACAGCATATTTAGGAGAAGCCATAGTCTTGTTCTTGGCATATTAGATTGCCCACTCATTATCCAATTATGCTGTTTGCCCAAGGCAGACTCTTACAGTGGAAAAAGAAGAGCCCTTCATACTTTTTAAATTTACTCTTTTCAGGGAAAACTCACGAAAGAAATTCTTTAGTAGATATATTTCCCTCAGCAAATCTAGCTATAATATATTAGAAAGTTGAGGATAAATATTTTAAAATTACCTCTGGAAGACGTTTTACTCAGTGATGAACATGTACTCTGCACACTCCTGTCTCCAGGAATTATCATCCTATGATTACCAATTAAAAATCTGTTTTTTTCTACTCATATTCATAATTCTATTAATATAAGAATATTACTAATTAATCAAGTATAAACAAGGCCATAGAAACATCAGTTTCTGTGATCTTTGGTTCAGGGATATTTTGACCCACATGGAAATAGCTACCTCCCAGTAGATTCTATATGCTTCTTAATCTTATATAAAAAATGTACAATTAATTTATTTTTCAATTTTTATTTAAGAAAAAATTATAGGCTTAGAAGATCATCTTCATAGCACAAAATTATAATTTTTAGACCTGTCCAGAAGGTTGGAGCTTCCAAACATTAGTATCAACCATGCTGCAATGCTTCAGTTGACTTTCAGTCTGGCAACTGGGTAGTTCTCTTGAGCCAAGCAATGCATTCAATAAGGCCTAAAATTATAGCACCAAATTAAATTTTACCAATAGGAGAATTTCCTGGTATTGCTATCAGGAGAAAAATATTTCTTCCCTCATAACAGATCAGAGACAGAAAAGCAAGAATCATTTTGCTTTATTTGCCTTGATAAATTAATTCTCAAGTTGACTCAACTCCCATAACCAACGAGAGAGTGAGATTTTGACACAAGGAAGAGTTTTTCTTATGTTTATGCTTTTCTTTTTCCTGCTTTGAAATCTTTATCAAGGTTTCGTTTCTAAAACCCCAACTCTACTAAGTTTTAATCATGCAACTTTTAATGTGAATGTACAACTTATTTCATTGTGTCTTATCATCATTTCACTCCAATTATACAGGTCTTCCATAGTCCCCATTTCCTAGGTGATGGAGAAACCACACAATCAAGTGTTATTTACTCTTGGATAGCTTAGATGAGATTTTCTATTTCATTTTCTTTCTCTGTGAATATTTTGTGTGACCTCAGTATTGTCCTTCCTGTTCTATAAAGGAGTCTTTTTATTAAACCACGTAGCTTATCCATAATCTCTTACACTCACCCTTTCTTATTTATATGTAACTAAGTATATTCATACTTTATAGACAGAATCAATTGCATACAAGCATGTGATACCTGTGCTTGACTTATGGCTTTTAAGATGTTCACATACATTTTCACATTTTATCATAAATCTTCAATTATTCTGAGAATGAACTACCAACCATTGACATTCCTTAGCCATGATAAGCAATTTTTATGTTTCCTTTTTTACTTTTTTAGTGGAACTGACTGAAGGTGAGTTATAAAATTTTATTTCTTATCCTGTTTGGCTTTTATGACCCACCATTCTTTCATTTTCTTTAGCTGTTTCTTTTTATAAACTGTATTTTAGAAGTAACTCCAACTAAGTGACAAGCACAGTGTTCTTGATATTGCAGTTATCAAACTGTCCATAATATTGGTGAACTTTTGAGCTGCTATAAAACTGGTGCTACCTCTTCTTATTCCATAAAATCACAGCATTACTTCAGAGTGTATCAGAGCCACTGATTCATAGCATGAATATTTCACAAACAGAAATTTTCTTTTAAAATAATATTTTTTATTTTTTCATTCTCTATAGAAAATTGTCAATAAACATTGTCCATTATTCAGATAATAGTAATTTTATTTCAACCTCTTTCTCAGATCCAAATCCCAATGATTCTCTCATTCTCACTCGATGACAAGTTGCTGTAAATGCTTAAGAAAGCTTTATCTTTCGTTGATATTTTCACTTCAATACAGTCTTCATTTGGTTTCCAATATTCCTAAAAGTACATTTTTATCTGCTTTATAATGATGTAGAAGTTTATTCACTGGTTAATTAATCAGCCTAAACTCTTCCCTTTACTTTTCCAGTGCTCTACAATTTGAATTCTCTGTCACACTAAACTCAGTACTCCATAACTAGATCTCCTAAATTTAATCAACTCCCTGATTATCTTTATCCTTCTATGCTAACCCCCATCTTTGCTAATGTTTATGTTACTCCCCTACTCACAATGCACTTAATTCCTCAAAAGCATTTTTGGAATTTGATCCTGGTAGCATAGTAAATTGTATGTCTCTTCATCTTCTTGTCTCTGTCTTTACTCATGTGTGGAATACAAAATAACAATAACTACTTTATTAATTTTGAAGAGGATTGAAATAATACATGCAAAGGTCATAGCATAGCAGAAGTACCTGATATGCCATACTTCCCAATACAAGTGAGTTGTTGTATTTTCTTCTTAGGTCCAAATAATAGTTAACAATGCCAAGAAAATTTTGTTGCTTACATTATTGCTTTGGGAAATATTTTTATTTCTTCATACAGACTGTAAGAGCTAGTCTTTAAAAGGAAAGAAGTCTAATTTGGGTTGGAAATAATTCAGATGCTAGATACAGAAGCTATTGATTGTGTTCAATTCTTTGCTTGAACATTTTAGGAAAAGACACTACCTTCTTGGATGCAGCGGAATGCTCCAAACAGTTCTGTTGGCTTAGCATATTTATCTTCTTATTCAGGACAAATGTGTCTTTTTTCAATATTTATTCACTAGTCCACTTGCTGTTTGTTGGAATTACAAGAGAAAATAAACAATGCAAGATAGTTTCTAGGTAGTTTTGTGTTTTTATTCTCTAAGATCAGAATTCTAAGTCATAAAAGTGCTGTTCAGATCTCTATAAATGCTAATGAATAGTCTTGCCAATCTATCTTAATGGAACTCATAGAAAGGGAAATCTGCATTGTGTTTTTTACATTTATCTAATCTCATTTCAATTTTATTACATATGATATTTGTGACAGAAATGAAGCTGGTTTTGGTTGTTAAAATCCCAGTGTTATTTATAAATTTATGGTTTGTAAGAATTTAATTATAAAACCTTTTTTTTTGGTTTCTACATTTTAATGGCTGTTCATATAGGATAAATTGTTATTTATCCTACAAAAGATAATGATCATTTAATATTTTTCCTTATTATTTTATAAGAAAAAGTAAGATTTTTTTTGTAGGATAAAATAAGATTATCCTACATGATCATGTGTAGGATAAACAATTGCTGGATGGGGGTGAATCACAAAAGGAATAATTATATTAATTACTATGGCAATAATAAAAACACAAGAATTATAAAAATAAAAGGAGAGAAAAAACATAAAGCATTTATAATAGATAATTACTAACATTTATAAAAGATTTATTATGTACCAGAAACTGTACCTAATACTTTATGGTGATTTTAATGAATTCTCAAAATAACATATAGTCAAATATAATTGACATTCCAGTTTGAAAAAAATTGAAATCTAAGTTTTAAAGGGTTTAAATAATTCATTCTCTGTTACATATCTAGTAACACGATTGAGTTTGGAAACTCACATGGGGATAAGAAAAAAAATTATAATGGCCATGTATTTTAAGTCCTTTCTTAGTGAAGTTAAAATTTTATTTTGCACATAATTATGACTCAGTGACTAAGAGAATATTATCAATATGGACACTCACCTTATCATTTATTAATAAATATTAATGATTTTATGGTAGTCTATCAAATCATCTTAACACATATACAACATACATATAATAGAATATATGCACACAGCATATTTAAATGTACAACTGGGATAGTTCCTTTATGTCAAACACATAATATAAATATATGATATATCCACATATACAATTTTTTTCTGGAATCGGTGATAAATATTCTTTGCAATCTACAGAAACTTTCTTTTTACTGAAATTGTTTCAAATTTAGCACCAAAGGAAATATGAATAATGACTGGTTTCAGAATTTTTGTTTGTTGTTATTATCACTATTTTTTAATTGAGACAGGGTCTTGCTCTTTCCCTCAGGTTGGAGTGTAGTGACACAATCACAGCTCTAATACCCGGGTTCAAGTGATCATCCTATCTCAGCCTTCCCACTAACTGGGATGACAGGTGCATGCCACCATTCCTGGATGGTTTCAGAAACTTTCAAAAATAGTTCATATCTTCTGTGTAATTTGAACATAGTTCCACTTCAAACTCCTTAGAAGTAAAAATGATATACCCAAAAAATTTGTTGTATTTCTTAACAAGACATAACATAAATTACACTACTTTGCCATTTAAACTTTAGATTATGTTGTAGAGTCTACTGGCAACAAGAGAAACAAGAACATGAAGAAATACAGTTTTTTTGTGAGAGTAATGTAGTATTCTAAAAATTATTTTGATCTTCCCAAAATTTATATTGCTATGCATCTATTATAAAATTAAAAGTATAAGTATATTCACTAGCTTAACATGTTAATAATCTACCTTATATTATGAGTTTAGCCAGATGATTGCAATGTTATATCAAAATATCTTGAGATAACATAAGATGAAAAAAATGACAAATATAAAATAGCAAGTCACACACTACATTCTTTAAAAATGGACAATTTATTTTTTCTTTCACCAGAAACTAAACTATATACTAGAGATGATGATCAAATAACTAGCTTTTCCAATAGTATTGGTAGACAGGGATTTAATGTTGTTTATTTCTGCAAAAATTTTACTGTACTACTTTGTAGATTATATACTATATATTTCTATTAGTTAAGCGAATTGATTTGAGATGTAGTCTTAGTTAGTTTCTCATTTTTTTGCTCTGACTTCATTCATCTTATTCCTGTGTAAAATGCAGTTCTCATGCTTGGCCCATTAGGGCGAGAATGGCATCTTCCATATGAGCAGAACAGAAATGTTAATGAAAATGAGTTCATGAAGATGAAGCCTCTTAACCTAAACTTGACAATGTAACTGTTTAACTACAATTTAACTCTTTCGTGTGTAACAAGAATATTGTTGTTTATTTAATATTCTTATTGTTAAATAAACTTAACAATATTCTTATTACATGGAAAAAACATGCAGGTGTAAGTTTCCTTGAGCAACTCTTACTTAGGTGGTCAATGTATGTAACCAGGCTCAATGTCAATAAATACAGAATAGTTATTCTTATACAAAAAAATGAAGAAGAAGAAGAAGTAGTGAACTGCTTCCCTGCATTAAAAACACTGCTATGGTTTGAATGTGTCTCCCAGACCAACATGTGTTGGAAACTTAATCCCCAATGCAACAGTAATGGAAAGTGGGGCCTGATGATTATGTGATTAGGCCTTGAATGTGGAGTGAATGGATTAAGGCCATTAGAGTGGAAATAGATTTGTGATCTCAGGAGTGGGTTCATAATGAAAGGGGGAGTTCAGGTGGCTGTTCTCTCTTGATCTGTCTCTCTCTTTGACTTTTCATCATGTGATGAACTTCTTTCATGCTATGTTGCAGCAAGAAGGCCAACACCAGATGCTGTCAGCTTGATCTTGGACTTCCCAGCCTCAGGAACTGTGAGAAATAAATTTCTTTTCATTATAAATTACCCAGTTTATGATAATCTGTTATAGCAGCACAAAACAGACTAAGAGAAACACCAAAAGAATCAAAGACCAGAAGACATTTGCTATTTAAAGTACATACATTTATAAACGTGAAAGACATTTTAAAAGTGACTGAGTCATAAGATAATGATTTGAAGCTATGCATTCATTTACTGTTTTGTAAAAATATCATTGAAATTATCAAGGAAATATAAATATGAAATAAGGGAACAAGCCTAAAGTTTTCAGATGTGACAGACACTTAAATTCTTTAAAGTGCAAAATAAAATTATGGAAACAAACCTATTCTGTTTCTCATTTTTGAGAAATAAAAATATCTGGGCAGTGGCCTATACAATTTAGTCCACTAATTTATTGGAAAAATGTGTTTCTCTGTATTAAGTTTTTAAAAAAATAATTGATTAAGAGGCACACAAAAGGCACACAACATTCAAAGGATTGGCTCATTCTAAGAAACCAGAAATAATATTCATGAAGAAAGCAAACTTATAGTATGACATAAAGCAGTATGTAAAATATTTAACTTAGATTTTCAATGATAACCAAGAGGACATTGCATATATCAGCAGAAAACTTCCAAATGACAACCAAGACTATATTTAAAAAAAAAGGATTATTAATATTAAAATGCAATGGATACAGTAAGACATAGATTACATGAACATAAAATTAAATTAGTAATTCAGTGTTCAGCTTGAGAGTGTTTCTAAAAACACAGAAGAGACAAAATTAATAGTGATTTATTTCCTAACAGCCATGTTATTATCCCCTTTGAATCTTCCTAGACATTTCTCAGGGTCTTTACATGTAGGTAGGGCCATTTACCTAGTGCCTGCTATTAACATGTGGCCAAGATATGTCTTCCCTATGCATTCAATTTTCTTATCTAGCATTACATGCAGAGATCTAATAATGATGAGGTCAATTTTTCAAAAATATAAAAATTCTAAATGTGTATGCACTTGACAATGAGGCATAAAATCACCTTAGGGCAATGACTCATAGAACTGAAGGTAGAAATAGACACATCCACTTATACAGTTGGAAGCATCAACACCCTTCTTTCTGTAATTGACAGGTCAAACAGTCAAAAAAATCAGTTAGCATGTAGATGACATGAAAAGCCATCTGGCAATCAACATGCTGTAATTGAAATTTATAAAATATTCTATCCAACAATAACTGAACACATTCATCCCAAACTCATATAAAAGATTAATCAAGAAAGAACATATTGAACCATATAATATATAACAAATTTAAAAGAATAATATTATACAATATGTAATTCATCTACATGAATTTAAACTATACATATCTTCAGAAAAAAGACATTGAGAGTAGATGGAGGGAGGACACAGACTTCAGGCTGAAATGGTAGGAAGCTGTGAAACTTTCATGGGTTTGCCAACCATGGTTGCACCAGGACTCATTCCTGGACCCAAGCAATTCCTGGGGAAGGGGTGAGTAAAATCGCATGGAGTGACTCATTCTCACCTAGGACTTCCAAAATCCTAGCTCCAGGACAACCCATGAGTCCTATGGGCATTTGAGCTGGCAAGGATAACTGCCTGGAGAGTTGGCAGAGACAGAACTCCAGCCCGTAGGGAACCCAGAGGGTTTGGCATGAGAATGGCTGCAATGGAGCAGCCATGTTTACTCAACCCCCAATGCTTTCTATACTCTTCTAGATTGTTTTAGCCTTTGTTGGTTGCTGGACCAGGACAGAGCAAGGCTATTTCACCCATGGGATAGGACCAGTCTGATCTGAGCACTGCTTCATTTGCCAGCTATCCTAGAGTCACTGCTTGGCTGCCCCTGCTTGCAACGCAGTTTCAGTTGCCCAGCCAAAGTGGTTGCTACTGCCATAGTTTTATTCACCAGCAGACCTCACCTAATGCAGAGCTTTGGCAAGCAGGGCCCCACTAGCAAACACCTGACCACAGTCCTCCCCTTCTAGTACATACTCACTCACACTCTCCATCTGCTGCTTCCTTGATGTGCACACTTTCACTGAGCCCACTGATATCCCACAACTGGTACATGCATACACAGGACCTGCAACTACTCTACCAGTAGTGAGAATGCACATGGGGAGCCCATTGCCACCCTGCCACCACCCCACTGAGATGTTTTTCTCAGAATGCCCCATTAGTCTGATGTTGCTAAGAGACTGAGAACTCCTTGGACCCTCCAGTGCAGCAGGTGCTTAACCTTGAGGGACCAGATAGAAAAGCACTGAGCCTAGTCACAGCTCTGCAGGGTTACAGTACACAGCTCACCAGTGATGAGCTGAGTCCTGGCTCCCTAAAATAATTCAGAAACAAAGCCAGTCAACTAAACCCAACTTATACCACAGTCAAATACTTAAGGGTATTAAAAATATAAAAGCAAAATCCCCATGCAAAGAACAGCAACTTCAAATATTAAAAGAACATCAACCCACACAGATGAGAAAGAGAAAGCACAGGAACTCTGGAAATGCCAAAAACCAGAATGTCCCCTTACTTCCAAATGATTACAGTAGCTACCCAGTAGTGGTTCTTAACTGGACTGATACGGTTAAAATAACAGACATAGAATTCAGAATCTAGAAACCAATGAAGATCATCAAGATTCAGGAGAAAGTTGAAATCCAATTCAAGGAATCTAAGGAATCCAGTATAAAGATACCAGACCTGAAAGACAAAATAGCCATTCAAAGAAAGAAACACTCATTTAGAGCTGAAAAACTCACTATAAAAATGTCATAATACAATTAGAAATATTAATGGAAGAACGGGCTGAGCTGAGAAAAAAAATTCCATAGCTCAAAGAGTGTTTCTTCAAATCAATTCAGTTAGACAAATTTTGTTTTAGTTTTTAAAAAGAACAAAACCTCTGAGAAATATGGGATTATGTAATAATAGAAATATAGGAGTATGTAATAATAAAGAGACCAAACCTATGGTTCATTGGAATCCCAAGAGAGGAAGAGAGAGCAAGAAACATGAAAAATATATTTCATAATATTGCCTATAAAAATATCCCCAACTTTGCTACAAAGATTAACATGAAAATTTAGGCAATTCAGAGAACTTCTATGAGATCCTATACAAGACAACCATAGCCAAGACACATAGTCATCAGATTTTCCAATGTCAACATGAATAAAAAATGTTAAAAAAAAAAAAAAAAAAAATCTAGAGAGAAGGGATAGGTCACCTACAAAGGGAACCCTGTCAGGATAAAAGCATAACTTTCAACAGAAACCTTACAAGTCCGAAGAGATTGGGGGTCTTTATTTAGGATCCTTAAAGAAATGACAACCAATAATTTTATATCCAGCCTAAATAAGCTTCCTAAGTGAAAAAATATAAAATATTTTTTTCTGACAAGCAAATGCTAAGGGAATTTATCATTACCAGTCCTGGCTTACAAGAGCTTCTTAAAGGGGTACTAAACATAGAAATAAAATACTATTACCTGGCACCACAAAAATATTTTAGTACATGGTCCACTGACACTATAAATTAACTATACAGTCAAATCTACCTAACAAGCAGTTAACAACATGATGATGACAGGATCAATTCTTCATATATCAGTATTAAGCTTGAATATGAACAGGCTAAATGCCCACTTAAAAGGCACAGAGTAGTAAGTTGGATAAAGAACAAAGACCCAACTCTATATTGTTTTCAAGAGAGCCATCTCATATGCAATGACACCCATAGGCTAAAAGTAAAGCAATGGACAATACAGACTTTAAACCTGCAGTTATCTAAAAGGACAAAGAAAGGCATTTTATAGTGATAAATGGATCAATTCAACTAGAAGATTAACTATCCTAAATATATATGTACTCAACACTGAAGCACTCAGATTAATAAAACTACAGAGCAACCTACAAAAATAGTGGGAGACTTCAACACCCTACTGACACTGTTAGATCATCAAGGCAGAAAACTAACAAAGATATTCAGAGCCTAAACTCAACACTTGACCAAATAGACTTAACAGACATCTGCAGGACACTCCACGCAACAACAGCATACATAGTCTTCTCATCTGCATATGGCACATACTCTAAAATTGACCACATGCTTGGCCATTTACCAATTCTCAATAAATTCAAAAAACCAAAAATCATACTAACCATGCTCTAGTACCACAGTGCAATATGAACAGTAATTAATATCAAGAAAATCTCTCAAAATCATACAATTACATAGATATTAACCTACTCCTGAATGACTTTTGGGTAAAGAATAAAATTAAGGCAGGAATCAAGAAATTCTTGGAAACTAATGAAAACAAAGGTACAATATACTGAATCTTGGGACACAGATAAACCAATGTTAAGTGGAAAGTTTATAGCAGTAAATACATCAAAATGTTAGAAAAATCTCAAATTAACAACCTAATATCACATCTATAGGAAATATAAAAACCAGAGTAAGCAAACACCAAACCTAGCAAAAGAAAACAAATAACCAAAATCAGAGCTAAACTGAAGAAAATTGAGATATGAAAATGTCTATAAAAGATCAATGAAATCAGAAGTTGGTTATGCAAAAGTACAAATATGATTGATAGACTACTAGCAAGGCTAACAAAAAAGAGAGAATCTCCAAATAAGCACAATTTGAAATGATATTACTGGCAACCCCACAGAAATACAAACAAACAAACAAAAAACCTCTCAGAGGTAATTATGAACACTTCTATTTACATAAAGTAGAAAACAAAAAAACGGATAAACTACTATAAACGCATAACCTATCAAGATTGAAACAGGAAGAAACTGAATACCTGAATGGACCAATAATGAGTTCTGAAATTGTACCAGTACCAAAAATCCTACCAACCAGAAAAAGCCCTGGGCCAGATAGATGAATTCTACCAGATGTATAAAGGATGTATAAAGAAGATCTGATACCAATCCTACTGATACTATTCTAAAAAATCAGTGTGAGGGGACCCTTTCCTAACTTATGAGGCCAGTATCATTCCGATATGAAAATCTGGCAGAGACACTAAGAAAAAGGAAAATTTCATATCCTTGATGAACAAGTATGCAAAAATCATCATCAATACACTATCAAATAGAATAGAATACAGAAGAAGCACATTAAAAGCTAATCCACCATGATTATGTAGGTTTTAATTTCTGGGATGCAAAGTTAGTTTTATATACACAAATAAATAAATGTGATTAACGTCATAAACTAAAAACAAAAAAATGTACGGATCATTTCAATCTCAATAGATTCAGAAAAGGCTTTCAACAAAATTCAACATCACTTTATGTTTAAAACCATCAAGAAACTAGGCATCAAGGGAACACTTCAAAATAAGAGCTACCTATGATGAAGCCACAGTCATCATCACACTGAACAGGCAAAAGCTGGAAGCATTCCTCATGAGACCTGAAACAAGGAAAAGATGCCCATTCTCACCACTCATATTCAGCGTAGTACTGGAAGTCCTAGCCAGAGCAATAAGACAAGAGAAACGAATAAATAAATAAAAGGCACCCACACAGGAAGAGAGAAAGTCAAACTATCTTTCTTTACAGATGATATGATTTTACACCTAGAAAACCCCATACTCTCTACCCAAAGTCTCCTTGACCTAATAAACAACTTCAGTAAAGTTTTAGGATATAAAGCTGGGAGTTGTAGCCCACACCTGTAGTCCCAGCTACTCAGGAGGCTGAGGCATTAGAATCTCTTGAACCTGGAAGGTTGAGGTTGCAGTGAGCCCAGATCGCACTCCTGCAATCTCGCTTGGAAAACAGAGCAAGACTCTGTCTCACAACCAAAAGGAGAAGAAGAAGAAAAGAAACAAACAAAAAAAGAGGTAAGGGAAGGGAAGTGGTAAGGGAAGTGAAGAGGTAAGGGAAAGGAAGAGGTATTGGAAGGGAAGAGAAGGGAAAGGAAATGAAGGGAAGGGTAGGGGGAAGAGCGAAGGGGGAAGGGAAGAGGGAAGGGAGGGAGTTAATTGTCTCACAGTCCTGCAGGCTTTATAGGAAGCAAAGGAGCATCTGCTTCCATGGAGACCTCAGGGAGCTTGTCCTCATTCAGAAGGAGATGTGAAGTCAGGCATATGGCATGGCAAGAACAGTGAGAGAGAGGGAGAGAAGGTGCCAGACACTTTTAAACATTCTCACTAGAATTCACTCACTATCTTGAAGAAAGCACCAAGGATATGGTGCTAAACCAGTCATGAGTAATCCACCTCCATTATCCAATCACGAATTCACTCACTATCTTGAAGAAAGCACCAAGGATATGGTGCTAAACCAGTCATGAGTAATCCACCTCCATTATCCAATCACCTCCCACCAGGCCCCACCTCCAATACTAGGGATTACAATTCAACAGAGATTTGAGCAGGGACATACATCCAAACTATATCACAAACCATCCAGTCTCCTATTGCTAAAACAAATGGAACCATGGTATGTACATAAGTAAATGTATATGGGTAACTGTACAGCAAACAAACAAACAAAAGCTAGAGCAAATAAATAATAGCCATTAGTGAGTTAAATGAAAAATTCAGAGAACTTACTTAATATGAGGAGTATAGAATTAACTAATAGAATCCAGAGTGTCTTGCTGTCCTTATGGATACCTTACATTTCTATCTTACACGAGATCAGAGGCTTGGAAAATATAAGGCAATACCTAACTAGATGTAAACGTTTTTTCATTGATGAACTGTGACCATTTTCAATAATTTGGTATTGAATTACCACCCTTGAATTATACCAGCTCTATCATATGTTCAGTACAATGGAATCAGGTCCTATGCATATTTAGTCTGCTTAATTGTAACAATATGACTGAGAGAGATGATATTAAAATAAAGATAGAGGTAGAGATTGAAAGGAAAAGAGAGAGAAGCAAAGAGTTTTAAAAAAAGAAAGAATAGAATATTTCCTCACTGTGACAAAACCTTGACCTGTATTACTGCCAGAGGGAGGAAAAACATGAACAAAATGCATACTCTTTAAAGAATCTGAGGTTCCAGGTTTTGAAATTGAAGGATTATTTGTGAAATTATCAAGGCTAATTTTGGCTATATGTGATTTCCCTACTGGCAGTGTGACTTTAGAATACAAACCATGAGTAAGAGGGAAATCAATTTTATACAAATTATAAAAAAGGGACAGTCAAGAGTAATCTGTGTTTGAAAAATAAAAGCCAGTGGAAAAAGGGGCATATGCCCATTACCTGTCACATCTCTCAGGGTAGATTAAAGTTCATCCTACAGATTTATTCTGATTATATTTGTGTTTATGGGTTGTTCTTTCATCACTGTCCATTTTTCCTAATTGGTAAGCATTTTTCTCAAGTGTCGGACAGTTCCTTCTTAAGTTCAAAAGGCTATAAGGTTCAGAAAGGGTTTACCAAGTGTAGCATGAGATTCAGTTCTAAATGTGATTAGAAATGATCCTTAAATGTCAACTTGACTGAATATAATCAGCTTATACCACTGAAAAAATACATCTGTCATCCTTCTTATATCTGACAAGGTCAATAGTACCAAAGCTGCAGAGTCAAGATAGCTATTTTTTTTTTTTGGCTGACCATAAGGGAAAGTAAGGCAAAATATAAGATTGATTTGGAAAAAGTGAATAAAATAAAACCTGTTTTAGTATTAAATTTCAGAGCTTTCCAAAAACTGAAGTGTTTATAAAGAAGACATAATAATGAAAGAAAAAATTCATATATGTAGATATATGTGTGTGTGTAGATATATATGTGTGTATGTGTACATATGTACACACACACACACACACACCCCTACATATATACGAGGCATCTTGGCTATGATAACTTTGCCTTGTCTCTAATAATATTATATATGTTACACTTTTAACTATTTAACTCTTTAGTTGCCAGGTTTCCCAATGCTTTTTCTTCTCTGTCATACACGCCAATTATGGCTTACGCTTTGTTGTGTTCTTCTATACTTAGATAAAACATAATAAAAGGAAAGGATCATACTATCATGTTATGGACAAACATAACAGAAAAAACAACCCAATTCACATTTTCACTGTTTATCAATGTTTTCATATTTGATTAGAATCACAAAATACCCACCTGGCTTAATATAAATAATTGGTTTTTCACATATGCACATTTCAGTCTGTAATTTCATCCACTGTAGCTGAAAAATAAAGTTACATAGTTCTATGGTACAGAAGGAAAGTGATCATAAATGCTAATTATCTTTTTATTTCTGATTTTCACTGGAGGCTGCAAAAATAGCAAGATGTATCAAAAATCAGCAAAGAGAGAGATGAAGAATGTAATGAGTAGTTGGCTGGTGACTGAGAGCCAATTCCCATAATTAAAAAAACTGCATATTAACTTTCAAAAAGTGTTGAGGGAGAAAGAAGAAAAGAAAAATAAAACAAGACCTCTTGTAGGATGTAGATAGGCAAATAGAAAGCAGCAATACCCTAATAGTAATAGCAGTAGCCGGTATGGATGTATTGACATTTAACCAAAGCCATCACTCAATCATTTACATGGTTTAGTGATCTCAGACATTCTTGTTCTATAGGGGTATTATCACTCAATACAGGTAATTTCCACTCAGGATCTCATGAAAAATAGAATATATGTTGAACTCATCTAGATAGATATCTGCATAATAAATGTTAAGTCCACAGGAGAGTTGTCAAAATTAGGTTCAATCTAAGATGAATAATTTTAAAAGAGATATATAAATGTCTGAGCAAATTAAAAGTTGGGATTCTAAAACCTAACTGAGCCATCCTATATGAAAACTTATTTTCCTTGGATATTTCACCCATTATCCTAACTCTGGACGTTTTAAGGTTTTTTTGCATAGGATAATCTTTCTCCTTTTACTTCTGCTTGACCAACTTATCCTTCAGATACTATATTCATTGGCACTTTGCCAAGCCATTCTTAGACCAGGTCAGCTCTTATTGCTACATGAAATATCCACAGAATTAATTCTAATTCTGCCTTAAAATGACTACAATCGCCCAGATCTTTTTTTATTAGACATCCCAATATCTACCTATTTTTGTCATTAAAAGTTTTAGGAGAATTTCCGTGCACTGAAAGTATATCGATAGATATTTTTATAGGTTTCAGTCATGTCTTTGATGAAGAGAATAAAACACTTCCTAAGGTTTTGTTTCCTAAACTATAATATTGCCATGGATTTTCCAGCATCCTCCAAAGGACTATCTCCTCTAGTCTCCTTGACAACTCATATAACAAAAAGATCTGAAGCAGATGACTCTGATCCTCTTTAAGCCAAAAGTTTTGCACATATTTTGCTATTTCAGAATATATAATAGCAGCAATAAGATTAGTATTATGCTTTGAAGATACATGATTAACTATAGTTTATATAACTTGGATAATTGTAGAACTAAAAATGATAAGAAATCTGTAATACTAGTGTATGTACATGCTGTAATTTCATACCAGGTAACAGAAGTGAGAGCAAATTTAAGTTCTTCTCACTCTAAATGTACACTGAAATTCTGTTTTAAAATTTATCCTCTATGACTACTTTTACTTTACATACAAACATTAAAATAGTCTCTTAGACCAAGGCAAGGAGAAACTCGTGTACTCAGCTTATATGCTTTAGAAGGCTCCGCTAAACTTAATGACCAATTCGAGTACGAACTAAATACAAGAATGGAATGTGAGCTAAACTAGGTCCTCCTGTTGAATGGATGTGAATCTGAGAGTTCACGAGTGTGTGAGTGTGTTTGTATGTGTTGGTGGCAGGGAATTAGAAAAGCATGGCTGTAGAAAATTTCGCTGCTTTGCTTTAAGCTGGCCACCCAAATCACTTAAAATTGTAACCAAACCAAACACATAGCTGGGTTTTCTATCTTCCCTTGGCTTAGGTGGTCTTAATTTGAAAGACCTTACCTGCCTGAAAATCCAAAGGACAGAGAAGCAGTCTGCTCAGCTCTCTGGGGAGTGTGACCAGGTCAGTTTCCATCCTGGTTCAGGAGTCCTGAACTCAGTTCCAGCTTTGTTCTCTCCAACCCCAGCTGTAAATATGCTCAGGCTGTAATCACCAGACCTGCCGTAAGGAGAAACATGGCTTCTGGAGATCCTCTGGGTTGTACAGTTGTGGTGTAAAAGAAATTGGAAGCAGATCCATGGCTAGGAAAAGTGATGGGTGTAGTTACATCTTGGGTTAAGACTTTAAATATTTATACCTTAGTATATGGGACTCCACTTATGGCTTCTACTGTGAGGAATGAGTCAGTAACATGCACTATGCCTTCTTACTTCCTAGCAATTAGACAAGAAAAATTAACTAATATAAATCTGGAACACAGTAGGTAATTAATAAGTGTTTGAAAATGAATTTATGCATAATAACATAACCAATTAAATGCAATAAGCAAGCAAATCAGACAAAAAAACTTGCCAAAGGCTAGATTTTTAAACTGTCTTTAAATTAGTATGTCTTAATAGATGAAAGTAGAATTTTAAAAGGTTAATTAATATGTGTGTTGTATATATAGTGTATGTATATTGTGGTATATATAGACATGTAAATATAACTGGAGAAGTTTTATATATATATAGTATTTATGTATATAAGTGCAATCAGACATATAATAAATAAAGATCGATGGTTTCAAAGAGTTTGTGTTAATATTGAAATACTCTTAAAATGATTGGTGGAT
Source organism: Aotus nancymaae (assembly GCF_030222135.1). NCBI lineage: Eukaryota > Metazoa > Chordata > Mammalia > Primates > Aotidae > Aotus > Aotus nancymaae. The sequence goes on from NW_026988425.1 coordinate 77,630,814, forward strand.
AAAGGCATTATGCATATATATATATATACACACACATATATATACACACAAATACAAATATATGGATGACTGAGTTATGAATAATTAATTCACTTTTCCTTAGGCTTCTCTATAATTTTCTATCAAGTAGGCATTGAAACCAAAATTTTAAATTTAATGTAAAAAATTTCAAGTATGTAAAAGTATCTATTTGTTAATTTAAAATTTTTAAATAAAATACTTGGTGGCATATTACTGAAAGGTTGAAAACCCTCTTTTCATACTGAAGATAAACAAAGATTATACAGATTCTAATGACATGTAGTGTGACTTCTAAATTAATTTGAATTTCATTCTCATTCACTTGGTCAGCCAAGCCAGGATGGTGTCGAAGAAAAATATGCCATTTAACATTTAGCATTCTTCTCAATACTCAAAAATAACTGAGCATTTTAACTAAATTGTATCACTTATTTTATGACAAATATTAGTAGTTTCTAAAATTTCAAATAAATTTAATAAATTCAAATGAAAAACATATTTATTAACTAATATGTGGGCATGTAGAAAAAAGATTGAATTTCTTATTCAACATTCAATATTTAAAGACCACAAAATAATGAATGTGTGTGAAAAATCTCATAATGCACTGCTAAATGTTGATCCTGTCTTTAGAAAGATGACATGTTAATGAGGGAATGCGTTATCTTTCCGGGTCCACAAGGGGGCATAATTTCCAGGGCAAGAACTTCCCAGTGTCATATTTTCTCCCCTCCCATCAGTCTTCATCTGGGAAATTTAACTGTTTATGTTTAAATTTCTCAGGTGCAGGAAGAAACTAAGAGTCAATCACTCCAGCGGAAGTTTAAAGGAGCTCCTTTCATTGGCCAGAGGAAATTGGGGAGGTGGGAATTTCTCCCAGGATAAATTCCCCTGCTCCTTCATCCACATGGGATTTCTAGCTCTCTGGAATCCCCTCCCACATAGTGGGAGCCCTCTTTCCCCTCCTGGATTTCCCCTCTGGGGTCTGCTTTCACCAAGTGTGGAAGCTACTTTTCCGCTCCTAAACTCCCTTTCTCTCAATTCCCTTCCACTCGGTGTGGAAACTCTTTCCTCTCCTGGATTCCATCTTTCTGGATTCTGTCACTCACTGTGAGAGCGGCTTTCCTTTTCTGGTTTTCCCCCTCTGGGAACCCTTCTCATTCAGTGTGAGATCAGCTTTTCTTTCTCTCACTCAGTGTGAGAGTTAGATGTTTCCCTCTCCTTCTTTTTCCCTCTCTGCTTTTAAATAAATCACTTTCTACAAACACTTTTGAGTGTGACATTTACTTTTGTGAGCACACTGCTCCGTGGTCTCCTCTCTCATTCTTGAGAAGGCGATAGACCAAAAACTCGGAGAAATGTCCTTTCAGGGGAACTGAGGGCACCCCTGAACCTCTGAAGCCCAATATAGCATTAAGATTGTCAGTTATGTTTAAATTTAAGAAAAAAAAAAAATGGACCAAGTATCAATGTAAAAAAGTCATTAAAGGTTGCAGTAAAAGTATTATTCTATTAAGTTTTACATTTTAAATTACTAAACCATCCCAGTGCCTTAGATACAGTATCAAGCATTGGCTCAGATGAAAAAAATAGTAGGTTAATAATAAGGAATTATGAAAACAAATGAACTCTTACTGGCTTGCATTTATATGTTTATTCTTGGTGAGCATTCTTCAGTAACTGAATTTACTTTCTGAGTCCACTTTTATGACAACCACTCACTTCTAGAAGAAAAAAATGGAATTAATTCGTGCTGCTAATAAATTCTGTTTTACAGCCTATTTCTCTAAAGATTCAGAGAAAAATGCATGCTTAGGATGACTTTGCAAAGAATAGCACTGACTTTGATATTTTTCTGAAGAATCACCCCATCTATCCACATCTCTCTTTCACATCAATTACATCTTATGTATATCCAGCTTCCACAAAAGAGAGAAAACTAGTATCTCTAGTTCACATGAGAAATGTTAATTTGAAGTCTCTCAAGCTGTTTCAATGTTGAAATTTCCATACTTGCTGTAGTATCTGTATAATACAAAAATGTATTTGTGCCTGTGACCATGATAAATTTAGAAGTTTAATTCAAAAATTATTACATATTTTGCATGTAAGTTATATACTCATTTTTGAGCTTCTGCCATATTTTACTGATGAACTCTTTGTAATTACATAGTATATTATTTTAGTGAAATTGTTTATTAAGCACCCATTATGAAAAAGGCACATGAGAAACATTTAAGAACTACAACAATTAATAATGATTTAGTGCCTGGTACTGATAGTATGCTGCACTACCAATGAGTTACTATTTGATTCAATATGTATTGTATTGAAAGATTTTGCCAAAAATACATTTGATGAACTTTAATGCCAAGCATGCCAAACTGCACTGTTCAGCTTGTATTTGCCAAGAGAAGGTATAACTTGAAGGTCTTTGGTAGAAATAATAATTTAAAAAAAGCAAAAAGCATAATCAGAAATGTACTTTAAGGAGAGTAATATATGTTTAAGTGAATTTAGCCTTTTGGAGAGTGGGCAGTGAGAAGGAATGGAAAGTAGAGAGAAAAATAATGAAGAAGAAATCATTAAAGAAGTAAATTCAACTGACTATAAAAATTACCATTTATATATATTAAACTTAAATGATCAATTGTTGTCTCTTTCTTTTCTGCTATGCCACTTTTTCTAGACTATAAGCTTCTCTTCCAAGCAACGATATTCTTTTTATCTTTTCATTTCCAATAACTAGACAAAATCTGGCAAAGAGCAAATGCCTATAAAATGCTTATAAAGTGAATTGAGTGAGGAGAATTAAAATAATGTGTTTGAAATTTTAAATTTAAATGAACATAAAAGTGCAAACAATGTAAATAGTCCTCAATAACAAAAGGTAAAGCAAGAAATGATCATTTGAAATCAAATAGTGCTTGTTCCAATCCTGAGGATGCTTTGTAAATCTGGTGTATTTATGTGTCTTAATATTATAGGCAATGATTTTTGTGAGCCAAATATGTTGATAAATGTGCAATACATAGGTGTGCAATGAGTATGTTGTTTCCCAGTCGTCAATATGGAGTCAAGATAAAATGATCTGTAGAAAATTTTATGTATATATTTATTATTTTTCTAGTTGTCCCAGTAGTCTTTTTATTAATTTTTAATTTTTGTGGGTAAATAGTAGGTGTATGTATTTATAGGGTACATAGGATATTTTGATACATGCATGCAATGAATAATAGTCACATCATGGTAAACTGACCATTCATCCTTTCAAGCATTAATCCTTTATGTTAGAACCTAATTATAGTCATTCAATTATTTTTAAATGTACAATTAAATTATGATTGACTATAGTCACCCTGTTATGCTATCAAGTACTGGGTCATAATCATTCTTTCTAATAACTTTTTGTACTTATTAACCAACTCGTTTTCCTTCCACACCTCTACTTACCCTTCCCAGACACTAGTAACCTTCTATTCTCTATCTCCATGAGTTAAATTGCTCTAATTTTTAGCTACCACCAATAAATGAGAACATATGACGCTTGATTTTATGTAGAAACATTTAGAAAAAAAATTCTATTATTATTATTATTTAAGTTTTGGGATACATATGCAAAATGGGCAGGTTTGTTACATAGGTATACTCTTGCCATGGTGGTTTGAAGCACCTATCAACCCTTCATCTACATTAGGTATTACTCTTAATGCTATCCCTTCCCTAGTCCCCCACCCACTGACAGGCCATGGTGGGTAATGTGCCCTTTCATGTGTCCATGTGTTCTCGTTGTTCAACTCCCACTTATGAGTGAGAACAGATGGTGTTTGGTTTTCTGTTCCTATGTTAGTTTGCTAAGACTGATGGCTTCCAGCTTCATCCATGTCCTAGATCCTTGATGAATTGCCACACTGTCTTCCACAATAGTTGAACTAATTTACACTCCCACCAACAGTGTAAAATTCTTCCTACTTCTCCACATCCTTTCCAGCATCTGTTCTTCGTGACATCTTAATAATTACCATTCTAACTGGCATGAGATGGGATCTCATTGTCGTTTTGATTTGCAGTTCTCTAATGACCAGTGATGATGAGCTATTTTTCATGTTTGTTGGCCACATTAATGTCATCTTTGAGAAGTGTCTGTTCTTATCTTTCACTCACTTTTTAATTTTTTTTTAATTTTTCTTATAAATTTGTTTATGTTTCTTGTAGATTCTGGATATTAGCCCTTTGTCAGATGGATAGATTGGAAAAGATTTTTCCCATTCTGCAAGTTGCCTGTTCATGCTGATGATTTTTTTCTTTTGTTGTGCAGAAGCTCTTTAGTTTAATTAGATCTCATTTGTCAATTTTGACTTTTGTTGCCATTGCTTTTGGTTTTTTAGTCATGATGTCTTTCCCATACCTATGTCCTGAATGGTATTGACTAGGTTTTCTTCTAGGGTTTTTGTGGTTTTAGATCTTACATTTAAGTCTTTAATCCATCTTGAGTTAATTTTTGTATATGGTATAAGGAAGGGGTCCAGTTTCAGTTTTCTGCATATGGCTAGCCAGTTTTCCCAAAACCAATTCTTTTCCCATTGCTTGTTCTTGTCAGGTTTGCCAAAGATCCAGTGGTTATAGATGTGTGGCATTATTTCTGAGGCCTCTGTTTTGTTCTATTGTCTATATATCTGTTTTGATACCAGTATCATGATGTTTTGCTTACTGTAGGCTTCTGGGATAATTTGAAGTCAGGTAGCATGATACCTCCAGCTTTGTTCTTTTTCCTCAGGATTGTCTTGGCTATACAGGCTCTTTTTTGTTTCCAATAAAATTTAAAGTAGTTTTTTTTTTTTTTTTTTTTTTTTTTTTCCCCTAATTCTCTGAAGAAAGTCAACGGTAGCTTGATGGGGGTAGCATTGAATGTATAAATTACTTTGGGCAGTATGGTAATTTTCATGATATTGATTGGAGTGAACTCATAATTTTGCTCTCTATTATTGGTGTATAGGAATGCTTGTAATTTTTGCACATTGATTTTGTATCCTGAGACTTTTACTAAAATTGCTTATCACCTTAAGGAGATTTTGGGCTAAGACAATGGGGTTTTCTAAATATACAATCATGTCATATGCAAATAGAGACAATTTGACTTCCTCTCTTATTTGAGTACCCCTTATTTCTTTCTCTTGCCTGATTGCCCTGGCCAGAACTTCCAATACTATGTTGATTAGAGTGGTGAGAGGGAGCATCCTTGTCTTTTGCTGGTTTTCAAAGGGAGTGCTTCTAACTTTTGCCTATTCAGTATGATATTGGGTGTGAGTTTGTTATAAATAATTCTGATTATTTTGAGATGTGTTCCATACTACATAATTGAGAGTTTTTAGCATGAATGGGTGTTGAATTTTATCAAAGGCCTTTTCTGCATCTATTGAGATAGTCATGTGGTTTTTGTAATTGGTTCTGTTTGTGTGATGGATTACGTTTACTGATTTCATGTGTTGAATCAGCCTTGCATCCCAGGGATGAAGCTGACTTGATTGTAGTGGAAAAGCTTTTTGATGTGCTACTGGATTTGGTTTGACAGTATTTTATTGAGGATTTTTGGATTAATAGTTATCCAAGGATATTGGCCTGAAATTTTTTTGTTGAATCTCTGCCAGGTTTTGGTATTAGGATGACTCTGGACTCTAAAATGAGTTGGAATGAGTCTCTTTTTTTCTATTGTTTGGAATAGTTTCAGAAGGAATGATACTGTAAGCTCCACATTGTATCTCTGGTAAAATTCAGCTGTGAATCTGTCTGGTCCTGGGCTTATTTTGGTTGGTGACTATTAATTACTGTCTCCATTTCAGAACTTATTACTGGTTTAGTTTTGGGAGGGTATATATATGTCCAGGAATTTGTCCATTTCCTCTAGATTTTCTAGTTTATTTGTGTAGAGGTGTTTATAATATTCTCCGATTGTAGTTTGTATTTCTGTGGGATCAGAGGTGATATCCCCTTTATCATTTTTTATTGTGTCTATTTATTATTTATTGTGTCCTTGGTTCTCTCTTTTCTTCTGTATTAGTCTGGCAAATGGTCTATTTTGTTAATGTTTCCCAAAAAACCAGCTCCTGGATTCAATGATTTTTTGAAGGGATTTTTGTGTCTCTGTCTCCTTCAGTTCTGCTCTGATTTTAGTTATTTCTTGTCTTTTGTTAGCTTTTGAATTTGTTTGCTCTTGCTTCTCTAGTTCTTTTAATTATGATGTCAGGGTGTCAATTTTAGATCTTTTCTACTTTCTCCTGTGGGCATTTAGTGCTATAAATTTCCCTCTAAACACTGCTTTGGCTGTGTCCCAGAGATTCTGGCACATTGTGTCTTTGTTCTCGTTGGTTTCAAAGAACATATTAATTTTTGCCTTAATTTTATCACTTGCTCAGTAGTCATTCCGGAGCAGGTTTTTCTGTTTCCATGTAGTTGTGTAGTTTTGAGGGAGTTTCTTAGTCTTGAGTTCTAATTCGATTGCACTGTGGTCTGAGAGACTGTTTGTTATGATTTCCACTCTTTTGCATTTGCTGAGGAGTTTTTTTAAGTCCAATTATATGGTCAATTTTAGAATAAGTGATGCTGAGGAGAATGTATAGTTTGTTGATTTGTGGTGGAGAGTTCTGTAGATGTCTATTAAGTCCACTTGGTCCAAAGCTGAGTTCCAGTCCTGAATATACTTGTTAATTTTCTGTCGTGTTGATCTGTCTAATATTGACAGTAGAATGTTAAAGTCTCTCACTATTATTGTGTGTTAGTCTAAATCTCTTTGTAGGTCTCTAAGAACTTGCTTTATGAATCTGGGTGCTCCTGTACTGGGTACATACATATCTAGGATAGTTAGCTCTTCTTGTTGTTTATCCCTTTACCCTAATGCAATGCCTTTCTTTGTCTTTTTTAATCTTTGTTGGTTTAAAATCTGTTTTATCAAAGACTAGGATTGTAACTCCTGCTTTTTTCTTTTAACTTTCCATTTGCTTAGTAAGTATTCCTTCATCATTTTATTTTGAGCCTATGTGTGTCTTTGCACACGAGATGGGTCTCCTGACTATAGCACATTGATGGGTCTTGATTCTTTATCCAATCTCAATCTGTGCCTTTTAATTGGGGCATTTAGCCCATTTACATATAAGGTTAATACTGTTATTTGTGAATTCAATACTGTCATTATGATGCAAGATGGTTATTTTGCCTGGTAGTTGATGCAGTTTCTTCATAGTGTCAATGGTCTTTACAATTTGGTATGTTTTTTGCAGTGGCTAGTACCAGGTTTTCCTTTCCATATTTAGTGCTTCCTTCAGGAGCTCTTGTAAGGCAGGCCTGGTGGTGACAAAATCTCTCAGAATTTGCTTGTCTGTAAATGATTTTATTTTTCCTTCACTTATTAAGCTTAGTTTGGCTGGATGTGAAATTCTGGGCTGAAAATTCTCTTCTTTCAGAATGTTGTGGCTGGGCGTGGTCACTCACAACTGTAATCTCACCACTTTGGGAGGCAGAGATGGGCAAGTAGCCTGAGGTCAGGAGTTTGAGACCAGCCTGGCCAACATGGTGAAGCCCCGTTTCTACTAAAAATACAAAAATTAGCTGACCATGGTGGCAGGTGCCTGTAATCTCAGCTACATGGGAGGCTGAGGCAGGAGAATCGCTTGAACCTCAGAGGCAGAGGTTGCAATGAGTCAAGATTGCTTCATTGCACTCAAGCCTGGGCAAGAAGAACAAGACTTTGTCTCAAAAAAAAAAAAAAAAAAAAAGGAATGTTAAATATTGGCCCACACACTCTTCTGGCACGTAGGGTTTATGCAGAGAGATCTGCTATTGGTCTGATGGGCTTCCTTTTGTGAATAACCTGATCTTTTTCTTGCTGCCCTTAACATTTTTTCTTCATTTCAACCTTGGTGAATCTGATAATTATGTGTCTTGGGGTTGGTCTTCTCAAGGAATATCTTTGTGGTGTTCTTTGTAGTTCCTGAATTTGAAAGTTGGTCTGTCTTGCTAGTTTGGAGTTGTTCTCCTGGATAATATCCTGAAGAGTGTTTTCCAACTTGGTTCCTACCATTCTCCCCATCAATTTCAGGTACATCAATCAAATGTAGGTTTGGTCTTTTTACATATTCCCATATTTCTTGGAGGTTTTGTTCATTACTTTTCTTTCTTTTTTTCGCTAATCTTGTCTTCATGCTTTATTTCATTAAATTGATCTTCAATATCTGATATCCTTTCTTCTGCTTGATCGATTTGGCTATTGATATTTGTGTATGCTTCACTAAGTTCTCCACTGCTTTTCAGCTCCATTAGGTCATTTATGTTATTCTCTAAACGGGTTATTCTGGTCAGCAATTCATCTGATGGGTTTTCAAGATTCCTGGCTTCCATTCACTGGGTTAGAACATGCTCCTTTAGCTTGGAGTAGTTTGTTATTACTCACCTTCTGAAGCCTACTTCTGTCAATTTTCAAACTCATTCTCTGTTCAGTTTTGTTCCCTTGCTAGTGAGGAGTTGTAATTCTTTAAAGGAGAAGAGGCATTATGGATAGAACAAAAATATTCTTAACTGACAAAACAGATCACTCTCACTGTCTCTGTCCTTTTACACCACTGTGATAGTTACTCAATAAATATTAGATGACCAAATTTTTCTGTAATAAGTAAGATTTAACAAAAAAGTAGATAATACCAACTTATTAAAATAAAGTTTCTTCTGTTTTTAATTTCTCTTTGTAATGGAACTTTAAGCTACATTGAGAAAATGGACTAACTTTATGAAATTTAATGATTTTAACAATGTAAATACATGAAATTACTACTCAGGTGTTGAAATGAAACAAATCAATAAAATCATCAATGAAATAAAAAACTAATATCTTCTTCCCAAAGTTAACTATTATTTAGATTTTTAACTAAGTTTTGCCCATATTTTGAAATTTATTAAAATGAAATCATACAGTCTGTGCTTTTATGCTTTTATTTCCTTTATTTATTTATTTATTTATTTATTTTTGGATGCGTGGGTCTTTAGCTCAATTTTATATTTTTGAGATTCAATTAATGTTTTTGTACATCTGTATTTAATACATTTTCTTTTTTGCTGTATGGCATCATGTAAATTTAATGCTAATAGAAGTTTAAGATATTTCAAATTTAAGGCCATTATGAATTATACTGCTGTGAAAATATATAGTTTTTGGTGCAAAGGAAAGACACACTCATTTTGTTGATAATATCAACCTATAAATTAAAAATGTTGAATTTCATAATATGTTTATGTTGAATTTTAGAAGGTAATACTAGCCAGTTTTCTAAAGTTTTATGAATTTGTATTCCCAATAACAACTAAAATGTTCTCATTGCTCCATATTCTCACCAACATATTTTATTGTCATTGGGTATATGATACTATGTTATTGTAGCTTTAATTTGCATTTTTTATGAAGACTGGTGATATTGAAACTCTTCATAAATACATTTAGTATCACATACTCTTTTTAAAAATTTTGTTCAAACAATCTTGTTGTCTATTTTTAATTTAGTGATATGTAAGAAGGTTTTTAAAATCAGTCCTTTTCTTTTTAGGGAAAGATAATGAAAACATTTCCTATCAGTGTAGGTCATACACTTTTACTCTATTGAAAGTGACATTTGGTGAATATTGAAATAAAGACCAGTGTGTTGGTGTTTTCACTATATATACTACATCCATTTTTGCTTTGTTTAATAAATTATTATTCATTTCAATATTACAAAATAGTTTTCTATGCTATTTTCTAGAAGCTGTTTAGTCTTGCTTCTCACATTTGGATATACATCTCTCTAGATTTTTTGTTTTTTGTATATTCATGAGGTGTAAGGAAGAAATAAAATGTATCTGTTTTTATTTGAGTGCAAAATTACCAGAGCCATTTATTGAATACTCTTCTTCCTACTATGGTGTGTAGTAGCATGTTTTATGTCAAAACTTGTCTTTATATATGAGGGTCTTTTTCTCACTGTTCTTTTCTATTTGATTAATTATTCCCACAAGAAATATATATTCTTATTTAGTACAGTTTCATGCTAACTTTTTTTATCTAATAATGTAGCCAAGTTTGCAGAATTGTCTTGTACGTTTTTTTCCAATTACAGCTTAATTCAATTTTGTTTTTTCTTTCTTGAGTCAGAATTTTCTGACTCAAAATTAGGTAACTTTTCACCTATTTCTAGATTTATTACTATATATTTTTATGCTATACAATTGATTTTTATACATTTATTTGTCACCAGCACTTTTATAAACATAATTTCTAATTCTAATAATTTACCTGATTGTTTTCTGGAATTATTCTGTACATAATTATGTTACCCTCAAAAGAATTTTGGGATCAACTCTTCTGTGATTTTTAGAAGTAACAATCTTGAGTGTTTAATAAAGTTTTTTCCCAAAAGTAAAAAAAAAAATTTGGGGATCAATCTATTTGCCAATTTGCACAAAGGAAAAAGCCCTGTGGGTATTTGGACTGGGAATGGCATCAGAACTATAGATCAGTTTGCAGAGAAAATATTATGTAATAGCATTTTGAAAATGTTAACATTGTATATTTATATTTTAAGGTTTTAATTTTTCAGTATGTTTTGTAATTTTCAATGTAGTTTTCACATGGGTGTGTAATTAAATTCAGTCTTAGGTCTGTGATGCTTGTTTGCATTATTGTAAATAGTATTTTTCTTAGTTTCATTTTTTAATATGTTGGTCCCTGACATGTACATATATAATTGATTTTGGTGAATTTATCTTGCTTTGCATGACCTTGCTAGATTTTGGTGCTAGTTCTAGTAGTCTTTTTAAAAAATATATATTCTTTTGGATTTTCTTAGTATCATAATATTTGTAAATAGATATAATTTTACTTCTTTTTCCTTAATTCTTATGTCTCAAATATTATTCTTATATGATTGTACTGAGTAGTATCTTCGGTACAATATTAATTAGAAGTGTTAAGAGTGGGTAACTTTGCCCTTGACCTAACTTTAGGGGATCATACACAATATTTCACCCTTAAGTATGATAGTAGCTATAAGTTTTTCATGAATATCACTTTTACATTGAGAAAGTTTATTTCTGTTTATCATTTGATGAGAATTTAATTGTTGAATAACATCAAATTCTTTCTCTATATCTACTTAAGTGACCAAATAAACATTTTAACTCTTACAACAAGTTTAATTATCTATCTCTTGATGTTTGAATGTTAAGCAATCCTTTTATTTCTGGGATAAATCCCACTTGACCATAATGGATTATCTTTCATTATTGTTGCTGAATATAATTTATTAGTATTTCCTGAATAATAATTGCATGTGTTTCTGAGCATTTCTGCTCTGTAGTCTTGTCATAATGCCTTTATCAATGTTTTATTACAAGTTTATATTGACTTCATCAAATTGGTTGAATATATTCTGTTTTCCTTTATTCTCTGAAAAAGTATTAAAAATTGGTATGTCTTTTTTCTTCAGAATATTGTGGAACTCACCAGTGACTACTTTACTATTGAAGCACTCATTGTGGTAAGATTTTATATTATGAATTTAACTGCATTATTTAATATAGTATTATTCATATTTTATCTTTTACTTTATAGCATGTTTTGGGATTTTCGATGTCAAGGAATTTGTCTATATACATGAAGTTGTTCAAGTCATCAACATAAGGTTGTTCTATAGACATCTTTAAAATCTTTATATTGTAAATAGTTCCTCTTGTAAGGCTGCATTTTATTTCTGGTGCTAAAAATATGAGATTTTTTTTTTTTTTTTTTTTGAGATGGAGTCTTGCTCTGTCCCCAGGCTGGAGTGCAATGGCGCAATCTCGGCTCACTGCAACCTCTGCCTCCTAGGTTCAAGCGATTCTTCTGCCTCAGCCTCCCGAGTAGCTGGGACCACAGGCGCATGCCACGACTCCCAGGTAATTTTTGTATTTTTAGTAGAGACAGGGTTTCACCATGTTGGCCAAGATGATCTCGATCTCTTGACCTTGTGATCTGCCCACCTCAGATTTTTTAAAGCAATAATGTGTAAGTTTATAAATTTAATAAATCTTTTCAAAGAAGTATCATTTAAACTTGTTGACTTTTTCTAATGTCTTTTTCTATTTTTACTGTTTTATACGTTTCTCTCTTTCATGTTCTCAGCTTTAATGTTTCCTTTATTCTTTATGGCATTTTGCTAAAAGATAAGTGAGTTAATTTTTTAACTCGTTTTAACATTAACAAATTTTGCCGGTTTGTCTGTATAATGGTTTCGTTAAAATATTTCCTAATATGATTAATATTTCTCTTGTATTCTATGGGTTATTAACAGGCATACTGATTAATTTCCAAATATTTGGGCGTTTTCTAGATATTCTTTTATTCATTTTTAATTCAATATTTTATGGTCAAATAATACACACTATGATTTTAGCCATTTGCAATTTATTAATAACTGTTGAATGAAACAGAATGTGATCCAATTTGATAAATATTTCATGCATATTTGAGAAGAATGTAGATTCTGCATTTGTTTTGTATAGTGTTTTCAAATGATCATTTTGTTTCAGTTCATTAAAAGAGCTATTTGAATCTTCCATATCCTTACTAAGTTTCATTTTATTTTATTTTGTGTACTTAATCTTTCAAGATCTGAGAGAGAATTGTCTAAAATATGTAAATATGAATGCGAAGTTCCATATATTTTTATTAGATCTTTTAATTATTTTTAAGTTGTGTATTTTAAAGCCATACTATTCGGCTTCGTACATTTATGAGCTTATGCCTTTCTGATGTATTTATACTTTTATCATCATAAAAAATGCTGTCTTTAGTGCTAGTAATAATCCATGTCTTGAAGTTTATTTTGATTAATGCTAACAAAACATTATTACTTTTTTTATGATTACAATTTGCATGCTTCAAAATCCTTTTATTTTCAAACTGGGTCTTTGTATCCAAAAAACTGCTAAGAGTTAGCCTATAACTGGAAAGTTATTGGTTTGTTTTCATGTAGCCTGAAAAAAGTTTATGTTAAACTGAAGGTTTAGACTATTTGCCTTAATAAAATAGTTAATATCGTTGGGTTTAACTTTGTTATCTTGATATTTGTTTTCTTTTTTCCTTGCTTGTTCCCTTTTGTTTTGTTTTACCTTTTTGCCTTGATTTGGGTTATTCAAGCATATTTTAGAATTTAATTTTATTTTCTTATTGGATATTTATTTTAGTGATTGATCTAAAGTTTAAGATATATGTTATTAAATTATATAGTCTCTTTAAATTGATGTTTCATCACCAGATGTATGAGGAAACTTTATATAGCATGTATCACTTATTCTTCCCCTTCCTATTGTGTTAATTTGCTTTATACGTGTGTGTGTTATGAACCTCACCATAAATTGCATCCTTTTTGACTTAAAGAGAAAATGATATATAAATGAATACCTAATAGTAATCTTAAATATTTAACAATATATTTATTATATTTGGTGTTCTTTATTTATTTTTGTCAAATTCCCATTGGAATATTATTTGCTTTCAGCCTGAGAACTTCCTTTGATATTTCTTTAGGGCTGAAGACAAACTATCTCAACTCTGAGTTGTCTGGGACCATCATTATTTCATCTTACTTTTTAATGAAATTTTAGGATGGATATAGAAATATACATTAACAGGGCTTTTTTGTTTAATACTTTAAAGATGGCATTTCTTTGACTTAGATTTTATCACTTCTATGATTTGTAAATCCTGTTATTTTCCTAATGAAAGGAGTATTTTCATCTTTAGCTTGCTAAAATGTTATTATGATGTGTTACATTTCATTTTTTCTGTAAATATTCTGCCAGTGATTTTCTAAGATCCTTGGATCTCTGAGTTTCTGTCGTTCATCAGATTTGGAAATACTGGGAAAGTATTACTCTTGGTCTCTTCAAATAATTATGCTGCTTGTTATTTTTGTTTTATTTTCTTGTGATAAAAAATGATATATTAAATATTAAATTTTCTCATATGTCTCAAAAAATTTGTTGACTTGAATTCTTCCAAGAAATTCTTCAACATACATGTGTGCATTCATCCACATTTTATAATTTATATATGTATATGTGTGTTAGTTCATTTTTCAAGTTTCTTATTCTCTCCTAATATTTATGTACCCATGTATTTTACTGATCTTATCTTATAATTTGTTTATACTTATAACAAAGAACTTGTTTCTGAATTCAATATTTGTGTTATATGTTGTTCTGATTCAATGGATATTTTTCTATTGCTGTATTTTTCACTTTCCTGCTTCTTCACATGTTAATTTATTTTTTAAATTATATTAATTGGGGCACATGTATACCTATGTAACACACCTGCATGCTCTCCACATGTACCCCAGAACTTAAAGTATGATAACAAAAAGATTATACTATATAGAGACTGTAAATTAACTTCTTTTTTTTTTTTTTTTTTTTTTTTTTTGAGATGGAGTCTCTGTCTCCCAACCAGGAGTGCAGTGGCATGATCTTGTCTCACTGCAATCTTTGCCTCCTGGGTTCAAGTGATTCTCCTACCTCAGCCTCCTGAATAGCTGGGATTTCAGGTGCACACCACCACATCCAGCTAATTTTTCTATTTTTAGTAGAGACGGGGCTTCACCATGTTGACCAGGCTGGTCTAGAACTCCTGACCTCAGGTGATCTGCCTTCCTCGGCCTCCCAAAATTTTGTCTCCTTTTAAAGAGTCTTCAATTCTTTTTAGATGGTTAAATTACTAGATCACTTTCTTTGCTTCTCCAGGTTGGAGTGCAGTGGCACAATCATAGTTCACGGCAACCTCAAACACCTGGTCTTAAGTAATTCTCCCACCTCAGTCTCCTGAATAGCTAGGACTACAAGCATGTGCCAACACATCCAGCTAGTTTTTTGTTTTTATTTTTTATTTTTGTAGAGACAGGGTCTTGCTATGCTACCCAAGCTCCACCTTGCTTCAGTAAATACTTCGATTTAGTCTG
The DNA here is from genome assembly GCF_030222135.1 of Aotus nancymaae. Lineage (NCBI taxonomy): Eukaryota > Metazoa > Chordata > Mammalia > Primates > Aotidae > Aotus > Aotus nancymaae. The sequence continues at coordinate 77,645,849 of NW_026988425.1, forward strand.
AGTCGACATCATTAGTCCTAAGACATGGAGTTTTTGTAGTCTGAATTTGGGTGTTAACTGAATATCCAGGATAGTCAACAAGATTTCTCTACAGTCAGTACTTCCACATTTTTTTCTACACTCAGTAATCTCGAAGTTCTAGACTTTGCTCTGCAAGATCTGACCTTCTACATCGTCTAAAATTAAATTTCTTTTTCTCTACCCAATGAGACTGCCACTCTCTATCTGGGATCCATTTACACACAAAATTATGGAAATATTTTCAAGCTAAAAGCTGGGAAACTGAAGCTTGGCTTGTGAGCTTCCTTGTTCTCAAGAATCACATCTCTGTGCTTACAATACTTTCTTCCAATATTTTGCACAATATTTCATTTCTTTATAGAAGTCTAATCCCAACTACTAAATCTAATCCCACAATAACTAATATCAAAATTATTATAAATTTATTTTATATAAATTTAAAAATATACAAGAAGCAATTATTTTTGAGACAACGTATCAATCATTGCAATTTAGAATCATCAAATCACTTTCTAAAGTCTTCTATATTATCAAAAACATAATAGGTTTAATTCCTACACTATGAAAAAAACACGACCCTAGATAATGTCTCTCTTAACATATATTTTCAAGACCAAAAAAAAAAAGTTCATTGTCTCTATTAATGGTATAAAAAAATAATTAATGCATCTAAGACTCTACTCTCATTGTTCTCCTTTTCTAATCTCCAGACACTATAATCCATCTCCCTGCATATGTATATACCTATGAAATGCATAAAGTTATAAGTCTCTGCCACTTTAGTATGCATAATATATTCTCCTGTATATGTATATATCCTTGAAGGGCATAAAATATTACTTATAAATATTAAAGACCTGCAACTAATCCTTCCAGTACTCACCTTTATATTCCCAAACTGATACTCTTAACTTAAAAAACTCTGACAATTAACCATTAGCATCAGTTTCCTGTTTAGAGTTTTTATGTTATTTATATGACAAAATATTTTGGCAACTGAAAAATAAATAAATTATATCAGTAGTCATAATTTTATTTATATTCAAAATATTAACATAAAAACATATGATTGCTTTATATATGCTGAATTAAGTAATTTGCTTTATCATATAGAAACTTGATGACAGAGTCAGGATACAAATCTAGTTAGTCTAACTCTACTTTTGTATTTTAATCCAATAGAGACATAAGTGGATTATTATTTTTTTCTGACTTTTTTTAAATGACAATTTATATATTACTTGGAAATCTGAATTGTGAGTTCAGGCACTTAAATATATTCACTTTTATGTAATCAAATGTTTTTGAGATTTCGTAATAGCTACATTAAAGATTCAAAGGAATATCCTCCAAGATGATTTTATAATAGATATTCTTTTTCTTCTAGTGAAAAATATGATTCTTTCCTTCCAAGTATACCAAAAGTGATGAAACATGTCATCACTTAAAGATATATCATATTTACTTATATTCTTGACAGGATTTTTTCCAGTTGCATTACACAATATCAGCTAATGGTGATAGAGCAACATTAAACAGTAAACATCAAATATGTCTATCTTGAATATGGTACCATATTTCTGCTCCAAAGGATAGCTGTTATTGATAATAATAGAATTATGTGTTTACAATGATATGTAATAAAGTTGTAACTCCATTGAGAAATACCTATCTTATCAAAAACTGTAAATTATATAAAAGCCAAAAGGTAAAGAAGAAAAACAGATCGGTACCAAGGCTGGAGACATCAAATAATTCAAAACATTTATTTTTAAGATACAGAAAATATAGTCTTATTCCTTTCTATTTATTTCTTCTGTCCTGGTCTTGGTGCTCTTATCTACTTCTTTTATAGCATTTAAGAGTATATTAGTCAAAGTATTTTTATTTAACCTCAAAATATTAACACTTAATGAAGCTTCACAAATTGTATTAATATGTGATAAATAGTAAAGGCAGGTTTAGACATCATAAATAAAATAACAGATAATTTAGTAGTTCATAAAGTGGGCAAATGGGTAACAGTGCAAAAGAATGAGGGATAAGAAATTCCTATTACTAAAGTAAATGATGGCAGAGTAAATATGTGTCTTGAAATTAATTTTAACACAAGTAATTCATAATATGAAAATGCCCAGAGTATAACACATTACCGAGCTTATGAACACAAATATATAATGTTAATTCATGGACTTGGAGTCAGGAGGCTTACAATATATTTATATCATCACAGTTTTTCATAAAGGGGCACATTTTCATTTTCACGTTATATTCTATTTCACTGGCATATTATTTCCATTGTCCCTCTCTTACAAAAATTCAGACATTTCAACTTTTCTTCAAACTTTTAGAAGCAATTCAAATACAAATTGAACTCTAATTGGAACCATCAGGTTGCTTCAGACTCATGCTTCCTATTGAGTGTAAGCTTATTAGAAATAAAACATTTTATAAAATAAGAAAAATATATTTTCAAATAATAAAAATATTTGCATTTGAAAAAAAATGATATTTTCTTAGCCCTAATTCCTTCTAGTTTCCGTTTGTGCAATTATTGATTATTCCTTCAGGTTGTATATGATGCTTGTAGTGCACTTGTATATAAAAGGGCTTCCCTTTTCTGGTCTTTAATCTCCTTTTCTCCACCATCCCGAAAGCTGCTTTATGCTACTAAATTTTGCATTTTATCACCAGGTCTTTGATATCTCTTGGGAATTATCTGTCAGTTATAATAGATGATAAATAGTCTCAGAGCATAACATTAATAGCAAGAGGAGTGGCCAGAGTATACTCTACATAATCCACTCAGAATGGTGGATGAGCTCATTTAGCAAGAGCTGAGTGAGCTGCGGCATGTGCTCAGAGGCCTGCTGCCTGAGAATATCTAGTAATGCGTTGCTTTTTAATTTGCTGAGACTTTAAATCAGCTGTCACCGAATTGAAAAATCTATGTACAAAAAGGTACTCTAACAGCATATATTTTGAAAACAAACATTTAAAGAAAGCAGTCCTATAACTAACTGGCCCTGGAAAGTAACAAAGTCATTTTATATGTTGTATATTTATACCTTGACAATCATTAATAGATATCTTCATAATTTTGAGTTTTACCTAAGAAACTCTCTAGAAAGAATATATTACTATATATAATAAGAACATAGAGTATATTGAGTGAAAATATAGATTTGGGATCTGAAAGTGTGAATCTTTCACTCCTATACTGTGATACCATGGGAAAGTTACTGAATTTTTTCTGTGAATTATTTTCTTTAATGTAAACCAAGGTGATGGGGGTGAGTGCCCTGAGTTTTATTCACTTCACAATTATTTGAAGATTAAATAATTGTTAAGTGCTTGAAATAGCACCTGGCATATACTAAGCACTCTGTTTATGTTTGCCATCACAGAGGAGTAAGCGTTGTATCACTGTTTTAAATAACATAATGTAAAAGTGATAAATCATTTGCTATCATTTGTGACATGTCCAAATCTGGCATTTCAGTGGCACAGAGCCATGACTTGACACCACTAAAATCTTGTTTTTAATGGCATGTTACAAGTTCATTAACAATCATGATGTGTGGCCTTTTTTTTTTTTTTACTTCTGTGCTTTTCACTGAAAGTTTTTATGTGGAACAGAATGGAAGCGCTACAAGACACAAATTCCCAATCTGATCACCAACTTGCTGAGCAAATCTAACTCATTTATTATAAACACAGAGATGGAAACTATTACTACAATAATGGCAAAGAAGGATGTTATGTACTGCCACTTATTTCAGGCTTCTAGGCTAAATGGGCTACAATTCTGATTCATGGGAGAAATTTCAAGAGAACAGTCTCTGAAGATGAAAAATATGTCAAAAGCTTTTCTCACTTATGACATATCTTTGAGAGGATAAACAGTCCATGGTGTATTAATTTTTGATGGTTGTAACATAGGTGTTTGTTAGCCAAAGTGGGATCTAATGCCCATTAGAGATGATAGATTAATGGTTCTGAACCGTCACATCATCTGTGTATTCATAGAGGAGGTAATAAAGGTAATGGCTTTCCTCTATTCTATATAATGCATCTTGTATACAAGTATCCCTGAGCTCTTTATACACTACGTTATATCCTATTTTCTTGATGTACTGATTTTTAGAAAAACTATTTTGTTTTACTATTTCTGGTGATTATTTTCAACAACATATCAAAAACATTTCCAAGCCATTACTGATTATGATAACTATCCTCCCTTTTGCCAAAATATATTGATATTACTTATGAAATATTTACTACATGAAGACTATGTATTAAATATATTATTGATCTTTCTTTCTGGTTTTGATAATGAATCTTTATCAAATCTAAGTTGCCACTTGTTCTGATTCATATCGTTATTGTACGTAGTGTTAAAAATAAAGGGAACAAACACCAATGTCATCAATGAAAACCAAAGGAGCTGTAAAACATAGGACACATTCACATTTCTGATAAAGTGTAAAACCATTTAGATTACAAAATTGATAAAGTATATTATTTGATTTTTCAGAATCATGGTAAAATAATTATTTTAGAATTATATTACTTTTCATAGCAGTTACAAAAATTCCTGCTTGTCTGTGCAAGTCCTATAATTAAGTTAAATTTACATTATTCTGCATAAAATAAACAGGTGAATGTTTGTTTGTGGTGTAGGGATGGGGAAAATCGGAATATTGTCAAACATTTTTTAGACCAGATGACTTTATAACACTAAGCATTTAGAGAATATTTAAACTTATGAACACTGAACTAAAATTCGTAAGTCTCAAATGAAAAAAATTTCAGCAAATAGTATCTCTTCTGGCTCCAAGTAAATTATTTTAGGAAGCAATGATGTTCAATGACCATAAACTAACAAAACTGGTTTGGGTTCTTCTAATACTGTATTTTCTCACAAAAGTGACTATATTTAGTTTCTCCTAAATTTTACACTTTTTTGGTGTGATTAACTGAGTTCAAATGCAATTACTCAAAAAGGATGTATGTACATCTTTCTATCTTTGCAAACAAGTATATGGGGAGAGGGAGAGAAAAATTCCAAGTACAATAAATATAATCTTGCTACATACTTTTAATAGTAATGTAAGTGTGAGGGGCCCAGAAGTTAGTCGACAAATGTTTGCAGGGGTTAAATTAGAATAATGTAGTTCTTGCCAATTGTAGGTAGGCTGATAAGAGAGTAAGAGAAGAAATGTGGATTTTGTTATGATTTTTAGTGCATTAAAGGAAACTAGACCAAAACTTCAAGAATAAAACCAGACCAAAAACTCTCCGTTAACCACTTAATCAAGTAGTTAACTTAATTCTATAACTTTATATTGCACAGAGCCTACACATTATATCGAAAACTACCAGTCTAGAGATGCCCTATTCATAAAAAGCACAGAGATGGCTTATAACAAGGCTATTCAACTAGGGTGATATGAGAGACTACGGTGAGGTAATGTGATTGGATTTGCCTAAAAGAAGTATAAACAGGTCCAGCCGGCTCTGGGTTTTATACCAAGAAATATGGAAGGAAAACATACTGGTTGGGAGAAGCATATTGAATCAGGTATATCTTAATAAAAATATTTTTGAGCTATGTAAGTCATCAGTTCTGCCTCTGACCCTAAAAACTTAGCTTTCTAGGGCCTGCATATATCCATAAAATAAGATTACAAAGTGCTTGAAAAAGCCAGCATGATTTTTTGTAACAACACATAGTATGTTCTCAGAACATTGATAGATGATAGAAATATATGTAAGTAATAAAACAAGATATGAATTCTGTGTTCCAAGAATTTTATGCTTCCAAGGGAAAAGCAAAACAAAAAGCATGAAGTATGAAAACATTTTTAATAAAAAATACAAAATATTGTGTTATATTTTGTTTAATATGTATTTATATCTTCTGTAGGAGTTTAGAAAGTTAGAGATCAACCAAGATTAGAGCATTTATATTTTCATGGGAGGAAATGAGACCGAGGTGAGATTTAAATGGTAGATGATAGGGTTACCATGGAGAGAAAAGTATTCTTGACAATGATGTCATGGTCATTGAATAGCAGTTTATGGGAGGATGTGGAGGCTTTCTTGAATGAACACGTTAAAAGTTAGGGTAAAATGAAGACAATGAGGTTAGGGAGTATTTTTGTCTAAAAAAGCCAAGAAATACATGTTTAAGCTGTTAAATTAGGAGCTGAAAGGCTTTTAAAGTTTTATTTGTTCATTTATGTGTATATTCCTTTACAAGATAAAACTGTTGCAAAATGAAAGCGGTATTTTAAGAAGGTTTATTGCTGACAACTGGGCTTCTATCTTATTACGAAGAGTCAGGATTGCAAAGGTGAAGAAAGCTTTAGTGCTGAAATGAGATGTTAATCTTATCATCAAGATTATGACCCCAATTAGTTAACCAATTTGTTGGCCCATAAATTATCCCTATTTGTTTTAAGAGACTTGACCATACATTTACTCCATCAATTCTCCTTTTCCTAGACTCTAGGTCTTTCTTCTACCACCTCTGGTAAGAAATCATCCACCTGGTTTTAGATTACTGTGATGCCACAGGTTAGACTTTGAAATCTCTGAGCTTTGATTGTTGAGATTAATCACTACCTTCAATTGGATCCTTTTGAACAAACTCTTGACTGTTATATTCTTATACTCTTATCTTTCATATACTCCAGGCTCTCTTTAGGAATAAGATATGAACCTTTCCAGTTTTGACACCTCCATAACACTGCCCTTTCTTGTTGGAATAACTTGATTTGTCCCAGTTTTCCCATCAGACACCCTCACTTCTTAATATAAACATGATGGCTGTATTTTTAAAGTTTCAACTGTTCTTTAAATGACAAAAAAAAAAAAAAAAAAAAAAATGGAGCTATCTTGAGAGGAAAAATATTCTAGCTAAAAAGAAAAAATATATGACAAATTCTACTGTAACAATTTAATTAAATTAAGCACAGGGTCTAGATGTAGTTTGTGGTGCAAATGTAATTATGGCAGATGAGATATGGATAAGATCATAATTTTGTTTTGCTAATGAATATACTCTTTCTGATAATATTACAGGCATGGATGGAATGAATATGCCATGTACCTCTATATCAAAGAATGTAGAGAAGGATACACTCATAGACTGCTACTACTGAGGAAAACTTAGTACACCAATGAGAGACATTGACACTGGGTAGTTCTGTGTATAGTTTGTATCAGACAAACAAGACCAAGGAGGCAATACATTTCAGCTTTATACCTTCTGAAATGGCTAGATCACTAAGACATTTTACTTATCCAGGGAAAGTTATGTCAATTTTGATAGGGAGGCAAAGTAGCAATTATAAAGTATAATTAGAGTGACAATATAGTATAATCTATCTTGGAAATTTTTTAGAGTGTTACGTATAAACAATTAATACATATTTATTTCAGAACAACAAGTGTAGAAATCTAAGACAATCCTGGTAAAATGAGGTATATTATCATAGTAGTTATTCTGCATCTGAATGACTGATTAAAAGAGTAATTAAATGATGGTCATTAATAAAATAGTATTAAATCCAGTGGACAAATCTTACAGAAGTAATTATATTTAAACTATTGGCCAACCACAGTGGCTTATGCCTGTAGTCCCAACACTCTGGGAGGCCGAGGAGTGTGGATCACTTGAGCTCAGGAGTTCAAGACCAACCTGGGCAACATAGTGAAATCCCATCTCTACAAAAAAAAAAAAAAAAAAATTAACCAGGCATGGTGACACATTCCTGTAATCCCAGCTACTGGGGAGGCTGAGGCAGAAGAGTCCCTTGAACCTGGGAGACAGAGGTTGCAGTGAGCCGAGATGGTGCTATTGCATTCCAGCCTGGGTAACAGAGCAAGATTCTGTCTCAAAAATATATAAATAAATACAAACAAATGAACAAAAAACAACTATCAATCTATTTATTATCAAATGCACCATAAATTTTTCTAACATTTTTTCTTGCATTTCAAAGTAAAATGTGGGCGTAAGTTACACATCAGCATGTGTATCATTTATTGACCTCCAAAACGAATTCATAGTATTTATCTCTTTATGTAAAATTTACATAAAATGAAATTATCAAATATTAAATGCATATTGGTTAAGTATTGACAGACGCTTAATATTAAATGTATGCTGAAATGCTCAAATATTAAATGTACATTGGCTAAGCTTCCTGACGCCATGATTTTCTCCAGTGCCAGCTGTCAAAGCTGCTTGCAGGATGCCTGGTCCAGCCACAGCCTCACTGGGAGCCAGTGCTGTGCCAGCACCTGGAGCTTCCCATACCTCCACAACCAGCGTACCTGGTTGTGCATAGTGACCAGGCCCCACACTCACTTGCTCACACATCCTTTGCTGCTCCACTTAGCCCTGGGAGGCATGGGATTCAGGCTGGTAGCATAAGCTGAGTGCAGCCTGCAGGCCCAAGCAAACTGAAGCAAAAGTACCACTAGCTACAGAGGTTTGCAGCTGCTGAAGTGACACCCCAAGAATCCCTTACAGTAACACAATGGTATTTGCGTATCTGAACATAGAAAAGTTACAGTATGAATATGATATAAAAGATGAACAATGACATACTTGTATAAGACATTTACCATAAATAAAGTTTTTCAGACTGGAAGTTGCTCTGAGTGAGTTAGTCAATGAGTAGTGAGTGAATATGAAGGCCTAAGACATTGCCGAGCACTAACTTCATACTTCATAAACATTGTACCCTGGCTGCACTAAATGAATGTTTAAAAATCGTTAATAATAAATTAAATTAACCTTACCTTACTATAACTTTTGTACTTTATAATTTTAAAAAATATTTTTAACTTTTTTACTGTCTTGTAATAACACAGCCTAAAACACAAACACATTTTTCAGAGGGACAAAAGTGTTTCCTTTCTTTACATCTTTATATAAAAGATATAAAGCTTTTTTCCTATTTTTACTTTTTAAACTTTATTGTTAAAAACTAAGACACAAACACACACTTCAGCCAAAGCCTATGCAAGGTCAAGATCATCAAGACATTATTAGAGGAGAGGAATTTTTTATCTCTATTGTAATCTCATGGGTTCACTCTTATATATGCATCCATCATTGTCAGAAACATTGGTATGCGGTGTATGACTATATTAATTTGCTTCATAGGTTCTGAAATTTGGCATTGTATATTAAAAGTTGTTGACTTTAAAAAAGAGCAATACAATATGATAAAAATCCTGGTTAAGTATTTTTATTCAAATGGAAAGAAAATTTATCCATTTGAATGATAATTCCAAGTTTCAATGAAATGAAGAGTAATTTTCACATATTCTTTGGATAACACATTTTTCTCTTGAATCCTACATTTAATTTCAGATATTTGCAAACAGGTTTGTTTTCTGTTACCTTTATTTTTTCTTGTGTTCTTTTTTTTATTGCATTTTAGGTTTGGGGGTACATGTGAAGAACATGCAAGATTGTTACATAGGTACACACATGGCAGTATGATGTGCTGCCTTCCTCCCCATCACCTATATCTGGCATTTCTCCCCATACTCTCTCTCCTCAACTCCCCACCCTCCACTGTCCCTCCCTTATTTCCCCCTGACAGACCCCAGTGTGTGATGCTCTCCTCCCTGTGTCTGTGTGTTCTCATTGTTCAACACCCACCTATGAGTGAGAACATGCAGTGTTTGATTTTCTGTTCTTGTGTCAGTTTGCTGAGAACGATGGTTTCTTGTGTTCTTATCATGGTTATTTCTAAAAGAGTACAGAATATTTTCTTCAGGATATTTCTACATGCATGTGTGGATATTTATTTCTTATGGCCATAACTAATATTAACTTCACAATATGCGAAATGTCAGTTTTCTATTCTAGATCTATAGCAATCAAAAGAGTTGTCATATTTTATGAGGAATACTTTACAATAATTATCTCATTTAGCTCTCATAATAACCTTAGGAAATTAGAACTTTGTTGTTGTTGTTTTGTTTTGTTTTTGAGACAGAGTCTTGTTCTGTCACCAAGACTGGAGCCCAATGACACCATCTCAGCTTATGTAACCTCTGCCTCCCAGGTTCAAGTGATTATCCCACCTAGCATCCCCAGTAACTGGGATCATAAGCATGCACCATCATGCCTGGCTCATTCTTGCATTTTTTTGTAGAGACTGCATTTCGCCATGTTCGCCAGGCTGGTCTTGAACTCCTGACCTCAAGCAATTGCCTGCCTCATCATTGCAAATTGCTGGGATTACAGGCATGAGTCACAGTGCCTGGCCTTAAAACTGTTTTCAAGACACTTTTCCAAATGAGACAGCTGACACTGTGAAAGATGAAGTAGACTGGTGTAGTGGCTCATTTCAGTGATCCCATCACTTTGGGAGGCCAAGGCAGGAGGGTCATTTCTGTCCATGATTTTGAAACCACCCTAAGCAGCATAGTGAGACCTTGTCACTACAAAAATTTTACAAATAAACTGAGTGTAGTGATACATGCTTATAGTCCTACCTACTTGAGAGGCTGAGGAGGGAGGATCACTTGAGCCCAGGAGTTCAAGGCCACAGTGAGCTGTGATCACACCACTCCACTCCAGCCTGGGAGAAATAAAACTGTCTCAAAAAAACAATAATAACAAAAAAAAGAAGTAATTTTCCCACTGATACACAACAATATATTTCTAAGATTAAGGAAACTCTTCTTCAATTTCAAATGAGTCTTAAGACAGTATGTAATAGAGGTTGGGCACAGTGGCTGTCACCAGTAATCACAACACTTTGAGAGTCCAAGGTGGGCAGATCATCTGAGGTTAGGAGTTTAAGACCAGCCTGGTCAACATGATGAAACCCTATTTCTACTAAAAATACAAAAACCAGCCAGGCATAGTGGCAGGCAGCTGTAATACCAGCGACCTGGAAGTCTGAGGCAGGAGAATCACTTGAACCCAGAGGCAGAGGCTGCAGGGAGCTAACACTACTGCACTCCAGACTGGGAAACAAAGAGAGACTCTGTCTCAAAAATCAATCAATCAATAAATAAAATTTTAAAAAAGACAGTATGTAATGAAAAGATGTGAGGTAAAAGGTTGCCATTTGACCATTGATGAGGATAATTAATCTTGACCTCAATATCTTAGTATTCTTAAACAATATGTACTCAATGTGGCATTTATATAGACAGAGAGAAAATGTATGTAAGGGAAGGGAGATAATGATCCTTAGGGATGTTACATGAACTGATATTAAGATTATAGTCACATTTCACGTAGACAACAATTTCAAAAATCAGATATATGTGGGAGAGAATCATATTGAAGGGAATACATTAGCAATAAATGGCTCAGTCCTGATAAGGATAATAAATTCCTGCCAAAATTGGGTTAAGCGTGGTGAGTATTCCCATTTTAATAATGAGAAAATTAAGGTACAAGGGTGTTCAGTAAGCTGATCAATGCTACACAAATAGATGGAGTTGAGCGCTGAGACATGGCTCTCTAACCCCAGAGTCAGTGCTTTCCTCCACTTAAGTCCTGCATACAAAGAGATTTGCATTGAAAATATATTTTTTAAAGTTTTGAATTTTCTTGGATTGCCCCGTTCTTTAGCTATAAAAATGATAAATAAGAAAACTAAAAATCAATTTTTTCCCACTGAATTCTGAAAGTCTAAGTGATTCTATAACAATATAGGGTCAGCTTTAGGAAGTGAAATTGTTAAAGGCTTTTTATGAAAAAATGTAAAAATTCAGTCTCACTTCCTTAAGAATTAGGGATCAGAACCACAGTTTTCCATGCTGGGAATCTTTTGGCCAAGCTTTGCTCAAATGCAAGGTAAATATCTTTAAGCAGCTATGAGTACGCTGGGATTATCATTTGTGCCAAATTTCATGACAGTTTAAATGGAATTTCAGCACTTAGGAAAAGGAAGTCACAGACAAGATTTATAAAAATATATTTCTCTTTGCATATCATAGATCAATTTCACATCATCTTCAGTGCTCATAGCGAGGAGAATGCCATTCTGAATTTGGTTTCGATTTGAATGTGGGTGCTAATCTTCTGTACAAAAATTAGTGACTAGTGGTATTTTATATTACTCAACATATTTACTTCCAACAAATTTGCTTCCCACAATTCTCTGGTGCTACATAGTAAAATAAATTGAAATTCTCCAACTAGTAAACTAATGACTACCTTTTGATAACCCCTATGTTTTAATTAGAAGTTGAGATATGATTAATGATAATAACAGTTTGTTTCTTTTATTAACATTTAATAGCTGGAACTAATGGTAATTTCATGTCCCTGCTGCTGTTTTGGCCAGTAGAACACATCAGAAATGGAAAAACTCCATAAAGTCAGCTTTGTAAGACATCTTTTATTTCGGGAATCTGAAGCTATTTTTCAAAAGCATACAATATGAATACTCTTCTTTTTATGTATGTGACAGTGTGAGTTGTTTAATTGGTGGATTAAAAAAATTCATGTAGACCTATAAGTTTATGTTTCTTGTTCACTGGTTGTGTTAGCTAATTTGGAATCCACCGAAAAGAGTGCTACAGGTTGTATTTTATATTGTTCTTTCCACAGGAAGACTTCTGTCTTCATAAATATTATTATTATAATTAGTTAAAACAATTCTCTGCCAGCACTCATTATTTCATAATCCTATAATTATCAAGTTTTATCTAACTGTATTTTCACAGATTTTCTGATTGTAAATTGTTGCCAGCATAGCATATAACGCTTTCGAAGAATACTCATTTATCATGTCATGTTCTAACATCCTCTTTTGGATCTGGCATTAGTTATTATTTAAGCCAATTTTTGTTGGAATGACAGTAAGGGCTCTATAATCTGTCTCTAATGGGCATCTCAGACAAACAATTTGATTAAATAGAATATATGGCATAGGGACTTGTGAAACTTCACAAGCCATAGTGAATTGTGAAGCTTTCTGTATACAGGTGACACACCAAAATTTACTAGAATTTATTTGGGTGGCCTGGCTGTGCTAAAGGCAATTTGTACACATATCTCTCCATTATTTCTTGGCTCTCCAGTTGGTATTAATTATTTCATCTTCTGCCTTCACAGCATCCAATGCATATTTGATATCTGAAGATTCATTGCGGCTTCAGATCAGGCCCCTATTACTTGACTTCAGGAGACATTTGCTGAAGGTAGAAATTAGTTTAAACTGAGATAAAACTCCAATGGTTAAAATGTATGTCATTCATTTTCAATTTATTAAATAATTTTATTTTAACAGAAACCTCCCAGATATGATGAGAAAGGATTAACTGGTGTTTAAATTTCAGTCACTGTACTATGGCATTAGAAAGAGAGAAAGATTAGTAATAATAACAATTTCTACTTATTGGTATTATACAGTGACCCTTCACCATTTTCCTAATTATAAAATATTACTTCTGGGAAAAATAATCTGTAATATAAATCTTAAAAGTATTTGAAATAGAATTCAATAAAGATTTTACTGTGGATCCTGTTTGCCATTTCTGCTTGAGACGGCATCCTAAAAGCTTTTGTTGAAATGTCAATTTTGTACAACTTGGTCTATGAACTTAATAATATTAAGCTTTATTATATTGACAATGCCATTCCAAACCCATTTACATTTTCTTGTAGCTTATGTGTTTTTTTATTATATAATTAGGCTTTTTAAGAAGTTTGCAACATTAGTTTTTAAACTATAGTTTAGTAATGTGTCTTCACTACTGTTTCTTTAAGCTTGCATATAACACATGGAAATGGATTAGGTGCCTTATTTATGCTAGACGGGGAGTAGATAAGGGAAACATTCATAAATATTAACCAAGGGAAAGTAAGAAGAATGTGAAAACTCTCTAAGAAATCCAACCATTGATTAGCTATAGAAGTCTTGCACCTTTTCTGACTTTCAAAGCTTTAATAGGTCAGGGAGGACAGCAGGCTCAGCAATTAAGGTTATATAACTGCACCTGCAAATTTTAAGATACACATGCTGATGATAGGTACACATTTAAAGGCAGGAATATGGTTCTGAATCAGTATGCACTTACATGAAATAAAAGTACCATGTTCAAATTGTGTTTTTTAAATATTTAATGGTATTTGTATTTTAAAAATATTTATTGAGCACTGTGCATAAGACACCTAAGGGAGGAACAAAAAAATCAATTTCAGCCACTTTATTTTTCTTATAGTAGAAATGTAAATTTAAGGTTATGAATAAGTTCAATGTATCAAATATGCAAGACACAATTCTTTAGCCAATGCAATCTACTGAGAAGTCCCTTTTGCTTTCATATTTGATTTTTGTGGCTGTCTAAATTTTATCATAAAAATATTAGCAAAATTGGAAACTCTATTCTTTCCATTTTATTCAAATGTTGTTTTTAATTTCCTCTGAATATTAAAATGATATTTGTAAGCATTGTCTAATCTGATAGTCAGCAATTATTTAATAAAGAAAAATGTTTAATATAAATTCCTCACAAATTATTTCCTATATAAAATGCAATACATTTGGAAACTATGGTTACACTTTCTCATATTCCCAAATAAAAATAAACTAATATTATGTGAATGCAATTAACTCCGTATCTCCTCATTTGCTCTTAAAGTGGTATAGGAATAATTATTTTACAAAATGGTATATGAATAATTCTCAGGAAGCTCAGGAAATGGTAGACTATCTTTTGCAGTTTCCTCTTCTTGCTTCCTTATTCATGTTTGACTGAAAGTGAACTTTCAGGCTTTTAATTATCCTACAGCTTGAATTAAACCAGTGATAAACAGTTGTTTAATTTGCTGTCAGCTTTAACTAACCTGAAGTGTGACAGAGCAATACAGAATTATCTAGAGCAGCACCACAAAATCGCAGTAGCTGCTATTTCAAATAAAGATGCTTTTTTATTGTACTAGAGATGACTTACACTTAAGTAACAAACTATTTTGAATATTTGGCACAAATAAGATGATGATATTCACATACTGAATACTCTTAGTTGTCCAGGAAGTATATACTCATTAATTTATTAATTCATTTAGCAAATAATTATTGAATCCTTCCCTTCATGGCCAGCTAATGCAATAGCATATAAAAAATGATACTGGCTTGCGTTAATCTGGAAAACTAATGGGATGTGATTTGATTCCAGATATATTTTGAAAGTAAAGGTGTCACAATTCATGGATAGTTATTGAGTATAAAAGAAATAGAAACATTAAAGATGACATCAAGATTTTTGCCCTAAGCAACTTAATGTAATTGTCACTATCAAAGATAAAGAAGGTTGTGAAATGAACAGGTTTGGGGAGCTTATCAGAAATTCAATTGATCTAAAATAGCCATTACCACAACGTATATTGAGATGAACCAAACTAAGTCCATCTTAGATATGAGCCTGACTGACTCCATCTTGGCTTCTCCCCCCGCCATTTTTCCCTTTGGGTGTATACCTGGGATGCACTGTGTTGGGCCATGTTGTGCTTAGAACTATAGAAATATATAACCATTGTAACCATATCCTGCTTGACAAGCCCACTTGCTATTGTGAATTCCCCTTGATTGATTATATGGAAAATACCTAATGCAGCAATTATGGGAACCGCTTGTGTATACCCTCCTTAGTTAATCAACAATCATGACAGCTTCCTGCCTCCTAGTTACCAGCCTCCTTTCCTAACTCTGCTTCTGTAAAATTCTGCTTTGCTCCCCTCACCCTGAGCAACATATAAAAGAAAATCAAACCCCTTCCTCAGGGCCGAGAGATTTTGAGCATGAGCTGACTCTTGGTTGCCAGCAATAAAGGACTCACAATCAGATTTCAGAGAGTAGTGCTTTCCTAACAACTTGCTCAGATATAGCAATGTGAAATAATTTATATTGTTCCTATTAAAGAAATTTGAAAATTAATTTTAATGAAAATATGCTTAGTAGTCATTTAAATATATTAAATTTGCATTTTCTAAGAATTGAAAGCAAAGAAAATGTAGTTTTAAAATGAACAAATATGTATTATTTATAACATTGAGCCTGTAAAAATGGAAAATGCATGCAAACGTAAAAATCTAATAATGAAATTACAATTATAAAAGATGACAATAACTTAGACATAAAACAGTGTATTTTTTCTAGTTTTCTTTGACCAGTTTGAAATTAGTATTGTTTATGAAACTCCATACCTTCTGTATGAAATTTTATGAATGCAATAATAGAAAAGGTAAAACTAACCTTGATTACCAAGAGAACAGTTTACATTTCTGAAGTTGTCCTAGCATCACATGTGAATTTTAGAATGTAACTTATTTTACTTTCAATGTATTTTTCTCATTTCTTTGTTTATTGATAACATGGTCATTTTGAAAGAAAATCATTTGCTTCTCTGATATCACAGTATTTGTATAATATTCTTAAACTCCTTATGTCTTCTTTATTTATTTTAATTTCCTATCCATATCTCACTATATTCTAGTCCTTTACACTATTACATTTTTACCATACTGCTAGTTGATTAATATTTCACCATGTGCATTTGTCCTAATTCTCCTTTACAGAAACTACATCAAGACAAAGTTATAAAGACATTTCTGAATTTTCAAAACCTGACAGGAGGTAATGATTACAGCATGCAACTTTACACAATTTAAAATATACAATAATTATAAATTATACTTTTCATATTAATAGAGGTATAATTATATTAGTTATTTATTTGTTCAGGCTAAAATTATTTGAAATGCACAAAACAGCAGTCAGAAATTCAAGTGCTCTTGATGCAGGATTTTTCATTCCTTAGTTCAGCTAAAATCTGGATTCTTGTCTCATGACCAGGAAATGTTAGTCACATGGACACATTGAAGGGTGAGGAGGATGGATTTATTGGACATATAGAAAGCTCTTAGCAAAGGAAAAGGGTGTCCTGCCAACAGGCTCCCACATCAGAGATTAAATACCAGGACACCACACAGGAACTGATGAAACCAGGCTCATCCCCTTGCATAAGGCATGAATTCCTGATGGCTCCACCCCATTCCCCCAGTGCATGTGCACCTCTAATCAGTTGCGCGTGCCCAGACGAGGCCCTGAGCAAGTTCCCTTACCTCCACAAAAACATGTCATAAACGCTTCTGGGGAAGGTTGGAGATTCTTCGGGGATCCTTCCTTTTTTTTTCTCTCTCTTTTATCTGAGACTGAGTTTAGCTCTTGTTACCCAGGCTGGAGTGCAATGGCGCGATCTTGGCTCACAGCAACCTCCGCCTCCTGGGTTCAGGCAATTCTCCTGCCTTAGCCTCCTGAGTAGCTGGGATTACAGGCATGAGCCACCATGCCCAGCTAATTTTTTGTATTTTTAGTAGAGACGGGTTTCACCATGTTGACCAGGATGGTCTCGATCTCTTGACCTCGTGATCCACCCGCCTCAGCCTCCCAAAGTGCTGGGATTACAGGCGTGAGCCACCGCAGTCGGCGTGGGATCCTTCCTTATCTGCCTCCTGCATCTATCACTATGAGGGCAATAGGAAATGAACATGGACATTTGAGCATGCATATTGGTTGTGCTGAGTTTCTTATCTGTAAATTGTATTATGTCTGTATATTGTACATGTGTATGCTGTCTTAAGATAAAAGCTCTTCTGTGTCAAGAGTTTATAGAAAAAGATATATAAAAATGTGACTGACCACACGGAAGTCAGGGATAGAGGCTGCTCTCAAATGTTTAACAAAAGGCAGATTATGTCTTCTGGATAACCCCAAAGAGTTTCCTCATTTGTCTAAGATAATTTATACATTCTGAGAATTCTTGGAAACATATGGCAATATGCAACAGGTAACGGTGCAGCAGGAGAGAGATTACTATCAACCAACTATACATTTCTACACGAAGGGGCTGGTTGGATGTAGAAATAGCAGCTCCATAAAGTGACAAATAACAGGACTAGAGTTCTCTATTTTGATGTAGCTATAGACAAGAAGTTGCTTGGCTATGAAACACAGAAACATTTATACAGCATGTCTGTATGGTAGTATTCAGGTTTTAAATAAGCCTAGTAATTTGACTTTTGTGCAAGTCCTGTGGCATATTTTTATATACTACTAAATCAGCCAGTCATATTATCACTTAAGAGAAATAGGATCAAGTAGATGTTCACTATTAATATCAATGTGCATGCTTAAATTTATGGACAAAATTGTTTTCATTCAGACACAATAATGGTCACTAATGCAGTAAGATATTAGTTAGGACACTGTATTTCATATATATACACACACACATATGTAAATTAAAAAATATATATATTGTATATTGCATATGAATATGTGGAAATATTGAGAGAGATTTTATTTTTTCCCAAAATTATCCATACAACCTAAATCAATATACAGATTCGGTTCAACTTAATCATGATCAAAATCCAAATGACATTCTTTATAAAAACAGAAATATTAATCCTGAAATTCATATAGAACTACAAAAGACCCTAAATAGCCAAAGCAATTCTGACACAAAAAAAAGTGAAATTAGTGCCATCAAACTTTCTAATTTAAAATTTCATTTCAAAGGTAGAGTAATCAGGGTAATCAGAACAGTTTGGTACTGGCATATAAACAAACATATTGATTAGTGGAACAGAATAGAAAGCCTAGAAATAGATTCAAGCACATAAGGGAAATTACTTTTTGACAAGGGCACCAAGAAGACACAATGGGCAAGGAAAAGTCTCATAAATGGTGCAAGTAAAACCAGATTTTTACATGTAAGAGACAAAAACTTGACTCATTTCTTACCCTATATACAAAATCAACTTTTAATATATTAAAAATACCTAAACATAAGAACTGGAAACATAAAACTACTAGAAAAATACATGGGGGAAAAGCTTCTTGACATGGATCTTAGCAATGATATCTTAGATGTCACAGCAAAAGCTCAGGCTACAAAACTGAAAATAATTACATGGGACTACATCAAACTTAAAAGCTTCTCCATAAAAAAAAAAAAAAAAATCAACAAAGTAGAAAGTAACCTTGAGACTGAGAAAAAAATGCAAACTGTATATCTGATAAGGGGTTAATATCTAAAATTTATAAGGAAATGTACAACTCAATAGCAATAAAACATATCCAATTAAAAAATGGACAAAGGAGCTAAATAGACATTTCTTTCTCCAAAGATGACATAAAATGTACAAGAACATGAATAAATGTTCAACATTATTAATCAGGGAAATTATGAGGTATAACTTAACACCCATTAGTATATGTATTATCAAAAAGAAAAGAGATAGTAAGTGTTGGCAAGGGTATGGAGAAAATTGGATTTATAAGCTGTATTGTTAATTAATTCATTTAAAAATTATATTTAGGAGCTTGGGGGCATAAGGTCATCAAGCAATCAAACCATTGTATCTTATCTTATTCTTATATACCCTTCTATTTCCAATGATTCAAAAAATCTGTCTTGTAATAAATTCTTGTTTTGCTGTATCTATCTGCAAACCTGCTGGGTACTTCCCTGATAAACTTTCCATAACTCTATATTGAAGATTAACCTCTTAAATATGGCATAGAAAGTCATCATGAAGACCCCACTCTGTGCCTTCCTATTTCACTTGTCAAAATCCTGAGCCATACATGCTTCTCCACATACATAGTATGATCACACCCCTCTGCTTTGTCTATCCTCAGAATTCATGGAAGCCACTATCCAGGATGGGTTATTAGTATTCTTCCTATAAACTCCTATAAATGGCTCCAACTTATAAAAGCCTTATTTTACAAGAGACATTCTCTAAGGGCTTTATGCACATGCACATGAAGTCATTTAATTCTCACAACATCTGTGCAAAGTAATATTAGTTTATTTATATATAAAGACTGAGGCAGACAAATTTGCCAAAAGTCATTAGTCTTATAAGTGGTAACATTGGGTTAAATTTTCAGAATGCTTGGAGTCAGGATCTCCGCAACTTAACACTACACTGCAGAGGACCTGTGTACACTGCTGTCCTGCCATGAACCCTATTGCATTATAATTATTTATTCATTGTTTTACTCCTCTGTCAATGTCTTGAGGGCAATGGCTGATCTTAGTTTTGTGCAAATAGGTCCCTATAATAGTAGTAACTTCTCAGTCAGTGCAATGTACATGTTTGTTAAGTTAAATTTCAAAAAAAATGTTAATTATCTCTTGTCTTTTATGCAGTGCCTGGTACATATAGATGCTCAATTTTTGAAGGTATGAAGGAATAGATAAAATATAAAAATAGGGAAGAGGAAAGGAAAATAAGGACTGATCCTTAGTATGTTGGGGAAATGTAATTAAAAACAAAATCTTCTCCCAACACAGAAATATCTCTCCCTTAAGGTGGCAGAGAAAGAAAATATCTTTTATTATAGAAAACACATAAAACCAGATGTAATGTGCATTACAAGCAATCCATTAAGAGACAATAAAGACAGAAAGAATTCTCACCCTTTTATATAGCAAAGCAGTTACACTTCATTACATACACATTTCAAAATAAACAATATCTACTCATCCAGAGGACTTGACAGCACCATTTGTCATTCTAATTTCACCTGTTAATAGGCAGTACTGCCTATGATAGCTCATTGGCTTTATCCAGAGAAAAAGCAAACTTCTCATATCTTTATGATAGGAGGTAGTTTTGCAATTTGGAGCAAAAGACCCAAGGAAGTTAGGCTTCTGCCATCTCAAAGAAACTGGCAGATAGAGGTGCTATTTTCCTTGATGTCTACATTTCACACACATGGTTCCCAGGTTCTTAAAAAAGATGTTCTGAGGTCATAAAGCTGGCAAAATGCCAATCTAGTCTTCAGAAGGATTTACATACATTTCAAAGAGAGGAGAATGTATTCAAAATTATTCTAGAGTAAATGCTCAGGGACAAAGGAGGGAAGGGAACTCTCTCTTCAAAAGGTAGAATTAGCCTCTTAGTTTTAATTTGTATTCGTCTTTATAAGTAGAGTGAATAAATAACACGTCAAAGGGAGTGTGTTATATCCAGAACAAGGAAATGCTCTAGGGCTACTCTTGTTACTTACAAGAGTTTTCCTTGGAAGAAACATTCAGCCTCTGTGGAGCTTCACTTTTCATTTGCAAAATAGTGAGTTGCACTGGATATTTTGTAAGGTCACTTTTGGACTTATTGCTGATTTCAAAATAATGAAAAAATTGAGGGTCTAGTGAGGATGACAGTGTTATTATTTTTCATGTCCACATTTGTTTGAAATTTAATTACTCCGATCTTTCTAACATGCACTCATGACCTGTATTGAACAGCTATCACCTCTAAATCATAAGAAAATGAGAATCACACTGTTTCTAGTACACACTTAACACATATCTTTAAAAAGCTTGCCAACCTGAGTGACTGTGTATTTAAAAGAAGGATCTCGCTTTACAGAATATTGTAACAATAGACAATGGACAATGAAAGAAGCTTTTTACATATATACATGTATATATATGCACATATATATATGCTATATATATACACACATATATGTATAAACCATATATTATATACATATACACATATATATGTATATATACATATACACATATATATGTATATATACATACATATATATATGTTTAAGGAGTAAAACTAGAATAGTGACCTTGCATTTATTACCACCATAAGAATTGTGTAGATTTACAAACATTATTTTCTTGTTCTACAGGTATGGTAATATTTCTATTTTTTTCCTATAGGAAAATACAGGTGTCAAAAATAATGAAATAAGTTTGCTTCTCTCCTCCTTATCTGAGAAAATTCTTCTTTACTTTTTCTCCTTATCTGAGAAAAGTCTTTCTTTACACTTTACTTCATAAATCCTGGTAGGAAATATATGTGAAAACATTTAACATTTCTGCTAAATACATGTTTACAGAAAAATAAAAAGAACACTATAGTTTACAAAATAAATATCCCTGATGGGGGAAAAATGTTTTGATTGTCTGGGTCCCTAGGTGCTTGCAAGTCTTTTCTTTTAAACCTAATTCTCAAATGTGGAAAGGGTATTCTGAAGAAGTAATAGACATGAAACTATGTAAATAGTTAATCTATACACTACAAAGATTTTCCTGTAAGCAATGCATTATTTGGCATGGTATTTGTGTGTGTGTGTGTGTGTGTGTGTGTGTGTGTGTTTCAATTCTATAGATGCCATAAGTCAACCTTAGGGCAGAAGAGGCTACTCCATCCATTTAGAAGTACTTTAAAACACACACACACAAAATTTAAATATATGATTCTTCTCATTTCTTTATATGAGTAAATGACAGTAATGGTTGACAAAGAATCTTTCTTGTAAAACTGTTTTGAACTCTTTCCCCCAAAAATGGCCACAATGGTTTTATTGCACTTTTAATAGGTCATGATAAAAAAAATAGTCTTGTCTCTCATTTAGCAAACTCAAGCTCTTCTGCTTTTGCATGAACTATACTGAATAAACTTGTATTATGGCATATTTTTCTATGTGGTATTCTCTTTATGGGTTGCTATTTTAATCTGCTTTGCTTAACTCTCCGAACTCTCTGATCTCAATTTTTGTCTTCCCTTATTTCACTTCAAACACATAGGCTTCCAGGATCTTACTGCATATGACCCCATTATAAGAACAGGATTCCACAAAATTACTATCTGCAAGAATAACACCTTCAGCTTTTTTATGTCTTTGTCAATGATCATGTTCTTAATGAGGTGTGGTGTGTGTGTGCATATATATATATATATATATGATAAATTTTCCCTTTTTAAACATTTTAAGGTATATAATTCAAGCACATTAATTACTTTAACAAAATTTTGCAACTATTATCACTCTTTCCAAAACTTTTTTATCAGTCCAAACAGAAATTCTATAACCATCAAGCAATAAATTCGCATTCTTTTCTCCTTTTAGCCCCTGGTAGTCTCTAATCTACTTCCTAGGTTAGATTAGTTTGAGTTACATCAATATCTAATTGAATCTATGAATTTGCCTATTTTAGACATTTCATATAACTGGAATCACAGAATATTTGTCCTTTTGATCAAATGGTTATGTGAGACCTTGACCACCACCTGCAGAGGTCTGTCCTACAGATCTTGACTCGACGGATGAATAAATGTACTCTCACACCCAATACAGTGATTCAAGTGGGTTAGGGATGGTTGTCAGCTGCTTTCAGATGGTGATTGCAGCCAAATAATTGTAACTCCCTGTAACTGCTCAGATTTTTTCAGTATAGATTTAATAAAAGAAGTTCCGAGTCAACATGCTTGTGGATAGTTAACATGGTTAAAAGAGTGGTTTTGTGACTGAATTGTGGATGATGGGCTCAGGTCACTCCCCAATAAGATGTGTTATTCCAGGCCCTTGTTCCCTCACCCAAGAATGGGAGAGAGGACCCCTCAGGCAAGGTGAGCTCATTTAAGTAAATATTGGACTCCAGAGAGTTTTGCAGAAAGTGATTTATTTAGGCAGAGAGAGAGAAAAAGGAGAAAGAAATATATATATATAGACAGAGAGCTCCCATGCTGCCATGAGAGGGGATCCAGAAATGGAGTCCTCACAGATGTGGGAGAAGGGGACTTTTAACCTGGGAGTTCTTCCCTCCCTATTCAAGTCTTCTGTCATATGAAAGGAGTTCCTCCAAACTTCCACTGGAATGATTGATCTTTGATTCTGACATATGATTTGTTGTTTGGCCCAGAGTCCTCCCATAGCTTCTCACAGGCTTTCTAGACAAAGGGAGCTCACCCGGGAAGTCTATCTTCCTGCGAGCATGAAAGTTAAACAAAGACTTCTAAGCTCCCAGATGGAGACATGAAAGAGGGCAGGTCGGGCATGTCGCTGGGAAGTTCTTACCTTTGAAACCATGACTGCTTGTGGACCCAGGAAGAGAATACATTCCCTCAGCCCATCCTCTGAACAGGAAAGTCCATCTGCTGTTGGGATATGGGTGTTGATCACTCTTTAGCTATTTCCTGCTGAAATGGGGCATAGAAGGGGCCCTGCAATTGAGGTTTCCTCCAAAGGGGAGTCTTTCAGGGGTACAGGTTGATCCTGAGGTCCAAGATAGAGCTTGTGAGCCAAGGACATCCAAGGTTCCAGTTGCAGGATTATTTGAGGGTTTACAGTTCCAGAAGAAACTAATGTGACAGGAAGGTTAAAGATGAAAAGCCCAGAGGCCAAAAAATATAGAATGGTTATAAACAGGCCTAGGAGATGATATAGCCAGGATGGCCAGTTGTTAAACAAGCTCCAGGATACTGTTTCTTGAAGGTCTTTACCCTGTTTTGATTGATTCCTGAGTTCTTTAACTTTGTTTAAAACAACACTCAATTGGTTTACAAAGTAGCAGCATTTCTTCCTAGAAAGAGATAGGCTCCCTCTCTCTTGGCTGTTAGCAGTTTTAGGACCTTTTTACTTTGAAAAGCTATGGAGGCTAAAGAGTTAAACTGTTTTGCAGCGTGAGCTGCCTTTGCAGAGAAAATTAGCAACATTTTTATGTTATTATTTAACGTCTGATATACCTTATAGTAACTGAATAGAGGTAGTAACTTTTCAAATGCCAGCACCAAGTTTTCCTATTTTTTTGAACCCCCCCATGAAAGCAATAATTGAGCTTGAGAGATAGCAAAGTTAAGAGTTATAGTCCTGCTAATGCCAGGATGTTAGACTCATGAATAGTTACTTTCCTGGGGATCTTGTCAGAAGAGCAAATGTAGATCCTCTAATGGCTCACTGGTATACGAAGGGTCATCTTCTGGAAGTTCAGGCTGCGAAGTGGGGGCTTTATGACTATCTTCAGGAGGTGTCCAAGGAGCTGAAGCTGAGTGTGATGAATCCATGGGTCATCTCCCACCACCTTAACTGCTGTTGGGGTAGACAGAATAACTGAAAATGATCCTTCCCAAGATGGACCTAGGGAGGGAGAGACTGAGGAGAGGGACTTAACAAGCACCAAGTCTCCAGGGCAGAACAACTCTTCCTTTTTCCCTAGGGTGTCCTTCAGGTAAAGATTTAGGAGCCTGTTGGTACTTAGCCAAGGAGGTTATATCTTTTATTAGATCTGCTGTTTCTTTGTTTAATACAAGATCATTAGTAAGAAAGGGCTGTCTATAAAGCATCTCCTAGGGGCTGAGAGAAATATCAGGAGACTGCTTGTCCTAGGACTCTTTGGACAGTTACAGACTTGGAGGACAACTGTTCAGGGCCAGAGAGTAAAACAGAGAAGGCTGCACCAGTGTCCAGGAGGGGATCAACTTCCTGACCCTCTATGGTCAGCTTTACCCAGGGCTCTGTGAGGGTGATGACGTGTGCTGGCACTTGCCCTGGGCACCCTCAGTCCTGCAGTTGGGTCATCTGGTTAGACACCTCAGGCCCCGGGAACCTTCATCTCCTGGGACAGTGTGCTTTCCAGTGATCTCCTTGACACAGTGGGCAAGGATGAGGTGGTGGTCCATTTGTCTGGGGACAATTTCTTATAAAATATCCCTTCAGACTGCACTGGTAACAAGCTCTGCCAGACTGACAGCTAACCCGAGCCTTTCCCTCATTGGAGCCCCTTGGATCTGCTTGCCTGAGGGTCATGACTAGGGCTGCAGCTTTTCTCTGGTCTCTCCCATTGCTATCAGCTTGTTCCTCCTGGTCTCTATTATAAAACAACCAGGTTGCCAAGTTCAGAAATGATTCTAGACTCTTTTCTGACCTATTTCTGCTTTTATTTCTCTTCCCACCCTCCAGGTTCAACTAGACCCCAGTCTCTATTGTTCCCCTCTCTGTGTCCATGTATTCTCATCATTTACTTCTTACTTATAAGTGAGAGCATCTGATGTTTGGTTTTCTATTTCTATATTAGTTTGCTTAGGATAATGGCCTCCAGCTCCATCAACATTCTTGCAATGAACATGATCTCCTTTTTATGGCTGCATAGTATTCCATGGTGTACATGAAACATATTTTCTTTATCCAGTCTATCATTGATAGATATTTACGTTGATTCCGTATCTTTGCTATTGTGAATAGTACTGAAAGGAACATACGTGTGCCTTTGTCTTTATAATGAAACACTTCATATTTCTTTGGGTATATACCCAGTAAGTGATTGCTAGTTCTGTTTTTAGCTCTTTGAGGAATTGGCACACTATTTTCCACAATGGTTGAACTAGTTTACAACCCCACCAACATCATACATTTTTCATAATAAAAAATGTAATGTATTCATAATTCAATTCTTTCCTTTTTAATTCCTATGCTACTTAATAAATCCTAACACATAATTAAATTATTCAAATGTTTTCTTATTTTCTTCTGGCAAATTTATACACATTAATGTTTTCACTTATTTCATTTCTGTTTTTATCTATAAGATATTCTGATATTGGAAAACAAGAATTCAACTTTTTCTCCACCCATACCTCTATTTTTTTTTCCAAGTATCCAAACACTTTGTTGAATAAATCAGCCTTTCTCTATTGATTTTAAGTTCATGTTTTATTATGTCAATAAGTTCATAATAAAATGAACTTGGAATTTTTTCCTATTTTATCTATTATTTTACCATTTAGAACTAAATTAAATTGCTTTAATGATTGTGTTTTACAATAAATTTTAATATTCATTGATCTTGTTTTGTCAGAATTTCTTTGATTTTGTGTGCATATTTTTCCATCTAA
This sequence comes from Aotus nancymaae, assembly GCF_030222135.1. Taxonomy (NCBI): domain Eukaryota; kingdom Metazoa; phylum Chordata; class Mammalia; order Primates; family Aotidae; genus Aotus; species Aotus nancymaae. The sequence continues at coordinate 77,672,586 of NW_026988425.1, forward strand.
ACTCTATATTCTTGTTAATGTTTTAAATAAGAAACAATTTATTTTACTCGACTGGAAGTCTTAACTTTATAGATAAATTTAAAGTAAATAATATCTTTATATTTACTCTTTATTTCAGAACCAGTTAACTGTTTGTTGTTATTGTTGTTATTTGAGATAGGGTCTTGCTCTGTTGTCCAGGCTGGAGTGCAAAGGCATGACCTCAGTTCATTGTAGCCTCAGTCTCCTAGGTTCAAGTGATTCTCATGCCTCAGCCTCCCAAGTAGCTAGAATTACAGATGTATGCCACCAAACCCACCAAATTTTTGTATTTTTAGTAAAGATGAGGTATCACCATGTTGGCCAGACTAGTCTCAAACACCTGACCTCAAGTGATCCACCCACTTTGGCCTCTCTAAGTGCTGAGATTGCAGGAATGAGCCACAGCACCTGGCCAGAACCAGTTAGCTTTTGCAGAAAGAAAGAAGAAAGGGAAGGAAGGAAGGAAGGAAGGAAGGAAGGAAGGAAGGAAGGAAGGAAAGAAGGAAGGAAGAGAGAGAGAAGGAAAGAAAGAAAGAAAGAAAGAAAGGAAGGAAGGAAGGAAGGAAGGAAGGAAGGAAGGAAGGAAGGAAGAGAGAAAGAAAGAAGAATGAAAGAAAAAAAGAAAGAAAAATAAAATTACCCAAAACTTAGTATCTTAGTATACCATTCAAATATATGGATTGGCAATGAGAGCTGAGTTCAGCTGGGTGGTGATATGGATCTCCCTTAGGGTTACCAGGTGCTTACCATCAGCTGACAAGATGTCCAGAAGCCAGAGATAGTGTGTTGGTTAAATTCATCATTAACTTGACTGAAATATGGTACTGACTAGTTTGGTCAAATATGAATCTCTAGTTGTTGCTATAAAGGTATTTTTTAGAAGTGATGGATATTTACAATAAATCAGTTGACACAGAGTAAAATTTACTTAATAATGTCAGTGGCTTCATTCAATCAGTTGAAGGCTGAAATAGAAAAAGGCAGACTTCCCAAAAGAAGAGGGAATTATACCAGGAAACAGCCTTTGGACATGAACTGTGACACTGGCCCTTCCCTGAGTCTCCAGCTTGCCAGCCTACCCTTCAGATGTAGGATTTCTCAGCCTCAATAATCACAAGTGCCTATTTCTTAAAATCTCTCTCTCTTCTCCTTCAAATTGATATACACACTTATGTACACTCACATATCTTATTGGTTCTGTTTCTCTGGAGAATCTTGATGCTAAACTTACTCTCTTTGGTATTTTGCCTTCTATAAATATAGAAGACTATTTATTTTATTCATTTTGTAGTTGCCTTTTAAACATTATGAACAGTAGCTATTGCATGACTTCTGCCAAAAGTGATGAATAAATCAATAAGCTGGCACTTTTGTACATGTCTGCAGTTGATTTCCCTGTCAATTTATGTTCATTGCATGTTATTTGCAACATATTTCTATGTGTATTGCAATTTTCCCAAGTATCTGTGTAAGTACTTTACAAAGTAATTTATCTTTTACATTTACATGCAGTCAATACTTATCCATCATTACTCATCTGGTGACATATTACTGCAGTTTCAGTGTTATTTGCAGGCTGTAGTTTTTCTACCAAATAAGCACATTAACACACCTTTTTATACACACAACATGTGTGCATATTTCCTTGTTGGGATCTCCCTTCTTTTTCAGCCCATAGACCCAGTGTTGCTGTTCCAAAAAAGGAGCTATTTCTTTGGTCATCTCTACGTTTGAGAAACGATTTTGTTGTTTAAAATGCATAAGGCCTGAGAGCCATGTATTTTTTTCTCAGAATCTTTCTAGTTCTAGTTCAATTTTCTGTGTGCTTTGAAGGCATCTTTCATAAAACGAAATTGAAATTATAGGTGTTTCCTATATTCCCACTGTCATTGAAAATGGAATTTTAAAATTTTCAGCTAACTTTTCAAGACAGAGATTTGGAGAAATAACTAGCCTAACATCTTTAGATGAGTAGAGAATATTAAAGTGTCTTTAAAGTCTTAACATTTGAAATGCTTAACAGAAAGAGAAAATATTATGGCACATGAATTACAGTGATAATTGTTTTGTGATCATTAAGTTTTAATAAGCTATATCATCCACAGATAAGAATATCAACCTGACTGATGATCATTTAAGATAGTGATAGTGATGATCATACTAACATAGACTCCCACATTAATGTCTCAATCAAAAATTTATACAAATAAAGTTTAAAACTTGCATAAATTTCAACAAAAAACAGACTTTAAGATTTGTGGTTAATGTTACCAATTTCATTATATTAAATGGATACTTAGCACTTTTACTTGGTATGTTTCTGCAATTCATAAAGTTTTGAAATGTGAGAACAGTAAGCTAAACAATTGAAATAGAGTATGTTTCCTTTACTTTTCTCAATTTGCTTTGACAAAAGCCTATAGTTTCAATAATTTTTCCATTTCCAATATAGTCTGTTATGTATTTCCTTCTTTGCTTTTATGTGCACAGCATGGTTTGGTATCAAATTAAGTTTCTTACAAAAACGTTGGTAGAAATTTCTTTGTGTTCTTTAAGATATTTAATTTTGTCCTATGGAAAATAGCCATTTTGTTTTTAATATTTGGCTTGGAAAAAATAAGTTGTCTGCATTGTGAAAGCAATGGTAAAAATTGTAGGTAAGTAATAAGAAAATATGAAACATAAGAAAGATGCTTAATTAGGAAACTTGGCTGGAAAACAGAGGAACTAAATCCATAGATAATATATAATTGGTTAGATTCTGATAATTATTTGCTTTTGATAAGGAGTGATTTCCTCTAATTTAACTATTAACAATCACATTCAGAATTTTTCTGAGGCAAGGAACTGTTTGCCAAATTGAAAACATCTGAATTAATTGTCTGAGTTCTATTTTCAGGGTTGTCAAATAATTTTATTCTTTTCAAAATCCAATCTTATGCCTTATTAATTTAGTATGAATTCTATGTGTCAAGAAAATGGATTAATAGATAGTACAGGCCGGGCGCTGTGCCTCACGCCTGTAATCCCAGCACTTTGGGAGGCCGAGGCGGGCGGATCACAAGGTCAAGAGATCCAGACCATCCTGGCCAACATGGTGAAACCCCGTCTCTACTAAAAAAATACAAAAATTAGCTGGGCATGGTGTTGCGTGCCTGTAGTCCCAGCTACTCGGGAGGCCAAGGCAGGAGAATTGCTTGAACCCAGGAGGAGGAGATTGCAGTGAACCAAGGTCATACCACTGCACTCCTGCCTGGCGCCTGGTGACAGACTGAGACTCTGTCTCAAAAAAAAAAAAAAAAAAAAATAGATAGATAGATAGATAGATAGATAGATAGATAGATAGTACAGGAGTTGCCATTTTGGTATTTAAGACTGAGTAAAACAAGAGGCTGGCAATGAAAATGATATTTTTAAAAATTTTGTGTATCCAGGTACAAAGCACATATTTATTATTTTTATTTTATTATTATCAAAAAGTAGAGATTGGTATAAATGCAGATGTAGTTGCAACCTTTGAATACTGAATTTTTAAAAAGTAAATTATTTTTAAAATACTGATTTGTTTTTAATACTGAATTTTTTAAAAGTTATTTCTTTATAGTGTAACCAGAAAAGAAATAAGAATGGAAAGGACAGTCAATAGACTTATGCTAACTTAGAAGTACTCTAAAAGCTTTTTCTGCTTGTTGAGAATGTTACCCAGTCTCCAAATAGTGAAGGCACAATGAACAGTAACGGGAGAGTATTTTGGCATGAGAAGAATAGCAGCCATGAGAAAGGTACAGGATTTTGCTCATTAATAGTGTAATCATATTTTTAAAGTAAATATAGTGGTGTTAGGAAGATCACATCAAGTATCCAAAAACAGAAGCTCTTCCTGTGGTCTTTTATCAATTGCTTTAGCATTACCAGGTGTCTTCTTTGGAACCACTCAGCTTGCATTACAGATAACTCAATAAAATGAATATAATGACTGAGACATATCCGAGAGTGAGTAATTTATAAAGGAAAGAGGTTTAATTAACTCACAGTTCCACATGGCTGAGGAGGCCTCATAATCACGGCTGAAGGCAAATGAGGAGCAAAGTCACATCTTACATGGCATGAGGCAAGAGAACTTGTGCAGGAGAACTCCCCTTTATAAAACTATCAGGTCTCCTGAGACTTATTCACTACCAGAGAACAGTATGGGGGAAAACCACTCCTATGATTTATTTATCTCCACCTGACCCCACCCTTGACACATGGAGATTATTATAGTTCACGGTAAGATTTGCATGGGGACACAGCCAAACCATATCACCTGCTTATGTCTTCACGACTAACTACTATAACCTTAATAGCATTCAAAGTTTTATATATCTAATTGCTTTAGTGTTTCCTACATAGTAGACAGCTTTGCAGTGTCTTAACTGAATTTTTATTAAGAAGACTATTTGCTAATATTATATTCATATGTTTTATGGTGTTGTCTATCTAGACTTCTCTTGGTTTTGCCAGCATACAGTTAATGAGAATCAGCGCACTAATAATCTGAACTTTTATGTCACCATTACAATGCTCATCTCTCTATCATTTAAATTTGTTAATGATTATCTTATTTCTAAGTACATCTGTTGCTCTTGTCATGTAAGAAACAATCTAGTTCACATGCATGCCTTTTAATTAGCTAAAATTAGATTCCAAACTAAGCACATTACATCACTTTGATTAAGGAGTTTCTAATATGTATCTCATGTGTTCATCAATATAGAAAATAAAATTACAATATCTTGGTGAGTGGAAATGAGGCACATTCTGAAATTTATGTACTCATTATGTTTCTTAAAACTCATTTGGAAAACTTGTAAATTGCAATGAGATGTGTTTTTTACCGGTCAACCCATAAAGAAGCAAACAGTGATTTTCGCTTTAGAATGCCAAGAACCTGGTGTCTGGCAGACAGTCTTTCAATATTTTTGCTAAATGCTGTAAATATCCAAAGGACTTAGTAATAGCTTTTGATTTTTTGGCATCTTATCATTGTGCATTTTATTAAATAAGTAATACGTTACAACAATGCTGAAATTTTGTTCAATATCTATTCCATTCTCAAGAAGGTAACTTCTCCCATACAAAAAGAAAAAAACAAAACAAAACAAAATTAATCAGAAATGTATTGAATACTTCTTAATTTAGAGGTGTTCTTTAATTTCTTTGATTCATTTTTCACATATTTATTGGTTTCTTAAAAAGACTATGTATTAGGATTGCAATCAAAGTATAAAATTGCATTATAATGAAGGCTTTCTTTTTAAGAGAACTCCTTTGGCATTCTAATAAAACCTTTTTCATTATCATTCAAGCTAGTCTGCTTTCTATTATATTTTGTTTCATAGTTCTAATGTAAAAATTAAAATGAAAAGGTATTACCTTATGCCATAGGTCCAAACTTTTGACATTGAGTGACAGAAACATTACCCATCTTGATAAATGTGTATGAAAGCATTTCTAATTGAAATTAGATGCAACTTCTAAACTACTATGAAAATAATGTGTTTTCTTTAGAAATCAACATATGCTTAGTATTTTTCTGTAATTTAACAATATTAAGGGTGAATAATCCCTTTATTTTCTACGCTTATTTTTGATAATTTCAATAATGTAGTTGTATTTGTAAGGATTATGCATCTACAAATTCCCCCTTTAAAAAACAGTTCTTCTGTATTTGGCATATTTTGTCTTTTCCTTAATATATAAGTATTTTACTTTTCCTTTTAAAAAATAGAATATTCCCTTTTTGTTGTTCTCATTTAACAAACACTTATGAATATTCAAATATGCTGATTCCATTTTTTGCCTTCACTTCTTTGCCTAGAACTTGTTTAAAATAAGCAATTCCTTGGTAACTTCTTGAAAACATTAATCATTTTCATTGGCCTTATTTTAGTAGATTCTCTTAAAATATCTCTTCTACACAGGGAAATGTAAAAAAAAAAAAGATAATATTTAAGCAGTTATGGAAGAAATAATTTTAGATTTATCACATAATTTATACAGAAAAATTAAATATAGAAAGCTGAAAAGTAGAAAAATAGAAAACTCAAAAGTAGAAAAATGTCACCCACATTCTCAATATCCAGGGATTACCTTTTTGCATTTATGCATCTCTGTCTAGAATTTTATTTGGAAGATACATAGGTCTTTTCATAAGTTCATTGCAAAGGGTATTGTTTTTGTCTTTGTATTAATTAAGCTGTCATTAATAATTAATGTGGATATACCTGTTTATTTGGTCTGAATAACATTTTCTTGGACTTCTTCCAAATCCTGTAGATGTTCCTTTCTGTCTCTTATGAATGCCTTACCTTCTTTATAGGATGCTTTAACATAAGAGTTTCCCAGATCTGGAATCTTGGCATTGTTCTCTCAAAAATCTGTGCCATTTCCGTGCCTTTAGTCAGAATCCAAATTCTCCATCTCTACATCTGACTCCATTTTTTTCTGATATGGTAATGTTAAAATGCCTTCTGGCTACCACGTTTACTTGAAATCAGGGTGTTATGTTTTGCTTGTTTGATTATCAGGGTTTTTTTTTTGTAATATTTCACTATTTGTTTTATTGGAAGTGTTCGTCACACTACGTTTTCATTTAGCCAATTTACTGACTTTCTTCAAGCCTGAGCATTGAGGTCACTTTTTTTAGAGAGCACTTTGATTATTTTCTAATTGTACCCATCTCATTGCCTTTCCCCCCACCCCATACTCTTATCTAGCTTAAAACTATGATATATAATTTCATAGTGCCACTTTTATACAAGACTGTAGACTCAGTGAAGGCTGACAGTATATTTGACTTACTAACCTTCATACTTGCAGAACCTAGGACAGTGCATAACATGTCCAGTGTTTAATAATATTTTATAATTTTAAGTTATTTTCAGATAAGTATGCATGAGAAAAACAAGGAAAACACCTAAGGAAGGTAGGTCATCTATTCCATATGGTTTGGTATAAATGTAATTGAGTTCTCAAATTCTAAACATAAATAAATTATTTTTCTGACTGTGATGAGATATTATCCTGACTTGAAAGCTGTTTAACAATCATGTTTTGTAATTAATATAACTGTAGCTGTGTTATATATTTAAATAAATGTATACTTGATATTAATATTTACCAATATAATAGATGAGATCTCTATATGGGCTCCTTGTATGCATTATTTAATGGTTCAAAATTTTATTGTGTTTATAAGTAAAAGTAGTATAGGTTGATGCAAATGCATTCTTTCTGATTAATTGCCATCATTCTCTTTGTATAATACAGTTTAAAATAGCAATAAAGTTTAAATTACTAAGTATTTAGGCTACTGAAATGTCAATCTTGACTTTTGTAAACTTCTTTCCTTTGTCTGAAATTAAGAACTCTGAGAGTAATCTTAGGCAATGTGTCCAATAGAGCTCTCAAATAGTCCAACCAGCATGTAGTGCTTTCATTAACTCTACCAAATATTAACAAGAATTGTTTTTCTAAATAAAATACAGAAGACTACACCTCATCCCCAACTCTATCAAATATCAAAGAATATCTAATATATTAATTTTTTTATCATACTGCATATCTGTCTTTGTATCTGATTTCAAATGATTAAAATTTATGAACCTAAAGTAAAATTATTTCACAGTGTTTTTACCTGACAGGCATCAATTGTGTTGAAAATATTCTACAATTTAAGCTAATGCAAAAAGTGTAAAAAGTTTCAATTACATCAGACGCTTAGAAAAATAACTTTCTACCAAATGACATTTTTGGCTATTTGTGCTTAAGAGGAAACATGTGACTTCTTATACTTGATGCAACATGAAACCAAGATTCATATATCATTTCATATCATCCAGTAACAGTTATTACAAGGTTGGCAATCAATTTTATTTTGTATTAATTTAGTAATTTGGCTTTTCATAGTACGGATTTTCTGAACATTTGATTTACATTTGAACTACTATTTATTCTGTGGCAACATTTCAGTTTGAGATAAATTTCAAATTTTATCAATGTAAAATTGTGCAAATAGAACTTTGATAAAAATATATTAATCAAACTTAATTTTACCACTTTTTTATTCTAGACTCAGAAGAAAAATGACTGTCCACTTCAGCTAGAAAAATAATAATATGAACTAAGCAATTTGAACCAACTGAAGGAAATATAATGCTAGTGTAAGAAGGATTTTGTGTTATACAAACAGTGTATAAATATCACATGTATGGTACTGTGCTATAACCAAGTGAGTTGTAAGGAAAGCGCCACACTCTGAGTTTCAATTGTGAGTCCTTTATTGCTGGTGACCAAGAGACAGCTAATGCTCAAAATTCTCTTGGCCCTTAGGAAGTGGCTTGATTCCTTTTTCTACCTTGTTTAAGAAAGGGGAGGGAGGGTGAGCCTAGCTGAAGCAGAATTTACAGAAGCAGAACAAGCAAGTTAAATAAGGAGGCTGGTAACCAGGAGGCAGAAGGTTCCCATGATTGTTGATTACTAAGGGGGGTATTTGGTACTTGTCATACAATCAATCAAGGTGGGTATTCACAATAACAAGTGGGCTTGGCAAGCAGGATATGGTTACAACAGTTATATGTTTCTATAGTTCTACGTACAGCATGATCCAACACTGGAACATGACCCAGATAGGCACTCAAAGGAGAAACAGCGGGAGGGGTGAGGCGGAGGTTAACACGGAGTCTGCCTGACTCTCAGCAAGATGGAGTCTGTCTGGCTAATGCAGAGTAGGTTAGCACAACTGAAACTAATACCTCTACTTGAAAGAAAAAAGATTTAGTTGTGTCTAAAATTGCCTTTGAATAGGTTATGGGATGGTAGAGAAATTTTTACACAGAAAAACAATGAAATTCCAGGAAGGGAGAAAAAAGTGGGCTAAGGCTAAAGTTAGAAGATATGCCCAGTGAGGACCTGGGATTTAAAAAACAAAGTGACTGTTATAAAATTAGTCTTTAAGAAATTAATGAAAGAAAAGTTGGGCACTGTTTGCTCAACAGCTATTAAAAGCTGTTGAGAATGTTTGTAAAACATTTAATGTCAATATTAAATAATAATAGATGATATGTCTAAGAGATGTTCGGAAAACAAAGATGTGTGGCTATATTAGTCAGCATTTGTGCATCTTTGATTTGAGATGAAATGGGAATGATGTCAATGGGAGCAAGAACTAATTACTGGAAAACATAAAACCACTAAAGTTTAGGCATGCCATCCAAATACATTCGTGTGAGACTAAAAAGAGGACCCAAACATAAACTTAGGTCCTGTGTATGTTACTGATGGACTCATGACTACCAGAAATAAATGACACATACAATAGGGGGACTTTAAGGCAGAAAATAAAAGATGAGCTCAGTGATAGATATGTTGTTTATGATAATATATACTCGAAGTCCTTTAAAATTCAGATCAAATACATTATTTGGATACAAACAACATACCTATGCTTATTACACATGTTTAATATTTCCAGTAAATATAACAGAAGCATAAGTTACTATTTAAATAGTGATGGTTTCATTTCTGAAATTTGGGATAGTGGTCAATGGTAGACAGATTCTTTTGAATAGAAAAGTGCATAATTAATATCTTTTATTATGCAAAATTGTGATGTATGATAGATTAAAAAGCATTTGTTGTTTGAGTGAAGGAATTTTTGAAGAGAAAGAGAGAACATGGAGATGTTACAACAGTCAGTCCACAGAGAAATTTTCTGCCACAAAGTGACAAAATTCCTCATATTAAATGTCTAGTATTCCATTTTAATTGGTTTCCTTTCATGTATTTTCCTAGAATTACTAGCCCTCCTTTGTTCTCCCACACTAAACTAAAATCTTTCCAGAGTTTGTTAGTGAGAGAAATAGGAAAAGACATCTTCAAAATTGCTGATAAAGGATACATAGAGAAATACTCATAAGTACCAGAAATGTTCTTGTTTATTTCTCTTTCTTTGAGTTTACTGTTGAATCCAAATTACATAATAAATGTAGCCCCAGGATAGAGATTTCTGTGGCCAAACAATTATATATTCATATATTCCTGATATCCTATTGCTCAAGATGATGATTTTCCATTGCATTTAAATGATATAACTGGATGCCATCCAATTCATGTACTTTATTCATTCATATGTAAGGTTTACTCTGACCCAGATCCTGCTCTAAGCACTTTACAGCTAAGTCATTGAAATCTCCTAGCAGCACTATGAGATAGATACTACATTATCACCACTTTCAGCCTAAGTTATGAAACTGAGGGAGATGCAGTAATATTCCTGAGTCACACAGCTGGCCAGAGGGAGAAACTTCTATCTCCTGAAGCTGTTCTCCTAGCTACCACATCATGCTATCTCAATGCCTTTAGAAATTAAAGTGTGCCCGTCATCCTAAAGGAGACATTCTTAACACTTCCCTGCCTACCTTGAAAACAGTGCAAAAAAATTTTCAGTGAAGTATGAATTGAGGTCTATTCTATTGTGGAATTTTGTATTTTTCACGAAGAGTCATAATCTACATAATTTTGATAATTTACTTTGGATTACTTTTATTGAAATAAGGCTAAGTAGGCACAGGTAATAAACTCATTAGTCCCTGTTCATTGGTGTGAAAGATTTGTCCCTGAAATCTATTAAATGCCACAATTTTAGCTTTGTGATGCTTTAAGTTAAAAAGAAAAGTGACAGTTGTACTATTGAAACTAAAACATGCTTATAAAGAATAGGAGTCAGGTTGATAAAACAACATGATCAAAACTTTATGGAAGCTTAAATTTAAAATGGAAGATAAGAAAGTCAACCATCTCAATAAATCTTAGGATTCTTCAAGAAAATGAGAAAGATTTTAGATTCTGTTAGCCTTGATGTGAAAGAAATGAGTATAGTGACTATGTCAGGTAATGGGCAAAAATGAAAAGAGATTAAACATACTCTAATCTTCTTCCTCCCTAAAAATTTTCATCAGATTAGGACTGAGCTGGAGAGCAAAGACATGTAATTGGATAGTAAATCAATGTTTTAACATTGACAGGATCAGTTTCTATTATTGTCTGAAAAGTGACATTCTGAAGAATTGAAAGTTACAAGAGGCACTGAAGACTATTTCTAGGACTGCAATCAAGGGTGGGAAAATAAGATCTGACAGAAATGTTATAAAAATAGTTGTTGCAAAATAACAACAGCAATAATATTTTGCTTCTTTCTTTTCAGTTTATTAAACAAACTTATTGTATTCATGTCAGAGGTCTTCACAGCAGCTCTTCTCATCACAAGCTGGGAAGCCTAGGAGGATAAAATGGTTCCATAGGCCAGGCCAGTGCCTTGATGTTTTGTGTAGTCTCAAGACTTGGTGCCTCATGTCCAAGCACTGGCTAAAAGAAGCCAATGTAGAGCTCAGACTGTAGCTACAGAGGGTGCAAGCCCCAAGCCTTGGTGACTTATGTGTGGCATTGAGCCTGTGGGTGCACAGAAGAACTGAGATTTGGGAACTTCCATCTAGATTTCCCAGGATGTATGGAAAAGCCTGGATATGCAGACAAAGTTGTGCTGCAGGGAAGGAGCCTTCATGGGGAATCTCTGCTAGGACAGTGCAGAAGGGAAATCTGAGGTTAGGGTCCCCACACAGAGTCCCCTCTGGGGCACTACCTAGTGGAACTGTGAGAAGAGGGCAACATAGCACAACCCCATCTCTACAAAAAATTCAAAAATTTACCAGAGCATGGTTGTGTTCACCTGTTGTCCCAGATACTCAGGAGGCTGAGGTGGGAGGATCACTTGAGGTGAGGAAGCAGGTTTCAGTGAGCCAAGATGGTGCCACTGCACTTTAGCCTGTACAATAGAGCAGGACTATCTCAAAATAAAAAAAAAAAGAAAGTGATTTAAGTCAAAGTTTTATACATTTTTATTCACATTAAAATTTATTATCAGTTAATCAAAGTGGGTTTTTTTTTCTTATATACATATGTATTTTTAAAAGTTGATACCACATACAATTGCAGGAATCTCAGGAATGAGTTTTTACTCATGTCTTCAACTCTAATTTATTACTACATGTATCATTCTTGTTGGAGATATTAAATAAAAATGGTTTCATATAGAAATATTGTATATATGTGTATATAGTTTCTAATATTCTCCAATAAAAGGATTAATAGCTAATTTTAAGTCTAGGGCAAGAAATATACAGGATGGTCTTGGAGCTTAAAGTTATTTCAGAAAGTAAGAAAGTGCTGTAACACACACACACACAAACACACACACACACACACAATGATTGGCTATGTCAAAAGAATGTAGGAACCAGCAAAAAGGGTTTTCAATGGCCAGAGCAGAAACAATTTGAATAACAAAGTAAAGTAGTATTGTATTATAACTTACAGAATAAATATTAATGTGTGCTAATATTGCTACAAATGGATGATTAAATAGGTAAATCAATGAGGAAGAAGATACTATTCCCATATAAAGTGTAATTTCAAAGTGTTTATGTAGATATTCTTAAGGAGCTAGAGCTTCACTCCCTTCTATTTAAGTATAGGTTGTGTATAGTATCTTCCTTCGAAAGATTACAGTATGGAAAAGAGGGGGGAAAAAGTATAACATTGCAGTATAGAAAATTGTCAAACATGACCACAGCCAGGAACTCAAGGTCACCATCAATAGTGATGTCATTGCTCGTGTGTTTTCTGTATATGATGTAATGCCAATGGTACTTCTGCGTTCTTTCTTCAAAAAAACTCATTACATCCCACAAATTCTAATTCAGTGACAGTCCACAAAGTTAAGGTAATCAAAGGCAATGAAAGTCTGAGAAAATTTTACAACCAAGTCTAAAAACATAAATAAAGAGTTGTCTTTAGTCAGTGATAATGTATCAATATCAGTTCATTAATTGTGACTATTGTAATATACTAATATAAGGCACTAATAGGAGAAACTAGGTGTGGGATATAGTAGAGGCTATTGTAACTTTTTTGTAAATCAAAACTGTTCTAAAATTAAAAGTTTATTAACTACATACACATCAAGTGTGGTATAAGATCTGAAATTGAGATGAAATAGTAATGTACTTTCTTGACCTCTGAAGCTAGAAGGGTCTCAACTGGCCTAACCACACATTTTATTGCATATGATGCTCGCATAAATATTTTCCCCTTGTCCTTATCATGAGGACCAGCCACAGTGCCTGCTTATCCCTGAGTAATGGGATTCAGTACTGTATCAGCAGGCCATAGTGTTATTCAAACAAGATAATCATATCCTTATCTGGAACTCAGATGGGCTCACCTGGCTCACCTCAATTTCTTATTACTATAAAGTTTAGCTCCCACAGGGCTCCTTGTTCATTCTGCTCCAAAATGAAACCCCCATGTGGCCCTGTGTGACCTGTGGTGTCCTCTATTCCCGGGCTGAATGTGTATGTGACTAATAAACTGCTGGCAATCTTATCCCTCCAGTGTCAGGGTTTGTGTGTTCCACCATGTCCATAATCCTAAGATGGAAATTCTTCCCTCAACAATGAGATGAAGGGAAGGGACAAATCCAAGTGAAAGTGGCAAACCTGAACTATCCCACTACATCTATTTTGCAACTGTTTTCAATTTCTTAACTACCCAAGATATGACTCTACTAATCTCCCTCTTTTTCTTGCTACTACTTGGTTTCTAAATACAACTCCTCTTTTCTCACTCTATTTATTAGATGCTGTTTTTTTCTCCATTTATAAAATCTAGAATCCTAAGGAATTTATGGATGCTGGGTAATGGCTCTACCACCACATGTAACTACCCTGAGATGTTCTTTTTTATAGCTTCTCTTCAAGAACACTGCTTCAATTTGCCTCTTGAAAACTTGTGATTATGGCTTAGGCACATCTGGTGAAAGCACAAATACTTCATACAACTGCATCTCAAAAATATGTGTATTCAAAATTACAAATATAGGGTTTGCAGTAAAACCTACCATTTCATGTGCATTATGTTGATTTAGATGTATTTTAAAAAAGAAAAGATTTGTTTAGAGAGTGCTTATCAGAAGTCACCAGTCACTATCACATGTTATCTGTGAGATTAAATAGATGAGGATTTGAGATTGAAACTTTGAAATAGCCAGTGATTAAAATAAAATAAACAAAATAGGTTTGCTAAAGAGTAGAGGCTCATCTGAGATTTGATGAGAACACTCTTTTTGAAATACTATTTAGTCTTATCTAAAACCATCCAGATTTTAACTTTATTTTCAGGACTCATTTTCAGTCATTACTCTATCATAAAATAACCAGGTCATATTTTTTCTATCTTCTATTCAATTTATTCAAATAACGCTATTAGTCAGAATTTTTTAAAGAGTGATATTTTCTACCCTATATCAGAAGCTCTGGTAGGTTAAGGATTATTTCATAAACTTTTTTTTTTTAACATTTTTGGCCCCACCCAAGACATCAGTTTATTGACTTCTCCATCTGTTTCACTATCCCTACTATTTCTTCCTTCCTCACAACCAGCTTTGACTCTGCATTCTTTCATTGCAATCTTATCTTCACAGTTATTTCAGCAACACTGTCTCTCTTTCTGTGATACTTAACTGGAAAAAATCTCAACTCAGGCTAAGGTAAATGATATGGTTTGACTTTATCCCCACCCAGATCTCATCATGAATTGTAGATCCTGTATTTCTCATGTGTCATGAGAGGGAGTCAGTGGGAGGCAATTGAATCATGGGGGTGGGTCTTTCCCATGCTGTTCTCATGATAGTAAATAAGTCTCACAATATCTGATGGTTTTACAAGGTAGAATTCTCCTGTACACTCTCTCTAGCCTCCCACCATGTAAGATGTGACTTTACTTCTCATTTGCCTTGCACCATGATTATAAGGCCTCCCCAGCCATGTGGAAGTGTGAGTCAATTAAATCTCTTTCCTTTATAAATTACTCACTGTCAGGCATGTCTTTATTAGCAGCATGAGAAACAACTAATACAGTAAATATGATAAAAACACATGTGCAGGCATGTGTACATGAGCACACATGCAAACACCTTTACCACTGCCACATTAAATTTAGGATCATGAAAATCAAGTGAAATTTTAATGATGACAAGAATTCTACATTTTCTTAGAATCCCAGTGCTTCCCAACTTTCTCAGTCAGAATAGTCTAGGTAATGCTGTGTTAACAAGCAACTCCTAAACTTTAGTGTAAGGATACAAAACAAAAATAAAAACAATGGCTTACCTTACTTCTTACCCACTCAAAATCTCTGGCAAGACTGGGAAACTTTCTCTGACAGCTTTTCATGTAAGTGGTGACTAGCATTAACCCTTACAACATCTTATAATTCCATGATTGCTGGGTCAGGAAGAGAGTTCTCTGGGAGAACAATTGTTCATCAATTGATTGCCTGAGATAGATGTCCCAGAAAAGTGAAATACATTTAAAGGGACAAATTGAGTCAAACAATGACAACTAAACTCAAAGTAGAAGAAAACTGAAATCACTGCAAAATACAGATGTCATATTTCACAAATACAGGATGCTGACTTAAATTGAAATTTCAGATAAAAATGAATAGTAATATAATTGTGTGTGATGCAATATTTGGAAAAATATTTTTACAAAAATACTGAGCACTGTCTCTAATGTAATTGGGTGTTCTGTGTATTATCTGGCAACCCTATATTCAAGTATACAGAGAACTGAAAGTATTGGTGAACAGTACTAAGTATACTACTCCAAAATTTTCATATAGTGACCTTTTTTTATATTATACTGTAAGTACTAGGATACATGTGCAGAACATGCAGGCTTGTTACACAGATATACAAATGCCATCATGTTTTGCTGCACCAATCAACCTGTCAGCTATAGGTGTCTCCTAATGCTGTCCCTCCCCTAGTCCCTCCCTGTGTCCATGTGTTCTCATTGCTCAACTCCCAGTTATGAGTGAGAGCATGCAGTGTTTGGTTTTCTATTCCTATATTCCTGTTTTAGTTTGCTGAGAATGATGGTTTCCAGATTTATCCATGTCCCTGCAAAGGAAATGAACTCATCCTTTTTTTATGGCTGCATAGTATTCCATAGTATATATGTGCCACATTTTCTTTATCCAGTCTATCATTGATGGGCATTTGTGTTGGTTCCAAGCCTTTGCTATTGTGAACAGTGCTGCAGTGAACATATGTGTGCATGTGTCTTTATAATAGAATGATTTATAATCCTTTGGGTATATATCCAGTGATGGGATTACTGGGTCAAATGATATTTCTGATTCTAGATCCTTGAGGAATCACCCTACTGTCTTCCACAATAGTAGAACTAATTTACACTGCCACTAATAGTGTAAAGGCATTTCTATTTCTCCACATTCTCTCCATCATGTGTTATTTCCTGACTTTTTAATGATCACCATTCTAACTGGCATGAGATGGTATCTCATTGTAGTTTTGATTTCCATTTTTCTAATGACCAGTGATGATGAGCTTTTTTCATATGTTTTTTGGTCACATAAATGTCTTCTTTTGAGAAATGTCTATTCATATCATTTGGCCACTTTTTGATGGGGTTGTTTTTCTCTTGTACATTTATTTAAGTTCCTTGTAGATTCTGGATATTAGCCCTTTGTCAGATGAACAGATTGCAAAATTTTTCTCCATGCTGTGGGTTGCCTGTTCACTCTGATGATAGTTTCTTTTGCTGTGCAGAAGCCCTTCAGTTTAATTAGATCTTCTTTGTTAATTTTGGCTTTGTTGTCATTGCTTTTGGTGTTTGAAGTTCCAAAGTCTTTGCCCAAGCCTATGTCCTGAATGGTATTGCCTAGGCTTTCTTCTAGCATTTTTATGGTGTTAGGTCTTACATTTAAGTTTTTAATCCATCTTTAGTTAATTTTTGTATAAAGTGTAAGGAAAGGTTCTGGTTTCAGTTTTCTACATATCGCTAGCCAGTTTTCCCAACACCATTTATTAAATAAGGAATTATTTCCCCATTACTTGTTTTTGTCAAGTTTGCCAAAGATCAGAAGGTTATAGATGTGTGGTGTTATTTCCAAGGTCTCTGTTCAGTTCCATTGTTCTATATACCTGTTTTTGTACCAGTACTATGCTGTTTGGGTTACTGTGGCCTTGTAGTATAGTTTGAAGTCAGGTAGCCTGATGTCTACAGCTTTGGTCTTTTTGCTTAGGATTGTCTTGGCTATCTGGGCTTTTTTTTGGTTCCATATGAAATTTAAAATAATTTTTTTTCCTAATTCTCTGAAGAAAGTCAGTGGTAGCTTGATGGGTATAGCATTAAATCTATAAATTACTTTGGGAAGTATGGCCATTTTCATGATATTGATTCTTCCTATCCATGAGAATGCAATGTTTTTCCATTTGTTTGTGTTCTCTCTTATTTCCTTGAACAGTGGTTTGTAGTCCTTTTTGAAGAAGTCCTTCACATCCCTTGTAAATTGTATTCCTAGGTATTTATTTAATTTTCTTTGTAGCACTTGTGAATAGGATTTCTCTCATGATTTGGCTCTGTGTTTGTCTGTTATTGGTGTATAAGAATGTTAGTGATTTTTGCCAATTAATTTTGTATCCTGAGACTTTGCTGAAATTGCTTAACAGCTTTAGGAGATTTTGGGCTGAGGTGACGAGGATTTCTAAATATACAGTCATGTCATGTGCAGATAGAGACAATTTGACTTCCTCTCTGCCTATTTGAATACCTATATTTATTTTTCTTGCCTGATTGCCCTTGCCAGAACTTACAATACTATGTTGAATAAGAGTGGTGAGACAGGGCATCCTTGTCTTGTGCCAGTTTTCAAAGGGAATGCTTCCAGCTTTATCTAGTTTATTGAGAGTTTTTAGTATGAAGTGGTGTTGAATTTTATTGAAGGCCTTTTCTGCCTCTATTGAGATAATCATGTAGTTCTTGTCATTGTTCATGTTGTAGATTACATTTATTGATTTACATGTGTTGAACCACTCTTGCATCCCAGGGATGAAGCTGACTTGATCATAGTGTTTCACTCCCCTGGAAAGGGGGCTGAAGCCAGAGAGCCAAGTGGTCTATCTCAGCAGATTCCAACCCAACAGACGCCAGCAAGCTAAGATACACTGGCTTGAAATTCTCACTGCTGGCACAGTGAAAAAAGCCTCCAAGGTATATGGGACTGTGTGAGAAAACCAAACCTATGTTTGATTGGTGTCCCTGAAAATGATGAGGAGGATGGAACCAAATTGGAAAACGCTCTTCAGGATATTATCCAAGAGAACTTCCCCAATCTAGCAAGACAGGCTAACATTTAAATTCAGTAAATAAAACAAACACCACAGAGATGCTCCTTGAGAAGAGCAACTCCAAGACACATAATCGGCAAATTCACCAAGGTTGAAATGAGAGAAAAAAATGTTAATGACAGCCAGAGAGAAAGGTCAGGTTAGCCACAAAGGGAAGCCCTTCATATTAATAGTGGATCTCTCTGCAGAAACTCTACAAGCCGAAAGGCAATGGGTGGCAATATTCAACAATTTTAAAGAAAAGAATTTTCAACCGAGAATTTCATATGCAGCCAAATTAAGCTTCATAAGTAATGGAGAAATAAAATCTTTTACAGACAAGCAAATACTCAGAGATTTTGTCACCACCAGGACTGCCTTACAAGACCTCCTGAAGGAAGCACTAAATATAGAATGGAAAAACTGGTACTATCCACTGAAAAAACATGAAATTGTAAAGACCATTGACACTATGAAGAAACTGCATCAACTAATAGGCAAAATAACCAGCTAGCATCAAAATGGAAGGATCAAATTCATCCATAACAATATTGACCTTAAATGTAAATAGGCTAAATGCCCCAATTAAAAGACACAGAATGAGAAATTTGATAAAGAGGCAAGATGCATAGGTGTGCTGTATTCAGGATACCCATCTCACGTGCAAAGACACATGAAGGCTCAAAATAAAGGGATGAAGAAAGATTTACTAAGCAAATGGAAAGCAAAAAAAAGCAGGGGTTGCAATCCTAGTATATAATAAAACAAACTTTAAACCAATAAAGCTAAAAAAAGGCAAAGAAAGGCATCCCATAATGGTAAAGGGATCAATGCAACAAGAAGACCTAACTATCCTAAATGTATATGCACCCAATACAGGAGCACCCAGATTCATAAAGCAAGTTCTTAGAGACTTACAAAGAGACTTAGACTCTCACACAATAATAGTAGGAGACAGATAAATGAGACACCTCTGTCATTATTAGGCAGATAAATGAGACAGAAAATTAACAAGGTATTCAGGAATTTAACTCAGGTCTAAATCAACTGGACCTAATAGACATCTATAGAACTTCTCCAAGCCAAATCAACAGAATACACATTCTTCTTAGCACCACGTCACACTTATTTCTAAAATCAACCACATAGTTGGAAGGAAAACACTCATCAGCAAATGCAAAAGAAAGAAAATCATAACAGTCTCTCAGACCAATCAAATTAGAAAAATCGCACAACCACAGGGCAACAGAACAACCTGCTTCTGAATGATTACTGGGCAAATAACAAAATAAGGCAGAAATAAAT
Source organism: Aotus nancymaae (assembly GCF_030222135.1). Classification (NCBI taxonomy): domain Eukaryota; kingdom Metazoa; phylum Chordata; class Mammalia; order Primates; family Aotidae; genus Aotus; species Aotus nancymaae. Next base: position 77,692,204 of record NW_026988425.1, read on the forward strand.
AAGTTCTTTGAAACCAATGAGAACAAAGGTAGAAAGTACCAGAATTCTGGGACACAGCTAAAGCAGTGCTTAGAGGGAAATTTATAGCATTAAATACCCACAGGAGAAAATGGGAAAGATCTAAAATCAACACCCTAACATCACAATTAAGAGAACTAGAGAAGCAAGAGCAAATTTAAAAGCTAGCATAAGATGAGAAATAACTAAGATCAGAGCAGAACTGAAGAAGATAGACATGAAAAACCCTTCAAAAAAATCAATGACTCTAGGAGCTGTCTTTTTTTTTAAAGATCAACGAAATAGATAAACCCCCAGCCAAACTAATAAAGAAGAAAATAAAGAAGAATCAAATATACAGAATAAAAAATGATAAATGGGTATCACCACTGATCCCACAGAAATACAAACTATCATCAGAGAATACCATAAACACCTCTACACAAATAAACTAGAAAATCTAGAAGAAATGGATAAATTCCTGGACACATACTCCCTCCCAAGACTAAACGAGGAAGAAGTTGAATAACCGAATAGACCAATAACAAGTTCTGAAATTGAGGCAGTAATTAATAGCCCACCAACCAAAAAAAGCCTAGGACCAGACGGATTCACAGCCTAATTCTATCAGAGGTACAAAGAGGAGGTGGTACCATGCCTTCTGAGACTATTCAAAACAATACTAAAAGAGGGACACCTCCCTAACTCATTGTATGAGTTCAGCATCATCCTGATACCAAAACCTGGCAGAGACAAACACACAAAAAGAAAATTTCAGGCCAATATCCCTGATGCACATCTATGCAAAAATCCTCAATAAAATACTTGCAAACCCATGTTTTTTTTTTTAAGTTACAGTATTCATGCTCTTTTGAAACCCCAGTTGAACCAGTTCAGGGTAATTTTATTGCATGACTGCATAGCACTTAGTTATCTACGTAAAATTGAGGAATATTTTTCTGATACCTACAATGTTGTTGTTAATGCAGATAATGAACCTCAACGTGGCTAAGTTTAATAAATAATTGACTATCTTCTACATAACCAAAATAATGATAAGCTTAAAATCTCTAATTCTGAGTGCCCATAATTTATTTTTTTTAATTTTAATCTAGACTGACAACCACTGGGCTAAACAGATCTTCAAATATGTTCTTTTGTATACTCCCAAGTTATAGTATTCTCAGCTTCAAGTGTCTTTTTGATTTTTTGTTTTTGTTTTTGTTTTTTTTGCCAGGACTAAATAAGCACTTTAGGAGTCCATTGACAGAATTTAGCCTAGAAACATGAGTGACTCCAGGGATTACTGTGCGTCCTCCAGTGTAGTCCCAAAGAACATAGCTCAGCATTGTGTGTACAATGCAAACACCTTAATTGCTTGGTGGAAGAATGACAAAAGGTAAAATATACCTACATAACTTTCATTCATCAATGCCTTCCTTAGAGAGCCAATTCTGTAGGTAGGCCTTTTATCATGAGTAATTGAGTGAAATAATGACTTCCAGAAAATTTATTTACATTCAAATGTGATGCTTGAAATGGAAAAAAAAAAAACTTTCATGCATGATTCAGTCATCCATATTTAGTATGTTTAATAAAAAATCTGGATGCCCTATCTTCCTTTCAAAACTTCAACATTTGACAGTTTTGATCATGTTACTGAAAGAAGACAGCAAAACAAATACTTGAAAAACTCTATTTTAAACACTGTGCTTCTGTGATAGCAGAATATACAAATATGCAGCAAAGTAATACCTCTGAGTCAAATCAGGCCCACATTTTATTGTCACAAAAATCCAACAACCTGCCGTCTGCATGAGTAAGTGTTGCAAAATATTTGAATTATCCTACTTCTGACATAACTGGAATTCATATAGTATTCAGTTTCACATAAATTTGTTACATGGAAACAAATATGTCTAAAAGAAATGAGTTGCTATCTCATGGCACTGAGTACATTGAGTATAAATCTGAGAAGACATTATCATGGAGTAGTTAGTTATGGTGAAAATAATAACAGATAACAAAATTAACATTCACAATAATATTATTTAACTCTAAATAATCCTTTTCAATCAAAATATTTCATGGGATTTATAAGACATTTGAAATTTTATCACTAATAATGACTACTTTCAAACACAAAGACACAGAAAATCTTTCTTGGATACTTTTATGAGTCCTACATAGTGCTAAAAGAGGAAAAATCTGTCATTTATCTTCACCAAGGTATATCAGTAAGGCCATATAAAAAATAGAGAGGATATATGACAGAAATATCTAAAAATGAATGCTTATCTCAGGATTTCTATTTCTTTTTATTTAGTTAGGAATCAAACTCTATCATGCATATCATATTATTGCCCATAGTAATCTAAGTATCCAAGTTAACTCTTTAATGGGATGTAAGATGAATAATTGAAATCAAATTCAGTATCTGTTTGATTCCAAACTCTATCCTTTTTCCCAGCCACCAAAACTCCAATTAGTAAAGTTTATTGTAGTCACATTACTAGAAATTAATTTTTTAAATCGGTGAAAGCCATGCACATATAAACACATTGTGTATGTGTAATTGGTGCATGCAAATGAATGTTTATTTTCAAAATTTGTGGATTTAAATTAAGATAATCAGAATTAAGTTAATCCCTTACTGTCTTTTTACATGATGAAGTTCCCATTCTCTAGATCTAAAAGTATTCTTTCTGTTTGTTTGTCTTATTTTTTAGGTGCAGTGGGTATATCTGCAGAATTGTTACATGGGTAAATTGCCTGTCATGGGGGTTTGCTGTATGGATTATTTTGTCACCCAGGTAATAAACATAGTACGTGATAGGTAGTTTTTCCATCTCACCTTCTTCCCAGTCTTTCCCCTCAAGTAGGCTCCACTGTCTATTTTTCCCTCATCTGCAGGTATTCATAGTGTTTAGGATGAACTTCCATGGTTAAAGACTTCGAAATTTTCTCTCCCAATACCTCTAAAAGATATTAAATTTCACTTGAAACAAAGAATGATTAAATAGTTTTTGGGAATCTGCCAATTTATAATACTATCATGAATATGGTAAGTACTATCAGGTTTTGGGTCTCTACTTAACTCTCAAAATACTAAATTTTAGATGATATTAGTGGTTGGAGAATCACTGACATTTCAGTGCTTTAAAAATCATTAGATTATTATTTTATTAGTAAATAACTTGTTTTGCACAGGTCAAGTTTTTTTAAAATCAAAATTGTCTTCTAAATTAGTTAAATTTAGATATCCAAGGTCACTTTTCAATTATTGCTAGACACAGAAGATTATTTATCCCTTTCTTGTTAATGTCAAAAGAAATGTAGACGTTTGACAACACAACAGATGCACTATCTACATGGACATAACTGCAATTGGGAAGCAACAAGCTTTACCTGAAGGCTTCAAATGGCCCTTACCTTGTACTTCCTAGCTCTGAAAAGAAGATATTCTCTTGTTATCTGGCAAAAACAGAACCAAAGATCCAAAGTCTAAGGTGGTGAAAATTGCCCTAATTCTAAGTGGTTGTGCTTCTCGCCTTCCTTTTTCCACTGGTTTGCCCTTTGTTCAACGTAATCTCTTTCTCTCTCTTCCTTGCTTTGTGAGGATATTTAAAGCTGCTTATTTAGATACCAAAAATATTAATTATTACTTTTGGTAGAGTCACTGGCATTATGAGAAATATGCCACCATGCAATTTTATTTCATTTTTATTAATCATTTTTGATAGAAATATTTATTTTAAATGAACTAGTTATATCAAAAGATCTCCAGAAACATCCTTTGAAATAATAAGTCCATGTGAACCACACTCTAGACAATGCCACTTGTATAATCAGTTGGATTATAGGCATTACTGAAGCAAAATTATCTTTATATTCACTTGAATCCATTTTTAAATTTCAAATTAATATGCCATAAAACTTTTTTACATATAGAATAAATGAAATCTTTATTCATGTATTTGGTTTTAGCAAATGTCAAAGAGTGTTTATATGTGAATTACTTGTGTATATTATAGAATAAATTCAAAAGTGTGTTATAAAAATATCCAGCCAATATAATTAAAAATTGGTAACATTTACTGAGCCCTTACTTTCTACCAGGCAGAAACAAGTAGAACAGAAAATTATATTATCCTCCTTCAGAATTGAGACTTAGAAAATAAAAGCAACTTGCTGTTCTTGCGGCTAGCAGATTTTAAAGCAGGGGTTTCATTCAAAATATCTTTTACTTTGAAGCCTATCATATAAATAGTCCATGACCGGCCACAGTGGCTCATGCCTATAATTCCAGTACTTTGGGAGGCCAAGGTGGGTGGATTGCCTGAGCGCAGGAGTTCAAGACCAGTCTGGGCAACAGGGTGAAAACTTAGCTCTATTAAAACACAAAAAATTAACCAGGCATGGTGGTATGTGCCTGTAGTCCTATCCACTTGGGAGGCTGAGGCAGGAGAATTGCTTGAACCCCAGAGGTGGAGGTTGCAGCAGTGAGCCAGGATCATACCACTGCACTCCAGCCTGGGGAACAGAGCAAGACTGCATCTCCAAAAAAAAAAAAAAAAAAAAACCCACCAAATAACAAACAAACAATTAAAAAACCAGTTCATTATATAGTTTTTCAAAAACATGTAAGAACTAATAATTTTATCTTAAACATCATTTAATAAAAGTAAATAACTCAGAGAAACACTTTAGCTACTGTACACATATCTGACACAATAATAATATCATAATCACATACACCACAGGTCATAGTGATGACAAATCGGCTCAAAACTACTCTTCTAATGTTTGCAACTGGAAATCCAAACCACAGATTATATGTTTAGTCACACTTCAGACAATTGTGCACTGAGGAAACACACACCATGCACACACAAACACATGTATATATGTATGTGTATAGTTGTTACTTTGCTTTATTAAGCATAAAATGAGGGCTTGCCAGTTCAGTCTTAAAAGACTAGTGATGCAAGTCCTACTCAAATGTTATGGTTGAATCCCATTCAACATTGATTTTTGAAAGATAATCTTCATAGAACTGTTTACCAATCTTTTGACTTCCCAAATGTGGATAATCCTGATGGAATTTTTATGATATCTGGCTACTTTAATTTCCTCTTTTTTTCTGTTTTTCCTAGAATCACCCATCATTATATATGAAATTTCAGAATCACTTTTTCTGAGTCTCTCAATTAACCAGTTCCTATTACTTCTCTTTTCAGATAAATTATTTTCTACCTTGAAGTATGCATGCTTTTCCTTGATTTTTCATTCTGCTTTCCCCATTTGTGTGCTTAGAACACTTATGTTACAGATGCAGAGGTCTTCCAAGAAATCTCTCTAACTGAAATCAGAAATGGCTTATTCACTAGAATCAAGGAAACAAAAAATGGTAGCGTTTTCTATGAAGTTCTTATAATCGGTAGCTAATTGTAATGTGGTACAAAATAACACACATATAAATATATATGTGAATTAAATTTGTTAATTTGTTTTAGGGTTTAATTAATTGCAATAGACTTTATATGTGCAGATTTTTTCATTCTGTTGATCCCACAGAAGGATGTTTTAATTCTTTTACTCATTCAAACACCCATTAAAATATTTATTTACTTTTACCCTACCGTACATTCTGAGTCTGATGCTATGTTTAGATAGAATGTTGCACATAATATTCCCTGATTTTCAGCACTGGTTAGTCTCATGCAGGAAACAGAAAAAGAGAGTATAGGCCAATGTATCACCCATTAGAGTGATTGTTTCAAGAGTGAACAGGATAATTTTGGAGGAATCATGGGATGAAGGATCATTTCCTTTGTAACTTGAAAAAAAAGAAAATTTCTTAAGCTTCTGAACTCAGAATGCAGAATTAATTTTCACAAGGGGGAAAGAAAATTAATAACTTTAATCTATTTAAGTAGCTGTCCATCATAGTCTAAGTGAAATAAGCCAGGCACAAAAAGACAAAAATTGCATGTTGTCACTTAATTGTGGGATCTAAAAATCAAAACAATTGAACTCATGGGCATAGAGAGTAGAAGTATGGTTACGAGAAGCTGCAGGGACTGAAGGTGGGGGAATGGGGTCAAGGCTGGAAGAGAGGTGAGATGATTAATATGTACAAAACAAAATAGGGGCTGAACTTCTTAACTTATGAACATAAATGCCAAAAAATGGTAGAAAAAATGAAAACAATTTATGATGCATTTAACAATATGTTCATGGATGAGAAAATGAAAATGTTTCTTAGTATAAAGTGAACCGAAATGCATCAAATTTCCTACTTATTAGACTAACAAAACTCAAAATTCAATAATATCATCTCTCCTTATAAAGTTATAGGACATTGAGCTCTCTCCTATACTGCTGATGCAAATTCTAAATTAAACAACATATATGAAATAAATTATACATTATATTTATCCTTTGACAGTCCCAGTACAGAGAATCTATTAAAAACACAATGGTTAGGTCAGGCACGGTGGCTCATGCCTGTGATTTCAGCACTTTGGGAGGCCGAGGCAGGTGGATCACCTGAGGCTGGGAGTTTGACACCAGCCTGACCAACAATGGAGAAACCCCGTCTCTATAAAAATACAAAATTACTTGGGCATGGTGGCTTATGCCTGTAATCTCAGCTACTCGGGAGGCTGAGGCAGAAGAATAGCTTGAACCTGGGAGGCAGAGGTTGCTGTGAGCTATCTCACCATTGCACGCCAACCTGGGAAACAAGAGCAAAACTCCATCTCAAAATAACAGCAAAAAACAAAAAACAATGTCAACATCGAAAACAATGCATGATCATTATATTATTTATAAAAATTGCAAAAGAGTGAAATTAATCCAATGTTTATTGTTATAGGCCCAACTGAACTATAACATATTTACTGAATGGTATATTATGCCATAAAATGTAAAGAAAAAGTGCTTTGTATTATATAATAAAATAATTTTCAGGATTTACTTTTAATAATAAATTTGGATTCAGAAGATATTTTTGGAATTCTACCATTAGTATAAAACTTAACTTTTTTATGTGAACATGTACATACAAATGTATACATAAGCCCCCTTGCTTATTTTTGTAACAGGAAACACATACAAGAAAGAACAAAAAAGCTGACAGTAATAGAAAACAAGTGGCACTGACAGGCATGAAAGTATGATTTTCCAAATTGATTTGAAGACGTATTTTCAAAATCTAGATTCAAAGAGTAAAATTAATTGAAAAGGCAATATCTAAAATTTAAAAACAAACTAAAACAAATAAACCTAATTTTTGTCAAGTTGGTGACATATCTCAACTTAAAAAAATCATTTCAAGTGGTTTTAAAGCAGTGTTTTGCATACACGTCAGTATTTAGAATATATACTACAGGAAAAAATAAACTGCAAATAAATCTTAAGCTTAATTTATTTATGTAAATGTTAACTAGTGTTGGTATTAGTATTTGAAAATGAAGTTAAACGACATACATATTTGTATAATTTAGCATACAGAAACTTTCAAGCGGTAATGTTAGTTAAAATACGCAATACTTTAACATCAAATAATCTCAACATTTAATTACATTATTGGTGGCTTATATTTTCAGAACTTACCTCCACATTTGATGATCACAGAAAAGTATAAAATATGTTTTTATTCTGATATAAAAAGTGGCCGCTACTTTAAGATATTAAAAGCCTGATTAAGCTGGGTGTGGTGGCTCACACCTGTAATCCCATCATTTTGGGAGGCTGAGGTGGGCAGGTCACCTGTGGTCAGGAATTCTAGACCAGATTGGGCAATATGGTGAAATCCTGTCTCTACTAAAAATACAAATCTTAGCTGACCATTGTGGTGCACACCTGTAGTCCCAGCTACTTAGTAGGTAGGGGTTGCAGTGAGCTAAGATCATTCCACTGTACTTCATCCTGGGCAACACAGTGAGATCCCATCTCAAATAAATAAATAAATAATTCTTATATAAACCAATGTTTAGAGACACAAAACACCAGCAAAATTAAGCTGTGTAATACCTTGCTTTACAAACTAAAGTGATGCAAGTTCATATTGTTAGATTTATACATAATGTGATTACACACCTTTACTAATGTATTTTAATAACATCAAACACTTAAAGCACATTTTCAAAATGCAAACAATTTTGAATTATAAAATTTAAAGAGATTGCGTATGTCTATAAAGTGGTATATAATTACACTGTATTAGAAAACATAAAGTCTTTTTTGTATGTATGCTTTTATGCAGAGAGAGGGTCGTTATTTTTTAGTCTCCTAATGAAAAATTTGATTTTTTCTCAGCTGGATACTCTGGCAGTTTGCTCTTGTTATATGTGTTCTTTTTCTTTAATGTCCTGAATCTCCTCTGTGTCATGTACTTCTCATTGTATTGCAGATACTTCCCTTGGGAATTTTGGGAGAAGAATAAATGCTTTTAGTGATATATGACACTGCAAATTTCAATGACTTGACTATTGATCATATATGGTCTGACATAGTTTAAACAAAGACATAGAGAAATCACCTTAGACACACCTTTTCTGACAATTACTTTCTCTTTCAAAATGTGATTTGTTTTTCCTTTTAGTTTTCTTCTAATTGATTGTATAAACTAATTCAATATTTATTATTTATATGTGGAGTCATTTGTTTGTTATTGTAGGTCTGTTGTTAATTGTACACATATCTCCAAATTATTTGATAAAATATAAACATTTAAAAATCATCAGAATTTTCCTTTTCAAGTTTTATTAAGATTAAATCTGCACATATTTTGAAAATATCATTGCACATATATTTTAAAACAGAATTTAAAAAAATCTTCTGGTCTATTTCTAAATTCTGATTTACAGAAGTAATTGCTTTTACAGATTTGCACATTTCTTCCGGTATTTACACTAAACAGCATGTATCATCTCATTTTTAGATCGCTTGATTTTAGAATTAAGCAATTTATTTTCTATTAATTAGATGGGGATTTAGCTGCCTTAAACTAATGATATCTTATTCCTACTAACAGCATCTTAAGTATTTTTTAAATATATTTAATTAAACATGTATGTTCCCAAATGAGATTACTTTTCAACATGATTTTCTATGTTGGAAATAGTTTAAAAGCCATATGTGTTTTACATCAGTTATAGTAAACATAAAAATGCAATAAAAACTTCTATTTCGTAAGATTCTCAAAGATTTTTTAGGGTTTATTTTTTTTTTTTTACTAAACATCTAGCTTAACTGTAACATTTCTCTTTTACAGCAACTGACTGGCCAGATGAAATTTCTTTAAAAACTTTCTGCTAGAGGAAAGCTTCAGGCAAAATGACTTTACTGACATAAAACACTGACAGGGCACAGATTCATACATAGACTTACAATCTTCTCACAGATTCTCTGTAACCAAAAAGAGATTTTTAATCCTCAAATCTTTGTCTGTTCTTCAACTGCAATTTAAATCTATTTTTGTAAATTCTAAAAATTTATTTTAGCTTTGCATAATTTATATTTTTTTATTTTTTCTTTTTTTTCATTTTTTTAAATTGCATTTTAGGTTTTGGGGTACATGTGAAGAACATGCAAGATTGTTACATAGGTACACACATGGCAGTGTGATGTGCTGCTTTCCACTCCATCAGTTATATCTGGCATTTCTCCCCATGGTATCTCTCCCCAACTCCCTATCCCCCACTGTCCCTCCCCTATTTCCCCCTGACAGATCCCAGTGTGTGATCCTCACCTCCCTGAGTCCATGTGTTCTCATTGTTCAACACTCACCTATGAGTGAGAACATGCAGTGTTTGATTTTCTGTTCTTGTGTCAGTTTGCTGAGAATGATGGTTTCCAGGTTCATCCATGTCCCTACAAAGGACACAAACTCATCGTTTTTGATGGTTGCATAGTATTCCATGGTGTATATGTGCCACATTTTCCCTGTCCAGTCTATCATCGATGGGCATTTGGGTTGGTTCCAGGTCTTTGCTATTGTAAACAGTGCTGCAATGAACATTCGTATGCATGTATCCTTATAGTAGAACAGATTTATAATCCTTTGGATATATACTCAGTAATGGGATTGCTGGGACAAATGGAATTTCTATGTCTATGTCCTTGAGGAATTGCCACACTGTCTTCCACAATGGTTGAACTAATTTACACTCCCACCAACAGTGTAAAAGTTTTCCTATTTCTCCACATCCTCTCTAGCATCTGTTGTCTCCAGATTTTTAATGATCGCCATTCTAATTGGCGTGAGGTGGTATCTCAATGTAGTTTTGATTTGCATTTCCTTAATGACCAGTGATGATGAGCATTTTTTCATATGTTTGTTAGCCTCATGTATGTCTTCTTTTGTAAAGTGTCTGTTCATGTCCTTTGCCCACTTTTGAATGGGCTTGTTTGTTTTTTTCTTGTAAATCTGTTTTAGTTCTTTATAGATTCTGGATATCAGCCCTTTGTCAGATGGGTAGATTGCAAAAATTTTTTCCCATTCTGTTGGTTGTTGATTCACTCTAATGACTGTTTCTTTTGCTGTGCAGAAGCTGTGGAGTTTGACTAGGTTCCATTTGTCTATTTTGACTTTTGTTGCCAATGCTTTTTGTGTTTTGGTCATGAAGTCCTTATCTACGCCTATGTCCTGAAAAGTTTTGCCTAGGTTTTCTTCTAGGGTTTTATAGTGTTAGGTCTTAAGTCTTTAATCCATCTGGAGTTAATTTTAGTGTAAGATGTCAGGAAGGGGTCCAGTTTCTGCTCTCTGCACATGGCTAGCCAGTTTTCCCAACACCATTTATTAAACAGGGACTCTTTTCCCCATTGCTTGTTTCTGTCAGGTTTGTCAAAGATCGGATGGTTGTAGATGTGTGGTATATTTTGGCATATTTTAAAGCCTGCTCCTGACAGGGAGAAAGGTTTGAAGTTTTCATGACACTCAATTTGAATATAATTTGGGTCAAAATGTTTTTCACTAAAGCAGTAAACATTTGATTCAATATTAGATAAATGTCTTTTATGATGGGGAGTGACTGACTTTGTTAGAAATCAGTCAAATTGAAAAAAAGTGATTACTTAAAGAAGACATGGAAAATTAATGTGGAGAGTGAAAATAAAAATACATTGAAATTTGTGACATTCTGCAAAAGCAATCTTTAGAGAGAAATTTGTGTATTTGAAAGCTTATGTTATAAATAAAGAAAATTTTTCTAAGCTTAAATATTAAGAAGCTACTCAGATTCCTTAAGGAGCATTCCTGGAGAGTCCAAGGACATCTCTCTTTATCCCTCATTAAGCAAAAATTAGTCACGTGGCCATACCTAGCTGCAGGAAAGTCTAGAGAAAAAAAAAATCTAGTTAGATGCATTTCTAACCCAAATGCAACTGAGATATCTTGTGAGTGAGAAGGGAAATATTGATATTGTGTAACAACTCAGTCTCTGCCATACAACTGAATTGGAGATCAAAACTGTACAACTGAATTAGAGATCAAAACTAAGGGTCACCCTGGCAGTAGCTCATGAAGATGAAGTGACCCTTTCTGCATACATCTATATTTTCTTAAGCAGAACTGATATTAAAATCAAAACTATCAATATTCTTGAAGGGATGATTTAGGCAAATCTATAGGCTAAATAATACGTAAAGAAATACAAGAAAAATATTATATTATCTATTTTGTTTAGGTTAAAATTAACTTATTTAACTCACAAATATTTATGGAATACTCATCAACTGAAAAACGCCAGTCTATATCTTAAAAATACGAAGATAAGTCAGACAAGGTTTCTACTTACATGGCCGATATGGGCTGGTGAGAGGGTATAAAGTAAAAATAAATAAATAATCCATTGTAAGTACCCAGATGAAAATAAAATGGAGTGGGATAGTGAGGTAAGTGGGGCTGCTTCAAAATGGATGCTAAGAACATTCTCTCTGAGGAGGTAGCATTTGAGCTGTTAATTTAATTAGTTAATGAAGTTGATTTTGTATCTTTTTTCTTTAGAAATGCTAAAATTTTTATTTTATGCAGTATGAACTGACTATGCATATATGAGTTACAATTTTTTGCTGCCTTATAATTAAAATTCATCAATTGTATCATCAATTGTAGTTAAATCATTTAAATGACTTCCTGTGACTGTGTCTGTTTTCCTCTCTTAAAATGGGATAATTCCCTAAGCCCAGTAAAATCAGTCAGGTTAAAATAATTTTTTATTGTTATAAAAACCATATGATATTAAATTTGTCATATCAACTATTTTGGGTATACAGTTCAGTAGTGTTAAGTATATTCACATTTTCTTGCAACAGAACTCTAGAATTTTTTATCTCACAATACTAAAACTCTATGCTCATTAAATGCTAATTCATCCTTCCCACTCCTCCCAGCCCTCCAGCCCTTAACAACTACCTTCCTTCTGTTTTTATAATTTGATTTCTTTAGGTAATTTATATGCATAGATTTATATAATATCTGTTCTTTTTGACTGGCTAATTTCACTTACCATAATGTCCTTGAGGTTCATCCATGTTGCAGCAAGTGACATGATTTCCTTTTCTTTAAGACTGCAAAATATTCTTTGTGTTTGTGTATGTGTGTGTGTGTATCACATTTTCTTTATTCATCAATGGACATTGTGTTGCTTTCACATCTTAGCTATTGTAAATAATGATGCAATAAACATGGTGTGCAAATACCTCTTCAAGATACTATTTTTAGTTCTTTTGGATATGTAAACAGAAATGAATCATACTGCAATTTTATTTTTTCATTTTTTGAGAAAATTCCAGATTGTCTTTCATAATGGCTATGCCATGTTACATTCCCATAAAAAGTGCTCAAGTGTTTCAATTTCTTTCTTCCTTGTTGACACTTGACATTTTCTCTTCTTTGATAGTGGCCACCCTAATTTTATATATATATATACACACACACACACAGAATAGCTCATAGTTGTTTCTCTTATAATTACTGATGTTAGGTTGTTTTTATATGCTTGTTGGCCACTTAAATATTTTCTTTAAAAAAAAAATCTATTCAAGTCCTTTGCCCACTTTTTGAAATTGGGTTGCTTGCTATTTTGTTGTTGCTGAGTTGTAGAGGTTGCTTATATGATCTTAATATCAATCTCTTTTTATATATGATTTGAAAATATTTTCTTTTATGATGTAGGTTGTCTTTTCACTCTGTTTATTGTTTCCTTTGAATATGCAAATGATTATTTGATAAAATTCCTTTTGTCTATTTTGGCTTTTGTTGACTGTCCTTTTGGTATTATATCCAAGAATACATTGACAAATCCATTTCTCTGAAGATTTCTTTCTGTGTTTGTTTGTGGGAGTTTCATAGTTTTAGGTCTTAAATTTATATGTTTAGTCTATTTTGAGTTAATAGTGTATATGATACAAGCAAAGTAAGGGTCCAACTTCATTCTTTTACATGCAGACATCCAGTTTTCTCAACACCATTTATTAGAGAGGCTCTCCTTTTTCTATTGTGTAGTCTTGGCACTCTTGTTCATATATTATTTGTGCAAGGGTTTATTTCTAGGCTTCTTATCAAGTTCCATTGGACTATATATCTACCTTTTCGCCATTACTACACAGTATGTTGCTTTGCAGTAGGTTTTCAACTCAGGAAGGGTGAAGTCTCCAATTTTATCCTTTTTTAAAATTGTTTTAGACATGCTATATGAATTTTAAGTTTAAAAAAATGGATCTGATGTTTTGATAAAACTTGCACTGAATTTGAAGATCACTTTGGGCAGTATGGACTTTTTAAGACTATGATGTCTTCCAACCTATAAACATGAGATGTCTTTCTCTTTATTTGTATCATCTTTGATTTATTTTAACAATGATTTGTAGTTTTTGGTTTATAGGTCTCACTTTTTTAGTTTATTCCTAAGTATTATTCTTTTTAATGCCATTTTAGATTGCTTTCTTAATTATCTTTTTGGGTTGATTGGTCTTAATGTGAGTTGATTAGTCTTAATGTATAGAAATGTAACTGATAATTGCTTGTGGATACTGTGTCCTAGAACTTTCCTTAAATTAATGATTCAATTTTATGATTTTTTAATGGGATCCTTATGGTTTCTACATATAAGACCATGTCATCTTCAAACAGAGCTAATGTTACTTTTCCCTTTCCAAATTGAATGTCTTTCAATTTTTTCCTTTCACTATTGCTCTGACTAGGACATTCAGTATCATGTTGAATAGAAGTTGCAAGGGTGGACATCCTCACTTTGCTCCTCATGGTAAAGCATTAGTCTTTCACCATTGAGTATAATTATAGCTATAGGTGTTTCATACATGATCTTTATTATGTTAAAGAAGATTCTCTTTATTTGTAGTTATTTGAGAGCTTTTGTCATGAAAGGGTAAAGCTTTTAGTCTTTCACAAATTAGTATGATGTTAGCTGTGAGCTTTTCATATACAGCTTTATTTTGTTGAGGCTGTTTCTTTGTTTTCATAGTTTATTGAAAACTTACACCATAAATATTATCAAATGCTGTTTTCTGCATCAAGATGGCCATATGGTTGTTGTCCATCATTCTGTTATCATAGTGTATTACACTGATTGACTTTCATATGTTGAACCATCCTTGCATTCCAGGCTTAAGTAAATAATTTGATGACATATTTTGTCAAGAAAACCTCCCTCCACTGTAATGTGATTTTCTTAATTACAACTATATCTAAGTCCTAGTCTATGTCCTATTTTTAATGAAACAACTGATTCTTGTCCTTGAATAGAGTCTAAATGACTAAGAAAAACATATGTGTGTGTGTATGTGTATGTGTGTGTGTGTATGTGTGTGTGTGAATAGTTTGTGCAACGAATAAGAAGAAGTACAAATTAGTAGAAGGTAGTGGTTGAGAATGTGAGTTCCCAAGTCATACTTTATGAGTTTGTGCTGCAGTTCTCATTTGTAAAATTGAAGGATCAGTAGTAGAAATTTTAAATAGCCAAAATAAGAATATAATGTGCTTGAATCTGGAATTAAATTTTGCTTGAAAAATTGCATTGCTAAAGTTGGTATTTTTTTAAATGCAGCATCATTATATGATGACAGTACAGAGAATACCATTATATCCCATATTAGTTTCTCCTATAATTAAAATCTCATATTGTAATTGTACAATTCTCACAATTGATTGAACTAAATAAAAAATGTTGATATTCATTAGCAAAAGTAATGAATTTCAAGAAAAAAACAAACAGTAAAATAAGTAGAAATACAACTATCTTTTGAATAGGTTCTTTCTGTGAGAAAATTTCTACTCATATATTTACAGATCTTAAGGAAAATAGTAACCTGTCAGTCAAAAGTAATTGATGATCTATAGTACTTGGAACTATTTGTCAATGGGTTCATTTATATGCCAACAAGTCTGCATAAATAATAGTAACTATATCACAAGAGAGGACTTAGGTCATGGTGTTTCCTAAGTCATAAATTTTCACATTTTGCATGAGATGCAGAAGTACATCACTGACAATAAGTAAAAATGAAAAAAAAAATACATTCTCAACGTCCCTTCTATTCCCCACTCTTGACTTCTTAGGCCCCTGTATTTGGTCCAGTTATTCCACAGTAACCAATTTGTAGATTTTTCTAGTCTTTTCTCCCATCCAAAACAAGAGAGAACATTTGTTTTAAATCTTTCAACTTGATCTTCTCTTGACACAAAAATCTGTTCCAATGCATTGGTGATTCACACTTGTACGTTTTTATCAATGACTGAGATGAAATTATGGAATACACAGCTGATACATAAAGTGCTGAATTTAGGACCTAAAATATACAATATTTTTATTCACTCAGCACCTTTATACTGTTTGTTTAAGATATTCAAAACACTGTGCTTGGTAGGATGGAAATGATAGTGGAATAAATGATATGTTTTTTTTTTGAACTTAGAAAAATAACAATAATCACATAAATTTTAGGCATCTTGAAAATCCATTGGGCAGTACTGATATTTCAATTTGAGATGTTTTGGGACTCTATAAATTATAACATATAATTGACTGTAAGTTGTGTCTATGTATGAAACTATATCTTTGGAAAAGTAAAAGGAAGGCTTACGTGAGTCAGATGCTTCATCTATGCATTTTAGTATTACAACTATGTGTAGAGAGAACACAAGTGCATTTACTCTGGGACAAGTTCAGAACCAAATGAAATATAGTATATTTGGAAATCTGAAAAAATGCATATGCAGTTATGTCTCAAGCATTTATATTTTAACATTGCTAGGATCCAAGAGGACTAGAATTTTGGTTACATAAAATCAATCTAAGATTCTGAGTTAGGAGAATGTACTCAGAACCAATTGTACAAACATACACAGATGTACACACACACACACACACACACACACATACACACAGGCATGCATACACATTCTGGTAGTTATTTTTGTTTGTTTTTCCCAAACCTTTCAATGGACAAAATGATAAAAGCATGTTAAAGTTAAAAATGATAAAAGCATGTTAAAGCTAAAATAGGAGAACATTTAGATGAGTTACCAGTGGATAAGAAACTACCCAACAGCATAATTTGGCCCGTAATGCTATTGGCAACATTTCTGAACATCTAATAATTATACACTTGAACTTCTTTCCAGAGTTCGACATGAAGTTAAAGTTCACCTCAGGGCTTATGAAAAACTTATGCTTAGTCAAATCTTAACTTTTCCTGCATGGCTAGGAGGAACACTAATTTACTTAACTCTGTAATCTGCCATCTCGCTGCAATATTCACACTGGCTTGTTCCACTAAGAGGAGAATCATGTCATACTGATCTAAATTGCCTTATGCCTATGCCTGCTCCAATTCTGCCACAAACAGAACCACAAAATAGTATCACTTTATTAGTAGTTATATGATTTTCAGTTACATCACAGAAGTTACTCTCTCAATAGATAGACAATAGATCTAGAGAGAAAGAATAACTTCTGTGATATAACTGAAAACCTAATAAATATGTGTTATCAAACATATATATATTCCACTTAGTTGTATTTTTAAATTCTTTTAATTCAGTAATTAATTCACAAAATGTCTCAAGATAGATTGCCTCTATTTTAATTAATATTCCTTGATGTAACAGCTTTTTATTTAGCTGCAAAATTTTATTCTAATTACATTCTTTCCAAGAAGCTATGTAAGTTATTGGCAGATTTAATGCTCTCAGCATGCATCTTCTCTCCCTTTGAAAGATTTCTGGAGTTTATGTACAGTTAATTTTCTAGCAAACATATCTTTGTGTATGTAATTCAAAATTTTATGTTTGGAGACATGTTCTGCCTTTAAAAGAAAATCCAGAAGAAGGACTGTTTTTCAATTTTTCCTTTTTCTTAACCTCTATCTATGACTGCAGGTTTATTTCATTTAGGAGGGTGAATTGAACTGTAGGAAAAAAATTAATTCTACAGAATAGTTTCATTGAGGACTTTATATCAATGACCAGATTTCAAATAGGCATAGAGAGTCCCTTCCTTCTCTGTGGCCTGGTTGTATATCAGTACCAGCAAAAACTCCTACTTTCTTTACTCTCATTTATGTCACATGTGACTCCTTTCCCTTTGAATTCAATCATGCTATTTTTTTTTTTTTTTCGGTGTTCAACATTTTTCCATTACCCTATTCTAGTTAATTTCTTGCTAGTCTGCTAGAAATTAATTTATGGCAGGTTAGCCAGAATTTAACTAGGATAGAATATAACTAATTTAATTAATTTGTATGAACTCTTAAAAAATAAAATACTTAGAGCAGAATTTTTCAGTAAGCATTTTCTAAATGAACTTCTCATTTATCATAAAATAGCAGTGTTTCTCCATCAATATTCCTAATATATGGACCCACTACAATGTAATGCCAATTATAATAAAGCTGTATTGCCCTAGTCAAATTCTTTAATCTCTCTGTAGCTCAAGTTGTTTGTTGTAATATTAGAACAAATATAGCATTTATTTAATAGATTTATTTTGAGGATTAAATGATATACATATACAATACTTGGATTGTTTACTGGCAAATGTCATTTGTAATAATAATAATAATAATAATAATAATAAGACTTTTCCAGTCATGCACAGTGGCTCATGCCTGTAATCCCAGCTCTTTGGGAGGCTGAGGATGGCAGATCACCTGAGGTCAGAACTTTGAGACCAGCCTGGCCAACATGGTGAAACCCCCACCTCTACTAAAAATACAAAAATTAGCCAGCCATGGTGGTGGGTGCGTGTAATTCCAGCAACATGGGAGGCTGAGACAGGAGAATTGATTGTACTCAGGAAGCAGAGGTTACAATGAGCCAAGTTTGAGTCATTGCACTCATCCTGGGAGACAGAGTGAGACTCCTGTCTCAAAAAAATAAAATAATAAAATAAAATAAAAATAAAAAGACTTTTCCTAACATGTCACCTTGAGTTAGTTCTTTGGGAAACTAAGAAAGGAGGAGACATGTGGCATGGATAACGTCAAGTTCAGTAACTGAGAGTGGAAAAGGCAAAGGTCAGAAATAATATTAACATATCAACAAGTTGAACAGAATGTGAAATGAAAGTATGTGAACTGAATTTGAGTTATGTGTAATTGATAACAAAATGGAAAAGCAAAATGGGAGAATCATAAGACTCGGGGAATTTCCCAACTGCTGTTACACAGATTGTAGTAGAGTGGGAATGAGAGAACTGTTACAAACAACTTAGAAAATAAATGTATAGTAACTTACTCAATACCATAAATCCTGTTGCCAAAAAGACAAATCTCCTTTTAGACAGAATGATTCAATTTTGATATGATTCAGTTGAGGGGATACAAAACAACAAATCATAATTACTATTTTATAATAACACCAAAAACAGTTCAAATAGTACATTATACATTTCCTTTTGTTTTTTTCCTCATGTTTAGATCTGATTTTGAGTGATGGATATTTCCCTTTTTATACATTTATCTTTTTTATTGTTAAAGTTGGCTTTGCATATATTTACCACATATTATGAAATTCCTACCTCAGAGCTTTACAACCAATCCCATTAAATTAAACAAGAATAAAAACTATGTATTTTTAATACTTTGTCTTTAAAATAATAATAAAAAAGAATGAAAACTATGTATTTTTAATACTGCATGCTGTATACCAGTAGCTGCTCCCAGTCTATTACTTGTATCAATCCATTTGATTCTTACTACAGTTCAATAGAATACAAATAAGGGTTGAGGACAAAGGTAATTTGATTTTAGAGCTCATGTTCTCGATTATTCTGCTACTCTAGTAAACAAATAAAATGGGAGCTTGATGATAAACACAGAAATTAAAATGTTATTGTGAAATCATTTATGAACTGAGAAGTGATTTAAAGACAGCTCATTTTATTCCACACCATTCTTCTTTTATGTATTTACTCTAAAGAACAATTTACATATGCAATAAGATGAATCAAAAGAGTTATTTGGGTATTTTTAAGTGGGAGAGCCATGACCATTCTTCCGCACCAAAATAGCACACTCACAATCCAAACACCCCTCACCTTGGCATGGGCATGGCTGAAAACGAATTTAAATTAAATTCATTTTATTTGAATTAATGGCTGCAGATGGACCAGAGCTTAGCTGTATGGAATAAGTTCAGCTCATTCCTGCTCTAAAGAGAGCAGAAATTATTGTGTTGCACTTCAGTGTATTGTTAAAAGAGGATAAAGGTAACATACCATACATAGCAGCACTGGTCTGTGGCCAGGACACACAATTGTAACAATGTTCCCTTTCTTCCAATAATTCACAGTCACTTTCTTCCTCAATGATAATGCATCAGGAAGGAGAGCTTTTTCCCAACTGGTCACTTTTCTTCTGGGACTAAGTGAGAGAGATGATGAAATAATAAATACTAAGTCCATTTCTTTATTTTAACTTAGAGAGGAAAGTTTAATCAATCAAAATAATTCTTTTTCTGAGATAGTTTAAATTAGTGCATACCAAAATTTAGGTATACCACAGAGGGAGATATTCTTCTCTCTTTGTTTAAAGAGGGGAAACATCACATAATATAACCAAATGGCCAAATTCAGTTAGACACTTGTTTCATTCTTTTTATCTTAATACTAAGGTGAAATAATGGCACACAAGATTTTAAGATATTTTCTGTTGAAAAGTGTTTAAATACTAAAACCTATCATTTAAAATATTGCATTGATATAGAGAGTACAGCCATTTAATGTTTTGATGGTTTAAGATTCTTCATCTTTTAAATATCTTGTTCACCTTTATTTTCTAAAATACTCTGAAACCAAATAGAGGTACATTTCTGTGGAGGACATGTGCAAAAAGATAATTAACCACTATATAAGGGGAAACCAGCTGCACAATAAATTATACTCCTTAATGTTGCCTCATTGATTTTAAATAAGTACTTACTATCTGAATAAAATACAACATATTAAAATAGGAAACCATAAGAAAATAACAAAAATTGACTCTATAATAAATGAGTAATACATTTCTGCACCCTTAAATACTGAAAAAGCCAAATTCTGTTTGGTTTTAAAAATATATTTTTACTTATTCGAGAAATCTTTAGTTTTTAAAGCTGTCAAAAACTGTTCCAGTAACTGCAAAGAGACCTCCATAGCACGTGAAGAATAATTTAGAGCTAAATGACATAATACAGGCAATATGTAATACAGAAGCATACCGTTGTTGAGCTCCACGAAGTAGTATGTGTAGAGAAATCAATCTTTGTTGAATGGGCATCCGGAAGAAAGATATTAAAGTGACTGTTTTGTTTGATATTTATTGATTTGTTTTTGTTTTTGTCCATTCCTCAGAAGCTGTGTTCCAATATAATTAAAACCAAGAGGAGAGGATTTCAGAAAACTGAATAAATAAAGTATTTCATTGTAATCTTTGGTATCAGTTGTAATATCTCCTTTTTCTTTCTCAGATTTTGCTTGTATTTTCTCTTTTTTCTCAGTCTACCTAAAGATTTGCTGATTCTGTACACATTTTCAAAAAATGATTTCTGTTACTTTGTTCTTTTGTATTGTGTTTCTAGACTGTATCTCATTTATTTCTGCTCCAATCTTTATTTTTTTTCCTTCTACCTATTTTTGAGTTTCGATTGTTCTTGGTTTTCTAGTCCTGTAATGTTAGGTTATTTATTTGAGAACTTTCTACTTTTTTGATGTAGTTATTTATTGCTGTAAACGTCCTTCTTAGACCTGCTTTTCTGTATCTCATAGACTCTATTATGTTGTTCCCATTTTCATTTGTCTCAAATAATTTTTTTTCACTTACTTCATAAATGTATTCATTGATCCATTGGTCATTTATGAAAATGTTGTTTCACATTTATTTATTTGTGTAGTTTCCAAAATTCATCTTACTAATTTCTAGTTTTATTCTTTTTGGGTCAGGAATTATACTTGCTATGACTTTAATTTTTAAAATATGTTGAGACTTGTTTTGTGGTCTAACATATTTCTTTCCTAAAGTTTGTTCAATGTGCTATTGAGAAAATGTGTATTCTACAGCTGTTGGGTGGAATGTTTTATAAATGTTTGTGAGATCGACTTGGTTTAAAGTGCAGTTTAACTCCAATGTTTGTTAAGTTTCTGTCAGGGTAATCTTTCGGTTGCTGAAAGTGTGGTATTGATGTTCCTTATTATTATTTTTTTTGAAGTTAATCTCTACCTGTAGGTCTTTTAAAATTTGTTTTATATATTTAGATACTCCAATATGAAATTCAATTATATTTTTAATTGTTCTATCATCTTGCTATATTGACTCTTTTATCATTATGTAAAGATTTGTTTTCATATTTTATCATTTTTCACTTAATGTCTATTTTATCTAGTATAAAACAGAATAAAATCCAGTCATTTGCAGCAAAATAGATAAACCAGGAAGATATTATTTCAGGTGAAATAAGCCAGTTACAAGAAGACAAATACTGCATGAGTTCAGTTATGTGTGGAATCTTAAAAACTTGATTTCATGGGAGTGGAGAGTAGTAGAACAGTGCTTACCAGAGGCTGGGAAGGGAGGGCTGAAGAGGCAAGGGAGGTTGCTTCATAGGCACAAAGTTAAAGGTAGACTGGAAGAATGAGTTCTGATGTTCTGTTATGCAATAGGTTGATTTTAGCAAATTACAATGCATTGTATATTTCAAGCCAGAAGAGCATATTTTTAGTTTTATTAGCACAGAGAGATGATAGATGTTTAAAGTGATGGATATGACAATTACCATCACTTGATCATTATACAGTGTATGCATACACTGAAACTTCACAGTGAACCCCAGATACACATACAATATATACGTCAATCACAAACAGAAATAATACAAGAAGCAATTTTATACATTTTCTTACAGAGTTCAAAAAAATAATTTTCCAGGTAATGACATTATGAATCAAAGATTATCAAATTTAAAAGGAAAAACTTGCTGTTTAGATTCCACCACTCATGTTCTACATAGACACATGAAAAAGCATATTTTAAATATTGCCTTTTCACTAGGAAGGCTAATATTTCAAATTTCTATTATAAGATAGATTGAATAGGAAAATACAATTTGATATTAAAGCTATTAGGAAAATGTATCGTCTGTTACAAACTTTTATAACAGGTTTAACTAAAGTTGGTTTGGATGCACCCAATTAGTAAGACACAATGTATCAATAATAGCCTCAAACAGTAGAGAAAACCGGACATCCTAAATGAAAACGTGTTAAGTCAGTAAAATGAAAACAGTACACATCAAGTACCATCTACTAATCAAATCAGACAAGAGCTGACTTGGGACAAAAAGTGAGGAAGAGAACCTTTAAAATTTCATTGACCACTCAGGAAGACACAGTTACCAACAGGGTCATTTAGAACTGCACTAAACTTCATGGAAGTATAATTTATATGACCATTTTACTTTGATATCACCAACATATTATAGCACAGTTTACATAAAACACTCAAGAGTATTTTCTCATAATGTATTCATTGGTCCTGTTTAAACTAAGCATTTAATTCTTAGTGTATTTCATTATGATTATCCAAATGGTGGATTAACAAAGCACTATGGTTTCTTCTGAATTACTTTTTGATAATTTACTGATCACTGGGACTTTCACCAAAATACGAAACTGGTTATATTCATGTTTTAATTGTGTAGAAGGCTCTGTGTTAAAAAATAATTTTATTGATAAATAAAGGAAATGCTTATTTTGGGCAAGTTTAATTATACTTTTTAAATTTTAATATATTTTGTAGTGAGAAAGTAAAATTTAGCTGTGTAAGGAAACATGCCAAGAAACCTGTGAAATTTTAGGTTAAGAATTCTAAATTAGAGAAAAAAATTGATGTAATTTCTTTCAAATTTTAAAAATTAGTAAGATATAAAGGATACAGACAATGATTGAATTCAGAATAGTAAACGACTGCTGAGATTTTTAGAATTCAGGACTGAATAAGATAACAAAATAATATAAAACAGAGTCAGAGAAAATGGTTAAAAAACATGAAAAACATGAGACAAAAAAGTGACTTCTGGCTGCAGGTCAAACATGTAAATACTTTAGAAGTCATCATTTCTTTCTCACAAGAAAAAACCTGACCATGCTGAAAATCAATTCTTGTTAGATCAATCAGAGAAATGAGCTCACAGGACAAACTGTTCTCTGAAAACTGGAGACAGCAGCAGGCCAAGAATCCCAGCTTAACAGGAGCAGAAACCCACCACTGGGACTAATACAGGTAGAAATACTTAAAAAATAATTGACTAACTTTTGGAGCCTCAGTGTGGACTAGCTTGAGAACTAAAATCTATGTTTCCAGCCTTAAGAGGACCCCCACACTTTTGTGAGATTTACCTATAGGAACCTAACCAGGTTCTCATGGTATCTGAGAAAAATTCTTTAACCAACTTGGGGAACAGGAGTACTCAACCCCAGCCCCTAGCCTTCCTGTCTCACAGAAGTCTGGGAAAAACAGAGAAGTACTTGTGAAGAACACAGCCTATGATCATTGGCTCGCTACATACTGAGACACAATCATAAGATTATGTAAAATGTTTTCTCTCTGAACATGTTATCTCCACAACAATCAGGCTTCTGTATAGCGACAGTGGATTACCTCTAAAAGAACTTCAATACTCAGTCCTTATTATTATTACTTTTTTAAAATTAGGATATCCTCAAGGCCATAGGAGAAATTGAAACAAAGGCACTAGTAGACATTTCAGTCCCTAACATCTACCATGATAGAGAACATAGCTGAATTCCTAGCCAGATAATACAAAATGTTACACTAAAGGCCTGTTTGACTCAGTTTCATTTACTAGATAATCATGTCAAGCTTTCAACATAAAAATTACAAGACATTATAAAAGGGAAAATAATCATTTGAAGAGACAAAGCAAGCATTAAAACCAGACTCACAGATGGTAAGGGATCTATGATGGTTAATATTAGGCATCAACTTGACTGAATTGAGGGATACTTAGATGACTGGTGAAGAACCGTTTCTGGTTGTGTCTTTAAGGGTGATTCCAGAGGAGACTGACATGTGCATCAGTGGACTGGAAAGAAAGACCTGCTTTCAATAGCAGGTACCATGGAATCAGCTGCTGGAAACACTAGAACAAAGTAGGTGGAGGAAGGAGGATATTCAGTTTGCTGAGCTTCCTTCCTCCCTTCTGAAATGGGACACCTTTTCTCCTTCCATCGTTGGACATCAGACTCCAGGTTCTTTACCTTGTGGCCTCTGAGATTTGCCCCAGTGACCTCCCAGGAGCTCTCAGGTCTTTAACCTCAGACTGGGGCCTGTACTATGGGCTCCACTGATTTTGAGACTATCAGCCACAATACTGTGTTTTGTCATGCCCCAGCTTGCAGACAGCCTATTGTGGGACTTTACTTTTGTAATAGTGTGAGCCAATTCTTCCTAATAAACTCTCTTTCAGATGTGTACATCCTATTGGCTCTGTCCCTCTGGAGAGCCTGACTAATAAAGGCTTTAATAGAAAAAGTGGAAAACATAAAAATGACAGACAGGTAATGTAATCAAAGAAATGAATACCCTAAGAAGGAATCAAAAGAAAATCATAAAAATCAAAGAGGATGTAACAGAATAAATATTGTCTTTGATGGTATCATCAATAGACTGGACATGGCTGAAGAAAATGAATCAGTGAGCTAGAAGATAGATCAATAGAAACTTCTCTAACTGAAAACAAAGAGAAAAAAGAACAAAAATAGAAACCAGAATATCTAGAAAGAGAAGTAACTACAAAGTATAATATACATATAATGAGAGAATATTTAAAACAAAGGAGAAGAAAGAGTAAAGGCCAAGAAATATTTGAAGTAAAATTGGCTGAGAATGACAATTACCAAACCACTGACCCAAGAAGTTCACAAAAACCAAGTTGGGTAAATAACAAAATTGGGATATAATATTCTAATTATAAAAAATCAAAGACAAAAATAAAAAATTATAGAAGCCATACTTTACCTGTAGAGGAACAAGGATAAGAATTATACTGGACTTACCAGAAACCATGTAAACAAGAGGAGAGGAAAATAAAATATTGACAGTTAAAAAAAAGAAAACAACAACCATAAATTGTGTGTCCAGTAAAATTATCCCTCAAATATGAGGGAGAAATAAAGACTTTCTCAGGCAAACAAAAATTGAAGGAGTTTGTCATCAGTAAACCTGCCAAGCAAGAAATCTTGAAAGGAGTTATTGAGAGAAGGAAAGTGATACAGGTCAGAAACTCGAATCTGGAAAAAAAAAAAAAGAAAGAAAGAAAGAAAGAAAAAAAATATATGAGAAAAAATAAGAGTAGAATAAAATATCTAATTTTTATTTTTCTTAACTGATATAATAGATAATTTGCATTGGTAATCATAGCTAATGGAAAAGTAAAATGAATCACAACAATGATATAGAAGATAAGGAAGAGAAACTGGGAATACTCTGTTATAATGTATCTGCACTCTCCTTGGTGAAGTATAGTGCTATTTGAAAGTAGAATTCGATTAGTTGTAAATGGATATTGTAAACACCAAAGCCATCATTAAAAATAAAAGAAATATATCTTAAAAATAACCTGCAGAGACTGTCAGAGTGAAAAAAGCAAAAATTCTAAATATATGTTGACTACAAGAAATTCACTTTAAATTGAAAACACTGATAGATTAAGAATGAAAAGAGAACTAAAGATATGCTATGTTGACATTAAAAACAAAAAAGCTGGAATAGCTGAATTAAATTAAGAAAAGCATACTTCAGGCTGAAATTATTGGAGATAAAGAGGAGTATTACATAATAATGAAGAGGTTAATCCTCAAAGAATATATAACAATATTGTTTGTGTATCTGTGTCAAAATATATGAGGCAAAGCTGATAGAATTTTAATAAAAATAAGTAAATATACTATTGTAGTTAGAAATTTCATCACATCTTTATTAATAATGGACAGATTTAGCAAGCATAAAATTAGTAAACTTATAGTTAAAATCACCATGTCCAGCAACATCAATTAAATGAATCTAATTGACATTTATAGAATATTTTATCCAACAACAACTGA
Organism: Aotus nancymaae; assembly: GCF_030222135.1. Taxonomy (NCBI): domain Eukaryota; kingdom Metazoa; phylum Chordata; class Mammalia; order Primates; family Aotidae; genus Aotus; species Aotus nancymaae. The sequence goes on from NW_026988425.1 coordinate 77,718,828, forward strand.
ATGCACATTCTCCTTAAGCATACAGAGAGCATTCATCAAAACAGACCATATTCCAGGCCATAAAACACACCTTAACAAATTTACAAGGTAAAACACACCTAAGAAAATTAAATGAAGTATGCTCTCAGATCACAATGAAATTAAACAAGAAATTAATAACAGAAAAATTGCTGGAAAATCACCAAACACATGAAAATTTGAGACACATAACTAATTATCACAAGGTCAAAGAATAAGTCTACAGAATTTTAAAATATTTTGAATTAAATGAGAAAAAAATCAATTTTTTTTTTCAGTGAAGCAAAAACAGTGCTTAGTGGGAAACAAAACATTAAGCAAATACTTTAGGAAAGAAGAAGAATCTAAAACTACAATGTATTTTTCCTCTGTAGGAAATTAGAAGAAAAAGGGCAAATTAAATCAAAAGTTAGAAAAAAAAAGAAATAGTAAAAAGTACAGCAAAGATCAGTAATATTAAACACATGAAATCAATATAGAAAAATCAATCAAACAAAAAATATTTTTTGGAAATCATTAATAAACTGACTAATCTCAAGGCAGGCTAATAAAAAAAAATGGAAGGAGAGAAAGAAGACACAAATTCCTAATATCAGAGATGGAAGAGGGCCCAATGTTATGCCGACATATTTTAAAACTTTGATGGTATAAACCAATATATTTAAAGACACAAGCTACAACAACTCACACAAGAAAAAATATATAACCTAAATAGGCTTATATTTACTAAATAAATTAAATCAATAATGAATAGTTCTTCCAAAGCAGAAAGCTTAGGTCTAGATCGTTTCACTGATAAATTATATGACACATTAAGGAAAAAATAGTACTTATCTACAATGCTTTCTACTTAATGGAAGCAGAGAAAATACCTTTTAACTCATTCTATGTGGTCAGTATTACCCTAAAAAGCAAATATCAGACAATAAGAATTATTTTTCAGAAAACACACCAATATATCTCATAAACATAGATGCAATAATTCTCAAAAAACCTTATCAAAATTGATTTTAACAATGTATAAAAACAATTATATACCATTATTAAATCTACTTGATAAAGAATATCTACAAAAATGAACAAACAAACAAAAAACTACAGCTAACACATTTAATGGTGAAAACAACATTCTATTCCCCAAGACAGAGACAAAGCAAGAATGTCTCCTCTCACCACTCCTATTCAACATCACACTAGATGTCATAGTGAATGAAATATTTAAAAAGGTAATAAGAGGTATACAGATTGAAAAGAAGGAAATAAAACTGTCTGTTTGCAGATAACATGATCATTCAAGTAGAAAGTCCAAAAGAATAAAAGTCCTGGAAATAATAAACAATGTAAAACATTTCGAAGATATAAATTTTTTAATTACAAAATTCATGCAGTTTATGTTAACAATATTGAAATTTAAAAATAATAACACAGCATAAGTTATATTAGCATTCAAAACATGAAATACATAAATAAAAATCTAACAAAATACATGCACAATGTCTGTAAGTAAAACTGATAAACAGATGAAATAAAGAATAAATGGACAGATAATCTGCATTTATTTACCAGAAGGCAGTATTATCAAGATGACAGTTCTTCCCAACTTGATCTATAGAGAGTCAATGAAATCCCATTCAAAATTCCAGCAAGATATTTTGTGTATTTATTGGCAAAATTATTCTATAGTTGATATGAAAAGACATAAGATCCAGAATAGACTATACATACTATATTGAAGAAGAACAAAGTTGGAAAACCGGCACTATCCAATTTCAATACTTACTGTAAAGTCACAGTAATTAAAATAGCATCTCCATGGAAAAAATATATCAATTTTGCAGAATAAATTGATTTACAGAGTAAATATATCAATTATACAGAATAAAAAATTACAGAAGTAAACCTACAGAAATACAATTAACTGATCTTTGACAAAGGGACAAAGGCAATTCATTGAAGAAAGAAGAGGCTTTTTAACAAAAGGTGCTAGAACTACTAGACATTCACATGCAAATAAAAGAGATGCTAAACACAAACTTGTAATCTTTCACAGACATTTACAAACATTAACATTAATTCAAAACAGATAATAGGCCTAAATTTAGAACATAAAACAATATAACCTGTAGAAGATAACATAAATAATATCTATGAGAATTTGATTTGTTGATGATTTTTAGATACAGTACCAAAAACATGATTCATAAAAGAAAAAAAATGACAACTTGGAGTTTAAACTGCTTTGTGAAAGTCATTATTAATAAAATTAAAAGACAAGCCACAAAGTGGTAGAAAAAATTTATAGAACATAAATCCAATAAATGGCTTGTATCCAAAATATACAAAGAAGCCTTAAAAACCTGACAATAAGACAATAACTGAATGTATAAATGGACAAAAGTTCAGAACAGATATCTCAGCAAAAAATATATCAACTGGCAAATTAGAAAACACAAATGCTTTATTTCCTATGTAATTAGAGAAATGTAAATTAAAACAACAATGAGATACCACTCCAAATCTATTAGAATAACTAAAGTCTAAATCATTGGCAACATTATATGTTAATAAGAATATAGAGCCACCAAAATTCTCATTCATTGCTGGTAGAAATGCAAAATGGTCCAGCCACATTGAATTTACATAAACCTAGTCTTGCCTAATGATTCAGCTATTGGTTGGTATTTGTTATGGCCTGACTGTGCCCGCAGCCAAAACCTTATCTTGAATTGTAATCCCCATAATCCCTGTGTGTCAAAGGAGAGACAAGGTGGGTGTAATTGAATCTTGGGGGCAGTTTCTCCCATGTTGTTCTCATGATAGTGAGTGAGTTCTTATGAAATCTGATTGTTTTATAAGAGGCTCTTCTGTCTTTGCTCATTCTCTCTCTCTTTCACCTGCCGTCATGTAAGATGTGTCTTGGCTTCTCTCTTGCATTCTGCCATGATTTTAAGTTTCCTGAGGCCTCCCTAGCTATGTGGAACTCTGAATCAATTAAATTAAATCTATTTCCTTTATAAATTACCAAATCTCACATAAACAGACTAATACAGTATTTATCCAAATGAATTGAAAAATGTATGTCAACAAAAAATGTACACAAAACTTTACAGCAGCTTTATTCATAATTACCAAAACTGGGAAACAACCATGATGTTCTTCAAAGGTGAATGAATGAACAAATTGTGGCATATCCATGCAATGAAATATTATTCAGCAATAAAAATCTTGAGCTATCAAGCCATGAAAAAACATGAAGGAAACTTAAATACATATTGCTTAGTGAATGAAGCCGGTCTGAAAAGGCTACATACTGTATGATTTCAATTTTATCACATTCTGGAAAAGACAAAATTATATAGACAGTAAAACGTTTGCTAGTCACCAGGGATTTGAAAGAAGGAAGGAATGAATAGGTAGATATTTGAGGATTTTTAGAGCTGTGCAAATATTCCATATGAAACTGTCATGGTATATACACAACATTATGCATTTTTCAAAACTCATAACCCTGTACAACACGAAGATTCAACCTAATGTAAAATATAAACTTTAGATAATAATAATGTGCTATAATTGATTCTTTAATTTTCTTTAAAATTCTTCAACTTTACCACACTAATGTAAGTTATTAAAAATATGGGAAACTGACAGAAAGAGGGGGATGAGATGAATTATGAAGGAGAAGAATTATTACAACCCTCTGTACTTTCTACTTAATTTTCTGTAAATCTAAAACTGCTCTAAAATCATCTATTATTTCAAAACAAAACAACTTAAGAATTAGTGCATTAATAAAATTAAAAGAGATATCAACAAACCCATTTACTTTACTCTAAAATGTGTATATTAGTGTGTGTGTGTGGGGAGTGACTATAGGGAGATGGATAATTTTATAGAAATAAATGAATACATTATATATTTTTTCTGAACAATCTGTTTTCCAGATAATTGTGATCAACTCTAAAAGTTAATTTTCCATGATTAAGTGATACTATGAACACAGAAATAAAGCCTGAGATAAATAAAGAAAAACTTGATTTTATGTCAAATAACTTTTTTTTAAATACTGAATCTTCTGGTTAACTGCCATGTTCCATTGGACTTAGTTTTCTCATCCATCAAATAAGATAGACGGTAATTCTTTTCTTGCTCTCAGTAATTGTTACTACAAGGGTCATATTTGAACATACATCAAAAACTCTTATAGGGAAGCTCCTTTAGTTTGATCAGTTAAACCTAGTACTTTTTCTGCAGTATAATTTCAGGAAAAAAAAAAAAACCCAAAACACCCAGAGATCTAAACCATTTATTTAAAAAAATTGTGGAGAGTTCACACTGTCCCAGGCAGTACAACAGACACTGAGGATATCATGGTGAGAAAAAGAGTCATGATTCCAGTCCTAGTATTACTGGGTCTGAAGAGGAAAACAGATGCTAATGAAAGAGTTCCATTAATTTGTGTAAAATGGCAATGGTAGTTAAGGGCTGCAAGGGAGAACTGTTGGGCATGGAAGAGAACATGATAATAGGATTTGTCTGGACCTTGACCTTGTGATAATAAAGACATAATGAGAAGCTTAAGAAAAAAATTAGTGGGATATACAGGGTGAAGCAGAACATCAACAACAATAACCATTACCCACAAAGCTGCTATGGCGAAAAGACCAAACAAAGAAAGGTGAATAGTCAGTCAGATAAACGAAAAGAAGAGAGTCCAAAATAGATCCTACTACATATCAGGATTATATCCAATTATATATCAAATGTGATATCCCAATAAAGGCCCAAGCACTACCTACCTAGTTATTTAAAATAAAAAGAGATTTGTATTTCTACTTTGTATGTTGAACCAAAACATACTCCAGGTGATGGACGATACAGGCACAGCTCGTTTTACTGCATGTCACTTAATTGTACCTCACAGATATTACCTTTGTTTACAAAAGGTTTATAGCAGCCCTAACCCTGTTTGAGCAAGTCTATCAGTATTCCTTTTCCAATAGCATGTGCTCTCCTGATGTCTCTGTGTCAGCATTTTTTAGCAATAAGGTATTTTTAATTAAGGCAGGTACTTTTTAAAGTCATAATGTTGTACACTTAATAGACTACAGCATGGTGTAAACATAACTTTTATATGCACTTAGAAAACAAACAAAAAAATGTGTGACTCACTTTACTGTGATAGTCACATTATATCTCCAAGGTATGCCTTTAGTTCATTTTCATTTAATGAAACTATGAAAATATTATAAAAAATGTAGGTGGAAATTTTAATTTTGAGATAAGAACATCTAAAGATGACTAGAAACAACATTTGTTTGTTTTGAATGCATAAAACTTAATTTTATATAGCAAAACCACATGACAACAGAATGTTAATGTCAGTAGCCTTAAAGGATATGAGAAGAGATGTTTAACAAGAGAGTGAGAAGCATTGCCAGAGAAACAATATGAAAGCTAGAAGAGTATGATGCCTAACATGGTGAAAGAGGATTATTTTTAAAAAGGCAGTAGTCAAGAATATTAATGATGTCAAGAATTCAAATAAAAAAAGTTAACTAAAGATATATGCAATAAAGTCAACAATAAAGAGATAGCAAGTTGTACTATAATTTGTGAAACTAGAATATTTTAGACATAGTCTTGAGAGAAGTTAAAAAGCTCTGAAAATCTGCCATATAATTTTATTCAGAAATTACATATTGAAAAATGAATGTTCAACTATGAAATTCGGTTCAGCCTCTTGCAGTAAACAGGGTAGACTTTCTGTTGAAAAGTAAATGTGGCACATGTATTTTGGACTCAATTGATATTTCCAATTCTTTATAAAGTTATTATTACAGGCTCACGCCTGTAATCCCTGCACTTTGGAGGCCAAGGCAGGTGGATGGCTTGAGGTCGGGAGTTCGAGACCAGCCTGGCCAACATGGTGAAATTCCATCTCTACTAAAAATACAAAACAATTAGCTGGGTATGGTGGCAGGCCCCTGTAATCCCAGCTACTCGGGAGACTGAGGCAGGATAATCGCTTGAACCCAGGATGGGGAGGTTTCAGGGAGCTGAGATCGCACCACTGTACTCTAGCTTGGGTGACAGAGTGAGACTCCATCTCAAAAAAAAGAATAAAATGTTATTATAATTGTATTATGTCTTTACCACAAAAGGCATCAGATGTTTTCATGAAACATCATATGAAAGTATACAGTCACAATGTAAATTTTTATATCTTTGACAAATCATAGTTCAGCAGAGATTTAATCTCTGGTATTCTCTGCTTTTTTGGTGATGCCCATCAAAGGGCAAGGAGAAGCTGGAGGTTAATCCATTTCTGACAGAATAATGAGTTCCAGCAAAATCCCAGAGATATGATAGCCCAGGTATCTGTGTTCTCCTCAGGCTATTGTAAATGTCAATGCTGATTTTTAGGGACAAACATCAATCATGATTTTCTTATGTCAGCAGTATGGCATAGTGTTACTTGAAAAAAGGAAAAAGGGAAATAACCTTGGACAGATTATGTCAGATACATATGGACTCTAAATACATTTATGGATGAGTAAAGGGAAAAGACTATGTCAATGTTCTGTATTATTAAATTTCAAAATAAAATTACAGAATTGTAGATAGCTTATCTGAGACAAGGAAGTGGCCTCATTCAGCCCACATATTTATGTTTCTCTAAGTAGCCCTCTTAAACAACAGTCATGTTCTCTTCCTTTGGAGTCATATACCTCTTAAAACTACACCATACTTTGCACACTTAAAATATGCACCCATTAATATTCAGCTGCATAGAATAAAATGATAAAGATTTTTTAAGAAGTTTATAAAATTTATGTCAGAATAGACTTTACTCTTCTCAGATAAAGGTCAATCTGATTGAAAATAAAAGTGAAAAAACATGTGACTATTTTCTTTATATTTTTCTTAGTTCAGGTTGCTACAATAAATTACCATAGAGTGGTGGTCTTAAACAACAAACATTTCTCATGGATCTGGAGGCTGGAAGTCGAATAACAGGATGCCAGCATAACTGAGTTCTAAGTGAAGGCTCATAAGTGAAGGCTTATGGTTATATCCTCATAAGATCTCTCTTGGTCTTGGTGTACCCATTCAGAGAGACAGAGTTTCCTGGTCATCTCTTCTTGTTATAAAGCATTAATCATAGTGTGAGGGCCCCATCTTAACAATCTAATCTGCCAGTAATTAGCTCCAAAAGACTTTACTTTGACATGTGATTTGAAGAGAAGGGGGAACAAATATTCAGTCCATGGCAATATTCAATATTTGAAATACTTTAAATTTCTTTTCTACAGATTTTTCTAGAAAATTATATTCTGAACTTGGACATAAATTTTCCAGTATATTAACTGATGTTGGTAGACTGTCAGTCAAAGTTGAATGTGAAATTTGAACCTGACTAACTTTGAAATTGATCCTTTTAAGCAAAACTCTTTTCATTTCTTAAAACTATTAGAAGATAATTTGGCAGATATGAATCAGCATTGAGTTTTCTAATTTTAGATGATATCTCTAAGAGATTTTATATATGAAAAAAGTTAATTTTACTATCCTTCTTCTGAACATTATTTGACCCAACACATTCTGGTTTTCCCAGTTATTTTCAAACTTTAAGGGGAAACCAGTCTATTCCTAAAGGTGCATTTTTCATAAACCCTTCATTGTAAAGATAAATCTTATTTTAAAAAAAATTGTCATGAGTAATGCTGCATAAAAATATAACTAAACCTGCAATTTCAGAAGTTAGAAAGTAACTATACTTTCAAAGTCTTGCCCTTTTCAGTCCAATGCATTCTTGATTACAGAACAAAAGTATGCATCCAGATTTACTTTCGTTACATATTTTCTTGTATTTTTTCATAGCTTGACTTATTGATTACAACTGAGCCAATTAAGTACAAGATGTTTAGAGAAAGAAAATAGTAAATGACTTCAGAATGAGATTTAATCATTGTAAAAAATAGAGGGATCAGTTTTCACGGTGATAAAGCTACATTATTAATATTCACCAAACATGATTCTTGATCCTGGGGAAGCAAACAAGGAATTATTTAGTAACTATGACTGAGGCATATCAGCGGTGTTACATTCTTTAGTAGATACATCATGATATAACTTAACCTGAAAATTACTAACAACTTCTGAGATGAAGAGATTTTTCTTTCTTCAAGTTTGAATAATCTCATCTAAAAATCTTTACACAATCAACAACTAGAAAGACTAATTTCAAGAATATGTATTAGCTAGGCCTAGATTAACTGAGGTAAACAGGTGAAATGAAAACTCAAATAAGCATTAACATTAATGTGAACAATCCTTCATTTTGAATGAAGACATCAACGACCTAAATTGTTGCTGAATGTTGGATGTTCAAAAAAAGCCCTAATAGCAACTTTTATCTCATTTGATATACGAATCAACTCAGAAATATATAAAAAGTATAGAACAAATCATATTTTTAAACTGTTATTTTAGGTTTAGGAATGTATTAGTCTGTTCTCACATTGCTCTAAAGAACTACATGATACAGGGTAATTTATAAAGAAAGGAAGTTTAATTGACTCAGAGTTCCACAGGCTGTACAGGAAACATGACTGAGAAGGCCTAAAGAAACTTACAAATATGGTGGCAGCCACATCTTACATGGCTGGAGAAGAAGAAATATGAGCAAGCAGGGAAGGTGCTATCTAGTTTTAGACAACCATATCTCATGAGAATTCACTTACTGTCATAAGAACAGCAATGGAGCAATCTGGCCCCATGATCCAATCACCTCCCACCAGCCCTTTCTTCAACTTGGGGAATTCCACAGGAGATTTAGGCAGGGATACAAATCCAAACCATATCGGGGTACATGTGAAGGTATGTCATATAGGTAAATTCATCTCATGAGGGTTTGTTGTACAGGTTATTTCATCAGCCAAGTATTAAGCCCAGTATTCAATAGTTATCTTTTGTGTTCCTCTCCTCCCTCTCACACTCTACCCTCAAGCAGACCCCAGTGTTTGTTGTTCAAGACTTCTCATCATTTTGGTCTCACTTATAAGTGAGAACATGTGATATTTGGTTTTCTGTTACTGTGTTAGTTTACGAAGGACAATAGCCTCCAACTCCATCCATGTTCCAGCAAAAGACATGATCTCATTTATTTTTATGGCTGCATACTATTCTGTGGTGTAACATGTACCACATTTTCTTTATCCAATCTGTCATTGATGGGCATTTAGGTTGATTAAATGTCTTTGCTATTGTGCATAATGAGGCAGTGAACATTTGTATGCATATGTCTTTATGGTAGAATGATTTCTATTCTTCTGGGTACATACCCAGTAATGGTATTGCTGGGTCAAATAGCAGTTCTGCTTTTAGCTCTTTGAGAAATTTATGCTGCATTTCACAATGATTGAACTAGTTTACAGTCCAGCTAACAGGGTATAGTTTCTCCCTTTTCTTCACAACCTTGCTAGTGTATGTTATTTTTTGACTTTTTAATAAGCCCATCTGACTGGTGTGAGATGGAATCTCATTGTGATTTTGATTTGCATTTCTTTAATGATCAGTGACATTAAGCTTTTTTAAATATATACTTGTCGGGTGCATGTATGTCTTATTATGAAAAGTGTCTGTTCATGTCCTTTGGTGACTTCTTAATGAGGTTGTTTATTTTTCTCTTATAAATACACTTAATTCCCTTAGAGATGATGGATATTAGACCTTTGTCACATGCATAGTTTGCAAATATTTTCTTCCATTCTGTAGGTTGTCTATTCTGTCAATGGTGTGGGTTTTTTTGTGTGTGAAAAAGATCTTATTTATTTGGATTCTATTTGTCAATTTTTGTTTTGTCGTTATTGTGTTTCATGTCTTTGTCATGAAATCTATACCCATTCCTATGTCCAGGATAAGATTGCCTAGGTTGTCTTCCAGGGTCTTTATAGTGGTGGGTTTTACGTCTAAGTCTTAATCCATCTTGAATTGATTTTTTAAATGCTGTAAGGATGAGGTCCAGCTTCAATCTTCTGCACATGGCTAGCCAGTTATCCCAAGACCATTCATTGACTAGAATGGCTTGTTTTTTCTCAGCTTTATCTAAGATCAAATAATCCTAGATGTGTGGCCTTATTTCTAGGCTCTGTATTCTGCTCTGTTGGTCTACATTCCTGTGTTTTTGCCAGTACCATGCTGTTTTGGTTACTGTAGCCCTGTATTATAGTTTGAAATTGGGTAAGGTGATGCCTCCAGCTTTTTAAATTTTTCTTAGGATTGCCTTGACTATTTAGGGTCTCTTTTGGCTTCATATAAATTTTAAAATAGATTTTTTTCTAGTTCTGTGAAGAATGTCATTGGTATTTTGATGGGAATAACATTGAATCTATACATTGCTTAGTGGCCCTGTTTGGTGATAACAGGTGGGAGTAAGTGGGACCCATGGGAGATGGACTGGCCTCTCCTTTTGTCTACTGCAGCTCATTGGAGGTGTGGATACGGCATTTGGGGTATTTGCTCCCATTTGGGGTATTTTATTTGTTCAAGAGGCAGTGTCAGAGAGGCTTTCCTGCATCTCTATCCAGTAACTTGCAGACCTGCTACTGGCTCCTAGCTCTGGCAGGGGGAGGCTGGAGGCCTGGAAGACCTGCCCAATGAGGACATATGGAAACAATCACCCATGCAACAGTCTGGCCACTTTTTCATAGGGCTTCTGCAGTATGCTGGGAACCCACTACAGTCTTTAGTCACCTCAGATTTCCCAATATCTGGAGGTATCAACAGTGAAGGCTTCAAAACTGGAAATATGGTAGCCTGTCTCTCCCTTTGGGATCTCTATCCTAGGGAGGTATGAACTTATTGTTGGCTTGAATGCACCTATAGGAGGTGGTTGGAGACCCTGGTTGGGAGGTTCTTTCCAGTGAGGAGGAATGAAATTGGCAGCCTTCTTTAAAAAAGTAGTAGTAGTCTATGTTGTGGTACAGCAGGTGTGCTGTGCTAGGGTATTGCTTCTCCCCTTAGTTGGCTTGGACTCTCCAAAGCCTGAAGGATGAAATGGGCAAGTAGTCACTCAAACAGCAAAGATGGTGGCCTGCCTCTCTCTCTGGGAGTTTTGTCCCAGAAATGTTTCAAATCTAGTGTTGGCCAGCAAACACAGTGCGAGTGGTTGGAGACTACAGTTGAGAGGTTCCACCCAATGAGAATGAACAGGATAAAGGAACGTTTAAAAAAAGCAGTCTGGCCAGGTTTCTGCAGAGCAGTTGTGCTGTGCTGGAAATCACTTCTGTCTTCAGTAGGCTTGGACTCTTCAAAGCCAGAAAGCTGGAACAGTTAAATCACCCAAACTACAAAGATGGTGGCTGCCCCTCCCCCTGAGAACTCTGTCTCAGGGAGGTTCAAGGCTGCTACCAGTGACTGGCTGGAATTTCAAGCCAGTGGGTCTTATCCAGTGAGGTGCTATGGAATCCAGGGGCTGAGCTTCCTGGATTCAGTTCCTTTCTTAGGGGTATGTATAGAAGTAGGCCTATACATACCCCTAAGGTATGTATAGTGTTGCCAGGGTTGCAGCTACTTTTTCTGGGAAGCCCAGAAAGCCTGGGCATCTAAGGCTCCCTGCTCTCTGTGTGTGCCTGAGTGGCTGCCCTGCTGAGACTCCATGTAGTTCTGTGTGTCAGACTGAAGGCTCTGGTGGAGTGTGTTCACAGGAGTAGTATCTCCTGATTGAAGGCTTGAAAAGATCCACGGGAGAAGTGTGGGTTCCTGGGATTGCATATTCACTCACTGCTTCCTTGGGTGAAGGAGGTTCCCCTGGCTCCATGTTACTCCTGGGTGGGCAATCGTTCAGCCTTGCTTTTCCCCATTTTCCATGGGTCAAATTGCTTTCTTGATTAATCCCAAGGCATGTACCTGGGTGTTTCAGTTGAAGGTGTGTATTTACTCTCCCCTTCCATTCCTTTCCAAGAGAGCTGTGTACACTAGTCAGTCATCATCACAAATCAGATTTTAAAACCGCCTTTCACCCAACAAAGCCAACATTGGAAAGTGGGGCTTATATGAGTAGGCAAAGTGATCCTAGCCTGGAGTCCTAGAATTAGACAGACTTCCCAATGAAGTAACAAATATTACCATACCATCTTAGCCCACTTCTACTTCCAACCCAGTCAGAGCAGAGGCTTTATGTTTAAGCTCATATTTAGACAAGCAATTGAGAAGGAGGTAGAGCTATGTAGACTCAGTTATTTACTCTCAACACTCTGACTAATCATGAGAAAGTAGAGTGTCATACTAAAGAACATACCTTCACATGAAGGAAATATTAGGGGAATAATAAATAAGTTTCACTTTCACCTCCACTTGCTCAACATTTTAGTTAAGCTCTTTTATTTGCATGCCAGCTGTCTGTGTTAAAATCTCATCCATTTATTGACATGAAGTACATCTCTTCATTAAATCTTTTACAAACTATGTCATATTTTCTGTAATTGGCTATGGGACTGTTTACCAGTATGTTGAGAATGCACCTCTATATTCTCACTTCTATTTATCTATCTACTATATGCATGTATGTTTACATATAAATTTATACATGTATGTGTATATATATACAGAGAGAGAGAGAGAAAGAGAGAGCGATGTCTAATTTCCTTTAATGAGTCTTGTTGAAACAAAGGCCATATTTTATTCATAAATGAAGCGCGTTAGTGCTAGTATGAATTAATTTAGTGTACATATTATATTAAAAATACCACCTCATGATGACTGCTAATAGTGCATATAATTATTTCCAATTTTAGAAATAATTATATGCACTATTAGCAGTCATCATGAGGTGGTATTTTTAATATAATACATATATTATATTATCCTATATACATGGCTTTAGGTTGTATTGTATATATTATCCTATATACATGCAATTTTTAAAAAACTGTTTCTATAGAAATTTCTCTCTATATATCTTAAATATGTCCATTACCTGCTTTTACAATATATGCCATATGGCAGCTCTTAGTTATACTCTTTAACCCTCAACACTTATTTTGTGTTCTTCAGACAATGCTGTAGAAGTAAAAATGATTAATTCTTAATTGTTCTCACTCAAACTGACATATATGCTGTGTTTCTCATATAGCACTGATATGCTTCATTTATCAATATGTATGTGTGTGTATATATTTTCAAGAACCTATTTATATATCTTAAATCTTTGTCAAATGAAAATGCACTAGAATATCTTTTTGATACAAATCTTTCTTTGAAAGGAAACAATCATAATTCAAATCCCAAATCACTTTTATAGCAAATATTTGATAATGAATATATTCCAGTGAGTTGTTTTGAACAAAAAAATCAATGAATATGTATTCTCATTTAGTGCATGAGTGCTAAATAAAATTTCTATCTTGACATAAAAATAGTCTCATATTCAAAGAAAAATAATTAGGGTATCTATTGATGATGATTTAAAAGCTAAAATCTTATAATTACAAACAAGATTGTACCTTAAAATGATGAAATTTATTTACAATTCATTTATTAAAAGAAAATATTTATAATTGTGTTCTTTAAAAATATATACTGGTTATATTTATTAAAATATTTACCTTTCATTAATTGATATCTATGACAAAAAGTGGAAGGCATGTTTTAATATCATATTATTCAGTTTATAGTTTTTTCTTATTAATCTCTTCAACTCCTAACATACATATATATATATATATATACCATAAATATTTGCCTTTAGATTTGCATATTAGCCTAGTAACTTATTTTAGTGTAGCTCCTAAATTTATGATGGAAACTATGAAGTACAAAGGAAATTTCAGGATTATAATCTACCTCACACATGAATAAATATATAATTATTTAAAAAATCAAGAAACAAAATTTAGCTAAATAATAAAAAAAGTAAAAAAGAAAACATATAAAGAAAAACATGGTTCTGCAACTGACTTTTTGTACTTTCAAGCAGTACAGGATTTTTTTCTGTATTGATACTGACAGAAGAGTTTGCAGGTAAAGATTTCTTCAGTTTGATGGGACAAACCTTCAATCTCTTCTAGTTATTCAATTTACTAGTAAATAGTTCCATTATCTAAGGTTTCTATCAGTCCTAAAATCTTGAGCTTTAAATTCTGTCAAGTAGTTTACTTGCTATCTGCCTCCTCCAAAGAACACAAATAAAGATGTTAAAGTCAGTGGAAACAGGGCTGTTTAAAGTATAAAATAACAAATTCAGCTCTACAAAATGTAAAAGATAGTGATTTAAAACACAGCCTAAAATATCATGTTAATGAGGAGACAACATGAAAAATAACTTGTTTTTTAGGTGGCATGTGTTTATGGAAAAATATCTTCTAAACTGAATCCAACTTTCTACAGATTCAAGTGGGGTGCATGAATCAATGCATTTCTCAACTAAGACAGTCATACAACCTTTACTAAGATGTGTGGGACCAGAAGTTTAGCATTTTTTTCTCCTCTTCTAAATCATCATTTATGAAATGAGTAATAATGAATTCTGAGGAGGAAGTAAACACTCAAAAATAATTTGGGAGCTGTAATGCTTGTGTCAACTCTTCACTCTCCTGGCTTGAAGTATCCCTACATAGAGCTTCTTATATAACTGTGGTAGGGGAAAAAGATATTCCCCATTTGTCAAAAATCGATTCTTTTTTTAGTGCACTAAGATGGATTGCTAAAAGAACAAAACTTTAAATGCTATACAAAAATCAAGCCCAAATATTACCAGTAAATTCAAAAGCTTCCCACCTATTTCCCAATGACTATAATCAGAATAAACATAATATAGGGAAAATGAAGAGATAATTAGAAAAAAGATGCATGTTGTTTATTGAAAGTGTGCCTGTACACAGTTGACAAAAGAATTCCTATCATATCCCAACACATTGTCTTTCCACACTTGCAAGTAAGCATAACTTCTGCACTAAATAGAGGTTCCCCCTATAAAACAACTGTATGAACACTGATTTAAAAAGTATGTATCAATATTAAAAACCTTTAGTGTGACAAATTACCTGACTCCTTGCTTGTTAATTTGTCAAGTGTGAGTTGAATTGACAGCGTGATTCTCAAGGATACTGTATATACACTCTGCTAACTTTCATAGTAGAGAAGATAATCCTACTGAGTTATGTTAATAGAAATAAAATAAATAGCTTAAAACAATTTTGGAACTTCAGCATATTCACTTTTTATTCGTATTAAAAATGTAGGAAGAGTGATGCTCTCTTTATTTTTTTTTGGTTATTTATTAGGCTTCTTTAAAAAGCAGCTGTACTACTGTTTAAAAAGAGCTGTACTAGAAAAGACAAGTAAAAATTTATACTTTCTGTTTATTATACATGTTCATTAGGTCCAAAAGTTTCATTCAATATTTTAGAGCAGAAATATATTTTAGAAATCAATTATTCCCAATATTCCTCTTTCAGATGAAAAATATTAACTAAGTAGCAGATTAATTATTAAGCACTAAGCATCTGTTGATGATTGCTTTCAAAGACAGCTGTAAGAATTATTCCTATCCTACTTGCCCTTTTGCAAAGGAATTTGCCATTCCCCCAAATAACAGGTGGAATCTGTTTTTCCCCTATTGGAGCTGCATTGGTCTTATGATTTGCTTTTACCAAGAGAATGAGGCAAAAATTACTTCTGAGAGTAAGTTTTCAGAGGTCTTGCAACTTCCATTTTCACTCTCTTGGGAAGGCTCAGCTACCATGTAAAGAAATCTAGACCATCAGGCTGGGGAGGCTGGATAGAAATAAATACGCTGAAGGTTGGTAGGATACAAAACTACAAGGAGAGAGAAGCTCTGACAGATAATAGCCTATGAGGAAAGAGAGGTTTCAGCATTCCAGCTATCCTAGCTATAGGGTTAGATACATGAGGTAATAATAATACTCCACCTTCAACAGGGAGCAGAAAAAACCCATCCTAATGAAGGCTCAACAAATTCCTGATCCACAAGATAATATAAAATGATTTTTGTATTAACCCACTTAGTTTTGGAATGATTTAAGTCACTACATTTTGAGGTAGTTGCTCTTCAGTCATAAATACCTGAGTCTAACGGTACCAATGAGGTAAGCAATTCAGTGGCATATAAGAGATGGCATGTAATTATAAGTACACTGCCAAGGGGTGGTTAGTGATAAATTCATAGGCAATTAACTCTAAGAATGTTATAAGCAGCATATTGATGTAAATTCAAAATGTCATCAGAGTAGAGGACAGTTAAGTGAGTAATGCATCAGCGAACGTTTTATGAAAGAGGTGATAATAGAGTCAAATTTCACTCAGCCTTTCATTCATTCATCACACATATAATGGGTGTATCACCAGTGCTCTGTAACAATATGTAGAAGTCATAACATCATGTTTTGTTTATAGAACTAATGTTGTAAAAACTGGATTGACGTATTCTGTGAAGAATTAATGGGATATGAACTTGGAAAATTAGGTAGGAACTAGATCTTAGGAGATTTTGAAACTATTCCAAAGGCTTTAAATTTATGTTTTTGTAAAATGGGGCCATAATTCAGAACATTGCTGGAAGTGATCATTTGCAATGTCAAATATGAAGTCTAGACTCTTCTGAGAAAAAAAATCAACAGAAGTCAGTGGTTGATTGGCTCTACTAGGAGAAGAGGACTGATGAAAGAAAGATCAACACACTCTACAGATTCTGTATCATTTTGAAATTAATCATAAAACATTCAAGTGCTAGATTTTAATAACTGCATAAAAATCAACTTAATTTTATTGTTCCTAGTGCAAAACTTGGTTATTCTAATACAATGTATCTTAACATTCTGCAATTGAAATTAGTTATTTGTAAGTCAAAAATTGTACAAAATTTCTATTGACACATAAAATTATAGAATGATCCTTTGATGTGAAATGAATTTTTAACATTTGAAGGGCAGAGAAAACTAAAATCTAATTTTAAGCATTTTTTTTACCATTTCAGTTTTATTTTATTTGACTATTAATCATTCTGTTATTTAAGATGTATGACATAAAAAGATCATTGATATTTTCCTTATAAAAAATAAGTTTATAGTTAGATATAGAAGAATTATAGGTCTAATTCTCTTTTTCACAAGTTAACGTACTAAACAATGAATCATTCACAAAGGTGCTGTACTCCTAATATCACATATTTACAGTAGTTTCTGACATATAATAAATGAAGTTTGCTTTAGTAATAATGGCATATTGAAATTGTTAAAATTGAATTATTACTCAATATAAGTTTAATTATAAAGAGAACTTCAGTTCCTAGTTGGGACAAAAAGAAACTATCCATCATATTGAAAATTTTATCAGCTCATAGTTTTATAAAACTAAACTATTTCACCCTACATAACATAAAACTTTAAACATAACATAAAGTTTTTGCAAAACTCTAAAGTATAACATTACTGATAACAAATGCATTGGGCTCAACTCATGGCCTTTCTATGATGAATGATGTGGATTACTAGAATATTTTTTCTAGGAAAAATCTATTTCACTATCTAATGCATAATACTGATAAACTGCTATTTTATTCTGTAATATGCTCTTATTCTTGTAGTCTCTGTTCATCATTCACATTTAAACAATTTGTTTTATTATATAAATATATTGCCTTTGTTTAAATATTTATATTTGTATAATCACATCCTACTGATCTCGTTAAAGCATGGTTTGAGCATATATCATATACCCATTTTAATTTGTTTCTTCAATAGCTGAACTACTTTTGTGCCTTCTAACTAAATTAATCTGGTTGGCAATAAATTACTCAAAATTCAATGCTCTTATTAGGAATAGAACACCAGCTAAAGTCATGTAGCTGTAATGTATCCTGACAACATGTTTTCAAATAATTAACTATTAAAAATGAAAGTAGTAAACTTGTTATTAACCCAATATTCAGCATAAACTGAGAGGAGAATATCTTATAAAAGATACCAACAAGTTTGGAGAAGATTGAAAACATCCAAAGAAGCCACTGGATTTGAGAAAGTTTAACTCCAAATGCTTGCAAGAGGAAAAAGCAAGCCCTTCTAATAGGAAACATGTTGATTTTGTGCAGGAATCATAAGAAATTGGTTGAAAGTCAAAAGGCAATTAGAACTCCAAATTTTCTCCTACATCTAACACTGTGAGCCAATTATCTACACCCCCTTTTTACTGAGAGACAGAGATTTTACTAAACTATAAATCATTCAGAATCAGGCATATCATGAATAACAGAGGACAGGGAAATATGTTTTAGAGAAAGCAGATACATTAATTAAAAGCCAAGTTTCTAAATGAATGGTGGCCAGGCAGCCTTCTTTTGTTGCAAATCTCCAAGAGCACTGGATATGCTTCAGAGTCCCACATCACCCTCTTCTTCCGGCTGCCAACACACACACACACATGGAGATACACACACTCACACGCATGTGCATGTGTGCAGACACAAAAACAAGCACGCTTATCATAGAGGAAACTGTGGTTTCTTCTCTGGAGAATCTAAGCAGGCAAAGACAACATCTATACATTCTAAAATTTGCTCATATTCCAATGAAATAGTGGAACTCCCACCAGCACACTCCATAAGAAAACCCACCACTTAATAAAACCTGTGCAAAGAGATTCCAATCCAACTTGGTATTTCAGTTATAAATATGATTGGTTGGTTAACAATCACCTGCCATTTAAGCAAAGAATTTAGTATGAAAGGTAAACACCTGGGGGAGAGAGCGAGAGAGACAGAAACACACACAGAGGGAGGACAAACAAGAAATAAGGTATAATAAATATTTTAAAATCAGATAGCATAATCAGATAGACACGTTGACATTGATTATAAACCTCAATGGGATTCATAATGAATAAAATTTAAAAATTATCCTTCAGATATTAAATATATGACAGAGATTAAAGATGCTGAGGGTTAAATTTTAAGGAATTTATAGATGAGAGTATAACAGACAAAGATAGAAATATTAGCAATTTGTAAAAGATACAGACACTACAGTAATCCTATATCAACTAATAAAAATTCCAGGAACTGAAAATAGAAAAACTGAGAACAAATTAAATAAATAGTATAAAAAATTCCCAGAAATATAAGCATAGGCATCCATGTTGAAATAGTGCACTAAGTATATTGCCAAAGAATAAGAATAAATAAAATTACATTACTATACAATTTCACAGCAGTAGGAGCAGTAGGGAAATTTCCAAAAAGAGAAGGAGCTAGAAAAAACAGCAGTGAACAGGAATTGGAATAGCATTCTCAGCAGTAAAGATGGATGAGAGAAGGCAGTAAATTTATTGCCTCAAGAAGTCTGGAAAGAAGTCAGGTCTAACCTTTCTCAGCCAATACCTCTATTAGGTATAAAGGATTTTTTTGGTTTGTGTGTATGTTTGCTTCTTTTGGTTTTAAGGCAATGTGAGATTCTTTTAAAGCATTTTGAGATATCCTGTATTTCCAAAATGTAACTACCTGTATGGTTTTTCTCTTAACACATCAGAGGCTGTGTGTTGCTCAAAATAAAAATTATCCCAACACTTTGGGAGGCCGAGGCGGGTGGATCACTTGGGGTCAGGAGTTCGAGATCAGTCTAGCTAATATGGTGAAAGCTCATCTTCATGGGCTTTTGGGTCTACACACACACGTGTGTGTATTAAAAATACAAAAATTAGCTGGACATGGTGGCGCTTGCCTGTAATCCCAGCTACTTGGGAGGTCGAGGCAGGAAAATTGCTTGAATCTGGGAGATGGAGGCTGCAGTGAACTGAGATTGTGCTGCTGCACTCTAGCCTGGGTGATGCACTCCAGCCTGGGTGACAGAGCAAGACTCTGTCTCAAGAAAAAATAAACTAAAATCAAGAAAGAACAATCTATGGGATCCAGGATGTAGAGACTCTAATAAGAGTGCAAAAGCAAATTTTCAGGATAACAATTATGTAGTGAGCCAGGAAATTACTAGGCCAGCTTGAAGTCTGGGGACAAATATTCTCAGAGTGAGAACTTAAGGGTGGGGTAAGGGTGTGGTTAGGGGTGAGGGATAAAGGGAGGGTGGAGGGCAATCTGATAACAATTATTAAATCTAGAAAAAACACAAAAGTAACAAATTAAAGAAAATACATTTGTTTCCCCATTGAAAAATATTTCATTTTAATTTTAAAAATGCTACAATTGTACACTATTAGAAGGTAAGAAATTAGAAAGGTGGTAATAGAGATAGAGATCAAGAGTTGTAAAAAGAAGGAGAATGCTGTGTGTGGGTTATTACTTGTAAGTTTCATTGTTACTGGGGCATTTACCGATCAATATAAAATATATATAAAAAATAATTTCTAATGATAAAAAAGTAAGTAGTTTGAACAATTCTCTTAATTTGAGTATAGCTGAAAATCTATAATTTTTAATGGACTTTATATTTTTGAGGTAGTTTTAAGTTCACAGTAAAGTTAAGCAGAAAGTATATGCACTTTCCTATATACACCCTGTTCTCCCAGATGCACATTATCTATTATCAACATCTCAGACCAAAAAGGCATATTTGTTAGAAATGATGGGCTGACATTGACATTATTTTCACCCAAAGTCCATAATTTACATTAGAATTCACTGTAAGTATTGTATATGCTATGAGTTTTAACACATATATGATGACATATATCCCTGTGGTAATATTCATAATAGTTTCACTGCTCTAAAAAAACCTCTGTGCTCTGCCTCAAAAAGAATTTGTTTCGAAAAATCTAATTGAAGATATTAGATAAAGAAAAATTATAGTGCCAGTATCAAGGAAAAGAGAGACACCAGGGAAGTGAGCGCAGCCTTTGTGACTGCCTTACCTCTAAGAATGTGTTTTATTCCAGAAGAGGCAGACAAAAGGATGAAATGTTGGTCAACGCTTTTTAAAGTCCCCAAGACATCAAGGCATAAACAATTAGTCTAGGGTCAACCAAGTAGAGAATAAGGATGGGTGTCAACTCAGGGATTATGGGTAAATCTAAAGTATATTATCACTCATAAGAACTATATACAGACATTAGATTATCTCTACCCAGTTTCCCATCTATTATAATTTTCATTTTGCCTGAATAAATTCTTTAGACTTTTTTTGAAGCAATTCTGACAATAAATTATCTCAGGTTTTTAGCTATTTGAAAATATCTTATTTTACTTTTGAAAAAAAATATTTTCACTACGTATATATAGTTTGATTTTTTTTTTTTTTACTAGCACTTAAAGTTTTTATTTTGATTGCCTTCTGGCTTGCATAATTTCTGATCTAAGACATGATCTTCTTAAGGACTGTAGCTAATGCCCCATATACTGTGAAATCTCTTCATCTGGTAGAAAGCAACTTATTTCCAGCCTGTGTGAACTCTGAAAATTGTTCTGCCTATAGGTTTTTGCCATGGTCAAGATTTCTGTCTCTGTGGCTCATATAAAAACTATATTATAATATTTGATTCCAATTACAAAAGCATGGTGTTTGACCCACTTCCTTCTTTCTTTGAAAATGATTTTATTCTCTCCTTCTTCATATTTTCATCTCTATCATGCTCTCTGAATAGTTCTCTGTCTTTCTCTTATTGTCTCCCTGTATCCTTGTCTCTCTGTCTCCCTGACTGTGAACAAATATTTTCTTGACAAACCTCTTTATCCCTGCTGGGCAGGTTACCCATCACCCTTTTGTCTAGGCAAAAGAAAGACTGACGGGGCTATCTGTCTAGTGGTCACTCTTTGTTTTGTCTGTTCAGTCAAAATTAATCGTCAACATTTTTCTGTAGACAAGTTGTATGTACAGAAGAAAAGCTTTAAGATATTCATAGTTAGAGTGTCTCAAGATATGGATACACTTAAGATCAGTAAATGATACCATTGGCTAACTACTAAGAATTGTGCATAACCAGTAGCCCATGTTATCTTACAGAAGGTATTGTTAAGTCTTACACAAAAGATGCTAAATACTAGAAGACAGAAAAATGGAAAATCATAGAATTTAAAAATATTTTTTAAAGTAAGGGAAATATGTTGTTTATGCATATATTATCTAATCACATGTTCAATGTGGTAACAAGTAAAATGGAGAGAGAGCTACTATTCTGGAGAAAAGTTGAAAATACCACTTGTTATAAACTGAATGTTTGCAATCCCCCATAAAAAAACTTATATGCTGGAATCCTAACCCCCATAGTGATGGTATTTGGAGGTGAGGTCTTTGGAGATAATTAGGTCATCAGGGTAGAGCTCTCATCCTTGAGATGAGTGCCTTTACAAGAAGACACATGAAAGCTCGCCCTTTCTGTTCTCCACCAGCTGAAGGGTGCAATCCGTAAACAAGGAACAAGACCTTTACCCAACACATATCCATCAGTACCTTGAACCTTGATTTTCCAGCCTCCAGAACTGTGAGGAATAAAGGTATGTTGTTTAAGCCACCACATCTATGGTAATTTTTTATATCAGACTAAGATATTACTCAACATGAGCATGAGTAACATATACTCTGGGATTTACTCATCCAGAGTGGTAATGTGGAACAAAACAACAGGAAATTAGTTGTGTAGGGGGGTAAATGGGTCTCTATTCATCTAGTATAATTGACCATGGGGAGATCCAGGGTGGGTATTTTCTGCTCTTCAAAACAAAAATTGGAGAATATTCCAAACCTAAGAGAGATTAACTTATAAGATCACAAAAAATTATATAGATATTTTGAACTTCTAAATATTTTATCTTATTACATGTGGTTAACTTTCCTATTGGAATTTATAAACAGACATTAGAACATTTACTAGTAAAACATGAATTTCTTCCTTTCTTTTTTGTAACAAAGAAAAACGTAATGCAGAAAAATCTTACATTCCTGAACAAAATTAAAGTATATCACTGTATTGAAAAATATTTTTTATGAGGGGTAAACTAAATTTCATGGAAACTTACCTCTGAATACAGAGTAGACAGATCAAGATTTCAGACTATATTTTCTATTTAAATGTTCACATCTGATTCTGTCTACCTACAGATTTAGTCTTTTCAAACACAAAAACCTAGGTGACAATTTTAATATTCTGTAGTTAGATCAATCATGAAAGTCTTATGATATTTGGTTCCATATTATAAGAAATAAGCATAATTAAAGGAAATTGTATAGCATGCATTTCAGTTTTCTCTGAGTTTCTTTTGGTCTTATATAACTCATTTGGTTGATTTTGATTTTCAGAGTAACACACTTCAGGAGAAGTAGACAGGGACCATGTGCACCAACATTTCACTATGAATTAGACCTGGATCCTGCTAAATGTTCATTATTTCTGTCTAACATTGTCCACTTTACACAGAACATCAGAAGACATTATCCCAAATCTGAGTTTTAAACAAACAGAGTGAAATGTGGAATGACATGGCACCTCACAGAGTCAGCTGTGATTCAAGATAACTGATGTACAAGGGCAAACTTATCAACTTGCTGAAATTGAACTGGGCTAAATCACTTTGCTCTCTCTGAAGCAGCCAAACTAGCAAGCAGACTATAATTTAGTGTCCCAAACATGGACATAAATAGATACTACATGGAATTCTAACTTCACACCAAATTTCTATAGGCTATAGCCAAGTATCCAAATCTCACTCTTGTGAATAAATATACTTGAGAACTCTGAATCACTCTGGGGAAAAGGGACAGGTTTTTTTTCTATAATATTTAACTGTCTACCTTTTTTTAAAGTCATATTTTTGCTTGTTGGATTTAACTTATGTGAGTATATCATGTGTTTTACACTGAGTTTTTATAATGTTCATTTTTAAAATATTTGAGTTGGGTAGTGGTGAGTGGAGCTGAAAGGGAAATTTAGCCTTTATGTAGAATAAGATGTATTTGCTGGAATATTGTATTAGTGAATCTTACTTGTACAGATATTAGCTCAATTATTTGTGTTAAGAGGTTATTCACTACAAATGATTAAAATAAAATTGCAGGATTTATACGTACAAAGGAATCTTTTGTAGCCATATAAAAGTTCTGACATTTGCAACAACATGGATGAACCTTGAGGGCATTTCGTCAACTGCCATAAATAATACAAAGAAAGATGAATATGATATGGTATCACTTATGTGTGGAATCTAAAAAAGTTGAACTCATGGAAACAGCAGAATTAGAATGAAAGTTGCCAAGGGCTGAGGGTAGGGGGAAATAGGGACATGTTGGTTGCAGGGAATAATTTTCAGAGTTTGGGGGATATTATATACAGCATAGTGACTATAGTTAACAATACCTCATTATATACAGTAAGTTCTCACTTAATGTTGTTCACATTTTCTTGGAAACACTAAATTTAAATGAAAGAACATAAAACAAAGCCAGTTTTACCATAGGGTAGTTGATTTAAACAAGTAAAGTTCCTATGTCATATTTCTGGTCACAGAAACACCACCAAACTTCTAAATAAAGGTCCAACCATGTAAATATTAAGAATTGAAATAAATATGAACTATCATTTATTTCATATGAGAGATCAATAAAAATAAGTGAGGTAATATTTAGCCAATTATTCCAGTTCCGGGTCATAGGTGGCTGGAGCTTGTTGCAACAGCTCAGGATGCAAGGTGGGAACTATCCCTGGATGGGAGGCCATTCCATTACAAAGCACATTCACGCACGCACGCGCACACCCACACAGACACACTCAGATGGGGGCCATTTAGACACACCGGTGAACCTAATAAGATCATATGGAAGGAAACCAGAGTACCTAGAGAAAACCTACACAGACACGAGGAGAATGTGCAAACTTCACACAGGCAGGGGCCCTAGCCAGAGTATTTTGTTTTTCTCGTTGACATTATATTGAAACAATGTTGAACAAATCAATGATATTTGAGCAACTGCTGTACTTGAGATTTGTCTAGAAGGTGTATCTTAAATATTCTCACCACAATAAAAAGATAATTATGTGAGGTGATTGATAGGTTAATTAGCTACTGTGTGGTAATCATTTCATAACATGTATGTATATCAAAACATTATACTGAATAAATATGTTCAATTTTTATTGTCACTTATATCTTACTAAAGCTGGAAAAAGTAAATAAAATAAAGGAAGCATCACTATAAAAAAAGATTGTTAACTATGGGCTACCCCTACGAGCATTAATTCTGTGTTATTAAACAGAAATCTTTAGTATTGTGGTATTCACTCTTCTGGAAACTTAGTTATGATTATTAGCTAACTATGGCATTAATTTGAAAATGAAAATGAGCAAACTAAGCAAAAGCATTGCCTATATAAGCTTACTAAAAATAGTATTACATAGATTCACATTAAAAACAACACAATGAAAGAAAATACAATAATTTGGCTTTAGCCAAAAGCAGAATATTTCCAGTAAAGTTATTGACAGTGTGTAAATATGGGTTTATCTAAATGTAAATGCTGTGAAACAGTTTTGTTGCTACTCATGCAGAAGTTATTTCAGAAGGAAGTATATAAAATTTATTTAAATATATACCTTACTATTTACATAAAGAGTGTATTTCCTCCCCACAGAAAGAATGCAGACATCTCTTTCTGATAAGGCAAAAGGCTTGTCTTCAGGCTCTGCCCTACCTGTTTTTCTGAATTTTATATCAATAAGTAGAGTGTGTGTGTGTGTGTGTGTGTGTGTGTGTTCCTTTTAGAAAATCCCAGCATCATAAATTCTAAGCCTTATAAGGGAAGAAAAGGATCAGACAGCAAAGGAGTTTTCACAATTATCCAGTATATACCAGCGGTAGCCAAGGGAATATTTTTGCTACTGCATTTTGAGAGTGCCTGATCAAGGGGTAAGAACATAATACTAAGGAAGAGTTTATTAAATTTGGGGCATTCCCTCACTTTAGAGGATATGACACCTTGGCAAAGACACTAGGATATGATAAAAAAAAGTTAATCCTATGTTGGTTTCTAGCGGCTTTGAGAAAGCATTGACCCTTACTGAGCAAAGTTGAAATTCCTGAAATTTCAGATGCAGGTAGCAATTAAAATAATCAGGGAAGCAATGATGCTGGAGTAGATGTATTACATGAGAAGTATTCACCACACTATAAAATTTATTTCATAGGAAGTTCCAGAATACTCACTAGTCACTAAACTATGATAAATGTGTGAATAAGAGGGATAGCGGCATCACTAAGATGTTCAGCAGTAGCTATCTGCTGCAAACTATGGGTGCTGGGAGAAGAGGCAGTTGTAGAGCTTTGCTGGTTGATGACAATGGAACAGGTGGACTTTGACTCAATTGGCATCAGTGGCCATTCTTAAATTTCAAAAGCTAAAGGATCACAAGTATCAAAATTGCCAATAAGTTGCAGAGCAACTCAAGGAGGTTTAACCTGTAGAGAGCTGTGAAGATGATTAATAAAACCTTGCATCTTCAGTAGCAAAATAAATGGGCAGCAAACAAAAATAAAATGGATGAGCATAAAACTGAAGCCATTTTCTCAGTAAAAAGGCATCATCACTTTCACTTTTCCCATATCTGAGCCACTGTTCTGTTCATTGACTAAAAAGAGAACTGAATCTACACAAAGAAGAACCCTATAATGCCCTAACAAATATATACAGTAGCAAGTCCTCTTTCTACTCCTATAGCTGACTATATATTGATAAAAAAGGAATACTCAAATATTTTGAGTACTAGTGGAAATACAGTCTGAGTTCATATTACTACATCGAGAACAATACCATCATTATGGTTTTCCTGTCAGAATGGAGGCCAAGGAAAAAGTAGAATCTTGGTCAAAGTCCAGCTTCATATTATTACACTGGTGTGATGTCCTCAGCCCTTGAATGTATAATTCAGACTGATATACTTAGCATTTGAAGAAGCCCTGATGTTGGATCACCACCTATAGGTAAGATTAAAGCTGTCATAGTGGAGAAGAGCAAGCGGAAGCCTCTATGACTGCTGCCCCACAGACAAAATTTTAAAAAGTCAGTATCACATCTTGGGTGGATGGGAGAGGTTAGTGCCACCTTTAAAGATCTAAAGGATGTAATGGTTGTGGTCCCTGTCAGATCTCTTTGGAATATACCATTATATACCTATAGAAAACAGATTAATAAGAGAAAATGTGTAGACTATCACAATCTTAATCCAACAGTTGTCCTGAGAGTATCTTTCTTGCGAGGTATGATTGTTGCTAGAGAAAATTAATGCATATACTAGAACATAATATATACAATGACTGTTGTAGTAAATATGTACTTTTCTATCACAATCAGAAAAATGGATCCAAAAATGTTTATATTTATATAAAATGTGAAAAAATATACATTTGCAGCTTGACCTCAGGGCCGTTACCACTCTTTGTTGATGTAGTTCAAAGATTTCTGGGCCATCTGCACTTCCAATATAATATCATTGATTTATTGCATCAATGCAGCATGCTCATTAAGTATGATAAGAGGTGTCCACTATTAATGGCATCTTGTTGGACTCACCAAGGCATAAATTGGATTAGGCCTTGCACCATTCCATGGCAAATTAGAAACTATACATCTGGTCAAGCTCAAACTAGACAATTTGGGGTAGAAAGCATGTGAATGAACACATGGGAGTGGGAACAAAGTGTGACATTCTTTTCATCATGCTAACACTCACCAGAAAGCATCCACCATAAAATAACCACTTAGATAATAGAAAAAATAATTCCTCAACCTTTGTTCATGAGGAACACTAATGACGTTATGAACACATATATTATATTTCCATGACGGCAGAGATTGAGGCTATAATCAGACTTAACAGCTTGGAGAAACAATTATGAAGAGCAATCTACCTAGTGCCACCCCTAAGTGTGAACTTGTCTGCAACAGACACCAAGTCGAAGATAGCTGTATGACATTATTACTTGTGGAAAGGAACAGGGTATTTTATGGCAAGTTGACTGACTATAGGAGGCTTAGTATGTCCTGAAAGTGCAGATTTTTTTTGCACAGAAATGAACATTTATCCCAGATGCGAGTTTGTCTTTTTGTCCACAGAGTCTCAACCAGAATTATTACCTGAATGTTTACTGAATGCCTGATTTTCATCCATGGAATTCTACACACCATAGAATCCAAACAGGCATCTACTGGACTGTGAAGCAAGTGAGGGAGTGGACCCATAATTTAGGATGCATTGGGCATATTATATAACTATAGGATACATTACTCGTATTATGTGCTGCATTAAACGGAATTAGCTGGCTTCATAGAGTACTGAGATTGCCTTCTCCACATACAACTGAAGCACTAAGAACTGAAACAATATTCTGCAAAGATGGAGTGATGTTCTACAGGTTTCAGTATACAAACTAAAGCAGAGACATTCATATAATTCTGTGTCCCAAACAGAATGAAATATATGAGTCCAGGATTCAAAGTTTGGAAGACGGAGTTGTTCATTCCCAACGATCTACTTGGGGATTTTGTGATGTCTATTTATTCAACTCCAGGCTTTGCAGTATTAGATGTTTCAGATTTCCAATTAGGCACATTCTTGAAAGTGTAAACAGCAAAGATTCCATTTAATTACAATCTAAAGTTGCTGCTGCAGCACTTTGGTTTATGAAAACACAGATAAGGAACAATTCATTCTAAACTGGGGTAGTCAGGGCAGTCTTCACAATATTAAATTAATTTAAGCAAGGGTTTGGATATTATTTACTATGGATAAGCTCAAATATGGATGACTACTGGCTTAAATGTAGTAAAAGCAGGGAGAAAATGGAAACTTCAGAGGCTCAACCTACCAGCCTCTTCAGATGGGAAGCTGAGTGTGGGGATGGAGAGAGGGAGAAAGCTCATGGTTTTGAAGCTTATTATTTGCTGTGAAGTAACTCTGGGTATCTAGCTTATTGAGAATTTAAAGACTTTAGTTTTTATGCTCACATTAATTAACCTTTTTTTTCTTCATTAATATAGATACTAGGAAAACTACTCTATTAAATACTAAGAAATATGTATGAGTCAATATTTCACTCTCAACATTTTTTCCTTGTTGGAAGATATTAAGACATGTTTAAAAGTAAAATTGTTTTGTTTTCAACCATATGGTGCTAATAACAAAGCATAGCAAAAGTAAATTGCCATTCATCAAGACATCAATTATATTTTTCCCTCATTTCTCACTTCTGATAGATTCAGCATTCATTGTTTTTGTATTTGCATGGAATAAAGTTCTTCTTTTTACCCTCATTGCCTGCAATGATATTTGTCCTTGGAACAAAAGCTAAAGGATGCCTCCAACGTCAGATGACTTTATTGCTATTTGGAGGAGTCAGCTTTAGCAACAAGATAATTGTATTAACTATTCATCAAGCTTTGCACTATTTGATTCTATCAAGGCAGATAATTGTAAATGCAACAATGCTTGAATTTCTCCAAAATGTCCTGCTTAGCCCATCATGGTAAAAATTCATTACTGGCTACAAAAGCAGTAAAAGTGTATTTATTTTAATATTAATTATCCAAAAACAAGACAAACATGAGTTGGAAGACAAGAAATAATGCAGATGGTGCAGAATTATTCCACTAATTGTTTTGGCTTCCAATACTGCAGTACTGCTGTTTCAATTTCTGCCTAAACAGAATGACCTATGGGCTTTGTTATCTTGAGAGAAACATAATTATCAGCTGCATTTGCAGCTTCATAGATTATCAAGATGAATTGGAACTTGTGCAGACTTAGGAAACAGTATTTCCTGATTTAAGGTTTTTGCAAGATTAGAAAGAACTCATTGGCAATTCTATAACCTTAGAAACTCTGAGAAAAGAAAAAATTTTAGGCAAAGGTTAATCAAAGGAGAACCAATTAAATTTAACCAGAATGCTCAAAGCCACTTGTAAATTATTTTCTCTTCAGACTAATAATGAACAATAGAAAAGGAAATAAAATTGCATCCATATTCCCAAAATCCAAAGTTAATTTTATGTACATTATTTGCATGCTGTTATGTGCAAATGAATTTTTCATTCTTGTAGTTCCTGTCTACTAATATGTAAATTTCTTATCCAACTTTATAAAGTTAATCTGGTAGGATTAAAATGATAATTTATTACATAGTTTTAAGCATCATGTTTATTATCTATTTTTACTTGATATAAATCTTTGACATTTTTATGACAAGTAACTTTTCTATCTTGTGTATGTTTTCTGTATTTAGGAGAGATTACCCAAATTAAAGTAATTATTAAAATAATATAGGGTTTTTATATTCAGTATCATATGGTGAGTAGTTTTATAATACCTGTAGTAACAGTGAATTCAAACGGTGAATTTGGTAGATAAAAGTAAATTTATAACTTAAAATGCTTAAATTAGAAAGTAATTACCTTTGTAATTACTGAGTTTCAAAATATTTCTTTTTATGTCTGAAATGATATGTCCTAAAAAGAGATTGGCTGGTACTCCCACTAAACCATTGTTTAAATTTCTTTAACAGTGCAGCTTTCTCATTCTTTTAAGGATAGATTCTAAAAGTAATATTCCTAGTAATTTTCCACACATATAGTTAACATGCACCAATATAAAAATCAACCATGGTAGTTTCTCTATAATCTCTGCTGTACCATGTGTTTTTACTCTCAATACAGTTTATCTGTGTTCTCTGTCTGCAACTCGGCCTTTCTGTGTCCATCTCTCACTCCATGTTCTCTCTCTTTAATCTCACCGAAAGTTTGATATTGTTATACATTTCAAGTGTGGACTTGTTGAGTCTCAATTTTATGTTGGGTTTATTTGCCATTGTGTTTGTTTATTTATTTTTAGATTATCTTCTAAGTATACATATGTTGTTTTCTTGTTTCTAACTTGTGAGTTAGACACTCATTAATTTTTTTTTTTTAATTGTACTTTAAGCTCTGGGGTACATGTGCACATCCTGCAGGGTTGTTGCATAGGTACACACATGCCACAGTGGTTTGCAGTGTCTGTTCCCCCGTCATCTACATCAGGCATTTCTCCCAGTGTTTTTGCTCCCTAGCCTCCCCACCCCGTTTTCTGGTGTCCTGAATAGACTTACTACCTAGGACTGCCCATGCCACCTTGAAAATCTTTGACTTAATAATGGAGTCTCTTATTCATTAAGTCCAATTTGCAAATGGCCCTGTGTTTAACTTTCTTGTTAATAGCAACATTGTTGTCACCAGGCATCACAAGATACCTCTAGTGTCTGTATTCTGCTTACTACTTCCTCTTCTCCTTTTGATTCACTTTTTCTTTTGAGGGGCCAGTGTGCATGTGGTGGATATATACCTTTTACTCTTTTTGAGTCCAGCCATGCATTAAATTTGATTCCCTTCAAGCAGGTAAAATGAGATTTTCAGTTCATATACAGATATTTCCATCATTGAAATATATATAATTTGAGGAAAATGATATTTAATAAAGTGATAAGTATGGGCATATATAAAATATTGAAGGTAGAAGTACTAAACAAATTTGACATAAAATTATGAAACATTATTAAAAGAATCAGTTATTTTGTTACTTGATTATAAATACAATAAGCATGCTCATATACCATTGTTTAATGTGATTCTAGAAACAAAACCAGGCATATAAATGTATTAAACTTTATGAGGACTTCTCCTGGAAATATTTTGAATATTTAAATTAGTAACAACATGACATTTATAATATACTAATTATTAAAATTAATAATTGCTTCACATTATCATTGAAGTCTCTTCTCTCCCCCTCATCAGTCCTTAGTCTGGGTACCCATCAATGTCTTATTTCTTCATTTCCACTTGCAAAGTTGCATGAGCATTGGGGCAAAGTATACAGCCTTGTTTTTATGTCTCCAGTGAAACTTCACAATTGAATAAACTGTAAGGTATCTTTTTTCAATTATAATTTTATTTGCATGAATTTCATTACACAGTTTTATAAAAACTAATAATCTCAAATCCGCAAACTTATCACCATAGACTACCTCAACTGCAGTATATTTCTTCATTTCTAATTTATTGAAAAATTAAAGAAAATATAATATTTACTTTCTTGACTATTTTTTTCTTTCCCTGCCTATGGTATCTTCTATTCTCCCTTTCCTCTTTTATTTTATATTGTCACCCAATATCAAGTGTCTCTACTTAGTAAAATGACCTTTCTGTCTATGTCCACACTTGAGTGTTCTCCCAATCTGATGTGAGTCTTCCTTCATCACTTGCCTTTCTTTTAACTTTATTTTAAATTTCTCTTTTTCTGTTATTTTTTTCCTAGATCTACAAATATAGTTACCATTCTTAGACATAGTGAAACATAAATGCTTTCCTTTGTAATAAGCTCCTTTCTAATATATTGAGATATGAAATAATGGAATAAGAAGGAGGTACAACTTTCAAAGCATTTGTAGCTTAAAAAAGAAGTTATGTTTAAAGACGGACATACTCCGTAAAAAACTGAATTAAAAAAATCTCATTGACTCATTTATAAAGAGACATAAACCCAATGAAAATCCTATTTTTTAAAAAAATCTTAATTATGGTGCTACCTATTACAAAGTGTTGCTTTATGTATTTGTTTAAAAGAGGAGCCTGAGAGATACTTAATCTCCTTCTCACTCAGTGTTTCAGCATGCTCTTTGTGCCATTTACCATTCTATAAAATTTTCTTTTACAGAGCTGTATCAGAATATACTATTAAGTGCATTATAAAAGATTAGAATGTTATTTCTTTTGTCACACTATTCATGTTTACTACTGACTTCAAAGGACATTCAGGATGTAGAAGAGTTATTTTCCCAAGGGTACAAATAAAAAATAATCCTGTCAGCAATTCTCATAGACAAGAGATGCAGAGGCAGTTTTAGCAAACATATAGTCTCCTTTTAACCAGAATGATTTGTGTGCTTTCTTGAGGCAATGTCTATTTGTAGCATTGTTAACATTGACATCAGTAGCTAGAAAATGACAGCAAAAGACAAATGGTCCTCAGAAGTACAAATCAGCAAGTGAGATCCTTGGCCTTTGGAAAATTGTCAGGATGACCATGAATGACCACAGATCACCAAAGGGCCACAGACTGAAATCTTTACTTAGATAAAGGTCATACCCCTACAATAATCTCTGCAGCATTCTTTTTTTTTTTTTTTTTTTTGAGAAAAAAGAAAGAGAAAAAGAAAGAAAAGAAAGAAAGAAAGAAAAAAGAATGAAAGAGAGAAAGAAAGAGGAAGAGAAAGAGTGAGAGAGAATGGGAATCTTGCTCTATTGCCCAGGCTAGAATGCAGTCTAAAAATGGGTATTAAAAACCTGTTTTATGCCAATAATTGTGCTTAACAATGGAGACAGGAAGGACAATTATGTGGCCACTTTTAGAATAGGTGTGATGTGGTACTGAGAAGAATGTATGTTTTGTGGATTTGGGGTGGAGAGTTCTGTAAATGTTTATTGAGTTTACTTGTTCCAGGTCTGAGTTCAAGTCCTGGATATCCTTGTTAATTTTCTACTCGTTGACCTGTCTAACATTGACAATGTGGTGTTAAAGTCCCCTACTATTATTGTGTGGGAGTCTAAGTCTCTTTGTAAGTCATTAAGAGCTTGCCTTATGTATCTGGGTGCTCCTGTATTGGGTGCATATATATTTAGGATCGTTAGCTCTTCTTGTTGCATTGATCCTCTAACCATTATGTAATGCCCTTCTTTGTCTCTTTTGGTTTTTGTCGCTTTAAAGTCTATTTTATCAGAGAAGAGAATTGCAACTCCTGTTTTTTTTTTTTTCCTCCCCATTTGGTTGGTTATCTTCCTCCATCCCTTTGTTTTGAGTCTTTGTGTATCCTTGCATGTGAGATAGGTCTGGATGTAGCATACCGATGGGTTTTGGCTTTTTATCCAATTTGCCTGTCTGTGTCTTTTGATTGGGGCATTTAGTCCATTTAAATTTAGGATTAATAGTGATATATGTGAGTTTAATACTGCCATTTAATGCTAGCTGGCTGTTTTGCCCATTAATTGATGTAGATTCTTCATTATGGTGATGCTCTTTACCTTTTGGTATGTTTTTGGAATGGCTGATCCTGGTTGTTCCTTTCTATGTGTAGTGCTTCTTTCAGAAGCTCTTGTAAAGTAGGCCTAGTGGTGATGAAATCTCTGAGTGCTTGCTTGTTCACAAAAAAATTTTATTTTTCCTTCACTTATGAAGCTTAGTTTGGCTAGATATGAAATTCTGGGTTGAAAATTATTTTCTTTGAGGATGTTGAATATTGACCCCCACTCTCTTCTGGCCTGTAGGGTTTCTGCTGAGAGATCTGCTGTGAGTCTGATAGGCTTCCCTTTGTGGGTAACCTGACCTTTCTCTCTGGCTGACCTTAGTATTTTCTCCTTCATTTCAACCCTGGTGAATCTAACGATTATGTGCCTTGGGGTTGCTCTTCTTGAGGAACATCTTTGTGGTGTTCTCTTTATTACCTGGAGTTGAGTATTGTCCTGTCTTGCTAGGTTAGGAAAGTTTTCCTGGATAATATCCTGAAGAATATTTTCCAGCTTGGATTCATTCTCTTCATCATATTCAGGTATACCTATCAAACTTAGATTAGGTCTTTTCATGTAGTCCCATATTTCTTGGAGACTTTGCTCATTCCTTTTTACCCTTTTTTCTCTGATCTTGTCTTCTCGTTTTATTTCATTGAGTTGGTCTTCGACCTCTGATATCCTTTCTTCTGCTTGATCAATTTGACTGTTAAGACTTGTGCATACTTCGTGAAGTTCTCATATTGTGTTTTTCAGCTCCATTAATTCACTTATATTCCTCTCTAAATTGTCTATTCTTGTTAGCATTTTGTCAAACCTTTTTTCAACATTCTTAGTTTCTTTGCATTGGGTTAGAACATGTTCTTTTAGCTCACAGAAGTTTCTTATTATCCACCTTCTGAAGCCTGATTCTGTCAATTCATCACACTCATTCTCCATCAGGCCTTGTTCCCTTGCTGATGAGGAGTTGCGATCCCCTGTAGGAGGAGAGGCATTCTGATTTCGGGTGTTTTGAGCTTTTTTGCGCTGGTTTCTTCCCATCTTTGTGGATTTATCCACCTGTCTTCTTTGTAATTGCTGACTTTCAGATTGGGTCTTTGAGTGGATGTCCAGCTTGTTGGTGATGAAGTTTTTTCTATTTCTTAGTTTTCCTTCGGTGGATGCCCCTCCCCTACAGAGCTGGACCTTTCCAGGTTCAGCTGTGCTTGCTGTGAAACTCTCAACCCTCAGCGTGTCCAATTGCTGTTTTTTTGTGGGGGTGGGACCAGCTGAGCCTGATCACCTGGCTCCCTGTCTCAGAGCCTTTTTTTTTCTTTTAGTTGAACGGTCAATTCTCTCCCAGGTGTTCCAGTCACCTGTTGAAAGGGCGCCGGATCTGTGTGATTTCCCTTTCGGCGACCCACTGCACTGGCTGAAACAGAGGCGTTGAGATTCGTGGTGCTTTTTTGCCTGGGAATCTCCTGGTCTGGCTCCCTGTTTCAGTCCCCTTTTCAATCAGCTGAATGGGTGACTCTGCCTTCCCAGAGCTCCGAACGCCAACTAAAAGGGCACCCAGTCCCATATACTCTGTGCTGAGAACCGCCACACCGGAGCACCAGCAAAACAGCCGTGCTGGCTAAAAGAGTCATGCTGGTGACCCATGGGGCTCCTCCGCTGGGAATCTCCTGGTCCGTGGGCAACAAAAATTCATCTGGGAGTGTGGCGTCTGCTCACTCTCCACGCTTTCACCGGGAGCTGCAATCCTGAGCTGTTGCTAATCAGCCATCTTGGATCTCTCTGCAGCATTCTAAAAGTAGCAACTTCATTAAAACTGATGTCCAGGAGAGTCAAGTAGAATACACTGTTGATCGTCCCAAGGACATAGAGAATAATCCTTAGATTGTGTGTGTGTGTGTGTGTGTGTGTGTGTATGTATGTGTAAAAAACTTATTCTTCCCCCCTATTAAACTTCATGATGGAAATGATACTTTATTAGAAAGAAAGGCATTCTGTTTCTATATTATTTTAGTAGAAAAACTGAAAAAGAATGTTCATATGTTTCATATAGAACATGTCATTTTCCATTCTTTATTTCTATGTGATATAGAAATATTAGAGGGAGGTGGGTAGAGAGAATAAAAGAGCCATTTTCAAACAGTCATCACTCTAGTTAGCTGAGCTAAAATGCTGATGAATACTATTAGTGGTTGCAATCATCTACCATTTTCTATAAAATGGGTGGATTTCCTTTATTAAAATGCTCTCTAATTCTGGTCCATATCTTTATGAACCAAAATGAATGAAGGAACAGGTAAATGAATGAATAAGAAAACAACTGTCAGCATCTATATAAAAGCAGCCAACAAAATAAGAAACATATAGAAGAATATGGGAAATATAAATGTAAATGCTGAAGAATTAAATATAAGTGGTTATCTCCACTTCTGGTAAATACACATTTAGTAATCCTAGAACATCATTTAAAATCCCAATTCATCGCTTCCTTCATTTGCATATCATAGCTGATGAATGATTTTTTTGTACACATTTGCTCTGAAAACCACAGCTAATGTTTTAAGCAGCCAAGAACTTCTCAAAAGGTCACAATTTCTTCGGAATCACTTCTTATTAACATTTCATATAATGCAATTAAAATATAAAGTGGCTAATGATTATAATAATGGACAAAAGACTCAATAATATAGCAACATTACTTACACCAAAGGAAATGTTCCATGAACCAAAGCTAATTTAAGAGATACTTTTGCATTCTGTTAAATACAATTTATAGGCAACCAATGATTTGGGCTGAGCTTTCCACACTAGGTCCAACAGAGCAAACCAAAGTGGAGTTGCTCATTCTGAAATTCCACATCACAAAGCCAAAACTGTTTATCTGCCCTCCTAAGAAATCAGGAGAGAACAGCCAAATCCCCAGAAAGGCTAGTTTTCACTGACATATAAGGAAGTCCATTGTACCTTAACCTTTAAAAGAAAAGCAACTTTGAAACGACCAATTTGTTTTTTTTTTTTTTTCGTATGTTTCTACTTTCCTTATCCCTTTCTGTGTAAAAAGCCAAATTTCTCTGCATAGCTCATCAGAGCAATCAATCTGTTTTATAGAATAAGGTATTTCCCAATTCTAGAATTGCAAATAGAACTAAATTAAGTTCTTAAAACTAAATTTGTTGTAATTTTGCCTTTTGGCAATTTTGGAGACTGAAAAAGAAACCTGAAGGACTGACAACCACAAAGACTCCTTGAGGAATGGAGGAGAGGTGACTCTGACCCCTTTTTGAGACCCCATGTCTTCTTCATGAAGCCCTGAGGGTTGTGTCAACTGAAGAATCATGAGGTGCTTAAATTTGGATAGGATAGCTTTATTTGTCATAAAGGGTTGCAGCCTGCAGGCTGGACTTCTCATAGGCTGGCCATCCCACAGGCTGGGAAGAGTAGACTCCTGTCAGAAGCTGAGTGCAAGTGCTTTGAGAGAGTGAAAGATAAGACAGGAATCTATGCTAAATGCCTTGGCTAAGTATGCATATTCAATAGGCTATAGGAGGAATCATGAATATTTATGAAAGGAGAAATGTGGATGTGCAATTGAGCTTCATGCCTCATCATGGGTCACATGTGCAAAAAATGATGTTATTAGCATGACCCAAGGGTGGAGTTTTCAGCCCTCTGATATCAAAAGGTGAACAGAGGACAAGAAATCCTCACTGTGCATTCTCTACCAGTTAGCCAAAACCAATCCAGAGATGGTGGTCAGTTTCTACGAAGGGATGGATGAAAGAAGTGAACTGTCACATCATAACTGCAAAGAGGGAGGGGGCAACCAGTCCCAGCCTCAGATGACTAGCTAAAAAATACAAAGGATTGTGTCATCAGTTTCTTGTTTTCCAGAACTGGTTTTTGCTTACTCCTTAGAAAATAATACTTCTGGTTAAAAGTTAATAAGGAAGGGGCATACTGAGGCATGTCTGGGAACTCCATTTTTAAGGTTTCTCTCAGGACTTCTTGGCCAAAGGAAGGTTCATTCAGTCAACTGTGGGCTTTAGGATTTTATTTTTATTTCAAAATTTTTAAGTTCCACTCAAGTCAAACTCTTCTCTTTCTGCAGCAAGCCCCCCAGTAACTTTGATTTTCAAAACCAGGGTAAGTTTGTGCTATGAGAGAATGCATGACCTTCGTGTGTATACCATACTGAGTGTTAGTTTGGGCTATGAGACAGAATATGACCTTGTTGTATGTCCTCAGGGTTAGTTTGTGTTGTGAGATTGTATGACCTTAGGTTGTATACTGAGGGTTTGTTTGCTTTGTGAGAGAGCATATGACCTTTTCAGATTTACAGTGGCAGATGAGTCACTGGCAAGAGGTTCAGTTTTAAAGGTAATTGGCTGTGGCTGTGGTAAGTTGCAGAGTCTGTGAACTATGACTTGAAATTCACAGCAATTTGAATTCTATATTCTTTGTTCCTTTTTTTTTTTGCATGTTAAGGTAGGAGGAAATTATTGGCTAAGTTAGTAAAGCAGATCTCAGGCATGAGCCATAACTTGACTGGTGGGCAAGGTTCAGGCACTTAAAAGCTCTTAGAGCATATACCACCAAAAAATAAGACTGCTGTGGGAGGATAAACTAGACACAGAGCTTGATAGCACCCAACAGCCTGAAGAAAATGTTCCTGCAATGAGGTTTACTGAGAAAGCATTACAGGACCCAAACCTGTGGTGTTTCCCTCCTGAGGTTTTATCTTGGCTGGAAGAGACCAAAGATTCAATGTAAAAATAAAATCCTTGATTTCTATAGAACTAAGTAATCTATTTTCCAGCCAGCTTGTCTTTTACATGTGTAAGTATTAGGCTGGGGAAGCAGAAAACAACTACAAGAATAATAAAACATCACTAAAGACAATTTAAAATTAAGATGGCCATTATGTGGAAATTCCAGATAAACAAATTCAATGGATTAAAAAATAAATCTAAAAATGAGGGCTCCCAGATGAGGCCCATCCAAGGATGCCTCTTCATGTGCACAAGCTTCTAAAAAGTTTTCAAAAAACTGTTATTTTCTCTTTTTAAAAGACTTTTTACAAGAAACAAATGAAAAGCTTAAGCAACTAATTGATAAGAAAAACTGAATTTACTAACATTTTCACTTAGTTACTATTCCACCCCAAAGGCGAAAGGAAAACTACATGAAGTATTTACGAAAGTTCGGCCCTCAGATGAAGTAAGTTTGTGTCTTCTTTTTTAGAAATATCTACACTGAGTTTCAGTGTTAAAAATTCTTCTTTTGTCCCATTAGTTAATGAGCTGCATCTTAAAGTCAGTAATCTAGTTAAGACACCAGCTAAATTGAAAAGATTGAACCAAATTAGTTTTCAAAATACCCTTTCTTGTCATTTACCTGGATCTTTTGAAACTCCTTAAAACATTTACATCTAAAGTGGAAAACCACTAGAAATTCTTAAAATAATAGAGAACATTGGTCTAAATAAGCCCCACCTTTGAGGATTTTGTCTTAACTGAGCATCTTACCTATACATTTCTTTTTGTCTGAACAAATAAGTATATTTTGACCTGAAATCTAAGTTCCCTGGCTCTGAGATGTAAATATTCCATGTCATTTTATCTAAAAGCCGTTT
This sequence comes from Aotus nancymaae, assembly GCF_030222135.1. Taxonomy (NCBI): domain Eukaryota; kingdom Metazoa; phylum Chordata; class Mammalia; order Primates; family Aotidae; genus Aotus; species Aotus nancymaae. The sequence goes on from NW_026988425.1 coordinate 77,758,507, forward strand.
CTTTTGAAATGCAAGTTTTGGGTAGAGATTTTCAGATCATTATTAAAATATGATAAATAAAATGGACTGTAATGTTGTTAAAACAAAAGTTAAATCAGCTAAAGTTTGGATGAACCAGAGGGACACCCACCCCCAACCAGAAGACCTCTGACATGATAGGGCCCCAAACTAGTTTGCTCTATTCACATAAGTTTCAAAAAATTTTAAAAGCTGAAGGTAGAGATGCCAATGAGCAACCTAGCTAATAATCACTTAGGTCAATGAAACAGGAACTGAAAAATTGGCATCCTGAAATAGGGAGAGAAACTATTTGGAATCTGACAAATGAAGAATCTTAATGAAATATATGCTTAATGGAAGATACGCTCTGTCTGTATTTTTATGTATGTCTCTGAATGTATATGTTATATGTAGCTGATATTTTCTGCTTCTAGATATGTAATGGTGCCAAAATTTAGAAAAGATCTCTATTTAATTGACTTAAAGAAAAAAACCAGATAAGAGAATAGAAACTAACCCAGTTGCTTTTTGGTTACTGTGACTCTGGCAAATCTTTGGTAAATAAACTAGTTAATAACTGTGCATAAACTAAAAATAAGAATGCCTTCAGAATTGTATGCAGATGTACATTTTTATCTACATTTTCTTGTCGGACAGATGCTAGATGTCTAAGGTCATAAAACCCTAAATCCAACCTAAGAGCAGAATGCACAGTAAAAACAAATTACTGAATTGCTTGATAAATATAATTTATGGGAGAAAAAAAGAGAGGATAAGACCATGTTTAACTTTTAACTTATTTTTTTTCTTCTTTGATATTTTTGATACTTCCTCAATTTTTCAAAAAATAAGATAATCCCTAGCCATGATTTTAGTGAGTAATTAAAATACAATTTTTCAGAATACTGTATTAAGAGAATATAAATAGGGTAAATATATATAAATAAACCTTTCATAGTTTCAAAATAGCTTTTCAGTAATTTGGAATCTAAAAGTCATGTTATATTAAATTAAATAATAGACATTTATAAAATATTTAGATGATTTCTAGGCAAATTAAAATGACAATTACTGAATATAAATTTAAATAATATATATTTTAGCATCTTGTTATATGGCATATAAACATTACATCTTATGGTTGGGTCTGTTAATAAATATGAAAAATCTGGATTAAGAGGAAACATGTTCCTAAAAATTATGAAATGCTACTCCTCTACAAAATGCTGATATAAAACAGTTCAAAATTGCTTAATTTGTAAGATTTTACTAAAATAAAAGAATACTAAGAGTTAAAAATTCTAATTAATATATAATAATTAAAATTTCCATTTACAAAAAAACATAAGGTGTGCTTTTGTTAGAGAAAACTATGAGCATTTTTTTAAGGGAAAAGAAGAGTAATTTTTTTCTAAGCAAGAATGACTGATTTCTCCAATATGAGGAAGAGGAAATGTATAGGACAAATAAAAGATATAAAAAAATTATAGAAGGCTTTTTAAAGATGAATTTTATGACAAAAAAATTGTGTAATCAAGCTGGTAAAATGAGATGGAAATTATTTATTATTTAGGTTTTTTTGAAAAAACTTGTATTAATATCAAAAGTATACTGGTGCAAAAAGATTATGTTTTGGTCCTCTCTGTTAAAACATAATGGTTTTCTATTTTTTAATGAAATGAAATGAAATTTTATTTTCTCTTTCCAACTATTATTCGAGGTTCAGGGAGTACGTGTGGATGTTTGTTATGTGGGTAAACCACATATCATGGGGGTTTGTTGTATAGATATGTTTGTCACCCAGGTAATAAGCATAGTATCTATGAGGCAATTTTTCAGTCCTTATACTCTTCCCACCCTCCACCCACAAGGAGGCCACAGTGTCTACTGTTTCTCTGTTTCCTTTTGTACCTGATGTTTAGATCCCACTTATTTGATTCTCTCTTCCTGTGTTAATTTACTTAGGATAATTTCTTCCAACTCCACCGATGTTGCTGCAAAGGACACGATTTCATTCTTTTACATGATTGTACACTATACCTATCACCTTTTCTTTATCCAGTTCACTGTGGAGTGGCATTCATGTTGATTCCATGTGAATAGTATTGCTATTGTGAATAGTATTGCTATGAACATAAACATGCATGTGTAGAACAATTTCAATTCCTTTGAGTATATACCCAGTAATAGAATTTCTGGGTCAAATGGTAGTTTTATTTTCAGCTGTTTGAGAAATCTCCAGAGTGCTTTCCACAGTGGCTGAACTAATGTACATTCTCACCAACAGCATATATGTTTTCCCTTTTCTCTGCAATCTCACCAGTATCTGTTATTTCTGTTACTTTTGTTTTAATAGCCATTCTGATTAGTGTGAGATGGTATCCCATTGTAGTTTTCATTTGCATTTCTCAAATGATTAGTGCTATTAAGCATTATTTCATATGCTTGTTGTCCTCATGTATGTCGTCTTTCAAGAAGTATCTGTCCATATCCTTTGCATGTTTTTTTAATGAGGTTATTTATTGCTTGTTGGTTTAAGTTCTTTATTGACTCTGAATATTAGACTTTTTTCAGATGCATAATTAGCAAATATTTTCTTTCATTTTGTAAGTTGTCTGTTTCCTCTGCTGATACTTTCTTCTGTTAAGAAGCTCTTTAGTTCAATTAGGTTGCACTTGTCAACCCTGTTTTTGTTGCATTTGCTTTTGGAGTCTTCATCTTGAATCTTTGCCAGGGTTGACGTCCAGAATGATATTACCTAGGTTTTCTTCTAGAGTTTTTATAGATTTTATTTTAACGTTTAAGTCTTTAATCCATCTTGCATTGATTTTTGTGTATGGTTTTAGAAAAAAGTCCAGTTTAAATCTTCTTTGTATGTCTAGTCAGTTAACCCAGAACCATTGGTTGAATAGGGAATCTCTTCCCCATTGTTTGTTATTGTTGGCTTTGTTGAAGATCAATTGGTTGTAGGTGTGCTGCCTTATTTCTGAGTTCTCTAAGCTGTTATGCTGGTTTATGTATCTTTTCTTATACCAGTACTATGTTGTTTCAGTCACTGTAACCATATCATGTAGTTTGAAGTTGGGTAGTCTGATGCCTTTGGCTTTTTTCTCTTACTTAGGACTGCTTTCCTTATTCAGGCAGTTTTTGGATTTCACATGAATTTTAGATTAGTTTTTCTAATTCTGCGAAAAATATCATTGCTCATTTGAGAGAACAGCATAAAATCTATAAATTGTTTTGGGTATTGTAGTTATTTTAACTATATTAATTCTTCCTATTCATAAGCACAAAATGTTTTGGTCATTCGTTTGTGTCATTTCAGATTTATTTCAGAAGTGTTTTGTAATTTTTATTGTAGACCTCCTTTACCTCCCTGGTTAGCTGTAGTCCTAGGCATTTTGTTCTTTTTGTGGCTATTGTGAATGGGATTGCATTCTTAATTTGGCCCTTAGGCTAGATGTTGTTGGTGTATAGAAATACTACTGTTATTTGAATATTGATTTTGTATTCTGAAACTTTGCTGAAGTTATGTATCAAATGTAGGAGCTTTGAGGCAAAGACTTTGGAATTTTCTGGGTATAGACTCATGTCATCAGCCAAAAAAAAGTTTGACTTCCTGTCTTCCTATTTGAATGGTTTTGTTGTTGTTGTTGTTGTTTTTGAGATGGAGTTTCACTCCTATTGCTCAGGATGAAGTGCAATGGTGCAATCCTAGCTCACTGCAACCTCCCCCTCCTGGGTACAAGCAATTCTCCTGCCTCAGCCTCCTAAATCGCTGAGATTACAGGCATGCACTACCACACCTAGCTAATTTTTGAATTTTTAATACAGACAGAGTTTCACCATATTGGCCAGGCTGATCTCGAATTCCTGATGTCAGGAGATCCACCCGCTTTGGCCTCTCAAAGTGCTGGAATTACAGATGTGAGTCACCATGCCTGGCCCTTGGATGCCTTTTAGTTCTTTCTCTTGCTGGATTGCTCTGGCTAAGTCTTTCAGTATTATGTTGAATTGGAGTGGTGAGAGTGGGCATCTTTGTCTTGTTCAGGCTTTTAAGAGGAATGCTTTCAGCTTTTGCCCATTTGATATGACGATTGCTGTGGGTCTGTCATAGATGGCCCTATTACTTTGAGATATGTTTCTTCTATTTCTAGATTGTTGAGTGTTTTTAGAAAAAAAAGGGATGTTGAATTTTATTGAAAGTCTTTTATGCATTTATTGAGAAGTTCATATGGTTTTTGTTTTTAGTTCTGTGTAAGTGATGAATTACATTTATTTATTTGTGAATGTTGAACCAGACTCACATCCCAGGAATGTAGCCTACTTAATTGTAGTGCATTAGCTCTTTGATGCACTGCTGGATTTGGTTTGCTACTATTTTGTTGAGGATTTTTGTATCTATTTTCTTAAGGAATGCTGGTCTGAAGTTTTCTGTTTTTTATTGTGTCTCTTCCAGGTTTTGGTATCAGAATGATGTTGGCCTCATAGAATAAGTTAAGGAAGAGTTCCATCTCCTTGATTTTTGGGAATAGTTTCAATAGAATTGGTATCAGCATTTTGTTACACATTTGGTAGAATTTGGCTATAAATCTGACTGGTCCAGGACTTTTTCTGATGAGTAGATTTTTTTTATACTGATTCAATTTCAGAACTTGTTATTAGGCTGTTGAGGGTTTCAATTTGTTACTGGTTCAAAGTTGAGGGTTGTATGTTTCCAGGAACTTATTCATTTCCTCTAGTTTTTTTAGCTGTGTGTATACAGGTGTTTATATTAGTCTCTGGGGTTTTTTGTTTGATTGTATTTCTGTGAGATCGGTGGTAATGTCTCCTTCATAATTTCTGATTTTGTTTATTTGTATTTTCTCTTTTTTCTTTATTAGTCTACCTTGTGCTGTATCAGGCTTAATTTTTTTTTCCAAGAACAACTTTTGGTTCATTGCTCTTTTTTATGGCTTTTCTCATCTACATTTTGTTCAGCTCATCTTTTTGATTATTTCTTTTCTTCAGCTAGGTTTAGGGTTAGTTTGCTCTTGTTTTTGTTTTTCCTCTGGTTGTGACATAAGGTTGTTAATTTGAGATCTTCCTAACTTTTTTGATGTAAGTGTTCAGTGATATAAACCCTTCCCTTTACACTGTGTAGTGGTTTCCCAGACATTCTGGTATGTTGGACATTATGGTGTGTTGGAGAAGAGAAACTGGCCTCTATTCCATTGGATGGCTGTGACATGCTGGAGGCGTGCAAAGTGAGCAAGGTCCTTGTTTGTTCCCTAGCCCAAGGGCAGCAAGAGCAATACCATCACAACGGCAATGGCATAGTTAGATTTATTTTTAGTGATATAACCAGTAAATGATAGCCTGAAGATTGACCTCTTAATCACTATATAATACTTTCCTGTATTCCTCATAATTTTTCTTTCTGAAGTCTGTTTTGTATAAATTTAATACAGCCACTACAGTTTTATTTTGATAAGTATAGCATGGCATATCATTCTCTCTTCCCTTATTTTTAAAACAGGCTTTATTGAGCTATAACTCAATATTCCTTTACTTTTAACCTATCTTAGTCTTCTTAAAAAAATTTTTATTTTAGAATCAGATGTACATATGCAGAGCGTATATAGGTAAACTTGTTTTCACAGAGAGATTTGTACAGGTTACTTCATCACTGAGGTATTAAGCCTAATATCCAATAGTTATTTTTTTTTCTGCTCCATCCCCTCCTCCTACCCACTACTTTCAGGTAGGCCCCCTGTTCTCCTCATTATGTCAAATGATGTCAAAGGCATTTAACAAAATCCAGCACCCATTTATAACAAAAACTCTACAGTAATTAGGTACAACCATTTAAAATAGAAAAAGAACATCTAGCAAAATATCTTAAGCTAACATCATATTTAATGGTCAGAAAAGAGGTATTTTCTCCCTTTAGAAAGCAAGGCAAAATTTTTTTTTTTTTTTGACTATGTCTATTCATCTTCCTAATAAAAGTCATATCTAGTGCAATAAGAGAAGAAAGACAAATTTTAAGGTGCACAAATTGGAGAGTAAGAAATAAATGTCCTTATTTACAGATGACATGATTATCTGTGTAGAAAATTCTAAAGAATTTACAAAAAATGTGGGGAACTAATGAGTGTAGCAACATCCCAAGATAAAGTGATAATGTAATATTCAAATGTCAAATGCACTCCTATATACCAGTAATAAACAATTGAACTTTTAATTAAAAAATAGTGTTTACCTTAGTACCAAAACAAACTTAAGTATAAGTTTAACAAAATATATTTAGAGTCTATATGCAGAAAACCACAAAACTCTGATGAAATAAATCAAAGATGTAAATAAATGAATAGATATTTAGCATTCATGAATTGGAAGATCCAAGATTTTTTACATGTCAATTCTTTCCAAATTGATCTGTAGATTCAATGTAACTTCAATTGCCATCTCATAAGCTTTTATTTAGATATTGACAAACTGATTCTAACGTTTATATGAAAAGCAAAAGTCCTATACCAGACAGTATGATATTGAAGAATAACCAAACTAAAAGACTTGACTAAATGGTCAAGTCTAAATAAAGTTGAAATAATTAAGCCTTCATGGTATTTAAAAAAAAATAGACACATGGATCAGTAGAATAGAATAGAGCCTAGAGATAGACCCACATGAATAGAGTTAATTGATTTTTAATAACTGTAAAGATATGCAGTGGTGTGAGCTTATACTCCAAGTTGTTTGGGAGGCTGAGGCAGGAGGATCTCTTGAGCCTAGGAGTCTGAAGCTGTAGTGCATTAATATCACACCTGTGAATAGTCACTGCACTCCAGCTGGGGCAACAGAGAGACCCCATCCTGCTAAAAATAAAAATAAATATAAAACAAAAAATAAAAATAAATGAAGATTATTTAAGGGTGAAAGAATACTCTTTTCAACAAATACTGCTAGAAGAATTGGACATCTACAGGTTGATTTTAAAAAAAGGATCTTGATATACATTTTATTTCTTTCACAAAAATCATTTCCAAATAGATTATAGATGGCTTAAATGTAAATCACAAAATTAAGAAGTTTCCAGTAGAAAATATAGGATAAAAGACAGGTGACCTTGAGCTTGGTGATAAGTTTTTAGATATATTATCAGAAGCACAGTGTATAAAGTTAAAATTAAACAGTTGTACTTTATTGAAATTAAAATTTTCTGCTCTGTGGAAGATGGTTAAGAAAATCGAAAGACAATTATTTTAGTAGTTAGGACATACTAGCATGTAATCTAGATGTAGAAATACAACTTAACTGTTATTAATATATATGATGACCTTACTGAGCATGGTTGGGAAAAGGTTACTGACCTAAGTAACTTTGGTTGTGAATGGAATCTGTAAAGCCAAAAGCAAAATAAATTGTAAGTGAACATTGAAATTTCATTAATAAACTTGTTTCATAAGGGAATATAAATGAATAACTCTGATATTGCCATGCATTCGTACTGGAATTTAACAATTAAAGAAATGTGTTGTAGGGAAGTTTCTTTCTTTTGTAATGAGAAGTTACAGATAAGCAAGGAAAAGAAAGAATTAATGAGGTAATAGATGACTGTTGGGGATACCCGTATGAACTTATGTTTATCTCACTATCTAGATTGCTAATTCTTGAAATAATTATATATATGTGCATCATTAGTATACATACATCTATTTCCTTGGCCTATCAGTTGAGAAGGCCTGAAAACTATAGCATCCCAGTAGAAATGAGCATACCTAGTTGTCAGATATTTATTTCTCAATCTGCTGTTAAAAGGAACCAGGACTTCTTTGAGAAACTGCTATTTCATTATAAGATTAGAACAAGGAACATACAAGATAAGCCTGGATCATCTTGTAGTATCAGAAAGTAAGGAAGTGCTCAAACAAAACAAAACAAAAACACACACAATGATAGGGTATGTCAAAGGGACACAGGCCTCGAATGAGAGACCTTTGAGTGGCCAAAGTTGGAACAATTTGAGCTACAAAATAAATAATGAAGCATTCTGTTATAAACCAAAGGATAAAATAAATATTCATGAGTCCATATTGATAAAAAATAAATTACTAGTTAAATAAGTAAAAGGGAAGAATTGGTAGACAAATCTCTCCTGCAGAAGACTTCCAAATAATTTGTGTGTATACTCCACACTGTAGGCTGTGGAACATAATTCCCCACTCAAATGTGGGCTGAATATAGTGACTTCCTTCCTAGGAATATGGTATGGAAAGCAGGGAGCAGGGTGGGAATTAGGGGAGAATAGCTTGTCAGTAGAGAAACAACAAACACTACCTCAGACAGATGATCAAGGTCAACCAAAAAGTCATATGCCATGTTGATATTGTGATCCTTGATATGGGGTGATAAAAACGGCACTTTGCCACTGTGGATTTCCTCCTCCAAAAAGCACATCATCCATGTCTAATTACAAAAAAAAAACATTAGACAAATTCCTGTTGAAGGATATCTGACAAAATACCTGATCAAAATATTTTAATGCTTCTCAAAATTTTCAAGATCATCAAAAACAGTAATAGTCCCAGAAATGTTCACAGCTTTAAGAAGCCTAAGGGGACATGAAGAAAAAAGGTAATGTGATATCCTGGATTGGAACTTGGAACAGAAAAAAATAATAAAAAATATCATCATATCAGCCTGGGTAATATAGTAAGACCCAATATCTACAAATTAAAATAAAAATAGCCGAGCATGGTGGCATGGCCTGTAGTCTCAGCTACTAAAGAGACTGAGGTGGGAGGATTGCTTGAATCTAGGAGTTTGAGACTTCGTTGAGCTATGAGCATTCCACTGCACTCTAGCCTGGGCAACAGAATAAGACCCTGTCTGAAAACAAACAAACAAACAAAAACTATACACACACACACACACACACACACACACGAAGTCAGGAAATGTTAAAAGTTAACATTTTAACATTTGATTGAAGAAATGTAAATATGGACTTTAGAAGAAATACACAATATTATGTAAAATATTAATAATCAGGGAAATAGGATGCAGAGTATATGAAAACTTATACCATCTTTATGTTTTTTCTCTAAGTCTAAAATTTTTCTAAAAAATGAAATTAGTTTTTAAGGTAGGTGAGAATAGATTTAAAAAGATGAAATTTTAGTTAAATTATAGGAGATAGAACCATGCAATCCAATATTTAATGCTGTGTTTTGATATTAAAACCAATATATGCTATAGCTTTCTATTTCCAAAATTTTCAATCTTTGGTGAGATACAATTTGCTTTTAAGAAAATAAAGTAAGGCAATATGCAGATAAGTCCTACTTGGTATGGAGCAAAAAGTAAATATAATCTGAAAATCATAGGTTGTCATTTAAAGTGTAAGTGTATTTACCAGATGACTTTGTGCAAGTATACTCAATAGTTATTATTTTTTTCAAAACATATAACATTCTAGGTTCACAATTTTCTCTCAGAAATACAAAGAGCTATGAGTAGTGTTAGTCTCAAACTTACAACCAAAAAAAAAAAAAAAGTCATACAGTGAGTTTAAAATTTTTCTTAAACTATTGGAATATTACTTTACAGAAAACCAACATACCCAACACCTAAGGAAAGACAGTTGTTGCCTGCTGGTAGATGTGATGCAAGCACTGACTTGCTAGAGCCAGGGGCAGGTGAACACCAGTAAAAAGAGTTCAGCTAGGAGAACTAGCAAATTGGTGGACAGGTGTCTACTTGTGAAAGAGATTGAAGTCCCTGGGGTCTGTACATAGAGTGGAAGTCTGCACATCTCACAGACTGTTTCTCCAGAAAACTCACTAGTTGATCACAGAAAGGACCTGGGGTATCCTTAGAGAGTCTCACTTGTGGTGTAGAGTGAGAGAAGGATTGCAGCAAATACTGTGAGAAATATAAAATAATCCTCCAGAATTTTAGCTCCTTTATGAAAGAAAAACCCTCATCTGTGGAAAGAAAGGCAATAAACATTGTCATACTTAGTGCACTAATAAGCATCTATTTTAGCTAGAGTAAGGGACCAAATAAACAAATAGAAAAGTCTGACTTTGCGGGAGAGATAAGAATGCATCCTGGACTCAGGCTACCACCCTGGGAGGGGCTGGAACACTGAAAAGTCCACACCTCTTAGATCCAGAGTCACTAAGCCTGCCAGATAGTGAGGCTTAATAAAATAAAAGAGAATATCACCTACTCCCATTCCTACCAACAGACCAACTACCAGCCAGTTAACAAACAAGGTTAATAAGAATTGTGTAGATGGTTAATTCCAAGAGGCAAAACATCTGTGAAACATAGTGCAAAAAGAGCACTAAACAGGGTGTCAAACACTGAAGTATTTAAAAACAAACAAAACAACTTTGACAAACCAGCCTCTATTATAAATACAAGATATTGCTAATAGAATTTGAAGCATGTGACGTGCAAAGGGTAACAATAACATACAAACAAATAAACAAAACAGCAATACCAACCCAACTCTTGATTGCAGTAACTCAGAACCTCTCAGTAGAGAATTACCATCAGAAAAAAAAAAAAAAACAAAACCAACAACTGTGTTCATTTATCTCAATCTCTTCCATTTGCACACGTCTAGTTTCAACCCAAAAATTATGAAATATATGAAAAGGAAAGATAAATCAGCCCCTCAAGAAAAAGCAATTGTGAGAAATGGGCTTAGGCATGACAGAAATATCTGACAGGCTTTTGCTTTGTTTTTAAAGCATATCAAATACTTAAAATGCCCTAGCATAAAAGGCAGACAACATACAAGACAAGATGAGTAATTTCAGCAAAGGGATGAAAACTATAAAAAATAATCTAGTGGAAATGCTACAAAGAAAAAATATAGTTGTAGAAATAAAGAATGCCTTGGACAGCATTATGGTTAATTATATGTGTCAATTTGACACAAATAATTTGTGCTTAAACTAAATTGATTGAACTTGATTTGACTAAAGGATATCCAGATAGCTGGTAAAACCAGTATTTCTGGGTATGTCTCTGAAGATACTTCCAAGAGATTAGTATTTGAATTGGTTTATTTATTTTCACTGATTGCTTTGCTCTTTATTTTCTCCCATTTCACTAGTTTCTTAAGATTAAATTACTGATTTTATACCTTGGCTCTTTCCTAACATAAACAGTTAATGCTAAAGTTTTTCTTTTAAACATTTCTTTAGCACATCTCACAAATTTTATGTTGTATTTACATTTTATTCACTTCAATTTTTAAAAACATTTCTTTATGTTTCTTCTTTATCCCATTTGTTATTTAGCAATGAGTAAATTTTTTCCATAGCAATATAGGCTAGCAGTTCTATAACTAGATGATATATATATATATATATATATATATATATATATATATATGTCACACACACATACACACATATATATATATTATATGGGTTGAAGAATGAATAAATATGTAATAGATAATGAGAGCTAGGTTTCTGGAGAATGAAATTACAAGTGAGCAAAAGGATGAATCTAGAATGAACCTTGTGCTTTTGGATTGATGTTGCAGGTTTCATTATGAACTTACATATTTCAGTATGAACTCTATTACATATTTATTCATATATATATATGGATTGAAGAATGAGTAAATATGTAATAGATAATGAGAGCTAGGTTTCTGGAGAATGAAATTGCAAGTGAGCAGAAGGATGAGTCTAGAATGAAGCTTGTGCTTTCGGATTGATGTTGCAGATTTCAGTATGTACTTATTTATGTATATATAGAGAGAGATGCAAAAATTGATATGTTATCTCTTCATACATGTATGAGTATACATATATGTGTATATTTCCTAACTCTGTCAGTTGTCATGCTAGAAGCAATGAGCATATCTCAGACCAGATGTTAGCTTCTGAAAATCCTAGTTTTTTAATAAAGGAATCCAGAAACATTTAGTGAAGTGGTTGATCCAGAGCTGGAGCAAGGACAAAACAAAAAGCATCTAGAGTTTCTTACGTTGCCATCACTGAAGAAGTTGTCAATTAAAAACAAAAAATATAGGAGCATGAAGAAAGAATGTCAGAGCTCACTCAGATGAGCTCCTAAGGGCCAAAACTGGAACAACTTGAAACAAGAGAATACATAATTACAGTGTTAAATTATAACACTCCCCCAAATAAAACAGTATTCCTGAGTCCATATTTACATGAGTTAATGACTGAATAAATAAATATGAGAGCACAATTCTTTCAAACAGAAAGATTTTAAAATTGATAGGCATGGAAAAAGTGAGGGAAATAGAAAATCATCTTTAGAAGACCATTGTAATGATTGCTAGAGGCAAGATCCACAGATAATTTTAAAATTAATGGACAAAAGTTTAGGAAAAATTGGATATTACATGGTATAAAAATGATTTCTGCAATAATTTAAAAATACTAAGGGAAGGGTAAAAACTTTCCAGTGAAGAAACGGGGGTAGATCACTTTAATCAACTGATCAATGTTATAATCACCAATAACAACACGTTGAGATAACAAATCCCCAAAATAATGAACTGAGAAACACATCATCACTTCTGAGTTATTCTTTCCTAAGATATATAACCTCAATCTAATCTGAGAAAATATCAAGTCCATATGAAGGGCATTCTAAATATGAGTTACTAGTATGCTTCTAAGGTATCAAGTTAATGAAACAGAAAACACAGAGAAATTGTCACAGATTAAAGAAAACTAATGAGGCATGAAAATGTTGAAATCCTGGACTGGATTTTGGAACAACAACAAAAAAGGTCATTAAGAAGAAAAACTGATGATACTTAAGTAAAGTCTGCCGCTTAGTTAATAGTTTTGTATCTATAGCAATTGCTTAGTTTTGATAATTGTACTATGGTCATGTAAAATATTAACATTAGCGGAAGCTAGTGAAAAGTGTAACTCTGAATTATTCTTGCAACTCTTCTGTAAACCCAAAATTACTTCAAAATTTTTAAAAAATTACAACAGATGTAAGTATGACTTACTGTAAAACATTAATCTCACTTTTCTTGGCTCTATTCCCTTTCATTTGTTCTTATTTTTGATGTTGATGTCTTAGTAATATTTTCTGTGAGCAATTTTACATCATTCCTTTTTAAGAATTTTCATCTTAATATTACCTTCATTTATTATACAACTTTATTTTCTTAAACATTTTTCAATTATTCTGTAAATAAGAATTATTCTAAAGTGCAAATACCTATCTCTTCTTCAGCTTATACATTAGAATCATTCAGTGGATTCTAAATCTTTCATCAATTGATAGCCTTCAATGCAAAAACCACACGTTCCATATTTTGTATGAAGATATTTGTGTCATACACTTATAAGATATAAAAAACATAGGTATTAATGTGCTTTGGTATAATTTATATGTATTTGTACAATAAAAACTAAACATATTTACCTTCTTTTTTCTGTTTTTCTTCAATTCAGTAGAGTATATTAGCTTCTCTATTCTCTGGCTTAGATGAGAAACCCAATTCAACAAATATTTGTTAATTAACTAGGATAGATAAGAATACAAGATTAAAAAGAAACAACTTCTTTCCTTATGGCAGTTGTTCTCATAATATTCTATCTTAACCAGCAGCACCAGCATAATGTGTTAAAGTGTTAGAAATGCAAATACCCAGGCCCCATTCCTGACCCACTGAATCAGAAACTCTTTAACAAGGGTCCCTGGTGATTTTCATGCATGCTAAAGAATAGCTGTCTTAAGAATTATGCAAACCACTAAGGATGTCCTTGTTCTTCTTCCACTTTGTTTTTTGTTTGTTTGTTTCTGAGACGATCTCCGACTCTGTGGCCAGGCTGGAGTGTAATGGCAAGATCTCGGCTCACTGCAACTTCTGACTCCCTTGTTCAAACAATTCTCCTGCCTCAGCCTGCAGAGTAGCTGGGATTACAGGCAAGTACCACCACACCCAGCTAATTTTTGTATTTTTAGTAGACATGGTGTTTCATCATGTTGGCCAGGATAGTCTTGATCTCCTGACCTCATGATTCACCCTCCTCAGCCTTCCAAAGTGCTGGGATTACAGACATAAACCACCACATCTGACCCCTTTCTTCCACTTTTAACAGCATTTTTAATTCTGTGTTTATAATCTCTCCTATACTTTCTAGAGCTTTGGTGCAAATTCATATTTACTTATTCTCATGACATTCAATAAAAGTTTAGCATATAGCTTCAAAGAGACTTTAAGAAACTTAATAATAAAGACCAAAATTTTACTCCTAATATAGTTGACTACTGTGTGGAATAGACAAGAGGTTATATTTTAAATATGTGGAGGTCTATTAGCCATAACTTGCCTGGAGGATATCCAACTTCCTCTATATTCAGTTTTCTTATTTCAACTTCATTATCTCATTGTTTTATTCACAGACAGACTCAGACTAGCAGATGCACATTTGGAAGACACCGAGCTAGAACACAGCATCAATTCCAAACAATGTATTCTCTACGCAGACAAATTAGAAGTCTTGAATTAAAGCCTAAAAATAAGATAACTTTAGAAGGAAGCATATCATAGGCCAATAGAACGTAATTATTAGTTGTGTTCTGGTAAATTAGCTAGTAAAAATGGGGTGCTTGTTTGCAGTATCTGCTGTTTTCTCTGACATAAATACTTCTACAATGGCTGATTTTCAACAACAAAAGGTTTAACCACTGATTTGCAGAATTCCTGAATATTTAATAGTCTGCTCTCATTAGTTCATATCAGCTGTCTAGAATACCACTAGATTTAATCATCTTTCAGAAACAAATATGCAGAAATAATATTCCATTTCTTAGAACTTTAAGAAATGTATTACTTTTTTTTGTATTGACAAGTCAGCATAAAGGGCTAGTGAAAATTTAAGTCATGGGTAGACATTCGTCCATTCATTTATAAGATGGCAGAGGCATGTTAATCTGTGAATTAAACTTTTCACTCACACTCCAGGGTATGTTTCTTAGTGGGCTCTATGTATTCACAACTTCTATATATTTTATGTTCTTCTATTTCATGAACATAAAAAGCTGACAGGGAAAAAGCTTTCCAGCTCCTGCAGATCCCTCCAGGTCTTTATGGACAGGATCTAGTGAAAGGCTCTTCTCTGTAATGCTAGTCAATGTCACATTAAAGTCTTCTGTACCCAGGAAAGGCTCTGTCACTCTGATGCCAGACTTTGCTTAATCACTACATTGACTACAGTCATAATAATACTAGTCCAGGGAAATAGAGTGCTTCTAAAGACTCATAACCCATATCACATTATTTTTCTCCTTATCCTAGGCAGTGTCAAAATTAAAATGAGACTTTCTTTATAGTTTATTTAGTCTGTTCTTTTCAGGTTAAAAAATGACACCATTTCACATTAGTTGAGAGAGAAAATAATAATTTTTCAATAAATAGCATTAGGGCACATAATTAACAGCCTGAACAAACTAAATTCAGTTTTACATCAAGACATGCAGAAAAATAAATTTATATTAAGGAAAATTATTAAAAAGTTAAACTAAACATACTAATCAAAAGTACAGATTTACTTAAAACAAAAATTTTTGAACAAAACATCAGCATGAATGTGTGTCTCTGTGTTAAATAATCTCAATGCAGAATTTACAAATAAATATTAAAAAAAATAACATTTCACTCATCTAACTGGCATAGTTCAAATATTGATAGTATCCAGCATTAGGATGAACATGAAAGAAGTGAGAGTTCTCATGTAGTTCTGATGGGATTAAGAACTGCTGTCTTTTTTGGGGTCAAGTAGGCAATATATAAAAAAAGACAAACAAATGTACTTGGTGCAATAATTCTATTTCTTCATATTTTTCACTGGGAAATATTTAAATAGGTGGTGAAAAATGCATGTATAAGAATGTTTCTTGATGTATTACTTACAATAGTAATTTAACATCACTTTGTATTTCAATCAAAAAACTTTTTTTCCTGTACATTGGAATGCTATGCAACCCTTAAAACAATAGCATTCATTGGTACCTATTGGCATCTGAAGATGCTTTGACATGTAAAAAAAGAATTTACCAAACTATACACATACAAAGACACATACACCCATTTATAATATGATCCAATTAGGATAAAAAAGTCATTAAAACTCACATAAAGCAGTCATTCAAAACTCACATATAGCAGTATTTAAACTCTTTTAAGTTTACTTCAGCTGAAGGGTTTTTTTTCTTTTCTTTTCTTTTTTATTTTTAATCAAATGGTATCAGAAGCAGGATCCAAAGTAGAGCTTCTAATGAGCCCCAGGAGCACTTAATGAACAAGCAAGGTACCTGAAAGACCCACTTGTGTCCCTTGACCTCTCAAAGCAGCTAGGGATCATGATAACTTCTCTCTCAGATTTCAGAGCTCCACAGATTTATGTTTTGAGCTCTCTGAGCTTCTTTGAGAAAATTTATGATCCAAACTGGATTTGGAAGTCATAACAAAAACTGGAATGGGTCCAGGAATGGATTTGATCTGGGAATTAACTGGCTTGGATCCAGTTAGAGGCGTCTTACATCTGAGTGGGTAAGAAACTGGTAGCAAATGGCAATATTGTAGGGATTATACAATTTGGCTTTTGAAAATTCACAGAGATTTTTGTGTTCTACCTTTTTGTTTGATTTTCTTGTACACTTAGGTAGAAAAAGAAATAATTGGCTCAGTTAATCAAGGGAACTTGAGAGTAAAGACAATATTTTAGGTAAAAATGGGATACTTAATTTCTGAAAAACTGAGTTCCTTCTGGCTTATACATTAGGCTTGGGAGGCAATGCAATCATACAGAAATGGCAAAATCTTACTGAAGGTAATTTACAGTGATGCATTCCAAATGAACAACAACACACACAAGTAAATTTAAAAATGAGGGTTCCCAAATTAGTCTAATCTTGAGATGCCTAGTAATATGCAGAAGCTTCTTAAAAGATTCAGAGATGACGGGACCCATCCGGGGGCATGTTTGAGCCTTGCCAGTTTGATATTGGGTGCTAAGTAGAGGGCTAATGTCTATATTTTGTCACACATATTTTGCTTTGGTCAGAAAAGAGACAGGTAATATTTCTTTGTGTTGTGGCTTGGCCCCCAGGGCTGTGGTGTAGCCAGATGGATCACTAGGGCTGCTCAATGAAAGGGAACCCAGAAACCTGACATGCTGGCAAAAGGGTAAGAATTTCTTACCAGTCATATTTCTGTCCTCTTTTTCTCTGTGCAAACTTGCTAAATGAATTGTAAAAATCACTGTTTATCTCCTTTGTAAAATTTTAATTAATATGAAAATAATCCTGAGGCTTGTCTTAAGCTGTAGTAAATCTGGTGTGCTTTGTGCGTCTTTCTATACTATTCTGTCACACAGAGGGATCCCTTAGGATACAATACATGCCTAAAACCCCATAAACTCATTGTTCAAGATGGCCCAACAATCTGGTCAATAAAAAAATTGTTGAGGTCTCCATCTTGTGTTGTATGTCCTTGGGAGATTTACCTTGTAACGCATGGCAATATTCTCAGTCTCCACCATCACAATGGCTGCTGGGTTCATGGTTCAATTCCTAGAATAGGGACTAAGTACTTTCTGATTAATATTTGTGTTACCTTTGCCATTTTAAAATTCCCTTCCTCTCCATTAACCATCTTAAATTTTCCTTTTATAAGCACAAAAATATCAGCTGTTTGGCCTGGCTAAAATTAGGTAACAAGTAATTTAAAAGAACCTTTATTAAAGAGTGCTATGTTTAAAAGTCAGCTTAATTAAAAATAGATATTGAAGGTCTAGCAACCTGGGACTAATTGGGAAAAACAAGAGGTACCAGAGACACTATCTTGGCCCTGTTCTTCCAATGACTTCACCCTAAAGCTAGTAATCCAATTAAGAAACTTAGAAACTGGTAAATGAACACTTATAACTACTGTAATAATCTTCTTTCTGTGGTCTTTGCAGTTAGATATATGTTGTGTGTGTAATGTTTATATAGAAGAGCTTTAATTAATTCGCTTAAAGAAAAATAAGCATTTAATTCAAATATTTTAAAAGAAAAAGAAAAATTGTAATGCCTTTTAGTTCACATGATTTTAATAATCTTTGAGAAATAAAATGTTTTAAAGATTATTGGCAAAATAAAGACATTCTGTCTAAATTATACAGGTCAGATACTTGGTTTGCTAAATGCTTTAAGGTCATAAACTGACTTGACTTTTAAGGCTTGGGAACATGTGGAATTAGTCATGCCCCCTAGTCATGAAAAGAGGTCATAATGGAAAAACATTTTATATAAGAAAGAATAATATATGATACATTCTTGTACTAAAGAAAAATGACTTCTTGTTTAGAATTTTTAGGGGAAGTCAGAAAGCCCACACATGTTGCAGATGGTCTAAATAAGTCATGAAAGGAAATTTATGCACCAAAAGTGAAAGTTGTTATAAATTACCACTATAATATGTAATTGAGACTACTGAAAAAAATAGGTTTGCATGCAAGGTATCTAAAGAAAGTAAAATCTATTTTTGATACAAGATTATAAGAAAGCACAGGAATGTAAATTTTTACCTGGAGTGTTAAAGGATTGTTTTAAATTAGATAAGACAAAGCTAAGAGTTTAAACAAGTTGTAGCATAGTTATAAAAATGTAATCATGTAATAGAAATTCTATGTGTGAACATATTGGCTAAATTTAAAGAGGAATTATTTGATTTTTGCATAACTTGAACATTGGAATAAAAGCACAACAGGGTTTTCTTAAAGCACATATCTGCTCTCACAAAACTTGTAAAGGGTTATAAATGGTTATAAGAATCTCACCTTATGTTCTAACTGATTAAGATGGAATAGATTTGTCTATGAGGTTTATTAAAAGTTGGAGTTGATGTAAACAGTAGACTAATGCAAGGATGGATTTGGCTTCTTTCTTAAACAAGATTTTCATGTAATACTTAAATATAATGAAAGCTTTTTGTTTGCTTTATGAATGAACTACTAAAAAAGATAGGAAAAACAAGAGATACATTGTTTAGAAGGCTAAGTTTTCCCTCTGTCAATGAGTAAAGATTTTTGTCTTTTTATTGTTTTTAACATTTTCGAGTCATTATGTTGGCTAAATGAATGACTTATGGTAACCTGGAATTCTATTTCATAATACCAACTGTTTTAAACCTTTAACATATTTGATAGAATTCTCAAAATCAAATTACAGCTTCAAGATTATCTTTTCTAGCTCTAACTTTGGGATGCTACAGAGGACCCCTGAGGCATCCAAAAGAGAGGTAAACAGGATTGACATGTTAAGTTACTTAGGAAGCATTATCAAATTAAAAATAATGTTTAATTTTCAGGTTATATTTTAGTAAATTGAATGGGATTTCTAAAATTCTATTATGTCTGAGTATATACTATCAATCATAATTATGGCTATTATGTTATGTTATTGTAGACCACAGAAATAACCAAATTTAGACCACTCTAAGCTGGAGTTTAGTGAGGCAATCTCAGCTCACCACAGCCCCACCTCCTGAGTTCAAGTGATTCTCCTGCCTCAGCCTCCCTAGTAGCTGGGACTACAGGTGTGTGCTACCACATCCAGCTAATTTTTGTATTTTTTAGTAGAGATGGGGTTTCATCATGTTGGCCAGGATGGTCTCAATCTCTTGACCTCATGATCCTCCTGCTTTGGCCTCTTGAAGCTCTGGGATTTCACGTGAGAGCCGCCACACCTGGCCTGAATATATATATTTTTTGGCTTATGGTTCTATAAAATATAGAAGTGGAAAAGTGGTCTGTTGTATTCACTTATGGACTATACTTGTTTTTGAAGGATTTGGCAGTCAGACTTGGACATGAACACTCTTATACTTTGATATATAAAAGATGAAGGCCCAATGTAAGTGAGAAACTTTACTGGTACCTCACTTAGATTGGGTACATATGTTGCCCCCTAGTCAGTCAGAAACAGAACTTTGATTAATTCCTCTCAACACAGCCATCTCTTTAATGGGTTAGAGAAAATATTGCCAGAGGCCTTCACTCTTCTGGAAGGGCACCATTTGTTAGGTCCTTTTTCCATGCTTTGGAATATATGAGGCAATGATTAGAAATGTATCCCTTATGATAGGCTCTATAGTAGATTCTACTGTAAAAGCTATGGTTACACAACAGACCCTAAATTCTCTCTTAAATGTTATTTGAAATACTAAAAGTGGCTAGACATAGAAGTATTGTGCAGTTTCTGGTGCTTATGTCCTATGGAAAAAAACTTCGGGTATTGTAGACATTCAGTTGAATGGGATTAACAAAAAGACCACCATTTATTCAAGTGTGTAAACTCCATATCTAGCTCACTCTTTGATTTATTTGAGTTTACATAGTTTGCTTTATGGGGAACCTGGGTAAGGAGCATATTCCAAACTCTTGGTATCATCCTCCCAATAGTCATAATAATAGTCCTCCTGGTGTGCTGTGCTTCTCTCAAAGGTTTTAACTGTTTGCATGCAGCCATCTCTAGAACATCAAATGGTTTCTCTTCAAATGGAATGACAAGAACTGAAAGAAATGTGGGACAATGAGGATGCCATAACCTATGAATGATATGCTGAAATCAGACAAAACATGATGGTATCAGAGAATGCCACTAAGGCCCTAAGTTTTGGTCACACTTCACCTAAGTGAGCACCTGACCAAAAAGGGGGAATATTTTTTAAGACAAAATTATAATAGACCATTGTTTCAAACTCAGCTCATCCACTACACCCAAACAGACCAAAACAAACAAAAATGGACTTGCTTGGGCTAAATGTGACATAATCAAACTGAGAATTTAAGGAAACACATAGATCTCAGACCAGAACAGACCAGGTTTTGTTTTTCTCCTGTATACAGGACATTCCACCTTAAGGGGAAGTTCCCTCTACCAGTGCTTGTTCCTACCCTTGGAAAATTCATTGTCCTACTGTTTCCAAGTGGGTTTCAAGACTAAATAAGTACACTTACTATGGTGATAGTGATATCAATGACTAAAATTTTGATCAATCTCTCACAAATTGAGAAAATAACCAAAAAGGGGAAATTGTTAAAGCAAATTAAATATGGCCTGAGAAGGAATCCATACTTTTATATTTGAGTCCTTGTGAATAAACTGCAACCTAACTTAATAGGTAGACAAGACTGAAAACCTAACTTGGGATTATATGCCTTAAAATAACTGAGTCTTGGTCAATCCCAGTGGCTATACTTCAGCCATTCATACACTACTAAGTGTTCAAACCGTGATCAAATAAAGCAAACACTAACCGGTAACCAATCTAGCTGTTCTATACCTCACTTCTGATTTGTGTACATCATTTCCTCTTTTTTTTTTTTTTTTTTTTTTTTTGGTCTATAAATTTTCTTCCATAATGTGGCTGTGCTGGAGTCTGTTTGCATCTCTTGTGATTCAAGGGGATGCCCAATTAATGAATAGTTCATTACTCAATTAAACTCCTTCAAATTTAATTGAGCTGTTTTTTCTTTTAAAAATAACAAATCAACACTGAAAAGACTAAAAATCAAACAGCCAAAAAAATAGGCCAAGATCCAGTGCTAAATAAAGCAGGGTGATTATCTACTAGGTTAAATGGTATAAACAGGAAAAGAATTTGCTAGCATAATAAGTTAAATATCAAGGACAAAATGGGAAATCATCCAGCATACCAAGAACTGATTCTTATACTAAAATGAATCAGAAATTAAAATTACCTGAGAAGGATTTTAATACAACTTTTATAAAATTACTTCAGCAAGTGATTATAAACACTCAATTTAAAAACATATTTCATCAGAGAAACAGAAGTTATAATAAAGAACCAAATAATTTTACAACTGAAAGAATATAGAAATAAAAATACACTTAGATAACAAAAAACAAAATCAGTGAACTTCAGTAGTAAACATCAAAGTTCGCTCAATCTGAAAAAAACAGATAAGATAGACTAATAAAACAGCTCTATGGGACAATAGCAAAAGTTTCAACATTCATATTATCAGAATCTAAGAATGAGAAGAGAAAAAATGTAAGAATAGAAGAAGAGATTAAAAATGCCTAAAACTCTTCAACTTTAGTGAAATATAAAAACACATTCATCTAAGAAGTTGAGAGAGTCTCAGACCCAAAGAAAACCACACTAATACACAAATGTCATGCTGAAATGTTATCCCTAGTGCAGGAGGCGAGGCCTGTTGGAGGTGATTGAATTATAGGGACAGTTTCTAATGGATGGTTTAGCACCATCCTCCTAGTGCTGTTCTCAAAGTAAGAGTTCTCAGAAGGTCTCATTTTTTAACAGTGTATGGCACCTCAGTCCTCCTTTTCCTCCTGCTCCAGCCATGTGATGTGCTTGTTTTGCTTCCCACCATGATTGTAAGTTTCCTGAGGCTTCCCAAGCAGTGGCGCAGAGGCCTGTATGCTTCCTGTAACAGCCTGCAGAACCATAAGCCAATTAAACCTTTTTTATTTGTAAATTACTCAGTCTCAGGTATTTCTTTATAGCAGTGTGACAACTAATACATGAGTTGCTTAAATATAGGAGTAAAGAGTTTATAGAATATTTTATAAGAAGCTAAAAAATTTACAGAGTCTGCAAATCAACAGTGGAATAACAAATTATATTTGTCAATATAAATGAGATCCATCTGTAAAAAATCATATTTCTTTCTTTGGACAGAATGTAATTGTCAATACAAATCTTGATTTTCTATTATTCTATTTCCAAATATTTTTCAAAACTGTCAGCTAGATTCCAACTATTTTTAGAGTTTAGTCTTTAGAGTGCACCATTTCTATGTACATTTCTTTACTAGATACTCAGAACAGAGAGCAGGCTGACCCCTATGTAAATAGTTTGGCATTTACGTAAATTTGGAGATTTATTTAAAATTTTAAATTATTAAAAATTTTAATAGGGCAACAAAGAAAATTATTTAGAGCTCGTGCTGACACTTAGAAGAGAAGATACTGGCATTAATAACTAAGGGTTGAAAGCCAACACAATGAAATGATAATCGTGGCAATAACTATATTTGAAATTCTTAATTATCTGTAATCTAAGGAAATCATTTGCCTTTCAAAATATACTGTCCTATAAACTGCTGTAATATGGCAGTCAATATTCTATTCGATTATGAATACTACTGAGAAGCATCACATCACTACATATCACCGTGGATAAGATATATTGCAAATCTAATTGGCTATGTCACTAACATACATCTGTTCTACTTGTTTCCAGAGAATTTATTTGTGTCTGTCTTCACCTAATAGACAGCCTATTTACTTATGAAGAAAACATGTGAAAAAAAAATGCTACAAAATGTGGGAAATATGTCATGTACTCAACTCTTGTCTCCACGTAAGTTGAGAAATGTCTATATGCTTGACAAAAATTTGCAACCAAGATGAAAAAAAGTCTTTCAGTCAAATGATGAGCTGACTATATTCCTTCTCATCTATTTAACAACTAAACTAGGTGTAGGACCACAGGAAGACATACTTTCTTTGATAATAAGCACTGATTTAAGGTAGAATACACTTTTAATGGACTAGTATAATTTATCTTTAAAAATTTCACTAACAACTCAAAAAACTTTTACTTTTAGTTTAAGCATCTGAGAGTAAATATGGTTAATAGGAAAATAGTTATGAAAACAAATTTTGTAACTAGAATATGATTTGATGTGCATTGATACATTTATATACTTTCATCTTTACTGAAACAATTTTATGTACTATTTTTAAACAAGAAAAATTAGCACAAAATTTAAAATTTATTTTACATTCATTTAAACTAATTGTTGAGAAATCTATACATTTATATGAAAGAGAAGAAAATTTAGGTTTTAATTTTATTTTCACTAATACACACAGACACACACACACACACAACCCATGCATGTTAATATAGCTATTTTTATTTTGATAGCATGACAAATTTTAAATATAATAGCCCAAAATTTAATACTGGGAATTTGCTCAGTAGATGTAGAAATGAGGAGTACATGTGAAAACTGACAATCAGTGTTAATCATTTAAAGCTCAAAACTATTTCAAAAGTATGTTTAAAACTTGGCTAAACTATTTTAATTATTTTATTGACAGGCTTTCTTAAGTACTTGACAAAGATCATGTACTTCTTGTTAAAGTCTTTAGCTCAAACACCTTATGCAATGCCAGAATGCCAGTGGTCAGAAGAAAAATGCAAATCTATACATTTATGAGATAAAAGTCTGACAAAAGACAATATGCAAATGCTGCACAGAGGCTACAAAAAGTTTGAAATTGCCTCCTTATCTTTCTCATACATCTCTTTCTTTAGCACCTGTTCTTATCAAAGGTCTGATCCTCTCTTACATTCAGAAGAATTATCAGAGGGAGACTTGTTATGAAACTCTATTGAGATTATCAACATTCAAGATGCACTCCATGCTTCCTCTTTATGTCAACACAAAGTAACTCTCAATTCTGAATATTGTAGATGCTGGGTGAAATAACTTTTTTTTTTTTTTGGAGACGGAGTTTCACTCTTGTTACCCAGGCTGGAGTGCAATGGCACGATCTCGGCTCACCGCAACTTCCGCCTCCCGGGTTCAGGCAATTCTCCTGCCTCAGCCTCCTGAGTAGCTGGGATTACAGGCACGCGCCACCATGCCCAGCTAATTTTTTGTATTTTTAATAGAAACGGGGTTTCACCATGTTGACCAGGATGGTCTCGATCTCTTGACCTAGTGATCTGCCCGCCTCGGCCTCCCAAAGTGCTGGGATTACAGGCGTGAGCCACCGTGCCCGGCCTGAAATAACTTTTTGAAAGACCCAAACAAACTAGAGCCGGGAGAACATGAAGCAAGAGGGCTCATGCATGCATGTATAAGATAAAGACTGTCTCAAGGACTTTCTAAAACAACCTCATGATAATTTTTTTCTTAAAAACTGCAGCAATTCAGAGAAAGATGCTCATGAAAAACCATCTGCCCAATAATGGCATTTCTGTCCATGAAATGATGCTTTTCTGATTTTTGAGTCTCTGAAACCAATGAACTCTATTTCCAAGCAGCTAAAGTAAACCTATTATTTTGCCAATAAAAGCCTCCCTTTACTCTCCCTTCTTCAGATGAATATATGGCTTGCCACAGCTACACATTTTAGGTTATAGTTATTATTTGTAATTCCCAAGTACATTACACGTATTTGGAGATTTTTGTATGTGACTTTTTTGGTTGATATACTTTGGGTGAAATGACTTAGGGCTATCTCTGATTCCCCTGCCTCTTCTACACAATGAATATGAGTAATTAAATAAGTTTTCCATATTCTGTAAAGGCTTATGCATCCATCTGTTACAAAAGAGAGAAAAACCTAGATTTCCCATTCCACATAATAGTATCATTTTGCATATAAACTTCATTGTTCAAAAAGTACTCCAGCCCATCTTCAAAGGTAAATTTAAATCTTCAAAGCAAAGTCTGTTATTTTTAGATGCATATAATTTACTGATAGAGATATCTTTTTTATCTTGTAGGATGTTTAGTAAAAATGAAGACATCCGAGACTGACTTTAGGACTACAGAATTGGAATCTCTGAGGCTGGGTAGCAGAGACATTATTAACATGTTATTAAAGCAATCTGAGTAATTTATTTGAAGATTACTGATTTGGAGTAGAGTTTCCCAAAATGTGAAAACCCAAGTTTAAACTAAGTTATACAGGACAAGCATTGATTTTACTACTTTTGAATATTAGTAACATTAATTAGAAGAAAAAATTAACATATACATTTCATTTGACAGAAGTGTTCTAAATTTTTCAGATATTTTGCAACAATGAAGATGTAACCTCAGATCTCTGATTGTGAGGAGTGAAATGTTGCATTCTGTAATTAATTATTACAAATATGAACAACTACACTTCTACAGGCTTCTACCAGAGGACGACTGATTGTGGAAAGAATAGTAAAGTAGGTCTAGAGAGATGCAGGATACCTCTAATGGGTGAACTGGGCTTTAGAACTCCCCATTTACATTACCAAAACATTCTTAGTACTGTACAACAGTCTAAGATATTTCCTACCAATATGTTTTACCTTCCTCCTTTCCTTCAAAAATCTTAGACCTGCATGCAGTCCTAGGATTCTTTAGCTCTCTCTCCATTTTTTCTTGCACATGTAATAACTTTTTGGCACTAGCTTCTTGGAGAACCGAGTTAATTTAATTCCAAAATATGCTAATAAAACAGATGCTATAATATCTTTATTTTATATACTATGCATATACTCCTATTTTTAAAATAAGTACTCAAAGTCAAAGATTTAGCAATTAGGAGAGAAAATATTCAAACTTAAACTATTTGGCTTTGAAGTTTATACTCTTAAAACATTACAGTAACTATTTGTCAGTTAAAATTAAGAAAAATGAAAATAAAAAAGAATATGCTTTACTATATTGTTTTGGTGTGTATTAAAATATGAAATAACTTTGAAATGTGACTGAATTTACAGTATATTTTAGTGATGACATATTTTTTAAAAAATAATTATTTAAGGAAATTAATAATGCAAAAAATAGAAATGGCTAGTGGGTAATTAGGCATATGTGATGGATATAAAAACAATTGTGAAGAGCTCCTAAATGATTGAATTTTTAAAATTAGACTTTGGAAGATAAATATATTTTAATAACAATTTGGGTATTTCATTGAGTTCTACTTCTCTTAATGACAGAGTAACTTGTATATGATAATTATAAAATATTTAAAAAGTGATTTAAAGCATTGGAGAGTAACCAAATTGGGCAAATTATAAAAGAGATTTAATCCTTGGAAAAAAACAACAGCACTGGGATTTTTATCTGACAGCAAGCCCAAATCAGTGTTTCAAGTATTATCTAGAAAAAAAAAAAGGTGGCAGCAATGCAAGATGGCAGCTTCCACAGGATTGGGAGTAAAAGTCACAATTTCTAACTTTTGGAAGAACTTGAAGAAGGCTAGAAAGGAGTAGAAGATGGCACAGTTAGCTAGGGTCTAGAAGATGACAAAGACATGACACTTGTAAGATGGTCAGGGATGATAACTGGGCCTCCAAGAATAATTTATGAAAACTGAATATGCAGCCTTAAAATAGAACATGAACCTAAATACCCAGAGGCACTCCCCTTTGTAAGATCTATAACAAAAATTAATATGAATGGAGTTAATAGTTCTAATGGAGTCGTGGACCCCAAAGCCATATGTGCTGGCAAAATGGCAGAATTCAAACCATCAAAGTTATCCTGCAAGAGCTTTGGTGCCTACTGATGTCTAAAGAAAATATGAAACTCCCTCAGCCACCTGAAGGACAGTGTTACAACAATTAATCAGAAAGAAAAACCACAGACCCTTTCCCTTCCCCACCATTTGATTTAAGCAGTCTTCATTTTCTATAATAGTAAATTTTCTAGATATGTTTTATAGATCTCAAGGTACTGGAAACAAAGCTCTCATTCGAAGGAAGTTTATCTGGATATACTGTAAATGATACCAATTTTTTGCCCATTTGAAATATATAAGTTGTGCTGTAACAAATCATCCTCTCATGTGTAACCAACTGTCCACGTAGTTCAATTTTTGGGATCAAGAAAGTTGGTGTAAATTGATTCCCATCAAAACTAGTGGGGCTCATCTAACTCAACTGTGAAAAGACATATCACACAATCAACTTGCTGCTGATTACATGGCCTGGGGTCTCTGCCTTCCCTCCTTATCCTCCTGCCTCCTATGCTCCCTGCAGCAACAGCCCTCTAGACTGGGAGCTTGTTAGGATAGACGTGAAGGTTTCAGATCACAGCCTGTGGAACTACTGTTGGGTGTGTGGCGCTTTGCCTGCACCCCTGGTTTCTTTATGTCTTAAATGATGCCCCTTCCAAACCATCGTCCTGTCCCCATGCTCCTCCAGTACCCGCCTTGTCCGAAGCATAGATTGCAACCCTTCCACTCCCCTCTGAGATTGGCCTTCAGTGAGGAATTTAAGGTGTTCCTTATATCTTCCCTCCCCCATCTTTATTGAGAGATGCTGCTTTTTCAAGCTCCTCCTCAAGTTCCTTTTTGCACCATCACAACCCCAGCACCTTCCATGACATTTCCTTGCTTTGGCCAGAAGCCATCAGGTAAGGTTGAAAAGAGTCTCTGACCTCCCTTGTTTAGTTTTGGAACCATACTTGTTCACTCTCCAGTAGCCTGGGAATTGAATATTGGGTCCTCAGCCCTGCCACCATCTGCTGTCATCAGCTGATGGGTTGTTTTTAGCTCAGGTTTTGATAAGGTAGAAAGAATAGTCACAAGAGTTACTCAGACCTGCCAGGTCTCAAGAGTCCTTGGTGGTTGAACTTGGAGAAAGACCACATGAAGACACTTGTAAGCACACGTGATCCCTCTGAATTGTTTTACTTTTCAGTAATTGCTTTTGGTTTTAGAAATTGAAATAAGCCTGGGCATGGTGAATCATGCCTATAATCTCAGCACTTTGGGAGGTGGAGGTGGGAGGATCACAAGGTCAAGAGACAGAGACCATCCTGGTCAACATGGTGAAACCCTGTCTCTACTAAAAATACAAAAATTAGCTGGGCGTGGTGTCACACGCTTGTAGTCCCAGCTGCTCAGGAGGCTGAGGCAGGAGAATTGCTTGAACTCAGGAAGCGGAGGTTGCAGTGAGCTAAGATCCTTGCAGTGAGCCACTGCACTCCAGCCTGCCTCCTAGTGACAGAGTGAGACTCTGTCTAAAAAAAAAAAAAAAATTGAAGTTTTAAACAGGGCTATCATTTGGTAATCCTTGCAATCATTTGGGGTCTGTTTTGGAATCAGACAACTGGAACAAAAAGAACCTGGAATCCAGTGCATGCCTTGGTTTTGTTGCTGCTGCTGCTTCTCCAAATCATCAGCAGGAATTAGGAAAGAACCTGGTGTGCACAGCAGATTCCTGAAATTAGCAAGCTTGACCTCCTGGCAAATTGTTGCATCTCTTACTTTCTGTTCAGGACCACTAAATGTTGAAATGCGGATGCATACCAAAATAAAAGCAATTTATTGTGTTAAAAAAATCAGTTAACTGGAATGAAGTATCATAACGCAGACTTTAAGGAGACCACAGCATCTGGTAAATGAAGAGTGATCCTAGAAGAGAGAATCATAGATAATGGTCTTAAACTCTGAGTATAAATCTGCCTAAATTTTGAAGTGCCCCCTACAATAGTATGTTCAAACATTAACAGTAAAACTATTGTATTTTAACATGTAATGTGAGGAACAAATTACAAATTTTTTGAAAGGTTAACATTAACGTCAAATTTAACTACACAATGAAAGGAGATATCATTTTAAATCTGATTAAATTAGTTGTGTACTATAACAAAGGAACAAACAAAGAAGCATACAACTCTGGAGAAATATGACAGAATCTAAGGTCTTAACAACAAAGAGAAAAGACATCCATAATATTCAGAATACAATACAGCAACATGCGGCATACAAATAACCAAAAAAATTTGGCCCATTATCAGGAGAAAACAGTTAATCGAGTTGAATAATTAGAAAAAATATCAGTAAAATGTATCTACTAATAATTGTAAAAATAGAGGCTAGAAATTTTGAAAAGAAACAAACAAGGTTTTTAGAGGTCTGCGGAAAAATATCAAAAGATCCAAAATAATGTGTATTTTGTTTTCAAGGAGATAGAGAATGTATTGGAAAAAATACTTTCAGTTTCTTGCAAGTAATATATTTACAGATTCAACAAGTTGAGCAAACACTAATCAGGATTAAACTAGTAAAAATTGTGCCTAGGTACGTCATTATCAAATTGCTGCAAAACAAAGATAAATAGAAAATTTTAAAAGCAACCAGGGAATAAGAAAGAAACAGGGACACAATACATACGGAATAACAATGATTTAAGTGACTGCTGACTTACTGTCCAAAACTGTGTTTGCAAGTCAATGAAGCAACATCTATATACTTTTAAAGGGAAAAAAATCAACCCACAATTCTATATCCATGACAAATCTAATTTAATAAAGATGGCGTAAAAAGACATATTCCCACAAAAATAAAACTAAGAATGTGTTAGAAGCAGACCTGCACTAATAGCAATGTTAACTGAATGGAAATAGATATGAAATGGGCAATTCAAGGTAGGTAGAAAAAACTAGAATTTGCATTTATGTATTTATCCTGTTTTCTTTTAAATACATATGATTAAGTTAAAATGTAACCTTAAATCATGGAATCTGTAACACATGTAGATTCAATACATACAAAATAGGGTAACTGAATTATAAGGTTTCACATGTTCTTCATTTTAGGTGGTACAGTACATTATTAACTCTAAGCAGAATGAAAAGTCTTAGTGACAGATGTTATAATTGCTGAGAAATCTCTACATACAATGAAAATAATTGTAGTTATGAATCCAATAAATCTCAGAGAAAAAATTTACATTCACACAAATATTTATACATGTGTTCACAAAAACTTTATTCAGATTAGTCCCATAGTGGAAACAACCCAGATATCTTTTGATAGTAGAATTTTTAAACAAACTGAAATTTATCCCTGCAATAGAATATGACTCAATATTAACAAGGAAATTACTATCTATATATTTAAAATTTTTATTTTCTAGAGAATTATACTGAATGAAAAAAAAAAATCTCCAAAAGATCACATACTGCAAGATCTAGGTATAACACCCCTGAAATGATAAAATTATAGAAATAGAGAAGAAAGAGAAACAAATCAGCGATTGACTGGAGTTAGGAATAGGAGAGGATGGTGAAAGAGATTTTTGTGTAGCTTTAAAAAGCTAACCAGGAATATCTTTGATGATGGAACTGTTTGGTATATTGACTGTATCAATATTAATATCTTGATTTTAATACTATAATGTAGTTTATAAGATACTATAATTTTGGGAAACTAACAAAGGATACAAGGAACTTTTATATTATTTCTCAAACCATATATGAATAAGTATTTACCTCAAAATAAAAAAAAACTTAGTTGAAATTTTTAAAGCATAACTTGCACTGGTGAAAAAATAAGCCAATAGATGAATTTAAATAAAATTCTAAAAACAACATCTGCTCATTTCAGAAGAGGAGGAAATGAAGAAAAGGAGAAATAAAAAATGGTTGAGACAAATGGCAGACCTATATTCAACTGCATATTTATCTTGAATATAAATGGACTATAAAGGGTATAAAGATCAGAAAGCAAGAAGTAAAATTGTCTGTATTTGCAGAGATTGTTTTTAAGAAAAATCCTATGTAATCTGCAAAACAAATACTAGTTTATAAATAGAAATAGAAGCACAGAATCATAAGAGAAGATAAATTTATGACCTTACAAGGCTATTTTAGAACATTGTCTAAACTGGTTGAACAAATTAAAATCTCATGAACAATATATAGCAAAAAAAAATCCTGTCAATCTAATGCTTTCAAAACATTGACAATTTAAAACTTTGAAATTCTATCACTTAAATGAATGGGTAGGAAATATTACGATTTTGATTTACATTTGCTTGATTCCTAGTGAGGCTGATCTGCTCTTTGCATTCTTATTAGCCCTAAATGTTTCTTTCTCTGAAGCACAACATGTTCTTGTGTTTACCTTAGAAAATTTTGATACTTACTTGTTACCAAGAACAGGATACACTTTTAAAGAAATTCTATATATACTTGAGAAAATATGCACACTTAAATTTTTATATCTATTGTCAGATTTCCTATATTAGATTCATTAATGTAATGTTTAAGTGTTTTTTTTTTTTTTGCCTTTGCTTTCATCCTGCTCTGTTTTAGCTATAATTACAAAAAGAGAAATAATATGAGTCTCCCAATATGACACTGGATATGTTTAATTTTCCCCTACAGTTTTAACTATTTTGTTCCATATATTTTGAATTTGTTTTTTTAGATACACAACTATTTTAAATTGCTTAATCTTCCTGATGAACTGGCCTTTATATTATCATATAGTGATCCTTTTAATTTTAATGATTCTTTTCATCTTAAACCAAATAAATGCCAAATACATTTATCATTTGCTTCATGTATTCTATAGCCTTATCTTCTTCCAGTTCTCAGAGGAAATGCTTTCAGCTTTTACCCATTCAGTATTATGTTGACTGTGAGTTTGTCATAGATGGCTTTCATTACATTGAGATGTATAATTGTATGCTTAATTTTTGTTTTGATCCAATGCTCATTCATCCTTGTATGCTGATTTTTCTGAGAGTTTTATCATATAGCAATGCTGGATTTTGTCAAATGCTTTTTTCTGCATCTATTGAGATGATTATATAATTTTTGTTTTTAATTCTGTGTATGTGGTGTGTCACATTATTGAGTTGCATATGTTAAACCAACCCTGCATTCCTGGTATAAAATGATCTTAATTATGGTAGATTATCTTTTTGAAATGTTGTTGGATGCAGTTAGCTAGTATTTTGTTAAAGAATTTAGCATCTGTGTTCACCAAGGATATCAGTCTATAATTTTCTTTTTTGCATATGTCCTTTCCTGGTTTTGATATTAGGGTGATGCTGTCTTCTTAGAATGAATTAGGGCAGGTTTCTTCTTTCTCTGCCTTGTGGAATAGTGTCAAAAGTACTGGTATCAATTTTTCTTTGAATATCTACAGGACCAGACAGCTGTGAATCTGTCTGGTCCTGTACATCTTTTTGTTGGTAACTTTTTAATTACCGTTTCAGTCTTGCTGTTTGTTGTCTATTCAGAGCATCTAATTCTTCCTGATGTGAGCTAGAAGGGTTGTATTTTTCCAGGAATTTTTCCATCTCTTCTAGGTTTTCTAGTTTATGTGCATAAAGGTGTTCATACTAGTCTTGAATTATCTTTTGTATTTCAGTAGTGTCCATTGTAATATTTCCTGTTTCATTTCTTAGTGAGGTTATTTGGATAACTTTCTTGGTTAATCTTGCTAATGGTATATCAATTTATTTACCTGTTCAAAGAACCAGCTTTTTGTTTCATTTATCTTTTTGTTGTTTTTTGTTGTTGTTCATTTGTTTCAATCTCATTTAGCTTTGCTCTGATCTTGGTTATTTCCTTTCTTCTAGCTTGTAGGGTTTCTGCTGAGAAACCTGTCGTGAATCTGATAGGTTTTCTTTTATACGTTATGTGGTGCTTGTGTCTCGCAGCTCTTAAGATTCTTTCCTTTGTCTTAACTTTGGATAACCTGATGACAATGTGCTTAGGTGATGAACTTTTTATGATAAATTTCCCAGGTATTCTTTATACTTCTTGTATTTGGATGTCTAGGTCTCTAGCAAGGCTGAGGAAGTTTTCAATTATTCCTCCAAATATATTTTTCAAACTTTTAGAATTCTCTTTCCTCAGGAACACTGATTATTCTTAGGTTTGACCATCTAACATAATCCCAGACTTCCTGGAGGCTTTGTTCATATTTTCTTATACTTTTTTTTTTTGTCTTTGTTTTATTGGGTTAATTCAAAGACCTTGTTTTTGAGCTCTGAATTTCTTTCTTTTACTTGTTCAATTCTATTATGGGGACTTTCCAGAGCACTTTGCATTTCTATAAGTTAGTCCAATGTTTCCTGAATTTTTGATTTTTTTTCTTTAAGCTCTCTATTTCCTTGAATATTTCTCCCTCCACTTCTTGTATTATTTTTTGAATTTCCTTGCATTGGGCTTTGCCTTTCTCTGGACTTCCAGATTAGCTTAATAACTAACTTCCTGAATTCTTTTTCAGGCAAATCAGGGATTCTTCTTGGTCTGGATCTATTGCTGGTGAACTACTGCAATTTTGTGGGAGGGGGTGGGTTTTAAAGAGCCTTGTTCTGTCGTATTACCAGTGTTGGTTTTCTGATTCCTTTTCATTTGGCTAGGCTCTCTCAGAAGGAATGTCTAGGGCTAAAGGCTGTTTTTTCTGATTCTTTTGTCCCATGGGCTGTTTCCCCTTTTCCTATGGATTTGGCTTCCTATGAGCCAAACTGCAGTGATTGCTGTCTCTCTTCTGGGTCTAGCCACCCAGCAAGTCTACCCAGCTCTGGGCTGGTACTGGGGATTATCTGCATAGAGTCCTGTGATGTGAACTCTTTAGCGGTCTCTGAGCTGTAGATATCAGTGCCTCTTCCAGGGGAGGTGGCAGGGGTTGCAATGGACTCCATAAGGGATATCTTTGGTGGTTTAATGCTCTGTTTTTGTGCTGGTTGGCCTCCTGCTGGGAGGTGGTACTTTCCAGAGAGCATCAGCTGCAGTAGGATGGAGAAGGACTGGCAGAGGCTGTGGCCCTAGAATTCCCAAGATTATATGCTCTTCCTCTTCTGCTATGAGGGTAGGAGGGAAGGACCATCAGGTGAGGGCAGAGCTAGATGTGTCTGAGCTCAGACATTCCTTGAGTGGGTCTTGCTGTGGCTGCTGTGGGGGTTGGAGATGAGATTTCCAGGTCATTAGAGTTGTGTACCTAGGAAAATTATGGCTGGTTCTTCTGTGTCTGTCATGTAGGTTGTCAGGGAAGTGGGGGAAAGTCACCAGTCACAGGCTACACTCAGCTCCCACACAAACTAAAGGGCCAGTCTAACTTTCACTATGTCCTCCCTGTCTCCCCTAACAGCCCAGAGTCTGATTACGGCAGCGGGTGAGACAGGCTTGAGAACTTGCCCCAGGCTACCCGCCTCCCATCTGTGAGAGCAGAGGGCTTGGTTCTTTCCCATACTGTGGAGTCTGCACACTAGATTTATGCTCTCCTCCAAGTTCTGGCCAGGAGGCTTCTCGTCCCATTCAAATTATTACAAAGTTTATCTAGAGATTTCCTTTTCCCCATAGAGTTTTAGCTCCCACTTCTCTGCCCACCTCCTGATGGATCCCTGTTGTGTCAAGCAAGAACGGCCTCCTTGGGGACACAGCAAGTTCCCAGAGCCTTTCTGCTGCTTCCTCTACTCCTGTATTTTGCTTGGCTCTCTAAATTGACTCAGCTCCAGGTAAAGTCAGAAACCTCTCCCGCAAACAGACTTTCAATTTCTGCAGTGGGGGTATGTGTTCAGGAGAGGAGGCTCTACCTTTCCCACTTCCACTGTTGGGGTACTCACAGTACTTGAGATATCTCCCATGTCCTGCAGGAGCAGTCCACTTCCTTCAGAGGGTCTGCGGGTTCTCTTGAGATTGATGGTTTGTTCTTGCAATTCTGGAGCTAAAATTCACCATGCAAGCCTCCACACGCTGCTCTCTCTGGAGCTGCAATCTAGTTGTCCCTTCTGTCCACCCTGATGATCCTGGAGTTTCAGGAATTTTTCTAAGATTCATTACTTCTGGAATCTAGTTGTTGTGGAGCAGAGACATTCCTCAGTTCTTCAAGTTACTCATATGCCCATAAGAAGAAGCAATATAAACCACATAAAAATGATATTTCTAAAAATTTTTATCCTACAAAAGCATACATTAGATGGCAGTGAGTTATGTGAGTCTGTAATTAATATAAACTATTT
Source organism: Aotus nancymaae (assembly GCF_030222135.1). Classification (NCBI taxonomy): domain Eukaryota; kingdom Metazoa; phylum Chordata; class Mammalia; order Primates; family Aotidae; genus Aotus; species Aotus nancymaae. The sequence goes on from NW_026988425.1 coordinate 77,794,055, forward strand.
TATTTTTCTTTTCGGTGAGGAATAGAGATGAAGTAAAGGGTAGAAAATTAGGAAAATAAGTGCTTTATGCAATTCGTAGAGAATAGCACACAGATTTTATTGATGATTAGGTAACAGAATGGGAGTAGTAAGGGAGACACGGGATTAATTTGCTGTCAATTCCCAAATGGGTGTGCATTTACAGTTACAGTATGGGTCTTGACTATCTCAATTCCCAGATGTAATGTCTATGTTTTTTTTCTTTCTTTCTTTGCTTTTAAACTGCCAAAACATCAACTTGAGTTTATGGCTCTGGCTTGGAATTTCTTCTCTGTCTCTGATATTTGGGATTCTAAAAGTTTTCTTTCTATGTCTACTATAACAACATATTTCTGAATTTTGTTATATTTTATTTAGCATTTAATATTGGAATTAGAACAGAATCAACTCAGTCTAAAATCTAGCAGAAATAATGGTTACATACACATATAAAATTTTCATAATTATTATTTTTAAAATCTGAACATAAAATGTCAAATTATACTACTTGGTTCATAACGCACTAAAATCTTCATTTTCCCTCTTGTGTTATTCCTCCTATAATATGTACCAAATCACTAACTTTATAATGATTTTAAATAACTTTTAATTTATTGTACATATGTATTTATTTAAACTAGGTAGTGACATTTTTGACCTGAAGATGTTTTAACTTATATAAGTTTTATTTTGCTATAGATTTCCTAATGCATTTTGCAAAAAACTCACTTTTTAAGATCTATTTAGGTTGTTGCTGTATATCTACTTCAATGTTTTAGCCTGCTTATAGAATTCCTTTGTAAGTATTCAGTAATTTTGTCTAATCCATTATCTCTGTATTGAACACCGACCTGATTTTCTAACTTTGCCTGGTTTCAAATAAATGCGTATGAGCTATGCAATTTTAAGTTTTGCTTTAATGTGTCCCACCAATTTTGATTAGAATATATTTTATTTATTTTTAAGTTTTGGCTATTTTCCTTTTAATTTATATCAGTAGTCAACATTTTCTGTAGAGACCGATAATAAATATTTTTGACTGTATGGGCCAAATATTCTCTATTACAATTACTCCAGTCTTTCGTTGTAGCATGAAAGCAACATAAGAATACATTAAAAGTGGGTGTGGTGAAATTTGGCACTTTTTGCGTACTATGGTCTGAATATGCTCCCAGATTCATGTGCTGGAAACCTCACTCTCAATGCAACAGTGTTGGGAGGCGGGGCTTTCTGGGAGGTGTTTAGGTCATAAGGGCTTTCCCCTCGTGAATGGATAAATGCCCTTGTAAAGTGGCTTGACAGAGTGAATTTGTCCCATTTTTGCCCTTCCACCTCTTGCCATTTGAGCACAGAGAGCATCTCTTTTCCATAGGACAGCATTCCAGACTCCATTTTGGAAGCAGACAGCAGCCCTGACCTAATAATAGCACATTGGCCTTGTACTATTTAGCCTCTAGAACTGTGAGTAATAAATCTCCCTTCTTTATAAATTACTCAGTCTGTGATATATTATGACAGCAGCAGAAAATAGATTAAGACAGTGGGCCACAATCTGTAGTTTGCCATTGCCTAGATTTCATCTTAAGCTAAAGCAAGCAAATTAAAATTTAAATTTAAATATCATATTCTACCTTTTTCCATATATGTACACCTTAGCATGTTTGATATTTTATTTATTTATTATTTATTTATTTATTGGTAGATTTCACTCTTCTTCCACTTCTGGCCACATAGGTATTATCACAAATGTAACCTCAGGGAAATATATACTGTTTATAAAAATGGCTACTAATTGTTAATTTCCATAGTCTACAAAGCCTTTTTTGCAAGTATTTATTTTCTAAAGTTTTTTTTTTTTTTACATTTTGAAATCCTCCATGCCTATGATTATATTTATTGTGCATTCACATTAAATAATAGTTCAGCTGGATGTAAAAATCCTAGTTTAGTGTTATCTTCCTTCAAAATGTTAAACATGTTATGCAATATTCTTTCTCTTGTGTGTTGTTTCTAAAAAGTATGATGTAAATATAATTTTTTATTATGTGTGTGGTGCTCTATTTTTCTATGATAAGCATAATAATGGCCCCTCAAATATGTCTTTGCCCTAATTATTGGAACCCATACGTTTATATTACATGGTCAAAGATAATTAAGGTAGTAGATGTAATAAAGTTTGTTAATTAGGTCACAGAGATGGAAAAATTATTCTGGATCTTACTGGCTTCAAGGGTCCTTAGAAGTAGAAGAGGGAGGCAGAAGAGTAAGACAGGGTGCTTGGTGTGCAAATAACTTAAGGTGCCGTTACTGACCTTGTACGTGAAAGAAATAGGCCACAAGGCAAGGAATGTGGATAAATTCTAGAAAAGCAAAAAATGGATTACCCTAAGAGCCTCAGGAAGAACTGCAAATCCTATCAACACCTTGATTTTCACTCAGTAAAATATGTCAGATATCTGAATGCCAGAACAATAAGATAATAAATATGTGTTGTTTCATCTTACTAAGCTTGTAAGTGGTTACAACAACAATAGAAAATTAATATACCTTCCAATAATCTATTAGTTTCCCAGTCATTGATGTTAGGAAAGTTTATTATAACATTTTTGTAAGGGTGTTTTCTCTTACCTGTCCAGTTTGGTAGTATATAATCACTTTCATATTAATATTTTTGTCCATGTGTGCTCAAATGTGTAGTTATAGTAATAAAGAAGGAAAAAAATAATGTTACTGAATTGGCCAGACTGTCCAAATATCTTATTATTCTCCCCTCTGTACAGCTGGGCTTTTAATACACTATGGCATTACTCAGATGCTCATGGGCACATCAGGATGGTGCTGCTATTTTCTAGAATTTTACTAGAATCTCAATGATCTTCCAATGGTATAGTAGGGCATAATAAAGGGCAGAGAAAAGTTTAAAGCAAAATATAAGAAATTCTTATGCCAATATAAAGTGAGGCATATAGGTAAGGAAAGAACAGCCCAGATTTGAGGAATGGTTGCAAAGTGTAAACCTGATGAATAAGCTAAAAAAGATTATTTGACTCTGCCCCTTTTCTTTTTAATCTAAGGATATCACATTTTCACTAAGACTCATGAATAATTTAAGAAACATAAAATTTTATTCTTAGAATTGTCCTCATAGAGAAGTAAAAAGAGAGTTCAGCCCACTTTTTCAATGTGTTCAGAATCAAATTAATGATAAATATGTCAGTATAGAGCATACATCCAAGATGAATGTGTCAGCATTTATGCCTCACCAAATTTTCTTATTTTGTTACCAATTCTTTATATAAATTTTTGATAAATTTTTGTTCCTGTATAAATTCAAAAAGCCCCTTTGAGTTGTTTTATTGACTACTTGAACACACTGAGGATACTATTATTAATGTGATAAAATCTGTGGCAAAATGTTTATGTCACATGCTGTCATCTACAGTGTCATAACCTAATGTGAAATTGATGAAGAGCCTCATGAATCTCTCAGCTAGATACAGTTGCAATTTAATTCCCTAAGTCTTTTATCAGTTATATCCCATTTACAACAACAGAGTTAGGTTTAAACAAGCTGACCTTTGAAAATATTTCATGTTTGACATCAATATATTTTCACTGCTACAACTGAATTTCATTAAAAAGACAAAGATTGTAAAGGTAATGACAATGCACATTACAATACATTATGGAACAGGCTTATTTTAATAATGATAAAAACATATTTACCTGAAATATTCTCTTTTCATCATTTGTGCTTCACAGTCAAAGGTGATACTAACATATATGACTCAAAACAATGAACTAAAAATGTTATGAGGCAACTAAACCCATTTGCAGAAGTAGTATAAATATAATCCAGGATAAAGTCAGAAATTGTAGGTTTGTTTTTAAAGGCTAGGCACTTTGCTACCTCTGACTTTTGAATTCAATAGCTGTATGAGATGGTTATCAGCACTGGATATGAAATCTGATATTACAAAAAAGTGATTACTTAGTTGCCAGAGAGCTATAGCAGTGTACATAAATAATTGACTGGTCAAAAAACTTTGAACCTCTGTTTTTAAAATTGACGGTTGTGCATAAAATGAATTTAAAAATTAAAATACAAACATTAAAAATATCACACAATTAGACTTTTCTTAATGAAATTTATTAGATGGGTTTTTGTGTATTTTTACTATTTTGTGTATTTCAGCATATAAAATGTGTTGTCTATTATACGTTGCAGTAAAAAATGTTTGAAGCCACAGATGTACAGTACCCAGAATGATGTTGTTCACATCTAATTATTGCATATAAGTGACTTTGGCATAGATTCCTTTGAAATCTTTATAATAATATTTAATATATATTGAGCATCCACTGTGTTACAAGGGCATTGTTCCAGGCTAAACACAAACATATTCAACTTATTCTCTAAAATTTTATACAATAGATGACATTATATCCAATGAGGAAGAGAGCTTAAGTTAGTTGCCCAAATTTGCATGATCATTGCTGTAAAATCCTTAAATCTTTAAGAGAAAAGCAGGTACATTATAAGTTGAATGATCTTAATCATTCAACCTTTATTGACAATTATCTATGATGTATATTAGGAAGTAACACTGAAGAATAGTTAAGAATATACATTAGTTAGAAATAATTTTGCAGTGAAAGAAGCCCAATTCTAAATGGGTTGCATGAAAGGTAATTTTATTACTTTATGCAATCAAGATGGCAGGTATATAGTTAAAAACAACAGTAACCTAACTTGAATTTCTTGACCGCTTGTCATTTAGGCAAAGCTTGATCATTTTCTTTTCAAGATTTTCTGTCTTGTGGCTCTATTCATCTGCTTCTGTCTTTGAGGAGGTGTACTTTGGGAGACATGAAGAGACAAAGCTAATCTTCCCTCTGCTCTCATACTATATGCCAGTTGATCACAATTTGCAATGGTAGGGATTATTATTTCTGATGAGCCAAGGACACACAGTTGGAGAGGTTTGGCTGGATCCTGGAGCAATCATCTTTTCTAATTTACCTGATTTTTTCCGTATACTTCTCTTTTTAGACAATTCACTAACTTTAGTATGGAGCAATGAATTCAGTTTTTGGAAAATGGCAATTTATGATTGACAATCCTCAGCAGTCTTGAATCACTGGAATCAGAAAGAATGGACTTCTTTTTACTAAAGTGTTCTTCACTGAAATATGTTGAGTAATATTATTAGAAGGGTAACCAGAACATTTTCACACCATTTTATTTTCAAACAGTGCTCCAAAGTCTCAGAAATAGTTTATATGTGATTGAAGTTCAGAGTACTAAATTAATTATTTAACCAACTGATTTGTAACCATGTTGCAAAGTGACAAAGCAAATTCAACGATGTAAGCATGTCTAAAACCCTTTCTCCAACTTGTTCATTATGTGAAAGGTAGTACCAGAGCTCTACCTTTTTGTGCCCTTGCTGGGTTTTTCATAAAACATTCACCCAAAGTATACACAAAAAAGCGTCTGTAAACAGTATTTCAGAAAAGCATCTTAAAATTAGCATTAAAAGGGTATAAAATCAGTGAGTTTTGTAGTCATTTCTCACATATATAGCATCTAAGACAAGATCAGCTAATGGACTTCTTTAGTCACCTTGGGCTGCCATAATAAATTACCATAGACTGGGTGGCTTAAATGATAGGAATTGTTTTCTTCAGGTCTAGAGGCTCTATAAATCTAATATCTAGGTACCAGCTGTGTTAATTTCTTAAGGTTTTGGAGGCTATAAGTCTGATATCTAGGTACCAGCTTGGTTAATTTCCGGTGAAGGCTCTCTTCCTGGGCTTGTAGATAGCTGCCTTCTTTGGAGTTTCCCCAAAGAGGAGAACAAGTACCCTCTTTTCTCTTCTTCTGAAGACACTAATCTCATCATGATGGTTTCAGCCTCATAAACCCATCTAAACCTAATTATCACCCAAAGGCCCCATATTCAAATAAGGTCATATTGAGGGATCAGGGCTTTACATATGACTTTAAAGAGAGGGGCACATTAATTGCATGGCAGAACCAGAGTCTTATCCCGGGTTTAAGGGGACATCTGGTTGGCTTATGTTGACTACAAGAAACAGAATTTTTTTTTTTTTTTTTTTTTTTTTTTTTTTTGAGACGGAGTTTCGCTCGTTACCCAGGCTGGAGTGCAATGGCGCGATCTCGGCTCACTGCAACCTCCGCCTCCTGGGTTCAGGCAATTCTCCTGCCTCAGCCTCCTGAGTAGCTGGGACTACAGGCACGCACCACCATGCCCAGCTTATTTTTTGTATTAGTAGAGACGGGGTTTCACCATGTTGACCAGGATGGTCTCGATCTCTTGACCTCGTGATCCACCCGCCTCGGCCTCCCAAAGTGCTGGGATTACAGGCTTGAGCCACCGCGCCCGGCTAAGAAACAGAATTTTAACACTTCCTTTTAGAGGTACCCTATTATAGTACATATCATAATGTCTGGCATGTAAAAGACACTTAAATATATTGAATTTTGGAATAGATAAATGAACACCTCAAACTCAACATGTTGAAGGCATTATGGTCCACTGGCTACAAATTTATATTCTGAAGCTGATCTTCCAAGAATTGAATTGGACCTTGCCACTTTTCTGCTATATAATCATTGAAAAGTTACTGAACTTATCTGTGCTTCAAATTTTTCAACTATGCAATGATGATAACAATAGTATTTGTGAAAATAGGGCTCCTTAAGGGTTAACTGTAGTAGATAAAGTGATTAAAATAGTGCCAGTACATCACAGGTGCTACATAATCTTTAGTTATTTAATATTTATTTTCGAAGTCCAGTTCATCAAACTTAGAACCTTTGAATCATTCTCTCTCCTTCAATGTTCATGGAAGTCCCTGACGTCGTCATCCACCTAGTTGCTCAAGCCAGAAACCTTTCCAATTTCTCTCTCCTGCCCTTTTCACACTTTTCTTCTTTTTTATTCCTTTTCTCTTTTCTTTTGTGCTTTTTTTTTTTTTAAGTAATCTCACTCTGTTGCCCAGGCTGGAATGCAAGTGACATGATCTCAGCTCACTGCAATCTCTGCCTCCCAGGTTCAAGTGATTGTCCTGCCTCAGTTTCCTGAGTAGCTGGAAATACAGGCATGTATCAACTTGCCCAGCTAACTTTTGTATTTTTAGTAGAGATAGGATTTCGCCATGTTAGTAGGGTGCTCTCGAACTCCTGACCTCAGGTGATCCACCCACCTTGGCCTCCCAAAGTGCTGGGATTATAGGCATAAGCCACTGTACACAGTCCCTTTTCATAATATTTATGTATGAAAATATTTACGCATTCTCCAGGTATAAGCTAAAAAGTTCTTCTGTTTTCTTGGATTAAATTATCTCTTGAGAAATTTTCACATCCTTGGATTTAGCCCCTTATTTATAAGCATTTTTAACAAAAGTTATTTTATTACTGTATTACAATTCTTTCTGGTAAAATTATTTATTGCTTTTCTCACAATATATGTAGTAAATAATATAACAAATAATAAGTCTGTGTTGAAGTTATTAAACCAAAGACTACATTTTGAAAGAAAAAATGAATGTGACATGTGAAAACAATTTATGCAGCAATGTCACATTTTTATATGTGGGAGTGAAAGGGTGGAGACACTTTTCTAAAAGTAGATGAATTCTGATAGAAATGTATGTGTTTTAGGGAAGACTGACGTGGTTAACGATCTATTTCATTTTATAGTTCTAATGGCTATAAAACTCTCCTAAAAATATTTATTAAAGACTAAAGTTTTCCAATAAACAGATCCCTAAGCAATTCATAAGCATCTTTGTCACTTTTATTTCTAGTAAGAGGCAAAATGACACTTTCTTTGATTCTGTTAGTTTTTTTTCCTAGCAGCTCCCTAGGAGGTTAATGGTTCTGAAATGCTCAAGTAGTCAGAGAAAGAAAAATAAATAGAAGAAGAAAGAAACTTGAAACCCATACCAAAAAAAAAAAAAAAAAAAAAAAATTAGTTGAATGATTTAAGTAAGTTATATTTTAAAACTATAAAATTTTTATTAATTTAAATACTTTATGTAAGAGATGAGAAGTATATTTTTTTCCTGTGATAAAGTGAAAATTGTATTATGGGATCTTACAAGCTTGGTGACAGATAAAAAAATTAAATTAGCATCTTCATTGGTAGACTGGATTTATACTACTTGACACAACTGAAGATTAAATTAAGTAATATATAAAACCCCTCATATTTTATATATAATGATTTTATAAAATTTCACTTTAGTGCTGATTTTCTAAGTATCTAAGCTCTCAATTGATATTGTGAAATTAGCCAAACTAGTTATCTATCCCTAAAATACTAATCAATTTACTTCATGATGTGTATTTTAATGCTTTAAATATATTTACATGTATTTTAATATATATAATGTAAAATATATAAAATTTTTATTATACAAAATTTAATATTATATGTGCAATATGTATTATATAATAAACATTATATAACATATTACTGTTTTGTAGAACTTTGCAGAAGCTAATAAATACAGGCAGTTTGTTGTCAACCCAGACCTGCCCTTATTTTCTGACCCTTAAATTAGATATAAGGTCCTTAATTACTTTGTTATTGTTGTTGTACATCACAATATGACTGATAATCCAGGTTGAGGGATTTGGTACTTGCCACAGATAACTTCACTGGTTATAGCATTGAACAATTATTACTTGTCCTAAGTACCAGATACTTTACATCCGCAAAAAAATTCCGATAAAAGATGTTTAAATTCTTCATTTCCTTTATTTATTCCACTTTTGTTTTCCTTTCCCAATTAGAAGTAATTCTGCTGAGAAACCTCAAGATAGAATGCAAATGTTTATTGAATGTGTATTCAAACCCTGCAGTCATAGGTAAACTAGTGCAGTTCTCACATATTGCAGCTTGGCTAGTAGGTGACATTTTATTTGAAACTACTTTTCCTAGGGAATGACAAAAAACAAAGAAGTCAATGACCTGTAAAATTCAACTAAAATGTTCAAGATGGTTTTGTAGATAAATACTTTTGATTATAGTCCACAATATTTAGAGTTCAATTCCTGTCTAGGCAATGATCTTACATCTTGTTGTTCTTCTTAATGTTTTGTTGTGTTGTTATTAAGGATTTTATATGAATTTTCAAACAGTGGACATAAAGAAAAGGAAGCCTGAGCTTTTTTATCTCTAATTCAACATACACAGAAGTGAACCAACCAAGAAAAAATGAGTAGGAACAGGGACAGACAGGAGAAGAAAGGAAAAAAAGAACTCTCAGGTAAATTATTTTTATGCTAATTAATTTTATAAATTACACGTGATCAATAGCCATAATAGGATGGCTATAGATAAAAATAAACCCAAATCAATTACTTCTGCCCATTTGTGTATTGTATTTTTCTACTTTCTACATTTAACTGTTGTTAATTTCTCCTACCTTTCGTATTAGATTACTTAGTTACCATCTGACAGCCATGGTTTGAGGAGTCATAAGTTATCAAAATGTGAGCAGAATTTCTCTAAGCATGCAAAGAGATTCATAAAATCACTTGCCTAGTATTCAAAATACACAATTTGTGAACTATGCCTTTTAAAAATCATAAAATAATAAAAAATTACAATTCAATATTTAAGTGGCATATAATATTAACTATCAAAATAATTATTGTCTTTTTCATTTCTTTGGTTTCTTTGGAGCTTTATAGACAGACAACATAAATAACACATTAAACTAAGTGAGCTTATATTAAGTGCACAAGTTTTATTAAGCTGATGTTACAAAGTAATTGGTCCAGTCCTAAAAAGTATCCTAATTCATGTGATTTGAAAAGTAGGACATTCACAAAATTTATGGTATGCCTTCTCATGCATTCTCTTTCCACCTTTGGTATGAAATGTTAAAATTAACAGCTATTTCAAAGGCAATTTATGATTGAAATTGGAAAATCTAACAGTACACATTTGTACCAAATTTACTTTTCCTAGAAATGTTCCAGTTTAATTTTAATAAGAAATTTAGAAAAAGTATTTAAATATAATCTTACAGACATTGGAGATATAGTCATGTATCCATGAGTAGCGCAAAATCGAAACAAAGGAAACTTGGTTTTTAACAGCTCTTTTACTCTATCCCAACTTCTTTTTCTCTCCATTCTTCCTCCCATTCCTTTTTACACAACACAACTGAGTACTATGAGATTCTGTAGGCCATCTCTCCACATTAGTCAATAAGATCACCTTGTCCCATAAAAATGCCCGTCTAGTGTCAAAATTCCCTTGGATCCTGATAGCTGTTACTTGATGAGATCTAGTACTGTCTTCTGAGATGTTTATAGGCCTTACTGTGTTAACACATTGATATGGTTTTGCTCTGTGTCCCCACCCATATATTATGTTGAATTGTAATCCTCAATATCGGGAGAGGGCCCTGGTTGGGGCGATTGGGTCATGGGGACGGTTTTCCCCTTGCTGTTCTTATAATAGTGAGTGAGTTCTCATGACATCTGGTTGTATATAGGTGTGTACCACTTTTTCCTTTGCTCTCTCTCCTGCTCCACCATGTGAAGTTTGTGCCTGCTTCCCCTACACCTTCTGCCACTATTATAAGTTTCCTGAGGCCTCCAAGACAGTCTTACTTAAACAGCCTGTGGAACTGAGTTAATTAAAACTCTTTTCTCCATAGATTACTCAATCTCATATAGTTATTTATAGCAGTGTGCTACAGAAGTTGACACCAGAGAAATGTGGTATTGCTATAAAGATATCTGAAAATGACTTTGGAACTGGGCAATGGTCAGAGATTGGAACAGTTTGGTGGAATTAAAATAAGACACAAATATGAGGGAACATTTGGTACTTCCTAGAGACTTGTTGAATAGTTGTGATGAAAATGTTGATAGTGACATGGACAATGAAGTCCAGGCTGAGGTGGTCTCAGATGAAGATGGGAACTTATTGGGAACAGGAGTAAAAGTCCTGTTTACTATGCTTTAGCAAAGAGTCTGATGGCATAGTGCCCCTGCTCTAGACATGTGCGAAACTTTGAACTTCACAGAGATGATTTAGGTTTGCTGGTGGAAGAAACTTCTAGGCAGCAAACAGTTCAAGATGTGGCCTGGCCGCTTCTAAAGGTCTATGTGCATTTGCATAAACAAATAAATGATAAGGAACTATAACTTAAATTTAAAAGGGAAGCAGTACATTAAAATTTGGGAAATTTTCAGCCTGACTATTTGGTAGAAAAGAAAAACTCATTTTCTGGGGAGAAACTCAAGGCTATAGAAATTTGCATAAGTAAAGAAGAACCAAATATTAATCACCAAGACAATGGGGTAAATGCATTCATGGTATTTCAGAGATCTTCTTGGCAGCCTGTCCCATGAGAAAATTGGAGGCCTATGAGGAAGAAATGTTTTTGTGGGTCACACTCAAGGCTCCAGTGCTCTGTGAAGCCTTGAGATATGGCAACCTGTGTCCCAGCCACTCCAGCTCCAGCTGTGGCTAAAAGGGGCCAAGATACAGCTTTGGCCATGGCTTCAGAGGTTGAAAGCTCCAACCCTTGGCAGCTTCCATGTGGTGCTGGGCCTTTGGGTGCCCAGAAGGCAAGCGTTGAGGTTTGGGAATCTCCGCCTGGGTTTCAGAAGATGTATGGAAATGTCTTAATGACCAGACAGAAGTCTACTGCAAGGTAGAGCCCTCATGAAGAATATCTACTCATGCAGGGAAAAGGGAAAATGTGGGGTTAAAGCCCCCACAGAGTCCCCACTGGGGCACTGCCTAGTGGAACTGTGAGAAGAGGGCCACCATTCTCCAAACTCCAGAATGGTAGATCCACCAACAACTGGCAGTATACACCTGGAAAAGGCACAGGCACTCAACAGCAGCACATGAAAGCAGCCACGGGGGTGTACTCTGCAAGCTAAAGGGTCTGTGATGCCTGAGGCCTTGGGAGCCCACACCTTTTATCAGTATGCCCTTAATGTAAGACATAGAGTCAAAGGAGATTATTTTGGAGCTTTAAGTTTCTATGACTGGCCTGCTGGGTTTCAACCTTTTATGGGGCCTGTAACTCCTTTGTTTGGGTCAATTTATCCCTTTTGGAATGGGAACAGTTACCCAATGCCAGTGCCCTCATTGCATTTTGGAAGTAACCAACTTGTTTTAGATTTCACAGGCTGATAGTCAAAAGGGACTTGCTTTGTCTCAGATGAGACTTTTTAGACTTGGACTTTTGAGTTAATGCTGGAATGAGTTAAGACATTGGGGAACTGTCGGGAAGGCATTACTGTGTTTGAAATGTGAGAAGAACATGAGATTTGGGAGGGGCCAGGGGGCAGAATTATGTGGCTTGGCTCTGTGCCCACCCAAATCTCATGTTGAATCATAATCCTCAATGTTGGAGTTAGGGCCTGGTTGGATATGGGTGGATTATGAACGTGGTTTCTAATGGTTTAGCATTGTCTCCCTAGTACTGTCTCATGATGGAGTTTTCACAAGATCTGGTTGTTAAAAAGTGTGTAGCACTTCTCTCTTCATTCTTTTCCACCTATTCTAGCCATGGAAGGTGTGACTCTTTCCTCTTTGCTTTCTACCATGAGCATAATTTTCCTGAGGCCTCTCAGCCATGTTACCTTTACAGTCTGTGTAACTCTGAGTCAGTTAAACCTTTTTCCTCCATAAATTTCCAAATCTAAGGCAGTTCTTTATAGCAGTGTGAGTACAGACTGATACATAGTTTGACATTACTCATTTTAGATAAGCCTTTATCACAAAGAAGGCTAAGTGTAGGAATCTCTGTTTTTAGGGGAAGCATATAAAAGAGAGATTGTGGATAGGTTGAAAGGATGCCCATAATTCTATTTACTTATTTGATGAAGTGCTTTGGTATACAGTGTCAAGAAAAGTCTCACCTATTGAAGCAGGAGTGTTAAGAAACAAACCTCTAGAACACCAAACTGCAAATGGAAGTGGCTTTTTATTTGGCTGGGAGCTGCAGGGAGCCACAGCCTCATTTATTGAAAAGCAGCTTCTTTCCTCTTTTATAGGCTTACACTAAAGGGGAAACTGAAGTGAAACTATGTCATTGTCCATTGGCTGGATATCTGACCTTACAGTCTTTTGGTTTCATTGATTTTCTAGGTCATCTGCAGTGTGAGAACAGGCAGGGGAGGGGATTTACAGAGACAAGACAAAGGTAGTAAATTATTAGTTGGCAGAGGTATTTCCAGGAGGGAGCCTGGGTCATGCAAACATGGGGGATGTGACCCAGTGCTGAGTTCCAGCCAGTAGTGATAACATTCATTTGTAACTCTTTCAAGGGTTATAGATAGTAGAGATGCTGGAAACTGAACAGGGAGCCATCTTCCCAGCTCTTTGGTATTTTATTTTATTTTATTCTCTTTTAATTTTCACCCATACTCATCTGGAGGGAAGTGGAGGGAGAAGGTGGAGACCAGGAAACAAAAGGAAGCAAGGGTATCTCCCCTATCGCTATAAAACAGACAAGTAGCACAGGTTATCTGCACTTTTTGTATAGTCAAGTAAAAATTTAGAAATTTAGAAACTCAAGCGTGCTTTTCTTGATTAGACTGGATGAGGCATTAAAAATGATTACCTTTTAAAAATACTTAGCCAAAACTTAGATTTGGTTTTCATGTATTTTTGTTCCTCATAACCATGAAGATAAAAATTGGAATTGAGTCAATTTTAACATTAAATTTACGTGTATTAAGATAGAATCAAGATCATTCTGACTATTTAAATATGATAATAACACTAAAATGTCTGAGTTGAAGCTAGCCTACCAAACCAATATTGACAGAAAGTAAGAGATTTGAAAAAGATCAATACAAATTGTTGAACAATGTCAAGACTTAACTCTTAGGGGAATAACTATTACACTGATGTGAAAGATGTATTTCCCAAGTGAAAACTTCATAACAAAGAAATAAATAGGTAAATAAGGGGAGAATAAATAATCTAACATTTAATTCACAAGTATTTAACCATCCATTTAAAAACAAACAAATTAGTGAATAAAGTAGTAATATGTGTACTAATTCAAATTTGACAGATGCTTTCACATTTTAAAAATTCTAAGTAATTTTCCTTAAGTATTCTGGACCATCACAGTGAATTTTCTATTAAAAATATAAGATATTTCTGATTCAGAGCACATATCATTGCCCACCTGCTATTCTTCACATGCAGTTAGCCTGTTAATGAAAACAACACCTACTGCATCTCATTTGGATATTAGGAAATAGAATTCTTTATCTGTTAAGGATTTGTGACATCAATTCAAAAGTCTTTGGCCTTTAAATTAATTGAGAGCACATATCAGAACATATAAAAATGTCTTTTTTTGTTACAATATTCGTGAGACAATATTATACAACCTAGAACCATTTAGAGTCTCATTGTAATATATTTAGATATCAACAATAGTATAATGAGACATATTTTGAAGAAAAATGTTTTCTTACCATTGCTCATGAATTTTCAAGTATAAGAAATTAGGTTTTATAATTTTAGTAAAATTTCAAAGCAATACTTCATATACAATGACATTTAGATCAAAATAGTTCAAATGTCACTGTGTAGATGCTGTATGAATATACAAAGTTATGAAGGATAACTAGTCCTAAGAATTTTGCAGCTTTAGATAAAAGACAGATTATAATTATTATGGTAATATTTTATAATTATTGAGGTAAGTTTTTTTTAACAATAAATAGAGGTCCAATTTTAATTTTTTTCAAACATAACTACAAAGAACATAAGTTGCCAAAACTACATTCCACAAAGAATCTTGAGTTTTATACCTGACATCTGACAGAATTTCAAATGCAATTATCACCCAAGTAGGCTGTGAAATGTTTGAATATACATTTATGAATTTCACAATCAATTTTGGGGCTATTGAATACAGAGCTGGCCACATATTTGCTAACTTTATTGAAGGGTTGAATTATTGTTCTGTCATTCTAAATGTAAATTGATATAAAAATCTATGGATGCATATAGTTTAATAAAATAAAATACGACCAGAAACAACTAATAATTATGTTATGTATTACCTAACTTGTGGATATCTGCAAATATTCAGGGTCAAAGAAATTATGATAAGTGTATATTTATTTTTGTTATATACATTTTTGTTCTGAATGACATTTCTAATAACATTTTCATCTAAAATGTTCTATGCACATATGTTTTTGTTTCTCTTGGGTAAATACTTAAAAGTCAAATAGCTATTTCTTGGTTACATGTGAGAACCAGGCACGTAATATTCCCTTGGAGTGTGTGTGTGTGTGTGTGTGTGTGTGTATGTGTGTGTATAAAATATTTTCTATATACATATATAATAAAAAATGGACTCACATAATTATGAATGCTGACAAGTACAAAATCTATATAGCTCATGTCTCAGTTTGAGCCTTAAGGGTGTCAAGCTGCTATAGAACCAGGAAGAGCTCTGTTACAGTTCTCAGGCAGAATTCTCTTTTACTTGGGGCAGGATCAGCCTTTTGTTTTAGTCAAGACTTCAACCTATTAGATGAGACCAACACACCTCATGAAGGGCAACAAGCTTTATTTAGTTTATTATTGTAAATATTAATATCATCTGAAAATACTCTCACAGAAACACTCAGAATAATGTTTGGTCAAATATCTGGGAATTTTATGAAGTATCTGTTTAAGTGGTTTTTTCCCCATATCTTTTAACTAGGTAAATCATCTTTTACTGTTTAAATATAAGAGCCACTTATATATTCTGGATATGAGTCTTTTGTCAAATATCACCCTAGTTTTGAACTATTTCAAAGTAAATTCTGGTCATAAGTATTATCGTCCCTAAATACTTACACATGTAGGTTATTACATAGAGTTCAATATTTTTGATGGTTTTTAAAATTTTTCTCATGAGAAGGAGGTTTTTCAATTGATTCAGTAAAACTTACTAAATGTTATTTTCTTCAATTAAAACAGTTAGCATCTTCTCCAAGATCACAAAGATTCAATCCTGTGTTTAACTGTTGAAGCTTTAGAGTTACAGGAGCTTATAGGTCTATAACTGTATTGCCCTGGAGGAATTAGTGCTCTGGAAAGTATAAAAAATATAAAGATCATTTTTTCTTTGACTTAGAAGTATTTAAATTTCTACCAGCATCCGTAAACTAATGGCAGATTAGTTAATAGATTAATGTGCTATATTGAAAGTAGGGAAAATTCTGAAACACTTCATATTCTTGATTAAAACATAGGTTATGAGTGTGTGCCATTTAAATTCAAATATTTGGACATTTTTAAAGATATTTTTATTGTTTTATTTATTTATAATTGGAATAGTCTACATTTTTTCAATTATTTGAAAAATCTGAAATTTGCCTTACAGGTCAACATATATGTTAGGTTGGAACATTTTCCATGTACACTCAAAAGGAACATATATTTCTCTGCTATTGGATTCAGTGTCATATGCACTAAAAAAGAAGTTAGTTTTACTGAGAGTAGTATTCAAATTTTCTATACCCTCACTGAATATTGTCTGTTTCAAAATTTCTAAGAAATGAGCATTCAAATTTGTAACTGCAATGATGAATATATTTCCTTTTTAGTCCTGGTAGATTTGTTTCATGTAATTTTATACTAGTTTTGGATATATTTCACATCTGTGTATACATATGGGATTTTTATGCTTTCTTGAGGAATTGCTTCTCTTTATAAAATCTCTATTTCTGATAATACTATTTGTTTCTTACTAAAAACCACTCAACTACATGAAAACTGAAACAACTTTCTCCTGAATGACGACTGGATCAATTAAATGAAGGCAGAAGTAAAGATATTCGCTGAAACCAATGAGAATGAAGACACAATGTACCAGAATCTCTGGGACACATTTAAAACAATGTCTAGAGGGAAATTTATAGCAATAAATGTCCACATGAGAAGCGAGGAAAGATCTAAAATCAACACCCTATCATCAAAATTGAAAAAGCTAGACGAGCAAGATCAAATAAATTCAAAAGCTAATTGAAGACAAGAAATAACTAAGATCAGGGCAGAACTGAAGGAGATAGAAGCATACACATAAAAGAAAACTCGTCAAAAAATCAATAATTTCAGGAGCTGGTTTTTTGAAAAGATCAACAAAATACACTGCTAGCCAAACTAATAAGAAGAAAAGAAAAAAGAATCGAATAGATGCAATAAAAAATGATAAAGGGGATACCATCACTGATTCCACAGAAATACAAAGTATCATCAGAGATTATTACAAACAACTGTATACCCATAAACCAGTAAACCTGGAAGAAATGGGTAAATTCCTGGATATTTACACTCTCCTAAGAGTAAACCAGGAAGAAGTTGAATCCCTGAATAGAACAATAACAAGGTCTGAAGTTGAGGCAGAAATTAATAGCCTACCAACCAAAAAAAGTCCAAGTCCAGACAGGTTCACAGCCGAATTCTACCAGACGTACCAACAGGAGCTGGTACCATTCCTTCTGAAACTACTCCAAACAATGCAAAAAGAGAGAATCCTCCCTAACTCATTTTATGAGATGAAAATCATCCTGACACCAAAATCTGGCAGAGATACAACTGAAAAAGAAAACTTCAGGCCAATATCCATGATGAACATTGACACAAAAATCTTCAACAAAATACTGGCAAACCAAATTCAACAGCACATGAAAGAGCTTCTCCATCACAATCAAGTAGGCTTCATCCTGGGGATGCAAGGCTGGTTCAACATATGCAAATATATAAGTGTAATCCATCACATAAACAGCACCAAACACAAAAACCACATGATAATCTCAATAGATGCAGAGAAGACATTTGACAAAATTCAATAGCCCTTTATGTTAAAAACTCTCAATACACTAGGTATCAATGGAAAGTATCTCAAAATAATAAAAGCTATTTATGACAAGCTCACAGCCAATATCATACTGAATGGTCAAAAACTGGAAGCATTCCCTTTGAAAACTGGTGCTAGACAAGAATGCCATCTCTCTCAATTCCTATTCAATATAGTATTGGATGTTCTAGCCAGATCAATCAGGCAAGAAAAAGAAATAAAGGGCATTCAATTAGGAAAAGAGGAAGTCAAATTGTCTCTATTTGCAGACGACATGACTGTACATTTAGAAGATCCCATCATCTTAGCCTAAGGTCTCCGTAAGCTGATAAACAACTTCAGCCAAGTCTCCGGATACAAAATCGGTGTGCAGAAATTACAAGCATTCCTATATACCAATAACAGACAAAAAGAGAGCCAAATCATGAGTGAACTCCCATTCACAATTGCTACAAAGATAATAAAATACTAGGAATACAACTAACAAAGGATGTGAAGGACCTCTTCAAGAACTACAAACAACTACTCAAAGAAATAAAAGAGGACAAAAACAGATGGAAAAACATTCCATACTCATGGTTAGGAAGAATCAATACCATGAAAATGGCCATACTGCCCAAAGTAATTTATAGTCAATGCTATCCCCATCAAGCTATCAATGATTTTCTTCACAGAATTGGAAAAAAACAATTTAAACTTCATATGGAACCAAAGAGAGCCCACATAGCCAAGACAATCCTAAGCAAACAAAACAAAGTTGGAGGCATCGTCTACCTGACTTCAAACTATATTACAATGCTACTATAATCAAATTATACCAGCATGGTACTGGCACCAAAACAGAGATATAGACCAATGGAACAGAACAGATGCTGCAGAGGTAACACTGCATAACTACAACCATCAGATCTTTGACAAACCTGACAAAAAGAAGCAATGGGGGAATGATTCCCTGTTTAATAAATGGTGTTGGGAAAACTGGCTAGCCATGTGCAGAAAGCAGAAACTGGACCCCTTCCTCACACCTTGCACTAAAATTAACTCCAGATGGATTAAAGATTTAAACGTAAGACCTAAGACCATAAGAACCCTAGAAGAAAACCTAGGCAATACCATTCAGGACATAGGCACAGGCAAGGACTTCATGACTAAAATACCAAAGGCAATGGCAACAAAAGCCAAAATACACAAATGGGATCTAATTAAACTTAAGAGTTTCTGCCCTGCAAAAGAAACAATCATCAGAGTGAACCAGGAACCAAAAGAATGGGAAAAAATTTTTGCAATCTACCCATCTGACAAAGGGCTAATATCCAGAATTTACAAAGAACTAAAGCTGATTTACAAGAAAAAACAAACAAACCCATTCAAAAGTGAGAGAAAGATATGAACAGGCAATTTTCAAAAGAGGACATTTATGAGGCCAACAAACATGAAAAAAAGCTCATCATCACTGGTCATTAGAGAAATGCAAATCAAAACCACATTGAGATACCATCTCACACTAGTGAGAATGGCGATCATTAAAAATCTGGAGACAACAGATACTGGAGAGGATGTAGAGAAATAGGAATGCTTTTACACTGTTGATGGGAGTGTAAATTAGTTCGACCATTGTGCAAGACAGTGTGACGATTCCTCACAGATCTAGAAATAGAAATTCCATTTGACCCAGCAATCCCATTACTGGGTATGTACCCAAAGGATTATAAATTGTTCTATTATAAAGATACATGCACATGTATGTTCATTGTGGCACTGTTTACAATAGCAAAGACCTGGAACTAAACCAAATGCCCATCAATGATAGACTGGACAAAGAAAATGTAACACATATACACAATGGAATACTATGCAGCCATAAAAAATGATGACTTCATGTCCTTTGTAGGGACATGGATGAATCTAGAAACCATCATTCTCAGCAAACTGACACAAAAACAAAACCAAACGCTGCATGTTCTCACTCATATGGAGGTCTTTAACAATGAGGACACATGGGCACAGGGAGGGGAATGTCACTCACTGGGGTCTGTAGTGGGGTGGGGGGCTAGGGGAGGGACAGTGGGGGATGAGGAGGTTGAGGAGGGATAATATAAGGAGAATTGCCTGATGCAGGTGACAAGGGGATGGAGACAGCAAACCACCATGTCATGTGTGTATCTATGCAACAATCCTGCAAGATCTGCACGTGTACCCCAGAATTTAAAGTACAATTAAAAAAAAAAGAAAAGAAAATTTAAAAAATATATTTTGAAACTGTTTTAATTTTATTAGAGGCTATAGTCCATTTATATTTATGTAAATATGATTTTGTACAAAATGCTTCCTTTTGCTAATTGCTTTCTATAAGTTCTTTTAAAATATCTCCTTTCCTTTTCTTGTTTTATTCTTGTTTTGTACTTATCAAGTATTCATTCAATTTTATCCTTCCTATTAACTTTTAAGCTGTAATTCTTTGTAACTTTTTACTGTTTAGTGTAACAGTTACATCATGCATGTTCAGCTTATCCCAGTTACTATTATGCCACTTCACACAGAATGAGATATTACTCATCTGGAATAAGTAGAATGAGTAGATTCTACCAAGTGCTTCTAGCATTGAAACAATGCTCTCCCATAGGACAGCCATGCACAGTATGTGAATATGAAAATTTAGTTTTTAATGATCAGTAATCCTTCAGAAGCTTTCAATATTGTTTGTATCTTTGTTTATAAAGTGTTTGCTTGATTATAGCCATACAAAATGTCTCAAAGGGGTTCAGTCTGTAGGAATCTGTAAATATTATTGAATCACTCTGGCCATAGTTCCCTCCGGCATTGTATTATTTAAAAGAAAGTTTCAAATGCTTGCTGTATTCCTTTCTTCCTTTTGTGTCTGTAGTGTGAAAATATCAACGATATATAGGCTCAGGTTCTGAATGAAAAAAGTGTCTAAACTTGAGGCAAAACTCCTGAAATTTTTACTGTATTGAGAATTTTGAAGAGTTGAGATGATATGTCAAGGGAACAAAATTTTGCTGATGACTTGATAACAAAATTAACTTTAAACCACTCTGCTTTTGAAAAATACATCCTATTTTGATTATTTTTTTATTTTGTGCTAGAACATAACAATCATTTCTTTTGATAATAAAATATAATCAAAGAATACAAATAAAGAAAACAATTTGAATTGCTGTTATTAATCATATCAAGTAATATAAAATTTACTTATTGTTCTATACAGCATGTAGAACAATACAGTTTTTTCCCCTCTACCAACTATATTCTGTGAAAGGAAGTCACTTTTTGCAGTCCATACTTAAGTAGTGGAGAGTTATTCAGCATTTTTTAAATGGAAGGATATATAATTAAATTATTTAGAAATCTCCTGAACAACAAAAAAAGTCTATTTGCCCTATGTGTTTATTCAATCACTTATTTATATATTATTCATAAATAATTATTTTATATTTTGGGTTACAGTCTGATACCACTTTATTTATTTGGTTGTGAGAATCTGGAATTGTTCTACCTTTGACCATTGGAGTCTCCTTCCCATGGTTCATGTGTTTCTTCGACAAATCTCATCTTTTTTTTTTATTACTTCCTTACTTTCTGACATTATAGAATGCTCCAACATTATCTTGTAAATTCTCTGCCCAGTTGTAGATCAACTATTTCTCAGGTTTTTTATTCCTTTTTCAGAAAAATGGTATTAGAAACCAAGATGTGGGTGCTAGCTATGCTCATTTCTTCTGAGGTGTCATTTTTGCTAGGCCTTCTCCACTAAAAGAAGAGGAAAATATATGTGCATATATTAACCTGCATACATATATACATATCTAAAAACATTCTATGTGTGTCCACTTGTCTCTGTATTACATTAAAAATGAGGTGATACTGATGCCTTTAGCTCTAATTCATTACCACATAAAACTATCTAGCTTTCTTTCTGTGATTTATCCCAGTCTGAGAGTGAGAAGCCCCACTTTAACCTCTGCCAATCATTTATGCATTTCATTTTAGTGCATGTGTAAAATATATTCTGAATAATTAATCTGTACTTCCAAAGTGGAGGGGAGAAAATTCCACCAAATATAGTGCTTATATACAATTTATTTTGTCTTAGATCTTACAGACTTCGATCACTTCCAAAGTGACTTGAGCCAGAATTGTCAACCTCCATACCCAACCCTAACAACACTTCCTGATGTTATTTGATACAGTTTAGGGCAATTATTTTTTCATAGTGTGTATTCTGTCATAGGATTCTTTCACCTCTAAATATCTATTTTTTGAGATTACAGGCATTAATGTCCACTCTGTGCTATAAAGTTCTATGGGTTTTGACAAGTTCACAGTGTTATGTATCCACCATCACAGTAGCATACAGAATAAATTCAACACCCTGCCCCACCCCAAAAATCCTAGGGGCTTCACCTAGTCCATACATTACCACCCCCCACAAACCTCTGGCAATCATTTATCTTTTCACTACTTCTGTATTTCTGGCTTTCCTAGAATATCCTTTAAATTGAATTATATGGCATTATTTTTCCAGTCTGGCTTCTTTATTTCTTTTTATTTTTATCATTATTACATTTTTGAAGTGTTTCACTCTGTCACCCAGGCTGGACTGTAGCTGTGCAGTCATGGCTCACTGCAGTCTTTACCTCCTCAGCTCAAGCTATCCTCTCACCTCAGCCTCCCCAGTAGCTGGGACTGTGCCGCCACATCTGGCTAATTTCTATAATATTTTTGGAGAAATGAGGTCTCACTATGTTGCCCAGAGTTGTTTTGAATTCCTAGGTCCATCTGCCTCTGCCTCTCAAAGTGCTGGGATTACAGGTATGAGTCACTGTGCATATCTTGGCTTATTTCATTTGGCAATATGTATACATGATTCTTCCAGATTTTTACCTAATTTGATAAGAAATCTCTTTTTACACCTGTAATCCCAGCACTTGGGGAGTCCGAGACGGGTGGATCATGAGGTCAAGAGATTGAGACCATCCTGGTCAACATGGTGAAACCCCGTCTCTACTAAAAATACAAAAAATTAGCTGGACATGGTGGCGCGTGCCTGTAATCCCAGCTACTCAGGAGGCTGAGGCAGGAGAATTGCCTGAACCCAGGAGGTGGAGGTTGTGGTGAGCTGAGATCACGCCATTGCACTCCAGCCTGGGTAACAAGAGCGAAACTCCATCTCAAAAAAAAAAAAAAAAAAAAAAAAATATATATATATATATATATATATATCTTTTTATTGCTAATTAGTTGTCCAATGTATGAATGTACCATAGTTTGTTTATCCTTTCGTCTATTGAAAGTTATTTTGTTTCTCTCCAAGTTTTTGGGGATTATGACTTAATCTGCTATACATATCTATGTGCAGGTTTTTGTGTTGGCACATTTTTCAAATTAATTTGGTAGAATCTAAGGTCATGAGTGCCATATTGTATATTTAGCTTTATAGAAACTGCCAAATTGTCTCACAAAGTGGTTTTGCAGTCTTGCATTTTTCACCAGTCATGAATAAAAGTTTCTGTCTCTCCACATCCTCATAAGTGACTGAGTAATAGATGTAAAAAAATTGTATATCTTCCTTGCACATCAGACCCTAGATCCATAAAAATGAAAATGTTTCATTCCAGAGTAGAAATGGGGATTCAAGGTAATGGGAAATTTAAGATTTAAGATATTAATTGTAGGTTTTGCTCAGTTACTGGTAAGAATATAAAGTAGCAAGAAATTTTAAGCATGGCTGGTGAGAATGCAGAAATGGTAAAACCACTTTGGAAGAAAATTGGGCAGTCTCTACAAAGCTAAACATACCATTACTATATGATTCAGCATTTATGATCTTACATCCTTATGTGTGTGTGTGTGTGTGTGTGTGTGCATATACACACAAACATACTGAGATATGCAAAGATAAATTTTGAAATGTTAAGAAATATTTAGAATTTTGAATACAGCCTATATGTATGTATTATATATCTATGTATAGATATATATTTATATTTCTAAAAACAGATATCTATGTATCTATAAGAAGGTGTTTATTCTGTTGTTTTTCACATAAAAATGGTTCAGTATTATTTTTCATGATGACATATAGCTATGTCATTTCAAAAATACATGTGTCTTTAGGACTGGTTTGTCATAAGCTCCAATAATTTTTTCTGACCTATGCTGTACAATAGCAGATAAATATTTCGTATCTGTCAAGGACCTTAGAAACCCAATAGCATTTCAACTTTCACAATATTTATGATTTTTTCTTGTATTTATTCAGTATTCTTTATGTGCATGTCTATGTATAAATTTTATATATAATTATCTGATATATATATTATGTAATAAATGTATAAATTCTTTACATACACTCCATAAACTCTATTCTAGAACATAGGAAATATTTATTCTCTCTATATATCATATTCCAGAATATATAAAATATTTATATATTCTCTCTATATATTCTAACATACAAATTCCATAATATAAAATTTTATAAGATGTTTAGATTTATAAGGTTTAATAGTATTGTATTTTGGGTGTTATTTTACATAAGAATATATATTTATAATATTATGAGGAAATTGAATAGCTAAAGGAAATTCTAAAGTTATAAACTTAGTATTTAGTCAGTTGCTAGACATTCTTAAGACAATTAAGCAATGTAGAAATCACTGTGCATTACTTTCTTCTTCAAAGCTGACAGATCCCAGTTTGAGCCACCTCTGAATTAAGGTTTGGCTAAATTTGGGAATGAATGTTTGTGTGTGTGTGTGTGTATAGGTTGTGTGTGTATATATATATATATGTATGCATATATATGTGTAACTATTACTAATAAAATGCTATTGAAAATGAGCAATGATTGATTTGAACAATTGTTTTTATAACTTAATGTACCCTTACATGATCTCTATGCTAACTTTGATATTTTACAGTCAAAATCAAATGTGCAAAATTAAAGAGTAAAACAAATAGCAATTACATCAGAGATGACTTAGCAGCTGTCAGATTATGCAAGAAATGGCAGTGCACCAGTTCCCTTGGTATCCATGAAGCTGTTACAACGGCTGTTGTTGCCTCTGTCTTTGCTGAGGTTAACAGCAATCATAAGACACTTTTGATTCATTTGCTCAGGCTGTTGATTAACACAGATTCAATGCCAGGACAGTGTTACCATCAACTGAACTGCCATCTAGACTTAACATTATCAAGGATGCTCTTCTGCTAGTATTTCTTTCAAAATATCATTTAGAACACTATATACTACTTCAAGGTAATTATAAGATGTGTGTGAGTGTGCCTCTGTGCGTGTGTGTGTGTGTGTGCGTACACATGACTTTCATAGCAGTAAGCAGTGCTACATTTAGTGTTAAGAGTCTCAAAGATTGTACTACCTGTCACCAAAGCCATATGCTCATTGATGTCATTCTATGAATGCATTAGGAAATATTGCGTAAATACTATGTATATTTACATAAAATTGTCAGTTTTAAAAGCCTATATAATATCCATTATTTTGCTTGATAATTACTACACTACAACCCAATGAAAACGGCAAGGTAGACACTACTATAACAATTTTACAGGTGAGAAATTGAGACTCTAGAGGTTAAGTGATTGTCCAGTGTGATGACTGGATTAGGCACAAACTGTCAAATATGCATGTCAATGGTAGGTCTTTTTCTTACTGTTTTTCTCCGTAGAACCAGGTAAACATTATCTTCCAGGCTTGTGAAGCCATATTCCTTATATCATGCCAAGAGAGGATATTGGAACGTTTTATTTTCACCATGATTATTGCGTTTTGGATAGGTAGCACTAAGATTAAAATTCTGGAAATTATAATAGTCTTTAGGTCAGATGTAGATTTCCCAGGGAAATAAACTGCACCTCACATTTGAGCACTATTAATTATTTCGCCCAAAATAAATATCATAGCCATTTAGTGGGTTATTTTCAGAGAATAAAAATACATTTCAATGGTTCATTTTGATCTCCATAACTGGTGTCATGACTTTTTTGTTGTTCTTTATCTCCCAGACACCATTTTTATAATTAAACTTCTTTCCAAATGTTACTGCTATTATGTTTCATCATAAACCTGGCAAGATGGGCCGGGCGCGGTGGCTCAAGCCTGTAATCCCAGCACTTTGGGAGGCCGAGGCGGGTGGATCACGAGGTCAAGAGATCGAGACCATCCTGGTCAACATGGTGAAACCCCGTCTCTACTAATACAAAAAATTAGCTGGGCACGGTGGCGCGTGCCTGTAATCCCAGCTACTCAGGAGGCTGAGGCAGGAGAATTGCCTGCACCCAGGAGGCGGAGGTTGCGGTGAGCCGAGATCGCGCCATTGCACTCCAGCCTGGGTATCAAGAGCGAAACTCCGTCTCAAAAAAAAAAAAAAAAAAAAAAAAAAAAAAAAAAAAAAAAAAAAAAAAACCTGGCAAGATGGATGAAATGATACCTCTGAATTTAAGGATATCCTGAGTAGTCAAGGAATAGTGATCATTGGATGATAAAAACATGTATAACTCATGAACTATAAGCTCATTTAAAAAGTGAAATTCAATAAAAAAAATTCTTGCACATGAGCACATAAAGACACACCCATAGTTTTTCGTCACAGGTTTATCATTACAGCACAAAACAGGAAAATCTGAACAATGTCATTCTTAAAGAAAGAAATAAACACATACTTGTGCTTATCAACACTGACAATTCTGAAATCATACTGTTGAATAAATATAGCATGCTTGATAATTTCACATACAGAAGACAATCATGGAACTTACAATTTCAAAACCAATGTTTGTACGGAACATAAGTTAGTATTAAGGTATAAAACTAAAAACACTAATTTCATGACAGTAGTTACCTCTGGAGTGGAAGATAGGAGAAAACACTGGGAACTTCAATTTTCATCTGCCTTTGTGTCTTCAATAAAAATGTAAGGACATAATCATGGCCATTATTCTATTCTTTGGTTCTGGGTGCTTAATACACAATCATTTATTTTGTTTAATTGTATAGCTTTTTAAAGTAATATTTTGATCATATTTCTAGGACATTTTCTTCCTACATTCTTCCTAATCATCTATTATGAGAAATTCAAAATTTCTTAATTTTTTAATGTAAGATTTTTTCTAGAAATAATAAATTTATTTACAAAATGAATATAAAATTTTCTTATAAATTAATGAATCATTGTGATCTTCATAAAAATCATGTTCCTTAGTCTTATCTTATTTAATCCTACATCAGCTTGGTATCTTTAGAGGACTTCAGAATTGTTTCAGCAATGTGATCTAGAATTAAGCTCACTGAAAGACATTTCTATAACTTTAGTGATGCGTACTAAATCAATCCTATTACTGAGTGTATTGGTGAAGAGTTTTTTTTTAATTAAATCTGCATTCCACAAATTTTATTTACATAAAGAAAGAGAATTATCATTCAACTTATTTTATGGAAGATTTAAAAAAATATATGAAAATATTTTGAGATATGCATATGATTTGCCTGTAAAATAATAAAATAAAGTGAACTTGTAAAATCATTCATATTATATTATCATATTTGTCATACTTAAGCTACAAATTATTTGTCAGTAACTTGTTTTAGAGAAATGACTTTTAGTATTAAAGCATTAAATGTGGCAACAAATTATTCTTGTTCAAATATCTAGTAACACAGTGACTGAACTTACCAAATCCTACATGTGTAAAGGCTGCTTGAATCTGCTAGCATTGTGAAGTTGTGTCGAGCCAGTGGTGAACTATGTGCCTGATGTGACTGGACTTTAACAGTGAAAGATATTTGATCTGTGAGATTACAGAGGCACTTTCAAGACCAGAGAAAGGGTAGAAAAGAAATAGGTACTCTCGTTATGGAAGAAGAAACTACCTGTCGGGGATTCAGCACAAAGAGTGGGTAGTGCTAAGTAGGCTACAGAGGCCAAGACAGGGCAGGCAGTACCTACGCTCATTGCTCACCACGTGTAAGTTGAGGCAACATAAAAAAAAACACTGGTAAGGGGATTACATGACCAAAAGCAAAAATATATTTTTACTGTTCTTTGAATTTCTATTGTTTGAAATAGTGTAGTGGTAGGATTTTTCAAGTTTTATAAGAATGATATGACCATTACCATATGATATCTCCATGAAAGACATGACATAAACAGATAATTGGAATAAAACATTGTAATACACAAATTGGGTGTTTGAATTACCAATATAAAGCAAACCTCTGAGTATATGGATGGAATTAGTAAGCAGAATGAATCAAAGATTAAAATCTGTATTTATATACATATATTTTACCTTATTGGCACAGATGAATCTAGCAATAAGAACTTCTGCACTTGGAACAACTTATGCTTCAGATCACTTATCAGTAAATGAAGGAATAAAAATATGGATTTTAAGCGCTCTACTTAAATATTCCTCCATCTGGAAAAAATCCAATGCCATAAAAATAAGGTTATTTCATCTTTGCTGATAGGATTCATCGTTGATACTGCTTACACAAATACAAAATAAAGTGAAGATTTGAAGCAATTATTTGATAATTCATGCCACCAAATATTTTTGCTTAAATAGGATGACTATCATTATAGCTGGACCAATTTTTCATTTCATTGTCATTGTTTTTAGATGATAAAGAAACACATTACTGTGGAGTGTGAATTGGCAATTTCATGCTGATTTTAAATACATATTCTGGAGACTTTTTATCCTGTTTTTGGAAATTCAGTATTAATTTGTAAAGTATCTAGGGAATTCATTTGTTCTTTGGATACTCAAACATTCCATTTTATTTTGTGTAATGGAGAAATCATCAGAGAACCTGGAAGTGGCTGTTATAACTTTATTTTTGTTATATTAAAAAAAATCAAACAATACACTTACCTTGAGAAACTGGTTACAAAACTGCTTAGGAAGAATTAGCTTGTATTAACATAGCTGCTTCATTATGAAATTCTTTCACAAACTCTTTATAGAGTAACTTATCGGTTCAAGGAACTGCTGTGATAAAATTTAAAATCTAGGCTATAGCTCATTACAGTGGATGTAAAGAAAAAGCCATATTTAAAAACAAAGTAGGATTCAAAAAGATAAGTGCATTAAACATGGATCTTCTATCCTCATGCTTTAACTATTTAATTTAGTTTAATCAAACATCCTATTTTTATTCTTATGTATTTAGTTCTATAAATGTACATTTTTTAATAAATTAAGTTTGTAGTTATATTTCATAAGTGCTCATAGCACTCTCACTGAATGTAAACCAGCCTAACAGCAGCATATGTAGTCACAGCTAAGCATAGGATAGTATCATTCTATTGCTACTTTGCAGTTGCAGTGCATTCTGCAATTTCACCATTGTTGCTGTGGAAAACTATACTGATGCACAAGGCACATCCTGAAAATTTGTTTTTGTTGATTTAAAAAAAAAATTATCTGAAATATCAAGCACTTTGCAACCAATTTTTTATGCTGTGATACCAAATTGTTAATCTACTGTTATTATAAAGAAGGCTTAAAAAGTCATGTCAATCAAACATTTGCAACTTGTTTGAATCTTGATATGGAAGAAAAAGCATGTCTTGAAAAATTGCTGCAAGTTGGAATGTTGACTTGATATTACATTATCAACAACAAGATTAAGGTCTTGTTGTTAATATTGTTGGTTTTGATAATGTTATTGTAGGGAAGAGAGAGAGAGGGGGAGAGACAGATCTGATCCACTAGAATTATAGACTTACACAGCCCTAATCATTTGTGGATAAAACGCTGACATTTAGGATCTGTTTTAGAACACTCTAGAGACGGGAGTAAAGCGTGTAGGTGTAGAGTTGAAAGAAAATGCCCAAATTTTGATAATAATTGCACAAGGTTATGAGTATACAAGAGGAGGTGAGTGTTGGTATATGTCACTCTTGCCTCTACTTATGGACCAGAAATTGTTCTAAATGCTTTTCATATGTGAATTGTAATTCTCACAGCAAGGGCGGACACAGTGGCTCATGCTTGTAATCCCAGCACCTTGAGAGACCGAGGTTGCAGGATCTTTGGATCCCAGAGTTTGAAATCAATCCCAAGCAACAAAATAATCAATGCCTCTATAAAAGATAAAAAGTAAAATAGCGCCGGGCGTGGTGGCTCACGCCTGTAATCCCAGCACTTTGGGAGGCCGAGGCGGGTGGATCACGAGGTCGGTGGATCACGAGGTCAATAGATCGAGACCATCCTGGTCAACATGGTGAAACCCCGTCTCTACTAAAAATACAAAAAATTAACTGGGCATGGTGGCGCGTGCCTGTAATCCCAGCTACTCAGGAGGCTGAGGTGGGAGAATTGCCTGAACCCAGGAGGCGGAGGTTGCGGTGAGCGGAGATCGCGCCATTGCACTCCAGCCTGGGTAACAAGAGCAAAACTCCATCTCAAAAAAACAAAACAAAACAAAACAAAAAAGTAAAATAGCCAGGAATAGTGGGAGGCTGAGGAAGTCGGATCTCTTGAACCCAGGAGTTTGAGGTTACAGTGAGCTGATCCATGCTGTCTCAAAAATAATAATTAATAATAATAATAATCCTTAATAGTAATAATCCTTACAGCAACCCTGTGAGTACTAATACTTTCTCAATTTTAGAGATTCAGAATGTGAGGCCCAGAGAAATTAAATCGTTTTTCAGATATATCTCTGCAGATTTTCACAAATAGATTAAACCCACAGACAGGAAATAGGTTCCTCTAAAAGCCTCAGACCAGAAATAGGTTTATCTAAAGATACCCCTTTCTGAAAAGCATGTTTAATGATCCTACTCTTTAAGGGAAGAGATCCAGGGAGACATAGGTGCTACCAATTTCTTCTATCTTTTCGTTCTATTCTTAAAATTACTCTATTGTTTTTTTTTTTTTTTTTTTTCTTTTACTTCCAGAAAACTAGGCTTGGAAGATTTTATTGTATTAGGAGTATGCCTGAAGTGTTAGAGGTAAAACAAGGATGTTTTTGAGGAAAATCAGAATTTCAGCCAGAAAGATGACACTGAAGGCAGTTACAGTCCCATATAAAGGTTAGAGGCCCTTTCCTTCTTCACCCTTGTAGTTGTATTACTGCACTCATCAGTTAAATCTTATTAAAGAAGGCTGTATCAACCTATTTTTTCATAGAAAACTGAGATAAGACAATAAATATTCAACATGTACATTGAAAAAGTGCATTTAATGGTCTTATGAGCACAGGGCTGAATTACTTATACTTTACATACTTAATATTTAATATACCATGAGGCTTCAATTTTACAGAAGAAGAGGGATTTTTGTTAGTAAATTGTTTTCATTTATAATAAATGAATGATCTTTTTACTGTCAGTATTTTTTGATGATTTTTTAATGGCAAACAAAAGACATGGCTTCTTGGCCTCCTATGTATTACCAGCAATGTTACATCAACTCTGTGATTATAATTTTCCTTGTCCATTACATTTAAAG
Source organism: Aotus nancymaae (assembly GCF_030222135.1). Lineage (NCBI taxonomy): Eukaryota > Metazoa > Chordata > Mammalia > Primates > Aotidae > Aotus > Aotus nancymaae. Next base: position 77,825,477 of record NW_026988425.1, read on the forward strand.
AATCATAATATGTTTGTCTACTTCTCAAAATTTTAATGATAATGTTGACAGTAAAGTGTTCTGAAAAATTTTCTTTCAGTAGCTAAAACTCTTTGGATCTTTAAGTAAATAGTTTTGTTTTCGTCATTTATCACTAGTTGTAATTCACTGCACAGTGAGTTATCATGACTGTAAATATAGCACATAACACACTGTGTTGTAATTTTCTGGCAAGATATTTTGTGAAACTCCTTCTTCACTTTAGTTGGAAGCTGTGTATCTTACTATCCTGCATCCCATCCACCCCATGCAACATGTGTACGACATAGGGAAAAATATGCATCCCATGTATAATAAGAAAATTTTTTGATATTTTCATAGGAACATTGAGGTAGTAGATTCCATTTTCTATGTGCAATTTAAAAAGAAAAAGTGTCAGAGTGAAACGAAGAAAGAATACGTAGCTCCAAAGCGTGGTCATTTTCTAGCACTGCAGTATGAAACCAAAAGTACAATTGTACCTAATCGCAGCTTCATTCCTTAACCGAGAGGCTCAATCCATTTTCTGGTTAGTTGGAATTGGGCTTCACAGTTATTATTTTTTAAAAATAATTCTCATATCCTTTCCACCTTGAATCATGCAAACAGCATCTGTTTGTGCTTGACCCGATTATTTATTAATATTGCCAATTGCTAGAAGGAAAAATTAAAAATAACCATTACTCCAAAGAATACTATGCAGCCATAAAAAGAACAAAATCATGTTCTTTGCAGCAACATGGATGCAGCTGGAGGCCATCATCCTAAGCAAATTAATTAAGGGACAGAAAACCAAATACGGCATGTTCTTGCTTATAAGCAGGAACTAAACCTTAAGCACACATGAACACAAAGATAGAAATAGGAGACAATGAGGACTCCCTGAGATGGGAGTGTAGGAAGAGGGCATGGGTCGAAAAACTACCTATTGCATACCATCCTCACTCTTGGGTGATGGGATCATCTGTACACCAAACCTCATTGATACACAATTTACACCTTAAGAAACATGTTATGTACCCTGAATCTAAAATAGAAATAAAATAAAAAATGAGTTATTAAAATAATTTTTATTTAAAAAATTTTAAGTATTAGATATGCTTGTATAGTCATTCATGTAATTTGATATTAATGTTCCTTGAAAATATGGGTGATTGACTGTAGCTAGTTTATTTATAAACACAATATGCACTCTGACTAATGTAAAGAGAGTGAAGCGTGTTTCTTATGACAGAGGAAGGATGCTCAAATATATGATATTCTTATCTGTAAATGAGTACATAAACAAGACTTGCAGAAAGCATAATGATAAAGAAAAATATACTACCTGCTGACTTCTTCCTGTATAAGAGGTTCTTTGATAAAGCCTTCTACTTTTATTCGCAAGGACAAATATAAGCAAACAACTCAAAGAAAAGTATATTGAGACAGGATTCTGAATAATTACTTTTAAGGCATAAACACACACATGCACATGCATATACACAAATATCTGACATGATTGAAAACATTTTGATGTCAGGTTCTAAAATCATTAGATTTTTCTTCAACATTCTTAGATTACATATGCACAAATTGTTTTTACCTTTAAAAAATTACACCTAATTTTTAAAAACAATTATTCATTAGCTTATACAAATTGTGGAATATATTATTTCATCTACTGAATTTTAAGCTTTCAAGAGTTTCATTGTAAATTAATGAAATGAGCAACAACTATATGTTAGTCTGAGTATACAAAGTATAAAAACCCTGGTTCTCACTCTCAAGATGCTCATATCAAAGGTAATAAAATAGTAATATTTAAGGACAGGTTTGAAAGCCTGGACGAGGGGAAGAAAGAGCTGCATGTTATTAAATGTTGAATAAATAAATGTAATGATACTTTTAAAGAAAACAGAGTTTAGAGGTTGATTTCTTTGTAAACAATGACTATGTTTCTGGTGTATTCTCATCCTTCAAACACTGCTACTGTTTAGATTTTGTTTCACTATGATCCTGAAAGCTAATATGGTAATATGCTGGCTTCTTTTCACTTTGAAAAAGAAACAAAATTAGCCTACAACATTTTTTAAAACCTATTATTCTTAGTTATTCTTATGCTACAAGTTTAATATAACTGAAAAGAAAAATAGACAATTCTTTCTCACTAGGTCATCAGGGTTTTATTCTAATTAAAAAATTACATTTTGTCAAATTTTATTTCTTTTTATCATTTTTTTCTTAGAACATTTTTATAATACTGTTTTTCCAAAGTTTCACAGCAAATATATTGAGAATACAAATTAGACCCTATTTTGGGAGGATGTGGTCATGCATATGTTTAAAGTTCTATTATCATGCATATTTCTGAGCATTTTTATACCAAAAAAATTCTAGTTTGTTAGTAACTAGTGTTCTGTACTTTTTTCATATACTCTTTCACTTCATTACTCTTAATAGAATTAATTATGTCCTTTTTGCATTGATTACTAAGATTTTATTTCACTGCATTAAGGGTTATCAAGGAAAGACAGATAGTAGATGAGATATGTGAAGTGTTTTTAATACTTGGTACAGTATTAAAAATAAACAAATTTTGCTCATTAGTGCCATGCAAACTTTGTCTCTTCACAGAAAATATTCAAAGTCTTTAACACTGATTTTTATTATAGCCACTTATTTTTATAGTAAATATTTTATCCAAATACATCATGTACCTAGAAAAGTACACAAATAAAAAGTAGGTGGTTTGATAAGTTTTTACTAAATGAATTTAGTGGTGAAACTGGCAAGTGTAACAAGAAAGAGAATTTCTCCAGAAACTGCACAATCTCTCCTTCCCTCTTCTCAATATTGCTCTCCCCAAGCCTTACCAATTTTCTGATTTGTAACTCCATAATTAGTTTTTGAATATTATGCAGATGGTATCATCCAATATATATGTACTTTTTGGATTGATTTGTCTCATTTAACATTATGCAGGTGAGAGCCATCCACATGGTTGTATGTAATTGTAATTTATCCATTTTCATTGTTGTAAAGTATTTTAATATATAAATATAATACAATGTACTTATCAATGTATGTTTGATAACATTTCTGTTGCTTTCCTTTTGGACAAGTATAAGTAGTGTCACTTTTAATATCCCTGTATGTAAAATTTTGTGAATATATGTACATATTTACATGAGGATATAATTGGGAGTAAAATTATTGAGTTATAGTATACTGATATACTCCTTTTAACATATTCTGTCTACCAGTATTACATTTCTATCAGCCACATGTGGTAATTTAAATGGCTCTATATCATTGCCAATTCTTGTTGTTTTCCTCATTTTCGTTTTAGTAATCTTAACAGCCGTGTAATAGTAGAATATTGTAGGTTTCTCTCTCTTGACTTTATTGAGATATAATTGCAAATAAAAATTATATCTAAGGTGTACAAAATAATGTTTTGATATAGATATGCATTGTGAAATGATTATCACAATCAAACTAATTAAAATATCCACCATCTTACATTGGTATCAATTTTGGGCGGTGAAAACATTTAATACCTACTCTTGCAAATTTCAAGTATACATTACAGTATTATTAACTGTAGTCATTTGCTGTAGATTAGATTTCCAAGGGCATTGTAGGATATTACAGTTTTAATTTGTATTTTTATGGCCAATAAAATCATCACATTTTATATGTTCATTGGCCATTTGGATATTATATCTTATAAAAGACCTATCCAATTTATTTTGTCATATATCTATAGGATTGCCTGACTTTTTCTATTGATTTGTAAGATTGTGTATGTGTAATTATTAGCCACTTTGAAAATTAATATGAACTCAGGCTTATGAAGACTAAACATAATATTAATTCAAATGATGATTTCATTGGATTGATAGCATTTGTTTGGAGTTCTGTACATATTCTGATTTTGCATTAAGTGAGTATAAGTCCAAAAGACCTTTTTTTCTTTTTTAGATTTGAACTTCATGATTTAACTAAGAAATTATATAAAACAACTTTCTTCATTTCTTTTCTTTGTGTCAAGGCCCAGTTTTGTCTTCGTTTACAAGCCTGGATAAAGTGATGATCATGGAGTGGGCCCTTCCCTCCCAGACCAACAAAGATTATTAACCTGTTTTATTTCACTTAGTAGTAGAAATAGAGAGATTGAGCAGATAAATCCTAAATATAAAGGCACTCAAAATCAATCCAAAGTGGGTGAGTCTTTCATTGAAACTACACAGATTTAAACTGTGTTTTTCCTTTCACTGAATGTACAAATTTGTCCTAGAAATCCATATTTTGGTCAATATTATACTTTTTTCTTATATTATTTAGAGATCTTAGTTGCAAACAACAGACTCCAGTTCTGGCTAATACATCACTCTAGACTCTATATCCAGCCACTCCAAAATACTGTGAAGATATGTGGTAGCTCATAGGCTTAGAGGCAAAAGTGGCCTAAGTCTCTGCAGGACAGGCATTTTGTAGCTACAGGGATATAGAAATTAGAAGCTAATGAACAGATTAATCAGGGAGAAAATAGCTTTTATTGTATTTGTCATATCCCTCTGGATTCCATTTTCTGCCAAAGAGAATTCAAGTGTTTTATATTAGATCGAATGCTGATATTTGGCCAGAGGAAGAAAGGGTACCTTGACTAGACACATTTTCATGCAAATGTTATTAGGCAGTTTCTACCAGCCAAGATGTGTTGTTGATACCAGAAAAGTGGTTGAGGGCGTAGAATGCAATGCCTGTAAAACAAAATGACAGGTAATCACTATGCTCTGTTAAGTGATGGTTGAAAAGACAGAAATTGATATCCTGCTAAAGGTTAATATTTTATACTAATTCCTTAGTCATGCTGAATTACAATAACCTATATTAAGAAAAAGTGATCAAATAAGATAAACTGTGTTATATAGTAAAGATGAGTGATTAAATTTGGGTGAAAGAGATACTACACTTACAATCCTAAGACACTTAATGTGATACCATAATCGGCAAAATTCTAGAGTTTGTTCAGATAACTATTAAGAAATACTTTTGATAAAAGTAATCCTGGTACAGTTCAAACATAGGATTTACATCTCAATATAAAATCAGTACTAAATTATTTTAACATTTAAGTTAAAATATTTTACATCTTAATATAAAATCAGTACTAAAATATTTTAACTTAAATGTGTCTGTAAAAGAGTTACAATCTCTTAATGTAACTTACATATGGTGGAGAATAAAAGATTAGAAATCACTCAGCAACATACGTGTTTTCCTCTAAGCTGTTACTAATCATTTGGAGTTTAAATACTAGTATTTTAATGTTGCTGCCTTTTTACTATATTAGATGTTTGCTATACTAGAGAGTTGCAAGTTCTAAAGAGGGAGAATTTATTTCCAGATAGTGATATTATTTTACTGGTTATATCAGGAAACAGCTTCACTTCTCATCAAAGTCACAAGGTTTCTTGGTTATAGATAAATGTTTTCCCAAAATGACCAGAGCAAAAGCATAATTTAAAATACATCAAAAGAAACCCCTCCCCCGCCAAAAAAAAAGGCAGGGTCATGCATTATATATATTAAAATGGGATGGGAAGAAAAGAACAAAAGAAAGTCAAAATGAGAAAAAGAAGGAAGGGAAAAAGGGATAGGAAGATAAAAGAATTTAGGAGAAAATCCTCAATACAGAAGGCAGGACAGAGGTTAAGAAAAAAGAAAATGAGCAGTGTCAGTACACAGTAAGGAAACCCTAGAGCTGGCCAAGTCCTGATGCTAACAGCATGACACTGAGATACTTGCAATGGGAGTCCATAAGCCACAGTAAAGCACAAAAGAACAAGATAAGAGAGCCTCCAATTCAGCAAGCATGATCAATGGTGATGTACTGGGACATATAGGAAAAGGACAACAAAGAGACTGAAAATGACACAAGGGGTTAGCTAACTCTGTTGACTGAACTCTTTCCAAAATCTGTGGGAAATGGGACTAGACATCTCAAATAAAAAAAAAGTGGGGCAGAGAGGTTTCATATAGCCAACTTAGAGATAGCTTTGTATACGTGTGTGTTTTTAAATTTTTTTTTAATGTCTAATTTAAATGCATACTCAACTTCAGCTATCCTAATTTTTGGTGATTGCTATTGACAAAATTTATAGAGAACACATACACAAACTTCACAGAGGCTCACTGTTTATTGGCAACTCCAAAATACCTTTTGTATTATAATCCAGATTTGTTATATTAGTTAACAAAGTGATACCTAAGTTCAACTCCAAAGGAGGTAATTTCATAAAATTACTAGTTAATTTTATGAATATTTATTTGAATATTCAGTTATACTTGTTGAAGACAACAAACAAAAAAAAAAATAACGTGGTTTTACAAATGATATATGAAGAGGAAATCATGTAGACAATAGAATTGAGGATTATGAAAAAGGAAATCATAAGTATGCTGTATCAAAGAAACTATAGGCTTGGTAGTATGTGTTGTTCTTGGATGCTGTGTTCCATTGTTGGCAAAAATCTCAAAACTGAAAAACATAACAGAATGATAAATATATATCCTTAAAAAATTGTTTATAATTTAAGAAGTACATGTGATTGTTGTTGGTATTTTTTGTCCTCTGCAAAGACAGCTACATTGTCTAATATATACCTTTTGTTCTAATTATTGCCTTTTAATATTGGTATAAGATCTGAGATTTAAAATACCATATTTATGTGCAATTAATGACACAAGAACAGAAAACCAAACACTGCATGTTTTCACTCATAGGCGGGTGATGAACAATGAGAACACTTGGGCACAGGGAAGAGAACAACACTCACTGGACCAGGTGGGAAATTGGAGGGGAGGGGAGGGGAAGGATAGCAGGCGGGTGGGGATGATGAGGAGGGATAATACCAGGAGAAATGCCTGATGTAGGCGATTAGGTGAGTGGGGGATGGAGACAGCAAACACATGGCATATATCTACCTATGCAACAAAGCTGTAGGTTGCAGAATGTGCATAGGTATACCAGAGCCCAAAATACAATTTAAAAAAATAAATAAATAACTATGTGTAGTATGTGCATACATACATTAAATATATATATGTATTTATAGTGAAAAAAATTATATAAAATTAAGAATCGATTTTTATCTATTCTCAACTTTTTCCATTTTTACTAAAATTCTCATTTTAGAATTCTAAATAGATATGAGCTATGTTAATTTCTGAAAATTTTTGTCAATTGTCTCATCATTGAACTGATAACCAGATTGTTCTCTAGATCAAGCTGCCTATGCCTTTTCCTGTAGATGTGTTTATAACACAACTGTACACAGGCAGACTTTTTAGAGTTTAGAGTAGAGTATCTCATCTTTAATGACACTAAATCTTGTAAGTATTTGTTTTTGTTGCTGGCTGTGTTTTAAAATTTTGATTACATATCACCAAATAAAAACAGCTTTTGAGCAAAATGCTTAGAAGTATGATGTTAGTATGTGTTCATTTTAAAAACGAATGACAAATGTAATGCAAAACAGAAGTAGAAACTCTCATTTTTGTAAGCATCCAATTTTAAGCTCAAATTTAGTCTCTTCTAATTTCACACACACAAAAAATGTGCAATTGTGAAAAAAGGTACATTTTCAAGATACCATAGAACAGAGAATAAAGATATCCAAAAATATAATGTGGTAAAAGTATATAGTTCATGAACTGTGGAGTTGGTTAAGAAAATATGTTAGTTTAATTATTATTAGGATTTAGTTTGTGACTCTCCGTTATTTTTTCCAAAAATTATAAAAGAAATGTGTTATATTGTCTAAAGTTTTTTTTCACTTTCTTTGATGAATAAGTTTCTTACTAATCAGAACATTGGACATTTATAATTCTGCTGTACATAGAAATTGTATAGGGTAACAAGAGCAGCATTCCCTAAAATCAAACTATATATGTGTCTATACACATATATTTGGAAGTTAGAAGAGACTATAGGAAAAAGAAGAGAGAGATAAAGACAGCAATGTGCCTTGGATATTAATATATTTCAGCTACTCTCTCATTTCAGAGTATTAAGAAATAGAAAGTAAAAGTAGAAATATTTTCCACTTGAGACAACAAAGTTATCCTAGAAAAATATAAGTTGAAATGAGATTGTGATGAAAATCATGTCAATCAGTGATCTACAACTGCAAACCTCCAGAAGGTGAAGCCTATTGTTGTTGGTAAACAGTGAGTGAGTCAAAGACTACTCATTAAGTCACTTGGTTGAGAATCCTAATTTAACATAGACCTCAATCTTCTTAAGACTAAAGTAAAGATAGAAAATGAAACGTAAGCCAAATATTATCATATAGGTTTTAAGATTATCATGTTAAAGAATCAAAAAGAGCATATCAGCAAAAAATGTTCATGGGATTTAGAATAAACTCAAAACTCACACTTTCAAACAACCAGATCTCATGAAAACTCACTCCCTTTCATTAGAATAGCAAGAGGTAATTCCATTAGAATAGCAAGAGGTAATTCTGCCCCAGTGATTCAATCACCTCTCAATAGGCCCCTTCCCCAACATGTGAGGATTGCAATTTGAGATAAAATTTGGGTGGGGACACAGAGCCAAACTATCATTCCATCTCTGGACCCTCTCAAGTCTCATGTCTTTCTCACATTTCAAAACACAATCATGACTTCCAAACAGACCCCCAAAGTCTTAGCTCATTTTGGAATTAACTCAAAATTCCACATTCCAAAATCCCATCTGAGAGAACACATGTTCCTTTGCCTACAAGCCTGTAAAATCAAAAACTAGTTACTTCCAAGATCCAATGCAGGTACAAATATTGGGTAATTCTTCCCATTTCAATAGGGAGAAATTGGCCAAAACAAAGGACTAAAGACCCCATGCAAGTCTGAAACCTAGCAGGGCAATTATGAAATCTTAAAGCCCCAAAATAATCTCCGTTGACTCTATGTTTTAATCCCAGGGCATGCTGATGCAAGGGATGGACTACCTAGACCTTGGGCAGCTCTGCTCCTGTAGCTACACAGGGTGCAATCCCTGTGGCTGCTTTCATGGTTTGGCTTTGAATGCCTGGAGATTTTCGAGGCACATGGTACAGCTCCATTCTACAGCCTGGATGAGAGCAGCACTCTCCTCACAGCTCTACTAAGCAGTACCTTAATGAGAACTCTGTGTAGGGGCTCCAACTCCACATCTTCTCTCTGCACTTCCCTAGTAGAGGTTCTCCATGAGGGCTCTGACTCTGTAGCAGACTTCTGTCTGGACATCCAGATATTTCCATACATCCTCTGAAATGTAGGTGGAGGTTCCCAAGCCTGAATTCTTGCGTTGTGTGGACTCACAGGTCCAACACCCAATGGAAGTCACCAAGGCTTGGGCCTTGTACCCTCTGAAGCCATGGCCTAAGCTGTACCTTTACTCCTTTTCACCACTGTAGGAGCTGAAGTGGCTGGGATGCAGGGTGCCATGTCCCATGGTTCCACAGAGCAGCAAGTCCCTGGGCCTGGCCACAAAAAAAACATTTTTCCTCTTAAGTCTTAAGGCCTGTGATGGGAAGGGGTTCTATGAAGATCTGAAATGCCTTGGAGACCTTTACCCTATTGTCTTACCTATTCCCATTAGGTCCTCTATACTTATGCAAATTTCTGATTCAGGCTTGAATTTCTCCTCAAAAAATGAGTTTTCTTTTCTACCACATGGTCAGGCTGCACATTTTCCAAAATTTTATACTTTGCTTATCTTTAAACATAAGTCCCAATTTCAGATCATATATTTGTGAACATACATGGCTATATGCTGTTAGGAGCAGGCAGGCCACAACTTGAATGCTTTGCTGCTTACACATTTCCTTTGACAGATAGCCTAAACCATTTTCCTCAAGTTCATAGTTACACAGATCTCTAAGGCAGGGGCAAAATACTGTCAGTATCTTTGCTAAAGCATAGCAGGAGTGACATTTACTCCAGTTTCTAGTAAGCTCCTCTTCTCCATCTAAGACATCCTCAACCTGGACTTTATTGTCTATTCTACTATTAGCAATTTGGTCAAAACCATTTAACAAGTCTCTAGAAAGTTCCAGATTTTTCTACATTTTCTTATCTTCTTCTGAGCCCTCCAAACTGTTCCAATCTCTACCTGTAACCCAGTTCCAAAGTTGTTTTCTCCTTTTCAGGTATCTTTATAGCAGTGTCCCACTCTCCTGGTACCAATTTTCTGAATTAGTCTGTCTTTATGCTAGTATAAAGAACTGAAACTGTGTAATTTATGAAGAATAGAGGTTTAATTAACTCACATTCCACAGGAATAAGAGGCTACATGACCGGGAGGTGTCTGGATACCTACAATCATGGTAGAAGGTGAAGGGGAAGCAAATACCTTCTTCTCATGGTGGCAGGAGAGAGAGGGAGAGAGTAGAGGGGGAAAGTGCCACACACCTTCAAACAACCAGATCTTATAAGAACTCACACACTATCACAAGAACAAGAAGTGGGAATTCTTCCATGATTCAATTACCTCTGACTAGGCCCCTCACCTGGCATGTAGAGATTATAGTTTGAGATAAGATTTGGATGGGGATACAGAGCCAGCCCATATCACTCACTAGATACAAAAATAAACTCAACATGGATTAAAGACTTAAATGTAAGGTATGAAAAAAATAAAAGCAAGATCCAATACACAGCCAAAGCTAAAAAGCTGCACAGCCAAAGAAACTATCAACAAAGTAAAGAGACAACTTACACAATAAAGAAGGATTTACAATCTATCCATCTGACTAGGGATTAATAACAGAATATATAAGGAACTGAAACAATTCAATAGTAAAAACAAACAAAATACATATGAAATTCAAGTAACTCAATAGCAAAATAAAATCCAAATAATTCAATTTTAAATGGGCCAAAGAGCTTAATATATGCTTCTTGAAAGAAGTCACACAAATGCTCAACAGATATTTTAAAATGCTGAACATCACCAATCATGAAGTAAATGTAAATCAAAACCTAAACAAGATGTCATCTCATCCTAGTTAAAATGGCTATTATCAAAAAGACAAAATATAACGTATGCTGATGAGGATGCAAAGTAAAATAAACTCTTAAATGCTTTCGGTGGGAATGAAAATTAGTACAGACATCAAGACAAAGAATGTGAAGCTTTCTCAAAAAACTAAGAATAGAACTACCATATGATCCAGCAATCCTACTGCTGGATATATATCCAAAAGAAAGGAAGTCAATGCATCAAAGAGATCTGCATTCTCATGTTTATTGCAGCACTATTCACAATAGCCAAGATAATCAATCAACCTGTGTGCATCAACAGTAGAATGGATAAAGAAAATGTCTTATATGTAGACAGTAAAAGATTATTCAGCCATAAAATAGAAAATCCTATTTTGCAGCAACATGGATGGAACTGGTGGACATAATAAGTGAAATAAACCAGGCACAGAAAGAAAAATATTGTACATTCTCACTCATGTGGGAACTATAACAATTGATTTTATAGACATGATAAGTAGAATAATTGTCACCCAAGGCTGGGAAGGGTAAAGAGGAAGCAGGCATGAAAGAGGATTGATTAATGTATACAAAAATTCAGTTAGAAGAAAGAAGTTCTAGTGCTCAATAACATAGTAGGGTAACTATAGCTAACAAAAATGTATTGTATGGGGGGGAGCCAAGATGGCTGACTAGAAGTGGCTTTTGTAGGCTTCTACCTGAAAAAACCCATAATAAGCGTGTGAATCCTTCACCAGCAACCAGGGTATTCCAGTTAGCACATCAAAATTGACTAGAATGCTGGAGTGACTCACAGAGAGGAAGAATAGTGTGGTGCAATGGCCCACCTGAGAGCTACATGGGGAAGGGGAACCTCCTACCCCCAGTCAATGGAGGTGGCTAGTGAGCATGCTACCCAGCAAGGGAAACTGTGTTTTTTCCACGGAACTGTACAACCCATGGATCAATAGATCCCAGTAGTAAACCCATGCCACTGGGCCTAGCATCCCAACCCTGAAATGCACAGATTCTTATAGCTTATCAGCTAGAAACTGCTTAAGCCTGCAGAACTCCCAGAGGGAGTGGCAACCAGCACCGGCTATGGCTATGTGCTGTCTAAGCCATTTGAGCTCCTTGGTGAAGGGCTCCAGCTAGCACTGGGACTTGAAACTGCCTAACATGCTAAGCTCCCTGGGTAGGAGAAGGGTACTACCCAATTCTACAGCTCCAGGCAGCACTTTTTTCCTGTTGGACCCAGGGAGGCTGGATAGCCTGGTCCCAAGACCTACCCCCACAGCCCAACACACCGGCTGTGGCAGCTTATGGCCAGAGTGCCTCTTCAGGCCTTAACCAGACCCATCCTTCCTCACTGGGAGGGTCTTCCAAGCAGAATCTCCAATAACCCCAGCTAGAGGCTCAGGAACAGAATTCAAATCTCTCTGGGCCTGAGCCCCTAAGGGTAGGGGTGGCTGCAATCTCTGTGGGCCAGCAGACTTAACCTCTCCTGCTGGTATTTTGGAAGAATCAGGCAGCCCAAAAGAATGGATTTCTCCTCAACAAAGCACACATTGTCCACCAGGGGACAAAGTGCTTCATTAAACAGGTTCTGCTCCCCATGCCACCCAACTTGGAGAGACCCTCCTATGTAGGTGTTAGACAGCCTATATAGGAGCAATCCTACTGGCATCAGATTGGTGCCTCTTGAAGTTTAAGGCTCCAGAAGAAGGAGATGGCACCCACCTTTCCTGTTCGCCAGCCTCCTTAGGTGACATCAGATAAATCAGGCCTGAAGTGAACCCAGAGCGAATTGCAGCAGCCCTAGAGAAGAGGGACCTGAATATTAAAAGAAAAATAAATAGGCAGAAAATAACAACAGCATAAACAAAAACAACAACAAAGGACCCCCACAAAAACCCCATCCAAGGGTCAGCAGCCTTAAAGACCAAAACTAGACAAACTCATGAAAATGAGAATCAATGAAAAAATGCTGAAAACTCAAAAGGCCAGAAGGCTTCTTCTTTATCAGATGATTGCGATGTCTCTCCATCAAGGGTGCAGAAATAGATGAAGGATCAGATGGATGAATTGACAGAAGTAGGCTTCAGAAGATGGGTAATAAAAACTACACTGAGCTAAAGGAGCATGTTCTAAGACAGTGCAAATAAGCTAAGACACTTGATAAAAGGTTACAGGAATTGCTAACTAGAATAACTAGTTTAGAGAGGAACATCATAAATGAACTGATGATGGTGCAAAACACAGGACAAAAACTTTGTGAAGCATACACAAGTATCAAGAGCTTAACTGACCAAGGAGAAGAAAGGACAACAGAGTTTGAAAATCATCTTCACTTAAATAAGACATGCAGACAAGAATAGCAAAAAAATTAATAAAAAGGAATGAACATAGCCTCCAAGAAATATGGACTTCATAAAAATACCAAACCTATGATTGATGGGAGTATCAGGAGATGGGGAGAATGGAAACAAGCTAGAAAACACACTTCACACACTTCAGGATATTATCCAGAAGATCTTCCCCAACTAGCAAGTCAGGCCCACATGCAAATTCAGGAAATACAGAGAACACCATTAAGATACTCCAAGAGACTATCAAACCCAGGACACATAATTGTCAGATTCTCCAAAGGTAAAGTGAAGGAAAAACTGTTAAAGACAGCCAAAAAAAAAAAAAAAAAAAAAAAAGTCCAGGGCCAGGTCATCCACAAAGAGAAGTTCATCAAACTAACAGCAGATCTCTCAGAAGAAACTCTACAAGCCAGAAGAGATTTGGGACCAATATTCAACATTCTTAAAGAAAAGAATTATTCAGCTCAGAATTTCACACCAAGCCAAACTAAGTTTCATAAGTGAAGGAGAAATAAAATCCTTTCCAGATAAGCAAATGCTGAGTGATCTCATTACCACCAGGCTTGTCCTGTGAGAGCACCTGAAGGAAGCTCTAAATATAAAAAGGAAAAACTGGTACCAGCCACAGCAAAAACACAATGAAATATAAAAACCAATGACACTATGAAGAAACTGCATCGACTGATGTGCAGAATAATCAAATAGTATCATGATTACAGAAGCAAATGCACACAAACAATACTAAACTTAAGTGTAAATGGGCCAAATGCCCCCAATTAAAAGGCACAGACTGGAAAATTGGATAAGGAGTCAAGACCCTTTGGCATGCTGTATTCAAGAGACCTATCTTACATGCAAAGACATGCATAGGCTCAAAATGAAGCAATGGAGAAAAATTTACCAAGTAAATGGAAAGCAAAAAAAAAAAAAAAAAGAGAGAGAGAGGTTGCAATCTTAGTCTCTGACAAGACAGACTTTAAACCAACAAATACCAAAAAAAGACAAAGAAAGGCATTACATAATGATAAAGGGAATGATTCAACAAGAAGAGCTAACTATTCTAAATATATATGCACCCAACACAGGAGCACTCAAATTAATAAAAGAAGTTCTTGAACACCTGCAAAGAGACTTAGACTCAGACACATTAAAAGTAGGAAACTTTAACACCCCATTGTCAGTATTACACAGATCAATGAGACACAATATTAACAAGGATATTCAAGGCTTGAACTCAGCTCTGGATCAATAGTGGACCTAGTAGATATCTACAGAACTCTCTACCACAAATCAACATTCTTCTCAGTGCCACATGGCACTTACTCTAAAATCTACCACATAATTGGCAGTAAAACACTCCTTAGCATATGCAAAAGAACTGAAATGATAACAGTCTCTCAGACCACAGTGCAATCAAATTAGAACTCAGGATTAAGAAACTCACTCAAAACCACACAATTTCATGGAAATTCAACAACCTTCTCCTGAATCACGCCTGGGTAAATGATGAAATTAAGGCAGAATTCCAGAAGTTGTTTGAAACCAATGAGAACAAAGAGACAATGTCTTGGAGTCTCTGGGACAGAGCTAAAGCAGTGTTAAGAGGGAAATTTATAGCACTAAATGTCCACATCGTAAAACTAGAAAGATCTCAAATTGACACCTTAACATCACAATTAAAAGAGCTAGAGAGGCAAGAGCAAACTAATCCAAAAGCTAGCAGAAGACAAGAAAGAACTAAGGTAAAAGAAGAATTGAAGGAGATAAAGACAAGGAAAACCCTCCAAAAAACTAGCAAATCCAGGAGCTGGTGTTTTGAAAAAAAATAACAAAATTGATATATGGCTAGCTGGACTAATAAAGAAGAGAGAGTAGAATCAAATAGACACAATAAAAAATGATAAAGGGGATATCACTACTGATGCCACATAAATGCAAACTACCATCAGAGAATACTATAAGCACCTCTATGTAAATAAACTAGAAAATATAGAAAAAAAATGAATAAATTCCTGTATGCATACTCCGTACCAACACTAAACCAGGAAGAAGTCAAACTTCTGAATAGATCATTCACAATCTCTTAAATTGAGGCAGTAATTAATAACCTACTAACCAAAAGAAGCCCTGGACCAGATGAATTCACAGCCAAATTCGACCAGAAATACAAAGAGGAGCTGGCACCATTCCTTCTGAAACTATTCCAAACAATTGAAAAGGAGGGAATCCTCCCTAACTCATTTTATGAAGCCATCATCATCCTGATAGCAAAAACAGGAAGAGACACAACAAAAAAAGAAAACTTCAGGCCAATATCCCTGTTGAACATCAATGCAAAAATCCTCAATAAAATACTGGCAAACCAAATTCAGCATCACATAAAAAAAAATCCCCACAATCAAGTCACCTTCATCCCTGGGATGCAAGACTGGTTCAACATATGCAAATCAATAAATGTAATCCATCATGTAAAGAGAAACAAAGACAAAAAACACAATTATGTCAATAGATGCAGAAAATACCTCTGAAAAATTCAACATCTCTTTATGTTATGAACTCTCTGTAAACTATGTGTTGATGGAACGTATCTCAAAAAATAAGAGCTATTTATGGCAAACTCCATGGCCAATATGATATGGTGAATATCATATTGAATGGCCAAAACCTGAAAGCAATCCCTTTAAAAACTGGCAGAAGAAAAGGATGCCCTCTCTCACCACTCCTATTCAACATGGTGTTGTAAGTTCTGGCCCGGGCAATAAGGCAAGAGAAAGAAGTAAAGTGTATTCAAATAAGAAGAGAGGAAGTCAAATTGTCTCTGTTTGCAGATGACATATTTTTATACTTAGAAAACCCCATGATCTCAGCCCAAAAACTTCTCGAACTAATAAGCAACTTCACGCAAGTCTCAGGATACAAAATCAATGTGCAAAAATAACAAGTATTCCTTTACATCAACAATAGGCAAGCAGAGAGCCAAGTCATGAATGAACTCCCATTCACAATTACTACAAAGAGAACAAAATACCATACAGCTAACAAGAGGAATAAAGGACCTCCTTATGGATAACTATAAACCACTGCTCAGGGAAATCAGAGAGGACACAAACAAATGGAAAAACATTCTATGCTCATGGATAGGAAGGCTTAATAGTGTGAAAATGGCCACACTGCCCAAAGTAGTTTATAGATTCAATACTATTCCCATCAACTACCACTGACATTCTTCACAGAATTAGAGAAAACTATTTTAAATTTCATATGGAATCAAAGAAGACCCTGTATAGACAAGACAATCCTAAGCCAAAAGAACAAAGTCGGAGGCATCACGCTACCTGACTTCAAACTATACTACAAGGCTGCAGTAACCAAATAGCATGGTAATGGTACCAAAACAGACACATAGACCAATGGAGCAGAACAGTGACCTCAGAAATAACACCACACATTTCCAACCATCTGATCTTCAACAAACCTGACAAAAACAAGCAAAGGAGAATGGATCCCCTATTCAGTAAATGGTGCTTGGAAAACTGGCTAGCCATATGCAGAAAACTGAAACAGGACCACTTTCTTCTTTTTTTGTTGTTTTTTTTTTTCAAAAACCTCACACCACTTTATTTCAACCTTTATCCAAAAATGTAAAAATTGTTAAAAATGTGTAGTTCTGAGCTTCAGGCACTAACCTCCATTCCTCACAGGCAGGTGGGAAGAGAGGCCCCAGGCATGGTGCAAGATCAGAAAACCAAAGTCGTTGGAGCACAGGCCCTTTTCTAGTACCAACAACCCAAGTTCCTCACACCCAAGCCCCACCCAAGCTCTCCTCTTCAAGGAAAAAAAAAAACATTTACAATTCTTGAAACTTTTCGGGGAATGGGGTGTACGGTGGCACATGGCTCATGGAGCTAACCAAGGAGGGCTGGGGTCTGACCCCCTGCTTTTTGGCAGGAAGGATGGGGCACAGCTCAGCTTCCTCCTCATCACTGTTCTCTTCCTCTTACTCATTCTCCTACTCAGAAACATCATAGCTCATTGCAACAACCTGGTGCTGCTCAGTGATCCACACAGGGCCAGAGCTGGACTTCAGGTGGAAGGTTATAGGTGGTTGGAGCTGGAAGTCATCCAGGCTGAGCATGACCGGATAAACGAAATGTGGCATATATCCACCATGGAATACTATGCAGTCATAAAGGAATGAGGTTATGTCCTTTGAAGGCTTATGCATGAAGCTGGAAGCCATCAGCAATCTAACACAGGAATAGAAAACTAAACACTGCATGTCCTCACTCATAAGTGAGAGTTGAACACTGAGAACACATGAACACAGAGAGGGGGAAAATATATACCAGGGTCTCTTGGTGAGTGGGGGTTGAGGGGAGGGAAATTAGAGGATAGGTTAATAGGTACAGCAAACCACTTTGGCACATGTATACTTATGTAACAAATCTGCACCTTCTGCACATCTGTGTCTTTTTTCTTTTTTTTAGAAGAAATCAAGAAAAAAATGTATATTTCAAAATGTCTGCAAGGGAAGACTTGGGATTCTCCTAACATAAATAAATGACATGTGTTTGAGGTGACAGATATCCCAATTACCCTGATTTGGTCATTATACATTCTAGCATGTATCAAAATATTATATGTACCCCATAAATATGTATGACTATTACATATCAAAAAAAAACAAAATTGATCTTCAACATAAATTATTTTATTATTTTGTCTTTATAAGTCAAGAAACAAGTGCAAAACCGATAAATTAATTTGGCCATGGTTGTACATGTATTAAATGATAAAATCAACAATGGGATGCAATTTGACTTATTAAACACTATGCTATACAGTCTTTCTCGATGAAAGGAAGTATCAAGAAAATATTAATTACTACTATTACCAACAAGACCACCCACAAAAACAGAAAGAATATTTTAAAATGATCAAAAACATCCACTATAAAAATATAAATTAATTAAATTTCTTTAGAAAACAGAAATTACTATATAAGACCAAAACCAACGCAAATATATTCCTCTGTAGAAAATACGAGAAGTATGTAGAAAATACTGAAAGTAACACAAATTGTATTAAGATCGTAAAAGTATAATAAAACATTAAAAATAATAATAATGGCAGTATTAAAGGAAAACTAAGCATTAAATGGTATAAAGTGGTATAAGGCATCACTTATTCAATCTAGTAATATTCAGGGAGTATGCTCAGTACAGATACTATGGCAAAATAAAAATATTGACATCTATATACCCTCACCATTTTAATACTTACTATGTGAGACTAACATTAGACAAATATTTTCAGAAAGTATTTAACTCTTTTTATGTGCTATGAAAGAAAGTTTGCTGATGTTACAAAAGCTATACAATTCATTAAACTTTATGTAACTGATACTAATATAACTATATGTCTAAAACAAGAAAGAGCTACAAATGCCAGAAGATAATTGTCTTGATTTTTATCTCACTCCTATAATGCAGATCTGAGTAATAATTATTTTAATGCATATGAAAATAAGATTTATAACTTTTCTCCAAGTTCCTGTTCTTATAGATATGTAAGTGAAAAATAACTAAAAAATATATACATTTTCTTTCGTGGACACCTCTGTCAAGAATAACTGAAGGCCACAGACCCAAACTCAAGCTCCACCTACTATCATTGTTAAGATTAAAATTTTTTCTTTATTTTAAATTATAATATTTAATCTTTAAATATTTATTATAATTATTATATTTATTATAATATTTATTATATTATAAATAGAAATATTATAATATTTAATCTTTCTTGTTAGTCCATTTAGATACCATGTCAAATTTTAAATAATAGAGCTCATGTATTTTCTTTTTTTCTGCTGGAATAAAATATAAGTAAATATCAAGACCTTATATCAAGCATACAGTTGTTTGCACTTTGAAAAAATTTTCTTTGAATTTAAATCTTTGGGTTTTGAATCTCAGAAACATTGATTCTTTCTTTAGAGTAACATATATAATATATAATAAATATGTCTGAACTTCTTTGGGGAAAGAATAGGTTATCAATGCCGTGGTAGATCAATACAGAAATTTGGACTCCCTGTAATATTTGAAACTCATGAAAATGTTCAGTAGCTTGAGCTTTCCTTGTTTGTATGCTACATCATATAAAGATGGAAATCTCTCCTGTTATCTGGCATCTTTCGTTAACCTATTCTATCAGGTACTAGGAGCAACAAATTCAGTCATTGAATGATTTGAGAGAAGATTGCTTTCTTTCCATGTAGAGTTTGAAAAGCCCTGCACTGAAGGCCAGTCTCACGAGATGATTGTTATTAGACAAATAGAGTAGCACTGAAATTGTAAGTGGCTCTTGTTTTTGTTTTTTTTCTTGTGAGAGGGCTTGTAGGCAGAAGTGTCTGGGAGAGGTTTAATAATGCACATTACATAACCATACTTCATTTGCAGCACTAATAAGCAGCCTAAATTTCTTTTCTAATTTAAATTCCATTTTCAAATATCATAGATTAATTCTATAATTTATGTTATTATGAGGGCCATTGTTGATTTGCATTACTACACTATTAGACCTCCTTGAACTATATTGAACGACTTTTTCAAAATTCAATATAGAAGTCATTTTGTCATATTTCTCATAATCAAAGATTATCAGAATTAGCCCAACAGTGGTTAGAAGATTTATAACAATGATTACTGAAAGATAATATGCATATCATAATTTAATGCATTGAGCTTTACCACACCCAGCTAAGTTTTTGTATTCTTTGTAGAGACTGTTGCTTAGGCTGGTCTCAAACTCATGAACTCAAATTGATAGCTGCCTTGGCCTTCCAAAGTACTGGGATTAGAGGTATGAGCCACCACGACCAGTCTCATTTTCTTGAAGAGGAATATTTTGCAACACCTTGTACCTTAAAACCATAGCAACTTTTATAACCTTTTATAGTCTAGGATCATATGTTTCATTAAAAAAAGAGCTATGACTATTTCTTTTATTGTTTGATCCTAGAACAATATATCTAGCATAGATTCATAGGCATTGACACATGCTGATCAATATACTATTGTTAAATAAATAATTTTTCTTGTCTACTCTCCACTGCACAACAATTCAGACCTAAAAATATAAGGGTTACCATACTACCCTGCACAGTTTTGTAATGTGTAGACTATGATAAGAGTCACTGAACAACAGGTGACATGCCAAATCTGGCCTGTGTACTATTTGCCTGTGTCCTATAAGCTAAGAATTCTTTTTTTTAAATTTAATTGTTGTAATAAAAAATCATAGAATATGTGATAAAGACAATATGTAGCCTGCAAATTCTTACATAGGTATATACTAGTTTATACACATCCACTATATACATATATACTAGTATATCTATATATACTGGTATATAAATTTTATATATACAAGTCTATAGATCTATATATACTAGTATATAGATTTTGCAGGCTACATATTACATATATATATACACTAGTATATCTCATATTTTATATATGTATAATACATGTATAAACTAGAAAATATACATATATAAACATATATGTATAAATATACATATATAAACATATATGTATAAATGCATATATTTATATACATATGTAATATATGCATAAATACATAAATAATATATGTATAAATACATATATTTAAAATTTATATAAAATACATATATAAATATATGTATAAAAATATACATATATAAAAATATGTATAAAAATATACATATATAAAAATATGTATAAAAATATACATATATAAAAATATGTATAAAAATATACATATATAAAAATATGTATAAAAATATACATATATAAAAATATGTATATATATATTTTTGTATGTATAATTTTATATATGTATATTTTCTAGTATATACATACATAAAATATACATATATACTTGAAAATATACATATAAAAAATATACATATATATTAGAAAATATATACGTATATAGGATATGTATATATGTGTATATATACATATATAATATATATTATAAAATATACATACATATACACATATGTATATTTTATAATGTATATTATATATGTATATATACACATATATACATATGTATATTTTATAATATATATTATATATGTATATACTAGAAAATCTCTAGTATATATATACATATACTAGTACATATACTAGTATATATAGATATACTATTATTATGTATATACTAGTATATATATACTAGAGATTTTCTAGTATATACATATATAATATATGTATATACTAGTATATATAGTATATATATATACGTATATACTAGTATATATAGTATATATAGTATATATATACGTATATAGTAGTATATATAGTATATATAGTATATATAGTATATATAGATATACTAGTATATACTAGTATATAGATATACTACTTTGTGTGTGTGTGTGTGTGTGTGTGTGTGTGTATATGTATATATATTTACTAGTCCTTAGTAAAATTGTGTTGACGTCAGGTCTATGTGCATGTTGCCCCCACATGTTGTGAAGTATACAACCTATGCAGCTGTCCAAAGTTGTTCTGAGAGAAATAATTCCTCTTGGATTCCTAAAATGTCAACATTATTTCCTGAGTCATTCAAAGAATGGGATTCTAGAATGTTTCTTCTCTTACTTGATTTGGCCTTATCTCTAGACGAAATACATGGCCAAACAAAAATCTTCCATAGAAACAATAACAAGAACATTGGCTTCATCTGGACTAACATTCTCACTCTTTAACTTCATTAGTCTAGTTAGTTGTGATTGACAGTGTGTAAATCTGGTATTCTTTAAAATTAGATTAAAAGTTTCTTATCTTGCTATTTAATGAAAGCACAGCATGATGCCATTATCTTATTGCTGTTTGACTACTGGTCATGGTTATTCCATAGAAAACAAACCAAAAATAAACTTAAAATAATATCTATATTTTCTTGCAACTCCTGCCATTGTGTAGTTGAAGTCTTTTTTTACAGGTCAGTGAAGGTTAAAAATAACAAGCATGTAGAAGTCTTAAATGCAAATACCAATTGTAGAAAGCCCTACAGTGAACTGTTCCCATGATATATAAGCCAACTATAACCTGAATATATCAAAATCACATTCTGTTTCTACACAGAAAGACAGTGTGAACTCCCTAGAAGCCACATAGCACCCATTTCATTTTTAAGAAGAAGCTAGGATAATGAGAAAATCTCTAGGAAAGAAACAAGGGATAAAAAATTCAGTCAATCTCCCATTCCATCAATATGAAAGAAAATATACCAAGAACACTTTGCTTTCTCTTTGAAATGAGAATCCAAAAAGAGAAAAATAGAAAAATAAAAGCAATAAAACAATGTCAATCCCAATTGTCATGCATCTGAGTAGACATAGAAGTTCCATGTGTGCTTTTAGATTGCTCTGGCTAGGTTTTATATAAATGATTTACAAATAAGTTTGCTTCCTTGAGCAAGATACAAATGTGCTATTTAAAAAGGAAATAGAAATAGAAAAGAATAAGCAGAGTTATCATACTTTTGCAACAGTCTTAGAGTAAGAATAGGCACATGAATATTTAATCTCTCAATTAGAAATTATAGAAAGTTTAGTTTTATTGCATATAGAAGGTAAAAGTGTAAGATCCTACAGTAATGTATGTATAATGGATATACGATGATAGAACATTTATAAGAGAATAAGAATAATAAGAAGAGATTTTAGTTATAATATCTACTACATATTTATTTTTGTACAGATCAAATAAGTAAATAACTGCTAAGACCTAGTAAATTGTCATAGTGTGATTTTTTTCTATAATAAATAAAATCTAGTTTGAAAGACCTATAAAAAAGAAGGATGAGTTTGGGATGTATTTTCTTAAATTGCTGTAGGAACTCAAAACATTACATGCTTAAATAAAAGGGAACAACTACTAGACTGGACACCATAAGCCCCAAGTTCCTTGTTTACTACCAACCAGCTATGTGACCTAAGAGAGCCAGCTAAAGAAACTACTATTCATCATGCATTTATGATGTGCAAGATGCTTTACAACTGCTATGAATTTTATAGTAGCTTTTTGAAATAGAAGTCATACTAATGTTACAAGTGAGAAACTGAGATCCATTAACTCTCCAAGGTCACACCGTAAGTAAGTGGTAGAGGCATGAGTTGAACTGCAGTCTTTCTGACTCATAAACCTCTATGTTCTTCATATGACTTGCTGCCTAAAGTTTTCTAAGTCTTATTTTTTTCCTAAATGAGGGTGGCGAGTTACATGATTTTTTTCATTCCTTTCAACTCTTTCAGTCTCTGTATCTCTTCCTTATTACTGTACACATTTCTTTCCTCAATCTATTTATATCTCTCAGATCACTGCTTTTTACATTTTCTGACCCTTATTAATATATATGTATCACGTATTTATAAATTCATACATTTTCTTGACTTTTCACAATTTGAATTCTACATATCCTACTTTTGGATTTTATTTATTTTTATTTTTTAAATACTCTATGTACATGAAAATAATTATATTATAGAAAATGAAAAAAAAACACACTATCTTATCCATGATACGGTCTAAAGGGAAAAACAAAGTTTCTATTACTGAAAAGTATAGGTGTTATTCTATAAATTCTTAATATTGCCATATTTTAAAACAAAATATTAGAATTTTAAAATAAAATAAACCATTTTTGCCAAGGATAATAGTAGCCTGAAATTATATGTACACATACATATGTTTGTTCTTGATAGCAATATTTTTTATAATGGTAGATTATGGTTTAAGTTATGCCCAATATTCATTAGAATTTATTATATTCCTGAAACAGTAAATTTTTACTCTTTTCTGGAGAGTTTTCTTCATATAGACGCAATTTTTCAAGTTGTTTTGAGTCACGAATACAAACATATTATTTAAATACATTAAATACATTTAAAATACATCAAGAAGTTGAAATATTATATCAGTCTCTCAGCACAAAGTTTACTGAAATCACCCAATTAAATACTATATAAGAAAACAAACACCAGACATGCTGTTGTTGAAACTTCCCTCTGAGTTTAAGATCATGACAACATTT
Source organism: Aotus nancymaae (assembly GCF_030222135.1). Taxonomy (NCBI): domain Eukaryota; kingdom Metazoa; phylum Chordata; class Mammalia; order Primates; family Aotidae; genus Aotus; species Aotus nancymaae. The sequence continues at coordinate 77,849,974 of NW_026988425.1, forward strand.
TAGCTTTCGATTTGTTGCATATGTCCCACTTTTCCATAAAATAGTCATCTCGAACATCAATATCCTGGATTTACGGCACCTAATCTACTAGAAAAACAAATAAGCAAACAGATAAACAAACTTGCTAGAAACCTCTTGACTATGAAACTCGACTGGCACATTTTAACACTAAAAGTGAAGTCACAGCTTACATCTCTTTAATGAAAGGAGCTGTTAATACACTTAAGTGGCTATGTAACCTTCCAAAATTCTTCATTTTTTATGTTATTGAAATACATTTTACCATTTCAGATGTACAATTGAGTTATTTTTAGTGACTTTACTGATGATGCAATTATCATCATCCATCAATTTTAGAGCATTTTCATCCAAAATAAGATCCTTTATAATTATTTACAGTAAAACTCCATTCTTATTCCCAGCCTCAGGCAACCACTAACCTACTTTTAGACTCTCTATATTTGTCTTTTTCAGATGTTTTTTATAAATAAAATAGCGTGGTCTCTGTGTCTGGCTTTTCTTACTTAGCATAAAGTTTTTGGTAGGCAAAATAATGGTTTCACAGATGCTCAGAACTTCATTCCGGGAATCTGTGAATATGTTACTTTACATAGCAAAAGGAAATTTGCAGTAAGGTTAAGAGTATGGACTTGTGAAATCAGGGACATATCCTGCATTATTCAAGTGAACCAATTTTAAGCATCTGGGTTTTTTAAAATGGACAATATTTATATGCTTTTGTATAGGAGGGAGAATATAATTCTGAAGAACAGTCAGAGAGATGCAGTGTGGCTGGATTTGAAGAGGGAGCAGGGGGTCATGGGCCAAGGAAGTTGGCTGCTTTTAGAAGGTGGAAAAGGCAAGGAAGCAGATTTTCCATTAGAACCTCTAGAAGTGATTAGTCCTACCTATGCCTTGGTTTTTACTCAGTGAGGTCTGAGTCAAACTTCTAAAGCTATAGGCTTATTTTTTAGCTACCTTTGATCAGAATTATATCTACATAATTTAAAAACAGTAAATATGTGTTGCTTTAAGTCACTAAGTTTGTGGTGATATATTAACATAGCAATAGAAAACTAATGACAAGGCTTTGGAGGTTCATCCATGGCATAAGCATGTGTCAGTAGTTTGCTAATTTTGATTGCTGAATAATATTCCATTACATTCACTGAAACTGCCAAAGCTCCTTCAAAATGGCTGCACAGCAATAAAGGAGAGGTTCTTTTCTCCACACCCTTGCCAACATTTGTTATTGTTTGTCTGATTATTAAAGCTATTCTACTAGGTGTGCATATTTTATTGTGTATTAGTTTGTATTTTCTTAATGACTAACAATTTGAACATCTTTTGTGTGTTTATTAGCTATTTGTACATCTTTGGTGATATATTTTATCCATTTTTAATTAATTTTTTTTTCTTATTCTTGAGTTCTTAGAGTGAGTTATCCAGTCTGGACAAAAATCCTTTGATGGGTGTTTTGCAAATATTTTCTCTTCTTCCTCAGCTGTCTTTTAACATGCAAAAGTTTTAAATTTTGATGATGTCCAATTTATTATTATTTTCTTTTATGTACCATGCTTTTGATGTCGCATTTAAGAAATCTTTGCCTAAGTCTTTCACCATTAAATATGTTAGCTTTAGGTTATTCATAGTTGCCTTTCATCAGGTTAAGAAAGTTCTATTTCAAGTTTGTTAAGAGTTTTTATCAAGAATGATTGCAAAATTTTCAAGCGTTTTTATTATGTCTATTAAAATGACTTTTTATTCTTTTTTCTATTAATATCAAATATTAGATTAATTGATTTTCAGATTACAAATCAGCTTTGTATTCAACAAATACATTTTACTTAGCAATGTTGGTGTATAATTTCATTTATATGTTATTGTATTTTATTTGCTGATATTTGTCAAGTATTTTTGCATTTACATTTGTAGGATCTGTTCTGTAGTTTTTCTTTCTTGGGATGTATTTGTCTAGCTTTGGTATCAGGGTGATACTGACCTGATAAAGTAAGTTTAGAGATGTTTCATTCTCCTTGACTTTCTGAAAGAGTGTGAAGTATTTGAGTTATTTCTTCTTTAAAGTTTGATAAAATTCAAGAGTAAAGAAATTTAGTACTAGGCTATTATCTTAAGAGATCTTAAATTACTAATTCAAATTCTGTACTCTTTAATCTATTCAGATTTTCAATTTATTATTGAGTCAATTTTATTAAATGGTTGCCCTCTAAGACATTGTCTAGCTTATGTAAGTTAAATAATTTGTTATCATAAAGTTATTAATAGTATTCCTTTATAATTATTTTGATTTTTGAAGATCAGTGATAATGTTTCTTCTTTCTTGCATATGTTTAATGATTATGTGTTCTCTATTTCTATTTGTTAATGTAGCTAATCTTAAATCTGTATGTCTCATGGCTATTATTAAATAACTAGCTTTTCATTGTACTGATTTTTTCTGTAGTTTTAGTTTTCTGTTTTGCTAATTTCCATTCTAAACTTTATTTTTCCCTTCTGTATGTGTCACTTAGGGTTTTTTTGCTCTTTGATTGCTCCTAATGCCTGCTGAGCACATACCAGGTTTGTAGCCAGGCCCGCCTTGCAAATGGGATGCTTCTATTATTGAGACAGGTTATAATTTTCATTCTTGTAACCATGACCACGCATCTCACAAATCCAATAAGGTAGATGGATAAGGAAGGTGAATTAGAAAAAAAGATAAATTGTATCTATAAAATAAGTCCAAATTTGCACAACTAATTATTTGCAAAAACCAACCTCTTCAGAGGGGATGCCTTTTGATAGACAATCACAAGGTCAAAAATATTCCCTCTTTCTTGGCCCAATCTTAAGAAATTCATTCATGTAATACGTTTCCAGGCCTGTGATTAGCCAGTATACAATTGTATGATCATATTAGCTGTTAAAATATTAAAATATGTGTGGAAAAGTTTGTGAAGAAAAATATTTACTTTTTGAAACCGTGTTATTACCTAGAAGCAGAGCCAGAGGGAATGCAGGTGGTTTTGGCAACCATTAAGCAGGCCAAGAAAGGGTGGAGCATTTTTGTATGGGAATGGGGAAGAGGTGAAAGGTGTTGCTGCTCTAGAGGGGCCTAGAGTAGTCAGCGCCAAATATCCCCTTGGAACCGTACACTTACCATACGGGAGTTTTGTTGAAGATACTGACATCAATTCAGCCTTCCCTGTCACTTCATCTGCTGCATTCACCAACTCTAGTCAATATTTTAACAGCTAATATTATTACAAACTAGAGTAGAGATTTTTCCAGTTGATAAGAATAATTTTTCCAACTATATACACAGTAAGTAACTACAAGGTAAACTCTGTGTATTACTGAATCTATCATAACACAGACTCAAGTCATTTATCATCTAATGCTGCCATGAGCTCCAATGGACCATATTGGCATCTGAGGCATCTCAGGTCCTCAGAATTAATATTAGCACATGGAATTCAGAATTTCGGATAAATCTACCCAGATTTTACTTTATTATAGATAAATTCAATTAATTTAGATGCATCCTTTTCTATCTTCTCTCTAGTAAGTTCAAAATTCATTCATATAATAAAATCTATAGTCGATTATGTTTATAAAATGTGAAAATATAAGTCTTTCCAATTTTTCAGTATCTTTTTTCCCTTTCAGAGTCTACTTCGCAGTTGTTTACTTGGAGCACAGGGATGCTGACTCTGTGGAACTGGAGACAATGTGATATGATGGGAATAAGGCAATAAACTAATTTATTTAGCTTTTCAAAGAAATGCCCAAATGATGCTGTAATAGGGTCCTCAAGCAAAGCAAGAAACCATTTCAACAAGCAATTTTAGAGGGGATGTTCTTCAGGCAAAGAAAAGTTTATGGAAGCTGTGGATTTGATGTGCTCATATATGACTGCCTTAATATATTCCCATTTAAAATCTCTGGTTGCTACTTGTTCCAGAACAGTGACCAAACTTTCACATAAGAAATTTCCTGATGAAGGCTTGTAATTTGGCAAACTGCAAACTCAAATTACTTATTTGAAATTTGAATTCAAATGATTATGCCATAAAGATAGAAATGTTTGATTATAGCCTAGAATGTTTCCAGTCTATGCCTCAAGTCAAAAACATAGGCATTTGATCTTTTTATTATCTTTATTTGTTCTTTCCAGTTAGAAGCAATATATGCCTTCCCATAGTTTTGGAATTACACATGTTGTTCATACTAACCCAGAATATAAACTATTCTCCCCTAAGATATTAACTTTTAGAGGCCTGTTAATTTATAATTTCAGAAACAGTAATTTACTTTATAATTTTTTTATTTCCGTGGTTTACTTGCTTTTCTTTCTTTAATGTAAATTTTTAGTTTTTAGTTTTTTGTTTTTTACTTCTTTCTGTTCCAAGTAAGCCATGCAGCCAATTCCAGATTTCAATTATTTCTCTGAAATGTTAGTTTTCAGCTCTTCTGGTGCAAAAATTTATAGGTTTCTTTGTTGTGAACAATAGATACTATCAGTTAAACCCAAACCAAATTTATATATTGAATCAAAAAGGAAATTACTTAGAGTAACAGAAAATGACACAAGATTTGTTCATTTCCCTCTTTGAGAATGGCAAGCTTGGGACACTGTTTTTGGTGTAGTCACTAGCAGATGTTTGTCACTGTGTCACAGGGACTCACAATTGCTGCAGCCTTTTTATACATCCTAGAACTTAGTTTTACACCTATTTGATACTTCCTGCTGATTCAAATAGTTAAGCAGAATCATTTCAATTTGAATGTACGATTAGTTCATATGATCATGGCAGAATATCTGATACACTTTAGCCTCTATATAGTTTGGGTTCTCCTTTCTACATATCTTGGTATTCCAAACAGGATGTTAAACTCTGTCCAGACAAGAGCATAATAAATGTGTAATACATGAATATATACTTCAGGTTACATTTGCCAATTCATATCATTTTCTGTACCAGTGTGACATCAAGGGTGTCTTATGATGTCCAAAGATCATCACAGGCATAGTGTGAAAGAAATAAGCATGTCTGCAATTTATCTTCCTTATCCAACCAATGATTGTGAATAAATGTCAAGGTAGCTCTCCTTTCAAAAGCTAATATTGATGTTATATCTTTATGATGTCCTCATTTCAAACACAGACTACTACTTCAGGAATGCTTCATGTGTCCCAAACCCCTACCTCTATTCGGATTAGCTGATAATCTTGAAAATTTTGAGACTTTTTTAGGTATTTTCCTAAAGTCTGCAGAGTTAGGCTATTTAATTTTTTTCCCAAATAATACTTCTAATTTTACCATGATCTGGCTGTTTCCATATTTATTTTATTGTCTCCATTAGAACAAAGAGAAAGAGTTGTGGTTAAAGATAACCATGGGCTATAAGAGGAAGAGTGAGAGAAGGGCATCAAAAATTATTTCCAATTGGGTAGTTTTCATGTTTTAGAATGAATAATTGACTTATGTTTCTTAAATTCTGTCAAATGGTTTTAATAAAATAACTAATGGTCATTGTGAAGGTATTTTTAGAATGTCAAACTGGAAGGCTCTGAATATCTCATTTTAAACAATAGCTTAATAAGTGAGTCAAATCTTTTCAAAATGGTTTAAGCTTTTAATGATATGATTGTTAATCTGCTGTAATAATCAGACATCTTTAACATCCATTGTTATATGCTGCATCTATTTAGTCATTTCATTCTTCTTGGCATTAATAAGCATGGCTGAATGTAAAAAATCCTTAAAATTAAATGTTATCTGGATTTCTAGTATTAATATGCCATAATTTCCCTAATCCATCTGGAGAGTTTTTAATTTCTTTTTGACAGTTATTACTTATTATGCCAACCAAACATCCAAAAGAGGAAAATATCTTCATATGACATCACTGATGGTAAATATTATCTGTTCAGTCTTAATTCTTCTCTAGATACCATTCGCAACTTTTGTGCAATAGGACGTCCCCATACAAATCTCAACTTGAAATGTATCTCCCAGAATTCCCATGTGTTCTGCGGGGGACCCAGGGGAAGGTAATTGAATCCCGGCAGCTGATCTTTCTCATGTTATTCTTGTAATAGTGAATAAGTCTCAGGTTATCTGTTGGGTTTATCAGGGGTTTCTGCTTTTAGTTCCTCCTCATTTTTTCTCTTGGTGATGACATATACAAATTGCTTTTCACCTCTTGCCATGATTCTGAGGCCTCCCGAGCAATGTGGAACTTTAAGTCCAACTAAATCTCTTTTTCTTCCCAGTCTTGAGTAAGTTTTTATCAGCATCATGAAAACAGACTAATATAGTAAATTCGTACTAGCAGAGTGAGTTATTGCTGAAAAGATACCCAAAAATGTGGAAGTGACTTTGGAACTTGGTAACAGGCAGAGGTTGGAACAGTTTGGAGGGCTCATAAGAAGAGAAGAAAATATGGGAAAGGTTGGAACTTCCTAAAGATTTATTGGATGGCTTTGCCCCAAATGCTGATAGTGATATGAACAATAAGGTCCAGGCTGAGCTGGTCTCAGATGGAGATAAGGAACTTGTTGGAAATTGGAGTAAAGGTGTCTCTTGTTATGTTTTAGCAAAGACACTGGTGGCATTTTGTCTCTGCCCTAAAGATGTGTGAAACTTTGAACTTAAGGAAGATGATTTAGGGTTTCCAGCAGAAGGCATTTCTAAGCAGCAAAACATTCAAGAGGTAACTTGGGTACTGTTAAAGGCATTCAGTTTTATAAGGGAAGCAGAGAATAAGTCTGGGAAATTTTCAGTCTGACTACGCAACAGAAAATAAAAACCCATTTTCTGGGGAGAAATTCAAGCCAGCTTCAGAAATTCACATTCAGTAGCAAGGAGCCAAATGTTAATTCCAAAGACAATGGGTAAAACTGGAAAAGAATAGAGAATATTGTTGTTGTCTATACTGAAAGTTGTAGGTAGTACATTTCACAGAAAATTAGTCCTCAGAATTAAATTTAAGGCATACTTCTTACTCCCTTGAAATTGGTGTGTGTGCCAAAACTAATAAAGCCACACAATTTTCTAAGTAAGAATTATCTCTTTTTGGCACCATATAACCCTGGTGACATTACAAATGTCACAACTACTGGGTCAGGGTTCCTGTACTGGTAACAATGAGTGGAAAATCTTTAACAGTATTTCTATTTCATTTGGTTAAATAGAAATCTGCACTCTTATTTACTATTTTTAGACAGTCTATAAAATGCCTATCATAGAGTTTTTCTTGTTCCATTGTTTTGTTTCTTCTCCATTACAGAGAATTTCTTATAACTTTATATTTGAAAAAAAGACAGTAATTTGCTATTGTAAATTAACATACTGAAATAAAATATTTTAATGTAGTTGAATATTAGAGTATTAGTCCTGCTACTCTTTTATTGAAATCAGGATAAAATCAACAGTGGCCAGTGAAAGTAAATGGACTACGAATTCTAAGGATCATTTGACTCAAATATCTTTCCATAACATACCTTGTGAAAGATGTGGAATGTGAGAAGGGTAATGTCTTGTTCCAGGTGCCCAGAGAAATAACTCAGACAGCCATTATGTGGAATTATGCTTTAGGGTCCAATACAAATGTTGTGCAAAACAGACTTACATCCTCTATTTGCTGCTGCCTATATGTTTGATCTGGAGAAAAACTTTATGATACATCAAAGTATACATGTCTCAAAGGGCGACTTTGACTTTCTACTAACTAGTTCTTCAAGATTATATTATATATGTCAGTCTAGCTTTTTCATTTTTCTTCAATTTCTTAAAATTTTCATGTGAAATAACCTGTTATATTTAGCTTAAAAATGTGTCTAATTAATATAAGCCAAAGAATTAATTATATAATATATATATAAAGATCTTTGATATGTTACTTCAAGATCTTGTACATGTTTTTTCCTTTCCTAAACTTACAGGACTATATCTCTGTAGACCATTTTCTTACTGCTAAAATCAAGACAAAACAAAGCAAAAATCATTATGCTTTTCATAGTATCAGAGGGAAAAATACTGTTTCATACTTCTTTTCATAGTACTTCTTTGAATAAAGCTTATACATCTAAGTAAAGCAATTTCTAAGGTGGATCTGGAATAGGCTTCAATTGGTACTTAGTAGGGAAAAAACAAGGCTGTCAGTCTGACACCCTAACTTCTTAGATCTTTCCTGATGACCAAGTCACCTTTGAACTGCCAACACCCACATCTCTGTGTATGAGAGTTTTTTCCTCTTTAACTAAGGGAAAGCTATGCTGCCCCACTAAGTGTACATGTGACAAGTCCAGCATGCCAGAGAATGAACTGTCCCCCATGAACATTTCTGCAATGGTTGGAATGTGTCTTCCTAAATTTCATGTGTTGAAAACTTCATCTCCATTGTAACAGTATTAAGAGGTGGATATGTTATGAGCACTCTGCCCTCAAGAATAGATTAATGCTATTATTGCAGAGGTGGGTTAGTTAACAAAGGATTGGGTTCCTAATAAAAAGAATGAATTGGGCTAGATTTCCTGTTTCTCATGCTCTTTCCACTATAGAATGACCCTCAACAGATGCTGGTGGCATGCTCTTGGACTTCCTAGCCTCTAGTACCATGAGCTAAACAAGTTTCTCTTCATTATAAATTAACTATTCTTAGGCATTCTGTTATAACAACAGAAAATGGGCTAAAACAATTTTGCAACCAATAAACCACCACATTTGGTGTGTAATTATTCCAACTCTTTCACCCTACAGATGGATTTTTTTCTGAAGTGTGTTTATGCATGACTTCCCAGAGCTCTCCAACAGTATTGCTCTGTAGTCATCCACTATGGTAAACTGTTTTCTATTTGGAGATTTGCTGTCTCTTTTTGCCTCTGTATTTCACTTCCACCATTTCCCAGCATACTACTTGCATCAATACTGGTCTCAAGACTTAATTAATGAAGATAGTATTAGATGATCAAGCATAATATACATGTATTGTAGGAAACTAAATAGTAAATACATTGTCATGGAAGGTTAGTCACTCTACAGGTCCACCCTATTGTAGACATTTGGAACATGGGACCAAATGGCAACAATTCTCAGAATGCTAGATTTGGGAATAAGACAAACTATAATCTATATTTTTATGTAAAATTGCTTGTTTACTTTAAATATTGGTGACTAATGAGATCATATTTAAATCTACAGGTGATCAAAAATATATCAAATGAAATGGTTAATTTAAAAAAAAAAACGTATTTTTTTCAAATGGTCCTCTAGCTCTCTTTGGTCTATCATGTCTAATTATAGACATCTTGCTTGCTGTAAACCACCTGTAAAGCTAGAATCCATTAAAGTAAACTGATAAATTGGTTATAGCAATATTATCAATTGCTGTATATTCTCTTTCCCAGATTCAAAAAAGCACAAAAAAATCTGCTATTTTCTTAGTGGTAGATATCCCAAAGTACATTAGCTTACTAGCTTCTCCTTTGCTTTAGAAAGAATATCCTGGCATATTCCAGATCGTTGGCCCTTTATTGACTTCATCAATGAGATTGCTTTCTGAATATAAGTACATTTATCTTCTATCCTCTGATAAACATATATCACACAGTTCACCAGATCTCGTTAACAGGAGGTAATTAATATCATGGAACAGTGTAACATTCTGGAGAATGTTATTATAGTCAACTTGCTGCATATTATGATAGACAGTAGTTTCATCTATCGGGTTTATCCAAATAAAACTGAATAACAAAATCCAGTAACATAAACTGACAATTATGTATTTTTTGCTTATGCATCTGTGAGTCATCTAATATTTGCAATTTCTAGACTGCATGCAGCTTGGCTTGACTATCAAGTGTGAAATGAGTTCCAGATTGCTCTGTGTGTCTAATTCTTCCAAGCCAGTGGGATACCTAAGACATGTTACTTCACGGGAATAGCAGAAGTCCAAAGAGCCAAATCCAACTGTGCAAACACATTCAAGTCTCACTTCACACTTCAATTACTAATATTTTATCTCCAAAACATGTCACATGCCAAGGCTAGTTATCAAAGGGAAAGGAAAGGAAGTATTTTGTTTTTATAGATGTGAGACATAAAGACAGAATAATTGCTGAACAACAATCCAGTTTATCAGACTTCATTCTGAACTATCCATGATAGTTCATGGATATATTAATATCCATGTTCTTCATGCATGCAGAATATACTTAGTAACTTTAAAAGTCTCCTAAAATTCTCATCCATTTATGGCCACAAAATACTCAAGGTTCAGTATATTGTGACTGACACTAAGTTCAGTTGAGACTCCCTTTGTTATAGAGAACTATGAAATAAAAACACATTATCTCTCTTCCATATATCAAAAAATGACAAACAGAAAGCTATTAACCACAATAAATGCTCTTATTTGCAAAAGAGAAGAAGATGAAGAAAACAGCAGTTACTGATCTATAGTAAAGGGTATTTATTTACATTAGAAGATAAAAGTGTCTCTCTCTCTCTCTCTCTGCCATGATTCAATTACCTTCCCCTGGGTCCCCCCTGCAGAACATATGGGAATTCTGGGAGATACATTTCAAGTTGAGATTTGTATGGGGACACAGACAAACCATATTAGATGGGATTCTATGTACCTTACTAGAATACTATGTACCTTAACGAAATACACAGCTTATTCTATATATTTCCTATAGGTATCTTATCCTGTAAGAGGACTGTTAAACAGGAAATTTATATTATTTTTACCATGCATCGGCCTAATAGTCACATGAAATAAATGTAAGAGATTTACTTTTTCTCCGTAACATGGCATATAGCAGAATAATAAAATATACCAAAATTGGAAATGAACGAAACAGAAGAGCAAACTGAAGAGTCATTTTAAACACAGACAGTCCTCAAAAGTTAGTTGTTCACAGAGTATTAATTCAAAATCAGAGTGAACTAAAAGCCACATATCACGATAGTAATAGATTGGAGTCAGGCAAAATGACAGATTTTAGAGAAATAATACATCTAGAGATAGTATACCTCAAGTTAGAGAGGAGCCCTACCTCACAAATGCAGGTTTTTAGAGCCAGACTCAGTGATTAATGTCCCAGGGAAGACTACTTTATAGGTTTATCCATTTAGAGATGCTGAAAATTACCAAGAAAACTTTTTAAAAGATGAGGAAATATTTAAATGTATACTTAAAGATAAAAGAAGAAAATGATGACTGTGTATTTCATATTTACAGAAGATGAGAATAGAAATATTACAGTACTGTATAAAGACACACAGAGTGAGGGGCAGATAAAGTAAATGACTATAAACTTACAGCTACTAAGAATAATATAAGTCAAATTTCCTAACTTCTTCTCTAGTGTTTTTTTTTTTTTTTCTGTTGCTCAGGGTTTGTTTTAGGCAAATAAAACATTTCTGATTTTAGCACTGTTTAAGAAACACAGGTTTATGCAGCATATTTTAAAAAGTGATCAGCTCTATTTCTACGGCTATGAATAAGATAATACATTTTATCAATTAATACAACTGACAGCAAGATTAGTGTACATCAGCATTTTTAAAAACACATTTTTCCTCCACATCAGGTTTTCTTTTTTTTTTTAATCTGATAAATTACTCCAATTGTAAAAGTCACTTCCTTGGTACATACAATATTATTTGCACATTATCCCTTTACCATATCAAGCATATTAAAGGATAAAACGTCTCTTTTGTACTTTCCATATTTTCATAAACCTTCTACATATTATGTGTATTATAATATAATATAATACAAACAACACATACATTATATTATATTATATTGCTGAGCAGAGTTCAGGCTTCACCAATGTGGGCTGGCATTATCCAATCCCTAGGGCTCAAACAATGAAAAAAAGCCAGAAACACAAATTATTTCTCATTCTTCTTGACCTGGGACATTCATTTTCTACCCTCAGACACTGGAGCTCTTGGTTCTCAGGTCTTCAAATTCTGGGACTAATACCAGCAAACCCTTTTGATTGGGATAGGTCATGAAACCTCTTGGCTTATATAATAATGTGAATTTTTTCACATTGAATTTTCATAGTGAATACCCACACACACACAAACACACACACATATGTATTCGTATATGTATACAAACCACACATCTCAACCAACACTTCAAAAGTTGAATGAACTGGGCTACAAAGTTTTGCCTCATCTGCCACATTCACCTGAACTCTCACCAACCAACCGACAGCTACTTCTTCAAGCACCTCCACTTTTTGCTGGGATAACACTTCCGTGATCATCAAGATGCAGAAAATGCTTTACAAGAGTTTGTTGAATTCTAAAGCATGAATTTTTACACTATAGGAATAAACAAACATTTCTTGTTGGCAAAAACATGTTGATTGTAATAGTTTCTATTTTGATTAACAAAGACGTATTTGATCCTAGTTATAATGATGGAAAATTCACAGAGCAAAACTGCAATTACTTTTGCATCAACCTATTTGAAGAATGATAATATTCTAAATGCTCCGTGAAGCACAAACTAACAGTTAAGAGAGACCAGGGGATTAAAATTTAAGCGTATTTCACATTAAAATCTTGTTTTTCTACTGTACCCAATGTTTATGGCCAATATTCCAATTACTTGTTCTCTTAATCATTTCCATTTGTCAAATAAAATGAATTTGGGGACTGTGGTTTCTTCAAATTCATCAAAAAGGAAATTAAATTCTATCAATGATAAGTTTATATTATAAAGAATTTTAATCTTTACATATTGTGTTGCAACTGACAAAAATTTTCACCAGAAAATTATATTCTTATTTGTGACAATTTTACGTTTTATAAACCACTCAGTGTAAAAGAGAATTATTCCTTTACTCAATGTAAGCAATTTTCAGCTTAATTCTAAAACTGGTGACTTAATTCTTGTCAGCATCTTTTTGCCTGTGCTCCTTTCTCCCTTATCATGCAATTCCAATAAACTTTATTATAGATTATCTTGATTGGAAAAACAGATAGACTGTGAATTCTTACTGTTTTTTTAATTTAAAAAATTAAGGTTAATTGGTTTCAGAAATAATCAGTATATTTTAGGCAACTGGTTAAAATTCAAAATTTTTCATTTGAAAACTAAGTTGTTCTATGCTAAGTTTCTACAGATTCTGGAGGTAGATGGTATGTACTTCTCTCTTTCCAGGCTCCCAGAAAAATAATGCCATTGCTGTTTTCCCCTCTTAGTGAATTATTACAATATCAATAGGCAAACAGTTTAGTCTATTGGGTTTCATCAAATCTGCTGATTTATGAACAATATTCTACATTTTCTAAGGTGTTGGAAATGTATTTTTCTAAAATTGTGTTCTCAGTTATAATTAAATATAAGAGTGGCCTTCAAATGAGAAAAACAGATAAGTCACGAAGCTTTGCCTGGTACTTGCTGCCTAGGTAAAATAAGACAACCCAATTTTCAACAATTCTTTCAAAAGCTCATTTTGCTCTCTGCAACAATTCTCACTGGGCTCTTCTTCAGAAGTGATACAGTCTTTGAAAACTGTTCAGTAATGAATGAGAGCTCATGATGACAAATTTCTCTCTCTTACATTTACTCTATATTGTATCTGAATTCAGAAGATTCCTATCATTCCTATGTTCTGTTTTCAAAGCAAAACTTTACTCCTAACAAATACGCATTAGACAGAAAAATAAATAATCCTCCTATGGTTTTAATGTAACAAACTATACTAAATTTATGCTTCAGTGTGTGTGTGTGCGTGTGTTTAGCACTGAATGTGTTAACATTGGGCGCAAGGCACCACAGTAGAATTGGGAGTGAAGAGAGTATAAGCTTCTTCAGCACTGGCAAACAGGTGGAGAAATTGATTGGAAAGCCTTACTGACACTTTGAGAGGGTGTAATTCTTTAGCTTGTTGTAGGAACAGCTTGGGAGTGTATACTAAAATTTTAAACCAGCATTCTATAGTATCTTATTTTACATAAATATTCTCAGTCTACATTAAGATCTTTGTACATTTATCCTTGTAGTAGCAGCATTTGTAATCATAATAAAAGTATTATAAATAACATGAATGTCCTTCAGAAGTGTCACGATCAAAGAAATTGTGTGAACTAAATGCTCTAGAATACTAAGAAGCCATTAAAAAGTCAATAAGATATCTCTGTACTGATATGGATAAATTAGTAGCATGTTCACTGTTAATGAGATACAGATTGTTTTGTATTTATTTAATAAATATATATAGTGCATAGTAAGTGCTTTAGTTTAGATATGGTTTAGATATTTGTCTCCATTAAAATATCATGTTGAAATTCAGTTCCTAGTGTGGCAGTGTTAGAAGGTGGGACTTAATGGGAGGTGTTTGGGTCATGAGGCAGATCTCTCACAACTGTCGTGGTGCCATTCTCTAGGGAGTAAGTGAATTCTCAATTATCCTGTGACATCGGGTTGTTTAAAAGAGCCTGGTACTTCTTCTTTTTTTCTTGCTTCTCTCTCACTGTGTGTTCTATACAAACCAGCTGCCCTTCACCTCTGCCACGAGTGGGAGTGGAAGCTCCCTGAATCACACACCAGAAGCAGATGTAGCTTCTTGTACAACCTGCAGAACCGTAAGCCAAATAAACTTATTTTCTTTTAAAATTACCCAGTCTCAGGTATTACCTTATTGCTTTCTAGATCAACACAAATAGACTAAGACACTAAGCATCAGATACTCTTCTGAGTGTGTTACAAATTCAGTAGATGTTTGTTTCTTAACGGCCTTATGAACTGAGACCCCATTTTCAAAAAGAAGAGACTGAGGTATAGAGGTGAAGTCATTTGTCCAACACCACACTACTAAGAAGCAGGAAATAGATTGAAAGCCAGGCTGACCCTCTCCAGAATTTATCTTTTTAACAACTTGTGCTAAATATCAGAATAAAATGCTGAACGATTTCCTTTTGGTGAAAACATGACTATTTGTGTATATGTATTTATATGGATGCAATACATTTAAAAATGTAGCTTAGACACCAAACTGTAAATAAATTTTACCTCTAAAAAGGGCAAATTAATTGAGAAATTAAAAACAAAAAAGAATTTGGCTTTTAACTTCCGCATTGTGTTAATTTTTAAAACTACTCTTAACAACACATAGTACTTGCTGTGGTTATTATTCAATGATTATTTTTAGTGGTACAAACATTAATCCTTTCCCAGAAGACTATTAACATGCATCAGGTCATTACTTCAAGTTCTGCAAAATATTTTCTTGCTTTGCAGAAGGTCAAAGAAAGGCAGAGCACTGAGATGCTAGACTTGGCCACATAGTTTCTTACTGGCTCAGGAAAGAAAAACAGGGTATTGTTTCTATGGTTATAAAGATCTCTCATAGAAAATTGTTGAAATGAGAAGGGCAAAACATTTACTATTTAGATTTTTTTCCAATTTCAGAATATTTCAAAAGAGTACATAGACTTAAGTGCCAAGTTTTCATTGAGATTAAAAATCTCCATGACTTCAAATGTGTCTGAGATAAATAACTTGCTACTATTAGTCTTTTTCATTCTTACAGACAGATATGATGTGACTTTCAAATAATTAAAAATGAATCTCTCCAGAACTTTACATTAAAATGACTTCCTGAAAAGGTGGCTAAGATTAGTCAGAAATCCATCTTCACCGTCTTCATAAATAAAAGGCTGAATAAGACACTTTTTTGTACTAATTTAGATTCTATCTCAATGATTTTATTTATAAACAAAATGTCGTTATAATTTTACTTCATTAATTATTAATAGATGATTTGTGGTTGAACATGAAAGTTTATATGTTGCTATTCTTCAAATGAGTACTACAAACTTAGCAAATAAAAATGCTGATGTCCAGTAAAATTTATAGTGCACATAAACAGATATTTTTGTTAATATAATTATTCCCATGCAATATCTGATACAAAGTTCTAATAAAATTATTGTTTATCTAAACTTCAAATTTCACTGACTGTTGTATATTTGTGTGGGATTTTATAAAATTTAAATTTATATATATATATATCTTGAAAATTTCTACATTCTATCTTTGTATTTCTTGTTGTAGAATATTCTATGCGAAATCAAATGTAGTCATATTCAGATATATACACATATATAGATACATCTTTCATGTATCTTGCATGTACACAGATATGTAGATCTATGAAATTTGTCATTCTATCTGGAATTGAGAGAAGCAGCAATATGACATTACCCAAGACATGCACTGAGAAGTTAGACCATGGTCTCCTATACTGCAGTTTACAACCAGACTTGACTGATCTTTACATGTAGAGATAAACTGTATCAGATGATTCAGATTGCTTTTACTCTCCATTCATATTTCAGTTAATTAAAGCTATGCCAAATCTAATAACTTAGAATAATTTCCAGTCCAGAGGGATGTTCAAGTACACATTGATTTTAAAGCAAATACTGAAATATCATGAACTCTTTAAGTATGGTTTTATCCAGATGATCCCAGATGACATTTTGTACAATATTTTAGAGCCTTCCAAGTGCTAAGAATTTTAGTTATCTATGTAAAAGTTGTGCTACTTTTATTTTAAACAAAAACTTCAAGGCTTACATTGTCAAATCAAAATTCTAAATGACATAGAAATAAAATTTACAGTGTGATCACTGATAATTTCATACACTTTGTAGTTTTGCATCAAATTTTTGATAACAATAACAATAAAAAATAAAATATCAAGTGGTTCACAGTCTTATAATGTATTACTGAGTTAATATAAAAGAAAATAGGAAGTTGATTAATATAAAAGGAAATAGGAAGTTCTTTACTCAACTACACGAGAACATGTTCTTTTTTTTTATTATTGTACTTTAGGTTCTGGGGTATATGGGTAGATCATGCAGGATTGTTGCATAGGTACATACATGGCAAGGTGGTTTGCTGCCTCCATCCCCCCATCACTTAAATTTGGCATTTCTTCCCATTTTATCCCTCCCCAACCTCCTCACCCCCCGCTGTACCTCCCCTAGTTCCCCCAACAGACTCCAGTGTGTGAGGCTCCCCTCCCTGTGTCCGTGTGTTTTTATTGTTCAATACCCACCTATGAGTGAATACATGCTGGTGTTTGATTTTCTGTTCTTGTGTCAGTTTGCTGAGAATGATGGTTTCCAGATTTATCCATGTCCCTACAAAGGACACGAACTCATCATTTTCTATGGCTGCATAGTATTCCATGGCATATATGTGCCACGTTTTCCCTGTCCAGTCTAACATCAATGGGTATTTGGGTTGGTTCCAGGTCTTTGCTACTGTAAACACTGCAGCAATGAACATACGTGTGTACGTGTCTTTATAATAGAATGATTTATAATCCTTTGGGTATATACCCAGTAATGGAATTGCTGAGTCAAATGGAATTTCTATTTCTAGATCCTTGAGGAATTGCCCCACTGTGTTCCACAATAGTCGAACTAATTCACACTCCCACCAACAGTGTACAAGTATTCCTATTTCTCCACTTCCTCTCCAGCATCTGTTGTCTCTGGATTTTTTTAATGACTACCATTCTAACTGGTATAAGATGGTATCTCAATGTGGTTTTGATTTGTATTTCTCTAATGATCAGTGATGATGAGCATTTTTTCAGATGGATTCATATGGATTTTTGGCCTCATATATGTCTTCTTTTGAAAAGTGTCTGTTCATATCCTTTGCCCACTTTTCAATGGGTTTGTTTGTTTCTCGTAAATCTGTTTTAGTTCTTTGTAGATTTGAATATTAGCCCTTTGTCAGATGGGTAGATTGCGAAAATTTTTTCCCATTCTGTTGGTTGCTGGTTCACTCTAATGATTGTTTCCTTTGCTGTGCAGAAGCTCTGGAGTTTAATTAGATCCCATTTGTCTATTTTGACTTTTGCTGCCAGTGCTTTTGGTGTTTTAGCCATGAAGTCCTTGCTTATGCCTATGTCCTGAATGGTTTTGCCTAGGTTTTGTTCTAGGGTTTTTATGGTGTTAGGTCTTATGTTTAAGTCTTTAATTCATCTGGAGTTAATTTTAGTGTAAGGTATCAGTAAGGGGTCCAATTTCTGCTTCATGCACATGGCTAGCCAGTTTTCCCAACACCATTTATTAAACAGGGAATCCTTTCCCCATTGCTTGTTTTTGTCAGGTTTGTCAAAGATCAAATGGTTGTAGATGAGTGGCATTGCCTCCGAGGCGTCTGTTCTGTTCCATTGGTCTATAGCTCTGTTTTTGTATCAGTATTAGTACCATGCTGTTTGATTACTGTAGCCTTGTAGTATAGTTTAAAGTCAGGTAGTGTGATGCCTCCAGCTTTGTTCTTTTTGCTTAGGATTGTCTTATCTACGTGGGCTATTTTTTGGTTCCATATGAAGTTTAAGGTGGCTTTTTCCAGTTCTGTGAAGAAGGTCATTGGTAGCTTGATGGGGATAACTTGGAATGTGTAAATTAATTTGGGCAGTATGGCCATTTTCACGATATTGATTCTTCCTAACCATGAGCATGGAATGTTTTTCCATCTGTTTGTGTCCTCTGTGATTTCCTTGAGCAGTGGTTTGTAGTTCTCTTGAAGAGGTCCTTTACATCCTTTGTTACTTATATTCCTAGGAATTTTATTCTCTTTGTAGCAATTATGAATGGGAGTTCACTCTTGATTTGGCTCTCTGTTAGTCTGTTATTGGTGTATAGGAATGCTTGTGATTTCTGCACATTGATTTTTTATCTGAGACTTTGCTGAAGTTGCTTATCAGTTTCAGGAGCTTTTAGGCTGAGACTATGGGGTCTTCTAAATATACAATCATGTCATCTGCAAATAGAGACTATTTGACTTCCTGTTTTCCTAATCGAGTATCCTTTATTTCTTTTTCTTGACTGATTGCTCTGGCTAGAACTTCCAATACTATACTGAGTAGGAGTGGTGAAGAAGGCATCCTTGTCTTAAATCCTCCATTCCTCACTCACATTCCTTTGGAAGAGCAGCCCCTTGTTCATCTAGATACAGAAAATGCTAAAATGAATTTATCTATATGAGGATATTGTAATGATTTTATTGTCAAAAGTAGCAGATAATGGCTGTCCTGTATGAAGGCATAACTTCAACTAGTCTCTTTCAAACCTTTCCTTATATTTTTTTGGAAGACAAATTTTCAACTCTGTTTTGGTATACAGCTAACAGATTTACACACACAAAAAAACTCAATTTGTATATTCAGTTTTATAATTGAATATAGAAAATAACATATTCTGAAGCTAAAAATTACATCAGCACTTTCCTGAAGCATTACTATGGCTGAAATAAACACTGGTTACACACAATAAAAAACCTATGATCTTCTCAAAATTAACTCAAAATAAATCACAGGCCTAAATATAAAATGCAGAACAATAAAACTCTTAGAAGACAATAGGAGACAATCCAGGTGACTTTGAGTTTTGTGATAATATTTTAGATACAACCACCAAAGGCATGATTCACAAAAGAAAAGACTGATAAGTTGGACTTTATTAAAATAAAAAATTACTGCTGTACAAAATACATCTTCAAGAGAATAAAAAGATAAGCCATAGACTTAGGGGAAGCGTTTTTTAAAACATATTTCATAATGGTCATTTATGTAAAATATGCAAAATCTCTGAAAGCTCAACAATAAGAAAATAAACCATGGGCCAAAGACTTTGACACATCACCAAAGGAGATACACACATGACAAATAAGAATATTAAAATTGAACATCATGTATCATTAGAGAAATAAAAATTAAAACAACCACGAGGTATGACTACTCATCTTTGGGAATGATCAAAATTCAAAACACTGACACCACCAAATGCTGGCAAAGATATCCAGAAACTCTCATTCATTGATGGTTAGGGTTCAAAATTGTATGGCCATGTGGGAGGACAGTTTGGCAGTTTCTCACAAAACTAACCACAGGATTATCAAGTAATCTCGCAATGGTATTCTTTGCTATTTACCCAAAGTTGTTGAAAACTTATGTCAACACAAAAAACTGCACACAGATTATTATAACAACTTTATTCATAATCACCAAAAGTCAGAAACATCCAAGATGTCCTTCAGTAAGGGAACTGATAAATAAACTCTGTACATCTGAACAATATGATATTATTCAATATTAAAAAGAAATGAGCTTTCAAGCCATGAAAAGACATGGAAGATACTTAAATTTAAATTGCCAAGTGAAAGAGGCCAGTCTGCAAAGCCATACACACTGTGTTATTAGAACGACATGACACCTTGGAAAAGGCAAAACTGTGGAGACAAGAAAATAAATCAGTTTTTTCCAGTGGCTAGAAGAGAGGAATAAATGAATAACTGGAACACAGAAAATGTTTAGGGTAGTGAAACTACTATGTATGAAACGATAATGATAGACTCATGTGTACAAATCTATAGGATGTATAATACTGAGAATGAGCCCTAAGGTAAACTTTGGACTTTGGGTGATAATAACGTGTTAGTGTAAGTTCATCAATTGTAATAAATGTTTCTCTCTGGAGGGAATGTTGATAATAGGGAAGGCTTATGTGTGTGGAGGTAAAAATTATTTTACCTTCTGCTCAATATTGCTGTGAACCTAAACTACTCTAAAAAAACAAAAATGAAGGCCGTTAAAAAAAAAATCTTCCAGGATAAAACTTATGCTTTTTTTTCTAAAGAGCAGAAATCTGGGGCCTTTAATGACAGGTCAAAATCTCTAGAACAACCTTGATTTTATCCCTCCCTCCCTCCCTCCCTCCCTTTTTCCTTGAAAAAACATTATGTCTGGGAATTGGTGCTGTCTCTCTGGCCACCTCAGTTGGTATGTGGGTATGATGTTCTATCCAAACATTTCTCTTTCAGGAGATTTATTTTTAGTATCATTTTAGAATGTCAACCCTAATCAGATCTCACTTAAATGACATCAGAGATTTTCTGCATTCCAAATACATGCCAGGCAATAAAATTTTGAATATACTCTTCATCTGTTGTTATCAGAAAGAAAGAAAAGATTGGTAACAACACAGGATATTACCTAAATACCGTGTGGACCATTCACTCTTTTAGGTTTTCAATAAGCCTTTGGATTAATCTAGATCATCACATGTACCTGTCCTCGAGTATATTATTTTGGATGCTCTTGCTAAGTCACCCTTTAGTATTTAGTCAGCATTCTATAATAAGGAATATTTTTAACAAAATTGGATTATAGACTTAAAATAATTAACAATTTGTTATACTTGTCAACTTTTGGATATACCTGCTGGGTATAATTACATGATAAATATTTGCATGAGAATAACAGAATTCTTTTCTGATTGATGAAAAATAGAAAAACACAACCGTGGCTATGCCTAACCTCACTATAAAAGAAAATAAAGCTACCTCTGTGGCATATATTTGCATTATTCTTTTAAATCGCTTATAAACAACATGATAATATATTAAAGTGAAGTGATATGTCAAATTGTTATTATATAAAAAATCTGTTTCCAATTAAACATAAATACCTTCAGAATTCTCTTCAAAGAATCTATGTCTGTCTTAATGGTGAAATACAGATGTTAATTTTTCTGTAGAAGACAAGATTGAAAATTAAATCACTACTTCTAATGCCATTTTCTTCTTTCTTGATTATATTTTAAAATCTATATTGTTACTAAAATTGTCTTTACAACTGGGATAATTCAAATTGTCTCTTTTTCTTTTGGATTTTACTTTTGAATATCTAAGTGAATCAAGAATCATGACCAAAATGTCAAGAGAACTATTACTTACAGAAGAAACAAGAGTAATAACTGTGGAGAGCTCTTGAGAAAATTAGCTAAAGCATAAAAATAGATTCAAAATATCTTGTCGCTTTATCCATAATGCTAATTTTTAATGCATTTTATTTGGCTAAATGAACGTTTCAACAAAGCGTAAAATCTCAATAACTGAAGGAAAAATAGCTGTTATTACTAATTTTATATATTAGCTCTTTAATTTATACATCAGGATAATTTAACATTTCTAAGATTACTAGCCATGTCTGGATTAGAGATAATAACTACTAGTCCTTAGTTAAACACATTTTATATCTTTCTACTTCTTTTTATCATTCTCTTCTCCTCCCGGGATTTTAATGTGTCTCTTTTCTTTCTTTCTCCTTTATGCTCACCTAAAACCTGCTGTTTAAATTCCAAACATCCTTCAGTTTGTCTTCACACTGAAAAAAGAATTGATTGTTTTCTTAAATTTTCCAGAAATTAAAATTATTTTTAAATTAACATGTTATCTAAAATTATTTGTAGATTCATATAACCTTTGTGAATTTTTTTCATGATGCATAATTTTAAAATATATTTTGCTTTATATATTTTTCATTAAATAGAAAAGTATTTTAAGTACCTGAACTCTGTTTCACAGTCATTTCATATTTTAATATTGTTCCACCTGCCTGCCGAATGACTCCAAATGGCGATGCATTCATAAACAAACTCACCTCTGCTGCTGCACATTTGCTTCTCTTCTGTAATTTTCCTGCTCCAATTTTGCTATCAGCTTGTTCAGAGTAGAATTCTAATCTCAATATACATTTAAAATAAATTAAATGCAAAAAAAATCAAAATACCTGCAGACAGATAAAAGTCTAAATTTGGAAAAGTGGACATTTGGTTTTATTCATGGAAAGTCCTATGTGATTGGTAATATTAAAAACGTCAAAGGAAGGAATGTGTTACCTCAACAGGTCCTAGGATCTAATGGGTAGTCATACCTCTTCAGAAAGTTCAAACAAATTAAGGTAAATTACAACAAACAGACAGAACTTTTGATCATTGTTTATATATTGGACTACAGAGCAGGAACATGATATAACAGGAATTAGAGGTGCATAACCGTCTACTTGACATTTTAGCAATAATTAATCAAATGTCTCTTTTGAAAATAAAAATGGTTGCAAATTTCAAAATGGCACATTGTAACATGATAATTTTTTAGAGCAAGAAATGACGCTTCATTAAAATATGCTTATTAAAACCCTTGTGTAAAAATTCTCAAATCTCAAATCACACTAGCTCATATAAGCCATTTAAAAAATCTAGCAAACACACAAGAAAATTTAAACAAAAATAAAGGAACAGAGGAGAAGAAGGTGGGGCAAGATTGCCAAATAGAAGCCTCTACCAATCATCCTGCCCACAGGAACATAAGTTTATAAACTATCTATACAAAGGTACCTTCACAGGAAACAAAAATCAGGTGAGTGATCACAGTACTTGGAAATGAATGAAGTCTCCCTAAACAAAGTAAGATACATGAATCAAAACTATGTATATCAATATGTATTTATTTTATGTATGTTGGTAAAAACTGGAAATAGAAAGAGGTATAATGCATAAATATATTTTTGCAAGTTATTACACAAGCTTGATTGTGTAATAAGGAATGTTGGTTAAGGAATATCAGGATGTAGTCTTAGTGACTGAGGATAAAGGAAATGAAAAAAATCAAACCATGTATGGATCAAGTCAAACTTATTAATCTGTGACCTAACAACCACCACAATTATCCAGGCTTTCTTTATGTACAGATCAGGAGCCACTCTTTGTGGCAAATTTTTACAGTTCTTTGGAAACTTTATAATTACGTTTTCCTTTTCTGGATGATTTCTAAAATTCTGCCATAAATCTACAAATGTAATCTCCATTAGAAGGTAAATAATGCTATAATAAATCAACACTTAAAATGTCAGAATAATTCAGTTTAATTTATTTCCATTTCTTTCTGGAAAGTTGTTTTAAAAGCAGAATAAGGAGACATAATAAAGACACTAAGTATCACTAGATTGTGATCTGGGCTGTGGCAACTAAATGTATTTACTCTTTCTCTCTTGGTGCCTTTTATATAGGAATTAATTAAATATTTTCTTTATTAATTAGTAAAGTTTAAAAGTTCAAAACAGAGAAAATAAAGACAGTATAACTTTGGACAAATATATTTAATAGTAATTAGAAATGAACATAAGTATGTTAATTCCTTTTTACTCATCAGGATTCACTACAACCTGAGAAAACAACTGTTTCAATGTGAATTATTGCAAACAACTTTTACACATTATTGGGCTGATAATTTTTAATTTAACAAATTATTTGCGTGCTTATAACTTGAACAAACATTATTTCAGTGATTATTTTTAAGATGGTCTCAATCAAGAAAGTGGCATTACAATAATTCCTGTGTGACTTTGAGCCAACTGTCTCATCTTTCAAATGGAAACAATAATATCTATCAAATATACATATATATATATATATATATATTTTTTTTGCTTTGGCAGGGGATGTACTAAACAAGTTGATATTTGCAAACATCTTAGGAAAGTGTCAGGCATGTAATAAATGTTATGTAAGTTTTTCCACTTATGACTATTATGCTTTTGAGCAGAGTAACTGCTTATATGATTCACAATACATTAACCAGGCTAAGCATAAGACACATTGACTCATGAAACCTGCAACTATCTTTCTCTAATTCTATTTCTATTGCTGAATATAATTCCATGCCACTCTGTCATTAAATTTTTTAAACCTATTCATTTTAGAGCTGCTTTCATAATTATTTACAAACTAGCCTCTAACACCAAAATTTATAAGGCCATTGAAATGAATGCTCATAGTCTCAAACTTTTGTTCATTTTCTTTACATTCTTCTGTGGTGTTTGCACACAGTCAATCCATAATTAAACCAGTTGACTAAATATAGTAAAAGTGTTTCAGATGCTGGGTCCATTTCCATTTTTGCCTACATATTTTAAATGATTAAATGAGAAAAATGTTTTATAATAATATTCACTCAATTATTTGATATTGAATAGTATTTTATGCAAAATCAGAAAATTAGTTAATATACAATTGGTATTTATAAAATTATATGAATTCATTAGACCTAATACATATAGATTCTCACGTTATAATACATATATATTCTTTGGTTATTTGGAAACAGAGATAACCAATTCCAAGAAAGAATATGATTACATAATCCACAGTTATGCCACCTAATATTGTACAGTGTTGTTGAAAAAGAAATATATTTCTTGTATTTTCTATTTGTATATGACACAAATGTTTCTATAAACCCATTTGTAATATTGAACAAAATAACTTCATGTTCGGTAATGCTTTAAATAACCATTAACATAACTCAAATAACAATAATGTGTTTTGGATTTGTTTTAAGAGCCATTTCTACTTATGATGCTGTAGAAGCTTGGCACACCTAATGGAGGTGCCTGACTATTTGCTTTAAAATATTGCTCACAACAAAGGAATTTCACAGTGTCATTTCTTAGGTAGTGCTGACTGATAGTATCACATGCTACATCTTATGAAGTGCTTTGTAATCAGATCTTCAAAAGCATTCAGCCCTAGTCAACAGAAGGAAGGGTTATTTCAATGACAGTATTGATAATAAATGTCCTCCTGGGGAGTATTTACATAATCATGGGAATGGAAAAGATCATTACTTGTCATTTGTTATTTTACTATGTCCTTTGAAAAATACTATGGATGAATCTATTTATCCATCCTCCTCTACAGATTACACTAATGGTGCTCATCTTTACAAACCACTTTGTAATCCAAGAACAGTTTAGACTCTGAAAGAAACTTTTCATGTATGCAATTGTTAGCATATTTTAATGATGTAGCTAAAAAAGGGTATATGTCCTTATATGCATTTCTTTTCTTAAGGTTAAATAACTTTAGCAAAAGTCCACTCTGAATTACAAAATGCCATTTGTCTTTAGTTCTTCAATATCCTACATTACTAGTTCCTTGATACATTTTATTTGAAATATGATTAAATAGTCTCTAAATATATAATTTGTGTCTATGTGAGATATATAACTATCTCACATAGAATCAAAGATTTTTGATTCTATGTGAGATAGTTATATATCAAAGATCAATAATTAAAAATATTTTGTCAATTCATTGTCAAATACAGTAATATGTTTGTACTAGCCCCTAAATAAATTTCTGCTTACTTTTTTCCATTGTACCGTGAAAGGTTTACTATACAAGTGACCAGCTGTAGAACTAATGCTTCTTCTGGCTCTTTCCTGAGGTGCTTTATTTGCTTCTGAATTGGACCACCATCTGGAGTAACTGTGACTAGTAAAACTTGCTCTCAAGCCATATTTTATAATTGTAAGTTAGTTTTTCCAAACCAGCCATAATCAAATAAATTACCTAAAAGAATATACACATGCACTGTAGGTGATCCATGGGCCCCACACATTGGATGCCAGAATGTTGGGAATCCATCAGTCCCACACTGGACACCAGAATGTAGGGAGAAAGCCCTACATCACCCATGGGTACCCCAAGTTTGGTGGTGACAAAGGAATGAGAAAAAGACAGATTAAGAGAGACAGTGGGACCAGGGGCCATCACTTTATTACTCTGGAGGAGACAATGAAGGACCCAAGCTGTGATCATTCACACTACTTATTGATTACAGTGACTGATCTATAAGGTAGGGGTAGAGTAATGGTGGAGTGAATCAGTGAGCCAGAAGTGAATCAATGAGCCAGATCTGGTGTGTCATCCTAAGGACTGATAACAGTGTTGGTTTGGGAATTTACCAAACAAGAACATGTGGTTATCTTTAGCTTATTATCTATGTACGCCTGATGGAACATGGGGCTTACAAGGAGCCTACAAGTCTGGCTATGTCATAGTGCTACGAAGGGGTTTTACATCCTTGAGCACAATGTTTGTGGTAACAGAGTCAAGGTCACCCTGCACTGGAACATGAAGCATGAAGAGGCCTTCCTCCTTAGAGACCTCTTGCAGCCTTCCACAGTTTGTTGCTCCTTGTTTATATGTTACTCATAACCAATTTATGTAAGCACTCTGTAAGTGCTTTCTCCTTTGCTGCTTTTCCCAACAATACATGCTTGTCAGAGAGTATAAACTTGAAGTCTGTCTCCACATGTGTGTATATGTTCTATACATCCATATATGTATGTGTGTATATATGTATTAGTCCATTCTGACAATGCTATGAAAAAATACCTGAATACCTGAGATGGCATAATTTATAAAGAAAAGAAGTTTACTCAAATTTCTGCATTGCTGGGGAGACCTCAGGAAACTTATCATCATGGTGTAAGGCAAAGGAAAAGCAGGCACTTCCTTCACAAGTTGGCAAGACAGAGTGAGTACAAGCAGAAGAAATGCCAGATACTTAGAAAATCATCAGATTTTGTGAGAACTCACTCCTTATCATGAGAACAGCATGGGGGAAATTGCATCTATAATTCACTTACCTCCACCTAGTTCTGCCTTTGACACATGGAGATTACAGGGATTTCAATTGGAGGTGAGATTTGGGTGGGGATACAGAGCCAAGCCATATTATTCTGCTCCTGTCCCCTCACAAATATCATGGCTTTTTACATCTCAAACTGAATCATACCTTCTCTACAGTTCCCAAAAGTATTCAATGAGCTTAATTTATTTTAGCATTAACTCAAGAGTCCACAATCCAAAGTCTCATCTGAGACAAGGCAAGTCCTATCTACCTATGAGCCTGTAAAATCAAAAACAAGTTAGTTACTACCTAGTTACAATTAGAGAACAGGCATTAGATAAATGATCCCATTCCAAATGGAAGACATTTGCCAAAACAAAGGGTTTAGAAATCCCATACAAGTCCCACATCTAATAGGACAGTCATTAAACCTTAAAGTTCCAAATGATCTCCTTTGACTCCATATCTCACATCTAGTTTAAGCTGATGCAAGAGGTCACCTCCCAAGACCTTGCGCATCCCTGTCCTTGTGGCTCTGTGGGGTACTGCCCTCTTCCTGGCTGTTTTCACAGGCTGGTATTGAATGTCTGGAGTTTTTCTAGGCTCACAGTGCAAGCTGTTGGCAGATCTACCATTCTGGGGTCTTGAGAATGGTGGCCATCTTCTCACAACTCCACTAGGTGGTCCCCCAGTAGGGACTCTGTGGGGGGACTCCAACCACACATTTCCCTTCCACAGTGCCCTAGCAGAATTTCTCCATGAAGACTCCACCCCTACAGCAAACTTCTGCCTGGATAGCTAAATGTTTCCATAAATCCTCTGAAATCTAGTCATAGGTTCCCAAACCTCCATTCTTGACTTCTGTGCACCCACAGGCCCAACATCACATGTAATCTGCCAAGGCTTGAGGCTTGCAACCTCTCAAGCATTGGCCTGAGCTGAGACACATGGCACCAAGTCCTGATTGCACAAAGAGCAAGGCCCGGGGCCTTGACAACGAAACTATTATTTTTCTTCTAGGCCTCTGAGCCTGTGATGGGACGGACTTCCTCAAAAGTCTCTGACATGCCCTGGAGACATTTCCCCCAATGTCTTGGTGATTAACATTCGGATCCTTGTTACATATGCAAATTTCTACAGCAGGCTTGAATTTCTCTCTAGAAAACTAGGTTTTATTTTCTATAGCATCATCAGCTGTGAATTTTCCAAAATTTTATGCTATGTTTCCTCTTGAACATTTTGTTGCTTAGAAATTTTTTCCTCTTCATCTCTCTTAAGTTAAAAGTTCCACAGATATCTAGGGCAGGGCAAAATTCTGCCAGTCTTTTTGCTAAAGCACAGCGAGTCACCTTTGCTTCAGTTCCCAATAAGTTCCTTATCTCTATATGAGACCACATCAGCCTAGACTCCATTATCCATATCATCATATCAGACTTTTGGTTAAAACATTCAACAAGGCTCTAGGAAGTTCTAAACTTTCACACATCTTTCTGTCTTCTTTTGAGCCCTCTAAACTGTTTCACTCTCTTCCCATTACCCAGTTGGAAAGTCATTTCCACATTTCAGTTATTTTTATTTCAGTGCCCCACTACCTCAGTATCAATTTATTCTATTAGTCCATTCTCACACTGCTATGAAGAAATACATAAGTACCTGAGATGAGGTAATTTATAAAGGAAAGAGGTTTAATTGACAGAAAGTTTCACATTTCTGGGGAGGCCTTGGGAAACTTACAATCATGGTGGAAGGCAAAGAAGAAGCAGACACCATCATCAAAGATGGCAGGATGAATTCAGTGCAGGCAGGGGAAACATCAGATGTTTATAAAACTATCAGATCTTGTTGGAGCTCCATATCATAAGAGCAGCATGGGGGAAACTGCCCCCGTGATCCAATTACCTACACCTGGTTCTGCCCTTGATACATGGGGATTATGGGGATGACAATTCAAGGTGAGATTTGGGTGGGAACAAAGAGCCAAACCAGAGAGAGAGAGAGAAATAGAGAGAGTTATCTTACTATAGCATGATAAGTAACCTCCATAACCTCCATACATATATGTTGGGTTGTATTTTGAAAAACTGATTTTTTAATTGAAGTTGCAATTCTGAAATTAAAGTGCTCATAGTTTGGCTAATGCCTAAATGTGAACTAAGGAAAGTGATGTATTATTTTTAAGTTTTTATAAAGGTAGGGGAGCTACCACCACTCCACACGTTTTTAAATGACAGAAAGAAATAAAAGTAAAGCTGCATTTTGACACACCATTTTTGTTAGTCTTGTTCAACTACCTTACAAGTAATCTTGGTTCAGGAAGCTAGCACCTTTGTTCATGAATTTGTTCTAAATGCAAGTTTTGTATTTAAAAACTCAGAAACTTAAATTTATATCTAAAGTCTTTATTAAAGACCTAAAAAATACAAATTAATAAAAGCACCTATTGTTTGGCTTGAAAAATCATACACTATTCTCATTAATACTTTATTGCAAATTTAGATAAATTTATCATTCTATTTTATGTTTCTAAACACAGGATTAGAATATTATTTGCTTTTTAAATGACAGTATACTATTTTTTTCTCCATTTGAATATGTTGCACCCAATTTGATCTCCATGGAATAACATTTCTAAAAGTGAGATTTGCAGCATAATGATATTAATGAGAGTAGGAAGATATAAATTCATGTTACAAATATGTATCAGATGCAATACAAGTTCTTCATAATTATCTCGACTCATAAAATTACCTTTTTGATATTTGAGCAACAAATTACATCACAAAATAGATACTGAGGAGGATCACTCTATAATTCAACATCAACCTGAAATTTTGTTCTTCTTAATTTTAATACTTGATAGTTATAATAATAGAATACTTTTCTTAGCTGATCGAAAATCTTGGATCTATGCTGTTTTACTTCATTCTTAGCAATTTAAGAGGGTGAATGTTGGTCTTTTTTTGTAAGAATTGGCTCACTATTTTAGCCATCTGAGTTGTTTATATATATGATATATGCTCTTAAGCATAAGGTCATAGTTTATCCATGTCTTTCTACACTGCTTGATTCAGAAATTCTCTATTCCTTTAATTTTTTTAAAAAAGAGTTTACTCTCAGAATAGTTTCAGGTTTGTAGAAAAATTGAGTATAAAGTACATAAGAGTTCCCATTTGCCACCCCACAGTTTCCCCACTAGTATCTTGCATTAGTACAATACATTTGTTCTGATTTATGTGCCAATGCTGGTGCATTTTATTAACCAAAGTTTATATTTTACATGAGGGTTCACTTCTTGTATTGTACATTCTATATATTTTAACAAATATATAACATGTATCCAATATTACAATACCATACAAAATACTTTTGTAACAAACCTGAGTTCCACTTACTAATTCATGTCTCTCCCTGAACCTCTGGCAATGACTAATTAGCTACTGTTCCTACAGTTTTGACTTTTCTAATTTATCACACAGTTGAAATAATACAATTTGTAGCCTTTTCATGTTGATTTATTTCACATAGTAATATGCACTTAAGATTTCTTCACATTTCTTATGGCCTAAGAGCTCATTTCTTCTCATCATTGAATAATAATCCATTGGAGACATGTACCATAGTTTTTGTATCCATTCACCTAGTTTTAAATTGTTTTCCTTCCTCTAGATTCCTTTGGTGGAAGCTTATATTATTAATACTTTATCTTCCTCCTTTCCTAATATATGGATTTGAGTCTGGGAATTTCCCTGAAAGTACTGCTTTTACTGTGCCCCACAAATATTGCTAAGTTGCATTTTCATTTACTTCAAAATATTTTTAAAAATTTTCTGGAGGCATTTTTGCAACTCATCTATTATTTACAATTATGTTACATTATCCTCAAATATTTGAGACTTTTCTTTTATCTCTAGTTAAATTTCATTATATTTAAAAACATACTTTGTATGATTTTTATTCTTTTTAAATTTATGAAGTGTGTTTTATAACCCAGAATTTAGTATATTTCTGTGAATGTCTTACATAATCTTGAAGAAAATGTGTGTTACGCTGTTTTTAAATAAAATATTATATAAAATTAGTTAGATAAACTTTGTTTATATTTCTTTTCAGGCCAACTCCATCTCTATCGGTTTTTAAAATGTAGTACATGCACACCATGGAATACTATGCAATCATAAAAAGAATGAGATAATATCCTTTGCAGCAACAGGGGAAGTGCTGGAGGCCATTATCCTAAGGAAGCTATTGCAGGAACAGAAGACTTATTCCAACATGCTCTCACTTAAATGTGTCAGATACATATTGAGTACAGATGGACACATGAGGAGGGTGAAGGGTGGGAGGAGGGAAGAGGATCAATAAACTACCTATCAGGTACTATGCTTATTACCTGGCTGATGAAACTGTTTGTATACCAAACTCCCATGACATGCAATTTACCTACATGACAAACCTGCACATGTACCCTTGAACCTAAAATAAAAATTTAAAAACCCCACAATTACTAAAAGAGAGGTATTGAAATGTCTGACTGTGATACTGGTTTGACTGTTTCTCTTTGCAGTTCTGGCCATTTCCAAATGTATTCTGATGCTCTGTTCTAAAAATGTAGCTGTCTGAGTACTGATCCTGTTATCATTCTGTGATATGGTATACTGGCCTTTACCCCGATAGTTTTCTTTGTTCTAAAATGTACTTGGTGTGGGTTTTAAATAATCGCCTCAGGTTTCTAATTACGTTTATCAAGGTATGTTTTTCTTCATAATTTTTCTCTTTTTACAAAAGCATTATTTGAGTATAAGTCACCATCTCTTTATTTTTAACCAGAATCTTTATATTTAAAGATGGTTTATTGCAGTCAACCTAAAGTGAAGACTTTTGTTTTTATTAACTCTGAAAATCTCTTTTATTTGATTTATTTGATGATTCACATCTACAGCAGTTGTTGATTTAGTTGGGATAATATCTAATATTTCCGTAGCTATTTTCTGTTTATTACACTTATTATTTGTTTATTTTCCCTCTTGTGTTCTGTGGTTTTAACTCTGTGGTTTTTAATTTATGACTCTGTTTTATTCCCTCTCTTATGTAACTTTAATTTAGCATTTATGTGTTCTAGTTGTTGCTCTGGAGATGGAAATATATATTTTGAACTAATCCACATACACCTTCAAATCACAGTTTCATTTGTAATATAGGGAGATTATAGCAGCCTATTTCCAATTCCTCCCTCCCTCCCCTGTTGGCATTGTTGTCATTCATATCATTTACTCATATCTATAATCAGCTAATAGATTGTTAAATGTTTCAGTGTAAAATTTCTCACGGAAAAATGTCAATATTATATCTGTTTCTAGTGCTAATTGATTAAATATAGCATTAACCCGACTGACACAGAAATTCAGTGTAGACATACAAAACATCTGGAGGTTAGGCAGATTGGCCATATTTTATCTTTTCACCGGAAAAGGCTAAAGTAAGCCTTCTTTAATGCATTTAACTTTTATTTTTTGCTGTTCTGATGTACCTTATTGGTGTTGAGATTTTCTCTGTCTTTTTATGTGTATGTATACATGTAACACAAAATTATTTCTTTATAATATATATTATATCCTTTATATATCTTAAATATATTAACATATATAGATTATAATATATAGATTAAAGATATATATTTTTTCTATATATAATATGTAGATTAAATTTACGTATTTTTAACCTAATTGACTTTGTTCTTGAAGCCCTGCTGGGAAAACAATGGATTCTTCAGGCAATGTGTCTTTAGTGCAAACTTCAAAGAAAAAACATCCAATAGCTGCAGTTTTTCCTCACTGTCAATTTTTATAAAATTGCTGCAAAGAGGGTATCTAAATGTCTATCTATGTTAAACGTGATGATTTCAGAAGGTTTGCAGCTGTGTGAAATATGACAGTTTTATGATTTCTTGGAGTCAATACACTTTTTCTTCTGGGAATACATTTGACATCTGTAATGATATAATGGAAGCCAGTGTGAAAGTTTAATAGATTAGAATACTTATGAATTCTGCTTCTATGCAAAATGAGGTAAATCATTATAAACTTAATGAATGCTCTATCCCACTGCCTTCATGTTATTAATATTTGTCTACTAGTATAATATCTATTTTAAAGAATGGTCTAATACTACAATAAATGGAATGAATCAGGGCCAGCATATGTGTACTGTTCAAATCATTCAGCTCTGCTAGTGATTTTTTATTCATTTTTAAATCTATTAATTTAGCTTATCTGACTATTACATTCACATATGACTTACAGGTAAGTTTCACATTACCATATAATACAATATAAAAGCACTCTGGTTCTTAAAAAACTATACCAAAAAGAGTTACAATAATAATGAAAGTCAATATTTACTAAGCAGTGTTCTCAGAACTATTCTTCATGCTTAACAAATATTCTATTTAATCCTCTCAACAAATCTATATTGTGGATTTCATTATAATCTTTACTCACAGTTTTGGAAAACAAGGTTCGCAAAGGTTAGATAAAATTCCCAAGAGTTTCTAGAGTTCACATGAAGGAGATAAGCTTCAACCCAAGCGGTAGTATAAATCCAGAGCTGAGATTCTTAACAACAAAACAACTTTTTACTTTTTCATAAAAAGAAACTAGGGATTTTATTTTATAAAATGAACTTTTTCTTCCTCTTTAGATGGGGAGAGAAAGAGAGAGAGAAGATGCAGTAATGTTTTTAAGTTAAAGTTCACATCTCACCAGTTAAATTGAATCCTAAACATAGAAAACTTTTTTTTTTTAATCTGGATAATCACTTCTAGTGATTAACTGCCTGATTTTCTCCTTACCCATGCTAATAAGTGCTCTAGCATATAGGAATACAGTGTTTGGAAACAGAAATAATAACCACATATTTCAATTTGAAACTATGATATTTTTAATTATTTTCAATTTTCTGAAATGTATATGTACTCCAATTATTGTTAATTCTCTAACAGCAGTATATAAATTTTCAAATGAAATGCTTATAAAAATACATCTGAACTAAAAGTATAAATATATATTTGGAACAAAATTATAGAAGTGTTTAATCATGGTAGTTTTTCTTAAACAAACATCTCAATTATATTTCTGCAAAATAGAATATGTGTCAATAATTTGAAAGGTATTATCTTAAAAAAGAAGTCAATTAACATTTAAATGAATGACAAAAGTATTTTATATACAAAGTATTCTTCTAAAATGTTTGCATTGTAATAGTTGAACTATTAATTGGATATTTAGCAAAATAATTTAAAATACCCCAAATTAAAAATCACCCCCTTAGAATATATTTTGGAAAGAAAGTCTGATTCATAAAAAGTTAGAGAACAAAACTTTCATACAATTTTCTCTCTTCTTTCATACAGGTTTTTTAAAATATCTCTTTCTTGTATAAATTTTTCTAGGGAATTTGGCAACAAAGATAATGGGCAGAAAACAAACAAGGAAGTATAGCTCTACCTTTTCAGGTGACACCTCATTTGTTTATGCTAATTTAAACCCTTCCCATGGAAAAAAGTCCTAGCCATGTACACGGAGTGCCTAGTCAACTTTTCCATTCAAGTTATCATTTAATTGGGCCAATAGATGTATTTCAAAACAGCATAGGAAAGCCAATCTAATTGCATAGGTTAATGAAAGCTCTCCTTCAGTTAAAATGGAAATGGACCGTTGTGATAGCACTGAGGCTGTGCCTCTTTGATGTAAGGGAGAAAATTGACTGAGAGTCCCAATTGCTGAACTCTAAAATCCATTGCTATATTTCTCTTTCCACATACTACTACTATTTGATGACTGAGTGTGGTTCAGATACTAAGGTGTGCCCCTTCCTGAGAGATGTGGGATTCTTCTGATAGAATTACTTGAACTTACTGAGCATTCCTTAGAAATGCACTGCAGCGTAAAATACTTCTACCTAACAATTCTTCCTGTCTTCCTTTTTGTCTTTTCTCTTTCCTTCATGAAGGATCAGACGACCATTATGGTTTTCATGGGTCTTCCAGCCCTTCTGTTTCTTCTTAGTTTTCTCTCAGTGATGTTTCTCAGCAGATCTAGACTAGCATAAATAAAAAGTGTTGTTTTCAGCTTTGTTGATGAAGAACAAAGCAGCTAAAACATTTTTAATGAGGAGTGTCTCTGTGTGTGTCAGTATGTGTCTGTGCACATGTGCACATAAATTTTCAATTCTCTTGGCAAATATCTGGGAGTAAAATTACTGGGTCATTTGTCAAGTTTATACTTTACTTGTTAAGAATCTTCTAAATTTTTTTCTAAAGTGTCTATATGATTTTACATTTCCTCCACCAATGCTTGAGGGTTTCAGTTTCTCCATTTCCTCACCAAAAAGTTTATATATATATAATGTTTTATACAATAAATAAAAAGTAGATTATTTTATGTATATATTTTATTTTATAAGATATATGTATATTTATGTATTTTTTATAATATAAATATTTTGAAATATATTGTTTTCAAATAAGTTGAAAAATGTTTTAATTTAGATATATATGTAAAATATAATTTATTTTTAACTAATGAAACTAAAAAATACTTCAGTTTTTCTGTTTACTTTTTGTCAGTTATTCTTATACATTTTCTCTCATTTATTTAGTTATTTTTTGTATAACAGTCTACTAAGGTAAATTTTCATCCCATAAGATACACCATTGTGAACATTTATAATTAATTTTTGGTAAATTTATAGAGTTGTAAGCTGTCACACAATCCTATTATAAAACATATCTATCACCAAAAGAGTTCCTTTGTATGTGTTTCCAATCAATGCTTCCTTCAATTTTTCAGTCCCTGTCAACAACTGGGATCATCTGTGTTCTGACCACCTCCACTACTAATTTGGTTGGTGAAGGAGGTGCCCCTTACCCCAAATAGTCTAAAAGAGCTGAATATGTATCACCTGACCCTCACAGATGAGATCTACTGCAGTTTATTAGCTACATACACTCACAGCCTGAAGAAGGGGGACACTGGGCCACACAGAGGTACACTCTGGAGCACAGTAAACCAGTAGAGTCTCTGGGAGGCAGGCTTTCTAGTTAGAGGTGGTCAATATGCTCCCTGATTCCCACAGGAGGTGTGACTGATTTGTTTGAATGATTTTGTAGGCTGTAAGGGAAATGAAACTGCTAGGTTTAGGGGCAGATGGAGTGTAGTTGATCTGGTTGATACAGGGACTAGTTGTATAGGGATCCTTTCTCCTTGAATGTGGACATATCTAGAAAGAACAGGAAACTTACCATTAGACCTCTGAGGCCTTAGGAGGCTAAAGGACATGAAGGCAGAACTTGAAATTTTAGGCCCTACAATACAATTTGTATCTGGCTTCTTTTATTTAGCCTGTCATTTTTGAGGTTAATGTGTACCATATTATATGTACCAAATAGCTCATATATCATGACAGTTGCAGTCTGTTCCTTTTTATTCCTGAATGGTATTTCATTTTATATATTTAATATGTTTTATCTATTTACCTGTAGAAGAATATTGTGGTTGTTTTAAGGAGGGGTGTGTGTGTGTATGTGTGTGCATGCATGCATATAAGTTTTCAATTCTCTTTGCAAGCATCTGGGAATGAAATTACTGCATCATTTGTTAAGTGTGTGTGTGTATATATATATGTTTTTATTTTACTTTAAGTTCTGAGATACATGTGTAGAAGGTGCAGGTTTATTACATAGATATACATATGCCATGGTGGTTTGCTGCACCTATCAACCCCAATTGGATAATGATATTTACTTATAAGAATGAAATATATGTATGCTACTCTTGTTGAATTCTTCCTTAATGTAGAAGCATCAATGGCAGTAGATACACTAGGTATTCAATAAAATTTTTAAATTTTGTAAGCTGTCACACAATCCTATTATAAAACATATCTATCACCAAAAGAGTTCCTTTGTATGTGTTTCCAATCAATGCTTCCTTCAATTTTTCAGTCCCTGGCAACAACTGGGATCATCTGTGTTCTGACCACCTCCACTACTAACTTGGTTGGTGAAGGAGGGGTCCCTCACCCCTAATAGTCTAAAACCTACTGAATTGTGTTCCAAAGTAGCTACATGATTTTACTTTCCCTCCACTAATGCTTGAGGGTTCCAGTTGCTCTACTTCCTCATCAAAAACTTGATATTTTCGTGTTTTTGTTACAGCCATTCTAACATCTATAATATAGATGTGTACCTATATTATATTGTAGTTTTAATTTGAACTTTTCTAATGCAATAAAGTAATAAAATGTATAATAAGTAAATAAATGTGATAAAAATTGTACTCTAATTAAAGGTATAAGAGTTGTCCTTTAATAAGAAAAAAACAATAACACTTTTCAAAGCCCTGGGTTAATATGGGACCAAGAAATTCTACTGGAAATATCTGTTTCATTTGTGAATCCAGCTTTTATAGATCAGCTTGAACAACTGCGAAAGTGTTAGAGAGTAGTGGCTTGGAGGTAGAACAATCTTATTATCTGAAAATAAAGAATCTCTTAACAGATTGTTTGGCTTTGTTGTAAAAATTGCTCACATACTCAAATACTGTCACTCTTGTTAATTAGTTTTTACCTTTAGAATCATCTTAACTACAAAACATTTAGGACTTAATTATGGTTATAAAACCAAATGTAAATGCTATGAACATTGTTAATGGATGAATTTTCCATAAAACATTTGAAACTATTTGATTTGGACTCTTCTAAAAATAAGGCAAAGTCAAATAAAACATAAAGCGAGGTTGGCATATAATAGAAATATAGATCTACTTACTGTTTTTAAAAATTTAATATGGAAATTTTCATTCACCACCACAATAAAATTTTATATTTTACACTACTGCTTGTTCCTTGGCAGGAAACAACTTTTCCTTGTTCTCTGGTCTTCAGGCTACTTCTCCCTGATGAGAAAAGGAAGAAGAAAGAGAGCTAAAATATCTTGAGGGATTTCAAACTATATACAGACATTGCATTAGAGTTTCTAAATATCTTATCTCTAATCCTCACAATAAACCTGCTAGGAAGAGATTTATCTCTTTATTGTATAATATAATTTCCCAATTATGAGACTAAGCTAGGCTCTTCCTGAGACAATTTGCAATAAGAGAGACATCTTTCTCTTTTCATTTAAGTTTCAGAAAATAAAATAATTTAGTATAACTTTAATATAAGACTTTTTACATAGATGATAAACCTTACTTTCTCTTACTTATCCTCATAATTAAAAGAAATAATGTATAATCCCTAAGGGATCAATAGTTTATTGAATAAAAGGGGTATCTTTTATTAACCATATAAAATATGATCCAATATATCATTCGGATTCTCCAGTTTTCTTATTTCTTTTCCAAACCATAATATTAAAATCAGCAAAATATGTACACAAACAAACTCATTTATATGAGTACATATATTTATATTTCTCTTAATGAGTTAAAATTTTAACAGACAAACTTTGTTTGATGTGACTTAGTTGTTCTCAAATTTAGGTTAATTTTGTGATATTATTGTAGCAAAAAGATTTGTGTCCTAAACCAGGGGTTATCAAGCTTTGGCTTATGGGCCAAATCAAGCCTTTAGTTTTAGTTTGTATTTTAGCAAATGAAGCTTTGTTGAAATAAAGCATGTCTATTCATTTACATATTGTCTATGGCTCTTTTCATGCTACCCCATCAGGGTTAACTCTTTGTAACAGAAACTATTTGGCCACAATTCCTGAAATAGTTACTGTTTGTTTTTTTTTTGTTGTTTTTTACAAAAAATATTTTTCAACTCTTGCTCTAAGATATTCTTTCCCTTAAGTTTTCCAGATAGCATTTTGAGTTCAACACTTCCATGAAGACATCCATGGTTTAATATCCCTATTATCATGTGTTCTATAATCTTAATGGCTTAAGTGGTCACCTATTCATATATATTATTGCATTTGATCTCTTTCTCTGAACATACTTTTAGTTAATGTAGGCACATATGTCCTGCCAATCCAATTGGATAATAATATTTACTTATAAGAATGAAATATACGTAAGCTACCTTTGTTGAATTCTTCCTTAATGTACAAGCATCAATGACAGTAGATACACTAGGTACTCAATAAAATTTTTAAATTCTTCCCAAACCAAGGCCTTAGGGACTTTGTACTCCTCTATCAAAATCGTACATTATGTCAGTTAAACAAAATTACTTATGATATTCTAACAAAGCTAAGGTGTTCTCTGTATTTCAGGATTGAGTGGAAATAATTAAATCACCAGTACTTTTTTTTATTTTTGTATGTCTAGACTTAGAAAACAACAATCTAGATAAGAAATAACAACAAAAAAGACTCTGTCGACATTAAGGTTTAAAACTTGCAGACAGACAACTGTGATAGGCAATATATTTTTTATGAAGTCCATGATAATGAAGAAAACAGAAAAAGAAACAAAGAATCACTGCTCATTTATCCTAGTAGAAATGAGCATTCACCAAAAAATTCTGCCTTTGCAGAGTAACATCCTCTCATTTCAAGCAATTTAGTGGACTTCTTTATCATAAAGGCAACTCCCTATCTGTTTGTTTAACTTTAGCTGAATTGCAAGGATTGAAGTAGTTGTGAAATGTACATTGAACAAATCAGGTAGTTGCTTTTCATTAGCAATTGCAATTCTAATATACTCTGACCATATAGTATGACCCACTGAAAATTTTAAAAAGGAAAAAAATGAGGAAAATTAAGAAATTATCAGTAGCTTATATCTAGGCTACTTATTTCATGTTAATATAAAATGTGTAATCACATCCACTAATATACATTTGGTATACTATATATTAATCAAATACAAACTTAATTGAATTTTAACACATACTAAATTGGGTTGTATTTAATGACCCAAGAAAATGTCTACTCAAGTTACTATTTAATATGTAATTAACCCATGGCATCTAATTAAGTGTATCTCTTTCTTAAATTGTATATGTAAAAACTTAGAAAAATACTGATTGAGCATAGTAAGATTTATTAATAATATTTAGAATTAATATTTTAAGGAATATGTGAATGTTCTTTACAGAAAACCTACTCACTACTTGAAAAAATATTAAAATGCTTTTAAAATGCATTATTTATGTATTATTGTTTTGTATACATACAAAAATTTAAAAAGGAGAAAAAACTATAAGATAAAACCCTTTTATCCAAACATTATCCTTTTAGTTTATCAATAATAATTATTTATTAAATAATTACATAGACATTCCTTATTTAAATCAAATAATATTAGTATCTGAATATAATGAAGGATTAAATATGAACACTACTCTTTACACTCGATTCAGAAAAGATTATCTTAATAATTAGATTTAATTGTCAAAAAAATCTAGGATCTCAAACTTGCCCTGTTTTTCTGAGTAACTTTACACTGAGTGATTATTTAGCATCTCAAACCGGCCCTGTTTTTCTGAGTGACTTTACACTGAGTGATTATTAGCATCTCAAACCTGCCCTGTTTTTCTGAGAGAATTTACATTGCCACATTAAGTCAAACGTGTATTAATTAAAAAATTTGATACTTTATTTATACTCTTTTTTTATAGAAGTAACAGATTGCAAAAATCAATTCTACTTTAACATTAGTCCTAATCATTCTTATCAGGCATAGCTTCTTATGTTTGCATTAAGTGATTGTAATTATTGTTTTACCATTCATATTTTAAAATTGCCTCTCCTTTTTCCTTTCACTAAGAGTAAAATTCCAGAATTTATTCTTGATCAAGGTAAAATTAACGTAACTGCCTGGTGTTCTATTATGCCTTGGGGAGGATAAGTGAAGGACACTCTGCATCAAGTAATGACTCCTCCATTGTGTATTGTGTATTGTACATTTATTGTATCTTCAAAAGATAAACATACACAATATTTCACCTAATTTAACTTCGTTAGAAAGTTGTTTTATCTCGTTTTTCTACTTATCCTCTGTGATATTTACTGTCATAAGAATGTTAAAAATTAAAAACAAAAATTACCTATGTCTCAAAACTCTAAAGCATGAACTGTTGGTGTTCCAGCATCAAGCACTTTCCTGATATGATAACAAGAATAAAGGAAAATGTATATTTAATATTTAAGATTGGTCACATTCCCCCATACTTTATATTTACTAATCTTTCCTGGCATTGTTGAAAAAATTTTTTTAGTAATTAAATATTTAAAATTTAATCAAGATAAAGTAACTATAATTTAAAGATAGTTTAATATAAAGATACATTAACTAGGTATACAGTTAGCTAGGTAAATGTAAATGGGGGAGAGAGAGAGAAAGAAATATTTTTTAAAATATTTATTTTGTTGCAACTGTAAAAGATAACTTCCATCCCAAGGGTTGGGAGAAACAGGTAAGAAGTTATACTTATTAAAACTTAAAAGCTGAGATGAGTGTCCCCGTAGAATTCAAGCTCAGACATCTGAGAGTGTGTGATTCAACTATGAATATGAAAGATCTGCTCTTGTCAAGGTAAAGCGATAGTACTCTAGTGACAATCAAAGGAACTGGAAACAGAAAGGATACAAACAGCAAAACTACAGGAAGTACATATGAAAAGTTAGTGCCTTCCTCTTCCTCCAGGCTTGCAAGCTCCTGCTTGCCTTTTCTTGGTAGGGCCTAACAAGGAGCCACTGTCTAAGGAGAAATGTGATTTATAAAGACATACACTATGAATCACAAAGTAGAATATGGGAGGATAGGCTTAAAGTTGAAAGTAATAGATTAAAAGTAGTCACTCCACCTCTTTGGCTGATCAACATCCATATGCATGTTTCAACACATATTTAAATGTTTAAAATAATCTTAAACTTGTATCAAATTTGCTAATAAAGTACAATTTTTTCCCTTTGAACTGGTTGAACTTAACCACAGAATGAAATTGTTACACAATGCTCCTTTATCTCTGAGTAATTTGTGGTTATGTATTTTTTATGAACAAATAATATTTTCTAACATAATCATCAAAATAAGAATATTAACATTGACACATTACTGCCATCTAATCCTCAAGCAATATTCAACTTTCAACAAATGCCTTAATAATTTACTTTATAGAAAAATTATCCAGTTCAAAATAAATCTCCATTTGCTTTTAGTTGTCATGTGTCTCATTCTCTTCAGTCTGGGATTCCTGAGAATTACTTTGACTTTCCTGTTCTGGATAATTTCTAAAACTATAGAACAAGTGTTTTCGTGGAATGTTTCTCAGTTTGGGAAACAGTTTGAGTATGCACTTACCTTTGTTCTTTTTTTAGATTTTCTAATGATTACATTCTGACTATGCATCTTTGGCAATAATATCACAAAAATGCTGCTGCATTCTTCTCATCACATCCTAACCATGATGTAGAATTTCAGTGTCTATAAATACTGGTAATATTTAATTTGACCTCTTTATTAAGGCTGTATCTGTCACTTCTTCCATGTAAAGTTATTCTATTTTCCTTTGTAATTAATGAATACTTATGGGAAAATACCTGGAAACTTTGTATTAGGTTGGTGAAAAAGTAATCGCTCATTTTGTACTAAAACTAATTACTTTTGCACCAGCCTAATACATTTCCAGTTTTCATTAGATGTGTATTTTTCTATTTATTGATACATGTATGGACTTATGTATTTCTATTTTATTCAATAACATATAAGCAATTGTAATCATTTCATCATAGTCTGTTTTTGCTGCTTATGGTAGAGTGCCTAGAACTGGGGAACTTATAAAGAAATACACTTATCTCTTAGAATTACGTAGGCTGGGAAACTTAAGGTTAGGTACTATCTCAGTTCTCTCAATTCTTAGAAAGCCACCAGTTCATCTCCCATGATAACTTGCTAATCCATAATTAAATTAATCTATTCATGAGAGCAGAGCCTTTCTAATTCTATCACTTCTTAAAGGTCCTACATTTCAATACTGCCACATTGGGGATTGTGTCAGTGTGAGTTAGAGGAGACAGATATTCAAACCATAGCACATTGTTTAATTTTGTAGTTAAAATGTCCCAAAGTTAATACAGGCATCTGTTTCCTTTTAACACATATAGGTCAT
Source organism: Aotus nancymaae (assembly GCF_030222135.1). Taxonomy (NCBI): domain Eukaryota; kingdom Metazoa; phylum Chordata; class Mammalia; order Primates; family Aotidae; genus Aotus; species Aotus nancymaae. The sequence continues at coordinate 77,893,423 of NW_026988425.1, forward strand.
TCTTTGGGTCCATCTCTATTTTTTGATGCATCAAAATGTTCCAGGTGCATCCTGTACTTTTCATGTCCATCAGAGAAAAGTCTTCAAAAGTCAATTTGAAATGCTAGAAATAAAACTCTTGGTACCACAGGTGCCCCAATTCCTTTAGTAGGCTCAAGGAAATACCCAACCTGAAATACCAAGAAGAAAATAGAAGAAATATCAAGAGGGAAACAGAGCTGAATATCCATGCAACATAGAATAATACCAAACTACCTAATATACCTATAACCATCATCCCAGAAAAAGCAAATAGAGATAAAGATAGCAAGAAAACATTTTGAGAAGTAAAATATTTTAGGAGAGAGAAAGACAATAAAAACAACTCCAATCATATTCAATTCCCCAACCCCATTTAAGATACTAAGATAACCTTTATGCCAACTACAAACAAGATCAATATGAGCAAGAAAAAGAGCCAGTAAAACCCCTTAGTAAACACATATGCAAAAAGTCTTAAACCCAAATAGAAAATTGAATAAACAGACAGTTATAGATATACATATCAATGAATATCTATCTACCTATCTATCATCTATCATCGTTCTAAAAATATAAAGACATTATATCATGACTTACAAAGATTTATCCAGAGATATAAAATTAATTTAACTCTAGAAATTAATCAGTATAATTCTGCATATTAACAGATTATAGGGGAACAATTGCATGATGATATTAATCAAATGTATAGGAAAAACATTTGTTAATGATTAGTACCTTTTCATAATGAAATATTATAGTAAAAAAGTCATCTAATTAAAATTACCATTAATTAAAACTTAAATTTACAATTATATTTAAGTATGAAATATGGACAGCTTTCCTTTTTAATGAGAAAAATATAAAAATAAATTATCATGATCTCCACTTTTTTGCAACCTTGTAATGAATTGCTAGACAAGGGGAGATGAGATAAAACCTATAAAGTTTGAAAAGGAAGAAAACCATAGTTATATTTTGTGGGAAAAGAAAATAATAATAGCATTATTTTCAGGCAATAAGATTGTATGTATAGAAAATTCAAAATAATTCAAAATAACCTAAAGATTAATTTGGAAAATTACAAGCCTGGATACAAAAATCAACATATAAAATCACTTGTATTTCATATAAGAACAACAATCAGGAAAGTATATCTTTTTTTTTTTTTTTTTTTATTGTACTTTAGGTTCTTGGATACATGTGCAGATCATGCAGAATTGTTTCATAGTACACACATGGCAATGTGGTTTGCTGCCTTCATCCCCCCATCACCTACATCTGGGATTTCTCCCTATGTTATCCCTCCCCAATCTCCCCACCCGCCCCCACTGTCCCTCCCTTGGCTCCCCACAACAGACCCGAGTGTGTGATGCTCCCCTCCCTGTGTCCATGTGTTCTCATCGTTCATCACCTGCCTTTGAGTAAGAACATGCGGGGTCTGATTTTCTGTTCTTGTGTCAGTTTGCTGAGAATTATGGTTTCCAGATTCATCCATGTCCTTACAAAGGACACAAACTCACCGTTTTTTATGGCTGTATAGTATTCCGTGGGTGTATATGTCCCACATTTTCCTTGTCCAGTCTATTATCCGTGGGCATTTGGATTGGTTCTAGGTCATTGTTATTGTAGACAGTGCCGCTATGAACATATGTGTGCATGTGTCTTTATAACAGAATGATTTGTAATCCTTTGGGTATATACCCAGTAATGGGATTGCTGGGTCAAATGGAATTTTCTTAAAAAGAAAACAAAAGTAGCATTAAGATATATAGTACTGAAAAATAAATAAGGAGCAATAAAACTTTATTGAAGAGTATAAGGAGGAGCTAAATAAATCAGAAAAGATACATTTTAATGAATTGTTAGACTCAATATTGTTAACTTTTCAATTTTTTCAAGTTATGCTAAGGATTAAATATATTCCATCTAACATTCTACATGCATGTGTGAAAACTACCTGTTCTACACACTGTCAATACTCATAAAACCTTAGTATTAGAATAGTATATTATGGGCACAATGCCAGAGAACTATAAAAATTTTCAGACTATAAGAGCCCAGAGACAGATTTATGCTTATATGAACATTTGATTTATAACAAAATTGACATGGCTAAACAAAAGGGAAGGAGAAGCTTTTCAATTTTACTAGGAAAATGATTATCTATATAGAAAAAAATACTTTAATTGAACCTCTTTCTCATATAAAACTCAGTTATAATGCAATTATAAGTAATAGGCAAAATAATAGAAAATACAAAAGAATATCTTTATGCAATCAGATATAAATATATCTTTCATGTGTGTATGTATATATATAATCATATATGTATATTTAACCTTACATAAAATTTATTGTATATTCTGAGAATATATGTCCTTCCTTCCTTTTCCTTTTTCTTTTCATTTCTCTTTCTTTCTCTCTTTCTTTCCTTCTTTCTTTTTCTTTCTTTTTCTTTCTTTCTCTCTTCTTTCTTTCTTTTTTCATTGTATATTTTGAGAATATACAATAGATTATAGGTGACCATATTTACTCTCCCTTGCTGTGGAAAACCAGAACTCATTCCTCTTATTAAACTGTAATGTTGTAACTGTTAACCAACCTCTCTTCATTCTGTTTTCTACCTCCCCTTCCCAGGCTCTTATCCCCACAATTCTTATCACTACATTTTGAGTTCAAATTCTATTGTTTTTTGTTTGTTTTTCTGAGACAGAGTTTCACTCTGTTGCCATATATATATATATATTTATATATATATATATACGGTGCATAGTTGCATATTTATATATATATATGTAATATATATAACACATACAGACACACACACACATATATATATATATGAGATATGGAAAAGGTGGTGGTGTGTCTTTAAAAATTGACTTGGCAAGGCCATAAAGGTGGTGGTGTGTCATATATACATATACATATATATATATATATATGTGATGCACAGTTGCATATTTAAGTGACAGTATTTTAAGCCAAATAAGTGATTGATGTAAAATTCACGACACTGTTACTTCTCACAGGGGTAACAGGTTTGTGACCAGGAAGGAGCAATAGTGGGTGTGAGTAGTGACAATTTTCTAGTTTTTGATCTGCCTGTCTGCTTATAGTTATTTAAGCAGTACATACACATCATTTTACTGTTTTGTGAATGTGTTATGTTTCATAACAAAAGGTAGAATATACTGATTTTTATTTGGAATAGCTTATTTCTTTTCCAACCCATAGGGATTTGAGAAAGTGGGCTTTAATTACTATTTATTTAATAAATTGAAGGTGGTTTTAAGTGAATTTATTTGCATGCTTTTGTTTTCTTGACCTGATATACTCAGTTCATGTTACTTTAAGAGTAGCATGTCTACTTAAGAGGTATGGGAAAGATGGTGGTGTGTCATTAAAAACTGACTTGATAAAATTAGAGCTCAGAAAAGTAGAGAGTAGAACTGTGGGTATAAGAGGCTGGGAAGGAGAGGTAGAAAACAGAGGATGGGGAGAGACTGGTTAATAAATACATTACAGTTAGATAGGGGGAATTGAGTTCTAATTTTCTGTGGAGTGAATGTGGTCACCTATAATTTATTATACATTCTCAAAAAGCTAGAAGAGAGGATTTTGATTGTTCACAACACAAAGAAATGATCGATTTCTTTGATGTGACCCACATGCTAATTGCCCTGATTGACAATTACACATTACTTAAAGGTATCAAAATATCAGTCTGTATCCCATAAATATGTACAATTATTATATATCAACTAAATTTAAAATATATATTTTTAAAAACTAACAGTATCATGCACAATTTACTATTTTTGGACAAGTGCTTTCTGACTCCTTGTTTTCAGTTAGAAGAAAATTTAAAAGTTACTTAAACAATATATGCAACTTACCTTTGTATTCATACATTTTATGTAGGATTACTTTTTGTTATTTTTAGAAAGGCTTGATATTTCTTAAAATTTCTAGATTTAAAAATACTGTGAATGTAGTAATTTAGTTTATCTCTTCAAAACGGACTACTTGTTCCTTAAATGTATGAATTGCTTGCTAAATATTTATTTATATTATAAAGCATTATTGATAAATTTGCAATGAAAAGTAAATCCACAATTTCCAAATGTGTTTAGAGTTTACTGAATTTGAAAGTATAAAATTATTAGAGTAGTAAATGGTGTTTTCAAACATGAAAGTAGTAAAAGTTTTAAGTACAAATGATTGATTCAGCTACCTGAGGAGGCAATAAATTACAGTTAATATCAAGGTAAAGTCAAATGCAAGTTCTCTGTAGATAATCCTTTGAAATGTTTTTTGAGAATACTTAACAAGTCAAATCCAGTCAAGCTGACACTATATTTTATATTAATGTGTTGTTAAGAAAACTCAAGGAGTGCAGAAGTGATTTATGAACATCTTTAACACTATTTTATGTGTCTAAATTTTGTTTTATCTTTGTCAAAAGTTAAAAGTCAACATCCTGGAACCAGTGAAGATGTATGTAAGCACTTAGGTATGTATCCCTATATATATGAAAAAAGATTATTTTAAAAGTATGTACCTTATAACTCCATATTAACTATGTGCATAACTACATATTAGTAGAAACAGAGTGTACAGCAAGATTTCACATTACTTATCCGTAATTTGTGAGAATCCAAGTAATCTTCCATGGTTTTTCCACCTTTTCATATTCTCTTATCTTTTTCTAAATAACCGTTCATTATATTTATAAAGTATTAAAATCAACAAAAGATTATTATTCATCTGAAAGTAGAGCAAATCTATGTTTCCTTTTTGTTTACAAAACTTTTTCAGTTGAATCTAGCAGATGGCTCTAACTTCTGAATATACAGAGTCTAAGAAAAAAATCATGAGGGTCTTTATGCATAATATAAATTTGCTAAGGTATGGCCCAAAGCAGTATCCCAGCCTGACATGCTAGCTGTCTGGGTATTCTGTTCCATGCACTATTGCTTTTCTGATCTCTTCAGATATCTTCATAAGACTATCACAAAAATCCCCTTTTCTCAATCAAGAAATATCCAATTATCTCTCAACTATTGTGCTATGGCATTATCGATGTATCAGATATGAAATGCCGAAATGCGAAGTCTCTGACTCAACGTTCAACATGTAAGGATTTTAAAAGTCAACATTTGTTCTACTAGATCCCATAGAATGAGTCTGATGACAAAAAGTGATATAAAGGCCAGATTTCAGCCCTCTCTCACCTTCCACAATTATATATAATGTTCTTTATAATTTACTTGCTAAAACAGTTTTAAAAGTTTGCTGATAATGAAGATCCATAGCAACTCAACTTACATTTTTATCTTTCCAGGACAGAAAACTGAATATTATTCATTTACAATTTTGAGAAAATACTGCCAGGCACGGTGTTTCATGCCTGTAATCCTAGTACTTTGGAAGGCCGAGGCAGGAGGATCACTTGAGGTCAGGAATTCGTGACTAGCCTGGGCAACATGGTGGAACCCCCTTTCTATAAAAAAAAAAAATGCAAAAATTAGCCAGGAGTGGTGGTGTGAGCCTGTAATCCCAGCTACTTGCAGGGCTGAGGTGAGAGGTTCTCTTGAGCCTGGGAAATGGAGGTTGCGGTGAGCTGAGATAGTGCCCCTGCAGCCTGGGCGACACAGGGCAATCCTATTTCATAAATAAATAAATATGTTTTGAGAAAATAGCCTTTACGTAATTGGGAATAAGCATCAGAATGTTTGACTTTAGCATGTAATAAGTTAGGTTTAATTAAATAGAAGTTAAAAATTAAAAAAATATATTAGTAACAAATTATGAAGCAGCTAACAAAGTAAATAACGCATAACACAAACTTTTGTGTAAAAGAATGATGCACCAGTGCATGATTAATAAAATAAGTTAGTACAGGAAAATAATCATAACGTGTAATTATTATATGATATGAATAAATCATGCTATTTAATGCTTACTTATTATAGTTTGCATCGACTTCAATATCCCAGTGTTTGCTATTTTACAGAGAGATTCTGATTTTTCTTGCCTGCATGATAATTATGTCATTTCTTTCCTTCTTTTTCTCCCCAGTCTCACCTTCTGTGTCTCTATGATTTCTGTCTTTTCCAGTCTCTCTCTTGCTCATTTTCTTCTCTCTCTCTTTTTTCCTATCTCACTTCCTCCCGTTTCCTTTCTCCCTTACACTCAATTTCTTCCCCTTTCTCTCTCTTGGTACTAGCTGAGCCATGCTGTGTCCTGGCTCCCTGCTTTCCGTCTGCAAGACAGACAGCTGTGGCTCTCTTACACTGTCCACTTTTATTTTGGCTGTCTGCTTTGACTCTGTGGTATCTGCTGCCTCCACACCTCCAGCTGCACAGTCAGCTCTCTCCTTGCTTTCAGCATCAGCAGCTTAACTCGTTTTCTCTCTGACCCTTTATATTTGCCATTTCCTCCCCTTTCTCTTTCCAATTTCCTTTCTTACTTTTTCTCTTTCTCTCTTTCAAGGAGAACATGGAGGCTAATTCCTTGATCCAGCAGAAAGCATAACCTATCTCTCCTTGTGAGGATGGGGTTTTATTATGCACGTAGAAAATTAAAGCTTAGCACACTCAATCCTCATCTGAGCCAAACTTAGGCCTAAAGACTGAAGGCTTATGAATGGGGTCTTTGGATCAGAAAAAAAACACAATACTTTATCATATTTTGCTTTTCCTTGTCCCTGGTCAGAGGGTTGTCCCTCCAAACCTTCAACATTCTTCCCAAAGGACTATCCAGGGGAATTACAAAGGGAGTCTCTTTGGCTCCCTCTTTCCTTTGTCCCCTAGGCCTAGAATTCCTGTTCCCCATTTTCAGCCATCCTCTGTGTCTGAGTTTTTCCCTGTGTACTCAACCCTTCTTGCTGGAGGTTTCTTGCACACCCCTGTGTACTCAATCCCCCTTACTGGAGGTTTCTTGCTCACCTTGAGACCTCCAAAAATACTCAACCATCAAAGCAATACTTAAAGTCCAATTTTCCTACCTTGGCTCATGCACATGGTTGCCTGTTTGCTGCAATGCCTGCTTTTCTCCCTATGTCACCTCCACTGTCTCCTGAATAGCAGTCTTGGGTTTATCTATGGCTTCTGCAGAAAGTCAGGGTGCCCAGATAGAGTGGGGCAAATAAATTGGGTGGAACGTGTCTTCTCTTTCAGCCGGAGTCCTACTCCACACAGGCATAGAGATCCTGGACAGGCCCTCAGGTTGTGAAAAACTCACTCACCTGTCCAAACACAAAGAATGGACTTAGAGGGACATAGAACAACCGCATCCTCTTCCCTGCTGAAGTTTCAATTTCCCAGTAATGAAACTTTCTTCTCTTTTGTGGGCTGACCCCTCCTCTACATTCTGTTTGCTTATTGTGACCTTCTAGGTGCATGAGCCCATGTAGTTTGCTACATTTGAAGGCTGGCTGCCAGTACTTAGATTTATCATGACTTGAAAATGGACTATTTAAAATGTTTTCTCACAGGATTCACTTCTACTTCCATTCTTTTTCAATACTACTTGCTATACAAGGTCCCTAATTTACTGAAATTCCTTCCACACACCAGAAACAATATCTTCTTTCTCTGTCTGTAAACCATTGCAAAGCATATGATTCTATTGAGTATAATATTTTAATGTCTTCTTAATTTATTCTTTGTGTCTACTAAATTGTTAAATTCTCAGAGCAAGAACTCTGTCCCACTTAGAATAAGGCTGAAAACATCACATACATAATAACTGTTTTACAAATAAATTAATTAATTAACAGAAATGTTTTTCGTCAAAGGAATTGTACAACTGAGATACATAAGTAATTTGTCCTACTTATTGACTGTCCTTTTAATGTTTGCATAATTTTTGGCTGCCCAACTTAATTTGAATACTCTTCTGAGGTTTAGTTAATTTTCTAAAGGAGTGAGAATCTTCCCTCCCTAATTTATCTTTCATCTAGATTATAAACACACGATACAGCCAGTCACCCACATTGTTATGAAACTACATCTTGGGAGGGAGCGGCAGCAGTAGGCAAACTGGCATTCACTAACCAGCCTCAGTAGCATGAGCTCTGTATCTGAACATGGGTGCAGTGCAGCGTGGTATTAGATGGAGTAACTCTCTTTGTTCCTGGCTATATAGGTTTCAAGCCTGATTCTTATAACCCAGGGTGTTTTTGGTCATCAGACATAATAATTATTGGTGAATTACTTTACTCTTCAAATTGTTCAAAACTGGCTTTATTGCTTTCAACTAAAACTCTGATTAGACATATAGCTACTGACACTGGCTTTGATGACAAACTATACTGTGAAAATGTCAAATCTAAAGAGTAGAAATGAACACAAGAAAGTTAAAACTGAGAAAGTAAATCATCCTGATATAGAGTTTCACAAATAACACAAAAGCTATCTTAATTTTAAAATAATACAGTCTTTGAAACAGTTCTCTCTGGGGTCCTTAATTGGCACATGAATGAATGACATTTTAACTATTAAAATAAATCACAAATTTGGCAATGTAAATAAACATTGGTTTAGGAAAAATGGGAAGAACATTAGCTGTGATGACGTTTAAAGACAAAAAAAACTCACTCATATTTTAATTCACTTGTAAAAAAGGCAGACCCAAAGGGAGGAATTTCACTCATACAGAGGCCCTTGTGAAATTTTACTATTTACTACCCTATCTTATTATTTGTTCCAAGTTAATTAGATAACTAGTCTAGTCCATATGTCAATCAACAAATGTCTAGCTATATTCATTTCCAAGATACATGTCTAATTAGCCTAATCATTTTCTTAAATTTACAAAATGCCTTAGAACATCAAATCAGGTATTTTTCTAAATAATTGACTAAATAATATTTTATTTCTTTTTTATTCATCTGAATAATTAAAAATGAAAGAGAACATAGTGACCAATTTGTTTTAAACTTTTTTGTATTTTGTGGTTTTACTCTTTCTCTTCCTACTTTCTCTTCTTAGCTGTACATTCTTTTTACTAATTTTCCTTGCACTGTTATATAGTAGAGAAGATCATTTTTTATTTGCTTTTAACGTTGGAAATCAGAATCCTATTTCTCAATTATATTTATGTACCCCAAGAATTTATACCTCTTATAGACAGACCATCTTTCTTTTCTCTTTCAGTCACCCAAGGAAACTCTCTAACTAATAGCTCCTCCTCCAGCCAACAGTGGCTTTGGTTCTTGCAACTGAAAATTTCTATCTTTATTTTTTGTTAAGTTATTGTGAGAACAATTTGAAAAGTTTCCTTGAAGATGCTATCTTACTTAGTAAAAATGATCCTATCCTCCAGAAATTAGATTCAAGGTATGATTTAATAGTGGGCTTACTCTGCTATTTTGCTGCCTGTATCTGTTGTTTTTCCCTATATTACAGATGTACCGTTGACCCAAGTCTATCACTTTTACTAAAATGACTCATTTAAAAATATTTTTTAAAGATGACACATCAACTGTGAAGTGAATGGGAAGAAACAATTCGATAGACACAAAGTGAAAATTAACAGAGAAATCTGAAGCATTATAGCAAGTAAATTATTATTAGAAAATCAAAGTGCTGGATTTTTAAACAAAGTTTAATATAAGTTCTTTGTTTTCCTGTCCTTCTTAGAAGGCCCTGTTACTTTCAGCCCTGTTCCAGTGTTCCAAGGCCTATAATCACATAAGTGCCTTTTCTGATGGCAAGTTGGCAAGGAGGTTTAGAAGGAATATCTCAACTTGGAAGTCATTAACTGCAGGTGGAGCTCTTCTGGGCCTTGGATATGTCACTACTGAGAGTCTCCTTTCCCATAGTGGAATTGTCAATGAAGTATTTAGGTTGCCCCCTGTTTATCCCCTTTCAAAGAATACCTAATGTAAAATAATTCTGAATCATGTAGAGGTTATCAACTTGTATTAATGAAGTTGCACAGTGAGTCAGAATGCTCTGAAAGTTACCTAGAGGATGTAGGATTCACAGAACTTTTATAAAATAAAGTAGGAATTATCTGAAATTGTTGAATGGAAGAAGACACAATTGTAGAGAGAAGTTACTGAGTTTGACGTCAAGAGGTTGTATAAAAAATCCTGACAGCATCACTTAAAATCGACAAGCTCTAGTTTTTTAATTTGTACAATACAGAGTGTAGATGTTGTTATTTGCAACATGCTAGAGGTGAATACCACATACTCTATAGGAATGCTGTGAATCTCAAACGAGATAAAAATTTCCATTTTCATAAGAAAATGTAAACCAGTTACGGAAAACTTTTTCTGGAAAAGGCCAGATAGTAAGAATTTTTGACTTTGTTCGTTCTAGACTCTGTTCCAAATATTCAACTCTTCCACTGTAGCTCCAAAGTAGCTAGAGACACTCTTTAAAGGGATGGGCGTAGTCTGTTTAGTCAACTTTATGGACAATGAAATTGGAATTCCATATCACTTTTATATTTTACAAAATGTTGTTCTTTTTAAAGTTTTCAAGTATCCAAAAATTTAAAAAGACTCTTAGTTTTCAAGCTAATGAAAATGAAAAACAGCAGCTGTTAGCCTTTGGTCTATAGGCTGTCGTTTTGCTGACCACTGACGTAAAACATTGTGAATGTTGATCTACTAACTTTCCATGATTTCCTCATACATTTAGAATACAAATAGATCAGATTTTACCATTCAATCCAATAATTATTTGAACTTTTGTATGTGTAACATGCTCTTCATACTGGGGGGGTGGAAGTGGGAGTCACAGAACTACATAAAATGGCTACTACTTTTAGAAAGAGTATAACAATGCAAGTGAGGAGCCTGCAGGGAAAAGCAAGGGTGCTGTTACTGGTGGAGGGTGTCCAGGTTCTTGGTTTCTTAAAAAAAGAATTGGACAAAACACACCAAGCAAGGAAAGAATGAAGCAACAAAACCAAAGTACATGTCACAGTGTAGGAGTGGCCCAAGCATAGGGACTCAAGAGCCCTGTTATAGGATTTTCTGGAGTTTAAATACCCTCTAGAGGTTTCCATTTGTTACTTGGCGTATGTCCTATGTAAATAAAGAGGATGAAGTAAAGTTGCAGAATCATGTACTCAGTATAGGCCCTGTGTAAATGAAGAGGATATTTCCTGTCATAGCTGAAGTGTTTTTATTTGATTTAGTTCTAAGACGTCTGCATGAATCCACCTTATGTTCCTCACCTCCAGACCCTATTCTACTGCCCCAGTATGAGGCAGAAGACTATATATATCTCTATCTATCTATCTGTCTCTATCTATCAATCTATCTGTAGAATTTGTTTATTAGAAGAATTAAAATAGTTCCCTTGCAGATGCTGTCTTATATAGAAAACATTATCCTTTCCTCCAGAAATTAGATTCAAGGTATAATTTAATAGCAGACTTACTCTGCTATTTTGCCAGCTGTGTCAGTTGTGTATATATACACATACACACACATAAATTGAAAACATAATAAGACCATGTAATGGCAGACAGGAAAATGCAATTGCTATTAAAGATTTGAGACCCAGTGGCATGAAAACTGGCCTTTCTTAGATTTATTCTTCCAAATTTTTCTTTTACAAAATGATTAAAGCAGTATTCACTGCCTTAGTCTTTTTCCTCAATAAATAGAATTTTCCAGTCTGTTATTTGATAACATCTATCAGTTCTGAGTTCTACAATTTACAGTTTTCAATAACTTTGGTTCTTGAATGACGGTGTCCTGACAATTGTAGACAGAGGTGTAATAGTATCACCGCTGTCTTCAAAATAATGTTAAAAATCAATTAATATGAGGTGATGACTTAATTTAGAAACAAAGCAAAGAAATTCTGACTTTTCATTAGAATGAGAACTATAGAATTTATATACAAAGTATATTAATATTCAAAGAAATAATGAAAAATTATATTTTTAAATATATTTTTTAATACATTAAGGTGAAAATATAAAATATGTTTTTCTTTTGAGATGGAGTCTCACTCTGTCACCCAGGCTGAAGTGCAGTGGCATGATCTCAGTTTACTGCAACCTCCACCTCCCAGGTTTAAGAGATTCTCCTGCCTCAGCCTCCCAGTATATGGGTCAACAGGCTCCTGCCACCATGCCCAACTAATTTTTTTTTTTTTTTGTATTTTTAGTAGAGATGGGTTATCACTTTGCTGGTCATTCTGGTCTTGAACTCCTGACCACAGGTGATCCACCCACCTCGGCCTCCCAAAGTGCTGGGATTACAGGCATGAGCCACCATGCCCAGCCCCAGTAAAAAAAATTAATAACAATTTACCAGTGTTGATTTCTTCATAATAAATTAAAAAATTTTATGCATACCATAGAGTATAGTATTTGAAACAGATAAAAATTGTGATAGATATTATTCATATTTTCTAAAACTTTGAAATTACCATGTCTTCAGTTTCAGATTTTAAAATAATAATGTAAATAAGATGCTGATTGTAAATACAAAATAAGAACATAGTAAATAAATTAAAAACAATGAATAAGGAAACTGTAACTGATATTTATAATAGAGTAAAAATGATATTAATTTTCTCCAAGGCAAAAGGAAGTTAAGAATGAATTAATTGATTATGCAATTACATAGTTTTCTTGTTTTCTAATGTCAAGTAGTTGAAGAAAATTGTAAAGAAATCAATAATATGACAACTTGGTGCAAGTCGATTAAAAAAAAAAAGAAAATCTATTAAAGCCTGAACCTCAACCAGTCTAGCCATCATAATGATGGCAATGATTCACATAATAAAGAGTCAAAAGTTGGCATAATTTTATATTTATTTTATATAGCCTTTTTAGATTTAATACTCTTAGATATAAATGGTTTTAGCACCAAATCAGAGAGGTTACTTAGAGTTCACATAAACAATAAATTGGAAAACCTTAGACATATGTATAGATTAAACAGATTCCAAAGCCCATGTGTGTAAATATTTTTTTTGTCACAGCATCACTGTTCCTTATGATTAAAGATTGAAACTTTAGAATAAATTTTATGTTCAATAACTACATGGGTGACATGAATTAATCTGGATAAGTACTCTCTAAAATAGGAAAAAAATAAGCAAAACCTATAATGATCATTACTCATCTATATCAGTGTTTATCAACATTTGTTACAAATTTCATACGTATATACTTACATATGCATATATATTTCCTCTTCCTATGCATATACGTATTACATATATGTATATATGTCTACATATATACACACATATTGATATAGTTTGGCTGTGTCCCCACCCAAATCTCACTTTGAATTTTAACTCCCACAATTCCCATGTGTTGTGGGAGGACCCCAGTGGGAGGTGATTGAATTATGGAGGCAGGTTGTTCCTGTGCTGTTCTCATTATAGTGAATGAGTCTCATGAGATCTGATGTTTTTAAAAATAAGAGTTCCCTGCACAAGCCTTTCCTTTATCTGCTGCCATCTTTGTAAGATATAACTTGCTCCTCCTTTCCTTTCACCTTCTGCCATGATTGTGAGGCCTCCCCAACCACAAAGAAGTGTAAGTCCAATACATCTCTTTCTTTTGTAAATTGCCCATTCTTGGGTATGTCTTTATCAGCAGCATGAAAACAGACTAATAAAAGAAATTGGGACCAGTAGAGTGGGGCATTGCTGAAAAGATACCCAAAATGTGGAAACAACTTTGAAACTGGGTAACAGGCAGAGGTTGCAACAGTTTGAAGGGCTCAGAAGAAGACAGAAAATATGGGAAAGTTTAGAACTTCCTAGAAACTTGTTAAATGACTTTGACAAAAATGCTGATAGTGATATGAACAACAAGGTTCAGGCTGAGATGGTCTCAGATGGAGATGAAGAACTTTTTGGGAACTGGAGCAATGGTGACTCTTTTTATGTTTTAACAAAGAGACCGGCAGCATTTTTCCCCTGCCCTAGAGATTTGTGGAACTTTGAACTTGAGAGAGATGATTTAAAGTATCTAGCAGAAGAAATTTCTAAGCATCAAAACATTCAAGAGGTGACTTGGGTACTGTTATTTATTTAAAAAGCAGAGCATAAAAGGTTGGAAAATTTACTGACACTACAATAGAAAAGAAATTCCAGACTAGGTGCTGTAGCTCAGATCTGTAATCCCATCACATTGGGAGGCTGAGGCGGGCAGATCACGAGGTCAGGAGATCGAGACCATCCTGGCTAACATGACGAAAACCCATCTTTACTAAAAACACAGAAAATTAGCTGGGCATGGTGGCACATGACTGTAGTCCCAGCTACTCAGGAAGCTGAGGCAGGAGAATCGCTTGAACCCAGGAGGTGGAGGTTGCAGTGAATCAAGATCGTGCCACTGCACTTCAGCCTCGGTGACAGAGCAAGACTCCATCTCAAAAAAAAAAAAAAGAGAAGAAATTTCTTTTTTCTGAGGAGAAATTCAAGCCAGCTGCAGAAATCTGCATAAGTAATGAGAAGCCCAATATTAATTGCCAAGACAATTGGGAAAATGTCTCCAGGGCATGTCTGAGGTCTTCATGGCAGCCCTTCCCATCACAGGCCCAGAGGCTTAGGAAGAAATCATGGTTTCCTGGGTCTGGTCTAGGGTTCCTGTGCCTGGGGACAGTCTAGGGACTTGGTGCCCTGAGTTGCAGCTGCTCCAGCTCTGGCTGAAAAGGACCAATGTAGAGCTAGGGCCATCACTTTGGAGGGGACAAACCCCAAGCCTTGGCAACTTCCACATGTTGTTAAGCTTTCGAGTGCACAGAAGTCAAGAATTGGGGCTTGGGAACCTCTGCCTAGATTTTAGAAAATGTATGGAAATGCCTGGATGCCCAGGCAGAAGTTTGCTGCAGGGGTGGGGCCTTCATGTAGAACCTCTGCTAGGGCAGTTCAGAAGGGAAATGTGGGGTTGGAGCCATCACACAGAGTCCCTACTGAAGCACTGCATAGTGGAGCTGTGAGAAAAGGGCCACCAATCTCCAGATCCCAGAATGGTAGATCTCCCAATAGCTTGCACTGTGTACCAGAAAAGCCATAGACATTCAATGCTAGCCTGTCAAAGCAGCCAGGAGGGAGGCTGTACACTTCAGACCCACAAAAACAGAGTTACCCAAGACCATGAGACCCCACCTCTTGCATCAGTGTGACCTAATGAAAATCGGAGATCATTTTGGAGCATCAAGATTTGACTGCCCTGCTGGATTTTGAACTTGTATGGGGCCTCTAGCCCCTTTGTTTTGGCCAATTTTTCCCATTTGGAGTGGCTGTATTTACCTGATAAATACAGGTAATGATGTAAATACAAGTATTTACATCATTGTATCTAGGAAGTAACCGACTTGTATTTGATATTACAGGCTCTTACACCAAAGGAACTTGCCTTGTCTCAGATGAGACATTAGACTGTGGACTTTTGAGATAATGGTGAAGTGAATTAAGACCTTAGGGAATTTTTGGGAAGGCATAGGTGGTTTTGAAATGTGAGGACATCAGATTTGGGAGGTGCCGGGGTGGAATAATATGGTTTGGCTGTGTCCCCAACTAAACGTCATCTTCCATAGTGAATGAGTCTCGTTAGATCTGATGTTTTTAAAAATGAGAGTTCCCTGCACAAGCCTTTTCTTTATCTGCCACCATCCTTGTAAGATGTAAGTTGCTCCTCCTTGTCTTTCACCCTCTGCAATGATTGTAAGGCCTCTCCAGCCACGTGAAACTGTAAATCAAATAAACCTCTTTCTTTTGCAAATTGCCCAATCATGGGTATATCTTTATCAGCAGTGTGAAAATGGATTACTATAATATAATATGTATAATTACCACATATATATATATAGTGCTTACGTTAAGTTGAAACAAAATTTCCTGGGGCCAGAAATAGGTATTTTAAAAGACTCTGCAACTGATCCTTACACACTGTTTTCTAAGAATGGAAATAATATTGTGAATAGCCTTTAGGCACATGTAGGCCAGATATGTGTTTTGTCAATAATTCAGCATAGATTTTTGGATTATCTAAATAAGAGTGATGCTGATAATCAACTGTTGTTTCAGTACTAGGATCACTGAGTTTTTTCCCTGACAAAATAGAGTTACAACCTCAAATGTGGATGAGAACAAGGAATTACCAAAAATTATGATTGCTGTATTTTATTATCTATACAAATTGCTACAGATGATAAATACAAATTTGTTAGTAAAATAAATATCTATAAGTAAAATAAGATGAGTAAAAATGGAATATAAGCTATCACATTTTAAGTATTAAAAATAGCTTGTATGCATATGAGTTTGAAAGGAAACTATTAAAATGCTTTAATTGATTACATAGTCAATAACAGATGACTCAATTTGTAATTCGCTGGATCTCTTTGGGCTTTAATACCCTCTTCTTTAAAATTAGGTCAGGATTGTTCTAGGGAATATCTGAAATTCCTATCACTTTTTATCATCAATGAGCCTATGATTCCACTAACACTTAACTATTGCTCTTCCCATCCCAAGAATCTCCATAAAGTAGCTAAACATTGCTGTGACTTGCATAGCTAGCTTCTTAGCCTTCCATATTGAGAACTGTATTAAGTCTGATATCACCAGCATTTTTCTTGGCTTAGTGATGTTCATAGAAATGCTTGCTGGAAATGTTCAATGATATTTACCTTTTTGATAAATGTAGATTATTTAAATATTTGCATTTTTACTATACTTATGATCATACAAATGAAGATGTGTCAATTATTAGGTACTGTAAATATATTAATTTAAACCAGATAGTCACAGTCACCCATTCTTCACATTGGAGTGTCATGTGTCTCTACTGCCTATTTCAGGCGATAGATTTTCAAAAGTATGTTTTGCAACTGAAGAAGAACCATATGACTTAAAGATTTTAAAAGAAAATAAAAGCAAGCCTTTATTTTTAAAAACATTATGTTTTTAAGTTTCAAGCTATCTTCATCTTCTCTCACTCAGACGCCAAAGAGGTAGTTTCAGCATTTTGTGAAAGCATCTTCCAAAATTGTTACAAAGGTAGAATCTCAAGAATGGGCATTTGGCAAAGCAAACATCAAAATATGTGCCCCACAGAGAAAGTCAAGGAGACTGGCAGACCTAAAGAAGGTTTGCAGAAGAAAACAAACACTAGCAATCCATCCAATTAGATGTAGCTGTAGCGTAGGTGTTTTTGTTAAAGGGTCTATTCATCCAAGCTTAAATATTTTTCATTTTGTCACATCATACATGTTGTACAGAAAACCTAATTAGTTGTTTCCATAATAACTAAATACAATGCCACATTTTATGAATGATCCATAAGCCCTAGTAATATTATGAAGCAATTTTTAAAATTAATCTTGTGTATTAGTTGCCATTATTGCCATTTTTTAAAGTGCATGTTAAAATTTGATTTATGATGCTGTATGAAATTTAATCTGAGGTGTGAAAATATAGAAACCATATAAAGTATAAACATAAATAGATTTTGAATGTTACTCTTCCCAAGTAACCTTCATGTAAGGCTATCCATCTTTGTAGTCTATTGAAAACTATTGCAAAAACATGTTCGTGTATGCTACATAACATGCATGTGTACCAATGTCATTGTCATCACTGTGTAACTACTCAGGTAAATTTATAGTCTAGTAATTGAGGATTATGAACTGATAAAAATAATGCCAAGATACTGAATGTATTGGTAGCTTCTGACCTTTTATTGCCTGTGAAAGTTTGTTAACTTATAAATTAAATCAGAGCAAATGAGTTGTAAAGTTATGTCAACTGACAGTATAAAAATTATTTAATAGATTATCTTTCCTTTATATGTAATATGACTACATAGTGGCTTAATACTTTTTTTCTTGGCAAGTTACTCAGGTATCTTTGACATTTTAAAAATTAGATTGAATAAAAAAAATAAAGATGAGCAAGTCTTTCTCTTGAATATCAAGTTAATTTGAATGTAACATATCAACTAATTGTTACTTAAAAGATAAGAATAAGAAATATTTTAAAGGCAGAGGAAAAATGTCAATAGATCTTTGATTCTGAGAAGGCTACTGAATAAAAAGTCAATAGTCAAATACAAAGCATTAGAAAATTTACAAAAGTAATTATTAATGTTTTAACAGCCACTCTTTAAGACCTCCTATGTGTATCATTATTGTAATAATTAGGATTAGAAATACTAAAATTTTAAGAGCTTTTTCAAAGGCATTTGACAATATTTAAGTGAATTATTAAATACACAAAATTATGTCAATACATTTTTCTTGTTAAAATAATACTATATACAACTCTAAGTCTCCTTTTTCCACCTGATCCAAGCCTCTTTACCTTTCTCCAGGTATGGCCTCTCTTGACAGGTTAATAAGGATTCATAATATGTAATATATCTATAGATATCATATATAGATACACATTTTAAAACATAAATCCTTTCTCCGTTTCTATCATTGGGCAACTTGATTTATTCATTCTTGTTAGTATATGCAAATAATTCATTAGACAAACATACAGTTGACCTTTGAGTAACATGGATTTGAGCTGTGTGTGTCCAATTATATCTGGATATTTTTCACTAAACATACTGGAAAAATTTTTGGAGATTTGGGACAATTTGGAAAAATTTGGTCATAAAATAAATAGCCTAAAAATATCAAAAACAATTTTAAAATTAGGTATGTCATGAATGCATAAAATACATGTAGATACTATAATAGTGTATTTTATCATTGACTCTGGGCTCCTGAGAGGCTGGCACGTCTGCCGGGGACTCTTGGCTAGCAAGAGGGTTCTGACTTGAATAGGGTAGTGTGTGGAAAAAGAGAGGACAGAAAGCAGGGTCTGGAGGGCTGAGTAAGCAATGCTTAGACAGCAATTTTATTTTGCACACAGCTAGTATATATATCTTTGTCCTACTTCATTTGCAGGAACAGACACCATTATCTTATACATCAAAGGGAACAAAAAGTCCTCAGGATACAAGCTTAGGCAGCAGATAACACAATAGTAAAATCAGATACAATATTGGATACAATTAAGTCATGCAGGTGGGTCTCATTATTGGGTCGTGCAGTTGGGTCTCATTACCAGGGTGAGGAAGCCTATAAATGAAAAGTTAATGATCTATACAAGGCACCAGAGAGGCAGTAAACCTATTATCTTTGCAAACAGCAGTCACAAGAACAAACACAGGACTCCACAATAATGGGTAAACAAAGTCATAAATGCAGGAACAGAAAATAGACACAATGTCTTCTCAGACCACATAGGCATCACATCATGGTCTAGTAAAATTATTTTCATATATCCTTTGATTTCAGTTCAGCTTTCCCATAGCTCGACTGCCTCCAATGAGAAACTGTGTCCAGGCTCAAGCTCACCATATGGCAAGGCCCAATTCTGAGGTGCCTTACATGGGAACATTCCCCACAACTGACTAAAATAAAATATGCACAAAGCCATTATAAAAAGTTAAAAATTATCAAAATGTATATACCCAAATACTTACAGACTGTACATGGCATCATTTGCAGTAAAGATAAATGTAAACAAATTTAAAGATTCAGTATTCAATCATAATTGCACACAGTTAACTTTAGTGTATACTGTACTATTGTAATAAATTTGTAGCTACCTTCCATAACTGTTGCAGTAAGCTCAAGTGTTTTCAGTATCCCCTAAGAGCCTCTTATGATGTTCATCACCTCAGAGTGAGCAATTCACTTCTTCAGTACATTGAGTATCAATGTAAAATGTGATATCCTGTTGTTCTCATGCATTTTTCATCCAATTTAATGCAATATCATAACTTTGCATATATTGTGCCACCAATACCAAGTGCTACTAGTGATGCTTTCTTGATATGCACTGTAGATTGAAATCTGCATCTGTGACTGCCTATCATTTCAAGATAAATGAATTCAGAGTAAGGACCATTGCAAAGAAATAGAAGGAAATTTGTTAAGCCATTGTTGCAGCTATGTCAGCAAACACAAAAACTTGCACTCTTTGTGAAAAGTCTTTTTATCTTGTACTGAAAATGCAGCTTTTATGTAGGTACTGAAGTGCTATTAAAAAAGCATAACTTTTTTGAGAAAAAGCAGTTACTTTATTTTATAAAATAAAGTAAAAAGGAAATGAAGGATCTAAAGCTGGAGAATTTAATGAAGCTAAGGATAGTTTAATAATTTGAGAAAGAAGTTTGTCTTAAAAATATCAAGGATACAGGAGACACAGCTTCTGTTGAATAAGAGATAGCATATGAGTGTCCAGATGCCATCAAAAAAATAATGAGGAGAAAGGATATCTGCCTGAACAGGTTTGAATACAAACAAAAGTACCATATTCTGAAAAACGGCCATCAAGAACATTTATTATTTATTAATAAGGAAAAGAAATGAGCACAAGGATTTAAGGCAGGAAGGGGTAGGCTAACTACTGTTTTGTAAAAATGCAGTGAGTTTACGATCATGGTTGCCTTTATTTATAAAGCTGCAAACCCTTAAGTCTTGAAGGGAAAAATATAAATGTTAGCTGCCAGACTTTTAGTTGAACAGGAAGGAGGCTTGAGCAATGAGAACTCTTTTTCTGGATTGGTTCCACTGATACTTTGCTCCTGAAGTCAGCAAGTACCTTGCCAATAAAGGACTATCTTTTAAAGTTCTTTTGATATTGGACAATGCTCCTACCTTTGTAGAACCCTGAGAGTTCAATACTAAAGGTGTCAAAATAGTCTACTTGCTCCAAACATAATGTCTCTAATTCAATCTCTAAATTAAGGGGATATAAGGACCTTTAAGGCCATTACACGTCGTATCTGTGGAAAGACTTGTCAATATTGTGGAAAAGAACCCTGGTAGAGAAAACATCATGAAAATCATAAAAGTATGGAACGATTATACCATTGAAGATGCCAGTGTTGTTATAGGGGAAAAAAAGTAATATCATGAAAGCCATTAAGCCTGAAACAATAAATGTCTGCTGACGAAAACTGTCCAGATGTTGTGCATAGCTTCACAGGATTTACAACAAAGCCAATCAAGGAAATAGTGAAAAAGATCGTGGACATGGCAAAAATAAAGGTGAAGGATGAGTTTCAAAATTGGATGTTTGAGAAACTCAAGTGCTGATAGACACTGCAACAGAGGAATTAACAAATGAAAACTTGATGGAGATGAATGCTTCTAAGCCAGTGCCACACTATGAAGAAGACAGAAGGAACAGGGCCAGAAAACAAATTGATGTTAGACAAGCTGGCAGAAGGGTTCTGATTATTCAAGACTGCTTTTGAGTTCTTTCATGATGGGGTGTTGGGACTAAAGCAAACACTAGAAAATAATTGATACCATATAGAAACATTTTTAGAGAAATGGAAATCCAAAAATGTCAGACAGAAATTACAATGTGTTTCCATAAAGTAATACCAGGTGTGCCTGAGGCCCCTTTCCTCTGCCTCTTCCACCTCTTCCCACTCTGCCACCTCTGACAGCAATCCAAGCCCTCCCCTTTCTCTTCCTCTTCAGCCTTCTCAATGGGAAGATGAGGATGAAAATCGTTACAATGGTTCACTTCCACATAATAAATAATAAACAGTGTTTCCTTCCTTATGCTTTTCTTAATAATAGTTTTTCTTTCCCTATTTTACTCTATTGTAAGAATCCGATATATAATACGTATAACATAAAAAATGTGTTTATCAACTGTTTATATTATCACCAAGGTTTCTGGTCAGCAGTAGGCTATTAGCAATAAGTTTTAAGGAGTCAACAGTTATATCTGGATTTTTGACTCTGTGGGAAGTCAGCAACCCTAACTCCTACATTGTACAAGGGTTGACTGTATGTGTACTGTAATCCAAACATAGCATGACTTTTTTCTTCTCATTTTCTTAAACTTTATTCTGTGGAATAAATACCTCCTGCAGATTGATAAAAGTTTAGACAAACCTAAAATAGACCTGGTCATTTTTAAGTAATAAGACATCCTTTGTTCACTGATAGTCATAAAAATAAAATCTCAAATTTTGAAAATTACATATCTAGACCTGTGTGACAGTCAAAATTTTGCAATGTTTAGCTTAAGTCATCTTGTCTTAACTATGTGGGATTAGTCCAGGCTGAAGCTACATTGGAAAGGAATTAGGATGCCTTTACTTTCTTAGTATAAATTTAAGATTGCTAAGCTCATCTTCTTCCCCAATGACTAGTGTTAAATTGAGACAGAGAAATTTGTCAAATACTGTGGAAGAGCAAGAAAGAAAAAAAGAGATTAGGTAGTTCTTGTTTGGTGTGTGGTTAGAGTTCTCTGAACATGGCAGACAGTTAAATGTGATTCTCGCCTTCCTGGGACATGTTCCTGGGCATTTTAAAGGCTACCATTTGGATCCCTCACTTTTAGTTCTCTTGACTTATGTGGGGCATCTTCATTCTAAGTCACTTTTTGTAGTCCTTCTGCAGTCTTGGACATTTAATTGTTTACCTCCATCTCTGTTTACTGAGGTCACTCTTCAGGCAGATCTCTTAGACGAGATCCAAGATGATTCCACATTTGCGCTCTCTCACACAGGTCCCAGTGGGAATCTAAAGGAAAAATTTGAAGTCCCCTTATCTATACAAATGCTGAGATTGGAAGTAACTGAGTAGAACAATCTAGCCTTCTTAGTGTCAGGCATCTCCCTACAAATTACAAAAAAAGAATTCTGAAGTTCTCTCTGCGCTTATTTTTCAAGTGATCCTCAAAAGGCTGTGGGGCTTAAAGATATAACATAATTTGCCTGAAAACGTTAGTTTTTAAGCCAGCCACAAACAGGTGGAATTGTTGGGTCCTGGGATGTGTACATTTTCAATTTTAATAGAATGCAGTAAATTTTTACCCTACATGACTTTATCTGTGTTAATAACATTTAAAACTATCTCCAGAATGGTAGAAAATACTTGCAAAATATTTCCTATTTATTTGTTTATTGAACTTTATCTTTTCCATTTTAATTTTGACAACAATTCCTAGATCTCACTCAAAAAAGTCTGGTCTCAAGAGAAAATAAGAAAACATATTAAGAATTACACTGTTTGATATTTTCTTGTGAAGAAATCATTTTCTCTGTATATTTTGCATGTCATATTATTCACTTTAAAATGTTTTTGTCGGGTTTTCAGTTGTTTAAAATAACTTTTAGTTTGGACACTACAGCCTCTCTACATAGTTTTGTTACCTACTTTCCTTCCTTTCTCTCTCTCTCTCTCTCTCTCTCTTTCTTTCTGCCCCTTTTGTTCTATCTTTTTCTCTTTCTTGTGGCCACTATGGTAAAGCAAAATAAAATTTAGGAAAGTCACTTTATATTTTCCTTCCTGATATATCAATGAATTTGAAAAACTTCAGTTCTGATTTATTATAAGTGCTAATATGTGTGAGAGCAAGGTTGAGAAAGAAAAAGTTTACACATGACAGAGAGAGGGACAGAACAATTAGAGAGTGGAAAGACAATGAAATGTATTAGAAAATAATTGATTTATGTCAAATGTAAATATATACTTTACTATAGGAAATATAACTTAGTTCTTTTTATTAGAGAAATTCTGTGGTAAGAAATGATCCATTTTTAAAAAATATATATTTTATTGCATTTTAGGTTTTGGGGCACACATGAAGAACATGAAAGATTGTTGCATAGGTACACACATGGCAATGTGATTTGCTGCCTTCCTCCCCATCACCTATATCTGACATTTCTCCCCATGTTATCCCTCTGCAACTCCCCACCCCATGTTGTTCCTCTCCTAGTTCCCCCCCAACAGACCCCAGTGTGTGATGTTCCCCTCCCTGTGTCCATGTGAAATGATCCATTTTTATTAGAATTTTTTTCAGTATAATTTAGTTCTATTTGTGGAATGTATATTCAAAGCCAGATCATTTCTTTATTGCTTTTCTCTCTAGCTCCTATTAATGCCTTTAGAGATTTTCCTTAAGAACTCTTCTGAATTTGTTATAAGAGGAGGTCATTTGAGTGTCTTGAGTCCCATCTACTCTTAATATAACTGTAACAGAATGTAAAAATCTTGAAAAGAATAATACTCAATTAGTGAATGCAACAGAAACTCAGTTTCTTTTGTTTCTACTTTTTTTCTCTAACAAGCTTCAAGAGCATCCTTTTCTATTATTACGTGATTTGCTCCCCAGTAGTTCCCAAATTACTTCTCCTCCTTTTTATCTTGTCATTTTTTCACTATTCAAAAATGTATTTTGTAATATTTAAACAAGGAAACAGTAGCAAGCATTATGCTCCCCTTTCTGCAATACTCTTTTTCTCTTTCTTTGATCATCTTTTCCTTTCAGGTGCTATAGTTTGTTTAAAGAAGAGTCTGAACTCTTGTGTAAAAGAATTAAAGTGTACTCTTTTGTGCGAAAAAACAAAATAAATACAAGAGGCACAGGTATGGAGGCAGAACTACAGAAAAAGGAAGCAAGGGGACAGAGTGCACGCTGCAAAAATGCAGAATGGAAAGAAACAAGATCATAATTTCTTTAAGTTGGAAAATCATTTGTGGCAAGTCATATTTTAAATCAGGTTTAATTGAGGAAAATGTTTTGAATTATGCTAAAGATGATTTTTTTAAATATTTATTTCCCATATGTGGATAGGAATACTCATATAAAAAATATACTCAATAGGAGTAAGTTTCTCATTCAGTTGATGTTTAAAAAATATTTTTTCCAAATTTGTATTTTGACTTATTGACAATATGAAAACAAGATATGCACTCTCCCTTCATATTATATATAATATTAGAATAAACATATATATTAATCAGAATAAAAAATAAACATTTTTATAACTATGACATATATAAAGAAAATTATAGATATTATACATGCTTTCCCTTAAAATGTAGTCTAAATGTAGGAATGGTATATTTCTCATTCATTTTCTAAAATACATTTCAGTTACTAATAGATACTGAATGCTCCTACTTTGTATATGTGCTTTTTTATGTATATAACACATATATGCATTACAGACATATGGGTCAATAAAATAAATATATCTAAGAAACCCTAAAATCTATTATAAGGCTAAATATTGTTTTGATACCATTAAATACTTCCAAAGACTACACAATTATAGTACAATACTTCTGGTGAATTTTATACCAGCTAAGTAGGGTAAGCCCTAGGTCATGGTTTAAATTCATTAAACCTTCCTCCCAACCCCAGAGCTATTTATATTCACTTTGCATTGCCAGGCTATAGCCTTGAGAAGAAGTGCTATTTTATTTTACTTTTTTGCACACTAGTTGAGATCTGTTTTACCAGTGGGGAAAAAATCCAATTGACTTTTCTTTATAGTAAATTTTGATATGGAAAAAATGATGTTCAGCTTTTAAAAGTTGCCCAGGTATTTATGTGCTTGGATAACCACAAAAGTACTTCTGTTTAAGATCTCCTACCTGACATGCAAATGGTCTTTATAAAGCAATGCTTGATTTGTCCTATTTTAAATAAAATTTGTGTGCCTCTTTTTTCAGTCCACTGGATAAGAACTTGGAATCTGACATATTGAATCAGTCTATTGCTCCATCAAGTAGACTATTTTGCTTCTAATAATAGTGTATAAATGGGACTTTGGAGAAAAATAAAATATATTGCCTACTGAAAATTTGGAAATAGCTTACCCAATGTTTCTGATTCTGTCCCATGTAGGCAATTCATTGTGAACTCTAAGGTCAGAATAATGCAAAATTTTTCCATCTCTTTTTTCACGGAAGTACTTCAAGTGCATTTCTTAGTTTCAACTAACAGCAGGTTACATGATAGCTTAGGGATTTTTTCTGTCATTAGATTTTACATCTTTTACAAGTTATGAAATTGTTAACGGTTTCCATATTGAATTTAGTTCTGTGGGTTCTGTAGAAGTCTACTTTCATTGTTTCTGATTGTGCCTGTTTTTTGGAATTGTTTCTATTTCTATGGCTCTAAACAGTTTCAACTACTCTGTAGCAGTATTCATTTCAGTTCATCTTTTCTATGACTAAAAATGTGGCTGCTACTTTAACATAATCAGGGAACTTCTGCTAACAAGAAAGCCTTGAGTTATAGGTAGATAACTGAGGAATATATATTTAGGGCAATCTCAGTATACTTGTCTTCTATATATAGTCAATACATGTTTATTTAATAGCATGAAATTTTATCAACCAATGGTTAAAATTTTCCAAAACTTACACTAACATAGCCTTAGGGTACTCTTCACCAATCCCACATCAATGAGCTCAAGCAGCACTGAATTTAAATCCTGAAAACAGTAGCAAAGTGACTTTATTTTTTATATTATAGTCATAAAATTTTTTTCACAGTATTTCATTTTTTAGATCTACTTGAAAGGACAACAGATACATGAGATACTCATATAAGAAACAAGAGACCTATATACTCAATCTAGATTTTATAAAGCATACACAATATTTCCCTAATAAGTTATAATGGTTCAAACATAATGCATATTTCTTCTCCTTCATTCACATACAGAAAATAACTCTTATAAATATAAAATGAATTTTTCTTACATAATTCTTGGAATTAAATAAATCCAGGTTTTAAAATCTATAAATTATCTTGCACTGCCATGGTCTGTTAATACCATACTTAAGGTCTGGGGATCTGAGAAAAATGTGTATATATATATATTTATATATATACACATAATATTTATATTAATATAATATATATAACATGATATAAATATTGATATTTAATATGATATATACTATACATCATAATATATATATTTGGCAATCACACTGCCACGTATGCACCTATGCAACAATCTTGCATGTTTTTCACATGTACCCCCAAACCTAAAATGCAATTAAAAAAATAAAATAATATATATATTTATCATAATATATCTATATAAATCTATATAGAGTTTATATATAATAATATAGAATAGATATATAGATATGTATTTTATTTATATACAGATATAAAATATATATTATATTTATCATAATATAAATATATATATGATATTTCATCTGCATCTGGTCTTACCAGACCTCCCCTATAGGTAATATGATATATTATATTACATATATATGGTATATATATAATTACATACATTTAATATGATTTATATGTGTATATACACAGCATAATACCTTTGATGATTAGGTGGCACATTTATTATGGTTTCTGTGGGAAGAAAAGGACAAGTTAGAGTAAACAGGCTTAGAATTGGTTACCTATATCTGACAATGTCATGAAATTTATATTTATTATACCTGTTAAAATGTATACTTTAGGCTGGATACGGTGACTTATGCCTTTAAACCCGGCTCTTTGAGAGGCTGAAGTGGGTGGATCACTTGAGCTCAGGAGTTTGAGACCAGCTTGGGCAAAAATACAAAACTTAGCCAAAGGTGGTGGCACATGCCTATAAGGCCCAGGTACTTGGGAGGCTGCAGTAATATATGGCACTGCACTTTAGCCTGGGTGACAGAGTGAGACACCACTTCCATACGAGCCTCCCTGCAACCCATGTATTCGTCTGTTCTCATCCTGCTATAAAAACATACCTGAGACTGGGTAATTTATAAAGAGGAAGAGATTTACTGGACTCACTGTCCACAAAGCTGAGAAAGGCAGAAGGCAAGAAGGAGGAAAGCCACATCTTACATGGCAGCAGGCAAGAGGGCATGTTCTGGGGAACTCCCCTTTAAAAAAATCACCAGATCTCACGAGACTTACTCACTATCATGAGAATAGCACAGAAAAAACCTGCCCCCATAATTCAATTACCTCCCACTGGGTTCCTCAAATGACACGTGAGGGTTATTATAATTCAAGGTGAGATTTGGATGAGTACACAGAGCCAAACTATATCAACCCCTTGAAAAATAATGTATAGTTTAAAACTATATACATACTCCCGATAGTTTTTGGTCAGTCACAATTTGTTCAGGGGTTGCTAATAGGCTCACAGGTTTATGTTACACATCAATTTACAGAAAATAAAAATATGGTTAATACAATGACAAGCATCATTATTGTTCTAATGAATATGGATATAATTCACACATAAAATATAAATGAAATTTATCATGCATTTTGAAATGTATTTGCTTCATGAATTATTGCAAATACAGGTTCTTTTTTTATGTTTACTATTCACCATTTCAATCTGCTTTGCAAAAATATACATGTAAATTTCTGCCTTCTACTAAATGAAATATAGAGTCTACACTAGATAATTGGTGAAAATGTTACAATATTTTTAGAAAATCTCCTATCTCATAAGATTTATCAGCAGATGCTTCCTGGTTCTTGATTGAACAGTGCCAAATTTTCACTTGATAAATAGATGGTCTCGACTTATTCTGCAGAGATTTTTAATTGATTTGATTATTGATCTATGACTTACTTTTTTAAAGTCACATATAACTTCTATGTTTCTCATTAATATAAGAAACTTTGTATAAAAATCTCAGATAAAATTTAAAAAGAACAAGCATATATTAACCTGTTTAAAATACAAAGCCAAAGTTAAGTAATATCAAATAGGAAATCCAGAGCTTTTTTTTCCTCTCTCTCTTTCTTACATACTATTAGATTACTTTTAAAATATTATCCGGAAATTTATTTAGATTGAAATATTCAGCATAAAAAGAAAATAGATGCAGTACCTTAAATACCTAAGAAGGCAACTTATTCCATCATTATTAACTTATTATGAGTGTTGTGTACAGTGGAAATAGATTAAATATAGGAGTATAGTCTGAAATGTTATGGTGAGTTCTAGACTGTATTATCTTGACTAGTCACCCTTATCTTGAATCAAATACTATTCAAAACTACAGAATTTAAATTTTAGCAATGCATATGTTTTGTGCCCTCTTGCAAATTTTAAGCAAGTTGAGTATGATTAATCTGTAAGACCTGCTATAATCTTTTCCATGCCTACTTGTGCCGCCTCATCTTTAATCTCTTTCCTTTGTGGTCATCAGAACCATGCTGATCCTCTTTCTTTACCTTCATATGCATTGTCCCTGCCCTCAGACTCTGTCCAGTTTCCCACTCCATACTCTTCCAACTGTGAATGGCTAGTGTTCATTATTCATGTCTCACTAATATGTCCACTCTTCAGAATTGCCCGCCCAAATTACATTTTCTGTAGAAGACTCCTCTTTTCTATCATAGTACTCTGTTAGTTTTCCTTATAACTGCAGAATTTTAGATATTAACATTTTTTTGCTTGATATTCTCTTCCTCAGAAAATGATAAATCTCACAAGGGCAAGAGGTGTTTGCAACACCGTAAATACAAGACTTTGCAAAATGCTTAACAGTATAATTATTGTGAATCAGTGAATGAAAACTACTAAAATGGATGATGTGGGAGAAAAGGAAACAAATATTTATTTTTTTGGGAGATGCAGCTATTTGTCTGTTTATTGATTGGATGGAACCAGTCTATTAAAATGCCCTATTAAAGGGGATTTTTTTTCCCCTTGCCTCAGATAAGTGCATGAAAGCAGTACCAGGTGAGTGAGTCTCCTTTGCTGACCTAAGCTTTTTCCATGAGTTGGCCTTCCCAAAGTCCACACTGGCAATCTGATGGTGACAGTGGTGGGATGAACAGAGCCAGAGTAACTGTCTCATGTTGCAGTCATGTTCTCCAACCAGTTTTATAAACAGACATTCTTTTTTGCTCTCAATTTTTCTGATTCCTTTATTCAATTACTAATTTATTCTGTATCTAAATAAAAAAGAAAGAGGTGATTTTTATCCCACAATGCCTTTTCTCCAAAGAGTTATTTTGAAAGTCAT
Organism: Aotus nancymaae; assembly: GCF_030222135.1. Classification (NCBI taxonomy): domain Eukaryota; kingdom Metazoa; phylum Chordata; class Mammalia; order Primates; family Aotidae; genus Aotus; species Aotus nancymaae. The sequence goes on from NW_026988425.1 coordinate 77,923,247, forward strand.
GAAGAGATTTTAATAAGCTGACTTGTAAGGTAATATTCCAAAACACTAGTATTATTAAAGCTGAAAATGATTGTACAATGGCTATTTGAAAAATTTGGTTTGCAAATAAATTATCGATGAGAGATAACTAAAAGAAAATATGGAAATTTATGTCCGAGAAGGTGATAACAATTGCTCTGAGAAAAGATATTAAAGAAGCAATTAGCAATATTGGAAGAAAACTATATACATAATATAATATTACTATACCCCAAAAGAAGAGTTAAAATAAATGGTCTGACCACATTCTCATATTATTCAAGAGTATGTGAAATTCTTAGATTTAATTGATTCAGAAGAGCCCATAAAGCTCCTAAAAAGCTACTAAATTTTGCCTTAAGTGTTCGGTGAGTAGCTAACTGTCAAGCTCTTTCTGTGATTAGTAGATATTCTGTTTTGACTTACAAAAATTTTATGATTCACTGTTTGTGAAGAATTATAAGAACTTACATGCTCCATAGCATCTCCTGGATTAACCATACTATGTATAATTTATTCTAAGTCTATAACAGATTAAGCCTCTTTAACAAAGACTATCACAGTGGAGAGAAAATAAAAATGACTTCTAAGAATGTTCCAAACATGAAAGTGTTTGTCTTGATACCTATATATAGACAAAAGAATAAATGAACTTCCTTATATCCTAAGAGTTACTTCAGGAAACAATAGCTGCAGAGCACATTCCTTACTGGCCAAAGACTTATGGAAATGTAGTCTAATTATGGAAATATTGTCTAGTTTTTTATGTACTCTCAGGACAATCTTTGGTGGTTGAAACTGCTTACCACAAAGGTGTCTATGAAAAGTTCCAGTGGAACATCATGAAGCAAATTTAATATTAAAAGTAATAATACAGTTGAGTGTTTCACACTGAAAAGTGTTCAATAAACAGCCATAATTGACTTTGTTGTTTTCACTCACCAGAGAAGAAACATGTTCATATGATCGTTTTTAAAGTTACAGAAAAGGCACTGGACAGATTTAAAATTCACTCACACTGCTGCTACTGCAGCTGCTGCTCGTACTAGTGCTAATACTACCAATACACTACTAGGGATAATAATATAACTTCTCCAATAATGGAGATAGGAATACAAACACTTTTTCAGTCTTGTGAGGTATATTTTTCCATCAAAAAAATTTAAGTAAAACCACAATGTAGAAACACTGAAACTTTTCTTCTAAGCTTGGACATAAGGGAAAATTACATCTTTAATATTTGTATTCAATATCCAGGGCAATAAGACATTTTTAAAAAATAAACATAAAGATTATAGATGCAAGAACAAAAAATTCTTATTTGTAGGCTTCATAATGTGTACGTTGAAGAGTCTATCAGTTATAAAGAAAACTATACCTAATAAAGAAATGTAGCAAGATCACAAGATATACATTTAATATATAGAAATAAATGTTATTTCTATGTACTAGATAAAAAACACTTTAAAAATATAATTTAAAAATGCATTTAGAGTAGCATTATAAACATTATATACCTAGGAATAAATATAACAACATATATAAGACCTCTATAATGAAAATTTTTTTGAACAGACAACTTGCAGAATGGGAGAAAATATTTGTAAACTATGCATCTAACAGTGGATTAATACATAGAATTTATAAGAAACTAATACAACTCATCATGCTGCCTGGATGGAAATATTTTTCTGGTTCCTCTGAATTGACAGTAAATCTGTTCATTATGAATGGTCTATTGTTTTATTATTTGTTTTGACTTGAATTTATCCACCAAAGTCTTCATTTGTGTATCATCAATAAAGTTGTATGTTTCAACTGACAAAAAAAAAAGAAAGAAAAGAAACTAATACAACTCAACAGCATCACAATAAAACAAAACAAATAACCCATTAGAAAGTGGGCAAAGGACCCGGATAGACATTTTTCAAAAGAAGATATACAAAAAGCCAACAAGCATATCAAAGATGTTCAACATCACTAATTATCAGAGAAATGCAAATTAAAACTGCAATGAGAGATTACGTTATATAAGTCAGAATGGCTACTATTAAAGTCAAAAAATAGTAGATGTTGGCAAGGATGCAAGGTAAAGAGTACCTTACACTGTTGACAGAAATGTAAGTTAGTACAACCTCTGTGGAACAGTATCGAGATTTTCAATGAACCAAAAATAGAACTACCATTCAATCCAGAAATCCCACTACTGGGTATATACCTAAAAGAAATAAATGGTTGTATAATAAAGAAACTTGATTTTTGTATTTATTGCAACATTATTCACAATACTAAATACATGGAATCAACTTAAGTGCTTAAGTATCCATCAATGAATGATTGGATAGAGAAAATGTGGTATGTATACATAATGGCTATCCATACATAAAAAATAATGCAGTCATGCATTTGCAGTAAAATGGATGGAATTGGAGGCCACTATCTTAAATGAAACAATTCAGAAACAGGAAGTCAAATGTTGTCACTTATCAATGGGAGCTGAGTAATGTGTACACATGGAAATAGAATATGGAATAATAAACACTCGAGAATTTTAAGCCTGGGAGTGTGGAAGGGCAGTGGGTGATGAGAAATTACTCAATGGGTACAATGTATATTATCTGAGTTATAGATACACTAAATGCCAAGACTACAATTTTGCATTTAAAAAAACTACACCTGCACTCCTACAATTTATAAAAATAAAAATGGGAAAATTTAAAATGTTAAATAGTAGTAAAAGAAATTTTAAAATAAAGAAGAAACATACCATTGGAAGACTCAATATTGTTTGAATGTTATTATTAGTTTTAAAATGTCTGTTCTTGCAAACTACCATTTTTTGAGATAGAGTCTCACTTTGTCGCCCAGACTTGTATGCAGTGGCCTGATCTCAGCTCACTGCAACCCCTGCCTCCCAGGTTTAAGCAATTCTCCTGCCTCAGCCTCCTGAGTAGCTGGAACTACAGGCACCCACCAACAGACCTAGCTAATTATTGTGTTTTTAGTAGAGACATGGTTTTACTATGTTCACCAGGCTGGTCTCAAACTCCTGACCTCAGGTGATCCACCTTGCTTGACTACCCAGTGTGCTGGGATCACAGTGTGAGTGTGATCCACCATGCTCAGCCCCCAGATGACCTTTATATGTAATATAGCTCCAATGAAAATTCCAGTAGTTTTTAAATGAAATTGATGAGATCGTTTTATAACTAATATGACAATGCAAAGATGTAGGATTGTAAAAAAGAAAAACATCTTCAACAAGGAGAAAAAACATGGAGGAAAAAAAATACCTCGCTAAAGATTTACTACAAATATCCTCCAAAAACCAACTTAGTGGTCTTGACATAAGAATAGGAAAATAGAATGGAGTGGAAGAGTCGAGATAAACTGCTGCATATACAGAAAATCGAATTACAACAAATGTTCCAAGTCAACTTAATGTCGAAAGGGAATCAATCAATTACAACAAATAGTGAGAGAAGAACTTGGTATCTATATAGATTTAAAAGAAAAACCCTCAAACCTTACCTTGTATTACACAGATAATAGGTTGCTATGAATCATCACCTGAACATATTAGGTGAAACCATAATTATTCTAGAAGAAAATGCAAAACAATACATTTATTATCTTTGGATAGTCAAAGATTTCAATTATCAGACACAGAATTACCAGCTATCAAATAAGAAACTATATGATTTTAATTTTCAAAATTTATAATATAAACACATACATATATATGACAAAATATATATACATGCATACACACACACATATATACGTATGTGTGTATATGTGTGTATATATACATATATTATATATATATATATATATATATATATAGAGAGAGAGAGAGAGAGAGAGAGAGAGAGAGAGAGAAAGGTCTCACTATGTTGGCCAAGCTGGTCTTGAACTCCTGAGCTGAAGTGATCCTCCCGCCTTGGCTTTGCAAAGTGCTAGCATTACAGGCGTGAGCCACCACACTCAGTTAAGCAGAAAAATTAATAGGCAAATGACAGACTACAAAATATTGGTATAGTTATATCTGTCAATTTATTCAAATTGGCACTATATAAAGAACAACTATAAATTATCAATTAAAAGACAACAGAATAAAAGGGACAAAGGACTACAGAGACAACTCATAAAGAACATGATATAGTTTGGATATTTGTCCTCAGCCAGATATGATGCTGAATTGTAATTTCCATTTCTGGAGGTGACGCCTGGTGGAAGGTAATGGATGCAGATCCCTCATGTCTAATTATTTAAAAGTGTGTGGCGCCTTTCCCTCACACTCTTTCTTTCTTGCTCCTCCTCTGGCCATGTGACACATATGCTCCAGCTTCATCTTCTGCCATGAGTAAAAGCTTCCTGAAACCTCCCTAGAAGCAGATGCTGGCACTGTGCTTTCTGTACAGGCCGCAGAACCATGACCCAGTTAAACCCCTTTTCTTACAAATTACCCAGTCTCAGGTAGTCTTTTTAGCAATGAAAGAACAGTCTAATGTAGGACAATATACACATGTCTAATAAACACATGAAAATGTACTGAACATAATCAGCAACCTGAAAATTGTAAACTAAAACACATGAAATATCACACTCACTATTATCATTAAAATCAAAAAGATTGAAAAAAAGAAACTGTTGAGGAGGACATAAAATTATTAGAATTCTTATAAATGACTGCTGCCAGCATATAATGATAAAATTATTTTGGAAAAACTTTTTGATAATGTCTTGTAAAGTTAAACACTTAACTTTTCTATGACCAAACAATTTCATTACTAGATATTTACCCAGGATAAATAAAAATATATCCTCAAAAGACATTTGTAAATATATGTTCATAGCATCTTTAAAAATCAAGGCTGGAAAGAACCAAAATGTCTATAAATAGGAGAAAAGATAAACTGTGGTTTGTGTATAAAGTTTATTACTACTCAACTACCAATAAAAAGTAACTACTGAAACAAAACAGCATACATCATGCTTACATTTATATTCATTAAAAGAAGCCAGATCCAGAAGACTATGTACTAAATGATTTCATTTATATGAAATTAAAGAAAAATAAAAATTTATATTTTATAGTGAAAATTAGAAAGTAGTTACCCAGGTAGGAAGAGACTTAAATGGAATAATCAAAATGTTTTGTATGTGCTTTTGGGTAGTGTTACGTGGCAGTTTACAATAATCAAACTCATTCAATTTAACATTTAATATCTATGCATTTCAATGCAAGTAAATTATACTTTAAAAATATATGACATAATTTAGAAACTTTCCAATATATTAATACAAAAATATTTTAAGAGTATAATGTGCAAATGAGTATATAGAAGATGCTACTTTATGCATACTACTTTGTATAATGAAGTGGACAAATAACAACGTATATGTGCTTTAATTTTTTGCTTATTTAATAAAGAAATGTTGAAAAGTGCATTAGCTTATGCTCATACTGCTATAAAGAACTACGTGAGACTGAGCAATTTGTAAAGAAAAGAGGTTTAGTTGACTCATAGTTCCATACAGCTGGGGAGGCCTAGGAAACTTACAATCATGGTGGAAAGTGAAGGGGAAGCAGGCACATTCTTCACAAAGCAGAAGGACAGAGGAAGATGGAATTTTCCACACTTTTAAGCCGTCAGCTCTCATGAGAACTCACTCACTATCAGAAGAACAGCATGGGGAAACTGCCCCGATGATCCAATCTCCTTCCACCACCTCCCTCCTTCAATACTTGCGGATTGCAATTTGAGATGACATTTGGGTGGGGACACAGAGCCAACCATATCAGAAAGTTATAAATAAACCAATTAAATGTTGTTGTCTATGAAGGGATAGGTAATAAGGTATGTAAAAAAGTGGATGGGACAGAAGTACTAACAATATATTTATTATTTAAATTTTTACTGTATATACCTTCATCGTTATCATTTTAGGAGTCATGTGAATGTAACGATCAATTAGAAATATAAAATAGGAAATAATCAAATGGTAAGTAGCATTTTATGAGATATTCTGTTACATTAACAGCTTTTAAGACATATTTTATTTAGATGGTTTTATTAGCTGATGTTCAAGGAAATATTTTTGATGGAAAAAGAGAGAGTCAGAAAAATCACATTTTTCCCTCAGGAAAATGCAAATCCCTCTATTTTATTTTATTTTTTATTTTTGTGGGTACAGAATAGGTGTCTACATTTATGGGGCACATTAACTGTTTTGAAACCGGTATGCAATGTGAAATAAGCATGTAATGGAGAGTGGGGTATCCATCCCCTCAAGCATTTATCCTTTGAGTTACAAACTATCAAATTATACTGTTTAACTTATTTCATAATATACAATTATGTTATTATTGACTACAGTCACACTGTTGTGCGATCAAATAATAGGTCTTACTTGTTTTATCTTTTGTACCCTTTAACCATCCTCATCTAACTGCCAGCCCAGACATATGATCAAAAGGGCTAAGATTTCATGAGCTATTAAGATTGCAAACTACAGATAAATATTAATAAAACATGATCATTTTCAGACTTTGCTTTCTTATATTTATTTTAATCAATAGCATATGAATTGTGATTATACTTAAGAATTCTAATTAGAATTATGTTGAATGTTTTGGGCAAAATACAAGATGCTAATACTGTGGGAATTAATTTAAACTAATTTAGCTGCATGAAGACATCATAAAAGAAAAAGAATTTCTAAAAAGCATTTTAAATTACTCCTACTGTTCCTCTTTTACCATCATTGAGCCATAAAGTGCACACAATGGGAAAACTGACAACACTACTTTGGTAGCAGCAATTCAATTAAACCATAATTATTTGTTACCTGAATGTGAGAAGACATTTATTTTTTACTACCTCCATTTTTCTTTATGTTGATGGCTTAATTTTTACACTGAATATACTTAATATTTAATCAATATTATATATTTGGGAAATCTATGAACAGAATTAGATTGAAATATATTTTAGTATGTCATTAAAATATATTACAAATCATATGTTTCCAATATACAGTCACAAAAGAATGTTAACACACTATTTAATGTCCCACATTACATAGTCTGGTTATATTTTGACTCCTCACACTGGCAAAATGTGTCATTCAATATTTCAGTAAACCCTATCTTCTTTCTCATTTCCTCTTTTTCTCCTTTTGTGTTATTTGATGCGTGTGTGTGTGTGTGTGTGTGTGTGTGTTTTGTTTTTGTTAAGTGTTCTTTTCTGGATGTAGGGCAAGGATTGAACTAGATGAAGAGAAAATTACTTTGATTTATTGGCCCCTAATTCTTTACATAATACACTAGCAATATCATTCTTTAGTGCATGTATATCAGGTATAATTTTAATAGGAATTATGTTTTCAGCTCATTTTGTATTTTCCACATATATATAATAGTAATATTCAGTAACCCAAAAGTTTACCTTCCTAAACACTTCCTGGTTGTTTGAATGTTTTGAAGTCATTCAGTCTTACTATATTTTCCATGTGAAGCATCTCACTTTCAGTCCTTCGCCTTCTTTCAACTTTTTGTCTTTTCTTAAACACTTGTTGCATTATACAATTTTTCGCCCATTCAAATTTAGTGAACAGACCAGTATTAAGTAAATTTTTCCAAGGCTCAAGTTTAAAAAGTTCTAATATAAATAGTGAGCAATAATTTTTAAACCTCTCTTCCTATACATTCTTTGCTAATGTTTTTTTTCTTTAAGTCAAAATAGCAGTACATAACTCTGTTAGGTATCTCTTTTCCTTTCATTATTTATTATGATCTTAACTTTTTTACTAAATAAAACATGCTTTACTTTCTTTCCATAGTCCCCCCACAAGAGTGTCTTCATCTCCCTGTTTCTTACCTTCGTCATAAAAGACACTATGTCCAACCTGGACAGATAATACAGCCTAGAGATTTACTTGGAATTACCAGGGGAAATCTAATTCTTCCAGTGAGGTTGTCACACTGGTAATATAAGCCCAAAGCTGCTAGTGTTCTTAGCAGACACAGTGCTTGCCTACAGGAGAACAAAATTCAGTTAATTTTTCACACAGATAATATCCACAGAATATTATTTTTAAATTCAGGTTTTAATGAAGGAGAAAGTTTAATGCAGAATAACCTGACTCACACTATGTAAATATCATTAACAGTTTAATATACAACAGCTCTAAGGGATGCACATTGGGTCCTGATATCATGCTCTGGTTTCTCCTTGCAAAAGAACTTAAATGAATATATTAATTAGTGTGGGGAAGACATAATTTTTTTATTGATCTGGGCTTTACTGAATTATTAATGAATTATTATTGTTCTAATTTTACCTTTTTAATGATATTATTATTTTAATGAATATTTTAATGAATTATTATTAATGAATTATTTCATCAAATAATTGTTGAATTATTAAGGAATTATTATTTTTAATGAAGTATTATTGTCTTTTTAATGAATTATTTTTAATGAATCATTATTGTCCTAATTTTACCTGATCTTCTCAGGTTTAGAAATTCTGAGATGTCCATTCAATTTTATTTTGGAATCATTATGATAGAGATTTAATTTCTGCTTACCTACTTGCTTAAATAACTGTCCTGAGCATTAATTCTCATTAAGGTCAGTAATGGTTGGAGAGTTGTCTTTCCAAATGAAGCTTTTCAGATATGATCTCACATGTGAAGCTGCAATTTTTCCGATTTGGCACTTGAATTATTAATAATTTTATTTGTTTTCTTTATTCCAGAGTGATAAGGGAGGTCTTAAAGACCTCTGGGCAGAGAGGTCTTCCTTGGAGAATACCTGCCTATCCCCCTCTTTCCATTAGAGCAGCACTACAAAGCTTTCCAAATAATATAATCATCAAACAACTCCAGCGCACGTCAGCCTGAATTTGCTTTGGGCCAAATTTGCTTCACTTTTTCGTGCCAAACATCAAATATGTCATATGTTGTCATTATGTAGAATATGGAATGATCTAGTTCAGCTGTATTACTCTTCCCTCGGATCTTTCAATTCATTGACAAGAGGCAGAGTCTCATTTACTGTAAAAAGATATGCCTAATGTGAGAATCTAATTAACTATCCAAGAAGGAGTAAGTTCCTACTAAATATTTTCTTACTTAGTGTAATATTAATGAGAATGGTAGGTCTTTGTTTACTTTTACCTAGGCTTTCCCTTTTAGAGTGGCAGCTAATCTTGAGGCAGTGGGGCAATGGTCAGAATTCTACAGAATCAATGAGAAGTTGTAGTAAATCTAGGTCATTCATTTCTCCTGAAGTCAATCAGATGCACTTAAAACAATAATTGGGATGAGTGGGAGCTATTTTGTTATGCCCAACATTGAGATGAAATAAAGGTCAATTTGAAAAGATCAAATCATGAAGGTACAGAGAATAAATAGAGATTTTGCTGAGACATGGGGAGATGGTGCTCTATACTCAAAACATTTGGGTAGACCAAGACTCTCTAAATCGTTTTGCATAAGCACTATGCTTAGGAGGCTCAGGGCTATTAAAGCTTCTGCTGGGAGGTGGCTGTCCTATCATTTCTCAGGTCATGTGAAATATCAATGCAGAATGAGTCTCACTGTCTGGTGTACCTTAGAGATGACTTATTTGAGTATACTGCTTACATGTATACTACTTTTCTTTTCCATTCACTAATATTAAATTTTAAACCAATCTTTGCTATGCCTTTATTTCATTTTTTTTCTTTAAAACTTTTTTCTTCATCACTAGAAATGTTCTATTAACACATTATTCTAGGACTTTGTATATTTCATCACATCACAAAAGGAAAAAGAAGAGACCTTAAGGATGTGATTATTTGATTTTTTTTCACTTTTTCATGGAAATACAATCATACATAAAATTCACTATTTTAAAGTGTACAGTCCAGTAGCTTTTAGTATATTTACATTGGTGTGTATCACCATGATCTAATTCCAAAACATTTTTCTCATCACAGTAATGAATCCCGTATCCATTAGCACAAACTTCCCATTTCATTACATTAGTCTAGTAGATGTGACTAGATATCTCTTTGTGGATTTGATTTGCTTTTTCCTAATACCTAATGATGTTAAGCATATTTTCATGTGTTCATTGGACATCTGTATATCTTCTTTGGAGACACGTCTATTTAAGTCATTTGCACATATTTTAAATTGAGTTATTTGTCTTTTTCTGTTGAGTATAAGAGATCTTTACATATTCTGGATATTAAATTCTTACTATATATATAATTTGCAAATATTTTATTTCATTATGTGAGTTATCTTTTCATTTTCTTGACAGTATCTTTTGAAGTACAAACGTTTATAATTTTAATGCAGTCCAATTTATCTACTTTTTTTCTAATTGCTCGTACTTTTGATGTCATATACAAGAAAACTTACCTAAACCAGACACAAAGATTAACACCTGTGGTTTTAGGAGTTACATCTTAGCTTTCATACTTAGATCTTAGATTTATTTTTGTACATGGTATGAAATAAGAGTCCAACTTTGTTCTCTTTAATGTGAATATTCACTTTTACCAGCCTCATTTCTTAAATATATTATTCTTTCTCAATTAAATATTATTTACACCTTGTTGCAAATCAATTGCCCATAGATGTATGAAATTATTTCTGGATTTTCAATTTCATTCTATTGATCTATATATCTATCCTTATGACAGCAGCATACTGCCTTATTTTTAAATACTGTATATTTGTATTTGGCTTTGGATTCAGGAAGTGAAAATTCTTCAGTTTTGTATTTTTTTCAAGAGTGTTTTGCCTATTCTGGGTCCCTTAAAATTCTATATGCATTTTATGATCACCTTATATATTTCTGTAAAAAAGAAAATAGGCACTTGAAAATTTTCATTGGAATTTCATTTAGTCTCTAGATTAATTTGGAGATTATGGCCATTTAGGTCCTTTTTAATTTCTCTCAACAGTGTTTTCTATTTTAAGAGTACATGCTCGCACTTCTATAGTGAAATTAATCTCTACACATTTTACTACTTTTATGTGACTTAAGATGAAATTGTTTTTTAAAGTTCATTTTCAGTCTTTATTTTCATGGTATAGAAGTACAACTTCAGTAACGTAGCTGAACTAATCTGTCTACTCCTCTTTTTTTTTTCTTTTTCCTCTGTTTAAACTATTTGGAGCTTTCTATATGTAAAATCATGTCATGTGCAAATTGTTTTACTTCTTCCTTTCCAACATGGATGTTTTTATTTCTTTTTCCTGCCCATGTTTTGGTTAGGGACTACAGTGCAATGTTGACAAGAGTAGACAGCTTTGCCTTTCTCTTTATTTTAAAGGAAAAGCTTGTAGTCCTTCATCATTAAGTGTGATGTTAATTGTGGATTTGTTTGTTTGTTTTTGTAAATGACCTGAATCAAGTGAAGTAGTTTCCTTTCAGTCCAAGTTTGTTAGGATGTTTTTATGATAAAAAGATTTTGGGTTTTTTGAAAGGCTTTTTGTGTGTGTATGTGTCTAGGTTACACATATGTTTATTTTATGTGGCATGTAATATTGTTAGATTCTTCATATATTGAAAAGGATATGTTTTCCTAGAATAAATCCTACTTGACCATGGTGTATAATTATTTGTATATCCTCCTAGAATTTTTTTAACAATTTTTTTGCTCCATATTCATAAAAGAAAATGCTCTAAAGTTTCCTTCTTGTGATGTTTTTGGTTATGGTATTAAGGAAATACTGACTTCATAAAGTAAGTTAAAGAATGTTCCCTCACCTTCTGTTTTTTTGAAACAGTTTCTGAAGGATTGTCATTAATTTTTACTTAATGCTTTGATTGGGATTCCACTGAAGCATTCTTATTCTGTGCTTTTCTTTGTGGTAACATTTTTGAATACTAAATCAGTCTTTTTACATGACATAAGTCTACTTAGATTTTCTATCTCTTCTCAAGTCAATTTTTGCAGTTTTTGTCTTTCTAGAAATTTTCCACTTTATTAAGCAAAGAAAGTTTCACTTCAGTGATTTTCAGTGTTGTTTTCTTATTCTGAATTTCACTCTAATTTTTATTATTTGTTTATTTGTACCCAATTTGGGTTGAGTTTACTCTTCTTTTTCCAACATCTCAAGGTCAAAGATTAAGTTATTGACTTTGGATCTGTCTTCTTGTTTAAATATTTTGTTTGTGTAGTGACTTCTTGAAACTTACTTTGTAAATTCTGTGTTTTTGTCATGTGTAGCCACTGAAGTCTGTATTTTCTTAATTTAGTAACACACTAATGATTAGATACAGTTTTCCCTAAAAGTCTGGAAGTAATACACCTCAGTTTTGCTGAAGGACTCTGTGCATATTTGGGCATGGCTTCAATACTCAACCAGGCAATTTACATCTTTACCTAAATCTTTACTTCTTACTTTCACAGAGCCTCAAGTTCAGTTGTAGTTAAAAGATTAGGCTCATCTCAGCTTCTTCCTGGGCATGTGAATGATTGTGACCTCTAGATTCCCAGGAATATGTCACAACTTCTCAGAGCCCTATGGACATCTTAATGCCGCAGCTTCTCTTTTTTCAATGTTTTTTAGTCTACTGTTTGTTCCAGCTATTATTCATTGGCTCAGGCAGCTGTGGTATTAAGATATTTGACAAACCAGTAGCCTCCCTATCCCCAGAAATGTATAGCACTGGATCAAATAAAGAGAAGTTTTCTGATTGGGATCTACCAGGGAATGACACAGGTCACGTGATGAATATTCTTTAGGAATTCAGCTTTGAAAGAGTTCCAGCCCCATTTTACTCTCTCTGGTACCAAGAATATGAACTGTTATTTTTCAAGGATGATGCAAATTTGGGGACCAGGAGTTGAACAAAGGTAACTTATAATACCGTAAACTCACTCTTATTGATGACGTTCAGCTATTTTTTTGGGGTGCTAAACTGTTTATTGATTCCTGCAAGCCTTTAATTCATTTTTATTGTTAACAGAAATCTAATATGAAAATTGTTTTGCTCTTTTGTGGTGGATCAAATTTTCAGCAGTCCTTTTTCTGCCATTTTCACTGATGGTACCAAATTATTTTCATCTTTTAATTGAGATCTCATGAGCCATGTACTTAATTTGTTCAAAATGATATGCAGTGCCATCTGATCAAGTCCTATCCACAAAATATATGTGACACACAAAATTCTAAAGTTATTTACCTTTACTGCCCTTCTGGGCCAATTGCCCATGATCATTAAGAATGATTTTGCACATATTGTGCCACATCCAAATTCTACATTTTTGACCCATTGTGAAAAAATGCACTTTTAAACCATATCAACTTGATTAGTTTTCAAAAAGTCTGTAAATATGATGAATTGTGGCTACTATGAAATTGAGTAATATGCACTCATTCTGCATTTCTTTGAAAATCATCTTATAGAATAAAAGGTAGCATATTTATTTTGGTTTTCTTACTTTCCTCCAGTGGTATGTGGAGTTTTTAAAAAATTGCTTGGCCTTGTTATTCAGTGTTCATTCTTACAAAGGTATGTAGTTTCTATTTTATGAAAAAGAGAGTTGAAGTATGAATAGGTGCTGGCCTAATTCTGTTCCTCTTCGATTTTACTGGAGTGCATGCATTCTTTATTTCATAATGGGGAAGCATACGTGATGATTGGATTGTACTGACAAAGAAAAATTCAAGTTGTGATCTCTCTTGTAAACAGAAATCTTTTCAAAAAGCTGAAGAGATTAATGGATAGTGATATTAGCTTTCTATTTTCCAAGGCTTTAGACAAGTTTTAGATATTCTGTTCAAAATGCAAACTATTTTCTATAATTTCTCAATACAAACAATAGGCTACAAAAATGTTTCTATCACTGCTAGTTAATCTATCAACGTAGTCAATGTTTGCCTAGCTAATATATTTTAAAAGTGGAATTATTTTAAAAATTGATAGTCATAGAATTTTATTGCATATAAAATATATTATTCATTTAATTGAAAACATTTATTAGAATTTGCATATTTAAGGACAAGAAGCTAAGTATTATGCTGTACTATCAAGTCACACAACCTCTCTTGTCTTCTCTTCTTAATTTTCCATACATATTTTCAACTCTTTCCTTGCTCCAAGTATTGTTAATAAAACATAGGCAAACTGTGTACTTTAGACTCAAGAAGTTTACTCTCTAATAGAGGAGATGTCAAAAGAATTATCCAATTTAAAACTTCCCTTTATCTCTCAGGATTCTTATCAACTCCTTTATGAACAGATATTTCACAATCATTAAATATCATCGATACATAAATGCATCAGTTGAATACTCATGCTTCTTCACAGTCCATTTTTTAAAGTTAGTTTTCTTGTATTTAATACTGTTTGTCAATATTATACGACATACCACACACTGAACTAAGACCGTTCAGTGCCTTGTTTAATCTTCAGTACCCTTATGAAGGTGAAGATATTATAACCATTGCACTAATAAACAAACGGGCCTAAAATAATTTAAGTAACACGTAAGTTAAGAAAACTTGTAGCTTCTAGAAATCAAAAATTTAAGTAGTCGAGATTGAGATATATTTTCATAACGTGTGAAAATAATTTTTTTCTAGAATTTCTTTAGCAGATCATTCATGTTAGTTTAGAAGCTATGCAATTATACTGGCCCTTTCCTTGGTTTCAATATAGCTGTCTACGTTTGACTTATCGATTTTCCTTCAAGATGAAAGACAAAAGAGATCAAAGTAGCAATGCCTAACCTTTTATTAGGAAAATAAACTTTTCTCAGGAAACCGTCAACAGAGTCCTCCTTACTGCACTTTCCCACAATGGCATCATATTGCTGCCATTTGCTACTCTTAATATTGGGAAAGCAAGTATATAGCCATAGTGGAGTTTGTAAAAGGAAGAAGAGATATGGGAATGAATGCTTGATCATCTAAGTCAGTGTCACCCACTTTGTGTCACTGAACACGTTTTTAAAAGTATTATTTCAAATGTTTTAAAACGTTACAGAACAGTATCACAGTAAATGTGATTCTGTGCAATTTGCTATTTTTCTTGATATATTTTTAAAACTCCATCAGATACCTGCAGTTCCAGTTCACTCAATTTTATAGCTAAATCGTATTTTATTGAGTAAATATACCAAAATGCATCCATTTGAGACATACACAGTTTCTCTTTTCATAGGTCAAAAAAGTTGTATAACATCAATTTCAAATAACTTAACCTGATGTGTCCATTGTCCTTTTGATAGACATTTAGAATGTTTCCAAACAGATTAGCTGTGAATATTTTTGTGTATGTTTTCTTAGGAAATATGTTAGATTAACTTTAGGTAATGCTTCCCAAGGGTTATTTCTTAACATTGTGCACATAAAAATTATATTATTTTAACACTGGCTGGGTTCAGTGGCTCATGCCTTTGGTCCCAGCTTTCTGTGAGGCGGGCAGATCACGTGAGGTCAGGAGTTCGAGACCAGCCTGGCTAACATGGAAAAACCACGCCTCTACTAAAAATACAGAAATTATCTGATGTGGTGGTGTATGCCTGGAATTACAGCTACTTGGGAGGTTGAAGCAGGATAATTGCTTGAATCAGAAAAGCAGAGGTTGCAGTGAGCCGAGATCATGCCACTGCACTCCAGCCTGAGTGACAGAGCAAGACTGTCCCCAAAAAAGGCAACCCCACTCCCAAAAAACCCATTAAATCTGGGTAAACTGAGAGCCTTCTTATAAATGTTGGTGACTGGCCCTCGAGTTGTGGCCACCACAGGCATCTGGCTCCATTTCTAATCTATCAGTGTAGTATTTATAGCACATGCTGTTTGAAGTTTTACCCCAAAGACTATTCTGTACATCTATTATATTATTATTTCACTGTATATTTATTGGTCTTCTATAAAAATAAATTGTAGCTTCTTGGATTTTACTTTATGTCTGCTCTTACACTAGTAATAGAAATCATTCACATATTGCTGATTATAACCTGGCACTTGATAAGCACTTTTCATGTATTTATTCATGTAATTTTCACAGCACCACCATGAGTTTATCCTCATTGATATAAGGGGGATCTAAAGTGTGTTCAGGCTAAGAAATTCACCCAAGATCACTGCTTTAGTAGAGTACAGAAACTGCTTTTGATATAAGACAGCCTGGCTTCCAACTCTCAGTTCTTAACCGTTATGTGTTAAAGCCCTTTTTTGTTTTCTTCCTTCTACTCTGCTTGAGTAGTGTTGATTACGTTACATTTCTATTTTATATCCTAGAGAGATATATAGCTTCAATTTTTCTAATTTCATAAGATAGCTATACAGCTCACTAATTGCAGGCTTCCTTCTTTTCTGTGTATGGTTTTGAGAAAGAGAAAATCAACTTCTCACAGCAGAAAGCTGTCCTGGTACTATCAACTAGACTGTGGTGTTCTCCTGTTAAAAAAACTCATAAAACTCTAACATCAGAAAACCACTCTACGAATGTGATGGAACCAGACTACTCTGTAACCGTGCTGAAACACAGATAAAATATCAACATTGTTCAAGCCACGCACACACACACCCAACAAGCACTCTCCTCTCCTTGCTGGATTGAGTGATTGTTTCTTCTTTACCAGGCACTGATTTATCCTCTATTCATTTCTCTTGCCTGCTAGATAAAATTATTAACATAACTAGTCAGAATTCTCCTCACTTCCTGAGAGCATTCGGTCTATAGTAAAGCACTACCTTAAAGTATCTCCAAAAGCATCTAGCGCAAATCTAAATCTTACAATAAGCCTTCTCATATCCTCTTATTGAGACCTCCCAAGATTTCCCACTGGAAGAGGTTTCCCTATTGCAAACAGTCAATAAAGCCAACTGGAGGTGAATTTCTTAGTAATCTTTGGCTGGAAAACATTCACAACATAAAGCCAAAAGTTGAATTGTACATACTGCTTTGCTTACCTAATTACTCTTAAGCCCAAAATATTTTCATTGCTGTTTAAATCTCATGTTTTGAATTTCTAATAGGATTTTCCCCGCTGGTAGTTCACAGTCTGTCATTCCCAGGTTTATGTCCACGTGTGCTCATTGTTTAGCTCCCGTATATAAGTGAGGGCATGCAGAATTTGGTTCTCTCTTCTTGTGTTAATTTTTTCAGGATTATGGCCTCCAGTTACATTCATGTTGCTGCAAAGCACATCAACCTAGGTGCCCATCAATAGTGGATTAGATAATGAAAATGTGGTATATATACACAGTAAAACATTATGCAGCCACACAATGTTTATGAGTAGTATTTAAAACAAAGTTTTACCTTTGGCTTGGTGCTCAAATGATAGTTTCCTAAGGTATGCAATTCAAGACCAATTATTAGTTTCCATCACAGTTTTAAAGATAATTCCACATCAAATAAACTTTTCTGTAATTGTAAAACCTGATATCAGTACCATTATTTTGAAGGAAATCTCTTTTTCCTAAGAATTCATTTTAACATTCTACTTTATTCTTAATATTTGGTAGTTTTATTAAATTGGTTATGACTTTCTAATTATTAATATGCCTGACAGTCTGCTTTGCATAGTGTATTAGTCCATCTTCACATTCCAACAAAGATATTACCTGAGACTGAGTAACTTATAAACAAAAGATGTTTAATTGACTCACAGTTTTACATGGCTGGGGTGGCCTCAGAAAACATACAATAATGGTAGAAGGTGAAGCAGAAGCAGCCAGGCACCTTCTACACAAAGCAGCAGGAGAGAGGGAGAGAGCACAGGGAAGTGCCATACTTTGAAACCATTAGTTCAGGTGAGAACTCACTCACTATCACGAGAACACCATGATCCAGTCACCCCCCACCAAGTCCCTCCCTCCACATGTGAGGATTACAGCTAGAGATAAGATTTGGTGGGAACAGAGTCAAACCATGTTATTCTTCCCCTGGCCACTCCCAAATCTCATGTTCCTTTCACATTTCAAAGGCAATCTTGCCTTCCAACAGTCCCCTAAAGTCTTAACTCATTCCAGCATTAACCCAGAAGTCCAAGTACAAAGTCTCATCTGAGACAAAGCAAGTCCCTTTTGCCTATGAGCTTGTGAAATCTAAAACAAGTTAGTTACTTCCAAAATACAATAGAGATACAAGCATTCCATACTCCCAATTTGAAAAGGGAGAAATTGGCCAAAATAAAGGGACTATAGTTTTCCATGCAAATCCAAAACAGTGGGAGGCAGTCATTTAAATCTTAAAGCTTCAAAATCTCTTTTGACTCCATGTTTCACATCCAAGGCATGGTGATGCAAGGGGTGGGCTTCCACAATCTTGGGCAGCTCCAGCCCTGTTGCTCTGCAGGATACAGGTCCTGCTTTCACAGGCTACTTTCACAGGCTGGGGTTGAGTGTCTGTGGCTTTTTTAGGTGCATGGGGGAAGCTATCAGTGGATCTACCTTTCTGTGGTCTGGAGGATGGTGACCCTCTTTCCACAGCTCCACTAGGCAGTGTCCCAGTGGAGACTGCATGAGAGCTCCAACCCCACATTTCCCTTCTGCACTGCCCTAGCAAAAGTTTTCTGTGAGGGCTCTGCCCCTGCAGCAGACTTCTGCCTGTACATCCAGGTTTTTCCATACATCCTCTGAAATAAAGGTGGAAGCTCCCAAAGCTCAACTCTTGCCTTCTGCGTACCTGAAGGCCCAATGATTTATAACTTTCCTTGGTCAATTTAACTTAATTATTTTGTCTTAAGGGTTTACTTTGTGTGTGTGTGTGTCTTTAGCTTTCAGTTCAACTGTGATTTTGGTTATTTCTTGTATTCTGCTAGCTCTGGCGTTGGTTTGCTCTTGTTTCTCTAGTTCTAATTGTGACATTAGGTTGGAATTTATGATCTTTCTAACTCTTTGATGTAGGCATTTAGTGCTATAAATGTTCCACTTTATAAATTATCCAGACTCAAGTAGTTCTTTATAACAGCGTGAAAACGCACTGATATTTTCAACAAAATACTAGAAAACTGACTTCAACAGTACATTAAAAAGCTAATCCACCATGAGCAAATAGTTATCACTGAGATGCAAAGTTGTCTAAACATATGAAAGTCAATAAATGTGATTCATCACATAAACAGAACTAAAAACAAAAACCACATGATTATCTCAATAGATGCAGAAAAGGCTTTCAACAAAATTCAAAACTCCTTCATGTTAAAAACACTCAATAAACTAGATATTGAAAGAACACATAAGAAGAAGCATCTATGACAAACCCACTGCCAACATCATACTTAATGGACAAAAGTTGGACACATTTGCATTTGAAATTGGAGCAGGAAATGTATACTCTCTAGCATCACTCCCATTTAATAGTACTGGAAGTTCTGGCCAGAGCAATCAGGTAGGGGAAAGAAATAAAAGGCATCCAAATAGGAAGAGAGAAAGTCCAACTATCCCTGTCTGAAGATGACATAATTCTACAGCTAGAAAACCCTATAGTTACTGCCCAAAAGCTCCTTGAGGTGACAACCAACTTCAGCAAAAATTTTGGATACAAAATCAATGCACAAAAATCATTGCATTGCTATACATGAACAGCAACCAAGCTGAGAGTCAAATCAGGAAAGCAATCACATTCACAATTGCCACAAAAACAATAAAATATGTAGGAATACAGCTAAGCAGAGAAGTAAACAATCTCTACAATGAGAATTATAAAACACAGCTCAAGGAAATCAGAGATGACACAAACAAATAGAAGAACAGTCCATGTTCTTGAATAGGAAGAATCGATATCATTAAAATTGCCCCCTGTCCCAGAGGAATCTACATATTCAGGGTTATTTCTATCAAACTACCAATGACATTTGTCAAAGAATAAGAAAAAACTATTCTAGAGTTCATATGAAACCAAAAAAGAGCCTGAATACAAAGGCAATCCTAAGCAAAAAGAACAAAGCTGGAGAATCACATTGCCTAACTTCAAAATGTACTGCAAGGCTATACTAACCAAAACAAGATGATACTGGTAGAAAAACAAACACATAGACTAATGGAACAGAATTGAGAGGCCAGAAAGCAAAGCAAATTGCAGCTGTACATTAAAAGTATGTTTCTGCTTTGAAAAGAAATGGCATTTCGGCATTTCTAGTTTACTACATCCCCTGCAATGAAAATCTCATATGTTGTCAAGGCATTACACAATGTGGCCTTATTTATTTGCTATTATTATTATTATTATCATTATCACCATTTTGAGACAGAGTTTTGCTCTTGTTGTCCAGGCTGGAGTGTAATGATGCAATCTCAGCTCACTGTAACCTCCGCCTACAGAGTTTAAGCGATTCCTCTGCCTCGGCTTCCCAAGTAGCTAAGATTACAGGGGAACACCACCATGCCCGGATAATTTTTTGTATTTTTAGTAGAGACAGGATTTCACCATGTTGGGTAGATTGGTCTCAAACTCCTGACCTCAGGTGATCGATCCGCCACGGCTTCCCAAAGTGCTGGGATTACAGGCGTGAGCCACCATGCCAGGCGTACTTGCTATTATTTACCTGGGCTTCCTAAAATTCAATTCCCTATTTCACCATCCTGGTTATAAATTGCAATAATTTCAGTTTATTCAGTTAATGTGCCTCTTTTAATCTTACTTAAATTTCCACTGGCAATTAAAGAACATTCCTTAGAGTAATCTTCACTATTTATATCAACATGAATAATATTTCTCTTAATAGTTGTTGGATACATAGTTACTACCACACAATCCAATTTTCAATAGTGATCCTCTAATTATTTCATGTAATATTCCAAACCAATTCAAAACCTTATGAAGATATCAATCTTTTACAGTCACTTTACATCACCTCCTTCAGTTAACATATGACTGGATACTTGTTGGACATCAAATAATACACGTTCATTCACTTCTTACTTCGTAGTTCAATTTATATATTTAGTTTTAAATATTGAAATTAGAATAATATCACACTTTTATAAGTTAACAATATTGGTACAAGTTACATACAACATTAATATATTTCTAAATGTTAATGCCTTTTCCCAATATATACTCTTGTGCAAACCTCTCTCTCATCAAAATATGGAATATTTTCTATCCCTTCAGAAAATTATCATCTGCTATCAGTCTTGATTCCAACTGTCACCCTAGGAAACCACTAATATAATTCCTTTCTCTCTATCTTAAAAATATATATATATATGTATATATATGTGTGCATATAGTTGTGTATATATTTTATATATTTATATATACTATATTATATTACATACTCATATAATATATACAACATATTCCACATAAAATTGTACAACAGGCAAATTTAATGTATAATGACAAACTATATACACTTATACACATGTATATATATGATTTTCTATCATAGATTACATTCTCATGTTCTATAATTTTATATAGATAGAATTATAAAGTATGTATTTTGAGGCACTCTAATTTTTAAAGGCATATGAAATATGTATATAAGTCCATTAAAACGAGTCTGGTTCTGTCAGTTAGAAAGCCACATCTGATCTTAATGAAGTAAATACAGCATTTTATGTCTTTAATTTACTTGTCTTAGTGTTCCTCCCATTATCTAAAAAATGCTGATATCCATCTGATGTTAGACTGCTTTTAAAAATCTTAATACAGAACTTATATTATTTTATCCATATCACTCTCTTCTGAGATTCCAGATTTTGTTGAATCTAAAGTACTATGGAAAATAATATGCATCATTATTTTATGACCTATTAAATTTCAAAGTATAAGTTGAATGACTATTGATTGTAAGATTGTAAAAATCTCAATATCTGAGATTTTAAAATGTGAAAAATTCTATATTTTTATAAAGTGTATCATTATTTTTGCATGTATTTTCTATGAATAAAAACAAATGGAGCTAGTTTTTGTCATAATTATTTTATATTTTTTACTACCTTTAATTTACTATATGCTATGTTGAAAGCTATTGGAAACGTAGTACCCGAATAAGCAAATGAACCAACACAGATTGGAAAAGGCAAAGGAATTTAGTCTTATACTGTTTGTTTTCAGTGGGCAAAATAACCAAAGTGTAAAAACAGATTTACTTGTTTTGCATATATGTTGGGAAAGATCAAATCTGATTCAGAAAAATTTGTAAATATATATAATGGAGATTACATGTAAAATACTTGAGCTATTTGAAAGACAAATTACATATACACACATACACATACACACATATAATGTGTTCCAAAATCTAAAAGTTATATTATCTATTTATTTTTCACACAAATCTGTAAATTTCTGTAAAACATTTTAATCACTAATGACTCTAGTTATTAGCATTCCAATTAACGTTACATAGATGAAAATATGTACACTGACACACCTTGTATATATTAGTTAATATGTTTTTTAATAAGTTGATAAAATGTATAATATTGTTTCAAATAATTTGGTTTCTTTTACATGAAGTTTATTAGCATTTTATTTTCTGATTTTTCTTATTACTATAGGAAAATGATGTGTGGCCTTTTCCTGATGGCAGCAACAAGTCGTAGAACTACCAAAATGTAACTACCAAAGAACTGTATCAAGTATGACTAATTAAGAAATATAAAATTCAACAAAAGAAATGTGGTTTTTATATTTTTTTAAATAGTAGCAACATTATTGCTTTTCTAGGACCTAATGATCCTTGTAACAGTAATTCATAGCAGGCATTATACAGCTTCTTTTTCAGTTTTTTACAATTAGATGAATTACTCCAGTGATTCCTGAAGTTTAAAGTTTTCATTACTAAAGTTGAAATCATACTGGACATGAAGTCTTTACTTACTTATATAGTTCTAGTGAAAACAAAAACATATCAAATATTAGCCGGGTGCTGTGGCTGACTCATGAAATCCCAGCACTTTGGGAAGCTGAGGCAGGTGGATCACCTGAGGTCAGAAATTCAATACCAGACTGACCAACATGGAGAAACCCCATCTCTACTAAAAAAATTACAAAATTAGCCAGACTTGGTGGCTTATGCCTATAATCCCAGCTACATGGGAGGCTGAGGCAGAAGATCACTTGAACCTGGGAGGCCAAGGTTGAGGTGAGGCGAGATTGTGCCATCGTACTCCAGTTTGGGCAACAAAAGCTAAACTCCATCTCAAAAAAAAAAATCAAATATTGCTTTTATTTAAGAAACTCTGAAAAGTATTGCATTAAAAAAACAGAGAAAGCACAACAGAAGTATAGATATATCTTTTGAATGCTATACCTCCCTAATGATAAATTTGGAATAAAAATATTTCTATGAATAATCTATTTTTAGAGAAACACAACATCCTTTGATTATGTGTTTAGAATTATTTTTATATTTTATTTTCTCTAAATTATTTGGGAAAAATCCTAGACATATAGAAAAGAAATCTATATAGCTTTCACCTACATTCATCAATTGTTATTACATTTTGGTCTCTCCATGTATACGCGCGTGTGTGTGTGTGTGTGTGTGTGTGTGTGTGTGTCTTGATTAGGAATGTTTCCAACAACCTCTGAAAATTAATGAACCAATGGTTTTTTTGAATCATAGTTTTCACTCAGAAAGATTGACTTCAGAGATCACTGCCTTAAATCATCTTTACAGAAAGTCAAATTGTGTACTTTATGGTCTTCATTTTAAATACAGTCCTTTCATAATTTCAAATTAATGATGCTTCATTAGTATCTTCTTAAAATATTAAAAATAGTTATCAAGGCAAGTTTTTCTAGGACATGTGGTTATTGGCAGCAGAATGCTATATACAAATTGATATGAATATGTATTGAAAAATAACTGCATCGATCTATGTTTAACTAATAGACTAAACATATATTTTTACATTTAGAATTAAATTAATGTTTATTTTAGTATGTACACACAAATAAAATTAAGTTATACTACTGGAAATAGATTTTCCTACATGTCGGTTATTTAAGAAAAGTTAAACTAAGTTTAATTACAAAGTTTACTATTTCGTTACTAAAGATTACTTGGAGAAACATGATGACAAATTCATCAATTTTTAATCTATATTACATGTAGAAAGAAACCTCTTTTATTACTTTAAGATACTAACATTGACTATTAATTCATATAAAATGGGGATCTAATAAGATAATCTGACATATGTAATTTATGCATAAACATTAACATTCATATTACCAATTCCTATCTAATGTCTCAAATATCTACGAAATATAGCACATTTTTTAACTCTATTATTTCTATTTTATTTCAGTACTCTGTTCTCAAATAGATTATTCTTTTCTGGTTTTATCTGTCTTTCCCTTTATATTCATCTAAATATTTGCTAGACTGAATTGCTCAATGAGACATTCTTCAATTACATTTTGAAATGCTTCTTCACTCTTATAACCAACTCATGAAAAACGTCTTACTTTTGAATGAAAATTTTATGAAGAATCTTATGCAATCTTAGTTTTATAAATGTAAATGGGTAAATTAATATCTCACAGTGTTCATAATTAGTTACTTAAATAAGCTTCGTGTTTTGCCGGTTGCTGTGTTTATTATGTTTTACTTTTCATGGTACCTACTGATAGTCAATATCATTAAGACTTCTCTCAATTATTTAAGCTTTTAAAATTCAAATAGAAACACTACATTTCATTTCCTTTTGAAATTCAAAAGAGTTTCACAATCTTGCCTGTAGGGTAATTATTTTACTCATCCTTAAATTGTAGCTATTTTTATATCACTTACTCTTCTTCTTTCCTATACACTTAGACGCCTGATAGTGTCCTATTCCTCTCTGAATCCTTCTGTAGCTTCACCTACTGCTTTGTAAAGTATTTTTCTAAATAACTATAATTGTCCTTCAGTGTGTATACTATTTGTACACTGAAAACTATAACTTAACTCTTTAATTAAAATATATATTTAATTTTATGATCTAACGTTGTATTTATTATATGCCTTATTTCACCAGCGGTGTATGCAATAGAAAGATGTACTTTTAAAAACTACAGGGCAAAAAATTAGAAGAGAGTACATAAACTAAAAGAGAAAATAGTTAAAATTTAAAAAAAAAAAATTCTGACTATAATGTCAAATACACCCAATCAATTAAGTGAAATATATTGGGGTCACATATAATGTCCTAAATTTAGGTTGGAAAAAAACTAGCACTGTTTAGGGATCATTTGCTGTGAAGAAATCAGATTTTTAATACATCCTAAGTGACAATTTTATACACACATATATATCAAACAAAATTTCAAATAATGTATATGTGAATTATTATATATATTTTATACATATGCAAATAAAATAATTAATACCTAACTAGAATAAATGGATAATCAAAGCAAATCAGTCTGTATTTATAAAGCATAAAGCACTCCCAGTAGAAAATAATGCTGCCAATCATAATATATCACAAAATTTATGATGAATTCCAAGCTTACAATCCCAAATAAAATTCTAACCAACTAATGTTCTACAGAAAATATGCTTTGCATATTTAGGTGCCTGGGAATCGTGTACCATAAGGAATGTTTGAAGAAAGTAGTGATAGAGAACACAGAAATAAAAAGGAAAAAGTACTTCATAAAAACAACATTGAAGTCTTTCATATGGAAGTGAAAATTGATTTTTTTGTGTTGTCTTCAATTACATAATTAACTTAAAAGGAAATTAGACTATTTTCACCTTCATGTGAGGATGAGGAGTGTCACTGTAGTTGATGAATTATGGCTGGTGTAAAGAAAAAGAACATGAATACCTTTTCCACTAGTGGCACATTTTAAATAATTTTAAGGTTATATTTTTAAATGGTGATATGTTCAAATAAACACTCGTAAAAGCACAAATATATGACAAATCATTCTTTTGTTAGGTGTTAAATCAGGCAAACAAAATCACCGACTTTACATAGCAATCAGACCCTCTCCTATCTGCCTCTTACATCTATGTTTCTGGGAAGAATGTTTATATTTTAAAAGTTAGAAAATCCTAAAATTGAAACAGTGATATGTTATAGGGTGGAAAACTAGATTTAAGTCCATGATATTCTGAAGGTAAATGCATTGCACCTTGGTACATTTATTTAGTTATGTAGCTATTTTCACCAGATTTGCCTTAGCTGGTAGAAAGGTTCATCCTAATGTAATGCAGAATTTCTGTAGGATTGCTACAGCCAAACTTTAAAACTTTAACAAAATATTTAGATGCTCAGTGAAAAAGCTAATTAGCTCTATGTCTGGAATTGTTGGTAAGGATGGATACCATATTTGTTAATATTCCAGCTAAAACATATGCTTTTACTATTCTGCTTATTTTTAGTATTTCTTATCTTTGAAGAGATTCTGCCATACATTTGCTAAATCACATCCTTTCTCTTTAAATACGGGCTATTGTATATAAATTTTCTCTTGATATAAAATATCAATAAACATTTACTTATTTATTTACCATTTTTGGTCCTTTTCAATGTTTTGTTTTGTTTTTTTTTCTCCAGTCATGGCCTCTTAAGCTTTTACCTCTCTTGCACACAGTTTATTTTATTTTATTCTGGTTAGCTTCTCCCAGTCTGTTTGACTTGAGTAAACCAGGTGTATGAGGTCATTCTTGAATTGATAGAAAGAAATACCTGAGGCTGGATAATTTATAAAGAAAAGAAGTTTAATTGGCTCTTGGTTCTGAAAGCTTTACAGAAGTATGCTGCTGACATCTGGGAAGGCTGCATAATACAATTGTGGTGGAAGGCTAACAGGTAGCAGGCATTATATGGTGAAAGCAGGAAAGAGAGAGCGAGAGAACAAGCTGCCATACTTTTAAACAAACAGATCTCCCAAAATGTGACTCATTATTGCTATGACAGCACCAAGGGGATGATCCTCAACCATTTATGAGAAATTCACCCCCTTGACCCAATCACCTCCCACTAGGTCCTATCTCCAACGAGGAGATTACAATTCTGCTAGTGATTGCAATTCAACATGTGATTTGGAGAAGGACACATATTCAAATTTTATCCAAAGTATATTACCAGCATACCATTACAAAATAAAGGCAAGTGAATTCCTGACATTAAGCAAAATAAATGATCCTAAAGAGGAAATTGAGGTATCCATTGAACTGATTCAGTTATTTTTATCTGTTTTTTGTGTGTATATTGTTAATATGTATATTCAGAGAATTATTCAAATCTATTAAACAGTTATAAATCTGATTTCTAAATAAATAGACTATTTGACTGCTGCTCAGTTAACCTATTTAATTGGCTAATCTGAATTATTATAAACTATTCAAATGATCATCTAACATATGTATGCCCTACAGAAACTAAACCTTTTTTCCTAATTTGAATAATAGTATATAAATTTTAATGCCATTTTATTTTGACTCAGCATTACAAAAAATTGTGTCTAAAACCACCCAAAGCCAAAATACCCATGGTACTTTCTGAAAATGTGTATTTGGGAAGATTTCTGAAGAAGTTCCTCTCTATGTTAGAATCTGCAGGATTAGAGATTAACCAATGCCTTTCAAATAATCTCCCTCGTTGAATCTGATGTCCACCGAAGTTTGAAAGTCATAGCTAACTTGTATATGACCCTGCTAGGAAGCAGCATTGCATGAACACTATTGATCAACACTATTTGTTTAAACATGTCAGAATATATGGCTATATTTCTTTTAGTATTATGTGTAGGAGATGATAAAAGTCATATATTTTATCAAGATAAATCTGGACAAAATAAGATAATTAGGTCACATTGCCAATTGGGTTATAAGATGTTTTTAACATATTCCACATATATTTTAAATATAATTGATCTTAATGGGAGAGACTTTGATGTTACACAGGCAAATGTATAACAAGGCATAAATATGTGAGCTAAAAGGCCAATCTACCATATATTCCAAAACCATGAAACAGAACAATACAGTTGTCCCTCCATACCCATGGTTTCTGCATCTGTGATTCAACCAACCATAGATTGAAATATTTGAAAAAAAAAGAACAATATAATAATTAAAAAAAATACAAATAAAAGACGCCACATGACAACTGTTTGTATATCATTTACATTGTATTAAGTACTGTAACTCATCTAGAGATGATTTTACGTATATGGGAGTATATGCATTGGTTATATGCAAATTTCATGCCATTTAATATCAGAAACTTGCTCATTCTGAATTTTGATAACTATGGGAATTCCTGGAACCAATCTCCCATGAATACGGAGGGATTACTGTACTTTAAGTAAGAGGTCAGCAAATATTTTCTGGGTAGAACACAAATATACCTTTCATGACTACCAAATGCTGCCACAGTAGTGTCGAATGGCCATGGACAATACATATACAAGATGGTGTGGTTGGGCTCCAGTGAAACTTTACCAAAGAAATCCACTTTACAATAGGATGGATTTGCCTATGGGTCATAGTTTACTGACCCCTGCTTTAAATGATGATCCAAGGAAAACTTTCCTGAAGTAAAAGTAGACAGAAAATTAAATACTGAATAAGTACCAAATAACTGGGAAAAAAAAGCAAAATCTACATGAAACCATGAAGAATGAGCCATTCTTTTGTTAACTTGAAAGATAACAAGTAGTTCTAAACATATAAAATCACCTAAAATATTGTTATACGTATTGTTCTTGAGGAAACTAATACAGGCTAAGTCACAGCCTATAAACATACTATTCAGAAAACTTAAAGAAAGGACTAGCAGTGAAAAGTTTTTAATTTCAGATCTGAGACAAAAAGCGAAAGTGAGACTAACCTTGGAATGGAGAAGGTTGCCACAATAAAATGAAAAGAGACGTTAAGTTAGGAAATCCGATCAGTTCAATATTTGCTGTAGAAAAATAAGCTAGCATTTAGCTAATAAGTTAAGTAGTGAAATATCAGTACATAAAATAGAATAAGGTTAACACTAGGAAGCTTAATCTTATTGGCTAAATGAAGTGAAGAGGAAAAGAGAATTTAGAAAAGGAATATAATAGGTGTGATGTTAAGACACAGTATAAGAGAATTATGTAAGTGTTTACAAATATAAGCAGTAAAACAAAATCCAAACATGTTTGAATACTGTAAGAATTACAATTTTAAAATAGCAAAGACATAGTCCATTCAAAAAAATTTTCAAATACGCCAAAACCCTGTTTTTAACTCTCTGACATTAATTTTGGATTTCTGATTTCCTGCATATAAAAAGATTGTGTGATTTTAAGCCAGTGAGTTGGTAGCAAATTCACAAAGCAGTAATACACAAAATTAATACAAAGACCAAATATATTCAACTTTAAAAAATACAAATTACTTTAATTCACCCATTAAGAGAAATAGATTTCTAAAATGTGTTACATGGACAATACTAATGTTCTCCTCCATACAAAAGGTACACACAAAATCTAGTAAATTATAACAATTTAAAAGTGAAAAGTTAGAAAAGTTATATAAGCAAGTGCAAACAGACAAAAGTAGAAATTGCAAGAGAGGATTTAGGTCTAATATCAATAAAATAAGGCAATTCATGAACTTAATAATACTGAGAATTATATTTCACAAAGACAATATAAAAATTATGATATCATAATTGCAAATGCACCAAATATGTTGGCAGAGGCTATCATAAAACAGAACATCCAAAGAGAAATAGAAACACAATAATTACAGAAAACTTAAATCTCAATATATTTTAAAGAAAACAGAAATAATATAAAAAGTCATTAATTAGATAAACCTAAGGAATGTACAACAAATTCTGTATCATAAAAGAAGAAAGGAAATATACTCCAGGGGAAAAGTGACTACACTTTAAGACTCAGTAAAACCTTGATAAATTCCAATAAAATAATAATAATAATAATGGTTACAAATAATCTTCTCTGATCACAGTAAAAGAGAACTGAAAAAAAAAAAAACAGTAAAATCAGAAAACAGAGCCTTTACCATCTAGAAACCAAGGAATTAATAGCAATAATTGATTAAAATAATAATTTCAGAAATAATTGCAGATTATAGAAGAAATGTATAAAATTTTTGAAAACTATGTTAATTTAAAATTTTATATCAAAACCTATGGGATATAACTAAATCAGGACCAAAGTAAATTCACAGCATTAACTGCTTGTTTCAACACAAAGAAAACAAGAAAATAAATGTTTGCCATTCAAAGTGTTATAAACAAAAACTAAATGAACCAATCACAACATAAATAAAAAAGCAGTTGAATTAGAAAACTAAAATGCAATAAAATTAATAATTTAAGATCTGGTTTTTGTAAAAGTTTAGTACAACAATAAAAGCTCTATGAATATAATTAAAGATAAAGAAGAATAAATATTATATGAAAGAAAAGGAAACAACATAAAATGAGTGCAAGAGAGCATCCTGGTTGTTAAGGTGTTATTGAATATCTGTCATTTTATGGGAAGTGTAATTCCAGGGAATAAGAAATGATGAAAAGTAAGGCATAAAAGAAAGGAGAAAAAAAATTTTAAAAATGTTTTAAGGAGATATCTGTCACTTGGAAAATCAACAGCTGTTTGCTAGATATCATGAGAGCTTCTTCTGGGAGTCCCTTTTACTACTTCAACTTAGGAAAATTTATTGGGGAGGAAGTGGCAGCACCCATTTATAGACAGAGAGCAAGCCCTCGGTGTTTCAGGATTCAACAATTAGGAAATCCTTAGATGGGTGTTGGGGAAGTTAGAGGCTCAGTTAATGAAATTCCGCACTGGTGGATTGTGAATGGCAATGAAGTAAGTCACTCTACTAGCTGAAACAAATGATCAAGGTTCTTGGACCTAGGTAAGCCAAAAGAATTGTGCCTAAGTCAAAGAGAAAACACTTTTTTAAAATAAATCGTTAAATAATTGTGCCACTTGTCACAACTCTATAACAACACATTTACAAACTTGAAGAAACATTATTTACTAAAATCTGAGAAGGTTGACATTATCTACTCAAAAAAGATGAATTTTGTAAGTCATTGAGGAAGTTGCAAAAGTGCTCCTTGTCTCCACCCAGTCATCCCCATTGCCATAAATAATGCTAGATCCTGAATTTTTCTGCTGACTTTCATGGTTGTTAAGGTTTTGCTGAATACCTATCATTATGAATTTACAATTAGTTGTTGTTTATTTTATATTTCTATAATTATCCTTGAGCTTTCTAGGAAAATGTTAAGTTGCTAATTTTTGTGTTTTTATTAGAGATGGGGTTTCACCATGTTGGCCAGGCTGGTCTTGAACTCTGACCTCAGGTGATCTGTCTGCCTTGGCTTCCCAAAGTGCTAGGATTACAGGCGTGAGCCACTGTGCCCTGACTGAAATCTTATAAACACTATGAGGCTAATATCTGATAATACTTTCCTCCACTGTTAAGAATTCAGGAGTTAAATTTATAACCCATCTCTAGCAAGTTGTCCAAGATCTATTGGCATATACTTTGTACATTGCATTTATCCCTAACTTTACATTTAAACTCTTTTCCTTGACCTAATTTCCCTTAACCTTTTCGAAATCCTCCTCAATCAAAATGCTGCTATTTTAATCTTTCATATTTAAATATATTTTAAGCCACAAAAACCTATTTAGATGTGATATACAGTGATAATCATAATAGATAAAGGTTGATAAGATATTTAATCTAGTATACTTATAGAAAATTGATTCTCAAATTATACCTAGACTGCATTTTCAAAATAGAAAATGTCACAGAATATATTAATGGAAGGATATAAAGTACACTGATGTGGTAATGTGTAATTCTAATTGTATAAAGTATCAGAGTATAAATAATTATATGATTGTAGTGGTTAAATATGTTGGAGGTTACTGAGTGATTTTTAGCAATTCTCAGAGAAATATGCAATTTTCTATTATTAGTTTACATAATTATACAATATACATGCATTACTTGCTTAAAGTATAATTTATACTTAAAATTAAAAATATAAAATATATCAGAAATATTATTCTTACAAATAACCTTAACTTTGAAGAAAATGGACTCTACTGAATTTGCTTCCTTGGGAATTTAATCAGGTCTTACTAAATGGGACTATTCCTTTTTTTACATCTCTATGATCAAGAACTAATTCACACTCGAGAGAAAAGCTAATGTAGAATTTTTTTTAATGGTAAATAAAATCATTTGATTGGCTTTGGTAACAATATTTACATGTTCCTCAGCCATTTTTATGCATAGATAACTTTACATAGAACAAACTGTTATTTTCATTTTCTCAATTTGAGTTAATAATAGAAAGATAAGCTATAATTATGGTATTTTTATGTGCCCAGCAAAAACTACAAAAATATACTATCATTTATATTGTGATTCAAAGGATTACACATTTGGAGAAACAAAGAAATACAATAGAGCATATTATCTTTTCTAGGTTTCTTTTCTCTTTTTGTCGTAACCATTAATATCTCAATTCTAGGCTGAAAATATCCATAATGAGTTAATGTTGAATTGTTTATAACTCTATTGTAGAATGAAGTATATAATTGTAATTAATGTAACAAAAATATACCACCTACTATGTGCCTGGTATTAATTAGAAAACAATGTAGAGAATGTAAATTCAATAAACAGTATATATGTCCTCAAAGACCTAACTGTTAATCGGAAGGAGTGACAGAAGTATCAAAAAAATTCTAAGGAAATACAGTCAATAGAGAAATACATTTTGCCTTGATCCAAGGAAAACTTCATAGAGAATATAACATTCTTTTATGTATTCTAGGAAACAATAAATGTTTGTTGAGATATAGAAATTGAAAAAAAGGCCAAAGCCAGAAGTAAAATCAAGATAAAAATACATAGGGTTAGGAAAGTTAGAATTATATTAAGTGAGTGATAATATTTCTGTTTGGAGTTGTGGTAGGGGGGATAAAATAATAAACTAAGGAGGAAAGACCTGTAATACTAAACCAAAACACTTCATAACTAACCAAATAAACAACTAAAAGAAACAACAGAAAGAGAGAGAGAGAGAGAGAGAGAGAGAGAGAGAGAGAGAGAGAGAGAGAGAGAGAGAGATCCAAGATGGCCGATTACTAGCAGCTCAGGATTGTAGCTTCCAGTGAAAGCACAGAGAACGAGAGGACGCCACACTTTCAGACGAATATTTGTTGTTCACGGACCAGGAGATTCCCAGTGGAGGAGCCCCACGGGTCACCAGCGCAACTCTTGTGGCCGGTGCGGCAGTTTTGCCAGCGCCCTGCATGGTAGTTCTTGGTGCAGAGTAAACGGGACTGGGTCCCCTTTTGGTTGACGTTTGGAGCTTCGGGAAGGCAGAGTAGTCTATTCAGCTGATTGAAAAAGGGACTCAAGAAGGAACCCAGACCGGAGATTCCCAGGCAGAAAAGCACCATCAATCTTAATGCTGCTGTTTTAGTAGGCGCAGTGGGTTGCTCAGATTCTGGCACTGGGAATCAACAAGTTGTACATCCACTCAGAGACCTAATTTGAAAGTTGGTAATTACAAAGATGACAGGTGGATAAATTCACAATGATGGGAAGAAACCAGCGTAAAAAGGCTGAGAATACCGAAAATCAGAATGCCTCTCCCTCTACAGTGGATCACAGTTCCTCATCAACAAGGGATCAAGGCCTGATGGAGAATGTGTTCCAATAATAGAATTAGGCTTCAGAGAATGGATAATAAGAAACTTCTGTGAGTAATAATAGAATTAGGCTTCAGAAAGTGGATAATAAGAAACTCCTGTGAGTTAAAAGAACATGTCCTAGCCCAATGTAAAGAAACTAAGAACCTTGAAAAAAGGTTTGATGAAATCCTAATGAGAATAGACAATTTAGAGAGGAATATAAATGAATTAATGGAGCCGAAGAATACAATACGAGAACGCCCTGAAGTATGCACAGGTTTTAACAGTCGAATTGATCAAGCAGAAGAAAGGATATCAGAGGTCGAAGACCAGCTTAATGAAATGAAACGAGAAGACAAAATTAGGGAAGAAAGAGTAAAAAGGAATGAGCAAAGTCTCCAAGAAATATGGGACTATGTGAAAAGACCTAATTTGCGTTTGATAGGTGTACCTGAGTGTCATGAAGAGAATGAATCCAAGCTGGAAAATATTCTTCAGGATATTATTCAGGAAAACTTTCCTAACCTAGTAAGGCAGGACAATACTCAACTTCAGGTAATACAGAGAACACCACAAAGATATTCCTCAAGTAGAGCAACCCCAAGACACATAATCGTTAGATTCACCAGGGTTGAAATAAAGGAGAAAATTCTAAGGGCAGCTAGAGAGAAAAGTCAGGTTACCCATAAAGGGAAGCCTATCAGACTCACAGCAGATCTCTCAGCAGAAACCCTACAAACTAGAAGAGAGCGGGGGTCAATACTCAACATCCTCAAAGAGAAGAATTTTCAGAATCCCATATCCAGCCAAACTGAGCTTCATAAATGAAAGAAAAATAAAATTTTTCATGAACAAGCAAGCACTCAGAGATTTCATCACCACCAGGCCTGCTTTACAAGAGCTTCTGAAAGAAGCACTATATACAGAAAGGAACAACCAGTATCAGTCATCCCAAAAACTTACCAAAAGGTAAAGAGTATCTCCATAATGAAGAATCTACAACAACTAATGGGCAAAATAGCCAGCTGGCATTAAATGACAATATTAAACTCACAAATATCAAGATTAATCCTAAAATTAAATGGATTAAATGCCCCAATCAAAGACACAGACAGGCAAAATGAATCAAAAGTCAAAACCCATCGGTATGCTGTATCCAAATTCATCTCATAAGCAAGGACACACAAACACTCAAAACAAAGGGTTGGTCGAAGACTTACCAATCAAATGGAGAGCAAAAAAAAAAAAAAAAACAGGAGTTGTAACTTTCATCTCTGTCAAAATAGACTTTAACAGTAACAAAGACTAAAAGAAACAAGGACATTACATAATGGTAAAAGGATCAATGCAACAACAGGAGTCAATGATCATAAATATATATGCACCCAATATAGGAACACCCAGATACATAAGACAAGTTTTTAATGACTTATAAAGAGACTTGGACTCCCGCAAAATAATTGCGAGAGACTTTGACACCATATTGTTAAGATTCAACGGATCAAGGAGATAGAAAATTAATAGGGACATCTATGTTTTGAACTCCAACCTGAAACAAGTAAACTCAGTGAATATTTATAGAATTCTTCACCCCAGGTCCATAGAACATACATTTTTCTCAGTATCATATTACACCTATTTTGAAAGTGACCACATAATTGGAAGTAAATCACTCTTGAGCATTTGCATAGCATTTCACAGACTTAAATGAAATATTGGTTGGCTGTTTGTTATTTTCTTCTCTTATTCCTTCCTGTCTCCACTGTTAAGCACAATTATCGGCAAAAAAGAGGTTTTTAACACCTATTTTTAGATTGCATTCCAGCCTGGGCAATAGAGCAAGACTCCTGTTCCCTCTCCCTCTTTCTCTATCTCTTTCTTTCTTTCAAAAAAAAAAAAGAAATTCCTTATTTCTCACCTTTTTATTTCTCCAACTTATACTCTCTCTCATTTCCTTTCTAAATTCTGCCTTTAAGATTATAAAAAAAGTTTGTGTCATAATAACTGAAACTTTATTTTAGTTTAATTGCTGAATAGAGAGAGACAGATGATAAATATATAGAAAACAGATAAAGTTAATTGTAATTAAATCATATCTTTCTGATATGTGATAGGTATTTATATTATTCTATTTTGTATTTGTTTAAAGCTTGTGAACTAAACTGATCTCACTATCCATTAGTAGGTTAGATTCTGAAGAACACCACACCTACAAGTTACATTTAATAGGATAACTTTCTGGACCTATAAAATTAAACATACCAAAGCAACAAATACTGGTATCTTTTATATAGTCAATCTACTCTCATCCTATTGTCCTCTTCCACTTCCCTATAAAAAAAAAAAAAAAGAACAGTATTTGAAAACTTTGAATGAATAAAATGCACATATTTAAGACTAGTTTTCAGGAAGACTCACTTTTCAAAGTAATATAAGTAATTATCCACTTAGTTCTAAATATGACTTCTATAGGTTTTATAGATTTTCATATGCATCAATGTTTACAGTTGAGGAAATCAAAGGAAGGAGACTTTAAATAATTGGCTCATATTTAAGAACCAAGCATATGAGGCAACAGGAGTTAAATCAGGGAATATAACCAGAATTTGAAGTCTTAACCACTAAGTTATAGAGTCTTTAGATGTGGGAGAGGGTGGGTTTTAAGATATTGTGAAGGCAAACTGGAGGCTAGTTTATTTAAGAAGCCAATTT
Source organism: Aotus nancymaae (assembly GCF_030222135.1). Lineage (NCBI taxonomy): Eukaryota > Metazoa > Chordata > Mammalia > Primates > Aotidae > Aotus > Aotus nancymaae. The sequence continues at coordinate 77,959,587 of NW_026988425.1, forward strand.
CAGAGTTCAGTCAACATAAATCGATAGTTGAAACAGAATTGAGCTCTTGAGCTCTAAAAGAAGATATTTTTCCAGTATGGAAACAGGTTGAGCAGAACTTGATGACTCATAGTCATATGAACTGAAGGAAAACTTAAAAAGATTTTGTATCAGACAATAGCGAATGCTGTTGAGAATAATGAGAAGGTCATTAAATTTGTGATAAAGTTATCATTGCTACTCTGAGAGGTGTTTTTTAGTAGACAAAGTCAAAATCAGATTGCAAGAAACTGAAAAGGTTAAAATATATAGTGTAAATAAAAATGTTTTATGTCTCAAGTTACCAGAGTGTGATGAAAGAAAGATGGAAAGAAAGAAGGAATAAAGTTAAACAATCCAAAAACAATTATGCTTAGGAGAATTGTATCTGCATGCTTGTTTCTGTTTTCCACTTAGTGGAAAACTTCATAATAAAGTTTTCATCCAGTGGAACAGATATATCCTATGAGATGGAGTGTACTCCAATACATTTAAAATTTATAACAGGTTTAGTATCAAAATTGTATCACAAAGCAAGTCATAGTTTCAATCAGTATGCTAATTTTAATGTTTTTCTTAAATGTTTTTGAAACAATTGACAAAGGCTATAACTTGTCTGCAAGAAAGTGCTGAAATTTTACTAGAAAATGAGTTCCAAGAAAACCCAAAGTAAATAGTCATAATTAATTCATATATTCTTTATTTCAAGGGCTTCTGTTTTTTGTTTTTTGTTTTTTTTAGAAGTCTCGCTCTGTCGCCCAGGCTGGAGTGCAGTGGTGCTGTCTCGGCTCATCGCAACCTCCGCCTCCCAGGTTCAGTCGATTCTCCTGCCTCAGCCTCCCTAGTAGTTAAGACTACAGATACGTGCCACCATGCCTAGCTAATTTTTTATATTTTTAGTAGAGATGGGGTTTCACCATTTTAGCCAGGATGGTCTCAGTTTTCTGACCTCGTAATCCACCTGCCTCGGCTTCTCAAAAGAGTTGAAGTTTTTTAAAAAGAATACAGTTTCAAATTTGAAGGATGAAATTAAAATGATAATCAAAACATTGTAATGATTTGTAAATACATCACGATTTTTAGAAGTTCTGTCACCTGCATAGATATCAGCACCATGGATTTGAAGAACAAATAGGTAAACCAAAATAAATAAATAAATAAAGATAAAAGAGTACCCTTGGCAGGCAAGATTATAGATATGTCTGGAGGGATGGTAACAAAAACCCAGGTTAGAAATGTTCATTTTCATAATATGGTGCTGAAATCCCTTTAATTTGTACAAGTAGGAGGGGAAGATAAAAAAAGGCATGGACTTTAGGCTTTTTCCTAATATCTAAATGACTCCATTGTTATTAATAAGCCATCTTCTTTTATTTAGTACCCCAAGCAAGAACGGTTTATCATTGCCTATTACCTGTACCATTCTTGCTGTGTCAATAAAGGATAAGTAGTTGTTGACTTGATACAAAAAATTAAAAGATACTTTCTAAGTAATGAAAGTGTGATCTCATTTATTTGGGATTTCTCATCTTCATATTGCCATTTTATTGCTCGCTAAATAGAATCTGTAGCACTTAACCTCTCTGTGTGAATCTGTTCCTTTATGTGTCAAATAGGTGTAATAATACTTATCCTTCTCGCAAGGGTGTTTTAAAGATTAATTAGCTAAGTGCTTGGAAGATAGGCTATATAAATGCTAAATATTCATATTCATTAAGACTCTGTCTTAAAATAATAAAATCAAAGTAATTCCAAAGTAATTCATAATTAAAATAGAAAATATAGGCAAGGTCTCTGATCTTTATGGCACAAGATGTCCTTGTGCTAATACTTTTATATTTTCTCCTTCCTCTTTTCTCATATTCTCATTCTCCCTTTCTCTCAAAGCTATTTTCCCCTGCCTTCTTTAAAGACATGAGTAAACAGCAGAGCTACAATTCTTACTCTAAACTTCATCTATGTCTTTGTTCTGTAGGTTTAAATCAAATAATTAGTGTTTCTTTAGGGTATTTAACTTAGCTGAAGGATGCCATATTAAACACTTCAAGAACTCCACATTACAGAATGGTATTATATTAAATATAATTGAAAGTGATTAAAGAACCTGTGACTAATGGAGAATCATAATAGCAATATGTGAAGCCATGTCAAGGATAAGTGAGAAAAATTCGAGAAGAAACATTTTTAAATGTACTGGGGCATAAATAAACGAAAATGGCTCAAAGTCAAAATCTTGTAATAACTAATGAGAACTACACAAGATCAATAGATCTATTTGATTTAGACTGTATTTTACAGAATGATATTAAAATACAATACAGCAATCTTAATTACTAAGATTCTTTATATCATGGCACTTTAGTGGTCTGCAACAAAAATATGGAATTTAAATTGCATTTTAAAAATCGAGATTGGTACGATATTTTGTCTAGATTTATTCAGAGTTGTTGAAGCTTTGTAAGTGCAAAGCACAGTTTTGAAGGAGAGAAACAGAACAGCATAGTTGGTAAAGAGATTGACACTATAACTTGCAATTTAAAATTAACTTGCATATGGAAGATATTATTTATTTATCAAACTTTTCTGGGATATTTTGATTTCTGTTGGGCAATTATTATGTTTGTTGTGTTTTAATATGGCATAAAATTAAAAGAATATTTAAATAGAGACTACCAAAAAAAAGCATATTGCATATCTACATACAGCATACACCACTTGTTTTGTTTTATGTTTTTGTTAAAATAAAGAACAAAAAAAGGACATGTGCATGTAGTCTCCAAAGTTTGCAGAACCAGATGGCATGTAAGTTCAGGATCAGGCTTTTCTTTCACCTGCTTTTAGTTTGGATATGTACATATCTGTTTAGTCACAGAAAATCTGTGATTTTGGAGGACTGTTTATTCTAAATGAAATCTAAGATTAATTCTACTGCTGAAATATAAAACATAAAATGCTTTGGTTATGTATTAAGTTATTGACTTAAATAATTTATCAAGCACTTGTATCTTGGGCATTTTCGAAAATTTTATTTTAAACCCTTTATCGTTTGTCAGAAATATCACTTACTCCCCTGGTATGATTCTTAAATCTGTATGTCCACACAAAGTCAAAGTGATTTCTTTAGATTCTGACTTGTTTCTCTCTGTGTTTTCAGTATTTCCACCAAAATATACAACTGACACTTATAACAGTTCTGATGTTTGTCAATAAGCAAAAAAACCTGAATCTGATGAAAGCATAGTAAGAATCAAAAGGATTGAAGCAAAATCAGAAGGAACAGACTTTGGAAAGTACAGAAATCACAGTAATTTTAGGTAGTTGGTATCAAGACTTAATGGATAATATCATAAGCATTTCTATATTACAGTGGGTCAGCATCACCTGATTTTTTCTTCTAGCCTCACCAACATGAGAGGCAAATTCCTAAAGAAGAGTGAGTCATTAGTTATTTTGGAAGGCAGAGCAAGTCAACGCAGTTTCCCCAAAACTGTCCAAAACAGGGAAGGTGCAATATCCCAAATTTGCTACCCGAAGGTGGAGGACGAATACTGGCCAGTTTAAAACAACCAATTTCCTCATGCAGATAGTATCAACATTTCATACCCAAATTAAACTCTCATATCTCTGGAAGTGGAACTGTGACTGTGTCCCTTAGCTCAGTTATTAGCCTCAACATTTACCAATAACATTAAATATTAACTTCAGCATCAAGCACACCTCATCATAGCTATTAATAATCAATAGTTTCTGACATTTATTACAAAAATCTATGTACTTTTCTGTTTAATTTGTATATCTTTTATTTGAAATAATTTTAGGCTCCCACAGTAGTCGCAATAATTGTAGAGTTCTGTGTACCATTCACCTAGTTATAATAGCAGCCAATTCATTTAATTTCAGACTGCACATCTTGACTCCAGTTTTCGGTCTTTAAAGTCCTTTTCTGGTCTGCTCTGAATGTGCCATTCAAAGGCCAGGCTGAAACTTGGGTGGCATTCTATAATGCTGTTCAGTTCTCAAAAATTTTGCTGTGTTTGTTCTAAATGATTTCACATAGAGGCCACGGAAGAGTCTTCCCAGGACTTTAATACATGTGTTTCAAGAATCTTTTTCTCCAGCTCCCTTTTTGTAATATTCTCATCACTTTAGTCCTGCCTGGAGGAGTCGCCAACTCTTTGTTGTCTTTTGCGTAGTACAGAGGAGTCATGGTTTGCAGATTCCATCCCATCATCTCTGTAGTCACAGCCTTGGTGGTTAGGGATACTTGACTTCAGGGTGTCTTCCATGGCTCACCAAACAGAGAATGGAGCAGTGCTTCTTATTCTTTCATTTTCTCAGTACAAGGTGGTGGCTGCACACAACATACTTTTCCACAATGTTCTTAGCACTTACGAGAAGGGATAGGTGCATACACGTTTTTGTGGCAGTTGCCTAGAGAGAGGAGGTAGAGTCAAAGAATTCCAGTCTTAGAAAGTATCCTATTGTTGTTATTTGAATAGAGTGATCACAATTTTCTTAAAAATTCAATTTCATTTTTATTTTTAGAAAGTCTACACCTGTTTGAGTTCAGAGTTGTTGTAACACCCAGGCTAGGGCATATAAGAGAAAAAAGCAACAAAAGAAAACCACCTCCAGGCAAACAGCTGGGTTGTCCCCAAGGATTCTAGCAAGTTCTTTTCTCCACCTTTCAGAATCATTTCATAATAAAATTTTTTTATAACTATTTCATTTATATTTAATGGGAAGAATAGGGTGTTAGGTATTATTGCATCAAATCTGGAACCAGAAGTTCTATAATAGAGTTTAATGATATAATAAAAGTGTCAATACAATAGAGTCATAATTTGGAAAGAACTTAAGATGGAAAACAAAGCAAATCTTGAAATAAAATAGATGGAAAATTTTAAATTGGAAGAATTAAACAAAGGAGAACTACTGTATTTTCTTGAGTTTAAAGCAAACAGAAAAAAATTCTCATTACCTAATAAAAGTCAATAAATTATTTAAGATTAATGTACTTTCTGAATTTCAGAGCTCTGAAATATATTTATTTTTGGCATTTCTTAGGGTTAACTGATAAAATATGTTTTGTTTCTAATTTTAACTTGTAGCAGAAAATTAGCTCCAACAACTTACGGATCTCTTCATAGATCATAAAGTGAAATTTATTAAAAAAGTACATGTGGTTTTCAAAATATATATAGGCCAGATGTCTCTATTTCAATTAAACAAACAAAATCTAAATGTAATGGCTGAGTGCAGTAGCCCACTCCTGTAACCACAGCACTTTGGGAAGCCTAGGTGGAAGAATCAGTTGAGCCCATGAGTTCGAGACCAGCCTGGGCAACCTACAGAGACCCTTTCTCTACAAAAGTAACATAAAAATATTTGTTAGGTGTGATGGTGCCTGCCTAGGGTCTCTGCTACTTAGGAGGCTGAGGTGGAAGGACTGCTTGAGCTGGGAGGTCAAGGCTGCGGTGAGCCATGATTGTGCTACTGCTCTCTAGCCTGGGTGAGACAGCAAGACCTTGGCTCTAAAGAAAATTTTTTAAAAAGAAAACCCATAAAGCTTTTTCTTTGTAAGTAACTTTTGTATTTGACTTCTGTTCTTGGCAAAATATATGAATAAAATGATAATTTACTGTTTATGGAGAAAGCCAGCATTATAAATAAAATGCATATAACTACAAAAGAGCTGCATCTTACCCTGTGGTTAATTTATAAAATACACATATGAGGAAAATATTATTTTAAAAAATAACTTTGAAAGTCTCTGGGCAACTCCAGAAGTAATTCTCCTTGAGTTTGTACAATGGGAATAGATTATTTTTCAAATAGAAAGAGAGGATGGTTGTCCTAAATAGGCAGGCAAGTATTCATTCATTTACATTTTTTCTAAGGTAAAAAAGAGAGAATATAAAGCAAAGAAAGGTAAATTTTATGGTAGAAATATTTATATACTGTTTTTCTTTTTTTTCATAGTTTCGGTCAAGTAGGATTTCAAGTACTCAGTTAAGAATGAGGAGGAAGAAGAAAGTATTCGAAAGTTTAGGAGAAAAAAGGATGAAATAACAGTTTATTAGAGAGGGAGCTTGAACTGACACAGAAAAAGTAGTAGAATTGCAGAGTGGGCCTAAAGATCCAGTAATTTAAGTGTTCATTATTTTAAAATAAAAACAACCATTACATTTGTATGTGTTTGTGTTTATGTATGTCTGTGTATGTTTCCAAGCTCTTTGTGATTCTCAGACGTATATGTGGAAAAAGAAATGGATTTAACAAGTGTGGATGATTTCCTGGGATGGTAACATAAAAGAACAGCAAGAGAGTTGAAGATGTTTGCAATTTAGTAATTACAATGATGGAATATGGAATTCAAGAGAGAAGAGGGGAAAGGAGTAAAAAGGGAGTATTCAGGAGAGTGTGTCATCGAGTCAATATGTGAGAGGTTTGGTATGGTTAAATCAGTACATTGTCAAGGAAACTAGACAGAATAAGTAGGAACAAATTAAGATATTTGTCATAAATGTGAATGTAAGATTATGATGGAGGGTTCTCTATAGCGACAATATCTAAAACTGCAGTTTTCAATAAAACTTTTTGGGTTGAAGGATATGTTTTATATCTGCACCATACAATTTGATTAGCCATTGAGCATAGAAAGCACCATTGGGACTAAGAAACAATATTTTTACAATTCCTTTTATAAAACAGATTTATTGAGGTATAGTTGGCATGCAATAAACCACAGATGTTTAGAGCAAACAACTTAATATGTTTTGATATAGGTATGCAATCCTGAAGCCATCATCACCATTATTAAGATAACTAACATAACACATCAACTCCAAGTTTCTTGTATCATTTGGTGTTCCACCTTTCAACTTCTTCCTTCATCTGCCCATTCCCAGACAACCACTGATCTGCTTTCTGTCATTCCAGAATAGTAGCATATCCTGAAATTTATACAAATGGGATTCTGTAGTATGTTCTCATTTTTGTTATTATTGTTCTGGTTTCTTTTAATAAGCATTAAAATTTTGAGATTCATTCACGTTACATCTATCAAAATGTTATTCCTTTTAGTTGGTAAGTAGCATTACATTATATGATTATACTGCTAAAAAAATCATTAATGAACACCTGGTTTGTTTTCAGGATGTGGCTATTACAAATACTACCAAGCAAATTTTTTGTGTACAATCTTTGTGTGGATATATGCTCTCATATATTTTGGGGAAATAGCTATTAGTGGAATAAGTGACCAGTAGGTGTACATTTACTTTTAACAAAACTGCCAAACTTCTCTAAAGTTGCATCACTTGTATTCTCTCAAAGACATTCCATCCTCTGTTTTATGTTTTTATTTACAATAAATGTCTTCTAATGAAAGTCTTCAAATGTATTTTCCTATTTTTTTCCTAGAATTTTGACAGTATTTTTCTATTTTATTTAGAACTATGATTTTGAGCTGATTTTATAAATTTTGTGAGAAATTCATCAATTTATTTTGCACATGGGCACCATTGTTCCTGCATTTGAAATGATTGCCCTTTTCCTATAGAATTACTCTAACATTTGTCAAAAACAATTGACCACATATTCATGAGCCTATTTTTTTAATCTCTTTGTCTAACTTTTTGCTAATGATACAGTGTTGTATTAATATACATTAACAATATTTTGAAATAAAAGACTTTTATTTAAAAATTATTTTCATCATACTAGATAATTTCCATTTCAATATACACTTTAAAATAGACCTGTCTATTTCTACGAAAAAGACTGCTTGGATTTCTATTGAGATTAATTTGAATTTATACATCATTTTGCAAAACATTAACTCACATTTTCCAATATTGATTGTTTGGGTCTATGATCATGGCATATCTCTTAATTCAGAGCTTTAATATTTTTACCAATGCTTTTTAGTTTGTAGTGTACATGTAATATGTATCTTTTATCAGGTTTACTAAAGAGATCTCATATTTACGTTTGTTGTCAATGGTTGTGTAATTTTAATTTTTGATTTTGAATTGTAATCTATAAAAATATACTTGACTTTAAACAAATCTAACCTAAATTATTAATTCTAGGAGCCTTTTATGAACATTGTAGAATTTTCACGTATATGATCATATTATCTTTAAATAAAAGTTTTGCTTTTAATACGTTTTTTTCTTAACTTATTGGATTAGGGTTCTTTAGAGTACAGGACTAATAGGATATATATATCCATATATGTATCTATCTATCTATCTATATCTTCTATTATATATGAGTTGATTAAGGAGTGTTTTTTCACATGATCACAGGTTGAAGTTCCGTAATAGGCTCTCTGCAAGTCTAGAAGCAAGGACGCCAGTTTGAGTCCCCAAACCTCAAAAATAGGGCAGCGGACAGTGCAGTGTTCAGTCTGTGGCTGAAGGCCTGACAGCCCCTGGCAAATCATTGGTTTAATGCCAATAACCTAAAAGCTGAAGAACTTGGAGTCCGATGTTTAAAGGTAGGAAGCATCCAGAATGGGAGAAAGATGAAGGCTGGAAGACTCAGCTAGTCTAGTCATTCCTCATTCTTCTGCCAGCTTTATTCTAGCTGCTCTGGCAGCTGATGAGATTGTGCCTACCAAGATTGAGGGTGAGTCTGCCTCTCCCAGTCCACTGGGAAGACTGGTGCACTCCTAGTAGATCTCCAGAGGGAAGGCATTGAGAGGGAGAATGCTTGACCACTATGGACACTTGAGTTGTCAGGGAGAGCTGCTTAGAGAAGTGGTGGGGCAGAACTCCAGCTGGTGTTGGGGCACAGAAGGTTCGATGAAGGAGTACCTATAGTGGAGCACTGCCAGGGACGTTCATATCCCTAGGTTTGACTTGCTTTCATAGGAGGTGTTAGCCCTAACATGAGCACTCTTTAGTCAGCTGACCTTGCCCAGGGCCCTAGCCTGGCTGTGTCTGCTTACATTGCAGCACCCAGGAGCTATGATGCAGCCTCCAGTGCCTGCATCATAGCTCCTGCACTGGAGGACCATACCTAACTGGCACAGAGTTCCAGCAGAGCATTCTAGTGGACACACACCAGCCTCCTTGAACCCTCCCAATGCCTCACCTCCACCACAGCAGCCTCTTCTGTGTGGTTTTGCCTGCAGGCACTCACCCACAACACAACATCAGGTTGCTGATGCATGTGCACACCGGTGGACTTTGCCTTTCCGTCATTATCAGTGTGCAGGTGCATGTACATTCTGTGGTGCCAGTGCTGTAAGCATGAGTGCCCCCATGCCCTACTTCTGCTGCACCCCAGGGTAGTAGTGAGCCCCTGCCAGCACCCTGCCCCTGTGTCACCACTGGCACTGGCACAAAAGTAGGCATGGTTAACAGTGAAACTAACAACCCCCTGAGTGGACCCTGCTGCCCAAGCAAATGCAAACAAATATGCATACAGTGCTGTGCCCACTAGTGCCCACCCTCATGTAATACCACTACTGGCATTGGAACAAGGGCACAGTGGCAAGTGGAGGTTCCCTACCCCACCAAGCCATGCTGACACCACTGCTGCTGAGAATGCCTGCACAGAGGCTGGCACCTCAAGAACCATTAGCACCTTGTGGTAGTCAACAAGCTTGCACCCCACTGCACTGTTGCTGCTAGTACTGCTGGCAAATGAAAATGAGAACAGAGCCTGCTGCCACTGCCCTGTGAATTACTTTGGCTGGAATCACTTATTGGAGTGTTGTGACCAGTGGTCTTGGAACAGCTTCACTCCACCAGTGCAGCAGGTTTCTAACCTCGAGAAGCCACAGAACAAATCTAGGGCCCCATATCATTTCCCCAGAGTCCCCAGAGTGAGAGCACACAGTCTAGGAATCCTGAGCCAAGCCTTGGCACCCTAAAATCGTCCAGTAAGGAAGTCAGTTGACTGAACACACTTTATACCACAATTAAATTACCAAGGCAGTCATATAGGATAAAAGAAAAAAAAATCCAAAGATAGTAACTTCAAAGATTAAAGGAACAACAGCCCACAAAGAGAGAAAGAACCAACACAAGAATTCTGATAACTAGAAAATGCCAGATGTCTTATTTCTTTCAAATGACTGCACCAGTTTCCCAGCAAGGATTTTTAACCTGACTAAGATGGATGAAATGACAGGAATAGAATTCAGAATATAGATAAAAACATAGATCCCCAAGATTCAGAATGTTGAAGCCCAATCCAAGAAAGCTAAGAATCACAATAAAATGATATAGGAGCTGACGGAAAAAATAGCCAGTGTAGAAAAAAAATTAACCAACCTGACAGAGCTGAAAAAAACAGTCCAAAAAATTTTATAATGCAGTTACAAGTATTAAGATAAGAACAGGCCAAGCTGAGGAAAGCATCTTAGAACTTGAAGACTGGCTTTCTAAAATTAGTCAGCCAGAGAGAGTAAAGAGGAAAGAATACAAAAGAATAAATGAAATATCTGAGAAGTATGAGATTATATGAAGAGACAGAATCTATAATATATATATATTGCAGTTAGAGAGGAAGAACAGATTACCTACAAAGGGAAGCCCATCAGACTAACAGTGAACCTCTCAGCAGAGACACTATAAGCCAGAAAAGATAGGGGGCTTATGTTTGATATTCAGAAACAAAAGAAATTCTTGTGAAAAATTTCATATCCTGACAAACTAATCTTCTTATGTGAAGAAGATATAATATTATTTTTCAGACAAGCAAATGAGAGAATTCATTACCACCAGACCTGCCTTACAAGAGCTCCTGAAAGAAGCATTAAATATGGAAAGGAAAGACCATTACCAAGGCACTACAAAAACACATTTAGATACACAGGTCAGTGACACTGTAAAGCAACCAATCAAACAAGTTGGCTTAATAATCAGCAAATGACATGATGACAGGAAAAAATGCACACATTTTAATACTAACCTTTACTATAAGTGGGCTAAATGCTTCAATTAAAAGCAAGCAGGATAAAAATGCCAAGCACAATGTTATGTTGTCTTCAAGATACCCATTTTACATTCAATGAAACACACACGTGCAAAATAATGGGATGAAAAAATACATATGAAGCAAATGGAAAACAGAGAAAAGCAGAGGTTGCAATACTAATTTCAGGCAAAACATTTTAAATTAACAAAGATCAATAAAAACAAAGAACAGCATTGTGTTATGGTAAAGGTTTCAGTTCAAAAAGATCTATCCTAGATATATATGTGCCCAACACAGGAGCACTAAGATACATAAAGCAAGTTGTTAGAGACCTTCACAGTGACTTAGACTCCAACACAATAATAGGGAAAGACTTCAGCACTCCACTGACAATATTAAACTGATCATTGAGACAGAAAATTAAGAAAGATATTCAGGACCTGAACTCAGTTCTGGAGCAAATGAACCTGATAGATATCTACCTGATAGATCATGAGATAATCTAAACCTGACAGATAAAGTGAAGAACGTTACAATTCCTGACTTCCTTACTACAAGAATACAGTAACCAAAACAGCATGTACTGGTACAAAAATAGAAATGAACCACTGGAACAGAATAGAAAACCTGGAAATAAAATGGCACATCTACAACCAACTGATCTTTGACAGATTTCACAAAAACAAACAATGGGTAAAGGAGACTGTATTCAATAAATAGTGCTGGTAATAATGGCTAGCTATATGCAGAAGAATGACACTCTATTCCTGCCTCTCACTATATACAAAAATTAACTCAAGATGGGTTAAAGACATGGATGTAAGACCTTAAACTATAACATTTCTAGAAGAAAACCTAGAAATGCTTTTCTGGGCATTGGTCTTGGCAAATAATTTATGACTAAGTTCTTAAAAGCAAACACGAAAACAACAGCAACAAAAAAATGGAAAATTGGGACCTAATTAAATTAAAGAGGTTTTACAGAGCAAAGGAAACTATCAATGAAATAAACAATCTACAGACTATTACAAAGTATTTGAAATCTATATATCTGACCAAAAACTAATATCTAGAATCTGTAAGAAACTTGAACAAATCAAAAAGAAAAAATGAGATGTCTGTCAAGATGGCCAAATAGGAATAGCTCCAGTGTGCAACTCTCAGTGGGATCAATGCAAAAGGTGAATAATTTCTGCATTTTCAACTGAGGTACTTGATTCATCTCACTGGGACTCGTTAGAGACTGGGTGTAGCCCATGGAGGGTGAACTGAAGCAGGGTGTGGCATTGCCTCACTTGGGAATTGCAAGAGGTTGGGAACTCCCTCCCCTAGCCAAGGGAAGCCATGAGGGACCATGCTACGAGGAATGGAACATTCCAGTCCAGATGCTATGCTTTTTCTATGATCTTCACAACTTGCAGACCAGGAGATTCTCTCAGGTGCCTACACCACCAGGGCCCTAGGATTCAAGGACAAAATTGAGCTGCCATTTGGGCAGACACTGAGCTACCTGCAGGAGTTCTTTTAATACCTCAATGGTGCCTGGAATGCCAGTGAGACAGAAATGTTCACTCCTCTGGAAAGGGAGCTGAATCCAGGAGGCCAAGTGGTCTAACCCAGTTGATCCCACCTGCAGGGAACCCAGCAACTAAGATCCACTGACTTAAAATTCTTGCTGCCAGCATGGCAGTCTGAAGTTGACCTGGGATGCTCAAGCTTAGTAAGGAGAGAGGTGTTCACCATTACTGATGATTAAGTAGGCGGTTTTCCCTTCACAGTGTAAACAATGTCCCTGGGAAGTTAGAACTGGGCAGAGTCCACCATAGGACCCCAAAGCTGCTATAGCCAGACTGCCTGTCTACACTCCTCCTCTCTGGGCAGGGCATCACTGAAAGAAAGGCAGCAGCCCCAGTCAGGGGCTTATAGATGAAATTCCCATCTCCCTGAGACAGAGCACCTGGGGGAAGGGGTAGCTGTGGGCACAGCTTCGGCATACTTAAACATTCCTCACTGCCATCTCTGAAGACAGCAGTGGATCTCCAAGCACAGTGCTTGAGCTCTGCTAAGGGAAAGATGGCCTCCTCAACTGAGTCCCTGACCCCCATGTCTCCTAACTGGGAGACACCTCCCAGCAGAGGTCAACAGACACCTCATACAGGAGAGCTCTGACTGGCATCTGACAGGTGCCTTCTGGGACAAAGCTTCCAGAGGAAGTAACAGGCAGCATTCTTTGCTGTTCTCCCACCTCCACTGCTGATCCAGGCAAACAGGTCTGGAGAGGACCTCCAGCAAGCTCCAGCAGACCTACAGGAGAGGGGCCTGACTCTAAAAAGGAAAACAAACAAACAGAAAGGAGTATCATCAACATCAACAAAAATGACTTCCACACAAAACCCCCTCTGAAGGCCATCGACATCAAACAGCAAAGGTAGATAATTTCATGAAGATGAGGAAAAAACAGTGCAAAAAGACTGAAAATCCCAAAAATCAGAATGCCTCTTCCCCTCCAAAGGTTCACAACTGTTCAACAGTAAGGGAAGAAAAGTGGGTGGAGAATGAGTTTGACAAAGTGACTAAAGTAAGCTTCAGAAGGTTGGTAATAACAAACTCCTCCAAGCTAAACGAGAGTGTTCTAACCTAATTCGAAGAAGCTAAGAACCTTGAAAAAAGGTTAGAGGAATTGCTAACTAGAATAACCAGTTCAGAGAAGAATCTAAATGACCTGTTGTTGAAGCTGAAAAACGAGCATGTGAGCTTTGTAAAGCATGCATAAATATCAATACCCAAATTGATCAAGAAAGGATATCAGAGATTGAAGATTAACTTAATGAAATAAAGCAAGAAAACACGGTTAGAGAAAATAGAATAAAAAGGAATGAACAAAGCCTCCAAGAAATATGGAACTATGTGAAAAAACCAAACCTATGTTTGATTGGTGTACCTGAAAGTGATGGGGAGAATGGAACCAAGTTGGAAAACACTCTTCAGGTTATTATCCAGGAGAAGTTCCCCAACATACTAAGACAGGCCAACATTCAAATTTAGGAAATACAGAAAGCACCACAAAGATACTCCTTGAGAAGAGCAACCACAAGACACATAATCATCAGATTCACCAACTTTAAAATGAAGAAATAAATGTTAAGGGCAGCCAGAGAGAAAGGTTGGGTTATCCACAAAGGGAAGCCCATCAGACTAAAAGCAGATCTCTCTGCAGAGACCCTACAAGACAAAAGAGAATAAGGGCCAATATTCCACATTCTTAAGGAAAAGAAATTTCAATCCAGAATTTCATATCCAGCCAAACCAAGCTTCATAGACAAAAGAGAGATAAAATCCTTCACAGACAAGCAAATGCTGAGAGATTTTGTCACCACCAGGTTTGTCTTACAAGTGATCCATAATTTAATATTTAGAAAAGCCTATTGTCTCAGCCCAAAATCTCCTTAAGCTGATAAGCAAATTCAGCAAAGACTCAGGTTACAAAATCAATGTGCAAAAATCACAAGCATTCCTATACACCAGTAACAGAAAAATAGAAAGCCAAATCAGGAGTAAATCGCATTCACAATTGCTATAAAGAGAATAAAATACCTCAGAATACAACTTACAAAGGATGTGAAGGACCTCTTCAAGGAGAACTACAAACCACTGCTCAAGAAAAAAAAAAGAGGACAGAAACAAATGGAAAAACATTCTGTGCTCATGGATAGGAAGAATCAATATCACGAAAACGGCCATATTGCCAAATGTAATTTATACATTCAATCCTATACCCATCAAGCTATCATTGATTTTATTCACAGAATTAGAAAAAACTAATTTAAATTTCATATGGAACCAAAAAAGAGCCTGCATAGCCAAGACAATCCTAAGGGCGGGAAGGGGGAGAGCTAGAGGGATCATGCTACCCTCAAACTATACTACAAGACTACAGTAAACAAAATAGCATGATACTTGTACCAAAACACACATATATAGACCAATGGAACAGAACAGAGGCCTCAGAAATAAAACCACACATCTATAACTATCTGGTCTTTGACAAACTTGACAAAAACAAGCAATGCAGAAAGGATTCCCTATTTAATAAATTATGATGGGAAAACTGATTAGCCATATGCAGAAAAATGAAACTGAACTCCTTCCTTACACCTCATACAAAATTTAACTAAAGATAGATAAACACTTAAACATAAGGCCTAATTCAGGATGTAGGCATGGGCAAGGACTTCATGACTAAAACACCAAAAACAATGGCAGCAAAAGCCAAAATTGACAAATGGGATCTCATTAAACTAAAAACCTTCTGCCCAGCAAAATACATGATCATCAGAATGAACAGGCAACCTACAGAATGGGAGAAAATTTTTGGAATCTGTCCATCTGATAAAGAGCTAATATCCAGAATCTACAATTAACTTAAACATATTAAAAAAAAATCACAAAGTTGGTGAAGGATATTCATAGACAGTTCTCAAAAAAAAGACATTTATACAGCCAAGAAACATATAAAGAAAAGCTCATTATCACTGATCATTAGGAAAATGCAAATGAAGATCACAATTAAATACTATCCACACCAGGTAAAATGGTGATCATTAAAAAGTCAGGAAAAAACAGATGCTGGAGAGGATGTGGAGAAATAGGAACACTTTTACATGGTTGATGGGAGTTTAAATTAGTTCAACCATTGTGGAAGACAGTGTGGCAATTCCCTAAGGATCTAGAGCCAGAAATACTATTTGATCCAGCAATCCCATTACTGAGTGTATGCCCAAAGAATGATAAATCACTCTACTATAAAGACACATGAACACATATGTTTATTGCAGCACTATCCACAATAGCAAAAACCTGTAACCAACCCACATGCCCATCAATAATAAAACAGATAAAGAAAATGTGTCACATATAAACCATGGAATACTATGCAGCCATAAAAAAGGATGAGTTCATGTCCATTGCAGGGACATGGATGAAGTTGGAAACCATCATTCTCAGCAAACTAACACAAGAACAGAAAACCAAACACTACATGGTCTTACTCATAAGTGGGGTTGAACAATGAGAACATATGGATACAGGGAGGGGAACATCACACACCAGGGCCTGTTGCGGGTGGGGGGGGTGCCAGGGCAGGAATAGCATTAGGAAAAATACCTAATGTAGATGACAGGTTGATGGGTGTAGCAAATCACCATGGCACGTATATACCTATGTAACAAACCTGCAAGTTTTGCACATATACTGCAGAACTTAAAGTATAATAATTTTTAAAATGCTAAAAAAAAAAATAAAAATACCAGAGAAGCAAGATCAAACAAATTCAAAAGCTACCAGAACACAAGAAATAACTACAATCAGAGCAGAATTGAAGGATATAGAGAGACAAAAAAATCCCTCAAGAAAATCAATGAATCCAGGAGCTGTTTTTTTTTAAAGATTAACAAAATAGATAGATAGATAGCCAGACTAATAAAGAATAAAAGAGAGAAGAATCAACTAAACACATACAAAATGATAAAGGAGATATCAGTACTAATCCCACAAAAATACAAACAACCATTAGATAATACTATAAATAGCTCTACACAAATAAACTAGAAAATCTAGAAGAAATGGATAAATTCCTGAACACATACACCCTCCCAAGACTAAACCAAGAACTCAAATCCCTAAATAGACCAATAACAAGTTTTGAAATTGAGGCAGTAATTAATAGCCTACCAACCAAAAAAAAAAAGCTAAGGATCAGAGGAAATTGCAGCTGAATTCTACCAGGAGTACAAAGAAGAGCTGGTACCATTCCTTCTGAAACTATTTCAAACAATATGAAAAGAGTGACTCCTCCCTAACTGATTTTATGAGGACAGCATTATCCTAATACCAAAACCTGGTGGAAACACACCAAAAAAGAAAATTTCAGGCCAATATTCCTGATGAACACCGATGAGAAAAATCCTCAATAAAATACTGTCAAACCGAATCTAGCAGCACATCAAAAGCTTATCCACCACAATCAAGGTGGCTTTATCCCTGGGATGCAAGGATGGTTCAGCATACGCAAAACAATAAACGTAATCCATCACATAAACAGAACCAATGACAAAAAACACATGATTATCTCAATAGATGCAGAAAAAAAACTTGGATAAAATTCAACACCCCTTCATCCTAAAGACTCCAAATAAATAAGGTATTGGTGGAACATATCTCAAAATAATAGCTATTTATGACAAACTCACAGCCAATATTATAGTGAATGGGCAAAAGCTGGAATCATTCTCTTAGAAAATCGGCACAAGACAAGAATGCCTTCTCTCACCATTCCTATTCAACATAGTATTGGAAGTTCTAGACAGGGCAATCAGGGAAGAGAAAGAAATAAAGCGTATTCAAATAGGAAGAGAGGAAGTCAATTTTTCTCTGTTTGCAGATGACTTAATTGTATATTTAGAAAATCCCATCATCTCAGTTCAAAATCTCCTTAAGCTGATAAGCAACTTCAGCAAAGTCTCAGGAGACAAAATTGATGTGCAAAAATCACAAGCATTTCTACACATCAATAATAGATAAGAAGAGAGCCAAATCATGAGTGAACTCCCATTCACAATTGCTGCAAAGAGAATAAACTACCTCGGAATACAACTTACAAGGGATGTGAAAGATGACTTCAAGGAGAGCTACAAACCATAGCTCAAGGAAATAAGAGAGGACACAAACAAATGGAATAGCATTCTGTGTTAATGACTAGAAAGAGTCAATATTGTGAAAATGGCCATAATGCCCAATGTAATTTATATATTCAGTGCTATCCCCATCAAGCTACCATTGTCTTTCTTCACATAATTAGAAAAAACTACTTTAAATTTCATAAGGAACCAAAAAAGTACCCATATAGCCAAGATAATTCTAAGCAAAAAGAACAAAGCTGAAGGCATTACACTGCTTGACTTTAAACTATAATACAAGGCTACAGTAACCAAAACTACATGGTACTGGTACCAAAATAACCAATGGAACAGAACAGAGGCCTCAGAAATAATGCCACACATCTACAACCATCTGATGTTTGACAAAGCTGACAAAAATAAGCAATGAGAAAAGAATTCCCTATTTAATAAATTGTGTTGGGAAAATTGGCTAGCCATATGCAGGCAACTGAAAGTGGACCCCTTCCTTATACCTTTTACAAAAATTAACTCAAGGTTAATTAAAGAATTAAAGGTAACACTTAAAATAATAAAAACCCTAGAAGAAAACCTAGGCAATACCACTCAGGACATAGGCATGGGCAAAGACTTCATGACTAAAACACCCAAACCAGTGGCAATGAAAGCCAAAACTGACAAATAAGATCTAATTAAATGAAAGAGCTTTCGCACAGCAAGAGAAGCTATTATCAGACTGAACAGGAAACTTACAGAATGGGGGAAAATTTTTGCAATCTATCCATCTGATAAAGGGCCAATATCCAGAATCTACAAGAAACTTAAACACATTTACAAGAAAAAAAAATTAAAAAGTATATGAAGAATATGAACAGACACTTCTCAAAAGGAGACATGTATGTGGCCAATAAACATATGAAGAAAAGCTCATCATCACTTGTCATTAGGGGAATGCAAATCAAAACCATAATGAGATACCGTCCATGCCAATTAGATTGGCAACGATTCAAAACTCAGGAAACAACAGATGCTGGAGATGATGTGGAGGAATAGGAACACTCTCACACTATTGGTGAAGTGTAAATTAGTTCAACCATTGTGGAAGACAATGTGGCATTTCCTCAAGAATCTGGAAATAGAAATACCATTGGACCCAGCAATCCCATTACTGGGTATATACTCAAAAGATTATAAATTGTACTATTATAAAGACACATACACACGTATGTTCATTGAGGCAAAGTTTACAATAGCAGAGACTTGGAACCAATCAACATGTCCATCAGTGATAGCCTGGATAAAGAAAATGTGGCCACCTACAACCATCTAATCTTTGACAAACCTGACAAAAACAAGCAATGGTGAAAGGAGTCCCTATTTAATAAATGTGTGTTGGGAAAATTATCTATCAATATACAGAAAGCTGAAACTGGATCCTTTCCTTACAACTTATACAAAAGTCAATTCAAGATGGATTAAAGATTTAAATGTAAGACCTGAAACCATAAAAACCCTAGGAAAAAACTAGGCATGGGCAAATACTTCATGACTAAAACACCAAAAGCAATGGCATCAAAAGCCAAAATAGACAAATGGGAACTAATTAAACTAAAGAGCTTCTGTACAGCAAAAGAAACTATAATCAGTGTGAACAGGAAACCTATAGAATGGAGAAAATTTTTGCAGTCTACTCATCTGAAAAAGGGCTAATATCCATAATTTACAAAGAACTTCAACAAATTTACAGGAAAAATAAACATCAAAAAGTGGGTGAAGGATATGAACAGACACTTCTCAAAAGGAGGCATTTATGTGGCCGAAAAATATATTAAAAAAAAGAGCTCATCATCACTGGTCATTAGAGAAATGCAAATCAAAACCACATTGAGATATTATCTTATGCCAGATGGAATGGCAATCATTAAAATGTTAGGAGACAACAGATGCTGGGGATGATGTGGAAAAATAGTAATGCTTTTACACTGTTGGTGGGAATGCAAATAGTTCGACCATTATGGAAGACAGTATGGCAATTCCTCAAGGATCTAGAATTAGAAATACCATTTGACCCAGCAATCTCATTACTGGATATATATTCAAATAATTATAAATCATTCTATTATAACAAATACACACATATGTTTATTGCAGCACTGTTCACAATAGCAAAGACTTGAAACCAACCCAAATGTCCATCAATGATAGACTAGACAAAGAAAATGTGGCACATATACACCATGGAATACTATGCAGCCATAAAAAAGGATGAGTTCATGTTCTTTGTACAGACATGAATGGAGCTGGGAACCATCATTCTCAGCCAACTAACACAAGAACAGAAAACCAAACACCACATGTTCTCACTCATAAGTGGGTGTTGAACAATGAGAATACATGGACACAGGGAGGGGAACATCACACATCAGGAACTATTGGGAGGTGAGGGGCTAAGGGAGGGATAGCATTAGGAGAAATACCTAATGTGGATGACAGGGTGATGGATGCAGCAAACCACTATGGCATGTGTATAGCTATGTAACATACTTGCATGTTCTGCACATGTACTCCAGAACTTAAAGTACAATTTTTTAAAAATTGGTAAAAAAAATAAAAATGTTGCATATATTCACCATAGAATACTATGCATTTATAACAAAAGGATGAGTTCATGACGTTTGAAGGGGCATAGATGAAGCTGGAAACAATTATTCTCAGCAAACTAACACAGGAACAGAAAGGCAAACATCACATGTTCTCACTCATGAGTGGCAGTTGAACAGTAAAAACATGTGGACACAGAGGGGAACATCACACACTAGGGCCTATTGGAGGATGGGTTCTACCAGAGGGATAGCATTAAGAGAAATACCTAATGTAGATAATGGGTTGATGGGTGCAGCAAAGTATCATGGCATGTGTATACATATGCAACAAATCTGCACATTCTGCACATAAATCCCAAAACTTAAAATATAAAAAAAGACAGAAAAAAACATTTAAAAAGGAGCTAGGAACACGGACAGATATCTCTCAAAAGAAGACATACAAGTGGCTAACAAACATATGCAAAAATACTCAATATCACAAATCACCAGATTTATGGTATTGAAATGCAAATTGAAACCAAAATGAGATACTATCTCACCCAAGTCAGATTGATTGTTATCAAAAATTCAAAAATAACAAATGGTGGCAAGGTTCCAGGTAAAAGGAAATGCTTATGTACTATTGGTAGGATTTTGCGTTAGTCAGCTATTGTGGAAAATAGTTTGGACGTTTCTCAAAGACCTAAAAAATAAAATCATCATTTGTCCCCACAATCCTATTAAAGGGTATATACTCAAAGGGAAATAAATTATTCTACCAAGAAGATGCCCGTAATCACATCTAATTTAAAGTATAGGGGAGGATGTATGTAGGTTATATGCAAATACTACATTTTAAGTAAGGAACTTAAGCACCTGAGTATTTTTATATTCATGGGATGCAGGAGAACATCCTGGAACAAGTCCTACAGATATTGAAGAACTACTTTAATATTGTATGGCATACTGAATACTTGAGAAAACAGTAGATTTTAGGGGCTCTTACCAGGCAGAGAAGAAAGTAACAGTGTTAGATGATGAATACCTTAATTAGCTCTACTGTAGTAATCATTTTGCTATGCATATGTATATCAAAACATCATGTTGTACACTTTAAATGCATACAATTACAAAATAATTATTTGGCTCCAATTTAGGCAATAATTATTTTTTTGTTTCCTTTATTGGTTAACACTCACTAATTATGGGTATTAGGACATGGATAACTTTTGGGGTGATAGATATTTTCACCTACCTCATTTGAAAAATTAGAGTTTATTTCAATCAAACACAACACTAATTCATAATCTATATAATAGTAACCCTGAATCTCCCAGGCAATCATCCACATCACACATGAGCCTTCTTATAAACTGAATGAGTGTTGACAGTTTGGCATTTTTTCTTGTTGCTGTATTTTATATAGTGCACATCTTTTATATAAAGTGTTGAGCTTAGTTCTCCCTCGTGGCTTAAAGAATTGTTTTAGATCATAAGCTGCTAACAGGAAGAAACACGGAATATAGTGCTTTTCTGGGAGTGAATACTTCAGTATGAGGTACAGTGTGACATGCCATAAATATATTTTTTATTATGATTTCATGAATAATGAACCACTCATGCCTCTTTGCAAATAAATAGGTATAATATACAACAAGCCTGTCAGATCAGGAATTGCTCATCCATGCTGTTGTAAATTGCTTGGAGGGTAAACTGTTTTTAGATTCTAACACAGTAAGAAAATGACAGAGAGGATCTCAATTGAGCATGAAAAAAATAAGAATCATGAGATTTAAAATTATGAACAACAATTAATTTTGAAATTTCTATGCATTGATTTTATAAGAAGCCATGTGAATACTTACTGTAACAATGTAATGATGACTTTTTAGAAATTCATGGTTGAAACCAAAGTTAGACCATATTTAGAATTATATTTTAATAGAACTGGCATACTTGTTTTAAAATATAATGAGAGAGAAAAAAAGGGGGGAGGAGAAAGGGAGGAAGGAAAGGGCAAGGGAGGAGAAACAAGTAGAAGATAAGAGATTCACCTATTTCAAATATATTCACTTCTTGTAAGTCAATTGTCTGCTTAACATCAGTGACGGTTAATATTTACAAACATGAGATCTCTGAATAGACACAGAAAGGTAAAAGTGGGCTTTTTCCTTTCCATAGGTTTCTTCTAAAAGAGGTATTTATTTTCCTGACTGTCTTATCAAAATTTTCAACCCCTTTTCTCCATGTTCCAAATTCCTATTTTCTATTTTTTTTATTCTTGGTAACAAGAATCACAATATAAAGTTCAACATATTTAACTGACTTATTTATTACTGTCCTCCATAATATAATGCTAGTTCCATAAGGGCAGCATTATTACTAGGATTTGTTCAGCACATATGGTATCCCACTGCCAAGAAAAGTGATACCCTGAAAAAGCTTACCTATATCAATTTTTACTGAATAAACAAATTATTCATTTGGCTAATAATTCTGATTCAATGAAGAACTTATTTTCTAATTAAATGTTAAAATGTATGTTTATAGATTGTTTTTCCAAATGGGTCTTAAAATTCAATAAACTTTAATGTTCAGAAATAAAAGCAGGTAAGTATAATCCTTACAATGGATTACATCATATCACTGGACTTTACAAACACCCAAGCAATTGAAAACTAGATGCATATTAAGTATTCAACGTTAAAAGCACCTAAATCAAAGCTTGAATGATACAAAAATAACAATGTATGAAAGTGATAGCCCTATTCAAGAAGCTTTCCCCTAGCTTATCTATTAGGTCATAAACCTTCTATGATTGAAAGATTATGTATTTCTTATTTTTGAATTCTAGTAACTCACAGAGTACCTATCATATAGTAGGTCTTTAATACATATTTGTTAAAATTTTTGGAAGAGGCTTATTGTATGCTTCATATATCATTTAAGTCACCTATTTAATGTGTAAAATCTCAAAAATTTTAGTATATTAAAGAATTGTGTGACCATCACCACACTCTACTGATATATTTCATCACGCAGTAAAGAAACCCTTTACTCTTTGTCACAACTCTACAACACCTCCATCCCTAATAGTACAGAATCTACTCTTTGTGTCCATAGATTTGTCTATTCTGGACAAACCATATAAATTGTATTATGTATATAACTTTTTGTTTCTGGCTTTTTTCATGTAACATGATGTTTTATGGTCCATCATGCTGTAATATTCCATTCCTCTTTATTGTCAAATAATATTATTTTGTACTTTTTTTATTCATCACTTGTTGGGCATTTGGGATATATCTGTATTTTGGTGATTAGGAATAATCTTATAAACAATTCTGTACAAGTGTTTGTGTGAACATATGTTTTAAATTTTCTAGGGTGTATATCTAGCAGTAAAAGTGTTGGATCATATGGTAAGTATATGTTTATCCTTTTCAAAAGCTACTAGAATATTTTCCAAAGTGATCATACAATTTACAATCCAAGCTACCATATATGAGGGTCCAAATATCTATATATTCTTGCCAACACTTGCTGTTATCTGTTTACATTATTATAAACATATAATTATGTGTGAAATGGTATCTGTTATGGTCTTGATTTTGTGTCTCCTCTAAATTTATATGCTAGAATTCCATCCCCCAAGGTGATGGTGTTAGGAGATGGGTTTTCAGGGATGATTAGGTCATGAGAGCAGAGTCTCTATGGATGGGACTGGTATTCTTATGAAAGAAACCCCATTAGCAGTATGTACATGAGGATGTTCAAAGTAGTAAGATTTGTTAAGCAAAAAACTGGAAACCATCTTAATGTCCACCAATGGAAAATAGTTTAAAGAAATTCTGGTACTTCCATATAATAAAATGCTGTACACCTATTTAAAAGGATATGATTGATGTGTTATATATTGCTATGGAAGGATACCTATAATATGTGTAATGAAAAATAATATACTATTAATTGACTAGCATAATTTTATTTGGGTTTGAAAAATAACATGTTTGTTTAAATGCATGAAATAAATATGGAAGAAAGAAAGAAAGAGAAAGAGAAAAAAGAAAAAGGAAGAGAAAGAAAGAAAAAAGAAAAAGGAAGAGAGAGAAAGAGAAAAAAGAAAAAGAAAGAGAAAGAAAAAAGAAAAAGAAAGAAAGAGAAAGAGAGAAAAGAAAAAGAAAGAAAGAAAGAAAGAAAGAAAGAAAGAAAGAAAGAAAGGAAGGAAGGAAGGAAGGAAGGAAGGAAGGAAGGAAGAAAGAAAGAAAGAAAGAAAGAAAGAAAGAAAGAAAGAAAGAAAGTAAGTCCCCAGAGCCCTTTTTCCTAATCCACTCTGTGAGGTTACAGTGAGAAGATGGTGTCCATGAGGGAGTAGGCCCTCACCAGACACTAAATCTGCTGATGCTCTGATCAAGGGCTTTCTAGCTTCCAGAACAATGAAACATTAATTTTTGTTTTGTTATATCACCCAGTTTATGGCACTTTGTTATAGCTGCCTGAATGAATAAAAAATTATCCCATTGTGAGTTTAATTTGCATTTTCCTGATGATCAAAATGTTAAGTATCTTCACATTATTATTGGCCATTTTTAAATATTTCCAGAAAAATATCTAAATGTTCTGCCCATTTTTTAATTCATCTATTCTTTTATTTTATAGTTGTTAGGGTTTTTAATGTATAATGGACACAAGTCCCTTACCATGTATGTAATTTGCAGATAATTTATTCTAATATAAATGCTATGTTTTTACTTTCTGGATGGTGTCCTTTCAAGTACAAAGTATTTTAATTTTGATGAACTCCAATATATCTTTTTTACTGTTGTTTTTCCAAGTGCTTTTGAAACCACTGACAAATCCAAGGTCAGAAAAACATACCTATGTTTTATTCTAAGGGTTT
The DNA here is from genome assembly GCF_030222135.1 of Aotus nancymaae. Classification (NCBI taxonomy): domain Eukaryota; kingdom Metazoa; phylum Chordata; class Mammalia; order Primates; family Aotidae; genus Aotus; species Aotus nancymaae. The sequence goes on from NW_026988425.1 coordinate 77,984,702, forward strand.
CATAGTTTAGATCTTGCATTTAGGTCTTTGGATTATTTTGAATGAACTTTTGTTATGATGTAAGATAGCCATCCAATTCTTCTCTGAGTGCAAATTGAGTCGATCCATTTGTTAAGAAGACCATACTCTCCTTGTTTCCTTGTCCTGACACTGTTGTGCAAATCAAATCACTATAAATGCAAGGACTTATTTTTCAATTCTCAATTTTGTTCCATTGAACTAAATGTGTCTCCTATGTCAATAACAGTCTTAATTACTGTGACTTTGTAGTAATTTTTAAAATTTCCAACTTTTATGTCAAGTTCAGGATTACCTGTGCAGGATGTGCAGGTTTGTTACATAAACATGTGCCATAATAAATAGCTGCACAGATCATCTGATTACCTAGGTATTAAGCCCAGTACCCATTTGCTGTTCTTCCTGATGTTCTTCTTCCTTTCAACCCCCACCTTCCAACAGGTCCCAGTGTGTTTCGTTCCCCTCCATGTGCCAGATTTTCTCATCATTCAGCTCCTACTAATAATTGAGAATATGTGGCATTTGATTTTCTGTTCCTGTGTTAGCTTGCTGCAGATAATGGCTTCTGGCTCCATCTATGTCCTGGCAAAGGATATGACTTCATTCCTTTTTATGGCTGCATAGTATACCATGGTAAATATGTACTACATTTTCTTTATCCAGTCTATCACTCATAGGCATTTAGGTGGATTCCTTGACTTTGATAGTTCTGCAATAAAATACATATGCATGTATCTTTATAATAGAATAATTTATACTTCTTTGGATATATAACTAGTAATGAGATCTTTTTCTCTGTAACCTCACCGACATCTGTTGGTTTTCAACTTTTTAATACTCACCATTCTGACTGGTGTGAGATGGCATCTCACTTTGGTTTTGGTTTGCCTTTCTATAATAATCAGTGATGTTGAGCTTTTTTTTCTATGTTTGTTGGCTGCATGTATATCTTATCTTGAGAAGTGTCCATTAATGTCCTTTGCCCACTTTTTAATAGGGTTGTTTGTTTTTGTCTTGTAAATTTATTCAAGTTCCTTGTGGATGCTGGAACCTCACAGAGTGGATTAGGAAACCACATGACTTTTGTCAGATGGGTAGATTGCAAAAATTTTCTCCTGTTATGTAGGTCATCTGTTTACTTCAATTATAGTTTCTTTTGCTGTGCAGAAGCTCTTTAATTTAATTAGATCCCATTTGTCAATGTTAGCTGTTGTTGCAGTTGCTTTCAGCATCTTCATCATGAAATCTTTGCCCATGCCTATGAGAAAAAATGGTATTTCCTGTTTTCTTCTGAGGTCCCCCAAGCCAGTTATCCCAGCACCCTTAGTTGAATAGGGAATCTTTTCTCCATTGCCTGTTTTTGTCAATGATTCATCACAATCAGAACTATAAACAAAAACCACATGATCATCTCAATAGATGCAGAGAAGGCTTTTGATACATTTCAGCATGACTTTATATTAAATACTTAATAAACTAGACATTGAAGAAGCATATAAGAGTCATCTATGACAAACCCACAGCCGACATCATACTGAATGAATAAAAATTGGACGATTTCCTCTTGAAACTGGAACAAGACATGTATGCCCTCTATCACCACTCCTATTCAACATAGTACTAGAAGTCCTGGCCAGAGAACTCAGGTGAGAGAAAGAAATAAAAGGTAATTGAATAGAAAGAGAGGAAATCAAATTATCCCTGTTTGCAGATAATATGATTCTATATCAGAAAATCTCATAGTCTCTGCCCAAAAGTTCCTGGATCTGATAAATAACTTCAGCAAAGTTTTGGATACAAAATCAATGTAAAAAATAACTAGTATTCCTAACATTAATGGTATTCAAGCTGAGACCCAAATCAGGAATGCAATTACATTCACAATTTCCACAAAAAGAATACAATACCTAAGTATTTTTCTCTATTCTTTGTATTAATCTGTTTGCCTCTATTGATACCACACCTAGCCATTAGTCACCACAAATTGCTGGCTAATTCATCTATTATTATAAAAATGCCCTAGAGCATAAATTACTCCACAGCCTAATCCAATGAAATTCTGGCCTCCTTTTGGGAATATGTTTGAGTATTTTTTTATTAGTTTTCAGAAATAGCCACCTCTTAATCTTTTACCAATGGAATAGTTTTTGCTTTTGAGAACACTCTTTGGTTTCAAATTCTCCATATTATGGTACATATAAAATTATTTTCTTTAAGGAAAACATTGAAGCTCTCTGTTCTTATGACTTGTTTTTCCCCAACCCTAGGAAATTTTCTGGTTTACAGTTCCAAGCTGATGGTAGGGACAGTAGCTGCTTTTCTATACATGATACCACTAAGTGAATCTTCTTGAGAAGGGTTTAGAAAGGGAGTGACAGATTTTGGTTTTTATAACTTCTGTTTCCCAGCATGAAGCTTCTGCCATACTATTATTGTCATTGTTTTGTAAAAAACATGTAACATAAAATTTACCATTACAACATGTTTTAGGGGTATACCTAAGTAGTGTCATGATATTCGCATTATTGTCAATAATGAAACCAATTTCCTGAACTTTTTTTATCTTGCAAAACTGAAACTCTTCAAAAGTGAGTGAAGAACATGAACAGACAGTTTTCAAAAGAAGACATATATGAGGCCACCAAACATATGAAAGAATGCTCATCATCACTGGTCATTAGAGAAATGCAAATCAAAATCACATTGAGATACCATCTCACGCCAGTTAGAATGGCGATCATTTAAAAATTCTGGAGACAACAGATGCTGGAGAGGATGTGGAGAAATAGGAACACCATTACACTGTTGGTGGGAGTGTAAATTAATTCAACCATTGTGAAACACAGTGTGGCAATGCCTCAAGGACCTAGAAATAGAAATTCCATTTGACCCAGCAATCCCATTACTGGGTATATACCCAAAGGATTATAAAACATTCTATTGTAAAGACACATACACACATACGTTCATTGCAGGACTGTTTACAATAGCAAAGACCTGGAACCAACCCAAATGCTCACTGATGATAGACTGGGCAAGGAAACTGTGGCACATATACACCATGAAATACTATGCAGCCATAAAAAACGATGAGTCTGTGTCCTTTGTAGGGACATGGTTGAATCTGGAAACCATCATTTTCAGCAAACTGACACAAGAACAGAAAATCAAACATCACCTGTTCTCACTCACAGGTGGGTGTTGAACAATGAGAACACGTGGCCATAGGGACGGGAGCATCACACACTGGGGTCTGTTGGGGGCTACTGGGGGACTAGGGGAGGGACAGCGAGGGTGTGGAGAGATTGGGGAGGGATAACATTTGGAGAAATGCCAGACATAGGTGACGAGAGGATGGAGGCAGCAAACCACATTGCCGTGTATGTACCTATACAACAATCCTGCATGATCTGCACATGTACCCAGGAACTTAAAGCACAATAATATATATATATAATATATATATATATATATAAATAAAATAAACTGAAACTCTATATCCATTAAACAGCTGTCTATTTCTCTGTCTCTCCAGTCCCTGGCAACCAACATTTCCTTTCTGTTTCTACAAATTTGACTCTTCTAGATACCTTATATAAATGCAATGATTTACTATTGGTCTTCTTTAGACTGACTTATTTTACTTAGCATAATGAACTCAAGTTTCATCCATGTTACAAAATGGGGCAAAGTTCCTTTACTTTTTAAGGCTGAATAATATTCCACAGTATTATGGAACTTAGTTTATCCATTCATCTGTAGATGGATGCTTGAGTTGTTTCCAACTCGTCACTATTATAAATAATGCTGCTCTAAACATGAATGTGCAAATATGTCTTCAACATTCTGCTTTCAATTATTTTCTATATATACTCAGAAGTGGAATTGCTAAGTAATGTAATGCTTCTATTTTTCATTTATTGAGGAAACACCCTATTATTTTCTGTGTGGCTGCACCATTTTACTTTCTCATCAACAATGCACAAGAATTTCAATTTTTCTATATTTCTACCACATATTTCTACCATCCCTTATTTTTTGTTCTCTCTGTGTGTATCTTTAATAGTAACCATGCTAATGGCTGTGAGGCGATATCTAATTGTGTTTTTGATTTACATTCCTCTAACATGAATAATCTTGGGCATCTTTTAGTATCCTTGTTGGCCACTTGCATGTTATCTTTGGAGAAATATACATTCATGTCAGTTACCCATTTTTTTAATCAGGTCATTTTTGTTCTGTGTCATTGAGATATAGAAATGCTTCATATATCATGAATGTTACCCTTTTTGTTTGAGAGTTTTATTCTTGTTTCCCAGGATAGGGTGCAGTGGTGCGATCTTGGCTCACCGCAACCTCCACCTCCTGGGTTCAAGTGATTATCCTGCCTCAGCCTCTCAGGTAGCTGGGATTGCAGGTGTCCACCACCATGCCCTTGTAAATTTTTGTATTTAGTAGAGATGAGGTTTCACCATGTTCTTCAGGCTGGTCTTGAACTCCTGACCTCAGGTGATCCACCCACCTCAGCCTCCAAAAGTGCTGGGATTACAGGCAAGAGCCACCATGTCCAGTGGCTCTTATCAGAGAGTATTTGTGAATATTTGCTTCCATTCCATAAGTTGCCTTTTCTTTTTCTTGATTATGTTATTTGATGCACAGACGTTTTTAATTTTGATATAGTCTAATACTTTTTCTTCCTGTGATTTTGGTGTTATATCCAGGATATCCTTGCCAAATCCAGTGTCATGATGCTTTTTCTTTCAATATTTTAGGTTTAGGTATTACGTTTAGGTCTTTGATTTATTCCAAGTTAATTTTTGTGTAAGTAATAATGGTAAGTTTTCTGTATTCCATTCATTGCCCATAACCAAGTTGTGGTGAAGACAATGGCGTAAATAATATTCTCAGTGAACCATACCTGAGGTAGGGCCACCCCATTATTAGCATGGAATTGGTAGAACAATGGGTCTGCTAAATTTTGGCTACACTTAGGTGGCAATATAGGCATAAAACACAATTCTCAGGAAAATAGTATTGTCTATTAACATTGAGCTGAGAGAAGAGGTTTTATTTATTTATTTTATTTATTTATTTATTTAACAATGGGTCTGCTAAATTTTGGCTACACTTAGGTGGCAATATAGGCATAAAATACAATTCTCAGGAAAATAGTATTGTCTATTAACATTGAGCTGAGAGAAGAGGTCTTATTATGCTCTTTATTGTAGCTGCTTGTATTGGCTTTTCTAGTTTGCTGAGATGGAAAAGAGAAGGATCGAGTAGGCTGTTTGAATTGATACGATGCTTGTCCCTTGTAAGTTTTTGTAGATTTTCTTGAGTAAATATTTATCTATCTGCTGCATACATTTAGGAATATTACCGAAGATTTCAATTTTTGTTAAAAAAATTAATTTAACCAGTTAAATATCTTTCACTGGAGAATAGGTCTATGCAACTCTCCATGCTGCCATTAAAAAGTCTGCATATTTCCAAAGTTGAGTGAATAAAAATCCTTATTATTTGAATGATGATTTTATAGGCATAAATATCAATATCCTTTCTAATGAAGTGTTAAGGTTTTTATTCTTGTTTTATCTTAAATAAAATAAAATAAAACATATATACTGAATTTGCTGCTACTTCTCATTTTAGGAATGAGAAAACAATGAATTTAATTTTCATGTGGTCAGTGCCTAAAATTAGCTATATCATCACATAGTTAATGATATGTTGACAAATTGGCACTTACATTGCAATTATTATATATAAGACATATTATATAATTACAATACAATTATATATTTTATACATTGAAAAAAATTCTTTATAAGGTTGTTTCTTAAACCAATACCATTTTAAAGGTAAACCAATAGCAATTACTTTTACATGCAAATATAATAGAAATTATATAAAATAGTAATAAAGAATAATCAATTCATTAATTTTGTAAGAATATATAAAAGATTTTCAATGTGCATTATCTAACTCAATTTTAGATGTTAAATTAAGCATCTATACTTGCAAAACCAACGTAAAACAATAAAGAACAGTGTAGCTTATTGAGCAAAAAGACCTTATTTTTAGTTTTGGCTTATCTGTATTAATTCTGTTTAAATTTAAGCCAATTTGGGTTTAGATAACTTAACTTCTCAGTGTTTCAGTTAAATATCTATAGAAGGGCAATAATAACACCAAATAACTGGTGAAATATTTCTGACAAGTAAATTACTTAAAATATATACCACATTTAGAGTGTGCTTTGTAATTTTAAGTGCTCAATAAATATTTGCAAGTTGTTGTTGTTGTTTTTATTTATATTAAAAAAAAAACAACACAGGATCTTATCATTAAGTGTGTTTAAACCTAGCATTTGATTCTTCCTGTATCTGACAGTGATTAATAGGTCCAGCAATGAACTAATACAAAACTGGATTTGATGTCCAGCGTATTTCTTGACAACTACTTGACTGTTGGAAATTTATGTAACAAGTGTTAGTCTTGATATTATCAACCTTAAGATAAATATTACAAAATGGTTTAATAATGTAGTGCATAAAAAGGCCTTTTAACTAATAGTATGCACAAATGTTGGTTTCTGGGATTGGCCTTCATTTTCTCCCTAATTATTAATTATGTAAGCCATATTTTATATTGCTTCATGTTAATACCTTTCATTTTCAGATATTCTTCAAATTTTCTTCTGGGTCTGAATTCTAATTTCTTCTCTATCCTAACATGTTATTGCCAAACTTCTCAAAAACTAAACAAAGGCAAAAAACTCGCTACATATGAACAAATTAATAGTGAAGAAAATTGATTATACAATTTTTTGAATTTGTTCTTTTTTAAGGTAAATTCTATTGCCTTTAAATAAAAGGATTGCTATATCAACCAGAACCGTGTTATTCTGAAAGATAAACTTTCTCACTAAATACATCTGATTTATTTTTCTATGAAAAGGTTTTAATCCATGAGCAAATGGATTCGTTTTTTTTTTTTTTTTTTTTGAAGATAATTATTCTAGCACTTTCTGTGTCTTCTAACAGAAAAACTTTTTTATATATTTAATATTTACTATTTGTGCATACATAATAGGTGCATATAAGATCCCACGAGAGCATGTATCACCCTAGTCCTCTGGCTCTGCGACCAATACAGCAATAGGAGTTTTCTAGGAATTGCAGTTTTTGTCTCCTAGGCTACCTTTCAAATTTACCTACGACCCCAGAGCACTGCGGCTCATGGACAAGGCTTCCCAAAAGACTCAAGTTTCAACCAATGGGCTTAGCAATTCCCCTCTGGCTAGGTATAGTGCAAATGCTTCCTCTGTGTCCCAAGCACAAAGCTGTGTTCCAGCACAACTTAGCTCTTTGGCATGACAGTGTGACACTGAGTTCAATGTAACGTCCTATAGTTAGTGCACTTTCTGTCCCCTACGTGCACACTCTCCATGCTGTAGCTGCAAGGCTACTGGCAGGAGATGGGAAACGGGTAGAGTCAGTATTTGAAGACTGTCTCTTTAGCCCTATTCAATGCCTTTTTCAACGATGTGAAGTTACACCAGGTACTGTGATTTGCAGATAATTTATTATTAGATTGTTGGTTATTTTGGCACTGCTTTTCTGTGTGCACATAGTTGTTAAAATTTAGTGTTTTTGTTGGGGGGTTTGAATGGTGTAGGCTTCTAATTTCACCATCTTGCTCTGCCCTAGAAAAACATTTTTTTTATACTAAAATATAATTTAGAAAGTGTGGTTTTATGAAAAAAGTAAGAATTTTGCTACAGTATGTATTCATTGTTGAAATCAATAAATACAGCAGTCTTTACTGTTGAAGCAATGCTAAAACAAATTGTTTAATATTAGATGCAATTTTCAACAAAGACAAAAATTAATTGACCTAAAATATCAAATTACTAAGGTTAGTTCTATTATCCTAATGTATGTTTTTGATAATTTTTAATATTTGAATATATATTATAAATTATTTTTATAAAAGATTACATTAAATATGCTTTATTTTTTCTGAATTGCTTTGTTAACACTGTTTACATAAAATTTTTTCTACGTTCTGCCAAAGTTTTAAAGTGATACAGAGATACCAAGTATCATATGATTGATGTATTTATCTAAAATTCTAATATAAAATATTTTATATTTAAGATTCATGCTGCAATGAGCAAAAATCTGCATATATTTATGCTCATTTCAATTCCAAAATTAGAATAAGATTGAAAAATAGAATTGTAGGATCAGAGTGAAAATTTTTTATAGTACACAATGCAATACTGATTACCAAAATTATTTTACGAGTATTCAATATAAAAAAAATATCAACACTTATATTTAAAATTCACAGTCTCAAGCAGAATGGTAATCTGTAATCTTCCTTCCACACTTATCCAAAATATAGTATAGAAATTGATAGTAAACTTTTATAAAATGTTATGGCAATTTGACAGAAGAGTGATGTCTGTTCAATCTAATAATAAAAATACGTTTGTATGTTGTACACCTTTAATTTCATTTTGCTGATAATTCACTTTTGCTGTATTTTATATACTCACAAGAAATTAAAAATTAAAAAAATATGACAAACCATAGGCAAATGGCCTGACAAAATATAGACTAGACCTGCTGAAGCATGAAGAGCATTTAGAGAATTTATTTTATTGTTCATCTGTTTCTGGAAAAGAGCCCAAAAATTTGACCAACGGGAAGTTCTAAGGTGTGTATTTAAGGATGTATTACCTTTCTACCTGGCAGTATCAGAGGCAAAATTGTAAAGACAAAAATTTGGATTCAGCTGTATTCTTCCAGTTAAGTACATAGGACTATAGAATCATCAGCTCATACCCTGAAATATTTTCGGGGCTTGTGTCCAATCCATGCTGCAGATGGGTAGCATCTATGATAACCTTTGTTATCATCTATGACCTAAGAATCATGGTTTGGGGCCCAACAGCTGTTCTTTGGGAATGATCAGAGACTGAGGTCAGCATATGCAATGATACAGACTGTTGAGATGGTACAGCACTTCAGCACTGTCTAGATTGATGATTTGCATTTAACTATTTCTATTCTTTATATCTTTGCACTAATATCATACCAACCCTAGTTACTGTAGTTTTATATCATAATATTACAAGTCCACTAACTTTCTATTCTTCTTCAAAATTATATTGGCTTTTCTTGACTTTTGCATTGTCATTTACCAAAAAAGCATATAACATAGATACTCCAGAAAGTTATCCAAATCAGTGGAGAGATTGGGAGATTATTTTCCCTTTATAAAGCTGATACATTACACTTAGCATTTTATATGGATTAACAACTTTCCTATAAATCATGTAATTTATTAACATTATCAAATATATCCAAATAAGAATTATATAATTTTTAAATAAAAATATATGTTTTATAATACAATTTATATCTATTAGAATGAGTAAGATATTTGGAGGAACAACAGAGAGGCAAACTGTTATTAAATCATTTTAACAAAATAGGTTTTGATAATATTGGCACTTTAGTTTTCTTCATAAATGGATAATTTATGGATTTCCTATCAGGAGCTCTGGGCAAGTATTTATTCACAAGCAATATTCCCAGGGAATGACCAAAGAGAGTTGCTATAAAATCCTAAAGGATCAAAAAGTCTAAATACTTAGTTCTATCCTTGAGTCTTTAGCTGTAATATGTATTTTTGAGATTACTGAAAAATCGGAACAACAGAAGAAAACAAAAGGTCTTATTGCCAAAAATATAAGATGAGACAAAAAATAAATAAGAATTTGATGATTTCTGTTCAGTATGAGATTCCACCATAAAAATAACTGAAATTTTAAATCCTCCTCCTACTATAATTCTATCAATTTCTATTACCAAATACATTCATTCAAGAGAGATAGTTGTCCAAACTTTCTGTTCTTAGGAATAGGAATAATATTTCCTTCTTCATAAAAGAACAAGCCTTATATATTCACATATTCTAATATCCCATTATATCTTCTATTCAATCATCAGACATGATGTGGTGGTAATTCTCAGTTTCAGTAGTGTATTTTTGCCCTCTCTTTAGATTTCTGTGCTGTAATTGTGATCTATTAATATCCTAAAAAAGAAGAATGTGAATAAAATGTATTAACTAAAGATTTACTTTAAAAGTTATTGGAATTTTCCAATTTAAAATATATTATCTTAAAAAGTCTATTTAAGTAATTATTGTATCATCTTATTGAAGCAACATGCAATTAATCAAAACTTTATCTTGCAGTTAAATGCTACCATTTATCAATTTTATTTGTATAAAATGAAATTTATCTCTGAAGAACTAACTGAAGTTATCACAACAGAAAATAATATTCTAAAGGATTCTCTAAAGGATTTTTTTTTTTGTATTTTTGTGTGATTCTCACAATAAATAGCTAGATTACAATAGCAACCTACCTGGTGAGCTGAAATGTCATATCATAGGCTTTTAAGATACTGTGTTTCCCTGCTAATCTACTTTATAATATTGTATACAAAAGACGACCTACAAATGGTAAAACAAATCCTAGGACAAATGTAATGTGTCATCTATTTCTAAACAAATATCATTAAAATTTATTATTTTATTAACCAGTATACAGAGAATTTATATTAGACAATATGTTATAATTATGTTTTAAACCATAAACTAAATAACATAGATATTTTTTAAACATTTTCTTACATAATTGTGTTAACATGCATGTCCTATTTATTTTAAATATTTGAATATGTAAACTAAGATATCTGATATGAATTATCTCATGGACTAGATACAGATGTTATTACACACTATTAGTATTTGCCTTTAAATAGAGTATATCATCAGACAGATAACTTTTTTATCAAATTACTAATTATAAAGGAAATATATCTGAATTATAATCTTCAAAACAGTATGCAATTATTTGTTCTCTGAATACTTGAGTTCATTAAGTATGATCTCCCTGTTAGTATATTCATTTTAGTATTTGGCTGTCAGAATTTTTTTCTTTTAAAGACTTGGAACAGTTGTTCATATTTTAGGTATATCGTTTGAACTAATTATTTTTTGGTATCTTTAACTGTATTTTCTAGATTTATGAATTAGAATTTGTTTATATATATTTATAATATATATATTTATATAGTAAATATTTATATATATTCATATAGTAAATATTTTCAGATGCATTTATAAACAAATCTATGAATGTTCATCTTTCACTGATATGTTGTTCCAGTACTGTGTATTTTATCCTTTATATATTAATATTTAATACCTTTAGAACACATGTTGTATGCTCTGAATTATTTTTAAATGCTATTCAGTTGATGTAACCCCAATATTTATTTTCTTGAAATATCAATTTGGAGGTATGCATCATAATAAATTAATGGCTTTATACCTAGAATTGTCCCGGATATTCTACTCTGAAAACTTGTTTCTTTCACTTTGAATCAGAAAAGTAACTTTGTTGCTGTCATTGTTGTTGTGTGGTTTATTTGCTTGTAATATAAACACAATTTGATGCTCTTGGCCATAATAGAATAGCTTGTATTTTACTAATCATCCTATAGTGAACAATTATAAAAGCTGGAAGACATTAGAGATAAATCAATGAGCTTTGAGGGACTCCAGTTCTTATAAGAAGAAAAGCACAGAGGTGCATTTTCTTTGAAGAAATTTTCCAAATCATTTTTTTTTTTCCTCTAAGTAAACTTTCCAAATTCACTTAGGGGCAAAGTGAATGCAGGAAGCAGTGGCCACACTAGGCCTAGCATGCAGAGATCAGAGGTGGGTTTGCTGACGTGGCTTGGATATAAAACAAAAAATTCCGAAGAGAATGAATTTCCTACACAGATTCTGCTCAAATATATTGATCAGCTTCTAAGCTCACAGCCTAAAGAAAGTCAACTAGAAGCTTAGCAGCAGTAAGAAAGAGGGAAGTTATTTTTTTAGCAGATATGTCAACAGCTGTGTCATGCAAGATAAGATGGGTTGTAGTTTATACTTTGCCAATGGAATTGTGCATTGAAAAACACCTCACAGTTTTAGCTGAGTTCCCATAAGGGCCATACTCTTGGGGGAAATAAATGTCAGATAATAATTCTGCAGCCAGGTTCAATAAATGTCATCAGTTCATGTCTCAGAATTCTGTTTGACTTTTTGGAAGTGCTTCTCTATACTCTTGACTCTACTCAATGGGTTCTTGATTTCACCTTTATCTTGTCTTTTCCATAATTAATGGCTTATGTCTGCAAAAGATGTCTCTAGCAGTTTTTACATCTTAAAAATAAGTTTATTTCCAAAAGTTATTTTTCTGGAAGAAACTGGGAGTGCAAAAGGATTTTGGTATTGGATCTAGCCAATCTGTTATTTGTTATTGGACCAAGTCCTTACTTATTTACATTTCCTTTAATTTCTTGTCCTGTCCCCTTCCATAAAAGCTTTCTTTTCATTTGGTATCGTTCTTTTTTTGAGTTTAAACTTGTAGTGCTTCTATCAGTATAATTATTTTTTAAATGTTTTTGGTTTCTTGTGAATTATATTGGGGTTTACTACTTGGAAAATAGTCACATCTGCGAAGTCCTTAGTAAGACTCTTATTCAACTACATCCTAAGCTTCTTAAAAAGTCTATTATTTAACAGAAACGACTTAAGATACACTTATAAAATCCATAAAAGTTTATTTTCTAGCTTAAAAGCAGGCATACTTTTTTCTTAAAGGGACAGATAGTAAACATTTTAAGCTTGTAGACCACATGGTCTCTGAAACAGCTATTCAACTCTACTGTTGCAGAACAGCAGCCATAAATAATATGTAAATAGATGGACATGGCTATGTCTTGTTAAAAATATTCATAAAAACTCATGGCCATCCCATTAACTGTTGTTTGCCAACTTCTGATACAACCATAGGTTCTATCATCTTTTTGTTGCCTTACAAAGGATGTTTGTCTAAGAGATGATTTTGTTGGGAAAGACTAGAATTTGTCAGTTTTATTTTTAAGCTTACTAAGTCCTGGCTCCTTTATATTTTCTAATTTTTAAATAACATGGTTATTTTGTATTAGTTGATCTCTTTTTTTCATATTTTATTATGGGCAGCTATAAGATGCCAGTTGGCACAGTATGCGTTTTACTTGGGAATTCTCCCAGCCACCCACGTGAGTCTATTATGTACCCTTTCTATGTACCACATTACTGCAGGTGACAGTGGTTTTAAATTGCACTACTGCATGCACAGGGTCCCCTTTACTACAGCTTCTACTAACAGTTTTCTCATTGTCAATTAAGCCTTCAACAGCAATCTCTTCCAAGCCATTACATTTTTCCTAATACATTACTCAAGTTTTTTCTGGCATTTACCAAGTGTCCTTATAAATTTCCCATCTTTTTCCTGCTATCTAGTTAAAATTATTATCTTTTGGTTATAACAACACACCATGGTTGTGTTGTGAGATGGTAATATCTCTGTTAGATATTACTAAATAACAAACTATCCTAAAATCTGGTACCTCAAAGCCATCAAGCATTTTAATAAAGCTCATGATTTTTGGTAGTCAAAAATGGGGATGGGGCTCTGTGGAGTGATTTTTCAGTTCTGTTTGGTGTCATATGTTGTCATTAAATATAATTCAGCTGTGAAATAGATTGCTCAGGGTAATATAAAATCATTTTTCTTACATGCCTGGTAATAGAATTAGCTAAACCACTTTCTTTCTTCACTTAGTCTCAGAGACTTTTTACATGGCCTCTTGGCAAAGAATTCAGACTTCTTACTCAAATCTTGGAGATCCAAGTGGTGGAGGTAGAAATAATAGTCTTTGTAAATGCTAGATAACCATCTAGCTTAGTATCATTCACACTATTCTCTATTTTTCAAAGTAATCATGGGCCAGCCCTCGTTTGGGGTGGGGGCAGGATATAGACCCCATCTTTTAATGGAAAGATTGTCAAAGAACATTTGACTATTTGTATCCATATGTGGCTATTTGGACTGACATCTGTAAAATCAAACTTCAAAATATTCAACCTACACATAAAAATTTGAATGTCACTTAAAAATTCTATCATCCTTTTCTGACATGTGGATCTCTGGTATCTCATAATACATTATGATATATTTTATTTATTCTATTTAATATAAAGAAAATATTTTTAAACTTTCACTGTAGATGTGTGTTTTAGGGGAATGGTAGTGGTAAAATAATTTAGGTTTATGAAATTAAATCTATATTATTTTATTTATATCATAAAGTCTAGAAGGGGTAGAAGACATAATTAATATTATATTAAAAAATATTATTCTTTATAAACCTCCATATATAGAACCTGGAGAGTATGGTCTATTTTCCAGTCTAGTACATTAATTAATCAATGCACATGTAAATGTAGGCCTGGAGCAAAAATGGAAGCATTAGAGCTAAATCACTTTATAGAGTAGATTGGGCATCATTGAATTCCTGCAGAAGGAATGAGTTGCTGTATTTTGAAATATGAAATTATAGAGCCTAGGAAGATGAATCTTAACTTTTATATGATGCCTAGGGACATTTAATAAAAGTTATTTCTAATATTCAATTTTTGATTTACTCTTACCCTGAAATATTAACCCCCTTTAATTTCCCAAAACATCCAGTAAAATGTGCTACAACATATGTATATGCCAACCAGAACTATTAAAGGAATCATTTTTGGGTTTAAATTGGTTTTGTTTTTTTAGAAAGACCTAATTAGCCATCATTAACTTACTTTATTTAAATAACTTTCTACCCAATTTTAAAAGTTAAAACTACCTTGAAACTGATTTATTTAAAATACATATATTTGTGAAATTATTAGCCAATGAATATTATGTGTGTTGAGAAATTATTTAGTGATATGGTTGCCCATATAGAAGCAAAAATAAAACTGAATAAAGTTTTCCACTTTTTAATATATGAAACTTTAGATAGAAATGCAATGGCTGAAAATGTAACAATTAATTTATTCTAAAAAGTCTAATTAAATTAAATGAATATTATCTCTGTATATCCATACAAAGTAATATGCTATTATTTGTAGGGGGGGCCTACATTTGGTCCTCAATATTCAAAATTCATCAAAATTTTATTTGTTTTAAGTAATGCAGAAAATAGAAATTTTTAGAAAAATCTCAGGTATTTGTCACCTGTGGAGGTTCAGCAAAATCTTAGTGATTAATACATCTGTAGAGCAGTCAAGAGGTGGCTTTTGATAAATCTGATAATTACCATATCAAATGAATGGCTCATTTTTCAGTCTTTCTATACCCTGGTTATATCTGTGCACATGTTGGAGAGAAATAATCGCACAGTGCTTGGAATAAATAAATTCGTTATTTTATTTCTAGTTTTGTAACTAAGAAAAAAAAATTAAAACTATGTTAGACAGATAAAAAGCTCTTAGCTAAAAGGAATTTTATTTTCAAATCCAGTAAGAAAAAAGTCCAGGAAACAAGAGTCTGTAAAACTTGATATTACATTCTCTCCAAAACCAACCAGTAGATAGCATATGCATATTCTAAAATTAAGTCACACTAACATGCTCTGAATAAATTTCTGGATTTTTTAAGTTCATATGCTGAATATTTCACATCTCAATAATATTTTTATTTCTCAAAAAATAGAAAGTATAAATTCAGAAGGTTTTATAATAAATGTGCTGTGTTTCAAAACCAATGATTACTATCTCTTCCACCGACCAAGTAGAAATTTGAGCTTTTTTCGAAGTGTGTATATCTGTGTTAATATCTGTCTTTCTATTATTGGAAGAGCTATATTAAAAGAACTACTCAGTGTTTTTGTTTCTCTGTTCACACATGTGATAAAGCACTGTATTGTGCTAAATATTTTTGAAAAAAAATGAACAAATCTAGTATTCACATGTCATATGTGTAATAAAGTAGCATACTATTTAAAGAATGATTTAATGTTAAATGACAATGCTTTTAATCTGTAAAAACATAATCCTCCAAACTGAAAGTTAACCTCTATGTTTATTTGTTACAATAAGCTCTTGCCTGGCATTTTACAAAGGATAAAAAGTAAAATACTGAAGAGGTGATATTGAAAAACATAGCACAGTGAGATAACTCAGAGAATTAAAAACTGAAAGTTACAGAGAGATGATAAATTCCAAATGACATAGTGAAAAGTACAACATAACTATAATCCAGGGAATTTAATTTAATAATCCCTGTCCATACCTGCCCTTATTCAGTCACACTTGCATTCAAAATGGTGACATTCAAGTAACTGATACATGAAGTACATCACAAAACTGAAGGTTATTAATATACAAGTGTAATTCAAAGAAATCACTTTATAAACTAACTTTTCTTTAATATAACTTTAATTTTAGAGAGGGTATGCAAATTTTTAAATTTATAAATATGCTTTTGACTTTGAAATTATCTTTCCCTTAAATTACTGCTATATGTCTGTTATTTTGATATACACAGTACTCTACATAGGTTAGTGTCTTCTGCAGGATTTTTATGTGATCTTAGTACTATTCACTTTTATCTTAGCCAGACTTATATCCAGACTTTAGTGCATTCTAATAGCTATGGTTTTATTAAGATGGTGCAAGACTAATTGTGGTTTTTGTAATTAAAAATAATGGCAAAGTCCACAATTACTTTTGCACCAACCAAATATATCTAAAAGCCAATACATCCAGGCATCTTACATGTTTACTAATGTCATGAAATATCAATGAAATGTAATCACCGATGTTACCAGGAATCTTAACACATCTGATTTTGTTTGAGAGATTATCCATAAATCTGTTTTTCTTCCAATAAATGTTTTTACTTATATTTTAATTTTTTAATAAATATTATATGTGCCTGATTTCTTACAAATATCTCGGTATAGTACTTAAAATCAGGGGTCCAAACTGCTAATGACCCCCTTTCTGACTCAAGATATTAGGGTAGATGAGGCCAAACTTTTAAGCTTTGTTCCACATATTGTAGTTGTTCCACATACTGTTTTTGTTCAAATTTTGTATTATTCATGAAATACACATGCAATTCAGTAAAATGCTTTTGAATGTCCAATTTTCTCATGTTTGACTGCAGTATAGGAAAAGTGTGGCGCCATCTTTGTAATGTTTAAATTGAATAAATAACATCATTTTATCTCCTGTGATTCTCTTATTCTAGCAATTCAGATCTTTTTGATTCCTTTACATTAGTGCTATTTTTGTGTATGTAAACAATGTCATTTGTAATCCACAAATTCCCAGTAGCTCTTTGTTGTTTGTCCTCTAGCAGATCATTTAAAGGGCTTCTGAGAATTGCTATTATATTTATCTTAGAAGGGGCTGGTTATCTTTTTGATCAAGCCAGTAATCCTATAAATAATAATTACCCAGTAGCTAGCTTCTTAAAGCTTCCTACAAAATCTTATCACTGCACATTTTTGACTCAAATAAACATTTATACAACCAATTTTATAAATTCATTTAAACTGTATGAAGCTATATGCTAATTTATTCTTTTTAAAGTAACATGTCATATAACCTTGAAGAATATATCCTGAGGCAAAGCTATTTCCAGAACATTATGGTTTTATAATTTTCAGAGGATATTGAGAAATTTTCAATAGTCACAGATACATTCAGAATTGTTTTCAACATACTGCTTTCTTTATGTATCGTGAATTTTTAAAGTGGAAAGACCCTGGGATAAGTTTTCTGTATTAATTGTCTTACAATGTATTATTTCTCCAATTTTACCACCCATACTTCAAAATAAATTATTTAATTTATTTCAACTTACACTAAATTAATACATTTCAACTCAGAGCCATAATTTTAATCCCTGTTTTTGAGAAGGAAATG
The DNA here is from genome assembly GCF_030222135.1 of Aotus nancymaae. Lineage (NCBI taxonomy): Eukaryota > Metazoa > Chordata > Mammalia > Primates > Aotidae > Aotus > Aotus nancymaae. The sequence goes on from NW_026988425.1 coordinate 78,002,606, forward strand.
CAACTAGGTTTGATAGAATAACAATGAGGAAATAAAATATTCTCTAAGAACATGTTTAGAAATATATCTGCATAGGCATATATGTGTGTGTGTACATTTGTTTTGGTTTGTGTTTGTAAGTATAAATATATTTCTACAATTTTTATTCATAAAATATTTAGTATCTAGAGTCACCAAGAAAATAATGAAAGTACACTCACATTTATTATAGTGAACATTAAAATTCTGAAAGCAAATTCAGACTGATTAATACAGTCACACATACAAATTCCCAAGTTATGAGAAACAGTTTCAAAACATTCTAACAATGAAAGGCTTTCAGAAATGTAAGGTTAAAATAATGGACTGTAAGGCATAAATACACCATGGAATACTATATAGCCATTAAAAATGATGAGTTCATGTCCTTTGTAGGGATATGGATGAATCTGGAGACCATCATTCTCAGCAAACTGACACAAGAATAGAAATTCAAATACCGCATGCTGTCACTCCTAGGCAGGTGTTGAACAATGAGAACACAGGGACACAGGGAGGGGAGCATCACACATTGGGGTCTGTTGAGGGGAGCCTAGGGAGAGATAGCAGGGGTGGGGTGGGGAGGTCAGGGAGGGATAACATGGGGAGAAATGCCAAGTGTAGATGACAGGGGAATGGAAGCAGCAAACCACATTGCCATTATGTACCTTTGCAACAATCCTGCATGATCTGCACATGTACCCCAGAACTTAAAGTACAATTTAAAAAAATCAAAATACAAATAATAATAATAATGATAATGGACTGAAAATAGAAAAGCAATATATTATCACAATGCAATGGATAGGAATAATTAAGCAGTAAGGCAATATTCTTTTAATTTGGTGACCACAAATGTTATAGCTGTAAATTGGATCTCTGAAATAAGAGGAATTAAGTCTCTCACAAGTACATTGTTCCTGCCATCAAGCAATAGTAGTTTAACATAGTAATTGCCAGATTTGCTCATATAAATTCAAAAGAATTTTGAAAAAGGCATGCTGCTTCTAATATGTTATTTAATGAGATTTAATGTATATCAAAAAAACTTTAAAATGTACAATTTAGTGTTTTCTACTAGATACATACACCTCTGAAGGCACTGAAACAATACAGAACATTTCTGTCACCCCTACAGTTTCCTTATGCTCCTTTGTAGTCAATCCCACCTCTGGTCTTGGGCAATCCTTTTGTTACTATAGGTTAGTTTGCGTCTCTCTAGATTTTATAAATATGTAATCATACAGTATGTACACTTTTGTGTTTGGCTTATTTTATTCTCATAATTATATTGACATTTATACATGCCACATATGTCAACAGTTTACTCTTTATTATATCTAAGAGTAGTGTTTCATTGAATAGCTATGCCATGCTTCGTTCATTCACTCATTTTGCTGATTAACTATCAGGTTGTTTCCAAAATTGTGTACATCAAAGGACTATACCATGGTAAGACTCGGTATTGGGGTATGCCTGTGTTTGAACGCAAATGAAAGCAGGTATGAAAGGAGAAGCAGATTTACTTATTGCCTAGACCACAGGTCAGCTCTCAGTAAATATTGACAAGAAAACAGAATAGACAGAAGCCAATAATCTAGAAATTAATTCACTTTCTAAAGTTATTTATAGCCAGGCTTCAAAAGAAAATTTCCAATGATGATTTTTCCAAATTAGCCAGAGCAATAAAAACATGCTTCCCGTTTAGTGGTGCACTCTACATTGTCCCTTACGTGTCATTTATTATTCTTTCAATTCCTTAGTTATTTGACATTTGGCCCCTATCTTAGTTCTCTCTTTTCTTAAAGCTTTCCTTGGCCTCTTAGTATCACTGAAACACTTATGTTCCACTGCTCACAATATGAGTGAGTAGTATACATTGTAATCTCTAAAATAAAGAAACAAAATAAACAATATCTACCAGAATGCCTTCTGCAACTACAACCTTGTCCTGTACAATAAAAGACAGAATGCATTCATTATTCAGTGTGTCCTCATAACAGACATATGGAATGAATATTATTGCACAAAATTTAGATGTAGAAAAAATAACCAATTCAGTAACTTGTTCAAGTTTACAAAGTAAAAGTATTTTTCATGGCCAGTTGGTGCATCAACAAAAACAGTTTCCAATCATTATATCGGAAGCTCTTTCTTATGAAATTCAGTTTATTTAGGGTTAGACATTTAATTTAAGATTATTTATTAGCATTATTTTTTGTACTTTAGGTTCTGGGGTACATATGCAGATCATGCAGGATTGTTGCTTAGGTACATACATGACAATGTGGTTTGCTGCATCCATCCCCTAGTCACCTATATCTGGCATTTCTCCCCATGTTGTCACTCCCTAACCCTCCCATGGCCCCATTAACAGACCCCAGTGTGTGATCCTCCACTCCGTGACTGTGTGTTCTCATTGTTCAACACCTGCCTATAAGTGAGAACATGCAGTGTTTGGTTTTATATTCTTGCATCAGTTTGCTAAGAATGACAGTTTCTAGATTCATACATGTCCCTACAAAGGACACGAACTCATCATTTTTTATGGTTGCATAGTATTCTGTGGTGTATATGTGCCACATTTTCCTTGTCCAGTCTATCATCGATGGGCATTTGGGTTGGTTCCAATCTTTGCTATTGTAAAAAGTGCCACATTATGTAATGCCCTTCATTGTCTCTTTTTTTTTTTTTTTTTTTGAGACAGAGTTTCCCTCTTGTTACCCAGGCTGGAGTGCAATGGCGCTATCTCGGCTCACCGCAACCTCCGCCTCCTGGGTTCAGGCAATTCTCCTGCCTCAGCCTCCTGAGTAGCTGGGATTACAAGCATGTGCCACCATGCTCAGCTAATTTTTTGTATTTTTAGTAGAGATGGGGTTTCACCATCTTTGTCTCTTTTGATCTCTGTTGGTTTAAAGTCCTTTTTATCAGAGACTAGGTTTGCAACTCCTGCTTTTTTTGCTCTCCATTTTCTTGGTAAATATTCCTCCATCCCTTTATTTTGAGCCTATGTGTGTCCCTGCATGTGAGATGGGTTTCCTGAATACAGAACACAAATGTGTTTTGACTTTTATCCAATTTGCCAGTCTGTGTCTTTTGATTGGGGCATTTAGCTCATTTACATTAAAGGTTAATATTGTTATGTGTGAATTTGATCCTGCCATTTTGATGCTAGCTGGTTGTTTTGCCCATTAGTTGATGCAGTTTCTTCATTTTATTGATGGTCTTTACCATTTGGTAGGTTTTTGGAGTGTCTGGTACTGGTTGTTCCTTTCCATGTTTAGCGTTTCTTTCAGGAGCTCTTGTAAAGCAGGCCTGGTGGTGACAAAAGCTCTCAGCAATTGCTTGTTTGTAAAGGACTTCATTTCTCCTTTGCTTATGAAACTTAGTTTAACTTGAAATAAAATTCAAGTTTGAAAGGTCTTTTCTTTAAGGATATTGAACATGGGCCCCCACTCTCTTCTGGCTTATAGGGTTTCTGCCTAAAGATCCGCTATGAGTCTCATGGGCTTCCCATTGTAGGTAACCCGACCTTTCTCTCTGGCTGCCCATAGCATTTTTTCCTTCATTTCAACCCTGGTGAATCTGACGATTATGTGCCTTGGGGTTGCTCTTCTTGAGGAACATTTCTGTGATGTTCTCTGTATTTCCTGGACTTCTATGTTGGCCTCCCTTGCTAGGTTGGGGAAGTTCTCCTGGATAATATTCTGAAGAGTGTTTTCCAGCATGGATTCATTCTCCCCATCACCTTCAGGTACACTTATCAAACATAGATTAGGTCTTTTCACATAATCCCATATTTCTTGGAGGCTTTGTTCAATTTTTTTCACTTTTTTCTCTAAACTTGCCTTCTCATTTTATTTCATTGAGTTGCTCTTCAATCTCTGATATCCTTTCTTCTGCTTGGTGGATTTGGCTATTGAAACTTCTATATTCTTCGCAAAGTTCTTGTGTTGTGTTTTTCAGCTCCATCAATTCATTTATATTCTTCTCTAAGCTGCTTATTCTCATTAGCATTTTGTCAAACCTTTTTTCAAGGTTCTTAGTTTATTTGCATTGGGTTAGAACATGTTCTTTTAGCTCAGAGAAGTTTGTTATTTACCCACCTTCTGAAGCCTGTTTCTGTCTATTCATCAGACTCATTCTTCATTCAGCTTTGTTCCCTTGCTGGTGAGGGGTTGTGATCCTTTGGAAGAGGAGAGGCATTCTGGTTTTTGGTGTTTTCATCCTTTTTGCAGGGGTGTCTCCCCATGTTCTTGGATTTATCTACCTGTGGTCTTTGTAGTTTGTGACTTTTGGATGAGGTCTCTGAGAGGACGTCCTTTTTTTTGATGTTGAAGCTATTTATTTCGGTTTTTTAGTTTTCCATCTAACTCCTGTGCTGCAGGAGTGCTGGAGGTCCACTCCAGACCCTGCTTGCCTGGGGATCACTAGTGGGGGCTACAGAACAGTAAGGGTTGCTACCTGTTTCTTCCTCTGGTAGCTTCATCCCAGAAGGGTACCCCCAGATGTCAGCCTGAGCTCTCCTTTATGAAGTGTCTCTTCGGATATACAGTGGTCAGGGAGCTGCTTGAGGAGACAGTCTGTCCCTTATAGGTGCTCAAGTGCTGTGCTGGGAGCTCCATTGTTCCATTCAGAACTACTGGGCAGGTACATTTAAGTCTGCTGCAGCAGAATTCATAATTGCCTTTTTTCTCAGGTTCTCTGTCCTGGGAAGTTGAGGCTTTATTTTTAAGTTCCTGATAATGTTGCTGCCTTTTTTCAGAGATACTCTGCTCAGCAAGGAGGTAGTCTAGTTAACAGTTTGCCAGCAGAGGCATTGCTGAGCTGCCGTGGGCTCTCCTGGCTGCTGTGTGAATTTCCTTGTGGTTTTGTTTACAGAAGTATAGTTAGAACTGCCTCAGTAATGGTAGTCTGACTCAGTAATGGTAGTCTACCTCAGCAGACTGCCTCTGTAATAGTGGATTGCCTTGGTAATGGCAGACTACCTCGGTAATGGCACACTGCCTCAGTAGTGGTGGACTGCCTCAGTAATGGCGGATGCCCTTCCCCCCACTGACCTGGGCCATCCAGGAACAGCTGTGCTTGCTGCGCGACTTTCAATCCAGAGTGTTTCAGATTGCTGGTCTTTGTGAAGGTGGGATGCGCTCAGCTAGATCACCTGGCTCCCTGTTTCAGCCTTCTCTTTTTCAGTTGAATGGGTGATTCTGTCTCCCAGGAGTTCCAGGCACCAGTTGAAACGGCCACCCAGATTTGTGTGAGTTTTTGTGCGGAAACTCACAGTGCCAGCTGAAACAGCCATGCTGGAAATTCGTGGCACTTTTTAGCCTGGGAATCTCCTGGTCTGTCAGCATTCAAAACTCCTTTGGAATTGTGGCGATCACTCACCCTCTGCATTGTTCTCACTGAGAACTACACTCCAGAGCTGTTCCTATTTGGCCATCTTGGATCTTCCCCTATTTATTAGCATTTAAATAAAGAATAAGTTAGTGTCTTTTGAGATTTAGTGTGCCTTGATATTAACTAATTACATATATTTAAATATAACAAAACTATAGTAGTCAAGAAACTAAATAAAATTATATTCTGTTCACATTGTAATTCCCTAGGTTAACTTGTTAACTCAGAAATTATTTCTTTAGAAGATCCATGAGTAGATTTATACACTTAGGACAAAGTGATGAAGATTTCAACTCCACAGATGAACTGCAATAATTTGAGTGGACTATATCAATAAAGTTACCACTTAGATGCATACTATTCTAAACCAATATCTACTGAAGAGTAATCTTTCCTGGTGTTTTCCTAGTGATGATGGGGAGAAAATGTGATTCTCAAGATGTATTAGAAAAAGTTGGAAATAATTGAGCTTTCACTTAAATAAATAACTACAAATTATTTTAATGTATAACAAGATCTAAATGCATACGTTTATATGTATTATTTGATTTAAACACTAAATTTCAGCACTATATATACCAATATTTTCTCTTGTTTTCCTCTTACCTTTTAAAAACTACTCACTGATATTTTTAAGGCAAGGTTTTGAAATCCTCTTCTGGCCTGAATAACTGAGAAATATCCTTTGTATCTGCATCAATCAAGTACCTTGTTATGGAATGAATTGTGTTCCCTCAAAATTCATATCTTGAAGCCATACCTCTCAGTGTGATTGTATTCAGAGATAGGATCTATACGGAAGTAATAAAGGTTAAATAAAGTTACAAGCATAGGGCCTTAATCTATTAGGACTGTTATTCCAATAATAAGAAGAGACACCAGAGATCTCTATCTGTCCACATATTTACAAAGAAGCAGCCATGTGATGACACAGTGAGAAGGAGACCATCTAGAAGCCAAGAAGAGGACAGTCACAGAAACTAAATTTATTGGCGCCTTTGTCTCAGACATCCAGCTGGTAAAATTTTGAGAAAATAAATTATGGTTTTTTAAACCACTTTTTCTTTTTTATTTTATTATGTAAGCCCAAGCTGACTAACACATACCTATACTGAGTGTAGCATTGGCAGAATGTATTCTAAAATGCATAGAGTTAATATATCCTCCTATGGAGTCAAGTTTGTTTTGCTGAGAAATTCATCTACAAACCATTTTCATTTAAAAAAAAAATCTGCTTTCAAGTCCACACAAGTCTATATATGCTGGTAGATTCATTAAGTAATAGATTTCTGAAAATAAGTGCGGTCTTAATTGGAATATAACCCACTAATCTGCTTTCTCAACTATAAACTGTTCCAAATTTCTAAAGGAGTATATTGATACATTTGTCACTGGTTATGAAGAACAATAATGTGTCCATTAATTTAAGTCATCATTTCATAAATATCAATTATTTATAAGGGACTAAAAAGTAAAGATACATGCTGCAATGCATCATACAATTTGATGTAAGATTAGAAAGCAGGATTAAAATATATTAGTAAAGCAAGGAAGACTGAAAATATTTGTCTGAGCAGAGTAATTCAGAATACTTGCACTAGTAACAAAGGAATATTAGATTTATCTTTCTTTATTTTTAGTTATTGGTTACCACATATAAGGCCATGTTTTAAAAACACTTTGAACACTTGTCTTACTTAAACAGTGAGTGAATGGTGTTAACTTTGTGAAGTTGTCAGATATATTAGCTCTGGAAATATGTGTCTTTACCCAAAGTAAAAGAAATAGTTGAGAATTTTTTTATGTTCTTACGGTGAAAAATAAACTGTGTTTTCACTAGCATAATCTTTATTTATTTATGTTGCATAACTAGAATGTTATGATATTAAAATAAATAGCCTTTAAGGGAGAATGTATATACTTTTTATTTCATTTTAAAATTCTATTAGTATATCAGATGATGTAAAATTCTGAAATTGGTATTTTCTATTTTTGCACATTTATTAATGTTATATTTTTCTTATTATCATACATATGAAGTAGTAACTGTAGACTTGGATAATTCTGTAACCATTAAAAGTGCATGCATGTAACATCTTTTCAGTTGACAGCAAGAATATAAAACAATACAGAAGTTAAAGAATAAAAATGTCTCACTGGACCTAATTGCATGCTCTTACACTCCAGTTTGTGGTTAATCACATCACTCTATTGGGTGAGAGAAGAATAAAATATAATCTTCTATACAACATTTTCTCATCTTTATTTGCTAGCATGTCAAGAGGTTGCATAACTTATTATTTGTTAATTCATATTCTAAGTGATATTTCAGATTACTTTCAAGTGGCAAAAACATATTCAGTCTCTTAATAGTCAAGTTGACTTCTTACATTAATAAAATATAGTTGGACTTTGGGTTAGTGAATTTTACAGATTTTATTACAAAGCAAATATCTCCTAATTCCACTCCAAAGTGTGTAAATGAGAAGAATAAATGTTAGGAGCTAGTGCTGACCAAAATTGTACCTTTCTAGAAGAATAATTTAACTATCATGATCTTAGTTTCCAAGAGAAAAAAATAAGGGCACTGAAAAGTTGAAGATATTACAATTTGGTTTAGAATCCAACAGCCTAGTACACAAATGCCCTCATTACACTAAGCTTGAAAATATCAACAAAACACAAAGGAGTATCTATAAAAAATGTAGACATTCACTCATCATATAAGTGTTGTTTACTATTTCACAAACACCATGTCGGGCATTGGGGCTCCAACTCTGAGTAAAGCAGACATGTTATCTGAGAATCAAATATTTTAGAGACAGATAGCTGTGGGATTTTATGTAATTCCCCAACTGAAGGATACACTAAAATCTGAATGCAAAGCAGAAATTAGCAGAGGAAAGAAGGAAGCAAGATGGTTTCTAGAAGGAGAAGAACATACAAAACCAGAGACAAAAACAAGAATCTTATGCTGGCAGGATTAATCACAATGACAACTCTAAAGGCAAGAGGATTGGTGCTAAGGGTGAAACTAAAGAAGCATGCAGATAAAAGCTTTGCAATTTCTATATTAAATTTTGGATTTTATCTTAAAGGTAAGAGAGCATTATGGAATTATTTTAGGTATGGGACTAGACATTCCAATTTAAAATTTAAAGTTAGCACTCTAGCTGTTATGGCTGATACATTTATGATAAGATTGGGTTAGAGAATAAAATAGTGGTAGGAGATTTGGGAAGCTCATGCAGAAATTTTAAAAAGTGATATTTTTCCGACAGGATAAAATGTGAAAAGGGTTCAGATTTGAGAGACATTGATTGTTAAGTTAAAAAGATTTGGTAAGTTACTGTAGAGGAAGTGAGAGAGAGATAGTCTAATACATTTCCAGGCTTGAGGCTTTGGGTTTTTGGATAGATTGTGATACCCTTTACCAGAAAAAAAAAAAAAAAAAAAAACCTTATTAAAAAAAAAGTTTTAAAGTTTGAGGAGGAGAGGGTTGTATATATGTGGATCTTTTACTTTTGAGTAACAGAATCATGAGTCATGTATGCTGAAGTGAGCAGTATGTATACATTTTAATGAAATCTAGGAGATGAGTTAAAGAACAGGGCTCTGGATTCAGACTCCTTGTGTTTAATCAGAGTTCAGTTCTTTCCTAGCTGCTTTCTGAGTTAATTTCCATAATATTCCTTTACTGCTGTTTTCTCATTTTAAAAACAAATACTGAAGCATTCTCTTTAAGAAAACATCAAATACTAAATGATGCTGGCGGGGGCCTTAGAATGAGAGACTGGGGTGGCTTCCACTGAGGCTTTGACTGGACTCTGGGGCTAGGATCACAGTGGTGGTCTAGCTGGGGGAGAGGAGTGGCTTCTGGTCACCATGGTGGGTTGCCTGGTCAAAGACATGAAGAGCAAGTCTTTGAGGTGATCTATCTCTTCTCTCTGCCCATCAAGAAGTCTGAGGTCATTGACTCTTTTCTGGTGGTATCCCTTAAGGATGATGTTTTAAAGATAATGTCCTGCAAAAGTAGATCCTCATTGGCCAGTAGACTGGGTTCAAGGCATTTGCTTCCATTAGAGACTACAATGGCCACAATGACTTGTGTGTTCAGTGATCCAAGGAGGTAGCCAACCCTTTTCATAAAAGCATTATTACCTGCCTAGGGTCTCCATTATCTCCTTGTGACAAGGTTGTTAGGGGCAGAACAAGAACAAAAAGCCTACCCCCCACCTCTATTTCCTTGCTAGGTGACCAGCTCTGGTTTACTCCATCCTTGCCTCCAGGGGAATTGGTCTGTAGGCCTATACCCAGAAACTGCTGCAGATAATCTCTATGGATGACTGCTACATCTTGGCCAGAAGCTGCACTGGTAACCATGGACAACTCCATCAGGGTCACCTTTGATGACATCTCCAAGACCTACAGTTATCTCATCATCCAACCCATGGAAGGAGACCATATTCACTAAGTAATCAGGAATTCACTGGCTGTATTGTAAGCACCAACAGCAGAGTCTCCAGGCCAGAGAACTCAGTCAGGCGCTAGCTGTAGCCACCTCATAGAGCTTTTAGACAAAAGAAAAAAAAAAAGGAATTGATTAACTATAAGAAAGAAAGAAAGAATATGCTGAAATAATGAGAATTACTTCAAAAAGTTGAAACTTAACTGAGAAATAAATGTAACGCCAAGCACAATGTGTCACAAAAAGTCAGTACGTATTATTTATTCTATAGATTTTTAGAAGCTTTATAATGAGATTATAAAGCCAGAAGTTAAAGTTTTATTAGTATAAGCAAAAATAATATTGTCTAACTTGTGAGAATGAAATAAATCACATAGAAAAAGCTGAGAATGAGATTTTTAGGAGGATTATCACAAAACTGGGAGGAGTACTATTTTAGTGGCATTTTTGAATGTGATATGGAATTCAAGAAAAAGGAACATTTTGAAAAGACAATGACATAAAAAATCAAATGCTACTAAAAGTTAATAATAAAAAATGAGGATTATCCTTATTATTGTACCCATGGGGATTTTTTCAATATATAGAGAAAACCTAAGTAGCGAGTGGTAAGAAGGGGATAGAAAGTGCAAATGCAGACAATTCTTTGGAGAAGTTTGTGTATGAAGAAAAAAAAGAGATTCCAGGGGAGCTAAAAAAAGTAGTACATTTAGCAGGAGAAAAGAAAGTCAATGTTATTAACTTAGAACAATACATTTTATGTTTCCAATAGTTTTTTAATATTTAAAGTTATTTTCTAAATTATCCAAATGATCAAAGAATCATTCATTCTTATTTAATGTTATGGACATAATATATCTCTTTAGGTCAAGGTTTTCTAAATTGGAGTTCTGAGATCCTTCTAACATATATTTGATGGCTTATTTACAACCTTAAAAACAGAATTTGGGATTTTTCAACCTAGGTAGTTCAAAATAATGAATTTCATTTTCTTTAAATTTTATTAGTTTGTTGTTCATTTAAATTTCTGGTACTAGCACTTGCCAGATCAAAATATTTGCCCAAATAGATATTCTGTTTATATATATGATACTATTTATAATTTATTACTAATGAAAAAATTCTTTTTTTCTCAAGTCATGGTTGATATTTAAATGTTAATGTTGCCTTTATATAATTTTAATTTTACCAAATTTAATGTACATTTTTTTCCTTATGCTTCTTTATCTGTATACCAAAGGTACTTTCCTGATTTTTAAAGTATATTCTGTAGATATCAATTACCAACTTAAATCTTTTGACCTAAAAGTGTCATGAAATAAAAAGCTTCCAACTTTAATAAGAAAAATCTAAAAGTTTGGAAATTAGAAGAAGTAACCAACAAAGGTTCTAGTTGTATGTTTTTAAATTTTGGTGCATACATAGTAGGTGTATATATTTATGGGGTACATGAGATATTTGATACAGGCATATAATCCATAATAACCACATCAGGGTAAATGAAGTATCCATCACCTCAAGTATTTATCTTTTCTATGAGTTACAAACAATCCAATGATATTCTTTTAGCTATTTTAAAATATACAACAAATTATTGTTGATTACAGTCACCCTGTTATGCTATCAAATACTATATCTTATTCATTCAGTGTAACTAACTACATTTTTATATTCATTAACTATCCCTACTTTATCTCCCCGCTCCCCTCACCACTACCCTTCACAGACTGTGGTAACCATCATACTGCACTCTGTCTCCATGAGATCAATTTTCGTTTTAATTTTTTTGGCTACCACAAAGGATAACATGCAGAATTTCTCTTTCTGTGCTTGACTTATTTCACTTAACTTGATGGTCTCCAGTTTCATCCATGATGAAATGACAGAATCTCATTCTTTTTTATGGCTGAATAGTACTCCATTTTAAACATGTACCATATTTTCTTTATCCCTTCATCGGTTGATGGACACTTTGGCTGCTTTCAAATCTTGGCTACTTTTAATAATGCTAAAATAAACATGGCAATGCAAATATCTCTTCAACATTCTAATTTCCTTTCTTTTGGGTATATACCTAGCAATGGGACATCTGGATCATATGGTACTTCAATTTTTAATTGTTTGAGAAATGAGATACCCAACTGGTATCTCACTAGATGGCATTCACTGCAAGTCCTCTGTTTTTTAGCTTAGCACATCACCAGGACTTGCCCAGAAATTGCAACCTTTGTGGCTGAGAGTGCCTTTCAAATGTATTTAGCACTCCAGAACACTTTAGCTTGTGGTGGAAGGGCTTGCTAGAATTCAGGTTCTAACTGTTGAGATGGATGATTAACTTCTTGCCAGGGCTTGTCTAAATGTTCCCTCCTTGGGTGCTGGCTGAGTTCTACTCTCTGTTGCTTTCCTCTGTGACAGGGTGGCTCTGGGTTCCATTGCTTTCCTCTGTGACAGGGTGGCACTGGGTTCCAATGAAAAGTCCCAGATTCTTGCTCCATGCCGTGTTACTGCTGCTGGCAGGAATAGGCCTGGAGTGGTGTAGGTGATTCAAGACTTTCTTTCCTACCCTCTTCAGTGTCTCTTTCCTTAATATGGTATTAAAACCAGGTACTGTAATCACGTACCTAATTTTGGGTTCTGATGAAGGTGCTTTTTGCGTGTGGATAGTTGTTGAGTTTGGTGGTCCTGAAGGGGTGACCATCACTTGAGGCTTCTATTTGACAGTAGTACTACCTAATTTGTATTTTTTATAGCTCCCAATTTCTGTCAGGCCTGTTCATTAAGCATCTTTTCATCTTGTTTTTATACGCCTGACTCATTATTTTTACTATTTAAGACATTTATTTTAAATTTTCAAGGCTTATTTTTGTAAACCTTGTTATTTATTGGGTCCTTTAATCTGTAAATATGATTATGATCAACTACTTGTCTTTGTCAATAGCTACCCTTCAAATTAGAATCTCTCATGTGATTTCTGGCTGTGGAATCCACTTTTCCACTAAAATTATGAGCATGTCTATAGAGCTTCCAGCCTTTGTCTCTGTCCCTGTACTAGATTTCTTTATTGTATATGTATGCATCCACTTGAAGTCAATGAGAATGAAGAAATAGACTATCTCTTAATTGAAAAACATTTATTGAACTTTATTTATGTGTGGGCTAAATATTGAGTTAAATATTCTCTGTGGTCAGTTTCCTAGGGAGAGAGAAATATATATGTATTAGTTTCTGACATCAATAAGCTCAATAAATTTATGACACACGAGATACATGCAAGAATATCTACAATACAAAGTATGTTAGGAATAAAATTATGAAAGTTTATAGAAAGGAAAACATGCTATAACTGCAGGACCACAAAAGATCATTTTTTATCCAAGACTGAAGTAAGTGAATCAAAAGTAGGGAAAGGAAAGAAAATGCTTAACAAATGCACTGAAGCACAGACAAATGAGAAAGAACAGCAGCTGATTTCTAAATCTAGGAAAATAGCAAAGAACAATAGGTTCTGAAAATAGTGACTGAAGTTCTGCATTTAAAAAACCTGAATGTGCTCACAGATAGGCAAAGGTGGTTGTATTTGTTTCTGTCATACATACATAGTATGATATTTGAAAATATACAATATATATTCAGAGCTATAGACATTACACACATCTATTCTGTAAAAGCAATATATTAAGAGTAATATGCACATTTACAGATAGTATATGTAATCAAAAAGAAGATAAAATGTTCAACCTTTCAGTATGACCTTGGTTTAGTTTTTAGTGAAATTTAACAGTTCTAACTTAATCAGAATAGCAAATCAATAAGTCATCTTTGAATAGTATCATGATTCACCCCTTAAACCTTATCAGTGAGACAGCATGAAAAATGTCTGTTGATCTCGATTTAATGATAAATCCAACATCATTACTTATTTTGGAGAAGAAATTCACTAAAGAAAACAAACAAGTAAGGTATGAATAAACAGAAACTATATATATAAACTATACATATGTATAATTTTATATATATATATATATATACATACATATATTTATAATTATCTATACTGGAAAAAAATTTATCCTGATAGAGCTCAGGTAGGAAAAAAGTATTAACCACAAAACAAAAACATTATATTATTATATGAAAATTACTAAGTAATAATAATTATAAAAATTAATGGATCAAATACTATGTCAACTCCTTATTTTGTTGTTGTTGTCGTTGTTGTTGAGATTAGTCTCACCCTGTAGCCTAGTAGCCCAGGTAGGAATGTAGTTGCACAAACTCTGCTCATTGCAACCTCTGCCTCCCAGGTTCAAGCACCTCAGTCTCCCAGGCAGCTGGCATTACAGGCACACACAACCATACCTGGTTAATTTTTGTATTTTCAGTAGAGACGGGGTTTCACCATGTTGACCAGGCTGGTCTTGAACTCCTGACCTTAAGTGATCTGCCCGCCTTGACTTCTGAAGTGCTGGGATTACAGGCATGAGCCACAGTTCTGACCACCAATTGCTTTATATGCAAACATTTATTTTTTAAAATTAGTTTACTTATTTATTTATTTAATTTTATTTCTATAGTTTTTGGGGAACAGGTTGTGTAGCGTTACTTGGATAAGTTCTCTAGTGGTGATTTCAGAGATTTTGGTACACCCGTTACCCGAGTCGTGTACACTGTACCCAATGTGAAGTCTTGTATCCCTCATCTACCTCCCACCCTACCCGAGTCCCTAAAGTCCATCACATCATTTTTCATGATTTTGTGTCCTCATAGCTTAACTCTCATTTATAAGTGAGAACATACAATGTTTGGTTTTCCATTCCTGAGTTACTTCATTTAGAATAATGGTCTCCTTCTCCATCCAGGTTACTGCAAAAGCCAGTATTTTGTTCCTTTTTATGGTTGAGTAGTATTCCATGGCGTATATATATCTAATATTTTCTTTGTCCATTTGTTAATTAATGAGTATTTGAGCTGGTTTCACATTTTTGCAATTGCAAATTGTGCTGCTATAAACATGGGTGAGCAAGAATATTTCTTGCATAATGACTTCCTTCCTCTTGGTAAATACCCAGTAGTAGAATTGCTGGATCAAATGGTAAATCTTCTTATGGTTATTTTTTAAAATCTCCATACTGTTTTCCATAGTGATTGTACTAGTTTACATTCCCACCAGCAGTGTAAAAAGTGTTTCCTTTTCACCACATCCATGCCAGCATCCATTATTTTTTGATTTTATAATTATGACAATACTTGCAAGAGTAAGGTGGTATCACATTATGGTTTTGATTTGTATTTTTCTGATAATTAATGACGTTGAGCATTTTTCCAAATGTTTGTTGGCCATTTGTATATCTTCCTTTGAGAATTGTTTATTCATGTCCTTAGCCCACTTTTTGATGGGATGATTTAGTTTTTCTTGCTGATTTGTTTAACTTCCTTGTAGATTCTGGATACTAGTCCTTTGTTGATGCATACTTTATGAAGATGTTCTCTTACTCCATGGGTTGTCTGTTTACTCTGCTGATTATTATTATTATTTTTTTTTTGCTGTGAAGATTTTTATTTTAATTAAGTTCCATCTTTTTTTTTTTTACTTTAAGTTCTAGGATACATGTGCAGATAGTACAGGACTGTTAAATAGGCGTATACATGCCATGGTGGTTTGCTGTATCCATCCCCCCATAATATACATTAGGTATTTCTCCTAATGCTATCCCTCCCAAATGCCCTCACCCCCTGCTATCCCTCCCTTAGCTCCCTTACCCCACAATAGGTGCCAGTTTATGATGTTCTCCTCCCTGTGTCCATGTGTTCTCATTGTTCAACACCCACTTGTGAGAACAAATGGTGTTTGGTTTTCTGTTCTTGTGTCACTTTGCTGAGAATGATGGCTTTCAGATTCATCCATGTCCCTGAAAAGGAGATGAACTCATCCTTTTTTATGCCTGCATAGTATTCCATGGTGTATATATGCCACATTTTCTTTATCCAGTCTATTATTGATGAGCATTGGGTTGGTTCCAAGTCTTTTCTATTGTAAACAGTGCCGCAGTGAACATACATGTGCATATGTCTTTACAATACAATGATTTATAATCCTTTGGGTATATACTCAGTAATGAGATTGCTGGGTCCAATGGTATTTATATTTCTAGATCCTTGAGGAATTGACACAGTGTCATCCACAGTGGTTGAACAAATTTACACTCCCACCAACAGTGAAAAGCGTTCCTATTTCTCCATATCCTCTCCAGCATCTGTTGACTCCAGATTTTTTAATGATCACCATTCTAACTGGTGAGAGATGGTATCTCAGTGTGGCTTTGATTTGCATTTCCTAATGACCAGTGATGTGAGCACTTTTTCCATATGTTTGTTGGCTGCATAAAATGTATTGATTTGAAAAGGGTCTGTTCGTGTCCTTGGCCCACTTTTTGATGGAGTTGTTTTTCTCTTGCAAATTTGCTTAAATTCCTTGTAGATTCTGGATATTAGCCCTTTATCAGATGGGTAGATTGCAAAAGTTTTTTTCCCATTCTCTTGGTTGGTGGTTCACTCTAATGATCATTTCTTTTGCTGTGCAGAAGCTGTTAAGTTTATTTACATCCCATTTGCCTATTTGGGCTTTTGTTGCCATTGCTTTTGGTGTTTTAGTCATGAAGTCCTTGCCTATGACTATATCCTGAGTGGTATTGCCTGGGTTTTCTTCTACTGTTTTTGCGGTGTTAGGTCTTATGTTTAAATCTTTAATCCATCTGGAGGTGTAAGGAAGGGGTCCAGTTTCAGCTCCCTGCCTTCAGACCCTTTTTTTAGCGGGGAGGAATGAGTGGTTCTCTCTTGCTACTGTTCCAGCTGCTGGCTAAAATGGTCACCCAGTTTTGTGCTAGAAACCTGCGGTGCAACTGTTGTTGGCGCCAGTGACAATATCCTGGTCTGAAGGCTGTAAAGATCGTGGTAAAATCAGTGTCTCAGCCAGAGTGCCGAAATGTCTGTAAAAGTCCCTAAGGGTTTCCATTGGGAAGGAGGGGGAGTTCTCCAGCCCCTTGCACTTCTAGAGTGAGGCAACACACCACCCTGCTTCGGTTTGCCCTCCATGGGCTACCCCCACTGTTTGACCAGTCCCATTGAGATGAGCCTGGAACCTCAGTTGGAAATGTGGAGATCACTCGCCTTCTGCATTGCTCACACTGGGACTACACTCGGGAGCTGTTCCTATTCGGCCATCTTGGTGGAAGTCCAAGTTCCATCTATTTATCTTTGTTTTTGTTACATTTGCTTTTGGGTTCTTGGTCATGAACTCTTTGCCTAAACCAATGTCTAGACGAATTTTTCTGATGTTATCGTCTGTAATTTTTATGGTTTCAGATGTTAGATTTAAGTATTTCATCCATCTTGAGTTGCTTTTTGTATAAGGTGAAAGATGAATATTCGGTTTCATTCTTCTCCATGTGGTTTGCCAATTACTTCATCACCATTTCTTGAATAGGGTGTCCTTTCCCCACTTTATGGTTTGGTCTGCTTTGTTGAAGACTAGTTGGCTGTCAGTATTTGGATTTATTTCTGGGTGCTCTATTCTGTTCCATCGGTCTACGTGACTATTTTTTATACTAGTGCCATGCTGTTGTGGTGACTATAGCCTTGTAGTACAGTTTGAAGTTGGGTATGTGATGCCTCCAAATTTGTTATTTTTGCTTAGTATTACTTTGGCTATGCCAGCTCTTTTTTGGTTCCATATAAATTTGCGGAGTTTTTTTCTCATTCTGTGAAGAATATTGATGGTATTTTTGATGAGAATTGTATTGTTCATCTTTTCACAGAATCAGCTTTTGGTTTCATTTTTCTTATAAATGTTTTGTTTCAATTTCATTTAGTTCTGCTCTGATCTTTGTTATTTCTTTTCTTCTGTTGGGTTTGGGTTTGGTTCTTGTTTCTCTAGTTCCTTGAGGTGTGACCTTAGATTATCTATTTGTGCTCTTTCAGATTTTTTGATGTAGGCATTGAATGCTGCAAACTTTCTTCTTAGCACAGCTTTTGCTGTATCACAGAGGTTTTGATAGGTTGTCTCACTGTTACTCTTCAGTTTAAAGAAATCTTTAATTTCCATCTTGATTTCATTGTTGACCCAAAGATCATTCAGGAGCAGGTTATTTAATTTCCGTACATCTTCATGGTTTTGAGTGTTCCTTTTGGAGTTGATTTCCAATTTTATTTTACTGTGGTCTGAAAGAGTACTTGCTATAATTTTAGTTTTCTTAAATTTTTGACACTTGTTTTGTGACTAGTCATATTGTCTATCTTGAAAAGTGCTCCATATGCTGATGAATAAAATGTATATGCTGCAGCTGTTGGGTAGAATATTTTGTAAATATCCGTTAATTCCCTTTGTTGAAAGGTATTGTTTAAGTCTATTGTTTCTTTGTTAACTTCCTGTCTTGATGACCTATTTGGCACTAGTAGAATATTGAATCCTCCACTATTATTATGTTGCCATCTATCTCACTTCTTAGGTCTAGTAGAAATTATTTTATGTATTTTAGAGTTCCACTGTTAGCTGCATATATATTTAGGACTGTGATATTTTCCTGATGGACTAGTTGTTTTATCATTATGGAATGTTCCTCTTTGTTTTTGTCTTTTTTTAACTGTTGTTGCTTTAAATCCTGTTTTGTCTGATATAAGAATAGCTACTCCTGCTCCCTTTGGTGTTCATTTGCGTGGAATATCTTTTTCCACCTCTTTACCTTAAATTTATGTGAGTCATTATGTATTAGCTGAGTCCCGTGAAGACAGCAGATACTTTTGGTTGGTGAATTCTTATTCATTTTGCCTTTCTGAAATTTTAAGTGAGAATTTAGGCTATTTAAAGTCAATGTTAGTATTGAGATGTGAGGTACTATTTTATTCATCGTGCTAGTTGTTGACTGAATACCTTGTTTTTTTTCATTGTGTTGTTTTATAGACCATGTGAGATTTATGCTTTAAAGAGGTTCTCCTTTTGGTGTACTTTGAGGTTTTGTTTCAAGATTTAGAACTCTCTTTAGCATTTCTTGTAGTGTTGGCTTGAATCTTTATAATGGCCTTATAAGGAAGGTGCTATAATTTCACTGTTTAGTAGATGCTGAAACTTAGTGAAAATTCACAAAGATGCAAGATCTTAATGAAAATCAGCAGTCTTTATAGGATCACACAGTTTGTGATGGTGTCTATATATTTTATCTTCTTTGGAGTTTTCTGCTTTCTATGCAAAAAGCCTAAAAAAAGGGAATCCCAACAGAGACCTAGCAGAGAATCCCAAACTCTCACTCCAAACTCAGAAGATGGTCTTATCCTTTATCAGCTAATGGTGGCAGAGAAGCCCCTAATCCTTTCAGCTCGTGCTCCATAAATGTGCCCTAGTAGGTTGTCTCATCTCCTTGCAATGGCAGCATAAAGCACCAAGCCACTCCAACTTCCATTTGATAACTTGGCCTAGAGGTCTGACTGATTGCAGTACGAATTAGCAGCAACAGCAAAGCTCTAACTGTCCGAGCACCTGCTGCTCCACAACTAGGTCACTTGCAAGTGGTATGATTCCCAAGCAGCAGCCCTAAACTATAGCAACAATAAAGCTCCTAGCTATTCTAGCCCCTGCTCCAAAGTCAGAAACAAGGATAAGAGAATTAGAGGTAAGGAAACAAAGAGTGTTCCCATGAATTAAACTCACAGTTTAAGCAACAGCAAAGGTTCATATCTTTCTAATCTACACCCAGTGGCTTAAGGAGATCCGGGCCCAGTGGTTTCTGTCTCACCTACTCCAGGAAGGTGATCTAGCAACAGAAGGAGCCCAGGGAAGCAATTTCTGCCCTCACAGAGGGAACCAGCAGGGATCTAATCAGAACCAATCAGCACCAAAAGAATAAAACAGACTACAATATTATTGTAAGAGCTCCAAAAAATTGTCATTGGAGGTAAAACCCACAAAAATAGGCTAATATCTACAAACTAAACCTAAACATGATGATTCCTTATTAATGAATTTAACTAGATTTAAGCTTTAGATAGAATGAAGTGTCTCTTACCTTAATTACCAGAATGTTCAGATTATGATATAAAATCACCTGCTCATACAAAGAACCAGGAAAACCATAATTTAAAACAGAAGACAATCAACAGATGCCAATACCAAGATAAATAAGATGTTGGAACCATCTAACAAGACCTTCAAACAGCTGCTTTAAAATGCTTCAACAATCAATTACAAATTCTTTTGAAACAAATTTAGAAAATAGAAAATGTAAACAAATAAATAGTTATAAAAAATGTACATGGCTGAGTTAAATATAATAGGCATGGAAAGACAAATACTGCATAGTGTCACTTGAATATGAAATCTATAAAAGTAGAACTAATAAAAGTAGAATAGTGGTCACCAAAGGCTAGAAGAGCAGATAATGGGGAGATGGTAAAAGGGTACAAAATTACAGTTTTGTGGAATAATTATTTTTTCAGTTTATTGAACAAAAAAAGTGTATAAAATAATTGATATGTTAATTCATTTGATTTAATCATGTAACACTGTATACATATATCAAAACATCATACTGTACCCAAAAAATATGTAAAATTATTTGCTAATTTAAAATAAATAATCAAGAACTAAGTGGAAATAAAATAAATACAATACCTGAATTTAAACACTCACTATACAAATATATGAGTTTATTAATTACCTTATTAATAAGGTAAACACATAAAAATCAGTTACATTTCTATATGATAAACAACAAAAAAACACTAAATTTTTAAAAAGTATGATACCATTTACAATGGCTCCATGGAAAACCTTTTATAGAAATCTAAACATGGGCATTATCTGTATGATGAAAATTACAAAATAAAATGAACAAAATTAGTGAAGATCTACATAAATGTAGACAAATACAATGTTCATTGACTAGAAGATTCAACAAAGTAATCAATTCTTTTGAAATGATTGAGTTCGATGCAGTCTCTATCAAAATAACAAAGATTTTTTTGTAGACATAGACAAGCTTATTCAGTGCTTTATATCAAGAACAATAAAAATTTTGAAAGAGAAATGTGAAGTGGGAGCAGTCACATTTATACCGTTGTAGCTTTCATTACAGATCCATAATCCGGACACTGTGATATTTTCAGAGAGATAGACACGTAGGTCAATGAAGCAGAATAGACAATGTAGAAATAGGAACACACAAATATGCCCAATTAAATGTTGAGAAGCAAAAGCAATACAATAGAAAAGCAATAGCCTTTTTGATAAATGGTGGTGAATTGGACACAAACAGTTAAAACTAAATTTTTAGGTAACCTCACATCTTATTTAAAAAGTTAACTCAAAATGGTCTTTAGTTTATATGCAGAACCCAAATATGTCAAACATCTAGGAAACAATAGAAGAAGATCTTCTTTACTTAGGAGTAGGCAAAGAGCTCTTAGAATTGACACCAAAGCATGGTTTATAAAAGTACAAATTGATCATTTAGATTTTCTGAAAATTTGAAGTTTTGATCTACAAAAGACCCTGTTAAGAAGATAAAAAGACAAAGACTGAAAGATCATATTTGCAAACGACACATCTGACAAAATATTTGTACCTGTAATATATTTAAACACTCAAATCTCAATAATAATTTTAAAAAACAATTCAATAGAAAATGGGCAAAAGGTATACACATGTATTTCAGCAAATAGATGTACAGTTGTTAAGTAAACGTATGAAAACATGTTCAACGTCTTTCACTATTACAGAAATGCAAGTTGGATGGCCATGAGATATCATTATATACCTATCAGAATGAATAAAATTAAAGTAAATTAAAAATGATGATAATAAATGTTGGTGAAGATGTAGAAAAACTAGATCACTAATATATAGCTTATAGGAAAGTAAAAGGGTAAAGCCTCTCTGGCAGTTCTTTTTAAAACTACAAATAAACATTCCATATGTATTATTCAGGGTTCTCTAGAGAAAGGGGACCAATAAGATTTATTGGTAGGAGTTGATGTTATACTCTTGACATAGAATTTCTCTATCTCTGGGAAACATCAGTTTTTGAACTTAGGACCTTCAATTTATTTGATGAGGCAACCTACATTAATTGAGGCCAATCTCCCTTACTCAAAATAGACTGAACATTGATGTTAACATCTACTATATATCTTCACAGAAATACTTAGTGTTTAATTAAATTATGGGTACTATAGCCAACAGAATCGGGAACTTGGACAAGATTAGAGACTATTATTCTAAGTGAAGTTACTCAGGAATGGAAAACCAACATGTCCTCACTCATAAGTGAGAGATAAGCTATGAGGATGAAAATGCATAAGAATTATACAATGGACTTTGGGGACTCAGGGGAAAAAGGTAGGAAGGTGGTGAGGAATAAAACACTACAAATTGGCTGCAGTGTATACTGCTCAAATGATGGGTGCAGCAAAATCTCACAAATCACCACTAAATAACTTACTCATGTAAGCAAACACTACCTGTTCCCCAATAACCTAAGGAAATATATATATTTTTAAAAAAATATATAAGGAAAACAACTATAACGTGGAATTTTATATCCAAATAAAATGAAAAAAAAAATCATCATCATACCATACAACCCAGCAATGGCTTTTTACACATATGTCAGTTAAATGAAAACTTATTTCCCCAAAACACTTGTACACTAATATTCAAAGCACTCAATTTGTCATAGACAAAATCTATAAACCACGAAAATATCCCTCAATGGATGAATGACTAAATAAACTGTGAAACATTTATATCATGAAATACTAATCAAAAAAGGAATGTATTTTGAATATAAGAAACCACTTGAAGAAACTTCAAGGAAAGAATGCTGAGTGACAAAAGCCAACCTCAAAAAGATACATCTATCTTTATTTGTATAACATTCATGAAATAACAGTTAAAGAAATAGAGAACAGATTGTTGGGTTCTAGAGGTTAGGGGTTAGGGAACTGTGCTTGTTACTATTAAAGGGATGCTACTATACAAACTTCCCAAGTAAGTTGGTAGTGATGGTTTAGTTAAGTACCTAGACTATGGTGGTGGCTACATGAAGCTATACATGACAAAATTGTATAGACACAGACACATACACACATGCATACACACACACATACACATGAGACACACAGAGTGTAAGAGTAACTGGTGGAATGAGCATAAACCATGTGGATTACAATTTTCTGTTTTTGATATTTTACTACAGTTATACAGGATGTTAACTCTTAGAAAACCTAGTTAAAGGGTACATAGGGCCTCTCTATATATTTATTTCTCTTTTACTGTGAATATATTACCATTTCAAAGTAATAATATTATTAAAGTGTATACAGAAAAATAAGTACTAAGTTAATATGCACAAAGGATACACAGCTGTTCTTTACCAGGTTGCTTCATCTGTGTTGTTTACCTATGTGACACATAGGCTTCAAAACATTTTGTTTAAATAAAAAATCTAGCATTCTGTAGGAGATATACAAATTCCCTCTCAAGGAAAGACAATACATATAAGTAGGGAGTGAGATTAACAGATAACCTTCAACTGTGAATGTTTTCAGCATGGGCATCAGCTCCAAGGAACTGATTTTTCAGAAGTCTCACTTCACCCAAGAAAGTTTTCATCCATTGACTGAGTGAGGAAGGTGTATAAATGCTGGCCATATGAGCACTATTCCAATCAGAGCTCCTTGTAGGCTCTGTGATCAGGTTTATTGGCCCCACATCACAGCTCAACATCTCCCTCTGTGTAGTCCTGGTTCCTCCTTCTTTTCACAAGTGTTCATGCCTAGTAAGCATCCTACCCTCCCCACTCCAGAAGAAAATACGTGAACGTGGTGCACTGGATCTTTAAATTATGCACCTGATGAAAAATTGTGTAACTACCTAAAGGTATGTTTTTAGAAAAGTAATTACTTGATTAATATTTATTTTATAATGCTAAATAAAATTACTATAGGTATTGTATACACAATTAAGTTAATAACACCTATTTCTAGGTAGTAATGTATTGTTTACGTTCTAATTTCTATATTTTATGTAACTTTATTCCTCTTTTATACTAATCATAAATTTTTTTTTAATTTAAAAAAATAGAGTAAATACCATATAATCAAAAAGTATTTAACAATGTCAAATTAAGTGGAAAAATTAATTTTCACTGAAACTAAAATTTAACTTAATTGAAATTTAACCTTCTTCTGTGAATTGAGTTGATTTAGTTTTATTTCTTTTCTTTTCTTTGTATTCAATATTTTTAACCAAAGATCTTTACAGACAAGTTTAATTGTTGGACTCATAGCTCTTGAAACTAACTTGGGTTACGATCTCATCTAAAAGTAAAAATTGTTTTCATTTTAGGACTGCAATTTGCTACTTTTGAAATAGAAATATTTTATCCATAATTGCAGTAAAGATTAAGGGATGCTCTAAGTATCAATTTTAGAAAAACGTAGAAGGTAACTTTTGGGTCAACTACTCTAAATGTGGATTATCACCTTTAATGATAGCTTGAAATGAAATTCAGTGGTAATCGTAACACATGATTACCTCATTTGGATTTGGTATGAGAGTTTAAAATTAAAACTGATTATACAACACAAGTATTTTACTGGACCATCTAGTTTTATACCAATTTCTAACCTTTTATTCTAGATTTGCCTAAATAACAGTGAAAAGTCATATATGTACAAAATAATTTTATACTTAATTATTATTTTTCTATTTTTTACAAATGACTTTCTAATATAAAAACCTTTGCTCTGTTCTACAATGAAAGTGTTCTGATGCTTGGCAAAAACATTTACTACAAATTAAAACTAAAGAAAGAGCTAATAACACCATATATTTAAATGTTAAATGCTATTTCAACTGTAGAACTGAGGTTTTTTAAATATGAAAAATGATGAGAAATCTTCCTAAAGATGATCTTTATTCTATATAAGCACAACACATCTGTTTTTTCCATATATCTGTATATATAGTCTTTATGATATTCAAACATTTCATGCCTCTATTCCTTGCTTTCACAGGTCACACATGCCTATAGGAGAAAAACACACCTTTATATGAATTATTGCATGAAAAAATTCTTTGTCTTTGAGTCTCTGTTGAATAAAATCTGTTATCTTTCTTTCTGGCAGACCCCCAAGGCATCATTTTTCTCCCCCAATTATTCGTGATGATTCCATGATTCTCTTTTCTTTGCATGGATATATGAAAGTTCAGCTACTGTTTTCATACACTTAGCATTGGAAAAGTTTACTTTCATGGCAGGAAAGGGAAAGCAAACATGTTTTCTAAAGCTCTTCATTAAATACATAAAAGGTGACTATTTCAATCCTCTTTGGGTACAGGTAGGTATTTCTGCTGGATTGGGTCAAAGGACATTCTAGTGGTAACATTTTGTTCTAAGTTTAAAATAATCTATTCCTGCTGATTATAGAATTATTTCCATAACCATGTATAAGATATTATCACTCATTTCTCACTCAGGGCATTATTTCTTCTTGTGCAGTGTTACCTCAGATATTAGAAGGAAATATGCTAAATTCTTGATCCACTGTTATAAAGATAATGGTTAATAAAAATTACTTTAAATATACCTCATAGAAGGCATATTTTTATGATATGATACAATGAGCAAATATTCTAAGGAGAACTGAAAATACAGGTCATATCCCAGGACTCTCAGTAGACAAATATTAATCTGACTAATAAAACAGTAATACAGATGTTTATAATTTTATTATAAAGGAGCAAAATCTTGTCCCCAAGTATTAAATATTTCATATTTGATCTCACTTAACCTGGCAAATAATCTTGTGAGTTTGCTGTTATTCATATTTGGCAAATAAGCCTTTTAAAATTCTGATATATTGTCATTTTCACACATAACATAAATAATAAGAGGTAGAAATTATTTTTATCTTAGTTAAGTGCTTCTGAAACTGCTACCAATAGACTTTCTGTATAAGAAACTAATGGAAATGATGATTATAAATGGACATTATTAAATTATTAAATTTATTCTACAATTACAATCATCTGATATTCTGAGTTTAGAAATTCAGATACCTACATTTCTAATATGTTCTTTACATAATTCTGAAGGATATAAAACTTGAGAAACTTTATCTTAGGATTTTTTGCCTGCTATCCTTTCTAAAATATGTGTAATTGTTTTATCAGATACATAATCTAAAAATCTTAAAACAATATCCCATATTGTAATACATACGTTTGCAAGGTACTACTAGTATAGTGTTCATTAAATTTTCAATGAATTAATTAAATAACATTGCTTAGAGATGCCAAATTGATGCCAAATTTGGCAGATTGGTCATACCTGCCTGAAATACTAAAAGAACAACAAAAAAAATAAGTTTGAATCTAGGTAAAAGGAAAATTTTCTATACTGTATTAACCTGGACTGCTATAACCAATGGACAAGTAAAAGGCACTATGCTTGCCAAGTAATTTCCAGCCTTGAAATAGCCTATTTTTGTTATACCCACCTTGAGGTTTAGCCTGCATTGTGGCACTAGTTTTTTTTTTTTTCAGTATAGATTAAATTGTATTAAAATTGTTTTTTTCCTCTTAAACCTTATTTTTAAAGGTTTATTGTGTTTTTTGACACATAGCAATCATTCAGGATTTATTTTATTAAAAATATAAGCAACACATTAACTTTATAACATATTTAAAAAGGAAAACTATGTAACCATCTTTACATATTTTATTAACCACTAAAATTCTGTGTTCTTTTTTAATATGTTGCCGTCAAACTTGATTTTGAGTTAGATGATGACTGAACTTGATGAAGAATACCATCAGAAATTCACAGCATCCAGTAACTGAAATGGTACTAGGTTTTCCAGATACTCATTAAGTATTTGCTGAATGAGAACATATAAAGAAACAAATTTAACATTAAAAGCAAATAATTTAATATATAATTTTAGTGTGGGAAATTTGAATGAGATATGCAAACAAACTGGTGGTAAAAATGTTCAAATTAACCTGCATCAAGGAACTGCAAATAATAGTAAGAATGAGTAATTAGCCTATTTATTTGGCAGACAGCTAAAACAAAAATTGTAACAGTCAATGTTAGGCAAGTTATAGAGGAAATAGTATTTTCACAAACTCCTTGAGATGCAGAAAAATCTATACTATTCTTTGGAGGGCAATTTAGTTTTATCTAAATTATTTTGGGATACATACTCTCCAATGCAGCTATTATACTGTGGGCTTGCGATATTTGAGCACATAAGTAAAGGCACAATAATGGCATTAGCCATTGTGACATTGTTTTATAATAGTTATAGAAATGACCTACATGTCTAATAATAAAAGAATAGTGAATAAATTATAGATTATGGTGTGAAACAGTATGCATCAGTTAAAGGAAAGAATCTTCATACGTAAACCTGAAAAACTGTCTATTTCACTATAACCCTTTTTGTCAATAGATGTCTATGTGGCTCTGTCTTCCCATTTATTCTGCTCTAAGGAGTTGGCTAATTTTTTAAAAATGTACTTCATGCTCAATACCATATTTTAGTGTGCTTTCAAATAACACCTTTGAAATACTTGTTGACTATAATATGGGAAAAATTGTTCAAGTTTTAAGTTTTGGTTTCTTGTTTTCTTTTAACGTTATCACTATGTCATGAAGCAGTGATCATTGAGTATTTTCTTCTATAACAAGCAACTGAAGAAAGTAGCTTTGTACTATTTCTTGGGATAATATTTACATATATGATTTGGATATTAAAGTAGTTTTTATTGTATGGGTTTTATAAATAAAACACTTTCATTAAATATATTCTTTGGGTTTTCTAAATGTTACTACAATAAGATGTTTGAAACATTAAAGAGTATCCTCTTAAAATCATCCTATAAGTTTCTGCCATTATCAAAGTTCACTTTAGACACTGCATATCTGTAGTCAAAACGCCTATGAGTTATTATCTAAAGAGTAAAATTATGTGAGTTGAATGGGTAAAAGCATCAAAATAACACACAGTGAACAGGCCCCAGAAAAATGATGTTGGTATACTTCAGCACAAAAATAAACAACAACAACAACAAAATATAATATTTTCATTGTTTTGAAACATAGAATTATTTAATTATTTCCAAACTATTTGTTAGGAGATTTATGAAACAAAAGTTGTAGATATAATCACACAAACATACACACACACAGAAGGTTTTTTGTGACAATATGTTTTCTAAAATGTACATTTAAAAAATAAAAAAATGATAGACTAAGTTTAGATCAAAGTCACCAGTTTTAAATTTATGGGCACTTATAAGGTGTCTTTTGTTAACCTGTCTGCAAAGTAAGGGATTTAGAAACATAAAACAAATGCTTAGCTATTTCAGATTAGAAGTCAACTAATTCTTAAAAATTATATGCCATTAGAAAAACAGACATGAATAGATTAGAGTGATGAAATTAGCCCAATTATTTGACCTCTTTATTTCTAAATTTTATATATTTAAATGTTGTATACATGAGGATTTTCTTTTTACATTAAACTTTCAGTGGATGATCTTGTTGCTCATAAATAAGTAACAGATCCAGTGAGAACTGTGAACAACAATTAAGATAATTGACTCAGGAGGGAGGAGAGCGAGGACCGAAAAACTATCTATTAGGTGTATGTGCAGTACCCAGATGAAGAGTCATTTGTACACCAAACACCAGCCTCATACAATTTACCCAGAAGACATACTTGCACATGTCCCCCCTGAACCTAAAATAAAAGTTGAAAGAAAAAATAAATAAACAAATACATTTACATTTCCTGAAAGAAAAATAAGATAATTGACCCAATAATCAGATGTTTTAAAAATGAGGATGCAAACATAACCATTGCCCAGTAATAGTTAAAAAGTGAAAAAAAAAGAAAACTGGTTAAGACCCATAATTTTGTGCAGAGTGAAGTAAATGTACATCTTCTAAATATTTTCTTAAATATTTTCTAAGCAAGAATATGTATGTCCTATTACTAAAGCTTGATTATGAACAATATATTTCATATTGAAATTCCAGGGTTAGTATGCAAATATTTTATTTAAATAAATTGCCACTTTGTAATAAATATTTTTATAAAACTCTTGTAATGGTATTCATTTATGTTTTTACATGTTTATTCCTGATAGTGGCTATGCATTTTAAAAAATTGTTTCCAATGCCCTAAAAGCGTTAAAAACACTACAAAATAGTGTGTGATGTGTGTATGTTTATGTATGTGTGTTTTTATGTGTGTGTTTGTATGGGTGTTTGATAAATTGCTGTCAAAACTAAAGCTAAAGGGCTTCTGGTGACTTTTAGGTTCTTACACTTTTGCAGACTTACGCAGAAGATATTGTGTGGGGAATAGCAATGTCATTTCAATTGATATGATATTGTCAAATACAGTAATAGCACTATTTCAGTTGGTATGATATTGTCGAACACAGTGAAAGCACTAAAATAAATAGAACTAGATAGAAATTTTATCCAGCCAGCAACTGCCAAGAAACTCAATTCCTTACAAATTCTTAGTAGGATTATAAAAAACAGCATGGAAATAAAAAATGAAAGCAGTTTCATCGAACCAGGACATTTTCTCTGTTACGGTCTATCCAGTGTTCAAATCAATGTCATCAACAGATCTTGTATCAGATTTCCAATTAAATGCAGAATAAATCAAACTAAGTAGTTCTTACTGAAAAAAGATTTTCTTGGGAAATTTAATCTTCTGGGTAGCAGTTAAGGCAATGTTGTCACTCTGGATATTTGAGTAGACATAGGATTTAGTATGAATTAATCATTAACTTATTTAATTAATGTGGAAACACCTAACATTTAAAAAGTAAAAATCCTTTTTTTTGGTAATAAAGCATATCCTTGAGTGTTCATATACCTCAAGTTTTCTCTGATATAGCTGGTAGATTCCTCCTTTCATTCTGAGCTGGTGTAGTCACTGAGTTTCTGAGGCTCTTTGCTGAACAATTAAACAAACAATGGAGAACTCCTTCCTCTGTGTTCATGGTTTTATATTATCCACTTATCTGCTGACTTTGCAGTAACTTAAATAATTTTTAATAAAGAGAGAAGCTTCATGTCTGCCAATATTTTAATCTAGAATATAACTTTTTGTAAAATTTAACCAATTCTCTTCTCAGTGAATTGGACACAATGAAGTGAGGTTTGGGGAAAGACCTAGATGGTTGTTACAGGATGTGTATGCCTAATCCGAAACCCTGAGAAGTGGTAGAAATAGAATTGTGTGCAATAAAAGAGAATGAGATCACGTCCTTTGCAGTGACATGGATGAAGCTGGAACCATCATCCTCAGCAAACTAACACAGGAAGAGAAAACCAAACACCACATGTTCTCACTTATAAGTGGGTGTAGAACAATGAGAACACGTGGACACTGGGAGGGGAACATCACACACTGGGGCCTGTCGGGGGTTGGCGGGCAAGGGGAAGGGAGAGCATTAGGACAAATACCTAATGTGTGTGGAGCTTAAAACCTAGATGACAAGTTGACAGGTGCAGCAAACCACCATGCCACAGGTATACCTGTGTAACAAACCTGAATATTCTGCGATGTATCCTGAAACTTAAAGTAAAATAATTTTTAAAAGCTAAAAAATTGTGCTATCAGATATATTGGTAGTAGGAGTATAAATTGATACAATTTATGTGAGGTCAGTTTCAAAATATCAATCAAAATTTGATAAGAATAATATGTGTCCACATAATTCATCTTTCGGAGATTTATTCCATGTTGAAAAGGGCTATTATTAAAGATACAAGAATGCTTATCAAAATCTTACAGTAGTGTAAAGTGGGAAATAATCTATGCATCCAAAAGAAATTTTTCTAAGAATTATGGTATAGCTATACAATGGCAACGGAATATCTTTTTATACACAAAGAAATACTGTTTATCTATGAAAATTAATATAGAACTCCCATATTTGACATCAGAATAAGATCACAACATCATATTATAGCAAATAAGAATGTGGTCGGAATGTGATGTGGATGTGACTTATAAGAACCAAAGAAGTTCACCTTTAGGCACAATTTTCTATGAGACTCAAAGTCCACCAAAAAGTCCACCAAATTAGAAAGCATTTATTTGTTTCTTCTTTTCTTTTTCTTTTTCTTTCTTTCTTTTTTTTTTTTAGATGGAGTTTCACTCTTGTTGCCCAGGCTGGAGTGCAATGGCACAATCTCCATTCATCTCAACTTCTGCCACCCAGGTTCAAGTGATTGTCCTGCCTCAGCCTCCTGAGTAGCTGGCATTACAGGCATGCGCCACCATGCCTGACTGACTTTGTATTTTAACATAGACAGGTTTCTCCATGTTGGTCAGGTTGGTCTCAAACTCCCAACTTCAGGTAATCCACCTGCCTCAGCCTCCCAAAATGCTGGGATTATAGGCATGAGACACCACGCCCAGGTATTTGTATTTTCTTTTGCTCCTTCATTTAGATTTCTCTAATATCCTTTTAGGAATGAACCATTGTAATCTGAACATCATTCAGGATAGAAAATTTGCAACTAGCTATGTGCATCCAAATATTCTACATCTATGTCTTTCTGTCTGTGTGCATGCAAACCAATAACACCACTGAAGTCCATCTTAAAGCAGATATCTAGGGATAGTGGGACTATTTATATTGTTTATGTGTTTTTTCCAAATTGTTAATGTCAAGCCTACAGGTTTTACACTGAGAAAAAAAAGCAAAAACTACTAATTACATAATTGTGTGTGTGTGTGTGTATATATATATATATATATAAACATTTGTATATAATATATATTTGTGCATAGGTATCCATAATACATATATAATATATGTTTGTGTGTGTATATACATATTATATATATATATATATATATACACATAACATCTATATATGCATAGAAAACAGTACTGCAGGCACAGCACTGGTACAGATTAGTCATGATTATCCCCCCAAAAATGGAACTTATTCTTTCTGTCCTGGAAAATTCTACAAGTTAAGTGAGAATTCAAGGAACTCATGCATAATTACATAAATAATATGGAACAGAATTGGCTACAAAAAAAATAGTACAAAAGAGTGCACTATTCAACATAAGAGCACCTTACTTCCTGAGGTAGTAATTCCTGGAGTCCTTTTGAGTTATAGCTTCTAGCCTGTTTTCTTTTTCTTCGAACAAATGATTTCACATTTCGTTTCTAAGCTTCTTTGCCTTGTTGTCTCTCTCTCTCTCCTCGGCCAAGCTACTCTGATCTCCATGTTTGGTTCAGTGTTCATACCACAGATCTTTCCTATAAAATGTAACTTATTGGTACAAACTGCCTGGTTTATTACCTTGAAAACTTTTTACTGTGTTTCCTGCCTCCCAGGACCAATTATTTCCATGCTTTCTTGGTAGGACCTAACCCTTAAATTCTCTGTGGAATTAGCAATACTGTCTCAAAATGGATAGGTTTAGAGAGGAAATGTCGAACTTAAATGGAGTAATAACAAATGAGTTTTGAGGAATAGGAAGGATGCAGAGGGTGGCACATCCTTTAAGTCGATTTACTTTCTTTGTAACTCACCATTTTTATCATAGAAATGAGCAAACATGAAATAATTACCTTTGCATTTCAGAAGACTTATGATTCTTTAATTAATTGTTATCAAGTATTAGCAGTGTGATATAACTTTTTCCTTTTTGATATCATTCAAGTTTCAATTCAATATTCTTAACAATGACAATTTATAATCATCATACTTGTCAATCATATGACATAGCCAAAATGTTGAGGTTGATATCAAATTGAATTTTCCTTTCAAGTACAGTCAAGACTCATTAGCCTTCTTGCTCTTATGTTCTAAGTGTGGCTTTTCAGGAACATTTACCTTCTTTACACTGATGACATTAAATGGTAATCAAACAGTTCAAGATTCTAACAAAACTAATTTATTATCTTTAGTCAAATAATCATTCTATATTTCCCTACTTTATTAGTGCTTTTGTAAAACTGAAAGAAGCCATATTGTTTAAGTAAAGATATACATATAAACTATTCAACTTATTTGAGAAGAGTTAGATGATTTGTTCCAAGGGCTGGAAAGGGAAAGCAAAGGGAAGCAAAATTAGTAGAACAGAAATAGCAGAACTATTCACAAAGCATCTACAAGCAAAGATAAAGAAGCCCAAACAAAGACATATGGACAATGGAATCACACTGTGTGTGAGGATAAATAGAGGGCTAATGCTATCAGTGCAGAGCATTCAGTTGTGCTCTCATCAAAAGCTATTCAGAGTGAAGCTGTGGTTAAACTGATGTTATTTAACCTCACAAGTAGGGATCAGAATATTATTGTTGTGTTACGTTCACACCAGAGTAAACAGTTCTTCTCAATAATGCTGCATCAAGAGGCAAAACAACAAAAATAACTTGGAAAGAATAGCTCATCCTTGATTAGGTAAACTTTTTTTCTTGTCCAAGGTTCAAGGCAAGAATTTGTAAGAAGAAATGTTCTCTCTATCAAAAAAGATTGTTGTGGCTAATTGTACCTTAAAAAAGGGAAGCTGATTTGTTTTCTTGCTTGTAATACTAATTTTGCAAAAATTCCTATACATTTATATTTTCTTTTGTGTCATTTCTAGTATGATGATTCTTTGTTTGCTAAATAATATAAAAAATAAAGGGAAATTGTCCTAAGTCATTGAAGAAAAACAAAAGGTTTCAACTTAGTAATTTTACTTGTTTTGATAATCAACATTTTTATTAAGAAGGTAGAAAAACATTTCAGAAGACGTACAAGAAACATTGCAAGTCATAGAAATCACTATAAAAAAATCAAAGCATCATCTCAAAAAAATATAAAAAAGAAAGAAAAATAATAAAAGAATGTAGTTCTCTATAAAGTACTGTATAGAAGACATTTAAAGGCTTTTGTCTGGTGGTTTTGTGTTGGTATTGTCTTACTTAGTTACTTAGGCTTTATTCATTGCAATATCTATTTCCTCTCTTATGGTAACAATATCTATATCCCATGTGTTTTTTAAGAAACTTATTTCCACTAAAGCTCAGAGATGTAGCAAATGTACCAGGCCAGTCAACTTACTGTGTCATTGTCCCAGGAACTGGAGATGATGTAAGACAGATTAAAGAGAGTAAAGGAGACTTAAGTTCTGAGAATGTGTTTTCTTGATTAGCTGCAAGTAGCAGGGGCCACCATGCAGAGCTTGAGTCGAGGCAATCTAATGGAAGGAAAGCCGAGAAATGCATCTGGCGACATTGATTGGGCCCTACTTCACCATGTCTGAAATCAGGATCACTGCTTGATATTTTATGTAAGGCAGTAAGTTATAGTTTTGCTTAAGCCATTGAACTGAATTTTCTGTACTTGCAACATAAAGGATTCTATCAGAGACATTTTGTGAAGCAGAACAGTATGATTCATACCATCAGTAATACACCTCTCAGTTAAAAATCACATTTTAAAGTTATTTTTATGATAAACAAGACTCAAATACAATTAGGTGTTTCAAATTAATTAAACTTAAATGCACTAACAATTTACATAATGTCATTTTTTTAATCATATATTTAGCTTATATTTTTTTCATATGTTATATATTTTTGAAAGCACTGTTTATGTTATGAAATTCTCATATATATTATAATTTTGACCCTCCTAAACAGTGGTAGACATTTATCCTCCAGTGAATCTTATTATTGGTAGCATTAGCTTCAAATTCAGTTACTGGTGTGATGTACCTAAATATCCTGAAATTTAGTAGTCATACATGAGTTTCAATGAGACCATAAAGGTTTTAGTAATGAGAGTTTTAGAGAAAAACTACAGACAGTAGTATAGGTAAGGAGTGTTGTCTATAGAGTTTTATAAAGCATGGCATTAAAATCCTAGTTGGGAAGACTCAATGTGAGCAGAGTTTGGGGAGAAGATTCATAGGAAGGGAAAGGTTAATAAGAGAAGAACAAGACATACTAAACTCTAAGTGAGGCAAATTTGAACACCATAACACTATGGATTATGTCCATTGATTTGAGCAAGTTTTAGATGACATTTTCCTGGAAAGATGCTCAAAGACATATGAGCTGCAATGTAGCACAGTTAAACACACTACTGCTTAATGACTCTATTGACATATAACTTAAGTTTTTAAGCACTTTTAATCACATAAAAATGTGAGTAAGATTCCCAAGTACCTAAATCTTGTTTTCCACGTCAATTATCAATTTAAAAGCAAGTTTTGGCCCGGCGCAGTGGCTCACGCCTGTAATCCCAGCAGTTTGGGAGGGCAAGGTGGGCGGGTTACGAGGTCAGGAGATCCAGACCATCCTGGTTTACACAGTGAAACCCCGTCTCTACTAAAAATATAAAAAATTAGCCAGGAGTGGTGGCACGTACCTGTAATCCCAGCTACTTGGGAGGCTGAGGCAGGAGAATCGCTTGAACCTGGGAGGTGGAGGTTGCAGTGAGCCAAGATCACACCACTGCACTCCAGCCTGGGTGACAGAGTAAGACTCCATCTAAAAAATAAATAAATAAATAATAAGAAGAAAATAAATAAATAAAGCAAGTTTTGATTGGGCATGGTGGCTCATGCCTGTAATCCCAGTACTTTGGGAGACCAAGCTGGGCATATCACCTGAGGTCAGGAGTTTGAGACCAGACTGGCCAACATGGTGAAACTCCATGTCTACAAAAATACAAAAATTAGCCAGGCATGGTGGCGGGCACCTGTAATCCCAGCTATTTGGGAGGCTGAGGCAAAAGAATCACTTTAACTTAGGAAGCAGGAGTTGCAGTGAGCTGAGATCGTGCCATTGCACTCCAGCCTGGGCAACAAGAGTGAAATTTCCACTCAATAAATAAATAAATAAAATGAGTAAATTTTTAATCATGATGATTAATATATTATGTAGCAAATTTCTCAACAAAAATTCCTGTGATCATTTGGAAATACTACAACTCCCCCAGGAAATAGTAATCTGCTGAATTTATTGTAGGCTCAGCTTTTTGGGTGGTAGAGGAAGTGAAAGTCTTAGCTTATACAAAATGAAGTATTCTAGAAAAATGCATTATTTAATAGCCATCCACTGGTGGTTTTATAAGTGGAAAAAAACTGGGCATTAATATGTAGTTGTTAAGAGGAAAACAGTTTATTATCAACATGGAGAGTTTGGGTGTGTAATATCTAGAACTGATGAATACCTGGAAGACTACAATAAAAACCTAGATGCTTGGAAAAGTAGAGGATATAGAACAGCATTTGGTGACTATAATAGCAGTGATTAGTTAGAACAAAATGAGGACACCATTTAGTAGATGAACTATGTCACTGTGTGACAATTGTCCATCTCTACCAAAGTGATCTTTTGGTTCTGGATTAGTTTCATACAAAACCTGTGGTGATGGGGCTGCTGAAGAGCTTAGGACATGTAAACACTTGGTTTGGCATTTAGTGTTGTGTGAGTTTGTCTTTGGCCCAATCACACAAATCACAACTTACTGTGTTTAAGATCATTAATATGAAGATAGACCATTAAAAGCCATTTGCTGAGATAGACCATTAAAAGCCATTTGTTGCTAAACAATACAGATTATAAGAGCACAGTGACTCATGCCGGTAATCCCAGGACTTTGGTAGGCCAAGGAGGGAGGAGTGCTTGAGCGCAGGAGCTTCCCAACATGGGAAACATAGAGAGACCCAGTCTAACAAAAAATTTAAAAAACAAAATTAGCTTGGCATGGTGGCACATACCTGTAGTCCCAGTATTTGAGAGGCTGAGACAGGAGGATCACTTGAGCTGGAGAGGTGGAGGCTGCAGTGAGCTGAGATCATGCCACTGAACTGCAGCCTCAGTGACAGAGTAAGAACTTGTCTCAAAAACAAATAATCAAGTGAATAAATAAATAAATATAAAGACTAGGTCTCTCATATAAATTTAAAAACTTGAGTATCTGCATTGGATCTTTGCTTGTTTGTTTGTTTGCTTTTAAGAAAGTGTCTCACTATGTTGCCCAGATTATAGTGCAGTCATTGTTCATAAGCTTGATTAATAGCATGACAGCCTTGAACTCTTGGATTCAAGCTATCTTCCTGCCTCAACATCCCAATAGATGGCACTACAGGTGCCTGCCGCTTGCTGGCTCAGGTGATTTATCTATATTTTAAAGTATTCTTTAATAGATCATCTCTAAAATTTTCTGATTTGGAACAGGAGATAAAGTATGGCTACAGTATACTGGGTTTGAATGGGTCTTAAAGAAATAAATAGAAGCTAGCTCCTAAAGGGTATTATTTTATTATAAGGAGCTTCAACTATATGTTAAATGGAAGAGGGAGCCATTTTAAAGTTTATGGCAAAGATAAGATCAACTTTAAATTTTAGACAGATTGGTTTGGAAGTGATGTTATAGTCTACTGGAAAATAAATTGACTGTAGAGTTAGTTCCGCATTTCCTCTACTAGAATACTACTAGTAAAAAAAATGTAAAATGTTTACAGCTTTATCTCATCACCAAAGACAAGAGGTAGTACCTGAAACTATTGCTTTGAAGTAAAATATTTTGCTTCCTCGTAAAGGGCCTGAAATTGGAAATTAGGAACTCACAATGCATTGACTTTGTGGACAGTAACTGGGAACTATAGATATGGGGCAAGATGTCTGTGTGTTTGGGTCAGGGAGTGTGGTTCTTAATTACAGAATAAAGAAACATCAAGTCAATTGTATAGAATGGAAGCAAGCCAAAACAATGGAGGAATCTGTGTCTAAAGATTAGCATTAAACATAAAGAACACTAAGATTAACAGAATACAAGTGAAGATCTAGATCAGTTTCATGAGAAAATATATTCAGAGATAAATTGAGTTGGCAGTGGAACAAAATCAATTTGAGAGAAAACATGGAAATTGGGCATTGGTAATGTAGAGAAAATTCTTGAGTGATAAATTCAGGTATAAACTGATATTTCTGCTCTATTGGGAGTTTGGGAAATACAGTGAATGTTTTGTTCAAACTGGTAACAAAAATTAGGAATTAAGCATACAATTGGAAGAAAATATAAATCACAAAAATGTCATTTATATCATTTTCTTTATCTGTAAAATAAAAATGAATTAGTTAAAATTAAATTTTCTTCATAAAGTGTGAGGTCTAATAAAAAGGGAATCAAATTTTGAAAGTAATATGATTTATTTTCTCATATTTAATGATAGTATTTAACAAATGTAAATTTTGATATTTAATAGCTCTTTCTGGCTTTTATTTTTTTCATCCTTACAACTTTAAAAATTAATTTAAAATTATAGGTTGTAAAAGAGATTAGAGGATAGGATGGTGTTAAGCTGTAATAGAGTGTTACTGATGCTTAAGTGGTCACAGAGGTAAATGTTATTGAATGGAAAGGGCAGAAAGCGTCACAGGGGAGCACAGGAATGCTTGTGATCAAGATTGAGACGGGAGGCTAGAAAGAAACATAGCAGTTTGCTCCAGTTTGGAAGACTGTGTGTGTTGTTTATGTGTTTGTATATGTTTCTTTATGATTTATTTTTCTAAACTATGTATTTCACATGAAAAAATATATATAACTTTCCATGCCTATAAAATTTTGAGTAAATTAAAAATGTGTTATTTTCTAATACAATCTATATAAATATATAATTCACCCTCATTCAATTCAGCTTAGACAGTGTCATTATTTGTCTATTTTCCTGTTTAGTGCATTTATAAAATAAGAACAACTTATTATATTATATCAAGGATATAATTAAGATTAAATTTTTACTTCTTTTAGGTAAATACTCTGCTTCAGAGATTTTGTAATCAGACCCAGGTTCAGCTGCTTGCTGATTGAAAGCCACACACAAGGGATAAGGTTTGGTGGAAAAGCAGGTTTGATCAGAGAGCCAACAAACTGAGAAGATGTTGAGCTAGCATTCTAAAATACCATAGCACCATCTTAAATATTAAAATTTACCTTTTTTGTTGTTGTTGTTCTGAGATGAAGTCTAGCTTTGTCACCCAGGGTGGAATGCAAATGGCTGATCTTCGCTCACTGCAACCTCCTCCTTCTGGGTTCAAGCAATTCTCCTGCCTCAGCCTCCCGAGTAGCTGGGATTACAGGCATGCACCACCACATCTAGCTAATTTTCTATTTTTAGTAGAGGCAGGGTTTCTCCATGTTGGTCAGGGCTTGTCTCAAACTCCTGAACTCAGGTGATCTGCCTGCTGCGACCTCCCAAAGTGCTGGGATTACAGGTGTGAGCCACCACACCTGGCCTACCATTGAGTTCTTAAAGGGAAGTTCTGTATGGATGACATGCAAGAGTAATGCAGAGTACACTGTCTCTGTGTCATATTCCTGATGGCGATCTTTAATAAGTGTCCATCTGGAGGTTCAGTGGCATTATTTTGACTTCATCCTGATGGTAGTAGACTAATTGTCTGTGACTCCCTTTAAGCAGAGGATTTGACAGGAACTTCAGGCCTGGTTTGTTTCAAGATTGGTCTCTCTAGAATTTCTTCAGCATGCAATGCTGGAGAAGAGAGTCTACAGAGAAGAGAAATGAAGAGGTGGAAAATTAGGGAGGGAAAGAAGAAAAAGAAAGGGGGTGATTAACATGTATTTTTAGTCTGGGCATGGTGGCTCATGTCTATAATCCTAGCACTTTGGAAGGCTGAGGTGGAAGGATTGCTTAAGGCTGAGAATTCAAGATGAGCCTGGGCAACATAATGAGACACTGTCTCTATAAAAAATAAAAATAAGGCTGGGCGCAATGGCTCATGCCTGTAATCCCAGGATTTTGGGAGGCCTAGGTGGACAGATCCCCTGAGGTTGCGAATTCAAGACCAGCCTGATCAACATAGAGAAACCCTATCTCTACTAAAAATACAAAGTTAGCTGGGCATGGTGGCACATGACTGTAATCCCAGCTACTCAGGAAGCTGAAGCAGGAGAATCACTTGAACTCAGGAGGTGGAGGTTGCGGTGAGCCGAGATTGTGCCATTGCACTCCAGCCTCGGAAACAAGAGTGAAACTCCGTCTCAAAAAATAATAATAAAATAGAATAAAATGAAAATAAATAAAAATAAAAGTAAATAGCCAAGGTGACAGAATGAGACCCTGTCTCAAACAAACAAAAAAACAGCCAGGCATGGTGGCACATGCCTATAGTCCCAGCTACTCAGGAGGCTTACGAAGAAGGACTACCTGAGCCAAGGAGGTCAAGACTGCAGTGAGCCATGATTTTGCCACTGCACTTCAACTTGGGCAACAGACTGTTTCTCAAAAAAAAAAAGTAATTAATAAAAATAATAAATATATATATACACACACAGATGTAATTTTTTAAAACGAAGGTATCCAGTTACAACTGGAGTCTCAGAAATACGTTAAAACAAAACAATTCCTTCAAAAATTGCATTTCTGTTGCAATTTACAGAAGTTTTTTACTTTAAATAATGTACTCTTGCTTCAATTTTGCACTGTTCAAACTTCTCACCTCCTTAACCCTACCTATTCAGGACATGACTTATATTAAGAATATACTATCTTATTACACTTAGACTGATAATTTGCATAAAATGCAACAAGAATAATTATTTGCCATTTGACCTCCTTTTTAGGCTTAATTTTTATTTTTTTATTTTTGTTTATTTATTTATTTATTGAGACAGGAACTCACTCTATTGCTCAGGCTGGAGTGCAGTGATGCAATTATGGATCACTCAGCCTAAATTTCCTCAGGATCAGGTGATCCTTCTAACTACCTCCTGAGTAACTGGGATTACAGTAATCCACCACCATACCTAGGTAACTTAACTATTTTTTGTAAAGACAATATTTCACCATGTTGCCTAAGCTGGTCTCAAACTCTTAGGCACAAGCAGTCTGCCCACCTTAGACTCCTAAAGTGTTGGGATTATAGGTGTGAGCTACCATGCTCAGCTGACCTCCTTTTTTTTTTTTTTTAATTGGCTTTATTGGAACATTTTACTTTAAGAATGAATTTCAGATTAGACCTTTTAAAAGCTTCTCGACTCCATCCAAGAATTTATCTGTCTGTAAATGCCTGCAAATAAATTAGTCCTATGATGATTTTATCTTCAGTAAAATCCAAAAATTAGATAGAAAAATTATGTTTCAAAAGAACTATTGTATATCTAATTAGATTCTAGACATCTTCATTTTTTTTTCAGTTTGTATTTTTTTTTTTTTTTTACAGTTTGAACTGAATCCTGAATTTTATTTCTGGCTACAAGAAATAACATTTTCAATATTTTTCTCCCATATTTCTGAATTGAAATCATTAGAAATTAAAACTGCATTTCTTAAAGCCTTACAAACTGAAGCTAGACAACGTAAACTTCGGAAGAAAATAACAGCAATTTGTAAACAACCTAGATGCCTGCTTACTGACATATGAACTTCTCAGAAAGTCCCCTGGAATGCCTGGTTCATATTACAAACCAGAAGAATCTGTCATATTGCCACTGCAATCTGAAGAAGCCTCAGAGATTCTAGAAAAGCTGGTCTGTAGACTAACAGCCCCAGATATTAGCCTTTGTTTTTCTTCTGAAAATGCCTCTTATTAGAGATCTGGTTGCCTATATTATACATAGAGGTCCATCCTGTCTATAATACCACCTCCTGGAATGGGAAACAGCTATTTAATTGAACTGAACTATTCTCTGGACTAACAGACTGATTAAGGAAGACATGGGATAATATATTTAAATTTGCTCCTTTTTATTTGTGACTTTCCACTCCTTTATCTGTCTAACAAATTTTAACCCTACAAAATCTCTACAAAGCTATTAGCTAGGCTTTTGATATGTAAAACTTGTTTAAAGTTTCAAGGTGGGGACTGGAGGAAGATAAAACATTTTACCTAAAACGTATTTCTTTGACCTATTTTAAAATGGCTGAAGCTTGGCAAGTAGCAGAAATGACCTTGCAAAGCTGCCTTAAGTGAGGAAAATTTGGATCTGTAGAGAATCTTCATGAATGCAGAGATACCCTCTCTCCTTTATGTGCCTTTCCCTAGATTCAAGAGAAACTGAGAGTCTGATACCTTTAAAAGTCTAAAAAGGAACATTTGGCTAGGCATGGTGGTTCATGCCTATAATCCCAGCATTTTGGGAGGCTGAGATGGAAAGATTGGTTGAGGTCACTAGTTCAAGACCAGCCTGGGCAACATGGTAAGCCCCCTGTCTCTACAAAAATAAGTAAGTAAATAAATAAATAATAAATTAAATTAAAATAAAAGCAACATTTACCACTATTATTTCCTAGAGAGCCTTCATCTACATAACAAGGCCACCTTGCTAGCCAAACTTCTTCTTCCCCTTCCCATAACTTTTTTTTTAACTTTTATTTTTTCCAGAAACTAAGCCACCATTATTTCTTAACATCAAAATAGTATATACGTTTCTGTAACTTATTGGGAATCTGGGTCTTCAATTTGAAGGCTCCCATGTATGCATGTTAAATAAATTCGTGTGACTTTCTCCTATATTTTCTGTATTAGTCTGTTCTTGGCCTGTTATAAGGAAATACCTGAGACTAGGGAGGGATTGAATTGGCTCATGGTTCTGCAGGCTATACAAAAAGCATAGATGCTTCTGTTTCTGGGGAGGCCTCAGAAAGCTTCTAATCATGGAGGAAAGTAAAGGGAAAGTGAGGCACTTCACATGGTGGGGAGATGCCACATCCTTTTAAACAACCAGATTTCATGATTTTTCACTACTGTGACGACAGCACCAAGAAGGGATGCTGTTAGATAATGAGAAACTGCCCCCGTGATCCAATCCCCTCCCACCCTGCCCCACCTCCAGCATTAGGGATTACATTTCTTTTTCTTTTTCTTTTCTTTTGAAACGGAGTCTCACTCTCGTCTCCTAGGCTGGAGTGCAATGATGCCATCTCGGCTCACTGCAACCTCCGCCTTCTGGATTCAAGCAATTCTCCTGCCTCATCCTCCCAAGTAGTTGGGATTACAGACATGTGCCACCACGCCTGGCTAATTTTTGTACTTTCAGTAGAGATGGCATTTCACCATGTTGACCAGGCTGGTTTCAAACTCCTGACGTCAAGTGATCCACCCACCTCAGCCTCCCAAAGTGCTGGGATTACAGGCATGAGCCACTGTGCCCAGCCTGGGGATTACATTTCAATGTGAGATGTAGATGAAAACGTGGATCCAAATCATATCACCTATTAATAAAAAATAAACTATCATTTTAAATCACAATTCACTAAATAATTTTACCCATCTACTGTTGCTCAAATCATGTGAATTTTGTGGTTGATACTTTTGTTTTGTCTATACTATATGCCATTATTATAGAAGTATAACTTTCCCTTCAAAAAGGCTGATGTTGCATCGATGAAGTGTCAAATTGTCTAAAATACTTAAAGA
Organism: Aotus nancymaae; assembly: GCF_030222135.1. Taxonomy (NCBI): domain Eukaryota; kingdom Metazoa; phylum Chordata; class Mammalia; order Primates; family Aotidae; genus Aotus; species Aotus nancymaae. Next base: position 78,045,988 of record NW_026988425.1, read on the forward strand.
GGTTTCTTCTGAGCCAAACATTAGTGACCATCACCGAAGGCACATTCTCAAGAAATCCTGAGAACAAGTGCCCAAGGTGTTGGGGTTACAGCTTGCTTTTATACATTTTGGGGAGACATAAGACATCAATTAATACATGTAAGGTATATATTGGTTTGGTCCAGAAAGGTGGGACAACTCAAAGTTGGGGTTTACAGGACATAGATGAATTCAAACATTTTCTGATTGGCAGTTTGTTGAAAGAGTTATTATCTAAAGACCTAGGATCAATAGAAAGGAGTGTCTGGGCTAAGATAAGAGGTTGTGGAGACCAAGGTTCTTATTATATAGATGCAGTCTCCTGGATGGCCACCCTTAGAGTTAATAAATGACAAATATTTTCTATTCAGACCTTTAAAAGTTGCTAGACTCTCAGAAAATCTCTTCAGGATCAGATAAATATCTGAAAAGAAAAGGGGATTCTCTACAGAATGTAAACTGCCCCCAAGAGATAGCTTTGCAGGCTTATTTCTTTGAAATATATATTTGGAATAAAATATTTTCATTTCTTTCAGGGCCTGCTACCTGTCAGGTGATGCTATACTATACTGAGATTGAAATGTAGTATTTTATTGCTACAAAGAGTCAATGTTGTCAGGCATAACAACCTCGTTTTAATGTTAATGCTGGTCAATAGTGCCTTAATTCTAAAGGGAGGAGGGTATACTAAGGCATATTGTACCAGCCCTTTCCATTATGACCTGAACAAAAATTATTTTTTTTTAGGTTTCTTTGAAATCTTTTTGGCCAAGAGGAGTTGTCTATGTAATTGGTTTGGAGCTTAGATTTTTGTTTTTGGTTTACATTCCTCTTCTTTCTGGTCAAGATTTTCCAGAAGAAACATCAGTGGTCAAACATTATTTATCCAATAATGTTGCTGGGTAGTGTGGCTGCCTACCCTGAGTCTGTCCTGTCTGTTGGTGAGATCTCTCTGTCAAAGGTACTTAGAGATGAAAGACTTACAGGCAACCTACATGCTTTAGGCAAAATGGGAATGAAGGTGGACAGGTGTTCATTAACCTTACAGTTCTTTAAGCCATATAATAGTCAGAAATCAAAAGCCAAAGACAAGATTACAAACTTGATTTATGTATAACTTATATGCACTGAGTTACTATAATCTTGTAGTAACTCAAATGCACTGTGTATGAGTTATGTATAACTTATATGCACTGTAGCTACTATAATCTTAGTTATAGCCTTGTAGCAATTAACTATACAAAACATAAATATTTTGTTTAAACGAGCTAAGAAATTCAACAACTTTTGTTGTACCATAATGCTTTTTGTGGTCTTCTTAGTAATTTGTCCTAAGGTGGCTAATAAATTTTTTTTAACATATATTTGCATAAATCTCATAACTGGGAGCATTATATCTAGAAGGCTTTTTCACTAAGTATCTTGATATTCTCTGAGTATTTTTTTTTCAATTTTATGAAAAGTAGGAAGTTCCTTATTATGGGATGGATGATCCAGGGGGCAAAGTCCCTCATTTCACCAGCTGTTTAGGCACCTGTGTTTCCATCCTTGATTTTGAGGGTCTGAATCAAATATATCCCTCAAAACCAGTTTTTACAATCTCACATGCCCACTTCCTTCATTTAGACACTGGGCTTAGAGGGAGGATGTTTACATTGATTAGCAGCAGGGCACTGGAAGTGAAAAACAGATTGGTTCCAGTGGCATTCCAAATGAGGAGGATTGTCAGGCTTTGTCAAATCATGTCTAATCTTCAGAATACCATGATTCTGGTTTTCTTGGAAGAAGTAAAACAATGAGAGACAAATAATGAGAGATAAATAACCTTAATAATTTGACCATCAAAGAGAAATTGTGTGCCAGAACAGAAAAAGAAACCTATTTCATTAGGGTGCTAACTAAAAATGTCATGAGGAAAATTTTGACGTGTTTTGTCTTTAGAGGCCAATTGTAACCAGAACTAATTCATGATTCAATCTCTACTCAAATACAAGGGTCAGGGCTAGAATCTAGTAATTGGTGTGTTATAGCTTTCCTTTGAAACATAATATCTCTCTTTCTAGCCCTTCTTTTCTACTAAAGAGAAATGATAGTAAGACTAATTTGTGTGCAAAATAAGTTTTAGGCTTATGATACTTGGCCTGATTATTTGCCTAAAATGTAGCAAGAATTAATTGGCCATATAGGCTCTTTTCCAGTTGATTATGCTGGAACTTTATTTAAGAATAAGTTGTTCTAATCAAGGCCTTTGTGAAATAACTAGTGTCTCCAATTGTGTCCTGTTTCAAAAGAAAACACTGTTACTGAAATTATACAAATAACCATGCTTCCATAAAATAAGTATACTGACAAATATTTTCCAAATTCTGGAGAACCCTGGTAGAGAGAAGAGTAAATTCGGCACACAAAAGTGTGCTTTACAACCAGAGCAGCAGCCTTCCAAACAGAATGTTGTTTATTCACCTAGAACTGCCATCTAGAAACCAAGTGGCTTTTTATCATTCAGGTGAGAGCTATTTGTCAGGTACTGCAGAATCCAGCAATCCCTCACACAGTTGCAAACTCAGTCCCAGAGATAAAAACACCTCCCTGCTCATGAGTATTTCCTCCTTGCATCTCCTGGTAACATGATCCTATGTAAACTATTCTCATTTTATTGTGAGACTCTGGGCACTTCTTTGGGCACTGCTATCCCATTAGTATAAAGTTAGCTTCCATTAGCGTCTCATAACCAAGCAGTCAATGAACCTCAAGTAGAAATTTTCTAGTCTAAAGTCTCAGTAGGTGTCCTTGAGAGGTGCTCACAGGCTTTTGCCACAAGCCCCAGTAAACATTCCACAAAGGGCTATTAAATGACTTTGTCGCTAGCTTCTATTGTATATTCTGTGAGCCTGGGCAATCTTACTGGTTCCCACTTAGCATGGCCAGTTAATATTACTCCAATGGCAAACTTAGGTGCTTTCTGTTTAGGTAGGGAAAATACTTTCTAGTCAGATATAGTATCCTTTTTTATGAAATATTTAGGTAAAGAAGTCACGACTACTTCATATAAAGCCTGTCTAAACTGCATAACTTTCATAATTCTGTCAACCCTTACATTTTTATGATCTGGTCCCAGAAGCTTTTATTCTCTACCCCAAGACCATTTTACCTACACTTGTGAAAAAGTGTTTGGGTTCCCAGCAGGGGGCTGAGCCTAGGGACTCAAGCCCTTTTTTCATTTTTTTATCTTCACTTTCCTCAACATTGCCCTGGGCAATGTCAGCTTTCTCACTGTAACCTATTCCTTTTGAGTTTTCTTAAATTTCTTCATTTTGGAGTAAATGCACAAAACTGGTATGGGGTCTTTATTGTTGGGGGACCAGCTGGGGTTCCCTGTTGTCCATCTAACCTTCAACAGTGTTGTATTAAGACCTTGTTTTAAAACCATGTATTAATTTTATTTATTTCTTAATAGCTATCTAAAGATTTCTACTCTTCTGGGATGAGTCCTTTGACTCCATTTGATGTCCCCCTGCCCCCACCTTTTTGGTGATGGTGTTGTTTTTTACTCTAATGTTTTATTAGTGTGTTTAAGACATATGAGGGAAAGCTGCAACAGCAAATTTGATAAAGCTTCTGAAACTGTTGTTTAATTCTTCAGGAGTGATGTCACCTGGGGTGCTGATGTAGAAGGAGCCCCCTTAATCACAGCATTTACCATAACCTTGGTAATGGGCATATTCAGTTGGTAAATAGTCATCATAAAGCCAGTCCCACATGGCTTGCATATGAAGCATATCAGCTGCTTCATCTGGGGTACACCACTTGGTTTTTATAGGGAGAGTTGGGCAGTCCCCTTCTTAGGGCAAACAGACCTTGCAGTGGCTTTTCTCTGGTCCGCCAGAGCTGGCTGTTATATTAAGAATAACCTTCTGTGTTTCTGGATTGCATATACTCATCAGCAATTGTTTAATAGTGAGCTGTGGTTCCTGTATCAATCCAAACATGTTCTTTTATTCTGTAGCATTTAAAATTAAAGAGACTGACCTTAAATTATTTATTCTTACCATCCATTTTAGTAAAGGTTTCTCAAGAAGCTGATGATACCAACCTACAAAATTGAATAATTTCTTTATATTATACTCTCTGGTTTTAATAGTTACTTGGTTTTGCCCTTCTGTTATAGTAGATAGCTAGTCAGATATGATCAGGGCAGGAGAGGGATCCCTCACACCTGGACCAGGAATGTCAGGCAACCATCAGGTGATGATCAGGAGATTGTCTCTCCAAAATAATAATTGGCCACAGCTAGTGCCAGTGAAAGGCAGCCTCCCAATAGATAGAAACACCTGACATTGGTGATCAGCAACTTCCCAATAAGGTATCAGGAGCTGGGTAACTGGGCTCAAGCATGTACATTAAGAAGAAAATTATGAAGTTTAACTGCTATATGACCTACCAGGGACTTCACCTGGTAAGGAAAGAATGCTTAAAATGCACATCAGTACAGCTCCAGTAAACACACTGTGCATGTGACACCCCTGCCTCCAAGTGCTGGCAGGACAGGGCACATATGGACAGCCCACTGTTGGAAATTAGAGCTTGGAGTTGTGAAAAAAATGAGCACTCAGACAAAGGATTTCTCAGCAAGGCAAATTTACTTCTGCAGAAGTGTGCTTCTTGCATACAGGGCAGTGGCAAGAGCACACTGAACAAAGGAAAGCAAGGGTTCTTATTTCCTAATGCAGTCCCTGTTTCTGTGTCCTCCCCCTGTGGGATGGGGTTGGACTGCACAATCCAAACTGATCCCATTGGCTAGATTTTGCAATTTTTCTGAAAAAAGGAGGGATGTTGGGTACAGGCTTAGAATAAGATAAAGAACTAGGAAGTTAACTGTTCATACCTAATGACTTAAAGCAGGACACTGTGGGTCGTTTACAAGTTTGGCAGGTCAGGCAAGAAAGATTACTTATAGAATAGAACAAAGGACAAGGGAATGAAACTTTTTGAAGAGGAACTGTTTGTTCCTAATACCACCCCAAGGGAAGAATCAGGGCAGAAGGGACCCTGGAAGTATGCCGACATATAAATCACCAAGTCAAAGGTCAAACTATGCATTGGATCTCTCAAGTCACCCACTTGGCCCTCTTCCAAGGGTACTTCACTTCCTTTCACTTCTGCTCTAAAGTATTTTAATAAATGTTGCTCCTGTTCTAAATCTTGCCTGTGTCTCTTTTTATGAGCATATGCCTCCTTGGTCGAATTCCTTCCTCTGAGGAGGCAAGAATTAAGGTTGCTGTAGACCTGTATGGATCCACTGTTGGTACCATTTCCCCCATATTGACCGCCTTCTTGGTAACCACAAGTGTCAGAGGTACTTTCTATTGACCTGGCTTAATTTTTCCTTTTGAGGAATTATTTAGCTGCATAGCTTTGAGGCTAGTGATCTGAGCTCAGACAGCACCACATTTGACTTTGGTCCTGCCTTAATGCCCAACAAAAAATTCTTTCACATTTCTTTTAGGTATTATAGATAAGTATAACCAAGGGATTGAATGTTTGCTTTTTCATTATTAGTTTGCATTTCCTTATGCATCCTGTGAACCAACTCTTCAGAAGTGTAATCAGTCTCTCAATTCCCCTGGATCTTTTATCTTTAATAACTGAATGAAGCCCAGCTGCAGCTCCATACTATAGGTAACAATGTGGTCACCCAGAAATCAAAGTTTCTTTATTTCTACCCTTTTATTTATATCTTTTTGTTCATTTAGTTTTATCTATATCATTTTTTCTTTATTTTAAAGCAAACTTTAAATAGCCTCTAAACTGGAGAAAAATTACATTTTCTTTAGCAAAAACAACATTCTCATGTTTTTCACAAACTTCAAGGAAAAATCTTACTACCCTACTATTTTAACTCTTAGTAACTCAATTCACAGTGAAAAAAAACTAGATTTACTTAATTTAACATAACATTACTAGATTCTATTAGTCTGATAACTGCTTACTTTAAGCCAATTAATTAAAGCTTCTTCATATAAATTGGTAGTGAAATATTTCCACATGATATTTTCATGTGGAAATTATCATTATAATGAAATATCATTTCCACATACAAACATATAGAAATGACAGGCCCATAGACAGAGGTAGATCTTATAGATTTAAGATTTTCCATTTGCCTGTTTTCAAAACTTTTTACCCCTATGTTAGACTATGAATCTCATGATTATCTGTTCTATGTTCTAAACAATTGTTGACTAGATAACTCTAAATTTGCATCTCCAAAGACACGACTTGGGTAAAACAATGTAAAAAATACATATCTCAAAGGCACAGACTTAGAGCTAAGCAAAGGCAAAGTCTGTCTTATAAACTTTAAGCCACTGCCTTCCCCATGGTTAAAGTTCCTAACCTTTACTCTCTTACTTTCCATTAGGCACACTCCCTTGCATTGCTAGCTTATCTAATTATGTTTGCTTAGAGAAGTTCCAGAGACTGAATCTTTAGACAATCCAAATGCCTATGGAATTCTCCCCCACCAGGAGATAACTTCAAGGCTGCTGTTAATTTACCACACAGTAAAGCCGGAGATGGTGCCAGCCCATTCATCAGATGGGGCAATAACTCAAGCCATCAGAACAAGTCACAGAGCTGCACTGCTTTGCTCCACTGTGTGCCCTCCACATCATACTTCCCCTTCTTAAATCCATGGATTTTGCCTGAGAAATCTGAAGGCTTTTTATTAAAGTAGGTACCTGAACCACTTCCCCACTGCAAGCTTTGGAAAATAAAATCACTTTTCTTCTAGTTCACCCCATCTTTATCCTTGTTATTTCATTTTGCAAGCAGTAAGTAGCTGAACCTGCATTTAGTTATGCTTGTAGTGAAGAAACATCTTTATAATTAAAAATGCAAAGATTTGTTTTTGCTGTTCTGCTTCAGTATTTCTGGAAAAATCAAGTGTCTATGCTGTATGAAAGCCAGAGCAAAATCAGAAGGTATATAATTTAATAATTTTTAATAGAATCTCAAATTTTTATAGGTTGGATTATCTTTAAGATGTAAAAATGATCATACTCATAAAGCCTTTTATTTGAGTAGCTCTTAATTTCATTTTTTTCTTTATGGCTACCTTATAGGGTGGTTGGCATCATTGCTATTTCAAGTGAGAGGGGACTATGACTCAGAATTTAGAGACATAAAAATTATTTGAGTTTTCCAATATAAGGATATTTACTTTATACAAATATATAAAAATGAATTTATATGAAAACATATCAATTTTCCCCAAAGTACATCCAAATTTACAGTGCCATTAAGTTAAGAGAAATCCCAGTGTTAGCTCCATGATCTGCAAAGCATGAATTCTGCAGTGAAGCATGACAAAAAAACTCATAATTTGTCTTCTATCCAAAAATATACAGGTAGTTCTGTTCATTCTCTTCCCAGTCCCAATTCCCAATCCCAGGCAATATCTCAGAAATGTTAGAAATAAACTTTTGGTGCTGCAAAAGAAATAGCACTTAAATATAATTTTTCTCAGCCAGGTAATTTACATCTATAGAAGGGTGTGTCTCACGGATGGTGCAGTGGTGAGAGCACACCTGAACAAGAAAGGGGAAGGCGTTCTTATCCCTGATGCATGTAGCCTCTACTGCTGTATCATTCCCCTATTGGATAGGGTTGTACCACACAGTCTCAGCTGATTCCAATTGGCTATTTTAAAGAAATCAGGGGTACAAGCCAGAGTGATGGGGTGAGTAGTTTTGGCAGGAAAGACAGTTATAGAACAGGTGACTAAAGGTGACTCAGATCAAAGCAGGTGACTAGGAGTAACTCAAGATGGAGCAGGTGACCAGGGGAACAGATGTAAACTACTGATTAGGGCTGGCAGGAGGTTGTTTACGGAAACTATAGGCAAAGAGATGAAGAGAACGAGGAAGTTAAACTTTAAAATGGAGAACAAAGAACACAGAAAATGAACATACTGGCATATTGATTCTTTGAAGAGGAACTTGGAACTCACTGCATTCAAGAACTCCCTCCTCTTGAATTTACAGTTCTTTCTCTTCAAACTTCCTTAACATGTCTTGGCTTAGTTTTTCTGCTTGATATTCTAAAAGAAGAAGCTTCTCTGAATAAGATGGAGGAGAGTTAAGGGAGGTTTCAGTAAGTGCCACTTCTATGAGTCTTTGCACCAGCCCACAGATGCATGGTATGACACAACCCCCAACAGGAACAAGTACACCTACTATGGCTGCAAAAGAAGTAAGAGCTGAGGCTATTATTCCTTTTCATTTATTGAACCATTTTTTCTAGTCACCCTGTGAAATGGTCATTTACCCCTGAGTTTTTGGCTAACTCATTGGACAGAGCAGTTAGACCTTGCAATGCCTTTGTTTTCCTTGCATCAGGGGTGGTGTTATTTGGGTTGATGGTTCAACATTGAGATTTAATCTTGATGCAAACTCTTCCTCCTTCTACTAATGTCATGTATAAGGCTATTCTATTTTCCCAAGCCATCTGGCTAGTAGCTCCTAACTGCTCAGCTATTTCTTTAACAACATCTCTAGTAGTTAATAAACCATTGTTGATTGTAATAAATGTAACATATCCAATCTACGTTTTTATTAACTGTCACCCACCAAAATATTGACTCAAATCCTGCAGCTATTTGATCTCGGGCTTTAAATTTATCTGGTACTTCTCATAGGATTCCAATTGCATCTAAATAAACATGAGAGTCAAAAGACCCATAAGGGGCTTCCCTTGTTTTATGATGTTGTACTTTTCCTCTCTTAAGTTGATAAATTGCCAGGGTGAAAGAGACAGCAAATTGGACTAGAGCACAAGTGCCGCTCCAGTTACTTGGCAAAGTGTCCAGTAAAGGTTTGTTACAATACTACCCACCATACATCTGCTCAGGGATGAACAAGGGATGACTGATTGGTAAGCTCTTTAAAAGTCTTAAGCTCACTGCATCCTTTCAGGTCTCCAAGGAATGCAAAGTTTCCTCCATGTGGTGAGAGACACGAAGTGAACTTAGTGTTGGGAGATGGAAGCTAGATGGTACTCAGGGGTTGACCCTCAGGATGTCGAACTTTGGAATATAGCAGAGAGAGAACTTGGCATTACTTGTTACCCCAGGTTGTGGAATACTGGAAAAGAGCTACCATATAGTCCATGCCTGCTCAACTAGGGGACCATCCTTGTGGAAAGGGGACAATCTGGACCTCTGGCCTATCATGTGCCCAAGCATAACAATTGCTTTTGTTTAATGTGCAGATGGAATATTTGATCCATTCCAACCAGACATTTGCATCTTGATATCCTGTCTCTATTGCTAAAGTTTGTTTTAAAACATTTACTTCTCCAATGTCTACTTTGGTCCTATCATTGGGCATAGAAGGGATAACAGTTTGATTAGAAGTAGGTTTAAAAGAAGAAGAGGGGAATGGGGCAAAGAGGGTGAGGGATTAACAAAATGCATGTTAAAAGACCCTATGAGATCTGTGCCAACCAAGTTGGCTCCAATGCCATAGAAGCACTTAAAATGGTGTCAGGATCGGTAGAGGTAAGAACAGATAGCTTCACTGGATTGCATTGGTACTGTTGACAATTAGAAGGAACACTTTCTCTGGTGACACGGAAGTATCATTTCAGAGAGATGTAGCTCTTTGAAGAAGTCCACCCTTGTTCCTCAATAGTTCATAGGACATCGTCCCAGAAGGGACAGTGCCATCCTGAAAACTCATCCTCATTTAGTTCCCAAGATTTGAGAAATGGAGGGACTTGATTTCTATAAGGCAAGTGTTGCAGAGGTCAGATGTTACTTTGGAAGGGTAGAGGCATATTTCTAAGCAGGTGAGTTGCCTTTGGTCTTGGAGATCCCTGCAAGGTATGGTGAGACAGGCATCAGATGTAATTGTCTAAGGAAAAGGTGACCTGGTTACATTAGTAATGAGGTGGTCAGCAGTAGAACAAGGAAAGAAGAATAATAATAAAATAAATTAAGGAGGGTCAAACTTTTCTTAGCTTTAGTTTGGTGTGGTTTCCTCTGGGAATATGGCTCATGACTCCAGAGGTGGCACTGCTTGCTTGACTTGGGTGTAATGGGTCTGTCCTCTCTGCGTCCGGACTGTGATTTCAGTAGTTAGGAGCACTAGGTAAGGTCCTTCCCAGACCAGCTCAAGCTTTTCCTCAGCTTTTGATGAGGATGTGATCCCCAGGCTGATGTTGATGTACTGGGAACTTCGGGGGTGGTGCCTGTGCTAAAATGTTTTTAGTTCTGAGCGAAGAGAAAGTGGAAGACAAATCAAGTATATAATTCCTGAGAAACTGATCTTTTGTTTTGAACTTGGGACTGTCAGCATTGGAGTGTAAATAGGGCAATCTCTACAATATTTCATAAGGGGATAAACTAACATCTCTTTGAGGATCAGTTCGCATTCTCAACAGGGCAATTGAAAGGCATCTTGTTGTCTGTGGCAACTGAGTCTCTAAGACAAATTTGGTTAAGTGGTTTTTAAGAATTTGCTTCATTCTTTCCACTCTTCCTGATAAACGTGGGTGTCAGGGAGTATGATTTCCCCATGTTATATCCAGTACCTGTGAGGGAATGTGTTCTCTTTCCGGGTCCACAAGGGGGTCGTCAACTTAAGGGCGAGAACTTCCCAGCACCATGCCCTGCTCCCATGCCTCTCCATCCGGGAGATTTAACGGTTTCTGTTTTAATTTTCATGGGCACAGGAAAGAATCAAAAGTCAATCACTCCAGCAGAAGTTTAAAGGAATTCCTCTCATTGGTCAGAGGACTTTGAGAGGGAGAGAATTCCTCCCAGGTTAAAAGTCCCCTTCTTCCACACCCCTTTGGATTCCGTACTTGGGTCCCCTCCCATACTCTTCATGGAAGCCTTTTTCTCTCAACTTTTTCTCTCTCCTTTTTCTCTTTGCCAAAATAAATCACTTTCTGCGAAAACATTTTGGGGCCAGGTATTTACTTTATGAATGTACCATGCCTGGCGTGGTCCCCTCTCCCATTCTTGGGTGAGTGAGAGCTCAAAAGCCTGGAAAAAACGTCCTCTCAGGGGAGCTAAGCATTCCCCTATACTCCCAAACCCGGCAACACCTGGGCTAATTTTTTTTAATGACATGTGCAGTGAAATGCACATTTTATTAAAACATCATGAAAATTTCATGAAATGTCCCATTATCTTAATAAATGTTTTCTATTAATCCAAACCTGGGTATAATATTTTCAACTAATACCTTGACTAAATTATTAGCAGTTGCACTTGAAAGGGAATTGTTCTTACCAATTAGTAAGGTGATCTACTATTATTAATAAATACTTTAGATGACCAGTTGGAGGTATCTCTGTATAATTAATTTGGATACTTTGGAATGGCCTTAAGCCTGGACTGCTTCCCCCAAGGGGTAATCTTTTTATAATTTGTTTATTAGTTTTTTTACATACCAAGCAACTGTCTGTAACCAGTTTGGCCAGGGTATAAATTTCTATGCATCCATAAACTCTGAGGACTGCATCACACATGGCTTGGGGCCCCCAATGGGTCCCTTGATACAGATGAGAGAGGAATTTTCTCAGGAGGGGTTTGGATAACATTTTTCTTTGGTCTCATAATACCCATTTTTTTCAGAATTTTCTTTAGCATCTATTTTTATTAGTTTTTCTTTTTTTAGTGGAACAGAAAATGAGGATCACAGTAGTAGAAGGAGGAAGGTAGGGAGTTAAGTGAAAAATTGGTGTTTTAGAAGAAACAGCAGCCTGTTTGGCTACCCGGTCCACTAGGTTATTTTCTCAATTTTTAAAAGAAAGGCTTTCCTAGTGTCCAGGGACATGGACAACAGCTATTTCTTCTGGCAAGTGAAGTTATTCAATACTTGGGTGATGAGTTCATTATGAACAAGGTCTTGATCTTTATTATTGATGAGACCTCGTTCAGTCCAAATTTTTCTACATGTATGAGCCACTCAAAAGGTATACTTAGAATCAGTATTAAGTAAGTGTCCTCCAGTCCCATTAGTTTTGGATCCCCTGTTAGGAAACCTGCTGGGTTAAGCAGTATCAGTGGTAATTGTTAAATTATCTTTTTCTAACAGAATAGCCTGATACTTTAAGATTCTTGAGTCAGTAAGCTACCTTTCTGCCTTCTGACTTAGGATAGCTCTGACTTGGTGAGGTGTGCTCACAATGAGGTTTCTTCCAAAAGTTATTTTCCTACTTTCCTCTGTTAGCAAAGCAGTTGCCACTACAGACTGAATGTGTTTGGGCCATCTGTGGGTTACTGGGTTAAGGATTCTTGATAGGAAGGCTACGGTTTGCCAGTGGCCTCCATGCTTTTGGGTAAATATTTCTAAGGCTACACCCTTGTTTATACTGACAAAAAGATGGAATTGCTGTTTTAAGGAGGGTAATGCTAGGAGAGGGGCAGTTACTAATAGATGTTTTAACCTTTCCACCTGTTGGATTTCAGGTAATTGCCAAATTAAGGGGCTTGGACCATCTTGTCAGGGGTTTGGACTGTGAACTTTTTTTGGTTTTGGGGCATGAGAATCTATCCATAGACGACAGTATCTAACTAACCCTAAAATTTTCTAAGATCTTGTTTAGTCTCTGGCAGGGGCAAGGCTATGATACCTTCAATTCATTCAAGGTCAATTTTCCATTTACCTTTGCTAATTAAATGACTTGTTCTAATATTTGACTAAATAAATTTGGAGTCTCTATAAACCCTGCGGGTAGGACTGTCCATGGGTATTGCTGTTTTCAACTGGAGTGAGAGTTTTCTCACTCAAAGGCAAATAGGTCCTTTGCTGACAGACAAGCCCAGAAGGCATCTTTTAAATCTATTACTGTAAACCACTGGTAGCTGTCTGGATCCTACTAATAATAGTATAAGGATTGGGAACAACAGGGTGTATAGTCTGGACTATTTGATTAATAGCTCTAAGGTCTTGAACTAACCAGTATGACCCGTCTGGCTACTTTACAGGCAGTATTGGAGTGTTATAGGGAGACATACAGGGTTTAAGAAGCCCATCAAAAAAAAGACCTTCAATTATAGGTTTTAAATTTACCCTGGTTTCTAAAGGAATAGGGTATTGCTTTCTCTTTACTACTTTCCTAGGGGTTTTCAATTTAACACGAATCAGAGGAATCTGTAACTCGGGATGAATGTTTTCTTTATCTGTGGTGGTGAGCAAGTTTAGGGAAGGGAGGAATTTTCTATGATTGATTTTGGAGGCCTAAGCCTAATTTTAGCATTATTTTCCTAATAGATTTGTTCCTGTTTAACAGAAATTTAAACTAGCTGATCAATTTTTATATTTCATTTCTGTCTCCATTAAGATTTTTTTCTACCTTTGAGTCTCCTGGCTTTATATACACTTTATATTGACCAGAGAATGGGAGTCTAGATTCTTTATAGGTTCTGGCCCCCTAAGGACTTTGTTGTATGGTGGACAGCAGAATTTTTGCCTTCTGCTTTTGTTTTTTTCATCTCTTTTAGCATATACATTTTGGCTTCTGTTAGAAGTTCTTTTATAGGTCTACCTTTCTGGTTATCTGTCTTTTGTAATTTGTTGTTAATATCTGGCCAAATGTTAGTTACAAAATGAAGCTTTAACATCCCTCATTTGAGGAGGGTCTTCTAGTTCTACACCTACATATTTCCTCATTTGCTCTTTGAGTCTTTCTAGAAATTTTATAGGTCTTTTCTTTACCATTCTAATATTTTAACATTAGGCCTAGGGAACTATTAGAGGAAAATTGTTGCTAGCTTTATTCTTTTTATTTCTTACCTTACTTGGGGTATTTCCCATCTGGATGGTTTTGGGGTGAAGCTCAATTTCCCTTACTGGAAATTTCTCATCTTCCCTACTACTGGAGGTTTGTGTGAGGCCTAATCCCTGGTCATGGAGATTTCTTGACACTTTTTAAGCTCGAAGAGACTCCAACCAAGGGATACTTCACTACCTCCATAGCTTTCCTTGTCTTGGTGTGTCCCAACCAAGGAATACCCTTGAATCGCCAACCTTGAATACCCAACCAAGGAATCGCCCTCATGGCTTTTCTTACCTTGGTCCCAACCAAAGAATATTTACCACCCCTGCAGCTTTTCTTATCTTGGTCCTGACCACCAAGTAAGTATTTTTTCAATTTTGTGAGGTTTCTTACCTTTGTCTGTGCAAAGTTACCTGGTCAGCATGGTATGTGATGATTTTTTTTTCCCAAGTTGTTGGTCTGTTTCTTCCTGTGTTGCTGAAAGTCTGCGTTTATTCATCACACCAGGTGGGACTCAATTCCTTACCCCTGAGGCCACTGCCGGGAGGCAATGGGGTGTGCCTTCTCATGGGAGAGATATAGACCCTCCCCAGAAAAGAATGGAAATCCCAGATGGGCCCCTAAATTGTTGGAAATAAACTTTCAGTGCCACAAAAGAAATAGCACTCAAATATACATTTTCTCAGCAAGTCAATTTACTTCTATAGAAAGATGGATCTCACAGATGGAGCAATGGCAAGAGCACACCTGAACAAGGGAGAGAAAGGGGTTCTTGTCCCTGATGCAGGCAGCCCCGACTGTGGTGTCATTCTCCTGTTGGCTAGGGTTGGACCACACAGTCTAAGCGGATTTCAACAGGCTATTTTAAAGAGAGCAGGGCTATGAGCCAGAGTGTTAGGGTGAGTAGTTTTGGCGGGAAAGGCGGTTACAGAACAGGTGATTAAAGGTAACTCAGGCCAGAGCAGCAGGTAACCAGGGGTGACTCAGGATAGAACAGGTGATCGGGGTGACTCAGGATGGAGCAGGTGACCAGGGGAACAGATATGAACTACTGATTAGGGCTGGTGGGAAGGTTGTTTACTGAAACTAGAGGCAAAGAGATGAAGAGAACTAGGAAGTTAAACTTTAAAATGGAGAACAAAGAACATGGAAACCGAACATACTGGCATATTGATTCTTTGAAGGGGAACTTGGAACTCACTGTATTCAAAAGAACCATTTATTGGTATGTATTTTCTGGAAATACACTACTACTATTACATTAATTTTACATTTTGATAGTGTGTGGGACATAGTCTTATGGTTCCATAAAATTTTCCTAAAAATCCCTGATGTGAGGCTGATTGATTAATAGGAAAAAAGGCATACAATAATTTTTTAACATATAAAATGGAAATCTTCAGAGTAAAAACCCCACTTCCCAATGAGTTACAAAAATTTATATACCATTTTGAAATTACAGGGAAAAAAATGAGGGCTCTGATTCTGGTAAAACATTTTATGGAAAAGAGCTTAGCAAGCAAATGTGGCCTTGTTATGTAGATGAAGCCTACCTCAGAAAGACTAAATAATACATGTTTTTTGTAGACTTTTAAAAATGTCTGACATTTAATCTCTTCTGGATCTTTGTAAAGGCATAGAAAGTGGAAGGGGCCTGGCTGCATTCATGGAGATTCTCTACAGATGCGAATTTTCCCCACTTAACACAGCTTTTGCAGAACCACTTCTGTCAGGAAACAGCTAAGTGGTAGCTATTTCAAAATAGATCAAAGAAATATATTTTGGGGTAAAATATTTTAATTTCCTTCAATAGCTAATTAGTCTTTCATAATATTATGGAAAAGTATATAGTAGCGTGTGTGTGAATGGTAAAATGGATTTGTAGGATTCCACTACGATTGGATATAGTGAATAAAATGAATTGATTAGACTAGAAGTTCTTTCAGCCCCTTTCCAGTTATAACCATTATGATTTTTTACTTTTGTAGTTTTTCAAAACGTATTTAAACTAAGATATTAGGCAATTAAAAGTTTATTGGAATATAATATCAAAGTTAATAGCTACTTTAACTAAAGAACATATAGTATGTACTAAATAGAGAACGATGACAGAAATAGCACTGGTAGTTCCACGGATGAGAATAAGATGATAAAACACTATTATTCCTGCTAAAACTAGTTATTATTTCCTCAATTACCAGTTTAAAAATATACCCCCAACCATTTTACTAACAATTTTAGTAAATGATATTAAAGCCTATTCAACTTTCCCGGAACAACTAATGAGAAGCTTGTTCCAAGAAAACAATAAAAACATATTTTTCTATGGTGACTATTAATGTAAAACTTCAGTTAATTTAGCTGCACAGTTTTTATGGTGAGAATGAAACCACCTTTGGAGAAATTATAACTGAGAAAAATATTATAGTGAAAGACATAAGACCTAATCAACTCCATCTTGCTTCTAACCTTTAAGCTGTCTTTGTTCATTCCAGGTCGAAGGTCAAACTACCCTTGGGAAAGAATTTAGTTTATGGTTTGACTCTAAAACAAAATTGATAATATCCCTTTTCTGAAAAGTCCCCCTTCTTGCCTGGGGACTAGTCTGCCTTTGTAGGACTAACAAATTAGCTACAGGATTAAAAAGTACGGTTTAGGTATTACGCAACCTCTGGCTGCAAGAGTCTGAACCTACCCGAATTGTTTCCAGGGATAACATCATTATTATAAAATCTAACATTAATGCTTGAGATATTTTGCAGACCCTGCACTCAGTGGACTAGCTGATACCACCCAGCCTGGTAATCTGGGTCAACCAGTTCTGTGATCCTACCCAGGAAAAGAAGATAGCAGTGATTTCATCTCCAATCTGACTAATGAGCACTCTCCACTTCCTGAACCCCATCTGACAAATTATCTTTAAAACTTCCCATCTTTGAATGCTTGGGAAGACTGATTTGAGTAAAATAAAACTCTGGTCTCCTTCACAGCCAGCTTTACGTGAATTTCTCTTTACCATAGCAATTCCGTTGTCTTGATAAATGAGCTCTGTGTAGGCAGCGGGCAAGGTGAACCCATTGGACAGTTAACAAGAATGATGCTTAATTTCTCTAAAAATGTTTTCTACTCTTTTTCATATTTTAACCTTCTCATTCTATGTGTGATTTCTTTTCTTGTATTTTTTGTTTCATTTTTAAGTTGACTTTTACTCTGAAGAAAATGTAGTGAAATTATATTCAATCTGGCTCGTCTATCTTCAAGATTATATAAAATATACTGCTCGTTAAGGTTGTTGAGAAGTCACATTTTCAGGCTATTTTGCAAAATGATGTAGAGAACAACTTATCCAAATATATACAAACATATTTGGTTAGAAATTTACTCAGGCAAGATTTTAAGATTTTGTTGGATTTCCTTTAAAATTATGAAATATTTGAGGGAATGTAGTCCTTTACTCTTCTCAAGGATCTGAATCCCAGGGAAGTAAATTGGATTACCAGAGACAACAGATGGGTAAATAGCAAATCTGCAATTAGATCAGTTTCATACATAGCCCATATTCTAGGTCCATTTTTGGTACAGTATAAAACATATATTCAAGTTCAGCACCTACTATTTATCATTTAATGAGAACAATAGAGACAAAATTACTGGTACAGAATAAGATATTCGATTCATTTCAGTGACTTTAACTATATTGTATCTAAAATTCTTCTAAAGAGGTCTATAAACTATCTTTAAAATGGCACAATTACAAATTATTTTGTAATCTACATTCATTTTGTACAGAGGGCTTGAATAATCCATGTATGAATTATCTGAAAGTATTCTACTATGTAAAATAAACATATTACATGGTTTAATGTCAATTAAAAATATGTTATAAAATATTAATATTTTCCTAGATTGAGTTTTGCTCTAGCTGTGGAGAATAAAAGAAGAGGAATTTGGCCAACCACAGTTGCTCATGCCTGTAATCCCAGCACTTTGGGAAGCCAAAGTAGGCAGATTTCTTGAGCCCAGGTGTTTGAGACCAACCTGGTCAACAGAGTCAGACCCCATCTCTACAAAAAATAAAATAAATTAGCCTGGCATGGTGGCTCACCAGTGATCCCAGCTACTTGTTACCGTGGAAGGTATTCAAGTAACTGGTGGTGAATTTGTACGGGTCTGCGGCAATCTCAATTCTTGCCTCCTCAGAAAAAAGAATTATACTGAGGGACGTAAGGCACAAAAAGAGACAGAGACAAGTTTTAGAGTAGGAGGGGAAGTTTATTTAAAAAGGCTTTAAGAACAGGAAAAAAGGAAAGTATGCTCGTAAGAGACCCAAGCGAGCAATGAGGTCAAGTTCCCTGTTTAACCTTGATTCTAAAACTTTATAGGCTGGCCCCTTCCCTGTGATTCTTCCCTTAGAGCGAGCTGCCTTCATGTGCACTGCCCTTCTTACCCCTAGGAGGTGAGCATGCTCAGTGTGTTTAGGAAGTCCTATGCATGCCCATTTGAGGCTTTTTTCCCTTCTCCGGTCGTGATCCCCTGGAAGGTCATACTCCCTCATTTTGTCTCTTAATGCACCTGCCCATGAAGTTGCTTCTCCCTGGTATCTACGTCCACCAATTAACACAGGTGTAACAGGTATGGACGATCAGGAATTGGCCTTTCACTGGCAGCGGCTGCCGATTTATCACTTTTAGAGACACAATGTAGTAATTGCTGAACCACCACCCGTCGTTTCTAGTGGGTGGGGGAGAGCCCTCTCCTGCCTTCCCCATGCCTGTCTAACATCCTCAGCAGGCTGAGGCAGGATAATTGCTTGAGCCTGGGAAGTCAAAGCTGCAGTGAAAATGTATCTCCATAAAATGTATTTATAAAGAAAAACGGATCAACATTAAAGACTTCCCACTGGCATTCATACAATCAATTTTACATAAATGCACATTTGAGTAATTTTTCTTATACAGTAATTCATGGCTTTGTTTCAAATATATAATAATGTAATAATTTCTACTAATATAAAGATTAGGGCACCAAATATTTTAAGACTTCTGCTGAAATGTATTATTAGTCCTGTTTTTGTTGTTGTTGTTTTAAAAGACATTTAAAAATGGCCTCTATTGGTGCTCTGGATAAGGTCTAATAGTTTCAAAAATATTAGTACTTGGATATATAGTTAGAAAATTAAGAGTAGGGAAAGAGAGAAAATGAATTATAACATTTTTACTACAATTGCTCCCTTCAAATTAAAGCTAGTAAAGCTTGCCTTTCCCAAATAATAAATATTCTGTTTGTGGGTCTGTGCATGTGCATATGGCCACATGTCTTTCTATGTGTAAATGCTAGTTTTACTTATAAAAATAGCATCATAAATAGTATCAAAGTCCTCAATTTTTAAATTTAACATAAAATAGGTAAATGAATTTCTAGGTTAGTATGTATAAGCTTTACCACAAAATAGTTATTGGTTAAATGTATCACTCTACAAATCCACTAATGAATACATGTACAATGATCAATTTAATCACTAAAGATATCCATATAAGTTGTTCTTATTTTGGAGCCACTACTTGCAATGCAGTGAGATAAAAGAAACTGAGTGGCCGGGCGCAGTGGCTCATGCCTGCAATCCCAGCACTTTGGGAGGCCGAGGCGGGTGGATCACGAGGTCAAGAGATCGAGACCATCCTGGTCAACATGGTGAAACCCCGTCTCTACTAAAAAAAGTACAAAAAATTAGCTGGGCACGGTGGCGCGTGCCTGTAATCCCAGCTACTCAGGAGGCTGAGGCAGTAGAATTGCCTGAACCCAGGAGGTGGAGGTTGCGGTGAGCCAAGATCGCGCCATTGCACTCCAGCCTGGGTAACAAGAGCGAAACTCCGTCTCAAAAAAAAAAAAAAAAAAAGAAACTGAATTACCAGCCATCACTGGAGATTTCCAATTAACGTTTGGCACGTGGAAAATTGTCCTCTATTACAGTATTGCTCAAGTCCACTGGAACTTCAAACAATATATCCTTATTGGTCATAGCAATACATAAATCCAATTCAAATAAGGTCTTCTGCAGGGTATTTTGCTACAGTGGGGATGGCAGTTGTTAAAACCTGTTAACACAATCTGAAAGCCAAGATAAAATCAAATGTCTTATGCCAGTTTTAGTGAAATTCAAATGTTTTACCCATTGCAGAATTTGAAGAGAAAAGTAATGTAAAATAGATTTCTTTTTCTTTCTTTTTTTATTTTTTTGAGATATAGTCTCACTCTGTTGCCCAGGCAAGAGTGCAGTGGCACGATCTGAGCTCACTGCAACCTCCGTCTCTCAGGTTCAAACAATCCTCCTGCCTCAGCCGCTCTAGTAGCTGGGATTACAGGCATGCATTACCGTGCCTGGCTAATTTTTGTATTTTAGATAGAGACAGGATTTTGCTATGTTGGCCAGGTTGGTATCGAACGGACCTCACATGATCCACCTGCCTTGGCCTCCCAAAGTGCTGGGATTACAGGCAAGAGCCACTGTGCCCAGCCTAGATTGCTTAATTAAAGTAAAGCTCAGTAGTAAAAATCCTTTTTTGTTAACAAAATACAAACCTTTTTTTGAAAGTGTGCCAAGCAAATAGCCAAGAGTGAAACAAATTTTAATCCTACCCTGCCATAGCAAAGAGGATCAGGCTGTGGTATTTTTAGAGTTAATTTCAAGATAAATTAGTTACAGAGGCTGTTTTGTTTTCGTTTTTTGTTTGTTTGTTTGTTTTTTGGTCATTTAGAAATCAACATTACATGGAGAAGCAGAGTTCATATTCATGTTTGGACTTCTGTAACTTCGTTTTAACCATTCAATTTACATTTAACACCAAGTCTCTTATTATTTAGGTAAGATGTAATCACTCAACAATCTGGAATCTATATAATTGTACATTACTATCGTAAAAATAAAGAGTTATTTTTAACTTCAAATGCCTGAAATAGGGTTAAATAAAAGCATCTTGAAAGGCAGAACATAATAAATGACAACATAGTAGCTTGAAAGAAATAGAAATGGCTTAGTTCAGAAGTGTTTTTATTTTTGTTTTTCTTTTATACTCTTGTATTTCATGGCATAGTGAATACAAAGAATGCAATGAAAGATACATCAACATTGATTCAGAAGAAACGAAAACAAAGCACTTAATCACAATAATATAACACAATTCTACATCATGGAAAATTTGAAGCTGGAAACTTGGCAGAAACATCAGGTAATGGAACCATTTTCACATACATTTCCCAGTGAACTTTAAAATGCTGTTAGATATTTACAAATATTCTTAAGTATATACATACAATAAAAGTGTTAATCATTTTTCTTAGCCCTTTTCATTAACCTTTCCCCTACAGAGAGTACTGACTTGACCCATCTAATTTCTTTGCCTCCACAGTCACTTAAGAAGCATTCTTCCATTTCTTGGCTCGTGATTTGGACTGTTTTGATGTGTAGGCTGTAGGATAAGAGGTTAATTTGAGAGATAAAGATGGCATTAAGGTTAGAACTTGGATAGAATTGATTCTGAGAATATTTTATAAAGTTACAGAACAAGATGTATGAAAAAGTAGAGGGTGGAACCAATATTATGGCAGACTATGTATATTGCCTTTTCACCACCTAAACAATAAAAAAAAGTATTCATTTTTTTCTCTAAATTGCTTTTTGGTGGTAAATGGGATGTGCTTTTAACCAAGAACCACTTTGACACAGAAAAAGAAATGTGATGTTTTATTTTCAATAGGAAATATATACAGTATGTCACATGTATTTGTGTATTCTTTTGAAATCAGTTTATCTTTGTATCCATATTTCCATCCTTATACATATCAATATTTTATATCTCTAACACAGTTTAAACGTGGTTAAAGTTTATAGCACATATATATATAGCTTGTTGGGTTGCAAATACAAAATAACATATATAGCTTGTTGGGTTGCAAATATAAAATAATTATTTTTGGGTTTGTAAGATGACTATAAAAATGTAATGCATGTTTATAAAATGTTCACCATAAATTAGGTCCTCTACTTACATTCCTTTTACTTTTTACAATAACTAATAATATGGCCTTCATTTACCTGTCTCACACATAGTAATTGACTCACTATTTGTATTCCTGTGTGAAGTATATATATATATATATATCTCTTAAATCCTAAATAAAATGTTTCATTGAGAGAAGATAATGAATTAAATAGATTTTTATCATAGGCAACATCTAAGCTAGCAAAATTAGGATGAGTAATTGATTAAACTGTTTGATTCCTTAAGAAAAAGTATGCATGCAAGTACACTACCTCATAATCCAGAGTTTTTTACATTCATATCCAATAAAACTTTGAATCTTATTTATAAGGAGATAGATTAGAAACCTTTAATATATTATAGGTATGCTTTAAAAATCAATTCTGTCTCCTTTACTTTTTCTCCAAAACAAACTTTGATTTGCAAAACTTAGTAATAAGTAATCACCATTTATTTGGTGCTATGAAAAATAACTAAAATATGATGTTTTTGACCTTTTAAAATATCAAATCATTTATTCTAACCTTTCAGAAATCAAATTTGTCACACTGTATTTGAAAAATAACATAGAACTATAATTTCAGTTACATTTATTGTATACTCTGAATTTCACTTCAAGAGAAAATTATCTAATGTGGGAGTAAACACTGCCTACTACTGCCCTAAATTTAACCTCTTTTGATATATTCATGAATCTGTTAATTATTATTCATCAAAAGTACTGCATAATTAGAGATTAGAAAAATAGGGGCAGAGAACCCACAATAGTAGCAATAGAAACAACAGCAGGAAGATCACCAGCTGTTACTACCCCTGCTATAATTAATATTTGTGATTCTGAAAATAACAGAGAAGGTTACCAAAAAGCACAGAGATGTAACTGTGGTGAATTTATTTTTCAAGAGTGGATTTTTCATCTTTAGAAAAAATAGATTTTGTTTAGATTAAAAGAAGAAAAATATAAGTAAAGAATGGATAAAATACAGATGCAGTTAAAATAAGGCTTTATGGTGAACCAATTCCATTGTCACTTAGATATCTTTACTAGGTTTGTTTGCCTGTCTTACTGTAGGAACAAGTCATAACATGAACCAACAAATATCCTATTTTAATAATTATAATGAGAAAACGTCTTATTTACCCTATTTCACATACATTGGTGTGCTATGTGTGGATCAGCTTGATCTTTCCCGTGCTTTTTTAAAGTATTTCTTGCAGTGGGTCTAGTCTTCCCTTTAGAGTTAGTTTAGTCCCTGGAACATGATAGAGCCCTTTGGAAACATCTACTAAGCACCCCAAATAAGCCACAATGTTTCCCTACTCTGGGTAGTAAATCAAAATGATTCACAGTCTCGTAGGTGCTCAGGGGATTTTCCAGCTGAGAGCTTCCCAGACATTGTCTTTTTCATTGTAGTTGTGCTTTGCTTGGCCTCCTAAAGTGAAACTTAATGAGTGTAGAGATTGATATTCAGACAAAGACACTGGAGGTTTTTAAGTAGATTCAAGTTACTTCCCTGCATTGATCTCTCTCTTCAGTACTCTGCTCCAACAGTTCTAGTTGCCACACCCTCACTTAAGTGAAATCTGGGTGTCTTTACCTTGCCAAAATTACTAATGTCTCTTGAATTCTCTTCCGCTTGCCATGACCATGCAATTATCTCCAGGCAGAAAGTCAAAGTAATGGAAGCGCTTATCTCAGTTGTCCAACTCTCCGAGATCACTCCTGCCCTGCTGATTGACAAATATCTAAAAGCAATGGTCTTATCTATTGTTTTCCAGTTTTATAGTTGTTTAATGTGTGAGGGCAAGTCCCATGCAATTACTCCTTCATAGATGAAAATTGTATAGATTTTTCCTCCTTCAGCTTATCAACCACAGAGTCTACCGATTGTTCTTGAGGATTAATTTGCCCGTGGCCTGAGTCCTCCAGCATCTGCGTGCAGCTCCTTGGTTTCATTGTTTTAGCAGCCGTGCTTCATGTGTCTTACAGTGCCAAGGTCCCAGCCTTTTTCCAGCATTTGAATTGACATATTCACAAACAGTTGAAGGGGCTTCAGAAGGCAGATAAACTCTTAGATGTTTTTCTTTCTCTAATATATTAATCCTTTAAGTTTCATTGCCTCTATAGTTCTGTGGCTTTAAATGCCTGAATTTTATGTAGATATTTTACTTGTTTTTTACTCTTACCCTTGGTCTTTAGCTACTTCATTTTACTTGAAAGCATTTCTAATCTGTATTTTCAAATTAATTTCCCATCCTCAGGAATTGTTAACCAGATGTATCTTTCACAACCTCTTTAAACCTATGAAAACACTGTGTATAATTGAATGAACAGTTTAAAAATGTATGAGAAATAAACTATATTATTATAGTTGTATGTAACTGGAAAAGAAAATAAATTAGTTAATATTGTACACATGGACTTTGTGTATCTTTTTACTACTTAACATTTTACAAAAAACACATTATTTTATTATATAGGTGTTTTTAAATTCCAATAAAATAAATTGCAAATAATAATTGAGAGCTTATTATCTATACATGAATTCCAGGCTTCATAGGTATCATCCAATTACCACTTGGTGTGTCTGGACAGTCCCTCTCCAGTTCATCTCTGACTACACTCTGCCTCCAGCTTTGCACTCCAGAAACATGAAAATGATTCTAATGTGTTGCATTTTGCATCCTCAAATGCATGTTCAAAAACAATCTCTGCTTAAAGTTTCTCTCCCATCATACTAAATCTGGGCCACTTTTATAAAATTTATCACTATCAAAACTATCAGACGGCTTTCTTTTTTCTAGCATGTGTTTAAGCTACCCAATATTAGTAATAGTGGACATCTTTTCATTTTAATCTTTGAGAATCACTGTCTATTCTCATCCCTTTCAGATATAGTGAGGCATTTTATGGAATTGAGTTAATTTACAATAATCAAAATCCTTGTAATTCCCAGGTAAACTTTGATGGTGAAAGGAATAGTTATATACAGAAAAAATTAGGTGTTAGAATAAAACATCTTGACTCTCACACTTACCTGAAGAACAGCCTCCGATATATAAAAGTATATTGATATATTGTAATTTATTTTTGTAAATTCACAATTTCTTCCAACGATGTGATTTAGATACTGTGAAGAATATAGTCTTTAGAGTCCATTAAGCAGACATTATGGGATTATGTATTTCTTTAAAATAACACTTAAATATAATTGTAGTAAAAATTAGAAAGTTGAAAAAGTAATTAGACTAACAAAATTACTTTGAACATAATCTCATCCCATTTGGGGAAATACAGACTCTATGAAACAATAATTTGTATGCTGTATTTATTTTCTAAATAGACTATCAGTTTGTACAGAATGAGTACTATTTACATATTTTGAAGGCAGCGCTTGCCATCAAGAGGGTCTATATAGCACCTTGAATAACAATCACATTATGCAAGTTTAAATAAATTGTGGGTTAATTAACTTTTTGCCTAGCTATAGGTTTAGTTTAGAAAATACTGGGTCCTAGCCATTACCAAGGCCTTCGATCACATCAGTTGTTTATTACTCCATAATATCTGAAATTTTGGGGATCTATGACTTATATTCATAAATGTACAAATTTATTGCAATAATACACACTTTAAAAAGTATTATTATTATTTGAGATGAGATCTCACTGTCACCCAGGCTGGAGTTCAGTGGTATGATCACGACTCACTGCATCCTTGCCCTCCCCAGACTCAGGTGATCCTCTCACCTCAGTCTCCTGAATAGCTGGTTCTGCAGGCACATGCCACCACACCAGGTAAATTTTTGTATTTTTTTAGAGATAGGGTCTCATCATGTTGCCCACGTTGGGTCATGAAGAAAATAGAAATAGAAATGTGTTGTTATTATTTTTAACCTTGTATTTATTTAAAGCTGTCTAAACATGCTTAGTATTGAAAAACCAATTTAATTTATTCATTCTATCAAGAAAAACATGCTACAATTAATAAAAATAAATAGTTAATTGCACATAAAAGAAGATTCAAGTTATAATTATAAAATTATTTCTAACACACAAACATTTTTCTAATTTATATACGTTACATAAATATTACATAATGTATAATAACTATATATATATATATTTCTGTGTGTTAAATGCTTCTTATTAGAAAGATTTTAAAATAGCTTTTGGGTAACAGAGAGAAATTTTGAAGACAGGCTGCTTAGGAGAGCTAAGTTTTCAACAGACAATTGCACGATGTAAAGGAATACGATAATAAGAGATACGGAAGAGTGTTTAAGAAAGTAGGAAGTCTTTCATAAAAACACAGCAAATCACTGGGGTAAAAATTTGCTTACACATTCCATAAACATATACCAAATCTCTACAGAAAATGATTGCATTTTAGCTATTAAAGTTTTCTTTCTAACTAGACAGATATTTTCTCTTCAGTTGTACTTCGTGTTTATATTTAACCAAAGTCTAATTTACTTTGGTCCCTTAGCTTTTCAAATGAAGCATACTGCCTTCATTGACCTCTCAGGTCGCCACGTTTAATGGTGCACAAAATTTATACTACCATCTGATAATATCTGCAATCTACTTTAGCCTTCAATCTTATCAAAGATCTGTTGACTCTCTCATTTTATTTTACTTTAAAGTATCTAAAGTACAGTTTACTTAAAAAACGAATTTAAATGTAAAGTTCTTTTTTTCATGAATCTTATAATTTTGGACAAATCACTTCCTATCTCTAAATGCCAGTCTCTCACAGTGTTTTCACAGGGGCAACCAAGATGTCCAGGATTAAACTGCATGTTGTTATTGTTCATTAGGATAGTCGAATTTAGAAATGGGCACATATATAAAAACAAAAATATGTAAGCAAGGTAATATTATTTAACTAATAATAGTTTTGTCATTATATATAGTATATTGGTAACTGCAGTGAACATATAGTATGTATGCCAAGCTTGGGGTTCATAACAGATCTTTTATATGAATACATTTAATGGCTTACAATTTTGAGAGCCTACCATTAATCAGGATGAGTTATACAGATTTTCCACTTATCAAGATATTTTAACTTAATAAAAATCCTAAGATCTGTATCTAATTATTTTTGTTATTACAGGTATCTATAATGAAATATAGAGACAGCTTTCAAGCAGTAAGGTGTCTGATACCAATTCAGGTAGTTTAGCTCCTAAGTCCACATACTTAATTACCCGACTTTGCAGCCTTTAATATCATCAGTATATATTGTATCTTTGGTCAATATAATTATACTATTTTTTTTCTTTCTAGTTATTCCTTATAAAACATTAACAGAGCTTTTTTTCTGTGAATATTGGCCACACTCTCCATTTTCATACCTTCAATGAAGTATAAATTTTTCTATCTAATCTACCTTATTTACTTATGATAAATGACTTTGCCCTTTCTACATAAGGGTTATGAGTTCTGCTGAAAAGCAAGATCTTACGATTTATCTCAAAACCACTGATAACCTTAACAATCATTACAATTTTCAATAGTTACAAATACCATCCAGAAGAAACTTTATAAAAATTTTCTACTCATTTATGCCATCACAAATAGTAGAAAGAGGAACATGTTCAACATGCTTAGTGCAGCTGATCACTCAAATGAGATGATGAGACAACTAAACTTTGGATCTAGTAGTTTGGAGATCGATCCTTGACGATACTGATAAGAGCTAATTTGGTTGACTGTTGGAAACAGACCATAAACAGAGTGAGTTCAAGACAATTAGAAGAGAGTAATCAGAGACAACAGAAAAACAGAAACATATCTAAGGAACTAAGCTGCAATATGAAGAAATCAAACTTGGTGTCTGGAGGGTGAAATATAATTGAAGAAGAGTATTTGTTTTAATGACTATATATGTATGTTGATGGGGACAATCTAATAAAGAGATGAAAATTAATGATGTAAAACTAAGAAGGCATAATTGCTGAAACCATGTTTTTGACTGGACAAGAGGTGAAGGGTTTTAACTGCATAAAATAAAAGATTGACCATACCTAGATGCATTGCCAGTTTATTCTCAAAAAAGAAAGAGCACAGGATTAAAGTACTGGTCTTAGATGAAAGTACTTTTGCAGTACTTGTGGTGGCAATGGATGGAGTTCTTATCTGATTGTTTATATTTTTTCAGAGAAATAGAATGTAATGATCTGCTAGGAGAGATGTTGTGGAAGAAATGTTGGTAGTTTGAGGAAAGAAGAGAAATGGTCAAAGATTGTGGGAAAATGAATGGATCAAGGAAATATGGTGTGACTTTTGGACAGCATTATAATCTCATCAAGGGTTAGAATCAAGAATTTAAAATGAGAATAGCTAGCAGAGATCTGTATTTTTCTCAAGCCACATTGCTCTGTAAGTGTATAGACATGAAGGAAGAGTGAAATTGATAGTTAGACTTTTAGCTATCTATAATCTGTGCTGATGCCTAAAAATTTAATAATCAGAGCTAAAACAAAATTGCATTTAGCAAGTAACTTCTTCCAAAAACTTTACCAATATAAATCCTTTAGTCTTCAAAGCAACTCATTAGGTTGACAACATTATTTCCCTCGATTTTACATGAATAAGATGACATGAGGAAGTTAAAAAACATGCCCAAGTCACACAGCTAATTTAGGCAGAACATAACTTTTAAACCATAACTTAAGTTGTATCACTTATTTTTATATTGTATAACTTTCTTATCTTTTGTTAGTTGTATCTTGAAGCATCAGCTTTCTAGGTGTATTAGTATTGCTGTTAGGTCTATCTAAAATTCAAATTATGAATCTTGCCAAATTATATATGGCAAACAAAAGGATTGTCATTTTTGGTAATGATCTTTTGTTAAACTCAGTGATTTGTCTTTATTGTTGTCAGAGGAAGAGGAGAAAGAATAACACAATTTCAGCATCAATTCTTAATAAAGAATCACTGATTTTTATAGAACCTCAGTAGGCAAAGGAAAATGTGTAGCTTCATGATCTATAATGTATCACTATTTATTAATTTTATAGTTATCTTTTTCACAACTTGTCAGGTTGTTCCACTCTAGTCTATTTGTGAATGTATCCTCATCTTTCTGTCCTCTTAACATTGGCATGTCTCAGGATTCAGTACTTATACCACTTTCTAAATTTGTCTTCACTTAACCCTTGTATGATCTCATTAAATCTGCAGCTTTAAATGCCATTTGTATTAGTTAATCAAGTGTATTAAACCACAGTTGTAATGTCCTAACACAGTCTTACTTTCCTTTCTCATCTAACACACACAATACAGGTTACTAGATTGTGTCTGCTTATGCTTATTGAAGATACTGCTTATTGAAGTCTAGATTTCTTCACTATCTTGAACCCTCATCTCAGAAAGAGGCTTTAAGGATGTGTCAGAGCATGGGAATATAACATGAAGAATTATATTCTGACTTGGAATGCTTCTAACCAAAGGTGACACTTATAAGTTCTATTCAAATATTGTCAGCTAACAGAAGTCATGTGGACATATCAAACTTGAAGTCAGCAAGTGGTGTTATCTTTTATGTTTAGGGAAGGGAAGAGAACCAGAAATATGGGTGAATATCAGTAATGCTTGCCATGTTCAGATAGATAGTAATAACTCATGAATTTATATCTTTAGCCTTGACTTTTATGTGTAACTCTTATATTCAAATACCTTTATAAGATCTTTCCTTCTATGTCTAATAAGCAGCTGAGTTTTAACACTGTAAAACAAAACTCCTGACCTATTCTATTACACTTGCTCATTCTACAATCTTCTAAGTCTGTTATGCAGGCCAAGAAAATCTTGGATTTCTCCTTCTCTTTCATTTTCTCCTACACTCCATATCCAATTCATCATTAAGTACTACTGAGTCTATCTTCCAAATATGTCAAAAATTTTAATACTTATTAGCTTCTAATAAGTAACTAGTCAACCTGGTCCAAACTACATTCTCCTCAATGATAACTAAAGTGATTCTTGGGAAACATAGTAATGTTTTCCTATTACACTCAGATTAAAAGCTAAAGACCTTAAAATCCTTAAAATTTCTCATAAGACATTCCCATGAACTATAAACCAATCTCTTGTCCTTTTAAAAATCTGCTTGTATTTTTTTAATCCAGTCTACCATTGACATGGACCAACGGTCCATGGGTATTTACCAGTCCATGAGCATTTAGGTTGACTCCATGTCTTGGCTATTGTGAATAGAGCTGTGATGAACACAAACATGCATTTGTCTTTCTGGTAGGATGATTTCTACTCCTTTGGGTATATATGCAATTATAGGATTGCTGGGTTGAGTTCTTTGAGAAATCACCAAACTTCTTTCCATAGTGGCTAAGCTAATTTACATTCCTACCAGCCGTGTATAAATGTTTTCTTTTCTATGCAACCTGGCCAGCATCTGTTATTTTTTCTTTTCAATAATAGTCATTCTGACTTGTGTGAGATGGCATCTCACTGTAGTTTTGATTTGCACTTCTTTCATGATTAGTGATGCTGATCATTTTTCATATGCTTGTTAAGTACACGTATGTTTTCTTTTGAAGTGTCTGTTTATGTCCTTTGCCAACTTTACACCATGAAATACACAGCTACAAAAAGAACAAGATTATGTCCTTTGCAGAAACATGAATGGTGCTGGAAGCCATTATCCTAAGCAAACTGGCACAGGAACAGAAAACCAAATACTGAATGTTCTCATTAATAAGTGGAACTTAAACATTGACTACATATGGGCACAAAGAAGGGAACTGACATGAGACCTCCTTGCGGGTGGAAGGTGGGAGGTGACTGAGGACCGAAAAATTACCTATCAGGTATTACACTATTGCCTGGGTGACGAAATAATCTATAGACCGAACGCCTGTGACATGCAATTTACCTATATAGCAAATCTGTGCCTGTACCCCTGAACCTAAAATCAAAATTAAACACAAGAAAAAAATCTACCTGTAATTCTTTCCCTCACTTTTTTTGCAGCAACACTGGCCTCCTTGCAGTTTCTTGTACACATATTATATCCTGTTTTGAGGCTTTTGAATTATTTTTTCCTCTTTGCCTGTAATAATCTTTGCAGTGGATAACTTGACAGTCACTACCTTATGCTAGTGATCAAAGTTAACATAACCAGTAACGAGCAGTGTTAATATCATTATTCTTTGATAAATACAAAGAGAATAGTATTTCATCTCTGTGGTATTCTTCCTTCAAAATCCATAATCCTAAATCCATAATCATGAGAAAATATCAAACAAACCCAAATATTTTAGAAAACCCTTATGAAGTGCTTTTCAAAAGGATCAATGTCGTTTAAAAAAGCCTCAGTAAAAAAAAATGTGAAACAGTATCCACATAATTAAGAACAGTATCTTTCTCCATTTTCAGGTAATATAAAATAATTATTTAAGTCAAAACTGGTATTTATGTATCATAAAAGCATTATGTGGATTGCACCAAACCATTTTTTTCTAAATATATTACATTCCTACATGCAAGTGTTAAGTATAACACTGAAACACTTTATATTAAACTGACCTGAAAAAAACTTTTATATTACTAATAAAAAGAGATTAAGTAGGTAAATTCGAGTTCTATTTTAGACTTTTTCAAGTGTTTCTTTACTCTCTTCTCCATTTTGGTAGGGGACTATTTATCCCAATGCTCATACAGAAAACCCTTCTTGCTTTTTCTTCTTTTTGAGGTATAAATATATATCTTACTTTTGGGGTGTGTGTGTGTGCGTGTGTATGTATGTATTTTATTTATATGTGTATATATATAATATACATATATGTATTATATGTATATACGTGTGTGTATATATTTATTTATTTATATGTACATAAATATATATATTATATACATATATGTATATATATTATATGTATATAGGTGTGTGTGTATATATATGTATATAATATTCAAATGGTGTTCTTCATGTTTCCCCCATGAATGATATAGTAATTACTCAGATTTTTGAATACTGTAACTTAATTCTGACAGTTGAGGTCAATTAATATTGATATATATGATATTTTTGCTTGAGGAATACTGGAGTCATAAAATAATTTTATTTTATGGAGTGTGGAGAATGCCTGAGAACAAGAGAGACACCTGCCCTAAACAAAGTGCTATTATTTAGTGAAGTACATTTAACAACGTGCCAACATTATATTACCAATAAGCAAGCATGATTTACTTCCAGTGATTATGTGGTTTATGAATAATGGGGTATTTTTGTCCTCTGTTCAAAGAGAAGGTTCTCAAAATAGTGACCCTTAGGTTAGAGATACATAGATTTGGATAAATAAGTTATACCCTATATTTTCATTTAAGAATTATCTAAATTCTGTGATAGTACATATTATAGAACTAACAACTGAAATAATTAACTGTTTTATACAATTGTAATAAATTACATTAAGATGATTTCTCTCTCATGGAAAATCAGAAGCCACTTGATGCTTATGTCAGACAATTTGGGACTACAAGGTAAAAATTAGAGGAAAGAATAATTTATTTTTGCTGAAGGCTACTTTATCCTCATCAGAAAAGTCTTGAGAGAGATAATTCACCTATTCAACAGTGGGAGAGCCTGTGGATAAAAAGATGAAAAAATATAATTTCTTCCCTTAATTAGCTTGTGTTATTCTAGGGTCGCAGACGATATGAACAGACAATTATAATATAAATGGATTACTTTAATATTTAAAGCTTTAAATATATCTATCAGAGAAACTATTGATGTTATAAGAAGACAGGCAAGAGGATACATGTATGAAAACTCAGAGGAAGTAAAATATATGGAGAAATAAAAGTTTCAAAAAAGAACTGAAGTCTAATTTGAACAATGGTTAACTGCAGGATTTATCAATGTAGAGATTACTGTTGACTTTGCCAAGGGTGCCTTTGATGGAGTAATAAAGCTGCTTACTGAAGTGGGTTCAAGACAAATTGGATAGAGGGTAATTGATAAAAGAGAATACAGGAAAACTAATGTAAAAGAGGCAGACTAATTAGAATTTAACTAGAGGAGAATATATATAGGGATAGCTTTATTTCTTTGAAATAGGAGTTATTAGACCACCTTTTCATGATAGTGAGAAGGATTCAATAGAAAGGGAAAATTATGCCTCGGAAGAATGAGCAGGAAAAACTAAAGGAAACAAAAGGGAAAACAACAGATAATGTTAGCAAATTACTGAAACAACAACCTTGTGCACATAATAGTGCTTGAGGTCTAAGAAGGCATAATTGGAGAAATTTGCTTTACCTGGCAGAAAGAGGGAGATATTCATCCTCAGAAATGTTCATCCTTAGAAGTGTAGATGCAGGTAGGTGGGTGGATGTGGTAGTAGGGATGTAAATTCATTGCTGCATAATTATTTCTCAGTGAAATAGGAAGGATTGAAAGAATATGTAAAATTACAAAATAAACACCTCTGAGGACTGGGTAAATAGTGGTGGATAAACAAGGGAAGCATAGCAGAACTTCTAGACATCACTAAGGACCCACTTAAAGTCAACAATAACAGATGCTTTAAAGTTAATTTTCCCTCCCTCAGCAACACTAAATTTGGTGGGTCAGTCCTAAGCTGAATGTATTCAGTTGTGATTTTGCTTGAAATGTATAAAAGATAGTACAATACTAACGAAATTTAAGGAGGGAATTGAAGACAGGCAAAAATAAAGGTCAGTGCAATGATAGTAAGATCAATGCCTTGTAGATAAGGTATAGGGGAAGCTGTGGAAGGCAGAGAAACATTAGATTTAGTTGTCAAGGATATGAGACAGGGAACCTTTAGAGTGATTTCCTTCAAGTTCTCATGGTGCAATGGTAGCACTTCCAACTCTAGAGTGATTGTACTTTGGTAATAGGAGAAATAGTGTTGCATTGTAGTAGGAGGCATGTCGTAGATATTTAATATATATTTTTGATTGATATTTTAAAATATCTCAAGTATACATAACATAAATATTTAGGTATAAGAATGAAGAGGATAGATCATGAGGTCAGGAGTTTGACACCAGCCTGGTCAACAAAGTGAAAACCCAGTCTCTATGAAAAATACAAAAATTAGCCAGGTATGGTGGCACAAGCCTGTAGTCCCAGCTACTCAGGAGTCTGAGGCAGGAAAATTGCTTGAACCTGGGAGGCAGAGGTTGCAGTGAGTCAAGACCATGCGATTGCACTTCAGCCTGGGTGACAAGAGCGAAACTCTGTCTCAAAAAAAAAAAATTTAGGTACAGTTAGGTCTCTATTCATTTTACATTGTTATAAAGGAATATGTGAGGCTGGATAATTTGTAAAGAAAAGAGATTTATTTGACGCATGGTTCTGCAGGCTGTACAAGAAGCATGGTGTCAGCATCTTCCTCTAGTAAGGACCTCAGGAAGCTTTCAATCATGTCAGAAGATATGAGCGGTACAGGCGAGACACATGGTGAGAGAAGGAGGAAGAAAAAGGGGAAGGAAGGTGCCAGGCCCTTTTCAAATATTAAATCTCACTGCAACCAATAGAAAAAGAACTCATTCTTTGTTGTGGGGTTGGCACCAAGCCATTTGTGAGGGATCTGCTCCCATGACTCAAATACCTCCCACTTAGCTCCATCTTCAACAGTGGGGGTCAAATTTTAGCATGAAATTTGGAAGGAACAAACACAAGCAGTTCCCCCTTATGTACACTTTTACTTTCTGTGGTTTCAGTTAGGTTTCTGTGGGTAATCATGTTTCAAAAATATTACATGGAAAATTTTTGCATGTAAACATTTACATAAATTTTATTACAGTATTGTTATCATTGTTGTATTTTATTTTTAGTTATTGTTAAGCTCTTACTGTGACTAATTTATAAATCAAGCTTTATTATAGATATATGCATAGGAAAAAATAGCAAATAGCATGTGAATAGTTTTGTATGATCCACGGTTTCAGACATTCACTGGGGATTTTGGAACATATCCTCTTTGAACAAAGGGGTATCACTGTAGAAACACTAGTTAAGTCCTGTGTTAAATACACTATAATTCAAGTTCCACTGAAGGAATTTTAGTCAGAAAGAGGAGATGTCCTAAGAGATACACTAAGTTGAGGTAGGAGACCAATTGTCCGTATCTTCTGATTTTTGCTCTCTTGAGGCAGGAAAAGGAGTTATTAACATCTAGGAAGGCAGAAAATTCAGAGGCAAGAAGGTGTGACTGTGTGGGCTTTGTTCCCTACACCACCCCTGAATGTATTCTCTAAATTTCCATACTTGCCCTTTTACAGTAGTCTACCCAAATAATATTAAGTGACATATCGAACCAACATTTTTTTTTGATTCAAGCTTTACTTTTCTCATATGTCATTGTCTTCTATACATGACAAATTTATTGTCTCAAAACCCAAACTCTCTCTGTCCTCATTTTTATTCTATCTCTTCCTCAGAAAATAGACTGTGGCATAGAATGGCAAAGTCAGGATAATTTTTCACCACTAACTTTTATTAAAAGAAGCCATCAACGTCAATCTTCCTCTGCATGTCTTTGCTTCAGTGAGTCTTAACAAGGAAATTAATGTTGAAAATAGGAGGAAAATGGGTCTTATACGACACTCTTCATGTTAAATACTTCCTTTTAAAACCATGCAATAAATATTCTTAAAGTAGTAAATGTTAACAAAGAGAATGTCTATTACGTACTTAATGTGAGTTTTTGCTAGGTTGTGCCATTTAGATTATACATTTTTAAAACATAGAGAAAAGTCAACATAATGTAAGCTGCTAATAAGAGATCTTCAAGAAAAATGTAATATTTGCTAAAATATCTTTGAACATTGAATGAATATGTCACCCTTTCCTCTAAAACACAAAGTTGTTCCAACCATTTCAGAGTGTCCATGTTTAGTCTCAAATGATCTATCCTGTGCAATGCTGCAAGGTTCAGTTTTTAAATCTGTTCTTCAGAGAACAGCAGGCCATCAATTAACATATTGTTAAACTCATTTTTAACATGCAGGTAACTTGACATTTTGAGATGTAAAATTTGGAGAATGTAGAGTGATTTCAATATACGCAGAATAAGTAACTGTATTTACACATATGTCTATTGGCCATGTCTTCAAGAATTGTTTGCAGTGATAGTTAAAATTGAATAAGGTGACAAATTAATGATATTTTCATCAGAATTTGTTATTCTACTCTGTTGTCTATGACAGTGATTTAGTACAGTGAAGACTGGCTTTTGTAGGAGTTCCGTAAGTAGCTTCAATCGGGAAAATGTACTAAGGCAGACATTCCCAAGGCATGTCCCTCAGAATGCTAATGTGAGTGGCCTTTAAAAGGAAATCCATAACCAGATAAATCTAGGAAAATTGGTTTAAACAAGGTAGCACAGTTTGGACACTTCAAGTACTGTTATTTTATGATATTTTGTACATTTGCAAAAGAGATAAATATTTATATGTATTTATCAAATGTATCTGAATGCAGATAACCATTTTACCTTATGAAGCATAGTTCCACTATTATACAACTTTGGGAATGCAAGAGTGCGAGACTTGTTTTTTGATATTGTTGTTTTTCTATATTATAACAGGTGGGGAGAGAACAGAAGTAGGGATTAATATTACTGGTCAGATAAATTTAGACAACGTTGGTTTTTAAATAAGATTTGAACCTGGAATCTGCAATCAGAGCATATATTATAGAATTTCTATACTGTTGTAGTTAAAACCTTTGTGCCCTGGTAGGTCACAACTTTCTTCTCTCTTAGACTATTTGTCTGTGAATTAGGGCATTTAAACTAATAACCCTCAAGAGTGATTTTAACACCTGTTGAAACTGATTGGATGTGGGCCCACTGAACCTGGGCCTGTTTTTCTCAAGCATGCATATTTCAGGAGATGGAGAAAGGATGGGTAAACCGAGAGAGTTAAGGAAGAGCATCCTTGAAACACTGTGGAGTGTTATTGGTTGAACTGTGCCCCCCACCAAACTCAAAACTTGAAGTCCTCATTCCCAGTGCCTCAAAATGTAACCTTACTTAGATGTACGGATGTTACAGATGTAATTAGTTAAAATAAGGATACTGGCCCCTACTTCTGTATAACTGGTGTCCTTATAAACAGAGGAAAATTTGGACAGAGATAAACACATATCTATGAGGAGACCGAATGTGACAATGAAGACACAGATAAGGAGATGCTTTTACAAACAAAGAAATGTCAATGCCAGCAAATCACCACGAGCCTGAGGAAGAGGCACAGAAGAGGTTTTTCCTCACACTCTCAGAAGAAACAAACTGCTGAAACTTTCATCTGGGACTTCTGACCTCTAGAACTATGAAACAATGAACTTCTGTTGTTTAAGTCACCCAGTTTTTGATGCTTTGTTATGGCAGTCTTAGTAAACTAATACAGAAGCAAGACAACAGACAGAAGTACATTATATGAAAAGTCAAGACTTAACATAACGTCTTTGTACAAAACACGTTGTAATTCCTACCCACACAGGGAATCCAAAAACATGAGTTATTACATAAGTATTTTGCAAGTCAAAATAATTTTTTAAATGACACTGTTTCAAAATATCTCATTATGTGAAAGAGGTAAAAGTAGAGCTGAAACCCAAGTGTAGGAGCAGTGAGTCACTGGAGCTTCCCACTCCTCCACTGCCTCCCTATTTCTTCTGGAAGAGGTTGTGCGGCACCTGTATAAAACTTTTGCATCTGGGACAGAAGTTAACTGGGTTTCTCACCAGAGGACCAAATGTGCCTTCTTTACCTTCATTTTTCTTTCCAAAACTCACCACCACTAGCATCTTACTTTGAATTTCTTTGCTCATTCCCATTATTGAACCACCTTCTTGATATCATCCATATGAGTCCATAGCATTTTAATAAGAGCAATAATAATAAAAATAATTGTAGTACTCATAGTAAGAGCATTAATTGAACATTTCCTATTTCAGGCACTGGTCTAAATGCTTTATATGTATTAATTCGAAGACATTACTATTAGAGGTTAAAAACAAATACTAGACCAATAATTTACAATACTGTAAAACAACATAATTTTTTGACATATACTGTAATTTCCTCTTGGTATCTTTAAGTTTGCAATTTCTTCCAAATTTTTGTTTGTCTTATTACAATACTGAATACTGGGCAATACACTATACAAAATAATTTAATAAATATTGTCAAACATTAAATGAAGAATTGGATTAAGATTTTCTGATTTTACTATAAATATTTTCTATGCTTAAAGAAAGCAGGTTTATTGAAGAAAAACTGCTCTCTTCTGAATGCCATTAATGGTAAACATAAATGAATTCTAAGTTATTCCTTTGTGTAAATCATCAATGGTATGTAAAAAATACAATACTTAGAACTCAAACTACAGCAGCAAATCGGTGGTAATTGCATGCAACAAGGCTACATAATATAACTCTGATAATGAGATTTTAATTCTCTAATCTCTCTTGTGAATTAGTCAATGAAAGTAACAACAGAAATTTAGGTTTCTATTATCACCTTAATTTACTAGATTTTCAGCTATGTGACCTTGGCAAGTCACAATCTTTTGGTCCCTCATTTTACCTGTAGTAAACTAAAGTATTGATTAATTTATGAAATTATTTTTAACTCTAAAATGTAAGATTTTATGCTTCTAAATAATGTAGCCTTCTAATTTTATGTAGTTTTCTAGTTTTAGCTGTTCTCACTCATAAGTGGATGTTGAACAACAAGAACACATGGACACAGGGAGGGGAACATCACATACTGGGGCCTATTGGGAGGTGGGGGGACTAGGGGAGGGATAGCAGGGGATGGGGGATTGAGGAGGGATAACATTAGGAGAAATACCTGAAGTAGGTGACAGGGGGATGGATGTAGCAAACCACATGGCATGTATATACCTATGGAACAGTCCTGCACTATCTGCACATGTACCCCAGAACTTAAAGTATAATAAAAATAAAAATAAATAAAAATAACAAAATAAAATTAACTTTCAAAAAAAAAAAAGTTTTAATTTCTTAGTTCTGAATGGCAAAATAATGTGAACTTTAGAGTTCCAAGCTTTTTTTTTTTTAAGTCGTCTTGATCATTATATCAATCTGTAAATGTAAAGGTAATGTGACATAAAATGTAAGTGTAAATATACAAGAGAACATCAATTTTACATGTTTATTTAACTGGCAAGATATAAATAGAACTCTCAAATCACTAATATATATTACTGTTTTAGTGGATAGTCAAAATTAGGAACTCTCCCTCCCTCTACCTCCTCTAATTGAGGAGGTCTTTTTTTTTTTTTTTTTTTTTTGGACTAATTCTTTTCAGTCCTTAATTTCAGGTTCCCAGTAGACAGATTGGTTGTTAAGATTATACTAAAAAAATTAAATTAAAAAAATAAAAAATTTTTATGTTATATACCTATTCCTAAAAAATATGTGGGCATATATATTGAAAATAATTACTTAAATATAGTGCTTAACTTTTTAACATTGTTAGACTTTTTTTTTTTTTTTTTTTTTTTTTGAGACCGAGTTTCACTCTTGTTGCCCAGGCTGGAGAGCAATGGTGCAATTTCGGCTCACTACAACCTCCGCCTCCCGGGTTCAAGCGATTCTCTTGTCTCAGCCTCCTGAGTAGCTGGGTTACAGATGCCCGCCACTGCGCCCGGCTAATTTTTGGAATTTTTAGTGGAGATTGGATTTCACCATGTTGGCCAGGCTGGTCCCGAACCCTGACCTCAGGTGATCTGCCTGCCTCGGCCTCCAAGGTGCTGGGATTACAGGTGTGAGCCACTGTTTCCGGCCTGTTATACGTTTTCAAAATTTTTCTTGACTTCTCCAGCCTAAGAATTTGAATTTTACTAATTTATTAAGTCACTTCAGAATAAAATGCAGATAAATTAATTTCTGAGGTCTTAATTATCTGATGATTTTCATTTTCTGCATTCATTGGCACATATTTTGTTTATTAGGAAGCATGAGATTCATGCAAATTTTGTAATGAAAATTATAAATATTATTGTGTAACTTCTGGAATTTTTCCTGAGAATTTTTTTTCAGTTGCATATTTAAAGTACATATGTTATTGTAAATATACAATATTAAAGAAAGTATATTAAATAAATAACAAATCAGAAAACACTTGCATACAGTATGCAACTTAAGAAATAAAAAATTACTACTATAAAAAAACACCAGAATATGCCATCAGTATGATATTTTTGTTTCTTTATCACTATCCCAGAAGTACCAGTAATCTAAATTTCCTTTGACAATTTACTTGCTTTTGTAGTTCTAACACATAGTGTCTTCATTTTTATTCCTAGATTCAGTGTATGGATATTTTATGCTTATTTTAGCATTTATTTAATAGATCTTTTTAAACATATTAAAAGTGTTATTTCATTTCCTTTATTCTGTTATTTCTAGATTCCTTTATTTCTCATGAGAAGCTTTTGCATATGATATCTCAACCTTTCAGCTACTTTAAAATATTATTTTAAAATAACAATATCTAAAGGTTTAGTAATATGTGTCTAGTTATTGGCTTTTAAATTTTATTCTACTTTTAATTACTGAGATTATGGAATGAAGTTTAGTTGGCTTTTGTAATTAGGGGAATATTTTAGGCATTGTGTTTTCAAATCTCATCTTTCCATCATGCAGTTATTTTGTTCTGAACCTCTGGTCCAATGTGTGGGAGACATTCTCAAACTCTTCATATTTCTTAACTACTTTTTTTTAATTACTTATCTGCTCATGTTTGACCTCAGTATGTGAATTGTTTGGAGTGTTCTTAAATTGTATTAATTCTTTCTTTAGTTGAGCATAAATTCTTGTTTTATATACCATAAGGTAGGTAAAATTTTCTTTTAACCTCCTAGGTGCTCCTGCTGGGACAAGGAATTAAACTGACGTAAAATAGATTAACAGGTGAAAAGTATATACACTTTATTTAGTTATTTTTATACATACATGGGAACCCACACAAGAAAATTGGATACCTCAAAAAGCAGTCCAGGATGAAAGCTTATATACTAGATTGGACAAAGAGTAGTAAATTGTGAAAAACATGATAAGACAAAGAGGTTTCGGCTAGAACAGTTAAATGTGGAAAGTGACTAGAAAGATAAGGGTCAGTTTAAATAGGTTTATTTGTACAGACTTCTCCTGGCATCAACTCATGGTCTCTGGTGATAAGAATGTCTTCCTTGCTCCAAGAAAGGCACCTTCTACATGGGAGCTTTATCTCCTGCTTTCAGGAAAAGAAACAAAGGTCAGAGTTCACTTCTTGTGTCTACTGTTTTTCAAGTGCCTTTAACTAAAAATAATCAATATGCCAAAGAGGTAGATTTTGGGGTGACGTGCTCTGAACCCCATAAACACCAAATAAACATTTTTCTTCTCATTATTTTTTAAATTTATTTTTAACTTTTTTTGCTTATAGTTTTATAATTATCTTATTACTTGAAACATATTAAACATATTTATTTTTAACTATTTTCTAATAGTTCCATACTCTTTCCGATGCTTCCAGTCACTGAATATGTATAGATAAAACATTTTGTATTGCTTTCTACTCACTCTCTCATCTGGCATCTTCTTTACTTGTAAGTTTATAACATTTGAAAGAAAATTTTGGAACTTTATTAATAAACATGATTGAAACATTAGTTGAAATCAAATTTTTCAAAGAAGATCTCATGATCACTTATTATTTAAATTTTTCACATTAGATTCTCTTTTATTGTGATCACATACATATTGAAATATCATGTTGCAAACTCATGAGAAGGCTTATTTGAGGTTTCCTATTCTCAGAGTAAATTTTTGCTCTCCATTCATCCTCAGATCAATAAAGGAAAAAGTCTTTGATGGTTGTTTTCGTGTATTTGCTTGTTTGTTTCTTTAGTGC
The DNA here is from genome assembly GCF_030222135.1 of Aotus nancymaae. NCBI lineage: Eukaryota > Metazoa > Chordata > Mammalia > Primates > Aotidae > Aotus > Aotus nancymaae. Next base: position 78,087,773 of record NW_026988425.1, read on the forward strand.
AGATAAAGTTTATTCTAATCTCTTTTTATTATGATAAAATATATATAACATTAAACTTATGTTAACCATTTTAAGTGTACAATTCAGTGACACTAATTAGTTCACAATGTTGTATACCAATCACCACTACTTAATTTCACAGTTTTTCAAGACCTTAACCATAAACTATGTAGCAATTAAACATATTTTGCCACTGTCACTTTCCCTAGCCCTGGTAAAATTAAACCTACATATTTTTTTCTATGAAAATTGCCTATTATAAATATTTCATATAAATGGAATGATACAATATGTGTCCTTCTTTGTCTGGCTTATTTCACTTAGGCCCATCCATACTGTAGCATGTACCAGAACTTGATTTTTTAAAATTGGCTGAATATATTCCATTGAACACATACACTATGTTTTGCTTATCCATTCATCAGTTGATTGTTGTGAATAATGCTGTTATGAATATTTAGGTGCAAGTATCTGTTTGAGTTCCTGTTTTTAAGTAATTGGGTGTATAACTAGGTGTGCAAGTGTTGGGTTATATGGTAATTTAATACTCAATTTTGTAAAGAATTACCAAACTGTTTTCCACAGAGTCTGAGACAGTTTACATTTCCACTAGCAGTGTAGGAAGATTCCAATTTTTCCATCAACACTTGAATTTTTTATTTTAAAAATTTATAGCCATCCTAGCCATGACTTTGAGCACGTTTTCATGTGTTTATTGGCCAATTGTGTATCTTGTTTCCAGAAATGTCTATTCAATTCTTTTGCCCATTTTTAATTTTGTTTGTTTGTTTGTTTTCTATTGTCCTTGCATTGAAGGAGTGTGTTACCTGTTCTGCGTATCAATGAAGCAGAACATTTCTCTGACCCCTTCCTGGGACTCAGAGAAATTAGTGAAGGTGGTGCTTCATTGACTCAGCGTGGAACTCTCAAATCCTTGTGAGAGGGAGCACACAAGTGAAAAAGGTGAGAAGTGGAGTGCAAGAGCACTGGAACCAGCTGGCCACTTCATTGCTGGCATTGGAGAACTCCACTTAGTCAGACCCACTGCACTCCACCTGTCATGGGAGGGAGCACCCAAGTAAGCAAGTATAGGAGCTAGGGGAGCGCTTTTGGGTGTCAGGCAGGAGCAAACTCCCTGCAGGCACCAAGGCAGCCTCTGGCAACCCCTGATGCCCCAGGGGGCATGTTACAGTGCTCTTTCAGATCTGCCATCTGCGGATGGCTTAACAGTGCCTTTTCACATGAAGCAGCTGCCTTCTGCCAGCAAGGGCAAAGGACAAGTGTGACAGCATTTTGTGTCTGTACTTGTGGCTCCTGAGCTCTTGTCTGGTATCCAGGAGAAATGAGGTCATATGAATAAATGGAAGGGTGGTAAATGCAGGGGATTTTGTTGCCAATGAAAGTGGCTCTCAGAAGGAAGGGGAGCTGCAAAGGGGATGGGGTGGGAAGGTAATCTTCCCCTGAAGTCTAGCTGTCTCTGGCTGGATTCCTCTCCAAAGTTATTCTGTCAAGATGTCTCTCTGAGGTCAAGTGCTTCTCTCCAATGTCCAGATGTAGTCTGAACATCCAGCTGCTTCTCCTCTCTGCCGGCAAAGCCTGGGATTTTTATAGGCACAGGATTGCAGGAGGGATGGGGCCATGGATAGTTTTTGGGGAAAAGAAAGTTTCATATTTTGGAGCTTTTCAGTTTTCAGATTTTCAGATTAGGGATACTCAACCTGGATTAGGCATCAATGTATGAATTTGGGAGAAAACACCAACATTCAGACTATGGCAGGCATATGGTAAGATCATAAATTTTTAAATTCATTCTGTTAATCTCTTACTTTTTATTGGACAGTTTAATCCATTAACATCTGTAGTAATTACTGCTAAGGAAGAAAGTATTTCTGCCATTTTGCTATTTATTTTCTGTATATCTTTTAACTTTTTATCCCTCATTCATCCATTACTATTTTCTTTTACAATTAGTGGTTTTTAATGATAAACCATTTTGATTTTTTCCTCATTTTCTTCTGTGTATACTTTGTACATATGCTTTTTGTGATTACCAAGGAAATTGCATTTAATTATTGAATATATAGCAGTTTAGTTTTAATTCTTATCAATTTACTTCAATAGTTTGCATAATCTCTGCTCTAATAAAACTTCACTGGTTCCATGCCATTATACAGTGGTTGTCACAAACTACATCTTTTCACATGAAATGTTTAATAACATACACTTATAATTATTATTTTATGCATTTGTCTTTGCTATCATATAAGTGGAGTTGCAAATCCACAACACAAAAATAATGACTTGTCTATCTGTCCAGGTAATTACTGGTACCAGATTTCTTTCTTTTTTTATTTATTTTTATGCATTTTAGGTTTGGGGGTACATGTGAAGAACATGCAAGATTGTTGCATAGGTGCATATGTGGCGGTGTGATTTGCTGCCTTCCTCCCCCTCACCTATATGTGGCATTTCTCCCCGTGCTATCTCTCCCCAACTCCCCACACCCCACTGCCCTTCCCCTATTTCTCCCCAACAGACCCGAGTGTGTAGTGCTCCCCTCCCTGTGTCCATGTGTTCTCATTGTTCAACACCTGCCTATGAGTGAGAACATGTGGTGTTTGATTTTGTGTTCTTGTGTCAGTTTGCTGAGAATGATGGTTTCCAGGTTCATCGATGTCCCTACAAAGGACGCGAACTCATCGTTTTTGATGGCTGCATAATATTCCATGGTGTATATGTGCCACATTTTCCCTGTCTAGACTATCATCAATGGGCATTTGGGTTGGTTCCATGTCTTTGCTATTGTAAACTGTGCTGCAGTGAACATTCGTGTGCATGTCTCCTTATAGTAGAACAATTTATAATCCTTTGGATATATACCCAGTAATGGCATAGCTGGGTCAAATGGAATTTCTATTTCTGGGTCCTTGAGGAATTGCCATGTTGTCTTCCACAATGGTTGAACTAACTTACACTCCCACCAACAGTGTAAAAGTGTTCCTATTTCTCCACATCCTCTCCAGCATCTGTCATCTCCATATTTTTTAATGATCGCCATTCTAACTGGTGTGAGGTGGTATCTCAATGTGGTATTGATTTGCATTTCTCTAATGACCGGTGATGATGAGCTTTTTTTCATGTTTGTTGGCCTCATGTATGTCTTCTTTTGTAAAGTGTCTGTTCATATCCTTCGCCCACTTTTGAATGGGCCAGATTTATTTCTAAATACAGCCTTATATTATTGTCTAATATCCTTTCATTTCAACTTAAATAATTCCATTTTTTATTCTTTGTAAGTTAGTTCTAGGGGGCACTAACTTCCTCAGCTTTTGTTATATGGGAATGTCTTAAATCTCCCCTCAAAGATGAAGGGCAGTTTCACTGGATATAGAATTATTGGTTGACTTTTTAATTATTTTATCATTTTAAATGTGTTATCCCACTGCCTTATGTTCTCATGAATTCTGATCAAAATTTAGCTGTTAGTCTTATTGAATATCACTTGCACATGATTGGCCGTTTCTCTGTTGCTTTCTTTCAAGATTCTCTCTTTGTCTTTTGCTTCTCATAGTTTGCTTTTAATGTGTCTCAGTGTTGATGCTTTTGAGTTTATCATTGGAATTCATATATATATATATATATATATATAATTTTAGGTTCTGGGGTACATGTGCAGAACATGCAGGATTGTTGCATAGGTACATACATGGCAATGTGGTTTGCTGCCTCCATCCCCCCATCAACTATATCTGGCATTTCTCCCCATGTTACCCCTCCTCAACTCCCTGCCTCCCTCTATCCATCTCCTAGTCCCCCCCAACAGACCCCAGTGTGTGATGCTCCCCTTCCTGTGTCTGTGTGTTCTCATTGTTCAACACCCACCTATAAGTGAGAACAGGTGGTGTTTGATTTTCTGTTCTTGTGTCGGTTTGCTGAGAATGATGGTTTCCAGATTCATCCATGTCCCTACAAAGGACACAAACTCATGCTTTTTTATGGCTGCATAGTATTCCATGGTGTATATGTGCTACAGTTTACTTATCCAGTCTATCATTGATGGGCATTTGGGTTGGTTCTAGGTCTTTGCTATTGTAAACAGTGCCACAATGAACATACATGTGAATGTGTCTTCATAATAGGACAATTTATAATCCTTTGAATATATACCCAATAATAGGATTGCTGGGTCAAATGGAATTTCTATTTCTAGGTCCTTGAGGAATTTCCACACTGTCTTCCACAATGGTTGGACTAATTTACACTCCCACCAACGCGTAAAAGTTTTCCTATATCTCTACATCCGCTCCAGCATCTGTTGTCTCCAGACTTTTTAGTGATCGCCATTCTAACTGGCATGAGATGGTACCTCAATGTGGTTTTGATTTGCATTTCTCTAATAACCGGTGATGATGAGCAATTTTTTTATATGTCTGTTGGCCTCATATATGTCTTCTTTTGAAAAGTGTCTGTTCATATCCTTTGCACACTTTTCAATGGGTTTGTTTGATTTTTTCCTGTAAATCTGTTTTAGTTCTTTGTAGATTCTGGATATTAGCCCTTTGTCAGATTGGTAGATTGCAAAAATTTTTTCCCATTCTGTTGGTTGCTGGTTCACTCTAATGATAGTTTCTTTTGCTGTATAGAAGCACTGGAGTTTAATTATGTCCCATTTGTTTATTTTGGCTTTTGTTGACAATGCTTTTGGTGTTAAAATGTTATTTTAAAGAAGTCTCTGTTAACCTGAATATAAAATACTTAACCGTTGTGGGACTGTAGATATTGCAAATGTGGCAGAAATTTAGAAAACAAAATCTAAAAAATGCTCCTAGTTGTTGTGATAAACAATGCAATATTTTAAGAGTATGTATTTTTAAAAGAGATTAAGCATTTGCTTTTTAAATTAAAAAGTTTTCCTAATAACCTTTCTTTTAAAAAATAATTAATTTTAGAATACAAATTTGAGCAAAAAATAGAAATGACTAATTTTTTAAAAAATTTTCTGTGAATCATCATTGTAAATTTTAAATTTCATTTAAAAATATTTAAATACTTGATTTTTACATGTAGAGAGTATTTGCTAATTAATGTCATATAATCCATGATTTCCTATGCACCAGAAGTGTAGTATTATTCAGGTATTTTATTTTGGTTTCTGTGTTTTCATAATTAATGTCTGTTCTGAAATGCTTAAAAATATACCTTTTCAATAATAATATCAAAAAACACTCTTAATAACATTTATGCACATGTATAAGGTGGCAATTTTTTAAATTGTTTACTTGCACTTACTACACCAAATAAGACAAATCACAATATTATATAATTGTATACATGAATTTATTATCTTTGTATCATAATAAGATTAAAATATATAGCACATTAAAACGTTTATCATGACTTCTATAATCCTTAGTCATAACAAAGCTTTTTATAATTTTTAAGAGTAGTAAGTCCTTTAAACTCTATTTATTTCCACACATTTGCAGGTGTGTATAAATAAACAGAGTTTAATTTCCTATAGAAAAACAATGTAATCCTTGAGGTAAAGATTTCAGATGCAATTTTTGCACTCTAGATGTTTCCCTTTACACCTACTTAAAAGTTGTATTGGTCAGCTATTACTGTGAAGCAAACATACGAAAACCTCAGTACTATTCAACAATAAGCACTTTTTTCTCATAGCTCTGAGCTTGTTGTATTAGTCTGTTCTTGCATTGCTATAAAAAACTGCCTGAGATTGAGTAATTCAAAAAGACTAGATGTTTAATTGGCTCACACTTCTACAGGCTGTATAGAAAGCATGACTGGTGAGGCCACAGAAAACTTACAATCATAGCAGAAGGTAAAGATGAAGGAGTCATGTCTATGTGGCCAGAGCATAAGGAAGAGAGAATGAAGAAAAGATGCTACATACTCTTAAACAACCTGATCTCTTGAGAACTTACTCAGTATCATAAGAACAGTAAGGTGGAAATCTACTCCCATGATCCAATCAACTCCTACCAGGCTCCTCCTCCAACATTGGGGGTAACAATTTGACATGAGTTTTGGGCAGAGAAACAGATTCAAACCCTTGCATTCCACCCCGGCCCCTCCCAAATCTCAAATTGCAAAATTCAATTCTCCCTTTTCAACAGTCTCCCAAGTCTTAACTCATTTCAGCGTCAACTCAAAAGTCCATAGTCCAAAGTCTCATCTGAGATGAGGCCAAGTCTCTCCCACCTATGAGCCTGTAAAATCAGGAGCAAGTTAGTTACTCCCAAGATACAATGGTAGTACAGGCATTCAGTAAATGCATCTATTCCAAGAGAAATATATCAGTTAAAGGGCTTACAGGCCCCATACAAGTCCCAAACTCAGCAGAACAGTCATTAAATTTTAAAGCTCAAAAATAGTCTCCTTTGACTCCATTTTTCAAAACCAGGCCACACTCATGCAAGGTGTGGGCTCTGAAGGCCCTGGGCATCTCCGCCCCTGGAGCTCTGCAGGGTGAAGCTCCCTCAGCTGCTTTCATGGGCTGGCATCTCTGGGGAATTCCTCCCCAGAAAATTGGATTTTGTTTTCTACTAAATAATCAGGTTTCAATTTTTTTTCAACTTGTATTCTCTGCTTCCCTTTTAAATATAAGTTCCAGTTTCAGATGATCCTTTCCATCACACATATGATCAATACTCTTAGAAGCAGCCAGGCCATTCTTGAACACTTAGCTGCTGAGAAAAGTGTTTGCTGCTGTTCCTGAGAAGTTATCCAGATTCTGGTAAGTTCTTCATCTCCATCTGAGTGCCTGCAGCTTTTCCAGATGTACAGTGCAAGCTTTCGGTGAATCTACAATTCTGAGTTCTGGAGGACAGTGGCCCTCTTCTCCTAGCCCCATTGTGGACTCTGTGAGGGTTCCAAACTCATATTTCCCCTTGGCATTGCCCTAGTAGATGTTCTCCATGAGGACTCTGCCCTGACGGTAGGCTGTTTTCTGGACATCCAGGATTTCCATACATCCTCTGGAATCTAAGCAGAAGCTCCTGAACTTTAACTCTTACCCTCTGTACACCTGCAGGCTTAACACCATGTGGAAGCTGCCAAGACCTCTGATTTGCACCCTCTGGAGCAGCAGCTTGAGACATATCTGCGGCCTCTTAACCAAGGCCGGAGTTGGGGGAGCTGGAATTCAGCAAGCAGTGTCTTGAGGTTACTCAGGACAGGGGAGCCCTGGGCAGGGCCCAGGAAAACCATTCTTCCCTCATAGACCTCTGAGCCTGTTATAAGAGGAGCTACCACAGTGGTCTCTAAAATGCCTTGGAAGGATTTTTTCCCTTTGTCTTGGCTGTTAATATTTGATTCCTCTTTTGCAGATTTCTGCAGCTGCTTGAATTCCTCCCCAGAAAATTGGATTTTATTTTCTACCACGTGATCTGGCTTCAGAGTTTTTCAACTTTTATTCTCTGCTTCCCTTTTCAATATAAGTTCCAGTTTCAGATGATCCTTTCCATCACACATATGATCACATGCTCTTAGAAGCAGCCAGGCCACAACTTGAACACTTTGCTGCTGAGAACTTTCTTCCACCACATACCCTAAGTCATCACTCTCAAGTTTAAAACTCCACAGGTCTCTAGAGCAGGGGTACAATTCCTCCAACTTTTTTTGCTAAAGTATAACAAAAGTGAGCTTATCTCCAGTTCCCAATAAGTTCTTCGTCTCCATCTGAGACCTCCTCAGCCTGGACTTTATTGTCAGTATCACTATCAGCATTTTGGTCACAACACTTTAACAAATCTCTAGGAAATGCCAAACTTTTCCTCATCTTCTTTTCTTCTTCTGAGCCCTCCAAACTGTCCCAAACTCTGACCAATACCCAAGTACAAAGTTGCTTGCACATTTTCAAGTATCGTTTTGGCAATGCTCCACTTCTTGTTACCAATTTTCTGTATATGTTTATTCTTGCATTGCTACAAAAACTACCTGAGATTGGGTAATTTATAAAGAAGAGAGGTTTAATTGGCTCATGGTTTGATAGGCTGTACAGGTAGTATGCCTTGGAGGCCTCAGAAAACTTACAATCATGGGGGAAGGTTAAGAGGAAGGAGTCATGTCCTTTCACATGGCTGGAGAAGGAAAAAGAGAAAGAGGAGGTGCTACACACTTTAAAACAACCAGATCTCATGATAGCTCACACACTACCACAAGAACAGAAAAGGAAAAATCCACACCTGTAAGCTAATCACCTCCCTTTAGGCCGCTCTTTCCACAGGGGATTAAAATTTGACATGAGATTTGGGGGGAACGAACACAAATCTGCTTTAAACAGCAGATCTAGTTGAGCTAGGCGTATTGTTGCAGCTTTGTCTCTGGTCTTCTCTTTGTATACTAATTTGGTACATAGGCTAAAGGAGTGGCAGCTACATGGAGAAAACTTACTTTATGGTGGGGGCAGAGGTTAAAAAAAGAAAGAAAAAACATACAATGCCCGTAGCTACCTAGGCGTGGTTCTAGCATATTTTTAGTTTAGCCCATATGCTATTAGCCAAAGAAAGTCACATTGCTAAATCCAAATGTGATTTTGGTAGTAGAGAAATCAAAATCATTTGCAAAATCATATGGCAAATAATATGAATAAAATGAGAGATATATAATTGAGCCAGATAATCTAATTTACCACAGTTAACAAGCTTTATGTCCTTTCATTTATTTTTTGTTTATAATTTTAGCATATTTTACTGGACTCATTCTTCAACCATATACAGAAATATGTAATAAAAGACTACAAATAAAATATTTTAATCTTGTTTTAGATATTACTTAAAACAATCTATTAATGTTCACATTCAACTTATCCAAGTTTACTTTAACATGCAAGATATTTAGTATCCTTAAAATAGATTTTATATTAGACTATTTTATGTTACCGACAATGCAAAATCTCTAAGAAAAAATAGATATATTTGTATACACAGGAACTCTGGTGAAATGTGCAGATATACAAGAAGCACTTACCTTTTTAAGAAACATTTGTCATATTAAAATTATGACTACTGCCTGAACAGAAGCCTGGTTATTTCCCATTTGCCCTTTCTATTTTATTTTATTTCATTTTTTAGATAAATAGTGATGTTTTCTAGTGGTATAATATTTGCATTAAGAAACTGTTATTTGATTTCTCAAAAGCTGTGTCTCTTTCAGTTTATTGATAACAATGATGTATCTATTTCTCAAAACTGACAAAACAAATATCTTGTTAATAGGAAATATGTGCATAATTCTACACTGCAATGAAAACGGATTAGTCTACAAGATAAAATCCTAGCAAGTTATTTTTACTTTTTTTCATTTCCCTTTTTCTATTTTGTATTGCTTTGTAGATAAACATCAAATTATAATTTCCTTTTCTCTCATGCCTCAACACACTTTATTTTTGTCCTGCTGCTTGTTTGACCATCAGATTTCTTAATACTCCCCAAAAGTTATAAAAGCAATAAAAAGCTTGACAGATAGGGAAATTAGATAAAGGTATTAAAATCTTATTTAAAGTCTCTTACCATAAAAACCAGCCTGTGGTTCATGCCTGGGCTAAATGATTACCACCTATAGTGTTTTAAGCAGCATTTCCCAGTAAAAGACATTGGGCATTTGTCCAACATGGCTTATATTAACAATGTGTCACTTGCCCAAATCCTTAAGGATTTTTTCCACTTTCCCATTCTTGTCACTTGGTCCATGATTACTAGTCTCAGTGTTATCATACCCTCAGAAATATCAAAAATGTTTTCAATGGAAAATATATTTAATTGTATCACGTTGAAAATGCATACTGTTTAAACTTTAAGATGATAATACATAGAAAAAACATACACAAGTCATATCAGAAGGAAAAATAATTGTGTTTCAGAAGCAATATTTTAATGAAATAAAGGAACCAAGACAACATTAGCAGACAACAGTAGAAATAACAACAGTAACAACAAAAACTGCGGAAAAAGATAAATACTAGCTTAAGGTACTGCAACTATCCCTATAGAAATTATGATACATTCATGTGAGATTCTGCTTCCAGCAATGTTGAATATAAACTGGATTTTTAACAATCTTCCTATTGGGAGCAATTGGAAATATTAGACAATTAAGAAGAAGGGAAATAGGAATAAGGATTTTCGGGTCAAGGTCCCAGAAAAAGGGAAGCAAAGAAAGGTATATTTGTTGCCACTTCCCTCCTCAAGGTATTTTCAGATTAGAAGGTATTAATCATAAAGCTGAGAAGCTGAAATAATCTTGCAGCAAGTTACCCATGGGTAAGAGAAACATAAATTGGATTTTAGGGTCCTGTAATGTAGAAAGACTGGGAAACGACACAAACCTTCCTCCAAGAACTCAAATGTCCAAACCTTAAAAGTAATTGTGATTCCAAACTTGGCCAGCTCTCATGGTCCCAGCTCAACATTAGTTCAATCTCTGATTAAAATAAGACCATCTATCCTAACTCAGCTGGCTGACCAAATCAAAATAAAACCTCTTTGGGGATGACGCTATCACACAGAGACTCAGTTTTTCTCTAAAAGTTTAACCTACAATATCTGACATTTAAAATATAACCGAACATGAAGAGAAATAATTTTTGACTGAAAATCATAAGGAAAAACTATAGAATAAAAAGAGAAAAAAAATGAAGTTATCTTAAGATGTGAAAGGAATCATATGACATAACAGACATTTAAATTGAACAAGATGAGTAAGATAAATATAAATGTCCCCATTAAAAACACATATTATAATAATGGTTTACAAAATATGACAACCATATACTTCCTATGAAAGACAAATTATCAGTATAAAGAAATGATGAAGGTAGAATGGATAGAAAAATACACAATATTAGGGCTGGCTGCGGTGACTCATGCCTGTAATCCCAGCACTTTGGGAGGCCAAGGCAGGCGGATTGCACCACTGCATTCCAGCCTGGGTGACAGAGTGAGACTCTGTCTAAAAAAAAAAAAAAATACGCAATGCAAACTCTAATCAGTGAATCTTAAACTTTTTAAACTCAAGAGCTCCTTACAATATTAAAATTAATTGATGATCTCAAATAATTCTTTTATGTAAGATTTAACTACAAATATTTACAATATTAAAAATAAAGTAGAAAAATAAAATATGCATTTGGTGTAAATATTGTTTTACATTTTTATAAATATACAATGTTTATATATATATAAAATATAAATACACAACATATAAGATATCTCTACATATCTAGAGAGAGAAAAAAATGATTTGAAATTATGTAGGTTCATGTTTCACTTGATCAGGCTTAAAAAGAGGAACTTTTTTATGCTTTAATAAATTGACTTTGCTAGATGAAATATTTGGTATTTTCATGGGAACAAGCAGACAGAGGTCCAATAAACCTAAGCTACAGATTTTCATTTTATGCCTGTCTTTCTTGCTTTACTTATTACTCCTCAACTGGTTGGAGGGAAGAATTTGTTCTTTTTTCCATAAGAACTACCCTCTATCTTACCCCTCTTCATGTTAATAGTATTCTCATATAAAATACTATCAGTTGACATTAAGTTGGGATCATATATCTCGTCAAATTCCAGTTAAGTGTGTAGATCTTACAAGCATTCAGAATTCTTAGATTTTCTCTTTGATTTGTCCATTTTTCTTTTTAAAATACAAATTCTGTAATATAGAGTTGGAACGTGTTGTCATAAGACTCTACTAAGTGTCCCTTATACTTATTTTCAAGGTGGGTTTAACCTTCACATATGGTGGATCACAGTTTCTTTAGTGTTTTTCTCTAGCTGATCTTCTTGGGTAATACATTTTTATTAATAATTTCAAAGATGTGATACTTGATATATTATGTGATAATTGATAAGCTATACTACTATAATTCCTAGCTTCAAAATCTGGCCACCTACTCGACAAGATATAGGTTAAAAACCCTATTGCCAAGTTTGGGCAAATCTCTGCCTCTGTTTACTTATTCATGAAGTGAAGATGATGAAGATAGTGAACTTATAATGCTGACATGATAAACAGATGATTTAATGAAAATAAAGCATGTAGAATAGTACCTAGCACATAGCAAATTACAAATAAGCATTACCTATTATTTCGGTAATGTTTCTCAGGTGTTTGACTCATACCATTGTTACTTCTACCAATGATAAAGATAGCTCTCCTTTGATATACTGGTTTGCTCACTTTAATAATGATTATTCACAGAAAGTTTCTTAAAATATAAATAGTACATCTGAGCAGAGAATGGGGTTAGTCCAACTTAAGAATGTAAGGCACGTTTAAGTTCTGATCTTAAAATTATTATTATCTTTTTTTTGTAATACAGACAGATCAGTGAGTAGGACTAATAGTTTCAGACTGGTTTAGAAACACCAGGATTCATTTTAATGAAAATGCAAAATAATTGGTAGTAGTTGCCTATAACCCTGTGTCAAGAAGCATTTGGAGACTCATGTTTATTCAGTCATAATGATTATTATGATTCTTTAGTGATATCGGCAGTGGACACGAGTCTGGATGTTGGCACTTGGGAATTTTTCAAACTCTGTTTTAGCAGTTCAGCATCATGTGTTGCTTTGATCTCAAAAGAAACATCTATGATTATGTTGCTCTTTATACTTATAACTTTAGAAATAGAGCCAAAATCAAAACAGGATCAGCTGATCGACTTACATTAACCTTTCCTCCTTGGTTCTTCAGCAGCAAATTGACAATGAAAAAAGTATTTACACTACTAATTTCCCTGTTACATAATGGAAGACAAATTAAGGTATATAATTTTCTTCATTATTACTCTAGTACCTTTAAAAATTAAAAATGATTTATAATATAGTAAAAAAGAAAAGCAGTAAAATGCTTTCAATAGAGATATATTGTATATATATGTGTGTGTGTACATATATATGATGAGAGAAAAATGGAGAGAGGTTTAAATATCTTTATCCTATACAAAACACTTACATTTTATGTGCAGGCATACCTTTGATATATTGTAGGTTTGGTTTCAGACCACAGCAATAAAGTGAATATCACATAAGGTGAATCACACAAATTTTTTGGTTTTCCAGTAGATATAAAAGTTGTTTACTCTCTACTGTAGTCCATTAAGTATGCAAAAGCATTATGTCTGTAAAACAATGTACATCTGTATTCAAAGTAAATTTACCGCTAAAAATGCTAATGATCATCTGAGCCCTCAGTGAGTTGTAATCTTTCTGCTGGTGAAGGGTCTTGCCTAGCTGCTGATGGCTGTTGACAGATTTCTTGTTATTCAAGTTTGGGGTGGCTCTGTCCATTTCTTAAAATAAGACAATAAAGCTTGATGCATTGATTGACTTTTCTTTTTACAAAAGATTTCTCTGTAACATGCAATGCTGTTTGATAGTATTTTACTCAAAATTGAATATTTAAAATTGGAGTCAAAACTTGCAAACCCTGCTGCTGCCCTATCAAATAATTTATATAATATTTAAATTTTTTGTTATTATGTAAACAATGTTCACATCTTCACCAGGAGTAGTTTCCATCTCAGAAACTACATTATTTGCCCATCCATAAGAAGCAAGCCCTTATTAGTTAGTTTTATTATGAGATTGCAGCAATTCAGTCACATCTTCTGTTTCCACTTTTAATTCTATTTATCTTGCTATTTCTGCCACATCTGTAGTTACTTTCTTTGCTGGAATCGTGAGCTCTTGAGAGTCATCCCTGACAGCTGAATCTACTTTCTCCCAAACTACTGTTAATGTGATATTTTGACCTCCTTCTATGAATCGGCAAGAGAAACTATCAACAAACAGACAACCTACAGAATGGGAGAAAATATTTGCAAACTATACATCAGACAAAGGTCTACTATCCAGCATCTATAAGAAATTTAAATAAATGTACTAGGAAAAAACTAAAAACCTCATGAAAAAGTGGGCAGAATACCTGAACAAACACTTTTCAAAAGAAGACATGCATGCTTCCAAGAAGCATATGAAAAAAAAAAAGCTCAACATCACCGATTATTAGAGAAATGCAGATGAAAACCACAATGAGGTACCATCTCAAATCAGCCACAATGGCTATCATTAAAAAGTAAAAAAATAACAGATACTGGCAAGATTGTGGAGAAAAGGGAACACCTATACACTGTTTTATTGTTCAACTAGTGCAAATTTGTTCAAGTACTGTGGAAAGAAGTATGGCAATTCCCCAAAGAGCTAAAAGCAGAACTACCATTTGACCCAGCAATCCCATTACTGAGCATATACCCAGAGGAATAAAAATCATTCTATCATAAAGACACATGCATACAAATGTTCACTGCAGCATAATTCACAATAGCAAAGAGATGGAATTAACATAAGCACCCATCAGTGATAGACTGGATAAATAAAATGTGGCACATTTACACCATAGAATACTATGCAGCCATAAAAAAGAATGAGATCATGTCTTTTTTTGTGTGGGAATATGAATGGAGCTGGAGACTATTATCCTTAGCAAACTAATGCAGAAACAGAAAACCAAACACCATATATTCTCACTTATAAGTGAGAGCTAAATGATGAGAACTCAAGAATACAAAGAAGGAAACAGCAGACACTGGGGTCTACTTGAGGGTAGAAGGTGGGAGAAGGGAGAGGAGCAGAAAAGATAACCATTGGGCAATGGGCTTAATAGCTGGGTGAAGAAATAATCCACACAGAAAACCCCTGTGACATGAATTCACCTGTGTAACAAGCCTTAACATGTACCCTTCAACCTAAAATAAAAGTTTCAAAAAAATTCATAAATTCTATACATAGATGTGTGGTCATCCAGGCTTTGTTATTTGATGTACAGAGCATAGGCAGAGTAGATTTAGCATAATTATTAAGGGCCCTAGGATTTTTGAACTGTTAGTGAGTATTGGCTTTAACTTAAAGTCACCAGCAGTATTACTAAGAAGAGAGTCAGCCTTTCATTTGAAGCCATGAAGCCAGGGTCTTTTCCTTTCTTATCATTTGTATATTGACTTAAGTAGAACTTTAAATTTCCTTCAAGGACATTTTCTGTTTTTTTTAAACTTTTCTATTGAAATATAACAGTTCTACTAAAAAAAAAATACAGATTTTATGTGTACAACTCAATGATCTGTGACAAAGCAAACACACTCCAGTAACCTAAATCCAGATCAAGTTATGGAGCATTCCCATCACCCTAGAACTCACTTCTCATGCTCTCCTCTAATCACTGTACCTTCTCTCCACTCCCCATACCAGTTTAAGACATAGATCCGTTCTGTTTTAAAACAAGCAGTTGGAATAACACAATGTGTATGTTTTGTGCCTGACTTCCTTAGTATTATGTTTGTAAGATTTATCCATGTTAATATGTGAAGCTATATTAGTTCATTTTCATTGTTGTATAATGCATTATGTGACCAAATGGCAACTATTTATTCTTTCTGCCAACAAACATGTGGGCTGTTTCCACCTTGGGAATGTTTTAAATAGTTTTGCTATAAGCATTGTTGCTATCTTCTGGTGCACATACATACTCATTTCCATTAGGCATGTATATATATATATATATTAGGAATAGGATTTCTGGGTCATAGCACGTACATTTTCAACTTCTGTAAAGAGTAACAACCAGCTTTCAAAGGGTATGTCACAATTTATGCATGTATTGGAAATGTATGAGAATTCCAGTTACTTCTCATACTCACCAAGACTTAATTTTATCACATTGTCTTTTTAATTTTAGCCATTCTGGAGTATATGCTACTATTTCAATATGGTTTTAATATGCATGTCACTAATCAATAATGAAATTTTATATTTTTGACCTTTATTGACTGTTTGAATATTCACTTTTATAAAATGCCTGCTCAAGTTTTTCACCTATTTTTATTTTGTGTTGATTTTATTTTTTTATTATTTTTAAATCATTTCTTTTAAATCCACCATGACATGTGTATACCTATGTAACAAACCTGTATGTTCTGTACATGTGCCCCAGAACTTAAAATATCTAAAAAAGGGGAAAACGTTTTCTTTGCATTCACTATTTAGTTAAATGCTGAAAGAGGCTGAGCTTTTACCCTATTTTGGCTTGCAACATGTCTTCCTCACTAAGGTTAATCATTTCCAGCTATTGATTTAAAGTGTGGTATGTGTAACTCCTTTCATTTGAGTGCTTAGAGGACATTGCAGGATTATTAATTATCAACTTATTTTCCTAGGATAATTCTGAATTAAAACCATCACATTTACTTTCTTATGACTAAATTCATGACTATAGCTATTCACAAAAGTTTTATAAATGGACTATTCACTTTGTTTTTTTGTAATACAACATTTTATCCCTGTGGAGAATGAAGACAAACTTTTATCACAAAAGTTTCAAAACATTTAAACTTTCACATGAGATAATGCCAGTCACACAGTCTGCATTATTCTCCACCAACATCTGAGGGAATCAGACCTTCAGTATGAGTTTAACAGGTTAGTGAGGTTTTTAAAAATATACTCCAATTACAGTCAGGTTATTAAATAGGAGATAATTTTTACTATAGCAAATCAAACCCATATTATTAATTACAGTCAATTTTCCTCTGATTATAAATATTACAGATTTCATTATGTAATTGGCCTCATTTCAATAATGTTGTGTCTCAGGGAATACAGAGACCTGAGGAGAGGGAGAGAAATGGGGGAATGGCTGGTCTGTGGAGCATTCAGGAAACACACAGCATTTATTAGTTAAGTTTGCTATAGTGGCATCAAACACAGCAGCATCGAAGATCACTGATCACAAATAACCATAACAGATATAATTATAATAATACATTAAAAATATTGCTAGAATTACCAAAATGTGATACAGAGAAAAGAAATGAGCTCATGCTTCTGGAAGAATTGCACTAATATAATTGCTTGATGCAGGATTTCCACAAACTTTCAGTTTCTAACAAACACAAAATCTCAGAAGCAGCACAGTAAAGCAAAGTGCAGTAAAATGAAGTATGTCACCATATACATCTCCATTAATAGAGAAACAAACTCTTATGCTGAACTTCAGAATGACTCAGATGCACATTTGTACACCTAAATAAATAGATGTGGGGACTCTATATCATGTAGGTGCATATGCATATGTGTGCATAGGTTATATATTTAAATGTGTCCATAAATATGTAATAGTAATTATAATATGTATTTATTGGTTTTATAGTTTTTTTCAAATTTTATTTTAGATTCAAGGATTGCACATACAGCTTTGTTACCTGGGTTTATTGCGTGATGCTAAGGTTTTGGATATGAATGATTCCATCATCCAGGTATTGAGCAAAATACCCAATAGTTAGTGTTTCGACCCTTGTCCCCTCTCCCACTTTCCCCTCTAGTAATGCCTATTTTTTATTGTTGCCATTTTTATTTCTATGATTACCCAATGTTTAGGTTGCAATTATAAGTAAGAACATGTGTTATTTACTTTTCTTTTCCTGTGTTAATTTGCTCAAGATAATCGCTCCCAGCTGCATCCACGTTACTGCAAGGGATGCGATTTTGTTCTTTTCTATTATATACATTATATTCCATGGTGTATATGCACAACATTTTCTTTATCCATTCCACCATGGATGGGCACCTAGGCTTGTTCCATGTCTTTGCTATTGTGAATAGTGCTGTGATGGACAGGTGAGTGCATGTATGTTTTTGGTAGAATAATTTATTTTCTTTTGGATGCAAACTAGTAATGGGGTTGGTGGGTTGAATGGTACTTTTGGCTTAAGTTCTCTGGGAAATCTTCAAACTGCTTTCCACGGTGGTTGAACTAATTTACATTCCTGAGAGCTGTGCGTAAGAGTTTTCTTTTCTTGAAACCAACTTTTGGTTCTGTTGATTCTTTGTATGAATTTTTGGATCTCGATTTATTCAGTTCTGGCCTAGTTTTAGTGATTTCATTTCTTTTGCTAGCTTTGGATTTGGTTTGTTATTGTTTTTCTAGTTTCTCTAGATGTGATATTGGATCATTAATTCTAGATTTCCTTAACTTACTGAAGTAGGCATTTAGTGCTATAAACTTTCCTCTTAACACTGGTTTGCTGCATC
Organism: Aotus nancymaae; assembly: GCF_030222135.1. NCBI lineage: Eukaryota > Metazoa > Chordata > Mammalia > Primates > Aotidae > Aotus > Aotus nancymaae. The sequence goes on from NW_026988425.1 coordinate 78,105,880, forward strand.
CCAGAGATTTTGGTATATTGAATCTTTGTTTTCATTTATTTCAAAGAATTTTTTTTTATTTCTGCCTAAATTTCATAGTTTACCCAAAAGTCATTTAGGAGCAAGTTGTATAAATGTGTCCATGTAAACATAATAATTTTAATATTTATTTATTGGTTCTACTGTTTTTTCATCTTTAGAATAGAAATAATAATCTTACCAGTGTTTTAGTAAAAATTAGAATTAATTCATGTATTACTTATGTTGTTTTATCCATGTTTTTCCAAAATGATTTTCCGTGACTTCTAAACATAACCAGACTAATTTAAATGGAATTGAATGCAAATAAATATGCAAACAAGTTTAAAAAATATAGAGAAAAGGTGAATTCAAGAGCAAGTTTAATATCAAACATATGTATATGTCTCCATATGCACAAATTATAACACATATATACATATGTACACATACATAGGCATACACATTACATATATGTATATCCTATAGCAAACCTTGTCTCTAAATTTCCTCTCAAAGGTGGTGCATGTTGCCTAAATTATCCAAAGTACATTTCATTTTCCCACTCCCTGCAGTATCTGTGTATACAGAAACATCCCCTAGCTAATCTAAGTAAAATTTTTTAAAGGGACTCATTTTGTATATGATGTCACTGTCTGTCAGATTATCTATGTTAATGGTGTTTTTTGCACATTAATTGTTAATTTAAAGCAATCCTATCTGTTAGATTTGGGTATGTAATAATGTATACAAGCAATTATAAATATATTTGTGGAAAAGATTAAATTTGGCTAACTATTGAATCAGGAAAATCAAACTTTAGGCAAACTAGATATATCAACATGTTCAGACATCTAATTGATAATGTTTTCTATTGGTAAATGAATAAGAAAGAGTTGGATGATAACAATGCAGTTGGCCCATGGAAAACACAGGTGAACTGCACTGGTACACTTATACACGGATATTCTTTTACCCTGCCACTTCTGAGACAGCAAGACCAAGCCCTTTCTTGGCTCCTCCTCCTCAGTCTATTCAACATGAAGACAATGAGTATGAAGACCTTTATGATGAGCCACTTTCACTTAATAAATGGTAAATATACTTTCTCTTCCTTATAATTTTCTTAATACCATTTCATATTCTCTAGCTTACTTCAATAATATGATATTTAATGTGTATAAAATACAAAATATGTGTTAACTAACCTTTATGTTATCAGTAAGGCTTCCAGTCAACAATAGGCTACTAGTAGTTCAGTTTTGGGGGAATCAACAGTTATACCTGGGTTTTTGACTGCATAGGGGTTGCTGCTCCTAAGCCCCACATTGTGCAAGGGTTAACTGTATAAACTTTATCCTTTCTTCTCAAGTAAGCATTAATTACATACTGCTGTGAAGATACCTTGCAGGTGTAATTAAGTTCTCAAATCAGTTGAACTTCAGAAGATCAGGTGGGCCTGGCCTAATTACATAAGCCTGTTGAAAGCAGAGATTTTTTTCCAGCTGATTATACAAGGGAAGATTATAGGTCTATATTCACACAAGCCTGGAAGAAAATAAACATCTGCATTGTGAACTACTTTCATAACAAAGCCTTGATCATCTCAAGTCTTCATTGAATCAATGTAATCAGTCTCTTACCACAGCTGCCTGACAGAATAAAGGCTGGACATTTTGGGGTGTAAACAGCCTTTACTTCAATTTGGGTAGTATTTTAAAACAGAACATCTAGTAAACAATTAAAAATTAGAAGATCTACAGGAAAATGTAATCTTTAATATATTCATTAGATTTGAAACCGACTTACCTAGACATTGGAAAAATAATACAGGGGTTTTAAAACAATTATAATTAATATTTTAACAGGCCTAAAGGGAAAGATAAAAGGATTGAGAATTTTAGCACAAAAGAGTATCTCTAAAAACCAACCAACCAAAAATGCCATCTGGAATAAAGATTTCAAAGCATGGACTCAATACCAGACTAGACATTTCAGAAGGAAGATACATAGAAAAGTCTATAGAAACACTTAAACTGATGTACAGAGGAGAAATAAAGGACTGGAATTGAATAAGAATATGAGAGACATGTTGGATGATATCAAAAAAGAACGAGGTCTTGTTATTTGCAACAGCATGGTTGGAAGTGGACATCGTTACGTAAAGCAAAAGAAGTCAGGCACAGAAAGGCAAATTTTGCAAGTTCTCATTTATTTGTGAAAGCTAAAGATGAAAACAAACAAACTCATTGAGAGAGAGTACAATGATTGTTACCAAAGGCTGGGAAGGGTAGCGAGGGTGGAGAGAAGTGAGCATGGTTAATTTGAATGAATAAGATCTAGTATTTGATAGCGCAACAGGGTGACTACAGTCAATAATAATTTAGTGTACATGTTAACATAACTAAAGGAGTATAATTGTATTGTTCATAACACAAAGCAAGGATAAATAGTTGAGGTGATGGAGACCCCATTTACCCTGATGTGGTTATTACATATTGTATGCCTATATCAAAATATCTCCTGTATCCTACGAATATATACACTTACTGTTCATCAAAAAAGTTAAAAATTATAAAATTAAGAGTTTAGGGAAGGAGACATAGATAAAACAAAACAAAACACTTACTTTAGGGGAGGGACCACTGTTCAGTAACGGTAAATGTACACAGCAAGGAAAGGATGGTGGACCCAGGAGTAGGAAAAAAAAATTATCCAGGTTTCTCAGTGCTTTTAAATGGGCTTAGGCCACTGAGATGCAGAAATGTATGCAGTATGTAAGTAGCTAATGCTGATTTGATATGCCATAGAAGCATTTTTCTCTTGGAATAACATGAGAATTTGATCTTTGGCCATTTTTCTATCCAAGTGCTCTAATCTGAAAGGACCAAATAGTTACAGCATAGACTAAGACCCTAGGTTAATTCCCAAGTCCCAGTAAGATTAAAGTGCTGGGTCTATGCATATTTATATTTCCAGAAATACAAAGTCCAGACTTTGAAGGCATCTCTAAATCTAAAAGTCAGAAGCCCCAGGGTTTATTAACTGACCCTTAAAAAGATGTGCTTACACTGCAAAGTGTTAGATCAGGACCCAGGATTATTCCAACTCATATCCAAGGAGCAAATGCTCTCTCTTTTTATGTATTTGTATGTATGCATGCATAAATATATGTATAAATGAATATGTGTCCATTATTTATTTATATTTTTATAAAAATAACATTTTTTCAGTAAGAACTAAGGACAACTTTCTCTCTCCTGCATATAAAGGTTATCCCTCTCCCCTTGCCTGTGAAGTGACTGGTTACTCTGGCATATTTTATTTTCCATCTGACTTTCATTGATTTGTCCCATTGGTAAGGTCTATGGTAAAGGGGAGTCAATATACTTTCCTGTAAGGTAATGCTATAAACTGAATATTTGTGTTCTCCCCAGAATAATACATTGAAGTCTTAATTACCAATGAGATGGTATTAGGAGGTGGGAACTTTGATAGGTGTGTAAGTCAAGAGGGTGGAGCCCTTATGAGTGACATCAGTGCCCTTAGAAAGAGGCTCTGGAGTGCTCTCTTAACTCTCTTTGCTACCATATGAGGGCACAGCCAAAGGAAGGCTGTCTATGAACTAGGAAGCAGGCCTTCATCAGACACAAAATCTGATAGTGTTTTGATTTAGAACTTCCGAGACTCCAGAGCTATGAAAAATACATTTCTCCTATTTATAAGCCACCCAGTCTATGGTAATTTGTTATAGCAGTTCCAACAGACTGAGATAGGTAATTAATAAAATATTTGTCTCTTATCCAGAACATTCAACTATTAATTCAAGATAAAGTTAATAATGACATATGTTGAAAACTCAATACTGGGCACCAGCTGGCTGATGCCAGTGACGCTGAAAGAATACAATGAAATTAGTGTTTCTAATATTGGCAAAACTGCAAACTGCACCCAGCTGTTGCTACAGGAAGAAATTGTCACTGCCAGGTGAAGAAGTGTGTTAAGATGATACTCACAAGTAGAGAAACAGACAAAAAGCCCACAAGAATGCCCCAGGAATTAAGAAGAAGTACCTTCCTCCTCCTCTAAGCTTACAGTCTCCTTCTAGGGACATCTACTTTCAGACCTTAACCTATTCATGCCAGGTGTTCCATTATTGGAACACTAAGCTTGTTGAAGTCATGAATATCCTACTGCTCAAGGTCATCATCGAGGTCTGATTTTTCACAGAAAATATTTGCAACCTCCAGCACAAATGGGCTATCAGGGAGCCATCTGGAACAAGAGAAATGTGCTTTTCACAGTCCCAGTCCCAACATCAGAAGCACTGTAGAGAAGGGCAAATTTAGAGGTGAGAGAAAATAAATTACTAACATTTATTTTAATTTTGTTAGTAACATTCAATTACTAATATTTATTTTAATTTTGTTAGTAACATTCAATTACTAATATCTATTTTAATTTTTTACTAACATTTATTTTAATTTTAATTTAATTATAAATTACTAACACTATACTAACAGGCATAGAGTGTTTCTGAAAAAGGAGAGAATGTTTGAACAATTTATATCATCTGATGCTGTTGATTTTTTTGTTGTTGTTGAGATATAATTTCAAGCTGAGGGGAGGAGGAAACTTTTCAAGTTATTTTTTAAATGCATTTAAATTATTAATATTCAGAAAGGAGAATAGATTTGTTCTCTTTAAAATTTATGTTAGAAAAAGTGTTCAAATTAGTAAAAATAAAAGCATGAGTCTATTAAACTATGTAAGATAGGATCAAAAAAGTAAAATAAGTTAATAATAATCACAGGAAAGACATTGAGTATTTCTTGATTTCACAAGAAGACTAACATTTCATAAAAATAACTTATACCTCTAAAAAATGTTGTTCAGCCAGAAGGAAAAGATGAATGAAGGTGCTACACAGTGTTTTCTGATGTTTGTCAGGATTTGTGAAGGAGTGCTAATATAGATGTACACATTCATAGACGTAAGAAAATGTCACCGTAACTCCCTCTAGCAGATAAATGATTTTGTTTAGTAAATACATTTATAACTGTCTTGTGGGGAAAGGTGAGACCCTTGGGGCAGTCATTAGGTTTCAAGTCCATAAAAGAACTAGCTAAATTTTTCTATGATAAATAAGGAAGAGTTTGTAGAATAAGAGAGAGATGATGGAAGGAAAAGGAAGATATGCAACAAGATGATGTGAAGCTAGTATTGAACGTGGGGGGAAAGAGGTAATACAAAGTATCCCAAGAAACAAGATTTGAAAATAACAATTAAGAGCATTTATGTCCACATTTCAATCTGAATGTGTTTGAGTTTGTTTTGACAGCACATAGCAGAAGATGGATGAACTTTTGCCCAAACTTTGATTCAGATGTAGAGACTGCAAACCCCTAACATAGAAATAGTTTCTTACTCATGCAAGGGACTAAAGGGGAGAGCACAGTCTGCACAAGCAGATCCAGACTGTCTTGGAGGAAGCAGAGAGAGTGAGCTGTTTTCTCCAGAGACTAGAGAAAAATTCCCATGCTGGTTGGAGATGTATAAGGTTCAAATTTCCCAAGGGCGCTAATGTACACCTTGTTATTATAAATCTGTCCATATATAGAGCCAAAGGGGAAAGAAAGATGAAGTTTAAAACAATGCCGGTAGCCAAACATCAAAAAGGGAGTTCGACTCTTTATTACACAGTTGCTGTGATGAAATTTCCTTCTCTAAATTCCAAATCTTTCATTGATTCTACTAGATTGGCGTATTATATAGATGAGGTTTATGTTTATTGTCGATTTTGTTTGTTTTGGTGAAATTCAAGGAAGATGTCACTATTGCATAGAACAACTATTGATGCCAGAGATGACCTGAGAACATTAACTCTACAGTACCAGGAATATCTTTGACAAAGTTTTACTCACAATGTTTTGCAGATCTGTGGCAATATTTAATTGAATATAATATCTTTGTTAATGAAAGAGATGGACATCCCACTGAGGTACTACTGTAAATATATAAGTGGAAAAACTCTAGGCATGGAAAGCAGAGACCTAACCTCAGTAACACTGACAGGGATCCAGAACCTCTTACCCAGTTCTGAAGTCTAAGCCAATCCATAACCAATCATCATTGATAGGAAACCCAGTTCTCTTGAGGAAGAATCATGCTCTCTGCCCACAACAAAATAATGTGAGTCTTTCCTCTATTATTCTAAAAGGTGACCTGCAGACCTCTTCCAGAGTGACAGTATATTTAGGAAAGAAAAATTACATTGGATTATCAAAAATTGTCACTGAACTGAAACACTAACACCTGGGGACTCATAACTCTACAATGATCTAGCAGTCAAAGTCAGGGTTTATGAAGGAAAGATGTTTGATATAAGCTTTTGCCCAAATAGGTCTTACAGTAAATGACATGAGACTGCAGATCCATCTGGTACATGTTTCTCTATCCTAGAGTTTATTGCAAAATTGTAAGTAACTGGTAAAAATGAGCATACTCTCTTCTGACCCTTAGAGTGAGAGCTACTTTGATAAGAAGTGCCAAGTAGAGCCCTTCTAACTGTCCCTGAAAAAGTGAAGAATGACCATATTGCCAATTAGATGGTGAACACAATGGCACATCCACTTCTGTATGTGATATATGTATTGAAACAAAGCAACACAACTCCTGGCATGCAGTATATAGCTATTGGCCTATCAATTTTTTTTTCTGAAAATTTTATCAACAAAAATAACCAGGTATAACTTGTCTTTACTTGGTAGAGATAGCATTACTCCTTTGCTCTTCTTCATTAGAACTATGCCTAGTCTCCTGATCAATGTGATCATGTAGTCTGGAGTGATCACCATCACCTTGTTATCCCACAAAATACATAATACATTAGACTGATGGATTGGATAGTATGCAATTATGGGAGCAGATTTAATCAGTCTATTAAAAACTATTACCTCTGCATCTGACCAGGAGCTTAAGTTGCTGTACCTCTACAGGGAAGACAGCTGAGAAAAACTCCGGAATTGAAGCCAGAGAAATGATGACAATATAAGCATTTATAAGGACAAACTGGGACCTATAAAGATAACTCCTGTCTGCTCATTGCTACTAACTTTGACAACAAAGGTAACCCGCAAAAGACGCTAACACTTTTTGTTAGGGCTCAGTGAAACTAAAGCGAAACATCTGATAGGAGCTGAAGAAGCTGTAGGCTTGACTGTTACCCTATACCAACAACATGAACCAGCTGATTAGTGACAATGTACATGAGCTGCAGTGGTGCCTGGCATAGTACCCTATACCCGCATTCAGAGAATTTTGCTGCTGCTTAAATTCTATATACAAATCTCACGAAAATTTCTAGCAGGGACAATTATAAGTAAAAACCATTCAAGAAAAGAACTGTTGGAAAACATAGTTTCATCATGGCTATGTTGACACTCTGCAAAACCATTACAAACTATAATCTTGCAGACAAAGTGGTACTGAAAATGCCTGTGGCAGAGAGGAATTATTTATAAGATGTCCAACAAACCCCAGTAACACAATCACAGTGCAGACTTCTAATTTTTTTAGTATAAAGCCAAGACCTCCTTTGCTGATAACTACTGTCCATTTGAAAATGGTCTGTGGCATGCTAATGAACCATGGTAGTTGCTGAATTCCTGGCTGTGGGGAACCGTGTGACCAGAACTATGCAGCATAAATAGATTCAGTGAATCAAAATCACACTTACACAGCAACAGCCCAGTTTAAACGTAAATTATATATCTGATAGTAGATCCAGACACAAAAGTAAATATAAACTGCAGTTGACTCAGATATCTATTGTGTCTTCTCCTATTTCTTTGTTGCCCACTTTGAAACCAACAGATTTCATAAAGAATTCTTTGTGAACAGTTGATATAGGAAGGAAAATATAAACGTGGTTTATAATTGGGTCTGCGTGATATACTGGTACCAGTTTAAAGTGGATGACTACTGCATTGTAGCCCAGTTCAGGAATAACTATGAAAGACAGTAGCTACAAAGGACAGAATTTTGGCTCTTACATGTGGCTTCCTGCTTCATGTGGGAGAAGAGATGGTCTGAGGAGTCAGCTGTGGGAAAAGTATCTATGTGTATTTTCAGAATGGTCAAAAAACCTAACATATTTGTGTGCCGTGTAAATGCCTGTAGAAGGACAATTCAAAAGGCGCAGATGTTCAATAATGAGGTGAAAAAGATCACGTGTCCTGTGAATCTTGATAAATCTAATTATCTAGCCATCTTGTGGTTTGCTTGATGGGTTTATTTACAAGCTCTCTGTAGTAACAGGGAAACTGTACATTGGCTCAATAACATGCATTTCTCTTAATTAAAGCTGATATGACTAATTATTATGACTGCTGGCAATAGATGCCAATGTCCAGCCAGCCTCTGGTGACAAGTTGATTATATTAGGAAAACTTTTCATCAAAGAGAAGACTACTGTTTTTTCTTTTCTTTTCTTTCCTTTTTCTTTTCTTTCTTTTTTTTTTTTTTTTTTTGAGTTTAAGAGCAGAGGTTTAATAATAGGTGAGAGAAAGAGAATCTCTCTCTTTCCTGTCCTGAATGGGTCTTCCCAACTATTGTTTTTCTATATGAATAGATGCATGTTCCACATGAGTATTTCCCTTTTCTGTTAAAAAAAAAAAATCATGTATCCTGTCATTCAAAGACTTTATAAATTCCTTTTCCATTTTCTGTCTCCCTACAAAACCTCAACTCTGACCTACATTTTATGGTAAAGAAAACTGTCTTAGCCTGTTGTGCTGCTACAACAGAATACTACAAACTGGAAAAACTATAGAGAATAGACATTTATTTGGAAGTTCAGAAAGCTGGGAAGTCTAAGATCAAGGCACTGGCAGTTTCAGTGTCTGGTGAAGTCCTAGTTCCTGCTTCCCTAATGGCACTTTAAATGGTACATCCTCTGAAGAAGATGAATGCTAAATCCTTACATGGTGTAAAAGATGGAAAAGGCAAAAAGGTGAAACTGGGCAAATGCTGCATGACACTTCCTTATTAAGGGGATTCATCTTATTTATAAGGATGGAATGCTTCTGACTTAATCATCTCCTAAGGGCCTCTCCTGTTAATACTATTTCATAGAAGATTACATTTCAACATGAATTTTAGAGCAACACAAACTTCTAAGACACAGCACACACAGAGAATACACTCATAACCACAGAATTTACTGTGGTGGCTTAAAAGAATAGTAGGGTTGCCTTTGCTGAGGGCTCAGTTAAAACTTCAGCTGGGAATCAATATATTGCAGTTGCGCAGTTCTGTATTACTGGATGTAGTATATACCTTAAATGAGCTGCCATTATATATATATTCTATTTTGTTTATATGCAATAGACTATGGTTAAATAACTAAATGCTGGAGTTGAGAGTAGACTATTTCACAATCACAGCTAATTCTGTGGTTCCTGTAATATGATTGGTTGCTTAATTATGAGAAATTCTATCTATCTATCTATCTATCTATCTATCTATCTATCTATCTATCCACACACGTGTTTGCAGCATAAATTTGCATTTATTCCATCTAGAATAAATTCTATTTATCTGCCCCCTTAAATATGGTGTGGCTTTATATACTTACTATGTACTCAGTAATTATTTATAATCTACTGGAACTTCTTAAATGCAACCACAAACTTAATATATGTATTCCTAAATATAAACAATTTGAAAGAATCATTCTATATAATATGATAGAATCTTCTATTTTGTAGAACCTTAAGTGATTTGGATTTAAACCTATGGAGAAAGAAGGCATATATAGATGAGATGTCAGTGTGAAGGCTATTCCAAGATTATTTTAGAGGCAAGTTTGAACAATGCAAATTAGATTACACAAGAGAGACAGACTATGGAGACATTCTGAAATGTTATAAGAAACAAATTTTAATTGAAGATTAGGAAAATAGAAGATGTTCAGTAGAACTTCAAATGGTAAACTTATATGGCCATTTTTCTGAGCATATAATGTTATCTGTGGAAGAGAAAAAAACATGATGATGAGCAGAATTTACAAGGGGATGGGGTTGGGCAGGAAATTGGAAAAGTAATGTGTTGTTTGTGAAAGTACTGAACTTGAGGAAGAACCTTGCCATAAGAAATGGCAAGGTAGCAATAGAAAATACGTTTCTAGTGCTGAGAAAATATAATAGGCTGGAAGTTCACATTGAGAGTGATAAGCTTATTGAATACAGGAAAGGCATAAAAGAACTGTAATTTCCCAAAAAATGGTTATAGAAATACCATATTAAGTATAGATTAATTAAAAAAAAGGTCAATGAACAGGACAGAGAACGATGTCTTCAATGTGGAAGGAAAATAAAAAGAATCCAAGGCAAGAGAGGGGTGTCTTGCTGTTCTTTAAGATTTTAGGAGGATAGTAAAAAGAGACACAATAAAATCTTTTTATTTCTGGTTATGGTTTTCCAAGTGGGTAAATAATATAGTGACATATAAGAATATTTTGGCAGCATTTCACCCACTAATAGTAACTATAGAACTTACGTTTTCATGCATTTATATTTTAGATACATGAAGACAAATCTAGGACTAAACCACTTTTAATTAAATTTAGCTGTGCCTAAATTTTGGCTATATTCTAAATCTCCCTAACTGTTAAAATGTAAGAGAAATTGAAATGATTTGCAGGTCATACAATGTAACTTTTTAGCAGACAACCCATTTAAGTATTCTTGAAATGGAAGTTCCTTCTCTTAACAACTGAAGTTATTTTTAAACATACTTCTGTGTTCAAATATCTTTATTTTTTTATTTCTATATTTTTTTCTATTTTGTATGCACATTTATAATTGCTACAAAAGAAGCTAATTGCTTCCTTTTAAGGAAGAATGAAGAGCTATATAAACCAAGTTCATGGTGTCTTTGGAGACCTAAGACATAACCTAGTCTTTCAAGATTACCAGCATCATGCCTTGATGAATATTGATGTAACTTATATTGGAAGATCTTCTAGTACATTAGATTATATGCAGACCAAAGCTCCAATTTATAGGAAAATTTTTTACTAAAAGTACTCAATACTACTTTTCAGCTTATAACTACTTTTACATATACAACATGCCATCAATTGCTTTTAATAATTAACTGAAAAGCAGAAAGTTAAGCATTTTGCCAGCATGTAAATTCTTTTTTTTTTTTGTGCAGTGGTGCAATCTCGGCTCACCACAACCTCCGCCTCCCAGGTTCAAGCAATTCTCTTACCTCAGACTCCCACGTAGCTGGGACTACAGACACATGCCACCATTCTCAGCTAATTTTGGTATTTCTGGTAGAGATGGGGTTTCACTATGCTGGCCAGACTGGTCTCAAACTCCTGACCTCGTGATCCACCCACCTTGGATTCCCAAAGTGCTGGGATTACAGGTGTGAGCCACTGTGCCCAGGCTCCAATATTCTTATACTAAAATTTATAGGTGAATAATAGTAAAATAAATTGTTAACTCTTTAGAAAGTCTTATTCAAAATACAGTGTTGCCCAGGATTTATATTCAAGGCAAAATATAATCACTGAGAAGTTAAATTCTGTTCTTGTCTTAAGGAGAAACATAAATTTTATATTTTAATATAGTTATTATTCCTATAGTTATTCTTCTATACCAAATTAGGCATGTGTGTAGAATTCGCTGAGTCTTTATTATTATTTTTATTTTGCCATAAGTTATTGGTGTACAGGTGGTATTTGGTTACATGAGTAAGTTCTTTAGTGGTGATTTGTGAGATTTTGGTGTGCCTATCACGGGAACAGTATACCCTCACCATATTTATAGTCATTTAATCCATCACTTACTCCCTCTCTTACCAGTGAGTCCCCAAATCTATTGTATCTTTCCCATGCCTTTGTGTCTTCATAGCTTAGCTCCCACATATCAGTGAGAACATACAATATTTGGTTTTCCATATCTGAGTAACTTCACTTAGAATGATGGCCTCCCATCTCATCCAACTAATTGTAAATGCTGTTAATTCATTCCTTTTTATGGTTGCATAGTATTCCATCATGTTTTTATATATGTATATGTATATTATATAAATGTTTACATATAGATATATACACACACACACACATACATACATACTACATTCTCTTTATCCACTTGTTGATTGATGGGCATTTGGGTTGGTCCCGTGATTTTGCAATTGTGAATTGTGCTACTACAAGCATGCATGTGCAAGTATCTTTTTCTAATAACGACTTATTTTCCTCTGAGTAAATACCCAGTAGTGGGATTGCTGAATCAAATGGTTCTACTATTACTTCTTTAAGGAATCACCACACTGTTTTCCATAGTGACTGTACTAGTTTACATTCCTACTAGCAGTGTAGAAGGGTTCCCTCTTCACTGCATCCAAGCCAACATCTACTGTTTTTTGATATTTTGATTATGGTCATTCTTGCAGGAATAAGGTGGTATCACGTTGTTGTTTTGATTTGCATTTCCCTGATCATTAGTGATGTTGAGCATTTTTCATATGTTTGTTGGCCATTTGTATATCTTCTTTTGAGAATTATCTATTCATGTTCTTAGCCTACTTTTTGATAGAATTTTTTTTTTCTTACTGATTTGTTTGAGTTTTTTGTAGATTCTGGATGTATTCTTTGTCAGATGTAGATTGTGAAGATTTTTCTCCCACTCTGTGGGTTGTCTGTTTACTCTGCTAACTGTTCTTTTTGTCATACAAAAGCTCTTTAGTTTAATTAGGTCCTAGCTATTTATCTTTGTTTTTATTGAATTTGCTTTGGGGTTCTTGGTCATGAAATCCTTGCCTAAGACAGTGCCTAGAAAGGTTTTTCCAATGTTATCTTATAGAATTTATATAATTTTAGGTCTTAGGTTTAAGTTCTTAATCCACCTGCAATTGACTTTTGTATGAAGTGACAGATGAGGATCCAGTTTCATTCTACAGGTGGCTAGCAAAGTATCCTTACACCATTTGTTGAAAAGAGTGTCCTTTCCTCACTTTATGTTTTTGTTTGTTTTGTCAAATATCATTTGGCTGATCTTTGGGTTTATTTCTGGGCTCTCTGTTCTGTTCCATTGGTCTATGTGCCTATTTTTATACCAATACCATGGTGTTTTGGTGACTATGACCTTATAGTATACTTTGAAATCAGATATTGTGATTCTTCAGGTTTGTTCTTTTTGCTTAGACTTGCTTTGGCTGTGTGGGCTATTTTTGGTTCCATATTAATTTTAGAATTGTTTGTTTTCTAATTCTGTGAAGAATGATGGTGGTATCTGGATGGGGATTGCATTGAATTTGTAGATTTCTTTTGGCAATATGGTTGTTTTCACAATACTAATTCTACCTATCCATGAGCATGGGATATGTTTCCATTTGTTTGTGTAATCTATTATTTCTTTCACCAGTGTTTTGTAGTCTTCCTTATAGAGGTCTTTCAATTCCTTTGTTAGGTATACTCATAAATAGTCTTTTTTTTTTTTTTTTTTTTTTTGCAGCTATTTTAAAACAGGTTGAGTTCTTGATTTGATTCTCCACTTGGTCATTGTTGGTGTATGGAAGAGCTACTGATTTGTGTACATTAATCTTGTATCTGGAAACAGTTCTAGGAGCTTTCTGGAGGGATTTCAAGGTAAACAATCACATTGTCAGCAAATAGTGATAGTTCAACTTCCTCTTTACCAGTTTGGATGCCTTTTATTTCTTTCTCTTGTCTGACTGTTCTGACTAGGACTTCTAGTAATATGTGGGAGAGAAGTGGTGAGAGTAGGCATTCGTATTTTCTTCTAGTTCTCAGAGAGAATAAATTCAACTTTTCCCCATTCAGTATTATGTTGCCTGTGGGTTTCTCATAGGTGGCTTTTATTACATTGAGGTATACCCTTTGTACACTTATTTTGCTGAGAGTTTTAATCATAAAGGAATGCTGGATTTTGTTGAATGCTTTCTCTGCATCTATTGAGATGATCATGTGATTTTTGTTTTTGATTCTATTTATGTGGTGTATCACATGTATTGACTTGTGTATGCTGAACTATCCCTGAATTCCCGGTATGAAACCCACTTGGTTATAGTGGAGTATCTTTTTGTTATGTTGTTGGATTGTGTGAGCTAGCTAACATTTTGTTAAGGATTTTAGCATATATCATCATCAGGGATATCAGTTGGTAGTTTTCTTTTTTGGTTATGTCCTTTCCTGGTTTGGGTATTAGGGTGATGCTGACTTCATAGAATGAATTAGGGAGGGTTCCTTCTTTCTCTATCTTGTAGAAGAGTGTCAAAAGGATCAGTACCAATTCTTCTTGGAAAGTCAGGTAGAATTCGGCTGTGAATCTGTCTGCTCCTGAAATTTTTTTGTTGACAATTTTTAAATTACTATTTCAATCTCACTGCTTGTTATTGGTCTCTTCAGGGTATCTAATTCTTCCTGATTTAAGCCAGGAAGGTTGTATTCTTCCAGGAATTTATCCATCTCTTCTAGGTTTTCTAGTTTATGTGCATAAAGCTGTTCATGGTAGCCTTGAATAATCTTTCGTATTTCACTGGTTTCAGTTGAACTATCTCCTGTTTTATTTCTCAGTGAGGTTATTTGGATTTTCTTTCTTCTTTTCTTGGTTAATCTTGCTAATGGTCTATCAATTTTATTTACTTTTTCAAAGAAACAGCTTTTTGTTTCATTTATCTTTTTGTATTTGTTTGTTTGTTTCAATTTTATTTATTTCTGCTCTGATCTTGGTTATTGCCTTTCTTCTCCTGGGTTCTTATTTCTCTAGTTCCTTGAGGTATGAACTTACGTTATCTGTTTGTGCTCTTTCTGACTTTTTGATGTAGGCATTTAGGGCTATGAATTTTCCTCTTAGCACTGCCTTTGCTGTATCTCAGAGCTTTTCATAGATTATGTCATTATTGTCATTCAGCTTGAAGAATATTTTAATTTTCATCTTGATTTTGTTTTTGACCCAATGCTCATTAAGGAGCAGGTTATTTAATTTCCATGTATTTGCATGGTTTTGAAGGTTCCTTTTGGAGTTGATTTCCAGTTTATTCCACTGTAGTCTGAAAGAGTGCTTGATATAATTTTAATTTTTTTTTAATTAATTGAGGCTCATTTTTATGGCCTAACATATGGTCTATCTTGGAGAAAGTTCCACACACTGTTGAATAGAATGCGTATTCTGTGGTTGTTGGATAAAATGCTCTGTATATATCTGTTAAGTCCTTTTGTTCTAAGGTATAGTTTAAATTCATTGTTTCTTTGTTGAATTCCTGTCTTGATGACCTGTCTAGTACTGCCAGTGAAGTATTGAAGTCCCCCACTATTATTGTGTTGCTGTCTGGCTCACTTCTTAGGTCTGTAAGTAATTGTTTCATAAACTTTGGAGCTCTGGTGTTAGATGCATAAGATGTTTAGAATTGTGATATTTTCCTGTTAGACAAGGTATTTTATCATTATATGATGTCCCTCTTTGTCTCTTTTAACTACTGTTGCTTTAAAGGTTTTTTTTTTTTTTTTTTTTTTTTTGTCTGATATAAGAATAGCTACAGTGGCTAGCTTTTGGTGTCCATTTGTATGAAATTGCCTTTTCCAGCTCTTTACTTTAAGTTTATATGAGTCCTTATGTGTTAAGTGAGTCTTCTGAAGGCAGCAGATAGTTAGTGGGTGAGTTCTTATTCAATTTGCAGTTCTATATCTTTTAAGTGTAGCATTTAGACTATTTATACTCAGTGTTACTATTGAAATGTGAGTACAGTTGCATTCATTATGCTCTTTGTTGTCTGTGTGCTTTGGGATTTTTTTGTTGTTTGTTTTTGCTTTTTAACTTGTATTTTTTTTAATAGGTCCTGTGTGATTTATGCTTTAAAGAGGTTCTGTTTTGATGTGTTTCCAGGATTTGTTTCAAGATTTAGAGCTCCCTTTAGCAGTTCTTGTAGTGGTGGCTTGATAATGGTGAATTCTCTCAGCATTTGTTTATCTGAAAATGACTGTATTTTTCCTTCACATATGATGCTTAATTTTGCTGGATACAAAATTCTTGACTGATAATTGTTTTGTTTCAGGAGGCTGAAGACTGGGCCACAATCCCTTCTAGCTTGTAAAATTTCTGCTGAGAAATCTGCTGTTAATTGGATAAGTTTTTCTTTATAGGTTACCTGGTGCTTCTGTCTCACAGTTCTTAAAATTCTTTCCTTGGTCTTAACTTTGGATAACCTGATAATAATATGCCTAGGCGAAGATCTTTTTGTGATGAATTTCTCAGGTGTTCTTTGTGCTTCTTGTATTTGGATGTCTAGGTCTCTAGCAAGACTGGAGAAAATTTCTTCATTTATTCTCCCAGATATGTTTTCCAAGCTTTTAGAATTTTCTGCTTCCTCATGAATACCAATTGTTCTTAGGTTTTGTCATTTAATATAATTCCAGACTTCTTGGAGGCTTTGTTCATATTTTCTTGTTCTTTTTTCTTTGTCTTTGTTGGATTGGGTTAATTCAAAGACCTTGTCTTCGAGCTTTGAATTTCTTTCTTCTACTTGTTCAACTCTATTGCTGAGACTTTCCAGAGCATTTGGCATTTCTAAAACTGTGTCCATAGTTTCCTGAATTTTTTTTATTGTTTTTTTTCTTTAAGCTATCTATTCTTTGAATATTTCTCCCTTCACTTCTTGTATCAATTTTTGGATTACCTTGTGTTGGGCTTCACCATTCTCTGGTCCCTCCATGGTTAGTTTAATAACTAACCTCCTAAATTCTTGTTCAGGTAAATCAGGGATTTATTCTTCATTTGGATCTATTGCTCGTAAACTACTGTGACTTTGAAGGGTGTTAAAGAGCCTTGTTTTGTCATATTACCAGGGTTCACTTTCTGATTTCTTCTCATTTGGGTAGGCTCTATCAGAGGGAAGGTTCAGATTCTTTTGTCTCAGGGGTGTCCCCTTGATGTTGTACTCTATTCCTTTTCCTATGGATGTGGCTTCCTGTGAGCCAAACTGCAGTGATTGTTATCTCTCTTCTGAGTCTAGCCACCCAGCAAGTCTATCCCACTCCAGACTGGTACTGGGGGTTGTTTGCACATTCCTGTGATTTGAACCACCTATGGTTCTCTCAGCCATGGATAACAGTGCCTATTCCAGTGGAGGTGGCATGGAGGTACAATGGACTCTATGAAGGTTCTTAGATTTGGTAGCTTAATTCTCTGTTTTTGTGCTGGTTGGCGTCTTGCCAGGAGGTGACACTTTCCAGAGAGCATCAACTGTGATAGTATGGAAAGGGATTGGTGGTGGGTGGAGCCTGAGAACTCCCAAGATTATATGCCCTTTGTTTTCTGCTACTAGGGTGGGTAGGGAAGGACCATCAGGTGGGGTGGGCCTTGCTGCCTCTGCTATGGAGGATGAGGGTGAGATTTCCAGGTCACTGGAGTTGTGTACCCAGGAGGATTATGGCAGCCTCTGCTGACTCATTCAGGTTGTCAGGGAATTGGGTGAGATTCTGCAGTCCCAGGTATCCCCCAGCTCCTGTGCAAACCAAAGGGCTGGTTTCAGGCCCACTGTGTTCCCCTCAACAGCCTCGAGTCTGTTTCCAGGAGGAAGGTGAGATGAGCTTGAAAACTTGCCTGAGGCTGTTCACTTCCCAGCTGCAAAAGGAAAAGGCTTTAGTTCTTCCCCAACCTGTGAAGCCTGCATGCTGGTTTCATGCCCTCCCCTGAATTCTGGCCAGGAGACTGCTTGCTGTGTTTAATTGTTATAGACTTTGGCTAGAGAATTATTTCTCCCTGTGGAGTTTTACCCCCTGCTTCTCTGGCCACCCTCCCAGTGGATTCTTGTGGTGCCAGGCAGGAATAGGCTGTTTAGGGTCCCAACAAGCTCTCAGGGCGTTTCTGCTGCTTCCTCTATCCCTGTATTTCACTGGGCTCTCTAACTTGACTCAGCTCCAGGTAAAGTTGGAAACTGCTCCCCCAAACAGAGCTTCAGCTTCTCCATTGGGGGTGGGGTGTGTTTGGGAGAGAAAGATTTCCCTTTCCCTCTCCCTAAGCTAGGGTACTCACAGCATTTGGGGGTCTTTCAGATCCTGCAGGAGCAATCTGCTTCCTTTGGAGAGTCTGTGGGTCCTCTCAGGATTGCTGGTTTGTTCTTGCAGTCCATTTGGAGTTAAATTCGCAATGCAAGCCTCCGCATGTTGCTCTGTCCAGAGCTACAATCTAGTCCTGCCTTCTGTCCTCCATGGTCCTGGGAGCTCTCTCTGGAAGGCTAGAATTTGTTGATAATGTAAAAAAGATTCACATTTTCATTACCTCAAGAGCTAGTGATAGGATGCTACTATTTGAAGTAGAATTACTCTGCTGTTGCTGCTTTCCACTGAAGCAGGAGTAGCCGAGAGAAACAGACCTCTCGGACACCATCAAACTAGGAAGGAAGGAGTGATTTTTTTAACCGGGTGCAAGGCGACATCATTGTCTAACAAAGAGAAGCTCATAGTTGTCTCTTTGCCAAGCTCGTCTAACAAAGAGAAGACTCTGCCTTTATATAGGCTTATAACTCTAGATATTACATTGAAAGAGTCTTGAGTTTACAGCCTTAGAAATTACATGTGAAAGGGTCTTCGGTTTACAATTTTAGAAATTACATGTGAAAGGGTCTTGGTCCATGGAATAGGTGTGGGGTGGGGGTTTGATCTTAAGTAAAAGCAGTGCCTTCCGGAAAGATTCCCCCATACCATGACTGCTGCCTACATGAAGGCGATTAAGGAGGCGCCTGTTAGCCAGCCTTTTCTTCTATTGAAATGCAGTGTGGAAGTCAAGGAGGAAGTGATCCTAGGTGCTTGAGACTCTTTTCTCACAACAACAGCAAAATAATTTCATAACATGAGATTTATAATGATAGATATTTATGTTTTAAAAAAAATTCCCTCCATTTACATCCCAGCACCAACTACATTGTCTCACAGGTGGTCTTTTAAATTTTATTAGAGTATTTCAGATAAGAAAGGAGATTCCAAGAGAAAACTCCCCAGTTGAATGAATAGAAAATATGCAAAATAGATTCTGTTTAACTTATGATTTCCTAAGGTGAAAGGTTTCAACTGGAGTTGAACTTGAAAAAGAAAGTGGTAGAAGATAGGACATACTCATTTTCTATATAAAATAATCAATTTAAATTCTTTACTATCCACTAACGCCTTCATGAATTTTTTTCTCTGATGCACTAGCAAACAAGTCTCAAAATCTTGGGCAGAGTTTTAAGGAGAATACATTGATCTTAAAGTTCTTTGGTGACCTTTGTATGGAAATAACTTTGATCTGAACCATGCACATGTGTTTTAATCCTCCAGTTTCATTTTTGGTGTATCAAAGGCTGGTTTTGTGCTAGCAATCAGCTATAATATATTTCTCAATAAACTAATATATTATACTAATATCTCTCATGAAGACAAATATTTACATGCTTCCTATCACATAATATATGGCACATAAGTAAACAAGGGACAAAATATATGAATCAATCTCTCCCTTCTCTGTACCTGTATCATTTTCTTCTACCCCTATTATAGCATCCCTGTTCTGCTATGCATTACAGTTGTCTGATTATTCATTACCGATAACTCTCTTCACCAGTATATTTTAGCTTTTTAAAGTGCAGGGATTAAGTTTGATCCATGTTTCTATGCTCCTCATTTCTAACACTCTGCTTGATATATATTAGGTATCTAATTATGACTTGTTGAATTGACATTTCATTATACATACTTCCATAATTACAAGTTTATGATTTTATATGTTTATATTGTAGTGACATAAAATACTACATTGGTAACAAATTCTAAGAAAATAATGCTTTTTAATTGCAGGTCAAAATATAATACCAAAATCAGGACTTTTCAAATAGTGCCACCTGATGATAATTGTTTGTACAAGCATTTTTGTCCCGAAGTAATAAGCAATTATTTTATGATAAAAATTATCTCAATTCAACTGAAGTAAAATTTTTATTTATCAGCATAATATTTTCAAACATACATTTTAAAATTGCAAATAACTTTAAAAGAATCCCTTTCATTGAATTTCTTCTCTTGAAATTAGCAGCTGGGATAGAAATTAAATATGAAGAAATCACATGCACTACATTCAGCATACAAATTTAGGTGGAACCATTCATCCAATTTCTGCAAGGAATGGCTTCAAATAAATTAGATTTTATTACTAGCATTAATTTGTTGAACTTTAAGTCTTCCATTTTTCTCTTTTTATTATTTCCTATTTTTCCTGTTTCTATTCTTTACTTCACCCATAAGCTCATTTATTAATTCTAATTTGAAGAGATTTTACCTAAATGAAAGATTCTTCACATTGATAAAGCTCTGACACTAGCAAAAAGATAATTTGACCTTAACGGAAGTTACCAAACTTTTAATTGAGCAGCAGTTACAGAAAAAGATAAGTATTATTGTCACAAGAACTAATAAGTAGCAATATTTAAGAAAGTATTCCCTAAATAGTTTCATACAGATATTGCAAATTTCTTACTCTATTATGCTCCACTATAATACATCATATGCTCTAGTTTATTTTCCAGTCTACTTGAAATTCAATTATCTGCAGTTAACCTATATAATCATCCAAATCTATAAGACAAGGATAGCCATATTATTATTTCTTTACATTTCTGCTGGAATCATCTTCAATACAAGGATTCCATATATTTTTGGGTAGGAGAAAGAGAAACTTGGAAGAAACATGTAGTGATAATAACGTTTGACTTATTAGTGAAAATAGAAATACTAAATTAGTATTCAGCTTCTGCAAATTCAAAATAGAATTTTTGTAAGTTCTCAAGGCAAGCACAGGAAGAAATTGGTTTTAAAAAGGATTCCTTTGTTATCTTATTTAACTTATCAAGAAGCAGGTATCATGGATTAAATTATAGAGTACTACTTAAAGGATAACCAGATAAGAAGAGGAAACATTTACTTTCTCTAAATTTGAGTACATAAGAGATTGAGGTAGATGACAGAGGAAACAATGACAAGCTTCATATATCCTCCCTACCACTCTCCTGCCTTGAGGTTGAGCCTAGAAAGGGGATGGCTTTAGAGAAACAATTTGCAAGGCCTTAAACATGTGAACATTTTATCATACTCTATACTTGGATTCCAAACACAGTAAAATAAACTTCATGCTGTCCATGATTAGGCAGAAAAAAGATGATGTCTATTTTCCCAGATGAACTCTTGATGCTATTCTAACATGAATAGACTTAGAAGCATCTGAAAGACCAGTTGAGGGAGTTTTCAGGAGACAGTTGCCACAGTAGACCCTCAGAAGCCAGAAGGGGGTCCTACTTGTCTAGTTCAAGAACAAATGGAAATCAGAATAAAAATTGTGCTGTCCTGAGGAACATAGTGAGATCCTGTTCTCTATTAAAAAATAAAAATAAAATCCTGGACTTGGTGGTGCACACCTGGAATTCTAGCTACTAGGGAGGTAGAAGCAGGATGAGCGCTTAAGCTCAGAAGTTCAAGGTTGCATGATCATGCCACTGCCCTCCAGCCTGGCCAGCAGAACAAGACCATGTCTCAAAAAATAAATATTTTCTGCTCCTTGTTATACTTAAAAATAAAATAAAACCTGGGTTCTGTGTGAAGAATGCTCTGCATTTATGCCAAGAGGTGCTGGGGAAAAAGACAAAGCAGCCAAGAATATCTGCTGGGTACTGGCAAGCAGAAAGAGAAATAACACGGGTGACACAAACCACTGTCTTTACCCCAAATGCTGGCTGGATGGGCAGTGATCAAGCAGACAATGAACATCTATCAAAATGTAAGAGCCAACTAGAGAATCCCCAGGAGATATGAGAACACATTATTTCCTTTTTTTTTTTTTTCACTTTTTTTTTTTTATTGCATTTTAGGTTTTGGGGTACATGTGAAAAACATGCAAGGTTGTTGCATAGGTGCATATGTGGCAGTATGATTTGCTGCCTCCCTCCCCTTCACCTATATCTGGCATTTCTCCCCATGCTATCCCTCCTAAACTCCCCACCCCCCCGCTATCCCCCCCCAACAGACCCCCGTGTATAGTGCTCCCCTCCCTGTGTCCATGTGGTCTCCTTGTTCAACACCCGCCTATGAGTGAGAACATGTGGTGTTTGATTTTGTGTTCTTGTGTCAGTTTGCTGAGAATGATGGTTTCCAGGTTCATCCATGTCCCTACGAAGGATGTGAACTCCTCGTTTTTAATGGCTGCATAATATTCCATGGTGTATATGTGCCACATTTTTCCTGTCCAGTCTATCATCGATGGGCATTTGGGCTGGTTCCAGGTCTTTGCTATTGTAAACTGTGCTGCAATGAACATTCGTGTGCATGTGTCCTTATAGTAGAACGATTTATAATCCTTTGGATATATGCCCAGTAATGGGATTGCTGGGTCAAATGGAATTATTTTCAATACCATAACAAACTATTATTTCCTTTTTACCCCTTTGTTTACAACTGACTGTGTATTTTGAAAAGAAAGATAAATTTTAAAAATCAAGAATTTTTATCTGAAACCTTGAGTACTACAGAGAGGAACAGTTTGTATTATTGCAGCAGTCTAAATTTACTCCTACATAGAGTAGGAGTAACTTTAAAATCAATTTAGACAAACTGTAGAAACTAGATTTTTTGAGTACATTTATTGGTAAATATTTTTACTTGACTATAAAAGAAACCTTAATAATTTTGATTACCTCATCAGTACAGAGAATTTGAAAGCACAAAAGACTCAGAGTTGAGATACAGTTCAGATTACAAACTTTCTCCTTTACTTGTTCAGTAATTTAGATATGTGAGTTAATTTATATTGACATGTCTGCTATGTTAGCCTATGTTGAAAACTCTATATGAATTACATGTGAAGATGTTTGGCACATTGCATATTAGAAAAATAATTTTACAAATTCCTTTTATTTTTTTCTTATTTTTTATCTTTTAATCTACCTTTTTGTCCTAGGAACATATATTTAATCCAAAACTAATTTCTCTAATGTTTACTAACATGAGTCTATACCCATGTTATAAGTTAAAAAATTATGTAAGAATGTATGTTTTAGAATTGTGGAGACATAACTTAATTTGGGAAATTCCTTCACTTAACTTTCTGTCAGCCTAGTTTTACAACATTTCTTGTAGGGGACCTACACAATTATTAAACAATATACCACCTAACATTAAGCTCAATATTTTACTCATTCTTCTTTTTTCTGTACTGTATCTTCTATTATGTGCAGTATTCAACCATTTGAAGGAGTGGAATGAAATGAATTAATATGAAACAATGTATTAATAAAAACAGAAAAAGAAACCAGTGTATTATAACAATTTTAAACAGACATTTAACATTTTTCAATAATGGTCTTTGAATCTAATGTTTTAAACTAAAGTTATATTTTCTATAGTTAGGGAGCACATAATTTATAATATAACTCATAATATTAAAACCACATAGCACATAATTTATAATGTAAATATCATCAAGTTGGATTGTATTTGAAGGGCAACAGGCTTTATCTTTATATGCTTTCCTTCTTAATCACCATGAAACGTTCCATCAGACCCCATAAAATGGCTTTCAGCTTCTTTCAGCTCTATTCTCTGCAAAGTCACAGACTGTCTGTATCTTCTTCATAGATGAGCACATGAGGTACCTAATCAATAAATATATGTTGAATACATGAGTAAATGTATGAAGGACTAAACGAGCCATAAGTAATATTATGGTTCCAAAGTACATAGCTCATTTCTTGGTCATATCTGTCTTATATTTAACTAAAACTCTTATACAGTGAAATCCACATATCATAAATATAAAGTTTGATGTGTTTTACGAAAGAATATTTTCAGGTAAACAATAGCCTCATATTTCCATGAATTCAGAATGTTTCCTCATGCCCATTCCAATTGTTTACCAGAAAAAAGCAACTGCTTTCTAATGTCTGTCATCACTGATTAGTTTTGCCAGTTCTTGAAAGTATTAAAAACAATCCTAGTATAATACTCTTCTGGATATACACTCTTTTGCTTAAGAATCAAGTATCTGCCACATGTTGGAAACGATTATTCAATTATGAACAAAGCGTATAATTTGCCTTCATACAACTTGCTTTCTATCAAGAGAAGTGCATTAAATATCAAAGTAGATTAATACAAAATTACTTGCTATGAAAGGTACCCAGAAAATCTGAAGAATTGAGAAAAAAGTAGTGTGGATGAATAACAAGTGATTGAGATAAATGATGGCTAAAGATAAGATTTTAAAAAGATACATGAGATTATACTGGTTACATTAAGAATTTCTATTTGTTTTATCATAAGCACAATTAAAAGCTACAGAAATGTTAAAAATGAAACACACATGATTATGTTTTCATTTTAGATGAAATGGATAGAAACTACCATCCTTATAACTATATATGGCTCTAGTTGCTGACTTTTCCTAATGTACAAGGAAAATGTCTGAATGTTCTGTCTTCTTGTTTTACTACTTTGATCATTTATCTGAGGTAACATCTACATTTCTATTTATTCCTCATTTTCTATAAATTTCATGATTACCTTTTCCCCTTTTCTTTTCATTTTAAGCTTACTCTGATAGGTTTTTCTCCTGTTTCTTCTCTTCAACTTCTTTTTGTTGTTGCTGTTTATAGGCTACTTTTCAATTTCACCGATGTGTATAAATTCCAAATGATTGTTAAATTCTGGCCTCCCAAATATTACAAAACACATCCAATTGATGAGAGAAAACTGAGTACACTGCTTACTATGGTCATACACATTAAATAAGAAGGAGGCCATTGATTTAAGAATGTCTCCATAGTGTGAGTTCCTATGTAATAAACTACAATCTAACTTAGCACATAAACAAACCAAAGCCTAACTCAGGAGTATATATAATTTTTGTAACAGATAGCTAGGTCTCAGTCAATCACAAGCAGCCAAGCTTCAACCAGTCATAGACAGCCAACCAATCAGACCATATTCAAGTAAGGCAAACAACTAGCTGTAACCAGTAAAGCTATTCTGTACTTCATTTCCATGTTCAGCCTAAAAGCTCACTGCCTACATTGCAGAATTGAACTCTCTGAATCTTCTGATTTTGAGTGCTTCCCAATTCATGAATCATTCTTTGCTCAGATAAATCATGGTAAATGTATTTTGTCTATGTTTTTTTGTTTTTATTTTTTCCAGAGAGAAAACACCTCAAAAAAGTTTCCATATCTGGAAAAGAATAACGCAAAGGCAACTCTTTTAGGATTGAATATTTGGTTTAAGGTCGGTGTTTTAAGTAAGTGAAGGGGTTTGATTCAGATTGGGTGAGAATCACGACACCACAGTCCAGGGTTAGAAGTAACAACAGTGTGAGATTGTGAGATAAGGAATTCAAAAAATTGCAAAACAAAATAAACTGTTTGCATTTTTTATTGAAAAATTCATAAGACTTTGTGAAAGTTTTTATAATGAAGAATCAAATCATTTGCCTGGGCAGAAGATTCCTAGAAAAATAAAGTTATGCTAATGAAAACAGAGAAATGGCAAAGTCATGCTAATAGAGAGAAACTGAACAAACTCATGCTAATATAGATAACAACTTGTGGTTATGGTTCTGTGTCCAGGTTGTATGTGGGGGTAGATAATTTCAGGTCTCATTATTATGTCTGTTTTGTTTTATTCCCTCCATCTTTCCCTCTCTTCACTCTCCTCCTTCCCCAATATACAGAATTCTACAGAAAATACCTCAATCCTTCAGATTTCAGCCCCAAAAGCGATTAATCCATGTGTGGTTCCCAATCTCGTCACAGTCAATGTTAGTTGTGTGGTTTAATTCATATTAGAAAATTGTATGACATCCTAATTGGATCCTGGGAAATACTTTTTAATTATTTAAAATGTCTAAAATGCTTAAGATTAAATATTGGCATTTTAATTTACATTATTAAAAACGAGGTATTGGGGGTGGAGTCTGGTGGGAAGCGATTGGAACATGGGGGTGGATTTCCCCTGGGTGCTGCTCTCATGATAAGCAATGAGTTCTTATAAGATCTGGTTGTTTAACAGTGTGTGGCACCTCCATCACTCTCTCCTCCTCCTGGTCTGGTCATGTAAGACGTACCTGCTTCCCTTCTGCCTTTCACCATAATTGTAACTTTCCTGAGACCTCCCCAATCTTGCTTCCTGTACAGCCTGCAGAGCCATGAGCCAACGAAAACTCTTTTCTTTATAAATTACCCACTCTCAGGTATTTCTTTATAGCAATGCAAGAACAGACTAATATGCTGACTAAGGCTTTTCCACCAACTCAAAAGGTTTGGCATGTGAGACTGTTTTCTGTATCTTCCATTATTTATCAAGACATGGATTAAATCTTGATAAATAGTTGCTTGTTTCATAGTAATTCTTGTTTCACAGTAATTCTCTGTATTGACATAATTTTGACACTCTCATTTGTTTATTCATTCAATAAATATGTATTGATTGCCAAATAGAAAAGCAAGGCTAACTTAAAAATACTTGTTTACTATTATTATTTACCTAAAGAACAAAAAAGAGTAATTTGAGGCAACCTGGTTGTGATGGTTAATTTTAAGTGTCAACTTGACTGGATTAAAGAATACCTAAAGAACTGGTAAAGCATAACTTCTAGGTGTGACTATGACAGCATTTGCAGAAAATATTGGCATGTAACTCAGTGGACCAAGTGCAAGGGATCTGCCTTCAATGTGGGTGGGCAACATCCAATTGAATGGGGGCCCAGATAGAACAAAAAAGGTAAATTTTCTCTCTCTCCCTCCTGGAACTGGGACAACGTTTTTTTCCTGCTCTTGGACATCAGAACTCCAGACTCTCTGGCCTTAAGACTCTGGGACTTATGCCAACAGCCCATTGATTTCCAGGTCTTCAGTGCTGGACTGAGAAATACACCGTTGGCCTTCCTGGTCCTGAAGCTTTTGGACTTGCACTCTGGTATGTTATTGGCATCTCAGGGTCTTCAGCTTGCAGAAGTTCTGTCATGAGGCTTCTCAGTCTCACATAATCATCTGACCCAATTCACCTAATAAATCATTCATCTATCTGTCTATCTATCTATCTGTCTACCTACCTATCAATCAATCATCTATCTATATCTATCTGTCTGTCTACCTATTATCTATCTATGATGCATCTTATCAGTTCTGTCTGTCTGTATTTGTCTGTTTTCACACTACTATAAAAAAACGACCTGAGGCTGGGTAATTTATAAAGGAAAGAGATTTAACTGATTCACAGTTTTGTACAACTGGGGAGAAGTCAGGAAACTTATAATCATGGTGGAGAGTGAAGGAAAAACAAGGTATGTCTTACATGGCAGCAGGAGAGAGGGAGAGATTGAGGGGGAAGTACCACATTTTAAAACCATCAGCTCTTGTGAGAACTCACTCACTCACTGTCTTGAGAACAGCATGGGGAACCATCCCAGGATCCAATCGCCTTCCACCACTTCCCTCCCTCAACGCATGGGGATTACAATTTGAGATGAGTTTTGGATGCGGACGCAAGCCAAACCATATTACTGTCTGCCTTGAGAACTCGAACTAATACACTGGCTTAATACTAATTTCAAAAGTTGTTATAAATAAAACAGGAATATATATTTGGAGACTCTTGGATCTCTTTAGAGTCCCAATTATTCATATGTACCATTATTTTCTTTGCAATGGTCAAAATAGGCTTGATTGCTCTAACACAAAATTGGCTTTTTTAAAAATTACTTCAACCTTTATAATTAATTTTGAAATTAGACTAACTTTTTTTTTTCTCCAGACTCTTCAGATGGTAAAACATATGGCACTGTTGCTGTTTAGATGAAGTAAAAGATAATGTGCTATTATATGGTTATTATGTAAATCGAGTTATTTGAGTCCCAGTGGGAGATTATCTAGGTCACTGCAGTACTTACTCCGTAGTTTTAAATATAAAAATACCTTTGAGCAACAAAACAACTGTAGTTATCTTGAAAACTGACAATATCTTTATTTTGTTGAAACCTAAAGATTGAATATTACACCAATTAAGAAAAAAATATGTTCTGGTTTAGAACTTAATTTCTACCATAATAAAGATTGTTTACAATAAAATAGTATGTATGTTTTTTGAAATTCATGTTTTTGCTAGACATACCCCAAGGCCCATTTAGATACAATTTGAGAGAACAGTACTCCTTGCTACTTTTCTAAGCACTTACATTTTGTACCAAATTTGGTATATAATTTAGGCTAACATTAGAATTCTTACATCGCATAATGAGTCCTTTGTTTGCCTCACTGCAGTAGCAATACATGTAATAGTCTGTAAGAATTAGTGTTTACTATCACATTCCTTAATTTTAAGTAATTATACAAACAGGGAAAGGTGAGCTCAGTATTTTCTACTGTGTAGCTTGAAAATATTTGGCAATCATTAGATTTTTGTAAAACCATAAATGATGATACTTCGAATGTGCAGTATGAATGATGATTATCTTTTGTTGAAGGTACCTGAGAGAGAAAGAAATAAGAGATGGAGAGTTTCTCGAGAGTTCCTAAACTACAACTTTAAGCTGTGTTAACTTATGCTTGAAGCATAGTTAACTCAAGGAAATATGGGTTGTAGGTAATTGTGAGTC
This sequence comes from Aotus nancymaae, assembly GCF_030222135.1. Lineage (NCBI taxonomy): Eukaryota > Metazoa > Chordata > Mammalia > Primates > Aotidae > Aotus > Aotus nancymaae. The sequence continues at coordinate 78,134,580 of NW_026988425.1, forward strand.
CTCAGTCATTAGCAGGGGATAGGTTCTAAAATCCCCAATGGATTCCCACAACCACACAGACAGTACCACATCCTATATATACTATGTCAGTTTTTTCTACACATATATGTCTATGATAAAGTTTAATTTACAAATTTGGCAGAGTAAAATTTTCACAACAATAATAGATGGTAAAGTAGAACAATTATAATAATATACTGTTAGAAAAATTAAGTAAGCATGTTCTCTCTCTCAAAATATCTTTATACTTTTACATTTCTGTTGACTGCTGGCAAATGGAACTGCAAAAATGAAATCATGAATAAGAGGGGACTACCGTATATGTAATTCGGAAATTAAAGAGCCAGAGACTACTGCTTAATGTCGTATGAAGGGGAGAGCAGAGGAATCCAAGCTGTAGTACAGATGTTTGACACTGATAGTGCAGAAAGCAGAGATGGCTTTATTGGGTGAAATGGGGCTGTGGTATTCAGGGATATACAGTGAAAATAAATCCATGAGCTAAGAAGCTTCTTGTTGGCTTATTCCAACTTTCCTTTATTCAAGTATTCACACTTTGAGTTAATATATACTATGTTCCTGGTCTTGTTCAAGGTGTTGGGGTTTCATCTAACATGAAATGTTGTACTGCAATTCAATTCTGGTACTGTCTTAGTATGTTTCTGCTGCTATAAGAAAATACCTGAAGCTAGGCAATTTATAAGGAACAGACATTTATTTCTCATAGTACTGAAGGCTGTGAGTCCAAGATCTAGGCATGGGCAGGTTAAATGTCTGGTGAGAGCCCAGTCTCTGCTTCTGAAATGGCACTTTGTTGCTGCATCCTCCAGAGTGGAGGATCACAGCATTAGCGGAACGGACAGAAGAAATATAGAAGGATGAAGGCTGCATGAAGCTTTTTGTATAAGGATCTGAATCTAATTCATGAAGGAGGAGCCCTCTGACCTAATAAGTTCTTAAAGGCCACACCTCTTAATATTATCACATTGGTCTTCAAGTTTCAACACCTAAGTTTTGGAGGGATTACATTCAAACCATAGAAGATTCTAACCAACGCCCCCCCCCCAAATTTAGCACATATCCCATAAATTAAGGGTTTGGTACTTCACAAGATTGCTCTTATTTCAGATGCCAGCCATCAGTGGAGTCCTCAGGTCGCCTGCACTTCTCACCAAATGGTTACAAATCTGGAAATAGTTGTGAATAATGACTATACAAGTATACAAATAGATTGCCCATATTGCATATTTTTAAAAATTCAAATGAAGACATAAGAGGTCATGAAACAGAATAGGCATACTGCAAGACAAATTTTGTTGATTAAATATTAAAGTTGAAGATAAATGTTGACAACAGGGAATAAAATGTTCAAAAGTTTTCATTTACTACGGGAGTAGGGAAAGGAAGAGAAGAGGGAAATAATCGTATTTAAATGGCTCACTTTGTAGGGTTTGAAACGAGTAGGAAATAGGGAATCTTGGTAGAAAATATAGTTTTTTGTTCTCTATAATGATAATACAATGTGTCTGATTAGAATGAAATCTCTGAGATTTTTTTTTTCTGTTTTGTCTATTGCATCTTCCTAGAATAGGACCTGGCACATAGAAAATACAAAAATTTTTTAAAGATAAATAACTAACAGTCCAAACATAGTATATTATAGTAACAAAATGAATAAATATGACTGTATTGATCCAAAAATAAAAGGACAAGAAGAAAAACAATATGAAAAAGTAAACATAATAAGATTCAAGAAATATAGTAACATGCCATTTATTCCACTAGTGTGGAATGTGTATATTGTATTCTTCCATTCATTAAATACCAAGTTTATCAGAGTTAAAAATTCTGATGCAACTATATGCTATTGAAAAAAATAAAGAAGAAATAAGCCTTTTAAAATAAAAATAATATAAAGAAGAATTTCTAAATGAAGGAGTACACAAAGAGATAATAGGCAAATGCAATTTAAAAAACCAGAAATGGCCATATCACATTAAGATTGTTGGAGATTAAGAAGACAATCAAGTGGAATAAAAATAGAGATGATATAATGAAATGATAAAAGCAACAAACAACAAAGAAGTGTAAGGGTTATATATTCATACATACTAAACATAGCCTTTAAATACATAAATCAAAGTATATTGGAAATTAAGGAAAAAACTATATCAACAGATATAGTTGACAAAAGTAAGAGCACAAAGGAATTGATGGATAAATACATTTGATTTAATAAGAAAATATAAGCCAAACTATATATTACTCAATACAACGTACATATTTTCATGTGTCTACTTTTGTAACAATACTGCACGTTTCTTTGGACACAAAGAAAAATTACACAAAGAAAAATTACAACCACTCTTGCTATCAACACCACCACCAGTAGCACAACCACCACATGAAAATCTTAAAAGGCAAATTTCCTAAAACTGTGTTATTTACAAAATCATAATCAAAAGATGATGTGAATGCCTTAAAAATTAACAGATACAATAATTTTTAGTCCCTAGATCATTGAAATGAACTCAAAAGAGAAATAAATGCTATACAGAAAAGTTTTTAAGTGGTTGTACTTTATACTAAAGCTAATGGACAGTCAATGCCACATTTAGAGCAAATTAATGGCTTTTTATCTTCATTATTAAAAGAATAAAGAATAAGTTAAATGATTTAATGTTCATTTGTGATAATACCTTTTTATTTTACTTCCCTAACACTCATTTCCAGTTTTTCTTTTGCTAGCTCATTTTGACTTCAGAGACTTGAAAAGCAGCATGCTACCTCTTCTCATCTTCCTTGCTTCTAAGGGTGTCCAAGTGCACAAAATTCTCACTAGTGACACATAAGTTATCTCTTATATGGATGCCAAAAAATATTTGCTGTCCTGATGAAATAGGTGTTTCGGTGACTAGCCTCTTCCCAATTTGTTCTAGTCTTGAATGCAGATTGATGTCAAGATTACAAATACAGCCATCATGTGAACATACAAACATGAGAAGAGAGTGAGAAAATACATAACCTGCTCTAATTTGAGATGCACACAAGATATGTATCTACTGAAGCTGTGGTATTAGCACAAATAGCAGGAACTCTCTGTTATAGTAGTTACCCTTAGAGGCTTTCAGCCAAATTTCCAAAAAGAGGTATGAAAGTTCTGAAAGCAGTCTAAAGCAGAGAAGGAGAAAATAATGCTTTTCTACAGATATGTTCTCAACATGTGGGCTGCAATCTAAGTGATTTAGATTCCCATAATTTGTAGACATGCTGGGTTTGAAAAGAAAATTTGTGTGCCCCAAATTGCAACTAGTCCAAGAAGCAGGGAAATAGTTGTCTCAGCTGGAGATAAGATTGATAAAATTAGGCAGCAGGAGGCAAGGGGAGGATTCAGATGGGGCCCTTTACCTAAGGCTGTCATTTCAAACTGCCCTGGGGTAACAACCATTATAGGAAGGAGAAGGCCTATGGATAGAACAAAGACCAGTAAGTTGAGAAACAAGAAAAAAACCTAGAAACTTTAAAGACTATGTGTAAGCAAAATCCTTGGCCATGGTTATTTGCAAAGACTGACTGGAAGAAAATGGCCTTAAAATATAATTTTTTTTTAATTTTGCAAAAATAAAGTCTTTTTGACTGCAACAATCTGTAACTCTTCATTACCTACTACAAAAGCTGACCATTTACCAGGGAAGGCGTTCTTCCCAAAGTTCGTCTTGTATGGTCAAGAGAGAAAATGGGTAAGATAGATCATCCCAGTGTCACAAGTAGCAGCCAAGGACAATGGATAATAGAGTCCTAGAGGGCAACAAGGAGGTTGTAGTTTGAGAAGGTGGAGGGGTGTGTGTGAGGGGTACCTATCAGATGAACTTACTGGACAGAGCAATCTCATTTGCGCTCACCATAATGAGTTGTTAAGTGCTAGGCATCCCTTACTGCCATATGGTTCTCTTCTTCCCTTTCTTTGATGGGTTTTCTTTTTTCCTATTACCGTCTTTCTCTTCAAATACTGCGTTGTCAAGTGTGTTAAGCAAAGATACACGTCATTTGGGCATGGATTACTAAAATAAGAGCCAGTGACAATACTACAACTTACCAAAATGTCCTCAACTTCAACTTTATGCAGAAACGAAATGGCAATCAGTGGTGAGCAAGGTAAACCTAATGTACCCCGCAGCTGAGAAAAACATTCCATAAACTTCTCCTTCTCTAGGCCACAGATCTCCCTTTTCTTGGAACATTTACTTTAAATAATGGGTACTTTTAAATTATTTATCTGCCTCTTTGAGATGCAGATATTTTAAAGGGTCTCTGAGCAGTTTAACAATTCAGGAATGTTCTTCCTAAGGGCCTTAGAGCCATGTGTTTGAAACACAGTCATTAAGAAAGATAAGGCCCCTGTCTCCCAATCCCTATGGGACTCTAGGAACCTAACTTCTGTGGGCTTAAAACTGCCTTCTGTCTTGAAAATAGGAAAAAGTTTATTTTCCACGGGGTAAAACCAATTATCAAGGACGGATGGGCTAAGAACTGATCTCTCACTCCAGTTCTGTAGCTAATAGTATATATTATCTTTTTCTCTCTTGATTATATTGATAACTGGAGATGTTACCAACAAGAAATATCAGCATGAGGATTAAAAATACTACTTTCAATATCTCTGCTGCACTGAACCATGCTGTCAGCCTACTACTTTCAAACTGTGTGTGTGTGTGTGTGTGTGTGTGTGTGTGTGAAAAAAAACTTCTTTCTTTAATAAGTACTCAGGTATTCTGTTACATTCAACCAAAAGAATTTCTTAATGACATTAACATCTCCAGAAACTGGAAAAATAAAAATAATATAAAATAAAATGTTGAACATGTGAAGTTAGTGATATTGAAAATTCCCATCAGAAAAGTTTTAAATATTAATTTAAATTCCAAATTTTAGTTGAGAGCAATAAAATCAAAACTTCACAAACATGATGGTAGAAAAGGAGAGCAAAGATGGAGCTTAACAATGAAAATTAAAGAAAATAACTACGAAAAGTTACTATGCAACTAATAACAACATACAAATTACAGAAGGTAACAGAAAATGCAAAAACAAAGAGAATAGACTAGTATAGATTAAGAGAGAGGAGTGTTTAATAAAAATATGCCATTGAAAAAAGATGTCAGTGAGTCAGATAAGGGTCACAAATGCAGAGTACTGGCCTTTTAAAAAAAGAAAATTATACTATTATTTAAATTACTCCAGGTTATGGTAAAGATAGAAAAATCTCCAATTATTTTCATAGAGGAAGTATACTTATAATAACTGAATTTTGCAAGAGTGATTTTAAAATCTTGTACAATATTCCCTCCCATGTTATACAGCAGATTTAAAAGTTCTAAATGAATATCACCTAAAATGGAATGATGACACAAAATAATGTTACACTACAGCAAACAGGATTTGCTCCAGAATACAGAGGGTGATTCATTACCAGGTACATGCTGAACATAATTTATTTGAGCAGCAAAGCAAGGAAAATAGTTTTAAGACTATATCAATAAATATTTAAACATGATTTGATTATAAAGCATTAGGTAGTTTGGAACATAAGTAAACTAATGAAAAATTAAATTCCAAAATAAGTTTTAATTGTCATTCCATATATTCAGATACTAAATGTAATTTTATTATAATCAAGAACTGAACAAAGAAATTACTACCCTGTTAGTATTTAATCTTGTCCCCAAAATGTATTACCATGCATTAATTATAATTTTTCAAAATTTTAAGACATGCCATAAATACTGTCTTACAAAATTCATGGTTTACCAATCAGTTCAATTCACTATGATAAAGCAAGTCATAATGCAGAAAATAAAAAATAAAAAAATTCTGTTAAAAAAGAAAATTAAATAATCTTTGTGAGCATTGAAAAAGCAAGTTACAAAATATCTCTTTGATGATGATATAAACATATTTCTAAAAAAAAGAAATCTGATCCATAGAAAACTATATGAATTAACAAAAAGTATGGAACATATGGTAAAATAAAGTTTTTTAATTCAAGTGAAAACATACTGGAGAAAAAATATTTTAAAACCAATCATTTATAATAGTTAATATAAAAGCAAAAGCATATAAAACATTTGTGAATAATTTGAACAAGAAAGACATAGTAACGACCAAGAAATAATTTTTTTTTGACTTTCAGGCTCAGGTTTGTTATACAGATAAACTTGTATCATGGGAGTTTGTTGTACAGATTATTTCATCACCCAAGTACAAAGCCTAGTATCCAGAATTTATTTTTTTTTCTGATTCTCTGCCTCCCCAACGCTCCACCCTCAAATAAACCTATGTCTGTGCTACCTTCCTCATGTCAATGTGTCAAGAAATATTTTACTGAAAGACATAAAATCTATTCTTCATAGCTATAAAAAGAAAATACATGTACCTGAATGGAAAAAAATCAAAAAGAAAATATGTTGATTCATTTAGTGTTCGAATATAAAATAAATTTCATTTTAGTTTGGGACCTCACAGAGAAATTCTTGAATTGGATACAAATGAATACATTCTGATTCCCATAGGAAGAATCATAAATCTGCAAGAATCTTTAAATACAAATAAGAGCATAATAGAAACTTAAATTGAAACTTGAGCAGTAAGGAGAAAATAAATGATAAAAGATGGAAAGCCTCAAGCAAAATTGTAGTATAAACACAATAATAAAGAGAATAATTGCGAAGCATGCAGCACAATATAGAAGATGACACTTTTACATTTAAACCAGGAACCCCAGAGGGAGACTAGAGCTGTCCCACATTGTCTTCTAAGTCCCAGCAGAATCAAACACAGTTCTCTCTGCAGGAGAGCATTCCTCAATGCTGACCTCTACAATTCCCATAGATTAACATCCACCAACCATGAACTCACATCAGAAGATGATAAATCATGGGAGGAAACAAGATACAATAAAGAAACATTAACAGACAACATAAGTGCTAGGTTATGAGAAGCATATCAGACAGAATATAAAATATAAAATGATTAAATAAATGAAATATGGATGACAGTAACAGGGAGTCAAAAACCAAAACTATTAAAACAACAATGACAGACCCAGATCCACCCATGAAAAAATGGTTTGTGCATAATCCTATTTCTTAAAACAGCCAGGAGAAGCAGAGAAAACAAATCGAAGACCTGAAGGAAGATATTGAAGAGCAACCCAAACAGGAAGAACTAGAGGTGCTATGATGGCTGAGAAAAATCACTGGTCATTGCTCTTGGATATTTATTTATTGTGGTCTTTCAAAAGCAATATTTCAATGACTATAGTAATTTTTTAAAAATACATATATCCCTTGACCTAGCAATCCTATTCTAGGAGACTTTCCTATAAAAATTAGAGCATCTAAGACAGATGTGATGGTGTATACCTATAGTCCTAGATGACATGGAAGCTACTTTATTTTATTTTTTTCCTTCTTTTTTCTTTTGTCTCCTCTGACTGTGTATTTTCAAAAACCTGTCTTCAAGCTCACTAATCCTTTCTTCTGCTTGATCAGTTTTGCTATTAAAAGACTCTGATGCATTCATCAGCATGCCAATTGCAGTTTTCAACTCCAGAATTTCTGTTCGTTTTTAATTACTTCAATCGCTTTGTTAAATTTATTTGATATAATTCTGATGTCCTTCTCTGTGTTATCTTGAATTTTTCTGTGTTTTCTCAATATTTCTATTATGAATTCTCTGTCTGAAAAGTCATGTGTCTCTGTTTCTCCAGGTTTGGTTTCTGATGTTTTATTTAGTTTATTTGGTGAATTTCATTTTTTTTTCCTGGGCTATCTTGATAATTATAGATATTCATCTGTGTCTGGGCATGGAAGAGTTAAGTATTTATTGTAACCATCACTGCATGGGCTTGTTTGAACCCATCCTTCTCAGGAAGACTTTCCAGATATTAAAAAGTTTTTGGGCGTTGTGATATAAGTTCTATCTGCTTTAGGAAGCACCTGAAGCCCAGCAATGGTGTGATTTTTGACAACTTGTGCAGGTACCACCTAGATGGTCCTGGACAAGATATGGGAGAAATCTCTCGATTACCAGGCAGATTCTTATTCTCTTCCCTTTCTTTCTCCCAAACAGGCAGAGTCTGTCTGTTCTGAGCGACCTAAAGTTCTTACCTAAAGTTCTGGATAAATTGAAATAAGCACTCTGTGTGGCCACCACCACTAGGACTGCACTGGGTCAGATCTGAAGTCAGCACAGCACTGACTCTCACCCAAGGCTTGCTGCACCCACTCCCTTGCTACTGCCTATATTCTCTCCTGGGGCTCTACAATCAGCAGTGGCAAAGCCAGCCAGGCCTCTGTTCTTCCTTTCAGAGCAGTAAGTTACCTCAGTCCCTGAATGGGTCTAGAAGTGCCATCCAGGAGCCAGAGACTAGAGTCAAAAACCTGAGATGTCTGTCTACCTGGTGTTCTATTGTACTGCGGCTGAGCCGGCACTTAAACCACAAGATGTAAACCTTCCCACTCTTCCATCTGCTTTCCCAAAGCAGAGGAGCCTCACCCCATGGCCACCACTACCACAGGTCTACAGGGAGTACTGCCAGAGTGTCTCTGGCGTTCCCTTAATGCCCAAGGGTTCTTAAGTCAATTCGTGGTGGATACTGCCTGGCCCGGGACTCACCCTTCAGGGACAATGGATTCCCCGCTGGCCCAGAGAAGATCCAGAAATGTCATCTAAAAGCCAAGTTTTGGTATGGGGGACTTCAAGAGCTCACTTGGTGCTCTACCCCGTTGTAGCTGAGCTAGTACCTAAGATACAAGACAAAGTCCGCTTTACTTTTGTCTCTCCTTTTCTCAAACAGGAGTCTTTTCCCATAGTCACCACAGCTGGTGATATGCTGAGTCTCATCTGAAGCCAGCAAGTTTCAGAGCTTCACCCAAGGCCCTTAATGTAGTACCTGGGTATCGCTGCTGGTTACTCAGGGCCCAAGGGCTTTTCAGTTAGCAGGTGACAAATCCTGTCCCCCACTACAGTATTCCCTTCAAGGTAGCAAGTTCCTTTTTGGCCCAGGATGTGTCCAGAAATGTTCAGAGCTAGGACCTGGAAAGAGGGCCAGATGTGTAGTTCTTAAAAATGCTTTTCTTGTATACATGGTTGATAAATTGATGTCCTTGTTTGGGGGATGATTGATCAGGTCTTCTATCCCACCATCTTCCTCCTCCTGGAGAAATTACTCCCCATTTTCTTCTGAATTATGTCCATTTCTAAGTCAGGAATTAGCTAATCGAGATCATTATGTTAAAAAATACATAGTAAATTATTATTATGCAATGCTATTTATCAGTGTTTTCTTGGATTTTTCTAAATTGTGTGATTTGGAACGTTTGTGTCCTAGGGAAATATTTTCAGATTTTCTTCAGATTAGCACTTCTCATTCTCACTTAAATGTGATAAACTATATAGTATATTACCTCTATAAGAGTCACAATGTTCATTTAAGGTTCTAAAAAGTCCTGCAATAAAACAGTGATTTAACTTTAATTAGCTGACCATTTCTCAGCCTAGTTCTACTATAAATTTGTTCTTTAAACTTTGACATAGTTCTTACCTTCTCATGAACTATTCCTTCATCTCTAAAATGAAGGCAGGATTTTATTATCTTTAATTATCTTTTTAGTTCTGAAATTATACACATCTAATAAATATCCAGGACCAAGATGGCAAAGGTCAGGGCTTAAGTAAAACCCTGAAGATATATTCTTAACCAGAACTGAGTAAATAATTGTATTTAGTTTTTGATGCTGTTGTTGTTCTTGTGAGGACTCATCAGAATAGTAAGTTTTTATCTTGCTGAAACAAACAGGTTCTCGTGTCTTAAATGACATGCTCATATCTACTATTCATTAATTTTTTTTTGTTAATAAACCATAGGAACTGACTTTATCCAAGATCAATATTGTAATGGAAGATGGTGTTTATATCTCATAACTCAGTTTGGCTTAGCAGGGTTATGGTAGTTCAGTGCAGTATTTATGACTGATTTTAAAAAGCCTCAAGTAGAAGAAATCCTGGATATTTCTGGCTCAGTATCTGGCAGAGCTTTTACAAGGGAGAAACAGTATAAAAGCAGTGTTGCATTGTAACACAGACTCTCAAGTCAGATGTAAGTTTCAAGAGTTAGCCTTGCAGAAGTACACTAAGGATAACAGTGGTTGCTATTTGCCTTAGTATTACTAAAAACATATCATAAATCCTTGACTTCTGCCAAATACAGAGAATCTTCCTGTGGCAGCTCTCAAGAAATATGTCAAGGCCAGAGTTATTATAGTAAAAGGAAATAATATACATTATGATAATAAATAGTCTAAATGTTTTGCTGGTTACTTGAGTAAAATATGTACAGACAGTTTTGGTTAGTTGAATTGCTAACTCAAACACTAGTTTTCCCCATTTACACCAAAAAGCAGCATGACAGTGGCAAAGCATTGTAACTCCTATATGACCTTCTCGGCCTTTAACACTCTTTAACTGATGGTTGGAAAGAAATTAAAACCAATCTCTCTTGTGGAACTCTAATAGAGCATCCTCAAATCATTATAGGAAACTGAAAAAACTGATTTGAAGAACTAAATATAAATAATTTCATTGACTAAAATAAAATCACATTGCTGAGAGTAGGAATATGATTGTTTTTAACTACATAGAAGATTCCTATATACTGTCCAAATCACATTTCACAAAAACATTTCACTTAGTAATAGCACAAATCAGAGTGACCTTTTTGGTCAATTTCAATAGGAAATTTGTATTAGATAAAAGAGCTCTCATTAAAATCAATGTTTATCATCCTACTGCAATCTGCCGTGAACAATTCAAGATAAATATTCTTCTAATATTTTTATCAGGTAACTCTAGCTGAAAATGCAGCCACCTTTTTGGTCCATTTAAAGAGGAAAATTGTCTTTAATAAAAGAGCTCTCATTAAAATCAACGTATGTCTTCTGACTGCAATCTACCGTGCACAATTCAAGATTAATCATCTCCTGATATTTTATCAGGTAACTCTAGCTGAAAATACAACTAGTGTGACACTTCAATCTTATAAGATAAAATCTAAATTGCTTAACCTGTAATTCCATGTCACCCCCTATCTAGCAACATTTTGTATTCCAATATGATTTTTCCTCCTCAATGAAACAAAACATATTCTTATGGATAAGTTTTCTTTTTTCTAATCAAGGATTTTGTAACCCAATGTCCAAATATTTGTTTATACCATTTTTTTTCTACATAGGACGTTGTCTTTATTTATCCACTCTTCTGACTATGACACATAATTTAATATATTAAAAGTCTATACCATCTATTAAACTTTTCTCATTCTACCAGGCCATAGTAAACAAATTCAATATTAACATGTCAGAGAAACTAATTATTTGGTTTTAAACATACTACCTAAATCTATACAAGTATCAATGTACCTACATGAGAATAAGAATAATCCTAATTTATGGATTGCAATTTTATATCCAACTTTTAAAATAACATCGAAGTGTATATTAACATGGACAAATTGAAGACATAGGTTAATTAAGATGGCTATATGTATTATGTAAACATAGACTAAACCAAATTTTTACAAACCTGAGTACAAACTTATCACACGTAACAATTTATTTTCCCAACTATTCCATTAGGACTGTTCTTGACAAGGTCACCGATAACCTCTAACTTACAAATCCAATCAGCATTTTCCAATACTTACCCTTGTCTGTCAACAGTGATTGATTGGTACTATTGGAAGTTCACCTCTTGCTCCTTTCCTAAAGCCCTGTTCTCCTTTAGTCTCTGTCACACTACAGTCCTGGTTCTACTGGTACCTTAGTAATCACCATTTTGCCGTCTACTCTTTTTTTTTTGTCTATTCTGAATATTGAATGGTGTCATAACTTCATCCTGAATCTGAGCTTCTGTTCTCTGAACTTCTTCACAAGCTGGATCTCATTTAACATTTTAAACCACAAACTATAGGATAACTACTCAAAGTAAATTTTCAATGAAATGGCTGTTAGGCATTCAAATCCAAACCAAGTAGTTTTTCCCTCCACATTTTTTTCCTTATAATCTTCCCAATGCAGATAAAATTACAAGCTTGTTATTTACTTTCCTCAGAGAAATAGACTTTAAAAGAGCTTAATATACAAACTAAATAAATTAATTTTGTACTTCTGCAGTAAAATAAATTTGTGTTGTTTTGAACCTCAAGTTATTGCTAATTTATTACAGCAGTAATAGAAAATTAATACAGTGATTACAAGAAAAATCAACACAGCAAATATACTCTGCCTCTCTGATTCATATAATTTTTAATTCATTAATATGAATGTTCATTCAATACTCAGCAGACAATTGAGAAAAATGTACAAGAGAAACCAGAATGAACAAACTATTAATCAGAATTTTGAGAAGATAGAGATAACAAAAAAAGTCATCCAATTGATTAAAGAAATATCAGAATCAATTAAATTTATAAAGCAAGGATAATCTGTAATAAAAGAGAAGCAGTTGAAAAGGGAAGAAAACAAACAAAATATTATGCAAAGGCTTATCAAAGAAAAAAGTATGATATTCCCTATAAAAGTATTTATCTTAGCCATTTGGGCTGCTATAACAAAATATCATAAATTGATTGGCTTTTAAACAACAGAAATTTATTTCTTATAGTTTTAGATACTGGAAAAATCTATGATTGAGGTGACAGCAAAGTTGGTGTCTGATAAGAGCCTGCTCTCTGGTTCATACTTGGCAACCTCCGACATGATAGAAGAGAGAAGGCAGCTCTCTGGCACTATATCCCATTCATAAGGACATCATCTTCATAATCTAATCACGTTTCAAAGTCACACCTGCAAATATCATTACATTGGTAATAGATTTCAACATATGAATTTGGAGGAGTACACAAACATTGAGATCATAGCAGTACTGGTTGTCAGAAGGCATACAAATGAAGACTAAAATATGATATTAATTAATATAATTAATATAATTAAGAAACTTCCTAGAGTGAATGATATTAAATCATAGTAAACTCTGACTTCAGACTGGCAGGACACAAACATGGTCTCAACACTCACTTACTACCTGTGTGTCTTGAACAATTTAATAAAAACCTTTATAGTTTTGTTTCTTTATATGTAGAATGAGGATACCAGTGATATTCAGAAAGTCATTTTGAAGAAGTTAAAAGTGGTTGAATAAAGAACAATTAGTAAAATTATTGGAAATTACTAAGTTTAATAAGTATAATTCATTATAAGAATAGATGGAAAATATAAAATAAATAACTGAAGTGGAAGTAGGTGGTAGCCTGTCTTTTGCTGCATATGCAATTGACATTTTATATATTCTACATAATTGCCCAGAACTTGTAAAGAATATCACTATTCAGAGATTAAATCTATTAAAGAAACATATTTTCTACTGCTAGGATTTCAGCACCAACTCTCATGTTTATAAGTGTAGTAAATTCCCAAATTTGAATAAATAATCAATCAGTAATTGCCAGACTATTGAGAACAATGAGTAAATGGTTAGCATAAGGATCAAGACAGGATAACAGAGCAAATCAGGTAGGCCTATCAAAGGTTTTTTGTTTTTGTTTTTGTCTAGAAGCACCTGCCATGATGTAAACACTGGATGGTATTTGTTGAAAGTAATGAATGAACTACACATGGTCATTGTTTGTGACGTGTCACTATTGATAAATACACCCCAAGTTCTAATTACTTAAGGAGAAAGTCACCTGTCAGTCTCTATCTTCTTGGGTTTTATTCAGCTACAGGGAGTGAAGCTTGTCAATACTATATATCTCTTCAATCAAATTAGAGCAAATCTAGCAATGTGTTAAGAACCTTAGATTCACAAATGGAATTTAAGCATACCCTTCATGCAAGTCCCATATTTAGTTTACCTAAAGATCCTCTGATATTTTATGCTGTCATTATAGGACAATTTTTTTCATATATGGCTCTATTCATATAATCGTGAATTTTCAGTTTCAAAATACTGTAATATACCATCTTTCATTCTACCTTCTATAACCCCATGAAAGGAATTGTGTCCTGGGTCATGTTTTACCTGAAGGTGCTGCATGCTGCCCTAGTTTTGATTGTATAGATTTCTATACCAGATACAAAAGCACAGCATCCAATTCTGGGCATTGCCACTCTCTGTGGGATATTTGAATATTGATGTCAGCCCACGTGTCAATGGATACTGGAAACCTGACAGTTAATAGGCCACACTCATTGTGGTTCCATTGCTTCTGAATTATTGATTTGTCATGAAGTTTTAACTTTTTTAAAATGTCTGATGGGGGCTGGGATGGAGCAAGATGGCAGAATGGAAGCCTACACTATATGTATTCCCTGCAGAAACACCAAACATTAACAACTATCTGCACACAGCAAAGCATAGACACAAAAACCAAAAATCTGATGAGCAATCACAATGGTTTTAACTTCATCTCATTGGAAGAGGTGTTGCTGAAGGTCAAATGGACAGTCTGATTACTGATACTACCCTTTCCTCATCCCCCGGCAGTGGCTGAGCAGTGTGGAGGGTCTATGCCTTTGGGAGAGGGAAAGTGCAGTGACTTGGAGACATTACATTGAAATCAGTGCTGACCAGTCATAATGGAGAGCAAAGCCATGCACTAGTGTCCACACACAGAAGGAGCATTTGAACCAGACCTAACCAGAGGGAAATTGCCTATCCCATTGGTCAGAACTTGAGTTTCTAGGCAAGACTTACCACCACAGGCCAAAGTGCTCTGTCGTCTCAAATAAACTTGAAACACAGTCTAGGAAACAAGGACTACAATTGCTAGGAAACTCCTAGTGCTGGACTGAGCTCAGAGTCACAGAACTAGAGTAGCATGTAACCTAGGGAGACTCCAGCCTAGGTGACTATAAAACTGCTTGCATTGCTTCTCTGCCAACCCTTGGCAGTGCAACTCACAGCAACAAAATTGTCTCCTTCCTTCTGCTTAAGGAGAGGAGAGCAAAGAGGGAAGAGGCCTTTGCCTTGCATTCTGGATACCAGCTCAGCCATGGTAGGACAGGTCACTGGATAGAGTCATGAGGCCCCCATTCCAAGCACTAGCTCCCAGAAATTTCTAGACACACTCTGGGGCCAAAAAGGAACCTGCTGCCTTGAAGAAAAGAACCAAGTCCTTGCAGGATTCATCACCTGCTGACAAATGGGTCCTTGGTCCTTGAATAGCCAGCAGCAATATCCAGATAATGCCATGGGCCTTGGAACCTGAGATATGCTGAATAAAAGTGTGAGCCAGTGCATTCCCAGCTGTGGTGGCTAGAATGAAAGACTCTTTCTGTTTGAGAAAAACAGAGGGGAAAGAAAAGATAAATGCTTGTCAAAATTTAATGTACGTAAGATCCAATTGGGTGGTTAATCAAAATGTATTACTAAATGCCACTGCCAGAGATAATAATTAGGTAGAATTTTTAAATCATAGATTCTGCATTTTTATACCACTGCAAAAGATTTGCATGCAGGTGGCTATGCCCCATAAGATATACTACCCAGTTCATAAATGTTCTTAATAGAGGAATGTCTTTAACTCACTACTACTTGGGAAGTTGAGATCTGAATTCAGATTACCCCTGTGCCTTCCCTCAAGTCAATTTCTTCAACTTCTAAATGTGTTTTTTATGTATTGACATCTTTCCAGTAAACAAGATTTAAGCCAAATAAGAATATTCACAATTTAAGAAAAGCATTTTAGGAAAAATACGATTTTTTTCTACCTTCAACCATGTTATAATATTTCTAGATTGTTAGATACATTGTGTGTTTATGATAAATTATAGTAACTTAAAAAATGAAACAAACTTGGAATTTGAGGCAGCCAATGCTATTATCTGAACAACTGATACATGAACTTATGTGTATTTTGCATTTGCTTCTCAAACATGATTCATAGTCTTTCATAAGGAAATGGAGTACCTTTCTTCTAAGCTAACATATTCTATTAGTATAATGAATTATCACTTTTATCTAGGGTATCAGCAGAAATATGACTCATTATTTAATTATATGAACAAGTAACCACTTTCATAAATAATGGAGAAATGAAAAACCCAACAGCAGCAGCAACAGCAAAACCCTGTATTTTACTTAAATTGTTTTATTAAGCAGTATCTATAAAGGTATATTTTTCAAATGCATATGCTAAGACAATGAAATCAGGGGAATCAGAGAGTTGAGAAAGAAAGTAACATTTTAAAAATTTTAAAATTATTTTGATGATGTTGTTTCCAATTTGCTATTAATATTTTGGTGGCCATTTACATTGAATGATAGCTCTTTATACTTGAATTTTATGTCCATGTACTTCTGCTTGGCGTCTCACAAAGCATCAAATGTGGCATAATTTGTTATACATATACATGCTTAAATTCAGAGCAGTACCTGAGGATTCCACCTGCAGAACCTGCTTGCTTCTCATTATTGGCTAACAAGAGCCTCCTTATATCGTAATGGATAGGATTAGGCTGTCAGAACAACACTGCATGCAATATACATACCTTAATGCATTTTGCAAGCATCATTACATTGGTAGTCAATTCATATATTACATTTGAGAGCAACAGTTTTTTATAGTTAATCAAAACACAATATTTTATGTTTTTGGAGTTTCCCCTAGTTTCTTAACATTAAACTGTAATAAAATCGGTTATTGCTTAAAGGTAAGTAAATACAAACCACATCTATGAACAACATTTTTACTGTTCCAAAACTTCTATTATTTCAATTTCTTTTAGATCTGTTTCTTTTCTACTTAAACATAAATACTCTTATAAACAGTTAATTTAAATATATATATATATATATATATATACACAATTTTAAATTAATAACAGAAAGTTTGACATTTGAGTAATTTTCCCTGGGAATTTCAAATTAGTACTTCTTTAGTGCTTCATTTAGTGTATGTATGCTTTACCTAGAGACACAATAACCACACTGAAAGCTTTGAACCATATATAAGCTTGCTGGCAATGAGATATTTAATGTGTCTTAAATGATATACTCTGCAGTATGGTGCTACATGAATGCTAATACAATGTCGCAAACGGGGATCAAATTCCCAGACTTTCTACTATAAAATGTCACAATTTTGTTTAAGTGAACTTTAAGACCATTGAAGTCCATTGGAAAAAAAACTCGTATTGGAGGAGAACCTTGTTCTTCCAGTACATTAATAATACAGTGGCTTTTTTTCCCCAAGATGGTGGATTAGAGGCCTTTAGGAGGCTTCAGTCACTTGAAAATAGCAGGAGAATACATAAAACTCTACTCTGTGAGCCTTAATTCAAGAAGAAAAATGGGACTCCAGTTGGATTATGAAAGACACCCCAGATCCTGTGGGGAGAATGACAACAAACAGCCCCATGATGGCATATGGCTAATAAGGAGGCTGAAGCCCCATATGTGAGAGACGCAAAGAACCTCGTTCTGTGATTCACCTTTCCACTGGGAAACCGAGCAACCTAGGCAGACAGAGAGCACATTGTTTCTCCCAAGCCCTGGAGGTAATGTGGGAGAGGCTTGGAGATGCTGTGAGTGAAAGACACCAGGAAATGCTGCAGATATTTTCCCATGCCCAGGACTGAAAGCAGTATACCATTTTAAATCTAGGCACGTACAAATCAGCCACTCAGGAGACCCAGCAGAGTGACCGTGTAGGCGTTTTGGTCTCAGGCCAGAGATTGAAGCACCTGCTCTGGAACTGAGTAGGGATATCCACAGCCAGAACCATGGAAAACACCTCAGCAGTAGGTGCTGGAATTGTGCTCTCGCCCATCATTAGCCTGGAATGGGAGGAAAACTGGCCTACCTATCTACAGTTTGTCATGGGTGCTGAGGCTTGAAGCCAGGGTCAGCTAGGCAATTTGATATGCATATGGGATCGCTGGGTGCTCCAGTCTGTTTCCCTGAAATCATGGTAGAGCAGGGTCTTCTCTGCTTCCCTACTATGGAGAAATCCAGGCACTTGGAGCACCTGCTTGCCTAAGCCAGCAGCGAGAACCACCCACCATTCATGGACACAGATTGTGCTACAGTGGGGCTTTCTCTGCTCCATGCTCAGGCAGATCTCCGGGGATCTCCAGGGGACACTCACTCCACTGGATTAGGTGTTTAGGCCGCCACCTATCTCCATGCAGAATATGAGGCTGAGGACATTTCCTTGTTCCATGCCTCAGCACACGTCTGGTCATTTGGTGATTGCCCATTGGATTCTTCCTGAGACCTGGTACTTGTGCCTGTCACTGGAGGACCTGCATACGAACTGACCTGGCTAAGCACTACCCTTCATGGCCCCACCCCCAGGGCTGAGCAAAAGCTTAGACTACTGCATTCCATGAATCATCCCACTGCCTGTGGCAACACAGAGATTCTCCCAGTACACAAGAATCAAGTATATACCTAGCTGCACAGGCTGCTACTGGCTCTTACCTAGAAGCGCCATTAACTGGCTTGTAGGTCAAACTGTACAGCCCAATATAAACCCTTTTGAAACAAGTGCATAGGGCTATAGAAGCAAGCCAAAAAAATCTACACAGCATTTTCTACATTCATACCCTCCAGGGAAGTGGCAAAGAGAAAGTGGTAAAACATAAATATATATACTTATATAAAATATAAGTGTATATATTTATACTTTATATAAAATATATAGTTATATAAATATATATTTATATAATAACAATTTTTACAAAAATAATTTTAAATAATTTTAATTAAATAATTTTATTTATATTTAATAGTTAAGTACAAATAAAATTAAGATTTTATTAAATTATGATATAATAATTTATGTGTATAAATTTTATTAAATTATTACCATAACTTTAGTATTTAAAATTATTTAATAATTTTAATGTTTTATAGTAAATAAAATAAGTTTTATATAATATTAATATATTTATATAAAAATGTATATATATTTTTTCTTTACCTATATATATGTATGAAAGAAAGAAAAAGAAAAACATTCTACCAGCAATACAGTAATTACAAAATTTAGGATTGTCAGGATGTCCAGATGAGAAGGTATCAGCCCAAGAATTCTGGCGCCATGAAAAATCTGAATGCAGTGACACCACCAAAGGCTCACATTAGCTCTCCAGCAGTGGTCCCTAAATTAAAATGAAAACTCAGAAATGACATACAAAGAATTCAAAACATAGATTGCAAGAAAGCTCAATGAGATCCAAGTCAAGGTTGAAAATCAACACAAAGAAACTTCTAAAATAATCCAGAAAGTGAAGAAAGTTATAAACATCTTAAAAACAAATCAATCAGTGCTTTTGGAATGGGAAAATTCATTTAAGTAAATTCAAAGTAAAACTGAAAACATTTTTAATAGATTGAGCTAAGCAGAAGAAAAAATTTTATACCTTAAAGACTGGTCTTTTGAACTAACCCAGTCAGATAAAAGTAAAGAAAAAAAGAAATCTAAAAAATGAACAAAGTCCTTGAGAGATATGAATTTATATACAGCAGACAAACACATGAATTACTGGCATTCTTGAATAAAAAGGAGAAAAAGTAAACAATCTGGAAAACATAGAGAGGGAATAATTGAAGAAAACTTCCCTAATTTTGCTAGTGTTAGATACCTAGATACAAAAAAATCCAGAGAATGCATTTGAAATACTATACAAAATGAACACCATCAAGGCAGAGAGTCACCAAACCATCCACAGTCAATGCTAAAGAAAAAATTCCAAAGACAACTGGAGAAAAAGATCAGATCATGTACAAAGAGAAACCTATTAGGTTAATACTGAACTTCTCAGCAGACAACTTAAAAGATTGGGGGGCTATTTTCAGAATTCCTAAAGAAAAAAATTCCAACCAACAAGTTTATACTTTGCCAAAGTAAGCTTCAAAAGTGAAGGAGAAGTAAAAGTTCTTCCAGACAAACAACAAAGTGCTAAGGGAATTTGTTGCTACTACACTAGCCTTACAAAAGATCATTAAAGGAGTTCTAAACATAAAAATAAAAGAACTATACCTGCTAACCCAAAACACACTTAAGTGCATAGCCTGAAGATCCTATAAAGCAACCACACAATAGAAACTACAAAGCAACTGGCTAACAACTTCATGATAGGGTCAAAACTTCACATATTGATTTTAATCTTCAATGTAAATGGCCCCAATGACCCACTTAGAAGGCACAGAGTGGCAAATTGAATAAAAAACAAGACACGCCAGGTGAGGTGGCTCACGCCTATAATCCCAGCACTTTGGGAGGCCGAGGCCGTCGGATCGTCTTAGATCGGGAGTTCGATACCAGCCTGACCAACAAGGAGAAGCCTCGTCTCTACTTAAAATATAAAATTAGCCAGGCGTGGTGGCTCATGCCTGTAATCCCAGCTACTTGGGAGGCTGAGGCAGGAGAATCTCTTGAACCCACAGCGGGGGACGTTGTGGTGAGCTGAGATTGTGCTATTGCACTCCAGCCTGGGCAAAAAGAGTAAAACTCCATCTCAAAAGAAGAAGAAGAAGAAGAGGAGGAAGAGGAGGAGGAAGAAAAGCCCCCAAAACAAGATACCTCCTTCTGTTGCTTTTAAGAGACATCACTCATGTCATGACACCCAGAGGCTCAGAGTAAAGGTTTGGAGAAAGATCATTTCTCCAAACAAACCACATAAAAAGAAAACAAAAAAGAAAGCAGGGATAGCTCTTTTTATATTAGATAAACAGATATCACACACCAGTAGAAAAAGACAAAGAAGGACATTATAGAATGCTAAAGGGTTCAATTCAACAAGAAGACAAGTATTCTAATATACAGGCATTCAATACTGGAACACACAGATTCATAAAATGAGTGCTTCTAGACCTACAAAAAAACATAGACTGCCATACTATAATAGTGAGGGATATCAACACCCCACTGACAACATTAGCAGATACCAAGATAGAAAACTACCAAAGAAATTTTGGACTTACACTTAATGGATTTAGGGACCAGCTTTTCTATTTCTGGAAAAAAAAAAAAAAAAAAGCCATTGGAATTTCCATAGAGATTGCATTCCATTTGTAGGTAACTTTGGTAGTACTGCCAGATTAATAATGTTCAGTATTTTAATCTGTAGACATGGGACTTCTTTTCATTTTCTTAGATCTTTATTTTTTTCATTTCTTTCAGCAATATTTTGTGGTTTTCATTGTATAAATCTTTCCCCACATTAGTTAAATTTATTTCTAGGTATTTTATTATTTTGAATGTTACATAAAATAGATTATTATCTTAATTATTTTTTTTGTATTACTACAGATGTGTACAAATGCAAGTGATTTTTGCATGTTAATCTTGCAACTTTCCTGAATGTATTAGATACAGAATTTTATTTTTCATTCTTTGGGATTTTTAAAATACAAAATCATACAACCTGTGAATAGAGTTTTACTTCTTTCTTACAAATCTGGATGCTTTATCTTTATTTTCTCGCTCCATTTCTTCTCTCTCTCTCTCTTTCTCTCTCTCTCCTCTCTCTTATCCCTTTCTCTAAATTGTTCTGGCTAGAACTGAAAGTAGTGGTGAAAGTGGCCACTATTTTTTTTATTTCTGACCTTAGGAAAACATTTCTGTCTTTCACTCTTGAGTGATGTTAACCATGGATTTTTCATAAGTTCTCTTTTTCATATCGAGGAAGTCTCTACTTCTAGTAGCTGAATTTTTATTATGACAAAGTGTTAGATTTTGCTGAATATTTTTTCTGCCTCAGTTGAGGTGATCATGCATATTTTTTATACTCTTCTTCTATTATTAATGTAGTGTATTACATTGACTCATTTTCACATGTTGGAACATTCTTGAATTCCTGGGACAAATCCCACTGAGTCACACATATAATCTTGAAAATAAGATTTTGGAGATGGTTTGCTAGTACTTGTTTAAGATTTCTGCATCTATCCTTGAAAGGGTCATTGGTCTGTAGCTTTCTTGTAGTGTGTTTGTTGGCCTTTGTTATCATATAATGTTGGCCTAATAGAATGAGTAAAGAAATGTTCTCTCATCTTCCATTTATTTTGAAAGAGGTTAAAAGAATTTTTGTTAATTCTTCTTTAAAAGTTGATAGGATTCACTAGTAAAGATATGTGGTCTTGAATGTTTCTTTGTTGAAAAGTTTTTAGTTACTAATTTAATCTTTACTTTTTATAAGTCTGTTCAGGTACCTATATCTTGAATCAATTTGTGTGCATTTATGTGTGCTTCCAGAAATTTCTTCATTTTCTCTAGACTACTTAATTTGTTAGAAAACATTTATTCATAACATTTTTAATTTGTTTTCTTTCTGTCAGATTAACAGTAATGTCACATTCCTTCTGTTTTTAGTTCTTTACATAATCTCTTTTATTATTCAATCTAGTTAAAATTTTGTCAATTTTGTTTTTTTAAAGAAACAATATTCAATTGTGTTGCTCATCCATAACATTGTTATTTAGCTCTGTTTAGCATTTCTTTTCTAACTCTAACCTTGATGCTGTTTTATTACTTCCTTCCTCTTTCTAGCTTTGAGTGTAATTTGATATTGTTTTCCTAATACCTCAAGGAATAAACTTAAGCTATTGGTTTACTTTTTTCTCTAAGCACAGCATTTGCTTCACTCAAGTTTGATATGTTGTATTTTTGCTTTTATTCATTCAGTGCACTTCCTAATTTCTCTTGAGGAACTAGAAATTTCTTCTTTGACTTTTCAGTCGTTTAAAATTGTGCTGTAATTTAAAAGTATCTGTAATTTGTGTTCACCTTTCCTTATGTTATTAATTTCTTTTTTTTTTTTTTTTTTTTTTTTTGAGATGGAGTTTAGCACTTGTTACCCAGGCTGGAGTGCAATGGCACGATATTGCCTCACCGCAACCTCCACCTCCTGGGTTCAGGCAATTCTCCTGTCTCAGCCTCCTGAGTAGCTGGGATTACAGGCACATGTCACCATGCCCAGCTAATTTTTTGTATTTTTATTAGAGACGGGGTTTCACCATGTTGACCAGGATGGTCTCGATCTCTTGACCTCGTGATCCACCTGCCTTGGCCTCCCAAAGTCTGTTATTAATTTCTAGTTTAATTTCTTGTGGTCAGAGAAAATGCTTTGTGGGATTCAAAACCTTTTAAATTTATTGAGACATGTTTTGTGGCCTAGTATATGTTTATCTGGAGAATGTACCATACGCATTTGAGAAGAATATTTTTATTCTGCTATTCTGATTAGAGTGTTGTATAGGAGTATAGTGGGTTTAATTGGCATATAATGTTTTCTAAATTTTCTTTTTCTTTATTAATATTATGTCTAGATATGCTATTTGGTGCATGTAGATATTCTATTTTTCTAGGCATTTGGAGCATATATGTTTAAAATCAATTAATTGACCTTTTATCAATGTATAATGTCTTATTCATTTTTATCTCTTGTAGAAATTTCTCATTAAAGCTTATTTTGTATGTTAGTATAGCCAACCAACTCTCTTCTTGTAACTACTTTTATGGAATATCTTTTCATCCTTCACTTTGAACCTACTTGTGTCCTTGGATATAAACTGATGGCTTGCAGACCACAAATAGTTGGTTTATTATTTATCAAATTTGCCAATCTTTGTCTTTTAATTGCAAGGATAACTTATTTGCATTTAAAGTGATTATGGATAATGAAGATATTAATTCTGCCATTCTACTATTTCTTTTCTTTATATCTTATAACATTTTTGTTCTTCAGCTTCTCATTTATTACTTCCTTTCATTGTTTTTTTGTTAGTATTTTAATCTGATTTTCATCTCATAAATTCTCAGGTATTACCATTGACAACCCAAATTTATAGCAATCTAGTTTGAATTGATACCAACTTAGCTTCAATAACATACAAAATATCTGAACCTATATACTCTACTACCCTTTGACATTATTGTAATTATTACAACTTGAACTTTTATACACTGTGTATGCAATAACATAAATGTTTAGTTATTATTTTATGCATTTGTTTCTAAGTCATGTAAAAAAATAGGAGCTACAAACCAAAAAATAAAAATACCGACCATTATATGTTACGTTAATGAGTATGCTTTATTTCTTCATTTGGCTTCAAATTGCTGCCTAGTGTCATTTTATTTCCACCTGAAAGGCTTTTTGTTTAATTTTATTCTATTTCATTTTTAGCATTTCTTCTAAGGCAGGTTTAATAGTGATAAACTCCCTTGACTTTTGTTTATTTAAGAATGTCTCCATCTCTCTTCATTTTTGAAGGAATAAATTGTCAGATACAGAATTTTTGGCTCACAGTTTTTTGTTTTCAGCACTTTAAGAAAAACTTCATGGTTTGATGAGAAATCTATTGTTAATATTATTGAGGCTCTTTTATACATAAGAAGTCCTTTTTTTCTTGTTACTTGTTTTGTCTTTTGACAGTTTTATAATAAGTCTCAGTATTTATCTCCTTGAGTTTATCTACTTGCATTCACTCAACTTCTTGGGTGGGTAGATGCACATATTTAATCAGATTTGGGAAGTTTTTAGCCATTATGTTTTTAAATATTCCCTCTCTCACTTTTTCTGGGGCCCCTACAACACATATGTTGATACACTTGATGGTGTGCTATAGGTGTCTTATTCTCTATTTACCTTTTTTGTTTCTGCTATTCAGACTGGTTAATTTCAACTGACTTGTCTTCAAATTTTCTAATCCTTTCTTCTGCCTCAAATCTGCTTGGACATCTCTAGTGATTTTGTTTTTCATGTATCTATCTTATTTTTCAGCATGGTTACTTTCTAAAATTTATCTATTTATTGATATTCTCTATTTGTTAATGTATCATTCTCTTGGTTTTCTTTAGGTCTTTTTCCATGGATTCCTTTAGTTTTTTGAGAATATGTAGGATAGTTGATTTAAACCTTTTCTTTTAAATACAATGTGTAGGCTTCTTCAGAGAAACTGACAGTTTCTGTCAATTTCCTTTTTCTGTAAATGGGCAATACTTTCGTAGTTTTTCATAATGCTTTAAAATTATTTTTTTAAAATGGATATTATAAATATTAAAATCTAATTCTGGAAATTAGATGCCTCTACATCTCTGGTGATTGCTATCATTTCTTTATAAAGGGTGCAATTGTCTCAGTTCTGTTTTCCCAGAGTTATCTTATGTCCTGATGGATATTTTCTAAAATCCCTGGAGCCAAAACAACAACAAAATCCTCTCCTTGTCTTTGCAGTCCGGCTCTTAACTACTTATGGCACATCTTTAATGCTTAGTCAGGCCTACTGTAACTGTACATTTGTCTTCATCGCCTGCTTATATGGAGCTCAACAAAGAGCTAGAGGTGCCAGACTAGGTTTTCTCTGAATTTGTGTCTCCTTCTAGGTATGCAAGTTATATTCTGGATTTGCCAGTATATGAATTATCCCTTCTAAGCTATCTTCTCCTTATTATCTTCCTCCTTAGCATACTTTTCCAGGATTTTCCATCTGTTGTCCCCTTGCCATGCCCACCATCTCTTGTCCCAGGTGACTGCAGATAGTATATGCCTTTAAATCCTATCAACAGGCTCTGCCCAGGAATCTACTGCAGACTTTGGGAAAGAAAACAAAGATAAGCCTCTGTGCTGGTTCCTCTGGAATTACCAGACAGGTAAAAATGCAAAACCTAATTTTTTTAATTTTAATTTTCTTTCTTTCTTTTTTTTTTTTTTTTCAGACAGGGTCCAACTCCCATTGCCCAGTCTAGGGTGCAGTGGCATGATATTGGCTCATTGCAACCTCAAATTCCTGGGCTCAAACAATCCTCCCACTTTAGCCTTCTCAGTAGCTGGAATGACAGGCATATACCACCATGTCTAGATAATTTTTTTGTATTTTTAATAGAAACAGGATTTTGCCATGTTGTCCAGGCTGGTCACAAACTCCTGGGCTCAATCTATCCACTTGCCTAGGTCTCCCAACATGCTGGGGTTACAGTGGTGAGCCATCATACCCAGCCTAAAATGTAAATTTTTTGAGAACAAAGTTTGTATTGCACCCTCAACTCCCTGCCCGCCCCCCAACTCCAAATCACCAGCAGGCTACATCAGAAACAAACTGCTATTTCCACCATTGACGCTAAGCTGGGGAATAGGGGTTGGCAGATGGTAGGCAAAAAGTCACAGTGCTTTTTTACTAAAATTATAGCAGCCTTTATCTTCATTTATCATTCTCTAGTTGCTTTAAGTTTTTCCTTATATTCTGGAGTCCCAAAAGAATTGATTAATTGTTTTCCGGCTTAATAGTTGCCTACGTTAGATGGAGTAGAAATGTTGGCTGTTGGAGTTTTCTATTTTGCCATTTTCTTTGTTGTCATTCTGGATTAAATGTTTAAGTCCAAAATTATTTTCTGTTAGTGCATACATTCAGTGTAGATAAAAATCCAGAGTATAATATCAAAATAAAAGCTCAGCTTTATATAAACATAGCAACCAGAGTTTTTCCTTATTCTTATGACCATTGTTTATTATTTGTCCTTCCTTCTGATGTGACATAGTAAACTTTTTATACATATAATAAAAAAGTTTTAAGCATGTACTATGCACTAGCTAGTGTGCTAGGTACTCAAATTATTTCATCTCTCATTAATTAGCTCACAGTTTAATGTAGAGGTAAGACAATACTTCTTAAATCTCAAGGGAGCAGTTTGGAAGATGAATTTATGTAAAGAAAAACCAGTGATGTAGAGGTAAATGTAGAAGTAAAACAATACTTCTTAAATCTCAAGGGAACAGTTTGGAAAATGAATTTATGTAAAGAAAAAAGATCAGACAACTAATATATAACATTTGCTTTATAGTGGTTTTGAAAAATATAAAATTAGAACAAACCACACTATTTCCTACTAATTTTACCAATTATTCAACATAGATATTAAGCCAAGACCTCAGAATTCTCCTATTGTACAATCCCAAACATTAAATATATGTTATTTTTGACACAGTGGTTTAATATGGCACATCATTTTTTGTACTCTTTAAAATTAAGACAGAGAATTGTTAATAATCTAATTTTGTAAGTTATTAATGGCAGAAGCATTTCAACTAACCATTTCTAAGGATTTGTTCCATAACAAGTTCAATTAAGTCAAAATTCTATAAATAGAATATTACATGTTACGGTCTTTAAGAAGGTCACCCTTGACCATGTAACAAATGTTATGCATACATATACTGATGTTTTTTAAAAAATTTAAAAATATATAAATAAAGAAGTATTTTATTAAATTAAGTTTTAAAGTTAGAATTTGTGTTTATTCCAAATAAAACTAGATGTTTATTCTTAGTGTTCCTTTACAGACAAGGAAAGAATTACTCTCTGTTGATAAACTTTCTTTAATCATTGAAAAGCTATGTTCACATCCACAAATTTTGTTTTCAGGACACATGCATTTACTTTTTATCATATGCTGTAATTTGATGAATAAATGATTAACAGAAGGTGCCAAGACTGAAATATCTTTTCTTAGAGTTCTGTTATTTATCTGTCTCTTACCAGTAAATAATTCTATTTGTGAGTGAAGAACATTACAATATTGCATGGTAAAATAGCTAGCATAAATATAGCTTCCACTGTATTTAGATGTCATATGTTCTAGAATTTTCAGTTTATGTTGACAGTTACCAAAGATGATATGAACAGTCTTGGGGAAAGCAGTACAAAAATCTATCTATGCAAAAATAATAGAGGCCATACTTTGGGAATAGTGGTAGTGAACTATGGAATCTCTCACAAGGACAGAGCTGCTTTTTCTATTTCACTTTTTCCTCCCTTAGCCAATCTAGACATGTGACTCCTGTTCAGTGATTCATCCCAAGGAATTGTTTTGGGTTACTTCCTGATGATAGATGTTCATATCTTAAAACTTACTTCTCAGATTATGTTATTTTTCACTGTCTTGTTGAAAAAGATAGAACCTGTGTTTACAGAGAGTAAAGCCAGTTTTATTCTAAGTGTTCCTTTAAGATCAGGAAAAGTTCAAGTATTACTCTATATTGACAAACCTTCCTTAATTATAGCTTATATTCTCAACAGCATTTTATAAAAAGAAAATTTCACTTAAAAGTTATGGCTACTTTCTCTGTAGTTATATTAGTTGTGCATTATATATTTATAATTGTGCATTTTATAGGCATCAAACAATACATCTTTTCTCAAGCAGTATTTTTTATTTTATAAATTCAATACATTTTCTTCTCACCTTATTATGTAGCATCACAAAGTGATAGAAGAACCGAGGATCAAGGACTTCAATTTTGTTTCCTGTATCAAAGGAAATGCTCGAATGCTGGCAAAGCAGGTGAACCTCCTGGAATCTACGGAAATGCATTTTTCCTGGTTAATTTAATCATAAAATACATTGTCTATCAGTTAGTAAAAAATGATCTTCTTTTACACTCTAGAATTAAAACCACTTCAGAAACAGGCAATTATACTACTAATTTATTATGCTTTGTGCAGCCATATTAAATTGTTTTCCAAATTTTGTATATATTTAATAGAAAGAAGCACATCATAATGTGTACAACATTTTAAACCTTTTGCTTTGTTTCATAGCTCATTCTTAAATTAATATGTAATAAACTACAAGTAAGATGCAATAGAGTGGCAAATTTAGATAATGTTCAATTATTCGTGTCTGGTACAGTTATCAAATTTTTAATATCTTGAAGAGTAATCAATAAGAATCTTAGTATTTGACTCTCAGAAAATTAAATGTGAGTGTGTGTGTGTGTATATACACACACATATATATAATGCCATTTATATGAAATAATTCACTTTGGAGAGATCATTGATTTTTTTACCTATTAGTCTAAACCTTAGCTCAGAGGAGAGATTGCTTCATATTCAATATTCAGAATAATATTTAAAGACTCAGATACAGAAATATTTGAGTAGTCATTAGAAATCAAACAACTTATGAAATGGGAACAGTCTCCTTATCCCCCTCTCAGGGCATGTGACAGGGGCATGGCTCACTTCTTCGGTACTCGGATGCTCAAACCCCTATGGGGAGCATGTGGATGAGGAGGTCGTGGGGAACGTTTCTGGGCTCCAACCCCATGGGAGAGTCTAGGGTGGAGTGTTTAAGGCTCCCAAAGCCCCAGTGGGCATGTGTTGCAGTGTGTTCTTTCAGTGTTGCCATCTGCAGGTGGCTTGTGCTAATCAGCTGGAATAGACTCTGTCTTATTGCATGGACAGAGGGCTTTGTGTATCCTAGGTTCTTGCCTTAGTGTACTGGAAAAATCAATCTTAGGGGATGAGTGTAAGTTTCTTTATTGAATGATGGTAGTTCTCAGCAAGGTGGTTGAGGAAGCCAGAAGGGGGGCATGGAAGGGGAAGGTGGTCTTCCCTTGCAATCAGGCCACCCAGCCGCCAGACTCTCCTCAGACAGAATTCCCCTTGGTGTCTCTGCATTGCTCTGTCCCTGACGGCCTGCAGGCATCCGCTGTTGCCTATCTGTGTACTCTTCCACTCCTCTGCGCCTCTCGACATCCAGCCATTTGTGTGTGTGCCTCCAGGGTCTCGGGGTTTTTATTGGCACAGGATGGAGGATGTGGTGGGCCAGAGTGCTCTTGGAAAATGCAATATTTGGGCTTGAAAACTGTGCTCATTTAGGTTCATGGTCACATACCCCAGGGTGCAGCCCTTGCCAGGGACCCTGCCCTTCTCTTCCCAGCACTTCCTTGCCTCACTCCCATATCACTTAGATTTAAAAATGCAATTTGGGGGCAAATATTTATTTCTTTGTGATGCATAATAAAAAGACTTGTTTACAATATAATGTAGGTAAATATTTTCTAATTTTATTTGGAAGAATATCTTTTTTATTAGTGTTATTTCTGAGTTAATCTTAAAATTAAAAGAAGTAAATTGGTAGAATAGATGCTGAACATTTGATTGGATAAAGAAAATTATATTCACACATATGAATAATAAATGGGGGAGGGAGGCCAAGATGGCTGACTAGAAGCAGCTAGTGTGCACCACTCTCATGAGAAGAGAAAGAGTGGGAGTAAATACTTGCTCTTCAATTGGAACATCCAGCTGGACACATGGGGATTCATCAAGGAAACAACCTGGTCCACAAGTGAGACAGAATGACCGTCCACACATAGTGTTGTGGACATGGGGGAGGCTCTCCAACCCCAGGGAAACAGTGAGTAGGTGAGATTTCCTGAAGACTCATGCTTCTGCTACAAACATTTGCAACCCTGAGCTCAGGAGAGTCCACATGAGCCCACAACAAGGGCCTCCTGACTACATGGAGAGCAACGTGGGGTCTGGGCAGAGCTGCTGCTCAGACACACACAGAATTCCGGGAGCCTTGGATCCTGGGGCATCTTGGCATTAGCAGCTGCTGCTCTGGCAAGAGGGTAGGGCAGGCTCCTTCACATACCCCCAGGAAAGAGGCTGAATCTATGGGGCTGAGCACCAGGGGATTGCAGGCTCACGTCTACCATATCTCACAAGACAGTGTCCACTGGCCTTGGGATGCCAGCAAGGCCACCCCAGCCCCACCTGGGCTCTTGGGTCAGTAGAATCTCTGCACTTTTCCGTGATGGCACTCCCAAAGGGAGAGGCAGATAACTAATTTTTTTGTTTCACAGCTCTCACTACTGTTGCCCTCAGGCTCTGAAGGTTGCATGGTGACTAAGGACTGGTGTGAATCCCCTGCACAGTGCAGCCACCCTACAGAAAAGCAGCCAGACCATTTTCCAAGTGGGCCTCTGTTTTCACTTTTCCCGAATGAGTAGGGCCATTCAATCTGGGATTCCAGCACAACTAACCTGTCCCGATCTGAACACTTCAGTCAGAGGAGGCTCTACATTTCTCTGAGGAGGAAATTCCAGAAACAACACACAGCCCCACTGGGCTGGGAAAGACACGAAGGGCTTAGTCAATAAGATGGCACCTCTGACACACTACAGCCACCATACATAGAGGAGCCCAATTCCTCTTCCCTGATGCAACTGACAGCCCCTCTGCCACTGCCGTGGCAGTGGTTCTAACTCAGATGCCTGGGGAAGGAACAAAGAGCCTGCGGGCAACACCTGAACTTCAAGCACGCCACAGTTGCCTTAAGGAGAGGAGCCCAGTCTCCTCTCCCTGTGAGCCCTCAACACCCCACTCTTCACCAAGTAGAGCCTCCAACTTGGTCCAGCAGTGCAGTCACCCCACCCCTACTGAACACTCCCAGTAGCAGCAGCTCTATGCTTCTCTGAGGTCGAGCTCCCAGAAACAATAGAAAGCCACTCTGCCTCTGCCATGGCTGTGATATTGCCCTTGGTGCCATTGGACTGAGGAAGGAGCGAAGACTCTGAGTGCCTTAACTGCACCTTCAGCAAGCTGCAGTCGCCCTAGGAGAAGAAGCCAGTTTGTCTCCCTCATGACCTCCACCATTCCCCTTGCTCATCACCAGGAAAGACCCTGGCTTGGGCCCACTGTGCAGCCACACTGGCAATCACACTGATTGAATATGGCTCTACATCTCTCTGGGGTGGAGTTCCAAGAGACAAGTGAAAGACCCTCTGCCACAACACTGCCAAGGACCCTTCTCTTGTTGCCTCCAAGATGGGGAAGGAATATGAAGTCTGAGCTTTCCCCAGAGCTGTGGTGGGCAGTCCAAGGTGCCAAGCCGAGATTTGCAGGCAGAACTTAAGTGGGAGAGGAGCCCACACTTTCAGAGGACTGAGAACGAATGAGGCTGCTATTGAAAGAAAATACAAAGGAACCCCGTGGCTGAGCAAGAGTCTAGTATTGACCAGTACTCAACCGCACCATCTACTAGTTCACAACCCAAATATCAACACCAGAAATACTTCGCTAATGTATCTCCCCTTGAAACCAAGGATAAGAATTCAACTACATAAATAAGACCATACATACAGCCCTAGTCCTCTGAAAACATCCAGAAAAGAAGTCTACTGGCAGTACTCAATTTATACCTCAGTTTAAGGAACAGTCCACACAGATGGGAAAGAATCAGTGTAAGAAATCTGGCAACTCAAAAAGCTGGAGTGGTTCTTACCTCCAAACAACCACACTAGTTTCCTAGCAAGGACTCCTCACTGGCTGAAGTACCTGAAGTGATAGAAATAGAATTCAGGATATGGATAATAATAAAGACCACTGAGATAAAGGGCAAAGCCAAAACTGTATTCAAGGACACTAAACATTACAATAAGCAATACAGGAGCTGATAGATGAAACAGCCATTATAAAACAGAACTAAACAGATCTGATAGAGCTGAAAACACAGTGTAAGAATTTCATAATGCAATGGCAAGTATTAACAACAGAATAGATCAAACTGAGGAATAAATTTCAGAGCTCAAAGACTGGCTGTCTGAACTAACTCAGTAAGACAAAAAGGAAAAAACAATAAAAAGGAATGAACAAAACCTCCAAGAAAAATTGGATTATGTAAGGACTCCAAATCTATGACTCATTGTCATCTCTAAAAAAGATGGGGAGAAAGTGAGTGACTTGGAAACAAGTCAGGATATCATCCATGAAAACTTCTCTAACCTTGCTAGATAGATCAACAGGAAATTCAGGAAATTCAGAGTACCACTGAGAGATACTACACAAGAAAGCTATCCCCGAGACATAAAATCTTCAGATTCTCCAAATTTGAAATGAAAGAAAACATGTTAAAGGTAGTTGGAAAGAATGGGCAGATCACCTACAAAGGGAATCCCATGAAGAAAACAGCAGACCTTTTAGTAGACACTGGTTCTGCATCTCTACTCTCTACAAGCCAGAAACAACTGAGGGCTTCTATTCAGGATTCTTAAAAGAAAAGAATTTCCAACCCAGAATTTCATAGTTGGCCAAACTAAGCTTCACAAAGGAAGGAGAAATAATATATTTTTCAGACAAACAAATGCTGAGCGAATTTGTTCCCACTAGACCTGCCTTATAAGAGGTCCTGAAAGGAGTGTTAAGTATGGAATGGAAAGTCCATTACCTACCACTACAAAAACACACTTAAATACACAGACCAGTGACACTATAAAGCAGCCACACAAACAAGTCTGCATAAAAACCACCTAACAACACAATGACAGAATTGACTCTGCACATATCAATATTAATCTTGAATGTTAGTGAGCTAAATGTCCCAATTAAAATGTGCAAAGTGGCAAGCTGAATAAAATCATACAACCCAATGTTATACTGTCTTCAAGTGACCTATCTCATATGCAGTGACATCCCTAAGCTCAAAATAAAGGGATGGAGAAAATCTAACAAACTAATGGAAAGAGAAAAAGCAGGAGTTGCTATCCTAATTTCAGACAAAACGACTTTAAACCAACAAAGATCAAAAAAGACAAAGAAATGTACTACAAAATGGTAAAGGTTTCAATTCAATAAGAAGACCCATTATCCAAAATATATATTCTCCCATCACAGAAGCACTGAGATTCATAAAGAAAGTTCTTAGAGACCTACAAAGAGACTTAGATATTCACATAATAATAGTGGGAAATTTCAGCACCCCACAGACAGTATTAGACAGATCATCAATGTAGAAAATTAACAAGGATATTCAGGACATGAACTCAACACTTGACCCGATGGACTAATATATATTGGCAGAACTCTCTATTCAAAAACAACATAATATAAATGCTTCTTTTTGCCACATGGCACGTACTCCACAATTGACTACACGATAGAACATAAATTTTTTTTAGCAAATTCAAGAAATCAGAAGTCATACCAAACACTCCCCCAGACCACAGCATGATAAAAATAAAAATAAATACTACGAATTCACTTAAAATCATGTAGTTACATGGAAATTAAACAACTTGCTCCTAAATGACTCTTAGGTAAATAAATGAAATTAAGGCAGAAATCAGGTAACTCTTGGAACCTAATGACAACAAGGACACAACGTATCAGAATCTCTGGGACAAAGCTAAGGCAGTGCTGTGGGGGAAGTATATAGCATTAAATGCCTACATTAAAAATTTAGAAGGATCTCAAATTAAAGAAGGTATATCACAACTAGGGAACCTAGAGAAACAAGAGCAAACCAACCCCAAATCAAGCAGAACACAAAAAATAACCAAACTCAGAGATGAATTGAAGGAAGTTGAGATGCAAAAACAACAACATACAAAAGATCAATGCATCCAGGAACTGGTTCTTTGAAATACTAAGATAGGTAGAACACTAGGTAGATTAAAAAAGAAAAAAAAAGAAAAAAGAGAGGAAGAGCCAAATGAACACAATCAGAAATGAGAAAATGGATGTTACCACTGACTTCACAGATATCCGAAAACCACTCAGAGACTACCATAAGCACTTCCATGCAAAGAAACTAGAAATTCTGGAAGAAATGAATAAATCCTGGACGTATACACCTTCTCAAGACTGAACCAGTAACAAACTGAAGGTCGGAACAGTGCAATAATGAGCTTTGAAATTGAATCAGCAATAAATAGTCTACCAACCAAAAAAACCCCAGGACCAGATGGATTTACAGTCAAAATCTACCAGGTGTACAAAGAAGAGCTGGTACCATTACCACTGAAACCATTCAAAAAAAATTGAGAAAGAGGGACTTCTCCCTTACTTGTATCTGTGAGGCTCACATCATCCTGACTCCAAAACCTGGTGGAGACACAACAAAAAAATAAAACTTAAGCCAATATCTTTCATGAACATAGATGCAAAATCTTCAACAAAATATTTGTAAACTAAATCCAGCAGCACTCCAAAAAGCTAATCCACCACAATCAAGTAGGCTTTATCCCTGGGATGCATGCTTTGGTTCAACATACATAAATTAATAATATGATTCATCACATAAACAGAACTAAATACAAAGACCACATGATCTGATTATCTCAATAGATGCAGAAAAGCTTTTGATAGAAGTCAACATACCTTCATGTCAAATAATCTCAACAAACTAGACACTGAAGAAACCTACTTCAAAACACTAAGAACCATATATGAAAAACTCACAGCTGACATTACACTGAATGGGCAAAGCTGGAAGCATTCTGCTTGAAAACTGGAACAAGATGAGCATGCCCTCTCTCACCATTCCTATTCCACATGTAATAGTCCTGTTACTTCTGGTCAAAGCAATCGGGCAAGAGAAAGAAATAAAAGGCATCCAAGTGGGAAGAGAGGATATCAATCTATCCCTGCTTGCAGACAATATGATTCTATACCTAGAAAACCCCATAGTCTCTGCCCAAAAGTTTCTTCATCTAACAAACAACTTCAGCAAAGTTTCAGGATACAAAATCAACGTAAAAAATCAGTAGCATTCCTATACAACAACAACATCAAACTGACAGCCAAATCAAGAATGTAATTCCTTTCACAATAGCCACAAAAATAATTGAATACCTAGGAATACAGCTAACCTGGTAGGTGAAAGATCTCTATAACGAGAACTACAAAACACTGCTCAAAGAAATCAGAGATGACACAAACAAATGGGAAAAACATTCCATGCTCATAGACAGGAAGAATTAATATCGCTAAAATGGCTGTATTGTTCAAAGCAATTTACAAATTCAATGATATTCCTATCAAACTACCAATGACATTCTTCATTGAAGAATTAATTAGGAAAAAATCCTTTTAAAATTCATATGAAACAAACAAAAAGAGCCTGGATAGTCAAAGCAATCCTAAGCAAAAAGAACAAAGCTGGAAGCCTCATGTTACCTGACTTCAAACTATACTACAAGGCTACAGCAATCAAAACACCATGGGACCAGTACAAAAACAGACACAGAAACCAATAGAACAGAAAAGAGAGCCCAGGAATAATGCCACACACCTACAACCATGTGCCCTTCAACAAATTTGACAAAAAAAAAAAAAAAAGCAGTAAGAAAAGCATTCCTTATTCAGTAAATGGTGCTGGGATAACTGGCTAGCCATATGCATATGATTGAAACTATATCTCTTCCTTACACTATATGTAAAAATCAACTCAAAATGGATTGAAGACTTAAATGTAAAACCTAAAATTATAAAAACTCTGGAAGATAACATAGAGAATATACTATGGGCATAAGACCAGGCAAAGATTTCATGACAAAGACACCAAAAGCAACTGTGGCAAAAATAAATATTGACAAATGAAGCCAATTAAACTAAATAGCTTATGCACACCAAAAGAAACTATCAACAGAGTAAACAAACAACCCACAGAATATGAGAAAGTATTTGCAAATGATGTACCTGACCAAGATAATATCCAGCATCTATAAGGAATTTAAACAATTTCACAAGAAAAACACAATCCCATTAAATACTGGGTACAAGACATGGACAGACACTTTTCTAAATAAAACATATACATGGCCAGCAAGTCTATGAAAAAATACTCAGCATCACTGATCATTAGAAAAATGCAAATCAAAACCACAAGATACCATCTCACAGAAATCAGAATGAAAAGGTCAGGAAATAACAGATTCTAGTGAGGTTGCAGAGGACAGGGAACACTTATATACACTGTCAGTGGAAATGTAAATTGTAGAATTTGTGTGAATGCCATCATAGAAATCAGTGTTGCGATTCCTCAAAAAACTTAAAACAGAATTACTAGTGGAGCTAGCAATCCCATTTCTGCGTATATATCCAAATGAATACAATCATGCTATAATTACAATATTGTTTCCCATTTCTGTTTTTTTTTCTAGCTATAACTTTTTAAAATATTTTACTTGTCACCAACTAAATAACATTGGACTGACTAATAAATGCACACTTTTTTCTCGGAGGCCCACTTCCTGGACTTTCTCATTCTTTCTGTGCTGAGACTCCTTACTTCTTTGACCTGAAGTCCATCTCTTGTCCTGTTGTTTCTCCTTACTGTCATCCTGGATCAAAGTGACTGTTTTATAAATCATGATTTCTGGGAATAGGACCAGGCAAAGATTTTGTGACAAAGACACCAAAAGCAATTGTGACAAAAATAAATATTGACAAATGAGGCCAATTTTTTGATAAATTCAGTTGTATTGCTGAAAAACATTCTCTAATTACTTCTAAGGAAGACATATGAGGAACATAAATTATCAGAATCTTAGCATGTCTGAAAGTATCTTTGCTATGTGATTATTTGGGTATATATGAAATTCTATATTAAAAATTAATTTCACTTAAAACGTTGACAGTAAATTTCGAGTAGTATCAGGCATTGTTGAAAAGTCCAGAGTATTTCAAATTATTGTTGTAAAATAGTTTTTTGTTTCCTCCTTCCCTCCTTCTCTCCCTCCCTCCTTCTTTCCTTCTTTCATTCCTCTGTATTTTCTTGTTGCTTTCTAGATGTCTTTAGGTTCTTCTTTATATTTATAATTCTCTAAACTTTCACAGTGATATCCCTTGGGGTGGTTTGTATTATATTTATTATGGTGGTCTTTTACAAAGTACTATTATATAAGTTTAAACTGGTGATTCATGATCTTTATTCTAATGGCACTGGGAAACGATTCAGATTTCCAGTTTTAAAGATTATCTGGCTAGTGGTCTCCAATGTGTTCTCCAGGTGTCTTCCTAAATATCAACTAGATAGGAAAAGATTAATTCTTCAAGTAAAACTAAAGCTGACAGGTTACTTAGTGCCCGAGTTGAGGTTGAATGGGCAATACTCCATGATTGTGTTAAGTTATATAGCACAGTTGACCTTAAGATACGGAAAGTATCCAACTGGGCCTAATATGATAATGTGATCCATTTGAATTAGAGAGATTTTGTTGGCTGTTAACAGAAGAGGAAGTCAGAGAGATTTGAAGAGTGAGAAGACAAGAAGGAATATCAATGGTCTAAAAGGAGCAGAAAGTAGCACCAGCAGGTGACAGCAAGGAAATAGGAATCTCTGTCCTATCACCATGAGGAACTGAATTCTGGTAACAACATGAATGAGCTTAGAGGTGGTGTCTTTCCCAGAGCCATCAGACAAGAAACAGTCCAGCTGATTTTACCTCAACATTCTGATTTCGGCCTAGTGAGTTCCCAAGCATACAACACAGGTAATTCTATCTGGGCTTCCAAATTATAGAATTGTGAACCAATATATAGATCTAGTTTAATGCTGCTATATTTCTGGTAATTTTAATGCAGCAAAGAAAACAAATACAGTGTGTAATCTCAACCATGGTTCTACATACTGTTTTTACTATCTATTGACTGTGGAATACTGGGTTACCTAATCTATCTGAAACTCACATTCATATCTGACAACTAAACTAAGATAATTATATTGTATCTGTACTACATGTGTAGGACATGTATGTAAGATCCTTCGTATAGTTCCAATCACATAGTAAGTATGTATTCAATACACATTAAGTATCATTTTGATGGTTATAATTAGGGAGACTAATAGAGGTACAATATATTATAGAAAGTATACCATTAATAAATGTGCTTTAGTTGGCCCTTCAGATAAAATGTCCCTAGTAACGATGTTTTTTTGGAGTTAAAGATTTCTTGGAATATAGAGATTGCTTGGAATATATATTTCTTGGAAATACACTTTAGTTGGCTCTCTGGATAAAATGTCTCTAGTAACAATGTTTTTAGGCAATTAGAGATTTCTTGGAATATATATATAATAATATCATATATATAATATCACTATAATATGTATCAATATCAATATCAATAATATCAATATAAATAATATATATATAATATCACTATATTTCTTTGAGAATATATAGACTAAAACCTA
Source organism: Aotus nancymaae (assembly GCF_030222135.1). Lineage (NCBI taxonomy): Eukaryota > Metazoa > Chordata > Mammalia > Primates > Aotidae > Aotus > Aotus nancymaae. The sequence goes on from NW_026988425.1 coordinate 78,173,416, forward strand.
GCTTCAAATTCAAAGAAAACTAAACTATAGCAAAAAAGAAGTGTATTAGGTAAAAGTGTGTTACAAACTAGAAGTTAGACTAGGTGAAGTTCACACAGACCCATTCTTTGGTTCAGATTTGATTTTAAAGTGTATACACATTTATAATTGTTATATCATCCTGATAAATTGATCCTGTTACAAGTAGTAAATTTCCTCTTTATCCTTGATAATATTTATTATTTTAAAATCTATTTTACCTGATATTAGTATAGCCACACTAGCTTGCATATGGTTGGCTACTGTCTTGTGGTAAACCTCTTCTTGTCTTTTTACTTTCAAACAATTCGTATCTTTGAAACTAACGTTTGTCTGTTGTTCTTTGTGTAGTCTGAACATCTCTGCCTTTTGCTTGGAGTGTTTGTTATTTAACTATATATCCATTTTATCATGTGCGTTTTGTGGAAAACTAGTTAGCAAATGAAGCATTTAATTTTGAGAGTGGTGGTGGTGATATGTTTGAGAGTAAATAGGTAATTAAGTAATAGTTTCTATGGCTTGATACATTATTCTTCTCTAGGAAAGTTAACCTGATAATGCCAATTATCTGGCCTGGACCACGGATCATTTGCCTTGTGCCTCTTGTTCACACTTAATGGAATTTCACGTATATATAAGATGCCAGGTGTTAATTCTCCAAAACTATATGGTCTCCAATATGCTATGAAGGAGTAAGTCCTATATCCTTTCTTAATTCTACTTTTAGATAATGGCCTTATTTCATGAGCAACACCTAACTGTGAGGTATCCTAAGTCAATAGCAGGAATTCTATTGAAAAGGAAGGCTCTCAGTCATTTAATTTTCTATATATTTTTTTCTGTTTGTATCAAACAAATAATTGAATGAGTGTATTCTAGAGATTAATGCCTTTTAATACTTTAATTTTAGTTTTTAAATTCTGTACAACAATAAAAATTGCTAACCAGAGAAGAATATATTGAACTCTTAAGAATGAAAAATATAATTTATTCATCAGAGAATTTTCATGTATTCAAACAAGGTAGAAGTAGGAATATCTGAAGGCAAAGTTTGGCTATAATTTCAGCTTTCATTTTTAACTTATAACCCTGTTTTTTTCTGTGACATAATGATTTTTAACTGCATAATTGCCTACACAGATAAAACTACATTTTCTTGCCCCCCCGCCACTATTAATAAGTTATTTGATATAGTCTGGTTAGTTAATATAATTTTCTTAAAAAATTAATATAAAACCTTCTGAGAAATATTCTCGTAAGATGGCTTGTATGGATTATTTGCCCCTTTATGCCCCTCCAACATTTTCCCAGGGATTCATATGTTACAGTTGACCAGATAACTTAGATATCATTTGAAAACAAGAGGCATACCTTTGAGATTTACAAGCAGAATCTTGCAATCTGAAACCTGAAAATTTTGTGTAACAGACCTGTCTGTCACTTAGCCTTAAAGATACAACACCCATGTTTTTCAAGAAAGAGAAGCAAATTTTGATTTTGTTTAAGCCAATAACATCTAAAATCTCTGTTTATTTTAGTTAAACCTAGTAGTAACTTTTGGATCTTCTTTATGCCAGCATAAGATCATCTGCCCTGATGGTTTTATTTTCTGTTATTTTACCTGTACCTAGCATAGCATTATTAGTGTTTACAAAGATCTAAATTTGCATTTATTTACCAAGATGGTATGTGTCTATAGTCAAAAAGACATAGCCATAATTAATGCATAACAAGAAAAAGTTATTCATCATCAGTAAAACGAGTATATTTTACTACCATCAATGAGAACAGCGAAACCTCTCTGCTCACCGCTTCAGTGAGTTGCATATATGAAGATGAATGAGAATAGTACCTCCAACCGAATACTGTATGTCAAAAAATCCACAGGGCAAAGAAATTGTGCTTTAAATAATGAGAAGCTTTGGCACATAATATCCTCAGCTGCCATTTGTAGTGAGGTTAGGTTTGTATTTTAGTATAGGCAAGGCAAGAGTTTCTGGTCATGCATCTTCAAACTCATTTGCACAGCAAAATGTCTATGGGTTCAAAGATTATATTGATATCCATGAACTTAGCTTCTATAAGGAATTCAAGGGGGAAAAGGAAAAACAACCTATACACCAAATCAAAACAAAACAAAACAAAAAATTATGGCCGAGTGTGGTGGCTCATGCCTGTAATCCCAGCACTTTGGGAGGTCAAGGTGGATGGATCACTTTGAGCTCAGGAGTTCCAGACCAGCCTAGGCAATGTGGGGCAACCTCATTTCTTAAAAAAAAAAAAAAAAATTAGGTATGGCAGTGTGCATCTGTGGTTCCAGTTACTCAGGAGACTGAGGCTGGAGAATAGCTTGAATTTAGGAGGTGGAAGTTGAAGTGAAACCAAGATGGTTCCATTGCACTCCAGCCTGGGTGACAGAAGGAGAATCTGTCTCAAGAAAAAAAAAAAAATTAAATAAATAACAAATAAAATAAAATAATCTGAAACAAATATATCAGCTTCTTATTTTTTAATGGAATACAATTTTAAGTGTAGGATTAGTCATTATTATTACTAATTTTGCTCAAGTCTTGAAGATCCTTCAGTTTATTGGATAATGTTTAGGTTGGATTTTATAATGTATCATTTTCTTAACAAAGTTTAGTGTCACATGGCTGAAATATTGTTATTAAATTTGAAATCCATTTAGACAAAAATTTAATACCTATTTTACAAAGAAGCTATTATACCAAAATCAGCATAGGTAAAATTCAGTATAAGCTTGTTTAAGAAGAGAGAATAGAGTTAACTAATTATATATTTTCAGCAAATTAAAAAATAGTTTATTCATAAAATTCTTTAGTAAAAAAACACCTAATTCTTGAAGCAGGCATTGCTAAATACATAGTAGGTCGCATTCAAACTTTAAATTTGAAGTTATATTATATTTTTCAGTTATATGAGAGTTTATTGATTTTATAAAATAGCAATAATAATCATTATCTTTGTAACTACTATTATTCTAGAAATCCATGGCAGCAGATGGTACACAGGCTTTTCGAAAATTTGACAAAATTAATAGAAAAAAATTGCTTCAGCCTACACATGAAATTTTAGTAAATACATACATCTATATATAGATGTATATATTTATATGGGATGTACAGTATTTGTTAGTAAGTATATATATATGCATATATGTGATATATGGTACTTCTTAGGCTATGCTTATGCCATGAGTATAGAAAGATAAATGAGATAAAATTTCTTAAAATGTTACTTACTTTGCAATCTCTATAAAGAATAGAAACATACTAAGAGCAAAAGGCATGGACCTCCAATTTAGAGGGATTTAAATGAAACACTAATTTCAAGGTTAATGATAAAAGTTGCTACTCCTTTTGGACAAATAAATGCCTGAGGAAAATGCCAGAGCAACACCAGAGTAAACTCTTGTGACTCAGCCCCAATATCTGACAAGATGTGAGCACTATAGTGCACATATACCTGATAAGCTTCCAGAAAGACCTTTTGGCAAATAGTGGAAAATAGGCGCTATTGTCCTAAAAAAATATTAATTCAACTGAGAAGGAGATTAATTGTGAGCATAGCACCTCTCTACTTTCTAAAATGTAAGAAAGCCCAGGATATTAGGGCAAGTTTCTCTTTTTCTTGAGATTGTTTTCATACTTAAGTCTTCTCCCTCCAGAATTCAGGTAACTCCTGGATTCCTACTCCTGTTCTTACCCCTCACGTCCAGGATTTCTGGACACGTGCCGAGACTCATGCTCACTATGAGCTGTAAAGACTCATAGTCACTATGTACCTAAGACTATCTTATTAGAGGACACTTTAATTTTTTTTTTTGTAACTCTATAATTCAGACAGCTAAATCAGTCCCTCGTGTCTGGGAAAATATAAAAGAGGAATTCCATACAGGCATCAAAGGCTATCATGAAAATGTAGCTTTGAAATATTGACAGCAACTTTAGAGCTCATCCCACTTAAAACCACAAGATGAGGAAACAAAAGACCAGAGAAATTGTGTGACTCACCTAACTAGAAAATAATGCGACATAGTGGGGCACATAAAATCTATGAGACCCTGCCTTACACTAACGTTTTTAATTGTCCGTTTTTTTTTTTTTTTAAATCAACATCTCTCCATAAAATTCTCAGATGCTTAGTTTTGGGTTAATCAATTTTAAATCTTATTTTATTTTTGCTACACTGGATGAAGACTTCATTTTACTTTTATCATCTCTCAGCTATGTTTCCCCCATGTAAATACAGATGACATAGTTAATGCCTATTAGTTAATAGTTTTCCCATAGCCAGTATCAATTGATTCAGCTTTATCCTGCTAGCTACTTTCCAACTTCTATTAACTTTATGTTTACATTTTATTGTCAAAGTTAATATTTTCCTTCTGTATTATGCATTCGTAAAGGGTGTTCAGCACAGAGGCCATTAGTGTATTTTATATATTGTTCTCTAATTTTAGAATGATAAATCTTTTAGTTTTATTCAAAAGATAACATTTTAAATGAAAATATGACATGAATTTTCCATTTTCCATTCCCTGTATTTTACCATAGTATTTATCACTATGGCACTGAATAATGGGTGAGAGGGGGAATTCTTACAGTTTCAGGGGGAAGAAAATGATGTTATTACTCTGCAAATATATTATTTTGTATAAACTATATTTTTGTTACGCTATTTTCATGCTTCTAAAATGAGAGGTTCAGTTAAGAGAATTTCTAGTTTGTTCCTAGTTCTATAATTATATGACTTTGAATTAAATTGGATTAAGTCTAATTTTATATTATTCTAATTAGTTTTTCACTAATTTACCACATTAAGTGTTCAATCATCCAGAATTTCAAATATATTCAGAAAATAAATTATAAGTTGAATCCATTGATATTTTTAAACATTTTTTATTGAGCTATAAATTACCTAAAGTGAAATACCTGGATACACTTAAACTGAATTATTGTATTAACTTCTTCATTAATATATCTGCTCCTCAACACTCATTACCCCACCCAGACCATTCAGCACATGATCTAGAAATTAATAATCCCACCATTAATTTTATGATCTTTCTTGCTTAAAAATAGTAAGTAATACCCTCTTACTAGCATAAAGTCTGAAGCCTAAAACTATAAATTTTTACTTCACTCTACCTATCCAAACAAATATTTTAATATTCACAAAGAGAATCCTTTAACACTTTCCCCTGAGTCTTATGTTATTGATGCCTTCTCCATATGCCTTTAAGCTGATTTCTACATAAGGAAAATGCTGGCAAATTATTGACTAGGGACTTTCTTTTTCGAGCAAGGGCACATGCTAAGCTCATTCCACAGAAACAAGGATATTCTGGGAAGTTGGTACACGGAGAAACAACTTTCAACTAATGATGAATGGATAAATATCTCAGTTTTCATGTTCTTACTTGCAGCATTTCTGTGGTATATTCTTCAACGTCTCTCACAGCATACCCGCAAGATGAAGATTTAGTTACTCACAGAAGTGTTCCACCCAGTAACATACTTCTCGTTGGTTTAACTGCCTGCTACTTTTGAGATCACCTACCAAAGAAATTACGTGTACTCAAATCCATTCTCAGTGCCTGCCTTTTGAAGAATTCAATCAAAGCCATTTAGTATTTGGAAATGGTTCAAGGAATCAGGCATTTGTTACGATATTCAGCAATTGTTTATTCACTGAACAGAAGGCAATAATAATTGCTATAGTCTAAATGTTATATTTCTCAAAAAATTCTTATGTTGAAATACCCACCCTGAAGACGATGGTGTTAGAAGGTGGTGGCTGCCCTAGTTTTGATTGTATAGATTTCTATACCAGATACAAAAGCACAGCATCCAATTCTGGGCATTGCCACTCTCTGTGGGATATTTGAATATTGATGTCAGCCCACGTGTCAATGGATACTGGAAACCTGACAGTTAATAGGCCACACTCATTGTGGTTCCATTGCTTCTGAATTATTGATTTGTCATGAAGTTTTAACTTTTTTAAAATGTCTGATGGGGGCTGGGATGGAGCAAGATGGCAGAATGGAAGCCTACACTATATGTATTCCCTGCAGAAACACCAAACATTAACAACTATCTGCACACAGCAAAGCATAGACACAAAAACCAAAAATCTGATGAGCAATCACAATGGTTTTAACTTCATCTCATTGGAAGAGGTGTTGCTGAAGGTCAAATGGACAGTCTGATTACTGATACTACCCTTTCCTCATCCCCCGGCAGTGGCTGAGCAGTGTGGAGGGTCTATGCCTTTGGGAGAGGGAAAGTGCAGTGACTTGGAGACATTACATTGAAATCAGTGCTGACCAGTCATAATGGAGAGCAAAGCCATGCACTAGTGTCCACACACAGAAGGAGCATTTGAACCAGACCTAACCAGAGGGAAATTGCCTATCCCATTGGTCAGAACTTGAGTTTCTAGGCAAGACTTACCACCACAGGCCAAAGTGCTCTGTCGTCTCAAATAAACTTGAAACACAGTCTAGGAAACAAGGACTACAATTGCTAGGAAACTCCTAGTGCTGGACTGAGCTCAGAGTCACAGAACTAGAGTAGCATGTAACCTAGGGAGACTCCAGCCTAGGTGACTATAAAACTGCTTGCATTGCTTCTCTGCCAACCCTTGGCAGTGCAACTCACAGCAACAAAATTGTCTCCTTCCTTCTGCTTAAGGAGAGGAGAGCAAAGAGGGAAGAGGCCTTTGCCTTGCATTCTGGATACCAGCTCAGCCATGGTAGGACAGGTCACTGGATAGAGTCATGAGGCCCCCATTCCAAGCACTAGCTCCCAGAAATTTCTAGACACACTCTGGGGCCAAAAAGGAACCTGCTGCCTTGAAGAAAAGAACCAAGTCCTTGCAGGATTCATCACCTGCTGACAAATGGGTCCTTGGTCCTTGAATAGCCAGCAGCAATATCCAGATAATGCCATGGGCCTTGGAACCTGAGATATGCTGAATAAAAGTGTGAGCCAGTGCATTCCCAGCTGTGGTGGCTAGAATGAAAGACTCTTTCTGTTTGAGAAAAACAGAGGGGAAAGAAAAGATAAATGCTTGTCAAAATTTAATGTACGTAAGATCCAATTGGGTGGTTAATCAAAATGTATTACTAAATGCCACTGCCAGAGATAATAATTAGGTAGAATTTTTAAATCATAGATTCTGCATTTTTATACCACTGCAAAAGATTTGCATGCAGGTGGCTATGCCCCATAAGATATACTACCCAGTTCATAAATGTTCTTAATAGAGGAATGTCTTTAACTCACTACTACTTGGGAAGTTGAGATCTGAATTCAGATTACCCCTGTGCCTTCCCTCAAGTCAATTTCTTCAACTTCTAAATGTGTTTTTTATGTATTGACATCTTTCCAGTAAACAAGATTTAAGCCAAATAAGAATATTCACAATTTAAGAAAAGCATTTTAGGAAAAATACGATTTTTTTCTACCTTCAACCATGTTATAATATTTCTAGATTGTTAGATACATTGTGTGTTTATGATAAATTATAGTAACTTAAAAAATGAAACAAACTTGGAATTTGAGGCAGCCAATGCTATTATCTGAACAACTGATACATGAACTTATGTGTATTTTGCATTTGCTTCTCAAACATGATTCATAGTCTTTCATAAGGAAATGGAGTACCTTTCTTCTAAGCTAACATATTCTATTAGTATAATGAATTATCACTTTTATCTAGGGTATCAGCAGAAATATGACTCATTATTTAATTATATGAACAAGTAACCACTTTCATAAATAATGGAGAAATGAAAAACCCAACAGCAGCAGCAACAGCAAAACCCTGTATTTTACTTAAATTGTTTTATTAAGCAGTATCTATAAAGGTATATTTTTCAAATGCATATGCTAAGACAATGAAATCAGGGGAATCAGAGAGTTGAGAAAGAAAGTAACATTTTAAAAATTTTAAAATTATTTTGATGATGTTGTTTCCAATTTGCTATTAATATTTTGGTGGCCATTTACATTGAATGATAGCTCTTTATACTTGAATTTTATGTCCATGTACTTCTGCTTGGCGTCTCACAAAGCATCAAATGTGGCATAATTTGTTATACATATACATGCTTAAATTCAGAGCAGTACCTGAGGATTCCACCTGCAGAACCTGCTTGCTTCTCATTATTGGCTAACAAGAGCCTCCTTATATCGTAATGGATAGGATTAGGCTGTCAGAACAACACTGCATGCAATATACATACCTTAATGCATTTTGCAAGCATCATTACATTGGTAGTCAATTCATATATTACATTTGAGAGCAACAGTTTTTTATAGTTAATCAAAACACAATATTTTATGTTTTTGGAGTTTCCCCTAGTTTCTTAACATTAAACTGTAATAAAATCGGTTATTGCTTAAAGGTAAGTAAATACAAACCACATCTATGAACAACATTTTTACTGTTCCAAAACTTCTATTATTTCAATTTCTTTTAGATCTGTTTCTTTTCTACTTAAACATAAATACTCTTATAAACAGTTAATTTAAATATATATATATATATATATATATACACAATTTTAAATTAATAACAGAAAGTTTGACATTTGAGTAATTTTCCCTGGGAATTTCAAATTAGTACTTCTTTAGTGCTTCATTTAGTGTATGTATGCTTTACCTAGAGACACAATAACCACACTGAAAGCTTTGAACCATATATAAGCTTGCTGGCAATGAGATATTTAATGTGTCTTAAATGATATACTCTGCAGTATGGTGCTACATGAATGCTAATACAATGTCGCAAACGGGGATCAAATTCCCAGACTTTCTACTATAAAATGTCACAATTTTGTTTAAGTGAACTTTAAGACCATTGAAGTCCATTGGAAAAAAAACTCGTATTGGAGGAGAACCTTGTTCTTCCAGTACATTAATAATACAGTGGCTTTTTTTCCCCAAGATGGTGGATTAGAGGCCTTTAGGAGGCTTCAGTCACTTGAAAATAGCAGGAGAATACATAAAACTCTACTCTGTGAGCCTTAATTCAAGAAGAAAAATGGGACTCCAGTTGGATTATGAAAGACACCCCAGATCCTGTGGGGAGAATGACAACAAACAGCCCCATGATGGCATATGGCTAATAAGGAGGCTGAAGCCCCATATGTGAGAGACGCAAAGAACCTCGTTCTGTGATTCACCTTTCCACTGGGAAACCGAGCAACCTAGGCAGACAGAGAGCACATTGTTTCTCCCAAGCCCTGGAGGTAATGTGGGAGAGGCTTGGAGATGCTGTGAGTGAAAGACACCAGGAAATGCTGCAGATATTTTCCCATGCCCAGGACTGAAAGCAGTATACCATTTTAAATCTAGGCACGTACAAATCAGCCACTCAGGAGACCCAGCAGAGTGACCGTGTAGGCGTTTTGGTCTCAGGCCAGAGATTGAAGCACCTGCTCTGGAACTGAGTAGGGATATCCACAGCCAGAACCATGGAAAACACCTCAGCAGTAGGTGCTGGAATTGTGCTCTCGCCCATCATTAGCCTGGAATGGGAGGAAAACTGGCCTACCTATCTACAGTTTGTCATGGGTGCTGAGGCTTGAAGCCAGGGTCAGCTAGGCAATTTGATATGCATATGGGATCGCTGGGTGCTCCAGTCTGTTTCCCTGAAATCATGGTAGAGCAGGGTCTTCTCTGCTTCCCTACTATGGAGAAATCCAGGCACTTGGAGCACCTGCTTGCCTAAGCCAGCAGCGAGAACCACCCACCATTCATGGACACAGATTGTGCTACAGTGGGGCTTTCTCTGCTCCATGCTCAGGCAGATCTCCGGGGATCTCCAGGGGACACTCACTCCACTGGATTAGGTGTTTAGGCCGCCACCTATCTCCATGCAGAATATGAGGCTGAGGACATTTCCTTGTTCCATGCCTCAGCACACGTCTGGTCATTTGGTGATTGCCCATTGGATTCTTCCTGAGACCTGGTACTTGTGCCTGTCACTGGAGGACCTGCATACGAACTGACCTGGCTAAGCACTACCCTTCATGGCCCCACCCCCAGGGCTGAGCAAAAGCTTAGACTACTGCATTCCATGAATCATCCCACTGCCTGTGGCAACACAGAGATTCTCCCAGTACACAAGAATCAAGTATATACCTAGCTGCACAGGCTGCTACTGGCTCTTACCTAGAAGCGCCATTAACTGGCTTGTAGGTCAAACTGTACAGCCCAATATAAACCCTTTTGAAACAAGTGCATAGGGCTATAGAAGCAAGCCAAAAAAATCTACACAGCATTTTCTACATTCATACCCTCCAGGGAAGTGGCAAAGAGAAAGTGGTAAAACATAAATATATATACTTATATAAAATATAAGTGTATATATTTATACTTTATATAAAATATATAGTTATATAAATATATATTTATATAATAACAATTTTTACAAAAATAATTTTAAATAATTTTAATTAAATAATTTTATTTATATTTAATAGTTAAGTACAAATAAAATTAAGATTTTATTAAATTATGATATAATAATTTATGTGTATAAATTTTATTAAATTATTACCATAACTTTAGTATTTAAAATTATTTAATAATTTTAATGTTTTATAGTAAATAAAATAAGTTTTATATAATATTAATATATTTATATAAAAATGTATATATATTTTTTCTTTACCTATATATATGTATGAAAGAAAGAAAAAGAAAAACATTCTACCAGCAATACAGTAATTACAAAATTTAGGATTGTCAGGATGTCCAGATGAGAAGGTATCAGCCCAAGAATTCTGGCGCCATGAAAAATCTGAATGCAGTGACACCACCAAAGGCTCACATTAGCTCTCCAGCAGTGGTCCCTAAATTAAAATGAAAACTCAGAAATGACATACAAAGAATTCAAAACATAGATTGCAAGAAAGCTCAATGAGATCCAAGTCAAGGTTGAAAATCAACACAAAGAAACTTCTAAAATAATCCAGAAAGTGAAGAAAGTTATAAACATCTTAAAAACAAATCAATCAGTGCTTTTGGAATGGGAAAATTCATTTAAGTAAATTCAAAGTAAAACTGAAAACATTTTTAATAGATTGAGCTAAGCAGAAGAAAAAATTTTATACCTTAAAGACTGGTCTTTTGAACTAACCCAGTCAGATAAAAGTAAAGAAAAAAAGAAATCTAAAAAATGAACAAAGTCCTTGAGAGATATGAATTTATATACAGCAGACAAACACATGAATTACTGGCATTCTTGAATAAAAAGGAGAAAAAGTAAACAATCTGGAAAACATAGAGAGGGAATAATTGAAGAAAACTTCCCTAATTTTGCTAGTGTTAGATACCTAGATACAAAAAAATCCAGAGAATGCATTTGAAATACTATACAAAATGAACACCATCAAGGCAGAGAGTCACCAAACCATCCACAGTCAATGCTAAAGAAAAAATTCCAAAGACAACTGGAGAAAAAGATCAGATCATGTACAAAGAGAAACCTATTAGGTTAATACTGAACTTCTCAGCAGACAACTTAAAAGATTGGGGGGCTATTTTCAGAATTCCTAAAGAAAAAAATTCCAACCAACAAGTTTATACTTTGCCAAAGTAAGCTTCAAAAGTGAAGGAGAAGTAAAAGTTCTTCCAGACAAACAACAAAGTGCTAAGGGAATTTGTTGCTACTACACTAGCCTTACAAAAGATCATTAAAGGAGTTCTAAACATAAAAATAAAAGAACTATACCTGCTAACCCAAAACACACTTAAGTGCATAGCCTGAAGATCCTATAAAGCAACCACACAATAGAAACTACAAAGCAACTGGCTAACAACTTCATGATAGGGTCAAAACTTCACATATTGATTTTAATCTTCAATGTAAATGGCCCCAATGACCCACTTAGAAGGCACAGAGTGGCAAATTGAATAAAAAACAAGACACGCCAGGTGAGGTGGCTCACGCCTATAATCCCAGCACTTTGGGAGGCCGAGGCCGTCGGATCGTCTTAGATCGGGAGTTCGATACCAGCCTGACCAACAAGGAGAAGCCTCGTCTCTACTTAAAATATAAAATTAGCCAGGCGTGGTGGCTCATGCCTGTAATCCCAGCTACTTGGGAGGCTGAGGCAGGAGAATCTCTTGAACCCACAGCGGGGGACGTTGTGGTGAGCTGAGATTGTGCTATTGCACTCCAGCCTGGGCAAAAAGAGTAAAACTCCATCTCAAAAGAAGAAGAAGAAGAAGAGGAGGAAGAGGAGGAGGAAGAAAAGCCCCCAAAACAAGATACCTCCTTCTGTTGCTTTTAAGAGACATCACTCATGTCATGACACCCAGAGGCTCAGAGTAAAGGTTTGGAGAAAGATCATTTCTCCAAACAAACCACATAAAAAGAAAACAAAAAAGAAAGCAGGGATAGCTCTTTTTATATTAGATAAACAGATATCACACACCAGTAGAAAAAGACAAAGAAGGACATTATAGAATGCTAAAGGGTTCAATTCAACAAGAAGACAAGTATTCTAATATACAGGCATTCAATACTGGAACACACAGATTCATAAAATGAGTGCTTCTAGACCTACAAAAAAACATAGACTGCCATACTATAATAGTGAGGGATATCAACACCCCACTGACAACATTAGCAGATACCAAGATAGAAAACTACCAAAGAAATTTTGGACTTACACTTAATGGATTTAGGGACCAGCTTTTCTATTTCTGGAAAAAAAAAAAAAAAAAAGCCATTGGAATTTCCATAGAGATTGCATTCCATTTGTAGGTAACTTTGGTAGTACTGCCAGATTAATAATGTTCAGTATTTTAATCTGTAGACATGGGACTTCTTTTCATTTTCTTAGATCTTTATTTTTTTCATTTCTTTCAGCAATATTTTGTGGTTTTCATTGTATAAATCTTTCCCCACATTAGTTAAATTTATTTCTAGGTATTTTATTATTTTGAATGTTACATAAAATAGATTATTATCTTAATTATTTTTTTTGTATTACTACAGATGTGTACAAATGCAAGTGATTTTTGCATGTTAATCTTGCAACTTTCCTGAATGTATTAGATACAGAATTTTATTTTTCATTCTTTGGGATTTTTAAAATACAAAATCATACAACCTGTGAATAGAGTTTTACTTCTTTCTTACAAATCTGGATGCTTTATCTTTATTTTCTCGCTCCATTTCTTCTCTCTCTCTCTCTTTCTCTCTCTCTCCTCTCTCTTATCCCTTTCTCTAAATTGTTCTGGCTAGAACTGAAAGTAGTGGTGAAAGTGGCCACTATTTTTTTTATTTCTGACCTTAGGAAAACATTTCTGTCTTTCACTCTTGAGTGATGTTAACCATGGATTTTTCATAAGTTCTCTTTTTCATATCGAGGAAGTCTCTACTTCTAGTAGCTGAATTTTTATTATGACAAAGTGTTAGATTTTGCTGAATATTTTTTCTGCCTCAGTTGAGGTGATCATGCATATTTTTTATACTCTTCTTCTATTATTAATGTAGTGTATTACATTGACTCATTTTCACATGTTGGAACATTCTTGAATTCCTGGGACAAATCCCACTGAGTCACACATATAATCTTGAAAATAAGATTTTGGAGATGGTTTGCTAGTACTTGTTTAAGATTTCTGCATCTATCCTTGAAAGGGTCATTGGTCTGTAGCTTTCTTGTAGTGTGTTTGTTGGCCTTTGTTATCATATAATGTTGGCCTAATAGAATGAGTAAAGAAATGTTCTCTCATCTTCCATTTATTTTGAAAGAGGTTAAAAGAATTTTTGTTAATTCTTCTTTAAAAGTTGATAGGATTCACTAGTAAAGATATGTGGTCTTGAATGTTTCTTTGTTGAAAAGTTTTTAGTTACTAATTTAATCTTTACTTTTTATAAGTCTGTTCAGGTACCTATATCTTGAATCAATTTGTGTGCATTTATGTGTGCTTCCAGAAATTTCTTCATTTTCTCTAGACTACTTAATTTGTTAGAAAACATTTATTCATAACATTTTTAATTTGTTTTCTTTCTGTCAGATTAACAGTAATGTCACATTCCTTCTGTTTTTAGTTCTTTACATAATCTCTTTTATTATTCAATCTAGTTAAAATTTTGTCAATTTTGTTTTTTTAAAGAAACAATATTCAATTGTGTTGCTCATCCATAACATTGTTATTTAGCTCTGTTTAGCATTTCTTTTCTAACTCTAACCTTGATGCTGTTTTATTACTTCCTTCCTCTTTCTAGCTTTGAGTGTAATTTGATATTGTTTTCCTAATACCTCAAGGAATAAACTTAAGCTATTGGTTTACTTTTTTCTCTAAGCACAGCATTTGCTTCACTCAAGTTTGATATGTTGTATTTTTGCTTTTATTCATTCAGTGCACTTCCTAATTTCTCTTGAGGAACTAGAAATTTCTTCTTTGACTTTTCAGTCGTTTAAAATTGTGCTGTAATTTAAAAGTATCTGTAATTTGTGTTCACCTTTCCTTATGTTATTAATTTCTTTTTTTTTTTTTTTTTTTTTTTTTGAGATGGAGTTTAGCACTTGTTACCCAGGCTGGAGTGCAATGGCACGATATTGCCTCACCGCAACCTCCACCTCCTGGGTTCAGGCAATTCTCCTGTCTCAGCCTCCTGAGTAGCTGGGATTACAGGCACATGTCACCATGCCCAGCTAATTTTTTGTATTTTTATTAGAGACGGGGTTTCACCATGTTGACCAGGATGGTCTCGATCTCTTGACCTCGTGATCCACCTGCCTTGGCCTCCCAAAGTCTGTTATTAATTTCTAGTTTAATTTCTTGTGGTCAGAGAAAATGCTTTGTGGGATTCAAAACCTTTTAAATTTATTGAGACATGTTTTGTGGCCTAGTATATGTTTATCTGGAGAATGTACCATACGCATTTGAGAAGAATATTTTTATTCTGCTATTCTGATTAGAGTGTTGTATAGGAGTATAGTGGGTTTAATTGGCATATAATGTTTTCTAAATTTTCTTTTTCTTTATTAATATTATGTCTAGATATGCTATTTGGTGCATGTAGATATTCTATTTTTCTAGGCATTTGGAGCATATATGTTTAAAATCAATTAATTGACCTTTTATCAATGTATAATGTCTTATTCATTTTTATCTCTTGTAGAAATTTCTCATTAAAGCTTATTTTGTATGTTAGTATAGCCAACCAACTCTCTTCTTGTAACTACTTTTATGGAATATCTTTTCATCCTTCACTTTGAACCTACTTGTGTCCTTGGATATAAACTGATGGCTTGCAGACCACAAATAGTTGGTTTATTATTTATCAAATTTGCCAATCTTTGTCTTTTAATTGCAAGGATAACTTATTTGCATTTAAAGTGATTATGGATAATGAAGATATTAATTCTGCCATTCTACTATTTCTTTTCTTTATATCTTATAACATTTTTGTTCTTCAGCTTCTCATTTATTACTTCCTTTCATTGTTTTTTTGTTAGTATTTTAATCTGATTTTCATCTCATAAATTCTCAGGTATTACCATTGACAACCCAAATTTATAGCAATCTAGTTTGAATTGATACCAACTTAGCTTCAATAACATACAAAATATCTGAACCTATATACTCTACTACCCTTTGACATTATTGTAATTATTACAACTTGAACTTTTATACACTGTGTATGCAATAACATAAATGTTTAGTTATTATTTTATGCATTTGTTTCTAAGTCATGTAAAAAAATAGGAGCTACAAACCAAAAAATAAAAATACCGACCATTATATGTTACGTTAATGAGTATGCTTTATTTCTTCATTTGGCTTCAAATTGCTGCCTAGTGTCATTTTATTTCCACCTGAAAGGCTTTTTGTTTAATTTTATTCTATTTCATTTTTAGCATTTCTTCTAAGGCAGGTTTAATAGTGATAAACTCCCTTGACTTTTGTTTATTTAAGAATGTCTCCATCTCTCTTCATTTTTGAAGGAATAAATTGTCAGATACAGAATTTTTGGCTCACAGTTTTTTGTTTTCAGCACTTTAAGAAAAACTTCATGGTTTGATGAGAAATCTATTGTTAATATTATTGAGGCTCTTTTATACATAAGAAGTCCTTTTTTTCTTGTTACTTGTTTTGTCTTTTGACAGTTTTATAATAAGTCTCAGTATTTATCTCCTTGAGTTTATCTACTTGCATTCACTCAACTTCTTGGGTGGGTAGATGCACATATTTAATCAGATTTGGGAAGTTTTTAGCCATTATGTTTTTAAATATTCCCTCTCTCACTTTTTCTGGGGCCCCTACAACACATATGTTGATACACTTGATGGTGTGCTATAGGTGTCTTATTCTCTATTTACCTTTTTTGTTTCTGCTATTCAGACTGGTTAATTTCAACTGACTTGTCTTCAAATTTTCTAATCCTTTCTTCTGCCTCAAATCTGCTTGGACATCTCTAGTGATTTTGTTTTTCATGTATCTATCTTATTTTTCAGCATGGTTACTTTCTAAAATTTATCTATTTATTGATATTCTCTATTTGTTAATGTATCATTCTCTTGGTTTTCTTTAGGTCTTTTTCCATGGATTCCTTTAGTTTTTTGAGAATATGTAGGATAGTTGATTTAAACCTTTTCTTTTAAATACAATGTGTAGGCTTCTTCAGAGAAACTGACAGTTTCTGTCAATTTCCTTTTTCTGTAAATGGGCAATACTTTCGTAGTTTTTCATAATGCTTTAAAATTATTTTTTTAAAATGGATATTATAAATATTAAAATCTAATTCTGGAAATTAGATGCCTCTACATCTCTGGTGATTGCTATCATTTCTTTATAAAGGGTGCAATTGTCTCAGTTCTGTTTTCCCAGAGTTATCTTATGTCCTGATGGATATTTTCTAAAATCCCTGGAGCCAAAACAACAACAAAATCCTCTCCTTGTCTTTGCAGTCCGGCTCTTAACTACTTATGGCACATCTTTAATGCTTAGTCAGGCCTACTGTAACTGTACATTTGTCTTCATCGCCTGCTTATATGGAGCTCAACAAAGAGCTAGAGGTGCCAGACTAGGTTTTCTCTGAATTTGTGTCTCCTTCTAGGTATGCAAGTTATATTCTGGATTTGCCAGTATATGAATTATCCCTTCTAAGCTATCTTCTCCTTATTATCTTCCTCCTTAGCATACTTTTCCAGGATTTTCCATCTGTTGTCCCCTTGCCATGCCCACCATCTCTTGTCCCAGGTGACTGCAGATAGTATATGCCTTTAAATCCTATCAACAGGCTCTGCCCAGGAATCTACTGCAGACTTTGGGAAAGAAAACAAAGATAAGCCTCTGTGCTGGTTCCTCTGGAATTACCAGACAGGTAAAAATGCAAAACCTAATTTTTTTAATTTTAATTTTCTTTCTTTCTTTTTTTTTTTTTTTTCAGACAGGGTCCAACTCCCATTGCCCAGTCTAGGGTGCAGTGGCATGATATTGGCTCATTGCAACCTCAAATTCCTGGGCTCAAACAATCCTCCCACTTTAGCCTTCTCAGTAGCTGGAATGACAGGCATATACCACCATGTCTAGATAATTTTTTTGTATTTTTAATAGAAACAGGATTTTGCCATGTTGTCCAGGCTGGTCACAAACTCCTGGGCTCAATCTATCCACTTGCCTAGGTCTCCCAACATGCTGGGGTTACAGTGGTGAGCCATCATACCCAGCCTAAAATGTAAATTTTTTGAGAACAAAGTTTGTATTGCACCCTCAACTCCCTGCCCGCCCCCCAACTCCAAATCACCAGCAGGCTACATCAGAAACAAACTGCTATTTCCACCATTGACGCTAAGCTGGGGAATAGGGGTTGGCAGATGGTAGGCAAAAAGTCACAGTGCTTTTTTACTAAAATTATAGCAGCCTTTATCTTCATTTATCATTCTCTAGTTGCTTTAAGTTTTTCCTTATATTCTGGAGTCCCAAAAGAATTGATTAATTGTTTTCCGGCTTAATAGTTGCCTACGTTAGATGGAGTAGAAATGTTGGCTGTTGGAGTTTTCTATTTTGCCATTTTCTTTGTTGTCATTCTGGATTAAATGTTTAAGTCCAAAATTATTTTCTGTTAGTGCATACATTCAGTGTAGATAAAAATCCAGAGTATAATATCAAAATAAAAGCTCAGCTTTATATAAACATAGCAACCAGAGTTTTTCCTTATTCTTATGACCATTGTTTATTATTTGTCCTTCCTTCTGATGTGACATAGTAAACTTTTTATACATATAATAAAAAAGTTTTAAGCATGTACTATGCACTAGCTAGTGTGCTAGGTACTCAAATTATTTCATCTCTCATTAATTAGCTCACAGTTTAATGTAGAGGTAAGACAATACTTCTTAAATCTCAAGGGAGCAGTTTGGAAGATGAATTTATGTAAAGAAAAACCAGTGATGTAGAGGTAAATGTAGAAGTAAAACAATACTTCTTAAATCTCAAGGGAACAGTTTGGAAAATGAATTTATGTAAAGAAAAAAGATCAGACAACTAATATATAACATTTGCTTTATAGTGGTTTTGAAAAATATAAAATTAGAACAAACCACACTATTTCCTACTAATTTTACCAATTATTCAACATAGATATTAAGCCAAGACCTCAGAATTCTCCTATTGTACAATCCCAAACATTAAATATATGTTATTTTTGACACAGTGGTTTAATATGGCACATCATTTTTTGTACTCTTTAAAATTAAGACAGAGAATTGTTAATAATCTAATTTTGTAAGTTATTAATGGCAGAAGCATTTCAACTAACCATTTCTAAGGATTTGTTCCATAACAAGTTCAATTAAGTCAAAATTCTATAAATAGAATATTACATGTTACGGTCTTTAAGAAGGTCACCCTTGACCATGTAACAAATGTTATGCATACATATACTGATGTTTTTTAAAAAATTTAAAAATATATAAATAAAGAAGTATTTTATTAAATTAAGTTTTAAAGTTAGAATTTGTGTTTATTCCAAATAAAACTAGATGTTTATTCTTAGTGTTCCTTTACAGACAAGGAAAGAATTACTCTCTGTTGATAAACTTTCTTTAATCATTGAAAAGCTATGTTCACATCCACAAATTTTGTTTTCAGGACACATGCATTTACTTTTTATCATATGCTGTAATTTGATGAATAAATGATTAACAGAAGGTGCCAAGACTGAAATATCTTTTCTTAGAGTTCTGTTATTTATCTGTCTCTTACCAGTAAATAATTCTATTTGTGAGTGAAGAACATTACAATATTGCATGGTAAAATAGCTAGCATAAATATAGCTTCCACTGTATTTAGATGTCATATGTTCTAGAATTTTCAGTTTATGTTGACAGTTACCAAAGATGATATGAACAGTCTTGGGGAAAGCAGTACAAAAATCTATCTATGCAAAAATAATAGAGGCCATACTTTGGGAATAGTGGTAGTGAACTATGGAATCTCTCACAAGGACAGAGCTGCTTTTTCTATTTCACTTTTTCCTCCCTTAGCCAATCTAGACATGTGACTCCTGTTCAGTGATTCATCCCAAGGAATTGTTTTGGGTTACTTCCTGATGATAGATGTTCA
This sequence comes from Aotus nancymaae, assembly GCF_030222135.1. NCBI lineage: Eukaryota > Metazoa > Chordata > Mammalia > Primates > Aotidae > Aotus > Aotus nancymaae. The sequence goes on from NW_026988425.1 coordinate 78,193,065, forward strand.
TATCTTAAAACTTACTTCTCAGATTATGTTATTTTTCACTGTCTTGTTGAAAAAGATAGAACCTGTGTTTACAGAGAGTAAAGCCAGTTTTATTCTAAGTGTTCCTTTAAGATCAGGAAAAGTTCAAGTATTACTCTATATTGACAAACCTTCCTTAATTATAGCTTATATTCTCAACAGCATTTTATAAAAAGAAAATTTCACTTAAAAGTTATGGCTACTTTCTCTGTAGTTATATTAGTTGTGCATTATATATTTATAATTGTGCATTTTATAGGCATCAAACAATACATCTTTTCTCAAGCAGTATTTTTTATTTTATAAATTCAATACATTTTCTTCTCACCTTATTATGTAGCATCACAAAGTGATAGAAGAACCGAGGATCAAGGACTTCAATTTTGTTTCCTGTATCAAAGGAAATGCTCGAATGCTGGCAAAGCAGGTGAACCTCCTGGAATCTACGGAAATGCATTTTTCCTGGTTAATTTAATCATAAAATACATTGTCTATCAGTTAGTAAAAAATGATCTTCTTTTACACTCTAGAATTAAAACCACTTCAGAAACAGGCAATTATACTACTAATTTATTATGCTTTGTGCAGCCATATTAAATTGTTTTCCAAATTTTGTATATATTTAATAGAAAGAAGCACATCATAATGTGTACAACATTTTAAACCTTTTGCTTTGTTTCATAGCTCATTCTTAAATTAATATGTAATAAACTACAAGTAAGATGCAATAGAGTGGCAAATTTAGATAATGTTCAATTATTCGTGTCTGGTACAGTTATCAAATTTTTAATATCTTGAAGAGTAATCAATAAGAATCTTAGTATTTGACTCTCAGAAAATTAAATGTGAGTGTGTGTGTGTGTATATACACACACATATATATAATGCCATTTATATGAAATAATTCACTTTGGAGAGATCATTGATTTTTTTACCTATTAGTCTAAACCTTAGCTCAGAGGAGAGATTGCTTCATATTCAATATTCAGAATAATATTTAAAGACTCAGATACAGAAATATTTGAGTAGTCATTAGAAATCAAACAACTTATGAAATGGGAACAGTCTCCTTATCCCCCTCTCAGGGCATGTGACAGGGGCATGGCTCACTTCTTCGGTACTCGGATGCTCAAACCCCTATGGGGAGCATGTGGATGAGGAGGTCGTGGGGAACGTTTCTGGGCTCCAACCCCATGGGAGAGTCTAGGGTGGAGTGTTTAAGGCTCCCAAAGCCCCAGTGGGCATGTGTTGCAGTGTGTTCTTTCAGTGTTGCCATCTGCAGGTGGCTTGTGCTAATCAGCTGGAATAGACTCTGTCTTATTGCATGGACAGAGGGCTTTGTGTATCCTAGGTTCTTGCCTTAGTGTACTGGAAAAATCAATCTTAGGGGATGAGTGTAAGTTTCTTTATTGAATGATGGTAGTTCTCAGCAAGGTGGTTGAGGAAGCCAGAAGGGGGGCATGGAAGGGGAAGGTGGTCTTCCCTTGCAATCAGGCCACCCAGCCGCCAGACTCTCCTCAGACAGAATTCCCCTTGGTGTCTCTGCATTGCTCTGTCCCTGACGGCCTGCAGGCATCCGCTGTTGCCTATCTGTGTACTCTTCCACTCCTCTGCGCCTCTCGACATCCAGCCATTTGTGTGTGTGCCTCCAGGGTCTCGGGGTTTTTATTGGCACAGGATGGAGGATGTGGTGGGCCAGAGTGCTCTTGGAAAATGCAATATTTGGGCTTGAAAACTGTGCTCATTTAGGTTCATGGTCACATACCCCAGGGTGCAGCCCTTGCCAGGGACCCTGCCCTTCTCTTCCCAGCACTTCCTTGCCTCACTCCCATATCACTTAGATTTAAAAATGCAATTTGGGGGCAAATATTTATTTCTTTGTGATGCATAATAAAAAGACTTGTTTACAATATAATGTAGGTAAATATTTTCTAATTTTATTTGGAAGAATATCTTTTTTATTAGTGTTATTTCTGAGTTAATCTTAAAATTAAAAGAAGTAAATTGGTAGAATAGATGCTGAACATTTGATTGGATAAAGAAAATTATATTCACACATATGAATAATAAATGGGGGAGGGAGGCCAAGATGGCTGACTAGAAGCAGCTAGTGTGCACCACTCTCATGAGAAGAGAAAGAGTGGGAGTAAATACTTGCTCTTCAATTGGAACATCCAGCTGGACACATGGGGATTCATCAAGGAAACAACCTGGTCCACAAGTGAGACAGAATGACCGTCCACACATAGTGTTGTGGACATGGGGGAGGCTCTCCAACCCCAGGGAAACAGTGAGTAGGTGAGATTTCCTGAAGACTCATGCTTCTGCTACAAACATTTGCAACCCTGAGCTCAGGAGAGTCCACATGAGCCCACAACAAGGGCCTCCTGACTACATGGAGAGCAACGTGGGGTCTGGGCAGAGCTGCTGCTCAGACACACACAGAATTCCGGGAGCCTTGGATCCTGGGGCATCTTGGCATTAGCAGCTGCTGCTCTGGCAAGAGGGTAGGGCAGGCTCCTTCACATACCCCCAGGAAAGAGGCTGAATCTATGGGGCTGAGCACCAGGGGATTGCAGGCTCACGTCTACCATATCTCACAAGACAGTGTCCACTGGCCTTGGGATGCCAGCAAGGCCACCCCAGCCCCACCTGGGCTCTTGGGTCAGTAGAATCTCTGCACTTTTCCGTGATGGCACTCCCAAAGGGAGAGGCAGATAACTAATTTTTTTGTTTCACAGCTCTCACTACTGTTGCCCTCAGGCTCTGAAGGTTGCATGGTGACTAAGGACTGGTGTGAATCCCCTGCACAGTGCAGCCACCCTACAGAAAAGCAGCCAGACCATTTTCCAAGTGGGCCTCTGTTTTCACTTTTCCCGAATGAGTAGGGCCATTCAATCTGGGATTCCAGCACAACTAACCTGTCCCGATCTGAACACTTCAGTCAGAGGAGGCTCTACATTTCTCTGAGGAGGAAATTCCAGAAACAACACACAGCCCCACTGGGCTGGGAAAGACACGAAGGGCTTAGTCAATAAGATGGCACCTCTGACACACTACAGCCACCATACATAGAGGAGCCCAATTCCTCTTCCCTGATGCAACTGACAGCCCCTCTGCCACTGCCGTGGCAGTGGTTCTAACTCAGATGCCTGGGGAAGGAACAAAGAGCCTGCGGGCAACACCTGAACTTCAAGCACGCCACAGTTGCCTTAAGGAGAGGAGCCCAGTCTCCTCTCCCTGTGAGCCCTCAACACCCCACTCTTCACCAAGTAGAGCCTCCAACTTGGTCCAGCAGTGCAGTCACCCCACCCCTACTGAACACTCCCAGTAGCAGCAGCTCTATGCTTCTCTGAGGTCGAGCTCCCAGAAACAATAGAAAGCCACTCTGCCTCTGCCATGGCTGTGATATTGCCCTTGGTGCCATTGGACTGAGGAAGGAGCGAAGACTCTGAGTGCCTTAACTGCACCTTCAGCAAGCTGCAGTCGCCCTAGGAGAAGAAGCCAGTTTGTCTCCCTCATGACCTCCACCATTCCCCTTGCTCATCACCAGGAAAGACCCTGGCTTGGGCCCACTGTGCAGCCACACTGGCAATCACACTGATTGAATATGGCTCTACATCTCTCTGGGGTGGAGTTCCAAGAGACAAGTGAAAGACCCTCTGCCACAACACTGCCAAGGACCCTTCTCTTGTTGCCTCCAAGATGGGGAAGGAATATGAAGTCTGAGCTTTCCCCAGAGCTGTGGTGGGCAGTCCAAGGTGCCAAGCCGAGATTTGCAGGCAGAACTTAAGTGGGAGAGGAGCCCACACTTTCAGAGGACTGAGAACGAATGAGGCTGCTATTGAAAGAAAATACAAAGGAACCCCGTGGCTGAGCAAGAGTCTAGTATTGACCAGTACTCAACCGCACCATCTACTAGTTCACAACCCAAATATCAACACCAGAAATACTTCGCTAATGTATCTCCCCTTGAAACCAAGGATAAGAATTCAACTACATAAATAAGACCATACATACAGCCCTAGTCCTCTGAAAACATCCAGAAAAGAAGTCTACTGGCAGTACTCAATTTATACCTCAGTTTAAGGAACAGTCCACACAGATGGGAAAGAATCAGTGTAAGAAATCTGGCAACTCAAAAAGCTGGAGTGGTTCTTACCTCCAAACAACCACACTAGTTTCCTAGCAAGGACTCCTCACTGGCTGAAGTACCTGAAGTGATAGAAATAGAATTCAGGATATGGATAATAATAAAGACCACTGAGATAAAGGGCAAAGCCAAAACTGTATTCAAGGACACTAAACATTACAATAAGCAATACAGGAGCTGATAGATGAAACAGCCATTATAAAACAGAACTAAACAGATCTGATAGAGCTGAAAACACAGTGTAAGAATTTCATAATGCAATGGCAAGTATTAACAACAGAATAGATCAAACTGAGGAATAAATTTCAGAGCTCAAAGACTGGCTGTCTGAACTAACTCAGTAAGACAAAAAGGAAAAAACAATAAAAAGGAATGAACAAAACCTCCAAGAAAAATTGGATTATGTAAGGACTCCAAATCTATGACTCATTGTCATCTCTAAAAAAGATGGGGAGAAAGTGAGTGACTTGGAAACAAGTCAGGATATCATCCATGAAAACTTCTCTAACCTTGCTAGATAGATCAACAGGAAATTCAGGAAATTCAGAGTACCACTGAGAGATACTACACAAGAAAGCTATCCCCGAGACATAAAATCTTCAGATTCTCCAAATTTGAAATGAAAGAAAACATGTTAAAGGTAGTTGGAAAGAATGGGCAGATCACCTACAAAGGGAATCCCATGAAGAAAACAGCAGACCTTTTAGTAGACACTGGTTCTGCATCTCTACTCTCTACAAGCCAGAAACAACTGAGGGCTTCTATTCAGGATTCTTAAAAGAAAAGAATTTCCAACCCAGAATTTCATAGTTGGCCAAACTAAGCTTCACAAAGGAAGGAGAAATAATATATTTTTCAGACAAACAAATGCTGAGCGAATTTGTTCCCACTAGACCTGCCTTATAAGAGGTCCTGAAAGGAGTGTTAAGTATGGAATGGAAAGTCCATTACCTACCACTACAAAAACACACTTAAATACACAGACCAGTGACACTATAAAGCAGCCACACAAACAAGTCTGCATAAAAACCACCTAACAACACAATGACAGAATTGACTCTGCACATATCAATATTAATCTTGAATGTTAGTGAGCTAAATGTCCCAATTAAAATGTGCAAAGTGGCAAGCTGAATAAAATCATACAACCCAATGTTATACTGTCTTCAAGTGACCTATCTCATATGCAGTGACATCCCTAAGCTCAAAATAAAGGGATGGAGAAAATCTAACAAACTAATGGAAAGAGAAAAAGCAGGAGTTGCTATCCTAATTTCAGACAAAACGACTTTAAACCAACAAAGATCAAAAAAGACAAAGAAATGTACTACAAAATGGTAAAGGTTTCAATTCAATAAGAAGACCCATTATCCAAAATATATATTCTCCCATCACAGAAGCACTGAGATTCATAAAGAAAGTTCTTAGAGACCTACAAAGAGACTTAGATATTCACATAATAATAGTGGGAAATTTCAGCACCCCACAGACAGTATTAGACAGATCATCAATGTAGAAAATTAACAAGGATATTCAGGACATGAACTCAACACTTGACCCGATGGACTAATATATATTGGCAGAACTCTCTATTCAAAAACAACATAATATAAATGCTTCTTTTTGCCACATGGCACGTACTCCACAATTGACTACACGATAGAACATAAATTTTTTTTAGCAAATTCAAGAAATCAGAAGTCATACCAAACACTCCCCCAGACCACAGCATGATAAAAATAAAAATAAATACTACGAATTCACTTAAAATCATGTAGTTACATGGAAATTAAACAACTTGCTCCTAAATGACTCTTAGGTAAATAAATGAAATTAAGGCAGAAATCAGGTAACTCTTGGAACCTAATGACAACAAGGACACAACGTATCAGAATCTCTGGGACAAAGCTAAGGCAGTGCTGTGGGGGAAGTATATAGCATTAAATGCCTACATTAAAAATTTAGAAGGATCTCAAATTAAAGAAGGTATATCACAACTAGGGAACCTAGAGAAACAAGAGCAAACCAACCCCAAATCAAGCAGAACACAAAAAATAACCAAACTCAGAGATGAATTGAAGGAAGTTGAGATGCAAAAACAACAACATACAAAAGATCAATGCATCCAGGAACTGGTTCTTTGAAATACTAAGATAGGTAGAACACTAGGTAGATTAAAAAAGAAAAAAAAAGAAAAAAGAGAGGAAGAGCCAAATGAACACAATCAGAAATGAGAAAATGGATGTTACCACTGACTTCACAGATATCCGAAAACCACTCAGAGACTACCATAAGCACTTCCATGCAAAGAAACTAGAAATTCTGGAAGAAATGAATAAATCCTGGACGTATACACCTTCTCAAGACTGAACCAGTAACAAACTGAAGGTCGGAACAGTGCAATAATGAGCTTTGAAATTGAATCAGCAATAAATAGTCTACCAACCAAAAAAACCCCAGGACCAGATGGATTTACAGTCAAAATCTACCAGGTGTACAAAGAAGAGCTGGTACCATTACCACTGAAACCATTCAAAAAAAATTGAGAAAGAGGGACTTCTCCCTTACTTGTATCTGTGAGGCTCACATCATCCTGACTCCAAAACCTGGTGGAGACACAACAAAAAAATAAAACTTAAGCCAATATCTTTCATGAACATAGATGCAAAATCTTCAACAAAATATTTGTAAACTAAATCCAGCAGCACTCCAAAAAGCTAATCCACCACAATCAAGTAGGCTTTATCCCTGGGATGCATGCTTTGGTTCAACATACATAAATTAATAATATGATTCATCACATAAACAGAACTAAATACAAAGACCACATGATCTGATTATCTCAATAGATGCAGAAAAGCTTTTGATAGAAGTCAACATACCTTCATGTCAAATAATCTCAACAAACTAGACACTGAAGAAACCTACTTCAAAACACTAAGAACCATATATGAAAAACTCACAGCTGACATTACACTGAATGGGCAAAGCTGGAAGCATTCTGCTTGAAAACTGGAACAAGATGAGCATGCCCTCTCTCACCATTCCTATTCCACATGTAATAGTCCTGTTACTTCTGGTCAAAGCAATCGGGCAAGAGAAAGAAATAAAAGGCATCCAAGTGGGAAGAGAGGATATCAATCTATCCCTGCTTGCAGACAATATGATTCTATACCTAGAAAACCCCATAGTCTCTGCCCAAAAGTTTCTTCATCTAACAAACAACTTCAGCAAAGTTTCAGGATACAAAATCAACGTAAAAAATCAGTAGCATTCCTATACAACAACAACATCAAACTGACAGCCAAATCAAGAATGTAATTCCTTTCACAATAGCCACAAAAATAATTGAATACCTAGGAATACAGCTAACCTGGTAGGTGAAAGATCTCTATAACGAGAACTACAAAACACTGCTCAAAGAAATCAGAGATGACACAAACAAATGGGAAAAACATTCCATGCTCATAGACAGGAAGAATTAATATCGCTAAAATGGCTGTATTGTTCAAAGCAATTTACAAATTCAATGATATTCCTATCAAACTACCAATGACATTCTTCATTGAAGAATTAATTAGGAAAAAATCCTTTTAAAATTCATATGAAACAAACAAAAAGAGCCTGGATAGTCAAAGCAATCCTAAGCAAAAAGAACAAAGCTGGAAGCCTCATGTTACCTGACTTCAAACTATACTACAAGGCTACAGCAATCAAAACACCATGGGACCAGTACAAAAACAGACACAGAAACCAATAGAACAGAAAAGAGAGCCCAGGAATAATGCCACACACCTACAACCATGTGCCCTTCAACAAATTTGACAAAAAAAAAAAAAAAAGCAGTAAGAAAAGCATTCCTTATTCAGTAAATGGTGCTGGGATAACTGGCTAGCCATATGCATATGATTGAAACTATATCTCTTCCTTACACTATATGTAAAAATCAACTCAAAATGGATTGAAGACTTAAATGTAAAACCTAAAATTATAAAAACTCTGGAAGATAACATAGAGAATATACTATGGGCATAAGACCAGGCAAAGATTTCATGACAAAGACACCAAAAGCAACTGTGGCAAAAATAAATATTGACAAATGAAGCCAATTAAACTAAATAGCTTATGCACACCAAAAGAAACTATCAACAGAGTAAACAAACAACCCACAGAATATGAGAAAGTATTTGCAAATGATGTACCTGACCAAGATAATATCCAGCATCTATAAGGAATTTAAACAATTTCACAAGAAAAACACAATCCCATTAAATACTGGGTACAAGACATGGACAGACACTTTTCTAAATAAAACATATACATGGCCAGCAAGTCTATGAAAAAATACTCAGCATCACTGATCATTAGAAAAATGCAAATCAAAACCACAAGATACCATCTCACAGAAATCAGAATGAAAAGGTCAGGAAATAACAGATTCTAGTGAGGTTGCAGAGGACAGGGAACACTTATATACACTGTCAGTGGAAATGTAAATTGTAGAATTTGTGTGAATGCCATCATAGAAATCAGTGTTGCGATTCCTCAAAAAACTTAAAACAGAATTACTAGTGGAGCTAGCAATCCCATTTCTGCGTATATATCCAAATGAATACAATCATGCTATAATTACAATATTGTTTCCCATTTCTGTTTTTTTTTCTAGCTATAACTTTTTAAAATATTTTACTTGTCACCAACTAAATAACATTGGACTGACTAATAAATGCACACTTTTTTCTCGGAGGCCCACTTCCTGGACTTTCTCATTCTTTCTGTGCTGAGACTCCTTACTTCTTTGACCTGAAGTCCATCTCTTGTCCTGTTGTTTCTCCTTACTGTCATCCTGGATCAAAGTGACTGTTTTATAAATCATGATTTCTGGGAATAGGACCAGGCAAAGATTTTGTGACAAAGACACCAAAAGCAATTGTGACAAAAATAAATATTGACAAATGAGGCCAATTTTTTGATAAATTCAGTTGTATTGCTGAAAAACATTCTCTAATTACTTCTAAGGAAGACATATGAGGAACATAAATTATCAGAATCTTAGCATGTCTGAAAGTATCTTTGCTATGTGATTATTTGGGTATATATGAAATTCTATATTAAAAATTAATTTCACTTAAAACGTTGACAGTAAATTTCGAGTAGTATCAGGCATTGTTGAAAAGTCCAGAGTATTTCAAATTATTGTTGTAAAATAGTTTTTTGTTTCCTCCTTCCCTCCTTCTCTCCCTCCCTCCTTCTTTCCTTCTTTCATTCCTCTGTATTTTCTTGTTGCTTTCTAGATGTCTTTAGGTTCTTCTTTATATTTATAATTCTCTAAACTTTCACAGTGATATCCCTTGGGGTGGTTTGTATTATATTTATTATGGTGGTCTTTTACAAAGTACTATTATATAAGTTTAAACTGGTGATTCATGATCTTTATTCTAATGGCACTGGGAAACGATTCAGATTTCCAGTTTTAAAGATTATCTGGCTAGTGGTCTCCAATGTGTTCTCCAGGTGTCTTCCTAAATATCAACTAGATAGGAAAAGATTAATTCTTCAAGTAAAACTAAAGCTGACAGGTTACTTAGTGCCCGAGTTGAGGTTGAATGGGCAATACTCCATGATTGTGTTAAGTTATATAGCACAGTTGACCTTAAGATACGGAAAGTATCCAACTGGGCCTAATATGATAATGTGATCCATTTGAATTAGAGAGATTTTGTTGGCTGTTAACAGAAGAGGAAGTCAGAGAGATTTGAAGAGTGAGAAGACAAGAAGGAATATCAATGGTCTAAAAGGAGCAGAAAGTAGCACCAGCAGGTGACAGCAAGGAAATAGGAATCTCTGTCCTATCACCATGAGGAACTGAATTCTGGTAACAACATGAATGAGCTTAGAGGTGGTGTCTTTCCCAGAGCCATCAGACAAGAAACAGTCCAGCTGATTTTACCTCAACATTCTGATTTCGGCCTAGTGAGTTCCCAAGCATACAACACAGGTAATTCTATCTGGGCTTCCAAATTATAGAATTGTGAACCAATATATAGATCTAGTTTAATGCTGCTATATTTCTGGTAATTTTAATGCAGCAAAGAAAACAAATACAGTGTGTAATCTCAACCATGGTTCTACATACTGTTTTTACTATCTATTGACTGTGGAATACTGGGTTACCTAATCTATCTGAAACTCACATTCATATCTGACAACTAAACTAAGATAATTATATTGTATCTGTACTACATGTGTAGGACATGTATGTAAGATCCTTCGTATAGTTCCAATCACATAGTAAGTATGTATTCAATACACATTAAGTATCATTTTGATGGTTATAATTAGGGAGACTAATAGAGGTACAATATATTATAGAAAGTATACCATTAATAAATGTGCTTTAGTTGGCCCTTCAGATAAAATGTCCCTAGTAACGATGTTTTTTTGGAGTTAAAGATTTCTTGGAATATAGAGATTGCTTGGAATATATATTTCTTGGAAATACACTTTAGTTGGCTCTCTGGATAAAATGTCTCTAGTAACAATGTTTTTAGGCAATTAGAGATTTCTTGGAATATATATATAATAATATCATATATATAATATCACTATAATATGTATCAATATCAATATCAATAATATCAATATAAATAATATATATATAATATCACTATATTTCTTTGAGAATATATAGACTAAAACCTAGCTTCAAATTCAAAGAAAACTAAACTATAGCAAAAAAGAAGTGTATTAGGTAAAAGTGTGTTACAAACTAGAAGTTAGACTAGGTGAAGTTCACACAGACCCATTCTTTGGTTCAGATTTGATTTTAAAGTGTATACACATTTATAATTGTTATATCATCCTGATAAATTGATCCTGTTACAAGTAGTAAATTTCCTCTTTATCCTTGATAATATTTATTATTTTAAAATCTATTTTACCTGATATTAGTATAGCCACACTAGCTTGCATATGGTTGGCTACTGTCTTGTGGTAAACCTCTTCTTGTCTTTTTACTTTCAAACAATTCGTATCTTTGAAACTAACGTTTGTCTGTTGTTCTTTGTGTAGTCTGAACATCTCTGCCTTTTGCTTGGAGTGTTTGTTATTTAACTATATATCCATTTTATCATGTGCGTTTTGTGGAAAACTAGTTAGCAAATGAAGCATTTAATTTTGAGAGTGGTGGTGGTGATATGTTTGAGAGTAAATAGGTAATTAAGTAATAGTTTCTATGGCTTGATACATTATTCTTCTCTAGGAAAGTTAACCTGATAATGCCAATTATCTGGCCTGGACCACGGATCATTTGCCTTGTGCCTCTTGTTCACACTTAATGGAATTTCACGTATATATAAGATGCCAGGTGTTAATTCTCCAAAACTATATGGTCTCCAATATGCTATGAAGGAGTAAGTCCTATATCCTTTCTTAATTCTACTTTTAGATAATGGCCTTATTTCATGAGCAACACCTAACTGTGAGGTATCCTAAGTCAATAGCAGGAATTCTATTGAAAAGGAAGGCTCTCAGTCATTTAATTTTCTATATATTTTTTTCTGTTTGTATCAAACAAATAATTGAATGAGTGTATTCTAGAGATTAATGCCTTTTAATACTTTAATTTTAGTTTTTAAATTCTGTACAACAATAAAAATTGCTAACCAGAGAAGAATATATTGAACTCTTAAGAATGAAAAATATAATTTATTCATCAGAGAATTTTCATGTATTCAAACAAGGTAGAAGTAGGAATATCTGAAGGCAAAGTTTGGCTATAATTTCAGCTTTCATTTTTAACTTATAACCCTGTTTTTTTCTGTGACATAATGATTTTTAACTGCATAATTGCCTACACAGATAAAACTACATTTTCTTGCCCCCCCGCCACTATTAATAAGTTATTTGATATAGTCTGGTTAGTTAATATAATTTTCTTAAAAAATTAATATAAAACCTTCTGAGAAATATTCTCGTAAGATGGCTTGTATGGATTATTTGCCCCTTTATGCCCCTCCAACATTTTCCCAGGGATTCATATGTTACAGTTGACCAGATAACTTAGATATCATTTGAAAACAAGAGGCATACCTTTGAGATTTACAAGCAGAATCTTGCAATCTGAAACCTGAAAATTTTGTGTAACAGACCTGTCTGTCACTTAGCCTTAAAGATACAACACCCATGTTTTTCAAGAAAGAGAAGCAAATTTTGATTTTGTTTAAGCCAATAACATCTAAAATCTCTGTTTATTTTAGTTAAACCTAGTAGTAACTTTTGGATCTTCTTTATGCCAGCATAAGATCATCTGCCCTGATGGTTTTATTTTCTGTTATTTTACCTGTACCTAGCATAGCATTATTAGTGTTTACAAAGATCTAAATTTGCATTTATTTACCAAGATGGTATGTGTCTATAGTCAAAAAGACATAGCCATAATTAATGCATAACAAGAAAAAGTTATTCATCATCAGTAAAACGAGTATATTTTACTACCATCAATGAGAACAGCGAAACCTCTCTGCTCACCGCTTCAGTGAGTTGCATATATGAAGATGAATGAGAATAGTACCTCCAACCGAATACTGTATGTCAAAAAATCCACAGGGCAAAGAAATTGTGCTTTAAATAATGAGAAGCTTTGGCACATAATATCCTCAGCTGCCATTTGTAGTGAGGTTAGGTTTGTATTTTAGTATAGGCAAGGCAAGAGTTTCTGGTCATGCATCTTCAAACTCATTTGCACAGCAAAATGTCTATGGGTTCAAAGATTATATTGATATCCATGAACTTAGCTTCTATAAGGAATTCAAGGGGGAAAAGGAAAAACAACCTATACACCAAATCAAAACAAAACAAAACAAAAAATTATGGCCGAGTGTGGTGGCTCATGCCTGTAATCCCAGCACTTTGGGAGGTCAAGGTGGATGGATCACTTTGAGCTCAGGAGTTCCAGACCAGCCTAGGCAATGTGGGGCAACCTCATTTCTTAAAAAAAAAAAAAAAAATTAGGTATGGCAGTGTGCATCTGTGGTTCCAGTTACTCAGGAGACTGAGGCTGGAGAATAGCTTGAATTTAGGAGGTGGAAGTTGAAGTGAAACCAAGATGGTTCCATTGCACTCCAGCCTGGGTGACAGAAGGAGAATCTGTCTCAAGAAAAAAAAAAAAAATTAAATAAATAACAAATAAAATAAAATAATCTGAAACAAATATATCAGCTTCTTATTTTTTAATGGAATACAATTTTAAGTGTAGGATTAGTCATTATTATTACTAATTTTGCTCAAGTCTTGAAGATCCTTCAGTTTATTGGATAATGTTTAGGTTGGATTTTATAATGTATCATTTTCTTAACAAAGTTTAGTGTCACATGGCTGAAATATTGTTATTAAATTTGAAATCCATTTAGACAAAAATTTAATACCTATTTTACAAAGAAGCTATTATACCAAAATCAGCATAGGTAAAATTCAGTATAAGCTTGTTTAAGAAGAGAGAATAGAGTTAACTAATTATATATTTTCAGCAAATTAAAAAATAGTTTATTCATAAAATTCTTTAGTAAAAAAACACCTAATTCTTGAAGCAGGCATTGCTAAATACATAGTAGGTCGCATTCAAACTTTAAATTTGAAGTTATATTATATTTTTCAGTTATATGAGAGTTTATTGATTTTATAAAATAGCAATAATAATCATTATCTTTGTAACTACTATTATTCTAGAAATCCATGGCAGCAGATGGTACACAGGCTTTTCGAAAATTTGACAAAATTAATAGAAAAAAATTGCTTCAGCCTACACATGAAATTTTAGTAAATACATACATCTATATATAGATGTATATATTTATATGGGATGTACAGTATTTGTTAGTAAGTATATATATATGCATATATGTGATATATGGTACTTCTTAGGCTATGCTTATGCCATGAGTATAGAAAGATAAATGAGATAAAATTTCTTAAAATGTTACTTACTTTGCAATCTCTATAAAGAATAGAAACATACTAAGAGCAAAAGGCATGGACCTCCAATTTAGAGGGATTTAAATGAAACACTAATTTCAAGGTTAATGATAAAAGTTGCTACTCCTTTTGGACAAATAAATGCCTGAGGAAAATGCCAGAGCAACACCAGAGTAAACTCTTGTGACTCAGCCCCAATATCTGACAAGATGTGAGCACTATAGTGCACATATACCTGATAAGCTTCCAGAAAGACCTTTTGGCAAATAGTGGAAAATAGGCGCTATTGTCCTAAAAAAATATTAATTCAACTGAGAAGGAGATTAATTGTGAGCATAGCACCTCTCTACTTTCTAAAATGTAAGAAAGCCCAGGATATTAGGGCAAGTTTCTCTTTTTCTTGAGATTGTTTTCATACTTAAGTCTTCTCCCTCCAGAATTCAGGTAACTCCTGGATTCCTACTCCTGTTCTTACCCCTCACGTCCAGGATTTCTGGACACGTGCCGAGACTCATGCTCACTATGAGCTGTAAAGACTCATAGTCACTATGTACCTAAGACTATCTTATTAGAGGACACTTTAATTTTTTTTTTTGTAACTCTATAATTCAGACAGCTAAATCAGTCCCTCGTGTCTGGGAAAATATAAAAGAGGAATTCCATACAGGCATCAAAGGCTATCATGAAAATGTAGCTTTGAAATATTGACAGCAACTTTAGAGCTCATCCCACTTAAAACCACAAGATGAGGAAACAAAAGACCAGAGAAATTGTGTGACTCACCTAACTAGAAAATAATGCGACATAGTGGGGCACATAAAATCTATGAGACCCTGCCTTACACTAACGTTTTTAATTGTCCGTTTTTTTTTTTTTTTAAATCAACATCTCTCCATAAAATTCTCAGATGCTTAGTTTTGGGTTAATCAATTTTAAATCTTATTTTATTTTTGCTACACTGGATGAAGACTTCATTTTACTTTTATCATCTCTCAGCTATGTTTCCCCCATGTAAATACAGATGACATAGTTAATGCCTATTAGTTAATAGTTTTCCCATAGCCAGTATCAATTGATTCAGCTTTATCCTGCTAGCTACTTTCCAACTTCTATTAACTTTATGTTTACATTTTATTGTCAAAGTTAATATTTTCCTTCTGTATTATGCATTCGTAAAGGGTGTTCAGCACAGAGGCCATTAGTGTATTTTATATATTGTTCTCTAATTTTAGAATGATAAATCTTTTAGTTTTATTCAAAAGATAACATTTTAAATGAAAATATGACATGAATTTTCCATTTTCCATTCCCTGTATTTTACCATAGTATTTATCACTATGGCACTGAATAATGGGTGAGAGGGGGAATTCTTACAGTTTCAGGGGGAAGAAAATGATGTTATTACTCTGCAAATATATTATTTTGTATAAACTATATTTTTGTTACGCTATTTTCATGCTTCTAAAATGAGAGGTTCAGTTAAGAGAATTTCTAGTTTGTTCCTAGTTCTATAATTATATGACTTTGAATTAAATTGGATTAAGTCTAATTTTATATTATTCTAATTAGTTTTTCACTAATTTACCACATTAAGTGTTCAATCATCCAGAATTTCAAATATATTCAGAAAATAAATTATAAGTTGAATCCATTGATATTTTTAAACATTTTTTATTGAGCTATAAATTACCTAAAGTGAAATACCTGGATACACTTAAACTGAATTATTGTATTAACTTCTTCATTAATATATCTGCTCCTCAACACTCATTACCCCACCCAGACCATTCAGCACATGATCTAGAAATTAATAATCCCACCATTAATTTTATGATCTTTCTTGCTTAAAAATAGTAAGTAATACCCTCTTACTAGCATAAAGTCTGAAGCCTAAAACTATAAATTTTTACTTCACTCTACCTATCCAAACAAATATTTTAATATTCACAAAGAGAATCCTTTAACACTTTCCCCTGAGTCTTATGTTATTGATGCCTTCTCCATATGCCTTTAAGCTGATTTCTACATAAGGAAAATGCTGGCAAATTATTGACTAGGGACTTTCTTTTTCGAGCAAGGGCACATGCTAAGCTCATTCCACAGAAACAAGGATATTCTGGGAAGTTGGTACACGGAGAAACAACTTTCAACTAATGATGAATGGATAAATATCTCAGTTTTCATGTTCTTACTTGCAGCATTTCTGTGGTATATTCTTCAACGTCTCTCATAGCATACCCGCAAGATGAAGATTTAGTTACTCACAGAAGTGTTCCACCCAGTAACATACTTCTCGTTGGTTTAACTGCCTGCTACTTTTGAGATCACCTACCAAAGAAATTACGTGTACTCAAATCCATTCTCAGTGCCTGCCTTTTGAAGAATTCAATCAAAGCCATTTAGTATTTGGAAATGGTTCAAGGAATCAGGCATTTGTTACGATATTCAGCAATTGTTTATTCACTGAACAGAAGGCAATAATAATTGCTATAGTCTAAATGTTATATTTCTCAAAAAATTCTTATGTTGAAATACCCACCCTGAAGACGATGGTGTTAGAAGGTGGTGGCTTTGGGAGGACATTAGGTCACGAAGGCACAGAGCCCTCCATAAATGGGATTAGTGCCGGTTATGGTCTGCATGATTTCCTTCCAATTTCAAATGTTAAAACTGAATTGTCAATCTTATAGTAACAGAGATGTGGGACCTTGAGGAAGCCATGAGCACCCTTGTGAAAGAGGGACACGGGAGCTGTTTACTCCTTCAACCACATGAAGATACAGCAAAAGGCTTCATCTTGGGAGCAGAAAGCATCTCGCATTAGACACTTATTCTGCTAATGCCTTGATGCCTTGATCTTAGACATCTCAGCCTCCAGAACTGTGAGAAAATAAATTTATGTTCTTTATCAGTTATCCAGCCTCAGGTATTTTGTTATAGTAGCAAGAATGAACTAAATCAGTGTCCTTGTAAAAGAAGCCCAAGTGAGATCCCTCATCTCTTCCACCATGTGAATTTAAAGCAATATTTAAAAAATAAAGATTAAAGGCTTTCTAAGAAGAAATGGACCCTCACTGGATATTAAATTTACTGTCACCTTGATCTTGGACATTCCAGTCCCAGAAGTGGGAAAATAAATTTCTGTTGTTTATCAGTCACCCAGTCTATGTCATTTTGTTATAGCAACCTAGATGAACTAAGGCATTACTTGCTGCTGTTGATAAGTAGAAGGATGATAATCCTTTTAGTATTATAACATCACAACTACAAAGAGTCTCATTTATAGTAAAAATAATTGGGGTCTAGATAGAATTGAATTTTGTGGTTTATATGGTATTTTTAGCCACTGAAAAATGTGAGGGCATTGGTTAGAATAAACTTATGAAATGAGTTGGCTACAAGTCTCAGACATGGAAGTCTTAATGGAAGAAAATAACAGTATCAGGTCAGCCAAATATTAATTGAGGTAGTGGTATGAAAGTCAGAAAGACACCAGGACAGCATTTAAATAAATTTTTATTTCTTACATGAAGAATGTGGACTAAGCTGAAAAAACAGGCTCATGATCTCTCTATAGGAGTGGGAAAGCTGTGAGGAGTCTGGAAGTGTAGCCCTGCTAAGTCTCTTACTATAAAGTCAGTGTCATGATGAGAAAGGAGTGAAATTTAAGATCTAGGATGATAATATATTAGTAAATATGTTTAAGATAATTGAATCTTTTAATATCTGTTCTAAAAGAAATGTTCCCTTATTTTTCCTTTACTGGAGAAATTCACATCCCGTTGCCTGGAAATGATGCAAACATCTCACTTGAGGCAGGGACTATACGAATGATTTTTTGGTGTTCTTAACATATGCAAGCACTTTTACTCATTATTTCTAGGCCAATAATTAGATTTGAGATTCAGCAAGGTCTGAAAGTGAAAATATAATCTCTACTTGGGAAAATAAAATTTATTCAACAAAAAAATCAGTACATAGCGATTACATACTGGGACATTCCCAGAAGACATGTAGAAATACACTTGTGAATGAATCTGGGAAGGGGAAAATAATATAAGCTGTATACATGATAATTTCTTCATTCAGGGGAGTATTCCATAATTTAGGATTCAATACCCTAACAAGAATACCTGGAGCTATCTTGAATATTCTATTAGGATGGCTCCTTAGAGATTGGAAGCAGCAATGGCCTTTTGTAAATGAAGTGGACATGCTGGAATTGCTTTGGCAAAAGCAGTGTTCAAAAGGCCCTGAGAGGTAGTGTCTTAATCCATTTTCTTTTGCATGTAACATAATACTTAAAACTGGGTAATTTACAAAGGGAAAAAGTTATTTCTTAAAAGTTAAGAGGCTAAGAAATTCAAGGTCAAGAAGCTGCATCTGGTGAAGGCTTTCTTCCTGGAAGGAACTGTCAGTAGAGACAGAACATTAAATGGCATGGGTGCTAAGCATCCTAGCTCAGATCTCTCTTTCTCTTCTCCTAAATCCACCAGTCTCACTCTTGGGACAACCATTAATACATTAATTATTTAATGGATTAATCTTTTCATGAGGGCAAAGCCCTCATGACCCAATCACCTCTGGAAGTCCTCATCTCTCAATACTGCCACGTTGGGAATTGAGTTTAAACAAGAGTTTTGGAGGGGGCAAACACTTGAACATGAGCATATGGTCATATAATATTGGATTGGCTATGGTTATATAATATTGGAATTTACTATGCAAGACTAAAGGACTCATCAGCTGACTGTATTCCCTAGAAAGGTATAAAGCAATGATGGTTCTACCAGAGTTAAGGAAAAGCTCTTTGATGGCTTTCTTCTGACATGGATGTGCTATGGAACTTCACTTCCTAGTGACAAAGGGGCACAACTTGAGAAAAATTGAAGTTTGTGGTGGAACTTAACTGCCAGAGACAAAGTGGACATGATTACCGTGAGAGACAGAAAGGCCAGAAAGCTAGCAAGGAGCCCTCGCATTTTGTGGATGGCTAATAAATCATAGAGTACTTAGAAGCAAAATGGATGGTCAACCAATAAGGTTATTACTTGCCATAGATAAACAAAATAAATAAATAAATAAATAAATAATCAGCAAACAGCTGAAGGAAGATTTCGGTCACTATAATGGAAAACTACCGCAATGCAGATACGAGTTTTCAAACTTGAACCAGCTCTCAGGCCTATAGTCCAGAAACTGGAAAAGAAGGAAATGAGACTGATCCCCTTCAAAATAGTTCTTGTGACCTGTCAGCAAAAACTATACAGCAATCGTTCTTTAAATTATTTTCCAAAAGTGTCTATAGCCATTTATCAATTTTTCTGTACATTGCAGGAAATTAAAGAAAAAAACACCCAGATATGTCATGGTTTGTGCATGTAGAGTCAAAAGATAATAATACTAAAAAATTAAATATGCTAGCATAGATTTCTTGTTAAAGTAAGACATAAGAGGTTCAGAGGTTCAGATGATAAATAAAAACCTGATTGAACTGTATCTCGCAGCAGTTTTATCGTGTCCATGGAAACACATCATTATTGTTTTCATAGTTACCTAATGTTTAATTGAAAAGAATCTACTTAGCAACGGAGAAACCCATCATATTAGTTACTTGACCTGAGAAGAAGTATTCATTATGGTAAAAAAGGTAAATCAGAGGCCCCTGATATTTTCCCCAAGCTGAAATTTATCCAGAAAAGTAAATCAAAAGCAAACTAATTTTCTGGAGAGAAAGACAGAGATTAGTGCACCCCTGAATGACAAAGTATGCAGGTGTCAATATAGATATTGCAAAAACCAGATGGATCATTATGGAAAACATTGGATTATTGTGAACTTCACCAAATGTTAGTTCTGATAAGAGCTCCTTTAACTATATGGTATATTTACTTTAATAACTTAACACAGAATCTAAAAGTTAGTATGCAGCAATTGACATAAAATATGTTTTTTATAATATGGATAAAGGAGAATCAAAAGCAATTCACACTCAGCAGACCACAGTACACATTTACAATCTTCTCTGTGAGCTACAATAATCTCCTGTCAGTCTTGTTCAAAGGAGCCTTGATCATCTGGATATTCCAAAGATCATCAAACTAGTCAGTTTTATTAATAATAAGATGTTACTTATAATTGATGATCAATAAATCGTAAATGTTTTGGACTCCCTGATAAAATATATGTATGTCAGAAGTGGGAGATTAAAATTTGTATGAACTCAGGGAACTGTTTCATTGATGAAGATTTCACATATCCAGTGTCTGGAGACATACAGAAATATTACTTGCAAGATAAAGAATAAGTCATGACATCCTACACTGTCTCCACTTAAAAGAGTGGCATAATGCTTGGAAAACCTCTACAGATTTTGGAGTTGCCACTTAATTCATTTGGGACTACTTCACAGACCATTTATCAAGCGTCTTGGAAGGTTAAAAAGAGCAACAGCCTGGAGAAAGTTTAGTTTGTAATACAAGTTGCCTTGTTATTTGAACTATAGACAACATAAGATTCTATGATTCTGAAGTCATCTGTGGGGATAAAGATGCTATGCTGAGTCTCCAGCAATTTCCAATAGGACAATCTAGCTCAAGGCACTAGGAAGCTCAAGAAATAGTGAAAAGTCTGACTTTAGTACACCTAGTTTCTCTGTGACTAGGGCTGGGCATCTTTCCAAAGTTCATGTTTGGCTCTAAGAGAATTAAGAGATTGGACCTTTGGGGAAGTGATTAGGTCATGAAGGCAGAGACTTCACAAATAGGATGTAGCCTTATAAAATAGATTGAGGGAAACTGCCTTGTCCTTTCACAATGTAAATACATAGCATAAAGGCACCACTTATAGAGCAAAGAGTAGGCCCTTAGCAGAAACTGAATCTGCTGGTGTCTTGATCTTGGACTTCCCAGCCTCCAGAACTCTGATCAATACATTTCTATTGTTCATAAGCTACCCAATCTAAGGCATTTCGTTGTATCAGCCCAAACAGACTAAGACAATTCTTTTGTCATTACTTATATTGCAGTGATCTGACATGTTTTCCTAAGTGTCCATCTATAGCTTTGATGGGTGGGAATAGTTTCTATGGTCAGTTGACAGAAGAGGAGAGTATCAGGGCCATGTTCACAGATGAATTGGGTCCATATGTTAATAAAGTAGGTGTTGAGGGCTACCACAAAACAATGGGTAGTCTTGGAAGGCAATGGACAAAGAATTTCCTTCCAGTGGATAGATATTCAAGCAGTATATCTAGCTATTAATTTTATGTGGAGATAAAAGTGGTCTTATGTAGGAATATACATAGAATCCTGGGAAGTATTGATTGAAGTTAGAAAATTGGCTACAAGGTGATCTGAGAAGGGAAATATGAAATGGCACATGAGAGAGAGTACAAAGTGTGTGATTCTTTGCCTTTTACATAAATGTCCACTAAAATGCACCCTCCAGATAGAAAATACTAATCAAAGAGGAATGAATGATTTGTCCAGTGAATTTTAAGCAGCCTCTAGTTTCTGTGCCACTTCTGCCCATTCTAGTTGGCACTTATACATATATTCTGACTGATGGCTTTCTAGTGTGAGTGTAAGAAACACTTTGAGGCCGGCCACACTGGCTCATGCCTGTAATCACAGCATTTTCGGAGGTGGAGGCCGGTTGATCATCTGAGTTTGGGAGTTTGAGACCAATTTAGCCAGCATGGTGAAGCCCTGTCTGTACTTAAAATACAAAACTTTCCAGGCATGGTGGTGCATGACTGTAATCTCAGCTACTCAGAAAGCTGAGGTGAGAGAATTGCTTGAACCCTGTAGGCAGGGGCTGCAGGGTTGCAGTGAGCACTCCAGCCTGGGTGACAGATTGAGACTGTCTCAAAAAAAAAAAAACAAAAAACCTTTGATAGCTTTTTATGGCTATGGAAATTTTCTCAGCTTGCAAGTAGTACAAGCCTAATTTTCTGGGGGAGTTAATTCATTCTAAAACAGCTCTAGAGAAGTTATAGAATGAGCAGTTTGATAAGCGCCTCAGCTTTCTTCATTCTTAAGTGAGGACACTGAGACATTTTCTAAATATTTTCCATAATTCCCTAACGATTAAAATCACCCATATCAGTAATCTGATCAATAAAGCATCTTTTATTGGAGTCCCCTCCTTTGTCACATTTCTAACTCTTCCTTTCCCTATCACCTTTCAAATAAACCTATTTCACTTAAATCCTATCTCATTGTCTGCTTCTTGGGAACAAAACTTAGAGGAAAATTCATGCTTGACTTACATCAATATAAAGCCAGTTATATTTTAAGGCTCCTCCAATAATAAGACCATTACCCTCTTAAAAATCTGCTTTAATGTGGCCAGTCTACAATAATATTGCTATCCTTTGAAGAACTATTGGTGTTAATTATGACACATATTTTGGCCTTTATAAATAAATACCTGGAATAATGCATTTTCTGTTTGTTCAAAGTTTTACTCGCTTGTCTCTCCAGGATTTTACCCCTTCATAGAGTTATCTACACACAGTCAGTGATAAAAACTCTTGCTGAATTTTATCAAATCTTGCCATCTTTGTTGGACTTTTAGGAAATGAAAATCTATCCTTTCTGAGTGTATCAGTATGAACTCATACTCTCAGTGCGATGAGCTGAGGTTCTAAACAGTTGATAGTTCTATGGCTAATGAAGTCTGACAGGAGAACAGTCAGCTCTACATCTCTGGTTTCTCTCTCCAACTTAATGAGTTTGTGTGTAGTTTCTCCTATTATGTTACGCTCATATATTGATAGGAATTCATAGAATCACAAGATTCAGCTCCCTAACAGAAATGCAAATGATAATGGTCAATATATGATCTTACTTTGACATCAAAGAATTAATATGATCATCATATGGTCTCTATGTTTCTATTCTCAAAGGAAACAGTTTTCTATTAATTACTGCTGTAGCAAATGACTACAAATTTAGTTCCTTAAAATAATGCAAACTTATTATCTCACACTTCTGAAGATCCAAAGTTCAAAATGTGTCTCAATGAACTGAAATCAAGGTGTCAGCAGGGCTGCATTCCTTCTGGAGACACTAAGGAAAACTTTTCTTGCATTTTTCAGCATTTAGTAACCACCTGCATTGCTTGGCCTTAGACTCCTCCTTCCATCTTCAATGGCAGAAACTTCAAATCTCTCTGTCCTCTTCTGCTTCCCTCTTTTACTTTAAGGACTCTTTAATTACTTTTGGCCCACCCAGGTAAACAGGTAAACTGGTTAGGCAATCAGCAAACTTAATCGCATCTGCAACCTTAATTCCTTCTTGTCATGTAACATAACATATCCACAGGTCATGGAAACTAGGACATGGCAATCCTTGTCATGGGTTATTATTCTGTCTACCACACCCCCCATTTCTCCTTGGTGCTGATGTTCTAAGAACTAACAGAAAACCTACACAATTATTTTAAGTAACCATGCAATTTGTCTACCAATTGATATTTAGTAACTCAGGACTCTGAAGAACATTTTACCGTTGATTAATGAATAAGGAATATTGGCTGTTAAGGAGGTGGTTGGACATACTATACTGGAAACAGCATACTCTTTTGCAGGTTAATTAAACAATTGTATTTGCATTGATCCTGAATGCATTTTACATCCACAGTGTGTCTACACTCTAACATTAAGTAGATTATCTAGAACAATGCCAGTTAGTAGAAATATAATGTGATCCCTCAATCTGAGCCATATATATAATTTTAAATGTTCTAGGGGCCACATTTAAAAATATAATAAGAAACCATGAAATTAATGTTAATAATTTATAGAATATAATGTTAATATATTTTAACATGTGTTCAATATAAAATACCAATGAACATTTACATTCTTTTTTGTTCACACTATATATTGGAAATCTAGTCTTTATTTTCACTTACAGAATATCTCAATTTGACTTGTCACATTTCACATGCCAGGTGTGTCTAATGACTGCCATGCTGGACAGCACAATGTAAAACGAAAGGATACTCAGGATAATTGTTAAGAGTTTCCACCTCTCAATTCTTTTCAAAATTAAATAAAAAGAAGTAGGAATATTTTAGCTTGGAGAACAGAAGCATGTTACTTTGTTCAAAATTCACAAATAATTGTTGACTACTTTTTTTACTGAGTTGTGGGGTAAATCTAAAGCATAATTATTTTTTTCTGTACGATGTCAAGGCATCTATAACATTGTTTTCTCTATAGAACTATATGTATTTCTATATGTATATGTGCACATGTATATATGTGTATACATATGTGCTCACATATAACACACATATGTACATGATGACTAATATCAATGTTATTTATCTAATCTCTACATCAATAACAAATGTATTTTGTGAATAAGAAAGGAAGAGTAATAGTTTACGTGAGATTTAGAGAGATTCACACATATACACAACAACAGAAACTCAGACACACTCACACACAAATTCATAGAGTTTGGTATATTTTTGCCAATCTACAACCAAAATAATTAGTTTAAATTATATCATAAGAATTTCTGAGTTAAGAGGACTGCAGGTCCTTGTGTTAACTGGTTATTTCCCCAAGATAGTGATTAAATCTAAGGGAATAATTGACCTAAGATCCTGATTACTTAATTATCTTAAATATGCTTCCCTTCTTTTGATTAGTTTGTATTGCTATTAAATTTATCACCTTAGAGTTTCTCTCTAGGCTATTAAATATTTGACTCCCATCTTTTTATCGTTCATCACTTCTCTTAAACAACCAACGTATTATAATTAAATTAAATTTCCAGAATAAAATTAAATGGTAATATGTAGAATTTATTACTATGATTATGGGGATATGATCTATTACATGGATTATTAGTCAAGGTTAAGAGGTCAGATGATTCATTAAACATAAACTTGAAATTTATTTTCATATGTCTCTACTTCTAAGATAAAAACACACAAACACATTTGTTTAAAGTCTTATTTGTGAGCATTTTTAAAGCAGTTATGCAAAATTCAGTTTTTAATACATACTTTGGATATTAATGAAACTATAAAAAACTAGAAAGCTCTATGAAGTAAAAAAAACCAGGAGTGCATATCTTCTTGGTGCACTATATTTCTAGGAATCTAAAGTGGATTCATATTGGATATATTTCTTACAGTGGAATTTCATCTTTTATCTAGTCCATATGACACCTATCTAAGCAAGTTTCTGCTTTCACAAAATACTGTGAAAGATACAGGCAACAATGTTACTCTTTTGTTAAGTGTATTCCATACTAGCGACCGAAAAAGATTTAAAAATTTTTCTTCACAGTAAAACATTAACAAATTATGTTTATCCTAATAGGTGTATATTTGAATTCCTGAAAGTATGTTTTATATTGCTTTGATTTTCAGTTACAAAGTGGATGTAGATACCTTCTATTTATTTTATATCTTGTTTACCTATGTGTTTTCCAGTTGATTGTAAGTGTTTTTATAATGTTTATCTAGCTGTGTGCAGCTAGATACATAAGCACTATCCATATGTATGTATACACACACAGTCAGACATATAAGTGCAAATCTATAATTATATATCAGTGTGTTTAATTTGGCATTTTACGTACTGAGTGGACTAGTCAAATCTTAGGAAACTTTTGTTGATATGAATTTTTTATCCAATTAATCTTCTATATTGATCTATTTGCATCTTCAGAATTTTCTTGACTACTCAATTTTTCAAATGTTATATTCTCCAAATAAGTAAAAATTCTGTTATTTATCTAATTAGCATGAAAGATGTATATTTTACCTCATGTAATACACAATTCAAAGGGAAGGAAATTAAATATTGGTTATCTGGAAATATTATATCACCATAGACTTGATTTCTTTGTGTGTTTTGTCTACCATTTTCAGACCATTGGATTTATCTTCATTTAAGCTGCCCTTATTTTGAAAAGGTAGCTGTAGGACCTCCAGGTATCATATTCTCATGTTCTAATTATTTCTGGATATGTTTGTTTAATTTTATCAAGGATCAGAAGAATTAATTGCAGCCATAATTAGGTTTTATATACTATATTGCCTTCTTTGAAAAATCAAGGAAATAATTTTAAAGAAGCTTAAGCACCAGCTCCTCTTCATATCTCATACCCATACATTTGCCATGTGTCACTACTTAATAAAGTCACCGATAAAAGGTAAGAGACAATTAAGATTGGTTTGAAAGCATAATTTCCTCCTAAGGCTGGGAACAGAGCCCAGCATCTTTACTCCATTGAACCACAATAATAGTTGAATAGGGGAACAAATCAAGCTGTAATTCTAACTAGAGACATGATAATTGGTTTTACTATCTTCAGAGAGATAAAACTATTAGAGAAACCAGTTAAATTTTTATCAGATATTTTCTCTCTAGAAGAATAAGGCTTCCAAAAAATAATCTAAACATTCTCCACCTTAGTAAGTGTCATCTGTTAGGTTTTATGTATGAAAATTATCATTTTTATTCTTGGTCTGACTGAGTAGTCTGTAAATGTATATGTATATTAATATCAGTTATTTTTTTCATGAGCTTGACAAAAGTTTTGTCCTCATTTATGGATTTTCATATAAAGTAGTATTTTTATAATTTTAGTATTAGATCCTATTACAATAGAGCAAAATCTCTTTCTGTATTTACTTTAAACATGTAATTTTAAATTTTATTGATTTTTTGGCTATATCTAATTTTGTAATGCCAGAAACACTACCTTGAGAAGGTATTTCATATGTGATGAAATACTATATTTGTTTTATTACTCATTGAATTTCTTTCTACAGTAAGATTTTATATATTTTTTCCAACATACTTCTGTTATTCGTTTTTCCTTAGACTTAGTGCCAGGTTATTTATCATAATGGAAGTAACAATTAATGCTATTCAATGGAATCAAGTATAAAATTGTTTATCCTTCTCTCACATATATAAATGAAAATATCCCTTGAATAGCATTTTCCTGCTAAACGTATTTATTTTTAGAAGTCCTCTCTTCTTTTGTTAGAAACCCGTTTTTTAATTTTAAAAATTAGTTTTTAAATTTTTTTTAATTTTTAGAAAATAAAATTCTACCAGTGGCAATGCAGTCTTCTTTTTTTTTAAAATCATGTATCAGCATTATTTTTTAACACCAGCCATGGGACAGAGCTTTAAATTTTTCCAGGGTACGCATTAGGAATTAGAGGAGGTATATTCAGTCAGGGAACTTATAGTCTATGTGAGTAATATAGAGTCACATTCCAAATATTTTAGTTGATCATTCCTCTCTGAATTCTCAGATATGTGAAACTGAAGACTCAGTTGAAAAAAAGAACGTCAAATGTGTTACAATGTATAATTCAACCAAAAAAAGAAAACAAAAGTATTAATGAAAAAAATTAACATCATTCAATATTTTAATAAATTTATATCAAATATAAACATTTAATTGCAATATCCAAAAGTTAGGATATATTGTAAAATGTTTATACTAATTTGTTTAGAATATTTGATCCTTTTTCAGGAGAAGAGGCCCCTCTTAAAGATATATAAGCACTACATTAAATCAATTTTTAAGGCTCTGAGCTGGGTAACATTTAATAGTTATGTTAGACATAAGGCAGAAATAAATCTTAAGAAGTTTATGGATAAAATATGTGTGTAAGAAAGTGATTTCAAACAAATTGCACTACTATTACATAACCTGGATTTGAACTTGTTTTGTGAAATTTGGCAGGACATTTAACTTCCTTGGAGCTCAGTTTTATTGATAGCATTATTTTTTTTTTTTTTTTTTTTTTTTTTTTTAGAGTGCTGGGAAGGTTTCTTAAAGAAGAGTAATTCTAAGATCAGTTTTTTTTTTTTTTTTTTTTTTTTTTCTAAAGAGAGAGAGAGAATAGGAGGGAGAAAAAAGGAAGAGAAAGAGAGAGAGAGAATGGGGAGGAGGGAGAAGGAAAAGAAAGAGGGAGAGAGAATGGGAGTATTGCTTTCTTGCCCAGGCTAGAATGCAATTTAGTAATGGGTATTGAAAACCTCTTTTATACTGATAATTATACTTAATGATGTAATCAGGAAGGAGTAAGGGAAGAAGATAACAAACAAACAGCCAACCAATATTTAATTTAAACCTATGAAATGCTATGCGATTACTGAGGAGTGATTTACTTCCAATTATATAGTCACCTTTGGAATAGGTGTGAGGTGGTAATGTATGTTTTGTGTATTTGAAGTGGAGAGTACTATAAATATTTATTAAGTTTACTTGTTCCGGGTCTGAGTTCAAGTTCTGAATATCCTTGTTAATTTTCTATCTCGTTGATCTATAGAATCGTTAGCTCTTCTTGTTGCATTGATCCTTTTGCCATTATGTAATGTCATTCCTCGCCTCTTTTGATCTTTGTTGCTTTAAAGTCTACTTTATCAGAGGTGAGAATTGCATCTGCTGCTTTTTGTTTATTAGTTTATTTTTACTCTCTGTTCAATTGGTAAATCTTCCTCCTTCTCTCTGAGTCTTTGTGTATTGTTTCATGTAAGATGGGCCCGGATGCAGCATACCGATGGGTTTTGGCTTTTTATCCAATTAAAATATATGTAAGTTTAATACCAGCATTTGATGCTAGCTGGCTGTTTTGCCCATTAGTTGATGTGAATTTTTTATTGTGTTAAAGTTCTTTGCTTTTTGATATATTTTTGGAAAGGCTGATATTGGTTGTTCCTTTATATGTATAGTGCTTCTTTCAGAAGCTCTTGTAAAGCAGGCCTGGTGGTGGTGAACTCTCTAAGTACTTGTTTGTTCGCAAAAGATTTAATTTTTCCTTCGCACATAAAGCTTAGTTTGGCTGGATAGGAAATTCTGGGTTGAAAGTTCTTTTCTTTAAGGATGTTAAATATTGGTCCCCACTCTTTTCTGGCTTGTAGGGTTTCTGCTGAGAGATCTGCCGTAAGTCTGATAGGTTTCCCTTTATGGGTAACCTGAACTTTCTCTCTAGCTGCCCTTAGTATTTTCTCCTTCATTTCAACCCTAATAAATCTGGCAATTATGTGCCTTGGGGTTGGTCTTCTTGAAGAATATCTTTGTGGTGTTCTCTGTATTACCTGGAGTTGAATATTACCCTGCCTTGCCAGGTTGGGAAAATTTTCCTGAATGATATCCTGAAGAGTATTTTCCAACTTGGATTCATTCTCTTCATCACATTCAGGTACACCTATCAAACGTAAATTAGGTCTTTCCACATAGTCCCATATTTCCTGGAGACTTTGCTCATTCCTTTTCATCCTTTTTTCTGCATTTTTGTCTTCTCGTTTCATTTCACTGAGCTGGTCCTCGACTTCTGATATCCTTCCTTCCGCTTGATCAATTCGACTGTTTAAACTTGTGCATGCTTCGCGAAGTTCTCGTGTTGTGTTTTTCAGCTCCATCAATTCACTTATATTCTTCTCTAAATTGTCCATTCTCATTAACATTTCGTTAAACCTTTTTTCAAGGTTCTTAGTTTCTTTGCATTGGGTTAGAATAAGTTCTTTTAATTCACAGAAGTTTCTTATCACCCACGTTTGGAAACCTGCTTCTGTTATTGGAATACCGGTGTAATCTATTAAGCCTTGTTCCGTTACTGATGAGGAATTGCAATCCCCTGTAGAGGGAGAGGCATTCTGATTTTGAGTATTCTCTACCTTTTTACGCTGGTTTCTTCCCTTCATTATATATTTGTCCGTCTGTCGTCTTTATAATTACCGACTTTCTAACTGGGTCTCTGACGTCCAACTTGTTGATTCCCTGCGCCGAAATCTGAGCAATCCACTGAGCCGGCCAAAAGAGCGGTGTTAAGATTGATGGTGCTTTTCTGCCCGGGAATATCCGGACTCTGCACCAAGAACTGGCGTGCTAAGGCACCAGCAAAACCGCCACGCCGGCCACAAGAGTCGCCCTGGCGACCCGTGGAGCTCCTCCACTGGGAATCTCGTGGTCCGTGAGCAACTAATATTCATCTGAAAGTGTGGCGTCCTCTCGTTCTTTGCGCTTTCACTGGGAGGTACGTGCCCGAGCTGCTAATCATCAGCCATCTTGGATCTCTCTCTCGATAGCATTATTATTAAATGCCAGACAGCTTTCCTATCCCTTTACATATACCTGTCCTCACAACAATCCTAAAAGGTTAATACTACAGTTATATCGACTTAAGATGGGGAAGCTGAGACCAGAAAGGTTGAATTATGGTTGAGTTGAAATTCAAATCTTGACTATCTACCTTTCCAAAATCCTATGTTCTTAAGCACAACTCTATATTACCTCTTTATTTACAAACATAAGAGAACTGAGTTATGTCTAGTTTTTCTTCCACCCTCAAGAGTCAAAGAACATAAGTTAGACTTACTCAATTGGGATAGAAGCCAATTAAAGAGGCCACCAGGAGAAAAGTGTGTTGGTGGCCTGTAAAATTAGAAAACACGAAACATTCTGTTAGGAATGCCATATTTTATGGAATCCTATATTTTTTTTTATTTAAGAATGTTGACCATAGGCCTCCAATCTCTTCTAGCTTATAGGATTTCAGCTGAGAGTTCTGCTGTTAGCCCGATGACAGTTCTCTGTATAGGTGACCTGCTCTTTCTCTCTTGTTGCCTTTAACATTTCTTCTTTCTTTTTGACCTTGAAAATCTATGTGTCTTTAGGATGATCTTCTTGTATAAAATCTTGCAATGGTTCTCCCTATTTCCTGAATTTTACTGTTTGCCTCTCTAGCAAAGCTGAACAATATTCTGAAATTTGTTTTCTAAGTTGTTCGCATTCTCCCCAACCCTTTCAGGGATGTCAATGATTTGTAGACTTGTCCTCTTTACAAAATTCCACATAATACAGAGCTTCTGTTAATTTTTTTAAATGTTTTGTTTTGTTTTGTCTGACTGTCTTATTTCAAAGATATAGACTTTAAGTTCTGAGATTTTTTTTTTCCTCAGTTTGGTCTATTCTGCTGTTAATACTAGTGATTTATTGTGATATTCTTGAGTGTATTTTTCAGCTTCATCAGATCTTTTAGGTTATTTTTACATATGGGCTATTTCACTTTTCAGCTCCTGTATCATTTTATTGTGACTCCTACTGTCCTTGGATTGGGTATTGCCATTCTCCTGAATCTTGATGATCTGTGTTTCTATCCATATTCTGAATTCTATTTCTGTCATTTTAGCCAGCTCAGCCTTGTTGGAAAACTGATGTGTTTGTTTGGAGGACACTCTGGTCATTTGAATTACTGGAGTTCTTGCATTGGCTTTTTCTCATTTCTGCATGCAAGTGTTACTTTAACTGCAATGTAGACTGAGTACAGCCAATAGATTTCCTTTCTGAATGTTTTAACAGGGCAAAGACTTGTGCAGGGTCTTCATTTATAGCTGACTTCCTGTCTTTGGTTTCACAGATGGGTATATTAATGAGGTATTTTTGGTATTGAAACTTTAGGGTATGATCCAGTGAGTGGTGCTATGGTGTATTGGTCAGTTGGTAGGCTCTTGCTGGGTCACATGGCTCCCCTAAATATCCCCAGAGTTGCAGCTATGCTCCCTCTCAATGCCCTGAAAGTTTGAGTGCTGGCTGTAAACTGCAGCTTGGCACTCCTGGGCTGCCCACCACTGCTTTGGGGCAATCTCAGGGTTTATGTTTCTTCCTCAACTTGGAGGCAGCAGAGGAAGGAACCTTAGTAGTGACTGTGGCCTGGGGTCATTTGCTTGTTTCCTGGGGGTTCCACTCCAGAGAGAACATCCTGCATCTTTTAAAATATTTGCATTTTGTCTTTGTAAATAGATCTCATCTGAATTTATTTTGCAGTGATCAATAATTACACATGTAATCATTGAAGAAAAACTCAATGACCAACAACTTACATTGATGCTAAGTTGAGACGGCTATTTGAGTGGGGACTACTTCTTAAACTAGTTTAATTAAGGAGGACTTGTTTTAATAAGTTTTGTTTAATTTAATAATTAACTTAATAATGATAAATTATTAAATAAATTTAATAATTTTCTTTTGGGATGATAAATAATTAACTATTACCTGTATATGAATGTAAATTCATAGGGCTGAGTCTGGAACTTGTTCTCAAAAATACTATAGCTTTAGTTTGAAGCCTGGAAATCTATCTCCCTAATATAATTATTATAAACAGTTGTTAATTTATAGCCCAATGTTTATAAAATTATATGTAACAAAAAGAAATTTTATTGAAACAGTAGTGGTAGAAGAGCAGGACTATATATGATTTTAATCTCCTTACTCTCATTTCCACAGAGGCTACAGTGAGAAGGTATCAATAACTACAGGATTTAGTTAGGTAAATTTTATTTAGTTATGTTTTAATGATCAATCATTCCTCAAAAGCCCCATCATAATCATTATCTCATTTTTTATACGTGAAAAATACTAAGAGATATTTTATGTGGTAAGAAATAATTATTTACAGATACTTCTATTGCTCTTTAAAATAAATAAGTATACCACAGGAAAGTCTAAAATCTATAGCAGTCCAGAATTACGTGACATAAACAAAAAGTTTATTCTATTAATGTGTGAAATTAGAAATCTATTTTTCATTAAAGCCTTCTAAAGGTGGAAAAATTCAACTAGAGATCTCAATTTTGAAGAAAATTCATTACTATAGAATATTATCCGAAATGCACATAGTAATATTATTTTTATTCTTCATACTTTCCAGGTTTGAACATTGCCAGAAAAATTTTCCTTTTATTCAGCCACTATGTTTGTAATTCTTTTCATAATCTAGTTATTGATTCCATTCTTTGCTTTAGCATATCTTTCATTGCAATTTTAGCCATTAGCTGTCCCTATCATAACTAAAGTAATGGCTCCCTTCTAAAGTCATTAACTCAATTCTTTTCACTCGTTTAACTTTGAATATTAGTGTCATTTTAATCTTCCTACCTCAAAACTTAAATAAACTAGCATTTGCCTACAAAAATTTTGGAACTTTTTAAAGTTATTATTGTTTCATTTAAAATTCCCTGTCAGGAGTTATTCTTTTAAAGTGTAAAGTATAATTGATGTGTATTACTTACTAATATGTACAATCGTTATTTTATTTTTGTATATGTAGAGGGCCTTAAGATTTTATATTAAGGCATTTTTGCTTTGTTTACCTTATAGATAAATTTACATGCTGAATTATAATTTTTTAAATAATAAATTTCAATAAATTGGATTTTGAACTCACAACGCATGCATTTTAAGACTTGTGATGAATTTTATAAAACCACTTTCAAGAAAAGTTCTATCAAAAGGAAAATATTTATGAGAAAATATGTTTCCATAGTCTTCATCATTTTTACATGATTTGAGTATAAAAAGATATTGATTATTGTTTTATTTATTGTTTTTAAACATTTATGAAATTAATATTTTAATACATTTATGGGCCATCTATTTTAATTTGTTTTCATATTTATAGATTTCACCAATTTTTCTATACATAATTTTTCATTTTAATATATATAAGAAGATATTGCAGATATAAACTGATGCTACTATTGATGATTTTTAACCATTATCTTTTTTAATGTTACAGATAGACCTACCTATATAAGTGTTTTTCCTTGTTTGTTATTAGGTAGAAATCTTATTGCCCCACTCTCTCCCAAATTATTAGCCAATGTGCCATCATCACTTGTAGAGAAATCCATTCATTTCCCAGTCATCACTAACAACAGACTTAAAAAATATATGTATTAATCATCTGATTATGTTAACAAAAACTCTTTTATGACAGATGCATATTTTAAGTGTTTATACTTGAATCATCAAGAGTAATAATAGTGCACAGATTCCAAAGAGTTAATCAGTGCACACTACAATGCACTTTCACTTACATTGAAAAAAGTTCATATTTGTGGCAATAATGTGTAATATGATTTTTTTCCCATGTATGTGAAAGTGCATATGAGTTTGAAATTGTAAACAATTTTGAGTTACTGAGTTGTGAACAGCACAGTAACAATGTACAGATTTTTGCTTTTTTTCAAGAATTACTAAAGGTTTAACTTCACATTACTTTTTTCTCAAAATCTATGTGCGTCTGAAGAAGCTTTACAGCACAGTAAATACAGAACTACTGAGAAGTCAGAAAACATAAATAATGTTTTCAATATACCTATTATTTTAAGACATAAGGAGATTTGTAGAGCACATAATTTGTTTGCCAGAACTTAGAAAAATTTATATGATAATTTATTTTTACTTGAAGACTTAAATATAATTGCCTGATTTTTTTTTGCAAAATTTTTTTTTGTAAAATATCTATATCATTTTAAAATATTCATAATAACAGGAATTTATATCAGACTAATTATTTAATCATTCTAAGTAGTGTTTGAAAATTCACCAGTAGTAATATGTAATGACTTCTGCAAAAATTGCTTATTAATGATGCAAGTTATAGGATATTATTTGTATTGAGTATTTCAAAAATTTCCTACACTTCTAGGATAAGAGTGATTGCTTTTTAGCTATAGTTACATACAGGTACCAAAATTGGTTTTTAACACATTTAAGCAATAAACTTTAGTTATATAACCATGGTAACAAGTACCAGAAATGTTCTGTATTTTTTTTTGATTGATCTATATTAATTCACATCAGTGAGAATACTTCTGAAAGACACCTAAATTTAGTCACAGCCAGACTCATACTTTAATATCTAGACTGTCAGCATCAGACATACTCCAGTGAATATGCTGCTAAGACTAATGTCAACCAAATCATGCCTGTGTAACCAATGGCTGTAGTCAACCTGCTTCCTTTCTATGACCAACTCAGGCCAGGACAAACTCTTTTCACATTTCTACATAAGCAATTTGGTGATAAGGCTCTGCTAGACCAACAATGTTTTCTTTTACTTGTGTTGATATTAAATTCAACTTTGTCTTTTTTTTTTTTTTTAATTTAAGTTTGAGGCTCATCCCTGGACAATTCTGGAAATTCTAGTTTGGTTGTTTGGAAAGTTTTCATTTGGCAGCATTTTATGGAACACTCAGACCAGCAGGTGTGCTCAATGGGTCTCTAGAGCCCAAATTCCTTTTCTTCTTCAGATTTGCTGTCCAGTCTATCTCAATAAAATTCTTAGTATCTTGTAAATATCTTGTTATTGATTCTTGTTTTATTAGCCTAAAATTTGTAACCAAATAGAACTTTGTATTTTTATATCTAAATAATAAAATATGCATAATTTAAAGCTGGGCATTTGTATAAGGTAATCAGCACTTTTGGATTGGAAATATACATTTTATTTAAAAAACAGACCTAAATTTTGTGAAATTGTATTACAACTTCTGTTAGTATATGTCATTTATGTAAACTACTCCAGTCAAATTTCTCAGAATAAGGGTACCAGATCCTTTGAGTTTGTTGATTTGCAATTTGGCTTTTTTTTTTTTTTTTTTTTTGCCATTAATTGGCTTATTTTTCTGCTGCTTGCTTTTATTTGTTTAACCATATTTAAAAAATATTATTTTATGTGTTTATGTCTTTGTTTCCTTTATCTCAGATAATTTTGTTTCTGTTGAATGTCTAAGGGAGTGTTGTATGGAACATGGGCCTAATAAATCTCCAATTACTACCAATTGTTCCGAGAACTAATGATTGACTATTCATTTAACTGATGCAAAAAGCAATTCATCAACTTCTCACTGAGTCTCATACAAAACGATCATGAGTACACCTTGCTTTGTAAATTGGTGAGAGTAGGTTAATTTTCTTTAGTCCATATTTAGGCATAAATAACTCTTGGGACACTGATCATCATTCAGGTCCCTCCTAAATTGTCTTTAGTTAAGGAAACTGGGACATCCTGTTTAGGCACAAATATTAGATTGAATATAATGCCCTCTTTCCTGTTTGTCATTTGTTCTTTATATAAAAGATAATTGTGGGGATGCACTCAGAGTAGTGGGAAAAATATTAGAGAAAGTTATAGGATAAAATCTCAAATGCTTTTTGAAGGCCTAATGGTTTTTTCCTATAGTTCTTGGCTAAAGGCAGCCAGAGTCTCTTTGTAGGAGCCAGGGAGATTAGGGAGCAAATACAAAAGAATGTAAAGGAGTTTACCTAACTAACTTGTTTAGTTTACCTAACTAACTTGTTAGGTAAACTCCCTTACATTCTGGATCATTCTGGATGGCTTTTTTTTTTTCTTTTTTTTTTTGGAGAAGCAGTCTTGCTCTGTCACCAGGCTGGAGGTTGGAGTGCAGTGGCACAATCTCGGCTCACTGCAACCTCTGTCTTCTGAGTTCAGGCGATTCCCCTGCTCGGCCTCCTGAGTAGCTAGGACTACAGGTGCCCACCACCACACCAGGATAATTTTTTGAATTTTTTTTAGTAGAGATGGGGTTTCGCCATGGCCAGGGTGGTCTCAATCTCCTGACCTCATGATCTGCCTGCCTTGGTCTCCCAAAGTGCTGGGATTACAGATGTGAGCCACTGCACCCAGCCTTCAAATGGCTTTCTCGGGGGGAGGTCAACCAGTGATACTACCCACTAATGGTGTTTGCTTTGGGCATTGGAAACTATCCTTTAATCTTTAACCTCTAGTGGTGTTGACTCAGAATTTTTTTCATTTAATGTGTGCTGAATAAAGGCTGAGGAGGCCAACATGTGAGGGCCAGTGCTTGAAACTGCTTATAGCACTCTCCAGGGAGTCTGTAAGTGGTCACAGACACCCAGCCTGCTCATTCACTGGATTCTGTGTGTGACTGAATTTATTCATCTGTCATTGAGTTAGGGTCTGCAGGACAGACCCATGCAGCTGGTGACCTGACAGATAATGTCTTCTTTTGTTAAAAAAACTATGTCTATATAAGGTTGTGTGATAAAGATAAATACTGGGTATCAGGAAGAATAGATAATGGATTCTGGGCTTAATACCTAGGCGATGGGATGTTCTGTGCAGCAAACCACAATGACACATGTTTACCTATGTAACACAACTGCACATCCTGCACATGTACTCTGGGACTTAAAATGAAAAAATTTTAAAGATAAACATTGGTTTAAATTGGTAAAATTGAAAAAATTGATTTTGAAAAAAAAATTGGCATTTTGGGGACTTCGGACATATCAAAATTATAAAATAACTTATAAAAATAATGAAATGCACCAATAATTCAAAGTTCAATAGTTAATTACTTCAGTTGACTTTCTAAGGACACAAATTCTGAATATTGAATCTAATATCATTAACTTTGAAAACTCTATATGTCATTTCTGCTAAAATATTATGAAACCCACTCATGTCTACTAGGTGTCTCACTACTCCTCTACAGCATCCATTAGACTACTTCCAATTTTCCTTCTCTTTCTACTGACATTCTAAATGAATTGACCTTTCTTCAGATTTTTGTAGGAGAATATTAATCATAATTTTATGACTATCAGTGGTAGACAGGATAAAGAAAATGTGGTACATATACAGTGATATTTTAGACTTTGTGTCCCTACCAAAATATTATCTTAAATTGTAATCCCCATAATCCACACAATGTCCATGTGTCAAGGAAATGACCAGGTAGAAGAAATTGAATCATGGATGGTTCCCCCCTGCTGTTCTTGTGATAGTGAGTGAGTTCTTATGCCATCTGATGGTTTTATAAGGGGCTCTTCCCCCTTTGCTTAGCACTTCTCCTTCCTGCTGCCTTGTGAAGAAGGTACCTTGCTTCTCTCTTGCCTTCTGCCATGATTGTAAGTTTCCTGAAGTCTCCCCAGCCATGCTGAACTGTGAGTAAATTAAACCTCTTTCCTCTATAAATTACCCAGTCTTGGGCAGTTCTTTATAGCAGTATGAAAACAGATTAACACACCATTGGATACTATTCAGTCATAAAAAAGAATTAGATTGTGTCCTCTGAAGAAACGTGGATGAAGCTGGAGGCCATTATCCTTAGCAAACTAATGCAGGAACAGAAAACCAAATACCACATGTTCTCACTTATAAGTGGGAGCTAAATGATTAGAACGCATGGACATATAGAAGGGACCAACACACTGGGGTCTATCAGGGTGGAGGGTGGGAGAAGGGAGAGTATCAGGAAAAATAACTATTGAGTTCTGGGCTTCATAACGGGATGACAAAATAATCTGTACAACAAACCCCCACGACAAAATTTACCTATATAACAAACTTGCACATGCACCACTGAACTTAAAATAAAAGTTAAACTTGAAAAAATAATAATCACAGACATATTTTTATAAAATGTGTAGTGGTCATGCATGTAGTCCCAGCTTCTCAGGAGTCTGAGTAGGGGGGATCACTTGAGCTCAGGAGTTTGAGTCTAGCCTTGGCAACATATACAGACTCCATAGCTTAAAAAAAGACTTATACCAGAATCCTTATTACATATGTCATCTATTGTCTAACTACATATGTCTTGATAGATACACATTTATATAGTACATATTTATAGGTATTTTTATATAATATATGTATGGATATATCAGGGGAGTTTTGTTGTGGAAGTTGGATCATGTGATTTTAGAGGCCAGGAAGTCCCATGATAAGCTCTCTGCGAATTGGAGGATCAGAAAATCCTGTGGTGTAATTCATTCTGAGCCTGAATGCCTGAGCTGATGATCAAACTAACTCCCAGTACAAGACCAAAAAGAACTGAGTGGGTGGCTACTGGTATAAATCTAGAAGTCTGAGAGCCCAAGAACCAGGAGTTTCAACGTCTGAGTGCAGGAAAAGGTAAAATTTCTCAATTCAAGATGAGAGAGACCAAGAATTTGCCCTTTCATCACCTTTTTGTTCTATTTGGGTCCTGGACAGATTGGATGATGCTCGCCCACACTAGTAAGGGCAGGTCTTCTTTACTCAGTCTATGGATTCAAATGTTAATCTCTTCTCAAAACCCACCACAGACACAACCAGAAATATTTTTTTTTACCAATTATCTGGGCATGTCTTAGCTAAATGAGATTGACATATAAAATTGACTATTACATATCTGTATTTTTCCTTTACCAGATTCTCACAATATCCATACAAGTTCAGGAACATATATAAGACTGTTTCTTCCCAAGATTATAGTGATAATATTATTTTAACTGTCTGTAACCACTGATTACCACATTTTTATGGAAATAATTTGTTCTTTATGCTTTGAATGATATTTTTCCTTTTGTTTAAAGTTATGCATTTATGACATTTTATCAAGTTCTTCTTTTACCACTAATAACTTGCCTAAATGTAGGCTTTATGAGGCACCATTAAAATGCTAGCTCTATAATTCAGCTCTTACAAGCTATTGCTACTAAGGACAAATTAAAAGTTAATATAACTGGTATTACATTATTATTCCAAATAATTACACTACTTGCCAATAACCCGAT
Organism: Aotus nancymaae; assembly: GCF_030222135.1. NCBI lineage: Eukaryota > Metazoa > Chordata > Mammalia > Primates > Aotidae > Aotus > Aotus nancymaae. The sequence goes on from NW_026988425.1 coordinate 78,232,599, forward strand.
CAGGAAGGAAAATATCCTTACTCTAGAAAAGGAGAATACATTTGGGGGGAAGCAATATTGACTTATTATTTTGGCAATGCCTATTGAAGATTTTGGTTGCTTTTTATCATGGCAACACTTAGATATGTACAGATTCACTAAAATGGATTACATTTCTTATGCAGCATCTAAGTGTGTTCCTTCCCTCTCTCCCTCCCTCCCTTCCTTCTTTCCTTCCTTTCTTTTTTTCTCTCTCTCTCTCTTTCTTTCCTTCTTTCTTTGTCTTTTTGTCTTTTTCTTTCTTTCAACAGGTTCTAACTCTGTCACCCAGGCTGGGGTGCAATGGCACAATCTTGACTCACTACAGTCTCAGCCTCCCAGGCTCAAATGATGCTCCTGCCTCAGCCACATAAGTAGCTGGGACCACAGGCATGGATCACAAGCCTGGCTAATTTTTTGTGTTTTTTTGTTGTAGAGATGAGGTTTTACGACAATGTTTTATGACATTGCCCAGGCTGGTCTTGAACTTCTGAACTCAATAAATCTGTCTGCCTTGGCCTCACAAAATGCTGGGATTACAGGCATGAGTCACCACTCCAGGCTTCTTTTTTAAAAATGTATATATAATGTTATGTGGATCAAATTATTTTTTATCAAATTATAGCCATAACTAATTGTTACGCTGATATATAAATCTGACCCTTTTCTCCTCTCTCTCTCTCCTTCCTTCCTTCATTCCTTCCTTTGTTCCTTCCTTTCTTCTTTCTAATTTTTTTTTAGATAACGTCCCCCTCTGTTACTTAGACTGGAGTACAGTGGTGTGATGGTAGCTCACTGCAGACTCCAACTCCTGGCTCAAGAGCTTCTCCACCTCAGCTTTCAGAGTAGCTGGAGTACACCCAGAAGCCACCATGGCCGTCTGATGTTTTAATTTTTTTATGAAGTCTGGCTAATTGAAAGACCAGGCTTTTCGCAATCTCCTGGCCTCAAGCAATACTCCCCCCTTAGCCTACTAAAGTGCTGGGATTACAGACATGAGCCACTACACCAGGCTTCCTATTACAGGGAGTCTAATGAAATATAAAATTTATTGGAGTATAATAAATATCAAGTAGACAGATAAACCTAAGGACAGTGGTTCCATCTGAAGGACTCAACTTGAGCATCCTCAACAACATATTCTTCATTGTGGCTAATATCATACATAAAATGTTTTTTCCCTGGCAGCATATTGAGCTAGTTAAAATTGCTTATTTTTGGATAATGAAATAACTTTACATTTGTTTTGGCTAACCAGATAAATATTTACAATACTGCTAGCACTTTTTGATCAATTCAGGTTAACAATAAATGCCAGATGGAACAGTCTATGGTGAAAGAAAAAGCAATCTGATTATTTTAGACAGATGAGGGAGTAGTTGGGACTTTTTTCTGTTCAAGTTTACTTGATCAGGTTTTTGAAATATTAGGTGAAGTTTTCAGATTTTTGGCAGTCTCATGATACTTCAGTTAAACTTATTGACATAATTGTTTTTTAGATTGCTAAATGCTACTACTATGCAGCTACTGTCCTTGCAAATGATTCAAAATGACTCAAAGACAAAAACTGGATGAAATCATGTTGGTCTTCATGAGCAATGAAAATCTGTAAAACAACACTTTGTCTTCAAGAAGAATTGATGATTCAAGAGACCTACTATACATTATTGTGAACATAGTTAATAACAATACATTGTATATTTGAAAATTGCCAAAATAGTAGATGTTAAAGGCTCTCACCACATGCAAAAAAAATGGTAAGCATGTAAGAGAATGTATGTATTAAATAGCGTGATTTAACCATTCTGCAACATATTCACACATCAAAACACCATGTTGTACACAGTAAATACGTGATTTAACCATTCTGCAACATATTCACACATCAAAATACCATGTTGTATACCGTAAATATGTACAATTTTTATTAGTTAATTAAAACATTTTTTAAAGAAAAATGGGCAATAATAGTAAAACTGTGAATAAACCGTATTGCTCTCTCATGCAGATTTAGTTACAGGGAGACCAATGAGGGATTGAGAATATTAAAAAGTCCCAACATGTTTAGACAAAGAGTGATTGTTTTATAACCATCTTAAAAAGTAACCTTCAAACCTGGTTTTAAATACGTCTAATAAGTCTATTTATTTATATAATCAGAGTAACATTTAGACATGCTAGCTGGTTTTAACCTCTAATTAATAGACAACTCAATTTAGTAAGCATAATTCTAAGAGCAACCAAATGGTGACAGTCTTATACTTTGCAAGTCAACTATTCAGCGTTAGATTTACCCCTGTGAACACACTTTTAAGGCTGACGTTATGCTATTCTTGCCTCTGTAACCAATATATAATATGCTTCTAAGACTATCATAAACCTGACCCAGCCTCTGTGATCAATACAACCTATCACAGTGCTTCTCTAAATCCTAATGTAAGATCAGTCCTTTGCTTTACACAGTGAGACAATGTCTGTCCAAGATAGTGATCCTTTTTTAAAGTATTATACTCCAAATCACAGTTTTTAGTATTATAAATCAGTTAGAAGTACAGAGAATTACAGTATCATTTGATAATTCTCAAAGAGTAAAATTATTGTATTCCAAATCAGTGTGTGTTTACATATATTTATATTTAGTGATTCCATATTGACAATAACATTTTAATAATTTTATACTTAGTAAATTTATTCATTCAATAAACACTAGGTTATGTTGATTTTTCATATAAAATATCCAACATAGTGCTATGAAGAAGTCTTGCATGGACAATCCAGAACCTTTTCTAAATCGTTATTGCTAGTGAGAAAATTTAGGTCTAGCTTCCGTGATGTTTACATAGGATTGTATATTCATGGCTTATTAGATAGGATTGTATACTCATGGCTTTATTCAATGAAATTACAGCATTTGTAAAATTTGTGAAATTACAAGAATATAAGTCTGCCAATAATAAATTACTCTTTTCCAGTGATATAATAACTGGTTTAAGTGTTCTGAGGAAAAACATCAGCATGTGTTGAAATGCTTAGGAAAAGATCGTAAAACTTGATCTGATTCTAGAAATGTAGTTGAACTTCAGCTGATGAAGAAGAAAGAAAGTGTGAGTGTACAAGCCAGCTCAGCCTGGTAGGACCTGCCATGCTGCTAAGTCCTGTTCTAAAATTAAACCATGTGAAGTTCCCTTGTAGACAAACAGGATAGATCTCAGAAGAATCACAGCATCTGTGATGTTTCTGTGACTCATTTCATATATGTTCAAGGCCAGACCTTCTTTAAATATGAACCCCAACATAGGATCAGCTGTGTTAGGAATTATTTTCAAAGTGCTCTAGTTCCTCTGTTATATGCCACAGGGCCCTTCATCCACTAATCTTGCAAAAACATAGATTTTTGAAAGAGCCAAAAAGTTTAGCAGCAAAACAAGATATGAATCTTCCTGACCAGGAATGTGAGGTAATAGCTCGATCTTTTACCACATCATTATAGCATCAAACAATATATTCCACTTATTACCTAAATTCTATTTTTATGTTAATTTATCCCCCAATCAAGATTCTTCAAAGCAGATTTAATGTCACTTTCCTTTTTCTAATTCTGGACTTAATTTTTATCCGACTCATTTGTGATCTATTTTTAGCTCTTCAATTTTCACAACATAGTAGGCTATATAAGGAATATATGTCATGGCAAGACTGCCTGCCATTGCTTCTTTGTTTTCACTTGATTCCATATTTTTCTGTAAATAGTTTGCATGTTCTGTTAGATTTTGAACAGAAACTCTTTACAGAGTGCTGGAGTCCTGTGAGAGGGATATTTACTACTGAGTTTGTATCTAACACCCCTGGGCAAGCTAGATAACAATGACTGCTTCTGCTGTTTAAAATGCCAGTGAGTCCTTCACCTCTCGCCACCATTCAGTAGGAAGTATCTCCAGCATTGTTTCCATCCTTATCCTGAAGAACTGACCTATTTATATGTCCTTTGAAAAATATACTCAAGGTTCATACATTGCTATTAAAAACTAAACATAATAAATCATTCAACTATGCAATTTCCAAGCTACTGATTCTTCGCACAGTTTATTTGTGTTCAGGCCTCTCATAACTTAGAAGAAGAAAAGATAAAACTCTTCACTGCAAAAGTTGCAGAGGATAAATTACAACTTTGAAATAAAAATGAGTGTAATAATTTTTCCCGCATTGACTGCTATCATGAATTTCAATTGCAATATACCATATAAATAATAAGAAGGTAATACCTCATAGATTTTATTATTAAACTTCTGATACTATGTAAATCTTAAAGCTGTGTAGTGTTGATGTTCACAGTTTTTTAGAATTGGTTAAATAATACTTCAGATGCATTAGTAACTTAAAATCTCTTCTTATCTATATTCTGTTTTAATTATCATAGTATCTGTGTGTGTGTTGATAATTTAATTTTTTAAAAGAATGAATACATTTGCTGAATTTCAGTAATCACATATCTTGCAAATGATTATACTGAGAATAATCCAGATGCTATTTTAGTCCCAGTGCTTGGCCACATAGGTCTTTTTAAGAAACACAATAAGTGGTAAGAAAATAATTAATAATAAGAGTTCTAGAGTATAGCTTTAAGAGATCATGAATTTTAAAGAAAATATTTTCAGGAGGCAAGAAAGGAACAGATAGGAGTTAAGAAACAAAGAAAAATTTTCATGAAACAATTTGACATGAGGAAAATACCATAAATGATAATTTAAAAATATAAAATAAGAAAAAAGTAGTTAGAAAAAGATCTAGATACCTGAAGAAAGTTAGCTTCTTTTTCTCTCTCTAATTAGATGTTCTGAAATAAAGCCTCAGTTTGGGATAACAATAAAAAGCTATTCAATCTTCTGAAATATATTTACTGATAAAGGTATAATAACTTATCATAACAGAAAAGTTAAAATTTTGAGAGACCATGAAAGGTTTCCTAAATAAATAGAAATACAGAAAATGTCACTAAGAACAAAGATCATATATAGCAATAAAGAAAAGAAACACCATAACATCTGTCTAAAATTACCTAAAGACTACAAGAAAAGTTAAGACAACAATGGAAATCACTATAGCATGTAGTGTTTAGAAAGAGTAGAGACTCTCAAGCTGCAGGTTAGATTGATTTTTGAAAGGATGTTTTAGTAAGTCTGAATTTTAAGGAAAATATTTTCTTTCTAGTTCTATGGTAGGCCAGCATACCAAGCATTGAATTGCAAGTAATAACATAATTGTAGGATGATTTCAACAAAAAGGAAAACGGATTTTTGCCATTGGCCAATATTCACCCTTGTACCTTTTTGTTTTTTGTTTTTTGCTTATTTTATTTTCCTTCAGACATTCAGTACACTCAGGTTCTAAATTTGTTTATAGTACTGAGTGTAAACTTATCAGTTTCTCCCATATAACATTTATTTAAACTTTAAAGGAGGGAAATTATTAACTAGAGAGTATGGTACTCTAAAACTGGAAATTTGGTGTCATAGTATTGGTAATATTTCTCAGATTAAAGAATAATGAATCATTATATGACTGTGTATCTTCCTAGTAATTCAACTCCTGAATCCCAAACTCCTTAATGTTCTCATGATATTATGGTACAAGTACAACAATCTTAGATTTGATTTTTAATGTTATTTCAGTCACCATGCAAAAATAAACTTGCTAATCTTACGGCTGGGGTTAATGTTAGAGCTGAATCTGCAATCTCAGAGTCAACGTCTTCAAACTTTGAATAAATGTGCCTCAACATTGAGTGCTATAATGCTCTATTGTTTTCTTGAAGGAAGGAAAGAAAGGAAGACTCTGACTTCAGTACTACACAGCCAGCGTCCTCTGTAAGAGTGAGTGCCTTCATGGGGACTTGCTCAATGTGATACCGGTATTCTGCTGCCAGGCTTAGCTCAACTGAGGCTAAGACAAGATCAATAGGAAGTTTAATATTGCTGCACGGGGAAGTTTTTATTTTATAGCTCCAGGAGAATTTGCCAAGGAAACATTCATCAAGAATTAATTTAGAACATCACATGTACCTCCCCCACAGTACAATATACACGTACTATGTACCTTTAAAAATTAAAAAAGAAAACGATCACAATAGGCAAAAATTTGCTGAAGCAGAGTTTAAATTCCAGCTTTTCCCAGGTAGTTCCCCATTATTCTACCTAAAGCCCTAGGCACGATGATATCCTGGGTCATGAGGACCTCAGGAAGGAGAAGGATTACACTACACCAACTCAGGGATCCTGGTCACCTGCAGGTTTTACGCAGGTTTGCGGATGTGAATGCTGGATATCCCCAAACACAGTGGGAAATCGGACTGTGTTCTCTCCCTTTACAAATCATTTTGATTTCTCTCCTTTTAGTTAACCACTATTATTTAATTGATGCTATGTTTGTTCTTATTGTCTAAAATAATGTTTTTTAAATAGGAATGGGTTTAATATAATTTCTATGAATCCATTAATTCTACTTCAAGTCTGTTTCTTCTAGAAAGTATAAGTATTTATATTAAAACTAAAAGTTGACTATATGTAAGCCATAATTAAAGTTTCACATGACTGGTTAAGATGTTTGAAACAACAAAAGACCATAAGCAATGAATTTTGTTTTAAAAAATGATTGGTTTTAGCGCTTATTTATTGGAGAGACTCTCAGCATTTATGTCTTAAGGGCTTAGGTTGTTTGGAGACTTTGAAAGAAGCATGGGTGACTCATCTTTACCTTTGAATTTCATTTTTTGGCTTTATAGTTATCGATTAAATAACTATGAACAGAAAATTAAACTTTTAAATTGTGTGTATATACATATGCACATAAAATAACACATAGCTATTTTAATTTAATGCCTATACGATTCTATGTATATACAAGCTTCTAAAGTAAAAAAACACAAACTGATTAACATGAGCCTTTTTTTGCTACATCATTATAATATTTAAATGTATATGTATATATCACTTGGTTGTTATATTTTTTGCTACAGTACATTCATAGAAAATACAATCAGCAATTTTAAATAGAGCAATTCAGTGGCATTTTGTACATTCATTATTTTATGTAACCAATACCTCTGCCTAGTTCCAAAATATTTTCATCTCTACAAAAGAAACCCCTATATCCATTAGACAGTTATTACCCATTTCCTTCTTCCCCTAGTCCCTGGTAACCACCCATCTGTTTTCTGTTTCTCCAGATTTACCAATATTGGATATTTTATAAAAATTAAATCATGTAAGATTAGACTTTTTGTGTCTCACATCATTCACTTAGCATCATGATTTCAAGATTCATCTGTGTTGTAATGTGTATCAGTACTTCGTTCCTTTTATGTTTGTATGTGCATAAAGCCATTTGTTTATTCATATGTTGATGAACATTTGGGTTGTTTCCACTTTTTGGCATTGTGAATAATGCTGCTGTAGATGTTGGTATACAATTATCTATTTGAGTCTCTGTTCTTAACATTTATATATATATATCTAGGAGTGGAATTGCTGTGTTATATGGTAATTCTGTGTGTGACATTTTGAGAATTCTGTGTGCCACATTTTTACATACTTAGCAATGTTTGATGGTTTCAGTTTCTCCATATCCTTGCCAACACTTGTTATTTCCTTTTTTAGAAAAATAGCTGCTATTCTATTGAGAGTGAAATGATATCTTACTGTGGTTATAATTGGAATTTTCCTAATGACTAAGTACATTGAGCATCATTTCATGTACTTGTTGGAAATCTGTATATCTTCTCCAGAGATATATTTATTCAAGTCTTTGCCCATTTTTAAATTGTGCTGTTTGTCTTTTCATTGTTGAATTGCAAGAATTCGGGAGACAACAGATGCTGAGGAGAATGCAGAGAAATAGGAATGCTTTTACACTGTTGGTGGGAGTATGAATTAATTCAATCATTGTGGAAGACAGTGTGGCAATTCCTTAAGGATCTAGAAATACAAATACCATTTGACCCAACAATCTCATTACTGGGTATACACCCAAAGGAGTATAAATCATTCTGTTATAAAGACACATGCACATGTATGTTTATTGCAGCACTGTTCACAATAGTAAAGACTTGGAACCAACCCAATGTCCATCAATGATAGACTGGATAAAGAAAACGTGACACATATATACCATGGAATACGATGTTGCCATAAAAAAGGATGCATTCATGTTCTTTGCAGGGACATGGATGAAACTGGAAACCATCATTCTCAGCAAACTGATACAAGAACAAAAAAACAAACACCACATGTTCTCACTCATAAGTGGGTGTTGAACAATGAGAACACAGGGAAACAGGGAGGAGAACATCACACACAGGGGTCTTGGGGGGTGGGGAGCTAGAGGAGGAATAGCAGGGAGTGGGGGGATTGGGGAGGGATAGCGTTAGGAGAAATACCTAATGTAGATGATGGGGCAAAGGATGCAGTAAATCACCACCATGGCACATGCATACCTATGTAACAAACTTGCACAATCTGCACATGTACCACAGAACTTAAAGTACAATAAATAAATTTAAAACAAAACAAAACAAAAAACTGAAATATTAAATATTTAATAAATAAAACCTAACTTCAAAAAAGGATTCTTTATATATTCTATATACTAGGCAGATGTTATTATTTTTATAAATATTATTTAATTCTTTTAACTGGCAACTTCAATTGCAAACCTGTGGTTTTCACTTAAGTAATTTTAATATGATATATTGTTAATTTCTTTATTGTATCTTTCATTAATATAAGAGTACTTGTTTGAGACAGAATTGAGTTAATTTGTATGAGAAATAAATTCTATAAGCTTTTGCTAACTCTGGAAAGGTTATGGTTTGATATTTCCTGCTTAAAGAGGCAAACAAATTAGATACTATTTATGGAATTATGTTTTCAATTATCTATTTCTGTTTTCTTACTCATATTTTTCATCAGCAAAATTATAATATCCACTTCTAGCAAAGTAATGATGGCTGAATGAATAGATGAATGACTGGAAGGATGAAATACTAATAAAAATCCGCCAAATATATTATGCATGTCTTTGAGAAGTTCTACAAATAACTTTCTTATTCTATTGGACTTACAAATTTTTTGCCAAAGTTGTTACCTGTCGACATTTAAAAATAACCTACCTAATGTTATGACTATGACATTATATGTATATAAAGATACATTTTAAATGGCAAACCATCCTTTCATCCTAATAATAATGCCCACTTGATTGTGGTGAATTAACTTTTTGATGCGCTGCTGCATTCTGTTTGCTAGTATTTTGTTGAGGAGTTTTGAGTCTAGGTTTATAAGAGATATTGGCGTGTAGTTTTGTTGTTGTTGTAGTTATTGTGTCTTTGCCAGATTTTGGTCTCCGGATGATACTGGTTTCACAGAATGAGTTAGGAAGGAATCTTTCCTCTATTTCTTGAAATATTTTTAGTAGGATTGGCACCAGCTTTCCTTTGTACACCTGGTGGAATTTAGCTGTGATTCTATCTGGTTCAGGACTTTTTTGGTTGATAGATTTTTAATTAATGACTCAAGGTTATTACTCATTATTGGTCTGTTCAGGATTTCTTTTTCTTCCTGGTTCAATCATGGGAGCTTGTATATTACCTGGCATTTATCCATTTTCTATAGATGTTCTAGTTTGTGTGCATGGGATATTCATGGTAGTCTTAAAGATCTTTTGTGTTCCTGTGAGATGAATTCTGTGTTACCTTTGTCATTTCTGATTGTTCTTATTTGGATATTCCTTTTTTCTTTCAATTTAGCTAGTGGCCAATTGATCTTGTTTATCTTTTTAAATAACCAATTTTTCATTTTGTCGAGCTTTTATATGTTTTTTTGGGGTCTCAATTTTATTTAGCTCTGCTTTGATTTTAGTTGTTTATTTTCTTCTAACTTTAGGTTTAGTTTGTTCCTGTTTTTTGAATTTATTTAGATATGAAGTTAGATTGTTCATTTGAGATTTTTCTTCTTGATGTAGCTGTTTAGCACTGTAAACATTCCTCTTAATATTGCTTTTGCCAAATCAGACCTCTTGTATGTTGTGTCTCTATTTTCATTTGTTTCAAAACTTTTAATTTCTGCCTTAATTTCACTGTTTACCGAGAAGTCATTCAAGAGCAGGTATTTCTGTGATTTTGAGAGTTCCTCTTGGTATTGATTTCCATTTTTATTGCATGTGGTCCGTGAAGATGGATGGTATAATTTCAATTTTTTGAATATGAGACTTGCTTTATGACTGAGCATGTGGTCAGTCTTAGAGTATGTTCCATTTACAGATGAGAAGAATGTATATTTGGTAACTGATAAGTTGAGTAAGCTGTAGATGTCTATTAGGTACAGCTATTCAAGTGTTAAATTTAAGTCCATAATTTCTTTGTTAACTTTCGGCCTCGAAGATCTGTCTAATGCTATCAGCAGGGTGTTGAAATACCACACTATTATTAGTGTGTTGCTGTCAAATTCTTTTCATGAGTCTAGAAATAATTGTTTTATAAATCTGGGTGTTCCAATGTTGGGTCCATATATGTTTAGAATAATTAAGATTTCTTATTGAATTGAAACCTTTATGTAATGCTCTTCCTTGTTCTTTTATACTGCTGTTGGTTTAAAGTCTGTTTTATTTGATACATGAATAGTGACTCTTGTTCATCTTTGTTTTCCTTTTGCATGGTAGATCTTTAGTCCTTTATTTTGAACTTATGGCTATTATTACATGTGAGATGAGTTTCTTGAAGCTGCTTGTCTTTTTTCCCATAGAAAATCAAATTTGTGCTTCTTTTAAAATTGTAAAATAGATGCAAATATAATACGCTTGACTAGAAAGTCTTTCTGTGTTTTAGAATTCCCCAAATTATATACTTTCTTAGAGTATGACCTATACAGAGATTTAGATTTATTTCACCAGGAATATCAATGAAAATGCATAAAGAGGAGTTAGGATTAAGTAATTCTTTACAAGAAGTATGTGTTGTAGAAAATTATCTTTTGAGTAAACTTCTGAAATACATCTGGAAATATTAACATTAGAGCAAGTGAATCACTAATTAAGAGTTAATTTTGCATATAAAGATTTTACTAAAAAGCTCATAAATAAATTATCTTTCACTGTATATTAAACTGTATTATGTCATGAAAGTATTTGACATTATTTTGTTGAGAAATAGTAGAGCAAAATTTGGGTTTATATATTTTATTTAAAAAACTCAATCAAGCAACTTACTATTACAAAACAAGTTGTATAACTTGTTGTTGAAGCACCACAAAAGTTAAAAACCAAAGGAAAGAAAATATCCATGGTATACCAAAATCAAAAAAAGATTCTCACACATGCAGAAAGAAAAGAAGATTGTGATTAGGTTCAGATTCAGATATGTTTGTCACAGTGAAGGTTTAGTGAAGTTGATCAATCAAGAGACTGATATTAGATAAAGTAAGCTTTGGAAAAAGAAAGGATTCATGAGGGTTGAAGAAGAGGTGATCAATGCTAGGTAAATATTAAACCTAGGGCTTCATCCAATAGTTATATTGTCATCCATTTCTTAGTAAGTAAAGTTATTTGAAAATTATAATGTTCCTGGTACTGTTTATACTTATATTTTTAGATATATTGGAAATTCAAAGAAGTTTCCAAGAAATTTTCTTGATATACTAGCTCTCTGCATGTGTGCTAAATATATGGCTTTTATGTTTCACTGTTAAACACAGAGGCAACAGGCAATGTCCTGCAATGTGCCTTTTCTTTGAGCACAATCTTTAGTTGCACACTGTTCTTGAGTTTTTGCTTCACCAGGTATAGTCTTTTGATAAGTATGCTCCTTCTTTGTGGAAATTCACACTGCTGATCTTGCAGTCCTCTGCTGTGGAAGGGCTGCCACTGGCAACTGCAGATTAATACCAACTCAAATCTCGTTGTTTTTGATTAAGGTCTTGAGGTTAGAAAAATGTAATTTGTACCCTACAAGGTAGAATAGAAAGAACATGACAGCAATTAATTCTTTTCTTGCTGATGAGAATGATAAAATACCCCCTGTTGCCTGCAATATCTTTGTTAGTACTGAAAAAGACAAATTGTTTCTTCATGTTTATTTATAGATAGTTTTCATAATCTTTAAGTGTTTAATGTAAAACTTTATTAAAACTTACAAAAATCAGGAAAATGTTAATATTATTGCAAGTGTTATTTGTGAAAACTGAAATGATGATGTGTAATGAAACATAATTTTAATGAAACATAAACCTCCTATACATGTATAGAGAAAATGGCAAATATATTTTTGCTGATCCATTTTGTATTACAAATTTGGTAAGTTCAGGAATTCCAGTGAAGAGCAAATCAATTTGGTACAGTAAAGCTATTAGCATGCTTAATTTAGACTTAAACATTTTACCTAAATTTCTAAACTTAGTGTGTTTTATTGTTTTAGCTTCACTTGCCTATATTACTCTCAGATCTCACCAGTTTGGTTTGAATGTAACTTATCTAAATTTTATTAATTACTAAATGTTTTGTATGGTCTCTGGCAAATTAGAGGAATTACGGATACTAAAATAATGACATATTCTACATTTCTCTAATCTACCTATATGTTCCCATCAAACTCAACATTCAACAATATATGCAATTCAGAAAAATTGTACAATTATTGAACAAAGGAAGGACAATTAAGGAAGAAGTGCCACAGTTAACATCCCCCAATAATTCCACTCTTGGTAAGATATAAATATTTTGGGGACATGACGAGGCATTCTCTTTTGATATATTTGCTTGATAACAAAATCTCTGTGAGTACATTCATTACTCATCAATTTCTTGTGGTTGTTAACCATCATAGTTTTTGTACCAGAAGAAGCCAAAGAGATCATTTTGAATGTCAGAGAGCTTCACTAATCACAACGGTCCAAACACATGACAGTAGCTCTGTCTTACAGCTTTTGAATTACATGATTTACATTTTTCTATCTCCTCAATGATTATTGCATCATATGTGGAGTATAATCATCAGTAACTTATTAATATCTAAGACCTGCTCAGAGAAATTGAAGATTATTACGAGTTAAACAGATTTAACCTGTTTTGGAGCAAACTGTGATTTAAAACATAAAAGAACATCTCAAAACTGAGTGATGATCCAATCTTAACTAATCCTAGGAACTGAAATATTCCTATAGTCTACTATTCTTTATAACCTTAAAAGTATTTCTTCTCTTTCACTATACTATTTTTAATTCATAAACTCATTGTTATGTACTTAATTGTGTCCCTGTAAAATGTACATGTTGAAGCTCTAATCCCCAATGTCTTTGGAGACGGAACGTTTGGGAGGTAAGTAGGGATAGATGGCACAATGGAGTGGGCCCTCCTGATGGAATTAATGGCTTTATAATAAAAGGAAGAGAAAGATCTCTCTCTCTCTCTTTCTCTCTCTCTCTATCTCTCTCTGTCTGTCTCTCTCTGCCACGTAAGGACACAACAAAGAGGCAGTAATCTATAAGCCGGGAAGAGACCCTCATGAGGAATCAAATTGACAAGCACTTTGATCTTCGACTTCAAGTCTCTAGAACTGTGAGAAGTATCTGTTGTTTCAGCCACCTAGTTTATAGCATTTTGTTGTAGTATCCTTAGAAGACCAATACATTAATAAACATTATTCCTCTTCCTTATATTCTGAAAGAGATAACCATAAACAAAACTCATAGTAAATATTGCCAAACGTGGCTTGGAGTATCACTGTGAAATAGGAGACTTAAATAGGAAAGATAGGAAAATAGATATTTAAATATGGACATAATCCTTCTTGATAATTTCTGAATTCAGAAGAGTTAAGTTCATTAATGCTAAAAAAAAAAAACCTGTTCCTTCCCTTCCCTTTATAACTTTGAAGATTATGAATTTATCTTTAATGTGGATTAAGGCAGAATAATGAAAAATTACCAGTGACTGGTTTTATCAAAAATAATAAAGAAAATGTGTTACATATACATAATCAAATAGTATTCAGCCATAAAAAATAATGAAATTCTGTAATTTGCAACAACATAGATGGAACTGGAGGACATTATGTTAAGTGAAATAAATCAGGCAGCAAAAGACAAAATTTACATGTTTGTAATGATATGTGATAAACATTTTTAAATTGAACTCATGGAGATGAGACTAGAATGATGGCTACCAAAGGCTGAGAAGGGTATTGGGGAAGGAGGGGTATAGGTAGTGGGTACAAAAATACAATTAGAGTGAATAAAATCTAGTATTCAATAGAACAACAGAATGACTATATTTAGTAATAATTTATTGTATGTTTTAAAGTAACTAGAAGAGTGAAATTGAAATGCTCCTAACACAAAGAAATGATAAATACCTGAGGTGATGGATACCCTAATTACCTGGATTTGATCACTACACATTGTACGCCTGTATCGAAACAATACATTTATCCCATTAATACATACAATTATTAGGTACCCAAACAAATTAAAAATAAAATAAATCAAAATAAAGAATGTAGTATTATCTATATACCATACAGAATTCAAGACTATTAAAACAGGCTTAAACATGAGTGGCAAATTTATAATAATAATGTTTAGTTGGTGACTACAAGCACTACCTTTGATCTTTCTGAAAATTTCATTCACATCTCTGCTTTATGCTTTTCTGAGAGTGCCCTGGATTTGATCTTAAATTAGGAACCTTTCTTTTTTAAGTTTAGAATCTTTTGCCCACTTAAGAGCCTGGGAATCTTCAAAAACAAGTCATGCCTCCTTTGTTTTAACAGTACTTGCTTTGTGTTATCTCTCGCCTGTCACCTTTATTCTAATTGGCAAGTAGGAACCAAGGCAGCATTTAAACAATCTTGTTGAAAATCTTCTTAGCTAGATTATCCAATTCAATAGGGGAATTTCTCACACTGTATATTACTTTAGCTAGTAGTATTGATAAAATAAAAAAGAAATAGATCATTCTACAATCATAGTAACAGATCTGAATTCCTCTATACTTAACATACAGGGAAATATTAGGATGTGAATGTGTCATTCATTGAGTTTCTGATAGCATATTTCAAGAACAGAACATTTTCATAATCCTAAAGTATTTTCTTATGCCCTCCCTCCCCAGGCAATGTCCCCTACCTTTACCATCCCAGATGACAGATATGATTTTTATGATCACAAGCTAGTATTTTTTAACCCAGTATTTTATACAAATAAAATAATAATGTATGTACTTTCGTGTCTTACTGTGTTTCAACGAGCATGATATTTTTGAGGGTTGCCTTTATTATTAGATACATTACAATTTTTAAAATTTGTATTGCTGAGTAGGATCAGATTGTATGATTATACAATAGCTTGTTAATTCTTTTTCTGTTAATGGACATCTAATCTTTTTTTGCTTTTTAAATACAATGAATAAAACTTCAATATTCTTTTTGTTGAAATATATTTTTATTTCTCTTGAATACCTACCTAATAGAATTGTGGAGTCACAGACTTTATACATGATTAACTTAAAAAAAATTGCCAAGAAGTTTTCTAAATGTTTGTATCATTTTAGATACAAACTAGCTAGTAGAAATCACTGTAGAGTTCTACTAGCCATGTGTAAGAAGTTCTGTCTGCTTCTTTTGATTTCTGACACTTGGTATTAGCCATTCTGATGCTTATGTATTTGTATTTCACTATGGCTTAATTTTGCATCTCCTTGATGACTAATGATGTTTTCTCTTGTAAAGTTTTAATACTTTTACCTATTAATTTATGTTTGCCTTTTTCATGAGTTGCAAGAATTTTTTATAAATTTTAGAAAAAAGTTATTTGATATATGCAAGTGTTTTCCTCATCTATGAATTACATATTATTTTCTTGATGTTTTCTAAAGAACAAAATTTTTAAATTTTAAATAACTTTTATTATTTAGATATACTTTCTACAATCTAAGAAAACTTTGACTGAACCAATATTGCAAGATATTATATCTTTCCAATAGTATTTTTGTTTGTTTTATTTTGTGTTATTTTTTACCTTATGCCCATCAATCTCATTTAATTGTTTTATTGACCATAACACTTGTATATATTTATGAGGTACATATAATATTTTGATACATGCATACAACGTACAATGATCAAATCAGAGTAACTGAGATATCTGTCACCTCGAGTACTTATCATTTCTTCTTTTGAAAATATTCCAAATATTATTTTCTAACAATAAATTCTTCTTGTTGATTTTTATATAGTGTGAAGTTGGGCTAATTATTTTTTCTACATGTATATTCAATACATATCATTTGTTGAAATATAATTCTTTATTCATTGAATTATCTGGTGTACTTGTCAAACAACATAGCATGTACATGTGGATCTATTACTGGGCTCTACATTCAGTTCCATTTATTTATTTTTATATTCTTTTACTAATATAACATTGTCTGGATTACTGTAGCTTTAGAGAAATCTTAAAATCTGGTAAATTAAGTCTACAAATTTGTTTCCTCAATTAAGGTAAGTTGAGCTGTTATTAGTTCCTTGCATTTAAAAGTAAATATTTAAATTATCTTGTAAACTTTTTCTATGTGAAGACTGCTGGAATTTTGATTAGAATTGTGTTGTGCACATAGACCTATTTGGGGAAGAAATTATATCTTATCAATATTGAGTCTTTCATCATGCAAATTTTCTCAATGTTTTGTTTACAAAGAATAATTATGCATACATTTTACTACATTGGTCCTAAATGTTTGATGATTTTGGTTCTACATAAATTATTTAAAAAATTTTTAAAACATTTATAAATAATAATTTTTACTTATACAACTGCACTATTTATAACCACAAATAGAATGCAAGCAATATTCCATCAACATTTGATTGAATAAATTGTGATGTATTTACATTATTGAATACTATATAGCAATTTGTCAAGGATCTAGAAACAGAAATACCATCTGACCTAGCAATCCCATTACTGGGTATATACTCAAAGGATTATAAATTATTCTATTATAAAGAAACATGCACACGTATGTTTATTTTGGCACTGTTCACAATAGCAAAGACTTGGAACCAACCCAATGATCATCAGTGATAGATTGGATAAAGAAAATGTGGAACATATACACCATGGAATACTATGCAGCCATAAAAAAGATGAGTTCATGTCTTTGCAGGGACATGGATGAAACTGGAAATCATCATTCTCAGCAAACTGACACAAGAACAGAAAACCAAATACCATATGTTCTCACTCATAAGTGTGTGTTGAACAATGAGAACACACGGACACAGGGAGGGGAACATCACACACCAGGGCCTGGTAGGTGGAGGTTAGTGGAGGAATAGCAGGAGGTGGGAGGATTGGGGAGGGATAGCATTAGGAGAAATACCTAATGTAGACGATGGGGTGATGGATGCAGCAAACCACCACCATGGCACATGCATACCTATGTAAGAAACCTGCACGATCTGCACATATACCCCAGAACTTAAAGTATAATAAATAAATTTAAAAAATAAATAAATAAATAAATAAAATAAAGCAAAGTGAAATTCTGAGTTGTGACTATGTAATTATACTAGCTAACCTGGGTGCAAGGTTTAGGAAATGGAAAAATAAAAGCGGGTTCTGGCACTCAGGGTTCTCTTTATTGATTTCAAGGTTGATTATAAAATTGTGTGTAACTGATAAAAGTTTGTTGAGCTCTTTGTATAGTCATAATATGTCTACTCTTTTATATGTGTATTACACTTTAAAAATTTGTAAAAGTTTTTCGACTTATATATAGCAATTCTTCCTCTTCATGTTTTCATATCTATTTGTATACAAATACACAAATATCTTAAAAAATATTTTTCTCTATTTATTTTCCCCCCTCTTTGATAATAGAGTTGTCTGTATTTGTTATCTTTACCATTATTATGTCTTTAACCTAGAGAAGTTTGTCTTATATCCATGCCATATCAATAAAACTATACCTGTCAAAGTTTTTCAAAATTTTCTGTTAAATCCATGGTGTCTTTCACTTCTCCATTATCAGTTTAATTAACCTAATAATACTTCCTTTTTTTGGAAATGCTCTCCTGTATTGGCTTCTGTGACAACACTGGAAGCACCTGCTCAGTTAATTTTGCTGGATTCTAACCTTAATCCGACTTTAAAATAAAACAGTACTCCCAGGTCCTCTTCTTCTCTCTATCTCTGGTCTTTTCCTAGATGATTTCATATAGCTTTAACTATTATCCATTTGCAAATGAACCTCTTAATATATATTTCCAGCTCAGTCTTCTGTCTTGAATTTTGTGCTCATATTAGTATGTCATACTTATTTCCAATTTGTTTATGCTGTATGTATATATTAATAGATGCTGACACAGATTGACATATTTATACATATACACACAAACTGGGCTCATATACTAAAATCTATTACATTTATGATGTTTTCTGTCTTATTAAATCATATAACATCCATCATCTATTGACTTAGGCAATAATGCATCAAATGTAATTATTTTTTCCTTAATACTTGCAGTCAACAACGGCATAGGTGATGATACAAAATAAATTGAGTTAATACATTCTGCTCTATTCTTTAGATAATCAATTAGCACTCTGTCAGTGGCAACATTTATTATGTTGATCCAATGTGACTTATTTCAAATTGATGCTAATATCACTCATGAATATTAGCATATTTATTTTAGCCTTTAACCTGTATTGTTCAATAGATGATGAGTGAATGACAAATAAAGGTTCAGAAGAGCAGAAAAACAATCATATTACTTTGTTCTCTTCCTTTGAAAAGAAAGGTCCAGATTCATCATCACTGTCTTTCATGCTACAAAATTTTCCTATATGATGCCCTTTTTCTTTGTTTTGTATAACCTTGAACTAAAGTAAAGATTCACTTGAACACATATACACCACATAATCCAATTATTTCTATTCTATGCTCAACACTAAAACTTAATGAGAAGTTTTAAGTCTTTTGCAGTACCTTCAAAGAGCACAGTAGCTTAACTTAATGCATCAAGTCTTGAATATGCAGCCATAAAGAGGTATGACTGTGCATGTGTATAAATACATATACAAAAACACATATACGATCACAAAAGGATAGACCCCAATTGTTCAGAATTATGTCTGATATGCATTAGTTACTATTTTTTATAGAATAATTTGTTTTTCTTTGGATATATATCCAGTAATGGGACTGCTGGGTCAATGGTAGCTTTATGTTTAGTTCTCCGAGAAGTCTCCTCGGGAGAAATCTTAAAGTGGGTTCATGTCTTTTCATAATATTCCTTTACTATAGCTTCAGTGGGGTTTTGGAAAGTAGATTAATTAGATTCATAGGTTTAATTTACCAAGAAGCACCACTGCATGCCTATTCAGCTAATAGATCTTTTTTGCCACTTGGGTCACTGAGAGGAAAGCCAAACTGTACTAAAGATAGTGGTTTATAAGTGTTCCAATTCAATAGAACCAAAGACAATATTTAGAGCATCTAGTTACTTTTGTAAAAATTTAATTTAATTTTAACTAGAATTGCACTGACTCTCCAGAGGAAATTTTATTGAATTGCCTTTGATAAAGAAATAGATTCCTATTTTGAAAAGTGATAAGCTACATGACATTAACAATAAATGGAATATTAAATAAATTAAAGAGGTGTGGGTTTTTACTTATCCACACATTTTCAAGTATCTCCTCTCTTATAGACCAAAGAGTTTCAACTCAACTTGAAAGAAAATCTACCATATAATTTAAAAATTTGTGCCAGGAGAGTGTTAGTACAGATTTTTCTAGATCAGTATCTGAGCATCGTATCAGAAACCAGGCTAAGAAAAATCAATCAAATAAAATAATACTGGAGAAGAATGTAAGACAACAATAAATGGTACTGAAGATATGCAATAGCTAAGAACAACATAGTCAACAGGTAAAAACTCTTTTTGGCAATAAATCTAGGTCAATATTATTGACATAACTACAAATAACAAATGCATACTTATATTTTGAGATACAAAACATTCCAAAATCTAAAATAACTAATGTTAAAGTGTATATGTATATTACAAATTATGGTGAATTTCTCATTATTTTCAAAACTCTTAATAATGACATTACATTATGGATGCTATTAACAATATATATATATTTTTTAAAAAAACCAACTACTTATTTTTGAAATTAAAAAAAATCCTACTAGGTAAAAACTGTAAATGACTAGAAATATTTAAACAAATGTTATTTGGTATGAGATGTGATTGAATTGGCAATGAGATAGGAAACATAAAGAGATGATAAATAAAGACTGCTAGAAAATAAATAATTTGGTTCAGTAGGGGAGAAAATTAAATTAACCACTGAAAAGAAAGAGAAAGAAGTTTCTTCTTCATAGCATTAAGCCTTATTGAAAAATCAATGAAAGCCATGTGTACAACCTGGTGATTACATCCAAGCCCAGTGTGCATTAATTACTGTTTATCTAGGGATAGGGAAATAGCAGGCTTGCATGCCTTATTGTGCTCTCTTGCCTGCTTAAAAAAGAATTAGACATCAAGATAGGAAAAGAGTTCTTAAACAAGAAACAAAAGGAAAGACAGATTAATTCAACTGCATAAAAATAAAACAACTTATCTTCTTCAGTAGATTTCGATTTGATTAAGTAAACCAGGAAATACAAGCCATAAGTGTAGTAAAGTATTTGAAGTACAGATATGCAAGAAAAAATTGCTATCTAAAAAAATAAGGAAATGCTACCAATTACTACAAAAGGGCAAAGAAAATAAGTTGTATAAAATGTAAACTGAACAAAACATTGAATAAAAATGGTCAATAAATACACATTTTAAAATGTTAATCAGCCTAGTATTAAAAATCTAAATTTAATTATTAATTAGATGCTTTTATTCACTTTTTTCAAATCAAAATCTGACATAACCTTGTTTTGGTGAGAATTTGAAACAATAACACTCATACACTGATGATAGAAGTTAAATTAGTGCAATCACTTTAAAGAGTAAGAAATTTGAAAATTTGCCTCTCCTATATTCAAAAGTTCACTCATAAAGGACAGAATCTTATATCAAGGATGTAACATTAAGAATGTTTACACCACCATAGTAAAAAATATATATATAATTATCCATAATGAATCAGGTAATAATAGTATATTATATAATGCAATGATATATATTAGTGAGAATGAATAATCTAGAAAAACACATATAGACATCAATAATTTTCTCTGCTAAAAAGTTTACACACAGGCAAAAATACTTATATCTTTTAGGGATAAGTACATATGTAAGAAATAGAAACACATAACGAACATCAAACAGAGAATGCTGATTCAAGTTTTGTTTTAAAATGGATGTTTACCTGTTATTTTTGATAAATGATTTTCACAATAAATTCAAAAGTAAATTAACAAAATTGTTGGCATCTCATAAGAAGGAAACCAGCAATTCATTCATCCCACTTGACCTCAGTTTGGTTTTCAACCACAGTGCTGCTTATATAAACCTATTTTTAAAAAGCCTTAGTACACTGTTGAGAATGTTGGTATTCTGTCTTTCAGCATTAACTGTAATGTCAGCTGTGGATTTTTCATTGATCCTATTTATCTGTGTGAGGAAATTTCTTCTATTGCTATTATATTGAGTGTTTTTATAATGAAAATGTATTAAATTGTTTAATGTTTTATATGAGCCTACTGAGCTTATCAGATTAAACGTTTATACTCATAATTTGATTTTATCAGATTTTAAATTTCTTTTTTAGTCCATTTTGGTATTTGATATCTTTCGCAGAATTCATCCATTTCACTTAAGTTTTCTAATGTGTAGGCTTATTATTATTCATAGTATTCTCTTACAGTCTTTTTACAAATTTTTATAAGATTGATAAAGATTACCCCTCTTTCATTCTCAATTTTAGAAATTTGAGTCTTTCTTCTCTTCATTTTTTTCTCATTCCAGCTAAAAATTTGTCATTTTGTTTATCTTTCACAGAGACAACTTTCATTCTCATTGTTTCCCTCTTAATGTTTTTATATACTTTGCTTCATTTATTTACAATCTAATCTTTATTATTTCCTTGATTTTTACTTTCGATTTATTTTGTTTATTCTTTTTCTAGTTTCCTGAGTGGTATGCTTAGGATATTAATTTTAAATTTTCTTTTGCAATATAAATATTTACAACTATAAATTTCCCTCTAAAAACTATGCTAGAGGCATCATTTAATGCATATTGTGCTTTGTTTACAATCACTCAAAAATATTTTTAGTGTTTTCTTCTGATATCTTTTTTGATTCATTTGTTAATTTTAGTAAATTTCCAAAGTTCTGAAAAAAAAAGTTGATTTTGCCAATGTTCTCACTGATTGTATAGATTTGTAGATTTTTGAAAGTTGTTACTCTAACAGTTTGGAAGTGTTTATGATGACATAGTCTAAAAGAAAATTATGTTTTTTTGAGGGAGCATTCTAAATTTTAAAACATCATATTTCCTGAGAAATTTGTGTTAGGTTTCTGAAAAGCTTTCAAGATTTGGGGGTGTTATTGTTTACTTGCTTTTTGTGATTTCACTTCTCATGACAGAATTATCATTGTTTCATTTATCACCTGTATCTCAGCTAAAAATGTTAATATTTTACTTGATTATTAGTTGATATAGTTCAGTAAGACATGGTAAAATTTTAGAAAAAACAAATGTTCACATTTATATAATACATTAATTTTAAAATATTTAAAAATATTCAAGTAATTTTAAATAAAAAGGCAAAAAGTTCTATTATTGACATATTCACTTTAGAATTTGAAATTTCAAATTATAATACTATGCCTATGTGTATCTATTACTATTACAAGAAAACTATTTGTAGAATTATAAGGTTATTGTCCATTAAGTTACTAATATAAAATTATTAGTCTGGTTGCTGCATAAAAGAAGAGTAAAAACACTTCCCAGGTGATAATAATTGCAAGTAAAACTGATGGTAATATTGGACAATATATAAATGAACATAGAATCATGACTTCGATTTTGCTGAGAAATACATATTTTCAAATCCAGGTTTTAGTTTTAATATTAATGATTTTAATATTAAAACTAATATTAAAAGCATATTTTATCAAAGTATTTCTTAAAGTAGATTGGAAGATACATTCTGAGTTTTGAGTATTTTTTCTTACTTTACCAGATAAATTGATATTCTACATATATTAGGGATTTTGATCATGAAAGCTTCCATTTATGTATAAGCCCTTGGGAAAATTGTATACCTTTATTTCTATAACTGTAAATTCAGGAAAAAATACAATCACTGTTTTATGGGTTTATTTAGATAATTAAAACATATCAAGATTGCTTTTAAAAATACCTTAAATGTGGAAGAAATATATTAATTATTATTATTACTGGCAAATCAACTATTCACTTTCTTGCCTCTAACACACCTTCTCTTGAAGCTAAACCAGGACAAATCTTTCTTTAGTTCAGAATTTTGTTTTCATGAACTCAGTTATTAAAATTAGAATATTCCATATTAGTCATTAAGAAACCCATAAAAAGATTACTGAAAGATTGTTTATTTATTTTAATATTGTTTTCATGACTTTTTTTGCTGATTAGAAATTCAACTTAGATCGAGTTGGACTTAGTTTACACTGTTAAGATTTAATTTTGCAAAAGCCAATGATTACTATGAAATAAAACAAATGTGCCGTTTCTGTAGTAAATGTTCATTCTGGATTAAAAATTGATTAATAAGAAAATAGATCATTAATTTTTTTATCAGAGATGTCATCAGTTTTAAATATCTAAGCAATTATAAGAACAAGTACTGAGATAGAAGGTGCTTATGATGTCATTTAAGAGTATGCTGACTCAAGATTCAAAACTCATCTCTCTTATCAAACAAACACTGATGAAAATAACTCAGATTTGGCATTGAGACATTGGTTCTGACACAGCTCTGCTAATACTGTATGACTGACTTTCATGAAAACTTACATGAACAAGATTTAACTTTTCATGAAAGTCATGAAAGTCTTATTCTTTAAAAACAACTCTAAGCATACACTCTATAAATACAACTATATAAAAGCAAAACAAAGTATAATACTGACAGATGGTCCATTCTGTCCTTTCTATTGCTAGTAATCAAATACGATGAAAAAGATTTTTAAAGTTTTTCTGAAATCACAGAGAGCTAATATATAGAGAAAACAATTAGAGAGGCAAGTCTTAGAGTTAAGGCCACTTTATCCTGAGAGATTACAGCAATTCCAATAAGAAATGTCTAACAAGCTGACCATAGCTATTAAAAGAATCTCTGAACTAGGGAGACAGAATCATGGGTTCAGGGTCCGCAAAGAAATGAAATACTTCAGAGTTTCCTGTGTATTGATCTGAGACCCAAAGAGAGGCAGACAAAGATAAATACATAAATCATTAAGGATACAGAAGATTTTCATCATGCAATTAAAATACTGCTTTCACTAGAATTTGTAGAAAATTAAATTTCACCACTGCAGAATGCACTGCAGCACACACAAATTTTAAGGAAAATTTAATTTTAGGGAAAAGGAAATGTCAGCAATAAAAGCAGAAGTGAAAATAATTTCCAAGTTACAATTCTACACTCAGCTATGGTATCAATAAAATGTGAAGGCAGATTAAATACATGTTATATTGGATGTTAAATGGAAAAATTTCATTTTTCTTAATATTTTGGCTGTGACTTCAAGCTGAAAAAGTAGATAATAATAGTCACATAATCTAAAGTGAGTTGAAGACACATCTCTAGTTAATTTGAATATAGTCGACTTGAAATTTCTTACTTGCAACTCATAACTCATCTAACTACTTATGAGAAGATTTTACTATAGAGATTTATCAAAAAGAGAAAGGAGACACTGTAATGTTAGTAGATTAGTATGAAATATTCTATATATATCCTCTCTTTCCAATTCCCAATTAAATAAAATCAATCAGTGGTCCCTGGCAACAACATAAAACATAATGAAAATACTGTAGTATTAGTTCCTTTTTGAGTTGTGTGAGATTAATGTGCTTTTCCAACAGTGAGGGAAATTTATTTACAAATAAATTAAGAATAAATTAAACACATGCACAAACACATAGGTATTCCTTGTTGAAAATAGGCATTGTAGACCACTTTGGAGAGGGTTATAGAAAATGTAAGGGTTAAGTGTAGAGAGAGAATATATGAAAAAACTTTGCACTCTCTATAGAATTTTTCTGTAAACTAAAACCGTTCTACAAAACAGTCTATTAACTTTTAAAAACTGCAAGGAAATAGAAATCTATAATGTAATTGGAGATTTCAATATCCCTCTTTTAATATTGGATAGCATAAGTAAAATGAAAACCATAGAGGATAATGTCTTGGCCAGCATTTTAAATCAATTTAATCCAATTTATATTCACAGACTAATCAATTGAAGAACATGTTAAGGAAAATTATTTTCAAGAGTAAGTAGAGCATTTACCAAAAGAATCCATATTTGGAGCAATTAAACAAATCACAATGAATTTAAAATGATCCAGGCTATATAAATTACAGTCTCTGACCATAATGATATTAAATTGGAAATAAAAACCAGAGTTCTCTCTAGAAAATCTCCCAAATATTTGTAACTAAATAATAGATTTCTAATAATAGATGTGGTGATAAAATAAATTAAAAGAAGCATTAGAAATGTTTTACCTATGGTGAAAATTAAAATGTAACATATCAACATTTGTAGGATGCCATTACAAAGCAATATTGGTAAAACATTTTTGTACTGAAAATCTACATTAGCAAAGGAGAAATTTCTTACTTCAATTACTACAGCTTACACTCAAAAAAACTAGAAAATCAAGCAAAAATTATAGCCATAGTAAGCAGCAGAAAAAAATCTAAATGAAATTAATTGAAATAAAAATTTAAAAATTAAGCCAAAACCTGATTTAAGATAAATTTTAAAATAAACTTGTCATATGAATCAGAAATAAGGTGACATAAATCACCAATATTAAAAATGACATAAATGACATGGATTTTAACAAGCTTTTCAGGTAATTTTGATGCCTGACAACTGTAGAATAACAAGAAAAAATTCAAATTACACTCTTTGGGTGGTGAGAACCATCACATTTTTTTCGTGTGTGTGTGTGTGTGTGTGTGTGTGTGTGTAAAATCCCAAAAAACATTTAATATATCTATGTATGTGTGTGTGTATTAAATCCCAAAAAACATTGAATATATGTATATGTGTGTGTGTGTGTGTGTGTGTGTGTGTGTAAAATCCCCTAAAGCATTTAAAAGTAATATAATTCTTTTTAGTGAACACTTGTAAGAAAGTGATGAAAAACATGACAGACTTCATATAGAATTCTATTCACCCCTTTATTCCAAAGACAGTTTCTTTGCAAAAACTCAGCCTCTGATCTTTCTCCCTGTTACATGGATTATGAACTCTCCAGCTCAAGAAATTGACATTGCCAGTCCCCTTAGCTTTCCCTTTTTCTCCTTTTTACACCCCACATTGACATTTCATATCTATAAGTAAATTTGTGTATACACATCTCAGATATTTTTCTACCTGAGTTCTATATATTACCTCATTACATAAAAGAAAAAACATCTTTATAAATCAGTAAAATAAAGCAATTTTAAATATACATATGTAATCTTGTTATAGAATAAACTTTACATTTTTACCTACAGCTGAGATCATTTGCCAAGTTTTGTGTGGTTTGGCATGTTTGAGTCATTAAGAAAGATGTTAATTGAAGGTAAATCATCAGGATCCTGAGAAATTATTCACTTAATCCTCTGGGTTTATTCAATTCTAATAACTATATGAAAACAATTTTTATACAGTATGCTCAGTGTTCAAAGTGTGTTTATACATATTACAGTTTCTCGTTTTTTAGTGAAAGCTGGAAAGCCCACAAAATAAAAGTGTAAGCTCAATTTCATTAATAACATCTTAGGTTTATCATTTGCAAAAATGTTTTGGTATTACAATTTAGAAATCATTGCCTAATTTAATGTTATAAATATTTGCTTCTATGCTTATTGTAAGATTTGTATAATTTTGGCTCCTATAACTAGATCTCTTACCTATTTTGATATGATTATTGCATGTTGTGTGAGGTAGGAGTCCATGTTTATTCTTTTACCTACTGATAACAAGTTGGCACAGGACTATGTGTTGAAAAGACTAATATTTCCAACATTAAAGTGTCTTGGCATCCTTGTCAAAACTTAGTTTACCATAAATATGAGGATTTATTATTGCTTAATTGTTCTGGCTATAAGCTCCAGTCTGATATTGAATAGAGATAACAAGAGCAAATAATCTGTTATGTTATTGATCTTAGGAGGAAATCTATCAGTCATTCATCATTATTAATTGGGGCCATTTTATAGATGATTTTTACTAGGTTGAAGACACACCAACATGGTTTGGCTGTGTTCCTAACCAAATTTCATCTTGAATTGTGGCTCAAATCATCCCCATGTGTTGTGGGAGGGACCCAGTAGGAGGTAATCAAATCATAAGGGTGGGTTTTTCCCATGCCGTTCTTGTGATAGTGAATAAGCTTTGCAAGATCTGATGGTTTTATAAAGGGCAGTTTCCCTGGACATGCTCTCTTGCCTGCTGACATGTAAGATGTGCCTTTGCTTCTCCTTCACCTTCCACCATGATTGTGAGAGCTCCCTAGCAATGTGGAACTGTGAGTATAATAAATCTCTTTTTCTATATAAATTTCCAAGTTTTGAATATTTATTTATAACAGTATGAAAATGAACTAATACAGTAAATTGGTACAAGTAGAATGGGTACTGTTATTAAAATACCTGAAAAAGTAAAAGCAACTTTGGAACTGGGTAACAAGCAGAGACTGGAAGACTTTGGAGGGCTCAAAAAAAGATAAACAGATGTGGGAAAGTTTGGAACTTCCTAGAGACTTGTTAAATGATTTTGACCAAAATGCTGATAGCAATATGGACAATGAAGGCCAGGATGAGGTGGTCTCAGATGGAGATGAGAAACTTATTGAGAACTGGAGCAAAGGTAATTCTTAAGATTCTTTAGCAAGAAACTGGCAGCCTTTTGCCCCTGCCATAGAGATCTCTGGAACTTTGAACTTCGGAGAAATGATTTAGAGAATCTGGTGGAAGAAATTTCTAAGCAGCAAAGTTTCAAGATGTGATTTGGATGCTCTTAAAAGCATTCCATTTTTCCTGTAATCCCAGCACTTTGGGAGGCTGAGGCGGGTGGATCACGAGGTCAAGAGATCGAGACCATCCCGGTCAACATGGTGAAATCCCGTCTCTACTAAAAATACAAAAAATTAGCTGGGCATGGTGGCGCATGTCTGTAATCCCAGCTACTCAGGAGGCTGAGGCAGGAGAATTGCCTGAACCCAGGAGGCGGAGGTTGCGGTGAGCCGAGATCGCGCCATTGCACTCCAGCCTGGGTAACAAGAGCGAAACTCCGCCTCAAAAAAAAAAAAAAAGCATTCCATTTTTATTCATTTACAAAGATATGGTTTGGAATTGGAATTCATGTTTAAAAGGGAAGCAGAGCATAAAAATTTGGAAAATTTGCAGCCTGATGATGCAATGAAAAAGAAAAACCCATTGTCTGAGGAGAAATTCAAACCAGCTGCAGAAATTCACATAAGTAATGAGGAACCAAAGGTTAATCTCCAAGATAATGGGGAAAATGTTTCCAGGGCATGTCAGAACTCTTCACAGAAGCCCCTCCCATCACAGGTCTGGAGGCTTAAGAGGAAAGAATGGTTTCCTGGGCTGGGCCCAGGGCCTTGGTGCTTTGTGCAGTCTTGGGACTTAGAGTTCCAGCTGTAGCTAAAAGAGGCCAGCGTACAGCTTGGGCCACTGCTTCAGAGGGTGCAAGCCCCAAGCCTTGGTGGCTTACACATAGGGTTGTATCTGAAGATACACCAAAATCAAGAATTGAGGTTTGAGAACCTCCACCTAGATTTCAGAGGAAGTCTGGAAGCACCTGGATATCCAGGCAGAGATGTGTTCCAAGAGCAGAGCCCTCATTGAGAAATTTTGCTAGAGCAGTGTGGAAGGGCTCATAGGTGAATGGAACTTGCCTTGTCTCAGATGAAACTTTGGACTGTGGATTTTTGAATTAATGCTGAAATAGATTGATATTTTGGGGGACCATTGGGAAGGCATGGTGGGTTTTGAAGTGTGAGGACATGAGATTTGAAGTGTGAGGTTGGTTTTGAAATGTGAAGACATGAGGACAATTCAATCTTCAATTGTAGCTCCTATAATCCCCATATGTCATGAGATAAACACCATGGAAGGTAATTGAATCATGAATTTTTCCCATTTTGTTCTTATGATAGTAAGTCTCATGAGATCTGATGGTTTTATGAGGGGCTGTTCCCCTTCACAACCCCACTTATCTGTCACCATGTAAAACATGCCTTTCCTCCTCTTTTGCCTTCCGCCATGATTGTGAGTCATTCCCAGCTATGTGAAACTCTGAGTCCATTAAATCTCTTTTTCTTTATAAATTACCCAGTCTTGGGTATTTCTTCATAGTAGTATGAAAATGGAATAATACCCACACCCTTTTATTCTTAGTTTGTTTAGTGGTTTTTATTAGGAAAGAATATTGGATTATAGCACATGCCTTTTATGCTTATATTGTGATGACCATGACTTTTTAATTTATTCTATTAATACACTCAGATCAGTAACAATTGACAGGATATTCCTAAAGGTTTTTCAAATTGTGGTTCCAACATCTAGAAATATGGACCCCTGTATATGAACCCCTGTATATGAACCCTTTGTCTTACTTCTGCCTTTTAAATGCCAACCTTATCTCAGAGAACATGAGAAGGTTATTCTTGTATTTTCCCTTTCTCACTAATGTGATCCTTAAATTTATATGTCAAGTTGATGGAGTCACATGGTGCTCATATGTTTGGTAAAATATTACTATCCTGGGTGTTTCTTTGAGGGTGTTTTTGAAGGATATTAACATTTTAATTGGTAGAATAAAGAAGATTGCCTTCTATAACATGAGTGGATCTCATTCAATCAGATGAAGGCCTGAATAAAACAAATGACTAATCCTTTCCCAAGAATACAGAATTCTCCAGTGGACTGCCTTGGAACTTCATCTACAATTTTGACTTTTCCTGCCTGCTGGACTTCAAACTGGAGCATTGGCTGTGCTTGGCTCCCCAGCCTGCTGGCCTACCCTGTAAATTGTACTTACCTGCCTCTATAATCATATGAGCCATTTCCTTATAATAAATCTCTCTCTCTCTCTCTCTCTCTCTATATATATATATATATATATGTGGGTGTGTGTGTGTGTGTGTGTGTGTGTGTGTGTATGTGTGTGTGTATGCCATAGTGTTTCTACTTATTTCAGGACCTGACCAATACAGTTAATAAATATTTTCCTTTTTATCTCAGACTCTAAGGTTAATAGGGTACAGGGAGATAAGCTTCAGGGAATTTCCAAGTGATTATAACCATTATACAATGCCACACAAATTACATCCATTCAATAGATTCCTATCACTGTTATACTCTTGAGATGAATGCAGTGTGCAGATAAATCAAATCTAAGTGTCCATGTAGTGTTCTGTATTAATTTTTTATTTTTATCTTTTGGCTCACTGGCATTATAATTTCAGTCACATCAACTCAAGAATTCCTGAATGGGGAAAATGTCTCCATTTGAGGGGGTAATTTTTATATGTAAATTATTTAACAATAATTATTGTTTTCTATAGTTTAACCTTGAGACATTTAATGTACACACATACTTTATCTGGCAATTTCTAGTAATATTATGCAATATACCAATAGTGCATTAGCCTGTGTGGTTCAAATATATACACTGTCAATAAAAGAAAAGAAAAAGTTACATTATGGAAATCTTCTTATATGTATCAGAAACTATGTAATAAGTAAATATTGTTTCTCAATGATTTGTTCTTTGGATTCAAGACTTGGTATATTTAGTTTACATTCATTAATTTAATAAATCATTAATGAACTTGAAGGTAGAAGGAATTATTCTTGTTTAAACTCTGATTAGAGAGTACATTTATTTATTTATTTATTTTTTGAGATGGAGTTTCACTCTCATTGCCCAGGCTGGAGTGCAATAGTGCAATCTCTGTTCACTGCAACCTCCACCTCCCAGGTTCAAGCTATTCTCCTGCCTCAGCCTTTGGAGTAGCTGAGATTACAGGCACCTGCCACTACGCTCCGCTAATGTTTGTATTCTTAGTAGAGAAGGGGTTTCACCACATTGGTCAGGTTGGTCTCAAACTCCTGACCCCAGGTGATCCACCTGCCTCGACCTCTCAAAGTACTGGATTACAGGTATGAATCACCGTGCCCAGCCAAGAGTGCTGTGTTTTGAATCAACCATAAATTTACTTTGCCCATGATGCAAGAGTTTTAGATGTATAATCATTTCTAATTAATGCCATGAATTTTAAAATATAATTAAATCTAAAAGTTTTAAACTTATATAACCTATTCTATATATAAGTTTAGAAAATTTCAACAGGTCTTTGATAATGTTTGTGCATACTTGAAAACATAAATACATTAAAACATTTCAAACTGCATTTATACATTATCTGAGTCTGGTTTCTATTTTAAATAATTTTATTAGATGGATTAACAAACACAATTTTGCTTAAGTAGTAAATAACGTAAGCAAGAAATGTTAAATGTAACTTTAGAACAAGGTAATATCATGACCCTCATATAGATATAAAATGAATGCATGTTAAAAGCTGTATTCTACTCATTAATCAATGAGGCAACCATGTGGATTATATAACTGGTTCAAGAAGAATCTGAAGAAGAGTTATATTTATAGATCAAGAATATTTAAATGCCTGTTTAATTGAAGGCAAACTGATTTTTGCACATCAGAGAAGGAGGTCTGTGAAATTTCTATTGCATAGAACAAAATTTGATGTCTATAATTTATTTACAATATATAGAATTAGAAACTTGTCCAAAGGCAATGAAAGGCTAGAATTCGATAATCTCGAGGTATTCTCTAAACAGATCATAGTTTTCCATTGAGGTATGTAATATTTTTTCTAAAAATTGAATGTATATATACTGTGAACATTAGTCGCTTAAATACTGCAATGCTGAACACAAATTTAGTGCTCTTACAATGCAGAGCACTATGTCTAAAGCAGTTATTCAATTATAAATACTATGTTGAGGTAGTGAAGCTGTCACCTAGGTCAAATTGTCTTAAAAATTACCAGTGAATACAAAGCCAAAATGTGTATAAATATCTCCTAAACACAAAACCTATAATAGATAATAATTTATTACCATTTCTAGATTAAATTACAAATCCTCTGAGATTGAAAGTGCTACTCTGAGGAAGACAGTAACAGACACTGTAGCTGGAGTGCTGAGACCTAGGTTTGCAGAAATATGGTCAATTCTTTGCCCAACAATTACAGAAAGTCTTAGACCAATCCCAGCAATGTTTAGGGAACCTACTCTACATGATCAACATCCTAATGGAGCAGAATATGTAGAATTAAAAAAAAATCCATGTAGAATAGATTTTATGGAATGAATCGAACATAATAATTTTAAATAAATCTGAATTACTAAAAAAGTAACTAGCAATATCTAAAAAGTAAAGTTCAAAAATTTAGTCCATATGTCTGGAGTCAAGTTTAAGCAAATTATAGAGGAAAATTTCTAAAGTTTTTGTGGAGATATTTGAATGTATGTCTTCAATACAATTTTTTTCCCTTACATGCTCTCACCTATCTCCAACCTGGAATGTCAATGGAATCTGAATATCTGTTCTTCAATTCTATTCTTCCTATCTTCCTGCTCTGATGTATACTGTCTGTTGTAGTAAAAATGATTTTGACAGGAAACACCAGTTAAATAAATATTGATGAAAATTATATTTTCAATTGCAGTAAATAAAGAAAAAATAAACTTTAGAGAGAAAAATAACAAATTAAATGTCTAAGAGAATATTTAAGACATTGATTTATGAATGTAATCTTCAAGCAAAAAGTTTTGATTAAAACATTTTAGTTTGTAGCTGTGTTATATTCTGGATTAATTTTTGTTGTGCTAAATTATTCAATGGAATCTTAGCTAGTTCTATCATTTATTTTAATTAAATTGCTGTACCACTATTTTTAAAAGAAAGATAATTCCACCTAATCAGGAGCTTATTACTATTAAAATGAATATTTATGCACCATTATATATTTTGTTTCTAGTAATACTAACACTGTAAATCGGGTGGCATATATTTGAAATCATGAAAATTTATGTAAAATTATACTGATGACTAAAAATTTATAACACTGATATGCTGCTACATATTGATTATATGTAACAACAGTAATGAAAAAATAATTAGACTTTAAAGATATTCAAAACCTCTGCTTATTTTTTAAAAATTACATTGGTGAGAAAAATTATTAGAAATACATGGACAACATATGTTTTTGAGAGAAGTAACTGCTTAAAGATGTTATATAATAAAAAGATGTAGTATTACTGGTTAATGAAGTATTTAGTTAAAGCAAAATACTTAATAGAGAGGAGAAGATGACCAATTAGATGCAACCAGTAAGTGCTGCTTCCATTGAGAGAGGTGACAATTTCTAGTAAATCAACATGATTTGAACAAATCTTTAGATTAAAAAAAAGAAAGCCAAGAGTATATGGAATATATACAGGGCACTTCACCCCCAAACCACAGAATATACATTTTTCACATCTACACAAAGAACATATTCTAAGTTGGATCACATGCTTGGTCATAAAGTAACTCTCAATAAATTCAAAATAATTGAAATATAGCAAGTATAATCTCAGGCCACATTGAAATAAAAACAGAAATCAATATCAAGATCACTCAAATCTACACAAATTCATGGAAATTAATAAACTTGCTTCTGAATAAATTGTCAGCAAACATTGAAATTAAGGCAGAAATCAAAAAAATTTTCCAAATTAATGAAAACAGGCACACAACTTGGGAAAACCTCTGGAATGCAGCTAAAGCAGTCTTAAGAGCAAATTTTACAACACTAATCACCTTCATCCAGAAGTTAGAAAGATTTTGAATTAACAATCTAACTAAAGGAAATATAAAGCTTAAAGGAATCTAAAAGAACTAAAAATCTAAGGAAAAGTCAAACCCAAAGCTAGGAGAAGAAAAGAAATAACTAAAATTAGAAAAAAGTTGAAAAAAATTGAGATGTAAAAATTCATATGAAAGATCAATGAAACAAAGAACTGGTTCTCCAAAAGCATAATCAAGCTTTATAGACTGCTAGGTAGATTAACAACAACAAAAAAAGGGAAGATTCAATGAAGTACAATAAAAAATGACAAATATGACATTATAGCTGATCCCACAGAAATACAAGAGAGCCTCGGAGAGTACTATGAAGAACTGTGTGCACACAAATTAGAATATCTAGAGGAGATGGATAAATTACTGGAAACACCCAATATCCCAAGCTTATATTAGGAATAAATTGAAATACCATACAGACCAATTTTGAGTTCCAAATTTGAATTAGTAATAGAAAACCTATTAGTCAAAGAAAGTCCTGGACCAGATGAATTAATAGCTGAATTCCACCAAACATGTGAAGAAAACTTGTACCAATCCAAATGAATATATTCCAAAAAGTCAAGGCTGAAGGACTTCTCTTTAACTCACTCAAGAATCCAGAATCAACATGATGCCAAACTCTGGCAGAGATACAATAAAAAAAGAAAACTTAAGGGTAATATTACTGATTGTCTTAGATGCAAAAACCCTCAACAAAATGCCTGCAAACCAAATCCAGCGGCACATCAAAAAGTTAATACACCATGATTAAGTAGACTTTATTCCTGGAATGCAAAGCTGATTCATACACAAAGCAGTAAATGTGATTCGCCACATAAACAGAATTCAAGGCAAAAATCATGTGATCATCTCAATAGATACAGACCAAGCTTTTGATAAAATGCAACATTCCTTCATGATAAAAACCCTCAACAGACTAGGCATCAAAGGAACATACCTCAAAATAGTAAGAGCCATCTTTGACAAACCCACAGCCAACATTATACTGAATGAAGAAAAGCTGATACCAATAACTTGAGAACTAAAACAGGAAAAGGATGCCCACTTTCACCACTTCTATTCAGCAGAATACTGAAAGTCCCAGCCAGAGCAATAAGGCAAGAGAAAGAAATAAAAGGCATCCAAATAGAAAAAGGAGACAAACTCTCTGTCTTTGATAACAATGCAATTCTATACTTAGAAAACCCCAAAGACTCTGCCATAGGCTCCTATAACTGATAAATGCTTTAGTAGTTTCAGGATAATAAATCAATGTACAAAAATCAGTAGCATTTCTATAAACCAGTAACATCCAGACTGAGAGTCAAATCAAGAACACAATCCCATTTACAATATCCCCCCAAAAAACAAAATACTTAGGGATACAGCTAACCAAGCAGGTGAAAGATCTCTAAAAGGAGAACAACAAAACACTTCTGAAAGAAACCAGAGATGACACAAATAAATGTAAATATATTCCATCTTCATGGATTGGAAGAATCTATATGATTAAAGTGGCCATACTGCTCCAAGTGATGTACAGATTAAATACTATTTGTATCAAACTATCAACATTGTTCTTCAATCAGTTAGAGAGTAATTATTCTAAAATATATACGAAACAAAAGAAAAAAAAAAAGAGCGAGAAAGAGAGACTGAATAGCCAAAGCAATAATAAGGATAAAGAACAAAGCTCAGGGCATCCCATTACCCAATTTCAATGCTATAGTAACCAAAACAGCATGGTAAAGTTACAAAAATAGGTACATAGACCAATGGAACAGAATAGAAAACTCAGAAATAAAGCCATATACCTATGACTACCAGATTTTTGACAAGGTGGACAAAAGCAATAGAAAAAGGACTACCTATTTAATAAATGGTGCTGGGATAACTGGTTAGCCATATGTAGAATAATGAAATTGGACCATATACAAAAATTTACTCAAGATAGAGTTCAACCTTTGTAGAAGACAGTGTGGCGATTCCTCAAGGATCTAGAACCAGAAATACCATTTGACCCAGCAATCCCATTACTGGGTATATACCCAATGGATTATAAATTATTCAACTATAAAGGCACATGAACATGCATGTTTATTGCAGCACTATTTACAATAGCAAAGATTTGGAATCAACCCAAATGTCCATCAATAATAAATTGGATTTAAAAAAAATGTGGGACATATACACCATGGAATGCTATGTAGCCATAAGAAAGAATGAGATCATGTCCTTTGCAGGGACGTGGATGAAGCTGGACACCATCATTCTCAGCAAACTAACACAGGAACAGAAAACCAAACACCACATGTTCTCACTCTTAAGTGAGAGTTGAACAATGAACTCCACAATGAACACCCACTCCCAAAGTGCTGGGCTACAGGCCTGAGCCATCATGTCTGGCCTGCTCTCAACAGATTTTAAAGTATACAATAGAGCAATGTTTTCTATAGGCACAATGTTGTACAGCAGATCTCTAGAATTTATTCATTGTTCACAAATGAAATTTTATATCCACTGATTAGCAACCCTAATTCCCTGGCAATCCTTATACTATTTCCCCCACTTCCCCCACCCTCATCCCCTGGCAATTTTTATACTACTTTTTCCTTCTATGAGTTTGCCTATTTTAGACAACTCATATAGGTGGAATCATGCAGTATTTGTTTTTCTACGACTGGCTTACTTCACTTACAATGATGTCCTCAACATTCATCCATGTTGTTGCATATTGCAAGATTTCCTTCCATTATAAAGCTGAATAATATTATATATATATTTAGAGAATATGTAAGTGTAATATACATAAAACACTGCATGTTTAATTCATTCATTTATGAACATTTTGGTGTTTTCATATGTTATAATATCTATCCTGAATAATGTTAAAATGTGCAAATATTAACCATCAGATGAATGGATTTTTACATTTGCAAACATTCAGATAACTACTAAACATATCAGGTTTAGAACAGTACCCAGAACACAAAGGCTTGTTCCTGTCTGTTCCCAGGCAATTATTTTCCAGACAAATAATAACCACTATTCTCACTGCTGTTAGTATGGTTTAGTTTTTTCTCTTTAAGATCTTCCTGTAAGTGGAATCACAAATATGTACTCTCTTGCTTATTGCTATTTTTCTGTTGAATAAAGTTATTAAAATTATCAATTTTTTTGCATATTGTTAGAGGCTGTTTCTTTTCTATTTTCTTTATTTAACAGGCTTTGGTAAATAATTTAGTGGATACATTTTTTGCTACATACGATATTGAATAATTTCATAAAATAAAAACTTACAGGACAAATGATAAAACATTGTTTAAGTTTCATGATAAATGGTTTTAGAATGTTGATATCAATTTATACTCACACTGAAAATATATTTTGTGAGTGTGTGTGTGTGTGTGTGTGTAGTGAGGGAAGGAGGGAAGGAGGGAGAGAGAGAGAGAGAAAGAAAGAGAGAATCCTTAAATTGTTTCCATAGTTTTAGTTTGTATAGTACTCATAAATATAAACTCAATGAAGTTTGTAACAACAGTTGACTTTTAAACAACAGAGGTTTGAACTACATGGTTCATTTACATGCAGATTTTCTTCTGTCTCTGCCAACCCTGAGACAGCAAAAACCAACCCTTCCTCTTCTTCCTCCTCCTTAGCCTATTCAATATGAAGTCGTTGAGAATGAAGACTTTTATGATGATCCACTTCTGCTTAATAGATAATATATTTCCTCTTTCTTACCACTTTTATTCATTTCTTTAATGTACGAATACAGTAAATACTACATATAGTATATAAAATATGTGTTAGCTGTCTGTTTATGTTATTGGTAAGGCTTCTAGTCAATAGTAGGCTATTAGTTATTAAGAATCGGGGAGTCAAAATTCATACACACATTTTCAACTATATGGTGGGGGTGGCCAGTGCCCCTAAACACCACTCCCACCATATTGTTTAACAGTCAACTGTGTATCTTTCTTTATTTTGTATTCTTCTATCTCAGCTTCTAAAATATTCAGTAGTAGGCACGCATTGAATATTTGTTTTTGAATGTATCAGGAAATAAATGATGAAATACAGTATGATTTTTAAGTTTGAGTGCCTCTTTAAAAATGAAAGCTGAAATAAGAAATCTGGATATAATTATGCTAGACTAAGAAGGATGATTAAAACACAATCATTTAATGGTTTCATATTATGTTTTTATCATTTGTGACTCCAGGTTTCTCTCTACAGGCAATATTAGCCTGTGTGTTCAAATTGTTTCTTTATTATAAGGAAGTGATTAAAAATTCTGCTGAGCTTTGAAGTGGTTATCTGGGTAAGGAAAAGCAAGAGATTAGAAAACATTACTGAGGGATTATAAATATCTAATAATAATAAACTGGTCTGTAATTACCTCTATGGGAGTTACAGAATAAAACTACAGAATTAGACTAAACAAAAGACCACACTACAGCAATACATTTTTTTTAATACAAACATTTCCTAAGGACAAATTCAATGTCATCTTTTTCCCAATATGACATTTTTGTTTGTAATACATTATTTTCCTTGATTTTGCTAGCTTATTTTCTAGTTTAACTATGGTTGAACTAACTGGAATGCTCCTGGTAACTAATTAATATAAGACCTCTTAATACATTGATAAATTTCTTCCAAACTCTCTGTTGATACCCTTTAGTTTCATTTGTTGTATGTTCATAGTTTATGAAGCTGAAATAATATTGTATGATTGTGATAATTTAATTTTCAAGTGATCAAAAAATAAATGATCAATTATGTTATTAGAAGACTGCTCATTCCTAACAAATGCTATGAACTGGGATAACACTGATTTATAGGATATGAAGATTAAGAATAGATAAGAATTTAGAATCAATAATTTCTTACATGTCAGTTAGAGTTGATAATTTCATACTGAAAAGATTTCCAGGCTATATGGTAATCGTGGTTAACTTTTAATCTAATATTTCATAGGGATAGACTATTTATATAAATTATAATTGCCATATTTTATAGAATAAAGATATTTTATTTGGGACATTGAAATTGGTGACAATTAATTTAGTTTTGTACTATTAACAGTTATTACCTGGATGGGAGCGGTGGCTCACGCCTGTAATCCCAACTCTTTGGGAGGCTGAGGTGGGTGGATCACGATGTCAGATGGAGACCAACCTGGCTAACACGGTGAAACCCCATCTCTACTAAAAATACAAAAAAATTAGCCAGGCATGGTGGAGTGGGCCTGTAGTCCCAGCTACCTGAGCTGCTGAGGCAGGAGAATCGCTTCAACCAGGGAGGCGGTGGGTTGCCGTGAGCTGAGATCACACCACTGCACTCCAGCCTGGGCGACAGAACGAGACTCCATCTCAAAAAACAAAAACAAAACAAAACAAAAAACACAGTTATTACCTTTGCTTTATTTTGTATCAGCTAAATGAAATTAAGAATGTAGAGAACATTAAATGCAATATTGCATCCTGTATTTATTTAATACACTATTCTTTATGACATGCAGATTCTCCTTCAAAGTAACATCTCCTTTCACTATTTGTTGATGGTCTCTTGTACCAAGGCATGCTATTACAAAACTATAGCATAAACTAGTCTTTTAGACATGAAACTCCCCAGTAAGTTTGCCTACAAGTGAAAGCATAATCCCTCAAAAGAAAGTTTCTATATTGCTGTAAATGCTAGAATAAAAATACACAGAATCATACAAAATGCAAAACACTTAAAAGAATTTAGTGGCACTGCTTTGGTGTAGGTTTAGTGTATCTGTATTTATTTTACCTTAACTAAATTCTGATTGTCTACATAAGTGTTTACCAAACAGCCTTCTAATTACCATTTGAACAATTTTGCTTTTTGTATATACTGTCTTTACTCTTTATTATTTAACAAGTCAGTAGACTTAATCAATCTGCTTTTAAATTTTGCCTCATACTTGCCAATACTGTTCTTGAAATGTCTGGCTTAATGGACTAGATAGATGTTTTTCATATGTGCATTGAACATAAGTTAAGTATGTAAAAGTACAAATGGTACATAGAAAGAATAAAATTTTTCAAATGAAAATTAAAGGCCTATTTGGAAAAACATTTATCTAGACAATCAGAGTTTAGTTAAGGTGAAATTAATCTGAATACACAAAAACTACACCAAGCCAGTGCCACTAAGCTGTTTCCAGAGTTGTGCATTCTAAGCTCAGAGAATTCTCATTCAAATATTTGTAGCAATAAAGGGATTTATTTTGGGACAGGATGCTTTCACCTTATAGCCAACCTTAGTAGGCAATTTTGGGTCTAAAGGATTGGTCTGATATAGCTTTACAGTGCCAGATATAAACATATTAATATAAATGTATACATTCATATACCATCAAAAGCCATTCTGAAAACCATGACAAGCATGAAGACCTATAATAGAAAATGCTGTCCTGCATGGTTGTTGTATTGGGATAAGAGTTAATACTGGAACATGATATATAGGTGAAATAAAGAATTTTGGTACTATATGCATTTGAAAAGTAAAGTCTAGACATAGACCAAATACAGGGTATTCTTAGTTTAAAAAATGAATCAGAAAATATATTCTGGATTCAAAATTTAGCCTTAAGATAGACCTGAATATTCAAATGTGGTGATTTAGTTTAAAAGAATGAAATATCTTACCTTTATACCTAGAGCCAAAGAGTTGATGAGGTTGAAAGTATATAGCTACTTAACTTTTTGTGTTTTACAAATATTTTTGCTTTGGGGCTTCTATTCAGGAATGGAAAAAAATTCTAGAAAGATGAAAAGCCATTTTTAATGCAATTTTTCACCTGACTACAAGCAGAAGTACATTTTAAAAATTAAATTAAAATAGTACCCAGAAGCATATTTCATCTTGGTTTCACTCTCAATTTATGAGGTCTGTATGAGTTTGTGTAGTTGTATGGAAATTACTGTTTTGCCTTTGTCATACACTGTGAAAGGGAACATTTGATTATTGATAGAAAAAAAAAACCACGTATTTCTTAAATTGAGGTTAGAAATATATGCAAATATACTTTATCTACTTTATTTCTCAAAAATAAGCATTTATTTCCAAATTGGTAAAGCAAATTCTGAACTTAGATATGTTTTATGTATGATATAATGTAATTTAATGTTACAAAATTTAATGCACTTCCCACAATCACCTTGATAGTGATGAATGGTGATTCTTTTTCACTGTAAAGTGACCCAAAATAATTAGGTCAAACAGAGTCATTAGATTTTTCTAGTTGACTACAATAATTAGATACAGGTAAGTATTATTGCTCTTGCACAATAATTCATAGAGCAATTTCCTGACAATTTTGCAACACATGCACATACAAACTTTTTAGCATGTGTTGGGGATGAGGGGCAGGAACACACTATAAATATAGTCATACAAGCTTTTTGGAAGAAGTTCACAAGTTCCCAGTTGTCTGTTATTTTCAGTTTTCTGATTAAAATTTGCATTAAATATCCAATCACTGAATTTGTGTCTATTAGGGATTAAATTTGGAATGTCATCTACAAAAAATAAATTTTAATTTATTTTATTTCTAGCTTTTAAGTTCAGTGGTACACGTGCAGGATGTGCAGTTTTATTACATAGGCAAACGTGTTCTGTGGTGATTTGCTGCATAGATAATCTCATCATGCAGGTATTAAGCCCAGCATCTATTAGCTATTCTTCCTGACCCTCTCCCTCCTCCCACCCCCTTGCCCTACAATGTGTCCATGTGTTCTCCTCATTTAGCTCCCACTTAACAATGAGAACACAAGATATTTGGTTTTCTGTTTCTGCATTAGTTTGCTAACGATAATGGCTTCCAACTCCATCCAAGTCCTTGCAAAGAAAATTATCACATTCATTTTTATGGCTGTATAGTATTCCATGGTGTATATGTACCACATTTTCTTTATCCAGTCTATCATTGATGGGCATTTAAGTTAATTTGATATTTTTGCTATTGTGAATAGTGCTGCAATGAACATATGCATGAATGTATCTATAATAGAATGATTTATCTTCCTTTGGTTATATACCAAGCAATGGTTGAACTAATTTGCACTCCTACCACCAGTGTCAAAGTGTTCCATTTTTACCACAACCTCACCAGTATTTGTTGTTTTTTGACTTTTTAATAATTGCCATTCAGACTGGTATGAGATGATATCTCACTGTGATTTTGATTAGCATTTCTCTAATGATCAGTGATGTTGGATTTTTTTTTTTCCATATGTTTGTTGGCTGCATATTTTTGAGGAGTGTCTGTTATGTCTTTGTCCACTTTCTAATGGGGTTGTTTTTTTTCTGTAAATTTATTTAAATTTTTAATAGATGATGGATATTAGACCTTTGTCAGATGAGTAGACTGCAACAATTTTCTCCCATTATGTGGGTTGTCTGTTTACTCCGTCAATAGATCCTTTTGCTGTGCAGAAGCGCTTCAGTTTAATTAGATTTCATTTGTCAGTTTTTGCTTTTGTTCCAAATGCTTTGGGCATCTTCATCATGAAATCTTTGCCCATCCCTATGTCCTGAATGGTATTGCCGAGGTATTCTTCTAGGGCTTTTATAGTTTTGGGTTTCATTTCAATCTTTAATCCATCTTGAGTTGATTTTTGTATTTGGTTTAAGGAAGGGGTCCAGTTTCCATTTTCCACATATGGCAAGCCAGTTCTCCCAGCACCATTTATTAAATAGGGAATCCTTTCCCCATTAGTTGTTTTTGTAGGTTTACCAAAGATCAAATGACAGTGGGTGTGTAGTCTTATTTCTATTTTCTCTATTCTGTTCCATTAGCCTATGTGTCTGTTCTTGTAACAGATTCATGTCGTTTTGGTTACTGTAGTCCTGTGGTATAGTTTGAATTCCAGCGTTGTTCTTTTGTTAAGGATTGTCTTGGCTATTTGAGCTACTTATTTTTTCTCCTGTGAATTTTGAAATAGCTCTTTTCTAATTATGTGAAGAATGTCAATGCTAGTTTAATGGTAATAGCATTAAATCTACAAATTATTTTGGGCATTATGGCCATTTTCACAGTATTGATTCTTCCTATCCATTAACATAAAATGTTTTTCCATTTCTTTGTGTCATCTCTGATTTTTTTGAGTAGTGGCTTGTAGTTCTCCTTGAGGTCATTCACTTCCTTATTAGCTGTATTCTTAGGTATTTTATTATTTTTGTGACAATTGTGAATGGGATTGCCTTATTGATTTGGCTCTTTGCTTGCCTGTTGTTGGTGTATTGGAATGCTGGCAACTTTGCACATTGCCTTTGTATCCTGAGACTTTGCCAAGTTGCTTATCAGCTTAAGAAGTATTTGGACTAAGACAATGGAGTTTTCTAGATATAGTATTATGTCATCTGCAAAAAAAGATAATTTGACTTCCTCTCTTCCTATTTGAATACTCTTTGTTTATTTCTCTTGCCTTATTGCCCTGACGCTGACCAGAACTTCCAATACTGTGCTGAATAGTAGTTATGAGAGAGGGCATCCTTGTCTCCTGTTGGTTGTCAAGGGAAATGCTTCGAGCTTTTGCCCATTCAGTATGATATTGGCTGTGAGTTTATCATACATGGCTCTTATTATTTTGAGGTATATTCCTTCAATATCTACTTTATTAAGTTTTAACATGAAGGAATGTTGACTTTTATCAAATGCCTTTTCTCCAGCTATTGAGATAATCATATGGTTTTGTCTTTAGTTCTGTTTGTGTAGTGAATCATATTTATTGATTTGTATATGTTGAACCAGCCTTGCATCCCTGGGGTGAAGCCAACTTGGTTGTGGTGGATAAGCTTTTTGATGAGCTTCTGAAATTCTGAAATTCTGTTTACCAGTATTTGTTTAGGATTTTTGCTTTTGGTTTTTGGTTTTGCTTTTTTTTTTTTTTTTTTTTTTCAGACAGTATTTCACTCTGTTACCCAGGATGGAGCACAGTGGCATGATCTCAACTATTTAGGTGATTCTCCTGCCTCAGCTTTCCAAGTAGCTGGGATTATAGGCACCTGCTACCACACCAAGCTAATTTATGTAGTTTTAATAGAGACAGGGTTTCACCATGCGGGCCAGGCTGATCTCAAACGCGCGACCTCAAGTGATCCTCCTACCTCGGCCTCCCAAAGTGCTGGGATTATGGGTAAGAACCACCATGCCTGGCCTTTTTTAGGGTTTTTGCATCAATTTTAATCAAGGATATTGGCCTGAAGTTTTCTTTTTTTGTTGTATCTC
The DNA here is from genome assembly GCF_030222135.1 of Aotus nancymaae. Taxonomy (NCBI): domain Eukaryota; kingdom Metazoa; phylum Chordata; class Mammalia; order Primates; family Aotidae; genus Aotus; species Aotus nancymaae. Next base: position 78,277,102 of record NW_026988425.1, read on the forward strand.
TGCCATGTTTTTGTATCATGATCATGATGGCCTTATAGAATAAGCTAGGGAAAATTCTTCCTTTTCAATATTTTGAAATAGTTTCAGTAGCAATGATACCAGCTGTTCTATGTATCTCTGGTATTTTTAAGCTGCGAATTTGTCTCATCCTGGGGTTTTTTTGTTTGGTAGGCTATTTATTACTGCCTCTATTTCAGTGCTTGTTATTACTCTATTTAGGGATTCATTCAATTTCTTCCTGGTTCAGTTTTGGGAGGGTGAATGTGTTTGTAAATGTATCGATTTCTTTTAGATTTTCTAGTTTATGTGCATAGAGTTGTTTATAGTATTCTCTGATGGTTGGTTGTATTTCTGTGGGGTCAACAGTAATATCCTCCTAATTATTTCTTATTGTGTTTATGTGAATCATCTCTCTTTTCTTCTTTATTAGTTTAGCTAATGATCTATTTTATTAATTTTTTAATGATCTATCTATTTTAATTTTGTTTTTCAAAAAAACGGCTCCTGGATTTGTTGATATTTTGAAAGGTTTTCGTATTTCTATCTCCTTTAGTTCAGCTCTGATCTTGTTTATTTCTTATCTTCTGCTAGCTTTGGGGTTTGTTTACTCTTGGTTCTCTAGTTGTTTCATTGTGATCTTAGGTTGCTAACTTTAGATCGTTCTAGCTTTTTGATGTGAATATTTAGTTCTGTAAATTTCTCTTTTAACACTGCTTTAGTTGCATCTTACCAATTCAGGTATGTTATATCTTTCTTCTCATTAGTTTCAAAGAACTTCTAGATTTCTTCCTCAATTTCATTATTTACTCAAAAGTAACTTAGGAGCAGGTTACTGAATTTCCGTGTAGTAGTATGGTTTTGAGTGAATTTCTTAATCTTGGGTTATAGTGTGTGCTGTGGTCTGAGAGAGTGCTTGTTATGCTTCAGTTTTTTTCATTTGCTGAGAAGTGTTTTACTACCAATTATGTGATTAATTTTAGAATAAGTGTCATGTGGCAATAAGAGGAATGTATATTCTGTTGTTTTGGGGTGAAGAGTTCTGTAGATATTTATTAAGTCCATCTGATCCAGAGCTGAGTTCAGGTCCTGAATATCTTTGTTAATATTCTATCTTGATAATCTATCTAATATTGTCACTGGGATGTTAAAGTATCCTACTGTTATTGTGTGAGAGTCTAAGTCTCTTTGAAAGTCTCTAAGAACTGGGTTTATGAATCTGGGTGTTCCCCATATGTATTGGGTGCATTCATATTTAGAATAGTTAGCTCTTCTTGTTGAATTGAAATTTTTACCATTATGTAATGCCTTTCTTTGTCTTTTTTTTTTTTTTTTTGGTTTTTGTTGTTTTAAAGTCTGTTTTGTCAAAAACTATAATTGTAGCCCCTGTTTGTTTCTATTTTCCATTTGTTTGGTAAATTTTTCTCCAACCCTTTCCTTTCTGATGAAAATTTGCATTAAATCACCAAACATTGAAATTAGGTTTATTAGAGATTAAATCTAGAATGTCATCTGCAAAAACAATAAATAAATAAAAAGTTTTACATTAGGTTACTTGTTCCACTAGATCCTCATACTCTATCATGCAAAGACAAAGGATATGTTATTTTATGCTATTTGTTTATCTTAAATATCATCAATTTCATTAATAAGAATTTATGGTACTGAATAAAAAGCTACTCATTTCACCAGTGATAGTCATTTAGATTTGCCAGATTTAGCAAGCAGATACACAAATAATGAAAAATAAATTTCAAATAAGCAATGCTTTTTTTAAAAAAATATATAGGTATGGCTTGTGCATTAATTGGGAAAATAGTTACACTAAAATAACACATTATCTTTCTTAGCTGAAATTCAAATGTAATTGGTTGTCCTATATTTTGTCTGGTAACCCTATCCCTATTTCTAACATTCGTTATGGCATTTACAAAAAGCTATATTATGGATCATTTATTCATGCAATAAATATTAATTAAGAACCTACTATGAGTCATGCTCTGTTCTATAAATTGAAAATATAACTATCAATAAAACAAAGAATGTTTACTCATAGAGATTACACTCTAAGAGGAAAGATTAACAATTTTAAGTGTGCATGAATATCTTAAATACTATATTAAAGGCGATCAGAGCCATTAAGGAAAAAAGAAGAGCAAGAAAAGGGAATAAGAAAAGGAAGGTCATTTGAAATTTTTTTAAAGAGAAACTGAAAGACCTCCCTGTATTACCATTTAAATAAAGACCCAGAAAGAGTAGGATTTGCAGACATTTGGAGTAAAGCAGTGGAAGCAGAAGAAACAGTAAGTGAGAAACCCTGAAGTAGACACCTGCTTCCTGTGTTTGGGAAGAGCAACAGGAGGCCTTCTCAGGCTAGAGCCTCTCTGGCTAGAGCAGAAGGGATGGGAGAAGAGTGATGGGTTGAGGTAGGCTATTTTGAAGAACCTTATAGATTTACTTAAGGGCTTTGATGTTTAATCAGAGTACACAATAAAGCGTTAGAGGAACATAAATAGTTAAGTTATTTGATAGCTCTCTTTGAAGGATAGCAAGGCTAGCTATCCATTTTTTGGGGTAGAATCTTGAAGAGGGTAACTAATTAGGATAATTGACCATGCAGAATCTGCAACTGAAACTAATGTACCTTTATATGATGACTTAAAGAGAATTAAATTGCACATATTATAATAATAAAAAGTCAAAATATAAAATCATTTTATTTGCTGGCAAATATTTTTATAGCCTGTAGTAGCAAATGTACTACTATATAATACTAGCTACCATATTTTTGCATGCCATTTTAAAGTTTTTATTCTCTCTTAAAAATAATTTTTGGGCCAAGTGCAGCCTTAATCCCAGTATCTTGGGAGGTTGAAGAGGAAGGATGGCTTGAGCCTAGGAGTTCAAGACTAGCCTGGGCAAAACAGGGATACCCACTCTCTACAAAAAATTAAAAGAAAAAATTAGTTTGGTATGGTGGCAAATCCATGTTGTCCCGGCTACTCTGCAGGCTGAGGTAGGAGGATTGCTGGGGCCTGGGAAGTCTAGGCTGCAGTGAGTTGTGATCACACCAGTGCACTCCAGCATTGGTGATAGGGATCCTGTTTCAAAAATAAAAATTCTAATAATATACAAAACTTTGGAAAAGCAATCCATCCAAATGTACCAAATTGTTTTGGTAGATTTTTGTCAATTTTCATTTTCTTAAATTTTACTTTTTTTTTAAATTACGGTGACCCAAATTAATTTAGTAGAAGCAAAAAGATTAATCAGATATTTAAGTAAAAGTTTTTGGAACCCTTGTACACAGTTGGTGAGAATGCAAAATGGTGTAGCTATTATGAAAAGAACGTGGAGATTCCTTAAAAAGTTAAAAATAGAACTACTATATGAACCAGCAATCCTACTTCTCAGTGTTTATTCAGAAGAATTGAAATCAGGATCTCAGAAATGTATTAGCATTCCCATGTTCATTGCAGCAGTATTCCATAATAGCAATGTTGGTTTTTGTGGAAACAACCTAAATGTTTATCAAGAGAGGAATGGACAAAACAAAATGTGGTATATACATACAATGGGATATCATTCAAGATTAAAAAAAAAAAAGAAAATCCTACATTATGAACCAACATGGATAAAGCATGAAAATATTATAGCAAACGAAATAAGCCAGTCACACAAGGACAAATACTGCATCATTGCATTTACATGAAGTAACTAAGATAGCCAAACTCAGAAGCAAAAAATGAAATGGGAGGTGTCAGGAGTTTGGAGGAAGGGCAAATGGAGAGTTACTAATTAGCAAGTATAAAATTTCAGGTATTCGTGATGTAAAAGTTCTAGAGATCGCTGCACAACATTGTACCTGTATATAACAATATTGTATTGTACACTAAATAATCTGTTAAGAGAGTAGCTCTGATGTTGTGTTCTTATCATGATCAAAAATAAATAAATTAAAAGTATAATAAATTAGCTCCTGACTGTTCATAAACTTGTCTCACATATACACACTATTTAACTTTATTATTTGCTCTGAATAAATCGCATTTTATCAGATTACTTTAGTAAAGTCATTTAGAGTTGTTTAATTAAAATGCAGAACTAGTGATATGAATTAATCTAATTTTTTATTATAAATCTACTTATATTTAAATTTTAGGCATGATGTATCTTTTCTTGTATTCATTCCTTGATTACTTCTTTTACTCAAATGAATGAGATACTTTTTACTATTTTTAATTTTTGTGGGCACATAATTGCTGCATATATGTATGAGATACATGAGCTATTTTGATACAGGCATGCAATGTGTAATAATCAATGATGGAAAGTGAAGTATGTATCCTTTTGAGCATTTATCTTTTGTGTTACCAACAATTCAATTATACTTTTAGTTTTTGTATAATGTACAAGTAAATTATTTTGACCATAGTTACCCTGTTGGGCTATCAAATACTATGTATTATTCATTCTTTCTGGGGTTTTTTTTTGGGTACTTATTAGCTGTCTCCACTTACCCCATTAACCCCATTACTCTTTCAAGCCTTTAATAACCATTCTTTTACTTTCTACCTCCATGTATTCAATTGTTTTAATTTTACATCCCACAAATAAGTGAAAGCATGAGATGTTTGTCTTTCTCTGCTTGGCTTACTTTACTTAACATAATAACCTTGATTCCATCCATGTTGTTGCAAATGACAGGATCTTATTCATTTTTATGATAGGATAGTACTCAAATGTTTATAAGTGCCGCATTTTCTTTATCCATCCATCTATTGATGGATACTTAGGTTACTTCCAAATCTTGGCTATTGTGAGCAGTGCTGAAGTGAACATGGGAGTGAACATCTCTTAGATATACTGATTTGTTTCTTTTGCATATATATACTCAGCAGTGGGATTGCTAAATTATCTGATAGCTCTATTTCTAGTTTTTTTAGGAATCTTCAAACTGTTCTCCATGGTGATTGTACTAATTAACATTCTCCCCAACAGTGTACAAGGGTCCCCTTTTCCTCACATCCTCTCCAGCATTTATTGCCTGACTTTTGTATACAAGTTATTTTAACTGGGGTAAGATGATATCTCATTGTAGTTTTGATTTGCCTCCTCATATAATCAGTGATGTTGAGCGCTTTTTCATATGCCTGTCTTCCAACTGTGTGTCTTCTTTTAAGAAATGTCTATTCACACATGCAGCACTATTAACAATAGAAAAGACATGGAATCAACCTAAATGCCCATCAATAATAGACTTGATAAGGGAAATGTGGTACATATACACCATGGAATCCTATGCAGCCATTAAAAGAATCATGTATTGGAGATCCATTTTATGTTATTTGTTTCTTTTCTCTTGCTGTTTTAGGTTTTGTTCTTTATTCTTAACCTTTTGAGTTTGATTATTAGATGCATTAAGGTAGTCTTCTTTGGGATAAATTTGCTTGGTGTTCTATAACCTTGCAGTTGAATGTTGATACTTTTCTCTAGGTTTGTGAAGTTCTCTGATATTCTATTTGAATAAACTTTCTACCCTTATCTCTTTTTCTACTTTTAGTTAATAAATAATATTTTAATGCCAATAACGCCTACATTTGCCCTTTTGATGCTATTTTCCAGATGTGAAAGTTGTGCTTAATTATTTTTTATTCTATTTTCTGTTATCTCTATTTATTTTCATATAGGCTGTCTTCAATCTCCTTTATTCTTTTTCCTGCTGGATCATTTCTGCTATTGACTCTGATACATTCTTCAGCATGTCAATTGCATTTTTTGACTCTAGAATCTGCTTGAGTCTTTTAAATTATTTCAACCTCTTTGCTAAGTTTGTATGATATAATTCTGATTTCATTCTCTCTTTTATCTTGAATTTGTTTGAGCTTTCTCAAAACAGCTGTTTTGAATTTTCTGTTTTGAAGGCCATACTTCTCTTTTTCTTGATGACTGGTCCCTGGTGTCTTCTTTATTTCATTTGGTGAAGTCATGACTTCCTGGATGATCTTGATGCTTGTCGATGTTCATCTGTGTCTAGACATTGAAAAGTTAGGTGCTTATCTTAGTCTTCACCACCTGGGCTTATTTGTGCCTGTCTCTCTTGAGAAGACTTTCCAGGCACTTGAAGATACTTGGGCACCAAGTCCACTATCACTATTATTTTTGCAGACTTGTAGAGGTACTTACTGCCTCTGTGGTCTTGAATAAGATCCAGAAGAATTCTCTGGCTTACCAAGAAGAGAGTCTTGTTCTTTTCCCTGACTTTCTCCCAAACAAAGTCTCTCTCTCTGTGCTGAGCTTCCTAGAGTTGGAGGTGTGGTAATGCAAGCACCCCTGTGACCACCAGCACTGTGACTGCACTGGGTCAGACCTGAAGCCAGCAGAGCCCTGGTTCTTCCCAAGGCGTGCTGTAACCACTCCCTGGCTACCATTTATATTCACTCAAGGGCCTAGGGCTTTACATTTAGCAGATGGCAAAGCCAACCAAGTTTATCACCTTCTTTTCTGGGTGGCACATTCCCCCAGGCTGCGGGAAGGTCCAGTGATTCTGCCTGGGAGCCAGGTATTATAGTAAAAAGTCTTAAAAACTTGTCTGATGTTGTTTTCTACCACAGCTAAGCTGGCACTCAAACCACAATATAAAGTCATACCTGCTTTTCTCTCCCCTTTCTATGGGCAGAGGAACCTTTGTTGTTATCACCACCACCAGCCCATGGACGAGGGAGGAAGGGTTCTACCAGGCCATTATTGATGTTCACTTAAAGCCCATAGGCTCTTCAGTCAGCTTGTGGCGAATTCTGCCAAGCCTAAGATTTGCTCTTCAGGGCAGTGAGCTCCCCTCTGGCCGAGGGCGTGTCCAGAAATGCTGTCCAAAAGCCTGGGCCTGGACTTGGAGACCCAAAGAGCCTGCTTGGTGCTCTACCCGCAGTGGCCGTGCTGCTCCCTAAGATGGAAGACAAAGTCCCTTTTAATTTTCCTTCTGCTTTCCTCAAACAGAAGGAGTCTTTCACGACAGCCGCCATGGCTAGGAATGTGCTGGGTCACACCTGTAGTCAGCGTGTCTCAGAGCCCAAGGCCCAAGGGCTATGTAGTCAGTAGGTAACGAGTCCTTCCCTTCAAGGCAATAGGTTCTCATGGCCCAGGCTGTGTCTAGAAATGTCTGGGAGCTAGGGCCCGGCATGGCAGCCCCATGCCACTGCCCAGTGCCCTATTCTACTATGTTTGACCTGGCATCCAAGATGCAAAACAAAATCCTCTTTATTCTTCACTCTCCTCTTCTTAAGCAGAAGGAAGGCGATACTTTCATTGCTGTGAACTGCACTGCCTGGGTTTGGAGGAGGAGTGAATGAAGCACTCCATTAGCCGCCCTGACTGGTGTCTCTGTAGGTCATGTGCCACCCTACTTCTCTGCTTCTCAGCCAAGCTCAGCAATAAGAGTTGCCTAGGAATTGTAGTTCTTGTGTCCTAGACTGTCTTTCAAGTTTACTTTGGACCCCAGAGCATTTTGACTCATAGCGGCGAGGCTTGCTGAGATACTCAAGTTACGACGCATAGGATGGGTAATCCTCTGTCTAGATCTGGTTTAAATGTTCCCTCTGTGTAAGGGCACTGACTGAGCCTAGTAAGTCTCTGCTCTTTGCTGTGGCAAGGCAGCACTGAGTTCAATGCAATGTTCTCTAGTCACTGTACTCTCCATATCCCAAGTGCACAGATTCTCTCTTCATGCTGCTCAGCAGCTGCCAGGGGATGTGGGAGAGGTGGTATTGGCAGTCAAGACTGTTTCTCCCACCCTCCTCAATGTCTCTTTCAATGATATGAAGTTAAAACAAGGTACTGTGATTGCTCACCTGATTTTTAGTTCTTATAATGGTGCTTTCCTGTGTTCAGGTCGTTGTTAAAATGTGGTGTTCCTGTGGGGATTTGGGAGGAAAGAATGGTGTAGTCTTCTATTCTGCCATTTTGATCTGCCCTTGAGATACATTTTGGGAGGGATACTGAAATGAATAAGACACCTCTCTGGAATGGAATCTAAAGTTGTGTTTTTCATTGCATTTCTTGGCATATTATGGGTCATAAAACTCACTGCCCCCAGGATTATGTTTTTATTAAAATAAAAATGCAATAGAATGTAATAGAATAGATTAAAATAAAATTCAATGTGTAAGAGAATATTGTACATAAAATAAGTATTGCTTCAGGGAATGTTTGGTATATGATATGGGATTGTGGTTTCTGTTTGCAAAGTACATGTAAGTGTTTTAACTGTGAACACAAAACAAAAGTTTAGAAAATAGTATCTGCAATATTATCTGATATTTGTATAGGCATATTTTATTGTGAAATTGATAATTTAAGAAGTTATAGGCAAATTGTTATGGATGAATCTTCTTGGGAAAGATGACAGAAAACAATGTGTAATACATATCTGGGCTTTGGTTATGAGGTTAAAAGATAAATATGGAATGAAAATGGGGATTAGGTAGAAAGAACTCTGAAAAAATACAATGCATAAAACATGGAAAATATAATGAATGCTCACAAAATAATGAGGCCTTGTTTAAGAATATAGCTTGATGTATTTCACATTTATATAGCAATGTAAAATAGGAGGTAAATATATCAAACATTTCCATAACCTCAATCAGTTTTCTGTGCCCATTTCTAATTTTCCCTATCAAAGTTTTTTGACTTCTTTCACCATAGATAAATTCTATACACTCTTGAACTTCATATACATATAATCCTACAGTGTGTTCACCATGTCTTGGCTTCCTTTGAGCAACATTGTGTTTTGAAAATTCCTCCACATTGCTGATTGCATCAGGAGTTGCACATTTTTTTATTCCTAGGTGGTGTTCTATTTTATAAATTCTTCTTTTCATGGATATTTGCATTTGTGTGTTTGTCTGATTACTATAGAGGTTAAAATATGCAATATGAATTTATCATAATTTAAATTTACTTAAATCACACTCTTTCAGAATCAAAATCATAACTATATAATATTGTGCTTTCATTCAACTTTTCTTCCACTGTTTGTGCTATTTTCTCATATAGTGTACTTTTAAATTATTAACCACACAATGCATTGTTATTAATTTGGTCCACACTTTTACTCTCTTTAAGGATCTTTTTCTTTTTTATAGAAGCATAAATTCATACTTTAATCTGGTTTTGTTTTACTTTAACCTGAAAAACTTCATCAATTCATGCTGTACAAGTCTACAGGCTTTGTCTGCCCATATCTTATTTTCTTTTTTTAAATTAAAAAAAATAGTATATTTTAAGTTCTGGGGTACATGTGCAGAATGTACAGGTTTGTTACATAGGTATACACGTGCCATGGTGGTTTGCTGCATCCATCGCTCCATCATCTACATCAGGTATTTCTCCTAATGCTATCACTCCCCTATCCCCAACCCCCTGCTATCCCTCCTTTAGTCCCCTTTCCCTAGACAGACCCCAGTGTGTGATGTTCCCTTCCCTGTGTCCATGTGTTCTCATTGTTCAACACCTCGCTTGTGAATGAGAACATGCGGTGTTTGCTTCTCTGTTCTTGTGTCAGTTTGCTGAGTATGAAGGTTTTTAGCTTTATCCATGTCCCTGCAAAGGACATGAACTCATCCTTTTTTATGGCTGCCTAATATTCCATGGTGTATATGTGCCATATTTTCTTTATCCAGTCTATCATTGTTGGGCATTTGGGTTGGTTTAAAGTCTTTGCTATTGTGAACAGTGCCACAATAAACATACATGTGCATGTGTCTTTATAATAGAATAATTTACAATCCTTTGGGTATATGCCCAGTAATGAGATTGCTGGGTCAAATGATATTTCTAGTTCTAGATCCTCGAGGAATCACCACACTGTCTTCCACAATGGTTGAACTAATTTACAGTCCCATCAACAGTGTAAAAATGTCCCTATTTCTCCACATCCTCTCCAGCATCTGTTGTCTCCTGATTTTTTGAAGATCACCATTCTAACTGGCTTGAGATGGTATCTCAGTGTAGTTTTGATTTGCATTTCTCTAATGATCGCTGATGATGTGTATTTTTGATATGATTGTTGGCTGCATAACTGTCTTCTTTTGAGAAGTGTCTGTTCATATCCTTTGTTCATATTCTGAGTATTAGTCCTTTGTCAGATGAGTAGATATATTTTATTTTCTTTAAGAGTTTGTTCTCTGTATTAGGAATCTAGCCTATAATATTTTTTCTTATGCCTTTTCTTTTCCATATTTTAATGATGTTCTCATATTACCTACTGGCTTTCATTATTACTAATGAAACTTTGACCATTGTTCTTTGACTAATTGTATTATGTTTTGTTTCTAGTTGCTTTGAAAGTTTTTCTGATTATCTTTGCATTTCAGCAGTTTTTACTAATATGTTATGGTGGTCTTGGATCTGTGAGTAAATATTATTCACTAATTACAAAAAATATTCAGACATTGTGGCTTTAAATGCTTTTTCTTCTCTTTTTCTAGAAATCCAATTCCATATATGTTAGATAACTTGAACACCTTTTCACATGACTTAGAGTCTCCATTCTTCTTCTAAAAATGTCTGTTCCTCAATTTAGCTAATATTAACCTACTGATAAATCACTTATCTTTTCTTCTTTTTATCTGTTATTGTGCCCATCTAATACTTTTAATATCAAATACTGCTGAATTTTAGTTTTAGAATTTTTATTTGGTTCATTTATTAAAGCTTTTATTTTTATGCTGAAATTCTGTACATATTCTTCTACTCACTATCTTAATTTTTCCTTTACGTTCTCCCATTCTCTGGGGAATCTGGACAATTTTTGTGACTTCTTTTATTGTCAGTTTTTTTATTTGACTGTAGTCCACACTTTCCTGCTAATTCACAGTCACACACATGCATGCATGTACACACACACAGAGACACACATATCTTTGTAGGATGCCAGGCATTTTCTATAAAATAACAGTTGAGAATAATATCTTTTCTCATGAAAGGGTTTGCTCTTTTTTTCCTAGGTAGCTAGAGTGAAGGTTTGTTCTCTTTAATAAAATAAAAAATTGTATTGAGCCAGTGCTGAAATGCAACTTTTTAAAGTTTCACTTCTATACTGAGTTTCTGCATCTCAGGGTGGGCCAAGGACACTTGTACTATCAGTATTTGGGATCTAGCCATCCTAAAATGACAAGGCCCCTTTCAACTTCCCTGCTCAGCACCAAGGCACAATTAGTAAATTCTCATGGGGGTGATTTGGTGAACTTTGAGATCTAGCTTTTGTCTGGGATACTAGCTCTAACAGAGTGTCTTTCTCTACTTGTTCTTTCATTTCTCCTATGGGAGATTCATTTCTTCATCCACTTTTGTCAACATGAATAAAAATAGGCTAGGCTCTGCTCACCTAAGAAATGCTCAAAGCACTCTGTCTTTCAGATTTATTTGTCTTTAGCTCTCTGATAGGTTTTATTTGAGTTCTGATTGCCTGAATTACAAGGTATTCTCTCATTGTAATGGTAGGATAGCTGGTTTTTCACATATGCCTCCTAACCAGAAGCAAAGTTGAGTATTTTTTTCTGAAATGTATGTGCAGTTTGAGAGAAAAGTGGAGGAAAACGATTTGGAAGTCATATGATGAGTGACATAAAAATCTTAATGAGATTTCTATTTCCCTAGATTTTGTTATATAGACAAAAGCAATAATCCAAATATTTTAATTTACTCTAGTAGAAATATACATTAATATTAATATGAAAAAACACAGAAGCCAATGAAAGGATAGTTAATTTGCCAAAACTTTTAAAGAGGGTAATTTGTGCATTTTTAATTTATTTTCAGTAATTCCAGTTTGCAGTAATTCCAGTAATTCCAACTTGATTTAATCTGTTAAATTTTAATTCCAATTTGATTTAACCTGTTAAGCTCAGTATTAATATAAAGTTTGTACTTACTAGCTTATTTCATTTATAAATATTTACATAAAACTTTACACATAATCATTTTACATGTCACTACGCAGCAGTAGAGAGGATGTTCAGCGGGTAGGAAAAAGCTAAAAGTACTTGTAATACTTATTTGTTTTTATTTCACCAACCATAGATTTGTGAAGCAGACTTACTGTGCACTGGTTACCAATCTCTGAGTCAAATGATACAGAACATACTCATATATAACAAGTTATTAGAAGTTACAGACAGGCAACAATAAAAGGAATCTAGGCTCCATTGTAAGTTGGTCCTCCATAGACCACAAAGCTGCCCTAGGTAGATGCAACCTTAATTGCGCATGTCCCACTTGCACCATAGATACAGGACCCCAAAAGGCCTGGAGTCACCCTGGGGTCATGAGAATTAAGAAGGCAAAGCTTTGAAAAAGCCAGGGCTGTCCTGGGCAGTTTCTCCCTAACTTAAGATGCCATGTTCCCTTGGAACATGAACAAGGTATGAGCTGTCTTAGGAAGTTCTACCCTAACTCAGAATAATGTGTTCTCAGCAAATTCTAGAATTATTTGAGAACTGTGAAGAAGAATTGGGGAAGAACTGGGTGGGTCCACAGCCACTCAGAGAACTGTCCTGCAGTATTTTATATATAGAGAGAATCTTTTTTTTAGCTAATTGCTGCTTGCTTACAATTGAAAGTAAATTATTTTATGGATAATTTGTGCTTCTTGTCAGTATTTCTTGGGTCAAAAATTTAATTATTTATTTAACAGTGTACAAGGACAGACTAGAAGTAACTAAAAATTAGTAACTTTTTTTTACTTTTCCAAACTTCACCTATTATCTTTTCTCCCATTTCAGAAAACTGTATGTTCTTTTACTTGCCTGATGAATTTACTAAATGAAAAATATATGTTATCTGGAAAGCTATTACTATCAGCCTTTTGGAAAATCAAAATCCACATTTTGTTAATACAGCTATTTACCTTTTGTTTCTACCTAAAACAAGGGTTAGAAGTTATAGAAGTTATTGCTTTCTTTTAAAATAAAGCCACAATACAATTGTGATGGTTCTGCTCTGAGAAATATCCATGGTATCCAAAGACTACTTTTGTGGATTAAGTCATTGCTCTCACTCAATATTTTCTGTGAAGTTGACATAGAGTTAAAATGAATTCCAAAGAAAGTCTATGTAAATGTTTGTGAAAGTTTTGCATCTTTTTCTCATGGCAAAAACCAGGAATAATTTTTTTTTTAAATACCTGTGTGAGGGACTATATATTTTGCAGAAGGCATGAACGTCATATTCCCAGCACCAACATTCAAGAAATATGTAATTTTGTTTTCATTATGCTAGTGGGAAATTTAAGCTCAGCTATTTGATATTTCTTCCGTTTTTCTAATAACCACTTGAGGTGAAATGAAGGTCTCAATGTTCTGATAAAATGCAAACTTTTGGCATAAGGTTTATAGTATAGAAGTCACACTACTGAATTAATGTACATTTTCTAAGCTTCTGTGGTTCCTACAGAGGATGTCTCTCTTCCTTTTTAATCAACCTCTAGTACAAATGATTTTAATGAAGCTTTTAACCCAATGCCTGGGTTGTCTGGGTACAGTGATGCTGTCCTATAACTCTTCAACTACTCAGAAAACTTTAAGACTTGCTTTGGCATGTTCTTAGCTGAGTGTGTTTGTTGGCCAAGTCTTTAATGATGACAAAGTACAATTTATATATATTTTTCTTTTGTTCTATCTTTTTGTGTCCTGCCTAAAATAGCTTGGCAGGTTAACAAGTAGTAAGATAATTTAGGTTTATCCTTCACAAAAGTTTTTCATATTGTGTGAGGCCATTGCTCACTTTTCCCAATGGATATCCAGTTTTTTTGGATCCTTATTGAATTTTACTGAATGTGTATAAAAAATTATTGACTCTATATGAGTAGTTTAATTTATGGATTTGCTATTTTGTTCCATTTATCTATTTGCTTTTTATGGTCATATCATACAACCTTAATAATTTTTGAGTCTTGCAATCATGTAGTGGAAGTATGCTAATTTTGTACTTTTCTTTTGAAAAATGTTTTAGTTATTCTGTATCCTTTGCATTTTTGTATAAATTTTAGTATACACTTGATAATTTCAAAAAAAATGTTTGATTGGATTTTAACTGGTATTGTTTTGAATCTTTAAATTAATTTGCAAATAGTTGACATCTTAGTTAATATTGAGTCTTCCATTATATCGTTCCACTCTTTTATTCCTCTTAGTGTTTTACAATTTTAATAATATTTACTGCTAAACTCAGCTTACTAATATTTTGTTAAAAATTTTGAATGCAATTCTGTAATGTTCTTTGCTTATGATGTTTTCCTCAGGTATTAGAACAGATATATGTTGATTTCATAAAAGACATTTTGTAGAAGTTCACTACTCCTCCAATTTTTTAATAATTTCATGTAAGATTCATGTTTTCTCTTTCTTAAATATGGAGACAATTCACCAGCGAAGCCAAATAGGCCTAGTATTTTACTCATAAGAGAGTTTTAATTATCAATTCTTTTTTATAATTTGTTTTTTCTTCTTACCAGTTTACTTCCTATTATGCCCAAATCTGGCTACAATGTCTAAGTCTACTCTTCTTAGAAATTCCCTTTTGGGTCACCGCCCATGGCACAAAAAAGAAATGAGTGACATTTTTTCAATCTATTATACAAAAGAAGCTAGTATTATTTAATATAGGAACAAATAATATATATATAACCAAATTCTGTTTTGGAAACAAATAATATATGTAGTTTGTGTTTATCTGAATATATTTTATATATATATATATATATATATATATATAAGTGTGTCTATATAAATATCATGTCTGTATATATATTTATGGGGTATGTATACAGTGTGCAAATATATATAGTATGTGTATATATATATATATTTGTGTGTGTGTATATATAGATAGATATAGATATATATTATATGTGTATATATCAGAAGTTTAAGCAGTTACTCATTCAAGGAGCATGGTGTAGCATCTTTAGAGAAGAGTTACTGTTTTAAACAATATTTTTAAAAAGGTCATTATGAACTTAGAACAAGATGGCCAGCAAAATATAGTAGGAACATTAAAAATAAAATAAAATTACTGTCTCTTATAAGGTTAAAAATGTTGTCAAAATTCAATGAATTATTCAGGTACAATATTGCCTACACTTTCCAATAAGTGGACATCAACTCTATAAATGTGTTGGCTATAAATTATTACTTGAAAATGTTACTCATGGATAAGAGTTTTTACAGTTCTGTAAAGTAAGGGGATAAAGAGAAGTTGGTTAATAGGTACAAAAATATAGTTAGATTGAAAGCATAAATTACAGTTAACAATTATTTCTAGTATTCTTCCAAACTGCTAGAAAAAAAAGTACAATGTTCCCAATACAAAGAAATGATAAGTATTTGAGATGATAGACACCCTGTTTACCCTGATTTGATCATTGCACATTATATACAGGTATCAAAATACTACCTATACCCCCAAAATATATACATCATATAACAATAAAAAATAAAAAGTAAATAAAATGAAATTGTTTTTGATTCTCTGAAATTAAAATATCTGACCCAAAAGAGTTTCTAAACTTGGAATATACATAAGAACATTGTCTCAGAATTTAATATTTTAATCTTCTCAAATTGTCCCATTCTCTTCCATATATTTTCTCAAATAAATAGAAGAGTTTAAATTCTTTTTCATTCATTTTTTATAATACCTCTTGCTTTTGGATTTTTTAATCATGTCACTGGTTTTGATTCCTCTTCATATTAAATGAGGTCATTGCTCATTTTTTCCATATGGATTTCCAGGTTTTTTATTGTTGTTGTTCCTCATTGAATTTTACTGAATGTCTGTAAAAAAATATTGGCACTATATAGGTATTTTATTTCTGGATTTGTTGTTTTGTTCAATTTATTTGTTTGCTTTTTGTCCTCATGTCACACAACCTTAGTAATTTTTTAATCTTGCAACCAGGTAGTTGAAGTATACTTTGTACTTATTTTTTTTGCAAATTATTTTAGCTATTCTGGATCTATTTCGTCACCCCCTTGCAAGTATTCTACATTCAGAAAATACATGACTCCATCTTTCATTATTCACACTCACACAGCTTGGACAAGGTAGCCATTACAGACTTTGGATTCTCTTCATATGTTTTAACTCAATATTATAAAGAGAACCTACCTTTGGTACTTGCCACTTAAAGTGCATAAACTGAGAAAATGATAAAGCCAGTCAGCAATAATATAGTATTCAATAAAAAAAATTTTGTATTTTCTGTATGAAACTGTGATTTTTATGATGATGTATTATATACCCAAATTTAGGATGGAGTTTTATGTTTTAAATTTAAGTAAGTTATTTACAAATGTATCTCTCTTTCAACTAAAACGGTGGCCATTCTAAAATTTATTGCTTTGCAATCAAACCACAATGACTTTGCATAAATAGAGTAATTATTTTGCAGTGGTAAGTTACAGATCAGGAATATTTGAGTGTTTTTAGAGACTATTGTGCACTATACTTAGGTTAAGGATGAATATGTCCACTAAAAAAACATTTTGTATTTGAAACTGGTAAGTATTCCTATTTACAGTTTGAAAATAATGCTATAAAGATCATATGAAGAAGGTAAGGATACTTTTATCTGTAAGAATGTAAAAGATTAAGATTTATAAAAATACATAGACTTTACAAACTTTCTGAAGTAAAACAGGCAAACAAGCTTCTTAAATCTTTTTTAAAATGCAGCTTCCATTTAGAATATATCAAACAGGCAACCTGAATACCTGAATCAATACTTTTATTAAATTAAATATGTAGTTCACTCTGACGATCTCTATTTCATCCAATTTTACTTTTTTCTGAAAAGATGGATTGTTTGTTGAGACTAATTTAATCATATTAAATGAAAATTAATTGATTTAATTAATCATATTGATTAAATCACATAATGATTAATTGGTCATTATGTGGGCCAAGATTACTCCTATGATTAATAATTTACCAAAGTAATTTATACATTTGTTGCTATCATCCTCATTTCAATGTTTTCCTAACTTAAGTTAGTATAGGCCTTTGAATAGTGACAAAAATAAAGAATACTCTTTAAAATATAGTTTCTGTGCAAAATTATTTATGCTAAATTGGTTTTCTATTATTTAACACTTGTAAATAACATTTCATTACATGTAATGCATACACATTTATTATTTTATTTTACTTTACCCCAAAACAGGCAATATATTTAGGGTCTTAGAACACTATATTTAACTTCTACCAAAGATATTAGGCCTGCTGGAATCATATCATTACTATTCTTGATTATGTTATTTTATATATATATATATGGGAAACTCATGTTTAAAACTATTCTCTCTTTGGCTTCAAATGGACACTACCTATTGGAATTAGGATAGTAGGCAAAATATTTTGTGAAGGCTTCAGATATAATCAGCAGTAAATAGCAAATTAATGTGGGAAAGATATGATAACTAAAATAAACAACATAATGATGAAACAGCCAATTAATAATAATTGAAAACAAACATAAATTCAGGTGGAAACATTCAAAATGAGAGATACTGGGGAGGGAAAGTATGATAACCAAAAGAGAAAATTTAAAAAGTAAAACAACAGAGTGGTCATATACTGCAAGAAAAAAATGTAAAAAAAGAAAAGAAAATATATCAGACTCTTAGACTGTATTAAATTGAAATGTCACTGTAACTAATATAGATGGATATCTTCCCATTCAATTGTTTCTGTAAAGTGAACAGGATGATAGCCTTCTTCATCTTAAGGTGATAGGATCATACAGTCATCATTTGTAGTTTAATTATTCAAGAATAATTTTAGTGATTTTACATGCATATTAAGTATTTAAATATTTTAAGTATATCAAAGTTTCATTTAAAGAATATAATGGTATACTAGAGAAGAGTTCATGAATGAATATTTGAAAAAAATAAATTTTATGATAAATGTATATATAGAGAGTTGATAATATAATCCTTAAAACCTTGTTCTCTTTGCAAAATTTACTTTCAGAATTTACATTGTCATATAATATATAACACATACAACTTTGTAGATCTTAAGCATGAAAACAGAATGTTTTCTTTCTTACAGAGATATTTTGCATGATGAGAAGCTACTTTATTGTGAGTTTGAACAACAATTTTTTAATGTATAATGATAATTGAAATGTGTTGCAATAAAAAGATAGGTAATGCACCTACTATTTTGCATTCATATTTATGCTAGTGTTCTAGAGTTTGTATTTATATTTAATATTCTAAAATATGTATGCATGTGTAATCTGGAAAACAAATTTTTGCTCAAACTTTCTTGGTATTGCTTTCTTTTTCAAATTGGAAAGAATTGGAAAACACGCCATCAAGGAATCTAGAAATAAATATGTAGATTTTCTTTTTTCCTTTTAAACCAAAACACATTAAAATACATAATGACTCACCATTTGTTGCGAATTTTGGCTCAAATTTTTTGTTAAAGACTAGGAGATGGCTATAATGTCGGAGAAATGTAGATAATATACTTTCATGCCTTAAAACTGCCTGAATTTATTAGCAAGAACTAATCTGGGAATGACTGAAGCAAATCCAGATTTTTCTCTTTGTATTGTTCTCCTTTAGGAATCCAAATGACTTTAACGCCTTCAGAAGACCAGTTTTATATAAAATATTTTGAGTCTTCTATTCAGACATTTAAAAAACCAGGACCACTTACCTTTTCTGATTATTAAATTCATATATGCTCTTTGTAAATCATAGAAAATAGTAAACAAGAACATAATAATGATCTTCCTTACTATCACCCACGATATTAATGATGATTAATGATGGATTTTCATGTTATTACCTCCCAGTCTTTACACACACAAACACACACACACACACCCACATACACACACCACTTAGAGATCCATTTACATACACATTATAAAATAAACCCATATGAATTTATATGTGAATTGTAAGAGTAGCCCAAATGAGCTTATTTTTTTAATTGAGATTATTCTGTATTTATATTGTACATTTAATTATATTGTAAAAATTTTACTATGCCAATAAAAACTTTGAAGAAAGTGATCACTATTGTACACATATTATCCATAATGTAAATAATAATTTAAACATTTTCTTCTAGTTAAATATGTTGGTTAATTTCAATTTTTCAACAATATATAATGATTTAATAAACATCTTAGTATATTTTTAGTCACAAACATTTAATATTGTTAATGAGTCAAGTGTATTGTTGTAAATATATGACATACTGACATAATCGTTTCCAGTGGGTGATATAATTTTTTGCTTATCCCTCGAGAACTTGATACTATAAGTGTTTTAATATTAGTTTAGTAGATGGAAATGTTATTTATTACGGGAAATATGCGTGTACATATACAAATATGCATGTACACACATATGTATATATATTTACTTTTAATAAGAACATTTTTAATCTTATTTCTTAGAAACTTATATGAAGGTCATTTTCTTAGTGTTCTAAGAAGTTGCAAATTAGACTAAGTTTTATATAGAGTGGACCTGGGCACCTGTGATCACTTAATACTGCTCAGAACTCTATGTTGGTAATTAATGAATTTTCAGTCTTTTCAAAACTGTAGGATAATGATTCACTTATTAATGACCTAAAACTTTAGGCTTCTATTTTGTTTACAACCTGAAGGAATGAAACTATCAGCAGAATTCTTAAGGAAATAAATGTAAACTCTGGTTATAAAGAAGCATAGTTGTTTCCCCCATTTTGATGTCTAATCAGTGTTGCCAAATTTACATGCCTTAAACTGAGTTCTTGATTATTCAGTCCTTCAAATGTTTTTTTCTGCATTCTTTTCCTTTTAATGGCAACTCTATCTGATCATTATCAAATGTGGTATAATTCAAAAGCCCCCTTTTTTTTTGTATCTCATACTAACTTCACCTGAAAATACACCTTAGAGGACTATCCAGAATCTGACCCTTTCTCTCTTCTTACAGTTATCACTGTCTCCCACACCACTCTAATCTCTTGACAGGACTATTGCAATAACTTCTTATCTGGATTCCCAGCTGTGGCCCTTGGAGCCTATTCTTAATAGCCAGCCAATGTGACACTTCTAAAATGGAACACTAAATTATGTCACTTTGTGGAAAACATCCCAGTAGTTCCTCGTTTTGCCCAGAGTATATGTAAAGTTTTCTTAATGTTTGGGAAGAAAAAATATGTGATTACATAAATATCTGAGATAATTTCTGTATGGAGTATCATAAGAAATTTTGTGTGGATAAAGAATCATTGAACTATAGAATCATTAACTTATCCAACTAATTTTCCTTGTGTTTGCATGTTTAGGCCAGAAACTTTGCAAGATGCAAGATCCACAATACATCTTATGTAAAATGTAATGAGTTTTTATTTTCCAAGCAATAATTGTATAGCATGGAAATAGAAGAAGAGAATACCAATGGGAATTAACTCTGTTCAAGAGCTTACGTAATTTCCAGGAGTGGACCACTAGATTAAAGAACAGAGTGACCTGGGAAAATTTGTGTGATTAAAACTCCAAATGAAAGGAAGAAATTTAAACATTTAATGTGTTCAGAGAAAAAAATACTACATGTAAGTATTAGCTTAAGAAGACTTCCAAGATAAATCTCACAAGAGAGCTGTGTGGTCGGGTCATTTTGGATGTGGCACCATTTGCCAGTTCAGGAAGATGCAGATGGAGAGCAACAGACAACTTTTGAAGTAACATAGGTTTGACGTGGCAGGATAAGAAAAACAAAATGGTCTTGTTCCCCAAAGCTGTTCACTTTTGTGGTTTATATTAATTCATTAATAAAGACGGGAATTTGGATTAGTGTTAATTTAGATACGTAGGGTATTTTCAAGTTGTTAGAACTATCTCAACCTATGAAATCTTGTGTCTATCTTGATCTTTCTATAACAATCAGTTATGTCTCCTGCTCATCATATGATGCACAACTAGTGAAAGAGAAAAATAATGAAATTTACTGAAGAGTTAAAATTTTCATCATACTGTATTTCTTTGCTCATGTTTAAGCTCCTTAAGCCCATGAGTTCATTGTTAAATGAAAAATCGTATCCTGGAAATTTAGTAGAGAGGCTAAAATGATTTTAAAAAAAGATTAAAAGTGCACTTTTGGTATTTCAAAGGACAGATTTGGCACAATTATTCAAATAATTTCTGCCACTTGGAATACTTATGAACTTTTAGCAACACATTATATCTTATACAGATATCTTTACCTTCATTGTCAAAAATCATTTTCCTAAACATTACCTCTACTGATGAGATCCATGGTGTATTTCACAAATAACTGCAACAAAGCTCTCATTCAAGGGCCCCTGTGTCATAGACAGTAAGAACACAGCCCTTTTCTGTAGAAAGTAAATCAGTTTAGTCAATAAAATTATCTCTTACTTTCTCTGTACTAATTTCTGACATGTACTTATTTCTGACACTGTGCCAAGCACTTACCATAATAATTCTGTGCCATTTACATAAGGTGAGGCTGTTATTATTAGCTCCATTTTACAGATGAAAAAAACTGGCTTGGGGAGATTAAGTATCGTATTGAAGCCCCTAGCCAATACAGAGTGAAGGTGAAGTCTGAATTCAGGACGTCTAGAAATTAAAGCCCATGCTCTCAGCAAGCCCTAGGTAATTGTGCCTCTTTCAACATGAGAACTTCTTCCAACTGTCCAACATCATGCGTGTATATATATTCTGTTTGTGTTGTATATGTATAGATGAAATAACTCTTTTTACCCCCAAAATAATTCTTTTAAAAATTACATTTAGAGAGGCATCTGGCTATATGCCAAACTATAGCATGGGACCTACAGGTACCTGTTGGGGTTGCGAGGGTGAAGATGATAAGGAAAAGGGACAATGGAATAAGGCATCCTTATTTTATTTAATTTTTGTTTTTTCTTGAGTCAGAGTCTTACTCTGTTGCCCAGGCTGGAGTGCAATGGTGCGATCTCAACTCACTGCAACCTCCGCCTCCTGGATTTGAATGATTCTCCTGCCTCAGCCTCCCAAGTAGCTGGGGTAAAAGGCATCCTCCACCACATCCAGCTAATTTTTGTATTTTTACTAGAGATGGGGTTTCACCAGGTTGGCCAGGCTGGTCTTGAACCCCTAACCTCAGGTGATCCACCAGCCTTGGCCTCCCAAGGTTCTGGGATTACAGCTGTTGAGTCACCACTCGGCCTGGAATAAGGCATCTTTGAGGGACTGCCTCTTTCCTAAGTAAGTTTGTGAATATGGGCATCTCTGGACTATATAACTTAACAGACTTGACTTGAGAGTCTGGGCTGAAAACTGGGAACGCTGAGTAAAAACTGACACTTATTTCCTGTGATCTTGCTTAGAATTACCCAGCAGTATATGTTCCCAGAGAGCTCACTTAGTGGGAAGAGAAAATTAACATCAATATAATCTTCTGAGGAGTGTTGCTAGGAGCACATTGTTAAAAAGTCTAGTCCCTTGTTCATTGTGTATATATTGTGTCATTACGTACGTGAGGGAACAACTGTTAATTCCAACCTCCATTTCTAGCGCAAATTAATGTCTTCCTTCTTGACATTCTGTCTATTGCTGGAAGCAAGTTATTCATTGTCCAAATCTTTGAGGGTTCTCTATCTAATCTTGTGAAGTTAAAATGTATGAAGCCTTTGAATTGTTTCCCTCTTTGTCACAGTGAGGGGCACTGAAAACCCACACATAAACTATGTAGCCAGAAACTATGCAGTACCTTCTAGTAATGCTCAGGTGGAGAAAGGGACTGATGTGGCTTTTTCTTTTTCCTTTTCTTTCTTTTTAACCATTTTACTGCTGTGCCAACTGTACTTCAAAACAGACATATCATCTGTTATATTCTTATGGTGTATCCATTTTCATTTTCTCCCCTACAGGTTACAAAAATCTCTCATTCAAGACGAATAAATCAATAGACATATTAATATCTGATTAGTCATTGCCAGTCATAATAAATCCACGTCATTTCTCTTCAAAGCAGCAATGAAGTCAGACAAAATTATCAGACTCTGTGTCCCATTCTAAAATTATAAATCAATAATTCTATTTGAAATTTTGTTGGGAAAAAATTATGATGTCATAATCTCAAATATGAAGGACAGGTTTGTTTTTACCAATGTGACGAGTGATACTAATACTTGTGTTTTTCTAAACGTTGCCATGGTTATTAAATAATAGGATGTGGTGTAAAGGAGACACACGTATGTAATAAAAATTTATTAAATAAAAATAGTCTTAAATATTATAATCAATGTATTAATTATTAAAAAGTATATACAATCCTAGCAACAAACTTCCTGTTCTCAAATACTTGGGTGATGCCTAATAACTAGGAGACATTGGACAAGTAACATAACTTTCCTATGACCCATTTGCTTATCTATTTGCTGAATAATCACTAACACATAGGGTTTTGTAGTGTCTGAGTTAATGCAGTTAAAATATGTATCTCATTACATGATATTTCTAGGGATTCATCATTATGGACATTCATGAAATCAAACCAATCAATCATCATTACAACCATGTATTTTCCTTAATTGGCAAAATTCTTACAAACCTTATAAAATAGAAAAAGTGTATTGATCCATCACAAAGTAATTATATTCTAGAATAATAATAATACTAAAAACAATAGTAATAAAACTAAATCTGGATTAGACTCAGGAAGTTGCCATAAAAATATACTAAGATTAACAAATTGTCATAAAAATATCAATGTAGATGTTGCTAGTCAATAAAATAAACTTTTTAGAATGAAATGATATTCTAGGTATATAATACTTTATATTTTTGTTATATTTACTGAAGATAATTTTTACGTGGAAAAAAATTGAATGTTATAATAATGAATAAGAACTTGACAACTGAGATTGAATATTGCAGGCTCTAACCATTTGTAATTATGTTATGTTTATGTTAAAGAAATTGAGTTATGGTTTCAATAATAACAAAGAGGACCACACTTCAGTAGTAACTAAGACCCCACTTTCCTGCAGAAACCCTGACTAAAAAGACTGGGAGTAACACAAAAAAACTACCTGAAAGCACTGGAAAATAAATAAAAGTCTATAGATTCTCATGGGAACTGCATACTCAGAGGAGGAGAGGAGAAAAGCAATGTAAAGCGAATTCCTGATACTGATGATTTTAAGCTTGGGGCTAAAGAGTGAAATGTGTGTCAGCAGTAGAGAAAAATTGTCAGTCTCTCTAGCTGAGAAAATCAGATGTTTTCAGTCACTATTGTGGCCATTGAAGAGAAGAGGATCCGAGAAAGGAAAAACAAAAACAAAAAAACAAAGAAGAAATTGCATCCTATTTACTCTTATCTCTGACAGAATCATCAAACAAACATATGCAGAAAAGACCCAAAGATGTTCAACTTACAACAAAAGACTTGAACTAAGATTGGAGCTACTGCCCAAGAAAAGGAGTTTGAAGTATAGTCCTACCCAAGATTTCTATCTGTTTGCTAAAGGAAAGAAAATATTTGTCAGAGAAAAATAATAGAATCCAAAATCCCTGCATTTCATTTAGAATGACTGAAATACAATTCAAAATTAATAGAAATATGAACTAAGAAAATGGAACATATTGTCAAGGGAAACAGAAACAACTGAATCTGACTCCCAATATGAACCTCTTACTGTAACTAAAGATGGGATTTTAAAGTAACTATTGTAATCATCTTCAATTAATAAGACAAAGATATTCACAGAGTAAACAGGTAAGAATTCTTGTGTAGAAATAAGAAGTCTTAAAAGAAATATAAGAAACCTCAACAGAAAATGAAAATAATTAATAAAAATGTTAACAGTTTTAAAACAATGTTTGAAAACAAACCAACAAAAATGCTAATGCTCTGTTGAAGCAACTACTGACCTAGAATCAAGATCAACTGATTGTCAACAAAGGTACTGAGAACACACTGGAAAAAGGATAGCCTTTTCAATAAATGATTGAAAAAATCATTTGAGAAAACAACATTTAAATGCAAAAGAATTAAACAAGACCCTTACATCACACCACATACTAAAATCAACTGAAACTGGATAAAGATTTTAACTTAAGAGGAAAAGAAAAAAATCTCTGAAACTATGAAGCTACTAGAAGAAAACAGGGGAAAATATCCAAAATATTGGTCTGGGCAATGATTTCTTTTAAAGGACTTCAAAAACCCAGGCAAAAGAAGCAAACAGAGAAAAATAAGATTGTATTAAACTGAAAAACTTCTTCAGAGCAAAGGTAAAAATTAACAGAGTGCATAACAAAGTGCAGAGATAAGTCACACACTGGGAGAAAATGTCTGTAAATGATACATCAGATAAAAGGCTAATATTAAAAATACATAAGGAAGTCAAACAACTCAGTAGCAAGAAAACAACCTGATTAAAAAAATGATAACAGGACCTGAACAGACAATTATCAAAGAAATACAAATGACCAGAAAAAATAATATGGACTTTACTCAAAGACTAAGCAGAGAACTGCCAAATGATGCAGCAATCTACTTCTGGCTATAATCTAAAGAATTAGAATCAGTTTGTAAAATATATATATGCATCCAAATTTAGAAAATAAAAGGAATTCTATTTACAATAGAATTCAGCAAAATTATTCAGGAAGAATAATAAAGGTATTCATACCTGCTTACTAAAAACTACAAAAAATTGGAAATAGAAAGTAAAGACCTAAATAAGCAAATAAATGCATTAAGTTAGTGAATTTAAGGACTCAATTAAGATGGTAATTACTGAGAATTAATGTAGATTTTAATGCAACCTCATTTCTAATAGGCATCTATGCTTATTAAAAATTGATAAGCTGAAGATGGCTGAATAGGAACAGCTCTGGAGTGCAGTTCCCAGCGAGAATGCAGAGGGTGAGTGATCAGTGCATTTCCAAATGAGTTTTTACTGCTCACTAACCAGGAAATTATCAGACAGAAAAGCACCACCAGTCTCCAGCACAGCTGTTTCCGTGGGTCTTGACACATAAACTCACACAAATCTGGGCGCCATTTCAACTGGCACCTGGAACACCTGGGAGACAGAATCACCCATTCAACTGAAAAAAACAGGGCTGAAACAGGGAGCCAGGTGATCGGGTTCTGAGGGTACCACTCCCACAAACACCAGAAATCTGAAATGCACTGGATTGAGAGTTTCACAGCAAGCACAGCTGGACCCAGAGTAGTCCAGCTCCCTGGAGGGAAGGGCTTCTGCTATTACTGAGACACTCCACCACTACCAAGGCAGTCCACCATTACTGAGGCAGTCCACCATTGCCGAGGCAGTCTGCCATTACAGAGACAGTCTGCCATTACTGAGGTAGAATGTCATTACCAAGACAATTCTAACTATACCTCTATAAACAAAACTGCAAGGAAGTTCACACAGCAGCTGGGCAGAGCCCACGACAGCTCAGCAATATCTCTGCTGGCAGACTGTGACTAAGCTACCTCCTAGCTGGGCAGGGCATCTCTGAAAAAAGGCAGCAGCATGTCAGGAACTTATAAATAAAGCCCTACCTTCCCAGGACAGAGCATCTGGGAAACAAAGGCAGTTATGAGTTCCACTGCAGCAGACTTAAACATACCTGCCCAGCAGCTCTAAATGGAACAATGAAGGTCACAGCTCAGTACTCGAGCTCCTATAAGGGACAGACTGTCTCCTCAAGCAACTCGCTGACCCCTGTGTATCCAAAGAGACACCTCATAAAGGAGAGCTCAGGCTGACATCTGGTGGGTATCCTTCTGGAACAAAGATAACAGAAGAAGAAACTGGAAGCAACCTTTACTGTTCTGCAGCTGCCACAGGTGATCCCCAGACAAGCAGGGTCTGGAGTGGACCTCCAGCAGTCCTACAGCAGAGGGGCCCAACTGTTAGAAGGAAAACTAAAAAACAGAAAGAAATAACTTCATCAACAACAAAAAGGATGTCCACTAAGAGACCCCATCTGAAAGTCACCAGCTACAAAGATCACAGGTAGATAAATCCACAAAGATGGGAAGAAACCAGTACAAAAAAGGATGAAAACACCAAAAACCAGAACGTCTCACCTCTTGCAAGGGATCACAACCCCTCACCATCAAGAGAACAAGGCTAGATGGAGAATGAGTCTGATGAATTGGCAGAAACAGGCTTCAGAAAGTGGGTAATAGCAAACTTCTCTGAGCTGAAAGAACATGTTCTAAACCAATACAAAGAAATTAAGAACCTTGAGAAAAGGTTTGATGAAATGCTAATGAGAATCTACAGCTTACAGAAGAATATAAATGAATTGATGGAGCTGAAAAACACAACACCAGAACTTTGTGAAGCATACACAAGTTCAATAGCCAAATCGACCAAGCAGAAGAAAGGATATCAGAGATTGAAGATCAACTCAATGAAATAAAACTAGAAGGCAAGACTAGAGAAAAAAGAGTTAAAATGAAATGAACACAGCCTCCAAGAAATATGGGATTATGTGAAAAGACCTAATCTACGTTTGATAGGTGTACCTGAATTTGACAGAGAGAATGAATCCAAACTGGAAAACACTTCTCAGGATATTATCCAGGAGAACTTCCCCAACCTAGCAAGGCAGGCCAACATTCAAGTCCAGGAAATACAGAGAACACCACAAATATATTCCTCAAGAAGACCAATGCCAAGGCACATAATCATCAGATTCACCAGGGATGAAATGAAGGAAAAAATGCTAAGTGCAGCCAGAGAGAAAAGTCGGGTTACCCACAAAGGGAAGCCCATCAGACTCACAGGGGATCTCTCAGCAGAAACTATACAAGCCAGAAGAGAGTGGAGGCCAATATTCAACTTCCTTATAGAAAAGAATTTTCAACCTAGAATTTCATATCCAGCCAAACTAAGCTTCATAAGAGAAGGAGAAATAAAACCCTTTATAAACAAGCAATTGCTCAGTGATTTTGTCACCACCAACCCTGCCTTACAAGAGCTCCTGAAAGAGGCACTAAACATAGAAAGGAACAACCAGTACCAGCCACTCCAAAAATGTACCAAAATGGTAAAGACCGTCAACACAATGAAGAAACTGCATCAACTAATGGGCAAAACAACCAGCTAGCATCAAAGTGGCCAGATCAAATTCACATTCACACATAACAATATTAACCTTAAATGTAAATGGGCTAAATGCCCCAATCAAAAGACACAGACTGGCAAATTGGATACAAAGTCAAAACCCACCAGTGTGCTGTATCCAGGAAACCCATCTCATGTGCAAGGATACAGATGAGCTCAAAATAAAGGGATGGAGGAAGATTTGCCTAGCAAATGGAGAGAAAAAAGCAGTAGTTGCAATCCTAGTCTCTGATAAAATTGACTATAAACCAAAAAAATTCAAAAGAGACAAAGAAGGGCACTACATAATGGTAAAGGGATCAATTCAACAAGAAGAGCTAAGGTTCCTAAATATATATGAACACAATATAGGAGCACCTGGATACATAAAGCCAGTGCTTAACAACATACAAAGAGACTAGGATTCCCACACAATAACAGTGAGAGACTTTAATGCTCCACTGTCAATATTAGACAGATCAATGAGACAAAATTAACAAGGATATCCAGGACTTCAACTCATATCTAGACCAAGCAAACCTAATAGATGTTTACAGAACTCTCCACTCCAAATCCACAGATTATACATTCTTCTCAGCACCACATCACACCTACTCTAAAATTGACCAGATAATTGGAAGCAAATCACTCCTCAGCAAGTGCAAAATAATGGAAATCATAACAAACAGTCTCTCAGACCACAGTGCAATCAAATTAGAACTCAGGATTAAGAAACTAACTTGGAACTGCACAACTTCATGGAAACTGAACAACTGGCTCTTAAATGTGGACTGGATAAACAATGAAATGAAGGCAGAAATAAAGATGTTCTTTGAAACCAACGAGAATGAAGATACAACGTACCAGAATCTCTGGGACACATTTAAAGCAGTGTTTAGAGGAAAATTTATAGCATTAAATGCCCACATGAGAAGCAAGGAAAGATCTAAAATTGACACGGTATCATCAAAATTGAAAGAGCTAGAGGAACAAGATCAAAAACACTCAAAACCTAGCAGAAGACAAGAAATAACTAAGATCAGAGCAGAACACAAGGAGATAGAGACACAACAAAATCCTTCAAAAAATTAACAAATCCAGGGCTGTTTTTTTGAAAAGATCAACAAAATAGACAGACCACTAGCCACATTAATAAAAACAAAAAGAAGAATCAAATAGATGCAATAAAAAATGATAAAGGGGATATCACCACCAATTCCACAGAAATCCAAACTAATATCAGGGATTACTACAAACAACTATATGCACATAAACCAGTAAACCTGGAAGAAATTGATAAGTTCCTGGACACTTGCACCCTCACAAGCCTAAACCAGGAAGATGTTGAAACCCTGAATAGACCAATAACAAGGGCTGAAGTTGAGGCAGTAATTAATAGCTTACCAACCAAAAAAAACCCAGGTCCAGATGGGTTCACAGCTGAATTCTACCAGACATACAAAGACAAGCTGGTACCACTCCTTCTGAAACTATTCCAAACAATCCAAAAAGAGGGAATCCTTCCCAAATCATTTTATGAGACCAACATCATCCTGATACCAAAATCCGGCAGAGACTCGTCAAGAAAAGAAAACTTCAGTTCAATATCCATGATGAACACAAATGCAAAAATCATCAATAAAATACTAGCAAACCCATTGCAACAGCACATCAAAAAGCTTATCTATCATGATCAAGTAAGCTTTATCCTGGGGATGCAAGGCTGGTTCAACATATGCATGTCTATAAACATAATTCACCACATAAACAGAACCAAAGACAAAAATCACATGATTATTTCAATAGATGCAGAGAAGGCCTTCAACAAAATTCAACAGCACTTTATGCTAAAAACTCTCAATAAACTAGGTATCGAAGGAAAAAACCACCTTAAACTTCATATGGAACCAAAACAGAGCCCACATAGCCAAGTCAACTCTAAATAAAAAGAACATAGCTGGAGGCATCACGCTACCTGACTTCAAACTATACTACAAGGCTACAGTAATCAAAACAGCATGGTACTGGTACCAAAACAGAGGTATAGACCAATGTAACAAAACAGAGACCTCAGAGGCAATGCCACAAATCTACAACCATCTGATCTTTGACAAACCCAACAAAAACAAGCAATGGGGAAAGGATTCCCTGTTTAATAAATGGTGTTGGGAAAACCAGCTAGCCATGTGCAAAAAGCAGACACTGGATCCCTTCCTGACACCTTACACTAAAATTAACTCCAGATGGATTAAAGACTTAAACATAAGACCTAACACCATAAAAACCCTAGAAGAAAACCTAGGCAAAACCATTCAGGACATAGGCATAGGCAAGGACTTCATGACTAAAACAACAAAAGCATTGGCAACAAAAGACAAAATAGACAAATGGGATCTAATTAAACTCCAGAGCTTCTGCACTGCAAAAGAACCAATCATTAGAGTGAACTGGAAACCAACAGAATGGGAAAAAAATTTGTAATCTACCCATCTGACAAAGGGCTAATATCCATTATCTACAAAGAACTAAAACAGATTTACAAGAAAAAAAAAAACAAACAAACCCATTCAAAAGTGGGTGAAGGATATGAACAGACAGTATTCAAAAGAAGACATATATGAGGCCAACAAACATATGAAAAAATGCTCATCATCATTGATTATTATTATTAGAGAAATGCAAATCAAAACCACATTGAGATACCATTTCACGCCAGTTAGAATGGCAATCATTAAAAAATCTGGAGACAACAGATGCTAGAGAGGATGTGGACAAATAGGAACACTTTTACACTGTTGGTGGGAGTGTAAATTAGTTCATCCATTGTGGAAGACAGTGTGGCAATTCCTCAAAGACCTAGAAATAGAAATTCCATTTGACCCAGCAATCCCTTTCCTGGGTATATATCCACAGGATTATAAATCATTCTATTATAAAGACACATGCACACGTATGTTCATTGCAGCACTCTTTGTAATAGCAAAGACCTGGAGCCAACCCAAATGCCCATCAATAATAGACTGGACCAGGAAAATGTGGCACATATACACCATGGAATACTATGCAGCCATAAAAAGTGATGAGTTCGTGTCCTTTGTAGGGACATGGATGAATCTGGAAACCATCATTCTCAACTAACTGATGCAATAACAGAAAATCAAACACTGCATGTTCTCATTCATAGGCGGGTGTTGAACAATGAGAACACATGGACACAGGGAGGGGAGCATCACACACTGGGGTCTGTGGCGGGGGACTAAGAGAGGGACAGTGTAGGGTATGGATTTGGGGAGGGATAACTTGGGGAGAAATGCCAGATACAGGTGACAGGGATGGAGGCCGCAAACTACATTGCCATGTATGTACCTATGCAATAATCCTGCATATTCTGCACATGTACCCCAGAACCTAAAGTGCAATTATATATATATATAAGCTGATTTTAAAATTTATATTGAAAATCAGTACCTAAAATACAGTAATCTTGAAAGAGGTTGAAGGAACAAGAGTTCAAGACTTACTGTTAAACTATGTAAACAAGACAATATGGCATACTGTAGAACAGATGTATGGATCAGTAGAGTATAATGGAGCATCAATAGCAAAAGAATATATTCACACATATATTACCAATTGATTTCCTATAAAGTTTCTAGGGAATTCAATGGAGAAACATGGTCTATAACAAAATGGTGCTTGGACACCTGGATATTTATATGAAACAGAATTATCCTCCATTTCTACCTCACACCTTACAAACGAATGAACTCAAATCGAATCACATACCTAAAACTAAGAGATAAAACCATTACACTTGTAGAGAAAAACACAGGATAATTTTACATATGTTAGATAAATAATTCTTCAGTATGATTGAGATACAGAAAATACCAACTAAAAGATAAAATGTAAAAACATGTAACTTTTACTCCTTGAAAGGCACAACTAAGAAAGTAAAAAGACAAACCACAGACTGGGAATACATATTTGCAAAGCATAAATCTGACAATTAGTCTATATCCAAATAAGTCAAATGCAAAGATGCTTAGTTTCTCTATTCATTAGAGAAGTGAAATTTAAAACAATAGGAAACCATTACACAGTAAAATGATTAGACTAGAAATATTGACAACAACAGGCATGGGTGAGAAAGTGGAGCAAGTTTAATTCTCAAATACGTAGGAAGTGGGAATGTTAATGATACAGATACCTTGGAAAACAGTACGGTGGTAACATAGAAATACACATGCACCATGTAACTTATCAGTAGGACTCCTAGATAAAATTTAACTGAGGTAAGTACAAACGCATTCACAAAAAGTGTTGAATGCAAAGGTTTATACCAGCATTATTTTTAATGACACCAAGCTACAAACAACTCAAAATATCCAGAAAGTAATAAATAGCAAATTATGTTATAGCCAAACTAAGAAATACTACCTAAAAATTAAAAAAAAAAAATGAACAACTAATTTACAAAAAAACCTGGCTTAATATCTAAAGCATTTTGTAAGTGAAAGAAAAAAACAAATTCAACATTTTAAAATTAAATTTCTATAAGATTCTAGAGCAATATAATAATGAGAGAAAAATTAGTGTCTGCCTGTTGCTGGTGTCAAGGAGAAGTAATCAACTGCAAAGCATCATAAAGAAACCGTTTAGGGTGATAGACCTATTCTATATCTTGACTGTGGTTGTTCCCACATGGCTGCATACAGTTAGCTAAAGTTATTAAACTGCACACTTACACTAAGTAAATATTTATACTAAGACTGTAGATATAAAGTGTTCTCAACACAAAAATGATAACTGTGAGGTAATGCATATGTTGGTTGGCTATATAAGTGTTTGTATGATTTTCTGAAAGGTTTCCATTCTAGTAACTAATTCCACAGCTATTATTCCATTAATTTCCCTCTTAATATATTGAATTTATTATTAAATAAAGTAGCTGTCATTTATGATAGGAAATTGAATTATATCTATTTAAAAGTATTTAATACACTGATTAAAAACTAAATATATTTTACTACTAATATTCAGAATATTAGAATGATCATTTAAAATTATCAAATCATGTGGCCATTAAATATAATCTGAGGAACGAATCAAGCTTTATTTTATACCTATTAAGGACCATATGTTCTACTATGAAATTTTATATGCAATCTATAGAGTTTGATGATCATCATTTAAGTACAATTCTTTCTGTGGAATTTCATCTACTCTACACAGACAGCAAATATGTTAATTTCTGTATTGTTTATAACTGTAAGAATAGGAAAAACTTTAGATGTTCAAGTATAAATTTTACACTATCTCAAATAATAGCTGATTTGTTAGTTACCATTCTTATATATAAACCATTAAAACCCTGTTAAGGAAACTATATAAAGATATAGAAATATGGCCGGGCGCGGTGGCTCACGCCTGTAATCCCAGCACTTTGGGAGGCTGAGGCGGGTGGATCACGAGGTCAAGACATCAAGACCATCCTGGTCAACATGGTGAAACCCCGTCTCTACTAAAAATACAAAAAATTAGCTGGGCATGGTGGCACGTGCCTGTAATCCCAGCTACTCAGGAGGCTGAGGCAGGAGAATTGTCTGCACCCAGGAGGCGGAGGTTGCGATGAGCCGAGATCGCACCATTGCACTCCAGCCTGGGCAACAAGAGCGAAACTCTGTCTCAAAAAAAAAAAAAAAAAAAAAAAAAAAAGATATAGAAATATTAAGATACCTTGTTACTTTAAAAGGCTGCTGTTAAAATTTCACTTGTTAATCTAAATTTGTCAGCATCCTACATAAATGTTAGCCATTGTTTTCTCAATGTGCTGTGTTGAAATTTTGCAAGTGATTTTTAGTACTAAACAAAATATAAATAATATTGGAATTAGGTTAGCATAGTGCAAATGTTGAATTATAAACAATTTAATATTATATATTATATACATTTATATTTATGATTGAATTATATTATTCAAGTTTGAGTCACTCAGAGGCTGAAAATTGCCTATATGTCTATTCTGTCATTTTAAATTATACTTTAATTTTGAATTACAGTCCACGAAACTTTAAAATTATTTACTCTGCAGATAGAGGAAAGATTTAAAAAGGCATTGCTTCTACTGTTTGTATTTTGCAGTGTATACTTTGAGTCTATGTTTACACATTTTGGAAAATTCATTGGATGAAAATGTAATACAACAACAGATGACATCTTAATTTCTGCTGTCTGCCAAATTCTTGTATGTAGTCAACATTTGATTCCATCTCTGGGAATGAGGAATTGAGAGCTTCGCAGATATTTGAGCAGAGTATAAAGGAATTGAAAGCTAAAAACATTGTAACAAAAACACCTATTCTGGATTATTGTGGCCCTTGAATGAGTGGATTTTTGCATCTTGATAGAATTCTAACACTCGCCAAATGATTTTATAATAGCTGTCAAAAATAATGGAGATTTCTGAAAAAATAGTTGAGTCTCATTATATTTTCAGCCACACATCCACATATTTTTATGCCATTCTTGTTGACCTGTCTCATCCCATACCTGACTTTCTGTCAAGTAAATTCCCATAAGGATTGTCCTTTGTTTTTCCTGTTTTGGTTTGTTTGTGTGTTTCATTCTGTCAGCAATGTTGGTAAAATCTGATGTTGAGTTTCTGTTTATAACTCATATTCTAAGACAAACCTCATTTTTGGCTCCTGTTTAAATTCTATTTGAAACACCTCATTATTTTCTCGTGTGGTTTTAGCTAAAATATATGCTAAATAATCAGTTAAAACTAACATGAATACTATCACATGCAAATTCGAATAAATTCAAACTAAATAGATAATGCTATACCTCAGATGTTACTAAGGACATTTAGCTTATACTTTCATTTTGTGGGCTTTACAACTTTCACTAAGAAAAGAGACACTGTAATGTGAATTAAAACACTTTGAACACTAAGCAAGCTTTATAAATAATTGTTTACATATAATTATTAGAATTGAAGAAACCCAGAAGCTCAAAGTACATAATTTCTCAGGATTCTGATGATTTACCTTTATTTATCATCTTTCTTCATGACTCTAACATGCGAAACCATGCAAACTGAGCAAAAGGTTTCAGCTCTAGGTAAAAAATGTAGATTTTATTTTATAAAAAGATTATACCTATATTTTAAATTGCTTTACTTGATTTATAAAGATTATTATTTTTCTTCTATGTAGTGAGGTAATATAATTTAGGTAGAAAAAATTTAAGTATGATAATTTAGGCAGAAAAAATTTAGGTATAATAATTTACGTAGAAAAAATATGTGAGAGGTGTGTAGACAAATTTACTTTTACATACGCAATGTCAATGTGGGGGTGTAGAGGAGTAAAAAGGAGAAAAAGGGAAAGGTAAGTGAACTGACAATGTCAATTTCCTGAGATGGAGAGTTCACAAAATACGTGCGTCAGGGAGAAAAATCTGAGGCCTAGTTTTTGTAAAAAGACTGTTGCGTTTTTATCACTTTCTTACGAGAATTCACTGAGAAGAATTATATTACCTTTTAATTATTATGGGGATTATATATATATTTGTGTATATATATATAATATTAAATACACATATTTATACACATTGTGTGTATTCACAGATATATACAATGTGTGTGTGTATATATATATACACACACACAAACACACACACATTCATTTTACATGAAAAACAAGTGGATAGTTCCCATACAAACAGTCCAATTTGAGGTTTTTTTCTCTATTATTCTGCAGCTTTCAGGAATCAAAATTACCTGAAGAGCTTGTTAAAATCCATGTCATTTTTGTCATTTCTAATATTGGTGATTTATGTCTCATTTTTTTCCTGATTAATATGACAAGTTTATTTCAAAATTTATCTGAAAAGAATCAGGTTTTGGTTTCATTAATTTTTTTATCTTTATTTCAATTATTTTCATTTAGATTTTTTTCTACTGCTTACTATGGCTATAATTTTTGCTTGATTCTTCTAGTTTATTTGAGTGGAAGCTGTGGCAATTGAAGTGAAAAAATTCTTCATTCTAGTATAGATTTGCAGTGCAAAAACCTTTTCTTACCTGTATTGCTTTATAATGGCATCCTACAAATGTTATGTTGCATTTCAATGTTCATTATGGCTAAAATACTTCCTAACATTTCTCTTGATTTCTTCTATCACAAATCAATTATTAGAAATCTAACATTTAATTTCACATATTTTGAGGATTTTCTAAAGAGAGCTCTGGTTTTTTGTTTCTAATTTAATATCATTATTGTAAGAGACTATTATAATTTATATGGCTTGGATCATTTTAAATTCATTGTGATTGCTTAATTGCTCCAAATATGGATTATATTGGTAAATGTCATATGTACTCTTGAAAATAATTTTCCTTATCATGTTCTTCAATTGATTATTCTATAAATATAAATTAGATTAAATTGATTTAAAATGTTGGTCAAGACTTTATCCTTCATGGTTTTCATTTTAAGTATACTTTCTCTTACTACAAGAATGATATTAAAATCTCCAATGGGAAAGAGATTCTCTTTCTATTCTCTACACCCACCTCTTACATTTTTCCCATTATTAACATCTTGTATTGATATGGAACATTTACCACTGAGGAATTAATATTGATATACTATTATTAACTAAAGTTCTGAGTTTAGGTTCACTCTTTTTATTGTACAGTTGCATAGGTTTTGCCAAATTCATCACGTATCCACTATTACAGTACCATACAGAATAGTTTCACAGTCTTCACACACAAAAAAAAAATCCTCAGTGCTTCACTTGCCTCTCCTCCCTTCCTGCTCTTGCCAATTTCTGGAAGCCACTGTTCAATTCTTGTTAGTTTTGCCTTCTTTAGGATGTTATATGTATAGAATCCCATAGCATGCAGCTTTTACAGAGTAACATCCTTTGCTTTACACTTTGTATGTAAGTTTTCTTTCTCATGTCTTTTCATGGCTTGATAGCTAATTTATTTTATTAATTAATGCTATTCCATTGTATGAAGGTACCACTATAGCCATATCACCCTGAAGGTGACCAATGTCATAGAAGTTAAAAAGGGTCACACCTGGTTAGTACTTGGATGGAAGTTACAATAATTTTAAAAAGACAATAAAATTATTGATGAGTATGCATAGCAATAAAATTTCTTATATTTAAGATCTTTCTCTGAAACTCACATTATTTTTGTTTCCAGAAAATTCTATACAAATGAATGCATCATATGTATGTATATCATCTCTTGTGTACTATGAAATATGCAAATAACTAAAACAACTATTTAGGTAAGTTGATGTATGTATGGATGAAAGAATAGAAACCAATAGATAGTTGAAGGCCTGCATAGACAGAGAGAGAGAGAGAGATCAAAGAAAACAATTATTTTTTCTTTCAGGAATTATCACTCCAAGTCTTACTGTAGTTTTGAGATGATTATCAGCACCAACCATTTTCCCAAAAGTCAGCCTAGACCTCTAGCTTATCTAGAAAGATTGATGATCATTTTTTTCTTTATTTTGCATACTTTAATTCCAGAACAAAATGAACAAACAAAATAAAGAAAAAAACATACACACAAAGAATATACAACATCCAATCCTGCTGTCAGAGTAGGGAGGGAATGGGGGCTTGACATCCTTGTTTCCTGCCTTCAACGCAAGGACAGGAGAGAAAAAAAAAAATGCTAGACACTTTTAAAAGAAAAAAATATCACTAGGGGTATTTAAAAATCATTTTGCATTTTGTCTTTTATATTATGAGCATTACACATATTTAATCAATACCAAAATTCAATAGGATGCTCTTATGTATTAAAACAGCGTTTCTTTTGAATAGGTTTTGTAGATGAAATATTTTTGTAACATAATTTTATTAAAAGTTTATAGAACTAGTTTAAAACACTCTTAAACCTCAATGTTTACCTTCTTAAAAAGTCAACCTAAATAAACTATATGCTGTAGGTAGTGACAGAAAAATAATGAAGATATCAATTTCCAAGGAAATACTTTTTTTTATGTGGGATTTGACCAAGAATGTGTACACTACATACAAATTTCTTTGTATAAGTATGAGAATCCCTGAAATCTATTTTAGCAGCTGAAGGATATAGTTGTGAATGGAGAATATTCACAAACAATAAAAATTTGGATGGAAAACTAACGCTCAGCTTGGAATTTTCCCATATTTCAGTTCAGGTGGTTTACCGTTGTATGTTTCAAATTTAAAATCTTTCAGAATGTATCAGAACACCAAACAAGAAATGTGCTTTTAGAGTATAGGCTGCAGATTGGGATTTATCATTTCTTTAGGAAATCTCTTCTTTTTTCCTCTATCAATCTTTCACAGAAAAATAAAATTTCTTACATGTATAAATTTAATTTGCAAATTATTGACTTTGGGAATCATAAAAACAGAGAACTAAAATTAAAAATAATTCCCATATTTTTCAGTATTTTAATGATCACATGGAAGAAAGTTACACTGTTCCTGGAAAAAGAAGGAACACAAAATCTAAAACATTTGCTTTCTGACTCTTATATCCTACCTCAATTAACAAACAATATGTTTCAATATTTGTGTTTTAGGATCCATAGGGCTTCACGATGGTCATTTAGACACACCATGTCACTATAATCTAGGTTTCCAAAGAATAGGTTGCTAACAGTGTAGTAGTTAAGATTGAGAATGTTCCAAAATGCCAGATTATCTTATCAGACTTGCCCAATCAGAGCTCTTATCAGTATTAAGTTTTGCTGATAATTTCAAGGCTACAACTGAGAATCACAGACAAAACAGAATGGGGTTTATAGTATTCTGCATGGCTTTCAGAGGTATGTCCTTCTTATATTGGACAACTTCTGTACTTGGATTAAAGGGGCAATGTC
This sequence comes from Aotus nancymaae, assembly GCF_030222135.1. NCBI lineage: Eukaryota > Metazoa > Chordata > Mammalia > Primates > Aotidae > Aotus > Aotus nancymaae. The sequence goes on from NW_026988425.1 coordinate 78,316,179, forward strand.
TAATGAGGTGCTATGGTCATCTCACACAGTCAAGAGCATTTAGATTATGAAATACTTCACTCTTTACTTAGATCTCTATGTGGTTTAGAATGAATTTCCCAGACAAAGATGTCTCATAAATTCATAGATACTTTGTTTTTTATTATGAAGAACCCTAAAACCAAGGCCATTATTTTTAGAGGATTATGTAAATAAGTACTCTCCCCCCTAGAAAATATCATAAATCTATTTACTAGGAAATCAGCTATCAGTATGTTCACACAAAGAATTAACATTAGACCAAGTTGTCTGTTTTGTTTTTCAATTTTATTTTTCCTTGTAAAGCTGTCCCACTGGCAATCAGGAAACATTAGGCCATATATTTATTACCTTCTTCCCTAGCAAGTGGTCAGGAAGCATACTAAATTAGCTACTCTATAGCAAAGGTCATGCAGATCCAAATTTTTGAAGATATGGAAATTTCCTCTCCTCTCACTCTCCTTGGGACCTCACCTTTTGGCCATAGGGTCACATAAGCTCCACCATCATATTATGTCTCAGGATATATCTTATATAAGAATAGAGATGGGAAGAAAATCTGTAATAAGCAATGATTTACTTAGTGTTAGTTATCAATATTAGCCTAACACATGTATCTAAGTTGCTCCTGAATTCATAACCCACAGAAACTGTGAGTTTATTTGGGGGATAACGTGTTATTTTGAGATAATGTGTTATACCCTAAATAAACCCACAGTTTCTGTGGGTTATACATCAGTATTGATTTAGTTGGATGGCTCTGAGTCAGGGTTTGTCATGAGGATGTAGTAAAGATGTTAGTCAGAGCTACGGTCTTATGAAAATTTGCTAGGTCTCAAGAATTTACTTCCATAGTGGCTTACCCATTTATTTGGCAATGTAATGGTGGTCTCTGTCAGAGGTCTCAATTCTTACTCCAGGAACGTCACTGTAGAAATTTTTAGCATTTTCCTGGCTGCTTCTACCCTTAAAACTAGTGTTCCAAGACAGTATAATGTGAATCCACAATATATTTTATAAACTGGTTTCCCAAGTCACACTGTATTATTCTTGGTATAACCTACTGATTACACAGGTCAGTTCTATTTAGTATAGAAACAGATTGCATAAAGGTCTGACTGCCAGGACCTAAGTATCACAGGGGTCATCTTGGAGCTTGGCTACCACACTTTGAAAGAGAATGTTACCTGAATATAGTACTTGAATATAAGTCAAATAAAATTAGCTAATCTGATATACAAGATGAAAAGGAGTGAGAGAAAAGCACACAAAACAGAACATCTAAGAGCTGTAGAACAATATCACATGACGTACCATACATACAATTAGGGTTTCAAATGGAGAAAGAGGTAGCAAAACAATTATACAAAGAGATAATGGCCACATATATTTCATGAATAATAAAAGCAAGTCACAGATTCAATTACCTTAGAGAAGCCCAAGAGGATACTGGATGTGAGATAAATGGGAATTCTCTGTTCTGCAATCATATGTAAAAGCTAACTGTATGACAACAGCAGTAGAATAGGTGGAGGGAGGATTTGGGAATATACTGTTGTAAGATGCATGCACTAAATGAAAAATAAAATGATTTAACATATTGAACATTAATTAATTAAAGATTTATCTAGTAAACCGCTATGATTTTAATTTTGGTTTTCTCTTCAAAATTCAGGCTGATATTTAAATTTCCAATGTAGCAATATTAAGAAGTGGGGCTTTTAGGAAGTAATTCAGTCAGGAGGGCAGAGTCCTCATGAGTAGAATTAATTAACTTATTAAAGATGTAAGACCTGAAACTATTAAAAAATCTATAAGACAATATAGGAAAATACTTTTCTGGACATTGGCCTAGGCAAAGAATTTCTGATGAAGACGCCAAAAGCAAATGCACCAAAACAAAAATAGACAAATGGGACTTAATAAAACTAAAAAGCTTCTAAGAAGCAGAAGAAATAATCAACAGAGTAGACAGACAACCTAAAGAATGAGATAGAATATTTTCAAATTATGCTTCTGACAAAAAACTAATATTTAGAATATACAAGGAAGAGACAACTCGACAACAACAAAGGTAAACAATTACATAACAAACCCATTAAAAGCTGGCCGAAGGATATGGACAGACAATGTATCAAAAGAAGAAACACAAGTGGCCAAGAACACACATGTAAAAATGCTCAACATTACTAATCATCAGAAAAATGCAAATGTAAAAACCACAATGAGATATCATCTTACATCAGTCAGAAGGACTATTAGTAAAAGGTCAAAAAAAAAAAAACGTGTCAGATGTTGGCATGGATGTAAAGGGAATGTTTATGCACTGTTGGTGGGAATGTAAGTTAATTTAACCTCTATGAAAAACAATATGAAGATTTCTCAAAGAACTAAAAACAGAACTATCATTTGACCCAAATCCCACCACTAGGTATCTATTCCAAGGCAAATATATCATTATATAAAAAAGACACCTCCACTCATATACTCATCAAAACAGTATTCACAGTAGCAAAGTCGTGAAACCAACCTAAGTGCCTATTAATGATTGACTGGATAAAGAAAATATGGTATATATACACCAAGGAATACTATGCAGCCATTAAAAAGAATGAACTCATGTTCTTTGCAACAACATAGAGAGAGTTGGAGGACATTCTCCTAAGGGAACTAACTCAGAAACAGGAAACCAAGTATTGTAATTGTCACTTACAAATGGGAGCTAAATGATGGGCACACACAGACATAAAGATAGAAATGATGGACACTGGGGACTCCAAAAGTGGGGAGCATGGGAGGCAAGCAAGGGTTAAAAAGTTACATATCAGGTACAATGTTCACTATCCGGGTAATGGGTACACAATAAGCCTAGTCCCCATCAGTATGTAAAATACCCATGTAACAAAGATGCACGTGTATCCCCTGAATCTAAATTAAAATAAAATTAAAATGTTTGTAAAAGGCCTGCATTCCTTCCTCTTATGCTTTTCTGTCCCTTCCACCATAAGAGGACACACTGTTTAAGGTGCCATCGTGGAAGCAGAGATCAAGGCTCTAACCAGACACTGAACCTGTTGTGCCTTGATCTTCAAATTCCCAACTACCAGGTGTGATAAAATAAATTTTTGTTCTTTATAAGTTATTCAATCTCAAGCATTTTGTTATAGTAACAGAAACCACTGAAACATAAACTTTAAGACAATCTCTGAAATGAATTAAAAGTGGTTATAAATTATAAACAAACTGTACTGATAAAAGGGCTCATAAATCATACTGAATCCGGTCAAAAGAAGTGAAAAAAGATAAAAATTAAGAACTGATGGTATAAATAGAAAAGAACTGGCAAGAGAGTATATTTTAATTCAACTATATTAATAATTAAAATTAGCTTTTTTGAATAATAAATAAAATGACAAATAATTAATTTAATAAATGATAAATAAAACCAAGGCATTTGTTTATAGTTTGTGAAATAATTCAAGGGGAGGGATAAAGGGTGTTAACTCAAGGGAGTCCAAACCTAATGTAACATCTCAGATCTTGTAACATACCACACTAAACTCTTTCTCTCTCTCTCTCCTCTCTCTCTCTCCCTCTCCTTCTCTGTCTTTCATGTTCCTGTGGATTTTCCATGCTCTAAATCCATGTTTGCCCTGTTAGAAGTTAGGGTTCAATTCATATTGGTTTTTTTGTACCTATCATTTTTAGTACAGCAAATATATATTAAAACCTTGCAGACCACTGATTGAAGTTAACTGCACCTGATGAGTACAAGTTTATTTTTGTTTGAGTTTTAAATAGCTATCAATTTACATGATTGGCATTTATTATTATTTTCTTTTTATTCATATAATCTTCCTTAAATTTTTTTTAGATTATTGCCCCATAGAGAGAAATACACAAAAACAGACAAAAAGAGACAAGAAAGAATACATTGAATAATAGCAGTGGACAAGATAAAAAGGAATAAATAAGAGGAGAAACAGAAGAAAAAAAGAAAAATTATTTAAAATAATTGTTCTATAAGAATTTAATTTGTTAAAAAATTCCCAGTTTTATTATTCAATTATATTTTCTTAGAATATTAATTAAGACAGAACACCCATGAGAATAAATTAAAATATCTAGTTTCTAGAAAAGTTGACTATAATGAGTATAAATGTAAGCGAAAGTCATTTTCTGGTTAAATAGCTATAATTAAATTAGAGTGGCTATATTCTTTACTTAGAAAAAATTACTCATGTTAGAAAAGATACATTCAATTATCGGGGTAATCTGCTTAACATAACTATGTAGAGAATGTGACAATTTCACTAAGAGTGTTGTTTCTGATTCTCATAAGAATTTTATCTCATTTACAGAAGCATTGATGTACATTGTCTTCTATTTCAAAACTGGCTAATTATAGTATTTGGGACAATTTTAAGCTAATAAAAATTAGTCATTTTTGTTTACTACAAAGTGTCTGTTCACATCCTTTGCCCACTTTTTGATGGAGTTTTTTTTTTTTTTTGTAAATTTGTTTAAGTTCCTTGTAGATTCTGAATATTAGCCCTTTGTCAGATAGATAGATTGCAAAAATTTTCTCCCATTCTGTAGGTTGCCTGTCACTGTGATGATAGTTTCTTTTGCTGTGCAGAAGCTCTTTAGTTTAATTAAATCTCATTTGTCTATTTTGGCTTTTGCTGCAATGCTTTTGTGGTTTTATTCATGAACTCTTTGTCAAGCCTATGTCCTGAATGGTATTGCCAAGGTTTTCTTCTACAGTTTTTATCATTTTAGGTCTTATGTTTAAGTAATGGGGAAAGGATTCCCTATTTAATAAATGGTACTGAAAAAACTGGTGAGCCGTATGCAGAAAACTTAAACTGGACCCCTTCCTTACACCTTACACAAAAACTAACTCAAGAAGGATTAAAGCCTTAAATGTAAAACCAAAAACCATAAAAATCCCAAGAGAACACCTAGGCAATACCATTCAGGACACAGTATAAAGACTTCATGACTAAACACCAAAAAGCAATTGCAACAAAAGCCAAAATTGACAAATGGGATCTAATCAAACTAAAGAACTTCTTCACATCAAAATAAACTATTATTGGAGTGAACAGGCAAACTACAGAACGGGGGAAAATTTTTTCAATCTATCCATATGACAAAGGTCGAATATCAAGAATCTACAAAGATGTTAAACAAATTTATCAGAAAACAACAACAACCCCAACAAAAAGTGGGCAAAGGATATGAAAAGACATGTCTCAAAAGAAGACGTTTATGTGGCCAAGAGACATGAGAAAAAGCTCATCATCACTGATCATTAGAGAAATGTAAATCAAAATCACAATGAGATACTATTTCACGCTAGTCAGAATGGCTATCATTAAAATGTCTGGAAATTAGATAGGTGATGGCAAGGCTACGGAGAAATAGGAACACTTGTACACAGTTGATGGGAGTGTAAATTAGTTCAACCATTGTGGAAGACATGGTGGCAACTCCTCAAGGATATAGAATCAAAAATACCATTTGACCCAGTAATGCCATTACTGGGTATATACCCAATGGATTATAAATCATTCTACTGTAAAGACACATGCACACATATATTTACTGAAGAACAATTTACAATAGCAAACATTGGAAATGTCAATAAATGATAGACTGGATAAAGAAAATGTGGCACATATGCACCATGGAATACTATGCAGCTGTAAAAAGAATGAGATCATGTCTTTTGCAGGGACATGGATGAAGCTGGAAACCATTATCCTCAGTAAACTGACACAAGAACAGAAAACCAAACACTGCGTGTTCTCACTCATAAATGGGAGCTGAACAATGAGAATTTATGGAAATAGGGAAGGGAACATCACACACTGCAGCCTGTTGGGTGGTGGGAGGTAAGGGGAGGGAGAGCATTGGGACAAATACCTAATGAACATGGGGCTTAAAACCTAGATGACAGGTTGATAGGTGCAGCAAACCACCATGGCACATGTATACCTATTTAACAAACCTGCACATTCTGCACATGTAACCTGGAACTTTAAAAATATATATAAGAAAAACAATCCAGCTCAATTTTCTTTCTTTATGTTAACCAGGAATTGTTTGTTAAGAATTTGACGTGTTTCAAGAATATTTAAAGCATCCTAGAAGCTGGGACTCTTTGTTACAAAGACATTGAGAAAAGATGATTAAACACATATCCTTTGCTATTCTATTTCATTGTTTAATAACTTTTACTTTCCATTCAGTGAGCACATTTGTGTAACTCTACTAACCAAAGTGCTACAAAATTATTCAATTGAGTGCATTTTAATTTAAGAAAAATTAGCATAACTTTCAATTGCTTGGTAGGAAAGGGTGTTCTGGCAAACAGGATTGAAATGTATATGGCAATCTTAAGTATGTTTTCCTCGCAAGTTTATAATAGGTTGACTAGCACACTGCAAAGGCTCCCAAATGCTCCAGGTGCTCTGGATCACAAATTTATTCTCCTTATACTTGTGTGTTTCAATTCACTGAGTAACAGCTTTATAAGTAGAAAAGTTAAGTTCAGCATTATACATGCAAGATGATGCCATTCACGCTATTATTGACTTAAGAGATAAAACATTTTAAGATAACCTACTGCTAAAAACATATTCATTTGTGAGAATTTTTGAAAAAAATTATTTTGGATACCTTTGCTTTAAAAATATGAGCTTTACATAAACATTTTTAATAACTATGCTGATATATTCAAATAAATTAAATTACCAGGGCCAAAGTAGGAATGATATACAGCTGCACATCTTGATCTATCTACCAGGGCCATAGCAGGAAGGATGCATAGCTGCACACTTTGGTCTATCTTATTAGATTTAAGATAAGGGTGTTTCTTTATATTCAAAGTATGATATAATTTATACGTGTATCATGGGACACTATTAGCACAAAGCATACTTACACATGAAAATAAAGGCAAAGAAAAGACTTCAGGTATGCAACTGGGGCGTCACTTTCAGTCACAATGAATTGGTAAAAGATCTATAATAATAAAATTAACTTTCTGGAACCGAAGTAGCCTCAGGATAGGCAATCTGCAGAACACATTAAATGATACAGTTGTTTTGACACAGAGTTCATTTAATACAAATCTTGACATTTAAAAACAACTGTATGTTTTTCAAAGTGTTTTTTTTCTTGAACTAAAAATATGTAACTGAATGTTTATGATCCTTTCATCACACTTTAGAGAGTTGCACCCTCTAATCTGCAATAGTAATACACCGCATAGATCAAGCCCCTTCCGCTCCTGAGCCTTGGGCCGGTGAGGATATGGAGAAGTTAGCCCTACCTAAGAGAGACAAATCCAAAGTCTCTGGAGAATCCTTCCTCCCCAACTGTAAGTATTTAAGCAAAGAGCCGGTTCAGCTGTGTCATTATATAACCTAACACTAAAGATGGAAGTAGGTATCATCAAGGGGCACAAACACATATATTATTACCATCTCCTAGTTAATATAAAATATGGTGTACTGGGAAAATTTTTATAAGTCTAAAATAATCAGATGGACCTAAAGCGTCTCAAAATAGCAGGGGGAGAGAAACGTTCAAGGTCCCTGAATTGACATTAAGAAAAGATTCTCATGGTCTAGTTTCCAAGAAATTTTCCACCATTTGGAATGATCAAATTATGTCTTTTAAGCCTCTTACATTAAATGCAAGTCACCCTTTCAAAATAGAGAATCATTTTCAGGACTAGTATAGGAAGTTCATTTTGAGGAAGGAAACACCCCCTCAATTGTAGTGGCTCCATTATAATGCAGTAAATGTAGCATTTGGTCCTTTACTGATCCACATGGAATGGGAGGAGTAGAAGTAAGTAGGTTATTATGCCAATTAAAGAGGCTGCATAATCTCCTGCATGGTTCCCTTGGTTACTCAAGGGAAGGTTTCTGACTTGATTAAAATCTTAAGATTCAGCTGCCTTCCTCTGAAGAGGGAATTTTACTAATTCTTCCTATTTATCCACATAATTGACTAGAGATGAGAGATAAGCAAAGAAAAAAATAGTTTTCTCATATTAACTTTTTTACTTCTACCTTTTTCTTTGTATCCCTACAGTTTCCCAGGGTTTCTGTCATATATTCAATATAAGACAAAAATAAAAATTCAAGTAGTCACTCTTCCACTGTAATTTCATTCTGTCTTAACCCTGAAGAGCTCAAGCCTTTGAAAGACAGTAAGCACTTGTGATGAACAAAAAGTCTGTTTACCTCCTGAGCACACTGAAGATAAAAGTAGACTGCTTTTATCTTTGTTAATTCTATTCCCAATAAAGAAGTAATAGGGAAAAATATCTGATATCAGGGTATATTAAAAACATAATATTATAATAAATATTTCATATATTATTTGATCCAATATTCATATTATTGAAAAATAAAGGGTGTAGTATATTATAAGTTTCAACCAATGAGTTATTCACTTTCACAGAAATTTTGTAATCAGCAATGTGCAAGTTTCTGAGGATAGGTCATCGAGGCAAATGAACTCTTCAAGTAGAAGCACGAACATGATCTGCTACCGAACTGATAACTTTTCAAGACCTTTTAAGAATCTACGTTTGGCTGGGCATGGTGACTTATGCCTGTAATCCCAGTACTTCGGGAGGCTGAAGCAGGAAGATCACTTGAGACCAGGAGTTTAAGACCAGCCTGAGCAACATGGAGAAACCTAATTTCTACAAAAATTACCTGGGTATACTGGCACACACCTGTAGTCCCAGCTACTTGGGAAGCTGAGCTGGGAGGTTCATTTGAGCCCAGGAAGTTGTGGCTGCAATCTCAGGAGCCAAGATTGCACTACTGCTGCACCACTGCACCCAGCCTGGACAACAGAGTGAGACTTTGTCTCAAAAAAAAAAAAAAAAAAATCTATGTTCTTTTGATTTCAACTTTTTATAATAACCTAAAATAAATTACAGATTAAAGAGAAGAGCAAGAGTCAATTGTCACAGACCATGTATTTGAAAAAAGGCATTAAAATCAATTTCTATAATTTAATGATGATGGGATAAAAATCATAACCACTCTCATCTCTCATAATTCAGTATGTTTTAAGTAGATGTAACAGCTTAATAAATTCAATAGAAAGAAGAGAAAAGTTGATGTATCCCTGGACTTCCCTTAATTCCTGTGAGAAAAACTCTTACAAAGCTGATATATAGTGGGTAGGTCTGATGTCTGGGTAGGTGGAATGGCAGCCTTAAATGGAAATAAGGCAGATGCCAGAGACAGGGTATGGAACTTTTAACTGTAACTTGTACCTTTTCCTTCTCTTACACTTTCCCAGGAAGATCATTTCCAGCCCCATGGGCACCACAATGCAAAAACAAAATCAAAACAATCCAGGAGCCCTGGCTCGAAATCAATGTATCTGCAGTTAGAGAAAACAAGATAACCTAAGACATAACTTAAGTCAGGCTGGGATGGGAAACAAAGCAAGAGGTGATGGCAAATAAGCAGCTCCAATCTCACCCCCACTTTTTAATTTCACTCTGTGAGGTAAATCATTATTGCCTTAGAGAGTAAGCTTTGCATGAATAGTATTGCTCTGAAAGGTCATACTGAGAGATTCCTTGAGGGGTAGAATTGTCAGATTATGTGAAACACAAGTTTTTTCAGCCCAGAATACTACACTGGGCTTTTTGAGGATATCTCTCCTTCTCCCCAATACACACATAGATACCAACTCAGTAGGAGGAAAAGAGGACAGGGGATTTCATTTGCCAACCTAATTAAAAATTATTAAACAAATAGCTGATTCTCCCACACAAAAGGAAATGAAATAGCAAGAAACATGAACACCATAAAGGCAGACAGCACAAATCAGAATAACCTAAAGAAAGAAAAAAAACACAAAAGAATTAATAAAATGGCTAATCATCATACATGTTTTTAAAGAAATAAGAAAGAATGATTGATATAGAGAATAAGACCTCACAGTTATAAAGAAGAGCTCATTTGTATTTGTATATACTGAATTTTAAAAACTGAAATAATTAAAAATTAAGTAAATAGGTGAATCAAGTTATACAGTGAATATAGTAGTTGCAATGATCAGGCATATATTGTCACGGAGGTTTCCCATAATGAATAAAAAATGTAAGAATTTTTATAAAGAAAACATAAAATATGTACATATTAATAGGATAAATGACAATCCTATGTAAGAGCCTCTACAAAAAAAGAGAAAAATAAATTGACAGTAGCATACATTTAAAAAAAATAACTGATGATAATAAACTAAAACCTCATTGGGTTTACAATAAATTAATGTGCAAGACATTATTGATGTCCATAGTAGTTGAAATATCCCTAATAATCAATTTTGAGATATTTCTGAGTATTTATCACGTTCATGTAATCTGATTCCTACCCTAATCTTCTGCCAAGTGTCTCCCTGCTTTTCTAACTCAGGGTTCTTTTTGAAGTTTAGTCAAGAAGTAAGGGAGTAGAGAATAATTCACTGAGAGTCTACCCTCATCCAATGGGAAGATGATTGTGAGGAAATGCTCAGCCTTCCCTCTGAAGGGTGCACAATTTTTCAAGGCAGTTCTCTGCTGATTCAAGAGCCCCTTGTTTAAAGCACTGAGTTCAATAACGTACACTTTATTGGCCTTTCTTGCCTCCTTGCCTCAATATCCCTGGCATCTCACCAGTATTTTCAGGGATCACCTCTCAGAAAGACTATTGCCTCAATACTTTTGATTATGCATTTGATTTCTGGTGATACCAAATCAAGACACATCTCTTCTTAAGATCTCAATCACAGCACACACAATACTACCTTTACCTTTTTTAAAAAATTTTCTACTCCTTAATTTTTGTCTCTTGTCTGATTTTCACCAGAAAAAAAACTTTGTAATTTTTCAAGAAATTCTGATTATCATTTAGTCTTCTCGAAATGTATATACTTGTTTTTCATCCTGTATTTCCTAACTCAATTAGTGACATTACCATTTACCCAGACAAAGCAATCCAGCTTAGAGGTAACCACCCCTTGCTTTTCACACATGAAGTTCATTTACCTATTCACATGATGTCCCATCATTTCATTTTTATTAACATCTCATAAATCTTGACCTTTCCCTTCACCTCCACTGTCATGTCTGTAGATTTTTCCACTTGTCATGGGGCTGATTCCTGCCTATATATATTTGTTTGTTTAATGTGGCCACACTGTGTCTTTAAAAAGATCAGAATTGGATTTCAGTTTTAATCCAGTGCTGCATTTTCATTTTCAGTTTTGATTTTTTAAAATAACATGCTCTTCGTATAGAAACTGAGTCATTTGTATGCAGGCCTGCCATGTTCTTTTGTGTCTTAATGTGGTTACCTTGTTCATACTACAAGAAATGCCCTTTCTCATTGCTCTAGTTTATGAAATCCCAATTTTCCAGGGCCCAACTTTTACATTATGCCCTTGGTGACCCATTCTATTCAAGATTTGCTCTGGCCTTTGCCCTTCTGTGGTAATTTCTGGATAATTTTCTATAACATATGTCAAATCATATTATTACTTTGTATCTGCCAATAGAAGATAAATTCCTCTCTTAATTATGTTTGCATTTCCAACACCCATTACTGTGTCTCACATCTAGTAGGTACTTAATAAAGTTTATAATATAGAGAATGAGTATATAACACAAGGTAGTTATATTTTTCCTATACTTAACTTCTAAAAAGATCAAAATAAAATTTAGTGTCCCAATGTAGCAACTTATTATATATAACCAATATTTTTATTATTCAATCAGTAATTATAGTTTCACTATAAGTTATTATATTACAGGTCATTTTATGAAGAGTAACAGCCATTGTGAACATAAATTTAAAGAAAGCAGTTTACATACTGCAAAGTTGACCGAAAGAATGGAAGGGCAGATCCAGGGTCGGGTTTAGCAAGTTAATTTCAACCTGCCAGGCTGACTGCCTCACCAAATCTACTTCTTCTTATTGATTTGACTCTAATATTATAAATTACAGTAAAATGGTAGACAGAATTTTGTGAGTTATTCATCTATGACATTACTTGAAGAAAGAACATTGCCTAAGATAAAATTAAAAAAAAAAAACTTAATGATAAGAAAGATAAGCACCTCTTATAAAAAAACACACAACTCAATTATGCATATGTAAAATGGTCATATGGCCTTCCTTTTAATTTTATTATCAACTGTCATAAAATACTTTGTGAATTTCTTCCTAATGCATGCCATAATACACAACTTAGTATACAATATATGCAAGAGTCATGATGGTTATAGTTTTATATAATTCCATCAGAAAACAACAACAAATAGGTGAGCATTTAAAAATAGGCTTTTAATTATTTTCATACTCATTTTGGTGAAAATTAGTTTGACCTTTTCTTTTAGATATAAGATAGTAATTGTTGTTACCTATACTCATTAAGCTAAAATGTCTTTGATTATCAACTGGATTTAATCATACCCATTGAGTTTGGATTCTAATAACATAAATTTTTCTAAAATATATCTTCGACTCCATAATTTTTTAAAGTCCTATAGTACAAAACTGTAAGATTTGCAGGAAGACTTTTTTCGACTGCTCTAACATTTTGAGTAGAAAATTCATTAGTAATCAAATACATTATCACATTTTGTTATTTTAAAATACTAATAATTTATAGAGGTAATTTTTGCTCAAGTGTAATCAGTGAAGAAACCACTCTTTTTCATAAAAAATGTTCTTAGTTAACAATTATACCTGTTAGGATGCACATAATGACATTTAGATTAGTTTTAGATTAGTATAATATTTTGAAAAAAAAGAATAATTCTAGATAATTTTCTCAGTTATATTGGTAGGTATAGAGCTATGATTACTTTCTAAAAATGTTTATAGTGTGGAATTTATGGAGGTAGAAGGTCTTATAATAGGCTCTTAGATTATCTGCTGGTTTTCATGCCCTTTCTCTCCCTTATATCCTTTCCAATATCAGATTTTTTGTTCTGAAAAGACTTTACCCTACCATTCCCATACTCATAAATTTTTTACATCACATTTCATCTCATGGCCATTTTTTTTCTTGTGTCATTCTCCTCATTAGCCTATCACCATCATTGGCGACATGTGTTGTTATTTTCAACGTTGTAATAATTATCTTTATTCCCTATGATTAAAAAAAATTTTTAATTTGTAACTTTTCTTGAAGTCTTTCTAGCCCTATTAATGCAAAACAAATGCAGATGTCTCTTTCTGTTTCTATAGTACTTTATACAAACTGTACACACATATCGAATAATTAATTGTTAATAATTATTTATTGTTTAGGTGTTCATTTGATTTTATGCAAAACAATAAATGCAATGGCTATACTTGATTATCATTTTTATTAACATTTAGCATATTGCCTCTACAAAGTAAGTGCTTACTAAATGTTGTATTAGGGATCTGAATTAAATGTAACATTAACAGGATTAACTACTTAATCACTGTAACTTTCACTACAAATGCAAATTGACTTCTCTCTCCCCTTCTTGCCCACAACAAAATTAATGTGGCTTAAAACTGTGAATCAAATATTCTTTTTCAATACCAGTTAATATTTCATATTATTTAATCAATTTTAGATACTTATATTAAACTTTATTAGGTAGAATTTAAATTTTTGCTAGATAAATTGTTATAGATCATTCCCTATGCATAAAACAACTTTATATATACTGCTTATAAAACTTAACAAAGATAAAAGATATTTATAATTCTATAGAATTTAAATGTAGACATATGCATTAATTATGATTTAAATATTCATAAAGAAGACAATTTTAAGTTATCTCTCAGTGAGGAAAAACTCATATTGAATAAAGATTTGGAATTAGAGAGCTCCAAGTACTGTCCTCTGAGTTTCTATCTCACTCTAGAAACACATTTGATTCAAAAGTCAAGCTGCTATCTGAATGGTTGTTTTTCATAAGTTTAATGCTTTGAGCATAAGATTATAAGAAGTATCTGTACTTCTCTGGTATTCGCTTTTATTAAATGGGTATTAGAATTAAGGAAATTAACTGTTTTCCAAATAAAGTACTATTAAGCATAAACTCTATGACTAATACACTTAATATTTAATACTTATTCCATAAAATATCTAAAATATCAATGTGATTATCATTGGAAAATATATTAGTAGAGTATAAATATGTAAATTTTCAAGATGCACAGCTTGCAAATGTGCATAAATTAAATTAGAAAAGATAACACTGTGCCTATCTCAAACAAAAAATATGTTTCAAAGCAAAAAGTCTTCTTGTTAAGTGTTTCTGTAGAAGTAAGTAAAGAAAATTAGAAAAGATTTTAAAAGGTCAAATGTGTTTCATAAAGTCTAAAAATGCATTTACAAGTATAATGTGAGTAAATGGGCTATGTATTCATGATCAATAAGATGGCAGACCATAAAATTCTGATTTATTTTATTTACATGTATAAATGTAATAATACACACATTTAGTCAACACAATTATTGCACATTGAATATAATAATTTGACTGTTATACTTAGGTTAGATATGAGTTAGGACATTTCTTTTGTAAATTTAAGGTACAAATAAAGATGCTTGTTTAAGACCAACACACACATACATCACACACACACACACACACACACACACACACTGCATCCCTCATACATTTTTAAAACAAACATTTAGGTAGTTGTTCCAGGGCCACCACCTGTGGGGATCTGTCCTGCAGACCCTAGCTCAGCAACAGATGAATAAAGTATACCAACACACAGATATTATGCTTTGCCAATTCAGCTGAGGGTCCATGTGGCTTATTACTAACTCCCTGGAGAGTTCTATAAACAGTTGTAACTGCTGGCCTCCATCAACCAGAGAGACTTGCATTTATTTAGTAAAGTTTAATTGACAAAGCCTTGAGTCAACACCACTAGGGTGAAGATTAAAGCACAGGTTCCCATGCCCAAAGCAAACACCATTATTGGAGAGCCATCCAGCTCAAAGGGTTTTTAAGACCACATGAGTAAACCGATAAACTCTTGTACATATCTTAGCTATTTGCTTTACTTTTTAACAAAATGTAAAGGGGATTTAGGCTGCTTTCAGCTGAAACTGTTACTGAAACTATGAAAAAAGTCCTTAAACCTTACAAAAGGGTTTCTCTACTATTTTTCCCTTAATATTTTTGCCGCCACCCTGAGTGGCAAATATTTTATTCATAGCAGGAATAAAAAAGGCCCTTTGTTTTCTTTCTAAATTTACTTATAATTAACTCAATTTTCTATGTTATTTTGTAAATAAATATAGAGCCTGATTCAAAGTCTCTGCTTTTAGGGGAAACTAAATGATTTAAAATGCTGTTTGAGAAGACCTAAATAATATTAAAATTAAGCAAATTTTTTTTATTTCTCAGCTCTCAGCTTTCAGGATCATCTTCCCAGGAGAACTGATACAGTCTAATCTCCATGAGGAGAAAACAGAACTTAAACTCTCAATTAATGCATCACTGCTTTTCTCCTCAATTATCATAAAATGCAATTAAATACATTTTTACATATCAATTATTGGAAGTCACTTATCAAGTATTACTTTTATATAAAATAGCCTAAAATAATAAAATGATACCATAACCTGAAGTTATATAATTAGGAGTTAATTGGAGTACTGAATTGAATCATCTTCTGCTAACTTTAAAGTTAACAAACTTCTTCCAAAAGGGAAGAAACAAAACAAAAAATTCATTTCCATTAACGTAAACAGTTTATAGTAAAGCTGACACTTTTAGTAAAGCAATGCATTAGATCTATATCAACATGTTCTTCCTGAAGACAGGTATAATATTGATGAATTTTGGCATATTTGTTGATGTCTTCAAGGGCTAGAATGTTTGACTTAGATGAAAGCTGTTCTCAACTTTAACAATTAAATTCATGCACATTTTTTAATATAGCAATTTTTTTCCAGATAATGATAACTATTTACAAGGACCTGCTACACTACATGAAACACAGAGTTTTCAAAGTCATGATTCACTCTCACCATTGTTAATCAATTCAGATAGAGAACAATTATTTTGTTTGTTACAAGTGAATTAAAGAATAGCATATTTACCAAAGCTGACAGTTATTTGTTAAGGGAAACACATTTCCCTGGTAACTGAGATAACCTGTAGTAATTAAAAGATAAATTGGTATATATATTGAATTGTAAAGAAATCTATACCTCACTTAGTATTTAATCACAACTTGCTAAAAGCAACCCAACTGCTCCATGTATTTTCAGATTTACATAAAATTACATAATAAATAACATTTTAACATTTATTAGCTTTTAATTTTTGATGATTTTATTTTCACACTAAATAATTATTCTGCACAAAACTGGCTTAATTTCTAGTAAAAATAACTTACAGATTCAATTTTCCATTATTAGAAAATGCTATATTGGAAAATATGGTAGTATCAACTGCAAATTCTGGTAGTATCAACTGCAAATTTCAAATACTTTATCATATTTAAGTAGATGGGACTTTCTGTCTGACAAAATGTATAATTTCTCTTTGGAGTTCTGTAACCCTTGAAGGAATAGTCAAGGTGACATTCTTGGCTACTCAAGGGATAAACAATATGGCAATTTTATAATATAAAATCTTATTTAGAAGTAACCATGTTAAAGAGTTTTTTTCTATTTTCCAGTGAATAGGCTCACTATGAAAAAGGAAGCACCAGCCTAAATCACACACGGTTGAACAAGAATACAGGATGGGTATAAAGAAACTGTAAAGAGACAAAAGAAATAAACAAAAATGTAAGAAAAATTGTGTTTCATGTTTAATAATGTAAATGAATGTTATCTAGCTTGTGGCAAGTGTGACACATATTACTTGATGATTGCGTAGATAGAATGATGTACCTCACTATTTATATCTGTGACTCACTTTATCCTGCAATGTTGATACTCTGAGGATTATTTTCAGGAACACAGCTTTATACTATGAACATTCCTCATCATGTTCTGAAAATTTACAAACATTGCTATTTTGAAATAATACTATCAATAATAAACAATTAGGAAAAAAAGTGTTAAAAATCTTTGATAAGAAAATGATAAATATCTCCTTTTTTCTCCTCATGTTAGAATTTTCAAGTTCTTTATACTTTATTTTGAAGACAGATATACTTGAAATATACAACAGAAGAAATCTGAAAATCAAATTTTTCCATTAGGAAATAATTAATTTTCTAATTTATATATTACTTCTTTCCTGGCAACTATAAACTTCTGTTAAAAATTTTATTCATCAGGTGAGTAGATCCAAGATGGCCGATTAGGAGCAGCTCAGGATTGCAGTTCCAGTGAAAGCGCAGAGGGTGAGTGGATGCCGCATTTCCAGACGGATTTGTATTGCCCACAGACCAGGAGATTCCCAGGCAGAGGATCCCCACGGGTCACCAGCACAGCTGTTTTGGCCAGCACAGCTGTTTTGCCGGCGCCCCGGGGCGGCGGTGCAGCAGTTCCCAGTGCAGAGTAAACGGGACTGAGTCGCCACTTAGCCAACAAGGGGAGCTGAAACAGGGAGCCAGGCCAGGAGATTCCTGGGCAAAAAAGTGCCACGAATCTCAGAGCCGCGGTTTCAGCTGGTGCAGTGGGTCGCCGCATGGGAAATCACACGGAACCCAGCGCCTGTTTCAATAGGCGACCAAGACACCTGGGAAAGAGCCGACCATTCAACTAAAAAACAAAAGGCTCTGAGGCAGGGAGCCAGGTCATCAGGCACGGCTGGTCCCATCCCCCACAAAAACAAAAAAACAGCAATTGGAAACGCTCTGGGTTGAGAGTTTCACAGCAAGCACAGCTGAACCCAGGACAATCCAGCTCTGTGGGGGAGGGGTCTCCGTCATTGCTGAGGCACTCCATGACTACGGAGGCAGCCCGCCCTTGCTGAGGCAGCCTGCCATTGCCGAGGCAACCCGTCATTACAGAGAGAGTCATCATTACAAAGGCGGGACACCATTGCCGAGGCAGTTCTAACTACACGCATATAAACAGGACTGCAGGGAAGTTCACATGGCAGCTGGGCAGAGCCCACAGCAGCTCAGCAAAGCCTCTGCAGGCAGAGAGTGACTACGCTGCCTCCTTGTGGGCAGGGCAGCTCTGAAGGAAAAAAAAAAAAGAAAAGTCAGCAGCACAGCAGAAACTCATAAAGCCCTAACTCCCTGGGACAGAACACCTGGGGAAAAAAAGGGATTTATGAGTTCTGCTGTTGCAGACTTAAACTTACCAGCCCAGCAACTCTGAATGAACAACGGAGCTCACAGCTCAGCACTTGAGCTATTAAAAAGGACAGACTGTTTCCTCAAGCAGTTACCTGACCCCGATATATCCAAAGAGTCACCTCATAAAGGAGAGCTCAGACTGACATTTGGCAGGTATCCTTCTGGGACAAAGTAGAAGAAGAAACTGGTTGCAACCTTTACTGTTTGGCAGCTGCTGAAAGTGATCCCCAGGCAAGCAGAACCTGGAGTGGACCTCAACAGTCCTACAGCAGAGAGGCAAGACAGTTAAAAGGAAAACTAAGAAACAGAAATAACTTCATCATCAACAAACAGGACATCCACTCAGAGACACATTCAGAAAGTCAGCAACTACAAAGTCGACAGGTGGATAAATCCACAAAGATGGGAAGAAACCAGCACAAAAAGGATGAAAACACCCGAAACCAGAACACCTCTCCTCCTACAAGGGACCACAACTCCTCACCAGCAAGGGAACAAGACTGGATGGAGAATGAGTATGATGAAATGACAGAATCAGGCTTCAGAAGATGGGTAATAAGAAACCTCCGTGAGCTAAAAGAACATGTTCTAACCCAATGCAAAGAAACTAAGAACCTTGAAAAAAGATTTGATGAAATGCTAATGAGAATGGACAACTTAGAGAGGAATACGAGTGAATTGATGGAGCTGAAAAACACAACACGAGAACTTCATGAAGCATGCACAAGTTCCAACAGCCGAATTGACCAAGCAGAAGAAAGGATATCAGAGGTCAAAGATCAACTCAATGAAATAAAACGAGAAGGCAAGATTAGAGAAAACAGGATAAAAAGGAATGAACAAAGTCAACAAGAAATATGACACTACATGAAAAGACCTAATCTGTGTTTAATAGATGTACCTGAATGTGATGAAGAGAACGAATCCAAGCTAGAAAATACTCTTCAAGATATTATCCAGGGAAACTTCCCCAACCTAGCAAGGCAGGCCAATATTCAAGTCCAGGAAATACAGAGAACACCACAAAGATATTCCTCAAGAAGAGCAACCCCAAGGCACATAATCATCAGATTCACCAGGGTTGAAATGAAGGAGAAAATGCTAAGGGCAGCCAGAGAGAAAGGTCGGGTTACCCACAAAGGGAAGCCCATCAGACTCACAGCAGATCTCTCAGCAGAAACCCTACAAGCCAGAAGAGAGTGGGGGCCAATATTCAACATCCTTAAAGAAAAGAACTTTCAACCCAGAATTTCATATCCAGCCAAACTAAGCTTCATAAGTGAAGGAAAAATAAAATCCTTTCTGAACAAGCAAGTACTACAAGAACTCCTGAAAGAGGCACTACACATAGAAAAGAACAACCAGTACCAGCCACTCCAAAAACATACCAAATGGTAAAGAGTATCAACACAATGAAGAATCTGCATCAACTAACGGGCAAAACAGCCGGCTAGCATCAAAATGGCAGTATCAAATTCACACATAACAATATTAACCCTAAACGTAAATGGATTAAATGCTCCAATCAAAAGACACAGACCGGCAAATTGGATAAAAAGCCAAAACCCATCAGTGTGCTGTATCCAGGAAACCCATCTCACATGCAAAGATACACAAAGGCTCAAAATAAAGGGATGGAGGAAGATTTACCAAGCAACTGGAGAGCAAAAAAAAAGAAGGATAAAATAGACTTTAAAGCAACAAAGATCAAAAGAGACAAAGAAGAACACTACATAATGGTAAAAGGATCAATGCAATGAGAAGAGCTAACGATCCTAAAAATATATGCACTTAATACAGGAGCACCCAGATACATAAAGCAAGTTCTTAATGACTTACAAAGAGACTTAGACACCCACACAATAATAGTGGGAGACTTTAACACCCCACTGTCAATATTAGACAGATCAACGAGACAGAAAATTAGCAAGTATATCCAGGACTTGAACTCAGACCTGGACCAAGCAAACCTAATAGACATTTACAGAACTCTCCAGCCCAAATCCACAGACTATACATTCTTCTAAGCACCACATCACACCTACTCTAAAATTGACCACATAATTGGAAGTAAATCACTCCTCAGCAAATGCAAAAGAATGGAAACCATAACAAACAGTCTCTCAGACCACAGTGCAATCAAGTTAGAACTCAGAATTCAGGAACCAACCCACAACGCACAGCTTCATGGAAAATGAACAACTTTCTCTTGAATGTTGACTGGATAAACAATGAAATGAAGGCAGAAATAAAGATGTTCTTCGAAACCAACAAGAACGAAGACACCACATACCAGAATCTCTGGGACACATTTAAAGCAGTCTCCAGAGGAAAATATATAGCAATAAGTACCCACATGAGAAGCAAGGAGAGATCTAAAATTGACACCCTATTGTCAAAATTGAAAAAGCTAGAGGAGCAAGACCAAAAAAACTCAAAAGCTAGCAGAAGACAAGAAGTAACTAAGATCAGAGCAGAACTGAAGGAGATAGAGACACGAAAAACACTTCAAAAAATCAATAAATCCAGGAGCTGGTTTTTTGAAAAGATCAACAAAATAGACAGACCACTAGTCACATTAATAAAAAAGAAAAGAGAAAATAACCAAATAGATGCAATAAAAAATGACAAAGGGGATATCACCACAGATTCCACAGAAATTCAAACCATCATCAGAGGTTATTACAAACAACTGTATGCACATAAACTAGAAAACCTGGAAGAAATGGATAAATTCCTGGACAGTTGCCTCCTCCCAAGCCTAAACCAGGAAGAAGACGAAACCCTGAATAGACCAATAACAAGGTCTGAAGTCGAGGCAGCAATTAAGAGCCTACCACCCAAAAAAATCCCAGGTCCATATGGGTTCACAGCCGAATTCTACCAGACATACAAAGAGGAGCTGGTACCATTCCTTCTGAAACTATTCCAAACAATCCAAAAGGAAGGAATCCTTCCCAAATCATTATATGAGACCAACATCATCCTGATACCAAAACCCGGCTGAGACTCAACAAGAAAAGAAAACTACAGGCCAATATCCATGATGAACATAGATGCAAAAATCTTCAATAAAATACTGGCAAGTCGATTGCAACAGCACATCAAAAAGCTTATCCACCATGATCAAGTAGGATTCATCCCGGGGATGCAAGGCTGGTTCAACATACGCAAGTCTATAAACGTAATTCACCACATAAACAGAACCAAAGACAAAAATCACATGATTATCTCAATTGATGCAGAGAAGGCCTTCGACAAAATTCAACAGCCCTTTATGCTAAAAACCCTCAATAAACTAGGTATTGATGGAATGTATCTCAAAATAATAAAAGCTATTTATGACAAACTGACAGCCAATATCATTCTGAATGGGCAAAAACTGGAAGCATTCCCTTTGAAATCTGGCACTAGACAAGGATGCCCTCTCTCACCACTCCTATTCAATATAGTACTGGAAGTTCTAGCCAGAACAATCAGGCAAGAAAAAGAAATAAAGGGTATTCAATTAGGAAAGGAGGAAGGCAAATTGTCTCTATTTGCAGACGACATGATTATATATCTAGAAGACCCCATCGTCTCAGCCCAAAATCTCCTGAAACTGACAAGCAACTTCAGCAAAGTCTCAGAATACAAAATCAATGTGCAAAAATCACAAGCATTCCTATACACCAATAATAGACTTAAAGAGAGCCAAATCAAGAACTGCCATTCACAATTGCTACAAAGAGAATAAAATACCTAGGAATATAACTAACAAGGAACGTAAAGGACCTCTTCAAGGAGAACTACAAACCACTGCTCAACAAAATAAGAGAGGACACAAACAGATGGAGAAACATTCTATGTTCATGGTTAGGAAGAATGAATATCGTGAAAATGGCCATACTGCCCAAAGTAATATATAGATTCAACACTATCCCCATCAAGCTACCAATGACCTTCTTCACAAAACTGGAAAAAAACACCTTAAACTTCATATGGAACCAAAAGAGAGCCCGCATAGCCAAGTCAATTCTAAGCAAAAAGAACAAAGCGGGAGGCATCACACTACCGGACTTCAAACTATACTACAAGGCTACAGTAATCAAAACAGCATGGTACTGGTACCAAAACAGAGATATACACCAATGGAACAGAACAGAGGCCTTGGAGGCAACACAACATATCTACAACCATCCAATCTTTGACAAACCTGACAAAAACAAGCAATGGGGAAAAGACTCCCTGTTTAATAAGTAGTGTTGGGAAAACTGGCTAGCCGTATGCAGAAAGCAGAAACTGGACCCCTTCCTGACACCTTACACTAAAATTAACTCCAGATGGATTAAAGACTTGAACATAAGACCTAACACCATAAAAACCCTAGAAGAAAACCTAGGCAAAACCATTCAGGACATAGGCATAGGCAAGGACTTCATGACCAAAACACCAAAAGCATTGGCAACAAAAGCCAAAATAGACAAATGGGACCTATCAAACTCCACAGCTTCTGCATGGCAAAAGAAACAGTCATTAGAGTGAATCGGCAACCAACAGAATGGGAAAAAATTTTTGCAGCTTACCCATCTGACAAAGGGCTGATATCCAGAATTTACAACGAACTAAAACAGATTTACAAGAAAAAAACAAACAAACCCATTCAAAAGTGTTCAAAGGATATGAACAGATACTTTACAAAAGAAGACATAGAAGAGGCCAACAAACATGAAAAAATGCTCATCATCACTGGTTATTAGAGAAATGCAAATCAAAACTACATTGATATACCACTTCACGCCAGTTAGAATGGTGATCATTAAAAAATCTGGAGACAACAGATGCTGGAGAGGATATGGAGAAATAGGAACACTTTTACACTGTTGGTGGGAGTGTAAATTAGCTCAACCATTGTGGAAGACAGTGTGGCGATTCCTCAGGGACCTAGAAATAGAAATTCCATTTGACCCAGCAATCCCATTACTGGGTATATAGCCAAAGGATTATAAATCGTTCTACTATAAGGACACATGCACACGAATGTTCATTGCAGCACTGTTAACAATAGCAAAGACCTGGATCCAACCCAAATGCCCATCAATGATAGACTGGACAGGGAAAATGTGGCACATATACACCATGGAATATTATGCAGCCATCAAAAACAATGAGTTAGTGTCCTTTGTAGGGACATGGATGAACCTAGAAACCATCATTCTCAGCAAACTGACACAAGAACACAAAATCAAACACCGCATGTTCTCACTCATAGACGGGTGTTGAACAATGAGAACACATGGACACAGGGAGGGGAGCACTATACACTAGGGTCTGTTGGGGGAAAATAGGGGAGGGACAGCGGGGGTGGGGAGCTGGGGAGAGATAGCAAGGGGAAAAATGCCAGATATAGGTGAAGGGGAGGAAGGCAGCAAATCACACTGCCACATATGCAGCTATGCAACAATCTTGCATGTTCTTCACATGTACTCCGAAACCTAAAATGCAATAAAAAAAAAAAATTTATTCATCAGAAGCTAAACCAGATAAACATAGTAACATAAATATAGAAATTCAGGGAATGGTTTTAAAGGGGAAAATTAAATTTGATCACAGGAAGTATAAAATATTAATAAGTATTAAGCTGTTTTAATTTAGAAATTTAAAGCAAATTAATTTATTCTAATCTTTATTTCTCAAGAAAAATATAAATGTAATTAAAAAATTAGTCTTCTCAATAATTGATGTTATGTAAGAGGATGTATTTCTCCTGAGCAGACAATATATACTGAACACTTACTCATTGCCAGATGCTGTATTATGATTTTTTTATGCTTACTTAGTTCTTATAAGTACTCTTTAAGATAGGTAATGCTTTATCCAACATTGATGTTTGAAGTAATTAGTCCATATTAAGTAATTAGTCCAAGTCTCCCAGGAGTAAGAAAGTGGTGGAGTCAGCATGTGACCTCAGGCAATACTGCTCAGATTTCCTGCCCAGTAAACACTGAACTAGATTTTTTGGTAAACTAAATGTCTCTGTGGTAACAACAAGAGTATAATCTTTTGAAGACAATTCCAATGGTGAACACTTGCAGAAGTTTTTAAAATTGTTCTTTATCCAAGTTTAAAATTCCTGTTTGTAGACATAAAGTATAATTTAAACTCTTTTGTTCTCCTGGCTTTTTATTGCATTGTCATTAAAACCCTGCAAAATTTTCTATAGTAGCCTGGTACACTTAGCTAACTGCCTTTGTGAATAAATTCTGAAAAACCACATGACTTTTTATGCCTCATTTATTTAAAAAGAGATATTTATTGAAATACTGGGAATCAGACATCCTGAATGTCGACTGGATAAACAATGAAAGCAGAAATAAAGATGTTCTTTGAAACCAATGAGAACAAAGATACAACATACCAGAATTTCTGGGATACATTTAAAGCAATGTTTAGAGGGAAATGTATAGTAATAAATGCCCAATGAGAAGTAAGGAGACATCTAAACATAAGACTTAAACATATGACCTAAAACAATAGGAACCCTAGAAGAAAACCTAGGCAAAACCATTCAGGACATAGGCATAGGCAGGGACTTCATGACTAAAACACCAAAAGCATTGGCAATAGAAGCCAAAATAGACAAATGGGATCTAATTAAACTTAAGAGCTTCTGAACAGCAAAAGAAACAATCATTAGAGTGAACCGGCAACCAACAGAATGGGAAAAAATTTTTGCAGCTTACCCATCTGACAAAGGGCTAATATCCATAATCTGCAAAGAACTAAAAAAGATTTCCAAGAAAAAAACAAACAAACCCATTCGAAAGTGTTCAAAGGATATGAACAGACACTCTTCAAATGAAGACATATATGAGGCCAACAAACATAAAAAATGCTTATCATCACTGGTCATTAGAGAAACACAAATCAAAACCACATTGAGATATCATCTCACCCCAGTTAGAATGGCGATCATTAAAAAATCTGGAGACAACAGATGCTGGAGAGGATGTGGAGAAATAGAAACACTTTCACACTGTTGGCAGGAGTGTAAATTAGTTCAACTATTGTGAAAGACAGTGTGGCGATTACTCAAGGACCTAGAATTAGAAATTCCATTTGACCCAGCAATCCCATTACTGGGTATATATCCAAAGGATTATAAATAATTCTATTATAAAGACACATACACTCGTATGTTCATTGCAGCACTGTTTATAATAGCAATGACCTGCAACCAACCCAAATGCCCATCAGTGATAGACTGGACAAGGAAAATGTAGCACATATATACTCTGGAATACTGTGCAGCCATAAAAAGTGATGAGTTCATGTTCTTTGTAGGGACATGAATGAATCTGGAAACCATCATTCTCAGCAAACTGACGTAAGAACAGAAAATCAAACACTGCATGTTCTCACTCATAGGTGGGTGTTGAACAATGAGAACACATGGACACAGGGAGGGGAGCATCACACACTGGGATCTGTTGAGGGGGGGATTAGGGGAAGGATAGCAGGGGTGGGGAGTTTGGGGAGGAATAACATGGGGAGAAATGCCAGATATAGGTGACGGGAGGTATGGAGGCAGCAAACCACATTGCCACGTACATACCTATGCAACAATCCTGCATGATCTGCACATGTACCCCAGAACCTAAAGCGCAATAAAAAAAAAATTCAGCTATTCAGGAGGCTGAGGCAGGAGAATTGCCTGAACCCAGGAGGCAGAGGTTGCAGTGAGCCGAGATCGCGCCATTGCACTCCAGCCTGGGTAACAAGAGCGAAACTCCGTCTCAAAAAAAAAAAAAAAAAAAAAAAATTAACTCAAAACATGGAACCTATTATGTGCCTGGAATTGTTCTAAGTAATTTGAATGTAAATTACTTTTAGTCCTGACAGGAAAAGATAGATTGATGATAAGGACAATGAGACTGAGAGACAAAGTAGTTTTGTCAAACTGAGAATTCGACTAAAAAAGTTACAGCTAGAATGCAAACTCAGTTATATCTGATTTCAAACATCGAGCTTTCCTCACCACTCTATGCTGTCTACTCAGGATCAGACTTTGTGATGCCAGAAAGTGCTAGTTAAAATCAGATATGTATGACAATTACATGAAAATTCACAGCAGTGATCCAAAAATTGAATGTCTCCATTGATTTCAAAAAGTAAAATGACATTATGAAATTCAAATGAATTTTAATTGACAGTGATGATACTCTAAATGTCATATGACTTTCCAGAGAAGAAAAGGAGAAAGGGATATACAAAAGATATGATTTTACTACTTTCAAATAGTAACAAACGTTTTATTTTCATAATCAAATATGATTATATGGTTTTACATTCAGCTATTAAATAAGTTTATATATGAAAACATAAAATATAAAATATAATTTTTTTCTCCTGGAGTGAATTTTTTTCAGATTTATTAATATTGCCATAACCAACTTGGCTGTAATTCAGGAAAGTAAAGACAAAAGAAAAGTATTTCATCATATGATTATACTATTAAAATAACAAATACTATTAGAATAAAGAAAACTTATTGTGATTTTAACTAATTTATTTTTGTAGATTTTCCCCTTTCTCAAATTTCAATTAGATGAGTAACCTCTCCCTTCCTGTTTTTACTATGTTATTTTTTATTTTGTTTTGTAAAACAATTCCTTTTTTATTTCATTTTGTAAAAAAAATCTTTTTTGCTTTGGGGCAATTTCTGATTCAAGTCTCAAAGTACAAGTTACTGAGTTGACATTAGCCTTTCCTTTCTAGTAAATGTCCTCACCTCTTCAGGAGATTTTATTAGATAAGTCAGAGATTGAAAAATTAGTTGAAAGTGCCTTTGAAGGTCAACAAGGTCCTTAGGAGGAATTTCCTGGTGCTGATGCTGAAGAGGCAATGGAGGGTTCTACTGCTGAAAGTGAGAAGGACTCATATGACTTTCCAGCTGGACCCCATTAAGCTTCAAGTGCTGGTGGGGCAGGCTGATTGCTATGGTTTGGATGTTTGTTCTTTCCAACCTTCACTGTGAAATTTGATCTGTAACATGGCAACATTGACAGATAGGGTATGACGGGAGGTGTTTGGATCATGGGGACATATCCCTCATTAATAGAGTAATGCTCCCCTCCAGGGGTGAGTGAGTTCTTATTCTTTTAGTTCCTGCAAGAACTGATTGTTGAAAAAAAAAAAAAAAAAAAAAAAAAGCTTGACACCTCCCCCACCCACCTCTACTTTTCTTGCCACATGATCTCTTTGCATAGGACAGCTCCCCGTCTGGTTTTTCTTCTGAGTTGGTGCACCCTGTAGCCCTCAACAGATGCAGATTCCTAACTTTGAATTTTCCAGGCACTAGAAAATAAACCTTTTTCCTTTATAAATGACCTAGTCTCAAATATTCTGTCATAGCGACATTAAAAGAACTAAGACAGTGATGCATGTCAAAGGCCAAATCTCAATACTCAAATCTCCTGGATTGCCAGAGTAGCAAGGAGTCTCACAGGTAAGGAGCATAGACAGATAATCTATGACAAGAAGAATATCCTCTAGGTTTTACCACTATATATGAGTCAACAACATTAGCACATCTTGACAAATGCTGTCCAGTGATATGGAGATTAGTGTCATATTTGGAGATAATTTAAGTATAAGAGTAAGTGATACACATCTACATTTGTGGTCTGAGACTCATAGTTCTGCAATAGTCTAAACATGCTAGAAAAAAATTTAGAGAGAATTGCTGATATTCCAGCTAAACATTACTATTATTTTGTAATTATCTTTATTTGGTCTTTAATATGTCATTAAAAATAAGTTATATCTAAGAATGGTTAGAAGTTGAGACATAAACTCTTGTGCAACATATATTATTTGAAGCCTCCTCTACTACAAATAAAAGGAACCATTTGGAATTAACAGATTATATCTCAAATATTAAAAATGTAGGCTAATAAATACATAAGTGACCTAATAGGTGCCAAAGATAATTTAAATACATACAATATGTTTCAGTCTTTAAACTTTGAGAAATTTAACCTTTGAGCTCATTTTAAAACTACTAAAAATCAAGCTAGTTCATCTATGGAATTTGTTTTGCCACTATGTAAAGTCATTTCCATTCAGAAAAGTTTAATTAAAATTCTTTTAGGATATAAAATACAAATGTAGGCAATAAAATGCTCAGATATTTTTATTGAATTAGTATTAAGAAAAAATTATAATGGAAAGTAGGATCATTTTCACACATGTAATATAAATATTTGACAAATTTTCTGAGCATCCTGACCTTATGCTTTTACAGCAAATATGAATAGAATAGCCTCAGACTTGACAATTTCAGTGCTTAAAAAAAGTTAAAACTAAAAATGCAGTGTTGTCACTAGGTTTAAATATTTTTATTTCATTTTGACATTAAAACTGTCTCATGCAGGAAAAGAAGATATGAAAAACCCACCTCTGAATAGATTAATTTCCAATAGTTATTGAAAGTTACTTTCTGAATACACAAGAAACAATAAAATATTTAATTAGAAATTGTGATACTCAAAGTCATTTTCAAAAAGTTTTTAACAAAAGGCAAGAGAAGGTTTAAAAGTGTATATGCAAGTTACACTGACCTACTTGCTCTAAAATGTTGTTTTTTAATTTGTCACATAAATTTTGAAGATTTTCCCAAGAGTAATTTCATTCATTCATTCATTGTGTAAGTCAATGGAAAGCAAAAGTCCTGTGCACACTTATTTTTAGAAATTCAACAATGAACAACACCAAACACTTGCCTTGGGAGTTTACAATTTGGTGTAAGTTTAAGGAGAGTTTTTCTATCCTAAGACAAATGCAATGTACAAGACTCCACAGAGGCTGTGGAAACAGGTAAGAGAAACAATATTCCCATGTCTGGAAATATTGGCTTATCAGGGAATGTTCTCCAGAAGAAATGTCATCTAATGAAAACATGAAATAAAGTATAACTATCTAGGTTGTTGTGCAAAGGCATGCAAGCCTAAAGGTACAGATAAGAGAAAATATGTGCAAAAGGTACAGAGTTAAGAAAAGAAATGACAAACTTCAGGAATTTCAAATACTTCTTCACCCTTTATTGTCTATCTTATGCAATGAGGTTTCTATATTGGACGTAGAGAAAGACAAGAAATGTTGCTTTAGAACCAGAAAATACTGATTTCAGTTCTAAAAACTGACACTTTGTAAGTGATCTTAGGCAAACTGCTTAACTTCTTATACGTATTTTCCTAATGCAAAAATACAAATAAAAATTAATATCATTGCTGAAATGGTAATATAACAGCTAAGAAATATCTTTACTATATGACATGCTAAATAAGTATCAGTTTCTCTTCCAGTACACCAACCCAATAAAACAACTTTAAGAAAAATTATAGTAGCAAGCAGAAATCTTTGGTTTCTTACTTTCAACTCTCAATCAATTCCATCTCTAAAATATAAGTAACTAACTGATCATCTGCCTTCTTCTGTCTCTTTCCTCCACCCAAATCTCTAAACAACAGTGATAGTCTTAAATGTAAATTTTGTTAGTACCCTGTAAGTGTTCTTCAATGACTTTTGCTTTTATTTGATGTTTTA
The DNA here is from genome assembly GCF_030222135.1 of Aotus nancymaae. Taxonomy (NCBI): domain Eukaryota; kingdom Metazoa; phylum Chordata; class Mammalia; order Primates; family Aotidae; genus Aotus; species Aotus nancymaae. The sequence continues at coordinate 78,346,094 of NW_026988425.1, forward strand.
ATATGACCTGCAAGACCTTACTGATCTAACTCTGTTACGTTCTATAGCCTCACCTCATTCCTCTTCCTTCCACCTACTGTTCTTCAGTATCACTGGTCTTTACATGTTTCAAATATACACAGCTTTTGTGACCTATCAGCTTACTTTATATGATATACATTATTTTATATTTGTTAAGGTATATTTTATTGCAGATAATATGATCTATTTTGATGAAGGTTTGATGTGAGCTTAAGAAATATGTGTATTTTGCTGTTATTGGATGAAGTGTTTTATTCAATTCTACTGAATATCCAGTTGACTGACAATTTTGTTCAATTCAACTATTTATTTACTGATTTTTCTCCCTGTGGCATCTGTCAATTATTGATAGAGGGTTCTGGAGGTCTCCAACTTTACTGGTACATTTGTTTGCTTCTTCTTGCATTTTAATATATTTTTGCCAAAATATTTTGACACTGTCATTAGGCACATACTCATTAAAGACTGTTTTCTCTTCTTAGAGAATTGACTTCATTATCCTTATGCAATGACCTACTTTATTCTTGATCATTTTTATGCTCTGAAGTCTATTTTGTCTGAAATTAATACGGTTATTTCAGCTTTTTCATTTCATTTAATGTTAGCATGATATGTCTATCTCTATCTTATTGATCTTAATATATCTGTATTTTAATATTAAAATAGGCTTCTTGTGGAAAACATATAGTTGGGTCTTGGTGTTTTATCTACTTTGAATGTCTCCACCTTCCATAGGTATATTTAGACTATTGGTGTTAAAGAGATAGTTCACATATTTAGATTAATAACTACTACATTTATTATTTTCATCTCTTTGTTGTCTATGTTGTTGTTGTTTTATCTTTTTTTATTTTTATTTTGAAACAGAGTATCATTTTGTCACACAGGTTGGAGTGCAGTGGCACAATATTGGTTCACTGCAACCTCTGTCTCCTGGGTTCTAACCATTCCCATGTCTCAGCCATGTTGTTGTTTGATTTAATATCCTAATTATTTGTTGCCTTCTTTTGTTTTATTTGAGTATTTTATATGATTGAAATTTTCTTCTCTCTTAAGATATCAATCATAATTCTTTCTAATATTTTTAGGTATTGACCTTAGGCTTCTTTTACACACACACACACACACACACACACACACATACACACACACCCATATATGACTAATTCAAGTCAACCTTTAAATAACACTATAATACGCCATGGGTAGAGCCAGTACCTAATAATACAGTATTCTCGATTTCCCTTTTCCAAGTCCTATAACATTGCTATGATTTATTTCACTTATTCATAAGTTTTAATCACTGACTACATTGTTGCTATTATTATTTTGAACCACATTTTTCCTATATAAATTAAGAATGGAAAAAGTACAATATTTTATTTTATTTTTATTTATTCCCTCTTTATCACTCTTCTTTTCATTAGGTATATCTGAGATTTTTTTAAATCTCATCTTCTCAGTTTCTGAATAACTTATTTTAACATGTCTGGCAAGACAAGTCTGCTGACAATAAATTCCTCCAATTTTTGTTTGTTTGAGTAAGTCTTTATTTTCCCCACATTTTTTAAAGACAATTCTCTGTATAGAGAAATCTAGACTATTTTTTTTCTTTCAAAACTTTACGTGTTTCATTCTACTGTTTTCTTGCTTATGTGGTTCCTAAAGAAAAATCTGATGTCATGTTGACCGTTGTTTCTCTACAGGTATGGTTTTCCCTGATTTAATATTTTCTCCTCTCATGTTTTTCAATATTTTCTCTTTGATTTTCTGCAGTTTGAGTGTAATATGCTTAGTCAAAAACTTTTTTATTTTTATTCTACATTTGGCTGCTGTTTCGTGTTTTATTTTTACTTTTTATTTTTATTCTACTTTTGTCTGCTGTTTTGAGCCTATCATTAATGCTGGAAATTTTTCAGACATTGGTATTCCAAATATTCTCTTTCTTTCTCTCTTTTCCTTCTATATTCCCATTCCAACAATTTGTCAAGCTTGAGTTTTCACTTATTTTACCCTGATACTGGTTTCCAGAGTGGTTTCTGCTCTTGGGCTCTTGCTCCAGAAAGTTGGTATTCACTGTCTCCTCCCATTGATCTCTCAAATTTTAAGGTACCAGTTAATCCGACCATCATAATTATCTGGTTGATCTAAGAACAGTTGTTGATTTTCAGCTTGTTCAGATTTTTTCTTACTGCAAAAAATGGGAGTGATGACTTCCAAGCTTCCTCCATGCCAGACTGGAAACTAGAAGTCTACAATTGTTTTTTCAACTGTGTGTTGTTTTTTGATATGATTTGGCTCTTTATCCCTACCCAAATTATATCTCAAATTGCAATCCCCACGTGTAGAGGGAGGGAGATGATAGGATCATGGAGTGAGTTTCACCCATGCTGTTCTTGTGATAGTGAATGAGTTGCCACAAGATCTGATGGTTTTATAACTGTTTGACAGTTCCTCCTATATATCCTCTTCTCTTCCTGATGCCTTGTGAAGACAGTGCCTGCTTCCCCTTCACCTTCCATGGTGTTGTAAGTTTCCTGAGGCCTCCTCAGCTATGGGGAGCTGCGAGTTAATTAGACCTCTTTCCTTTATAAATTACCTAGTCTTGGATATTTCTTAATAGGGGTGTAAAAACAGACTAATACATTTTTGTTAACTTTTTGTATATTATTATTAGAGTCTAAGCATAATAAAATAAATGAGTAGATGTACCTCGTTTTGTGTATTCTCTCCAGTGCACAGGAAAAGCTCAACATGTTTTTGTTAATGAATGCATCAATGATACTTTAATTATGGAAGATTTTCATTCATGTTCATTATATACATCTTTGCATTTGATGGAAGAGATTCAATGTCAATATTATGTCACTATCAATTTGATTCAAGAACACGTTGAGATAGTGATTGAAAGAGATTATTAATTTTCCCTTTTAATTATTTTCTCTGAATGAATGGCCAACTTAGAGGAAAAAAGATGCCCAGAGAATATAATGACTTTGAAGAAATTGTTTTGAATGATGTGACATCATCCTTTTCTAATGAAACAGAGGACTGTATAAAGTACTAGATATGACATTAAGGTGATTTTCTTTTCTTTAGAGACTAGCCTTAAAGAGTGGAACATGTAGAGGAGCAATATTCCTCAGGAGTTTACAGGCATGAGTATTTCAAAGACTGTCTCACAATCTCACTACATAATCTTCAGCTAGCTGAATGAGAGTCAGGCTAATCAATCCAATATGAACTATTTGTCCGTGACAGCTCCTGAAGGAGCTCATCAGGTTCTTCCTCACAATAGATTTCTGCTTCATTAAATGTAAACCTGTTTGTGAGTTTTCTATCCATGACAGTCTCTAGAGAATTACTGAAATGACAAGTTTCCTTGATTGGCTCATCGAAATACCACAGCTGCTTCTCAGGGAAATTGAAAGTCATAAATCCATCAGTCAAAGCAAAATATGACACTCTATTATTTTGCATATCTTTTGAAACAGATATAAGAAACTGGAACATTCTATGACATAATTATGTCATGTAAAATAAGAAAGCTTTTTCTTTCAATGCATATACTTAAAAACCATATGAAAACTAGAATACTCTACAATAATCTTAATTCAAAAACACAGATATAAAATGGAGAACATATTTGGAGGGAGGCAAAATTTATTTAAATTGCTACTATTTAAAAAAACTCTCTAGACTTGAGTTTGATTATATAAAATAATTTTTAGATTTTTTCAAAAAAAATTAGTTTCAATAAATCTTACAGACCTATCAGATGGGTTTGGATAAGATTTGTAGCATTAATAAATGGAGTTACATTTTCATGGATAACTCAAAGTTTATATATTACAAAATAATTTAAAATGTCAAAACCTGTACCATGGTATTCTTGAAGCCTCAATTCAGTATTAATAGATGTGAGAAAAGCCATGATCTTTTCTCTCTACAAAATATTTATATATATATAATATATCTGAAAAGTAACTATGATTTTGAGTAAGCTGATCTTATATACATGATTTTTCACCCCCAAAATATTTTTAACTTCAGTTGTTGTTCTCTCACAAAGCACTATGCTAAATATTACTCCAATATTTGAAATTCATCATTTTAACATCTTTAATTTTACATACAAGTTGGGTGACCAATTATATTGCAAAATGTTAACAATTAATGAATGAATTGTGCTGGAAAGTTTGCAAGTCTGCTCTTGAGAAATTGGAATGCAGTTCTCATCAAGACAATGTAGCTGAAAATTGTATGTTCTGAAATCAGCAAATATAATCCAAATATTTAGATTTTAAACATAAGACCCCTAAAGATGATTTCATAACACCTCCTTTTGAAAAAAAATATATACTGAAAGTAGAGCTGTCTAAAAGATTCCTTCTACTGTGGCAGGAAGATCTGTTTTATGCTCACATTCCATACTTAGGAGATTAGGGGAACATTTGCAAACTCTTGCTGGAGGAGTAGTACTTCTCAGGACAGGTTTTGGGAGACAACAACGTCCACCCAGTGTAAAGATTCTAAATGGATCGTGAGAAGGTTGGGTTGGGTTGGGTTGGGTTGGGTTTCCTTTGGTTTGGTTTGGTTTGGTGAGTCTATAAGTGTGACTGAGGCTGGGTAAAAACAGAAGAGGACACTGACATACTAGGGATGAAGTAGAAAGAAAAGTCTTATCAAGAGGTCACTGGGACATGTGGCCTCTTGTGTCGGTTCCCACACTTCTCTTAGTTCTTTCTTTCACCTCTGAGCAGAGGGAAAAAGGCCTTGGAGGATGGCAATAATTACTCCTATTGGGTCCCTTGGTGTTGCTTCTGTGTTTGTTGATTCTTGTGTGATTTTTTAGTCAGTATCAAAGAGAATCAATTTTGGGTAAGCACAGTAAATGTTTCCGTATCACAGGATAGCATAGAAGAACTTTGTTTCTGATATTCATTTAAATGTAAAAGTATCTTGGCTCTGAGGGTATCAGATAGCCACCATAACTTTTTCTCTAAGCAACCAACAGCTTAAGATTTTTTCACCCTAATACATTTTAAGTGACTAATATCTATCATGCAAGCTCAATGAGAAAAAAGATAGTACACAAAATACAAAAAAAAATACTTTTATCAATTAGCATACAGATAATTTTAGCTGTAGTAATGAAACAGCCACCATGGTGGCTCCCAATTCTTCCAAGTTTCTGGTATTCACTCTATTTTGTAGCTCTGTCTCAAACTACACAGAGATAATCTGTCTTACTGGTAGATTGTTGCAGAAATGACAGTCTTTTACTTCTGAGACTAGGTCAGGCTTTGCAAAAATTTTTAGCTTTTTTGCAACCAGTAAAATTTTTAGTTTTTCCTCGAGTTTTGCTTGTTAGTTGTTTTTGTTTTTGTTTTTTGCTGAGAATATACTCATATATACACACAAAACTTCAACTCCACTAATAGTTGAAATAGAAGGAAAGTATTCTAAGCCAGAAAACATTTATGAGTTCAACCATTCGTTTACCTATCTAAGAAATGTTTGTTTATAATATATTATTTTCAAGAAAATTGGGCTTACTAATAGAGTAACATTGAACAGACAAATATAATCTTTGCTTTCATAGAGCTTATAGTAAAGAAAGGGGTGATCACATCTATGCTGTATAATCTACTATCTTAGAAAAAAGCCTTTCCACAATCCAAATTCTCTTTTAGATACAGCCGTATTTAGATACAGTCCAATTTATCTGCTTTCTTTGATAGAACTCCCCCAAAAAAGTCTAGAGTGTCTTTATTTACTCTCTAACCTACCAATTACCCTGAACTCATTTTAGTGAAATTTCTATTTTCACCTACCTGATTTACAATGCTCTTATCAAACGACCAAGACTCCTCCTTGCCAAAGTCAATTTTCTTACTCCATCTCTCAAAAACATTGGCACACTTCTAGAAACACTGTTTTTCCTTGTCTTCTAACATTTTCTTCCCATTCCTCATATTTTGTCTACCTCACTGGTTGCTTCTTTTTAATCCTTTTAGCTGATTCTTTCTTCTCAGCAGCTTGACTTTCAAATTGTAAATCACTCAGGAGCTTATAATTTAACACTTTTTTTGTCTATGTTATCTCCAGCAGTCTCATCCAGGTCTTTTACTATTATTACAAACTTATTATTTTAAAAATATATATTTGGTTGAAGCATTTCTTCCTGATCTATTTTTTTTTTTTTTTTTGTATTTTTGAGATTGAGTCTCACACTTTTGCCCAGGCTGGAGTGCAGTGGTTCGATCTCCACTTACTGCAATTTTCGCCTCCTGGCGATATTCCTGCCTCAGTCTCCCGAGTAGCTGGGATTACAAGTGCTCACCACCATGCCAGGCTAAGTTTTTGTATTTTTAGTAGAGATGGGGTTTCACCATGTTGGCCAGGCTGGTCTCGAACTCCTGATCTCATGATCTGCCCGTCTCGGCCTCCCAAAGTGTTGGGATTACAAGTGTGAGCCATCGTACCAGGCCTGTGATCAACTTTTATATATGTAATTGCCTACTTTCTTTATGCATATAAATATCTAATAATCCACTCACACTCAACCAAATCAAACCAAACAGTAATTCTAATCACTAACCATAAATTGTTCTTCCCCAAATTTTTCCCAACTCAAAATATGACACTACCATATATTGTCTTTACTTACCAAAATCGTAATTTTCATACCATTTACAAGCTGATTTGATACATCAGAAAGTCCCATCATAATCACTTCAAAGCTAATTCTAAACCTGATCATTTTCTTTCTCTCCTACCACCTTAATCAAAGCTCCTATTAAATAGTCACCTATTGACTTCTCTGCTTCTGCATTTAATCTCTTAGAAAACAAATCATATTACTCACTAGATAAAAACATATCAGTCACTTACAGATATTTCTCAAATAAAATTCAAATTCCTTACCAGGATCTGTAGAGTTCTGTGTGAACTAGCTCCTGTCTATATAATTTCATCTCTTGTTTATCTCCCTTATTGCTCTATGACAAAAACATTAAACTTTTTCCCTCTGCCCTTTTAACAATCCAAACCTTCTTCAAATTTAGGTTCATTTCACTTGCTGTCCTAGATATGTGCATGGGTGATTCACAGTAATTCAGATTTCACATCAAATGTCTTAATTCCAGAAAGTACTTCTCTAAATTGTCCCATCTAAAATATGCATCTGTTTTCTTCATTCACATTCAATCATATATCAGGTATATTTTCTTTATAACATATGTCACTGTAGAAATATTAGTGTGGAAACCATCATTCTCAGCAAACTGACACAAGAACAGAAAATCAAACACCACATGTTCTCACTCATAGGTCGGTGTTGAACAATGAGAACACATGGACACAGGGAGGGGAGCATCACACAATGGGATCTGTCGAGGGGAAATAAGGGAGGGACAGCATGGGGTGGGGAGCTAGGGAGAGATAGCATGGGGAGAAATGCCAGATATATGTGATGGGGAGGAAGGCAGCACATCGCATTGCCATGAGTGTACCTATGCAACAATCTTGCATGTTCTTCACATGTACCCCAAAACCTAAAATGCAATTAAAATAAATTGATGATAAAAAAAAGAAAGAAATATTAGTGTGTGTTTCTTTTATTTGTTGTTTACTTGATTTGTGTCTGTAGAGTTTAGCATGTCAGCTCCATGAAGGCATGGCTTTCTCTGGTTTGTTTACAATACTTAGATGTGTCTAGAACATTGCAGAAGTCTTATGACTATTTCTTGAACAACTAAAATATTATATTTTAAATCTTTTCACCAACATAATTAAGACTTGATCTTTTGCCTTTCAAGTTTCACTCTTTTTTTTCTTTGAGATGGAGTCTCGCTCTGTTGCCCAGGCTGGAGTGCAATGGCATGGTCTTGGCTCACTGCAACCTCCACCTCCTGGGTTCAAGCGATTCTCCTGTCTCAGCCTCCAGAGTAGCTGGGATTACAGGTGCCCGCCACCACGCCTGGCTAATTTTTGTATTTTTAGAAGAGACGGGGTTTCACCATATTGGCCAGGATGGCCACGATCTCCTAACCTCCTGATTCTCCTGCCTTGACCTCCCAAAGTGCTGGAATTACAGGTGTGAGTCACCGTGCCTGGCTCAAGTCTCACTTTTTAAAAGTACAGCACTAATCATATTACACATTTCATAAAAGTAATACAATTGGATTTAACATTATTTTAATAGATTAATTGCTTTTAAGAAATAAAGCATCACATATGGAATAATCAATGATTTGCAATAAATTGTAAGACATAATAAAAAAATGTACATTTCTCAATACAAAGCATAATTAGTGAGTAAAATCCAAGCTTGGGCCTGGATTTTGATAATAATTCTCTTTGTCTCTGGTGATATTACTTTCAATTTTTACGTGACACTTCTAATCTTCAGATTACTTAGCTATAATGTGGGAATAATTATAATTACAGTTGTCAAATTTATACATTTCCACAATCTATTTAATGAAATAATATAGGCAAATCACTTGGCAATTTGCCTAACAGGATAGTTAGAAAATAAATTTTGACATTTTTACTAATATTTTTAAGGTTTAAAATTTAGTTATCACAATCTATTAAAATATCTCTTTTAATTATTATCATTACATAGTTTATATAAGATATGTTGAAAGTGAGGTAGAAATGCTTTGGAAAAAATTGCAGATGAAAGTGCAGTAGTCTGTATTTTGTTTTTTTAAAAAATTTAATAAGAGTTTGGTAGGTTTTGATGCTTCAGGAATATAATGTCACGGTATAATGCCCAAAGGAATAGAGTTGTTAGCAATAACCATAAGATTTGAACAGAATTTCTAAAATTAAATATGTTTGAGTCTCCCAACTAAATTTACTACAGATTCTCCTATAAGAAGTATTATGTGGCAACTTGTCCATGAGCAATTAAAGACATCTTTAACAAAAAAACAGAAGGATGATAGCTTGTTGCTCATTAGAATGTTTTTTCATGATAGAATGACAAATCATTTACTCTAGTTGTAATGAATAAATTTAATGTCTGTAAACCTCAGAACTATCATCTGTAAACTGAGGATAAAAACAGGCATTACCTCATGGAACTAATATAAAAATTATAAAACATATTCAAACTAAAGTTTAACACAATACTTGCATAAATATTCATTCAATTTTATCTACTGTTTTCATTATTATTAATATTATAATATAATGATGTGAACAGTTAAGCATTTAGGTTACAAAAGTCAGAGGAGAAGGCTTATATTGTAGTGATTAATGACTATTAAGTTATGTAAGACATAAATACAAAACTCTGACGTGAGAATCAAAAGCATTATAAATGAATATTGCTGAAGTGATAGGAGTTAACAGCTATAAAGCTGTTTCCTCAAGAGTAAAATCTTGTAATAGAATCTTTTTACGATTCTGGACATAAGGCAAAACTAATATTGGTGCTTTGTTCAGTCTCCACTTTGCCAGGGGGATGATTTGTCTTTCCCTGTGAAGGGAAATGAGAAAAGTCATTCAATTTACAAATATATTTTAAGCATCTTCAACATGTGAAAAACAAAAGATGGATCATTTTAAGCAATGATAAAGAATGTCATGAACCAAGATTTATAAGCGGAAAAACATATAGCATTTTCAGGGGCAAACAGAAGGGAAGAAAGGCATGGAAAGAGGTAATTGACAGAGATTTGTACAGGACATCATCAATCAAGCTAGAGTTTATAAACTTTGTTTCTCTCTTATATTTAAGGCAGGAAAAAATTTGGATTCAGATAATTCCTCTAAAACTGGACATATTTTGACTTCATGTTATGGGAGGAAGTCCAAAAAACTTACAAAGAAAATAAATTTAAGCCTGCAAATAAAATACATCCTAAAAATCTTTTGACAAAAAATAGAGACCAAGAGAGACTTTTTAATAACAATGTCATTCAGCATAGGATGAAAAAGGGTAATCAAAACAGTAAGATTAAGCCTATGATAATTCATACCCTGAAGAAAATGAGACTTGGAGAATAAAATGAAATTATAATCAGCCTACTCTTATTGGGCCATTTTTTACTCCCTTGTATCATTTGGTGGCATAACCTTCCAAGGTTTAAGTAAAGACTGATGGTCTAGATTATCTCTAAGATATAGCTTTTATGAATGTATTTAGAAGGAGAAAGAATAAAAGAACATAGCAGATAGGTGGAAAGGTAAATAAACTGACATATAGATAAAATATACTACAAAATATTTGTACATATTTTACACAGAATACAAACTTATATAATATATCTATAACTGGAAATATCACCTTGCTATAATAAAGCCCTGGCTAATTTAGTTTTTTAATTAAAACCGATTCTAGTACCTACAAGTTAATCAAGGAAAAATAAGTATTTTTCTTGAGATCACCTTAAAATTTTCAGTAACCTGAAAGCTTAGAAATAAAAGACCAGTACTATTTCCATATGATTCAAGAGAGATATAAGTTTAATGTCAAGATACTGGATTCTTTTAGCACTAGCCAGTATGTTCAGTTTTCATTAGCTAAATTATGTCAACATCATGAAATTATAAATTAAATAATTTTTAAAAATGATATTCTAAATTGCAAAGGCTCCAGCTTTCACCGTTGTGATTTCTGTGCATCAGTTTGCTCAAAGATCCTACCATATTGTTTCGGGAACACACCCATTATACTTCTGTGCCAGTCTGTTCATCATATCACAATCACATGGCAGTGCTAAGGTCAACATCCCTGACAAAATTGGCTTTCTGTTGGTCTTATCTAATTTTCTTGTTGTCTATGACTATGTAACAAACTATCCAAAATTTAGTTGCTTTAACAAACATTTTATTTTATCACCTGGGCTTGTGAGTAGAACTTACAGCTTAGTTTGTCAATTTATCTGATTTGTGAGGCTTATTGACTGGGGTCACCCTGTGGTATTCAGCTTCATGTCTAAGATTGCCTAGAGAATAAACAATCATTTTTGTGCCTGCCATCCTAGTAGGGAAGTGCAGAGGCAGGTATCAGCTATGCCTTTCTCCTTTGCCATGTATCTTAGGGCATCTCCAAGAAGCCTTTCGTGCAGGGTAGTCAAACTCCCCTGGTGATTTTAGACTTTAAGGCTTCCAAGTGGAAACAGTCAGTCTTCTTTAGGGTATAAATGGGCACAGTATTATTTTCATCACATTCTTTGGTCATAGCTATTATAGGCCAGACTGAATTCAAGAAAGTAAATGAGTACAACCACCATGGGGAACAGTTTGGAGGTTCCTCACAAAACTAAAAACAGAACTACCATATGATCCAGCTAACCAACTCCTAGGTATATGCCCAAAAGAAAGGAAATCAGTATATCGAAGATACAGGTACACTCTCATGTTTATGGCCGTACTAGCTAAGGTTTGGAAGCAATCTAAGTGTCTATCAACAGACAAATGGATAAAGAAAATGTGGTACATATACACAGAGGAGCTCTGTTCAGTCATGGAAAATAATGCCATCTTGTCATTTGAAACAACATGGAGGAAAATAATCCCCACCTCTTGAAGTATATGGTGTCAAAGAGTTTAAGACATCTTTAATAAGCCACAGATACTACACTGGTGATAATACACTCCAGTCTCATTCTCACAGTCTTGTAAACCTCTACCTAACACATCGTACATTCGCACTTCTCTCAGAGAAGCATAATGTGCATAAAGACATCCTATCTTGTAGATATTTCCCCTGTTGGCACAGAAGACAGTTGAGCTCCTCAGAGCTGTGGTATACCACATTTTGAGAGAAAGGAAAAACGATGGAAAGAAAGAAGAAATGAAGGAAGAGAGGAAGGCAAGGAGAGAGAAAGAGAAGGAAGGAAAGAGAAAAAAGGAAAAGAGAGAGGATGTATCGTGTGAAGAAGACAAGGAGAATAATAAGGTAAATCAGTGCAGTGCTGTATTCCATAGAATAGTATTGATATTTGTCTTTAACAGATAATAATATCTCAGAGATAAGGCATCTGCAAGCATCACAGTGAATAATAAAGACGTAATACAAGATAAAGATAGGGGAATAAGGGAGTCATAGCTTATCCAGGCTGGGAAAATTGCCTGGAAAAAAGCAAAAAAAACTGACAAGTAGGTACACAGTACTAAGTGTATGGGGAAAAGAGATTCGTAAAGCTATAATAATACATTTGTCTTGATGATTAATAAAAGATAGGTTTGGTTTAGGAGAATTCAACCATTTTGTGGGATTCCATAGCATTAAACTAAGAACAGAAAAATAAGAACTTCAGACAGACAGATATTTTTGAACATAACAGAGATAAAAGTATTACTTTCGATATATTAATCTGAATTAAATAACAAAAGTAACTTAGAAGATAATGAGTGTCAAGGCAAAAAAAAAGTATTTTAAAGAGGCTGTTGTTTAATCTCAGTGTGAGATTGCAAGATAAAAGAAAGGGTAAATCTGAGGCACATTTGTAAGGAAGAATCATAAATTTAGGAAACTAATATCGGAGTAAAAATTATTTTTTTGACCTTTCAGTTCCTTTTATTTTATTTGCCTTTAAGTGCACACGTCTCCTGAAGACACTGCCTTTATCTGAAATACAAAACCTGCACTTAGTTTTCATTAACTATTCTAATAAATCATGTTTCATCAAAAATTAAAAAATAGAATAAAGATAAATACATATTCATTTTCATTCTACAGTGGTTGTGTAGATTTTCTCAAGCCCTACAGTTAAGGCAACCAGTAAGAAAAAGTATAAGCATCTGAGTGTGTTGAAGATGAAAACTGAATTTTATCAGATTTATGTTGATGAACTGTTATTTCCATTTTTTGATTAGAGTTTAATATATTGGTAAAGTGTCACTTACTGTATTAATTTGCATAAAAAGTATAAAAAGGAAAAGCATTATCATTGAAATCTGTTTTTTTTTTTTTTAGAAGGAGTCTTGCTCTGTCCCTCAGGCTGGAGTGCAGTAGTGCCATCTCCTCTCACTGCAACCTCTGCCTCCTAGGCGATTCTCCTGCCTCAGTCTCCCGAGTAGCTGGGACTACAGGCTCATGCTACCACTCATGGCTAATTTTTGTATTTTTAGTAGATATGGGATTTTACCATATTAGCGAGGCTGGTCTCAGATTTCTGACCTCCTATGATCCACCTGCCTCCGAGTCCAAAAGTACTGAGATTACAGGTTTGAGCCACCATGTCCAGTCAAAATGTTATTGTTTATTTTTGCTAACTTTAAAATTAATTTTCAATTTTGTAGGTTATAGCAGAGCAGTGTATAATATCTATGAGAGAACAAAATGAAATTTCTAAGGAGCCACAAAGTGCTAATAACCTTATTCTTTGGAGGAAATAGTGTGTAATTATTTTCCACTACTCTTGAGTGATTACTGTACTAGAACATATAGTCAAACTCATTTATGCAGGGTCCCAAGGAAAGTGGTATTTTTTGTTGTTTCTCATTGATGGGGATTTAACTCTGCATGTCTGACATTGAGCTGAATAACTCCTATTGGGATTTGAAAATATTTTCACAAGAGGCAGAATTTTTGTATTCATAGACAGGGAGAAGTAGCATGGATTCAGGGTAAGGAGATTTTAAAGTTGTAGATTTAGAAAAGAAGAAATTGAAGAAAGCATAATTGTATTACAATTACTTCTTGTTCAGTATTCTATCTCAATGACAACAACCAATTTGCTCATTATTAAATGCATAAATAAGGTTATAGTACTAGCCATTTTAGTTCAAAGGCATTTTAGGGAGAAACATAAAACCAACGAATTAGCTGAAATTTCAATTTGTATCTACTTATTTCAAAAGTCCAGTATATGGAAAGTACAATATTAATGTCAAATCATGTAATATATTTTATACTCTGTCAATTTATGTATCTTCGTTTTGGGTACACTAACAAATCTTAGTGATCAGTGTCTCCCTTTCCTAAATAATAAAGCCAACTTTCCTTTCTGATCTACAGGAAAAGGATGCATTAAAAATAGATTCAGGTGATACACGTTCAAGTTTGTTATATGGTCAGACTGTTTAATGGTGAGGTATGGACTGCTACTGTGCCTGTCACCTAATACTGAACATTGTAGTCCCTTGCCTTTTCTTTCTATTAATCAGTATTTTTTTTTCCCCATCAGAGCAATCATTTATACTACAGTATGTTTCTCACTTCTTTCTATGGTGTGTCCCATTTTGACACAACCCACTATACTTGACCACTTTCTTCCCAGCCATCAGTGTGAGTTGCCCTATTTATTTTTGGCATCTTCAGTTTTCCTTATGTTTCTTGCTATGTCTTCTCACTTTCAGATATTATTTTGCCAATTTTCTTCTGCTTGAACATGTCATTCATGTTCTAAACACTTCCCTTTACAAACATTTTTCTAGTTATTTACCATAATCCCAAATAAAATTTGAATTCAAGACATTTTAATGACACAATATTAATTGAAAACCAATTCACACAAATATAATAATGATCTGAATACTGGGTGTCATTCACACAGTGGGAATATGGATTTTTATAGTGTTTGGTGAAGCAGAATATAGTTAGGCTCTCTATAGGTATGAGGGAATGTTACCTTTTTTTATTGAACATGTTTGAGAGAATTAGTCAATTCTCTGCCATGCAAAATAATTCATCTATAGCAGAGAACACCATGCAATTCATCTTCTGTTGGCATACTTATATTCATTCATCTCATCTCAAAACTAGCCATAGACTGAACACAAAGCAAAGACAGGAGTACTCGATCTCTGAAAGCAGACAGCTGCACCAGAGATGGGGTCAAGGACATGTGCATAAGCATGCGTGCAGCAATTAGTATCACACTGGACCCCATTTCCTTCTTTGAGTGGTAGCTAAAACAACAATTCTGGATGCCTCTAATTTTAATGAAAAAAATTATTTACTATAATCATCAAACTCCTAGCTTGATATTATTTCTCTTTCAGCTAGAAGCAAAATAACTTATTTATTTTTCAGAAAATTACTCATCGAGTTAGAGAATATCAATGCCATATGCTTACTTGCTGGAGGTTTCAAGGGTTGAAGCTGGCAATAACTTGAAATCTACCTACTAGATATATGGTTTAATGTTGGCTCTCATGCCAATAGTAATGGAATAAGATATATTTACTTCCAAAACTTACAGCTTTTGGAGAGAAGAATAAACATATAATAAGGAATAAATAATATAAAAAACTGTTGTGAGAAAGTATTCGAACTATAGTCAGTCTTTTAATAATTTAGAATTTGTAACAATTAGACAAAAGGTGGCTCAAATATTATTTTGACAAACATATGAAATAAAGCACTGAAGAAAAATAAAACTAAAGGTATAATATGTATATGCATGTGTGTGTGTGTGTGTGTGTGTGTGTGTGTGTATTTATAGATGTCCCACAAAATAGTAAGGTGGTATAAAACAAACAAAAAAAGGAATAAAAATTATTGGATTTTAACAAGGTATTTAAGGAGAAGCAGGATTCTATCAGCTAAAGAAGTGAGCAGAGAGTGGGTGGGACTATGCCTTTTGCTATCTAGAGCAAGATTTTAACCATAAGGAGCACAACTATTCTTGCTTCTATTTTATAGGAATGAGTAAGAAAAAGACTAATTTGTTAAACAACTATGATTCAAAATACTTTTGACAAGTTGTCATACTAAATAAAATGAATGGCAGAATGTTAAAGAAATACATTTAAATTTGGCATTTAAATTAAAGCAGTGTTGATAAAATTCTCACTATTTAATTTTGTTACTGTACTACTTTGATAAAAAGAGTGATCCAAAATCAGATTATATACAGCTGGTTACAGATAAGCAGAAGATAATACTAGTGTTATTTTCAAATATTTAAAGAATTATCATAAGTAATAAGAAATACTGGTTGCTCTACATTATCTAGATATTAAAAATGAGGGCACTTACACATGATAGACAATCAGATTTTGGCTCTGTATACAATTTTTTTAAAGTGCAATAATAAAATTACATAGTAAGCTTTCAATTGTTATCTGCATATAGGCTAATAAATACTCTTCTTCCAGAAGTATGCTGTTAACATTATGAAAGAAAATTTATTTTTGAAAATATTAAACTGTACAACTCCATGAAGGATTTGGATTTTGTTTATTTGCTTTGTTTTGTTGGTTGCTTTGTTCTTATTACTGAATGTCTCATGCCTAGAATAATATCTAACATAAAGTAGGAAACCGATAAACTTTAACAGAATGAATAAGCTAAAGGGTGACATAGAAATGGTTTTTATTAAATTATTTTGCACCTTACACAGTTCTAAAGTACACTATACATTTATGCTCATAGAAAATAAATGGTCATAAAATATCTTCAAAAATATAAGAAATGAGAGAAAATATATTTGAAATGTCTTCCAAATATAATCTCCTATGGTTTTCTACTCTGTTATATTGTATAGTATCAAAAGGAAATTAATAATTCAGGAAAAAATTGTCTATATAAGGTAATAAATTAATAAAGACTAATTTTGGATATTTGCAATTATGGAAAGGTTCATACTCAAAGTTGTTAAACTCCAGACAATAGCCAATTTAGCCCTTTGTGAATTGATTTAACTATTTAACTCTAATTACCTTTATTTCCAATTATCTCCTATTAGGCAGTTCAGTGTACAAAATTTCAGATAGAATACTTTTTAAATGAAACAAGAAAGCAGATATTACCCTCTTGAAGTAGGCAATTCCAAACAACAAATAGATTGATTAGAATTTTAGTAGATTAATACAAAATAAGAACAGGAAAATAATAATTTTAGACCTTGTTTCACTAGATGATAACCTTTTAAATATTCATAGTAATTTGCCACATGAACAAAGACCAATTATATTAGGCTTTATAAAATCATTTATTTTCATATCGTTTCTCAAGTGGAAATTTGCATTAAAATATACAGTAGAATTGATAACTGTGTGAATCTCTTTTTTACTATTTTTCCTTTTAAAGTTGGCAATTAAGGGTATGCTGAAGTTGTTCCAAACAGTTACCATTTTCTTTCTTTCAAAACTACTTGTTACCTCTCTTTCTCTATCTTTCCAGTGTTGCTATCCTTCCCCTAGTTATCTAAGTCTTGCTCTATACCTACTTTGTCACTGATTTATTAAATTAAATCATTCAGAGTGTCAATAACATACCATAAATAACACCAAGTTTGGGAAATAAAGGATAACTAAAGTATGGTTTCTGGGGTCAAGTAAGTATGGAACACAGAAAATTAAATCACCCACGTAAATGGAACTTGTTATACAGCACTAAAATACAATTATTAAAATGCAAAATCAGAGACCAGAAGAGAGTCACTTAATTTAAAACCCTGGAAAACTTTTTTGTTTGTTTGTTTGTTTTTGAGAAAGGAGTGCTGTTTGGGAAGGTAAGAATAGGACAAAGCTAGTGGAATCAATTGCTCTGGAAAATGATTAAGAACTAAGAGGCCTAACACCATAAAAACCCTAGAAGAAAACCTAGGCAAAACCATTCAGGGCATAGGCGTAGGCAAGGACTTCATGACCAAAACACCAAAAGCATTGGCAACAAAAGCCAAAATAGACAAATGGGACCTAATCAAACTCCACAGCTTCTGCACAGCAAAAGAAACAGTCATTAGAGTGAATCAGCAACCAACAGAATAGGAAAAAATTTTTTCAGCTTACCCATGTGACAAAGGGCTGATATCCAGAATTTACAAAGAACTAAAACAGATTTACAAGAAAAAAACAAACAAGCCCATTCAAAAGTGGAAGAAAGACATGAACAGATACTTTACAAAAGAAGACATACATGAGGCCAACAAACATATGAAAAAATGCTCATCATCACTGGTCATTAGAGAAATGCAAATCAAAACTACATTGAGATTCCATCTCACGCCAGTTAGAATGACGTTCATTAAAAAATCAGGAGACAACAGATGCTGGAGAGGATGTGGAGAAATAGGAACACTTTTACACTGTTGGTGGGAGTGTAAATTAGTTCAACCATTGTGGAAGACAGTGTGGCGATTCCTCAGGGACCTAGAAATAGAAATTCCATTTGACCCAGCAATCCCATTACTGGGTATATATCCAAAGGATTATAAATCGTTCTACTATAAGGACACATGCACACGAATGTTCATTGCAGCACAGTTTACAATAGCAAAGACCTGGAACCAACCCAAATGCCCATTGATGATAGACTGGACAGGGAAAATGTGGCACATATATACCATGGAATATTATGCAGCCATCAAAAACAATGAGTTTGCGTCCTTTGTAGGGACATGGATGAACCTGGAAACCATCATTTTCAGCAAACTGACACAAGAACACAAAATCAAACACCGCATGTTCTCACTCATAGGCGGGTGTTGAACAATGAGAACACATGGACACAGGGAGGGGAGCACTACACACTGGGGTCTGTTGGGGGGAAATAGGGGAGGGACAGCGGGGGGTGGGGAGTTGGGGAGAGATAGCATGGGGAGAAATGCAAGATATAGGTGAAGGGGAGGAAGGCAGCAAATCACACTGCCACGTATGCACCTATGCAACGATCTTCACATGTTCTTCACATGTTCTTCACATGTACCTCAAAACCTAAAATGCAATTAAAAAAAGAACTAAGAAGCTTAGGAAAGCACTGGACTATTTTTGAAGAACTACTTGTGATTATCAATTGGAATTAGGGCTGTTGAGGCAGGAATAATTTGATAAAGGTTTATTGGAAGGCAAATGTGAGGATTAACCTAAGAAGACATCTCAACAAAGGTAAGAGTGCCCTACTGTCTATTGCAAGTTGGGAAGCTCTTTACAGTAGAGATTAGAAAAGAGGAGGGCTCCTTGTACCCTCGTTGTCCTTTTTTATTTATGGTACAATACAGAAGTTACAAATGTTAGCCATAGATTGCAACATACAAGCTAAAATACCTAAGTGGGAAACAATGAGTAAAACCTCATGACTCAGAAATAAGTCATCATCCTTTTTAATCTGGGTAGGTCATACATTAATCAACATGACAATGATTTGAGGAAATCATGATAATATTTTTTTACTCAGAGACAGGATGATTCCATGAATCACAAGTCCTTCCCAAGATGGGTTGATATGGAAGCCTGTACATTTTTGAAGAAAACTGTCAAATGGGACCTTTAGATTCACATTGGTATGACAGGCATGAGATGAAACTGAACATGAGTAGAGAAGAACCTGAAATATTTTTTCTCTGGGGTTTTACCAAAAGCAAACGGGGAAGCACTGAAGGTTTGTAAACAGCAGAATTGTGTAACCAGATTTAGATTTTGAAGGAAAAAGACTTATAATACATTAATTGGATGGAAGTTCCAAGTTCTGGACAACAAGTGAAAAACAGAGAGAGAAGGGTTAGGGAGAGAGAAAGAGAATGAATGAAAGAATCAGGGTCAGAATAAAGAAATAAAAAATATTTAGGTTGTGATGTCATCAAAACATGGGCATAAATTGGATAGGAGAGAGAATGAAAAGAAATCAAAATATGTAACAACAGCCATTCTGACTGCTGTGCTAAGGATACAAGGCAGGTTATTTGAATTCATTATAAGATTGTTACGTTGGAGGCAACTGAGATGTCAAGTTATCAACTGACTATCATTATCTGCAAACTTGGAGAGAAGTTTGGCATGTTTATATAATTTGTGTTATCAAGGCTTAACTGTTGAGAGGAAATCATGAACATAGGTGAGTTAATTCAGGTAGGATAATTTCAATACAGACAGGAGAGGAGAAGACC
This sequence comes from Aotus nancymaae, assembly GCF_030222135.1. Classification (NCBI taxonomy): domain Eukaryota; kingdom Metazoa; phylum Chordata; class Mammalia; order Primates; family Aotidae; genus Aotus; species Aotus nancymaae. The sequence goes on from NW_026988425.1 coordinate 78,365,917, forward strand.
AAGGTGAATACCAAGACTGGCATGCAAAGGCAATACATAAATATTCAACTAGCCAAGATAAGGAATATTTGAAAAAATCATTTATGTACAATGGTGTTAATAATATCCATATTTAAGGATATACAGAAAAAAATCAGTATGAGAATAAGCAGAACTCATGGTGATTACTGATTGAACCAAGCCACCCAGGTAAAGGAGAACCTTAAGGACTTTGCACACAGATGTATTTGTTTTACATAACTTTACTGACAAAAGAGAGGAAAGCCAGAGTATGGATACAGAAAATTTGGTTTAGTCAGGAAAATAGAAGAGTTCCAAGATGATGGCCTTGATTTATCAGAGTGTGTCCATATGTGTGTGTGTGTGGTGTGCGTTCACGAGAATAAACAAAAGAAAGCTGCAACCCATGGGTGTGCAGAAAGCATGCAAAAATCGGCTGAATGAGAAAGTTTGCTGACCTAAACTCCTAGGAAGGATCTGGATGTGGTAGTGAATGACCGAGTGTCATCTGAAACTGAAAATAAATATTGGTTCTTAGCTGAAGAATTATGTGTCCAGCTGTGTTCAGGGATTGAATATTGTCACAGAGTAAGTAAAGAGTTGTATTATCCACTTACATAGATAAGTGGATGATACAAATTTGTGAACTGCCCGTATGGGTTGTGGAGACAGGTTAGATTAATAAGAGTGGTTAGAGATATATTGGCATAAAATCTGTAATGGACTGATTCATTGCATAAAAAAAATCACTGATAAGGTCCTAATAGGAAAGAAAACAACTTTGTGATAATAAAAACATTTGGGATTTTTAAAGAAAGAGTACAAATTTAAAGTTTCTTCATTCTCTTTATTGAGTTGGTCAGAAAGTATTATTGAATTTTCTTCAAAATATCTCTAGTACTCATCGCTTCTCTACTGTTTATACTTTAATTTTTATTCTATTTTCTCAAAGTTTTCAGGTTTTCAGTAGGCATTATTGACACCTGATCCTTTCCACTCAATTCAACACTGATTGTACTTTAAGGCAAGCATAGACTCCTGAGCTACCATTAATCTTACCAAAACATACCTTTATATGGACATTATTGTCATAACGTTTTTCTAAACTTGATAGATTTTAAGCCTCCTTTCCTTTGATGTTACCTCCATCTGTGGACTGCACTCGTATTTTACTGATCACTAAAGATCATCTTCCATTACATGTTGATAACTTCAGTACAGAAGCCTTTTATACTCTGAAGCTTTTTAAAATCTTATATTCCAACAGGTGTTTCTCCTAAAAAAAAACTTCACCTCAAATTCAATCACAATAAGACAGATAGTTTCAAGACATTTATGATTTCCCAGTATTTTTGTACCATGCACAACAGTGCCTCAGTGTGCTTTATAAAGTAAGTTTCTAATCCATTCTTTCTCTGATCACTCTGTAGTAACCAATAGATGTTTAAGTATAATGTTAGTCTATTTTCCATGCATATATGAGATAGTAAATTACACTTGAGAAAATATACTTTCTTGAGAATTAGCTGGCTTCTTATTAACCAAGTTCGTTTGTGTGACTGGTATAAATCAAGACTCCTCGTGACATACACAAATGCATTAGAAATCAGAATTGATGACTGGAGCAAGTGTGGATTTCTCAGTCATCACGTTGTAAATCTTTAGCTAAACCTGAAGATGTTTTTCCAGACTACACATTATTTAAGTGACTGTAAAAGTTATTAGCTGTATTTACGGTTAAACTCTTCAACAGTAGGTTATAAAAGTTTCCTAAAACCAGTTTATGAGAAAATGTATGTTGCTGATACATACACGAAAGGCAAGCCTTGATAACCAGTGAGAAATGACCAGTCTGTGTTGGGCAAAAATTAAAGCCTGGAAAATGGGTAAGAGGAAAATAAAAGCCCATGGATTGAATCTCATTCTCGTTTCCCTGATGAATCAGTTTTGTAGCATTGAGAAAAACTCTACATTTCTCTGGTTCTGTTTCACTAATTGAAGAATGAATGAATGAATTATAAAATGTAGCTTTTAGAATTATTTCTCTTATCAATATCTATCATACCAATAATTCTAAAGCTTTACAACTGGAAATACATTCAGGTGATAGTAATAACAGGTTTTAATTACAAATATTTTTTATTTTTCATACAAAGCATAGCACCATTTTGGTCCTAGAGGATCAGAAGTAAAATGTGACTCTATATATTTTCTGTTCATATTGCATTCAAAATTCTATCATCTACATTGAGTTATACTAGACCTTCTAAAGCACACATTACAGATTTGGTAATAGAAAATGGACTCTATGTAAAATTGCCACTAGTATCAAATGCAGATTATTTAAAACATGTACCACTTGATGGCTTTCAAAACAATAACAAGAAAAAATAGATCAAGGGAAAATTTATATAAAGATTATTTCACTATTCACCTTGGATCTTCTAATTTGATTCCATTAGTAAAATCGATACCTGTCTTTGGAAATCAATATGATGAAAAGTTGAAAAACATATCCATGGTGAAACACTAACATGAAAAACATTAAAATTATTTATCAAACATGTATGTGATCCAGAGGTGTATAAGGTTAAATTTTTTAGTTCTTTATAAACAGATTTGTTTTGTTAGAATCTTACTCAGAAGTTACTATGAAAAGTTAAAACTGCAAAAGTTCCATAATTAAAGTTAGATTTTGTACATTAATTATTAAAAAATAATTCTCTCCATAATATATTATTTTAAAATAATATTTAAAAATTTTTACTTTGTTTGCTTCTGGACTCTAAATATGCATGTAAATTTGTGACATTTTATGGTTCCAGGAAATGTTGTTAATGATGTCTGTATTTTGAAAAGTCATATCCGTAATACAAATGATTCTATTTTATAGCATTACGCAAATTTGTTTTATTTCCATGCTTCCTGTCTTTTTTTTTCTCCAAAACTAGCACCAAAGTTTGCTTTGCAAGAATATCAAATCAAATCTTCACTCTCTGCAACATTTTGTATGAGCTGGAAAACTTTCACATAAACAAGAAAATAATTAATGTAGCAAAGGAGACCATTGTTTATGACCCAGGCCAAATCATAGCATTACTACAATCAGATAATAAATGCTACCATTTTCTAGTTTGGGATTTCATTTTATCATTATTTTTTTTACAGAGTCAGGTCCTCTAATTATAATAGGTGGAATGATATGGACTTGAAAACAACCTCCCTTGATTTACGCAAGAGAAACTGGTCTTCCCTATTCGAAAATTTCCCAGGCTCTAAGAATCAGTAAGACCATAGTATTTTTTTTTAATTTTTTTTTTTATTGTACTTTAGATTCTGGGGTACACGTGTAGATCATGCTGGATTGTTGCATAGGTACATATATAGCAAGGTGGTTTGTTGCCTTCATCTCCCCATCACCTATATCTTGTATTTCTCCCCAAGTTATCCCTCCCCACCCCCGCATTCCCTGCTGTCCCTCCCCAACCTCCCCTGAACTGACCGCAGTGTGTGATGCTCCCCTACCTGTGTCCACGTGTTCTCATTGTTCAACATCTATGAGTTAGAACAAGTGGTGTTTGGTTTTGTGTTTCTGTGACCATAATATTTTTAAGTAAAAACAGGCATCGTTTTTGTGTTTTTTTAAATCCTGCATCCACTTAACAATAGTTAACACCTATAGCACTAGTCAGTCTACCATTTTTGTCATTTCACCCACCCATTCATTCTAGCTCCTAACATTTCTTCTGGGCTACACTTATATTAGTAAACAATAACATTGTGCAAAGTATTAGACACCAAGTAATTGCTCTCTAAACACATGTTAAGTCTTCACAATGGCATGCAGAGCAAATTTAAAACACATTTGATTAAAATTAAAGGTTTCTTCTATTTCTATTAATATAAAATAAATTGCAGTAACAATAATAACATATATGCTATTATTATTAGCAAATAGAGAAATTGTAGTGCAGTTGTCCATATTCAAGGTAAGAATAAATAAATTTTGAATTCCAAAGGTGAGAAAATCTTAATAGGAACACTCAATATTTATTATGTGGAAACATATACACATACACACAAGCACACATATATTTATGTAACTGTTCATATAGTTTGCCTAAATATACAAAACTGTTTTCTTTTTGCACTTAAATTACTTTTATTTCACTGAAGATGCCAACACACCTCCCACTGCAGAGCTTTGTCATATGTTGACCCTTTGCCTACAATTAGTTTTCCACTCACTTGCATCATCTCATTTTATATATGGCTAGATAGAGTCCATCTTTCATGGTTGGAGGTAAGCATCATATCCTTAGCAAAGCCTTACTTGGCTACCAATCTACACATTGTCCTTAGTATTAACGTTTCAGTGCAAGATTTGTTTTCTTCATAATATTTATGAAAATATATTATCATATGTTTGTATTTTCACCTACAGAGTTGCTGTAGACACTAGCATATGTCAACATAGTGTACAGAATCTGTTATCTATTCGGCTCTGAATAAGAGTTAATTGTATAAACAAAAATGTCAATCTAATTGTGTATATATTTTGTTATACATCACAGATGTGTAATAATTATTTGTCATTTGGGGAGTGGTAAGGGATTATTTGAGAAAAGCAGCAATTTAATTCACTGTAACAGACTTAATAGTTTATAGGTCTTAATGAGTACAGTTTGCTGTCTGATTTTTCAGGAGTACTCAGTAAAGAATATTTAGAAACAAAACTCCATAAAACATCTGGTTGTATCTTACTGTTGTCCTGTTCAGCGTTGATTGGCTTTTTCTTAATTCATTGTGTTCAGGCCTCATGCAAAAAACTGAGAAGAAACAAAAATGAAATATATTTCATGATGTCATGAGAAAATTTTTACACATTTAATGAGTAAAAATCGTACTTGTACATGTGTACTCAATTTTATCAAAGTGAAACCAAGATTTATCTTACGGAGTCTTACAAGTATAATAAAGAAACCTGTGACATTATCAAATTGATTTTTTTCTCAGTTGGTTTTCTTTACTCTGCATTGAATTTAATTTTTTAATCTGTGAAATTGAGAAAAATGTTGAATTTTAAGCAAATAATTTAAAAATTACCAAATTTCACATTTCTTTCCATTTATTTTATAATACCAGTAAAATATCACAGTTAACATTATAGCTTATTATCATTACAAATTAATTTATTTTGGTTATAATAGCCAGGTTAATAGCAAAATAATTAGAGAAATATTTTTAATCCAGTAGCCTAATTCCCATTGTGAAGAATTACAAGAGTTTGTCCCAGAATATGTTCAAATTTTTAAGGATACATCTCATATAGTATTTTCTATATCCCTATATATATTGTTTTCTGTATTTATATACCACTATTCATATGTTCTATGGCCATTTTTGTCAATATTATTTTTAAACAAGATCATAGCTCTGAGTTAAAATAAGTGGCATATTTAATAGAAATAATATATTTTCCACAGAAAACTCACCCTAAGAAAATTTGAATTAAATCTATTTATAAAATATGTTAGATTTTTTATGAAACAATACAAGAAAAAAAATTTTTTTTAATAAGGAATCCTTCACAAAATTGCATGTTATCCTTGCACAGGGGCCATGCTAATTTCTGTATTGTTCCAATTTTAGTCTATGTTCTGGCAAAGCGAGCACAAGATAGTATTTGTAAAAAAGAAAAAAATTGAAACCAGTACATCACAGAATTAACTCAAAATTCATATCACTCAGACCTAGTTTATGTATCACTCTTCTCATTTAACAACATTTAACGCTTTCTAGAATTTTCAATGAAATTCTAAAAAAAAAAGTTTTGTTTTTCCTTCTTGATATATCAACTTTATTTATATTTACTTCTTGTGAAGTATGAGAAATTTTGCCTTGAGAGACTTTGTATCTTTTCAAAACTTTGTTAAATTATGTTTAGTTTTTCATATATTTATCTTCTAATTTTAAGTGATATTTTTAAATCTCTACTTCTTATTTCTCTAAAGACAGACTCGATCCCAGACTTCATAAGATGGACAAAAATAAAAACCTGCTAATATCCCTACCTTTGCCTACTCAAATTCTCCCCTTTCCGTCTTCTAACTTCAGATTCTCAGACCACTAAAATCCATTGACAAGGTTTATCAAATTTACAGTTCCTACTCCAATAAAATGTAAAATGTCTGTGTCTTATAATATTTTGATTCTAAAATGGAAAACAAAGAGCATTTACATTAGTAATGTAAATTTTTTTTTATTACAGAACAGGACAGTGCATAGAGAAGAAAGCATAAACATAAAGAATGTCTAACTTTCACACAGAAACTGCAAAATTTTAAAAAGAGTAATAATCCATTTTTAAGTTAAATATATTACATTTTATTGCATTAAAATTTATGTTGCATTTGTATTTTGGTTCATTTGGATCACAACGTTTTGTGCAGCTCTTTTTAAAAGAATTTCTGATTACTTTGACCTTTTCCTACTTCGCAGAAGCAGCATAAAATTTTCTCACACTACCAATGACATTATCCAGATTATTTATCACAGTACTTACTAAATGTTTTACATATTGCTGATTGCGGTTTACAGGGGCTTGCCCATTTCTTCTTGGAATATTTTTTCAATGGAAGCTCCTGTTTTCCATTATTCATCTTTTTAGAATTCCTTTTTCATTTTGCTACAGCGTATGTTCAAGTTTTTTCTACAAATAACAGATATGGTCACTGACATTATACCTTCCAATCTACAGATATCTTTTTATTTCCTTTTGGTTTTAGCTTTGCCAGTTATAATTGTGGGCTCAAAGTTATTACAGTCAAAATTCTGGAGGTATTTCTTCATTGTTTCATTATATATCATCTAATATTGTTCTCGAGAAGTCTGATGTCACCTTTTATTTTTATTTTTATTTTTTGCTGTTTTTATTCTTTGTATGCTTTAATATTTAAAAGCACATTCAACCTTCTCTTTGTCCATAGTGACTTGAAAGTCTATTATTTATAATTTTAATGGAAGGAATTTGGGGCTGAGGCCACCCCATGCCCAGCAACCACCGCCACCACCATGGCCTGTGATAACCGGCTGTCTGAGTAGGCCATAATCTTCAATTAGTAAACGTATTCCTCAGTTCTGTGGTGTTCTTGGTCACACATTTATGGAGTTTCTGAAGGGCAGTGGAGATTACTACCAGGCATGGCACAACCTCTATGCAGGCCTTGAAAGAGCTCCCGTACTTGTTGCTAAGCGTTAATTGAAGGTAGAATGAAATATGAAGAGGCAGTACAATTTTTAAGACAAAACTGTCATGAAGCATTTAACAGCAAGAAACTTTTGTAGTTGGAGAAGTATCACCCAAACTTTTGTAGTTGAAGAGTATTCAGCTGCTCTTCAAAGACTCCAAAGGTCATAGGAACAACTGTTGCATTTAATAAAATTGGGGTGCTTGATGCTATTGCCTTGGAAGTAGAACTTGAGATGACCTAATTTGTTATATATATTAGCCAACATGTTGGCTTAGTGAATAAGTCTAATGAATCTTCCACAGGAGTATTGAAAGGCAGTTTTACAAGGTCACAAGCTAGACAGATTTGACAACCTCTGTGTTTGGGTTACAGTCAACCTATTTGGATACATGGCAAAAGATTTCTGGATGTCACTATTTAAAGCATGCTTGTCATTTATACTAACTGACCTTTCCTGAAATCATGAGTTATTGAATTATGTCTTGTTTAAATCTATTCCCATGCCAGAATTTTATCAATATATAGGAAATTTAAGAAGATTAAGTGCCAAAATTCCCAGCACAATACTTGTATATTTTTAGTACTATTCAGAACTAAAATCCTAGGAACTATGAACACTCTAGGTCTTATGTAGTTTATTCCTTCAATCTTTTCAAACATTGAAAGTAGGGCCTACATCGTTATTTGCTTTCTCACTTATGTTTACATCTCCCACATCAGGTTTGCTTAACCACTGATTTTTTTTTTAACCATGTCTAACAGTGATTATTTAACATGTTTCTATAAATCATACTTTGTGCTGTTAAGTAAAAACCTACATTATACAGAAGCACATGTCTTTAATGTCCTCAGATAAAACTGCCTTACAGTTAATGTTTGCACTCTGAGATACAACTTAACAGGGAGGGCCTAAGAAAAGAATGGGAGGGGACTATTACTTATTTTTAGCAAAATATTGCCTTTGTCTTGTTCAGAACATGTACAATATGCTCTTTAATTTAGTAACTATTTTTAAAGATTTAAAAGTGCTTTAGAGATGTTTTGTTATTGTAGCTGAAACAATTCTTATTCATAAAATTTCTAAATTTTTGTATTTTTTCCATACTTACTAGAAGTTGTTTACCAAGTTATTTTTGTTTAAACTGTGATTTTTTTCCCCTTCTCTTCTTGACCTCTCTTGCAAAAAAGAAAAAAAAAAGAAATGGGTTTCTGCTAATAAATTGAGCAAACATCTAATATTTTATATGTCTTTTGAGTTGTGCAATTTAATATTTGGATACTTGATAATTTGTTTTATTATGCAATTGACAAAGGGTATTTGGTATTAGTTCAACTACACATTTATACTGTCTGGGGATATGTTTTATATTTCTGTGGGAGACATAATTTGTCAGTATTTACCAGCTTGTAAAAACCTAGTGTGAGAGCTTAAATATCTAAATAAATAATGAAATGCAGAAAAAAACGGTGTGGAAATTTTTACATGTTTTCTATAAGGCATTTAGTCAACACATTTAAACTAATGATACATATTTTTTCTGAATTCTTTATTTCTAATATTTTCTTCATATTTTCTCCTTCCACTTTGTATGTTTTCGCTTTAATAGTTGGACCTACTTGGATGGAACTTTACACCAATCAATTTTCTATAATATTTTCTATCTCATTGACTTTTTCATTAGATTCAGAACATTTTATCAATGTTATCTTACAAAAGTTTAAAAGCTAAAAAATTTAAATACTTTTAAAACTGTTATATATTTAGTGAAGAGTTTTTAAATTAATAGGCAGTACCATCCTACCTTTTACCCAGTTCTTACTTCTGAACGTTAATCTTACATTATGTAGAACAATTATCAAAACTAAGAAATTAACCAGTAAAATAGTTTGTTTTATATTTAAGAGTATATATTCTTATTTTTGAGTTTTATGAGTTCTTCATAAATTTTGATGGATAAATGCTTATGAGATACATGGTTTGCAAATATTTTTTTCCAGATCTTTAGGTTGCCTTTTCATTTTATTAATTAAAACAGACAGTGTCTATCTGATCTAAAAATCATCTTCTTTGTTATGCAGACAATTATTAGTTTAATTTAGTCCCGTTTATTTTTGCTTTTGTAGCCTAAGCTTTTGGTGTAATATTTAAGAAATTACTACCAAGGCCAATGTCAAGAAGATTTCTTCCCATGTTTTCTTCTAGGAGTTTTATGGTTTCAGGTCTTCCATTTAGATCTTTATCCATTTTAGTAGATTTTGTGTGCAATCTATTGTACACATTTCGTTCTTCTGCATGCGGAACTTCAGTTTTTCTAGTAGTATTTATTGAATAGACTTTAATTTCCCTATTACTTCTTGGTGTGCTTATCAAAACTTCGTTCACCATATCAGATTTGTTTGGATTTATTATGGGGCTCTCCACTCTGCTCCACAGTTCTATCTGTTTTAATGACTGTATCATACTGTTCTGATTATTATAGCTTGCAAAGTGAATTTAACAGCATATCAAAAAGATTATACATCATGATGTAGTAATAACACATGGATTTGCATGTGTTATCAGGCTTAACACATGCAGATCAATTAAGGTCATACATTACTAACTAACTGAAAGACAAAAACACATAATCATCCCAATTAACATAAAAAAAATTTGGCAAAGTTCAACATCTTTCCTTAATAAAAGCTTTCAAGAGTTTAGGTATAGAAGGAAAGTTTCTCAACATATAAACATCATGTATGAAAAACCCACAGGTAACATCATAATTAATGGTGAGGAACTGAACACTTTTAACCTAAGATTTGATACAAGCCAAGAATATCCACTTTCACCACTTCTATTTAACATAATACTGGAAATATGATTAAGAGCAATCAGACATAGATACATACATACACAAATGCTATTTACATTGGAAAAAAGAAGTACAATTATCTCTATTTACAGATGACATGATACTATACGTAGAAAACACAAAACCTCCACCAAAAAGAACTGTTGAAACTAATTAATTCAGTAAAGTTGTAAGATAAAAAAAATCAACATACAATCACAGTATTTCTATACAGAAGTAATAACCTAGCTAAAATAGAAATGAAGAAAACAATCTTATTTATGATAGCATCCAAAAGTAAAATACTTAAAGAATGAATTTAGTTAAGGAAGTAAAAGACCTATACACTGAAAACTGTAAAACATCTATGAAAGAAATGAAGAGGATGGAATAAATGAAAAAGATATTCCATGCCCATGTATCAAAAGAATTTATATTGTTAAAATATCCATAATACTCAAATTAATATACAGGTTCAACACAATCTCCTATCAATAACATTCCAATGACATTTTTCACAGAAATAGAAATAAGCAATACTAAAATTTATATGCAACACAAAAGACCCAAAAGAGCCAAAGCAATTCTAAAAAAGAAGGAAGAAGTTGAAGGCATCACACTTACTGCATTAAAATTATAGTACAAAGCTACAGTCATAAAACTGTATATCTTTCTTTTATTGACTTTTATTTTTTTTAATTCTAAGCACATTATTTGTATGATTTCTAGTATTATAAATTTGTTGAGCTCTTTTTTATAGCCCAGAATAAAGTCAGTATTGATGAATGTTTTGTATATACCTAAAAAGAAAGCTTATTCTACCTTTGTTAAGTAAAATGTTTTGTAAAAGTCAGTCAGGTCTAGTTGATTGAAAGTGCTGTTATGGTCTATTTTAGGCAGTTTTTGTTTGTTTGTTTTGTTTTGTTTTGTTTTCATTAAAACCACCCTATCAATTACTTAGAAATATTGAACTCCTTAAATATAAAATCTGGCTTTTTCTGTTTCTTTTTCACATCTACCTTTTTTATTGTGGTGGGGAACGTTCTACATTTAGTTACATTCCCATTTCATTATATCATCTTAGAAATATTATGCCCTTTACCCATGAATATTATTTGAAATGAAAGCTACTTTAGCAGTCATCTTTAAAGATGATGCTTTAAAATAAAGTGTCATCTTTATTCATTAATGTATTTATTATACATCTTTCTCCCTCATTTTCTGTTTATGTGCTTTGTTGTTTGTCCTTATATTTAAAGTAAGATTCTTGGCCGGGCACGGTGGCTCAAGCCTGTAATCCCAGCACTTTGGGAGGCCGAGGCGGGTGGATCACGAGGTCAAGAGATCGAGACCATCCCGGTCAACATGGTGAAACCCCGTCTCTACTAATACAAAAAATTAGCTGGGCACGGTGGTGCGTGCCTGTAATCCCAGCTACTCAGGAGGCTGAGGCAGGAGAATTGCCTGAACCCAGGAGGCGGAGGTTGCGGTGAGCCGAGATCGCGCCATTGCACTCCAGCCTGGGTATCAAGAGCGAAACTCCGTCTCAAAAAAAAAAAAAAAAAAAAAAAAGATTCTTATAGACAGCATATATTTGGTTCTTGGATTTTCACCCAATCTAATTGTCTTTTACTGGTTGGGGAGGTAAGCTAGATTTGATGTTATCATTGCCATGGTTACTCTCAGGGTATCACACTTTTCAAATTTCGGTAGTGATAACCTGTGTTTAGGGACGGGGTTAGTTTTCCAGAGCAGTGCCGGCTAGACTGTTTTAAGTCCTCCCTTTGTGCTATGCCTCAGAGAAAGCCTCTTGGCATGCTTTTCGTTTCCTAGTCCTCTCAGCAATTTTCTTCTGTTACTTTTCATTCAATTCTTCACTGTTTAATGGTAGGAGGACCAGTGGGGATTGGGCATTCCTTGACACTCTGAATAAGCCTCAGTTTTAGGCACGCTCTACATACCTTAATTTTATGGTGAGACTTGATCTGTTCTCTTTCCCCATCCCCAGCTGTCTTTCTGAGTCCAGTGCCTATTCCTGCTAATCTCCCAGAATTATTTTTTCCTGTTTCATTACCGTAGATATAATGAGTTTTAAACTTAAGAGTGACAGTGCTTATCGACTCTCCCTCTACAAATTATATAAGAGAAATACTGGGGAGATAAAGCTACGGGATCTGGGTGGAGTTTCTTGCCCTGTCCACAAAGGTGCTGCTTCCTCTTCCCAGGTCTACATGATACTGGACATTTTGATGTTATCTGTGAAGGCATAGATGGGTTTGTTCAGAAAATACCTTTCAAATAATAGCAACTTCCTCAAATTCTGTGACCTTCCAGGGACTCCACACTTTGCTTAAAGCAACTTCATACTTGGCCTAAAGCAACTCATCAACTATTCTAGCTGAGTTCTTACAAGTCTACAGTAGATCTACCCTAGCTAAGTATGTGAACTGTCCTCTTCCCTCCCTACAGGTGCCTGTCTTTTTTTAGATTGAAGGCCAGGTCTTTGCTTTGTTTTCTGATAGGTGTTTTAAAAAATGAATTTTAAGTTAATCTACTCTATTACATTAGAAAAGTGAAAGTGGCACTCCTTTTAGCTCTCTATATTCCCAGAGTAGAAGCTGGAAGTGTTGTATAAGATATTTTTAATTTCCAGAAATCCTTTTTGTTCTCTGACACCTCTGACTGTGAGATGCAATCTGATTTTTCTTTAAAGATATTCTGTGTTTTCTAATCTCCCTAAGAATATTGATTAGAATGTGAAATATATTTTTATATGTCTGAAATCATTTATTTTTTCTCTAGTATTATTTGTTCTATTTGTTCATCTCAGACCTTCTATTTTGTTTTTTTTTAACTGCTACTTTTTGAATGTCTATCTCTAATTATAAACTGAGGCTAGAATAGTTAATGAAAGTAATTGTATTCATATTTTAGTTACTTTCCCGGTAGTCTTATACCTGGAATGAATGATCTACTTAGAAGTTACTTGTACATATTTAGAAAAAGGTTTTACTTGAATGCATAGGTGGGCAGGTTGCAATATACTGTCATTTCCTTCAAAATAAAAATAAGATGAGATTTACTTTGAATTACTGAAATTTATCTTTAGAGGCCTAGTTCATTTCCTAGGAGATTTTACTTCTTTTTTTAAAAAAAGCTATTTTATTTTTAATAAGAAGGAAAAATCATACTCCACCAGGGACTCTGTAGTACAAAATTCTATGTATCTGCTAACTCTAAATATATGAAGTATCTCTAAAAAGTTTATGAAAATTTATATTATGGAAAAGGTATGAATGGATTTTAAAATTTTTTGCACCAAAATGAACTTGTACTAATTTGCTATAATGTGTCTCAACAAGATCTAGTGTGAGGCACTAAGCAGAATAAGACATTGGTTTGAAAAGATTCCCTAACAGAGCAGCATGGATTCCACAAAAATTAAAGCAAGAACAAACATCAAATTTATGGTGAAACTTTTGCAGAAGAATTGTGAAATCATGAATGTTTTACAAAATGTTTATACATCAATGCCCCAACTAAATCAGCAGTTTAATAATGAATAACTAGCTGATAACTTGTAAGAAGGCACTAGACAATGTTGAAATTGAAGCCCTCATTGACAGACCATCCACATCAACTAGTGAGGAAAATAATTAACCTTGTTCATGTCCTAATTGAGGGAAAACAATTATTAACCAGTCTGCGCAACATAGGGAGACCTCATCCTTACAAAAGATAAAAAAAAATTAGCTGGTCTTGGTGGTGTTTGCCTGTGGTCTCAGCTACTCTGCAGACTGAGTTGAGAGAACCACTGTACTGAAGAAGCAGTCAAGGCTGCAGAGAGCTGTGACAGAGCCACTGCACTTCAGCCTGGGTGACAGAGCAAGACTCCTGTCTCAAAAACAAAACACCAAACAGCATAAAACAATAGCCAACACCATAGACATTTCAATCGGTTCAGCTTACACAATTCTGACTGAAACATTTAAGTTCGGAAACTTTCTATTTGATGGGTGCCAAACCATTGCACCCAGACCAACTGCAAACAAAAGCAGAGCTTTCAATGGAAATTTTAAACAACTGAGATCAGGATCCTGAAGAATTTCTTCAGAGAATTTATAATAGAAGATGAAACATGGCTTTTCTAGCATGATCCTGAAGACAAAGCACAATCAAAACAATGGCTACCAAGAGGAGGTAGTTTTCTAGTCAAAGCAAAAATAGACTGGTCAATTGCAAAGATCATGGCAACAGTTTTATGGGATGCTCAAGATATTTTGCTTGTTGATTTCTAGTTAAGTGAAGAATGATAACATCTACTTATTATGAGAATGTTTTAAGAATGTCAGCCAGCTTTAGCAGAACACACACCTGGGAAAGCTTCAACAGTCCTTCTCCACCATGAAAATGCTCTTGCTTATTTCTCTTATGAAACAAGAGTAATTTAGTGAGAATTTTGATGGGAAATTATTAGGCATACACTTTACAGTCCTGATTTGACTTTTTCTAGCATTTCTTGTTTCCTAATTTAAAAAAAAAATCTGTAATGGGTACCCATTTTTCTTCAGTTAATAATATAAAAAGATGGCATTGATATAGTTAAATTACCAGGACCCTCAGTTCTTTAGGGTTCGACTGAAAGGCTGTATCATGGCTTTCAAAATTGCCTTAACCTTCATGGAGCTTTTGTTGGGAAATAAAGTTTTATGTTTTTTAGTTTTGTCTTTTAATTTCAATTTTTCTACAAATATTATACAATTTTGCTTGAGATCCTTAAGTAGAATGGGTTTTATGACTACTGGAGATTTTTCTTGTGCTTATTTTGATCTGCTGGTCTGCAGCTTTCTCCAATTTGGTTTCTTTAGTTCCTCAATCCCATCTTCTTTATATTATTTAGAGATTTTGTGGGGGAAATCTGTTTAGGCAGCCTAAAATGTTCTCTATGTTTTTATGAATTTTACCTATTCCACTAAATATTTACTGTAACTTAAGTAGAGTTTTAGGGTGGAAACAAATTTAAGTATGATTTTTCAGGCCACCATCTTGAACTAAAAAGTATCATTGATTTTTTAAGCTACTATCTTTATTTTGTAAAAAAAAGAATTAAAATTATTTTAATGGTTAGAAAAAATAGTGACATCCTGTAAACTTGGTGTTCTGATTACAACCTGCAACTTAAATTTGTAAAAGTATTCATATTTCATCTGCTTTACAAAAATTAAAGAAAGTTGCTTGAAAATATATAGTAGTCATAAGGTGTTATGCAGAGAAGACAAAACAGCCTCTCTATCAAATATCCTATAAGGAATTCTCCCATAATGCACTTTTATAGAACATTTTACCTCACCACAGAATTTTATAAGCAGCTGACCTTTTTTTCTTCACCATTAAGAGTACTTAGGCGCAAAAGGGATAAATGGCATCCTCTGGGTATAGTCTGAGTAAAATGAAATTCCAATAAAAATCTTAACCTGAGGGCTTAATAAGGACTGTCACCCCAGTCAAATAAAGGCAATAGACAAAATAACAACAGCAGAAGCAACAACAATAAGCAAACCACTACAATTTTTTAAATTGCCTTTAAAGAAATTAGAAGCTGAAGACTAGCTATACAGAATGAGAATCTAAGATTTCAATCTTTACTTGTCTTGGGAAGTGAAACAATGTCCAGAACTTAGCAGTATCTTTTCTTTCTCATTTTATTTATGGTAATCGATGTCTTTGTTTTAGTTGTAGGTAGTAGAATAGTATAATCCTAGGTATGTTTCTCAACTAGGTTTCACTTGGCAGCCATTTTAAGAAATCTTTGTTCTTTTCTTTTAAGGTTTCTGCTTTATTTTAGAGGATTCAAAGATTGCAGCAGGAATTTTTTTTTTTTTTTTCCTTGTCGGACAGTTAATGTTAGTAAGTTAGTTTATAGGAAAAATTTCCTTGTAGTGCCTAAGTGTCTAGCACTCATTTGTTCCCCTCATGATCTCCTTGTCAATTCTTATATTTATTGTGAGGGAAATCCGTGAAATCCAATCAATCTATGTTGGTTTTATATATGCATTTCCAACTTGCTCAGA
The DNA here is from genome assembly GCF_030222135.1 of Aotus nancymaae. Taxonomy (NCBI): domain Eukaryota; kingdom Metazoa; phylum Chordata; class Mammalia; order Primates; family Aotidae; genus Aotus; species Aotus nancymaae. The sequence continues at coordinate 78,382,075 of NW_026988425.1, forward strand.
TATGAAGAAAACATCTGGGATCAAAGGAGAGAGGAAGGGAGAGTGAAGCCCATCAGGATAAACAATCAAAAATGAAATGCATTTCATTTATTAATCAAACAACAAATCAGTATTTTCAAAATATACAGTGAAGCATTCGTAAAACAAGATAGGATACCATAGTATACTTTAAGTTGGTGAACATGCTAAGATGTTTTCTCTTCGCTGCATGTGCTAAAGGATGAGAACAGCTCATATACACAGACCTGGAGAAGTTTGGTATATCTTTCTCTTAGAGACCCCACAAACTGTGGTGAACTAGAGAGGCTACCTTAGTGTCTTGCTTACAGATGAACTTGCTTAGAGCTTCATCAGAAATCTGTGGTCAAAAGCAAAGGTAGACATTTCCTGTAGTATATTCAGCCCAGTGGCACACATAAGAATCCAAAAGAGGGTTAAAGGATTAACCATTAAAGATGTGTTTTCAAGATATGAAAACTATAAATATGATGAGGTCCTCTCTTTAAGCTCTGAAACCTAAAATGCCTAAGCACAGTATGCAAAATTCAATAAAATATAAAGACAATAACAATTTGGAAATATTACCACAGGAAATATTCTTTACCGTCTTATTCTTTAAAAAGAGCCTACCTGTATTGTACCCTAAATGTATAAACATGATTCTGAATCAGTGAGTGTCAGGAGCCAGATGTTCACAGGGTTATGTCTTCTTTTATCTCACTCAGTTAAAAAAATCACAGAACAGAACAATGTGGCTACCCAATGCTTAATTTTATACCATGACTTTTATTTAGAATGAGTAGGTTAGCAGGAAAATCTAGGCTTTCAAGTATCACCTTTGACTTTCTAATCTATTCCTTTTCCTCCACTCTATGTTACTCTGAGTCGTCCTAAGGCTGTGTTACTACACAGTGAGTGCTATTCCCAGGACTTTCATCTTCTGTGTATTTACATTAAACATTTCATGAAATAAAACACGATTCTAGAATTTAGAAGATTGTTTCTTCACAGCAGTAATTAATAGATAGATATGTATATTTGTGAAGGAACAGGCTTTTCCTAGGGAAACAGTGTTTAGGACATAGTGCTGGCCAAAATAAAATCGAGTAGTCTCACATCTGTCATGTCCTGACCATCTAAGAGATGAACCTTAGGTATTTATTGTATTAAATTATCCTGGGGGTTAAAATGATTCCTACAGTCTCTTCCTCAGCTAGCTAAGGTCCTTAAAACCAGAAAGTGAGACCATATCCACTTGAACCACTGCATTGCCTTGCTGCCTAGGTTAGGTATATGGAAGACCTCTAAAATATATTTGTAAAAATTAGTGGATGGATGGATGGATGGATGGATGGATGGATGGATGGACGGATGGAAGAACAAGTAAACAATAAAGCAGTTAGTTGCAATCTAACTAGTTTCCCCAACATAACATATGTTATAACTTACTTTTTAAATGAAATACGCATTATGTTTCACCACTGGATTAGAGTGCACAATCAGCCTCTTTTTCGCCATTTCTGTTTCATCAGTGCCTAAGGAGCTAAATCAAGTGGAAAGCTTTATCTGAAATCCAGAAGTCTTATCCACTGAGCACATAAAGTGTAACACATTTTACATTTAATGAAAACATCCATGGATTGCCATCCTAGAGCCCTGGCTAAATTATCTCACTCTCAGATGACTGTGTTCTGCCTACTTAACTTCTCTATGCAGCAACTATTACTTTTAGTGTTTTTCTCCATCCTTTAACTAACATTTAAAATTATTTTACACTTTCATTTGTAACTACCTAGAAGTGAAATGCAACAGCGATTTTTGTCGTGGTTAGAGTGGTCCCTGAAGAAACGCATCTAAATTTGCAAAGTACTTTAGTTCCTTTTGAGACTTAAATTACTGCTCCCTAAATGTATCATATTGCAACTGCCAATGCTGCTATAAACTAATGTACTGAGAAAGATTATAGACTTGTCTAAGATTACTGTCTTTGTTGTCATTTTTTTCCATTCATTTTCTACCAATTTTCTTCTTTCCATGTTAAGTGAAAAATATTTAAGGAATATACTGTCTTTCCCCATTCCAGAGCCAAACTACCTAAGCAGGTTAAAATATTTGACTATTTTGGAATACCAGTTTCATTTTCAATATATTATTTTCCTTCTGGAAACAATTTAGACATGATAAAAAGAGAAATGACTTATAATAATTAGCCAGTGAACTCAAACTGGGCAGTAGTAACTTAATGGTTCATGTTACATTCTCTACACAAATGTCATCCAAACATTTGGTTTCAGTTGGTTTATTTTGGAGAGGTTCCACAGTAAGACAATTTTGTCTGTCTGTGACAGTCAAAACAGTCCTTCCAATCTGCTTTATTGGTTGCTTTAGTTCAGCTAATATGCAGCTCTCATGATCAATCCATGTCCTCAAGGCTTGGAGTCTTGTAAGAGAAAAAAAGTAAAACAAAAGTAATCACTGAATTATTGGAAAAGAGTATTGAGATAAATGCTTTATGTTACTATTAAAGCCAGAGACTCCGGAGGAAGAATACAGAGAAGATAACTGTTATAGATCGAGTGAGATTCATGTGTATGCCCTTCAGAATCTCCTGATATTTCTATATAGATTATGTAATTTTTAAGAAAAATGTTGAAACTCCAATCAAAATTCTTTTCTGAGAAAATTTCTCAATTAACTCTGCTTATTTATGCAATCTTCCCTTTGCACCTAACTACTCTTAATCATTATTATTTTCTGTTTTTTAAGTTGCTTTATAAATGTGTGAATATTTCTGTTAAGTACATTCCTTTTCCTTCCCAATTTGTTGAAAACTCAAATTAAAAAAAAATAGGTTGGGTGTCCTCTATGTTGTCCAATATTTAATAATCTATTATACTAATAAACTCAGATATAATCTCTTTCCCAGTTTTACTTATTGAAGAGTGATTATTGATATGTACTGAAAAATTAAATATGAGCAATATGAACTTTTCATCACAACTGGAATTGATCAGTTGAGATCATAAATTTAAAATGTAAGTATGCTTTTAACACAAATTACATATTTTTGGTTTCATTGTTAGAAAATATAATTAAAGGATTATACAATTTTAAGAATAAAAAAGTAAAATTTACTTGCCTAATATGTCACAAATTTTTCTTTTTAGTTTTGTATTTTACTAAGTGACATAAATGGCACATACTGCTGAATTTGTTCTTTGCACATAATTAATTTATTTGAAAATTGAGTACTCAAAAGATTAAAATATATTTGCAATTATATAAGGAAATAAAACACATATTTATATTTTCATTTAGCATTTTGCTATTTCCTTTAATAATGCTTTTTCTCTTTTATGAGTTAGACATTCCAACTTTGGGCATCTTCCAAGTGCCTAGCCTAGGAAAATTGTTCTTTGTCTGCCTCTTTTAATCTTCTAATTCCTTGTTGAGTCTAAATGATGACACTATGTTCTAAATATAAATTACCTACTACCTAAAAATTCTACTTAATCACTGCTTTTGTTTAATCACTTCATTACTCATCACTTTATATTATTTTGCTAGTTTCTTTGACTCTTTAATATTCTTACTCCCTCAGCAAATTTTAGTTTGCTGTTGCATTTTGAAACATTTCTTCAATTAACCTATTTTTGAAGTACTATCTTATTAGGATTTCTCCAAAATAAAACAGAACTACTGCCAAGACTTTTTTTACAGGTTCCCTTCAAATAACGTTTCTTTTCTTCTGAGCCAAACACTTTAGCCTAGGTAATGCTGTAAGAACAGATCCTGAATCTCAATGGTTTACCAGAATAAAACTTTTATTTTCTCTCATAGTAAGTGTCCAGTACTGGCTATCAAGGATATTTGTTCAGCCTCATCACTCAGGAGCTCAGTAAAGGAAGAGTTTTTATCTCCATATACTACCACTACCACTGTAACCCTTAGGGATAGGGTTAGGAGACCGGTGATTCACCACTCCCTTTCACTGTTCCTAAATAGCAGTTTCTATTTATGTCAAATAAACTACTAAGCTATCTATTTATTCAAGTCACATGACAACATTAAACTTGAAATGGGATAGAGAGGTACAATCTCACAATCTGACCAGAGGGAAGAAATATTTTGAAACAAACATTAGAAATATTTTATGAATAAACTTTGGCACTTGCATATTGCACTTACAAGCAAATACCTAAATTTGCTATTGATGGAGGATTTTTCTTCTTGGGCACTTTGCAAACCGGGGACCCCTTGCCGGGGATGCTTTGCCCGGGATGCTTTGCCCGGGCCTTGCTCAGCCACACTGGCATGCCCCAGCTCACCTCTGTAATAGCTTGCACCTGCATTTGAAGGTTCCTGAGCTTTTGTACTATGCCCAAGAAAAATAAGAACATGCTGGACATTGAAGGGTGAGGAGAGCAGAGAAGAATTTTATTGAGCAACAAAGCAGCTCTCAGAGAAAAGGGGATATCAGAAGTGGTTCCCCTACCCAAAGGTGGGAAAGTTCCCAGAGTGGCTGGGTCCAGGGCCTTTTATAGCCTCAGAATGGGGAGTGTGTGCTGATTGGTTTGTGATTATGCAAAAAAAGTTAAAGCAAAAACACCACTCAAAAGTGGGCATGACAGTGTAGAAAAACCAATTAGGAAAGCATGGGTATGTGTAAAATAGGTGAAGGGTGGGGACCAATCAGAGGAAAGTGCACCAAATGGGAAGATAAGTTCTCAATCTGGTCCAAGGATTTAACTTCTAGCTTGGGTTTCAGGCTTTAAACTGTCTTTGGCTTAGAGGTGGGGTTTCACCGGGAGCCTGATCCTATCTGCCTAGGCATTTGGCTACCTCCTGCCACTCTCATTATTGTGTTTTAGTCTCTGTGTTCTTTTCATTACTTTAATCGTCACACCAAATTTGTTTAGTTAATAGTAGTATTATATTATTATTATTATTATTATTATTATTATTATTATTATTATTATTATTGAGACAGAGCCTTGCTCTGTCGCCAGGCGCCAGGCTGGAGTGCCGTGGCGTGATCTCGGCTCACTGCAACCTTCGCCTGCCGGGTTCAAGCAATTCTCCTGCCTCAGCTTCCCGAGTAGCTGGGACTACAGGCTGCGCCACCACGCCCAGCTAATTTTTGTATTTTTTTTTTTCAGTAGAGTCTAGGTTTCACCATGTTGTCCAGGATGGTCTCAATCTCTTGAACTAGTGATCCGCCCGCCTTGACCTCCCAAAGTGCTGGGATTACAGGCATGAGCCACTGCGCCCGGCCTATTTTTATCTTACATTTAGGATTCACTGAGACTCACAGGTTACGGGATTGACAAAATTCAGGATGGCAGGGTTAGATTGAAACTTCACTTGTCAGATGCAAAAATCATTACATTAAATATTTACCCTCTTAAAATTAATATATAATATTTGAACTAACATGAATGACTTCCTAGCAAAGCCCATGCAAATTAGAGATCTTATGCATTTTTAAGATTTATTAATAACTTTAAGGATGCAGGCAATCAAGCAACACAGGGGGAGGAGGGAGAGTTCTAACTATAAAAGGGAAGCTCCCAGATTCTTCCTTCCTGCATGCGGTGTGTTCCTCTGGAATAGTAGACAAGATATATAAGTGACATTTGTGAGTTATCTCACATAGCAGGAAGACTTTCAGTTATAAAACATTTATGTTTTATGTCTTTGAGAGTTATAGAACTTAGCTAATATTTTCTAAGGAGCTTTGACTCACAATAGATTCTGGTTTATTTTACTATTATCATGATACCATAATGGTGAATATGTGTCATTCAACATTTGTCCAAACTCATAGAATTTTTTACTAATTAAAATATTTTTACCTAATGTGATCAACTTAACCAACTCAGACAACCACATCAGATTAAAAATTCATATATAATAAATAATTATATATTTTAATGCTTTACATTAAAAATATTGAGTTTATTTTAAATGACATATAAGCCGAAATTATGTTTCAGTTAAAAATATATTATCTAAACAAATCAAAAATAGAATTACTGAACAAAGACAATTAGCAGTAATAATAGCAAGACTGGTTATACTAATAATATATGTGAAAAAATAATGTTTTTAAATGTTTCCTTCTTTAATCTAAAATGCAATTTGCTTCTTTATTTTTATGTACATTTTTGTGTCTGATTAATTTTGCTCCTAATTATACATGCAAGATTCATTTTGTGGTTTATATCTAGTTCACTCATTTTCTAGACTATTGAGTGTTACATAAATTCCAAAATTAATTCACATTTTAATGTTCTTAACATTTAGATTATTTCTAGCTTTAAGCTATTATAAAAATTGCTATTGCATGCATACATGCACAAAATGCTTGTATTTCTGTTGACTGTTTACCTAGAAAGGATAGATATGCTGAATTATAGGTTATGTAAGGCAGATTGTCTACAAAAATGGTCACCAACAATTCCTCTCATGCTGGAAGGTTTTTAACTCTTTTGAAACTCTTCATTATATATTTAAATCATATAGGCTATACTACTGAGCCTTCATGACACATAAAGAATGTAAGACTTCTTCAAAAGCGAACATCCTATAAGGACAGTAAAAAAAACAGTGGTTGTCATGGGCTAGGGGGAGGGAGGAATGAATAGTTGTAATGCAAAGGATATTTAGGACAGTAAAACTCTTCTGCATGATACCATAATGGTGAATATATGTCATTCCACATTTGTCCAAACTCATAGAATATACAACACACAGAATGAACTATGCAAACTATGGATTCTGGGTGGCGAAGATGTATCAATTAATTTTATCAGTTGTAGCAAATGTATCCCCTAGTGGGCGATGTTTATGTTGGGGGAGGCTGTGCATGTGTAGGGGAAGTGAATATATGGGAAATATCTGTAACTTCTGCTCAATTGTGAGAGTGAATCTAAAACTGCTATAAAAATCAAGTCTATTAAAAAGATCAGAAAAGACAGAACATATATACCATGGGATTAATTAAAGAGCTATTATCTATACTTAATAATGAGTAACAATAACATAGTTCTTTGTATCCATTGGCAAGATTGAGTATGTTTTCTTTTTTCTTTTCTTTTCTCCAATAATTACATCTCTAAATTGACTGAAGCATTTAGAACATTCTTCTTTTCTTTTATGTAGTGTTAAATTTCAGTTTAGACAAAAAGGAAATTCATTTTGACTTTTACCTCTGCTCTTATCAAGCTAACAGCACACTGATTACTGGTGTCAGTCCAATGTAATGACTTCAAACTAAATAGTTTCTCAACAAAATCATTTGAGAATGAAATATTTAGGATTTTACCTGCTAGCAGCAGCAGGTTAGGCTGGTAGGAATCCTTTCTCATTACTCTGAAAATAGCTATCCACATTATATCTACAGGCTTGTTTTGGTGGACTAGCTGTTTGTTAATCAGGTGCTTTGTGTCTATTCCTTATATATGCTATTCATGTTTAAAATGCCCATTATTTTTAAACACCGTGAAGAATATTGAATGTTTTCATAAGCTAAGCTTCTATTGTTCAATGAAATTTGTTTAGAGAAATAGAGGTAATTTGAACTCTTGGATTGAAGCTGGATTCCAAATAAGTTATAATTTTAAAAAAGAAGTTTAGAAAGTCTTATTTAACTTGGCTGATGGCTTGTGAAGTGTGTGTATATGTTCAAAAACAAACTTATTTCTAAAAACAAGAATCATTTTATTTTTACTGCCCGAGTTTTGTTGTAACCTACACTAACATCATTCAGGTGAAATCAGTTCATCTTTTCTAGACTGCCTCCTTATGGCTGCTTCAAAAATCATCAAATAGATTTTGAGAAACAGCATATAAATGTCTATCTTACTGTAATTCCTTTTCTCCATTCTTATTCTCAACATGTTTTCAAATTAGAGTATAACATTCTTCTTGCTCTGCACTTTGAAAATGTGATTTCATATTAGGTCAGTATTGTAATATTTATTCTATTACTGGCCACAGTGATAGCAGTCTTGTAGGCATACATCCAGAATTTTATCTTCTTCTATTTTTATAATGTAAAAATTCTCAATAAATGATACTGCAAGTTTTTAGAATATCAAAATATTCCCCAAAATTATCATTATGGCATTTTTACTATCACAGGTACACAAATCACATCCCTTTTTAGGGGCGAAGGCTCTAAAGTTTGGAGAATATTTAGTATATAAGATCTTATCTCTTTATTTCTTAAGAACTCTGCAGGTAAAAATGAAATTCACCAAAATTTGTATTTTTACTATCTATTGAATATTCATATTGATGAACAAAGTCTAGTTTGCATTTAGACCTCAGTGATTTTTATTTTATGTTTTTTGCAGCTTTCCTAAAATCTTTTAGAAATAGATTATATAAAACTGTATTTTTCAAACCAAAATATGGAAGAGGAGTATTATTGCTGCTCTTATTTGACACATTAGTTGATATACTGTAGAAAGCATGATTGTTAATAATGTCAGACATATCAGCTGCATTTGTAGAAGACAAAAACACTTATCAAATCCCCCTTTTCTTCATGCCCAGGTGCAACCTCTGAAACAGGAAATGTTGCTTTACCCAGATTCATGGAGTTATCAAAAAAACTATATGATAATCTTTATTTGCCCATGTGGTTTACACACATTAATGCAGCTGTCATTATTTGTGGCTGGGCCTTGTATGGGAGACAAAACCTTTGCTTGATTTAAAAGTACATATGTCTCATCCTAGACCTGTGAGGGTTAGTATATATGTGTACTTCCATATCGACTTCTCCCCCATGTCCAATCCCAAATTCCTTTCTGCATATTTTGCAATATACTCTGTCTTGATTGTTTATCTCCCAAATTCAGGTGTATATGACCTTCCATCTATCATTAAAATAACAGATCTATTTAGCCTGCACTTATGATGATGTATGGATCATGCTGGCATTGGTATTTTAATGGTTCTCATTTTCATTATCTGAACTTTTATAAAACATGATCACGATCACAATATTCAAATTATGAAAGCATCACTATCTTGATAGCACAACATATTATGTTCAGGCAATGTTAAACAACTGTTAACATGAAGGATTATAATGCACTTAATTTGTTCACTTAAGTCTCATCACTTAGAGTGATGCAACAACGGGTGATCCATTATTGTGAGGTACCAATTACCTTGCCAACATCACCTTTTATGGAACAAAACAGCAACAGCAACTGTGAAAGATGGAAAATCCATACCCTATCCGTTTAACACTGAAAACATATTACTTTTATCTCTTGTTTTGGGGGCTACTGTATGAGTTTTATATTCTCTCTACTCTACCTCCCAGCACCCCCCACATCCACACCTTGGCATTCACGCCTCAAAATAGATATATTTTGAATCCCAATGAGGGATATCCTGTGACACTGAATTTTAAGTGCTAAGACAAAATCATTCCTAGGCAAACCAAGAAGATTGTTCTCCCTACCTTATGACGAGTATACACTGCAAAGAGTGCTGTGCAGATAAGATATCTTTCTCTGAGCAATTAGTAGTACATTTTTTCCAGAGATATGATTGACATAATAATTATATTTGGTTACCTGTTTCTCTTTTACTTCATTGAGAATCCCTCCCTGTAAAGGTCATGAATGAGTCATAGTTCAGCTCCTTTAGCTCCTTCCTCTTATATGGAGAAATAAAAATTATATCTACATATTTGTATTTGTATACATACATACATTACACGTAAATTAATGTCATATAATTTTATTTTTTATTATAGAAAAATTAAATTCTTACAAAAGAGGAAAAAATAGTATAATGAACCAATAGTTACCTACTCATGGCCACTCTTTAAGGGTTAAAGACTCACTTTTCAAATATAACCACAATATTATCACAATATCACAACAAAAAGAAAAAATGCAGTAATAGTTTACTAGCATACAATATCTCATCGTGATAGAAGCAGGAGGAAGATAAATTCCTAGCAGACAGGGGTGAGCCCCTGGTGAAACCCCACCTTCAAACTAAAAAGCTTGAAACACATGGCCCAAAATGAGAACTTCTATGCCTTTTTGCCCACTCTCTCCTGATTAGTTCCTTCTGAGTAATGTCTTTTTGCCAATCAAACGTTGTCTTTTCCAAAACTACCTAAGTCCTGCCCCTATTCTGTGCCTATAAAGACCCAGACTTAGTCGGTAGAGAGAGGTGGCTTGACTGGAGACAGGGGACTTGACTTCAGAGGGATAGCTAGACTTTGGAGGATAGATGGCTTGACTTCAGAGAGACAGCTTGACTTAGGGGAAGAGACAACTAGACTGTGGGGAAGAGATGGCCAGACTTCAGCGGAAGTCAACCTGCCTGTCCTGTCCTCTCTCTAGCTCCCCTCTCCACTAAGGGCCATTTCCATCACTAGAAAAGACTCTCCACCTTCACCATCATTCAAGTGTCTGTGCAACCTCATACTTCTTGGGTGCCAGACAAAAGCTTAGGATCCACCAAGTGGGGTTACCCAGAAAAGGCTGTCACACTGGCCCCTTGCCCTTGCAGGCAGAGGGCAGCTTCCTCACATGACAAGGCAATGGGCCCACAGAGCTGATAATACACTGCTGTCTATGGACGGCAGCACTAAGAGACCACTGTAACACACCTCTGCGGCTTCAGGGTGGCAGGTACTCCCACCTGGGCACCACTGCAAGCCCCTCATGGTGCAGCCAGCCTCACTTGCTCATTTCACGTGCTCTCTCCTGCAAGGGGTTAAGTATGGTAGGCCAAGTAAACATGGCACCCCTATTGCAAGTCTGATGAAGGGGTCATGAAACATCCTGCATCCACTTGTGTTCAAATACTCCTGATTTTCACATACATATATTTCTTTACAATTTTTATAAATCAATATTTTTGCTTTCTCTATTTTAATTTTTTTCCAATGCATTTATTAAAGAGACAAGTTGTTTTATCCTGCAGTTTCTTAAATTCTGAATCTTGCTGATTGTATCAGTACAGTGATTATTATATTACAGAGTTCCTCTCTCAAATTTTCTGTTTTTCTCTAGTTTTATCTAGAGGCTTCACCATATTTTGGTTCCAATTTTTTTTTTGAAAATAACTTTATAGATGATATAGAATACACATTAAATGATTTTTCTCATTTTTTTTCGTGTTAGCAGTGATTGATATTTATTGCCTAGATTCATTATTTTATTACTTAGTAACTTGCAAAGTGGTAATATCCAAATTCCATTTTATTCTACTTCATTCAGCAGCAATACCTCTAAAGGATGAAACTTCTCATCTTTATTTGATTTTATTCACATTTAATTACTAAAGGAAAGGCAAAAAAGTGCTTGTTTCTTCTTGGTAGTTTGTGTCTTTTTTTTTTTTTCTTTTACAAGTTTTCAAAATACCTTGGTTTCCTGATAAATGCCCCAAGATCATCAACAATTTTTACCATTATGATCTTATGAACTAAATATATTTTATGTGTTGTAGTATATTTCAGATATCTTACTGATGCTCAGTTTTTCCAAATTAGCTAGTGGAAACCTTTTGAAGTTGGCCCCCGAGTCCTTTAACGCTAAAATAATATTAACCTTTGAAAGCTTTCTTCCCTTGTCCTGAAAAAATGTTCCATGTACTCATTTTGTATTTTCTTCCCCAGACTTGGAACAAGCTGTTTGTTTAAAGAACACTGATTCCTTTAGTGAAACATTGTATTTGGACAATAAATCTGATCTTCTGGAAACAAATGTACATTTTTATATATGATCTTTGGACACACACACAAAATACTCTCCAATTAAAAATGACTTTTAAGCAAAAACAAGCTTTACTTTTTTCTCTTTAGCACAGTAGTCTTTTTTCCCCCTTTGTTTGAGACAGTGCCTTGCTCTGTCACCAGGCTGGAGTGCAATCTCAGTTCACTGCAATCTCCACCTACCAAGTTCAAGCAATTCTCATGCCTCAGCCACCCAAGTGGCTGGAATTATAGGCATTACCACCACACCCAGCTAATTTTTTGTATATTTAGTTGATTTGAGATTTCACTGTGTTGGCCAGGCTGGTCTCAAACTCCTGACCTCAAATGATCCTCCCACCTAGGTCACCCAAAATACTGGGAGCTACTGCACCCAGCCACAGTAGTCTTATTCAACGAAAATTCATGATCTGTATCACTCTGCAAACTAGGAATACAAAGGAACTTCCATTAAATACTTATCACTAACATTACACTTAGTGGTAAAAGATTGAATGTTTTCCCCTAAGACTTGGGATTCAGGTACTGATGCTTACTCAACACTTACATTCAAGATTTTCCTGAAGCCGGGCGTGGTGGCTCACGCCCATAATCCCAACACTTTGAGAGGCTGAGGTGGGTGGATCATGAGGTCAAGAGATCCAGACCATCCTGGCCAACATGGTGAAACTCCATCTCTACTAAAAACACAAAAATTAGCTGGGTGTGGTAGTGCATGCCTGTAGTCTCAGCTACTCGGGAGGCTGAGGCAGGAGAATTGCTTAACCCAGGAGGCGGAGGTTGCAGTGAGCCGAGATTGCACCACTGCACTCCAGCCTGGCACCTGGTGACAGAGTGAGACACTTGTCTCAAAAAAAAAAAAAAAAAAAGATTTTCCCGAATGTACTAATCAGTGCAATAAGTCAAGAATACAAAATTAAAGTACATAGTGGGAAAAAGTAGTAAACATTTATTCTCAGACAAAATGATCACATACATAGAAAATCCTAAGGAATTTACCCAAAAAGTCACAGAAACTGAGTATAGTACAGTCACAGAACACAGGTCAATAATAAAGTCAATGATATTTCTACAAGAAAATGAAATTAAGTGGCATTCTGGGAAAGCCAGTATACAGAGATGAAAAAAGGTTAGTGATTTCCAGAGATTAAGGAAAGGGAAAGTGATGAAAAAGGACATGTGAAGGGAAAATTTCATCATAAAGGAATTATTCTATGTGGTATTGGGTAGTGAATACATGACTTTCTGTGTTCAGGAAAATCCATGAAAATGCAAATCATAAAGAGTGAACTTTAGTGAATGCTAAAAGAAAGCAACCAACATGTCAAGAGACAGCAGGAAGAAATGTAAACTGTGGCAAATGAATCTAACCGTATTATAAATATATGTTATAATAGCACGAAAATGAGTGGGGAAACACTGACCTAAATAACTTTGGAAAATGGTGCTTGGGTTGGAGATTTAATACTAAATGTAAAAGAAACTGTACACAAACATAGTACCCTAACTGGCATCTCTATTTATTGTGATTATATTGGTTAATAAACTTCTGAAACTGCTTTACATGTATACTGGGATTGAATGAATATGAACAGTGGATGCTGAGAGCCAAGTTTCTCACTCTGGAAGAAGGAATTTAAAAAGAAGCAAGAAAGAAAGACAAGAAGCCTGTGGGATACTGAATTACTATCAGAGATATCAGTGTGGATTCATAATTAGCTATATTCATATTCAAATGGATAAATATAGAAACAATTATAAATTGGTATGTACACATATGTTAATATACATACATGTATTACCTAACTGTATCTCCTGAAAGAACCTAAGAACAATTGAACCTTGTAGCAAGGTGCATACTCAATGCCTAGTAAAAGAAACTAGGCTCCCCTGAAGAAATGACTGATACTAGGAAAGGGACAGGGAAAATATTATAAAATGAACCTAGAGCATCTTGTAGCACCAGAAACTAAACAAGTACGTAAATATAAGGCTCAAAATTTTTAAGGAAATGCTTTAAAAATAAAAGAATGAAGATTTATAAAATCAAAAGTATGAGGTATGTCAGATAGATACAGGAGCCAACCTGAAAGAGCTCCTTATGGCCAAATCTAGAACAATTTGAGCAACAAAATAAATAATGTAGTATTATATTCCAACACATAAGCAGCCCTAAGTTTATGCTTATATACAAATGATTGAATAAATATATGAATAGAGGAAAAGAAAAAACATACTTTTACAGAAAAATTTCATTTAATATATATAGGCACTTCCCACCTCCTGGCATATCTTAGTTAGCCCCTTCCCTTTCAGAGTTGGATGACTGAGGATATGCTAATAAATGCAGAAATGTGGATGAATCTCAAAAACGTTATATTAAGCAAATGTAGCCAGAACAGAAGGCTACATGCTGTATAATTACATTTATAGGAAACCCTAGAAATGACAGATCTAATCTCTATTGACAGAAGTAAAGCAGTGGTTTTTCTGAGACTGGGGAGGGAGAAATTGACTGGGAAAGATCACTAAAGGTCTTTTATTAGTGATGAAAATAGTTCATATTCTAATTTGGTTGTGGTTACGCAAATACATATATGCATATATAAACTGATAAAAATAAAGACAAGTGGGTACATTTTATTGCATATAAACAGGTTCTCATTAAAATTGATTAATAATCATATTCTTAAGAGTCCTGTTGTTCTCTTATTTTAAAATTGGTATATCTTCCCTTCATTTTTTTCTTTAAAGACACAACTTTCTCTTTAAAATCTGGGCACTTGTTCTTTCTTTCATTATTAAAATCTCAGCTACTTCATTCAGGCTTTCCAAAAGTCCCAAACCTTCCGTGAACATCTTATCAAATTATTTAATGCACCTGTAAGTATTTGATAAAGGAAGGAAATGGGTAAATTTATCTAAGAACTTTTTATACTTACTAAGATCCATCTTGAATTATGTATTTGCATTTCTCAATATATTTGAAAAATTTCTTCTCAATTTTTGTAGTTGTATGGTTTCAGGATTTAGAGGTCTGTTAATACTCAGGCTTTGCAAACAGCAAATAAATGTTTAAGGCTTATTTCTGGTTGGTTTTAATGCTGGTAGCTTTTACATATACAGTATTCAGGAGAAATAGCAACCACTTTTATAATTTGGGATATTTACAAGAACTGTTCAGGCACTGTTTTAACCCAGAAAACCTTGAACCTACCTGCAATTCCACTTAAACCATTCCTTACCGACCTATCATAAGTGAAATTAATGCAATGACCAAGGCCCTGTCCCTGTCAATTTATAATCTGCCAAAGTGCCAAACACTCTTTCATCTGATTCTAGAGAGAAAAGTGTAAGGTTAACACTACAATATATCATAAATTGTTTTGTGTTTTATACCAGAATAATATTTAACTAGTTTTTTTTTGAAATTTTGAATTATTGATAAAATATTAGGCAAACATTTAATCTATCTATATATTAGGTGTTTCCATATTCATTATTCTCTTTCTATATACATGCTTTAAAAATATTCAAATTCACAAATATAATTTGAAATACAAATTATGGTTCCACAGCTTGTACACAAAATTTGATAAAATGCAGAGATAAATATCACTTTATTGTTGCAGAAATTTCTAAAGTAGTTCTCAATCTTTTTATGCTTCAAATTCACTTTTAAATGTTTAAAACTGACACTGTATTTGAAAGAATTAAGTAATTCAAAACACCTCTGCACAAATGAGCAATAACTACAATTGCTGCTAGTGTATAACAAAGTCTCATAATGTACGTAAATACTTTAGTTATTGCAGTATTCAGTGTATACTATTTGTCTATAAAGTCACTTTCAAGGCATGCCACATAACCTCTCTGGGACATTGCTATACTCATTTATATATTTTATATATATGTGTGTGTGTGTATATATATGTATGTATGTATATATATATACACACACACACAACTAAATGATTTCCTCAAATCTTTTTTGTGAAAAAATCATTCTCCAAAAACTAATTTGATGTCCTTTCTTTTTCTGTGTACATCTGGCATTTCTGCTGTATGAAATTATACATATTCAATTTCATGAAAAGAAAAGTATTGAGAAGGGAAGTCATGCTTCTGTTTTAAAGCAAAAGGCAGATAGACACTGTTATGAATTGAATATTTTTCTCCCTAGTATGGTTTGGCTACCTGTTCCTAACCCAAATTTCACCTTGTGACTCCCATGATTCCCATGTGTTGTGGGAGGGACGTGGTGGGAGATGATTGAATCAGGGGGTGAGTCTTTCCTGTGCTGTTCTCGTGATGGTGAGTGGATCTCATGAGATCTCATGGTTTTAAAAATGGGAGTTTCCCTGCACAGGCTGTCTCTTTGCCTGCTGCCACCCATGTAAGATGTGACTTGCTCCTCCTTGCCTTTCACCTTCTGCCATGACTGTAAGACCTCTTCAGCCACATGGAACTGTAAGTCCAATAAACCTCTTTCTTTTGTAAGCTGCCCAGTCTCAGGTAAGCCTTTATCAGTAACATGAACATGGTATCAGTAAATTGGTAAATTGGTATCAGCAGAGTGGGGTGCTGCTGAAAAGATATCCCAAAATGTGGAAGCAACTTTGGAACTGGGTAACAGGCAGAGGTTGGAACGTTTAGAGGGCTCAGAAGGAGAGAGGAAAAGGTAGGAAAGTTTCAAACTCCCTACAGACTAGTTGAATGACTTTGACCAGAATGCTGATAATTATATGAACAATGAAATATAGGCTCAGGTGATCTCAGATGGAGATGAGGAACTTGTTGGGAACTGGAGCAAAGGTGACTCTTCTTACATTTTAGCAAAAAGACTGGCAGCATTTTGCCCCTGCCCTAGAAAATTGTGAATCTTTGAACTTGAGAGAGATGATTTAGGGTATCTGGAAGAAGAAATTTCTAAGCAGCAAAGCATTCAAGATGTGACTTGGGTGCTGTTAAAAGCATTTATTTTTATAAGTGAAGCAGAGAATAAAAGTTCAGAAAATTTGCAGCCTGACAATATGATAGAAAAGAAAAATCCATTTTCTGGAGAAAAATTCAAGCCTGCTGCAGAAATTTGCCTAAGTAAGGAGGAGCTGAATATTAATCCCTAAGACAATGGGGAAAATGTCTCCAGCACAGGTCAGAGATCTTCATGGCAGCTCCTCCCATTACAGGCCTGGAGGCATAGGGGTAAAAAGTGGTTTCGTGGGTCAGGCCCAGGGTCCCTAGGCTATGTGCAGCCTAAGGACTTGGTGCCCTGCATGTCAGTTGCTCCAGCTGTGGCTGAAAGGGTCCAATATAGTGCTTAGGCCATGGCTTCAGAGGGTGCAAGCCCCAAGTCTTAGCAGCTTCCATGTGCTGTTGAGCCTGAGAGTGTACAGAAGTCAAGAATTGGGATTGGGAACCTCCACCTAGATTTCAGAAGATATATGGAAATGACTGGATGCCCAGGCAGAAGTTTGCTGAAGGGGCAGGGCCCTCATGGAAAACCTCTGCTAGGGTAGTGCAGAAGGGAAATGTGGGGTCAGAGCCTCCACACACCCCACTGGGGCTAGTGGAGCACTGCCTAGTGGAGTTGTGAGAAGAGGACCACAGTCCTCCAAACCCCAGAATGGCAGATCCACCCACAGCTTGCACTCTTTGCCTGGAAAAGCTGCAGACACTCAATGCCAGCCTGTGAAAGCAGCCAGGAGGGGGACTGCAAAACCACAGGGATGGAGCTGTCCAAGGCCATGGGAGCCCACCTCTTTCATCAGTGTGACCTGGATGTGAGACATACAGTCAAAGGAGATCATTTTGGTGCTCTAAGATTTGACTGCCCCACTGGATTTTAGACTTGCATGTGGCCTGTAGCACTTTTGTTTTGGCCAATTTCTCCCATTTGGAATGACTATATTTAGCCAATGCTGGTACACCCATTGTATCTAGGAAGTAACTAACTTGCTTTTGATCTTATAGTCTCATAGGTAGAAGGCACTTGCTTTATCTCAGATGAGACTCTGGACTGTGGACTTTTGGGTTAATGCTGAAATGAGACATTGGGGGAGTCATCTTGGGAAGGCATGATTGGTTTTGAAATGTGAAGACATGAGATTTGGAAGGGGCTAGAGCAGAATAATGTGATTTTGTTCTGTGTCCCCACTCAAGTCTCATCTTATGGCTCTCATGATTTCCAACTGTTGTGGAAGAGACCTGGTGATGATTGGATCATGTGGGTGGGTCTTTCCCATGCTCTTCTCATGAGGTGAGTGGGTCTCATGAGATATGATGGTTTTAAAAATGGGAGTTTCCCTGTGTAGGCTCTGTCTTTGCTTGCCACCATCCATATAAGATGTAACTTTCTCCTCCTTGCCTTTCACCTGCTGCCATGATTGTGAGATAGCAATATAGAACTGTAAGTTCAATAAATTGTAAATTTTCCATTCTTAGATATTTCTTTATCTACAGTGTGAAAATGGACTAATATGCTCCCCAAATAATATATTGACATCTTAACTCCTAGTAATTGTGAATGTGACCTTATTTGGAAATAGAGACTTTGCAGATATAATCAGGTTAAGGTAAGGCCATTAGAGTTGGCCTGGATTCAGTATAACTGGTGTCTTTATAAGAAGGAAAATTTGGACACAAAACCTCATATGCACAGAGTGAAGACAGAGGAAGATAATTGAGTGATGTATCTATAAGCCAAGGAACTCTAAAATTTGCCAAGTACAGATAGAAACTAGAGCCTTCAGAGAGTGACACCTTGATTCCAGACTTCTAGTTTTCAGAACTCTGATCAAATATGCTTCAGTTGTTTTAAGCAACCTGGTTTCTGGTACATGGTTACGGCAGCCCTAGGAGACTAATGAACTCACCAATTATTATTATTCTCCATTTAAACTTCAAAAGATTCACAGTGGAATAACATGACCATTTACTATATGAACAGGTAGATAGCATCTTTTTTATGTTACTCTAGGAAAAGGGCATTACATTGGTTTCCCATGGCTGCTATAATAAATTATCACAAAAGTGATGACTTAAAACAACAAATTTTTTCTCTACTATTCTGGAGGTCAGAATTTTAAAACCAAGATGTCAGCAGATCCATACTCCCTTTGGAGGCTCTTAAGCTTCTGGTGACTGTCAGCATTCCTTGACTTGTGGACACATCACTCCAATCTCTGCCTCCACGGTCACATGGCCTCCTCTAAAATCTGTCAAACCTCCCTTGGCCTCATTCTTACTTGTCATTGGGTTTAAGGCACATATGAATAATTAAATATAAATTCTTCCTAAATAGTTAACATTTACTATTTTACCATTCACAGGCTCCAGAGATTACAACATGGGCATATCTATTTTGAGACCAACATTCAGCCCACTACAGCATACAACTCTTAATACATATTTAAAGACATAACCACATCCATACTTCTAATTCTCTAATGATATTATTAAACATCCATCATATTTTCCTATTGAGTTCTTATCTACAGTTTCTTATAAAAGTAATTTAAACCTAAAATGACTACGAAAATGCAGTAACTTTATAATTTTTTAAAAATTGAATATTTTGCACATTTTCTATGATGAAGATAGAGAGTGATTAAAATTGTAGTTTTATTACTTTTTTTAATCACCCAGAGTTTATAGATTACATTAAGATTCATTTTTGGTTTTGTATATTCTATGGATTTTGATAAATGTATAATTACTTGTATCTAATTTATGGTATCATAGAGAGTACTTTCTCTTCTGGAATAAAAGTCCTCCTTGTTTCACCTATTCTTTTCTTAATCCCCTAAACCCTGGGAAACTACAGCTCTTCTTATTGTCTCTATACTTTTGCTTTTCCTTAACTTAATATAGTTGGAATTATAAAGTATATATCCTTTTCATATTGGCCTTGTTCACTAAGTAATATTCACATAAAGTTTTTCCATGTCTTCTTATGGCTTAATAGCTCATTTCTTATTAGCATTGAATAATATCAAATTGCCTAGATGTACAGGAGTTTATTTATTCAACTACTGAAGGACATTTTGGCTGCATCCAAGTTTTGGCAATTATAAATAAAGCTACTTGGCACATCCATGTACAAATTTTTGTTCGGAAATAAATTTTAAGTTTATTTGGGTGAACACCAAGGAACGTGACTATTGTATTGTATGAGTAGGTTTAGTTTTGTAAGAAGTTGTCAAACTGTATTCCAAAATGATTATAACACTTTGCATTCCCACCAGAAATGAATGAAAGTTTCTGTTGCTACATATTCTCAACAGCATTTGGTCATCAGTGTTCTGGATTTGACCATTCTTATGGGCATGTAGTGATGCTATATTGGGGTTCAGGATGCCCTCAGTTCTCCTGAGAGGACATTTCTCCAGGTTCTTGTTCTATCGCCCTCTCAAGAATGAGAACTCACGGCACAGTGAGTTCATAAAAGTAAATGCCGGACTCAAAAGTGTTTGTAGAGAGTGATTTATTTAGGTAGAGAGAGAAGAAGGAGAAGGAGAGAGAAAGAAACAGCTAACACTCACACCGAGTGAGAGAATCCAGACAGATGGAATCCAGGAGAGGAAAGCAGCTTCCACACTGAGTGGAAGGGAATAGAGAGAGAGACAGAGTTTAGGAGGGCAAGACAGGCTTCCATGAGAGAGTGTGGAAGGGAACTCTAGACGGGAAATCCAAGAGAGGAAGATGGCTTCCATAAAGGGAGTGTTCATGGAAGGGCACCCAAACATGGAGTCCGAAGGGGTGTGGAAGAAGGGGACTTTTAACCTGGGAGGAACCCCCACCTTCTCTAAGACCCCGGACCAGTGAAAGGAGTTCCTTAGAACTTCAGCTAGAGTGACTGACTTTTGACCCTTTCCTGTGTGTGCGAAATTTAAATATAAAATGTTAAATCTCCCAGATGGAGAGACATAGGAAGGGAGCATGGCTCTGAGAAGTTCTTGCCCTTAAAACTATGCCCCCTCATGGACCCGGAAAGAGAAGATATACCTTGTTGTTATCATTTGCATTTCCCTGATGACATTTAAGGTGTTGTATATTTTTTTATACTTAGTCACCTCTTGGGTAAGGTGTCTGCTAAGATTGTTGGCCCCTTTTAAAAATAGATTGTTCATTTCCTAACTGTTGAGCTTTAAGAGTTATTTGTATATTTTGGTTGGTAGTCATTTATCAGATACATCTTTTGAAAATATTTTCCCAGTTTGTGACTTGTCTTTTTATTTTCTTGAAGTGTCTTTTGCAGAGCAAAACCTTTTCATTTTGATGAATTACAGCTTATCAATTATATTATAATGTTGATGTTGTATCTAATAAACCATAGCCAAACTTAAGATCATCTAGATTTTCTAATATGACATTATCAAAAATTTTGATAGCTTTGCATTTAACTTTTAAGTCTAGGATCCATTTTGAGTTAAATGTATGAAGGTTGTGAGATCTGTGTCTAAATTTCTTATTTTTTTGCATTCGAATTTCCAGTGGTTTCATCACCATTTGTTGAAAAGACTATCTTTTTCTAGTGGATTGCTTTAGCTCTTATGTAAAAGATCAGTTGTTTGTATTTATGTAAGTTTATTTCCAGGTTCTCTGTTCCACTGGTTTGTCTGTTCTTTCACAAATACCAGTGTTTTAATTACTGTAGCTCTATAGTAAGTCTTGCAATTGCTTAGTATCAGTCCTCCAACTTTGTTTTGCCCCTTCAGTATTACGTTGTATATTCTGGGTCTTTTGCCTTTCCATGTAAGATTTAGAATCAGCTTGTCAATATCCAGAAAATAACTTACTGGCATTTTTATTGGGATTCTGTGGAGGGCTTAGATCAAATGAAAAAGAACTGACATCTTGATTATTAATGTTTTCTATTCATGAACATGGAATATCTCTTATTTATTTAGGTATTCTTTGATTTATTTTAACAGCATTTTTAGTTTTCCTTATGTAGATCATATACTATTTATCAGATTTATGCCTAATTATTTCCTTTCTGGGTGTGCTAATGTAAATAGTATTGTGTCATTTTATTTTAAACTTCACTTGTTCATTGATAATATATAGGAAATAAATTGGCTGTGGTATATTAACTCTCTATCTTGCGTTTTTGCTATAATCATTTATTAGGTCCAGGAGATTTTTATTGTTTTTTTTTTTCAGATTTTCTATTTGGATAATCATATTATCTATGAACGATGACAGTTTTATTTTTTTCTTAATAATTACAACTTTTATTTTTTACTTTTATTTTTCAGTCTTGTTGCATTAGCTAGAATTTCCAGCACAATGTTGAGAAGTGGTGAGAGGAGACATTCTTTCCTTGTTTATTATCTTAATGAGAAAACATCAAGTTGTTAATCATTAAGGTTTTCTGTAGATATACTTTATCATTCTGAGGATTATTCTTAGTTTACTGAGTTTTCAGTAATGAATGTTGCATTTCGTTAAATGCTTTTTCTGTATCTATTGATTTGATTATATTCTTTTTCTCTTTAGACTATTGATGTGATTAATTATATTCATTGATTTTAAAATGGTGAGCTAGACTTGCACACCTGGAATTAATTCCACTGGTCATAATTTAAATTTATATTATTTTTTATACATTGTTGGATATTATTTGTTAATATTTTGTTGATTTTATTGCATCTATGTTTGTAAGACATAGTTGATATGTAGCTTTTGTTTATTTTAATATCCTTCTCTGCCTTTGATACTCAGAAAAAGCTAGCTTCATAGAATGGATTAGAAAGTATTTCCTCTGCTTTTGTCCTCTGAAAGAGATTTGAAATTATTGATGTAGTTTCTTCCTTCAGTGTTTAGTAGAATTCATCAGTGAACACAGCTGGACCTGGTGCTTTCTATTTGGGAAGATTATTAATTATTAATTCAACTTCACTATTAAGTCAATTTATTTAACAGCCTATTGAGTATCATTTTTAGAAAAAAAAAAATAGTAAACTTCCTTGTATCTTTTTTTTTTTTTTTTTGAGATGGAGTTTCACTCTTGTTGCCCAAGCTAGAGTGCAATGGTGCCATCTCGGCTCACTGCAACCTCTGCCTCCCTGATTCAAGTGATTCTCCTTCCTCAGCCTCCCCATTAGCTGGGATTACAGGAACCGGCCACCATGACTGGCTAATTTTTTTTATTTTTAGTAAAGACAGAATTTCACTATGTTGGCCAGTCCGGACCTTCCTCCAATGATCTGCCCATACCTACCCCCTAAAGTCCTGGGAATGATTACAGGCATGAGCCATCATACCCAGCCTCTTGTATCTTTTTGATAGGAGGCAGCTTTATAATTTTGGAGCCAAGTGCCCGCTGATGTTAAGTCTTTATCCATCTAGAAAACTAGGAGATAAAACTGTTATATTTTTATAACTTTTTTTTTTTTGACGGAGTTTCACTCTTGTTGCTCAGACTGGAGTGCAATGGTGGATCTCGGCTCACTGCAACTTCCGCCTCCCAGGTTCAAGCAATTCTCCTGCCTCAACCTCCCAAGTACATAGGATTACAGGCATGTGCTTCCACACCCAGCTATTTTTTTTTTTTTTTTTTTTGTATTTTTAGTAGAAATGGGGTTTCTCCATGTTGGTCAGGCTGGTATCGAGCTCCCCACCTCAGGTGATCTGCCCTCCTCAGCCTCCAAAAGTGGTGGGATTACAGGTGTGAGCCACTGTGCCCAGCCTATAACTAAAGGGATAACTCCAAGGTCTTTCAGAAAAATACCCCTGTGTTGTAAAATGGACAAGAGACTTTCGAATAGGTTTACATACATCTGAAATGGCTGAGAAAGAATTTATGCTTTTTTTTTTTTTTTGCTTGTTTGTTTTTAAAGTAAATGTTCAAATAAAAGAGAGGTCAGTGTCTAGAGTTAGAAAGAAGCCCCTCTGAAGTTTACTCCCACTGAGGGTAGTAGTAAGAGCATCTTGGAGTCAGGTGTTGGGGTAGGAGCCTATAGTCCTGGCTTTTGGGGAGCATAAGGTGGGAGGATGGCTTGAACCAAGGAGTTCAAGATTGCAGTGAGTTATGATTCTGCCACTGTATTTAAGCCTGGGCAACAGAGTGAGAGCCTCTCTCTCTGGGAAGGATGGTGGGAGAAACATCTTGTATCTTGGGGCATCCTGGACAGTGTCTTAAGTCTGCTTCTTATACATACACACAAACATTTGCTTCAATATAGGTAATAGCAATGTTTTTCGAAGAAGATATTATTAATGAACATTATTTACAAATTATTTAAAATAATATGTGAATATTTACTAAAACATTCCTGATCTATTTTAAGCCATTGTAAAAGATAGATTAGCATATAATGGAAATTCAAAAATAAAATGACTGTTAATACTGGATATTATTTCCAAATTGAAAGATAGAGATCCACTTATAAAATAACAGAAATAAAATTAACAAACCTAGATTTGGAGATTAGTCTCTTAGTCTAAAACTTTTAAAAATCCTGATGTTTGCACAAATATTATAAACATATTTGAATCCAAAGGTGACTTCCTGAACTAAAAGTTAGATATGGTCAGCATTTATTTTTGCTTTCACTGGACAAACTTGTCTCACTAGAAGGAAACTTGTGGGATGCATATATAGCAATTTTTGACTTTTAATTTATCAATCCATGGAAACAACAATTTTCTGATTCAAATAAAACTTCTGAGAGTTATATAAGTATATTCAGAAAACTTCTATGAATAAAAGAAAACCATTGCCAAATAATATTTGTAATAGCAAGAGCACAGAAGCAGAGATATATAGATACAACTTACTTTGAAATGAGGACAGCTATCAAAATTAAATAAAAAGAGCAAGTATATTTTTGAGTTCTTTGATATTTTCTGAACTCCAAATGCCCTCATACTTTTCTATTTCTGTCATATGTGTACATCTTTAGCAGCAAAGAAATTGGCCAACATAAGGAAGTGCTTGGAAAAACACGACACGTCTATTCTGAGCAATAGTTAGGAGGACAGCTATTTCCAAACAGAAAAGATGGATTCAAAGGTTTTTGTCTTGAATCATAGAATGTATTATGTGTCTATTTAGAAGCTTTTCATTTTAATTATCTCAAAAGCTGAGGAAAAAACATTGTTCAAACATATATTTAAATTGCTCTAATTTATAGTTATAGTCATGACTCAGAAAAGAATCAAAGAAATAATTCCATATATTTTATTTACACATTCAGTATTTTTCTAAAAATTATATAAATTTTGTTATATCCAGTCTCAAAACAATAATTTAGTAATATATAACTATTCAAACTCAAATCAATGTCTTTACACCTTCTTTTGATGGAACAGAACTGAAGAAAGTACTGAGTATATAGTACTCACAACAACTAAGTGCATAGTGATGATATAATAAAATGGTTTGAGATGTGTTTTATTTCAACAAATAGTGATCTATATGTACGATGGAACATCAGGTACTAGGCTAAGGTGTGGCTTTTCTTTACATGGAACTGAGTATATCTTTGGGTGAAACTGAAAATAGTTGTGGGGATATGTGCACAATTATTTATTCCACAACTCAATCAATATAGACAGAAAACAAACACATGTAGCAAAGGCATTAGCTAGAGAAATTGTGTACTTGATTTTTTGAAAGTTTTATGGAAATATTTCCAAAAGCAAAATCACCAAGTGCTATATGATAAAATAACCTCAAACAATTTGAGATAGTAATTTTTTTTTTAATTGCATTTTAGGTTTTGGGGTGCATGTGAATAACATGCAAGGTTGTTGCACAGGTGCACACGTGGCAGTATGATTTGCTGCCTCCCTCCCCTTCACCTATATCTGGCATTTCTCCCCATGCTATCCCTCCCCAACTCCCCACCCCCCCAATATCCCCCCTCCCCCCCAACAGACCCCCGTGTATAGTGCTCCCCTCCCTGTGTCCATGTGTTCTTTTTTAACAGGCTTATTTAACTAAATTGCTATCTGCCTGAATCTGAGATAAAGCATAAGTTACAAAATTATTGGGGTAATCACCAAACTAACAAGCTGAATATCATACCTATACCTAGGAATGTGAAACATTCAATTGGTTCGAAAGCAAAGGGTGACACACGAACATCTGTTTGTACTTTTTCTTGGTTGGTTTAATACATACATAATAAGAGAATTGCATAATTTCAAAATTTTGTTATTACCTGAAATACTAAATAAAAATAAAAAGGATTCTTTCAAAAAGAATTGATCTTTTGTTATCCCAGTGCTCTGTTGTGTTATTTGTTTTACTGAAATAATAGAATAACTCTTAGTCCAGAGGCTATTGTACAAGAAAGTGAAGGGCAAAGAGGTGCACGACAGTAAAAGAAAATAATCTTCCCACAATTCAGTAACAGAAAGTCACTGCATTTTTCAGATACTTCTTATCTGTTTCACATTAATCAGAGCATAATATGGTTTAGCCTCTGACAATATATTCTATTTTCATATCTTCAAGATGAAGATTTTAGAGACATTCAGTATTTGATATGCTATGAATGGTGAGCAATATGTAAGCCAAAGTTTTTTCTTCAAAATATATCTAATACAATTGATTTAAACTGCTTTGCAACTAATCACAATGTAAAGTATTGTTTCTATCAGTATTTTCCTTAAATTTTTCTTTAACTAACTGCCATAGGCAGAAAACACATTCTAGTAAGAGAATAATGGCCTCTCTTGTTGGAAAGATAAATGCATGCAGAAGAATATTAATTACACCAAGTGGTAATTATACAGGATAAATATATGCAACAAAGAATTTTCAAGAAATATGGTTCTTATACCTTGCTCTCTTTCCCATCTTTATTAGCTTATTAAATAAGTTTATGTCACACTAAAATTTCTTTTATTATCCTAAAGTAGAATTGAGAGTTTTAACAATTAGTTATAAATTGATTCAACTTCAAAACTGTAGCTGTTAATGCAATTATGCAAAATTAGCCATAAAATGAACCAAATGCTCAAAAATAAATGTAAAAGAAATACTCTCATCAACTAAAGTTAGTGATCACTGTTAAACTCTACAGAAAATAACTTATAACACCCAAGGGAATATTACTTCTCTGGAATATCAACATTATTTTTTTATTTTCTATTCTATGAATATATTTTAAAGCAACTAACTTGCTAAAATACATTCAACAAATTTTTAATGTTTGCTTTTTAGGTAAAAATAATTATTAGATGTATTTGTTTACTTCTCAAAATAAATGTCTAACCAAATTCTTTTAAAAATTTCAAAGATTCCTTAATGATATGTATTAAGTAAGTGTAAGAGAAGCCCAGTGGAAACATGTTTCATTGACCTTGGCCCTCTGTCTGAGTTCTAACAGGTTAGAAGGTTTATGATTTTTGATAATGTCAGCCAATAGGGGTAGTCAAGCTACCGTCTCAACAACTCGTTGTTCACTGTTGATCTTGTTTACTTGTTGACTCAGGGTGAATTAAAACAATGACACTTTAATTTAGGTTTACATTGTATTTGATTTGCTTTTTTTCAAGATAAGATACCATAAAATATATCCGTGTGAAGGGTGATAATTAATCAAAAAAGACTGTACTAGCAAAAATAAATATTGACATACCTTTATATGCTGAATAAAAAAGTAATGTATGATGAAAAATAGAAACACATTGGACAAAAAATAAATTGGTCAAGTTTTATTCCTTAAAAACTTAATTGAGAAGATATTCATAATAGATAAATAACAAAAAATTAGATAGTGGCCTTTTAAAATCTGAGGCAAAAATATCATTGTAAACTGAATAATCACCTCAGTGAATAAAGATTTTGGAGATACTGCTTCTTAATATCATTACTATACTAGCAGTGCATGTTTGTCATCTTTGGGAATACTGTAAGTGCCCTAATTGCCTCAACATCAAAATCTACTCATAAATCCTATCCTTGCTCCCCATTTCTTTAGAATTAAGTACCAATTCCTTAGTACACTATATAAATTAGCAACTCATATGTGTACTTATCCCGTTAAGTATGTATCTTTTGTGAACAAATGTGAGCTTGAACCAGCCAATCTTTCAAGATGGATCCCAAGTGGCTAACTAGACCTAAATTTAACATAGAGCTAAGCAGGCATTTTCTGACTAGAGGTCACATAAGCTCTAAGTTCCCTGAAAACCCATACCACAGTTCAATTTTGAGATTTTCATAGATTACCTGAACTAACCAATTAGAGCTCATTCAAACCAATCAATCAGATTTCACCTTCTTTCATCAATCTGGGTTCTAATATATCAACCAATTAGAACTAAGCAACTTTGAAACCTGTTCATTTGCATAACAGACCTGATTGAAAACCCGGGCAGGAACATTTGTCATAGAACCTGAACCCTCCCTTTGTTCTTTGGAAGGCACCTTCATTTTACACCCAAGGCTAGATCTTCTGGGTTTTCAGGCTGTTCACTGGAATAAGGTCTCTTTTCTCCAAATTCCTTTTCCTTTTGTTTATACTTGTTGCACATTTTATTTCTACCTCTACCACCCTCCATGCCCAATGCAAATCAAATCCTCATCTTAAAACATGTCTTCTCAACTTTTTAATCAATTTGTTGTATAGCCTTGTGATTTTTTTCAACACTATTCTATTAGGCAAGAATATCCCAACATTCCTGTTTTTACACAAAGCACCTCTCAAATTTCAAAATTTAACAACAGCATATGTCCTCTAGGATGCTTTTGGAGGCCACACTTACAGAACTCAGGGCTTCCTCCTTAGACTTTTTACTGTATCTTGTCTGAATTTCTACATAGCATTGACACTGTTGATTTTAAAATAGCATTTTTATCTGCTAATCTGTATAATTCCTGAAGCTGGGACTCCATTTTACTTGCATTTCTGCCCACAATGTCTGACATAGACTGGATTCTTACTCAAGACAAAGAATGAATGGGACTGAGCTAAACACTAAAGAGAAAGAAGGAAAGTATTCCAGATGTGAGAAAACAGGAAAGAGACTGGTTATTACAGTATAATTGATCACAGAAGAAAAAGCGTACAAAAAATTTTAGATCTCTACAGTTTAGAATGATTCCCAAAATTGATTCAGAAAGGATGTCCAGTCATGAAATAAATTCTTCGTGTTTGATTACAGCTTCCCTATCACTATCACCTTTGGGGATCTGAGAGCAAGTGCAATGTGTATGATAGTAGAAACACTCAAAATGTATTTTCTATTCTTATAACCAAATTATAGTCAAGCCCACATGACCTCATGTCTAGATTACACAAGAGTCTCTGATTCAAGTCTCTTCTTCACTTCAAGGCATTTTAGACAATTAGGACCTGATTATTTTCACCACTTACTCCATTATCATGCCAATCCCTTGGTTATGTCATATTTTAAATGACTTATAGTATAATTCTCTCTACTCAGACAATCACTAGTATTTTTGTGGTTGTTCTTTATTTTTTCATAATGTAAATTTTCCTTTAATGTAAATTAAGGCCTTAATTCCAGATATTTTAATTTAAGTAGTCTCAAACAGGGTTAATAATTGTATATTTAAACTAAAATAAGTAATTTTCATACATATCTATGATGAAAAGACAAACTTAAAGGCCAAAAAATAGACAAGTTACTCCAAACATCCAATCACCCACTGCTTTGCTCTCAAAATATTTACTCTAATGGAATCACCATTACATATTAAAATTTGCATGTTGTTTTAGCCACTTGGACAACTTTTCATTTTGCTAGTACTGAAGAATTTATGTAACAAATTAAGGCAAAATACAAACATGATTTTAGAGTTAGAAAACTCAGCTTTGAATTCATATCCAGTATCTACTACCTGCATTTCCTGTGGAAATCCCAGTTTCCTTACCTTTAACTTGTGCAAATTAAAAAAGATAATACTTGGGAAGCTTCTGAAGAAGTATAGGTTTCAAATGAACATTAGTTTCTTTTCCCATCTTCTAACTCTGCAGATTTGCAAGCTCTTATACAGCAATTACTCTTTGCAGAATGATTGTCTCCAACTTTATAATGCCTTTGAAACAGATTTGAAAATGCAAGACTGCTAAAGACTGCTCAAGCTATACACTTCCCAGTCTAGGTAGTATCTTCAATAGAGTTGGAGAGAATAGTCCTTTCTATCTTTTTGAGGCTCAGCTATTCATTCATAGGTACATTTGGAGCCCAGCAATCTGCATATATCATTACCTAATGTGTATGTTTGTTGGGATAAACGCTTAAACTTTTGACCAAATGTAATAAGTGGTCAACATTTTGAGAGAAAAATTAAAGGAGCACTTCTTTATCTTGCATACTTTCATCTCGGTTAAAATTTTATATTTCGAAGAAAACCTCTGATGTGGTTTGTTTCTGTGTTCCCACTCAAATCTCATTTCAAATCGTAATCCCCAGTGTTGGGGGAGGGACCTCGTGGGAGGTGATTGAATTATGGGGCTGGATTTTCTCCCTTGCTGTTCCTATGATAGTGAGTGAGTTCTCAAGGTACCTGCTTGCTTAAAAGTATGTAGCATCTCCCCCTTCACTCTCTCCCCTGCTCTCCCATGGTAAAATATGCTTTCTTCCCCTTCGCCTTCCACCATGATTGTAAATTTTCTAAGGCCTCCGGCCATGCTTCCTGTACAACTTGCAGAACTATGAGTTAATTAAATCTCTTTTCTTTCTAAATTACCCAGTTTCAGGTAGTTCTTTACAGCAGTGTGAGAACAAACTAATACAACATCTTCTTCATTCCATTTTCAGAGTTTATTGCTAACCTAACCAGAAAAATTAATAATCTTGGATAACGATCTTGCCGTTATTTAGGAAATGTCTCATAAAAGAATTGGTAATATGACAAATGCCTTCCGAGGTGGCACTGGTACTAGCCAACATAGTGGTGGACATGTGCATTAATGTCTTATAGGACACATTTGAAATGTGTACGCTTTTGCCTTTGACGTGATTATGATAGCGCAGTGACATGGAGGTGTTACATTTTATTTTCTTATACTATTGCTTTTATTATTGTTTACTATGGGTCAATGGCAGAACAATGTGTTTATTGTTGGAAGGGAGAAGGTAATAGTCAGTTAGCTAACACTGTCACTTTTTGAGTTTCTGCTTGGATAGTCAGATGCTCAAATGTCATTTAAATGTCAGAGTAGACATCAAAGAAGCATTAGTTTAACTTTTTATTTGGACTATGTGAGGACAAAAACATGTCTATGACAATACTCTTTGTCATCAATGCTCAAGTCAAAATGAAATGAATTTTTTTCTGAAAGAAATTTTACCAGAAGTCTTTGTGTTAAACAATAACTTTAGATATGGGCATACCTGTTTTGCAAAGAGAATTCAACTGTTGGTTTTGGATATATTATATATGTATACATATCCATATACATAGGTATATGTTGTATATAAATATAGACAGATGCACACAAATATATATATACGTGTATATATATACGTGTATATATATATATATAAAATTGTCTCACTGAGAGTTTTGATTCCCTCTCCTGTTCCTAATTGGCATTCTGGTGATGCAAAGATAATTAACTAATTCCTTAAATAAAAGAACAAACACCTTCTGGTTCATTGTTTTCTTGAATTGTTTAACCTCTAAAGAATAGTGTTGTAATTTTATAATTGTATCTGATTTAATTGAACAAGTAAAGATCGGAATTATGCATTTTAAATATGTGATAAGACTCATCAGTGAAGCTTGTATTTAATAATGATTTATGTGGAGGCAAAAATGCTGAACATGGTGCTGCATGCCTTTGACTGAGTGCAGTATACACTAATTGCTTGGTAAATGCTTGTCTCTTTCAGAGATGAGTGTGAGAAGAAATTCCATTTAAAATGTGAGCAAGGGTATAGAAAGCTATTTTGAAAGTGGAGATGTTGAGAAATAAGCTTGTCAGCTGTTCTCTTGACAGCCCTCCTGAATGAAATTTCCACTGTAACTGTTATATACACTATCTACACATGGTTTTTATTTTTCAAGTACAAGTAATTCATTCCTTGGGAGCCTGAAAGTGGGAAAAAATTATCGAAATGAGTTTTATCAGGGGCTATAAACAGATTATTGTATTGTACATAAACATAAATCAGACTGTGACTAGATGTCAGTTTAGAGAGTTAAAGGATCTAATGTTGATTTTTTTTTAACGCACCGCTATTATCCTAGAGCTTTATTTCAATCTTCTCATTAAAATTACAAATTATGCCATTTAAACTCTGTAGAAAAATGTTGTATAACTGAGAGCAGAATAAGGAAAGATAGCAATCAAACATGCTCATTTCTTTTCTCTAAATGTTTTTCTAAAAGAAAAAAATCGCACATGTTATGTTTCTAGTTCTGTCATCCATGGTTACTTCATGGTTTATATTGATATGAGAAAACATTACATAGATTTTACTTAACTTATTATTTAAAAGTTCATCAGCTCTAGGTTTTGCATGTTAAAGAAGAACTGATGTTCTCAAACTGCTTATTTACATCATACAATTTTAAGAAGAGCAACTCTTCATATATAAATGAATTTGCCAATAATAATTACACTTATTACTGCAGAGGCTTGTAATCTTAGCCAAAACTCAGCTGAAATAATGAATATAAAATTATTTCTATACTGTAAACAATAATGGTCTAAATGTTGTTACTATTTTAATAATCATCAGCTGTTATAGCCATTACAATGTCACTTTTGTTTTATAAAACCAATCAGAAAATAAATATGATTGTGGCAAAAATAATAAGACAAGTATATAAAAAAGAAAAATAAAGAATGATCATGTTTGCCAGAACAAACCAGTATCAAAATATATACTTTCTATACAAACTTAAGGTCCCAAATATATCAGATTTTCTCCTTCTTTTTCCTCTGTAAACTGATAATATAATTAGGCCTTCACATATATCAATATTCAAATTCGAGTGTGAGTTACTTGATGGTGTGTTCAAATCCTGTACTATTTTTATACTCTGAGTACATTCCAGGCTAGTGACATGTTGTCAGCACCTGCTGGGTATTTGTTAAATCCATTGTATTGGTCATCACTAGGACACAAGGATAGCGCTGAACGGACCTTTGCGCCAAATAAGAAAAAGTAAGCACTCTGAGAAGACAATTAGACAATGGGCTGCTTCCTTCATGCTAATGTAAGAGTGCCAGAGCGCTTTGTTTGGAGGTGGATTTCATTCTTCTTTCTAGGTCCTCTTTGTCCAGACCAAGGCAGAGCACCACATGCTCAGACATATGCAATTGCCCTGGTTATCATTTTGCTTTGTCTCTTCCTGAAGGAGTATCCAAGGTACTCAGTCGCTGTGGGACGATAAGGGCCTAAGCTCAGTGGGTGCATTGCTTTAACCTGCACCACTACTCCTGTCATAAAGATAGGAGAAGTTTGTTTCTTCTTTAGATACCTGTCAATCCAAAAATCCAAGTGACCTACTCACATGGACTAGCCCCCCTTAACTTCCCTCAGCACCTTTCCCTTAGCACACCCCTACCTTTTGCTTCAGGGAAGTTGCATTTGGTTCACAATTCTCTTTTCTATTGTACTCCTGAATAAATAAATAAAATACAATAGGAATAAAATTCCTACAGTATTCCTGAATAAAATGTATTTTTACGTTTTTAACTATTGTCCAGTTTTATTTACCTTTGACATGCGTCAATCCATGTTAAGCCACACAGTAGGTAGTGTGTATGTAAGCCATAATCACAGAAGGCACTGTTCGTTCCTGCATTTTTCCAAATGGGATGCTTGTGTTGTTACTGTTGACCATGTATTCACTATGATATAAATATAGTAAATAAGAAAAGAAATGTGAATTTTGATATTTGAATGCTTATATTTGAAAGCTTATATTTTAAATACAAATTTTGTGTGCAATGGAATGTAGCTTAAGAAGTTTCCATCTCTGTCATCATAGTCTTTTCTTTTGCTGGGCATGGGGATAGAGTTTTGGCTAAGATTTTCAAGCTGAAGGTTGAGCTTTAACATTTACGTAGAGAAATGAAAATACCACGTTAAAGTTTCCAAACATGGAAATAGAGATGAATGTACAGTTTTATTTATTTATTTATTCGTTTTAAGTTCTGGGGTACATGTGCAGATTGTACAGGTTCGTTACATAAGTATACACGTGCCATGTTAGTAGTTTGCAGCATCCATCGCCCCGTCACCTGCATTAGGTATTTCTCTTAACGTTATCCCAGTTTTCTTTAATATTATAAAAAAATATGGTTTATAATTTAGTTCATTTAGTTGGTATTTTTAATCACTCACCTGTTACAACTTCAAGACAAGTTTATTATTGTTTTTATGGTACTTAAAAATCTTAAGTGAACAGAGAGTTTGAGAAATGAACAATATTTTTTTCATTTAAAATACTATTATAGTTATTTTGCTTAAAATTTGCAGTGGTGTAATTTAGTAATATTATGACTATGTGACCACATGTCTTCAATTAAAAAAAAGTATTTGCTGACCATATCAGGATAGTAAAAGAAACTAAGACTCTTAAAATCTACCATATCATCCAGCTATGTGGGTTCAATTTTCAGTAAGAAAGTACATTTATCAGAATTTTAACTGACAGTAACTAGAAAAATTTTCCTCAGGTTCTAATTGAAAATTAATATGGGTATGTACAATGGAGACAAGATTTATATTAATTTTAGATCCTTCAATTATATTCTGTGCATTTTAACAAATGTTTTTGGCTGTGTGCCTTCAAATATCCTACTTTCTACCATTAAAGGCTCTTCAAAAAAAGTTAAAACACCAAAAGAATTGACAACAAAAGCAAAAATAGACAAATGGGATCTAATTAAACTCCAGAGCTTCTGTAGAGCAAAAGAAACAATCATTAGAGTGAACCAGCAACCAACAGAATAGTAAAAAATTTTTGCAATCTACCCATCTGACAAAGGACTAATATCTAGAATTTACAAGGAACTAAAAAATATTTACAAGAAGAAAACAACCCCATTCAAAAGTGAGTAATGGATATGAACAGACAGTTTTCAAAAGGAGACAGATATGAGGCCAATAAACATATGAAAAAATGCTCATCATCACTGGTCATTAGAGAAATGCAAATCAAAACTACATTGAGATACCATCTCGGGCCAGTTAGAATGGTGATCATTAAAAAATCTGGAGACAACAGATGCTGGAGAAGATGTGGAGGAATAGGAACGCTTTTACACTGTTGGTGGGAGTGTAAATTAGTTCAACCATTGTGGAAGACAGTGTGGCGATTCTTCAAGGACCTAGTGATAGAAATTCCATTTGACCCAGCAATCCCATTACTGGGTATATATCTAAAGGATTATAAATCATTCTATTATAAAGACACATGCACACATATGTTCATTGTGGCACTGTTTACGATAGCAAAGACCTGGAACCAACCCAATGCCCATTGATAATAGACTGAACAAGGAAAATGTGGCACATATACACCATGGAATACTATGCAGCCATAAAAAATGATGAGTTCGTGTCCTTTGTAGGGACATGGATGAAACTGGAAATCATCATTCTCAGCAAACTGACAGAAGATCAGAAAATCAAACACCGCATGTTCTCACTCATAGGCAGGTGTTGAACGATGGGAACATATGGACACAGGGAGGGGAGCATCACACACTAGGGTCTGTGGCAGGGGAATAGGGGAGGGACAGCAGGGGGGTAGGGAGGTTAGGGACGGGTAACATGGGGAGAAATACCAAATATAGGTGACAGAGGGGATGGAGGCAGCAAACCACCTTGCCATGTATTTTAGTAATTTAGTAATATGCAACAATACCTATGCAACAATCCTGCATGATCTGCACATGTACTCCATATATATATGTATATTGAATTATTAGTAGCCTTAAATTTATTTATGGAATTTAATATGATCATTAATTTAGTTTCATCTTAAACTTTGGGAATTTTATAGACTTATTTTATACAAACGTTTAATTTTTATACTCCTATAGCACATTCTCATTAAGCTTGTTTTCTCAACATTTGCCATTGTTCAATTCAAGTTCTTATATTACATTGTTACTGGGTAGAATATATGAGACCATATGGACTTGCAAATTACTGATTTATTGGCATTGGATGTGAATAAAACATTGGGAAAAGCAGTAGGGACGTGCTGTACCTCCCAAACCTTTGGAGTGCCTCATCTTGCATTTCATTCTTGGTTGCACAGAGCTTCACTCATTCCCATCAGGGGTTCTGCTACTTGATACATGTAGAGAGGAAATGCTGCTTCTAAGCACCATTTTTTCATTTGCATGTGATTTTTTATCACCATACTAGCATTATCACAAGGTGAGTGCTCTGGCACCAGCATAACTGAAAGTGATTCATGTGTTATTTGGTTTTTATGGAAAAATTAACTCTATCTCTCCAAACTCTGTCTTCTTTATAGATATCTCAGTCACATATCTGACAGAATGCAAAATATTCTGCATGTAAGTTGGATCCTTGCCTACTCTACCTCTGTTTTTCTCTCAACTTATAAATCTATATACTATTTCCTAAATGTATTAACTTAAGCCATTTTAGTTTTCTTATCACATGTATTATCTTTCTTTCCTCTAGTTTGCTCTTCTAATTATTTATGTCTAATTAATATACATATATTTCATTAGATAAAAAATATTAACTCCATTTCAAAACAGTAATGGTTTCTATACTTGTTCTTTTCTTTTGCTTAAATAAAGTTTTAAGGACTTTAATCATTTGGATTGTGGTAAATGCTAATAACCAGTGAATTAATATAATGCCCACCTATTAATTAAGCTCAGAAGACCATGTGAAAGTAACAGATATTTCACTATGATGCTGTATTTTAACCTGATACTGTTCTTCTGCTGGATAAATGAGCCAAATCCCAGCAGAAATCCCTGCACATCATTGAGAGAACTGTTAGTAGCCTATGGTCACAGTCATTAGTCTGTTTATAGAAGCTAAAAAAAATGTTTTTTTCTGAGATTATCACATTTTTCTAGAGAAAATCTGTACTGTTAAAATCTTTACCTATCCACACAATGACATTATTATATGACTTAAAAGGGTTTGTTTTATTTGAATAAAACATTAAATTAATAGTGAATTGCAGTAGAATGCTTATAAAAGTATGTGTGATGATCACATTAATTTCAAATGAATTCATTATAATTTGTTCTATTACAATGAATACAAATGAGATGACAATAATGTGACAATAAAAATATTCACATTAAAATGTAGTAAGAGACACAAATATTGTTATAGAAGAGTCAAACTTCTTTTTGTTTTTTTTACAATAATTTTGTGTCTGAATCCCTTAAGTTCTAATGGCAAAGTTTCAATAATATAGAATTCTTAACATTAGAAAAAGGTTAATGATAGAGGAAGCTTCTTCTTTAAGTCCTGCTTAAGATACTGTTGCGATGGATCCATTTGCTTTACGTATTTCACAAATTTTCAGAGCCTTTGATTAAACTAATAAAACCTTTCAATTATTTTGGAATCAACCCATATTCAGACAGCAGGTATCTACCCTGCAGACACATGGTCTGGCAGCAGAAAAGGCAGATAAATGGATACTGCCATGTTTACTTCATCACTCCTTGAAGTGCTGCCATTCCTACAGCTACCCCACAAGGAAATCCCAATTCAGGATCCAGTCAGTGTTGCCTCGTGTACTACTTCCCAGAACTGTACTCCATACATGCATCTATTTGAGCAGCAGAGCCAAAAATGCCAGTGCCCCAGATGGCTGTACTTACTAACAAAAACAGAAAGCAATGAGGTGAAATCTACATGTTCTCCATGGGTCCCTTTCCTGAAAGCTTATAAAATCAATCAATGAGCAAACCTATCTGCTCAGTAACAAAATAATATTTTATTCTTATTTTGTTTTAAAATATTACTATAGTTATTGAAAGAGAAATAGCCAAATGAAATGGTCTACTTAGCAGTGATTCCAAAATTTGTTATCAGTTAGTTGATGAAGTACAATTTCATATTTATCAATAAATAATAAAATGTTTTTTAAGAATAGATAGAATTAATAGATAAAATCAACACTTTAAAAATAATAAATATAAAAATAAGCATAGGGAAAAATAACATTTATATATTAATGAGGCCTACTACAGGTCACACCCTTTGCAGTATGGGGCTGAGATATGCTGGTTGACAAGGTCAGGCCATCTCTCTCATAGAGCTTATGTTATGGCAAGGATCATATTGACTTCCTAATCATCCTTAACTCAGCTCAGATACTACCATTTATTTATTTATCTAGCTATCTATCTATTTATTTATTTATTTATTTTGAGACAGAGTCTCACTCTGTTGCCCAGGCTGGAGTGCAGTAGTGCAATCTCAGCTCACTGCACCCTCCACCTCCCAATCACCCTTTATTGTAAGTAAAATGACTACATGTTGGCCAGGGGGGGTGGCTCACGCCTATAATTCCAGCACTTTAGGAGGCTGAGGCAGGCAGATGAGGAGGTCAGGAGTTCGAGACCAGTGGCCAACATGGCAAAACCCGTCTCTACTAAAAATACAAAAAACCAGCCTGGCGTGGTGTAGGGTGCCTGGAATCCCAGCTACTTGGGAGGCTGAGGCAGGAGAATTGCTTGAACCCAGGAGGTAGAGGTTCCAATGAGCCAAGATCATGCCATTGCACTCCAGCCTGAGTGACAGGGCAAGACTCCATCTAAAAAAAAAATGACTACATGTCTTCTGTATTGTCTTCAAGATTTTCAGCATGGCCTTATTGATTTATGGTTTACGTAAATATCAGCACTTTCTTAATCACATAAGCTCATGCTCAAACTCACTCTTACCCAAGAGGAACTGTGTAAGACAATTACCCAACATTTGCAACCTCACACCTGTTAATTTTTATTTGTACATCTTGTTATTTAAGGGATTTTTTTTTTTTTTTTACTGTTGTTCGTTGACCTAAATGCTTTCTTAATACTTAAGAAACTTAAGATTGAAATGAGATTCTTGTTCAGCTTAATTTTATCCTTTTTCTTAGTTAAAAATTGTGTAGTGTGGGGATTACGGACATGATATTTTCAGTTCCCAAAGGAATACTATGTGAAGTACTTAACACAAAATAAAAAATGTTATTTTAATGGTCACACTATTGTTCATCATTCACTGACAGATTGGTACTGCATATTTTATAGTTTCAAAACACTGTCTATTTATTTATTCCTACTGCCCCAATCTTAGTAAATTCACTTCACAAAAATAAACAAGATTATTAAGTATTCCCACTAGGAAAAATATATAAATTTATATATTCATACTCTCACTTGTCTCTAAAGAAGATACGTATTTCATCCAAATAAAACTTCCATACCTATGATCTTGATTTTAACTCTCTGCATCTTCTGGAGTTTTGCTCCAGAAGTAACCATTATTCCGTATCCAGTCTTCCATCTCTGATATCACAGAAATTAGATCATCAATAAGTGATTAACAAATAATAGATTAAGGTAACAAGGCTGCAAAAGGGATACATGCATCTTGTGTCAGATTTCTTGCTTTTATTACCAAGTTGTAATCAATATGTAAAAATTATACAAAGTGAGAATTATAAAATATGTATATTCAACACATTTGAATTTAATACATCTATTTGATTTCTCTTGTGTTCATTGTCAACAAAGCACGTTAATATAGCAATTCAATATAGTGTTATTTATGAAATATGCTGTCAGTTATGTGGTAACATTCTTAGTAATAATATTTATGTTATACTGAAGAAGTTGCAGTTTAGGGTTATCTAAATACAGGGGCAAGAAAAATTACCAAACTGTGAAACTGGTACCCAAGATAATTAACTATAGGACTTTTTAGACATCTTGTTAAGTGGATTATCCATGAAAAATTACACATAACATGTGTTAGCTTAGCCACATGAACATTGAATGCCTTTAAAATGAAAATGAGTGCTTGGTTACACAATTACTGATTCACAAAAATTATACAGAATAGGCAATAAATTTATACAAATATCAAAAGCATCATGATGAAGTGGAAATGCTGAAAATTAATTGTCTAAAAAAATTAGATTCTCTTTTCAAACTACTTCCTACTGTGACCTTGAAAATATGTTTATCTTTAGAACTCCAAATCTACTACATAATTTCTAAAATATGTATTTTATACACAAAACATATGAATATCTTGTAGGATATATTATACATAATAATATACAAGATATATATGAGTTATAGAGATAATGATAGGGTATATCATACAGTTTTCAATATTTTGTGTTTCTATACTCTTTGCCTTGACATTACATACTCAGAAAGTTGATTGCCTTTAAGATTAGTGCCAGAAGATTGCTCCATTCAAAGCCAAATAGCCAAATAAAATGGTCTACTTAACAGTGATTCCAAAATGTGTTATTGGTTAGTTGATAAGGTACAACAATTTTATATTTATCAATAAAGTTTTCAGTTTAAAAGATTTGTCATGTTCACAGAGGACACATTTAATACTCCAAATATATATATGATAAGTGGAAATATTTATATGACCATTATGTAAACAACCAATGTGTAAATAGAAGAGATTTAGCTGTTTTTACCAAGTTAAACAGGCAGATAATTCTGCCAATCTCCCTCTCTATCACCATTCCAGTTTTCTGATTAGCATAACTGACTAATCAAAATACATGAAAAATTATGGCCATGATGTTTACCTATGATATTTACCAAATAAATATCTAGAAAATTAGCCCTTTGAGATGTCCATTAAAGATGTTAAAATAAGTTTTGAAGTATTCAATCTCTCTTTTCCTCATCCCTGGGAAATATACAATACACAGAGGCTTATTATACTTGCTTAGTTTCCTCATATTTATTGGTTCAAGTCATTCTGTGTTGCCAAAATGATAATTATTAAAATACAAGTGGATATTGTATAGATGCTTACGGCAATGCTTGTAGAACTCCATTAGTGTTACTGATTGATGTTTTATGAGGCCAGAACCTTACTCAAGTGTCAATACATATTTTATTATCTAATAAAATGTATTGAAAAGCCATCCTCTGCTAAATATGTCAATTCACCTAGGAATGATATATTATTGTACTTAAATATATCATAGTATATGTAAAGGATCTTCACTGGCGAATGTTAGAGTTCCACATCTAAATGAAAAAGAGCCCATCTCTCTCTGAATCATTCCTCTCATTCAATCTTCTCTTCCAGTTCTCAGCTCTTTAGTGCCCCATCATGTATAGCTGGGTCAATTCATGCTTCCTATCAATTTCTGAGGCAATCTTAATAGATGCAGAAATTCCAATCAACAGCTTTATGACCCTTGCTCTCAGTAGGGCTTTGATCCGATGGGTCTTTGTAATTTGGGATCCCTCAGTTAAGTCATGATTTCTAGTCTCCTGCCTTCCTTTCCTATTGTTTCCAATCAAGACTGAAACAGAGTGGTTTTCAGTAAGGACCGATGTGTGTTCTATTGTCTCTAGGTCAAAGATTCATATAGAAATATATTTTATTTTTTTATGCTCCTGCCTCCTGCTTCTTCTCTGCTTCTTCCCCAAGTAGACCTACACTGAACCTCAGCTGAAGCACAAGCTGTCCTACCTTATTCTCTCTGGTCTTACTGTATGAGCTTAATATTTAACCCAGGTTTACATCGAAAGCTGGGATCTCTGTTACTTGTAAATGGATATCCAGAATGCCTTCATCTCAGCTCTAGAAGGTATTTTAATTCTGAATAGTTTTAGAGAATTAAGATTGAATTGTGACTGGATTAGCCTGGCCGTGATAACACTATGCTTCAACTAGAGTATATACTGCTTGCATCAACTTCTGCTGTGAGTATTTTGTTGAATATCAAATTCTTCTCTACATTCCCTCTGATGTGGATAAAAGACTCTGGCTTATCTTTGAGCCACAACATAGTAATTCCAAATTATCAAGTAAATTTAATTGGTTTATATATTATTATCACACAAATATATTTTATAATAATAATCTTTTATTTAAAATACTTATGTAATCAAAGCTTACAATACTCATAGGTAAAGTATAATTTACTAATGCAAAACAAAACAAGCAAAAAGAAAACAAAAACTCATGATTTCTATAGACAGAAAATAAAATACTGACATGCAGATAAATGTCATTTTAATTAATATATATTTATGTCATATTTTTTCAATGAAATCATTATTACTTTAAAGAATAACTTCATTGAAAAATAACATATGCTTTTCTAATACTCAAAATCATTTTAGAATTCATGTACTTGTAAATATTGATTGATTTAAAATATAAATAGCCCAAGAAGTTTGTTTATTAAAATAATGTTGTTAAATTAGATGTCAATAAGAATTCTTAATAACCCGAAATACTTTATGGCTGTAATTATCTTTCAATGTATGTATCTGACTGTACTTTTGCATAGCCTCATAAAACGGTTCACCTTGTAAATCTATTTGTTTCAATCGAAAACTCAATTTGAATAATTTCTTTTGCTTCCCACTTGAAACTGCAGCCTTTATACTTAATTCCCAATGTGACAGTTTTGAAAGGTGGGGCCTAATGGGAGGTGTTTAAGTCATGAGGGCTCCTGCCTATCTGCCTCTCACTCTGTGAGGATGTAGCAAAAAGGCCCTCACCAGGTGCTCGTGCCGTAGTCCTAGACTTCCCAGCCTTCAGAACTGTAAGCCAATAAATCCCTGTTTACTATAAATTAAAAAAAAAAAAATAGTACTTAACTTTGAGTAACCACGCCAACAAGAATCATTATCCACAGGGAAACTTTAGTTACGTATAGTAATATAACACATATTTCCTTCTAAATTAATTTATGGCATACAGTTTTAACGTCTAGTATGTATAGAGTCTGTGGGTAGCTTCTAGCAGTTATTTGAGTTCCTTCAAATAATATATGTTTATATGTATGTCCCCATGTGGATTTTTCCTTAGAATAAAGTCTGACATTTTGCAGGCTCATCAAGGTGGTTGTAAAACTATAAACTGAAGGACCACTGCTTTAGGGATAGTCTGTCTTTCTATAACACATTCTGGAGTTTGTAAACACAGAGATATATTCGCAGTAAACAATGTATCTTTATTTATTGCTTTCTAGATTCTATGCTATTGACTCTTGAGTCTTCGGAACGGCCAGATGATGTACAAGGTTACTTGAGGCTCCAGTCTGGTTGTTTCTGGCCACAGGTGGCCA
The DNA here is from genome assembly GCF_030222135.1 of Aotus nancymaae. Taxonomy (NCBI): domain Eukaryota; kingdom Metazoa; phylum Chordata; class Mammalia; order Primates; family Aotidae; genus Aotus; species Aotus nancymaae. The sequence goes on from NW_026988425.1 coordinate 78,425,079, forward strand.
TGTCTGAGGCTTCTTAGAGTACAGCCTATGCAAAGATGCTTGGAACAGCATGCTCCTTAGTCCTGCCATAGCTGATGAGCACGAGGCAATGCATCTGATTACCCCTACTCTGGTCTAGAATGATGAGCATAAAGAGATGTTTTTTTAACACCTAGACAGTGTTGAGTTAATGTGTATGCTGCTGTTTATTGTGAGCAAGTAGCCTATATTGGTAATCTACTGCTGCTTAAGAAAGTCCGTCAAAATGTAGTGGCTTAGTATAGCATTTATTATCTAACATAGGCTCTGATTGTCAAGAATACAGGAATGACTTAGTTGAGTTGCTCTGGCTTAAGGTATCCCAGAAGTTGCAGTCAAGGTGATAGCCAGGGATGTAGCTGTCCGAAGTCTTGACTAGGCTGAAAAAAATCACCTGGCTGCAGGCAAGCAGTTGTCAGTTTCTCCTTATATAGATAGTGCTATCTTCTGAACAAGTGCTTTGAGAAAGGGTGCACATGCAAGAGAGTGATGCCATGCTGCCTTTTATGACCTAGTCACATGGTCACATAGCACTATTTCTACTTTATTCAACTTATTAAAATCCAATCACTAAGTGCACCCCACCATCAATGGGAGGGATTAAATACAGATGTGACTAAAGGAGGTAGGATCACTGGAGGACCATCTCAAAGGCTAACTCTCACAGAGCCCAAGAAGCTGCCAGAGGATTGGGTCCTTCCAGTGCCTAAGGAGAATGACAAATAGCTAAACGTGTGTGTGTGTGTGTGTGTGTGTGTGTGTAAGAAAGATCTAGAAAGTGGACTTCCAGGCAACAGCCCCAAATTTCTATTTTCACACATGTCAGATATATTTGTCCATTGCAATTGTATTCATTTATTGGTGTCCAAGAATTCAGGTAGCTGTAAGAAAAAAAGTATGTCTGTATTACAAAATATGTTATTTTGAAATAATTTGTATGAAAACAGTTGAACTTCATTTGTGTTATAAGAAACCACATTTGTTTAAACACTATATTTCTCAATGAAGAAAAGGAAGAACTAGGTCGTTTAAAAATGTGATTGAATGTGTATGTTTGGAGTGGCTGGAAAATCAATTTTGTCACTATCGATTGTGAATAAAGTTCTTACCTCTCAAAACATTAATGAAATCATCAGCCAGGCACCTTGGCTCATGTCTATAATCCCAATACTTTGGGAGGTGAGGTGAGAGGATTGCTTGAGGTCAAGAGATTGAGACCAGCCTGAGCAACATAGAAAGATCCCCTTTCTACAGACTTTCTTTTTTTTTTTTTTAATTAGCCGGGCATGGTGGTGCATGTCTGTAGTCCTAACCACTCCGGAGTCTGGGACAGGAAGATTGCTTGAGCCTTGGAGTTCAAGGCTGCCATGAGCTATAATCACACTGTAAAAAGAAAAACTTCAGCTGAATTAAATTTAAAAGAGTTAATTGAGCAAAAAACAATTTGTGAACTGAGCAACCTCTCAAGCCAGAGTAGGCTCCGAGACTCCAGCGCAGCCATGTGGTAAAAGATTAGTGGACAGAAAAAGGAGAATGGCATACTGAAAATGGAAGGGAAGTACAGAAACAGACAGATTGATTATAGTTCAGTGTTTTCCTTACTTGAACACTGTGGGAACAGTTAGCCACATCCGATTAGCCAAAACTCGGTCATTGGTACAAGAGTAGATTATAGTCTGTTTGCACTTCCATTTAGGCTATAGTTCATAGTTATGTACAGAGAAACCTAAGACCAAACTTAAAGCATGTAAGAAGGCAGCTTTATGCAAAACTTGATTTAGCAATTCCATTGCACTCCGGCATGAATGACAGGGTGATACTCTGTCCCCCACCCCATATATTTATATATAATATATATAAAATAAAAGACTCTTGAGTCTTGATAAAAAGTTGTGTGTAGGTATTTCAGACCTACACCTTAACATACAAAAGAACTAAAACTTTTCAAAGGAAAGTTCTATATAACTTTTTATAAGTAAAACATTTTATAAAATTAATATTTAGACTTCGATTCACTATAGTTTATTTTCATTACCATAATTATATAATATAAAAATGAAATATTTTAAATTCTAAGTTCCTAAAAATATTCCCAAATTCTCTTTTTTATCATTTTCTATGTATACCATGATGTTAAAAATTGTGAGGCACTGTGTTATATTCCTCAGAAATAAGGAATTATGACTAATATATAAGATTAAGATATAAAGGAATCTTTCAACTATAGCAAGGATGTATAATTTTTCTCTGTCTCAATTAATAATGGAATCATGTGTACTAAAAGGAACTTTAGAGATAAGCTAACAATCAGTTAAGGTGAGATTTTTCCAGATGAGAAAGTGGAAACTCAGAGAATTCAAGTGATATGTAAAATATGCCTACTTATATCAATACAGCTTAATACACAAGCCCGGAAATTATCAAGTTCACTTACTCACATAACTCCAATATACGTTTTTGGTTCTGGTGATTCCTGTATAACTTAGAAGGAATATTATTTAGCTTCTTGCTACAATTAATTAAATAATATGTGTATTTGCAATTTCAAAAACTCTAAACAGCTGAAGATGCCTGGATTACTTACAGATGAGAACACTGAAATCCAGTTACACTCAAAGGTCTTAAAGTTGGTAGGACTGAAATGGCACTAGAATCTAGTTCACCTAGATGTGTATATTATAGTTATTCTTTCAGTGCCTACATTTATGAAGTGGATAATGTACCACTCTTTAACATTTGTCAATCTTGAACTGTATTTCCAATCTTAGAATTATATAGCAGTTATTTGAAAGAGTGCATTAATACAGTACTTGCAATTGCAAAAATAGATATCCATTGATATTTAACTTATGTAAAATATAGTTCAAATCGAGATGATATTGAGCTGTGTATATTATTCATGGTAGTCAATCAGAATCATTTTTTAAGGCACTTATGGCAACTTCTTATATAACATATGAAGTTTGAATGACATTTTTATTTTGACATACTCTAAAATTAAGGCATATCTTGTATGTTTCCATATTTTTCAATGAAACTTTACTTTTAATGTTTAATAATTTTTTAAAAGTTGCCATAATATTTCATGAAAGCTAAGATGTTTATACTCAAAATCATTTCTTTACACACATTATGACCTAAAAGTAAACAATGGCAGCTGCTTCCCATAGGTTTTGATTGCTTCCCCCATTGCCATTATGATTAAAATAAAAATATTTTCATATTATCAAGTATTTACTTTAGCTTACAGTCATAGAAATAGCATGTGTTACTTAACACAATTAATCATGATATAAAATAATTATTACTTTATAGGATTTTACATTCTGTATATACATAGATGACTATATTGTTATGTGATATTTCATTTCTTTTGACACCTTAATTTAGAAAAAAAATGTTTCAGTCACTATGACTTTTAAAAAATGAGCTCGATGATGACTATTTTTTACCAATGAGAACAAAAAACAAACTAATAAAGAGGACGAAAGAAGTTTAAACTGAAAAGAAGTATTTAGATTAGATAAATATAAGGTATTTTCACAAATATATTTCTCAATAAAGTTGTGAATGGCTGTGATGTTTCTCTCATATAAATCTTACCATATAACAACTATCTGATACAGGTATTTCCCATCTCTATGTCACATGAAAATATTATGTCTTCATCTATTTTTTTTAATGTAGTTTTCTTCCTTTCTAGTGCCTTTAGAAAATCAGAGTCTTTTTAAGAAAGTAGTACTTATCACAAATCAAACTTTGAAAATTGCAGAGGTGTTTAAGGCAGCTAATAAGGACTAAATTTTGTAGTTATGATATAATCAGACACATGGAAAAATTAGAGAAAGTTATTAAAGTGGAATTACTCTCAGGTAGTCGAAAAAGACCATCACAGGGTTTTCATCCAGGTCAGTGAGTTACTTTGTTCTGTCTTTGTTTTTGTTTTTCTGCTGAGTCAAGAGTAGAGATTAAAGGAGTCAAAAGCAGAAATGACAATGAAATGCAGTCAGCCAGGTGCAGTGGCTCACGCCTGTAATCTCAGCACTTTGGAAGGCTGAGGTGGGTGGATTATGAGGTCAGGAGTTCGAGACCAGCCTAGCCAATATAGTGAAACCCCATCTCTACTAAAAATACAAAAATTAGCTGGATGTGGTGGTCACGCCCCTGTAGTCCCAGCTACTCAGGAGGCTGAGGCAGAAGAATCTCTTGAACTCAAGAGGTGGAGGTTGCAGTTAGCTGAGATCACGCCACTGTACTCCAGCCTGGGCAACACAGTGAGATTCTGTCTAAAAAAATATAAAAAAAGGCAAGAAGAAAAGCCAACAGTCTACTTCTAATTAATGGAAAGTAGTGTAACCAGTGTAATATGTTCCACTTACAAAAATACTCCACAAAAATCCAGAGATGACAAAAATACGTATGTTTTCAGACTAGACTATTTTGGCTTAGCTCTGGAGACTTCCATTCCCGTGAACCATAAGTAACAGAATACGTAAATAAAATAATAATATAGTATTATCCAGTTAGTCAATCAAATTTTAATTTGTGTGATCATTTCAGTTCAACTTTCCTTCTCAGAAGTGTGAGGTTGGGGAGGGCACATGCCCATGCTTTGGGCTGAATGAAAGTCCATTCTGCAATACAAATGTCCATATGTTCAAGTTGGAACTGGTAAATCTTCTTTTCACAAAAAGAAAAAGAGAAAGAGAAAGGAGGACTCTTTGTAGCACTTACCAACTTTTTGTGGCATGCATTTCCTGTTTGAAGCTAACAATGCTTTAACAACTGTGAACCTCCTGAGTGTTTTTAACTATCAGCTATCCCAAGTCTGTAAGGGGCCAGCTTCAGCACATCCCTGGTTTGACTTTTGAGCACAGATGGAACTAGGTTCTGACTTCTTGCACCCTGCTAGGAAATGACAATGAAAAAACTCCTGGAAGTCAGAGCCTCATTCCAAATAATGAGTTTAAAAAAAAAAAAAAAAAAAAATGAAAGCTCAAATACACCAACACCCCATCCTTAGAGAGCTTTTCACCCACAATGCTGATGAGATATTCATGTTCTACAGGGACAAGAGAAACTTCTTCTTAGGCTTCCTCCATGCCCCTGAGAAAAAAATAAAGCAAAACACAGATAACCACACCCTGGAGAGATATTAAATGTGGTCCATTCACCAACTGGAAGGATGTAGAAAGTGATGTGATGTGCATCACTCTTATGCTTCCTGAACTTTCTTTTCCAGCTTTCTCTGATCTCATCTTTCTCTCATTTACCTCTCTACTTTTTATAATACGACAGTTGTAGGGATGTTTGCAAACAAAGGTTTTATTTTTATTATCACCCTATTGTTTCTCTACTGTACTGCAAAACCTATGATAGTGAGTGGAACAGTATTAAAAGTTCTAATATTTGTGCCGTTAGAGTCCCAGAAGAACAAATTAAAAAGATTGGTTCAGAAATACTTGAAAAAATACCGGCCAACACTTCCAAAATTTGGTAAAAGAAACAACAAAGTAGTAAATCAAAATGATTTTATAATTTGCCAATGGAGGTAATAAAAATGTGTGATTATATACCCCAGACAAGGACATAGAGACATTATTATAGCTACTTTTTTTTATGTCTAAGCAGGTTATAGAAAGATTTAGCATGACAACTGGAGATACGGAATTATCAAATTTCTAGATATTTACAAACATAATGTTTGCAGTGAAACATGCAATCTATTTTAGTAGCAATTAGACCATACAGAAGAAATAATTGGTAAACCTGAACACACAGCAAGAAAGCTACATTTAAAAAAAAAAAAAAAACATAGAAAAGACATTTTAAAAATAAAGATATCCACAGTGAGTGGTGAAACAACTTCCAACGCCCTAAATTAGATACACTTGGAGAATTTCAAATACAAAGAGAGGATGGCAGGAAACATTAATAAATAAATAAATAACCAAAAGATCCAAGAAGCTCAGTTAACCCCAAGCATAAGAAGTATGGGCAGAACCATACACCAAGACACACTTTGGACAAATTGCTGAACCAGTGATAAAGAAATAATCTTAAAAGCAGCCAGAGCAGAAAGAAAGATGGAGGAACAAAGATAAGAATAACAGCACACCTCTTGTCAGAAATAATTGAGGCCCAAAGACAATGAAGAAACATCTTTAAATAATCTGAAAAAAATAATAAACTTTAATCTAGATTTCCAAAACTAGGAAAAGACTTCAAAAACAAAGACAAAATGATAATATATTCAAACATACAAAACTGAAAGAATTTACCTCCAAAAGAGCTACGTTATAAAAAATAATAAATTAAATCTTCCTAGCAGAAGGAAGATGATACCAGATGAAAATCCATATCAATACAAAAAAATGAATATTATTGAAAATGGTAAATACTTGAGTAGATATAAAAGACTTTTCTGATTATTAAAAATCTTAAATTCAGTAATTGATGTTTATGACTAAATTATAACTATATATTAATAATATGTAGTTGTAAAAATACATAGAAATAATATACATGACAAAAATATCAAAAGCCCAGTAGTTAATTGGAATTATCTGTTACAACTGAAGCCAAATAATATTGATTGAAGGTAGATTACAATAAGGATATTTAATATGAAACTGAAATTCAGAATAAAGGGTTAAAACTCGTAAGTTACAATAAATCCAGAAAAAAAGAGAAACATAATAAATTAGCATGAGAGATGCCATAATAAAAAATAATAAAACAACCTATAAGAGGAGAGGAAATCAAAAAGAAAGAGAACAAAAATATCAATGGACAAAAGAGAAAACAAACAGCAGCCTGGCAGATTCAAACCCAGCTATATCACCACTCATATTAAATATGAACAGTGTACACACCTCAATTAAAACTCAGAGCTTGTCAGATTGCATGAAAAATAAGAACCAATTATATGCTCTGGATAAAAGACACACTTTAAATGAAAACACACAAATAGATTAAAAGGGAATAGATAGGGAAAAGTATTATCCTAACATTAGTAAAAAGATGACAGAAATTTCTGGATTAATATTAGACAAAGTTGATTTCAAAGCAAAGAATAGTCACTTTAAAGACTATTTAAAAGAAGAGTCACTTTAAAATGATAGAGGTTAAACTATCAAGAGGAAATACCAATCCTAAATATTTATATATTGAATAACAGAGCTTCAAAATGCATATACCAAAACCTGATCAACTAGAGAAATAGACAAATCTATCAGAAATCTGTACAAAATTTTAAGTTTCTTTTATTAATAATTAATAGAATGAACAGGTAAAAATAGGTAAGCATATAGAAGACTTGAGCAACACTATTGACCAACTTGACCTAAATAAAAATTATAAAACAATACACACATCCAACAAAGAAAAGCAGGTTGGAAAGCAATGCTTAAAGTTAGTTACATAACATTTTGTTCACAATATTTACAATGTTTTAAATCCTAAAATGTCTTAACATTTATTTTAACAAACTGAAGTCAGTAAAATGGTGTTGATTTTATTTTCCTTCTTTATATTTTTAAACAAGAAAATATATATGTGTGTGCACATATATACACACATACATATTAATAATGACATATTATATATCTACAGATGTGGACATATATTTATGGATATATCACATGTCAGTTTCCTGCTCCTTTTTTCTTAACTTTAGCCATTTTGTGCATGTCTAGCCTGACATTCATCTCTCAGTTCTGCGTCTGTTTACCTGAAAGTGTTCACTGGGCCCTGGGGACCCCTCTTCCCATATTCCCCACAGGCTGGGAACTGCTAGGGAATCAATGCTACCTGGGAACTGTGCTCTACCAATAACAGGTTGAGGTTGCTATGTAAGGACACTAACCCTCCCTCCCACAGCATGAGCTAACTCTGTTTCTTTCAGAGTCCCGTAATAGCATTAAGTCCCATTTACTCACTGTGATAAAATAACGCAACCTTTAATTACAGTGTTTTCCTTCTGTTCCTGGTCAGAAAAATGACAATAAAGCTATTTCTTTTTTAAAAAAATGCAAGCAATACAGAATACATTGATTTAGATATATTGAGGGAGAAAATTATAAAATTCTTAGAAAACATATTTAAAAACTGCCAGCTTTTTAAAAATAATTTTTTTTCCTGAGAATTAAGAGGTCAGTGATTTATGGCCTAGGTAAAATTAAAAAGCATCTGAACAGCCACTGCAAGCAACACAGTGAGTCTTCTAGTTTCAAAATATAAATAAATAGCATATAATTAAATGAATCTGACCAAATATTTTGAAAAATTCATACAATCGAAATTAAATGAAGTAATTCTTAAGTGAATTTCAATTATTTATATAGTAAGATTGTTAAGATACAGTTTTGCACAATTTTGCTTGTACATATAACTTTTCCTTCAAAAATATGGTCCCAAATTGTAAATTTCAAAGTTCTCACAGTGTGCTCCTATTTCACACACTGAAAACCAGGTGACAATCCTTAGCTCTTATTTATATTTGTTAATTACAATTAATTAGTTTCAAAGAATTGAGTTGTCTTCTTCCATCTCTGTGGTTTGGCTTTTCAAACTTTTCCTCACTGATTACAAAAAAAATAGAAAATCCAAGTTTTGACATCTAAAGCAATATTAGTAGAATCAGTAAAGCTCACTATTCTAATTTTAACCCCCACCACAGAAATACCTTTTAAAGTCTCTATTAAAATAAAAACTAAATCTATAAAACTTTAATATGTGAAATAAATAAACTGGTTATTACACAAAAATAATGTGTGAACATATATTCATGTAAATTATCACATTTAATCGTTATCTCAAGTTGAAGGTCAGAAGATAATTAGATTTGTTCATGGCCATACAGTTATCTGAGTCCAATGTTATTGCATGTTTTTCACAGAAGTTAATGTAGTCATTATGGCTAATAAATATCAGAATCAGTATTTGAAACCAAGTCTGAGGTTAGAGGCTGGCTCTTTTTTCTATGTCAGGATGCCTTTTAGCAACAGAAGGCATGCTATTAAAACAACCTTTTGGGGGGGTTATCACCATGGGCAACTTCGTGTGAAATAAGTTCTTTACATGCGTATTGTATCATTTTTTCATATCAAACTTTTGCAGTTGAATGAAACTGAAGCACAGAAATCTTAATGCTTATTCATGTTACACATGAACACGGCTGGTAATTGGTAAAATTAGAATTTAAATTAGGATATGTCTCTCCCCAAAGCCTGTATAGTTCATCTTTTTCTGACACGACTAAATTTTTATTTTTACTGTATTAAAAGCATAGGCTGTAACAACTGATCTATTTCAAAAATTCTAATTTTTAAAATATTTTCTGCCACTGTATATCACTCATATCACCTTTATTCTTTTATACGCATTTAGGCATTAATGTTAGTTGTACAAATAATAAACTACAAGATTTTTTTTACTTCATAGTATGCATATTGACACTTTTTCTCCTAACAACTGACCCTGCATGCATTTAAATTTTCTTTCTTCCAAGGAAGTTTCTCCACAACTAGACTACTGGGTTGGAAATCTTTTATGTTCCTCTTCAAAAACATATATTGATTCCTATGAAGTGAAATTGTCGGATCCTTGTATTTCTCACTAATATTACTTTTATTTTGTGTTGGCCTTTTTTTTTTTTTTTTGCCTTACTATATAGTATATGCACTGTATTTACAGCCAATTTATGTTCCCGTAATCTTAATCTTTACTTATGGGTTACATAGTTCTCCTCTCACTTGCTGTTCTAATATATTGTCTGGTAGACTATACGTTTTCTTTTGCAAGCAGATACACTGCTGTGTTGCCCAGAGCAGTCTTAGCTCTTATTAGCTAAGTGGATTATTAGGTATCTCTGGGATTTTTGTTTGTTTTTTGTATTCAAGGGCTTTCTAAACTACTTTAAACCTGAAAGCCAATGGTATTATAATAGCGACATATAAATTATTCAACTTTCACTAATTTCCTTAGTACTAAACTGAAAATAATTTCTTAGCCTTTCTTCCTTTCTCGGAAAATAAAACTTGAGACAAAGACTCGTGTTAAGAATATTTTACTGGGGTCCTAGTTTCAACGGGTCAGGAATAAGAGAGAGGAGAGTAAAGCAGGGATGTGTTATTGAGTTGGCCACCGGAATAGGTTACTGATCTCACAGGATCTTCTGAGGTAACAGAGATCCAAGCACGTGGGAGAGAAAGGGAAAACATTTATACACTGGCTCCCATCCCACCGATCCAACGTTTTAGCCACAGCACATTCACTTCTCTCTACTTTTAGGTTACACATGCTGGGTTCTAGTCACATTCTTGTTGCTGTCAACTAGGAAGTTCCTTGGCCTGAGAGAAGAGTCATAAAGTAGTGATCTGAGAGAGGCTGTTGACACATGGAACCTACCTACATCTGGCTGGAGCCCAGGCAGGGCTGGCTGATGCAGCAGTAGGGCGATGAGCATCTGCAGTGGTGCAAAAGAGGTCTGGCATATTAAACTGACTCAGAAAAAAGCTGAGAATGAATAGATAAACTTTCAGTAAATTTGGGAAATTTTCTCTTAAAATCAATTAATTCCATTGATGTTCTTAATTCATTTATACTCAAAATCACAAATTTTGTTTTCAAAATGAAAATCTGTCATCTATCCTGACTTACTCTGCTTCATACTCAACTCTTACCTGGTCTACGTAATAGACAGGATTGTTGTTCATGATTTACATTGAAGAAAATCTGTTCAAATTTTAGCCTTTGTCTGCTAATATAGGCTGTATAAAGATACAGATTACATTCAAGGTTCAAGTGTATTTGAGTTAAGGCACTCAAAACTGTTAATCTGTTGGACTACTTATGATCTGTTGCTAAAAGAGAGAAGATCTTTTTCTTGTTTACATTTTATTAAAATGTTAGCCTTTCAAGGATCTGTGCCTGATGTAACCTCTCAATTTTAAATTTTTGACTTACATGTTTCAGGGTAAGGGCTTGTCTGTGGGTGTCCCATTAACCCAGCCAACTACTGTTGGCTGGGCGTGGTGGCTCAAGCCTGTAATCCCAAGACTTTGGGAGGCTGAGGTGGGCGGAATCATGAGGTCAAGAAATCGAGACCATTCTGGCCAACATTATACAAAAATTACAATATTATACCAAAAATGCAAAAATTAGCTAAGCAGGGTGGTGCACGCCTTTAGTCCCAGCTACTCAGGAGGCTGAGGCAGGAGAATCACTTGAATTCAGAAGATAGAGGTAGCAGTGAGCTGAGATCCTGACACTGCACTCCAGCCTGGCAACAGAGCGAGATTCCATCTCAAAAAAAGGAACTAGTGTTTGGGTTACTAACATTGTACTGTACAGCCAGGCACCCAGGTTTGCTGTACAGTACCTTCAGTTTATCACTTTGGTTTACTTCTTACTTTTTTATTGTTGGGGTGGAGGATGGGGGGCTACTGGGGATATGCTCAGTTTTTCTTGTGAGTTTGGCTATGCCTGTAAAAGTATTTTGTTTTATTTAATTTAGCAATTCTGAGTATTTTATGTTAGAGATAATATCAGAATATCTAATTGACCATATTATTTTTAATAAGCTACTCTCATCTTCTATATTATTAACAGCTTGGTGATCTGGAGTGATACGGATTGTGATAATACACAGTAAATTTCTCGTTAATTTCTTTTGCTTTCTTAATTGTTTATTTTCCTTAACAACTAGCTTCCTTTTCCCAGAAACAAAAGCTTGTTTTATATGCTGCACAGATACATGATGCACCTTTTAACAATGCTTTATTATTTGAGTAGAAGTCTAGAAAAGCAAGTTGAAACCTAGACTTTGGGTAAAAATAAAACATCTCTGTCTCCCTGAAGAAAAGGACAAGCAATGCATAAGCCATTTGCATCTTCACCTGGATACATACTGCTATATAAGAATGCTCAAGACTGGTCATTGCTATTAAAATTCGACAATTGACACTTTCCTCTGCAGTACCATTATAGTCATACATCTTATGATCCCCTTGACCCACTCCTTCAATGACTGGTGGAATCTGACTGACATGCACAAATAGATCATTTTCTTAATCTGATTATTAAATTTTCTTCCACAGTACCAGATTTTTGGTGAATATTTTACTGATAACTAAATGTCTCCTGATTCTGGCCATATTAAAGAGATTATCAACTCATAATTTTTGCAAAATATCTTGCTTGCTTATCTTTCAATATTGTTTCTTCTAAGTCTTGGATAGTGTGCCGAAACATAATTAGTGTAGACCCTTAATTCAGGCTTATCTGCCTTTAAAGACATTGGGAAAAAATAAGGTCTATTTCTTGAAGATCTGCCTATATGAAGTATTCTTTTCTCTCTTCTGTTTAAGTAGGATTTCTAAATACTATAGCAGATTTCTACATGGCCAATGAAAGATGATTCATTAAAAATTTAGCAAATATTGTCATTAGGAAAATACAGGTACCCTACTCATTCAACTTGTGTGTGTATTAAAAATTTATTTTGTCTGATCTGGTAGATATTAAGTCCAATTAAGTATTACACAAAAGACTGACTTTAAACCTAAATGATAAGGTAATTCCCAGAACACCATTGGTTTGATTATCATCTAGTGTCCTGTGCTTTTATTCTCTACTAAGACTGTATAGAAATCCAAAAGTTTTTTCTCATAAAGAAAATTGATATTTTCCAAAGAGGAAATGTCTTTGCTCTAAAACCCTAAGACTGTCAGTTTTCTATTAGAGTGTTTTATAATCTCCACTGCAACATCGCGGTTCCTCATGAATATTCAAATGCCATTGGCTCCAGAGAGTCAAAATGTCCAAGTGACAGAGCTGCTTTACTTCTAGATTAGAAAAGTGTATTTTTTTTTTTTATTTTCCCTTGAATCTGTTAAGCATCAGCAAATTTATATCACCCAGGGGATAAATCAGAGTAGTACAAACAACTATGAGAAAACTACTAAGGGCTGTGCCACCTTTTTAGTGGTAGAGGACATGTTTCTATTAACTTTCACTTTGAAGGGATATATTAACATTACCCAAACCACCAAAACACATAGACATTATTGAGATGACAGGACACTAAGTTTTCATGGAATTTATCTCACAAGTTCTGGCATGCGTGTAATTCATCAAGGTGTAGAGTTACCTAATATCACTTATTCCCCAGCCCAGTGAATATGATACCATTATTATAAAAAAATTAGTAGTTAGACCCTATAGATAGTGATAGTGAGATGTTCAATTTTTCTGATAGATTTAATTGTAGTACTGAGCTAGAAAACATAGATATCTCAAGAGTTAAGAGAGTCAGTTTTAAGCTAAAGCCCTGTCAGATAAAAGTCTTTATTGTGTTGGAAAATAAACTACATTACTCAGAAGAATATCTGCAGAGCAGATACTAAATATCCATTTTCTTTAGTAGAGAATGCACACCTAGAACAGGCTCTGAATATATGAGTATATATGGAATGTACTATATTCATTCATAATTTTTTAACCTTGTACGATATATTCCTTTTAAACATGTAAGGTATAATATATTCCCAAAGATTTTAGTTGTTATCATCAGGAGAAATACACAGCAAAAACTCTGAGAGAAACCTCATCTTTCTGGCCAATCTACCACTTTTGATTACTGTTCAGGAGTCTCAGGTAGTAGCAATTTAACGAAGACTTTGAGAAAACAACCACCATTCAAATTACCACCCAATCCTAGACTTAACCTCTGTGGCACGAGTATAGATAGACCCAAAGCAGCATGACAAGGCTTTCAAAATGGAATTGGCATTAGAACTAATACCTTTGAAAGCTGACACCACACTTGTAGTATGAACTAAACCATACTTATAGTATGAACTTTTATTTTCTGCTAAGAGAAACATAGCAACATTCTCCTGAGGACTTATATAGGACCCAGAATTTATGCAACATATTTTTTAAAGGTTTAGTATACAATTCAAAATTATTTGACATATAAAGAACCAGAAACATGTTACCAATTCTCAAAGGAAAAAGCTAATACATAGACACCAATTATGAGATAATTCGGATGCTGGGATTATCCAAGGCTTTAGAGCAGCTATTGAAGCAGGATATTTCCCTGACCGTTTCACAGGACTCAGGACAGGTGTGCCTTATTTACTCAGCCTGCTGTTCTCAGCTTCTCACAGGAGTGAGCATTTTAGGAAACTAGGCAGGAACTGAAGTGCAAGAGCACAAGAACAGGATGGCTGCTTTGGCACCAGGATAAGCAGACTCCATTCAGGCCCTGTTGCAGCATCTGTAAGGGGATGCCTGCAACCCCTAAAGCCCCAGAGGACATGCTACAGTGCTTTTTTAGCTGTGCCATCTGTAGACGGCTTAAATGTTAACTGCTCAGTGGGCTCTTTGCCTCATGGTGTGAGGCAGCTGCCCCCTGCTAGCAAGGGCAAAGGGCCAGTTTGACAGCCTTTTGTATTCGTGTTCATGGCTCCCAAGCTCTTGTCTGGCATCTATGGAAAATGAAGTTGCATAAATGAATTGAAGAATGGCAAACGTGAGGGATTTTATTGCTAAGGAAAGTGGCTGTCAGTGGGAAGGAGAACTGAAAATGGGATTGAGGAGGTTAGATAATCCTCCCCTGAAGTCCAGCTGTCTGTAGATGGCAGAGTCTTTCCTAAAGTTATGTCATCAATTGTCCCTCTAAAGTCAAACCTCTTCTCTTCAATGTCCAACTGTAGTTTCAATGTCCAGCTGCTGCTTCTCCCTGCGGCTGAGTCTGGAGTATTTATAGGGACAGGATGGGGCTAGGCAGAACCATGGGTGGTTTAGGAAAAAGCAACATTCAAAATGGAAAACAGGAACATGAGTTCTCACTTTGGCCTGTGGTTTCAGGCTTTTTGACTCCAGAGTAAGTTTTTTGCTGGAACCCAACCTTTTCTGCCTAGAATTTCTCTACCTCCTGTTCCCATCACTACTATAATGGTCTTCTATGAAGTAAAGTTTACCATGTTGAAATGAGTAGAAAGAGAGAAGTTCTTAGCAGACAAATAGAAACTATAAGAAAGAAACATGAATTTTAGAACTGAGAAATACAGTATTTGAAACTTTAAAGAGTCCAATGGATAAACTCAGCAGAATGGAAATGACAGAGGATCATTTAGTAAACTTTAAAATATGCCAATAACAATTATCTAACCTGAAGAACAAAGAGAAAATATTTAAGAAATAAACAAAGCCTCAGTTTCATGGATGCTTGTAAGAAGACTTGAGATTCTAAGGCCAGAGACTAAGGATCTCATATTCACAGCACAGGCAACAGCTGTGTATATTTGATTCACTTCTTTTTCAGGATATTTTATTAGCTTCTCCTTACCACCATACCTCACTGGAGTGATGCATATGGACCAGAGGAATGCCTGCATATACAGAAGATCACACTACAAGAAAGGAACTCTGAGTTTCAGAGACCCACATCTTTTTATAATGGGTGATAAGCATTTCTACTCTCTAATCTGGAGATTCATGATACCTTAATGAAAAGATTACCCGGAACAAAGACATTCAGTGCTTCTGGTCCCAACACACACACACACAAACAAGAAAGCTACCCATTTTAATTTTTCCTGGTATATATATTTATTGACTAAAAATCATGTTCTAAATAATTAAACTGTTTGTCAAGTTGTATAAACAAATCAAATAAAATTATATATTTTCAGTAATTTAACACCACTCTTTAGTCTTCAAAGCGTAAGTAGATAAGTTAAAAAAATCACAGATACTCAAACTTCTTTTTGTTTCAGAGGTGGGGGAGTAATAAGGGTAAAGAGTTAATGCCATATTCTTATCCAAGATTTGATGTTTCATAAATATGGATTACCCATATGAATTAAAAATTGTGTATTTGTAAATAAGTTGTGTCACAATGTATTTCTATTTTTCATTTTCATAAAATAAGCCTCATGCTGTGAATTAAATTCAAATATAAGTGGTATATAGGGCATATCAGCATAGTCACATTGCTAAGGACCAATTTCACAGTTGGAATTAAATGGATTTTTAATGGTAATGAACTATACACATGATGACTATTACTTTTGAAAGTAAAATATAGGTTTTCAGCAGGAAGACAAAAGCATACTATTCATAAAAAATTATAGTTCTTTTTTAAAAAATAAACATAACAATTTATTCAGTTTGAATTAAGTTCACTACCTTTTACTACACTAGTCCAATGTTGTTAATAGCCCATTCATTATTTAATATATTGAATCAGGTAGCTATATCCCAAAACATAGTTTCCTTTCATTCAGTTGATTATTCAGTTGATTTTTCCTTTTCACTCAATTATTGTTTCTGGAATAAAATATTTTCAGTAATAGTAATAGCTCATTTCAGTATTCTTATTTCTAAGAACTACCACACACATTAAAAACAAAACTTTTGAGATGTCCTTTAAGTTTTAAGTAATTATTGTATTTTCATGCAAAAGGCAGATAATAAAAGCTCATCTTTCTCTCTGGAGTTCAGAAACAAATAAGGGTCAAGATAACAGAGAGATGGAGATGAAATGTTACATTTAAGGATAAAGTTTATTAGACAATACACCTTTAAATGTATGAGAAATGGGACTTTTAATAGTAGAGAGGTGCTTTCCTAGCCACTAGAGCAATTGAATAACTGCAGGATATTTGAATAGGCAGAAAACCTTCCTTGTCACTCTTAACCTTATATGGAGAGTTACCAGAATGTCCACTCTGTGAGTCAGCGCATCTGAAAATAGGAAGTGCGCAGAAAGCTGAACCAAGCACCATCAGTTCCTTATTACAATTCCACCGTCTGGCAGGAATAAATGAGCAGTGAAAGACACCATTACATTGGCGTTCTCTCATGGAATGATGAGGTCAGAGGAAAGGTGTATCTAACAAGAAGATTGCTAGCAATTATGTTGAAATAACAGAAAACTAGGTAAGATGTCCAAAAAAACTTGTATTTACACATTAGTTTTGGAACTAATTGAATTTGTGGTTTTGCCAAGTTATAACTATTTATGGTAGCTGTTCATCTATAAAACAGATGTTACAATGTAGGCAGTACTACAACACATGTCATACTGGGTTATTAATAAAATAAAGTTATGTGTGCTCACAAGCAGTAATAATGCATTTGCTTCTTGCCTATCTTGTTTTTGTCAAGTGTCCCAGCTGCCAATATTTTATAAAAATTATCATACTAAAATTAAAAATAAACTAAGAAGCAAGACAGCTGAGTGAAACATTTGTGATTCAAAGCAATTACAGTTGATGCATTTGAAGGTAGTGTTGAGACTTCAGTATTGTATTTCACTGATTTCCTGATATTACTAGTAATGATTCTGACTGGTATATAATTTTTCCATAAGGAAATTAGGTTGACTACATCTCACAATAATCATTGAAAATATGAGATTCTACAGTTGAAATAGACATATTGGCTGACCTTATTTTAGGGAAAACCTCTTACTCATCCAACTCACGTTATGCAAATAAGGAATTTTCTCTCTCTTCTCTATCTGCTTAGGAAATATGGAAGGAAAAAGACTTCTCTCTCCATTTGTTATTTGTTCTTTTCTAAGGGAGAAGGGAAATGTTGCCAATCAAAAAAGCAACAGGCATTGAGCTGTCTTGGTTTCAAACCTATCCTCAAACTCTGGCAAAGATTTGATGGCAAGAAGTTTATATACAGGTGATCCTAGGACATACAAGTTAGATGAGTAAGAAAGGTAACACGGGGAGAGATAAAAGCTAATAAGGTTTATTTTAATGAGTTGGTTGCTGCTGTGGTGAACTGAGAATTCAACTTGCTGAAGAATCTTGAAGAATCTTGAAGAATGCACTTCAGAACTGTCCTAATAGAGGATAAAGAGGATGGCATTTATCATTTAGAAGATGTATTCTCACACTTCTAGGCTAAGCTTCATATATTGCTGGGACAGCAAAGCATAGCCCTCCAAAGCACCCTTTTGATATTAGATGCTGGTAATAAGTGTGGTTCTGTCCACCACATCTGCGCTGAAATTAGGCCAGAGGAACATGCTCCAGTGAGCTGCAATTTTTTTCTATTTGGCATCATTACTATAAGAAACCTAAGTAACCATTTTATTAAATGTCAGGACTGATTATCTTTGCTTTCTCTCTATTATGTTTTCTTCCTGTGTTCCAATCCTAACTTTAATTCAGGGTGGTTATTGGAGAATCGAAGATTAGGGGGAGGTCCATGTCTAAGCCATGCTCTCCAATACAATTTCATTAAAAGTCGGAGTTTGGGAAATTGTCAGTAAATTGACTAGTCGTTAATGAAGATGGCACTTTGTATCCCATTTGCTTACTCATCTGTGCGTTTTCTGTCTACGTTAGTGATACAGACATGAGAAAGAGTGAAACTTATGCTCTTAAGAACTCCAAAATGATTATGCTTTGTCTGCAAAGCATTAACTTTCAAGCTTTTCATTTTCTACATTTACTAAACTCTAACATTTAGTAAATATGTTATGTTGGAGAATTGCCTGATTCGAACTTTAGTTTCAATTAATTTATATGCTTATATATTCTGTTCTTTATTTATTCTAAAACATAATACTAATATGAGATACACAATAACTTACACATGAACTAGGTTTATGATGAGCTAAATTTGTGATGAAATTGCACAAAATTGTGGCTTGGAAGCAATATAATGCTGTCTCTCCCATATAAATGTCAGCACATCAGTAGTCCAAAGCTTGTACCAGCAACTGTGATCCATAAAGAACTCTCAAGTTGGCTTCTCTCACTTCCTGCATTATACTGGACTTTCATTTCTAAGATCACTTTATGGGCTAAGACACATTCTCCAAATTGAGTCTTCATAAACAGACTCTATGCAACAAAGAGGAGAAGAGACAAGGAAGTAGGGTCAAGGGCTTTTGCTAGCTGTTGTATGAGAAAGATTCACACAATAATCATGTTGGTATCCCAATGTTTGATGGTTTGTCACTGGGTCATATCTTAGCTGTCAAAGAGGCTGGGAAATGTAGATTTTAATTTGGGGAGCAATGCTCCCCCTGAGCATTTCAGAGTACTGTTAATATGGAAGAAAAAAAGAAAGTTGTTGGGGTACCATTATGAACCTAATAGTATTGGTGTGAGGAATTAATGAAAAAAAGCTTATTACTTTGCATGGGACCTGTGGCAACAGCAACAATTCAGTATAGTATGTTTTAAGTCATTATCTCTATCATAATAATCTGTAGCAGCATAACTATTTGTTCATCAATTATTAAAAGGTTTTATTTGGCCGGGCGCGGTGTCTCACGCCTGTAATCCCAGCACTTTGGGAGGCCGAGGCGGGTGGATCATGAGGTCAAGAGACCAAGATCATGCTGGCCAACATAGTGAAACCCTGTCTCTACTAAAATATAAAAATTAGCTGTGTGTGGTGGCACGCGTCTGTAGTCCCAGCTACTTGGGACGCTGAGGCAGGAGAATTGCTTGAACCTGGGAGGTGGAGGTTGCAGTGAGCTGAGATCATGCCACGGCACTCCAGCCTGGTAACTGGCAACAGAGCGAGACTCTTGTCTCAAAAAAAAAAAAAAAAAAAAAAAGAAACAAACAAAAAAAAGAAAAACAAGGTTTTATTCATATAATTCTGCCTAAATGAGCTAGCGTATTTATCAATGTGTGTATTTTCTTCTCTTCTGTCCCTCCATCAAGATTCTTTCAAATGTATCTATCATTATGGAAAACATAATTTTACTGATTTTTACATTACCATTGCAGATAATGGACTGAATTATACTGGAATGGGAAAACCACATTAGTTTAGAGTCTTGTTACCTATGACACGTTGTTATTTTAAAAAATCACACACAAAAAATTTTTTATTAAGTAGTTCATGCATTCAATTCCACTTTATTTTCTTTGATTACTTACAGATATGTGAGTATATATACATATAAATCATGTATTATTTAATTCCTAAAGACTAGCTAAGATGTTAAATATTCTGTCAGCTTTCCCTTCTACATATGAAATTCTCATTAAACTTGTTAAACTAATCTATATTTTAGAAACATGAATATTAATATTCTGACCAGATTCATTACTATATAGATTAAAATATCAATCCATAATTTTTCATGAGATTAACTACATCATCATAACTTTTTGTTTGAACGTTTAAAATATTTTCTGTCTTGCTTCAAAAGTAAGTTCCTTGTTCTCCAAACTTAATGTGTAATTTAATTCATTATGATGGTAATTACCCATATATCTGAAGTTTCAAGTATAGATAACCAGCATTAACAGTCTGGACCCTCCTAAGCTCTAAAATTTTTAAAAATAAATATATAAATATATCTCAAACAAATGAGATTGCCATTAAAATAACCTGATGTGATAAAAAATACTTTGAAGAAGATCTTTGAGTTCTATTATTTTGGGGCTTTGAACTTCATCTTTTTTATTCTCTTTACCTTTCCACACTTTGTAAAATAGCTAAAGGCTTTGCAAAAACCTTGAATTGTTTTTTTTCAATACAGAGCAATCCTCTTATTAGACTAATACATTTGGAATCATAATCATAAGTAGGCTGTGATTAATAATTGAAACTGAAAACTGGTCATTTTAGTCTGAACTTGAAAAATTCAAGGAGCCAATGTGTTTGGGAAAAGGAGAGGGTTCTGTTGGGAGTTTCTATAAACAAAAATTTGTAAACCAAAAGAAAACAAACAAGCAAAAATTCAAATACAAAACTAAACGCCATCGAAACATTTATTTTGTGTACTGTTAATTCATGACCTTTCATCCTTTCACATTGCCATCAAAGAGATGTTTATAGATTGTTATATGCATGCATAAAAAATACTTGTGCCACCAATCCCATTTTCTTTTTAATAGGTTTTATTAATGTAAATATTAAGCTAAATTTACCTTCATAATATCTGTGGAATGTGAAATATGTTAGCCACAACTTCTCTGTGATTCTGGGTGTTGCAGATTCTGCAAAGCCTAGGGGCAGCTTGGTTTCTGACATCTGGATGGATCTCAAGAAAAATGTCAAACCCTTCCCCTACTCACAAGGTTAAAACATACAATGTTGTAGTTATTGATTTCCTTCTATGCATCAGACATGTTGCCAAGGGTTGTACAGCATGGTTCTCAATTTGGTGTGTGTGACTTAATCTTTCTTCCCTTTTTCAGCCAATTGCCAAAAGGAGTTACCTTCACTTGGAAGCCTTTCATATCTGCCCAATCATATCTAACTCATTGCAATCTAGTTGTCAACTAAAGCACAAAATGATTTTTTGTTAAAGTTGCAATAAAATCTTAATTGCCAAATTAAATGGGGGAAATGTTGGTCTTTTATTGGATTTCTCTGATGCATATGACACTACTAATCACTTACACATATTTAAATTATATATGCTCTTGGTTTTTCTAAATCCTCTTGGATATCTTTGCAATTTTGATGCATATTTTGCCTATTAGATTTCTAAACCACTTTTAAATAAAATTATCCAGAAATTTTTATTCTACATGCATGGCTTGAATTACTTCACCTAAACTTATAATTTTAATTATTTTTCATATAATTATTATTTCTAAATTATTATCTTAAGTCAAAAATTTTTTGAGTTTTAGAATTGTGTATCTAACTCTCTCCTATTTATCAAAGGCATCTACTTCAACACTGAATATATTGGCTAAAAATAAAAACACCACTAGTACCAAACATTGGTGGATGAGGAGAAGCTGTGACTCTCATATTCTGCTGGTGGTCATGTAAAAAGCTACAACCATTTTGGAAAATATTTGTCAGTTGATCAAAATTTTAACATACATGAGAAAAAAGACCTGGAAATTGCTGTCCTAAATATTTACCCAAGACTTTGTGTCCACTGATTATTTTTACATGGATATGCAGAGCAGCTTTACCTATAATAACCAAAACCTGGAAACAATTCAATTACCCATCAATAGGTATATTGATAAACAATTTGTGGTTCCACTTTATACAATGGAATACTATTCAGAAATGGAGAAGGAACACACAATTGATGCCTTGAAAAATATGACTGAATATTAACATTATGCTAAAGATAAAAAAAATGTAGGGCACAAGCCCTACATCAGCCGTGGGTACCCCGAGTTCAGTAAGACAAAGGAATGAGAAAAAGAATAAGAGAGAAGGTGGGACCAGCGGGGCATCACTTTATCACTTTGCAGACAGTGAAGGCCCAGAGCTCTGATCATCCACACTATTTATTGGTTACAATCACTTTGATCTATAGGGTAAGGGTGGAGTGATGGTGGGGAGAGGGTGACTTGATGGTGGAGTGAATTAGTGAGCCAGAACTGAATCAGTGAACTGGAAATGATGTGTAATCCTAAGGATTGATAACATTTGTGGTTTTAGGAGTTTCACAAAACAAGAACATGTGGTTATCTTGAGCCTGCTATCTATGTGCAGCTGGTGGAACTCGGGCCTTACAAGGAGCCTACAAGTCTGGCTACATCATAGTGCTATGAAGGGGTTTTATGTCTTTGAGCACAATGTTTATGATAACAGAGCCTAAGTCACCCTGCACCAGAACATGAGGCATGGAGAGACCTTCCTCCTCAGAGGCCTCCTGTGGCTTTCCACAGTTTGTTGTTCCTTGTTTATATGTTACTCATAACCAGTTTATGTAGGCACTCTGTAAGTCCTTTCTCCTTTGCTGCTTTTCCCTACAAAAAAGGTATACATGAATAATAAATACAGTATGATTCTATTTTTTAAATATTTAGAAAACATATTTCTAATTTATACTGGCAAAATGTAAATCAGTAATTACAGGAGCCTGGAGGTCTGAAAAAATTGACTGCAAACAGGCATGAAGGAATATATGGGGTCACAGAAATCTTCTGTATCTTGATTGTGTTGTTGGTTAGATGGATCCAAATGGGTGTTGAAACACATTGAACTCTGTATTTAAAATTGTTAAATTGTATTAGATGTTTTTAATTTTCAATTAAGATGGTTTAAAAATTGCATTCTTTGGTGTTGCATCTCCTCCTGTTCCATCTCTGCTCCCCTCCCACCAAAATATTCTTATTTTCCTATATCAACTTGGTGATGAGCCCACAATATACTCAATCATCCAAGATAAAAGTTCATAATTCATTCTTCCCTGTCTTAGTCAGTAGGGGCTGCTGTAACAAATATACCAAAATACTGGGTGGCTTAATTACAAACATTTATTTCCCATAGCTCTGTAAACTGAGAAGCCCAACATCCAGGTGCTGGCAGATTCAGTGTCTGATTGGGGGGCCGCTTCCTTGTTTGCAGATGGCTGTCTTCTTGCTGTATCCTCACATGGTGGAGGAAACACACGTCTCTTCTTATAAGAGTAATTCAGTTTGTGACAGATCCAACCTCATGACCTAATTACCTCTCAATGGCCCACCTCCCACTACTATCACATTTTTTCAATATATGAATTTTTGGGTGGACACAAACACTGAGTCTATAACAATCTCTAACTTCATCCTTTCCTTCACTCCATGCCAGATTGCCAAACTTTTCTGTCTATATGATCTGTTGCTCAGATGTGCCACACCCTATGTCTTCCCTCCCTTTCTTCTTATAATAGTTCCCCTTTGTGGTTCACACAGCTGGTTTACATGAACCTGACCCTCACCAACTACCAATCAGATTTAGTTAGAACCTCTCATCATGCTTTATCAAATTGGCCAGATAATTTGGTTTTAGGTAGGGAAATTTAAATATATCTACTACTTCTTCCCAGATTTTAGTGCAACTATTCAAAAGAAGCATTACCTTCCCACTAGTGCACTCATCAATATGATTGTGTAACTCTAGAACTTATGAGAAATATTAAGGGTCAATAAATAAAATATAATTCCTTCCCTCCATAACTAAATGAGAAACAAGACATTTTGAAGTAGAGATCTATATTTCAAATTTATTACTGATATGCCTATTTGGAGAATGTCACTTGGACATTGCAGCCAAAAAGGCTTGCTAGGGCTGTGCCACAACCAGACTGATTTAACTGTTTAGGCATTGGCATCCGTGTACAACTAAACTGCAGGCCTCCTGTAGAAGAGCAGAGACTGGTTCTGTGACAAAATGGCCAAACAAGAAAGAAAACTAGAAGGAACCTTTTTTGTGACAGGCATATATGAAAGAGAGAGGTTACTGAGTTAGGCATGTGTAATTTTTTCTTCCTGTGGGATTTATCAGGTAGGTCCCTCTTCCTCTGGGGAAAAGGTTAATATGGCATGGAAATAATCAGAAAGTATTCCTCCCCTACAACACTATGCTGGAGATTAGAGGAGACATTTCCTCTGCTATATGGAAATCTAAAGTGTGAGGGTTAAGTACTATACCCTAAAAGAGTTGTCTCTGACCTTTCCTCTAGCATACGTGACAGAGGAAGAATCCACATGGGAATGAAACCAACACACATTATCGGAAAATTGAGGAAAAAAACAAATTTCCAATGACATTATTTGAACATCTGAATTCAGACTGGGGAGTCCTTTACATCACTGCTCCCTGGCTCCGTCACGAGGACGATGACCTCTATTACTGTAAACAGAGAAGAACATATGGCTGAAGATCTTATGCAGAAGGGTTTGGCTGATTTTCTTCCAATACACAACCTCGATTATTGGTCCAAATGCTGTGCAGTCTTCTGGATACAGGAGGCTTTATGTCCATTGACAAGTGCCGACTTGAAGTACTGCATGTTCACCAATTTAATGTGTTATTCATGGCATCATAGAATTAAGAGCTAAACTATCCGTGAACTGTTGAGGGTCTTGTGATGATGTGCAAAGAACTCACCTGTGGGGTGACAGCAGGGAAATTTTATAAATTGGATAACCAACTGATGGTTGATAGTCTTCACTAAAGACAAAATATATTAGTTTCCTGTTGTTACTAATTATGAGAAGTTTCTTATTCTAAATTTAAATAAGTTGATAGACAATTATTAGGTGCATGTTAGCACTGAAAAAAAGCAGCAAAAGAAAAAAATCACATATGTCACAGAAGTTTGAGGAACACCGTCACTGTGTAGCTAAGTAAAATATCATCAGGTATATTTTCTTCTGAAACTTCTCCCTTTTCTACGTAAGACATTAACATTACTGCCAATAAGATAATTTTGGCTTTACTGCTTAAATTCTAGGAAATGGTATTGAAATACTTTTTAAAGCATAAAACCAGTTTAATACTTAGCATTTTACATTGACTTGAAACTAAATAATACAAAGCCTAAGATATTATTGACATATCCATGGGGTGATTATGAATAAAATAGGACAACACACAGTTCACCAGAGTAAATATATGAATCCAGTATTCAACGTTATTTTATTATATAAATATTTGTACAGTAATATTATCTCATGAAGTCTTGTGAATATTAAATGGTCAATGAGCTAACATGGATATACTTAATAGTAGTGTCAAAGAGATGACAATCACCACAACATATTTTGTTAAAAAAATTAAGATGCTGAAAATTTTCCCTCTCTCAAACACATGCACAAACCTCAGCTTAGTATTAGTAAAGAAAAAGTTGATTAGCATCTCGACATTCAAAAATCTGTGCTCTTACCAGTATAATAAAGATCAAATATCTAACTGCAAGGCTGTATGCAAGGAGTCTTATAAAAATGTTTCTCCAAATCTATAGTATACATGAAAGAAACCCTCTAATCAACCCAAAAGAGTTTCCTATTTGTTCTGCACAAAATATTTGCCAAACTTCTTTTCTCTCTACTTTTTTATTTGCTAGTTTCTTTTTGTGAGACACTCTCTAGTATCTTCTGCTTATAGAAATCCTACTCTTAATGCAAGACTTTAATTCTAACATTCTTCATGAGTAAAATTTTGATTGACTCAAACTTGGGCGGTCACACAATACTTTTGATTATGTATATATATGTATGCCTTTTCTCTCTAAGCAGTGAATCACACTTTTTACAAGATTGGGGTATATTCTTAACATTATGTTGTATATTCAAGATTGAATTCATGCCCCATGTTGCACAATTTACAAAGGATTGTTGATGGCCATGTAACTACAGATACTCAACATTGTACATCTTCAGGATCTTCATGGCCACAGTGTACATAATTCTGTTCAGGTGAAAAAAAAGTTTTTCTGCAAATATTGGATTTGGTATGAGATTTATCAAGTATGACTAAAATAGACATTAACAGGATTTAAAGTACAAAATTTAAAGACAAATAGAATAAGTAAAGTAATGTAACAATGCTTCTAAATCTTCATCTTGTACAGAGAAGAAACATATCAAATAAAGATTTATAGACATACATAAAATAATATTCCCAATATTGAGAGAATACATGTTATTTCAAATAAAAATGGAGTAGTACTAACTACTTACCACATACTGTGTTAGGTCACTAAGCACATTTCAATGCAAGCAAAAAATTATTACTATGTAATCACATAATCTGGTCAGTCAGAAATAAATCTGATCGGAAGGCTATGCCTCTCTTTTGTGTAAACACTGAGTATAGTAACGACAGGGATAGCATTGAAAATCAATGGATAAAGAGTTGACACTTTACTAAATGGTATTGGAAAAAGTAGACACCATAAGGAAATAAATATATTCCCCATCTCATTCTAAAACTAGGGTCCATATAAATTAAAGCTGAAAATATGAAAACAAAACTTTCACAACTCATGAGAATATAGTGGACAATAAATTTCTGACCCTTAGTAATGAAGGATTTCTTAACCAAGGACTAAATTTGTATAAATAAGAAAAAAAATGATGTATTTCAAAATATTAAAATTAAAATCTTGTAATGAACTAAAGAGAATGTTAATTCAATGGATTCTTACATTAAATTTATTTAAATTAATTTATTGAAAATTACACAAACAAGCTCCACAAATCAATGAGTAGAGACAAAGAACTAAAGGGAACATGAATGAAAAATACACGAGTAAATCATCGTAGCAGAAACTGTAACAGCCTATATATATGTACATATATAGCCATGTGTCACTTGTCACTTAACGACAGGGACATGTTCTGAGGAAATTGGTCCCTAGGTAATTTTGTTGTAGTATAAGCATCATAAAGTGTACTTACACAAACCTAGATAGTATAGCCTACTACCCGCCTAGGCTGTATGGTGTAGCCTATTGCTTCTAGGCTACAAACCTGAACAGCATTTTTTTGTACTGAATATTGTAAGGCAGTGTAACACAATGGTACGTTTTTGTGTATCTAAATCTATCTAAACACAGAAAAGGCACAATAAAAATATGTTGTAGTGAATAAAAAATGGTACACCTACATACCATTTATGATACACATGAATCATAAATGAATCTTGCACGACTGGAAATTACTCTGGGTGAGTCCGTGAGTGAGTGGTGAGTGAATGTTGAGGCCCAGGACATTACTGTACACTACTGTAGACTTTATAAACTATACACTGATGCCACACTAAATTTATAAAAATATTTTTCTTTTTTAATAGTAAATTAACCTTAGTCTACTGTAATTTTACTCCATAAACTTAATTTTTTAACTTTTTGACTCTTTTATAATAACACAGTTTAAAACATACATTGTATAGCTGTACAGAAATGTTTTCTTAATTTATAACTTTATTCTATAAGCATTTTTCTATTTTAAAAAATTTAAACTAGTTTTTACTATTTAAAATGATTTGTTAACAACTAAAATGCAAAGTCACACATTAGCCTAGGCCTACACAGGGTCAGGATTATGAATATTTATATGTTTTATTTCCACATCTTGTCTCACTAAAAAGTCTTCAAGGGCAATAACACGCATGGAGTTGTCATCTCCTACGATAACAAAGCCTTCTGAAATATTTCATGAAAGACCTGCCTGAGGCTGTTTTACAGTTAACTTTAAAAAATATGTAAGTATGAGGGCCTTAAAATAATAATAAAAATTACAGTAAATACATAAACAGTAACATAGTCTTTTATTAGGAAGTATTAAGTACTATATATAACTGATTATGCTATACTTTTCTTTTGACTGGCAACACAGTCTTGTTTATGTCAGTATCAACACAAACACATGAGTAATGTATTGTGCTATGCTGTAACAATGGCTATGAAATCACTGAGGCAATAGGAATTTTTCAGCTGCATTATAATTTTATGGGACCATCATCATATATGTGGTTCACTGTTGACAAAACCATTGTTATGTGGTGCATGACTGTATATATATTTTTATATCAATATATATTATATATAAACATGTAAAATATGTTCAAACTGAATATCAATAAGTATAAGAAACACCTAACTAAGTTAACTAAGTTTCCATTTTACACCGATCAGAATAACAAAGTGTAAAGTTCATAATATTAGCTATTAATGAGAATAAGGAAATTAAATTCCTTATGCAATATACATGGATGTGGAAATTGGAATGTTTATTTGGAAAGGCAATATTTAGAGGAGTTCACTATTTTGTTTATCCCTGAAATTTAATGATGCAAATATTCATACATGTATACATGACACAGATGCAGCTCTTTTATTGAAGTATTGTGTGGAATGGTAACAATTTGGAAAAAAATAAATATTTTTCAATAAAGTAATTTAAAAACTCTGGTATATTCATATAGTAGTACCCTAAAAACAGTTAGCAAGAATGAGCTACATCCTTTAGTTTCGAGGTGGCCAATCTCAAAAGCATAATGCTAAGTGAAAATAGAACATTGCAAAAGAATATTTACAGCATGATATCAATGATGCAAATTTTGTTTGATTTGATTTGATTTGATTTTTTGAGACAGGATGTTGCTCTTTTACTCAGGCTGGAATACAGTTGCATGGCAATCATGGCTCTCTGCAGCCTAATCCTCCTGGGCTCTAACAATCCTCTTGGCTTAGCCTTGAGAGTATCTGGGACTACAGGTGTGTGCACACCATGTGTGTGTACACATGGCTAATTTTTGTATTTTTATGGAGATGGGGTCTCACCATGTTGCCCAGATTGAGAACAGTATAAATTTTATAAATACACAGCATAGCACTATGTATTTTACAGGATATAAATAGGGAAATAAACACATAATCATATGTAGAGAGAATAAACAACTTCAAGTTTAAGCAAAGAAGAAAAGAGTGGGATAAGAAAGATGCTTTAGCTAGTTTTGTAATCCCAGCACTTTGGGAGGCCAATATGGACAGATCACCTGAGGTCAGAAGTTTGAGACCAGCCTGGAAAACATGGCAAAAACCTATCTCTACTAAAAATACAAAAATTAGCAGAGTGTGGTAGCACACACCTGTAATCCCAGCTACTCGGGAGGCTGAGGCAGGAGAATCACTTGAACCAGGGAGGCGGAGGTGGCAGTGAGCCAAAATTGCATCACTGCACTCCAGCCTCGGTGAAAGAGCAAGACTCCACCTCAAAAAAATAAAAATAAAAATATTATGAGGCAAATATGACATAACAACATTTTACATCTGAGTATGGTATACATGAGGTTTATTACATATTTAAAATTAATAAATTTTAAAATAAGAATACTTTTATAATTTGTTAATTTAGAAACATTAAGTTCAAAGACATCAATTTAGAATATTTCTTGTTTGTCTATTTATAGTAATTCATACAGATGCTACCACTGACACATTTTGTAAATAAATTCATGTTTCCTCTGATACTAAATCTTTTAAACTCTATAGAGGAGAAAACATAAATAATGCTTGTTATCTTATGCATAATAACATTATAGTAGATTTCTACATTAGATATACCTCTTAGAAATCTCAAATGACCAGAAACATTTGATTAGTAGAATTGTTAGTTTCATTAAAGTAGTGGTCTACATTATACATTATCTTAGATTTATTTTTACTTTTCTAGGAAAATGTCTATAAATCTAACATTATTTTATTCAATAATATATACCAATTATTATTTTGCATTTATCTGAAAAGATGAGGCACACATCGTCTTTCTTCGAAAGCAGAGAAGGGCTATGTGTTTATAGAATGACATTCACAAATCATAATTTTATAAAATGTAAGTGAAGTTAAAATTGGCCAAATACAGCAATGGTTTGGCTACATTCCCACCCAAATCTCATTTTGAATTGTAACTCCCACAATTCACACATGTCATGAAAGGAACCCAGTGTGAGGTGATTGAATTATAGAGACAGGTCTTTCCCGCACTCTTCTTGTGATAGTGAATGAGTCTCAGGAGATCTGATGGTTGTAAAGATGGGAGTTTCTCTGCACAAGCTTTATTCTCTTGTCTGCCACCATGTGAGATGTACCTTTCACCTTCCGCCATGATTGTGAGGCAGAATCCCCAGCTACATGGAACTGTAACTGCATTAAACCTCTTTTTCTTCCCAGTCTCGGATGTGTCTTTATTAACAGTGTGAAAATGGACTTATAAATATAGTTCATTTTGTTGAGACCAAGCACACAGAATTTATCTAACAAATATTTCAAAACTGCTTCTTATTCTTCAGAATCAGTTCTCTCATATAGCCTTATGCCAATCCTGTGAGCTAGACACTAAAATTACCCTCATTTTACATGTGTGAAATCTAAGGCCCTATAAATTTGCTTAATATCACATAGCTTGTTGATGATACATTCAGCCGGTGAACCTGGCTCTAAACATGCTGTTTCTAACTACTCTGTTATGTTCTAATTACTGGGGCACTGCTATTTTTGACATCTGTATGCACTAGTGTCAATCTGAAATTTAATTGAATATACGATTTGTGATAACCTGATTGGTCTTCTTGTAGATACACTTGGGCTTGTTGAAATACACATGGTCCAATCTAGGCATTGTCATAATCGTGCTAACATGTCAAAACAAGAAATTCAGTGACTCACTGCAAAGGTTCCCACTGACAGGATGATTTTCCTTTCTGCTAAAGGAAGATGCAGCCCCAGTACAAGAAACTTCTGAATATAGCAGCACAAGATCTACACTAAGCCAACTTTTTCTACAACTGAAGTAGCCCACACTCCTTAATTAAAGCAAAAATTAATTTTTTTTTTTTTTTTTGGTTCAACAGTGAAGACAGATCGTCTTTTGTTAGGTCTTTGAAAAGATGCAACACTGCCTTTTCATCTCAAGCTCCAGTCATGATGTGTTTTTCTTCTTTAGCAGGACTGACTCAATGTGGAAGACCTAAGTAGCAGGTTCTTCAAGTTGTCACTGCAGCAGAAATTTCACTGGGAGTCCTGTTTTCTGTTACAAACCTGATTTGGCATATTGATTAATTTAATTAAGTAAGAATAAAATCGGCCACCTACACTACATGAGGTGCTGAGGTAGATACTTTGGGAAATACAAGATTTATATTGCTCTCAAGATCCCACACTCTAAGGCACATCTTATTTGACCACATTTCCTGCCTCAGATTGTGATACGTCTTTTCTCCAAGTTGCCCAGTCAGGTTTCTCTACGTACACCCTTGGAGCTCAATAGTTCTGTGGGTACCAATCCATTTTTTGTTTTTGTCAGTAGTAGACCTAGATAAAAATTATCTGAATTCTAAAAGAAAAAAATTGTTTTTGTTAAATTCTTTACACTGTTCATATTCTTTTTTTATTTTTATTTTTATTTTTATTTATTTATTTATTTTTTTATTATTGCATTTTAGGTTTTGGGGTACATGTGAAAAACATGAAAGGTTGTTGCATAGGTGCACATGTGGCAGTGTGGTTTGCTGCCTTCCTCCCCTACACCTATATCTGGCATTTCTCCCCATGCTATCCCTCCCCAACTCCCCACCCCCCCACTGTCCCCCCTACTCCCCCCCAACAGACCCCAGTGTATAGTGCTCCTCTCCCTGTGTCCATGTGTTCTCATTGTTCAACACCCGCCTATGAGTGAGAACATGTGATGTTTGATTTTGTGTTCTTGTGTCAGTTTGCTGAGAATGATGGTTTCTAGGTTCATCCATGTTCCTACAAAGGACGCGAACTCATCGTTTTTGATGGCTACATAATATTCCATGGTGTATATATGCCACATTTTTCCTGTCCAGTCTATCATTGATGGGCATTTGGGCTGGTTCCAGGTCTTTGCTATTGTAAACTGTGCTTCAATGAACATTCGTGTGCATGTGTCCTTATAGTAGAACGATTTATAATCCTTTGGATATATGCCCAGTAATGGGATTGCTGGGTCAAACGGAATTTCTATTTCTAGGTCCTTAAGGAATCGCCACACTGTCTTCCACAATGGTTGAACTAATTTACACTCCCACCAACAGTGTAAAAGTGTTCCTGTTTCTCCACATCCTCTCCAGCATCTGTTGTCTCCAGATTTTTTAATGATCGCCATTCTAACTGGCGTGAGATGGTATCTCAATGTAGTTTTGATTTGCATTTCTCTAATGACCAGTGATGATGAACACTTTTTCATATGTTTGTTGGCCTCCTGTATGTCTTCTTTTGTAAAGTATCTGTTCATATCCTTCACCCATTTTTGAATGGGCTTGTTTGTTTTTTTCTTGTAAATCTGTTTTAGCTCGTTGTAAATTCTGGATATCAACCCTTTGTCAGACGGGTAGGCTGCAAAAATTTTTTCCCATTCTGTTGGTTGCTGATTCACTCTATTGACTGTTTCTTTTGCCGTGCAGAAGCTGTGGAGTTTTATTAGGTCCCATTTGTCTATTTTGGCTTTTGTTGCCAATGCTTTTGGTGTTTTGGTCATAAAGTCCTTGCCTACGCCTATGTCCTGAATGGTTTTCCCTAGGTTTCCTTCTAGTGTTTTTATGGTGTTAGGTCTTATGTTTAAGTCTTTAATCCATCTGGAGTCAATTTTAGTGTAAGGTGTCAGGAAGGGGTCGAGTTTCTGCTTTCTGCATATGGCTAGCCAGTTTTCCCAACACCACTTATTGAACAGGGAATTCTTTCCCCATTGCTTGTTTTTTTCAGGTTTGTCAAAGATTGGGTGGTTGTAGATATGTTGTGTCGCCTCTGACGCCTCTGCTCTACACTGTTCATATTCTAAATGGCATGTGAATGTAGCGAAGCCAGTAATTCTGTGGTTTTGGGGATAGGGTGTTTAATTGTTCAAGGAATTATCCTTTATTTACATTTCAAATATATGCTCAATAAGTGTACATGTAGAGGAAGGAATAGGAAGAGTAAGAGGGTTGGAAGATGATGACGAAGCTGTCTGCAATGTACCAGGAAGGATAGTCTGTACATTTACAGTGTATTATGGAATAGCAATCCATAGAATATTATAAAAATCTCTAGGGAAATATTTCTCAAAATACCTATTGAAAATAAAGTCATAATTAATGTCTAGCTTAGGCTGCCATAACGAAATACTATAGACTGAGTAGCTTAAACAGTAGAAATTTACTTCTCACAGTTCCAGAGGCTGAAAAGTCCAAAATCAAAGTCTCAGCACGGTCAGTTTCTGGTGAGGACCGTCTTCCTGGCTGGCAGATGGCCACCTTTCCACTGTGTCTCCACATGGTGGAGAGAGCAAGCTCTGGTGTCTCTTCCTCTTCTTATAAATCACCACATCTACTGTATTAAGTCCCTGCCCTTATGACCTCATTTAATTTTTAACACCTCTTCACAGGTCTTGTCTCCAAATACATTAGGGGTCAGGACTTTAACATATGAATTTTAGGGAAACACAAATATTTCTACTCTGTAACAATATATAAAAGGCTGTTAACTGCAATAAAGATTCCTCGATCCCAAGAACTAAACAATAACAGGACACTGGAGAAATCAATTGAAAAAGTGCCAATTGATTATATATTGCATGTGACTTTCATTTTAGTGGCTATCTATATTAAAAGAAAGATCAGAAACAGAAATTCCAAGGGCTGAGGGTCCTTTGAGATAACTTACACAGATAATAAAACTCTGTGAGGATGGTATAAAATCTGAAGTTTGAGCAGTCACTATGCTTTAGATGAAATAATAAGATGAACAAGAATACATTCCAAACCATCAATATCTTGAAATTTAGAATCGCTTTAAGACAATCCTATTGCCAAGGAATGTAATTGAAAACAGTGAGCCATGGATTGTTGAGGGGAATTACCAGATTTATCAGGATGGCAGATAAATGTCTAGGGAAATAGTGCTCAATGCAGCCTTATAAAGATAGTGATAAAACATTAGTAGTAATTGGAATACATAAACTTCAGTCATCAAAAAAAAAAAAAGTAACAGAAAATAAGGCTAGGGGATTATTCTTTCACTCATCCCCACTCTGTTATCTTTTTTCCCCATCACAGATTCATTTTGTTCTCTACAAAGTCTTACTTTTAGCTTGCTGCATTTAAGCTATATTGCAATTTGGTTCAACTAAGAATATATGTGTATGATATACTATTTGAGAAGGAGACAGAAAATTAGCAGAAAAATACTTTGTTGCTTGTGTTATACTTAATATGGCCTCAAGTCGATATTTAATTTGAAAAATTTTAAATCACCTATGTCCAAAGAAATTATAAATCTCTAGCTTTCAGGTATACCTGTTTTGTTTTTAATTCATAAAAATAATTATTAATGCTAGTTCTTGTGGGTGCAAATTACGATTTTTATTCTGCTAGCTTAAAAGTCTTTTGATTGCTTTAATTCTTTCCTTCATGCACAGGCAAATGCCATTCATGTTTCTTTTCCATATAGTAGCCTAGCAACTGCAAATTTCAAGAAGTTTTTATAATAACATCCTCTGAATAATTTTAAAATGATGTCACCCTCTCAAATCCAAGAGAATACTGCTAGTTGGCCTTGCAAATGTCCAAGGCAATCATTTCTACTTGTTAGAAATTTACCTTGGTAATCTTTCTATGTTGTCAAGAAGTTCAGTTTGATGTCCCAGAATGCCAAACCTCGACTTATAAAAATACTCAAAATGACAACAACAAAAATCAAAGAATAACACAATTTGTAATCTAGAAGACAGTAATACTGCTCCCTGATTTCTGGATTTTTGAAAGATGAATAATGCAATCAATGTATTCAGACAACAAAATTAAATCAAGCTCTGATAAATATACACAAAAATACATGAGCAAGAGTTGAGTAAGATTGATTTCCAAAAGCCACAGAAGAAAATATATTTTGAATTTAAGTTAATTCAGGCTTAAGAATTAATTTAGAAAGGTAATTTCATAGATGATGATGAGAGTAGAATGTTGTTACCTCACATAGGGAATATTTTAAATTACTATTTTCCTAGAAAGTCGGGTTGCTAGAAATAAAACACAGGACTGTCAGTTAAAGTTGAATTTTAAATAAACAGCAAATAGTTTTTTAGGATAAGCATGTCCTGTAAATTACTTGGTATAAATATATCCCATGCAATATTTGGCATCTACTTAAAGTAAAAAAGATATTTATTGTTTATCTGGAACTCAAATTTAACTAGGCTGTCATATTTTTATTTGCTAAATGTGGAAACTCTACTAATAGAAGATTTTAAATATAACTATAAAATAAATTGACTGGTTATCTTGCTTACATTAGGGACTAAATAAATGTCTGATTAGCAGAACTTATACCTTTTATTTTAATTGATGCATCATAAGCTCAACTAGATACTTTAATTAGGAAATGATATGTGAAACAACTATGACTCATGAGCACATTTTAAAATTATAATCTCTGAATAACTTATTTGTGCATATTTTTGTTTATTCAATGAATAATAACTTATAGGAGTAGTTAGCACATTCAGATTTTCTTAGCATCATTTTTATACTTGATAGAAATAAAAATACTGTTCAAGAAAATGTCATGGTGAATTAGAAAGGCAAGGGCACTGCAGAGAGCTATGATCCTTTCAGATTTGAAGGACAGAATGCGACTGTCAGCGGGACTAGCTGTCCAGTTGAATTGAGATGATGTAGTTGGACATTTAAAAAAGCACAGTAGTACATGCAGGGTCACATCAGAGACTGAAATGAAAAAAGTCCTTGTTGTCATTTTTATTTCACCAATTGGAATAAGTTTTCAACTTGTGAAAAGTGGTGCACAGATCCTGGAAATTGAAACTCTTTCCTAAAGCACAGGCAAATGCAGGGCAATCAATGGCAATATCGGATTGAAGCGCATGCCTGTTAATCAATGTGACTTAACCCTGATTTGGGGAAAAAATTATTTTGAGGATGAGAATATCAACTCTGAGCACTCCTCTGCGTTTCTGCTGAGAGTAACGATTATTTCTTATCAGTGATGATATGGAGCCTTCCCAGGTGAAGGATGTGCAAGAATAATGGCTGCGGTGGATGGGAGCTGGGTAAAAGCCAGTTCTGCTGCAGCTAACATGCTGTGTCTAAACACTAAGCAAGATAGCAGTTGTCATACAGTCTCAGCTTCTAATGCTGGGTCAGTATAAGTCGTTTTCTCTGTCAGCTTTTTTATATATATATAAATGAGATGAACTTAAAGGTCTTTTCAGCTCTTACCAACTTTGACTATGCCACTGATAAGGACCCTTAAGAATTAGAATATTTAATTGCATTATTTGAATTTTTGCTTTGGCTAATGAATATATAAGTACTGAAATTTTATTTCCTGGGATAGTACATTTGGAGAGGATACTCTGCATATTTCTAAGTCCCTATCCTATCTTTTTACTCACTAAATTTTAGTCATTTATGCAAGTTGACTGGACCCATGCCACTGGTTTTATAAGAAGTTGGACACTTAAAGACATTAACAGTGATTATCAAACTTAGGAACAGAGGTTTCTTTCAATAGATTTATGCTACAAAACAGATGTGGAAGCATGCATTTCCAGCTCTTGGATTCTTTTGTGCTCATAGCCAGATATGAAGCTGTTATGCACGGATTCCAATGTATCTCCTCTTCCCAAAACTCTCAACTTACTGATTCATATTAAAATGGTAATGGCAAGTAAATGAAAATCCTATGAGACTGGTTTCGAGTTCAGGCAGACAGACATGGATCATCACAGTTATGTGAACTTGGGCGAAGTATCTTGTCTTCTTGTGCCTTTATTTAAAAAAATGCATAATAATTTGCCTACCTTATAGGATTGTTGTGAATTTAGTTGTAAACACTTGACAGAATGCAATCACATACTAAGTGCTTAATAAACACTAGCTGTCGCTACTATCATTACTGCCATTATCATTATTAAAATAATTATTTTTATTAGAAACCTGGAAGAAAGTTAAGTAAGAGTCTTGAAAAAATTCAGTTCTGCCTTTTTCATGTCTACTAACCCTCTAATCTCCTGATGAGCATCAAGAAAATTATGTTTAAATCAATTGAGGAAAAGGAAAGCATTCCACTTTGTGGGGATTTCTGAGCTATTTATAAAATACAACTGAATATATGAGAGCTATGTCAAGATGTGGCCTTTAAAAGAAAAGATTAATAGAGGAAGCAGATCTATTTGCCTGTAACCAGTAGACAATATGCAGTAATAAGCCATTTTTTGCATTTAATTTTAGATACCTAAAACAATTTTTCTGTGTAAGACAAATACCTGTAGATACATTAACTAAATATAGAATGATAATATAGTCAGGTTCATCCTGAGTATAATGTTTGTTAAACAAATATTAAGTAAACTGTCTTGGTTTTGACTCACGACATAATTTTAGGCCTGAAGTGCCTTCTGCTAGCCAGAGAAAGGCAATGACTAAACACCACGTGTTAGGAAGTAAGGTAGGAGGTGAGACATGGTTCCAGAGGCAGGGCTTAGGCACTAGACCAAATTGAGGACTAGCTAAAACAGGGACAGGGCAGAAGGAGCTTTCTATAAGACATGCCCACCCGTGTGTCATGTCAGTTTCCAAGGCAACATCTGGAAGTTACTACTCCTTTCCATGGCAATGACCCAACAACCTGAAAGTTATCACACTTTTCTCAAATTACTGCATAATCTACCTCTTAATTTGCAAATAGCTAAAACTGGATATAAATATGACTGCAGAACTGCCTTTGAGCTGCTACTCTGGGCACACTGGCTATGGGGTAGCCCCGCTCTGCAAGGAGGAGTACTGCTGCTGCTGTACAATACCACTTCAATAAAAGTTGCTGTCTAACACCACCTGCTCACCCTTGAATCCTTTCCTGGGCAAATCCAAGAATCCTCCCAGGCTAATCCCCAATTTGGGGAAACACCTACACTGTCAGAAGCTTATTTTCTGAGTTATTTCACTTAAGAGGGTAATAATTTACCTATCTCATAGAGTTGTTGTGAATTTAAAGTAAAATTATCTTGCTTAAGATAAATGTGAAATGACTCAGAAACAGAAAGTCAAATAACACGTATTTCACTTATAAGTGGGAGCTAAATAATGTGTACACATGTACACAGAGTTGTGGACTTTGGAAACTCAGCAGGGTGGGAGGAGGTAAGGGATGAGAAATTACTTAATGGGTACAATGTACACTATTCAAGTGATGGTTACACTAAATGCCCAGGCTTCATCACTATGCAATATATCCATGTAAAAAAAAAAAAA
The DNA here is from genome assembly GCF_030222135.1 of Aotus nancymaae. Classification (NCBI taxonomy): domain Eukaryota; kingdom Metazoa; phylum Chordata; class Mammalia; order Primates; family Aotidae; genus Aotus; species Aotus nancymaae. The sequence continues at coordinate 78,463,620 of NW_026988425.1, forward strand.
AAAAAAAAAGAGACTGCACTTGTTCCTTTTAAATTTATGAAAATTTTTTTTAAAAGTACCTATGTAAAGTTCTATATTTCTGGAAGATTTTATAAATAATAGATATTCCTTCTTCCTTTAACATTTGGTAGAATTCACCACTGAAGCTGTCTGGGTCAATGGTTTGCTATATTAAAAGGATTTTTGTTTGATTGTTTAACTATCAATTGAATTTCATTAGTAACTGCAGATATGTTTAAGTTATCTATTTTGGGGTGAATTTTAGTAGTCTGCATCTTCCAAAGAATATTGATATTTCACTAAGTATATAAAATATATCAACATAAAATTGTATTACTTATTGAATTACTATAAAATAAGGCATGTAGCCTTGTCCATGCTTTCATCATGATATTGGTAATTTGTGAAATAAGTAATACTAATTAAACCATATGACATAGCAAAATTTTTGCTGAAATAATAAATAGAGAAAAATAATATCATCAAATGAAGAGGAATCACAAATTTAATCTTCAACCACAAGAAGGTAGAAAATTAAATTAAAATAGGGTAAAGGAAAAAATAATGTGGATACCAGCAATAATATTAACAAAATAGTATTAACAAAATATTTGCAGGAATCATAAAAGGTAAGAGAAAATCAATAAAGCCAGAAGTTTGCTCTTTGAGGACTCTAATAAAATTAAGCCACTTTCAGTACAACTAATCAAGAAAGGCAGAAAAAGTACAAGTTTATTTTGATCAAGAGGACCTCATTATGTCCTTACAGACATTAAAGAGAGAGTTGATAGCTACAAATATATTTGTGCTAATTTTAAATAATTATAATCATATAAACAATGTTTTTGACCACAACAAAATTAAATTACTTGTTGAAAGACAGCTAGAAATTCTGCAAATGCTTGAAAACTGTGCAACATGCGCGGTGGCTCACGCCTGTAATCCCAGCACTTTGGGAGGCCAAGGCGGGTGGATCACGAGGTCAAGAGATCGAGACCATCCTGGTCAATATGGTGAAACCCCGTCTCTACTAAAATACAAAAAATTAGCTGGGCATGGTGGCGCGTGCCTGTAATCCCAGCTACTCAGGACGCTGAGGCAGAAGAATTGCCTGAACCCAGGAGGTGGAGGTTGCGGTGAGCTGAGATCGCGCCATTGCACTCCAGCCTGGGTAACAAGAGCAAAACTCCGTCTAAAAAAAAAAATATATATATATATACACACACACACACACACACACACACACATACACACACACACACACAAGAAACTGAAAAATTCTTTGAATGAAATAATGTTTAAAACAATAAATCAAATTTGTGGTATGTAGCTAAAATAAGACTTGTAGGTGATTTACAGCATTAAGTGCTTATGTAAGAAAAAGAAGAAAAGTTCAAAATACATTTTTAAACATAATAGTTTTTTTCTGTTTTGTTACATACTCTGATTACAAATAAATTCAATATTCTTATCTTTTACATCTCTGAAATGAAGATTTCTTTGCATGCCGACAGTTTATATCAATGCTAATCATCTATCGTTTCTTTTACCTTCTATCTGTGCATTTTTATTTTTCTTTGATCGTCACCTTCTGATGCACATGAATATTCAAAGCATTGTAGCTTCCTGTGCCAGCTTTCTCCACCCTTCATCATTTGCCCATTTTACTTAACTCTTTCAAATACATTTTTAATGATATTAATTAGTACCCTGGATGAGGACAGGAGTGGAGGTCAGAAAGCATCGCCATCTCAGAAATGGTATTAAGCTGCCTCCTTGGAGCTTTTCAGCACTAGCAAGAGTGCTGTTAAGTTGAACCCTTCCTTCAGATAGAAAACTGGCAATGGGGCTAGGAAACATAATAGCTTCTCTTCTTTTTAAAACACTTTTTAATATTCATATCATCTCTGGCAAATTGCCTATTCAATGACTTATGATTCATGCATTTATATGCTTAATCAAATATTTTTCAGGAACTATGTTTTGTTAGATGTAGGAATAAAAGAATCCATTTTTCACATTAAAAGCACTGATAAATGCCTGAAAAAAATTAATGAAATATTATACAAAAAATTTCTTTAAAACAAAGCTAACAAATTAAGATTTTTACAAACAATGCTGTCTTGTAAATCCAAATTTTAAAATTCACTTCTGTCATCGTTTTTGTAAATGTGATATGACACTTACTCCCATTTCTCTATGATACACGGTTTTTAAGAAAAAGATAGATAAATAAATAAATAAATAATAATTTTGTCCAATTATGACTATTAGTCTATTCTGTTCTATCCACATGAAATTCTTTGCAGGTAAAAATTTTTTTCTCTTATTTACTAATAAAATCCTCTGATTTCTCTACTGTGAAAACTAGTCATTTTCCTTTTTGCACAACTTCTGTTAGACCATCATGGCCATTGTGTTTTGTTTTGGTTTTGTTTTGTTTTTTGAAAAAAAGAAAAAAAGGAGGGAGAGGGAGAGAGAGAAGCTTTTAACATCTCCTAGTACTTTCCTTGACTTACTGTAGGTAACTGGTTGGCAAACATGCCTCCACAAACAGTTTAGCCTGAAGATTTTTGATACTATATTGAGATATAGGGGAAGAAAAAGAGAGCAATATTTTTAAATTTTAAATTTTTAGAAAATTTTTGAGTTGTTCTTGTTTTGTGTAATCACCATAAATCATTTTCTCATCAAATATACCCTAGATATCTAAATAAAATAGTTCCTTCTGAGAGACTGATAGCTCATATAATATATTTAATTGTGATACTCTAATGATACAATATTGTTGCTCTTTAATCTAGTACATTTTGTTTTTGTTACACCAAATATTTTAGCATAGTTTTATATTTAATAATAGACAAATGTCATCCAAAGTGTTCTATTAAAAAAAAAGATACAATTTATTATTTGCCATATAATACAAAATTTATTTACAACTGAGAGTGGGGTTTAAATTACTTGTGCAGAAATTGAGATTGTTCATCATTACAAATAATTCCATCTGGCAGGGATTCATAGGAACCGCTTCACACCATGACTCTTGATGAGTTGACTGTTTCTAACTGTGACATATCCTTTTGTCTTAACTGGAAACCTCAGGAGGTAGACTGCGTTCATAATTGAAAACATAATTGAAAACAAAATATCTCACAATGTCATTTGGAAAGTCAACGTTATGATTTTCACATTTACTGTAATGAAGTAAAATTAACCATGAACCAAAAATATACATGTCAAACTTAGTAGTGTTTTAATAAGCCATGAACAATGTCACTGAGGAAAAAAAGACAGTCAAAAATAAATTTCCCTTTTCAATATATTGCATGGCTGGTTCATGAAAAAATATTCTTGTTTCTGAAAGTAACTTGATCTTTTCTCTATATTTATGTTTTGCAATGTTTAAGCACCATTATTTGTATCTCTACACTTTTAAGGTACAGTCATTCAAAATGCTGGCTCTGAAAACTCTAATCAAACTGCTGTGGTTTGAATACTATTTTCAACTCTTACTGAATGCATGACCTTGGACAAGAATCATAACATCTTTGTATTTCTTTTACTTATTTATCTACTTCAGTAGGTTTTGGGGAGAACAGGTGGTGTTTGTTTACATAAATCATCAAGAAAAAACGAAGAGCTGGGCGCGGTGGCTTACGCCTGTAATCCCAGCACTTTGGGAGGCCGAGGCGGGTGGATCGCAAGGTCAAGAAATCGAGACCATACTGGTCAACATGGTGAAACCCCGCCTCTACTGAAAATACAAAAAATTAGCTGGGCATGGTGGCGCGTGCCTGTAATCTCAGCTACTCAGGAGGCTGAGGCAGGAGAATTGCCTGAACCCAGGAGGCGGAGGTTGCAGTGAGCCGAGATCGCGCCATTGCACTCCAGCCTGGGTAACCAGAGCGAAACTCCGTCTCAAAAAAAAAAAAGAGAAGAAAAGAAAAAATAAACAATCCTATCAAAAAGTGAGTTAAGGACATGAATAGCCAATTCTCAAAAGAAGATATACTAATGGCCAGCAGACATATAAAAAATGTTCAATATCACTAATGATCAGGAAAATGCAAATCAAAACCACAATGTGATACCAACTGACTCCTGCAAGAATGGCCATAATCAAAAAAACAAAAAATAGTAGATGTGGGCTTGGATGTGGTGAAAAGGGAACATTTTCACACTGCTGGTGAGAATGTAAACTAGTAAAGGCACTATAGAAGACAGCGTGGAGATTCCTTGAAGAACTAAAAGTAGAACTACCATTTGATCCAGCAATCCCACTACTGGGTAACTGCCTAGAGAAAAAGAAGTCATTATACAAAAAAGATAATAGCATGCACATGTTTATAGCAGCACAATTCACAATTGCAAAAATATGGAACCAGCCTAAATGTCTGTCCATCAGTCAGAGTGGATAAAAAAATTGTGGTATATATATTTAACATGGAATACTACTCAGTCATAAAAAGGAGCAAAATAATGGCATTCACAGCAACCTGGAGAGAATTAGAGAACATGATTCCAAGTGGAGTAACTCAAGAATAGAAAATAGACATTGTATGTTTTCACTCAGAAGTGGGAGCTAAGCTATGAGGATGCAAAGGCATAAGAATGATACAATGGACTTTGGCTGCTGGAGGGAAAGGGTTGGAGGGGGATTAGGGCTAAAAGACTGTATATTGGATATAGTGTACACTTCTCAGGTACACTATATCCAATGTATTTTGGGTGTACCAAAATCTCAGACGTCATTGTATTTTATTTCCGCATAAGCAGAATGAGAATAATATTAGCTATTTTATAAGATTGCTATAAAAATCATATGATTATGTTAGATTAGACTACGTGTGCTAATTGCCTAACAATGTAGCACCTACTAAGTGTGTCAGCCACCAGTAATGAAGTCACGAATGCCAGCAGAGCTGTGAGTGATCCACTGCAAAAACAACATCCTCTCACCTGCTTTCTCAAACACTGAAGAAATCAACACAGAATAAAGAGAACAAGGTGTTTGTTACAGATTTGTATCAGTGAAAGGTCTGCAGAAAGCAGGATTAAATCAAAGGCAGCAGTCCAAAACACAGGTCTGCCTGGGAGAAAACTCCAGAGTATGTAGTGCCCATTTGAACTGTCTTGTGTCAGACAAAAAATGTCCTCTCCTTTATACCTTACCTTGCCCTGTCACCAGATGCAGGTTGTATCAGGAAAGGCGTGACCTCAGGCAAGGCGCTCTGAGGCGCAGACATACCTTGAAGGGGCTGGCTTCTATAGCCAGTATTTCCTTGAATGGGGCACAGGTAGCACACTTCTGTGCATACAACACTTCGGTCTACTTCCTTTCAAAAACGTGCATATTTTACAAACAATATTAAAAATTCAATTAAAACATGGAACAGTCCTCTGCTCCTCCTTTCCCTACCGCTTAGGGGAAACCATGGTCTCTCAGCACTTATTTGTATATTTCCAAATAATTTATTCATAGCATCTTGCCTTGTTTAATTATATTGGTGTTATCTTTTCAATTCTGTTTGTGTTGTTTTCATATTGTGTCACCCTTCCCACACTACCTTCTTCTATCCTCTCAATACTCTCTCTAATCAATATCTATGTTCTTTTTTTCCCCAAATATCTTTGTGTTCTACTTGATATTTTATAAGTCTTCAAACAGACCTTTTACAGGACAATAAGCAACACATCCACATGCCCCAACAGATTTCCAAACATTTTCATTATTACACACTCATGCACACACACGCACACACACGCGTGCAGAATTTTATTTTTCTGGAGACTTCTTCCACAGCTCTCTATGCTCTTTCCCTCCAGACTTGGCACAGAGCCATTTTCTACGTACATTTATTTATTTATTTATTTATTTATTGAGACGGAGTTTCGCTCTTGTTACCCAGGCTGGAGTGCAATGGCGTGATCTCGGCTCACTGCAACCTCTGCCTCCTGGGTTCAGGCAATTCTCCTGCCTCAGCCTCCTGAGTAGCTGGGATTACAGGGATGCGCCACCATACCCAGCTAATTTTTTGTATTTTTAGTAGAGACGGGGTTTCACCATGTTGACCAGGATGGTCTCGATCTCTTGACCTCATGATCCACCCGCCTCGGCCTTCCAAAGTTCTGGGATTACAGGCATGAGCCACCGCGCCCGGCCCGTACATTTATTTATAATTCCTCTGAATTAAAGGTCTCTGGGTTCCTGGATGCCATTCTATTTATTCCTTGGTTATTCCCTATTTTACATGTTTCAATTATCTAACAACTTTCTAAGAAGGGGAAAATAGATAGAAAAAATATTTGTGTCATTATGTGCCTGAAAATTTACATTCTCACAGAGGACTGAACATTGGCTGAGCATAATTTTAGGTTTAAATATATTTTATTTAAAATGTGATTTGATTCTGCTCTTTACAAATAAATCGTTTCTGCTGAGCGATCTGAGGTCACTTTAGTTGCACATATTTTGATGTGTGCATATATATGTATATAAAATCTGGAATCGTTTAGGCTTTTATTTTTAATTTTATATTTTAAAATTTAAAAATTCGATGTCATTCGTGATTTTAAAAAATCAATTATTCTGAGGCCTTAAAGGATCTTTTCTATTTCATAAGCTATGTCCATTGGTTTTCAGATGTATACCTACACTGTTTATTTAGTGATTTATTGCCATCATTTTTTTTCTTGTGTTTTCTTTCTGTTTCTGCTTCTGGAGCATCTTATTATTTTTAAATTATCTATTATTTTTTTCCCCAATTTTCTATCATCTTTATTTTTTCATTACACTCTTGGGAAGATACCTAAATTTTATCTCCCAACCTCTCTTTATTTTCTTTTGTAGTTTATTCAGTACCCACTATCCTTTCTTTGTGCCTTATCCTTGCTTTGCCTTGAAGATCCAACATTAACAGCAACAATAATAATAAATTTCTATATTAATGGAACTGACATTATGGGAAAGTGGAAAATAAACAAGATAGATAAATATATTGCACATTAGATAATGATGTTTCAAGAAAAATGAAACAATGAAAGCTGATATAATATTTTGGAAGTTACAGAGATTTTTAAAAGAGTGGTAAGGGAAGGATTCACTAAGAATATGCCTTTTGAGTATAGTCATTAATTTTAAGCATATTAAGTTTGAAATGTCCCTTAGGTATTGAAGTAGAAATGTATAGTAGGATCCTGCACATATAGAGTTCAGAGGAGAGATGTGGGAAGACATATCAAGTTAAGAATCATCAGGGTATAGAGTTTGAAACCATGAGATTAGCTCAGATTATCTAGATGGCCAGTGTACACAGACATGATAAAAAGAGTTGCGATGACTGATCCATGAAAGTGCTTGCCTTTAGAAATCAGAGATTAAGAAAATCAAACAAGAGTTGATATATATATATATTTTTTTTACTTTAAGGGTAAAGTATTGCCCAGGATCCTGAAAGTTAGAGCATCATTCCTACCTTAAAAACGAAAAAATAAGATAATCTGCAAAGTTTTAAGTCCTTAAACCCATCAGCAAACTCATGCTGCAGCACAAAAACTAGCCTGAAATCCTAAGGCAGCATCTGTAAGGAGAAACCGTATGTGATCACTGCTGTGATGGTTAATACTGAGTGTCAACTTGATTGGATTGAAGGATACAAAGTATTAATCCTGGGTGTGTCTGTAAGGGTGTTGCCAAAGGAGATAAATATGTGAATCAGAGGGCTGGGGAGGCAGATCCACCCTTAATCTGATAGGCACAATCTATCAGCTGCCAGCGAATATAAAGTAGGCAGAAAATCTTGAAAGGAGATGGGATGGGCCTAGCCTCCCAGACAACATCTTTCTCCCGTGCTGGATGCTTCCTGCCCCTCGAACATCAGACTCCAAGTTCTTCAGTTTTGGGACTGGGACTGGTTCTCCTTGCTCCTCAGAGAGCAGACAGCTTATTGTGGGACCTTGTGATCATGTAAGATATTTATTTAAGTCATTTGTGTATGTGTGTCCTAAATAGAACTTCACACAGAACCTATGAGTGCACACTCATCCTGTGCCTGAGTTTACCAGGTATTCCGCACTGTCTTTGTTTGCTTGGACTGCTTTAACAAAATACCATGGACTGGGGATCTTAGATGACAGAAATTAATTAATCTATCAACTGCCAGCAAATATTAAGTGAGTATTTATTACTTTATTAAGTATTAAGCAATTAATACTTAATAAATTCCATAGATAGCTATAGATATAGATGATATAGATATAGATATAGATATAGATAAATTCCATTAGTTCTGCCCCTCTAAGAGAACCCTGACTAATACAACTGCTAACACACAAGCAGAGAAGAATTATTGAGCAAAAACTATTCATGAATTGCTAAAGGCCATCTGCAGGCTAGTATGAAAATGTTACAGACTGAATTGTGCCCCCAACCGCCATCACATTCATGTGTTCAAGTCCTAACCTCCAGTATCTCAGTATTTGACTGTATTTGGAAATACGTTATTTAAAGAGTGTTTAAGTTAAAACGTAGTCTTTAGGGTGAGCCCTAATCTGACATGACTGGTGTTTTTATAAGAAGAGGAAATTTGAATACACAGAGAGATACACCAGACACGTGCACACACAGAGTGCATAAACACACAGAAAGAAGGCAGTCATTTCTTTGACAAGAAGAGAGGCCTCAGAAGAAACCAAACCTGCTGGCACTTTGATCTTAGACTTCCAGCCTCTAAAACTGTGAGAAAATTAATTTCTGTCATCTAAGATCCCCAGTCTGTGGTATTTTGTTAACACAGCCCAAGCAAACTAACAAAGACATTGTGGAATACCTGGGAAACGGAACAAGATGAGTGTGCACTCACAGGTTCTGTGTGAAGTTCTATTTAGGACACACGTACACAAATTTGGTATTGGGATAGAGACCGAAGAAAACCTTCCTTATCATGCAGGCCCGAAAGAGAGGAGTGGCCATGGTACACACTTCATCCAAAACTTCTCCTGTAAGAAATAAATGTCTTAAATTGCTGAGGAAGATACATGTGAAGAGCCATTACAGCTTGGGAAAATAGGAAAAACAGTCCCTTTCTGTCTCCTGGGAAGGGATTAGAAACAGTCATGGGTCTAGACTATAGAAGTCTTAAAGCTGGCTATCAGTGGAGTCAGGAAGGATGACTGAGAAAGGGCATTTAATAAGAACAACTGTATACTAAATGTATTCTATGTGATTGTAATCAGACTCATCCCTTTACATAACTTCCAAATCTGTGAAATAAATACTATTATTCTGTTTAGAGGTGAAAAATAATCTGTAAATCTTATGTTTACTTTATTATTATATTCTTATCTGCTTTGTATTTATTCGTGCATTAATCAATAAAATATTCGTCAATCACTGAATATATGCCAGAACTGGAATGTATTCTGAGTGCTAAGAACTGGGAAGATGGCAGTGAACAATACGGCAATGGATATGAAACTTTACATGCAGTAAAGAAGACAAATATAACCAATTATAGCAGCCCATGCTTGGTTGCGCTTGTGATAGATCTTGCAAAGGAAAAGTAAAGTGAGTTCTGAAAGCATAGACCTAGTCTAGGCTTTAGGCTCACAGATGGATTTCTCCAGATAGTGACCCTTCAACTAAGGAGATTTAGGTCTGTATGCTTCCGACAGAGAGTAGTGAGGAAACTCTGGGGAGCTGCAATGGCATATTTAAAGGCTCTGAAGCCAGAGGGAGCATGGAAAGGACAATTAGGAAGGCTGTACTACTTGAGTGAATAGAAGAGAATGTCTCCAGAGAAATGAGGAAGTCTTATATTAGGTATATAATTGAACTCTTTAGAACATTTTATTAAGACAAAACTATTGCTTATGTTTTACTGATAAGTTGTGGGAGATATTTGCATTAAGATAAAACATGCAGGCTGGACACAGTGGCTCACACCTGTAATCCCAGCACTTTGGGAGGCCAAGGTAGGTGGATCATGAGGTCAGGAGTTGAGACCAGCCTGAGCAACATGGTGAAACCCCGTCTCTACTAAAAATACAAAAATTAGTCCAGCGTGGTGGCGCACACCCATAATTCCAGCTACTCAGAAGGCTGAGGCAGGAGAATCACTTGAACCCAGGAGGCAGAGTTTGCAGTGAACTGAGGTAGCGCTACTGAACTCCAGCCTAGGTGACAGGGCAAGACTCCATCTCAAAAAAAAAAAAAAAAAAGAAAAAGAAAAAGAAAAGAAAAGAAAAAAAGATAAACCATGCAAAGATAAGATTTATCAGGGGAACCAAATGTAATCTTTGCTTTGTTTAATGTTAAGTTGCATCAACTCTTAATTTTAGTGTTCTAATACAGATGTGTTTAGCTTTAAAGAAACCACACATAGCTTAGAGGAAACCAAAATGGAAATTACATGACAAAAATGTTTTATTTATAATTGATCCTGTAAACCAAAATAAAAATATAAGGCCGCCAACTAACCAAGTGGACCCTCCTCTAGGCTAAGGGCATCCAAAGAAACCTGAGAAACTAATTCAGGCTATGAGGGAAAGGAGAGAGAATCAGAAATGTCTCATTATACTCCCCTCCCTTTGGAGTTCAGGCACAGCTGACCAGCATTAAAATAGAGATCCTAAGTCCCACTGAACAGACTCTTGTAGTAATAAGATACCAACTCCAACCTGACTCTGGTATAACATCATATAACAGATAACAGGCCCTAAAAGGAAATCAAAGTATTTTATCCCAAAATATATTTCTTTGACATCTTTTGAAACTGTCCTGCACAAAGTTATCTCTTGTTGGGGAAATCTGCATTCTGTAGAGAGTATCATTTCCTTACTGGGTCTCTCCAGAGAGTCTGACACCTTTGACAAGAAACATTCACATCTATTTTCTCTGAAGCCTTCTCTAGGGCAGGGAGACTTCATCTACATGACAAGAACCTTGGCTTCCACCCTCCCTGCCACCCCCGCCTTGCCTGAACTCAAGCTGATTTTAACTCTTCAGGCAGAGCTTAACCTTTCCAATCAATTGCCAATCAGGAAATTTGTAAATCTACCTATGACCTGGAAGAGGCACCTCCAACCCTGTACCAGTCCCCCAGCCCCTGCTTCGAAATGTCCTTCCTTTTTCCTTTCTGGCCTAACCTTAAACGTATTGATTTATGTTTGTGTCTATGATTTCTGTCTTCCTAAAATGTATAAAATAAGTCTGTAACCCAACCACCTCAAGCACGTGTTCTCAGCACCACCTCAGGCTGTATCAGGAAGGGTTATGATCCTTAACCTTAGCAAAATAAACCTCTAAATTGATTGAGACCTGTCTCAGATACTTTTTAATTTATAGTCCTAACAGGAAGAATTCCAGATATATAAGTTACTTATAATGGAAAAGCAGGCAGAAACACGGGGAAAGGATTTGCTGCTTTGCCTTTAGTCATTTGGATCTCTATTCCATAAGATGCCTATTTTCAGCAGTGATTTATGCCAACTGCCTTAATTTTATTCTAAAGTGAAACATTCAAGGAAGATCAAGTGGTTCCCAGATGAATATTTCTGGAAAAAAGTAACTACTAATCTGTGGGCTGGAAAACATAAAGTATTAGGGAGGTTCAGAGCCAGGAGGAGTGAGGGGAAGAGTCGCTGAAAGTGACAGATATCACTTTCCTTGTAGGTTCTTCTTGTGACACAATATTCACGTGAGAGTACATTTGTCCATTGCATTTTTCAGGAAAGAAAATAATTGAGCAAAGAAATCAAAAGTAAATCACCCCTTGCCAAAGAATATTTATAATGCCAGTGGGGCTGTCTCCGTAGATGAGAGAAAAAAAGGGAAGCAACATGGAATGAATAAAATAAAGAGCAGCGAGAGGCCTGAAGAAATAAAAATGAGGTGTGAAAAGCAAGACCAGGACATGAAACGTGGGATACAAACAAGAGAAAGGAGTCAGAGAGACAATTAGTTAAAATTCAGTCCAGACGGGGTGGTTCACTCCTGTAATTCCAGCACTTTGGGAGGCCAAAGCCAGCAGATTTCTTGAACCCAGAAGTTCAAGACCAGCCTGGGCAACATGGCAAAAAATCCTGTCACTGCAAAAAATACAAAAAAAAATTAGCCAGGCGTGGTAGTGTATTCCTGTAGTCCCAGGTACTCGGGAGGCTGAGGTGGAAGGATCACCTGTGTCCCAGAGGCAGAGGTTGCAGTGAGCTGAGATCACACCAGTACACTCCAGCCTTTGTGACAGAGTAAGACTCTGTCTCAAAATAAATCAATTAATTAATTAAAATAAAATTTAGGTATTATTGAGTTTTAAACTATTTATGAATTAAATTATTTTTATTGTTTATTTTACTATGTTGTGATTTTGCAATCAGCATAAAATGTCTTTATATAATCTATGTCTTTTTGAAGCCTATTTTTTTATAATGTAAGAAATGCAATATATGATACAAATACAGTTTTCTGAACACAATATTATTTAGTCATTGAAAATAGATATCATTTGGAGTAACTGAAAAATATTTCCCCAGGAAGAGAATGTGTCACTGAAATGCAAGCAAATCTAATATTCAAACCTTTAAAGCCTATTAATGAGTATCAAATGATAGTTGTTTCTGTAAGGTGGCCTCATGTCAGCTTCACATTGGAAAATATGTCCATATGAAACAATACAGCCATAAATGATGGGAGAAAGCTGGACCCAGGTTGGGGGAAAGATAACTAAGATGGATTTTAGTCTTAGGGAAGTCAGTGGTCCTGAAAGATAACTGGGGCTGATTTTTAAATTTAGGAATTAAGACAGAATTTTTGGTTCAGAGAACTAAGCTATCAAAGAAGTGTGTGTATGTGAGAGAAGTGGCTTAAAATTTACAACCACAAATTCTGAGAATTTGCCCATAGAGTACAGAAAACCAGCTATGCTGACAAAAAAGGAAATTGACAGCTGTGATTTTTCTCACTATATTCTATGTTGTAGGATTCCAGGCTAAACTCTATCTCCAAAGCCTATCAGATGTTTACATGTGTGATTGGAAAGGTGTGGAGCTGCAGACATTGTTTTCCTGCTTCAGTCAGGAATAGGAATTTTAGGAACTAGGTTTGAGCAAATTAGGTAAGGGATGACATCCAGCTGGGTGGTGTTAAAAATAAAGAAGGAGAAGACAGAAATTGGGGCTCCAAAGCTATGATTTCGAGTGAAACAAATAATAGAGCCTATAATCACAGTTACTCGGGAAGCTGAGGCAGGAGAATCACTTGAACCTGGGAGCTGGAGGTTTCGGTGAGCTGAGATCATGCCACTGCACTCCACCCTGGGTGACAGAGTGAGACTCCATCTCAAAAAAAAAAACAAACCCATAATAATAATAATAATAATAATAGTATAAAAAATATATTGAGCACTCACTTATGTCTCACCTCCTGTGCTGAGTATTTTGTTTCTATTTTTTACTTAATTTTCATAAGCATGCTGTAAGGTAGGTAATATTATTTTCACTTAACCTACAAGAATATAGAGGCACAAAGAGAATAAATATCATGCTTAATATCATGACTTGTAAATGAGAAAAATGTTAGGAAAATTGTCTTCATCAGATTGTACTCTATGTCTCTATAACAACTAGTCATACTAACCCTTCAAACAGCTACAATTTCAGAGCTGTAGTCCCAGGTACTTGGGAGGTATTTTAGGAGGAATCTTCTTGCACTGATGGTTATGTTTAGTTGACTTCAGAAGTGGAGGGTAGTAAGATAAGTTTTTAGTGCTTTTCAACAGTACACCAGAAAGTAAGCTATTTGAAGACAGGAGGTAGCCCATCTGTCTTGCTCTATTTTTCTATTTTTTTTTTTTTTTTTTCTGACAGTCTCTCTCTGTTGCCCAGACTGGAGTGCAGAGGAGCAATCACAGCTCACTGCAACCTCTGCCTCCTGGGTTCAAGTGATTCTCCTGCCTCAGCCTCCCAAGTAGCTGGGAATAAAGGTGCCTGCCACCATGAGTGCTGATTTTGTTTGTTTGTTTATTTTTAGTAGAGATGGGGTTTCACCATGTTGGCCAGGCTGGTTTTGAACTCCTGACCTGAAGTGATCAGCCCGCCTCGACCTCATAAAGTGTTAGAATTACAGGCGTGAGCCACCATGCCCAGTCTATCTTGCCTTATTTATTGTTGATTCTTGAAGGCCTATAAATGTGTTTCTAGAAGAAAAAATTATGGAACTCTTGAAACTTATGGAGTATAGTAACAGAAATAGTTCAAGGGTGGTTGATTTAAGAGACATACTCAGAAGCAGAATGGTGTAGTAGAAAGACCTTAGGCTTTAGAATTAGGCAGACAGAGTTTCGAATACAAACTTTGCTGTTTTCTACTAGCTTGAATCCAAGCATGTCAGCCCTTTTAAACCTTGGTACATGTGTGTGTTTATAGTAATATATATTACATATATATTTTTTACTTCATATGATGTATGTATGAAGTAAATATATATATCATATATAGTGATATCATATATCTACATATTATATTATATATATCATATAAAGTAAAATCTGCTCTGGAACAGAGCCTCATAAAAAGCGAATATACAAGTTTATATTTTAAATCTAACATTCAAGTTTAGCTTTCTTTGGTATGCACCAATCTATTTTTAATTTGTTTTAGTATAAAACTCAGAATTGAAGTCAAATCATTTTAAAGATTTCAATCTCAAAGGGATATGAGATCAGAGGCATTCAAGCTTGTTTAATTAAAAGACACTTTCAGCTCTATGATTAAAGAAAAGTTAGTGTTTCTCACATTACACAATTTACTACATGCACATCAACTCCATGGATTAACGTATTTCCAAAGTATTTACTCAATCTACAAGCATATTTTTATTTATAAGTACTTTTAAATTGCTAGACTCAACTTTTTATAATTTTAAATATCCCAAATGACAAACAAGTAGGATATAATATCATTCATCTATGTTCAAAGGAAGAGGGTTTGGCATATTTAGGATATAATTATTCATTAGGAATATATGTAAAGCATGACCAAAACTTGCTTACTCGATGCGCCCTCCTCAGGCAGAAGTCTGAAAACTCTTCTACACTAAACTCTTATTTATGTTTCCAAAATATATTACTTTGACACATATTATGTATGCATCATGTATGGCACTCACTTTGCTAAGTTCTGTGTATCTTGGTGCATGCGTGTGCGTGTGTGTGTGTGTGTGTGTGTGTTTAAATACACAAGAAGAAGTCATGGTTTACTTGAGAAAAAGAAAAGTTAATCTGCTATTTTAATATACCGTGAAGAATTTATAGTTTTTACCTAAATATGAGAGGAAGTGTCTGCAAAAAACTTATCAGGTAGGAATTACATGAGTTGAGTCTTAAAGGCTGTGGATGAGTTACTGTGTTACACATGTGCTTTTATTACATCAGTTATGCTGGGGAATGGAGAAAAATAAAATTAGGGAGAGAGACTGGAATGAGACCACGAATGGCATTGTGTGTTATGAAGGTTAAACATTATTTTCTGGAAAATGAAGGCCACTAAAGGATTTTTAGGAAAAAAAAAGTAACAGGACAATTTTTTCAGCAATCTGGAAATGATTGCTGGGAAGACGAAATAGGAGATGCTAATAGGGAGAACATTGCATTAATACAAGAAAGAGATGATAAGGATGTGAATTAATACAAAGGCACTGAACATGCAGAAATTCAGGTCCAAATACAAGATAAATATCATAGAAGTCAGAGACTAACGGGTTGTGGGGAATAAAGAAAAGGGAGAAACAATTCCAGAAGTAGGTGTCTGAGTAAAAGAGCTCCTTAACTAACTTGGGGAATGAAGGATGACTTCTGTGTTGAGATGGGTTATGAATTCATCGTCACTATGAGCTTGATTTGACTCTTGATAATCCACATCGAGATTCAAAGTTGTGTCAATAAAGACTAGGTTTAGATATATAGGTGTTGATTTCAATAGTTTAGATGTTGTTTTTTCATATGTATTTTGAGGGTTGTCTCCATGAATAATTAACGCTTAGGTTAGAAATTAAATATCCAGGACTCATTGGCTACGAAGAGCAAAAAAATAGAGGATAGAAAGCAGAGAAACATTGTTGGAGCAAAAAAAAAAAAAAAAAAAAAATACACAGGATAATGGTTTCAGCACAGTCTGGTCCAAAGGTGAGAGACTTTTTGTTAGTTTGGGACCTCCTCTGCAGTTAGTCATAGCCTACTGGAACTTCCAGAATACAACTGAGCTAAAATTACTTTCAAGGATTGTCTAGCTGGTCTTTACCACTTGGATCAGCAGTAATGAGGAAGCTGATTGTTAAGATTTACACAGGCAGTCCCTGCTTTTAAAAATTAGGCAGATCCTCATATAACCAATATTTTACTTTCTTCCAGAAGTCTCAAAGGGCCCTGATCTTATCCAAGACCTTCCTTGCATTATAAAAATATAAACTCAACAGTATGTTCCTTCTACATGCATAGAATGTTTACTAATGTAATGTGTATGGGGACATGGTTAGCTTAGGGAAACAAGAGTTAGACATCCATACATGTAACAGTGTTGTTGTTATGATCATTGCACTTAATTCAAAGTATGACCTGCTGTCTGGACCCTGTGCTAATTTATGAACATCTACTATTATTGGTCTCTCATTTATTTTAATTAATCACCCACATGAAAGCATATACTCTTGATTTATCTTTATACTGCCCTTTGTTTACTATTTTTCCTAGTAAAGATAATATTGTAATTACATAAATTAACCATTAACACTGTGGATTCAGGCAGAACCTAAATCAGTTCCTGCATCTTCAGATTGCTAGTAATCCACAATATGGCAATTCATAAAAAATTTTGAAGCTTTACTTATTTATGTTGAAATAATGGACATAATATCTCTTTTTAGTATATTAAAAGCAAATACTGGAACATTGTAGGTACTCAATAAATAATAGTTGTGACACTAGCAAATGTCATATCTGGGATTTGGAAACTGAATATAGACTGGCTGGATATAAGAGAAGACCAAGAATTCCCCTAGAATTGTTACAACTGTCACTAGCAAGTACTAATTTCAAAGAGGTCTGGAAATTTACATCATTCTTAGAGAAGACCATATTGGCAAGGGTATCATACATAGTCTTTAAGGATTTTGTTGTTGTTGTTCTTTGAATGTTTGTTCTTATGCAGATCTTTGTTCCCAAATAATTGCTTGGCTTTAAATTATCTAATTTTTTTTTTCTTATTCAATCTATTCATATATATATTCTGCCAACTGTTCCCAGTACAGCCCTTTTATTTATCTTCTTTCCACCATGCAAGCAGTCACAAAAATTGGAAAAAAGACTCCTTAAAATTACAATGTAACTTACTAGTTATTCAAGTAATGTCTGTCTTCCACTCTATGCTTTAAGGTCCACAGGGTATATCAAGTATCTGTATCCTCACATCCAGAAAAATGTGCTTAGCATAAAGAAGATGGTTGGTTGGTAGAGAATACAGCAACCATAGAATTAAATCAAAACTTTTTCTCTCTGTGTAGATATTCTGGTCATGTCTTCAACTGCAAATGTAAGAATCATCCCCCAGTTTTCATCAATTTACCATTAGTCATCATGCTCACTTGACATTGCAACTACAAATAGGCAAAGGGCAACTGTGTGTATATATGAGGTTGTATGGTGTATAAATCCACTTTTAGATGCAGTTCCAAGTAAATATGTATTTTTAAACACAGAATGTTTCAAATTTCCCATATTAAATATCCTAGTGCTAAAACAAGTCAGTGCTAATTTGAAGAGCGGAAGTCCATTCTGTGCCTTAGAGACAAAGTAAAAAACACATTTGACTGTTAACAGACCAACTCACTTTTTAATGGCAACACTTTACATCAGAAGACATTAGAACAACATATTTAAGATATACAAGGAAAGGAAATGTGAACCAAAGATTTTATATCCATCCAAATCGATATAAAGGTTACAGTCAATGTGTTATGAATATGGAAAAACAGGATCTACTAAACTTCAGACAATCAAGAAATCAAAGTACAAGCTTGAATAATACATCTTATGTCAAGAATTGAACAAATATGGTCATAGAAAAAAGACTAAACACTATGTATATAAGTTATATATCATATAAATAGATCTTTTTTTGTACAAAAATAGATATAATAGCATACAATAGTGAAAGGATAAGGGCTAGGAATATGCAAAATAAATAAGCATGCTGATTCCCTCATTGTATTAACCAGAGGAGCTAAAGACTAATATTTTAAATACAAAGTATGGGGATACATTGTAAAGAACAATGTATTAGACAATTTATTATAGTTCATTGTAGAATATCCATATATAAACTACAACTTAAATATATACAACAAAAATAAACAACAAACAAAACGCTTCACTACATGGACCATAAATAAATAAATTTCCCTAAGTAATTAAAATAGATGATAAATAGGAATTTTTTGCATGCAAGCCTATCCTACAGATTTCAGATCTTTCTTTCCTCCAAATCTTATGAGTCAGTTTCTTAAAGTAAATCTGTTTTTTATATTTCCCATATTGGCTCTGTTTCTCTGGAGAACAGTTTCTAAAAACACTACATGCTATATGTTAAAATCCCTGTTTTCAACTATACAAACTGTAAGTATAAAGTATTCTTTTTTTTTTTTTTTTTTTTTTGAGATGAGGTCTTGCTGTGTCACCCAGGCAGGAGTGATGTAGCATAATCATGGCTCACTGCAGCCTCCACTTCCTGGGCTCAAGCAATCCTCCCACCTGAGCCTCTTGAGTAGTTAGGACTACAAGCATGCACCACCATTCCCACATATTGAATATTCTTGATGAAAACTGACCTGAATACCTTAAGTAAGGGACAAGTGACTTGAGAGAATGACTTGTTAAAAATATTTTACTCTCCAAGACATAATATCAGTACATCAAATGACCCTGGCCTCTTGTGTTGTATAGTACTTAAAGCTGGAGAGGCCTCTATGTTTGAGTTTGGCTTTGGCAATCAGTCAACGACTGCTATTTGACCTTTACTTTGGTGTCAGCCTTCAGAAGGCTTGTTGAACACATAATTTAGTGTCATTTCTGGCATTCCTCAAATTGTGCATGACCAAATAATCTGTTGTCAATTAAGCTTCCGTTATCATATCTAGTCAGTATAAAAATATGAAAAATACAGCATTAGGCATATCATTTGCACTTATTGCATGAATCTTCACAATAAATAGATTTAAACATTCCAGATATAATGGGGAAGTAAAAATCTAAATACTAAAGATGTTAACATTCCAAAAGTTGAGATAAAAATATATATTATCTTTACAAAAATAAAATTTATAATAATGAATGACTTCTTGAAAGTGAATTGTCTGTGTAAAAGCAATTATTGAAAATGTTCACACAGTCTAATAAATAGGGAAATATACCTAGAGACAGTAAGACTATCAAAAAAGTTTGCATTAACTAAATAGCCTTAGGAAAAATACTAATCATATATCTTATAAGCCAACAAGTGATTGAAAATTAATATAAATTAAAATAATGGAGATGAAATTATATTTTAATCCTAATATGTGCTTTGGCTACTAACATGATAGCCAATATTATGGCTATCAAAGTTTACTATTAAAAAGTAAACTTTGTAAAGTACATTTAACATTAATTTATTTAAATTCATTTCATTTCCTAAAGAACACAAAATTTTTACTTGAAATTTTTCTCAAGTGATAGTGTAAATGGACAAGTGAAGGCAAAAAAAAATGCACACATACACAAATACTCACATACACACAACCACAGGCACCCACACACCCAAAGACAAAAATCTATACCTGAATATACTATGAAAGCATCTTTTCAAATAATGTGCAGAAGCTTGAGTTCTTAGGTTGACTTCAACAAAGTTATATAATACCCTTTAAACCAAACTTAACCAGAAGATAAGTTTGCACCTTATTTGATGATTTCTGAAGAGTAAGAATTACAGCTTAACCATTTGGTGGTAACGTCACCATTGCCAATTCCCTCTACTGAAAGAAATAGATTTTAAAAAGAAGGCTTGCCCTTGTTCCCCCACTCATGTCAACTGAAAGCAAGAGTCTTTTGCAGCAATGTAAATGTTTCTATAAGAACTATAGTAGCAATTAAACATTTTTACATTTTGGAACTACCAAGAAATTATTGTTCTGTCTTTAAAATTTGGACAAAGTTAAAATTTTTAAAATTAATTATACTTTACATATAAGGCTAATCTTTATAAATACCCCCAGTAAATTCATTCTATGGTGCTGATATTCAACTTTAGCTTCTGTTTTAACCAAATATAGAATATAACAGTCAAACATTTGGTAGGCAGCCTAATATTCCTATAATCACGGCTGTTCTTGCAACAGAATTTAAAGTCTTAATCTTACAAACTGGAATCAAGATCTTAATGCTCTGAAGCCCTCTTCCATAGTCTTCTGGAGATGACACAACTCCTAAAACCTCATAATCAAGTATACTGTTAAGTTCACCTAATTCCCATAAATGGGAAGCTCGGTGCAATCCTTGTGATTCCCTAAGATGTGTCCTGAACATCATGATTGTAGTTCAAAGTGAAGATTAATGTGGTTTCTACTTTTTCAGTGTTAAATGCACTAAACAGTCCTAGTACAAATGGTTTTTGCTAGTGGTG
This sequence comes from Aotus nancymaae, assembly GCF_030222135.1. Taxonomy (NCBI): domain Eukaryota; kingdom Metazoa; phylum Chordata; class Mammalia; order Primates; family Aotidae; genus Aotus; species Aotus nancymaae. Next base: position 78,484,323 of record NW_026988425.1, read on the forward strand.
GAAACATTTTCACTACAACATTTCTAGAAATCAATTAATATTGGAAATGATCTGAATGTTTTTAAGGATTTGGGCATATATTTTCAAAATTATACCCATTCATTCTCCCACTAGCTGTGCACGAAGGTAAAGGTTGTGCATCTTCTACAGCAGACCCTTCTGTCAAGCCTTCTCTTCAGGGTGCAGGAGTAATACTTTTAGCGAGATAATTGACGACCAAACAGTCACAATGACAGGGTACTTTTTTTTCCTTTAATCAATTTCAGGCAAAATGAGTCATCTTATGACTTCATTGTGAACTGCATAAAAAGATGATCTTTTACTGTATCATACATTCAACATATAAATCTCAAAATCACATTAATTTCACAGAACCCTCTTTTCAGAATGTCCATAGAGCTTTCTTTCTATCAGTCTAATGAGAGTTGGATGTGAAAATATAAAATATCCTTAAGTGTTACATAAAAGAGGTTTTGTAGTTCATACATTTGTCTAGATTTTAACATGAATCATAAAAATACATAAGGAAAATTTTCTAAAAATCAACTGTGCTACAATACTGTACCAAAGTAGCAATACACGCAAGAATGATCCTGCTATCAGTGAAATACATATTGTTTAAAACTGTCCTACATTGTTGCAATATTCTCTTTTATTTTATTTATTTTTGAATCAGCTCTGTTACCCAGGCTGGAGTGCAGTGGCATAGTCACATCTCACTGCAACCATGACACCCTAGGCTCAATTCTCCCACCTCAGCCTTGAGTAGCTGGGAGCACAGGAGCATGCCACCTAACTTTTTTTTTTTTGAGATGGAGTCTCACTCTGCCATCTAGGATGGAGTACAGTGGCACGATCTTGGCTCACTGCAACCTCTTCTTCCCGGGTTTAAGAGATTTTCCTGCCTCAGCCCCCCAAGTAGCTGGGACTACAGGTCCCGCCACTACACCTGGCTAATTTTTGTATTTTAGTAGAGAGAGGGTTTCACCATGTTGACCAGTCTGGTCTCAAACTCCTGACCTCAAGTGATCTTCCCAAAATACTAGGATTGCAGGCATGAGCCACTGCACCTGGCCCCAGCTCATTTTTGTATTTTATTTTTTTGTAGATATGTGGTCTCACTATCTTGCCCAGGCTGGTCTTGAACTCCTGAACTCAAGGGATCTGCCTGCCTCGACATCACAAAGTGCTGGAATTATAGGAGTAAGTCACTGCGCCTGGGCTGTAAAACTTTAAATACAGGGAATAATAGTACTTTATGATCAGTATCACTTGTATCAGTCAGAGTTTCCAGAGAAACATAGCCAATGGTAAAGGGATGATAGTGACAAAGATAGAGAAAGATGGAGATAGATGATAGATACATGGAGAATTGTTTTAAGGAATGGGCTATTACAATTGTGAGATCTGGCAAGTTGGAACTCCATAGGGCAGGCTAGTGAGCTGAAAATTCAAGCAAGATTTTTATGTTGACTTAAAGCAGAATTCTTTTTTTCCTGGAAAGCCTCACTCTTTGCTCTTAAAGCCTTCAATTGATTGGATGAGGCCAACCCACATTATGAAGAGTACTCTTTCCTTAATGTTACCTGATTTTAAAAGTTTATTACATCTGCAAAATAACCTCACAGCAACATCTAGACAGACAAACAATTGAGCACCATATCCTATTCAAGTTGACACACAAAATTTAAATGCCCCAGCTATGTACATCAATTGCTACAAATCATATTCAAATAATGGACATAATTTTTGAAGGTACAGATATTTTATAATTGCCATGTGCTTCTGTTAAAATTAATGTATCTCAGAAAACATTTCAAAATATTACTGTTACATGTATTCCTCTTTCGGAGATTATAGATGACTTCAAATAGCAAAAAAAAGTCTTATTTTTAAGTGTAATAAAATGTCCTTTTTAAAGTATAGCTCTCAGATCATAAAACTCTAGATATATTAGAATATTTATATTTATGCCTATAGCCATTCAGCATTCAAGGTGGATATATATACTCAAGGAAATATTTTCTTCAAAATTAATATGAGATATACTATAAACAACCATGCTACTAACAGATAAAATGCTATTTTTAATATATAATCCAAAAATTACTTGTCAATAAAGAACAAATGTACAGATAATATAAATGGATTTTTAAAGAATTGTTTCACTGTTTGAAGTCATTACTATGAGGACAATAAGTAATAGGTATGAAAATATGATAAATAGTAGGTATTAGAATTTTTTCTAGGTTGTGATAAAATGTGGCCTAAACTACTCTTGCAATCACACGCTCATTACCATGTTCTAAGTCATCTCTGTAAGAAAAGAAGTTGGAAATAGGCGATTTGATCATACAAAGGAATTTGTTTAAAAAGAGATGTAGCTCTGAAAAATTTCCTCTCTTTTACAGAGAATTCAGGTCTGTTATTTTTCCACTTCTTTGTGTCAGGAAGGACCAGTTGTACTTTCCTCCTCAAACCAAGCAAGAGCTCAGCTAAAGACCCCATCAGAGTAACAGGAAGCACTTGTGGGAAAGCATGAATCTTACTCCTAGAGGGATTCTAGTAAACTGCAGAAACTTGTTTACTACTATCAAGGCAGAGCACACACGGGTTCTTCCAGAGTTAAATCATGTAAAAGGAAGTTGCCCTAGACAGTAAGGTGAAGAGAGAAGCTGCATTTCACCAGCAATCTTGCAAAAAGCGAAGGTTTTCCGTGTTTCATGTTACACACTAGGAGGTAGCTGGGCTAGTCCCAACTTAAAAGGATCCTTCAAAAAATGACCGCTTATCAGGGAGCAGAGACCCAAGAATAATAATGCTACAGGGCAGTAGCTGAGAGTATGACATTAAAAGTGACCAGAAAATGCAGTTCCCAGGTGTATTTCAAAAGCCCAGGGGTGGGGGGGAGGTTTCATGGAGAAGGAGCAGGCGAGTGTACAAAGATTCTATAGAAACGCCCTGAGAAGAAGGAACTCGTGATTGGACTCCTTCAATGGCAGCAGGTATTAGCTATTCCTCAGTTGCTAAGAGGGGACCACACATAACCTCTACAAAGTATAATGGCTTTTGCCTCTTGACCTTTTAAACATCATCCCCACTCCCACCACCCTCGAGAAAACAGAAGCAACCTGATAAATGGGAGAGAGGTAAAAGGGCAAGGTGGGGTGAAGGGACAGATCATGCACTTTTCCCACTGTGAAAGCAGAATAGCAGGCCTGTTTACTAAAAGGGGAGAAGTTTTCGATTGAAAAAAGATCAGCATACTTTATTATAAAGACAGAGAGCTGCATATGATTGTAGCATGCAAGTAGATATTTCATTGCTATAAAAATTCATGGCGACTTCAACTGAACCACATATATTATGATTCTGAGCTAATGTAATCCAAGTAATAGTGTATTTTGAATAGTTTACTAGGTATATTTTATTCCAGAGGCACTAAAATATTAAAAGTAGATTATACTAGCCTGTGGCTCAGTGTGAAGCATATTTATGTTTCTTACACTAACAATAACTTAATACCATCATCTGTGGGTAGATGATAGATTTTCTTTTTGATGTATTCATGAGGAAACCTGACATATTTGAATATGGTATATACTTTGGTAAAATTTAGATGTATTGCTTTGTAAGATTTTTATAATTTAAATATGAATAACTCATGTTTTCATCAAAAAGGATGCTACAAACCAAATATCACCAATGTTACTATATTATTTATAGTTAGACATCTTTCATATCTTTATAAATACCACATAATTATACAAACATAAATAGTTAATACCTACGTTCAATCAGCAATGATTTTGTATTCAATATGAGGGCCTCCATTTAGCGACTTTTTCTCTTGGGGAAAAAAAGAAAATAACATTTTTTATTCTACTATAGATCACCTATAATTTTTTTAGTCTATGTCTGAAAAGAGATTCTGTTCTCAAATCTGGACACTCTCACTTTTGATAAGAAGAGTTAAGAGTGCATACTATTGAAATAACCAAAGGAAATCAGGCAGAAACTAGGACATGAACTTAAATGTATGCTCTTCCTGGCTATATAACCGAATGTATTAGAATTTCCTTAATAGTGTATGATTCGTAATCAGTGTTTCTCATATTTTATTACTACTTATATAATGTATATTTTGATGTCTTGTAGGATTATTAGCAATAGTGTAATTTTTCTTGTCACTGATTTTGACTAAGGTACACAGAAAAAGAAAGACACATGCAAAACAGATAGTTAAAAATTGATATATAAATAAAAATAAAAACTTAGACTAGGAAAAAAATAATGGGGATTATAGTCAGTAATGTACCTAGAGATACCGAAACAGTATTACAACATATAAAAATATTTATAATGTTTTCATACACCCCCCTATTTAATATAAAATGTCATTTTACTCTTTCCCTTCTTCATGTTTCCCAAATTTCTTCTGACTCTATTCTCATTATCATCAAGTTACCCTCTTCCCTAATAACACACCAAGTCACTCACCATAGACTACCAACTAATTTCTCACCTGGAGGTTTCTCCTTTCTAATTCATCCTACATACTTCTTTTAGACTCATCTCTCTAATATACTTAATCATAACCGTCTTTATTTTATTCATCAACTATTTATTGACTGCTATGTTTTGTCCTACATAAAGCAAACTTGATCTCTGCTTCACTGAAGCTTGACATCTACTAGGAGACATAGTAAACAAATATTCTTATAAAAATAAAATCGCTAATTCTGATAACTGCTGTGAAGAAGTGGGCAGACTGCTATGGGAGAAAGGGGCCTATGGGGAAATTAGAAAGGTTGTTTGAAGAAACAATAATTTTGCTGAAACTTGAAGGATGGGGAAGGAACACTTAGCCGAGGGAGATCTACAGCATAGATAATTGCATAGCTTGCTATGGTGGAAATGCCTAGTACATGTGAGGAACTCAAGTGTAGCTTTATAGATTCCTGAATCATAGTGTGAGGGGATGCTGTGAGCTGTCTGGCAAGGACTTGATCATATGGGATCTGGGAGGCAATGTTAGAGTTTCATTCTTTTTTTTTTTTCCCCAAGTGCATGGACCTTTCTGTTCTTCTTTACAAATATTTACAAATATTTTGAAGTTAAAAAAAATATAGAGATAGACCTCTAAGCTTAAGACATTTTGTTTTGGAGGTAAGAATTGCAATTTGGGGCATACACACAGACCAGATTGTCTTCATTATGTATGAAGAACAATGAGAAAGCTGGAGGTTTAAATAAAAGCGTAAATGTTATGAATTTTTTTGAAAAATGTTCATTGGCACTAGTAAAGTTTTGAGGATTGGTGAGTGACCATGGTAGGTAAAACTAGTCTGAGAGTCACAGCATGTCATTTTAGTAATTAGTTACTAGACAAAAGTGGTTTCAGGCTACAGTAGGCTGTTTCAACAGCTAGGCTTTGAAAAAATTACTTTACTGGAGCAATACTATATGCTGTGGGTGCGTTAGCTCCTCTCAATTATACTTTGGTTCAGTAGGACAAGAATGACCCAATCCATGTAATCAACTTTCACAAATCTCTAATTATTTCAAAATAAAAAAAAAATAATTGAAAATAAAAACTCTATATTAGTTTGCTAGGGCTTCCATAACAAATTATCACAGATTGGATGGCTTACACCGAAATGCATTTGTTTACAGCTCTGGAGGTTGGAAGTCCAAGACCAAGGTTTCATAGGTTTGGATTTTCCCTGAGGCTTCTGTTCTTTGCTTGCAGATGGCCATTTTCTTACTGTGTCCTCAGATGGGCTTTGCCCTGTGCACACGGAGCCTTGGCATCTCTGTGTGTCCAAATATTCTCTTCTTACAAAAACCACCTGTCAGATGGAATTATGGCCTGCCCCGTATCTACATGCAGTTACATTCTGAGGGTTTGAGGTTTAGGGCTTCAACATATAAATTAGCGGAGAGCAAAATTTAGTCCATAACCTCTACATGATTGAAATCAAACATTTATTCTAAGTAAAAATAGCAAAATATTGTTAAGTATTATTCTTCTCATTCCCTGATGGAGAAATCTTACTAGTAAGCACTAAAACAACATTTAACAAGGGTATAATATTAGCAAAATTTTCCCGAGCCTCTACATCATAGGCTTCCTCGTGAGTAGATAAACAGGAAATTCTATAGTCTACCCACAGATGATGGTATTAAGTTTCTGTCAGTGTAAGAAATATAAATATGCTTCACACTGGCTGGCAAAATCTACTTTTAGAAAAACAGAGGAAAATGCAGACAGACAGATAAACTGTCATAAAAACCAATATGATGGCAGTGGATTTTTAGGTTGGAATAATAATTTTTATTTTCACTGTATTTTCCAGTCTTTTTTTTTTGTAATTTTTCTACAATTAGCATATTATTTTATAATTAAAATGTATCATTGCAATAATAAATTTTGTAAAATACATTAAGAATACATATTCTTAATTACTTGTTTTCTTACTGTAACATTTTTACTTTTTTCTTGTTTTTCTATAATAAATAATTATTCACTGAATTACTGCTTGTGTTAGATTCCAGGAGTTGCACTGCTTGACAAAGAATATGATGACATAATTTATCTCTTGATTACAATCAGAAAATTGTCTTTCAAAAGAATTCTATCAGGTCACATTGAAACCAGTGTTGCAACACTCCCTGGTTTTACCGTTACTCAAGAACAATGACATATATTATTAATTGGTTTTTGCTAACTTAGTGAAAATGCCACCATTTTGTTTGATTTCATTTCACTTAATTTCATTTACTTGTACAAACGGAGTCTGACTTCATGTATGTGAGGTTTTCTTATTGCTTCTCTGATACAAGCTGTTTTTTCAGTCCAGTTTTTATGCTGTTATTTTTTATTTTATTAGTGCTGTGGTGCAATTGTGATTCACTGCAGCCTCAACCTCCAGGGCTCAAACAATCCTCCCATCTCAGTCTTCCATGTAGCTGCAACTATAGGCATATACCACCATGCCCAGCTAAATTTTTATTCTTTTTAGAAATGAGGTTTTGCCATGTTGCCCAAGCTGGTCACAAACTCCTGAGCTCAATCACCCAGCCAGCCTTAGCCTCTCAAAGTGCTGGGATTACAGGCATAGGCCATAGAACCTGGCCAGTATTACTTTTTAAACCAATATGGGCTCTAAATATAGTTGTTCAAAATATTTTATAGAAATAAAAATGTAAAATGTAATTATTAGTAGCACCCAAAATGTATAATTTCCTATAAGGATCTTAGATATTTCTAATGCCATACTAGCCAAATAATTTTTTATATACTAGAATAGAGTTTTCTTAATGTACTGGAGTAGGGGTTTCACACTTGTTAATCCTCATTCCCAACTACATAGTCATTTAAGAGTACAATCTATACTTGAAACAATCATTAAAAAGTTACACAAAAATTTGCATATATGAAAGATTCTAGATAATTAGATCAGAATTTTATACTTATTTTACTGCCTTACTTTATTTACAAAGTCTTCTTTGTAGTTGCCAAAATTATAGATAGAAGTAAACATATATTATCCTAAATTTTGATTGTTATAGATAAATAATACAAGAAATTTAGAATATACATATAAACTGATGTAAGTGATTTTATGTACAATCAGAGTGGAGTGGAGTCCTGACTCTCATTCAATCACCTTGCTCATCATAAAATTATCAATTTCCATATAAAACCTTTAAAATACTGATTTCTTTTATACTACAATTGTAAAATCTTGAACTAATTCTAAATTAAGTTTTATATTTTTAGGACTCCAGAGTAATATCAGGCCCAAGAGAAGACATATTTAATCTTCATAGCAAGAAAGACATTTTTTTCTTTTCCTTTTCTAGAAAATATATAAAAATGCATTGTTTTTTTAGGCAGGTCTTACTCTGTCACCCAGGCTGGAGTGCAGTGATGCGATCTCGGCTTGTTGCAATCTCCATCTCCTGGGTTCAAGTAATTCTTCTGCTTGAGCCTCCTGAGTAGCTGGAATTACAGCCATGCACCACAATGCTCAATTAATTTTTGTAATTTTAGTAGAAATGGGGGTTAGCCATATTGGTCAGGCTGGTCTCAAACCCTTGATCTCAGGTGATCCACTTGCCTCAGTCTCCCAAAGTGTTGGAACAGTGTGGAAAAAATAATTTGTCTCAGCAATGCTTCATTAGATATTGAAATTTAAACTATCAGCTTCCACAAATTGATAGTTGAAAGGCAAGATTAATTCAACAGATATTTCTAAACAAGTCAGATATATAGGTCTTGAATATTAGAAAACATCTCTGTAGAATGGGATTGAAATGAATTTAAATGTGATTTTCAAATAGAATTACATTTGAAAGTTATAAATTGATTTATTTGCTTTGCTCATTTAAAAAAAAGTATGCTTTTTAGTGGTCTTGGAATCAACTAAATTAGTTAGCTGGCCATCAAATTTTTCAGAAAATATAATAAATGCAATGGGAAAGAATTATATTTCTAGAATTCCTAATTGTGAACCAGGAAAAGAACTCTTAAGGTTATTCATTTTCTTTGCTAGCCCTGTCTGATGAGTAATACTTTAATCTGTAACGAACATAGGAAGGTATAATTGTGTATACTCAAATTGCAGTTCTTGCTAAGCTTGTGTCCAGTGAATGGAAATTAAACTTCAGCTATAGTGGTGTTTAGTTCTTCTTTGAGATTACAATAGTTCTATTTCAGTAAAAAGCAGGTTGAAAGAAGTTCACTGGAAATGATTGCTAAACCCTTTGCTAGAATAAAGTACAATGCAATTTTGGTCAAACATGTCCTGAATCTGTTGTTTTCAGTTTAAAATCCAAGCATCCTTGAGAGTGTCACCCACCTATCTCTTTGGATAAATGATCCACTTCATGCAGCATTTACTTGGATGGAAATTACACATATAATTTGAGAGTAATTACTTATGCAAATCACACATAGGCATGGCATAATGAGCATGTCAGAGTCAACTAAAATATAGAGACAAATCTCTAAAATCTTTTATTTGGGAAGGAAGAGTTCTAATTTTCAGCATGCACACAGACCAGGTGGTCTTCAGTATGTCTGAAGAACAAAGAGAAGTTTGAGAGCTTTATTAGAAAGAGAAATGCTACCTATCACTTTGAAAGAAAGCTCATTGACACTAGAGAAGCTTTTGGGAGCTGGCAAGCTCTGAATGGTAAGTGACAGTGGTAGATAACATCAGTCTTAGAGTCATGGCAGCTGATTTCAACCGCTGAACTTGTGGAAAATTAAATTTTTTGCACAGGTGCTATGTGTCCCGAGAGCTCTTCCCCCAGCCCCTCATTTCTGTCTTAGTATGGGATGGCAAGAATGACTCAATTTGAATAATTAACTTTCACAAGTGTCACCAACATAATGAGGAAAGAAAAAAATGCAAAGAAACAATATGCACAAAACATAATGAAGGAAGAATTAAATTTGAGTTGGAGTATAATTTCTAGAGGTTATGCAACCAAATTTTAAAATAATATATATAAGGATATGGAGTCTCAGAGAGAGTTGTAAAGTCAGACTCCAGTCTAAATGTTTGGTCATAAATCCAGTGGGAAATAGTACATCAGGGAAAGGTTAGGGCTAGAGATAAAAATCTGTGAGTAAATCACAAAGACAGAAGAGTACTCCAAGGTAGTCAACAGAGAAGAGAAGAATTAGGAAGACACAAACCTGAAAACAATTCATACTGAGCTGGATGGAGAAGGAAAATCAGGCAATATAGAGAGAATTTTAAATTAACCATGTTTGTAGATTTCTGCAGTAGAGATGCTCCTTTGGAGATATTTCCCAGGTCCCTTATCTTCAGGTTTGACTTCCATGAGAATGTTAGAAAATTTGAAACTAAAGAATTAATTTTTTTGATGCACTTTGCTTGAAACAGTCAAATCCTAATCTTCCCAGGTTAGCAATGTAGGGAGAATGAAACTGAGAACACCCTTTATTTTCCCCAAATTTCTCTTTCCCTGAATAATGTTTTTGTATTGATCAATTGTTACAGTTACGTTGTCTCCTAAGAAAAAAAATTTAGCTTTTGGCCAGAAGGTGCCATACTGTCCTAGTTGAGCAAAAGATGAATACTTAAACAGGACTTTGATTTCACTGTGGGCTCCACAAGGCAATGAGAGCAGGATAAATTTAGGTAACTCTCAGAGTCAGGCTTCTGGGCTCTCCCGGCTTCTGACTTTCCCTTTCATAGAAATTTCCATTTTAATCTTTGCTACCTGAGAGCTCTCAAACATTTTAAAATAAATCCTCATAGTCTGTACCTGAGAAATCATGATCCCAAAAGGCAGTTGGACTTTTCTCTCAAATGCCAAAGCTGAAATTTTTATTTCAGTTTTGTGCTTGGGAAATTCTACAAAATTGACATGGGGAATATCCATCTCCTCAAGATAGTTCCTTAAATGTTTAAAAATTTCCCAATGGAAAGTAATACAGAGTGCATTTGTGGTTAATAAAAATGTAATAGCACAGTTTGATAAAATGTTATGTTGGATAAGCATTAATATGTAACATATGCAAATAAGCATGAGTTTTAGAAATTAAGGGATTATTTAATCTTTTATTGGAAAGTTAATAAACAGTACCTGTCTCTCTTTAGTTATTTCTATATCAATTTCTATCTGCTCCTGAATTTGGCTAATCCATGATCATTTCTTCCTTTACAATATGAGAGCCAGAATTACTCAGGGCATTCCAACTGTTAAGTAAAGAGGAAAAACATCATACAATGTAATTCATTCTTACATTCATCATATGTTTTATGAGAGTTTATTATATAACAGGCAGTGTTTTAGGCTATACAGATCCAAAAACAAACAAATACACAAACAGAAAGAGATCTTTTTCTCCAAGAAGTTGACATGCCAGCAGGAGAGATGAAAACTAATATGATCAATAATGTGGTAATATAAAGTAAGATACACTTTTAACAATTTAATCGGTGGCTCAGGCTTGTAATTCCAGCACTTTGGGAGGCCGAGGTGGGTGGATCACGAGGTCAAGAGATTGAGACCATCCTGGTCAACATGGTGAAACCCCGTCTCTACTAAAAATACGAAAAATTAGCTGGGCATGGTGGCGTGTGCCTGTAATCCCAGCTACTCAGGAGGCTGAGGCAGGAGAATTGCCTGAACCCAGGAGGCGGAGGTTGCGGTGAGCCGAGATCGCGCCATTGCACTCCAGCCTGGGTAACGAGCGAAACTCCATCTCAAAAAAAAAACAATTTAAAGAATCATTATTTTTGAACTTAGAGTAGATGGTAAACAAAGTTAAGATATGTCAAATGTTGAAAACTAAATAGGTTTAAAAATCTATTTTTTTTTTTTCAAAATTTGAGTGCTTCAAATGCTTCCATAATAACACAGCAGATATTTAACATCAGAATTCATAGCATCTGGTATATTTATTCAGCATAATTATATTAATTGCATAGGTAGTAGGGTGACAGAATTCATCAGTGACAAGCCAGAGTACTGAGTGATTTGAATGAGAATGTTAAAATTAGATCATTAACATTCTGCCTTTTTTACCTGAGAAGGTATCCACAGCAATTACTAACAAAAGGGAATAATAACATATTTAGAACAGGCAGTGCTTAATTGCACATAGTGCATTTATTAGAAAACTCTCTTAAAAATGAGAAATGTTATGATTAATAGGAAATGCAGAATTTATTCAGCTGGATTTTTTCGTTAACTGAAGAAAAACTTTGAAGCCCATCTTCTGTGAAACACTGCAGTGGATTGTTGACATTTACAAAGGGTGGAATCATTTCCTGTCCTAGAAAACTTATTGAATATCAAAAACTTTAACCCATAAATGCAGATGAGCTCCTTATTTCTCTTTAGCCCCTTCAGATCCAACTTTCATTCTTCACTTTTTCTTGTAAGACACAATCTTCAAAGACCGCATCAGTGGGCCCCTTGCTTCTGGTTTGCCATTATACTTTTAGGTAAAGAAATACACTCACAGGAGAGAAGGAAAGGGGTGAAGAAAGAGGAATGGGATATTTTTTTCCCAGGCATTCTTGCTCCTTGAGAGAAGAGGAATTAGATGTATTTCTTCTGTGGCAGGGCCCTTCCACAGTTACAGGTATTATTTTTGGATTAATTAACCACTCCCTGGGCTTGCTGCTTCACACCTAGAGTTGGTAATAGTTCCTCAACAGTGCCTGCTCCTGGGTGCCTCACTCTTTCTTGTGACTGAGGGTGTGATTCTCTCAAACTTTTAGAAATAGCACTTTCCTGGTTTCTTTTCGGTAACCCAGCTTGAATATGCCATTTCGACTCAGGCCTTAAACTGAAAAATAGTATCCTGCAGTGACCAGGGGTCAGCACTATATACACAGAGAAAATACTGGAGGATGAAAAAAATTATGAATTCTAGTTTAATCCTACAGCTTCTTTTCAACTAACTCTGCATTTATTTTTCTGTGTGTCCATAATCATTCTGGTTCTGACTGAACAATTCAGCTTTGGAATAAAATGAAGAGTCTGTTCCTTTTCCAGTATAAAATATTGCAATGATCCTTTACCACATTAGCATTTGCTAAAAGCGTAGAAGATCTATGACCATTTACTGGAATTTTCCCAGATGCTGGATTTTATTTAAACTGTATTATTTTATTACATAGCCCAGCAACAAGTAAATCATCTCATTAGACTCATATTTCTTTTATATGGAAGTATAATATCACTTAATTTACATGCCGTGGCATAATTTTACTTCTACTAAACTAAATAAAAAAGCATATTAACATCTAAATATAATCAAAATATATATTAGAGGTTTTTATTTTGAATAACTTTGCTTTCACTTATATCTAATACTAACAATTTAAAAAATACTTGCAAAGTGCAATTGTGCAGCTATAAGTATAGAAAACTAGGTTCCATATATAAGTTTTTAGAATAACAGAAATATAAACTTATCTAGATGTCTTACAGAATATTTTTATTTCTATCTCTTAATAGGTACATTCTTTTAGGATTTACATATACATTTATTCAAACATTGGCATATTATAAATTGTGATCCATAATTGGAAACATATAATGCCTAAGCTCAAACAAAACATTCTTGATAGATTTTCATACATGATTACATTTCAAATTTTTAACATAACAAAAGTCATTTTATTTAATTCAGGTTTGCCTGCAAACAAACTGGGTCAAGTTAGTTGAGGTTAGGTCATGTTTCCTCTTAAATATATTTGTATAATAAACTCAAACTTTCTGTAATTGTTTCTTGTCTCAAATCACAACTTTTCTGTTTTCAAGCATAATCTGATGTAAAACTCTGTATGCATGGTGCATGTATGTACTTGTTTTCTATTTTTATTAAGTTGATACTATATTTAATGACTTAAAACAACAAGGATTTATCACCTCACAATTTCTGCTCTGAGGAATTTGGAAGTGGCCTCGTGGGATGGCTGTAGCTGAGTCTCTCATGAAGTTAAAGTGCAGATGATGGACTTCAACTCCCAACTGTTAAGTAAAGAGGAAAAATATCATACAATGTAATTCATTCTTACATTCAAACGAAGGTCTGACTCGTTCTGGAGGATCCATCTCTAAGCTGACAGTTCCTTCCTGGCTATCGGTAGGAGGCCTCAGTTCCTAACCATGGACCTATCTGCAGAATATGAAAGCTGTCTTCATTCTGCAGCTTGCTAAGTGATGAAAGAGATAGAGAGAGAAAAGCTGTAACGTTACAAGTGACATATGATTTCTTCTGCCATAGTCCATGGTCAAATAGGACTAATGCTGATACAGTGTAAAAGGGAATGATACAAAGTTATGAATACCAGGAGGTGGAGATCATTAAGGGCCATCTTGGAGGCTGGCTAGCAGAGCAAGTGACTTTTAAATCAGCATATGCTATCATTTGACATCAAGTTACACAAATCTCAGTAATTCTCAGGTCAGCAGAAGGCCAAAGGAAAATGAAGCATATTCCTATTTAATTTTGTGATTCTCCATAACGATGCAAAGATGCCTGCAATGCAATGAAAAAAGAAGAACAGGTAATGAAAGTCAGCTATAGTGCTGGTGTTACCATTGTGTCTGTGATATTTCTTTTTAGACTAAAAAAAATTTGCTTCTGTCATCATCTTGATACAGAAATGGCACAGAGTCAAATATTAAATAACTCTATAAGAACTTAAACATTTGAATTTTTATAAAAATTATGTAATGAATTACATGCCTCTTAGATATGAAGGTTTGACCTTTCTTTTTCCCTGTGACTCTTTAAGCACCTGTTGTTTTTATTCATCTAGCTCAGTTTTAAAAACAAGTCTCATTCTGCCAGTTAAGAGGTTTTGTGTATCCAAGGAAATGTCAAGAAATGTAGATTTTTGAACGTAACACTCTTTTCTTCATTATGGCATTTGTTTTCCTCCATGACTATTTAACAACATATTTATTGACCTTCTTATTATCACAGTAACTGACATACTAACATAGTCAATGAACTTCTTTGCATAGACCTTGGCAAGTAGTTTTAAATAATAGATTTAAGTTGATTCAGTGCAACTAAATATATCAAGAAATGGGTTTATTTCTGATTCCTGAGAACCACTCTTCTTATAAGTCATTTTTAAATTTTCTAAAATAAATATTGACATTTAAGTATTGATATGTGTGGGTTCTTATTTTTTAAATAACTACATTTCTAATAAGGTTGCTAACAGACTGAATTACGCAATAGGCATAATTACAGTGCCTATTGTTCAAATATGGCATTGCAGACACTGGAAATATTCTGACAGCAGAAGAGGTATGGGTTCTGATGTATGTATGAGGTTCAAGTTTATAATCTAAGTATATAGGTTTAAGATATATTTTGGAGGTAGACTAATTAGTTCTTAGCAATGGTTTCCATACTCCATATAGCGAGGTAAGGAAGAAGGAAGAATAAAAGATAATTCCTACATTTCTAATTTGACCACTCGGTGAATACTGTTCACTGAGATGGAGAAAACAGGATCACTTCATTAATAAAACTTTTTTCCCAAAGATTTTATCTTAGAGTTAATAGTGGAATGTAAAATTGATATAATTTTATTTTCTAGATCCAGTTAACTGCATATTTGGGCAAATTTGTCCAAATTTATAGGTTAGTGACACATACATTTTCTTTAAAAAATAAAGCCTGGCTGGGCTTGCTGGCTTACACCTGTTATCCCAACACTTTGGGAGTAAGAGATCAGAACATCAATTGAGCACAGGAGCTTGAAACCAGCCTTGGCAACATTGTGAGTCCCCATCTCCACAAAAAAATAAAAAAAAAATTAGACAGGTGTGGTGGTGAATGCCTATAGTTCCAGGTACTTGGAAGGCTGAGATGAGAGGATCACCTGAGCCCAGGAGGTGATCACAGCACTGTACTCCAGCCTCAGCAACAGAGCAAGACCCTGCCTTAAAACATTGAAATAAAATAAAATAAAATAAACAGCACTACAACTCTATTGGACATGTCTCTAAATATTATTAAATGGAGGTTGTATAAAATGGAAATCATCTTCAGTTTAACTGTTTGAATTCTTAGAAAAAAATAATGGTTTCTTCAAAAATAATCAAGACTTATTGATATTAAATGTTTTCAGGAAGTTACCATCCGACATTAAAGGCAGTAATAACGGGTTTCATGAAAGTTTCAAGCAGATAATAAATACAAAATTACATGTATGCTGCATTCACAGCAAACTTTAAGCCTGTAAACATTTCTGCTCTCAATACACCAATGTAGCCATGAAAAATAAAGATATATTTTCAGTAATTTTTCAGTATTTATAAACCTATGTGTTTGTAAATGTATTTGTTTCTTAATATTAGAAAATAGAGGCTAGGCACAGTGGCTCAAGTCTATAATCCCAGAATTTGAGAGGCCAAGGTAGAAGGATTGCTTGAGTCCAGAAGTTCAAGACCATCTCGAACAACAAAGGGAGATCCCATCTCTACAAAATATTTTTTAAAAAACTAGTCTGGTATGGTGATACATATCTGTGGTCTCAGTTACTTGGGAGGCTGAGGAGAAAGGATTGCTTGGGCCCAAGAAATTGCTGCTGCACTGAGCTGTGATCACACTCCTGCACTCCAGACTGGGTGACAGAGCAATACCCTCCCCCTGACACACAGAAAAAAAATAAAGAAAAAGGCAGTATGAAACAAAATTTGAAAATATGATAAATAAAATTATATTTATAAATTCAAGTTGTGTGGCTGCTTATAAAATCCTTATATGTGTGAAAAACAAGATAATCTCTATTATCCACCTCCTTCTAAATTTTATTTTGTTTTGTGACAAGCCAGGCAACTAAATCAGCTATCTTGTGTTATTCACAATAAGAAACATTTTCCATTAGATATAGGAGAAATGGTTAGATTATAAGGTGGTTTCAAACCTGATTATACATTAGAGACACATGAAAGAATATTTTATTTCCTTACATGTTAAATGTTTACATTTGTAGATAACAATGTTCCTACTCATCGTTAATAAAAACACAGGTAGTTTGGGAGGCCCAATAACAAACCTATAAATAGTATTTATCTTAAGTAACTCTTTTATAAAGCTCCACTCCATCCCCAGGGAAGGTGTAGAGAATACTATATCAGGACCAAAATTTTGGAAACAGTACAGCACCATCAATGTGTGAAAAATACCATCACCTGTTTCAGTTATCAAGTTAAGAAGACATTGATGCTTGTCTTAAGTCATGTTTGCTAGAAGTGGAGTTTGAGACAGGAATTCTTATGTGACTAATTTATTGGGGGAATGTAAGGGAGAAAAGAGAGCATGATAAGAAAGAGGAAGGAAGAGAATGTGGTCTCAGACAAAGCCTGGCCTTGGCCTGGTACATAAACATAAACCTGCTCCTAGTATTTCTATGTTAATACAAGGGGCCAGTCATTTGTTATTGTTTTTGGTTTTGTTTTTTATATCTTTCTGAAGTGAGGTATCTCAGCCAAGGGCAATTCTCTAGAGAAGACAGCTATTGGTAAGCAGAACTCACAGCTGCATTGGTAAAGATCATAGCAATAGTTTGTATAATTCTCTCTCTTCCTTTACATGAAATCAAGGAAAATTGTTTTTTTTTTTTTGAGATGGAGTTTCGCTCTTGTTATCCAGGCTGTAGTGCAATGGCACGATCTCGGCTCACCACAACCTCCGCCTCCTGGGTTCAGGCAATTCTCCTGCCTCAGCCTCCTGAGTAGCTGGGATTACAGGCATGTGCCACCATGCCCAGCTAATTTTTTGTATTAGTAGAGACGGGGTTTCACCATGTTGACCAGGATGGTCTCGATCTCTTGACCTCGTGATCCGCCCGCCTCGGCCTCCCAAAGTGCTGGGATTACAGGCGTGAGCCACCGCACCCTGCCTCATTGTTTTTTATAAATATTTCTTGATCTTATCTTAACATTTTTTCTCAGTGCCCTTAGTTTAGGCTCTGTCTTACAACACTGCAGCAACCTCCTAAATCACCTCCACATGGAAGTCAATTATTTTCATAGAGCACAGACTGTTATTTTCTCCTTAAAACCCCATTGTCTAAAGAAATTTATTTTTAATTTATTTATTTTTTAATTATTTCTTATTGTACTTTAGGTTCTGGGGTACATGTGCAGATCATGCAGGATTGTTGCATAGGTACACACATGGCAATGTGGTTTGCTGCCTCCATCCCTGTCACCTGTATCTGGCATTTCTCCCCATGTTATTCCTCCCTAACCTCCCTACCCGATGCTGTCCCTTCCTTGGTTCCCCCCACAGACCCCAGTGTGTGATGCTTCCCTCCTTGTGTCCACGTGTTCTCATTGTTCAACACCCGCCTATGAGTGAGAACCTGCAGTGTTTGATTTTCTGTTCTTGTGTCAGTTTGCTGAGAATGATGGTTTCCAGATTCATCCATTTCCCTACAAAATACACGAACTCATCATTTTTTATGGCTGCATAGTATTCCATGATGTGTATGTGCCACATTTTCCTTATCCAGTCTATCATCAATGAGCATTTGGGTTGGTTCCAGGTCTTTGCTATTGTAAACAGTGCTGCAATGAACATACATGTTCATATGTCTTTATAATAGAATGATTTATAACCCTTTAGATGTATACCCAGTAATGGGATTGCTGGGTCAAATGGAATTTCTATTTCTAGGTCCTTGAGGAATTGCCACACTGTCTTCCATAATGGGTGAATTAATTTACACTCCCATGAACAGTGTGAAAGTGTTCCTGTTTCCCCACATCCTCTCCAGCACCTGTTGTCTCCAGATTTTTTAATGATCACCATTCTAACTGGTGTGAGATGGTATCTCAATGTGGTTTTGATTTGCATTTCTCTAATGATCAGTGATGATGAGCATTTTTTCATGTTGGCATCATATATGTCTTTATCTGAAAAGTGTCTGTTCTTATCCTTCGCTCACTTTTGAATGGGTTTATTTGTTTGTTTTCTTGTAAATCTGTTTTAGTTCTTTGTAGATTCTGGATATTAGCCCTTTGTCAGATGGGTAGATTGCAAACATTTTTTCCCATTCTGTTGGTTGCTGGTTCACTCTAATGATTGTTTCTTTTGCTGTGCAGAAACTCTTAAGTTTAATTAGATCCCATTTGTCTATTTTGGCTTTTGTTGTCACTATTTTTGGTGTTTTAGCCATTAAGTCCTTGCCTATGCCTATGTCCTGAATGGTTTTGCCTAGGTTTTCTTCTAGGTTTTTTATGGTGTTAGGTCTTATGTTTTTCTTTAATCCATCTGGAGTTAATTTTAGTGTAAGGTGTCAGGAAGGGGTCCAGTTTCTGCTTTCTGCACATGGCTAGCCAGTTATTCCAAAACCATTTATTAAACAGGTAATCCATTCCCCATTGCTTGTTTTTGTCAGGTTTGTTAAAGATCAGATGGTTGCTGATGTGTGGTGTTGCTTCTGAGGCTTCTGTTCTGCTCCATTGGTCTATATCTCCGTTTTGGTACCAGTATCATGCTATTTGATTACTGCAGCCTTATAGTATAGTTTGAAGTCAGGTAGCCTGCTGTCTGCAGCTTTGTTCTTTTTGCTTAGGATTTTCTTGGCTATGGGGGTTTTCTTTTGGTTCTGCATGAAGTTTACAGTGTTTTTTTTTTTTTTTTTTTCAGTTCTGTGAAGAAAGTCATTGGTAGCTTGATGGGGATAGCATTGAATCTATAGATTACTTTGGGCAGCGTGGACATTTTCACAATATTGGTTCTTCCTAAACATGAGCATGGAATGTTTTTCCTTCTGTTTGTGTCCTCGTTTATTTCCTTGAGCAGCGGTTTGTAGTTCTCCTTGAAGAGGTTTTTTACATCCTTTGTTAATTGTATTTCTAGGTATTCTATTCTCTGTAGCAATTATAAATGGGAGTTCACTCTTGACTTGGCTCTCTGTTAGTCTGTTATTGATCTATAGGAATGCCTGTGATTTCTGCACATTGATTTTGTATCCTGAGACTTTGCTGAAGTTGCTTATCAGTTTCAGGAGATTTTGGGTTGAGATGATGGGGTCTTCTAAATATACAATCGTGTCATCTGCAAATAGAGACAGTTTGACTTCCTCCTTTCCTAATTGAATGCCCTTTATTTCTTTTCTTGCTTGATTGTTCTGGTTAGAACTTCCAATACTATATTGAATAGGATTGGTGAGAGAGGGCATCCTTGTCTAGTGCTAGATTTCAAAGGGAATGCTTCCAGTTTTTGCCCATTCAATATGATATTGGCTGTGGGTTTGTCATAAATAGCTGTTATTATTTTAGATGTGTTCCATGGATACTTAGTTTATTGAGAGTTTTTAACATAAAGGGCTACTGAATTTTGTCAAAGGCCTTCTCTGCATCTGTTGAGATAATCAGGTGGTTTTTGTCTTTGTCTGTTTATGTGGTGGATTACGTTTATAGACTAGTATATTTTGAACCAGCTTTGCATCCTGAGGATGAATCCTACTTGTTCGTGACGAATAAGCTTTTTGATGTGCTGTTGCAATCAGTTTGCCAGTATTTTATTGAAGATTTTGCATCTATGTTCATCATAGATATTGGCCTGAAGTTTTCTTTTCTTGCTGAGCCTCTGCCAGGTTTTGGTGTCAGGCTGATGTTGGTCTTATCAAATGATTTGGGAAGGATTCCCTCTTTTTGGATTGGTTGGAATAGTTTCAGAAGGAAACTATTTCCTCTTTGTGAGTCTGGTAGAAGTCGGCTGTGAACCCATCTGGACCTGGGCTTTTTTGGGTGGTAGTCTATTAATTGCTGCCTCAACTTTAACCCTTGTTATTGGTCTATTCAGGGTTTCAACTTCTTTCTGGTTTAGGCTTGGGAGAGTGCAAGTGTCCAGGAATTTATCCATTTTTTCCAGGTTTACTGGTTAATGTGCATAGAACTGTTTGTAGTAATTTCTGATGGTAGTTTTTATTTCTGTGAAATCATTGGTAAAATCCTCTTTATCATTTTTTATTGCATCTATTTGATTCTTTTCTCTTTTTTTTTCTTTTTTTTTTTTTTTTTTTTGTTAATCTGGCTAGTGGTCTATTTTGCTGATCTTTTCAAAAAACCAGCTCCTAGATTTATGGATTTTATAAAGGGTTTTTTTGTGTGTGTCTCTATCTCCTTCAGTTCTGCTATGATCTTAGTTATTTCTAGTCTTCTGCTAGCTTTTGAGTTTTTATTGATCTTGCTCCTCTAGCTCTTTCAATTTTTATGATAAGGTGTCAATTTTAGATCTTTCCTTGCTTCTCATGTGGGCATTTATTACTATAAATTTTCCTCTAGACACTGCTTTAAATGTGTCCCTGAGATTCTGGTACATTGTGTCTTTGTTCTCATTTTCAACAAGATTAGAGAAAAAAGAGTGAAAAGAAACAAACAAAGCCTTCAAGAAATATGGGATTATGTGAAAAGTCCTAATCTATGTTTGATAGGTGTACCTGAATGTGACAGAGAGAATGAATCCAAGCTGGAAAACAGTCTTCAGGATATTATCCAGGAGAACTTCCCCAACCTAGCAAGGCAGGTCAACATTTAAGTCTAGGAAATTGAGAGAACACCACAAAGATATTCCTCAAGAAGACCAATGCCAAGGCATATAATCGTCAGATTCACCAGGGTTGAAATGAAGGACAAAATCCTAAGGGCAGCCAGAGAGAAAGGTCGGGTTACTCACAAAGGAAAGCACATTAGACTCAAAGCAGATCTCTTGGGAGAAACCCTACAAGGCAGAGGAGAGTGGGGGCCAATATTCAACATCTTTAAAGAAAAGAACTTTCAACCTAGAATTTCATATCCAGCCAAACTAAGCTTCATAAGTGAAGGAGAAAGAAAATCCTTTCTGGACAAGCAATTGCTGAGAGATTTTGTCACCACCAGGCCGGCCTTACAAAAGCTCATGAAAGAAGCACTAAACATAGAAAGGAACAACTAGTATCAGCCACTCCAAAACTGTACCAAATGGTAAAGAGCATCGACACAATGACGGAACTGCATCAACTAATGGGCAAAACAACCAGCTAGCATCAAAATGTCAGGATCAAATTCACACATAACAACATTAACCCTAAATGTAAATGGGCTAAATGCCTCAATCAAAAGACACAGACAGGCAAATTGGATAAAAAGCCAAAACCCATTGGTGTGCTGTACACGGGAAACCCATCTCACATGCAAGGATACACAAAGGCTCAAAATAAAGGGATGGAAGAAGATTTACCAAGCAAATGGAGAGGAAAAAAAAGCAGGAGTTGCAATCCTAGTCTCTGATAAAATGAACTTTAACAAAGATCAAAAGAGACGAAGAAAGGCATTACATAATGGTAAAAGGATCAATGTAACAAGAACAGCTAACGATCCTAAGTATATAAGCACCCAATACAGGAGCACCCAGATACATAAAGCAAGTTCTTAACAACCAAAAAAGAGACTTAGACTCACACACAATAATAGAACTGTAACACCCCACTGTCAATATTAGATAGATCAATGAGACAGAAAATTAACAAGGATATCCAGGACTTGAACTCAGATCTGGACCAAGCAAGGGGACCTAATAGACAGCTACAGAACTCTCCACCGCAAATCCACAGAATATACATTCTTCTCAGCACCACATCGCATCTACTCTGAAACTGATGGCATAATTGGAAGTAAATCAGTCCTCAGCAAATGCAAAAGAATGGAAATCATAACAAATAGTCTCTCAGACCACAGTGCAATCAAATTAGAACTCAGGATTAAAAAATCAACTCAGAACCACACAACTTGGTGGAAACTGAACAACTGGCTCCTGATTGGCAACTGGATAAACAATAAATGAAAGCAGAACTTTATTTTTTCAGACTGGCTTGTCCTAATCCCTGCCCCTAAATATGTTATTTAAGCTTGAGAAACACATGCATCCAAGATAAAGTTTTCTGTCCAGCTATTTCTCCCCTCTCTGTCATTTTAAGTTTACAAAAGGTAGTCAGTGTGTTTTCCATCTCTAAATAGCAGAGCTTTGCATAGCATTCAAAAACACACATTGAGAGCAATTAATCATAGAAATTCCATGAGAAAAGGATGAATTTTGATGACATCTATATCTGGGTTCAATTCTTAGTTTGGACAAATTAAGAACTCTGCTTTGCCTCGAATTCCTCATCTGTAAGATAAGAACATTTTCATGAAAATATTTTTGAGATAATTATGTAATATACATTAGGAGAAATTACTGATATAAGCAATAGATAAGTTTATTTTCTACCTTCCTGATGGTGCCCTGTATAGTGCTGGTCACATAATGCAGTTCAACAAATATCAGGGCTTTGGTTCAGCAAATTAAAAGTTTTATTGGTTTTCTTCATATTTTCATTCAAAATTAATTCCCTTCATTATATGAGTATATATAAACATTATTTTGTATACTTTTGCTAACTTGTAAATTATTAAATTACTTTGAAAACATTAAGAAAAGATTGGCATTCTGTATTAACAAAAATGTATTTTCTCTAACATTCTTTGGATTACACATTATTTGCATATCAATACTTTTGAGGAGAAAGACTCAAAAAGTACAGAAAAGAATTTCCTTTCAAAAAAGGTATTTAGGCAATGGTGTGCTGGAACTGACTTGCACGGGCGCTTCAGACACAACTGTGTGCATCTCTTTTCAATTCTGTGTGTAGTGTCATTATGTTGACAGTTTGAAATCAGTCATAGTATTTATACCATTTAAACTATAGAAATTATAAAATGCTACAAAACACAGCATCATTCCCCAACACAAGAGTGCCAGTTTTAAAGCATTTCCAGTACAGCACTATATTTAACTAGGAGTTCAATTATCTTCTCATCAATGGAAGACAAAGGCAAAAGGACAAATTAGCAGAATTGTATATGCAGGTAATCATTGAAAAATATGCACACTGTTTTCAAATCTCTAGTATTTAAAGACAAATTAACAATCTGTGGAGGAGAATACAAAAATATCACTTATTCTTTGCCTAATATCAATTTCTATATTTAATATTTTCTAACAAATCGAGGCAGGAAGGGACTGGAGAAGATGGAAAGAAAACATCAAGTAGTTTGCATGTGGGAATACATAGAAAAGCACAAAAGTCTTTATAAACTCAAGGACTGTGTAATTCTGTAAGGAGATGTAATGTGGCTCTTCCTTAACTCCACACATTGGAGTTACAGGCCTACTCAGTGTCTCCTTACCACGCAGTTGTATCCTTAATCAACACACTATAAATACAAGCTTATTAATTTACTTCTTGCTATTTGCTTTCTTTAACCCCATATTTCTGACTTTTCTATATCTTGGATATCTTAATCATAAAGAACTAGTAAACTTACTCAGAGTTGCTCCTTTTTCAGCAAGAGTACATATTAACTGCCTTAGAACTCTGCATTCCTTGTCAGACTTCATCTTATCTGAACTGTCACAGCGTTTAGATTCTTCCTTCCATGGTTAGGAGATATGGAACATCTGTACTGGCCACATTGCCAAGATTTCCATATTCTTTAATAATGTCTCTGTTATAATTCTTTGCTAGGCATGATGTGAAAAACTTCAAAAGGAAACAGAAAAATAGAGAAAACTTCATAAAAGTATTGATTTATTAATGTAAAACTAATTGAGTGGATTTAAAAGATTTACAAATGTTAGGAAATAAATTATTTTACAAAAAAGCTTTTCTGTAGCTTGTCACAAAGAGTCTACTAATGCATCAATTTTTTAAATGACTACTATTTCTACTATTTTCTGTTCCAATTTTAGCTTTTCCAAGCATATATTATTTTTCTTTTTAATTAACATCTCAACAAACATCAACAAGAATTTTCCCCAAATCTAAATATTGACAGTGATAAAGAAAGTAGAATGCGTTAGAAACAAATACTGATATTAATGAAATAAATACTAGACAATTATAGACAATCCCTTTGGTATAACATTCATACACTAGAATATTTGAGGAATAGGCCTGCCTGATTTTTAAAACACAGAGACATACAATAGCAAGCATAATCACACCATTACTAATTTAGCTTTAGAATCTGAAGCAAAGTGATGTGTTGTTCATTTGCCATGAAGAACCAACATTTCCTCTTGCCTGCCCTTATCGCCCTCTGTGATCTATGACTTAGCACTTCTTTCAGAACACTGAAAAATGCATACTCTGTAGACACTCAATTTACTTTTTCGAATCCAGACTTGGCTGAAGCAGAGAGATGGTTTCAGGAATTTAATTATACAGCACATTTCAGAGTTGGTAACTACATCATTCAAATGGAAACAATTGCTTTTCTTTCCTCTTTAATTTTCTTTTTGATTTCCAACTTTTATTTTAAGTTCAGGGCTATATGTGCAAGATGTGCCGGTTTGTTACATAATTAAATGTGTGCTATGGTGGTTTGCTATACAGATCATCCCGTCACCTAGGTATTAAGCCCAGTATCCATTAACTATTCTTACAGATGCTCTCCCTCTTCCCTCCACCACCCTCTGACAGGCCCCAATGTGTGTTGTTCCCACCATGTGTCCAGGTGTTCTCATCATTCATCTCCCACTTACAAGTGAGAACATGCAGTACTTGGTTTTCTGTTCCTTCATTAGGTCGCTGAGGTCAATAGCTTCCACTCCATCCATGTCTCTGCAAAGGACATGATCTCATTCCTTTTTGTGGCTGCAGAGTATTCCATGGTGTATATGTACCATACTTTCTTTATCCAGTCTATCATTGATGGGCATTTTCATGATTCCATGAAACTCTTTCAAAAAAATGGAAAAGAAGGAACTCCTCCCTAACTTATTCTATGAGGCCAGCATCATTCTGATAACAAAACCTGACAGAAATACAACAAAAAAAGAAAACTTCAGGCCAATATCCTTGATGAACATCAATGCAAAAACCCTTAACAAAATAATAGCACACTGAATCCAGCAGCACTGAATCAAAAAGCTCATGCAACATGATTAAGTAGGCTTCATCCTTGGGATGCAAGTTTGGTTCAACATACACAAATCAATAAATGTGATTCATCACATAAGCAAAAGTAAACACAAAAACCACATAATTATCTCAATAGATTCAGAAAAGGCCTTTGATAAAATTCAACATCCCTTTGTGTTAAAAATTCTCAATAAACTAGGTATTGAAGGAACAGGCTTCAAAATAATAAGATCCATATATGACAAACCAGCAGCCAATATCATACTGACTGCGTAAAAGCTGGAAGCATTTCCCATTGAAAACTGACACAAGACAAGGATACCCTCTTCACCACTCTTTTTCAACATAGCATTGTAAGTCCTGGCCAGGACAATCAGGCAAGAGAAATAAATAAATGTATTCAAATAGGAAGAGAGGAAGTCAAATTATCTTTGATTGCAGGTGACATGACTCTATCTTTAGAAAACCCCATTGTCTCAGTCCAAAAGCTTCTTAAGCTGATAAGCAAATTCATCAGAGCCTCAGGATGCAAATTCAACGTGCAAAAATTTCCAGCACTCCTATACACAAACAACAGACAAGCTGAGAGCCAAATCATGAATGAACTCCCATTCATAATTGCTTTTCTAAACTCTGTAAATGGAACTAGCAAGGTGGAAACAAGGGGCCTCCCTTGCCAGGCAGCCAACTGAAGGCTCATAAAAGCGGTTCTTCAACTAATCACAATTGGATAAGACAAATTACAAAAGGAAATGAGAAAAAAATCTCAAGAAAGCAAATGAAAATGTTGAAGATGACATGCTATTTCAATAAACTTTTAAATCTATTATTACAGTCCCTCTGCAAACATGAGAATGGGAAACTAATGATGTGCTGAATATTTGAATATTTTTTTCTGCAATCAATGGAGCAGACCTAGTATAAATATCCATTTCTTTTCTGAAATTTCATAACAAATTCCTTTAAAAACATTCTGTCATTTAGGCAATCCTCTGGATTTATTCCAATTGAGTTAGAGAATACCACCACTGTTTTGGTATCCTAGTGTTTCTCTCCTTTTATTTCTTCCATAGAGTTAAATTCTGAAATTCTCTGTGGGATCTATGCATCTTCAGCCCCAATCTTTTTTGAGACAATATATAAATCTCATTCTTAACAATTTCATCTTTACTGAAGTGGTGATTTGATATGCTCCTGTGTGTGTTTTTTTTTTAATTCTAAGTGAATTGGGCACAAAATATTCTAAATATAGTTTACATTAATGATGTCATACAATATAGTATATTTGGGGCACATTTTCTGGCAACCAAACGTAATCATATGGGAATATGTCAGGGTTTTTTGTCTCTAAATGGTTAAATAAACTGTGGAACACCTGAACACACTGGTCTTTATATACCACTACAAAAAAAAAAAATAAATAAAGATTTACTGTAGCGTTTTTTTCTTCCCGGCATATAACACAAACTTGTAACTGCTTTCCAAACAAACCTTTCTACACATCATTTACTTTCTTAGATGCAAAGTTTGGCATCATTATTAAACATCTGAACAGTGGAGCAATATGTTCTGAATTACTTACATATCTGTTAGAGACTGGAGTCTTTCCCCTCATCATTTATAGTAGCTGTGCATACAGAGTAACCAGGAATCTTGTGCAAGCAGTCAGAACAGTCAAAACAAATGTGCTTGATCCTTCCTCCAACGGCTTCACACAGTGTATTTCTTTCTTAAGAGATTCCCTATAAAACATCAAATTCATGTATAGAAACATTTGAACATTTCTAGTTGAGCATTAGGAAAGTCTCTGTTTTTTTAAAAAGAAGAGACAGATTTACATAGGCACTGTTTTGAGGACTTCTATATAGAAAACTCCAATCTAGCCTGCTGATATATTTTCAAAGATTAAAAACACAAAAACTGTACATTCTTGATAAAATCAGATTAGTTCAAACACAAAAAGTCCTCTTCTTTCTAGAAAATGATATTTTATTTGAATTTAAATTTGTCTAATCATTGATAAAATAACTGATACATTCAACTGTCTCATTTGATATGAGGACATAATTAGTTCAGACAGAAAATCTGTGAAAACAAATGCCCAGAATGGCCAGAATAATCAGGGTCCCAGATTTAATAAATGCTCCACAGCATACTGCATATAAGACATTATATTAAGAATATATGGGAAAATTTAATCGATAATACTTATGAGGTAGTGATTAAAAAGTGATAGGGAGATTTTATGTAATATGAACCTTTAAAAAGATAGCTTGAATGTTTTAAGAATATATAGGTAGACGATATGTACTTTAAATGTATTTTAGATAATTTTTTTTGAATATACTTTATCAGGAATTTAAAAGTTTTAATATTAGGAGTGTGATGAGGAAGAGAGCTATACATTCCAAGACTAATTCAAATTATGCCACCTTTTGCAATACTCATAAAAAGAAAAATTCAAGTGTTAACAATCAGCCAGCTAAAACAAGAATGTCAGGCCAAAGTTTTTATTCCTTATGTAATAGAATATTGTATTTAGATAATCTTGAGGGTTAAATAATGTTATGATACTTTATTTTCTTAACATATGTAAGAGAATAACATATAACATAAAAATATTTACAAAATACATACCTATTTGATTATTGAAAATTACAAGAACACAATGCATTTTAGTAAGGATGTCATTAAAACATACGACAGCTTTTATTAAAAAGACAATGCCAATTATAGTCTAATAAATATCATATCCTGATGACTGTCTATTATGGTGCTGGTGGCAAAGAGGTGACTGGCATCATAGTTTTCTGTACCTTTATGTTTATAATTTCAGTAAGCTACATGAGCTGAAATATTTAATGCATGAATTATTTGCACATTACAAAATGGTTTTCATTTGCAATCAGTTTTGAATATTAGATTTTTAATAAGGAACTGCTGGGGAGAACTATACTAATTACATCTTATTTATGTCTGCTGAAGTTAAAAATAGGTTTATCCTCATAAAATTGTACCACTTGTCTGGTGTTCTGTTCTGGCATGTTTGTGTATCTTTTAAACACTTTTTTTCTGACTACTCCTGCTGATATTCAAGTGCCATTATCTTAGCTTAACTTTGCCCTTCATTTACTATCTACCAATTTATGGTGTTTATTTTGCACAACAAAAGTCTCTATGTGGCTGTCTTATTTTTCAAACAAAGCTACAATTTCTTTTATAGAAGTTTAGAACTATGTATTTGGGCTAAATGTCACTACTGAAAAATAATATGTAAGTTGTACAATAGCTAGTTTACTTGTTGTTCAAAGAGCTTCAAGTATTTTGGGGTTACTAAGGAATAAATATAGGAAAATCTTGAAAAACAACATTTGGTAGAAACAGTAGTAAAGAAGAAAATAGACAATAATCAGAAATAAAGTTAAGATATATTTCTGCGATTGGGAGCTAAAATATTGCCCTTTTTCTTTTCTAACAAAAAGGAATAAATACCAAGTAATATGTGGACCAGCAAGATAAAGAAAATGGAAGATGAACATATACTGATACTATATGAAGATATAATTTCTTCCCTTTGAAATCCAAAGCATGTCCATTAAAGTAAGACCTCTCACACGTCACATAATCTTTATTTTACATTGATTCCTTAATCGTTAGAAAAAACAATGGCCAGGATTAAAAAGTAATTGGCTGGGTACGGTGGCTCACTCATGGAATCCCAGGACTTTGGGAGGCTGAGGCTGGTAGATAACTTGAGGTCAGGTATTGGCGACCAGCTGGCCAACATAGTGAAACCCTGTCACTATAAAATACAAAAATTAGCCGGGGGTGGTGGCATACACCTGTAATCCCAGCTGCTTGGGAGGCTGAGGCAGGAGAATCCCTTGAAGCAGGGAGGCGGAGATTGCAATGAGTCACCACACTCCAGCCTGGGTGGCAGAGCAGGACTCCATCTCAAAAAAAAAAAAAAAATTAATTTAATTAAATACTAGTTAGAAAATTATAAAAGCATGTGTAAATATATTTCTAAATATGTGACATTTCCTATACACTGAAATCATTTTTGCAAAGATTTTTGAATGAACGGAAACATTCACTGTTTGAATCTTTGATATGTTTACTAATCTACTATCTCTTGCTCTGAAATTTGATTTTTTGCCCGTTACCTTAATTTTTTTTTGGTCTGCTTTTTAACACTGCAAATGTAATATACTTTATGTACAAGAAAATATTGAGTCCAGACATGGTGGCTCATGCCTGTAATGCCAGCACTTTGGGAGGCTGAGGTAGGTGGATCACTTGAACTCAGACAAGCCTAGAAAACATGGCAAAATCCTGTCTCTATCAAAAATACAAATTAGTTGGGTGTAGTGGTGAACGCTTGTAATCCCAGCTACTGGGGAGACTGAGGCCTGAGAATCACTTGAGCCCAAAAGGCAGAGGTTGCAGTGACCCAAGCACTTAAGACTAGGTGACAGAGTGAGACTCTGTCAATAAAAGGGAAAGAAAGCAAGAAAGGCAAGAAAGGAAGACAGAAAAGATGAAGGAAGGCAGGAAGGAAGGAGGGAAGGAAGGGGTAGGAAAGGGGGAAGGAAGGGGTAAGGGAAAGGAAGGGAAGGGAATGAAGGGATAGAGAGAGGGAAGGAAGGAAAAGAGGGAGGGAGAGAGGGAAGGAAGGAAGGAAGAAGGAAGGGAGGGAGGAAGAAAGGAAGGGAGGAAGAGGAAAAGGAAGGAAGAGAAAATTGAAAAAATATATTTTGTGTATAATATAGTCACTTTCCACTTTCTGTACTAAAAGTCTACTAATGTTAATTAAACTTTATAAATGAAAACACAACAAAAATAAAAATTTTGCTTCTCAATGATTTCATCTTATTTTATTTTTTAAAATCTTTTTTTTTTTTTTAAGATGGAGTCTCCCTCTTGTCACCCAGGCTGGAGTGCAAAGGAGTGACCTCAGCTCACCACAACCTCCACCTCCCAGGTTCAAATGATTCTCCTGCCTCAGCCCCCTGAGTAGCTGGCATTTCAAGCATGCATCATCACATCTGGCCAATTTTGTATTTTTAGTAGAAATGGGGTTTCTCCATGTTGGTCAGGCTGGTCTTGAACTCCCGATCTCAGGTGATTTGCCCACATTACCCTCTCAAAGTGCTGGGATTACAGGTGTGAGCCACCATGCCTGGCCGATTTCATCTGACTTTTAAAACACAATAAAATTGGATTGAAAAATAGTTATACATTCAGCCTAGCTGCTTAATTTGGTAGCTTAATTTCAAAATATATGCAAAATTTAATAGGATCCAGGTAAAATGGAACATTTATATAAACTGACAAGCCTTTACATTTAGTAATTTTAATTATTGTATTGTATTTTATTGTAAAATATAAATGGACAAATACTAACTCAAGTCATAACACTGCTTTAAATGTTACTTTACCCCTTAGATTTCCAGAGAAGATGAATAACACAGACCTGAATTTTTTCTTCTTGCTGAACCAACTGTAAAACTAGTATATATGAAATAACAGTTTTAAGACATTGGACATCAGGCAGCCATTAATCCCTGAGAGATGAGGCACAAATGTGCTGAACCATATGATATCCCTAAATTACAGGCTAGAGTTGAGTTTCTAGGCTGCAATTCTTTGAAGAGAGAAGTGCAGATAGAGCCCGGTGGCCTTCCTGAATTGAGAAGGCAGAGCTGGAAAATCAGGGAGAACAAAACAGCTATACCAGTTTGGAGAAAGTGGCCCAGACCTACATAATGAACCCCTAGGGTCTGCAGCTGACTACTGATGAACAAATCAGTGCAAGGAAAATACCCAAGACCAGGGAAAGAATCATCGAGAAACAGACACATGAATGATGGAGTTAAGTAAACAAGGATATTAGATAGTTAATAAAACTACATTCCATATATGCAAGGAGGTAGAGCAAAGAGTGAACATGTTAAATAAACACAAGAAAGATATAAAGACACATATAAAACTTAGAGATGAAAAATACAATTAATGAGATATAAAATAAACATAATGGGATTAACAGCAGATTAGAGCTGCAGAAAAAAGATGAGTAAACTTGAAGAAATAGCCATAAAAATTAGAAAAAGAAAAAAATCTGTATTTAAACAGAGCTTAAGTGAGCTGTGGAAAAATTTGAAGTGGCTCAATATACACGGGATTGAAATTCCAGAAAAAAAGAGATAGTGGTCAGAAAAAATAATGGTCAAATTTTCCAGATTTAATGAAAACTACAAACCTGCAGATACACAAAACCCAATGAACTACAAATATAAAAAACACAAGTAAAATTACACCAAAGATGATCATAAAAACTTGAGATAAAAATAAACTCTTACAGCCAATCAGAAGAAAAAGGAGATATGACGTACAAAGGAAAAAATATAAGAAAGACTTATTCTCTGAAAAACAGCAATAATGGAGTTGATTATTTTTATTATGTCTGAAAATAATGGAGTAAGTACCCTAAAATAATGAAAAAGAGAGAAAAAAATGTCAATCTGGAATTTTATATCTGGCTAAACCATTTGTAAATATAGAAGTTGAAATAAAGACATTCTTATACATAAAAAATTGTTATGTATTCATCTACAGCAGACATGCACTACAAAATATTCTAAAGGAAGTCTCCTAAGTTAAAAAAATGATATCTGGATAAAAATATGTATTGACATAAAGGAATGAAGAGAAAAGGAAATATCTGGGCATGTAAATATAACATTCATTTTTTCTACATCTCTTTAAAACATAAATGACTCTTTAAAACAAAATAATAATACAATGCTGTGTGTTTAATATCATGTAGAAAATAAAACTGTAATAACTATAGAACTGGGAAAACCAAAGTTTATGATTAAAAGTTTATTTTACTAGATATGAAGCAATCAAATATTAGCTTAAGATCGACTTTGATAAGTTACTGGTGTATGCTATAAACATCATAGTATAGTCCTAAGGTGCTAAAAAATAAGGTTAATAAAAATTAAAGCTAATGAGGCAACAAATACATAAAATGCAGTCATAAAACATACCCAATTAATCCAAAAGAAGGCAGAGAAAAGAAGTGGAGGGGCAAAATAGATTAACTAGAAGGCAAATAGAAAAATAGTATCCTTAAACCCAACCATATCAATATATCATCCATATCAACACATATGAGAATGTCATAAATATTATAAATAGGTCACTTGATTGTCATCTGGTATAACCACTAATTAGTTCCAGCATTCGTACTTCTTAAATAAGTATTGTATGAACAAACCTTTTCCGATATTGATGTTGTTTGGATATTTGTCCCTCTAAATCTCAGTTTGAAGGTGACCCCCAACATTGGAGGTGGGGTCAAGTGGGAGGTGTTTGGGTCATGGGAGAAGATACCTCATGAGTGGCTTGATGCCCTCCTTGAGGTAATGAGTATCACACGCATTAGTTACTGTGAGATTTGATAGCTTTAAAAAACCTGGTGCTTCCCTGTCTAGCTTTTGTTCCCTCTCTTGCCATGTGATATGCCAGCTTTTTTTGTCTTCTACAAAGGGAATAAAAACTTCCTGAGGCCTCACCAGAAGCCAAGATGGTGCCAGCACCCTGCTTCCTGTATACCCTGCAGAACCATGAGCCAAAAAAGAGACTCTATAAATTACCCAGCCTTATGTATTCCTCTATAGCAATGCAAAATGAATTAATACAAACATCACAATGATGTTTAAGACAAAAATCACATTCAAAATAATTTTTATAAATAAAAGGCTTATGTTCTGTTCTAATTGAGAACTATCAATTAGAAGGCAAAAGAGTAAGTTTAGAAAAAATGCTCAACAGCACTCATCATCAGAGAAATGCAAAACAAAAAACAGTAAGATATTAGCATATCCCATTAAGAATGGCCATTATTAAAAAGACAATAAAAAGAGATGCTGGTGAGGATGTGGAGAAAAAGGAACTCTCACACACTGTTGGTGGGAATGTAAATTCATATCACCACTATGAAAAGTGGTATGAGAATTTCTCAAAAAACTAAAAATCAAACTACCATATAATCCATCAATCCAACTGCTAAGTATGTATTCAAAAAAAATGAAATCATTATATCAAAGGAATATCTGCACCCCATGTTTATTGCAGCAATATTCAAAATAATAAAGATAAGGAATCAAGTGTCCATCAAAAATTGAATAAAACAAATGTGGTATACATACACAATGGAATACTATTTGTCTAGAAAAAGAGTGCAATCACATATTTTGCAGCAGTGTGGATGAAACTGGAGCTTATTATTTTAGATAAAATAAATCAGGCACAGAAAAACAATTATTGCATATTCTCGCTCATATATAGGAGCTAAAAAGGTGACCTAGAAATAGAAATTCCATTTGACCCAGCGATCCCATTACTGGGTGTATACCCAAAGAATTATAAATTTTTCTATTATAAAGACACATGCACACATAAGTTCATTGTGGCACTGTTTACAATAGCAAAGACCTGGAACCAACCCAAATGTCCATCAACGATAAACTGGACAAGGAAAATGTGGCACATATACACCATGGAATACTATGCAGCCATAAAAAACAATGAGTTTGTGTCCTTCATAGGGACATGGATGAATCTGGAAACCATCATTCTCAGCAAACTGACACAAGAACAGAAAACCAAACACCACAGGTTATCACTCATAGGTGGGTGTTGAACAATTAGAACACGTGGACACAGGGAGGGGAGCATCACATACTGTGGTCAGTTGGTGGGGTAAGGGAGGGACAGTGTGGGGGTTGGGGAGGGTGGGAACAGATAATGAGGGGAGAAATACCAGATATAGATGATGGGGTATGAAGGTAGCAAACCACCTTGCCATGTATATACCTATACAACAATCCTGCATGATCTGCACATGTACCCCAGAACCTAAAGTACAATAATTAACAAAAAAAAAGACATATGGGTGTTCTGACAGAATCACTGTGAATTCTGTGCTGAGAATGGCAATGACTGTTTTTGGGAGGGAAAGCAGAGTATTGGAGAGCATCATCAGGAAAAATAGTAGAGAGGCTATTGTAATTACTCAGGCTAGAGAAGATGAACCAGGGTGTTAGAAGTGGCATGGAGGGGAAAAATGGTCAAATTCTGAGTTTATTTTGAAGATAACACTAATATAATCTACTAATGGACTGGTGTCAAAGACAACAACAAAAATTTTCTCCCAAGCAACTCTGAGAATGAAATTGCCCTTAATTGAGACAGAGAAATTGCAGCAGAAGCTGGTGGGTAGTGTGGCTATCAGGAGGGTCCTTTTTGGACATATTAGTATTGCAGATACTTAATCAAAGACATCAAGGATAGCAGCAGATTGTAGAGTGGAGCTCTCACCAGCCCATCAAGTGCATAGCTAGAACCTGAACTTCCTCCAATAAAAGAATAAAGGTAGCATAAATAAAGATAATCTTAAAAAACTAAAGAGTTATTTTTTGAAGTAATCTTAAAGACCTAAAGCCTTTTAAAGAATATTACAATTTCTAAATATTGAAAATATACACCATTTAGACAGTATTACATAGCTGGGCTTAACCTCTATATTACATCTCTATACAATGTGAACATAATATAACTTAGCTGTTTCAAAGTTATAAATATTTTTATGTGAGGACTTATTACAATGAAATGTGCCGATATGTAGAAATTAAACAAGTCATATTTCAATAGAATGTAGAAAAAATGTTTTTAAAAGATACCTATTACAGTTGACACTTGAGCAACATAGGTTTGAACTATGCAGGTCCACTTATATGTGGATTTATTTTTCAAGGTTACGTCAAGTGTGCCTGCCTCTAGTACTCTCCTTCCACCCCCTCCACCTCTTCTGCCTCTGCCACACCCGCACAAGACTAATCCCTCCTCTTCCTTCTTCTCAGCCTTCTGAATATGAAGAGGACAAGGATGAAGACCCTCATAATGACCCATTTTCACTTAATGGATAGTAAATATATATTTTTTCTTCATTATGATTCTCTTAATAACATTTTCTTCTCTCTAGTTTACTTTTTTGTAAGAATATAGCATATAGTACATGTAAAACCAGGAATATTTGTTAATTGGCTGTTTATGTTGCCAGCAAGGCTACTGGTCAATAGCAGGCTATTAGTTGTTAAGTTTTGGAAGAGTCAAAAGTTATACAGATTTTTGACTGCACAAGGGGTCAGCTTCCCTAACACCCTTGCATTGTTCAAAGGTTAACTGTAGTTTTATATTAACATGTCCGAGTTAACTACTTTAGAGTGATAAATTCCAAAAAACATTGAATGTTGAAAGGTTATTGTATTAAATGCAATTTATATAGAAAAATGCATGCATCTCTGACAGCTTTCATACATTGTAATAAATATAAAAGCATTTCAAGCATAAAACAAACATGAAATTCTTAGATAAGCATTATTACAAGTACTTTAAAAAATTATATTGAATTACTCTTTAGGTTTACATATGGTTTAGGAGATACTGTGTTCTTACATGAGAATAAACTTCCAACTCTTAACTGTAATTATAGAAGACTTTGTTACAAAACTAAAGGCAAAGAAGTAATAATTAAAAAGAAAAGAAAACCACAATCACTGCAAATGATAGGACCAGACTTCCAAATCCTTTGGAGTAAATCCTTACATGCTTTGATTTGATAATCCCAAGAATAAAACAATCATTATAATTAACAACCCTAATGACCAAAAATTAATAATAATAAAGTTTACATCAGTTATTCTTTTTTAAACTCAAAAGGTAAATTAAATTTATGAAAAGTTATTTCTGAAGCCACATGTTTTTAAATGATGTATTCTGATAGTTTGATATAGGGCATTATATTTGGTCTCATTCTTCCTCTTTAAATTAATTGAGCAAATTCTACCAATAACATATCTATCATCACTTCATTAAACTTTACTGCAGTTTTTGATAGGCCAAACTATTCCCATGTTTTTAATTAACTTTGATGTAACTTGTTGATTTAGAAAGGTTTATTCTCCCTAATCACATCTGATATTCTAATTCATGACAGGACCACCCACAAAGGTTTCTGTTTAACAGGATTGTAAAAAGTATTTTTAAAAAATAGGAACAAGTAAAGGTCATTTGCCTTATTACTTTTCATCTTTGATAGCAATTTCTAAGCATAGGGTTTAAATAACACCACTGAAATTACCTAACACCTTAGCCATTTGGGAATTTTTTTCACATCACTGCCAAGTTCCATATGAAATGTACTTTTTAGACTTTCTAGCATGAAGTTGGAAGGTGTTTGCTTTTCACGAGTCTCCTATAATTTTACAACATGACTTTTGTCCCTTCTTTGATTTATCAGTGGAATTTGTGACCTAATGAAATTTGTTGTCTTTTTTTTCATATACCTTCTTCCCTGTGGCATCCATACTTCAAAACAACAAGCAGTTTGGAAACCTACTTTCACCCTTGAGCCATAATAATATAAAACAGCTAAAACCTATTTTTCAATCTACCTTACAGTTAAATCTAACAGCCTTTGTAAGAGTCAGTTACCCTCATGGGTGAGTAAAGCTAATGGGCATGGAGGTCAGCAATAGTTCTGTGATGGAATTTGTTTTACTATGGTTTCTTTGGCCTCAAATATGCTTGTTGTTATAAGATTTCTGGAATAGGCTTTAAATTAATTTCTAGCCACGGGAAGCCTCCTTTACTTTATATTAAATCACATCATCTTTCTAAAAGAAAATACCTAGAGTATGTTTTCTACATTTATTATACTTTTTTTTTTTTTTTGAGACAGAGTTTTGCTCTTGTTACCCAGGCTGGAGTGCAATGGCGATCTCGGCTCACTGCAATCTCTGCCTCCTGGGTTCAAGCAATTCTCCTGCCTCAGCCTCTCAAGCAGCTAGGACTACAGGCATGTGCCACCATGCCCAGCTAATTTTTGTAGTTTTAGTAGAGACAAGGTTTCACCATGTTGACCAGGATGGTCTCGATCTCTTGACCTCATGATCCACCCTCCTTGGCCTCCCAAAATGCTGGGATTATAGGTGTGAGCCACCGCAACTAGCTCATTTATTATACATTTTTTAAGGTCTACTATTTTTCAATTAAGGAAACATCTTTTATACTAAACTGTACCTATGTCAAATTGTTAATTAAATAGTTTGGCAGGCCCTATGAATGGGAAGAGCATAACAAGTTGCTGGATACTTAAACTGTTGAAATAGCTACCCAGATATGCATTTAATTGCTGAACAATGGTTTTGTTTGACATCCCTGTAAATAATGATTAATAATTTTAAAATCTCATAATAATCATAAATGGGCTTATAAATGCAAGTGAGAATGTTTAGATGAAGATTTTTTTAACCCCTAAGAAGAACATACCAGTTAATCAGGAGCATCTTTCTGCTCATGACTCAAAAACACAGATTTTTCAGTTCTCTTTAGATTCAAGGCCATGTTTCCTAGTGCTTCTGTAGTAGAACCCAATTAAAGATTTGCTTGTGAATACACACTTACATTATAAGTTTGTTCAGGTCCACTACCTAATTTCATTTAGGGCTACAACTCTGACTTTCTAAAAGATTTTTTTAAATATTCAATATTTCAAATTGTTTTTGAGATAGAGAAAATATATTTTGGATTCCTAAAATATTTTTCTTATATACTTCCAATATTCATATAGGATTCACATTCAGCTGTCATTACTAAATTAAATCTTACTGATAGTGGATACTATTTTTATCTTATTTGAATTAATACATATTTCAAAAATATTTTCAATTTTTTACAGAGAAACAAAACTATATGAGCAAAGGAGATTTAAGGTCAAATGAATTCAGGGAGAAAAAAGAGAAAACATTTCTCATATTTTTTAACAGTAAACACTAAATTTGTCACAAAATACTTCTTTCTTATACTTATGTAAGACACGGATATATTAAACAATTAAATTTAGATTCTAGCAAATCACCTTTGTATGTACCCTTGTAAATAGTTTTATTACTGATTTTCACATTAATCTGGAAACTTGTAAAGTTGTATAACACGAGCTAGAAATAATGTTGGGCATGCGTTAGATTTAACACAAAATACTTTTTTGAATACTAACTGCTTAATTCAAGTTTGCTTATTCTAAAGTTAATGCAGTATTGGGCAGAACATCTAAATCTGTTTTATGTAGCAATAAAAGGAAACACTGCACCATTTTACAAAAGTCAAACATCAGATGATGACCCATATTAAAAGGCCAATCACTTTATAAGCCATAAAAAGAGTACAATTGATTATTGATGATGATTTCATTCCTTTTTGAAAATAGACTCAAGTTTATTACCCTATGTTAATATGCCAGGGTAGAGCAGGCTTAGGTAATTACACTGTGAGTATTTTATCTCTGAATTATTAAACTGGTTTCTGCCTCCCTACACATTAATGTTAGAGGTTAATAGCAATGTTCTATTTTATCCAGTGCTTTACTTCACTTAATGCAATGATGCATGGTTTTCATTAAAGCATGAAGCAAAAGAATTGCAAAAAAAAGATTAACATCTAACTTCAGGTCAAAATAACCTTACAAAAAAGAATTCAATGGTGGTAACAATCTCTGTCATGTTTAGCTAGGTATACAATGCAGTTGTTAAAAAAATCTATATGTTAAATTTTAGTATATCAAAGAGAACATCCAATCATATTACAATATTTTCAAAGTGACATCTCTAGGGTTACTTTTTATACATAAATATCTTTTAAAAGTATGAAGCAGATACAACACATTCTACTGCCATTCAATCAACTTTAAATTTGTGCTTTTACCATTCTAATCAGGTGAACTGCTCAATACAGCGGTTACTGGTAATGATTCTGAAATAAAAGATGGTGTAATTACCTATGCGTATTTTTTGTCTCATTTTAAATTACAAACACTTAACTTTATTCTTGTATGTGTCAAATGAATAAAATCAGTTACCATTTGCTTCTGTCTTTTCTGGAGTTATATGTTTCATTTTTAATGTATAACAATAACTTGGTTATCCAGACTGTTTGGACACTGACATTTTTTTGTAGGTTGAGGGATAAAATATAATTTCTGCCTTTAGGGCAGAAGCTTTTCTATTCTGGCCTTAACTCTGAACTCTGTGGTATACATCTGCTAACAGTGTTGTGATGGCAAATTATTATCATGGCTTTCAT
This sequence comes from Aotus nancymaae, assembly GCF_030222135.1. NCBI lineage: Eukaryota > Metazoa > Chordata > Mammalia > Primates > Aotidae > Aotus > Aotus nancymaae. Next base: position 78,524,021 of record NW_026988425.1, read on the forward strand.
AATTTTATTAGTGAGCAAATGAAACAGGCAGAAGTAGGACGCTGATTGAAGTTGGTTGCCCTCTCACCTACAGCCACTCACTGCTCTGTTTCTATCTTTGGATATTAGCTTTGCCCATTTTTGAACTTCATATAAATAGAATCATACTATATGCTCACCATAGGACTTTTGAAACTTTATTTTATGAGGTCTACATACAGCACATTTTGTTTTATTAATGAGCGGCATTCACATGTATACGAATATACCAAAGTTTGCTTTCTTGATGTACAAAAATAGTGTTTCAAGTTGTTAACTATTATGAACAAAGCTGGTATAAACTATTGAACAAGACTTTCTATGAAAGTTTGTATTTATTCCTCTTGGAGAAAAAAGGTATAAATGGAATTGCTAAGTTACAGTGTAAATATATGTTTACCTTTATAACAAATTGCCAAACAGCTTTTCTAAGTGGTTGTACTATTTTATACTTTTGCCAGGAAAGTGTGTTTCAGTTGCTCTGTCCTTGCTAACAGTTGTTCTCAGTGTTTTTCATCAAAGCCATAATAATGGCTCTGATTTATAGTGTTTGCCAATTGCTGTGGTGTAAGTTTTCTCACCATGGCTGATTTCAAGTTACAAAGATGTTGTCTTGAAAATAAAGAAACAAGAGGTCTGTATAATCAGCTTCTGGCAGCTAGTGGACATTGTCTTGAGCATAGTCTGCAACTCTCAAGTAAAATTTACATAATTGTATGTATACTTCTCATTTTGACACAAGAAATAATAAAATGATAATGAATTAAGGATCAAGGTGTAATAAAATAATTATTTTATTGCTTCCTCAAAGCTATTCTTAAAACAGGTTTTATGTGTGTGAAAGTGAACAATACAAAAACTGATGCAGTTTGCTGCCACTGCAGTGAGTGATCCACATTAAAAGGACAGCAGAGGGGCCGGGCGCAGTGGCTCATGCCTATAATCCCAGCACTTTGGGAGGCCGAGGCGGGTAGATCACGAGGTCAAGAGATTGAGACCATCCTGGTCAACATGGTGAAACCCCGTCTCTACTAAAAATACAAAAAATTAGCTGGGCATGGTGACACATGCCTGTAATCCCAGCTACTCAGGAGGCTGAGGCAGGAGAATTGCCTGAACCCAGGAGGCGGAGGTTGCGGTGAGCCGAGATCGCGCCATTGCACTCCAGCCTGGGTAACAAGAGCGAAACTCCTTCTCCAAAAAAAAAAAAAAAAAAAAAAAAAAAAAAAAAAGACAGTGTTAGCCATCATTGCTTTTTCAGTATCTGTGCAAATGGTAACAAAGAAGGCAAACACCTTAAATTTGTATGAAAATAGTTTTGACCTCACTGGAAAAAGTTTTCCAGGACTCCTAGATGTCTATGGACCACACTTTATCAATCATTTATCTACTTATACTGATAATATTGGAAAATTATATTATCTTGTATGTAACCTATACTGAGTTATTACGTCTTCTTACAGGTTTTCTTTTGGAAAATGAAACATTTAGAAAAGAGAAGGAAGAAGAGAGATGGTTGATGTAAACATTAAGTCAATATAATTGTACTTAGTATTTCACTATATTCTAACTTTCATAAAGTTATTAGAACACTTTGTTTATGTAAGTATTATTAGTAAACACAAGTGCTTAAAAAGCACAACTAATGAATCTTTACTATCTGCTTAATATCTCTTAGATTTAAATATTGTTTCATTTGAAGTTTATAGTTTGCTAATGAATCATTGCACATACCAATGTAAAAATGTTAAATCTGCTATCTAAATGCAAAATAGAATTAATGAGGAAAAAATATACTTTTACTGACTGTAGAAAAGCAGAAGTCCTATGTAAGGAAAATAGACTAAGAAATGGGACTATAAAGTTAAAAATATTAAATAAAATGCTTTTAAAGAAACATCAATTTCTGTGCAAGATGCAACCAACATATATAATGAACAAAAACTAGAGCAAATATAAGTATTAATAATTTATAAGAAGGAAAAATTTTCAAAGGAAATTTCTTCAGTTATATTTTATGTTATAATGTTATATTTTAAATATAAAAATGTCTTACATTAGAAAATAAACATAATTGCTACTAAAGATAAAAATATGATGAAATAATCTCTTTACAATGCTAACTTAGGAATCAAAGTGTAGCAGATACTTGCAAGTAAAAAAAGGAATAAAGACTCAGAAATCATTAGTTAAGAAAGCTCATCACTTCCTGGGCAGAATATTATAAGCCTTTTTTTTTTTTTTAAGTTTGTTACTGCAGTACTATCTATACCAGGACTATTTTGGATTATGAAACAAAAAAGGTAATTATTAGGATATAAAACTCAGTGGTTCAGGAAGAGAAACATTAAACCTCAGCAGGACAAAACCAGACAACCCAAAACCAATTAAATTATTTAATTAGATTTGAAATAGACTTTGACTTTTAAAAGTAAGACATCTCAAATATGACCTTTATGAGGTAAATTTCCATCTTAAAATTATCTAAAATAAAGTAATGCAAAGGGCAGTGTCCAGTAATATGCAATAGAAATAATGTAAATTAAAACAATATGACTAGGAACTCCATGAGACCATCTCTGTATATATAGAAAGAGCTCTTCTCAAGAACCAAGTCATTAAAATTATAGGCCACGTATATTATATATTACATATATATTAGCATCAGTGCTTTTCAAAAATCTTAAAAGCCTTGATGTCAAGGCAAAGGAAAAGAATCAGCAAACTGAGATCTGTGTGTTAAATACAGCTCACCATCTGTTTCTCTATGACATGAGGGCTAAGAGTGTTTTCTACATTTGTAAATAGTTGAAGAGGCAAAAAAAATTAATATTTCATGAAAAATGAAAATTATATGAAATTCAAATTTCAAAGCCCATGATAAAATTTTTATTGGAACACAGCCGTGCCCATGCATTTAGTTTTGTCTATGGCTCCTTTTGCACTGCAATAGCACAGTTGAGTTGTTGCAACAGAGGCCAGATGGTTGTATAGCTGAATATATTTACTATCCATCCCTTTATAGAAAATATTCACCACACCCTGCTAAAAAAAATCAGAGATTATATTAGTAAGATAGTATTTTTTAAAACAGTGATCATACTTTCATTATCAAGTTGAAATAATTCTCATAAATTTTCTCTATAGCTACTTGGCTTAACATTAAGCCTGAGTTATCATCTAAGTTGCTTGTGTTCCTAAGGTAGAACTGACCTAATATTAGAACATAATATTTAAGAAATAGAAGTGAAAATGAATAAATCTTCAGCAGTTAAAATTATTATATATTCAGGCATTGAAGAGGAATTATTTCATTTAAACCTTAGAACAACTCTAAGGCAAATTTCTATTCTTAATACACAGATGAAGAAAGTAAGACTCATAGAAATCAGGCAAATAAATGGTGGCACCCTATGAATCCAGTTCTAATTCTAGAGACAATGCTGAATTTATTGCATAGATTGCATCAAGTGTGATTAGAGAGGGGTGTTACCAAATACTTCTTTATTGTCAGTCACTGAAATTTCTCTCTATTAAAGATAGAGCTACATCCCTCTCATAGAAATTTCAGTGACAGACAATATATATATGCATACAAGGTAAGAATGGAGAATAAAGAACATTCAATTTTACTATTTTATCAAATATTTTAAAATTTGTGTTATTTATGTTTACATTATACAGCTGAAATTTTGTGACCTGCTGGCCATTTCTTCCCAAATGAAACAATGTCTTCATTCCCAAATATTCATCATTTCGTATTTTTAAAAAGCTTGTCTTTATATAATCTAAAATATCATATTATATTATTTTCCAAATGTTTTAAATTATAAAATCGTCTGTTTTGCAGTATGAAGTTGCATTAACAAAAGGAGGAAGAGGAGGAGGAAGAGGGGACAGAGGAAGAGGATGAGGAAAAGGATGAGGAAAGGAGGAAAAGGGTAAAGGGAGGAAAACTGGCCCGGGGCGGTGGCTCACGCCTGCAATCCCAGCACTTTGGGAGGCCGAAGTGGGCGGATCACGAGCTCAGGAGATGGAAACCATCCTGGACAGCACGGTGAAACCCCGTCTCCACTAAAATACAAAAAAATTAGCCGGGCATGATGGCACACGCCTGTAGTCCCAGCTACTCGGGAGGCTGAGGCAGGGGAGTCGCTTGAACCCGGGAAGCAGAGGTTGCAGGGAGCCGAGATCGCGCCACTGCACTCCAGCCTGGTGACAGAGTAAGGCTCCATCTCAAAAAAAGAAAGAAAAAAAAAGAGGAAAATTTCAAATCTCAGTGAGTCACAAAACAAGAGGTTTATTTCTTACTTTAGAAAAAGCCAGCCACAGGTCAGCAAGAGCTCTGCTCCATGGGGCCTTTCAGTCCAGAACTCAGGCAGAAGAGGCAGTCCTAATCAGAAATACCACTCTGAAGGCAGGGAGTGGAGCAAGAAAGTTGGAGAATTAGACTTAGATATCTGCTGGATATGGAATAAGACACAACTGCTCACATTTCGAAGGCTAAACCACAGTAGATGGCAAACCCTCAGTCAGTGTATCGGCTGAACTATTCTCTTTCAAGGAAAAGAGTAAGTACCAACAATAATTTAGTCTACCAGACTGCTGTGTCATATATACCATTCCACATTTTGAGGTAGAATATTACATTCATTAGTAATGACCATGTCGATCATTAATTCGTTTACTACACAGAATTCCATTGTAAGAAGGACAACTCATTGTTTTTGTTGATTGTCATTAAAAATACCCACAATTAGTAGGTTATTATACATATCTGCCTTTGTACATATGCAGGAGTATCTTTTAGATAGATATCTAAAAGTTAATGTCAGAATACGAATTTCTGATACCTAAAATGTGAATATCTTAAATATTACCAAACTGCTCTCCTGATTTGTTAAATTAGTGTTTCTTATTATTTATATTTTCTGGACTATTTATATAGACATTTTAATTTTTATCAATATGATGAGTATGATATGTCTATCTAATGAGATTGTTTTCTTTTTTGTGAGTTGCTTATTTCTACCCTTTCCCTGTTATTTTCTTGTGCTATTTGTCTTTTCTTTTTTTCTTTTTAGAACTTTCAATATATGCTAGATACTACTGCTTTATTGTCGAGTGTTACAAATAAATGATATTTTTATTATCCTTCTGTATTATAGTTTCATTTGTTATGAAGAATTACAAAATATTAACGTAGTAAAATTTACTAGTCTTTTCTTTTGGTATATGTAGAAGAGAGTATCTTTTGAAAAAGTATTTTATTATTCTCTTTTCAAAAACTAATATCCTGTATTATCTTTTGAAAGTTCTAAAGTTATACTTTATTTAGTTTCCAGTTTTTAATCCATCTGAAATAAATTAGTCTGTATGTTCTGAAGTATAATCTTAATTTTCTCTTGTTCTGTAAGAAGGAATAATTGCTGAACACCATTTATTAGTCTGCCCTATTTAGATATCAAAGTTGTATTAGCATAAAAAAAAACTCCATCTTTTTCCAGTTCTGGAAGTGGTGTCTATAAAAAGTGATTATTTGTTGAAATTTAGACAAGTACTTTTAAAATCACTTTGTTAAACAAATTTGAATCCAAATTTAATTTAATGAAGGTTTTGTGATTTAGTCACATTCTCTATTTCACCTTGAGTCAAACTTGACAATTTATATATTTCTAGAAAAAGTAAATATTTCTTCTACATTTTCAAATTTAGTAACTGAAAGTTGGTCATGGACTTTTAATAATTATGTCATCTTCCATCGATTATAGTTCACATTCTTTTACTAATATTGAACTCAGTGTCTTGTTTCTTTCATTCTCTTATGAATCTTGGAAAATGCTTCTCTATTTTATAAAAATTAAGAAAACCAACTTACATTTTATTTCATAATTTTCTGCTCTTTATTTTTTCTTCCTGAAGATTTGTTTCGTTATTTTTCTAATTTCTTGAGTTGAATATTAACTTTGTAATTTCTACTAGTATTTCCACATTTATTTTTCACTAATTTATGAGTGTATTTTAAAATTTGTAAATATATTTTTAATTTCAATTTTTTTAGTATGGTTAACTTATAATTTATTTGAAATTGAATTGAAATAACTATGGTTAAAAATTGTGGTATATATGATGTCAACTATTTGAAATCTATTTGTACCCTTTATATATTAAATATAATACATGGTCAATTTTTTAAGTGTTCCCTGTAGTACTCAAAATAATGTATATTTTATATATATGTGCACACAGTAAAACTTAATTTTCTTGAAATTTTTATATGCTAATAAATTTATTTAATGTCAGTGTTTTTATATGCTTCAAAGTAATATTATTTTATGTATAGTATAGATTTATAATAATGATTTTAGCTTTTTGCAGAAGCATTTATTTAATTTAAATTATTATTTCATTTTATTCCTATTAATCATTTTATCTTAAATTCTGGCTTCTCTGGTGTTAAAATTGCTAAAGTTCTTTTGGTTATTATTTGGTAAAAATTCTTGAGTTCGTAATGAAACTCAATCATTTATTAGAGAGATGACTGGGGAAATTACTTAAATATTCTATTTATCATTTTCTTCATCTGAATTATAAGAATAAAAGAGAAATTATCTCAGGGTTGTTGAGGTAACTACTAGGTTAATGTATAATAATTGCTGTCCATAGGTTAATGCATGGCACCTAGTTAAGTATTAAATGAATATTGGCGAGGGAAAGACAGTATGATAATTCACAAAAGCAAGCTAACATTCCAATAACGGAATTGCTGAGTTGAATGATAATTCTGTGGCTGCAAGGAACACTAATGTTTATACAACTGTCAGTCCATCCAGTGGTACAACTGGTTCTGATTCAGTCTTCTGATCCTTTTTGTTTTTCACTTCTATTTCTAAATTTCTTGTGTGTGTGTGTATGATCTTGATTTTGAGAGGGATTGGGGATTGGGGAAGGAGTCGAACCAAGACTTGAAATTAAGAGGATTTTCATCTTTTGCATCCAACAGGCAGAATATAATCTGTGTCCAAAAGTGAACTTGAGTCAGGAATGAAACAATTTCAGCATAAACAAGCACAAATATTTAGTCTGCTGGCAGACTGGAAGCAAAAAAGTCAAGATGGAATATGATGAATTCCCACACAATGGGGCACCAGGCTTTTAGGCCTCTTTTTTTATTTTGCTTTGGTTTTGTTTGTTTTTCTTTAGAGACGTGCTCTTTCTCATGGGACTTGAAGTGGACTCGTCTTTGTGCAGTGCTGGTTTTTCCATACTAATTTCAAGTATTATAGACATATGTAATGATGAAAATATATGAACCGTGGACTTTTTCATTCTTTTTATTTGTGATGCAATTAAGTGAAGAAAAAAAAAAGCAGAGATTTACTGTGTATCAGTGCCTAGCTTTTTGTTATAAAGTTTTGTTTGTCTGGTGTTCTTTTGCTATAAAATAGACTCTAGTACACTCTAGTAGGGAAAAAAATAAATTTAAAAATAAAAAAATATATTTGGCTTATTTTTCACAGGAGCAATCCTTTTATACCATGACTATTAAAAAAATGGTCAGTTTCTGAATATTTCTTCTTTGCAGATTTCTGGAATCATTGTGAGTGAAAGTTTGTTACTTTATTTTACTGTTTAAAAGATGTTATTTTACCATGTGTTAGCAAGATGAAACTGTATGGGTAGCTTTTTTGTTTGTTTCTTTGTTTTGTTTTTTGTTTTTGTTTTTTTAGTTGTAGATCACAGCAGGGACATTTTTTGTGACTGTACATATGCCTGCAGCATTAAAAACTTTAAAAAAAGTTAAAAAGAAAAAAGGGAAAATATTTCAAAACAAAAGATAAACAGTTACACCTTGTTTTCAATGTGTTGCTGACTGCCTCAGTTTTTTTCATTTTTTTTTTTTGGTGTATTTCTGATTTGAAGGAGTGTAACAGGTTGTGTGCTGGAGTTCCTTCAAGACAAAAACAAACCCAGCTTGGTCAAGGCTGTTACCTGTTTCCCATATGTAGTTACTGGATGAAGTCATGTACATGACCATTCTGTAGCAATAAATGTGCCATTTCTATTTAAAAAAAAAAAGAAGAAGAAGAAATCTTCAAACTGCTTTCTACAGTGGCTTAACTAATTTACATTCCCACCAATAGAGTAGAAGCATTCCTTTTTCTCTGCAGCCTCACCAGCATCTGTTGTTTTTTGACTTTTTAATAGTCATTCAGATTGCTATGAGATCGTATCTCATTATGGTTTTGATTTTCATTTCTCTGACGATTAGTGGCGTTGAGAATTTTTTCAGGTGTTTGTTGGCCACTTCTTTTGAGAAATGTCTGTTGATGTCTTTTGCCCAATACTTAATGGGTCTATTTGTTTTTTGCCTATTCAATTAAGTTCCTTATAGATTCTGGACATTGGACCTTTGTGGAATGCATGGTTTGTGAATATTTTCTCCCATTCTGTAGGTTGTCTGTCCCCTTCACTGATAGTTTCTTTTGCTGTGTAGATCTTTAGTTTAAATAGGTCCCATTTGTTAATTTTTGTTTTTGTTCCAATTGCTTTTGGGAATTAGCCATAAGTTCTTCACCATGGCCAATGTACAGAAGAGTATTTCATAGATTTTCATCCAGAATTTTTATAGTTTTATTTCTATTATCTGACTTTGAATTGATTTTTAATCATCTTTTTATATTGTTTGTAATTTTTGCCCCTATCCTCTGCCTTCTGTTATATTTGACTTTCTATATTCCCTGTATTTCGTCTGATTGGTTGGAGCCATAAATAATCTTTCTATTATTTAATCTTAAATTGACTAATATTTTTAAACTATTAAATTTATCTATTAGCATTTATCTAAATAATTCTTTATAAACTAATAATTATTATTTCTATATTCATCTGTACAAGAGGCAGCTTATTTGACTATTTTCTAAACATTATTATATTTTTAAAAGCTTTTGTTTCATCTTTTTATTAAAACGCATATATAGACACATCACTACTTTTTCCCAACAGGTGTTTATGAACTTATTTTACCAAGTTCTGTCTCTATTATTTTCTTGTGTCCTTCTACTGCTTTTAAATAGTGGTTGAGTGGTGTTATACTTCAAAGGGGCTCTGTGTGTGGTAAGGTCTTTATATTTGCATTTTTTAAACTGTTTACATTTCTCTCCCCTGAATAAAAGATTGGCTAAGCATAAAACTCTATATTGGCTGTTATAATCAATTGTTTTCAATATCCATTTGTGTTCATTATAGGAATGCTGCTATTCTAGTAGATGTTAACTATTTTTCTTTCTGAAAGTTTGGCCATTTATTTTGCAGGCTATCCCTCAGTTTCATTCTAATATTCTTATGTTTAAAATGTATCTTGATCAAAATTCCAAGTACACTTTCAGTCTGAGGATGAAGAATGTTATTAATTATGTAAAATTCTTATCAATTATATAATTAAATATTGTATTTTACCAATCCACTTCCTTATCTCATTTTGAAAGTGCTTTTAGATAGGTGGTAGAACTTCTTAATCTATCCTCTTAATTTCTCCTTAATTAAAACTATTTTTTCAGGCTTACAACAGGAGATTCTTTTTTCTCTCTCTCTCTCTTTTTAATACTTTCTATTGCATTTTAGGTTTTGGGGTACATGTGAAGAACATGCAAGTTTGTTGCATAGGTGCATATGTGGCAGTGTGATTTGCTGCCTTCCTCCCCTTCACCTATATGTGGCATTTCTCCCCTTGCTATCTCTCCCCAACTCCCCACCCCCCACTGTCCCTCCCCTATTTCCCCCCAACAGACCCCAGTGTATAGTGCTCCCCTCCCTGTGTCCATGTGTTCTCATTGTTCAACACCCGCTTATGAGTGAGAACATGTGGTGTTTTCTTGTGTTCTTGTGTCAGTTTGCTGACAATGATGGTTTCCAGGTTCATCCATGTCCCTACAAAGGACGCTAACTCATCGTTTTTGATGGCTGCATAATATTCCATGGTGTATATGTGCCACATTTTCCCTGTCCAGTCTATCATCGATGGGCATTTGGGTTGGTTCCAGGTCTTTGCTATTGTAAACTGTGCTGCAATGAACATTTGTGTGCATGTGTCCTTATAGTAGAACGATTTATAATCCTTTGGATATATACCCAGTAATGGGATTGCTGAGTCAAATGGAATTTCTATTTCTAGGTCCTTAAGGAATTGCCACACTGTCTTTCACAATGGTTGAACTAATTTACACTCCCATCAACAGTGTAAAAGTGTTCCTGTTTCTCCACATCCTCTCCAGCATCTGTTGTCTCCAGATTTTTTAATGATCGCCATTCTAACTGGAGTGAGATGGTATCTCAATGTAGTTTTGATTTGCATTTCTCTAATGACCAGTGATGATGAGCATTTTTTCATATGTTTGTTGGCCTCATGTATGTCTTCTTTTGTAAAGTATCTGTTCATATCCTTCACCCACTTTTGAATGGGCTTGTTTTTTTCTTGTAAATCTGTTTTAGTTCATTGTAAATTCTGGATATCAGCCCTTTGTCAGATGGGGAAGCTGCAAAAATTTTTTCCCATTCTGTTGGCTGCTGATTCACTCTAATGACTGTTTCTTTTGCCGTGCAGAAGCTGTGGAGTTTGATTAGGTCCCATTTGTCTATTTTGGCTTTTGTTGCCAATGCTTTTGGTGTTTTGGTCATGAAGTCCTTGCCTACACCTATGTCCTGAATGGTATTGCCTAGGTTTTCTTCTAGGGTTTTTATGGTGTTAGGTCTTATGTTTAAGTCTTTAATCCATCTGGAGTTAATTTTAGTGTAAGGTGTCAGGAAGGGGTCCAGTTTCTGTTTTCTGCATATGGCTAGCCAGTTTTCCCAACACCACTTATTAAACAGGGAATCCTTTCCCCATTGCTTGTTTTTTTCAGGTTTGTCAAAGATCGGATGGTTGTAGATATGTTGTGTTGCCTCTGAGGCCTCTGTTCTGTTCCATTGGTCTATATCTCTGTTTTGGTACCAGTACCATGCTGTTTTGATTACTGTAGCCTTGTAGTAGAGTTTGATGTCCGGTAGTGTGATGCCTCCCACTTTGTTCTTTTTGCTTATAATTGACTTGGCTATGCGGGCTCTCTTTTGGTTCCATATGAAGTTTAAGGTGGTTTTTTCCAGTTCTGTGAAGAAGGTCATTGGTAGCTTGATGGGAATAGCCTTGAATCTGTAAATTACTTTGGGCAGTATGGCCATTTTCACGATATTGATTCTTCCTAACCATGAACATGGAATGTTTCGCCATCTGTTTGTGTCCTCTCTTATTTCGTTGAGCAGTGGTTTGTAGTTCTCCTTGAAGAGGTCTTTTACATTCCTTGTTAGTTGTATTCCTAGGTATTTTATACTCTTTGTAGCAATTGTGAATGGCAGTTCATTCTTGATTTGGCTCTTTTTAAGTCTGTTATCGGTATATAGGAATGCTTGTGATTTTTGCACATTGATTTTGTATCCTGAAACTTTGCTGAAGTTGCTTATCAGTTTCAGGAGATTTTGGGTTGAGATGATGGAGTCCTCTAGATATACAATCATGTCATCTGCAAATAGAGACAATTTGACTTTCCCCTTTCTTTATGAACTCCTCAGTGTTAGCTTCCAATTTATTAAATTCCTCTTTGAGTCCAAAGAAAATCACTTTGTCCATTTTATTTTCTTAGAAAAATTTAATCCTTTCGTCTGAAAAAAATCACTTGTTTTAATTTTTTATTTGTTCAGTTTCAACATGTCTTTTTTATTTTGTATTAGAAATTATAGCTGATTTATCATTTGAGAATGTTTATCATATAATTCAATAAATTTACTGTCATCTGAAGATAATTCATGTTTTAATTATTGGTTTTGACATATGTTTCTTAGGACTAGATTTATGTTTTATGTTTCTTAGGAAAAGATTTAATGATACATTTTGAAAGGTAGATTTTAAAGCTAATTTTGTGAGGCTCAATATTTCTTACCATTGTTTGTTCATTTCTCTGTCTCTCTCTAGATTTTGGTAACTATAAAATCAGCAAAGATTGTCAATAGTGGTGTTTGCTTGATTTTTATTTCTTTTCTTTTTTTTTTTTTAATGTGAGGCAGCACCATAGTCTGACTCAGTATATTTTTTATACCAACCACATTTCTCCCTGCCCACCCCACTTACCTTGCAAAAGAAAAGCTCACAGTCACCATTGTCTAATCCCACAGGCAGAACTCAGCTGCAGTTTCTGCTTTTGATTTTTGTACTGTCCATGATTAACAAATATTTTTATTGTACATAAGCCCAGTCAGTTTTTTTTTTTAACATTTTATTACTGCTATATGTTCTGAGGAAAATTAATTATTGGAACATAAACTCACTATTGCCATTATGGCCTGGAAATCAGCATAAACACAACTGCTAATTCATACATCTTTTGAGGACAATTAGTCAGCAAAAGTCAATTTGTCAGTGAATTGAGCAGCCAAGATTTGTGGCCATTTCCTCAGCATGTGCTATAAGACTATGCTTGGGAAAATAAAGTTATGAAAGAAAATAGATTAATTTGGGTCCCACTAATCCCAGCACATAGTAGCATCTAAAATTGCCTTGTTCATAATCTGATATTGGAGAGGTGAATAAATATTCTCTGGAAATAAAATGTTTGAATGAATTACACCATTTAGAATAGTATTTGAAGTGGGGGAAGAGCTCATTTACCAGATGGTATCATTATACTCTCAAAGAGTCCATTTGCCTCAAATTGATTATTTCTTTAAAACTGGTTATTTCCATTTATTCTGATTAACAATAAAACTAAGACTTCTCGGCTTGGCTGAACCATGTGAAAAAGAACCTTTGGTACTTTCTTTACATTTTTCCTTTTTTTCCCCTCCCTCCCTCCCTCCCTCTGTCCCTTCCTTCCTTCCTTTCTCTCTGTCTCTCTGTCTCTCTCTCTCTCTCTCTCTCTTCAGGGTTTCACTCTTGTTGCCCAGGCTGGATTGCAATGGTATGATCTCAGCTCACTGCAACTTCTGCCTCCCGAGTTCAAGCAATTCTCCTGCCTAAGCTTCCCAAGTACCTGGGATTACAGGTGGCCGCCACCATGCCTGGCTAATTTTTACATTTTTAGTGGAGACAGAGTTTCACCATGTTTGCCATGGCTAGTCTAGAACTACTGGCCTCAGGTCATCCACCCATCTGGGCCTCCCAAAGTGCTAGGATTACAGGTGTAAGCCACTGTGCCCAGCCCTCTGTAGACATTTCTAATTCCCCCAGGGACATTCTCCCATTGTGACTTGAGGTTATAATATATGTTCATAAATTGCTGTAGAACAACTTCTGTTTAAGACTGAAAAAAATGAGTGAACTGTACCTTATAAGTCAGTCTTCTAGCGAAGCCTCAATCAGTGTGTATTCAGTTCTGAAAGTGTAGCTGCATTTAGAATAATTTGGCAATCTCAGGATAAATGATAAAATGCCTTTGCATCAAAGTCAAGTACTTTCATCTTGATGTTCTTATTCATCATTTTACTGAGTCTTATGTACACTGCAGTTCTTAAAATGTTTATAATTATTGGTTTACCTACAAATAAGACATGATAAAATAAGACACAATGAAGAATGATAAGAGAACGTGAAACATGCTAAAGAGAAGTACAATAAAAAAATAAAAAAAGTATGGCAAGAAAGAACCAAAACAATAAATAGGTATAATAAAAATTATTATTCATTCAGAAAATTTCCACAAAAATGAAAAATATTAAGAAAAAAATTCAGCTGCTTCAGATCTCCGGGTGCACAAAGTCAGGTGTAGAACAACTTCAAAATCCATTTTCTAATTCCAAGCCATCTTTGGTTATTCATTCCCTTTACTTTGAAATGAAAATAATGGAAAGTAGAGGTCTGAAAACTTTACAACAGATAGGAACAAAAGTATGGTCAGAGAGATAAAGCCATTAAGATAATCTAAACTGTAGACTCATTTTGTCAGAAATTATGGAGTCTTACTCATCTCTGTGTTTCATAATCTAGTGCTTAACACACAGAAAGTGTTCAGTAAATATCTGTCAATGAATACTGATAAGGAACAGAGAGAATAAAAGTGAAAATAACTGAAGCTTGAAGAATAGGGATGAGATAGCCAAAAGACAGAGGAGGCCAGGAGTAACTGATTGGATATTGATATAGATGCATAGATATAGATGATATAGCTATAGATATGAAACAGAAGAGAGTAGCAAGTAAGACTATGGACAAATACTGAAATGAAGTTATATTGGTGTATATCATAGTTAAAGATCCATTAGTATAACTGATAACTTCCTGACTAATAGGAAAAAAAGCCAAATGTGAAGCAAGGCACAATAGAATATCCTAACAGATACTAGAATAATATATTTGCTTTCATTCATATTTGCTAAAGTCTATTATAAAAAATTAATATTCCATGTAAGTTTAAGAAATCCAGCATATAAACAAGTCTAAAGGGAAAATTTAGTCTTAAACACCTACAAAAAAAAAATGAGTTTTCAGGTTTAATGTGGTATTTACCAAACTTGACCAGAATCAGCTACTTCCATTTTTTTAAATAGTTTCCTAGGCCCCACCTCTTATGTGTGTGATTACTGAGTAGGTAGTTATATAATAATAATTGGTGTATCTAATTGGAATTTCAGGTGATTTGAAAAAATATATAATAAATTTTAACTTCACAAGCATGAAGGAGAAGATGAGATCTGCTAGCAGGTGGTATTTATCGTAAAGAAACATTCTTCAGAACTGCTTTTGAAAACCATAAGTCACAGCTTGAAGATAATCTAGATCAAGACAACTCTCATTTAATTTTTCACAGTCAATATTATGTGAGCGAATTTTATATCTGTCATTACTCAAGAAAAATATAAAATTCTGAGAACATGCCCTCCTAGGTAACGACTTACTAAAAAAGACAATACCAAGTATAGTATTCAAAAGGTCTTTAGTTCATGCATTGTAAATAAGCTTACATTTGTGTTTTATAAATTTCTGTCTTCATCATGTTATTGTAGAAGAACCTTGACTCAGACTACATGTATGCATGAACATTATGAACTTTTATTTCACTAGAAACTGACCAATCTCCCCGGTGGATTCATTCACTTGAAAACACAAACTGGTTGGCCCAGCCAAATAATATGTTGTTGATTCTGCTGACTATTGGTTATTTTGGTTTAATGACGAAGTTATTTTCACTATAATTATATGCTTTGATATCACTGACTAAAGAACTTTTCAATATTAAAAGGAAAATTAATTACCTACATGAAACTATAAAAGTTTTTAGATTACTTAAAGGAAACTGGAATAGCATTTGTAGTTGCACAATGAGAAAGGGTTTTAATAATTATGTGGAATTTTAAAAAATTATTCGGCTCTACAGGTTAATTACCTATAAGCAGTCCAAGATTTAAATTAGAACCACTTCTACTCATCATGAAACATGTGACACTTTGAGGATTATTCACTGAATAATTACTTCTAATATTTCAAGAGATCATGTACTGTGCTTTGATGGCTTGCTTCCTCAGTGTAGTGACCTTAAGTGTACAGTTATCAACGTTTATGTGGTCATGCCTTCAAGTTATATGCTTTATCATCACTGAGTATTTATATTGTGTAATTATGGGGATTATTAATGGTCTTTTTCAGTATGATGGGTCCACATTCTTAGACTGTAAAACTTTGAACCTTTAATTTTACATTTTATTTCTATTACTTGACATCAGTTAAAGAAAAATGAAGCTTTTGAAAGGAATTCATTATAAATATCTCTTCTTGTTACAGTTATTCCACTTAACTGTTTCTGCTATATCAAAGGACAAGCAAGACTTATCATTTGTAGGATTTTGAAAACCATAAAATATATTCTAGGAAACTTGATCATTTTTCAGTAACTGAACTAGAACTACCACAGACATTTAATATGTTCAATAAAAGTTCAGATAAAATGAAAGCACTACCATGGCAATATATAACTAGAAACTAACATTTCAACGACTTCTTGAAGTACTGAGTATAACATCAATTGCAGAAAAACGATCTTAACAGCTCATCAGGCAGCTAGAAAAGGGAAATTTCCAAAATAATCTTGTACATCATTCTCAGGTATTAGGTTATTAATAAAATGACAAGCCCTTCTCAGGGTGTAAAAGATTTAGAGAATGATTTATAAAACTAGGGTTATTTAGTTTTTAGTGACTTAGAATCATCTTTTACTATCACTTTTCTGAGAATATTCTACAAATTCACTGCTTTAAAGGCTTGCTATCACTACACATTTTAGAGTTTTAGAATTCTTGTATGTGAACTTAATTATATATTCAATTACATTTCAGAGAGTTTTTTTTAAAAAGTAATTAATGATGAGGACTAATTTAACAAAAATTAAGGCATACTCCATATTATGGTAAAATATATTTTTATAAACTATTATATTTCAATTTTATATACCTAAAATTTAGATATTATAATGTGTTTTATAATCTATTATTGCAATCTTTTATATTTTATACTAATAAACACACAAAATTTCAATCCATATGGTTTCCCAGTGATGTCTTATACAGAGTTTTGAAAACACTCTGAATCCTTAAATATTGTACATGCACACACAAACACTTAACTTTCTGGACTTTACAGAAGTTGCCAAGGGAACCATTTAAAGCCAAGTACATACTCCTTTACTTGTATTGAGGACACACAAAACAAGTGAGGCTAACAAAAGAAATTTTCAGTTTGTCACAAAACAATAAGCTCTATTTTTTTCTATGGTTTTTCCATCAAAAAATCCTAAAAAATAGGAGAGTTCTCACCTTTAAGGAATTTAAATATTGTAGAGGAAAAAAGAGTTGGGTGTTGTCTGTGTTTGTACAATTACTAAAATAGTTTGTATTCTCTAAAATAAGATCATAAAATAGTTGTATTATAAATAAATTACTAAAAAGACAAAAGCAGTGACATTTTGCACATTCTAAATTTTTAGGAATGGTTACTATACAAAAATTTTCCATTTACCATATCTCGCTGTCAAAAGTTTTTCTAGTAGTCTCTAAAAATGTATATTTAACTTTATTCCAACTGATACTTATTGGAAAAACTGGCTTTATAAGTTAGCTTCTCCATCAAATGCTATTCTGACTGTGTCTTGGAATCATGGATGCATAACTTCAAGTTGGCCCATGGTCCCAGAGAACGAAAGTGACCTGGTTATCAGATAAGAAAATAGGGCATTTTCATATAATTTTAGTGGGTTTAGAAACAGGTCCCACTTTTTTGAATGGTAACTTGCAACTTCTACCAAAATTAGATATACTCATACTCTTTGAACCAGCAACCCCATACTTAGGAATTCATCCAAGTATTCTCAACATGAATGTCTGAGAATTTTTTGTTGTATTACATTACAACATCAAAAGGTCAATTAAAACAACTGAAATGTGTTAATAGCAAGGGACATTAAATATAATTATCCATACAATAAGATAACATATAGATTTTTTAAAAAGGAGAAAGTATATGTTGTGATATGGATAGTGTTGGGCATAATCTATTAAGTCAAAAAGCAAGTTTTACCAATATGACACTGGTTAGGTAAAAGTATATATATTTACTTATATCATTATATTAAATTTCTGGGAGGATATATAGGGAAAGTTAGTCTGCCCGTCTTTGAGAAGGAGGTTTCAGATAATGTGGGCAAGCTGTGAGAAGGAGAAATTTTACTTTTTACCATTTTACATTTTTCAAAGTGCATGTTTTACTTTGAAAATTTTTTATCTGAAAGGTAGTTTGAAATCTTCAATAGACCTTTACTTGTTCAACCCAGATGAGCACTTATCTTTCAAACAACTTACCTCAAAAGACATTAGTAGCTTTATACTTGGTACTGAAGTCTATAATGCTATTTTAATGACAATTTAATGTCCTTCAATAGGCCCATTGTTTTCGACGGTATAGTAAAAAATCTTATATTCTGGCTACCACTTTATCTTCCTTTTTCTATTCCAAGTTGTCAGTGCTTCTATTCCTTACTAATTCAGGAAGAGATATGCATATCCTTTTAAAAATTCTTCTCATTAACAGCCCCCCTAAAAAAACAGAAAATGCATGCAGATTTATGACCAAAGGGTAGTCTAAATTCCCAAATTCTCACTGCCTTTCTACATTTTTATCCATTCTTACCTTCTAATGAATTTTTTTGTAAAAATAGATCATGTACAGTAATTCCTTGATCTAAGCAGAAATTAAAAATATCATTCACATGATTTTCATTTTCAAGAAGAAAATTAGATAAAAATTTAGGATCGTGTTGGTAATCCTTTGAAATTAGACGACTTACTTTGGAGATACAGTGCCTAAAAATAATAATTTAAAATTTACAAATGGCTTTGACACCCTGGAAAATATCTCACTTCTGAATCTTCGTCTTTATATTCTGTGTTAAAAAGGCTATGCTAGTTTTCTTTTGTACTTGTTCATGTTTATTTGTGACTCCTTAGGTATTACGTCATTCAATGTTCACAGCAAGTAAACAAGGTCAGTAATGTCTTTCCTAAATATCCAAGTAGAGAACTTTGGCTTAGAAAACATAAATGAATTACTCAATATGTCTAGGTTTATGACCTAACTCACCTTTTATTTCAAAACCACTTTTACCTTTTTTTATTTTTCACATGAATATCTTTTATTTTTTTTTTCTTATCTGGTTACTCCAGCTAAGACTTAAAGTACTATGTTGAACAGAAGTGGTGAAAGTGGGCACCTTTGTTTTCTTGCTGATCTTAAATGGGATATTTTTGACTTTTCACCATTGATTGTAATGTTAGCTATGGACTTGTTGTATATGGTTTTTACTGTATTAAGGTATATCCCTTGTATTCATAATTTATTTTAATATGTTTTTAATCATAAGAGAATGTTGAATTTTGTTGAATGATATTTTTGCATCTATTGAGGTAATTATATAATTTTTATTCTTAATTCTGTTATTCTGGTGTATTACATTTATTGATTTACATATGTGAAATATCCTTGCATCTCAGGGAAAAAAAAATTCTGTTGGCCATGGTATTTGATTGTTTTAATGTACTACTGAATTGGGTTTGCTGGTGTTTTGTTGAGAAATTTAGCATTTATATTCACTAGGAATATTGGCCTGTGTTTTATTATCTTGTAGTTTCCTTTTCTGGCTTTGGTTTGAGGGTAATCCAGGTCTCATAAAATGGGTTTGGAAGTGTTCTCCCCTTCTTCAATTTCCAGAAAGAGTGTGAGAATTGCTAATTCTTTAAATGCTTGGTAGATGTCACCCGTGAAGCCATCTGTTCTTGGGCTTTTCTTTGTTGGCAGGTTTTAGAGGTTAAATTGTCTGTTTGCAGAAGACATGCAGATGATGTTATACATAGAAGACACTGCAGAATCTGCAAAATAATGTTACAGCTAACTTTTCAGTAAAGTCATAGAATACAAAATTAACATAGAAAACTCCATTGAGTCTATATACACCAACAAAAGACTATCCAAAAAAGAAATTAAGAAAACCATTCCATTTACAATGGCATCAAAATAATAAGGTACTTAGAAATAAATTTAACCAAGAAGATGAAAGGTTAGTACAATGAAAACTAATATATTAATAAAATAAATTGAGGAAAACACACGTAGAAAAGTATCCTGTGTTCATTAAGTGAAAGAATTAGTATTGTTAAACATCCATATTACCCAAAGTTATTTACAGATTCAGTACAATTCTGCTATGATTTGAATGTTTGTCCTCTCCAAAACTCACGTTGAAACTTAGTCCCCACTGTAACAGTGTTTAAAGGATGGGAAATTTGACTATGCTATTTGAGAGGTGGGACCTTTGGGAGGTGACTAAGAATGGATGACAAAATGAGAATGGAGCATTAGTGTCTTTATATGAGGATAAAGGGACAGCTGCATTAGCAAACTCAGATCCTCTTGCCCTGTGATGTTTTCTGTTATTTATGAAACAGCACAAAGCCCTCACCAGAAGCAGCCAAATGCAGCCACTTGATCTTGGACATCCTAGCCTCCAGAACTGGAAGAAATAAACCTCTTTTATGTATAAATTTCCAGTCTCAGGTATTCTATTATAAGCATAGAAAATGTACTAAACAAATACCTATAAAAATAACAATTATGTTTTTCTTTTTTCTTATTTTTTTTATTTTTTTTGAGACAGAGTTTCCCTCTTGTTACCCAGGCTGGAGTGCAACGGCATGATCTCGGCTCATCGCAACCTCCACCTCCTGGGTTCAAGCAATTCTCCTGCCTCAGCCTCCCAAGTAGCTGGGACTACAGGCGCCCGCCACCATGACCAGCTAATTTTTGTATTTTTAGTAGAGACGTGGTTTCACCATGTTGACCAGGATAGTCTCGATCTCTTGACTTCATGATCCACCCGCCTCTGCCTGCCAAAGTGCTGGGATTATAGGCGTGAACCACCGCACCCAGTCCAACAATTGTGTTTTTCTCAGAAGTAGAAAAATCAATTCTAAAATTTATATTGAACAACAGAAGACTCCAAATAGCCAAAGCAATTGTATTAGTCCATTATCACACTGCTATAAAGAACTACCTGAGACTGGGTAATTTATGAAGAAATGAGATTTAATCAACTCACAGTTCCACATGAATGGGTGCACCTTAGGAACCTTACAATCATGGTGGAAGGTGAAGAGGAAGCAAGGCGTGTTTTACCATGGCAGAGCAGGAAAGAGACAGAGAGAGAGAGACAGATAAAGGAGAAGTGCAACACTTTTAAACCGTCAGATTTCACGAGAACTCACTATCATAAGAACAGCAAGAGGGAAGTCCACCTTCATGATCCAATCACCTCCTACTAGGTCTCTACCCTGACACATGGGGACTACGATTTGACATGAGATTTGAGTGGAGACACAGAGACAAACCACATCAGCAATCTTTTTACTTTTTCTTTTATTTTTTTGTTTTTTTGAGACAAGATCTCTGTCATTGAGGCAGGAGTGCTGTGGTGTGATCACAGCTCACTGTAGCCTCAACTTCCAAGGTTCAGGTTGTCCTCTCACCTCAGCCACCTCAGTAGCTGGAAATACAGATGTGTGCCACCATACTTGGGTATTTCTTTTGTAAATTTTGTAGAGACAAGCTTTTGGCATATTGCTCAGGCTGGTCTCAAACTGCTGGACTCAAACAAGTCTCCTGCCTCAGCATCCCAAAGTGCTGGATTGCAGATGTGAGCTACCAGTATTAACCCCAAAGTGTCTTGAGAAGGAAAAGCAAAGTTGGCAGTATCACACTTCCTGATTTCAAGATACATTACAAAACTATAGTAATCAAAACAGTATGGTAGTAGTTTAAAAACAAAACAAAACAAAACATACATATAGACTGTAATAGAGAACCCAGACAAAACACCTTGGCATATACAGTCAACCCTTCTTTGATAAGAATGTAAGAATACATAATAGTAGGAAAGGTATAGGCTCCTTGATAAATGGTCTCAAGAAAACCACATATCCACATGAAAAATAATGACATTGTACCTTTATCTTACACCACATACAAAAATCAACTCAAAATAGATTAAAAACTTACATGTAATACCTCAAATGTAAAACTCCTAGAAAAAATAATAGGGAAAAATCTCATTAATACTGGTCTTGGCAATTATTTTTTCAGATATGACACCAAAAACATTGGCAGCAAAACCAAAAATATATGAGTGGTGCTTCATCAAATTAAAAAACGTCTAAATGTCTATTCAGTAAACAAAACAATCAATGAAATTAAAGGCAATCTATGAGATGAAAGTAAATATTTGCAAATTATATACCTTATAAGACATTAATATCCAAAATGTATAAAAATCTTATGCAAAAATTAAATAACAATAAATAAATATCCCAATTTAAAAATGGGCAAAGTATCTGAATAGACATTTTTCTCAAAGAAGGCATACAAATGACTAACAGATACATAAAGAGGTCTTCAACATCACTAATCATCAGGGAAATACAAACCAAAACCTAAATGAGATATCACCTCACACCTGTTACAATGGCTATTTTCAGAAAAATGAAGGATAACAAGTGTAAGTTAGTACAGCCACTATGAATACAGTATGGAGATGCCTCAAAAAGTTATAAATAGAACTACCATATAATCCAGCAATTCAATCTTAAGAGCATATATCCAAAGGAAATGAAATCAGTATCTTGAAAAGAAATCTGTACTCCCATGTTGTTTATAACATTATTCACAATAAGAGAAAGACATATACTGTTTGATTTTAACTAATTTAAGTTGCAGTCACAATCTATTAGAAATTCTAATATGTTAATTTCTCATAAACACCATCAATATTACAAATATATGCATCCTTTCTCTTTAACTTAACCCCCAAACATAATTTTTGGTGTGACATTGTCTCTAATTCTAAACTTCCTAAAGAGTTCATGCATTAATGTGCATCAATCTGTAAATTAAACAGTAATATTGCACAAAAGTAGTGTCCCAGCCTCAGTATTCTGAATGTGTATATTGACCAAATATATTTTTGACCAGGACATGAAATAGGTTCATACCAAATGTGGTGGTGGAACAAACTGAAACCCATAATTTACCAAGTGTTTTGTCCCTTAACATCTCCTGGGTTTAAGTTACATGACTGAGTTATTAAAATTAGTTGGAGTATTTCACCTTGCCACCCAAGTATTTGCCAATTTAATTTACTCCTTTACTGTATTTACCTTTCTTGGGTCATCTTAAGACATTTTAATATATTCTCAATTGCCACTAAGAGTAAGTTAATGACATTCTATGATATTCTTCTAAAAAAAAGAAGTCTAATTTTGTCATTGAAGTTAAGCAGGATGATTGTTTTCTTTTCAAATTGTTTTCAGTCTGGTAGGGCCATAGTTCTTATAGACATAAAAATGAAATATAATTGAAGTGCGAATATCCTTTGCAGTATTTATTTGGTTCTAATACCACAACACTAAATTAATGAGTGACTAAACCATTTGGGATTTACTGACCTCTTTGGAAATATGGTGAAACATTGGATGGTGTCCCCATAACAATGTATATGCAGTTTACACAATGTTTTACATATTGTTTCAGAGATTCTGTGAAACTCTTTTACACTTCATTACAGTGGTTCTCAAAGCATGGTGCTGGACCAGCAGCATCAGGACATCTTGTTAGAAATTCTGTCTTGACACAAGAACAGAAAATCAAACACTGCATGTTCTCACTCATAAGTGGGTGTTGAACAATGAGAACACATGGACACAGGGAGGGGAACATCACACACTGGCATCTGTTGGGGGGTGAGAGGCTAGGGGAGGGATAGCAGGGGGTGGGGAGATTGGGATGGATAACATTGGGAGAAATACATAATGTAGGTGACGAGGGGATGGAGGCAGCAAACCACCATGGCATGTGTATACCAATGTAACAATCCTGCAATATCTGCACATGTACCTCAGAACTTTAAGTATAGTAAAAAATATATATACAAAAAAAAAAAAAGAAAGAAAGAAATGCTGTCTTGGGCCCTCTTCCAGATCTACTGAAACAGAAACTCTTCTTAGGGTAGAGACCACCAAGTTGTCATAAAACAAACATTCGGAGTGCTTCTGATATATGCCAAAGTTTGAGAACTCTTGTAGAGGGTCAAAGTCTAAGTCTTGTATCTCTGAATTAGATCTTAAAGTATTTTTATTCTTTTCTCTATAGAAGATCCAATGATATCTGACAAAGAATGGTAAAGTAATGATTGTGGTTGTTTGATCCATTAAGAAGAGAACAATTCCATCTACTAGGAATTAAATTTTTGAAATTATTGATAACAAGACTATGTAAAACATTTTTCTGCTCTTATCTCTTCATTCAGATTTCTAAATCATAATTCAATTACAAGAAAAGGAAAAAGAAAGAATATCAGTAAAACAAATGGTTGTCTGGCCTGTATTCTATATCAAATAATTTGAGTTTATTTGGTAAGTATACTTAGTTGGGAGAAGAGGGTAATTATAGGAACTGAGGAGATAGGATATGTTACCTATATTACATGGAGGATAACTAATTTTATATTTCCAAAAATGTCTCATGAACTGATGCATGAAAAATAATATGCCACATTATTAATCGGCTTAGTAACTTCAAACAGAAAAGAAAAATTTTCATTTTTGTTTCCTCATAATTGTCTGAATAGAAAAGTGACTTTATAAAATACTGGTAGTTCCAAAAGATATACCTAACCAGAATATGTTGCTGATTAATAAAGTATGCTGGAACAGGAGGTGGATGACAGAAAGAAGAGAAGAACGTCTATGAATTATCTTGAGGAATGACCTTACTTTATTCTCTTCCTTTTCCTAAATTACCTTCCACTCAGTTAAGGTTGGAGAGAGGCAGTTCCTGCATGCCTAACCCTCAAGTTGGGTAGCCTGAGAATCAGGAGAATCTGGAATGTATGATTTTGACTTTAGTTTGATGAGCAGCAGCAACCTCTTAAATATTAAGAAGCCAGTGGAATCTGTCATGACATATCCAAAGGGAAGATTGGAGAGAATGTTCATAGTATACTCTGTCTCACCCCAAGCACCCTGAGTTCCCTGTATATCAAAGGATATGCTGCAAAAGTTAGCTGACAGTGCAAGTTGACTTGCTGGGCACTGCCTCCAGTTCTACAAAGAGGTCAATTATTGAAAAAAGTGAGCTTCATCATCAGAGACTGGAATGAACTTCCTGTATGGAGAAGAAGCAGTGCTAAGTTGTGAAGTCACTAAGCACGTGACTGTATAGGGCCTTTGGAGCCCCTGATGTGCCATCCCTAGAGGCAGCAAAGGAAAAACAACAACAGCAACATCAAAAAACACTGAGATGAAAGCAAGAGCAAGAATGAGAATAAGAATCTCCTCTCAGGGTACTGGCTTGGCTTCTTGGTAGTAACTACTTAGAATGAGCACCTGGCCAGAATAAGGATATATTCATGCTGATCACCTTGACAGTGTAGCTGTGAGGATGAGCTCAGAAAAAAATGTTGAACAGAAACTAAAAAAAAAAAAAAAAAAAAAATTTAAAGAACTCCCTATTTTCTAACTAACTTTTTTCCGACAAATACTTATGGAGCATTTACTACACATATCTGGTATTCATAGCACATAGCATTATATGCTCACTAGCTAACCAAGAAATGGAAATACAAAACCCTGTGAATTATTATTTTTAGAAACCACAGAGGAATTAATAGACAATTTATCTCAGTGTCAGAGAGATCTCACCAAGTATAGCCAATTAAGAAGTAAAAAATGGCAAGGCAACGTTTGCTTCTGTGGTTTTAATGCCTGTGCCTTCAAAACTCATGTTGAAATGTACTTGCCATTGTAATGGTGTTGAAAGGTGGGAACTTTAAGAGGTTATTGAGCTGCGAGGGCTTCACCTTCATGGATGGGATTACTGCCATTCTAGAAGGGCTAGTTCAGTCCCTTTTTGTGTCTTGGTTCTTCTGCTCTTCTGTCTTGTGAGGAGCAGGAGCAGGGTGGCATTCAAGATGTCATCTTGGGAACAGAGACAGGCCCTCACCAGACAGGCATTAAACCTGCCCGGCATCTTGATATTGGACTTCCCAGCTTCCAGTACTGTGAGCCAAGAAATTTTTATTCATTATCAACTACCAAGTCCATGATATTCTG
This sequence comes from Aotus nancymaae, assembly GCF_030222135.1. Classification (NCBI taxonomy): domain Eukaryota; kingdom Metazoa; phylum Chordata; class Mammalia; order Primates; family Aotidae; genus Aotus; species Aotus nancymaae. The sequence continues at coordinate 78,549,761 of NW_026988425.1, forward strand.
TTACAACAGTACAAATGGGCTAAGATATTTATCTTTCCTGAGAGATGCTTTATGACTTACAGTATTTATATGTTAAAACAACAACCACAACCTATATGTTAGAATGTTCTTTTAAAAACTCAGATAATTAATTTTATACCATCCCTCTCATTATATTGAAGTTAAGCAGCGTGAATGTTTCCTTTTCAAATTGTTTCCAGTCTGGTAGGGCCACATTTCTTATAGACATTAAAATGAAATATAATTGAAGTGTGACTATCCTTTATGGTATTTAATTGGTTCTAATACCCCGACACTAAACTAATGAGTGGTTAAACCATTTGGGATTTACTGACTTCTTTGGAAATATGGTGAAACATTTAACTTAAAATTACAGTAATTTTAAGTTCATTTTATATAAAATATTTAAAATGTCAAGCATATTTATTGCTTATAATAACAGTTCAATTACATAGAGATAAAAATATTTTGAAAGTTAAAATATATTATACTTGAAAAATTTTTTATTCTAGCTATAGACACAATATACACACACTTACATATATTTACATTTTTACATACAGTGGAAAAGGGAGCCGCTTTTCCACTGGCCACTTCTTGAGCAAATGGCTCATCAATTTCTGCTTCCCTTCCATTACAAAAAAATGTCTCTTCCATGGATGTTTCCTTACATGTACCTGGGATATAACCATAAAACCTTTTAGCTTTTTAGCTTTTCCACCCATTTCATGTTCTAGTTTCTCATATAATTAATCAACACAGTTGTCAGAGTAAATAACCTGTCTTTTTCAAAGTTCTACAACCTTAAATAATTGTTTTCCTCCTTAAGCCTTTTGTTCCACCTCAACTTTACACGATTTATATCTTTGCTGTTTATGACAGTTACATTCAAACCAAGTTCCCGCTCTTCGGGGTATTTAATACAGATTATGTATTTCTAGTCATAGAAATGAAGATTATCTTTATTTAATATGCTTAAAGCAGTTTGGGTCTAATCTGGACTTCTCTTCCAGATGCTGTGGACATTTACTGTGCCCTCAACAACTGTATAGTCTAACCAGATTTGGTCCTCATTAGATTGGCACAATATTTCCCACATCTTTGACTGGATTGTTCATCTTTCACTTTAAGCACAGTCTTTATTAATGAGTGTAACTGGAGGCTTTGCTTACTTTTGCAATTTGGTGGGCTGAATAACAAGTTATTTAATAATTCCTCTCTTTCTCTCTCTCTCTCTCTCTTTCTCGTAAATCACTCTTCTGTAAAACTCTTGGGGTCGACGATTTTATTTGAACAGTAAACTCACCGGGCCTCCAGGGCACCTTTCCCCATTCTTTGGTGTTAGAGAGGCCAAGAACCTAGGAGCTCTGGGAGCTGGGTACACTCCCCCATTTGCAGTATTAAGCAGAAAGTGAGTGAGAGGCAAAGTGTGAAATGTGAACATATAAAGGCGTCAGTAAAATGGAAAAGCTGAATAAGTGGTTGGAATAAGGTAAAGTTACATTTACATGGCCTCATTAGTCATGAGTGAGAAAGAGAACAGAGAATTAGGTGAAATAGGTGGGAACTATTACAGGTATTGAGAGGAAAGGACAAAATACAGAGGCAGAATGGGGAAGTATAAATCTTAGATGATAAACGTACAAGCAGAAGTACACTTAAGGTACATGTATATATGAATTATTTTGATCAAAGGAATCATGCCATCCAATTTTTCAGCTACGTGACACATTCAAAACTGGAATTTATTGAGATATTAGAGAATGGTAATGAAAAAAGTGATTGAATTCAAGAAATCAATTTCTGTAAATGTTTTTGAAATGAACTTATAGGTGATGATGATGATGATAATGATAAATATTATGATATAAATTTAGTTACAGAGATCTTTAAAATTTACTCTTCAATGAGGACAATCACTGACAAATAACAAGAGCCATTGTTAGAGAAGTTATTCTTACTAAAAATTATTCACTGTATTAGAGTGAAAGTATAGGAACTTCTATTTTATCTTTATATTATATTATTACCTACTAGACTAATAAAGAATGCCTGCTTTTTGTGTATAGGAAGTATTCAAATATTTGATAATGCCATCTTTGACTCATAATGAATAAAGTAATTTCTAGGATAAACCTCTGGTAACTCTATCCATCTTGTTTCAGAACACACAGTATTCTGATTATTTTAGTGTGTAATTTTGTTTTTCAAAATTTCCTTGAAAATGTTATGCTAAATGTATGCAATATTCCAGAGGTAGTATAATTAAGGTATTATATCCCTTAATTCTGAATATTATATTTTATATTGTTAGTTTGGCAAGAAGTATCATGAGCAAAGCCCAGAGCTATTTCACATGACCTTTTTTTGTGTAAAATCTTCTATTCATATAGCTATATTGTTAAAATAAAAGCAAAATTCTTCATCTCAAAAATTGTCATATTGTTTTTAGTCCAATATGATAGCTGTAATATATACAATTCTATCAGCCAATATATTAGATTTTCATTCACTTTTATATTTGTAAATCTCACAACAGCTAAGAGTGCTTACCAAAGTATAATAGGTAACTATAGGAAGTATTCCTCAGTACAGAAATTAGGTGCACAAGAAAGTAGAACAAACACTCCAGGGAACTTTAGATTACTACCCAAGACAAGGACTGTTTGACTCAGGGAACAGCTCCTTGTCCAACAAAAATAAAACTCACAAACATTGCATTTACTTATTCTACTTATCCTTACTGAAAAGAGAGTTTATTCTCACAATCTGTATTCCTTGCCAAAGAGAAGAAATTTTTAAAAATAACTGAGGAAATATACTAGAGTTACAAATATTGATCAAGTCAGACATTCATTTATAAATATGTATGTACAGTTAATCTTTCCAAAAATTTGCAGAAGATTTCATATAGGGTAAATTTGCAATACACAAATATTCATTTATTTAGCAAATGTTTATTGACTACCTACTCTGTGTGAGCAGTCATTTTTCTAAACAATAGAGATGAAGTGTGAACTAGCTAATAAGACCATAGCCATCAAGGTGCAAACAAAGAAACAGAATTCATGGAAATAAAAGATAAATTTAGTTACAATTCATACCAGCTGATATATTAAAGAGCATTTTTTACAAAATAATAACAGATTGCTTTAGCATATTAAAAACTGTGATTGATAACATACATGTTAAAGAATGTGAATGATAACAAAAATGTGTTGAGTAAACAACACCTAAAGGGCTGAATAATTAAACAGATATCACTCAGAACAAAAATAGAAAACCAAACACTAAGACAAGTGATTCTCACAGAATACCTGATAAAAGATAAAAAGATGAATGCTATCATTATGAGGTGTTATTTTTAGATGTACTTAATGGTAGCTTCTGTGCATAGGAAAGAAACAAAAAGTAACTCTGGTTTAAAAAAATATTTGACTGTTACAATCACCAATTCAAAACCTTGATTATTTCTAAAGTACATTTATAAAAACGAAACTTTTCTAGAAGTGTTTTAGAATTTTATTAATCAAACTTTCACTCTTCCATTTTAAGCTGTGTCTAAAATACTGTAGTGAGATGTGGGACACCATCTGTGGAAGTTGATCTGCAGACTCTGACTCAAGGACAGATGAATGAATGGATTCTTACACCATTACAGTGTTTCCAGTGGGCTAGGGATGGCCATTGGCTGCTTTCAGAGGGCAAAATGCAACCAGTCGACCCAGACCCTCTGTCTGTCCACACATTTATTCCGTGGAGATTTTACAACAGAGGTTCTAAGTTAACAGACTTGTGGGTAATTAACATGGTTACAAGAATGGCTTTAAGACTGACAAAAGCTTTAGGTTCTGGGTCCCAGAGTAAATGCTGTTAACAGATTATTCCCCTTTGATCTTCCCTGGGGAGAGGCCACCCAGCACAAAATTAACATGAGTAAACAGCTAGAGTGGAGACAAATGGGTATGAGGTAATGCCTTTGATTGTCTCTATCTCTTCCTAACTTAATGGACTGGCCAGCTGCCATTACCATCAGCCTGCCCCAATAAAACCTTTCAGCCTTCCAAAAGTTTTGAGACTAATCTTTCTCTAATATATCTCTAATATTTTTTGTAATATTTTGCCAACTAATCCAGAGTGAATCTCAACATTGTAGGTTTCATTCCTTCCTTAGTGATTTTATTTTGCAAGTTTAATATTCCTAGTCGCCACAATTGCAAATTTGCAAGTTGAATATTCCTAGACACAAATGCAAAATTCCAGACTTGACCTCATGTGATGGGTCACAATCAGAACACAGGCACAGAACAGAGAGATTATTCAGTGTCCCCAAGGGATAAAAGACCCTCCTGCCCCTCTTCAGCTGCGATATTTCATTTCCACACATGCCCAGACTCTCCCACATAAGCACACTCACAAAGGTTAATGAAATGGCACATGTGCAGGCCCTGACACACCAATGGTTGGTTTCTAATGATGCCCTTCATGGGCCCCGGACGTACATGCATTACTCACTGTGTTTTTTTTGCTTATTTTCTTCTCTGAGTTTTAAAGATATTGTTGAAATGTTAAAAAGGCCCTGGAGATAACTCTATGGGTAACAGTGATAAGAAAAGTAAAAAGCATTTACATTTACCTACAGCACAGAAAGTCAAGCTGTTGGAGAAACTATACTATATGAACATAGCATAGTGATATGTATGAAATATGTTACAGAAGAGCATGGTGTTGGAATGACCGCCATATATGACCCTCAAGAAGAGAAGGATAAATTGTTGATATTCTATGGTAAAAGTGATGAATAGAAGTAATGGAAAACAGAAAACATGTATAAAGATAAAAATAAAGATCTTGATTACATATTGAAAGAGTGGATCCAACAGGATCACAGTAAACAAATGTCACTTAATAGTATCTTGATCATGAAGAAAGCAAAGATCTGTCATGATGAACTGAAAAATGAAAAGTAAAGGGAACTGTGAATATCAACAGGTTCATTGCAGAAATTTAAGAAAAGACGGGGATTTTATTTTATTTTATTTTATTTATTTATTTATTTATTTATTTATTTATTTATTTATTTTTTTTTTTTTGAGACGGAGTTTCGCTCTTGATACCCAGGCTGGAGCGCAATGGCGCGATCTCGGCTCACCGCAATCTCCGCCTCCTGGGTTCAGGCAATTCTCCTGCCTCAGCCTCCTGAGTAGCTGGGATTACAGGCACGCGCCACCGTGCCCAGCTAATTTTTTTTGTATTAGTAGAGACGGGGTTTCACCATGTTGACCAAGATGGTCTCGATCTCTTGACCTCGTGATCCACCCGCCTCGGCCTCCCAAAGTGCTGGGATTACAGGCTTGAGCCACCGCGCCCGGCCGGGGATTTTATTTTTAAAGATTTGTTGTGATAAAGCATCTGCTGATCAGTGGACACATTTATTGACAAGTTTGCTAAGGTTATCACTGATGAAAATTTGACACCAGAACAAGTCTATAATGTTGCTGAAACATAGCTGTACCCCAGAAAGATCCTGACTACGTGTACTGAGACAGCATCTACAGGAATTGAGGATATCAAAGACAAAATGTCTATGCTGGTATTTGCTAATGCAGCAGGCACACATAAGAAGGCACTTGCTATGATAGACAAAAGCTTGAATACTCTGTTTTCAAGGAGTGAATTTCTTACCATTCCATTATTATGCTAGCAAAAAAGATCATGGATAACCAGAGATATCTTTTCTGATTGGTATCATAAACATTTTTACTTTACTGCAGTAGCTCAGGAACACTGCAGGAAAGCTGGATTGAACGATGACTGTAAGATTTTGTTATTGCTCACAACTGTTCTGTTCATCTTCCAGCTGAAATTCTCATAAAAATAATGTTCATATTATACATTTTTTCTTGAAATGTGACTTCATTAATGCACTCACGTGGCCAGAGTATCTTTAGATTAATGAAGAATAAATGCAAAAACACTCTTGAATCAGCACAGTAGCAGCAGTGAACAGAGGAGTAGGTGTGAAAGGTTTACAAAAAGTGTTTAGCATAAAAGATGCTATATATACTGTTTAAAATACTTGAAACACAGTGATTGAAGATACAGATGTGCAGGCCTAACATAAACTTATCAGTGATCATGATGAACAAGATGGTGGCTTTGAAGGATTCCATATGTCAAGTAAGAGAAAAAGTCTGACCTCCTTATATATGCCAAATACATACTTTCAGAGTCTTTCAGTAAGCTGTAAGAAGTGAATATCAAATAATATTTTAACATCAATAATGAAGCTCTAGTTGCTCACTTATTGATTGATAGTGAAAATCGCTGAAATGGTTCTGAATCAAGGTGATCGTGATAATAATGATGATGAAGATGATATTATTAATACTGCAGACAAGTGCCTATAAAAAACATGGTACAAATGTGTGATGAGCTTATTGAGAGACTAGAACAGTGTGCAATTATAACAGAACAAGGAATCATGTCAGTTTATAAAATCAAAGGGAGACTTCTGAGACAAAAATCATTATTAATGAGGCAAATTACTCGGGAAGAAATATTGTAAAAACATATTCAGCAAAATGCTTCCTCCTTCTGGGGACCACTTCATAGTTCCTCAAATGCTTCTGATGTTTTTTCTTACCTAAAAAAAAATAGAGTCCATGGCAACCTTTAATCGAAACACAGCGTTGCAGCTGGAGACTGAAAGCCTGCTGTCGTTTGTTGTTACTGCTACTGTAACAGCTGGTACAGGTATTCTGGTGATGCTACTGTACTGCTTAGTTACCCTAAACACACTACATTTTCACTGCATTAATGATATGTCATATTTTTTTCTTGCTAAGTACTTATATGTGAATAAGTGTAAGAAAATCATGCTTATCCATAGTATATAGCTTTATAGTCAGATATTATAGTGATTCCAGACAATCATAGACTGTCCACATGGGTGGACACATTTTCTTTCTGATTGTTCAATGTATACCAACTTTGTTTCATTTATAAAATTATTTTAAAATGTTTTATAACATTATCTACCCTGAAGGTAGGGTTTTTAAATTGTGAAAATATAAAATGAATATATGAAACATAAATGAATGTGTTTACACTTGGATCTCATCACCAAGATACCTCATTGTGTATATATGAATATTTCAAAATATTAAAAAATCAACAATTCCATAGGTACATACATGGCAAGATGGTTTGTTGCTGCCATCCCCCATCACCTATACCTGGCATTTCTCCCCATATTATTCCTCCCCATCCTATCCCTCCCCTAGCCACCCCGACAACAGACCACAGTGTATGATACTCCCTTCCTGTGTCCACTTGCTCTCATTGTTCAACACCTGCCTATAAGTGAGAACATGAAGTGCTTGATTTTCTGTTCTTGTGTCAGTTTGCTGAGAATGATGGTTTCCAAATTCATCCACGTCCCTACAAAGGACACAAACTCATCATTTTTTAAGGCTGCATAGTATTCTATGGTATATATGTGCCGCATTTTCCTTGTCCAGTCTATCACTGATTGGCCTTTTGGTTGGCTCCAGATCTTTGCTATTATAAACAGTGCTACAATGAACATATGTATGCATGTGTCTTTATAACATACATGTGCACGGAATGATTTCTAATCTTTTGGGTATATACCCAGTAATGGGATTGCTGGGTCAAATGGAATTTCTATTTCTAGATCTGTGAGGAATCGCCACACTGTCTTGCACAATGGTCGAACTAATTTACACTGCCATCAACTATGTAAAAGCATTCCTATTTCTCCACATCCTCTCCAGTATCTGTTGTCTCCAGCTTTTTAATGATTGCCATTCTCACTAGTGTGAGATGGTATCTCAACGTGGTTTTGATTTGCATTTCTCTAATGACCAGCGATGATGGGCATTGTTTCATATGTTGTTGGCCTCATATATGTCTTTTTTTGAAAAGTGTCTGTTCATATCCTTCACCCACTTTTGGATGAGTTTGTTTGTTTTTTTCTTGTAAATCTGTTTTAGTTCTTTGTAGATTCTGGATATTAGCCCTTTGTCAGATGGGTAGATTGCAAAATTGTTTTGCCATTCTGTTGGTTGCCGGTTCACTCTAAGGATTCTTTTGCTGTACAGAAGCTCTTAAGTTTAATTAGATCCCATCTGTGTATTTTGACTTCTGTTGCCATTGCTTTTGGTGTTTTAGCCATGAAGTCCTTGCCTACACCTATGTCCTAATGGTTTTGCCTAGGTTTTCTTCTAGGGTTTTTATGGTGTTAGGTCTTATGTTTGTCTTTAATCCATTTGGAGTTAATTTTAGTGTAAGGTGTCAGGAAGGGGTCCAGTTTCTGCTTTCTGCATATGGCTAGCCAGTTTTCCCAACACCACTTATTAAACAGGGAATCCTTTCCCCATTGCTTGTTTTTGTCAGATTTGTCAAAGATCAGATGGTTGTTGATATGCGGTGTTTCTTCCAAGGCCTCTGTTCTGTTCCATTGGTCTCTATCCCTGTTTTGGTACCACTAGCATGCTCCTTTGATTACTGTAGCCTTGTAGTATAGTTTGAAGTCAGGTAGTGTGATGCCTCCGCTTTGTTCTTTTTGCTTAGAATTGTCTTGGCTATGCAGGCTCTCTTTTGCTTTCATATGAAGTTTAAGGTGGTTTTTTCCAGTTCTGTGAAGAAGGTCATTGGTAGCTTGTTGAATCTATAAATTACTTTGGACAGTATGGCCATTTTCACGATATTGATTCTTCCTAACCATGAGCATGGAATGTTTTTCCATTTGTTTGTGTCGTCTCTTATTTCGATGAGCAGTAGTTTGTAGTTCTCCTTCAAGAGGTCCTTTACATCCTCTCTTATTTGTATTCCTAGGTATTTTATTCTCTTTGTAGCAATTGTGAATGAGAGTTTGCTCTTGATTTGGCTCTCTGTCTATTATTGGTGTGTAGGAATGCTTGTGATTTCTGCACATTGATTTTGTATTCTGAGACTTTGCCAAAGTTGCTTATCAGTTTAAGGACATTTTGGGCTGAGACAATGGGGTCTTCTAAATATACAATCATGTTGTCTGCAAATACAGACAATTTGACTTCCTCCTTTCCTAATTGAATATCGTTTATTTCTTTTTCTTGCCTGATTGCTCTGGCTAGAACTTCCAATACTATATTGAATAAGCATGGTGAGAGAGGTCATCCTTGTCTAGTGTCAGATGTCAAAGGAAATGCTTCCAGTTTTTGCCTGTTGAGTATGATATTGGCTGTAGGTTTGTCGTAAATAGCTTTTATTATTTTGTGATACATTCCATCGATACCTGGTTTATTCAGAGTTCTTAGCATAAAGGGCTGTTGAATTTTGCCAAAGGCCTTCTCTGCATCTATTGAGATGATCATGTGGTTTTTGTCTTTAGTTATATTTATGTGGTGGATTATGTTTATTGACTAGCATATGTTGAAACAGCTTCATCCCCAGGATGAAGTCTACTTCATCATGATGGATAAACTTTTTGATGTGCTGTTGCAATCAATTTGCCAGTATTTTATTGAAGATTTTTGCATCTATGTTCATCATGGATATTGGCCTGAAGTTTTCTTTTTTTATTGAGTCTCTGCCTGGTTTTGATCTATGATGTCTTTTTAAATATTGTCTAAAAATGTTGTTCAACTTACCACTTCAGTTTTCTAGAAAGAAGATTCTGGCTATGCCTACAAAAGTGCAGGAAAAGGGCTGAGCACAGTGGCTGATGCCTGTAATCCCACCACTTTGGGAGGACAAGGCGAGTGGATCACAAGGTCAAGAGTTTGAGACAAGCCTGGCCAATATGGTGAAACCCCATCTCTACCAAAAACAGCCAGGCGTGGTGGTGGATGCCTGTAGTCCCAGCTACTCAGGAGGCTGAGGCAGGAGAATCACTTGAACCCAGGAGGCGGAGGTTGTAGTGAGCCAACATCATGCAACTGCACTCCAGCCTGGGTGACAGAGTGAGACTCAGTCTCAAAAACAAAAAAGTTTCATTTATAAAATTGCTGTGCAGGAAAAGAAAGAAAGATAATTTGAGTACAGTATTAGCATAATTCAAAAAGAGGGATATAAAATGTTAAGAAAATGTGTCTTCTGTATTGATTTTAATGGAAATTTACTTGATATTATGCATTCTTACAAAGCTCTGAGAAAGTAAACACTGACGCTTTTCTCCAAGATCATTTGATTGTGATGGTCTTTCATTTTCTCAACAAACGGACTATATTTTACTGTCTTCAGCACAATTTTTCACTGGTCAGCCACCTGGAAAGCAGGCTTTCTACACCTCAAACTGAAGAACCAGAGTGGAATGAGTATTAATCCTTTAGATTAATTTCTTTGATGCTAGAATGTCTCTTATTGTGATTATATACTATCCTTCTTTGAAGGCGTATGCTATGGTAAAGAACTATCCACTTCTATTCATTCAACCATTATTTGAACACCAATAGCTTTGGAATTTCTTTACACATAGTGCAAGAATAGGAAACAAATATAGCTCTTGGAATTTGAATTTCTGATCATTGTTTTCAAAAGTTTAAATTTTTTAAAGCATTTACTTTCAAAATTCTGATCAATCTTTTCAAAAGTTTAAATATTTTTAAAGCATTTAATTTCAAAATTAAAATCAAAAGAATTTTAGGAAGAAGAAACAGCAACAGAAAAAGCTCTCTCTCTCTCTCTCTCTCTCTCGCTCTCACACACACACACACACACACAAACACAAAAACCACTTCATCACAAAATGCCTGCATCCCATATAAAATTTTAAAGTACATCAAATATTTTATAATTTTTCTCCCTAACATCATAAGGTGCTGCATAACTAGGGAGAGTGAAGGGGAAATAATGAGGACAGATTAAGATAGAAAATGTAAGGCATGAAGGAGAAAGCTGAAAGAAGGGATGAGAAAATGAACAAATCAAAGAGTAAGATAAAGGAAACACTTCATGAAAAGTAGCCAAGTTTTGATTTATCAAAACTATTCTAATAATAACAATACACAGAAGACTTAGAAGCAATTAAAATTTAATCATGAAATAAAATTTCTAAGGAAAATAAAAAACAAAAAGAATTATTTACTGTTTGTTAATTTTGTTTGGTATGATAAGCTTTGAAAGGGAAAAAAAGGCTGTAAAATATCTTCAAAAGGATACTCTAGTTAAATGAAAAAAACATCATTCCCTGTTTAATAAATGGTGTTGGGAAAACTGGCTAGCCATGTGCAGAAAGCAGAAACTAGACCCCTTCCTGACACCTTACACTAAAATTAACTCCAGATGGATTAAAGACTTAAACATAAGACCTAACACCATTAAAACTCTAGAAGAAAATCTAGGCAAATCCATTCAGGACATAGGCATAAGCAAGGGCTTCATGACTAAAACACCAAAAGCATTGGGAACAAAAACCAAAATAGACAAATGAGACCTAATCAAACTCCAGAGCTTCTGCACAGCAAAAGAAACAATCATTAGAGTGAATCAGCAACCAACAGAATGGGAAAAAGTTTTTGCAATCTACCCATCTGACAAAGGGCTAATATCCATAATGTACAAAAAACTGAAACAGATTTACAGGAAAAAACAAACAAGCCCATTCAAAAGTGGGCAAAGGATATGAACAGACATTTTTCAAAAGAAGACATATATGAGGCCAACAAACATATGAAAAAATGCTCATCATCACTGGTCATTAGAGAAATGCATATCAAAACTACATTGAGATACCATCTCACGCCAGTTAGAATGGCGATCGTTAAAAATTCTGGAGACAACAGATGCTGGAGAGGATGTGGAAAAATAGGAACACTTTTACACTGTTGGTGGGAGTGTAAGTTCGTTCAACCATTGTGGAAGACAGTGTGGTGATTCCTCAAGGACCTAGAAATAGAAATTCCATTTGACTCAGCAATCCCATTACTGGGCATATATCCAAAGAATTATGAATTGTTCTATTATAAGGACACATGCACATGAATATTCACTGCAGCACTATTTACAATAGTAAAGACCTGAAACCAACCCAAATGCCCATCGATGATAGACTGGACAGGGAAAATGTGGCACATATACACCATGGAATACTATGCAGTCAAGAAAAATGATGAGTTCATGTCCTTTGTAGGGACATAGATGAACCTGGAAACCATCATTCTCAGCAAACTGACACAAGAACAGAAAATCAAGCACTGCATGTTCTCACTCATAGGCAGGTGTTGAACAATAAGAAGACATGGACACAGGAAGGGGTGCATCACACACTGGGATCTGTTGGAGGGAACTAGGGGAGGGACAGCAGTGGGTGGGGAGTTTGTGAGGGATAACATGGGGAGAAATGCCAGATATAGGTGATAGGAAGGAATGCGGCAAACCACATTGCCATATATGTACCTATGCAACAATCTTGCATGTTCTTCACATGTACACCAAAACCTAAAATGCAATAAAATGTATATTTAAAGAAAAAAACAAAAATATCATTCTTTAAGTCTAATCATCAGTAAGAACAGTGTTTTCCCTGGATAATGATATTAAAATGACATATTTATTTAATTAAAGGTACAAGAGATTTTTTCACTTTTAACAAAAAGTCAGTTAATGACTTTGCAAAGAGGATAAATGACTTTTGTTGAAACATTTGCACACTATAAAATTAAAATGGTAGAATCAGGTTAATGTCAAATAATGACAAACTGATCATCAAATTGGTTTTAGTCCTCCTTTCTTGCAAAAACTGGTAATTTTTCTGTATCTTTATTTAATAAGGTTCTAATTAACAATGTAAATTTTATTTTAATTTTTAAATATGGACTTATTCCAAAATGTACAATACAAAGATATATAATATCATAGATTTAAAGAACCAATTAATAAGTATGCCAAGACTTTATTCAACTAATTCCCCAAAGAAAAATGCTTCTAAATGTATACAACTCTTATTTTTTGTTAAAGTTAAATTATGAATTTTCTGACTAATTTTGTTTTCAAACCATAAAGAGCATTGTGTTTTACCTTATTAAACACTCAGCAAAAACTAAAATTGAAAATATATTCATAATAACATTAAGAAAAGATCTCATTAACAATTGAGTAGATTAAGAAATACTCTGTAAAATATCAAATTTTAATCAGGCAGGAGGGAAAACAATTATCCTAGCTAGTAGAATCATTCTAATTTTGCATTGTTTTCTGCATAATTAGATGCCTGGGTATTCATTACTCTTTATGTGAAGCATTCTCCATTGTCCCTTGTTAGAGGAGATAAGCCATAGTGGAGGTCTTTCTAGACATACACTGGAATATCCTTTTCTTCTGAAAGAGGAATATTTTAAAACATCTCCGTGTGGTGGCCCTATTGGGGACTCATCATTATTATATATATAAATATAAATGTAGCTATAAAGATATAAAATAACAATCCCCCACATGATGAGAAATGAACTTAAATTTTCAGTGACCTACTAAATCAGGAAATAGTGTAAATGCTATGAAAATGTGCACGCTCAAAAACAAATTTTCCCAGGTATTTTAATTTCCAAACTCACAATTTCTCTAGTTTATAGTTATCACATACCAAGTAGTAAGCTCACAAAATATGAGTAGATAGTATGGCATCTATGTACAATTATATGCTCCTACATTAAGAAATTAAGATGCTTCTCTGATAAAACTTCTGGTGCTTACTCATCTTAAACTCTATGACACAAGAATATTAAGCTCTTTGCCATTGTATATTTTGATTGCTTCTTTCAATTTTCAAGAAAAATTTAAAAATGTAAATTTAAAATGTTTTTAATTCCATAATTTCTTGCTTTCAAATACATATCCTAAGTGATTTCTCTCTCTCTCTTTTTTTTTTTTTAAAGCTTTCACCATATTGGTAAGGCTGGTCTTGAACTCCTGACCTCAGGTGATCCGCCCACCTTGGCCTCCAAAGTGCTTGGATTACAGGCATAAGCCACCACGTTCGACCAGTGATTCCTCTCTTAACCAAACATAGCTCTCTTTAAGGATATTCACTTAACTAAACATAATGCCTATTCAAGATCTCTCAATGTGCACTAACCATAGAAATTGTAATTTTTTATTAAAGATATTTCTAATTATACAGAGAAAACTGTATAAATGAGATTAATTATACAAATAGTTCAGATACATCCATTAAGTTCCTGTAGTTATATCTAATATTACTATGCTTTGCTGTTTTGTTTGGTGCATCCATTGTTCTGGCATAATCCAAATCAAGTTGATATTTGCCTTAGTCCATTGGGGCTGCTATAACAAAATGCAATACACTGGGTAGTTTATAGCAATATAAGTTTATTTCTTACAGTTCTAGAAATTGGGAAGTCCAAGATTAAGTTCCTGGCAGATTCCATGTCTGGTAAGGACCTGTTTTCTGGTTCATAGATGGGGTTTTTTGCTGTGTTCTCGCATGCATGGTAGAAGGGGGTAGGGCATTAATAGGTCTATTACACTTAAAGCCCTCATGCCTCATACTGTCACCTTGGGTGTTGGAATTTCAACATATACATTTGAGCGGTACACAAATATTCAAACCATAGCCATATTATAATAAATGATTTAATATTTCCCAGTCTCCCTATCTGGAAACTGAGATCAGAAGTTCAATGTAATATATTTCTACTCCTATACTATTTCTTCACTCCCCCATCTCTACTTGAATTCACTCTACAAACTCCTTTACTATTGCTTTGCCACTTTTCTTTGACTGTAAAAGTTCCAAATAGGAAATACTCTATCTCATCTTAATGATAACTGTCCATTACAGTTGTTAGTAGCTTTACTCTAATGATCACCTATCAGATGCATGGGTTTTGACTTATGAATGGTTGTTTCCATAGAGATTTGCAATAAAGGTGGAATAGTAAATAAAGGAGACAATGAATACAGGTTGATAAGCCCAGACCTCCAGTAATTTGTAATTAATTGGCTAGAACCCAGAATTTTAAATATCCTATAAAGAGAAGTGCCAGTTCAGAATGTCAGCAGTCATATAAATATGGTCCCTTTAACTGACAAGATTTAAAAACAAAAATATGTAATGTAATATACTTTCATATATTATACAAACATTTAAGGGTATAATGCAATAAAACACTTGTTCTGTATTATTTGTACAAACACTGTATGATTATTACTAGCTTCATCATCCTTACCTACTGCCACCATTTACTCAGTTTCAGTTAATAAAGATGGTATTTTCTAAAAGAGAAAATTCTGAATTGAAATGCAAGATGATTGCCTATTGGAGACTTAAAGAACTATCAGATAATCTGTAAATAATTCTGTCATTTTGTTTTTAAAATGTTGTTAATTTATTGAGCTCTGCCTTCAATCACATTGTCAAATACATAGGCAGTGAGTAGATGACATGCAAAAATAAATCAAAATCTGTTTTTCTTTTTGCTTTAATGAAGAACGGTGACAATTACATAATTCTCATCTATGAAGAATCTATCTACTTAAGCCAAGTATGAACCATACATAGGTACACGCACACAAACACACACACACACACAGAGAGAGAGAGAGAGAGAGAGAGAGATGGAAAGAGAGTCAATTTTTATAATGATACAGCACTAGTAAGCTTGAAGAATTTACTTATTTCACCAAGGAAAACTTGTGGGTTTTTCTCCTCCAAAATTAACAAAAAGAAATACTAGTGGGGAAAAATATGGCATTTATGTTTCCATATATCTTGGAGAACACAGCAGTTTTAGTAACTGGATGCTATCTTCAGTTTATCAGCTTCAAAGCATTTTAACTTTCCTTAAATAGGAGTTTCTATAAAGAATTCTACTTCAAATGTATTCTTAGCTTGATTTATTCTATGTAGTTTAGAGTTTTTCAAGCAATGCTTGAATATAAATTCAATCAAATTCCCAATAGAATGTACGAATGCATAAATGAAATACAGTTCAAATGATATGACTCAAATATCTGGGGCCCAAGATTAACATAATTTTTACTATGTAGTTGCATCTACAGTCCTAATAAAGTACATAAAAACATATTTGATCTGGTCAGGCACAGTGGCTCACAACTGTAATCCCAGCACTTTGGGAGGCAGAGGTGGGTGGATCATGAGGTCAGGAAATTGAGACCATCCTGGCTAACACAGTAAAACCTTGTCCCTACAAAAAATGCAAAAAATTACCCAGGTATGGTAGCACGTGCCTGTAGTCTCAGCTATTCGGGAGGGTGAGGCAGGAGAATTACATGAACCTGGAAGGCAGAGGTTGCAGTGAGCCGAGATCATGCCACTGCACTCCAGCCGGGCGACAGAGTGAGACTCTGTCTCAAAAAAATAAAAATAAAAACATTTGATCTGTAATTCAAATACCTAGATATTTGAAGATAAAATATTAGGAAAAATATCCATGTTTTCCAGAATTAACCCTAATATCAAAAATTGCCAATAGATGTCAGAAATTACTGCTATTTTTATAAGCCGAATACAAAATATAAGCATTACATGTAGTTCTGTGAATTTAAAGCAAAATAGACAGCATATAGACTGATTCAGTACCTATACTACAGTTTCAATTGAAACATTTCCAACATTTTCCCTAATAACTTGGACTGAGTGATTGACCCTTTTTTTTGTTTTTGTTTTCAGTAATGAATGAATGAAATGAAAAGTACATGAAAATTTGCTGAAAAATATTCACAGCAAATTCTAATAATCTTATTAGACAGAAATTTAATGATATAATGGTCTGTGTTATTCCTCTATGTTTTTGCAGCTGATATATGCTTTGAACATGAAAAGTGATTTAATATATATTTATGAAGTGAATGAACAAACATGTTTTAGCATCTACTGTGTCAATACTGCAGTAAATGACATGAAGGCTACAGAAACACATGGTCTTTAGAGTGTCCAAATCCTTCTAAAAGTTTTGAAATGAAGCAAATGTAGGGTGGGGAGGTGCTTTTAAGTCCACATTTCTAAATCTACACAAACAAAGTAATCTGCTATTTTAAAATGTTAAGAATTTTATGTCATAAAAGAACAAATAAAAAACTTGACAGTAACCTAACTAAATGGAAGGAAACACTTAGGGGCTTTAACCATAATGTAGCTGGGATAGGATTTTGGTGAATCATGGCAAACCGGACACGAAGGAAATGTTGACAGTGCCCATTCTCTCAGCTTTCTAGTGGGAGGTGGCTCTCCTAAAAACCTCAAGTATCCTGACTCAATTGTTAAGATCAGTTTTTATGTGAAGAAACATAGAGATTATAAACATGGAGGATTTGGTGTCTCATTGGTAAGACTATTCATACAGTAAGTGGATGAATCAGGCTATTGTAACATTTTGTCTTGTCTTATTTTATTTTATTTTTTTGAGACGGAGTCTTGCCCTGTCGCCCAGGCTGGAGTGCAATCACACGATCTCAGCTCACTGCAACCTCCGCCTCCTGGGTTCAATCAATTCTCCAGCCTCAGCCTTGCAAGTAGCTGGGATTACAGGCACCTGCCACCACGCCTAGCTAATTTTCTGTATCTTTTAGTTAGAGATGGGGTTTCACCATATTGGCCAGGCTGGTCTCGAACTCCTGACCTTGTGATCCACCTGCCTCAGCCTCCCAATGTGCTGGGATTACAGGCGTGAGCCACCGTGCCTGGCCCATTTTGTCTTTTTAAATATCTGATTTTTCTCTCAGTTTTGTAATACTATGCTCAAAATCCCCTGATTATTACATAGCTCCCCATATAGATTTTCTATAGGAAAATCATTTATTTGTCATCATTTATGCAGACCTAGAGTATGCCTGTTATTTAGTAGTCATTTCTCACTGGAAATTAATAAGTAATTTGATGATTATTTCTTCATGGAAAGAAAATAAGCTAACAAGAAGATAGGACTATTCCCTATCTTCCATGAAACTCTATGAAAGATACATATGTCATTATTAATTTTACAAGCAATTTCATAAGCCAGGATATTACGAGTTTACCTGTAAGAAATAGATTGGGTTTATATATACTGAGAAATCAAGGATCTGAACCTGTAATGCTGAGAGACCGCTCTTGGACCTTGGCAAACGCACCAGACAGTAAATGCCACTCATTAGACTATTGGGAAATAGGTTTTCCCAGGGGTACTTCACATTACTGCATAATGTTCCTTTTAAATAACTAAGAAATCTGGAACTGAAGCCAAATTATGGTAAAATAAGCATCAACATTATTTGCCATTAGGAGCCTATACTATCACTCTTGTTTCTTGTTGTTTTGTAATGTTTGCTGCTTACATAAATAATTCATCAGCAGCAACTTTTAAATCTGATGATCTAATGAATTAACAAAAGACAATGACTTATAAAGGGCAAATAGCACCTGGGGGTAATAGAGGGTGCTGCCTTCCTCTCTCCTTTACAGGCTGCCACTGCTCTAGACCTGGTAGAGGCTAGACATGTTATGATGTCTGCATAGACTGGTTCACAGTAATATTCATCCTCTTCTGTCTCACTTAACCATGCCTTTATAAACAAGTGTTATTTTTACTTTTCCTCTCAGAAAATCCCCATTATGTTATTTTTAAATGTGTATTCTATAATTGGCATTAAAATCAGACAGATTGGCTGGGTGTGGTAACTCAGACCTGTAATCTCAGCACTTTAGGAGGCTGGGGAAGGTGGATTGCTTGAGTCCAGGAGTATGAGACCAGCCTGACCAATAGCAGATCACATCTCTACAAAAAATACAAAAATTAGCCAAGTGTATTGGTGAGTGCCTATAGTCCCAGCAACTCAGGAGGCTGAGGCACAAGAATTGCTTGAGTCTGGCAGACAGAAGCTATAGTGAGCTGAGAGGGCCACTGCACTCCAGCCTGGACAAGAGACTGAGACCTTATCTCAGAAAACTTAAAAAAAAAAAAAAAGGATAACTGTTAATTCCAATATCATTTTTGCCATTATTTAGTGTGTAATCAGAGGAAAGCTGAGGATCCTAATAGACTTCACTCTACGGAATGAAAACAGTATCTGCTATGCCAGTGAGGGATCACCAGTATTTTTTGAAGGTCCTCTTAGTGATTGGCAAGGTCCTTTCTGTGGTTACTATTACATATGGAACAGGAACATCTTTCTAGACAGAGATATTTAGTGAAATTCAAAAGTATACATCATAATATACCTTATATTTTGAGTGGAAAAAGTATTTGAAATTATAAATTATAACCTTTAAAGTTGAGGAAATACTTTTCCTACTCTGGACAATTTCTAGTTCAAATCAGTTTTTTGTTTATTTTTAAATAATGTAAGTTCTCTTATAGTCATGTGCTTAATAAGATATTTGGGTTTCTGTCCTACATAGTGACAAGAAAGTTTTCTAAGCACAGTTAAGGAAGTTATTGTTTTTCCTTTTTGTTTTGTTTTTTACAATCTTTTCAAATAAACGGTTTGAAAATTTGTCTCTAGTTTCTTCATATCTATAAAACATAATGGGTCTTTCATAAATTACAGACCTCATGCAAAAAAAAAAAAGGTTTAACTAATAATTTTATTTGTTGAGTGGAAATGTGAATATAACCTTTCAATTTAAAAATAATTCTATAAAAGATAGCCCTGGTTTTTATATTCACCTCTATTTTTCATGAATTACTTTAGTGAAACACGCTTTTCCGAGAGTTGATTTCAAAACATTATTTGTCCACTCTATGTCAGAACCCTATTGATGTACTAGTAGCTGGAAGGGGTATTGGGAAAGTCATCAGTGAAATAAATGACTAAAGACAGAGCTCAAGTGTATGACATATACAAATTGAAGGACAGACTGATGTTTTTAGTCTCCAAATCAATTCAATCTAATCTGTTGTCTAAGACAATATTTCATTTGACTAAATTTGGAATAATATTTTTAATCCAGGTTTTCTCAACAACACAACTTATATGGCCTAAAGAATTGTCAGCTCATAAAAAAAAAAAAAATCTCCAAGATAAAATGACAGTCAGAGGAGAAGGTCAATTGGAATGGAATGAAGAGTGTCTGTCCACTTGACATGGCAGTCTTTTATTGCTATCTGCTGTAGATAGGCTACAGATTTTACAAGATCAGATTCCTGAAAGTGATCAATCTCCAAGAATTAGAGTCATTGAAGAGTGTTAAGATAGCAACATCAAAGCCAACACAAGTATATTTCTTACTTTTTAGTACCTTGAACCCTGGATGGAACTGCTTCGACAAAGCAGGTCTTAGAAAACAGATCCACAGTAAAGTAGCTCTCAGTGTTAAATTCTGAATATTGTCTTGACATATTTGGTAAAGATAATAAAATCATAATAATTAGTACCAGTAGATTACATCCTCAGTTGCTGATATTGTTTGGCTATGTCCCCATCCAAATCTCAGCTTGAATTGTATCTCCCAGAATTCCCATGTGTTGTCGGAGGGGCCAAGGGGAAGATAATTGAGTCATGGAGGCTGTTGTTTCCCATGCTATTCTCATGATAGTGAATAAGTATCATGAGATCTGATGGATTTATCAGGAGTTTCTGCTTTTGCTTCTTCCTCATTTTCTCTTGCTGCTGGAATATATGAAGTACCTTTTGCCTCCCACCATGATTCTGAGTTCTCCCTAGCTATATGGAACAGTAAGTCCAATTAAACCTCTTTTTTTCTTCCCAGTCTTGGGTGTACCTTTATCAGCAGCATGGAAATGGACTAATACAGTAAATTGGAACCAGTAGAGTGGGGTGTTGGTGAAAAGATACCCAAAAATGTGGAAGCGACTTTGGAACTGGGTAACTGACAGAGATTGGAACAGTTTGAAGGGCTCAGAAGAAGACAGGAATATGTGGGAAAGTTTGGAACTTCTGAGAAGTTTGTTGAATGGCTTTGCCTAAAATGCTGATAGTGATATGGACAATAAGGTTCAGGCTGAGGTGGTCTGATGGAGATGAGGAACTTGTTGGGAACTGGAGCAAAGACGACTCTTGTTATATTTTAGCAGAGTGGCATTTTGCTCCTGTCCTAGAGATTTGTGGAACTTTAAACTTGAGAAAGATGATTTAGGGTATCTGGCTGAAGAAATTTCTAAGCAGCAAATCATTCAAGAGGTGACTTAGGTGCCATTAAAGGCATTCACTGTTATAAGGGAAGCAGAGCATAAATGTTTGGGAAATTTGTGGCCTGACTATGCAATAGAAAAGAAAAACCCATTTTCTGGGGAGAAATTCAAGCCAGCTGCAGAAACTTGCATAAGTAGCAATGAGCCTAATGTTAATCCCCAAGACCATGGGGAATGTCTCCAGGCCATGTATGAGACCTTCACTGCAAGACCTCCCATCACCCAGAGGCCCAAGAGGAAAAGTGTTTTTGTGGGCTGTGCCCAGGGTCCTCATCCTGTGTGCAGCCTAGGGACTTTGTGCCCTGTGTCCCAACCACAGCAGCCATAGCTGAAAGGGGCCAATGTACAGCTCGGGCTGTGGCTTCAGAAGCCCTAAGCCTTGGTAGCTTCCATGTGGTATTGAGCCCATGAGTGCACAGATGTCAAGGACTGAGGTTTGGGAACCTCCACCTAGATTTCAGAAGACATATGGAAAACGCCTGATGACCAGGCAAAAGATTACTGCAAGGGTGGGGACCTCATGGAGAACCTCTGCTAGGGCAGTATGGAAGGGAGATGTGGGATCAGAGCCTCCACACAGAGTCCCTATTGAGGCACTACCTAGTGGAGCTGTGAGAAGAAGACTGCCCTCCTCCAGAACCCAGAATGGAGGATCCACTGCCAGCTTGCCTGTGTGCCTGGAAAAGCCGAAGACCCTGCCAACTTATGAAAGCACCCAGGAGGGAGGCTATATCCTGCAAAGCCACAGGGGCAGAGCTGCCCAAGACCATGGGAACCCACCTCTTGCATCAGCATGACCTGGAGGTGAGACCCGGAGTCAAAGGAGATCATTTTGAAGCTTGAAAATTGGATGGCCCCACTGATTTTGGACTTGAGTGGGCCCTTTAGTCCTTTTGGTTTGGCCAATTTCTCCAATGCGGAATGACTGTATTTACACAATTCCTGTACCCCCATTGTATCTAGGAAGCAACCAGTTTACTTTTGATTTTATGGGCTCATAGGCAGAAGGGTTTTGCCTTGTCTCAGATGAAACTTTGAACTGTGGACTTTTTTTTGGGTTAATGCTGAAATTAGTTAAGGCTTTGGGGAACTGTTGGGAAGGCATGATTGGTTTTGAAAATGTGAGGACATGAGATTTGGAGGGGCCAGAGGCAGAATGATATGGTTTGGCAGTGTCCCCACCTAAATCTCAACTTGAGTTGTATCTCCCAGAATTCCCACATGTTGTGGGAGGAAGGTAACTGAATCATGGGGGCTGGTCTTTCTGGTACTATTCTTGTGATAGTGAATAAGTCTCATGAGATCTGATGGGCTTGTCAGGGGTTTCTGCTTTTGCTTCTTCCTCATTTTCTCTTGCCACTGCCAAGTAAGAAGTGCCTTTCACCTTCTGCCATGATTCTGAGGCCTCTTCAGCCATGTGGAACTGTAAGTCTAATTCAACCTCTTTTTCTTCCCAGTCTTGGGTATGTCTTTATCAGCAGCAAGAAAACTGACTAATACAGATATCTGCATTTAAAAAATCTCGAGGTTTTCTTTGTGGACACAAAAGTTATGCAACTGATGCAGAAAACAATAATTGAGAATGCAGCTTTCTTGGTTTCTTTTACTTCTTGGTTCTTACTGCTGTTCCTCACAGCAAATTTCAAGATAACATGATGTAATAGCAATTCTATAAAACTAAGATTTCCCAAGAGGTTTCAACAGAAAACCTGTCCAGATTAAGTTAAAAAAATAAAAAAGCTATGAATAAATTTCTTCACCACTTATTGCAAAGAAAATCCTCAAAATTTACAACATTAACATATTAAGTCTCAGAGTGTCTTATTTTGTTTGTTTTTAATTTCTCAAATATGTTTTTTTAGAACCATAATTTTCATGAACACATATTGGCATCCATTGGCACTGTGATTTCTAGTAATGTCAAAGCTACACCAATGAGCATCCAATAGAATAATGCCCCAAAGCCAAGAGAAGAGAACACTCAGGTTTACTTAAGAACCTCAGCTTCAATACCTCTCTCATCTACAAAATAATACATAGCAATATAATATACTGAGTCTGAAGAAATAGTTTAAATATGAGAAACTGAAATGTATCTCATCTAAACTAAATGTAAGCTGATCTAAAAAAGCCTTACTCAGAGAATTAAAGTTTTTTAAAAATTTAAAATATATGTCTAGTGTATGTTTTGTCACTAGATATGATGAAGGAATGCCTAAAATTTTAGTATCTCATCTTTTATGTACAATATCAATAGAACACACAGAGAAGATTATCTGTGTTATAACGGATAATCCTGCTATTTGGACTATTTGCCAAGTTACCACTTCTGATTTTATATTCAGGGAAGGAAACAGATGACAGGCATTGTATTTAATTATTCCCATACTACTATGCGCTGGAGGAAAAATCAAGTGCATTATCTTTGTAATATTTCACAAGGACAAAGCGGGGCAAGAAATGCCTGTTTTATATACATATTTCATGGCTCCTGAAATTTGAAATTTATTTTTTGAAATATGTACAAAGATAGGAGTAGGAAATGCATTTTTAAAGGGCACAGTCAGCATTCAATGTCTTAAAACCATTATAAAACCATTGCAGTCTAGAGATTTAATATTGCTCCCCAAATCAGTCCAGATCAGAAGTATCAGTTATATTTTTATGTAAAGAAGAGATATTTAAATAATACTAGTGAACCAGGATGAATCACAAACATTTTTCTATAACATTTTAAGTAGCAAAGAATAGTGAAGAGTACACAGAACTACAAATTCATTGCATTTTAGAGATCATTTTTTATCTAAAGAAACTGTGAAGGCATTATCACGATTATACTTATTGATACCACCAAAGTGGAATTTAGCAGGAAACAAGAAAATGACATAGTCTATTTCTGCTAGGCTTATTAAAAATCAAAACAATTTTGTCTATACTATATTTCTATAATTTTTATTTTGTATAAAGATTTTGTTAAAGAGTTGTTTCAAAAGACCATCAATAATCAGTGAGCAAAAGCTCTAGGCAAGGGACTAACTAGGACCTGGATTTCAGCAGTTCTGTAAAAGGCTTGAATTTAAAAATAAAACAAAATATATTTTTTCTACGTGATTGATTCTCCATGTAAACATTAACAACTTCTAGGAAAAAATAATGAAGTTAGGTATTTAATTTTAAAATAAATCATTAAAAAATCTAGAATGTCCTGTAATCCCAGCACTTTGGGAGGCCAAGGCAGGTGGATCACGAGGTCAAGAGATCGAGACCATCCTGGTCAACATGGTGAAACCCTGTCTCTACTAAAAATACAAAAAATTAGCTGGGTATGGTGTTGCGTGCCTATAATCCCAGCTACTCAGGAGGCTGAGGCAGGAGAATTGCCTGAACCCAGGAGGCGGAGGTTGCAGTGAGCCGAGATCGTGCCATTGCACTCCAGCCTGGGTAATAAGAGCGAAACTCCGTCTCAAAAAAAAAAAAAAAAAAAAAAAAAAAAAAAATCTAGAATGTAAAAAGTAACTTAATAGGCTGAGCACAGTGGCTCACATCTATAATCCAAGTACTTTGGGAGGGCAAGGTAGGAAAATTGCTTGAGCCCAGGAGTTCAAGACCAGCCTGGACAACATGGTGAAAAGCCATCTCAACAAAAAATACAACAACAAAAAAAATTAGCCAAGCAGGGTGACACGCACCTGTAGTCCAAGCTACTAGGGAGGCTGAGCTGGGAGAATCACCTGCGTCCAGGAAGTCAAGACTAGAGTGAGCTGTGATAGCACCATTGCACTCCAGCTTGAGTGACAGAATGAGACCCTGTCTCAAAAGAAACCCTAACAAACATATTAATGGAATAAATTAATAAACTATTAGCTTACAGCTATACCAAATATGTTAGTCTCAATACCTAGATAAATGGTATTAATAAGATATAAAGATAAACCTACCATGATCATCTAGTTGCCTATAATACCTATTGGTATCATACAGCATAGAGGAAATAGTAAATTTTTATTTGATTAACAATATCTAATAGATATTCGAAAAAGTTTAATTACATTATAAACTTCTTATAGAAATAAAAAAATGATTACTTGTTCAAGAGCTTAATCACAAAGGTAAGTAAATGAGGTCAAAGCTGTTAGCTCTCTGCAGAATAAATAATCAAAAGAGTAATTTAATACATGAGTCCAGTTAATATCGGATATTATCAGTTTTGGGATATTATGAATGGATGATAACTTTTAACTTTACTTGGTTGCCTAATTCTCTAGGAAATCCCATTTAAAGAACCAATGTTGATGTAATTATATTAGTTCATAATATTAATAATATATTCTTATGCAAATAACTTAATGTTAGTATATAGTTAGTGACCTTTATATTGCACAGCATTGGCTTAAAAAAAATCAATACTGTGTAAGCTTTATGTATCTAACTTCAAACTGGCATCTCTTTGCCCACTTAGATAATTCAATATTTTCATAATAACATTTTACAGATAAACTTTGACTTGCTAAGAATAATTGCATCAATTAGTCCTCTTTTCACCTTTCTTGAAGAACCATTGCCTCACCTGCTTTTTCAATTATGTGTCAGCTCTTTGTAACTCATGAAAAGCAATTGAAGCTGATCAATGCCAGAACTAATCATATACAAGACCATGAATAGAGAAGATTGTTAAAGAGGAAAAATCTATTGAATCATTTTAGAAAATATAAAAAAGACTCAATTATATACCTAATTTTATTCCCATGCCTATCTCATTCAAGTGGTTCAATAGATGCACAGAGTACTTGCAGATTTTATGTTTTTCTTTCTTTTTTTTTTTTTTTTTTTTTGAGACAAACTCTCACTCTGTCACCCAGGCTGAAGTGAAGTGGTGTGATCTCGACTCACTGCAACCTCCACTTCCCAGGTTCAAGCAATTCTCCTGCCTCAGCCTCCTAAGTAGCTGGGATTACAGGTGCACACTACCATGCCCAGCTAATTGTTTTTGTATTTTTAGGAGAGACAATGTTTCACCATGTTGGTCAGGCTGATCTGGAACTCCTGATCTAGTGATCCACCCGCCTCGGACTCCCAAAGTGCTGGGATTACAGGCATGAGCCTCTTCACCTAGCAGGTTTCTTTAAATGACCAACAGCTACTCATCTATTTACATATCTTTTCAAACTTGTACTTTTCATTCAAGAAAGATGATGTGTTAACATTAATGCTTCATAATAAAGGATTGACATTTCAGTGTTTTAAAAGTGAGATTCTCTGATACTCTTTTCATTTCAGTTATTCAGTGGGATAGAGATGTTTCCAAAGAATGGAGGTTGATGAAGTATTCATAATTTTCAGAACTTTCCAGATTTTATCTATGCTTTGTACATTCCCTTAATAGTTAAAGAAGTGTTAAGCAGTTAGCTAACGCTTCTTGAATTTTGAAAAAATATTTAACATCCACACGTCCATGCTCATGTTAATGTATCATAAATACCAACAATTAGCAGATTCAGGGATTTTTTTGCCAATACCTTATAATTATAGTTATTCTACATCAAATTATCTTCTTAGTTAATATATTCAGATTATTCTTTAGATACAGAGGAATTTCACTTTTACATTATTACTCTATGAATTTACCTTCACACATCCATAACCCTCTGAATGATAACAATTAAAAACTTTGCTTTAAAATGATAGCATTAAGAAAATAAAAAGACCAGACACAGACTAGAAAAAGATGCAAAACTTACTGATAAATGTCTTACGCTCAGAATACATAATAATGTGGTTTGAATATTTGGCCCTTCCAAATCTCATCTTGAAATGTGATCCTCAATGTTGGAGGTGGGGCCTGGTGGAAGGTATTTCATTCATGGTGTAAGATACCTCATGAATTGCTTACTGCCCTCTTCATGGTAATGAGTGATTGCTCACTGAGTTCACAGAATATCTGGTTGTTTAAAATGTCTGTCTCCTTCTCCTCCTCCTCCTTCTTCTTTGTCTTTCTCTCTCACTCACTCATGCTCACATCATGTGATATGCCTGTTCTTGCTTCACATTCTGCCATGAGTAAAAGGTCCCTGAGTCCTCAACAGAAGCAGAGCAGAAATGAGGAATTTATTGGGAACTGGAGCAAAGGTCACCCTTGTTACACGTTAGCAAAGAGCTTGGCTGCATTCTGTCCATGCCCTGGGAATCTGTAGAAATTTGAACCTATGAGTGACAACTCAGGGTATCTAGCAGAATAAATTTCCCAAGAAGCAAAAAATTCAAAATGTGGCATGACTGCTACTAACAACCTATGATCATATATGAAAAGAAATAAATGATCCCAGAACTTAAAGTCTAATAATAAAAAAAAGAGTTAGTTAAAACTTATATTTAAAAGGAAAGCCAATCAATAAACTTGATCCATTACATAAACAGAATTAAAAACAAAAACTTATATAATCTCAATATATGTGGAAAATTTAGTATCCCTTCATGATAAAAATCCTTAAAAGATTAAGCATACAAGAAATATACCTCAAAATAATATAAGTCATATATGACAAACCCATAGCCAACATCATACTGAAGAGGGAAAAATTGGAAATATTTCTCCAAAGAACTAGAGCAAGACAGGATGCCCAATTTTACCACTCCCATTCAATGTAGCACTGGAAACCCTAGCTAGAGCAATAAGGAAAAGAAAGAAATAAAAAGCCTCCTATTTGAAAAAGGAAAAGAGAAATTATCACTATTTACCAATGATATAATTTTGCACCTAGAAAACACTAAAAACTCCTCTGAAATACTTCTAGATTTGATAAAGGAATTCACTGAAGTTTAGGATACAAAATCAATGTATAAAATCTAGTAGCATTTCTATACAACAATAACAATCAGGCTGAGCACCAAATCAAAAAGTCTATTCTATTCATAGAAGCTATGAAAAAATAATAAAATATCTAGAAATACATTTAACCAAGGAGGTAAAATATCTAAGAAAAAAAAAAATACAGGGCTGAAGATGGGCATGAGGGGCATTGTTTGCATAAAAGAAATGCTTGTGATAGCTCATACCTACAATCCCAGCTACTTGGGAGGCTGGGGGCGAGATTTACTTGAGGCCAGGAATTTGAGACCAGCCTGGGCAACACAGTAAGACCCTGTATCTAAAAAAAACCAATGTTTTAAAATTGGATTACAGTGTTGACTGCACAACCGTGTAAATTTACTAAAACTTAACAAACTTTACATATAAAATGATTAAATATTTTAGCACACAAATTACAACTCATTAAAACTTATTTCTTTTAAAGTCCTATTGAAATAATATAACAACTGTTAATATAATTAAACACAACACTTTTCTGAAAAAATCTAAGATCAAAGAAAATTTTGATCCAAATTTCAATGATATTTTTGTTAGAAAAGCAAATGTGAGCCGGTGTGGTGTAATGATTAAATACACAAATTCTATAGTCTGCTTGCCAGATATTTGAGTATCCCTAAACCAAAAATCCAAAATCATAAATGCTTCAAAATCTGAAACATTTTGGGTGCCAGCATGATGTCACAAGTAGAAAATTCCACACTTAACTTCATATGAGATGTCACAGTTAAAATTCAGTAAATTATTCCAAGTATATTTTCTGACCATAATGGAATGAAACTAGAAATCAGTAAGAGAAAGAAAATGGGAAAATTTACAAATCCATGGCAACTAAAAATCACATTCTTGAACAAACATTGGATCAATGTGGAAATCAACAAATAATTTAGAGTATCTCAAGAGAAACAAAAATTCACAAAACATAATGGCCTGCAGTTCTATTCATGTTGCGATTTTGCTGCAAAAGGCAACCTCAAATCTATAGAATGCAGCAAAAGCTATAATCAGAGAGAAATTTATAACAATAAATGCCTATATTAAAACAAGAGACCCAAGTTAAGTAATATAACTTTGACTTAACTTTAAGGATCTAGAAAAAGAAGAACAACTAAGTTCAAAGTGAATAGAAGAAATGATGATCAGAGCAAAAATAAATCAAATAGAGAAAAAAGTTTAAAAAAACACAGAAAAAATCAACTGAACTTAAAGTGAGTTATTTTAAAGATAAACAAAATCAACAAACACTTAACCACATCAAATTTTAAAACAAGAAAGATGACATTCAAATAAATAAAATAAAAGATGAAAGAAAAGACATTACAGTGGACATCTCAGAAATAAAAAGTATCATAAGGGACTATTACGAACAATTACATGTCAAAAAGTTTGATAACATAGAAAAAATGGATAAAATTCTAAAATCATATGAAGTATCAAAACTGAATCAGGAAGAAATAGAAAGCCTGAATAGAAAAATAACAAATAAGGAGATTTAATAAGCATTTAAAATTTCCTGAAAACAACAAGAAGCCTGGGACCTAATGGCCTCACAGTAAATATTCAAAAAATTAATAAATATCAAGTCACCTTAAACTCTTTGAAAAAGTAAAAGAAGAGGTAATACTTCCAGACTCATTTTATGAGGCCAACATCACCCTGATATCAAAATCAGTCAGACACCACAGGAAAAGATACTATAGACTAATATTTGTGAAAAACATGGTTGCAAAAATTTCATGTAAAATTGATAACATTTAAAGGATTATACATCATGATCAAGTGGGATGCAAGGATGACTCAACATATGCAAATCAATCAACATGTTACAAAACATTAATGAAAGAAAAGCCACATGATCATCTTAACTGATGCAGAAAAAGTATTGGACAAATTTTAATACCTTTTTGTGATTTAAAATCTCAACAAAATAGTTATAAAAGGATCTTACTTCAGCACAAAGGCCGCATATGAAAAGCCCATAGTTAACATTATAATCATTGGGGGAGAACTGAAAGCTTCGCTGTAAGATTGGTACAAGGCAAGGATGCCCACCCTCACCATTTCCTTTCAACATAGTATTAGAAATCCTAGCCCAAGCAATTATGAAAGCAAAATAAATAAAAGCATCCGAATCAGAAAGTAAAATGTAAAAATGTCTCTGTTTGATGATAACTTGATCATTTATAAAGAAAACCATAAAGACTTCAAAAATAAAACAAAAGAAAAATCTGTTAGAATTAAAATATGAATTTAGCAAAGTTACAAGATACAAAATCAACACACAAAAATTAGTGTTGATTCTATACACAAACAACAAACTTTCCAAAAATCAAATTAAGAAAATAACCCTGTTTACAGTAGTAACAGAAGTAATGAAATACCTAGGAATAAGCTTAACCTAAAAAGGGAAAGATTCGTCCACTGAAAAATATAAAATATTGATATAAAGGAAATTAAAGAAAACACAAATAAGTTGGAAGACATTCCATATTCAGGGACTGAAAGAATTAAGATTGTTAAAATGTCTATACTGCCCAAAGTAATCAACAAATTCAGTTCAATCCCTGTCAAAATCCACATGGTATTCTTTTGAGAAATAACAAAAAATATTAAAATTCATATGGAACCTGAAAGACTCCAAATAGCAAAAGTAATCTTGAGTAAGAACAACAAAGCTGGAGGCATCATACTTTCTGATTTCAAGCTGTATTAAGAATCTATAGCAATAAAAATGTTTTAGCATTTAGACCAATGTTTTGACACTTAGACCAATGTAATAAAATAGAAACCCAGAAATAAATTAAAGCCTACATAGCCAAATAGTGTTTTATAAAGGTGCCAAGAACACACGAGTGGAAAGGAGCATCTACTCAATAAATTGTGTTAGGAAAACAGGATATCTACATGCAGAAAAATGAAACTGGATTCTTATCTTACACTATATACAAAAATCAACTCAAAATGGATTAAAAACCTAAACATAAGACTGGAAAAGGTAAAACTACTAGAAGAATACATAGATGTAAAGCTTCATGACATTGGTCTAGCAATGATTTTCTGGATATAACCCCAAAGCACAGGCAAACAAAGCAAAAACTGACAATTAAGACTGTATCAAACTACAAAGTTTCTGCACAGCAAATATCCATGAAAGCAAAGAGAAATGGGAGAATATATGTGCAAACCATACATCTAGTAAAAGGTTACTATCCAAAATATTTAAAGAACTCAACTCTTTTGCAAGAAAACGTACCCCAATTTAAAGGACAAAGAACCTTAATAGATGTTTCTCAAAAGAAGACATAAAGTGGCCAAAAATTATATGAAAACATGCTCAACCTCATGAATCATTAGGGAAATGAAAATTAGAATAACATGAAATACCTCCTTATACCTGTTAGAATGTCTACCAAAAAGCTGATAGATAACACATGCTGTCAAGGATGTGGAGAAAAGGGAAAACTCTTACACTGTTTAGGTGGAAATGTAAAATTATTGCAGTCATTATGAAAATCAGTATGGAGGTTCTTCAGAAAACGAAAAATAGAATTACCATATGAACCAGCCATCCCACTACTAGGCATGTATTCAAGGAAATTGAAATCAATATGTCAAAAAGCTATCTGCACTCACATGTTCGCAGCAACATTATCATGATAACCAAGATATGGAATCAGCCTGTGTTCATCAACGGATGAATGGATAAAGAAAATGTGATACATATACATAATGAAATACTATTCAGCCTTAAAACAGAAATAAATTATCTTATTTGCAACAACATGGATAAACCTGCAGGACACTACAGTATGTGAAATAAGCCAGGAACAGAAATATAAATACACATGATCTTACGTATGTGGAATCCAAAAAATTTGAACTCATAAAAGTAGAGAGTAGAATGGTAGTATACACACTTCAATACATGATGCTGTAAATAACAAATATATACTTTTTTAGTTAAGTAAAATACTTTAAAAAGTAAAATTATATTTTGTTATACACACATGCATATAAACATACAATAGCATAAATTGGCAATATCATTATGGTTATCTCTAGTGCTAATTTTTTCCCTTACATTTAAAAAATATTTTTCCACAAATATGATGTACCTGCTTAAATATAAATCAAATTAAAACTGGCAATATTACTATTTTAAATATATTATGCCAAACCCTGAAAATATCACAAACATTCATCCTGATCTTTTGTCATAAATAAATCTAATAAAAAAATCTACACCACTCACAGTTGGCGTTATAAATCAAAAAAACAATATGGCAGTTACTTTTCTTTCTTTTCAATTCTCTTTTGCTTTTTAAGGACTGTGAAAGTTTTGTACTCTCTCTAAAAATCAGTACATAAACTCTTTTATTCCATTATTTACACATGGTAATTCTTCAACAAATTAAGTTTCTAAGTCATTTTTCCTGCTCAAAAATTGCAGTTGGGTTTAAATGTGTTTGAGAAATATGTGTTCTATTTATTAGTCACGAAGAAAATATAGTAAAACTTTGCTTGACACTTTTATGCATTTCTGAAACACTTGCAAATATTATTTCTTCTTTTGCTTTTTAGTATCAGGAACTATATTTTTTAAAGAATGCATTATTCACGTTACCATTCATTCCTCAAATCTATTCGGTCAACCAGAGGAAAAATACATTAAACAAATCATTACATTCACTGTGGGGGAAGGAGCTGTTCTTTAGATCCATCAACTCTTGCTAAATCAAAAATGGCAAAGTATATTTCTCAGTTTTCATGATGGAGAACTATGGTGTCAAAAAACTAAATTCTGGCTGACAGTATATCCCCCTTCCTGCCACATTTGTAACCAACAGAACTACAGTTACTCACTATGAGTCTGAACTTTCTAACAGTTTTCTTATTTCCTGTATATGATACGTGCATTTTGTAGTCTGTTTCATTCTATACATTACAAATCTAAACTCAAAATTTCAGTCTCAAAAGTTGAATTGTTCATTGCCTTAAGCTTTCATTTAGGATTTTTTAATATTTAATTTTCTTACAAAGTACAAGAATGATACTACTACAAATCTCATTCCTTACACATAAAAAAGGCAAAGAAAGTCCATCTCGTTGTATGTGGTTTTTTTTCAGACTAAAACATTGGTTCATAAAGATATAAATGGGAGTCTGTTTTATGTCTCAAAAATAATTAATATTTGCTTTTATGTGAAAGCAGCAATCATTGTCTTTATTTTGTTTTCCTAAAGGCAGTTTGTGCACGTGTGTAGGCAAAAAACAAACAAAATGAACAACAACAACAAAAAGCTTATTGAGAGAGGTTTGACTTTTGTCCTCAGCTCCTGGAACTCATCTTTGGGCCTTTGGAGTGTTCCACCTGCTAGAGTGTTTTGCTTTACCTGAAAGCCTTAGGCCATAGCAATAGTCTAACAATGTGACTTATAGTGGAACTTTGGTCCATTTTGTATCTGCTCTACCTCTGGAGGGTCTGGAGGCTAAAGTCAGCCACAGAGTGAGTCAACTATATCTATGTGATTGCACCTCAATAGAGCTCTGTGCAACAAGACTTGGGTAAGCTTCTCTGGCTGTAAATATTTCATGCATATTGTCACACTTTACTCTCAGGAAAATTAGGATTGTCCCTGACCCCAAGACAACTAGAAGCAAAACTTTCATGGACACTGTTCCATGCATCTCTTACCTTGGTTGATTTTAATCTGTATTTTTCCACTGTGATAAACTGTAATCATGAAAAAATCAGCTTTCACTGAGTTCTATTATTCCTTCTTGTGAATTATTACAACTCAGGGTGGTCTCAGGAATCATCAAACTTGCAGGTAGTATCAGAAGTGAGGGTGATCTTCTGGACTGCTCACTAACTTTACAGTGTGATAAGATGAAGATTGTGTACATATCATCCAATGATATACTAGTGTGTTTATTTTAATCTACAAAGAAAGAACTAGTTTATCCATTCTGGAGATTTTTATCTCTGAGGTTTTGTTTTATATTCTAAACAGACACACTTAAAATTATATGATATAATAAATACCTTCTAAATACATCTGATCCTTCCTGTTGAGGAATGAATAGGAAACGGTTTTCTGAAAATAAATTTTTAGAATGCTTAAAGAATTAGGTATGTGAGTAATTAATATAAAACATCAGAGAAATTTTAAAAAGAAAAACAAAATGACACAAATCTATCTATATCAATACCTTTATTGATGTATAATAAAACTTATAATGAATTAAGGCAAAGGCAATAATTACATGTTTAATTGACTTAAGGACTCTCAGCTTACAGGGAAAGAGTTAATTTTGGGGCTGAAACACTAAAAGTGAGTTAAAGAAGCTGCTATATTTATTAATTCAGGTGAGAGAGAAAAGACTATTTAGGCTTTGATTACTTACAAATTTATTTTGACATATGTTATTATTTTAATCTATATACCCTCTTATGATCTATTGTGATTAGAAAAGATTCATATTTTTCTTTCAAATTTCAGAGTCTAAGAAATCTAAAAGAGGTCTACATATCAAATTATTTCACTCTTTTTATTAAGTCTTACCAAATCTTCCAGCACAATAATAAGATTAGGTGTCCAAACTTAAATTCTGGTTAGTAGGGCCCTCATGTTCCTCTCTAAATTCCGAAAAATCCCATGGTTCCACTGGTGTATTAATGTCAGAATCTTCCAGAAAATGTGTTACTAGGTAGATTCCACATTGCTAATATATATTTTCCTTTTGACATCTTATCTTATTATAAGTATCTTCTTAAAAATTTATTTTGAAGCTTATCCAGAAATCTTTAATTCTCTTTTCTTTGCTACCCACTTACCCATCAGTTTTAAAAACTTATCTGAGCACATTCTCTTCTCAAATTTTATTAAAAGTCTCCCTCATATAACCAAAATACCTTTTTCCAAAAATGTGTTTTTTTATCTTCATAAAATAAACACCATATCATAGGTTATTTTTTTAATTAAAGGCTTATTTATTTATTTTGAGAGGGAGTCTCACTCTGTTGCCCAGGTTAGAGAGTAGTGGCATGATCTTGGCTCACTGCATCCTCCTCTTCCCAGGTTCAAGTGATTCTCCTGCCTCAGCCACCCGAGTAGCTGGGATTACAGGCACCTGCCACCACATCTGGCTAATTTTTATATTTTTAGTAGAGATGGGTTTTTACCATGTTGGCCAGGATGGTCCTGAACTCTTGACCTCAAGTGATCTGCCTGCCTCGACCTTCCAAAGTGCTGGGATTACAGGAGTGAGCCACTGTGCCTAGCCTTTAAATACTTTTAATTTACTACTCATTTATTCCTCATGTCATCAATTTATAAAATAGCATTACTACTCATTATTTGCAGGCTATGAGTTAAACAGTAGAAATTAGAAAAGTATTACTGTAGAGTGGTTTTAAATTAGAAAATTTCTATATAATGTAACACAAATATATACGTAGTGTAGATGTGAATGATGTACATGCAATAGCTACACAAAGATGAACCAAACTATAGTAAATTATGAGGTTCTAATTGGTGGTAAATTCAGAGAAATTCAGAAAAATTCAGAAAACAGCAAGACTACTTTTAGCTAAAATAATAGTGGGAAGGTAGGTATTTCTGGCAAAAATAACATTTTAATTTTTAAGGTAATTTGAATATTTACTTGTAGCATTGGACTTTTACTCCAAAAATTTTCAGTTCCTGTGAAGAAAAAAATGTGCCCTTGCACATCAAAATAACACACATAAAATTCTTCCCAATCCTAAATCCATTCAACCAAGTTAATGAAGAATTTATCCTTACACAGTGACTCTAAGCATCTTGCTATTTGTGCCTTTAGCACTCTTCTTTAGTCACAACCTGTTTATTTCTCAGTGACGAATTAATTTCTTAGGTCCCAAAGAATAATGTATACATGCCTGTAAAAACAAAAAAAAAAAGGAAAGAAAAAAGGCAGTGATGATTGCACCGTGCATGAAACAACTCCCAATCAAGCTACATTTTGCATTGTTCCTGCAAAAAATAACTTTGGTAGGTTTTGTGTTCACTCAAATATGCCCACAGCTGTTTCCTTCTTCTTGTCCTTACTTGTGACTTAACAATTATTTCACGAGTCCTGGTGTGTGGTAGCCCCATGCAAGTTTTCTAGCTTTCCCCTTTCAACCCAGCTTTTGTCTCTTCCCTCCAACCACTCTCGGTGCCTTCCCTCCAAAGATCTGTTAGGAGCACGCCAGTGGTCTTGGTCCTTCATTGGGAGTTGTTCCACCTGGCTGCGTCTAGTCCGTAATGTTTTGATTGAAACCACTAACTCTTTATGATATGGCTGATGTGGGAGTTAAAAAAATTGGGGGGTCTATATCAAAGTTGAAGCTTAGAAGTATGAAGTCATCAAGAATTATATTTCAGAAACAATAGCCTTTTTACTGCCATTGGTCATTGCATAAATTATAAAAAAGCATTGTAAATGCTAGATAATGGCTCATATTTATTTATGTTAAAACTTGCCACTACTATGTGCGTATACCTGTTCTCTCTACTGCTACAATGCAAGAAACTTTAGATATGCCCTTGGCATTTGGCAGAGAGAATGTAATTTCCTATTGAGAGCTATCTAAGTCTCCTTTATTTTGAAGTCCTTCATTTCTTGCATTATCAAAATTTCCTCAGAAGAAACAGCTGCAGTTTTAAAAAAACTATATCTTGTTCTATTACTGTGTATCCCTTATTTTAGTTATTTGCCTTAAACGTAAATTGCATAATGAGAATTTCATATGTCTTGGTCCTCCAGCATATGCTTCTATAGAAACTTGTATTTGTAATACTATGTCCGTTGGAATTAATTAAAT
The DNA here is from genome assembly GCF_030222135.1 of Aotus nancymaae. Lineage (NCBI taxonomy): Eukaryota > Metazoa > Chordata > Mammalia > Primates > Aotidae > Aotus > Aotus nancymaae. The sequence continues at coordinate 78,586,590 of NW_026988425.1, forward strand.
TTGTAAGATGTCTACTTTTCCTGTTAGATTTGAAGTTGCATAAGAACCAGGACTGTGATTATTTTTTCTACCCCTTCCTTCCCAGAAACTAGAGCAACGCTTGGCACATCATTCATGCTTTCTCGCTCTCGTTTTGAAAATAAATGACAAAACAGAGAGATGCAAGGAGTGGTAAAGGAGAAGCAAAGATAGGTAACATTGCTTCAGACTCATAATCCTACAAAAAGTACCGTCTTGGCCTCCCAAAGTGCTAGGATTACAGGCGTGAGCCACGGCAAATGGCCAAGCTTCTGTTTTTTATAAGCTACCAAACCTATGGTACTTTGTTAGATCAACTGACTTAGGAAAGTCAGTTAAAGGAATCATACAGTAGATATATTTTTAGAGTGGCTTTTTTTCAGTTACCAGTACGATCTATCACTTATCCATGTCTTAACATGACTTGATGGTTTATTCTTTATTATTTAATAGAATCCAACTGTATAAACGTACTACAGTTTGTTTATCCATCCTGTGAAAGGCCATCTTAATTATTTCCAATTTATTCTGATTATGGATGAATGTGAATCCGGTTTTTGTATGGACACAAACATTTAAATCAGTGAACAAATAAAAAATCAGTTTGCTGTTCAGTGATTATTTAAGTGTAGGACCCAATAGTCCCATTCACATGATGACTATGAAAAAAATGTCAAAATTTGGTTTAAACAAATATTATCCAAGCTGTAAAGTAAAATAAGATGTGGAATCAGATTTTATTTTCTCCAACATGTATCAAGAGTTATCGTATGCTTTTTTAAAAGCTACTATATTAAAACCTCTATAATGTATTTCTTAGTTTCTTTTCATGCCTTACTTTTTTATTCATCAATTAGTTTATTATTATGATGATTCCTTAGAGCGAAAGCTTCTCTAATCCTTCAGAAGTAACATCAACTCAGGAAAAACAAGCACTCAGGTATTGGAAATTAAGGAGACAAAAAAATGTTAAAATGATAATTACCACCTACTTCCAAGAATGAAGGAACCAAATATAGCCCAGTTATCCAATAAGAAAATGCGCTGTTCCTCCCTAAGAATGAACCTGCATTACACAGGGGTTCTATCACTTTATTGACAGAAGCCTTCAAGGAGTCAATCCCAGTGGGTCGGAGTGACATAGAAAGCAGCAAAATGCAGACTCCTTCTTTGGCTCTATGAACTAGACTGCAAACTGTGAGAACAGAGTCCACTGATCTAACATGAGGAAGGGTGCATGAATCAGCTATGCTTTTGCCCTACAGGTAGTAAAGTATAAACCTCTAACAGAACTGTATTTGTGCTGTTCTCATTTTTTCTTTTCTTAAAAAAAAAAACAATCTTATTTTACTTCCATACTCCAACAATCAATGACTTATGAAAACAGTTCATTATTCAGTTGAAACAGAAAAGATGACTTCACTTTATGTAATTAGGGGGAAAAAACATAAAAGAAACAAAGGACTAAAACTCTATGAAGTGAAAATAACAAGATATCATTACATATCTCCCAATAATTACCACACACCTACTAGAATGGCCAAAATCCAGAACACTGACAACATCAAATGCTTATGAGGATGTGGAGAAATAGGAATTCTCATTTATTTCTAGTTGCAGTGCAAAATTATACAGCCCCTTGAATGTAGTTTGGCAGTTTTCTACAAAACTAAACCTCCTTTTTTTTTTTGAGATGGAGTCTCACTCTGTAGCTCAGGCTCAGTGCAGTGACGCAATCTTGGCTCGCTGCAACCTCAAGGGTTCAAGTGATGCTCCTGCTCAGCCTCCAGAATAGTTGGGATTACAGGCGCATGCCACCATGCTAGGCTAATTTTTGTATTTTAAGTAAAGATGGGGTTTCACCATGTTGGCCAGACTGGTCTGGAATTCCTAACCACAAAGTGATCCACCCACCTCAGCCTCCCAACGTGCTGGAATTACAGGCATGAGCCACCATGCCAGGCCAAAACTAAACCTGCTCTTACCTAACAATCCAGCAATTATGCTCCTTAGTATTTACCCAAAGGAGTTTAAAACTTTGGTCCACACAAACATCTACACATGGGTGTTTACAGCAGCTTCATTCATAATTGCCAAAAATTGGAAGCAACCAGGATGTCCTTCAGTAGGTGAATGAATAAATAAGCTGTGGTCCATCTAGGCAGTGGAATATTATTCAGGGTTAAAAAGAAATCAGCTACCAAACCATGAGGAGATATGGAGGAAGCTTAAATGAATATTACTATGCAAAAGAAGCCAACTGAAAAGGGTATACACTGCATGATTCCAACTATATGACATTCTCTAAAAGGCCTTTCTATGGAAACATTAAAAAGATCCATGGTTGTCAGGAAATGGGCAAGGAAGGGATGAACACGCGGAGCACAGAGGATTCTTAGAGCAGTGAAACTACCCTATATGATACTGTAGCAGTAGATACAGGCCATCATATATTTGTTTAAACCCGTAGAATATACACCACCAAGAGTGAGGCCTAATGTAAACTATGGACTCTGAATGTTAATGATGTAGATTCGTCAGTTGTAATAAATGTATCTCTCTGGTGGAAACATTGATAATGAGGGAGGTTATGCATGTGTCAGGACAGAGTAAACAGGAAATTTCTGTAACTTCTGATCAATTTTGCTGTAAACCTAAACTGCTCTAACAAATAAAATCTATTTTAAAATCTATGAAATAAACTTATCTTCTGATCCCAAAGCAGGATCTCACAATAGCTGTTTCAATATAAGGCCTATATTTGGAAACTGTTACAAACTTCTAAAAATTGTCACATTTTATAATATTTTAAATTAATCACATATATTGAGTAAAATTACATGAAGAGCTCTCAAAAATCATGGGCTTTTGTTTATTTGTTCTGTGCTTATTTTTGAAATTTCTTTTATAATGACCCATCTCCAGAATAAAATTGAAAAAGCTAATTCATGTCCCTTGGGGTCAAGAATTTCAAATAATTCCTCATGAGTTACATTATCTTCCCAACTCTGTTACCCTTTTCATTCAATCTGAAGAGATACTGAATATTATTAAAATTATTATTTCAAAAGGACTTTAAGACAATTATTACATCTCCATCTTTCCAAAGACAAGGTCCATTTCGTTCTCCATTAGAAGGACACCAGCTCTTCACAAAATGATTCTCCGTATCCTGAATGTTGAATGAGGCGCTTTTCTCTTCTGCCTTCTTCACATATCCATCCAGTGAAAAACAGAGTGTCATCATGAAAACTTTGCAAAGAAGGCCAATGATTATATAGACGAATGCTGAAACTTTAACTCACCATATTATAACTTTCATCACATAATTTTTTTCAGTCATCTTCTTTTCTAAAAATAAAATATGAGTGTCTACTTCAAGAGACTCTGGATCAAGTCCAATTAGTTTTCTATTATTTAAAAACACTATTGACCTTTAAAATCCTCTCTTTGCAAATATTCAAACCAAGTAGTACAGCGCTTGTTAAACAGCATTTTCCAGTTTATTTCAATTATTTTTGTTCTGCTAGATATTTAACTCCTTGAGAATAGAGAACCTAAGGCCGGTATACACCCACACACACCTGCCTCCCCGATGCCAACATAAATCCTGGTACATTGTGGCTAATCATTTATGTTTAACTGTATTGATTCTATACTAAATTCAGATGGCCAGATGTAGATCAGCTTGTTAAAACAGATATATGATAATGCTCTATCTGAATTTATAGAGCTTTAATCATGCCAATATTGAGCCTGTTCAAGTATTTTCTTGAAAAATGTTTGTGTTTAGTCATTTCTGATATTCCTGTTAATTTAGCACCTCTTTTTTGAATCAGAAAATACTTTGGCTCAACTTTCTCTGATCTGTTTATGCCGTTAGGCAACCTGTGGGTAATTCTATGACTACTTAGCCTGTATTCTGCTTTTCCCTATATAGAATTTTTCTCTTCCCCTCTACTTTCCGATTAAATTTCCCATTCTTAAACTGTCCTTGCTTCTTTTTTTGCTGTATCCAAAATTAGGTATAGGACACAACTAGACCAAAAAAAGGAGCTCATTTATTCCTCAAGCTTTTTTTCTTTTCCCCTTTTTTTTAACTGTACCTTTGTTTCTGGGGTACGTGTGGAGATAATGCAGGATCGTTGCATAGGTACATAAATGGCAAGGTTGTTTGCTGCCCCCATCCCCCCATCACCTATATTTGGCATTTTTCCCCATGTTCTCTCTCTCCAACCTCCCCAACTCCCATTGTCCCTCTCCTAGCCCCCCGCCAACAGACCGTAGTGTGTGATACTCCCCTCTCTGTGTCTATGTGTTCTCATTGTTCAACACCCGCCTATGAATGCAAACATGCAGTGCTTGATTTTCTGTTCTTGTGTCAGTTTGCTGAGAATGATGGTTTCCAGATTCATCCATGCCCTACAAAGTACATAAACTCATCATTTTTTATGGCTGCATAGTATTCCATGGTGTATATGTGCCACATTTTCCTTGCCCAGTCTATCATTGATAGGCATTTGAGTTGGTTCCAGGTCTTTGCTATTGTAAACAGTGCCACAATGAACTTAAGTGTGAATGTGTCTTTATAATATAATGATTTATAATCCTTTGGGTATATACCCAGTAATAAGATAGCACGGTCAAATGGAATTTCAATTTCTAGATTCTTGAGGAATTGCCACACTGTCTTCCACAATGGAAACTTTTATAAAATATTCTAGTATCTATGTAAGGTCATCAGGTGAATTCATTTAACAAACATTTGTTTTCTGTTCTGTGCCAAAGTTGTGTGGTAGGTGGTGTGGATTAAGAAATAAAGTTTTGCTCTTTAAAAGGCGTCCTAATGTAATGAACTCTATTGCACATATCTAATTGTTCTTTTTCATAGAAAACTTTCTAATTATTTTCCTCTCTGTATTATTTTCTGTGGTTTATGGTTATCTGAAAATTTCAAATTTAATTAATTAATGATTAGACTTATTAGGCTTGTTATATTTCTTTCTAGTCTAGGTATTGACACATTCTACCATTACATAATAATAATAGTAATAATAATGTTTATTGAGTGTGTATTATGTTACAGTATTAAACACTTCATACACAGTATTCCATTTAGAGTTGTTAATAAGAACTATAATCCCAAATTTTACAAAAGCTAGGTGACTTGGGAAAATATACACAGCTAGCAACAAAGCTAGGAGCAGAATTCCAAACTCAGCTATTTCTGACTCTGGACACATTATCCTAGCACAATAAACAGCCATCTTACTAAATTAAAACAACATGCAACTTGGCACATTTTCTCCTCACCCATTAAAAAGAACCTTTTTAATAGTTATTTTTGAAAGTGACTTTTACTTATCTTCTCTGCTTCCCACTTTCCTATGGATAAGCCCAATCAACCAGAACCAAGCAAAACAAAAAGGCCAGAAATGTGAGGGGGAAAGAATCTCAAGTGTCAACTGTTTTGTTGTTATTTTTGTTTTTAAGTGAGTAATTCAGTAGGCTTTTCACATATACATTTAAAAACCCTACTTAACCCTTGTGAGAGTAAAACCCAGTGCTCTCTATCCAAGACCCTGTCAAAAATGCCTTTGATGGGCATGAGACTATGCCAGAATGCTTTAGTTTCTCTTTAAGATAGATGCAATTGGTATGTGCCTCACAAGAAAAATTAAGCAATTCATCATTTTCTGTTGAATGCCTAGAGAAATTTGGGTGAAAAGCGGTAAGTAAATGAATAATAATAGAAAAATGAGGCAGTGCTGTGTATTATTGGATAGTTTATTCAATCAAACACTTTTTGAAATATTTAATTTTTCATTATCAAAAGTCTGGATTAATCAGATAGTTTATTAATTGTGTAAGTCTCTATTGAGGATGTATAAATATATATCGAGTATAGCATACTTTATACCATTATGGTATGTGGTTATATTTATACACATAGACATATATGTGTGTGCCTACATATGTGTACACTGATATATACACATATATATAGTTTTAGAATGGTCTCTAGTTTCACATGTTCCATAAGTTAAAATTTTATTAACAGTTTTCTCCCTCATATAAACAGTGCTTCATCAAAATAAAAATGTCAACATTTTCTAAAAATTTTTAGGTATGAAATATAAATGTTTTGACCAAAATAAAAATAAAAAGCCAGTAGGTAATGCATTGGACCATAATTATCACTGTATTAGATAAGGCAAAACTGTTCAGCACAAAGAATAGACTCAGAACGCTTTCAATATTAACAAACTTTCTTGAACACGATATCTGTTTAAGTCATATTAAGAAAAAGATAAAATATCTCCACATTTAAAAAGTATCAATAATGGATTAATATAGAGCATAAATGCAAAGGAAATAGCCTGTGCAAACATCAGCTTATCATTTTCTTCATATATCAAACAATACACATTCTGTAGAATAAATACTGGGTTGGTACATACAGGTTAAACATGTGCATAACTACGCAATCAAGAAAATCTTACCACTTCTGTCAATGCACTCTATGCGATGTGGCAATAAGATCACACGTAACAATCTCCAAAAGAAAATGAGAGAGAATGAAACACCAAAAGCAGTAAGTCAGGAGAGAAGCAGAGTTGTGAGTAGGAGAGGAGAAGGGCATTATGAGTATCAGTAAGTATAACAAAACACATCTGAAATCTATAAGCAGCTCAAAACAGACATTTGGAATCACAGAAACAAAACTAATTATTTCCCTAGCATTTCAAATACCAGAAAGTATTCTCAAAGCTCCATTTCTTCCCTTTGCTTTGGTACAAAATGTCTTTTCTACCATGTCTTCTTGCAGGTTTCAAGTTTGATTTTTTATGTGTATATCAATGGAAGCCTTAAAAATTAACTTTAGACTTCAATTATGACTAAAACATAATCAGAGTTTAATGGAATAATCATTAGGAAAAAATAAGGTTTATTCTCCATAGATTATTTCAAAGAAATAAGCATGGTAAAGGGAAGCATGGTGTCACCAAATTTGTATGTTGTGACAACACACAGTTATCAAGATGAAAAATCAGAGGAAATCAAATAGAGTTTTAGAGTTAATAGGGAAGAATCAACAGGAAATGGTGGTAAGATAGGAATTGCAATTGATACTTCTAAACCAGTTAGAGAAAGTGGATATTTTGTTCAGTCAATATACCAGCATGGCTTATCAGAATCATATGTTGGTTAGATATTTTAATGACTCAAATACTAGTTGAGCTAAAGACCAGTCATCAGCCTGGCATAATATTTAAGGTCCTAACAGTATGTTATGACATTGGTAATATTTATATAACAGTAGTCTAAGCTGCTAAAAAAGAGTCCAAAGAAATATTTTTACTATTGATGTGAAAAAAAAATCGTACAATTTAAAGAAATAAATTTTAGTCATAAGAAGTGTGTAAAATTAAAACATTATTAAATCACATAAAACAGAGTTGATTATGTGATTATCCATTTTGCAGATACCAGAATCAAGACCTCAGACATACTCTTGTTCCTAGCTGGATTAAGCAATTGATTAAACTACCTACCTGCTGCTTTCTGCTCTTGCCCTGCTTCATACCCAAAGAAGAAAGAAAGGAAACCAACCTTGTGTACTATCCACAGGGTAACACAGGTAGGTAGTGCTCAACCACTGGTTCAAAAATCATTAACCTACATGAGTCTTGCATAATTTAAAAATGTCCATGAATGCAAATCAGTTTTGCTAGATGATAAGCATTCTGAGAGGTTGAGCATCTGCAATTAGCAGCTTTTATCGTTAAATGAATTTATTAAAGTGAAATTCACATAACATAAAGCAATCCATTTTAAAGTGAACAGTTCTGTCATGTAATATATTCACAATGATGTACAATCATCATCTCTATCTCATTCCAGAATATTTCCATCACTCCAAAGTAAAGACCCTTACCCATTATGCAACCTCTCCCTATTCCTCCCTCTCTTAAACTACTGGAAATAACCAATCCATATTCTGTCACTTTGAATTTACCTATTTCAGATATTTCCTATAAATTGAATCATACCACATGTGACCTTCTGTGTCTGGTTTCTTTCATTTAGCACAATGTCTTAGAGGTTCTTCCATGTTATTTCATATATCAGTACTTTATTCCATTTTCTGACTGAAAATATCCCAATTTATGTATATACCACAATTTGTTTATCTATTCATTAGTTGATAAAAATTTGGGTTGCTTTCACCTATTGGCCATTTTGAATAGTGCTGCTATAAAATGCATGACCAGGTACTTTTCTGAGTATCTGTTTTCAATTCTTTTGGGTACATACTTAAGAGTGGAATTGCAGATTCATGTGGGATTTCTGTCTTTAACTTTTTGAGAAACCATTGAACTGTTTTTCATAGAAATTGAATAATTTTACATTCCCACCAGCAATATACAACGGTTTTAATTTTTTCACACCCTTGGCAAAACTTTGCATGTGTTTCTGTGTGTGTGTGTGTGTGTGTGTGTGTGTTTACAACCTAATGTGTGTGAAGTCATCCCTCATTGTGGTTTTGCTATGCATTTTCCTAATTACTAATGATATGAGCATCTTTTTAAGTGTTTCATGGTCATTTGTATAGTTTCTGTGGTAAAATTTCTATTTAAGTCTTTTACCCTCTTTTTAATTAGGTGGTTTGTCTTTGTTGAACTGTAAGGGTTCTTTGTATAATAAGAATATTAGGTTTTATCAGATATATAATTTGCAAGTATTTTCTCCTTCATTCTAGATTGTCATTTTGTTTATTTGATAACATTTTTGGTACATAAAAGCTTTTAATTTTGATGAAATTCAATTTATCCCTATTTTGTTATGATATTGATATTATATCTAAAAATTCATTGTCAAATCTAAGGTTATGAAGATTTGCCCCATGCTTTCTTCCAAAAGTGTTATGATTTTCACTCTTATACTTATGTTTTTGGTCCATTTGGGGTTAATTTTTGTATATGGCATAAAGTAGAGATTCAACTTTTTTTGCATTTGAAAATCCAGTAGAAATTGCATATGAGCTTGAGGATTGGCATTTCCATTTCTGCAAAAAAAAAAAAAAAAAAAAAAAGACTTCACATCGTAATAAGGATTACATTGAAACTGTAAATCACTTTGGGTAGTATTGATATCTTAACATTACTTTTGCCATTCTATGAACACAGATGTTTTTCCATTTGTTTGTCTTATTTAATTCCTTTCGCCAATAGCTTTCAGTACATTAGCTAAATTAATTTCTAGGTATTATTATTCTTTGGAACATTATTATAAATGAAATTGCTTTTGTAAATTTACTTTTAGATTACTTGTTCCTGCTATATAGAAATGTAACTGATGTTTTTTGTGTTGCTTTTGTAAACTTTAACTTTACCAAATTTGATTATTAGCTCCAGAAACTTGTGTGTGGGTATGCACACTCATGCATGTGTGCATATTCTTTAAAATTTTCTGTATATAGGATCATATAAACAGTTTTACTTCTTCCCAATCTGGAAACATTTTATTTCTTTTTCTTGCATAGTTGTTCAGGTTAGAACTTACAGTATAATGTTGAATAGCCATGGTCAGGATGGGAATCCTTTTCTTGTTCCTGACACAAGGGGAAAGCTTTCAGTCTTTCACTATTGAGGATAATGTTAGCAATAGGCTTTTCATAAATATCTATGTTTAAGCTTTTATAGGAACAAATATAACAGCTTCCAAATAAAAAGATGCCTGTGTTCAAGCTTGAAAATTCTGTAACAGTTTGAACTGTTATAACAAATTACCATAGACTGGAAGGCTTATAAATAACAGAAATTTATTTCTCACACTTCTGATGGCTGGGAAGTCCAAGATTAAAGTGCTAGCAGATTTGGTGTCTGGTAAGCTGCTTCCTGGTTCAAGGATAGCTGTCTTCTTCCTCCAGTGTCTCTTAGTACAAAGACACTGATGTCCTTTCATGAGGGCTCTGCCCTCATGACGTAATTAATCTTCTACTAACATCCCACCTCCTCATCACATTGGGAATTAGAATTTCAATATATAAATTTTGGGGGACAAATATTCAGCCAACAGTAATGTCTTTTATCGTGTTTTGAAAGTTTCCTTCCATCTCTTTTTTCTTTTTTTCTTTCAGACAGGGTCTTACTCTGTCACCCAGACTGGAGTGCAGTGGTGCAATCATAGCTCATTGTTACTGAAAACTCTGAGGTCTCTGGCCTCAAGTGATCCTCCCATTTCAGCCTCCTGAGTAGCTAGGACTTCTTCAGGTTTATGTCCCTATGCCTGGCTAATTTTTTTTTTTTTTTTTTTTTTTTGGTAGTTACAGGGTCTTTCTGTGTTTCCCAGGCTGGTCTTGAATTGTTAACCTGAAGCAATCCTCCTGCTGCTGAGATTCTAAGCATAAGCCACTATATCCAACCTCCTAATTTTTCAGAAGTATTTTTTCTTTGTCATAATAGGATGTTGGACTTTGTCAAACGACTTTTAGCAGATGTTATTTTTGAGAAATTATTTTATTTTTTGAAAATATTAAAAAAACTGTCTGAAAAGCTATAATGATAATCTAGTTCTTGTTACTTTAAAAAAATGTATGTGGTAGAGAATTGCACTGGCATTCCTGAACCAGTAAGCTGAAACTCTAAGAAGACAATAGAATAAAGCATCTAATAATCAAATTGTAGTCATCTAGCAGAATATAAGTTACTAGATAGCAAATTATATGAATTTAGGAAGTACAAATAAAATCTGAAGAAATTTAATTTTTTTCTATGAGAGAGTCAAAGGTTATATAGAGAGGACAGATTAGTTAATATTAGATACTCTTGTGTTTTAGTAATGCTCTTTTTTTTTTAGTTCACAGAATTGTCATCTATCAGGCAAAATCAAATAGAATTAGTTTAAAAGAGATTTCTACTGTTGAATACAAATATCAAATTTTAAGTATTGTTGATACATAAGAGAACTCAGCTTATTTATACATATCAAAGGGTATGTAAATAATTTCCATTTTCGGTAGTTACAAATAAAGCTGATATAAACATTTCTGTACGTGTTTTTATGTGAAGATGCTTTTCTTTCTCTTGAGTAAATATCTGATGTATTGGTTTTCCATTGCTACTACTGCAAATTATCACAAATTTGTGGTGTTAAACCTCACCTATTTATTATCTCATAGTTTTTATAAGTCCAAATTTTAGGTACAGAATCTCTCAACTGACTTCTCTGCTTAGAATCTCACAAGGCTGAAATCAAGGTGTCAGAAGAACTGCAATGCTCACAAGACCCTAGTAAATTTGTTGTCAAACACATTCAGGATGTTGACAGAAATCAGTTTACACTCCCATTTTTCATGTAGTCCCCTCCATTTTCAAACAAGGTTTATTGAGTCCTCATACTTTGAGTCTTTCTCATTTTCTCTTCCTTCAGTCACAATAAAGCTCTGCTTTTAACAGATCATATGATTATATCACTCCCCTGAATAATTTAGAATGGATTATCTCTCTATTTTAAAGTAAATTGATTAGTAAGACTTATTTACAACAGCAAAATCCCATTTAGTAACACTCAGGAGTGTAATACTGGAAGATGAAGGTCATGAGGGCCAAAGTTCTGTCTACATAACTTGGGCCATAATAAGTGTTTGTGTAACCTAAAAATAAAAACAAAAAACAGAGAACACTGGATAGCTGTTGTCTATGTTGCATAGTTTTTGACAAGCAATATGCTGTAATAATTTTTTTCTTCCTTATAACTAATGTCTCTTTTTCCTTGATTATCTTCAAATTTTTCTCTTCATCTCTGCTATGCACTATAAATGTTTTACATTAACTTTTACCACCACCCTATCAGTTTGAGTATAATGTGTCTACATGTGGATTTTCTTTTCCAAAAAACTATTTTCTCTTTGTTTTGGCTTGATTTGATTTTCATTCTGTGTGAAGTTGTCTTAGGTGGAATTTTTCATTTCATGTCCCTTTCATTATTTTGGAAATCCTCGGCCACTGTCTTTTCAAATATCTTTTATCTTCTTGTTTCTCTCTTCTTCTGTATTTCTCCCTAGGCACTTATGCACATTTTATATTATTCTACATCTTGTGATGGTCTGCTCTGTTTTCTCTCTTTTTTTTTCTTCCTCTTCACTTTCTAATTTATATATAATTCCTATTGACCTATATACAATTTTATCAATTCTTGTCTTGCTTCTGTTGAGTTTAATGAAGAGTCCATCAACATCACACTTCATCTCTCTTACTATGTTTTTACTTTAATTCTAGTATGTCACTCATTTTTTATTATTTTTTTTTTCTCTTGACTGAAATACCCCCCACTTTCTTCAGGCATGTTGCATTTTCTTTTAGGGGCTTTAAAATATTACTCAAAGAGCATTTTTTTAATCTTTAATTTATAGTTTCAATATCTGGGTCATCTCTGAGTCTTCTGTTGAATTCTTTGTTTCTTGTATGTTTGTCTTTTCTTCTTTCTCTCTTGTGTATCACATATTTTTTCATTGTATGTCAGACATAGTTCATAGAACAACAGAGACAAAAGAAAGGAGTATTCATGATGAAATGGCCATGCCTTTTTTTCTACTATGACCGGAAGGTGAGTTAAAATTGCCATGAATTATTCACTATTTGGGCATTGTTTTTTCATAGACACGTCTAGTGAATCATCAGCTCTAAATTCCCCAAGTAGTACTTAGGGTTTTGGTTGAATTGTCAGGGAGCTTCCTTTAACAGTCTAGCACCACTCACAGCTTTACCCCTTCACTGTGCTTTTGCATTTCAGAGAGAGTGTCTCTCCATGTGCATTAACTTTTCCCCAGTGGTTACTTACTTCTTGTTACTTACTCTCACTGGCATAGTGGTGGAAGATAAGGAAGCTTATCTCTTTTCCTGATTCAGCCTCATTTTTATGTAGGGCCTTTGTCCCTGGTACTCAGGTATGGGATTTTCTGTTACTGTAATTTTCCTCCTGTGATAGATTTATAATGGTCCTAACCCATATCTTAGTGACTTAAGACTTTTGTTATTTATGAAAGATTGGATTGGGGATATCTCTGTTTTGTTTTTTTAGCTCTGGTAACTTCCCTTCTCCAAGCTTTATCCACTAGAAAAATGCTCTCCGGGACACCGTCAGTATTTCTTATGCTCACCGAGGTAAGTTGTAAAGTTGAGCTTGCCATGTATGCTGTTCCCAGTGTTCTCCACTTGCATGCTGGACTCCACTCAGATGTTAGCAACATGTTAAAATTATAGTCAACTTGTTCTTATCTGCTTTTAGGCTTGCCTTGTCTACTCCTGCCTACTAACATGAGAGTTAGTATTTGTACCCTATCTTTCTTTAAATTTCAGGCTGGCTTGCTCTGTGACTTCAACTCTTTGGATTCAAGAAAAACTAATTTTATATATTATCTAGTTTTCTCTCATTGCTATGGTGGGAAAAACACTCTTCAGTTTTCTATATATTTGGAAGAGGTCTCAAACCAATTATTGTATTTATACAAAATGAATCATCATATGTTTGGATAAATATGTCCTTGAAAACAGGATTATGTTTTTATTTATGTCCTTTTTTTATACATTGTCTTTGTCCAGAGACTACCTCATCTCAAGATCGCAAATGGCTTCCAGAAGCAATGGGGAATCAAGCTTCATTATCATATTTTACATGAATGGTGTTCCATAATTTCATCTCTAGACTAAACACATTCACAATAAATAAAGGTGGGAAATTTTATTCCAGTAGAGATATGAGGCAAAAAAAAAATCAATGTCAGGATAATCTAAAGATTATGAAAATGCCAGGGACGCGAAATGCCTTTTCCAACATTAGGTTTCTTTGCAAAAGAAAAAGCCTAATAGGATATAAACCAAAATATTAAAAATGATTTGACTCTATAGGTTAGAATCTTAAGTGGTTATCTTTTTATAGTAATTCTACAAGTGAATTATTACTTCTAAATTTCAAAAATGAAGAGAAAGGCAGTTTCAATTAATGAAAATAAGTTATTTCTTTTTTTAAAAAAAGAAAAAAGTTTAACAGATTTCAAACATAAATATTCTACGTTGGGGGAAGCAGCAAAGGAGAAAGGTCTTAGTGCCTACATAAAATGGTTACAAGTAAGACATAAACTGGAAACAACAAACCTCGGCAAACTGTGGGAGGCCTCTGGGGAGGAAAATTTCTCCATACCTCATGGTCCAGTGCAGGGTGACCTAGGCTCTGTTACCATAAACATTTTGCTCAAGGACATAAAACCCCTTCATAGCACTAAGGCATAACCAGACTTGTAGGATCCTTGTGAGGTCCACGTTCCACCAGCTGCACATAGATTATAAGCTAAACATAACCACATGACTTGTTTTTGAAACTCTGGAAACTGCCACTGTTAGCAATCTTTAGAATGATGCACCAGTTCCAGCTCACTGATTTACCCCACCACCACATCACCCTCTCCCCACCATCACTCCACCACCTAAACTTTAGATCAAAGTGATTGTAACCAATAAATACTGTGGAACATCAGGGCTCAGGACCTTTGCAGCCTCTGTTTATACACTGGTCCCCTGGTCCCACTATGTGCATTCTTAACCTGTCTTTGTCTCATTCCTTTGTCACCACTGAACTCAAGCTACCCACGGTTGGTATGTGGGGGCTGGTTCCCTACATTCCAACCATTAAAAATCTAGATATGTTTCTTTAGTTTGTCTGTTGGGGGTTTTTTATTTTGTTTTGGCCTCTTTCATTCATAAAGTTTGCCTGAAATATATCAGCAAATATCCTAGCCTATGCTATTGATCTCATGTAGATCACTCATTCACAGATGTGTATATTTACTTCCAGTCTTTCAGCAGACAATCTACATTTATGCTCTGGTAGAACTTTATTTTTTGTATTTTCAACCCAGAAATGCTCATCTTCCTTTTTGCATGTACTCTTCCGCATGTACTCCCTATACCTGTTGATTTTTTACTGCATCCAAACCTACTGGCTGTAAATCTTGGCCTTATCCCTTACTCCTTCTTTGTCTTGATTTTCATAATCAATCATGTATCATGTTCTGCAGATTCTATCTCTAGAAGGGAACTTATTTCCAAGCCCCGTTTTCTACTCACTACAACTTTCTTTTTTTATAATTTCATCTTCCCCACCTGAATCATTGCAGTTTCAGTCTCAATGATCTCAATAATTGCTCCTTCTCTATCATATTTTAAAAGATATCTTTTTAAAATAAGTGAACTCATAGCATTCCACGTTTTAACAAATGCAATAGTGTCTTATATCTTGCAGAATTAAGTAGGGCTCTGATATATATAGTCTTTCCTAGACTCTCATTCTGTTATTTGTCTACAAGTCTTAGATTGAGTTATGTTAGTCACAGACTGAATGTTTCATGAAGACTACCGTGAGCTAAACCCTAACCTTAACAAATCTAAGCTAAATGCTCTTCCTAGCATTCCCAGCCTTTATGGTTACCAGGAGAATCAACTCTGACTTCATTTTTGCCAACACATCTTGAGTGTTTAAAATATGCCAGATGTTGTCCTAAATATTTTATATATTTTATGTCATTAATTCTCACAACTGACCTACGAGATGTTAACTACTATTTTCTTAATTTGATTAATGAAATATTTATTTACAGAGAGATTAAATGGCCTACATTCACATAGCAGGAGATGGTAGAGCCAGTATTAACATCCAGGCTGACTCCAGGATACATGCTTTTCATCACAAAACTATTCTCTAATTTTATTGATCACCAGACTGCCAAAGCAAATATGTAATACTTCTAAATATTATATATTTTTCTATTAATTTGAAATGTTTAATTTTTCTTCCCAATGATTTGCAAGTTTTGAAACAAGAATTTTTATTCTATTACTCAAGTATATAATTCTTAGCAATATATGTTATATAGTTGGTATTAAATAAATGTTGGGTGAGTTAATCATTTTTTCTTATAGAGTCTTCTAATCTTAATTAATGTTACAGTTAACTGATGGGTTAATCTTACTAATTCTTATCATGCCACTAGTTTGCTCAAAAACTTTCAATGAATCTATATTTCTTTTATATAAGAGCCCCAATTTCTCACACTAGCCTTGGGTAATTCCATGTTCTACAGCTAACATTCCTTTTAAATGTCATTTCATTACATTTCTTTACAAAGACTCTGCTTGTCCAAAACTTGCTGTTTTCAATATACACTTACTTTTTCCCATCTTTTTGGCTTTGGCTCAATAGGTTCCTTACACCTAAAAGGCTCTTCTTTTTCTCACCTACAAATAATCAAATTCAAAATTCAACTACTCTGTTTTACTCATGTCAGCCATCTAAACAGCTATGTTATCTGCACCATTTCAACAGTCCAATGTCTAATTTGTCATTGTTTCCCCAATGTAATATATGTCAATACCTTGCAAATAGCAGGATATTCAATGAATTGTAAATAAGAAAGTTATAGGAGATAAAAGCCTAGCATAAATTGCACATATCTCAAACTTAAGCAACATGGCAGAACTTATTTAAATGTTTTATATGAGATAGTAAAATATATCATTAAAATAGAGATAATAGTCTATTGAGGAAAATTGAATGGAATTGGATTAAACCTAGAGAATGCAGTAACTCTAATACATCTTATTGCACAAATTTTAAGTAATCTTACAACACAATGAATTGAAAAGAGCACTAAAAAATTATGTCTTTAGACCAAAGGTTAGCATGGAGAAAGATTTTATTACAGTATGGAAAGAAATAATCATTTTGTGGGAGTATGTACAAACTCCATTGCTACTCATAAATATTTCTGATTAGAGAAAAGAATCTTTCTAGATATGTAGAAGGATACTCATTATTCACAATGTATAATGTAAAACAAACATATGATAATAGAAATTCAGAATTGAATTCACTTAACATACAAATCAGATTTCTATTTCAAAAGTTAATGAGAAACTACACAGAAGAATTAGATAGGTGTATTGGGGGAAAACCAATAAGTTTAATACGCTAGATGAATTGTTGAATTTGAATTAAGAAAATAAGTTAAATGTCGAAAGCAAATGCTGTAACTCCATTTAAGGTATTCTAAGTTTAGTCTTAGAATTCTAAACTTTGTACTAGTAACTTGACTTTGTAGACAATTCTATGCAAAGAAGTAAATTTCAGAGGTTAGTTATGGCTTATATTTCTAAACTGATGTACTGCTTTTTTGGTTTCCAGTGATTTAAGAAGTAAAAAGATTATATTCATTCATCTTCCTAATGATATCTTCCACACCATACTCTGCATCTCTAAGCTTAATTTTTCAAATAGCAAATATTCAATACAGAAGCGCCCTTTCTAAGGGAATATTTTTGTAGCAAGATAATTTTTGAAGTATCCATTTATGATTTCTTTTCATATGTTAGTTGTTTCTTTTCTAGTAGGCTCTGCTCTGCTTGCCTTGTGAAAGATTTATGGTTGGTCTTCCAGGCTTTTGTTTCTAAACAAAATTTACTGACACCAGTTGAAGAGAGCATATTTTTGAGGTAACACAAAATACAGTGAGAAAAGGAAAATGGGAGAATAATGATTTAGGGAAAGCATTTCCTCAAATATCAGAATAAAATAATCACACTTACTCACAGCCATACCTCAGGGTTAGAAGATAGAGAAAAAGGGACTGTTTGGGTCATCCCCAAAGACAGACCATATACTGAGTGGTATGTGTGGACAGAATAACAATGGAGAAATGTCCTATCAAAGCCTACCTTGAGAAACATTGCTCTAGCACTATGGAGTTTCATGCAAGATGAGACATTATTTGAAAACATAATAATACTCTTCTGTTGATTGGGCTAAGGGGTGTGTGTGTGTGTGTGTGTGTGTGTGTGTGTGTGTGTGTGTGTTTAAAGATGAATTTAACTTCATCAGCAGCCATTTATCTACTGACTCTCATCCTCCATTGGCTGAGGATGTCTCAACTGGTATTAATATCTTCCTATATTTTTAGTTGTATACATGGAATTATCCAGCTGCCATTTTCAAAAGCAGCATCAAAAATATATATATCAGCACAAGAAACAAGATATACTTTCAGAAAACGCAAGTGTAGATGTGCTGTTACTATCAAAGAGTAGGGAGTAGGGAGGGGAAGCCTGCATGCAATCGCCCTTCATACGTGTGTCTGAAACCAGAAATAAAGCCAAGAGAACAAGGATGCTAATACAACCAAACTGGCAGTTCAAAAGAGTTCTGGTAGCAGTGTGGAAGGTGGGTTAGAAATTTTATTGCATGTTGTTGGACAAAATTGCCAAGATACGATGAGCTGAAAATTGAAAGTATAACAGCAGGAAAGAGATATATATATGAATTGGGACAATTTTATGGAGATATACAAGACAGGTGTGAGAAACAAATAGATATGAGTAAGAGAGTTGAAAGCAGGTTTTTAAGAATCTGGTAGATAGTTGAGATGTTCTCTGACATGAAAAGGGCAGAGCACTTTTCAGAGAAAAGTTTGTAAATTTCATATTGGACATGTTATTCTGAGAAATCTGTGAGAAGTACAAATTTAAGGTTTCAGAGCCAAAGAGAGCATTCTGAGCTGGATATAGTAAAATTTCAGATATTTTTTTAAATTTTTGAGAAAGAAATGTTTTAGTATAAATAATCATCAGGAATTACAATTTTAAAAGTACAAATGGTCATAAATTGTACTGAATCTGTATGGTTAATGAATTAAGTCACTGAAGCAGAAATAGTTAATATAGTCCAATATCTGCAAAATGAGAAGCTTGTGCAGAGAGCAGGATGTATAAAGATATTTTCTTATGTTGGCACACAGTTTTAAATTTTCAGACTTGGGAAATATATCCTTATTTAATATCCAAATCAACTTTATAAAGGCACTTTTGGGGATATTACTTTTATTTGGAGGATAGAGAAACTGCAGGCCAGAGAAAGCAAAATATCTCCCTACAGTCAATAAAGGGAGTTCATTACATAGATGTGGTGTCATTCTCACGCCAGCACTCCATCCATTATGCTATTTTTTCAGTAAATTATAGATTATATGATAGTTACTCTTTAATTCTTCACTGTACATTATAAATATTATTTTTAAAGGCCAAAAATACTTTATCTGGATTCAAGAGTTGATCTACCAATGACAAACTGCCACAAACAGGATGGTTAAACACAACCGAAATTTTTTTGTCTCACAGTCTCATAGTTATAGAGATATCTGAAATCAAGAGATCTTCAGTCCTAGACATACCTAAAATCAAGATGTTAGCAGAGCCATGCACCTTCTGAAATTTATAAAGGAATCCCTTCTGTAAGATTGATGTAGGTAACTACATCAGAACACAGAAAAAAACTAAAAATTTAATAAATCTTACACTCTATTTATTTCCAAAGTACTTCAGGTAGATGTTTACTCAACAAAAGCAATCCAAATTAATGAGGTAATTGGAAATTCAGCAGTTAGAAATCCATATTTTTTCTTTTTTTCTTTGTAAGTGTAAAATAAATGGGGTCTATATCACTGTTTATAAATCATAGCTACTTTGAATAATGACTATCCATGCGCATAATGTCTAGGAATTATAGTAGGAAAATAAACATCTTTATTCACTTGTATAAATACTTATCATTCAACAGTATGATATGCCAATTACTGTTACTAAACACAAGCAACACATTTACATACACAGTTAAAAGAGAAATCAGCAACTCAATGGATGTCAAAGGTACTCTGAACAAACACAATTTTCAACTAATTTTAATTATGTTGGCAAATTCTGCCCCAGTGCCAGGTATGTGGAGTCCATTGGCTTTTGATACGCAATCCTTAACTCTTGGGAAACGATACTAGGAAATCTCTTGTCACTTCTATTAAGCAAATTAAAGAACAAGCAAGGAACTGTGCTATCTATTCTTCTCTGTGAACTATTGCTTAAGGGTTGTAGAGCCAAAGCTATAGTTGCTGGCTTTTAAAAGTTCGTACTTTGAAAAACTAAGATGAATGAAATCAAATCAAGTTTTCCTTTTATCCATTATAGGTTAAATAATTTTTGTGGGATAATCTAAAATTCTACCAATTATAAATATAGGGGAAACATGGTGAAATGGATAAAAGCTAGAAATGCATGAGTTCACAGGTAGGCTCAGTAGTCTTTCATTTAGATTTTCTTCTATGAGCCATTTAACTTCTCATAATTTTAATTATCTCAGCTTACAAATAGGGAAGATAACTGTACCTTCCCCATAGGTCTATCGTTAAAACTAAATAAGACAATCCATGTAAAACAACTGACAGACAGTAAGTGCTGCATATATTTTGGCTGTAATAATCATTAATGTAATCGTTCCATACAACTGTTTCTATGAGAAAACATTAATATCTAGCAAATGCTCAGAAGATAATTCTTTCAAATGTTCAAACTGTGTACATTTTTATAACAACTATTAATTTTCATATGTAAATACAATATTACTCTTGATACATTTCTAGCTTATACCTCAACCCTCCACTTAATAACTGTGGCTCCATGATGGTCCCAAGTAACCAGATAGATATAAAAACTATCAGTATGCTTAACATCATCTAAGAAAATATCACTTTTAGTCCCAACCTATAATATGTACAGAGGTGATTTCAGGCCCAACTTAATTCAATTTAACAGAATAAATTATACAGAATGTTTCAGAGGATTTAAGAGGTTAGATAATGGAATGCAAGGGAGGTGAGGCTGCTGGAGGAAATGGGGGACTCCAGAAAATACTGAGATGTTTAGAAGGAGGCTGAGATTATATGATAAGGTATGCAAACGAATTTTCCTTTTCTGACTACACACAAAAGCTGTTAGATGTCTGATGATTGCTTTTTCCGGATGATAAAATGCTAGGTTCTGCTTCAAAGTGTGTCCTGAGTGAAACCATGAGCTGCCCATGAGGGTCTGGTTAGATTCACAGCATAAAAAAGTGATGCTGAGAGATCCAAGATGGCTGACCACTAGCAGCTCGGGATTGTAGCTCCCAGAGAAAACACACAGAACAAGAGGACGCCACACTTTCAGACGAAATTTTGTTAGCCACAGAGTGGAAGATTCCCAGCGGAGGAGCCCCACGGGTCACCAGGGCGACTCTTGTGGCCGGCGTCGCGGTTTTGCCAGCCCCCCAGCGCGGCAGTTCTTGGTGCAGAGTAAACGGGACTGATCGATGTTTGGAGCTCCGGGAAGGCCGAGTCACCCATTTACCTGATTGAAGAAGGGACTCAAGAGGGAAGCCAGACTGGAGATTCCCGGGCAGAAAAGCACCACGAATCTTCATGCCGCTGTTTTGGTCGGCACAGTGGGCTGCTCAGATTTCAGTGCAGGGAATCAACAAGTTGGACATCCACTCAGAGACCTAATTTGAAAGTAGGCAATTACAAAGACGACAGGTGAATGAACTCACAATGAAGGGAAGAAACCAGCATAAAAAGGCTGAGAATACCCAAGATCAGAATGCCTCTCCTTCTACAGGTGATCACAGTTCCTCATCAACAAGAGAACAAGGCCTGATGGAGAACGAGTGCATTCCAGTCACAGATTTAGGCTTCAGAAAGTGGATAATAAGGAACTTTAGTGAACTAAAAGAATATGTTCTAGCCCAATGTAAAGAAACTAAGAACCTTGAAAAAAGGTTTGATGAAATTCTAACGAGAATAGACAATTTAGAGAGGAATATAAGTGAATTAATGGAACTGAAGAATACAATATGAGAACTCTGTGAAGTATGCACAGGTTTTAACAGTCGAATTGATCAAGCAGAAGAAAGCATATCAGAGGTCGAAGACCAACTTAATGAAATGAAACAAGAAGACAAGATTAGAGAAGAAAGAGGAAAAAGGAATGAGCAAAGTCTCCAAGAAATATGGGACTATGTGAAAAGACCTAATTTACGATTGATAGGTATACCTGAATGTCATGAAGAGAATGAATCCAAGTTGGAAAATATTCTTCAGGATGTTATTCAGGAAAACCTTCCTAACCTAGTAAGGCAGGACAATACTCAACTCCAGTTAATCCAGAGAACACCACAAAGATATTTCTCAAGTAGAGCAACTCCAAGACACATAATCGCTAGATTCACTAGGGTTGAAATAAAGGAGAAAATTCTAAGGGCAGCTAGAGAGAAAGGTCAGGTTACCCATAAAGGGGAACCTATCAGACTCACAGCAGATCTCTCAGCAGAAACCCTACAAACTAGAAGAGAGTGGGGGTCAATATTCAATATCCTCAAAGAAAAGAATTTTCAACCCAGAATCTCATATCCTGCCAAACTAAGCTTTGTAAGCAAAGGAAAAAGAAAATTTTTCGCAAACAAGAAAGCACTCAGCGATTTCATCACCACCAGGCCTGCTTTACAAGAGCTTCTAAAAGAAGCACTACAAACCGAAAGGAACAACCAGTATCAGTCATCCCAAAAACTTACCAAAACATAAAGAGTATCTTTATAATGAAGAATATACATCAACTGATGGGCAAAATAGCCAGCTAGTATTAAATGACAATATTGAACTCACAAATATTAATATTAATTCTAAATTTAAATGGATTAAATGCCCCAATCAAAGACACAGACAGATAAATTGAATAAAAAGTCAAAACCCATCGGTACGCTGTATCCAGATCTATTTCACAAGCAACGACATACAAAGACTCAAAACAAAGGGATGGAGGAAGATTCACCAATTAAATGGAGAGCAAAAAAAAAAAAAAAAAAAAAAACAAAAAAAAAAAAACCAGGAGTTGTAACTTTCATCTCTCACAAAATAGACTTTAACAGTAACAAAGAAGGACATTACATAATAGTAAAAGGATCAATGCAACAACAGGAGTTAATGATTATAAATATATATGAACCCAATACAGGAGCCCCCAGATACATAAGACAAGTTCTTAATGACTTATAAAGAGACCTGGACTCCCGCACAGTAATAGCGGGAGATTTTGACACCACAACGTTAATATTCGACGGATCAACAACATAGAAAATTAATAGGGACATCTATGATTTGAACTTAGACCTGGAATAAGTAAACTTAGTGAATATTTATAGAATTCTCCACCCCAGGTCCACAGAACATACATTTTTCTCAGTATCACATTACACCTATTTTGAAAGTGACCACATAATTAGAAAATTGGAAGTAAATCATTCTTCAGCATTTGTATAGCATTTCACAGACTTAAATGAAATATTGGTTGGCTGTTTGTCTGTTATTTTCTTCCCTTATTCCTTCCTGTCTCCATTATTAAGCACAATTATTGGCATAAAAGAGGTTTTTAATACCTATTTTTAGATTGCATTCCAGCCCGGGCAATAGAGCAAGACTCCTGTTCTCTCTCCCCCTTTTTCTTTCTCTTTCTTTCTTTCTCTCATAAAAATAAAATAAAATAAAATAAATAAAAAAGTGATGCTGTTTCTCATCGTTTATAATTCACTATACTGAGGGAGGATAGTGAGGTGAAGGGAAAAAATTTAAGGATCAAATTAAATTTTATGTTGGTTTTTTACAAGTAAGCAGCTAATTTTAAACAATGGATCCAACTGAATTCAAGTTACAATTTTTATTAGACAAAACTGCTCATAATACATATAAGGATTTCTACTGTTAACATTGCTGGTATTTATAGCAATAAAAGATTGCCTATTAAAACTATAGAATTTTTTACTTAAATTGTCCAAGATATTAAAAGCAAACCTGTCGCCTAAATTACAACAAGATTTAACGATTGTAGCTACAGGTCATGGGAATTATAACCTATAAAACCCAATTTAATGGAAAAATCTATTCATAAGGAAAAAAAATCATAATATTACTTTATGTAGATTCTGTGACTGATACATCTTTAAATCATCTCATATTAAAATATAGGAAGGTTTAAGGTTATTTATACTCTTTCAGGAATAAAAAATAATCTAATGGATACAAAAAAAGAGTCAAGTTATACATTTTGGGATTATCATTTCTTGCCCAAGATTTACTATTATATGAACTTGGAGTGGAAGAGCATGCATGGGTGATGAAGTGGTCAGGAAGCAACTGACCTGTGAGGAGGTGAATTCAGTTAAATAGTCTTTGTTAATGTCTTTTTTCACAACTATTATCATAAATTGGCCTCTGACAACAGCTCAAGGGCCTTCTGACAAAGACTAAGTGACCACCCTTCAAGACTTCAGTCTATCACCCTATTCTTAGGAAAACCTGTCCTTAAGAAAAAGGAGAACTTAAAAAGGAAATAAAAGAAAATTTGAAAGAAAAAAAAAAGAAAGGGTAAAAGTGGAGTTTGAAGGACATTATTGACTCAGTATACAGACCAGTAGAAAGAAATATAATAGAAAAATAAAAAAATAAGTATAATTTGAAAAACCAAAAAACAAAATTCTTGACCTGATTTTAACCCACTATACTGAATAGTTTCTGATTTACATATATTGTGATTTTTGTTATCAGGTTTCCTACTACAGGTAGCATGACTGACCAAGAACTTTTGCTGCTGCACTTTGAATTTCATCTTTGTGTTTTGCAATAAGAACAAGGATTCTAGACAGACTGTTCCTTAGAACCACGAGCCTCTTTTTGGACTAGATTTCACTTAAGAACTGCCAAATCTTTCACATACTAAAAGGCCATCTAGGATTTTCTTTCTTTCCCCTTACTCAGAGGGCAAAAGGCTGCATTTCAGTCTGACAGCTTTCCAGAACTTTCCAGGCTCTCTACCTATGTCCTTTTACTTATACATTATCCTTCATATAATCCTTATATGTTCATCCTGTCTTGGTATTTTGTATTAGTCCATTCTCACACTGCTATAAAGCCCATGACTCAGCAGTTTGTACAGGAAAAGGGTTTAATTGGCTCACAGTTCCACATGGATGGGGAGGCCTCGGGAAATTTACAATAATGGTAGAAGGTAACGGGAAAGCAAGGACCTTCTTCACAGGGTGGCAGGAGAGAGAAGTGCAAACAGGAGAAATGCCAGATGCTTATAAAACCATCAGATCTCATGAGAATTCACTCACTATTATAAGAAAAGCATAGGGGAAACCGTCCCCATAATCCAATCACCTCCCTCCAGGTCTCTCCCTCAACCGCTGGGAATTGTACTTCAAGATATGATTTGATGGGGAAACAAAGCCTAACTGTATCATATTTGTTTCTCAAAAGACTCAGACTAACACCAATTTGTGTTCACTTAATTACTATATTATCTATGCATTATTTTAAAACTTGCCGTTTCATGTCAGGAATAGGATATGTTACATAAATGACATTGTTTTGTGGCTAGTCTGTTTAACCTGTAGAAAGTCAGAATCCTTGTCACTCACAGGCTATTTTCAAACTTTATTTTCAGCACCTACACTAGTGAGAATACTTTGCCTGAGACTCTTGACTTTAAAGGTAATATAGCCCATCTCCACAAAGTCACCCACCTATACCCCAAAACACTTCTCTTATCAATATGCAGAGTTTCATATGAATATCCCTATGCTTTTATCAACAAAAGGAAAAAACATGTGGGGGAAAATGTGTTCTAAAGAGAAAATACTAGAAAAAGATTATTTTATTTCCAGGAAAATTCAATATCTAGAAATAACTTAAAAAATCAAGAAATGACATCTATGATCTCCAACATAAATAACTCACTTCTTGGCCTCACCATCTATATTATGAGTCAAGAAATAAAAATATGAACAGTCACAATTATTTAGAAAGTAATATTGGCTATCTGCTATATTTTATTTCCAGGAAAATTCAGTATCTAGAAATAACTAAAAAAAATCAAGAAATGACATCTACGATCTCCAACGTAAATAACTCACTTCTTGGCCTCACCATCTATATTATGAGTCAAGAAATAAAAATATGAACAGTCACAATTATTCAGAAAGTAATATTGGCTATCTGCTATATTTAAAGCACTGGATAAAAGCAGACATTTTAAAAATGGCCCAGAATCCTACTCTAAAGAGCTCTCAATCCAATAGGGAAAACATAAATGTATATTATTTTATTATGTTACATTGCATAAGTTTATATAGCACAAATAGATTTAAATCAATTTGTGCTATATAAACTTATATAATGTAACATAATAAATGTGCAACAATATATGTGTTTATATTATAAATTGATATAAACATATTTATTAAAGTGTGAGAAGACAGAGAAACTAATCATTAATTTAGACATGAAGAGCTAAAGATAGTTTGACAAATAAGTTTCTATTTTAGCTAAGTCTTAAAGGAAGAGAAGAGGTTTACTAGGTGGTAAATAACACTAAAATTCTAAAACAAATTAAAAAGTTTAACAAATAAAAAAGACAGTCTATAAAAATCAACAACTAGATAATAAATTCACTTTATTATAAGAAATTTTGGCAAAACTTTATAAATGTTCTGTGTAAATGATATTAAAAACAAGTAAAATGATTACTCATAATATAAAAAGTTAATATAAATAAATGAGAAGAGCAATTATAAATTGTGAAAATAACACTATATTGACACTATTTTAAAAAACAAATTATGCTAGAATTCTAGGCAAGACAGAAATTGTCCAAAAAGAATAATAAATGGGAGAGTATACTGAGGAATTAACTTAGAACACAAAACAGAAAGTCAAAAAGTTGGTATATTTATCTGTATATATAATTCATGTCTTTTATATACAACAGCAGTTATAAGACAGGAGAAAGGGATGAAGAAAATGTTAAAAAAGCAAAATTTGAAGATAATTTTCTCTAAACAACTGAAGACTTTCTAAATTGAAGAAAGGAATAGTAGTCTTACATCAAACGTGTATTCTGAGTTTAGTTCAAACAGCATAGCACTCACATACACCCCCCAACCCCAAAAACAATCAGAAAAGGAAATTTTAAAAATAATAATGAAAAACAAATAAAACAAAACAAAACAAGTCAAACATTGTTCTGAAGATTTGGACAGCTATCACGGAAGCCAGAGTTGAGAGGCTCAGATACCAGAGAGAAGGGAAACTCATTGAGATGAGCCTACAATTCTAGGCAGCATTTAAAAAGGCAATTAAGAATTCCTAAGTAGTGTGAATTGAGAGACAAAGAAGCTGAGCATAAATGTGATAGCCAGCTGCACAGCTCCAGTCTCTTCAAGAGAAAGGGGAAGAAAATTATAATTTAAAAACCACTAAGAAGGAATGGCTCAAGCAATCAATTCAGAATTTCTGTTTAGAATTCTGAAGAATTACTCCCTATGACAAAAATAAATAAGACATAAGCCGGCAGTAAGGAATGAAAGCAAACCTTGAAACAGCACAATTCATGGTTAAGTTGAGGTGATGTCTTTTTATTCTGAATGCTTCATAGAAGCTAAAGTAACTAGCCATTTGAAGGAAGATAAGAATTTCTGGAACGTATCAAACACAATGTTCAGCATCAATCAAAAATTTCAAGCAATACCAGAAGACAGCAACAGGAGAGAAAAAAAATCAAACAAAGGAATAAAACTCTCAGTGATTTAGATATTAATGTTGAGAGGTAGGTCTTTAACATATTAATATATTCAAGATTTTAAAATAACTGATTAACATGTTAAAGATAAAAAGATGAAAAAATTAACTCTATAAAGAAGAATCAAATAGAAATACTAGAAGTAAAAATATATAACTAAAATTAAAAACTTAATAAATGAAGAAAAGATTGTGAGCTAAAATAAATATCAGTAGAAAATATCCAAACTGAAATAAACATGAACAAAAATAAAATATGTAGAAAAGGGAATAAGAAAAATTTAGGGACTGTTGAAATATTTTAAAATATTGTAATTTAGTTCCAAGATGGTGAAATAAAATGAATGAGGGAGAAGTAATATTTAAAGAAATAATAGGCAAGAATTTTCCAAAACTAATAAAAGATATTTTTCATATATTTATGAAGCTTTAGAAAACTCAATCAAGATAAATGGAAACAAAACTGCCAAGGATCTGAAAACCAAAGGCAAAGAGCAAAATATTAAATGTAGTCAAAGAGTTTCAAAAAAAAGTAACAATAAGACCAAAAGATATAATGAAAGCATGTGGATAATCTGACCAAGCCATCTTTCTTTCTTTAACATGCTATCTTCTGGTAAAGGGAGAGAAACTATTAACACTTTCTTTCCTAACCCACATTCTGACTTTGATGCTATTTCCTGTACATACTTCTCACTTATATTTCCATAGTTCTCTTACGTTTATTTACACACACACACAAACCTTACTACTAGTGCAAGGACCACCAGAATTTGAAACATCTAATAGATAGTAGGAATTTGCTCTACAAAGCATGTGAATCTTAGCCACACCCACACCCAGGTTTTTTGATATTCTCCTTCCAGTTCCATTATTTTTTCCTTTATCCCCCATAACACATGTTGATGGGAGAATTTAAGAGACTATGTTAATTTTTAGTACTTAATTCATTTCTTTTCCTGGCCACCTGGTTTCCATAAGCGTTAATTATATCAATTAAGGTTTTCAAATTAAGTTCCCCGAAAATGTTCTGATTCTAGAGTCGTTGTCTCCTATAAGGCAGAGTTTTATTTAATTCTCTCAGTAAATTTAGAAAACATTACTTTCAACAAAAAGCTGTGGCAACTAGATTAAAGTAATATGTAACTGGGTTAAAATTCCAGTAACATGCTCATTCTTATCCAGTAAAAGTGATCTTTTCTCATTTACCACATATTTCTAGTGACTAGAGTGGTAACTAGAGAAAACTAGTAAAATAATTTCATCTGCTGTGTGGAAGTAACTACATTCCAGATATCATATAATAGTTAAAGAAATAATTTAAATAGGTATATATATAGAGAGAGAGAGAGAGAGTCTGGTATAATTTCTTGTACGTATGTGTGTGTATATATAGCTACACACACACACACACACACACACACACACACGGCATTTGTCTTGACACTGTGAAACATAGGGGTTGAGTGCCAAGAGCTCTTTTAATTCCCCCAATGTTGTTAAGGTGCTTGCCTTACTCAGGGTCCACCAGAGAATCAGAGCTGTCAGAGTAGCAGGCTGGAAATTCTGGAAAGAGTTAATCTTGTAGTCTTATATCAAAGGACAGTCTGGAGACAGAATTCCATCCTCTTTGAGAGACTTCAATCTTTTTTTTTTAAGGCCTTTAACTGATTAGATTAAGCTCTTTCACATTATTGAGGATAATCTGCTTTACTCAAAGTCAACTGATTAAAATGTTAATCATATAAAAAAAACAACTTCACATGGCAACATCTAGATCTTAGACAAAGCAACTTGGTATCACTGCCTAGCCATGCTGACAGATAAAATTAACCTCCCAACTCCTCAGTGGAAATTCAGTTGACTTTCTCTTCTCTGTGTCTATGCCGTTCTTCGAAAGTTACCAGAATGACTCCACCTTGTCGAGTCTTTCATCATTTCTTCTACACATCCAGCTTTTTATTTCTCCCTTTGTGTCACTTCTTTTTCTGTATGGTACGAATGTGTTTCCATATAATAAAACTCTTATGTATAATAACTGATGCAACAGGTAACACTCTTCTGAATATTATTTTGGCTTCCCTCAAGCAAGGGTACATAAGGCTTTATATATAAGGAAACTAGGTTATGCTGGGCTAAAAAGAACCCCAAATCTTGGCCCAAACTACAACAAAAATTTACATACTTTCATCCACATTTATATTGCTGGACAGCCACAGCTCTTTTCCCTACTAACTTCATTCCAGAACTCAGGCTGTCTTTAGAGCAGTAGTCCCCATTATTTTTGGCACCAGGGACCAGTTTTGTGGAAGACAATTTTTCCATGGATGAGGGTAGAGGGTGGGTGTTGGTTTTGGGATGAAACTGTTCCACCTCAGATCATCAGACATTAGATTCTCATAAGGAGCACACAGCCCAGATCCATCACATGCAAAGCCGTTTACAGCAGGGTTCACGCTCCTATAAGAATCAAATGCCCCAGATGATCTAACAGGAGGCAGAGCTCAGGCAGTAAAGCTCACTCACCCATTGCTCACCTCCTGCTATGCAGCCTAGTTCCTAACAGGCTATTGACCATTACCTGTCCATGGCCTGGGAGCATTACAGTTCTTGAGGTAGAGGGAAAAGAGATTTTTAAATCATGCACTAGCTCTGCCCTAAAATGACATATATCACTTCTGTCCACATCTGTTTTGTTAGAAAAATTCTGAGTTCACCAGAGTAAGTCTTTATAATCTTCTCTAGGACAGACCTATTTGTTTCTGGTAAATTATATGTATTTACAGCCAAAGATCTTGTCTAGATAGAATCTTTAAGGTTGAAGACTCCATTTTTCTTCTACTAGTCTTTGTATCCTGTTCTTACCCTGGCCCTTAGCTTAATGACCACTGCCTTAAAGCAACTTTAAAAATAGGTCTTTTTGTTGTGGGCTCCTGCTCTTGTTTAGTGGAGAACACTTAAAGAAAAGTACTCTAGGAAAGCTTGTCACTCCATTATGCCCTGATAAGATTGCAACTTCAAAACCACCATAATAACCGTTACAATTTGTAGTCTTTTTCAACACTAGAAACTACAAATTGCAGAACTCTCAGTCAATTTTGACTGTGGGTCACAAATACAGAGTGACTCTTTTTCATGATTTTTTTTTTCCTATTTCTGGCTCAAATTTGTCTTGCAAGACTCCTCAGAAAAGAAGTATCCAATATTTGATTTTTTTTTCTTCCATTTCCCTAACTTTTACAACCCCAGTCATTACCTTGGTCTTCATCCCATGCAGAACAATCTGACTAGTTGTTTCATTGATGCATATCAGGTGTAAGTTTCTACTCCACGGTTGGTATATCCCTTCTTCTTGCCCCATCTCAACTGCATTCCACAATACTGGTTTTGAAGCTTATTAAACTGGTTTCACAAACTGAATCTTCTTTCAAGTTGAGATTTTGTTCATCTATATATAACAGAATCTTAACTATCTGAAACATTTTTCACAACTAGCATCTTCCATGTTTATATAATCAGCTGGAACTATGAGTCACAAAACTACTTCCAATTACAGGACTTGCTAGAAAATCTGGTTTTAAGCTGAGCTCATTGCCCTTCTGAACACAAAGTTTTCTATTAATACAAGAGAATTAACACTGTGTAGGTAGCTAGTAATCCTGCTATAGTGACCACATGTCTTTGCCAAGAAAATTTAAATGAATATAAACCTACACAATGATAAAATGTTTTAGCATCACAAGTATACATGGTAATAACAACAATTCCCATAAACAGAGTTACTTCTTTCTGAACATTAACCCCGTTATCTTATTGAATCCTTACAGCAAATTTGCAAGCACATCTTTATATTAGTTTGATTGATGGCAAAGGTGAGGGTCATTTAGCTGGGAAAAGGCAGAGCCAGGGATCTAATCAATTCTACAACTGTTGTACCCTTGTGAGTTAGAGAAAGCGCCACACTCTGAGATTGAATCAGGAGTCCTTTATTTGCCTGCGACTGAGAGACGGCTAATGCTCAAAATTCTCTCCAGCCCGAAGAAGTGGCTTGGTTTCCTCTTATACCTTGCTTAAAGGAGGGATCGGGGAGCCTAGCTAAAGCAGAGTTTACAGAGGCAGAACAAGCAAAAGTTAAAGGGATAAACTACTATAGGAAGATATATAGCTGTAAATATAAGGGCTTTCAGTTAAAAGGATAAACTGCTACAGGAAGATAAATAGTTGTAAATGTGGGCACATTCCAAGGAGCAGCTGATACCACTAGCAAATGCATCCCCAGCTGCCACTGGTACAGCTTAACTCGGTATCTTATCAGTAAGGACATGCCTGGGTCCGCTTGGATTCAGCTTAACCCAGCTACATGCTCAGGGGAAGGGAAGAGAAGTGGTGGGGCAAGTGAGGAAGCTAAAATGGAGTCTCTCCAGCTCAAGAAGCTAACATGGAGTCTGCACAGCTGAAGAAGCTAAGAAAGCGGTTAGGCTAACTAACAAAGGGTAGTTTATCACAAAAGCACAGTCAATTCTTTCCACTATGTATTTGCTCTCTGAATATTACAGCCAGAAAGAGAAAAGCCTACAAGCAACCTATGTTAAAAATAACAGGACCTATTAAAGCAAATAATATCCATAGAATTCATTTAATAAGTAAATCAAAACTATACAACATCAGCGCTTCAAATATTTGTCAGCAAATTCAAGGAGGAAAAAAAATACTTTTGATTAAGTCTAATGAAAGAATTCACTTGAGACCTTTGAGGGAAAGGCTTAAGGAATAAGTTAACTACCAATTTATTTGAATTCTTTATGATTTATTCCTACATTAAGATAGATCACCAGAAAGAAATATTTCTGGAATATGTTATGTTAGCTCCCTGTAGAAAGGCTGTCCCATATGTAACCCAAAACCTTCACTAAATCCTATTTAATGTTGTAAAAAAAAAAGAGTATGATAGCTATTTCTGTTTCATTAATAAAAAAGAAAGCTGTAAAGAAAGATGGAACTCATTTTGTTACTTATTACCCATTTTATAAGACTCATATGATAAATACATAAAATATGGTTCTATAGACAGAAAATATTTGAAGATATCTTTAGCCCTAATAAACAGGAAATGCTGAATTGAAATGCCCTATTGCTATAACCAATTTCATCAAAAAAAGATGGCACTGTTGCCAATTTCTAATGTGTTGATCTCTTTTAGTATGTTAACTTTCTTCTTTTATAATATGAGTCATTGTCAATTCTTTCTGAAATTAGCATATATAACTTACACAGAAAAACATATATGACAGCTTTCTAGACAAATTTCCTTATATTCAGAACAGTCTTAAGAATATAATCTGTTTGAGAAATATGCTTTATCTAGTTGAGAGGGAGCTTGATTTTTAAAAAGGATAGTTTGAGAATTTCTCCACAAACTCTTTCTTTTGAATAAATCCAGGTCCTGTTTTCAGAATGAAATCACTTTACTATATGATTCTGAAATGTACATTCTTAAAATAAAAATTTAAAACTAAAAAGAGTAAAAGGAAAAATTATTTCTAGAAAGTGCCACTGTTGATAATCTAACAATTAGTAATTCCAGTTATTTATATTAAATATATGATTGTGCCTTAACAATTATATGATATGTGGTCTTTTGTAATCAGCTTTTTAATAAACTGGTGACATAATTGGAAATTTTTTATATAAACACTCACATTCATTTCATCATTTGAATATTTGCATAGTATATGATATGAGAAGAGACTACACTAAACATTCATCATGACAAACATAGAATATAGAAACTTGATGCCCAAACAAATCATATGTAATATCCCATTATGTGATTTGTATAGTAATACATTTACTCAATCTTTTATTAATGGCCCTTATACTACTGCCAATCTTCTCTGTAATGAATAACATTATACATATATTTTGTATATTCCTTTGGTCATATTTTTAAAATTCTCAGTATACATTTTTGATTAAATATTATAAATATATAAATATGTTTAATGTTAATGAAATATCCTCCTGAAATTTGTTCTCAATTTATTATTCTAATGACATTACCTAAGAGTGACAACTTCTAACAATGCCTTCAACTGCCCTTAGTATGTTCAATTTTTAAAAATCTTTTCCAATATAAAAATAAAAGATGATTACTTATAAAATGATATTTATTTGCCTGTGTTTGTTTATCATTAAGTGTCCTTGGAGATTTGTTATTTATATCAATTGTTAATAAGAATTCTTGCATTTTTAGTTGATTTTTGATCTGTGAGAGCAGGGGCGTTACCTATCTTGCATGTCAGCCATTTCTACAAGGTAGAAACCAGAATTATACTACAAAGGCATTAAAATTCATATTAAAATATCCTGGTACATCAAAATAACTGGTATTTTGATAAAGTCAATATATTTATTCAAAAACTAATATTGAACAATAAAGGTCCACAAATAACTGTCAACCTTAGTAGAGAGTAATAAAAGGTATAATCTTGTCCTCCCAGATATTAAGAAACATTATAAGACTATAGAAATGAAAATAATGTTATTTTGGTACAAGAATAGAGATACTGAGTGAAATATCAATATATAAAATGTAGCTTAATATTAATACATGATAAAGTTGGATGCCTACATCAATAGGGAGAGGACAGACTAAATAGTAGTTGGATTTTAGAAAACCTGCTTACCCTATTATGACTAAAAAAAAAAAATAGCCCTGCAGTATGTAATATCATCAAGGAACTAATATTTAGAATATACAAGGAACTTCTAAAAATCAATAAAATAATAGCCCCATTAAAAATATAGGTACAGTTTATGAGTGGCAAATTTACAGAATTGAAAAAGTATATTCTACCAGCAGTCTCTTTCCATCAGTGATTCATAATTTCTTTATTCCTATATTCCCAGGTAAAATACAGACTGGTGTGGCCATTCTGGAAAACTAATGTTACTTATGCTAATTAATAGCACATAGGCCATATGAACTAGCAGCTTTAACAAAAATTCATAAAGAAACACATACAAGGTTGTTTACCAAAGTGTTTTTTGTGGAAATGAGATTTGGAGGCAATTTTGATGTCATGCAGTGGGAAAGTGGGTAGATAATGAGGGATGTATACACCGTGGAATATTATGCAGCAACCAACCCATAGATTATAGACCCAGAAAAATAGAGGACTCTTATAACCATAGCCTGTACCATAAAAAAGGGTAAGAAAAAAATAAAATATGTAACCAGTGGCATTTACACAGATTAAAAATACATGCACCCAGATTTAAGGAAAAAATGGTGGCTAGGAGGCAAAACTAAATTGCAGCTCCATCTCGGACAGTCAGAACAATGTTTAGAGACACACTTTGTGAACTTTTGCTCCAAGAACCACCACAGGAACATACCAGGAAAGCCAAGAGAATCCACAGACCCTTTGAAGGAAACGGATTGCTCCTGCAGGCCCTCAGAGACAGTCAAAAAACTGTGAGTGCCTAAAGTGTGAAAGTGTAAAAGAGGGATTGTTTGCCCCAAACACACTTGCTCAATAGGGAACCTGAATGTCCAGATCATGGGAAAAGTATTTGACCTTATCTGGAGCTGAGACAAATTTAGAGAGCCAAGCTAAATACAGGGGTAGAAGAAGCAATGGGAAGAGACCTGTGGGCTCTCTCAGTCTCCAGGGAGTCCATTTCTGACTTTGTCTTGCAGAGGTCATTGAGGAAGGCTGCCAGAAGAGCTGGGGAAAGACCAGAGGGAGAAGGAAACATTCAGCTTCTGAATGCAAGATTTCCTGGACAGAACTCAGGAGAGGAGAATCTGGAATGTAGACACACCTCAGAAACTCTTGCAAGAAGGGAGATGGGAAACCTAAAAGCCCTGCTTGCTTTCTCAGCCAGGAGGCTGGTAGCCTGGGCAAGTTCTCAGCCCTGCACAGCTGCTGCCTGGAAATAAACTCAGTGCTGCTTGAGGGGCCATAGTGAAAGATCAGCCTTTTGAGCTGTGTGGGACCTGGGTGAGGCCTGTAACTGCTGGATTTCTCCCACTTTTCCTGGAGACCTGCATGATACAGCAGAGGCAGCCATAGTCCTTCTAGGAACATAACTCCATTGCCTGAAAACCATGCTCTCATTGCCCACAGCAGCCTCAGTAAGCCCTGCCCAAGAAGAGTCTGAGATCAGACATGCCTAACCCTGTCCCTATCTGATAGATAGTCTTTCTTTACCCACCCTGGTAGCCAAAGACAAAGGTCATAATCACTCACGAGCTCTAAGGCCCTGTCCACCACCTGATTCTCTCTATATAACCACAGAAAATTGATTACTAAGCTAATCAATGAGGGACCAGAAAAAATAAAGTCCAACTTATTGAAATTTTTTAAAAAATGATACAAGATATGAAAGGGAAAATCTTCAGTGAAATATATAGCATAAATAAAAAATAATTACAACTTTTGAAAATAAAGTACACACTAAGAGAAATGCAAAATATACTAGAAAGTCTCAGTAACAAAATTGAACAAAGAGAAGAAAGAACCTCAGAGCATGAAGACAAGGTTTTCAAAAGAACCCAATTCGACAAAGACAAAGAAAAATAAGAATCAAAAAAATAAAATGAACACACCTTCCAAAATATTGGGATTATGTTAAATGATGAAACCTGAGAATACCTGGTGTTCCTGAGGAAGAAGAGAAATCTACAAGTCTGGAAAACATATTTGAGGGAATAAACAAAGAAAACTTCCCCAGGCTTGCTAGAGATCTAGACATATGAACAAAAGAAGCTCAAAGTTAATACCTGGGAAATATATCACAAAAAGATCATTATCTAGGCAAATACCAGGTTATCTAAAGTCAAGATGCAGAAAAGAATCTTAAGAGCTGTGAGGCAAAAGCGCCAAGTAACATATAAGGGAAACTTATTAGACTAAAAGCAGATTTCTCACCAGAAACCCTACAAGCTAGAAGGGATTGGGCCCTATCTTCAACCTCCTGAAACAAAACACTTATTAGTCAGTAATTTTGTATCCAGTGAAATTAAGCTTCATAAATGAAGGAAAGATACGGTCTTTTTCAGACAAAACAATGCTGAGAACATTTGGCCATTTACATTCAATGTTAGTATTGATATGTGAATGCTAGCAAGCCAGTACTACAAGAACTGAAAAAAGGAACTCTAAATTTTAAAATAAGTTTTCAAAATACACCAAAACAGAACCTCCTTAAAGTAGAAATATCACAGGACCTATAAAATAAAACACAATAAATAAATAAAAACAAACAAAAAGGTATTCAGGCAACAAATAGCATAAAGAATAGAATAGTAACTCATATCTCAATACTAACATTGAATGTAAATGGCCTAAATGGTCTACTTAAAAGATGCAGAATTGCAGAATGGATAAGAATTTGCCAGCTAAGTATCTGCTGTCTTCAAGAGGGTCACTTCATACATAAGGACTCAAATAAACTTAAGGTAAAGGTAAAGGGGTGGAAAAGCTATCCCATCCAAATGGACATCAAAAGTGAGAAAAGGTAGCTATTCTTATATGAGACAAAATACAATTTAAAGCAATAACAGTTAAAGAAGACAAAGAGGGACATTATATAATAACAAAATAACTTGTCCAACAGAAAAATATCACAATCCTAAATATATATGCATCTAACACCAAAGCTCCAAAATATGTAAGATAATTTCTATTTGTCCTAAGAAATGAGATATACAGCAACAAAATAACAGTGGAGAACTTCAATACTCCACTGACAGGTCATGAAAACAGAAAGTCAACAAAGAAACAATGCATTTAAACTATACCCTAGAACAAATGGATTTAACAGATATTTACAGAACATTCTACCCAGCAACTGCAGAATATAAATTCTATTCATCAGCATATGAAACATTCTTTTTTTTTTTTTTTTTTTTTTTTTTTTTTTTTTTTTTTTTTTTTTTTTTTTTTTTTTTTTTGAGACGGAGTTTCGCTCTTGATACTCAGGCTGGAGCGCAATGGCGCGATCTCGGCTCACCGCAATCTCCGCCTCCTGGGTTCAGGCAATTCTCCTGTCTCAGCCTCCTGAGTAGCTGGGATTACAGGCACGCGCCACCGTGTCCAGCTAATTTTTTTGTATTAGTAGAGACGGGGTTTCACCATGTTGACCAAGATGGTCTCGATCTCTTGACCTCGTGATCCACCCGCCTCGGCCTCCCAAAGTGCTGGGATTACAGGCTTGAGCCACCGCGCCCGGCCTGAAACATTCTTGAAGGTCATAAGATATGCCACAAAACAAGTCTCAATAAATTTAAGATAATCGAAATTACATCAAACACACTCTCAGACCACAGTGAAATAAAATTGGAAATCAACTCAAAAAGGAACTTGCAAAACCATGCAAATGCTCCTGAATGATCATTGGGTCAACAATGAAATCAAGATGGAAATTAAAACTTTCTTTGAACTGAACAATAATAGTGACACAATGTATCAAAACCTCTGGGATACAGCAAAGGTGATGCTAAGAGGAATGTTCATAGCCTTAAAGGCCTACATCAAAAAGTCTGAAAGAGCACAAATAGATAATCTAAGGTCACACCTTAAAGAACTAGAGAAACAAGAACAAACCAAACCCAAACTCAGCAGAAGAAAAGAAATAATAAAAATCAGAGCAGAACTAAATGAAACTGAAACAAAAATAATACAAAAGATGAAACAGAAAGCTGGTTCTTAAAAAAAGAGAAATGAAATGGATATACCATTAGTGACATTAACCAAGAAAAGAAGAAAGAAGATCCAAATGAGCTCAATTAAAAATGAAACAGGAGATATTACATCTGACACTGCAGAAATACAAAAGATCATTCAAGGCTACTATGAATACCTTTACATGCATAAACTAGAAAACCTGGAGGAGATGGATAAATTCCTGGAAATACACAACTCTCTTAGATTAAACCAGAAAGAAATAGAAACCTAGAACAGACAAATGGTAATTTTAAAAATTGCCAACAACAGAAAAAGCCTAGGATCAGATGTATTCACAGCTGGATTCTCTTAGACATTCTATTCCACAAGACAGATACAGAGGGATCCTCCCTAAATCATTCTATGAAACCAGTATCACCTGAATGCCAAAACGAGGAAAGAACATAACAAAAAAAAAAAAAAAAAGGAAACTATGGAGCAATATCCCTGATTAATATAGATGCAAAACTCCTTAAAAAAATACTAGCTAACTGAATCCAACAGCATATCAAAAAGATAATTCACCATGATCAAGTGGGTTTCATAACAGGGATACAGGGATGGTTTCACATATGCAAGTCAACAAATGTGATACACCACATAAACATAATTTTTTAGTCCGTTTTCATGCTGCTGATAAAGACATACCCAAGAACCTGAGAGTGGGCAATTCACGAAAGAAATGGGTTTAATGGACTCACAGCTCCATGTGGCTGGGGAGGCCTCACAATAATAGTGGAAGGTGAAAGGTTCATCTCACATGGTGGCAGACAAGAGAAAATGAGAACTTGTGTAGGGAAACTTGTTTTTAAAAAACAGTTAGATCTCATGAAACTTATTCAATATCATGAGAATAGCATTATACACCCCTGTGACTTAGTTATCTCCCACCCAGTCCTTCCCACAATGTGTGGGAATTATGGGAGCTACTATTCAAGATGAAATTTGGGTGGGAACACAGCCAAACCATATCAATAATTAAAAACAAAAATCACATGATCATTTCACAGAATGCAGAAAAAGCATGTGACAAAATCCAGCATTCCTTTACAATTAAAACTCTCAGCAAAATCAGCATAGAAAGGACGTAATGTTATGTGATAAAAGCCATCTATGACAAACTCACAGTCAATATAATACTGAATGGGGAAAAGTTGAAAGCATTCTCCTTGAGAACTGATAAGAGTGGACAAGACAAGGATGCCCACTCTCACCGCTTCTATTCAACATAGTATCAGAAGTCCTAGCCAGAACAATCAGACAAAAGAGTGAAATAAACAGTATCCACATAAGTAAAGAGAAGGTCAAACTGTTTCTCTTTGCTGATGATATGATTGTATACCTAGAAAATCCTTAAGACTCCTCCAAAAAGCTCCTATAAAACTGACAAATGATTTCAGCAAACTTTTAGGATACAAGATTAATGTACACAAATCAGTAGCTCTGCTAGACACCAACAGTGACTAAGCTGAGAATCACATCAAGAACTCAACCCCTTTTATAATAGTTGCAAAAAAATAAAATATTTAGGAATATACCTAACCAATGAAGTGAAACACCTCTGCAAGGAAAGCTACAAAACACTGCTGAAAGAAATCATAGACAACACAAACAAATGGAAATACATCCCATGCTCATAGATTGGTAGAATCAATATTGTGAAAATGACAATAGTGCCAAAATCAATCTACAAATTCAATGTAATTCCCATTAAAACACCGCCATCATTCCTCACAGAGCTAGAAAAACCAATACTAAAAAATCATATTGATCATATCCTTCGCCCATTTTTGAATGGGCTTGTTTGTTTTTTTCTTGTAAATCTTTTTTAGTTCATTGTAAATTCTGGATATCAGCCCTTTGTCAGACGGGTAGGCTGCAAAATTTTTTTCCCATTCTGTTGTTTGCCGATTCACTCTATTGACTGTTTCTTTTGCTGTGCAAAAGCTGTGGAGTTTGATTAGGTCCCATTTGTCTATTTTGGCTTTTGTTGCCAATGCTTTTGGTGTTTTGGTCATAAAGTCCTTGCCTACACCTATGTCCTGAATGGTTTACAAAAGAAGACATACATGAGGCCAACAAACATATGAAAAAATGCTCATCATCACTGGTCATTAGAGAAATGCAAATCAAAACTACATTGAGATACCATCTCACGCCAGTTAGAATGGCGATCATTAAAAAATCTGGAGAAAACAGATGCTGGAGAGGATGTGGACAAATAGGAACACTTTTACACTGTTGGTGGGAGTGTAAATTAGTTCAACCACTGTGGAAAACAGTGTGGCGATTCCTCAAGGACCTAGAAATAGAAATTCCATTTGACCCAGCAATCCCATTACTGGGCATATATCCAAAGGATTATAAATCGTTCTACTATAAGGACACATGCACACGAATGTTCATTGCAGCACAGTTTACAATAGCAAAGACCTGGAACCAGCCCAAATGCCCATCGATGATAGACTGGACAGGAAAAATGTGGCACATATACACCATGGAATATTATGCAGCCATTAAAAATGAGGAGTTCACATCCTTCGTAGGGACATGGATGAACCTGGAAAACATCATTCTCAGCAAACTGACACAAGAACACAAAATCAAACACCACATGTTCTCACTCATAGGTGGGTGTTGAACAAGGAGAACACATGGACACAGGGAGGGGAGCACTATACATGGGGGTCTGTTGGGGGGGAGGGGGGATAGCAGGGGGGTGGGGAGTTGGGGAGGGATAGCATGGGGAGAAATGCCAGATATAGGTGAAGGGGAGGGAGGCAGCAAATCATACTGCCACGTATGCACCTATGCAACAACCTTGCATGTTTTTCACATGTACCCCAAAACCTAAAATGCAATTAAAAAAAAAAAAAATCATATTGAGCCACAAAAGGGTCCGCATAGCCAAAGCAAGACTAAGCAAAACAAACAAATCTGGAGGCATTACATTACCTGCCTTCAAACTATACTACAAGGCTATAGTCATCAAAACAACATGCTACTGGTATAAACATAGGCACTTAGACCAATGGAAGAGAATAGAAAGCTCAGAAATAAACCCAAATACTTACAGCCAACTGATCTTCAACAAAGCAAACAAAAACATAAAGTGAATAAAGCATACCCTATTCAATAAATGGTACTGGACTAATTGGCAGGCTTCACGTAGAAGAATGAAACTGGATCCTCATCTCTCACTTTATACGAAAATGAACTTAAGATGGATTAGTGACTTAAATCTAAGACCTAAAACCATAAAAAATTTCCAGAAGATAACATCAGAAAAATCCTTCTAGACATTGGCTTAG
The DNA here is from genome assembly GCF_030222135.1 of Aotus nancymaae. NCBI lineage: Eukaryota > Metazoa > Chordata > Mammalia > Primates > Aotidae > Aotus > Aotus nancymaae. Next base: position 78,628,193 of record NW_026988425.1, read on the forward strand.
GCAAAGACTTCATGACCATGAACCCAAAAGTAAATGCAACAAAAACAAAAAGAAATAGATGGTATTTAATTCAACTGAAAAGCTTCTGTACAGCAAAGAAACAATCAGCAGAGCAAACAGACAACCCACAAAGTGGGAGAAAATCTTTGCAATCTGTACATCCGACAAAGGACTAATATCCAAAATATACAAGGAACTCAAACACTTTCGTCAAAAAGTGGGCTAAAGACATGAATAGATGATTTTCAAAAGATATACAAATGGCCAACAACATGAAAAAATGCTCAACATTACTAATGATCAGGGAAATAATCAAAACCATAATTCAATACTACCTTACTCCTACAAGAATGCTCATAATAAAAAAAAATCAAAAAAACAATGTATGTTGATGGGAATATAAACTAGCACAACCACTATGGAAAACAGTGTGGAGATTCCTTAAATAACTAAAAGTGGAACGACCATTTGATCCAGCAATCCCACTACTGGGTATATAACCCAGAGGAAAAGAAGTCATTTTACAAACAAGATACTTGCGCATCTATGTTTATAGCAGCATAATTTCCCATTGCAAAAATAAGGAACCAGTCCAAATGCCCATCAACAAGTAGATGAAGAAATTGTGATACACACGCACACACACACACACACAAACACACAACATAGACTACTACTCACCCATAAAAAGGAAGAAAATAATGGCATTCCCAGCAACCTGGATGGAATTAGAAACCATTATTCTAAGTGAAGTAACTCAGGAATTAGAAAACCAAACCTTGTATCTTCTCACTCATAAAAGGGAGCTAAGCTATGAGGATGGAAAAGCCTAAGAATGATATGATATGGACTTTGGGGACTTGGGGGAAAGGCTGGGATGGGGTTGAGAGATAAAAGACTACTAATTGGGTATGAAGTACACTGCTTGGGTGATTGGTGCACCAAAAGCTCAGAGATCACCACTAACGAACCTATTCATGTAACCAAACAACCCCAAAACCTATTGAAATGAAAATAAATAATACATGCATTCAAAGCCATAATACAAATTTGGAAAGGATAGAATCAAACCAAAGGGCACAAATTAAATAAAATAAACTACTTAGAGTAAGAATAAACAAGAAAATGATAAAGAGGTTTGGGGATAAGCAGGAATAAAAATACAAAAATGATACTACAAGGATCAGTGATTATAATTACAATTAGCCAAGTAAGAGGAGCAATTCAGAACCCTGCATCTGGGGTCATTAAAATAGAAGATGTAAGTATATTAGTCAATCAGGTTAATGAGTTTCTTAACCTTATAGTTGTAATGTACAGTTGTAGACTTATAATGTAGCCAGCCTTACAGTTACCTTTATGGCTACTGGTAGTCTCATTTGAGAGGAGTGGTTACAGGGGAGTGTTCACACACACACACACACACACACACACACACACACCTGTATATGGTTAATCTGTCATACCAACTACTTCAGCCTTGGAAATCATTTATAGATGGAGCAAATAAAAGAGCACATGTTACAGTTTAGTCTTTCTTCACAGCCAAGCCACCAACCCATATTCATTCATTTGAAATGTCAAACTTAACTGTTTGTTTAGAATTCCTTCTAGTTATTTTTATCACATTCCTCAACTGATGTTCTAGTTTCATGCATCCTAGGTGTGCTAATTCTAACCAAAGACAGGAGTTTCCACGATGACTCAATAACAAATTATACATGCTTGAATTCACAGTGTATTGCAAAGTACCATCAATCATGCAATTAATATTCAACACATGGGCAGTAGTAAAAAGCGGGTAATGAACGCCAGCTATGGCTCAGGAAAGCAGCACAATAACACAGGAGTGAAATGCGTTCAGAAGCTGCTGCTTTTCTTGGGCAGAGTCTCCAGCTGCAGTTGGGCAAGTCAGGAAAAGACCTCAGAGTTCTCACTGGCAGAATTCAAAGGCGTCTCAGACAACATCAGGTGCTTGCTGATTTTATGGTCCTCTGCAGTTATGTCCATTTTCATCATCTCAGCCATCCTATGAATTCATATTCTCTTGGTTTCAGGTCTAGGGTGGTATGGGGCAACAGCGGATGTTACCACCTCAGTCTATCACACACGTATTAATCATTTTGAGGGGAAAACGACTTCACTGTGGGCTCAGTCCCACTTGACAGGAGTGGCTCCATTTTGAGACATGAGAATCACAAATGATTATATCAACAACCTTCTGGAAAATGCAATCAGTTAGTTCTCAGCATCTGCTTTCAATTCAATCAAAATTTTACGTGAATGTTTTTATACATAGGTAGCATTGAGTTTAAACCCATTATGAATTTCAGCTGACATTTGTATTTTCTGTTTTAAAAATGTACTTAATTACTATAGGGGGAACAGTTTATTTCTAATAGTCTTTTAATCTAAAACTTTAATCTATGTTTCCTGGGAGGGCAAGCATATGCAGACAAGTCAATTTCAGCTAGCACCTGATATTATATGTCTCTGCATCAACCTATCCCTAAATTCACCAATAATTTCTACCTAATGTCATTTTAATCTGCAATTGTTCTTGTATTAGGCAAAGTCACAGTGTTACTTTAATCAGAGAGCATTAGATTCAAAAGACTCTAAAGACATTTATCATCAAAATAGGCTCTTAACACAATTTTGAACACAATTAGCTCCTACTTTAGTTCCTTCTCCAAAAAGCACTACTTTTAGTTTCAGTTTACTATATAGATTTATAGATGTCAAGAAGTCACAGACTGTATCTGTTTGCTACTGGAAAAATCAGACTATCCCACGCTAATCCATTCTATTATATTTATAATTAATACCAACCACCATGGTCAAAAATTTTATCTAGCAAATGTTCTTGCTTGTTAATATGGCTGGAAAGAAATAGCCATAACACAGCCCCAAAATTTTGCATTCTCATTCATTTAAATCCAAAGAAATTGTTATTGGAGTTCTCTCAGATGTTTAATACATCATTGAAAACTAATTATAATGCTTAAAATTAAATATTAATAGAAAATACCATTAAAATAGTCAAACGCCATTATAAATTGGAACACTGCTCAGCTTCATGACTGATTAAAATATCTTCCCAGAAGATATCCTAAGAAAATTATCCAGGAACCATTTTTCTGGTAAATAATTTTGATGTTACAGTATTTTAGATGTTCTGTCCATTTAACACATTTATATTCATAATGAATAAAATACAAAACAATCAAGAGATTTGCATTTTATTAAGTTACAAAGGGTAACTTTTAAAAAATTTCCTGGAACCTACTTGATTTTCTAAAATAAGTTATTCTAGTTTAGTTCAGGGTAAATCACAGACATTTAATAAGTTATGTAAATGTAAATCTAGTCACTGTTGTAAGTATGTGTTTATAACATATTTCTTTGTCAAGGACCTTCTTATTTTACTGTCTAGTGTTTTGATATCATTCTAAATATATCTACACATCTTTTTGCTTTTATATCTTTTATATTAAAGTTATGTTTTCTTAAAGCTCTGCTTTTGTATGGAAGTTATGTTTTCTTAAAGCTTTTCCTCTTAACTATATCTTTATTTGATTTGGCTTGGTTTGATTCGATTATTTATTTTTTGGAGACAGGGACTCACTCTGTTGCCCAGGTTGGAGTGTAGTGGTGCAATCACGGCTCACTGCAGCCTCAGTTTCCCAGGCTCAAGCAATTGTCCCACCTCACCCCCTCCCAAGTAACTGGGACTACAAATATGCACCACCATGCTGGCTGATTAGCTGTGTCTTTATATTTGACTTAATCTTCATTGAAAACATTCATATTTTCACCATAAACCCAATAAAAGCAATAATTGCTTCTTTCCTGTGTGTCTCTTGTTCCTTATGGTATGGGAGTTTCCTATAATAGGCATTCAATAAATATTCACTGCATTAGAGAATGAATAAAAAAATGATCAAGTCTTTTGGAAATTCATTCCAGTGCCGTGAATTTATAGCAAATTCTTTTGATTCAGTTCATATTAAGGAAAAAATCCATAATTTTTCTAATAATTTTGTGTCTGTATAGAAAATGATGAGCACAAACTTTAGGAGGAATTTTCCTTAACACAATTCTATTTGTTTTCTTTGGAAATACTGACAGAAATTTCATATTTCTACCCTTAACATCAAAATTATTTCAGAATACCAAGCAAATAAATTTTCTTATCATATCCAATTTCAACAATTTAAAGATAGAAACTGGCATTTATATAGTTATATTTGCATAAATTTAAACAATATTATGTTAAGTTAAATAAAATTATTAGCAATTGGGACTATTACTTCTCTTATTAGTTTATTTAAAATAGTTTAAGACAATAATCACATGCATTTTAGCTACTAAATTACAAAAATATTTATATGAAAAGTGTATTTTACTTTCTAACATAAAATAAAAATTGTGACATTTTTATCTTGGAAATATTTATTTTTAAATTATAATGTCAATATTTCTAACATTAAAAAATAAATTACATTTATTATAAAGAACTTATAAGAAGGAATTTTTGTTGCCTGTTCACTTTTTGTTGAAAGATGACATTATTAATACACAGACTTGTATTCACCTAGTAAAGACATCATTCACACACTCCATAAAGTTTTATTTTAAATTGAAAGGAGTTTTGCTCTGACATTAATTCTATTAACAGAATAGAGAATTCAAAAGTATGTCAAGAAGCAACGCAAGTTTTTAATGCTGGAATAATTGGCACTGTTCTGTAGGTGATATTAAAAAGCCCAAGGTTACTGAAGGATGGAAATAATAACTGAATGGTTCAAGTTTTCTCACTAATGATATTTTATTATTACACTAGGGAAAAACATTCCAATAAAGCAGTCAATGAGGAAAGGGCTTAAAATGATATAAAAATATAGCTTATAATTTAGTAATTTTTAAATGAACACACGCAGTGTCTTGTATATAAGTGCTGCTAAAAAAGTACTGACTTTTAAAAATCAATAGTATATTTTAATAATTTCATCATTTCCCTAATATATACTTTTTTTTTAATATAAGAAGAATGAAGGCATGTAGTTTTTCTAGTGTTCAGATAATTTTGTCACCTAGTTCTCTTTCTATTTACTCTTAGTTTCATTGTTATGTTTGATAAATTCTTTGTATAAAGCAACAAACTACTTAAACACCAGCACACTATTTTACACTTTCTTTTTATTTAGAAAACTCCATTAACATTTACCTCCTCATTTCATGCCAAAACCTGGGACCTATGTAGTACCCTAAAATATTTTCTCTTCAATACTGAATTACCTTTTTGGAAGCAAGTTTTTAATCAATTTTCACCCAAAATATATTGATTATATTTTCATTTCATAAAGACCAATGTCTTAATCATGCCACTTATTACTAATATATAAACTCCCATCTTCTTCGACTTTTTTCTTCCACCCAGCTTTTCTTCCTTTCTTCCTACCACCTAACTTCATTCCTTCATCAATTTATTCAGAAAACACAGATATGTGGCAATCCTCAACATGAAACTAAACATCTGGGGGTTCTTTGTTGCTCTACTGCCTGAGTTCCTTTTCCCAAAGTTAAACTGCACTGATGTGCTCAGAAAAGCACAATATTATTTAACTTTAATAACTCCATTTTTAAGTTTGCACTCAAATTGTCTTTGTAGACAAACAAAACTGACTGTATTGATTTTGTTCAAAATTTAACAAAATCGAAAAATATCTAAATAAAGAGTCAATATCTGAATCAAATTTAATTTTCACATTCATCTTGCCAAATGTGGGACTTTAGTTAGGCCCTCTGTTATAGTTCTTCTTAGCGTGAGAAATTGAAGATTGATTCTGCTCTATCCCAAAGTATTTACACAGGAATGTGCTGAGGTCTTACTTGCTCCCAAGCTTATACTTGTGATTGTACATATATATACAAAATCACGTACGTATAAATATATCTGTAAATGAATATGTATATAGTCCCAGCGTGAATGCTCATTTACCTTACAAATCATGCCTACAGGTGTTTTATGGTTTGCAGACAATCGTGAGAAGCAGCAGGCACAGCCCTCGCTCTACGTATAGCCAGAAGTATGCAGGAACAGGAGATAAGCTTAGAGGGAAACTAGAACTACTTTCTCAGATAATCTTATAGAATTTTCACCCTAAGCAAAGGCATCCTTTGCAGATGTGTGACCTCTGAGGAAAGTGCAGAGACCAGAAATTCAGCCTTTCATTTGAAATGATGCTTCTCTGCTCTCTGCTGTAGGTGAGAATGGACGTCCTGGCAATGCTACTTTAAAGAATCTCCTCTCTTTTGCCTGTGTGTTGATAACTTTTGTCAGTTTCTGCCACTCTGATAACAGTAATGAGTAAATAAAGTCGTTTGGAATGTATTCATGCATTTACTAAGAAAACTTTTCTTTTACCTAAAAGGAACTAAATGCATGTTTTTAGTTTTTTCTATTTTCCTTCCAAATGGAAAAGAAAAAAGCTTTATTCCGTCATTGAAAATTTGTGAAACTTTCTCTTTTTGAACATTTAGAACTTACTCTAAATTTTTATTAATGTATTACTTAAATTTTCAAATTCAAGAATCAGACAAACTTGTACAAATCTGTCCTACTACTTACAAGCTATGTAACCTTGGACTCTCAATTTCTCTCAAACTCAGTTTCCTCATCCATAAATAGAATGCTACCAGTGCCCACCTCACAAATCGTTATGATGTTAAATGGGACATAATATGTTTAATTGATGCTATCAATATTATAATATTTTATTATTATTTCAATAATAATGAAGAGTATTCATCCCAATTGTTTAATAAACCTTTTAGTTTAATTCTAATATCTTCCAGTAAAACTGAGTATGAGGATATTGTACTTATATAGACAGCTTTAAATAAATAATTTCCTTTTGTATTTGGTAAGCCTTTATTATTTGGAAGCATATATTTGATTAACACAAATACTCAAATTGAGACAACATGAAGCAAACACAAATCACTGTGATTAGAATGATTGTTTGCAAATCTCTATATCTTCAGAATATATTATGCAAACAAGTCAAAGATTGAACAAATAAAACGAACACTGGAAATATTTTTGGGGATTTTGTTATCTATGGTAAGCGTGAAAAACTAATTCTTCCATTTTCTATTTTCATGACCACCCTTTAAGAGATGTCAGAAATGCAACTGAAAAATAAATCAACATCACAAAATAGAACAATTCAAAATGCACAGAAACATATATTTCCCCAGTTTATTTTCTTCAAAAATCTCTGTGAAACCTCTCTTTCTTGATCTTATATTATGATAGCTGGAATTTGTTTTCTTAATGCAGCTATTTCAACGACATCAAATAATTTGGATCCTAAATATTTTATTTTTGACATTAACAATATAACAAAAGAAAAACCTTTAGGAGAAACAGACGATATCATAGACTAAGTTGTAAAATATAAAATATACACAATGAAAAAGTGGCAATTATGTTTAACTAGCATCATCCCCCTGAATGTGGCATACATTGAGCAATTGTTCTCAACACAGAATGTTTGTCTAGAAAAAAATACATTAAGGACAAAATATGGTAAAAATCTGGCCTACTGATAGCAAGTGAAGAGGTGACTTGCAATAATAATGGTGAATTTCCAGTGCTATTAAAACTATAAACATTTCCCAATGCTGTAATAACGAAAGATTTTTTCTCTTCCCCTCCACTCTCTTCATGCCTACTACTCCATAGATAATTTAGGCATATCTTATACATAAATACCTGTTTATCTTATAGACTGAAGAATCTTAAATATCACGGAGGACATACAGTATACATAATTTTGTTATGCACACTAGTTTTGTTATTGATTGTATTAACGGGGGTTTAATCAGAAGACAGAAACCACACAGTAATCTGAATGAGGAATGCTTTATATAAAGAATTACTGACTTATCATAGAGAATTAGAAAAATAAAGGATTGTCTAAGAAGGAATAAAAAGAACTCTGAAAAATATGAGTAGAAAATGTAGGATATAGACATTACCTCTAGGGTGAGATAGAGTGCCCAAGTAAAGGAATACATTTGGAAGAGTTGCCTCCCATTTTGGATTATTTTCCTAAGATTGAAATTCAGATCTCACAGGAAAGTAAAAAGCTTTGACTCTGGGTAGTGGAGACATTAACTCTGGCTACAAAGCTCCTTGAGTTTGGGTGTGGGGTAGGTCACTCAGAGGAAGCACTGCTCTACCTCACTGTTGAGCCAACTGCTGCACAAGCCTCATGGTATGGCAGACTGGCTGTGTTGTAAGAGCTGGGCACTGCAGAAACCACATGTGTTATAGGAGTCTGCCTATAGGAACTCAGCTGACTCAGAAGAAAAAAGAAATCCCTTCACTTTTCAGTATCTCTTCTGCACCTGCTGACAAAGTTTAGCCTCAGAGAGCTGGTAAAGATAAATTATAGGGTCCATCCCCAGGATCACAGAGCAGGCCATTTACTGTGGATTTGGAGCTAAATATATAACTGACACACTGATGGTAGTATAATTTTTTATTTTGCGATAACACAATTTTAATGTATTTTGAAGATATAGAGAATCTTGATCATTGCTGCCTGTAGAGGGTCACTGGCATCTTTTAATAAAAATTTGTCTAATTTAGTGAAAAAATTCACAGAAAGCATTAGTGATTGTTATGAAAAGGTGTGCTGTAAATGTGATCTCATAAATGTAAAATGAAACAATTTAGGGATTGCATCACAATAATTTCCATAAGAATCCTAATATTTAAAAAGGTAGAAATATAAAATTTGATTACTTGCACCAATCAAACATTTGTTAGAAGAAATATTTTTTTAAGCAATGGTCAGCTTTTCCAAATAAGTGAGTCAGTTAAACCTAAATAATATTCCCAAAATTAGGTAGAAATAAAAATAAAAGTTTGTTTCCTCATATTTTATATAAATATTGAATTAAAATGTATCTCCTAAGATTTTCCACACACAGAGCATTGAATAGAGATGTACAAATAGGTATGTCTAAAGTCCTGAAAAAATATGATAGAAAATATACCAAATCAACCAGTAAACAAAAGCAGTAGATATACAGAAAGCTCTGAGAAAATAATGTAAGGAAAAACAAAAAAAACATAGGTAATAAAAAGTGGCAGAATGTCTGCAAATGTGTATATGGGGGTCTTGATTTCTCAGGACATTCACTGTAAATATATGCACAGGAACAACATTTCATAATTCATATTTTTCTGTCTTCTGGGATGCAATAGCACAGTCAAGAGTTTGTAGGGAGTGAAACCAGGTTTTGTCTGGAGTGTTTGGATGTGTGTTTGTATCTGTTTGTGTGTGGGTGCATGCACAGGCCCACACACACACGTTCTTTGCATGGTGATTAACAGAAGACAATTTGACGTTTGACAAAATGGCCAAAAGCAAAAGATCAGTGTTTTGAAGGCGTTTGCAAAGTAAAGTTGTGCTTCAGAGAAGCAAGGGACCAAGGAGTTGGTCTTCAGAAATACTTCATTAGGCAAGAGTTAAAACTGTAAAAGAATCCAAAAGATACAGAGCAAAAGGGGAAAATTGTGTTTTGGTAGGACTCTCCCACTTAACTCTCTGATCATGATTTACCTTCTCAGTGTCTGCCTAAAAGAGATTAACTGATTCACCTTTATCATAACCAGTCATTCTTTATTTCAACTTGTATGTATAGTGGAAGTATACTTTTATCTTACTGCAAAATCAGATTATAGTAACTCATAGTGCTAGTAGCTTCACTTCCCTGAGCTTGTTGCTTCTCCATATCTTGTTTGTTGAAAGCAAAGTAAGTTAGAGATACAGGATATTGAGTTAGTATCAGTTGCAATCTCTTTTTCCCACCACTAAGCCTATGTGTATGGCTATAAACACATCCATATTCCCCTCTCCACTGTTCCAAATGAATTACTAATAGATACAAATGCTCAACATGTACTACACCTTACTCTTCTGTCTTATCAAGGAATTTGTGATGATATTATTCACACTCCCTATTGAATCATAATTCTTTTTTCTCTTCCTTATTTTCACAGTATAAATACATGCTCTATAATCTACTATCTTTGAAACAATCCCCTATCAAGTCTCCATTTTTTTTCTCATTTTTCTGTTCCTTTTGACAACCAAACTTATAAAATCATTTGTCTACAAACATCTCTTTCTCTCCCTTCCCATGCATATTTTAATCCACAAGACTCTAATACCCATTTCTGTACTTCATAAAACCAGGCTTATAAATTGCCAAATTGCCAAATTCAATGTAAATATTCTTTTTTTGTCTTACTCAATATCTCAGTAGCTCAGTAGTAATCACTACTCTTTCATTAAAACATTTTTTCTTGTCTTTGCAGATATACTGCCTTGCTTGTTCTCCTACCTTCTCTGTTTCTTTTGCTGAAGTTGAATGATTATGACAATACCCTCAATACATTAGATTTAATTACATTCACCTGTGTTTCTCTCCGCGGCACTCTCTCATCAATTGTAAATAGTTGGAGTTACTCGTTATCCAAGGAGTTTGAAGAATGTGAAGGGAGACGAGAAGGACAGTCATAATTCTTATTTTTTCTTAAGAATATGCATGTGTTTGGTTTATACAGACACACACATATACCACCACCACCAACAACAACAACCACAATATCTTTGGAAATATGATTAGGGAATTTTTACCTTTAAAAAATATATGTAGAAAAATTAGCCTATCTACTGAAACTGGAGGCTAGTTTGTCTGTTTTTTCAAACTTCCAAAAGCAACTTTTCTTTTAGAACAAAACCTCTTAGGAGCTGTATTTGTCTAATATAAATAAACGACAACTTAAAAACATGTTTAAAACTTATAAATGCCTAACTTTTTGAAAAAAAAAAACACTTACATAGAATAACAGCCTGCTCTACAGCACAAATCTGATGTGGTCTTCATGACTTTTATTCCATCATGATTACCAAGATCAAGATTTTTCTCCTCAGAATTCAGGTATCAACAAAAAATTTTAACAAGATAAAATAATAGACTATAAACTTGTAACATTTAAAAAAAGCCAAATGATCATTTTCCCATGTCTCCAGATTTTTTAATTAGGGAATTCCAGCACAAACATTGTTTTGGGTCAAGTTCCCCAGAAGCAGACTCTATGCAAGTAACTTACTAAGGATGTATTAGCAGAAGAAACCCACCAAGAGAATAGCCTATAGGGAACAATAAGGAAATGTGGAAGCAAAGCTGTTAACTTCAGGAATAGCCCTAGCTTCAGCACGATCCTGAGGGATAATTTGGAGTGTGAATCATGCAGCAAACGTTATCCTGCCTACAAGCAAGAAAACTAGGCTTTTATTCTCCTGCCACAGTCATTCTTTGGATTCTTGCCACCCAGGAGACATTAACTCCCAGGTACTTCTGGCTCTGACTCTCTGTCTGGGCAAAACACATTGCAATAATACAAGGATATTCCACTGAGGAAGACTGCAGATGTGAGCTGTCTGGAGTAAAGCACACAGAAACGGGAGATGTGTGCATCAAACCATTTCTTACAGTAACAGATTGAAACACAGATAAATATCAGTAAGATACAGGAAAATTAAACACAATAAAATAATTCACCCAATTGTCCATTTGGATGGTTATGAAAAAGAGCAATCAGCAGTTGAAGAATTTACGTTCTTTACAAGTGCATTTAGAACGTTGATAGAAATTAAACCCAAAGAAAATAATAATGTTATAAAAAGATATTCAAAAATTTGGATGAAATAGACAAATTCTTAGAAAGATAACAATTTATCAAAGCATAATAAGAGAAATAGAAAATCTTAACAGTTAAATAACAAGTTTTAAAATAGAGTTTGTAAATAATATTTCATAGGAAAAGCTTCAGGTGCAGAGAATTACAAGTGAATTATTTCAGTCACTTAAAACATAAATATTACCAATTATATACAGACTATTCCAGAAGATAGAAAAAGTGAACGTTTGTCAAGAATTACTTTATGAAGCCAACTAGCCCTGACACCAAAATTGATGATAAATTGCAAGACAGAAAAATTACAGGCCAATCTCCTTTATAAATAGAGATGCAAATACTGCAAATAAATAAGTACATATATATACACACACCATATAAATTTGAGAGGATAGATAGTTTTAGGATATTGAGCCTTTAATTCCATTAACATGAACATGGTCTACTCCAATCATTTCCATTTTCTTTAATTTCTGTTAATCTTTTATATAATTCTAAATATCTTACACATTTTGTATTTTAGATCTAAACATTGTATTTTTGTGATATTAATGTAAATAATATTTTTAAAACTGTCCTATAATTTGTTATTCATATAAAGTTAAAATAGAAATGTATATATTGATCTTGTTTGTATCTAGCATTCTTCCTAAATGCACTTAACAACTCTAAAATGTATCTAAAATAAGTAAAAAGATTTATTATCTACAGGTACATTTTTAGAATTGTTAAGTGCATTTAGGAAGAATGCTGAATACAAGCTCAATATATAAAAATCTATTTAATTTTACATGAGCAACAAATTATTCTAGCACAATAATGAATGACAGTTGTGATAGATGATCTCCTTGTTTTGAGACAGATCTAACTGGAAAAACTTCAACATTCCAACATTACATTAAAAATTTGCTGAAGGGTGTTTGAATGCAGTCAATATTAGACAAAGGTAGCTCAATTTATTCCTCTCTTACTATTTTTAATAATTAAAGATGAGTTTTTTAAATGATGTTTTACTACTAGTTTTGTTTATATAAATTAGATCATTTATTAGTTGTGTTAAAAAAATTTAATGTGCTAATTTAATGTATTAATTTACTGTATTAATTTAATTTAATGTAAACACATTTAATGTATTATGATCATATTTTAATTTAAATTCTAAAATAACTCTGCATTCTTGGAATCAATTCAATTTTGTCCTAATATTTTTAAAAAATATTGCTGATTCATTTTGCTACTTATATTGTATAAGTGGGCATTATACTACACTGCAAAAGCATGATCCTTTTACTCAGTGGCACTAGATTTTCCAGAAGTCAAGCCGATTTCTAAAAGTCAAGCTGATATTCCAGAAGTCAAGCTGATATTAAAAACAAAAATCAAGTCTAAGTGGATTGTAGATGTAAATAAGGAAGGCAGTCAAATAATCTTCTAGAAGATATTATGAAATAATGCATCTATTACCTATGGTATGAATATAAATAAATATTTAACCAAACACCAAAGGCACTAACTAAAAATGAAACAACTTGTAATTTGGGGTCTATTTACATTAAGAATTTATTTCACCAAAAGACACAATTATGACAGTGAAATCACAAATCGCAAAGTTGCAGAAGATATTTGTAAGACATATTGAGACAAATAGATCTTGTAAAGTGCATATAAAAAGACTCATAAAATTAATTTTTAAAACTCAGATAATCTTCAACCTAAGTGTTCATCAATAAATACATGGATAAGGAAAACGTTGTATATGGAAATAATGAAAAATTATTCAACCATACAGAAGAATGAAATCCTATCATTTGCAGCAACATAGATGATACTAGAGGACAGTATGTCAACCTGAAGTAAGCCAGGCGCAGAAAGACAAACTGCATGTTCTCACTAAAGTGTGATAAGCTAAAATAGTTTATTTCATGGAGGTAGAGCATAGAATGGTGGATATCAGAGACAGGGAAGGGTAGCAGGGAGAGAGTAAGAAAAAGAGCTTCACTAATGGATCCAAAAATACAGTTAGATAGAAGTAAGTTCTAGTTTTCTATAGCATGGTAGGTTGACAAACATTAACAAAAATATGCATTTCAAAATAGCTAGAAAATAATACGTGGAATGTTTTTAACACAAAGAAACGATGAATGAGGTGATGGATATCCCAATTACCCTGATCTGACCATTACATATTATGTGCATGTATCAAAATGTCACATGTACCCTATAAATATGTACAATTGTATATCAATAAACCTAAAAACTGTTTAAAAAACTTAAAAAATCCAATTTATAAAGATGTGGGCAGAGGCTCAGCTAAGTAAATTTTGTGAGTAGAAAAAGAGTAAATTCAAATGGCCAATGTACATATTAAAAAGTGCTCAGTCTCCTTAATTATCAGGTAAGTTTGTTAATGAAAACTGGAATAAAATAGTACTGCATACCCTACACAATGGCTATATTTCCAAGATACATTAGAAAGTCTGCAGATCTACATGAATCACATATGCTGCTAGAGGGAATATAAACTTATCCAAGCACTTTGGAAAAAAGTTTTGTATTATCTACCAAAGTTGCATATAAAACATTCTGTCAATTCAACCTCTACACATGTCCAGTAGAAATGCATGCACACCACGTATACATAGTAAGCTGAAGAAACTAGGCACAAAATTACATATAAAGTGTGACTGTTTATTAAAAATTCAAGACAGAAAAGCCAAAGCAAACTGTCAGGCAGCTAGATGATGATCTTCAAGGAGTGGCAAGAAGAGAGGATTGGTCATGCTGACATTCTTCAATTTTTTAGCCTCAGTTGTGATTACACATCTATTCATTTTATAGTAATTTATTGAGCTATATATTTCATATGAAATACATATAATAAAATATAATAAAAGTTTTATTATATAAAACAATATATAATAAAAGTTTTTACTATATAAAACATAATATATAATAAAAGTTTTAAGATATGCACAAACACATGAATTTATAAATTGTTAATATAAAATTTAAGGTAGGAACCCACATTTAAACATGAACATGGTAGTTGTATTAGGTTCCTCCAGAGAGACAGAACCAATAGAATATGTACAAGGGTGCATGAGTGTGTGTATGTGTCCCACAAAACAATGATTTCAAGGGAAAGCTGTAGAAATTGATTTTATGCAGGACTCTTAGAATCTTAGTTCTATATAACTCTTGTTTGGGAGTCAGGCAATCAAGTATAACAAAAAAAAAAAAAGAAAGAAAGAGAGAGAGAAAAGGGTATTCTCTCCATAGTGGAAGAAACTCAGCACAACTTCCGGACTTCATTAACCTTAAGAAATGTGGAGCATACCAGGCCAGAGGCTGGGGAAACACGTGAGATAGCATGCTCACATAGCCATCGGGATGCTCCCATTGGCCTTTGTAGCTATGGTAATCAATGTTCAAACGTTTCATACAACTTACAGGCAGCATCTAGCAAGATGAGAAACATGAAAAATGTGGTATAAAAGTAACCTGTTTATAAAGTTATGAGACACTAATGGAAAATATTGGGTGATATCTTGTAGGAATTTAAAAACCTGCATAAGGCTGAGTGCAGTGGGCTCAGGCCTATAATCCCAACACTTTGGGAGGCCAAGCAGGAGGTTTGTTTGAGCCCAATAGTTAGAGATAAGCCTAGGCTACACAGGGAAATTCTGTCTCTACAAAAAAAACAAATAGCCAGGAGTGGTGGTATGTCCCTGTGGTCCCAACTACTCTGGAGGCTAAGGTGGGAGGATCGCTTGGACCTGGGAGGTTGAGGCTGTAATGAGCTGTGTTCGCATGCCTGAACTTCAGTATGAGTGATATAGTGAGACTCTGTTTCCCAAAAAAAATTGCATAAAAGATAAGTCAGTGATAAGTATTAGTGAAATATTAATATAAATATTTTTTAGTCAAAAGCTAGTTAGGCAAAGAAAATTATGAACTAAAATCTCTTTCTCTTTCTGTCTCTCTCACACACACACATCCACCCACACACACACACACAAATATCTATGAATTTTAACTTTAACACTTAATAATTTTAAAAAATACTACATTTCATATTCCAATGAATATCTGTTTAATTAAACTATTATACACATAGAAAGTTTGACCTCAGAGAGTCACTCTAATTTTTCATGAAATAGTATATGTGAACAACAAATCATCCATTAACTTCAAGTCATTTATGAATATTTTATATTTAAATATGGAACTTATATTCAAAATGAATTTATATCTACTCAAGTTTGTGAAAGAAATATTTCTATAGTTCTCTTTAGTTCATTCTATTTTAATTTCATGGTATTACAATCCATGCTAACAAATCCTTAAAGACATGTTTTAAAGTAATTTAAAAATAAACAACATTCTCCAAAATTGCTTATAATTTAAGAAAAAAATATAATTTCCAAGAAAAATTATATATACAAATGTCTACCTAGAGCTCTGCTCTTAATACTCATAAATAATATCTTGTAAATAAGATGCTATACTCATAATTCAACTTACATTTTAAATATTTGAATTGTAACTTATAGAAGTCCTGCAGAAGATTCTATTTTCTAATGTTCTTAAATCCACTCTGCTATAGCTATGGTTTAGGGTAAAATAAACAGATTTTTTATTTTTTATAAAAAGTACAAGGTACCAGCTTATAAGATTTCATTGTGCCCTATTACAGTCCTAAGAAACATTTTGTGATTACAAGTTGTTATTCTGAACTATACCTCCGTGTCTACTCTAATTTTTTATCTTATTTTTTAATGTTAAAATACAGCCATCTCTGAAGACAGTTGAGAATGTGGTATCTCAAATCATACTGCCTATATTTGACTCTGGACCATACGTAACCCATCTAAGCCCATTTCTGTTCTTACCCGAATGATAAAGGCAATAGGGTCATTGCCTGTGTTAAATGAGGTAATATGCATATAAATATCTTGGTAGAGTACTTCAGCTATATTTAGTGTTTAATATATAATTACAATTACCATAATAATTATGATAAAAATATAAAGCCTACTTGAATTGTAACTTGGAATTACAAATTATGGCATTTATTAAAAGTGAACGTAATATCAATTGGCATAATCTAGGAAAAAGAGGATTCATGCCAATAAATATTTCTTAGTGACACTGAATATAGGAAGAAGTGATACCAGTCACACTGCTGCTCATTTCGCTTGTTTCATTATTTTAAATCTAATCTATTTGTCAGGATCTAGAAATGAGAATATGAATACAATATATACTAATTTTCCATCCCCACATTCAGTTTTTAAGGTATTTTACATAAAATTTAAAAAATAGGACAAAGTAAACATCGTCTCAAGAAATATTAGGCCATAAGAAAACTTAAATGGTATTATGTTTTCTTCTAAACCAATGACCTGAAAAACCTTTAAAACTAATGTCCTAAATGTTGAATAAAATTATCAATCAAAATCTTAGGAAGAACCATACATATGAAACCTCCCGTTCTTCCTGTGCTTGGAATAAAAGATAAGAAAGATATATTGGGAGTATAATTACTTTAAGCCAATATGACAACAGAAAACATATTTATTATCAGATAAATTATAAGATGATTTCCTCTATGTTATTTTTTAACATAGGAACTCATTACTAGGTCCCTCCTTGATACTGAAACTTCAATTGAATATGTGAAATCTATTTTTATATATGATTATTTTAGATTCATTTGTTTAAAAGTGAAATTTCATTTAATTTATACTCCTTCAACATTAATAATAATTGCTTTCTTATGGTAATTAAATATTGCTTATTCCATTATTTATTTTTTAAAGTTAGCAAATATCTATTTCTGAGTTCTGTATCAACACATGTTCTATTATGACTTTTGTATTATGCATAACGCTAAAAGGAATTGCTCCAAATAGAACTATTTTCTTTCCCAGTGTCCCTCTCCCCCAGAATCTGAAATTAATTGTATTGTTTAAAACTAGAAAAAAAGGACTAGGCCAGTTGCATCCATCAAGTGTACAGAGCAAGTATCTTGATATGACATTCCCTTATGTAACTGCACTTGTGAAAACATAAACATTTGGCAGCCATTTCCACTCACACAATGACTGCCAAATAATATAAGGATAATGGTAATAATAATATTAATTAATAAAAAATAATAATAATAAAGTTGTCTTTTACTGGTGAGGTGTTTTGTGAACAAGCTTATTAACCTCCCTATGTTTTTCCTCATTCACATAATGTGGATAACAATACTTGTTACACAAAGCCACTGACATCTCACAAATATTTTCTAAATTATAAGGGCATTAATATTATTAATTTACAATTTCTATATTCTGGGATGGTTTTCTGAGAAAATAGAGGTATTTTTCTCTCTTTCCATTTCATTGTAATGATTGATTTCAACTAAAGTGTGTCTCTTTGCAATTTATGCAATCAACAGATATGTATTGAATTTTTTATGCATAAGATGCTGTAATAAGTGCTGAAAGAGAAACAAGACTAAAAAAAATGTTGCTAACATACAAGAAATTTTCTTTCTGTCAAGGCTTTACAATCAAATAAAGAAATCAAAACAATGCAAATGTTTCCAGAAATGATAGGAAAAACAGTGAACTTATAAATTAAGATTATTCAGAATTTGCTGTGGGCCTAGTTAATCACAATGTTTAATTCAGTCAAGGACTTATGAAGCAGCTACTATGTACAGGCCCTTTGCTGTATGCTAGGATACCAAAGCAGTTCACAAATGCAGTCAAGAAATTAATAAAAATTAAAATACTATGTGAATAGTTGATAATGTTATTTGGTCTTTAAGTCATATTTAACAATTACACAAAACAAAATAATTCAAGCATTTAAAATGTAGATAGTGGGATAAACTAAACAGAAATTTGAAAAACATATTAGATAATGGCTAGGCTGTTAACATCAAGTCCCGGAGTATTTCTGTATTTCTCTCTCTCTCAAAGTACACCGCTGACTCTACAAAGTATTAACGCTTTTTCTCTCATTGCCTTGGTTTCTTTCATGTATCTGGCCTCTCCTTTTTCACTCACTCATCTGTAACCTTTATGTCATTGTAAAGTACAAGCAAAACATCAGGCTGTACAGTGGGAAAAACACAGTATTAAGATTCTTATGATCAGTGATCTTGCTCACATAACTGCAAACATAGAGTGTAAGCTTAATAAGACTACACTGAGAATCCTCATCTCAAAATGCATAGGTTTTGCCTATGTGATGCCTAAATTTGTCTGCATAATCTCTTTAATTCTTAACCAGATGCTTAAAATAAGTCATGTCATTAAAAATTTATGTTCCAATGTTAAAAAGCAACTAAATTATTGTTTTACTTCTATAAACTTAGAAACCTTAAATTATATACTCAAATCAGACTGGAATAGAAAACTAAATTGCATTACTTATTGAGAAATTTTGAGCATTGAATATGCCTAAAATGGAACTTCAGTTTTAAGATAAATGGTTAATGCTGTACTTTACTCTTAGATATTAAAAATGCAAATCAAAACCAAAAAATACATTTAAAACTAAAATGGAAGCCATCAGCTTCATCCTCAATAAATTAGTAGCTATCTATAATGTAAAACACAATACATAAAGGATGAAAGATTAAAAATGAAAACCAAATGTACAGAGTAAAGATGAAGGAGTAAGTCAGTAAGAAGCAAGCCCATTTGTTCTAGAACTCCCCATAATTGGAAGTACCAGGTGCCACAGAGGTCAACAGTAAAACATTAGCAGTAAAGCAAAAATCTAGAGAGAGCAGTTACAGCACCAGGTCCTCCCTCCTAGCTCAAGCTGACAAACATCTTTTCTCTACTCTTGAAGGGGGTGGAAAAAAATCATTCTCTATAAAGATTGAATGAAGAAAACACTGGAATTGAGAACATCATACACAGAAAAGAGAAAAAACGCTGTGATGGGTTAAAAATAGTGAATTATTTCATTGGTGCAAAAGTAATTGCATTTTTCCCATTACTTTTAATGGTAAAAGCCTCAATTACTTTTGCATCAACCTAATAATTGAAAATCCAGTAGACATATTTATAGCCTCAAGGCAAGAGATTAAAAACTCTCTTTTCCTGAGAATCCGAAACCACATTAGAGAAAAGATGCATATAAACGAACATTTAACGGTCTTTCACTGAAAAAAAAAAAAACACTCTATTGTAAAGGTGATCTACAAGAAAGGCTGGCCATGCACACAAAGCTCCCAAATAATTCTTAATTGCTCATTCTCAAATATAAATGAACTACCAAAGAATTTTGAGTAATTTTTAAAAACTTCCACCATTACAAATCACAACAAAATACAAAGACAAAACTTAAGAAAAACAGAAACAATATAGGAGAAGGAAAGTGCATACTTACCCAAATAAATTTCGAGTTAATATATTCAGAAAGATGACACATGTACCAATTCACAAAACCAAAGCAGGATGCTAGAAACATGATTAGAAACTATGAAAAAGCTCATGGAATAGGAAACTGAGAAAGAAAGAAAAAAAAAAAGTAATAGAAGATAAAAATCAGGAAAATTTCTTAGTAGTATAAAATATCAAAGAATGAAAAAATAGGAGAGACAAGAAAAGATTAATCCAGTACAGCCAGTGGTAAGAATCAACACAAGAAAGTAAAAAACATGTTGAAGGTATATTATGAGCATATCTTAACACTGAAGGAAATGAGTCTACAAACTGAAAGGATCTCCTAAACGCTCAACGCAATTATTTGAAAAAGACTCATAGCAAAATAAATCACTAGAAATTTTCAAACATCCCAATAGTAAGCAAATTTAAAAGCATCCAGAGAAACAGCACAAATAGGCAGCATTGGACTTTTCAACAGCAACATTAAAAATTATATAATCATAAAGCATAGCCTTCGAAATTCTGAGAGAACATAATTTAGAATCCTATAACTACCCCAAATATCAGGCAAGTGTAAAGTTGGAATTAAGATGGCTTCAAACATGCAAAATCTGTTTTTCTAATTTACTTTTTATATACCCTTTATCAGAAATATACTAAACTAAGTATTGCACCAAAACTAGGGAGTAAACTAAGAAAATGAAGACAGCAATCCAAGAATCAGAGGATCCAACGAAGCAAAGAGGCAAAAGTAATCCTCTAAATAGTAGGTGTTCAGGAAGCTGGTACAACCAATCTGGATGGGAAAGGGGAATGGGAGTTTCCAGGAGGAGATCCCCAAGAAGAGAAAAGCAGATAATCTTACAGCTTTGACCATTTAAAAACCATTGTGTGCATGTGTATGTGTATGTTTTCTGGAGAATAAAATGTTCTTCAATAAAAGAAAAATATAGTAGATTTCTTGGATCAGCAATGAATTGTTAGCACTGTTTAAATAATAACTCTGGATACTAATTTCAGCAAAAAGTGAACCATTAGTTTGGAGGATGAGAGAAGAGAATGTATAAAGGAGCTCAGTCCTCATTATTGAAGAATGTGATATTGATATGAAAAACAAAGACTAGGCAAAAAAAATAAATAAAACAAAGGAGTTTCATGTGCTCTCTCTCTCTCACAAACACACAAACACACACACACACACACACACACACACACACACACTGTTCAAATGTAGCCTTTATGAAGTCATCAGTGTTTCAAGGTCCTTCCATATTTCTGTTCCCATATTCTGACATTTGGCTTCTATATTAGGTCTTTATTGTTGCCAAAACAAATTACCACAAACTAAATAGCTTAAACCAAAACAATTAATATCTTATATTTCTGTAAGTTAGATGTTCAACATGAGTCTTACTGAGCTAAAATTAAGACGTCAGTGGAATTGCAATCCTTTTTGAGGTGTTAGAATCTTTTCCTTGCCTTTCACAGCTGTTAGCGATCACCTGCATTCCCTGAATCAAGGTCCTTTCCTCCATCTTCAGAGCTAGTAAAGCTAATTACTTGTAGAGCAAAAAGGGAACCAAGATCTACCAATTCATTGGTAAACACTACTCTCTAGCTATTGACAAGGTGCCCAGAGATTTTATGTCAATTTCCTGAAGACAGAGACTGACAGGTCACTGCCTGAAATTCAATAGTTAACTTGTATCTTGAGGAAAGAACCTTTGTAGACAAAGCAAACAAAGAAGAGCCTAAAGCAGCCTCCTCAATATGAGATAATATTGTATAAAAATGTCAATACAGATGTGGTTTACAAATATATTTTCAAGGGGTTTATTTTCCAGCTATCTCACCATACAAGAACAACACAGTTTCTTTAACTTCAGATTGCTTTATATATTCACCAACAGATACCACTTACTGCCCTATGAGTGACAGGAGCTAGGGCCTGTGGTAGAACATACTCTGGCTGATGTCTTACATCACATGAAAACAAGTCAATGTGGGGTAGATTCCCCTATGGAAACCCTAACCAGTTCCTCTTTTTTTTCAGAGTCTCTCTGGGAATTGATCATGAGGATATTTTGTTTAATTGTTTTGAATGTTCTCCCTAAAATGCTGCAGAACACAGCTGTTAATTTAATTTTAGCAAGTTAAAAGGCTGGGTGGAAATGGGAAAATTCCTTTTCCTCAATAGCCTTTCCCCATTTTCAGGGAATGCTCCTATTTTGTGTACTATATGGTAACAACCGCTGACCTCACAATTCTGTAAGCTCCCTATGAAACTAGTGCTGGATCAGACACCCCACCACCTGGGCCTTGTTATTGAAGTGTATTTTCTAAGCAGTGAATAATCTTGACTAAGAAGTGCTTTAGTCAGGGTTCTTTAGAAAAACAAAACTAATCAGATGGAGATAGATATATAGAGATTTATGATAAGGAATTAGTTCACACCATTGTGGAGGCTAACTAAAGTCCCAAGATCTGCACTCAGCAAGCTAGAGACACAGGAAATCACTGGGGTAGTTAACAGTCAAGTCCAAAGGCCTGAGAACCAGGTGTGCCAATAGTTGTAGTAACAGTTTGAACGCCAGCAGCCTCAAGACCCAGGAAGAACAGCTATTTCAGTGTGAGTCAGGAGGCAGGAAAATCTATGCCCCCCAGCTTGAAGACAGTCTGGTAAGAGGAATTCCCTCTTATTTGGTCAGGGGTGGAGGGATTCGCCTTTTTGTTTTATTCAGACCTTTAAGTGGTTGGACAAGGGCCACCTACATTAAGAAGGGTACGCTGCTTTATTCAGTCTACCAATTTAAATGTTAAATATTAAACTCAGTCAAAATCCCTTCACACACTCATAATAATGCTTGACCAGATATTATGAGCCATAATATCTGGGCACCCAATGGCCTTGTCAAATTAACACCTAACATTTATCATTACAAGTAGCTTGCTTATTAAAAGATATTTCCTTCTGTGGACAACTATCTCGATTTCAAAAAAAAAAAAAAAAAACTGGTGAGCCTATTTTAGAGCAGAGCTGAAACCAATACCTATACATTCCCAACCAAATAAAAGCTGTTTTTTTCTGGTGTGAGTTTATCTTTGTTACTAATTTAAAAAATATTTTTTTGAACACTAGGATCATTAGGTCTCTAGAATTATGATTGTAAAAAAAATTGCTTATAGCTTTAACAAAGTTATTATAGAAACTCTTTTTTTTTTCCAGACAGTCTCACTCTGTCGCCAGGCGCCAGGCTGGAGTGCAGTGGCACAATCTCGGCTCACTGCAACCTCTGCCTCCCGGATTCAAGGGAGCCTCCCGAGAAACTCTTCTTAAATAAAGCTTGTTTTGGGTTTTTTAAGAGTTTCTGTCTGACTCTTCTATTATTAGACCACAGTTGTGAAAGGATCTCTGCTTTTAGGAAATCATATTATCAGTTTGAGTTCACCTGGATAATCCAGTAACATTTCCCATCTCAAAGTCCATAAATTTAATCATTTCATTCCTGCAAAGGTCTTTTTGTGCCATATAAGGCAAAATACTCCAGTAACATTTCTTCATCTCCAGGTCTATAAATTTAATAACACCTGAAAAATCCTTTTTGCCATGTAAGGCAATATATTCACAGGTTCCAGGAATCAGGGTATGGACATGTGGGTCCTATTCTGGACTATTCTGCCTAACACCTCTCCTTTCCTTGGTGTTTACTTCATGGTCACAGAAGTTGCTACAATTCCATTCATCATGTCCTTCCTAGAAGATGAAAAGATTTATAAGGAAATAGAAGCAGTATCTTCCAACTGATTGACCATCTTTTTAAGGAAACTTAACTAAAACCTACCAAACAATTTGTACCTTCACCTAATTGAATGAATTGAGTGTTTAATGGGGTGTCACATGAGCACACTCATCTCTCAGAGCAGGAAGTCAATACATTATGATGAAAATCTATAAATTTATAAATAGCAATGTTAGTATAATATATGGAAAATTTGAAAAGGAAATCACTATATGAATTGTTTTTTTCTGGAGAATGGAATATATTAAAGGAAAGGGGAGTATGGACTTCTTTTGTCCTCATAAATTGCATGGCACTACCTAACTTATTTAATTATGTACATGCATGTTTCAATAACAAATAAAACAAACAATAATTTAATCTACTGATTTACAACCATTTCATCCTGGTTTTTCCTCTAGATTTTGTACAAGGATGGACCCTATGCCTAGAATGCCACTATTATACAATTACAACAAGACTCTCCTTCAAGCAGCTGCAGAAAAGCCTCCTTATTTAACTATACAGTATTTATTAATTTAAATGTTGGGATTTTTTTTTTACTTATCTCCCCAGCGATTCTTTTATCACTTGTTTTGATGTACATATTTAACTTTTAGTATCTTAAATTAGAAGCTCTTAAAAGCAACAAAAAATAATTATTTGTGCAGCTTATTTTACCCAGAACCCCAGCAGAGCTGTTTTGTATAGATGCTGAAGAGGAGATTCTCTAACGGAATTTCAAACTAGCATTCTTTGGCAATAGTAACATTGTACATTTGACTGACTAAATTTTGCAGTTTCTAAGAAGATAAGTAGTTTAAAATGTTTTTATGTGTTCCCACATACATAAAATGCTAAAATAGAAAAATGATTTATTCCCCTATCAGAATATCCTGCATTTTGTAATGTGACCGCTGAACTAAGATTTCTTTAAAGCACTATTGTTCATTGACCATTTGTTCAACGTTCTCCTTTTTGCTCAAAAAACAGGAAACTCAATTTCTGTGATAGTCAATGGAACTTTCGACAATTTAATGAAGAAACCTGGAGAGTCAGAGGATAAGCAGAGAGATATTCTTTCCTTATATCAGGAAGCAGCACTGAAGTGGTAAATACGCGGTTTTATTTCTGTTCTTAGTATTGTAGCTGGCCTGCCTGCCCCTAGTTTTAAATTGGGAAGCATCTCAGAGAATTCTCTGAACAATAACTATTCTTTTCATTTTCTCATGATTTGCTACCACTATTAGATGGGAGTAGAAAACACAGTTAGTTCAGATTGAAGCAAGAATGGTGTTTCCTAACATCCATTTTCTTGTGGCTCTTCATCTCTCTTTCTCCTCACCTTAGGCTAGCCAGGGAAATTTATTATAACCTACATACTCACAAAAAAATTCCAGGCTATATTCTATTGCATTGTGAAAACATACATGAGAGACTTGACCCAGGATAGGCAAGAGTGGTAATACACCTTGGGCTTCTGCCCAAGTGATTCTATTTGAAATCACCTAATGCATCTTTTATATGAGGAAGGAAAAAGATGACCTATATCACTAAGTGAAATATCCCAGCCAGGTTCTGTTGCCTAAGAAAATCGTGGCTGAGACCAAGGATAGCACTTATATCTTCTTAGAACAATACATTGTTAGCGAATATCTAGACATAAAATAATGTTTATAGTAATAACAATATTATGCTAAATGATAAGTAAGGATGACTCTCGGAGAACATCTGATTAAAAATATAAAAAATCAAAAGGACTTGAAAGTATTGGAGTTAATCAAGAATTCG
Organism: Aotus nancymaae; assembly: GCF_030222135.1. NCBI lineage: Eukaryota > Metazoa > Chordata > Mammalia > Primates > Aotidae > Aotus > Aotus nancymaae. The sequence continues at coordinate 78,653,950 of NW_026988425.1, forward strand.
CAATTGGGGTGATTTTGCCCCCCAAAGGGGATACTTGGTGGTGTTTGGAGACATTTTAGGTTGCCCCAACTAGGGTATTCTACTGGTATGTAATAGGTAAAGGTCAGAGATGCTGCTAATCATCCTACACCACACAGGACAGCTCCCACACAACAAAGAATTCATGGCTCAAAATTTACTGATGCTGTGGTTGAGAAATTCTGGGTTAGACATTATTTTTTAAATCTACTAATTGCAAGAGACAATGATAAAACTGAAAGAATAAGAAAAATAGAGTACCTTATTTGTGGTAATAAAATGGGATCATTTTGATAAACTATATTATACATTTAAAGCAGATGGGAAATATATCAAATGAAATATATATTCCAAAATCCCTGGATATTGCATTTGAAGCAGATTCTACTCACTTTAACACTCAGCTTTTGCAGTAGCTACCAGTTCAGCTTCTATTACAGTTTTTAAATTTCTAATTTTTCCTAGAAATGTTAGGAATTCTAATTGCTCACATAAAGAGCAGAGAGCTGGTGAGATATATTTTTCTGTATATAACAGCAGTCTATCTTCTGCCGCTAGCTGAAATGGATCTTTCCCAACAACTGTGTTTTATGTACGTTCACTGTTCAAAGGTCACCTTCCCTCTAAAGCCTTCTCAAATCCCCTAGGAAAGAAGTAATCATTTTTCCCCTTCTTGTTTCCCAAGAATACTTAGTGCACCTCTCAGATACAACTTTTTACATAGTAATTATTAGCAAATTTTGCTCATCGTTCAATCTCACAACATCCTCTGTGAGCTCATCCAGGATAGAGATCACATCTTATTTTTCTTAAAATTGAGCATAGACCCTGGAACACAGTAGATGCTCAATAAATATTGAAGGGATGAATAAATGAGAATGAATTTGCAACTTGGATTATAAGATTCAGGAGATCTTGATTTTAATCTGTATGCTTAATGTTACTAAGTATGATTTAAAACTGTATCCATCCAGACTTTGCCTAAGTAATTTAATACAGATCACAAGTTATATCCTTTTCAGAATTTAGTGTTAGATACCTGAAGAGTGCACAGAGTTTCAGTGGGCAAGACATATGGCGCCAGAGATCATTAACTGTCAATCAATAAACATGCGGAAGGAAGGAGGGAAGAAAGGAAGGAAAGGAAGAATGGAAGGGAGGGAGGGAGGGAAGGAAAAGAATAAAGTGGGAGAGAAAGAAGGAGAGAAGGAAAAAGGAAGGGAAACATATTCCACCCTACATTCCCAGGCACCGTCTTAGTAAAGCAGGCTTCAGACAGCAGACAACAATTAGAGATTGAATACTCTAGTAATACCAAAAAAAAAAAAAAAAAAAAAAAAAGCTGTTGAAATCAAACAAAAGTATGTATGACCTAAAGGTTTATGAAAACTTAACAGATCACTTTTTAAAAATCAATTTCTAGATCCTGAAAATCTCTGTGTCCTCTTTCTGAAAGTAAGTTCCCAGACCTTTATCTTTTCCCATGCTGATATTCTTGCTAGTCCTGTTCTCATTTTATGAAAGAGAGTCATATGCCCCACTTATCCAGAATCTTACCTTGATCTAAGTAAGGTGTTTGTACCAAGGATTGTCCAACCTAACGGGGTAAAATCCACTAGTGGACCTAACGAAATGACAATTTTAAATACTAGCCTCTATACAACTTCCTTGGATTAAGGTACCATAATCCTTTGGTGGAGTTCCGTGCCTTTTCCTGACACATGTATTGGTTAAGAGGGGGAGTACAGCATTAAATATGAGACATTTTAGCCCTGTTTGGATCCTATATCATTGACCCTTCCTTTATGACTGACAAAGACTGTATTCCTCCTGAGAGTCCTGTGAGAGCAATGTAAAAAAAGATTCTGTATGAAATATTGTAAATGCCAGCATCTTATTTAATCTAGGCAAAAAACTCATTGCAAAAGCCCATGTCTTATTAACTATCTCTCTTAGATTCACACTGATTAAGATGTGTGCAAAGTAAACTGTGAAATGCCAATCTATTGCAAAGTACACCCTCATAGCATTTTGACAATTCTCAGTAATGAGAAAAAATTGGGTGATTACTCTCATTTACCCTTGCCCAGATCTGTGTCTCAGTTGCATGTTTTACATGATATTTATACAGAGCAGGAAAAATATTCTAAATTAACTTCCAAAACATGAATGTCACCTATTCAGGTGAAGAAAATAGATCCTGAATGTAAGTTGATATATTGTATGCTCTTCGTCTTTTCTTTGACCACCCACAAAGGACAAATAGAGTCAATTACATTGACTATTACAATAGTCAATAAAAAATATTGAATACTGTTGAATACTATATTGAATACTATTGAATTCAATACTATACTATAAATCCATCTTCATCTTTTTCTTAGGCTACTTTTCACATTGCTATCACATTTAAACACATCCGTGTTATTTAACAGGAGTATATTCTAAATTCTACTGTAAATATTTAACCACGATAATCAAGATACATGTGTCACACTATCCTTTTAAATACCCTAATTCTAAAAGTCCCCCACTCCCATTATAGGACGAAATATTCTCCAAGTGATTTCAAATGCAGAATGCCCTGAACGTAGAACAGCAGTTTCATATAATTTGCATGAATACACTCAGAAAGGAATTGATGTGCTACTCCAAATCTTTTTTCAACTCCTATTCCTTTCTTCACAAACCATCCCAACTCTAAAGACATATTTTCTATCCTAAGTTTGTCAATGAACCAAAATGGCACTCTGTCTTGTCTTTACAAATAAATGAAACAGCAAAAGTGTTGAGTCACGGTACTGTTGAAAGTACCTCCTCTATAAAATATTGAATATGTTCAAGTTATTTTGCTGAATTAAAAAAAATTGTTACCTTTTTTCTCCTTGAAACCCAAAAAGGTAAAAGTATCTGCTTGTTAGTTAATCGGTTAATATAAAGCCACAAAATATCATCCTATCTGTTAGTATAGTAATTAGAGTCACACTTGAATATATTATAGAAAACATTTTTTCTAATGTAAAAGGGAGCAACCCCTTAAGAAAACAAACAAACAAAACAAAACAAAACAAAACAAAAACAAGAGAATAATGGACTCCATAATGAGAGAATAAAAGCCTTAATCTACTTAACAGCATAACAGCAACAAGCATCTGAAGAATATGTGCATTTGAAAAGTGGCATAGGAGGAATTGCAACTATGAGCAAGGTACATTGGCCAAGGAAGGCGGTGAATGAAAGCAAGATCTATTCCAGGTAGATATTATGGAGAAGTTTTTTACAGTTGACTAATAGGTTTCTTCAGAGAAGATTTGAAAGTAAATTATATGCCATAAAAAATGAAAAACAAAAACCTAAAAAAAGCGAGAAAATGAATTTGTTGACAATTGTGCAATTGACAGTTGGACCTCAGTATCCTCAGACAACAAAATCCACTCGTAATTCCCACAGCTGGCCTGTGGAACCACAGATAAGAAAAGTCAATCCTCTAAGTGGGGTTTCACATCCCACAGGTACTGCATTTCAGATCCACATTTGCTTGCATGTGCAGTACTTGCCAATACAGAGGTCCACTATATTTATTGAAAAAAAAATCCAAGTAGAAGTACATGAACACAGTTCAAATCCATGTTTTTCAAGGTTCAACTGTATTTGTTCAGTGGGTAGAAATACATTTATTTAGCGCGTGAAGCATTTCTTGAGCTGAATATAGTAATAAAGAGCTGTTTCTAGAGTCAGTCTGAATTCCTTACCATCATGAAGTCTTTATTTCCTATGTCTAATATGAGACTAGGAGATTTATTGAGAGAAATAGTACCTAGGACATAAAAATTTATCTCAGTGTCTAATACAGAGGAAGTCTTCTAAAGTTAGATATGCTGTAGGTAGAAACACATCCTTGAAAGGTGATTTTAGTTCGGAAGATGAACATATTTTAAATGAAAGAAATACTTAAGGTAATTCTTGGAAAGAATTTCTTCTCATTCTCAACTGCATAGCTACATTTTCATGGAATTACAAGCTCTTCATATGGAGACAATGACTACAGTGTAGATTGTAAACTACTTAAAGTCAGGCATCAAGTTTTTTATTTCCCTCATACATCCCCACATCTTTTTATACTCATCTGTTCACAAGCAGCACATGATAAACATTGACTCAATATATGAGTCAATGATCACTACATATCTAAGTACAGATAGTTATTTTCATTAATCCATCACACAGTTCTTTGAAAGATTTCGCCTTCCAGGACACTGACTCCTGTCATGTCAAAAGCAGCATCTCAGTACTAAAACCAGCGCAAGCACAGCAAGACATACTGTGCACAGAAATTGTGCACTGCTAAGATAAAGACATTACAATGAGAGCAAGGTAACAAGCAGAATAACAATTTGCCAACAAAAGACAAATTGTCTTCCCTTGGAAGCAATGTCTACAGAGAATACCAACAAGGAAACTGCCTATCTGGGATATATATTCTTATCAAGCAATATGTTGCTTATCATGATGAAAAGAAAAATGAATCTATGGCTAATGCTGATAAGTTAACAGAGATAATGTGGTTCAGTAAACATTAATTTATCATTCCATTGCTAAGAAACAAAAGGAAATAAAAGAACAAAGGAAGAAGGAAAGTGTGAAAGCAAAACTATATACCTTATGAAATAGGTAAGATAGGGTAATTGACAACCAGTTATGAAGTAAAATATTTAAAATCAAATTCTCTAATTCTGAAACAAAAGTAGGCTAAATTAAGATTTTTATTTCCTCCTTGAAGAGCCTATCATTGAAGTAAAGCTTAGAAAAAACAACCCTCCCGACAAAAAAGAATAAATGAGACAATATTATGTGCAACTAAGCATCATATTGAAAATCTAAGCCATAGGTGAAAATTCTCATTATCCAAAAAGATTTTCCTAGATAAACGTATTAGCCCTCTATTAGCCAACTATAGATATCTTTGCTTATCCAATTTTTAAGAGAAGTAATCTGTCAACATTTTCAAGCGGAAAAATATTTTAAAGTATTATCAGTGATGCTATAAAGTTATAGGCTACTTAGTAAATATTAAAACAATGGGTCAAAATTAGAGTTCTGCTGACTCTAAACTTGATTGCACTATTATCAAATACGACAGGAACTACAGAAATGCTTAACAGAAATGATTATAAATTAAGCAATTAGATTAAGCCTTATAGCCATGCTACTATTGAAAAGAACACATCTCTGGCCACCATTTTAATAATACTATTAATATAATCAATGTACATAATTCCCACTAATGTGCTAATGGAAATTAGTACACTGTGTGTATTATGTAATTTATGAGGCTACATTATTAAAATCATGATTTATTTATGACATATACTCTCATAATGAATATAAATAGCTTAAATTCTTATTCCATTATTTTCATTGAATTTTTGGGAGTAAGAAATATTAGGGTTCTTCAACAGATTTTGCCTTGTACAAAAAATTATATCTGAATAATTGCTGTTTATGCCAAATTAGCACAGACAGATATTACCATAGAAAGACCACATGGCATCTTGGAATATGATATGATATCGATCAAAGCAAGAAAGTGAGCTCTGGAGGCTGATGACCTGAGTTCATTTACAATCATTCTATCTAAAGTGTATGTATATGTGTTGCCTTGTATCATTCTGTAGGTCCTGCCATTTAGCTATTTTAGTCAATTTTTTCTAATGTAATCAAGTTATTTAAATTCTCTCTGAGCCTCAGTTTCTTCGCTGTAAAATGGAAATGCAAAGAGAATCCATATAATACATTTAACACAAGTCCAGGCACATCATAAGCACATAAATAAAATGGCTTTAGTTACTAGCCAGCAAGCCAAGAAGATACTCTTACTGCAATATTACATGGATGCCTCATATCTGTGGCTTTTTCTTATTAATGCAACTAGCATTTGACATGATGCCAGTTATTTATAAAATAATTTTTCCCTTATATGAGATCTTAGATAAATTTCTTAGGTAATATTTTGTTTTTTATTAAGAGTATTAACCAACTATATTCACTTTTAATTCAATTATTGCCTTTCTACACTGTGTATATACTTTTAAAAAAATGAAAACATTACTAACAATAAAAGCAAAATCACCAATTAAAATTCTTCACCCCAAAATAATTCAGAAACGTAAACATATTTACATGGTAGAAGGATATGTGGCAAATCCTATATCATTTTAAACATTGTTTCACATGAAGCTTCACTCTAAATTCATTTAATAAAATCCTTAGGAAAATCCTTGGGTGGTTAATCACAATATAAATAAAGATGAGCTGAGATTATTTTTAATTCCCCCTCATAGTTTTCATTGTGCTTTTCTTGAAAAGAACACATCTCTGGCTACCATTTTAATAATGCTATTAATATAATCAATGTACATAATTCCCATTAATATACTGAGAATTAGTACATTGTGTGTACATATATGTGTTTAATATTTATATATTTATTATATATATATACATATCTAGCTATATTTATATATACATATATAGATGTAAAAGCAAGTACAAATGAGGTACAAAAAAGAAAAAATGGATTTTAAAAAGAGGAGAAAAAAATAAAAATAAAATAAAAAGAGGAGGATGGTTCCAAAGATGGACTGTCACAGCCACCAACAAAGGGAAGTTTCCATAAAGGAAATAATCTCTCCTTTCAAAATAAAAAATTAGCATGACATGGTATTAAAAAGATAACGTCATTAAAAACACGGGCTGAATTTCAAGGATGGTTTGCCTTATGAAACCCATAATGTTGATCACAATGTGAACGTGCTGACTTGATGGTTCCCACTCTCTGAGTTGGGCTTGCCTCTTCTAGCATATGTATTGTATAGATTTATTTCCCTCACCACCTTCCTCTATTTGAAAACTGGGAAAGCTATTTGCATTTTCTTGTCCAAATATATTTTTTATACATCAAATTCTCCTCTTTTACACTTTCCATTAACTTCTGATTATTAAGTATTACAGATTGATACCAACAATATCAGGCTAATTTGGCAGTAGGTTATTTGGCAGTAATCTCCAAAACATGTTAATATCAAATTCTGTGTTATCATCAAACATTGTTTTTTCTTTATCACTTTTTAAAATTGAGATTTCTTTCAAATACCATAAAATTCACCCATTTAATATATACTAGCATGAGTGGTTTTTAGTATATTAGTAAGGTTGTGCAACCATCACTTTTGTCTATTCCAGAACGTTTGCATTACTCGAAAAAGAAAGCCCCCTACCCATTAGCAGTCTCTTTCATTTTCCCTCTCTCCCTACCTCTGGCAACCAGTAATCTACCTTCTGTCACTGTAAATTTGCTTATTCTGGACATCTTATAAAAATATAATCATATAGTATAATATGTTATCAAATGTTAATTACAAAATTTTCAAACATAGAAAATCTGCCAACCCTTGAGAATATGGCAGCAGAGCTCAATTAAGAAAATATTTATATAGAATAGTATCAGTAGACAAAGAAATATGATGGAGGAAAAGTTAAAAAAAAATGTAATACTTATTAAGATCCTACTTTAAAATATTTGGTTCTTACCCATTATTGAATCAAAATCTCCAAGGAGAAAGTCTAAGTGTTTGTATTTTAAAAAAGCTTTTCTGGGGATTATGGTATTTGGCCAAGTTTGCTTTAAGCCATATTCTGACTCATTTCTAATGCAGGTCATTTCTACAATTTGATTGATTCAATGATCCATTAACAAGCATCTAAGCCATTCAACTTGATATGTTGAAGAAAACATAAATAAATAAATATAAAATTCAAATAGCAAACATATAATATGCTAATGTTTTAATAACTTCTTAGTTTGTCTATATAATAATTAATTGCTTGTGTTTCTAGACATCTACAGATGTGCATAATTTTAAATTTTTAAATAAAAAAATGTATATTTATTTAGATTTCTTAATTCTTGCTTTCATTTATTTTTCATAAGCAATGTTACACACATGCAAATCGATACAAACAGAAATTAAGGTCATACAAATTATTTCATTTATGCTTCTAAATAGACTCATACATATCAGAAAAAAATTACCAGAAAAAAATAAATATTTATATTTAAAATGGTCATGTCCAAATGTCATGATGATTTTAAATATAATTTATTACTTTATGTAAAAAGTGGTGAATGCTGAAATAGCTACAGATAGAGTAAAAGATCAAAACAATTTTAATTCCATTGAATTGTATGATATGACAACAAATATACTTTGTTCTACATTTCCCTCACAAATATTTTGTCATCTCTATCTGCCTCAAGCTTTGATCTCAGTAATTAAATGCTTTGAATTAAATTTTATATGTATTTTCTTTTTTCATTCATCACTTTATATCCAATATCTCTGAAAAGATATGTAGAACTGAGTCACTGGAAGGTTATATATAACCAATAACATTTATTCTTAAAAACAGAAACACTGGCATGAAGCTACTTGAATAAATGTGGTAGACTCAGAAATGCTACCCCCTTCTTTGTCCCATAAGCAAAGACAGATTAAAATATGTGCCTCTCAGCAAACCACATTGCCATGTGTGTTCCTATGCAACAATCCTGCATGATCTGCACATGTACCCCAGAACCTAAAGTACAATAGAAAAAAAACATGTGCCTTACAGTTGATTTTTAAAGGAGAGGGCAAGAGAGAGAGCAGCAAGGTGGGCCAGGGTCCTATTTAGGCCAGGAGTGAAGATGAGAAGGGAAAATCAAATGACTTTGCCATTGAGTCTTCATCAATGATATGATTTCTGATAAAGTTCTGTCTCAGCAACTGACCTTAAGTGTTCAAATTTATCAAAGTACACGTAACCGCCGTAAGTTTTAACAACCACTCCAATTCCTTTTGGGGGAAAAATATACTGCCTCAAGACAATTCTTCGTGAAATGTCTTGCTCTTTCTAGCATAAGATAACACAGTGTAGGTTTCTCTATTTCCAAAACATTTTAAGTTTTCTGATTCCCCTCAATTGACTTATAGTTCCTCCTACAAAATTCTGAATTCTTAACATACTTACCTCATGTTAATTCCTGGGAAACTTTTGCAACCTAGCTGAGGAAATGGAATGCTACATTACTATTGAGAATACAAAACGATATGGTCAATGGTATTGCAATTCATTGAATAAATCGTTAGGTTGAATCCAAATTTAAGAATAGAGTTGAGTTCATGTCCTTTGTAGGGACATGGATGAACCTGGAAAACATTATTCTCAGCAAACTGACACAAGAACACAAAATCAAACACTGCATGTTCTCATACATAGGCGGGTGTTGAACAATGAGAACACATGGACACAGGGAGGGGAACATCACACACTGGGATCTGTCAGGGGGAAATAGGGGAGAGACATCAGGGGATGGGGAGTTGGGGAGAGAGAGCATGGGGAGAAATGCCAGATATAGGTGATGGGGAGGAAGGCAGCAAATCACACTGCCACGTATGCACCTATGCAACAATCTTGCATGTCCTTCACATGTACCCCAAAACCTAAAATACAATAAAAAAAAAAAAAAGAATAGAGATTTTTTTCACTGAGTTGTATTTAATTTCAGAGTTACTTTGCTTTTTTTCTTTTTCTTTCCCTGGTTATCCTTATATTAGTTCTGGCATCTTCAGTTCTTCAGTCAAGTTTCTTTCTCCCAAGCCTCTGTTAAGTAGGTAATATTTTGTAATACATGTAAGACATTGTTAACAGGTCCTTTGGGTTAATCTCATAAGGTAAAGTACAGTTTCCATCGAAATTAAACGCCAGCCTTCTGGTTAATCATTTTTGCAACTTCACATTTTCATACGCAAAATTTATTTTATCAATTACATTTACTCTTGGAATTTTTATTTTTCTTTATTCTTCTTTCCACCTGTCTCTTGCTTGCTTGCCTTCACTTGGTATTCTCTCCCAATAGTTTGTATTTTTGAAACACTGTTAATTAGCTGATTAGCTACTTTCGTTACTTTTAATCAAATATATTGAGAATAGTATTCCTTCAGCTTTTCTGAGGTTTCAAGTCTGAGTCTGAGCCTTAGACAAGTTTACTTACCTATAGTGAATATATACACACACACACACACACACACACCCCCCTATATTTGGTGTATTCTACAGGTAATGCATATATAGGTACTAATACATATGTACTACTTACGTACCTGTAGAATACACCAAATAATTCTGATTTTTTTATTGTCAAATACTCAGATTTTCAAACAAAAGAAAATCTGCTTTGTAGAGTCAAATTGTGCCAATTTGATATTTATGTTACATTAGCCACAAGGAAGCTTATACTTTGAATCTAGATTGTTTGAGTCTCTTAATAATCTTGTTCTTGCTCATCTAAATCCAAATTATTATATGACTTAGATTCTATTAGAATTTATCCTAAACTACACTATATCAAGCATGGCAACAATAATGTTTGATTAAAAAAATAAATGTATGTATTCAGATAATGAGGACAAATTTAAACATCAGGACAAAGGCAAATTTAAAGCTCCAAAAACCAACGTGGCTCTTGTACTGGATTCCAATTTTTCAAATTTGCCACTTATTCTGACTCATGGAAGATTCTAATTATCTCCTTTTTCCCCTGAGGGATGTAATTGCTGGTCACATAAAGCGTCTTATTCTCATTCTGACAAAGTGAAAGAATTAGTACTCTATGTAGTGATCTTGCTCTCTCTACCCCCTGCCTGTTGCCAGCTTACTTTTTGTTCTTATACTTCAGAAGTAGAAAGTGATTTAAGTTTAATTTTTCTCCTTTGAAGTCATAATGAATAATCGTAAGGATGAGTCAATATGCTTTAAGAATCCAAAGGATAATAACTCTGTTCTATTCATTTTCTCAAAACAGATGCCCCCTGGAAAGCATATTTCATTTTTGAAACTTTAAAAATATTACCCAGCATGGGATTGGATGGATATATAATTTATAAGTCACAGCTGTTTAAAAATCACAATAAACTCAAATCTTACAAATTCAGAATAAATCACTAATATTTATAAGATGCCATAGTGCCTCTTACCTAGATTAATATACACTGAAACTATATTTCTCTCTGAAACTGATACATAATTTGTTTTACAAAGAACTGAGAACAAAACTAATAATTCCACAATAACAATGGGAATAATATGATTGCTTTGGATATGTCATAAGTATATGTGTACCTATTAATATTGAGCATGGCAAACTACATTAACAAATTCATTTGCATAAAAACACAATAAAAATTTATTTATGAGCCAATTTTGATTAGAATTTTGATTAAGAAGCTAGAAATATGACTAATAAAAATTAGTCATATTTATCAAAATACTTCCTTTTTCACTTAGAATAGGATAAAATTACATCAATAAAAATTTCTCTATCAATAAGTACCATTTTATTTCTCTTTCAAATATTTATTTGGATTCTCTTCCTTCTGGAAAGTCTAGTAGGAGATAAGTTAATCAACTGAGTGAAGAAATCAAAAGTCAAAAGAACTGTAAATTAATGAAGTCTATGTGGTACAGAGAACATGGACATTAAAGAATAGGTCTGGATCCTCCGCTCTGTCATTTACTAACTACATCATCTCTCATAAATCTGAGTCTGAGCCTTAGACAAGTTTACTCACCTATAAAATGGAAATTATAAAAGCTAACTTGAGATTTTTCGTTTCTTGTTTTTTTTTATTTTATTTTTTTTGAGATAAGATCTCTCTGTCACCCAGGCTGGAATGCAATGGTGCAAGCACTGCTCACTGCAGCCTTGACCCCACAGGCTCGAGCAATCCTCTCATCTTAGCCTCCCACGTAGCTGGGACCACAGGCATTCACCACCATGCCCAATTAATTTTTATTTTATTTTATTTTATGTAGAGACAGGGTCTCCCCATGTTGCCCAGGTTGGTCTTGAACTCCTGGGTCTAAGTGATCCTCCTGCTTCAGTTTGTTAAACTGCTGGGATTATAGGTGTGAACCAGCATGCCCAGCCTAAAATTAGTTTACCATGAGGAAAATATGTATGTGTATATATTCTTGGTTATCCACGAAGAGGTTTGACTAAGACCATATCTACATATATATTTCTCACATATACATATATATATTTCTCACATATACATATATCTATATGTATATGTATAAAATCTTAAGTGATCACACACCCAAGTTTATCCAGGAAATTTCTGCTTTACATCTCTTGTCCCTGCATATTATTAATAGTACCTCCATTCTATTTCAAAATATCCAGTTAGCATAATAAATCATATGTTCACTCTACTTCTACAAAAGTTAGGAGGCACTCAATAAGAAACATCTTGCGGGGCCGGGCACGGTGGCTCACGCCTGTAATCCCAACACTTTGGGAGGCCAAGGCGGGTGGATCACGAGGTCAAGAGATCGAGACCATCCTGGTCAACATGGTGAAACCTCGTCTCTACTAAAAACACAAAAAATTAGCTGGGCATGGTGGCGCATGCCTGTAATCCCAGCTACTCAGGAGACTGAGGCAGGAGAATTGCCTGAACCCCGGAAGCGGAGGTTGCGGTGAGCCGAGATTGCGCCGAGCCGAGATTGCGCCATTGCACTCCAGCCTGGGTAACAAGAGCGAAACTCCGTCTAAAAAAAAAAAAAAAAAAGAAAAGAAAAAGAAACATCTTGCAATCAGGAAATGATAACTGTTTAGATATTATAATGTATCAAACCAAATAAAATGTTCAGTTTAGCTATACATTTAAGATACAGAAAAACTTCACAGAAAATGTCCATTCTGCTCTGAATTCTAGTGATATCTTACTAATGAGTCATATTAGACATAATAAATAACCCAAAACACTAAACAAGTTAAAATAAAATACGTCTCAGTGGTTATTTGTGCCCTATGAATGAAGTTTTTTAGTTCAAAGTTTAAAACCAAATTAAATCGATATTAAGGTATAATAAATATTAAAATTTGTGTCTGGCTGTCTAATATTTGGTGACCTTTGTAAAATAGGTTGAATAACAAAATAATTGAGAATGAATATGTAAGTATAGCTAGAAAGGAAGTTAGACATGAGAAGGCAGTAGGAGATCAGGTTAGAAAAACAAAGGCCAAATCATAAAAAGCCTTGTAAGTCAATATTGAATTCCTGTTTTAACTATTCTCAAAACTATTCACATTTATAGAAAGGTAATTATAATAATGATAATAGCAATAATATTAATACATACTAACAATTATTGAATAATTATATGCTAGCTAGTATAATAAATTATTTACTAGTATCAAGTAATTTAATAACAACCCTGTGGGCTAAGTGCTATCACTAGCAAACCCATTGACAGAGGACGAAACTGATACACACAGAGGTTAAGTAACTTGCCCCAAATCATACATTAATAAGCAGCAGATCCAAAGTTCAAATTCAGACAGCTTGGCTCCACAGTCTTCATTCTTAATAGCAATATAATACTTCCTCTCTAATTGGGCAGTTTTGAAAAGATTTACCTGTTTCAGGGTTCAATGTATGTTCTGCAGTGTGGAGAATGGATTGGAAAGTAACACAAACATGGCAACTAAAAAGCTTTTGTAACATTTCAAGTAAGAAATAATAATGTCCTGCAATAAAATGGTATAATGAAGAAGATAAATTCATAGATTATATCAGGTATTAGAAGGCAGTAAAATCAATAAGACTAGATGGTTAATTCATTATAGCCAGTGAGGGAGACGGCAGTATCAAGGATGCCACCCAGATTTTTTCTGGGGACTTGCGGTGAATGGCTGTGTTATTAGATGTGAATTATAAAAGGAAAGAAGATGAAACTCAGTGTTGAGCATATTGAATTAGAGTTGGTATTGGACATATAGGTGGAGTTGTCCATAAGAAATCTGGATATGTGGTTCTACAGCATGAAAAAGAGATCTAAGCCAAAGGTACAGACATAAGTGTCATATGCAATCACTAATTGACACCATGTGATTGCAAGGGGTTATCCAAGAAGAGGTTTGACTTAAGACCAGTGGAAACAGATGAATTTTCTAAAAGTAACTTTACCCAGTAGTTTAAATCCAACATCATACCAAATCTTTTCACACTTTTAGCCATAAACAAAGATTAAAAGAATCTAGTTTGATTTTTTTCAAGTAAAGACAGTAATGAATAGTAAAACGGTTGAGCAAAACAAAGACAGAATAAAAGAATAAAATTCAGAAGCCTGAATAATTTACAAATTAGAGACACCAAACCCAAAAGATTAAATATAAAATAGTGATTGAAAAAGGCACATGACTGATTGTTCCACTGTGCTTCTATCTAAATCAATAAAACACCCCACCCCACCAGATCATACTGGGTGATGTCTTTAGGATTCAACTTTTTCAAAGAGGAAATGTTAAAGAAATTATGCCAAAGTAGACTCATATCTCATTTTTTTCCCCAAAGTTAAAGATAATAGAGAACCGACCGTGACATAAAATCTGCAAATATAATTTAAAAAGTGCCAAAAAGATGAAAAGGAACTAAAAAATATGGATCTGCCGATTTCTTCCACTTTACTCTGAATAACAAAGCTGTTTTTCACATACATTGTGAACCTTTCAGCAATTTGCTGCAATAAAGATAAATCACCCTGCATTTCTCTGTAATAAGAATGCTCTGCTGTCAGTCAGAAGTAGAGATCGTGGAACCTGATTAAATAATTTTTCATACCTTTTTCACTCTGTTTAAGAAAATTAGAGTGCCTAAATTCATATAAAATACAGTTTGGTTTGCTATAACAACAACAACATAAAAAAAGAACAGATGAATAAAATTCTAAAATTAGAGTACATTTTAAAATCTCCAATTTAGAAAAATATATTAATTTTTAAAATTAATTTTCTGTATACTTCTTATTAAAAGTGAAATATTTTTAATGTATCTTATTTGAAGTAGAAATATTTCAAGTAATATTTAATACATATCTCCCAAAGCATAAATGTTTTATGGTCTCTTTTTCTTTGAATTTAAAAGTACTTGTATTTCTAATATTAAATCAATAAAATTAAAATGTTTATGTTCAATATGTCTCTAAGAGTTTTCATTTTTCTCCATTCTTAAAATGTCCTTCTCAGCCACCTGAGAAGTAAAACACAGGGCATGAAAATAATAACCTGAAAATTTTTAAGAGGTTTGTTTTTATCTATGTCTGTCAGTTTTTGTTGACTTAGCTGATAGCATCTACTTGTAATTCTAAGAGTTAAAGATTAATTATTCTGAGAAACAAATTTTATTTTCTATTTCTGGTGCTTACTTTTTCTGTCACTATTATAGACTCACAGAGGAGACAGATTCAGGAAAAATTCAGAACATTAAATACTACAAAAATCTGTGCATATTCATATTAATAATGCTAATGAAAGATGAAATGCCATAAAGAAACAGGAATTTGTTTTACCTGTCTAGGGACAACCTAACTCATTTGTTCAGTATAATTATAAAGTAGCTCTTCAGGTAGAAAGACATATTAAAGATAAAATAGTCTACAAAAAGATACACTTAATATTTTTTATCAACTTTTACATTATTTTCACCCATACTGCAAATCAGTAATGATTTTAGTCACTAATATTTATCAAGTATTTCCAAATCATTCTTCAAAGTTCTCATGTAAATGACAATTATTTTTCTTTTATATCTATATTTTATCCATTTATATAATATTTAAATTATACAATTATTAAAACAGAATTCACAGGGCAGGGTCATAAAGAATGAGTATTGGTCTATTTGTTAAACTAGTTGTGGGTACATATATGTTTCATTTATTATTATTATTATTGTTAAAGCTGTGCCTCTCTGTTGTATACACTATTTTATGTGTTTTTAAAAAAATAAATTGATAAGTTTAATTGTTATAAACATAATTTGGAAAAATAGCCCATTTTCCTGGTAAGCATGTAAGATTATTTTTGGTGGTGAATGCAGAAAACACCCCCAAATTATTCTAACTCTCAGTGTACCATAGACATCTATCAATTACATGTTACCATAAGAACAGAGCGCATCAGTTGATGTCATACAATTCAATTAAGTAGAATTCCTTTAAGGGAGCTTCTTCTACATTTACGGGCAAGGATCTATCTCTTCTATTTATCTATGATCTTACATTTAAGGCCTGGATTTTATTTAGACCTGTGTAATTCTCAGGACTTAGAAAAGTGTTGGCACAGTATGCACTTAATAAATACTTGTACAATGAATAAAAGAATATAGAATGACTGAAACATATGCACATTTTACTTATGCTTCTATCACAAGAAATTAAGTAGTTCTCATTTCAATGTTTTGTCATGTGCGTCTTGCTTCTACACTTAGTAACTCAGAATTAATTGGATAATAGCAATTTCCATCTCCAGGTTGTAGTTACATGGTGAGTCATAGGAAAATGAATTTCAGGGATTTACGTGCTACCTGATGTTTTCAGACATGAAATGAAGTTGTATTTATAATAACTCATTAAAAAATCACTTTGATGCTTTCTAAAACATTCTGAAATTTCTACCTGAAAAGTGGAAATTATTTAAAGAGTTACAAGAAGTTATAATAACAGTTTGCCTAGAACCTGATAGGGAAATATTTCAAATTCTTGGTTTTCGGAACTTGAAATAAGCCTTTAGAATCTTAAGGACACTGATATGTTTAGACAGATAGTTTATGATAAAATTAACCACCATGACTAACAGCACTGAGTGTTCTTGACAGAGCCAAACATTTTGTTGTATTATTATTTTCATTCAGCATTAATTCCGTCCATGCACAGACACAAATGCCTTATTTAATCCCATAGAACATAATACCTGCTTTATAAACATAGTACCATCTACAATATCAGTTTATTAGCATTAGAAATTACAGAATTCTATCTCCAGCTGTTCTTTGTGAAGTTCCAAAACCAAACAATTAAGCAAGAATACATTTACATTTCTAAGTGCTCAAGATAAGTGTTCTCTCTGGTCTTCTCTGTTACAGAGAGCTCTATAAATCTAATCCTTGAGGATTATCTGCTGAGACAATGTCTACATGACACCAAAGCTTTCAAATGAAAAACAGAAAATTTAACCATCGAAATCTCTCCCAATATCTGAGGTTTTGGCATCATGTAGACAAAACACTTGAGACACTGAAACCTTCCTTTTAGTGTATGTGTTTTGAATCACTTATATGCAGTAACAAAACAGATTTGAGCAACTCCCCACTGAGTAATGTAACATTCACATCAAAGCACAACCTTGAGTAGAACATCTGCCTAAGAACTTAGGAAACACCCCTAAAGAAGTGTAAAGCCTCAGTCAGCCAAACTTAAATTAGGTGAATTTTATAAGATCTAAAATTACATGTGTGGATGTGGATAGATGATAGATAGATAGTTAGATATATAGATAGAGATAATAGATAGATGATAGATAGAAAATGACAGATAGGTAGGTAGGCAGAGATAGATAGATAGATAGAGATAATAGATGATAGATAGAAAATGATTGGTAGGTAGGTAGGTAGAGATAGATAGATAGATAGATAGATATAGATAATAGACAGATAGCATAGCTGATATATGTAAACACACAGATGAAGAGGAGAGTCTAGATGTATCTATGTCAAATCATCTTTGAAATAATCCATTTATGTTATCATTCCCTTGTTGAAAAGTTTGTAATGCTCTATCACTTTGCACTGGTTTCTGAAGAGTTCTTGGCTATAGAAGCTTTGATTTGAATGAAATTTTATATAGAAACTCACTATGCAAAATATATAAGAGCAGTTCTTCCCTGATAAAAGCCTGAAACCCTGTTGAAATGGCCCCATAGATGCATGTCACAGAACACAGACTGACAACCACTAATCCATGCAATAAATCCACACTCTTGTCTGCCTTTCGTAAATTTGTTCCACCTTACCTATCTTTCATTTTAACATTCATTAATTCAAAAAACATTCGTTGAACAATACTTATATTAGACACTGTGAGGCACTGAAGACAAAAATATAAATAAGACTATGGATGTGAATGGTGGCTCACACCTGTAATCCCAGCACTTTGGGAGGCTGAGGCAGGTGGATCACTTGAGGTCACCAACATGGTGAAGCCCCATCATTACTAAAAATACAAAAAAAAAAAAAAAATTAGGCAGGCCTGGTGCCACGTGCCTGTAATCCCAGCTACTCAGAAGGCTAAGGCATGAGAATCACTTGAACCTGGGAGTCAGTGGTTATAGTGAGCAGAGATTGCGCCACTGCACTCCAGCCTGGGCGACAGAGCAAGACTCCATCTCAATAAAAATAAATAAATAAATAAATAAATAAGACTAAGAATGCATTCTCAAGAAATTTACATCCTAAAAGAAGACAGACAGAGAAATATTAATGCAATGTGATTAGTATGATGTCTGTAATGTCACAAAGGAAAGTATAATTAATCATTAATCATATAGATTCATAAAGAAAAACTTCACCAAAACATATGTTTGAATTGGATCATGAAAGAAAGCATGGGGAAATAAAGAATGCATAGGAATTTGATGTAAATAGATGAGGGTAATTATTAGTTGAGGAGATTGTGTACAAAAGCACAGAACATGTGAGAGTGTGGTGCCTTTGGATAACAGAGAACTCTAGGGTGGCTGAAATGTAGAATGGAAAGGGAACTTAACTCAAAGAGCAAATTAAAGGGTACATTTCTCCATCATCACTGGAAATGAATCCTTGAAATAGCCTTGTAGATCCATATTAAGAAGCAATAAAACCTATTTATTAAGCACATGGCTTTGATATCAGACAAACCTTAATTTGATTTCTGGTACTTTTACTCACCACATGTTTTAAGGAAAGTACTAAATTTCTATGTCCTCATGCACAAATTGGGATAATATCTATTTCACAAGGTTGCTGTAGAGATGATATAAAACTCATATATGTAAAGTCAGTGCATAACAAGTTATTACTATCATTGTCATTGTCATCTTATTGGTTTTGGTCTCTTCTCATATCTGTGTCTGTTCATATTGTGTTCCTAAAACACATAGACTAGATCCCTTTTACCATCTCTTTAACTAAAATGGACTTATCCTTCAGTGCCAGGCCAACTGTACCTCCTATTTCTTTGACAAGACCTCTCCTGTCTGTGACTATAAAGAACACTTATAATCAGTACCCCGCACCTAATTTTTAAACAATCATTATCATATGTAAAATATGTAAATATACATATGTATGTATATTTTGCCTATCAAACTAGTTTGTAGTCTGTATAAAAACTCTAACAATATTTTCTAATTTCTTTACAAACCCTTGTGCCACCATTAGACTCTATTTACATACTCTCCACAAAATCACTTTCGAATCTTGTCACTTCTTTCTTTTCCACGGTCAACATAGAGCTCATTAAGACTTCCATTATTTCACACACCACTATTTTCCCATTTATTATTGCCACATCATTTGGCTTTCCATCCAGTTTGGAATGACATAGTAACTCCTTTCAACAATGCTCTTATCTGCATCCTAGAATTATCTATCCCCGTGACCACTTCCAACACATCAGTCCTGCCAATTTTAACCCCATGACAAACTGCCGTATGGTTTATCCCCTACTGCTTCCACACAGGTGTTGCTATAGAAAATCATGAAAATTTGCTAATTGTTTTCACTACATATCCATGCACCCTGAACATGGAGAGGCTTTCAGTTCTAATCAGATATCTTTTAATTTTTTTTCTAGCTGAGTTCCAATATATTTACCACACATCTCAGCACCTATTACTTGTTTTACTTTTCAACTCACTGTCCATTTCCCTTATTTGTGTAGATAACTCTACTTAAATTATTTTCAAAAATGAGTTCCTTGGGTAGTTTTTTTTTATTTACTCACAATTTTAAAATGCCCATGATTCTTCTCCCATCCTTTTTTGTTATTAATTTTTTGTGTGTGATGGAGTCTCACTCTGTCACCCATGCTGGAGTGCAGTGGCATGCTCTCAGTTCACTTCCAACTCCACCTCCTTGGTTCAAGTGATTCTTCTGGCTCAGCTTCCTGAGTAGCTGGGACTACAGTCACGTGCTACCACACCTGGCTAATTTTTGTATTTTTAGTAGAGACGGGGCTTCCCCATATTAGCCAGGATGGTCTCGAACTCCCATGGTCCTCATGGTCCTCCCGCATTGCCCTTCCAAAGTGCTGGGATTACAGGAGCGAGCCACTGCACCCGGCCCCATTTTACTCACAATTTTAAAATACTCATGATTCTTCTCCCATCCTTTTTTTGTTATTAATTTTAGAGGAAGGTATATTCAACTCAGAACTCAGGAGGTAAGCCAGGTCTCTTTACTTCCTCTAGATTCTATTCTATTAATTATCTTATCATTTTAATTTTCTCCTGCTCTGTATTGAAGTCTGGAAGTTTGGCAAGTGAATAAAGGGGAAAATTTTACTTTTGGCACAGGAAACTGTGCAAAAGCACAGTCTAGTACTAATAAACTGCTTACTAATAAACTTGTGTTAAGATACAACTTTAAGTTTCTCATATAATTAATTTACCAAATTATCAAGTTAAGGTTCTGACATATAAGAAAATATTATGTTTATGTTGTTTTCATTTACTCAACCTTATCAGTCCTCAATCTGCCGCTATTTGGCATTCATCACCACTACTTGAATAAAACTACTTTCTTGATTACCAGAAATGTGTCTATAAATTCCAAAGCCAGTAATCTGTTGTTGATTCTTCTTCCTGAAACACATAAAATTAACAAAGAACAGGAAAGGAAATTTCATCTTCAATGAACCCAGAGGCCAGGAACATTGACTCATGCCTGTAATCCCAGCACTCTGGGAGGCCAATTGCTTGAGCCCAGGAGTTCAGGAACCAGCCTGGGCAACATGGCAAAATCTCATCTTTACAAAAAATACAAAAATCAGCTGGGCATAGTGGCACATGCCTGCAGTCCCAGCTACTAGGCTGAGGCAGGAAGATCACCTGAGCCTGGAGAGGTTGAGGCTGCAGTAAGCCAAGATTGTGCCACTGCACATGACAGGGTGAGACCCTGTCTCAAAAAAAAGAAACTTAAGAAAACTACAAAACTGAAATCGTGACCTAACTTAAAAAGGACACATGCAGGTACCACATAACTTATAAGCACAGTACTAAGTTATCTTAGTAAGAGATAACTTACCGAGAGTAAAAGGAACTGAAGAGGGCCCACAAATAATAATGGATTAATAATTGATTTTGTGGGGTTTTTTGAAGTAAAAAGGACTAAATATGTAATTCAGCCATGGAAGAAGCCAGACACGTTTTCATGGAGGTCCATTTGTAGATTGGTATTGATATTATTATATGTATAAAGTATATACTAGTATATGTGTAACAACATCTTGTTAACTTGACCTAAACCACTAAACCATAAATTGGGAGAAACCAGCTGGAGATAAGGTGAAACAGTAAAGAGAAAGCAGTAAGCAGTTTTGCTTAAAAGGTGAACCAAATAAGCAGAGCAAAGGTAAATAAACAAAAGACCTGTGTGATGCCTACATTCCATTTGGACAATTATCAAAGTGGAGAATATAAAATACAAAAAACAAAATCCTGCAAGTGTGCATGACCCCACTAAAGTTGGAAAGCATGGTTTATTTATGGAGAAAGTATTCTGAAATAATTGGAGCAGCCAAATGACCTAAAAGGTAACGACCTCTTTTAAGATGAGGAGAAGTGAAGAGAAAGCGAAGGACACTCATAGAAGAAATACAAGAGATCGGAGAAGAGATTATAAGACATCTAAGGAAATTTAAAGTGAACTCCAGGCCAGGCACAGTGTTGCACCCCTGTAACCCCAGCACTTTGGGAGGCCAAGGCAGGAGGATTACGTTAACCCAGGAGCTCGAGATCAACCAGGGAAACATAATGAAACCCCACCTCTACAAAAAAATACCAAAAATTAGCCAGGCGTGATGGTATAGCCTGTAGTTCCAGCTACTGGGGAGATTGAGGCAGGAAGATCCTTTGAGCCAAGAAGGTCCAGGTGGCAGCAAACCGTGATCAACACTACACTCCAGCCTGGATGACAGAGCAGCACCCTGTCTCAAAAATCTAAATAAATAAATAAATAAAGTGAACTCACAAAATTCAGTTACAAAAAAGTAATACTTTTAAAGAAATAAAAGCCAGAAACAAATTAACAACAAATTAAATATGTACTGCTACAACAAGAGAAACCTGAGGAAATAATAGAAAATGGAATGGAAGAAAAGACTAAAATGTTTAAAAGAAAGAAAGAAAAACTAAATATAGATATCTAACATACACATAATTTGTGTTGTGTTTCTTTCTTTTTTTTTTTTTTTCTTTTACAGACAGGGTCTTACTATCACCTAGATTGGAGTGCAATGATACAATCCTAGTTCACTGAACCTCAGATTCCTAGGCTCAAGTGATGCTTCTGCCTCAGCCTCTTGAGTAGCTGGTACTACAGGTGCACACCACCATGCCCGGCTAATTTTCTTTTTCTTTTTTGTAGAGTCACGGTCTTCCTACGTTGTTGAGATTAGTCTCAAACTCCTGACCTGTAGGGATCCCACCTTGACCTCCCATAGCACTTGGTGTAAGTTACCATGCCCAACCAAGGGTTTGTGTTTCTGAAAAAGAAACAAATAACTGAAGGCATTCCAGGAAGTAATCTGTGAATATACTAGTAGAGACAACCAACTGTAAGAACTTGGGTTGAGGAACGTATATACGTATTATAATCCTTGAAATAAAAGCTATGCAATGTAAAAATGTTAAGCATTTGGTTGTCATGGAGAAGGTAGGTTAGAATAAATGGAAAAGGGCTAATATTCTCATCTTCCATGTTGAAAATACATTCCATCTCAAATTAAAATGACACCAAAAATATTGCTTAATATATTGATGATTTTCATGTAACTACTAGTTGCTAATTATAGAAATAGAAATAAAACAATCAAATGGAACTAAACTGAGAAGGTAAAACTATATAGCATATTAGAGAGAAAGTAGTAAAAATGGATAAAATAATACAATAAGATTAAAAAATCAAATTAGATATACTCATTTTTTATAAGGAATAAAACTATATCATACTAAAAGATCCAAACACAACTATATATCATAATAAATAAAGAAATATGAAAAGAAACTGAATCAATCTACATTTCCATCAGTAAGGTATTATTTAAATAATTTTTACTCAATTCACATAATAAATTTAATGTAGCCTTTGAAAGGATTAGGTTAATATAAATATTAAAATGAAAAGATGCTCAGATGTATTTAGTGAAAAAAGTCAAATATGATTGGACCTTTAGTATGATTTCAGTTGAGTGCAGGTAGGAAAAATAAATGTATCTAAGATGCTTGTGTAGGTTTCTATGTATACACGAATATATATAAAAGAGAGAAAGGGAAAAGGTACATACAAGCAACTGCTAATTCTCTCTTATAAGTGAGGCACAAGAGGGTGTATGGAAGCTCTGGTAAAGGAATTATGTCAGTTGGGATAGACTAGATTATGTTATAGGTAATAGTCAACTTTATATGGTGGTTCATAATAGCAAACATGTGTTTCTAACTCATGCTGTCTGTTTATGGCAGTTTAATGGAAGCTTTGATCATTTTAGTCATTCAGAAACATAGACTGGGCCAGGTCTGGTGGCTCACACCTGTAATCCCAGCACTTTGGAAGTCTGAAGCAGGCAGATCACCTGAGGTCAGGAGTTCAAGACCAGCCAGCCAACATAGTGAAACTCTGTCGCTACTAAAAAATACAAAAATTATCCTGGCATGGTGGTGCATGCCTGTAGTCCCAGTTACTTGGGAGGCTGAGGCAATAGTATCGCTTGAACCTGGGAAGTGGAGGTTGCAGTGAGCCAAGATTATGTCACTGCATTCCAGCCTGAACAACAGAGCAAGACTCCATCTAAAGAAAAAAAGAAAATTTGAAAAAAGAAATGTAGACTGACCTAGAAAACATTATATTATTTCATGGTATGCCAGAGGAGAAAAGAAATAGAGCTCTGAAGGGTCTTACTTCCACTTATAACTTAGTAGCTTAGAATCACCCCTATGGCACTATATGCATTCAACGAACGAAGAGGTACAATTTTACCACTGCTTCAGGAGGGAGCTGGAAACATCTGGCAGCAGTACTAATGACTACCATGAAAAAGAACCCCGGAATCTTCTATATTATTATTTTGCAATGATCATATTTTTGTACAAAAGAAATATCATTTGGAAAACATAAATTTATTGTGCTATATCTTTAAAAATCTCAAAAAATATTCTTTAGGTGTTGTTTGATCAGGGATCTGACTCTGATTTCCTGAAATTTTTCAAATCTTATTTCCTTCAAGGACAGCTTCACTCTTAAGCTGGCTTCCTCTTGACAAAAAAAGAAAACTTCCTCATTTCTCATAAAGAAGAAAGTATCTAATTTTCCTCAAACATTGAGGAAATGTTTGTACTTCACTACAATTTAACCAACTGTGTCATGTTCTCAACCTTAACCCATTGCTATGAGAGAAGAAATGGGATTCAATTAAATCCAGAGTCCATCTAGGGCACCTCCTAATTATGCCTGAACGATTCTTTTTTTCATTTGATTTTTGAAACACATCTGTGACAGAGTCATGGATATTTTCATTTTCCAAATAAGAAAACTGAATCTCAAAGATATTAGGTGACTTATCAAGTTTTAGACTATTTTTTCAGTGTGATGGCCACTATGTGTCTATAAAAGTAAGTTACTTAAAATTAAATATTTGGTACCTCAGCCACATTTCAAATGCTCAATAGCTCCATACAGCTAGTAGCTACTGTTCTAAAGAGTTCAGATATAGACCATGTTCATGATTGCAGGAAATTCTACTGGACATCACTGCTTTCTAAAGCATGTCCTTTGACTCTTTTGACAGAGGCAGGCAGATCTCATCCTTAAGGTTCAAAGGAATTATTAGGATAAAATACTCTATGCACCTGCAGCACAGCCAAATTATTGCTAATACAAAAGAAGAGAAATTTATAAAGTTACTGCATTTTAATAAAGCAATCACCAGCTTCATTTTTAAGCTTAGATTACACAAAAGGAACAGTTGATGAAAGATCAGAATTTTTAAAAAAACAAAATTATAAAATGTAAAAAAGAAAAACTGTCTAGTTCAATTTGGAATTAACTTAGAATCATAATTTTTTCATTAATATTCAACCAATAAGCTAACCTACTCTGTAGGAAAAAAATCTAATAATTGGTAATCATATTCTGTAAGTTTTACAATGTAAAGTTTCCAAAGTTGTGAAAAAAATTAAATAATGTTTTGCATTTTACTGATACATATACAGATCACTTATTAGGAATTGTCTAAACTGAAAACAAGGTGCCCCTTTTTCTAATGAAATCTATGGCTTTAAAATACATTCCTTTATGTAGATATTTTGTGCCCTTTGAGCAGTACACACCACTCTCACAAACACACACTTGACTAAAACTAAGGTGATGTAGACAGTAATGGCCTTACCTACTGAACATAAGACCTATTTCCTGGAAATCTTAGTTAATTCTACACAAAATACCTTGCCATTACCGAAATTGAATTAAAACTAGTAAACAGGCTGGTGCTTCATTTTAAAGACAATATATCATCCCTTTAAGAAAAGTATGTAAGTTTTTGTTATGTAGGGAAAAATTCACAGACATAAATGAAAATAAGAAAGAAGGATAAGAAAACAATTTTGTGTTTGGGACAGGCAGAGCTAAAGGCACCGAAGGCACAGAATATCAAATCTAAATTTTTATCAGTTTAAAGGGAGATAAGCTAGTGTGATATATAGAGAACTGAATGCTCTCAGGAAGAGAGAAATGAGTGAATTCCTTGGAACTGGAACAAGTTAACAGTATAGAAAAGCTTTTAATAGCAAACCCTCCAACACCAAGCCTCAACTGTCACCCTATCCAGTGAAAATAGCTGAGTTTGGTGGCTCCTAAAAGACGGAGAAAGAATGAGAGACTGGAAGGTGAAGGAAATGGGGAGATGTTGGCTAAAGGGCACAAATGTTTAGTTATAAAACAAGTAAGCTCTGAGGATCTAATGTACATCATGGTGATCATTGTTAGTAATACTGTATTGTATATTTGAAATTTGCTAATAGATCTGAAATGTTCTATACAAAACAGTAACTATGAGCACTGTTATATGAAGTCACCTCACATACTTAAAATATATACAATTTTATTTTGAATTATGTTTCAATAAATTCAAGCACAAAAGAAGGAAAATAGTGAGAGACATAGAGACAGAAGAGAAAAAGAAAATGTGCAAGAGAGGAATCACTTCCTTTTGGAATGAATGCAATTACCAGTCTACAGAGGCGAGGCCAGACAAGCTCTGCACATTGTGCATTAATTAGTAGGGTGTAATGTGGGCCTGAAGAAATGGCAGGGAGTAGGTGAGCATGGAGGGGAGAGCAATACCCCACGCTTCCTTCCCTTTCTCATGGTTTATCTACCCTCTATAAACTAGGAATAGGCTTGTACATTAGATGTAATTTCTAAAAATCAGTAATAAGAACAAGCAAAATAGTTCATTTACCCCCAGGGAGCCATGGATTGTGCTTCCAGATTTGTGTTTCCTGGGGGAAATCTTTTGAGCAAAGAAATGAAGGCATTCTGAATTTCTGACCTAAGATGGAAATTATGTCTTTAAATCATATCCATGAAAGAAACCTTGAAAACCCAGGCATCTCCTTTCAAATTCTGTTAAAATCATGTTGCAACCCTTAAGAGGAACAGGTTGCCTACTTTTAAACTACCCCAGAGAAAGATGCTTCAAGATCTATAGCAGAATAGTTCTTCTAATGTTTTAGAATTTATACCATGTATAAGAATAATAAAATCCTTCTTCTGTATAAACAAGTCTCTCAAGGAGCTCACCCTCTTTGCCTTTTCTTCAGTGGAGATAAGCTTTCCATAGACAAATATCAAATCACCACAAGCCTTCAGCACTTCATGCAGAGTCTCTTTTCCATTTTTTAACATTTCAATTAAGCACATTTTTTCCAGTTACTTCAAAGATTTTTTTTTAAAAACTGCTCTGTGAAAAAATTGCAATCATATAACTTATTAGTTATCTGTAACAAATTGACTCAAATTTGATTTATTTATTTCAAATGTGACCAGGCAATTTGTTTCCATAATTAGCAGATAAAAGAAAGTAAACATTTCCTTTAGGAAGTCAATAAATATATTTCTCTTGATTATGCTCTCAGAATAAATCCAAAGATACAATTGCAAATAAGATGCTTAGCTACTCATTTTATTAATTTTGCCATTTTAAGTTTGGCAAGCCAGTTTTTCAAAGCACTGGTGTGTGTAAAAAAGGGGTTATTTTTATGTTTTTTAATATAATGTTTCAACTGATGATTTATTTCATGCAAATAATTAAATACCAAATTACAGTATGTGGTGAGTAGAAATTGCTAATAGAATATGCCTATCAAACCTAGAGAATATTAGAGTGTGCATATGGGTTCAGTTCAGTTAACAGAAAAATTGGATTCCAATCATTTACTCTTGATAGCAATTTTACCCTCTGTTCTTAGGTTCACCTGACATAACAGTACAAGACAAGCTGTATTTGCAAAATAACACCTGGGAACACGCCTTGCACAAAATTCATTTATTTGCTTAACAGTTTTATGCATGTTCTGTACATTATTTGAAAAGTCATCAGGTGCACAGTTGACAGGTTGCTAGGTGTTTCTGCTTCTGCATTTTTTCAATGAAAAGTGACACATTTAAAGATCAGCACATAGGAAGGTTTCTTTGAAGTAGTATATCAAAGCAGTTAGATTAAAAATGGAATGACTTTTCCTTCTTTATAAACTCCTGTCTAATATCTATGAAAGTTGAAATATTAATTAGCAGCATAATTGTTTGAGGATAGTTTAATTTTTTTCACATTAATCCTTCTATTAAAAAGATAAGTCTTTCCACATCTGGTCTTCAGACTATTATGTACTTTCATTAACTTTCTTTCTGACCAGAAAGAAAGATTACAGCTGTATTAATTACTATTCGGGCCTGAAAAGATTACCAATGCTACATAAATAAACATATATTGGGAAGAAAACAATTTTATGGTCTGATATTATGCATTATAATAAGGCCACTTCCCATAAAATCCCATTCATATTTTTTGGCAAATTCAATCTTTGTTATATTTACTTTGTTTCTATCCTAAATTGTAGAAATAGAAACCCACAGCTATCTTCTAAAAATTCACATTATTTGGTCACAAAGGGAATTGAAAAGAGAGGTATGAGAGATTAGAGCAACTTGATCCCATGTATCATAGAGGTATACACCACTGTCCTCCCCGCACTGAATTAATGGTGTCACAACTGTAGACATACAAATTAACTGGCATAATTATATAGGCTAATACTTATGTAGGCACTGTTCTAAGAGGTTTACCCATATTATCATTTTTAATGTAGGAACTCCATGATGTAGGTATTATTTTTACTTATTTCCATTTCACAGATAAAGAGACTGAAGCACAGATCTAGTTAATGGCAGAGCCTAGATTTGATCACACATAGGCTGATTCCAGAGTTTGGATGGCTGTGCTTGTTACTACCACAATGTTGTGGGTCACTGTGTATAAGGCTCATGCCAAACAGCAAATGGGAATGGCAAGTTTAAACAGTGCTGTGGAAGCATTTTTCTAGCTAAACTCTCATTGCTGCTTCTCCCACAATGTATAAATTCTCCAGCTTTGGCTCTGAGCCACCTCCAGAAAAAATGAAATATCCCTGTCTTATTGAAGAATGGTCAAGGAACTCAAATTCTGTAACATAGTCACATCAAGTTATAGCAACATTGGCACTCATAAAAATCTCTCCACCTAGAAGGCACAGTGCTATTTGGCAGGACATTACACTTTTATAATTTTATTTAGATTAATCAAGTGTTTTAACCATAGTGTTCTGAACTTGGCAAGACACCAAAACAAGCAATTGGAACATTGATGTATTAGTTTTCTATTGCTGCTAAAACAAACAAAAAGGAATTTTAGAGGCTTAAAACAAAATGTCTTTAATAACTTGCTATTGCAAGGGTATATTACTCGGGGTTCTCCACAGGGACAGAACTAATAGGATATATGTAAATACATAAAAGAGAATTTATTAAGAAGAATTGGCTTGTACAATCACAAGGAAAATTCCCATGATAGGCCATCTGCAAGATGAGGAAGAAAGAAGCCAGTAGTGGCTTAGACCAAATCCCAAAGCCTTAAAAGCAGAGAAGCTGACATTTAAGCCTTCAGTCTGTGCCTGAAGGCCTGAGAGTCCCCAAAAAACCACTGATATAAGTCCAAGAGTCCAAAAGCCAAAGAACCTGGAGTCTGATGTCCAAGGGCAGAAGGACGGAGGGAAGCATCTAGCACGGAAGGAAGATTAAAGCCAGAAGACTCAGCAAGCCAGCTGATACCACCTTCTTTCACCTACTTTGTTCTGGCCTCGCTGGCAGCCAATTGGATGGTGTCCACACACACTGAGGGTGGGTCATCTTCTCTCAGTCCACTGACTCAAATGTCAGTCTTCTCTGGCAACACTTTCACACCCAGAAACAATACTTTGCCAGCTCTCTGGGTATCCTTAAATCCAATCAAGTTGACACCTAATAGTAACAATCACATAGGGGTCAAGTGTCCAGGCATCGTCTAGTTGGGTTTTCTGTTAAGGATCTTGCTGGCCTGAAGTCAAGGTGTGGGCCAGGGCTAAGTTCTCATCTAGTTTTCACTTGGAGTTCTCATCCAAACTCATGCACGCTGTTGGCAGAATTCCCTTCATTGTGGTTATAGAACTGAAGTCCCTGTTTTCTGCTGGGCTGCTGGCTAGTAGTCACTCTAAACTCCAAGAGGCACCCTCAGGACCTAGCCACAAAGTCCTCTCAAACCATATCAGCTACCTTTTCATACACCAGGAGAATTTCTCTTCAGGAAGGACCCAGTTTATCTTTTAAGTGCCCAATTGATTAGATCTACTTCATGAAGAAAAATCACCATTTTGATGAACTCAAAGGCAACTGAGTAGGAACCTTAATTATATCTCTAAAGTACTGAGGGATTGTGTCAAGGAAAACCAAGTCCGCAAGGGGCATGGTTTCAAAGGCAAGAACTTCCCAGTACCATGCCTCCATCTGCCTCTCCATCTGGGAACCTAGAGTTCTTTGCCTAACTTTTCCATGCATGGGCTAGGTAAAATTTCACGTGTGCTCCTTTGTTTAGAAAGCCCGCCATAAGCTCCAAGGGAGGAGGCTTTGATTGCAGGCCAGGCCACCAATCCAATATCATAGTCAAAGACCAATCACTCCAGAGGAAGTCTGGAAAAGCTACTCTCACCAGAGGAGAACTTGAATGGGGTGAGAGTAACTCTGGGGTTAAAATACCCTCACTCCCTTACCCATATGGACTCCATCTCTGGATCCCCTCCACAGTAATGTGGGAGCTGTCCCTCCCTCTATCCCCATAGGGATCTCCCTCTCTGAGATCCCCTCCCACAACAGCATGGAAGCTCTCTCCACTTCTTTCCCTCTATCTCTCTCTCTCTGCTTAATAAATCGCTCTCTGCAAAACTCTTTGGGTCCGTTATTTACTTGAAGGAGCTCACTGTGCTGCCAGGGTTCTCTCCCCATTCTTGGGTAAGTGAGAGCCCAGGCTTGGGCACATCCCATCAGGGGAGGGAGCTGAGACCTGTCCCATCCCCCAACATGGTTACATCTGTGGTGAGCCAACCAGGAGGATGTCGGAGCAGTGAGTGCATTGGACCACTCTCACTTGCTAAAATCTGTCCTATTGCTTCTCTTAAATCCATTAAGAGAGAGCACCACGTGCAGAGGCCACTGAGCCTGCGTGGGACTGTGGGAGTCCCAGAAGTGTCTGCAGAAAGAGGGTCAGCCAAATTTAAAGGCACTGCGCCTGGGTTCTCCAAACCTGTTCCCTTTCTCTCTGCTGTCTCTCTGGGCCAAATTGCCTGTGGGAGGGGTTAGGGGCACGGCCAGGCCAGGCCCGGAAGCTCCACAAGTTGCAGTACTCCCCACCGCCTGAGCAGAGTGCCCTTTCCCTGACCAGCCTGCTAACCCGGGAATGCCAGGCACACTCACTCGTCGGCCACACAGTCCCAGCCATAAACTGAGACCATGGAGTGAGGCGCCCCACACACACTGTGAGGCCCAATTTTAAATAGCATTACTGCCAGAATTTAAAAGGTACAGGCACCCCCACTGTGGAGCAGGCAAGGTAACCTGAACCTGCCAGTGGGGACATGATGGCCCAGCTCCTGCAAGGTCATGCTGAGCCAGGCAAGCCCTCCTGGCATCCAGGTGTGGGCCAGGCCCCCACCGCCACCAGGTGTGGCATTGTTTTTACTTGGGTAATGTTTAAGGGAGCCCAGCTGAGCCCGGTGCATTGAGGGAAGTGCCCAACATACACACATGGTCCCAGTGGCTGCCATGGCAGACAGTGGCACTACAGGGGACACACTTTCCCCAGGCTGCAGGTGCTGCCTGTGTGAGACACATCTGGCTTTTCAGACTCACAACAGTGTGCACCTCTTTTTATTCAGACCTATATCTCCTGGGTCCAGATTTCCATGAGGCAGCTTGCTAGCATGGTGGCTAGGGCGTAGGCCTAGCAACCACAAGGTCACTGGTTTGAATCCCCAGGAGGGCCAGGCTTAACTGGGGCTTGAATGAGGGTCCATTTGGGGAGTCCAGAAGCTAAAGGCTATAGAACATTGTTTTTTGCACCCGCAAATTTCCCAATCTAACTGACTGGTGCCAAAAATCTAATGATGTACAATTTATCTTGCCTAGGATAGGCTCTCCATACAGCAGAACTTCTCTGTCTAGAATACCATAGTCAGACCTGGTCCAGGGCTCAAATAGTTAATTACAGGCCCCACAACCCTAGGGTATATTCCTATAATGGAGAATGGGTGGGGAAGGAGGCCCGGGTCCTGAGAGCATTGTTTCAGCCTTGGCCATGTGGCCATCCAGCCTTCTTTAGGATTGTTGTGCTTAGAGATCCCTCCCTAGAAGTTTATCATCTTAGGGCAGTTTTATAATCAGGCCTATGTTAATTGAACTCTTGCTAGGGAATGGTAATGGGTACCCATTACCCAAGGCTCACTGGCCTAGTTCAGGGACGTGCTGGTACAAACCACTAATCCCAGCAGTCCACATGTTCTTATGGTGGTCAATGGGGACATGTAGATAGTGAGTGTTTGCCATGGCTCTGGTAAGCATGATTAAACCCAGCACATGGGAAGGGCCCAGAAGATGATTACACATCTTGGGCCAAGGAAATTACAAGGTGCTATAACTAGGGGACTCCCCAGGCTTAGCGGTTGCAAGGAATAACCAGGGATGTGGGCATTCCTATGTTTGATTTCAGATGGGTGCTACTCTTCCCAAGGCAAAATCTTCTTTAAAATGTATCCTGGACAACTGGGACCAATTTAACACATAATCTTTGAAGAAGAAGCATCTCATTTTTCTCAGCTAAACAGTGTGGCTGCAATACCCTCTGCCGAGCAGAAATACCTGGCCTACTGGCCTACTAAGGGAAGTATAGATTATAACACCATTCTACAATTAGACCTGTTTTGTAAAGATTGAAGGTAAATGGTTTGCGGTCCCCTATGTGCAAATTTTATTCTCTCTAAGGAATAATCCTCAGCTATGTAAGGCCTGTACTCCATACCCTACTGGTCCCTCCTCAGGACTACCCCCACATTTATGACTCTCTGTAGCTCCTCCCTCCACCGATGCTGACCAGGTCTCCTCAGCTCTTGCCACCCAAGAGAAGTCAGAGAAGGCCATGGCCAAGGCACCTCAGGCTACTAGGATGCCCTGACTCTACCCGCTATAGGCAGTAGGAGGAGAATTTGTCCTGACCAAGGTACACACTCCCTTTTCACTTTCTGACTTAAAGCAAATCAAGGTGGACTTAGAAAAATTTTCAGATGACCCCAACAAGCACATAGATGTTCTGCAGGGTCTGGGTCATTCCTCTGAAATAGATTGGAAAGCTATCATGTTATTGCTTAGTCAAACCCTAAACAGCAATGGGAGAGAGGCTATTCTAGCAGCGGCTCAAGAGTTTGGGGACACCTGTGATGCCAGAGGAGAAGGATAGATTTCTTACAAGTAGACAAGCAATCCCTAGCATGGACCCTTGCTGGGATCCTGACTCAGAACAGGGGACTGGAGTCTTAGGCACCTATTGGCCTGCATACTTGAGTGATTAAGGCAAACTAAAAAGAAGCCCATGAATTATGCAATGTTATCCACCTTAACTCAGGGAAAGGAAGAAAACCCAACAGCCTTCCTTGAGTGGTTACAGGAGGTCTTAAGAAAGTATACTTCCCTGTGACCAGACTCCATCGAGGGTCAGTTAATACTATAGGACAAATTTATTATGCAATTAGCAGCAGACATTTGGAGGAAGGTCCAGAAGCTGGCCCTGGGGCCAGAACAGAGTCTAGAATCATTACTAAACCTAGCAACCTTGGTGTTTTATAATAGAGACCAGTAAGAACAAGATGAAAGGAACAGGAGAGACAAGAGAAAGCCACAGCCCTAGTCATGGCCCTCAGGCAAGCAGACCCAAGGGACTCAAAAGAGGGAAAGTCTTGGGTTAGCTGCCAGTCTGGCAGAGCTTGTGTTAATTGAGGTCTAATGGGACACTTTATAAGAAATTGTCCCCAGAGGAGTGGGCCACCTCCTTGTCCTTGTCCACTGTGCCAAGGGGATCATTGGAAGGCACACTGTCCCAGGGGATGAAGGTTCCCAGGGCCTGAGGTGGCTAACCAGATGACCCAAGTGCAGGACTGAGGGTGCCCAGGGCAAGGGCCAGCATAAGCCATCACCCCCACGGATCCCTGGGTAAATCTGACCATAGAGGGCGAGGAGGTTGATCTCCACCTGGACACTGGTGCAGACTTCTCCATTTACTCTCCAGTCCTGGACGACTGTCTTTCAAGTCTATAACTGTCGGAGGAGCCCTAGGGCAAGCAGTCTCCCAATATTTCTCCCAGTCCCTAAGCTGTAACTGGGGAGATATACTCTTCTCCCATGCCTTCCTCATCATGCCAGAAAGTCCCACTCCCTTACTAGGGTGGGACCTGCTGGCCAGAGCAGGAGCCATTATCTATATGGACATCATCAGGGAGGAAATTCCTCTCTGCTGTTCATTATTTCAAGAAGGGATTAATCCTGAGGTTTGGGAAATGGACAGACAGTTTGACGGGGCAAAGAATGCATGCCCAATTCAAATAAGGCTAAAGGATCCCACCTCTTTTTCTTACCAAAGACAGTACCCCCTAAGACTGGAAGCCAAAAGGGGGCTACAGGATATTGTAAAGAACTTAAAAGCTCAGGGTCTAGTAAAGTCCTGTAACAGCCCTGGTAATACTCCAGTTTTAGGAGTACAGAAACCTAATGGACAATGGAGGCTGGTGCAAGATCTCAGGCTTATTAATGAAGCTGTGATTCCTTTATACCCAGCTGTACCCAACCTTACACGTTGCTCTATCAAATACCAGGAGAGGCACAATGGGTTTACAGTCCTGGACCTTAAGGATGCCTTTTTCTATGTACCATTACATCCCGACTCCCAGTTTCTGTTCACCATTGAAGACCCTGTAGACCAGAATTCTCAGCTCACCTGGACAGTGTTACCCCAGGGTTTTCAAAATAGGCCTCACTTGTTATCCAGGCTGTAGCTCAGGACCTCAGTAATTTTTCACATCCAGGTACCCTGGTTCTTCAGTATATGGATAACTTACTTTTAACTGCAAACTCAGAAACCCAGTGTCAGCAGGCCACCCAAGACCTCCTAAAGTTTCTTGCCACCTGCAGATATAAAATTTCCAAACTAAAAGCCCAACTTTGTAGGCAAAAGGTAAAGTAACTAGGGCTTGTCTTGTCTAAGGGCACCCAGACCTTTAGTAAAGAACATCTCCAACCCATACTGGCCTTCCACCATCCAAAGACCTTAAAACAACTGTGGGGATTCTCAGGAATAACTGGTTTCTGCCAATTGTGGATTCCCAGATATGGTGAAATAGTCAAACCCCTATATACTCTGATTAAGGAAACCCAAAAAGCTAACACCCATCTAATAATACAATGGGACCCTATAGCTGAGGCAGCCTTTCAGACCCTGATGCAGGCACTACTGCAGGCTCCAGCTCTAAGCCTTCCTACAGGGAACAACTTCTCCCTATATGTCAGTGAAATGTCAGGAGAGGCACTGGGGGTTCTCACCAGACTCGGGAGACCACACCACAACTGGTGGCATACCTAAGTAAGGAAATTGATGCAGTAGCAAAAGGCTGGCCACAGTGGCTATACTGGTCTCAGAAGCTGTTAAATAGTGCAAGGAAATATCTAACTGTATGGACTTCACATGATGTAGCTGGAATTCTGGCCTCTAAAGGAGACTTATGGCTGTCTGACAACCACCTACTCAAATATCAGGCCTTAATGCTCGAAGGGCCTGTACTTCAGCTGCGCACATGTGCAGCCCCCAATCCAGCTACTTTTCTTCCTGAGGAAGGGGCAGACAAAGAACATGACTGCCAGCAGGTTATAGCCCAGAACTATGTGGCTTGAGAGGATCTCTTAGAAACCCCTCTAGCCAATCCTGACCTTAATCTATACATGGAAGGAAGTTCCTTTATGGCAAATTGAGTTCAAAAGGCAGGATATGCAGTAGTCAGTGATCAAACAGTGCTTGAAAGTAATTCCCTTCCTCCTGGAACTAGTGCCCAGCAGGCAGAATTAGTAGTCCTCACTTGAGCTCTAAAATTAGGAAAAGGAAAGAGAATAAACATATACACAGATTCCAAACATGCTTACCTGGTTCTGCATGCCCTTGCTGCCATAGGGAAGGAAAGAGAGTTCCTAACCTCAGCAGGAACTCCCATTAAACATCATAAGGAAATTTTAGACTTATTACAAGCTGTCCAAGAACCCAAAGAGGTAGCAGTCTTACACAGCTAAGGTCACCAGAAAGGAGATGAGAAGGAAGCAGAGGGAAATCACCAAGCTGACCTAAAAGCAAAAAGGACAGTTAGACAAGAATTTATAGAAGGACCTTTAATATGGGAAAACTCTCTCCAGGGAACTAGATCTCAATACTCATCAGAAGAGGTAGAGTGGGCAATCTCCCAGGGACATAATCTTCTTCCTTCAGGAAGGCTAGCTACTGAGGAAGGAAAGGTGCTTCTACCTGCTGCCAGACAGTGGAAAGTACTTAAAACCCTGTATCAGACCTTCCATATGGGTATAGAGAATGCACATCAAATAGCCAAACCTATATTTACAGAAAAGGGTCTCTTCAATGCTGTTCAACAAATAGTCAAAGGATGTGAAATATGCCAGAAATATGCCAGAAATAGTGAAAACGGCCCTGCCTTCAAAGCTGCAGTGACCCACAGAATTTCCAGGGCATTAGGAATACAGTAGTGCTTGAAGGCCTCAGTCCTCAGAGAAAGTGGAAAAGATGAATGAAATTCTTAAGAGACACCTAAAGAAACTGATACAGGAAACCCATCGCTTGTGGCCTTCTCTAATACCAGTAGCACTGACAAGGGCTCCAAATTCTCCTCAGAAAAGAAGACTCAGCCCCTATGAAATGCTTTATGGACAGCCCTTCCTAATGATCTTGTATTAGACAAGGAAACAGCAGATCTAATAAAAATATAATCTCTTTGGCTAAATACCAACAGGCTCTTAAAAGTTTACCTGAAGGACACACTAGGGAAAGGAGAAAGAGTTGTTCTGCCCTGGAGACTTGGTGCTTGTTAAATCTCTCCCCTCATACTCTCTCCCTCTCTAGGCCCATCTTGGACGGATGATTTTCAGTTATTCTGTCTACCCCAACAGCAGTTAAGGAGGTGGGAATTGACTCGTGAATTCATCACACTTGGCTGAAGGCTTGGACACCTCCTAAAGAAATCATAGGCCCTCCATTCCACAGCCTGAAGTTCCAGGAGATGACCCTTCATACACCTGCGAGCCATTAGAGGATCTACGTTTGCTCTTCTGATGAGATCCCCAGGAAAGTAACTACTCATAAGTCTAATTCACATCTTGGCATTAACAGGACTATCACTCTTAACTTTTCTATCTGCAACCAGACTCTAAAACTCCAATTTTTCCTCTCATAGTGATGGGGTGGGGGGAATAATAGGAGAACTTGATACTGGCCTTGGAAAAGTTACTACCTCTACTTAGTTACTATAAGCGATCTCAGGAGTTAAATAATAACATAAAAAAGGTTGCTAATTCTCTCTGCAGAGGGAGCTCACTCTGCAGAAACAGCTTAATTCTTTAGCTGCCATAGATCTTCAAAGTAAAAGGGGCCTAAATCTGCTAACAGAATAGAGAAAAGGAACCTGTCTCTTACTGGGAAAAGAGTACTGCTACTTTATAAACCAATCAGGTATTGTCTTAGACAAGACTAAAGAACTCAGGAATCAATCAAACACAGGGCTACAGACCTTAAAAAAACAGTACGGTGGAGCTTGTTTAACAACTGGCTGTCCTGGCTCTATCCTCTCCTAGGCCCATTTATAACTATTCTATTATTGCTGGTCTCTGGGCCTCTCATCTTTAACCCTCCTTTCAAGTTCATTTCTTCTAGAATTAAAGCTATCAGGCCACAAATGATCCTGCAAAAGGAACCCCAGATGTCCTTGGCTCATGAGCTCTATCGTGGACCTCCAGATCACCCTGCACCCCTGGAAAACTCCCCTCTGGAGGAAACCTCAACTGCAGGGCCCCTTCTATGCCCCAATTCAGCAGGAAGTAGTTAAGGAGCAGTTGGACTTTCCTGTTCAGAGTGGGGATTGAGGGATTGTATCAAAGAAAACTGAGTCCACAAGGGGTGTGGCTTCAAAGGCAAGAGCTTTCCAGTGCCATGACTTCATCTATGTCCCCATCTGGGAGCCTAGAGTTCTTTACCTAACTTTTCCGTGCATGGCCTATGTAAAAGTTCAGGTGTACTTGGTTGTTTAGAAAGCCCACCATAAGCTCCAAGGGAGGAGGCTTTGATTGCAGGCCAAGCAACCACTCGAATATTAGAGTCAAAGATCAATCACTCCAGAGGAATTTTGGAAAAGCTCCTCTCACTGGAGGAGAACTTGAATGGGACAGGAGTAACTCTGGGTTTAAAATCCCCCCTACTCCATTACCTATATGGACTCCATCTGTGGATCCCCTCCCATGGTAATGTGGGATCTCTCTCTCTCTCTCTCTCTCCCTATAGGGATTTCTCTCTCTGGGATCCCCTCCCACAACAGCATGGGAGCTCTCTCTACTTCTTTGTATCTCTCTTACTGCTAATAAATTCCTCTCTGCAAAACTCTTTGGGTCCAATGTTTACTTGAACAAGCTCACCACGCCACCAGGATTCTCTCCTCATTCTTGGGTAAGTGAGAGCCCAAGAATCTTGGGCAGATCCCATCAGGGGAGGGAGCTGAACCCCATCTTGTCCCACAACCTGGTTACATCACTTTTAACTTGCCATATTCTATTGGTTAGAACTTGTTCTTAGTGGAAGGGGTATAATCAAAGGTTTTGGCAGAATTCTTACATGCCTATTACAACTAGGGAGGGATGAAAAAGAAATTATAAATTACATAAACTAGTTAATTTGATATAATAAAATAATTGACCCTTTTTATGTGGGTTCTTTAATTCTCTAGAACTTTCCCTTCTCCCTTAAGACATTTCCTACAGAGAATACCAAATCTGAAGAAAGGGTTAGCTCATTCATTTTATTCAGGGTTACAAGTTTTTATTTATCCAAGCACTTAATTAAAATCACATATGGATGCTTAGAGAATAATCTGTGTGTGTGTGAGAGAGACTTTTTCTTTTTATCACTTTATTTTCATACTCATCTCTCTTAAAGGTGTTGAAAGTTATCACATGAACAAGGACCATTTCCTAAAGACCAATTCATAACATTTTGACAAATACTTCTTGTAAAAGATAAAACTATTATAAAAATCTTTTTATAATGCAGAGGGCATTGTGGCTAGATTTGGCTAACTGTATCTTTTGTTTCATCTTCATAAGAAATAGCTCTCTTTTTACTAACCATAATCCTATCAGAAATCTCTTTCTAGCTAACACAATTAACAAAAGAAAAATATAAATTAAACACGAGATTATAAATAAAATATTGAAAGCAAATAATTTTAATACAAAAAGCTTACTTATTTAATTTCTGTAAAATGTTTTCCTCCGTGTGAGGAATCTGAAGCATGGGAAAGTTGAGAAATTTGCCTGAGACCACATATCTAATACGGGGAAAGAACCAGAAACTGAGCCCAGGTGGTCTGGCTCTAGAGTCTATTTGTATAAACACTACGCTATGCTAATCTTCCAAGTGTAATAGTCAAGAGGTCCTAAAACCCTTTAAATTTCTATGAAACTTTTAAGAGGAAAAATAAAACTCGCTGTTTTGAAATTCTCACATTAATCAAGCATAGCAACACATCTTATCCTCAGTGGACACTGAATAACTAAGTAGACATTTCTATGTCTTCCCAGAATGTTCCACAGAACATTGGTTCTGAGGAATACTAAGAAGGTTTATGTGAAAATGATGGTAGCATCCAATATATTTGGAAATCTCTAGTCAAAAATGAAATGGTTTTTTTTATGTGGAACTTCTTAGAACCCAAAATGTACCAAGGGACTAAGAAGAGAATATGATTTGCTCCATTTTTCAAAACTATTATATTATAGAATCTTCCTTTTTCAAACCTTCTTTCTTGGAGAAATAGCATTTGACTAAACACATTTTCAAAATGTTGCTTTCAAATGCTGAACACTCTGAAGTCATTTCTTATAAGTTCCTTGAAAGTATTAGGCCTTGGAGAACAATATGTCATTTCCATTTGCAGTTTTTATGCCTGATTCTTCATACTATGAGGAAAGAACATTTATCATAAACCTACATATTTACATAATAAATGGAAAATGTTAACTTCCCATTTCCAATATTTGGTGTGTTTCAGTCAGAGATTCTAGTTTCGAGCCACAGAAGCAGA
This sequence comes from Aotus nancymaae, assembly GCF_030222135.1. NCBI lineage: Eukaryota > Metazoa > Chordata > Mammalia > Primates > Aotidae > Aotus > Aotus nancymaae. The sequence goes on from NW_026988425.1 coordinate 78,694,169, forward strand.
TTTGGGTTGATTTCAGTTGAAAAGGAATGAAAGAAAAAGAGATTAGTAGCTCAGAGAACCACAGGAGAACTGGAAATCTAGGCAGAGGCAATTTAAGAGGATCTTAAAATCATGCCATAGAACTGCTGCCACCCAGTCACTTCCAATACGCTTGCACTGTTACAAGCAGCATTGCTGTCACCTTGCAGAGGGTGCTACAAATGGCACTGCTTCTACTTCTGCCCCAGAGACTCAATAATGTTTTTGCTTACTCTTACCACTAGGAGGCATTTTCTTGTTTTCTCTTGTTACTTTTGCTAGCTCCTGATTCACACTCTGGGGTGGTCCATTTTATTGGTGGATCCAAGGAAGTATCGGCAACCCCACTGAAGGGAAGCTGGGAAATCAAGTGTCTAACAATGTTACGTTTCAGCCTCCTATCGAAACCAAAAGGTGATGAGTTCCTCAAACTCTGGGAAGGGATCCAAGTTTTTAAATAGTTAAAATATTTGAAATTTTAACCACATGAGAGAGGAAGGATATTGGATAATGAGAAAGTATTTAATGTGTACAACATACATTATTTGTTTGATGGCTACACTACAAGCTTAGATTTTGCTACTATACAATATACCCAGGTAACAAAATTGTGCTTGTAACCCTTACATTTATATAAATCTAAAGAAAACAAAATGTTTACCATGTGAAAGTACTAAATCTCCTGTATAAATTGAGCTCTGTATCCTTCACAGTCGATGAAGCCTTTGGCATGACAAGAACTACCAAAAAGTTATTTGTGAAGAAATCCTAACAATGCCTGGCTCACAGTAAGGGCATTAAATCGGTTTGTAAACTAAAGTGGCATAAAATAAAGTAGTCTTCCTACTGATGCTAGTGATCAAAGGACAGTAAGAGAGCCCTGAATGAATCAGCACTGGAGAAGCACAAATGTTCACCAGCACCCTGTTTCTTGCATCCATGTTTCCAATCTGGTGAAGAAATATATGAATGAATTCAAATAATAAACCGAGACACTGCTCTTAATGCCAGGCTTCATTCTGATGGCTATAGATTTCCCTCACCTTTAGCTCTACACCTCCTATTTGAATGAGTTTATGGAATACTGAACAGATCTATTTAATTCCAGACACATATGGCATTTATGCATTTATCAAAAAAGTCTGAGTCCTGTAACAGGAGCTTGACAATACTAAGATGATACTTAAGTTAGATGAAGCAATATGTGTCTAAACACAGTATTGTAAACTACAACTATAATCAAGTGATAAGCCTCTGAAAATTTATCCTCTAGCTTATCTGCTTTGGAAAACCAGAGTCTATTTTCTACCTTTATCTCCTACATCAAAGTAAAGATCATGATTAATTGAACTTCGTGTCTAAACATTTAAAACTGGGTAGTGCATCCAGTGGAGTAATTCTTGGCCTCAAGATTTATAAATTCCACATTCTAGATCTACTGCTCCATAGTCTGGGCACAATAATTCTAACTTTCTTACTGACAAACCCAATCAGATTAACAACAGAGAACATATCACATAATAATTCACAATAAAAATCTTTTATAGGAGAATATAGTCTTGATAGGGAATACAAATATCAAAAAGTATTTAACCCAGTAAATGAGTGCCTATGGAGGACTGGTGACTGTTGGTCTCTGCTGAGGAAAGAAAGCAAAGTTGGTTACTCTAAGAATATAGCCATGAACCCAGCCATCTAACTTCAATCTCTTCATACACTTTCTAGTGGCTTACCCTTTGGATACCTTCCAAACAAATACTGCCCATGGATAAAATCGATGGTGGATTTATTGGGTTTATTCTCTATCATCTTAAGCAAGAAAAAAAGATCAATTTTGATGTCATGATTTTTCTTTCTTGCCAAATGTGTCAAGTGCAGGCACAGCCTTCAAGAAAGTAGACTAGTACTCTGGGGGAAATTATGTACAAAATCCTTTATAAGTAACGAATCTAATATGGTACTTCTTTAATCTCTACTATTTTGTGCCATACCTCTCCAAATGTAATTTTTCTATAAAATAACACAATCTAAATTCTCATATCCCTCTTTTGAGACTTCATGGGCCCCCAATTATACAGGACTTGTGTTTTGGTGGTGTTACACATGCATAAATATACACACACTCTTTCTCTGAAGCCCAAATTTCAGCACTATACAATATAGCACAAAATTACATTTGTGCTTCTTAAACTTATACAAATAATAATAAATGTTTTCCACATGGAAGCACTAAATCTCCTGTATAAATTGAGCTCTGTATATATATTTACTTTTGATGACTACCTTCTCTATTGCCAGATTATAGCATTATCTACTATTAAGTATTTTGATTCATAGCCTCCCTCTTCAGTGAACTTCCCTCCACACCCAGAAAGTGGCCCTCAACTTCATATGTTCTTCAACAAAGCTTAGAACTGTGTTAAGAAACTATACTTCCTTTAGTCTGTGGATGGCTCATTACCTCATGCTTGGAACTACAAGAAACAATCCCCTGAATTAAATCCAGTTTCCCGACCCCAGTTAGAAATAAAAGTAGAGATGGAACTGTTCTTGTTTTAAAAAAAAACCACATTTCTTCATTCTCCACAAAAGCAATATTCTCAAGAGTTACAGTTATGTAAGAATTACTTTAGCAGAGAAAGGGGGAATTTTAAAAGCCACTAAAGTGTAATAGGGGAAAAATTAAAGCTGCTCTTCAAAGAAAGCTTTTCTCAATTCAAAGGCAGTTACTTAAGAAATCAAGCCCTTTACATATTTTCTCTTTATATATATATATGAAAATATATATATATTTTCACATATATACATATATTTTTTTTATTGGGAGCATTACATATTTTCTCTTTAAACCTTTTTACTCTTCTTCATATATACTCACTACTTGGATTTCTTCCGTCTGCAGCGACCTGAAAAGCAATCCCTTTGGCAAACTTTCTCTGTGTAATTCTCTATTCATCTGTTTAGGAACACCTCCCACAGAAAATGGTTTTGCTACCTAGTTTTTCCTTCCTCTTCTTTCTTTTGTTAATTTCCTCAATCTAAGTCAGGTAAGTTCTAATTTGGCCACTCAAGGCTTTGGCTTAAGAACAAGGTAAATATTGTGAAGGGAGTGGACGCTGAGAGGTACGGTTCCTTCAGACAGGATCTCCTGTCTCAGTCTCCTCCTCTCCAGTTTGAATTGAAAACATGACTTTTTATTGGCTGCTACCCCTGTTGGATTCAGCATTTCCTCATATTATAAGGAAAATATAAATTATTAGGATAGATCAATAAAACCTAAAATGAGAAAAATATTTTCTAATCATCACCTACTCTGAAATCCTCTTTGCTTCCATTAAAGAAGTCACAGTATTAAGTAGAGTCAAGTTTAAATTATTTCCTTCTTCCTCTATAGGCTTGCCAGAATAAGAAGAAAATTTTATCAGCCACCTAATTGCTCTTCACTTTGAAATTAGGTAGAATTAGAGGATGTTATCCTTCTGTCATGTTTTTGGCAATACGGGTATTGTCAGTTTTTTTCTCTTTTCTAATGCAGTTAACTTGAAAATTGCTCATGCAGTGCCAAAGACGAGTGTGTAGACAATAAATGTTCCATGAAGAAGAAAGCAATGGTAATTTTATTTTTGCAACAATGGAGAAAAATGACTGTGCCTATGGGAGAATTACTGCACATGTATTATCTCTATTTGAGTTCTAAATCATTAAAAGATCTCAAAAGATTACTTCTCAAACAGTAGCTTTGTTGGACTGATAACTATTGACTAAGTAATTAGCTAAAATAAACAATTTCAAATCCACTCTCTCCTGTCTTATTTACATAAGATTTATTTTATTCTCTTCTTTTTCTATTGTAAAGTTAGAAACCAAAAAATATAATTTAACACGGGACACATTTTCATGTTTTTCCAAATTTAATAAAAGCAGGAAATACAAAACGCTAAAAAACAGGAATGAGGTGTTACAAATCAATTAGCCAATATTTATAAAATTAAGAGGAGAAAAAGTGCATTTAAAGGGTCTAATCAAAAAAATATTATTTAACAGCATTTATAATGTCATTTCATAAACATAGGGCTGTATGTATGATAAGGTAAAATGTGCTGTAGAGATAAATCACATTGAAATTTATATGTAGTTAGGAACATAGGCAGGCTCTGGAAACAGTCTGAGTTCAAATCCCAGCTCTGCCATTTAGAACCTGCCTGGCCTTGGCATATTAACTCTGTGTGCCTGAGTTTTCTTATCTGTAAAGCAGGTTGTTGCAATGGTTATAATGATTAAATACATTTTTATATATAGCACTAGAAAAGTACCTGACAGGTAGGAATTATCATATAAGAAGTGTTTGTTGTATGCTGTTGCTGTTGTTTGCATTTGCAATACAGTAAGACAATGGAATATAATATTAAAGAAGCTTTTATAGAGAAATTTTCATGGTTCATCTTTCTTAAATGCTTAAAATATATTCTATGAAAAAATACATTAATAATGACTTATTTTTGGTCAAATTGGCTTTGGGAAATAACATTATTTATCTATAATAACAAGAATGTAGTATCTCAAGGTTTTACATAACAAGCCATTCCAATCCAAAGAGATAGGACATGATGAACAGCAATAGTGAAAAATATGCTTCATTCAGAGAGGACCTAAGATGAATGGATCCAAATTCATCACAGGAGAATGATGCCACATGATGCAAGAATTTAGTATAAAAATGACAAAACTCAATGTATACTGAAGGGGGAGTCCTAGAGCGCACTTGCTATATTGCACAATTCCTCAAAAGGGATAAAAAAAAACAGTTCTATATTTGGCCAAAATACATAAATGACCCATCAGGCTGTACTGTTACCAAGAACAATTCACTGTTATAACCAAAATCGGGCGTGGCCTTGTGCTGAGTCAGCAATTGTGGTATTCTTTTTTCCTCTCACAAACCTAATGAGGTTTATCCTTTTCAACTTCTCATTTTCTCTCATTTATTGAATACTGTGTGTTCTTGAATGTCAGCCTCAAAGTCTGTCTCCTTGAAGAGGCTCAAGTGATTGCTACCGTCTCCCCACAGAGTCATACCCTTATTTGAATTAAAACTGCATTTATTTTCTATACTACTTTTTTGCCTCTTAACCTGGGCAGGCTTTTACTTTCTTTTTAAGTTTTATAGGTTTACATTCATATTATTTTTGTTGTTGTTAAAGATGTTGTTTTCTTTCTTTTTAAAAATTTATTTATTATACTTTAAGTTCTGGGGTACATGTGCAGAATGTGCAGGTTTGTTATATAGGTATACAAGTGCCATAGTGGTTTGCTGCAGGGATATAGATGGAGCTAGAAGCCATCATTCTCAGCAAACTGACCCAAGAACAGAAGGCCTTTTACTTTTAGCTAACTTTTCATATGCCTATTTATGTTATAAGCAGAAACAATATCAGACATATACTTGAATAGGTTCTGTTCCCCAAATTTATCTAGCACATCACCTTGGACATTGTAACCTCACCAATACATGTTACTTGATGAAAGAGTGGAAAAGAGAAATGGGATTATCCCTTACTTTATTGTATTAACAAAGCCTATGCTTGTTCTTGTTAATTTTTACTTAAATTATAACATGAAATATTATAATAGGAAATGACTTATTATTTGCTACTCAATCAATGGTAACAATGATGTTCTTGAGATGAAAATACTATTTGTAATTTTCAGAGTGAGATAAAAAGTAAAATAAGACAAAGTGATCCAGTTATTACAAAACTCACTTTAAATAATCAAAATAATTCTTTTATTTTCAAAGTATTGCGAAGAAATTCTAGTTGACCGTTCTTAAGATATTTCTTTTGACTTCTGTAACTGATGGATAGGTGGCAGACTGCAAAATTATGCCTGCCTTGTAAATAGTGTTCAGGCTTTCTGTCATTCAGGCATTAAATGTCCCATAGCCAGGTGACAGCCTCAGCAAAACACATCTAGTATTATGTCAAAGCCTGTCATTCTTCTTGCCAAAAGCCTGACCATAAAAGGTATCTGAATTTGAGCAAGCTAATGAAATTCAATCAAAATGGTAAGTTCATATTGGGAGACTGAGGACACTAGGGATCACGATGACAAAGGGCAAAATTTTATAACTGCTACAAAGATTAGGGACAAATTTCTCATAGATATTGTGAAAATAGTTTCCCCTTTGAAATAAACAGAATACCATTTACAGTATGGCATTTGTACATAAAATGTAACATATATGACTGAAGAGTCATTATTTCAAAAACTTAGACTCATTTGAAGCAGTGTGCTACTTATCCATGAAAAGTTAAACAGACAATTGAAAAACATTGGAAGGTTCAACAATGAACACTAAATGGGATTTCAGTAAGATAAAGGCAGCATTATAAAAAAGTAATTAAGATTTTTTGAAGTAAATATATGTGGGACTATTAGGGGGAGTTATGGGGAGAAAAATAAAATTCTGTCTATAAATCAAACAAAATAAATGAAAAATATAATAAAAATTAAACATAAAAAAGCTACCAAAGATCAAAAGAAATGTGGCAAAATTTCTTTATAAATTTAGAGTGGGGACTCATTTTCAGGATCTATAAAATAAAAGATAGATAATTTTAAGTACATTTTAAAAAACTATGCCACAATAAAAGAAAAAGAATAAAGTCAAAAGGCAAGTAACAACAACAACTTTTAGTAGTAGCATACATTATAGACAAATAGATAATCTTTCTAATAGATAACATGTCTAAAAATCAAGAAAGAAAAATTACAACTAAAAAAAGTGAAATAAATAAAAGTTCACCAAAAATAACTAAATAAATAATGACAATTTTTATGTAAGGACCCTTTAAAATGGTCCTTAACAGAATAAAAATCTGTGGGAAAAATATCTTTTCCTTAAGATATGAAAAATACTTTCTTTTATGATCATTTGGTTTGATATATCTTTTCTATACTTCTAGATTAAAAGGTATATGTTGATAAAATTTGCAATTTTATCATTTCTCTGTTTTCCATAAAATCATAACCAAATTTTGTTGAGGATGAATGAATACTAAGAAATAATAACAGCCAAAAGTTGAGTGGAGGTGAAAACAATAAGGAAAGATAAAAATGGAAAACGTTTGGCAATATCTGAAAAAAAAATCGATTCAATGGAGGACTGATTCAATATGGGGAGATAGCAAACACTAAAAGGCTAATGGATAGAATATATTAGTGCTGCTAATAGACCATTTGGAAATAAAAGCTGGCTTCAGGGGAATTTGTCAAGTCATCTAGTTTTAAATGTCTAACAAACAGCTGGAAATACACAGGATACAACCTCAGGTCAGAGTAAGTGTTCCAGATATAGGTGAGTTTCGTCTAAATAGAGGAAATTGCAGGAGATAAGGGTATAGATGAGACAGAGAAGGAAACAGGGTACAGAAAGGAAAGAACCCACATTAGGAAAACATCGTATTCTTCCAACAAGAGTAGGAAAATAGTTCTATGAAAACGACAAGTGATGTGCTCAGAGGTAAAAAGGAAGAAAACCAGTACATTCCAGTGTTACATGCTCTTAAAACTGAGTTTCTACAAGGAGGTGAAGGAAGAAGACAACTATGTCAAAATCCATGTTTCAGGTATAATCTCATCAGGGCATAAGACTGTATGAGAGTGTCTGTGTGTAAGTATGTGTGTGTGCAAAATATATACTTATATATGCATATAAAAATGTCTACAACACACGTGAATAAAGGTAAATATGAATTGATTGTGCTTATTATCTAGTGACTACTGTAATAAATTATTTAGTTCTAAATGTAATAAACTATTTTGGAGAAATTTCTGTGCCCTTCAGTTTTTTCACTCTAACTTTTATGGTGAAAAGCTACAATTCAGTTGCTGCTGACTTTGGCATCACCATTTGAGAGATAATGAGGTTGGATCTTTTTGAGAATGCTAAGAAAAATACCAAGTTTATCACTAATGCATTTACTGGGAAACTAGCTTCCCAAGTTTCTTATACATTCATTTTCAGACTTTGAAAGGTCATTATGCTTTTATTAGTAGTACTTTAGACAAAAAGATGAAACATTCTATTTGCAGCAAAAAGAGTCTACTTATATTAAATGTGCTATCATTATTCATTATTCCATTAATGTAATAGGGGTTACAGGTTTCAAGGAGTAAAAGTAACTTATAAGTGATTTTTTTCCTTATTGCCTTTTAAGTAGGCCCTGTTACAATTCCTTCTCAGCATAGTCTCTACCATTGGAAATGGATGAGAATAACAAACAATTCAGGCAAGAGTAATTTTAATTAAAAAATAAATAGCTAACACTTCATACATGATATCAAAGAGCTCACATCTTTATTTTTTTAATATTTCTTGTGTACTGATTTCTTAAAAGAAAATAATTTATATTTTTAAGTGGACTTTTTAGTCAGAACTTCCAAAATGGAAAAGAAAACATGACATAAGCATGTCTATGGCATGCATATGTAATCTGCTGTTATTTAGAGTTTTAAAAACTGCTTTAGTTTAAAATGAAACACCTCAATAGAAATCATTCCATGCCACTTTTTAAAACAGTTCTGATTTTTTTTATTTCCTGCAGTAGAAGATGATTCATATTTTAATAAATTATATAGGCACTGAAGCAATCCTTTTGAGAGAGGAGAAGATAACGTGACTTAGAGAATATATACGTAGATCTAATTCTTTGGTAGTTAGTTCTTTTAAAAAATATAAATGTGAGCAATTTCTTTTAAAAAATATAAATAAAAGCAATTAGCTTTTATTTTCCTTTTTTCTTTCTGTCTGCATCTCCTTTTTTGTTTTACATTTTTTTGTCTTTTCTGGATTTCCTGTCAAAATTCTTTGTTCCTGTGAATGATACCACCATTCTTCTGACTCATAAAGTTAAATTCTAACATTAGCTAAGATTGCTCACTTCCTTTGCTTCACATCCAATTAGTTATCATGTTCTATTAATTCCTTCTCTGAAATATTTCTAGGATTGCATCCATCTTCTCTTTTTTGAGTCATCACTTAATGTACAACCCTAATTCACTCTGGTTATGCTTCTACTTCATTTCTTCTTGCATAAGTGCCAAATTTATCTTCTTAAAATGCAATTTTTATTATATGCTTCTAGTTCAGAAATTAGGCTTTTCATGTGTGAACAAATAATAGCTCTGTCATCCATATACTGCACCACATTTTTCAAAATATTGCAATATATATAATTCTATTTATCTTTACTAAGAATATGCACTTTTTGACCTTTTTTCACAAATTAAAAAAACCTAGTTATAAAGAGGTGAGGTAGCTTGATCAAGGATAGAAAGAAAAGTAGCAACACCTATTTGGAGCATAGGTTCCTTGACTCTTACACTTACTACTCTTGCCATCTTACATACTAAGCTCAGTATTTTGGTTATTCATTCATGTAGCCACATTTTACCTACTTAACAGCATCTCTAATTATCCTCAACTATCATCCCATAAACAGCCACTGGGCTCATCAGACAAGAGGACTAAAGGAGGAAATAGACAATAAATTTTTTAAGTTTCATTTGTAGTTCCTCTGTCATTACAAATCTTTATAGTGAAAGCAACAATTACAGGCAGACTTGTAAAGTACCTGAAAATGTGATGTCTCTACAATATTGGTTCTCAGCACAGAACAGTTGCCTGCAGAAACTGGTCCAAGAGACTTGGACCACAGAGAGTCGCAACACATTATAGCAGTTACTATGGTTTGGATGTCTCCTCCAAAACTCACATTGAAATTTCATTGCTATTGTAACAATATTAAGAGGTGAGGTCTTTTAGAGGTGATTAGGCCACAAGGGCTCCCAGCATGAATGGATTCATGCCATTATCACAGAAGTCAAGTTAGTTATGGTGTGAGTGGGTTCTTAATAAAAAGCTTGAGTTTGTCCCAATTTCCTGTCTTGCAAGCTCAATTGAACTTTCAGCATTTTATGATACAGCATGAAGGCCCTTGCAAGATGCCAGCACCATGCTCTTGGATTTCCCAGTCATCAGAATCATGATCCAAATAATTCTCCTTTCTTTATAAATTACCTACCCTCTAGTGTTCTGTTATAGCAACAGAAAAACAGACCAAGATAGCAGTGTATCACCATAGTAGGTAAACTAAAAGAATGATTTTCCAAGGTTATTCTGTTCTTTTACTAATTGAAGTAATAGATAAATATTTTCTAAACTTGAGCTGAAAAATATCAGAAAATAGGACTAATCCAATAGGTGTCAGCACCTGACATGGTGGTTTCAAAAAAAAAACACACACACACACACACGGTGGAATGAAATAATGTATGCTTGCAAAACCCTTTCTCTGATCTTCTCTGATAACTATTTCACTGATTTAGAAGCAAAATATTGAGCTCAAAATAGAAAAGAAGAGGAGGAGATTTAAGGGAGGATCTATCTTGTTTCTGATGGTAACTCTAGAGCTGGATTAACACTTTCTCTAACTGACTAATAAAACATTGCATCAGGGTATATGGACACATACTATAAAGAGTTTGGGCCAACTGTAAAGTTGGAGGGTACAATCCCCAATATTGCCTTCACATCTGGACATCAACTGAAAGTTCAAAGGACTCCTAGCCCTACCCTCAGGCTCAATAATTCTCTAGATGGACTCACAGAACTCATTAAAAGCTATTATACTGATAACTATGGTTTATTACTTTAAAAGGATATAGTTTAACATTAACCAAGGGAAGAAGCACATGGGGAAAAGTCTGGAAGAAATATCAAATGCAGAGCTGCTCTTGTCCTCTTTCTAAGTCAGTACACATTAACTTCCTGGAATCCATGTGTGACAACACACATGGAGTACTGCCAATCAGGGAGCTCACTCTTAGCTTTTGTGTCCAGAGTTCTTAGTGGGGCTTCCTCATATGGGCGGGATTGATTGATTGATGGCCCATAAGACTGAGCTCAGTCTTGAGGTCAATCATACCACATGACCCAGAACCTGCACCTTATATCACATTGTCAGTCTTTCTAGCATTGTCAGCCCCTGCCCTGAGACTTTATGGCTTTGGCTAGGCCCTGCCCTAACTCACATCGTTAGACTATTTAGTATGACCCATGGCCTCCAAAGACACTCCAATCAGGTATGACATTCCAGAGGTCCAGAAATTACCCCCCAAAAGCTGAGGGTGAAGTTCAGACCTTTCTTCTTGGAAAGGCCAAATTCTTTACTACATACTGTACTAGATACTATAGTAGAGTCAGGAAGAATGTAACAGAAAATAAATTGAGAAATAAAATGCATTTTTCAGAAAAAGAAAATAAATGTCACACACATTTGGGTTTCCACAAAACAAGAGATGAAATAGGACAACACTTAGCTACAAATGAAGCTGAGAGACAAAGCAGAAATGTAAAGCTAAAATAGATTTAAAAGGACAGTTTTTATAAACAAAAGTGTACTACAGAATATTTATATGTATTAGATGCAATTAACAGTAGAATTAATATTGCTATAAAACCTTATCTCAAATAAGCTAGTTGAATAAAAGGCTTGAGAGAATGTTTAAATGTAGAAGAAGACAAGTGAAAAGTGGTCAGAGAAAAGACTGTGGTATTAAGGGCAGAAAATAAAAATTCAAAATATAGTTAATTACTGTTTTGGAAGAGTAGAAAAGAAAAGATGAAACAAGAGTCATATTCAAAGCAATTAACAATTTATAAGTAATGACAGAAAATCTTTTGCATTATAATAAAATAAATAAATAAATAAAAAACAAAGATTTCTGGATTTTTTTTAGACTGAAAAGTTCCAGTCAATAGCTAAAATGTTGCCCATAATTCTAGCACTTTGGGAGGCTGAGGTGGGAGGATCACTCAAGCCTAGAAGTTAAAGAGCAACCTGGATGACATAGTGAGATGTTTTCTCTACAGATTTTTTTGTTTGTTTTTGAGATGGAATTTCACTCTTGTTGCCCAGGCTGGAGTGCAATAGTGAAACCTCAGCTCACTGCAACCTCCGCCTCCTGAGTTCTAGTGATTCTCCTGCCTCAGTCTCCTGAGTAGCTGGGATTACGGGCATGCACCACTACGCTTGGCTAATTTTGTATTTTTAGTAGAGTTTCTCCATGTTGGTCAGGCTGGTCTCCAACTCCCAAACTCAGGTGATCTGGCTGCCTTGGCCTCCCAAAGTGCTGGGATTACAGGCATGAGTTAGCCAGGTGTGGGTTGCATGCCTGTAGTCCCAGCTCCTTAGGAGGCTGAGGCAGAGAATCACTTGAGTCCAGGAATTTGAGGTTGTTGTGAGCTATGATTGCACCACTGCACTCCAGCCTGAGCAACAAAGTGAGACCCTGTCACAAAACAGCATAACAAAAAAGAACCTAAAAAGAAGTTAACAGGCCTCAATTTCATGGAGAAAAAAAGAACAGTAAAGTAGTCAGCCAGAAAATAAAAAAATCTAATTCTTCCAGAAAGTCATCTTTCCAATAGTATTTTAAGGAAAAAAAATTAATTTATAAAGCTTTAAGGAAAAAATTTGCAGAGCCAAAAACATTTATTTTCAAGTCATCATTTATTAAATAATATCAGAGAAAGGCATCCTTAATAAATGGAGACTGAAATTGCATACTGTAAAAATGATATTTAAGTTAGTAAGAAAATCATTGATACCTATATAAATGATAATGGCATAGTTGATTACTACTGCTATGTGTGACAACAAATATCAAATTTGATTAAATAAATTGGAAGCCAAAATATAAAAACGAAATTAAAGAACAAAATAGCTTGTTATATAAAAAACCTTTGTGAATAAACACAGCAATAACAAAAGATACATTACTACTATAAACAAATATATACAAGCTGAAAGACAAATTACAAACAATGTTAACCAAAGTATTTTCTATGAAACAGAATTTTCATAATAGTTAATACAAGAAGAAATAAATTTTTGGACAAAGAATTTCTCAGAACTGTTAATATACTATTGTGACAGTTAATACTGTCAACTTGATTGGATTAAAGGTTGCAAAGTATTGTTTTTGGATGTGTCTGTGAGGGTGTTGTCAAAGACGATTAACATTTGATTCAGTGGGCTGGAAAAGGGAGATGCACTCTTAATCTGGGTGGGCACAATCTAGTCACCTGCCAATGCAGTTAGAATATAAGCAGGCAGAAAAATATGAAAAGAGAGACTTGCCTAGCCTCCCAGCCTACATTTTTCTCCTATGGTGGATGCTTCCTGCCATCAAACATCAGACTCCAAGTCTTTCAGTTTTAGAACTTGGACTGGCTATCCTTGCCTTCAGCCTGCAGGCTGCAGGTGGCCTATTTTGGGACCTTGTGATTGTGTGAGTTAATACTTAATAACCTTATTATATATATAATATATATATATAATACTTGATGCCCTTATAGAATTGAAAATTAAGAAATAATTGCAGTCTAGTGTTCTTGAAAATAGCAATGATGATATACTTTTCTTGGTTTTGACCATCAATATATTACCATTAATGTTCTATTATTATATTTAAAAGCATTATTACCTAAAGCAGGGCTTGGCCAACTTTTTCTACCAAAGGGACATATAGTAAATAATTTAGATTGTGTAGATCATATGGTCCTAGAACAGCAAAAGCCATAGACAACACATAAAACTCAATAGGACAGTGTTCCAAGAAAACTTTATTTTTAAAAATTAACGGCAGTCTAGTTTGGCTCAAAGCTCATAGTTTTCCCGTCTCTGACCTTAAACAAAACAGCAATATCTTTGTTCCTGACTTATCCTGATAGTGTCGTCCACCTCATTAACAGCCCAAGCACGTTCTGTATCATTCTTATCTCTTTCCTGGATCCTACATTAATTTCTACCTTTAGTCTGTCAGTCAGACATCTTAAATACGGAAGTCCACTACCACTGAACTATGAGATCTTGGATTTTCTTTAATTTGTAGAAGTTTGTGTTGCTGGACATGCTAAGTTTTCTGCAAATATGCTTGATTGCTAAACATTTAATCTTTTAAATAATAATTTAGATTACATATATGAGGATAAACCTTGCCATATCTGTTCAAATTCTGGTCGAATTGATTAAGTGCTATTAATATTATTTATGATTTTAGACAATTCATTTTAAAATAGTCTATATTAAGCATATACTGTCTATGTGAATCTATTCAAAAAAATAAAAGTCTTAAGACAAAGGCCCGATATAAGTATTAATAGTTTCCCTTTGCAGAATTATATTTTGCTCCTGTTATTTTCATGAGAATTGACTATTCTGAAAGGTGTGCTTAGTCAAGGAGTAAATAACCCCCTCCAGAAACCACATAAATCTTATCTACACTGCTTACATCCTTCAGTGCTCTGGGAACCAATATATTTCAGTTCTGACCCTCAGGTCCTTCTGTACTTTGTACTATCTTTGGAATTTTTCCTTCTCATCTCATTTCCTCAGCTCCATGTTGAAGACCTCTGATCTCTTTTTAGCATTACTGTAATGAAATCTTGCCCAGAACTTTTTCAAAAGAGATTTTAAAAACACAGGGAAAAAATAGTAGATAAAAAGTAATTTTAATTGTTAAAAATATTGTGTTCAAAATGTAAGTTTTTTAAATATTAATTAAAAGTATAGCTCTTTAAAATGCAAGCATGGTCAGCAAGGGAATTCAGGTTATGTTTCCTAAATAGGTGAAAATCACAAACACAAGCTTTCCAATATATTATACTATAATGATTACAAGAAATAAACTGCAGACCCAAGTGAGGTTGGATCCAGATGTTCTGCTGAAATACAGCAGAAGAGCTACAAGGCAGAATGTTTATATGCATGTTAAGCATATAAACATTCACACCTGTTGGAAAAACAAATCTGTGTATGCAGTATACTCTTTTTTAAGATTTCTTTTTTAAAAACTTAAAAGGCCATGCCTGTAATCCCAGCACTTTGGGAAACAGAGGCAGGCAGATCACTTGAGCTTAGGAGTTCGAGACCAGCCTAGGCAACATGGTGAAAACCCATCTCTACCAAAAATACAAAAAAATCAGTCAGGCATCATGGTGTGTGCCTGTGGTCCCAGCTACTCAGGAAGCTGAGGTGGGAGGAATGCTTGAACCCTGGAGGTAGAGGTTGTACTGAGCTAAGATTACGCCACTGCACTCCAGCCTGCATGACAGAGTGAAACTGCTGTCTCCTGTCTCAAGAGAAAAACATATATTTAAAGGAAAATATAAAATAAGTAAAGTGTAATAAGTGCTTTTGTTTCTTCTTCAGGGCAAAGCAAAATAATCAATTCAGCAAAGGTAGAAGCAAGAATACATATTCTAGAGCAGATTGGCATGGAAGTGATGGACGGAAGACCACTGGCATTGAATAACCAAAATATTTTACAGTTAAAGTATTCATTGACTGTTAACATAGAACCTTAATTACACTTGACATTAAATGGCAGTGATAAGAAGTACATTAGGTTAAATGACCTTAGTCTAGGTTTTCCTATATGCAAATTTTACTCTTAGGAATATTTTTATTTACCCAGCTACTCAGGAGGCTGAGGCAGGAGAATTGCCTGAACCCAGGAGGCGGAGGTTGCGGTGAGCCGAGATCGTGCCATTGCACTCCAGCCTGGGTAACAAGAGCAAAACTCCGTCTCAAAAAAAAGAAAAAAAAAAACAAAGAAAAAACAAGAATATTTTTATTTACTAGCTGTCCGGCTGGTTACTAATACTTCATTGTTCCCATCTATAAAAAGAAGATAATGGTTACAATTGCTTTGAAAAATTAGTGATATTTTGTTTATAAAGGGCTGAGCACAGAGCTTATAATATTATATCTCAATAAATATTTTTATAACGTTAAGGAGAGCATAGCTTGCTTAAAGGCATCAGATAAATATACACCTTGTTTTTCTATGAGTCAAAAAATTAAAATATCTAATTAAAATGATATCCATGAAGGATTATGAGACTTCAAATGAAACAGGAGCTAAAGACAAACATAATCATACCTGGGAATTTTATTTAATTGTAGAAAAACATCTTTAGTCATTATCCAGTGGTACAACTCTAGATGTAGGACATTTTCCTTGGTGTTTAGGTACTTTTTAAAAGTAGATCTAAATATCAGAATTGTTCCCAATGGACCCAACTACATCAGCATTTTGTTTATAAACTTCTTCCAAAAGACCTTCAACTTCAGAGAAACAGTGTGATAAAAGGCAAAGGAGGCAGAACAAATCATCCTGGAGAAATAAGACGGTAGAAAACACTTGACAAACGCAAGTCAAGCCTAACCACACTTTAATAGAGACTGTAAAAAGTTCCGTGATCTGGCCAAATCTCTTGGAGTGCCGTTTGCCCTTTCTGTAAGCCCATCTTGCCACTTCTGTGTACCTTGCTTCTAACAACCTGCAGCTGTGATTCTCTTCAGAGATCTGCCTTTGAGCCCCTGGACCACTTTTTCTCTCAAGCACAGAGAGCTAGAGATGCCCAGGAGTGAGTTTACATTATATCCCCAGGGTGGCCTTAGCGAATGGCCAATGACTACAGTAGATAGAAAGCCTAAGGACCTTGTCTCAAATCAAGACAGACTGTGAAAGCGTAAGTTTCACTTTAAAGTTTCCCCAGGAATCAGACTGGGTTTTTTTGTGAAATTACACCTCTGTTTGGCTTCCTCTGCTTCCCTTTCTTGATTCTTCCATCACTTTAAAGATTTCTCCTGGATCATATCCTTAGTCAATCATTAACAAATTCTCCTAACAAAAGCTGTCTCACTGTCAGCTTTTGGAGAATCTGACTCCAAAGAAGGAGACTGTGAAAATTTTGGTTGATTTTTAGTAACTTTGTACATTTCCTCAGACATGTTATTTTTGTTGCACTCACCTTCCCTGTCGTGATCTATTTCTCAATGGTGAATGTTAATTTAAAAATAAATAAATAAATAATGAAAATCAGTCAGATAGAAATTGGAGATGTTAGAAAATATACCATACTTTGTACTCAACTGTACCTGAGAATCTGGAAAGGAAGAGTGGAAGAACCAAATCTCAGAGAAGACAGTGCAGGGAGTTAATCAGAAAAAAAGAAAAGTCATCTAGCTAAAGGTGTAGGACCCGCAAAGTAAAGGCAGTTCATGTGGTCTTGGTCCAGCATTGCTATGTGGCGAGAGATTTCATTGGTTGAAGTTCTATCACAATCCTGTTGAAAATGAATCAAGGAGAAGAGGTCTGCAACGTGCCAGAAATCAGGCATCTAATAATTTGGCAGTCGCTCATAAAGATGATTATGTAGAGCTAGAAAGGACCTAAGGGACATTTACATCTATTTAAATGGAATGTCCAAACATGCCTAAATTGAATGGAATTGTTCTTTCCAATTTTCACCTTATGTTTTCTCATATTTAAAATAACTTATTTTCTCTTTAGTTCAACATTCATCTTATTTATGTAACTCAATTTCACTAACATTTTTGAAGGCCAGTGAGTGTTGGAATTGGTGGGTGTGGGGCAGAGTACAAAGGGAAGGATATGATATGATTTTTATCAGAACCTAAATCTCCTTACAAATCTCTGATAGAAATTACCATAGAAATGTTATTTATTATTTGCTACAGACCTACAAAAAGTAGCTAGAGACAAATAAAGATTAAAAACCACCCACAAGAGAACAAGGTCAACTCATTGACCTGGCATCCTTGGAAGAAATTCAAATTTTCAATGTCTTAGTGAATACACTCATGCTGATACAGTTCCAGTTCTAGCGAATATACTCATGTAGATACAGGTCCATCTGAACGGGTAATACATCAAAGGCTAGAATCTGTCAGTGCCTCTACTATTATGCTAGCTTGTTATGACTGCTCTGTAAGAGTTTGAGAATCAACAAATTGCCATTGGCTGGTTGCAGATAACACAGTATGGTTTGTATTATGTATACTTATGCTAAAGAATTCTCAATCAGGTTCTTGAATGTATTTCAATTGGTTGCAATGCTCAGTTGGTAATATTCACGTCACATATACATAACATTATATTTTCTAAGAAATATAGACATTCAAAATAAATTTACATCTTAGCTACTTTGAATGAGCATTAGAGATTTTCACTCATGATTGTAATCAAGTATTTTACTAAAAAGTAAACTTATTTTTATGTAGGTGATGAAATATAGGAGGAATATCTCTAGCACATGAGGAAACACTTTCCCATATAATTCATAAATACTATCCGGGAGGACTACTTCCTTTCAAGGAAGAGTTTATCAATAATTAATAATTTCTTCCTAAGTTAAAAAATGTTTTATATATTCAAAAAGTAAAAAAGAATAGAAAATCACTGAGAAAATACTCAAATATATAAACTTACATAAAGTGAGAAAAAAAGACTCAATCACCTCTAGAAGAAAACCCTGATTGACATCTCGATATGTATACTTCAGTATAATTTTCCAAATTCATTTGTGCATTATTTTAAATTTTCTATATTTTTGTATAAGTCACTGTTTTAAAAAAATTAATAATATATTGTGGTCATTAATCCACTCTCTTTATGCACACAGGTTGACTGTCCCTTTTCACAACTGCATAACACTTTATCAAAGAATATCTTTTATTTATGGTCTTCTAAATTATTTCCAATATCATTTTTAGATATTCAGTGTATATGTGTGTGTATGTGTGTATGTATAAATGCATAATGTATATGAAATAAGCATATTCACAAAGTTAATGTTCTATATAAATGTAAAACTATACTCATATCTTATCTAATATATATGTATCTATATATGTATACATACTATATAAAACATATATACAATCTAAGTTTTGTTCATTACAACATGCCTGTACACATATATGTCTTGCATCTCTTAAAATGTCTTTGAAGCATATTATAAAAAGCCTAATTGCATGTCATCAATAAAGATACACTTAAGTCCAGAACTATATATATATATACACACATATATATATATTTACTTATGTAAAGAAAAATACTGCTTTTCACTGATATATATAATTACAGTTAAATAAAGCAAAGGAGCAAATGATTTCTAAAGAGCCTTGTTCAAGGAGAGTAACAACAGATTCTCTGCAAGATAATAATCCTCTAAATATGTTTATTTCACTAAGTACCATGATTTACACCTCTTGGGTAGTGCACTTACTTATAATGAAGAATAAATCTGGTTAAAATTACTGTAAATCAAGTTTCTGCAGATGAATTTCTCTAGCTGTAGAAATGCTAATATGAGCATCTTTTCATTTTATCAAGATGGTTTGCATTAATCTACAGATGTTATTTTTCCAGTGCATACTATTTGAGAAATGATTGTGACTGGGTGACTGTCACTTTGACATTGGAGAAGACACACCACCTGTTTACTAGAAAAATACACACAAAAATATTTTCTTTTAAAGGAATAGCTGTAGAATGAATTTTGAAACATCAATGTGAGAGTAATAAATCATACTTTATGCTAAATTAAAATATAGAGGAGACTATGAAAGCCATATGTTTAAAAAATTTCACATAAATGGAAAAAAGGACTAATGTTAAAAAATGGCTAAAAATAATAGGAACTCAAATATTGGGTATACTTTTATTATTATTATTTTGAGTTGCTTTCAGAAAGATTCAATATAAGAAAACATTCATCTAAATTTATCCCTAATTCAGCCATTTTCCCCAAGAGAAATTAAAATATATCATGGAAATATATAAAAAAGATTCACTTCATACATTTTTTTCATATTTAGTAAAAGAATAATATTAGAAATGTAGAGATTTTATGCATAATGTCATAACCACAGATTCGAATTAAGAAATCTGCCAATGTTGCTTAATTTTTGCATATTTTAAACAAATACTTACTAAATAATAATGATCATTTGCCCTGTGCATAAGCAATAGTGTATATAACTAAATGTAAGAATTGCCAATTTTCAGAAGTCTTTATGCAGCCAACTTAATGGACCTCATTTTATGCCTCATTATATGAAACACATGTATTTCCTTTTAGCACCCATCTAAAAATATATGAGATTTCCTAATTTATATTCATTTTAAAAATATCTCTGTATGTATTCACAATGTGAACACATATAAATATTTATCCTTTTGAGCCACATTCAATTTACACTCCCTCTGATATATACTCATGCATATGGTGTGAGGTAGGGGTTAAGTTCATTTTGTTTTAATGTGACTATCCAGTTATTCAGAAAAATTGTTAAAATTAACATCTATTTCCTCTGCACCACAGTGTCATCTCTGTCATAAATTATATTACTAAATTTTCAGGCCTATTTCTGAATTTTTTATTCTGTTTCATTTGTTTTCCTATCCTTTTAACAATAACACAGTCTTAATATTGCATATATATTTTTGTAAAATATAGTAGTGTAAATTCTTCAACTTCATTCTTCTTCAAGATGTTCTCTGCTATTGTAGACCTTTTGCATTTTCATATAAATTTTAGCATTACTTGACAAATTTTCACAAAGAAATTCTTACTGTAACTTTGACTGGAAAGGCATTAAACTATACACCACTTGGGGAAGAACTGAGCTCTTTATAACATTAAGTCTGCCAATCCACAGCCAAGATATGTTCCTCCAATGTGTTGTTGTTGTTTTTTAAATTTATCTCAATACAGTTTGCTTTCTGTTTAAATCCTTGTACATGTGTATTTTTTAGAATTGTTTCTAGATGATTGATATTTTAAATACTATTGTAATAGTATTTAAACAACTAAAGAATCATGTTCTCTAAATTTTATTAAACATTTTTGCTCATATAGAAAGCACAATGTTTTTTAAAAATATATTTGAACTTACTAATTTTACCTATGATTTATAATATTTTCTCTGTAAGCTGTTTTGATTTTTTTCTATGCATATAATAATTTCATCTGAAAATAATAACTGTTTTTCTCTTTCTTATCTCATATTTCTTTCTCTTGCTAGTACTTACTATACAATATTAAATAGAAGCATCAATTGCAAATATATCTACTTCCTCAAAAATTTAATAGGATAGCTCTTAATATTTTACTATTAAGTATATTTGCTGTGATATTTTTGTAGATATTCTTTATTAAATTAAGGAAGTTCCCAATTATATGTAAGTTGGTAAAAGTTTTCTTATCAATGAGTATTGAATTATGTTAAAAGGTTTTTCTGCATTCATTGGGATAAATGTATGGTTTTTCTCCTTCAGTCTGTTAATTTGGTGAATTATACTAATTAACATTCAAATACTAAATTAAACATCCATTTCTGAAATAAACCACTGATTTATTATATTTTATGTATTTCACATTCACTTAGGATTTGATTTTGTTAAAATTGTCTGCATACATATTAATGAAAAGCATTGGTCTATAAATGATCTTTTTGTAATAACTGTTCCAGGTTTCAAGTCTTCTTAAAAATTGAATATTACAAAGGAATTTCAAATCCTCACTGCGATGACTAGAAGTATAATTAATATATACTTTTTATATAAATAACATGTAAGATATAAATATAATTTTTAAATAGCATATTACATGAGATTATATATGTCAAAGTACATGTAGAATATTGGCAATTGCATGTAGATCAAGAAAATGATCAGTTTTTACCAAAATATAAAACAGGAATTTACATGATCAAAAAAGTATAAAGAAATTTTCTCTAAAGTTGTGTAGTGGTGTAGTAAACTGACAGAAAAAAACAAAATGTCTTTAAAAATACAATCAGCCTTCTGTGTCCATGGATTTCACATAGTGGATTCAACCAAACATGGATTGAAAATATTTGAGAACAAAGTGGATTTTTGTGTCCATACTGAACATAAACAGATTTTTATTGTCATTATTCCCTACACAGTACAGTATAACAACTATAAGCATAGTATTTACACTGTATTAGTTGTTATAGGTAATCTAGGGATAATTTAAACTATACAGGAGTGCAGCATCCAACGATTCTAGTATCTAGAGAAGGTCCTGGAACCAATACGGTTACTAAAGGACAATTGTACAAAGATTCTGAGTAATGCCTTATTTTACATACCCCTCTATATGTATATACTGTAAAACCAGAACACATATTCTCCAAACCTAATTCCTTAGGAAAACTCCAATCATTTATTGAGAAACACCAGAAATAATAAGATAAGCTGAAAACATAACCAGTTTGTATTATAGCTTGTTATGATACCCTTCTGGCATATAGCATGTGCTCAATGGATATTTGCTGGATCAGTGAATGGTTTTTGAACACTTGGTTCATGTTAGGTATCATATTTGTACTTCCAAAATTGAAAACCAGTATGGCCTACAATATTTTGATATAATTTTCTTTCCTCTGGATAAAGTACACGTGTATTATCTCCAATGTGCACAAGCATTTTCTTCTATGAAACTAACATTTTGCCCTCAAGCAAGGAGTTTTTTATTCAACACTAAGACCCATTTATATTTTTGGCAAATAGATATATGGAGTTCTGCTTTATATCCTAACTACCAGGCTTTTTTGATTTGTTAATCCAAATATTTTCTTATAAAAATGTTTTCCACAAAATGCCAAACATTATTATGTTTACCAATGTGTGTTTTTAAGATGTAAGATATGTTGAAAAGTCTTCTATTTCACAGGTTTGTAAATTGTTAAAGCACATTCTCCTACTATCTGAGAGTACACACATTCCTATAGCTATTAATAAAAATATATATCTTATGAAAATTTAATTTAGGGGACTAAATATCCAGTACCTTTGACCATAAAATAGCCTGTTCTTCCATCTTAGCACCTTAAACAAAATATCTTTCTTACATTCTGCAAACTGTCAAACCTCAAACCCCTTTTGTAAGGGCTTGAGGATAGATACCCAATGAAATCTATCCATCTGGGTTAATGCTACTATTTCTAAATGAAAGTTGAAATGATGCCTAACAACCAAAACTGAGAGAAATAACATAAGATCAATACAGTGACTTTTCTCCATCAACTTATCAATATAAGAGTTAAGAGTCAAGGTTCTAAAATAATAATGTTTGGCTTTACATTCTGCTCTTCCTGGAACATGGCAAATTGCCTTACCTCTGTGTGCCTCAGTTTCCTTGTTTATAAAATGACAATTAATAGTTACTAGTTATAAATATCTATTCATAATCTTCTATGCACCAGCACATGGGATGTGGCAATCAATGAAAGAGATATAATCAACTGCATTTTGTTCATTACAACCTTGTCTCCCTTCCAGTACTGTTCAAATCAGACATGACCATCTGAGATTCTTTGCCTAATGAAATGTAAGTGGAAGTAACGTATGTTACCTCTTGGTAGAAACTTTAAGCCCAAGTGAGCAGTACATCACATTTTCTTTTCCCAGCCTCTGTGATTATAGAGGCATGTTTTGAGATGAAGTCTCTTTATTCATGAGTTTTTACATGACATATTGTGTAGGACCTCCTACAGATTCATGATGTATATATCACATGAGTGAAAAATAAACTTCATCATTTTTAATTATTGAAATTTGGCACTGTTTGTCACCCAGCAAAAACTAACCTACTCTATTAAAACAAAGATGTATATCCTTGAGGAGCACTCATTCTAGGAGAGACAGATGATGGGGAAAAACATAATAAAGCAGGTAAGGATTATTAATACTAAAAGAAGAAAGCAAGCAGGGAGGAAGCAGTTGTAGAATTAGAGAGGCCAACTAATTAATGAACTTAGAAAAGCATCAGGTGCACAGTAAGCACTTGATAAAAGCTGTATGTTTTCATTTTTATGTTATCTACATTTAACACATAAATTTGTTGACTACATAGTACTGTTGTTTAACCTTTTTCTTCCCATTACTTCTCTGAAATCTAAAGCAAAACTTCTCAGGCTGTTTTACAGGTTAGGACAGATAGCATTACATTGCCAGTGTTCTAAACCTTCCTTATTTAGCTTCAGGATATACAAATCTTATTAATATTAGGTCTTAAGGTACCAATGCTACCAAACGTTTGCTTTTGGAAGAATTGTTTTTAATACCACTGAGAAAACCCAGATGCAGCATGTTTGTTAATTCACACAACACATTTATCTGCTTAGCAGGTACAGCCTGTGAGGAAGCTTGGCATGTTAATGTTGCTGTAATGCTCCTTTCCTCATCCAACTGTCAGTGTGAATACTGCATGCAATGGCAAAAACGGTGAAACAGAAAAGACATTGCCTATGCTAGATTTGCTTTTCCTTGTTTTATCTAAGCTTGAACAGAAGAGGCTTCGTAATAAATATTTAATCATCTTCAAAGTGATGTTTTAAAGGGAATATATATATTATAAATTTATTACAGAAATCACTTCCATAAGAAAATAATAGAGGTAAATAAATCACTTCTAGATAGTGAAAATAGGATATTTAAATTAAAAAAGATCAAGTGATAGCTGTGTTTTCCTCAATTTTATGAATACTTAACCCTATCATCTTAAAGAACTTGTTAAACTCAGATGAAATGGAGCAATAAGCAGGTAAAGAAAATTTACTTAGAAAAATCCTAAATAAATGACTGTAATCATGATGAGAGTCAAGTTAATTAATAAGCGAACAAGGACTGCTATTTGATTTAAATGCACTGTTTTATTTGATTGGTTAAATTTAAGTTAGAAGAGATTGCTGTGAAGTAAGAAATATTGAAATGACCATGCTTATTTAGATAATTTTTCTCATGCTGTTCATTCCAAGTATTCATTCCAAGAATTTATTGAACTTGGACAATTTACCAGACATTATTGTAAAAGCTACTAAACAAAACAAATAAGGTCTCTGCTTTTGTGGTGCTTTCATTGTAGAGGAGACAGAAAATAAAGTGACTATAAATGACTGAGATTGTTTCAGGCAGAAATGAGCATAAGAAATAAAATACAATTTATGATATCAAAGAGTAATTACTTTTTAAAACAGGCTGAGAAGAAAGGAAAAGCCTTCTCAGAAACAAATGTGATGGGAGGCTATTTGATCAGAACTCTAAGTTCCAAAAACAATGGGACCTTAAAAAGAACATAGCATTCCTAGTATAAAGAATAACTTCTCCAAAAGCCCCTAGGTAGAATGAGCTTCCTTCAGTTGAAGGACAGAAAGGCCAGTGTGACCAGAATTTGTATCAAATCAGTCTGACTTATTATTGAGAGTGGATTAATAAAAAGAAAAAAATAGCAAAAATTAGACCAGTTTGGAAAGTACCAAGTGTGAGATGATGGTGTGAACTAAAGTAGAAAGTATGCAGGCCAGGAAGACGTGGAAAGATGCAGGATATGTTTGTACACAGAGTCACGTGACTTGTTGAAGGATTGGAGGTTGAGTTCATGAGAAAAAGGAAGATATCAAGTATGCTACTGTAGGCTGGAATCTGAATTGCTAAGTTTCATTTTCTAAAAAATAAAAAAATAGTTAATGTGTTAAGTACCTGCTATGAATCAAGCATTCTTCTAATCACTTTAAATATTTGGCTCTTTAAAATTTGTCACTTAGTCATGTAGTCACTTTAAAAGATTTAACTCATGTACTCTTTATAACAACCTTATAAATGGAGTACTATTTGATTCTCATTTTATAAATTAGAAAATTGAAACCGAGAGAATACTTAATACAAGCTAATTGATATCAAGTCATACAGCCAGTAAGTGTTAAGGTCTTTCGCTATAATTCATGGCTTTAACCCATGTAAGGATAAGTACATAGGTCTACCAAACACTTATACTAGACTATTTATAGCAGCAATATTAGTAATAAACAAAAACTGCAACCAAGTACATACACAGAAATAGGGATAAATAAATTGTGGTACTTTCACACAATGGAACACTCCGTAGCAATAGTAATAAATGGATAACTCTTACAGACATAGCATTGACTAAAATAATCTACTCCAAAAGAAAATACAGCAACCTGTTACACAGTGACATTTTGGTCATTGAGGGACCGCATATATCATGGTGGTCCCATAAGATTATAGTAATGTATTTTTAACATACCTTATCTATGTTTAGAGATGTTTAGATACACAAATGCCATTGTGTTACAATTGCCTACAATATTCAGTACAGTAACATGCTGTACAAATTTGTAGCCTAGGAGTAATAGGCTATATACTGTATAGCCTAAATGTGCAGTAGACTACACAATCTAGGTTTATGTAAGTACACTATATGATGTTCCCACAATGATGAAATCACTTAATGACACATTTCTCAGAACTTATCCCCATTGATAAGGAAAGCTTGACTATATATTGTGCTATATTATGCTATTTTATTACATGAAGTATAGAAGTATAGAAGTATCCATACCCTTAGATAAAACAAAACTTTTGAGATAGTATGGTAACTTAAAAAACAGCATGAGAATGGCTCCTGTGTTGTTGATAATATTTTATTTCTTGTTCTGGGTGCTGATTACACAAATGCACTCATTCTGAACACTTGGTGTACATGAGCACTCATCTACATTTCTTGTAATTACAATGTACTAAGATAAAAAGTTGACATAAGATAAATTTCATTACAAAAATCTTATAATAAAAAGAGATCCACGATCCAGTCCAGCCGTGGCATCTACAATACAGAGATGTAAATAGGAGTAAGAACCCACAAAACTCACTGAAAAAGTGCACTGCAGCCTATATAATATGAGGAATACTAAGAGGATTGTGGATTGTGTTATCAATTGTGGCAATTGTTGCTGAGAGATGAAGAAATAGGAGGAGAGAAAAGTGATCATAACATTTAATGTTCAAGATTCTTTCCTAAATTTAATTTTTTGAATCAGTCTGTTTTTTAAGCTGATGTACTTTTACCTGTGTATCATTATCTTATAATTTATTTGTGATCCTAGTAGCAGATAGAAATTAATCTTAATTTCAGGGTTAAAATGAAATTTTAATCTCAAGATTTGAACTATAAAACTCAACATGACCATTATCCTGCTTCCAATGAAGACTGCTACAAAATCAGAACAACGATTATTAAATGATGCCATGAATGTAGCATTATTATTGTTAACTACTTATTCAACAAAATGGATAATTTAAACTTCTGATTGTGAGAGAACCTGAAGTAGAGAACTCGGTTACATGGTGTCCTAAATTCCCGACCAAAGCATTTGTGAGATAATAAATGTGTGCTGTTTTAAGCTGCTCAATGTTGGGGTAATTTGTTATGTGTTAATAGGTAACTAACATGTGAGCTATACTCTTTAAAACTTAAACAAATGAAAAAAAGTTGCCTCATTTGAGAGATAATATTTCTTTTTAAACCGTAAACCATTTCTATTGATGGGAATTAAACTGAGAAATTGGCTTTTATGATGTGTGAAATACATACAACATGATGGCATTTTTGGCACTACTGTCGTCGCTCAGTATACGTGAGGGATTAGTTCTAGGACTCACTTATACCAAAAGTTGCTCACACTCAAGTCCCAAAGTCAGCCCTGCAGAATGTGTGCTTCAGCCCTGCAAAAATAAGTCAGTCTTTCTTATATACAGGTTTTAAATTCCTTATCTATCATTTTCTATCTGCATTTGGATGAAAAATATTGGCGTTTAAGTGGACCTGTGCAGTTCAAACCTGTGTTGTTCAAGGGTCAACTATCCTTGCACAAATGTGTAACTTACTGTTAAATTATATACAAGAATATCAACCAATAAAATATCCCTACATATTATTTTCAGTTTGATAAAACAAAGTCATGATAGCTACCTTTAATTTCCTTTTTTTGATGTTAGTAGTATGTGTTTCCTAGAGCCATTTTACTTCTCTAAAACATAGATACATGGTATTCTAAAATGATTACATGTTTGTGTTAAAGATGTGTGTTTTTGAAAGGATAAAGGCAGGTAATCATACATAGCATAAACACTGAAGGTTACAAATCACACACACACAATTATTTTATTCGAAGTCATGTTTTCTAAGTGGAATGTCTCAAATTTAGAGGACTCTGTCATAGATCTGAAAATGGATTGTTACATCTAACTGACCTAGAAGATAAAGTGAATTTACCTGGATTAGTAGGATTAAAAGAAAGCACTCTATCCTTTGTAGAATG
Source organism: Aotus nancymaae (assembly GCF_030222135.1). Classification (NCBI taxonomy): domain Eukaryota; kingdom Metazoa; phylum Chordata; class Mammalia; order Primates; family Aotidae; genus Aotus; species Aotus nancymaae. Next base: position 78,722,281 of record NW_026988425.1, read on the forward strand.
GCATATCCTGATCTTCCAAAGGAAAGTGCTTTAGCCCTTTAGCACCAAATTCCATTTCCTATCTTGAAAAGAAGAGACCACTTCAGAGGACATAAAACCACTCCTACCTTAAAATTTAGCACTTTGCAGTTTTCAAAATCCCAGAAACAATAGTGTTATATCTCTGATAGAACTTCTAAGTTCTTATAAAGGGATATTTAAGGAAGCGAGTCACTCAAAATGGCATATCAATTTTTACTTTACTCTGCATATTGATGGGTATTAACTGCATGTAAATAAATGTTTTAACATAGAATTATCTGCAATACACATGTTTTTAAATTCTTTAAGTGTCTCAAACTAAAATATGAGTGAGTTCAAATTGAATTCTTTTTAACTTCTCTGAAACAAACTACAGATACAAAAATCTTTCTCAATACAACCAAGACCATTTCTCTTCTATTTTTAAGCCAAAGAAAATAAATACACCTATTGATCAAAATTTCAGCAGACAAGCATCGTTTACATGATAAATAGAAGATAAGATTTACCACCTGTCAGTTCCCTCTTTCTACATAATAGGTAAATGCTATTTTGTTAATAAAAGCAGGATGAGTGGATATATTAGATTTTTAATAGCTAAGCTTACTCTTCCTAGGAAATATTCATTTTGCAAATTCAGGTAGGTTTCTTGACTGCATGTAATGAAATTAGACTCTGGATCCTGACAAAAAAAGAAAAAAGAAAGAAATTTGTTGGATTGATTTTAAGGATTCAAGTTATCACTTGAAACTCGTAGGGTCAAGCTTGGACCACATTAAAAAAATGGGCAAAGAATATGTACAGACACTTCTCGAAAGAAGACATACAAGCAGCCAACAAACATATGAAACGACTCAGCATCACTAATCATCAGAGAAATGCAAATCAAAACCATGATGAGATACCATCTCACATCAATCAGAATGCCTATTATTAAAAACAACAGATGCTGGCAAGGCTGTGGAGAAAATGGAGCAACTATACACCCTTGGTAAAAATGTAAATTAGTACAGCCACTGAGGAAAACAGTTTGGAAATTTCTCAAAGAACTTAAAACAGAGCTACCTAATCCCAGCACTTTGAGAGGCCCAGGCAGGCGGATCACCTGAGGTCAGGAGTTTGAGACCATCCTGACCAACATGGAGAAACCCCGTCTCTACTAAAAATACAAAAATTAGCTGGGCATAGTGGCACATGCCTGTAATCCCAGCTACTTGGGAGGCTGAGGCAGAAGAATAGCTTGAACCTGGGTGGCGGAAGTTGTAATGAGGCAAGATCACACCATTGCACCCCAGACTGGGCAACAAGAGCAAAACTCTGTCTCAAAAAAAAACAGAGGTACCATTCAACCCAGCAATTCCATTACTGGGTATATACCCAAAGGAAAATAGATCATTATACCAAAAAGAAACAAGCACTCATGTGTTTGTTGCCAGGCTATTCACAATAGCAAAGAAGTGGAATCAACCTACGTGCCTGTCAATGGTGGACTGGATTTTCTAAATGTATATATAGGCCATGAAATAATACACAGCCATAACAAAGAATAAAATCATGTCCTTTGCACCAATATGGATGGATCTGAAGACCATTATCCTAAGCAAATTAATACAGGAAAAGCAAACCAAATACTGTATGTTCTCACTCATAAGTTGGAGCTAAACATTGTGCACACATGGACATAAGCATTCTGTGTCTATTGTAAGAATAACAGACACTGAAGACTACTAGAGAGCAGAGGGAGGGAGGGGGGTGTGGGATAAAAACTACCTATTGGGTACCACAAGTGCAATATTTCCATGTAACAAACCGGCACATGTGCCCCTCGTATCTAAAAGCTGAATTAAAAAAAAAAATACGGAGAGAGAGAGAGAGAGAGAGGCATCAAGACAAATGCTGAAGTGTGAAGAGGCAGGAAATGAGATCATTGGCTGTAGAAAAAGCAGTGTGTTCAGGACATGGCTATCGGTCATCATCCACAGTCGCAAGTACAAGTGAATTCTGACCATACCCTGATGTTGGTTTGATCAGCTCAATATTGCAGATCCTGACTTGGAACATCTGATAGGCAGAATTTAAATTACATGCCAATGCCTTATCCACCAAAGGGCAGAGAATGGAATATGTGATCTTCATTTTTGATGCTGGAAAAAGTATACCAAGACTATATATACTAAGGAGTTCTTTATTACAGATAATAGAAAATATGTGAGGCAGACAAAGCAAAAGAAACAAGTTATCAAACAAAACTAGAACATACTCACTCACCCCTCTTAATACCAATGCAGGATTATGAAGAATAACTTTAGTAACTATCTTTGTTATTAGAATTTTGCTATAGGATTCATATGTGGCAATTGATCTCATTAGGTAAGTAAGACACTATGTAATAATCTTTTTCATTCTAAATAGGTCCTGCTCTTGGGTGGAAAACTGCTTAGATTAAGTTCTCATTGTTAGCTCATCTCAGGCACATACTGCATAACCTTTCTTCTCAATGTGCTTGTAAAATTGATTTTAATTGCTAAATATCTAAACATCTTGCTAATAATAGATTTTTTCTCTCTCTTTTTAATATTTTATTCACAGACACCACTCTTCCCTTATTCTTTTCTGAGCTCCCATTTGTCAACTGTGTTGACCATCTCTTCAGTTCTTTACCCTTCCAAAATGCTGGCAGTAAAATTTTAACTGATTCAATCATAACAGCACTTCTGTTCCTTGCTACCCACAGCATAATTTTGATCTATACCCATACAATGAAAATAATGTTAGATAGGACCCAGAAAAGAAACGTCCTTTAAAAGACAGAGATTGGATTCTTGGGAATGGAGAGGAGAATGGAGGAGGGAAAATACAAAGAAAAAAAGCCCTGTAGCAGCTTCTCTACTTCTATTTTCATATTAAGCTTGTTATATGTTAGTTTCACTTCAGGACAACTATATTTCATAAGAAACTACAATCTGCCTTAAGATTTGTCAGAGGAATATCAAAATATTGCAGTCATTCATTGATCAATGGAAAGCAAATGTTTAATTTCAGGAAAAAAAAAACTAATTAAAGTCAAGTCAACTTTATTCAGAGCTCTCGTCTGAAAAGCTTTAGCAGCCTATAAATTGAAGACTGGATTATGGAGCACGTTCAAATAATGGAGACTTCTTCCTCATAGGCAATATTCTTCAAGGAGTCTTATAAATCGTCAGAAAATTTGTGGTCTTTTAGAAACACTTGCTGGAGAGTTTAGTTCTCCTTGTTAGAGGAGGGAAAAGCCTGTGAAATCCCGGCTAAAGTTTAAAATAAAGATTTCTGTATTGCTTTAGGGTTTAGGGTCCAAAACCAAAAGAAGAAAAAATGTTCATATTCAATATCACCTACACATTCAAAAGAAGAAACTATCCCAGTTTGAATTTAGCTACTAAAGTAAGAAAATATTCTTACTTTTCAGTAGTAATGGAAGTTGGGGTCTCACAACGTAGCAACTACTAAAAAATTTAGAGGCAAATACCATCCTTGAGAAGGAAAAAAATACAGTATTAAGTAAGGAGGGTGGAAGTGATTGTCTAAAAAGACAGCGAAGGGAAAGAAAGGTGAAACCTATGAAAAGTAGTTACAATCCATTATCTTAAAAGGCAATTAAAGTGGAACTGATAATGCATAATTATCTAAAGGTCATAATAATATCTCTCCAGGTAAAAGCTGGAAAACTAATAAAGTCCATCATGTGTCCAAGGTACACACTCCAGGAGCATCAAGAAAGACCTGTCTGTAATGATAGCTCATGTGAGCTATCATCTGTTCTGAATGTCTAGCCCTTGAAAAATAATCAGTACTTTTAAAAAAAGATGTTTATTTTCACATAAACATGGTGACAGACAGAAAACCCAAAGGAGTCAAATAACATTTCTATAAAACACATCTATAAAAGGTTTTCATTTCAGCCTTTACAAGGACTCTGCATACATAACCTGGAGGGGATAGGACATGCTTACTTTTCAAGCAGGTATCTCAGAATAGATACTTAGATGCCAGCAAAAGAAAATTTCCTAGTCATCTCTGGAGAGGCAATACTTGACTAGTAAAAAAGCAAAATACATAACATAAAGAGAATATGTGAATGAGAAGGGGAAAAAATTGATGTTCTCATTCACTCTTTTCATACCAAGACTAAAGAAAAACATTTCGCTTTACTCAGAATCCAAAGAAAGACATATATCTCAATAGTACAGATGCTTATCTGTTACATTTAGTGTCCATCACATGAACCCTTGAGAATTTATACAGCATTCACTATGTAGATTTAGAAATCTTATAAGAGAAAACAGAGTTCTGAATGTTTTACTTCAGATACATACTAAGTTCAAAAGTCATTTTTAGATGTAGATTCCATCCTTCCTCTGCTCCCTTACAAACTAGAAAGTCATGTAAAATGTACACACCAAGAATCAAATCAAATTTAATTTCAGGAATATGTGATTCCTCAAAATGCAATGATGCTTCTTTCCCAATGATGAAGCATAATTTATGCAAGCATAGTTTGTACAAGCCAAGGGAAAAACTTCACAGCCTGCTTTCTGCAAATGTATTAGCTGTTTACTTTTTAAATAGCTTCTGAGGTCATTCATGATCCTACAATTTTCTCTAAGAAAAAACACAGTATATTATTTTCCAAAAATTAACTCTATTGCTAAAATTAACACACAGTAAAATTGACTTTTGGGCATACAGTTCTGTGAATTTTCATACATGCATACATTGGTATAACCACCATCATGATCAGGACATGATCAGGAAAAGTATTCCACCACCCCCAAAATTGTCATGTTATCCCTAGGTAGTCACTTCCTAGTCACTTCCTCCTTTCATCTTGACTCCTGGCAATCACTAATCTGTTCTCTTTTATAGTTTTATCTTAGCAAAAATTGTATGCAAATATATTCACACAGTATATATCTGATTAAGAGTTGTATTTTGTTCATTTATTATGTTTTTGAAATACATACAGGTTAGTGTATGTATCAATATTCATTCTTTTTAATTGCTTCCTTCCATTCTTCCCTCCCTCCCTTGCCTTCCTTCCTTACTTCTTCCCTTCTTTCCATCCTTCCCTCCCTCCCTCCTTCCCTTTGTTCCTCCCTCCCTTGACTATCTTTCCCCTTCTTTCCTTCCTTCCTTCCCTCCCTTCTTGCTTCCCTTCCTCCCTCCCTCCCTTCCTTTTCTTCCTTCCTCCCTTTCTCTCTTTCTCCCTTCCTCCCTTTCTTCCTTCTTTCCTTCTTCCTTTTCTTCCTTCCCTCCCTCCTTCCCTTCCTCCCTCCCTCCCTTCCTTTTCTTCCTTCCTCCCTTTCTCCCTTCCTCTCTTCCTTCCATCCTTCCCTCCCTCCCTCTCATCCCTCCTTCCCTCCCTTGCTTCTTTCCTCCTTCCTTCCTTCCTCCTTTTCTTTCCAATCTATATGAACTTGAGTTCTTTTTATTGCCTTATTGCCCTGACAAAAAATGTCCAGTGGAATCATTAATAGTAGTCCTGAGGGTGAACATCCTTAACTTATTCCCAATTTTAGGGTAAAAGCACTCAGTTTTCACCATTACATATGAGGTCATCTGTGAATTTTTATAGACAATCTTTACTGAGTAAAGGAAATCTTCTATTTTTAGATTACAGAAAACTTTTCTCATGAAAAATAAATGTTGCATTTTGTCAAATGTTTTTTCTGCATATATATTTTTTTAGACTGTTGATAGATTATAGTAACTGATTATTTACATTTAATGAGCCTTGCTTACTTTTCTGGGATAAAGCACATTTTGTTTGGTGTACTATTCTTTTTCTATATTGCTAGATTCGATTTGCTAATATCTTGTAAAAATACTTTGCATTTATATTTATGAAAATAATTTTAGTTGTTCCTTAATTCCTCTTTTGTCTTGCTTTTTAAATTTTTTATTAATATATAGTAAGTATACATATTTGGAAAGTACATGTGGTAATTTGATATACTCATCTAATCAAATCACGGTAATTGGGATATCTATCACCTTAAATACATTCTTTTTACTCTAAAAACATTCTAATTATCCTCTTCTACCTATTCTAAATGTTCAATAGATTAATATTAACTGTAGTCACCCTACTGATCTATTGACCACCAAGTCTTATTTCTTCTAACTGCTTTCTCTAATTTTGATATTAGAGTTATGCTTGGCACATAAAATTATTTAGAAAATGTTCTCTCTTCTTATCTGTATAATTGGTGTCATTTCTTCCATAAATAGTTGATAGAAATAAACTAATATCAACTGGGCCTGAAGATTTCTTTTTAGGGGGAAGAGTTTAAAATATTGAGTCAATTTCTTTTTTTTTTTTTTTTTTTTTTGAGACGGAGTCTCGCTCTTGTTACCCAGGCTGGAGTGCAATGGCGCGATCTCGGCTCACCGCAACCTCCGCCTCCTGGGTTCAGGCAATTCTCCTGCCTCAGCCTCCTGAGTAGCTGGGATTACAGGCACGCGCCACCATGCCCAGCTAATTTTTTTGTATTAATAGAGACGGGGTTTCACAATGTTGACCAGGATGGTCTCGATCTCTCGACCTCGTGATCCACCCGCCTCGGCCTCCCAAAGTGCTGGGATTACAGGCTTGAGCCACCGCGCCCGGCCTTGAGTCAATTTCTTATTAGTTATAGGACTATTCAAATTATCTACTTCATTTTGGATTAGTTATCATAGCTTATGGTTGTCAATGAATTAACTGATTTTAACTAAGTTACTAAATTTATGTGCAAAGAATGGTTTATAGTATTTTTTATACTTGTATTAATGTCTGGAGAGTCTATAGGTATATTTCCTCTTTTAATTCTAATATTGATAATTCATGTCTTTACTATTCTCATTTACTTTGTCAGTGTTGTTAGAGGTTTATCACTTTTATTGATCTTTTGATAGAAAAAGATTGGCTTCATTGATTATCTTTAGTTTTTTTCGGTTTTCAATTTCATCAATCTCTGCTTTTATTTTATTATTATCTTTCTTCAGTTTGCATTGAGTTTGTTTTTCTCTTCTTTTTACCATTCCCCAAGATGAAAACAAATTATTGATTTGACAACTTTTTTTTCTAAAGAAAGCATGAAATGGCAAAAACTTCTAAGTACTATATTAGCTACTTACCACAATTTTTATATCTTATATATTCATTTTTGTTCAAATTTCTTTAAGAGTCCTTCTGGCCCATGAATTATTAAGTGTATTTTTAAGGTATTTTTCTTTTTTAAAAAAAAAACTATACTGTAAGTTCTGGGATACATGTGCGAAGGTTTGATACATGCAGGTTTGATACATAGGTATACATGTGCCATTGGTGGTTTGCTGCACCCATCAACTCGTCATCTACAATAAGTATTTCTCCCTAATGATATCCCTCTCCTAGCCCCCCAACCACTAGACAGGCCCCACTATGTGATGTTGCCCTCCCTGTGTCCATGTGCTCTCATTGTTCAACTCCCACTTATGAGTGAGAACATTCGGTGTTTGGTTTTCTGTTCCTGTGTTAGTTTGCTGAGAATGTTGGTTTCCAGCTTCATCCATGTCCTGGCAAAGAACATGAACTCATCCTTTTTATGGATGTGTAGTATTCCATGGTGCATATATGCCATATTTTCTTTATCCAGTCTATCATTGATGGGCATTTGGGTTAGTTCCAGGTCTTTGCTATTGTGAACAGTGCTGCAATAAACATATGTGTACATGTGTTTTTATAGTAGAATGATTTATAATGCTTGGGGTATATATCCAGTAATAGGATTGCTGGGTCAAATGGTATTTCTGGTTCTAGATCCTTGAAGAATCACCACACTGTCTTCCACAAAGGTTGCACTAATTTACACTCCCACCAACAGTGTAAAAGTGTTCCGGTTTCTTCACATCCTTTCCAGCATTTGTTGTTTCCTGACTTTTTAATGGTCACCATTCTAACTGGAGTGAGATGGTATATCATTGTGGTTTTCATTTTCATTCTCTAATGACCAATGATGAGGTTTTTTTCATATTTGTTGGCCACATAAATGTCTTATTTTGAGAAGTACCTGTTCATATCCTTCACCCACTTTTTGATGGGTTGGTTGTTTCTTTATTATAAATTAGTTTAAGTTCCTTGTAGATTCTGAATATTAGCCCTTTGTCAGATGAATATATTGCAAAAATTTTCTCCCATTCTATAGACTGCCTGTTAACTCTGATAATAGTTTCTTTTGCTGTGAAGAAGTTCTTTAGTATAATTAGATCCCATGTGTCAATTTTGGCTTTTGTTGCCACTGCTTCCGGTATTTTAGTCATTAAGTCTTTGCCCATGCCTATGTCCTGAATAGTATTGCCTAGGTTTTCTTCTAGGGTTTTTATGGGTTTAGGTTTTATGTTTATATCTTTAATTCACCTTGAGTTAATTTTTGTATAAGGTGTAAAAAAGGGGGTCCAGTTTCGTTTTCTGCATATGCCTAGCCAGTTTTCTCAAGACCATTTATAAAATAAGGAATCCTTTCCTCATTGCTTGTTTTTGTCAGGTTTGTTGAGGAACAGATGGTTTTAGATGTGTGGCATTATTTCTGAGGCCTCTGTTCTGTTCCATTGGTCTATATCCCTGTTTTGGTACCAGTACCATGCTGTTTTGGTTATTGCAGGCTTTTAGTATAGTTTGAAGTCAGGTAGTGTGATGCCTATAGCTTTGTGTTTTTTTGTTTGTTTGTTTCTTTTCTTTTTTTTTTTTTTTTTTTGCTTAGGATTCTCTTGGCTATACAAGTTCTTTTTTGGATACATATGTAATTTAAGGTAGTTTTTTCCATTTCTGTGAAAAAAGTCAATGTTAGATTGATTGGGATAGCATTGAATCTATCAATTACTTTGGGCAGTATGGCCATTTATAATACAGCCATACCAATTTTCTTTGAATTAGTTTTTGTATGGTGTCACTTCTTCTATCCCTTTACTTTTAACCTACATACATCATTGTATTTGAAGTTCTATTTATTATAGGCAGCATAAACTTAGGTCATTTTTCATCCAATCTGATTAGCTCTGGCTTTAAATTGGTGTCATTTAAAGTAATTTTTTGTATGTTTGCATTTAGGTCTATTATTTCATTCTTCATTTTTTAGTTTGTTCCTATGATATTTTATAACTTTGTTACCCATTCCTCATTTTCTTTATCTCACAGTCAACTTAGAATCAATATTTTACCACTTCCAGTGTATTGTAGAAATCTTACCACTATATAGGTCCCATACCCCTTTGCCTCTTATTTTTGCAGTTGACTTCTATATTGTATCTACATACACTGAAAATTAAACAATGTTATTTTTGCTTTCATCTACCAAATATCTTTTAAAGAACTTAAAAAAGGAGAAATTATTACTGAGATAGCTTTCACATCTGTTGCTATTCTTTTATTCTTTATGTTCTGAGTATTTTTCTGCTATTCCCCCAATCTTTTTATGAAGACTGGGCCTCACTCTGCTGCCCAGTTTGCAGTGCAGTGGTGGGAACATGGCTTACTGCAGCCTCAACCTCCTGTAATCAAGACATCCTCCCACCTCAGCCTCCTGAGTAGCTGGGACTACAGGTTCATGCCACTATGCTCGACTAATATTTTTATTTTTTCTAGAGACAGGGTTTCATCATGTTGCCCAAGTTGGTCTTGAACTCCTGGGCTCAGGAAATCCACCCACTTCAACCTCCCAAAGTGCTGGAATTACAGGCATGAGCCACTGTGCCCAGCCAATATTTGCCTTTTGTCCTAGAAACTGCCTTTTTAAAAAATTTTAGAGTAAACCAGCTGACAATGAATTATCTTGGTTTTCCTTCCTCTGCTAATGTCTTTTGATGTCATCTTTATTTCTCATTAATATTTTGACTGGATACAGAATTGTGAATTGACAGTTGTTCTCTTCAGCATTTTAGGAATGTAACATTTCCTCCAGCCTTCATAGAATTCTCAGTCATCCCAGCTGAATTTTATCTCCAATAAGTAATGCATTGGCTTTCTCCTGCCACTTTCAGATTGTGTGAGTACACTTACTCTGTTTTATCTAGAATCAAAACTCTTCAGAGTACATTCTATACTGTCAATAATCCTATTTTACTTTCTCTTCAGTAATAGTTGACATTCAAATAACTGATTGAAATATATTTTTTTCAGTTGTGGTTGTCATTTTTCATTATAGTTTTCCAGAAACTTAAGCATATCCACAACTAATACATTAATGACAATGACTTCCTATGCTAATGTAAAAATACAGAAAATAAAATACTAGTTGGTACCAAAAAAATGTATAGATTTTTAATTGTGTTACTGTTTCTCTTAGCATGTAACAGGCATTTTTATTAATCGCTTAAATAAGCGTGTGATTCATGAGCAATATGACTTGGCAACTTTAGCATATTTCAGTATTAGCAATGCGCTAAGTAAACTACTATACTTTAAAGGCACAAAATGTATTAACTTTTACTCTTTCCTACATTGTCTTTTAATTCAGCACTATGTGAAGTTCAAGAAAAGTAAAAATATTCCATTAAATTACTCCCCAAAGACTTCAAATTAAACAGCTAGAATCCTTGGGATTTAGAATATATCTCAGTTTTATCCAAAATGGCTTGTATTGAATCTCTTTTGACAGAGAGGTTCAACTATTACAGTGACCTGCTCTTATCAAGCTGCCAGTTACTGTCAGTATACTTCTTTTTCTTCAGAAATAGTTAGATACAGTTTAACTTTAAACAATTGAAATCTCTGTCCATAATAACTTTATAATACCACGTGATGAACATGTTAAAAATGCTTCACAATTGCTAATAATAATAGCAAATTCACAGCAGGTTTTTGGGTGGATTTTGTGAGGATTTTTTAATCAATTCAGCTACAACTTTAAAAATGCATTTTGCATTTTGACTGAAGAAATTTTGACTGAAAGTAAATGTTTTAATTATTGAAATGTAATATAATTAAAAATTTGGTTTGTAACTAGAGAATTCTCTAATTTTTGCCAGTATACATAATCTTTTATCTCATTTCTCCACTATATTTATTTGGCTTAAGGAAAGATTTATTTTAAAGATCTACATAATTTGTTAAAATAATAGTTTGATGGAGCTCATATTTCCATAATGGGAAATAATTTTAGAAATCATACCATTCTCATCTTAGAGGTGAAAATTCTCAAACTTAGAGACTCAGCCTGCACCATGCAAAAGTCAGGGATCCCAGTTCCGTAAATCTGCTGGCATTATTTCTATAATAAGAAAATTATTTTATGAGTCTCCTGTCCCTCTAAGACAAATGCACAGTAATGCAAAAAAATTGATGAAATTTTAAGCTTTCATTTAACACTCATGGATTAAGTTATCAGAGTCTCTAGATTAGAAAACTGCAGAAAGACAATTTACTGGCCATCTGGACAAAGAAAAGGTAGGTCTGTACCACACATCTTAAACTAAGGTAACTTCCAAATGGATTAAAATTTTAAAGGTAAAATTGGGAAAATTAATGTTCTGGAATCAAACATGGCTGAATAATTTCAATTTCTTGAAATGAAGAGTTGAGTCTAACTGTACCTCAAAAATCCACAAACTAAAAACTAAGGAGTAATAAATTTGACTAAAAAATGATAAACATCAAAAGACAAATTTAGAAATATATTCAACTCTACACACATTAAGGGCCATGCTAGCATGGTAGGCATAATGGTTCTCAAATGAAGTTCCTATCCCAGTTTCCAGATTCTGTAAATATGTTACATTGCAAAAGAAACTTTTCTGATATAATCAGCATTATTTTAAGAAGTTACATTTGTGGTAATTTATTACAGTAGTAGAAAATTTATAAAACTATCCAGTATTTAAGAGTAAAGTTTAGCCAGCAGATATAGGCGAAAATATATTAAAAAATTTTTGCAAATTTTTGCTTATTGAATCATAGTTTGTGACTGTTTCCAGTAAAAGACTGGAAAACACCTAAATGTCCCTAAGTAGAAATTTGTTAAATAAATTGAGTTACATCCAAATTATGAAATACTTCTCAGCTACATATAAGAACAAAAAAGCTTTTTATACTGTTATAAAACATATCCAACATATAATATACTGTTGAATGAAAAATGCAAGCTCATTACTATGAGTGAAAAGATAGAAAAAATTAAAAATTTATTTATATTTACTTGTATATGCATAAAATGCTTTGGAAAGATATAGAAGAAAGTGACAACTATTTTTACATATATCAGTGGGTGTTCTCAGTTCTCAGAATTATTTTGTGAGTGTCCAGTCCCTCTAAGACAAATGCACAGTAATGCAAAAATTTGATGAAATTTTAAGGGTTCATTTAATACTCATGGATGTCATGAGAATCTCTAGATTGGAAAACTCTGCAGAGGGACCATTTACTGGCCATCTGGACAAAGAAAAGGCAGGTCTGTACCACACATCTTACACTAAGGTAACTTCCAAATTCATTAAAATTTTAAAGGTGAAAATGGAAAACTTAATGTTCTGGAATCAAACATGGCTGAATAATTTCATTTTGTTGAAATGAAGAGTTAAGTCTAACTGTACCTCAACAATCCACAAACTAAGGAAAGGAATATTTCTCTGTGTATATTTTAATAATTTTTAACCATGCATTGTTATTCTGATGTATATTCAAATGATGATGATAGATAAATAGATGATAGCTAGATTGATGATAGAATACAAAAAATAATATTTGAAGTTATCTTACACTACCATTTGTTTTCTTTCATATATGTAACTGCTTAATGGTTGATTCACTAATAAGGAGAAAACATGTCCTGTCCAAAGGAAGAAAGAAGAAGAGAAAAGAAATGAAAGAAAGAAAAAAATCATTTTTAATTTGTCATTAACATACCATGTTCTGTCATTGGAAATAAAAATTTTGGCTTTCCCAGTTTCACTGGAGCTGTAATACAAATTCATCTTGAAAAGGTAGCAATATTTTCTGAATATCACACATGAATAGATGTGACATACAGAGGCTAATGACACATTGCATATTTTTAAAGGAGAGAGGAAGACAGAAAATTAATGACTAAAACAATTGGCATCAAATATTGAAAAAAGTACCAAAAGACAAGCCATTTTTCTTACAGCTGCTCCCTTCCTCCCCTACATTTTGCATCTCTTTTCTCTGATCACTTCTCTCAGAAGCAAACCTCTCTCTCTCTTCATCTCAGAAAAATGTGTTTAATAGTAGGAGTCATGAAAGTAAAAGCAGAGTTTGCTAACATGCAAAGAGTAAATTTGAGACCAAGGACATGGTAGAAATCCAGACCTATTAGTTCTCTGCCAGAGTTTTAGAGGGTCTCACCCTAATGCAGGCTTGACTATCTGGTAATAGTACAAGCAAAGACCTGGTGGGTAGGTTTGGAGTTCTTTCAAATTAATAGGGAAGCATTTAGAATAAGGTGGGACAGGTGATATCCAACAAAATTAGGAAAGTTTTAAAGACTAAGTAATTCTAATTGAGCAATCAAGCATCTTCACAGATTGTTCAGAAAAGAGTGACAGCATCAGAGACATGCTCTAAAGATTAATCTGGTAGAGTGTTACACAATATGAATGGGTTAAGGAAGACGAGAGGCCAGAAAAATTGTAGGCAAGAGCACGAGAGAAAGCACTTTTAGATGTGAAATCTATTTTACCCTCTAAAAATTAGTGAGGCCAGTTGTCAGTTGCATTATTTACTGCTAAATCTGATTAAATCCCAGATGCATTTCTTAAAGGAGAGATTAAAGGAAGTGAAATCAGAAGTTAGAACCAAATGAAAGTATCTACAATTTTTCAAAAAATTCATTTCCAAAAGACCATCCAGTTAATTTAAGAAACATCCTATGCATCCATGGCTAAAACTCTGATATTTCTTATAAGAAGTGTCATTTCTAAAGTGTAATTGCATAACACTTGCTAAAACAGTAATGAAAGAATTTTAAAGCATCTATCAAAGGACATCAAATGTGAAATAAACAGCATCAGTTTAGGAGTCATGGGATTGTTGTACAGGACATTAGACAGCACTGCCCTCTACAGTTAAATGTGCTCTGCTAGCTGAGCCCTGTAGCATTTGTTATAAATCCATGCCTGAAACCATGCAGATATTTTGTCATTTCATTTACTGTAGCCAATAAGCTGACAGCATTACTGAAGTCTCCAACCTGAATACCTGCAAAAAGAATTACTTCTAGTAATGAAAGGTAGTAGCATGAAAAGTAAGAAGTGAGGAGGACAAATGCAGTTTTGCTTACTGACTCCTATGTACTAGACTTTGTTCTTGGTGAACAAGATTGGCAATATTCTTGAATCATTGGTGCTTCAACTCTATGGAAGGCTGGAATCATGCAATAAGGAAGTAATCAAACAGTCAAATAAAAAATAGTTGTAAATTATGACAAATGCCATGAAATAAACCAATTCTAAGATATAATTTCTGGTAGATCTCATCCAAGGAGGTGATGTATCAATTAAAATCTGAGGGATACAAGAAGACATAAATATGTGAAGAGTAGGGAAAAGTAGAGGAAATGGTATATACAAATGTTCTGTGAGATGAGGAAAGAGAGTAGCCTATTCCAAGACCAGAAAAAGACAAGTGTTGCAAGAGAATACTGAGCAAATGGGACAAAGCTAACATAAGAATTAATTGCGAAGCAGAGACAGATTTTAAATATTTTACCTACATTTAGGATCTGGTAAGAAAACAATTTTTTTTTTCTAAATGCAGTAAGAATCTTTCCAAGGGCTTTGAGTGAAAAATAATTGTAAAGTGGTCATGTTGTTACTAGATCATTTTGGTTCTTCCGTGGTGATTACATTCCAAAGGGAGAAGAAAATACAGCACTCCAGCTAGTTTTCAGAGAACTTGTCTATCATATAACAAACTTATTCTAGTGCAGTCTTTGTTTTGTAGTGTTAGAAGAGTATTAAGGAAGAAAAAAGTTATATTCATTTATAACCAATCCATTCATAGCCTTACATTGGTAAACACTTGCCCTGAAATAACATCACTGCCCTCAGCAAAAGAGGACGGTTTAATGACTCTTTAATTGTAACTCATAACATAGGATTAAGTTCATAAAATCATAGGTGAAATTTCAAACGAGAAGAGTTCACAATGATTTATCACCTTCTTTGAGATGGAAAGGCCTACCATGTGCTAACAGTCTGTACTCTACAGATAGGACCTTACATGTGAACATCCATAGATGGTAAACAGCTCCTCTATTATCTTTGTGAGGTCAGGAGGTTGTTTTATCATGAACTATCAACCCCTTTCATATCTTAACATAAGACATGTTCAAAAATTCCACAAATAACTAGCATTTATCAACAAAGAAGCCCCTTCTTATTCATTTCTCAGTCCCTCTTATTCATTTGTCCACTCTGATCTAGAATAAGAGAATGGAAATAAAAATACTGATTCTTTTCCAGGGAATTGAACTGTTAATTTACTCAGTTTGAGCCTTTATGATCTTTTCTCCCTGAAGTGGAAAAAAAGAGAGACAATTTTGATCACCATACCTTATTCAGGATCCCTTTTTGTACTTTAAAACAACTCAGGAGAACTATCTGTAATACAGTTCCACAGAGAGAAAAATTTATTTTCTATAAAAAGTAATACATTAAACATTCAAGTTTCTGGCTGCAGCATTAATGAACAGCTTAAGGACTTCTAGAATTGAATTAACTGCCCCAGTAATTTGAAGTTTTTCAGATTTCTTAGTCTAGGTTTTCATAGCTTACAAGTACCTGTGTGAAAATGAAATCATGAATGGAATATTAACAGACTGATAAAAAGCCTTCCAACTGGTGACACAGAATCCACTGCTACAAATAACTAAATGAGATTCATATTATTGATAATATTCTCTATACTTTGATGCACACCATTATCTATTTCAATTTCTACAATATCTGTCATGCTTTATTTATTTTTAAATTAATATAAATAGAAAGCTGGTGCCCATGTAATATAAATACCTTTTATGTAGCAATAAGTAAAAAATTGGCTCTGGGAATGTTCAATTCACTAAACAAATTTCAGAGTGTGTGTGTGTTAGATTAACCATTTCAGAGTCTAAGTAATGATTAATATTTAAGGAATATTTGAGGTCTAACAAACATATCAATACTTGTACAAATTTACCTTCTTTGCAGAACTGGAAGCAATGATTTATTTCTAGTTTTGTGTGTTTGTTTGTCTGTTTGTTTGTTTGTTTTAGAGACAGAGTCTTGCTCTGTCACCCAGGCTGGAGTTCAGTGATGCAATCGCAGCTGACTGCAGCCTCTAACTTTTGGGTTCAAGAGTTTCTCCCATCTCAGCCTCCCAAATAGATAGGACTACAGGTACAAGTTATCATACCCAGCTAATTTCTTAATTTTTTGTAGAGATGGGATCTCAATATGTTGCCCAACCTGGTCTTGAACTTTTGGCCTCAAGTAATCCTCCTGTCTCAACCTCCTAAAGAGCTGGGCACCATGCCCAGCCTATTCTTAGTTTTCAATTAGATATATTTAATACTCAAGAATTATCTAATGCTATGTAAGGGTATATTTTTACCACAAGAGATGGATAAACTATTAAAATTCTGTTCAGCCTGGCAAATACTCACTGCATCAAGGTAGGCTAAAGTCAAGCTTCTGAGACTATTGTGGCTTCATTAGCAGTATAATATTTGTTTAAAAGTTTCCCCTTCATGGTTTCTGCCATTAGAAACTAAACACCATGAAAATGATTTTTGTAAAGCAACATTTCTTCATTCTTGTATTTTTCTTCTGTCTCTCACCTAAATAATGATTCTACAAATGCAACATCTCTGTTTGTTTTACTAATAGATATTATAAAATGTACTTTTTAAGAGAGCTGGGTTCAGTGTCTCACACTTGTAATCCCAGCACTTTGGAAGGCCGAGGTGGGTGGATCACCCGAGGTCAGGAGTTCGAGACCAGCCTGGCCAACATGGTGAAACTCCCCATCTAGTAAAAATATTTTAAAAATTAGCTGGGCATGGTGACTGGCACCTGTAATTTCAGCTACTTGAGAGACCGAGGCACGAGAATTGCTTGAATCCAGGAGGCAGAGGTTGCAGTGAGCCGAGATTGCACCATTGGACTCCAGCCTGGGCAACAAGAATAAAATTCCATCTGAGAGAGAGACAGAGAGAGAGAGAGAGACAGACCCAACAAGTAAACTGAAATTAGGCCCAATTCAAGTTTACCAGGAAAAAAAAAAAAACAACAACAACCAAGCTACAGATCTGAAACCCATTGCTTAATAAGGAGCTAAAGGCAGGTTGTAAAGTTGGGGGATTTCATTAAGTATTTTATTCAGATCATACACAATCATAAGCATTGGAACTGCAGTAAAGTGACAAAAGTCTGTATATCTTTGATAGACTCCATTAATAACTGACATTTATTGAATACTTTATAGGAAGTCTCAAGATCCAGCACATTTCTTGATGGTTTAATTTATTCTTACAAGAACCCAGTTAAATTTCTACTTTTTAAAAATGTTAAGTTCCAAGATACATGTGCAGGACGTGCAGGTTTGTTACATAGGCAAACGTGTGCCATGGTGGTTTGCTGCATGTATTATTCACAATAACAAAGACATGCCATCAACCCAAATGCTCATCAATGATAGACTGGATAAAGAAAATGTGGTACATATACACCAAGGAATACTATGCAGCCATAAGAAGGAATGAGATCATGTCCTTTGTAGGGACATGGATAGAGCTGGAAGCCATTATCCTCAGTGAACTAAATTTCTACTTTTAAACTCACTATTTGATAAATGAAAAAAATAGTTTAGAGAGTTTTAATGACTTGCTCGAGGTCCTATAACTCACAAGTGCTGGGTCAGGGATTTGAAGGCAAGCTGGCTCACTCTTACTACTCCCTATTTCCTAAAAATATTTTTTCAGCACTTATTATAATTTTCTGTATTTCTGGAGGTATGATGGCTGTTATTCTCCTCCCATGATTGAGGAAACCAAGACTAGAGAAAAAAGAAGTAACATACTTAAAATTGCACAGTAGACCAATGCCAGATCTAAACTTTAAAGCCAAGAGTTTGTCTCTTCAGACTAAAACTGCAGAGAGACTATATAAATACAGTCTTAAAGCAGTTAGTCTTAACTTTGCTTGATTTTCTATAATAATTATCTATATTTTTTAAAAAATTATAATATAGAATATGCAGTAGATTTTGACTTGTATGACCATTCTGAATATACATATCATTGTGTTTGCTGCAAATCAGAAGCCTGAATTCTTCCAGGAGAAGGAAAGGGTAACCTGTGAGGACAGTCGCTTATTTTATATACATATATAATACAACCAGAAAAAGGAGAACCAAAATTCCATATCTGTGCAGGAGCAGAGACTATATGGGAAATCTCTGTATCTTTCTCTCAATTTTGCTGTGAATCTAAACTGGTTCTTGAAATATTCAGAAGATGACAAGTTTTTGAATATTATGTCATCTGCCCAGGTGATATCAATTGTTCTGGCATCAAAGAAAATGTAGAACCATTTGTAACTGTAGTTCATTTGTAGAAATAAAGTTGGCTCTTTGCTTCTGAACATTGCTATCTATTGATAGCCTGAGCCTCAGCTTCAGGCTCACCTAATCCATACACTATTAGCCCTGAGGTGCACCACATTTATGACTCCTGTGTTACAAACCAAAGGGGTTGGAAAGCTAAAGGTCACATTAGACTTCCGTTTGGGCTCTGTCAAAACAAAATCAGTTCGAGTTACAAAAATTTTTAAGGTTATTGTCACACAGAAAAGAAAGCACAGATTGCAACCCGGGAGACTCAACCCAAAAAAGGTGAGAAATTCAACTCACAGCAGTTATAGGATGGCTTATAAATGAAAATAAGAAAGTTTGACACCTTTATTATGATTGGATGTTACAAGAGAGGCTTCCAGATGGTGGAGGATTGGTTAAAAGCGATTATCTTATACAATTTTTAGAAGGCAGTTTAAGCCTCATTTATGATTTCAGAAGGACTACAAGAAATACCCTAAGTTTCACTTACATTTTGAAAAATAGGCTAAGTTTTTATTATGTGGCCTACCTGGTCTTGTCTGTTTGGGAAACTTTCAGGCCTGATCTCCATTTTATTTTATTTCAACAGTTCCACAAATGATCAAGCTTTCACCAAGTGAACTAACATCTACAATAATTGAAATAAAATCCAGTCAGGTTCTACCTCTGCTGTTTCTGTTTTTATTGGCTGCAGTATCACAATGTCTGAGCCCCGTTTTTTGAGGCATAGAACATTCATTTTTCTGGCATAGAAGCAATGGAAATAGTGTGGTCATAGACCCAGCAATTTGGGCAGTTATTTACCAATTTTTTAAATCCTTGGTCTTGGCAGAAATAACCATTTACTGTTGCTAGCTCAGTACTACGGCAACAGAAGAGCACAATGGTTAGGAATATGAATTTAGGAGCTGCATTGCCTAGGTTCAAATGCCAGCTCTGCCCCTTACTACTTGTTGTGATGATAGGAAAGTGACAAGGAACAAATCCCTAGTGAGAATTGATATATTTTAAAAACTCAGAATGATGCCTAGACCATAGAAAGTACTATCTCTTCTGGGAATAATTTCTTTGAGCTCAACCTAGAGGCTGTATCTCCTCCATCCCTTTACACGATTGTGTAGGCATACAATTTTCTGTATTCAATCTCTTTTGGCTCAAACCAAATAAAGTGGTTTTTACTGCCTTGTATTGAACCTTGACTGATACATGGGCCATTTTCTGTTTCTTCTTGAGTACTGATTATTACATTACAAAAAAATTAAGAAATTAGAGGATGTGAGGCAGTTTAAAAGCTAAAGCATATTCTGCTATTTAGTTATAAAGGCAAGTAACACACAAATGTGGGATTTGGATCCACAGAAGTAAGTAAATTATTTCTTAAAAAAATATTTGCTCAAAACTTTGAGTGCATTTCCAGCCATGATTCTTCAGGCACAATACTTTAAAGCAATTGTCCTTAATAGCTCACACCTCTAGCTCTTTTTCTTCTTGTTGCTAAATTGACAATAGACACCATCCAGAAAATCTTGTTGAAAATCAGACCACTGCAGTGAAACTTTCTTCACCTCATAAAGTTACTTATTTGTCTAGATAATTTATTTAATAATTCATTATTTATTTATCTAGTTCATTTAGCCTTAAATGATTAGAGATTTAAAAGTTTCCAGAAATTTTCAGTGCTCTCTAGACCCATATATTTCACTGCATAAGCCACATCTCCATCTAGAATTCAATAAGAATCTTTATCTTACCAGGAAGCTCCTTGCTTAGTCTCAACATCCAGTAAATGGTTCTATTATTCATCCAGTTGCTAGAATCCCAAACCCATAAGTCATCCTTAGCCCTTCTTTTCCTCACACTCCAGATACAACTCATCAGACTTTGCCCTGACTCCCAAAATATGTCTCAAATGAGTTCCTTTTATAACCACACTCTCAGTAATCAGGTTCAGTGAAGGAAACAGACACACTATGCATTTCAAAGAGAAAACTATACTGAGTACTGCATATTCTTCAAAACTCCTGAAGCCTCATTTGTTGACTCTGAAATTTCTGACCCCTTTGCCTTCAAAGTTCTTTCCAGTCTTGTATGGCTGGCTCCCTCACTTTGCTGCAAAGGTTCTCAAATGGCACCTTCTCCAAGAGTCCTTCCCTGAGAGCCCCTTCTAAAAGAGCACCCCAATCTATCACCCTCTACATTCTCTAGCTTCTTTCAATTCCTCTTTTTTTCTCAGGATACTTGATATAGTATTATATATCTTTTATTCAGTTGTTTGTTTTGCATTTTACTAACTAGAATAATAGTGCCATAAAAATAAGAATTCTGTGGCTTTCACCACTAAATCCCCAGCACCTAAAATGTAATAAACATCAGTACGAGCTCAAAAAATATTTGTAGCATGGCAGAATCTTCATACCATTTCTTCTTTGATTGCCTTAAGGGTTATAATCCTAATCAAACATACTCAAATTTTAGATTGCTCGACCTTCCACATCACAGAATTAATCAGACAACTGACCCTGGACTGTATGTGATATCTTTATGGCCATTCCATGCATTCTATATAGTAGTCACCATTGCATTCAAGATAAAGCTCAAAAGAAATCTAAGAAAAGCTCAAAAGGGAATGCTTAAACTGAGGCATTTATTATTTCTGAAAAAGTTCTTCACATAGACTTAGAGCAGTGGAAAAACATCCTAAAAGAAGGATATCAATCATTGTACTGGATTTAAAACTAAAAGCTCAGAGAATTGTTCCAATATACATTCTACATGAAGATTTGGTATCTGTGGAAATTAGCTTGTGACTTCAAAATTAATTACTAGCATTCTTCTGTATTACTGCAATTGTGAATATAATTTTGAATAATTTGCATATAGCTATCATGTTATAAATTTCAGATAGCCAAAAATGGAGGCTCTAATTTTTTCTTTGTCATTTGTTTGGTCTCTAAAATTGCAATATAATATTGAATATTGGGTTCTTTCCTTTAATACAATATTCTTAATATATTTTCATTATTATTGGCCATTAAAATATTAAATGTTAACTGTCACAAATCCTTTGAATTAATAAAATATATTATTTTGAAGCCCATGTGTAAATATTATATTTCTTAATTCTATTAATAACTTGTGAGGTATGTATTGTTTCCATTTTACAGATTAAAAATAACACATTGAAAAGATAAGTGGTTTACACAAATTCCTAAGGGAAAATAATCTCCGACCATTTGATAATAGTTTTAGCATTTTTTTTCCATTGTTAAAAAAGTCATAGACAGAAACAGAGACACCAAAGATAGAGCCCTTCAAGATACTAACAAGATAGCTAAAGACATAAAATTAATACATGACACGAATTGAACTGAATAATAACATAAATGAGAGAGAAGCAGTAGCTACCATTCTGCAGGCTAACTCTGCCACAAAATGTGGTAGATCCTTGATGCTAACCTCACCTAATATTGAACACAAAAACATAAGGCATGTACTGTCATCATCAATTCAAAAATAATGAGACTTTGCTTCAGAGTTCAAGTTTACATAGATGATAAGCATTGAACCACAACTATGGGATTCTAAAGCCCATGCTCTAACACTGTGCTTTACTATTTTATAAAAAGAAACACACATGCTTTCCTAGGTTTCAGATAATGAGTAGTTTTATCCTTGGATAGAGGTGCCATGGAGTTTTAAATAGTTATATAAACAAAGAAAGGAATTGGAGGAACGCAGAACAACCACCTAAGTAGAGTGGCAGTATGAACTTAAAAATGAGCACAGCAACTTCTGGAAAGAGTGAGGAGATTAGCATAAAATAGGAAATACTAAATTAAGAAGTAAAGAAAGAAGAGAAAAAGATCAGATGATGGAGGCCTAGAAAATCCAAGTAAAGAAAAATTGACCTTTTTCTATTAAGAACAGGAGATGACTTCCATGAAATTTGTGTATAAAATCAGTCTAACTGAGATTTATGAGTGAGAAGAAAACAAGACCAGGTGCACATACTAATCAAGAGACATAGCACAATGCAAAGGAGAATGTATAGAAACCTGGAAAAATGAGGAACCAATAAAATATGATTTTAAAATACCAAAGACAGCAGGGTGAAGAAAAAGAATGGATTTGCATTAATATGGTTTGGATAACGAAAAAGCAAATTAAGGAATTAAGATTTTACTGAATTATTGGAAGAGAATGGAATATCAGGTCTGGATAATGAATAGACCTTTGTAAAGAGAAGCAGGACTTCTTCTTTCCCAAATAAGCCCTGTGAGTAGATGGGCTAATGAACCAAATGGTGATTTTCAGGGGACAAAACCCTACAGGGCATGTTAATTCTTCATGCCAAAAGATTGGTATTCTATTTCCATCTCTGTAGTTAACAGCAATGTCAGGGAGCAAACTGGTACCATTTTGTAAAATGAGTTGTTCAAGGTAAATTATCTCAAGGATTTTTTCATCTATTAAAAAAATGAAGTCAGTGTGTCTTGCCATCGTAAGTAACACAGGACAGCATGATTTATGTAGGTATATTCAGCACCATCGATCTTTTTGCAAAATGCATTTAACATCTCAGCTCATATCATAACATCTGGGAAAAGCACACAGCTAAGAATTAGCCAGATAAATAAAGAATAAATATGAAATGATATATGTGTGAAAGATTTTTTTGAGACTGAGTTATATATAGAATCTTGGTGAGAGAATTTTGCCAGCAAATTCTGGCTGATAGGTATCATATGACCTATTTTATAGAGTAACTAGGCTTCATCTGTTGTGTTCCAATCCCCATTATCAGTAGTAATAATGCTATGTTCTGATCTTTGTTATTTATATTTTTCTGCTAGCTTTAGATTTAGTTTGGATTTGTTTTTCTAGTTCCTTGAGGTATGATTATAGGTTGTTAACTTGAGATCTTTCCATCTTATTGATGTAGGCATTTAATGCTCTAAATTTTCCTGTTTGTATTGCTTTTTTCTGTATCCTAGAGGTTTCGGTACATTGTATGTCTGTTTTCATCCATTTCCAATTGTTTTTTTTTTTTTTTTCCTTAATTTCCTTGTTTATCCAAAAGTCATTCTAAAAGAGTGAGTTATTTTATTTCCATGTATTCGTGTAGTTCTGAGAGTTCCTCTTGATATTTTTCCTGTCGTGATTGTAAATGAGATTGAGTTGTTGAGGTGGTTCTTAGCTCCCATTTATGTTGTCATTCAGTTCAATTAGTGCAATATATATATTTTATTTCTTTAGCTGTATTGTTAGTATCTTGAAGGCTCTATCTTTTGTGTCCCTGCCTGGGTCTGTGACTTTTTCTCCAATGGAAGAAAGTACTAAAACTATTATCAAATGGTCGGAGGTTATTTTCCCTTACAAGTTTGTGTAAACAGCTTATCTTTTTAGTGTGTTTTTTTAATCTATAAAATGGAAAGAGTACATACCTAAGTTAGTAATAGAATTAAGATATATAATATTTACATACAGCCTTCAAAATAATATATTTTATAAATTCAAAGGATTTGTGACAGGTAATATTTAATATTTTAATGGCTGATAATAATGAAATAAAATATATTAAGAATATTGAATTAAAGAAAAGAACCCAATATTCAATATTATATCGCAACTTTAGAGACCAACAACTGAAAAAGAAAAAATTAGAGCCTCCTTTTTTTGGCTATCTGAGATTTATAACATGATGACTACTTGCAAATTATTCATAATTGTATTCATAATTGTAGTAATACAGAAGAATGCTAGTAATTAATTTTGAAGTCACAGGCTAATTTCCACAGATATCAAGCCTTCATGTAGAATGCATAGTGGAACAATTCTCTGAGCTTTTAGTTTTAAATCCAGTGCAATGATTGATATCCATCTTTTAGGATGCTTCTCCACTGCTCTAAGTCTATGTGAATAACTTTTTCAGAAATAATAAATGCCTCACTTTAAGCATTCCATTTTGAGCTTTTCTGATCCTTTATCCTGAATGCAGTGGTGACTATAGAATGCATGGAATGGCCATAAAAAAATATCACATATGGCCCAGGGTCAGTTGTCTGATTAATGCTGGGATGCTGAAGGTGGCGCAATCTAAAATTTGAGTAATTTTGATTAGGATAATAATAAAATATCTAGCAATGCATTTAACCAAGAAGGGGAAAGATCTTTACAAGGAGAACTACAAAATGCTGATGAAATACATTGTAGATGATACAAATAGAAAAACATCCCATGCTCATATACTGGAAGAACCAATATCATTAAAATGACCATATTTCCCAGAGATATCCACAAATTCAAATGATTTCTATCAAATCACCTACGTCAGTTTCACAGAATTAGAACAAACAATTCTAAAGTTCATATATAACCAAAAAAGAGCCCAAATAGCCAAAGCCATTCTAACAATAACAACAACAAAAAAAAAGCCAGAGACATTACATTACCTGACTCAAAAAATGTTACTATAAAAAGTTATAGTAACTAAATCAGCATGCTGCTGGTACAAAAATAGATACACAGATCAATAGAACAGAATAGAGAACCCCAAAATAAAGCCACATACCTACACAACTGACCTGCAACAAAGTTGACAAAAATAATAGGGAAAGACCCTACTCAATAATGGTGCTGGGGAAATTGACTAGCCATATGAAAAAGAATGAACTGGACCCCTGTCTCTCACCACATACAAAAATTAACTCAAGATAGAATAAATGCTTAAACATAAGACCTGAGAGTACAAAAATCCTAGAAACAAACCTAGAAATAAATTTTCTGGACTTTGGCCTAGAAAGATTATTTATAACAAAGACCCCAAAAGCAAATGCAACAGAAACAACAATAGATAAATAAGACTTAATTAAACTAAGAAGCTTCTGTACAGCAAAAGAAATAATCAACAGAATAAACAGGCAACCTACAGAATGTGAGAAAATATTAGCAAATTATGCCTCCCGCAATAGACTTAATATCTAGCATATACAAGGAACTCAAACAAGAAAAAAAACAAACAACTCCATTAAAAATTGAGCAAAGGATATGAACAGATAGTTCTGAAAATAAGACATACAAACAGCCAACAAACACATGAAAAAAAAGTTTAATATCACTAATTATCAGACAGATGCCAATTAAAACACAATGATACATTATTCTATGCTAGTCAGTGAGGCTATTCATAAAAAGCCAAAAAAACAACAGATGTTGGCATGGATGTGGATGAAAGGGAATACTTATACACTGTTGGTGGAAATGCAAATTAATTCAGCCTTTATGGAAAACAGTATGGAGGTTTCTCAAAGAATTACAGAAAGAACTGCCACCTGACCCAACAATTCCACTACTGGGTATCTACCCAAAGGAAAAGAAATAATTATATTAAAAAGATACCTACATGTCACAGCAGGTATATATTTATCACAGCACTATTCACAATAGT
This sequence comes from Aotus nancymaae, assembly GCF_030222135.1. NCBI lineage: Eukaryota > Metazoa > Chordata > Mammalia > Primates > Aotidae > Aotus > Aotus nancymaae. Next base: position 78,748,350 of record NW_026988425.1, read on the forward strand.
GGTCATGGAACCATGATAAGTGTCCATGAACAATTGATTGGATTTAAAAATGTGAGATCTATATTTATATGTATGGTATTTTTTATGGCTGTATGGTATTTAAATGGTATATCCCCATCTCAAAATACATAAAGCCATAAAAAATAATAAAATTATGTCTTGCAGCAACATTAATAGATCTAGAAGCCATTATCATATGTAACATAACTTAGAAGCTGAAAATTAAATACTGCATGTTCTCACTTGTAAGTGAAAACTTATAAATTGGTATATATGGATATAAAGATGGAAATAGTGGGCACTGGAGACTCCAGAAGGGGAAAAGAGTGAGAGGGTTGAATAATTGGGAACAATGTTTGCTATTTTGGGGATCGATATACTAGAAGCCTAATCCCCACCATTATGCAATATCCTCAGGTAAAAATCTTGCACATGTTCTCCCTGAACCTAAAATAAAATTAAATGGAAAAAATAAAAATAATAATAGTGATGCTGTTTTAAGGATGAATCTAAGCCTAAATTCTGCTTAGCATTAAAAAAATAGCATGATTAGTTTGTAATGTCTGCCATGTCTGTGGGTGGGAGATCTATTTATCATTCTGACATTCTGTATATTTTGATCCCTGAGTTATATTCTATATTCTGATTAAAAATACTTTTAAAATCTAACCTGTCCTAATCAAGGGAGTCAACTCTTCTTTATTTCATATTTTATTGTTGAGTTTCAGTGTTCTAAAATACCTACATTTTTCTTTGTCATTTTTAATAATCATCTTTACCATCTTAAATAGTAATACTTTCTCAGTATGAAAAAGATTATCAATAAAAAGTGACTAGAACTCTGAAAGCAATTGCAACCTTTAGGCTGCATTATGTTTTGGATTATCTGTTAACTTTATTTACTTATACTAAAGTGATTTGTATTAGTGTAGAAAACAAAATAAATGTTTCAGTCAGCATTATTTCTTCACAATTTTTTAAAGTTATTTCCCTTGATAGGTTTTTATTTCTAAGATTTACCTATATATCAGAAGTTACAATAATATAGAAAGTTTTAGTATAATCACAATAAAAATATAGATATATGAAAAGTATATTTAGTAGTAAGGAACATTCTCAGATATAAGTTTAATTATTTTAGTGGCCAAAGAATCTGCCTTTTTAAACTGAATTCAGAACAGAAAATTTACTACATAAAGCTCAATCTAATTGGGTATTCAGGGTGAATAACTTCATTAAGACTCCAGGATAAAGATATTATTTTCCAGCAGGGTCAGAGGGATAAATTAGGTAACAAAGAAAGTGATTAACTGGAAGTAGTCATCTTAACTTACTTTAATCATAATTATTGTTAATAAAACATCCAATCTACAGGATTAATTTCTCATAATTAATCAGGCTAGCAAAAAAAGGTTTATTAGAAGGTCAGGCATCTAAAGGGTTAACATCTTCCAAATAATTATTCAGCAAATATTTATTTAATACCAACTATATACAAGGTACTGTGGAGAATACAAAGAGTGATAAAACACATTCTCTATCCTCAAGAGACTTAAGGTTATAGTAAAAGCCATAAAATTTATAAAAGAATATTTTTATGAATTTCTACTTAGGTGAATATGCCAAAAATTGGCACAGCTATAGGAGTTCTCAGGGAAATCAGAATATTCTTCATGGCAAAGGTAGTTATTGAAAAGTCTGGGAAACATGGACAAAACTTATTTGTGGAAAATAAAGGAAGTCAGTTTCCAGACAGAAATAAAATTATTCACAAAGATATAGAAATATGTGAGAAAGATCTGAGATTAATTTGGCTGGAGCCTATGGTTAATGAAGGAACATAGCAGAGGGTAATATAAGAAAGTTTTGATGCAAATTATATTAACACTTTATATATTTAAATTGCTTGTTATTTAAGAGACACTAAGAAGCCAATGAAAGATACTGAGTAATGGAGTTGCAATGATCATAACTGTGCCTTAAGATAATGGCACAGTCAGGTGGTGGAGGTACAAGAAACAGGGATTTCTGTTAAGAGGCTTTTATAAGAGATTGATGGAGACAAAATTAGGGCTTGAGTTAGAAAAAGGACATGCAGAAACTGAAGACAAGGTAGTTCTCATCATATGTCATTATCAATAAGAAAAAATATTTTTTAGTCCTCTTTAGTAGGTAGAACAAGAATATATCCTCTAAGATTCTTGCCCTCTAGCTCTTTATCATACACAAGATAGTGAATCTGATGAAACAGTTCTCTTGTGATTCAGTTATTATAAAAGGCTTAATTTAAGAATGGGAGATTGTCTTTGGTGGGTCTGACCTAATCAGTTGAGCCCTCAAACGAGATGGAGCTATTCTTATGGAAAGAGATTCAATTGGGCAAGGATTGTGATACCAGGGAGACTCTCTATTGCTGTACATGAAGTGAAAAAGAATCACAGGGTCATGAATATAAGTGACTCTAAGATCTAAGAATGGCTCCTGGCTGCCACCATATGGCAATGTGCTACAACCACAGCCCTCCGACCACAGGGACCTGAAATGGCTAACAAGGCTGGATCAGCTTGAATGCTGATTCTTACACAGAGCTTTCAGAATGGACACAGAAAAACCAAAACTCTGATTTCAATCTGAGCAAAGAATTTAGCCACACCATACTTGGACTTCTAACATAATAAATAGTTGTTTGTTTAAGCCACAAAGAGTTTCGTAGTTTTTAACACATTAGGAAACTAACACATCCTGAGAAATAATTAAAATATCCCATAATGTGAAGTAGGAAGTGTTTTATATCAAGGAAAGCTATACGAAAAAAAAAAAAAAAAATCAGCATAAATGGTCATTAATCCTAAACTAGACCTCTTGGAAAGGTGGAAATTAGAAATTCCCACCTATTTGTAATGTGCTACAAAATAAAAATCATCTGTTGGCTTTGAGAATACTTTGCCCTCCTTTTCTTAAAAAAATGGCTTCTTTTTTTTTAAGTTCATGTGATTGTCCTTATGTGTTTCTTTGGTTTTGATGTAGATTTACAAAGTCAAAATGCAACAAAATGGTAAAGTAGGCTATACTGTCTCTTGTGCACTCATTTTTATTTAAATCTTCTTTCCTAAGATTCCCTGAGGTCTATGGGCCAATAAGTCTGGGCATCACAAAGTGGTACCTGTACTAGTGCCCCAGCCCAGAATCTCCTCCTCAACTCCCCTAGTAGATTTGTCCTGTACTTTTCTCTTTTTCCAAGATCTGCAACTCTCTCTGGCAATCATATATAATCTGCGCTAAAATGTTTAAGTGCTATTCTTCAAATCAATGTTTTCAGTTAATAAGAGCTTTGAGGAAAGAATGACTTTGACTATGTAAATGATTTTAATATTTTACAGCAGAGACCAAAATCACTGGACAGTAGAAAAAAAATACGTAAGAGACTATGGATTATCTGATGACTGGTTACTTCGCCTTTGAATAGAAGCCTTCACGGTCATTCTACTCATCAGTAGATATCTTTAATAGAGTATTTCTTCATCAATATATGAAATAACTAAACAATAAATAGTGCTTTATGTGGCCCACAAACATATGAAAAAGTGCTCATCATCACTGGTCATTAGAGAAATACAAATCATAACCACATTGAGATACCATCTTATGCCAGTTAAAATGGCAATCACTAAAAAATCTGGAGACAACAGCTGCTGGAGAGGATGTGGAGAAAAAGGAACACTTTTACACTGTTGGTAGGAGTGTAAATTAGTTCAACGATTATGGAAGACAGTGTGGCGATTCCTCAAGCATCTAGAAATAGAAATTCCATTTGACCCAGCAATCCCATTACTGGGTATATACTCAAAGGATTATAAGTCATTCTATTGTAAAGACACATGCACACCTATGTTCGTTGCGGCACTGTTTACAATAGCAAAGACCTGAAACCAACCCAAATGCCCATCAATGATAAACCAAAGAAAATGTGGCACATAGACACAAAGGAATAGTAGGCAGCCATAAAAAACGATGAGTTTGTGTCCTTTGTAGAGACATGGATGTATCTAGAAACCATCATTCTCAGCAAACTGACACAAGAACAGAAAACCAAACATGGCATGTTTTCACTCATAGGCGGGTGATGAACAATGAGAACACTCAGGCACAGGAAAGGGAACAACACTCACTGGGCTAGGTGGGGGGGGTGGAGGGGAGGGCAGGAGAGGGACAGCAGGGAGTGGGGACGATGGGGAGGGATAACACCAGGAGAAATGCCTGATGTAGGGGACGGGGGGTGGGGAGGAATGGAGACAGCAAACCACCATGGCATGTATGTACATATGCAAACGTCCTGCAGGATGCAGGTTGTGCACATGTACCCCAGAGCCAAAAGCACAATTAAAAAAAAATAGGTCTTTTAATATTTGAATTAAAATCTCTGAATCAAAAAATGTTTTTCCTAATCATGGCACCATTGTGGTAAACGATAAGAAACTGATTTTTAATGATATTTAGTGGGGGCAATCCTTGCATTATAAACTACAAAACATTATAAAGGTAGTGAAAAATGTAAATTCTATTTAGATGAATAATCTAGTTAGGAAACTAGAAAAAAATAAACAAATCAGTGACAATTATTAACATACAAACCTAGGAATTGCTGGTCAGGAATGTACAAAAATATAAAGTATTTTATTCCTCCATGTATTTCTGTGTCTACTAGGTAGTCCTTCCTTCAGCAGACTGTGAGAAAGAATCTGTTCCATGCTTCTCACCTAGCTTGTAGCAATTTTCTGGCAGTCTTTGACATTCCTTGGCTTGGAGAAACATCACACTGATCTCTGCCTTTGTCTTCATCTGGCATTCTCTCTCAGTTTGTGTGTGTGAATTTGCATTTGTATGTAACAAAAAAAAATTCTATTTTTTTCATAAGGACATTAGACTTATTGGATTGGGGGTCCACTGTACTTCAGTATAACCTCATTTTAACTATCCGCATCTGCTATGGCCCCATTTCCTAATATGATCACATGCTGAGGATTCAGATTTTGATATATGAATTTGGGGAGGACATGATGCAACCCAAAACTCACAGGAAATGCAAACATGTATGACATGAATTCTGTTCTCTCTAAATAAATTCACAATCAAGAGAAGAACAAAAAACACATGCAAATAAATGCAAGATACTAAATGTCAGTAAGAATCTGAAAGTAATACTTATGAGAATATACCAAAAGAATTATAAGTATGAATGAGAAACACACCACAAAAGATGAATTGTTCATTTAAACTTCTTTTCAAAGAACAAAATAGTCCTAAAAAGAGAAAGAGAAAAGGGTATCAGGAAAAAATATACGCAAACGAAGAGAGGTAGTTATCTTTGAGTATCCCAGAACAACAGCCAGTCTAGGGACTATGGGGTATTGCAGAATGCAGGTGGCAAAAGGTGAGACTAAAGGAAGTTGATGTTCATTTGCTGAGGAATCTTGAGAGACACCCTAAAAAACTTTTAATGTATTCAGTATAACAACTATCGCAATGCTGGAATTTGATGCAAGATCATCAGATATTTTTCAGTGAGAAAATTACAACTTCCCATTTGTATTTTATTTTAAAATTTCAGGGAATGATGGACAAAGCACATAAAGAGTTCAGGGAAGTTGTTTGTACTGGAATTACAAGAGCCAGAGACAACACTGGCCTAAATTTTTCCATTTTTCATTTTGGTTTACGTTAATGTGATTTTTGATGCCTACATTTCTAAGGGATTGGATATATTACCTATGTCCCCACAAATTACTTATTAAGAATAAAGTATAAAGTACTATCACATCAGGTTCTAATCTACCTACTTGTGCTATGACTGAGGTGGGGGTCATGGTGCTAGCAGGTTTCACAATGACTTAATGGCAAATTAAATGCTTTCGAATTCACAATTTTTGCAAAGTTTTCACACATCAAAAATTATGCAAATATATTCAACACATAGTCAGAAATAAGTTGGGGTGGGACGTGCAAGTGAACCACAGTGAGTAACTCAGGAGATCAGCACCCCAGGGCGGGGCTGGGAAAGTGTTGCTGCTCTTTGCCCAGCAGAGCTTCCAGCCACTGATACTGGTCAAAAAGAGGCCTAAGACTTATGGGCAGAGCTTCCACAGGTGCCTTAGCCACATAGCAGTGGTTCTTATGGCCGTCCAGAGCAGTGGCTGTAGCCATTATGTCTGCTGCCTTTGGCTTCACTTTCTTGTCAGGCCACAGCAGGTGTTCCCTTATCACCTTTGTCCACTATACATATGCTTATCACTTCGAGGGGTCAGCAATTTCACTGTAGGCTGAGTCACTCGTCATAAGGGACTTCATTTTGAGACAATTAAGATTACAAAATATTCTTATATATCAAATACTCACTTTACAGTCGAGAAACTGGCAGATACCACCTTGACAAAGTGATGAAAGTTAACATCATGTATCAGTTATCATCATACAGCCTCTGATGCAGTTCACTGAGAAAATATCACTTTTGTGTATTCCTGCCTAAACTCTATAACCTGTTCTAATCAAAAGGAAACATCGCAGACAAGCTCAAACTGGGGAATGTTCTACAAAACAATGAACCTGTACTTTAACAGTAAAGTCAATATCTTGAAAGACAAATGGAGCTAAAGAACTATCTCAAAATAAAGACAAAACAAGCAATGATACTCAAACAGGTGTGTGATCCTGGATTGGATGATTGAGCAGGAAAAATAAGAGGTATTGAGATAATTTCAAAGTTTGAATATGGATTGCACATCAGAAAATTGTATTATATTTGTGTTAAATTGTCTGACTTTGATAATGACAAAACAATAACCTGCTTTTATAAAATACGTCCTGAAGTAAAAGGGCATGATATCACTCTCAAGTGATTCAGAAAAAAATGCAGATCTATTATATGTATAAAATGTCACTCAGCTTTTGAATTTTGTAGCTGTTAGTGATTGTTTTTGCTGTTATACTTTGCTAGGATGTAATAAATACATGTACATTGGGTGTTCTGTGGGCACTTTTTATACTCTAGAATCCTAGATGATAATTCCACCACTTTGAGTGGCTGAAGCTTCCCTCATCTACCCAACCTCCCTACTAATTATTAACCTTTTTTTCTATCTATTATTATACCTCACACATATGTTGATCATATTCCATATTAAGCATTTGCACATCCATTTTACCCTCTAGACTAGGGTCTCCTTGAAAATGGATTCTACATTTCATGTAACTTTGTATCCCCACTACCTAAAATAAGCCTGGAATACAAAATAATTGCTTCTGAAATGAATTAAGGAGTGAGAACTATTTATAATTTTTAGTTATAATTGTAATTGAAATTCTTGGTCCAATGTTTGTCTAGACATGCACACCTTCATTCCAAAACAGTAAGTTAAAGATGTGACCATAAGTGAAATCTAGTACACAAAAAAAGGCGTATATCTTTTCATTATTCTACCTTTGATAAGTAAATATATTTAAAGCCTATCATTCCTAAAGTAACTTACTTATCTCCGGCAAGTATTATTCTATCAAATAAAAAAGATCCAGTATTTTTAAAAACATCCAAGCCGGGGCCACTTCATAACATGATAAACACTATATTTACAATGAAATTACGTGGCTCCAGTTGGCCAGCTATGCGTTGTTACTTTTCCAGTTAGAATAAATAAGAAAATTCCCACATGCACCTATAATATGTTTCCAATTATGCTCTTGGAAATCTGATCAAATGATTTATAAAATCCGTGAATTGGAGCTTTCTCTCTTGACATGGATCCTCAATTTCCTCAAAGCTAGAATGATGACATGTAATTATTCTGCTTTGCTACTCTGACAAGGAACACATTCAATCATCAATTAGGAATTAGCACACGTTTGGTTTCAATTATATTGATTAATCACCAGTAACTTTTTAATACAAAATTTAGTTACAGTCTATCATGCCTTGATAATTAAAATGCACTTTGGTTTGTTGTTTCTTACTGACTTGTAGAAAAACAAGTAAAGTCATAAAATCTTCTTGCATTGTTTGTTATTCTACTAATCATGACTCAGAGTTTGCCTATATTTAGAGCATTATAAAATCTAGACAAATATTATCACTATCATTACCACTTCCACCTCTATTTATCAGTTCTCTACTACACCATAATTATAAGGAACATTTTCTAAACTACATCATGGATAGGAAAACATAACTCTTGCAAAAATTCGGTTTGCCTTTAAGATAAGAAAGCATAGCATGGGAAACATTCGGACACTTTAAAGCAAGTCTTCACAGTTTCAGTCTTCTGTTTCTGTACTTGTTCCCCTCCCTTTGATAGTATCCACCATACACCCAACTCAGGGTGTGTACAGGGTTGCTCTACTAATCTTTATCACCAGGAAAAGTGAGGAAACATCTGAATTCACTCATTGTGTCTGCTGATTTACTCAATATACTTGAGATACAAGGATAATGCCAGCAGTTGCACACTACAGGGCAATAAGTGTGTGCCAGGGGCTCAGTCAAATTCTTTACATCTGTTGACTATTTAATTTTCACACTTTCAAGTAGTTATCAGGCTCATCCCACGTTTTTCAGAAAAAGAAACTGAGATTCAAGAGGTGAGATATATGGTTCGGTTTCACCCAATTAGGGAGTAGCAGAGAGTAAACTCAAGGCCAGATCTGCCTTACTCCATAGTCCATGCTTTTCAAGTATATGTTATATTGTCTTTTAGGTGGAGCAAGATTGCATAAAGGGAAAACGGGTCTTAACTCCAGGATGTGGGTGCAGAAATACAACAAGAGGAGAGACTTGTATTAGTTGAATCCTAACAGTAGAGAAGTCATATTTAGAACATGGTGGATGTGGACGGTAGCTATGAGGTTAGAGTGTGGGTTGTGATGAATAAGGATTAAGTTTTATGTGGTATCAGATAAAATTTTCAGCACCACTGATTATGAAAGTATTGAAGAAATAACACACACAAAAAAGAGAAGAGCTATAAAATTTTAGCTTGGCTATGTAAAATTATAATCATCTGTTGTCCATTCAGGCTTAATTACCACGTAGCACAACAGCAATTATGCATATCATTAAATAGATGCTAGATTAACTTATGTACATTCTACTTGATCAAAGCAGTAAAGTGCAGTTAGCAGTACATTCAGGCTTTACAGTTTGTGGCTCATGTAACATAATAATTTACTCAAAGTTTTAAAATACTAGGAGATATGTTGATTATGAAGCTTTACAATATCATATTGGCCAATCAATTTTATAATCATATATAAACAGTGGAAATGCAGCTGTTAATCTGGCTATATGCTACGTACTCTGCTAAAATATTTCACAGAAGGAAAATATCTTCCTTAATGGCAGAAGGGAAGTCTGGCAATTATCTTCAAACTTCAGCTTTTAACACCGTTATCATGTTATGTTATAACTCCAAATTTAGAATTTATCTAGAAAAATAGCCTATAAAAATATAATTAATTTTGGTTAATGCTATCTGGAAGGTACAGATTACTGTAGCTATATATACTTCTGTATTTTAAATGTTTGTCTTAATTTTTTAGCTTTATAATAAAATATTGAAGAACTGACATATTTGTGCTATTATCAATTGAATGAGACATTACATTGGAGTAGTTTAAACCTGTAAGCCTGCAGAGCTTTCTGAGATCACATCTTCCTTCTCACACTTCGAACTATGTTCCCGTCACATATCTGGACCTCAGTTTCCTCATCTATAAAATGTGCATTAAAAATAGTACTGAATAGTACTTACTGCATAATGTTACTGAGAAGACTGCATGAGATAACCCATTTAATGCACTCAACTAGATTCCTGACACATTTTAAGCATTCAAAAAAAGTCATCAACTGTTATTGAGTGGCCCCATTTTTCTATTTTTTCTTTTTTTACTTAATCCTTTTTAGGGCTGCCCATTTTACAAATTAAAAACTGGTCAACTGGCAGGTGTTTATCTAAAAATTCTTAATATATAGCTATTTGTAATATTTTTAAAAAATTTTTTGGATGAAATCTGGCCATTTCAAAGCTACTACAAACTCCACTATCTGCTGCCCAAGCCCCAGATGAATCTGGTAACAGATTCCTGGTGCCACGCGTTTGAAGAGCCTTGAGAAACGCGATTAGGACTAGGAAAAGGTAAAGAATCATATAGAGAATCTGCTTTAATGTGAGGTTAAAGGCACACAGGGCATTCGGGTAAAAGATTTTTAGAAAACACAAAACATTTCTTTATTATTTTTTTGTCTCAATTTTATTATTTGCAAACCGAGTGACTTAATCTAAACTGATTTTTAAGAGCCATTCTTTCTCTCAAAGAACTAAGTGTCTAAGAAAAACCTAAAAATCTGTGAACTGAAAGAAGAAAGACAGTTGTAGATTATTTCAGAGATCAGCATTAGGAAGAATTAATGAAAGTTAGAAAGAGGCAGATTTTTAATATGTTACAAAGTAGAACTTTCAGGCAACCAAAGCAGAAAAAGAGAACTAGATAACCAACTATTAAGGATTTTTAAACACATGAGCAGGGCTTTATGTAGGCAAATGAAAAGATAAGCTCTACCATCCCACCCAAATTCCACCATTGTTACTCATGTTAAATAAAAGATTTCTAGCATTTTCTATAAATTTACCTTCAATAAGAGCTTTTTAAATTTGAGATCCTAGGGCCAGGCATGGTGTCTCACACTTAGAATCCCAGCACTTTGGGAGGCTGAGGCGGGAGGATCACCTGAGGTCAGGAGTTCAAGACCAGCCTGGCCAACATGGTGAAACCCCATCTCTACTAAAAATACAAAAATTAGTTGGGTATGATGGGGAATGTCTGAAGTCCCAGCTACTCAAGAGGCTGAGATAGGAAAATTGCTTGAACCCAGGAGGTGGAGGTTACAGTGAGGAGTTTGAGATTCTACCACTCTACTCCAGCCTGGGCAACAGAGCAAGACTCTGTCTCAAAAAAAAAAAAAAAAGATTGAGATCCAGGGACTTCAAGTATATGGCTTCAGAGGCTAAACTTTATGAAAATTATTTTTAAAATTCTGTCTGTAGGTGCATTTTTTCAGGGAGAAATTGCCTTCCTTTTTATCAGACTTTCAAACAAGTCAATATTACGGTCAGAGTCATTGATTTAAATAATATCCCTTTACTGTACAAAAAGCTAAAAATAAAGCTAGCACATAAAGCGAGATGGTTCTAAAAATAGTTGTGTTAAAAACATTTATCTGCAGGTATTTTTTTTTTACTAAATGTTTTGTTATAAATCCTATTTTTAAATGGATTTATAGATTAGGCGTAAAAAATGGTTAGGTGAATATAGTGATTAAATACCTAGTAGTTCTTTAAGTCATATCAGACAAATCAAAGATATATGATGGAAATGGTTCTGGCGTCACTTGGTTATCTTACTATGGCTGACTTTCTTATCTGGTTTGGATATGTACTGTAGAAAAAGATTTATGTAATTATTCCTGAATCCTTATATTCAACTCTGAGTTGAATATGAAATTGTTTAACCTTTATGTAATAAAGATATTTAGAATAATTTTCACTTTGAATTAATATTGCCAAAAGAAAGCAAAGTGCCAATACGTCAATACTCTTTCTTCTAACATATGTACATATGTGTGTATAATATCAGATATAGCGATGTCCCACCTATGTGTTAAATTATCTGAGAGCATGCAGTTGGCCACCTATTTAAAGAACATGAATGGAACCAAAGGAATGTTAGGCAAGTAGCCAACCCTCCTGGATATTCCATTCAATTTGAATAATATCACTGGCAATGCAAAGTAAAGACAATACTGTCAAAGTCAATATCCGAGATCTGTAAGTCTAAGCAACAGCTTTCTCTGTGCTAACAGTGTTGAAGCCATCTGTCTGTTTCCATTTAAAGTCCATTTTTGATTCAATGACCAGCTGTTCCATATTGGGGGCTCTTTTGTTACCCTCTCCCTCTGCCTCAAAATTAGTATAGTTATTCCAGTGTTGATACTGTTTTTCCTTCTTTTTCTTTTTATATTTCTGATCTCATTGGTTATTATGTCCTACATTTTTTGCAAGTCATGGGGTAGATTTTCCACTTCTTTCTTTAGGTTTTGTGGTCCACAAGTCAGCTCTCTGAATGTGTTCATATTTCTAATTTGAGTTAGATGTTTGTTCATCATTTTGCCTGTTTATATAATTTCTTATATAATAAATATATGAATAAAATTTTCAAGTACAAAAAACCTACATAAGTAATAAATTTTAAATTAAAACACTATATAATTCTTCAGGGAAGAGCAAATTACTGTCTAACGCCATTTTCTGTTCTTTGTAACTTTAAAGTACTTCTAAGTTCCTTCCATAAATCTTGCACACTTCCAGTCCTAGCTCAATGCAAAGTCAACTTTGTTCATTTTTAGTTGAGAAAAGAAAAACTCAATTTAATAAATTAGATTAGATTTCAATCTCATAATTTATTCAGGTTTTATTCATTATTTCCATCCTGGAGGAAAACATTCAAAACTTCTCTTAATGATTTCATGGTGTTATCACTCTAATAACCTCGGCATGCTGCCCTTTCATGAAAGATAGAGGAATAACAGCTACAGTTTTTAATCTTCTGTTTTGTCATTGACATTGGGCAACAGGTTGGAAACTTCTTTGACAATGTCCCCAAGCTTGCTATATTGTCATGGACAACTTGAATAAATTAGAACCAGGTTCTAATTTTTCTAACATCTATAAATAACAGGCTCTATAAAAGGTATTATTTTAGTTAGAAATAAAAAATAGTAATATTTTATCTCCTTCACCAAAGAAGAAATAATAAGCTTTCAAGGACACATGCCTGCTTACTAGGGTAGTGGCCCCCTGAGGTTAGCTACTTTAGGGTGGAGCCTTTGACTAGATCGGGGCTATGAATTTACACACCCTCATTAAGAAATAAACAAAGGGTCATATGTCATAGTCAGTAGCATGAATATGAATTTTTTAATATTCCTTGGAAGCAGTATATCTGTATTTAGTCTGAAATTTCACAAATTTTTGTCTGAGAAGTATTTTTGGACATTTGATAAGGTTTCCGAAATGCAATATTTGTATCTGTAAACAACTGAACATAAATAAAATGTTTGATATGAAGAAAAAATATGTATTCTGTTATCAGTGTTCATCCTATTCCTTAATCTAGGCTTTTGTACTCTCTTGGTGAACACTCAATTCCTCTAACATCTATGCCCAGTCACATCAGATTCACTCCTGGAGTTTTCATATATCCACACTCTATCTATTTTAAAGGTCAAGATTAAATGTTAGGTCCTCCAAGAAATCTTATAAAGTATTGCAAATAACTTCTTCCTTTGTCCTCTTCATGTATGTCTTATGGAAGTTTATATTTAATATAATGGAATAGTTGGGTACGTATATTACCTCTTTTATGTATTGTAAATTACATGATGAAAGATAACGAGGCTTATCTCTGTTCTTTCTTACATCTAACACAATTATCAAGACTAATTTCTGAACTGAATTAATTACTCAACCTGCACTAAGCCAAGTTTCCTTGTTCTCTGAACCCTCTCCACAAATAAAACTCAATTATTTCTGCTTCAGTCATTCAGGTCCTGCTATTTTCCACAAACTAATCTAGTAACAGAATTCATGGTAAAATTTTTAATAGCTGTAAACTATTTCTTTCCTAAATAGACATTTTAATTTTAATCCAATCTTGATTTTTATTAAACCTAAAAGATTCATAATAAAGGACTCTCAAGTTCAAAACTAAGGTTAATAAGAGAGCTTTTGGGGTTAAGAGATAGCACCTGTCACATAATGTTGCTTACTGTGTTTCAGGTAAAGCTGCTCCTATTCATGTTGAATCAAACTATACTTTTAACACTGTAGGGCTATTTATATGAAGACCACTAAAGTCTGCTTTGAATGATTTCATTGAACTTCATTACAAACAGATATTGATTCTCAAACTTTAGAGTACATAAAGTAAATCACCTAGAGTGTTGTTTGTTTGTTTGTTTGTTTGGGGAATTTTGTTTTGTTTTTTGTTTTTGTTGTTTTGAGACAGGGACTCATTCTGTGGTCCAGGCTAGAGTGTAATGGTGCAAAGTTGGCTCACTGCAGCCGGCCTCCTGGGCTCAAGTGATCCTCTCACTGCAGCCTCCGGAGTAGCTGGGACCACAGGCACACAACACCACACCTGGCTTATTTTTTTATTTTGATTTGTAAAAATAGGGTTTCCCCATGTTGCTCAGGCTAGGCTGGACCTCCTGGGCTCAAGCAATCCTCCCGCCTCAGCCTCCCAAAGTGCTGGGATTACAGGCACGAGCCACTATACCCAGTCTTGAGTGTTTTTTTTTTTTTTTAAATGTAGATTTCTATGTGCCATCCCTGGAGATTTCATTTTATGGGTATTAGTTTTAGGAATCTGATTTCATATACACCCAGCTGATTCTCATGCTGTTAGTCAGAGAACCAGACAGGAAGAAATGCTGCTCTAGGTAATCTAAAGACTACTGCCCCAAAGTTAAAATGTATTGCCCAACAACAGTGATAAAGACTTGTTTATATCCACTGAAGTGGCCTTATTTTTATCTCATCCCATTCCATAAAATAAGAACACAGTATACTTTAAAATTTTGATGCAGAAAGGATAGAAAGGAGTATATGAAATTTTAAGAATAGAAATGTTAAAAGAAGACAAATTATGCATTTACTTACCTTTTCATACAAATTTATACCATGATTAAGAGTAAAATGTTTGAAAGATATTAAGAATATTGAGAACATACACTGTATTAACAGCATAACTTTAAATTTATTTATTTTTATGTTCAGTAAGTATAAATTATGTATTTATAAAATTAAAAATGAGATAAATTTGAATTTTATCTTTAAGAATTTTTTTACATTTTGTATTTCCTTTATAAGATGTCATATTATAGATATGAAAGGAAAACTCATTAAAAATAGTTTTCAACAATGTCATGGTGACCCTTATGGGGTATTTTGTTTTTATTTGCAAGGGAAGACTAGCACTGTTCCATAACTGAGGAAATTATGAGTAAATAAACAAACAACTGAAACTTTCTAGAAGTCTCATTTCAGTTGCATCAACTATTGTTATTTCTAATCTTAACTGGGGAGATCAAAACACCACACTCTTGCTTACATCTTATTTCAATTTCATAAATCATAGATAAAATCAAAAGAAACATCCAGAAAGTCAAAATTCTGTTCCTTTTCATAGTTCTTCCATTTCACAACATTACCTGTCATATGAATTCAATGGAAAATCGATATTTATCTTCTACTATGTGCAGGTACTTGTTTGAGCATGGGGATAAAGTGGCAAAAAAATAATATTCTGGTTCTCATGGAAATTAAATTCTAGTTAGAGAAAAAAGAGTAAATACATATTATCTAAACTAAAATAGAATTGAAAACAAAAGCTATGCAGTTAATTAAGAAAAGTAACATGGCCCAACTCTAGAAAAGGGTCCAGAGGTTACTCTTGATTTGGTTGGTTAGGGGAAGCAGTTCTAAGCTGAGATATCGGTACCGAGAAAGAGGCAGCCATGGTATGACCAGAAAACAGAGCATCCCAGATAGAGAAAACAGCTTGAGAAATATACCTAAAATGGGATGAGGTTGGTCTGCTTTGTTCCAAAAAGAAAAGGAGAAGCAGTGTTTAGTTAAAGCATAGCGTGTGAGGGACACCTAGTAAATAAGGCCAGGAGGTAGGCAGCAGCCAGGTTCTACTGAACATGTGAACCAAGATAAGAAGTTTAGACTTTGTTCTATGAGCAAAAGTCATTAAAGAATTTAGATTTAAAGCAAAAGGGTGACATGACAATTTATATTTTAAAATAAATCCTCTTGGCTCCTCTGCAAAGAAACAGTTTAAAAGGGACTAAGCTGGAAGATAAGCAGAAAGACAATAGTGGTTTTAACAAAGGTGATAATTTGAGGGTTAAAAAGAATTAGAGAATATTACTACACAAATATGAATGTGTGTGTATATATATATACACACACACACATTTTAAATATGTGTGTGTATATATGTGTGTGTGTGTATATATATATAAAAGACTATCCTAAATTCATAAATATAGGTACATATATATACACACACACATACACATATATATATGAACTTAATTAGTCTTTAATTCCTTGAATAAAACACATAATTTTCCATATCTTTGCATGGAATAATATGCAGCCATAAAAAAAGAATGAGATTATGTCATCTGCAGCAATATGGATGGAGCTGGAGGCCATTATCTTTAACAAACTAACATAACAGAAAACCAAACCTCACATCATCTCGCTTATAAGTGGGAGCTAAATGATAAGAACACATGAATCCATAGAGGGGAACAGCACACACTGGGGCCTTTTGGAGGGTAGAATGTGGGAGGAGGGAGAGGATAGGAAAACATAACTAATGGCTACTAGGCTTAATACCTGGGTGATGGAACAATCTGTAGGACAAGCCCCCAAGATACAAGTTTACCTATGTAACAAACCTGCACTTGTACTTCTGAACTTGAAATTACATTTTAAAATATATACATAATTTTGATAGAGTAGATAGGACCTGAGATGCATAGTGAGGGAAAGACAAGTATAAATCATGTAGATGAGCATTGTTCAATAGAGCTTTCTTCAATAATGGAATGTTCTGTATGTGAGCTATCCACTATGGTAGCCATGAGCCATATATGCCTGTTGAGCACTTGAAATATAACTAGTACAAGTAAGAAACTGAATTTGGAATTTTTGAACTTGAATTAATTTGAATTTAAATAACTGCATCCAACTGACAGCTACCTATTCGACAACACATCTCTAGATGCTTGACTTGAGCAAATGGATGAATGACAGTGCCATTTTCTGAAGTGGACAAGAGTAAGAGAAAGCAGACATGGAATGAAAATCAAGAGTTCTATTTGAATCATGTTAAGTTTGAGATGTCTAATGCATATCCATGTGAAAATATCAAATAGAATGCAGAATAAGTAACTCTGAGATTCCTGGGGATGTCGGGAATATAGCTTAGGTTTGAGAATTATCCAGACATAGATCATATTTATACCCTATGAAACACAATGGGCTAACCTAGAGAGTGTATAGAATAGAGACTTGTAGTATTCTAACATATAGTAAGCAAGTAAAATACAATCCAGAAGAAAGTACTTTTTTCTCTCTGAGATGGAGTCTCGCTTTGTTGCCCAGGCTGGAGTGCAGTGACGCAATTTAGGTTCACTGAAACCTCTGCTTCGCTGGTTAAAGCAACTCTCCTGTCTCAGCCTTCCAAGTAGCTGGGACTACAAGGGTGTGCCACCATGCCTGGCTAATTTTTGTATTTTTAGTAGAGACAGCGCCTCACCATGTTGTCCAGGCTGGTCTCGAACTCCTGACCTCGTGATCCAACCACCTCAGCCTCTCAAAGTGCTGGGAATACAGACTTGAGCCAAGCCCAGCCAAAAAGACTTTTTTAAATGTCAATTTGAAGAGCTTAATGTTAAAATGGAACAAGTCAAACAAGATCGGTGCATGTTTCTTCAAGAAGGGTCCTCTCTTTCATATCGATTTTGGAAAGCACCCTTGACCTAGAAATGTGGAGCAGGTCCAGAGTAGGGTCCAGGGAGAAAAAACCCTAGCCTGACCACCTTAAGGTGGTGAATTTTGGTAGAGATTTGGACCTGTTGCTGAGTTTAAAAATAATATGTGTAATGTTGGTTTTACACAGATAATTCTGGAACCATGATGGAGAAATATTTCTGGTTTCAGAAGCAAGAAGGAAGCAGCTACTAGAAAATTTAAAGCTTGCACCATTTCCCTTTCAGAAATACTACTGTAAATTTCTAATAATAATAAAATCAATCATTTTAACAAAAATGTTGTAGTATTAATTTAAGAACAAATCCTATGAAGGTGAACATCACCCCTGAGTTTGCATTATGCTTTAAAGTTTCAAGAAGGTAAACTGTATACGCCAAGAATTGTGTCAGATGTAAAGAAGATATAAGACCCTTTGAAAATAATTTAAAAGAGGTAAAATAATTTTTTAAAAGTAGAAAATAGTTTTATCTTTTACAGATCTGTTTTTCTTAGAATTTTTTATAATTTTCTCTCAAGTAATTCAACCTAGGTTTAATCCAAGGTTGTTTCAAGATTCATGATTGTATAATTTTGTTTGAGGTTGATAGAAGAGAGGGATTTTTTACTCTAAGGACTTCTTTATCTGCTTTAATCTGTCTCTAGAAAAAAAAAAATGCATATATAAAACCAGTAGCAAAGGAAGACAGGCTAAAAACTGCCACCACAGATTAATGAGCTGCATAAATTGCTCTATATTGATAAACTATCATTTGCACATACACAGAACTTTTTTTCTATGGTTGTAAATGAGGGTTCATAATACACTCAGGAGCTGTTGCTCATTTTGGTGCCTCTGTATAGTAAATAACAAAATCAAATCATGTTTAGAGGAAAAATATATATTATTATCCTTTATTTGTTAGACCACTGATTTTTTGTGAGAGGAGAAAGTCCCCAATTAGTCATATCCTTCTGTGCTATACACACACACACACACACACACACACACACACACACACACATATATTTACAAAAACACATTAATAATTAAAAATATATAGAGAAATATAAATATAAAAGGTAGGTAAATGAAAATTTAATTTCTAACTTTACAAAGTGAAAATGTGGAAGAGTGTTCTCATGATCTCCACAACAGTGAGCATGAAAAGATTAAACAGTAAAACTCCATGAAGCTACAGCCAGAGGTCATGTTTAATCCCATAATGCAAGACATATTTTTCTATGGTTCCATCTAATAAAATTATCTTATATATCTGATTCAAATCGGAAGTCCTTCTCTACCCACAAAATGAGTGAAATGAAAAACTCCTGATTATTTTAGAACAACAGAGCCGATTGATCAGGCAGTGCATAAACAGATCAGAAAGAATCAATGTAAGACAGAGCTATGGCAGGCTTTTGCCAAGTTGTAGAAATGCAGATCAAAGCACAATTGAGAGAGAGAGAAAAGCGATAGCCCCAAGACAAAGGCATAAAGCTATGTCGTAATCATATGGAAAGTTTTAGCAATTTTGAAAGAAGCAAAACTCCAAAAGTCCTGTTGACTTAGACTCAAATTAAAAATCTAAACTGTAAGTAATTGAAGGCAAGGAAGCATAGTTTCTTTTACTGTTATAAGAATGTTGAAATAAAAATGGCATCCAAGCAACCCAGTGGTCTGATGTAGTAAGAGACACAAGAAAAGAATCTCTAGAACGTGAATACGAGGAGAAAGAACAAACCTTTTATTTGTTCACATCTGGTTAAAGGTATTTCAACTTTTTTCATTAAAAACATTTAAAATTCAGTAGTGTTTTGATTTAGATATTTGAATAATTATACTTTTAAAATTGTATAAAAATCTGAATATATTATTATTATGTGTTATCATTATAGACAATGATAATGATATAATGATTTTAATCAGGCATCTTCAACTCTATATGAAAGAAGCCTATAGATAGACAAATACATTAGAAGTCCTCCCATTATACTAGAGCCAGAGTCACAGTGTGTCAGTAAATCAAAAGATATAGTTTTAGTGGCAATTCTTAAAAACATACACCTGGATACATAAAAAGTAATAAACAGATAAAATATCATAAGCATTATATTTTTATTTAAAAACATAAGCAACCATTCACCAGTTTGATATTACCCAAAGATTAATTGGAATGTTGACCAGTCTTTATTACATAAACTTTTTCTAATGCACTCCAATAACCAGTTTCCATTTCTTTACAGTAAAAACAGAGCCTAGGGACATTAATAGAGTAATATGAGTGTCAAACTTCTTGTTTTTACTGTTTCTCCAGTTTTTTTAAATAATCACACAATTTTTAGCCATTTACATATATGAAGTCCTTCTCAAAGTATTCAACTTAATTTTCAGCACATTACTGTCCATTTACATACATGTTTCACCAACTTGTGTTATGTTTAACTTTTGTGTTTGTAGTAACAAGCCCTACTGACTTAAACCTGTTAGAGCCAATCTTCATTTCGGTTGATGAGAGGAAATATTTTTTGCAAAGTGGAGCATATGCTATGGGCAATGAACTTACAGATCGTCAAGGGCACTAAACAGTATGTTTATATGGAAAACATAATTTATCTGTTAAATCAATTAAGAAAAGGTTGAGTAGGAGGTCTACTACAGATGACTGATGGATGCATGGATGGATGGATATATAAATTCCTATTGACGAGAGTCTTATGTAAATAATAGGTAGAAATGGAAAGTATTATAGTATAAAAAACTGCCAAAATTTTTAATTTAGAAAAAAAATACAATAGCAAAGTCCTGGAACCAACCCAAATGCCCATCAACAATAGACTGGACAAGGAAAATGTGGCATATATACACCATGGAATACTAGGCAGCCACAAAAAATGATAAGTTTGTGTCCTTCATAGGGACATGGATGAATCTGGAAACCATAATTCTCAGCAAACTGACACAAGAACAGAAAATCAAATACCATGTGTTCTCACTCATAGGCAGATGATGAACAATGAGAACACATGGACACAGGGAGGGGAACATCACACACTGGGATCTGTTGCGGGGGCCAAGAGAGGGACAGTGGGGGGATGGGGATGTCGGGGAGGGATAACATGGGGAGAAATGCCAGATGTAGGTGACAGGGGGATGGAGGCAGCAAATCACAGTGCCAAGTGTGTACCTATGCAACAATCCTGCATGATCTGCACATGCATCCCAGAACCTAAAGTACAATAAATAAAATAAATAAATAAAATAAAAATTTTCAAAATTCTGATTCAATTTATTTTAATCTTTTTTTAAAAAGCAGAAAATATGCTGGGTGCAGTGGCTCATGCTTGTAATCCTAGCACTTTGGGAAGACAAAGCTGGTGGATCACGAGGTCAGGAGATTGAGACGATCCTGGCCATGGTGAAACTCCATCCCTACTAAAATAGAAAAAGTAGCCAGGTGCAGTGGTGGATGCCTGTAGTCCCAGCTACTCAGGAGGCTGAGGCAGAGGAATCACTTGAACCCAGGAGACAGAGGTTGTAGTGAGCTGAGAGCGTACCACTGCACTCCAGCCTGGCAACAGAGCAAGTCTCCATCTCAAAGAAAAGAAAAAGCAAAGCAGAAAATACGTATGATCTTGCTTTGTTTATAGATCATAAAATTATATAAAAGATAAATATAGAAAAGGAGAAAAATTATTTTATTTCTGAATAAATGAATCCACATGTATCTCACAATTTATTGTTAATTTGTGCAAACCTAAAAAGCAATTCAAAAGTAAATTGTGTCATAAACTTACTACTTAGAATTTTAGGCTTCATGTGGTTATTCTTTCTTTCTAATCAAAGTGCACACATGCACACAAACACACTTCTATGGTTGGTTTAGCCTCATTGAGCCTTTGAGATTAATCAGGGGAATGTTTATTCATTTTACATAGAGATCATTTTCTCTTGACTGAAGATAGTCCATAGAACAAGTTTATCCACCTCATTAAAAAAATACTAATTAGACAAACGTTCAGCCCTAGCATTTCATCTGCAATTGGCAAACAGGAGAAAGCCATGGAATATTAAGCACCAAGATATGTTAATAACATTTTATATCCAAGATGCTACTTAGAGTAACAAAGGACAGGATGGGAGTAAAAGTGGTAATTGGTTTATTAACAGGCATTATCAAGCCTGTCCCAAGATCTAATACACACATATCTAGATTTTTTTTTTCCCACCGCTTATTCAGGGGAGTAAGATAAATAAGAATACTAGTATCTTTAAAGTATCTAAATTACTTCTGACAAGTTTAAAGGTTTTATTCTGGCTCTGAGACGATAAGCAGTGGAGTAAAGAAAAGATATGCTAAATTTATGGTTAATTCATTTCACTTCTGGCAGTATAACTTAATTCAAGTTGGATGAGACCAGCATAAAGAAAGTCAATTGTTTATTTCTAATCTATACATTTTGGATAGCTCTCATTTCTTTATTCATGTATCTACCCCTTCAATCTCTTTATGTAAAAATCCAAGATAAAGTGCTATAGACTGAAGCAAGGACAGTGCACCTGCCTCAGCTGCACATGTATTAAAATGTGACAGCAGCAAGTAGTCCAGGTCAGACCTGTCATTTGGTGCTCCAAGTCTCTGACCGAGGTCTATCAACACCCTACCCCCCAAATCATCATGTATCTAAAAGTGTGTGTCCCATTTTCCATAGACTAGTAGGATTGTAGCCAGAAATCTGAGAAGAAACTTTCCCTTTCCAAAGGACTAATGGCTTTCTGTCATAAAAGGAAACAAATCTTTAAAAGTTAGAATGCCCCTTAAGACCAAGAAAAAAGGCTTAGCCAACTCAAAGGCAAAGAAAAGCTTTATAAACCTGCCTGCTCTAGGCTAAAGCTGAACCCATTTATGTCCACCATGAACTCTCAGGATTCTCATGATAACCAAGAGGGTGATGGCCCCTGGGCTCACTTAGATCTGCTGTCTACCTCTCATCTGAAGCCTGTCCCTAGGCTATGCCTTTCACGCATTAGTGTCTGTTAGACATTTGGGTCCCATCTCACTAGATATTATCATCATGTTTTCAGTTTTCATATGAATGTTGAAGCAGGTGTAGCCATGAAAAAGAAGCATTAAGTTTAAAGACATTGAAAAACTTAGGCTGTTAAAGAGAGTCTGTCTTACTTTTACTCTATAAAGTATAATAGCAGATAACATCCACACTGTAAATAATTTTCATCCATATGAAACATCTAGTCTCCTTACTAATGCAAAATGAGAACATTCAAAACAGAGGGTGGAATCTGAGGGTGTTACCAATATTTAACAGTCAGTACCATGAAACAAAATATCCTAACTCATGTGTTAATAAACACACACACCAAATGGTTGTTATAATTTGCCCACGAAGGAGGACACAATGAACTTTTAAGAAAATAAGAATCCAACAAACTTTCAGCAAAAGACTTTTAGAAACTACATGACACTCCTTTTCTTGAAAGAAAACTTCTTTCACTAAGATAAACAGTCTATATCTTGGAACGGATATGTAGGCCTTGATATACTTTGTTTTAAAATAATAACTTCAGCCTATTAAACTGATTTTCTTCCTACAAAAAGGAAACAAAGCCAGCTTCAGTTTGAGATATTTTCCTGAGCTCTGCCCATAACAATCACATTATTCAAAGTTTTCTATGCCCTTATTTGTTTTTATCAACTTGGTCTGTCAAAGCTGTCAAAACAGAGTTGAAGTTTCCCACTGCCATTGTATTGAATTTCTCCTATAATGTTTGGGATCACTGGGTTGTGTGACATAGTAAAAAGGGCATAGGCTACAGAAACAGAGCTTACCTTATGCTACTGCTTTATTCTCTGTGAGCTGCGTGACTAGAGTCTTTAGTTTTGTAATCAGTGACAGGGCCTTGGAAATAAAGTTTTTGTAAAAATAAGAATACATTGATTATAATTCCTGACATATGTTAAACATTCATATTAAGCTATTACCATTACATATGCTAATTATACTCTTTGAACATAAAGGTTTATGAATTATCTAACTTGCATTGTATATTTCATTTTATCAATTAAAAAAATCTTTAATCACTATTTGATCGTCCTGAATTTTATCTTGCTTAAAATTAATATTCCCACTCTGGTTCCTTTTATTTATTTATTTTGCCCTTAATAATTTTATTGTGGATCTTTCTGTGCCTTTCTGATTGGATTATATTCTAAGTGTAATGGGAAGAAATTAAAAGTGTTTAGGTATATTATTTGACTTATATGTTTAGAAAATTGCTCTGGCTGATGGTTAGCAAATGAATTACCAATAAAGAATGATAAGAAACCATAAAACATTTGAACCAGCAAAAAAAAAAGATAGTGACTTGGACTAGGACAGAAGTTATGTTTTGGTTGGACATGGAGAGGAGGTCAGTAAAGGAAAGAAAAAAATTCTAGAATAACTGCAGGTTTCTCAAAGCGAGCAATTAGAAGGCTATTGGTAACATTTATTAAAGTGTGAACCATTCAGGAAGGAATATACATTTAGAGGAAGAAATAGAATCTTTTTTTGGTCATGTTGATTTTGAGAGTTTATTTTACTTCCTAGACAAATCAAGAGTCAGACCAACAATAACAAATGTAAATTAAAGATGGAGACCTAAATTTGGCAGTAACATCACTAGGGAGATAGTTAGATAGTCTATTGTTAACTGAGCATTATGTGACTTCAAAGCTCCATGTTGGTCATTCTTACTGTCAGTGTCTACTTTTATTTTCAGATGAGAGCTGTTATCAGCCTTCTGCAATGAGATTCTTCTTGAAGAGAAAGTTTACATTGGCTGTTGAACGGCTCTGCCCAGAAAGAGTCAAATCTGAATTTTAAGATCATACATACCTCCCCAAATCACTGACATACTTTCCTAATCACTGGGGCAAAATTTCAGTTTATAAAAACAATTTCATAGTGCATAACTTGGGATCCATAGTGACAAGAGAATGCACATCTGCTTAAGAGTGTGTATGTATGTGATAAATTTACCAGAGCCTAACAAAAAACAAAGGACAAATTGATAATTGGCATTAAAAAAACACAAAATGTGCCAAATTGTTCTCTAAATATTGAGGGAAAGAGGTTAAACATAATTCCGTACTTTACACTAATGAAAATGTCCAGTATATTCTTTTCCCAGAGCAAAATAACATGTTAATGACTCTGCTCAATGTCATTTTTGTTAATGTGACATCCAAGGAAGCACTCCTCCTGGATCCATAAACTGTGTTCAAGGACAAAGATCAAAACTGTTTATCTCCTGCTTCTCACTGGTGGCTGTAACTGAAGCCCCGTGTCACAATGACCATCATTACCGTAAGTGGCAGCTTAGCCAGTTAGAATTAGGGCTGTAGCCTAACCTCATGGTTTCCTCTGCTGGGGAATAGCAAACCATGTGCTGAAATTTTTTTTTTTTTTAATAGAAATTCTCTTTATTTATTTATTTATTTATTTATTTATTTTTTATAGCATTTTAGGTTTTGGGGTACATGTGAAAAACATGCAAAGTTGTTGCATAGGTGCATTCATGGCAGTGTGATTTGCTGCCTCACTACAGCAGTCTAGGACTTACAAAATGGAAGACTCCTTTCCTTTAGCCTGACAACTCCTGAATATTTAATTCCTACTTACTCTTTAAAACTCACATGTCATGCTTTCACAAAAGCTTTCTTTTTTTCAGTGAGAGAAGGGAATTTCAGAATCAGTATACAGGCGGAGCAGATTAGGATAATAATAAGACCTGAGAAGTAGTTGAGCACAGGGTTAAGAGAAAGGAGATGGGAGTGGTGGTATAAAAATCTTCATCCTGATGTCTTCATTGTGAAGACTGATGATATGGGCCAAAGGACCCCCTTAGGCTGATGCTCTAGTAAGATTTTGGACACGGAGCTGAATCATAAGGTCTACGGCAAACTGTCCTGCTTTTCGAGATGGCCGGACATTGCAACATTGTCCACTAGGGGGCAGTAATCCAACCCACCCAGCCTTATTCAGGACTTAGGTATTCCTTAAAAGCACCTTGAGCACCAAGGGCTCACGGAGCACTACACACTAGGGTCTGTTGGGGGGAAATAGGGGAGGGATAGCGGGGGGTGAGGAGCTGGGGAGAGATAGCATGGGGAGAAATGCCAGATATAGGTGAAGGGGAGGAAGGCAGCAAATCACACTGCCACGTGTGTACCTATGCAACAATCTTGCATGTTCTTCACATGTACCCCAAAACCTAAAATGCAATTTAAAAAAAAGCACCTTGATAGAGCCTGTCCCTAGCTTCTTGATCTCATTTATCAACCTGTGTGCTGAGTGTTTCCTAGTATACTCTCCCAGTCTCTGCTCTATATCTATTAGCTATTTGATTATTTAAGACATAAGCTAAAATATATATATTTCTTAGTTTATGCTAGGAAATTTAGATATGACAGGATTGATTAATTTAATTTTCGTAGCAACTCTCTGAGGCAAGATTATTGTTCCCATTTTAAAGGTTAGGGCATTAAATAACAGTTTAAGTAATGTGCCTAACTTAGTAAGAAATAGAGCCAAGCCTCAAAATCAACTTGATTTTGCAATAAAGCCTGTTACACCATTATGCATACAGCCCCATCTGCTCAATTTGACCAAAAGAGAACATCTCTCAGATACGTGATAGCTTTGGCCAGTAGAAGAGTTTGCTCTTCTCCCATATTCAGAGAAGCAAAGCAGCTACAGGGGTGTGTGTGTGTGTGTGTGTGTGTGTGTGTGTGTGTAAATTTATAGATCTGGCATTTCAATCTAAAAAAGTATTCCCACAGAACAATAGAATGTAATGAAAATTTTATCCCCTTTGCAAATATTTCAATATTAATTTCAACTTCTAATTTTATTGTTAGAACCTTGCTAAAATCCATTACTCTTTGCATTTTAAAATATGTTTAATATCATGTATGATATGTATTATATAGATGTTGGTTGATTTTTAAAAAGGAGCCATGTATAATAACAATAGGACAATGAGCTAAAAAGTTGTGTGCATACCATGTGTCTGATTTGGGTGAGGTAAACATAATGAGAATTTCTCTTCATGAGGAGATAATCATATTTGGACAAATGGTGCATTCAGTTATTCTAATATACAATTAAACACAATCAATGTTAATATGTAAAACAGAAATTTGTGGGTCAAGGCAATTCTTGAAAACTATTTTATTTATGCTTTAACACTGTGGACATTCAAATGTTAGTAAATATCAATCATGAAAATCATTAGTAATAAAAATAAAAAATAATGGCAATTTTTACGATTAATAAATAGTATAAATAGCTTGATAGTACAGAATTACTCTCTTAGTTTTATTTTACAATAATTACAAGTACAGTGCAAATCCCAGTAATTATTGTATCACTATTATTACATTCCCATCATTAAATGCTTATTATCTGTCTACTAAACATTAAATATTGCCACAACTTTAAGTGGTAGGTAGTTTTTATCCCCATTTTATAAACAAAAAGCTAAAGACAGCAAATGAATCATCTAAGATCACACAGTAAGTGGAGAAGTCTATATGGTTAACTAATTCATGTGTGGGTGCATGTGCAAAATAAGCAGAGCTTTTACAGAAGCTGGTATTCAAAAAAACTTCTACATTTATTTTGCCTACATATAAAGCTAGCTCAATCCAAACATATAGAAACTTTCATTGCATTTACAAATATATCAGTTTTTTCCTAAATGTTATAGTAGATTTTCTACATAGCATATATTCTTACCATCCCATTTGGAATTTAATCAATTTTGTTTTAATTAATGCAACTGCATGTTTTTTAAGTATTATAATAATAAATACATATCAGAGAGATATATTATGATTATAAAAGTATTTTGTGGCCAAAAATAATAAAGCCAGGCATTAAACACAGAATTTAGAGATTTTTGAGTAAAGATCATTAGTTAGGTTTGTCTAGATTGAAAATGACTAAAAAAATCATTACCTTACAGCTTCCTCTTCACAGTTCTATGTGAAAGGAGTAGGTGAGACACTTCATTTCTTTAAAAATAATACCCTGTCAAAATCATAAAACTTCGCTATCACAACTGACACTAATTGGCATCCTTGTTAGCACTCTCAAAAGAGAGGTCAAAACTAGATGTTCACAGAAGCTGAATTGCCCCTTCTTGTAAGTGGTTCCTCTAGGTTAAACAGAAGAGACATGGAAACCTTAGAAAAAGTTTGGCATGTACCTTTATTATAAGAAAAACGAGAGACATTCATGTTGATCTGTGAGCACTGATTGACATCTTGGTAGAGCATTATATATGAACCTTACAGATAGATGTCTAAGATAACTAAAAAGATCAGATAATAGTAATACAATTCCCCAGTTTTGTACCCAAAGTCTTTGAGTCTAGATGTAGATTTGCAGAGAATTTCAGAGAGGTTTGTGGAAGGTGTACATTTTATAAGGGGAAAAGAGTGCATATACCTTATGTTATGTAACAGCCCTAAAGGGTAAAAGGCAGCATTCTGTAAATATTTCTAAAGAAAAATATATGAATATACATACCAAGCAAATAAAGAAGGGCTATAAACATCCTCATGTCAATTCAGATCAAAGTTTGCCACCAAAACAATGAGTTCATGCAAGGTTAAAATTTGCTGCCAAATACATTATGAAAAAAATGCTATTATAAGAGATTTGATAATTTCTGAATTGCAGATACAGTATTGTACAATTGTAAAAAAAAAATGGGATTATTTGGCTCTAAGGAAAAGAATATTGAAAAGTCATTAAATATAGACTTTATTTGTTAATTTATATTTTCAACAAATGGTTATCAAGCACTACTACGTGCCAGTTACTATGACAGGAAGACCACACTGACAAGACAAATGTGTCCTACATTTCAGCAGTGTTTTATGACCAGCTTTATTCAGATCCACTGAAGCCAGAAAAGAAAGCAAATATTTTAAATGTACGTAAGAAAAATGAATCAAAATAAAAAATAATGCTTCTCATTTCCATGATTTTTAAATGCAGGAAAATGTTATCAAAGAAGCTTATGGAATCTACTCTCCTTGGGAAATCTTAAAACCTGTATCATCTGTCTTAGATGATTTGGAATCAATTGAATCAACAATGTGGCTCCTTAAAGCTCCATATCAACCAAGATTCTATACTCAAAATTAATTTTCCAAACTCTGATTTTGATTAATTCTTATAGTGTAATAGTTTTTTTTATAGTACCATCAATGTTTATAGAAATAGTTATTTTGCACAGATAGAAACAAATCTGCATAACCACAAATCAACAGACGCACATAAATCAACAAAAATCCAATTAAATTTTAGCTAGCTAAACTGACTAAAAGTAAAAAAAAAATGTAAATATGAACTAATAGATGAAGAAGTCAATGTATTAATTCTGAGTGCTCTCCTTTTCAATTAAGAATTTTATGACAAATGGAAATAAAGCACTATCATTGCCATTTGAAATATAATAATGAGGACACTGGTGGTGGTGATAGTGTTTTAATATCCACAACCCCATGACTCAGACAATGTAGGCACCTGTGCCACTGATAATTATATGGAAACAACATTTTCTGTTTTGCATCCTTCTTCTATAAACACTACTGCGCTCTCACTAAGATTGATTTTCAAAGAATCAATATGTGCCATTTATTCAATAATAGTGTATGTAATAATTACTATAGTTTTCCTAAAGATTTTTTCCCTTAACATTCAGTAAAGAACATTTTCTGTAGCCATGCACAAGCAAATGATTAAACCCAACAGTCCAAGTGAGTAGTTGTTTCTCAAAGGTAATGGGGGATGGAGACGGCAAACCACATTGCCATGTGTGTACTTATGCAACAATCCTGCCTGATCTGTACATGTACCCTAGAACCTAAAGTACAACAAAAAAAAAAGAAGAAGAAAAAAAGCACTTTGCAAGCATCTTTGTACATACCTTCCTCTATATGGTGGATAAATAAAATTTAGATTTTATTTGCTGAGAATTTAATGATCAAAGCTGTAATGCAACCATCATGTAGCACTTTGTTACAGCAGGCTGAGATGTGATAAGACATCTTTCCAAATACATCCACTAAATATGCTAGAATATGAATTATTCTTGTAGAAAAATAATGATTATTACCTGTAGCGCAAAATAGAACTTTTTGGGAATGGGTCAGGTTTCAAGTCATTCTATAAAAAAGATGTTCCCATATAAGTGGAAATTGAAACTTTCCTTAGCCTGTATTTCACCAGCATAGGAAAATTTGAGGTTGTTTACATTTCCACCAAGATGTGTGTTCTGAACCACCTGAGAAAATTAAACAACAATAATTCTAAAATTCTATTAGGCCATTAATCTACCGCTTCTCACTTGTAGGAGAGGTAAAACCAGTAGGACAATAATTTGATGGGTTTTTTTTTACTATGTCACCAAAAAAATTACTTAACCAGTGTACAATGAAAGTCTATGTAATATAAGCAAGTGGTTGCTGTGTTCAGCCATCTCATTTCTCAGAATGAGCCACCAAAATTCAAGAGCTCACAGGGAGACGATAAAAAGGGACTTCCCAAGACAAATATCAAAGACTGCAAGACCAAGATGATTAATCCTGAACTCCCTAAAACTGTTTCCTTTGACTGCCTAGTATGGGTGTGTACAATATTGAAAAAGAGTTATATTGAAATACTATTTAATTTTGTATTGGGAAAATGTATTTCTTCTGATACTCTTTCTAAAACATATCCATCATTAATAACAACTTGAGCTGCTAGACTGCCTGTCTCTCTTTGTCTTCTATTCTTCACGAAGATAAAAATAGAAAACTTCTGGCTGATGGGTTTTTGTCTTATCTGAAGTTAACCCAGTAGTTGTTAACTCAAAGAGCCAAAACTACAAAAATGAGAAATAGATTCTGTATGATGAAATAGATTTACCTTCTCTGAAAGCTAGTCTTAGCCCATATAAAATAAGGGAATTAATAAAATCTACACCATAGGATTGTTGTGATAAATAATTAAAACAATCCAATGTGGAAAGCTTAATATAGTCCCCAGGAAAAGGTTAGTAAATTTTACAGTTATCAGTATTTTAAAGAATGGCCTGGTATGCTGCATTGCACACATGGAATGCACTTCTCTTTTATGTAACTGTCATTTTTTCTAACTTAAGTTTATCCATTAAGGGACTATACTGTGTTTAAAAAGCTTTAGACTGAAGATAGGTAAAATTGCATTGCGGTTCCTGCATTGCAGGAACTGATTTTTTTATATGCTCGGGTAACATTTACTTAATCATTATAAAATTTAGTTTTCTTGTCTGTGATATATAGAGATATATAGAATTGGGCTCAACAGCTCTAAATTGTCTTCTTGACCTTTGGGATCATTTTATTCCTATGAGAAAGATATTCTTTGTTCACAGCTAACATCATGCTCAATGGGGAAAAGTTGAAAGCTTTTCTATAACAAGGCAAGGATGCCCATTCTCAGCACATCTAATCAACATAGAGTAATGAAAGTCCTAGCCAGAGCAAGTAGGAAAGAGGAAAAAAAAGGCAACCAAACTGGAAAGGAAGAAGTTAAATTGTCTCTGCTTACACATGACATAACCATACACATAGAAAACCCTAAAAACTGTTGGAATTATTAAATAAATTCAGCGAAGTTGCAGGGTCAACACAGAAAAATCAGAGTGTTTCTATACACTAACAGCAATAATCTGAAGCCATTTTTCTAAATCCCATTTAAAATAGCTACAAAAAAATAAATACTTATGAATAAATTTAACCAAAGAGGTAAAAGATCTCTACGTTAAAAAGCATAAAACATTAATGAAATAGGTTGAAGAAGACAGAAATAAATAGAAAGACATCCCAAGTCCATGGATTGGAAGATTAATAGTATTAAAACGTTCATCTACCCAAAGTAATCTACAGCTTCAATGCGATTCCTACCAAATACCAACAACGGTCTTCACATATAGAGAAAAAGAATCTAAAATTCATATGGAACCACAAAAGACTCAAAATAGCCAAAGAAATCTTAAGCAAAAAGAAAAAAGCTAAAGGCATCACATTACCTGACTTCAAAATACACTACAAGGCTATAGCAATGTAAACAGCATGGTACGAGCAAAAAGTGAAACCAGATACATAGACTAATGGAACAGTATCCAACACCCAGAAATTAATCCCTGCATTTACAGCCAAATGATTTTGGCAACAACAACACAGAATTGGGAAAGGACAGACTTGCCAATAAATGATATTGGGAAAACTGAACATCCAAATGCAAAATAATTAGACTCTTATTTTATACCATATACAAAAATCAACTTGAAATGGGTTTAAGACTTAAATGTAAGACC
The DNA here is from genome assembly GCF_030222135.1 of Aotus nancymaae. Classification (NCBI taxonomy): domain Eukaryota; kingdom Metazoa; phylum Chordata; class Mammalia; order Primates; family Aotidae; genus Aotus; species Aotus nancymaae. The sequence goes on from NW_026988425.1 coordinate 78,780,417, forward strand.
AAACACTATAAATAAAACTACTAGAATAAAACACAGAATAAAAGTTCCATCACATTGGTCTGGGCAATGTCTTTTTGGATAAGATCCAAAACACACAGGCAACAAAAGCAACAATGGAAAACTAGATTGTGCCAAACTAAAAAGCTTCTGCACAGCAATGGAAACAATCAACAGAGTGAGGAGACAACCTATAGAATGGGAGAAAATATTTACAAACTCTACATCTGATAAGGGGTTAATATCCAAAATAAATAAGAAACTCAAACAACTTGATAGCAAAAAAATAATGACCCAATTAAAATATGGGCAAAGGGCCTGACTAGGCATTTCCCAAAAGAACATATGCAAATAGCCAACAGGTATATGAAAAATGCTCAACATCACTAGTCATCAGGAAAATGCCAAATAAAGCCAGAGTGAGATATCATCTCACATCTGTTAGAATGACTATTATCAAAAAGATGAGAAAGACCAGCCATGGTGGCTCATGCCTATAATCCGAGCACTTTGGGTGGCTGAAGCAGGAAGATGGCTTAAGCCCAGGAGTTCAAGACCAGTCTGGGCAACATAGTGAGACCTCGTCTTTATAAAAACAAGAAAAGAATTAGCTGGACCTGATGGCACACACCTGTAGTCACAGTTACTTGGGACACTGAAGTGGGAGGATTGCTTTAGCCCAGGAGGTCAAGGCTGCAGTGAGCTGTGATCACACCACTGCACTCCAGCCTGGGTGCCAGAATGAGACCCTGTCTCTAAGAAATAAGAAGATACACCGTAACAAGTGTTGGCAAGGATGTAGAAAAAAGGGAACATTTGCATACTCTGAGAATGTAAATTAGTATAGCCACTAAAAAACTGTATGGAGGTTCCTCAAAAAACTAAAAATAGAACTACCATAAGACCAGCAAGCCCACTACTATGTACATATCCAAAGGAATTGAAATCAGTATGTCAAAGAGATAGCTTCACTCTCATGTTCATTACAGCACCACTCCCAATAGCCAAGATATAGACTTCAGTGTCCATTAATGAATAAATGGATTTTTTTAATGTGGTATATATACACAATGGAATACAATTCAGCCATAAACAGAAAGAAATACTGTCACTTGCAACATGGATGAACCTGGAAGACATTATGTTAAGTGAAATAAGCCAGGTACAGGCAGACAAGTGCTGTTTGATCTCCCTCATATATGGAATCTGAAAAAGTTGATCTCATAGAAGTAGAGGGTAGAATGGTGGTTACCAAGGCTAGGGTGGTTGTGGAAGGTAGTTGAGGTGATGTTGGTCAGAGGATTCAAAATTTCAGTTAGACTGAAAGAGCAAATTCAAGGTATATATTGTACAACATGATGACTATAGTTAATAATATACTGTATTCTTGAAAAATGCTAAGATAATGGATGTTAGTTTTTGTCACAAAAGAATGATAACTTCGTGAGGTAATGCACATGTTAATTAGCTGTATTTAGTCATTCCACAATGTATATATACTTCAAAACATCAAGTTGTACATGGTAAATACATACTAATTCATCTGTCCACTTAAAAATTATATATATATACTTTATTCCATATAAAGCCATAAACTAAGCGGAGTAAATGTATTCCTCAATTCTGGTTTTCTGGATGAGAAGACTTGAATTTATATAGTTTTCTTTTTTTTTCCACATCTATCTGTAAATTTTTAAATTCTTAGTTATCATGTCTTTACATAAATGCCAAAGTGTCTAGTAATAGCATCTGCACCAACAGCACCCTCCTATAAAATGAAATGGGTGCCGTTAATGCTATATAAGTTGAATATTGAATACTATATAAATTGAATATAATTTTTTACTATAAACTTTAAGTGATCTGAGTATATACTATTGTTTACAAAGTAAGCCATTTTCATTTTCCTCTTTGCTCTTTCCACTTTTTTTCAGATATTACTGGCCAGCCATGTATCTCGGAAAAGACTAAGTTCCCACAGATGAATCTTAATAGTCTACACCATTGCCCCATCAAGTGATTGGTTTGGGAAAAGGATGAGAAATGAGATATTAAAAAAAAAGTCTACAGAGTAGTTTCTGGGAAAGGTTTTTTTTAATTCTTAAAAGAGAAACATGAGGGGAAATGTCATTTTACTGCCTTTGGTCATTACTTTTTCTGTGTGATGTCTGACATTGCAGGAGCTGTTTTGTGATGAAGAGGAAAGGCGGTCTAAAAAAAACAAGAGTAGAAAAATGGAAAAGTCTGGATCTTTCATGACATTACTGAATAATTTAATTTGTGAACACTACAATTCCACCTGTTCTGGACTTCTTGTTATGTGAGATTATAAATGTCCTTATTAAGTCACTTTAAGTTGGTCTTTTTGTGACATCTGCAAGCATCCTGCCTAGGACGCAATACATGAGTCAGAAAAGCTAGCTGCTTTAACAAACATTCAAGATTTTAGTGGCTTAACCATAGAAATTGATTTCTTGTTCACTTCACAGTCAGATTTGGGTCAGCAGGGTCTCTGCTGGGTGCAGACATTCACAGCCCCGGCTTTTTCCAGTGTGACACCGCATCCTTATACACAGTCTGGTAGGAAAGAAAGAGCATGGAAGCCATATTCCAATACCTTGACTTTTGCCATATATCCCTACCTAATCTATTGAGAAATGCAGTCAAACCACAGGCCCAAAAGGAAGAGAAAGAGGTTTGGGAAACACATAGTATTGTCTCTAATATATCCAATTACTTTAACATTCTGATACAGTAGTTTTTTTCCCAAAATCATCAGTGTTGACTTAATCACTTGTCTTATTAAGTGCAAACATCACCTGCTAAACTTCCTACCAAAAATGTTTACCTTAACAGTGTCATGTTTTGAAAGACAAATTTACGATTCATATATAGCCCATAAAGACCCCTTATTTTTCTCTCATTAAAACTAGGAGTATTTTCTCTAAACATTAGAAAGTGATACAAAATGAATGGAACTAATTTTATGATATCTTTCAAAAGATTGAGCTTTTTTCTAAATGGAAAGGATTCAGTTCAATTAGATTGAGCATGTAATAAAGTTGATAATAAAAAGAATAACTTTGATATTTGGGCTAGAATGCAAAAGTAAATGTTAGGCTTATTTATTAAGTGAATCCTAGCCAATTGAATTTACTTTCTGGGGATGGATTTTCAAAACCTATAAAGCATCTCTAATATCACCGCTGATTTGTTTCTCCTTTAATGTTCCTTTGCTATACTGGAAAGATTAAAGATTTAAAAGAATTGTTAACTATCCTGTTGATGGTCTCTCATTTATATCCTTAGGGGTGTGTGTGTGTGTGTGTGTGTGTGTGTGTGTACTCTCAGTTGCCTAATTTTACCTACTATATTTTAGAAAAAAAGTTTCTGGTGCAACAGAGCAGTCCACAGATCAATCACAAACACTATCCAGTTGTTGTCAGTAGCCAGTATCTAATACTTATGGGAGAAACAAAAACTCAGGAAAAAAGATAACACTGAGCCTCTTGTGGGAGATTTCTCATGTCTGGTGGGTGACAGAGAAAGTGAAGCAAGACCAATCCCATTACCACTAGTTATGCTTCAGCCATTTCAATTTCATTCATTTTGCTTTTATTTCTGATGTGCAGAGGCTGTTTGATGAATTCCCTTAAGGGAACAGGCAAGTCTTGGAAGAATGTACATTAAAAAGTTATGAAGAGTACATAATTTATTAAATCCAACTCATTATTGGAAACTGTTAGTATACAATTCATTTAATAGGAATCACTGGTGGAGAAAATGACTGTTATTTTGATCTGATCACATAAGCTATCGCATAATTTTCCTTGTCTGTGGTGATTTACCTAATCTTGAACAACATGCATACTCACTTCAACTCTGCTTGTTGCTGGCAAATAGACACATAGGTTTTGTTATTTATTAATGGCAATGGCTCTACATTTTTATTATGTTCTGTAACAAATAGACTCTCCATGTTTTCAGCAAAATAATTGAATAATTGAATAGAGTAGCTATACCCCTGAGTGCAAAACGGACAAGAATAGGAAACCATTTTACTGACAAATACCAAGGTCTATGGACCTGTCATCTATTGACAAGCTTCACTCAATTAAACAATCAATCAAACAAAAAAGATGTTTGCCTGCCTACTATGCACAAAGAGTAAGCCTTAATAGTGTACAAAAAAAATGTCAAGGGGTTAAAAAGAGAAGTTACACACATGAAAATAGCTAGCTACAGATAGAAGGCAGCATGTTATCAAACACTAGAGAATACAGACAAATACAAGAGGCCAGAGGAGACGAGATCTCAATGACAAGGGACGGGCAAAGGATAATCTTAATCCTACAGCCCCATGTCTAAACCTAGGCAAAATTTCTGCATGTAATTTTGTAACATTATTTTCCAAACCAAATGTGTTAGAACTAACACTTAATGCCAGGACAATTTCAAATACTATAAATTTATTTAACCATTCTTTTATTTAGCCTATAGGAAGATTTACTTTATTTCTAGTTTTTCTCACTACAAATGTACTATAATCATCACTCTCACAGTATTTTTCCCCCTACAAAAGTACTATAATAGTTGCTCTCACAGTATTTTTGCTCTTATTTCTATAGAATACATCCCCAGAAATGGAATTGCTGGGTGAAAAGTTGTGTATATATACATTATATATATATACACACACACACACACATATATATACACACACATATATATTTTATTATATATGTATGCACACATATACAAATAAATATATATACACACACAGTCATATATACATACAGCTTTTATATAGAGACGCACAGCTATGTATACCTGATAGTGTGTGTATATATATATATATATACACAACATATATGTAGACACACAGCTTATATATGTATATATACACACACCATATACACACATACACACACACACATATATATACATATACATATATATACACATATATATATATAGTGTGTGTGTATGTGTGTATATGGTGGGTGTATATATACATATATAAGCTGTGTAAGAATATATATGTGTGTGTAAGAATATATATATACACACACGTGTGTGTGTGCATATATATTCTTAATACATTGTCATATAGCTTTCCAAGAAAACATTCAAGCTCACTTCTCCCACAGCAAGCTCACAGCATACATTTTGCCCACATCATTGTTGAAGGTAGTGCTGTCAATCTTTTGAAGTTTTGCCAATCTAATTGTAGGAAGTAATCTCGCATTGTGACTTTCATTTTCATTACCCCAGACTCTCAATGAGTTTGGTATCCTTTCACATATAATCAATGACCATTTGTATTTGCTCTTTAATAAAATTATTTTTTCATCCTTTGCCTATTTTTATATTGGGTTGTATTTCTTCTAATAAATAATAAATCTGAAAGTATACTTACAGATTTTTAAATTTTAGTTTTCTGTTCAAAGACAAAAATTGTGAACTTATTAGTGTTGCTTATGTTCTGCTTCATACAATGCATGGTGCTAGAGAGCCATGGGAGTTACAACATGGTTAAATTTGGTAGTAGAACTGAGATACATATGGAAATAAAATAAAATACATCACACAATTAATAAAATTAAGAAGGAGAATTTGGTTTTTTGTTAATATGGTCAAGAAAAAATTTTCATCAAGAAGAATATTAGCTTGGATTTAATGGGTTAGTATGATTTTGGTAAATCTTATTTTAAAAAAAACGAGTAATCTATGTACAAGGAATAACAGATCTTTTAAAACAAATGAATAATTTAAATACCAGAATAGTTGACCTATGGTCTTGCTCTGTAGTCCAGGCTGTAGTGCAGTGGTGTGATCATGGTTCACTGTATCCTTAACCTCCTTGGTTCAAGCGATCTTCCTACTTTGGCCTCCTGAGTAGCTGGGACCACAGACGTGCACCACTATTCCTGGCTAATTTTTCCAGGTTTTATAGAGATGTGGCCTCACTATGTTGTCCATGCTGGTCCTGAACTCCTAGGTTCAATCCATCCTCCCTCCTCAGCCTCCCAAAGTACTGGGATTACAGGTGTGAACCACCGTGGCCAATTGCAAATGCCTTCTAAGTGTAGTATTTTTTAAGAAAATAATGTAATGCTTCTTGTTAAGAAATACAGAGAAATCTCTGTTTCTGTTTCAAATTTAAAATTTTAACAATCACTTATAGTTGTCACTTATTATGTATAGTCTTAAGCTGTAATATTTTAAAAATCAGGAAAACCTGGGAGTTACATTAATACTTTACTTTCTGTAAGAACACTAAAGTTACTAAATAGTAGCCTGACGTTATAAAAATTAATACAACTTCCTAAAACATCTAGTTTAAAATGAGAGAAAATCTCTGATTCAATGTGAATTGTGGTTATATTTGACTTTGAACATACTGTAATCTATTCTGTGTACTGTCTGTGGATTATTGAAATCAACGTATAACCCATGTTTCTGAAAAGCCTTATCAGCTATATGAAACAAGGTGCTGTTGATGCTTGAACAACATGGATTGGAACTTCATGAGTCCATTTTTAGATGAATTTTCTTTTGCTTCTGCCACTCTTGAGACAGCAAGACTAATTCCTCCTTTTCCTTCTCCTCCTTAGCCTACCCAACTTGAAGATGACAAGGAAGAAGAGTTTTATCATGATCCACTTTCACTTAATGAACAGTAAATATATTTTCTCTTTCTTATGATTTTCTTAATGACATTTTCTTTTTTCTGGCTTACATTATTATAAGAATACAGTATGTAATAAATATTACATGCAAAATATGTGTTAATTGACTGTGTTATCAGCAAGGCTTCTGGTCAATAGCAGACTACTAGTGGTTATATTTTTGGGAAGTCAAAAGTTATACACAGATTTTTTTTTTTACTGCACAGGAGGTCAGCACCACTAGCCTCCATGTTGCTCAAGGTACCACTGTAAGAAACAGCAATATCAATGACTCACTTTGAGGGGAGGGAGTGTTGCTTCTTTCTCTCTGCTGTACAATTCTAAATATATAGGTACTTCAAAGTCTCCCAAAATAAACATCGAAATCCCTGAGGTCACCTAAACTATTCTCAAAACAGGTGTAGAGTTCATTTTACCTTCTGCCTTCACTGGGCATTGCAGCCCCTCCCCTATGGTACCATGACTTCCATCCAGCACTCTGCATTTTTCTTTTTTTAAAAAATTATTTATTATACTTCAAGTTCTGGGGTACATGTGCAGAGCATGCAGGTTTGTTACATAGGCATACATGTGCCATGGTGTTGGTTTGCTGCATCCATCACCCTGTCATCTACATTAGGTATTTCTCCTTATGCTATCCCTCCCCAATCTCCCCACCCCCTGCTATTCATCCCCTGGTCTCCCAATCCCCAGTCCCCTGTGTGTGATGTTCCCCCCAGTATCTGTATGTTCTCATTGTTCAGCACCCATTTATGAATGAGAATATGTGGCATTTGGTTTTCTGTTCTTGTGTAAGTTTGCTGAGAATGATGGTTTCCAGTTTCATCCACGTCCCTGCAAAGGACATGAACTCATCCTTTTTTATGGCTGTATAGTATTCCATTGTGTATGTGCCATATTTTCTTTATCCAGTCTATCATTGATGGGCATTTGGGTTGGTTCCAAGTCTTTGCTATTGTGAAAAATGCTGCAATAAACATACATGTGCATATGTCTTTATAATTAAATGATTTATAATCCTTTGGTTATATACCCAGTAATGGGATTGCTGGGTCAAATGGTATCTCTGTTTCTAGATCCTTGAGGAATCATCACACTGTCTTCCACAATGGTTGAACTAATTTACATTCCCACCAACAGTGTAAAAGCCTTCCTATTTCTCCACATCCTCTCCAGCATCTGTTGTCTCCAGACTTTTTAATGATCGCCATTCTAACTGGCATGAAGTGGTATCTCAATATGGTTTTGATTTGCATTTTGCTAATGACCAGTGATAATGAGCTTTTTTTCATAAGTTTGTTATCTGCATAAATGGCTTCATTTGAAAAATGTCTGTTTATATCTTTTGCCTACTTTTTGATGGAGTTGTTTTTTGCTTATAAATTTGCTTAAGTTCTTCATAGATTCTGAATATTAGCCCTTTGCAAAAGGGTAGGTTGCAAAAATTTTTTCCCATTGTGTTGGTTGCCAGTTCACTCTATTGATAGTTTCGTTGATAGTTTCTTTTGCTGTGCAGAAGCTCTTAAGTTTAATTAGATCCCATTTATCTATTTTGGCTTTTGTTGACATTGCTTTTGATATTTTAGTCATGAAATCCTTGTCCATGCCTATGTCCTGAATGGTATTGCCTAGGTTTTCTTCTAGTGCTTTTATAGTGTTAGTCTCATGTTTAAACATTTAATTCATCTAGAGTTAATTTTTGTATAAGATGTAAGGAAGGGATCCAGTTTCAGCTTTCTGCATGTGGCTAGCCAGTTTTCCCAACACCATTAATTAAATAGGAAATCCTTTTCCCATTGCTTTTTTTGGTCAGGTTTGTCAAATATCTTTGATCTTTGATCTTTGGCACTCTGCATTTTTCATATGCTATTGCTGCTTCAAGAATCACAAGTAGGTGCTATTGCTTCTGCCCTGAACACTCCACTTTTCCAGGCAAGGTTACTTCTTGACTCATGTCTGTTAAGCAATGTTGTTTTCAGCATCTAACCCCAGAATCTCCCACCACCTTCTTCCAGACAACACACCCTCCTGTAAGGCACTGCTACCAAAACAATGGAGAGCATGAGGTATCAACACTGTGTAATGGCCAATGGTAAAGACTAAAATGATGCTTCTCCTCCTTCTTGGTGTTACAGACTCTTATGGGAGTCCCAAACATCTGCTGCCTGTAGTAATGGATCTATTAGTTATTAATTAAAACCCTCTCTCTTTCAGTAACTCAGATAGGATGAATGCTGCAGAGTGGATGCCGATTATTATAATGCCTTCACTGTAGAACCTAAAACTTCTTCCCCTCTTGGGCAAGACAAGGTTGGGGAGTGTCCAGGATACACTAGAAGGTCACTCAGCTGGAGCTATGCTAGAGGAGCACCGCCTGAAAATGGTTCCGACCTGACAAAGTGAGGGGGCCCTATCAAGCTTCTGATCCTCAGGAGGAGTGGAAAATCATGAGTTTTAGAGTAAAGTTCTATGTTCAAGTTAGTGAAACCTGCAGTGCAGAAGTCCCTGTAGGCAACTTCTGAAGAACTCCTGCTTGCCAAGAAAGCAAGTCCATTTGAACATCTATATACCCAGAAAGCTCTAATAGTGTATTACAAGAGAATTACCTCATTAAGACCTTTCCTTCAGGATAGTTCTTCTCACTCACCTGCCACAGCTTCAGATCCCAACCCTGGACAGATCAGAAACTGAACCAGAAGGCAAGGATGAAGGAGAAGATCACAAAGCTCAGGAAATATGAAAAATGCTGACAATCCTACCTTTCTGCTATGGACTTCCTTCCTGAAGCAGGCCCAAGCTGGGGGAAGGGAGAAGCTTTGGCTCCACATGCAGGTGTAAAACATTTCAATTCTTAAAATGAGATTCTGTGGTTAAAATTGCCAGAAAATTGTTTTAACTATCATAGAATGACCAGAAAAAATTACATTGAATATGCACTAGTCCTACAGAGCAAGTTAGAATGGGTAGAAAAATAAAACATTTTTCTCCTGGAGATCAATATATGTTCCTTCTTCTCAAAACAATAATTATTGAATTTTTGCTATGTGCCATACACTCTTCTTAGCCTTGAAAATGAAGAACAATATATTGGTTGACTTAATATTCAATACAGCTCTATGAGATCAACACTATTATCACTCCCACTTTGTAGATAAAGAAATTTAGGTACAGAAATCTGAAATAACTTGTTAAGAAAAACCCTCAAATAGTGAGTGACAGAGTTGGGATAGACTTTCCCCCATAAAAATCAGTAAAGTCAGAAGCATCGAGGACCAAAGAGAAATTCTGAATTTCAAAGAATGCAATCTTCACTTCCATAAAGACTCTGCACTGTTTTCCTTTCAAATATAGGCTGCAAGAACAGAAAAAAGCTTATAAAATATATTTTTATGTTCTCACAAAGGTTCTACACATATGAACCTAAAATAAATTACCAGTAAAATGGAAAGTTAAGATAAGGACTGGCTGAGCATATTTTATTTATTTCTAAACTATGTTTTCTGAATGTTAAATAAAGAGGAAAACAGATACTACAGAAAATCAAATTAATGATATAGAAGAAACTATGAGAAATTTTTCTAAAACATAAAGAGACTGAATAAAAGGAATTAAAATCTAAATAAAGAAAACAAACCATGTGGAGAGCAGATTCCCAAAGCTTAATCAAAATATATGAGAGAAGATAAATCAGAAATAATAAACAAATTAATGAGAAAATTCCTTCATCTAATAAAACTTCCTTTTGACAGTCTGAGTAAATGTTATATTTCAGGAAATCAATAAAAAGAAAACAGTATCAAAATATATCTAGTAGAGTTATCGCAGCTAAAAGGCAAAAAAAAGAATCCTATAACCACCTAGGGAAAAAAATAATACTAGGTACAAACAAGTAAGATACATTCTGCCCAGATTGCTCTGCAACACTAAATCCCAGGAGACTGTGAGGCAATATTTACCAAAGTTTGAAGAAGTTATCCATGAATTTTGTTTCAAGAAAAACTGTCAATTTAAGTATGAAGACAGCAGAAAGATACTGGGTATGCAAGACGGAGAAAACATTTCCCAGGTGTGTTGTCTGACCATATGAATCAAAGACACTCTGAAGGACAAGAATTAAAACCTAGGAATAAGAATGTCATGCCTAGAAAGGACTGGTGGTGAGCACTGACAACCAGTTAATCATATTGAGATACTTACAAATGCAATAGAAACTCTTAATTGAATGCAATTAACCAGGGTCTCTATTCCCCCTTGTAAATCTACTGATTCTCACTATGTGTTTAGTCTGTTAGAGCTCCCATACCAAAGTATCATGGACTGAGTGGCTTAAGCAACAGAAGTTAATTTGCTCACAGTTCTGGAGGCTTGAAGTCCAAGATCAAGGTGCTAGCAGAGCAGGTTTTCAGTGAGCCTTCTTTTCCTGGCTTGGAGATGTCCACCTTCTCCCTGTGTCCTCACATCGCCTTTTCTCCTTGAATGTGTATTCCTGGTGTCTCTTCCTCTTCCTATAAAAGCATCAGTTTTATTGGATTAGTGCCCCAACTTAAAGACCAGATTTAATGTTAACTACCTCCTTAAAAGGCCCTATCTTCAAATACAATCACAAAGGGTGTCATAAGCTTCAGTATATGAATGTGAGGGGGGACACAATTGTCTATTATAGAGTTCATAACTAACAGGCTACTCTTAATTCCCACTATAAAACCTACTAACTCTGAATGCTTATTGGTAAGGGTTGCCCTTAGGGCAACAGGTTACCTCCAATTTTGCTTCTATTAAGATGCAAAATGATGAACTGAGAGTCAGCTATGATAAAGTTCCAAATAATACCTATAATTACCTTCAATAATTTATCTAAATATTGTACAGACGAATGGAATGGGTGTTTGAAAAGTCTAGAGAGTTTTCGTATCTAAGACCAATTCTAATGTTTGGAAAAACTCAGTAAAAGAAAATTATATAACAAAATTGCTTAATTAATTGTGGCTGAAGAAACTATAAAAGAATGAGGGTAAAACTTATAAACATCAAAAAGGGTTCTACCCTCAAATTATTTCAAAAGTGTCCAATTTATTACTTCAAATGAATGAAACAGAAACCAAAAACTATGGATGATATTTTCAGAATGTTGTATATGTAAGAAAGAGAAAGTGGAAATACAATTAGCAGAAATATCCTCAAAAGGATGTCTCAATCCTACATCTAAAGATAAAAATGAAATATACATAGTTTATGTTAAAATAAAAGGCTTAATTATATGTGTATTATTTTAATGAGTCAACTTTATTACTCAAGTAATTATGAATCACAACCATGTTATATAAGGATTCTTCTATATCTGTTTAAATAATAGTAGAAATGTGACTATAAATAATTTTAATTAAAATTTTTATTTATATATTCATTTAAACAATAGGTTTATAACCCCAATTTTTCTTAAAATTAGGTTACCAGAGTGACTGGATAGGTTGCATAACCTTCCATTTATATGAAAGTATTATAGTTATAATTCATGTAGGGGTTTCAGATATTTAGGGGGTCTGATCTAGGAAGAAGATGTGATGACTAGGGACACTGGCACACGGAGGCTCTACTGGGCTATGCTGGGACAGAGTTGCACAAAAGGGGAGGCCTTTCACAGCATAAGGCTATTCAGGGGCTAGGCAAAGGGGCCATCACCCTGAGGGGAAGGAGGGCAGGAGAACTTCTGGAGAAGAGGGAAATCAGAGAGGAGGCAAACATGTTAGGTGATTTCCGCTCAGCAATAGAGCTGGAATTGTGTGGCTCCAAATACTGTAAAGGGCAATCGGAACTTGGGGTCCTGTAACTGCAAGACTATGCAATCAATGGCCCACAGAAGTGGGGTGAGGCTTCTCATTGTATGTAAAGTAGACAGACTCTAAGGCTAAAGGTCTGTTTCTTGGGCTGGGCTATTTTTAAAATCTGAGTTTGGTACCAGGGGGTTCTGAGTTAATGTGTCTCAACTGCAATAAAGAAATAAAAAACCTAGGGACCAAAGCACAAGAGCTATCTTTGGATCTTTTATATAAAAATTATAATATAAGTAGCATATACGTATATGTATATAAGTATTACATATGCCTATACACATACGTGTATATATAGATATACACTGATACTGTTTTGTGCTGATATGGGTGACATTCAACCATGTAACTGCCAGACTAGAATTGCCATTAGTGATCATGAAAAAGAAGGGGTTGAATATGTATTTCCCCTAGTAAAAATAATTCACGTGAACAAAAACTATATATAGACAAAATCTCTAATCATTTTTACCAAGTATAAATGTATATTTTAATGTAATTGCACATAAATTATTTTAGCTTATATAAAATTGCCAAAGAAATGGATTATTGGCATGATTTTCAGAGGAAATTTTAAGTATTTTCTGCTCTCTCATCCTTATTTTTATTCTTCTGCTAGTTAGAGTCACTCTGGCATGGCTTCAAGAGAAAGAAAGTCAATTGAAATACGTATTATTGATGTTACGTTAACAGACTCCACAGCTAGCAATGTGAACCATGAATATACCCACATAAAATACAAATGGCTTCAATGTTGGGGGGAGGAGGGAAATAATAAATAACAGCTTTTAAATTGTGCAAAATAAAAATAAATCATCATTTCAATAAATTAACAAACAGGACCCACTAGATATATAAAAATGCAAAGCACTGTGCACTTTAAATGAAGTTAATAAAACCAGATGGGGAATATATTATTAAGAAGCCATTAAACAATAAAATAAAATTCTAAGATAACTGTGGGTTGAAAGCTTGCTCTGAAAGTAAATAAGAGTAATAAGATGGATTGGGATATATGTTAGGGGAAAGAGAAGCAGAATATTTTAATTCAACAACCTATCATTAGGAACCTAGGTGCCCAGGATATCAAGGTGAATACAAAAATGTTTGTTCAAGGGTCACCACATATGGCCAGCCATTGTAATTACCTTAAAGTAATTCAAAGTCTAGTAGATAAGAAATAAAATAAAGTACTATATTGGTCTTCTTCTTCATAATTATCATAATATCTGTCTTTCCCACAAAACTTTTTGGACATAAAAACTACATTTTCAGGTTTTCCACTGTATTACTAACACTTGAGCAACGATGTTTGCATTCCCAGGCACTCATTAAGCATATGCATGCATTAAATTGCTTAATAAACATTATGGGAAGAGCACCAACTTAGATTCTTGTTCTGCCTCAAACATAAAACCAGAGTTTAGCCAAGTAACCCTACTACCTGCATTGTATTTTGCCACGTAAAGTTTTTTTTTTTTCCTTCCTGAAAACTCTCATTCCAAGTTTAGAGGTTCCCAAAGCTCAACACTTTTCTTTATCTGTAGATAGAGAATCCACCTTATGTAGGAATTGGGAAAATATTTCATACTTTTCTTGTTAAACTAGAGAGGGCATCTGATTAGATCATCAAAGCAAAGGGTAAACATCTGAGTACGAATATGAAGCCCAGTTAAAAACCTGTAGATCTAAGAGAGTGTGCTGGATAGACTTTAGCCAATCTGGTGTTTCCACTACCCCATTTCAAGATCTCTTTTGGGACTCAGGAGAGACGCCAGAATCCACATTTCACAGACTCCCCTTCCATATTTGATTCTGTTGCATTTTCAGATGACAGGCACTGGTAAAGAAACTGAATTTCCTCAGGCACTTGCAGCCTGAACAGAACTAAGATGCACAGCAGCTTACTGACAAGTTTTAACCAAGCACCCATTTCACTAATGCAGACTGGGTAAATTGGTGGGAATTTCCTATGAATTTTACGGTATTAAAGAGTTTCCAGACAAATTATTAAGAACCACCCACTTCGATATTTTAAGCTAAAATCTTGGGTAGAGGTCTTCCTGACCTTTGTTCCTTCAGCTTCTCTAACAGTTGTATGAGCCTCTATTTCCTACAGTAGGTTTCTGTATCCTAATCACTTAGTGAATGAATAATTAATTATGTGAGTAATGTCAGACAATACTGTTTTCTGCATTTTCACCACTTCTTAAGTACAGACAAAAAGCTGGAGTGGAAGACTTCAGATAATTTTCTTTGCATCTGTATTAGCAAATGGCAACATTAGTTGTTTAGGTAGTAAAGAACCCATCTGTTGTTCATGGGTTTCCTGGCATTTTCTAACAATGAAACCTGATATGAGTGATAGGACCAATTCAAAAAATTTTCTGGGCTCATGGGCAAATAAATTCACATCGTGGTGCTCCTCATCCTTTTTGAGATCAAAGCAATCTGTAAACTTGCTCCTGGTTCAGTGCTTTCATTTTTTCAAATGCATGTCATTGTGGTACATTAAAAGAGACCACTTCTCCTAGCTATGAACACCCTGCTTAGATTGGACTTCTTCACATCTGTACATGGCACATCTCTATTATTTTCTAGACTCGAAGCCACCTGCCTTGACAGAAACTTCAGTTTGAATTCAAGAGACTGCTTAACATTTTTGGCGTTTTTTCTTCTCTATCATTATCTTCTGAGGTTTATAGAGGTAAAATTAGGCTATATATACACACATTCTGACTAATACAAATGTTGGAGGCATGTGAACTAGAGTAACTCCATCTTAAATAGAAGCTGGGTAAAATGAGGCTGAAACCTACTAGGCTGCATTCCCAGAGGGTTAAGACATTCTAAGACACAGGATGAAATAGGAGGTCAGCACAAGATACAGGTCATAAAGACCTTGCTGATAAAACAAGTTACAGTAAAGAAACTGGCTAAATCCCATCAAAACCAAAATAGCCACAAGAGTGACCTCTGGTCTTCCTCACTACTACCCTCCCATCAGCGCCATGACAGTTTACAAATGCCATGGCAATATTAGGAAGTTACCCTATATGGTCTAAAAAGGGGAGGCATGAATAATCTACCCCTTGTTTAGCATATCATCAAGAAATAACCATAAAAATGAGCAACCAGAAGCCCTCAGGGCTGCTCTGCTTATGGAGTAACCATTCTTTTATTCCTTTACTCTCTTAATAAACTTGCTTTCACTTTGCACTGCAGACTTGCCCTGAATTCTTTCTTGTGTGAGATCCAAGAACCCTCTCTAGGGGTCTGGATTGGGACCCCTTTCCTGTAACACAAAGAGAGCTGACTTCATAATTTTCATAAACCATATTTTAAACAATATTATTGTTGTACCTCTGAATTAGAAATACAATAATTTTTTAAATGCTGTGGGTAGAAATATGAGTTGAAAAATTTTGCTGTAGACCTCTCTATAACCAGGTTCTAAATGTTCTACTCTGGACTGCTGAATGAGTCTCTTTTTTTTTTTTTTTTTTTTTTTTTAGAGAAAGAGAGAGAGAGAATAGGAAGGAGAAAAAAGGAAGAGAAAGAGAGAGAGAGAGAATGGGGAGGAGGGAGAAGGAAAAGAAAGAGGGAGAGAGAATGGGAGTATTGCTTTTTTGCCCAGGCTAGAATGCAATTTAGTAATGGGTATTGAAAACCTCTTTTATACTGATAATTATACTTAATGATGTAATCAGGAAGGAGTAAGGGAAGAAGATAACAAACAAACAGCCAACCAATATTTAATTTAAACCTATGAAATGCTATGCGATTACTGAGGAGTGATTTACTTCCAATTATATAGTCACCTTTGGAATAGGTGTGAGGTGGTAATGTATGTTTTGTGTATTTGAAGTGGAGAGTACTATAAATATTTATTAAGTTTACTTGTTCCGGGTCTGAGTTCAAGTTCTGAATATCCTTGTTAATTTTCTATCTCGTTGATCTATAGAATCGTTAGCTCTTCTTGTTGCATTGATCCTTTTGCCATTATGTAATGTCATTCCTCGCCTCTTTTGATCTTTGTTGCTTTAAAGTCTACTTTATCAGAGGTGAGAATTGCATCTGCTGCTTTTTGTTTATTAGTTTATTTTTACTCTCTGTTCAATTGGTAAATCTTCCTCCTTCTCTCTGAGTCTTTGTGTATTGTTTCATGTAAGATGGGCCCGGATGCAGCATACCGATGGGTTTTGGCTTTTTATCCAATAAAAATATATGTAAGTTTAATACCAGCATTTGATGCTAGCTGGCTGTTTTGCCCATTAGTTGATGTGAATTTTTTATTGTGTTAAAGTTCTTTGCTTTTTGATATATTTTTGGAAAGGCTGATATTGGTTGTTCCTTTATATGTATAGTGCTTCTTTCAGAAGCTCTTGTAAAGCAGGCCTGGTGGTGGTGAACTCTCTAAGTACTTGTTTGTTCGCAAAAGATTTAATTTTTCCTTCGCACATAAAGCTTAGTTTGGCTGGATAGGAAATTCTGGGTTGAAAGTTCTTTTCTTTAAGGATGTTAAATATTGGTCCCCACTCTTTTCTGGCTTGTAGGGTTTCTGCTGAGAGATCTGCTGTAAGTCTGATAGGTTTCCCTTTATGGGTAACCTGAACTTTCTCTCTAGCTGCCCTTAGTATTTTCTCCTTCATTTCAACCCTAATAAATCTGGCAATTATGTGCCTTGGGGTTGGTCTTCTTGAAGAATATCTTTGTGGTGTTCTCTGTATTACCTGGAGTTGAATATTACCCTGCCTTGCCAGGTTGGGAAAATTTTCCTGAATGATATCCTGAAGAGTATTTTCCAACTTGGATTCATTCTCTTCATCACATTCAGGTACACCTATCAAACGTAAATTAGGTCTTTTCACATAGTCCCATATTTCCTGGAGACTTTGCTCATTCCTTTTCATCCTTTTTTCCGCATTCTTGTCTTCTCGTTTCATTTCACTGAGCTGGTCCTCGACTTCTGATATCCTTCCTTCCGCTTGATCAATTCGACTGTTTAAACTTGTGCATGCTTCGCGAAGTTCTCGTGTTGTGTTTTTCAGCTCCATCAATTCACTTATATTCTTCTCTAAATTGTCCATTCTCATTAACATTTCGTTAAACCTTTTTTCAAGGTTCTTAGTTTCTTTGCATTGGGTTAGAATAAGTTCTTTTAATTCACAGAAGTTTCTTATCACCCACGTTTGGAAACCTGCTTCTGTTATTGGAATACCGGTGTAATCTATTAAGCCTTGTTCCGTTACTGATGAGGAATTGCAATCCCCTGTAGAGGGAGAGGCATTCTGATTTTGAGTATTCTCTACCTTTTTACGCTGGTTTCTTCCCTTCATTATATATTTGTCCGTCTGTCGTCTTTATAATTACCGACTTTCTAACTGGGTCTCTGACGTCCAACTTGTTGATTCCCTGCGCCGAAATCTGAGCAATCCACTGAGCCGGCCAAAAGAGCGGTGTTAAGATTGATGGTGCTTTTCTGCCCGGGAATATCCGGACTCTGCACCAAGAACTGGCGTGCTAAGGCACCAGCAAAACCGCCACGCCGGCCACAAGAGTCGCCCTGGCAACCCGTGGAGCTCCTCCACTGGGAATCTCGTGGTCCATGAGCAACTAATATTCGTCTGAAAGTGTGGCGTCCTCTCGTTCTTTGCGCTTTCACTGGGAGGTACGTGCCCGAGCTGCTAATCATCAGCCATCTTGGATCTCTCTCCCCTAGTCTCTTAATTGGTCTCTCCACCTCTAACTACTCTTTGTCTTCCATTTTCAATTTCTTCCATACAAACTGTTCTACATTCTCTAAGATTATGCTGGGACTATATGGATCAGTTCTGAGATAATATGGGCAGAAGCAAAATGTTCTTTCAGGCCTGCCTTCCAAAAACTTCCCATACAGTAAGTTAGGTGCAGAGGACCCAGTGGAATACATGGAAGCCCTAGGAGTTTGCAGAAGGAGTCTAGGTCTTTGAAGAAGTAGAGCTTCCCCACTGACCTATTGGATTATAAGTAGGAAAAATATATATTTCTTTGTTAAACCATTGAGATTTTAGAGGTTAATGGTTAAGAGTATGTTAGCCTAATCTGATTAAATAAGTTAGCTTAGTCTATTTAATCTCATCTCTGAAACCTGTCTATGGAACAGAAGCTCAATATTTTATAATTATTTTCTAAGACATTCCTCCAGAAAACCGTTCTAGTATACTCTCATCTCCTTCCTTTCACAGACTTCATGTATAAAATTACACTTTGGATTAACTGAACTAACTTTAACTTTAATCTAAAATATACTTACCTTTTTATCTCCATTTAAATTACTTTTCTCAAAGATTTACATCTTGAAATCCTACATATAAATCCATTAAGGTGACTAAATTGTCAGAATTATTGTATTTTTGTGAATGTGTGAGTTGGAGGATACAGAATAAAATAAGGTCTGCCTGGTAAAAATAAATGTATTATATCATACAAAAATAGAAACTCATCTGTGAACTAGATTTGCAGCATTTTGATTTTTAAATTATAGATGAGGTTCACTTAAAGATATTCTGGTTTCAAATAAAAAGCCAAGCCTCACAATCTATTTTATACTCAGTACCATGGTTTATTAGACAAAATATTAAGCAAATAGATGAATGTTAATCCTAATTTTTGAAACTGTCTCTGATTTTCTTTCCTGACATAGGTAATGTATTGTGGCTATGGCATTGTTTTGCTGGTTTGTTTCACCCCAATAAAGGTAAGATCCATAAACAAAATTAAAGACATCCCCCTCTGAAGAGTGATGGTTTATTGTTGTTATAAGCTCATGTGGAAAATCTATATAAATGATCTTACACAGCTTGAGTCAGGTTTATAGATAATTATCCTAAAACTTTCTAAAATATATGTATTTACCAATCAGTCAGCATTCTAAAGCATGAAAGTCATCTCCTTTATGCTGTGTAAGAGTTGACTTCATGCATGGGAAAACATGAAGCCTTAAGGCTCAATTGACATTTGGAAGAGACAATCTGTCTACACAGAACACCATCTGTTTAGTTATTGTCTATCAAAAGAATATAAGAAGCATTATCTTGTGTATGATCACACAGAAGCCATTGTTGTACCATCCTCATTGAATAGCTGAGTAGCAGAAAAATACCACCTGAAAAAACCATGGAATCTTGATTTCCCCCTTTCAAAGTCAAAGTCATTTCTTGTCAATGCTTAAATTATATGGCAACTAAACAGTCAGTTTTACTTCTTGTTTTCCTTATCATCTGAAATTATTAGAAACGACCAAAAATGGCTTGAGTGTAGTGTTTATCTTTATACCCCACTTGGTATATTACAGAGCTTTTAACGGACAGTAAGTAGGTAAGTATTCACTGAATTTAACTGGAGAAACTGATATGGCATCTAAACACAGAAATTGAAACTTAAAAAATATATAGATATGCTGTATTTTGACTAAATGAATTGTTTGCTTCCTATCTTGTTTTGGCATAAACAAAACACAATGAAAATCAGAAAAGATGAATATCTAGTATCTATAATTTTGGACAGGGGCAAATGCAATATAAATCCTGCTGTTTATAAACATAAAAGAAAATTTCTTATCTGACTTAGAAAGGAGTTGGACTAACTCTAAAAACCTTATTCCTTTTATATATATGAGCTTTTTTTCTCTTCACGAAGTCTTGATGTTTTTATAGATTTCTACGCTCACATTAGGTGGTATCAAGGTACTATGCCTTCTCTTTGCTGGGGTAGCATCACAGGAGGCCTATCAGGGAGTCAGGATTTTAGCACTACCCAGGTTTACAAGGTCATCCCTCCCACAGAGTGTAAGGTAGTCTACTTGAGGAGCATAAACCATGCACCCCAGCCCCTCCGAGCCAATGTAATGTCAACAGAGGCCTAGGGGAGAGCTGGAATTCCTGCTCCCAACTAGCAATGACAAGGAGTAACTCCTTCCCCACCAAATGTTAATGGAGGACAGATGGAGAAAGCCACACCTGGCAGGAAAAAGGTGACTTGCCTCTTAAAGAGCCCTGCTATAACACAAGACTTAGATAAGATCCGGAATTTTACAACATGAAATGCAAAATGTTCAGGCTTCAATTGAAAATCACTAGTCATACCAACAACCAGAAAAATCTCAAGCTGAAGGACAAAAAACTATCAACAGATGGAAACACTGAAATAACACAGATGTTACATATCTGACAAGATTTTAAAGTGATGTTCATATAATTAACAAGCAATTATGAACATGCTTGAAACAAATGAAGGAAAAAGTAAGTCTCAGCAAAGAAATAAAACATTTAAACATGAATGAAATGAAAATTTTTAAAATGAAGTTCATAAGTCAATAGATATGTCAACAGCACAATGGAGAGGTGAGGAGAAAGAATCAATAAATTGACAGGAGACATTAGAAAGTATTCAATCTGAACAACAAAGAGGAAGTAAGGAATGAAAATAAAGTCACAGAAAACTGAGCAGCCATAATAATAGATCTAACACTTGGACCACTGAAGTGCCAGAAAAAGAGGAGAAAAAAGGTGATATTTTTAAAGTACTAAAAGAAATTTGACTGAAAATTTCCCAAATTTGATGAAAGACATAAACTTACAGATTGAAAAAGCTGAACAAACAAACCTTAAACAGAGTAAAGTCAAGAAATCTACGCAAAGACACATCATAGTTAAGCTTCTGAGAATGAAAGGCAAAGAAAAAAATCCTGAGAGCATCCTGAGAGAGATGAGAGACTACCTATAGAGTAACACTATCTAATGACATTGGATTTCTCATCTGGAATCATGAAGGCCAGAAGTGACATATTGTTTTTCAAATGCTGAAAGAACTGTCAGTGCAGAATTCAACATCTAGTGAAAGTATTCTTCAGAAATAAAGATAAATTCAAAGTATTCTTAGATGAAGGAAAACTAAAGTAATTTGTTTCTAGAAAGCCATAAATGTAAAAGGTTGAGTACAACAATCAAAAGATAAAGATTGGATAGATGGATAAAATCAATGACTGAACTATATGCTGTCAACAGAAAACTCTCTTCAAATATGACATGTGTGGGTTGAAAATAAATTATGGAAAAAGGTGTACCATGAAAACAATCAAAATAAGGCAGGAATGGCATCATTAGTATCTCTCAAAGTACACTTCAGAGCAAAGAAAATTACCAGCAAAAGTAAAAGACGTTACATCATAATTAAAGGGTCAGTCCACTGAGAAAATATAGCAATCCTAAATATGTACACACAAATAACAGAGGAAAAAATATGTAAAGTGAAAATGGATAGAACAGAAGGGATAAATGGACAAATTCATAATTACAGTTACAGACTTCCACACACTTCTCTCAACAATTTCTAGAACCAGACAAAAAATCAGTAAGGACATAGAACTCAAAACATCATCAACCAATACAATTTAGTTGATATTTATAAAACACACCACATAATAACAGAATACACATTCTTTTCAAGTGTTTACAGAATATATATCAACCTCAACTATATCCTGATTTTCAAAACTTCAACAAATTTGAAAGAATTGAAATTATGTTGGATGTGTTCTCGATGACAATCAACATAAACTAGAAATAAATATCAAAAAGATAAAAGGTAAATCTCCAAACATATGGAAACTGAATAGTACATGTCTAAATAATCTGCAACAGAATTTCTAAAAGTGCACTGAAGTGAATGAAAATGAAAATACAACATATCAAAATTTGTGCCACACAACTAAAGCAGGACTAAGGGAAAATTTTATGGTACTAAATATTTATAATAGAAAAAAATGGAAACTTCCAAGTCAATAGTCTAAGCTCTTATTTTACCTTTTATGATGTTAGTATTGTCCTGATACCAAACTCAGACTAAGATAACACCAAAGGAAAAACTAAAACTACAGCCCATTATCCCTTGTAAATATAAATGTAAACTTGAAATCAAACTAATTCACCATATTAAAAGACTGAAGAAGAAAATCACATAATTATATTAATTGATGCAGAAAATCACATTAAACACATTTGACAAAATTTCACAACCATTCATGACAAAAACTTTCAGAAAGTTAAGATTAGTGGAAAACTTCTTCACCTTGATAAAGAATATCTACAAAAAATCAACAGCTAAAATCATACCTAATGATGATGTGTGACACCTAATTCTTATCCTCTAAAATCAGAAAAAGGCATTGATGCCACTTTTACCATGGTTATTAAACATTACTGAAAGTTTTACCCAATGCCATAAAGCAAGAAAAGGTAATACAAGGCAAATAAATGGAAAGAAAGAAATAAAACTGCCCCATTAGAAGACATTATAATCTACACAGAAATTTATGCTAAGCACCAAAACCTGATCTCAAAAGTTCACATACAATATGATTTCATTTATATTACTTTCACAAAATAACAAAATAGAGATAAATAACAGATTAGTGATTGCCAGGGTTTAGGGATAATGGAGGAGGAGGGGGATGGGTATGACAATAAAAGGAGAACATGAAGGAGATGTTTATCTTAATGGAATTGTTCTCTTTGTTGTGGCAGTGGTTAGTGACTCTACATATGATAAATGGCACAAAACTACGTACATACATTGTATCAATGGCAAATTACTGGTTTTACTTTGTACTATAGTTACAACCTGAGTCAACAGAATTTCTCTATATTATTTTGCAACTTTTTGTGAATTTACAAAATACACAGGCAAAAAAAAAAGCCACAGACTAGAAGAAGACACTAAGAGTAGTCACAAATAACTATTATATGAAATTTATGAATGATTATATAAAATTATATGAAATTTAAGAGTGGTAAATAATTATATGAAATTTATGAAGAATCTAAAAATCAATAAGGAAAAGCATACAACCAATTAAAAAATACACAAAGGATGAAAAAAATTCCTAGAGGAAGAAAAGATACTGGTAGACATCATCAATCCACCACTATTCATTAAACTCATCTCTGTTTCCTGCACATTTGGAAGATCCCATTAATAAATGCATGAAATCACCCTGAAGCAAGCTTGTCTGACCCACAGCCGTGGTCTGCATGCAGCCCAGGACAGCTTTAAATGGAACCCAACATAAATTTATAAACTATCTTAAAACATTATGAGATTTTCTTGTGATTTTTTTTAGATCATCAGCTATTGTTAGTATATTTTATATGCAGCCCAAGAAAATTCTTCCAATGTGGCCCAGAGAAGCCAAAAAATTTGACACCTCTACCCAACAGTATTAAGGTAGGGGGAGGACCTCAATTCTGAAGGGAGGGGCTCAGACACTGGACCAAATTGAGGACTAGCCAAAAAACATTGGGTAGGAAGCACCTCCCCAAAGACACACCCACCAGTGTGCCATGTCAGTTTGCCATTGCCATGGCAACACCCAGATTTTACATCCCTTTTCAAGCCAATGACCCATCAACCAGGAAGTTACCACCCACATCCTAGAAATTTTTGCATAAACTGTTTCTTAATTTGTATGTAATTAAAAGTGGAGATATATGTATATACACAAAAAGTGGAGATATATGTATATACACACACACAGTGGTTCCCAATGTTTTTGGCACCAGGGACTGGTTTCGTGGAAGACAACTTTTCCACAGACAGGGAGTAGGGGTGGTTTTGGGATAAAACTGTTCCACCTTGGATCATCAGGCATTAGATTCTCACCTAGATCCCTCCAATGCACAGTTCATAATAGAGTACACATTCCTGTGAGAATCTAATGCTGCTACTCACCTGACAGGAGGCAGAGCTCAGTCAGTAAGGCTCACCTGCCCTCCACTCACCTCCTGCTGTGCAGCTGGATTCCTAACAGGCCACTGACCATATTAGTCATGGCCGGGGAGATTAAGATCCCTGTATAAAACTGCCTCTGAGGGGCTACTCTGGGCACACTATGAGTGGAGTATCCCTGCTCAGCAAGGAGCAGTACTTCCACTACTGTTGTATGCTGCCACTTCAATGAAAGTTACTCTCGAACACAACCAGGTGACTCTGGTTGGCCCTTGAATTCTTACCCGGGTGAAGCCAAGAATCCTCCTGGGCTAAACCCCAATTTTGGGGTTTGCCTGTCCTGCATCAGTATAAATGGGGAATTCAAAACATAGATTTGCCCAGGTAGTTATTATATGAGTTCTTCATTTTATCTCTTTTTTAAAATTTTCAGACTTTAGAATAAAAGTTATTTTGATCAGAAATTCTTTGAAATATTAAACCTCAGTATATACCATAACACCATTCCTGACCTCCTGGTAGGAAAGTAAGGATCTCTTGCTTTCTAACTGGTTGAAAATACCAAATATGAAATTAGACCATGTTATTTAATATATTGCATAAATTGTGTGTGTAGACAGTAGAGTAAATTTTAAAATAAATGGAGACATGAGAGCAGGAGTGGGTGCCAGGAGGGTAGTTTACAGAGCTCAACAAAAACCACAGAATAGCCAGGATATATAGAGTTTAGTAACTCAGACTAACAAGAGATATTTTTAATCAATTTCAGGGAGTCATTTTGAGCAACATTTCTATGATTTCTGCATCAATTCAACCAAATTACCATCTGTATCTACTTCTGATCTGAAGAGATGTAAACCTTCTATTAAGATGTCAAAGCTACTTTCTATTATAACCAGATATCACTCAGAGCTCAAGATTAATGAAAAAATAAATCTCAGCATAAACCAAAAGAAAAGAAACATTCTATTCAAGAAACTTAAAAAATTTGATTTTTAGTCTAACTTTATAACACATCTGAGATGAGTACATATTTTCTGCAACAGTATATGTGTGTGTGTGTGTGTGTGTGTGTGTGTGTGTGTGTGTGTGTATGAATAATGCATACCCAGAAAATAAAGATATGGGCTTTTCAGTGGGAAAATTACCCTCAGGAACCTACGCAGCAGGACTGTCCCTGAATTTTCTGAGCCCTGGAGCAGCTTCTAAATTCAGGATGGTACTCAGGTCACAGAGCAAAAATTTCTTTCCTTACAGTACCAGACTTTTCAGTGTAGTATTTTAGGTTTGCATATCATACATTCAAGAAGTAATGTTAGAAAATTAACTCATTAGAAGAAAGAAGTAGCCTCATTGGGAAAAAAATAGTCTTTGCTTTTTGTGTTTTCATAAAATTTATAGTTGGACTGTACACTTCGTTTTATTAGTAATAATATAAAAGTAAGGATGTTTCAGATATTTTTTATTTAACACATGTTGAAATAAATGATTTCAGCTTAATATGAATTTATTCACAGTATACAATTAGTGAATCTTTAGCAAAATTTTGAAAAAATGAATTTCCCAATATATTTTTACATTCTAGAAAAATTCTTCATTCCAGACTATATCCACCATAAATAAAATGCATGTATAGTATAGCATTTTAAATTTATCAACAATTACTTACAAAGTAAAGGTCCTTCATCATTAATTACTTAGCAATTTATCATTTTCTCAAAAAGCCAGGATGGAAAATCTCATTTTCAACTATGGTTTCAAAATATAAATTAAAATCAAAGGACCAATAACAACCATTTCCTTCTCCCTACCTAAGTATCAAGGACTTGAATAAATTAAATCATCAATATTAAAGAAATTTAATCACTTTCTCTTTTGTTTACAGAAGTGAACAAATGTATGTTATTAAAAGATGATTCTCAAGCAAAAGAATAATTTTAAGGTTATCAGTTTTCTACTTTTAAGATCAAGTTTTTTTTGTTTATATGCCTTCTTATACCCCTTTGTTCTTGACCTAGTAACAGTATATTCCAAGAAAGATTATCTGGCTTAATAATACAAATAAATTAGTACTATTGGACTATTATGAAGATACTAGTGTAAATAAGAACTTAATGATAAAATGGATATTTTTTATTTTCTGATTCTCTTATTCTATATGTATTAAAACTACCATATTTTCTACATACATATATGCCTCTTTCCCAGTGCAAGCATAATGTACTTTTATTTTGTTATGTAGTTTTCTGTCTTTGATTTACATGTTTATATTGACATTTTTTAAAACTCTATTTGCTTAAGGTACAAAAAAAACTTATATTTACTGCAATCTCAAGTATCAAAGCTAAAGCATTTCAGAAGCAGCTAAGCCAAAAAAAATGGATGTGATATTCTCAAACAACAGCAAAGCATTAAATGAATTTCATAGCTGTAGCCAAACTTTTCTTTTAAAATAGCAAAAAGATATTTATATCAAACTGCATCATCATAATCAAATATAGCATTATTATACTGAATATTGACTTTGTACATCATGCAATACTGCGCAATTGCTAAAATATATTAAAAATCGAATGACAGATGTGACAAAATCTACTGCTTGTGTGCCTTCAACTACATTAAGTCTCATCACAAACTGAAAGAAAAATGTATCACATGAGATAAAGAATAAAAAGAACAACTCCAAGGGTTATTACCTTGTCAATTCCTATAAATCCAGACTTACACAAGAGCCATTCTTTTAAGCGAATGAAGAACTAGAATACATCACAGACCAGAGCCGATTTCTTGCTAAGACCTCTCTTTCAATTTGCCCTTCTGTCTTTGTGATCAGTCCAAATCCATGGCCTCAAAATAATTCATACATTGGTGATGCTGTAGATTAGCTCTATTTCAGAATTCTTCTTTTAGATTTATATCTATTATGGACAATACCCATTCAATATGTTGTTTGGATGTCTCGGGAGCTCTTCAATTTTAACATATCCACAATTGAACAAAAGTTTATTATTTACCAAGAAATCTAATTTTACCTCCTAAATATTATTTTCTCTATTATTTCTCTCTTTCTGTCTCCACTGCAAAACACCCCAGTTTAATCTATTATGATCTGTCATCAACTGTACTATGACCAACACTCTTCCTACTGGTCTCCCAGACTTTATTCTTGGCCCTAGTCTATCCATTCTTCATTCAACAGCCAGAAGCATCATTTTTAAGGACAAAAATAATAAAAATGACCTTGAGGAAAATAAGTGGTCAAATGTATGTTATACTATTTTCAAATAAAATGATAAACAACTAGGGAAAAATGAATACGGGTGTTGAAAAAATGTCAAACAATAATCTTATCAGTGGTGACACTGACAAGATCAGATTCAGTGGAGAGGTAGGAATGGAAGTCAGACTGAAGTGAGATGAAGCAAATGACAGGTGAGGAAATGAAAATACCATATGAAGACAACCATTTTAAGGAGCTTAAAAACTGAAGCAGAGGAATGGGGCAGTAGCAGCATTAAAATATTGGATCAAGAGAGGAATTTCTTAAGGTGCATGGTTATGAAAAACATTTGTATGGTAAGGGATCCATCATGCCCCAGTGGGACAGAGCAAGGAAGGAAGAAAAAGTCAGGTTTCTATTTTTTTAGTGGAAAAATATTTAGATCAGATCTGTGGTTCATAGACTTCTTCACCCAAAACTTTAGCTCTTTAGGCAACACTGTAGTTAAGAAGGGACAGTAAAGTAACTGAAGTGATGGTTTCTTGTGTCTTTTTCTCCTCTCATATGGTACTCATGATGCATGTAAAGTATCCAGCTGTTTGAAATCAAGTACTCTAACCAAAAGATATTAGAAAATGGTCACTGTAGGCTGGGCACAGTGGCTCATGCCTATAATCCCAGCACTTTGGGAGGTCAAGACAGGCACCTGAAGTCAGGAGTTCGAGACTAGCCTGGCCAACATGATGAAACCTCATCTCTACTAAAAATACAGAAATTAGCCCAGCATGGTGGCAGGCATTTGTAATCCCAGCTACTCAGGAGGCTGAGGCAGGAGAATAGCTTGAATCCAGAAGGCAGAGGTTGCAGTGAGCCGAGATTGCACCACTACACCCCAGCCTGGGTAACAGAGTGAGATTCCATCTCAAAAACAAAAAAAAGAGAGAGAGAGAATACTCATTGTTAGTCACTGTAGAGCTCTACCAGAGTGGGGACTGCTGCCTTGTTCCTTAAAAATTAAACAGACTATAGTGAGAGACAATTAGTGTCAGCCAAATTAAGTGTCCAATGACCAAATTTTCTAGAATTTCTGGGTATAGGAGTCATACTCTTCATATCCACAAGCTTTCTGACATGAAATTATACCAGAATGTGAAAATAAATGTTAGTGGAGCCCTGGAGACCAGTAACAAAGAGTACATGGAAAAATGAAATAAGGATAGCAGTACTAAAGTGTCTCTATTTGTAACATTACATCTACCATGGATTTTTATGTAAAAGCCCAGGCTCTAGAGTTAAACTAATTGAGTTCAAAACCCATGTAGACCTCACCATTACTAGCAGGGTGATTCTGAGCCATCAGTGTTCTGGAAAGGATAATTTTCTTTAAACAATATAACCAAAATTATAAGACTTTGTAAGATTTAAATGAAAAACCATATGAAAGATACTTCGCAAAATGTGTCATATGAAGTATTCAATGGTCACTACTATTATTATTATTATTATTATTTCAACTAATAAGAATGAAATACAGCAACAGTGAGTTAAATTTGCCAATCACCAATAGAAAGTGTGTGCACAGAATGGCTAGTGTAGTTAAATCTAAATTTATAAATAAATAGACTCCCATTCTCATCATTTCTATCAACATCATCTAGAAGGTCTTAGGCAGTACTATAGATATACAAGATATGTAAAAAGCACAAATATTTGAAATGGAAGATTAAAACTGTCTTTATTTGAAGACAACATAATTGCTTATATACAAAATCTAAAGCAATCTATAAAGCAAGTAATGTAGCTAATATATACCTTTATCAAGAACATAGGATAAAAATTTAAGAGATCACAGCCAATCATATACTATATATGAGCTGGAAATAAGTGAAAATAAAATTTTAATTATCTTTTCATTTAAGTCTAAAATTATAAGTATAAACTTAATTATAATAAATATAAAATGTCATGTAAAACACAGGAATAAATTTAACAAAATACATGTAAGACCTCTACTCCAGAAAGGAAAGTACAAATATTTGCTAAGGAAATTTTAAAAAGTTAAACAAATAGAAGGATATACCATGTTCATTAAATGAAAAACACAGTATTTTAAAATGTCTATAGATTCAATGTAAACCTATTGAAAACCTTAATTTTTTAGTTTTAGTATAAAAGTAGTAAAAGAATGCTGTAAAATAGAACAGAGAGCCTAGAAATTGATCCTCACCAAAATGTCAATAAATTTTCATCAAAGAAAAATCTTTTCAACAAATAGCATTGTACCAATAGGATAAATATATGAACAGAAAAATGAATCTTGACCTAGCACCTCACACCATGCAAAAAATTTAATTTGAGGTGAAACATACTTAAAAGCCAAACCTTTAAGGATTATAGTATAAAATGTAGAAAAATATCTTCACATTCATGAATGGGCAAAGATTTACTAGAAAGATGGGAAAAAGCAATCAATTAGAGTTCATAAAAATTTTAAAATTTTGCTCTTGATAGACACAATTAAGAAAATAAAAAGGCAAGCCACAGAGTGGGAGAAAATATTCATAGAACATGTCTAACAAAAACATATATCCATAATATATAAATATCTATTTATATTTTTATTAATTATATATTTGTATTACTTTTATATAATAAACATAAATATTTGTTTATAAATTCATTTTGTATATATTATTTGTTAGATATTTCTGTGACCATATGAATATATATGCATGTAATTTTTAAATCCCCCATCTCAATGATAAAATCACAAACCATTCAATAAAATAGAGCAAAAGATATGTATAGACACTTCATAAAGAAAGATACATAAATGGTCAATAAGCACAATAAAAGTGCCTAATATTACTATTCATCAGGAAAACTCGAGGAAAACCACAGTGAGATAGATTCCACTTCTTACCCATCAGAATGCCTAAAATTAAAACAAAAGAAAAAGATATAGCAACAAAGGTTGGAAAGATATTGAAGCAACTGGAACTCTTATGCATTGCTGCTGGTGGGAATGTAAGACATACAACCACTTTTAAAAATTTGTGGCCTTTTACATAATTAGAAACACCTATTACCCAGAAATTTCACTTATAAGTATTTTTACAAGAGAAATTAAAATATATGTCCTCAAAAAGACCTGTGCAAGGATTTTCACAGCAGTTTAATTCATAATAACCCCAAAGTGGAAACCAGCCAAATGTCTATCAATGAAAGAACGGATAAATAAATTGTGTTGTATTAATATAATGAAATACTACTCAGCAATAAGAAAGAAAGTACTGGTACATATGGCAGCATGGCTGAATGTCACAGACATTAAGCTCAATGAAAGAAACCCGACACAAAAGTCTACAGTAGGTAAAACTAAGATATGGTGAAACAAAAAACGGAAACCAGAAGAGCAGTTGCCTCTAAATGATGAGGAGTACACTGTCTGAAAAGGGCGACAAGGGAACATTGTGTGGGAATGTTCTATCACACAAAGGAACAAGGTGTGATAGAAAAGTTCTACACTTGATTGGGGTGATTGTCACACAGGTGTATGTATTTATCAAAAGTCATGAATTATGGTGAAATTAAGGTTTGTGCATTTCGATGCACATAAACTTTACTTCAATAAACATGGAAAAAATAAAAGAAACATGAGGAAGGGGGAACTTTGAGGACAGCCATTTAGAATGTAATCTGTTTGGAAATCAGAGTCCCTCTGTTGAAGGGGATTAGTATTGGTGTGACAGTTCTTTCCACTGGATTCAAATTGCAAAGTAATAACTCATCCATTCATTTTTTCATTCATTCCTGCACTAGTTTTTTTGACCAAACATCATGTTAGACACCATAACTAGATCCGTGGATATGCAGAGAGGTGACTTTCCTACATTTGAGGAGCTCAGTCCATTCAAAGGCCATTTCACAAAGGCACTCTGTGACCTCCTCCACACAAGTTTGTGAACATGTATGTGCGTGTGTGCAGGCGCACACACACACACACAGGTGTTTTATAAAGTTTCTTTTGCAATAATTTTACTTGAGGAAACAACCAAATGTCAAGTTTCTCTAAAGTGCTAGACAGCCTATATAACCATATTTTTCCTCTTATGTTTTAATATTATAAAACAAATGCAAAGAAAAAAAGAGATGGGATTTATTTTGGTAAAGCATTTCACAGGATATTCAGTCAGCACAACTTGCTTGAACTTCCACACCTATAAAATACAACCTTTTCACCTGTGCTAACAGCTTACCCTGAACATTTGTGTAACACAGATTACATCATCGTCTTAACATCATTTTATCTTTTCAATATTTAAAATGGCTACACAAAATAGCAAATAATCATATTTCATTGAAGATGTTTAACTTATGTTAGGTAATTGGTTTAAAGTGTGATTTATTAAAATAAATATTTTAATTAGATTTTTTCTCTAAATAAAACTATTTCCTGACATTTAGTTTATATTATTTACAAGGGCAAAGAAAGCAACAAAAGATGAACATTGTGTTTTTTAGAAGGCTATCTGTATCAAGTGAAGAATTTCTAGAGCCCAAAAGATGCCTGGAGTGATTCCAGATTTCAGGCATTAAAACTGTCACCCTACTTAAAAATTAATTAGTTGCAGAACATTTAATTAGCCATATGTTTCTTCAGTGAAATTATTTGACTATATGAATTTTATATTACTGTCTTACCAGCTGGGTGTATTACATTGTATAAACATTTTTAACTTACAGAAAGATTTCTTCCAAAATAAGAATAACTATAAATCTTTTCTAAATAAAAGATATGGGTATAATAAAAAGAAGTCAACTAAAGTTACTCACTTCTTAGGTAATTATTTATGGATATTAGAAAGGGTATATGCTGGTAAAAATCACTCTATTTTGCTATACTATTGTTGTGGTATGAAGTATGTAGGTTAATGACACTTTGCCATACTAGAAGCTTCAAAGCAAGAGGCACAAAGAAATGTCTGATTGAAATTGGTGATTGATCACAGGGGAGACATTCATATTTGTAAGTTTTCATTGAGGTAGACAGAAATTTTGTTCATGTAAAGAGTAGCTAGGCTGCATGCAAACAGTCATTTGGGAGTTGTAGGCATTAAAGTTTCAAATAAAAAATGATGTTATTAATGTTACTAACTAGGAAAATTTACATGTTTCTCTATTTCAATAAAAAAGTATTCATAAAATAACTTTTACACTACTTGCTTTCCTTTGATATTATGTTTACAAAAATGTTTTGGTTTTGTTTTAGAAATAATGTGAGATGAAGTTTTGCATAGTCATTGATTTAGAAATGAGTTAAGTCTAATTACTTTGTAAGATTTTTTTCATAAGATATATTCTTATTTAGTATGTGTAATTTGCAAAAGAAGGAGGACAGATGTTAGTAGCAGGAGTTTCTTCTAAAATTAGTAAAAATGTTTAGATATTAACCATTATGACATGTTATTATAGAAAGAGCACTGGATTAGGAATCAGAAGACCAAGGTTCTGGTCCCAATTCTCTCATTTCCTATATGATTTAAGAAAAAAAAAATTACTTAAACATCCAGAGCATCATTTTTCTCAAATATAAAACAAGAGTGGGTAAAAAGTACAATAAAACATTTTATCTAGTCCAACATTTTACAATTTATAAGGAAAAACACAAGATTCTTGAAAGACTCCTACATTAACCCTCACTTGGTTCCAAAGTCACATTATACCTCATGGCCATCTGGAAACATGCTTGTGGATCAAAGCCTTAAAACTAAATGAATACAGGGTAACTCTATGCCTAAAAAATTACAGCCTTCTCTCCAAATTTTACAGAAACATTTAGTGAATTAATAACTATATATTATCCTATACTCATTAGTGATTTATTCAGTAAGGATTCATTGATTTTCGTTTTTGTTAGGCCCAGTGCTGGATATCTTGCTGTGACAAAAACAGACTTATTAAAGATAAATTTAGTTTTATTTATTTTATCTTAATCTCCTCCTTTAGATGAATAATATTAATAACTTGAATGTATTAGTAATTACTGGGTTTCAAGGCCCTGTATGAAGTATTTCACATAAATTATACACTTTAGCTTTCACAACTGTCTTATGAAGAATACTTTTATTTGACAAATTATGGCCCACAGCCCAAATATGATCTTCCCCATGTTTTTATGAATCATATTTTATTGGAATACAGCCACATTCTTTCACTAAGAATTGTCTATGGCTGCTTTTTTTTTTTCCTACAGTGGCAGAGTTGAATAGTTGTAGAAGAGACCACATGGCCCACAAAATGGAAATATTTACTATTATGTGACCTTTCACAGATAATTTTGCCAAACACTGAGACTG
Organism: Aotus nancymaae; assembly: GCF_030222135.1. Taxonomy (NCBI): domain Eukaryota; kingdom Metazoa; phylum Chordata; class Mammalia; order Primates; family Aotidae; genus Aotus; species Aotus nancymaae. The sequence goes on from NW_026988425.1 coordinate 78,814,279, forward strand.
ATTCAGAAAGAAAAAGCTACCACCCCTTCTGTTAACCAATTAACCTGATATTTCTGTCTCATCATGGTTGCATTCTCAAATATGAATATAGCTAGAGTAAGGGTAAGTCAGCTAAAGTTACTCCTTTGTTATGTAACTATCTCTGAATGTAAGAAATATGATGAGCTAGCAAAATAATAAAATTCATGTGAATATTAATAGTATGAATGGATATACACTTTTGACTGACAAATAGTTTTGCACTGCATAATTGCTATTTTAAGGGTAAGGATATCAAAACCAACCATCAAACTTCACTATGAATTTTTATTTTATTTTTTATTTTTTAAAATTTATTTATTAAGTTCTGGGGTACATGTGCAGAGTGTACAGGTTTGTTACATAGGTATACACGTGCCATGGTGGTTTGCTGCATCCATCACCCCGTCATCTACATTAGGTATTTCTCCATCTTCCCTCACACTTTACTACACTGTCAGCAAGGAGTATTTTATCAGCTTGTGGAGAAAAGGCAGCATTCTAAACAGGAATTATGGGCAACAAAGTTTTTTAAAAATAATAAGCAGCTTATTGCCATTAAGACAAGAAAATTACTATTGCAGACAATCATCACTTGCAACTCTAATTGCAGGCATCCTAAATTGTCTGTTTAGGAAAATTACCTTTAGGATATTTAAGGACTGCTTTGAGATGTACAAATTGCAGATTGACAATTTTTTGCTAGGAAACTAATCAATTATAAATAAATATAGCTTGATCAACAGTTCAAAATAAGAAGTTGTTACATTAACTTTAAAGAAGGTAAATATGTTTTATTCTATTTCCTGTACTTAATGTTTGTTTTAAAACAGTTCTGACATGTCTGACAGAATTTAATTCAGTGCCTTACTCAGAAATAACTGTCGGATTTAATGAATGAGTTAACAAAATAGTTAAATAACTAGTAGAGAACATTTGTAGAGTTAAAATTAGATGCTTTATTAAAGGACTTATTTGAAACTACTTTTTTATATTCTACATTGTAATCTTTTATCTATTTATTTATTTATTTATTTATTTATTTATAGATGGAGTCTTGCTCTATTGCCAGGCTGGAGTGCAGTGGCACGATCTTGGTTCAATGTAACCTCCAACTCCCTAGTTCATGATTCTCCTGCCTCAGCCTCCCAAGTAGCTGGGATTACACACACGCACCACCCCACCCAGCTAATTTTTGTATTTTTAGTAGAGACGGGATTTCACCATGTTGGTCAGGATGATCTCGATCTCTTGACTTCGTGACCTGCCTGCCTTAGCCTCCCAAAGTGCTGGGATTACAGGTGTGAGCCACCGCACCAGGCCCATTTTAATCTTTAGTGTCACCCCTTACATTCTTGCCATTGCTCAAATTTGGTGCTCTTTTCCTCAACGACCATAGAATACTGTGAATATATTATCATTTATTGAACTTTGTTTCAATTATGTATATTAATATTTCATCTCCCCTACTGGGCTGTAACCCACTTAAGACCAATGTCTATATTCCTGATAACTTAGCACCATATTTAATATATAGCCTCATGCCACATAATGTGCATTAAAAGTTATCGAATGAATGAATAACCAAACACAACTGGAATGAAGAGATTTTCACCAAGCAGAGGGGGGCCAGGGAGAGAGTTCAGGCAAGAAGAGTATGCAACTACATGAAAATTGCAACTTGAAAATTTTTCAGTATGTCAATAGTTCAGTGTATTTAAAGTCCAAACTCATGAGGAAAATGTCAAGTTGGAAAGATACTTGTAGTCTATACTATTGGTGCATTGGGCAGAAGCCCTTTATTTTCTTATGCCCCATTGTTATGGGTTGAACTGTACCTCCCAAAAAGGTATGTTGGGGTCCTAAGCCCTGGTACCTATAAACATGACTTTATATGGAAATAAAGTCTTTGAAGATGTAATCAAATTAAGATGACTCTATTAGGCAAGTTGAAATCCAATATGGCCAATGTCCCTGTAACAATAAGGAATTTTGGACACTGATAAGGGAAATGCCATGTGACAATAGACACATACACAAGAAGACAGTTATGTGACAACAGAGGCAGGTATTGAAGTGTTGCAGCTGCAAACCTAGCACCACCAAGAATTACTACAAACACCAGAGGCCAGAACTGGCAAGAAAAAAATCTCTACAAGTTTCAAAGAGAACATGGCCCTACTGACACCTTTATTTTGGACTTTAAGCCTCCATAACAGTAAGACAATCAATTTCTGTTGTTGTAAGCCACAATACATATATGGTACTTTATTACGGTAGCCCTATGACTCTAATACACACATCAACCATTAGCTGTGAACATCTTACAGCTGTCCGCTTCTCATAAGAATTTCCTTAACCTGATGGGAGTCTCAAAGTTGGATAACTCTGGTGCTATTTTTACTCCAAGTTTCCTACAGGATCAGGCTGAGGTTAGACTTTACCTGAAAGCACATCTCTGTTAAGCTTCTTTCTTTCCCTGTCCTGCTTGTCTCCATTCCTCAGATGATTTTCCTGAGAGTATTCCCTCAATAAAGCTTACACAAGAATCCCCACCATAGGCTCTGTTTACTCTAAAACAATCCCTATGATATTGAATCTTCTGTATGTTTAAGAACTAAGACAGTGTTCTATAAGTAAGTTGACTATATGCACAAGTTTGTCTGAGATGCTTGATTCATTCCTGCTGTGCCACCAGATTATTAATAAGTCTTCCTTTCATTCTCAAGAATTTGAATTATAACTCTTGTATTCACCCTGAGTAAAACTGTATAAACTGACTAAAGATGGTTAAGCAGAGAAGTAATGTGATTTGACTTTTGTTCTAGAATTGAAAGGTTCAACGGAGTTCACTCTAAGGCTCAAAAACCTCCTTAAGAGTCTACTGCAATACCCTAGACATGAGAGGTTATGAGAGATAAAGGAAGAAAGCAAAATGCTAGGTTGACAAAGCTTGATGACTAGTGAATGTGAGGAAGAATAAGTCAGTAGGGATGACCAATTTCTTTTTAGTCTGTAAGTTCAAGAAAAAGAATGATTTTGGAAATAGGGAAGAAGTAAGTTGTACTTGGCCAGGAGTTGGAGATCCCTGCTGAACATCCAGATGGATAAGCCAAGTAGTTTAAGCAACAAGTCTTACAGGAAAATAGTTATGTGTGGGTAATCAGTGTTAAGACTTTTCCTACCTTCGTCCTCCTGTACAACTGTGGCACAATGTTTTTGTGTTTCTTTTAGAAGTCCTTTTATGTAATACAAAAGATCGAGGAGATACTCCTTTAATTATTCTGGGGTCTGATAGATACAGTAATCATGCTCTTGTCTTCACCTTTACCCTAAGACTTCTTGTCTTTACCATTACCCGAGCTCCCTGGATTTGATCCTTGCCTTAAAGCCTTTGCTTATTTGGGGACCACTTACTGGCTGAAAAAAACTATCTGAGCCCCTTACAGTTTCTCTAAATTTTGCTTGATATTGAAAAAAAAGTTCACTTTTCTTCTCTCACATTTAATTTTTAGCAGCTAGAGAAAAACTGAAAATATTTCCAATAATCTGCCCAGAAATCTTCCCAGGTAATCAAGTTTTTATGTGCATTTATAATTTCCACATTACTACAAAAAACAGTATTACCAAACTTTCTCTCACTATATAATAAGTATATATTTCCTCCAGTTTTCAATAACATTTTCTTCACTTTCTTTTGTACTTTTACTAATAGCCTCCTCAAGGCCTGCAGGTCCTGCCTACCCACTGCCTGATCCCCAAAACAATATCAGCACCCAACTTCCAGGTACCAAATTCTTTTCTAGTTATCTATTGATGCATAAAAGAGCACCACAAATTTAGTGACATAAACAATCATACCACTATGCTCATGGAAGGAAAACGTATTCCTGAACACATTTTACCTAATGAAATTCATACAGCCCCGATCCTTAAGAATCATATTCATGTGCTTCACAAAAATGACTGGGTATTGTTACCAGAGAGATATTTCTGGGCTAGGTAAATCAATGGCCTCACAAGTCTGAAGGCTGCTTTGGCTGTAGCTTGTATCTTCACATCTATGACTTACCCTTAGAAAACAGGATTTAACATCAGCAAGAAAAACTGAAATCTGAATTGCTAGCAGGTAGAACATGCTCCTGCTACAAAAATTCTGCTTCCCTACTAAAGTTGATTTTTTGCTTAATCTCACTAAATTGTTTTATAGTTCAAAGTTACACACAGTTGTAATTAAAATCCTATAAAAACATCCATCATTCTTCATGATTTCTAGTACTATTTATGCATACACAGGCAAGAATATTCACAGACTTAGCAGACTGGGCATTTTTTTTAATGTGCTAGTAAAAGAGAAAGAGAATGCTAAGGAAATATTAGCCATTTTCCTTCTTTCATTTACATTTTGTGTTAGTTCTGACATGTTCTGTGTCTTACATAGTATAAACTAAGCATTTGAATTTAATTGATTAAAAGTATTGACATTCATTAGGGAAAATCAGAATTTAGGTAATTAAATGTTGAGCATCTTCCAAAACATTCTCTTCTACCCTCTGGCTGCAAAAGAATAAACTTGAAAGAAATATTGCAATCAGCTCTCTGCTCTCACTGCGGTGCTGAAAATCAGCACATATTTTATAACAAAATGGGATCAATGTTTTTTAAGTTATACAATTTTGGAGATTTTTTTTCAGTCCTTTTATATTTTAATCAATCCATTCTGTCATATTTAAAAAGTTACTTCATAATTAAGGAAATACCTTTTGATTAAAAAAAATTACCCTAGATAAAAAAACGAAATTTTATACTCATTTTTGTTTTAATACTGAATCACTTTTCTGCTTATCTTATTTGCTAGGACACAACACACATTACAGATTTTGCCAATAAAATCTGAAAAAGAACAAGTTTAAGCAACATCATCTTTTTTTCTCATCAACTAAAATACAATGAATTTAGAAACTGTAACATTGGTTGTTATGCCAATGGTTATTCAAAGAAAATCTATGCATTATTTTAAAATTTTTGTTTTTTTGAGATGGAATCTCACTCTATTGCCAGGCTGGAGTGCAATAGTGCAATCTCAGCTCACTGCAACTTCCACCTCCTGGGTTCAAGTTATTCTCCTGCCTCAGTTTCTCCAGTAGTTGGGATTACAGGTGCCTGTCACCATGTCCAGCCAATTTTTATATATATTTTTTTAGTAGAAATGAGGTTTCACCATGTTGGCCAGGCTGGTCTTGAACTCCTGATGTCAAGTGATTCAGGAGTTCAAGAAATTTTAGATAAAGCTGGAAACCTTCTATATACTCCCACTTTAAAATTAGCTTATCACTAATAAATACTTAAAATATTACACCCTATTAAATAAAAATTAATATTTTGATTGATCACTTTCTCCTTCAAAATCAATATTTATATTTAATGTCTGTTTATTATTTTTTAAACAACAAATTTTTTAAATTCCTAATATGCTTATCTCTACAGACACAAAGTTAGGTGGAACATTAAGGCTTGTGCCAAAATCTAATTTTAGTTTCATTTTCTGTATGTTGTTATTTCACAAGAAAAAGATTGGACCTAGTCTTATTTCACTTTAGTCACGTTTTGATATTTGAAGAATGTTCTATTATTTGCTTAAAGTCACCTAGTTCTATACTATAACAAAAGCTTAGATGATTTAATATTACCAAAAACAACAAAATTGTATTAAAATTTAAAATATTTCATGTTTTCTTGTATTTTCAAGTTTAATAACACTTTTCTATCCATTACGAAGAGATTGAAACTGTTGGGTTGTTTCAATATTGTATTGCTAATTTCAAATATCTTAAAAACTTATAAATCTAGAATATCATATGTAAGCTATATAGTTGTACTCATGCCAAGAAAAAAAGCCCATTATCTAAAACCTTCCATAACTTTATAACACTCTCATGATTCAGAAACCACACAAATGTTTTAAATTTGTCCAAAACAGTTTTCCTGATTAAACACAAACAGATATGAAGAACCCTCTTCCTCTTCATGTCATCTGAAAGTACCTTAGAAAACAGAATTTAATCATTAGCAAGAAAAACTGAAATCTGAATTGCTAGCAGGTAGAATTCAGATTTGCTATACTTCCTTAATAGTCCTCCACATTCGGATTTTCCTACATGATTTAGGTTCCCCTCTATGCAACCTCATTTCTTTTGCTGAGGTCTTAATTACAGTTAAGTTGGAAAGTCTTCAGATAACAACACCCTCATAGGATGTGAACTATTTATAGACTTAAAATGTATTAACTTTAGATTTCACAAAAGCCTTCTTTTTTCCCAAAGAAAAAGAGAGTATTTTTCTTGGAATCCTGGAGAGGGATGTTCAGAAAAGAAGTGTCTGAATGGTAGAAACTGGAGTAGAGTTCAGAGGCTGAAAGATCCAATAGCAACATTTTTTCTACCTAAAAGATTGGTTTAATGTAAGTCATGTTTTCATAGACAAGATATGACCTTGAAGTCAGAAGCTAGAAAATCAAGTGTAAAGATCCTGACTTTCTTCAAGCAATGCAGGAAGAATACTTTCTTTTCATCCTTCCTGTAAACTAAGAAATAAACATCTATTGTTTGCTCTGAGATATCCACTTAAAATCATCACCACTGCAACAATGGGCAACTCTGTGTGCATGAGGTGAAGAAAAGCGCATCCAGCCTCATGTCTAGGCTCTTTATGTTTCTAATAATTAAAAGACTCTAAAGTGTTTTTTTAATTATCAATCTCGATTTTCATCTTCACTCTACCCCACAAAGTTCTGAGTGCCTAGTAAAGGGAGAAAAAATAGGCAAACACAACTCTCAGATTCTGGGCTGGGATGACCAGGAAATGGGAATGGCATCAGTGAAAAGGAAAATTAGAAGGATAGGTTTGTGGTGAAAGATGGAGTTTCATCAAGGTAACAAATTCACTTTTATGCAGGCTGAGTTTGTGATGTCATTGTGACATTACTGGGAGAGATTATCACTGAAATTCTACAATAACAGCATCATTGACAGAAGTCAGGTTAAGTACAGAAGATAGAGGCATCATCTTCGGTAAAAAGATGGCCAATTTGGTACCTAAGAGGGAAAAAATGAGAACTTTTCCCCTATTACTAAAACTGTCAAATCACCTTGTCAGACTTCACTGGTCATGTGTTTTCAGACCTTGGAATCTATCATATTATTTTCATAATGTAGTGATATTTGGCATCCCTAATCTTCTACACTTGTTTCTGTCTTTTTTTTTGTCTTCTGAATTCCAACTTCTCTAAAGTTTTAAGATGGTGTTCATTTGGATATTTATATTTGCCACCAAATTCTCACTGCTTATATGAAAAAATATACAGAGAGAAAAAAGAAAGAGGAAGGAAGGAAGGGAGGGAGGGAGGCAGGCAGGCAGGCAGGCAGGCAGGAAGGAAGGAAGGAAGGAAGGAAAATCTTGTACTAAACGAAATTATGCAGGTCAGCAAACAGTATGTTTCTTCATCTTGCATATGGCTCTAACCACTCCCTCTCCAATCGCTTTCTGCTTCCTGGTATAAATCCCGCCCACCTTTCCTATATAATGTTGCCTGCTGCATTGCAAATTTAAGTCCAATTCTTACTTCTTTTCTTAATCTGCATCTAAGCCTTTATCTCTAATTTTAAAATCAAAGGTTTTACTTTCCTCCTGGGAATGATAGGAAAAGTTGTTGGATTCTTTTATTTCCCTGAAGTCAGGTTTGTCTTACTTCCTCAGTATATACTCAGGACTGCTCTCAGAAGGGATATAACTCAAATCAGTGATTTTACTTCAGATGATAAAACCCTGTGTCCTGGGAAAATAACTTTAAATTCATTACCTATCTTTTTTAACCATAAATGGCCTTTCACTGTACCTTCTGCATAATTTTCTTCCTTCAGAATAGGATTTCTACAGCAGAGGCGAGGCATGGTGGTTCACGCCTATAATCCCAGCACTTTGGGTGGCCGAGGAGGGAGGATCATGAGGTCAGGAGTTTGAGACCAGCCTGGCCAATATGGCAAAACCTTGTCTCTACTAAAAATACAAAAATAAGCTGGGCATGTGGCAGCGCCCGTAATCCCAGCTACCTGGGAGGCTGAGGCAGGAGAACCGCTTGAACCCATGAGTTGGAGTTTGCAGTAAGCTGTGATCACACCATCGCACTCCAGCCTGGACAGCAGATTGAGACCCTGTCTAAAAAAATAAAGAAGAAGAAGAGACAAAATAAGAAAAAAAAAAAAGAAAGAAAGAAATGCAAAGAGAAAGGAAGAAAATTTCAGCTTTTGGGTTTCTGAAAAGACACTGAAAACCTATTGTGTTTGAGCAATAGGGATTTCGTATCCCACTCTCCTGGATATTGAGTTTCAAAAGCCAAGTTTATGTTGATGGCTATGCTGTAAGAATATAAAATTAAGGTTTTTTTTCCAACAACCATTACAACAAACTTGCTTTAGTTTGTAGTAATTCATACAGATTATTTAAAATGCCAAAAAATTAATACAGAATCAGTAATACAGAATATAATATAAAATATAATAATAAATAAACTAACAAAAATATAATAAGAATCTGTATTTCTTTAATAGTCCTCCACATTCAAATTTTCCTACATAATTTAGGTTCCTCTCTATGCAGTAAATGAACAGTATTTTGGTTTCTGCATTTGGTGAGTAAGAGAGATGTTCTCTCACATCTTACATTTCTATTATTATATTTAAATTATTTACCTTAAATGAACTTAAAGATGTCTTTAATCAAATACTCTGTTTTCTTTGTTAGTTAAAATGTATACAAGATACAACTACAGAGCCTCCATAGCTCTTCTAGGCAATGATAGCAAGAAAACTATAGAATGTCTCAGAATGTCTCTTTTTCTTTGCCTTCAGAAGATTATCTTCCTAATGACATGTAGGAAAGCAGTTTCTTTGCATCATACAAATGATAACGGGGTTCCCTAAGGAGCTAATTTAAAGAATAGAAAAAATGAAAAATTAAAATATAACATGCAACAAAATCTGAGAAATTTGTGATTGGTAACCCAAGAGATTAGGTGCCCCGGTGGCCTGAGTGGTTTGAGAAGTATCCTTGGGTCATAAGGCCTTAACATAAAAGCAAATGACACAAATAAAGACAGTGCAGTAAATAGGAAGAAGGTAAGATCATCTTAACACAAACTGATCCCAGCACAGAAAAAACAGCAGCACAGAAAAACAATGATATGGAACAAATAATGACTGCTATGTATTGAGCATTGCTACTTTCCAGATACAGTGATAAGCACATGTGTTCACTGAATTACAAACTAATTGTCTATTTCTGAAGGTAGACGTAAGGATAGGTTCATTACCTTGTAAATGAGTGGGTCTCTGAGAGAACACATTCACAAGATAGGAATAAAACAAAAGTGAGCTTTAATACTACATCCCATCTACCCTGGACCCAGTATGGAACAGAGGGGAGGATCAACAGAAGCTATAAATGTTCATCACTCCAGGAAGTGGATGGCACCACACTGATGGCAGAGAATGGAGTGGGCACTAAGCCAGAGGATTGCAGGATCCCAAGGCAGTACGGCCTTACCTTGCTTAGTCAGGTGAGGCACAGCAACTCAGACCAAGTACATATTCTGTTGACTCATATTGCCCTGAATAGATGGCTATAGGACAATGGTTTTCAGCCCAGAGAGATTTTGTCATCAGAGGGGATGTATGGCAATGTCGGGAGACATGTTTGGTTGTCATAGTGTAAGAAGAGAGAGGTGAAGTTACTGGCATTTAATGAATACATGCCAGGGATGAAACTAAACAGTCTGTAATGCACAGAACATTTCCCTCAACAAAGAACTACCTGAGGCAGAATGTCAGCAGTGCAGTTGTTGAGAAACCCTATAGTAGGGCCTCACTTTTACAGGGCTGAGTGCAGTTCAGCCCTTAATTGAGGATAGTCAGTCATCAAGGGCTAAGGTGCTCAGTGGCAATTAATACATCAATCCCTTGAGTTCATATCCTTTGAGTTCATATCCTTTGCATGGATGAATCTGGAAATCATCGTTCTCAGCAAACTGATGCAAGAACAGAAAACCAAACACTGCATGTTCTCACTCATAGGTGGGTTTTGAACAATAAGAACACATGGGCACAGGGAAGGGGAACATCATACAGTGGGGTCAGTTGGGGGTGGGGGGCTGGGGAGGGATAGAGGGGGGCGGGGAGATTGGGGAGGGATAACATTGGGAGAAATACCTAATGTAGGGGATAGGGGGATGGAGGCAGCAAACAACATGACAAGTGTATACCTATGTAACAATCCTGCAAAATCTGCACACGTACCCCAGAAATTAAAGTATAATAAAAAATAAATAACCAAATTTTAATTTATGACGAAATCTATATAGGAAATAAATTGGGTGCTGTGACAACAGTTAAAAATGGAGTGCAGACTAGGACAGCCTATTTCAAATAAAGGAGTCCTTAATAAATATTCTCAAATGGGGCAAACATTTTTCAACTTATAAAAACATGAAATTTATGTTAATATATATCAGAAATTATTACATTGGAGGACTATGGGTCCCAGATAAGAACTAATTTTAGCTTCCCACTCTAGCAGTTGGATGAGAAAGGATATGGTCACATCGAAAATATTATATGCTCAGAATTGATTATGTTGTTTAGTATTGTTTATTAACCTTAGAAAACATGGGGCAAGCATTAAATGGAATACCTCTTCTAGACTTCTTCACAAGATGAGTTCTTGGAAGGGTTGTAGAGAAGTTATAGAAAATAACAATCACATGAATAATTGCCACAAGGTAATAGGACTAAAGATGTTTCACACAACTTTATGATGTTTATGTCTTTATATTAATAAATGTTGTTTTTGAAAATTAAGAAAAAATCAATCCTTTATAATATATTAGGTGATTGAAATGTTCTGTATCTTAATTATGGTGTGGGTTAATGGTTATATATAATTGTCCAATTTATTGACCAGTGTACTGAAAAAATATATGTTTTATGGCATGTAAATTATACCCTGATAAAGTTAATTTAAGAAACTAAGTGGAGAAGGCTTCAAGATGGCTTCCACTAAGAAGAGCCAAAATAGTGAGTAGAAAATCACACTTGGAATAGATCATCTCAAAGAAAACACTGGAATTCAACAGAAAAGTGACAGGAAATACCTAAAGCAAAAAGGAGAAGAAAGCCAGGCAGCCTACTTGGCCAGGATCAGGTGGAAGCCAAGGAAGACTCCCTAATATGGAGAAAAGGTAAGTGAAAAGCCCTGAGTGGTTCCTATTCCAACCATGGACTCCTGCAATCCTAGGCACTAGAGAGCTCCTCAGCCCTCACAGGCCCTGAAACTAATATAGGGAGATGACAAGAGATTATGCAAGAGCACTGTTCCATGAAGGAAGCTCACACTATTATCCCATACACTCCCTGAGAGCCAAGCAGCTACAGTAAGACACCATTGTAGAGGTCCAACCCCAACAGACTGTGCACTGTCCTGGAGCCCAGTGGTAGCACTGGGGCTGAGGTATAAGAGAAATGCAGCTGACATGCCCCACTCCTCCCCCGCTTAGGCTTAGATGCAAGCAACCATGGGCTACTGCATCAGGGTCCTGGGCTCAGACTGAGGCATGAGCAAGGCACTGGCTACCAAAGCAGGGGTCAAGATGCAAGTGTTACCAGGGCTGAAGTATGAATAGCATGCATGTTCCCTACTCACTGGCCTAGGCTGCCCACCACTGATGGAGTCAGCATCTTCCCCATTGGCAGAGCAGCAATGCAGCTGCCGCTGCTCCCCAACACAAGCAATCCAGTGCTAGCCTGGGAATCACTCCACCAGAGCCCACCACAGCTGGTGCCTGCACTTACCATCAGTGGGCCTGAGGACAAGCCTGCCCTACCTGGCTTCAACCCCCACCATGTTCCAGAGCATACAGTCTGGGGCCTAGGGGAGGTGTCCACCCCAGGCCACTATCTATAGTTCCTGAATACTCCCACCAAGGGTCTGAGTTTGAACCTATAAATCAGCTGCTAACCATCACAGCTGGCATCAACCTGCATGTACCACCTGCAGGCCTGGATACTGGCTCCACCAGCCCATTGCAGTCATCGCTAACCAGCATGCACTGCTCAGGACCTAAAAGGTCATCCTACTACTGCTACTGTCATTGCCCATGCCACACAAGCTTCCCAGGGGACCAAGAACTCACCCACCCACTGCTGCCACTATTGGCATCTGAGTGAGCACCTAGAGGCCCCAAAATTGGCCCACCTGGACCTGCTAACACCAGTGCCAGCATACACTACCATGGTGCCCAATGACAAACAAGCTCAGCACACCACTGCCAGCACTGTGGCTCAAAGACTAACCCACCTGACCTCCCAGTTGCCAGCAAAACCTCATCACAGTCACCATTAATAACTGCACCATATGTCACCATGAAAATCACAAATATCACGGATGCTGTTTACAACTGAATAAATTACACAGAGACTACACACTACTGCAGGTGCCCAGAAAGAAAACCAAAGTGTCCAACAACTGCGGAATAAATATTATTCTGATCAGTACATGGAACATTCTCCAGAACAGACCATATGTTAGGCCACAAAACAAGTCTCATCAAGTTCTTAAAAATCAAAATTATATCAAATATCTTCTCAGACTATAAGGGAATAAAACTGGAAATCAATACCAAGAGGAACTTTGGAAATCATACAACTACATGGAAATTAAAAAAAAAAAAATGCTTCTGAATAATAATGGTTCAATGAAGAAATTAGCATGGAAATTAAAAAAATCTATTGAAAGAAATGAAAATGGAAACACAGCGTATTAAAAGCTATGGGATGCAGCAAAAGTAGTCTGTAGTAATAAATGCCTACCTCAAAAACATACAAAGATTTCTGATGTAGTTTGGTTATGTGTACCTAGCCAAATCTCATGTTGAATTGTAATCCCCAGTATTGGAGATGGGGCCTGGTGGGGGGTGATTAGATCATGGGAGTGAATTGCTCATGAATGGTTTAGCACCATCCTCTTGATACCACCCTCATGATAATGAGTGAGTTCTCATGAGATCTAGTTGTTTAGATGTATGTGGCACCTCCCCAGCCTCCTGCTCTTTCTCTGGACATGTGACATGTCTGCTCCCCCTTTGTCTTTTGCTATAATTGTAAGTTTCCTGAGGCCTCCACAGAAGTCAAGCAGATACTAGCATTGTACTTTCTGTTCAGCCTGCTGAACCACAAGCCAATTAAACCTTCCTTCTTTATAAATTACCCAGTCTCAGGTATTTCTGTATAGCAGTGCAAGAATGGCCTAATACAATTTCTAATAAGCAATCTACGTACCTCAATGAATTAGAAGAGGAAGAAAAAAACCCAATATAAAATTAGCAGGAGGAAAGAATGATAAAAATCAGAAAACAACAAAAAGAAATAGAGACAAAATAAAATACAAAAATCAATGAAATAAAAATTGGTTTATTTGAAAAGATAAACAAAATTGATCAACTGCTAGCTAGACTAACCAGGAAAAGAAGAGAGAAGACTCAAACAAAATCAGAAAGGAAAAAGGAGACATTAGAACTGATATCACAGAAATGCAAAGGAACATCAGAGGCTAGTCTGAACAGAGAGTATCACTATATGCTAACACACTGAAAAATCTAGAGGAAAAGGATAAACTCTTGAAAACATAAAACCTACAAAGATTGAATCAGGAATAAATAGAAAATCAGAACAGACCAATAATCAGCAGCAAGAGTGTAGTAGTAATGAAAAGTCCCCCAACAAAGGAAAACCCAGGACCACACGGATTTACTGTCAAATTCTACCAAAATATAGAATAACTAACATCAATCCTCCTTAAACAATTGCAAAAAAATAAATAGGAAAAAATTCTCACTATCTCATTTTATACAACCAGCTTTACCCTTATACCAAAATCAGAAAAGGACACAACAACAACAAAAAGAGAACTATGGGCCAATATACCTGATGAACATAGATGCAAAAACCCTCCACAAAATACTAGCAAATAAAATTCAACAGCATATCAAAAAGATAATATACCATGATCCAGTGGGATTTATACCAGGTACACAAGGATGATTTAACATACACAAATCAACAAACATCAATACATCATATATCAACAAAACAAAGGACAAAAACCATATGATATCTCAATAAATGCAGAAAATCATTTAATACAATTTAACATCCTTTTAGATAAAAACTTTCAATGGACTAGGCATAGATGGAACATATCTCAAAATAATAGAGGCCATATATGACAAATCCATAGCTAACATCACACTGAATGGGGAAAAGTAGAAAGCCTTTTCCATAAAATCTTGAACAAGACAAGTATGTTAACTTTCACCACTCCTATTCAATATAGTACTGGAAGTCCTAGCCATTGCAATCAGGACAGAGAAAAAAATAAAGGCATCCAAGTTAGAAAACAAGGAAGTTGAATTGTCCCTTTGCAGATAACATGGTATTCTACTTAGAAAAATCAAAAGACTCCACCAGAAAACTTAGAAGCTAATAAGCAAATTCAGTTAAGTTGTAGGATACAAAATCAACATACAAAAATCAGTCATTTTTGTATATGCCAATAATGAAATAGCTTAAAAGGAAATCAAGAAGACAATCCCATTTATAATAACTATTAAAAATAAAATACTTAGGAATAAACTTAACCAAAGAGGTAGAAGATCTCTACAAGAAAAACTACCAAACACTGATGAAATAAATTGTATATGACACAAACAAATGGAAACACATCCCATGCAAATGGATCACATCCCATGCTCATTTAATATTATTAAAATGATCATACTGCCCAATGCAATACACAGATTCAATATAATTCCCATCAAAATACAAATGTTATTTTTCACAGAAATTGAAAAATCAACTCTAAAATTTGCATAAAACCAAAAAAGAGCCAGTGTAGCCAAAGCAATTCCAAGCAAAAAGAACAAAGCTGGAAGTATCACACTGCCTGACTTCAAATTATATTACAAGACTGTAGTAACCAAGACAGTATGGTATTGATATAAAAATAGACAGACCAGTGGAACAGAATAGAGAACACAGAAATAAATTCACATATTTATAGCTGACTGATTTCCAACAAAGATGCCAAGAACATACACTGAGGATAGGACACCCTATTCAATAAATGATGCTAGAAAAAATGAATATTTATATGCAGAAGAATGAAACTGGATTCCTATTTCTCACTGTATACAAAAATCGACTCAAGATGGGTTAAAGACTTAAACAAAATACCCAAAGCTATGAAACTACTAGAAGAAAACACAGAGAAAACAGTTTAGGGCATTGGTCTAGGTAAATATTTTATGGCTGAGACCTCAAAAGTACAGACTACTGAAACAAAAATAGACAATTGGTCTTATATTAAACTAAAAATATTTTGTACAGCAAAGGAAACAAGAGTAAAGAGACAAGCTGTTGAATTGGAGGAAAGATTTGCAAACTATCCAACAAGGAACTCACATCTAGAATATGTAAGGAACTCAACACAACAATTTTTTTAAAATCCCATTAAAAAGTGGGCAAAACACATGGATAGACAATTCTCAAAAGAAAGAAATATAAGTGACAAACAAATAAATGAAAAAAATGCTCATTACTACTAATTATCAGGGAAATGTAAATCAAAATCACAATGAGATATCACCTTACACCTGTTAGAATAACTATTACCAAAAAGACAAAAATAACGATCCCTGGAAAAATGTGGAGAAAAGGTCACTTACATACTATTGGCAGGAATGTAAATTAGTACAACTTCTATGGAAAACCGTATGGAGAGTTCTCAGAAACCTAAAAATAGAACTATTATACAATCCAGCAATCCTACTATTGGGTATAGTCTCTTCCTTTATCCAAAGGAAGAGAAATCAGTATATCAAACGGATACCTGAACTCAAATGTTTATTGCAGCACTATTAATAGTAGCAAAGATATGGAGTCATCAACAGATGAATGGATAAAGAAAATGTGGCATGTGAACACAATGGGATATGATTCAGTCATAAAAAATTAAATCACATCATTTGCAGAAACATGAATGAAACTGTCAGTTGTTATGTTAAATGAAATAACTCAGGCACAGAAAGATAAATACTGCATGCTCCCACTCATCTGCAGGAACTAAGGAAGTTAATTTCATGGAAATAAAGAACAGAATGGTAGATAATAGAGGCATTGGAGGATGTGAGTGTGGGAGAGGGAAATGAAGAGAAGTTGGTGAATGGGCACTAACAGATAAAAGAAATAAATTCTAACATTCAATAGTAGAGATGACTATAGTTAGCAATAATATATTCTATACTTCAAGATAGGTAGAAGAAAGGACTTGAAATGTTACCAACACATAGAAATGACAAATACTCAAGCTTATGGATCCCCCAAATACCCTGACCTTCTCATTACACCTTCTATGCATGTAAAAAATACTCATATGTACTCCATATATATGTAAAGTATTATGTAGTAATGAAAGAAAAAAACAAGTCATAATTTCACAGTCAAAACATAGTATTTGATGTAAATTTAAATTGGCTGATTGTTCTTATGCAGGGTGCTTAGGATAGATACATCAGTAATCAGATAAAAACCTAACCCCCTGCCCTCTGACAGATTACATTCTGAAAGTCAATCAGCTTTTTAAAAAATACTTTAGACCTACCTACTTCAATGGCCAATCTAGACAATGAAGCAAAAGGAGAAAATCAATTTAAAAATGATATAAAGAAAGATACCTCCAAAAGGGATTATTATAGGGACATTTACTAATAGCATCAAATGTTTCAATTAACCCTCCTAATAAGTCTATAAAGTAGTTAACATTATTGTCTCCATTTGAAAGATAGGGAAATGTTATGCAACTGGCCCAAAGCTAAATATGATAGATCTTGTATTGAACCCAGGTCAGTCTGATTCCAGATATAGTGTGTTGCCTGGAGTGTGCAACTCTGGGAAAATGTGTAGGAACAAGAAATCCACAGAAAAATTGTGAGAATTTTTCAGCCACTGTAAACAAAACCCCAAGATTATATTTAGCCACTGGATATTAAATTCCTTTGGAGATACTACATAAGACTCCAGCAGGAAATTCAAAAGTCTTTGAAGAAAATAGTATGTCTTAAACCAAGCCATTTACAATTCCCTCTCAGGCACACAGAAATCTTGTATTTCTCAGACCCCCGTCTTCTAGGTAGTAGTGGGTGAATTGAGTAGAAGACTCCAAAGAGACCCAAGAATACGATGGCACTTAAATTGTCACGTGGAAGATCACATGCTTACCATCTGGTTCAGATTATGACATGAGTGAGAAATAAATTGTGTTAAGTCACTAAATTTAGGGATTGTATTTTACATTAGCTAGCTTCAATTATCTTGTCTAACCCAAGCTCCATAAAGTATAGAAGAGAAAACTTGATAAAATAACACTGCAACAAATTTCTCTGTAATGAAAATTTATGATTTACTAGATTTACATGTTAATATTGTTCCAGAAAACATTTGAGGTGCAGAAGAAAGATGCACACTATCTAACAAGATAAAATAAATTTTAAATTAAGGAGTAAAGTGAAGCAAAGGTAAATTTAGAAAAGAAAATAGAGCCACGAGTAGGGTACACAAAATACATTCATCGTCTTCACTGGAGATGGATTACATATTTGGCTCTAACTTTTCTAGGTACCTAAAGAGGAAATCACAATGAAGTTTATTATTAACAGTACCCATAAGGCAAAAGCAAATCAGCTACTCAGGAGAAGTCTGTTTATTCTAGTCTAAGACCAGAGAGAAATTTTTCCTATGGGTCCTCATAAAAATGACACTGTGAAGTGTAATGAAGCACATCCTCAGGAAAAAAAAATCCTCACAGTAAACCCATAAATGAGTTTTATAAGTCTGTTGTTTATAAAAATCCCTTAGCACAAGTTGTGAAGAAGATGGCCAAACACAATTCAGGGGCAATAACAGAGTTTTCAAATGCTGTTCAATGAGGGATGTGAAGAGAACTGGTAATTAAACCTAACCCACTTTGTGTAATAGTTTTATAATTAGCTGACATGTTTAAAACAACTCTTCGGTGAATGCAGTAGTAATTTACTCAAAGGGCATAGATGTTATTCTCAAGTAAATTCCATTTTTTCTAAACTATAAGGTGAAACAGAAAAGCCAAACACAGAAACTGTTACAGCACAAATATGTTGTGATGGACTATATGCAGTAGTTCATTCTCACACTGCTATAAGGACATACTCGAGACTGGGAAATTTATAAAGGAAAGAAGTTTAATTGACTCACAGTTCCATAGGGCTGGGGAGGCCACAGGAAACTTACAATCATGGCAGAAAGAGAAGCAAACACATCCTTCTTCACATGGCAGAAGCATGGAGAAGTGCAGAGTGAAGGAAGGTAAAATCCATCATAAAACCATCAGATTTCATGAGAACTCATATCATGAGAACAGCATGGAGATAACCACCCCCATGATTCAATTACTTCCCACTGTGTTCCTCCCACGATACGTGGGGATCATGGGAACTACAGTTCAAGATGAGATTTGGATGGGGACACAGCCAAACCCTATGACTATATTAACAATGTAGTTGCTAACAAACACATTGTTTAGAGGATCAGTGTGCCTCCAGTTGAATTCCTGTAGTCTCACCTGAATAATAGAAATATAGCAGTAGTTTATATACATTGATCAATAATGTTGGACCTGGTTATGAATCATGATTTTCAGGTAGTTATTTGCACAACTGTTTATGTTCATCATATAGAATACAAGAAAGTTAGCTCTACTCTCAAATTTCTCCTATATTTCTTTTGCTTCTACTCTTGAAAAAGGCTTTCTTTTCGGAACAATGTATCAAATTATTATTAAAATCATCTTCTTCATTTAAATCATATTTAAAAAAGAATAAATGAAGCTACTTAATCATTTAGTATTCTAGTTATAAAACAAAGCAGGAGATTCTATAGCAATTTTTTTTTGAGACACAGTCTCACTCTGTCACCTACATTGGAGTGCAGTAGCATGATTTCAGCTTACTGCAATCTCTGCTGCCTGGGTTCAAGCGATTCTCCTGCCTCAGCCTCCCGAGTAACTGGGATTACAGGAAACCACCACTGTGCCTGGCTAATTTTTTTGTATTTTAAGTAGAGACAGGGTTTCACCATCTTGGCCAGGCTGGTCTTGAACTCCTGACCTCATGATCCATCTGCCTCAGCCTCACAAAGTGCTGGTATTACAGGCGTAAGCCACCACAGTGCCCAACCATAGCAATTTAACAAGAACTGGTCAAAACAATGACCAGTATCATAGAAAGTTAAGCTAAAATGAAGACGGAATATTAATATAACTAGACTTGGCAATTTTCAAATTGAGAAACATTAGTTTCTGTATTTATTTTATAAATATATATCTACCAATACTTGGTAAATCTCAATGACAAATGATTTTATTATGAGATCATCCAAGAAAAGCAAACCATTCTTAAACCTAAATTAAGGTAAGACAAATAAGTTGGAATGAAAAACACAAAACACTTTTAAGGGGAAAAAAAAGATATCCAAAGGTAATGAGACATATTTTTATTGTGCTTTTTGTCTATTGTTTGGTTTAGCTTCTCATATTCCAAATCATTTCATTTTCTCATACTCTCCTGATACACACTAAGCCTTTTCAAATCTGTTAGGGGTAAATTTGATATTTGGAAACACACAGAACTTATTTTGGAGACCAGACTGTTGAATAAAGTCATCATGTAGCATATATATTTTGAAATAGGGGGAAAAAATCACATTTTAAAAATTTATCTTATAATTGAAAGAACTTCATTCTCTAACAATTTCTGTCTCCTTGGACATTAATTTATGTAATTGTGCTAGGTGACAAGGAGAGGTAGATCATAATGAGACACTTTTTAGATTAAAAAAAAAAAAACAGAGTGTTAAATATAAAACATTAGGTGTTGAAGTGAAGTGGGGGTGGTTACCTCCATGCTGTTCTCACCAGAGTGAGTTCTCATGAGATCTGATGGTTTTAGAAGAGGGGTTTTATCCCCCTTCACTCTGCACTTCTCCTTGTTGCTGCCATGTGAAAGAGATAAAAATAGAAAAGTAAAATAATATTTTAATCATTAATTGCCTGATACATTTAATACAGTTTCCTATAGTTACTTGTTGCATATCTTTTGATCACCCCTTTGTGTGATAATTTTGTAATATCATTTCTATAGAGAGACTATAAAGATAATCCGTTATTTCTCCTAGAAAGATAGATAAGACTTGGAGCAGGGGAAAGCAAGTAAGAGCCCTTTGGGGATGGATTAAAAATTGAGGTATTGGTGAAAGTTTTGTTTTGTTTTGTTTTGTTTTTGAGTTAGAGTCTCACTCTGTCACCAGGTTGGAGTATAGTGGTGTGATCTCGGCTCCCTGCAATCCCTGCCTCCCAGGTTCAAGCAATTCTCTGGCCTCAGTCTCCCAAGTAGCTGGGATTACAGGCACGTGCCACCAAGCCCAGCTATTTTTTGTATTTTTAGTAGAGATGGGGTTTCACCATGTTGGTCAGGATGGTCTCAATCTCTTGACCTGGTGATCTGCCCACATTGGCCTCCCAAAGTGCTGGGATTACAGGCGTAAGCCACCACACCCAGCCAGATATGATTTCTAAAATGTGTATATGCATCTGAATTTTCATGTTTACTTACACATATATGTCTACTGTGTAGATGCATAATTTCTAGGAAGCAAAGGCATCCTAGTAGCAGTAAACATACCTAACACTCAGACCTTGATCTTTATTACCATTTACCCCTAACAGAAACCGGTGAGCATTCTTCATAGATATGCTGGTTCCCAGGACTCAGACAAGGTAATAAATGAGCCAGGAATAACTTGTTATGAAATAAAATAAGAAATATTAAAAAATAAAAAATGATGAGGACACGGAACAAACACAGGTGGCAGCTTGAAGGAGCTACAAAATTTGAAACAATGTAAGCACTAAAATATTTAAGTAGAATATTGAATTATAGACCATTTAAAAATTCATTAGAGTAGGCCAGGTACGATGGCTAGACCTGTAATCCCAGCACTTTGAGAGGCTGAGGCAGGCAGATCACGAGATCAAGAAATCGAGACCATCCTGGCCAACATGGTAAAACCCTCTCTCTACTAAAATTACAAAAAATTAGCTGGATGTGGTGGCACAAGCCTGCAGTCCCAGCTACTAGGGGGCTGAGGCAGGAGAATCTCTTGAACCCAGGAGGCAGAGGTTGCAGTGAGCCAAGATCGTGCCACTGCACTCCGGCCTGGTAACTGGGTGAGACACTGTCTCAAAAAAAAATTCATTATGTATACCAATAATAAATAGATTAAATAAATAGTGAAGGAAGAAGGTCTTTTGCATATAGTTGAATAAGGCAGTTGGTAAATATGGAGGGAGTACTGGAGTTAGAAAATCATTATTTCCTAACTATTATGATAATGATCAGGAAAGAATAATCAGTAGAGGCTTTATCCAAAGAAAGTTTTTGTAAGGAGTAGGATATTGGCATGGTCTTAACATGTCTTCCCATGGGGTGCTTATCAGTTGCAAGAGAGAAACAGTAATTGTACAGTGGAAAAGTCACACAACACCTTGACTACATGATGAACATTAATGTCACCAGTGAGAGACAGATGGACATACTGTGCCTCCATATGTGATGCCCTAAAATGACACAAGATCACCTATGTAGCATTTGCCCAAGAATGCATAGTCTCAGTCTACTCCTAAGGAAACACTGGACAAATGCAAAATGAGGGATGTTCTGTGTTTTTCAAAATGTAGAGATGGCTGTATTACTCAGACATGTTAGTGTCATAAAAGACAAATAAAGGCTATGAAAATTGTGTTAGTCTGTTTTCACACTGCAGTGAAACTCTGCCCAAGACTGGGTCATTTATAAAGAAAAGAGATTTAATTGATTCACAGTTCAGCATGCCTGGGAGGCCTCAGGACCTTAGAATAATGGTATAAGGGAAAGCAGGCACATCTTACATAGTGGCAGGTGAGAGAGAGAAGAGTGGGTGAAGAAGAAACCATCAAACATTTATAAAGTCATCAGATCTCAGGAGAACTCACTCACTATCAGGAGAACAGCATGGGGGAAATGATCCCCATGATCCAATCACCTCCCTCCCTCAACATGTGGGGATTACAGATCCCTTCCTCAACACATGTTGATTACAATTCAAGATGAGATTTGGGTGGGGACACAGAGCCAAACCATATCAAAAATGCTCCAGCTTATAGAAGACTAAGGAGATAAAGAAATATGATGGCTAAATGCAGTATTTGCCCATATACATTATTAGTAGTAACAAAACTGGAATATGCATAGATAAAAATATTATATCAGTATATATTCATGAGGTTGATACTGCACTGTAGTTTTTCTCTTTATAAGAGAATAGCCCTGTTCTTAGGAAATACACACAGAAGTACTTAGGGGTCAAGTGGTATAATGTAAGTTAGGCTCAAATGACTCAGAAAAAAAAAATAGAGAGAGAGAAAGAAAAAGTATAAATGATAAAGAAAAGAAAATACAGTTTTTTAAATAGACAAATCTAGTTAAAAATACATAAATATTTCTTGTTCTAATTTTGTTTATGCAACTTTATTCATGTAAGCTTGAAATTATTTCCAAATATTTTTACTAAATTTTATTATTATATTTAAATATGTATATATTTTCATTAAATATAAGTTGATGTTTATAAATAAATAAAAATAAGTATATTTTATGTATTTTTGTATATATTCTAAATATATTATTTTCAAATCAGTATAGTTTGAATGTTTGTCTCCTCTAAATCTCATGTTGACATGTGGTTCCCAGTGTTGGAGGTGAGGCTTAATGGGAGGTGATTGGATGATGTGGGCTGAACCCTCATGAATGGTTTAGCACTATCCCCTTGGGGATGTCAGGTCTTGCTCAGTTAGTTCACATAACATCTGATTTTGTAGAAAAGTCTGGCACCTCCCACTTCTCTCTCTTGCTCCCATTTTTGTCATGTGATGGGCCTGCTCCCCCTTTGTTTTCTGCCATAATTATAAGCTCCCTGAGGCCCTTGCAGGAAGTAGATGTTGGTACCATGTTTCCTGTACAGCCTGCAGAATTTTAAGCCAATTAAGTCTCATTTCTTTATAAATTACCCAGTTTCAGGTATTTCTTTATAGCAGAGCAAAAACAATCTAATTCACAAATATTTTTAAATAAAATTTTTTTGTATAAATTTAGAAGACACAAGTGAAGTTTTGATACATGGTTATATTGCATAGTGGTGAAGTCTGAGTTTTAGTGTAACCATTACCTGCATAGTGTACATTGTACATATTAAGTAATTTTTCATCCCTTACCCACTTCCCACATGTATGTTTTTAAGTTTCCAATTCTATTATTCCACACATTATGTCCATGTGTACATATTATTTAGCTCTCACTTATAAGTGAGAATATGTGGCATTTGACTTTCTGAGGTATTTCATTTTTATAAAACTAATAAGTCATATTCCTAAAGCATTCATATATATATATATATATATATATGTATGCATGTATACACACACACACACACACACACACACACACACATATTTTCATTATCCAATCACCCATTGATGGACATTTAGGTTGAATCTCTCATCCTTGCTATTGCAAATAGTGCTGCAATAAACATATGAGCACAGGTATCTTTCTAAAATCATGATTTATATTCCTTTGGTTAGATATCGAGCCGTGGGATTGCTGGATCAAATGATAGTTCTATTTTTAGTTCTTTGAGAAATCTCCATAATGGTTTTCATAGAGATTGTACTAATTTACATTTCCACCAACAGTGTATAAGGATTCCTTTTCTCTACATCCTCACTAACATCTGTTGTTTAACTTTTAAATAACAACCATTCTGACTGGCGTAAGGTGATATCCCATTGTGGTTTTAATTGAATTTGTCTGATGATTAATAATGACCATTTTTTCATATGCTTCTGGCCATTTGTATGTCTTCTTTTGAAAAATGACTATTTATGTCCTTTGCCCCAAAACTTTTGATGAGTTTTGGGGATTTTTCTTGTGGAGCTGTTTCTTTCTAAATTTTGGATTTCAGACTGCTAATGGATGCATTGTTTGCAAATATTTTCTCTCAGTCTGGAAGTTGCCTATTCACTCTACTGATTATTATTCTTTGCAGTGCTAAAGCTTTTTAGTTTAATTAAGTCCTATTTGTCTCATTTTAGATTTGTTGCTTGTGTTTTTGAGGTCCTAATCATGAATTCTTTGCCAAGGCCAATGTGAAGAAGGGTTTTTCCAAGGCTTTCTTCTAGTATTTTTATAGTTAGGAGTCTTTTAAGTCTTTAACTCATTTTGAGTTAATTTTTGTATATGACGAGAGATATGGGTCCAGTTTCATTCTTCTGCATAGAAATATTCAATTTTCCCAGCACCATTTATTGAATAGGTTGTCCTTTCCACAGTGTATGTTTTTATTGACTTCATTGAAGATCAGTTGGCTGTAGTTATGTGGCTTCATTTCTGGGTTCTCTATTCTGTTCCATTGATCTATCTATTTTTATTATTACAGAACCATGCTGTTTTGGTTACTACAGGCTTGTAGTATGATTTCAAGTCAGGAAATATGACACCTTTAGCTTTGTTCTTTTTGCTTAGGATTGCTTTGCCTATTCAGTTTCTGTTTTGGTCACCTATGAATTTTAGGATTGTGTTTTCTAATTCTGTGAAAAATTATGTTGCAAGTTTTGATAGGGATTGCATTAAATCTGTATATTTCACTGGGCAGTATGGTCATTTTAATATCATTAATTCTTCTGATCCAGGAGCATGGACTGTTTTCCACGTGTTTGTGTCATCTACAATGTTTTTCTTTAGTGTTTCATAATTTTAGTTACAGAGCTCTTTCACTTTCTTGTTAAATATACTCCCATGTATTTTATTCTTCTTAGAGCTATTGTAAACAGGATTCAGTTTCTGATTTACTTCTTGACTTGATCATTACTGGTGTATAGAAACACTGCTGATTTTTATATGCTAATTTTGTACCCTAAAACTTTACTGAATTTATTTATCAAATGTAGGAATCTTTTCAGGGTTTTCTAGGTATATTATTATATGATTAGCAAACAGAGGTAATTTATTATTTTAAAATTTGGATGCCTTTTATTTTTCTCTTGCCTGACTCCTCTGGTTAGGATTTCTAGGTCTGTTTTGAATAAGAGTGGTGAAAGGGGGGCATTCTTGTCTTCTTCCAGACCTTAGAAGGAATATTTTCAGCTTTCCACATTTATTATGATGTTACCTATGGGTTTGTCATACATGGACTTTGTTATTTTCAGGTATGGTCCTTCTATTTTTAATTTGTTAAAGATATCTATCTTGAATAAATACTGAATTTTATCAAATGCTTTGTCTACATTGAGATGATCATGTGGTTTTTATTTTTAATTCTGTTTATGTATAAATCACATTTATTGATTTGCACATGTTGAACCATCTTTGAATCTCTGGAATAAATTCCACTTAATTATGTTGCATCTTTTCTTATATTCTGTTGAATTCCATTTGCTGTTATGTTTTTGAGGATTGTTGCATCTATGATCATCAGGGATATTGGTGTGTGGGTTTCTTCTTTTGTTGAGTCCTTGTCTAGCTTTGGTATCATGGTGATACTGGCTTCATAGAATGAGTTAGGGAGAATTCCTTCCTTCTAAATTTTTAAATAGAAATAATAACCCAGGGATAATCCAGGCATTTATTACTCCCTTCTAGCAGTAGAAAATCACCATAACTGTGGTAGGATCTAGCAGCCCCCTGCAAAAGAGATCCAATCCCAGGTCAGCTAAGTAGCTGAGAGATGATAAGGATGAGGCAGTCAGCATGCAATTCATCGCATTGCAATCCCAAGCACTGGCAGATTTGATTTTTCCGAGAATATTTCCAAAGGTGGATTTGTATAATGTTTCCAAAACCAGTGACTTCAAATCTCCTGGAAGACAATTTAGATGTGTTAGAAGCACAAATTCAGAGCCCTGGTGATAGACAACAAACACAGGACCTCGTTATCTGCCATGCCATTCTACCACCCAGCCATGCTGTCTCTGGAACCTGAAGAACAGTCCAACTCTAATTCCCTCTGCAATGTGAGAGCTCTTTTCAGCCTAACACAGCAGAAGATGCAGCTGTAAGTCATGAAGAGCCTACACACACTGTATTAGTCTGTTCTCATGCTGCTAATAAAGACACACCCAAAACTGGGTAATTTACAAAGAAAAGATGTTTAATTGACTCATAATTCAGTATGGCTGGGGAGGCCTAAGAAAACTTGCAATCATGGTGGAAGGTGAAGGAGAAGCAAGGCACCTTCTTCACAAGGCGGTAGGAAGGAGAAGTGCAACCAGAGGAAATGCTGATAAAACCATCAGATCTCATGAGAACTCACTCACTATCAGGAGAATAGCATGAGTGAAACTACCCCCATGATTCAATTCCCTCCCACAACATGCGGGGATTATGGGATTACAATTCAAGATGAGATGTGGATGGGGGCAGAGGCAAACCATATCACACACACACACACACACTTAAATCCATATATGATCATGTAAAACTATATCTCTCTCACACACACACACACACACACACACACTTAAATCCATATATGATCATGTATAAAGTGAATTCTCACCTGCCTTCCCTTAGGATATGAGCAACATGTCTTCCAAGCAACTCATTTAGACCATGGTATGCAATGATTATGAGTAGAACTTTGAAATCAGTGAAAACTTGGTTTAACTTCCAGTTTTGCTACTTACCAGCTGTTGATGCTCAAAGCAAGTTATTTAGACTCGTTAATCTCAATTGCTTCTTCTATAAAATAGTAATTATAACAACAGTAATAGCTCCTTCATAGGATTATTATGAAGATTAAATGAGATCTTATATGTAAAGTCTATAATAAGAACTGGATGTTAGTTTTTATTAATAAATTTTAAAAATTTAAGTAGAATTAAGGACACGGTAAGCCACTAATAAAATATGTATTTTGAACCAGGGACCACTCTATTGAAGAAACACTGAACCACTTTGTATTGAATACAACATTATTTATCCATCTATTCATGAAACATAAATTTATTGAGTACTTACTATATGAGAGGATAAAATGACAATAGAAACACTGTCTTTTTTTTTTTAAGAAGCATATGGTAAAAAGATAGAGACAAACATAGCTAATTACAATGCATGATATTACTACCATAAGAGTATTATAAATTAAATTCTAGATGATTTTGAAGGAAAGATAAATTGATTTATTTTAAGAGTTTGAGGAAGACTTCTTAGAGAAAGGACGTGGATGTAGAATTTTGAAAACTACAACAGAAAAAAGAGAAAGGAAGTGAGGGCACTTTAAAAAGAAGAAACAATATAAAGAGTTAAATATATGTTATAGTTTGATCAGTAAGTAAGCATTATTTGCAAAATTTTCTCTTTCAGTGGGTCACCACTAAGTCATTCAGAAGACTAACAGAATATTTCACAACCCTAAGTGCTTCAGAAGAGTCTCATTTTCTCCTTTTCCTGAAGCCAGTTTCCCTTCTACCCTTCCCCCAACAAACATATAAAATTTCAAATAGATATTAACACAGAGCCCTGATTCTAATGCTACAGTAGCAAGAAGTTATAAAAACTTAAAAAGAAACTTATTAACTTGAGTTTTGAAATGTAGGATGGAAACATATAATTTACTAACAAAACAATTTATTTTTTAAAAATACTTGAACCTAGTCCTTAAAAATCTAATATAGCAGCTGTTGAGAAAAATGACAAATATTGTACTTTAAGTTTTGGATATATTGTTCTATATAATATCAAGAAAAATGACAAATACTGTAATTTTTGGATATACTGTTTTATATAATGTAATTTCAGTTTCTAAAGCCTCTTGTGGATGTAGAAAGTACATTGCTCATTCTTTGATATACACCCCACTCACTACTTAAAATAATTGGATTTTATTTTTAAGATATAATGCTGAAGTAAACCTCAGGTCTCTAAAGACATTTTCTATTTTGTACCCATCAATTCATGAAATGTCTCATTTCTCTTTAAATGCACTTTATAGTGAAAGAGTACCATACTGAATCCAAAGTTGCTCTAGAATTATTCACATTTTTCTTGCCAGCTATTATGACATGAATATAGATTGTTAGGCTACTTATATAAGAAATAATATATATTCCAGGTTTATACTCCTGTATAAAAAACTACCCCAAAACTTAGTGACTTAAGGAAACAATTTACTATCTTCTCTTACAGTTCTGGGAGCTAATGGGCTCAGTTGAGCAGTTCTTGTTTAACATGCTTCATAAAGTTGCAGGCAAATATAACTGTGGCTAGAGTTACCTGAAGGCACCTTTACAAATACATCTGATGCCTGGGCTGAGATGGCAAGAATAGCTGGGTGCTGGTCAGTCTGTCCCTTTCCCTGTCTCCCTCTCCCTACTTACACTCTCCTTCTCCTGTCCTTCTTCCCTCTCCCCTTCTGCAGGTAGCGCCTCCTCCCCACAAGTCATGTGGCTTCTCCATAGAGTTAGTTTGGTTTTCCTCTTAGTCCAGAAAGTCTCTGGATAGTTAGACTTCTTATGTGGTAGTTGACTCCTCCAAATAAAACATTCCAAGTTGCTAAAAAGAAACTGCTAGG
This sequence comes from Aotus nancymaae, assembly GCF_030222135.1. Lineage (NCBI taxonomy): Eukaryota > Metazoa > Chordata > Mammalia > Primates > Aotidae > Aotus > Aotus nancymaae. Next base: position 78,843,156 of record NW_026988425.1, read on the forward strand.
CTTTTGATTTGCTAACCTCAGAAGTCTCAGATTGTCACTCTGTTGCATTCTATTGGTCAAGCTGGTCACTAAGGTCAAGAAAAGGGATGTTCATCCCCACCACTCAATAAAAAGAGTTTCCAAAAATTGTGGCTATCTTTAATTTCCCATGATGCCTATCCAAAAACAGAATATTGCCAGATTTATTTAAACTTTTTCTTCTTCTATAGTGAATTTAAAAGAGACCAAGATTAGCATAAAACTCCTAAACTCAGACTACATTCTTAGTTAACTAATTTGTTAATTGCTTTCTACTTAGTAATTAAGAAAAAAACATATAGCAACTAGTAGAAATTTTTTTTTGCTTAGTTTGGCTTAATGACAAAAATATTCTTTAGAAAATATTTGAAATAACTATCAAGAGTGTGCTCTACAGGTAATTATCTAGCCACTAATACAAAAGTCAGTAATCTGCCAAGAATAAGTGATCTCAGCCACTTTGAATCCCACTTTAATTTGCCTCCTACCTCATCAGGAGCATCAAAAAGCTGCAAAGTGCATTTCTGAGTGTGAAGCACTTTCAAAAATATGCCAGCTGCTACACCAACTTCAAATGGAACCACTCTACCTCTCATACTTTCAATGTTTTGGCATGTTTGGCACATCCATCTTCATTATAGCTGAAGAGCTATCACAGAAACATGACTCCAGAGAAAGATATATTTGAAGCTAAGATAATATTTTACATGATACAGCCAAATTCTAATCTACAGATTGGTAATGAGAAACTGTGTTCTCCTCAGGGCAGCTAGAAGAAAGGCTAATTTCCTTAAATAGAGCTGCTGTGTTACTTCTAGGTCTCTCTTTCTTGCTCCATAAAAAACTTAATGACTTGAAAAAACAACTTTATTATGTCACACAAATCTCTAGAACAACATTTTGGGTAAGGGTCAACTCGACAATTCTGCTCTACAGAGTGGTGACTGTGGTCACTCAGCAATATTCAGCTGGGGCAGGGCTAGGCTGAAGGGTCCAAGATAACTTCACTCACATGCCACTTGAATGTGACCACCCCCTACCCATGTTTACATAGGTGTAAACATAATTTTTTTATGTTTAATTTACCACAAAGCTCACGAGAAGGCAGACAAATCTCTGGCCTGCAGGTCCTTAAAGAGTTAACTGAAAGCCAGATACCCAGAGGAGACTTAATTAATGTGAATTAGAAGCAGCAATGAACCAAATTCACAGATAACAATACTTACAATACATTGAAAAAGTATAATCCAGAAATATTAAGTGTGAAAAAGTTTCTCAATTACAGTTAAATCAGAATCCTTTAATATGTAAAGGCAGTGAATGGAATGTTAAAAAAAAATGAATGTCACATAATTTCTATAAATTAGGTGGTGGGGGACACCAGTTATAATCCATGCATCCCTATTCAAAAAGAAACTACTTGTTGAAACAAAATATTAATTTAAGTGTTTTTTTTTAAGGGGGGCATGGTTTTTCTCTTCCAAAAACTGAAAAAAAAAAAAAAAAAAAGAAGAAGACAAAATAAAACATATATGTTATGCCTGCTTTTCAAAGCAAACCTTAGGTCTCATTTGAATTGTTTCCTAACGCTCTATAAATGAGACATGAGAGGCAATATACATTCTCCCATAGATGAATAACGTAACACTTAGGTTAGGAGGGTCTTTCACAGTCTAACCTAACATCACTTTCCCAGGTTCATTTATCACTGGTTTCTTTTCAAAGACTACTTCTAGTCAAAGACCACCATAAGCACACCTGTAATTGACAAACAGTTTATTATTCATTGCAGTAAGAGAGACCACATACTATGAGGAACTATGATGTCTGAGGGTTCTCTGTAAAATATCAGAAAATGCTTATTGGATTTGGGATTTTTTTTCCCCCGAATTTTGGCTATCTTACTAAATCTTAGTAGGAAGAAAGGTTAGACCAAGGCTAAGATTGTAATTGGTAAAGAAGCAGAAGTCATAACATTAAACCAGATAGGGTGATGTTTGGTCATTTTTGTGGCTTGGACAATGTTTTATCTGTGTTCAGGTATGATTACACAGTGATCATATACTTTTCTTGATGAACACTGTCAGACTGGTCTTGTTGGATGCAAATACTTGCTGAAATTGTGTGCCTTCATCTGGAGGATACCAGTTCCTCCTCCAGGCTAGCTCCAGGTGTCAGAGGCTGCTTTTCACTTCTACTCCCTACACATGCAGTACTTATATCAGCCTTGAGTTTTGTCTTTTGTTCTTCATTCTGTTCCCTTTATCGTTCGTGATTATTCCCTTAGCACTTCAGTTCAGTTTTCTCTGAAGTCCTTTGTGCTGCATATTGTTTGGTTACTTATGTTTATGCTTTGTTTCCTCAGCTAAGATCATAGCACATACCTCTCAGCATTAGCAAGAGTCCTGGAAATCATTGACACCTAGCATATACTTTATGCAAATAAGAAAAGGGATGGGTTTCTTGTTCTGTTCAACAGACTAGAGTACACGGGTGAAACTGCTTAATTTGATTCAATAAAATCATTTCAGGTAGCAGTTCCCAAGAATTCTAGCCCTAGGCCTGGCGCGAAACTACATTTCCCACAATCCTTGGGGGCCGATGAGGAGCCGCAATGATCTAAACTACAATTCCCACAATTCATGAAAATCTCCACTGTGTCGCGTTTTCTCAAGGCTCCGCCCCATTTCCCATCTTTCCTTTCGGTCCGTGCGCACAGGGGAACAAGGTCGTGAAAAAAAGGTTTTGGTGAGGTGCCGCCATTTCTTCCGTCCTCGGTCTCTGCGCCTTTCGCAGAGCTTCAAGCGGCGCTATGTTGGGCCAGAGCATCCGGAGGTTCACAACCTCTGCGGTCCGTAGGAGCCACTATGAGGAGGGTCCTGGGAAGGTTAGTGTGTAAGGGGCTTGGCTTCGTTGGGGGAGGGGAGACTTGGCTGTGACTTGCTCACCTGCAAGCCGCCTCCGAGCTTTGGCGACGGAGATGATAGCCAGGAACCTGGCAGAGACGCAGACTAGCATTCCACTTACCTCAGGGGCCAGTGAGGAAGCTGAGGACCCGAGCGCGTAGCAGCGAAAGGAATGGACAGGTAGATCCGGAAGCCCTGCCTCCGTCAGCCGCCTGACGCCCCCTCCCCCGCCCCGCAGAAAGCCCTGGAATGACTCTGGAAAACCGAGGATGCAGGTGCTGTGGCTTAAAGCGGAATTGGAGGTCATTAGACCCTAAATGAAGGTCATTGGGAAATCATGAGGAAATCGGGGCCTGTGGTTATGGATCAAGCTTTTTAAACTAGTTGGGAGACTTGGAGGTATTAACCCTTCTCAATAGAGGCTGGCGTCAGGTGTAAATAATTTAAACCAGATAGCAGTAATAACTTCGGAGGATCACACGAGGCCTAGTCGTAAAGGACAAAGAAGGTGCTTTGCAATGAAGAGAAAAAAAAAAAAAAAAACTCTGGGCCGGGTGTGATGGCCCACGCCTGTAATCCCAGCACTTTGGGAGGCCGAGGCGGGCGAATCACCTAAGTCAGGAATTCGAGACCAGCCTGGCCAACATGGTGAAACACTGTCTCTACTAAAAAGTACAAAAAAATTAGCCGGGCGTAGTAGGGTGTGTCTGTATTCCCAGCTAATTCGGAAGCTGAGGCAGGAGAATCGCTTGAAGCCGGGAAGGAGGTTGCCGTGAGCAGAGATCACGCCACTGCGCTCCAGCCTGGGCAACAGAGCGGGACTCCATCCCTAAAGAAAAAAAAAAAAAAACAACTTTGTATTGCGCTTAACATTGCCATGTATCTTGTTCTAAAGTGACTACTTAGAACAGTAGTGTTTTCGATTTTCTAAAATAAGAAATTTTTCACCATTTGATATGAGTTCTTAAGACCATTGCCTAGTGCTCAGTAAAGCCAGATTGTTTCTTACCTGTTAGTGGTGTGTGATGAAAATCATAGAATTTGAACGATAAATGTTCAAATTAAAAAGATATTAGCATTTATGGCATATATAACCTGATGATGTAAAACACGTAACTAGCATTTCCTTTATACTTGTATTTTGATTTATTAAGCAGATGATCTAAGATTTTTTTTTCTGTTATTTTCTTTCTTTTTCCAACAGAATTTGCCTTTTTCTGTGGAAAACAAGTGGCGGTTACTAGCCATGATGTGTTTGTACTTTGGATCTGCATTTGCTACACCCTTCTTAATATTAAGACACCAACTGCTTAAAAAATAAGGATGTTTCAGCTCATCCATTTAACAGGTAGTTAATGGGTTTCTAATCTTTGTAAAGCAGTGCATTTATTCAGGAACCTCTTCCCCCTCACCCAGAACATGCACACAAATGCATTGTTGTATAGGGCTGATGCCTGAGGTTATGTGTAGATGTGACTGGCATGGCGGAGACTGGCTGTAAACCTATATACAGATATTTCAATAATCAATAATGGCCAGTGTTTATTGAATACTACTACTTACCAGGTACGCTTTACATCACTATCTCATGTGGTTCCCTAGTAAGCTTGTGAGGTGGATAATAGTAACCCTATCTGAGACAAAAAGATGTTAAGTTGTTCAAGATCTCATAGCTAGTAACGGTGGACTCGGACTTTTGCCCAGGCAGTTTCTTGTTCCAGAGCTCACACTTTTAACCAAGTAAAGCTCTGATAAGCTGATTAATGTTATGCTATCTTGAACACTGTTACTAGAACAGTGGCTGAGGACGTGTCTTTTAAAACACTATAGAAACTTTTCCATTCCTTTAGAAAGTGGTCACTGTGGTCCCAGTTCTTAAAATCTAGGCTTACATAAGTTGTGAAAAACCTCTGAAGATAAAGAAAATCCTTCTAGCGCTCCTTGATATGTAAGTCCCAGATAATGATGCAATTGTAAATCTGTGCCTCACCAACTCAGTGATGTTGGGAAACTCAAACTTGTGAACATACTTCTCTCATTAAGTCAGTGGCTTTTACGTGAGAATGATTTTACAACACTATGGAGCGTTTGACAATGTGAGACATTTTTGATCGAACCAACTTGGGGGCAAAATACCAGTGGTGCTGGGGTTGAGAAGCCTTGTGTCAAGGGGATATGTTATTGCATGCTCAAAGGAGTTTTTCGTATTGGGAGGTTAGATTTCCTGTGTGTGGATAAAATACTTATTTAGTTTAATCGTGATCAAATTTTCTCAGAGTAATACTAGAGAACACTGGGATGATTGGAAAGACTCTCATAGTTGGAGGGGGAATAACTTATCGAAGCTATTAATGTGGAAAGCTTTCGGTGCATATGATGAAGCAAATCAGTATGAATGATGTCATGATACTGTAAACGCTTTCTGATGTACCACTGAAACTGACAGAAAATATTTTAATCAAACTATATGATTTCTGTTACATGAATGGGATTTTTTAAATGCCATTAATTTTTGTTTTTATTTTGCAGATATGAAGAGCAGTCTCTGGAAAATGGATCAAACTCACGTGGCATACTAGATATGTGTGTAAATAAACTTATGACATGAATGCTTAATGCCTCTTTTCTGAAATAGGGAATGTAATAATTGACCATTTGCCTACTTTATTATTTGGGTAATATTCAAGTATTACTCTTTGTGATTTAGATTATTTAATGGTGTTAAACTGAGTGTTATATTAAGGGAAATACAAATTGATCTTAGGTTTTCCTGTGATTTTTTTTTTTTTTTTTTTTGTCATTAACTTGGAGGAAAGAATACTTTTGCTCTTGCTCTTTACTTTGATATGGTAAAAAAATTTTTCCCCGTGATTAATCATTAGGAAAACTATTAGTTTTTTCAAATTGAAGTTCTGGTTAATCAGATATTTAGGAGCTTCATTTTTATTTTCTTCTGGACCTGTAACCTAAAACAGAAATGTTTGCCTCACTAAGTGTTCTGATGACCAGTATTAGTCTTATTTAGCATGAATAAAAGAATATTTGAAATGGAATGTAATAACATGTAATATGTAGTGTAGGAAATACTCCCAGTTTATTCTGGTGCTTTGACTATCATAGCATAGTAGAAATGGGATAAAAGGTAGTTCTGATTACTAATTATATATGTGAATCGAATTTATAAGTAGTGAAATGCTGCTTGCCATTTAAAATGTGAGAAATCATTACATTCTAGGGCTTTTCATAAGATGTGGGACAGTAATCAGCTACTGAATATTTTCATATGCTCACTGTCAAAATACCACTGGTGTTAAAATCCTATAAAGCAGACTGCAAACTGGTAGTCTGTATGGCCTCCAGACTGGTGAAAGGGTGGTGCTCTGTTTTTAAACCAGCATTCAAAAAAACAGTATTTCCATAAAAGTATATTTCTGGATTTTTTTAAAAATTGCTCTGAGTGGTTCTACATCTCTTCATTGAAGAAAATAGCTGCCTTGGCCATTCCCCACCATATCATAGGATTTCTTACATGGCCCTTCTGTACAACTACTGATTTGCTAAAACCTTACATTTTTATTTTTCTGTTTCTCTTCTAGTGCCTCACTTTAGGCTCTTCAACAGTCACCTGACACTACTTTATGTGACTTTGCTCAGATACCCCTGTACATACATGTGTGTCATTGTTTTTTGATTATTCAGTGGTAAATCAAGTATCCTGTATTGAGAGAGTTCCTCATATGGAATGTAAAGGTTTTTATCTTTGGAAAAAGTAGAAGTGACCGAGTGCAGTTGTTCACACCTGTAATCCCAGCACTTTGGGAGGCCAAAGCAGGGGGATCACGAGGTCAATAGATCCAGACCATCCCGGCCAAAATGATGAAACTCCATCTCTACTAAAAATACAAAAAAATTACCTGGACGTGGTGGCGTGCACCTGTAGTCCCAGCTACTCGGGAGGCAGAGGCAGGAGAATCACTTGAACCTGGGAGGCAGAGGTTGCAGTAAGCTGAGATCGCTCCGCTGCACTCCCGCCTGGTGACAGAGTAAGACTGTCTCAAAAAAAAAGTAGAAACGAGCAAGAGTCTAAGGTTTGTTAAATGATTTTGGTTTTCCTGGAAATTATAAGGCTTTCCTCACTGGATTGTTGAGATCCAATAAGTTATATAAAAACTTCTCACAAGTCCTAAATGAAGATGAATTTTTTGGAGAGAAGGTTAAAATATATTAGGAATCAATAGTAATAGTTTTGGGTAACCACGTCTAGGCATGAGTGAGAGAAAACTTCCCCTGCCTGTCTCATAATAGAGATTGTGCCATCCCCATAAAAAGGCTTCAGCAGGCTGGCTGTTGTGCATGAGTTTATTGTAAGTGGTAGAGGCTGTATAACTGCTTAGTTTCTGTATTAGGGTTCTCTAGACAAACAGATCGAGAGGATGCATATAGAAAAATTGAAAGTTGTCTCTTCCAATTCTGGAGGTTTGCTGGGTTGAAAATATGGGTATGCCAGCATGCTGGAGACCCAGCAAAAGCAGTCTGCTTGCAGAATTCCTCCTTGGTGCAGGTCAGTCTTTGTTCATTAAAGTTTGCAACTAATTCAAGAAGCTTAGCCACATAATAAAGAGGATCAGCTTTACTCAAAGTCCACTAACTTAAATGATAAACTCAATGATTCAAGAAATACCTTCACAAAAATATCTACAGGATTATTGATCCAAATATTTGAGCACACTGTGCCCTTGCCAAGTTGACACAAAATTAACCATAACAGTAGTTTTTCTATTTCCCTAAACTGGTTCAATTCAAGCCAATATTTAAAATCAGGAGGTCTCGATAAAAGTCCAGATTCTAGGAGGAAAAAAAATTAGACTGACTGAACCCACAAATGCTCATGTGAAACTAATCGGGACCAAGTAAAAAGTTTGTACCTTTTGCAGTGGCTTCCCTAACTCACCAGAATACTGGAATAAGAATTTTGATCAGAATCCAGGATTTGTTTTCAAGAGAAGCCATTGTCATTGCTTTCATAATTAAGCCATGACCACAAAAAGGAAGTAATTCAAAATGTCAGGTTTTGCTGCAGAGACCATAGGCATTAAGAATGTGGGCTCAGAACTAAGACTTGGCTGGATTCAAAGCCATATGTTCCTCATCTTCACCAATCTGTACCTTACTTTCCTGATATGTCAGACAGTATCTAATTTAGTGTAGTTGTGAAGATTAAAAATGAAAATATAGGCTGGGCACACTGACTCACGCCTGTAATCTAGCACTTTGGGAGGCCAAGGCAGGCAAATCACGGGGTCAGCAGTTCGAGACCAGCATGGCCAACATGATGAAACCCTGTCTCTACTATAAATAAAAAATTTAGCAGGGTGTAGTGGCGGTGCCTCTAATCCCAGCTACTCAAGAGGCTGAGGTTGGAGTGAGCAGAGATCCCACCACTGCACTCCAGCCTGAGTGACAGCAAGACTCTATCTCCGAAAAAAAAAAAAAAAAGTCTAAATTGAGGCACATTTCCAGTGTAGAGTGCTTAATTGAAATGAGGTGAATGAAGTACAATGGGCATTGTGTAAGTTAAAGATGACAGAGCAGTTCTCCAATAGTTAATAGGTTGGTCATCTGTGCTATAGATACTGTGTCTCCAAAAGTGATGCCAGAATGATAGTGCTAAATTGCAAGTCATCATTTTACTCACTAAAACAGCTCACCATGACATTCAGTCACTTCCCTGTAGTTTCAGCCTCATCCCAGTCATATCACACAATTTTACGTACCACCTCCGTGTCTTAATTTAGCTCAGGTGCCACCTTTCCTGTAAAGCCTCACCTTTTTATTTTTTTAAGAGAAAAGGTCACGATTTGTCACCGAGGCTGGAGTACAGTGGCACAATCATAGCTGGCTGCCACCCTCCGGGGTATCCTCTTGCCTTGGCCTCCAGAGTAGTAGGGGCTACAGGTGCTTGTCATCATCCCTGGCTAATATTTTTATTTTTTGAGATGAGTCCCGCTGTATTGCCCAGGTGGGTCTCATACTACTGACCACAATCACTCCTCCTTTGAGGGATTATAGGCATGTGCCACCACACCCAACCTTGCTGATTTCTCCTCATTATCTGTAACACTCCACATAAATATCTAACACCCTGTAAACAGCCTTGTAATTCAGCAGGTACTGTAATTACTGATTTGCTCATCTACCTTCCATACCAGCTTGTGGTCTTTCTGAGCCCAGAGAAACTTCTTCACATATCCTGCATCTATAATTTAGTTGGTGATCCATGAACACTCTCTATTCTATTAATCCTTTCAATAATCAGAAGCCAAGATTGATAAAAATTGCCTAAAAAGAACAAATTCTAGGCCTCTTACACACCAAAATGTGTTTCCATGCTTTAATAGTAAAAATGAATTTTTCCTTGATAGTTGGAAATTGGTAGTCCCACCAAATATAAATGTATTGAAATAATCCAGTTGTTGAAAAAAAATGAGTTTAAATTTGCACCAAAATATACCTCAATTATGGCATCACTAGTCCATCTGATATTTTTTTTTCTTTGCAGACAAACCCTTAATAAAAGAAAGGGTTGATATACATTCTGGAATAGCTCTTTTATCTTGTTTCAAACCAGCATTTTAAGAAGCACTGGCTTAAAGAATTGGGGAATTTTTTTTAAATCTTGTATAATGAAAGATGGAGCTCAGGAATTTTAGGGCCCTCCAAGTTCCTCAGCCCATTTTCCCTGAGCTGTTCTTTCATCATCATAAGATGGCTGCTGCATTCCGGGCATGCCATACAGACTTGACAATATCCAACAAGAAAAATTACTGTCTTGTTATTTTTTAAAGTGAAGAAAGTTTTCCTTCAGAGTATCCCTCATTAGTCATTGGCCAGAAAAGTGATAAATTCACCTCTGAATATAACGGACAAGGGAATAGCATGACAATGATTAAATTTGACCAATTAGCATTTTCTCACAAGTCTTACCTGGGCAGAGTGGATACTGCAACAAGTCAGTATTCTACCGGAAAAAGAAGAGAAAGTGGTTATTGGTTATGCAAAAGACAGTGCCTGCTGCAACTATTCTATATACTTAACTGAAAAGATGGACTTGAATGCTGTAAAATGTAAAAAGCCTTCATTTTAGTGTTTCCAATAAAGACCATAGCATAGGTCTTTAGAATAAGCTATATAGAGTAGAGGAAAAATGCTGGTTATGCTTTTTTTTCCCCTGTCTCCTTTCAATAGAAAATATAATAAATAATACAGTTTTTATATGATTTGTAGTCTGCCCACATCAAAACCTTTAAAAAAAAATTCATCTATTAGCAAATGGTGTTTTGTTATCATAGCTATTGTAACTTTATAACCCAGAGGGAAGATAGTCACTTTCTATGTATATTAATACAGTGAAGATTTTTTAGTGAGTATGTAATTTAAATAATGTGTAGTTGATTTGTGTGGTACCCACATTTCCTTCCTTAACCTGGTATAGTAGTCCTTAAGGCTTTTCATAAATATGACAGCTCTGTTTCTGTACACATAGGATCAAACTCTAACCCCTTTGCTTTGACAGTGAAAAAATGAGAAGTAATATGCACTACTTCTGCATGAAAGCTCTGAAAGACAGTATACCCTTCACCAACTTCCCTTCTTCCTGCTATAGGGATATAGCCTTCATCAGCCTGGGTTCCAAAAGACTCTAAGTATAGCCTTTTGTCAGATGTATAGAGTGAGCAAGAAATTTTCATCGTTCTAAGCATTTGGGGTTTGGGGATTGTATGTTACTGCAGCAAAAGTTGTCCTACCCTCAAAATACTTAAGTATTTCATATGTCCTTGAAAAGTATCACTTCTCTAAGTCTCTGATTCTTCAAAGAATTGTGTTAAGTAGATGATCTTTTAAGGACTCTTGCCATTTAAAGTGAATTGTATCTACAATTAAAAATGTGAGCACCACACAAAAGCTTGACTCAGAGGTGGTAAGATCTTTTTGCATTTTTCTTGTGTGGACAGGGGTCAGAATGATGGAGGTGATGTAACATTGTAAAACAGTACAGCTCTATGTTACATTCCTGTACAGTCATCTCACCTTTGAATTTTTCATATTATTCCTACTAAAATTCACTCCCCCTCCCAAATTTTCCCAGCTCTAACAAAAGGTGGATAGCATAATTATTATGGGTTGAATAGGGCTCTGTATTTTTTTAGAATAAGCTTTGTGTGTTTTCTTTGCTGGATTCCAAAACGTTGTACTATGCTTAGTAAATATTAAGCTTCCAACAAATATATTTAGATAGATAAAGGCATGGAAGAATACTAATTAGATTTAATAGCATCTTCAAGTTTAATAGCATTTGAAATCAGTCTAGGAAGTTCTCTACTTGTTATGTCCCTCTCTAATGAGGACCAGGAGGTGATTGTTATGTACCCATATATTGATAAATTTATCAGGGTTACATCTTAACCCTAATTTGCTTAATATTAGCAAAAATTTTTTCATTTATGTTGTGAGAGTAATTTTATACCATCTATGAAACTGCCTAGTGTGAAATCTTTATTCATGCTCCAGCCCTCATGCTAACTACCAAAACAATTGTTTGAAAGTAATTTTTTATTTTCCCCAGACAGCATATATGCTAAGTTGAACCATATGACATTACTGATATTTCACTTTTTTTTAAACCTATCAGTCAGCAATTTCTGATGGTTCAGTGGTTGTAGTTTCCCTTTTCAGTTACTGGACCACCCATGGAGTTCCTTTCATCCATATATATATATGTATACCTGTTTTGGGAAACTGGATTCTACTAACAACAAAAATTGACTAATTGGGTTTTATACACTCAGTATACCAGAACTAATTCTGCTTAATCTGGGTACCATTATTTCATTACCAATTATACAACAAGGTAGTCTGAAGTTCCCAAATGTCACCTTTTCCTAACAATCTGTACTTTGGGGAATATAGTTCTGAATTACACAGCTCTGAAATCCATTACTTTCAGATGTAGAGTAAAATGAGCTTACAGCAAGACTCTGTCTTGCAGTGTTTTCACTGTGGGATTTAATGTAAATTATCTGGATTTTAGAAAAGAAATTCCAAATATCTCCATGTTTTCACAGGGAAATGGAATATTCTAAATCTAAATCTCCCCACATATCCTCCAAAAAAATCATACTGATTGTCAGGAAAAGAAAATTCACTCATAGCCTATAACTTTAATACAACTTGGAAATAGATTTTAAATTACCTATAAATAGGAAAATAAACACTTGAGATGATTAGAAAAAAAAAAATTGTATCTAGACCCTATACCCAATGCGAGACAAACAGAGGTGAGGGCAAGATGGGAATATTGATGAGGGATGTAGGGTAGGGAGAATGAGGGTGATAAAATACAGATAAAAATCACGCAGAAACCAAGTGCCACTCAGAGTAAGAAATAAAATACTGAGAGTTAGTTTGAGCTCTTGTAGATGACTAATGGGGAAATTGAAGGGACTTGAAAATCAATGGAGCCCAAGGCAGGAGTTTCCAAATGGCACCACTTCCAAGTAAATACAAATGTCGGGAAGATGGTGTCCTTGGTGCCTTAGAGGGAAAGGAAGCAAAAGGGGGAAATGAATATTCCTGTTAAAACAAGAAGAGAGCCACAAAATCAGACAACACAAAATTTTTCCCAACAAAACAAGTAAAACATTGGTTAAAGCAACAATAATATTTCACCATATCAAAGAAGTAAAATATCTTTGAACTAAGAAACCTAGTTTTCTTCCTCAAATTCTCAAAGGTTAATAATTATATTAACACATGAAAAAAAAGCAAAGATATGACAGGTGACATTCACATAAATTTTTAAGAAGAAAGTAGAAATTTAGAAGCATAACATTTCATTTCAGCTGATGGAAATTCTGCCCCTAATAAATACTATTCATGAAGCAGAAAAAAATACCTAATATAACCCAATCTGAATTAACTTCAAACAATCATTTGAAAATATTAGGGGAGAAAAAAAACACTGTAAATTAGAAATTCAAAAATTTAGAACAGGAACAGAGTGGGGAAGGAATAGGAAATGAGTTGACTAAACAGGGAGAAAAAAATAATACATGAAAAATATAGTAATCTTTTAAATTATAAAATGCCTAAGGATAGATTTGCCTAAAAATTTAATAAAGGAACTAGAGGAAAAGTATATAACAGCTAAGAAATAAATACAAATCAGAGACAGACTAAAGGTAAAATGTGCATACAATGAAATGCACGAAATCATAAGTGTTCAATGAGTTTAGACAAATGTATATAGCTGAGTAACACAAATGCCTATTAAAATACGTAACACTACCTTAATCTTGAAAGTTCCCTCTTTCCCAGTTAATCCCTGTCTCCATCTTCTAGAAGCAGCAACTGTTAGGGTTTTCACCATAGGTTATTGTCTTTTCAAGAACTTCATATTGTATATATTTATTTGAAAGTTTCAGAATATAAACATGATGCTTTGTGTATACTCTAGTAAATGATGTTATTTTAGGATACGTGAATATTAGTATCAGTTTTAGCACTGTCAAAGCATTTACCAGAGAAAATCTGTCCTAAGAAACTAGAGATGACAAAGTATAATTAAAGAATTGTGGAATATGAAGGAAGAAAATATATGGAGTAAAAGAATAAGCAGCATCAGGTGAGGTAAAAAATTTTTGTCTCAGAAGTATCTTAAGTAGCATTAAAGAAAAGACAAAAGTATTGACAAAGATTAAAAGAAGGAAGTATCCTTGAAGGCAACTGTGGCATATGTCTCTATTACCTAACACAGTCTCTGGGAAATAGTAAGTACTTGATAAATGTCTGTGGAAGCGAATTGAATGGAGGATGAGCATGCCAATGAAAGGGAAAAGTATGAACACTGTTGAAGATAAGAAAATAACTAAGATTTGTGAAGTATGAAGACGCCCTTGGCTTAAGTGAGTACCCTCAGAGGAGACTTGATAGATATGTGTGTGGCAAAGAAGAAAGGTCGTGGTGGGGAGTGGGGTGGGTGAGTTGTTGATGTAACACCTTAAGATCTAGAATTGTTGGTAGGCTTCAGCCCTTTACAGTTCTTAACATATGGATGACAAGAGCAATATTATATTTGCAACTGCCTGCCTGACGACCTGGTAAGAAGAGAAACTGTGGAGAAGAATAGGCAGAAAGAAGTAATCTGAGAATGGGAATATGGAGGTTCAATCAGGTTTAGAACATTATCAGTTTAAGAGATATTTGAAAATAAAATGCAGAAAAAGAATGTGTCCTGGTGTCCCTAATTGTCCTGTTTCAGCAATGAGCTTGTTACACCTGTGCACCTCATTAGATTCTTTAGCAATTCTGTTATATTGTATACATGTGCAAAATGCAAAAACTGAACATATAGTAACTCAGAAAAAGAAATGAGAGCAGAAAATTCTTCAAGGGGCCAGCCAATGTGAAAAGTGCTACTCTATCTCCATAGTAAATTTAATTCTGATCTTAAAATCTAAATGCCCCTGTATTCTAAGACCTGTGGTAGTCTTGTGATGTCTTGAACACTTCACACTTTCTCTGACATTATAAAATAACTTTATAGTGCAGTTAATCAAATGACAGTAAAAAAAAAATTACTCTACAGAGAGCTCATTTGAATATTTAGTAAGATGAATGCTGATCTCTGAAGTTGAAGGCAGTCCCATTTACATAGGTACATAGGATGTCAGTACTCTATCAATGCAGTAACTGTCAGTCCAGAAACTCTATGTGCTCTTCCCAAGGAGTTATTTGACAAAGATATATATTCATTTCACTCAATATCTATTAAACTCCTGTGTTTAAGGTATTGTAGTGGCCTTTGAGAGAAACACTAAGAGAAGTAAGTATTCCCCATCTTTCAGGAGTGCGGAAACTCAGGAAAAGATAGAAGATGCTTATGCACATAAATTGAGTACAAATTAAGATGCCATAAGTACTAGAAAAGAGGCTTAGAAAGGGCAATGGGAAGAATGGGGTCAGGGGCTGGAAGCCTAGTGTATCTAAATATTTTGAAGTTTGGGTCTTAAGGCATGTGGAGAATTTGAGCTCATAGAGAAAAGGGTGAGTTATACAAAGTATATATACCCACATATGTATATATATACACACATATGTATATATATAAAAAGAGTATATCTATCTAACTAGAGAGAGAGAGAGAGAGACAGAGTCTTGCTCTGTTGCCCAGGCTGGAGTGCAGTGGCATGATCTTGGCTTACTGCAACCACCTCCCAGGTTCAAGCGATTCTCCTGCCTCAATCTCTCAAGTAGCTGGGAGTACAGGTACCTGCCACCATGACCCCACTAATTTTTTTGTATTTTTTTTTTTTAGTGGAGTTGGCGTTTCATCCTGTTGGCCAGGCTGGTCTTGGACTCCTGACCTTAGGTTATCTGCCTGCCTTGGCCTCCCGAAGTGTTGAGATTACAGGTATGAGCCACCACACCCAGCCCTATTTACATATATTTTAAGTGTATACATACCTATACGAGAGAGAGAGACAATAATTGCATAGATTATTGCATAGATAAAATTCCTAAAGCACTTTAGTGCTCAAGGTAAACATTTTATTTATTTTAAAAACTGTTCAAAGCAAAGCAGAAGGATACTATTCTTCAAGTATATGTATTAAATCTGAAAATCTGGAACACAAAGCCACTAATCTCTGGTTGTTATGACAACCTCTTTTGTACAGTTTGTAAGTAATGATGATAGACTCCAGAATATTATATTGGTAGAGGGAGTCTTCATTAAGACAAAACGTTGGACCTCTGTGCCCTGGCATCAAATCAATCATCAATTGGCAAATGTGAAAAACTTCCCAAGCAACAAACTTGGGAACAGACACATATATGCATTTTAAATATATACACACACATATATAAATATATATGCATAGATACACATACATATCTATGAATGAAGAAGAAAATTAATGAATCTTTTATCTTATGGGTACATCTAAAATCTTCTGGAGAAGGGAGACCACTGGGCCATTTCAGGTGGTGTTTCATGAGAAATCTACACCAACATGATGACTGCCTGGGTTCAGAGACTATAACTCGAAGTTTAAAGATTCAGTTTTCTCATTTCATTTGTATGGGTTAACCAAAATTACAGAAGGCTGCACTATAAATGAGAATGATAGTATATTGGTATATACATGATAATCTGCATTCACCTTCTTAAGAAAGCTTAGTGAAGAGACTAAGGTAATATTAAAAGTATATTTTGCTTGTTATAGTAAGATAATTTAAAAACATGAATATTTTTATATCAATGACAAAGTACAATATACCAGGTTGTAATGTTCAAAATCAACTAATATTTAGCTGAATTTTTGGACTTTCATACATTACCTGTTGTGTCCTTCACTATACTGCAGAATATTAATTTTTTTCTATATATATATATATATATCATGCTGATAACTAAGCTGTTATGAGGTTAACTGAGATGGAAACATTACAATACAATATATTTTGTCACCTATGAGTGCTATTGCTGATTCTTCTTCACTCAGTTGATCTTAAAACTGGCTATTGTTTCTAATTGTGTGTGTGTGTGCATATGCGCACTTAGCATTTCCAAGGAGGCTAAATTTCTTCAGACTGTTCTATTAGCAGTAGGTCCTGCAAAGGATTAGCTAAAATGCAACTAATGAAACAATTAACCAAAGCAAGCAAGGATGTTTATGAAAACAGAAAATAAAATCCATTTTAATTTTTTAAAAACAATTTTTAGATAATATTTTTTATATTTTATTTCTTTCTTTGACAGTTGAGAATATGGGGAGGATGATGACACTTTACAAACAAGAAAATAAAAATAGGAAAGAATGTGATAGCACTATTAAACTATTGAATTTAATATTCAAAACAACATGGCATAGATGTTTATTCATACCACAAATATTTATTGAGTACCTACTATGTTCTAGGCACTGTTCCAGGAGCTTAATATACATCAGTGAACACAACAGACAAAATTCCCTGCCTTTCTTTATAATAATTTCACATTCTAAAGAGGGAAAGACAGATAAACAATTTTAAGTCTAACAGGTAAATTATATAGTATCTTGGATGTTGGAATACTATATGGAAAACATAAAAGTGAAAAAAAGAGACAGTAAGTAGGTTAAGAAGAAGGAGGTTGCAGTTTTATTTATTTATATTTTTTATTTTTTGTAGAGACAATGTCTCACTATGTTGCCCAAGATGGTCTTGAACTCCTGGGCTCAAGTGATCCTTTTGCCTCACAAAGTGCTAGGATTATAGGCATGATGCACCATGCCCAGTGGAGATTGTAATTTTAAATAGAAATATAGGCTTTATTGAGAAGTTAATATTTAAGCAAAAACTTGAGAAATCAGAGAGAAGAGTGTTTCCTAGGCAATGTTTTGCCTATCAGTTTTAAGGAATAGTAAAACAGAATAGCTAACGTATACCAATGAAATACAGCTTAGTAAGACGCACGTCACTGGGGCTGGATAAAGTTGAGTCTTGTAAGCCTTTGTAAAGACCTTGGCTTTTACTCTGAATGAGAAGGGGAGTCAGTGGAGATTTTAGAGGAAAGGAACTACAGATTTTAAAACTTACAATCTAACTTAAATTATGAAAGGTTCATTGTGGCTGCTGCATTGAGAACCCAAGACAGTAGGAAGTAAGATTGAAATCAGAAGGAAAAGGAGAAGGCTATTTCAGTATTCAGGCAAAAGATACTGGGCTCTTGAACTAACATGGATTCGTTTTACATTAACCTGCATTCCCCAGAGAAACAGACCCAATAGGAGACAGACATCTACATCTCTATCCATCTATCTATATCTATAAGTATATCATCATCTATATCCATCTATCTATCATCTATCTATTGAGACAGAGGAATGGGGAGACTGGCCATAAGTTATTGGCTCATGTCACTATGGAGGTTGAGGATTTTAAGATCTGAAGTTGGCAAGCTGGTGACCCAGGTGAGCTGATGGTATAATTTAAGTCTAAGTCTGAAAGGCTGAGAACAAGAAAAGCTGATGGTGAAGTTCCAGTTCAAGTCAAAATCTGAAAGCAGGAGAAGATTGACATCCTAGCCCAAAAAACAGGCAGAAAGAAAGACTTCTTTCTTAGCCTATTATTCTATTCAGGATTTCAGCAGACTGGATGAGTCCCACTCACATTGGGGAGAAAATATGCTTTACTTAGTCTACTGATTCAAATGTTAATCTCTTCCAGAAACAACCTCACAGACACACCCAGAAATCATGTTTAACCAAGTATCTGTGCACTACTTGGCCTAGTCAAGTTGATGCATAAAATTAACCATTATATGTTTTGAAGGTAGAGTTAATAGGATTTCCGGACAAGAATTTCCTGGCAAATTGGTTGTTAAAAGAGTAAGAGAAAGAGAGAAGTCCAGGATCCTTCTTTCTGTTTTTACATAATAATATACTGTACCTAAGAGAGTATCCAGATGTGCCCAAGGACACGTACCTATTAAATGACACAAGGGCATTTGAACTCGGGCTTGCTTTATGCCACATAAGCTCTTAATCTTCCCAATGCGTTCTTCTCACATTGGGTGGGAAAGGAGGCAGAGGTTGCTGTAGAATCAGTCTTTCCCCTAAATAACGTTTACAACATTATTTTGTAAGTAGTTTCTCTTATTTGTGAGTCTATGCCTTCCAAATATCCCTTATTTTTCTACATGTCTGCCTTCTAAATTATTTAAATTTTTCTTCTATTCAGTTTTCAAGGTATCATTTAGCACTTGGATCCTTATCAAGGCTAAGATAAATGCTCTTGTTTGGAGCCAAATCTATGCCAGTAATGTAATTATGAGGAAAAAAAAATAAGGTAAACCATTAAAAGAGGCTCTGTCAAAAGACTTACTTAGCTAAAACCTTCTTATTTACTTTTAATTTTTAATGTGGAAATTAGTATGTGCTTACCATCCATAAGCATATTGTTTGCATGTCAATTAAATTCACAATACCTACAAATACTTTAATTATACTACAATTAAGAGGTGGAAAATTATAACTAGTTATGCTTCAGATACTTCTTCCCAGATGTCAAACTAAATTACAGGTGAGGAGAAACCAAATACCATGTGAAATGCTGCAACAATATGCACAAAAGAGAGTCATCATTTACCCCAACTTTTTGAGGATAGAAATTTTATGGGAGAGAAGAATTATTTTTATTATTTTCATCAGGAAGATAAAATGTTCCTCTCCCTGGAATGTTAAGGTTTTGAAGACAGACCCCTGTGGCTCTGTGTTGATGAGCTAAATTTAAGAGAAAAAAAAAAAACACAAAAAACTAAAGCCTTGGATAAAGTTCATGTTATTTTATATTGTTTTCTGGTAGGCTTTCTGTTTGTAAGAGGAGGAATGTTTAGAATATGATGCCCTGGTTTCCCAAGAGACACTCAGATCCTCCTGGAAAACTGGATTAGAATTTACATTTAGAAAGATTCT
The DNA here is from genome assembly GCF_030222135.1 of Aotus nancymaae. Taxonomy (NCBI): domain Eukaryota; kingdom Metazoa; phylum Chordata; class Mammalia; order Primates; family Aotidae; genus Aotus; species Aotus nancymaae. The sequence goes on from NW_026988425.1 coordinate 78,862,594, forward strand.
ATAGCTGATATTTAGATTTCCATTTAATTTCTCTTAATAAAGTAATAGCATAACCTCAGTTTAAGAGCTTTACTTTACCCTTAAAGGGAAAAATTTGAAGTTTCTTTGGGTCTTTTAAATACGAAGTCCAATTTACAGTCAGTTTGTATGACAACTCCTAGAAATCATCACTAGAGAAAAGTAGGATGAAGGTGGCAGCAGAAACCAAGCCCGGGAGTTGTTTGTCCCCATACTGCACGTTCTGGGCCAGGTCCATGTAATTAAATTACTTTAAGTTATTATACCAAGATTGAGTCAGACTTTAAGGAGTTGGAATCCCCAGATTCTTATAGAAATTATGACTTCTACAGAATTTATTCTGATAAAGTCCTTTTTTCTCAATACAGACTTCTTACTACTGCTTTGAGCCTCTCTCACATTTGAACATATCAGACCCTTGTTAGATGTATTCATATTGACATATAGACACTCACACACCAGATAACAGGGCCTCTGCTATGTTTTGAATTTTCTCTCAAAAACTTGTGTTGAAATTCAATTGCCTTGTGATGGTATTAAGAGGTGCCATATTGGCGGGCCGGGCACGGTGGCTCAAGCCTGTAATCCCAGCACTTTGGGAGGCCGAAGTGGGTGGATCACGAGGTCAAGAGATCGAGACCATCCTGGTCAACATGGTGAAACCCCGTCTCTACTAAAAATACAAAAAATTAGCTGGGCATGGTGGGGCGTGCCTGTAATCCCAGTTACTCAGGAGGTTGAGGCAGGAGAATTGCCTGAACCCAGGAGGAAGAGGTTGCGGTGAGCCGAGATCGCGCCATTGCACTCCAGCCTGGGTACCAAGAGAGAAACTCCGTCTCAAAAACAAACAAAAAAAAGAGATGCCATATTGGGGATCAAATTTCCACATGAAGGTTGGAGGGGGAAAACATCTAAACCATAAGACAGTTCCAGCTGGAAGGAAGCTCCAGAACCTGAAGATCTCTCGAGGTGGGTAGGTTTTAAAAGTTGAGATATGTGTCGACTATCTGGCTCCTGGAGAGATTTTATTTGCCTATCAAAGGGTTGAAGTATGGAGATCCTTTTAGGAGGGAATGGTGACAGCTGCCTACTTTCTCTTTATAAGCAGGGGAAAATAATGTTTCCTTGGCCATTAATGTAGGTCAATTAGCCTGGCTTTTATATGCTGCCCTAGGGTTAGGACTTGGGCAAAGGGGGCCCAATGCACTTCTTTACTGTGAGGAATTAGCATTAAGAAACCTGTCTCTGGCCCAGAACACTTTATATGTGTATTCAGGATGAAATGAATGCAGAGGAACATTTAAAATGGAACAATGATGTAAGAAGGTAATCCCAAAGTCAAAGTGGTTTAACAAAACCAAGGTTTATTCCACATAATAATTAGTCATCAAGTTGGGTAGGGTAATAGAGGTCTGCTTCTTGTTTCAGGACTCAGGATGGCAGAGGTTTAGTCCTCTTATGGCACCATCACAATAATAGAAATTCTTAGGTACAATAATAGAAATTCTGTGTCAGGGGAAAAGAGTACACGGGATGGAGTGGAGAAGAAACTTGCTTGTCGGCTTCTGCTAGAAGCATGTGCCACTTCTCTCCAAACATCATTTGCCAGGACTAGTCACATTGCCCTGCTTAACAACAAGGAGATTGGAAATGTTGGGGAGCATGTGAAAATGTAATATATGGTAATTATCTTCAATATATTTTTGCTTCTGTTCACATCATTCCAAGAGCTGCAACTTTCTGTTTTTTCTACCACCAACACCTTAAAACACAACACAATTTTCACTCCCTGTCAAGCCACGGTTACACATTTGGAATACAGACAGTTGCCATGGGTTATTACTAAAGGATTCCATTGAATTACAAGAAAAAGTTGATGATCATAAAGTCCAGGGATGATGTCTTAATCCATTCAGGCTGCTATAACAAAATACCTTAGACTAGATGATTTATAAACAGCAGACATTTATTGCTCACAGCTCTGGAGGCTGGGAAGTCCAGGATCAAGGTACCAGAAGGCTCAGAGTCTGTTGAGGGTTTGTTCCTCATAGATGGCATGTCTTATTTGTTCTTACATGGCAGAGGGAAAAAACAGGCTCCATCAGGCCTCTTTTGTAAGGTGAGGAATCTCATTCATGTGGGCAGAATCCTCCTGACCTAATCATCTTCCAAAGATCTCGCCTCTTAATACCAATATCATGAGGGTTATGTTCCAACACATGAATTTGGAGAAAACACAAACATTCAGACCATAGCAGATGGTTTAAAAGTTTTGTTCCTATCATTCTTCTCTATCATGTGCTGCTTGTTTTCTAGCCAGCATCAACGTAGTTTTGCCTTCTGTTACTTTTATGAGGGTTAATGGTAAACTGGCTCCAGTGGCTATTTTTGCAAAAATAGTTCTTGACTGAGGAAAAGCACAACAGAATTCTGGTTGCTAGACCTAATAATCACAGGTAATATGATTCGTAATTATTTGATTTTTTGCTCAGTAGAATTTAGAAGTGATATTGTAAGATCTATTCTTTCCACAGTGAGAAAGAATTAAAAGTTCAGAAATGTCATTTAAGACTACTAAGAATATGCAAAGGAAAACTCAGTACTCTCTTACTGGGTATTTGTAATATGCTTATTTGTGCAGTTAATTCTCATTCACAGTATTTATTTTCTACAAAGTTGTGGCAGACACTCAATTAATAAATACCGAATTGTTGCTTATGGGGAAACACAAAGTTAGGTTTCTGCAAACCCCATTCACAGCTTTTTTTTCAATAGATCCATACATAAACATGTTTTTGTGCTTCTGTTTAAAGACACTTTATTTAATGTGTATCATTGCTTCATTAACATTGAACTCATAGCCAACAGCACTATAGCTCATGCCTGAACAAAGCTTATCTAACACATGTACTTCTTCTGTAAGATATATCACAGCCTTCTTGCACTAGACAGTACTTCAACACTGAGCTTGGGAGCCATTTAAATAACAGAATTACCAACAAAAAGCACAAAAATGCAAAATACATGGCACTAACTAGATTGCAGAAAGGATATTTATTTACAGTATCAGATCTGAAACAAGAAGGCAAAGCGTCATCTTGTTCCTCAACTGTGAACGTGCTCATAATTACATTCAAAGTTTTTGCCACTTTGCTCACATCCATGAATGACTGCAAAAGTGCAGTAACTATTGATTTTGGAGTTACAAATAAATTTTTGTGAGTAGGCAAAGTTACAATTGCAGGGTCTTCGAATAAAGAGAATCAACTGTATTTGCAAGGAGACTGAAAAGGAACTAAGCACCTCACACTGGATGCTAGCCATGCTTTACCCTCTCACTGAAGTTATTTAAGAAAAAAAAAACTGGACAACTTTGGTAGGAAATTTTGTGGAATGGATTAAAACATGGGAGAAGTTTGGGGACTAGATGATTTTTAAAGTCCCTACAAACAATGAGCTTTTATGACTTTATTTTGAATAGATTATACACCAGAATATCAAATTTATTATTAGAAGAGGTCTTTGACCTTAGATTTTTTAAAATTAATAATTAGCTAAGATTTTAAATTTTCATAAAAGTGTATCCTTTTACGTAATGAACACCTTTTTCTAGCAGTGTCCCAGAAATTGTTTTGATTTTCAGAACACTTGAAAAAGTTTTCAGATAATGGGAGACTTATCACACACACACAAAATACCCCTATAGAATGTACACTAAAGCACTTATGTTCAAATTTACATAATTAAGTGGATATGTACTTGCCAGTAAGTCTCCTTGGAGAACTAAGCTAAGAATATTTTTATAGTACTACCACCATCATGGTCTCAAAACATTTTTCTTTTTTGAACTTCTTTCTTTAAGTGATTTCACAGCCTATTTCTAAATCTCTCTCTCTCTCTCTCTCTCTCTCTCACACACACACACACACACAAATTTGCTCTCCCTACTTTACATTACCTTTATTTGAACTCAAGCTGGCACTATCCAGGTTGATTTCTTATCAGAATCATATAACACTTAGTTTTTCATGAACTCTTATTCTAAAATTCAAATCTGCCACTATTCATGTTGATTTGCCTCATTTACAAATATTCAAAACACAGTTTGCACTGTGTTCAGTGAGGACATCAATTATGACTTTGTCCCTACAACTTCAACCTCATCATCTTATCTACTGCTTGCTACAGAGCAGGTACTCAATAAGTGTCTGCTAAACAACAACAACAACAAAATGAAGGGGGCCAGACATGGTATCTTACGCCTGTTATCTTAGCACTTTGAGAGGCTAAGGAAGGTGAATTGCTTGAGGTCAGGAGTTCAAGACCAGCCCTGGAAACATGGCAAAACCCCATCTCTACCAAAAATACAAAAAAATTGACTGATCACTGTAAGGTCTGTTCTCGCCGAGGATAAAACGAAGAAACTGAGGCCAGCACGAACATAATCCAATGCAAGGGAATTTATTCAGGCTCCCGGACGAGGTTCTGCAGTCCGACAGGAGGGGCCTGAGAAGTCGCGCGGACTCCTCTCAGGCACGGGGTTTTATAGGGAGTGGAGGCGTTTGATTGGCTGTGCACAAGGTGAGTGGGACAAAATGGAGGGGAGTGGGACCTGGATGGAACAAAATGGAGAGGAGTGGGGCTCAGATAGGACAAAATAGTATCAGGTAGGTCTTGATGGGGCTTTTTTCCTGGGCTCCGTGAGGGGGGTGGGGAGGCGTGTCCAAACTCCCGGCAAGGGGAGGAGGCGTGTCCGAACTCTGTGCGATGCAGCCAGCCTTACAATCATGGTGGCATGTGCAAGTAGTCTCAGCTACTTGGTTGGGCTGAGGCAGGAGGATTACTTGAGCCCAGGACCTTGAGGCTGCAGTGAGCTGAGATTGTGCCACTGCACTCTAGCCTGAGTGACAAAATGAGAGACCCTGTCTCAAAAAGAAAAGAAAAGAGAAAAATCAAAAACACAGAAACTGAAAGTACACGAGACGGATAGTACAATTAAGTATTAAAAGCTGAAAGTATACGTTCATCAAACAGAATGATATCTTTCTTCTATGATAATGGCAATTCCTTATTTGCCATTTTAAAACTATTTCTATTACTGTTCTAAATATCATTATATAGGAAAAAAGTCCAAGTGTAAATCTCAGCCAGACTTTTGTTAGTGTGGCAGATTGTATTTATCCACATCTAGACACAGCAATATATATCCCATGTCACATTCTTACAATGTGATATTGATATGCCTCCATTAAATGGTGCCATCTATGTTCCCCCTTGAACGTGAGCAGAAATTTTTAACACAATCCATCAGTTATAGTGGTTAAAAGAAAAAATCAAGGTCATAAAAGATGATATAGGTCCTAGCTTGCTCTTTGTCTCCCTTTGGGAGTCTTGAGTTAGCATGTAAGAAACCAGACTATCCTGAAGCTACCATGCTGGAGAAATCACACAAATCACAAAGAGATGGGGAAAGATGCCCAAGCAGTTCCAGCTGGTTCAGTCCAACTGCTACAATTTTCCCAGATCAGACACCTGTAAGGTGAATAAAGAAACTTAGAAGCTGACCCAGCACAGCCAACTGACCGTAACCTCATGAGAGACGTTGAAAGAACTTTACAGCTGAGCTTCTCCTGAATTCTTGATACACAAAACTGTGAAATAAATTATTGCTATATTAAATTTTGAACTGATTTTGTTCACAACCATTATGAATGAAAGAACTTGCCTAAGCAAAAGGAATGACTGCCAAAGCTCTAAGAGCTGGGGCAGCATATGAGATCCTATAGATTTTACTGATTCAAAGAGCTAAACCCTTACCATTATTAATTTTCTAAAAATTCAGTGCTCTGAATTCAGTTTTCAAGTGGTGTCACTTCTGTTTTGTCTTACAATTTGATTATATAAGTTGCCTGTACTCATGTGTGTGTGCACACGCATGTGTGTGTAAACCTAGAGGTAAAATGCAAATAAGTATATTTCTAAGAATATAAATTTGGGAGTACAGAAGTGCATAATATCCATAACAATTATAAGTTTCATGCAATTAAAATCAGACTTGTCTCTTTAATTTCTCAGGTATTTCAAAGTCCATTTTTGCTGCTTTGCAGTAAAATATACTTTGATGCTAGAATCTCCTTTCTATTTCTTAAAAATAGATCAAATTAAAGTTATTTCTCTTTTGCATCAAATGGATACATTTTGTGTTCTATCCAAGATTTCTCAGCCCACATACTCCATCAACATTCTCATGTATTTTTTCTAAAGCTGTTTCTGATGGGTTATTATTTAAAGGTGGGTTGGTAGAGATTTGATTTAATACATCTTCTTAACTCCAAAAATAATTTCTTTTCAAACTAAATAAAAATACTGCCTTTGCTGCTTTTAAGTTTGTTACAGCAAAAAAATACCTTTTATATCCATATTTCATAGTCCATATTAAGCCAATAATTATCAATAATCTAGCTAATTCTGTCACTAATTTATTTATGACCCTGAAAGGAAAAAGAAAATCTAAGTGACAAAAAATTCCGGGTTTAATAGAAAACATTTTGCTGCCAAGCAGGGAACCCAACTCAGTACTGAGTTTGAGCTATGTATTTCAGAAGATACATGAGGTAGGTCTTTTAAAGCCAAACTATCTCTGTCTCATTTTGAAACATATGAAAGAGTTGCAGACTAGCTGGCAAAGCCTGGGCTTGTCAATAAGGTAAATGCTGAGTTGAAGGAAAGGTGGCTGCTTCTTTATAGGTGGAGCACCCACCTAAAAGCTGTGGTGTCCAGCTACCTCTGTTGCATGTGAGGTGGCCAGCTCAGGATTATGACACAAGTCAGAGCTGTACCACTGTCAGCAAGTGAGGCAATGGTTTGCCAACCATGTTAGATATTAGTTACTCTGGTGTAATAGATCTATTTGTGGACAGGAAACATGTGTTTCTCCTATTGTTTCCATGAGGTTCACTCTTAATATTGCAGCAGCTATTGGTAAAGTTTATTGTCATTGCCATGTATTTCTATCGACTGGCTGCTCTGTGCTTCCTAGAATTTTGAATCCTGTTGGTAAGCTTATAACAGGATATACTAGTCATTATATATATAAAAAGTTAGAAATAGTCAAAGCTAGATCTGATACTAAGAGCTCAAAAAAAAATCAAAATACTTTTGTAAAGAGGAGGGAGGGAGAATTGTTTTAGGTAACTCCTTGTTCTTTATCAAGAAACTGCCTTATTCTTGTTTCAAACTGAACTTTGGCCTGACTGCTAGGCCCATTCTGATTTTTTTTTTTTTCTTTTGAGGAAAAAAAATCATTTAATTCTTAGTTTCTGAGCTTTCAAAGGCTAGCTTCTGGATATTTTACATAAATGTAATAGATCCTTCAAAGGGATATTTTGATTCTAAGAGCAATTTCTATGTTACCTGCTAGAACCAACATCCATATTAGCTGCAACTCCTAGTTTCCTTTTCTAAGAGTCCTTTTTTGGTAGTGTGAATTCTCAGAACTTTTCTATACTACCTTTCAAAGAAATACTTCCATATTATTTAATGTTCAGTGGTAATCTGAATTTAATTTCCCTTTAGAAAATGCCAAGAAAATCTTAGATATTTTGATATCTAGAGAAATACAGAGTGACCTGTAAGAGTAAACACGAAACAAAATTTTCAAAAAGTAGATTAATTAGAATCTGGGAAAACAAGATTTATCAAAAAGAGGATTTTGAAAATATATCAGAAAAAGTCAAGAGGGGAAGGTAACTCAGATTTGGTGGCCAATAATTAGTACCAATATTATTTCCTGCCTTTATTTCTTCAATTTCCTTCTGCTTAGAGCTAAAGTTACTACATAGATGAGGATTAAAATGAGAGATAAGTTAGGAGAATAAAGAAGACACAGCAACATAGTGTAAGAAGCTACGAAAAAGTAGAATAAAGGACTGGTGGCACACAGAATAGTATGCCAAATTTCTCAAAATTAGAGTTTATTATTGTAAAATAAAAAACATTTGGGAAAAAAAATCACACACAGAATCGTATGCCAAATTTCTCAAAATTAGAGTTTATTATTGTAAAATAAAAAACGTTTGGGAAAAAAATCAGAGTACAATTTGTATAAACCAAGGCTAAGCATCTATTATACGTGAATTGCCAGATTATATTCTTTGCCTTGCTTTGTTTTGTTTTGCTTGTAGTTTTTGGTTGGGATGTGCATCATTATTCACTTACTGATTCATAAGGGCTTTTTGTCTTTTAAGGAAATAAGCACTTTGTCTTTCAAACTGTTTATGTAAAGCAGACTTAAGTGTTTATCTTAGAATGAAAAGGGGAAAATAACGGTGAAACACTAGATTCTATTATAAAGAGAAAGAACTTATTGTTAACAGAAGAAGCCTATGTTTCCAGTTTCTGCTATCTTATGTTTACTTCAGTTAATAATAAACTTTAAATGAAGTGTTCCCTGCAGCTCTGTTATGTTTGAAATTAATTAAATGGATTTAAAATTAAAGAAAACTTTGTTCTTAATTGGAAATCAATTGGCTTTGAATAGGTCAGAAACCAAATGGTAATGGGACACAATCAAAGTAGATTTAGATGATAAAACTTGTGCCTTCCCTTTCAGTCTGATAAAGAACAACATCAGGTGAAGAGATGCCTGAAAATACTGCATAGTTATAAAATACTAACAGTAAAACCTCAAATTAACCTACAACTAAAACCATGTATTTTCAGAAGCCACACTTCATAGCTTCGCTCCCCGTCTGTATCACATCATTGAATCAGCACAAAGAACTTTAAAATACTATGGCAAGTAATTTAATAAGAATGACTCAATGTAGCTGATCCAATTTTTCTGCAGCTAGCTAATAAAAAGGTGAATACGAGAACATTCAAGATTTTATCCAGTCCTGTGGTTTTAAGTACCATGTAAAAGCTGAGGTCTCACAGATCTCCATTTTCAGTCTTCACATCTCCACTATGATCCAGCCACATATACAGCTGGACAATTGCAAATTACCAACAGCCAAGCCCTTAGATTAAGCTATTGTTATAGATAAAATCAAGTATTTCATCAGATCAATAACTAGACATCCTTAGTTCTCTCTTTCCCTCACCCTTCTCCTTCAATCCATCAGCAAGTCCTGTTTTTGCTCTCTCCTAAACATACTTTCATGTCCATTTGTTACTCACTGTTGTCTCATTGCTGAAGGCCTAGTCTCTACCACCATCCTTATCCTTCTGCCTTGTCTGCTAATACTCTTGCTTTCCTACAGTCTATTCCCTACATAGCACCTCATATAGTTGTCTTAAAACTTAAATCAGATCATACCACTCTTCAGCATCAATATCTTCAATCTTTTCCCTTTATCATTAGTCTCGAAGTCGAACTTAAACTCTTTATCATAGACTCGTCGCCCCAATGCCGTATCCTATCACTGTCCCAGCCTTCACAGTGGCCTTTTTCCCACCTTGGGGCTTTTGCATTTCCTGTTCTCTGCCTGTCACACTGTGCCCCAGCATTTTCATATGACTATCTTCTTATCATGTAAGTTTCACCTTAAATGTCACCTTCTCACTTCTAGTCACTCTTTTGTTCCACCTTAATTTTTACATAGCACTTAACATTGCCTGAAGTTATATTTCTAATTTACATGTTTATTAACTATTTCTTCATAGGCAAAAAAAAAGCGGGAAGTGCTCCTAATGATCATGTAGTTTAATTTTCTTGTATTATGTAAGAAACTGAGGCCCTCAGAAGCTAGGTGCTTTGCCAATATACATCCACAACTAGTTAGGAGAGAAACCAGAAAAGAAAAGAAAATTCTTGTTAGACAATAATAGAACAGAATTCTTCCTGCTCTATTTCTCTATATTACACTTTATCAATTTTTGCTTAATTCAATTATTCTTCCTTTCTCAAGTTATTCAGTGGGTAAGAGAGAGCTCAACTCCCCACAGACTGGAAGTTTTGTCTACCACAGTTCTATAACAGAAGTATATCATTCTTAAGCCTTAAGTTGTCTAAATACTAAGTGGATTTTATTTATATAACTATTCCTAGAGCTAAGAAAAATAACTAAGATGCTTTATCCAATAACTTTTGTTCATTTGGTGGTACAATTGTAGAGATGTTTTAAAATTTTTCAGAGCTTGCCACTGTCCTAACTTTTTTCCATGGAATAGGGAGTGGTGGGAAGCTCTGGGTTAAAGCTTTCTATAGCTTTTATTACATAGCAAATCATTTTAATTTGAATTCACATAGATTACGGTAGTAATCTTTAATTGTAAATATAGAATCCTTAATTCTATATTTAAGTAGTGTGAAATTTTACTTTTGAAAATTTTAAATGTCTAAAGTACTTATTTGCCACAGGAAATAGTGCAGAATATATATATATATATTTTTTTTTTGCCAAAGAAGGATCTGGCAGTGACCTAGGACTGTCATTAGGAACAAGGGTACTAATTTGCAACAGAGCAAGAGAAGGCAAAGATGTAGCAGACAGAGAAATGTTAACCACTGGGCCTCGTAAATGCTTACCACCAGGAAATTGTTTATAGGAATCCAACATCTGAAATTATCTTCTTTTGCTGTGACTTTTCATGCTTCTCCTTGGGGTGTTGAAAAACGAATCTGCCTATTTGAGGGTTGTGATTGGCTGATTCAAACAAATGAATCTTTTATTCTTTGAGAAATGTTGGATACAAATATTGTAGTTTATACAAATCATTTAGCAAGGATGCATCAATGCAAGCATGATCCAAATTGTATTAGATTCCATGCGATGTGCATAAAGGAAGCAGGAAGCATAATTTCCATCCTAGACATTTTCATGGTCTACATTGCCATGCATACACAGTGCCTACTAACACCCAGATAATGGCAGCATGGTAGCCACACTTAGATGGTTATTTCAGTCAATAGACAAGTAATGCAACTGTTTTTTTGTTTGTTTGTTTGTCTGTTTTTTTCAGAATTGCCACAAAGTCTAGTTAATGCTAATTCAACATGTATTTATGAGGCCTTATAGTATGCAAAGGACTGTGTCATATGTTGTGAGGGAGGCTGATATAGTTTAGATATTTGTTCCCACCCAAATCTCATGTTGAATTGTAATCCCCGGTGCTGAAAGTGGGTCCTGGTGGGAGGTATTTTGATCATGGTGGCAGATTCCTACCAGCAGGATTATGGTTTGGTGCTGTCTTTGTGATAGTGAGTTCTCATGAGATCTCGTCATTAAATGTATGTGGCACCTTTCCCCACCCCTTGTTCCCACTTTACCTTCTGCCATGAATAAAAGCTTCCCAAGGCCTCCCCAGAAGCAGATGCCAGAACTGTGTTTCCTGTACAGCCTACAGAACCATGAGCCAGTTAATCTTCTTGTTATAAATTAGTCAGTTTTAGGTATTCCTTTACAGCAATGCAAGAAGGGCCAAATGCAGAAAATCGGTGCCAGGAGAGGGGTATTGCTATAAAGATACTTGAAAATGTGGAAGTGCCTTTGGAACTGGTTAGTAGGCAGAAGTTGGAAGAGTCTGGAGGGCTCAGAAGAAGATAGGAAGATAAAGGAATGTTTGGAACTTCTTAGAGACTGGTTAAAGTGTTGTGACCAAAATGCTAATAGTTATATGGACAATGAAGTCCAGACTGCCAAGGTTTAAGATGGGAATTAGAAACTTATTGGAAACTGGAGCAAAGGTCACATGTGTTATGCCCTAGCAAAGAGCTTGGCTGCATTCTGTTCATGCCATAGAAATCTGTGGAAGTTTGAACTAAAGAGTGATGATTTAGGGTATCTGGTGGAAGAAACTTCTAAGCAGCAGAGTGTTCAAGGTGTGACCTGGCTGCTTCTAACATGTTATACTCAAACGACAGAGCCAAAAATGACTTAAAGTTGGAACTTATATTTTAAAGGGAAACAGAGCATCAAAGTTTGGAAAATTTGTAGCTTGACCATATAGCAAAGAAAAATCTTTTTTGGGAGAGAAATTCAAGCAGGCTGTGGAGCAACCACTTGCTAGAGATATTTAAATAACTAAAAAAGAGCCAAGTGCTACTACCCAAGACAATGGACAAAAGGCCTCAAAGGCATTTCAGAGACCTTTGTGGCAGCCTCTCACATCACAGGCCCGGACGCCTAGGAGGTCTGACTGGTTTCACAGGCCGGGCCTACCACCTTGTGCAGCCTCATGATACTGCTCCCTGCACACTGGCGACTCTAGTTCCAGCTCCAGTCAGGGCTCAGATGGGCCCAGGTAAACCTCAAGCTGCCACTTTGGAGAATGCAAGCTGTAAGCCTTAGTGTCTTCCATGTGGTGTTAAGCCTGCAGGCACAGAGGGTATGAGAGTGGTAGATTCCTGGTAGCCTTTGCCTAGATTTCAGAGGACATATGGAAAAGCCTGGATGCTTAGGCAAAAGCCTGCTGCAGGGGTGGAGCCCCAGAGAGAACCTCTACTTGGGCAATGCAGAGGGGAAATGTAGGGTTGGGGCCTCCATACAAAGTCCCCACTGGGACACTGCCTAGTGGAGCTGCGGGAAGGGGACCACTGTCTTCCAGACCCCATAATGGTAGATCTACTGGCAGCTTGTGCCCTGAGCCTGGAAAAATCATAGGCACTCGACAACAACCTGCAAGAGCAGCCTTGGGGTCTCTACACAGCAAAAGCACGGAGGTGGAGCTGCCCAAGGCCTTCTGAGTCCACCCCTTGCACAAGTATGTCCTGGATGTGGGACATGGAGTTAAAAAAGACTATTTTAAAGCTTTAAAATTTAACGACTGCCCTGCTGGGTTTGGGACTTGTGTGGGGCCTATAGTCCTTTTCTTTTGGGTGATTTCTCCCTTTCAGAATGGGAATGTTTACCCAATGCCTATACCACCATTATATCTTGGAAGTAAGTAACTTGTTTTGATTTTACAGGTTCATAGGTGGAAAAAAATGAATCCCAGATGAGACTTTGGACTTGGATTCAGGACTTTTCAGTAACTGCTGGAATGAGTTGAGACTTTAGAGGACTGTTGGTAAGGCCTGATTGTATTTTGCAGAGTGAGAAGGACAGAGACTTGGAAGTGGCCAGGGGTAGAATAATATAGTTTAGATATTTGTCTCCACCCAAATCTCATGTTGAATTCTAATCCTCAGTGCTGGAGGTGAACCCGCATGGGAGCTATTTGAATCATGGGGGCAGATCCCTCATGGCTTGGCTCTGTTTTCATGATAATGAGTTCTTCTGAGATCTGTTCATTTAAAAGTGTATGGCACCTCCATCCCCACTCTTGCTGCTGCTTTATGCCACACGAAGTGCTTGCTCTCACATCATCCTCTACCATAAGTAAAAGCTTCCTGAGGCCTCTCCAGAAGCAGATACCAGCACTATGTTTCCTGTACAGCCTACAGAACCATGCATGAACCAGTTAAACTTCTTCCATTATGAATTAGCCAGTTTCAGGTATCTCTTTACAGTTGCAATATCAGCCTAATAGAGAAGAATAAAAGAATACTAACAGTTTTTAAAACCCGGTTTCTTTCTAAAGAAAGAAAAATTCCCTAAATGAAAACATAATAAGTATTCAGTTAGTCACAATATAAGTTCACATATGATAATTTTTATATGAGAACTACCAACAAAATAAAGAAGGAATTTAGAAAAGAAAGAGACCACAACATAAGGAAAGGAAGAGTAGGAAGCTCTCCTTGAAAGGGTATGGCATTTATGCAACATCTTGAGGGATGAGGGTGTTTGAATGGACATGGAAGTGAAAAGGGCTGTGGAAAGGGAACATTTCGGATGGAGAGAAACATAATTAAAGAAATATAGGATAGGCAGAAAATCCCAGAGTTTTTCTGGGAAGTGGGAAATAACTCACTTTGGCTGGCAATTATGGCATATTCATATAGGTGATCAATCATAATTAATCCTATATTAATATGCCATATTAATCATAATTAATCCTATATTAATATGCCATAATATTAATCATAATTAATATATGATTAATCATAATTAATCATATATTAATATGATTCAGACAAAGGTCATAAAGCCAAACAAAATAGTTTGGACTTAATTTTATAAGTAATAGGGAGCTTCTGGGCTTTTTGAGCAGGTAGGTTATCTACTTGGAGTTGTGCATTGGGAAAATTAATCTGACAGCAGTAGACAAAATTGATTGGAGTAGAGAAAGACTAAAGACCAATTAAGAGGATATTTTGATAGTTAAGCTGAGAGATAATGAGAGAAGGGACCATGGGAATGGAACAGAAGAGACCAAGTCAAGAGATTAGGGAAGTCAAGCCAGTGGAATTTAGTGATTAATTGTAGGTGGAATGGCAAAACGAATAGAGGAGATAAGAGTGATAACAAGGTTTTAAGCTTGAGAGACTGAGAAATTGATATTGGCAGAAATGATAAATTCTATGGGATCTAGTGAAACTCTTTTGGAATTCTATTTGAAATTCGACTTCTGTCATGCTTGAGGTATTGTACATCTGGAAATGCAGACCCAGAGCACAGGAAAATGGTCAGAACTCGAGATAAGGTTTGTAGGCACACATGCATGCATGTGTGCAATATAAATTTAAGTAACTCTTTGTTGACATTGGTTGACATTGTAAGAGTCAATTAGCTCACTAAAGGAGAGACAATGAACATCCCTTATACACAGGAAATGATAAAAAGAAAGGAGGGAGTTGTCAGAGAAGTTGGAGGAGAATCAATAGACTAGCATCTCTAAATTAAACACATTCTTCTTCTTTTTTTGTTTTTAGTAAAAAGAGACACAGATTTTTTTGAGATTGTGCTTTAGATTTTCTTTAATTTCAAAGGGACTTTTAAATATACTTATTCTCCTTATCCTAATGGTAGTATAATCAAGTGAAATGACAAGAAATCTGAAAACACCAGAGATAAGTATTCTTTTTCTATAGAGAAAACTTGGTTACATATTTTATCAGAAACTTCAATATACCAATGAATTTTGCATTCATTATTCAACAGGTATTTGCAAACATGGAAGACACTTTAAATGAAATTGTTCCTGACTGGAAAAATAGGAGTGGAGGCTATGAATGGGGAAAATAAAAACCATGCCACCAATTATTTGATCCAGACATATGTTTACCTGGAAAGGGAAGTAAGTAAACAATTTAAAGCCTTCAGACTACATATAGCGGCATACATACATTCCTGACGTAAGTTCTTAACTCACAGTGGTAAACTATTACCACAAGTGACCAGTGCATATTTTCCTTTTCATCTTCTTCTTTTTTGATGTAATCACTGTTAACTAATCACTCTTGAAATTATCTAACTCATTAAATTAGTATTGATTCAGTAAATATTTGCCTAGAGCTTATGATACGCCAAGCATCTTTTCAAGTCTTGCCAAGTCAGCAGTGAACAAAGTAGAGAAAAATCCCTGCTTTCATGTAATTTTTATTCTAATGGAAGTTTACCCTAATGAATGTTAAAAAGTAACAGACAAAGTTTGTCTATGTCTTATATTACATTAGATACTTGGTTCCCCATACAATTTGCTAATGTTTCACTTTTATATACATTTATATATTTGTGTCCTAGATAGTGGTTGCACTTTTTGACAGTCTAGTCATGTGATCCAAGGAATGGAATCAAGTGGTTGTTGTTGCTGTTTTGCAGTAAATAACTGAAAGTCTGCTTGTCTCTTTCTTGTTTCCTACTATCAAATTATTGCCACTATTTAAAGCAACAGTCTTGTTTTCTGACAAGATAAAAATACCATAATGAACCACTTGCAGTGGCATGTACCTCTAATTCCAGTTACTTGGAAGGTTGAGCTGTAAGGTTGAAGCAGGAGAATCACTTGAACCCAGGAGTTCACCAGCCTGGACAGCATAGCAAGGCCGTGTCTCAAAAAATTAAATTAAATTAAAAATTTTGAAAGTGTTTGGAAAAATAAACATTACATATGAATAATATAGAAAGAAGAAATCAAACTAATAAATTCAGAAGGAATAACATAATTAGAAAATGTCCATTTTGCAAAATGGAATATAGTAACTAGTCTAGATAGCAATCATCAATCCCTTCTAAAACCATTAGGCAAAAGCTTGATGGCAACTTTATAATAGATGGATTAAGGTGAATATTGACCTCTCAATTGCTTTTAATATCATTAAAAGGAAAATCAGACATTATATGTCTTCTAATGTGATGCAATGAGGGGTACACAGAAAAGCTGATTTTTTTCTCAAGTAAAATGCAATAAAATGAAACTTGACCCCCCGAATGTAATCAAGCATGTAGATTCAATCACTGTACATAGAAAATAGATCCAGAAAAACATGCTAAATGAGCTCCTGAAAATATCAATCCATAATAGAACATGAGAAATTCTATCAGATAAATGACCTAGTGTGGAGTGGAGGGGGATATTTAGAAGGAGTAGGAAGAGGAAAACTGTTATCGAAGAAAGTTAAGAATGATAGCAATCAAATGAGATGTGTAAAACTTGTTTGAATTCAGACTCAAATACACCAACAATAAAAGGATATTTTTGGGAGAACTTGGAAGGTTTCAGTAAGGACTAGATATTAGCTGATATCAAGTAATCATTGCTGATTTTGTTAGGGGTGATAAATGTTACTGTGATTCTGTTTTTAAAAATTTTCTCTGTCAGAAAGACTAAAGCATTTATGGATAAAATTATATGATGTGTGAACACTTACTTAAAATACTCTAGCAGCAAAAGACATAAAAAATAAGAAATAGATGAAAGATCTTCAAAAGTTGTATAATTGTGAAGCATGGGACTTCTTGCTTGTACTTTCTTTTTAAAATTTTTCACTATAAAATACGTTTAAAAAATAGTTTTACGGCCGGGCGCGGTGGCTCAAGCCTATAATCCCAGCACTTTGGGAGGCCGAGGTGGGGGGATCACGAGGTCAAGAGATCGAGACCATCCTGGTCAACATGGTGAAACCCCGTCTCTACTAATACAAAAAATTAGCTGGGCATGGTGGTGCGTGCTTGTAATCCCAGCTACTCAGGAGGCTGAAGCAGGAGAATTGCCTGAACCCAGGAGGCGGAGGTTGCGGTGAGCCGAGATCGTGCCATTGCACTCCAGCCTGGGTAACAAGAGCGAAACTCCATCTCAAAAAAAAAAAAAAAAAAATAGTTTTACATACATTTTATAATAAAAGTGTTATTTTAATCTTTGCAATTGTTTTGTCCAGTTAATCTGATGAAGCTCCTCTTGGTGTTGTTCTTGAGTATAGAGGTATAGTGTCAAACAGGTGTTAGAAAACAAATGCTTTTCATTATCGTGACTGGCAGCTAAAGAGAAAGGTGACAAAAATACTTCAGAATGACAAAGGATATAATAAAATAGAGTTGAAAGAAATTGGAGAGATGAAATATCTGAAAGCATATCCATATTATATCATAGCCAGAGATTTCTGAAAAACTACCCTCTCCTTTTTCCTCCTTGATTATCATCAGTTTTAAACTTGCTTAAATACCTTGCCTGAAACTGACAGTTGGTTTGGTGATGTCTGGACATTCTAAATCATCTTTACAATGTCAGTACACTATCCGTCAGTGTGAGGTGACCTTTTCCCGGAACACAATCTTCCTGTGTATGTCTCAGCAAACGTTGACAAAGGTATATGAGAACAAGAGTGATAATAAAATTTATCATATTGAGGCACTGGGTAATAGAAATTCTTCTATAAATTAACGACCATAGTTGAGAACCTATTTGTGCATTTGTACAGATGCCAGCACAATCTAACATCTGTCCCAGCAGACAAAAAAATACACCATTTATTTGATATAGTTAGTCTCCTCTCATTCTGTAAAAGGTCACTTGCTCTTTAACCTGCTATGTGTGATTAAACTAGCTTTGAGCAGATGACAATGCTGTCCTAGAAATTAAGGCTCACTGTTTAGATGGCACTGACAGCAAAGGCAGCACTTATCTCATCTTCTAAACAGTTTCAGAATAAGAAGGCTAAATGCCCAAACGCTTACCACTATGATTAATAACCCACACATACACACATAAATTGAGAACCGTTGCCCATCTATCTTTTTTATGTTACTTATCTCTATTTACAGAATGAGTTCACTTTCACTTGAAAATATTCCATAGCTCTAAATAATCCTCATGAGTTTCTTCCAGCAAACTCTGTTTTATTCCCTTTAGCAAAAGACGAAACTATGTGAGTCTGGTGGCTCTGAAATTTGGCTTTTGCAGCAATGAATAAAACACTTTTTGTCTAATTTCTAATAAATTGGGTTATACTTATTTCATGCAAAGCTGTATGTATCCTTCCAGGAATAAAGGGAAGAGGATTATTATTTTTATTTCTGTTCAGTCTGCCAATTTAAGCTTGTCCTCAAGTAAACAAAATTATGATGGTAATTATGCTAAGAAGAATGTGATTTGAAACCATGTATTTTTCCCACCTTGATCATCTTCTCCATGTAACACTCTGAACTAAGTAATCAGAAGATGCAAATATAGACCTCGAGCCTTCCCTCGGTTCATAGTTTAGCAAAAGAGCCCCAGACAGGTATATTAGGTAATTTTGATATAAAGCAGAAAGTGATTTTTTTTTTGCAATGCCATAAAGTGTGTGTGAGTGTTTTTTTGTTATCAGGCTAGGCACAGTGGCTCACACCTATAATCTGAGCACTTTGAGAGCCCAAGGCTGGTGGACAGCCAGAGTTTAGGAGTTTGAGACCAACCTGAGCAACATAGTGAGATTCTACCTCTACACAAAATAAAAAATTAGCCAGACATATTGGTAGGCATCTGTAGTCCCAGTTACTTGGGAGGCTGAGGTGGGAGGATGGCTTGAACCCAGGAGGCAAGGGTTGCAGTGAGCTGTGATCACACCATTGCACTCTAGCCTGAATGACAGAACAAAACTCTGCCCCCCCCACCAAAAAAAAACCCAAAACACATAGATCAATAGAACAATATCTATTATCACATAGATCAATAGAACAGAAGAGATCATCCCATACCATATATACATGGTCAAAAAAGTTGTAAAGACTGTTCAGTGAAGAAAGGCTAGTTTTTATAACAAAAGTAATCACTATGATTCATACACAAAATTAACTCAGAATGGATCAGGAATCAGAATGCAAAATCAAAAACTAAAATTTCTAGAAAAAACAAAAGAGAAAATATGTGTGGCCTTGGGTTTGGCAAAGATTTCTTATGTATGATACGAAAAGTACAGTCCATTGTTAAATAAAACTTCATCAAAATTTTAAAACTTCTCTTTGAAAGAAACTTAAGGAAAAGACAAGCTAGAGACTTGGAAAATATTTCCAAAACATGTATTTAATAAAAGACATTTATCCAAAATATTTCAGATACCCTCAAAATGCAATAATAAGAAAATAAACCACCCAGTTAAAAAAAAGTATGGGCCAAGATTTGGACAGACACTAGACCAAAGAAGATATATGGATGGAAAATAAAGACATGAAAAAATATTCAATATCATTAATTATTCAGTAAGAAAATGCAAATTAAAACCACAATAAGATAGTATTACACATCTATCAGAATGCCTACAATGGAAAAGAAAAAAATTGACAATACCAAGTGCTTGTAAGGATGGAGACCAACTATAACTCACACACTGCTAGTATGAATACAAAACAATTTTGAAAAATAATTTGGCATTTCTTATAAAGTTAAACTTACCATACAATTTAGAAAATAAATTATTGAGATATTTACCCAGTAAAAATATTAACATGTTCAGACAAAACACTGTATACCCATGTTTGTAATGGCTATAGTTATTTAAAAAGTAGAAGCAATCTAAATGCCCTGCAACTGGTGAGTAAACAAATCATACATTTGCACAATGGAATCATATTCAGCAAGCAAATGGAATTAACTAGTGATACACAATATAACAGGCATGAAAATCAAATGCATTTTGCTAAGTATATGAAGCCAGACTCAAGAGATTACATACTGTATGACTCCACGTATATGGCATTTTGAAGAGGAAAAACTATAGGGACAGAAAACTCATCATTCAGGTTTGGGAATAGGGAGAAAAGTTTCTTACAAAGGGTGTAAGAGAATTTCTGAAGGATGAAACTGTAATGTATCTCGATCCTGGCTACATGACTATATGCATTTGTCAAAAGTAAGAACTAACACTGAAAATGATGTTGAGAGTTCAGAGGAAGAGGAAATCCCAGCTTGTCAAGAAAAGTTGCATGGAGCAATAGGCAATGAAAGTTACGGCAAATCATGTTTTGTAAAGCCCCGAGGGAATAAACTGTAGAATATAGGCAAGGATCAAAGTGAAAAAGATCAGTAAAAAACCTAATGAAGAATGCTGGCTAGGACAATACCGTAGAAGGCTTTTAGTGACATGCCAAAGAAGTTAAAGCCGTCTATGTGACATCATGGTAAACACTAGAGAATTTTAGGATAGAAAGGACATACATTTGTACTGGGGAGAAGGAATCAATCAAGGTTCTTCAAAATGTCATGTGCATCAGCGATTCTGTTTCTGATTTAGTAAAAGAATCATGGCCCAGAAATCTGCATTTTTAACAGAATCTCTAACTTCATCCCAATTTACAGTTTCCTCCCTTCAATACTACAGGCCCTATGAGGAGATGGAGCCACTAAGCACTTGTGCCATGATCACACATGTATTCATTGCTTACATCTATTTCTGGATGTATCTGATGTGGTCTGAGAAAGAACGCTGAAATAGGAGTCAGTGACCTCAGTCGTCATCTTGCTAAGTACTGTGTGACTCTCGGGCACCTCCTAAACTTCTCAGAGCCTCAAGTTATCAATGATGTGCGTGTAAATTAAAATGCCTATCCTCTCTGCCTCAGGGTGACTTAGATTCATAAGAATGTTTTTGTGAAAAGCCCTTTGAAGTAATCTACCAAGTGCTATACAAATGTGAGACTCTTTAATCCCTTTGGGTTAAATCATTAAATCTCCAGACAACCCTATTTAAATGTAAATATGTGGTATAAGAAGGTGTAACATTAGCACATATATTAGAATTTTAGCTATGTTTTATAGTATGCATTTTTTCTGAAAAATCTGAAATTGAAGAGATGGGGAGCAAGGCTGTAACTATTTGATGGGAGAGGCAGAAGAAACCAGAAAGAATGGAAGAAGAGAACTGGAAGAAATTCAACCAGAGGGTCTGAAGATCATGCCTAGGAAAGTACATCATGTGAAGTGGAAAACAGACATGAAAAGATCCGAAAGCCAACAGGCTTACTTTAAGCTGCGGCCTAGGCCTTGGTCCTGGTTCCCCAGGGGAAAACATCTGTCAGATGACACAACTTTTTCTTTTCCCAGAGGCAAACAATGCAGGGAGTAGTAGACATAGCTGAGCAATCTATTGCAACATTTAGTTTATACACACACACACACATACACACACCCCACACAAACACACGTGGCCCAAAGGGTACTATATGGATGTACCAAGCTGTGTGGAACCCAAAACACATAAAACATCTGAGAGCTGTATCCCAATTAGGTTGAAAGGACCATTCTGTGTATGAATGTCCCGCTGCTCTACATCCACCAGGCCCTTAAATTTATATATCCCCAGTGTACCGAAGGAAGAATAAATTACAACCTACTGTTGTTACTCAGTTTCGACCTTAGGCCTTTCCCACGTTAGATCTTCTCAATAAAGTGAACTGGACTACAACACTGCCAAGAAGAACCTGCGGGTCCCAGTTTTCATAGATGCTCTAAGACATTAAGCCTCCAGAAAGTGAGGAAAGGACATAAGTCAAACCTGGCCCCATAGCTTGTTAGCAATCCCAATTTCATCCTCTCCTCTCGTGCAATTCGGTGTGAAGGCTCTTATGTGTGATATGAGGAAAAATCAGAGCTCAATTAATAGGGAGGATAATGCCACTCTCAAGGAAGGAGGCTTCTCTAACGAAGATGCATTCTAATCACCAAGATGACATGATACGTGCTTGGAGTTTACATGCACTTCTCAATTACAAAGACGCACTTTCACCTTTAGAATTCCCAGCCTTGACTACTGCATAATCCCATTAAGGATTACGTACCCAAATAAGAACTTTCTTCAGCAGAGGTACATTTAGACCTCTGAAGGCTTCTAAACAAATGAGAGCTCTGAGAGGAATACGAGAAAATCATAGGGAAAAAAAAGTCTATTGCAAAGAAATACCTATGTGGATTTGTATTCAATCACTGTTTCTCAGAGGAGAAGTGAGTTCCTAATGTAGAATTAATATTACACAAAGCCTCTTTCTTGTCTCCATAGTCATATCTGATATTTGGCAGTAAGACACAAATTTGTCTTTTTAGAATTCATTTTCTTTCTCTTAAACATTAATTAATTAATGAACAATTTCTGAAAGGTAGAACATTCTCGTATTAGCAAATGTGAGAGGTACAAAATGGTGTAGAGAGAAAAAAATAGGTTTCTCTTTCATTCTAGTCCCGTCACCTCTTCCTTTTACAGAAACTAATACTGTTGCCAGCTTCAGATAGTGTCCACATGCTAACATGTATATGTATATGTGTCCATGTATTTCCTTTCTTTGTCTCTGTTTACCCAAATGGTAATAAACTTAGATTCTTCACTTTGCTTCCTTGCTATTATCCACATCTGGTTACCTCTTTTTGCCTCTATATGATAACAATTTTTATCCATGTGAGTTATGTATAAATATCCCTGTTATTTTTAAAAGCTGCATAGTGTTTCCTTATGTGACAAAATTTATTTAACTGACCCTCTATTCACAGCTACATACATTGTTATTAATCTCTTATATCACACAAATGAATATCATTGTCGCACTGTCATTTTATAACTGGTACAAGAATTTATCGTTTTATATTTATATTTATAAAAACATATCATTTTATAACCTGTGCAAGAAAAATAAATTTATAATAAGCTATAATAATTTATAATAGTTATAACATACAAAAAGTAGAAATAATCTAATGGATAAACAAATTGTACCTTCACACAATGGAATCTTATTTAGCAATAAATAGTTTAAATGGAGTCTATTTGTCCTAACATCATTTATTGAATAACCCATTTTTCCATGATATGAAGTGCCACTTATGTTGTAACCATATTCTCTTATATATTTTGCTTTATTGACGAACTTCTGTTCTGTTCCATTAATCCAGCTGTTTACTTTTTTTCAGTACCACACTACTTTATTTTAATTTCATAATAGGCTTAGTATTTGACAATCGAAATTCTCTTTTATTCTCTTTTCCTCTTTCTCTTTCACTCCTACTTTTCTTTAAAATATCCTTTGCATTCTTGCACATTTTATTTTCCAAATTAACTTTAAAACGATTTTTCATATACTTCAATATTTTATTGGCATTTTATTTGTACAATATGAAGTTATAGATTAATAATTAATTTTCTATGGATTTTCAACAAGTGATGTACAGTATGATATGGAGTATTAAGAAATGGTTCTGTCACAACACACCTGGGATGCAGATTCACTCAGATATTTGCAGACTCCCCTCTGGTCTCTTTTTCTTTCTCCAGTGCCCTGGTTGAGAATTGGGTTTATGTGTCCATGGAATGTTCTGGAGAAATGTAGAGAGAAACACATTTCCTCCATGAATAAGAACTCTGGGGGCCTTATGGCATGTCCAGTATTAGAACCATAAGAACCAGTACTAATGAGCCCTTTTTTGAAAAGGTTTAGCAGAATTTCTGGCAAACCAGAGTAGACAGGAGGGTGAGGAAGAAGATGGGAGAAAAAGAGAGATGTAAAGGATGGTCCATATCTCGTATCCTCAGCTTCAAATTTATACTTTTTATGTTATCTGCAAATGAATTTTTGGCATGGATATTGCATTTAAGGTAATAATTGATAAATAGAAATATTAAAAATATGCCATAGTTCTTTAATGCTATTTTAATATTTCTCCCCCTCCTCCTTTTCATCTTTATTCCCCTCTTCTTCCTTCATCATTGTAATGTAAACTTCAAAACACGAAGGTGCTTAGGTAGTATTTTGAACTTTAATAGATTATATCTATATATGCAGTAGAAAACACTAATGCACTTGAATAAACTTTTTTCTTTTTTTTACATATTTGGCAAAAGAAGAATAAAATCAGAGCTTTGAAGAAAACTTTTGCTTCAGATCCTTTCTGTAAGCCCTGGAAAAATTGTTTTACAAAGTGAGAATAGAGGTGGGGAAAATTAAATAAATATTCATTAACATCAAGGAACCATACACATTAGTGGATGGTATAAAATCAAAATCAAATGGGAGAAATGGCTGATTTAGTATGTCTGATTTAATGTTTTTGTTAGGAAATTAAATGCAAGCAAGGAAGGACTAATCTATAAAAATGAAAATTTGATATACCACTACACATTTCACCTTACTTTATATGGTTTTTTACACATTTAATATGATTTGTCTATTACTTTTTATTATGGTCAGATGATGGAAAAAAAAGATGGCTCTGAAATTGCTCAAAGAAAATGCTAGTATTTATAGTTAGTGGTAGGGAGGCCTAAATTTTGGAATGAAAATAAAGTCCACAATGTAGTGTAGCATTTTACCAGAGAAACATACATTTCCTTGTTTTTATGCATCTTCTTGATTCTACATCAAGAACATTTCTAAATTTTCTTGTAGTTCAGGGCTGTACAACAAATTTTTAAAGTATTTTTTTTTATTAGTTTAGGATTAACAAATCTTGAACTATCTAAGCTTCCTTTTATGTGATAAAATATGTCAGGAAGTAAAATCGTTTTTCTAAAGAAAAACTTCATTGATTTGAGATCAACTGATGATTCTTTTATTTGCCTTTCTCTTACATAGACAGTTTCCTTTCCATGAAGAAATATGATGATTACGGTGAAAACAATGTCCTATTGAAGAGCAAGGGTAGTACAAAGTGCTCTTAGGTCATAGCACCAGGATAATATTACATACTTCTCAAAACTCATCACATTTGCCCATTTCCCTCAGACATTTGGAAACACAGAGCTTCTCTAACAACTGGAACAATCTGTTTAAGAAATTGCCCATCTAATGAGTAACAGTCCATCTCTAACAACTGGAAAAAATTGTTTAGTAGAATTGTTTGTGGACAAAATCTTAGTTTTAATTTGTTTTCTGCCCTAATTTCTTTTTACTCCAATTTCCTTATTTTTATTATGTTGCATATACCTTGTGATGGGCATTTCCTGATTCAGAATTTCTAAACAATATGTTAACATCTTATGGGAACCACAAGAAAAGAGAAGAATGGAAAACATATTTTTATTATGCAATAAATATATATTGATCAAACATTTTAACCATAAAGTGAAGAGTGGGAAGAAACTCACTCTCAGGGGGTAACTACTGTTAATAATTTAATAATTTCTAATGTATCCTTCTAGAAATCATCTATGCACTTAAAAATAAATATTCATATACAAATATCTATCTTCAACTTTTATTTTAAGTTCACGGGTACATGTGCAGGATGTGGCTTTCTTATGTAGGTAAATGTGAGCCATGGTGGTTTGCAGCACAGATCATCCCATCACCTATGTATTAAGCCCAGTATTAATTAGCTATTCTTCCTGATACTCTCCCTCCCTCCACACTCAACCCCCAACAGGCCCAGTGTGTGTTGTTCCCCCACATCACCATATCTTCTCACTGTTCCAGTCCCACTTATGAGGACATGTGGTGTTTGGTTTTCTGTTCCTGCATTAGTTTGCTGAGGATAACAGTTTTCAGCTCCATTCATGTCCCTGCAAAAGACATGATCTTGTTCCTTTTTTATGGCTGCATAGGTATTATGTGGTGTATATGTACCACATTTTCTTTATCCAGTTTATTTTTGATGGGCATTTTGGTAATTCCATGTTATACACATGCATGTATCTTTATAACAGAATGATTTATATTCCATTAGGTATGTATATACCTCGTAATGGGATTGCTGGGTCAAGTGATATTTCTGCTTCTAGATGTTTGAGAATTCACCACACTGTCTTTGACAATGGTTGAACTAATTTATGTTCCCACCAACAGTGTAAAAGCATTCCTTTCCCTCTGTAACCTTACCAGCATTTGTTGTTTCTGGACTTTTTAATAATTGCCATTCTTACTGGTGTGAGATAGTATCTCATTGCGGTTTTGATTTGGATTTCACTAACGATCCGTGATGTTGAGCTTTTTTTCATGTTTCTTGGCCGGATGAATGTCTTCTTTTGAGAAGTGTCTGTTCATGTCCTTTGCCCACTTTTTAATGAGTTTTCTTTCTTATTAATTTAATTTTTTTGTAGGCTCTGGATATAAGACCTTTGTCAGATGGATAGATTGCAAAAATTTTCTCCCATTCTGTAGATCGTCTGTTTGCTCTCTTGATAGTTTCTTTTGCTGTGTAGAAGCATTTTTAGCTTAATTAGATCCCATTTATCAATTTTTGCTTTTGTTGCAATTGCTTTTGGTGTTTTTGTCATGAAATCTCTGCTCATGCCAATGTCTTAAATGGTATTACCTAGATTTACTTCTCAGTTTTCTATAGTTCAGGGTTTACAGTCAAGTCTTTAATCCATCTGGAGTTAAATTTTGTTTAAGGTGTAAGGAAGGGGTCTAGTTTCAATTTTCTGCATATGGCCAGCTAGTTTTCCCAACACAATTTGTCAACTAAGGAATCTTTTCTTCATTGCTTGTTTTGGTCAAGTTTGTCAAAGATCAGAGGCTTGTAGGTATGTGGTCTTATTTCTGAGTTCTCTACTTTGTTCCATTTGTGTATGTGTTTGTTTTTGTACCAGTACCATGCTGTATTGGTTACTGTAACCCTGTACTATAGTTTTCGGTCAGTTAGTGTGATGCCTCCAGGTTTCTACTTTTTGCTTAGCATTGTTTTGGCTATTTGGGCTCTTTTTTAGTTCCATGTGAATTTTTAAATTTTTTTTTCTAATTCTGTGAAGAATGTCAATGGTAGTTTAATGGGAACAACATTGAATCTATAAATTATTTTGGGCAGTATGGCCATTTTCACAACATTGATACTTCCTATCCATGAGCATGGAATGTTTTTCCACTTATTTATGTCCTTTCTGATCTGATATTTTAAAAATTGGTTTGCAATTCTCCTTGAAGAGGTCCTACACTTCCTTTGTTAGTTGTATTTCTAGGTATTTTCTTCCTTTTGTGGCAGTTGTGAATGGAAGTTCATTTGTGATTTGACTCTCTGCTTGCCTGTTTTTGATGCACAGGAATGCTAGGGATTTTTGCACATTAATTTTTGTATCCTGAGACATTGCTGAAGTTGCTTATGAAGAAGCTTTTGGGCTGAGACAATAGGGTTTTTAGATACAGGATCATGTCATCTGCAAATAAAGTATTCTATTTGAATACTCTTTATTTTATTTCTCAGTGGAAGCTGATTACCCTGGCCAGGACTTCCAATACTATGTTGAATAGAAGTGGTGAAAGAGGGCATCCTTGTCTTGTGCCAGTTTTCAAGGGGAATGCTTCCAGTTTTTGCCCATTCAGCATGATGTTGGCTGTGGGTTTCTCATATATAGCTCTTATTATTTTGAAGTATGTTTCTTCAATACTTAGTTTTATTATGATACAGAGTGTTGGCGAATTTTATTGAAGGGCTTTTTTGCATCTATTGAGATAATCATGTATTTTTTGTCTTTAGTTCTATTTATGTGATGAACCACATTTATTGATTTGTGTATGTTGAACCAACCTTGCATCTCATGGATGAAGCCAACTTGATCCTGGTGGATAAACTTTTTCATTTGCTACTGGATTTGGTTCGCCAGTATTTTATTAAGGAATTTTTCATTGATGTTCATCAGAGATATTGGCCTGAAATATTCTTTTTTGATGTTATATCTCTTCCATGTTTTGGTATCAGGATGATGCTGGCCTCAGAAAATGAGTTAGGGAGAAGTCCCTCCTTTTCAATTGTTTGGAATAGTTTCAGAAGAAATGGTACTGGCTTCTCTTGGTACCTCTGGTAGAATTCATCTGTAAATCCATTTGGTCCTGGGCTTTCCTTTTTTTGGTTGGTAGGCTATTTCTTACTGCCTCAATTTTGGAACTTGTTACGGGTTTATTCAGGGATTGTACTTCCTGGTTCAGTCTTGGGAGGTTGTATGTGTCCAGGAATTTATCACTTTATTTTAGATTTTCTAGTTTATGTGTATAGAGCTGTTTATAGTATTCTCTGATGATTCTTTGTATCTGTGGCATCAATGGGGATAGCTCCCCTATCATTTCTAATTGTCTCTATTTGATTCTTTTCTCTTTATTCTTTATTTGTCTAGGTAGTAGTTTACCTATTTTATTACTTTTTTAAAGAAAAATGGCTTCTCGATTTGTTGATTTTTTTCGTTTTTTAATTAATTTTTTTTTATGTCTCTGTATCCTTCAGTTCTGTTCTGATCTTGGTTATTTCTTGTCTTCTTCTAGCTTTGAGGTTTGTTTGCTCTTGTTTCTCTCATTCTTTTAGTTGTGACATTAGGTTGTTAACTTGAAATCTTTCTAGCTTTTTGATGTAGGCATTTAGTGCTATAGATTTCCCTCTTAACACTGCTTTAGCTCAGTCCCAGAGATTCTGAAACATTGTCTCTTTGTTCCAATTAGTTTCAAATAACTTCTTGATTTTTGCCTTAATTT
Organism: Aotus nancymaae; assembly: GCF_030222135.1. Lineage (NCBI taxonomy): Eukaryota > Metazoa > Chordata > Mammalia > Primates > Aotidae > Aotus > Aotus nancymaae. Next base: position 78,891,288 of record NW_026988425.1, read on the forward strand.
TACTATTTACCCAAGAGTCATTCAGGAGCAGGTTGATCAATTTCCTTGTAGTTGTGTGGTTTTGAATTAATTTCTTAAGCTTAAGTTTTAATTCGATTTTGCTGTGATCTGAGAGACTGTTTGTTATCATTTGAGTTCTTTGCATTTACTGAGAAATGTTTTACTTCCAAGTTTGTGATCAGTTTTTGAGTGAGTGCTGTATGACAATGAGAAGAATATATATTCTGTTGCTTTAGGGGGGAGAGTTCTGTAGAAATCTATCAGGTCTACTTGATCCAGAGCTGAGTTCAGATCCTGAATATGTTTGTTAATTTTCTGTCTTGATGATCTAATATTGACAATGGGGTGTTAAAGTTTCCCACTATTACTGTGTGGGAGTCTAAATCTCTTTGTAGGTCTCTAAGAATTTGCTTATGAATCTTAGTGCTCTTGTATTGGGTGCATATATATTTAGGACAGTTATCTCTTCTTGTTGAATTGAACACTTTACCATTATGTAATGTCCTTCTTTGTCTTCTTTTATCTGTCTTGGTTTAAAAAGTCTGTTTTGTCAGAAACTAGAATTGCAACCTCTGCATTTTTCTGTTTTCCATTTGCTTCATAAGTTGTCCTCCTTCCCTTTGTTTTGAGGCTAGATATGTCTTTGACCCATAAGATGGATCTCTTAAAGACAGCATACCAGTGGGACTTGGCTCTTCATCCAGCTTGCCATTCTGTGTCTTTTAATTGGGGGATTTAGCCCATTTACATTTAAGGTTAATATTGTTATGTGTAAATTTGATTCTGTCATGATGATGTTAGCTGGTTATTTTGCAGACTTGTTTATGTGGCTGCTTCATAATATCACTAATCTTTGTATTTTGATGTGTTTTAAAAATATAGTATGCTTCAAAAACTTTCATATATCCTTGCACAGGTGCCATGCTAATCTCTATATCATTCTAATTTTAGTATATGTGCTGACAAAGTGAGCACTACAAATATCTTAATAATAACGTGAGATCATATAATACCTACTATACTGTTTTTTTTTACATTTATAAACATCCTTCAAATTAGTATTTATACCCTTATGTCATTTTCTTTTTATTATGCTTTAATTTCCAGGGTACATGTGCAGATCTTGAAGGATTGTTACAGAGGTATACACTTGCCATAGTGGTTTGCTGTATTCATCCCCCTGTCACCTACATTAGGTATTTCTCCTAATGTTATCCCTCCCCAAATTCCCAATCGCCTACTATCCCTCAACTAGTCCCCCCATCCCCAACAGACCCCAGTGTGTGATGTTCCTCTCTCTGTGTCCATGTGTTCTTGTTGTTCAACACTCACTTATGAGTGAGAACATGCAATGTTTGGTTTTCTGTTCTTGTATCAGTTTGCTGAGAATGATGGTTTCCAGATTCATCCATGTCCCTGCAAAGGACATCAACGCATCCTTTTTTATGGCTGCATAGTATTCCATGGTGTTTACGTGCCACATTTTCTTTATCCAGTCTATCCTTGATGAGCATTTGGGTTGGTTCCAAGTCTTTCCTATTGTAAACAGTGCTGCGATGAACATAGACACACATGTGTCTTTATAATAGAATGATTTATAATCCTTTGGGTATATACTCAGTAATGGGATTGCTGGGTCAAATGGTATTTCTATTTCTAGATCCTTAAGGAATTGCCACACTGTCTCCCATGATGGTTGCACTAATTTATACTCCTACCAACAGTGTAAAAGTGTTCCTATTTCTCCACATCATCTCCAGCATCTGTTGTCTCCAGATTTTTTAATGATCACCATTCTAACTGGCATAAGATGGTATCCCAATGTGGTTTTGATTTGCATTTCTCTAATGACGAATGATGATGAGCATTTTTTCATATGTTTGTTGGCAGCATAAATGTCTTCTTTCAAAAAGTGCCTATTCATATCCTTCACCCACTTTTTGATGGGTTTGTTTGTTTTGTTCTTCTAAATCTGTTTTAGTTCTTTGTAGATTCTGGATATTAGCCCTTTGTCAGATGGGTAGCTTGAAAAAATTTTTCCCATTCTGTTGGTTGCCACTTCACTCTAATGATTGTTTCTTTTGCTGTGCAGAAGCTCTTGAGTTTAATTAGATCCCATTTGTCTATTTTGGCTTTTGTTGCCAATACTTTTGGTGTTTTAGTCATAAAGCCCTTGCCTATTCCTGTATCCTTAATGGTACTGCCTAGGTTTTCTTCTAGGGTTTTTATAGTGTTAGGTCTTATGTTTAAATCTTTAATCCATCTGGAGTTAATTTTTGTATAAGGTGTAAGGAAGAGGTCCAGTTTCAGCTTTCTGCACATGATTGGCCACTTTTCCCAACATCATTTTTTAAACAGGGAATCCTTTCCCCATTGCTTGTTTTTGTCAGGTTTGTCAAAGATCAGATGGTTGTAGATGTGTGGCGTTACTTCTGAGGCCTCTGTTACGTTCTATTGGTCTATATCTCTGTTTTGGTACCAGTACCATGCTGTTTTGATTACTGTAGCCTTATAGTATAGTCTGAAGTCGGGAGCATGATGCCTCTAGCTTTGTTCTTTTTGCTTAAGATTGTCTTGGCTATGCAGGCTCTTTTTTGGTTCCACATGAAGTTTAAGGTGGTTTTTTCCAGTTTTGTGAAGAAGGTCAATGGTAGCTTGATGGGGATAGCATTGAATCTGTAAATTACTTTGGGCAGTATGGCCATTTTCACAATATTGATTCTTCCTAACCATGAGCATGGAATGCTTTTCCATTTGTTTGTGTTTTCTCTTATTTCCTTGAGCAGTGGTTTGTAGTTCTCCTTGAAGAGGTCTTTCACATCCCTTTTCAGTTGTAATCCTATGTACTTTATTCTCTTTGTAGCATTTGTGAGTGCGAGTTTGCTCTTGATTTGGCTCTCTGTTTGTTATTGGTGTATAGGAATGCTTGTGATTTTTGCACATTGATTGTGTATCCTGAGACTTGCTATAGTTGCTTATCAGTTTCACAGATTCTAGACTGAGAAAATGGGGTCTTCCAAATAAATAATCATGTCATCTGCAAATAGAGACAATTTGACTTCCTGTTTTCCTAATTGAATACACTTTATTTCTTTTTCTTGCCTGATTGCTCTGGCTACAACTTCTAATACTATGTTGAATAGGAATGGTGAGAGAGGGTACCTTGTCTAGTGCCAGTTTTCAAAGAGAATGCTTACAGATTTTGCCCATTCAGCATGATATTAGCTGTGAGTTCATCATAAATAGCTTTTTGAGATACATTCCATTGATGCCTAGTTTATTGAGAGTTTTTAGCATAAAGGGCTGTTGAATTTTGTTGAAGGCCTTCTCTGTATCTATTGAGATAATCATATGGTTTTTGTCTTTGGTTCTGTTTATGTGATGGATTACATTTATAGATTTGCATACATCAAACCAGGCTTGCATCCCCAGAATGAAGCCCACTTGATCAAGATGGATAAGCTTTTAGATGTGCTGTTGCATTCAGTTTGCCAGTATTTTATTAAAGATTTTTGCATCGAGATTTTTGCAAGGATTGTAAATTAGTGCAACCATCATGGAAGACAGTGTGGTGATTCCTCAAGGATCTAGAAATAGAAATACCATTTGATCCAGCAATCACATTACTGGGTATATCACCATTCTAACTGGCATGAGATGGTATCTCAATCTGGTTTTGATTTGCATTTTCTTTTTTTGATTTGCATTTTCTTTTTTAGTTGTGTCTCTGCCAGGTTTTAGTATCAGGATGATATTGGTCTCATAAAATGAGTTAGGGATGATTCTCTCTTTTTGTATTATTTGGAATAGTTTCAGAAGGAATGGTATCAGCTCCTCTTTGTATGTCTGGTAGAATTTGGCTGTGAACCCATTTGGCACTGGACTTTTTTTGGTTGGTAGGCTATTAATTGCTGCCTCAACTTTAGACCCTCATTATTGGTCTATTCAGGGATGCAACTTCTTCCTGATTTAGTCTTGGGAGGGTATAAGTGTCCAGGAATTTATCTGTTTCTTCTAGATTTACTGGTTTATGTGTATAGAGATGTTTATAGTAATCTCTGATGGTAGTTTGTATTTCTGTGGAATCAGTGCTGATATCCCGAGGTATTCAATTAGGAAAACAGGAAGTCAAATTGTCTCTATTTGCAGATGACATGATTATTTATTTGGAAGACCCCATTTTCTCAGTCTAGAATCTGTGAAACTGATAAGCAACTATAGCAAGTCTCAGGATACACAATCAATGTGCAAAAATCACAAGCATTCCTATACACCAATAACAAACAGAGAGCCAAATCAAGAGCAAACTCGCACTCACAAATGCTACAAAGAGAATAAAGTACATAGGATTACAACTGAAAAGGGATGTGAAAGACCTCTTCAAGGAGAACTACAAACCACTGCTCAAGGAAATAAGAGAAAACACAAACAAATGGAAAAGCATTCCATGCTCATGGTTAGGAAGAATCAATATTGTGAAAATGGCCATACTGCCCAAAGTAATTTACAGATTCAATGCTATCCCCATCAAGCTACCATTGACCTTCTTCACAAAACTGGAAAAAACCACCTTAAACTTCATGTGGAACCAAAAAAGAGCCTGCATAGCCAAGACAATCTTAAGCAAAAAGAACAAAGCTAGAGGCATCATGCTCCCGACTTCAGACTATACTATAAGGCTACAGTAATCAAAACAGCATGGTACTGGTACCAAAACAGAGATATAGACCAATAGAACGTAACAGAGGCCTCAGAAGTAACGCCACACATCTACAACCATCTGATCTTTGACAAACCTGACAAAAACAAGCAATGGGGAAAGGATTCCCTGTTTAAAAAATGATGTTGGGAAAAGTGGCCAATCATGTGCAGAAAGCTGAAACTGGACCTCTTCCTTACACCTTATACAAAAATTAACTCCAGATGGATTAAAGATTTAAACATAAGACCTAACACTATAAAAACCCTAGAAGAAAACCTAGGCAGTACCATTAAGGATACAGGAATAGGCAAGGGCTTTATGACTAAAACACCAAAAGTATTGGCAACAAAAGCCAAAATAGACAAATGGGATCTAATTAAACTCAAGAGCTTCTGCACAGCAAAAGAAACAATCATTAGAGTGAAGTGGCAACCAACAGAATGGGAAAAATTTTTTCAAGCTACCCATCTGACAAAGGGCTAATATCCAGAATCTACAAAGAACTAAAACAGATTTAGAAGAACAAAACAAACAAACCCATCAAAAAGTGGGTGAAGGATATGAATAGGCACTTTTTGAAAGAAGACATTTATGCTGCCAACAAACATATGAAAAAATGCTCATCATCATTCGTCATTAGAGAAATGCAAATCAAAACCACATTGGGATACCATCTTATGCCAGTTAGAATGGTGATCATTAAAAAATCTGGAGACAACAGATGCTGGAGATGATGTGGAGAAATAGGAACACTTTTACACTGTTGGTAGGAGTATAAATTAGTGCAACCATCATGGGAGACAGTGTGGCAATTCCTCAAGGATCTAGAAATAGAAATACCATTTGACCCAGCAATCCCATTACTGAGTATATACCCAAAGGATTATAAATCATTCTATTATAAAGACACATGTGTGTCTATGTTCATCGCAGCACTGTTTACAATAGGAAAGACTTGGAACCAACCCAAATGCTCATCAAGGATAGACTGGATAAAGAAAATGTGGCACGTAAACACCATGGAATACTATGCAGCCATAAAAAAGGATGCGTTGTTGTCCTTTGCAGGGACATGGATGAATCTGGAAACCATCATTCTCAGCAAACTGATACAAGAACAGAAAACCAAACATTGCATGTTCTCACTCATAAGTGAGTGTTGAACAACAAGAACACATGGACACAGGGAATGGAACTTCATACTCTGGGACCTCTTTGGGGTATGCATCATAAAGGAGGGATAGCAGGGGGTGGGGTGATTGGGGAGGAATAACATTAGGAGAAATATCTAATGTAGGTGACAGTGGGTTGGATGCAGCAAACCACTACGGCATGCGTATACCTATGTAAGAATCCTATATGATCTGTTCATGTACCTCATAACTTAAAGTATAATAATAATAAAAAAGGAATTGGGTTGACAGTGAGATTCTATATTAGTAGCATAAGGTAAAGTAAAATGAGGTTTTAGTCTGGGAAAAAATGAATCATAAACTTATATGAGGAAAAAAATGTTTTTTTTTCATATATATATTATTTTTTTGAGGCAGAGTCTCACTCTGTGGCCTAGGCCAGAGTGCAATGGTGCCATCTCGGCTCAGCACAACCTCTGCCTCCCTGGTTCAAGTGATTCTCCTGCCTTAATCTCCCAGGTAGCTGGGACTACAGGCATATGCCACCATGCCTGGCTAACTTTTGTATTTTTAGTAGAGATGGGATTTCACTATGTTGGCCAGGCTTGTCTTGAACTCCTAACTTTGTGATCCACCTGCCTCAGCCTTCCAAAGTGATAGGATTACAGGTGTGAGCCACTGCACCTGGCATCTTTTTACTATATTTAACATCAGTAACAACCATGACCCTCAGACTAAAACAAAACAAAACAAAAAACCACAGGGTAATTAAAGAAAAAAACAGGCCAAAAATGAATCAAGTGAATGCTTTCCTCAGTATTTAATGGTACTGATTTTACTTCATGAGTTGCTAATATTTTCAGCAACTATCAGACAAAGGATATGAAATGCAGGGTTGAAAGCTCTTTTCTGGATTTGGGGTTTACAGATTCTTTTCCTTTTTCCTCAGACTGCTAAGGCTGAAATTGCTTGTCACCCTTTAGTTTGACAATAGATCAAAGTCAATCTTGATTTTGTTTCTCTATTGAGTTAATAAGTATACTACATTTAAATAACATGATGAAATTCCTCCAATAATTTAGTTAAGTTTTTCTAAATAATTGGGAGTACTACGTATTGCTAAATGGTCTCTCAGTTTTGATTTTTTTTTTTTTTTTGAGATGGAGTTTCACTCTTGTTACCCAGGCTGGAGTGCAATGGCACAATCTCGGCTCACCGCAACCTCCACCTCCTGGGTTCAGGCAACTCTCCTGCCTCAGCCTCCCGAGTAGCTGGGATTACAGGCACGCGCCACCATGCCCAGCTAATTTTTTGTATTTTAGTAGAGATGGGGTTTCACCATGTTGACCAGGATGGTCTCGATCTCTTGACCTCGTGATCCACCCGCCTCGGCCTCCCAAAGTGCTGAGATTACAGGTTTGAGCCACCGCGCCCAGCCGGTCTCTCAGTTTAATCCGTAAAAGTGCACAGGTGTCTGCTCAAACCAAAGATGACTTAAACCCCAGAGCTCTCATTGGAGAAAGCCCTACAGATATCATTGTATAGCTCCATGGTTTTCCAAATGCAGTCCTGTGCAAGGGCTCACAGGCATGGGTAATTCCAGAAGAATCGATTTTCTGACTTCCAAGATAGTCTTTTCTAAAATGGATCTGCCTGAGAATGAGCTTTCATTTAGGTACTGCCTCACACAAAATATTTCCCTTAAAAACACATGCAAAAAGTAAAATATAGCTGCTTGGTATTTTTGCTAGTTAGGTGATTTCCAAATACATATTTAGTAAAACTGAAGGAGACAGTATAATTTTTAACTTACAAGTTGTCACAAATAATTTCTGATGAGAGTTTACTATGTCATAAATAAATAGATCCTCATTCATTTTTCACATTAAAACTATAAAACAAGAAATAATTGAATCATAATATTCATTAAAAGAAACCATGTAAAATTTCTGTTACAGAAAAATTTTCAAGTATTGTGAATACTCATCTGTAAAATGGAAGAGGAGAATCAGATGTAATTCCATGTTCTTTGTTCTACAAATTCAGTGCTTATTTCTTGTCTGTAGAGACACATTGACTATCTCATCCTTCAAAGAGCCAGTTGAGTAACTGTTTCAAATAGGGAAATATGGCTAATCAAACATAATTTGATAGTCATACTAGAAACTGTCTTTTTTCAAAAACTTTGTCAGCTCCTGTATTTGATTCTACTTCTGTTTTCCTTTAATCATTAAATTAAAGATATTACCTTGAAATATTATTGAAGACAATTGGTTGAGACACTAACTTGTATTTTGCCTCCAGTGTATTTCTTCCTCTTACCAAGAACTTACCCAGTATCTTATGCTGTCTTGCTTCAGGGGTGTTGATGTTACAAGCCTTAAAGCAGAAGTTGTCTGAACACAACTTCCTCCCCAACATTATGTTTTTGAAAACAGAAGTCCATTTAATGGATTAAGCCTGTTCATTTCAGAGTGATATGGGAGACAGATTCATCTTTGGAAGGTGGTGGAAGGAATAGAGCAGGTGGGCAGAAATAGACAGTGCTCATGAGAATAAAAGATTCCTTATATCTATAGGAGAATGTGTGTTTATATTTGATGATGGTAATTATGTTCATCTGCAGCAACCTAGGAAGAAGATAGGACTTCAGAAGGGACACCTGCAAGGTGCAATCATGGAGACTAGACAATTGACCAAGGCTTTTAGCCTCAGCTAAGATATTACACTACAACCAAACAAACTGTGCCCATGCTAAGTGTAGAAATAGCAAGAAAAGTTCAGGTATGGTGGCTCACGCCTGTAATCCCAGCACTTTGGGAGGCCGAGGTGGGCAGATCATGAGGTCAACAAATAAGAGACTATTCTGACCAACATGGTGAAACCCTGTCTCTACTAAAAATACAAAAATTAGCTGGGAGTGGTGGCACGTGCATGCACTCCCAGATACTCAGAAGGCTGAGGGAGGAGAATTGCTTGAACCCAGGAGGCGGCGGTTGCAGTGAGCTGAGATCATGCCACTGCACTCCAGCCTGGCAACAGAGCGAGATTCCATCTCGAGAAAAAGTGAAATAAAATAAAATAAAAAAGAATAAGAAGAAATAGCAAGAAAAGTCTACCTTCTAATGACTCACATAGGATTATATAATTTATTTTTCAGCTGTGACCATGATATAAAAAGAGTAGAAAACTTTTCTTTATTTTCAAGGCAGGCTGAGAACTTTTTGGATATTGGTGCAACCTTAAAGAATAAATGCTGCTCTCACCACCCTGGGTACTGTGGGACTCAGCAATAAGTTTATATTGATTTAGAAAAACAAAGTGTTATGACATTTCTTGTAAAAATATATGCTCAAAGAAAACTCACACCTCTACATATCTACTATAATTTTCATTTTTCAGACAGAATAACTGTGGTATTCGTTGACGTTTTTAGCCAGGTGTTTCTGGTTTCTCTCCTGAGTACAAGGTAGCTTGCACTTCCCCACCCTTTGAAAGTGGGCGTGGCGATGTAATTTACTTAGATCAATCAAATGTGTGTGGTGGTGCCGGCCTCACTTCCAGGTCGAAGCAATAAACGTGGGTCTGCCCCCGCCCACGTAGGGCCTTGTCTTTCCCTCTGCCTCAGCGATTGGCAACGCTTCGGTTGGCTCTTCTGTCAGCTTCGGTTCTGAAGTGAGGATGACATGGAACAGAGCACCCAGTCTACCCACATGGACAGGAAGCATGAGCAAAATGTAAGTCATGGTCGCTTAAGATGGTGCGATATCAGAACTGTTTCCAGAGAATAACTTTGCACATCTTACCCAGTACAATAGAAACCCAGAGAGTCAAACAACTTGTTTGTTTACTTCTCAGTGAATGTGTTGATTTCAAAGACAACTTTCCCTGCTAAGCAGTTAATATTCTGTCAGTATTTATTAAGTGCCTGCTAAGGACACACCTTGCTAAGGACCCTGAGGATACAGTGTTGAACGCCACAGACAGGGTCCTTGCTTTCAGGAGAGCTACTCACAGATGTTAATCGTTGTTCAAGAATTTGGTCAGGAGTTAGTATTAAGTTTATAATTTCTAGAATCCATTTCCTCTACCCCTCACACACACCCCCACCTTTAAGAAATGGGAATAATATTTGCTCATCTCCAGACTTTTGGGGCCTACTTTTTTCTTTGTGATTTCTTAGACTTTAACAACAGGAGTGCCTTGATCACATCTGCAAGTTATTTAAATATCCTGGGATATAATTTATCTGGCCCCGCAGGCTTGAATTAATTTAAAGCTGTAAAGTAGTCCCTTATTATCTCTGCACCTATCTTGTACTTCAATTTCCTCCTAATGATGTTTGTTCTAGATTTGCCAGCTTGAAAATTATTTTCCTTGATGGGGAAAACAGCAAAACAGAATACAAATAAATCTACTCTCTCTGCTTTGTTGCTTAACATATTTTTTTGTAGTAAGTTGTAGACTTTTCCTGAGGTGCGTGGATTGTTTTGAGCAAGTGTATGTACCTGCAGCATAGCCAAAAAAGGCTACTTAACAGGGATTAAGACCAGTTAATAACGAGTGAAGCTGAAACTAAAAACTCATGCAGGTGTTCAAACAAATGCTGAGGGGAGCTGGATGAGATTAATGTGTGTCCAGGAGAACTCACTGGAGAAGCACCTGGAATGTTTTTGGTAGTATGAATACTCTAGCTCAACGCATTTTTTTTTTTTTTTACTCTGAGGCAACCTAAAGTAGCACATTCATATTTGAACAAACATAGAATTACAATTGGGTTTACATTTGTAAAGCACCTACTCTGTATTTGGTACTGTGTCTGTATGGTTGCTGTTATCCTAGGATGGTGATAGTGATCAAAATTGAGAGTCCCCACTGTTGGTTGTATTCAGTACTCTCTCTTACGGAAGGATTGTGGGCTTAGTTTGGGTCAGGGAAAACTTTATTCCTGAGATTTTTTTTCCATCTCATCAGATTCTTGTGCAGGTTTTGCAGTGTTGGCTTTTGATTCCATTTAAAGCTCTATTCTGCTTTATCTATGTAAAAGCCCTTGTTTTGTCTTAACGGCTTTCTAGTATTTCAAGCCTTTGTAAACTTCTTCAGATTCTCTCCATTTTTCATATACTTACATCTTCTAAACCTTGAATGTCTGATCTCATTACTCGCCTTGTAAAGACATGAAACTTTTCTCTTTAGTTTCTGATTACTAAATTTGGTCAGTAGCTAACATTAAGTTTATAATATGGGAAGGAGTCTCTGATTTTTCTTCCTGACCATATACCCTTTAGAACTCCTGACCAAAGGTACAATTCCATCTCTCTCATAACTTTGGAAATGTTCTTTCAAAAATACATAGCATTTTGCTTTTCTCTGACTCTCACTGCTTAGCTATCATGAATTTCAATGTGACATGGTTACACTGTCTCCCAAAGTTTCTGTTACCTCCACATTTATAGCTCCATCTTCCTAGATTATAAGTCTATCCAAGAGTAACATTTCTTTGCTTCTTTAACCTTCAGTCAATCGGTTTCAGTTTTTAGAGCGTATCACAAGGTGGTCTGCAGAAACCTGAATCAAAATTACATGAGTGGTTGTTTAAAATGTACATTTCTCAGTGCTCTTTCTCAGAATCAGCTATGCAATTAGCAGGGCATAGTTCAAAATGAAAGTGCAAAGCCCCATGTTGACTATCATTAAGAATTTTTGATGGTGACATCAAAATCATTAAGAATTTGTCATGATAGTGACAGTAAGACATTGAACCAAGTATGGGGCCCTTCTGAGCATGCCCCAAAAGCCAGCCCTGTTTTTTCCTCAAAGATTCTGATTGAGGAAGTTTGGAGTGGAGTCAGAAAGTTGCATATTCAGCAAGCTCACTGTATTTTCTGATGTAGGTTGTTCTGTAGGCTTGTTTGAAAACCCTGTTCTGCATGATGACCCATACTCACGCCCACAGCAAATTCAAACAATAATATTTGAGGTTACATGCTTTCAGAAGATCAACACTTTACTAATACATTTTGCCTTGGTGCCTGTTTTCCAATGTATTTTAGAAAATCATTCACATACAGTCTGACAGGGTTATTTATAATATCATTCCACAGGAATATCCCATCTTGTCTCTTTTGTATTAAATAAATGCTTTTTTTTCAGGTGGTTCAATCTTTAGATTTTTTAGCTATATACATGCAGATGTAGTGACAAAGAGACATGTTTATGATATATAGTCTTGCACCACAGAACGATATTTTGGTCAATAGCAGACATATAGGACAATGGTCTCATAAGATTATAATACTGTATTTTTACTATATTTTTATGTTTAGATACACAAATGCTTGCCATTGTGTTATAGTTGCCTAAGTTTTCAATACAGTAACATATACAGGTTTGTAGCCTGGAAGAAATAGGCTATGCCATACAGCCTAGGTGTATAGTAGGCTGTAGCATCTAGGCTTGTGTAAGTAACTCTATGATATTTGCACAATGATGAAATCGCCTAACAATTCATTTCTTAGAATGTATCCCTGTTAAGCGATGCATAACAGTATAGTTAAGAAAACTTCTATTTGAATATTTAGTATGTACTTCTAGATTCTTTGGGGAGGGGAATGTAAAGCAATATATAACAGGAAAAATTTTTTTGTAAAACAAATATGAAAATGCTAAAAAGTGGCCTCTTCTGGATTTAGAACTCCCAGAATATATACCTATATATGTACATGTTTTTGCTTTGCATGAGCATAAAAATACTCATATATGTACATAAAAATACATATATATGTAATATTATAAAGAATACAAATTTTAAATATATGGTCCCAATACATGCATATGCATTGGCCCAGCAGACAACACATATTAAGATGATCACCTATGAAATCACATTTGTCAGTTGATGTTAATTGCATAAATCCTCTTAATTCCTAGATATCGTGTGTTGGTGCGTAAACATTAAATTTGACCCACTTTCTCATTAACTTCTTCAGAGCTTCTGGGTGTCTTCTCTACTATGTTCTATGTTGATCTTTTCTCAGGTTTAATTTTATCTATGCATTTTCAACAAATCCACTGAAATTTCGGTTCAGTTCCGTAGCCATCTATGTATTCATCGAGCACAGGTCATATTGCATGCCAGACAAAGAGACTATAAAGATAAAAACTACTAGGACGCGATCTCTTCCTTTAAAGAGTTCAAATGAAGTTGAAATTAGTAAATGGACATTTATAGTAATAATATATAATAATATATATATGTTTCCTTCCATGGTTCTGGGCTCAAGTCCCATACCTCTTGTTACAGTAAACAGAATCTTCCTCTCTGGTCTTTTCCTGCTCTCCTTTTACCTGCCATAGTAAAACTCTATGCTGGTTGTGGGTTACAAGAACATCATTCTAGAAAGGGTCCTGACTCATACCCCAGAGGAAGGAGTATTGCACAGAAAGGCCCAAAAGAATCTGAACAGACAGGCTTTACTGGGTTTAGATCATACCCTTTTTGTCCAATCACATTTCAATATGGTTGTCCATGCTTCAATCATGCCTATCCAATGAAGTCTCCCTAAAAAGCCCAAGAGGACAGACTTCAGGAGCTTCTGGATAGATGAACAGAGAGGTTCCTGGAGGGTAACATACTCAGGGAGAGTATAGAAGCTTTGTGCTCTTCCCCATTCCTCACCCAGTGCATCTCTTCATCTGTATCCTTTGTAATATCATTTATAATAAACTAGTAAACATGTTTCCCTAAATTGTGTGAGCTTCTCTAATTAAACCCAAAGAAGAGGTTGTGAGAACCCCAACTTGAAGCAAGTTGGTCAGAAGTTCTAGAGGCCTAGACTTGCAACTGGTGGGGAACGAGGAGGAGCTTTTGTGGAACTGAGCTGTGGGATATGATCCTATCTCCAGGTAGATAGTGTCAATTGAATTGGAGGAAACCCAGCTGGTGTCTGCTGCAGAATTACATGCGTACTGGTGGGGGAAATCACCACATATTTTGGGGTTACATATTTTGAAATCTTATGTGTTGATTGTTGTTTTTTGGTGTGAGAGTAGAGGAAAAATATAGCTTGCTTTTCCAAGAAGTAATGCGTGCTGAACCCAACAATTAAATTAAACTCAAGGTGCTATTGGAACTCCATAAAGAAATGCCTACTAAACCTAGATTAGGTTGTGGGAAAGTTGTTCAGAAATAGTTCCCTGAAATAGGTACAAACTGAATGAGGCTAGAACAATGAGTCAATTGGGCAAAGATTGGGATAAAGGTTGTGTGTCAGTCAGGGTTCTCTAGAGGGAGAGGACTAATAGGATAGATGTATATATGAAAGGGAGGTTATTAAGGAATATTGACGGACACAGTCACAAGGTGAAGTCTCACAACAGGCTGTCTGCAAGGAGCAAGGAAGCCAGAAGGATGTGTTTGCTTCCCATTCGGCCATGATTGTAAGTTTCCTGAGGCCTTCCCAGTCATGTTAAACTATGAGCCAATTAAACCTTTTTCCTTTATAAATTATCCAGTCTCATATATGTCTTTATAAGCAGTGTGAAAATGAACTAATACATACAGTTTGCAATAAATGGGCTGGGTACAAAAATATAAGGGGCAGATTTTTGAAAAATGCTTTAAGTTAAAAGCTAAGCCAAATAATATTTATTTCTATTTACCTAGGTGAAGAATTTTAAACTTTATTCTAAAGGAAGAGGAATACTGATAAATTTTAACCAAGAAGGTGATCAGATTTTGTCTATAGTAAACAAGCCTCCTGAATTATCCATTCTTCTCAGTCCTAAAGAATATTTTACCCTTGTCAAAATAACAGCTTAAGTCATGATCCAAAAGAAAGCTTCTCCTCTTTGACACCATCTAGTAGTACCAGCTTTTGTCTACGTTCTCTTTAAAGACATAACAGCACAATAAAGAAGAATTGAAATTCCCATCTGCATCATAAACCCTTTTTTTATTTCTAATTAGGACTTTAAGGGACCTCGAGGCACTTTAGAGTTTCTTCAGAAGGTGTCACAGTCTATAAGGGCATCAACAATTTGGTCATAAATGGGAAAGATGGGCCTGATACCATCTGCTATGCTCTTGTCAGCCCTGCATCTAAACTCCTTAAAGATCACACATCTTCCCATTTGCCACATCACATTCCCATATGACTGCTCAGTTTTTCACTACTACACATTCTATTCTTGTCTGGAAAAGAAAAAGGTTTCTACGAAGACTACTCTTAAATAAGAGTATGTTATTCCTCAAGTAGAAGTAATACAAGTCATAAGAGGAGACAAAGTTGATTGCTATTAGTCATAACAGCTTTCACAATTGACCATTTTCCCTAAATATGAAAAAACCCCAAAAGTTTCCCTTTAAGACCTCATAATTGAGTATAAAATTTAGAAAAAATTGTATGGAGGGCCAGGTAATTGGCTCATATCTACTTACTTTACAGCATTACAAAAAATCAATTTATCAGCAACAACCTCTAACTGTAGGTGATATTACCTATTCAAACTTAAGGAAGAGATATTTGAACTCTGGGAATCTCACTGCCTATGAAGATGTTATTGTCAATTTTTAGTAATATGTTTACTGAAGAATTCACTATAATAATGGTTGTTATATTTCTACAAAACCTATAGCATTACAAATCTAAAAGATATCAAGGACAGTGTTGCTATCTAAATGTTAATTCCTACTGAGCTTTGGCATTCATCTTAGAAGTTATTTTTTAAAGTCTGAATTTTTCTTACATTCCTATTATTTTGAATAAATTATTATTAGCATTTCCCAGACCTGTTTTATAAATCTAACTTTGTATTCTTTTAAAATTTACTTTTCACATAAAATAATTGGTTCAGTATTTTCCAGAGGCATGAAGGAGTTTTTCTTTCTAAATATAAAAATAAGTTCCCCAGTAAAAAATTCTTTCTTTACACTGTATTTCCTTTATTGCTTCCATTTTAAGGTGACATTATGGGAGAAACAATAATTGCCTTGTTCATTTTGATTTATTTGGCCCTATGCTTCCTTACCTTGCTAATGAAAAATATACTGTCCTACATGGGTCATTTACGATGTGATTCCCTTAGATGCTTTATGCATTTCCAGGCTGCATCATAATATATTAGCTTAAAACTACCTAAGAGGAAAGAATTTGTTGTGTTTTGTTGTTTTTGTTCTGTCTTTCTACCTAATGGGTAATTTAAGCAAAGATTTTTTTTTAATTGTAAGGACTAAGAGGCAAAAGACAAATGACAACTATTGTCAAAATGAAAGCTTTTGCTAAGACCTGTTCTTCTTTGTCCTAATTTCCTGAGTCCTGCTATATAAGTGAAATCTTACCCTTGCTTACTCTGTCAAACCGTCAATACTTTCTGTTGTGTAATTACTTACCAACAGGCAGATAACTACTTTTGTTTCATCAGAAATGTGTAAATGTGGCCACTTTCTTACCAAAGGAACAGATGTCTATGAAAACATTTTTAAGTCATCATGAAATTTGTACAAAGGCAACTTCGTTTGTTTTATTTTCAGGGAAGAGGATAGCATCACATAGAGTATCATTTAAGATCCAGAAAGAAATTCATACATTTATGATGAACTTATTTTCCACAAAGGTGCCAAGAATGTACACTGGGAAAAGACAGTCTCTTTAACAAATGGTGTTGGGAAAACTGAATATCCATATGCAGAAGAATGAAACTAGACCCCACTCTCTTGTCACATATAAAAATTGAATGAAAATAGATTAAAGACTTAAATCTAAGACTTGAAACTATGAAACCACTAAAAAAAACTTTGGGGAAACTCTCCAGGACATTGGCCTGGGCAAAGATTTCTTACTGTTCCACCAGCATCAGAAACCAAAGTAAAAATGGACAAATAGAATTACATCGAGTTAAAAAGTAAAGGAAACAGTCAACAAAGTGAAGGGACAACCTGCAGAATGGGAGAAAATGTTTCCAAACTATCATCTAACAAGGAATTAATCACTAGAATATATAAGGAGCTCAAACAACTCAATAGGAAAAAATCTAATAATCTGGTTTTAAAATGGGCAAAAGACCTAAACAGACATTTTTCAAAAGGCATACAAATTACAAACAGGCATATGAAAAGATGCATCAGAAAATTGCAGATCAAAACTACAATGAGATGTCATCTCACCCTAGTTAAAATGGCTTTTATTCACAAATAGGCAATAACACTTGCTGGCAAGGATGTGGGGAAAAGGGAACCCTCATACACTGTTGGTGGAAATGTAAATGCTCTTCAGTCACTATGAAGAGCGGTATGAAAGTTGCTCAAAAATAGAACCACCATATGATCCAGCAATCCCACTGCTGGGTATACTCAAAACAAAGGAAATCGGTATATTCAAGAGATGTCTGCACTCCCATGTTAATTGCAGCACTATTTGCCATCGTGAAGATTTGGAAGTAACTTGTGTCCGAGTAACAGATGACTAAATAAAGAAAATGTGATATATGTACATAATAGAGTACTATTCAGACATAGGAAAGAATGAGATCCTGTCATCTGCAACAACACGGATGGAACTTGAGGACATTATGTTAAATGAAGTAAGCCAGGCAGAGAAAGACACACTTTGCATATTCACACTCAACTGTGGGAGCTAAAAATTAAAACATTTGAACTTACGGAGACAGGGAGTAGTAATGGTTGCGAGAGGCTAGGAACGGTAATTGGTAAAGGGGAGTGATTAATGGGTAAAAAAACAGAATAAATAAGACAGTATCTGATAACAGGGTGACTACAGTCAACAATGAATTATTGTACATCTTAAAATAACTAAAAGAATATAATTGGAATGTTTGTAACACAAAGAAATGATAAATGTTTGAGGTGATGAATACCCAATGTACCCTGATGTGATTATTACACACTCTATGCCTGTATCAAAATATCTCAGGTACCCCATAAATATATATACCTACTATGTTCCAATAAAAATTTAAAATTAAAATAATATGTAATATTTCCAGGAATATTAAACTCACATGTTAGCAGAGTAAGAAGGTCATTTTCTCCATAGTTTATTATTAATATGGTTGAGGCCAGGAAATGTTTTAATAGAAAGTTTATATTAAATGGAAAAAGATACATCAGTTGTTTTAGTGGCAAGACTTTATAGTTCATATTTTCTGATGCTCTTACAAAGCTTGTTTTCACATGAATACCTTAGTCTTTAAGCCTTAAATGAGTTGATTTTAGTCCCATATTAGATGGTATATCATTTTTTTTGTTTATATGTGATCCAATACACCTAGATGGGAACACTCTGAGAGTTGAAACAGGATAATGCTTAACATGAAGCCATAGATTCCTTGAGAACAGGCTGTCTCAGAGCCAGCCTGGGACTGAAGACTGCATAGGGAAAGGAGATGTCAAGGTCTCTGAATACTGCCGAAAGGAATGGTCTACAGACTCACCCAGAATCTTGAGTCCATGGGAACATTTGAGCAGTTCATAGACTTGGTCCTGGATGGCATTAGATTTCTCCAGCAAATCTGAAATAAGTAAAAAAGTCAAATATGTATGGAAATGTCATAAATACAGAGTATGTTCTTTCACCAATTGACATGAACTGACTACAGATACATAATGAGAAAAACCCGGAATTGTATTAGAACAAAAACCTTCCTCCAAACTAAGAGAGAGCCAAGAGACGGAAGATTGACTCGGACAAGTCCAGCTTGACAAGTAGATGAGTTTATTAGCACTTACATAAGAGGCACTCCTGGATGGCAACAGAACAGCTTTGAAGATTTGTGCTGTCTCCCATCCCTATGCTGCTTTTAAGCTAGTTTAGTGGCACTTTGCCTACTGTGTGTGTAGTGGGATTGCTTTCCTTGGTAGTTCTCAGCTACTCTCCAGGCTGCTTGGCTTCTCAGGAACATCTACTCTTCAGCTGAGCACCATAGCCTTGGCTCATCACCTTGCATTCAGAACCTGACACACTACAGGTCTTTTAATTGATAGTGCTTAATTTTGTCTTTTTTTTAATGTATATTCTCATAAATATCTATTTTTAAAAGACATCCACAGAGCCAAGACATTTAGATATTTTATTTTAAATGTCTTGGTTGTTTACAAACAACCAAGCAAGACATTTATACATTTTCACTAAAGACTATGGTGTTTGTTTCTACAACTTTCTGTTAGGTGCATTTGTAGAAATGTTTTTCAGCATTAATAGTTCAAAACGTAGTTTTAAGCAGCCAACCCACTATAGTCAGACTACAGTAAAGACATTAATTCTTTTTTTTTTCCTAAAGGCCTTCCAATATGAACTTTATTTAAAATTCATTGGTCCTTTTTTCCAGATCATCCTTTCTCCCTAGATTTTCCTAGTTGCTGTTAACCTTAAAGATGTTTCACACAAGTACATAGAGACAGATACAAATAAATACAGAAAATCCTATGAAAAGAAAAAGATATACTTTAATTGCTAATAAACTTTATGTTGTTGAGAACCATTATTTTTCAGAGTGATCGCATGAAAATTCCCACATGAATGCATGTACTATAATTATAATAATTTGTAATAATTCAACACTTGTAGTTAGAGCAACATGCTCTTCTGTCTGCATTGCGTTTTGATGTATTTGTAGCTGTTATGAATCAAAGACTCTTAGATGGTCATTATAACCTGACATGCTCAGTTGTAGGAGAGCTTCTTAAATTCATTAACCTCAGTTAAATAGACACAAAATGCTAAATCAAGAAGATTCTTTCTGATTGTTTTAGAAAACAGTAATGACCTCATAACAGCGATATCTCTTTTGGGTGTTTGACAGAAACAGTATCTTGTAAGGAGGAGTAATAGAGAATTTAATAATCATGGATATGAAGAGGGGAAAAAACAAAAAATCTGCTCATTATAATTATAATTGGTAGTATAATTAGAGATGCCTGGACAACCAGAGCAGTGGAAAGAGCAAATAATTTGTAAATAACGAAGAGGAGGCTGGGGAAAACTTCTATTGTAATGCCATTTCAGAGTTAGAGTTGTAGAAATCAATGGAAGCAGTAAACAAAAGAACTGACTCCACTGATACATAGTGTGCATAGTGGGAATGATATATAAATCATACATACGTTCTTACCATGTATGAATGCAAATAGTAGTATCATATTTGGAAAAGGACATCAGTTCTTTGAAACACTGTGTGCTTTCCTAGACATAGTCTCTTTTTTTTGTAAGATAAAAAAAGATTGTCCCCAAGCCTAAAGCAATACATATCCATACTTTTGAATTGAATCCAGGATTGATACTTTACCGATGTCTTTGAAATCAACATGGTGGATGGCATATAAATAATCCTAAGAAATCTTGTGACCTTGATTTTGGCTAGTCTATTCAACCAAATTGGTTTTTCTTAGTGTTTTAAACATAAGAGCATTGAATTGACTTAAACAGTGTGCCCTAGGGGCAGAGTAAGATCTTCATGACTAATGATTTATTGGAAAAAGGTACTGAGAAGAAGTGGTATATCTCAGACTTGGGACTCCTTAGGTGGTGAGTAGATAATTTATATTCTGTGTCATTTTATAAATAATTGCTTAAAAGTGTCACAGGAACATTGAGTAATTCTTTAAATTTGTAGTTGTAGGGGGCCCTTAATTTTAAGGTAACTTATTTTGCTATACAATAAAATAAAGTGTTCGATTCAGGCCCAACTCAGGACTATGCCAATTCTTAAACTGTTTTCTAATTAGGAAAAAAATAGAGTGAAATTAGCACATTTTGAATGTCTCATAATTAAATTAAAAAATAAAAATAAATGGAGGTTTGGCTGAAAGATAACAAAGAGAAAACAAAGGGAGAAAGGATATCATAGGTTCTCAGAAGAACATTCCCAGTGAGGGAAAGCAGAAGGAAAGCAAGTTACCGGCAACAGACAGAAAATTGCTTGCTTTTTTTGTTTTGCTTTCCTCAAACATACACAGATCCAGCTCCCCGTACCATCTTCCCCACATTTATGCCTGCCCCTTGTCCTTCACGGAGCCTTCTTTCTCCTATGCATCATTCCTTCACTCTCTTCTTTGCTTTGCTTTTTCTTCATTCCTCCCTGACTGGTGGAAGACATTTCATTACATGTGTGCTTGGAAACTTTGATGCCTTTAGTCTGGCTCAGTAGGTATCTTTTGTATGTACCTTGTCATCAATGTGACACTTGAGCACTGGGCTTGACTGATAGACAGCAAGTAGCAGGATACAGCATTCATTTTAGGAACAATACTATATTTTCCTTGTGGAGGAAGCATGGACTAGGCTTTTGGAAATCTGGGTTCTAGGCTTGACTCGGACTCTCTTGAGCAGTTTGACCTTGGATAATCAAGTCCTTACTTCCAGTGTCAATTCCACGTCTCTGAAATGATTGTAATCCCTTCCTTTGCTCATTTAGTCCAATCTTCTCATTTTAGGGGTAGATAAATTAGGCTATGGAGAAAGTTATCTAAAAACATCTCATTTATCTTCTATTAATATTAGTTTGCATTTATACCACTTCATTTATATAAAATTGTGTTTATGTAGAATTTTTTGTGGGTATAAAATACACTATTGAGAATCCCCCCTCCCCACTCAAAACAACAAAAAAATTCACCTCCCTAAATTATCTGTTCTTCAAACAATACCTCATCCAGGTATACTACTAACTGTAATCCTCCCCAGGGTTTTGTTTTAGATTGGGGAATAAAACGAACAGTTCAGTAGTAGAAGTGAGAGACTAGAGATTTTTGTTGCAAATCAAATTATCCAGGGAAAGGGGAATGGTCAAGAATAACACACTTTCTGGAAGAGGCAAACTAGAGTCATCTGACTACAATTATAAAATGAGCAGGTATACATTTATATAATGTTGGTTCATTTTGTTTTGCTTCAGTAAAAGTCTAAGTTGTAAAGACGCTGTAATCACGCTATTTTATTAGAAGCCACATAACATGCAGATAGTTACACACACATACAAATTCATTCACTTACAATTATTCCTAAGTGAAAAACTATGTTTGATATATTTGTAATCATTTAAATATAAACTTGTGACAACTTTTGGTAGCACAAATTTATTTTATTTTTGAAATGGGGGTCTCGGTCTATCACCCAGGCTGGTGTGCAATGGTGCAATCACTGCTTACTGAAGCCTCTACGTTTCAAGTTCAAGCAATCCTCCTACCTCAGACTCTCGAGAAGCTAGGATCACAAGCATATTCCACCATACCCAGCTATTTTTTTTAAAAAAATTTTGTGTAGAGATGAGAACTCCCTGTTTTCCCAGGCTGGTCTCAAATTCCTCAGCTCGAGTGATCCTCTTGCCTTGGCCTCCCGAAGTGCTGGGATTATAGATGTGAGCCACCATGCCTGGTCTGTAGCACACATTTAAAGATTTTATTAGAAGAATATCTGCTTTCCTCAATAAAGCCTAGAAGAAATTAAATAGGAAAAGTGCTCTTGGCAGGAGAGGCACCTCAGGCCTGATTTATCTACTCTTATCTATCTACATTAAGCTAATTGAAAGAAGAAATTATGTTTGCTGTGTAAAAACAACCAAAATCTACCATGTGAGGGACTTCACACAGACTGAGTTAGATAGAAAAATGAATACAGTTAGCTAAACTTGTGCCAAACCTATTAAAACGTACCTTTTAAAGTATACTTTACAGACAGAAACAAACTTGTCTGTTGTTATAATCTATGAATACAATTCGTAATACAATCCATGATATTTGAAACTTGGAGACCTTCAGTAATTCTTTATTGTGGATTGTGTATGTGTACATGTGTGTAAAGATAGTAGCATCTGGCAAACAAAAATGGTTTTTATCTTAAACGATGTTAAAAGTGTTCCCAAGTTTTATTTCCTTAAGTACTGCCCTGCTGAATTTTCTTAGCAAATATTGCCCCCTTCAGTTCATTCCAAGGATGTGCATGGTAATAAATGGAGCACATAATTTTTCTCTGGGCTGTGTTTAACTTGGCACCAGGAGATTCACAGACAAGGCAGCCAAACCCATTGAAGGCTGATATGACCTCATTGGTCACATGGACATTCTACTTCTTTCCCAGGCATTATTTCCACATGAGAAAAGATGTTGTTTTTGAAGGAGTCAGCAACCAAAACCAATGTCCACATTAAGGAATCACTGCCAATTAGATTGCCTTTAGTGGCAATGAATGATTTGAAACTGGTGTAAATTTCCCTTAAAATCATATGGGCCCACTTTAATTACTGAAAATAAAAATAAAAAGATATTGTGAGTGTCCTTTTGCCTTAGGGTCAGAGAAGGAAAAGTAAGCTGGAGAGCATTAAATTCAGCCAACCTTCATTATTCGTTTAAAAGCTTTAATAACAGTTATTTTCATAGCATTTTGTCGATTGAGCAAGCCAAGATATTACAGAAAAACCTCCTTGTTTGTGGAAAGGCTTAGGAGAGCTGAGAAAATATGGTGGAAAATATGACTACTTTTGTGAAGAAGATATAATTTGACATTTTATTTAAAAGCAAACTATTAATGGTTTTTAACAACCACAAAATCCAAATGTAGACATTTTGAAATACTCATTATAGGTCTAGAAAACCATTAGTGATTGCACAAAACATTCCACAGCCTTATACCAACATTGAAAATAGTTTCCAAGCAAGAAAAAGGCTCAGATACACAATTTATCAGTAGGCAACCTTACATATTGCATGACTGTTAATTCCACCCTTTACTCTGCTGACCTCTTCCTTCTGTGTTCAGTTCCAATGGACTAATCAAACTTGATCCTCATTCTCCATTATTTCTAGAATTTCCCACAGGCACAGATTTTCAAAGAAACAACAGCCAACATTATAGACAAAGGATATTTATCCCATTGAAGATAAAGTCGGTAACTTTAATTTTTTACAATAGACACTGATAGAAGATAGTTGAAGCATATAAAATTTCTTTGGCCTTTAATTCTCCCTTTCAATTTTGATAACTTATTTATCTTCAGCTCTGTAATCGAAGATACATATTTTAACCACTATGCTGAGTTTCTGTTACATACTGCCATAGTGGATTTGCTTGGATGATTTTTTTAATATTGGAAAACTACAAAACCAAAATATTGTATTATTTATATCTATGTTTTAACTTGGGATAGCCTACAAAACAAATATGGCTTAAATGTAATATCAGTGGCAATTTGGTTTCTAAAAAATAAAACCCAGTTGTAAATGAATTACTTTATAAATCCACTAGAGCAGAGTTCACATTTCACTTGGAATTTTTCTTCTCTTTTTTCCCTCTTCGTTTGTATATAAGTTCATGCATGTGATTTTCTTCTCCTCATTAATACTAAGATATTCTAACACTATTTGTAAATATAGGAAAGTAGAAAGCAGGGGAGAAAAAGGAGGAAATATGATTCACTTTTTCTGTTTATATTCCAAATTTTACTTTATGCCTTACCTTTTTGTTTTGTGATTATATATGTATTTTAAAAACATTGTATCTTCTCATCTTTTTTAAACCATTGTTCATAGAACCTGACACTCTTGTTCCCCCGAATCTATTCTCTATTCAGAAGCCAAAATAACCATTTAAAAAAATTAGACGATTGTGTTGACCTTTTCAGTGACTTCCAATGTAATCAGAATATATACTAAACTCCTATTCATGGTATACAAGGCCCAGCATAATCTCAGCCCCACCTCACTATTCACTTTTCTCTCATGAAATTCTCCCTCAGTGGGGTCCATATCCAGGGATTCCTTTCAGTTCCTCAAATGCTCTTTCCTGATGCAGGATAATTGCATGTGCTGTAACCTGCTTCTGGGAAGTGTTTACCTGTTTCTCACGTGGCAAACACCTCTGCGTATTTTAGTTTGACATCGTTTCGGCGAGACCAACCATTTAAGTTGGACCCTCCTAGATGTCCTCCATCACTGTACTCTGTTTCTTCCCTTCAAAGCATTTATCATTTAAAATTTTCACTTATTTATTTATATCCCACATGTTAACTGTTATTTATCAATGTGTCCCTGGAGTAGTTGAATGAATAAATAAAGTTATGTACCTAATCAAATTTTAAACAACATTGGTTAATTTACTGAGCTAAAGGTAGATCTCAGCATGAATATGAAATAATCTCAATAATTTATTTGTTGCTTTTGCTATCTAATATTTATTGGCCAACTAATGCATACCAAGAACGTTTCTAGATTCTGAGAATATACCGGTTTTTCCAAAATGCCTGTTCTCATTTAGCTTATACTCTAAGCATGGATGAAGGGGAAAGATAGGTGATAACAGAGTCAATTAAAAGGTCAAAAGTGCTACAGAAACAAAACAAGAAAGGAAGATTAGTGGTGTTTGTTGAATGAGGAACTTTAAGTAAAATGACCTTGGAAGTCTCACTGAGGAAAGATTTGTTATCAGTCAAGGAGCAAGACAACAGTATACTAGGGAAAAAATAATTCTGAGCTAGTAAGCAAAGCAAAGATAGTCACCAGAGTGAAGTACCGTGTGGTTGGAGGAGTTAGGGGAGTAGGAAGAGAAGAAGCCAGAGAGAGCTAAGATCTTTTAGGCCATTGGAAGTACCTGGGATTTCACTCTGTCAAATATAAAGCCATTGTAAGTTTTATGGTTTTAAGCTGAGAGGTGACGTATGTTTTAAAACAATTTTCTGGCTGTGGGTTTGGGAGTATTCTGTAGGGGTTCAAGGGTGGAAGTGGCACATCATTTAGAATGCTATGGGAATAATCCAGGTAGGGAACAATGGTGACCAGGACAGATGGTTGTGTGGAATAGGGGAATCGTGACTAGATTCAGAATATGTTACAAATGTTTGGTCAGTTTTATCATCAAATTTTTTGTGAGATATGACAGCAGAGAAAACAACCTTAGCAATCGATAGGGTGATGAATAATGGTAATCTGGAGGAAAACATACTTTCCAGATTTACCTGGAGTATTCTATACTTGGAAGTTCCCTAGGAGGCTTATTTTGGAAAGAAAGGCAAAGACTGAGGGCTGAATTTAGGAGAAAAAAAAAGTTATCCTTGAGGAAATGTAAAAAAAAGATGTCAGTTCTTCTGAAAATAAACAAAGTGCTGAGAGAGAGAATGAGAGGCCAGGGGTTTGGAGTTGGTTAGATCATGGAAGACAGTGTGTTTCATGATGTGACCATTTCCTTAATGGTCCAACTTTTTAGCAAAGGTCCTAAAGTCATGAAATTCTTGAAAAAAAAAAAAAAAAAATATATATATATATATATATATGTGTGTGTGTGTGTATATATATATATATATATATATATATATGGAAACAGTCCTTATTGAATGAATGGGATGGGACATCAGGCAGATAGACAAAACAGGAATTTAGTCACGGAATTGTTCTCATAAGACCATAAAATTGGAGGCGAAGGGCAGGCTGTTTAGCTATTGACAGGTTAAGATTGCAGCCAACCTCTGTAATAAGCCTAATAACTTTTCAATCTAAAACCTTTGATTTGGAGTTCTGTCCTAGGTAACAGGGACCAACCAACTTGAGATGGGTAAGGAATATGTCAAGTTAGGAATAAGATAAAATTTCTCTACCATTGTCATTTAAAACAAAATCAAACAGCAAAATACCCTGAGACAATTGGAGTTCACACAATCAAATCTGGCTTACCTATTAAGCCACCAAAAGTAGAACACCTGACATCAGACAGGTGATAACGACCATATTTCAAAAAGCCAATGGTGCCAGTAATTGTTTGACATAACAATGGTATCAAATAATTATTTAATAAAATTCCATGGAGATTAAAAATGGATTTGCTGGAATTATTTTCCCTAGGACTCATACTCTAAGATAATGGATAATCATACTAAAACAACTTAAAAGTTTCCTTTAAAATGAATAACACCAGAGTATGATATCAAGATTTTTAATAATTAAGATAATAGCTAACAATTTGCAGATGATAAACACTTTTCTGTATTATAACTATATAATTTGTAGTTTTTATTTGAAAAAATGGAACAAGTCATTCAACAATCATTAAAGATGACATACATAAGCAGACCCATATACTTGGCACAATGGGACTGACTGACCACCTGAGCCAGCTCCTCCCTGAGGTAGGATATAATATGTGTCCATCTCGGGCACCATGCTATCCTTATATGACACCACTTCTTTTCCATTCCAAATCTCACTTTTACATTCATAGTTAATGAACTTTGTTTGTATTAAAATGAGCATAAGAAGAGAGGACCTCAATGTGGAATTCATAATATGATATTCCCCAAGTGTCTCACCTTCCCATCAAAAAGGGTTTATAGAGATATACTTTTAATAAATGAATAGTTTGCCAGACTGAAGTGGAGACTTAGATTGGGCAGTGGTAAGCTGAACTTTTCATCACAGAGCTGGCAGCTTTGGAATGGAAATCTGTTAGCAGTGATATTTTACTTATTCACTCTGTTTTAGGCCAAATGATAGGGTGGAGATATAGCCAAACACATAAATGTATATGCACATACAATTGTGTATTCATATATATATATGTAAATCCTGATGGCTGCTTTCAACCTTCAACCTCAAGAGATCAGCTGCAGCACCAGAATAAGACAATCCTACCATGAGGACATTAGATGACTCATGATTCTCTCCAGGACATTAGAATAGGCCAGTAAACAAAATAATAAACAATTATCTCCAGGACATTAGAATAGGCCAATAAACAACCCAAGTGATGGAACAAGCTAGGGGAACGGCAAAGTCTTTGACATTAAGTGTATTTAGATGCTGCTATGATCTGAATGTTTATATCTCTCCAAATCCGTATGTTAAAATCCTGCCCACAAGGTAATGGTATTAGGATGTGGGGCCTTTGGGAAGTGATTAGGTCATAAGAATGGACCCCTCCTGAATGGGATTGTGCCCTTAATACAGAGACCCCAGAAACTTTTTGCCACTTCTGCCATGTGAGAGCACAGTAAGGAGACAGCTGTTTATGAATCAGGAAGCAGACCATCACAAGACACTGTATCTGTCAGCAACTTGATCTCGAACTTCCCAGCTTCCAAAACTATGAGAATAAATTTCTGCTGTTTATAAACCTTCTATGGTATTTTGTTATAGTAGCCAAAGGTGCTAAAACAGATGCAGACACTAGCTCTACCACTCACTAGCTAAATAAACCTGAACAGATAAACCCTTCTGAACTATATATTGAATATCACAATACCTACTTTATTGAGTTTTCCAGATAAATATACTAACATAAAATAATTCATATAGAGAGTTTGATACATAGTATTGCTTCTGAATATTATTACTGGAGATTACGGAATGTTATAGGAGCTTGTGGAGTCTACTGGTTTGTGGTATGATCTTCAGAGTTATATAGACTTGGGTTTGAACCTCAGTTCTGCAACTTTATGGCTGCATGAACTTAGTCAAATTACTTACCTGGGTTAAGCTTCAGTTTTTCACTCATAAGATACAGATGATATTATCTCAGTATTATTATGCAAATGAGATACTTATAAATACATTAAATCTTCCTGGGCATACAGTAATGCTCCATAGGCGGTAATTATAACATTCTTTTCTTTTTCTACTAGTGACCAGGATGCCACAGTACAGGCCATTAATAAAAGAATATCTATTTGAAGGATTTGTTGGAAAGTTAAAATTATTGGTAATAGGTGTATATGAATAATATCCTTTTATTATATTCACCTATTATATAATATATAAAATGTATAAATGATATATAAATATTAAATATAATAAAAAGATGTATTATATCTCAAGTTGTTTTTAAAAATGTTATTTGCAACAACATGAATGAACCCAGAGGACATTGTGTTAAGTGAAATAAGCCAGATACAAAAAGATTATACTTATATGTGGCATCTCAAAAAGTAGAACTCACAGAAGCAGAAAGTAGAATGATGATTACTAGAAACTGGAACAAGTGAGAAGGACATATGGGAGAAACTAGTCAAAGCATCTAAAATGTCAATTAGACAAAAGAAATATGTTCAAGAGGTACATCGTGGTACCTATAGTAATAACAATATGTGGTACAATATTCTTGAAAATTGCTAAGAGTAAGTACATTTTTAAGTATTTTCACAAAAAGAAAATTACATCAGATAATACCTATGTTAATTTGCTTGGTTTAGTCATTCCACAATGTATACATACTTGAAAACATCATGTCATTACCGTAAATATCTACAATTTTATTTTTCAATTAAATAAAATTCAAAAAGATAAAAATGAGATTTATATAAAAGAAATATATTAAAAAAGAGATATTACAGTAAGTCCAATAAGAGGTACTAGTCAATCCTTCTGAAATTTCGAGTTGTTCAAAAATGTAATGAGTTCCACTGGCTGTAATGAGTTTCCTGTCACTGGAAGCATTCGACCATGGGCTGATGACTACCCTGCAGGGGCATCAGCAGGGGATTTGAGCATAGGATGAGTGTTTGATTTAGATGACCTTTGAGGTTATATTCAATCCCAAGATTCTGATTCAGCAGTTCTGTAATCAGAGTGGCAAAACTACCAGAGAAGCTAATGGAATCCAGCCCCATTCAGTAAAAGCAAAGTATTAGATCAAAGGAGGTAAAATTTCCATTGTAACATTTTGGTTCAGACAGCACTGATTTTGCAAAGCAGGGTAGATCCGGGTTTTGTGGAGCCTACAGGTTATGCAGTTTGTGGGTGGTGGGGAGGTTCTTTAAAAATTAAAAAAATTACAAATGCAAATATAAGTATAAACATTAATATTTAGATCAAGAAAAGCTGACAAATGCCACAAACTTCACAAAATTCAAAAATATCATTTTTATGAACTGCCTAACACACCTCTAAAAAACATATGTTGACTGTGGAACCTTAGGTGACCTCATTATAAAATGGAAGTTTTATAATTTTTTATAGAAGGAAGAGAAAGATATTTCAGTCTTTTAGCATAGTTGGTTGATATTAGTTTTTATTATTGATTGCTTAAATACACTGTTTTCAGTTTCAAAACTCACTGGTAATGTCATATCAATATTTAGGATTATTATCAACTTAAGGAAAAGTGCTCTCTAGTTTTATATATGAGCTGTAAGATTTTAGATCATTTCAAGTTTTTTATGCACTAATTGTAAATACCCTTTGAGCTGATGATACTCACTAACCAGATTGTCTTCAGTTTCCTGAAGTTGGGATGCTTGAAGAGTTGGGACAAAAGATATAGAAAGGTTCCTAGAAGGCATCCCTACACTGGGACAGCTAGCAATAACTTAACGGTCATGAAAGTGACTAAAAACCACAGTTATATCCCACTAAACCACTAAAAGATAGCCCCAAGTAGCCGAATCCAAAAATGCCTGTGGCTAATACAATGCCATCTGACATTATCACCTGATGTGAGGAAAGTCAGAGCAGTCTTACCCCATTGATATCTAAATATTTTCCTTTTGCAAATTTTACCAAACGTATTCCTCTGTAAACAGGACTGTTGCTCAGTCCCCTCCTAAGACTGTGGAAGGGATCCATGTTAGTGAAGCCCTGGAGCTCTTAGCTTCCTGGTAAATCGACGTCTGTCAGAGGATGATTTTTAAAGACAAACTGGCCACTAGAATGCTAAAACCATGCAGCATGAAAAATGTCTGAGGGAACTGGGGATTTTTAGCCTGGGGCACAGAAAACCTAGAGGGACATGATTTCTGCCTTCAAATATTTGAAGAACTGTCATGTAGACATTTGTCCAGCCAGTCATTCTGAGTAGCTCTCAAGAACAAAACTAAGAACAATGGGAAGAAGTTGCAAGGAAGATTTCAACTAACTGTAAGATAGAACTTTCTATACAATTAAAGTTCAAAAAATGGAGTGGCTTGCCATATGTAATAATGGGCTCCCTGTCACTTGAAATGTTCTACAGAGGCCAAATGTCAAGAAGAGTGCTATAGATAAGATTTCAACAATGAATAGAAGTTCAGGATAAATAACTTCCAAGTTATAATTCATTAGCTTTTTCATGTACCCAAGAGGGTATTTAATCAGGGGAAAAATTCTTCAATGTATCTGTGGTCAGAGTAACTTACTAAGCAAATATCCAATGAAATATTATGAAATTTTTCATGTATATTAAATCATACCTCTGGAAAATATGCCATAGAATTATCTAATAATATTGAGGTCTGTCCTCTAAAATCAGCTGTATGCTTGATATCACCGTACAATCTTACTCATAACTTTTATTAGTTTGTGAATAATAGTTTTTCTGTTGCTTCTATGTAACAGATATGATTATACTTGTTAGGTACTAGTAAATTATTAGTGAAACAAGTAATATCTCTTCCTCCATCTATCTTACAGTCAAATTATATTTCTATGTATGCAAAGTTTATATGTTCAGAAAAGCATATATAGTTTATATAATTCTGTTAAGCAGTATTATAAAAAGCATGAGTTCTCAAGTCCGAGTTCAAATCCCAGTTATTTCCATATGAAAGCTACTTAGCCTCTTTTCATTTCCGTTTCCTTGTGTATAAAATTATACATACCCCTACATGATTATACCTACCCCTGCAATATCAATATTGCCATCAACACAAGTTAGATAATGTTTGGCACATATAAATGCTCTGTAAACATTAGTTGTTATTTTTAAATGTGTTGTTCACAAATCTTCTCAATGTTGTATACTGTAAAAAAAAAAAAAAAAGACTCTGAAATAACAAGCTGTAACATTGAAGGGGCCAAAAGAGATGCCTACATAGTCCTAAAGCTATCTACACTTCCCTGAAAATACAGTGTATTTAGAATAATTTATCCAAATAAAAACATGTGGGTAAAGTAATTATAATCCTTAGTAATAAATGATATAAAACTGTTGTCAATTGAAAGCACATTTCAAGAGAAAGAAAACACTTTGAATGACTTGTGTAATAGTTAATTCAGTGGTTGCAAAAGATAGTGCTGTGATCTATCTAGTGAAAATACCTAATGAAGACACTTGAATGCTCCTGAAGGACTTGAAATGCTTCCTGGTGAGCATCACTGAGACCAGATTTTTCAGAAACTTTTATTAGCTACTACTATCTAAAGGACTCATATTTTTGAGATTTGTGTCTGTTTTTTCAACAGTTACATGGTAACCACCTGACACCAGTTAAATTTTTTTTCATTTTGTTAATTATTCTTTAAGTTCCGGGGTGTACATGTGCAGAACATGCAGGTTTGTTACTTAGGTATACATGTGCCATGATGATTTGCTGCATCCATCACCCCATCATCTACGTTAGATATTTCTCCTAATTGTGATTCCTCAAAGATCTAGAAATAGAAATACTATTTGACCCAGCAATCCCATTAGTGGGTATATACTTAAAGAATTATAATTCATTCTGTTATAAAGACACATGCACACGTATGTTATAGCAACACTGTTCACAATAGCAAAGACTTGGAACCAACCAAAATGCCCATCAATGATAGACTGAATAAAGAAAATGTGGCATATATGCACCATGGAATACTATGCAGCCATAAAAAGGATGAGTTCCTGTCCTTTTCAGGGACATGAATAAATTGGTTTTTTTTTTTTTTTTTATCAAATAATTAAAACTATAGGCTTCGGAATGCAGAGGCTATGATGATTGTGCAATTGGATTGCAATTGCATCTGAGGTACCAAAAATGTCAACCATTTTTATTATGTTTTGTTTATAGGTTCCCACAAGCAACATGACACAGAAATGATATCCCTACTACACACAAAAATAACGTATTATTATTAAAAAGAGAAACCACATTTTTCATTAGGCCAGGGTTCTGCTGTCCTAGCATTGCATCTCTGACAGCAAACACAGGACGCTTCTTTATATTTTGTGGTATGTTAGCATGTATGTATTAAGATTCTTAAGCTTTATGGGAAGGCACAGTAGTAATTGTCTTCCCTCTTCTGGCCCTTTGAGCCAGTTTAACCCACACATACATACTCAAGGAGCAACTGAAGCCCCTAGACCTCCCTTCATTATCCCAGTTTCTGATTCTGCATCTGCTCAGCCCTAACCCTTAACACTCTGACTGTACTTATATATTTTAGCAAATTGTCTTTCATGTTTCAGTTATTGCAGCCTGCTTTCCCTAATGGATTCTGTTTGTATTGGTCGAACTTCTGATTGCATTACAGAAACCCAACTCAGACTTGGTTAATAAAACTTTTATTAGCTCATGTAACTGAAAGTGCAGGTTTCAGACACAGCTTAGATCAGGGGGTCAGGCTATGTCTATGGCCTCTCTTCATCACTGGACTCTGTTTTCCTATGGGTTGATATTTATTTTCAGCCCCATTAGTGATAACAATTCCTGCTTTTTGCTGTGTTAAGACTTGGAATTTAGCCTCGTTTTCCATACTGGCTTACATGCCCACCCTAAGATTAAGGATGAGGTGGGATCATCACATTCGGAGACCTAGACTAGGTTTCCAAGAAGGATGGTTCACTACAGGAAAATCAGCTAGCATATATTGAAGGAATAGGACAATGATTCTCAAGTTTTTTCATGCATTAGAATCACACTTGTTAAAATACAGATTGCTGGGCCCTATCCACAGAATTTCTGATTTAGTAGATTTGGAATGGGGCCTAATAATTTGCATTTTTAATAAGTTCCTGAGTGATTTCTGCTGTTGCTGGCCCAAGAACTAAACCTAGCTAGCCACTGGAATAGGAAATAAAAAACTAGTTGTAAAAAACATCAGATGTCCATTATATTTATTGACCATATTCCTATGGCATATGGCCTGCTCTGCTGCCTCAATTAAGAGCTTGTGTCTTTGCCTTTAATCCCGTAGAACTTCTTTTCAATCTCACACATAGGCCACTTGGCCAGTATCCCAGCCAAACTGTTGAGCTTGTTAAAACCTATGGAATTACTTATTAAAATTATGGTCATATCTCCAAATGTTCCATTTTATAGATCTGTATTAGGCCCCTGTGACTTATTTTTTTTAAATTTATTTATTTTACTTAAGGTGCATACTCTATCTGGCATTTCTCCCCATGTTATCCCTTCCCACCCCCCACTGTCTCTCCCCAACCCTCCCCCAACTGCCCCCAGTGTGTGATGTTCCTCTCCCTGAGTCCATGTGTTCTCATTGTTCAACATCCACCTATGAGTGAGAATGTATGGTGTTTGGCTTTCTGTTCTTGTGTGGCCCCTGTGACTTAATAGCACTCTTTACTAAATATTGCAGGACTTTGTCAAACTGCGGACTTCATACTGTCCTCTTTGTTACCTCTTGTATCAGAACCACAGGGGCCGTTAGTTAAAAATACTGATTACAGGGATTCCTTTCAGTCTCTCAAATGCTCTTTCCTGCTGCAGGATATTTGTATGTGCTGTAACCTGCTTCTGGGAAACTTTTACCTCTCTTCCTCTCATGGCAAACACCTCGTTCTGCCTATTTTGGTTTGACACCACTTTAGAGAGGCCAACCATTTAAATTGGATCCTCCTAGCTACCCTCCATCACTGTACTCTGTTTTTTCCCCTTCACAGCATTTATCATTTAAAAGGTTCGCTTATTTGTTTGTATTCCCACATGTTAAGTGTTATTTATCAACGTGTCCCTAGAGTAGTAGTTGAATGAATAAAGTTATGTACCTAATCAAATTTTAAACAACATTGATTAATGTACTAAGCTAAAGGTAGATCTCAGCATGAATATGAAATAATCTCAATAATTTATTCATTGCTTTTGCTATCTAATATTTATTGTCCAACTATTGCATTCCAAGAACGCTTCTAGGTTCTGAGAATATACCAGTTTTTCCAAAATGCCTGTTCTCATTTGGCTTATATTCTAAGCATGGATGAAGGGGAAAGATAGGCAATAACAGAGTCAATTAAAAGGTCAAAAGTGCTACAGAAACAAAACAAGAAAGGAAGATTAGTGGTGTGTGTTGAATGAGGAATTTTAGGTAAAATGACCATGGAAGCCTCGCTGAGGAAAGATTTGGTATCAGTCGAGGAGCAAGACAACCTTATCCCAGGAGAAAAACCTGAGTTAGCAAATGAAGCAAAGATAATCATCAGAAGTGAGGTACCATGAGGTGGGAGTGTCTCAAGGAGCAGTTAGAGGAGTAGAAAGAGAAGAAGCCAGAGAGAGCTAAGATCTTTTAGTCCATTGGAAGGACCTGGGCTTTCACTCTGTCAAATATAAAACTATTGTAATTTTTATGGACATTTGAGACCTATTCATCAAAAATATTTGTGGCTATGGTCTAAGAATCTAGAATTTTAACCGAAAGTGTATTAGGTTTTTTTTTTTAAACTATTAAAATTTGAAAATTTAGGAGGTATATGGTTTTTGCTTTCACCAGATTTCTAAACACCACTGATAACACATTTCTCAATCTTGATTGCAGAATAGGTTCACTTGGGGAAGAAAAAGCAGTATCTGGATCCTACCCCAAAACCAATTAATTATGAATCTCTGGAGACGGGGCCTGGAAATCTGTAATAAACTAATTTACCTAAGAATTGAAGTTTCCATATGACAAATAACTAGATTCCATTTGGGGTAGTTAAAGAGAAATCAGAGTTTTAGATTAATGAACACTGTAGTTTGAATGAACGTTTCAAAAGGCCTGGAATCTCTGGAATTTCAGAGTTACAAGTTTTATGCTATTTAAAAAACCATTACTATTTTATGTAGCAGATCTTAAATAATATGACAAGTTTCAACAAGTGAGTGCTTTTTTATGAAAAAAGTTAATTTTTCATATTTAAAGATAAATAGTAAATTTTAGGTAATTTTGTCAAATTTATCTGTTACATGTTTATAACTTTCTTTAAAATACTTCGGTGTATACAGTGGGATGTTTGTGCGATATTTAGAGTGAGCTTAATATGAAATGGTTTTAGAATTATAATTAGGAAGCTCATACTCTAGAGCTACCTACAAGTGCCTTTGTTTTCAGAATCATGATTGACAATCAAGGCTCTGGTAATTGCCAGACTGTCAGAAATGGGTTTATATTAGATATCATAGTGACTAGCATAAAACTAGCATAAAATATTAAAACACGATTTTTTGTAAAACTAAAAGTATTCAAGATATAGGGCTTTTTTATTTTTCAGAGATTTTCTCAAACTTATACATAGACAAGGTGTTAAGAATCCTAAGACTTCTGTACTGTTTTAAATCTTAAATTGAAAGACCTAGGTTACATCTCTCAGTTGTCTTGTACTACACAATGAACACTGAAGGCCTTAGTTTGCCTGAGGCTAGCTATAAGAATCAGAGATCTGTATCTAGAATCTTAGAGTTTCCTTCAAGTCAATTTTTCATGGAAGTTATTAAATGAAACACCTAAAAAATCAAGAACTGGGCATTCTAGACATTTCAAAATGGATTATATTTAAGCTCATTTATTAATAAAGTTCAATTGATGAAGGTCTGGACACATGGAAGACTTTAGTTTGAGACAAAGCAGAGGAGATCAGTTAACCCTCATTCAAAACTTCTTTGGGACAAAGCTACCACACAGAGCCTAAGAATTGTGTATGACCAAACTGGCTTAGTTCTCAATCCTACTTCTGGTCACCTCAGCTCAGCCAGTCCTCCCATGCACCTTACTAAACGTAGCACAGGACACTTTAATGTGGGTAACAGTCTTGGTATTAACCCTGAACCACCTTGCCTCTGACCAGCTCCCCTGCATCTCCCTGGTATGCTGGCCCTCAGGCTCTGCATGCACCACCCTTCTTTGCTCCTTGGAGAGATCTTTTCTCAAGTTTCCCTCTTGACTTCTGTACCATAACTGGGCTCTATGTTCCTTTCTTTTGGCACACATTCTGGTTTGCAGAGGAATAAGAAACTTTTTGACTGAGTCATTTTCTTGGTCCTGATAGGATTAGCATATTATTTCAGCTAACTGTTCAACTGGTGAAAATGTGTCAGCATTATACAGGTTAAGGGTCCTTTATCTGAAATGCTTTGGACCAGAAATGCTTCAGATTTCAGTGTTTTTGGATTTTGGAATATTTGCATATACAGAATGAGCTATCTTGGGGAGACCCAAGTCTAAACATGAAGTGCACTTATGTTTCACATATATCTTATACATGTAACCTGAAAATAATTTAACTGAATTTTTAAATAATTTTGTGCATGAAATTAGTTTGTGTACACTCAACCTCAGAAAGCAAAAGTGTTCACTATCTCAGCCACCCATGGATTCAGTCTGTGATTGTTTGGCAACACCATCATTTGTGACTGAAAATATATGCTACTGCTAAGCAACTATTTCCTTATACTTATTCACACATAAGTATTTAACAGGAGAAAGGATGATATGCCACTGATACAAAGAAAAGATAATGTGTTTAGGGTAACTAAGCAGCACAGTAGCATCACCAGAATACCTGGATCAGCTGTTAAACCTCAGCAACGACACACAACTACAGGCTTTCAGTCTTCAGCTATGATGCTGTATTTTATTAAAAGGTTATGTACACTGTGGTTTTTTTTTTAGGTAAGAAGAAACACCAGAGGCAGTTGAGAGACCAGGAGGCAGGTTCTCTAAGATAAGGAGGAATTCTGCTGGGTGAATTTTTAAAATGTTTTTTTCAAGTCATCTGCCTCATTAACAATGGGCAGCCTCATTAACATTTTGTCTCAGAATTCTCTCCTGAATTTTACAAATGGCTATGATTTCCTGTTCTGTTAAGAATGCACACTGCTCTAGTCCTTCGATAAGCCAATCATATATATTTGGCATGTCATCTATAGTCACTTTTTCTGCAGTGTTAACAATGGTATCTTCATCGTCACTATTATCACAGTCACCTTGATTCAAAACTATCTCGGCTATTTCTCTGTGAGAGATAGTTGCGTAAGCAGCTGAAGCCTCGTTATTGATGTCAAAAACTTCAATATCCAACTTTTCCAGATTACTGATGGACTCTGAAAGTATATATTTTCTATATATAAGGAGGTCAGACATTATCTTTTTCTCACTTGACATAAGGAATTCTTTAGAGTTACCACTTTTCTTCATCATCACTGAACATAGTGGCAGACCAGAGATTGTTCCAGGCAAGCACAAGTGTGCCTTTTGTCACTGTGTTCCAAGCATTAACAACATCGTATAGGACATCTTTATGCTAAATTTCTTTTGAAAACATTCCTCACCCACGCTTCTGTTCACTGCTGCTAGCTAGCATGCTGTTGAAGAAAGTATTTTTATATTTACTCTTCAGTAATCTAAGGATATCCTAGAATTTATAAAGTCACATTGGGGAAAATTTCATAGCATAAACATTATTTTTGATGAGAATTTCAGCTGGAAGATGACCAGAACAGTTATCAAGGAATAAAAAATATTGCACTGGTCATTCCATCCAACTTCCTGCAGTGAGCACAAGCTGCTCATAAATGTTTGTGAAACCAGTCAGAAAAGATGTCCCTGGGAATCCATTCCTTTGTGTTAGCATAATAATGGACTGGTAAGAAATTCACACCTTGAAAACAAAGTCACAAGCTTTTGCCTATCACAGCAAGTTTACACTTAGGCATGCCTGCTGCATTAGCACATCCCAGCCCAGTTATTCTGTCTTTGGCATCCTTAATTTTTGAAGGGGCTGTTTCATCAGCTGCAGTGAGTGTCATTCTGGGGCAGTAATGCCAAAACAGTGATGTTTTATCAGTAGTATAGACTTTCTGACATCAGATTTTCATATGCAATTACCTTGGCAAACCAGCCAATGAATTTCTCGGCTGCTTTGTCGTCAGCAGATGCTTTATCACCACAAATCTTTAAAAATTTAAGGCCCTGTCTTTTCTTAAATTTTTGCATCCAACCTGCTTACCATTCACAGTTCCCTTCAGTTTTCAGTTCCTCGTGATCTTTACTTGTTTTATGATCAGCATATCATTAGTGACACGTGTTCACTTAGGCTGACAGATACACTCTTTCAGTACATGGTCAAGATCTTCATTTTTAGCTTTGCAGTGTTTTTCTGTTTTTCAGTAACTTCTATCCATCACTTTCAGCATAGAACTTCAGTTTGTCCTTCCATTTCTTTAGTTCACATATGGTGGTTATTCTAATACTATGCTCTCCTGTAATACATTTCACACTTACACTGCAGTCCAGTTTCTCCAATGGCTTAACTTTCTGTACTATAGATGAACATAAATCTTCCTTTTCTTATCACTGTTATCCATAGAGGTATCTGCTGGCCTCTTTGTCATTTTCAACAACATCTTTACACCATGGCACAGAATTAAGCAAAAAGCATCATGAGTAATGCACATATGTCTTGGCCCTATGTGGGGCATCAGGAACCTGCTGTTGGCATATCCAGCCTACACACATGCCATCTTATTACCGTTTGTGTATATACTTTCATGGAAGAATCTCAGTGTGCTCAGGAAAGATATATAGTAACTGAAAAGGGTTAGCAGAGTCTTTTCCCCCTTATGAACACTGAATAAATTGTATATTGTGTTCCTGCCTTTTGACCGCAACCCATCATAAAAGGTCAGGTATGGAATTTTCCACTTGCAGCGTCGTGTCAACACTCAAAAAGTTTTGGATTTTTGAACATTTAAGATTTCAGATTTTCAGATTAGGAATGCTTAACTTTTATAGAAAATGTACTGTTAAATCCATTTTACTGACCGTAGGCTTATGTCTGTTGTTTATGTTTTTTTAAGAAGTGATGATAAGACTGTATTCATTTTATTTCTGAAACAGGAAGTTCAAATACAAGGCAGCTCAGTTCAGTATGGGACATTGGGTAAATTTATGGGTTTGAACCAGACTGATAGCTCTGCAATCCCCACTCCCTCCCAAACATCTCTACCTGTTCTAGAGAAGCAGACAAAATAGCTTATGTTGACTTTTCCAGATCTAAATATGCATATTTACAAAGTAAAATGACCAGAAGTGTACCTATTTTCTCAGACACACACATATCTTTGACATATCTGAATAGGTCTTAAATATTTTATTCAATTGTAAGAATACATACAAGTACCTCTTTTTTCCCCCCTTTAATCTAAAGAGATAAGAAATAAGAATACATGTAAGATCAAGAGTGCTAAGACAGGTACACACACAACCCACTAGTGTCTTCTCTTCTGATATATACAGCTCAAGTACTTCCACAAAAATAATGAACCATAAAGATTACAACATTGTGTCGTGAAACCCTGTTCAGGAGTTGAGGATAAAGTCATTTTAGTGCAGAATAGAGGGTATATTTGAAAGTGAATTACAAATGAGTCAATGGCAAAGGCAGAAGAATAACTGCTGAAAATTTCTATGCACATATAAATGCCATTCTGCTAGGTGTTTTTGTTCACACATGGGGCATCAAAACAAATGACAGTATCCCGGAGGGCATGCAAACACAAAGTTAAAGTGACTTCAGATAAGTGCTTGCACCTCTGTAAGGAGTTTATTAAAGCATTAAACATTCCTGGATTACCTGTGCTACGTTACAGATTAAACCAATGAATCAAAAAAAAAAAAAAAAAATAGGAAACGTCTTTATGAATAGATAAGTGAAATCAGAAAAGAAAAAATTAATTTGTGAAGTGAA
This sequence comes from Aotus nancymaae, assembly GCF_030222135.1. NCBI lineage: Eukaryota > Metazoa > Chordata > Mammalia > Primates > Aotidae > Aotus > Aotus nancymaae. The sequence goes on from NW_026988425.1 coordinate 78,931,742, forward strand.
ACTCCGAATTTGAGTTTGTATCTTGCTTCAGTTTTCTATATTCCTCAATTGTAACCAGTTTAATGTCAAATACAATTTAAAAGCTTAGGTTGGGGAATTAACATGAAAATAATTAAATTGGCATTAATAGACCCCTAACCTTCCAAATTTAAACTTAAAGGTATCTCCTCATCACTTTTTAATCATTTTTTAGTATGCATGATTCATGTGCAATAGACTTATTAACAATTTCTTCAAAAAATAAGACCCTAGATATACTCATGATGTTTGCAAACACAGTTAAGATGAAACATTTTAATTGTATTAAATACTTTTAATTCATTTTTCTTTATTTTTAAGGGGCTTTCTGACTCTATCCTAACTAGTGTTTCCTAACTTTATACAAGCATTCATAGTTTACTGGAGTAGACAAGCATGAAATTAATCCTCTGTAGTAGTAATTCACTAATGCCAAGAAACTTTGTTACTTGATTACTATATAACACTGCTAGCACTTCAGTTCCTAATTTTCCTTCCATGAAATGATAGCTGCTTATGGTCAGGAGTTTGTAATTATTTGAACCAAGTAATTTCAATTTTGTAAGCCAATAAATGAAATTGTTTGTCTTTTTTTTTTTCTTAATACTGGAGGGGAACAATTATATAGTTGCTTAAGCAAAAATAATAATCATCATCATCATCATTTATTTTTAGTTTCAATAACTCTTTTGAATATTTTTAATTTTTTTTTAACCTAACTGCTCTCTGATTTAAGCCCAATTGTAGGTACACAAGGCTTGCCTTATTTGTGTGTATCATCAATAAAATGGTTATTTGGAGGATTTGGATGCAGCTTTTTTTTTTTCTTTTTGCTTGTTTGAAGGGAGCAAGTAGGGATCTTGTCAAATATTTACTATATAATGATTCTAGTCATTCAAGTGACTCAAATCTGTTGCTAAGACTGAAATTATCAGAGGATATATTTCTGAATCTACTATGGAAAAATCGCATTTTTGGAAGATAGTCTTCTTCATGATGTCTGATACCCCCTAAGTAAATGTCACTTTGTAATGAGACTGACCTTCTTTTGTCTCCTGACTGGCCCTAAAGAATTGACAGTCAGACAAAGGGCTGATATCCAGAATTTACAACGAGCTAAAAAAGATTTACAAGAAAAAAACAAACAAGCCCATTCAAAAGTGGGCGAAGGACATGAACAGATACTTTACAAAAGAAGACATACATGAGGCCAACAAGCATATGAAAAAATGCTCATCATCACTGGCCATTAGAGAAATGCAAATCAAAACTACATTGAGATACCATCTCACACCAGTTAGAATGGCGATCATTAAAAAATCTGGAGACAACAGATGCTGGAGAGGATGTGGAGAAATAGGAACACTTTTACACTGTTGGTGGGAGTGTAAATTAGTTCAACCATTGTGGAAAACAGTGTGGCGATTCCTCAAGGACCTAGAAATAGAAATTCCATTTGACCCAGCAATCCCATTACTGGGCATATATCCAAAGGATTATAAATCGTTCTACTATAAGGACACATGCACACGAATGTTCATTGCAGCACAGTTTACAATAGCAAAGACCTGGAACCAACCCAAATGCCCATCGATGATAGACTGGACAGGAAAAATGTGGCACATATACACCATGGAATATTATGCAGCCATTAAAAACGAGGAGTTCGCGTCCTTTGTAGGGACATGGATGAACCTGGAAACCATCATTCTCAGCAAACTGACACAAGAACACAAAATCAAACACCGTATGTTCTCACTCATAGGCGGGTGTTGAACAAGGAGAACACATGGACACAGGGAGGGGAGCACTATACATGGGGGTCTGTTGTGGGGGAGTGGGGGGGACAGCGGGGGGGTGGGGAATTGGGGAGGGATAGCATGGGGAGAAATGCCAGATATGGGTGAAGGGGAGGAAGGCAGCAAATCACACTGCCACGTATGCACCTAAGCAACAACCTTGCATGTTTTTCACATGTACCCCAAAACCTAAAATGCAATAAAAAAAAAAAAAATAAAAAAATAAAAATGGAAAAAAAAAAAAAAAAAAAAAAGAATTGACAGTCAGAAATCCTTACATACAAAGCTTGCTGGTGCAATTTGATTATAATATAGCAATTTTAATTTTGATTTAAATGCTACACTTGAAAGCTAAGAGTGTTACACACTTTTGGTGTGGTCTATTAAAAAGGATTAATGAGTTATCGGTACCTAGGCTGCCTACTATTGAATATCAGACCACTTGCAACAAAAATTAAGATTACACCTTGTACAATCCCATAAGCAGAGGGCTAGATACCCACAGGGTACTGGAAATATTTTACCACCACCCTCCAAGTTTCAAACTTGAACTGGCGTATAGAATCTTTAAATCCTAGTTTTATTAGGGAGCCTACCATCTTCTGAGTCCCAGGAAGACACACATCAGCCAAGAAAAAGGTAAAAATAATAATAATACAGAAAAGCATACAGTTTTTTCTTTTTCTTTCTTTCTTTTTTTTTTTTTTTTTTTTGCTTTCCCTGTTGTCAGTGTGTAAAGGACCATATATTTACAGAAAAAAATGAAAAAAGAAACCCTATTACCCTGTCTTTGGACCTTAAAAGTTAATCTTCAGCCATACTAATTAACATGCACACAGCCTATTTCCCCTAATATAGTAATTTTGTTAAATTTTTATCCTTTTTGTTATATTCACAATCTTAGAAAACTATTTCTAAGAACATCATAGGCAATGTCACAGATTTTGGCTCATAATTACCCTTGCAAATTTTATTTACTAAATCCTGTAATTAGATTATATGACTGAGAAATGGAACTTTATACTGTGAGGCAAAATAAACACAACTGATCAAAGAAACACTTAACTTTGTGACTCTGTAGGAATTACAGGATAAGGAGATGGATCAGGTTTCAGGATGCTACAGAAGTAGATGGAATTGTCATAGGAGAAATTGCATAGTTGGAGGGAAGACTATGTCTTAGAAGAAAAGCATTAAGTTTAATACAAAATATGATGTTTTTAAGATTTGAAATAGCCTCAAAGATTGTGAAGCTAACTATCACTTTATAGACAAAGAGACTAAAATCCAAAGATATTAAGTGGTATTTTCAGGTCCTGATAGTTAATAACAAATATAGAATAAGGATCTACAATCTGTTTCTGTGTCTATCTCTATTTACTGTACCTTAACACATCCTAATTGTATTTCATATGACAAAGAGGCCATTAGAGATGTTAAAAAGGCGACTGAAAATAAGGAACTGGGGTAATGTGCTGCTTAAGACAAGTTGAGAAAGCAAAACAAATTAGTAAATTATGGAGGACATAATAAAGTGATAGAATATCATAAGACAGAACAATAGTTTTTGGGGAAAAGTAAAAAAGGCAAAGTGCTATTAAGAGAGATTATAGAAAAAGTAATCAAGAAATTGATCTCTGGAATCAGAAAGACTTACATTAAACCATACTTGAATAATACTAGTTTTTAAACTGAGTTGCCATGTCTTCATCTGTTAAATAGTTTAGTGATAACATCTACCAAAAAAATTGTTGTGAAAAACACATGGCTAATAAATGTACGGTTAGTACATTGGCCCAAAGTTTTTAATAAATGGTAGTTATTATTGCAATTATAGTCTAATCTGGAAGCCAGAAGAGTAGCAGTTTTCCAGTAGTACAGCAGGGTAGAATGTGGAAGTTTAAGAAGTAGAAATAATCCCACCACACATTTGTTACCTTTGGCAAGTCTGGAGCATTGCTAACCAATCATGGTCAAGTTGAGTGAAGATACGGTTGTGTTGTTAATTTTAGAAAAGAGAAGAGGATTTTTTTTTATTTTAACCTGGGATATATTTTGAAAACAATAGGGAAGAAGACTTTAAAGCATATTGTATAACATAATATAGGTTTTGATACATCTTTTTTAAAAATTATACTTTAAGTTCTGGGGTACATTTGCAGAACATGCAGGTTTGTTACATAGATATACTTGTGCCATGGTGGTTTGCTGCATCCATCATGCTGTCATCTACATTAAGTATTTCTGCTAATGCTGTCCCTCCACTATCCCCCATCCCCTGTTATCCCTCTCCTAGCCCTTCACCCACTGACAGGCATGGGTGTGTGATGTTCCTTTCCTGTGTCCACGTGTTCTCATTGTTCAACACCCGCCTTTGAGTGAAAACATGTGGTGTTTGATTTTCTGTTCTTGTGTCAGTTGCTGAGAATGATGGTTTCCAGATGCATCCATGTCCCTGCAAAGGACATGAACTCATCCTTTTTTATGGCTGCATAGTATTTCATGGTGTATATGTGCCATATTTTCTTTATCCAGTCTATCCTTGATGAGCATTTGGGTTGGTTCCAAGTCTTTGCTATTGTGAACAGTGCTGCAATAAACACATGTGTGCATTTGTCTTTATAATAGAATGATTTTTAATCCTTTGGATATATGCCCAGTAATGAGATTGCTGGGTCAAATGGTATTTCATTTCTAGATCCTTAAAGAATCTCCACACCGTCTTCCACAATGGTTGAACTAATTTACACTCCCACCAGCAGTGTAAGAGTTTCTATTTCTCCGCATCCTCTCCAGCATCTGTTGTTTCCTAATTTTTTAATGATCACCATTCTAACTGGCGTGAGACAGTATCTCAGTGTGGTTTTGATTGCATTTCTCTAATGACCAGTGATGATGACCTTTTTTTCATATGTTTGTTGTCTGCATAAATATCTTCTTTTGAGAAGTATCTGTTTATATCCTTTGTCCACTTTTTGATGGGGTTGTTTGTTTTTTCTTGTAAATTTGTTTAATTTCTTTGTAGATTCTGGATATTAGCCCTTTGTCAGATGGGTAGCTTGCAAACATTTTTTCCCATTCTGTTGGTTGCCACTTCACTCTATTGATAGTCTTTTTTGCTGTGCAGAAGCTCTTTAGTTTAATTAGATCCCATTTGTTTATTTTGGCTTTTGTTGCCATTGCTTTTGGTGTTTTAGTCATGAAGTCCTTGCCTATGCCTATGTCCTGAATGGTATTTCCTAGGCTTTCTTCTAGGATTTTTATGATGTTTATGATGTTAGGTCTTATGTTTACATCTTTAATCCAACTGGAGTTAATTTTTGTATAAGGTGTGAGGAAGCGATCCAGTTTCAGCTTTCTGCATGTGGCTAGCTAGTTTGTTTCATCCCTACTGATATTTTCCTGAAAATCTTTAATTGTAATAAAAATGCTTTTGCAAGTCATGAAATTAATACCACTTAAACGATCAGATGTTCTAATAACTCTCTTTTGGAATAGAAATTTTTATTTAACCAGTTTAGATATCTAAAGATCAAAAGTCATTAGTTTTTTCAGCTCATAATTTATTTTCAGTATAGAAGCATATCTTGTATTCTTCATTTTATTGCTCTTTGCAGATAATTGTGTTTTTTACAAATTGAAGATTTGTGGCTACCCTGCATCAAACAAGTCTAATGGTGCTGTTTTTTTAACAGCATATGCTGACTTCATGTTTCTGTACCACAAATTGGTAACTCTTGCAATATTTCAAACTTTATTATTATTTCTGTTATGTTGATTTGTGATCAGAGATCTTTGATGTTACTCTTACAATTGTTTTGGGAAACCATGAACTTTTAAACACCCTTGTAAGCTCACTGGCTTACATAAGGATGATGTGTGTTCTGACTGCTTCACCAACCAGTAGTTCCTTGTCTCTCTCTCTTTCTTCAGGCCTCCCTATTCCTTGAGATACAACAATATTGAAAGTAGGCTGGTTAATAACCTTCCCATGGAGTCTAAATGTTCAAGTGAAAAAAAAAGACACACACATCTCTCACTTGAAATCAAATGCTAGAAATGATTAAACTCAGTGAGGAAGGCAGGTCAAAAGCCCAGAGAGGCTGACAACTGAGCTTCTTATGCTTAACAGCCATATTGCACATGGAGTGAAAAGCTTTTGAAGAAAATTAAAAGTGCTATCCCCATGAACACACAAATGATTAATAAAAAACAAGACTTACTATTGATATGGAGACAGTTTTAGTGGTCTGGATGGAAGATCAAACCAGTGAAAACGTTCTCTTAAGTCAAAGACTAATCTAGAATAAGGACCTAACTGTCTTCAATTCTATGAAGGCTGAGAGAGGTGAGGAAACTGCTAAAGAAAAGTTTGAAACTAGCAAAAGTTGGGTCATGAGTGTTAAGGAAAGGAGCGATCTCCATTATAGAAAAGTATAAGACAGAGCAGCAAGTTATTCAGAAGATGTAACTAAGGTCATTGATGAAGGTGGCTACAACAAACAGATTTTCAATGTAGACAAAACAGCCTTATATTGAAAAATGCTGCCATGTGGGACTTTTATAGCTAGAGGGAAGTCAGTATCTAGCTTCAAAGGACAAACTGACTCTTTCTTGTTAGGGGTTAATAGAACTGGTGACTTCAAGTTAAAATCAATGCTCATTTACCGTTCTGAAAATCCTAGGACCCTTAAGAATTATGCTAAATCTACTATGCTAGTGCTCTATAAATAGAAAAACAAACCCTAGATAACAACACATCTGTTTATAGCACAGTTTAATAAATATTTTAAGTCCACTGTTAAGACCTACTGTTCAGGAAGAAAAGACTCCTTTTAAAATATTTCTGCTCATTGACAATGCACCTGGTCACTTGGGAGCTCTGGTGGAGAGGTATAAGAAGATTAATGCCTTCCAACAACATCCATTTTGCAATCCATGGATCAAGTAGTAATTTCAACTTTATCTTATTTAAGAAATAGATTTTGGGAAGGCTATAGCTTCAAGAGACAGTGATTCCTCTGACAGATCTGGGCAATGTCAATTGAAAATCTTTAGAAAGAATTCACCATACAAAATCCCATTAACAACATTCAGTGAAGGAGGTCAAAATACCAACATTACCAGGTCTTTGGAAGAATTTGATTTCAGCCATCATGGATGACTTCAAGGGATTCAAGACTTCAGTAGAGGCAGTCACTGCAGATATGGTGGAAGCAGAAAAAAAAAACACCCTAGAATTAGAAGTCAAGTCTGAAGATCTGAAGATGTGACTAAATTGCTGTAATCTTATGATAAAACTTAAGTGGATAAAGAGTTGCTTCTTATGGATAAACAAAGAGTGGTTTCTTGAGGTGAAATCTAATAAAGATGCTGTGAACATTGTTTAAGTTACAACAGAGGACTTATAATAATACATCAACTTGGTTGATAAAGCAGTGGCAGGGTTGGAAAGAATTGACTCCAGTTTTGAAAGAAGTTCTGTGTGGGTCAAATGTTACCAAACAGCATTGCACGTTATGGAAGAATCTTTCCTGAAAGGAAAAATCGATGAATCTGACAAACTTCATTGTTGTTTTATTTTAAGAAAGTGCCACAACCATCTCAAACTTAACCACCAGCCTGTTTGGTTAGCAGCTATCAATACGAAGACCAGACCCTCTACCAGCAAAAAGATTATGACTCACTGAAAGCTCAGATGATTACTAGTTCGCATATTTTAGCAAAAGAGTGTTTTTAGTTAAGTATGTACATTGGATTTTTAGACATAGTTCTATCACACGTTTAATAGACTAACGCATAGTGTAAATACAACTCGTATGTACTGGGAAACAAAAAAGTATGACTTGTGTAATTGTAATACTTGCTTTATTGAAGTGATCTAGAAACCAAACCTACAATATCTCTGAGGTATTCATATTTTATCTATAATGTTTAGTTTTTAAAATTAGGCATCTTAGAAACTGCTTTGAAACTATCTACACTTGTTATTTCCTTACAAATATATTTTATATGATTAGAATATATGGGCCACTGTGATCACAGATTCAGAGGCAGTTAAGTGAGAGTTAATCAAGGCAGAAAGCTAGTAACTCTGTTCTCTGCATAGAGCAGAGTGACTAATATTGTTGTTACTTTTTTGACTTATGTCATTCAGATCTCTTCCAACAAGATTTTAAAATCCTGAAGATCAGAGAATATACTTTTGCTTCTATGTCCTCAGTAGTTGCTAATTCAAAAGAGTTCTTCAAAAACATTAATTAATTGAAGATAGTCTTTATTTCTTAGATGCAGCTCTTAGGACATAGAGTTAGTCCAGCTTTGGGAAAGCTAAAGGCACTGGGTGTAACATTTATCATTTGGTGTTTTTAAGCCTGTTTGTGCCACTTAAATATTATATTCAATGTGTCTCTCTTCTATATCTCCTCCCTGTTTATGTGATCAGTACTCCACTTTAAGCACTCATTACCCTCATGCTCTCTCTGTTTCAAAAACTATCTGGAAAGAATAGTCCTTCCTTCAGTTTTACCAATGTATTTGCTCTTCCAAAGGTGTCTGTTTTACGTATCTCTAATGATGGTACAAAAGAGTTGTACCTTCTAGCAAAGGTTTGTCTTGATATTGAAGTGCAAAACAAGATGAGTAAGGTAAGAACAAGTCCCTGGCTCCTTAAAATTATAGCATAAGTAGACATAGAGACATCCAGAAAGTTGATCTTGGTGTTAAAATATTTTATTTATTTATTTTTCTCAGTATTGAATCAAAATATTTCTTCTTTTTTTTATTTTATTGCATTTTTGGTATTGGGGTAAATGTGAAGAACATGCAGGATTGTTGCATAGGTACATACATGGCTGTGTGGTTTGCTGCCTTCCTCCCCATCACCTATATCTGGCATTTTTCCCCATGTTATCCCTCCACAAATCTCCACGCCCTGCTGTGCCTCCCCTAGTTCCCCCCTACAGACTTCAGTGTGTGATGCTCCACTCCCTGTATCCATGTGTTCACATTGTTCAACACCTACATATGAATGACAACATGTGGTGTTTGATTTTTTGTTTTTGTGTCAGTTTGCTGAGAATGATGGTTTCCAGGTTCGTCCATGTCCCTACAAAGGACACGAACTCATCATTTTTTATGGCTGCATAGTATTCCATGGTGTATATGTGCCACATTTTCCCTGTCCAGTCTATCATCGATGGGCATTTGGTTTGGTTCCAGGTCTTTGCTATTGTAAACAGAGCTGCAATGAACATTTGTGTGCATGTGTCCTTATAATAGGATGATTTATAATCCTTTGGATATATACTCAGTAATGGGATTGCTGGGTCAAATGGAGTTTCTATTTCTAGGTCCTTGAGGAATTGCCACACTGTCTTCCACAATAGTTGAACTAATTTACACTCCCACCAACAGTGTAAAAGTGTTCCTATTTCTCCACATCCTCTCCAGCATCTGTTGTCTCCAGATTTTTTAATGATCACCATTCTAACTGGTATGAGATGGTATCTCAGTGTGGTTTTGATTTGCATTTCTCTAATGACCAGTGATGAGCATTTTTTCATATGTTTGTTGGCCTTATATATGTCTTCTTTTGTAAAGTGTCTGTTCATATCCTTCACCCACTTTTGAATGGGCTTGTTTGTTTTTTTCTTGTAAATCTGTTTTAGTTCTTTGTAGATTCTGGATATTAGCCCTTTGTCAGATGGGTAGATTGCAAAAATTTTTTCCCATTCTGTTGTTTGCTTATTCACTCTAATGATTGTTTCTTTTGCTGTGCAGAAGCTCTGGAGTTTAATTAGATCCCATTTGTCTATTTTGGCTTTTGTTGCCAATACTTTTGGTGTTTTAGTCATGAAGTCCTTGCCGATGCTTATGTCCTGAATGGTTTTGCCTAGATTTTCCTCTAGGGTTTTTATGGTGTTAGGTCTTATGTTTAAGTCTTTAGTCCATCTGGAGTTAATTTTAGTGTAAGGTGTCAGGAAGGGGTCCAGTTTCTGCTTTCTGCCCATAGCTAGCCAGTTTTCCCAACATCATTTATTAAGCAGGGAATCATTTCCTCATTGCTTGTTTTTGTCCAGTTTGTTAAAGATTAGATGGTTGTAGATGTGTGATGTTGCCTCCAAGGCCTCTGTTCTGTTTCATTGGTCTATATGTCTGTTTTGGGATCAGTACCATGCTGTTTTGATTACTGTAGTCTTGTAGTATAGTTTGAAGTCAGGTAGTGTGTTGCCTCCAGCTTTGTTCCTTTTGCTTAGAATTGACTTGGCTATGCAGGCTCTCTTTTGGTTCCATATGAAGTTTAAGGTGTTTTTTTCCAGTTCTGTGAAGAAAGTCATTAGTAGCTTGATGAGGATACCATTGAAGCTATAAATTACTTTGGGCAGTATGGCCATTTTGACGACATTGATTCTTCCTAACCATGAGCATGGAATGTTTCTCCATCTGTTTGTGTCCTCTCTTATTTTGTTGAGCAGTGCTTTGTAGTTCTCCTTGAAGAGGTCCTTTACATTCTTTGTTAGCTGTATTCCTAGGTATTTTATTCTCTTTGTAGCAATTGTGAATGGCAGTTCAGTCTTGATTCGTCTCTCTTTAAGTCTGTTATTGGTGTATAGGAATGCTTGTGATTTTTGCACATTGATTTTGTATCCTGAGACTTTGCTGAAGTTGCTTATCAGTTTCAGGAGATTTTGGGCTGAGATGATGGGGTCTTGTAAATACCCATTCATGTCATCTGCAAATAGAGACAATTTGACTTCCTCCTTTCCTATTTGAATACCCTTTATTTCTTTTTCTTGCCTGATTGCTCTGGCTAGAACTTCCAATACTATATTGAATAGGAGTGGTGAGAGAAGGCATCCTTGTCTAATGCCAGATTTTAAAGGGAATGCTTCCAGGATTTGCCCATTCAGTATGATATTGCCCATGGTTTTGTCATAAATAGCTTTTATTTTGAGATATGTTCCATCAATACCTAGTTTATTGAGAGTTTTTAGCATAAAGGGCTGTTGAATTTTGTTGAAGGCCTTCTCTGCATCTATTGAGATAATCATGTGGTTTTTGTCTTTGGTTCTGTTTATGTGGTGAATTATGTTTATAGACTTGCATATGTTGAACCAGCCTTGCATCCCAAGGGTGAAGCTTACTTGATCATGATGGATAAGCTTTTTGTTGTGCTGTTGCAATCGGTTTGCCAGTATTTTATTGAAGATTTTTGCATCTATGTTCATCATGGATATTGGCCTGAAGTTTTTCTGTTGAGTCTCTGCTGGGTTTTGATATCAGGGTGATGTTGGTCTCATAAAATGATTTGGGAAGGATTCCCTCTTTTTGGATTGTTTGGAATAGTTTCAGAAGGATTGGTACCAGCTCCTGTTTGTATGTCTGGTAGAATTCGGCTGTGAACCCATCTGGACCTGGGCTTTTTTTGGTTGGTAGGCTATTAATTGTGGCCTCAACCTCAGCCCTTGTTATTGGTCTATTCAGGGTTTCAACTTCTTCCTGGTTTAGGCTTGGGAGGATGCAAGTGTCCAGGAATTTATCCATTTCTTCCAGGTTTACCCGTTTATGTGCATAGAGTTGTTTGTAGTAATCTCTGATAGTGATTTGTATTTCTGTGGGATCTGTGGTGATATCCCCTTTATCATTTTTTATTGCATCTATTTGATTATTCTCTCTTTTCTTTTTTATTAATCTGGCTAGTGGTCTATGTATTTTGTTGATCGTTTTGAAAAACAAACTCCTGGATTTATTGATTTTTTGAAGGGTTTTTTGTGTCTCTATCTCCTTCAGTTCTGCTCTGATCTTAGTTATTTCTTGTCTTCTGCTACCTTTGGAGTTTTTTTAATCTTGCTCCTCTAGCTCTTTCAATTTTGATGATAGGATGTCGATTTTAGATCTTTCCTTGCTTCTCATGTGGGCATTTATTGCTATATATTTTTCTCAAGACACTGCTTTAAATGTGTCCCAGAGATTCTGGTATGTGGTGTCTTCGTTCTCATTGGTTTCGAAGAACTTGTTTATTTCTGCCTTCATTTCATTGTTTATCCAGTCAACATTCAAGAGCCAGTTCTTCAGTTTCCATGAAGTTTTGTGGTTCTGATTTAGTTTCTGAATTCTGAGTTCTAACTTGATTGCGCTGTGGTCTGAGATACTGTTTGTTGTGATTTCTGTTCTTTTGCATTTGCTGAGGAGTGATTTACTTCCAATTATATGCTTAATTTTAGAGTTGGTGTCATGTGTTGAGAAAAATGTATATTCTGTGAATTTGGAGTAGAAAGTTCTGTAAATGTCTATTAAGTTTGCTTGGTCCAGGTCTGAGTTTAAGTCCTGGATATCCTTGTTAATTTTCTGTCTCGTTGATCTGTCTGATCTTGACAGTAGAGTGTTAAAGTCTCCCACTATTATTGTGTGGGAATCTAAGTCTCTTTGTAAGTCATTAAGAATTTGCTTTATGTATCTGGGTGCTCTTACATTGGGTGTGTATATTTAGGATTGCTAGCTCTTCTTGTTGCATTGATCCTTTTACCATTATGTAATGTCCCTCTTTATCTCTTTTGATCTTTGTTGGTTTATAGTCTATTTTATCAGAGACTAGGATTGCAACTCCCGCATTTTTTGCTCTCTATTTGCTTGGTAAATCTTCCTCCATCCCTTTATTTTGAGCCTATGTGTATCCATGCATGTGAGATGGGTTTCCTGGATACAGCACACCAATGAGTTTTGACTTTTTATCCAATTTGCCAGTCTTTGTCTTTTGATTGGGGCATTTAGCCAATTTACATTTAGGGTTAATGTAAATTGTTATGTGTTAATTTGATCCTGCCATTTTGATGCTAGCTGGTTGTTTTGCCTATTAGTTCATGCAATTTCTTAATTGTGTCAGTGCTCTTTAGCATTTGATATGTTTTTGGAGTGGTTGGTACTGGTTGTTCCTTTCTATGTTTAGTGCTTCTTTCAGGAGCTCTTGTAAAGCAGGCCTGGTGGTGATGAAATCTCTGAGTAATTGCTTGTTCATAAAGAATTTTATGGGCTGGGCATGGTGGCTCACACCTGTAATCCCAGCATTTTGGGAGGCCGAGGCGGGTGGATCACGAGGTCAAGAGATCGAGACCATCCTGGTCAACATGGTGAAACCCCGTCTCTACTAAAAATACAAAAAATTAGCTGGGCATGGTGGCACTGAGTAGCTGTAGTCCAAGCTACTCAGGAGGCTGAGGCAGGAGAATTGCCTGAACCCAGGAGGTGGAGGTTGCAGTGAGCCGAGATTGCACCATTGCACTCCAGCCTGGGTAACAAGAGCAAAACTCCGTCTCAAAAAAAAAAGAATTTTATTTCTCCTTCGCTTATGAAACAGTTTGGCTGGATATGAAATTCTAGGTTGAAAGTTCTTTTCTTTAAGAATGTTGAATATTGATCCTCATTTTTTTCTGGCTTGTAGGGTTTCTGCTGAGAGATCCGCTGTGAGTCTGATAGGCTTTCCCTTTGTGGGTAACCCGACCTTTCTCTCTGGGTGTCCTTAGCATTTTCTCCTTCATTTCAACCGTTGTGAATCTGATGATTATGTGCCTTGGGGTTGCTCTTCTTGAGGAATATCTTTGTCATGTTCTCTGTATTTCCTGGACTTGAATATTGGCCTGCCTTGCTAGGTTGGGGAAGTTTTCCTGGATGGTATCCTGAAGTATTTTCCAGCTTGGATTTATTCTCTCCGTCACATTCAGGTACACCTATCAAATGTAGATTAGGTCTTTTCACATAGTCCCATATTTCTTGGAGGCTTTGTTCATTTCTTTTTACTCTTTTTTCTCTAATCTTGCCTTCTCATTTTATTTCATTGAGTTGATCTTTATTCTCTGATATCCTTTCTTCTGCTTGGTCTTTTCAGCTATTGAAACTTGTGTATGCTTCACGAAGTTCTCGTGTTGCATTTTTCAGCTCCATCAATTATTTATATTCCTCTCTAAGCTGTTTATTCTTGTTAGCATGTTGTCAAATCTTTTATCAAGGTTCTTAGTTTCTTTGCATTGGATTGGAACATGCTCTTTTAGCTCAGAGAAGTTTCTTATTACCACTCTTCTGAAGCCTGTTTCTGTCAATGCATCAGACTCATTCTCCATCCAGGCTTGTTCCCTTGCTAGTGAGGAGTTGTGATCCCTTGGAGGAGGAGAGGCAATCTGGTTTTGGGTGTTTTCATCCTTTTTGTGCTGCTTTCTTCACATCTTTGTGGATTTATTTACCTGTGGTCTTTGTAGGTAGTGACTTTCAGATGGGGTCTCTGAGTGGATGTCCTTTTTGTTGATGATGAAGTTCTTTCTTTCTGTTTCTCAATTTTCCTTCTAACAGTCAGGCCTGTCTGCTGTAGGACTGCTGGAGGTCCACTCCAGACCCTGCTTACCTAGGGATCACCTGCTGTGGCTGCAGAACAGTAAGGGTTGGTGCCAGTTTCTTCTGCTGCTATCTTTGTCCCAGAAGGATACCTGCCAGATGTCAGTGTGAGTTCTCCTTTATGAAGTGACTCTTTGGATATACAGGGGTCAGGGAGCTGCTTGAGGAGACAGCCTGTCCTTTATGGGAGCTCAAGTGCTGAGCTGTGAGCTCTGTTGTTCCATTCATAGCTGCTGGGCAGGTACGTTTAAGTCTGCTGCAGTGGAACTCATAACCGCCTTTTTTATTGCCAGGTGCTCTGTCCCAGGGAGGTAGGGCTTTATTTATAAGTTTCTATCATGCTGCTGCCTTTTTTCAGGGATGCCCTGCCCAGTGAGGAGGTAGCCTAGTCACAGTCTGCCAGCAGAGGCATTGTTGAAGTGCCGTGGGCTCTGCCCAGCTGCTTTGTGAACTTCCTTGCAGTTTTGTTTATAGGCATATGGTTAGAACTGCCTTGGTAATGGCAGTCTGCCTCTGTAATGGCAGACTCTCTCTGTCATGGCGGACTGCCTTGGTAATGACAAGCTACCTCGGTAATGGCAGACTGCCTCAGTAATGGTGGACTACCTCGTTAGTGGTGGACTGCCTCAGTAATGGCAGATACCCTTCCCCCACAGAGCTGGACCATTGCAGGTTCAGCTGTGCTTTCTATGAAACTCTCAATCCAGAGTGTTTCAGATTGCTGGTCTTTGTGGGGATGGGACTTGCTAAGCCGTATCACCTGGCTCCCTGTTTCAGTCCCCTTTTCTTTCAGTTAAATGGGCAACTCTGTCTTCCAGGCATTACAGTCACCAGTTGAAACGGTGCCCGGATTTGTGTGAGTTTTTGTGCGGAGACCCGCTGCATGTGCTGAAACAGCTGTGCTGGAGACTTGTGGCACTTTTCTGCTCAGGAATCTCCTGGTCTGTGGGCAATAAAAATTCATTTGGAAATGCAGTGACTACTCACCCTCTGTGTTTTCACTGGGAGCTGCAATCCAGAGCTGTTCCTATTCAGCCATCTTGGATCTCTCCCAAAACATTTTAATATCAATGAAAAGGCACACCAGCTTAGATATCAAAAGTTAGACGCTTTTGGTTGTTGAAATGTAACTCTGGGAGAAATATGCACTTATTAGCTCTTTCTTTGAAGAGTCATACAAAAAAACAAAGATTCAAACGTCTATGAAAGTAGAGCATGATCACTTTATTAGAGGTTATCAGTTCATATTTCCCTTATATTGTGACCTTGATGAACACCTCCTGGGACTTCCTCACCCCACACAAGCACAGTGGACAATCCAATGTGTCTGCCCATACTGATGGCTTTCTCTCATCTCACATTGGGAAGAAAATTAAATCTGCTTTCTATCTAGTGTTTAAGTTTTAAATCAGACATCTTGGTCACAAAGCTCAGAAGTATGTTCTGTAAACAAGAGCATCTTGCTATGTAGAGATGTTAAAAAGTTCTGAGATGTGGAATTACTTTAATGGAAAATAGGCTTATAATGAGGTATCCAATATATTTTAGTAACTGAGGCCCCTCTTAGGTGTGATTCAATTTAGCACTGGCTTCTATTGAATATTATGCATTATCAAAAGTTATACAGTGAGGTCCCACTAAAATGCATGTGTCCTAATGCTAACATGACCCTCTGTAATACAAAATATTGGATAATTAATTCTAACTAAATATTTTTAAAATTAAGACTAATTCAAAAGGAAAAAAATGAAAAACTCAGAAATAAACAGAAGACTACAAGTAGTGCAATGTATGTAATGCAAATACAGACTGTTAAAAGATTCATTTAATCTTGGGTACTTCTCCCAAGTATTTTTATTTAACACTTTCACTCATATATACTAATTTGGAATAAATTAGATCAAGATGAAACCCTTTCTGAGTTCAATAATAATACAGAAAATTCTGTTATATTAATAAATTTTTACTTAAATTATCTTTTCTAGTGTTATAACATTTAGTAATTCAATAAAAATGCTCTCAGGAAGGATTTTATGAAGACAGCATGTAGACCCATCTATCATTTGCTTTGTGTGGACATCTAAGTAATAAAGGTATAAGGATTAGAATCTGTTTTTAATAACAGTCATATTTTTAACTAAGGGAAAGATCCAAAGAGTGGACAAGTTCATTTAGACCTTTAGAAAAGTACTATTAAAAATGATTCATGTACCTTAATTATGCCAGAGGAGAGAAAAATTTACTCCTTCTTCATAAATGACACTTAGAATTTAATTTTAGGTGTTCTGCTTGGTGGGTAATTGAAAATAAAGTTTGACAAAACTTATGGCTTCAAAGTTGATCTCATCTTCTTGTGA
This sequence comes from Aotus nancymaae, assembly GCF_030222135.1. NCBI lineage: Eukaryota > Metazoa > Chordata > Mammalia > Primates > Aotidae > Aotus > Aotus nancymaae. Next base: position 78,948,300 of record NW_026988425.1, read on the forward strand.
CCTATATCTTAAAAATAAGAGTGAAGGATGAAATTTACTCTGCTCTTTAAGCACTGAAGGAATAAATGATGCAATTCCTAAGCAATAAGAAATATGAAGATTGAATCTACTCAGTAAATAGATTGGCTGTGTTATCAGTTATGACTTCTGACTGATAAAAGTGATATTTATATTATCACAAACTCTAGAATCAAATGGATGACTTTATTTTTAGACAGTCCTGGAAAAATCTTTCACAGTGTTTCAATGTCACTAACATAAATAAGATTTTTTTCTTCAGAACACTAGCATCCTAAGTATACAAGATACTCTACTCAAATTTTAGACTACCAAGTATTATCATGCAGCATGAAGCAATATCTTTAATGTTCAGCACATGAGTAAATATTTTCCCAAGATGATATGGTATTCCAACCCCAACACCTCTTCCAGCTATTTGTCTGGCAAACTGAAGTTCACCAGACAAATAGCTGGAAGAGCAACATGAGTTACCAAAGGTGGTAACTGTATTCTCCATGCATTCTGTGATTCTCTTTTGGATGAAGCACATAAGAGTAAAGAGAGAATTTAACACGAGTCTTGAAATAAAACTTGTAAACTGAAATGCTGATGTATATATCTGCTTTTCGGAATCCTTTAAGATGCAAGTCAGATACTTTAATTCTCTTCTTCCCATGCTAGTAGCTCACTATGGTCTTAGAAATTTTGAAAGCAATTCAGACATTAACTATTGAGCCAGAATCAAACTGGGGTTAAGGGAGGTTTTTTTAGTGTTATGGAGAGAAACAAAGTCAGTGATTTAAATATCCAAGAATATTGAAAGCAGGAGGAAAAAAAGGTACCAAATTACCAATTTCATTTTAATCCAGACTTTTCTGTAGGCCTTTGGTAGAGTATCAACTTTTTAAGGGAATTGTGGCAGTTTCCCTTTTTTGTGTGTATGGAACAGAGGTGATGGTGAAACACCTTTTGATGCAAAGAGAAAATGAAGATCAGACAATAGCAGTGGAACAGCCCCAATAGGCTCTAATGGCCCCACGTCACATAGAGTCAGGTGTCTTCTGGTTACAACTTACTGTAAGACCCTGGAGCCCATTTATTTGATAAACGTAACAAAATATGACATATGAGAACTACTTCAGTCTCACTGTTTGCTACTTAGAAAGTAGAAAGGTAAAGCCATCCTCAAGGAAACTCGTGTCCAAATTCATCTAAACATTTCCACCTAATCTAATGTCTCTTTAAAGTTGAGTCGCTATATTTTTTTTCTTTAGGGTAGAAAATATTAAATTTGTGTGGGAAACAAAAGAGAAAACTACTAACAGTTAACAAACTACAAACCAGGATAACTAGCGTAGTATTTTAAGTATTATCTTGATGTTCTGTCTCAATGTTTCTGAGCAAGAGTAACTATTGCCAAAGACCTCTTCACTGAACTCTTCATGATGCCAATTGAGGAACTGTGGTAATGTTAACCTAGATCCTTAACTCTGAAAGTGTTATTGTTGCTTTGGTATATTTTAGACAAATTGTCTACTATGCAGATATGAACAAATATTGCAGCCCCCGAAACCAGAGTCTATAGTCTACAGACATATATCACATGGTTTTAAAAGCCATTTCAGAATTCTCCCAGCAAAAGTTAGGTATAAATACAAGATGTTTTATTTTAAATAACATCTTGAAAATAAATTTTCTTCTAGAATCCTAGCCATAGCATCAGCTTAACCAGCATCTGCTAAGCACCTGTTGTATATTAGGCATTGGAATAATCACTGAGAGAGAGCCCATCGTATTTTAAAAATGAATGTAACTAATGTTCATTGAGCACCTGCCTACTCTCCAGAGCCAGGCATTCTGCAATATGCTTCAAGCATGGTGGCACCTCTAATAGCCTTGCATGATGGAAGTCAAAAACAGATACAGGGACCACAGTGTCTCTAGGCAAAGGGGTCAGAGAGGATTCTTGTGATTGTAAAACCCACAGCTATCTATGCCCTCTATTCTGTTATCTTTCTGGGAAAAGTGGAGAAAGTTGGGAAAAAAAGGAAGACATAGGAATTTGTGTTAGCTCTCCTTCACTTCAGATTTTTTGTGCATCTTGTGCATAGTGCAGAGGAGAGTAGATGCAAGAAACAGTGATTGGGTTGAAAGAAAAAGAGGGAAGGAAAGTACTGGGCTTGAAGCTTCCAGTAGTCAGATGATATTTAACTGAAGTGAATTCAAAATGTCAAGAGTCTTGCAAACATGTCTGAAATATTTGTCCATGAGTTTGTGCTCATTATAAAATCTAGGCTAGACCTGAAGTAGTGACTCACTGGAGCTTCTTCCATTGGGCTATTTTCTAGAGGTAGATATTTCACTGCAAATGCTCTGCTAGCTCTTCAAAGTTCTAGGCTGACATGTACTTTGTTAGCTAATTGGAATCCCTTTTGAAGTGATATATTCACCAAGTGTATTCAAGAGGACAGTAAAACAACAATAACAACAGCAACAAAAAGTCGGGCTTCTCTTCAGGGTATCTATACACTTTTTAGAAAGCTTTCTTGTTTGTTTCTTTACTCAAGGTTCTCAAACCTAAAAAATTATAATGTGTGTCTTAGGTATAATCATCAAGAAATTTGCAGTGATTGTACCAAAAGCTGGAGTAATACTACACATATTCAGAGGATTGCTCTTATTGAGAATAAATTCAGAATGTTCTAAAGAGCTCATCCCATGCACATAGAAGGTTCTTTAACTTAGCTGGGAAAGACTTATAGAAAAATGCCTCCCTGACTCTGACACATTTAAGGTATGAGATGGGATTGGCTGGAGGGCGGTTTTTCTGTTATGTTTTGCTCAACAATGTCTCAGATATATCTCATTATTAAACAACTCAACTATTTGCACAGTTGGTATTTATTGAGGAAAAAATGATTCAGCATTTTGTTTGCTTCTTATTCTCTATTTCCTTGGGAAGACAAGACACAAACAATTTGGAAAATTATGAAAAATAGTGTAGCTACCAAGGACTTTTTCAGAAGCAGAAAAAGAGGTCAGAATAGTCCATAAGAATTGGAAAGGGCTTTGAAAAGCATTGGGAGTTAGAGTTGGCCCCAAAAGTTAAGTAGAATGGGAATATGCTAGAAACTGGGAACCAAAAGTGAATCAATGGGAAAAGTAGCATGAACTTTGACTATACAAATAAACACACCTTGGATCATGGAAGGACATGAAGAAATTGGCCTGAGTGGAGAGTCCAAACAGGTTGGATGAATAGAATGGCGCCAGGCTGCAGGACTTGAGGCTTGGGATAATTCTAGAATTTAGAACTGACATTGTAAGAGATAGGAAGGATTGTTGGTCCTTGAGCTATAAATTAACAGCCTATAGTTATCAGCCTTATTGTGCTTTCATCCTCTTTCTGAGCCCCAAATAGTGAACACTCAACTTTGAATTGGAGAAAATTGGTTTTACCTTGTAGGTGGAAGAGATATGCAGCGAAGTACAACACTAAAAGGAGGCAAACACAATAAAAGATACAGGGTTTTGGAATAAGACAGGCATTGGCTCCTGTTTCACCTTTAATATTTTCTAGTTGTGTCTCAGAAAAAAAGTTAAACTTTGCTATATCTCAATTCTCTTTAAAATGGAAATGGAAAACTTTTAGATTTTGATTGTAAAAATTACCCTAGATACCCAATTGTTTACAAGATGATAAAGAGAAGAAAAACAAAAATTATTTTAAAATAAGTTACCCAGTGTAATCCCTGGAACCAAACACACAATAAATGGTAACTATTATAAAGACTGATCTCTTTTTCAAACATCTCTCTCTCTCTCTCATGACTGGAGGTCTTCAGGATCTAATAGGATGACAGTATCCTTGTGTAGACTGATATACTACTATTTCGAGTAACAACACATAGAGCAAGACTATGCAACACAAAGACTCTTATAAAAAGCATTGAAGGGGTACATAGAGACCCCTCCAAAATTTGTTTATAAGTTGGCCTAGGATGGACCTTAAAAATAAATAGGATTGTGAAAAGAGATACTGTCAATTTCTTATCTCAAGGTCATCTTCAATGTAAATCAGAAATTTATTTTTTCAATTGAACTCTCTGCTAGAAGTTGTCATATTGAGAAAATTAAAGAAAACCTTAATTTTCTCATCCAATTGGAGTACAGTCTCTCACTGTGTCTTACCCTTGCACGGGAAAATATTACAGTCCATTCTTCATCCTCTTTTTGTAGGATTTTGTAATCAAAGTTTCTCAGGACTGGAAAGAATATGCAGGTAGCACATTTACAGAATTACATCTCACCTGATTTTCCCCCACACTCTATCCCATAGGAATAAATTAAAATCTCTTTACTGTTATTAGCAGTGTGGCATCTGAATTGAGTCATTTCTCATCTGTAAAAATCTTATTTTTGAAATTAGTTTTTCTTGGATTCTAGCACCTCTTTCTTTGTTTCAAAGTTTTTCAAATTATGTTTAGGCATTGGAGGGTGGAAGTTGCTCACAACAACTTTGCGTTGATTGTTGTGGATTTTCTCAGGTTTTCATTTAAGCACTTCCTTGCTTCAAAACCTTGCCTGGGATGCAGCATACAAATGCTAACATATCACTGTAAAGTAATATAGTAAAATGTATAAAGCCTATGACTGGAATATAATCACAACTAGAAATCTTTAAATATTTCTTTTTGTGAGCTGCAGAACTGTTTGCCCCTCAAGAATAAGAGTAATTGGCAGGTCCATTTGTTTAACAAATAGATTGAATTGTGGGCAATATCAAATTACATTTAGAAGCAATAAAGATTGGATTACAGTCATATTTCATTCTTAAAAGTTCCTGTTAATGACCCCCTCTAGCTTCTTTTCCCTAGGACTCAATTGACAAATTATAAACATATTCAATAAAAACTCATGTATTATTTTTTCCTTTTTTTCTTCAACTTTTAAGTTCTGTGGTACATGTACAGGATGTGCAGGTTTGTTACATAGGTAAACATGTGCCATGGTGGTTTGCTGCACAGATCATCCCATCACCTAGGTATTAAGCCCAGCAGGCATTAGCTACTTTTCCTGATGCATTCTCTCCTTCTACTCCTATCCTCCAACAGGTCCCAGTGTGTATTGTTTCCCTCCATGTGTCCATGTATTCTCATCATTCAGCTTCCACTTATAAGTGAGAATATGCAGTGTTTGGTTCTCTGTTCCTGTGTTAGTTTGCTGAGGATAATGGCTTCTAGCTCCATCCATGTCCCTGCAAAAGACACGGTCTTGTTCCTTTTATGGCTGCATATTATTCCACAACATATATGTGCCATATTCTCTTTATCCAGTCTATCATTGATGGGCATTTCAGTTGATTCCATGTCTTTGCTATTGTGAATAGTGCTGCAGTGAACATATGCATACATGTATCTTTATAATAGAATGATTCATATTCCTTTGGGTATATACCCAGTAGTGGATCAAGTGGTATTTCTGCTTCTGGACCTTTGAAGAATTGCTATACTATCTTCCACACTGGATTAAACTAATTTACACTTCCACCAACAGGGTAAAAGTGTTCTTTTTTCTCTGAAACCTCACCAGCATCTGTTGTTTCTGGACTTCTTAATAATTGCCATTCTGACTGGCATGAGGTGTTATCTCATTGTCATTTTGATTTGCATTTCACTAATGATCAGTGATGTTCGGGTTTTTTTCATGTTTGTTGGCCACTGTTATGTCTTCTTTTGAGAAGTGCCTTTTCCATGTCCTTTGTCCACTTTTTAAAGGGGTTGTTTGGTTTTTTTTTTCCTTGTAAATTTCCTTGTCCTGTAGTCTCTGGATATTAAACCTTTGTCAAATAGATTGTAAATATTTTCTCCCATTCTGTAGGTTGTCTGTTCACTCTGTTGATAGTTTCTTTTGCTAAGCAGAAGCTCTTAAGTTTAATTAGACCCCATTTGTCAATTTTTGCTTCTGTTGCAGTTGCTTTTGGTTTTTCTCAGGGAATCTTTGCCCATGCCTATGTCCTAAGTGGTATTGCCTAGATTTTCTTCTAGGGTTTTTATACTTTAGGGTTTCATTTAAGTCTTTAATCCACCTTGAGGTAATTTTTGTATAAGGTGCAAGGAAAGGATCTGGTTTCAATTTTCTGCATATGGCTAGCCAGTTCCCCCAGCACCATTTATGAAATAGAGAATCCTTTTCCCATTGCTTGTTTTTGTCAGGTTTGTAGAAGATCTGATGGATGTAGGTGTGCAGTCTTTCTGAATTCTCTATTTTGTTCATTGGTCTACGTGTCTGTTTTTGTACCAGTACTAAACTCATGTATTCTGCTAAAGTACATATATTTTGATTTATCTTACATTTGTGAAGGCTTAATTCTCATTTTTTATAAAAATTTCTTTTCTTCTATCTGTACTTTTTTTTCTTCTATGCTTGTATTAGTCTGTTCTCCCACTGCTAATAACGACATACCCAGGACTGGGTAATAAATAAAGGAAAGAAGTTTAATTGACTCACAGTTCCACATGACTGGGGAGGCCTCACAATCATGGCAGAAGGCAAATAAGGAGCAAAGTCGCTTCTTACATGGTGGCAGGCAAGACAGCATGTGCAGGGGAACTGTCCTTTATATAACCATCAGATCTTATAAGACTTATTCACTATCACCTGAACAGCACAGGAAAGACCTGCCCCTATGATTCGATACCTCCCACTCGTTCCCTCCTATGACACGTGGAAATTATGCGAGCTACATTTCAAGATGAGATTTGGGTCAACACACGACCAAACTGTATCAATGCCCTTGTTTCACAATACAAATACCAGATGAACTAAGTTCTAGGAACATAATACTATAGAATCATATATTTAATGTCAAAAAACTTAATTCCTATATGGAAAAGTTGAGATTAAGACAGTTTAAGATGTATACTAGAAACATTATTCATTGCAAAACTGTATAGAGATGCCAATACTTTTGAATACCATGAGATCCAGTGGATTTTCCCATTTCATTGAAGATGTCTTCTCTAGGCGAGGCAATTGAGAAAAGATATATTGTCAGTCTACAGAAAAAGTATTTTATGTATGGCCGTGGAGGATATTATAGGATGTGAGGATCCCTCTACTCCCAAATATTTGCATTATAATGTATTTTTTTGGTCTAAAATTATACTAGTTACGATTAGTTCCTTGAAGCATTGCATAGCATATGAAAGTTGCTTTTAAAATACCAATATTTCCTTAAATCCTTAGCACCTTAGCAAGAATTATCTCATTTTGTTTGGTTGCTGACCTGAGAAATACTGTAAAGAAGTGAACATTTGTGTTAGAGGGAGGACATATGTAAGAGGTCATTTCATATTAAAGAGGCACAATCTCCAATAGGATGGCTGGACTGCTGTGAATGTGAATGTGTGTGATTGTGGTAATGGTAATGGTACAGTATGGGGAACGCTGGGAAGAGTATTTAGGTATAGAAAAAACATGGAGAGGAGGGCTGGATTTCACGTAAGTGTAGTGTATTTGTTGGACACCTAGGTTAGGTGAGAGCTTTAGGGAAAAAGAGTATGAAAAGCTTTTATAATTGATACTGAGAGAAAGAATGGGCAGAGCACTAATTTAAATAGCTAGCAATATATAGTTTAATTGTTGGCATGTAAAACAAAATATTCTGAAATCTACCTATTGATATTTTCCAGTTTAAAAATATATCTTAAAGCCTGAATTCTGTGACATTATAAAAACTCACAACTGTGTAAATGTGAACACAAATATAATAGGGGGCAGAGAGTTTCTGAGAACATTCCCACATCAATGCCAGTGATTGTATCTCCCATTAGATAACATGAGACTGGCGCCAGATGATATAAGGTGATATAATGAGAGTAAGGTGAAGAGTAAATCAGAAAGAACTGGGAAAAATTTATTCAAGAACTTTAAGGAATTTCATATGCCTGTACAAACCTGGATTTGGCAGCTGATGGAGTCTCTTTTCCAAGAGCGATATGGCAGACTTGACTAATAAACACTGAGAATTTACCTTGGGCTTCAAGTCCCCAGGGTCGTTAACCCACAGTTGTTGTGCTACACTGTGGAAGACATTTGTTCTTAACCTGAGATGAGACGAAATTTGCATTTCATTGAATGGAATGAGAGGGACCTATAATTGAAGGAAAAAAGGATGGGGGAGGGTACAAAAGAGAGTAAAAGTAAACTGTGTCTAGAAATGGAAGGAGCATGGTGACAGTGTATTAATATTTATTATACGTATGTATATTTATTAATATAAATAAATGGAAAGAACATGCATAGTAAGAGTCTGTTAAATGTATTTGAACAATTTTGAAGGGCTCAGATTTGGGCACATTTCTATAGCTATTATGAACTAAGAATGAACTAATATAATGAATATCTGCTGCAACTAATGTGTTTTTAAAGTTTCCTCCGGCCCCTCTACCTCACTTATCAACACAAAAAGTTTTCTTTAAGTAGGATGAAAACTATTGACTTAATATATTTTCCATGAAAATAAATGATTATTTAGAAGGGCAAGACCATTTTGAGCTGGTACATTTCTAAAGTTGAATAAACTTCCATTATCTCATCCCACTCACATTCTTTGTAAGAATGACATTTAAGATTTTCTTCCATATGCACCATTAATTTCAAATATACCTTCTTAGATATTTCAAGTTTCCTAATATATGGAACTATAGACACCTTTACTAGATTCTGTCTTATTTACCTCATTTATTTTGTATGACTAAGTTGGAATTTGCTGTTGAGACCTCAATCTCAGAAAACAATATTTTATTACTTCCAGGTACATAAACCTTTAATGATTTCACTATTGTTAGACCCTATTGGGTCACAGTAATTGAAATTCTCTGTGCTTAGTGCCTCAGCATTTGCAAGTAACTTTATCAGCATAAATACTGTATTTCATTGCCTACTCATCCTAAATAAATAGCTATACTTTTGATAAAGTTATTGCTAGAATTTGAATAGTGACTCAGAAACTTTGGCCGGTCAGTGCAACTTTATTATCTAGACACTCTCATTTCAAAGGCAATTGGATTTCTGTGTTCTGAAGAACTATGTATTTGATAGAGCAAATCTATACACTCTCTGCCTTCCTGATGAAGCAAAGGCATTGGTACAAGCCCCAAGTTCTACAGAAATTACGGGCTTCTAAAGGGACCATTCACTTTTTGGCCTTTGAGTGACCTTCAGTGAGGTGCTGGAACTCCCATGCTGAGTTAATTCATTGGTAAGCAGGTTTAATAACACCTACCTTGCAGCATTGATGTGGTATTAGAATATAAAGCCATAAAAAATGCCTTACACATACATAGTTCAAACTCAGTCAAAACATAGCAATTGTGGTTTGAAAGGACATAAAGTCAGAGCTCTAGATTTCAAGTAGAAATCCTTTGAAATGACCTATAGAGGATAAGAGTAATACCATGTATACTGGTGACTAAGGGTTTGAGGAAGGACTATTACAAAAATCCTTAAACTAACTGTTTTTCCCATTTCTTCCTTCCCTACTTCTACCCTCTTGACTATAGAGAACATTTGTTCAATATCTTTTATCTAGTAGCTCTGTACAACTCTACATTACTGAATTATATCAGTTTTTTTAATCTTTACAAAAAGTGATTTTAATTTGATATTTCCTTATTTGATTTTTTAAAATTTTTCTTTCTCATTTTTTCCTTAAATCTTCATTTTCCTTAGTTCGTGGATTAAAGTCTGGACATAGTCTTTAGGTAAGGGTCTAATAAATGCTAGCTATAACAGAATACTTTTTTGGTTCCTCTATATTGTGCTTTATCCAAATGATGTGTTTATTCATTTTTTAAAGAGCTCAATATTGCATTTATAATGAATATAATTTTATGCTGAATGTATATAAATCACACAATTCCCATTTAGCATTTGTGTGATAGGCATATTTCCTAAATATAAAAGTGGCCATAACCAGTGTCTAGGTAATGTCATGAAGTATCCAACAACTCAGCACAAGTAAATGATGTCCTAAGGAAGTTCTCGGTAAGTAATCTGATGCTCTGCACCATGTATACACTTGTAGGAATCCATAGCAACCAAGTAAAATAGACATGAGGGGCACATGCAGATAATTGCTCTATGTTATCATCCTTTGTGCTAATTTATGTATGATTTATAGGTGTGAGACAGCTAACTGTATATTTCTAAAATACCAAAATCAGGTTTAGGAAGAACTGTAATAGATGCTCAGTAAATATTTGTTCAATAAATAAATGATTGAACAATTCCATCAATGATTCAGTGAACAATAAATGATTGAATGCTTTGAATAAAGTATTGTCTTTCTCTTATATATCAGTGTGAAAAAGATACTGCTGTGAGACACTAAAAACTGTCACTTTATTAACTAAGAAAAGGGGACAGGGATTTATTTGAAAGAAAAAAATACCATGAAGCATTTTTTTACATATCATTGCTCAGAATTTGGCCATGTCTTATTTTTTTTTTTTTTTTTTTTTGCTCTGAAGCTCTGTCTGATGTCATTGACCTATTATACTATTCCTCACTTATTGATCTGAAGTGTGTAAAATAGTGGGTCTTGTAGCAAAACTGAAGTATTAAGTAGTTCATTAAATTTTCTTACTCCTTTTGTTATATTCTAATCTTAGCATCATTTTAATACATATCTTTAAGTGTTAATGGTTCATTAAAAGAATGTTGATCTCTGCAACATCCTCTACAAAGCTATTAAATATTATCATCTACATTTGTTTGTAGATTTACCTTTTATGTCAGAAGTAATTATATGACTCCTTAGCTTGCATGTTCCTTGTTAGAGAGTTCAAACTCATTATAAGTACAGTGTTTTTTCTGTAAACTAGGCCACAGATTTCAAATGGTTTCTGCCTGATGCCAAATTAAGTGACTTTATATTCATTTTACTTTATTTAATGGTTTATTTCCATCATAGCATTAACAATTTCTATAACTGTGATTTTTATCTATTTGTTCTATTTATACCTCACTAGAAAACAAACTACAAGGAAGCAGGGCTAATTCTCCACGGGGATTCAAGCATTCACTAAAAACTATACAAAGCTTTTTCAGTGATAGAGCTATTCTAATAGTTAAGAGCTTAGAACTATTCTAATAGTTAGAGTTAGAACTATTCTAATAGTTAGAGCTTAAAAGCTATTTAATAGGTAAATCAATGAAGGTGTTTAAACTGGCCCATTCACATTCCAAATAATGCATTTTGATTTGGCTGCTTTATCCTTATTGTTGTAAGCATTTTAGTACTGAAAACTCATTAATTTTGTAATGAAGAACAAAGATATGGACGACATCTATCTTATATATGATAAAGTACTTAAAGGAGTGCTAGACATATTCTGAACTAATAGTGTTGTACCCAATGTCCAAACACCCTGTTGAAACCAGGTGTTCTCAAAGTATTCGTCTGCTATATTAGGCCAAAGAAGTTGATTTACTACTGTCAACAGTTGTTTAGGATAATACAGATCAATTAGTAACTGGTTATTTTAATTCACTTACTTTTATTCAGTGTAGTCAGAAGTCACATTCAATTTTGTGTACATATTTTGATTACTTGATTATAAATTAAAGCACATTAAAAGGAGGACAGAGATCTTTCCTTTTAGTCCTGCTCTATCATGGGCTCTCCTCTCCATCAATGATTAGTAAATTAACATTTTCCAATGTGACTTTTTTTCTTGATCTGCCAAAAATATGCCAAGATGCACTATAAAAGATACTTTCAAATTAAGATGCCTATGACCTCTTTACTCACCATGTCTCTTTTCATCTTCATTGCCACCATCTCATCCACCATATTGTAACTTGGCCAAATTATGTTCCTGATACACAATGCATCATCTAGCACTTCAAAATAGTCTCATCAACTATTTGGGAAAACTAGTTAAGTAATTGGTTAATAAGCTTTTTTTAACTTTATTATATTGAACTGCTGAATCTCTTTCATTTCCTGTCTGATATGATTTGGCTGTGTCCCCACCCAAATATAATCTTGAATTGTAATGCCCATAATCCCCATGTGTTGAGGGAGGGCCTCAGTGGAGGTGATTAGATCATGAGGGCAGTTTCCCCCATGCTGTTCTCATGATAGTGAGTGAGTTCTCACAAGATCTGATAGTTTTATAAGGCAGTTTTCCCTGCTCTTGCTAGCTCTTCTCTCTCTTGCTGCTATGTGGAGAAAAAGGTCTTTGCTTCCACCCCGATTGTAAGTTTCCTGAGGCCTCCTCAGCTATGTGGTGCTGTGAATCAATTAAACCTCTTTGTAAATTTTTCAGTCTTGGGTATTTCTTCATAGCAGTGTGAAAACAGACTAACACACTCTTTTATCTAATACTTAACATTTTCTGACTAAATATCAAATAATTACTAGTAATTCCACAAATGATACAATGAATTTGTCCATATTTTAGGGAAAGTTATAGAGTTGGTTAATACAATGTTTCAGAAACCTGAAAATTAAAACACTTTACTCTCTCAAAATCCACTCCTCAGATCCTAATCACTTCAAAATCTAGCCTGTATATTAAACCATAAAACTCTAAATGACCATTTAGGAGAAAAAGTTAAATCTGAAAGGGTCACAATACTTACAGTAATGTTTAAGTGTGTAAACACACTGCTTATTTGACCAAAGGAATCTGTACATTCATTAATAAAGTATTTTTTACTGGATAATTTTTTCAAACAAGAGATAGCTTGGTGAAAACACACATCACCTTAAGTATTTGCTGTGAAATACTCTTTGTTTTAGGGCATATCCAAGACCAGGATTTGTAGAAATCTGTAAGCATTTATGACTGTTAAATAAGCAATTAAGTCAGACTCTAATATTTCTCACCCTGTGTTTTAAATGAATGTCAAGAAATTGTTGATCTTGGGGAAATAAATCATACATAAAAGTGCACTAAAAACAAAATCTTTAGATGCTTAAATACATCAACTGCTTTTAGTGATAAAATGTGTTTGGATCAATATCCCGGGATGTCAGTATACAATAAAGGTTGAAGAAATCTATTGAACTGGTAAAAGTACACACAAATCAAAGCCTTTTTAAAGTTATTGAGGACAGTGTTTTAAATGTATAGTAGATGTTGTATATTGCAGCTGCTCTAATCTACATTTTCTTTTGTCACCAATCACCATCTTTCTTAAAGGTGGCTATAAGGCACATTATCACTCCTAGAGGAACTACACACATACACATACACATACACACACACACACATATGCATACATGCACTATATATAGTTTTCTGTATGAAGTTTTAATATAATCCATAATGTATTTGTTTTACATATTGTCCTTTATGTTATTGCATTAAAATTGACTAAATCATATGAAAACTTAAAAATGAACATGCCCCAGTTCCCAAATCTGGACATATTATAAGCTCTTTCAGGTCAAATACTGATTCGTATACATTTTGGTGTGGTCATTTATACCTAGTACATTGTCTGGCACTAAATGGATGTTCAGTGGTTGGCAGGGATTTCATTTGTGCAGCAAAAGAAGGCACACATATTATTCAACACTTTTTCTTGTTCTCTAGAATAGTTTTATCCATATTTTCAGTCATAAAATCTAGTTTTTTGTTTTTGAGTGATAAATTTCTTTTTATGAGAGTTAGACAAATATCCAATAGATTAGATAACAACATAATGACAATTTAAGAATACTTCAAGTGTATTGTCATTCTATTAATCACAACTATATCTACATTTATTTAAAGATAAAGAAGCACACACATACACATATATGAGAAATTCACTATACAGGCAATGATTGATGAAATACTGATTTTCGTGAGGTGGGACTTTCAAAAGACTAAATTGCACTCAGATCATGAGTGTCCATTGATAAAAAATGTTTAGAGTTTGGCCACCATTAATTAGGGTGCTGAAAACCAGCTAGAGATGGAATCAATAGATTTTGGAATGAGGAGTTGGGGAAGGGGAAAAATACTTTATCCAAACACTCTTAGGTCAGCTGTGCATTACTCATATGCACAGCTATGGGTGCATACATGAAGCTGAACCAACATGAGAATAACAATGAACAAACTTAGCAAAATTCTATTTATGTTATGAAAAAATGACTTTTTGTATTTTAGTATCTTGTGTTTTGAATAACAGTGATCTAACATATGAACCTGTAAACAGGGGACAGTTCCTTGAAATACAAAGAATGTGAAACGTTCTTGAGGAAATTCAAATACATTTTTATTTCATGTAAAGGCAGATAGCTTTATTTAGGGTATACTACTTTATTTATAAACATGTAAAGTAAAATCTATTGTATTTTTTTAAAGCCTTATATTGAAGCTAAGACCTTGTGTTTTGTTCCATCTTTTAAACTTTTTTATAGTACGGAATCCTTCTATAGTTTAACCAAGAACTGAATACCATCTTCAGATAGAAGTTTCACTGAACATACAGACATGCATGTGTTTTGAGTGAAGATGTTCTCTGACTCTTTAAGTTTGAAATGATTTCCTAAGCTAATTCTTAAGGCTTATATACTATAAGACTTTTCTTGAGAGGGCATATTAGAACTGTAATATTTGAAAATGCAGAATGTAGTATTTGATTCAAATACAATTGATTTTCTGCTGAGTCTGTGGGAGACATTCAGCATCACAACAAAACCCAAAAAAGTCTCACAAATCTACATATGTAATTTGACACTTCTGATTCACAGCAGGCAGGGATAATGGTGGAATAGAGGTAATGGAAGTCAAAATAACAGTACCTAAGTGTAGTATTTGCATAATGAGTTTGGAAATGACACTACATTTTCTACATGTAGTAGAAGTGAATTAAATGAAATGTTGAGGTAACAGTAATAGATCATATTTCACTGTATGCTGCAAACATTAAGCAATTTGAAAGGTTAATGAACGAAGCAGTGGTTCTCTATAAGGGCCTCCAGAAAATATTAGCAAACAACAAAATGAAACTGCCTGGAGTATGAGAAAAGATCTATAGAGCCCTGTTTCTGTCTTTCTTTCTTTTCCCAGTGGTCTGTGGATGAAACAATAGCAACTTCAACATAAGGCGTGTGTTAAGAATTACTAACTTGATGGATTAATTGCTTTCAAGCTTGTCTCAAGCCAGCCATTCCTTCTAACTTTTCATTAATCCTCAAGAAATGCTTTTTATTACACTTCTTTTTGCCAAAATCATGCTAAAGTAACAATATAATAAATATTTTTATGACTTAAAAATTTTTATTATTAAACAACTTAGATACAGGACCAAAAATCTTTCCAAACATAAAGCTGTTAGTTAATGTAATTATAGATTGGAAATATTTTTTCACTCTCCCCCAAAGAGGTCAGCCATCTTCTGTTTCTTTCCTAAAATATAATTTACTTCCTTGCCATTACATCTTTACAAGAAGTAAAGTTTGTTCAATGTGTGTTTGATATGGACCCTAGATCAGTGCATCTCAAACTTTAATGTCCATATGAATTATCCTGGGATCTTGTTAAATGTGGATTCTGATTCAGTAGGTCTGGGGTGTCCAGATACTCCACATTTCTAACAAGCTCCCAGTTGATGCTGATGCTGCTGAGATGGGCAACACACTTGCAGTAGTTACCCAGAAGGCTTCAACAGGACCTGGTAAACATACTTGTGTACTAGTGCTTCAGGGCACGGTCAAGGTGGAGAGAGGGAGGTTTAAGGTGGGTGCTGAGACGTTTGCCTAGAAAAATTGAGAAAAGGAAGAGAGAGGGTAATTTGATACATATTCCACATGTACCCTTGGTTTAATGGGGTGAGAGGAAATGGTTCCTTTCCTGTGAGGCACTCTGGGCACTGTGCTGCCTCCTGGGATACAGTGATGAGCTAAAGATATTCAACCCAATGCTCCTTGTGAAGCTTGAAGTATGGGGAAGACCCTTTGTCTTTTCTGTCAGCAGCTGAAGGATGGGATTAATAATAAGATGAAAATGACATATTCTTAGAATTAGATGACAGAGGTTCTAGTTTTCTTTTTCTTATGACTATTTCTGTGAAGTGGGAAACTCAGCCTATCCGGGGTTAGTTTTCCCATGAATTTTTGAGAGAATTATAAGGGTCCCTAACACCTTCAAAATTACATGCTTATAAAACTCTAAAGCACATGACTCTAAAGTAATACTTTTTTTTTTTCTAACACCAAACTTTTTTTTTTTATTCTGCAATTTAAATTAGTCACCTTGGAAAATTCGCTATACCAAATATATTAGGAACTGTGCTTTTGGAATTTCCTACAGAGCCGGTGACATTATTTTACAATTCCTATTTAACTGACATAAAGGTGAATTAACCTTTAAAACAGAGGAAAATCAGACAAGTTTGAGAAGTTGTAAAATGTTTGAGACTAGGTCCCATATCTACTTTATCGTCGTATTTTCCATAGCAGAATTTCTTCAACTTTTTGTTGATAAGCATCTCCTGCAAGTACATATTGAACATACATACTTCTGGGATCAACTCTACCCTTACAAAATAAGAGTCTCCAAGAGAATTCTGTGGGTTTTTTTGTTTTGTTTGTGTTTTGTTTTTACAAAGGTGAATCTAGTGGTCAGGGAAATTGAGGTAAATTATGCTACATACAGCATTTCATACAGTGTTTGGTACAGAGAAGTTGTTCAGCTGTTGACTGAACAACAGAATGAAGAATTAATAACCAAAACCTGTCACCTAAGAGGTAAATTGCCATTTCTGCATCTATAAACAGAATGGATTAGTTACCTTTAGAACCTAAGACTTGTATTTTTTTTTTTTTAATGACATGACTAATTGAGATAGGATCTCACTCTGTCTTCCAGGCTGGAGTGAAGTGGCAGTTAAGACTCACTGCAGCCTTGACCTCCCAGGCTCAAATAATCCTTCAACCTCAGCCTCCCAAGTACCTGGGACTACAAGCATATGCCACCATGTCCAACTATTGTTTTAAATATTTTTTATAGAGATGGTGTTCATCTCTTGTCCAGGCTGGTTTTGAAATCCTGGAACCAGGTGATCTGCCTGCCTCAGCCTCCCAAAGTGCAAGTGCTGAGATTCAAGATGTGAGCTACTGCTCCTGGCCACAAGAGTTTTTTTTTTTTTTCTGTGCTCCCATCTCAAATCTTTTTTATCCAGGTTCTCCACCACAGGACTTTGGGTTCCATGAAGAGAAAGACTGTTATATACTGTTGTATCCCTAGTATCCCAAATAGCAACTGCACATAAATATTTATTGACTTGAACTCAACTACAGTGCACAACTTAGATGACAGTCTGGTTAGTTTAACCATAAATAGTTCTGTGGTCATCACTTAAAATGCCTCCACTTAAGGATTTATTCAACCTAGAACAACTGTGTAATTTTCAGATCCCCAGAAATTAACTCACTTTCCCCTCAAAGAGCAACCCTGAGCTCAGAGCTATGAAATTCTCTGACCTAAACCCTCGTAAGCACTTATCAATCATGTGGTCCCTATCATATGTGCCTAATGGCAATTTGTGTGCTGCAATATTCCTCTTTAATGGGTTATGAAAATCCACCTGTCAGAACACTCCATAGTGCTCCCTGCTCCCATAGAGAGATTGATTCTGTTTCCCTTGAAGCTCTGCTCTGGTCTTCTGCTTTCCAAGCAACGTTTCCCTTGTTTATTCATTCTCTTTCTTCCTTCCTTCCTTCCTCCCCGCTCCTCCGCATTCCTCCATTATTTTCTTTCTCTCTCTCCCTTCTCCCATCATTCTTCTTCCCAGGTTTATCCTCTTCATTTTTTCCCCTTCCAAAGCCATAAGCAGGGGGAAGGATACAGAGTGGGTAAGAAGAGAGCATCCTATTTTGGCTTATCCACCTGCTTAATCATCAGACATGAGCATCAAAGGCATCGCAGGATCAGCTGGACTATGCAGGTGAGGCCATGCCCACATGCTGTACCTTTGTCTGCAATGTTTGCTTGAAGAAAGGAAAATGCTCAAAGTTGGAAAGGCCACAGCGGACAGGAGAAACTCACCCAAAATGGGCTGTAATGTTGGGGAGCATCTTGAGTCAAGGACACTATCGGTAAAGAGAGAGAGAACGAAATTCACATCAATGCCGAGAAGAGAAAAATCTGGGGTGAAGTAAGCTGCTTTTTAAGAAATCTCAAAGTTGAGCAAAATATGATCTATAGATTAAACACTAAAAGCAACACCAGCTAACACAGATTTGATAACCAACAGCATTGATTTGGATCTGATCGAGCTAAAAAAAAAAACTATGAAATCTGTACACTATTAAAAAAAAAAGGTGCTTAGTGGCCAAATACGAAAATAAGTTTGGATGTTTTCTTCCCACTAAATGAGTATTGAATCATTTAAGAACAGCATTACTTTCATGAGAAGTTAGGAGAAAAAAAATTTTTTTTGAGAAAAGATTTGGTTAAGCCCTGGGAGCAGATCTGGGTCCAATTCCAGCTCTGTTTATTTACTAACTTAAAACAACCAAGCCTCAGTTTCCAAAAGAGAAAAAATTATTGTGCATATACTATAGGGTTGCTGTGAACAGTAACTGATTTAATATTTGTACATCTGGGATAACATTTTGATGAATTAGCTGATATATTTCCAGGGAAAATTTAGCACAATGTGAAACTAAAAGTGTAAATTCTTATCATTTGAGTACCTAATAGATATTAAGGAATATCTACTGAGTCGGATCTTTATGTCACAGAGGTTGAATACCCTGGAATAGGAGAGAAGATGGCAAGGTGGAAAGGGGAGTACTGATGGGAATGAGAAAGAAAACCTGAGAAAATTTAGGAAGGAGGACACACTCTGCCTTGCCCTTCATAGAGAAATGTAGTTCTCCCAGATATGCTTGGTAATCTCAGATTATAAAGAATAGCAACATGTTGTAAGAATAGCAGAGTAGAAAGCATTGAATGTTATGTTAGAGGATTTTAAAGCCGACAAAATTCCACCTCTGCATGGTACAGAAGCAGCTGACTCTTTCCCAGTTGTCATCAGCATTGGAGTAGAAGGGACACTGGGAGTTCTAGATCCAGAGGGAGATCACAGTGCAGGTCAAGAATGCAACAGTAGGTGCAAGGGAATCAAGTAAGACTAAAAAATGCTAGTGAAAAGTGACAGTCCCAATCAGATGAGACAATGAAGATCTCAGGAGAGGTTAACCTAGATAGAAAACAGCTGAGGACAAAATACTTTCTTTGCCCAAAGACTGGATACTGCATAAGTATCTCCAGCTGCCCTGCAATGCCTACCATAATAACAATGAAACTGAAAGGAGACTGGAAAAAGCCCTGAAGGGACTTAGTTCATCCAGCGATTAGGATTCCATCTCCGTCACCAGTGGAATCAATTTTGAAATAAAAGTTCAGTCATAGAAAAAAATAGTTACATTTCTAGCTCACTAAATTTATATTCAGTAAAGGGCTGAGCCCTATGGCTGGCACAGAAAATTAGATCTATAAAAGATAGCTTGTATTATTATCAAGAAGGAGAATTCGTGAGGTGGAAAGAATTGGAGGTTTAAAAAAATTGAAAAGCTTGTGCTTGGTACCAAGAAGGGTCTCTATCAATATTTGTTTTAAAAAAAATCAGATTAAAGCCAGAGGCAAGGTGGTTGGAGCATAACATTATTGTGGCAGGAGAACACTCTAATTTTCTTTTGTTCCTCATAACACCTAGCAGTGTTGGATCCATTGTTTTGCTTCCTACATATTTGTTAAAATAATAAAAATTGAAGAAGTACACTATGGTGATATTGGAGTAGGAGAAGAGGGCGATACACGGAGTAGAGCCTTCAGTGGGAGACATATTTATCTATGAAGATCAAGTCAGCCAACAAGGCTTCAGAAGTGATGATTCAAAGAAAGGTAGATGGTGAGCATGTTCATATTAAGCAGATTGTATTTGTAGTAAATTGAGAGGATGGAGATATAAAATATGGTAGAAAAAAATCCCTAAAAAAGATCAATTTTCATTTGAAGAAATAATCTATATCATAGTACTATAATATTTCTCTGGAAAAACGAGAGGTTTTTCCCAGCTATACCAGACACAAGATGTGTGAGAGGTAACACCTTCTCAATCTTCTTAAAATTTTATTTACAGTTGACAAACAATAATTGTATATATTTTATATTTACAGGGTACAATGTAATATTTTGATGTTTACATTGTTGAATGATTAAATCAAGCTGAAATCTTATCCTCGCTGAGATTTTATAGAATGACTACTTGGGTGCTAAGCAGTGAATGAGGGTTTTCAGTCATCCTAGTATGTTGCATTACGTTGGAATTATTTTGTTGTTGTTGTTTAACTTTTTGTTTCATAATTTCTAAAATATTTGAATTAGTAATTACTCCTAGTTCAGAAGTCACAAAATATAATAATAAATATGGTGAAAAGTCTTCCACCCACTCCCTATCCTCTGTCCCTTCAGTTTCAAGCAATCCTTCAATACATAAGTAATAATTATTAAGTTCTTGATACTTCGTATGCGTCTATAGCAAAAATAACTATATTGTCTTAACCCCACTCCTTTTTTCCCAAGACTGCTTCATATACACACTTTTTAGTACCTTTGTTTCTTTCTTTCATTTAACAATATGTTTTGAAGATATAACTAAAACTTGGGGGTGTCAAAATTTACCTAGTCTACTAATGCTGGACATTTATGTTAATTTCCATATCTGCAATTATTAATGCAGAAGTGAGTAACGCACTTGTGTCATTCTCACACACGCTAGTGTTTATAGCATAAGTTCTCAATTTTCTTACCCAGGAATTATCAGGTAAAGAGTTATACACTTGTTTTGATAATGCAGTCTTCCCTTGGTATTCATGGTTTCAGGACCCCTACAGATACCAAAATCTGTGGTGATGCTCAAGTCTCTTATATAAAATGGTGTGGTATGTATTTGCATATAACATACTCACATTCTCCATTTATATACTTTAAATCATCTCTAGATTACTTATAATATATAATACATAATACAATGTAAATGCTATGTGAATAGTTATTATACCATATTTCTTTTTAAATTTGTATTACTTTTATTATGTTTTTTTTTCCAAATATTTTCAATTGGCAGTTGGTTGAATCTGCAGTTGCAGAACCCACAGATGCTGAGGGCTGACTCTATCCCCAAAGTACCCTTCATAAGATTTGTTTCTTTGGATTCACTTTAAACTTCATCACCAAGAGTAGATTTTCTTTGAGAAAGTCCTCAATGACATCTGTGTTAGGCCGTCATAGCACTGCTATAATAAAATAATTGAGACTGGGTGATTTAAGAAGAAAAGTTTAATTGGCCCACAGTTCTATGGGTTTTGCAGAAAGCATGGTGCTAGTATCTGCACCTGGGGAGGCCCCAGAAAGCTTACAATCATGGTGGAAAATGAAGCAGGAGCAAGCACAGCACATGGTAAAAGCAGGAGCAAGAGAGTAACAGGGGAGGTGCTCACACTTTTAAACAACCGGGTCTCTTGAGAGCTCACTATCACAAGAACAGTACCAAGCCATGAAGCATTCGCCCCTATCACCTAAACAGCTCCCACCAGCCTACCTCCAACGTTGGGGATTACATTTTAACATGAGATTTGGAGAGGGTATGGATTCAAACTATAACAACATCTAAATATGACAACACTAGACTGTTCAAATAAAGGAGTTACTTATTAAAATTTTTCTAAGATTTTAAATGTTAAAAATAACAAAAGATCACTACTGATCTTTATAATTAGGCATCACAACTGAACCCAAATTACTCAGAAAGGTAATCACAGAATCAGTTGTGGTTTATTTTGTAACTCCACAGGGGGCCTGAAAGTTGAGTTAATCTTAGGGATAGGTATAGGGCTTGTCTTATTTGACAGGGTGCTCTCAGTTTACTATGCACTTGACAGTTATCAGTCTCTAACATACAGACGTATTATACTTCTTACACTTTCTACGATGGTTCAACCCAAAATGTCACTGAAGAAAGAAGTTGGTATCAGTGTTAATAATTCTCACCTTCAGTAGAAAGAAACCCTAAGGATCATCATATGTGGATACTTGAAGATATTTTAGTCGACTATAATTTTAACTTAAAGGTTTAAACTTATGCAAAAATATTCATGTGTTTTTATACACGTATTTATATATCAAATAATTTATCTGTAGGGCTTAGCAGCAGTCACACAAGAATCCTTAGAATATCAGCTCTAATGGGCTAATTGGGGTATGCTTTAACATTTGAAGGAATGTTTGTTCATAGTACAGGATGCCAAGAGGGGCTTTGTGCAGCTGCAGAATTCTGAAGCAAGAAGAGATATAGCCTGAAGAAAAGAGCAAGGTCATATACCATGGAGGTAGAGAGGATAAAACCCTTATTGGGTGTCTCTCTGGGCACTGACACTCCAACAAAAACAGATGCATGGATAGATAAATGAGAGTTATAATTTTTAAAATCAATAGTTATAGAATATTGAAGATATTCCACTGTATCTAGTTTTCATTGTTGCTGTTGGGATATCAATTAGTTATGATCTTTATTCAGAAATCACTTATTTTCTTCTAACTCTATTTTTAAATTTTATTTATAATTGATAAAATATTTGTACATATTTGTGGGGTAAATGTGGTATTTTGTTACATGCACAGATTGTGTAATGATTTAGTCAGGGTATTTCAGGTATCCATCACTTCAAATACTTACCATTTCTATGTGTTGGGTACACTTCAAGATTTTTTTTCTAGCTATTTTGAAGTATGCAATACACTATTGTTAATTGTAGTCACCCTACTTACTGTAGGACATTAGAACTTACTTCTTCTATCTGTGTCTTTATACCCATTAATCAACCTCTCTACATCCCCCTCACCACACCGGACAATACAAACACCATTCCAAGCCTCTGGTATTTATCATTCTACTCTCTATCTCTTTGAGATTAACTTTCTTAGCTCCCACATATGAGTGAGAACATTTGTTGTCTGCTTTTCTGTGCCTGGCTTATTTCACTTAAAATAATGACCTCCAGTTCCATCCCTGTTGCTGCAAATAAATGATTTCATTTTCTTTTACAGCCAAGTGGTATTCCATTGTGTGTATACATTTTTCTTTGTTCATTTTTCCATTAATAGACACAGGTTGATTCTCTAATAAATATGAGGATGCAGATATTCTTTGATATGCTGATTTCCTTTTCTTTGGATAAATATCTAATAGTGGATTGCTGGTTTGTTTTGTATTTCTAATTTTGTTGTTGGCTTTTTTTGTTTGTTTTGTTTTTTTTTTTTTTTTTTGAGAAATCCCCATACTGTTCTCCATGGTGGCTGTGCTAATTTACATTCCCAGCAACAGTGTATAAGAGTTCCTATGGCTGGGCATGGTGGCTCACACCTGTGATCCCAGCACATTGGGAGGCTGAGGTAGGCAAATCACCTGAGGTCAGGAGTTTGAGACCAGCCTGACCAACATGGAGAAACCCCTTCTTTACCAAAAAGGCAAAATCAGCCAGGTGTGGTGGCACATGTCTGTAGTCCTAGCTGCTCAGGAGGCTGAGGCAGGAGAATCACTTGAATTTGGGAAGTGGAGGTCGCAGTGAGCTGAGATTGTACCAATGCACTCCAGCCTGGGCAACAAGGGTGAAATTCCATCTCAAAAAAATAACAACAACAAAAAAAGGAGCTCCTGTTTCTCTCATCCTCACCAGCATCTGTCACTTTTTGTCTTTTTAAAAATGGCCATTCTAAAGGGAATAAGAGGATATCTTCTTACGGTTTTGATTTGCATTTCCATGATTATAAGTGATATTAAGCATTTTTTCATGGACCTGTTAGCTATGAGTATGTCTGCTTTTGAGAAATGTCTATTCAAGTCCTTTGCCTGTTTTCTCAATAGTATTATTTGGGTTTTCTCTGTTGAGTTCCTTGTATTAATATATTCTAGATATTAGATCCTTATCTGGTGAATAGTTTGCAAATACTTTCTCCCATTCAACAGGTTAACCCTTTACTCTCTGTTGTTTCCTTTGGTGTGTAGAGGCTTTAGTCCCGTTTGTCTATTTTCGTTGCTGTTGCTTATGCTTTTGAGGTCTTAGCCATGAAATTTTCTTAGACCATTGTCCTGAAGTATTTCACCTGTTATTTCTCCTAGTATTTTTTTAGTTTTTGAGTTTTATCTGTAAGTCTTTTATCTGTCTTGAGTTGATTTTCTTGATATGAGAAATATGTGTTCAGTTTCATTCTTCTGCATATGGATATCTATTTTTTTCAGTACTATGTAGGGAAGAGATTGTTATTTTCTCCAACATATATCCTTGGTGCTTTTGTGAAAAATCAGTTGGCTGTAAATATGTGGATTTGTTTAAGGTCTCTGCTACTCCATTAGTGTGCCTATTTTTATACCAATATCATGCTGTTTTTGTTACTATAGCCTTGCAATATATTTTGAAATCAGATAATATGATGTCTCCAGCTTTGTTCTTTTTGCTCAGGATTGCTTTTGCTGTTTGGGCTGTTTTTGTGGCTATATCATTTTTGGTGTACAGAAACTGATTTATGTGTGTTGATTATTTATCTTGCAACTTTACTGAATTTGTAAGATCTAAGAGATTTGATAGGGTCTACAGATTTTTTAAAATATAAGATCATGTTATCTGCAAAGAGGGACAGTTTGACTTCCTCTTTTCCAATTGGGATTCCTTTTATTTCTTTTTCATGCCTGATTGCTCTGGCTAAGACTTCCAGTACTACGTTTAATTGGAGTGGTAAAACTAGAATTTCTGAAGAATGAAGAATTTCTCATCTTCTAGTTCTCAGAGGAAATATTTTCAGCTTTTACTCAGTCAAATGTCAGCTTTGGGTTTGTCCGTATGTGGCATTTATTATGTTGAGATGTATTCCTTCTATACCTTGTTTGTTGACAGTTTTTTTCATGAGGAATCTTGGATTTCATCAAATTCTTTTCTTCATCTATTGAGGTGATCATACTGTTTTTGTCCTTCATTCTATTAATATGATGCACTGTGTTTATTGGTTTGCATATGTTGAACTATCCTTGTAAACCTGGGATAAATCCCATTTGATTGTCATGTATTCTCTTTTTGATGTGCTGTTAAATGTGGTTTGCTAGTATTTTCTTGAGGCTTTCTGTGTCTACGTTCACCAAGGATATTGTTCTGCAGTTTTCTTCTTTTGTTGCATCCTTGCCTATTTTTGGCATTAGTATAATGTCGGTCTCATTGAATGAATTAGGGAGAAACCTTTCTTCTTAAATGTTTTAAGTAGTTTGAAGAGAATTGGTGCTAGTTCCACTTTGTAAGTTTGATAGAGTTTGGCAATGAAGCCATCCAGTCCTGGGTTTTTCTTTGTGGGGAGACTTTTCATTACTGATTTAATCTCATTACTTTTTATTGGTTTGTTCAGATTTTTTATTTCCTTCTGATTCAATCTTGGTAGGTTATATGTATCTAGAAACTTACTTATTTCCTCTAGATTTTCAAGTTTGTTAGTGTATAGTTGTTCATAAACCTATGCTGATTTTTTTTTCTGTGATATCACTTGCAATATCTCTTTTTTCATTTCTGGTTTTATTTATTTGAGTCTTATTTATTTTTGGTTAATCTAGCTAGTAATTATCAATGTTTTCCTCTAAAAAAAACTTTTTCTTAATCCTTTGTAATTCTTTTTCTCTCTTTTATTTACTTCTACTCTGGTATTTGTTACATCATTTTTCTACTAAGTTGGGGTTTGCTTTCTGTTCTATGTCCTTGGTATGTCATTAGTTGTCAATTTATAATATTTCTACTTTTTGATGTACACATTTAGCATTAAAAACTTTTAGCACTGCTTTTGCTGTATCCCTCAGGTTTTGATATGTTGTGTTTCCATTTTCATATGTTTCAAAACTGTTTAAAATTTTCATCTTAATTTCTTCATTGACTCAATGATTCCTCAGGACTATGTTGTTTAATTTTTCAAAGTTTGTCTTGTTATTGATTTCTAGTTTTATTTCATTGTAGCCTGAGATGATACTTGATATTATTTTATATTTAGAAAATAGAAAGCCCAAAAATAATGTACACACCTACAACCATTTGATCATCAACAAAGCTGACAAAAACAAGCAATGGAGAAAGGACTCCCTATTCAATAAATAGTGCTGGGATAGCTGACTAGCCATATGCAAAAGATTACAATTGAACCACATTTTTACACCATATATGAAAATCAACTCAAGATAGATTAAAGACTTAAATGTAAAACCTAAAACCATAAAATTTCTGGAAGATAACATAGGCAATACCATTCTGGACATAGGACCTGGCAAAAATTTAATGATAAAAATTCCAAAAGCAATTGCAACAAAAGCAAAAATTGACAAATGGGACCTCATTAAACATAAGAGCTTCTGTACAGCAAAAGAAACTATCAACAGGGTGAACAGGCATCCTATAGAATGGGAGACAATTTTTCAAACTATGCATCTGACAAAGGGCTAATGTCCAGAATCTACAAGGGACTTAAATAAATTTATAAGCAAAACAAAACAATCCCATGAAAAAATGGTCAGAGGACATGAACAGACTCTTTTTCAAAGAAGACCTACACATGGCAAATGGGCATAAGAAGAAATGTTCAATATCACTACTCATTAGAGAAATTTGAATCAAAACCACAATAAGATACTATCTCATACCAATCAGAATGACTACTACTAAAAAGTCAAAAAAATAACAGATGCTGGTAAGGTTGCAGAGAAAAGAGAATGCTTATATACTGCCAATGGGAGTATAAATTAGATCAGCTATTGTGGAAAGCAGTGTGGCAATTTCTCAAAGAACTTAAAGCAAAATTACCATATGGCCCAGAAATTTCATTACTGGATATATACATAAAGGAATATAAATCATTCTACTGTAAGGAAACATGCATCCACGTATTGATCATAGCAGTGTTCACAATAGCAAAGACATGAAATCAACCTAACTGCCCATCAAAGATAGACTAGATAGAGAAAATGTGGTACACATACACCATGGAATACTACACAGCCATGAAAAGGAATGAGATCATGTCAGATGGAGCTGGAGGCCATTATCCTAAGCAAACTAATGCAGTAACAGAAAACTAAATACCACTTATAAGTGGGAGCTAAACAGTGAGAATAATACATGGACACAGTGAAGGCAACAATAGACATTGGTGCCTACTTGAGCGTGGAAGCTGAAAGAAGGGAGAAGATTAGAAAAAATACCTGTTGGGTACTATGCTTATTACCTGAATGGCAAAATAATCTTTACACCAAACCCCTCATGACATGCACTTTACCTATATAACAAACCTGCACATGTACCCCTGAACCTAAAATAAAACCTAAAAAAAATATTTTTGGAGATAGGATCTTGCTCAGTTGCCTAGACTGGAGTACAATGATGCAATCCTAGCAGCCTACAGCTTTGAACTCCTGAGTTTGAGCCATCCTCCTGCCTCAGCCTTCTGAGTTGCTGGGAGTAACTCAGAGGGAGGCATGTGCTGTTATGCCCAGCTAATTTTTAATTTTTTTTTTTTTGGTAGAGATAGAGTCTCACTATTTTGCCCAGGTTGGTCTTGAACTCCTGACCTCAAGTGATCCTCTCACCTCAGCTTCCCAAAGTTCTGAGATTACAAGTATAAGCCACTATGCCTGGCCTGATACTTGATATGATTTTGACTTTTACAAATTTATTGGGACTTGTTTTGTGCCCTAACATATGGTCTATTCTAGTGAATGTTCAATAGGTCGATGAGAGGAATGGGTATTCTATAGGCTGTTGGATGAAATGTTTTGTAAATGTCCATTAGGTCCATTTGGTCCAAAGTGCAGTTTAAATCCAATGATTCTTTGTTAATTTTTTGTCTAGATATGTCTAATGCTGAGAGTGAGATTTTAAGTCCCCCATTATCATTGCAGTAGAGCCTATTCCTTCCTTATATGTAATACTATTTGCTTTATGTATCTGGGTGTTATTTTTGGGTACAAATATATTTAGAATTGTTATATTCTCCTGCTAAATTGATCTGCATATCATTATATAATGTCTTTCTTTGTCTTTTTATGTATTTTTTTAATTTAAAGTGGGTTTTATCTGATATATGAATAGCTAGTCCTGCTAGTTTTGGATTTCTATTTGCATGGAATATTTTGATCTATACTTTTACTTCTATCCTAGATATGTCTTTACAGGTGAGATGAGTTTCTTGTAGGTAGCATACAGTTGGGTCTTTTTATATGTTTGTTCAGTCAATCTATGTCTTCTAAGTGGAAAGTTTGATCTGTTTACATTCAAGGTTTTTATTGATAGGTGAGGGCTTATTCCTGTCATTTTATTAATTGATTTCTGGTGGTTTTGTCTATCTTGTATCTTGTTTCGTATATTAATTTTTTTCTCTGCAATTTTTTATTATTTTGCTTTTAAGTTTCTTTGTAGTAGTAATATTTGAATCCTTTTTCTCGTGTGTTTACCAGTGAATTTTATACTTTCTTGCATTTTCATGATGGCTATTATTTTCTTTTTACTTCCAGGTATAGGACTTTCTTGAATATTTCTTGTAGTTTGGGTTTAGTGGTGATGAATTCCCTTGGCATTTGCTTGCTGGAGAAACACTTTATTTCTCCATGATGTATAAAAGATAACTTTGCTGGGTATCATTTCCTTGGATGGCAGATTTGTTGTTTTGTTTTTTCTTTCAGCACTTTGGAGATATCATCTCATTCTCTCCTGGACTATATGATTTCTGCTGAAAAAATTTACTTTAATCTAATAGAGGTTTCTTTGTCAGTAACTAGATGCTTTTCTCTTGCTGTGTTTAGAATTCTATTTGTCTTTGACTTTTGACAGTTTGACTAAGTTGCTATGGAGAAGACCTTTTTGAATTGTAGTTTTTGTGAATTCTTGAGCTTCCTGTATCTGGATCTCTAAATCTCTTACTAGACATGGTAAACTTACAGCTATTATTTTATTAAATAGATTTTGATCCCTTTGGTTTTCTGTTTGCCTTCTGGGACCCTGATAATTTGAATATTCAATTACTTTAGGATGTTGCACATCTCACATAGACTTTGTACATTTCCTTTTTATTTTTTCTCCTTTTTGTCTGACTGGGTTATTTCAAAATATCCAACTTCAAGTTTTGAAATTCCTTCTACTACTGGATCTAACCTATTGTTGAAGCATTTGAATGTACTTTATATTTCATTCAATAATGATTTTACTTCCAATATTTCTCTTTGGTTTTCTTTATGACACTGGTGCCCAACCTTCTTGGCACCAGGGACTGGTTTTGTGAAAGACAGTTTTTCCATGGACCAGTTGTGGGGAGATAGTTTTGGGATGATTCAAGTGTATTACATTTATTGTGCACTTTATTTCTATTATTATTACATTGTAATATGTAATGAAATAGTGATACAACTCACTATAATGTAGAATCAGTGGGAGCCCTGAGCTTTTTTCCTGCAACTAGATGGTCCCATCTGAGGTGACAGAAGACAGTGATAGATCGTCAGGCATTGGATTTTCATAAAATGTGTACAACTAGATCCCTCTCCTCCATAGTATACAATAGGGTTCACACTGCTATGAGGATCTAATACCTCTGCTGATCTAACAAGAGTCAGAGCTCATGCAACAAAGAGTGATAGGGAGTAGCTGTAAATATAGATGAAGCTTGGCTTGCTTACCCACCATTCACCTCCTACTGTGCGGCCTGGTTCCTAACGGGCTGGTCTGTGGCCCAGGGATTGTGGACCCCTGTTGTATTATGTCTATCTCCTTTGCAAATTTCTCACTCATATCCTGAGTTGCTTTCAGTGGCAGCAGCCATAGACAGGCAGCTGGGAAATGTGCATTTTGCCCCCAGGTATTGGCTGTAGGCAGCTTATCCTCAGGGCATTTGTAAAGGTGCCATGACCTCACTGCTGGGGGCTGTGGGATTGCTGCCTGGCTTGTACTTCAGTCCCAGAAGAAACATCCAGCCATTGCAGCAGAGGTTGTGGGTGGGGAAGTCTGTCCTCAGGGCATGTGAAAATATATGACAGCTCCACTGCTGGGGCCAGTGTGGTTGCTGCTAGTGGCTCTCATTTTGGCTCTGATGTCAGCAGCCAACGACAGTGGCAGCTTCAAGAAGGTGATGTCAGTGGTTCTCTAGGAACATGGAGATGCAAAGGCTATTGGGCCCCAGTGCAGAATGCAGTCTAGTGGCAGTCTGGCACTTAAAATGGTGGTATCCTATAGTTGCTTAGTACTCAGGGAATGTATGAGACCCAATGTGAGCTCTCTTTCTGGAGCAATACCGCCATGCCATCTCTAGGCAGCTGCCTATGTTAATCTCAAGGCTCACAAGGATCTGGGGGTTCTCCTATGGATGGATTGCAGGTGTCCCTGGTGGGGATGCAGACTGCTGGGGATTGCAGACTTACCCTTTCCCTGCATTGGGCACATTTTCCGTATTCCAGGCTAAGTCCAGCTGAGCAGTCTGCCTCACTTCCCTCTTTCTTTCCTTAGGTGTTTCCTGTCACTCCTGTGTTCAATTCATGTGTTCTGTCTTAGATGATGTTTTCAAAGTGTGATTATCTACTCACTAGATAGGTTTGTCTTTGTGGAGGAGGTGAGTAGCAAATGCCTATGGTCAGCCATCTTGGAGTTCTTCCCTAGCTGAATGTTACAATTTGTATTTAAACAGATGTAGTAAAATCTGTTTTAGTTACTGTAACATTTCAATAATGATGTTTTTCCCTTTTAAATTACTTGTTTTTTTCCCCTGAATATGTGAGTGCTCTCTAAGATAATTCTAAGATGTGTCTTTTCTCTTTTTATGTGTGATAACAGGTTTGGAGTAAGACAAAATTTATTTCATAGGTCTGAAAGCACATCATTGGGTTAAGAAATGATAGATCGATAGATAGATAGATCTGTATTTCAATTTCCCTTCACTAAGATTCTTACACACTTTTCCTATGGAGATGAAATTTATTCTAAGTTCTGTAGAAGAAAGCTGGGCTTGGCAACTGTGCATTTTATTTGCTCCCTGAATTGGAATAGAAATTATGGTACCCTAGTTTTTCATTAAAAGTTATTTTTTAGTATTCCCAGGGTTCTGCTTTTAGCACAGTGGTAGAAGACATTTAAGTAATTCGATTATAATTTTAAAGTAGTATTAGGTCAGCATAAAATGTAGGCAGTGCTTATGCCCCAATGACTAGGTCAAGAGTGGTAGGATTCAATATCTCCTAGGAGCCATACAATTATATAATTTCAGCACATTGGAGAAATTTCTGTAATAAATGCCAGGTAGTTTATTTGGCTGAACTATTTTTCTCTCAACTATATTACAATATTATTGTGTTTCTGGGTTGTTTGGGCCAAAGTTACTTCTAATCATGCTTCCATTTTATAAGCCTGTCAGTTATAATTTCTCAGAAATAATGAGATTATTACTGAGATTGCTCACTGGGTCAAAGGGCAGGGCTGGTAAAACTCATGTTATTCTATTGTTGACCCAATCCATTATATCCTGGCTTACTACATTAATAATTCAAAATCTTCTTTTCTCCGTATTTTATTTTTATCTTTGAATAGGAAAAAAATACTGTTAATATATCTGTGGGGGTTCCCAAGAGGGAAAAACACTATTCAATAATTCCCTCCATGTTTCTATTATATCAGGCCACGTGCTAGATTACAATAGATATGACTATGTAAATAACTGTACTCACAGAACTTGCTGGTTTATATGTAAGAAAATTATGTAATTAATTAAAGGGCTATGCATTTATTGTCAGAGCACTTGCAGGGAAGAATGGGAATCTAGAAGTAAAATTCATGACATTTGCCAAGGGTACAAGGATCAGAAAAGGATCTACCCTCTGAAGAGTTTAGATTAATTATTTTTTAGCTAAAAAAAATCTCAAATATTCCCAATGACAATGTGGAAGAAGACTCCTTGGGAGAAATTATCAGGAGGCTGACTCCTGATTATAAAGTTGCTCTCTTTTAGGCATTGTGACTTAGGGTCTATATTGGTTTCCAAGGGCTGTTATAATGAAGTACCCAAACTGTGTGACTTAAAACAACAGAGATGTATTGTTTCACAGTTATGGAGGCTAGAAGTCTGAAATCAAGGTGTCCATAGGGCCATGCTCCCTGTGAAGGCACCATGGAAGAAACTGTCCCTTCTCTCTTTCCTAGCTTCTGGTAGTCTCTGGTGTTCTTTGGCTTATAAATGCATTATTGTGGTTCTGTGTATTCACATGGAATTTTCTCTGTGTGCCTTCGTGTCATCTAGTCTCAGTGCATGCCTGTCTCTGTGTGCGCATGTCCCCTTTTCACAGGGACACCAGTCATACTGAAATAGGGCTTACTCTAAAGACCTCATTTTAACTTGATTACCCCTGAAAAAAATCCCTATTTACAAATTCTTAGGTACTGAGAGCAAAGATTCCAATGTATCTTGTCAGGGAGGACACAACTAAATACATATTATGGTTTGTAGTGAATGCTGTTGCTTCTCTGTCCAAATATTCTACCAGAAGTGGCATTCATTCCCCAGCTGCTGTGAGTGTTGCCTGTAAAAGCCTCATAACTGCACTTCTCTTGATGATTGCCCTTAGACAAATGGGAGCCACCTCAGCTTGTAGGCTGCAGCCACCCAGGCCCTGCCAGGTCCCTTGCCTCAGGATGGGCTAACTTAGTGGTGCACTTTGTACTCCAGGGCTTCCACTTGGGATCAGGCTGAAGCTAGTCTCCAGCTGAGATCACATCGCAGTGAAGCTTCACTCTTCAGACCTGTTTTGCTTCCTGGTTCCTGTTCTTCTGAAAGTACTCACCAATCACATGAAAAAGAATCCCTGTGGTTCACAGAATAATGGCTCTCAACAGTATCACCCCCAAATCCCCAGAAACTGTGAATATGTTAGGTTACATGGTAAAGGAGAAGAGTTGCAGACAGAATTTAGTTAGTGAGTCAGCTGACCATAAAATAGGGAGATTATCCTGGATTATCCAGGTGGACCAATGTAATCACAGGGGTCTCTAAAGGTAGAAGAGAGAAGAGTTCAGACAAATATGTAACTACAGGAAAAATGTCCAGAGAAGTGCAATCTTACTGTCTTTAAAGATAATTGAAGGAGACTGATAAGGTTTGGAAATTTGTCCCCTCACAATCTCATGCTTAAATGTAACCCCAGTGTTGGATCTAGCAGGGCCTGGAGGGAGGTGTTTGGATCATCAGGGTGGATTCCTCATGAATGGCTTAGCATCATCCCCTTGGTGATGAGTAAGTTCATGTGAGATCTGGTTGTTTAAAAGTGTGTGGCACCTCCTACTCTCTCTCTTGCTATCACCTTGTGATATGCCTGCTCCCACTTTGTCTTATGCCATAATTGTAGGCTTTCTGAGGTCCTCACCAGAAGTAGATGCTGGCTCAGTGCTTCTTGCTTTGTCTGCAGAACTGTGAACCAATTGAATCTCTTTTCTTATAAATTCCCCAGCCTAAAGTATTTATTTTTTTAATTTTTTTCATTCTTGTCACCCAGGCTGGGGGTGCAATGGCAGAATCTTGGCTCACTGCGACTTCCACCTCATTGGTTCAAGCAATTCTCCTGCCTCAGCCTTGTGAGTAGCTGGGATTACAGGTGCTTGCCACCACACCCAGCTAATTTTTGTATTTTTAATAGAAATGGGGTTTCACCATGTGAGCCAGGCTGGTCTTGAGCTCCTGACCTCAGGTGATCCACCTGCCTCAGCCTCTCAAAGTGCTGGGATTACAGGTGTGAGCTGCCATACCCAGCTTTTTAGGTATTTCTTGATTGCGATATTAAAAGGGCCTAATACAGAGACCAAGAGCCAAGTAATGCAGGCAGCTCCTAGAAGCTAGAGAAAGAGTCCCCCCTAGTGACTCAAGTAAGGTACACAACCCACTCCAACACCTTGATTTCAGCCTAGTGATACCTGTTTCAGACTTCTGACCTCCAGAATTATGAGAGTATAAATTTGTGTAATCTCAAGCCAGAAAATTTGTGGTGTTCTGCTTTTAGAAAACCTGATTCAGCCAGCACTCCTTCCCAGGTACCACAGAGATGCTATTTCCAATTGTCATATTTCCCCCAATTAAAAATACATGGTTTACTGGTCATATAACAGCACAGTGACTGAGCGTCTGAATGATGTGGGCTAACTCTGTATGCCAAACCTAGCCCCATCACTTCCTAAAAGAGTAAGATACTTTCTTAATTTTATGTTTTAGTTTCTTTCCATCTGTAGGAGGATGGCAGAAACAACCAACTTAGAGGGTGGTTGAGAGTTAATATTTGTAAACACATAAATTGCTGTAAGCATTTAATAAATTTTAGCCATCTTCATTTCCTTTGCCAAAGTTCTGCATTTTGCTTCTCTCTGAAGATAAAGGAGTATTCCTGAAATAAGACTGCAACAACATGATTTGTGTACAGAAACATTCCAGTTTAAAATTTGTATTTATCCAGCATAGAAAATTCATCAGAAAAAAAGACATTATATGGTTAGGGAAATATTATCTGTGTTATTTCCAGTTTTATCACCAAAACCTTAGCCAACTGATACAAAAGAAAAAATTTAGAGTTGTTTTAAATTTTTTCAACTGTGTTTATACACTGTTCTCTATAAAATAAAGTACCATTGGTTTCTCCTTAGCATCATTTTATAGAGTGTGCTCTTAGAGGTTAAAACAGAATTACTTGCAACTGCTGCTTAAAATGAAGATTCCTGAGCCCCACTCCGTAGCCTATAGGATCTACACAGCAATGTTTTTAGTGATTTCCTCACTTCCCTCCATTATTTTGAAAACAACCCCCAAGTTGCTGAGTTATTTGCTGTAACACATCTCAACTCTGCATGCCTCAGTTTCTCCATTATTAAAATCTAATAATAACCTACTTATTTAAGAAAGACTGTGCACATTTTAATTTCATAAAATAATGAAGACTATCCTTGAAATATAATAAGAGTTGGTCAGCCTGAACAGTAAATTTGCATTTAAGTATTAAAATGTCAACAAACTTCTTTTTATTTAAATTAAAAATTCTTCACATTGCCCCTAAGTCATTTTTGGAATTCACATAAAAGTAACAGTTCAACTATATTTTTATTGCTTGAAAAACATAGTGAGCCTAAATATTAATGTTAAAATACAGTTAATGTTAAAATACAGTTTTCTATCTAAAAATTTGATCTGCCCATGAAAGGCAAGTTTTAAAAAAGCAATACCAAGGCAGCCAGCCTCCTAAAGATGAACAAATATTAAAGAACTGGCGAAAATTCTCGACAAGAAATAACTGGGTAGAAGGAAATGCAGAGAGATTGTTGGGTTGATATTCTATTGACTTAGAAGTCTTCATTGGTAATGTTGACATAGCAGAACAATTAACTGTCTTACATTTCATGGCACTTTCTATTAAGAGTTTGTTTTTATGTTTCCTTCTCTGTATAGTATA
This sequence comes from Aotus nancymaae, assembly GCF_030222135.1. Classification (NCBI taxonomy): domain Eukaryota; kingdom Metazoa; phylum Chordata; class Mammalia; order Primates; family Aotidae; genus Aotus; species Aotus nancymaae. Next base: position 78,983,853 of record NW_026988425.1, read on the forward strand.
CTAACAATAAATATGCACCAATATATTTATATTTTAAAGATGTACTTATATCTTTGTATTTTTATATAAAATATTTAATGGTTAGATGCTAAATTATAGAATTTAGATAAATACTGTAAGATTTCAGAGAAGAAAAAGATCAGCATGGGCTAAAATAATCAGAAATGTTATGCAGGACTTTATTACCTGTGCTGATTTTATTTGGTATTTTAAACAATCTTAGTCTGTACATTTTTGGTTTGATAATAGATGGCTTGATGTTTATCAGAAGTTGGGATTTTCTTTTTCATTTAATGTTCCTGTGAATTTATTATTTACAGTGATGAAGCTCCAAAACTAGCAACTCTTTTACTAGCTGCACTGAGATTTGTGCAGCATTTTATAAACTCAAAAAAAAAGAATTTCTGCAGTCTTAGTGGCTTAACCAGTTGAATAAGGATGCTGCATAGTATTGAATTGACATGAGAAGGGGCTTTACAAACATTCATTTGCTTAGAGTTTTTCCTTGGTGGTACCATTTTAAATGCAGAAGCAAAATGGAAACTTTCTGAAATTTCAGAGCTGATACAGAGTAGTTTGTGCCTTAAACCTAGCCCAAGGTGTTGCAGCCACTTAGAGTGTTTATTAATTAGGATGAGGTTTTCAAATATCTTCAGCAATCCATCTTTCAGAGAGGTTATCTCCTTGAAAGGGTGTCAGGGTAAATTATGTTATGGGTACTGGAAGAAGTTCAGTCTACTAATATCATTTGCCAAAGGCAATGCAGCACTTCGAAGGAAAAACACTTAAGTTTCAAAATATTACAAAATATGTTTTTAAAAGTACAAGCCTACATTTTGAAATTACTTTTGTCTGTTTCAGAACTCCTGTTCAACAATATTTATGGAACTTTCATTTTCTATACAGACTTACTGGGGTTTGAAAAGAAAGAAAATTCGGGAGTTTAATATTAGGATATAGAATATACAGCTAATTTTTATTACATTTTAAAATCAATTTGATCAATGTATAGAATGGGAAATATGCACATGCATAACATTTAAAAAGTATAAGTTATCTCCCAGTCATCAAATTTCATGAGATACCAACAGCCACCAGGCCTAGTATATCTTTCCAGAGAGATAGATAAGCAAATATGCATGAATAAATGCTCATAAAATGTTGACATCAAGTATGAAATGAATTTGAACTTTAAACTGTCTAAATACAAAAAAGGCCAAAAAAAAATGTGGCAGTGACAAGTTTTACAAATTAGATAGTCTTGGATTCCACTGGTGGTGCTAATTAGAGAAGTTTGATTGTCAAGCCTGGATCAAGTTAAGGTTGAAGAAAGAATGATTGAGATAGACTTTTTATATTAAGCATATATAATACTTTAACCATTTTCTAATGGCCGAAGCAATTTGCACCTAAATAATGGCCATAATTCCTGTTTCTCACTACTCTCATCATTGTGGTATTTATTAAACCTAAGAAACTATATTTTATAGAAGTGCATACAACAGAGTATCTACTAATATTCCACAAGGGAATGGGATTCAAATTGAATGAGCATCAGAATCACCCTGATAACTTGTTAAAGATGCATTTTCTCCGGCTGGGCGCGGTGGCTCACACCTGTAATCTCTCTCAGCGCTTTGAGAGGCCAAGGCGGGCTGATCACTGGAGGTCAGGAATTCAAGACCAGCCGGGCCAACATAGTGAAACGCCATCTCTACTAAAATACAAAAATTAACTAGGCATGGAGGTGTGCACCTATAATCCCAGCTACTCAGGAGGCTGAGTCAGGAGAATTGCTTGCACTCCAGTCTGGGTGATGGAGCAAGACTCTGTCTCTTCAAAAAAAAGATTAATTTTCTCAAGCTGCACCCACTAGGGATTTTGACCCAGAGTATTCAAAATAAAGTCTGGAGTCTACATTTTCGATAAGCAGCCCAGGTAATTCTATTTCAGTGATTCCACCACACAATTGGAGAAAGTCCAACATAGACAGTTACAATTCTTTGATGAGTTGTCCAGGCCCAATGTCAGGTACACACAACATGAATGTAAATATTTTAATTCACCTTCAGGCCCTTTTCTGTTTGTTTGTTTGTTTGTTTGTTTTAATATGTTTGAAACTGCTGGAGAACAGCTTCAAGACCAAATGTTCAGACAACTTCCATTCAAACTCTAAAATTGCAACCATAAATTTAATATGCATTGTTCCTTGCTGAATCCTTAATTTTTCCCTCACACAACATGTAGTCCAGTTTACATATATAAATGAGGAGATTTATATAACCAATTTTAGAACCTTATGGGTAAAAATTAACCTCATGTATCTTATGTTTTAATACAGGGAAAACTTTACTCATTCTTACTAATCAGAATTTATTTTTATTCCTTTATATTATAGGAGCTGTGATCTGCCTTTGCAATAGGACTTTTGTCTTTTATATCACAGTGTAATTTTCTTTGAAATGTGACATTCATTGCAACTTAATCTCAGAAAATTATTTCAGTTGTAATTGGCCTTGGCATAAGCATTTCAAAATTTTATGCTGAAATTAATTGTGCATATATAATATCATGCAGAGAGTAATTTTCTTGGAATGTAGCCTTTCTTTTGATGAGTTACTAGGAATTAAGCATTTTAGCATTCTTTATTAATTTTTCAAAGTCACTAGGACCAAGGATAGAAATTCCTCATGTGCATACAAGGCCATTCTGAGTTTCCTACTGTTGCCTTGGGTTCAGCATTATTAATCTAGAATTCTATTTATTCTTCACTTTTTGATTATGTCTGTTTAGTTGACTATAGTGCCACTGGCAGGACCATGTGCCCAGAAAATCCAAGACTCCTATTTGGACAAAAGCTATATCCACTTTTCAACTAGTCCCCCTACCTAAATTACCATAGCAACCATTACATAATTACCATAACAACCAAAAAATTGCAGGTGCCTACATTCTAGAATCATGTTCTAAAGGGATGCCATCACTTACAAAATGTCTGTTGAATCTGAATGGTTCCAGCAGTAATAGCAAAAAAAGGATTATTTCTCTCTCGGACATTTCAGAGTAGTAAACCGCAAAATATCCATGACTTGTTATGAGGAGTCAAGTGGAATAGAAAGGACAGCTCACCCTGGCGGCGGGAAGTGCATGCATGCACATGCCCACCTTTCCTCCACTTTCTCTTGCCTACTAACAGGAAACTATAGAAAGAGTATATGAGTATGTAGGGGACTTGGTTGCCTTCTGTTAGGAATGTGACACTGATCTGGTTGGAATACAGTAAGAGAAAAAGAGAGGCCTTTCTTAAAAAAGGGTCTTGTGTAAAAATAGAGATGGTAGGTAATGAATATAATGTTAGTGGGCTCCCTGGGCAAATACACAGTACCAAAAATTCTCATCAATTATCCGCCTCTTCAAATTTAGGGATTAGAAATCTCAAACAACTACAAACATGGTGTCTCTCTGAAAAGGAGATAACATAAAAGTTATCACATACTAATATAACTTGTATGAATAAATTGACAAGCTGGTTAAAAATTAGATAGAAATAAAGGTCTTGGGGCAGTAAAAGGGGTAATCTGTAGAGTTCTTCTTCTGGAGAGTAGTTATAGACGTAGTAAAGAGGTTTAGGTACTGAACTGAGAATAGCACATGGATAGACTGATTGTAGATGAAGGATACTAAAGAGAGGTTTAAGGAATATTGACATGAAACTCCAGGTAGGTTGTATTCATTAGTTTACTAGGAACAAGCTGCTTTTCTCTCTCCCATGAACCAGGGAGGCAAATTTCTAGTGGCTTTCCAAATGAAATAGGAAATCTAAGGAAATAGTTTGATACCAGAATGTTCTCCTTAGGTTTAATGATGGACTTAAATATGCTTTCCTATACTCATGAAACATGTTGTCTCTGATATTCTCTAGTATATTTCAGCAAAGAAGATAGACTAGGTACCAAAGGTATTAAAAATTTTAGACTCCTTACAGCATTATAATAATCACAAAAGAAAAGCCTAATATGCAGGGAAACTCACTGACCATGCCCTTGGTACTGCTGATTGTACTGCAGAGCAAATGATGGACCCTGAGGGTGCTTGAAGCCAGTAAGTTTCACTTCTGGAAAAAGGCTTTAGAATATGAGTTTAAAATATAAAAAGGGAATTTGAGCCAAGACGCAAGAACAAACTTTTTTTTGACAATTATATCTTTGTTATTCCTCTTACAGAGCTACATTTACTGCACTAAGTTTCACAATCAGGTAGTAATTTACAGTAAGACTTAATTACCATCCGTAACCATAGATGTCCTTATTGAAACTTCAGCATCATTTCCAAATATTAGCATTAGCTTTGTGCTTGACATTCATTTAACAAAGTTACTGAAAATCTATTAAGTATAAGACATCAGTTATTTTTTAATAGAACTTCTGGAAAACATTACGGCAAAATAGCCTGCTGAGAAAAATGTGTAGGCTGAAAAACAAAAAAAAAATGAAACGAATGAATAAGAAAGCCTGGTTTGCAAGCAGGTATCGGGGAAATAGACAGTACTTTTATGGTAATAACCTAAGAACAAACTTTTTGAAAGCAAGTTTTATTAAATAATAGGATAACAAACAAGACATAAAATTTCTTATTCTTGATATTTATATATTGATTGCTGGCTGGTCATAAGACTATTTTTAGGCACTGTGTTTTGAAAAACCAGAAAATCTACTACCTTGAGTTTTCAGCCACATGAGAATAGCAAGATTCAGTGTTTATACTTGATAGCATCTTAATTAGGCCTACAGGCCTCCCTTTCATATAACTACCTCCAAGTTTATGACAGCTCAAACTCACAATTATCATTATAGAGAAGAAAGAAGAGTTAAGCTAAAAACAGACCACTTTCAGAGGACCTAAAAGCAATGTAATCAGTCACCTATTGCCATATACAAGCCACCCCCAAACATAATGACTTAAAACAGCAATCAGCTATTATTGCTTATGAGTCTCTGAGTCAGCTGAACATTCTGGCTGTTCTGGGCTTGGTAAGGCTCATTTTAGCTGTGTTCATTCTTGATCTGCACGTAGCTGATAATCACCTAGGGGCTGACTGTAGGCATCCCAGATGGAATAGCTCCTCTATACTCTCTGTCTTTTATCCTTTAGCAGGAGGAGATTTGCTCACATGGTGGTTACAGGCATCCAAGAGAGTCAGCTTAAATGTGACAAGTTTCCAAAATATCAGATTCAGGCCTATGTAATCTGGTTTCCATTGCATTCTCTTGGCCAAAGCAAATTGCAAAACAAGTCCAAAATCAAGAAGATCAAGAAATATACCCTCCATCTCCAGATAGAAGAAGCTTCAAAGAACTATGACCATCTATGACAAACAGTATGTTCAGGGGGATTAATATGGGAAGATGTGCCCTCCACCACCTTCTCAAAAAAAAAAAAAATACAGCTTTTGTAATATTTAGCAATATAGAGTGTCTAAAATTTCTATAGAGACATAATATGATTTTGAGTTGAGATGAGGTCAACACTATAAGCAATTTTAAACAAGTGGTGACAGAAATTAACAGGCACATATCAAGACTCAAGTATAAAGCTGTACGATTTAAAGATGCTCAGTAAATGTTACTGAATTGACTGGGTAGTCCCTAAAGAGCTGAGGAATAAAGGATGTTATGAGAAACCCAACAATACCAAATATAAATTGCCTTAGGTTCTGAAATATTCAATGAAGTATTCTCACTGTGACTCCTTCGGCTTAGCTGATTTGCACTTTGGCGGTGAAAATCTTATCTCCAGTGTTTAAAAGGTTGGAAAATTCTGCTGTGTCTTTGGCCCAGCCTGTAATTAAATCCTGATGCTATTTTAGAACCTGAAAATCTAGAATCTGCTATTATCACTTTACAGAGCTATTGAGATGTATTAAGAAACTTGTATCATCCTGATTTGACTCTAATTATTTGTGGGACATTGTTTAAAAGTTGTTGAAATGCATATATGGAAAATTTATTTTTTAAGTAAATATATAACTTTTAACATTTTATCTGTCCTACATCTAACTCCAAATAGGTTTAAAAACAACTATAAGCAATATAAGTAAAAATACATTTAAAATACATTTAAAAGAAAGATAAGGAAAAAAAGAATGTCTCACGAAGGTTAGTACACAACCCATGCATCTTGAATATTTGCACACTTATCAAGTGTTTGGCTCCAGGGTTTCTGGCAGCTAATGCAAAGAGAGGAACAGAAGCAAGTTTCATGGCATTATGTCGTAGACTGTGAAAGCTAGAGTGTTTCTGTCCCCTCATGTTTTCACATTCCCTTTTAGAGAACAGCACAACACTTTCCACATCTGATGGGAATTGTCAGTCATGGTGAAAATGGAATTAAATATTGGGTCAGTAATTTGTGAATCAATTAATGCAGCTTATGAATTCAAAAGAATTACTGTCTTAAGCTTCTAAGTTTTCTATATCAGTTCTTTTCCTGTTCTCTGAAAATATTTTATGACTTAAAAACCTTAGTAAATATAAACAATCTACTACTAACAGTGCCAACAGATATAATTTGTGTTTCAGGTTCAAGGATTTCATTAAAAAGAAAAACGTGTTTTTAACATATTAGTCTAGGGAAGGGTTTGTCACCTAGAAGTATGTGGGTTTATGTTTATAGTCCACAGCCTTCATTTAATAGTCCATCCGTGGAAAAATAATTTAGTTTTATGAACACCTGTACCAAGTCAATGCAAAAATAGCAAGCTAGTCAAAAAATCCCGGAATGAATTTGACAGTTGAGACCTATGAGTTAAGATTAACAACAAAAAGTCAACAGCCAAAAGTTAGAATCAGAGCAGGATATGCAGTATTCAAAAGGATTATTATTTTCTATTTTAATATGAATGACATAAAGCAGTTTTGTGTGACTTTAAAGTTCCTTATTTTTTTTCCCAATAGTAAGGAAACACTTTTCTGGTTTCTTTATTCCTTTCTTTGCTTTTTTCTATGATAAAAAGGTACTTTTCTGGTACCAGAAACCAGCAAAAGTTCCCCTTATTGTACACTCCAAGTGTTTTAGAATTACTTGCAAGAAACTCCTGCAACTTTGATGCAGTCTGCCTGACCTTTCATCTGACATAGACTTCTGAACAGCACAAGTCCTGCCCTTCTGGTATTTCAAATAGCCTTGTCTCAGTAGGGTTGCAGACACCTGCCAAACACCAAAATCAGCATATGAATGAGAGGGCCTGACACAGCAAAGAGACAGATAGTTAAGCATGACTATTGTAAAGAGGGAAAATGTAATCAAGACCACATTGTTAAGAAATCATTGGTTTGGGGAATGAAGCACTTTAGAAATGGAGGGTTCAGAATTATATAAAACAACTGTGGAAAGCTGGACTGTCACCATACCGCTCAGTCACATGTATTTTCCAGTATTTAAGCTCTGAAGAGTGAACAAATCCCAGATGTGTCATTGCCCATTTCTATCATTCTTTGAAACAAAAACTCTGTTATTGTTGATGATGTTAATAATAAGAACAGAAAACCTTGGAAGCAAACTTGGCATTCTATGAATACCAGGTAAATTGTGTATCATTGTATAATTACATAAACACTTAGTTGACACTATCCCGACTCTTTAGTATATAGTTATCAGAAAGAATAGAAAACAGTATTGAAATCAGTACCAGAATCACAACAGAGAAATCCGATACTATCCCGAATAACTATTTTGTAGTTGCATCTACAACACCAAGACACTGCTAGAATAGTAGACTAGAGCAATGGTAATTATAATTAGTTTGGGACTATCATTGGATTGTAAAACAGCATTTAAAATTTTTTTTTATTTTTTCTTGAGACAGTCTCACTCTCTTGCCCAGGATGGAGTGCAGTAACGCAATCTCAGCTCACTGCAACTCCTGCCTCCTGGTTTCAAGTGATCCTCCCACCTCAGCCTCCCGAGTAGCTGGGACTAGAGGCACAGGCCACCACACTTGGCTAATTTTCATATTTTTAGTCGAGACGGGATTCTGCCCTGCCAGCGAAGCTGGTCTCAAACTCAATGCCTCAAGTGATCTGTCTGCCTTAGCCTCCCAAAGTGCTGGGATTACAGGTGTGAGTCACTGTGCCAGCCCGAAACATGTTTGAAAATTTAAGAATCCCCTTGAATCGAATAAAAGGAACAGGATCATTTAGCCCACCAAAGCAACTATGCTGGTTTGTTTTACCTCATCTTGCTATGCCAGTCAATAACAACAGAAAATGGCAGCTTGCCCAGGTATTGAGTTTTGATTTCCAAACCAAATAATTTCAAAAAAAACTGCATTGTGCCTGCTATTCACCCCCACTGAGTATGATACAAAATATTTCATTGAACTTTGATTTCAAACATGCCTCTCTACGGTGAGCATCCTGCTCTCCAGGAGGCACAGACAGCATAATATTAGCAAGGTGATAGTTACAGGATGAAACGTGGTTAGCAGATCAATGAGGGCAGTCAAAACAATACAAAAATTACAGGGCAGGATGAAGGGGAAGGGACTGTGCAAACCAACCATCTACACTCTAAAGAAGGAAGGCATGATTACAGGATACAAAGATCTTAGAGGTAAGAGTACAATGTGAAAAAAGGAAATTGGCATGACAGTGACAAATGGTCTAAATTTCCTTTTCAAGGAGGAATAGTTGAGCCAAACTAATAAAATTTTTAAGAAGTTCTGAAAGTAAAAATTGAACCTGATGCTGAAAAATGTCTCCATATTAAGAGCCAATGAATATTTAAAATTCCTGTATCTGAAACCAAGTCATCTTTCATCAAAATTCTCCTCCCCTTCATCCCTTTGCTCTTACTCTTCATGGCATCCCATTCTCCTGGTTATCCTGAATTAACATCCTGGTGATATTTTAAGATAGGCTTTACCTTTGCTCATCATATTGTAACCGGGGGATGGGAGCAGATGCGTCCCAAAGATGCTTTCAGTTGCCTCGATCCGATGGGCACAGGAACTCAGCTCCCTCCCTGTTCAGATGTGTTCCCCAACGTGCCCAGGTCCTTGACCTCTCTTACCCTAGGAATGGGGAAGGGGTCATGGAGGCACTGTGAGGTTACCATTTGAATAAATATCATAGACCCAAAGAGTTTAGCAGAGACTGATTTATTAGGCAGAGGGAGAGAGAAAGAGAGAAGGAGCAAGAGAGCTCCCACACTGCCATGGGAGGGGATGTAAGGGAGGAATCTTCACAGGTAAGGGGCAGAGGGATTTTAACCCGGGAGTTATTCCCTCCCCATTCTTATTCTCATCCAATGAGAGGAGTTCTTTTAAACTTCCTCTGGAGTGATTAATCTTTGACTTTGACATCGGATTGGCTGCCCAGCCCACGACAGAGGCCCTTCCTCCCAGACCTTTTCCCTGGCTTTTTGAACAAAGAAGTACACCTGGAATTTCTACCTAGCCCACGTGGGAAAGTCAAAGAACTTTACATTCCTGGTTGGGGATGTAGATGAAGGCATGGCACTGGGAAGCTCTTGCCTTTGAAACGACACCCCTTGTGGACTCGGTTTTCCTTAACACAGCCCCTCAGTCCCCACTCTGAACAGGAAAGTCCAACTGCTGTTGGGACACGGGCATCGATGACTCTTTAGCTACTTCCTGCTGACTTGGGGCGTAGAAGGGGCCCTGCAGCTGAGGTTTACTTTGGAGGGGAGTCTTCCAGGTCGATCCAGAGGTCCATGGTAGAACTCATGAGCCAAGAGCATCAGGAGTTTCATTTGCAGGGCCATTTGTGGCCTTATGGCTTTAGTTCTAGAAGAAACAAATTTGACCAGAAGGTTAAAGATGAGAGGCCCAAAGTCCAGCAATATTAGAAGTTTATAAACAGGCCTAAGAGAGAGGGTAGAGCCAGGACAGCTGGTTGTGACACAAGTCCCACGATTCTTTTTCTTTTTGAAGGTTTTTAGCCCTGTGTTTGATTCGATCCTTCAGTTCTTTAACTTTAAGACAATAGCTGATTGGTTTATAAAGTAGCAGCATTCTTTTTCTAGAAAGAGACAGGTTCTTCTTTTCTCTGCTGTTAGCAGATGCAGGGCCCTTCTATTCTGAAGAGCTATGGCAGCTAAAGAGTTAAGCTGCTTTTGTAGAGAAAGCTGCCTCTGCAGAGAGAATTAGCAACTTTTTCCATGGTATTATTTGATTCCTGAGATAGCTTATAGTAAACCTGAGTAGAGGTAGTCACTCTTCCAATGCCATGACCAAGTCCTTCTATTATTCTGCACCCCTCCCACCCATGAAAGGAATAATTGGGGTTCAAGTATGGCGTGGCCATGGCAAGAGAAGACTTTGCACCTGAGAGTCGGTGTAAATTGTCATGGGGGGGCACTAGGAAGAAGGGGAGGAGAGCTATTAGGCCAATCTGTAGGGGCAATCGTACAGAGTCTGGTTGCAGATAGTAAAATTAAGAGTGAAAGTCCTGTTAATGCCAGGATATAGGTTAGACTCATGAGTAGTTACTTTCCTGGGGATCTCCTTGCCTGATTTTGTTCAGGTGTCCAAGGCTTCAGTCGAGTATAATGAATCTACGAGTCAGTTCCCACCACCTTAACTGCCATTGGGCTAGACAGAATAACCAAAAATAATCCTTCCCAATATGGGCCTAGAGAGGGAGAGTCTGAGGGGAGAGACTTAACACTAAATCTCCAGGGCAAAACAACTTTTTCCCTTTTTCTCTAGAGTGTCCTTCAGGTAAGGTCCTAAGAGCCTGTTGGTACTTAGCCAAGGAGGTTATATCTTTTATTAGATCTGCTGTTTCCTTGTCTAATATAAGATCATTAGTAAGAAAGTGCCATCCATAAAGCATCTCATAGGAGCTGAGTCTGATCATCTGATGAGTTTCAAGCCCTTAAGCTGCTATTGGTAATAGAGAAGGCCACGGGAGATGGGTTTCCTGTGCCAGTTTTTTTAGGTGTCTCTTAATTTCATTCATCTTTTCCACTTTCCCTGAGGACTGAGGCCTCCAAGCACAGTGGAGATGATACTGTATTCCTAACACCTTGGAAATTCCTTGGGTCACTGCAGCTTTGAAGGCAGAGTAGTTATCTCTTTGAAGACAGTGAGGGAGTCCGAATCTAGGGATTATTTTATTAATCAGGACTTTTATTACCTCTTGAGCTTTTTCTGTTCTACAGGGGAAAGCCTCAACCCAGTTTGTGTAGGTATCTACACATACTAACAGATACTGATATCCTCGAGACTTAGGCATACGGGTAAAGTCCATTTGCCAGTCCTCACCTGAGTAATGACTGGTTTGCTGTTCCAGAGGAGGAGCTTTGCAATGTGCCAAAGGATTATTTTTCTGACATATTTCACATCCTTTGACTATTTGTTGGACATCCTTGAAGAGACCTTTTACTATAAATACAGATTTGAGCATCCGATGTGTATTCTCTATACCCATATGGAAGGTTTGACGTAGGATGTTAAGTACTTTCCTCTGGCTGGCAGCAGGTAGGAGCACTTTTCCTTCCTCAGTAGCTAGCCTTCCTGAAGGACGAAGATTATGCCCCTGGGAGATTGCCCACTCTACCTCTTCTGATGAGTATTGAGGTCTAGTTCCCTGGAGAGGGTTTTGATATTAAAGGTCCTTCTATAAATTCTTGTCTAGCTGCCCTTTTTGCCTCTAGGTCAGCTCAGCGATTGCCATCTGCTTCCTTCTCATCTCCTTTCTGGTGACCTTAGCTGTGTAAGACTGCTACCTCTTTGGGTTCTTGGACAGCTTGTAATAAGTCTAAAATTTCCTTATGATGATTAATGGGAGTTCCTGCTGAGGTTAGGAACTCTCTTTCCTTCCATACGGCAGCAAGGGCATGCAGAACCAGGTAAGCATGTTTGGAATCTGTATATGTTTATTCTCTTTCCTTTTCCTAATTTTAGAGCTCGAGTGAGGGCTACTAATTCTGCCAGCTGGACACTAGTTCCAGGAGGAAGGGAATTACTTTCAAGCACTGATCACTAACTACTGCATATCCTACCTTTTGAACTCTATTTTCCATAAAGGAACTTCCTTCAGTGTTTAGGTTAAGGTCAGGATTGGCTAGAGGAGTTTCTAAGAGATCCTCTCGAGCCACATAGTTCTGGGCTATAACCTGCTGGCAGTCATGTTCTTTGTCTGCTCCTTCCTCAGGAAGAAAAGTAGCTGGATTGGGGGCTGCACATGTGCGCAGCTGAAGTACAGGCCCTTCAAGCATTAAGGCCTGATATTTGAGTAGGTGATTGTCAGACAGCCATAAGCCTCCTTTAGAGGCCAAAATTCCAGCTACCTCATGTGAAGTTCATACAGTTAGATCTTTCCCTCGTACTATTTTAACAGTTTCTGAGACCAGTATAGTCACCACAGCTATGGCCCACAATCAGTGTGGCCAGCCTTTTGCTACTGCATCAATTTCCTTACTTAGATATGCTACTGGTTGTGGCGTGGTCCCCCGAGTCTGGGTGAGAAGCCCCAGTGCCATTCCTGACATTTCCATAACATATAGGGAGAAATCGTTCCCTGTAGGAAGGTTTAGAGCTGGAGCCTGCAGTAGTGCCTGCTTCAGGGTCTGAAAGGCTGCCTCAGCTATAGAGTCCCATTGTATTAGATGACTGTTAGCCTTTTGGGCTTCCTTAGTCAGAGTTTATAAGGGTTTGGCTATTTTACCATATCTGGGAATCCACAATTGGGAGAAACCAGTTATTTCTAAGAATCCCTGCAACTGTTTTAAGGTCTTTGGACAGGGGAAGGCCTGTATGGGTTGGAAACATTCTCCATCAAAGGCCTGAGTGCCCTTAAACAAGACAAGTCCTAGGTATTTTACCTCTTGTCTACAAAGTTGGGCCTTTGGTTTGGAAACCTTATATTCACAGGTGGCAAGAAAATTTAGGAAGTCCTGGGTTGCCTGTTGACACTGAGTTTCTGAGTTCACAGTTAAAAGTAAGTCATCCATATATTGAAGAACCAGGCTACCTGGATGTGAAAACTGACTAAGGTCCTGAGCTAGATGAGCCTGGCTGAACTGGCGGGGGCTATCTCGAAAGCCCTGGGGAAACATTCTCCAGGTGAACCGAGAATTCTGGTCTAAAGAGTCTTCAAAAGCCAACAGAAACTGGAAGTCAGGATGCAATGGAACACAGAAAAAGGCATTCTTAAGGTCTAGGACTATAAACCATTGTGCCTTTCTTGGTATTTGAGAGAGCAAGGCGTACAGGTTGGTTACAGCTGGGTATAAAGGAATCACAGCTTCATTAATAAACCTGAGATTTTGCACCAGCCTCCATTGTCCATTAGGTTTCTGTACTCCTAAAATTGGAGTATTACCAGGGCTGTTATAGGACTTTACTAGACCCTGAGCTTTTAAGTTCTTTACAATATCCTGTAGCCCCCTTTTGGCTTCCAGTCTTAGAGGGTATTGTCTTTGGTAAGGAAAAGAGGTGGGATCCTTTAGCCTTATTCAAATTGGGCATGCATTCTTTGCTCATCCAAATTGTCCTTCCATTGCCCAAACCTTGGGATTAATCCCTTCTCTAAATAATGGGCAGCAGAGAGGGATTTCCTCCCTGATGATATTCATATAGATAATGGCTCCTGCTCTGGCTAACAGGTCCCACCCTAGTAAGGAGTGGGACTTTCTGGCATGATGAGGATGGCATGGGAGAAGAGTATATCTTCCCAGTTATAGCTTAGGGACTGGGAGAAATATCGGGAGACTGCTTGTCCTAGGGCTCCTAGGACAGTTACAGACTTGGAGGACAACAATCCAGGACAACAACATCTTAAAACTGAGAAGGCTGTGCCAGTGTCCAGGAGGAGATTGACCTCCTGGCCCTCTATCACTAGCTTTACCCAGGGCTCAGTGAGGGTGATGGCTTGTGCTGGTGCTTGCCCCGGGCACCCTCCAGCCTGCCATTGGATAATCTGGTTAGCCACCTCAGTCCCTGGGAACCTTCATCCCCTAGGACAGTGTGGCTTCCACTGATTCCCTTGGCACAGTGGGCAAGGATGAGGTTGTAGTCTGTTCCTCTGGGGACAATCTCTCCTAAAGTATCCCATTAGGCCACAGTAGTAGCAACCTCTGCCAGACTGGTGGCTAACCCAAGCCTTTCTCTCTTCTGAGCCCCTTGGGTCTGCTTGCCTGAGGGCCATGACTAGGGCTGTGGCTTTCTCTGGTCTCTCCTGTTCCGTTCCTCCTGGTCTCTATTATAGAACACAAAGGTTGCTAGATTTAGTAATGATTCTAGGCTCTGTTCTGGCCCCAGGGCCAGCTTCTGAAGCTTATTTCTAATGTCTGCTGCTGATTGTATAACACATTTATCTTTTAATATTAACTGACCCTCAATGGAGTCTGGCAACAGGGGAGTATACTTTTTAAGGCCTCTTGTAATCACTCAAGGAAGGCTGTTGGGTTTTCTTCCTTTCCCTGAGTTATGGTGGATAACATTGCATAGTTCATGGACTTTTTTCTATTTTGCCTTAATCCCTCAAGCATACAGGTTAATAGATGCCTACGACTCCAGTCCCCCTGTTCTGGGTCAGGATCCCAGTGAGGGTCTGCGCTAGGGACTGCTTGTCTACCTGTAGGAAATCTCTCCTTTTCCTCTGGTGTCATTAGGTCGTGTACGTGACTAAGGTACCAGGTGTCCCCAAACTCTTGAGCTGCTGCTACAGCAACCTCTCTGTCATTGCTGGTTAGCACTTTACTGAGCAATAATATGATATCTTTATAATATAATTACAAGGACTGATTTAGGCCCTGCAGAACATCTATGTACTTGTCCAGGTCATCTGAAAATTTTCTTATGTCCACCTTGATTTGCTTTAAGTCAGAAAGTGAAAAGGGGGCATGTACCTTGGTTGAGCCAAGTTCTACTCCAACTGCCTGTAGAGGGCAGAGTTGGGGCACCCTAGTAGCTTGAGGTGCCTTGGCCATTTCAGCCTTCCCTGACTCCTCTTGGGTTATAGGAGCTGAGGAGACCTGGTTAGAATCAGTGGAGGGAGGAGCCACAGGGAGTCCTAAATGTGAGGGTAGTCCTGAGGATAGGCCAGTAGGGAATAGGGTACAGGCCTTACATATCTGAGGATTATTCCCTAGAGAAAAGAAAACTTGCACATAGGGGGACCTCAATCAATTTGCCTTCGCTCTTACAGAAGAGGTCTAATTGTAGAATGGTGTTATAATTTGTACTTCCCTTAGGGTACCAAGTTTCTTCACTCAGCAGAGGGTATCGCAGCCATGCTGTTTGGCAGAGAAAAATGAACCACTTCTTCAAAGATCGTGTGTCAAATTGGTCCCAGTTATCCAGGATACACTTTAAGGGTGATTTTGCCTTGGGAACTGTAGCACCCATCTGAAATTGAACACAGGAATGTCTGCATCCCTGGTTATTCCTTGCAATTGCAAGCCCTGGAGTGTCCCCCAGTTATAGTACCTTGTAGTTTCCTTGTGCCCTAGATGAATGATCATCTTCTAGGCTCCCCATGTGCCAGGTTTAATTACATTTACCAGCATCATGGGCACACCCTCACTGTTTAAATGTCCTTACTGACCACCATAAGGATATGAGGACTGCCAGGATTAGTGGTCCTGTGCCGGCGTGTCCTTGAAGAATTAGGCCAGTGAGGGTTGGGTGATGGGTGCCAATATTCCCCAGCAAGAGTTCAGTTAACACAGGCCTGACCATAAAGCTGACCTAGGAGGATAAACTCCTAGAGAGGGACCTCTGAGCACAACAGTCTTAAATAAGGTAATGAATCACTGCATGGCTGAGGCTGGAACAATGCCCTTGGGACCCAGGCCTCCTCTCCCACCCTACTTTCCATTGTAGGAATATGCCCTAGGGTTGTAGGGCCTGTAATTAACTATTTGAGCCTCAGACCAAGTTTGACTATGGTATTCTAGATGGAGAAGTTCCATGGCATGGAGAGCCGATCCTCGGCAAGACAAATTGTACATCATTAGATTCTGGCACCATTCAGTTGGATTGGGAAATTTGAGGGTGACAAAAACATAACGTTCTATAGCCTTCAGTATCTACTAATAGACTCTGGCTTCATTAGCACTTAACCTAGCACTGAGGATTAAGGGAACTGGCCCTGTGCACTTACAGCAGGAGGTCCTCATAGGCATAAACCTGAGGGCACCATGGGCATGGGCCCCTAACTGCCACTCCCTGGCCTTTGTCGGAGTTCGGGCCACCAACACTGCACCCCCTGCAGTGCCACTGTCTGCCATGGCAGTGGCCAGGGCCATGTTCACATGACAGGCCTCTTCCTGCACTGCCGCCTCCAGGCTGGCTGGCTCAGGTTAGCTTGTCCACTCTGCTCCTCATGGCTCTGCAGCAAGAATGGCAGTGGGGGCACCTGGGGGCAGCTGCAGCATGCAGAGGCTTTGCGTATGGCCTGGCCACACCCCACCCGCTTCCCACTGATCTGTGCTCCTACCTGACCCTAGACTTGGCCCCAAGAAACAGAGCAGCCAGAAAAGGAGACTGGTTTGAAGAAAGCCTGGTGACTGCGTCTTTAATCCTGCAGCCGCGCTATTGAAAGGCTAGCTGGTACCTTGCAGCAGCCTCTGGCCCTGCCACTGGGCTGTGCCCAGTTTCATGCAGGCTCAGCATTGCTCCTTAAAATTTAAAGGAAGCGAAAATGACAGATTTTAGCAAGTGAAATCAGTCCAATACACTCACCACTCCAACATTTGCTCCTGGCTGGCTTGCCAAAGATATAACTGGGGGACAGGAGCAGAGGTGCCCAGAAGACGCTTTCAGTTGCCCTGATCCAATGGGTGCAGGGGCTCAGCTCCCTCCCCATTCCAATGTGTTCCCCAATGTGCCCAGGTCCTTGAATTCTCTTACCCCAGGAATGGGGTAGGGGTTCTGGAGGCACAGTGAACTCACTGTTCAAATAAATATCATGGACCCAAAGAGTTTAGCAGAGAGCAATTTATGAGGCAGAGACAGAAAGAGAGAAGAAGCCAGAGAGCTCGCATGCTGCCATGGGAGGGGATCCAAGGGAGGAATCTGCACAGGTAAGGGGCAGGAGGATTTTAACCCTGGAGTTATTCCCACCCTCTTCATGTTCTCATCCAATTAGAGGAGTTCTTTTAAACTTCCTCTGGAGTGATTGATCTTTGACTTTGATATTGGATTGGCTTCCCAGCCCACAACAGAGGCCCTTCCTCCCAGAGCTTTTCATGGACTTTTTGAACAAAGAGGCTCACCTGGAATTTCTATGTAACCTGCCCACAGGAAAGTCAGACAAAGAACTTTATGTTCTCGGATGGGGACATAGATGGAGACATGGCACTGGGAAGCTCTTGCCTTTGAAACCACACCCCTTGTGGACTTGGTTTTCCTTAACACTGTCCCTCAATATTCAGACAGCAAGTCCTGTCACTTTTTTGTCCTCAGTGTTGCCTAAATTATCCTGTCTTCCAGTCTCCGTGGCCACTACTATAATTCAGGCCCTTGCTTCCTCTAACTTGCACTCTGAAACTATTCTCAACACTTAGCTCTTCCTTCTCCCACCCACATTATGTCCTACTGGCCTGCTACTGAATGTAGCAGGCCTAAAACAAAACTATAATTTTGGTCATTTTTGTGAACAGAAACACTCAGGGATTACTGACTATACCAAGTATTTTGAGAATACCCACTTCTTGAATTCAAGGTTCTCCTTGGCCTCAACATGCTCCATCTTGCAGCTTTATCTTTCACTGAATCTTACCACACACGCAATTCCATAGCTTTTCCTTTCTTTAGTCTTTTGTTTCAAAATTCAAAATTCAGCTCAACCACTACTCATACATATAGCTTCCATGACCCTAGGAGAGAGAAAGCAGTTTCTTTAGAAGCACTCCATCACTTGGTTTTTAAATAACTGATACCATTCTAATTTGTTTTAAAATAATTTATATACTTGTCACAGCTCTCCCTGTTGGACTGTATGTCCTCTAGGTCAAGAACCCAGCTACTCACCTACTGTGTAAATGATTAAATGCTACATATATAATGTATGCATAATGGCTTTTGATGAATAAAGTGATAAATGAAAAAATTCAGAGTTAACATTTTAAAGAAGTTGTCACTCTTGCCCAAATAGGAGAAAAAAAGTCAAACTTTTTTTGCAGTTTATTTCTAAATATGAGTAGTATTTGCTTCATCTATTTGGAGAACAAATTCATTCCAACCATCATCATGGTGGGCAAATTACCAAACTTTGCAACCAAGAAAAATAGGTACAGATTGAAAACAGATAATATAACATGTTAATAACGGTTATATCTAAATTATAGTATTTGGAATAATTTAAATATTTTTCATATATTTCTGCATTTTCTTGTTACATTTTTAGTAATAAAAGGGTAGTAAGAAACCAGAAAAACATTATTAGTAATAAAAATATTTAAATAGTGGATTATCTTTGGATCACATATTTTAAACATACAAATTTTGATCTAGGCAGTGCTGAATCTTGAGAATATGAAAAATACCCTGCATAGGTTGAATGTGATATGGTATATATTTTGGAAACATTAAAGATAATTATGAAAAATACCCTGCATAGGTTGAATGTGATATGGTATATATTTTGGAAACATTAAAGATAATTATAAATTTAGTGAAGGAGGTAAAAACTTGATACTAAGAGACAAAGGGGCTGTTGTTACTGTTGATGTAAGGCTTGAACTAAGATTAAAGCAATGGTAACTGAAATGAAAAGACAAGGAAGAGAGGAAAGTTAAAATCATAATTGATGAGGTTTGATTACCAATTCAGTTAGTCTGAGGCAGTAGAAAGACTTCTCAATATGTGAGAGATGTTCATAACATGATAAACAAGGTTTTGCTTTTCATGCTAAAGTGTGAGTTAAATGACCAAGAAGTTAGTTGACAGATGGTTCTAACAGAAGCACTAAAGGGGAAGAAAACCACAGGGAAAAGAAACCTAATACATGAGATCATAGCTTTTTGGACTTGTGGTCAGTTTGAGTCATATAGTCAGAAGAGATAACAAGGTTTCCTATCAAAATTGTTTAAGGAAAGAGAGATACTGCCAAGACTGGCTTTGCAGGAAAGATGGTAACAAATTTCTCTGAGAATAACAAGTAGCTAGTCCTGAAGGGAAATACATGACTCTAGAAAGCAAGTGGGAGTGGGGAGCAGATTGTAACTTAGGGTGAACATTTGTGGGGTTTGGTAATGGTGGGGAATCAATTGGTTCAATTTATTACTGATATCAATTAACAGCAAGAAGTCCCCCTTTTAAATTTTTTAAATTTCTATAGGTTATTGGTAAATAGATGGTGTTTGGTTACACAAGTAAGTTATTTAATAGTGACTTGAGAGATTTTGGTGCACCCATTACCTGAGCAGTACACACTGCACTTAGTTTATAGTCTTTTATCCCTCACCCTTTCCCACCCTTTTCTCTTGAGTCCCCAAAGTCCATTGTGTCATTCTAATGCCTTTGCATTCTCATAGCTTATCTCCCACTTATGAGTGAGAACATACAATGTTTGGTTTTCCATTCCTGTGTTAATTCACTTAGAATAATAGTCTCCAGTATCATCCAGGTTGCTGTGAATGCCATTAATTCATTGATTTTATGGCTGTGTAGTATTCCATCATATATGTATACCACAGTTTCTTTATCCACTTGTTGATTGATGGACATTTGCATTGATTCCACATTTTTGCAATTGCAAGTTGTGCTGCTATAAACATGTATGTGCAAGTATCTTTTTCATATAATGAAGAAGTCCCCAATTTGCGTTATATATTTTTAAGACTTTAACAACACATATTTTTAGGCATTTAATTTAACTGCTCTATCTACTGCTGGTTTAATATAGAAATTTATAGAAATATATTATTTTACTGTATTTATTGAGAGACATTAACCATTCAAGTTCTGTAACCATAATTAAGCTTGTGCCAACCATATAAAAATCAATTATACACTGCGTTACTGTGTAGAAACAACCTTTTTTCATTTTTTGTTATTTTTGTGTGTGTGTTTTTGTTTGTTTGTTTTTTTGAGACTGAGTCTCACTTTGTTGCCCAGGCTGGAATGTAGTGGTGTGATCTCAGCTCACTGCAACCTCCACCTCCCAGGTTTAAGCGATTCCCGCCTCAGCCTCCTGAGTAACTAGGATTACAGGCATGTGCCACCATGCTTGACTAACTTTTGTGTTTTTTGTAGAGAGAGGATTCACCATGTTGAACATACTGGTCTCCAACTCCTGACCTGAATCAATCCACCCACATTGGCCTCCCAAAGTGCTGAGATAATAGGCTTGAGAAACTGCACCCAGCCAGAAAAAAATAATCTTTAAGCTAGTTTTACAATGTGAACCCTATTTCAGAAACAGCATTTAAATCCTCTTACAATATTATCTTCCATCTTTTACTAAAATACATATCATACCATTATATTTCCTATTTTTAAATTCTGCTTCAGCATTCTCTAAGAATCATAAAATGCCCATGGCATGGGTTAGAATAGAAAAGATCCAAGTTCTCATTCTATTTCCATAACTTATTAGCATTTTGATCTTGGGAAAATTAATAAACCTTTCTGTATCTTGATTCTCTCACCTGTGAACATTTCAGCTGCAGGAACTGTAAGTTAATTTGGTATAAACACTCATACCATGGCAAATTGACAGTACACTCACAAAATTCCTGAATATTTAATAATCAGCTCTAGCAAGTTGGTAGAATCAGTGCAAGGTACATCAGGCATACCGTGTTAAAGAAAATAGATAATAAAGTTTCAGAAAGCAAGGGGCCTCAGGGTAGAAATAATGCTTAAATGCAGAGCCAAAATTAGGTTTAAATCAACAGAAGATCCAGATGTAAGATCATTAACTTCAAAAGCCATGGAATTAATAATCATAACAATAGGTGGAAAAGATATATTAAATTGTAAAGCTCGGAAGATTGAAACCTGGAGAAGAGGTGAGGGAGCTATAAAAAAATGAAATATATGTCAATTTAGTTAACAAGTCTGTAAAGAGCAGGGTTTTAAAAAAGAGGTAGTATGATCACTTATTAAAAGTTGATATAAAAAAGAACATATACAGGCACTACAGAATGAATCTAAGCTCCCAGGTACAAGTATTTCTACACCATTAGCCAGCTGAAGGGAGCCCAGGATATTAGATAGAATAGTCAACAAGATCAACTCTATTATGTTTTGCTCAAGATGAAGAAATAATAGAATAATGAATTGGTTGTCATCTAGTTCCAGATTTGTATTTTGTGCCATTACTTTCAAGATTTCCTAAATGTGCATCTATTCCTATTCACGTCCCATACTCATTCCCACCTCAGTTTAAAAAAAAAATTGTAATCCAAATATCAGCTCCACACTTAGTAAAATTAGTAATTCTAGCATACTTTTTTTAGCTAGGGATTAAGGAATTCAGTTTTGTCTGTAGGGCTTTCACATGGCCCTTCTCCATCCCTTGCATATAACTCACTGAACTTTTATTATTCCAACCCTATATAGATAAAATGTGTCAGGGAACAAAGCATGATTCCTATAGAGTCCAAATTAGGGAAAGGGAGTCAGACTGGTGGGAGCAGAAGAAAGCAAAAAGAGGAGACAGATAAGCTACAAATCTGCCTTTCTTCATGGTCCAGGAGCAAATATTTTAAATGTATACAGCCCTCCTATACAAATAGCTCACAATCTTCCTCCATCCAACTATCGCCAGATGCCTCCAAGTTAGCTCACTGCAACCTGGGCATTATCAGTACTGCACAAAGCCCTCTTCAGCATACAGCATAAACACTTCTTTCTATAAAATCCCCAGCAAGCCTTTGTTTCTTGGCAGTCAGCTTATCTTCTGATCCTGCCTGTTGCCACTTCACAAGTATTTTCCTACTTTGTCTAATAAACATGCCTTTCTCTACCTACAACTGTCTTGGTAAATTCTTTGACCCTGCACCACCAGCCCAGATAGTCTTTGCTCCCTGGCGACAATTCCCCAAAAAATGTACACTACTCAAAGCTTATGTATATACCTAGATTGTCTTTCCATGAGCTTAGCCTTTGTTATTCTGCTTAGTGTTCTGACTAGAATAAGTACCAAGTGCTGGAATTCAATCCTTACACCCTATTTTTTCTTCGAAGGAGCTGAGTTCTATTTTCTGAATCCACATATCATCAGATCACTACCTGCTGTCAACATGATTTGTGAATAGAACCCTTTCTAGTAGTGTCTAATTGTTAAACTGGACTTCCTAATATAGATTATTTCCTAAACTTTATCTGCCTTCATTATACCTCATTTTTTCCCCATTAAGTTTTGAACTGTCGAATGTACTTACTCTCTGTGGTCAATGGTTGTACTCAGTCACGTTCTCCCACATCTGGCCTAGCTATATCTCTTGAAGTACTTCTTACCCCCTGTGTTATTGCTCAGGACCCCTGTGCCTACCCAGGTTGCCTTCTAGCTTGGGTCTGACTCCATACTAAACTATATTATATTATACCACATTGCCACAACCAGAGTACAGTATATATACTATATGTATATATAGTATATATAATACTATATATATTATAATTATATATTATATAAAATATAATATATATAATATGTATAATACTATATGTATACATAGTATATATAAAACTATAATGTGCTTTCAGATGGGAAGATGGAAATGATTAATTCACAAGACCCACGTGTCTCATTAAAAAAGAAGCCAGGATACTTAAATATAAAGAACATTTTGAATAGACTAGACAGCATTCATTCAGATAATGAAGAGTACATTCCAGGAATGTGCTATTAGATTGTCTGCAAAATCTGTCCCTTGAATTATAATACCATGCAAAAAGATATTTTGCTCCATAGGATATGTTGATAATTATTCTTTTGGAAGGGGAAAGTCAAAGAAATAAACTTTCTTTCAGATGCCTGCCGGTGACTGGAGAATGGGGGTCACCCCTTTTCTAAATTCTAGAGGGCTCATTGGCTACCCCTTTAAAGTAAATATAGATGCTAAACCTTCATGAAGATCTAAGCAAATTTTTAAATTGATGTCAAGCTATACAAAGAGGACTGAAAAAAGGTTTTACCTCTAGTCGAAGAAAAAGTTTAAGTTTGGAAATGGACAAAAGATACTAACCTTTCTGTGGCATGCTGGTTGTTGTCTAGTGAACTCTTCAAGGATAATTTGATTCTCTAGAAGAATACAATTTTGATTTTTGTTGTTGTTGTTGTTGTTGACTAGGCTATTATATGTACTGTAGGTTTAGAGATTAAATCGTAGAAGTGAAGTTGCAAATGATTCCTCTTTGTGGCAATATAAATGGTTCCTATTCATAACTGTGAAAATTAAATTTAGTCAGTAAAGATAAAATTGAATTCCCCCTGGTTGAAACAATAACACAAACATTACAATTTATTGCCCAATACAATATTAAGCAATTTGACTTCTATTAGTAAATTCATCTCAGTATTGCTGACTGACTATAAATACATACCTATATATGTGTATATATGTGTGTGTACATGTATATATATACTTGCATATATATATATATCAGTTCCATAAATTTTCTTTTGAACTTTATCTTACTGCTTCTCTTGTTTAGAAATTAGTTGAGGCTGGGTATAGTGGCTTACACCTGTAATTTCAGCACTTTGGGAAGTTGAGGTGAGCAGATCTCTTGAGCTCAGGAGTTCAAAACCAGCCTAGGCAACATGGTGAAACTCTGTTTCTACAAAAGTACAAAATTAGTTGGCTGTGGCAGCACATGCCTGTAGTCCCAGCTACTAAGGACGCTGAGGCAGGAGGATTGCTTGATCCCCGTAGGTCGAGGCTACAGTAAGCCAAGATCTCCCTACTGCATTCCAGCCTGGGTGACAGAGCAGGACACTGTCTCCATTCTTAAAAAAAAATTATGGGAAAGAAAATAAATTAGTTGAAATCTTAAATGCACTTTCATTTTATATTTGCATAAGAGTCCTTGTTTTATTCAAAACTTATTTACTGCTAACTAATCACTATCTTCGTACCCTACAGAAATGAAGCCTCACCGCAGAGATTTTGGGGGTTCACTAGGCAGTCCTTAGTCTCCAGAGATTGTCACATGAACACTGCTTCATTTCCTAACTTTACCTCCTATTTTTTCCCTCAAGGTTCATCTCTTGAAAAGGAATTTTGTGCCTCTCAATATTCCCAACTCTCCCATATCTTCTTTTACCACAACCTTATGTATTTGTAAGATCACAACTCCCTTTTTTTTTTGAAATTGTCATCTACCAATATCCGTCTTATGTCTTATAAATTACATAGTTAAGTGTCTGCTACCTGCTAAAGGGAAGAATGCTTCTTGGGTGGAAAAAAAAAGAATGTTGGAAATTCCCTATCCTTAGCTCTTACTTAGTCTTTCCCACAAAGAAAAACAAAATTGAAACAAGAACTCACACTGTGAGGATTAGATAATCTGCCAGAAAAACTTGACCAGGATTGCATATGAAATTTCCATTCTTTCTGTTAACTTACCTTTGACTTGATTATGCTAAAATACATTCCCTCACCAATTCCACCTCATCCACACACCCCATTTATATTCCAAAGCCTTCTTCCATCAACCCAACATTAAACAGCACCTGCCCACAACTTCTGCCTAATTCCTGTTTTTTATTTCTGGTTGTAGGAGATGGCAAGAGGCAGAGTTATTAGGGACTAATGAAGTAGAAATATCTGGAAAAGTAATCCAACCTCACAAGAACTATTTCTGGAAATGTGAACATAGTGATTCCACCATACTCTCTAATACAGTCTCTTACTTAGGGGTACCTGGCACATAGCAGGTACTCAGTCAACATTTGTTGCATTTATTATTTTTAATGGTATCAGTAGACTTCACAGATAAAACGATACCTGCTATACCCATTCCATGTCTTTGACTTGGTGGTCAATTTTGTATATAAGTATTTTCAATGAATTTGAGTCTCAAGGGACAAAAGTGTCTCTGAATCAAGGAATCCTATAGTTTATGAATTTTGAAATTCTGTTTTCATTGTTTTACCTTGTTTCCTATTTTTCTCATCAAAGAAAGTTTCTGGGATTTAGTAACTATACTCTTTGCCTGAGTCATGCAGCTAACACCCATTATGTTCAGCTAACATTGTGTCTGCCTGACTGAATTTCTTTGACACCTTTGTTCTGCCAGAACCCTTCTCGTAAAAAGGAGTTTACAGAGGGGGAGATGTGTGAGTAGAAGGAGGAAAAATACACACATGCACACACTTTGAAATGAAAAATAAACCTAAGTGTAATCTTTGTTGAATTGTGATGGGCTCAGCCACAGAAAATACTTTGCGGAGTTTCTCTCCTGTAGAGATTTGTCAGTGATTCACCTTGAATGGAAGATTGTTATATCCTATCTGAAAAAGGGTCTGTTGTTTTCCTCATACCTTTCATCTACAGCTGATGTCAAACTTCAGATATTTCAGTCAGGGGTCAAAACTGTTATTGTCATTAAAATGAGCCTGGAGATTAACTCTAGAGATGTGATATGAATATTTAAGATGTACTCTGCATATTTCAAGTAGGCAATACATTATTATTATGAACTGTATTTACCATGTTGTACATTAGCTATCCAGAACTTATTCATTTTATAACTACAAGTTTGTTTAGTGTATGTTGACTGTGCTCTAAATACAATGTTCTCTAGAAGGGGACTAATTATTTTCTTCCAAAATGTACTCAAAGTTAGACAACAGATAAAAGGCCAGCAAGAAGATGCAACAAAATATGTTTATGTAACCTCAGTGCTTTTAAATTACTGTACATGACATGATAACAACAGTGCCTTTTTTTGGTACAGCAGCATCTTTTATGGAATAATAATTATTTTTGGAGATAATTGAGGCACAGTGAAGTTGACAGCATGTCCAGGGTCCCACAGGTGTAAGTAGTGGAACTAGCACTTTTTCCTACTTGTCCTAGTCCATGTTCAGTGTAACCACCCAGTGGGTTCATTTTGCCTACTGCCTGGATAAAGCTGATTTATCAAGACAGGGGAATTGCAATAGAGACGGAGTTTAATTCACACAGAGTCAACTGAACAGGAGACCACACTTTTATTATTACTCCAACCAGTCTTCTAGAAAATTTACAGGCTGGAAATTTTCAAGGATGGTTGGGGGAAAGAAAGAGGGGACACTAGGCAATGAGAGCTTGCTGCTGATTGGTTGAGGGTACAATCATAGGGGTGTGGGAAATGGTCATCAATGTGTGCTGAATTACTTCTGGGTTGGGGCCACAGGAGAGGTTGGTGGGTCCAGGTGGAGCCACTGGGGGTCAAACATGCAAAAAATATGAAAATACATCGCAAAAGGCTAATCTTAGGTTCTACAATAGTAACATTATCTGCAAGAGTAATTGGGGAAATTTCATTACCTGTGATCTCCAGAATAATAGCAGATAATCGTTTAGGTCAGCACCTTAGCAGAATTCAGGCTTCTCTTACACTCTTAGCCTGGTGGTCTCTCATTAGCTTTACAAAGGCAGATGAGTTTGGGGGAAGACTTATTACCATTTAACTTATAAACTAAATTTCTCCCAAAGTTAGCTTGGCCCAAGCCCAGGAGTAAAGGGCAGTTTAAAGGCTAAAGAAAAGATGGAGGATCGGTTAGATTAGATATCTTTTACTGCCATAATTTTCTCACTTATAATATTTGCAAAGGCAGTTTCAGTTTTCATTGTACCAAAATGATTTATTCCTTTCAGCATATGTGGAAATCTGTATATAAGAGAGGATATAGTCCACAGAAGAAAAATTGTGGAATAATAAAATGCTTTGCATTAGAATTCTAGTGAATTTTCTTAACATTTAAGAATGTATAAGCAACCATCCTGAAGATCTTAAATAAAAACAGTTGCTGGTGTTTGTTTTGCATCTAAGGAAACCTAACAACGACAGTTATTTGTCAAGTCCTCTCCAGGTATATTAACAAGTTGTTAGCTATAGTAATTAAATACCTATTCCCTACCTCCATTTAAAAATAAACATGATTATTCAGATGAGGAATCTGAGACCCAAGCAGTTTACAAGATTCTGCAGAGTTAATGACAGAATAGAAGGAATAAATTTTAGCCCCAAATTTTCTAACTCACCTAGCCTGGAAACCAACATAACTGTCATTTCCGGAGTGGCAGAACATTGTCTCAGATCACAGTTCTTTTAAGTGAGTGAGAAGATAAGAGTTACATAATGTCTTTCATCTCCAGTAAATTTTGTCAGTAGAAGTCATTTACATTCTGGCAACAAGCACCCCCTGATATTCCTGTTGGTGCATTCTATGTAAAAGGCCTGCTGTGACCTAGAAAACAGTGAATTCATTTACATAATCAGTGCATGCACTGTCCTTGTGCTGAGGTATATTTAGAAGGGCTATGTTTACAAGAATGGGATCAAGAGCTTTTGAGAAAACCCACATGTCCACTTTTTTAAAGTCTTGGTGAAATGTACTATTAAAGAGGGGTTACAGTTTCTTGCCAATTTGGGATTAATGTAGTATTTTATAAGGAGAGGGATTAAATAATATGTTCAAAAAATATAAATGCAGTAAGACATATTTGGAAGCATGTATATGAATGCCAGGGATACACATGAGTTAGCACTAATTTCGGAGTCAATTATAGGAAGACTTCTAATCCTAGTGTGGCCACTGATTAATCATATCCTCTAGCCATGTCATTTAAAATTGTTTGGCATCTACCTCCTCATTTGTGGAATTAAAGATTGAATTCATAAGTCGTTGACTGATTGTCCCCATGTAGAATTTGGCCAATACAGATATTTTATTCATTCAGCTCAGTGTTTTTAAAAAATGAATGGAATTTTTAATATTCCTTTGAGTTTCCTAATATTGCACATACCTTTCCAAGTATGGAAAACATCAGAGTCTTCTTTACCCCTCTCAGAATTACTCACTGAATTACATATATCAACATCAATTTTGACCACTCCTGCTTCTCTAGTTGTCAAGGTAAACTTGATGGCTGAATAAAGGGCTTCTCTCATTTGAGGCACCTTCTGTAAGAGCTATACAGACACATAAACTGCAGGTGGTAAGCAGGATGGTGGAGCTCTGAACTATTATCAACCTGGCACTAGCTTCCTGCCTCTTGAAGACTGCATTGCAAGCTGAAGCAAATGAATTGAAGTGTCTCAGTACTACAGCATCAGTGAGTCACCAAGAAATGCCTAAAACCTTCATGATAGCATATACAGCCTATTTGTATGGCATGGTTGAGATGGCGTCAACATCATGAGCAATGCAGTGAGTATAATTTTTGCTTTAACAAATAATCTTTTTTCTCTTCTCTCAAGATTTTCTGGATCCAAAGTAACTAACACTTTCTTTTCAAGAGCAGCATGTTATACCCCCTAATAAAATAAAGACGATTAGAAAAAGAGCAACTAGGGGTGGCTAACTCCTTCAGATTCAGTCTTAGTAACAGCATGGGAAACAGCTGCCCCTTTCCTAGATTTTGGCATTTAACCATTTATTCTGAGACCTGTTTAGAGATCTGTGAGATACAAAAGCTGTTAGGCTTCATGGCAGTACATAAGATGTGATATGAGAGAAATTAAAGAGCAGGTATAAGTAAAATATGTGTATGAAATAAAAGCTGAATAGTCATGAGATCGTGAGTAGAGAGGGTAATCTGAAAGCTTTCACTTTGTAGTTTGATCACTTATTGTATTGATAATCTTATTAAAAATGTTTTTCCAGTAAATGCAGTAACAAACTATAAAAACAAAATACATGTTAAATAAAAAATTAAGTACTTAATTTTCATTTTGCAGATAGTTAATGAAGAAAATGTAATATGCACAAAACATTTTTAATATTTACTATCTACTGTGGGAGCCATAGCAATATCACTCACCAGATGAAAATCAGAAGATACAAATTTGCTGAAAAACTATCAGCACCTATTTCAGACTTACTAAATCCTTCAGAAGGTTATACCCAAAGACAAAACAGTGATATACTCAAAGACAAAACAGTGATAAGACTTTTCATTGACATTACTGACTCTTGTTCTAAATTAATTTGTCATTTTGATGTATTTCTTTTCATATTTAAGCATGATAACTATTAACAATTGTATCTATTAATTTACGATATATTTTACAATTTTCATTTCTATATGGTGTCATCAGCTTTTTCAAATAGAAAACAAATTATGTAAGGGTTTAAAATTTTTATTCAGATCATAAATATTTTCTGGTATGTAAATAGAATGAGAAGATCTGTGTATATAATATGTGAAGATATTGGGTATATATTTACTGAACAAAGAGGTAGAAGTTCATGTATAGCATGCCACATTTATGTAAAACAAAAAACATCTACTTTTGCATTTATGCCTTTTAAAAAGTCCTCAGAAGTTGAAGGAGGTGTTAAACAGTGGGATGAAGTGGGAGAGATAAGACTTGATGAATGGGAATTAAGAAATATGCCCACAATTTTAGACATCATTTGGAAGTTATCCTGGATACATTTTATTTACGCATTTGTTTATGTTGCTTTTTGCTTGTGAAAGTGGTAAGAACTAAATCGTATGGTTGTATGTTTATTGATTTATCTCTTCATCTCCACTGTAAGCATCTTTAAAATATTACCAAATGGCAATTGCATATTGGGGATCTATTGAACTCCATTAGTCAAAGTTTTAATTGCTTTATATATCATCTTGTTTTAAATCATCCCAATAACATGGTATCTATTTTTATTGCCTTTTTATTACAATAAGAATATATAACTGATATCTACTTTTTTAAAAAAGTTAAGTGTACAATAAAGTATTGTTAATTATAGGTGTCATGTTGTACAGCAGATCTCAAGAACTTATTCATTATATAACTGAAACATTATACCCATTGAAGAGCAACTCCTCCTTTTCCCTACTGTAGATCTTAGCAGCAACCATTCTACTCTAGGCTTCCGATATGGTTAGGCTTTGTGTCCTCACCCAAATCTCATCTCCCATAATCCTCACATCACCACATGTCAAGGGAGAGACTCAGTGGAGGTAATTGAATCATGGGAGTGGTTTCCCACATGCTGTTTCAATTATCATGAGTTCTCACGAGAGTTGATGGTTTTATAAGCATCTGTTCCCTGCTTGCACTTCTTCCTGCCACCCTGTGAAGAGGTGCCTTCTGCCATGATTGTATGTTCCCTGAGGCCTCCCCAGCCATGTGGAACTGTAAGTCAATTAAACTTCTCTTCTTTATAAATTACCCAGTCTCAGATAGTTCTTCATAGCAGTGTGAGAACAGACTAATACAGCTTCTAGGAGTTTGGCTAATTTAGATACTTTATATAAGTGGAATCATATTTGTCCATGGGTGACTGTCTCATTTCTTGTACTAATCTCCAGGTTCATCCATGTTGTTACATTTTTCAGAGTTTCCTTCAAGACTGAATAAGTTTTCTTAATATGTATATACTACATTTTCTTACCCATTTATTCATCTGTATTAGTCTGTTCTTGCATTGCTATATAGAAATATCTGACACTGGGTAATTTATTTAAAAAATATTTAATTTGATAACAATTCTGCTGGCTGTATGGGAAGCACAGTGGCTTTTGCTTCTGGGGAGATCTCAGGGCCTACAATCATGGGCAGAAGGGGAAGGAGGCACATCTTACATGGTTGAAGCAGGAGGAAGAGAGAGAGGCAGGAGATGGTACACACTTTCAAACAACCAGATCTCACAATAACTCACTTACTATGACAAGAACAGCAGCAAAGGCATGGTGCTAAACCATTCATGAAAATTCCACCCCCATAATCCAATCATCTCCCACCAGGTCCCACATCCAACTTTGGGAATTATATTTCAGCATTAGATTTGGGTGGAGACACAGATTTGACCCATATTAATCTGTTCTTGGCCCTTCTCAAATCTCATGTTCTCTCATATTGCAAAATGCAATAATACCTTCTGAACAGTCCCTAGAATTTTAACTCATTTCAACATTAACTCAAAAGTTCACCGTCCAAAATCTCATCTGAGACAAGGCTAGTACCTTTCACCTATGAACCTGTAAAATCAAAAACAAGTTAGTTACTTCTAAGATACAATGCAATTTTAGGCATTTAGTAAGTACTCTCATTCTAAGAGGGAGAAAGTGGCCAAAGGAAAGAGGCTATAGGACCCATGCAAGGCCAAAACCCAGCAGGGCAGTCATTACATTTTAAAGTTCCAAAATAATCTCATTTGACTCCACATCTCACATACAGTGCACATTGATGAAAGCGGTGGACTCTAAAGGCCTTGGGCAGCTGTGCCTCTGTTGCTTTCCAGGGTTCAACTCCCATGGCTATTCTCAAAGGCTGGCATTCAATGCCTGTGGCTTTTCCTGGCACAGGGTGCAAGTTGTCACTGGATCTCCCATTCTGGGATCTAGAGGTTGATGGTCCTCTGCTCACAGCTCCACTAGGCAGTGCCCCAGTGAGGCTTCTGTTTGGGAGCCCCAAACCCACATTTACCCTTTACATTACCATAGTAGAGGTTCTCCATGAGGGGTCTACCTTCACATTAAACTTCTGCCTGGATATCCAGGATTTTCCATACATCCTCTCAAATCTAAATGGAGGCTCCTGAGACTCAACTCTTGCATTCTGTGCACCCACAGGGTTAACACCAGATGGAAGTCACCAAGGCTTATAGCTTGTACTTTCTGGAGCAGTAACCTGAGCTGTATCTGGGGCCCTTTGAGCTGAAGCTGTTGCTGGAGCAGCTGGGATGCAGAGAGACGTGTTCTGAGGCTGCACAGGGCAGTGTGGCCCTGGGCCTGACTCACAAAACCATTCTGTCCTCCTAATCCTCTGGGCCTATGATGGAAGAGGCTGCTGTAAGGATCTCCAAAATTACTTTGAGGTCTTTTCCCCATTGTCTTGACTAATAGCAATTGGCTCCTCTTTACTTATGTAAATTTCTGCAGGCTGCTTAAATTCCTCCCCTTAAAATGGGTTTTGTTTCTTACCACATAGCCAGGCTGCATTTTTCTAAACTTCTACACTCTTCTTTCCCTTTAAACACAAGTTCCAATTTTAAGACATTTATTTGGTCATGCATATGAGCATAGGTTGTTAGAAGTGGCCAGTTTACATCTTGAATGCTTAGAAATTTCTTCTGCTAGATACGCTAAATAATCATCCTCAAGTTCAAAGTGCCACAGATTCTGAAACCAAGGGCACAATGCAGCCAGTCTCTTTGCTAAGGCATAACAAAAAAATCACCTTTGCTCCAGGTCCCAATAACTTCCTCATCTCTATCAGAGACCGCCTCAGCATGGACTTCACTGTCCATATCACTGTCAGCATTTTTGTTGTAACCATTCAGCAAGTCTCTAGGAAGTTCCACCCTCTGCCCATTATCCAGTTCCAAAGTAGCTTTCACATTTTTTAGTGTCTTTATAGCAGTGCCCCACTCCTCAGTACCAATTTTCTGTGTTAGTTCATTTTAGCACTGCTATAAAGAAATAGCTGAGACTAGGTAATTTATAAAGAAAAAAGGTTTAATTGGCTCATGGTTTTGCAGGCTGTACAGAAAGCATGGTAGCTTCTGTTTCTGGGGAGGCCTTAAAAAACTTGTAATCATGGCAGAAGGCAAAATGGCAGCAGGCATATCTTACATGGCTGGAGCAGGAGAAAAAGGGTAGGGAGAGGTGCTATGCACTTTTAAACAACCAAATCTCAGAATAACTCACTATCACAAGAGTAGCGCCAAGGGGATGATGCTAAATCATTCATAAGAACTCTACCCCTGATCCAATCACATCCAACCAGGACCCACCTCCAATATTGGGGATTACATTTCAACTTGAGATTTGGGTGGGGACACAGATTCAAACCATGTCACCATCCCTGGACATATAGGTTATTTCCATATCTTGACTATTGTGAAAAATGCTGCAATGAAAATGGGAGTGCAAATATCTCTTCAAGATCCTGGTTTTAATTTTTTTAAAATAAATGCCTATAAATAGGCTTGCTGGATCATACAGTAGGTCAATCCATTTTTAATTTTTTGATGATCTTTCATACTGTTTTCCATTCCCAACACCGGGTATAAGGGTTGCAATAATCAATGCCTTTTTAAAGATGACAAGCTGAAATTCAGACATATTAAGTAAATTGCTCAAAGTGCTAAGCCAAAAAGTGATGAATCTGGAATTTAAACTCTGGTTTAATAACAAAAACTACACACTGCTGTTGTCTCTCACCTGTTTTGTTGCTTTGTTTCTCTCCCTTCTTTTCTTCCCTCTTTTCTTTCCTCCTTTTCTTTTACTGATGACTAATTATCATTGCATATAGTAAAAACATGGAAACAACACCTCTATCATTCTATATTTATTAAACGTAAAGCTTTGGATGCAGTACATTTAACAGCTTATTTGAACAAAGAACAATTAATGAACTAGGCAGCACTCAGAACCAGAAGTTCAGAAGGCTCTGCCTATAAGTGTGAGCAGTAAGCATTTATAGTTCAAACATGGAAGCAAAATAGAGAAATCACCCAATGGACTAAGTATCTACCTTATGTGGGCATGGTATGACAAGGCATTTGACTTATTTAGATACGGTCTGATCAGTTGGATGCCTGTGATTGGCTAAAACTCAGTCAATTGTGACTGCGTGAAACCTGGCTATTTGTTAAAAAGACTATACTCCTAGTTGCTTTATTACCAGATTCAGTTGTAGTTTGTTACACAGGAACTCAGAGACAGCCTCAGGCTAGTGACTTCCAGTTTAAATTTAACAAAATTCTAAAGTGCTTAAGAACTATTAGCAGGCAGATCTCCAAATTTCACATGTAGGTAAGAAGAGATTAATTTGTAAGTCTCTCCACTGACAGGTTGACTTCCTTCCTGGAGCACTATTTCATCTTCACCTAACTTACCTTCCCTATAGATTTAAGCTTAATAACCAGAAAAAGAAAAGAAGGAAGGAATAAAAGAATGGAGAGGGAAAAGTTAACAAGAGTGAGAGAAACAAGCAAAGTGTAGTCTTTGGCTTACACCAGGGTTCGAATCTCAGATTCACCACTTTCCCTACAGATTTAAGCTTGGACCTCATTTCAGGAAACCCTACTGGAAAACATAGAGAAGTATATATCATCTCACAGCAATAAACCCCTATAGTTATAACATTTCTTACTCTACCTTAAAATTGTCTATGCATTAAATTAAACATACCAATATACAACCAATTTTTTTATAGCTGTAAGTGCCACTTTTCCATGTGATTCAGTATTGTTTGTTTCTTACTGTAGGTAATAAACCTTGAAGGAAAGAATTGTATCTTTATACTAATAAATTTTCTGTATTCAGCACAGTGCCTAGAGCACAACAGACATTCAACATATTTTTATGTAAATGAACAAATGAAATAGATAGGCAAATAAATGAGCAACAGATAATTTTATACACATTATGAAAAAAGAGAAGTCTAATTAATCTGAAAAGTATTCCATTAGTCTGACCTCTACTTATCCAAAGCTATAACTTAATTTATGATAGAAACTATGTAGATGTTTCAAAACAAAATTTTTTCATATGCAATTTTTGTTTGCTATTAAAAAATAAAGCCTAGATGCATATGAAATCAATGGGAGGATTTACTGTTGTTTTTCTGATTTGTTTCTTTTTGTTTGGTTATTTGTAGTTCAAACACATAAGACTTATTTTAACATAAACAAATAGATGACTTCTCAAATTTACTTTTTAAAGTAAAATCCTTTTAAAGATTTTTGTTATTGAAGCTGATTTGCTAAGAATAGTAAGACTTTACCCAATATTAGGTGATTTGTATATGGCACTTGAAACTGGTTTATTCTGTCTACTGATTGCCACACAAAATATAGTTGATAAAAACCACATACTTATTAAACTATATCTTAAACAGGATTTGATAAAATGACTGAAGCTGATATTCTTAAATTCAGTGGATGTATCATCTGTTCATACTATTTATACGCTTTCCTAGGTACTGTCAGCTTGTAAAATACATAGCTTTCTGGGGTTCCCTAAACGCTCACTAGTGCATCCTACTAGAACTTTCTACAATGAGGGAAATGTTTTCTATCTGCACACTATGCAATGTCATAAGTGTTAGACATGTGGTACTAAGCACTTAAAATGTGATTACTATAAAAGAAAATATACATTTTTATTTTATTTTAATCAATTTAAACTTAAATAGCCACATATAGGTAGTGGTTACTGTATTGAACAGTTAAAGAATTTCCTTTTAAAATTTTTTTGATTTTTTGCTGTTCAGTTGTTTGAGTTCCTTGTATATTCTGATTATAAATCCCTTGTCAAATAGTATGCAAATATTTTCTCCCATGCTATATGTTGTCTTTTCACTTTGTTGATTGTTTTTTGGATGTGCAGAAGCTTTTTCGCTTGATGTAATCCTACTTGTGTATTTTTGCTTTTGTTGCCTGTGTTTTGGGGCCTTACCAAAAATTTCTTGCTGAAACAAATGTTCAAAAGCATTTCTCCAATATTGTCTTCTAGTGGTTTCAGTGTTTTAGGTCTTACATTTAAGTTTTTATTCCAT
This sequence comes from Aotus nancymaae, assembly GCF_030222135.1. NCBI lineage: Eukaryota > Metazoa > Chordata > Mammalia > Primates > Aotidae > Aotus > Aotus nancymaae. The sequence goes on from NW_026988425.1 coordinate 79,019,512, forward strand.
TTTGATTTGATGTTTGTATATAGTGAGAGATAGGAGTCTAGCTTAATTTTCCTATATATGAACATCCAGTTTTCCCAGTACCAATTATAAAGAAACTGCCCTTTCTCCAATGTATATTCTTGGTGTCTTGGTCATTAGTTCTGTGTTCTCTGTTCTGTTTCATTGGTTTATGTGTCTGCTTTTATGCCAATGGTGTCCTGTTTTGGTTTCTGTAGACTTGTAGCATAGTATGAAGTCAGGTAGTGTGATCCCTCCAGCTTTGTTCTTTTTGCTCAGGATTGCTTTAGCTTTTTGGGCTTTTCTGTGGTTCCATACATATTAGACTTTTTTTTTTTCTATTCCTGTGAAGAATAACATTGGTATTTTGATAGGGATTGAATTGAATCTGTAGATTGCTTTGGAGAGTACAGATATTTTAACAATATTGATTCTTCCAATCTATGAGCATGTGTTTTTTTTTTTTTCTTTTCTTTTTTTTTTTTTAGTGTCCTCTTCAATTGCTTTCATAAGCATTTTATGGTTTTCCTTACAGGGATCTTTCTCTTTTTTGGTTACATTTACTTCTAGGTATTTTATTTTAGCAGCTATTGAAAGTGGAATTGCTTGATTTTTTTGTCTAATTGTTTGCTATTGGCATATATACATGTTACTGATTTTTGTATGTCGATTTTGTGTCCTATAACTTCACTGAATTCATTTATTGGTGCGAACAGTTTTTGGTCCAATCTTTAGGTTTTTCTAAATATAAGATGATGTCATCTATAAATTTGATTTAAAAAATGGACAAGTTACCCAACTAGACATTTTTATTTATTTACTTTTATTTTATTTTTATTTTTTGAGATGGACTTTCTGTTGCCCAGATTGGAATATAGTGGTGCAATCTCTGCTCACTGCAACCTCTGCCTTCCAGGTTCAAGTGATTCTCCTACCTCAGCCTCCTATGTGGCTGGGATTACAGATGCCCATTACCATGTCTGGCTAATTTTGTATGTTTAGAAGAGATGGGGTTTCACCATGTTGTCCAGGCTGGTCTTGAATTCCTGACCTCAAGTGATCCACCTGCCTCGGCTTCCCGAAGTGCTAGGATTGCAGGCGTGAGCCACCATGCCCAGCCTGAATAGATATTTCTTAAAAGAAGACATATAAATGGCCAGTGGGCATATAAAAAAATACTAAACATTACAAATAATTAGGGTCACAGTGAGATAATCCCACCCCACTTAGAATGACCGTGGTCAAAGAGACAAAAGATAAGTCTTGGCAAGAATGTGGAGAAAGGGGGACTGTTAATACATTGTTAGTGGGAACATAAATTGATGTAGCCACTATGGAAATCAGTATGGAGGCTCCTAAAAAAAATGGAACTGCCATATGATTCAGCATAATCTTCTGATTATACATCCAAAAGAAAGAAAAGCAGCACATAGAAGAGATATCTGCTCTTTCATGCTTATTGAAGCACTATTTACAATAACCAAGCCACAGAGTCAGTCTAGGTGCCTGTCAACAGATGAAAGGATAAAGTAAATTTGGTATATATACACAGTGGAATATTATTCAGTCATACAAAATGACATAATCCTGTAATTTGCAGCAATATGGATAGCATTGGTAGACTTTATATTAAGTGAAATAAGCCAGGCACAAAAAGATAAATACCACATAAATACCACGTTCTCACTCATGTTGAAGCTAGAAAATGATCTCATGTAGGTAGAGAGTAGAATAGTAGTTCCAGAGGTTGGGAACTATAGGAGTGGGGTGGGAGATGAAGAGAACTTGGTTAATGGGTTCAAAAATACAGTTAGATAGAAGAAATCAGTTCTAGTGTTGGATAGCACAGTAGGATGACTATAGTTAACAATTTATTGTGCATTTCAAAAAAGTTATATAAAAGAGAAGATTTGAAATATTTCCAACACAAAGTAATAAATGTTTAAAGTGATAGATATTCCAGTTACCCTAATTTAATTATTACATGATGTATACATGTATCAAAATGCCACATATACCCCAGATGTTTGTACAATCATTATGTATCAACAAAAGAAAGTGAAAAGACACACAAAAAAGAAAAAAACATTAAGGGCAGGGCTGTCTAAAGACACATTTGGTACTATGTTAATTTCACAAAAATAAAGACACCCTACAGTTTTTAGTTTTTAAAACATTGTGGCAGTGTAGTTCTAGCTTACTTTCTCTTCTTATTTCTTGCATCTAACTCTGTTTTTGTTGTTCCCGCTGAATAAATGCTTTACTATGAAAGTCTGTGGGTGTAAACTTTCTTTTTCTTGCATCAAAAAAATCTTCATTTTTTTTCAAACTCTTGAATAGTCATTGGGTTCATATAAAAATCTATGCTGACAGTTATTTTTCCTCAGCATTTTGAAGATGTTCCATTATGTTCTGGCATCTATTGTTGCTAATAAACAGTTAGCTGGAAACTATTGGAGTTATGCTTTTTTTTCTCTCTCTTTCAAGTAGTATTTTCTTTATTCTTGATATTCTATAGCTTCACCATTATGGGTCTTGGTGTGGATTTAATGATATTCTGCTTGGTACTTTGAAGTATATTTTCAGTTTGAGGACTCATATCTTTCTTCAATTCTGGAAAATATTCTGCTGTTGTATGCGCAAATGCAGTGTTTCCACTAATTTCTCTATTTTCCTCTGAAATTTCAGAAGTGTCTCTATCTTCAATATGTCTTCCCCTTTTATTTCTTCTTCTAACTAGCAAATTGGTGAATTGGATAAGAACACTCTGGTGAAATCCTAACCCAATTCACTAGTTTCCTCTCAGATTACGCTAACTGAGCAGTGTTCTGTGTTATTTTAATGCCATCAGAATCAGATCAAGGATTTGCACAAGTGTATTTTTCTTTGGAATTTTGGATTGAAGACCAATTTAAATGGGAAGTTTTTATTATTTTTTTCCTTACTCTTCAACTCTGTCAAACTCAGGACATTGCTTAATTAGCACAAGAGTATTTTTCTTTGGAATTTTGGATTGCAGACTCATTTGAATGGGAAGTTCTCTTTTTTTTTCTTTCTTACTCTTCATACCTATGATCAACTCCACTCAGTCCCTTGAGGACACTAATCTTTACTCAGTCTTATATTGACAGATAGGACTTCTTCCTGAGTGATACATTAGATGTCACAAATCCTATCTCCCTACCCACAGGTGATTTAGTTTGCTTCCTGATCAACAGGCTCTGTCTGTATTCTGTCACCTTTCTAAGCTGGAATGTTAATCAAGCTGTATACTTGGAAGATTGTCTGCAGCATATTTGTTCATACTCCTTTTTTGAGAAGGGTAACTCACCCTATTAGTGACAAAGGTCTAGTACCTCCTTGTGTGGAATATGTTTAATCTCTTACTCTACAGAAGCCAAACTCCCAGTGATCTCTACCTGCTTCAGGACCTGAAATCCATCAAAACAATAACTTCAGCCCTGCTCTTGGCTGTGTATTTCTGTCCAAATTCTGGATCATAGAGACATTGTTCTCATTTTTTGTTGTTTTCTCTGATACTGTTGTTTAGAACAGAAGGGGTACCTCCAAGTGCCAACTTGTAATGTCATTTTAAAAATACATCTGCACTGAATTTTCTGTCATGTGTTGCTCCCCTGAAGGTATAGACATATCTTAGCATTTTCATATATTCAAAATCCAAAACAGTATCTGTCTTTGTGCTCCTAAAACTGAAATCTGAGACTGGATAATTTATAATAAATATAAATCTATTGACTCAGAAGTTTGGAGACTGAAGTCTACAGTCAGAGCATTAGCAGATTTGGTGTCTGGTAATGCCATTTACCATCTTCAACCCTGTGATTGCCTCTTCCAGACCTATGGTGCCTACTATGGTGTGTCATTTGAAGGGGAGGAAGGCTGGATCCTCTCAGGGGAGAAAAGCAAGAGATAAAAGGGGGCCACACTTACCCTTTTTAATGGCCTTAATCCCACCCAGAAGATAAAGCTTGTATGGCCGTATCATTTCCTAATGGTCTCAGATCCTAATACTGCTGCAACAGCAGCCAAATTTCAATATGAGTTTTGCAGAGGACAAACATTCAGACTATAATAGCACACAGTACTTGTGAGATCGGGTTCTGGGATGCAGGGGAGGCTCAGCTCCCCAATAAGATGTGTTCTTCCAGGCTCTTGGTCCCTCACTCACCCAAGAATGAGAGGGAGGACCCCGCCGGGCACAATGAGTAATTAAGTAAATATCGGACCCCAAAGAGTTTTTCAGAAAGTGATTTATTTAAGCAGAGAGAGAGGAAAAGAGATAGATAGAGATAGTGAGCTCCCACGATGTCATGGGAGGGGATCCAGATATGGAGTCCGCCCAGGTGAGAGAGAAGGGGACTTTTAACCTGGGAGATATTCCCACTCATTTAAGTTTTCTGTCCTATGAAAAGAGTTCCTTTAAACTTCTGCTGGAGTGATTGATTTTTGATTTTTCCCGTGCACGCGAAAGTCAAAGACCTCTAGTCTCCCAGATGGGGAAATGGTTGGAGGTATGGCACTGGGAAGTTCTTGCCTTTGAAACTGCGCTCCCTTGTGGACCCGGGAAGAGAATACAATCCCTCGCTTGTGGCTTAATAAACATATCATTGAATAAGTAAGTGTATACATATTCCCCTTTTTTGAAGCTAATGGCTTTAATTGCTTTCAGTTAATGCAGCTAGAGATCTACAAGTGATACAGAAACCACAGTGAGTAAAAGCCAAGAGAGGGTTAGGTCATTCCTAGTGTAGCTTTCCAACTACACTATTCTCTCAATAAACATTCACAGATGCAGATAAGCCTGTGAACATCTGAGAATAAAGAAGTAGGTTCTTCATGCTGTAGATAATTTTATTAACTATGGGCCATCTCTACTCACAAATAGTTTAAATGTTTGAAATGAACCAACCAGTTATAGTTTCACATTAGTAATACAGCAGTCTAACCCAGAAGTGTGGTGGTAGACATATTTAGAGCAGCTAAATCAGAACATCACAGGTTTGTATGTTAATGCACATATATTTCATTTTCAAAAAAATATTCAGGCCTTTACTTAAAGTCTATTTAATCTTGTTTTACACAAATATTGTCAAATCTGGCTCTCTGATTTCCCAGAAGATCGTAAAGGAGGGAGAAAAATATTACAGGCCAACTGGTAGGTACATTAAAATCATTGAAAAAGGAATACTGGTAATCAGGCAAGGTAAAGAGGTTTATATAAAGCCATTTTGCTGAATTTGTTTTTTCTATACTTAGAGAATCACTATAGTATAGCCATGCACAATTATTAATCTATAATTTACGTTGAGTCACTAAGAAAAGATTCAATTATGTTCACTAAATTCTGATTAAGTGGTTGGGGGAAGCATGGTGAACATTGTAGCAATATTGACTTGCAAAATTATTTAGTAGTATTCAAAATTATTTGTTACCTAAGAACTGTACTCTAGATAGCTAAGGTAGTAGAATTGTTTCCGTCTCATTTAACTTTTGCCAAAATTAGCTATATATTTTTCAGGAGCATAGAGTAGAAAGAAAGATATTGAGAACTTAAATAGTGTAGGTGTTTCTAATCACCATTCTTCATAATGCTCTCATACCCTGGAATGGATGAGATGGCAAATGTGATTCCATTCTTACCACGTAGATTCTCAGTTCCTACACACCTCTCATCACACAGAAAGCCATCACCTAAGCTAAATAGGATACTAATTTTTAAAAGTGCACTTCCCCTTTAGGGAAGGTTTTCAATAGAGCCAACAAATTACTTCTTCTGTTTTTATTTTATTTTTATTTTACTTTAGGTGTATACTATATCCAGCATTTCTCCCCATATTATCCCTCCCCGTCCCCTGCTGTCCCTCCCTCCCCTACCCCCCAAATGCCCCCAGTGTGTGATGCTCCTCTCCCTGAGTCCACATGTTCTCAGTGTTCAACATCCACCTATTAGTGAGAACATGTGGTGTTTGGTTTTCTGTTCTTGTGTCAGTTTGCTGAGAATGATGGCTTCCAGTTTCATCCAAGTCCCTACAAAGGACATGAATTCATCATTTTTTTATGGCTGCATAGTATTCCATGGTGTATGTTTACCACATTTTCTTTGTCCAGTCTATCCAAACTGTGCTCTGTTGCAATGTTAGGGCTGAGGAGCTGTGGGATTGTCTCTGATGGATTTATAGAGCAATGGTATGGTGATTGCTAATGTGGCCCCTTACTGATGAATTTTTAAGGTAATGTGACTTTCTTTGATTTTTGTCATACATGCCAATTATCTGATCAAAGCTGAAACTGAGAGGCAACTCTGTAGTAATTAAAGACACCAAGTACTGTAAGAGACAGAGTACTCCCTGGCTTATACGTACTTTTATCTCTTGTGCTTAGCTCAAAGTAGATTTATATTAACTTTTAAAAAGAAATACTTCTTAAACACTCATTTCCAGTTGAAAGACCAAAAGATACTACTGCTAGTTTACAAGTATTTATCTGATTATTTCAGACTACAGTATAATATTTATCAAAGTAGAAACCTCATCTACCTTTTCCACTTCTATTTCTTGAGGACCTAGTACATGGTAGAAGTACAATCAATATTCTGGCATCAATAAGTGAATAAGGAAATCAATCTAAAGCTCATGTAGACACTCTCAGTCTTTAAGATGTGTTTTAAATTTTACTAGCAGCTAAGTGAGTCTGCTTAAGACTAAGAAATATAATAAATAAAATAAGTGGCTTCACTTAAGAATTTGAAGAGAAATTAATGACTTGATTTATATAATCATCTTAATTGACTAACTCATGTTTATCACTTCTGTGCCTTTTAAGACCTTTAGTATCTATGAGAAAACAAAAAATGTTGTTTATCCATGTTTCTTTTTGTTGTTGTTGTCGAGATTGAGTCTCACTCTGTCGCCAGGCTGGAGTTCAGTGGCACAATCTTGGCTCACTACAACCTCCACTTCCTGGGTTCCAGCAATTCTCCTACCTCAGCCTCCTGAGTAGCTGGGATTACAGGTGCCTGTCACTATGCCCAGCTAATTTTTTGTATTTTTGGTAGAGACGGGTTTTCACCAGGTTGGCTAGGCTGGTCTCAAACTCCTGACCTCATGATTCGCCTGCCTCGGCCTTCCAAAGTGCTGGGATCACAAGCATGAGCCACCACACCTGGCCTGTTTACCTCTGTTTCAACTGAAAATGTCCTAGTGAATCAGACAAGGGCTATAGTAGTTGATTATTATCATGTATGTACGTTTGTATATATATGTGGTATGTATATACATATCAAATGTTGTATGTCTATATTCATCATATATGTGGGTGTCTATACAAGTATACATATGGATGTGTGTGTATATACAAGTGTGTGTGTGTCCATGTGCATGTGAAATAGCATTATATCCCAAACACCCACATTTTATTATATTTTCAATGACTTTCTCCTCATATTCTCCCCTAGACCAACTGACCATGCTGTGTTCTGGATTTCAGCATCACTTACAAAGGTGAAGCAGACCTAGGGGATCTGTGAGCCTGTGGGCAGCTAAACGGTTAATTATCCTAAAGTATATTTTGTTAGATTGCTTGAGAGAAGTTGGAGACATTCTGAGTTAGAATTACTCAATAACTGGCAAGGAGCAAAAGAACCTTCCCTCTTCAGAAAATACATTATCTTTCACAATTCATCAAGGGTCTTTCCTGGAAACCCAAATATCAAGTGAAAGAGTTACTGTCACTCTTAAACTGAGTCACACAAATGTTAACAAGTTGGTGTGGAAAAAATGAGCAAGAAAGAGAAAATCAGAAACACAAAATGAGCCCAAATTTATTTTCTTCTCTGAGAATATATTTCTCATTTTGCTTCTTCTAAAAACTTTTCTTTTTTAACTTTATTGTGGATTAGAGAAATTTCTTCATTCCCCTAGAGTTCTGAAATTTATCCCTATGCTTTTTTTTTTTTTTTTTTTTTTTTTTTAGATGGAGTTTCACTCTTGTTACCCAGGCTGGAGTGCAATGGCGCGATCTCAGCTCACCGCAACCTCCGCATCCTGGGTTCAGGCAATTCTCCTGCCTCAGCCTCCCGAGTAGCTGGGACTACAGGTGCCTGCCACCATGCCCAGCTAATTTTTTGTATTTTTAGTAGAGACGGGGTTTCACCATGTTGACCAGGATGGTCTCGATCTCTTAACCTTGTGATCCACCCACCTCGGCCTCCCAAAGTGCTGGGATTATAGGCGTGAGCCACCACGCCTGGCCTATCCCTAAGCTTTTTTAAGGATGAAATTCTAAGGTCTTCATTTTATATATAAGAGCTGTCTTCAAGTTCTATTTGTTTGTCAACATAGCTAGATTAAAATTCTTTGAGAGCAGCAATGGTTTTACAGTATTCTGTATTTTGTTTAAGGTAAATTATACCACTAACGAACTAGATACAGCAAATCATACCACTAGGTTCAAAAGCCATTGATCCCTTATTTTCTCAAATATTGACTTGACTTCATTTTAGAAGACTGTACCTGAAATACTGGATTATTATATATTCAGAAATGGCGTCTTTCTGAAAGCTATTTGCAGGAATATTTTCCCTCTCTTTCACTGTACAAAGGCTTGGTGATTTAATGTAGAGTCTAAATATTTTGAAATTTGTTTGCTGCACAGACACACATACACATTCACACAGATCACACAAATGCAAACAAAAAAGAATACTTGATATGGCAATATTAAGTCTAGAACAGATAAAAATGTTTGGCATGTTTTCTGGCCTTCAATCTAGTAACTAAGTGGACTACGGAAAGTAAAGGACAAAAGACAACTGGGCTATACAGAAGACAAAGCAGGACAAAGATGTTGGGCTCCTGGAAGCATATTAGAGATAAAAGTAAAATACAAATCAAGCTGAGAAAATGTCCTTTGAGTGGCTTCCTGATGGAATGACACAATCACATGTTGAGAGCCATATGGGAGAGTTCAAATGTTTTAGACCTGAGCCCAGAGGGCAACGAGGAGCCTGGCGGGGATAGTAATTTGTTTTGTTTCTTGGAAGGAAGGCCAGAATGACTGATGCTTTGACAGTTCTGCTGGCTGATCAGCAACTCCCCCTGCTTTTTCTTAACCTTGTATGAGAGATAAGACTAGAAGGGCAGAGACTGTGTGGAGGGTGATGACAGGGAACAACGCTCAGACTAAGGAGAGAGCCTGACACTACAAGCACGTTCTAGTCGGACACAGAAGCTTGCACTGATTAAGCTGTGCAGACGGTTTTATGTGGCCGCTTTTACCAAGCTCTGCTTCTTCAAAAGAGAGAGACTTGTATTTTCACTGATATTAGGAAAATGCTAGTGTCTTTTAACATAAAATTGTGATACCATTTCCTCCTTTTGCTGAAGTAAAAAAATTTAAAAGGCAAGGAGATGATGAAAATCCAGATAATTTTTCTTTAAAAAATAGATCGCTGCAAGAAAACATTTTCGTTTTGGTTTGGAAGAAATCACACAGTGAAAGTTTAAATTTCGTGCAGTATATCGCCTACATATTAGAGAATTTCTATTATCAGAAATGAAATTAAATTTATTTCTAATGGGCAAAAGAAGTACTAGAAATTCAACATTTAAAATACTTCTCATTGTTAATAAACTAAAGACAAACTGTTACAGAGTAAAAGATGTCAAAGAATTAAAAATTTGAGGTATTTGCATATATAGCTACTCTCTGAAACCAATCTATCCCACTCAGAGAACTCCATGTAGACACAGATTACGTGCTGAAAAATATACACTTTAAAGCAGGGTTATAAGTGATATAAAAGACAAAAAAATGCACGAAGCAGTTATTTAGGCCTTTATAATAAGGTTAATGTGAGTATTAATTAATGAGAAAATATCTTAAAAGGAAGAGGACCTGGGCCCCAAAATCAGACAAAGGAGTCATCAGATAGTATTTTGGGTATCATGATAATGATGAAGACATGTGTTATCTATGTCACTGAGGAAAGATGGAGATGGATTTTATCTTGGAATATGAAATTTCAGGTGGTCCTCGGTGGTTAACCATTTCTGAAACCCATTAACGTGTGAAAATTCTTTCTAAAAGCACAGAGCTCAGATAAAGCTGGAAACTAAAAACGTGTCCAGCTAGTTCTCTTTGCATGCATGTAGCACTAACCTTCAATGGAGTAATGTTTTCTGTACTGATTCATATAACGTATCCAAATTATTTAGCAGAGTCTCAAGAAAAGAGGAGAGAAAGGGGAGGGGATCCAGGAGGGGTGGTGAGAGTTTCAATATTAATTAAGCAGAGCAGTTGATAATTTCAAGGAAACAAAAGATGAATTCACAGAGAAAAATTAACATGACCTCTGAGGACATAAAGTACAATGAAAGAATGATAACAAATAGAGTAATCTATACCAGAGTTAGCAGAGCTAATGATATAAAAAGAATTTAATATTTTGTATAAGCATAATGAGTTTCCTCAGAGACATAAGAATTTTGGAACCCAATAGAAGATATTAGGTATGAAATATATAATTGTTGAAATTATACAGTGGATGAGTTGAATAGTAAGATATAGAAAGCTGAAAAACAAATTAGTGAACTAGAATACAATGGTTAAACAGCTCTTCCAAAGCCCCCAGGAAAAGAAATAAAAGAACAATAAAAAATAAAGGGGAAGAAAGTGAACATTTTAACATCTGTAAAATAAAGGCTTCAAAAGAAGGGAAAAGATGGTTCCCAGATTTAAAGAAGAATAAAAACTCTCAGATAAAAAGACAGAGTAGACAGAATAGATCTTGAAAACCCTATACCACAGAAAACTCCAGTGAAACTTAAGAACATCAAGACAGAAAGTTCTATAAGCTTCCAGAGAGAAAAAAGACCACCTAAAAAACAAAAATTGAACTGATATTTGACTCCTGTATAGCAACAATGAATGGTATTGAGGGAAAAATATGATTTAGGTTTTTATAACCACCTAAGCTGTTACTTAAGGTAAGGACAAATAAAATTTTTTTCTTCTCATGCACATAATGTCACAGAATTCTTAGTACAGAGACCCACCATCCTAATTTGGGTGGTCTGGAATGACCTTGAAATCTGCACTTGGGAAATATACACAAGGTGATTCTGATGCAGCAAGTTCACAGATGATTCACATAATTTCCTTCCAGGAGAACTTAATTTAAAAAAATATAATTGTGCGGCCTTAGACTTGAAACTTTGGCTTCGATGAATAAACCTACAGAACTCAAAAATAAGTAATAGTTGCTAATAGTCTTTGAGCCCTCATTCTCTTTCAGATACTTTTTAGAATTTTTAAAAATATATATATTTTATTGCATTTTAGGTTTTGGGGTACATGTGAAGAACATGCAACATTGTTGCACAGATACATACATGGCAATGTGAATTTAATTTTAAAGTTTTCATTTTAAATTCAGACTTACAAAATGTTGTAAAAATACTATAAGTGGCTCCCTTATACCCTTCTTCAGTTTCTCCAAATGTTACGTTACATAGCCATACTAAAATTATCCTTAAAAAAGGAAATTAATAATATATTACTATTAACTAGTACTTAAAAAAATTTCAACCACTGTCTCATTCATGTCATTTTTCTGGTCTAGGAGCTGATTAGGGATCACATATAGTATTAATTAGTCATTTCTCTTTAGTCTTCCAGTTTGACTGTTCCTGAGTCTTCTTTTGCCTTTCATGCCTTGATACTTTTAAAGAATACTGGCCAGTTATTTGTAAAGTGTTTGTCAATCTGGGTTTGTCTGATATTTATTCCTGATAAATTCAGGTTGCATATTTTTAGGAAGACTATTGCAGTAGTAATGTCGTCCTCTTCTTAGTGAATCTCAAGACACACAATTTTGATATATTGTCAGGTAATGCATAACAATGTTTGGGTCAGCAATGAACCATATATAGGACAGTGGTTACATAGGTTTATAATACCATAGTTTTACTGTACTTTTTCTATCTTTAGATACACAAATTTTTACCATTATGTTATATTTGCCTACAGCATTCATTACAGTAACATAACAAAGGTTTGTAGCCTAAGAACAATAGTCTATACCATGTAAGTTGTGTAAGTACACTCTGTGATGTTCTCACAATGACAAAATTGCCAAATACATTTCTCAGATCACTTGGTTAAGGTAACGTCTACTAGGTTTCTCCTCTGGACTTTTCCAAATAGTGATATTTTATTTCCATAAATCCTTCCTCACTTATTAATTAAAATTCTACTGTAGGAAAGAGCTTTTCCTTCTCCCTCATTCATTCATTTATTTCAGTATAGACTAATAGACATTTTTCATCATATGAGTGATAATACATCACTATAATAAGTTTTTCCTCAAATGGTTCCAGATTTAGTCTTGGGATCTTCTTCAATTTAGCTTCTGTGTCTTTTCAACCTGCTCATGTTATTTTTTGAATGCTTCTCTTTTTTTCTGACTGCAAAATGTTCCAGGTGTATCTTTACTTTCCTGCCCCAGTCTTAAAACCAGTCATTTCTCCAAGGGGGTCCTGGTTTGTTTTGTTAGAGAATAATGTTTGGTACCAAGATCTAGAAGCTAGGCGTGTTCATTGTCAATGCTGTGTTATTGCTTCTAGGCCATTTCAGAAGAAAGCACTGAAAAATACATGTATTCAAACACATATATCTTCATCTGTCTGTATAAATATTAAAACCCACGAGTCATGATTCTAATCCAACAATACAGGGTTCAATCTAGACTTTCCCTTTCTCTAGTGGAAATTCCTTTCTTCAAGGGATAAAAAAAACTTGTCTCTTACTATCTTGACTATATTCATTTTTCCCAATTCTAGAATACACGTAATTTCAAATTTGCTAATCCATCCTTGTGTAGAAAACAAATTTACTAACTAGAGTACAATATTTGTATAAAATCTTATGTTTTATTACATAGAATCAAAACACTGTTTTCCAGAGTTACTTGGCTTATTCTTTTTGTTCCCTACCCGCTTCACGGTGGTTATTGTAATGCAGTTGGGTTCATTTGTTACTGTTTCTATTTTCTTTTGGATTCCACCCTCATTGTAGTGAATTTTGTTTTATTTTTGAGCATGTAGAAACAATAATGTGGTTCAAAATGTCAAGTTTATGGAACGTTGTACTTAAGAGATGTATCAATGCTTCTCATCTCTTCAGCCATACTCCTTATTATTTCTTTTTACCATAGTCCCTACTCTTTCTTTTTACCATATTCCCACTTATATCCTCTATTTAACAAATCTGTTAATTTCTGGTTTATTCATCCTGTGTTTTCTTTATACACAAATAAGAAAATACATATATATTTCCATATGGACCTTCATTTTATTTTTCTTAGAGAAAAGGATGCATACTACAACTACTTTTGCATCTTACATTTTCTTTTTACTGAATAAAATCCTAGAAATCATTACATGTCAGTTAATAGAAATAGTTCTCATTCTTTTTTGTGGCTGTATCCTACTCAATTTTCTGAATGTATGATACCTTATTTAGCCACTCTTCAAAGTTTGGGCATTTAAGTTGTTTATAGTACTTTACAATTACAAATAATGCCAAAATGAATAACCTTGTGCATACACATTTTTATATTTCTTGAAGTGGACTCTTAAAAGGAGATTGTTAGGTCAAAAGATAAGTGCATATATAGTTTTGTTATTACCAGATTTCTCTCCAGAAGACTGGTACAAATTTTTGTTCCCACAAGTGATATATAAAAATGCCTATTTTCTCAACACCTTGCTAATAAACATGTTATACTTTTCAATTTTTAGTACCCTTAGAGCTGGTAAGAGATACTTCAGTGTTGTTTTAATATGTACTACTTTATGTATGAGTGCGAATATTTTTTCATCTGTTTAACGACTATTTACATAAAATATTTATCTGCAAATTATCTGTTTGTTTTTCCTCCACTTTTCTATTACATTTTAGTCTTTTGCTCAATTTAAAAAGTAGTTTTTTTAAAATGTATCGGGGAATTACCCCTTTGTTTGTGGTACATGTTGTATATATTTTCTCCAATTTATCTCTTTTGGCTTTATTTATGATACTTTTTCTGCCATGCAACACACTTTTATGTTTATGAAGTCAAATTTATCAACCTTTCTTTTATTGCATCTGATTTTGGAGTCAGAGTTTAAAAGTCTTTTCCTACTTCAAGGTTAAAGAGGAATTCACCTATGTTTTCTTCCAATAATTGTATGGCTTAATTTTTTTACATTAAAATCCCTAATTTATTTGAAATTTAGTCTTTGAATGGTTTGAAGTGTGGGTCTAATCATATTTATTTTTTTCCAAATGCTACCCACTAGTTACAGCATTGTTTACATAAAGGTTCATTTTTGTCTCTGTGATTTGAGATGCTGCTTTATCATACACTAAATTTGCATATGTACTTGAGTATATTTCTGAGCTTCCCTATTATTTTTCTACTAATGGATCTGTCTGTTCATGTGATAGTACTATACTATTTAAACTATAGGCTTATAGTATGTTTTTGTATCTGACAATGCTAATTCCTCCCTTGCAGTTTTTATTTATTTTTGTTTTTCCTGGCTATTTTTGAATGTTTGCTTTTCTTTATGGAATTTTGGCATAAAATTATCTAACTCCAAAATAAAGCTTTTTGGTATTTTCATTGGATTTTGCACAATTTATACATTAACCTAGACTAATGCACTTTAGGATATTGAGTCATCACATCCAAAAACCAGAATATCTTTCCATTTGTTCAAGTCTTTGTGTCTTCAAGATAAGTATAAAGTTTTACTCATGTATGCTTTGTAAATTTCTCGTTGAGTTTATTTCTAGGTATTTGATCTTCTTTGTCGTAAATGAGTTTTCCTCTACCATGATGTCTTCTAACTAGATACTATTTCAAACATCTTTATCAGTCCTTTTCATGTATTATCTCATTTAATACTCACAACAACCATGTGAGATACATTTTAGTCCAAATGCTCACAGCTAGTAGTAGTTGCCAAAGCAGGAGTTCGGAGGCAGGCAATCTGATTTCAATGTGCTATACTGCCTACTTTCTACTGATACTTGTTTTGGAGTCTATCTAGAAATCGTAGACAACAATCTAATATTATTGTAGTAGTGCAAAGGAACACCCAAAGGCAAGGGATCAAATTTGCAAGTTTTAAGTTTTAACATGAAAACTCTGACCAGGTCTGGCAACTTAACTCCAAAAGAGAAGAGGTAACATTAGGGGTAGTAGCATATGGCTCCTTCTTGCTTCTGCTTCTAGCTCTAGCCCTGAAAAACAGGAAGAAGCAGAATAAAGATCACAGCTATCTGGGCACAGGAGAACATAGCATAATTTTTTGGATTGGGAGATGTTTGGGCAATGGGGGTGGATCCCTCATGAGTGGATTGGTGCTGTCCTCATGGGAGTAAGTGAGCTCTCCCTCTATTAATTCCCATGAGTGCTGGTTGTTAAAAAGAGTCTGGCATCTCTCCCATCTCTTTTTGGCTTTCTCTCTTACCACACGAGCTCTGCACACACTGGCTCCCCTTCACCTTCTGCCATGAGTAGTTACAGCCCGAGACTTTCCCCAGATGCCCAATTGTCTAGCCAGCAGAATGATGAGTCAAATAAATCTTTTTTCTTTATAAATGACTCAGCCTACGGTATTCCTTTAGAGCAAAACTAAATGGACTAAGACTTCCCTAATGCTAGGGAGTTAAGCTATTCAAGATGGTATTTATGCTGCTCATCTCACTGCATCAAGTTAAGCACAAAGACGGCTTATGATGCTTGTATCTGTTTTATGTTGTTGTTGGGTTTCTTTGCCTCAACAAAATTGCATTTCTCTTTTTGGTAGTATCTTTTCAGAAGATCATTCCCAACTTTGAGGAACACTTTCAACAGAGTCTTTGGTGATAGATTAAGGCCCTTTGATATAATAGATTCCCTGTTCGGAAGACTATAAAAAATAGACAACTACAATTATGACTGTCAAGGCAGTCAACCTTTCAGTCACCCAAGCACCACTGCAATATCTTGAGGAAAAAAACTATGAGTATTCATTATAAATGGCAGTATAAAGTGAGCTAAGTTTGCCTGGAAGAAGTATAATATGTTTTTTATTTGTGCATTTATCCAAAAGGGGAAAATGATCTTATCCTAGGTATAAAAATACTGAACAATCAGCCCAGGCAATACCAGGAAAGTTGAAGGAAAGGTTGAAAGGAAAGAAGGTACAGAGAAGCAAAGTAAAAGGTCCTCCATTGTTGGCATCTAACCTCTTTTTTTTTTTTTATTGCATTTTAGGTTTTGGGGTACATGTGAAAAACATGCAAGGTTGTTGCATAGGTACATATGTGGCAGTATGATTTGCTGCCTCCCTCCCCATCACCTATATCTGGCATTTCTCCCCATGCTATCCCTCCCCAACTCCCCACCCCCCCGCTGTCCCCCCTCCCCCCCAACAGACCTCCGTGTATAGTGCTCCCCTCCCTGTGTCCATGTGTTCTCCTTGTTCAACACTCACCTATGAGTGAGAACATGTGGTGTTTGATTTTGTGTTCTTGTGTCAGTTTGCTGAGAATGATGTTTTCCAGGTTCATCCATGTCTCTACGAAGGATGTGAACTCCTTGTTTTTAATGGCTGCATAATATTCCATGGTGTATGTGTGCCACATTTTTCCTGTCCAGTCTATCATCGATGGGCATTTGGGCTGGTTCCAGGTCTTTGCTATTGTAAACTGTGCTGCAATGAACATTCGTGTGCATGTGTCCTCATAGTAGAACGATTTATAATCCTTTGGATATATGCCCAGTAATGGGATTGCTGGGTCAAATGGAATTTCTATTTCTAGGTCCTTGAGGAATCGCCACACTGTTTTCCACAGTGGTTGAACTAATTTACACTCCCACCAACAGTGTAAAAGTGTTCCTATTTCTCCACATCCTCTCCAGCATCTGTTTTCTCCAGATTTTTTAATGATCGCCATTCTAACTGGCGTGAGATGGTATCTCAATGTAGTTTTGATTTGCATTTCTCTAATGACCAGTGATGATGAGCATTTTTTCATATGTTTGTTGGCCTCATGTATGTCTTTTGTAAAGTATCTGTTCATATCCTTCACCCATTTTTGAATGGGCTTGTTTGTTTTTTTCTTGTAAATCTTTTTTAGCTCATTGTAAATTCTAGATATCAGCCCTTTGTCAGACGGGTAGGCTGCAAAAATTTTTTTCCATTCTGTTGGTTGCCGATTCACTCTATTGACTGTTTCTTTTGCCGTGCAGAAGCTGTGGAGTTTGATTAGGTCCCATTTGTCTATTTTGGCTTTTGTTGCCAATGCTTTTGGTGTTTTGGTCATAAAGTCCTTGCCTATGCCTATGTCCTGAATGGTTTTGCCTAGGTTTCCTTCTAGTGTTTTTATGGTGTTAGGTCTTATGTTTAAGTCTTTAATCCATCTGGAGTCAATTTTAGTGTAAGGTGTCAGGAAGGGGTCAAGTTTCTGCTTTCTGCATATGGCTAGCCAGTTTTCCCAACACCACTTATTGAACAGGGAATCCTTTCCCCATTGCTTGTTTTTTTCAGGTTTGTCAAAGATCGGGTGGTTGTAGATATGTTGTGTCGCCTCCGATGCCTCTGTTCTGTTCCATTGGTCTGTATCTCTGTTTTGGTACCAGTACCATGCTGTTTTGATTACTGTAGCCTTGTAGTAGAGTTTGATGTCCGGTAGTGTGATGCCTCCCACTTTGTTCTTTTTGCTTAGAAGTGACTTGGCTATGCGGGCTCTCTTTTGGTTCCACATGAAGTTTAAGGTGGTTTTTTCCAGTTCTGTGAGGAAGGTCATTGGTAGCTTGATGGGGATAGCGTTGAATCTGTAAATTACTTTGGGCAGTATGGCCATTTTCACGATATTAATTCTTCCTACCCATGAACATGGAATGTTTCTCCATCTGTTTGTGTCCTCTCTTATTTCGTTGAGCAGTGATTTGTAGTTCTCCTTGAAGAGGTCCTTTACGTTCCTTGTTAGTTGTATTCCTAGGTATTTTATTCTCTTTGTAGCAATTGTGAATGGCAGTTCGTTCTTGACTTGGCTCTCTTTAAGTCTGTTATAGGTGTATAGGAATGCTTGTGATCGGTGCTCTACACATTCAGAGAAACTTCTCTAGTAACAAACTATAGAAATGATCCCTGAAAGTATAGTCTTTAACCTCTTTACTTAATTGCTGGTACTAACTACAGCCAGGGCTTTCAGTAATAGCAGAGTTAAAACAAGCCAGAAACAAAGAAAAGTAATTTGGAAGATTGGATAAGAAGTCGGAGTTCCTCATGTAGTACTTTATCTTAGAGAAAAAGCTTTTACCTGTATTTAATAAGTTGGTGGGAGGCAAGAGTCAACACGGAACAAATTATATATTTTCATTTCATGTTTGTTTTTCAGTGGCTTGAGACTTCTGGGATTTCAGACTTTCATAGCAGTAACTCAGCTCAATATTATAGCATGTATCACCTTGGAAAAGCAATTGCAAAATGCTTGTTTGTATTCTCTTTGTGCATTGAGTGGGCCGGAATCATTCTTTTCAAACATCATTTACAACTCAGTGTAATGAGCACACGTAGTCAGTAAGGCTTTTAAAACTTAATGAGAAATAGAAAACTTTAGGGGGTTATTTCTCAAAATGCTCAGTGTCTACAATCAGGTCTGTGGTTTGAAAAAGTGCACTTCTGGCCTTAGTGTAGATTTTATTTTCAGGACAATGAACTGAGAAGCGAAGACATCCATCTTGTCTGGGACCTAATTAAGAAGGAGAAAACAATGGAGGAAGGCAAGAAGAGAGTCACGAAAGGAGGAAGACAAGAAAAGCATAACATGGTTTTTGTATGAGTGTTTTGCCAAATGGGGAAAATGATCTTATCCTAGGTATAAAAATACTATGCAATCAGCCCAGGCAATAGAGGGAAGCTGGAGGGAAGATTGAGAGCGGAGAATGTACAGACAAGCAAAGTAGGTCTTTTTCCCTGGATTATTCTTGTTTTGACCTTCAAATGATGTGAGGAGGAAGGGAGGCTTTTTTGAGATGATTAATTGGGAGGCCAGAATTAAACTCACTACACGGACCATGTTCAAGGAGAGGTGGAAATCCCACCTTTACTAATTTATTAAAGGAATGAAAGCACAAAATATCAAAAAGAACAATAAATTAGAAACCTGTTGCACCTCTTGGCTCCATTGTGCATTATCTCTGTGATCTTGACAATTTAATGAACCTCTCTGAGACTCCGTCTCATGATCTTTGGAATAAAAGATTTGGGTGAGAGGCCACTTCCACTCCTAAAATTTAAATATTAAATTCAGTTTCCTTAGAGGTACTAAAAGTTGGAATTTTTAAAACAATGTGAAAGAGAAGACAGATATTTGTGAATGTTAAGTACTTTTTATCTGATTATACTTAGAAAACTCCTCAAGTTTTATAATAACCTCACTGCTTTTATTTTATTTTTCCATTTTCTTAGTCCTTAAATATATCTATACTAATGAAGTAATGAATCATTCTCTTAATCTTTCAATTTCTGTTATTTCAGAGACTTACATTATATTGGAAAGGATAGGGAATTGGAAAACAGGGCTAAATACACACTGAAAATCTATGTACCAAATTAACTAATAGTAGTTTATGTATATATTATAATCTAATCACTTAGCCATTTTAATAATTTGTAAAACATTGTTTACTTATAATATTACTCTACAAGTAGTTTTCTCTTCCAGAATAATTCCAATATATGTTTGCTAATAAGATACAGACTCATAAAATCCCATGATAAATAGTTGTGTCATTCCATTCCTCATGCATCAGAAAGTATAGGATATGTTTAGTTCTACCTTTTGGGTTTAAATCTGTAATCCAAATATGTCCAAGATTCTGTACTTTACCCTCTTGTGATAAAGTTTAACTTCAGTGTAAGAGCCATGTTAAAAAAGTTATTGGAACAGTGAAACAAAACTGAATGGAGCAAAGTATACACATTTGAGGAATTCTGTGCTGAACCTTCAAAATTAATCTCTTGGTGATTTTTCAGAGGACAAAGATCCTGAGTAGCTTTAGAGTTAGTGACTTTGTTGCAGTTTCCGAAGCTCTACTTCCTCCTTGAATCCAAACCACAAGCCTCACAAAATTGCAATAACACCTTCAAGTGAAATTGCAACATTTAATGATTGAAACTGTCAAAACTTTTCATGCCACAGCTAGCAGTAGAGTTGAAGAGAGCTGTCTCATAAGATACCAAATTTTAGAGCTGAAAGGAAATAATTTAGCTCAATATTCTAAGTATAGAGATGAGGAAACATGCCCATGTGGTTTTTTTCAAGGCCACAAAACTTATTAATGGTAGTGTTTAAGTTAGAAGCTGGGCTTTTGTTTTGTTTTGTTTTTCACTTTTATGTCTAAGAGTACACCTGCAAGTTTGCTGCATAGGTAAACTTACACACGGGGCTTTGTTGCATGCATTATTTCATCACCCAGGTATTAGGCCTAGTACCCATTAGTTATTTTCCTGATCCTTTCCCTCCTCCACTTTCCATCCTCCCATAGGCCCCAGTGTGTGTTGTTCCTCTCTATATGTCCATGTGTTCTCATCATTTAGCTCCTATTTGTAAGTGAGAACATGTGGTATTTGATTTTCTGTAGAAGTCAGGTTTTTAAACTTCTAGTTTTAAACTTTTAGTTTACTTTTACTGTACTATTTCCATTTGTGTAGCATTGCATGAGAAAAATCATAACTAAAGCAAGCTGTGTTCATTGGGGTAAAATCCCTTGCCTTCTCCATATGTTTCCATGCAGAGGCATCCCATTTGAACAACACTCTTTGCCTTTTTCTGCTTCACTTCCTCATTCCCTGGGGAAGAGGAGGATTTAACTGATTGGTGAGTCTGGGAGCAGGAATAGCTTGTATTTCCCTCCCTTATATCAGGAGCCAGTGTGTGCTCAGGCAAAGCAGGCTAGAGATGAAGGTTATTCCCCTGCAGGTGAGGCCTGCTCTTTTCTAGAGCTGCCTGTGACAAGATAGTCAAGTTTCTTTAAGGCCACTTGGTCAACTGACTTCTAGTCTTTATCATTAATAAAGGTAATAATTTGACATCTCTTGACATTTCTCTCTAGCTCTATTGTGTTTCAACCTGCATGGGAAAAGGAAACTTACCAAGTAACTTAAAATTCCAATTATTTTAACCTGAGATAGTCTAGGCTTTCTTTCAGCATGTAGTATTTACTTTAAAACAATAGTGAATAGAATCTTTTAAAAATTATTGTTAGAGACACTACTCTGTAAGCAATATGTGAGAACCAAATTTATGTAAGACTTGGCCTCCAAAATAAAATAATTTGCTCTTTAAAAGAGGAAAGAATCTCTCTCTCCATTTACCACTCCTTCACCCCTTTGTATTCTGATGCTCTGACACTCTTCTGTCCAGCAGAGCTGGGTGTTTTCCGGGTGATGTTAATTACCAGCTATGTGACTGTGGCCAAATAATAACTTTTCTCTCAGCCTCACTTCCCACATCTGTAAGAGGGGAAAATAATAATTTCAGTTGAGATAACTTTATTGCAGTAAATTCTATAGGGGATAAATAATTTTTTTCAACTTCCATAGACTCTTACTTAGAAGTTTTCCCTGGTAGAAGAGGGGTGAGAGACAGGATACATTTTGTCTTTATAATTCTATGTCCTGTTTCTAGGCAAATGGAGGGAGGGCAGAGAGCTTTTCTGTATCAGCTTAGTCTTAATTGCCTTCGGCTCAAAAATCCTTCAGATTTTGGGGTGGTGTATTCTGGTCTCTCACAGCATACTATGGTACTTCACTTGATTACTAATATTATTTTAATATTATTGTTTTCATTAGATTCAATTGCTTTTTCCTTAAACAGTCTTCACCATTCCTTCCACTCTGCTTACATTGCACTTGATATATCATTTTTTTGCAGTAATTTTCACGGTACACGTTAACTGCTTACATATTTATGTTATCAATGGTCTGTGAGTTTCCTAGGAAGAGCAATTACTGCATCTTATATCTCTATATCCCAACTCCAATTAGAGGTTGGCATGTAACATAAGCTCAGTAAATGTTTTATGAATAACTATATTATGAGAAAATTTAATAAATGAATGAATTATAATTTAAGTAATTATGTGGAAAGGAATATATAAATGTTGTAAGTAAATGTTATATGGGAGGGCTTATTTTCATATGGGTGGGCCAGGGAAATTATTGTAGAGATGAGATGAGACATGTTTGAAACTTTACTGATAGATTTTCTTACTTAAAAAAAAAACAGGATCGGGCCGGGAGTGGTGGCTCATACCTGTAATCACAGCACTTTGGGAGGCCAAGGTGGGTGGATCAGGAGGTCAGGAGTTCGAAACCATCCTTGCTAACATGGTAAAACCCCATCTCTACTAAAAATACAAAAAATTAGCCAGGCGTGGTGGCACACGCCTGTAGTCCCAGCTACTCAGAAGGCTAAGGCAGGAGAATTGCTTAAACCCAGCAAGCAGAGGTTGCACTGAGCTGAGATCATGCCACTGTACTCAGCCTGGGCAACAGAGCCACACTCCATCTCAAAAAATAAAAAATAAAAAAGGATCAAAGAAATATACTAGTCTAAAAGGAGGGTATATACAAAGTCCAGAATAACAAGCGCGTCTAATCAGAACATGGGGTGCAACCTAGAATGGCTGGATCTTAGATATAATATTGGAAAAATGTGGGAGATGAAGAGGTAAGTTAGAAACAAACCGGATGGATTTACACACTCAAACAAGAAAATTATGCTTTGATTAAAATAGAGAAATCACTGACAGATTTGAACAGAAGAGCCGTGACATTGGGTTATGATTCAAGACTGTTACTCTGGTGACAATGTGTCAAATGGATTGGAGTGGCAGAATGTTGAATTAGTAATACAAATGTTGAAGAGGTACAAGCCTTAACTCTAGAAGTGAAAATGAAAAGGAGAAGATGGATGCAATATATAGGATGGAAGAAAGAATGTAATCTTCCTCAAAACTCAACGAAAAGCAGATCTTGAAAATCTCTCATTCCAAGTAATTTGACAGAAGAGTAACATGCAACTATTTCTAAGGTCTTAGACAAAAACCTTCGATAAGAACTTGGTGAATATTAATAATCAGGCTTCCCTGAAATAAAGATAGAATATTTTAGGTTGCCCTTAGCTCTTAGAAATCTGTTTTTTTTCATTAGATATTTTATTAGGTTGACATCTTTTTCATCTCTTATATTCACACAGTTTCCCCTTCTAGATTCCTGGGCTTAAACATGTAACTGCAGTATATACCCTGCAAACAGTTCTGCTGGTGAGTCACCAGTGCCCTTGCTGAGTATGTGTATCTATTCCTATGAAAGCCTTAAAGATCAGGACTTTTACAAAATATTTTTGAAGCCCTCTTATTTGACTCATGTCCCTGCCTTTTCCCCTTAAACTAGAATTAACCTAGTGAAAAATAAAATAATATCTGAAATGTACGTGACATGTCTTCCCAAGGAGCTCACAGATCTTTTCCAGCTACATCCTGCTGAAAGGGGAAATGGATGAAAACATCATCTCCACTTTGCATTTGTGAAAACAGAAGCAGAAAGGACAAATTTGCTCCAAAGATTCATGGCAAACCTGCTATAGAACCAGAAAAACAAAACAAAACAAAACAGCTTCTTCACTGTTGGACCACAGCTTACAGATTTTAGTATGATAATGAAGATCATAACTGGGTTGGCTTAAGGGATGAAAAAGTCTCATTGCATTGACTGGGATGTTATATCCTTGGAAGAAAAGGATCATGATCATAAAGATAGCAGGTATGAAAAATGAGCATCTCCTCTGGAAAATCTCTAAAGCTAGCTGCCACCTTTCATCAAAGACTAAATTCCCAGAATCAGATTTTCTCCTCGGTTTACAAAACAAGAACAAATTACTGTGTGTGTAACTCTGAAGGGCAACAATAATCCTATTGCAGTCGTTGTCTTCCTAAGATAATGTATACATAGAAGTGAATGCACTCATTATTACACTAAAATTTTTATATCATCTTCATGGGCTAGAATACAGAAAAAAAAGTATACACTATCCCTTCCAACAGTACAGCATGATATCATGAATTTAGACAATTATTCATTAAAATAGACAAATAATCATTAACCTAGACAATCATTAAAAATATTGTCATTTCCTTCAATTATGTGTTCGACTCTAACAAAGAAAAAAATATATTTACATAATCTGAGTGATTACAATTTTATTGAATCTGTATATTTTTATTGTGCCATTGTGTGATATTTAATTCCCAGACATGCAGATAGACACAAAAATGTAGACCGTACTCTTCTGCATTCTACGGGTGTCCAAATCTTGCTGCAGTATATTGCCTTCTAAGCTAAAGGGGTCTTAAAACTTAAGAAAATGAAGAAATTAATAAAGAATTCACAGACTGATCAATTGATATCTGTATAGTTTAGTATATAGTGAACTTGAACAAGTTATACCTGTGAACTATAGTTGAAAAATAGTGGAGTTCTGGTTTTAACTTCCTATTGTTCTTCACTAAGAACTGAGGAAACTTTTGTTGAATGTGATAAAGAGAATTGCCTCAGTCCTGTCCTAGATTTCTTTCCTTTCCTTATCTAGCTTCTCTTCATCTTCTGGGAATCATGTTCTCTTTTAATTCCATACTGGTTGGAAATGACTCTTCCTATGAAGGTCAGTGTTATTCATTGCAGCTATTATTTATTATCATTCTAAAAGGACTCAAGGTCCGCACTGAAACTATACTTATATGGTTTCATCTATTTCTGTTATTGAGTTTGTATGATTTTCTTTCATCTAGTATAGTATGATAATGCCTATATGTTATGTGAGACTGTCAACAACTTGTGTTGGTCTGTAGAATTAGTCTGTATCAGCTTAACTCCAATGGACTTTGGATCTGCCTCGTTGACTTTGAGAGACAAAAATGAGTTTTATCAGACTTTACCTTCTGTCAGAAAGAGTGAATTACTTTCTCCCAACCCATAAAGAAACAGGCCACTTCCCACACCTCCCTCATAACACCATCAGACAAAACCCCAGGCTACAGAAGCCTATGATTTGGTTAGCCTAAACCCACAAATAGGTTGGCTCCATACATATACTTTGGGTTTTGGTCAACCTCAAACATTTTCTTCTTATTTTGTTTGCTAGGAAGATATCTTCCTTCACTGTATGATAACTATTACTTAGACTAAACTCTTTTGAGAGAAACAGTCAGGTGAACATGTGTGTAATTTGTTAAAAGAAATCAAGAACGATAAACTTAGAGAAGAGATCATTTGAGGCTGCCCTTACTTTTTACCCTAAGGTTATTTTTCAACATTTTACATAAAAAAATTCCTCTATTTTATGATCACGCATGGCAGACCAAATTTTTTATGAAGATCTTCACAGTAGCTTCTAGAGCATATCTTCCTAAACCTTTAGAGAAATTGTTTTAATTTGTCTTGAATGGCTGTTTTATTAGATGATGTCTAAAACTTTATCTACTTATTATGGACATTTATTTAAAAACTTGCATTATAGACTGTGCTTATGTGTTATAATGCAATACCTATTTCAGATCAAATCTACTTGTCTAGCATTATTGCTGCAAAACAAATTACTTAAAAAAAATAATAAACATTTATTCGGTGTCTATGGGTCAAGAAAAAGTGGCTTAGCTAAGTGGTTCTGTCTCAGGGTCTCTCATGAGGTAGTCAGACAGACTATCAGCTGGGGTCAACTACTTCTAAGATGGCTCACCCAAGTGGCTGGCAAGTTGACACTGGCAGTTAACAGGAGGCCTGAGTTCCTCACCACATATACTTCTCCATAGGGATACTTGAGTGTTTTCATTTCGTGGTGCCTATTCCAGAGCAAGTGATATAAGAGAACATGGCAGAGGTGTCAATGTTTTTAATTACCCAGTCTTGGAAGTTCATCACTTTTACTATATTGCATTGTACATAGAATGTAGAAGGGAATTATACGAAGGCATGTATATTGAAATCTGTTAAATATATATTTGACCCTTGAAACAACATAGGTTTGAACTTTGCAGGTCTACTTATATGCCATTTTTTCACCAGAAGTTATTCCCAAGCTTGCCTCCCCTTCCACCGCCTCTTGCCTCTTCTGCCTCTGACATTTCTGAGAAAGCAAGAGCAACTCCTCCTCTTCTTCCTCTTCCTCAGTCTATTCAACATGAAGACAGTGAGGATGAAGACCTATATGATGACCCACTTCCACTTAATGAATAGTAAACATATTTTCTCTTCCTTATGATTTTCTTAACATTTTCTCCAGCTTACCTTCTTGTAAGAATATAATATATAATATATATAACATTAAAAATATATATTAATTTACTATTTATTTTATTGATAAGACTTCAGTTAACAGTAGGCTATTGGTAATTCAATTTTGCAGGAGCCAAAAGTTATATGGGGATTTTGAATTGCACAGGAGTTGGTGCTCCTAACCACTACATTGTTCAACAGTCAACTGTCTCTCTCTCTCTCTCTCTCTCTCTCTCTCTCTCTCTTTATATATATGTATACACACACACACACACACACACACACACACACACACACACAGAGTCAGTTCTTTGTTTCCATGGATGCCACATTCATAGATTCAACCAACCCTGGACCAAAAATACTAGAAAAAAAATTGATGCTTATATCTGTACTGAAGAGGTATAAACTTTTTCTTCTCATTATTTCCTAAATAATATAGCATAATGGCTACTTACATAGCATCTACATTGTATTAGGTATTATAAGTAATGGAGAGATAATTTAAACTATAGAGGAGGATGTTGTAGGTCATATGCAAATACTGTATCATTTTATATGCCAGTACTATACCAGGTCCCTTATGGGACTTGAGCATTTGAGAATTTGGGTATCTGTGGGCAGTCCTAGAACCCAAAGTTCCAAAAGTTAAAGTTTTCAAACTAAAATTGTTTAAAGTATTATTTTTTAGAAGTTTCTGCCCTGTATCACTTCACTTCTTTTGGCTAAATATAGCCATTATGTTTAAAATTGAGTCATTCTATTTGTATTCTTTTTGTACCGTGATCACATGGTTAACTTTGCTAAAAGTATTTTAATTGTGTAGATTTGAGGCTGAAGTTTAATTCAAATGACCACATAATTTCAACCTAGAATATCATTTGTCACTTTAATTAATTCTTTCAGCCTAAATCTTCACTACATTAAATAAATGCTGGTGAACTAAGTAATTAATTCATGTTCCAAAGGTGACTTATTGATTTGCAAGGAATAGCTTAGGAACCAGGAGACTTGGACTCAGTGAAGTATTTTCTTTGTGCTCTGTGCTAATATTTCTCATACCAATCACCTGCAAATATTGTTAAAATACCGATTCTGAGCCAGTAGATCTGGAGGAAGGCCTGAGATTCTGCATTTCTAACAAGATCCAAGATTAATTCCACTGTTCCTTGGATCACATGTTACGTGGCAATGTTCCAGGCAATGGAGGTTTCTTTGAGATAATTATTGATATAACAATGTTGGCTTGTTAAACAGAATTCAGAATACCTAGAGTTTCCCATCTTAGGTTAGTATATGTAAATCATAATGAAAAAATATTGTATTTTATACATTTCATAGGAAATATCAACTACTCTCTCCTTTTAAAAATTCTTTCCAAATAAAATAACTTTTTTTTTTTAAAGAAAGTGATTTCTTATTTCTAACCTCTTCTATTTTTAAGAGAGAAGAGAGACAATTTTATAGTGGTATATATGTCTTAGATCTTTAGTAACTATTTTTTTAAACTATAATCCACATATTTGGATTTAGCCCTTTTTCTTCTTCAGGCTGAAATATATTAGAATCTAATCATTGCAACATTCCTCCCATTACTCTATATTCATTCTTTGAATCTTGTGTCATTTCTGCCTCTTTTCCATGCCATGCCATGAGTTGGATTATTGTTGAGGCCATTTAGATATTTTCTAAATGTCTGAAATACTTCTTACTTTACTAACATCCTTTAATTCTCTCTACCTCCAACTTGGTCTTTATAAGCATAATTCTGTTTAGGGTTATTACTAGCAAAATATGTTATCTTTTAGAGAATTTTATTACCTTTAAACACAACTATAAATCATTTTTTGAAGACCTAGTGAGTCAGGATTCTTGATTGTAACAACAAAATCTGACTGCCTGCCTATTAAGTTTATTGGAAAGATTTGAGTAAATTGGAGGATCTGAAAAAGAGAAACAATTTGGTCTTTATAAAGCTGACTGACTTTTAATTATCCCCATAACCATATGTCACCTGTTGAATAATCAGAGCTCTCAATTGGCAGAACTTAACTCATGTATGTGTCCACACTGCATCATGGCAAAGATAAATGCTGCCCCCACCCATCAAGACTACCTCCAATGGGGAAATGCCCTTGTAGTAGAGAAATCAAGATGCTAATAGGAGGAGGGGGATCCATTTGGTGTTGGATCAAAATATATATATAAAATGTCCACTGTACTCAGAGTCTGTAGAGCCTAAAATTGGCAGTTTAACCTTGCAGTTTGCTCTCAGGTTTTCTTAGGTTTCCTCTCCACACTGGGAAAAGAACTAATGTACAGCACGGACCTAAGATACCTTATTCCTCTCAATGTGTTGCCTTTCTGGGTTACACTTTCCCTGAGGACACAACGGGAAACTGAGTAGCTCAGACTAGAAAAGAAAGATGCTACTATCTACTCTTCTCCCATAAGAATCTATTTTACCAAAGAAGGGGATAATCTTCAAATTAACATTTTTAATATACAAGTCATAGAATACATTACTATTTTCGGAGAAATAGAGCTGACTCAAGGTTTAATGAAAATAGCCATTTATAGGCAAGTGTTACTAATACATGAGAAAAATGTGGGGAAGAATTATATGGTGATTTTGAGACACTACCCGAATATCTATCAAAGTCTTAAACTAATTTGAATTATAGACATTTTGTCTCACATATTGCAATAAGTTTGTCAAACGTGAGGTTAAGAGCATAGTCTTCTATGAGACTATCCCCACTTCAATTACCAGGCACAAGTTTGGGAGTCCCTAAACCATGCTTATTTTTTGACAAGCTAATTACAAGTTTGGGAGTTCTCCCTACCCTCTCAGTTTCAATGATTGGCTAGGATAAATCACAGAATTCAGGAAAATGCTACACGTGTAACTACAATTTTGTTATAGCAAAAAGATATAAATCAGCACCAGCCAAAGGGACCAGCCACATAGGGCAAAGTCTGGGAGGGTTTCAAATGTGAAGCTTCTCTGTCTGTCCTCAGGAAGCATTGCTCTCCTGGTACATCAGTGAAGCTCATCTAAGCTTCAGTGTCCAGAGTTTTTACTGGAGTTTCATTATGTAGGCAAAACTGATTAAATCATGGGCCATGTAGTTGAACTCAATCTTCAGTCTTCTTTCCCTTTCCAGAGGTTGGGCTGCTATCACATGGTTCAAAGTCCCAACCCTCTGTGGCATATTTGGACTTTAGTCCCCGATCCTGAGTCACCCATCGCTAACAGTTACCTTGTTAGTATTCAACTGTGGAGGAACCTACAAGAAGTCACCTCATTAGCATAAACTGTCAGGTGTGATCCTAGGGTCCACCATGGTAACAAAGACACTTGGAAAATTTCAAGGGTTTACAGGTCACACCCTAGGAACCAGGAACAAAGGCCAGCTAAATTCTTTACTACATATATCTGTGACTAGTTTAACACCATCAATATTTCTATGATTTAAACCATAGCTTGAATGCTCTGGGAGAGGAAAGAACTCCAGCAGAATAGTAGAGCTGGTCTCTGGGACTCCTGCATGCAAGCTTTTATTAACTATTAAGCCACATATTTGACATCTCTTAATAATCAAGGAAAATTGCTAAGATTACCAAAAACATCACTCTGTATATATAATTGAACAAAATAATGTTCTCTTTAGTTTTCTTCAAAATAAATATATGGATGGAAAATGCTACTCTGCTTCTTTAAAATTTAGTTAATGAAGAACTAACATGAATGGTGGTAATTTGATGAGGAAGAAAAAATCAAGAAAACAGCAATAGCCATCTTAGACAATGAAGACTAGTTAACAGGAAGCTTTTCTGTTGCATGATGAAAAGTATCTTGTATTGAAAATCCTGTCATAGTGTGGTGAGAGAAATTTAGTATAAATTTCTGGTAAAATAGCAAATATTTTAACCCTTTGATCCTTTTTAAAATCTGGAAGCAAGTCTAAAAATGGCAATTTTTGTTGTCATGCAAAATAAATGTTCAGTTTTCAAGTTAACATTTTAGATCTAGTGCGAAATTCTCAGAACTGAAGGTTACTGTGAACTCTGAAAAGGTGTATTCATTTTGTTCTAAAGTCACACTGTCACCTAGTGGTTTCTCACACATAAAGTCTGATCAAAAAAGCAAATGGATTATTTAGATATCTTATTCTCCCACTTATCCAAAACAGCTAATGAAAAGGCTATTTTGTCTTTATATCATCTGAAGGATGCTTTACATCTTTAAATTATTTATATGAGTTAGGATACCATTATAACTAACCCATAAATCATTTTTATTGAAACACATGCTTTCTTCTTTCAGACAGATGCTGAGTAGGACAAGGAGTAAATAACAAAGAGTGGTTTCAATTATGGTAGATTATCTGGTGAATTTACTGGATTTTTCTAAATTTTATCAGAGTGGTTGTATTAATCAATTTCAGTCATAGTGCCAAAGTATTCTATTTGCTTTAACAAAATACTCAATTAATGTGTAACTAACAACTGCTAAGTTCTGTTTTCTCATTCTTTGCTTTCAGTCCTCTTTCCCTTGCTCCTTCCTCCAAAGGGAATGAAAGTACTTTAAGTCCCTTTTGCATAGTAGATTCATGATAGTTTCTCTGGTTATTACTAGTGCACGAGAATCACAGGAAGCTTAAAATATGTTAGAAAGATGTGACTCAATATCTGTGTGTTACAGTGGACTGGACATAGGCAAAGTTATGAGGCCAGCGAAGATTGATGTTGGTATCTTTCAGTTTAGCTGCAACTCATGCGTGGTGCCCTCAAAGTTCCTTCTGCCACACGGCTGGAATTTTTTCCACTTCAGTGTCCCTTTATTTTTACCCCCACTCTCAAGCACGTGGAAGAGGACCAACACTGCATTTAATTTTCTAATGGAGAAAGTGCTTAACTAGTTAAATTACTAAGCAAAATGGGAAATTACTAGAGAAATACTAGCAGAAACAATGCAGACTTTAACTGGGGACTTTGGGGACCATACCATAACCCACCAATGGTAAATTGGCAGAACATAAGACTTCACTAAAACACAACCACAGGAAGTCTCAGCTAGAGCAATAAGGCAAGAGAAAAAAATAAAGGGCATCCAAATTCAAAAGAAAAAAGTTAAATTATCTTTGTTTGCAAACAACATGATATTATATTTAGAAAAACTTTTAAAATCCATCAAAAAACTATTAAAACTGATAAATGAATTCAGTAAAGTTGCAGGATACAAAATCAACACACAAAAATTAGTAGCATTTATGTACACCAACAGTGAACAAATTGAAAAATCAAGGAACCAATCCATTTACCATAGCTACGGAAAATATAAAATACTTAGGAATTAATTTAACCAAAGAACTGAAACATTTCTACAAGGAAAACAGAAACACACACAAAAAATGGAAAGATATCCTATACCTATGAATTGAACAATATTATTAAAATGTCAATACTATCCAACGTGATCTACAGATTTAATGCAATCCCTGTCAAAATAACAATGACACTTCACAGAAATAGATAAAACAATCCTAAAATTCATATGGAACCACCAAAGACCCCAAGAACCAAAGCAATCCTGAGCAAAAAAAATGAAACTGGAGGGACCATGTTTTCTGACTTCAAAATACACTGGGAAATCATCTAATCAAAACAGCATAGTACTGACAGAAAAGCAGATACACAGACCAGTGAAACCAAATAGAGAACCCAAAAATAAATCCACACATGTATGGCCAACTCATTATTGACAAAGGTGCCAAGAATATACATTAGGGTAAATGACAATCTCTTCAGGAGGAAAACTGAATAACAATGTGCAGAAGAATAAAGCTAGACCCCTGTCTCTCACCAAATACAAAAATCAAGTCTAAAGGCAATAAGCCTTACATCTAAGACCAGAAACTTTCAAATTACTAGAAGAAAGTACTGGGGAAATGCTTCAAAACATTGGTCTAGGCAAAGACTTGTTGGATAAGACTTCATAAGCACAAGCAACAGAAGGAAAAATACACCAGTGGGATTACATTAAGCTAAAAAGCTTCTGACAACACAGGAAACAACAGAGTGAAAAGACAAACTACAGAATGGGAGAAGATATTTACAACCTATGCTTCTGACAAGGGACTATTAAACAGCATGTATAATGAATCAATAGCAAAAAACCCACAAATCTAATTAAAAGATGGGCAAAAAGTCTGAATAGACATTTCTCAAAAGAAGGCATACAAATGGTCAACAGGCTTAAGAAAAAATGCTTAACATCAGTAATCAGGGAAATGCAAGTCAAAGCAATAATCAGATGTTATCTTACCTCACTTAAACTCTTTTTTATAAGAAAGAAAAAGTAATCGATGCTGGTGAGAATGTGAAGAAAGGGGAACTCTCAAAAAATGTTAGTGAAAATGTAAATTAGTATAATGACAATGAAGAACACTATGGGTCAGGCACAGTGGCTCATGCCTGAAATCCCAGCACTTTGGCAGGCCAAGGAGGGTGGATAATTTGAGGTCAGAAGTTTGAGACCAGCCTGGCCAACATGGTGAAACCCTGTGCCTACTAAAAATATAAAAATTAGCCAGGTGTAGTGGCAGGCACAGTAATCCCAGCTACCATAGGAGGCTGAGAAGGAAAATCACTTGAACCCAGGAGGCAGAGGTTGCGGTGAGCCAAGATCACACCACTGTACTCCAGGCTGGTTGACAGAACAAGACTCTATCTCAAAAAAAAAAAAAAAAAAAAACAGTATGGAGGTTCCTCAAAATATTACAAATAGAACTGTGTGATCCAGCAGTTCCACTGCTGGGCATATATCCCCCAAAAAGGAAATCTACATATTGAAGAGATATTTTAACTGTATCTTCATTGTAGTTGTACTAAATATAATATAATGATATAAGTAAATATAAATGATATATGTAACTTCATTGTAGTTGTACTAAATATAAAATAAATATATTTTGAGATATATTTTGAATAAAAACTGTTCAATATGAACATGAATTAACTTCCCATTTTTAGTGCAGAACAATTCACAAAAGCCAAAATGTGGAATCAACCTGTGTTCATCAACCGATACATGAATAAAGAAACTATGAAACATATACACAATGGAATATTACTCAGCTGTAAAAAGAATAAAATCCTATCATTTGCCATGACGTTGTTGGAACAAGAGGACATCATGTTAAGTGAAATAATCCAGGCACAGAATGACAAATATCACATGTTCTCACTCATATGAGAGAACTAAAAAATGAGTCTCATGAAGATAGGAAGTATATTGGTGGTTACCAGAGGCTGGAAAGAGTAGGTAGGATGGAGTGAATGAAGACACATTAGTTTACAAGTACAAAAATACAGTTGGATAGAAGAAATAAGATTTAGTGTTCAGTAGTACAGTAGGGTGATTATAGTTAATGTGTGGTTCAAAATAGCTAGAAGAGAAGAATTGGAATGTTCCCAACATAAGAAACAAATGTTTGAAGTGATTAATACCCTAGTTACTCTAATTTGATCATTACCCATTGTATGTATGTATCAAAATATCACATGTACCTCCAAAATAAGTACAACTATTATGTATCAGGGAAGAAGCATACAACTACAGTTGTTTCATGGTTATTAGTCCTTGCTTATAAAAATTGTCATTATCTCATTGTTATAATTTCATGATTTCTACTTCCTCCTCTATAAACTTCTACATAAAAACTTAGTTTGGATTTACAGGATATAAAAAATAGCAAATTATAACAAAAAAATTGAAAGAAACGAGTTCTTTCAAGATTCTTGTACATAATTATATTAAAAAAGTGATCCTTAGCTAAGTACCACAGCCCTAGTCTCAGTGAATAACTAAAATTAGTATTTTTCTACAAATAAATCTGGCATTTTTTTTTTAATTTTGATAATTTTTACCAAGCCCACAAAAAAAAGCCTGTTTCTTTTGAGTTTCATTCAGAAAAGGAAATACTGCATTCTACTCTTTTTTCTTTTTTAAACATTTTATTGTACTTTAGGTTCTGGGGTACACGTGCAGAGCATGTAGGATTGTTGCATAGGTACACACATGGCAAGGTGGTTTGCTGCCTCCATCCCCTCATCACCCATATCTGGTATTTCTCCCCATGTTATCCCTCACAGCACTCTCCACCCCATGCTGTCCCCACCAGCCCCCTGCAACTGACCCCCATGTATGATGCTCCCCTGACTCTGTCCATGTGTTCTCATTGTTCAACACCCACCTATGAGTGAGAACATGCAGTGTCTGATTTTCTCTTCTTGTGTCAGCTTGCTGAGAATGATGGTTTCCAGATTCATCCATGTCCCTACAAAGTACACACACTCATCATTTTTTATGGCTGCATAGTATTCCGTGGCATATATGTGTCACATTTTCTTTGTCCAGTCTATCATTGATGGACATTTGGGTTGGTTCCAAGTCTTTGCTATTGTAAACAGTGCTGCAATGAACATACATGTGCATGTCTCTTTATAATGGAACAATTTATAATCCTTTGGGTATATACCCAGTAATGGGATTGCTGGGTCAAATGGAATTTCTATTTCTAGGTTCTTGAGGAATCACCACACTGTCTGCCACAATGGCTGAACTAATTTACACTCCCACCAACAGTGTAAAAGTGTTCCTATTTCTCCACATCCTTGCCAGCATCTGTTGTCCCCTGATTTTTTAATGATCACCATTTTAACTGGCATGAGATGGTATCTCAATGTGGTTTTGATTTTCATTTCTCTAATGACCAATGATGAGCATTTTTTCATATGTTTGTTGGCCTCATATATGTCTTCTTTTGAAAAGTGTCTGTTCATATCCTTTGCCCACCTTTGAATGGGTTTGTTTGTTTGTTTCTTGTAAATCTGTTTTAGTTCTTTGAGATTCTGGATATTAGCCCTTTGTCAGATGGGTAGACTCCAAAAATTTTTTCCCATTCTGTTGGTTGCTGATTCACTCTAATGATTGTTTCTTTTGTTATACAGAATCTCTGAAGTTTAATTAGATCCCATTTGTCTATTTTGGCTTTTGTTGCCAATGCTTTTTGTGTTTTAGTCATGAAGTCCTTGCCTATACCTATGTCCTGTATGGTTTTGCCTAGGTTTTCTTCTAGGGTTGTTATGATGTTAGGTCTTATGTTTAGATCTTTAATCCATCTGGAGTTAATTTTAGGGTAAAGTGTCAGGAAGGGGTCTAGTTTCTCTTTCTGCACATTGCTAGCCAGTTTGCCAACACCATTGATTAAATAGGGAATCTTTTCCCCATTGCTTGTTTTTCTCAGGTTTGTCAAAGATCAGATGATTGTAGATGTGTGATGTTGCTTCCAAGGCCTCTGTTCTGTTCCATTGGTCTATGTCTCTGCTTTGGTACTAGTACCATGCTGTTTTGATTACTGTGGCCTTTTAGTATAGTTTGAAGTCAGGCAACATGCCTCCAGCTTTGTTCTTTTTGCTTAGGATTGTTTTGGCTATGTGGGCACTCTTTTGGTTCCATATGCATTCTACTCTTAATGTCAATTCGAAAACTTAAATCTTTGAGTTTAAAATAAGAATCCAGGAAACATCTATGAAGGTCTTTGTCATATAATACTTGTGATTTTAAAGTAACATGTAGAACTTCTGAGCTTGTAGGGATAATTAGACCATACCTTATTAGTACATTCTAAACCAACATAAATAATAGATCACCAGGATATATACCTATAACTTGCTTTAATATTCATGGAAATTTATCTACAGGATTATTGCCTAAGGATGTGATGTACTGATATACATCTGTCAGATAATTAGCAAGAAACTCTTCATGTAACTAAACAATTGAGAAACTTATCAATAGCTGACTGAGAACAAACAATGGGGTTCATAAACTTGCCTGTAATGTTTACATTACTAAAATTTATGGTACTCTAGAAATAATTCACAGTTGTGGAGAATGTGATAAATATAACATGTGATGGCTTAGAAGCCATTGATTTCAGAATTCCATGGTGTCTGTCAAAAACCTACAAATATATTAAAATCAGAAGTCTAACCAATTCTGATTTGAGATCAAGATGTGAAGGAAGAGATGTATGTTTTAGGATTATAGATTCACAACCCTCTGGAAAAAAAACTGTTCAATATGAATATGAGTTAACTAAATGTATACCAAGCCAGCATTTTAAAAATGCCATTATTTATGAAAAAACTACATTTTTGCATGGAAAAGGTACTAACTGTAAACCATGGACAGCAGAGAATGTATAAGACAAAAAACATAGAATTTGCCAATTGGCTGCAGAAATATTCCTCCTATAATCACCATAAGAACAGATACCTGTAAAAATGAGTAATTGTTGGATGCATTCTGGGGAGACTTATAACAGATATAAAATTACTATAAATAGTTATAGAGTACCACCTTACATGAAGAAGAACAGTGATACATTTTCTATCATTTATTTTTATTTTGTCTTTTTGATCTTATATAACAAATATATACATACACATATATAAATACATATATAACAAATATATACGCATATACATGTAAATATATATACCTACCTATATACATATATACTCACATAGACATACACTCACACCTATAGAATCTTCTCTAAATGCCAGGCACTGTTTTTTTTTTTGCAAATACGAATGACTTAAGACGACTATACTCACTTAAATAATATACCACAAATAATTATTACAAAGAAGTTGCTTTTTAGATAGAGCCTCACTCTGTTACCCAAGCTGGGGAGCAGTGGCACAATTACACCTCACTGCAGCCTTGAACTCCCAGGCTCACTTAATCCCCCCACCTCAGCCTCTTGAGTGGCTGGGACTACAGGCATGTGCTACCATGCCCAGCAAGTTTTTGTAATTTTTGTAGAGACAGGACTTCACCATGTTGCCTAGGTTTCAAAATTTTATCAAAAGAACTTTGTGCTTTGCCCCTGAATATTACAAGTACAGGTTGGGTTATCAATGTCATCATTATGATTAATATTATGGAAATCTTAATGTAAATCATGCCCTTTGTCAAGCACTAATCTCTGGTTCAGTCAAGATCCAGTCAA
Source organism: Aotus nancymaae (assembly GCF_030222135.1). Classification (NCBI taxonomy): domain Eukaryota; kingdom Metazoa; phylum Chordata; class Mammalia; order Primates; family Aotidae; genus Aotus; species Aotus nancymaae. Next base: position 79,056,995 of record NW_026988425.1, read on the forward strand.
AAACCACAAAAATTATTTTAACAAAAAAAATTAATGTAAATAATTTTGAACTATCTTTTATAAACTGAAAGCCAGACAGTAAAACAATAAGGTACCATGAAAATAGAAACTGCAGGAAGCAGCTACCATCCTTAGGGAACGAAGAAAAGATGTGGGAATTATCAAAACTTTGTTGTTTGACCTATGCAACAATCTTGCATGTTCTTCACATGTACCCCAAAACCTAAAATGCAATAAAAAATAAATTAATTAAAATAAAAAACTTTGTTGTTTGGTGGAGAACTCTTGCAGAGCTCAGACCTCTGAGTGTTACCAGCAGGTGCTTGCATCTCTAAGGGGTACCATCAGGCTGACCCTTTAATGTGTTAGAGAATGGAAGCCTGGAATTGCTGCTGCCAGGGTGAAGAAGTGTGGCTGTTGTGATGTTCACAGGAACTGGAAAAAATAAAAGAGCAAAACAGCATGAAAGCGACAGGGAAAAGTCCCTCCTTTCTCCTCTAGCCTCCCGGGTTCTCTCTAGTGCCCCTTACACAGTTGTCCAGTAAATGGAAAGCAGTTTCCAAAATCGCAGCCCCAGAATCCCAAAGCTGAGAAGAGTGGATTTGAGACTGAGAGACAATATCTTCATAACTGGTATAGTGTCTTTTAACATAAAAGATCCTTCGCCCTAACTTAAGGGTAAATCCTTAAGTTACATTTACCTTAAGGTAAATTTAAATCCATGTGCTCTAATTGATTTCTCTGAGAAGGGGCAAAAAGCCTCCTTAATGTTGTCACTCTAATCCTTGGAAACATTAAGGTATTGTTGACATCTTATTTGGTGCTCTCTGTATCACTTGCACAGCATATATTATGCTCTTAACAAATATTAGTTGAATGAATGTGTAAAAGTATATTCTCAGCATAACTCTGACTTCTTAATTCTCTTTAAACAATGTATTTTTCATCCCCTTTATCACAGGGCAAGAATATAAATATTTATACTGTAAAAACTATAGCACCACAGAAATATGACTTCACAATTTCAGAAGCTCTGTTATTCATTAAGACAGTTAGTATAGATTTTGCATGTTTCCCTCAACCTACAGAGGGAATGAGGAAAGAAAATAAAGTCCCTTTGATTTTCTCTTAGATTGAATCTACCTTCCCCAAACCCCAATGATGCATCAGGCTACTCTTTGGATTCTTCGTTTTGCATGAGAGATATAGGTGTGCCATTCAGCTTTTGTATAAAAGAAATAAGAGATGATCTTATCTTATTTTGGGCCTCAGTCACCTCAGTTTATCATCAGTCTCTCTTGGGTGCTGTAGTACCTTCCAGGCATAAAGTGTTCAACTGTATGCAGTAAATAAATTATTTTAGAGATAGTCCTCTTAAAGTATCTTTGGAAAAATAAGATTTATGTTTACAAATTCATTCACTTTACATAGTTACATGTTTAATTTTGTTTATAGCAATTCAATATGTTGTCACTAATTTTTTTTTCAAAATCAGCTGACATAAAAATGAAAGAAGATGAGAGAATTGATTTATTGGAACAATGGCCTTCAAAAATCCTTTTTCTTAAGAAAAAAGTCTTTGAAGGGATGAGGGATGATGTAAAACCTTTTTTTTTTCTTTATAGCAGCTTTCCAAGTCTTTCTCAAATGTATTTGAGGACTTTATTTCGTAGACACTTTAGAAGTTGAATGGTTTTGCAAGAAACATCTGTAAATATTAGAAAAACAATTCAGATCTTAAGAACAAAATGTATAAACAAGTTGTGTAAACACATTTTAGTGCATTATGGGGTCAACCCAATATTTAATTATGGTTACCCATTATGTTTTATAAAACATATGTTACAGTGTTTTTCCTGAAATTAATTGCATCGTTAAGATATTATGGAGTGGTGTATTTGTCATTTGTTTATGACTTTCTTTGTGGTTCATCAAAAGTCTGTTATTGCACCATAAAGAGCAATCTCTGCTGAACAGGCTGTTTACAAGTATAAGAAGAAACGGAAGGTCAGGCTTTTGGTACTATAATTCATGGACAGTCTCTTGATTTTCCACATAAAAATAGATCTACTTTATACAAGGTACTATGCCCTTAGAATTTTTTTTAAGTTTAGTTTTAAAATCTAAAGCTAATTCTAAGTAAACGCTGTCCTGTGCACTGTAAGATTTAGTAACATCCCTGGCCTTTTCCTACTAGATGATAGGTGCACCCCACCAAATTAGGACACTAAAATTATCTCCTAAGGAGCAAAATTGCCCCCAGTTGAGAAACACTGTTTTGGAACTTAACTGTTTCCCTTCCATTCTTTCTGTTATTCTTGTCTCTTCTTTTTGGACCCATTATAAAATATACCGACAGAATGCTCTTCTTTCTAAATTACTTACTGGATTGCTTATTCTGGAAGATTGACCTAGGGTTCACAAGGCAAGACCTAGTTTAGAATCAGGAGATGACCCTTACTGGAAATGATGATTGCATGGTAATTTTAAGTATATTAGCTTTTAATGTATGGGTGAAACTAAGGATGCACTGTACTACAAACATATGATACTGAAAGATGTTTATCTGAAAGTAGTGATAGGGTGAACTAAATAATTCAGTAAGATCTAATGTTGTAATTTGAGCTAAAGCTTTAGGAGAAAATATTAAAGGATCACTGGGCACATGAACCGAGTCATTTATAGAGAACATTTCCAATATTCTAGATCCTCCAAATTATATAACTAAGAAAACATCATATAAAAAGAGATAAACTCTTATGACTAGCAAGATAAAATTTACTGTTATAATTAGTACCATTATGTTAAAAAGATACACAATGTTTAATAACCATAAGCTCATTCATCTCATATTAATAGGTAATAATCACTCATCACAACTGTTACCCACCCTTGAAAATGAAACTTATGGACCTTTTATTTTGTCAATGTATAAGACAAATTTAAACTCTAAAAGGCATTTATTTGTTGCAGTTAACAAACACTCGAGATTTCTATTGAAAAAGAAATGAAAACAAATTTTATGAAAGGGCTCACTTTCATAAAATTATTTTTCTTATTTTTATGTCTGTCTGCATGACCAAACATTTTTAATGAAACAGCTACAACTTTCAACCAATTGGTAATCTGAATTATAAATCAGGAAAAAGTGGCAGACAACATGTTAACTGAAATTCATCAAAGCATAAGACAAGATAGCACATAATACATTATCAGAGTATTTTTTAAAATATTAGTCATTTACACATATATGCATGTCATAATACATTTGTTTAAACCTATAAAATGCACAACATCAAAAGTGAATCCTAATGTTAAACTGTGGACTTTTCGTGATAATAATGCAGGTTCATCAATTGTACTAATCCAGTGGGAGATGGTGATATTGGGAGTATCTATGTATGTGTAGGAGCAGGGCATATATGAGAAATCTCTGTACTTTCCTGTCAATCTTGTTGTGAACCTAAATCTGTAATTTATATTGTTAATTGTTGAAACTATTGTAACTAAAGATTCTGGCTATTTAAACTTGATAATATTTGTGAAACAATGATCAGATATATGACAAAATACCATATCTACACTTGTCCTATTTAACATTTATATCAATAACTTAGATGAAGCAAATGCTTGGGACATGCTTTGTAAATGTGACAACAGTAAAAAGCCAGAATGGACAGCAAATACAGTGATGTTGAAATCTGAATCCAAAAGCATAGTAGAAAACATGAAACAAGGAAATCTAACATATGAAATGTGACAGATTATTATGGGTCCTGCACTGCAATCCGAAGACACAACTTAGATCAAAGCCAAATGGAGAAAAATTGGTTTAGAAGAAGCATGTATGAGAAGGAATTATAGGATTAGTTAAATACGAATTTGATATATGACTACGATGAGATTTGTTTGCCAAGGAACTAACGTGATCTAAAGGCATATTAACTTCTATCATTCCTGATATTTTAATATCTAGATATTCTAATATCTAGAATGACATTAGAATAATATTTCTTTACTTTGAATTGGTTAGATCTTACCAGAATGATTTTTGAAAGGTCTGAGAATAGTAAAGTGAACTTCACTTGATGTCATTTGAGTGTTGGTTGAGGAAATCCATCATGCCTGTAAGAATATAATTGCATCCCTCAGATATTTGAGGAGCTATAATATGGAAGAGATATTTTGATTTTTTTCTATATAAGTAACTCCCAAATTTAGGCCTGCTAGTTACAAGTTATTTCACCTAGTTGTAATCTAATTTCCTGCTCAATAGATTACAAACCTAAACTTTTCAAGCAAGTGAAAGTCTAAACAAGTACTAACAGAAAATTGGTACAACTCTTTCACTTTTAGTCATCTTAAAAGTGGTGTTACCTTGTACAGAAAACCTTTGGTAATGTGCTAAAATAGTTTACAGTAGTTATTAAAATTATTTCTTCCTCTAGCTCTGTGCATAGGATTCTGTTATAGACCAAACTTCAAAGTAAAATACCAGTTACTACTGCTGATACAGTAGGTGTACCTGAGAACTTTGGAGTCTCAGAATTGTTAAGGATGGACTATTGATGAATCAGATAACAGATTTTGGTGGAGATAAAGCTGAAGTTTTTCCTTGCCTTTTGATATTCATCTTAATTTTAATTTCACATAACTTTGCAAGGAATAAGTAGATTCCTTTTTCTCTTTATTAGATAATAGAAAAACACCATTCTCTGCAAAACATATGACATTTTTTCATTAGGAAATGGCCCTAGAGAAAAATTTATATTGTTATTTTAATACAGACAGTGAGAAAAGCTATAGGTCAACTGTTCCACAATTAATGCCATCATTTTGGGTAGGCACATCTAAGCTTTTAACTGCTTTATAGCTGAATAATTCTATACAACAAATCTCCTTAATGTCACCTATATGTACATTTAGAAATCAGTGTATTTTTTAATTGTGGTAAGGATATTTAATGTGAAATCTATCCTGTTAACAGATTTTAAATATACAATATATTATTGTTGACTCCAAACAAATATTGTATGACAGATGTCCAGAGCTTATTCATCTTAACTGAAATTTTATGCCTATTGATTAATAAATCTTCATTACTCTTTCCCCCTGTAGCTCCTGGTAACAACTATTTCAGTCTCGGATGTTATTTATTTGACTATTTTGGAAGGAGTTGAAACTCTGTCATCCCCCTCCTCTTTTCCTCTAATAGTAAGGCTTTCCCTGGTTTTTTTTTTTTTTTTTTTTTTAGTTGGGAAATGAGTACTTTCTTTTGTCCTGGTTTTTCATATTCTATGACATTCATTTATAAGACTAAATTAGAGTTCTATTGAAGAAAAGATGAATTAACTTTATTAATTCATCTTTGTCTCCTCCATGATGTTTTTCAAAAGATAACTATTCAAGATACATATTTACTGAGTAAAGAGTTCTAATTTAAATAATTGGTAACAAGAAAAATGTTTAACCATAATTTTAGATGGGAGCTTGTTTTATTCCCCAAATAGAGACTTATTGTCACACAAAATTGATAAAATAAGACAAAACAACAAATTCCTCAAATCCAAAAGATAGGCAAATGTTTCATTTCTTGGAAAGAATGGGATCAAGAAATTGATCAGATGATCTGTCAATAGTTAACATTCTAGAGCACATTCACCTCCATCTTGGTCTACTTAAATTTTATTTTATGAATGATTTTAGGCTGATAACTGGAAAGGAAAGTCCAAAATTACTTTTGTTAGCCAGACCCCATCAACACTGAGCAGATCTCCCTGATACAGCTATTACCAAATGGTTTATACATAGAACACTCAAAAGAGATTTATTTTTCATCTGGAGCTTAGAGAAATATGTAATAGAGCAACAAATGACAAATGCCATAATTGCTTAGGGGTATTATCATTCCTAGTGTGACAGATCAAATCTGGAAGCTTAAAATAAACTAAGCATTCATTCACTTTGCTAAAGAGCATGAACCAAGTAATTGCTTACTTTTTTCAGAGTTCAGTGGAAAGTCAACTGTTAGAACAAAGTGATTTCAGCTTTGTCACTGAACAATAAATGTGCTCAATGAAGCTTGACTGGTTTTGTGTTATTCTTTTTTATGCCACCGTGCATAAAACAAAGATCAACTTCAGAGCACAAGTGGGGTTTGGTGCTAAGTTGGCACTGTTGCGAGAGGAATCTTTTCTCTCTACTTTGACAGAGAAAAAATTTTTTAATGACTGTTCTCTTCATTGGTAATTAATGCCCTTAAAGTCAAAAGGCGTGGGTTCTAAACATATGTTCACCACTTTCAGGTTATAAAACATTGAAAACAACACTTGCTCCTCTGTGTCACACCTGTAGGAAAGTAGGAGAATGATATTTGTGTTGTCTGTCTCAAAGGATTTTTAGCTAGAACACATCCAGTCATATAAAGGAAACTGGTAAATCAGCAAATCATGATTGCAAATGTTAATAAACAAATTATCTATAAATATGCTTGGGGAAAGAGTCAGAAAGAGAGAAGAGCTAATACACATTTGAATTCCTATCATATGTCAAAATCATCTTTGACAATCACTGAGGGAACCATTGCACAGCACTTTTCTACTTCCCTACATTTCTTTGTTGTTGTTATATAATTAACAAATATTTATTGAGCACCTACTCTGAGCAAGGTATTGTGGTTTGGCTCTCTATGGAACCAGTGCTACACAATGTACATTTAAAAAATTCCCTAAATTTCTGAAGGGAATGACAATATTTTAAAATCAGATGGCATTGAAAAATTAAAGTTACATTACCACCATATCTATGGTGGACATGGTAATTCCTTTGCTGGTGGTCTCCTTGCCTGCATGGCCGATGGAAAGTGCTAATGAAAGGAAGAAGACTCCACAGAAGGAATGGTGTAACCACTGTCCGATGTTGTTATATAGTGGACAGATGCAGACAGCCTAATGCAAGCATGCCTGGATGCAACCCTCACCCTGCTCCTTATTAGCTCTGTGATATTAGGCAACATACTCACCCTGTGCCGATTCCTCAATTGTAAAAAATACTACTTTTCTCACAGAGTAGTTATAAGAACTAAATGAAATGATTAAATGGCAATAGTAAGCACTTTAGGAAAGAAAGCAAATGAAGTATTTTTATTAGTGGAGTTGCATGAAAATATAATTTCTTAAGAAATGTTACAGAATCTTCATTCAGAATAAAATAAGACAAAAATAAATACAGGATTCATCGTGCCTGAAATTATAATAGTAAAGTTTACCCTTAAGATTCTACATAAAATTATTTGTACGTATGGTTAATATATCAGTAAGTGGCTATTTTCTGGGAAGTTTCCAGTTATTTAGCATTCTGATTTCCTTTGTTTGAAAGTATGTGAATAAATTGTTCTTTGAATTTCTACACACCTTTCTCTTAAAGTTCCTGAAAGTTTTTTAAACAAGCTCTTGCTCACCAAATATAACTGTATCCACCCATCTCAAAATCTTAACAGTGTTTCTTCAAAATATTATCTATATTAATGTGATTTTACATTTCTCTTTCTAGGTAAAGTCATACATCAAACAGTATATAGAAACATGAGGTAACAACTTCTAGTTACTGCTTTTCACTATCAAGTGAAGCTGGAAATGCAATTATTAGGTTGGTGCAAATGTAATTGCGGTTTTGCATTTAAAAGTATTTGCAAAAAAAGTGCAATTACTTTAACACCAACCTAATACAATACTCAAAGAATGTGTTAGCCAAAGGGGTGCCCAGGATTTTACTAGAAACCTGGACTAGGCATTAGGTCCTTCAGGAAGCTCATCTTTGACATGATACCAAAATGGAACATTATGATTAAGAAATCACAGTCCCTGGTTATTAGAGAATTAAAACACAACAAAATATAAGTGTTTCATATTTAAAGTAAAAATAAAAACATACATCACAGAAAAACTCTATTAAAAGTGCATAAATTTTTAATTTGATATTCAGAGGACATTGGCATCTTTCAGTAGCAAGATTCGTAAGTGTGTATGACTATTGTCAAAAAAATCAGCAAAGAGTACAGGGTCTTTGTCTTGTTCACACATGAAGACTTGGGATGGAAGGGCGATTTTTCTCCTGTTCTCCTAATTGAAGTCATGGTTTTGCTTTCAGTGTTTATCACGCACCTTCTTTGGAAACTGAGATTTAAGATGAAGTGTGAGAGATTAAGGACTGTGAGATTAATAATCTCTGATGAGGAGACACCTAATGCAGATCTCTATATGATATTCTCTTGCTCTCTCTGAGCACTGCCAGTTTCTTGGCTTGGGTGTTCTTCATTTGTCGTTTGGACTTTTTTTCAATAGTCTTCTAAGCAATTTCTTTGCCTCCAATGATGTCCAGTCTCAGTCTATCTTCTAATTGTCATGAAAATTATTCTAAAATGCAAAAGATATTAATATCTATGCTTTAGAAAGAGCTTCTACTCTATAGGATAGTATGTAAATAATATTAATAGGAAACTGACAAATAAGCAATCCAGATAACCAATGCATATATATACAAAATGATGTCCAATTCTAGTAGCAGTGAGGAAAAAAAAGCAAATTAAAGAAATGTTAAGATTCATTTCTCCCTTATAGATTTCACAGAAAGTAAAAAGAATGATATCTATAGGCTGCAGTCATAACAGGAAAAGGTACTCTCTTACATTTCTAATACAATGTGAATTACTGCAACCATTTCTAAAAAGCAATTTGGCATTATCTATTCAAATTAAAAATGAACTTGTAATTCAACACATCATTCCCCCTCTTAAGAATTTAGTCTATGAAATACCACCAATTAATAAAGATATATTTACAAGGAAGTTTGCTACACCATAGTTACTAATTTCAAAAACTAAAAAAACTTTGAATTCCCATCAACAGGGAAATGGTTGAATAATTTGTGGTACATTTATACTATAAGATATTGTAAAGCCATTAAAAAGACTGAGTTGCCTTTATACTAGTTGAACTGGAGGAATTTTTATAATATGTTGTGAAGTGGGAAAAGTTAAATAAAAAAAAGTATATGATGGATTTTTCTCAAATAATGGTGAAAATCTCATATATATATATACATGATTATTAATGTATAACCACATGTTAATATTATTTATATGGGGCCGAAAAAGGAAAAGAATGAGTAAGTTAAAGTATGAAGAGAAAATAAAAAGTATTTACACAATAAAAATAGAATAAATTATATGACTCAGTTTATGTACAATGTAATATGTGTGCAATGACATCAATGAGTATACATAATGTTATACATGAAAAGATAGTCACCAAATTAATGGTGGCATCTCAAGTTGTTGGGATTTTAGGACACTTTAAAACTTTATACTTTCTATGCCTTTGTTTTAATGATTTTTCTGTGTTTTAAATTTCATACAAAGAATATGTACTATTTATACCATTTGCAAAAAAAATGAATTCTGGTTTTGAATAAAAGTACACATCTTATTACTTCTCTGCTTAAACCCAAATCATTCCCCATGATCTATAAAAATCCAACCCATAGAATGAAACAGAAGTTTTTTTGTGATCTGACCCTGATTTTTTTTGTTTGAGTTATCCCTCAGTGATTTTGAATCATAGGCAATTCTGATGGTTCCATGGTGTTTCAATCATCCTATCTTTGAACTCATTCTTTGCTTTCTTTACAGTGCATTTCATACTTAACCTACCTGCCTGTAAATGGCTTCTTATTTATACTGCAAATTTCAACTTAGGTGTTTACCCATCAAAGATGTCAGCAGCAGCATCCCCTCCAATTTCCCACTGATTAGTCAGTAAATGTTAACTGAACACCTATGTACCTAGCATTATGTTATTATTTAAGAATGATAAGTAATACCAATATTTATTTAAAAAAAAAAACATGTACAATCTCTTTAGGGATGATAACTTAGTAAGGTGACAATGACATCTTAGCTGGATAAGTGTAGTAATTAAAGATGCATGACAGGGCCTGAGAGAGAAAAGGGGATCTACATTGGTGAAGGAAAGCTTCACACCATGGGTAAAATTTAAGTTAAATCTTGAAGAACTTTGATAAGTGGAATTTATCTCTTCCAAAAGTAAGTTCACTCATTCTTGGCAGAGAAACTGCTTGTATGAAGGCTGGGGTGTAAACAGCCATATTTCAAGACCTACAATGGTATGCCACCTTTGGAGAATATCCATCAACAGATTGGCCCATGTTTTTTGTCTTTCTCCACCAGACATAAACACCTTGAGAACAGTTAGCTTCTTATTCCTCACTGTGCCCTCTCTCAGCAGCTGGCACCATGCCCAACAAAATGGGTGTTCTATAGTAGTGGGGCCCTGAACTGAACTGAATCTGGCCCATTCAGTTCTGCTCATAAAGATCCTCATTCAACCTTGTCATTTATAATACAGAGAATTTTCTACTTTTATTCATTTCGCTTCAAACCAAGGTATTGAATCCTTTGTGGAATTTTGTTGATTTGAAGTGAAGCATATTTATGTCAGTACTTCATCTATATTCCATTTAATGTGCAATTTTAATTTCATTATTATCTTATTTGTCTTTTATCTTTTATTCAAAAGAGAAAAGCACAGAGCCTGCATACATCAGTGGATCCCAGGAACAACTGAAATGTTTTTCTGAAACAAGGGAGACCAGAAGCTTTTATCCCATCCTCCCAGTTATGGGAGCAGAAGCACCTTGCAATTTCTCAAGAGAATATTCCTATCCTGGCTTTTATTTGTAACCTTTTATCTAATTCAATTAATCTCATGCTTAGCAAAGAAATGCGTATGTATAGATTTTGAATTATTTTAACGGTATGAAGACTGAAAATGAGTGGATTTTCTTGCCTTCACTCCATTACACATCACTCCATCCCACAATCTCAAGGGGTAAACACTTTTAACTCTTTTGGATTTTTTTTGGTATTTTCACTTAACTTTCCAAATGATATGCTTTTATTCTAGTTCTTTTATTGATTTTAGACATTCATCTACTGGCTGTTACTATGCTATCTATAGCACTTCATTTCAGCATAGAATGAGATATGTGTGTGTTGGGTTAATTACATCATGTGTGTGATCAGTTACTGTAATCACACCTTAGACACAGTCAGCTAATCAGGAAATCCACTCTCCAGAGGCTATCACTACAAATGCTTCTGTCTTGTTTATTTCTTACATCACAGGAGTTGATAATTAGCATAATCTATATAAGAATATGGCTCTCCATTGGTGAATTAATGGCTTTTCATTGAAATTTGCAGGAGCTGATTATTGGTAAAATTAGATTCAAGCTATGTGGACTAGCTGAAATATTTTAAAGATTTCTCTATTTTTTCATCATATGTGAATATAATCTAAAGAAGTCTGTAGCTTAAAGCCTTAGAGTTAATCATAGGCTTAATCCCTAGAGGGTCTGATAAACAGACTAATTTGGAGGAATCCTGATAGGCAATTGCCTATTTTTAAGGTTAACTGAATCTTGCTTCAAAAACATTTCTTTTTTTTCATTGCATAAAAACATTTCTTGTTTGTCTCTGATTAAATTTTCATGTGGGTTGTAGTCAGAACATTTAAAAGAATGAGATGAGACCTCTTGAATCATAGGATTGTTTATGTGTCTGCTTGTTGATGAATGTTTATGTAATAGGAGAAATTATGTGTGACAATTTTTCTGACTTGCCTTCTTAACTGTAGATTTGTTTGAGGATGTTGAATAGTAGCTAAACATCACTGAATTCAATCTTCTTTGGAGGCTTTCATATTAAGTAAAATGAATCTAAGGGTTTATATAGAACTAAGTTGGCCGAGTCGGTTTGCAACAAATATTTATTATAGTAAATGATGAAGCTTCCTTATGCATTTTCTATCTGATCCAGTATTTCCTATAAATTATATAATGATTTTTGGTTAAATTATATAATAATTTTGGTTAAATTATTATTTAGTGTTCTTATTAGGATTACAAAAATATTGCTTATTCTAAGGCAACTAGTATGATTGTTCCTGTTACTGATCAATTTTTATTTTTGTCTGTCATAAATGCCTCATTTTTTCATTCATTTCATTTGCTCTCTTCTTACAGTACTCTTTAACTATCTGTTAATAAAAATTTTTACACAACTAAACCTATCATATAACTTATCAGTTGCAATTTTTCCTCTGGAAACTACGCTTCTATTCCAGTCTTGACTGGTTGCTCTTTGCAGATCTAATGCTTTCCTTGAGACCCCTTTTACTCCAAAACCTCTTTGAGGGGGAGACTTCTTTTACTCCAAAACCTCTTTCAGGGGTGTGACTCCTGTGTCCCAAACCATTCTCTTATTTCTTGATTTATGTTCTAAATATACTGAAGAGCATACCTTGGTACTTTCCTGAGAAATGATGTATGTGATGCAAACATGTGAAGCCCTCGCTATCTGAAACAGGAGAGGAATAGCTGAGTCATATTATAGATGTATATTTGACTTTTTAAGCAACTGAAACTGTTTTCTAAAGTTATTGCATCATTTTACATCTCCATCAGCAGTATAAAGGAGTTCCAGTTGCCCTATATCCTCACCAACACTTGGTATGGTCAGTCTTCTTAATTTTAGCATTTCTAACAGGTTTGTAGTGGTATCTCATTGAAGTTTTAATTTGTATTTCTCTAATGGCTAATGATATTGAGCATCTTTTTAAAATGCTTATTTGCCATCCATATATTTTCTTTAGAAAAGTCTTCAAATTTTTTGCCACTTTTTAAAAGTTGTTTGTTTTCTTATTAATGAATTTTGAGATTTCCTTATAGATTATGGACTCAAATCCTTTAACATATATGTGACTTCCAATTATTTCCTCTCTCTGTGGCTTGTACTTTTGTTATTTCAATAGTATCTTTCAAAGAGCCAAAGTTCTGAATTTTGATAAATTCCAATTTTTTTTTTCTATTATGGACTATGCTTGTGGTGCTTTGCTTGATCCAAGATCACAAATATTTTCTCCTTCTTTGTTTTCTTTTGGAAGTCTTATAGTTTTGGGCTTTTACATTTAGGTCTGTGATTCATTGTGAGCTAATTTTTGTTTATGGTACAAAGTGTGAATCCAAGTTTATTTTTTTACATATGAATATCTAAATTTTCAAGTGTGAACAACTTTGAAAAGACTTTTTAAAACTGATTGGCTTTGCACCTTTGTTGAAAGTCATTTGACTATGTACATGTGGATTTATTTCTGAACTCTTTATTCCACTGATGTACTGTTTTGTATATCTTTCTGCCCAGTATTGCAATGTCTTAATTGTAGTTCTATAATAATTCCTGAAATCAGGTACTTTAAGTTCTCCAACTTTGTTATTCTTGTTCAACATTGTTTTGGTTATTCTACATCTTTTGCATTTTCATGTGAATTTCAGAATCAGCTTGTAAATTTCTACAAAATGTCCTCTGGGATTCTGACAGAAATTACATGAAATCTATAAATCAAATTGGGGAGAATTACAATATTGGATTCTTCTAACCCATAAACATGATGTGTCTCTTTACATCTTCTTTAATTATTTTGGCAGAGTTGTACAGTTTTTAAGAAAACTGTAGAATTTATGCAGACTTATCACTAAATAATAATTTTGAGACTGCTATAAGTATTTTGCATTTAAGTTTCTGATTGCTTATTGCTAAATATAGAACTTATACTGATCTTGTCTTCTTCAACTTTGCTAACTTACTCGTTCTAGTTGCACTATTGTAGACTCTATTGGAATTTATCTTGTATAATCATGTTATCTAAATAAATACAGCTATACCTCTTTTATTCCAAAATGAGTAACTTTTGTTTTAACCTTGTCTTATGGCACTAGCTAGAACTATCAGTACAGTCCTGAATAGAAGTAGTGACAGAAGCCATCCTTGCCCTGTACTTTATATTAGGGGGAGAAATTAAGTTTTCTTCACCATTAAGTATGCTGCTAATTGTAGCTTTTTTTTTTTTAAAGGCTTTTTTTCAGGTTGTGTAGATCTCCTTCTTTTGCTAGTTTACTGAGGGTTTTTATGAAATGAGATACAGGATTTTAAGCACTGTATCATCATATATTGAGATAATCACACATTTTTTTTTTCCCTTTGTAGTCTGTTAAGATGGTAAACTATCTTGACTGATTTTCAAATGTTAAACAAACCTTGCATTCCTAGTATATCTCCTTGGTCATAATATATTATTATTTTTATGTTTGATGAACTGAATTGTTAACATTTTGTTTGATATATTTGCATCTATGTATCTGAGAGATATGGACCTGTAATTTTCTTTTAATATGTTTTCATCTGGTTTTGCTATCACAGAAATGCTGGCCTTTTAGAGAGAATTGGAAAGAATGCCTTTGTCTTTAGTTTTTGGGAAGTGTTTGTGTATAATTGGCATTGCTTCCTCCTTAAATATTTGGTAGAATTTACCTGTAAAGCCATCTAGACCTAAAGTTTCCTTATGAGAATATTTTTAACTACAAATTTAATTATTTGATAATACAGAGGTATTCTAGTTCTGTCTTTTTTTTAAAAGCTGAGCTTTAAACATTTGTTTCTTTCAAGAAATTTACCTACTGTATTAAATTTTAAATTTTATTGGCATAAATTTGTTCATCATGATCTCTTTTTAAAAAAGTTTATTGACATATAATATTTGTACCTATTTATGGAGTACTTGTGATACTCTGTTACATGTTTAGAATCTGTAATGATCAAATCAAAATGTTTAGGGTATCCATCACCTCAAATATTTATCAGTTCTATGTGTGGAGAATATTTTAAGTCATGTCTACCAGGTATTTTGAAATATATAATGCATTATTGTTAACTTTGGTCACCTTTAGAAAACATATTCATTCTATCTAACTGTATGTTTGTACCCATGAACCAACCTCTCCTCTCCTCCTCCTCACCCACCTATACAGTATTCTCAGCCTCTGTTATCTATTATTGTACCCTCTTCTTCCATGAGATCAACTTTTAGCTCCCAAATATGAGTGTGAACCTGAGATATTTCACCATGTCTCTTAGTACTCCTTTAGTATGTCTAGAATCCTTAATGATATCAATTATCTCACTTCTAATATTGATAATTTGTGTCATTTCTATTTTTCATAATCAACCTGGAAAGAAGTTTATCAATTTCATTTTTATTTTGTTTTGTATTTTGATTCTTTTTAGTATCTAAGAGTTATTGCTTAGTCTTGGATTATTTCTGAAATAGGTTATTTGCATTGAATAAATATTTCTTTTATCGCTGAAGATTTTGTTGGTAATTTTTCCTTTCACTTTCATTTTAATTTTCTGTATCAGTCTGTCTTTCATGATGATGACTTTCCTCAAATGTCTGGGGAGTTATCAGAAGAGAGGCAGAAAAAGTGTTTTTTTAAGAGGATTGACAAATATCAAAAATCTTGTTTCCTGTTTTGGTGGTGGTGGTTGAGGTTTGGTGGTAGTTGGTAGATAGCCTGGCTATCATTGTTCAACAAGTAAATGTGAAAAGGAAGTTGAGGATGCTGTTTTCAACTATACAGATTTTCACATAATTTCCCAGTTTAAAGTTTTGTGCTTCATCATATCTTCTGCTATTTCTATTGTCCCTGAATTCAGATTTCCTGCTTTTATTTCCTGCATCTCCTGTGAATGAAGAAAAGCAATTACTTAGTTGTTCAATGTATGTAAATAGACCTAATGGGGAAAGAAGGGCTGTCTAAGAATTTTCTACGTAGAGGCATACTATAGAGAGAATGAAGGTTTAGTTCTAGACAATTGCAATGAAGTGAATATTACAATAAAGTGAGTTATAAGAATTGTTTGGTTTTCTAGTGCATGTAAAAGTTATTTTTAGCTTGGCTAACATAGTGAGACCCTGCATCTACAAATAAAAATAAAAATAAAAATAAACTAAGCATGGTGGTACATGCATGTGGTCCCAGCTACTCTGGAGGCCAAGGTGGGAGGATTGCTTGAGGCTGGGAAGTCAAGGCTGCAGTAAGCCCTGATTACACCACTGCACACCAGTCTGGCAACACAGCAAGACCTTGTTTCAAAAAAAAGTTACTTTTTTTTTTTTTTTTTTTTTGAGACGGAGTTTCGCTCTTGTTACCCAGGCTGGAGTGCAATGGCGCAATCTCGGCTCACTGCAACCTCCGCCTCCTGGGTTCAGGCAATTCTCCTGCCTCAGCCTCCTGAGTAGCTGGGATTACAGGCATGCGCCACCATGCCCAGCTAATTGTTTGTATTAGTAGAGACGGGGTTTCACCATGTTGACCAGAAAAAAGTTACCTTTTAAGCATACTATAGTATGTTAAGTGTGTAATAGCATTATGTCTAGAAAGTTGTATATACCTTAATCACAAAATACTGTATTGCTAAAAAATGCAAACAATCATCTGAACCTTCAGCAACTCATAATATTCTTCTGGTGGGAATATTTCCTCCATGTTGATGGCTGTTGACTGCTAAGGGCGATGATTGCCAAAGGTTGGGGTAGCTGTGGCAATTTCTTTAATTTTTATTTATTTTATTGTTTATTGATTGTACTTTAAGTTCTGGGGACATGTGCAGAACATGTGGGTTTGTTACACAGGTATACATGTGCTATGGTGGTTGGCTGCATCCATCACTCCATCATCTACATTAGGTATTTCTCCTAATGCTATCCCTCCCCTAACCCCCCACCAACCAACAGGCCCTGGTGTGTAATGTTCCCCTCCCTGTGTCCATGTGTTCTCATTGTTCAGCTCTCACTTATGAGTGAGAACATGCAGTGTTTGGTTTTCTGTTCTTGTGTTAGTTTTCTGAGAATGATGGTTTCTAGCTTCATCCATGTCCCTGCAAAGGACACGAGATCATCCTTTTACATGGCTGCATAATATTCCATGGTGTATATGTGCCACACTTTCTTTAGCCAGTCTATCATTGATGGGTATTTGGGTTGGTTCCAAGTTTTTGCTATTGTGAACAGTGCTGCAATAAACATGTGTGCATGTGTCTTATGCTAGAATGATTTATAATTCTTTGGGTATATACCAAATAATTGGATTGCTGGGTCAAATGGTGTTTCTAGTTCTAGATCCTTGAGGAATCTCCACACTGTCTTCCAAGATGGTTGAACTAATTTAGACTCCCACTAACAGTGTAAAAGCATTCTAATTTCTCCACATCCTCTCCAGCATCTGTAGTCTCCTGACTTTTTAATGATCGCCATTCTAACTGGTGTGAGATGTTATCACAATGTGGTTTGGATTTGCATTTCTCTAACGAACCAGTGATGATGAGCTTTTTTTCATATGTTAGTTGGCTACATAAATGTCTTCTTTTG
Organism: Aotus nancymaae; assembly: GCF_030222135.1. Classification (NCBI taxonomy): domain Eukaryota; kingdom Metazoa; phylum Chordata; class Mammalia; order Primates; family Aotidae; genus Aotus; species Aotus nancymaae. Next base: position 79,074,337 of record NW_026988425.1, read on the forward strand.
AGAAGTGTCTCTTCTTATCCTTTGCCCACTTTTTGATGGGATTGTTTTTTTCTTGTAAATTTGTTCAAGTTCTCTGTAGATTCTGGATATTAGCCCTTTGTCAGATGGGTAGATTGCAAAAATTTCTCACATTCTGTAGGTTGCCTGTTCACTCTGATGATATTTTCTTTTGCTGTGCAAAAGCTCTGTAGTTTAATTAGATCCCATCTGTCAATTTTGGTTTTTGTTGCCATTGCTTTTGGTGTTTTAGTCATGAAGTCATTGCCCATGCCTATGTCCTGAATGGTATTGCCTCAGTTCGCTGCTGGGGTGTTTATGGTGTTAGGTCTTATGTTTAAATCTTTAATCCATCTGGAGTTAATTTTTGCATAAGGTTTAAGGAAGGGATCCAGTTTCAGCTTTCTGCATATGGCTAGCCAGTTTTCCCAACATCATTTATTAAGTAGGAAATCCTTTCCCCATTGCTTGTTTTTGTCAGGTTTGTCAAATATCAGATGGCTGTAGGTTTGTGGCATTATTTCTGAGGCCTCTGTTTTGTTCCATTGGTCTATATATCTGTTTTGGTACCAGTACCATGCTGTTTTGATTATCATAGCCTTGTAGTATAGTTGGAAGTCAGGTAGCAGGATACGTCCAGCTTTGTTTTTGTTTTGGCTTAGAATTGTCTTGGCTATGCAGGCTCTCTTTTGGGTCCATATGAAATTTAAGGTGGTTTTTTCCAATTCTGTGAAGATAGTCAATAGTAGCCTCATGGGGATAGCATTGAATCTGTAGATTACTTTGGGGAGTATGCCCATTTCCATGATATTGATTCTTCCTAACTATGAACATGAAATATTTTTCCATTTGTTTGTGTCCTCTCTTATTTCCTTGAGCAGTGGTTTGTAGTTCTCCTTGAAGATATCCTTCACATCCCTTGTAAGTCATATTCCTAGGTATTTAATTCTCTTTGTAGCAATCATGAATGAGAGTTCACTCATGACTTGGCTCTCTGTTTGTCTGTTATTGGTGTATAGGAATGCTTGTGATTTTTGCACATTGATTTTGTATCCTGAGACTTTGCTGAAGTTGCTTATCAGCTTAAGGAGATTTTGGGCTGAGACAATGGGGTCTTCTAAATATACAATTATGTCATCTGCAAATAGAGAGAATTTGACTTCCTCTTTACCTATTGAATACCCTTTATTTCTTTCTCTTGCCTAATTTCCCTGACCAGAACTTTCAATACTATGTTGTACAGAAGTTGTGAGAGAGGGCATCCATGTCTTGTGCCAGTTTTCAAAGGGAATGCTTTCAGTATGCACATTCAGTATGATGTTGCCTGTGGGTTTGTAATAAATAGCTCTTATTATTTCGAGATATGTTCCATCAATATCTAGTTTATTGAGAGATTTTAGCATGAAGTGTTGCTGAATTCTATGCATCTATTGAGATAATCATGTTTTTTTTTTTCCTTCGGTTCTGTTTATGTGATAGATTACATTTATTGATTTGCATATGTTGAACCAGCCTTGCATCCCTGGGATGAAGCCAACTTGATCATGATGGATAAGCTTCTTGATGTGCTGTTGGATTTGGTTTGCCAGTATTTTCTTCATGATTTTCACACTGATGTTCATCAGTAATATTGGCCTGAAATTTTCTTTTTAAGTGTGTCTCTGCCAGGTTTGGTATCAGGATAATGTTGGCCTCATAAAATGAGTTAGGGAGGATTCCCTCTTTTTGTATTGTTTGGAATAGATTCAAAAGGAGTGATACTAGCTCCTCTTTGTACCTCTGATAGAATTCGGTTATGAAACCACCTGGTCCTGGACTCTTTTTGGTTAGTAGGCTATTAATTGCTGCCTCAATTTCAGACCTTGTTATGGTCTATTCACGAATTTGACTTCTTCCTAGTTTAGTCTTGTGAGGGTGTAAGTGTCCAGGAATTTATCCATTTCTTCTCGATTTTCTGGCTTGCTTGCCTAGAAGTGTTTATAGTATTCTCTGATGGTAAATTGTGTTTCTATGGGATTGGTAGTGACATCGCCTTTATCATTTTTTATTGCATCTATTTATTCTTCTCTATTTTCTTTTTTATTAGTCTGGCTAGTGTTATATCTATTTTGTTGATCTTTGCAAAAAACCAGCTCCTGGATTCATTTTTTTTGAAGATTTTTTCGTGTCTCTCTCTCCTTCAGTTCTGCTCTAATCTTAGTTATTTCTTGTCTTCTGCTGACTTTTGAATTTGTTTGTTCTTGCTTCCCTAGTTCTTTTAATTATGACATCAGGGTGTCAATTTTGGATCTTTGCTGTTGGGCATTTAGTGCTATAAATGTTCCTCTACACACCACTTTAAATGTGTCCCAGAAATTCTGGTACAGTGTGTCTTTGTTCTCATTGCTTTCAAAGAACATCTTGATTTTTACCTTCATTTCATTATTTATCCAGTAGTCATTTAGGAGTAGGTTGTTCAGTTTTCATGTAGTTATGTGGTTTTGAGTGAGTTTCTTAATCCTGAGTTCTAATTTGATTGCACTGTCATCTGAGAGACTGTTAGAGTTTTCGTTCTTTTGCATTTCCTGATGAGTGTTTTACTTCCAATTGTGTGGTCAATTTTAGAGTAGGTGTGATGTGATGCTGAGAAGAATGTATATTCTGTTGATTTGGGGTGGAGAGTTCTGTAGATGTCTATTAGGTTCACTTGGTCCAGATCTGAGTTCAAGTCCTTGTAAATTTTGTTTTGTTGATCTGTCTAATATTGACAGTGGTTGTTAAAGTCTCCCACTATTATTGTGTGGGAGTCTAAATCTCTTTGTAGGTCCTTAACAACTTGCTTTATGAATCTGGGTGCTCCTGCATTGGGTGCATATATATTTAGGATAGTTAGTTCTTCTTGTTGCATTGATCATTTTACCATTATGTAATGCCCTTTTTTGTCTCTTTTGATCTTTGATGGCTTAAAGTCTGTTTTATCAGAGACTAGGATTGCAACCCCTGCTTCTTTTGCTTTCCACTTGCTTGGTAAATATTCCTCCATCCCTTTATCTTTAGCCTATGGTGTCTTTGCATGTGAGATGGGTCTCCTGAATACAGCACACTGATGGCCCCTTTTTTTAATTGTACTTTAGGTTCTGGGGTACATTTGCAGATCATGCAGGATTGTTGCATAAGTACACACATGGCAACGTATTTTGTTGCCTCCATCCCCCCATCACCTACATCTGGCATTTCTCCCCATGATGGCTCTTGACTCTATCCAATTTGCCAGTCTGTGACTTTTAATTGAGGCATTTAGCCTATTTACATTTAAGGTTAATATTGTTATATGTGAATTTGATCCTGCCACTATGATGTTAGCTGGTTATTTTGCCCATTAGTTGATGCAGTTTCTTCATAATGTCAATGGTCTTTACAATTTGGTAATTTTTTTGCAGTGGCTTGTCCATAAAAAATTTTATTTCCCATTCACTTATGAAGCTTAGTTTGGCTGGATGTGAAATTCTGGGGTGAAAATTCTTTTCTTTAAGAATGTTGTCTAACCCCACTCTCTTCTGGCTTGTAGGGTTTCTGCAGAGAGATCTGCTGTTAGTCTGATGGGCTTCCCTTTGTGGGTACCCCAACCTTTCTCTCTGGCTGTCCTTGGCATTTTTTCCTTCATTTCAACCTTGGTGAATCTGATGATTATGTGTCTTGGGGTTGCTCTTCTCAAGAAGTATCTTTGTGGTGTTCTCTATATTTCCTGAATTTGAATGTTGGCCTGGCTTGCTAGATTTGGGAAGTTCTCCTGGATAGTATTCTGAAGAGTGTTTTCCAACTTGGTTTAATTCTCCCTGCCATTTTCAAGTACAATAGTCAAACATAGATTTGGTCTTTTCATGTAATCCCATATTTCTTGGAGGCTTTGTTCATTTATTTTCACTCTTTTTTCTCTAATCTTGTCTTCTTACTTTATTTCATTGAGTCGATCTTCAATCTCTGATATCCTTTCTTCCATTTGATCAATTTGGCTATTAAAACTTATGTATGCTTCACAAAGTTCTCGTGCTGTGTTTTTCAGCTTCATCAGGTCATTTATGTTCTTCTCTAAGCTGGTTATTCTAGTTAGCATTTCATCTAATCTTTTCTCAATGTTCTTAGCTTTCTTGCATTGGGTTAGAACATGCCCCTTTAGCATTGAGAAGTTTTTTATTATTCACCTTCTGAAGCCTGCTTCTGTCAATTTGTCAAACTCATTTTCCATCCAGTTGTGTTCCCTTGCTGGTGAGGAGCTGTGATCCCTTAAAGAAGAAAAGGTGTTACAGGTTTTGGAGTTTCTAACCTTTTTCACTGATTTCTTCCCATCTTCATGGATTTATCTACCTTTGGTCTTTGGGGTCAGTGACCTTTGGATGGGGGTCTCTGAGTGGATGTCCTTTTTGTTGATGTTGAAACTGTATCTTTCTGTTTGTTAGTTTTCCTTCTAACAGTTAGGGCCCTCTGCTGCAGGTCTGTTGGAATTTGCTGGAGGTCCACTCCAGACCCTGCTTGCCTAGAAATCAACAGTAGAGGCAGCAGAACAGCAAAGATTGCTTCAAGTTCTTTCCTCTGCTAGCTTTGTCCCAGAGGGGTACCTGCCACATGCCAGCCAGAGCTCTGCTGTATGAGATGTCTGTCAGTCCCTACTGAGAGGTGTCTCCCAGTCAGGATACACAGGGGTCAGGGAGCCAATTGAGGAGGCAGTCTGTCCCTAATCAGAGCTTGAACGCTGTGTTGGGAAATCTACTCTTCTTTAGAGCTGCCAGGCAGAGGGGTTTAGGTCCAATGAAGCTGTACTCACAACCACCCCTTTTCCCAGGTGCTCTGTCCCAGGAAGGTAGAGGCTTTGTTTATAAGTCCCTGATGGGCTGCTGCTTTTTTTTCAGATGCCCTGCCCAGTGAGGTTATCTAGTGAGACAGACTGCCTGCACTACTGAGCTGTGTTGGGCTTTGCCCAGTTTGAACTTCCAGGTAGCTTTGCTTACACTGTTGGGTTGAAACTGCCTACTTGAGCTTCAGCAATGGTGGACACCCCTCCCTCAACTGAGCTTGAAGACCCAGGTCAAGCTCAGACTGCTGTGCTGTCTGCGAGAATTTCAAGCCGGTGGATCTTTGCTTGCTGGTCTCTGTGGGGGTGGGACCTGCCGAACCAGACCATTTGGCTCCCTGGCTTCAGCCCCCTTTCCAGGGGAGTGAACAGTTCTGTCTCACTGACATTCCAGGTGCCACTGGGGTATTAAAAAAAAAAAAAAGCGACCATGGGAAAAGTACAGTATCTAGGCCAGAGTGCAGAAAACAGTCCCTAATGGTGTCCCTTTGCTAGGAGAGGGAGTTCCCTTATGCCTCTCCAGTGAGGCTATGTCCCACCCTGCTTTGGCTCACCCTCCTTGGGCTACACCCACTGTCCCACCAGTTCCAGTGAGATGAACCAGGTACCTCAGTTGAAAATGTGGAAATCACCCCCCTTCTGTGTCGATCTTTCTGGGAGGTGTGCACTGGAGCTGTTCCTATTTGACTACCTTGTCTGGGTAAAAATGGCAATTTCTTAAAATAAAACAACAATGAAGTTTCTGCGTTCATTGACTCTTCTTTACCAAAAGATTTTTCCATGTGATGCTGTTTGATAGCATTTGACCCACAGTAGAACTTTTTTCAAAATTTGATTTTAAAAAATAGACTAAAACCTCTCCAACCCTGCCACTGATTTATCAACTAAGTTGTTATTCTATAATAGGTCATTTGTTGTCATTTCAACAATGTTCCCAGCATCTTTACCAGAGGTAGATCCCATCTCAAGAAACCACTTTCTTTGTTCATTCATAAGAAACAAATCCTCATCTATTCAAGTTTTATTATAAGATTGTAGCAATTCAGTCACATCTTTAGGTTCTACTTCTAATTCTAGTTCTTCTGCTGTTTCTGTTAAATCTGCAGTGACTGCCTCCCCTAAACTCTTGAACCTTTCAAAGTCACCCCTTGAAGGTTGGAATCAATTTCCTCCAAAGTCCTGCTAACGTTGACATGTTGATCTTCTCCCATGAATCATAAATGTTGTTAGTGACATCTAGAAATCTGAATTATTTTTAGAAGGTTTTCAATTGACATTGTCCAGTTCGATCAGAGGAATCACTGTCTCTGGCAGCTACAGCCTTATAAAATGTATTTCTTAAATAATGAGACTTTAAATTTCTCCTTTATCCATGGATTGCAAATGGATGCTCTGTTAGCAGGCATGGAGACGTTAATCTCTTTATATATCTACATCAGAGTCCTTGAGGGACCAGATGAACTGTCAATGAACAGTAACATTTTAAAAGGAAACTTTTCTGAGCAATGGGTCTCAACAGTAGGCTTAAAATATTCAGTAAACTATGCTGTACACAGACTCTGTCATCCAGGCTTTGTTGTTTCATTTGTAAGAGCACAGGAAGAGTAGATTTGGAATAATTATTAAGGATTTTCAGAATGGTAAGTTAGCACTGACTTAGTGACGAGTTGCACTAACTCCCTGACAAGAGAATCTGCCTGTCCTTTGAAGATTTGAAGCCAGGCATTGACTTCTCTCTAGCTATTAAAGTCCTAGATAGTATCTTCTTTCAATATAAACCTGTTTTATCTACATTAAAAATCTGCTATTTAGTGTAGCCACCATCATCAATGATCTTAGCTAGATCTTCTGGATAACTTGACATAGTTTCTATATCAGCATTTGCTGCTTCACCTTATACTTTTATGTTATGAAGACAACTTATTTCCTTAAGTCTCATGAACCGACCTCTGCTAGACTTCATAGAATTGAAGAGTTAGGGCCTTGCTCTGGATTAGGCTTCAGCTTGAAGAACCATTGGGACCGATTTTATCTTCTATCCAGTCGATTCAATATCAGCAATAAAGCTCTTTTGCTTTCTTATCATTCATGTGTTCACTGAAGAGCACTTTTAATTTCCTTCAAGTAGTTTTCCTTTGCTTTCACAACTTTGCTGTTGGTACAATAGACTTAGCTTTTAGCTATCTTGGCTTTTGACATGCCTTTCTCACAAAGCTTTTTTACTTCTTTGATTTAAAGTGAGAGATGTACAACACTTCTTTCACTTGAACATCTAGAGGCCACTGTAGGGTTATTAATTGGCCTAATTTTAATATTGTTGTTTCTTAGAAAATAGGCCTGAAAAGTGAGAGAGACAGAAGAGTTGGTTGATGGAACAGTCAAAACATATACATTTATCAATTAAGATTGCCATTTTATATAACCACGATTGATGATACCCCAAAACAATTACAGTAGTAGCATGAAAGATCACTGCTCACAGATCACCATGACAGATATGAAAATAATGAAAAAGTTAAAAAATATTAAGAGGAGTATGAAAATGTGACACAGAGACACAGATCTACCACATGCTGTTGCAAAAATGATGCCAATAGTCTTGCTTGATGCAGGGTTGCAACACACCTTCAATTTATTAAAAAAACACATACATACACACACAAAATATCTGTGAAGTGCAATAAAACAAGGTATGCCTCTATATACTTTCAAACAAATGCTTGTGTTTATATCAACCCAACTCATCCCTTCCTCCCCTGGTAACTTGTGACTCCAACCATTCTAGGCATTTCATCCACTTGGCAAAGTCAGTTACTCTTCCTTCATTTGCTCTTCATTTTTAAATTTGTTGACTTCTTTCATCTGCTACTGTTTTTTTCCCATTATTAAAAAAATTTATTTACTGTCATTATTCATGAGGTTTTAGAAAGGGGGTTCAGTAAACATACATTTTAGATTTTCCATGATTAACTGAAAATTATATGATGGAATTTTTGTCCAGCTATGGAAGATTAATGAACTTAAATGATTGTTTTTCTCAAAACAGCACACAGGCAGACTGAAAGTTCTTTTCCATTGAGAAAAATAACGAGCTTCATGGGGACTCAAGAAATTTGCTAGAAGTGTTTCTATCTTTTCCTACTCTATTAAATTCAGAAGACTTATTAACAAAAATATATATGATTTTCAGTGAGCATCACCTCTTCCTATCTACTAAGTCATCTGAAAAGGCCATATTAGGGGATGCAGCCTAAGTAGATGAGAAGCTTATTTAGCATATTCCCGTTATTACAAGCCTTTTAGGTTTTCACTGATTAAGCACATGGCTCTGATTATTTCTGTCACATTACTTTTTAATTTTATAGATTGCTGATAATTAAAATATTTTCTTTAATATGATCACTTTTCTAAGAAGATTTAAGGTATCATTCTAATACTGGCTTGACTTTATAATAAATCTGATCAAAGTTATTTACTTTTTTTCAAGATACATCTTCATTCATTGAATACTCAAATTCTGTACTTCAAAAGGATTCTTGTGGTGTACAGTTGTTCAATTTACGTTAAAAATACAGTTCTATTGAAAGTCATTGAATTGAGTGACTTGAGCATAAGCATTAGCAAGTTTTTCATTCTGGCTGTTTCATCAGGATGCAGTGTTATTCAAATCTAACATTCTGTAGAACTCTTACCAAGATTATCTTATGGTACAGAAAACTGAATGATAATACCTGCCCATAAAATTTGCCTGAGCAAAATTATCTATTTAAGTCTTATGAAGCATACTCCATAAGCATCTATTGTGCCTAACCATTTAAAAAACATTGAAAGTTCTGTTTAGAAAAAGTTGGCCTTACTTTCTTGCCCACCTGTATTTCACATGTAGAAGATGGTTGGCCTATCTTTAAAGTTAAAATGCAAATCAGTCTTTTAAACTTTTAGAACAGATTGATGACTTTACTAATTTATTTTCATGCATGAAACTTATCAATGTCATTCTGATTATTGCTGTAGAAATTCTTCATTCTTTATAAAGCTCAGTTTTAAATTCACTGCTACCTGGCTACTGTCAAAATATCATCGATACTAATACTTTTTCAGAAAAATACTTTGATTCTTTAGATAGCCATATCCTTGCATCGATTTATTTCATTAGTAACTTACTATAGCTACATATAGGAATGTTTTCACAGAGTTACTATTTAATGGTAAGCCTTGCCTCAATTTCCATTATAATTTGTTTCAAAAAATAGATATATAAATACTATGTGGCCAGGTGCAATTGCTTAAACCTGTAATCCAAACACTTTGGGAAGTCAAGGCAAGAATATTGCTTGAGCCTAGGAGTTCGAAACAAGCCTGGAAGACATAGTGAGAACCTATCGCTATAAAAAATAATAATAGGTTTTTGCAGCCATCACCAAAGGGGCAGCGGAAGTTCAATCCCTTTGTGACTTCTGACCAAAGCAAGAATCACAAGAGGCATTTCAATGCACCTTCCCATGTTTGCAGGAAGATTACGTCCTCCCCTCTTTCCAAAGAGCTGAGACAGAAGTACAATGTGCGATCCATACCCACCCAAAAGGATGATGAAGTTCAAGTTGTACGAGGACAATATAAAGATCAGCAAATTGGCAAAGAAGTCAAGGTTTATGGAAAGAAATATATTATCTACATTGAACAGCAGCAGGAAAAGGCTAATGGCATAACTATCCATGTAGGCATTACCCCAGCAAGGTGGTTATCACTAGGCTGAAACTAGACAAAGACCGTAGAAAGATCCTTGAATGAAAAGCCAAATCTCACCAAGTAGGAAAGGAAAAGGGTAAAGCCAGGAGGATCCTGCCTCAGCCCCTTGAGTCAAAGATGTTGAGGCTATGGTGAGCCATTATTACAACACTGCACTCCAGCCTGAGTGACAAAGCAAGATCCTGCCTTATAAAGAAAATGACAAATACTCCTTCTACAAAATTGGCCTTGTAGGTAATACCCCTTAAATGATAGCACTCCGTAAGGATTTGAGTGGCAAATTTTGCTTGAATTTCAATGTCAACTTAAGGAATGTAATGTTTGCCTCTACAGGCAGTATTAGATATGTTTTGTTGTTGTTACTATTGCTGTTTTTTTTTTCTTTTTTTCTTTTAAGATAGGTGTCTTGCTGTGTTGCTCAGGGTAGAGTAAAATGGCTATTCACAGGTACAACCACAGCACATTACACCTCAAATTCCTGGGCTCAAGCAATCTTCCTGCCTCACCCTCTCAAGTAGCTGGAACTAAAGGCATGTGCCACTGCTCCCAGATTTTTTTATGTTTTTAATAAGAATAATTACATATTATATTTATGCTTCCTTTTTGCCATAGCTTGAAAGAAGCTCAGAATCAAATTGTATACTCAAAATATTTTTGTTCACTGCTTTACCATAGTTATCACTTCCTTTCTTCTAGCTGATATCATGTAGCTCCTTTACTAGTCTTTATCATGTTGTATATATGCTTTTATTGCAACTTTGCCTCAATTCTTTTAAGAAATAGAGTATAAACAGAGGAAATATTTTAAAAACAATTCTCATTGAGATCCATTTATATTGCATTAGTATTTCTATAATATTTTTGTCATGAATCAACATTGTTTCTCCAAACTTTTAACTATGGAGGCAATTCAAGTTATGTTCAACTGACAGGGAAAAAGGAGATCTCTGCATAAACTGATTTTCAATTTGCATTTTCAAAGAAAGAAAAGTTTGAATTATGTAAATGTGTGCTTGTGTAACTAAACATTTTTCTGTTGACATCAAAGAATCTGAAGTCAATCACGATGCTTTCTCTTTCATAGCTTCTAGAAATCTAGAACAATTTTATAAAAATTAAAAAATTATCAATCGCTTTTTGTTTCATTTAACCAATTTACCATGCTCCCACTTTATGCCAGGCTTTGTTCTTGGCTGTTGAGTTATGCCAGTGAACAACACAGTTGAGAATTTAAGCTCCCACAGAGCTTATATTCTAGTGGGCAGCCAGGGGGAGACAATAGATAGTAAAATTAATAAATAAATAGATTTAACTGATTTTAAGTAACTTACAAAAATTTAAAAATACTTTTACATATACTGATAGAAAGTGATGGGCTGTGAGCAAAATGGACCAGAAAGTAGAACAGGAGTACTGGGCAGAGGAATGGGGTAGAGAAAGGAGTATTTAAAATAGGGTGACCAGGGTAGTCCTCATTGTGAATGATATTAGTATTATGATATGTATAATCACTGTTTAAAGCAATTAGTCTTATAATTTTATAATCTCTGTCATTTCTTTATCAGTTGATATTGGTTTTTTTCCCTCCTGTTTGAGAACTATTTTTCTGCTTCTTTGTAACCCGGGGATTTTTTAACTGGTTGCTAGATGTGAATTTTATGTTTTTGAGTGCAAATTCTATGGTATTCTTTTAAAGAATGTTGGATTGAATTGGAAACTCAATGCTCTGGCACACATTGAGTTTCTTGGCATCGTGTTGATCCTTTGAAGGTTTTCTTTTACGCTTTGAGAATCAAGATTCAGAGCAGCCTTTACTCTAGGGCTATTTTAGCCCCACTAATCAAATAATAGTCTTCTGAAAACTCTACTCAGTGTCCCTTGTATATTGAGATCTTTTCCTCTCCAGCATTTGGGAACACAGAGTATCCTCTGCCTTGTGTGACTTTGGGGATGTTTGACCTCCTGCTTTCTGATGGTTCTTTCCTCTGCCTTGAAGAGTTCCACCCTGCCTATGTCAGTCTCCACCCAAGACTCGAAAGAATCTTCTCTGCAGAGCTCCAGAGCTTCCTCTCTTCACGGCTCTCTCCTCTCCGTATTCAGCTACATACATTCTAGACCCCTACATCTCCCTGTTCTTTAACATTCTGACTCTTCAACTCAGCAAGTCCTCCAGGCTCTGTTGAGATTCTCTCTCCCTGCCTTATGCCCTGAAAGCTGCCATCACTCAGTGACCTGCGAAGTCACAGGGCTCAATTTCTCTTTTAGAAATCACCCACCTATGTTGTCTAAGAATACTTGTTTGAAAACCATTATTTTATACATTTTTTTCTGTATTTATAATTGTTTAGAGTACAAGGATAATCCTCATAGAAGTTAATCCTTTATGAGGACAGAAATCCTTTAGAATTTTTAAGGTAGTAAATAGTGTGAAGTTATCACTCATAAGATTTTTAAATTATTTCTTAAACTACCGAAGATTGAAATTATCATGTTTTTTTTTTCTATTTTGTGACTTTGTCTTGATTTCTTTACGAGTTCTCAAGACCAGAGTGTGTGGAATACTAGAGTTGGAACAAATTTTATTTTTATTTTCACTGAAATTGCCTGAGAAAAATATGGATATAAATGCTATTATGTAATATTAATGTATTATGTATTTCTTAATGTACATTCAAACATTATCAAAATAAGCTCAAATGGAAAGCATTATGTCCCAAGCAAAAGAAATAAAAAATATAACATTTTTTTCTAACTATAAAAAGTACCATAAGAAATAAATGAAATTTTATGTAGCAGACTTTCATCTCCCTAAATTCAAGGACACTCAACTCCTACTACAAGAAACACAGGCTTTTTCCACCTGTAAATAAGACAATCAGTCATCAGAAATTTAGCCTGTGTCTTAACTCAGTAATTATGTCCATATTTTAGCAGCTACTAAAATATGGACATAACATCTATCTAAAGTATATTTTTTAGATAGATGCAAATCATATAACTAAGGACATATTGTTGTTTTCTTAAAAGCTTACACTGAAAAATCCTTTTTAGGTTTTTTTAGGTTTTAGTTCTTTTGTTTAAAGAGCTCTGCAGGTAACAAGCAATTCTTTGCAACACCTTCTGACCTTTAGAATAGTGAAGAGAATGTGACACTATGTAAGGCAGAACATGAATTTTATCACAATGCTACTCTTTTAGAACTAAAAGAAATTGATTCTGCAGTTTGCTTTTCCAAGAAAGTCTTTTCAATTACTTCATTCCATTCTGACAGTGACCATAGACTGCATTTTAAATGTGTAGAGTTTCATGGCAAATTTGTTTTAGTGTATTGCTCTAACCAATGAGTAATAACATATCATGGGTATGTGTTGACTTTTATGATGGTCACTCATCAGGATAATTCTGTTCCCATATGCATTAAATATTTCCTTTTTGTAATGATTATGAAAATCAAACTTTTAGGAAGTAAAAAAGACAAGGCTTTGGGATTTATATACCAGTGAAGAAAATTGTGTGTGTGTGTGTGTGTGTGTGTGTGTGTGTATAATAGAAACTACATTGTGTTCAAAAAGATGTATAAGACATACAAAAAGGCAGAGAAATTTAAAATAATTTGAAGTGCTGCTAGTGATTTCCCAGGGCTACCATAACAAAGTACCACGATCTGAGTGACTTACAACAAAAATTTATGGTCTCAGTTTTGAAGTCTGAAATCAAGGTGTCACCAGAGCCATGCTCTCTCTGAAACCTGTAAGAGAATTCTTCCTCAGCTCTCTTGAGCTTCTGGTGGCTTGCCAGCAATCCTTAGCATTCTTTGGTTTACAGATGCATCACTCCAAACCTCTGGCTTCACAGTCGCATGTGTTTTTACGTCATCCTCTTCTGCACATGTCTTTTTATGTGTCCATATATACCACTCCCCTTCCCCAACCCCTTTTTGAGACAAGGTCTCCTTCTGTCACCCAAGCTGGAGTGCAGTGGTGTGATCATGGCTCACTGTACCCTCAACCTCCCGGGCTCAAGTGATCCTCTCACCTCAGCCTCCCAAATAGCTGGGACCACAGGCTTGTGGGACCACAGGCTTGTGCCACCACACCTGCCTAATTTTTTAATTATATTTTTATAGAGATGAGATCTCACTATGTTGCCCAGGCTAGTCTCAAACCCCTAGGCTGAAACAATTCTCCTGCTTTGGCTTCCCAAAGTGTTGGAATTACAGGTATGAGCCACCAGGCCTGATATTACCCCTTTGTGTAAAGTGATCAGTTATACTGCATTAGGGCCCACCCAAATGACCTCGTTTTAATTTGATAACCTCTGTAACAACCTGTGTTCAAGTAAAGTCACCCTCTGAGGAATTGTGGGTTAGAATTTCAGCATATCTTTTGGGGGGACAAAATTCAACACATAATGACTATGAAGTCATTTTTTAACATGAAGCAAAAAATCCACATGAAGTTATGGATTTGTTATATGATTATACTATTTCACAACTTTAATTTTAGTTACAGGGGCTGCATATGCAGATCTGTTACATGGGAATATTGCCTGATGCTGAGGTTTGGAATACATATCCTGTCACCCTGGTAGTAAGCACAGCACCCAATTAGTTTTTTAACTCAGCATCTCCTCCATCCTCTCGTGATCCACAGTGACTGTTGTTCTTATATTTATGTCCATGTGTACTCAATGCCTAGCCCTACTATTTATGGAAGCGTTATTAATAAAACTGGAAGTCAAATTAAGATACCATTTATGGTAGGGGTAGGCATTGAGTACACATGGACATAAATATAAGAACACACAGTATTTGGTTTTTAGTTCCTACATTAATTTGCTTAAGAATATGTCCTCCAGCTCCATGCACATTGCTGCAGAGGACAAAATTTCATTTGTTTTTATGGCTGCATAGTATTCCATGGCATATGAAATCACTTAAACACACACATATACTTGCAACACCTTTATTGACATTTTTACAATAAGAATTAAACAGTGACTATGATTAGTAGAAGAGGAAGAAGGAGTAATAACGTGTTTATTTAGTACTTATTCCATTGATAATATAGCATCTCCCTTAGTTCTATGAGAGTCACTGTATAGTGTCCATTTTACCTCAGTTGAGGAAACTGAGGCATATTAAATAATTTGCTCAAAGTTTCACAGCTTTTAAGTGATAAAACTGGAGGTCAAATTAAGGTCCCTCTGAATCAAGAGCCAAAACTTGTAACCACTGGCATTCTTAAACATTTTTTATGCTATGAATCCCATTGGCAGTTTGGGAAGCCTATGGAACTCTTTTCAGAAAAATTATTTTAATGCATAAAAGAAAACATATAATTCAAAATAGCTATTGAAATACAGTTATCAAAACATTTTAATAAAAATGGTAAAAATATTGGCTGAACCATACAAAACTTGTTTTCTTAGACAAAAAATGGTACAAATATTGGGAATTTCATATGGTTCATTCTAATAGTAATATATCATTTTATTAATGATTAAGTAACATCAGGTGATACATTTAGTAACTGCCATAATTTCAAAGTAGTGATAAGTATAACATTTCAATATATTTGCTATAATAGTATATTATATGAAAACATGTGATTTCTGTTGGTGACAAAATTGCAAATACTGCTAATGCTACAGTAGTTTCTTTCGATTGAAGGTATTGATAAATTTCAATTAGAGATTAATAAAAGCTGTACGCATTTCCCATCAATGTTCACAGACTTCATGGTGAGCCAGGGGAGTTCACAGACCTCAGGCTAAGAACTGAAGTTTGGTGCCACTTTTAGCACGCTTCATTAATTTTTTTCATTAGATAGAAATGCTTGAAAATTAATTATTAGGTCTTAAACTTATGTTTAATATTTCAATGATAAAACTTTTCTATCTGGATAGGTCCTATGGACCATTTTGCTGTATCACTCTGCATGTGCCCTATACAGTGCTACATGAAGACAGTCTTATGTTTAACTAAATCTATGCATGTAACTTTTATTTTTTTGTAACATTTTATTTATAAGATATAATGTAAATAAAAGGCTATATAAGTTAATTTTCAAATCCGCAGAATCATTCCTATGTTATATTTTCATTTGTAAAAAGTTTCTCTAAGTTCTTCACTAAGTAATATACATACTCACATAGCAACTCTTTGGCTAACGTTAATATTCCTTAATTTGTTAATAAAATGACAGATAACAGAGGAGCAAGAAAAGGGATTATTAATAGTGTGAAGTTACATGACAATAAGGCATCAAATATATGGTTGTTCATAAAAAGGAAAAGATTTTTCTTAGGAGTTCTCAGCTAACTTCTCCATGACCCTTCCTAATATTCTCTTGACCTCCTTTGAGTCCTGACCCTACCTTTAGAGAAACCACCCTGCAAAGTATTACCAAGGTTAGCCAGGGAGAAATGAGTATCTCTTTAAACACAATTGTATTTCCTTTTATTAAATACATTAGGATAAAGAACAAAATTAACCTAATAACATTGATACATTTGCAAGAACAACCAACTGTAAAAGAAAGTGATAAAACAAGCAGTTTGTACATTTTCTTTTTACAACACTCTTGTTAAACTAATTTAAGTGTCCTGCCTCCAGGAGCAGCTTAGAGAGGATACTCTTTAAGTGATTGTTCCTAAATAGGTTATTATTTTAAATGAACTCCTTCAGAGCCACATGTGTGGCATCTGGTTAATCCATTACATTTGCAATTACAAACCAGTGCTTTTTATGGCAGGAAAATTATTTTATATGCTCTACAGCTGCACTTAGGACAGAAGCCTCAGCCCATGACATTCCTCTTGATAAACATTAAGGGAAGCACTATGCTGTACCCAAGGGTGATTAAGCTTCTTAAATCACTTCTGATGTGCTACAGAAAGTCTCTTCTAATCCTATTCCTCTGAAAGAACAAACTTTGTATTCCATATGGGCTTGCAGGACTGAAATTCTTTTTGCTCCTTGTTTTAAACCCATGTGTCTATTTTAATGACCACTGCTGAGCAGATGAGCAATCAACCTATGAACTCTATTATACAAGTAACTTACACAGCATTGAAAGGATGTACCTTGAGCTATGTTCACATTATACATCTCATACTCAGATTTGGTCTACTAACTGACAATCGTCAAACTTCAAGTATTTAAAGCAGGGTGCTTAAGACTTTGATTTGATTCCAATCTATGTTCTATTATTTATTAGCTGTGAGACTTTGAATAAATTATATAACCTCCCTAAGCTTTGGTTTCCTCATGGGTAAAATGGGGATAATAATTCCCTCTTTTATAGGATTATGTGAGAAGTGAATGGGATCAGATGCTTTATGTAAAGTGCTTACCCAGATTCCAGCCCAGAGTAAATGTTCAATAAATATTATTGTTATTAAAATATGTATATAAGCCCAGTAACCACCAACCTAAAAGAGGATTTGAATGAATCCATTCAGGGTGCCAGCCAAGTTCTCATGCAACAGAGCTAGTGTGAAAGAATTTCCACAAGATGCCAAGAACAGAAAGAGCTTGGAATCCATGTTAGTCTTTAGAGAGTCTAATAAAATTTAAGCTGAGGAAATCAAGATTGGTTAGCAAGGCAAGGGAGGAAATGCAGAACTGAAAGCTAAGGACAAAGTTGTAAGTTTAAAAGGTCAAGTTATAAGGTTGATGGGATTCCAATATACATTGGAGTGAGTTTAAGAGATGGTTGGTGACTGGTAAGAAGATAAGCCATAACTTGCTTCCATTGGCCATTAGAGCCTGGCATGTGGCTGGCTCAAATGTATAAGGTGATGATGGACAAAGTGATGTAGTATTTCTAATCATCTATTTACTCACTTTTAAGTGCCTATGGGCTGCCAGGCATTGAATTTCATTCTAGAGCTAACTAGGTACCAAGACATGGATTTTGCTACCAAGGATCTTAGAAGAGGGATGACATCTGACCTATAAAGAAGGAGCAATTCTCAACTTTATCATGTAGGTAACAGAATACAAAGTGATAAGTAAGTCACAGGCAGAGGTGCAGGTTTAAAGGGAGAAACAATAGAATCTGTTGGTATATGCTGAATGCTGAGTATGAGCTCCCTGCTAGTCATCTAAGACTTGAAAACACACAGCTAAATACATAGCTGGAACTTAGGCAAGAGGCCTGAGTTAGTTGCCCACCAGCATAGGTATGGGACTTACAGACATGGAATGGTGTATTAGTTGCTCACACTACCACAACAACATACCACAGTCTGGGTTGCTTAGACAGTAGAAATCTATTTTCTCACACTTCTGGAGGCTGAAAGATTCAAGATCAAAGTGCTGGAAAATTCACTTTAGTATGAGGGCTCTCGTTCTGGCTTGTAGACTGCCACATTCTCGCTATGTCCACATATGGCCCTTCCTCAGTGCATTCAGGCAGAGAAAGAAAGCAAGGTCTTTGATGTTTCTTCCAATGGGAACATTAATCCTATTGGATGAGGACCCTATGACCTTGTTTAACCTTAATTACTTCCTTAGAGGCCCCATTTCCTAATGCAGACACTGGGGATTTGATTTTCAACAGATGAATTTTAGGAGACACAAAAGCATTTCTTCCATAACAGATGGAATAAGAATGCTAAGGATGTGGTAGAGAATGAGAACCAAAGCTGTTCAAGAACAAAAGTGTAGAAATCTTGCATTAAAGAGTAGGTGATAAAAGAGAAACTCATTGAGGGACTGTGAAAGAGTAGTCAGAGGGAAAGGAGAAAACTGGAAAAGAGGTTATAAAATTGATGTAAAAAATCAAGAGGAGAGAATTTCAAGTAATGAACAATTGACAGTATCAATCTGAGAGAAAGATCAAGTAATAATAATAATAATAATAAAATTAGATGCTGGGCACAGTGGCTCATACCTGTAATCACAGCACTTTGGAAGGCCAAAATGGGAATATCACTTGAGGCCAGGAGTTCAAGACCAGCTTACTCTCACAGTATAGCAAGAGTCCATCTCTACAAATTCTTTTTTGAAAAATAGCCAGGCATGTGGTGCCTGCCTGCAGTCCCAGCTACTCAGGAAGTCAAGGCAGGAAGATCCCTTGAGCCCAAGAGGTCGAGGCTGTAGTGAGCTATAATCTTGTGACTGTACTCCAGCCTGTGTGACAAAGCAAGACCCTCTCTCTAAAAATGAAAGAGTAAAAAAGAAAAAAAGTAAGAGATACTTGGATGTCCTATAGTCCACTTGATAGTGAGTCAAAAACACTTATGAAAAATAAAGTTTATCTATAAGGCATATTTAACATTTTTTAAATACAAATAACTTCGTCAAGTCCTATGCCTAGAAGGGGTTAGAGGTAGATATGTTATTCTTAAATTTAGAGTACCAAACTCCATTGAATAGAAGAATATCAATAAGAAATTTGGCACTTTTAGTTATTGAAATATATCTGGGAATATTTGAAAAGGTTAACATAGGCACATCTTTCTACTTTTTCATCTCTTAGGCTTATAATTCATTTTAGAGTGCAGATACATTTATTATCTCATTTTGTTCTCAAAACATTCTGCAATGGACATATTCCTCCCAGCCCCACTTAGAAAACTAACACTCAAGTAGACGAAGCAATTTTCCCAGCATCATACAGTGTTTCAAGATTAAGCAAAGACAAAAGTTAGCTCATGCCACTCTTGCAGTCTTTACAGAATTCCTATTGTACACCAAGTACCAGTTGTCAGAGAAAGAGATGGATAAAATGAAGCTTCACTGTACCTTGCCAGCTACTCCCCCATGTCCTTCCTTTACTTGGGCCTCCATCTCTCTTGAATACAAGTCTCCCCTCTGCTTAATTTTAAAAGGGCTGAGAAAGCTGTGATACCTGCAATAACGTCAACAGTAACAATTTCCCTAAAGAGCCATGTGTGTAGGGGAAGGTGGGAGATGAAGGGGTCTACACCAAAGCAGTCCCTACTGGCAATCACTTATCTATTTCTGTGACCAAGGATGAACAATTTTAATTCAGTTCTTCATATTACTCACAAAGCTCCCTAGCCCAAGGCCCAGTTCTTCCACTATATGTGAAGTGCTTTTGAAATTAGATAATTAATATGTTGAGCCTAGTTGAGACCTAGTCATGGCTCGTGGTTCATAGTTTGTTCACCACCTGTACCGGGGCACAGGGATGAACTAAGTGACCTTTAGGTATTATATACAGTAGTAGTAGTAGTAGTAGTAGTAGTAGTAGTAGTAATAGTATAGTAATAGCAGCAGCAGCAGTAGTCATTCTCAAAGTGGGGTTATTGACAAGCAGCATCAGTCAGCAACAGCAGTAGTCATTCTCAAAGTGGGGTTATTGACAAGCAGCATCAGTCAGCAACAGCAGTAGTCATTCTCAAAGTGGGGTTATTGACAAGCAGCATCAGCTACTGAATCGAAATCTCTGAGAGTGGGATGTAGCAATTTGTGTTTTGCCAAGCCCTCGAGAGAGGCTAAAATGTATGGATCACAGGTATACAGCTATAGAAGTCTTTTCTTCTACTATTTAAACAGAAAAGGTGTTATGAATGTTCCTAGCAAAAATAGAATCCATTCATCAATGTAAATGTTAATTCAAGCACAAGTTTTACTTGAATCATTACCACTACATCTTTATTTATTATTACCTTTACCCACAGCAAGCTTTAAAATATCTAAGTGTAATGTCCAAGCAAGCTCTTAGTACTGGTTAGTCCCATGTGAGTAAATATATACTCCATGTTAATGACATCGAAAGTTGAACTATATGACATTTTATTTCTCTTAATTCAGCCTCATCTCATTGCTGTTTCCAAAAGTATTATGTGTATTGATATTGTCTCTTCATGTTAGAGTATGAAAAAGAATGCCAAAATGTTATATTTATTCTATAAGTAATAAAGTAATGAAGGTTTTTTTATTTTTAAACTTTTCTTTTAGTCTCACGGCACACGTGAAGGTTTGTTACATAGGTAAATTTCTGCCAGGGGGGTATGTTGTATGGATTATTTCATCACCCAGGTATTAAGCCCAGTACCCAATAGTCACATTTCTGCTCCTCTCCCTCCTCCCACCCTCCACACTTAAGTAGACCCCAGTGTCTGTTGTTCCCTTTTTTGTGTTCATGAGTTCTCATAATTTAGCTCCCACTTATAAGTGAAGACATGAAGTACTTGGTTTTCTTTTCCTGCATTGTTACTTTGCTAACATAATAGCTTTATCCATGTTCCTGCAAGAGACATAACCTCATTCTTTTTTATGACTGCATAGTATTCCATAGTGGATATGCACCACATTTTATTTATCCAATCTGTCATCGATAGGCATTTTGGTTGATTCCATGTCTTTGCTATTGTGAATACTGCTCCAATGAACATTCACACACATGTGTCTTTATGGTAGAATGGTTTATATTCCTCTGGTTATATACCCAGTAATGGAATTGCTGGGCCAAATGTTAATTCTGCTTTTAGCTCTTTGAAGAATCACCATACTGCTTTCCACAATGGTTGAACTAATGTGCACTCCCACCAACAGTGTAGAAGTGCTTCTTTTTCTGCAAAACCTTGCCAACATCTGTTATTTTTGACTTTTTAACAGTATCATTTCCTACCAATCAGAATGGCTATCTCATTATGATTTTGATTTGCATTTATCTGATGATCAGTGATATTTAGCTTTTTTTCACATGCTCGTTGACCACATGTATGTCTCCTTTTGAAAAATTTCTATTTATGTCCTTTGCCCGCTTTTTCATGGGGTTATTTTTCTCTTGTAAATTTAGATTCCTTATAAATGCTGGATATTAGACATTTGTAAGATGCATAGTTTGTGAAACTTTTCTCCCATTTTGTAGGTTGTATGTTCACACTGTTAATAGTTTCTTTTGCTGTGATGAAGCTCTTAAGTTTAATTAGATCCCATTTGATCAATTTTTGCTTTTGTTGCAGTTGTTTTGGTGTTTTCATCATGAAATATTTGCCAAGTCCTATGTCCAGGATGGTACTGCCTAAGTTGTCTTTCAGGGTAGTTAAAGTCTGAGGTTTCACATTTAAGTCTTTAGTTGATCTTGAGTTGATTTTTATATATGGCATAAGGAAGGGGTACAGCTTCAATCTTCTGCATATGCCTAGCAGTTATCCCAGCACCATTTATTAATTAGGAATTCTTTTTTCCATTGCTTGTTTTTGGCAGCTTTGTTAAAGATCAGATGGTTGTAGGTGTGTGGCCTTGTTTCTGTGCTATTTTGATACATTGGTCTATGTACCTGTTTGTGTGCCACTACCATGCAATTTTGGTTACTATAGCCCTGTAGTACAATTTGAAGTCAGGTCACGTGATGCCTCTAGCTTTGTTCTTTTTGCTTAGGATGACTTTGCCTATTCAGGCTCTTTTTTGGTTCCATATGAATTTTAAAATATGTTTTTCTAGTGCTGTGAAGAATATCATTGGTAGTTTGATAAGAATAGCATTGATTCTGTAAATTGCTTTGGGGATATGGCCATTTTAATGGTACTGATTCTTCCTATCTATAAGCATGGAATGTTTTACCATTTGCTTGTGTCTTCCCTGATTTTTTTGAGGAGTATTTTGTAATTCTCATTTGCAGAGACCTTTCACCAACCTAGTGAGAGAGATATATATATATTTGGCAATTATGAATGATGCTGGCCTCTTAAAATGAGTTGGGGAGAAATCTCTACTCCTCAATTTTTTGGAATAGTCTTATTAGGAATGGCACCAGCTCTTCTTTGTACATCTGGTAGATTTTGGCTATGACTCCATCAGGTCCTGGGATTTTTTTGGTTGGTAGACTATACTGATTCAATTTTAGAGCTCGTTAGTAGTATGTTCAGGCAATCCATATATTTCGGTTTCAGTCTTGGGAGGATGTACATGTCCTAACTCTTCCAGTTTTTCTAGTTTGTGTGCATAGATGGGTTTGTAGTAGTTTCTGATGATTATTTTTATTTCTGCGGGATCAGTGGTAACATTCCCTTGTTATTTCTAATTGTATTTATTTGAATCTTCTCTCTGTTCTTTATTACTCTAGCTAGAAGCCTATCTTAATTTTTTCAAAAAACAACAACAACAACAAAAAAATCCACAACTCCTGGATTCATTGATCTTTTGAATGGTTTTTTTGTCTCAGTATCCTTCAGTTCAGTTTTAATTTTGGTTATTTCTTGTATTCCACTAGCTTTGGGGTTGATTTGTTCTTCCTTCTCTAATTCTTTCAGTTGCAATGTCAAGTTGTTAATTTGAGATCTTTCTAACTTTTTGATGTGGTCATTGAGTGCTATGAATTTCCTTCTTAGCACTCCCTTGGCTGTGTCTCAGAGATCTGGTATATTGTATCTTTGTTCTTATTTGTTTCAAAGAGTTTCTTGAATTCTACTTAATTTCATTATTTACCCATAAGTCATTTAAGTCCATGTTGCTTAATTTCCATATAATTGCATGGTTTTGAGTGATTTTCTTACTCTTGAGTTTTATTCTTATTGTGTTATGGTCTGAGAGTGTGTTTGGTTTGATTTTGGTTCTTCTGCATTTGCTGAGGATTGTTTTATGTCCAATTATGTAGTCAATTTTAGAGTACCTGCCATGTTGCAATGAGATGGATGTATGTTCTGTTGCTTTGGGTGGAGAGTTCCATAGAGTTCTGTCAGATCCATTTGGTCCAATGTTTAGTTCAGGTCCTGAATATTTTTATTAATTTTCTCTCTTGGTGATCTGTGTAATACTATCACTGGAGTGTTGAAGTCTCCCACTATTATTGTGTAGGAGCCTATATCTCTTTGTAAGTCTCTAAGAACTTGCTTTATGAATCGGGGTGCTCCTGTGTTGAGTGCATATATATTTAGAATAGTTAGGTCATCTTGTGGAATTGAACCCTTTACCATTATGTAATGCCCTTCTTTACCTTTTTTGATCTTTGTTGGTTTAAAGTCTATTTTGTCTGAAATTAGAATTGCAACCCCTTCTTTTTTCTGTTTTGCATTTGCTTGATATATTTTCCTCCATCCCTTTATTTTAAGCCTATAGGGGTCATTACATGTGAGATGGGTCTCTTGAAGATAGCATATCATTGGGTCTTGCTTTTTATCCAGCTTACTACTCTCTGCCTTTTAAGTGGGGCATTTAGCCTATTTATCTTTAAGGATAATATTGATACATATAGATTTGGCCCTGTCATTATGTTGTTAGGTGGTTATTATGCTGGCCTGTCTGCATGGTTGCTTTATAGTGTCACTGGTCTGTGTATTTAAGTGTATTTTTGTATTAACTGGTAGTGGTCTTTCCTTTCTATAAACAGTACTCCTTTCAAGATCTCTTATAAAATGAGTATGATAGTAACGAAGTCTCTCAACATTTGTTTATATAAAAAGGATCTTATTTCTTCTTCACTTAGAAAGTTAGTTTGGCTGCATATTAAATTCTTGGTTAAGGTTCCTTTCTTTAAGAATGTTTATATAGAACCCCAGTCTCATCTTGCTTTGTAGGGTTTCAGCTGAGAGGTCTGTTGTTAGCCTGATGAGGTTCCCTTTTTATGTGACCTGCCCCTTCTTTCTAGCTGCCCTTAACATTCTTTCTTTCTTTTTTTTTTTTTTTGGTATGACTTGTCCATGTGGCTTTTATTTATTTATTTATTTATTTTAAAGAAAGAAAGAAAAAGAATAAATAAGAGGAGGAAAAAGGAAGAGAGAGAGAGAGAGAGAATGGAAGTATTGCTTTCTTGCCCAGGCTAGAATGCATTTTAGTAATGGATATTGAAAACCTCTTTTATACCAATAATTATACTTGATGTAAACAGGAAGGAATAAGGGAAGAAAATAACAAACGAGCAGCCAACCAATATTTCATTTAAACCTATGCAATGCTATGCGATTACTGAGGAGTGATTTACTTCCAATTATGTAGTCACTTATGGAATAGGTGTGAGGTGGTAATGTATGTTTTGTGTATTTGAAGTGTAGAGTTCTATAAATGTTTATTAAGTTTACTTGTTCCGGGTCTGAGTTCAAGTCCTGGATGTCCTTGTTAATTTTCTGTCTCGTTGATCTATAAAATTGTTAGCTCTTCTTGTTACATTGATCCTTTTGCCATTATGTAATGTCCTTCTTTGCCTCTTTTGCTCTTTGTTGCTTTAAAGTCTACTTTATCAGAGGCGAGAATTGCATCTCCTGCTTTTTATTTATTTGTTTATTTTTACTCTCTGATTGGTTGATAAATCTTCCTCCTTCTCTTTGTTTTGAGTGTTTGTGTATCGTTGCATGTGAGATGGGTCTGGATGCAGCATACCAATAGGTTTTGGCTTTTTATCCGATTAAAATATATATAACTTTAATACTGGCATTTGATGCTAGCTGGCTGTTTTGCCCATTAGTTAGTGTAAATTTTTCATTGTGTTAATGTTCTTTTCTTTTTGATATATTTTTGGAAAGGCTGATATTGGTTGTTCCTTTATATGTATAGTGCTTCTTTCAGAAGCTCTTGTAAAGCAGGCCTGGTGGTGGTGAACTCTCTAAGTACTTGTTTGTTCGCAAAGGATTTAATTTTTCCTTCGATTATAAAGCTTAGTTTGGCTGGATAGGAAATTCTGGGTTGAAAGTTCTTTTCTTTAAGGATGTTAAATATTGGTCCCCACTCTTTTCTGGCTTGCAGGGTTTCTGCTGAGAGATCTGCTGTAAGTCTGATAGGTTTCCCTTTATGGGTAACCTGACCTTTCTCTCTGGCTGCCCTTAGTATTTTCTCCTTCATTTCAACCCTAATAAATCTGGCAATTATGTGCCTTGGGGTTGGTCTCCTTGAAGAATATCTTTGTGGTGTTCTCTGTATTACCTGGAGTTGAATATTACCCTGCCTTGCCAGGTTGGGAAAGTTTTCCTGAATGATATCCTGAAGAGTATGTTCCAACTTGGATTCATTCTCTTCATCACATTCAGGTACACCTATCAAACGTAAATTAGGTCTTTTCACATAGTCCCATATTTCCTGGAGACTTTGCTCATTCCTTTTCATCCTTTTTTCTCCAATCTTGTCTTCTCGTTTCATTTCACTGAGCTGGTTCTCGACTTCTGATATCCTTTCTTCTACTTGATCAATTCGACTGTTTAAACTTGTGCATGCTTCGTGAAGTTCTCGTGTTGTGTTTTTCAGCTCCATCAATTCACTTATAGTCCTCTCTAAACTGTCCATTCTCGTTAGCATTTCGTCAAACCTTTTTTCAAGGTTCTTAGTTTCTTTGCATTGGGTTAGAACAAGTTCTTTTAATTCACAGAAGTTTCTTATCACCCACGTTTTGAAACCTGCTTCTGTTATTGGAACACACTCGTAATCTATTAAGCCTTGTTCCGTTACTGATGAGGAATTGCGATCCCCTGTAGAGGGAGAGGCATTCTGATTTTGAATATTCTCTGCCTTTTTATGCTGATTTCTTCCCTTCATTATATATTTATCCGTCTGCTGTCTTTGTAATTACCAACTTTCTAACTAGGTCTCTGAGCAGACATCCAACTTGTTGATTCCCAGCGCCAAAATCTGAGCAATCCACTGTGCCGGCCAAAATAGCGGTGTTAAGATTGATGGTGCTTTTCTGCCTGGGAATCTCCAGACTCTGCACCAAAAACTGGCGCGCTAAGGCACCAGCAAAACCGCCGCGCCGGCCACAAGAGTCGCCCTGGCGACCCGTGGGGCTCCTCTGCTGGGAATCTCCTGGTCCGTGAGCCACAAATATTCATCTGAAAGTGTGGCATCCTCTCGTTCTCTGTGCTTTCACTGGGAACCAGGAGCCCGAGCTGCTAGTGATCAGCCATCTTGGATCTCTCTCCATACATTCTTTCTTTAATTTCAACCTTGGAAAATCTGACAATTATGTGTCTTGGGGATGATTTTGTATGGAGTCTTGCAGGAGTTCTCTGTATTTCCTGAATTTGACTGTTGGCCTTTCTAGCAAGGTTAGGGAAGTTTTTATGGCCCATATTCTGAAATATGTTTTCCAAGTTGTGTGCTTTCTTCCCCCGACTTTAAGTGATGCCAGTGAGTCATAGATTTGGCCTCTTTACATAATCTCATACTTCTTGGAGGTTTTGTTCATTTATTTTTATTCTGTTTTCCTCATTTTTGTCTGACTATCTTATTTCAGAGAACCAGCCTTCAAATTCTGAGATTCTTTCCTCAGCTTCATTTATTCTGCTGTTAATACTTGTGATTGCATTGTGACATTCTTGTATTGTGTTATTCGGCTCTGTCAGATTTGCTGGGTTCTTTTGTTTATTTGTTTGTTTTGAGATGGAGTTTCACTCTTGTTGCCCAGGCTGGAGTGCAGTGGCACAATCTCGGCTCAATGCAACCTCTGCCTCCCTGGTTCAAGCAATTCTCCTGCCTCAGCCTCATGAGTAGCTGGAATTACAGGCATATGCCACCATGCCCAGCTAATTTTTGTATTTTAGTAGAGACAGAGTTTCACCATGTTGGCCAAGATGGCCTCGATCTCTTGACCTCATGATCCACTGACCTCAGCCTCCCAAAGTGCTGGGATTACAACAAGTGTGAGCCACCGCACCCAGCCGCTAGGTTCTTTTTATACAGGCTATTTCATCTGTCAGCTCCTGCACCATCTTATTGAGATTCTTAGTTTCCTTCAATTAAGTTTTGCTGTTCTGAATCTTGATGATCTTATTTCCTATTCATATTCTGAATTCTGTTTCTGTCATTTCAGCCAGTTCAACCTGGTTAAGAACGCTATTTGGAGAACTGGTATGATTATCTGTAACAAAACTCTAACACTCTACCCATTTGAGTTACTGGAATTCTTGCACTGGTTCTTTCTCATCTCTGTCTGTGGGTGTTTCTATAACTTCAATGTAGATTAAGTGCAGTCAATAGACTTCTATTCTGGATGTTTTCACAGAGCTGAGGCTTTGTGCAGCATTTTTATTTGAAGCTCACTTTTTGTCTTTCGTTTAGACTGGGGTATGTTAGTGAGGTGTTTTTGGTGTCAGAGCTTTGGGGTGTGATCCAGTAAGTGGCATTTATGTATATTGGTCAGTTGGCTCTTGCTTGCTTGTGTGCACCCCTATATTTCCTCACAGTTGCAGCCATGTTCTCTGTCAATGCTCTGAAAGTGTGGGTTTCTCTCCCCCTTGAGTGCTGGCTGTAGATAGTGGCTTGGCACTCCTGGGCTGCCCATTCCCACTCTGGGGCAATCTCAGTGTTTATGTTCCTTCCCCAACTTGGAGGAAGCAGAGGGAGGCAGCAGAGAAAGGGACCTTAGTAGTTGTTGTGATCAAGGGTCTTTTGCTTATCTTCTGGGGGCCCCAGCCCAGAGAGATGCAGGTCAGCCCAGGATGGAGGATCTGTGCCATGGGCCCAAGCCAAGGGTTTCCTGTCTGGTGACAAGTAGTGGTGGGAGGGTGGGACCCATGGGAGACAATCTGGCCTCCGCTCCTTAGGTTGACTGCAGCTTGTTGGAGACATGAATAAGGCCCTTAGGGCCTTTGCTCCTTCATTATTCCAAGGTTAACAAGGGCAGTTCCAGTGCACAGGCAGTGGCAGACAGGCTTTTGGTTGCCCCTGGGGGCTCTGTCCATGGAGTTGCAGAGCAGCTACTGGCTCAATAGCTCTGGGGGATGGCGGTGGGGTGGAGGTTGGCTGAAGGCCCAGGCCTAGAGGACCTACCCAGTGAGGAGATAAGGAAACAGGCACCCACATACCAGTCTGGCTACTTTTCAATAGGGCTGCTGCGGTATGCTGAGGGCCCGCTCCATTTCCTAGTCACCTCAGATTTTCTAGTACCTAGAGATATCAACAGTGAAGGTTGCAAAACAACAAAGATAGTGACTTCCCCCTCCCTCTAGGAGCTCCATTTCAGAGAGGTACAGACCAGTTGCCAGCCTAAATGCACCAGTAGGAGGTGGCCGGAGACCCCAGCTGGGAGGTCCTCCCAAGTGAGGAGGAATGGGATTGGAATCCCCCTTAAAAAAGCAGTCTGGCCATGTTTTCACAGAGCAGCTGTGCTGTGCTGGTGGTCCACTTCAGTCCCTAGTCACCTCAGACACTCCAAAGCCCAGAGACTGGAACAGCTAAGTCACCCAAACAGCAAAGATGGAGACGTGCCTTTCCTTCTGGGAGCTCTGTTCCAGGAAGGTTTGAATAGGTTATACATCTTAATAGGCTACCATGTCCACAGAAAACTCTGAACTCACTGATGACAGCTGCTTTCAACTTCACCTCTGTTACTCATATGCTTTTTCTTCAAGATAAACTATAAACCTTTTGTGAAAAATAATCATGTATAAGACTCAATTCAGCTGATAATCATCTGAAGTCATAATGAAAGTCTTGAACCTGTGGTTGGCAGTGGTGGCTCTGGCAGAGTCCAGTGAAGATTTTCTTGTGATATTTCAAAATGGTATCATTGTTTACATTTCAAGGAGAATTTGTCATTATTTATATTTTAAGGATAAATTTATGGTATTTAATATCTCTTACTGCATCCTATTTTTTGCTAACAGCAGAAATAATTATTGTTATTGTATAGAAAGTCTTTATCAGTGATATTCTTATATTGTTTCTAAATAGTTACTTTAAAAATTAGTAAGTAAATACCAGAAAGTACTGTCTAACTATATTTCTAAAATATGTGTTTAAAATAATTAGAGAAAAAATTGGTAAGATTTTCAGCTGGTATCTTCAGCAATTATTATGAATGATGTCTCAGTGGCCCACTCTTGTTTGTCTTCACAAACAGTAGCTTGTCAAAGAAATGTCATTTTCTCCCACTCATAACTCTTCATCCCTATACAAATATTTACATGTGTTCACAGGTTGAGTTCTAATTTTGGAGTTTTTTGTGTTTGGAAAGAGAAATGTGATGTTTTCTTTGATGAGGTTGACAAAGGCATTTATAACATTTATTTCTTCATGTAGTCACTCTGCTTGTAGAAATTTATTCCCTTCTGGTGACACCTCACTTCACAGACCACAAACCAAACAAAGTTGCATTTCTAAGGGTATGTCGGGGTATTTAAAATGAAAAACTTGAGTTTGATATAAAACTGGATGATATATGCGAAGAAAGTTTTGTAACAGGACTCTCTGTCAATAAGGGCCTTATTGGAGCTTTTAGGAATCTACACAAGGAGATAGAACCACCTCCAGGGGAATCCATACTTAGTTGAGTAAACATGGTAAGTCAAAGCCCTCAAAAGCATTTTAAAACAGCTGAAATATTAATTAATTTCAGGCTGCTGAACAGTATTCAATACTACAAGGGAAAGGTTGAGAAGTTGGAACTGCCACAAAATGGACATTAAAAACGGTGAGTTACAAGAGGAACAATGTGAGTAGAAACAGTCATAGACTCATGGGAGCTTTAGGAGAAAGATTATAGATCATCTGGTCTGACTCCCTCATTTCACAAATGAGGAATCTCAGTGAAAGATGTAAAGTGGCTGCTCAAGGTCACTTGCCTGTGACAGAGTTTGCACCAGCAGCCCTGAGTATCCATATCCTCAAATGTTTCCACTATTGCACTGAGATGATAGAGTGGTAAAGGATGCATGATGAAGAGACGTAAAGTAGATTATAAAGGACATAAAGAAAATTTGAAAGGTGGAATTAGGAAAAAACAAATCCAGAATGGAAATTAGGATGGGACTTGCAGTGGCATGGAGTGAATCAGGGTAAAAACTAGTTCAGGAGTTTCTGAAGGTGGCAGTAAACAAAAATCAAAGTTGAGTAGTGCAAATACTTATTGTTGGGTTTATTTAAAGATCCTTGTTCCTTCCAGAGTGTAGGGCATAGCTGGAGGTGGTTGTAATGGAGCTAGAGACTCAAAACTTGTGTAAGCTAAGGCCATAAGCTGTAGTGCAGAGAAACTCTAGTAGAGGACGGATGTTTAGCACATTATGACTGTGGGGTACAGGAACCTGGGTGGTTGCAAAGAAGTCAGTCCCATTACTAATAGTCATCTTTGGTGAGGAGGTAGAGGACAGGTGTTTAAAAAGAGGAGCAAAGCCGGTATTGTTAAGTATATACTGCTTCTTTGGTCATCTGCAGCCTGCCTGCCCTGAGTACACCCAGATCTAGCCCTTTGGTCAAGCACATTCTCTGATTGTCCATGATGTATAGCACCCTTTTGGAACATGCCAGAGCATCAAGGTCCTCTTCACACGAGGCAGTATTTTTCATCTAAATTCCCTGCCCCACAATGAATAAGCATTTCAGCTGGTTATCTGGTACACATACCAATAATATTTATTGAAACAAAATGATCTAACAATATATTATCATGTACAACTTGTAATCGAAAATATCCAAGAATTCCATATGAAAAGCAGATCAAAATAAATCAATCAAGCATCAAATAAATAAATTTCATAGTTCCAAAGATAAATCAGCTTTCAACTCTAAATGTTACCCTAACCAGTTAGTCTTAGCCAAAATATGGGATAGAAAATCTGAATTTTTAACAAAAACCTCACAAGTCACGCTAGTTGGTAGACTCTATCTTTCCACAGATAATTGCCATTGCTTATCATCTAGGAAGCAAGTTTAAGTATTTGCACTCTTAGTAAATTATTCTAGCAGCAGCCTATCTCAAAGAGACATTAAGACAGGCTGGACAAAGCAGGCTGGTAGAGAGTTCAGAATTAAAGACTCTTTTTCAACTACTATTATTACATAATTAGTTTATGAATGACTTAAGTTTACTGGCACTCTGCTAGGTATCATCCAGAAAGTACTCTTCTGTAGGAGCCCACATGTTCAGAACAAAATAATTTGGATAATTTGAGTTTTAAAAGTCCTCTTGAAATTTTCTATAGTCCAAGAGAATCAGTGGCAGAATTTTGGTTATTTATGCAATTCCATAAGAAGTAAAGCAATAAACATTCCTTGCATACCTAGCTTTAAATAATCTGAATGACATTTTTATTAAAATTTTACCAAAGGCGTGGGGGGAGAGAGAGAGAGAGAGACAGAGAGAGAGAGAGGCAGGGCCTTGCTCTGTCACCCAGACTGGAGTATAGTGGCAAGACTGTAGCTAACTACAGCCTCAGCTTCCAAGGCTCAAGTGATCCTCTCACCTTAGCCTCCCAAGCAGCTGGGACTACATGTGCACACCACCATGCCCAGCTAATTTTTGTATTTTTTGTAGAGACAGGGTTTCGTTATGCTGCCCAACGTAGTCTCAAACACCTGGGCCCAAGCAATCCTCTAGCCTCAGCTTCCCAAAGTGCTGAGATTATAGGCATAAGCCACCACAACTGGCTCAAAGTAATACTCTTAAATGGGGTATAGATAAAGAAATCTCTTGCTCATTTGGCTCCAAACTAATGCTAGACAACCAAACTCCTATCAGAAGTATTATTCTCATTGAAAACTAGTAAGATTTCACACTAATCCACATAGTAAGAAAAGCTGAAAGAGAAAATGTAGAGAGGTAGCAAAATTTCATTTAGCAGAAAAATGGCATTACTCCATAGCAGTGACAAATAGAAATCTTGACAATTAGTAATTAGTAATTTTTGATGGTGAAAATGAGTTGCTAACCTTTAAGCCCTTGAGTTAAAGTTAATTGGAAGCCAAAATATGTACAACTGAGTCCTCAATTATCTACTGATGCAGACAGATGGACAAAGTTTTCCTGATGCTGGGATTTTCTCATCATTTTAAGGCCATTTTATCCAGGATGTTAAAGGGTGAGATATTTTCTATATTTTTATATAGGTCTTTTAAAAAGGTTTTCTCATATTTCTGGGTATAGTTTTCTAAATGTGCTCTATGAAAATTTCCCCAGCAAAGAACTGTATCCAGACTTTAACTTTGATGTTAAACATATGCCTCTCCTTCTGGCTCCCCCACATTCTTTCACAAACGTGTAAGTCATAGAAGCAACTTCAAGAGGTTCGTGTCTAGACTGTAGGTGGATGTGGCTTTCAGAGTTAGAACAGGAAGCCAGAACCAGGAAAAATAGGGCAAGACTAAAAATAAATGTCAGACACCAAGCAAGGAGCATACCCAGTGAGTGACTGAAAGGACAGGGCTCCACAGTCCGGAGGCAGTGCAGAGTCAGGGTAACACCAGAGATGAAGAAAACACTAAGTGAGTGATATGGTTTGGATTTGTGTCCCTGCCCAAATCTCATGTCGAATTGTGATCCCCAATGTTGGAAGAGGGGCCTTGTGGGAGGTGATTGAATCATGGGGGTGGATTTCCCCCTTGCTGTTCTCATGATACTGAGTGAGTTCTTATGAGATCTGGTTGTTTAAAAATGTGTAGCACCTCCCCCTTCTCTCTTTTCCTCCTGCTTCTGCCACGTAAAACATAATTTCTTCCCCTTCACCTTCTTCCATGATTGTAAGTTTCCTAAGGCCTCTCCAGTCATGCTTCCTGTGCAGCCTGCAGAACCATGAGCCAATTAAACTCTTTTCTTTATAAATTACCCAGGTTCGGGTATTTCTTTATAGCACTGTAAGAATGGGCTAATACAGTGAGAAACTGACAGGGTTTAGCCGCCTCTATCCTGCTACACCGTTGCTTGACTCAGCTGACTTCCATAACTGATTATAAGCCACTTGAGATCAAGGACTTTGACTTGTTTCAATTACTTCTAGAATTATACTTTATATTATTGGGCAAAATAGGAACTCAATAAATAATGAATGAATGTGGTTGGAGCCAACCACAGATATGGCCTGTGGTTTGACAAAACCGAAGAAACAAACCAATATAGTAAACAAGTATATGTCTGCTTATTATAAAAGGTGTTCTAAAGAGTATACTCCATAATGTCTACATTTCAACAATGAAGAATGAGGAGTTCAGACTTCTTTTACTTCACAACCTGTCAAGGTTCAGAAATGCAGGGCTAAAAATGGAGATGATCTTTTCTCAATAGTTTTAATCCATGGTAGAATAAGAGGTTCCTTCCTAGCTACGTGAATCTCAGTGAAGTAGTAATGAAAACCTCCATCGGATTCTAAGCTTCTTAAAAGCACAACTATAGTTTATAATAAACTTTGCACAATAAACATTTGTTAATGTTGCTACTGATGACTGTTCAAAAGCTTTCTGATTTAAAGAGCTGTTAATTTTGGCAGGAGACATGCCTAAAGGCCTGCATTTAAGCTTATGGATAATGGAAAGGACACCAGAAATGTTCAGTTTTAGGGATTCCTGCCCTAGTATTAGTGTTTATTAAAATTTCAAAACCAAGTTTTACTAAAATAACTAAATTACTCCCATAGTAGCACAGTGCTAATGAATGAGCAGGAAGATAGGGCTGAAAGAGCTGGTTTCAGGTTCCTTCCCCTCAAATGTTAAAATGCAAGTATGATGTCAATGGATTACTTTCAAATTTCCTGAAAACAAAGATGACTCTATCTGGGGCAAAAATGAGAAAAAAGAACTAGTCAGGATATTGAGGTAATTGCTATTAATTTCATCAAATATTTACACCATTAAAAAAGAGAGTTGGTTTCAAATACTGACCTAAAAATAGAAAATGCTTATGAAACAAATTTAAAGGTGTTTTCAATGACTATGAATTTTAAGTATATGTTTGACTTTTAAAAACAATTCTATAAAATTTAAAAATTTATAGAATGTATATTAAATATATTGTTTGACATTTAAAAGTATATGTTAAATATATATTTTAAAATATAAGTTCAGTAATTTTTGCATTGGTAAAATAAAAACATTCTTGTTTGTATTTAAATTACTTCACCCAAAAAGTTTTAAGTTCAAATAAGATAGAAGAGTGATCATATAGAGAAATGTTAATAGAGACTATTGGGTGATACCAATGATTTATTGTTAATCTTATTAAGTATGAAAGTAGAAATGTAGTTATACAAAAAATTTTCCATAATTTTAATAATATACACTGAAGTGTGTGGAGGTAAAACGACATGTAAAATTTGTTTTAGAATACTTCAGGAAAAATGGAGTGTGAGTGAACAAATAGGGCAAAATCATGGAAACTGTTGAGTCTGCTGGTTTATACAGATTCATTTGTCTTTCTATATTTGTATGTTTAAATTTATTTTTTAATAATAAAGGGCTGTTGTTTTTTTTCCTAAGTTTTTATGTAAGCCAGTAGATTCATGTGGCTGTTATATAACTTTCATTTCCAAAGTGAAATCCATCATAGAGTCTGGTACACGTAGGTGTTTTATCAATGTGCATGAATTGAATAAACGAATGAAAGGCAGATTGATTCAAAGCATAACAAACACTATACAAACTCGTTCATTACTGAATTATATTAAACTCTTATTTTAAAATATTTTTGAATGTTAGCTTAGTAAATATATATTATTTATATTATTCATTTCTCATTTATTTTAAAAAAACATATTTTTAACCAAACTCCTTGCTCTTTAATTCATTGAAGTATTAAAACTCCTTGCTAATTTGGGCTAACACTCTGCATAAGTATGAAAAATGTAAAATGTATAGAAGTTAGGTAAAGTTCTAATCAGAAGGCAGGATTAGGCCTTTGTTATGTTGCTTCACTCTGAAGTGATGTGAATTCCTAAAACAAAAAATATGTTAAAATTCAAACATAAATGCAAACATATTTCAAATATGATATTTCAAATGATCCTTTGTCCTTCTAAAATAGCATGGTATAAATATTTTTTGGCAAACTAACCTTAAATCTTTTCTATAAAAAGCAAGATAAACTATACAGATAAATAATAAAATAAATATTATGGCTAGCTAAATTTGGTATGTGGTGATCAGTATTCCAGAGCTTTTGCCTAATTTCCAGAGTGGATTTACTCCTAAAATCTTGTTCTGATGCACTTTAGCAATTCTTCTGTCCTGTAGTTGGCAGAGATAGGAAATTTCCTCTCTAGAGGTGACCTCTGTCCTGCTCAGTGGATTAGATGATTGCATGGTTACAGTCCATTGGCTTTGATCCTGGCATGCAAATGTTCTATCCTGCTCTGCACAATCCCTCTTTCTCCCTTGCAGGCTGATCCTTTGTTAGCAGCAAACACCCTCACCACAGGCTTGTCACAATGATTTAGTAAAGGCATATTTTACTGAAATAAGAAGCTCAATGGTGTAGCTGGAACTGATCAAAAGCCATCAGTGAGCTGACAGATTGTTGTTTATGCAAGATTGGCCTTGGGTCTTTTGGAGGAAGAAACCTCCATATATATATGATGAAAGCCAATGCTTGGTGGCAAAACTGATCTCCAAGAGAAAGGAAAAATATTTCTCCAAGTAGAAAGGTAAATAGTTTTGAGTAAACGAATGGACAACCCATATCGTTATAGATCCTCTGATAGAACATTCCATTTTTTATTTACTTTGGCCATTAATTCACTCATTTATTCTTTCATTCTCTGTGCTCCATAGAATTTACATTGTAGTAGTGGGTTTTGACAAGAAATCAGGCATCAAGTAATTGGAATTACTTGATTGTTCTCCTCTCCGTTTACCCATTGGGCTGCATTTACAGCTGGACTAAACTAGGAAGCAGTATATGGTATTTTCCAGGTAATCGGGGCAAATTCTACCTCTGCACTTCCATAGAAAAAGAGATGATTAGTAGGACAAAGAGTATCAAGGATACTTAGCCTTATGAACTGAATCAAAGAGATGACCCTATTATTCTCAGTAAAGGTGGTCCAATGCCAATATGGAAGCAAGGAAATGTTATGAAGCCATACAACGGGAGTGAGATTGGGCCTTTAATGGCACTAAAAGTGGAGGTAGTTAAGATAACTTTCTGAATAAGAATGGAATACTCGATTATTATTTTTGGTGACGTGATCCTAGAATTGCTCCTGTGGAAGTTTTCATCCACCTCCCAGGAGTCCTGGCTTCTACTTTTATATTCCATTCTAACTTCAGCCAACTTTTCTTTTTGGGAGGCACAGTGTCACAATACAAAACACTGCTAAATGTACTGATTATTATTTCTTCTGCACATGTTCTCACAATCTGCCTTACTTTAGTCTACAATGAGGATTTTTATCTCTAAAAACAAAGGAGGAATTCATTGAATTTAATGGTATCTTTGCCACTATTTTCAAAATTTAATGATTTTTCATATTTATTGTAAAAATTTCTTTCTTATCTTCCCCTAACATCAAAAATATATTATCACTTGATCAGAAGACCTGACAGATACATTACAGTTTACAGGCAAAGAGTAGATCTTCAGGAGATAAGCAGAGAAAGAGCAATAAGTTGTATGAAACAAAGCTTTTATAATACAAATCCTAAACATTCGAGTTATTTTGCCAAATTAAAATCTATCTCACAGAAATTACGTTATATAGAAACTTGCTTACTTTGGGTGATGGATATAAAGAGGAGGAAATTATAATAAAACAACACATTATTTGAAGTCTATAGTTACTATTCTGGTTCTACTTTCTAATTTTCTGTGTAGTATTGAGATAATCACAACATCTTTGGTCTATAATGATCTGATTCATAAAATAAGGGTAATAATTCTGAGAAAAGATGGAAAATATTTATGAAAATACTTCAAGTAAATTTTAAGCAAACATTATAAATAGAGAACTTAAGAAAGAAGGACTCCTTTGAACAGTTGGATAGCTGAATTAGTGGTGTTAAGCTACATGTGAGTCTTGATTTATTTATGTACTTTTCAGTTAGTTTAGTTCTATTTGCCAAAAAGAAAATCGCATATACTGGATTTGGAAAAAGAATTCCAGCATGTCACTTTAGCGATACAAGTGAGGTGTTTTACAGGCTGATACCTAATCCTCTGGATAAGCTTCCTCTAGTCCTCATAGGCATATGTGTGCGGAGCTTTGCCAGCCACATTAGCAGACAGGGCTGTGTGAAAGCCTCCTGTGATTCTTTCCTTTAGTTCTGACCTCATGGCTCCCCCAACCCTATACATTGCTCCACAAGCAAAAGAAAACCTTTGGGGAAATAGGATGTCACCTTTTAGTTCATTTTCTGAATGAGAGAAGAAAACCAGAGCAGTGAATGTTATTTTCATCTGATCTCAGTTTTTATTCATTCAGAGATGGCGAGACAATCCATCCTCATTTCCATGCCATATGCACATTTCCCTAAAAGAAAGTTTTGTCTGTAAATTTCATTTTGTTTGAAAGCCTTGAAGGCCGAAAAGAACACATTTCCACCGATTGCCGTCTTGTTGGAGATGCATGGACTGGTCTAAAAGAAAACTAGGGCTTTCAGATTCTATTTGAATTGGTCAGGTACTGTAAGTTCAACCACTGCAGTAAGGTCCATGTTTTCAGCAGATTTTAGAGCAGATTCCCCAAACTGTAAAGCAACATCTGCTGCTTCAGCACCAGCCACATGCCAATTACTGGTAAAGAGATTTCTGCCTGGGCCAGATGCAGTTCTTATGATTAAACTCATCTGTTCATTTCTTGTATGCAGCCCATTTTCTACAGAGGGCTCTCAGCCAGCTCTGACGGGTGAATAGAGCTTAATACAACACTAGGTTATAATGATGCCATTTGTCAGTTTTCTAAATCTTGTAAAAGAGTACAATTAAGTCAGTTTTCTAAAAGTTTAAGGTTTCTTTCTTTTTTTTTATACAACCAATCTTAAAAGTAATCATCCTACAAATTTTTGTATACCTCAACCAGTGTTTTCTATATTCTCTGCAGTTTAGAACTAATAACAATTGTTCCTCAAAGGAGGCATCATCAAGGAGATGCCAGAGGTTTAAACAAACAGGACCCACAGGGTGCTGAGACATCACAAGCTGCTTCTTGTAAGTGAGGAGAAAATCTTTTGGAAACAGGAAATGAAATTACAGTCATCATTTATAAAACAGGCTCTACAAAATATATTTACAATGAGGTACACAAAAAAACTATGGATGATTTTCATTTAGATTTTACAGGACTTGTAGTTTCATGTCATTTGGATTTTATTTGGAGCTTCATGCTGTTTTAGTTTTCAACCATTTGTTTATTTTTTTAAACAAAAAATCAGTATGTACCTACTATGTGCCAAGTTCTAAAAACTGAAAAAAATAATCGCCATTCTCAAGGACTTCATAATTCACACCAAAAAATTATAAGACCAGAAATATTTTAAAATAATATGAGAGAAATATGCAGGGTCCTGTGGTAATAGACAGGCAAGAATGACATTGATAAAAGTCATTTGCTATATTGGTATAGTTTTAAAAAAAACTATAACAGCTTTCCAAAGCACCTCAATTGTGTACCAATCATCCTCCATGCTGGGAAAATCAGGTCTACAAAATCAAAACCTACAGACTGTAAATGTGAAAAGGAAAAGACTAAAAATGTACCCCAGATTTGATCCATGATTTATGAGGAAATTGGATATCTCAAAATTTGCTTTGGCTATAGAAGGGTCCATTTAAAGCAGG
Organism: Aotus nancymaae; assembly: GCF_030222135.1. NCBI lineage: Eukaryota > Metazoa > Chordata > Mammalia > Primates > Aotidae > Aotus > Aotus nancymaae. Next base: position 79,113,292 of record NW_026988425.1, read on the forward strand.
CTCATAGAAAAACCTATCTAAAGTATTTTCAGAATCGACCAGATAACATTTATAAAGAAGTTAGAGATATTTCATTAATAAATAGGTTCATAAATACACACAACGCAGCCTGCATCCCTCAGGGAAGAAAGGGATTTCAGGGAAGAAAGAAGATAATTATGATAAGTACCAGGCCTTTTACTTGTGTAATTGGTTGGGTGTGGCCAGGAGAACGCTTGGCAACATTAACACCTAGTTGTCCTCTCAGCATTGCTGATTTTGGAGAACTCTGCTGTGGACAGGGTTCCTAGACTAGAGAGAAAATTGACAAAAGGAAGGGAGTTAGCTGGATGCTGTGGAGATTGCAGGTTCACTTTCTGTCTGAGTCACAATCCAAGAACGATGCCATGAGAAATTTGTCTCCCCCTTTCAATCCTAAAGTGTTTATATTTGGGCCTAAGCCAGCAGTAGAGAATCAGGCATCTTGTGCTTTGTATAGAGGAGTTGCTGGTTTATTTTCCAAACAACTGGCAGAGATTCTGTGGAAAACAACATTAAAACAACATTTGCAAACCAGCTTGCAAACAGGAAACTCCATGTACAAAAGGATATTTTTGCTATTTGGTTTTAATCATCTCTGCCTAAATGTTTCAGGAAGTATCTCTAGCTAAAATTATATCTATTTTACATATAACCAAATACTTCATTTCTTTTAGGGACATATGTGAGAGTATAACATAGGAAAGATCTAGAGTTGGTCCTTCTGTGACAGGTCAGAAATATTTCTGTTCTTTGTACATCTATTCTGGAATAAAATTAGAAATTAACTAGTATACATCATGTCATGGTACTGAAAAATGTGGAGATAGTACACATTGTAACAAGCCCAGATACCCAACCCTAGGCCCAAATGTTTGGAAGGGCTTCAAAGTGCCCCCTGCAGCCTTTGACCAAAGCCTGGCAGCTCCAAAGAGGAGCTCAGTAATGGGAACAAAGACTGCCAAATGCGTTGTGTGCCAATGCCAGCCAAAGTGAGCTGGCAGAAAAAGCAGCCAGCAAACCAACAGTGCCAAGGTAATAGAGGCCAGGATGGTAGGATGCAGGGGATGGTTTCCAAGGGAGCAGGATTGTTTTTAATTACTTGCTATAGTGTTACTGCTCAGCTTTGCTCTCTGTGATTGTAAATGGATTGTTTCAATCCTACATCCATCATTTCCTCTGACAGGGTTAGAAAACCCAAGAATGTGCAGGGACTTGTTACTAAATTGGGTAGGAATAGGCTTTGATATGAGCAAGACAACCATAGCAGGCTGGGCTGGAAAGCCCACTTCTCCAGATGATGTATCCCAATGGAGATAAGCTTTTGCTACACTGAATTCCAGCAACTGGTAATGGAGTGTGTCTAAGAAGCAATTTAAGAAGCCCTAGCAGGCCTTTCAATTTATTTCAGTTAATTTATTCATTCTTATTCTCTATCTTCTATTTCGAAATTCTTTTGTGGTAGTTTCTAGAACAGGGCAATCTCCATGTCCATGCTGAGAGGAATAGCAAATCATAATAGTAGTGGTGGTAGTAGTAATAACTATGTTTTAAGCAGCTGCTACATTCCAGGTTCTGCACCAGGCATTTAATCATTATAACCACCATGCAGAGAAGATATTATTCCTGTTTTACAGGTGGCATCTACAAGAGATTAAAGTTAAAAGAGATACAGACAAGGCTACAGGCAAGAATACTACAAAGATGAGTGCTTTGATGTCAGAATACAGAAATGGCAGGCAGTGAGTCAAAAAGGATCACCTAACAGATTCATTGGGTCAAGGGAGAGGTAGTTAGGAGAGGGTTGTTAGGAAGTGACGTTTAAATTGAATAATGAAGAATAAATAAGAATTTGCCAGGCAATGAGAGAGGAAAGGGTATCTAGGCAAAGAAAGCACTCGTACAAAAGTCTTAATAATGAGATCATACCAGCTCAAAGTGGTTGGAACGTAGAGTATGAAGGGAGCATAGGTGGGAGATGAGGCCAGAGAGGTCAACAGCAAGCCAGAGAGAAGCCTTTCTAGTCCTTGTAGGGAAGTTTAATTGATTTTTAGACAAATGAAAATATTTGGATGGTATAAAATTGGGGAGAGATAAAATCAGATCTGCAATTCAGAGAACAAATTGCAGACAGGAAAAATGGAGAATACAGTGCCCAGATAAAGGGCAGCTCCAGACATCTAGGTAAGTACTGGTGATGTTCTGGATAAAGAAAGATCTTTAGAAAGAAGAATCCCTGGGCATGGTGATTTGAATGAAGGTGGGTGGTGGAGTTGGGGAAAAACATAATCAAGAATGCTGCCCACACTAAAATCGTGCAGACAAATCTGCTATTCACTAAAATAATAGACACAGGAAGAAGGAAGAAGAGTGATATACAGAGAGAGAGAGAGAGAAAGAGTTAATGAAGAATTGTTAGGCAATGAATACTGGTTTTGGACACATTAATAGGGAGAAGGCCGTAAGTGATCTAAGTAAGAATTTCTAGTAGGTTGTTGGATACATGGTTCTGAGGCTAAGCTGAGAAGCATTAGTTAGAGATACAGATTAGTAGTTATTGGCATGGACTTAATTTTTCTGTAGAGTAGCACTAATGTTTATTACAAAGGGAATGAAAGAAGTGCCTTCTGCACTTCCCATGAAAACTGTTGGTCACAGGGGTGTTCCCAGACAGCTGGAGCATAATTTACATAAGCTCTGCATGTGAAGCCCATCAAGTCTGGAACTACAAATTTGAAGATCATTTATTTTATATTTGCAAACTTCCAGACAAAGGAAAGGACGCTAGACCTGTTAGCTCCCTGCTGGAGAATGTATGTGTCCTGTTGTTTATCCATTTGTTCATCTCAGCCACTTACTATACCTGTCTAGAAACCCATACTGTTCTGTTTGCTTTGTCTCTCTCAGTGCTAAAGGATACTGACCTTTCTTGCAACAAGTTCTGCTCCTAGCTATGTAATCACCCGACAGGTTCGTTTTGCCTGCTGCACAGATAAAACCAATTCACCAAGACAGTGATAATGTAATAGAGAAAGAATTTAATTAACCTGAGGCTAGACAAGCAGAATTTTATTACTCAAATTAACCTCCCCAAGCACTTGAAGGCTGGGACTTTTAGATGGATAATTTGTTGGGCAGGGGGCTAGGAAATGGGAGCCACTGTTGGCTGGGGATGAAATCAAAGGGGTATGGAAAACAGTCCTCCATCACTGACTCCACCTCTGGATGGGGGCCGCAGGACCCATTGTGTCGTGAGTCACAGGTGCAAGTAGAGTCAGCCAGTGCCAGAATGCAGAAGTCTGAAAAATATCTCAAAAGGCCAATTTTAGTTTCTACACTAGTGATGTTATCTATAGGAGCAACTGGGGAAGTTACAAATCTTGTGATCTCTGGCCAATGACTCTTGAACAGTAAAGGATTATAGAAAAGTACCTAGGGAACAATGTCTGGCTATTGTGTAACCATGCCAACCTCTTAGTAGAATTCAGATCCCTCCCATAATCCTAATCTTGTGGCTTTTCAATAGTCTTACAAAGACAATTTCAGTCCCCAAACAAGAAGGGGGTCAGTTTTAGGGAGGGACTATTATAATCCTTGCCACAAAGTTAAACTATAAATTTTTCCCATGGTTAGCCTGGCCAACTCCCAAGAATAAGCAAGGAAAGCTCATTTGCTTTAGTTAAAAGCAAGAAGGAGTCAGTCATGTTGGACTTCTGTCACTGTAATAGTTTTCTATATAGAAAATGGACTAAGGCCAGGCACAGTGGCTCACGCATGTAATCCTAACACTTTGGGGGGCCAAAGCAGATGGATCACGTGGTCAGGAGTTTGAGACCAGCCTGACCAACATGTTGAAACCCCATCTCTACTAAAAATACAAAAATTAGCTAGGCATGGTGGTGCACTCCTGTAATCGCAGCTACTCGGGAGGCTAAGGCAGGAGAATCACTTGAACCCAACAGGCAAAGGTTGCAGTGAACAGAGATCATGCTACCGCACTTCTGCATGGCAACAGAGCAAGACTGTCTCAAAAAAAAAAAAAAAAAAGAAATGAAAAGAAAACAGACTAATACACTCACCTACTATCTTAGATTATCTACTATAACTGCTCTAAAGATATACCTGAGACTGGGTAACTTATAAAGGAAAGAGGTTTAATTGACTCACAGTTCTGCATGGCTGGGGAAGTCTCAGGAAACTTACAATCATGGCAGAAGGGAAAACAGGCACCTTCTTCACAAAGTGGCAGGAGAGACAGCAAGCGGAAAAGGAACTTCCAAAAGGAACTTCCAAACACTTAGAAAATCATCAGATCTCATGAGAAGTCACTATTATGAGAATGGCATGGGGAAAACCGCCCCTGTGACCCAATCACCCTCCTCCTTCGAGGGGGTTACAGGTCCCTCCCTTGGCGTGTGGGGATTACAATTTAAGACATGATTTGGGTGGGGACACAGAGCCAAACCATATCCGTGAGCTTGTCAGTGAAGAGTAAGAGACTAAGAAGAATGCAGTCCTAACAAAAGGAAGACTCATTCTTCATTCGTCTTAGTTTCAATTCCCGCATCTCAGCTGATCACTCACCTGGCTCTAGATTACTTAATTATTCTCTAGCTTACCCAATCATTTGTCAGTGAAGTCTCTTCTACCTTATAGTCATGGTCAGTTTGTTCTGTTTACAAATTTAAACTCTTCCTGATATGAATCTAAATCTCTTAACAAGTGCAGGAAAACAAAGGAAACTATTGTGTTGACGTTCAGCCATTCAGAATCTGAAGGAGCCCGAGCAGAGTTTGAGTATTATTGGGCCTCTGTATTATCATTAACAGCATTCTTCAACAAAACTCTGTATTTCTAATAACACTTTAATTTCTCTTTTGCATTGTCTTCATTCTGACTGTCCCTAACTTGGATCTTGCTCCTCACTATCTTATTTCTAGAGTAGCCTCCAAACTAGTATCCATGCTTCCACTTCATTTACCTGTGTACCAGTTCTGGTTAATTTTCCAAATGCCTTTTTGCAATCTCCCTTTTGTGCTCAACATTACTGCAATGGGACTTGGCTTCCTATAGGCATGGACCAAAATTCCTTAGCTGATTAATTGAGGCTCCTTCATATCTGAAAACACATTATTGCTCCATTTAGCCACTGTCTCCTCCAGACACAATTCTCCCCAACAAGTATGGAACATCATTTGTCTTTTTACTTTTCTTCTTTTGTTCTCTCCAGTTAAGTATTCGTTCTGATTTCTCAAAGAACTAAAAACAGAACTCCCATTTAACCCAGCAATCCCATTACAGGGTATATACCCAAAAGAACATAAATCATTATACCAAAAAGGCACATGCACTCATATGTTTGCTGCAACATTCTTCACAACAGTAAAGTCATGGAATCAACCTAGATGACCCTTAACAGTGGATTGAATTAAAAAAATATGGCATATATACATAATGGAATACTAAGCAATCATAAAAAAGAATGAAATCATGTCCTTTGCAGCAACATGAGTGCAGCTGGAGGCCATCATCCTAAGCAAATTAACATAGAAACAGTAAAGCAAGTATCACATTCTCACTTATAAGTGGGAGCTAAATCTTGGGTACATATGGATATAAAGGTGGGAACCATAGACATTGGGGAATCCAAAAGGAGGGAGTGCATGTGGAGGGCAAGGGCTGAAAGACTTCCTATTGGGTGTTATGTTCACTACCTCTGTGACAAGATCAATAGACACCCAAACCTCAGTGTTATGCAATATACTCTTGTAACCTGCACCTGTACTCCCCGAATCTAAAATTAAAATTAAAAAATACATAAAATAAATTTTCTTTCTAAATACCATCCCAAACACTACCCTTCCTTAACACCAAAGTGAGATCTTATCCCATTTTAAAAATAAACTTTCTTAATTACTTACTACTTTTTTCCTCTGTAATACGTATTTCTAGTAAATTATAAATGAGAAACTTGAAGGGATCTCAAAATTATTTTGCCCATCATCTCATGAAATAGCCGTATAAATGGAGCCCTCCCAAATTGACTTTACCAGTGTGCTGTGTGCAGTCTTGTACTTTATCTTATACCCTGATGTTTACAGCCCTAAGGCTTGCAGCCTTACCTTCTACCTGTCATGTCCTTCTCAATACCCAGTATTCTATGGAACTGATTTCAAACTGAATCAAGTTGCTTTTTCAGAATTCACTTAGATAGGCTTATCGTTTTAAGAAATCCAATGCTACATTATTTGAGGACTTAAACATTCATTTCCTACATTTCTTTCTTTTCCAAATTTGTAACCTCAATTGTCTTACTTATTTTTATTTTCTTGACTAAACACAACAGGTCAAAATTGAGAATATATCCATGATCTCTGGCAGAGTTCCCATGGGGTAAATTGATTTCCACAGAAAGAGGAGGAAGACATAGGTTACCACTCAGTTCACTACTTTTGAACATGAATTTGGTGCCTATTAATCTTTAGAAATTGATGCTCAGCCACTGTGAAGTTTCACAGCATGGCAGCACCTTACTTTTCCTTCCGAGATAGTTTACATATGATAGAAACAGCTTTCAATAATTCCTTGTTGCCTAGAGGGTTAAGAAGGAAATGTAGCTCTTTGAGCATCACTGATAAAAGTGAAATAAAAAAAAGCAAAATAGTGGAAGGCTTTTTATAGAAGATCCCCTGTATAACAGAGTATCCATATGCCTTTATTTCTCAAGTTTTAATGACTCATTAAAACTATTATTCTATTTTTTAAAATATCAGAACAAAACCGTTTGAACACCATTCTAATACATTACCTATAATTGTGGCTGAGGCAATAAAGAAAATAACCTCTCCAAGTCCCAGATGTCATATTAGAAATTTATTACTGATGTATTTATATTACCTCTTAAACTGTTTTTTAATCAAACTTTATGTATATAGTAGATATTTCAAACCAAGTCATTTATCTTTTTGGTATAAAGGGTCACAGCCAACCACAACAGTAAATGTCACTTCCTAGAGCAACAGCTTGCACATGCTCAATACAAACGTTATAAATTAGTTCATAAAGTTTTAGAGTGTTTAATAAAAGCTTAATAGTTTTCTGACATACTTATTTCCAGTTTCTTGGTGCTGTTCATTTCCAGAGTATTTGTACACAGGCACATGTGGGAAAGAAGCCCTTTAAACACTGCCTACTTTTTACATCCACTGCTCATAACTTGTCTGAGCTATTAAGGATGAAAAAAAAAATCCCATAAATCAAGATGACATGAAGAGAAAAAAATCAACTTTATGCCACAAGAAAACAATTTGTCCTTCCCACCAAAATAACCTAAACAAACAGCTGAATAAATTTTTCTAAGGATTAAAATATTTGTCAAACATTTCTTTCTTTGACATAAGTTTGCTTAAAACGATTTTTACATAAAGATAGGTGGCTAGTGAAACGATTGCACAAAGGTGTGGTTCTTTATGTTGTGGTTAAGATTTATAGACTTTAAGCCTTGAAGCCATTGAGCATTCATGCTGAACTCAGTTGGAATAGACGGGAGGTGGCAGGTCACAGGTTAAAGTAAAAAGTGGGGGTAAGCTTTCCCTTACCTGGTGTTCTCTCTACCATAAAGCACATGGTTTGGAAGCAGTCTCACTACTCAAATAAGGTTAAAACCATCAGAGAAGATCAAACCAGAGAAATGATCCCCTCTTAGTATATCCAATTCAGCTTAGAATTGGAGGCATTATGGTTCAGCAACCTTAAAGTACTGATGAAGCAGAGAAAATGGGGTCATACTTCTACAACAACCTGCTTTGAGAGGGGAGCTTGTAGCCTAACCTAAGAGGAAAATAGAGTGAGTACTGTTTCTCATAGATTGGGGGAAAGGGAGCCAGAAGGACTTATCGTAGCTCATCTTGTGGATCTAACATTCCTTTACCCCAAAATTGAAAAATACTCAAAACCCACAAGAAAACTCCAGTGGGTAGGTAAAAGAGTCACTTAAAAACTACAATAATGGTCTTCAAAATATGTGCAAAAATAGTTGTTGCTTGGGTGTAGGCGGTGCTTAGAGCTTTATGCTTGTCATATATAATTCTTAATTGAATACAATGTTATTTTGATTAAATGGGGAAAACAAATGAAAAAGAGGCAAATTCTATATACATATTTAATATTTGTGTTCATCTGCTAGGATGGCCATAAAAAATATCACAAACTAGATGACTTAAATAACATAAATTTATTTTCTCACACTTCTGAAGTCCAAGATCAATATGTAAACAAGTTTAATTTCTTCTAGGACCTCTCTTCTTGGCTTGTAGACGGATGACCATCTTTCCCTTTGTCTTTACATGGTCTTTCCTCTTTATATTGTCTGTATCCTATCTCCTTAAAAGGGCACCAATCGTGCTGGATTCAGGCCCACCCACATGACCTCATTTTATCTTAATTCTTTAAAGGGGCTATTTTCAAGTATTCATCTTTTGAAGTGCTAGGGGTTAGGATGTCAACATGTGAATTTGGGGAAAGGAGGGAGACACGATTCAGCCAGTAACAGTAGCGATGTACAAAAATTGAAGTAGACTTGTGTTAAATAACAATTATAGAAGTTCATTTATCTGGACTAAGTTTCAACACTAAGCCCCAACCGATCAGATTAAAAATTAAAATGAAGTCAACCATTCATGTCACCAAACCCAAACTAGTTTTTATCACAGCTTCTTAGAAATCAAGAGAAAGAGATAACAGCCAGTTTCCCAAACAGGCCCATTTAAATCTTTAATTGGCTTGATAATAAAAGTCCTTCTGTTTTAATCCTTACAACATCAGGTTACTTCCAGTCACTAATGTTAACCAACCAGTTATCTCTATTGTTCTATCTACCTGTCCCCAAATTACCAAAAAAAAGTAGCTTTGAAAAAACAAATACACTCTTTGTTCTTTGGTTCTGCTTTCTTCAGCCTTTCTCTGCCTATAAAGCCAACCCTTTCTATTTTAGGGAATGAAGTGTTGCTCAATTCTAGAATCACAAAAAAAAAGCCAATTGAGATCTATAAACTTGTAGTTTTGTCCTTTGATACTTGACATAGCTCATATAGACAATTTGAATTAAACTTATTTTTGCTTACTGATTCACAATAAGCTAGGCAAATATGGCAGTTGAGAGTGTGTTATCCTGTAGCATCCAACACACTCTCACCTTTTGCTTCTCTGTATGCTAGTAAATTCTTTCTAGCCCTCTCTATACTTATTGCATCCATATTTGTACTCAACAAAAGTGTACAAGCTTCTAGGTACTAAAGTTATGTAAATAGCCTTAGGTAAGTGAAGACCCTGATTTGTAACCATGTGGAACGCAACCCATGGGTAGACCATAAAATCAGTTTAGTGGATGGTGCCATTGTTTCAATAAAAGAGATTTAAAATATTACAGTGCGTAAAATAGTAACATAAGAAGTAGAGAAGTGATGTCAGCAACTACAGAGGAGTAAGGAACTCTGAAAATTCTTTCCTCCATAGAAACAATAAGAACAGTGGCAAAATTGTTAGAATCAACTTTTTCAGAACTACAGAAATTAAAGGCTTTCAGCAAACCAAGAAACTGCCTGAATCTCAGTAAAAGCAGTAAAGTTTGCAGCATTTCAACTTACCCTATGCTCTCCCCTCTTTCCCACCCTGTAGTAGACTTGAAAACCAAAAAAAGTCAATTCACAGTGAATTCAGCAGACTGGAAACTACTGGAGGGGGCCCAACAAGTTTCACAGGGGAGTTCTCTCAAAACACATTCCCAGATAATTATTATTATTTGACCTGTCTGGGGTTTCCTAGAAGAATTCATTCACAAGGCTGACTTTATCTGATCTGATTGGAGATTGCCTAGTGAAAACAGCCTTTTTTTCTAGGGTCACTTGTTAAAAATAATCAGAGGCAATTTTTGAACATTGCAGATGTCTGAGGCAGTAGATAACGATTCGGGCAAATCATAGGCTAACAAAAAAGCTTAAAAGGAAATTCCGGGGAATGTGATGTGATAGGAAGCTTTACAAAGTTCTAATAATCTCTGGGACTCTGCTATACATGTGCCTGGGGGTATGTGCATGCTCAGGAAAGACCTGAGATGGCCCTAAACTCTCACCCTGACTGACCTTGAGTCTGCATAGGCAGAAAGTTACATGCCTGAATACACACATATTGTCCTACAGAAATCACTAAATTATATACTTTAAAATGGTAAATTTTATAGTATGTGAATTATATCTCAATTTAAAAAAAACTATTAGTTGTTAACCTGCAATTAGAATAAAAAAATAAGAGTAGGTAGCCCTATCATAATGCTGATTGAAAGAATTTGAATATTTCATTCACATGCAATTCAAAAACAGGCAACACTACCCTATGTCGATAAAGCTTCAAGTAGTGTTTACCTCTTTGGGAGTAGGGTGGGTGTGGACTGTAGGGGACATGAGAAAGCCTTTTTGGGACCTCAGTATGTTCTATATCTTGATTAAGGCTGTGGTAACATGATAGGTATTATACATACCTGTGTATAAATTCATTAAGCTGCACACAGAATTTGCTTTGCTACATGAATTTGCTTTGCTATATGAATTGTATCTCAGTGAAATATTTAAAAAATAATATGAGTATAAACATTATTTTATCCAAATTTTGCTGTAGTTGAATATATGTGTATATGTATAACTAAGTCATGATGTAAAATATGTTTATTTCTGTGGGCATGATCAAAGTGTTTGAAAATCCTAAACTAGAATGTTAGAATTCTGTGGAGAAACTTGCAGACTTTGAGATATGAACAAATTTTACTTATCAGCCACATTTCTTGGAATACAATTTTTTAAAAATACAAGTTGTGAGAAGTATTGCTTTAATAAGTCAACCACACAATGAATCAAAAGTTTTCAGCCAGGGGCAAGTGGCTCATGCCGGCAATTCCGACATTTTGGGAGGCCAAGGCAGGAGGGTTACTTGAGCGTAGTATTTTCAGAGCATCCTGGGCAACATGATGAGACCCTATCCATATCAAAAATGAAAAAAATTAGCCAGGCATGGTGACATGTACCTGTGGTCCAAGCTACTCAGGAGGCTAAGGTAGGAAAATCACTTGTATTTGGGAGGTCAAGGCTACAGTGAGGCCATGTTTGTGCCACAGCACTCCAGACTGGGTGACACAGCAAGACCCTATCTCAAAAAATAAAAAAAAGTATTCTAGCCTTATCATTGTCAACTGGAGAATTACATGTTTCATACATTTGGAAGGGAGAGCTTTGTTTCTCATAATGGTTGCGGCCTGGTCTGCAGGTGGCCATTCTGACAGTCTGGAAAGCACAACCTCCAGTCAGAAGCCAGACAGACACTTTGAGGGAGGGGCAAAAGGAAAAAGAATTTATGCTGAGCAAGGTGGCACATATACATATTGAATAAGCTGTACAAGGAATCATGAATATAGAGAAGAAATGTGCGCATGTGCAATTGGTTTTCATACCCTTTCATGGGTCCCTTGTGCAAAAAAATGCCAGCATCAGCATAATCCAAAGGTGGAGTATTTAGCTCGCTGACATCAAATCCTGAAGCAGAGGACAGGAAAAACCCTTACTGCACATTCTCCATAGACTGTCCAGAACTACTCCATTATTGGTACCAGGCAACAACAAAAGGAGGGGCAATGTCAGGAGGTTGGTTGATATAAATGGTGGAGTATTTTGAAAGCACTGGTTTCTGTTTATCCCTTATGGAAGAAAGACTAATGGCAGTTAGCAAGGAAGGAGGTATAACAAGGCATGTCTGACCTCTCATCCCAAGACATGGGAGAGAACTCAGTCAGTTTTCAAAGTTACTCTGGGATCCCCTTGGCCAAGAGAGCATCTTTTCAGTCTGTTGGGATTCTTAGGGTTTTATTTTTATTTCTTATAGCCAACAATCTGAATCCCAGCTTTAAACACCCTTCTTTATAAACCTTTCATTTCCAAAGGCAGAAGTGACCTCTTTACTTTCTAACTCTTACATTATTTTATTGGTTTATTTGATACAGGATCTAGAAAGAAATTATTTAGGTGGATAGTGAGGTAGCCTCCATAAGTTTTCCTTTTAATAAAAAGCAGCCCAAAATAATTTCTTTCCTAACAAAAAGCAGCCTGAAAAAAATCAAGCTGCAAACATAGATAAGTAAGCTAAAAGCTTGCATAGGTAAATGCGAACATCTGTGCAAATAGTAAAAGGCTACCTAGGGGCCAGGCAGATTCGGCATGATGGCTCCATCTTCTCTTTCCTTTGTCAACCACATGTATAGTAAGGAACAAACAACATGACACCAGCTAGGTAGAGAACCCCTCTGCATAATACAAGATTAGGGTGGGATGGCCAGTTTCTTTGTGGACTATGCAAACATCATACCTGGTTCAACCAACCTCTTGGCTCCTGGTTAAATCAGACACTGCCTCCTCAAGGTATCTTTAAAATCCCAAGCATTTCACCACAAAACCAGAGACCTATTCAGATGCTCCTCTCTCTCTCTTCAGGAGAAAGCTATTCTCTTTTTCTTTTGCCTATTAATGCTCTTAAACTCACTTCCTTGTGTCTGCATCCTCGATTTTCCTGGTATGGGACAATGAATCTCGGGTATTTACCCCAGACAACAATGCCACTTCATCTTTATTATAGTATATTTACCTCTGACATTAACCTGGCATAGTATTCATGTATTTTTTCCTTTCCTGATAATAAAATGCTGGGAAATCCTCACATGATTATATTATTATCTTCCTCATTTCTCATAAAGCTTTATGTTGTAGTTTGCAAATAATAGATATGGCACAAAAGAAATAAGAAAGCAATAAAGGTAAGTGACCTTAAACTATGTAAATTTAGAAGTTTAAAATTTATATAAGAATATCAAAATCTAATAGGTACAAATAAAAACTCATCAAACAATAGGTTAGTGAAAGGAACTGTGTGTGTGTCTGTATATATGTATAAATGCATGTGTGTATGTATATAATTTATTGTGTGTACCTGGAAGTTTAAATCTATCATTCATTAGCAAGTCAAAATGATTACTGGATTCTGAGCTCAAAAGTTCCCTTTTCTGTTGCGTACCTAACCTATAAGTTGCCAAACCAAGTTCACAGTTCACTAATGTTAGGGAGAGCTGAGGAAAATAAATAAGAAAACAAAGATCTCAACATAGAATCAGAACAAAGGATTTTGACTCTTTAGTAGAACAAACAAGCTTTTATCATCACTTGGCTTGGACATACCCAAGAAATTGCAAAGACAGAGATGAACCATGCTCCTGAATAAAATAATTTTTTGCTTAAATATTTTTTAAAATAAAAATAAAATTTGTCTTTCTAATTGAACCTCACCCTTTATGTGATGTTTTATGATAAAGGCAATAAATCACAGAATCCAAATAGGAATAAAATATGTATTTCTTCAGGGTTGTGCCTTTCGTGGACAGCTCGTGGGTCAGCAGTTTCAACTGAATGTTGTCTCTCATTGGTAACTGTTGCTATTCTTTGCTGATTGACTGTAATTGATTGACCAGTGGGTGATAAACAGCAGGACAGTGAGACCTCACAGCTTAAACAGCAATGAGGAAGCACTTCAGACATTTTTTAAGACCTCAAGTGGTCTAGTGTTTATTTTCTTTCAAAGGCGCATGTGTAACTGTGCAATCTTAGCTGTAAGAAGATAAATCCTTTTTGAAAAGCAGAATTCTTACAAAAATACATGCTTAGTCAAAATCCCAGGTATTATTAGATACTCATTCTCCTATTGTAATCTCTTTATGTCTTAATTTAAACATCTTCAATTGTGAATCTACTTCTTGGCAGAATTCTTTCTCACAAATTTTAAGTAGATAATAACAGAAGAGTTTTCCCCAAGTTCAACATCTCAATTTTACAATCATAAAATGTGTAATTTAGAAAAGGTAAGAGCTGACCTTCATAGAAGATTCTCTTTAATGTATATAGCACCCAATCATTGGCTTAACAACAACAACAACAAAAAAGTAGGATGGCAAAATAAAAGCAGTTTTCATTCATTTTACTTCTTGTTGAGAGTAAGGTTTAGACACACATCTACTTTAAATCTATTTTTGATGGTGCTGAGAAAGCCTCAGTCACCTAGATTTCAGACCTGTGATCTAAGAATAGAAAATGGTAATTTATTATCGGTAACTGTCATGTCTAGGATTTGATTTTGCCCTCCTTACTAGTTAAAAAATTAATCTGTTACTGTTTCATAGATTCTGGTAGAAGACACAAGACTCCTGGCTCAGAAACAAATAATTTTATTATTCACCGCACAGCAAGTTGATGAGCATCAGCATGATATGTTGGTTTTGCTCTACTTCCTATGGGGGTGATGCTGAGAGCCAGATGGAGGCTGCACACATAGCAGGTTTGCTTGCAGGTAGAGGAAAGAAAGCAGCAACATGCCCAGGAGTAGTCAGGAGGAGTCCTAAACTATTATATAATTCTTACTGTCTTCTTCCCATCATTACCTAGAAGGCCGCCAGAAAGAGATAAATATTTTCTAAGGACAGCAGCATTCAGTAATTAAACTGCCTTACTAAGATGTGTCAACTAGGAGGATGTGATGAGGAGGAGTCAGAAATACCTTTGAATTGATTTTTGAAAAAGTCTTTCTAGCGCTCAAAAATATCAGATGCCTGTAGATGGTGTGGAATGTGGAATGTTCATCAAATAAATGGTCCTTAATAATGAGCCCATTTTGAGGCCAGGCATGGTGATTCATGCCAGTAATCCCAGCACTTTGAGGGACCAAGGTGGGTGGATCACAAGGTCAGGAGTTTGAGACCAACCTTTGCCAAAATGGTGAAACCGTCTCTATGAAAAATAGAAAAATTAGCTGAGTGTGGTGGTGAGTACCTGTAGTCCCAGTTACTAGGGAGGCTGAAGCAGGATAATTGCTTGAACCCAGGAGGTGGAGGTTGCAGTGAGCCAAAATCATGCCTGCATTCCAGCCTGGGCAGCAGAGCGAGACTCTGTCTAAATATAATAGTAATAATAATTATCCCATTTTGGACTAACCTTTGGGACTAAGGACGTACTATTTTTCAACTCTAGGTGGGCTGGAAAGCAGAAAACGTGACACAGTTTAGTTCCAAAGCCTACAGTGATGTGGCCAGAGATGAGAACAGTAACATCATAACCTGAAAAAGTTTCAACAGTGGTAAGATACCAGGAGTAACGTTCCAAGAGAGAGTCAAGGGTCAATGTATGCATTTTCTTAGGAGTAAACAGGGCCAGCCCCTCATGCAATGTGGCTTTTTTTCTTCTGCAAAACAAATGACTCAATTTTGGCAGAAATCACAAGTCTAATACACACGAGTAGCTTCTGCATCAGAAACAGAATTATTTGTTATGTGCCCAGTCCATGGTGGTGGCTCTGTTGTCACGTCTGCTGTGATGATGTCCTGGGCAGTACAGGCTTTATCAGCTACATGGCCCTAAAAAGGAGTGCCTTTAATCTGCCTGTCTGAGATCTTCTAAGTGGCAGGCCTGATGTTTCTGACACTAATAAGAACCCAGGAGTCAACAGAAATGTAGCAAAGGTGAACAAAGGGGGATTGACCAAGGCTATGAGGACTGCTCTGAGTTTGCTTACCAAGGGAATTGACTATGTCTGCTTTTGGTTTCACACAGCTGAACTTGAGGCTGAACAGTGAATGGCAGCAGATCAATGGATGCCATTAGGTGTCAAGCTAAAGCTGAGTTATCAGTACGCCAGGCCCAATCATTTAGTGAAGGCTCTTTGAACCTAGGGTCCCATCGTTTCAGCTACTTTAATTTTCTTTTAATGTAAAACTGAGATTTAATGTAAAACTAAGATGACACTCAGGCTAGGCTAGCTGCACTGATGAATATGCCATTGCCATTTAGTGAGGCCTGTGGGTTCCCACCCATCTTGTTAGTCATGAGTTCAAGTTAACCCCCTCTATTTTGGGTGAGATACAAAGCAGAAAAGCCGTAAGGGGTCCCTGATGAATAAGGCATTTGGTTTCAAGAGCCTAGTAGTAGCAGGCCAATAGCTGCATTTCAAAAGGGGTGTACTTGATGGCTGTATCAGGCAGGTGGTGCTGTTTCACTGGGAAATAGCCCAAGTCCTCCCATAGTCTTTCAAGTCTGTGATTGCAAGGATTTACTGTTTTGTGCTAGAGCACCCTGGAGGAGACGGTGCAGCAGAGAGTGCCTGAGCAAGAGAGTGCCTTCTGGCACTTAGGGAATGGAGACATACAAGCATATACCACATCATTTCATTTTAAATTCAGATGTGGGAACACAAAAATCACTACACTGAATTAGCCCAGTGGGCCCCACCCACAATGTCACTAGCAGATAAGTCCCATCAAAAACTGCTATCAGTTGAATTTGAGCACCATTTTCCTGTAAGGAAACATAGACCAAGAAGTTAACATTTCTTGTGTGAGTTAGGGCTGTAGCAACAACCGCCAGGAGACTCCCAGCAAGGAATGCATGATGTGCAGGGTGACAGTAGAGAGTATCTCACAGGAAACAGGGAAGATAAGGAGGCTTTTTCTTTGCCCTTGATCTCTCCAGAATTAACACCTAAGCACAGTTAGTTATGCTTCCTTCCCTGTGCACCTCCCAGCATCTGAGTGGCTGGGACTAGGGACCCTTTTTTGCACCTGCAGAGCCTACTGTGGCTCCCACCTAACAGCTCTCATGTCCTTCGGTCACCCTGCACTTAGTGCTCTGTCTTCCCTGGCAGCCAAGTTGGGCTGCAGCAGGGATAAGGTACACTACAGCAGCTGGCTCTGCACCATTAGAAATATTTGGCACTTATTTTAGGTTTTCAGCAGCCACTCATTTGCAGCTCAGAGAAACAAACTTTCAATATTTTTAGCCCAATCAAAGGTCTGCGTCAAATATCAAGGTCATCATTGCTGACACCATTTATTTCAACTTTGTGGATTCCTAAGCTCCACAATCACAGCCACATTGCCCTTCAGCTGGGGCTGCAGGGATTATTGCTTCATTGTCATGGTAGCAGTCTTTTGTCCTCTTCCCTGAAGGAGAGGAAACGATAACCGAGGCACCTTTTGGACAGCTTGTTTCAATCTTATGTCTCACTGCCTAGGTGCATTAACAGTCAGGACAGGGAAGGGCCCTTACTCTGCCCCCTCCATCCTCGCCTACTTTTTGGGTGAGTACATTCACTACCAGTCCCAGGAGTCCCCCTCTGAACCCAACTCTTAGGGTTCTTGTCCTTCCTCTGCCAGAAAGCCAATTTCTTTCAGTATTCTATCCTGATCCCTAAAACTATTGAGTTGTCTCAAGAATACTGGCAGGAGTCACAAGATTAATGGATCAGAGGCAAAAGAATTTATTACTCACAGTTCAGAAAGTAGCATGAGCATCGACATGTTTGCTTTAGTTCCTCTTGCCCCCAAGTTCTTGGTGATGAGGCAGAGGGCTCAAATGAATGCTACATAGACAGACTGGGTTTGCATTGTAGCTGAGGAACACTTGGGGACTCTGTATTTTAAAGCAAGCAGTAAGCAAGCCTGCTCTTTGTCCTGAAGAGGAGACCTTACTTCTTCTTCAAGGGTATCGAATACAAGCTTTGAGAAACGGTCCAGATACAGACTAGTCGGGATCTTGCATGTTGAATACAGCCTGCAGGAATAGGCAGAGAGTCTTACGGCCCATGATAACTGCCTCTCCTAATACTAACATGTTTTGACCACCCATTACACACCATAACATACTCTACTAAGTTCCTTTCCTGCCTTGTTCCATTTAATCAGCAAGCCAACTCTGTGAGTCAAGTACCATTATTATCATCCCCATTTTATAGATGAGAAAACTGATGTTCAGAGAGTGTAATAGGCCAAAATCACATAACTGTAAAGGGAGAAACTTGTGTTCAAATCCAAGTCTCACACCAAGGCCCATTCTCTTAACCACTCTGTTACGTCTGTCAAGTTGTTGACTCAGGATTCTGCAATGTTCTTCAGGCTATTTTAATAAATATGTACTTACCAGGGTTGGACACTTACAAAAAGACATATTAATATCTAGCCAGTTTAAACACAAATGTTATGAGGGCAGAATTTATTTCAGATGAAGCTAATTTATGTGAGGTTGATAATGATTGCCTTTTCTGTGTAGAAGCAGCTAAAATATCTACAAATATCTTTGAGAGTCACCATTTGTCTCTGTTACTGCCAGTCTCTCATACTTTATACCTATCGTTCTAATGTAGTTATAGTGCCGCTACAGGGAAATAAAACAATTATTCTTCATAAATTTTATTGTGAGGGTAGTTTTATTCAAAAATTATTGAAGAGATTGAAGAAAAGGAACTAATTGGGAAATCTTATATATCTGAGCAGCACTTCCGAATTTTATATATCACAGCAGTCTTTTCAAAACCGTTGTTTGAAAATGTATACACTCAGCAAGCACATAGTAATCTGATTAAACATTTTCTTGTGTATTTATTTTTTATTGAGACAGAGTTGCGCTATGTTCCCCAGGTTAGTCTTGAACTGGGCTCAAGCCATCCTCCTGCCTCGGCCTCCTACAGTACTGAGATTATAGGTTTGAGCCACCATGCCCGGCCTGATTAACGTTTTCTGATGCACATCATTGCTCTTCGAATTATTCCTGCCTGTTTTCTTGTTTTCCCACAACTCAGTAATTCCCCATCTATATCCAACAGATGAACTTCAGCTAGAGTTTATATAAATATACCAGAAAGGAGTAAAAGGCCAGTTAACCTGGAGATAATAGTTCAACCTACTGGAATAACATTTATTCAGTAAAACATTTTAACTGAACACTGGTTATGTGTATGTCATTAAAAGTCCTGAATATGCAACACAAACTTTAGATCAATTCCCACTGATACATGTATTACCTGACAATATGCCCACATGTATCTGAAATGATATTATAGTGAAACATTCAAAATAATTTAAAAACATAAATTATAATTATATAAATAAATATGTAAATATATGAAATTATATATGGAAAGAAAGCAAATGAATAGCAAGAAATTAAATTTTCATAATTTAATTTTTGGTAAAATTATTTTGATTCATAAAAGTTAAACAAGGTCAATAATAATGACAGCAATAAAAATAGTAGACACTACTTCCAGGAGTTTATCACCTAATTAAGGAGAGAAAAAAATTCTCAAGAAATGGTTGTATAATAAAGTACTTTCTAACCAATATAACCTATGTGCAAATTTCCACTCTGCCTTTTCTTTAACATTTTATTTTGTATAGAGAAAACCATATAGAAAGGATCCAGAGTGAGAAAGGTGATGGGAAGTCATTCAGTCTGGACGTCTGTAACAGAGAGATATAACCTCTAGGGTAGTTAAGATACACACAAGCCTATGAGAAAAATGATGTGGTTTGAAAGGTGTTTAAACCCATTTACACTTTTAGCAGATTAGACCACCTGCTACACAGCGATATCCTAAGGGGAATGATTGAGGACAGCTAAGTTTTGATGAAAGAAGGGATAAAGACCAGAGTGGAAGTTATTTGGATAGGATTTCAGATCTCTGAGTGAGACAGCTCAGGAGGAAGCCCTTAAGATTAAAGACGTACCAGCATGAGGGCCTGGGGTTTCTGGGAAAAATTAGGAAGGAAGAATGAAGAGGGCATAGAAGTAGAAGTGGGGACTTCAGTTTTAGTTTTCATGCTCAGAATATCATGATTTAATCCTGAAAAGAACATCCGGCTTTCATTCATTTTTGTGCTGACATAACATACCTTCTATTTGCTATCTTTTGGGAATAATCATTCAGAATGCCAACCTCTCCTACTCTCATTAGGCTTGCTTGGAAAGGTAGTCCTTCTGTGGATGAAATGTATGATACCTAGGAGTATACCTAGCCACCATAATTAAAGTGTAACAGGCAAGTAGATAAACAAATGGTTACATCAATAACAGTAAGCCAAGCATTCCAAAGTATTTGGATTTCTTTCATTTTGCTCTTGGGAGAGTCACCTGACCTCTTTGTCAGAGTTTTCTCATAGTTAAAATAGGACAAATCAATTCTTTCCTACTGTGATTCCCGGGAGTATAAAATTTGGTTCATTTTAAAGAACTGTGTAGGAGTTCAATATTATAACACTGAACATATGGAATCTTCCTAGATAAACTTCAAAATAACATTATTTTTGTTAAAAAAAATAAAACTCCATGATTCTTTCTTTGTACCATCTCTCTCACAATGTTATCATTGTACACATTCTGAAATTAACAGACATACTTCCTGCTGAAGCACAGATAGCAGATAAAATGAGGTTGTGGGCTCCAAAAAGAACAAAAGCCTACACACAAAGGACTTTTTCTCCCAGAGGTCAGAAAATTCAGCCTGAAGGATTGGCAAACACCCAATGTATCATTCAGCATTACCTGTATATATTGTCTGAGTCCACTACAGCAAGCCAACTAAGTGATGAGAACTACCCTCTGAAGATTAATTATGTTTCCTTTTGTGTTCTGCATTGAAGTCTCTCTCTTAATAATGTGCTCCCAGAACTTCAATTTCCAGGTTACATGCAATATTAAAGGTAGTGGATTCATAGTTTTGAATCACTGTTCTTTCTCATTCTCATTCTGCTTTTCAGAAAATACAAAGAATGACCAACTAATTCAAACAACCATATAATTTACAGCTGGAGATTCTGTAGTGCAATTATGGAAGACTTTTGCTTTCCTCATTGCTATGCTTCTTCTGTTAGGATCATCAAAAGCAGTTAAACTTATCACAGAAAATGACAGATAATTAATCTCTCAGGACATAGAGAATAGAGAACAATTTAAATAGTGTCTCTTCTCATCTTTAGTCATATAGGCTTTCATTTTTTAAACCTAACGCTTTTAGACTTAAAAACATAAGATCTTTTTAAGGAAAAGAATACATTTTGTTGGTATATTTTTGTTTCAGTTTATAATCAGTGTTGAGACTTTAAATATCTTTTATAAATTTCATAGTACCTAACAAAAGAGTAAGTATGTAATATGTATTTAACACTTATGAAAAAAAAATAGATCCAGACTTAAGCTTCATCCTAAAATGTTTTTCCTTAAATAATGATGCTTTATATAATTCCAAGAAAGCTCAAAATTTCTCTGAAATCCTGCCCTCCAAGTTCAATCTAGTTTGAAATGAGGTTCTTCCCACATTGAGGAAATTCCCACAATCATCTAATAAATTTGCTCTGGTATATCCATTGTGTCATACACTCCTCTGTTCCCAACCTTTATTTCACTAGATATGAACACAATTATCCCCAAATCTATACTATACCTCCTTGCTTGCCCTCTGTGGCAGGTTTTTAGAATTTTCCTCCAATTGTTATTGCTCCTCATAGACCCTCCAGCTTCACTCATCAGAGCATACACACCCAGTTTCTCCTATGCCACGGCTTGTGGGGTCGGATGACTGTCCTTGTCTAGGACAACATATACTGTGTTCATATGTGAATAGAAAAGGGGGGAAAAGAAGCTAAAATACATTAAATTGAATGGCAAAAAAAATAGAAAATGTAAAAAGTGATCAGGTGAGTAACTTTCATATATGGATAATAAATAGAAACTATAGAAGCCATGGTCTACTGATGCTTATTTATCTTGCTGATTAAAGCAAAAACATACATGTGGAGGCTGGGCACGGTGGCTCAAGCCTGTAATCCTAGCACTTTGGGAGGCCAAGGCAGGCAGATCACCTGAGTTCAGGAGTTCGAGACCAGCCTGAGAAACATGGTGAAACCCCATCTCTTCTAAAAATACAAAAATTAGCCAGGCTTGGTGGTGCACACCTGTAATTCCAGCTACTTGGGAAGCTGAGACATGAGAATCACTCAAACCTGGGAGGCGGAGGTTGCAGTGAGCCGAAATTGCGCCACTGCACTCCAGCCTGGGCGACAGAGTGAAACTGTCTCAAAAACAAAACAAAACAAAACAAAACAAAAAACATATGTATGAGAACCAGAAATAAATGTCCTCCATTAGTAATGCTGTTCAATCAAGAATAAAGACTAGAAGGTAATGGTTAGGGGGTCCTACTCCAGAGCCTGATATCCAGGCTCCAATCCTGTTCTGCACCTTGTAAGACCCTGGGTAAGTTACTTAACCCTCAAGGCCTTCAGTTTACTCATCTATAAAGTGGGCAGGGTTTGTCTAGATTTGTCTATCTCTTCATAAAGCTATGATGAGAATGAAAATTAATCATAGGTGTAAAATATTTAGATCAGTGTTTAGCATGCAATCAAGGACTCAGTTATGTTAGCCTTTCAACTATTATCATCCCTGTCTTTCAACCTTTATAGTACAACTGTAATATTTTCATCAGACCAACCAACTTACCAGGTCCACAAGAAAGATCAGATAAGCAGATACAAAGAATTTCATTTCTTCATGAAAAAAAATAAAGAGATTATTGAATTGACTCAGAATGTCATACTCTTTGCTCTGAATCTTGATTAACTTTTTTAGTAATTAAAATACACATTTATTCTCTTTTATTCTTTTTAAATTACCAAGCTCACCAGTATTAGTTTTTGTGATAGAGCGTGCTGTGAAAATTGCTACATCAGTCTGCTCCACACTTGAAATCAATTGACCTGAAAATGAAAAAATAACTAAAGCTAACATTTGATACAAACATCATAAAAACAGTGATATGGAGCCCACTACTTAAACAGTGACTAAAATATCACTTCAAAAATGGAATTTTGTCTAGGAAGAAATTGCGTTTTAAAATAGTCACAGCGGAATGTTGAAGGAAGATAGAAGAAATATGGAACAAAAGTGAAAGTGGTCTATCAGAGAATTTGTGACCCGGATGTAGGAAGTTTGAGACTTTTGAGGGATGCTAAGGAGAATAACATGTGATCACTACTCTCAAAAAGTTTACAACTCAACAATCATACGGTGTACTTCTACTAATGTCAGGCACAATGCGAATTCTTTCTCTATATACCATCTGGAGTAAATACTGCAAATCAGTTTATTGAACCCCATGATGACCCCAGTTTGAGCATGCCTTCCTGTATAATAAATACTGGTAAGCTAAAAACTACATTTACAGATTCAGTTAGCAATTTGCAGGTGTTATAGTTGGGAGTTTCTTCTGGCTTTATTGTTCCTGGCTGTGCAGAATCCAAAATCAGTTCCCTTGACGTCCTGGAACTTCTTTTTTCTACCTAATACTCTATAATAAATTTCTCCCCTTTCTGCTTAAACTAGCTTATTAGGGTTCTCCAGAGAAACAGAACTAAAAGGGTGTGTGTGTGTTTATGTGTGTGTGTGTGTGCGTGTGTGTGTGTGTGCACGTGCAGGTGCACTCTCGCTTGTGTGTGGTGAGAAAAAAAGATGAAATTGGCTCACACAACTGTGAAGACTAGCAAGTTCCAGATCTTCAGGGTAGGTCAGCAGGCTGGAGACCCAGGAAAGGGCTGCAATTTGAATTCAAAGACAGTCTGCTGTGGTACTTCTCCTTCCAGAGAGGTCAGTCTTTCTATTGAAGCCTTCAGCTGATTAGATGATACCCACTCCCATTATAGAAGGTAATTTGCTTTATTAAAAGTCTACTAATTAAATTTTAATCTCATCTAAAAAAATACCTTCACAGAAACATTTAGAATAACATTTGACCAAATAGCTGGGTACCATGGCCTAGCCAATTTGACACATTAAAAGCAAAAACAAAAACACATCATAACTAGTTAGAATGGATTTTGTTGTCCAGATGAAGAACTGTATTATACATTTCACAGAATCCTCACAATGAACTTGTGGATTAAGGACCACCATCCTTATTTCAGAGATAAGGAAACCAGGCTACAAAATGTCTTGCACTGCACCGTGAAACTGGTAACTAGCTGAGTAGGATTTGAAGCCAGAACTCTAGATTCCAAGCCCAGTGCTGTTTCAGTTACACTACTACTGCCAATAAATTCATCTGAGAAGATAAAACTAGCCACGCGAAGAAATAAAAGGTGAATACAACAGCAAATACTAACCCCAACTGTAGAAGGAATTTATATAATCTATCATATTTATATAATTTAGGCCTAGGGTAGGGTTTTATGAATAAGGTAGGTTTTAAGATGGGTGAGAAATATGCCAAGGAAAGAGGGACAACATTCCAGATGAAGGACACAGCAAGCAAAAGCAGAGGGTGGGTACAGGCGTGAAGATGTGAGTGTGGAGAGAAGTCTGGGCTGACTTGGGAAGTAGTGAGGGAAGAAGTTTGATGCCTAGATTGGAACTTATTATGACAGTGTTAAAATTGATGACATAGGTAGACATTACAGTTTCTTCGGCAGAGAGGCATCTTGATGAATGTGGTGTTCAGCTATTGCTCCCATTCTAGTAGCTCCCAGTCTTCATTTCTAGTCCTGGCACATCAACTCTGTATTTCCACCTGTTCCCACAACATGCTTTATTATCACCTTATATCTCTCATTTCCGATGCCAACCATTTTTCTCCCAGACAGGTGCTCTTTCTTAACAATGATATGGCTATTTCTTCCAGCCTTCCAAACTACATCTTTAATGCTTCCCTCTTTTTGTTCCCTAGATCTAATGTTCAACAGAGCCTCGTTTCTTCATCTCAATTGTCACTTGAGAGCTGGTGAGGTTTAAGTGCATCTCGATGTGCCCAGATTACAATAATAGTTTCCTAACTGATATCTCTGTTTCTAGCATAAAGGAGGATTGTAGAAAAATATGCTTAAGCTCTCAACAGCGTGTGGCTGGTTCTCCAAATTCTAAAGGTTATTTACAGTTTACATAGCAAAAGGGTCACCTCAGCTCTAAAGATCTGGCATAATTCTTAAAGAGCAGTAAGTCTATGAGATATATTCCCTAGCCCCTGCTCTCAGGGATAATTAATTATTCCCCTGAGACTCTGAACTTGCCTAAAGATAGGATATATCACATTATTTTATAGTTAATTATTTATAGGCCTGTCTAACCCTGAAGTGTGAGATTTTTACTCCGGCACCACACCGCTTTTTCACCACTAAGCATTATTCTTTGTTCTGTCATATGCTCACTTCTCTGTGTATCCAATTTAGAGCTCATTATTCGTCATTATAATTTCTGTGTTACAAATAATTGTTTTTTAACATATCTTTTCCTCCATCTTATATTCTTAGCAAAGCCCCAGCTCTTAAACCTACCAATCTTCTTCCCTGTCAGCACCAAACAACTAAACTTTGATGGAGAGTAATTTTAAAATCAGACTGACCACCATTCTCACTATAAATGCATGAACACAGACATAAAATGGTCACAACACCTTATATTCTCCTCTAATTAGCAACAGCTTTATTCTCTTCATAGTGAAAGTCCTGCCTCCACTTTTTCACCTCACAGTCTCTCCCTTCTTCATCACTCTCGTTAGTCTTCTCCTTATGCCATTCCACGGAGACTACTCTTGATAAGATAAACAACAGTCTCTATATTGCAAAATCCAGTGGATGCTACTCTGCTACTTAAGATCTCAAGACCATTTAAGACAACTGGTTGCTTGATTTTTCTCCTACTCACTGGTCACTTTATCTCAATCTCTTTTGCCTCCTGCTTCTTAGCTCAACCTCCATATTTTGGAGTAATTTGGGACTCAGTGCCAGGTAACTTTTTCCCCTATCTACACATTTTAAGTATTTCATCCGATACCGTGAGTTTAAATATCATCTGATTAACATGGTGGTCCATATCTATGTCTCCAAACTAAACCACGTCTTGAGACTCGTTTATCTCAATGTCCCTTTAGATGTCTATTTGGATGCCTAGTAGCATCAAAAAGTTAACATTATCACAAAAGAACTCTTTTTACCCCATCCACCCTCACAAATCTGCTTCTTTCCCCTCCCAATTTTCCCATCTTAGTACTAAATTTACTATCTAAATAAATGTTCAAGCCAAAATATCTTGAGAAACTGTTCTTGATTCATCTTTATTTCTACATCCACCATTTAACCATTAACAAGACCTATAGACCTTCCTGGAAACATATTTCAAATCTGTTCATTCCTTGCTTCCCTTCTACACTCCATCTTTACACAACACCCAGTCAAACCTTTTAAAACTGTGAACTAGCTATACTATTCCAGTGTGTTACCTTTCCCCTTTCCATCAAATGGAATAAAATGCAAAACTTTTCCCTGGCTTACCTTTACCCTTGTCCCATAGAACTCTTTTCCTCAACCACCATTCTTTCTCCACACTTGCCTTTCTTCTCCTTCTCACACATAGAAAACGTATTCCTACCTTAGATTCATCACACAGCTTCACCCTCTGCTTGGAGTGCTCTTCCTTCTGATATTCATGTGACCAGCTCCTTTTTTTTTCTTGAGATGGAGTTTTGCTTGTGTTGCCCAGGCTGGAGTGCAGTGGTGCAATTTCGGCTCATTGCAACCTCCGCCTCCCAGTTTCAAGCAATTCTCCTGCCTCAGCCTCCTGAGTAGCTGGGACTATAAGTGCCCACTACCACACCTGGCTAATTTTTGTATTTTTCAGTAGAGAAAGGATTTTTACCATATTGGCCAGGCTGGTCTCAAACTTCTGACCTCAGGTGATCCACCTGCCTCGGCCTCCCAAAATGCTAGGATTACAGGCGTAAGCCACCACTCCCAGCCTGTGACTAGCTCTTAATGGCTATTCAGATCTCATTTCCAATGTGACTTCCTCAGAGAGACTTTCTCTGCTCATCAATCTCAAGTAACCAATAAATCACTTTCTATGAGATTATCCTTTTACAATTATTTGTATCATTCTAATATCTGATTTTTTTCTTAATTATCTATGCATCCCTTTATTCATTCTTTCATTTTTTATCTGCCACACTAGAATGTAGGCTTATAGAAGACACCTAAGCCTAAAGAATATGGGAGTCTATTCCATATCCACCTTTTTCCCTGCTCTATCCCTAGTGCCCAGAAAAGTGATTGGCAAATTCTAAGCATTTTATTAGAGAGTACTTGAATGATAAGGTCTATGGTAACCATTACTACCCATGATAGAATTGAACTTCTTGGCTTCCTCATAGTTAGGTTTATCCATATGACTAGTTTGGGCCAAAAAGTTGAGAGCAGAAGTGATCTGTATCACTTCTAGGTCAGAACATTTAACACCAATGCAGGAACTTCCAGAGCTTCCTTTCTTTCTGTCACATGACTATTTGGGTAATCTACCAGACTGCCCTGGAATGAGGACGATAACGAAGTGGAACAGAACTACCAATCAACTCACAATAGACACACACTATGAGCAAGAAATATTTATTTGTTGTTTTAAATCACTGAGATCTTGAGCTTTTGTACATCATAATCTAAGCTTCCATTAGTACAGGAGCTATTTTTGCATCTTAATCAATTAGATGACTAAATTTAATAACTTGGTATAACTTTACTATAAATATTTCAATGAAAACTTTAAACGTGAGTCTTTTGCAGGACTCAATCCTTATATATACAGTAGATAAGCATCTGCCAACCTCTCAAAATTATATTGACCATTGTGAACTCAAAATATGTATCTGAGACTGAAACTTATGAACAAGATAAATTACTAATTAACAGAGTAATTCTGTATTTTAATGTCACTGTATATCGTAGCAAATCAAATCACATGAAAGCTTAAAGAAGATAGATAACTGAATTACCATATTGGGAAATGTTTGATATGTATGTTTCTAACTTTAGACTGTCATGTCATCATGAAATTAGTGTGAAAATCAAGTAACATTTTAAATAAACTGCCAGCTCGTTGAAAGGATTCTAAATAAAATCCTTCATGCTATAAGTGAAAAGCCAATTTTCAACAGAGACTTAACATCTAATGTCAAAATAAGGTATAGCTTTATATATTTCAGGCTTTATTCGTATAAGACATTCTGTAGTTCGTATGTTCATCCTCTTCAAAATGTCAAAATTTAATTGCCATTGCAATAGTATTAAGAGGTGGGACCTTTAAGAGGTGATTTTGCCATAAGGGAGGGCTCCACTTTCCTAGGTGGGATTGACGCCATTATAGGAGGGCAAGTTCAGCCCCCTTTTGTTCCTTCCCTCTCCCTGTCTCTAGCCTTCTGCCGTGTGATGACATAGCAAGAAAGCCTTTACCAGATTCTAGCCCCTTGATCTTGAGCTTTCCAGCTTCCAGAACTGTGAGCCAATACATTTCTGTTAATTATTAGTTACCCAATCCTAGATTCTGTTATAGTGACACAAAACAGACTAAGACAAGTCCTAACTATGACTTATCGTATAGGTATTTCATTCACTATAAATGCAAATTGTAAAACATATTAGTTTCAATTCTAAAATTCCTAGTATCAACAGATAAATATCATAGAAGAAATTAAATAAATTGAACAATTTTTTTCAAGGCAAAAGATATCTGTGATGACTTAATGTTGAATGTTTAGCAGAGTAAATATATTGAGATTGAATCAGGCAAAGATCACTCCAACTGTTGAACTATGGAACAGCAGGTGGGGTGGGTGGGCATTTATGGAAAACATTGCTTCTGGTGATGTTTATCTCAATCACATACCCAACTGCACTAGGTACATTAGCATTAACTTTTTAAACCGTTCAGCAGGGTTGCAAAATTTCAGCAGAAGTCAGACACTTGTTTGATAGAATTTTATTTATTTTTCAACTTATTGAGGCCTGTTGTGTATATAAATTTACTGAAAATCAAGGAACTTGAAAATTTGAGTGAATATTAAAACATTCTTTTATTTTTTAAACCATCAATTGCATTGGGACAGGGAAAGCAAGATTAGGCTTGAGACATAAGGTTACAGGCGAAGGTGGAGATGAGCAAAATAAGAAGAAAAGTAGAGAGGAGAGGAAAGGGAAACAAGAATGAGAAGAAACATGGCCCTTGAGGGGAAATTTATTACTTATTCTATATCATACTTTGATAATTGAGGAACATTCAAACTTACAGTACCAATATTTCCCAAACTTGAAAAAGATGTAAAGTCCTTTGATAGAGATTTGAGAGTCAATTCTCAGCATGTCAGAAGTCCCCCAGTCTTACCTTTTTTCTCAAAATACTTTGCAATGACACATTCCCCAGTCCAGAAGTGCTGTGGAAATACTGTTGGTGTGTATTAAAAGCTAGTATGAAGCTTTAAAAATAGGAGGTTAATAGTCAAAATGTATGTAAAGTATAAATTATCTTTTTAAATTTTCTAAAGGAATGGCAGAGAAAGGATTTAACTAAAAATGTTAGGCAAGGACTTCATGACCAAAACACCAAAAGCATTGGCAACAAAAGCCAAAATAGACAAATGGGACCTAATCAAACTCCACAGCTTCTGCACGGCAAAAGAAACAGTCATTAGAGTGAATCGGCAACCAACAGAATGGGAAAAAATTTTTGCAGCTAACCCATCTGACAAAGGACTGATATCCAGAATTTACAAAGAACTAAAACAGATTTACAAGAAAAAAACAAACAAACCCATTCAAAAGTGGACGAAGGATATGAACAGACATTTTACAAAAGAAGACATATATAAAGCCAACAAACATATGAAAAAATGCTCATCATCACTGGTCATTAGAGAAATGCAAATCAAAACTACATTGAGATACCATCTCACGCCAGTTAGAATGGCGATCATTAAAAAATCTGTAGACAACAGATGCTGGAGAGGATGTGGAGAAATAGGAACACTTTTACACTGTTGGTAGGAGTGTAAATTAGTTCAACCATTGTGGAAGACAGTGTGGCGATTCCTCAAGGACCTAGAAATAGAAATTCCATTTGACCCAGCAGTCCCATTACTGGGTATATATCCAAAGGATTATAAATCATTCTACTATAAGGACACATGCACACGAATATTCATTGCAGCACAGTTTACAATAGCAAAGACCTGGAACCAACCCAAATGCCCATCAATGATAGATTGGACAGGGAAAATGTGGCACATATACACCATGGAATATTATGCAGCCATCAAAAACGATGAGTTCACGTCCTTTGTAGGGACATGGATGAACCTGGAAACCATCATTCTCAGCAAACTGACACAAGAACACAAAATCAAACACCGCATGTTCTCAGTCATAGAACACATAGACACAGGGAGGAGAGCACTACACACTGGGGTCTGTTGGGGGGAAATAGGGGAGGGACAGCAGGGGGTGGGGAGTTGGGGAGAGATAGCATGGGGAGAAATGCCAGATATAGGTGAAGGGGAGGAAGGCAGCAAATCACACTGCCACGTATGCACCTATGCAACAATCTTGCATGTTCTTCACATGTACCCCAAAACCAAAATGCGATAAAAAAAAAGAAAAAAAAATGTTAAGTATACATTAAGGACTGCAATAGTTAATATAATTAATATTAATATCATTATTGATACGAATTGCATACAATCTACCTGTCAAGTGGCTGCTCCCTGAGTATGTTGAGACAAAGGGAGTAGAGATGATGGGGCTCAGAAAGGTGCCCCTTTCAGTTCAGGCTCTGGCTATCATTGCACTTATTGTAACCATACATAAGTAAGTGAAAATGAGGTTTGAGCAAACCACCCCCAAGACGAGCCTTTCCATAGGCCTCAGTATTCCTTGAGAAATATCCTTACTCCCTGAATCTCTATTACTACTCAGCCCATGAGCCCAGGAAGTTACAGAGAGTGTTTCCATAAACTGTGGGAAACTCCATTCTTTATCAACCTGTATAAGCTGAGTCAGAAGAGGATTTCCTTTCCTGTTTTTCTTTAATAAATAGAGATAGGAAAATTTAAAGCAACAACAACAACAAAGCACCAGCTATAGTCTGAATGTTTATGTTACCCCAAGTAAATATGTTCAAACCTAATATCCAAGGTGATGGTATCAGGAGGTGGGGCCTTTGGGAGACTTTTATGTCATGAAATTGGAGCCTCATGAGTAGGATTTGTCTGTTAGAAAGGAGACCCCAGAGAGCTCTCTTGCAATTTCCATCAAGTGAGGACACAATGAGAAGATGCCACCCCAGAGAGCTCTCTTGCAATTTCCATCAAGTGAGGACACAATGAGAAGATGCCATCTATGAATGAGAACATTGGCTTTCATTAGACACTGAATCTTCTAGTTCCTTGATCTTGGACTTCCCAGCCTCCAGAACTATGAGGTATACATTTCTGTTGTTTACAAACTGGATACCCAACCTATACTCCTTTTTTATAGCAGCCCAAATGGTTTAAGATAACACCTTTTATAAAAAAGCTTTGTTCTTGGCTTGCCCCTCTATAGGATTAAGATATAATTGACACTTAGGGTAAAAGCTAATAGCCCTTAATTAGGGTTTTAATTCAAATTCAAGACTAACCTTTTAAAGAAAGAAATGTTTGAAAAGCACTGCTTAAGCTCACTGATGACCTCTCCAGTGACTTTCTCTGAAGAGCTAATGTTTTACCTCTGATAATAGAGAAAGTATCATGCTAGTTACAGGTATAGTCAGCCTGCTGTATCCATGGGCTCCACATCTGTGGATTCAAACAATCACAGATCAAAAATATTGGAAAAAAATAACAATACAACAGTAAAAAATAATATACATTTTAAAATACAGTATGACAACTGTTTGCATTATATGAGGTATTATAAGTAATCTGGAGATGATTAAGTATATGGGAGGATGTGTGTAGGCTATATGAAAATACTGTGCCAGTTTATATAAGGGATTTAAGTATTCTCAGATTCTAGTATCCATAGAGGCTCCTGAAACCAATTCTCTGTGGATACTGAGGGAAGAATGTATATTCATGAGAAAAACTGATTTTCTATGATGACACACAGTAGCTAAGTGAATTATATGAGGTCTCTCAATTGAAGCCCTAGGTGAACTTCAGCACCAAACTTTGGTCCTCATTAGCATTGCTGTCTGAATGAACTATTAATGCTTCCTCACAACCAGGCAGCTTTCCATCCGTTATGAATTTCTAACTCATTTCTAAATTTCCAACTCATTTTTAAAGCATTTCTAGAAAAAGAAAGTGTAAGGCTTAGACTGTTTCACTTCCCATGGGAAATTTCCTTGGTGAAAGCAGTAACTGGTTGATGATTAAGTCCATGTCTAAGTATCACTTGTGCCTGGAAGCATCACAGAAAATTCCATTACGGGAAGCCCAAATATCAATGTGGTCACCACAGAAAGCTGCCAGTTAAAGCCCTGTAATGTCTCTCACTTAACACCTTTTCTCCCCAGAGGGTTTTGTCAACGTTCCACCCTACTGTTGCTGACAGAAGGGATTAGAGGTCACACAGGTTTTATAGTCTTCATTGATTTCTTGAATGGAAATAACAGATGCTGTTAATGAACCTCCCTGTGAGTATACACACAAGGTAATCCCATAGCATCTTGCTTGGGGGTGAAATGTAAACTCTGCTGCTCTGAAGTGAAGTTCCTGTGTAGCTGCCAATAGCAACAGGGTGCAGCAGTTTAATGTTTACCCCTAGGGGAAAGTTTCATCTGACTGTCAGGGAAATACTTCTAACAACCTCTGTTATCTCCCTCAAACCAAAAAAAGTATAGAATTTTAACTCTAAAAAACTTTTAAAAGACTTTTAAAAAATTTATGCAATAGAATATAACAACATCCTAATAGAAAAAAATAAGCATGTTAATTACTAGGCCATCACCTTCTTTAAGAGATGTTATCTCCTAATAAAAATCTTGTTGACATCATTTGCTTTAAAACTCTGATATCATTACCTATAGTTTGTAAACTGATAAATCTAGGCAAGTTTTAATAAACTAAATTACTACTTTAACTCAAAGTCCAAACTTAAAGATAGACTAAAAGCTCTATGAAATCCGAGGGGAAAAAATGGTAAGATAAAACACTTCCTTTCTCAACAAAGATTTGTTCACCTAGAGTACTCTTTAAAGACATTCTCTATTCAGTATTTTCATGGACTAAACCTATCATAGACAACATTCTTCTCCATTCTCATTGTTTTTGTTAGTTTGAGGAAATAGAGTAACTAAGGCTTTATTCAATGAAGAGAAGATTGGAACTAATATAATACTGCATTAATAATATGTTCGAGTGTATGGAATATAGTTCTTCAAAGCATCGTGGACCACTCTTCAACCTTCCATACCTCAGAGAATAAGGAAGTGTCTAAAATTGTGATATATAACATATGATCTCATGTTAGGAAACACATTTTGAGTTGATGGAAATCAATCAACATTAATTACCAAAGTTGTTTTTAAGAATCTTTTTTATCAGGATATCTTTTTGAAAAAGTGTAGGTCTGAACAGAAGAGACAATCATAGGAAAATACGCTATGATCCTTTCCAGATTGAAATAAGAATCATCATGATTTCCATATATTTAAATCTCATCCGAAATATTTTGCTTTTTCTTTGTATTTATTGCTTAGATATGTCAGTAATCATATATTGCTACTTTATGTTATATTTTTGAAGAGAATAAACCTTTTTCCAACTTGTTTCTATAATTTTCAAAATATTTTATTTTAGATCTAGACTTAATCCAAAAATGTCACTGTCCTCTTCTGGCATTAACATGTGTCATAGGTACAAAATTTTTAATCGATACAATAAATTAGCTTATATAATAAATTATAGTCAGCCTTCCATATTCACAGGTTCAGCATCCATGGATTTAACCAACTACAGGTCAAAAATGTTTTAAAAAATAAAAAGTATAATACGTAAAAATATGAATAAAAATTAATGCAGAACAACTATCTACATAGCATTGACATCGTATTAGATATCATGACTAATTTAGAGATAATTTAAAGTGTATGGGAGGATGCATAGAATTTATGTGAAAGTACTATGCCATTTTATGTAAAGGGCTTGGGCATACTCAGATTTTGGTATCTGCAGGAGTCCTAGAACCAATACCCTGTGGATACTGAGGGGGGACTGTAAAGCCTATTTTTATATTTGTATGAGAGTGTGTGTGTGTGTGTGTGTGTATGTGTGTGTGTGTGTTTAATCCCTGTGATAGAAAAGCTACTTTATTAGGAGGTGGAAGTCATGGCATTTAGGTCAGACTCTTCAATTATTATCTGTTCAATTTTGAACAAGTCATTTAATGTAAGCCTCAGTATTTTCAATGGGTTAGAAACAATAATGGCCACCCTGCATTTCACAGGGTTGTTGTGAAAATAAAACAAAACAAGTGATGAAGAAGTGCTTGCAAACTTCCACTGTATGAATCTAAAGTGATATCTTTAAAGATTTATTTATATGATGCTTACTTATATGACATACAAATCTTATGTAATTGCTTCATGTTTTTAATTTAAGATCTTCTAAACCTTTAACTATTGTCAAACTTCCTTGGGTTTATAAATTTTTTAAGTAAGTAGTAGTTAATGTCACACATGAATACTGAAGAGATTAGAAATCACTTTAATTATACTTTTTAATGAATTTTATTTTATGTTTTCTTTCCTAACAGTGCTTAATAATACTTACTTTTTTCTACTAGAATAAGTCACAAATCAAAGGAAGTACTTCAGTTTGATATGCCAACATTATATTTTGCCTTTAAAATTTGTATTACTAAGAGACAATGAAAGTTGATATCATGAGATTCAACTATGTGTACAATAGTATTACAGTACAAATTACCAACAGTCACACACACACACACACACACACACACACACACACACACAGAGTTGTTTTTGCTTTCAATGAGCAACTTGAGGCTACTTCTTTCCTTTTATCACCACCCCCAATATCCAATATTTTTAAATCTTGTCTGCTCCACTGCCAAACCCCTTCCTCACTGCCTCCACCCTATTCAAATTGCTATCACCGCCCACCCACAGTTCTGCAAGGGTCCCCCAAAGGATCCCTTTGCTTCCTCTTATGACCCTCTTTAATCCATTCTCCAAAGAGCAGAATAAATAAAAATAAATCAACATTATTCCTCCATTTGAAATAGCTCCAATGGTTAGTCTGGCTACTAAGAATGAATGAAAAATATCTGAATTTGACCTAGCCCCCATTGTCTACATAGTCTGCTCCCTGTCCCTTTCTTGATCTGATTTCATTTCTTTTCCTACCACTCCCACTGTTCTTCCTAAACTCCAGTTATGCTGGTACATTCCTGCCTTTCAAATCATGCACTTGCTTTTTCTTCATGCCTAAAGGATAGCATGAAGAGGTTTTATTCATCCCGTGTTGGATGAGGATTTTAACATCACATTTTTCATTAATTCTTTTCCGCCACCTAGCCCAAATAAATGAATATACAATCTGATTAAAAGAAGGATATTTATTATGTAATGATAGCTTTCTAGAATTTTCCTGGTATCCTCCGTAATGAACGGGTTCCTCAGACTTCCCTGTGTAAAAATTCTGAGGCAATCCTTTACTGCCTCTCTTGGAACAGTCTCCACTGAGGTCTTTTCATGGACTGCTCTTTTACATCATCCATGCCTTAATTCAAATATCATCTTGTCAGTAAGGCTTTCACCAAACAACCATTTTTAAACATTATAAGTCATCCTCTTTATATCATCTTTTGTTTCTTGTTGGCTGCTGCATCTCTAGAATATTGCCAGTCACACAATAGATACTCAAATATAAATTGAATATATGATGAGATTTTGATTTGTGTACATGTATGAGAACTCAACTGATAAGTACCTAAGCATCATGCTGTAATAAAACCATAACATGCTTTCATAAGCAAAGGAATTCTCTTTTTAAAAATTTCCTTTAACAGGATCAAAGTTAATTGGTTAACAAATTCTATTTCTTTATAGGCATGAAGGAGAGAAAGAAAAGTCAAATAATTCCCCAAATACGTTTCAGCATTTTTTTTTCTGTTCATTTTCATTTTGGCCCTTTTATCTTGTATTTTAACTTTTTTTTTTTTTTTTAGATAAAGGCAAGCTGTCAGACAAATGAGTCTTCAAGGCTGTCACTCACTTGGATTGTTTTAAGGCCAATTAAAAGGAAAATGGCAACAGTTGCCAGCCTCCATTTCCCAAAGTGACAAGTCATGGTTCTGTGTTGTTTTATGGTGTGTATATAGAGAGAAACATATACATATTTTATTTTCTAAACATTAAATCTGGAAAACATTTTTCAGAGTGCAGTATTCTTACTGTGAATTATATCAATATTGTAACAGAAATGTGAAAAGTAATTTGAGATTTTATAATAAGGTTTTTAAATGTTTGAATTTCTGCTAATGTACAAACAAGTTTTCCACATCAAAATTAGCTCCAGGTCGCATTGTTTTTCAAGCAGGCATCACAATTTCAGCCATTTTACAGTATAGTTTCTGTAAAATGTAGATGTAGCAGCCAACAAGAAATACTTTAGCCATTTTACCTTTAGATTTTCAACAAGAAGCCTAACTTACTGCTTGTCATTTCCTATCTAGAACCTCAGCAAATACCATCTGACTAGGTACCCTGCTGAAAGATTCCTGCATCTCCACTTTGTCTTCTCATCCATTCTTGAGCTTCTCCACTCTGGGGTATTATTTTGAAACATTCAACATGACTTATTTCTTAAGCTTCTTGTAAGACACAAGAGAATGGCAAAAAATTTACAGTACTTTAAGTCTCATTAAAAAATCTGATACTCCCTGTTTTATATTCATTTTCTTATTTATGATTAATAATGGCATTTTTCTTTCCTAAATAAAAAAACTCTTTACCTAATTTTACAAAGATAGCAAGAAAAATACTCATTCATTCCAAAATGTATTGATAACTTATTAAGAATTACAAATGTGCCAGGTGCTGTGGGAAATCCAGATGTCAATCTCTGTTGTTTTCTTAAATTGTTTCTTTATTATTTCATTATGTAGAGGAAAGTAAGATATGTAAATAAGTATAATTCAAAGTAAAAAATAAACTGATTTCTTGCATCATTTAAAATGTAGCTGAATATGAATGAAGAAAATCATTCTCACAAAATCGAGTTCAGAAATTTCCATTTCAGATCTCATTTGGGTATAGAATAGCACCCTATGAAATGATCTGTTTCTGCAATAAGTTTTTCTCACTCTCAAAACAACTCTCATAACTTCTTTTACCTCCAGTCTCTGGGTCTACTTCCTGCACCTCCGATACTGGAAATTCTTAACTATGAATTCATTGACAAATTGATCAGATTCTAGATCTTTCACACTCCCACAGCTGAGTCTACATTCTGCATGCACCTGCATCTATCTTCTCTTTTTATAATAAAACGAAGGACATTCTCTCCTCTCATCTAAGGCTAGTCCCTTCTCACTTGTCCTCTGGGTCTAATCCTTAGAGTCTTCCTGAAAACTATGCTGATTTGACTGTTCCCTTCCTCTTGCATCAGTGATCTTCCTCTCCTTACTGGATAATTGCCACTAATATACAACATCTTCTTCCAAATTATAAAGAGAAATCTCCCTCAACATATTGTTCACTAACTTTGGCCCTATTTTGTTGCTTTCTTCTGTAGTTAAATTTAATTTTTTCCTTCACTTTTGAAGTTTAATTTGTAATTCCACTATGACAAATCTTGCTATCACTCTCAACACTCCCCAATCAGTGCCCTTGCCAAAGTTTCTGATGATTTCCTTGTCAAAATTAATAAATACCATTCCATGTTTTCCTAGTTTCTCAGCTGCATCAGACACTATTTAACAGTCCCTCCTCCTTCTGTAAAACCAAACTCTTCTTTCTTTTTTATCTTGCTAGTCCCTTCAGAGCCACCTCCTCTCCTCTCCCATATCTCCTAGGTGATTATATCTATTTGCATTTTTTGAAAGCATGTGTGCTATGCATTTCCATTTGTAGTTCTAGTTGCAACGCTCCTCTCTGAGCTCCAGACTCATAGCCAGTTGTCTTCTTGTCCCATCAATTTGGATCTCTAGTACACATTTCAAACTTAAATATGGCCTAAAATAATCTCTTGATTTTTCTAAGAAAATGCATTTTCTTCCCAGCTTTCTTTATTTGGCTCAAGCCAAAACAACAACAAAAGAAATATTCTTTTACTCCTTTCTTTTACTGTTTCCTTCAACTCATGAGCAAGACCTGTCAATATTCCGTCATATGTATATGTATAGTCTGCCCACTTTTCTCCCTCTCCACTAGTTTTACTCTGGCTTAGGTTATCAATTCCTCTTCTTTAAAGGCAGTAGAGGTGACAGCCTCATAACTGCTCTACTTCCACTCTGATAACTCTCCACACAACAGGAAGAATAAAATGTTCTTTTAAACTTACTTGAATCATTCTTCTTCCCCAACACAATTGTGATGGAGAGAGAAGAGATATTTAAAGAGGTCTTGAAAGATATTTAAATTTCGACTCTTGAAATTTAGGGGAAAAAAATGCTTTTCAGGACAACAAATCAGCATTGGCAAGGACATGGTTGTGGACAAGCATAAGAAGTACCTACAGAAGAGTGATGGGTTTTATTTCCTTATGTCAGAAAGCACATCAAAAGAAGCAATAGGTGATAAAGTCAGGGTTGGAACCAGGAGACAGCTTCACATTTTCCGTTTAAGTATTTTGAATTTGTTTGGTAATTTTACTTGTGCTCAATATTGGAAAATGAAATGAAACTGGTTTTCTGTTTGGATTGCTAAGCAAAAAGACAGAGTAATGTAGAATATATGGAGGTTATGTGCTTAAAGTATAAACCAGTCATAAGAACCTGACATGCCTCAAGTGCATGTGTCTTTATCTCAGAAAGCATCTCACTGGCTTGCACTTCTTTGGGGACTGATAGATTATATAAGCAAAATATTTCTATTTTATCTGTTTTTTTAGGAGAGGGGGAAAACCTTATTTCTAACTGGCATAATTGAAAATCTACTGTCAGCCTGTTTCCTATGCTTTTTTTTTTACTTGTGAGATGATTGAGAATACATAGTGGTCCATTTCTTAGAAATGTTATGGTGGATGCTATGTGCTACACATTGCCCACTTTTTAATAAAAAAAATGTAAGCAACTTCTTCCAATGATGCAAATCTTAACATCTTGTTTCTAGGAACAGGATATATGGTCAGTTTTCAAAAGTGGTTATGCATTACATTATGCTTTTGCCCACTTCATCAGAGGGATGTATAAAAGTAAGAGAAAAGCAAACATCTCCCAAATTCTCTCAAAAACTTTGTTGTCAGCATTGCTCCTAGGCCTCAAATGGGTCATCACTGCTGATCACCTTCATCAGCTCTCTTTTCCATATGTAGAAGCCTTTGAGAAACCAAAAGTTATTTCACCTTAAAATAAATATTGGGAACAATTAATTAAGACAATCATTCTCAATTGAACACAAAGGTAACTGTGATTGTTGTGTAATACTGTGTGATGTAAATATATTGAAAATTAATAACTGAGTCAGGCATCAAGTCAATTCACAACCTTTCACTCCTTAGAGCTTCCGGCAGTCAGTAAAGCAATTAGCACTTTGGAGGTCTGTGGCCAAAACGTATCCTTTGGGAAACAGGTAATCAATAGGGCTGTGAGTCTGTTGAGCAGTTTTAGGATTCCAGTTAAACATTTCAAAGAAAGTCAATTTAATTTCAAATGACTGTATTGGCAAGACTATGTATATGCAAGCTGCCAAAGTCAATATATATTATATGCCACGGGGTAATTTTCACAATTGCAAGAACATATATAAAAAGAAAAAGATTGTTTTCTCCATAACCTCAAGGCCATTCTAAACAAACAGGCAAACTCCTTCACACAAGACATTTTCTTTAAAGTTTAAAAAGGCCCACATTTCTTTTCCAAGATAAAAAATCTCATTTATCCTCTTACATCTGAGCTTCATACATCCAGTTGTGTAGATCTATGTGTCTGTGTGTGTGTTTTAATTAGATGTAGATGGAATTTCAGTTTTCTAATTCCTTCTTGCTGCAGAGATGAGCAAAACAAATCGACAGTTGGTATATCTATTAAAATATCTCTAGAATTCTAAAATAAGAATAAACAGTAAATATGTAGGATTTATCTTGGCTCCCTTCCTGCCACCGTTTTTGTCAATTTTTATATGATCAAGTGTTTATTTTTAAAATTGTTCAAGCATTTTTTATAATTAGGACATAATACTTCCTTTTAAAAATATGTCAAGGATTACTTTTGAGAGCATAATATCTCAGCAAAGATTAAAAAGAACCCTTGCTATCATCATCCATTTAAGTGTAGAGCCTGCAAAAAGTATTCCTGAAAAGATTCCAGAAAACATATTCATATTTCTTCTGCTTCTACAAATAATGTAGAAAAGATTAAGTATGAAAGGCAGTATAAAATGTTAATTAAAAATATAAAACCGATTAAAAGGCACAGAGTAACAGATGTGTCTGGCCCCTTGGGAAGAGCTCAGTAATAAAAGATTGTTATTGTTTTCTTAACTAATTTTTCACATGATTATCTTTTCTGCAATCTGAGAAATCCAGGAATTGAAAGGATCTCAAACATCTTCCAATCTATTTTTATGGGGAAAGAGGAGACCAAGAAAACTGTTTTACCTAGAATTATACAGCTGAGATCAGTTGGGATCATTTTTTAAATATCTTGAAACTTTATAAGATTGAAAGGGATGCCAATGGTGTGGAGTAAAAAGATCCTGGATTTAAGAGTTAGGCAGTGGCCAGGTGCTGTGGCTCATGCCTTAAATCCCAGCACTCCAGGTGGCCTAGGCAGGTGGATCCCTTGGGGCCAGGTGTTCAAGAGCAGCCTGGCCAACATGGTGAAACCTGGTCTCTATTAAAAACATAAAAAATAGCTGGGTGTGGTGGTGCATGCCTGTAATCTCAGCTACTCAGGAGGCTGAGGCACAAGAATTGCTCAAACCCAGGAGACAGAGGTTGCAATGAGCCAAAATTGAGGCCACTGCACTCCAGCCTAAGCCAAAGAGTGAGACTGTTGCAAAAAGGAAAATAGAGAGAGAGAGAGACAGACAGAAAGAGTTACCCAGGTATAAGTTCAAATTCTAGGTTGCTCATTTCCTCGGTAATCAAGTTATCTAATCTCCGAATCCAAATTTCTTCAGATGTAAAACGTGAATTCTAATGTCCAGAGTTGCAAAAATGTCATGAGTATAACATTCATTCAGTTATGTTTCTACAACTATCATATATAAGCATTTTATTAGATGTCAGAATTTGAGTATGTGAGACATAGTCCTCAAGAAGCTGAGGGGATAAGATTTTTTAAAAGATACAATGTGAGAAGTGCTTTAATAATGTTTTCACAGGATGCCGTATTACTTGCTGGGGCTAGACAATGGCCTTGATAGTCAAGGGTGGCAGAAACTGCTATTGGAAGCTGCCCATATCCAATCTCTCATTATTCCATAAAAATTAAACCCTCAATTTTCAGATGAACATAAAGACTCCCAGAATACAAACCATAGAGCTTCCCAGCCTTCCTTGTAGCAAGGTGTGACTCAATGACTAAGTTATGACCAACAGAATATCAGCAGGATAAATCTGAATACATTTTTAGTTATGTATTTATAGAGAAAGACATATCCATCCCTTTCCTCCTTTCTTCCATCCTGCTTGGAACACAATCATGGTATAGAGACATCTTGGACAAAATCAATGAGAGACAACTTTAGGGATGGTGAAGAATAAGGTATTAGGAGCCTAGTTTTCTCAATAACTTCAATAAGCAGAACCACCATACCAGCCTTAATAGTCTATCCCCAAAATAATATATGAGAAAAAAATCTGCTTCTGTCTTATTTAACATTTTTATTTAGGTCTCTGTCAAATGCAGCTATGGTTGAAGAATGTGGGCTTTATCCAAAGGACAATGAGAGTCAATAATAGGTTTTCTTTTTTTTTAAGAAGACAAGTTGCTCAGACTTTCCTTTTGAAAGTTCACTCTTGATTCAATATACAGAACTTATAATGAGAGTTCATAAGATAGGAGGAAGGGGACTAATTAATTAAGGCAATCATTCTGAGTTGAACACAAAGGTATCTGTGATTGTTGTGTAATACTGTGTGATGTAAATATATTGAAAATTAATAACTGAGTCAGGCATCAAGTCAATTCACAACCTTTCACTCCTTAGAGCTTCGGGCAGTCAGTAAAGCAATTAGCACTTTGGAGATCTGTGGCCAAAAGGTATACTTTTAGATTACTTCATTAATTGAGGAGAGAGATTTGGCAGAAGTAGTGGACATGGAAAGAAACAGAAAGACTCAAGAAAATCTCTAGAAATAAAAATCTAATTAGGTATAGAGGAAAGCAAGAGACTCCGATTGTTTTCTTATACAACTGGATGGTTGGTAGCAGTATTCACCGATACAAGGAATGCAGAATTTAATGTATTGATTCATTTAGTACACTTGGCACACAATAGATTGTCAAGAAATATAGCCATTATTTTGTCAATTTACTGATTATTGCTGTGCTTTATGAATTTGATAAGTAAAATATTGGCTTTCTAGTCGGGGTCATACAAGACCAAGTCCGGAATTCTATCAGATACAATTTGACATGGATATATCATTTAAAAGTCTAAGTCCCATGAGTAAATGTGAACTTCTATAGCTTATTTATAGCACAGACTGTTAAGAACTGTGAAGGTTCTGAGATTTCACTTTACTTTCAAGTTAACAAGTCCTCCTGTCACAGTTTTTTTAATGCTGGCAGAAGACATGAGACACCTGAATCAGAGGCAAAGGCTTTATTACTCTTAGCAATTGCAGTAGCCAGAGCATCAGTATTTCCTCACATCGGTTGTCTAAGTCTCAGTTTCCACAAAATGCTGTGAAGAGGGTCAAGTCTGATGACACCTGCACACGCAGTGCAAGAGAGAATCTCTAAGCTGGGGAAACCTGAACGCTCTGTACCGCACCATAAGCAAACATAGATCTGACTCCAGAGGGAGGCAGTATCTCTGTCTTCCAAGGATATATGTTTTCAAGGAAAACATTCTTGAAAAGATAGATCAGAATAGAAGCGTTCAGTGTCTCATTTACAAGATTTAAAGAAATGCAAGAGACCTATGGAGAACTGTCTCCTGATACTGACTAGACACTGAGACCTACCTGTATCTCCTACTTAATAGGGTCATAAAATCTTACATGGTGATATATTTGCCTTTCCCTGCTTACTTTGGCCAAGATTACATTCTTAAAACACTTTTTGTTTATATTGGATAATTCAGCACTTTGGTAGTTGAATTTGGCTGACATTTGTTGAAAGCTTCCCTGGGGCAACATGTCATGTTCCGTACCATTGCACATACAAAGATGAATAACATGGTTCATATTCTCTAGACACTCACAGTCTAGTAAAAGACACAAGCATC
Source organism: Aotus nancymaae (assembly GCF_030222135.1). Lineage (NCBI taxonomy): Eukaryota > Metazoa > Chordata > Mammalia > Primates > Aotidae > Aotus > Aotus nancymaae. Next base: position 79,156,644 of record NW_026988425.1, read on the forward strand.
TAAAACCTAATGTAAAGACAGGCTATATAATGAAAGTAGAGAAAATTATGGGAAAATAGAAGAGAACAATATTTATCTCAACTTAAAGAAGGCAGAATTTGAGATGGAAAAAGAATGGATAGATCTTAAAGGGATGGATGAATGGATGCATTGGTGTGAGGCAGTAGAGAATGAAATATGGGTTTAAAGTAGACCACACTGGCAACAATATAAAGAATAGTTTAGAGCAGAGAAGACTGGAGACAATGAGATCTCTCTGGCTACGTTTCTAGCTATTGTTCCAGGCAAAGCCTTAATGACAATTTGAATTAAGGCAGTATTAGTATCATTAGAAGGGAAGGAATTGACTGAAGAGATTGGAGAAACAATTGTAACCTCAATGTATTGCTGAGGAAGAGAGAAAGGAAGCAATTAAAAATTATCCAGATAAGATCAGTAATATGACCAAATCACTCTGGTTTAGGGGCTACTGCTGTGGGCTTATGACTAACTTGAACAGTCTACATATTCCTTCTTCCCTATGCCCAGTGTTTGGTTTAGAGATGGGTCTGTGATGCAAGTCAGTTGGCCATACTCACATCTAGAATTTTGGCTTCAATTGTTAGAAACAAAATTTTTTCTTTGGGCTGGTCATTGAGATGTTGGTAATACTAGAGCCTTGAGTGATAAAAGGAAAAGCAGATTGGGAGGAAAGTCATCTGAAAATTTAGAAAAAAAAATAGGATTAAGAGGTAAAGAGAGAGATGGTGACATAACCTGAGATTTTAAAACCATCCATCCTGCAAATGAGTGACACTGCTGAATTTTTCAGTCTTGGGAGCCAATTACCTTATTTAAGCTGTGTTCCTTTCGTTTGTAACTGAAAATGTTCTGACTGAATCAAGGCTGCCTCACTTGAAATGTAAAGAATTTTAGTCCATCCAATAGGATTTCTTATAGAAAGTTTGCCTCAGTAAATACAAAGTTGGACTATATGATATCTAAAGTCTCTTCCCATCCCAAGTGTCTATGGTAGATTGAATTTTAAAAGAACAAGCAGGAGAGTTGGAATCTATTGGCATTAATACTGTATCTACGAAGCATAGCTTTGGAAGCATCTTTGCATTTCCACATTACATTTAAATATAGCAAAATCTATTCCATAGAATGTATATAGATGCCTCTCTGTACTCTTTTAGTTATATAACAGAATGTAAGAAGAATGTTTAGGGAAAAAAAAAAAACAGTATGATGAGACATCATCAGCATAGTGCAATGAGGAACGTAGTCAGTCCTCCCTATACACACATCAATCATAGCAGAACCAGAAATGGATATACAGCCTTATTCAGAAGTACCTCACAAAATTGCTTTAGAATACTGAGTCATAAAGCTCTTAGCTTAATGAGTTGGTAGCATTTTGCAGATTTGCTTAAAACATGTTGCTTTCCAGACTGTGTTAACAGATTCCAACAGTTCTTGCCAACACACTCATCCTAAACAATTACATTAAGATCCATAAGGCCATGTTTACAGTTCTGAGAAGCAAATGTATTGTTAATGGGCCATAAACTGTCCTCTGACTCGATAGTTTGGCTTTTTAAAATTTGTGTAATAGTCAACAAAAAAATTCCAACATCTACTTGGCATGGAAGCAGAATTAGCTTCAGGGATATAAAACTAAATGCTGAGAAGCATCCCTTCCCCACATTTCTGATCTCATGTGCTTTTTATATAAAATAAAACAATTTACACAAAAATTTGAAAGAGCACCATCACCATAGTTTAGAATCGTTTTATATGTTATAACAAACAGTAAATAATCGTGATGAACCGTGAAAAGTCCTATGTGTATAATATTCTCAATAGTCTCTCAGACGGCTTTTTAAATTTCTTGTGAAATAGCTGCATCGGTGAGTCACAAATAGTCTGTGAACAGACATTCAATGCAGCTTCATGCTTTTCATGCCTGTAATTATCTGAGACTATTTTCAGGCTGCCAAAAACCCAGTTGTTCCAAACTACTGTTTTTATCTTCCTATAAAACTCTGTGACAGCCTCTCATACCTGTTTTCCATACTCTTATCTTCCTCTTATTTTGCCTCTTTCTGTTCTGTTGTCTCTCTGTAGGTCTGCTATATTCCCTTCTCACCCCTAGGCATCATTCTTGCTTTAAGATAACATCTCTCAGTTCCTTCTTTCCAGATGGTTCCACTTTCTCTTGCTGATAATTTCCATTCATCTCAATGCACTTTTAAAATTAACCCAAATCATGATTTGCCTGCCTTTTTCCTTGTTTAGTTTTATTTTTTTCAGTCTCAGATTTCTTTCCATTCTTCCTTTCTTTATAACGTTTCAATGATTCAATCATTTGACATTTATATGTGATAATATGCGACTTTGTACAAGAAATTATTTTGGGTACTATATAGATATCAAGATGTTTGGATTCAGATATCAAGGACTTTTTTATCTCTAAGAGTAGCTATGTCACAAGAATGTCCTTGGCATAAATAAACACTTTTTTTGTGGGTCTCTGAGCTGATGAGTGAGAAATACAGAGAAAAATCTTTTTATCTCACTTTAGCAACTTTTCAGAAGTTTAGGGAATAAGGGGAAAATAGCCTTTGACCTTATGCATGCCTTGTGTTCCTATAGTAGAAAGAGTGATGGACACGATGTGGCATTTTAGGCTGTTAAACTGAGAAAGCAGCTGAAATGCCAGCTTTCATAGTCTTGGTCCCTAGCATACTGCTTGTCCTGAGACGGATAATAAAGATAATAATAATATCAAATGTCTATCCTATACTTAGTACATATTAAGCACAATTCCAAGCATGCTATAAAGCGTTATCTCATTTATACAACTGTTAAAGATAAGACCAATTATTATTACCAGTTCATAGATGAGGACAACAATCACAAAACTTACATAATTTTTAAAAATATATAGTTAAGAAACAGTGGATTCAGGTTTCAAATCTAGGCAGTCTGATTCTAGGACCCACACTCTTAACCACAAAATCAAATGATAGGACTCAAGGAATTCCCTGCATCCTTCATTCTCTCCCTTATCTCGCATCCTCTATCCAGTCCTGCCACAATGTGACCTTCTCAAGAGGCCTATGCCAATTAACCCACTTAAAGTTGCAGCATTCCTGTCCACCAAAATTTTTATTCCTTATTTTTAGGACTCAGAATAAATCACTTACACTCTGGGCACCTTACTTAGCCTTCTGATTGGAAGCTTCCTTAGACTGATCCTGAGTGAACTATAGTCAGCGTGTTCTGAAGAGCTCCAGATCTTCATGATACCTAGCTTGTATGTTTTTGTAATACTTTGAGTACATAATATAGTAAACATATATTATCTGTCTCTGTAGGAGCCATGTGAATCTGCCTCTTGCACTTTTTAGATTGGGCTGTTGAGCTAGTGGTTAATCTTCATGTGCAAGTGATACAATATAAGCTTAACGAAAGAAGGGATAGTTTATGATAAAAATCTAGACGTTCTGTTTTCACGCTCAGATATGCAATCAAACTTGTTCTGATTGATTTTTTAATTTGTTGAGGAAAACCCTATACCTAATTTCTGATGTGGAAATACCACTTACCTAAAGGCAAGAAATTCTGACTTTGGATGGAAAGATGCTAGTATTTTTGTAGTATTTATACTACTTTTAGAATTGTTATAATAGAAATAATTTTGTGCTGAAATTCAGTCACCTGGATTCTATAAATAATTCTAGTGCCAAAGAATTGTGTGACCATGAACACGTCATTTTTCTTATGCTAGCCTCAGATTTTTCTCCTATAAATGTAGGTAGTTCAACTTGGATGATATCTAAGTTTCTCACCAATTCTCAAATATATTGATTATCTGAAATACTCACATAAACTAGAATTTAGTAGGTCCTAATAATTGCATAGGGTAATTGCATATTTGTGTGGCTTTCCATGAATTATAAGTAGGATGATGGGTTTTTTTTCGCATGGGGTAGTCCCAATTTACAACATCTCTTTATAATTATTATAAGCACCTCATTTTGCTCTCAAAATTATCCTAGTTTTTGTAATAAATAATAACTCACCCTAAGAATAGCTTTATCTTTAGAATATGTAGTATGTTATTATTCTACATGTATATAAAACGTAATTCCACACAAAAATCTGTGTGTGGATGTTACAGAAGCTTTATTCATAATTGCCACACTTAGAGGCTACCAAGTTGTTAGTCAGTGGATAAATAAGCAAGTAAACGATCATACATTCAGCTAATGGAATATTATTCAGTGCTAAGAAAGAAATAAGCTATCAAGCCATGAAAAGACATGGAAGAAACTTAAATGCATATTAACAGGTGAAAGAAGGGAATCTGAAAGTTCTACATGCTATATAATTTCAACTAAATGACATTCTAGAAAAGACAAAACTATGGAAACAGTAAAGGATCCATGGCTGCCAAGAGTTAGCGTGGAGAGAAGGATGAAGAATCACACAGGTACTTTAGGGAGGTGAAACTATAATATTCTTTATGATACTATAATGGTGGATACATGTTATACACTTGCAAAAACCCACAGAATGCACAACAGGAAGAATGAACCCTAATGTAAACAATGGACTTTGGTGATAATTATGTGTCAATGCAAGCTCATCGATTTTAACGAAAGTACCACCCTGGTCTCTCTGAATCTAAGGATGCCTCCTGCTGCTTTTGAAACTGTTAATGTCAGATACTCGTTACTATAGTTAGTAAAGAAAAACAATTTCAAAATGCCATGTAGCTCTCATATGATGCTTATGAGAATATGAGGTTTTATGGCTTTCAAAGAAATAAAATGGTAACATATTCATTGAAAATCCACATACAATTCTACCCAGTGATTCCATGTTACATATCAATTCTAGAAAAAAAGTCACATTATATAAGATTATAAACACATACACCAGTAAATTTGAACTATGTTTATTGATTTAATGGGATATTCGTCATGTGAAGAAAATTAATAGGCATATGTATGATCTCATTTTTATAAAAATAAACAGGATAAGGAAGATGATAAAAAATGAAACCCATATGAAAATATCAAACTGTGAGTAGTGGAATCTTAAAAGAAAATGTAGAAAATAAAATAAAATCAATAATATTACAGGTTAAGCATCCCTAATTCAAAAATCCAAAGTCCAAATTGCTCCAAATTGCTCCAAACCCAAAACTTCCTCAGTGTCAACATGATGCCTCACAAGTAGAAAATTCTATACCTGACTTGGGTCAAAGTCAAAACGCAGTCAAAGCTTTGAAAATGGCCAACAGTATATGAAAAGGTGCTCAACATCACTGACCAGAGAAATGCAAGTTAAAACTACAATGAGATACCATCTTACTACAGTTAAAGTGGCTTTTATCCAAAATACAGGCAATATCGATTGCTGGCAAGGATATGGAGAAAAGGAACCTTCACACACTGTTAGTGGGAATGTAAATTAGCACAGCCACTATGGAGAAGAGTATGAAGATTCCTCAAAAAACTAAAAATAGAACTACCATATGATCCAGCAATCCCACTCCTAGGTATATACCCAAAGGTCTGGCCTGTGCTGAGTCTCGTGCTGTACAAGGGTTCAAAGACCTAAGAGGAAACGGCAGGGGATGAAGAAAGACATACAGACAGACGTATAAAGCTGGGCCAGGCGGTCCGAATAGCTGATGGTGTCAGTCTTTTTGGCCCGGACTTGCCTCAGAGTACTTTATTTTATATATTTACAAAGTATATAGCAGAGGGAATGTGCAGTTACTTAGAACAGCCTGTGGTTATAATTCTCACACTTTAGTTAACATGCTTTAGCTAACAACTATCTTGCAGCAAAGTCAGTGAGAGCTTGTTATCTTTTTCTAGGCCTCTCTGCTCTTCTCTGAGACTTTTCTAGGCCTCTCTGCCCTTCTCTGAGGCATACACATTCCCCTATTATGGTTTTGCTTCTCTGGAGTTCACCCAAAGTTCACAGCAGCATTGCTGCTGATTCCCTCAGAGGTGTGGGCTACCCTGGCTCTCTACACAAAGGAAAGGAAATCAGTGTATCAAGGGAATAGTTGCATCCCAGATTTGTTACAGCATTATTCACAATAGCCAAAATTTGAAAGCAACCTAACTATCCATCAACAGACAAATGGATAAATAAAAGATGGCACATAGTACACAATGGAGTACTATTCAGCCATAAAAAAGAATGAGATCCTATCATTTACAACAACATGGGCGGAACTTGAGGACAATATATTAAATGAAATAAGCCAGGAACAAAAAGACACATTCTCCGTGTTCTTGCTTATTTATGGAAGCTAAAAATTAAAACAATTGAATGCATGGAGATAGAGAATAAATTGCTGGTTACCAGAGGCTAGGAAGGGTAGTGGGAGAAGGGTGAGAAGTGAGAAAGGTTAAGGGGCCAAAAATATAGTTAGATAGAATGAATAAGAAGTAGTATTTGATAGCAGAACAGGATGTCCACATCAACAATAATTTATTTTTGTACATTTTAAAATAACGACAATAGTATAATTAGAATGTTTGTAACATAAAGAAATGATAAATGCTTGAGGTGATGTATACCACATTTGCCTTGACATGATTATTTCACATTGTATATCTGTGTCAAAAACTCTCATGTACCCCATAAATATATTTACTATATACCCATAAAAATAAAACACATACATATGTTTAATTACATATATATAATTCAAAAGAAAGAATTCTAATTATTGATCACTATTATTAGTATTATTTTTGTTCATTTTCCCCAAGTAAATAAAATCAGTGTTTTGAGTTTTTTGTGGATATAAGTTATTTAACATGATATCTGACAAAGTAAGAAGTTGATAAATATAAATGCTAAGCATTATTATACCATATAATATGAGAAAATTGTAAGAAAACTTTTACCACCAGCAACCTTATAAATATTACTACTGTGATATGAAGCCAAAATAAGAATTTTCTGATGCATCATACGTAAGTATCTGTTGAGTGTGGTAGGCAACTACAGTAAAAAGATAATGGTCAGCAGGACTGTATCAAGAAAAAATGAGAAAAAGGCAGTAGGAACAAATGAATGACAATGGAGAACAGACAAGTAATATAAAGTAATTTACTGTTTGCACTGACTATTCAAAGAAACAAATGCAGGAATTGGCTGTTCCTGCTTTCCAGTGGCAATTTGAAAGAAAAAAAATCTTGGGAAATATCATAAACAAAATTTTACATATTCTGAAAATGAATTCTTTATAGGTTTTTACTTTGATTGTTAATAAATATAGTCACAGATAGATTTAGGTTTAGATTTAGATTGACTTAATTTGCCAATTTTGCTTAGTCACTGTCCAACCACCTCATTTGTGGAACAGAATAGGGAGGGGTATTCTTGGGGGTAGAGGGGGAAGTATCACTATTTATATATGCTGTGCATTCTGAAAGTTATATAGTAAGTTCGGAAGAAGCTAAATTTCCTTACCTATTTTGGGCAAGTATAACGTCAGTTCTCAGGCTAGAGCTTTACAAGTTTGTATAAATAGAGGACCAGTAGTTTTTACCCTTTAATAAATCATCTAATTCAAGAGATGGAAAGAATAATTTAAAACAAAGATATAAGATCTTTATTTGTATAAAAATGGTAATATTACCTATATATAGGGTTCTTATTAGGATCGATTATTACAGTACACATAGAAACCATTAAAACATGTTATTAATATTATTATTAAATAATTATTAGTCCTTAGTTTTCACTTCAGGATATTTCCCAAGTCCTACAATGTAGTGTATATTTGATTCTGCTTCTATTTTGTCTTTGCTTTTGTTATTAGCTCTTCCGTGTCTTAATACAGTTTTCATGAACTTTCTATAAGTGAGCTAAATGACCTTTCTCAAAATCTTCAAGGTAGAAGCATGACCTACGTCTAACACTATCAATAAATTCCATGCTTCTGCTTACTGTGGTTGTTTCAACATAGGCGATATGACTAAAAGCAAAGCTAATCAGAACAATAAGAGTTTTTACTGGAGTGATAGGTAAAGGGATTCATTGAATTTGAATTTGAATTTGGGAGGATGTAGTATTGAAGCTTCTACATTCACATTGCTACCATCCAGAGATCATATATTTAAGATTGAAGTTCACACAGATGAGCCAAAATAAAGCCAAAAATAAAGACAGAAGCTGGATGCTAATGGGTGTTTGAGATCCATGAATCAAGCTGCATCATTAGACTGTTCAGATATATGGACCAATAACTTCCTTTTGTTTAAGCCAATTTTTAAATTCATTTCTCTCCTTGAGACAATTATGCCCAACCCTGCCCTTGCCCTATCCTCTGTAACCTGAGTCTTTTAGTGAAATTTCCAGGAATATGACTAAAAAATAAAATCTTCTCTGACATTTTACCTACTGCAAAGCTCCAGATATTCTGATATTTCCACACAAATCTTCAATGTATTGAGTGGTTTAAATATCAAAACTGAGCAAATAGAACTGACTATATTGGCTTTTTGAGGTTACTCATTGTCACGCCTTCAGCAATACAAAAGAATTGAGGGCTTGGCTTCAAAATAAATATGCAAAAACTATTATTTACATGAATAAATAAGTCATTTCATTATATTGGGAAGTTTATTCTTTATATTAGGAAGGAAAGAAAAAATCAGCAATAGTAAGTTCCATAATACTCTGGTAATTAACTCCTGATACACCTTTAAACTGCCAGATATGTAGATTTTACCCTGATGAAACAGAACTGTATTTGATATGTTGTTGGCATATTTCTGCATAGCTATGTAAGCTAAAACCATTATCAGGACCCAGTCAAATTCAAGTGATTCTGCTGTATTTTTTAATTACTTCTCTTGGAATCCTAGCATCCAATGGTGCGGATAGATCACAGCTGCGGTTGGTTGAGAAAACAGGCATAATAGACTTTTATCGAGGCAGAAAGGAGGATGAGGTGAGTTAAGAACAGGGAAAGAAGAGGATGAGGGGTGATCAATGACTTTAGTAGTATTAAAAATGCCAAGGACAAGATTCAAGTCAGGAGAAACGTAAAATCAGGAGAGGAGACTGAGGTTTCTCGTCCACTGGAACAGACTGTTTCCTGTGGTGGCTCTTCAGCACTCTGGATAGCTCCCAAGATACATAAGCACTTGAACTAAATCCAAAGCTTTTTTCTTTAAGACCTTTTACCCTACAGCTCAAGCATCCAACTGGCCCTTTCCCTTCAAGCACAATATTCTGATCATTCAAGTGATGTTACTAGTTTTGCTAAACTCAGTTTCTGTGGTCTGGAGATAAACCACAAAAACTTTTTATCTTCACTTGAGTTGTGGATTTGTGTCTTAGTCCTCTTTCTGTATAGCATCTACAAGAATTTTATTTTATTTTTGAGACAGAACTTCACTCTATAGCTCAGGCTGGAATGTAGTTGCACAGTCATAGCTCACCACAGCCTCAACCTTTTGGACTCAAGTGATCCTCCCACCTCAGCTTCCTGAGTAGTTCAAACTACAGGCATGCACCATGATGTCCACCTAAGTAATTATCTTATAGCTATTATGTTAGGATGAATAGCTAAGGATAAAAAGATTAGGATGTACAAAAATATTTGTTAGAGGGTTGTTTGAAATATAAATATTTTAAGAAACTTGAATATTTATAGGAAAATAAATATATAAATTGTAGTATATCTATATAAACAAATAGTATATAGTAATGAAATAGAACATGATACAGGATAATTTCCAAAATATACTACTAAGATACTTTTTAAAGATGGAAGACAAAAGATAAGTGCTGCAGTGTAGTGTGAACAGTGTATTTCTACCTATGGAAAAAGATTAAATATGCTTTTATATGCAAATAATATTACTGGAAGGATAAATAGGAAACTGGTAATAGCCTCTAGGAAGAAGAACTACAGAACTGTTTGAATTTTTACCATGTACATATATTATTTTTTTCCAATAAAATTGCTGTTTGTATATGCATTTTAAAAGTAAAGTTTAGAGAAATAAAGAGTTGTTATCCTAACCATTGTGATCCTTAGTGACCTCCATTAATAGATGCAGCAAGCCCCCATAAACCTGAGCCATTGGGCAAAGTTTCCTGTGGTTCATTGCTATTTTTTAGTTCTTTTCTCTAAAACTTGAAAAACAAAACAGGTTGACTCACAGAACCAATATTCAATTATTGGTAAGTCCAATTCTGTGTCTTCAAAATCTTCTTTATGATTCTTCAACATGATTAAAAGAACACTCTTCAGCAGTTCCATGAACTTTCAGAGAAGCAATAATATAGAAACAAAAGTCACAGACATTCATTCCAGAACACATTGTTCTGTCATTAACTTGGTTAAGATCTTCTACCTGTAGAATTCAGATGCCAGCAATTTCTCAGCAATTTCATCCCACTCAAGATTACATAATTATTGCAGGATGAATCAGTGTCTTAGAAACCTGAAAAACTCTGAAAAAGAATATGTAATGTGGCCTGTAAGGGTGGAGAAGGAGGGTTAGACTGTGTGCTTATAACCAAGAAACATCAATTAATCTTTAAGCATCCCTTATAATAAGGAGAGGAAACTCATACTTAAGAGGTCTTTTAACTTTCACAAGAGACATGTATGAAGTGTTCCTCAGATTTAAGTTTGAAAATAAGTTCTGAGTGGCAAAACACCCACTTATTTACAAAAAATTTTAAATTTTAGAAGAGAAGCATTTACTGGTCCACTATGAAAGCTGACAGTTATTTTTCATCATACTTGGGGGGGAAATCATGATTTGCTCAACAGGGAGGTACTAAGATGAATTTGCAGTTACTGAACTCAGGCAGTGGATCTTCCAATGAAAGAAGCTAGTCAAGAGGTACAAGATAGACTCATATAAAGGCTAAATTAAAATATTCAAACCTGACAAAGACTCATAAGAGAAAAGATATATGATAATATTCTAGTAGTATGATCTGGTGAGATCGTAGCTTACCTATACTCTAGTATAATATATATGTATGTATCCATTTTTGTATTTTTCAGAATTCCTACCATAATCATGCATACTTTTAGAAAAAATATTTATTGTCACAGCATATGGCAATCCAAAAGATAATTTAGTTATGAATAAAACAACTGATAAATATAATATGTACTACAAATTATAGTAAATATACTAAGGATTATTTGGCTCCTTTCTTCTGAAACTAGAGTACACCTTTAAATTAAACTCTGTAATGGGTATCACTACCTGATTTTCAGGGTACAGGACAGAGATATGTTTCTATAAAGTCTTGTTTTTCATTGATCATTTACTTTCTCCTCTGAGTTCCCATAATTCTTGCTAGCTTTCGCAACAATGGTATTTTATGCTGGCTTTTCATAGGACTGTATTTGCTGGAGACTGTCTTGGCCTTATTTATTGGCCCTAAAATACAAGATATTAAAATTCAACAATGTAACATGCACAACAACTTAACCCCAAGATTATATTAAAATAATTTTCTCAATCTTCCCAGGTGGAAGAACAGCAGCAGTTGGTGAGCCGGAGTTGCCTGACTTTTCTATAATAGATTCCATAGGTTTGCTAGACAACCCTGTCTGTCTGTAGCGGTTCTTTGGGGAAATAATAATGGAATGATCTATGTCCATCTTTGCTTCCTTCCTTCAAAGAAAAAAGTACCCAAATGTTATCAAAGACTAGATCCTCTGTCTGGGCTTTCTATCACAACCTCCCTAGAAGCCAGTTCTTTCAAGTACATCTTCTTTTTAATTATTCTACCATTGCCTTCTTCTCTTTGAACTTCAAACATGCATAGATCTTTCTTTTGAAAAATAATTTGACCTCCCTAATCAGGGCACTAACTTGCTGCACTAATTCAAACCTTTTCTTGCATAACTTTCTTCACTCTCTGTCCTTCATTTTGCTGCCGTTGACTTTATATCTTCCTTTTATCTTCAAAGTCACTATACACAGACATGCAGATTATAGTTTATATAATAGTACCCCAGAAATGTTCAGTGCACAACCTGCACGAATGCATGTAGTGGTCTTGTTTACTTTGTACCACTTACTTTTGTTCCCCTTTTTCCTTTCCCCCATCTTTTCCACATTTCGAATTATACTATACATAGTTTCCAAATGAATTTTCCTAAAATATTTGCAAATTTTTTTTTATTAGATGAAGTCTAAATGCCTAACTCTGGTTTCCAGTGCTCACCATCTTTGCCACTTCATTCACACTCTTTCACAGAGAGCTTCCACTACAGTCATATTCATTTTCCAAACGGACTTCATGATGTCATCACTTTATCATTTAGTATGTGCCATCTCCCTGCTTAGAACGTATTACCCACATCTTCACCCATATAATTTCTACAGATCTTCAAGGTCCAGCTTAAACTCCGTTTCTGTAAAGCTTTACTGGCCACAGGAACCCACAAGAATTTCTCAATCTGCTCTCTGATTTCTGTACTATTTGGCACTTAGGTACTTTTTATTATTCTTTTGTAAATGTATGTATGTTCTGTTCTGTTTTCTCACTTGATTTAAACTTCTAATAGTCAAAGACCACATATTATAACTCTTCGTGTTCTCCAAATTATACAATACCACATTTTACACATAGTAATATACTTAGTAAAAGTTAATAAGCTGATTTTCAGTAATTGATAGCATATCAATTATATTTTTGTTAGCATATCTATCATAATTAAAACTTTATCTTGATTTTTTTTCTTAAAAGTAGATCAGTTTATTTCACAAAGAGTATGTTTTTTTCTTTGGTGGTGGTGGTGTGCGTGTGTGTGTTTGTGTGCATGCATGTGTGTGCTTTTATGCACATGCTCAAACTTTAAGTTACATAGTTATGCCAACATTTCTAAAGCTGGTATTCAGGATATGAAGCTATGTTACTACTACTGTTACAACTAATAGTAATAAAAATAATTTGGAAATATGCTCCACTTTATCTTCCTCCTACAGAGTCACACTACACATTAAATTTCTGAAAATTCCCTCCCAAAGTAGTGATTAGGGATTTATAAGTTGTATTAATGAAAATAGCCATGTTTGGAAAAAATTATCTTCAGATGTTATTTCCTCGAATGTTAGTATGTTCCAAAGAAATCTCTTCAAATATTTATGAGGGAGCTGGAGTTGAGTGGAAAAAGAAAGGATGATACTTTTCAAAAAGATAAACAGGAATATTTGTAATTACTTAATAGGAAAATAAAGGAAATTTATGAATTCTTATCTGTTACCCTTTAAGTTTTTCCTTCAAATGAAACTGATTTAAAGAATACTCTTCTAATTCTGTTTTAAAAAACATAGAAACAGAATAGTGTGTAGACTTCTTATACAATTGCCTAAGAAACGTATTGACTGTAAATCCCATACTGGGTTCATAAACCTAGGACTAAAAGAAAAATCTAGTGCTTGAAATTATTGCTTTAATTTTATACCCAAATTTCAGCTTGCTTTTTTAAACAAAAAAAGGGCAATAGAAAGCCAGAGGACAAAATCCTTTAAGTTAGATACAGGCTACTAATGGTTAATAAGCTCCAGAATAAAGACATGTGCTCTGCCCATCACAGGGCAGAGTGAAAAGATCACAAGAGTTTTGAGTTAGACTTACTTGGGAAGTTTTGCAACTAATCAGATACATGACATTGAATATCAGTGTCAATATCAAGAGGCTGCAAAACCATATTACTTTTGGATTCATTAAGGAGGGAAATAATAGAATTATGATGTATAATGCCAACAAAACATTATAAAATAAGTTCACTCATGTAGAATAAATGCTTCATCTCAATTTCATGCAGAAAGTTCAGCCAAATATGTAGAGTTACAGAATATTCAACAACTGTTGCATTCTTCAGGAATGCAGTCTTGGTGAAGTATGATGACTACGGTAAGTCATCTAGAGGTCCTTCTTAGCCAAAAGAATAATCTAAAATATTTATGGTTTCAAATGTATTGAATTGAGTGTAATTCTTGACCTGCCTGTAGTGAGCTTTTTCTTAATACAGACTTTCTGTCTTTTTTAACCAACAATTGTATATGAACATTGGCCATTCAAGTATAGCAATATCCCAATTGACTCTCACAAGCATTCCCTTTAAGGTAAAAATTCAACGTTCTTGCAAACTGGAGACACTTTTTCCCACTCAAAATACTGTTTGGTAAATCAATAAATTTGAAAACTAAAACAATATAGTTTTTCTGATAGTTAATAGAGGTACTTCATTCCCCATGAATTTTTTTTCTCTTTTATGAATATCATTTCCATTCTCTTTCTATTTGAATTATTCTTATAATAAAGCATGTAGAAGAAAAATAAGAATGTAATATGTAATATGTTTATGACATTTCTTACACAAGGATATTCTAACAGCCCTATATTTGAAATAAAATTTTTGTTGTCATTTCAAATGTAAACTATGATTACTAAGGTTAAATTTATGAGCCAAAAAAATTTTTAGAACAAAATTTATGGATATTTGGGTGGTAGCTCTTATTTTTGAACTTACTCTCACATCGATAATGTATTCCCTTCTTTGTGTTACAATTTGTAGCCATTAGTCAAGGTCAGAATGAATAGGTAAATAAGGAATATTTGCTTTTCTTATACTTTCTTGAACTACAAAGTTCTTATCTGCTCAATGTACAGGTTCAGAGACTCATATGAATATCATATTAAGATATGCAATTGCAAAGATTCCTATTACCAATTAAAATGGTCAAATTAATCCTTTTCTTCTATCATTGACTTTCCCTCTTTTTATGTAATAAAAGTTATTTAATAGTTTATAACACTGTTATGGCTTTATTCATATTCAGAGGGAAAATTTATCCTCATAAATATATGACCTTATTTTATCAAATATTTTATACCATAAGAACATAATAATATTTCTTATACCTATATACCATGAACATTTACAAGTAAAGACAATATTGTCATGAAAAATACAATCATTACCATAAACAGGATATATACATAAAATTATAATATGTTATATTATATAATGTTATATATTATAAATTATATTATATATAATATAATTTTATATATAATATATATATATATATCAGATAATACTAACTCAGAAGAGAGATGATACACAGATTTCTGATGACACTTAACCTAAGTGTCTGTTCACAAAATCAGCTTCAGAAATAGTTGCCATCAATGTCTGTGTCCCTGTCCTGCCTCGGGGAACCTGCACATTAAAGTGTTGACAGGAGAGGCATGCTGCCCCCCTCCCTGGCCTTTCAACACTCTCTCTTTTATACTCCTTGGGACTTTAGGTGCTGGCAGCAGTAGCAATGCCTCTTCTATGTGTCAAATAAGAATAAGCATTATTAATGGATGAGTTCTCTAATTCTCCCTTTTCCTCTTTTTCTAACTTCTTGAGATCAAAACTTTTTGCTTGCCAAGCTGTCTCTAGAGGTCTATTAAAGAAAAAAGGAAAATTCCGAGATAATGTAAGAAACCAAGAAATCACACAGGCTAAGTGGAAGTAGGAAATAAGTGATCGAGGTCGGGGAGTGAGGAGAGAGACAAAAGCACTGTGGCTTTCAGAGATTTTGTGAGGGACTTTTGTAGAAATCAGTGACGGAGGAGGGATTTTAAAGATTATGCGTTAATAATGTTCTTTCTAGAGTTTCCTCTGGCATAATATTTATCCGAAAGGATGCTGTTGCTATCAGGAAAAGAGTTCTTCAGTGGGTAGTCACACACATTTCAGGATGTTTAGTATCTCTGGTGCCAGCCACTTACTAAATGCTAGAAATGCTCCTTATCATGAAAATTGAAACCATTTACACACATTTGTAAATGTCTCTAAGGAGGTACTTCTGCCACTGGTTGAGAAATATGACCCTGGAAATGGAGCAAAGTCAAAAATTAAGCTCTGGATATGGGGAGTATACATTTATGAACTGTGATTCTTTAAATGTGATAAAAATTGAGCCCAATGAACTCAAAATATATTACAATTTACAATTACATTTTTGTAATTTATCTCTCACAGGTATTGTATTGTGGGCACCTGGATAGTAGCTATGCTGTTTTGTATACCTGAGAAAATGGGATTTAAAATGTAAAGAAAGAAGTGACTTCTATGGCAAATAAGTGATGTTAAAGGCAAGATAGGAAAAATTTTAAAAGGAAATCAACATTTCCTGATTGCCTGCTACATAATGTAATTTATCTAAAAATCACAAGATGTTTAAGTGACAGTCTCTAAACCCAGGTTAATATAATCACAAAGCTCATTATTTGTTGCATTTTGACAGCAGTTCAGTGAAGTGGCAAGAAAAACAAATTTAAAGACTACTTTAGAAAATATGAATATAAACAAAAAATAATTTTTTTCTCCAGGTTTGAACAGCATTCAAACCTCCTATGTTTAATCTAGTAATGTTAGGTATCATACCCTCTGTCAATAGATTTCAGAAGACGTTAAAGAAGAAAATCTAAGAAATTAAACATAAATGTTCTCAAAAAGTATCACTATAAACCAATCTTATTATCAGAAAATGGGAAAATTTACAGAAAACTACAGAGAAAATAAAAAGTCTGTGTCCTAAGGAAAATGCTTGATTTCTTGACTTTCCTGGGCTAAGGGCCAGAAGCATTAATAGCAATGCATTATTATTCTAAATTCAATGAATTATTGTTCATATCAATATTATTTTGGAAAAAGATGCTTTTACTGATATTAATTTCAGAGTATTAATTGGAAATCACCACCTTGCTTTGAACAACTTTCAGATGAAAGAGTTCTGAGCATGACTTGCCTCTTCAACTTTCCCATCAAAAAGGGTTGGCAAGAAGGACACCCTGGGTGTGATTCCTGCTGAGCTGCCAGCATGGCACACTTATGCCTCTCAGTTTGCTGTCCTAGAAGTGATCAAAATGACAAAGGCAATACGCCCTGTGAGCTCTTTAACATTACAGAGAAGAATTAAGTGAATTTTCAAAGCCTTAGGACAATGATCATGAAAAGACTTCATTCGACAGGCTGACACAGATTCCCTGGCTAGTTGAAGCCATCACCAGTGCATCATGCGTCTTGAGGCATCTCCCTACAGCTAAAAGATAGACTTGACTGGAAATATTCACACATGCAGTTTTTTTAGGGCATGAAGCAGTTCTCTGACTTCTCACTGCTGCTGGTAAGGTTAGCCTGGCTTTCCATGGCTTGGCAATCTGGTAGAAGGTCTGCTGAGTCAGATAAAATGCAGAGGATTCAACTTTCTAAAATTACCATCCTCGCCGTCGTATGTATCACAAATTCAACGGACCACAAAAGATTGAATCTTTCATTTAAGCATTAGCTTGAAAATTTATTTCAATTATTGTGGCTGAACAAACACTTAAAAGCAAAGAATCAAGATATGTTGGGAAAATGGCTTTGTTTTTCCACCAAAAATTTTCAAACAGATGGTAGAGTTTTAAAAAATTATTGATGATACTTGTTAAATATGGTAAAAAGATCTTATTCAAGCCAGGCACGGTGGCTCACGCCTATAATTCCAGCACTTTGGGAGGTTGAGGTGGATCACTTGAGGCCTGGAATTCGAGACCAGCCTGGCCAACATGGCGAAACCCCGTCTCTAATAAAAATACAAAAATTAGCCAGGTGGTCATGCATGCCTGTAATCCCAGCTGCTTGGGATGTTGGGGTTCAGGGGTTCAGGGGAGCTTCCTGAGAGGATGTTTTGCCAGGTTCTTGGTCTATCACTCTTTCAAGAATGGGAGAGGAGACCACGACAGAGGCTACCTTGTAAAGTAAATACCAGACCCCAAACAGAGTTTGCAGAAAGTGATTTATTTAGATAGAAAAAGAGAAAAGGGAGAGGAAGAGAGAAAGCTTCCACACTGGGTGGAAGGGGACCCCAGAGGGGAAATCCAGGAGAGAGAAAGACAGCTTCCATGAGAGAGTTGCTGGGAGGGGATCCAAACATGGAGTCCCAACGGGTGGAGAAGAAGGGGACTTAACCTGGGAGGAATCCCCACCTTCTCCAAGACCCCTGGCCAATGAAAGGAGTTCCTTAGAACTTCCGCTGGAGTGATTGACTTTTGACCCGTTCCCGTGCCCTCAAAAATTAAAAGCGAGATCATTAAATCTCCCTGATGGAGAGAGATGGGAGTGGGGCATGGCGCTGGGAATTTCTTGCTCTTAAAACTATGCCCCCTTGTGGACCTGGAAAGAGAACACCTTCCCTCATGGAGGCTGAAGCAGGAGAAGTGCTTGGACCCAGGAGGCAGTGATTGCAGTGAGTGGAGATCCTGCCACTGCACTCTAGCCTAAGCAACAGAGCAAGACTCTGCCTCAAAAAAGAAGAGATCTTATTCAAGGGGACTCGAGATAGATATACAGGCAGGCTACAAAAATGAGGTTTTGTTTTAGGGGAACAAGATGGAGCTCAGCTCTGAATGCAAAGAAAGTGGAAAACCAGGGAACAGGGTATGGATCACTGGATAGGAGAAGAAACCTCAGGGATGTGATGAAATTCTGGCTGAGGTGACCTAACAGGATTTTTGCTGAATGCAGGCCAGGTTGATCAGACAACATTTGGGGGTGGTAGAAAATGAGGAACCTGACAAGACAGCAAGGGCAATTAGATATCAGTGGTGGGGGATTCTGTTTACACTGATTCCACATGATTCTTGCTAAAATTGGACAATTTAAAGATGAACATGGACGTCCAAAAGTCAATACCTAGTTTAGAAGAGAGTTTCAGTAGAGGCTGAATAGAGTTTTCTCATAGAGAGAATCTTTGTCAGCAATGATGTAAGTAATAACAATGACAAAGTATAATAGTTCTTTCTGACAGTAAGAAATAAATGTTTTTAGATGACTTTGACCAAAACTCAAAATCTCTTTATACCTTAATTCCACTAAAGACTTTTGAAATAGTTTCAGTAAAAGATAAATGTAAGTATGTTTGTGTGTGTGCTGGGGGAGAGGGGGAGTTGTACATGGCCTTTTTTAATGGCTTTGAATTAAATAAGACATTTGTTATTTAATTTAAACTAAAAATCTTTAGTTTTAGAAATTGGCTCTTTATAATCCATTTAAAAGAAACAAAAACAGTAAATGCCTACAATAAAATATAAAGTCTGTTTCCTTTAGCTCTCAGGTAATAGACAAATCATTCCTTTCATGCCATTTAATCCCTGTTTCTGTGATACCTGCTGAGGAAAAACTGGTTCAATTGTAAATACACCAGTGGTTCCTTTTCTGCATAATATTTAGAGAAGTCTTAAGGGTTGGTTTTCCATTGATTATTGAACTCATCACTCAAATCTCCAAATAATTAGTACAGGTTATTGGGCCAAGATGTAGTCAACAATATCCTGTAGGAGACACTAAAATAGGTTAGAGGGATTTCTAAAAGAACTTTGAGTACTTTGCAGGTTTTTATCATTTACTTTAGTCCAACAGAGGCTACAAGTTGAAAATAATTAAGAGAGAAGCTTCTATTTAAAATTACTTTGGCTGTGTGAAGTGGCTCATATCCATAATCCCAGCTTTTTGGAGGCTGAGGTGGGAGGATTGCTTGAGGCCAGGAGTTTGATATCAGCCTGGGCAATAGAGCAAGACCCCATCTCTACAAAAACTTAAAAAAAAAAAAAAAAAAAATTGAGCATGGGGGCACGTGCCTATAGTCATAGATCTTTAGGAGATTGAGGTGGGGAGATCAATTGAGCCCAGGAGTTTGAGGATGCAGTGAGCCATGATTGTACCAATATACTCCCTCATGGGTGACTGACCAAGACACTGTCTCCAAAAAAAAAAAAATTAAATTGGAAAATAAAATGACTTTTGGGCCTTTCTGGTTTCATTTAAGGGAACTGTGAATGATGAAAAACACAGTTCTCAAATACACATCATAGTGCAGGTCGACCTCAAACAATTCGCCAAGCCTTCCTCAATTATAAAACCCAACTTTTAGCCTCTTATTTCAGCATTTCATTTGGCTGCTATCAGTGATCTTTTTACTCTTCACTCAAGTGTCCCTTTGAAACAAAGATAATCTTGTCAAAATATATCTCGATGAAACCAAGCTCTTTTTTGTGGCAGTGACCTGATGAGAAATATCTCCCAAGCACAGTTCATACTGTGTAAATTACTCTTTAATTCCATCATGAGTTAGAAGTTAATTTGCAGTCGCTTGAGAAGCTCTGAAATAGGTCACTGCTGTAAGCTCCCTCACCTGTCTCCTTATAGTAGCAAAGAGCACAAACTCCTATTGTTAATGTTTTTTATAAGGAAAAGATGTCAGGAGCAATACTGCAGTCAGCCTGGAACAACTCAGATTAACATGGTCATCTTCATCATTTAATATATGTCAACCATCTAATGAATACTTGGCTATAAAATAAGCACTATGAAGATTTTGGAGACTACAGACAGCATGATTATTGCTTTCTGAGAGTCTGCTACCTAAAAAGCTCCAATTCAAATATATAGTATTCAGTAAGGTAATATAAATAACCCTTGATTCAGCTAAGATGGTGATACAAATAATAAAAAATTTCAGGTGGTATCATCATAAAAGAGTGGAAAGGAACCTCAAAAATAATCTAGTTTAATTCCCTTCACTTTATAGAAGAAACTGAGGTTCAGAAGATTAATAACTTAGCATTATCACAGTCAATTGGAGATTCAAGCCTGATATCTATGTTCTTATTACCTAAATGATATCTGGGTACAGATGAGGCTCCTAAGGTTAGATTCACTGGATATGTTATCTAGGTACAGATAACACGGTGAGTCTATTCCTGCACACACACAATAAAATGTAGGAAGAGAGAATAAAAAAAGACAGCCCCATATGAAAAAAGGAAGAGAATGAGAGAATGGGAGGCACAGAGCAGTTGCTGGTTCACTGCAATTCTGAACTCTGGCTGGACAGGTATTGTCAGTTACTTGATTAGGGCAAAATGGCATATTCTGGCTCCAAGAAATGATTCTCCAAGATTCATAGTTCTTCTGGGTTCTTGGTTTCCTCTGCTAAATCATTCTTCATTTTCCATAAGAAATGATCCTGTTTGTATCTGTGTATATTTTCCAGTCTGTTTTCTGCCCACAGAAAACTGAGGTACTGGCTACAGAGGCTTACAATGTCTAAGGGGCCATCACTAATCTTGACACTAAACTATTAAAGAAAACAAGTTGCCATTAAATAGAAATAAAATGTGTCAGTCAGGACATTTTATGAATGTAGATAAGATAAAATATTTTCCTGAGTTTTTTTTTTTTTTTTTAATTATACTTTAGGTTCTGGGGTATATGTGCAGATCATGCAGGATTGTTGCATAGGTATACACGTGGCAATGCGGTTTGTTGCCTCCATCCACCCGTCACCTATATCTGACATTTCTCCCCATGTTATCCCTCCCCAATCTCCCCTTCCCCCTGCTGTGCCTCCTCTGGCCCCCAACAACAGACCTTAGTGTGTGATGCTCCCCTCCCTGTGTCCATGTGTTCTCATTGTTCATCACCCACCTATGAGTGAGAATATGCGGTGTTTGATTTTCTGCTCTTGTGTCAGCTTGCTGAGAATGATGGTTTCTAGATTTATCCATGTCCCTACAAAGCACACGAACGCATCCTTTTTTATGGCTGCATAGTATTCCATGGTGTATATGTGCCACATTTTCCCTGTCCAGTCTATCATTGATGGGCATTTGGGTTCATTCCAGGTCTTTGCTATTGTAAACAGTGCTGCAATGAACATACATGTGCATGTGTCTTTATAACAGAATGATTTATAATCCTTTGGGTATATACCCAGTAATGAGATTGCTGGGTGAAATGGAATTTCTATTTCTAGGTCCTTGAGGAATTGCCACATTGTCTTATTTCCTTGAGCAGTGGTTTGTAGTTCTCCTTGAAGAGGTCCTTTACATCCTTTGTTAGTTGTATTCCTAGGTATTTTATTCTTTTTGTAGCAATTGTGAATGGGAGTTTGCTCATGATTTGGCTCTCTGTTAGTCTGTTATTGGTGTATAGGAATGCTTGTGATTTCTGCACATTGATTTTGTATCCTGAGACTTTGCTGAAGTTGCTTGTCAGTTTAAGGGGCTGAGATGATGGGGTCTTCTAAATATACAATCATGTCATTTGCAAATAGAGACAATTTGACTTCCTCTTTCCTAATTGAATATCCTTTTTTTTTCTTGTCTAATTGCTGTGGCTAGAACTTCCAATACTACACTGAATAGGAGTGTGAGAGAGGGCATCCTTGTCTAGTGCCAGATTTCAAAGGGAATGCTTCCAGTTTTGCCCATTTAGTATGATATTGGCTGTGGGTTTGTCATAAATAGCTTTTATTATTTTGAGATATATTCCCTTGATACCTAGTTCATTGAGAGTTTTTAGCATAAAGGGCTATTGAATGTTGTCGAATGCCTTCTCTGCATCTATTCAGATAATCATGTGGTTTTTGTCTTTGATTCTGTTTATGTGGTGGATTATGTTTATAGACTTGCATATGTTGAACCAGCCTTGCATCTCCAGGATGAAGCCTACTTGATCATGATGGATAAGCTTTTTGATGTGCTGTTGCAATCGGTTTGCCAGTATTTTATTTAAGATTTTTGCGTCTATATTCATCATGGATATTGGCCTGAAGTTTTCTTTTCTTGCTGAGTCTCTGCTGGGTTTTGGTATCAGGATAATGTTGGTCTCATAAAATGATTTGGGAAATATTCTCTCTTTTTGGATTGTTTGGAATAGTTTCAGAAGAAATTGTACAAGCTCCTCTTTGTATGTCTGGTAGATTTCAGCTGTGAACCCATCTGGAACTGGACATTTTTGGTTGGTAGGCTATTAATTGCTGCCTCAACTTCAGCCCTTGTTATTGGTCTGTTCAACATTTCTACTTCTTCCTGGTTTAGCCTTGGGAGAGTGCAAGCATCTAGGAATTTATCCATTGCTTCCAGATTTACTGGTTTATTTGCATAGAGTTGTTTGTAGTAATCTCTGATGGTATTTTGTATTTCTGTGGAATTGGTGGTGATGTCCCCTTTATCAATTTTTATTGCATCTATTGATTCTTCTCCCTTTTTTTTTTATTTATTAATCTGGCTAGCGGTCTCTCTATTTTGTTGATATTTTTTTAAAAAACCAGCTCCTGGAATTATTGATTTTTTGAAGAGTTTTTTTTGGTGTCTCTATCTCCTTCAGTTCTGCTCTAATCTTTGTTATTTCTTGTCTTCTGCTAGCTTTTGAGTTTTTTTTATCTTGCTCCTCTAGCTCTTTCAATTTTGATGATAGGGTGTCGATTTTAGATCTTTCCTTGCTTCTCATGTGGCCATTTATTGCTATAAATTTTCCTCTAGACACTGCTTCAAATGTGTCCCAGAGATTCTGGTACGTTGTGTCTTTGTTCTCATTGGTTTCAAATAACATCTTTATTTTGCCTTAATTTCATTGATTATTCAGTTGACATTCACCTTCATTTCCTTGTTTATCCAGTCGACGTTCAGGAGCCAGTTGATCAGTTTCCATGAAATTGTGTGGTTCTGAGTTAGTTTCTTAATCCTGTGTTCTAATTTGATTGCCCTGTGGTCCGAGAGACTATTTGTTATGATTTCCGTTCTTTTGCATTTGCTGAGGAGTAATTTACTTCCGATTATGTGGTCAATTTTAGAGTAGGTGTGATGTGGTGCTAAGAAGAATGTATATTCTGTGGATTTGGGGTGGAGCTTTCTGTAGATGTCTATTAGGTCCACTTGGTCCAGGTCTGAGTTCAAGACCTGAATATCCTTGTTAATTTTCTGTCTCGTTGATCTGTCTAATGTTGACAATGGGGTGTTAAAGTCTACCACTATTATTGTGTGGGAGTCTAAGTCTCTTTGTAAGTTGTTAAGAACTTGCTTTATGTATCTGGGTGCTCCAGTGTTGGGTTCATATATATTTAGGATCATTAGCTCTTCTTGTTGCATTGATCCTTTTACCATTATGTAATGCCCTTCTTTGTCTCTTTTGATCTTTATTGGTTTAAAGTCCATTTTATCAGAGACTAAGATTGCAACTCCTGCTTTTTTTTGTTCTCCATTTGCTTGATAAATCTTCCTCCATCCCTTTATTTTTAGCCTATGTGTGTCCTTGCACATGAGATTGGTTTCCTGAATACAGCACACTGATGGGTCTTGACTTTTTATACAATTTGCCAGTCTATGTCTATTGATTGGGGCATTTAGCCCACTTACATTTAAGGTTAATATTGCTATGTGTGACTTTGATCCTGCCATTTTGATGCTAGCTGGATTTTTTGCCCATTAGTTGACGCATTTTCTTCATTATGTCAATGGCCTTTACCATTTGGTACATTTTAGGAGTGGATGATACTAATTGTTCCTTTCCTTGTATAGTGCTTCTTTCGGGAGCTCTTATAAGGCAGGCCTGGTTGTGACAAAATCTCTCAACAATTGCTTGTTTGTAAAGCATTTTATTTCTCCTTCACTTATGAAGCATAGTTGCACTGGATATGAAATTCTAGTTTGAAAGTTCTTTTCTTTAAGGATGTTGAATATTGGCCCCCACTCTTTTCTGGCTTGCAGGGTTTCTTCCAAGAGATCTGCTGTGAGTCTGATGGGCTTCCCTTTGTCGGTAACCTGACCTTTCTCTCTGGCTGCCCTTAGCATTTTCTCCTTCATTTCAACCCTGGTGAATCTAACGATTATGTGCCTTGGGGTTGCTCTTCTTGAGGAATATCTTTGTGGTGTTCTCTGTATTTCCTGGACTTGAACATTGGCCTGCCTTGCTTGGTTGGGGAAGTTCTCCTGGATAATATCCTGAACAGTGTTTCCTAGCTTGGATTCATTCTCTCTGTCACATTCAGGTACACCTATCAAATGTAGATTTGGTCTTTTCACATAATTCTATATTTCTTGGAGGCTTTGTTCATTTCTTTTCACTCTTTTTTCTCTAATCTTGCCTTCTCATTTTATTTCATTGAATTTATCTTCAATCTCTGATATCCTTTCTTCTGCTTGGTCGATTCAGTTATTGAAACTTGTGTATGCTTCATGAAGTTCTTGTGCTGTATTTTTCAGCTCCATCAAGTCATTTATATTCTTCTCTAAGCTGTTTATTCTAATTAGTATTTCATCTAACCTTTTTTCAAGGTTATTGGTTTCTTTGCATTGGGTTTGCACATGTTCTTTTAGCTCAGAGAAGTTTCTTATTACCCACCTTCTGAAGCCTTTTTCTGTCAATTCATCAGATTCATTCTCCATCCAGCTTTGTTCCCTAGCTGGTGAGGAGTTGTGATCCATTGAAGGAGGAGAGTAGTTCTGGTTTTTGGTGTTTTCATTCTTTTAGTACTAGTTTATTCCCATCTTCATGGCTTTATATACCTGTGGTGTTTGTAGTTGGTGACTTTTGGATGGGGTCACTGAGTGGATGTCTTTTTTATTGATGTTGAAGCTATTTCTTTCAGTTTCTTAGTTTTCATTCTAACTGTCAAGCCCCTCTGCTGAAGGACTGCTGGAGGTCCACTCCAGCCCCTACTTGCCTGGGGATCACCCGCAGGGATTGCAGAACAATAAGGGTTGCTGCAGGTTTCTTCTTGTTATCTTCGTCCCAGAAGGTTACCCACCAGATGTCAGCCTGAGCTCTCCTTTATGAGGTGTCTCTTTGGGTATATGGGGATCAAGGAGCTGTCTGAGAAGATAGTCTGTCCCTTATAGGAGCTCAAGTGCTGTGCTGGGAGCTCCGTTGATCTGTGCAGAGCTGCTGAGCAGGTACATTTAAGTCTGCTGCAGTGGAACTCATAACTGCCTCTTTTCCCATGTACTCTATCCTAGGAAGGTCAGGCTTTATATAAAATTTCCTGACATGCTACTGCCTTTTTTCATAGATGCCCTCCCCTGCACGGAGATAGTCTAGTTACAGTCCGCCAGCAGAGGCATTGCTGAGCTGCCACGGGCTCTGCCCAGCTGCTATGTGAACTTCCTTCAGGCAGTTTTAACTGCCTCGGTATTGGTGGACTGCCTCAATAGTGGCTGACACCCTTCCCACCCCCCAAGATGGACCATCCTGGGTTCCTGAGTCCAGCTGCGCTTGCTGAAAAATTCTCAGTCCAGATCATTTCAGATTGCTTGTTTTGTGGGACTGTTACCTTCCAAGCCAGATCATCTGGCTCCCTATCTCAGCCCCCTCCTTTCAGTTGAATGGGTGGCTCTGTCTCCCAGGTGTTCCAGGCACCAGTTGAAATGGCTGCCCAGATTTATGTGAATTACTGTGCACCAACCCACAGCACCGGCTGAAGCAGCCATGTTGGAAACTCGTGGCACTTTTTGGTCTGGGATTCTCTTGGTCTGTGGGCAGTGAAAACTCATTTGGATATGCAGTGAGAACTCACCCTCTGCGTTGTTCTTGCTGGGAACTGCACTCCAGAGCTGTTCCTATTCAGCCATTTTGGATCCTCCCTGAGTGTTTCTTTTTAAGTCAATTAATTTTTGATTAATATTCTAACAACTGTTAAAATATTTTGTTTATTCAGTTTTATTTTTTAAAATATTTTTCTGAGACCATTATTTTTCTTTTAAAGGAAAGATTTGATGCATAAATTATTTTTCATTTCTACCAAATTTTATAGATTTTGACTTCTACCACTGAGAATTTTGTTCATTGATTAATGTGATCTGAATGTGTCCCACCAAAATTTATGTTGAAACCCAATCCCAATTCCATTACAGTGTTATTTAGAAGTGGAACCTTCTGGGAAGTATCTCAATCTGTTTGTACTGCCATAGCAAAATACCTGAGACTGGGTAATTTATAAAGAAAATAAATTTATTTCTCATAGTTCAAAGTACAAATTGAGATACTGGCAAATTCATTGTCTGGTGAGACCAGTCTCGCCTTCCAAGATGGTGCCTTGTTGTTGTATTCTCAGAAGAAGAACACTGTTCCTCACCTGGCAGAAAGTCAGAAAGGCTGAATGCTGCCTGAGACCTCTATTATAAGAACCTTAATCCTGTTCATGAGAGAGGAGTCTTCATGGCCTAATCACCTTTTAAAGAACATACCCCTTAATATCATCACATTGACCATTAAGTTTCAACACATAAATATTGGTGTTTTTTAAAATTTCTATGGATACATAATAGTTGTACATGTTTATGAGGTACACATGATATTTGATGCTTGCATCAAATATCATGCATAATAATCAAATGTGAGTGGGATGTTCACCACAAATATTTATTTCTTTGTGTTGGGAAAATTTCAAATCTTCTCTTATAGCTATTATGAAATATTCAATAAATTATCATTAACTATAGTTGCCCTTTTGAACTGTTGAATACCAGGACTTATCCCCTCTATCTAACTGTATTTTTGTACCTATTATTTATCCTCTTTTCTCCCTTTTCCTTCCCAGCCTCTGGTTATTACCATTTTACCTTCTACCTCCATGAGATCTACTTTTTTAGCTACCATATATCAGTGAGAAAATGTGATATTTGTCTCTCTGTGTCTGGCTTAGTTTATAATGACCTCTAGTTTCACCCATGTTGCTGCAAATGGCAGAATTTTACTCTTTTTTATGCCTAAGTAGTACTATGTGGGGTGTGTGTGTGTGTGTGTCTGTAATTTAATTTTTTGTTTTGTCTTTGTCTGGTTTTGGATGAGGGTAATGTTGGCATTGTAAATTGAGCTTAAAAGTATTCCCTCCACTTCAGTTTTTTAAAAACAGTTTTAGTAACATAGATATTATTTAGTCTTTAAATATTTGGTAGAAATCAGCAATGAAGCCATTAGGTCCTGGGATTTTCTTTTATGGGAGACTTTTTATTACTGCATCTTTCTTGTTGCTCATTACTGGCCTGTTCAGGTTTTATATTTCTTCATGGTTCAATCTTGGTAGTCACATGAGTCTAGGAATTTATTCCTTTTGTCTAGGTTTTTTAAATTTATTGGAGTTTTTTATAAATTTATAGGTGTTCATTTAACATATGGATTTTAGAGGATGCACATTCAAACCATATCAGGAAGTGATTAAGTTACAAGGGTGAAACCCTAATGAATGAGATTCGTGTCCTTATAAAAAGAAACTCAAGTGAGCTCCCTTCCCTGCTTCCATCATGTGAGGACACAGAAGGCACCATCTGTGAGGAATGGGACTTCACCAAACACCAAATATACTAATGCCTTGATTTTGGACTTCCTAGCCTCCAGAATTGAAAATAGTAAATTTCTGTTGTTCATAAATTACCCAGTCTAAGATATCTTGGTATAGTAGCCTAAATAAACTAAGACATTGATTATACAAAAAAGCTTCTACCAATTTTGGGAGATAAGTAGGGGGAAAAAGCAGAGGGACAAGAAGATAGAAAAAAGAGAGAAACAGAATGGGAGAATCAGACAGAGACCTAGAAAAAGAAAAGCGGGAAGAAAGATTAGAGACAGATATAAAGAGGTTACAGCACTTCTGTGTTAGGCCAGAATGGATGACAGAGTCAAAATATGAACAAGGTCAAAGCAATGTGGCTAAATCATTCTTTTATATAGCTAAACAGAAAAGTCATGTAAGTCATATAATTTTAGAATATAGGTTGTGAAAGGTCTAAATGCACCAGGTAATAAATTTTTATTTTATGTTATTGGACAGTGTTTTTCCAAAGTGTACTCCATGAAGACTTAATGACTCATGAAGAAAAGGTTTATTTAAATATATTTGAGAATTACTACATACTATATCTCCCTCTGAGAGTATTATAATACATGTCAGCATACTTACATTTCTTAGGAATCCTGAGAAAATATACTTAGTGATAATTAGTTAAATCAGCACTTACCAATCATACTTAAAGACAGAATAATTTTTTCCTTTGTATAAATCCCTATTTGTATCTTGTAGAACATACTTTGGAAATATGGTCAATCATGAGCCACAGTTAAATGTTTAGATTGAAAAAGACAAGAGAAGCATAGAGTTTGGAAAGATAAAATTTCATGGCTATGTACCATATGGATGAAACAGACTAAGACTAAAAATGTGGGGAGTGGGGTGGGGTGGGTAATTAATAGGCTATAATAATAATCAAGAAGAGATACCAGATCTTAGATTAGTCTGGGAAAAATCAGATTTAAAAGATATGGGTAAGTGTGAGAAAATGTTATATCAGAGATGTTGATTGTTACCAGACTCACAGCTGCCACTGAAATTGCCACCTTTTATACCATGTCACTTCACAACCTAATTTAACTAGAATGAGAACCTGATACAAAATGACATGTTGACAGCTGGCCAGCAATTGTGACTTTTATTGTCTGGCTTAAAAACAAAAGTTAAATAAGGTTTCTCACTTAACAGTTTGAAAGTGTGGAAATAGAGACTGAGACTTGTAGCAGATAGATGCAGATATGTGTGTATGTGTATATATGTGTGTGTGTGTGTGTGTGTGTGTGTGTGTGTGTGTGTAGAGATCCAAGAGGCTATACATAGTTCTCACTTTTCCTGTTCAATATGCATGCAGACTTTAGATCTAAAATCTGTATTAAGGAATGTTTGTGTATGAAATATAAATAGCATTTAATTGCCAACTTCAAGGTAATATCTTGAAATACTAATCTTCGTGTTTGGTTTTCCTCACCTCCCTATATAAAATTTTTCCACCAGTGAGTCAGAGGCATTTATATTATCTCCAAGAGAAATAGGAATATTTAGCATATGAATGAAACAAGCAATAAGTACTCAATATAAAAGGAAGGCCTGAAGGAAGCAGGACATAAAGTTTATGCTATAATGGTTAAACAGAATGAAGAACAGTGAAGAAACAAATCACTTTCATATGCATAAATACACAAAGAGAATAAATACAGGTCCATCTAGGCTAGAGAGCAGAAGAGAGAGAGATGGGAAAGAGGAGCTTGGTGGGATACACCCTTATAGCAAGTTAGGAAGGAGACATGTAGAAGGGCAGATATGGGAGATGAATAACTGCATGGAGGGACATCATGTCATCATAGGGAGATTGCCCATCACCCTTACTGGTCAGCAGCAGGGAATCAAGTCAGCATGTGGAAATAAAGTCAACAAGTAGAGACTACTCATCACCTGGATAGAGCAAGATGTCTCTGGTGGTGGAGTAGGACTTCCATCTACAGACAGAACTTCTAGCATAAATACTCCTGCCACTTACTCCAAAATTTTATGAGTTGTATTTGTCTGTTCAGAAAATATAAAACATCATACACTGGGCAGATTAAACAAATGGGAATTTATTTCTCACAGTTTTGAAGCCTGGAAAGTCCAAGATCAAGGTGCTGACCACTTCAGTTCAGGAATGGCTTTCATCCTGGATTACAGCCAACTTCTCACTGCCATCTTCACATGGTAGAGAGAGAGAGTAAGCTCTTTGGTATCTCTTCTTAAAAGGGGACTAATCCCATCATCAGGGCCCCACCCTCATAACCTCCCCTAAACCTGGTTACCTCTAAAGGTTTCATCTCCAAATGCCACCACATTTCAGGATAGACAGTTGGGACTTCAAGGTATGAACTTTAAGAGAATGCAATTCAGTCTATAACATTATTCCCTGGCCTCCTAAAATCCATGTCCTTCTTGTATGCAAAATACATTCATTACATTCCAACAGCCCCCAAAGTCTTAACGCATTCCAGCATCAACTCTAAAGTCTGAACTTTCAAGACTCATCTAAATATTATATAAATTGGATATGGTTAAGACTTGATCAAAATTCTTCTCCATCTGTGAGCTAAAGAAGAAAAATTGGGGTGAGCAGATAACCAGACAAGTATGGGCTCCCAAAATGCTATGCTGGGACAGGCATAAGATAGATATTCCATTTCCAAAAGGGAGAATAGGAAAGAAGATACAGGGGATGGGTACCAAACAAGTCCAAAAGTTAGAAACACAAATTCCATCAGATCTTAAAGCCTGAGAATAATTTTGTTTGGATCCATTCTATGCCTCTGGACCCACGGAGGCAGTGGTTCCGCTACTGTGACTCTGCAGGGCACTCTGGCTCTCATGGCTTCTTGTGGAAGCTGTCTATCCCAGTGAAACTGAGGAAGTAGCCCTGATGATTTCTGGATGAACTTTAGGGTCACTTTTCCCTGTTCTTGTAGAACAGAGCAAATTTGCAGCCAAATTCTTTGTTGTC
The DNA here is from genome assembly GCF_030222135.1 of Aotus nancymaae. Taxonomy (NCBI): domain Eukaryota; kingdom Metazoa; phylum Chordata; class Mammalia; order Primates; family Aotidae; genus Aotus; species Aotus nancymaae. Next base: position 79,187,829 of record NW_026988425.1, read on the forward strand.
CAATCACGTCAAATCCAGCAATTCTTACAGCCTTTCTTTCATCTCACTTTTTCTGTTCCCTTTAGTTGAAACTGTTCTTGCTGGTGTAATCCCATCTCTATTCCTGGCTTCTGTTGAAATGGCTGATTAAGTCCATGAGTCCCAAACATCTTTTTATCAAATGGTTGTTCAGCCACATCTTTAGCATTCTCTTCAGAAAAATCTTTCTCGTTTTTGCCATGTTATGCAATAAATGGAGAATTTTTACATCTCCGAGTCATGATTCCTTTTGCTTAACGATTCCTTTGTCAATTGATCTCTTTTCTTTTTCATTTTACTGAGAGCATCAAGAGGAACTTTCAACACTTTCCTTAGAAATCTCCTCAGCTAAATATCCAATTTCATCACTCACAAGTTCTACCTTCTACAAAACACTAGAACACAGCTCAGCCAAGTTAAAGGATTAACTTTTGTCCAGTTTCCAATTATTGGTGTTCCTCACTTCCATCTGATATTTTACCAGAATTGCCTTGAATATCCATATTTCTAATACATACCTTAAAACTCTTCCAGCCTCTACCCATTACCCAGTTTCAAAGCCATGTTCACATTTAGGTATTTGTTACAGGTATACCTCACTTCTGAATACCAAGTTTTGTATTAGTCTGAGTTCTTCAGAGAAACAGAAGCAATAGAATATACAGAGACAGAAAGATATTTATTATAAAGAATTGGTTCACATGATTATAGAAGCTGACAAGTCTCAAGATCTGTGGTCAGCAAGCTAGAGACCCAGGAGAGCTGATAATGTAAGCTCCAGTTCAAGTCCAAAGTCCTGAGAATCAGGAGAGTCAATGGTAAAACTTTCAGTCTAAGTCCAAGTCCAAAGGTAGGAGAAGACTGATATCACAGTGTAAAGACAGTCTGGAAGAAAGAGAAAATTCTCCCTTACTAAGTCTTGTTCTATTCAGACCCTCAGATTGGATGAGAGTCACCCACATTAGAAAGGGCAATCTGCTTTCCTGAGTCCACTAATTTAATGTCAGTCTCATCCAAAGCACCTTCATGGATACACTCAAATAATGTTTACCAACTCTCTGGACATCTCATTGCTCAGTTAGATGGACTTATAAAATAAACCATCACAGGCTGGACACAGTGGCTCATGTCTGTAATCTCAGCACATTGGAAAGCCAAAGTGAGAGGATGGCTTGAACCCAGGCATTTGAGACCAGCCCTGGCAACACAGCAAGACCTCATCTCTAAAAAACTTAAAAACTTAAGTGGGGTCTTTGACACCCAGAGGGGTAGTAAATATGAGAAAGGAAACCCCTAGCTTCAGTAATTGAGTATGCCTGCAGCATAGTATGTCCTGTCCATGTTAAATAGCCAATGTAACTGATTTTCTATACAACTTTTATTTTGAAATTTCATTATGTTTATCAACCTAACTATGATAGGTCAAATTGAACACAGTTTTGTGGTCCTGCGTGCTTAAGCAAATAAGAACGAAAATAAAACTGCATGAAAATAAAAACCTTTCTACCTTTAATAACCACACTTTGCTTTATTTATTCCAAAACTCTCTGGATCTGAGGACCACCTATGTAGGAGAAATTAAAAACGAGTGAAAATATGTTTATTCAACATTCCATGGCTAGCAGTTTAATTTTTAAGCCTTTATAACCCTAAAAATGCTCGACTATTGTTTTATCTTTTGGCATAGAATTTCCTAACAAAGATTTCAATAACAGTAAATCTGATGTTTATAGTCTTAATTTGGATTTTTTGTTTCTATGATATCACTATATGCGTTCACATTAACTTTTTCTTCATCTCAGTTCTCTCTCTGTTCTTCTTGGTGCTGATGTTTGTGAGGGGGATATGTTTCTAGACCCCAGGATGTAAACTCACTTTCCTAAACTGTAATTCTTCATTCAGATACAATATTTTGGTTTCATCAGTTTGTTTGATTATTTTTATGTGTTTACAATTTTCTGTTGCTTCAACAGAGTTTTAAAGATTAAACAGGGTATTCCTTTCCAGTATCCTCATTGGGGTGTTCTCCCTGCCTATGGTAGTCAGACACTCTGCCTACCCTAGAAATCTACCCCTATGTGTGAGGTGATCATGGCTTCTGAACTAAGAATTAGGGTATGTAATCTGACAAATCAAGTGTTCTATCAGAACCTGCATTCTCTCTGGATGGAAGCCTCAAATGCAATTGAACCACTCTCTACATAAACCAGAGGTAGGATACAGATGTTAAACTTTAGTCTTTTCGTTTCTTTTCAGCAATGGATTGTGCTTGTTATAATCCCTCCCAAAAATGTATCTCTAAATTCCTTCTAGGCATCAATATCTCAATTGGAAAGTTATTTATTCAACACATATTGAATAAGCAACTACAATATGTTTGACACTGAACTTCCATTAGAAGATAAAGATAAAATGGTGAACAAAACATACTGAAGCCCTCAGTCTAATAGGAAAGACAGACTTTAATCAGATATCATAAATCATTATCATTTTACCCCCTCCTGCCTCTTCTCTCTTTTTCTTGACTTTCTTGATTACTCTCTGTTAATTTATCTGCTACCCGAAAAACTCCTTTAGTAGTTCTTTCTTTCTCCACCAGTATCATAAGGTTTTGTTCCTAAACCTGCATCCTGCCATTCTGTATATTCTCCCTGGAACCTGGCATACTTCATGGCTTCTACTTTTACCTAAATGCTGAAGATTCCAGAAATTCTGTCTCCTTCCCAGACCTCAGTAATCTCCTTGCCCCACTCAACAAGAACCACTAATTCTCTCATTAAATATTGGAGTTCATCCCTTAGAAATTTAGTTAATTAGTTAGAATTAGTTACTCCTTCATCTATTATACCATTGTCCCAATGACATACTTCTATTAATGTACCCTTTAGAAAGTACTGGGTTCACAGGTGTCATTTATCTCAGTAGTCTCAATGTAGAGCAAAAGAGCTGGAAAATTAGTAGATGATGAATAAATACTGATTGAATGTTGTTGAATAAGAGAATGCCTCGTGTGTGTGTGTGTGTGTGTGTGTGTGTGTGTATGCATGTGATAGTACTGCCTGCTTTAGAAGCATGAAAATTTGCTTTCTCATTCTTTGGATGGAAACTGAGAAGCAAGGAGGCAGATAGAAGCAGTATGTAGAATACAAGTCAGAAGTAAAAAGTAAAAATCATAAATAGAGAGTTATTAAGCACAGATTTGGAATTGGCCCCTATTTGTTTTAATGTGGTTTAAGATTTGGTTTATTTATAAGTAACAGAAAAAAAATTATGATAGTTGTACTGGAAACAATTTTTAAGTCTACCGCTTTCTCTTATAAAAGTCCAGACAGGCAATCCTGGGCTGAACAGCACTTCGCATTGTTAGAGACCATATATCTTTCTGTCTTGTTTGTCACATGTAGCTTCAACCTCATAGTCCAAAATGGTAATGTACCTTCCAAGAAACAGGATAGAAAAAAGAACAAAGAAGCACAACACAGACATAACATGAGCATTGCTTCCCTGGGAAGGCTTCCAGAAGATGCCATATAACACTTCCACTTGCCTCCCATAGCCTAGTTTTGTGACCAAAGAGAGGCTAGGAAATGTACTCTTCATCCTAGTATATTATGTTTCCAGCTTTAAATTCTATAGCTGTAAAAGGAAGGGAAAATGGATATGGACTTACAGTCTTTGGTTTTTGCCTCTTTGTATTTTAGGCCTTGTTCACGAAGTTACATATAAGGTAATTAGCACACCACAACTACTCAACTTACATTACTGTTATTACTATCCACTTTTACTTCCAGACAAACTGGCTACTTCAACCCAAATGAGTGGTTAGCTATATGTTAAGATTCTGGATCTTATACAGCCTTGATCAGTCCCTAAACACTGTATAAACTGCACCCTGATGTTGATAAAGTAATAATGACTAAATTCCTCGTGGCCAACTGATACCCTTGAAGTTAAACAAGAGAGTTAGTGAGGTACTGGTCAATTCAATTAAATGTTATCTTGTGTTATGACCTTACTTTTTACTTAAGAGAGATGAACTAATCGTAACTACTTAAAACTCCAAGTCTCACAGATGAAACATCCGTTTCACAGAAGCTTCTTGAACTTTACTTCCAAAGTGATTGGCCACACCATTCTACATTACTGCACCAAAACCAACAATATTGAGTCCCCGTTTCTCTAATGTGTTTTAAAGGAATGCTATGCTGTGGATAATGCTTATCTTTTTAATTCCTTTCTAAGAAACTAAAGTTTGTAGAGTAAGCTCTTGGCAAGCGAGTCATTTGAGAAAGCTACAGGATATTTCACCTGTAAGATATGACCACGGGCTACTACTAGCAGACAAGATAAGTCTCTTGGTTACTTGTTTGCTGGAAATCATTATTCACAGTCTCCTGCCCAGATTACTAAGAGCATGTTAGGCAGGTCCTAAGGAATTGCTTCTTTGTTCTCTGTAACCTTAACTGTAGTGATCACTGTGTTAAATGTTATAAAGTAGTCCTGGAGTTTTATTAATGAGCCCATCAACTAAATTATAGTGATCGTTAAAATTACCAGTTCGTGTCAAAATGTTTTGACTATCAAATTCAGACAGATTAATCATTCTTTTAAATATGCTCTATGAGCAACCTGATTCTTTTTTCTGGTCCAGGATGTCATTTAGCAGGGTTTCTATTTCTTCCCTTTTGCAGGCTGGTAATTAAATGAAGGACAAATGGGTAGAACCAACCTTTTTGGGAAATTTTTTAAATGAGTTAATGATCCATTCCTTAAGCATTGCAAACTGAAGGTGAATCACTAAAGCTAATGACATTTATAATCAGTATTTGCAAAGAGCATCAGGTAATCAGTTAGAGCAGAAGAAAAGGATAATGGCATTTCAGATGAGAACACACTTTTCAGAGGCTGAGAACTTCTGCCAACAAATTGTCAGTGACATCTTCTTCAAAATAAAAAGGAATCTTCAAAATCTTATAAAGTGATAAACGTCAAAAGATGTTTGATAAGTTGAAGTAAGAAATATTGACTGAAAGAGCAGGGTTTTGTTTTTTATAAAAATTGACAGGAACTTCAAAATATGTTTGATAATGATTGAACTGGGTTACATAAAGTGACACATCTTGCTGCCTTGCTTCTTTTTCTGATCAAAACTGAGACTTAGTAAATTATATAATTTTTATTGCTCCTGTCCCATCTCTCATCATTGCCATAAAGTCTGTGATATTTGCTTCTATTTTTGAAGCATTACCAGGATTTATTTTTAATATATAAGAATTATATAAAGTGGCTACTCAAGCACTTAATAGGGCTATAGAAAATACTATTTTCTTTCATGAGGTGTAGCAATAACATTTTTAAAATACTATTTCTTTAAAGGAAAAAATTAACTTGAATTTTTCAGCAGCAGAATTTGTCTCCCAATTAGTGAATTATTTATATTAAGCAAGGACAGTGATATGCCACAGTTTTGCCCTTTCTGATGTCAAAATCTTCTCAGATCATAATTATCAAAGTGACAAAGTCTCAGATTGCCTCCTTCTGCTCCCTTCCGACAAGAGAAGTGATATATTTAAATAAAATAATCTCTTTTAGCCTTCTACATTTACTACTTTAAAGATATTTTAATGAAGTCAGTGAACTTGTACAAAAATATATTCGGAATTCAAACCCTTAATTCATTACTGCAATTCACCTACTTTTGCTTTTAGGAATTAGAAGGTTAAAGACAAAAATGGTTGGAAAACTTAGAACTATTAACATTGGATACAAAGGCAAAATTAGGCTTCTGATTCAGTACTTAGTAGGGTCTCTCATAGGTGAGATCAATACAGGATGTTCATTCTGCCGCAACCAGCTTTTCTTGGGGAATCGACTGTTCTTCTTCAGAGCAGAGGTTGCAACTGTAGTCATTGCCTTTCTCACTCCCAAGCCACATCGTTTCTCATTCATTGGTATTTTCCTTTAACTATCTCTATGCAGGATGTGTAGGAGGTATTGGAGGGATCAAGGTATTCATCATGCAGCATTCGTCTACTTTTCCTTCCTTCTTTTCTTCAGCTTCCAATTCCATGTTTGAGCGAAACCAGAATAATTCACATTTATTGAATGCCTCCTATAAACTAGTACTGAGCTCAAAATTTTACACATATAATTTCATTTAATTTTCCCCACAGTAATGTGATTTTCCCTATTTTGTACATGAGGAAATCTAGACTGATAGAGTCTCAGGGTCACAGAGTGAGGAAATGGGAACAATGAGCTGTCCGCCCTTTCCATTCAGTATACCAAACTGTGTCTATGTCACCTAGATCTAAGAATTAGTTGAGGTTTGGATAAGAGAAATAAAAAAGCTAACCATGATGCTAAAATGTCTGAATCATTACTGACTTACCAACTTGTCAACAGTCTGATACACAAGGAGAGCAAATTTTCTATAATGGAAAGTTAAGAAGTATTTGTTTGTTTGTTTTTGGAAATAGAGACTCACTCTGTTGCCAAGGCTGGAGTGCAGTGGCTGCAACCTCTACCTCGTGGGTTCAAGTGATTCTTCTGCCTCAACCTCCCAAGTAGCTGGGATTACAGGAGTGCACCACCATGCCCTACTGATTTTTGTATTTTTAGTAGAGGCGGAGTTTTACCATGTTGGCCGGGCTAGACTTCAACTCCTGACCTCAGGTGATCCACCTGCCTCAGCCTCCCAAACTGCTGGGATTACAGGCATGAGCCACCATGCCCAGCCCAGAAGTTTCATATTAATAAGAATTAAATAAGATCTGTATTTGGCATGGAGACATTTATGGGGGTGGTAATTCTGTTATAGCGTGCAACTAATATAGCTTATGTATCACTTGAAATTTTTGTATGCCAATTATAAACTTTGTATTCCATTTCTTGATGTGTTTAATGTATATTTTCAAAGGAATTTGGAGAATATTTCTCTCCTGTAAAAAATGTTTTACAGGAGAGAAATATTCTCCAAATTCCTTTGAAAATATTGTTCCCATTGCCTCACATACACTCTGTGACCCTGGGACTCTAGCAGTCTAGATTTCCTCATCTACAAAATAGGGAAAATCGCATTACTGTGGGGAGAATTAAATGAAATTATATGTGTAAAATTTTGAGCTCAGTACTAGTTCATAGGAAGCATTGAATAAATGTGAATTATTCTGGTTTTGCTTCATATGCCTCCTTTGTCTCTCTATGTGGATAAACTGTAGTCATATGCTGTATGACTATAGCATACTATAGTCAACATTCAGGCTAATTTTATAATCTTCATAAGTGTATTAAATTAGCTCTCACCCTGCTCAATACTTCATCAGGATTCTGACTTAAGCATTTCTTTGACTGGAATTTGCCATTTACTACAGTTAATAGTGCATAGCAATACCTCAATTTCGTACTTTATGCCGTTTTTTAGCATGTGGAAACTACATGCTGGCATAATTTTTCTAATTATTCACTGCAATAGAAATACAATAACTACTGTATAGCTGAAAGTGCTTTTGCACTCATTCATTTACACATTTCATCTACTCAAGAGTTATTCACTTAGTAATGTATTTATTCAATCATTTTGACACTATTGAATACTGATTCTTTTTAGGGTGTGTCCATCTTGCAAGATAATATTTTCAATATTTTTATCATTTTTAATTATCTTTCCTTTTATATTTACAAATATCTTAATTTTTATTTTATTTTTAGCTTGAATTCCTGGTAGAACAAGTGGCTTTCTGCCCATTTTCCATATTGTATTTTGTTAGAGGAAGGTGTTTGAGGAAAAATTTATAAAATAAATTTAAATTTTGAGTAGGAGTTCATCAAGAAAAAAAATAATTGGGGCCGGGCGCAGTGGCTCACGCCTGTAATCCCAGCACTTAGGGAGGCCGAGGTGGGTGGATCACGAGGTCAAGATATCGAGACCATCCTGGTCAACATGGTGAAACCCCGTCTCTACTAAAAATACAAAAAATTAGCTGGGCATGGTGGCGCGTGCCTGTAATCCCAGCTACTCAGGAGGCTGAGGCAGGAGAATTGTCTGAACCCAGGAGGCGGAGGTTGCGATGAGCCGAGATCGCCCCATTGCACTCCAGCCTGGGTAACAAGAGCGAAACTCCGTCTCAAAATAAATAAATAAATAAATAAATAAATAAATAAATAAATAAATAAATAAATAATTGGGAGTTTAGTATTTTTAAAGTCCCGAAAACTAAGCTGAATCACTAATACAAGTGGTCCATAAGACACAGCAAAAGTGTAGCCAATACCTTTACTGTGTTTGGAGGAAAATGAAGGAGTTCAGCTCCTGGAGCTGAGGATAAGATCAGAGCATATAAGGACTCAGTATTCTTCTGCTGGCTGGCATTACTTTAAAACTAACCATAAGACAACCCTAGATCTGGAATACACACTCCTTGAGAGTGCCTAGAACAATTCCTGCCATACATCAGGCTTACTTTAAAAAAAATGATGCACGAATGCCCTGGTGGTTGGGTATATAAATTGTAAAGTGCTCAGAACTCTTCCATTTTATTGTTAGTATATCTATATTTTCTCCTACATAGCCTGTTATTTCATGTCCAAAAAGAAAGGGGATGGAAGTTGATGGGTGAGGACTTAGAGATGCTTATTGAGCCAATGAGCTACAGCTGCCCTTCTAAGTCTGTATGACCGTTGTTTTTTTTTTTTTTCTATTTGACCCCACTTTCCTTAAGGATGCCTGTTTTCCTCTTTCTTATTTCACGAGGCTGCTTATGACAATAGACCCTAGAAGAAGAAGCTCTACCTGGACAGATGTTCTGAGAAGATTGTAGGCCTTGTTCTATTTGTTCTTACATTGTATATCCTAACTTTCAGAGTATTTCTGGAAAGGGTGAGCCTAGAGGCAGGATACTAGGAACCCCTGGTAACCCCTAGATGTAGCCTCATGACTCAGCCTTATCCTATATAACATAGCATCATAATTTAGGACCAAACTCTCTTCATATGCCTTTGTCTCTCTATGTGGATAAACTGAGGCCTGAGATTTCAAACCAAACCCCAATTTACAACCCTCATGATAGATTTGGTGGAAACAATCTATAAGGAGGTGTTCTCTGGACTGGCTGAAGCAACAAGAACATTTCCAATGCTTAGCACAAAAGAGAAATATTACCAGGAGAAAAATTGAGGTCAAAAACTAGAATAAACTAACTAACTACATCAAACCAAAAGATCAAAAACAGGGAAAGAAACAGGAAATTAATAATGGCCCAGATGTGGTGATGGCTTACGCCTGTAATCCCAGCCCTCTAAGAGGATAAAGCGGGGTGGATGGCTTGAGATCAGGAGTTCAAGACCAGCCTGGCCAACATGGCAAAACCCCGTCTTTACTAAAAATATATATTAAAAAAAACAAAAACAAAAACCTGGGCATGGTGCTGGTGTCTATAGTCCCAGCTACTCAGAAGGCTGAGACAGGAGAATCACTTGAATGAGGGAGGTGGAGGTTGCAGTGAGTGGAGATCATGCCACTGTACTCCAGGCTGGGCAACAGAGTGAGACTTCTTCTCAAAATAATAATAATAATAATAATAATAATAATAATAAGCTTGGTAGATGGGAAATTCATAGAACAGATAAGGTTGTAATGTAAGTTGCACTGAGCTCACAGGAATCTGCTGCATTCGTGGACTGCATCATAGGGCTGACATCCAACAGTTGAAGGACTTTCAGGAATATTTCTATTTCCTTCTCTCGTTCTTTTAGAACTGACTCTGAGTCAACCTCCCCTTCCCTCTCTCATATATACACACACATACACACATAGGAGCATAGAATATAGAATTTTTGAATATTTTCTGCTAGTAAAGAAGTCTCTAAGGTGATGGAGAAAAACAAACACAGGTTCTGGGCCATTATTTAGCATACTATTGTTCTCTCTACTTATATACTTAGTATGCATATTAATGCATTCATTTTGAGTACTAATATATATTCTTCTTACATCTGTGTTTTATTTGAATTTTCACACTATAAAATTTATAGTTCAGAAATATCGATTACTAATAATCACTCTAAACACACATTTACACTTACAACTATAAAATCCTCAAGGTCAAAGATTGTGTGACTTATACATTTTTATATTTGTAGCACCCACCATAGTGCTGCACATTCAATAAAATTAATTAACTTATTGTAAGATACTTAAGGAAAACCAAATGTGTGCATAGAGAAAGCCAGCCCAAAAAATCATGAGAATATTACTACCTGTTGGGTAGTTCATAGCTGAGTAGCTCCTAGGCCACCAAGGCATATCAATTTAGGCTCCTCTGTTCCCACAAAGTTGACAGAAAATGACTCAAGTAACAAGCATGAGAGAATTTTCCCTTAACGTGTTATAGTAAGAAAGTAAATCTCTGTGGGAATAATTTCCATTTTCTTAATAATCTTCTTTGGTGAGTAAATATGTCTGAAAACTTTTCTCTGCTGTTCAAATCATCAACATTTTCTCTACCCTCTCTCATTGCTAGGCTTTCCATCTCATTTATTTTGTTGTCTCTTGCATTCCATTGTTCAGTTTTCCTTAATTTACCATTTTTAGCATATAGTCCCACTCTGACTTTGACTAGAGCTGATTAAGGTAGGAGGATTTATGTTCATCCATGTTTCACTTATTTTTTCACACATCTCTTTGCTTTTAAAAAAATTTACATTACTGGCCACTCTGTTTTGAGTTATCAGGTCCTCTCTAAGTATATCTGCCTGCATGCTCTTACCTGTATATTGGGAAACTATTTTATTCTTCTAATAGAATGATTCTACATCCTCTATTTTCAACTGTACCCTGTATCCTTTCTTTTTCAAGTTGCCATTGTATTCTTAGCTCTCATATTGTTCATTTTACTACCATTCACCAGACCTCTCATGAACCCATTGACAAAAATACATTTTATGAGCATTATTCCCATTTAACCACTCGAAGCACTCTTATCAATATCAAATGACCTCTCACATGGATAGATTGGGCAGATCTCTTTGCAATGTATTTTGCTCACATGTTACCTAAGGTATGACTACTAAGAATAGACAACATATTATTCCTAGTCAAACTCCATTATAATGAATGTAAAGAGGTATTCACACTTTTTCACTGTATTTTTTTTTATTGCATTTTAGGTTTTGGGGTACATGTGAAGAACATGCAAGATTGTTGTATAGGTGCATACGTGGCAGTGTGATTTGCTGCCTTCCTCCCCTTCACCTATATCTGGCATTTCTCTCCATGCTATCTCTCCCCAACTCCCCACCCCCCACTGTCTGTCCCCTATTTCCCCCCAACAGACCCCAGTGTATAGTGCTCCCCTCCCTGTGTCCATGTGTTCTCATTGTTCAACACCCACCTAGGAGTGAGAACATGCGGTGTTTGATTTTGTGTTCTTGTGTCAGTTTGCTGAGAATGATGGTTTCCAGTTTCATCCATGTCCCTACAAAGGACGTGAACTCAATGTTTTTGATGGCTGCATAATATTCCATGGTGTATATGTGCCACACTTTCCCTGTCCAGTCTATCATCGATGGGCATTTGGGTTGGTTCCAGGTCTTTGCTATTGTAAACTATGCTGCAATGAACATTCGTGTGCATGTGTCCTAAAGTCTGATTACACTGGATTCAGTATTGCTCATATGAAGAGGTCACAAGAGCTGCTTAATCACTTTAATCAGCCAAATGCCATTAATTTTCTATCCATCATTGCTGAATGTACTAAACCATAGCTAGCTTCCTTTCTAAAGATTAAGGACTCAGTTGAAAGGCAGACTTAGTTCATCAGAGCAAACAGGCAACCTACAGAATGGAGAAAAAAATTTGTAATCTATCCATCTGACAGAAGTCTAATATCCAGAATCTACAAGGAACTTAAACAAATTTACAAGAAAAAATAATCCCATCAAAAAGTAGGTGACAGATATGAACAGTTACTTCTCAAAAGAAGATGTTTATGCAGCCAACAAACCTATGAACAAAAGCTCATCATCATTGGCCATTAGGGAAATGCAAATCAAAACCACAATTAGATACCATGTCACGCCAGTTAGAATGGTGGTCATTAAAATGTCAGGAGACAACAGATGCTGGAGAGGATGTGGAGAAATAGGAATGCTTTTACACTGTTGGTAGGAGTGTAGTAAACTAGTTCAATCATTGTGGAAGACCGTGTGGTGATTCTTCAAGGATCTAGAAATAGAAATACCATTTGACCCAGCAATCTCATTACTGGGTATATACCCAAAAAATTATAAATCATTCTACTATAAAGACACATGCACACATATGTTTATTGCAGCACTATTTTCAATAGCAAAGACTTGTAACCAGCCCAAATGCCCATCAATGATAGACTGGATAAAGAAAATGTGACACTTATACACCATGGAATACTATGCAGTCATAAAAAAGAATGAGTTCATATCATTTGCAGGGACATGGATGAAGCTGCAAACCAGCATTCTCAGCAAACTAACACAGGAACAGAAAACCAAACACTGCATGTTCTCACTCATAAGTGGGAATTGAATGATGAGAACACATGGACAGAGGGAGGAGAACATCACACGCTGGGGACTATTGGGGAATGGGGAGCAGAGAGGGATAGCATTAGGAGAAATACCTAAGGTAGATGACAGGTTGATGGGTGCAGCAAACCACCATGGCACATGTATACCTATGTAACAATCCAGCACATTCTGCACATGTATCCCATAACTTAAAGTATAAGTAAAGGAAAGATAAATTTAGTTTAGCATTGTCAGATTTAGCAAAAAAAATACAGAACACCCAGTTAAATTTGAATTTCAGATAATCAATAGTTTTTTAGAAGTGTAATCTATAATATATTTAGGATTAACGTATACTAAAGTATTCATTATTTATATGCAATTCAAATTTAAATAAGTGTTTAATGATTTTTTTGTATAGATATGTCCTAAATATTTCCTTTTCTTTTTTATAACTTTTAAGTCCGGTGGTAAAAGGGCAGGTTTGTTGTATAGGTAAATTCATGTCATGGGGGTTTGTTGTACAAAGTATTTCATCACCCAGGTATTAAGCCTAATACCCATTAGTTATTTTTCCTGATCCTCTTTCTCCTCCCACCGTCCCCCCTAAAATCGATCACAAAATTGGAAGTAAAACACTCCTCAGCAAATGCAAAAGAACTGAAGGCATAACAGTCTCTTGACCATAATGCAATCAAATTCAAAATCAAGACTAAGAAATTCACTCAAAACTATACAATTACATGGAAATTTAATAATCTGCTCCTAAATGACTTTTGGGTAAATAACAAAATTAGGGCAGAAATCAAGAACTTCTTTGAAACTAATGAAAACAAAGATGCAATGTACCAGAATCACTGTCCTAAATATTTTATGGATATATTTATACTAAACATTATTTGTTAATAATCTAAAATTAAAATTTAATTGAACCTCAAAGGGTTTCTAGGAAAGAAGCAAAACACTAATAAACATGCACAGATTTGGGATGTTACATGCAAATGTACTTCAAGAAAAGTAGAGGGCTACAGGATTTCCAAAACTTGCTTTGGCCTGTTTGTAATTGTACGTGTTTGTGTTCATGCATATGTACACATTCCCTCTTTAACTCATTGCTCAGTTCCCCAAACAGCTTATAAAAATAGATCAGAGGCCGGGTGTGGTGGCTCATGCCTATAATCCTAGCACTTTGGGAAGCTGAGTCGGGCAGATCACAAGGTCAGGAGTTCAAGACCAGCCTGGCCAATATGGTGAAATCCCATCTCTACTAAAAAAATACAAAAATTAGCCTGGCATGGTGGTGGGTGCCTTTAATCCCAGCTATTCGGGAGGCTGAGGCAGGAGAATGGCTTGAACCTGGGAGGCGGAGGTTGCAGTGAGCCAAGATCACACCACTGCACTCCAGCCTGGATTACAGAGCAAGACTACGTCTCAAAAAAAATAGATCAGATTCAGTTGGCATATGTTAAATATCCAGAATTACATTTTTCTTTTTTAAAGGAAATATTTTGTAGATTATATACACAGGTTCTAAAGGCAAACGAATGTTGTGTACTATCTTTACAGAGTCATGCTGTTTGATGTTGCATGACACGCTGTGACATTTTTGGGTCAGGCAGGAAAATCTGTATTTGCTCCTTGACATACTTTACTTCCATAGTTCCAAGAGATACCCATCATTTGAAACTTCAACTTGGCTTCCAAAAAGAGAGAGGCTGGGTTTGGTGGTTCATGCCTGTAATCCCAGCACTTTGGGAGGCTGTGGTGGGTGGATCATTTGAGGTCAGGAGTTCAAGATAAGCCTGGCCGACATGGTGAAACCTCGACTTTACTAAAAATAAAAAAAATAGCCAGGCATGCTGATGGGCACCTGTAGTCCCAGGTACTTGGGAGCCTGAGGCAGGAGAATCACTTGAACCCAGGAGGCAGAGGTTGCAGTGAGCTGAGATCACACCACTGCACTCCAGCCTGGACAACAGAGTGAGACTCTGTCTCAGAAAAAAAAAAAAAGAAAGAAAGAAAAAAAAGAGAGAAATGCAATTCTGCCAAAAACTAGAAAAATAGGAGCAGTGTGTAAGAATATAACTTATTTCTGTGAACTCTTCTACTATACTGGAATCAACTTTCTGCACAAAGTTGCACCAGAAATTTAAGAGCCTGATTTAACAATTATTGGTCACAATATCTCCTCTCTGATTAGATTCAGATAACATATTCTAAAATATGCTTATTACAAAAAAAGGTGATACATGTAGATGAGGTATACATGAGATGTAGTTATTTAAATTACTTGTAGGAAACTGAAAGAGTAAAAGGATAGAGAAACTCACTTTTTAAAATTAATCCAGATAGAATTATTGGAACTTGTTTAGCAGAATTGGCTCTGCCTGAGAAATCCTATTGATATAGCAAGTAATATCATTAGCTTTGATCCATAAACTTAACCTTGCGTGAGTTCAAGGACATCGGGTTGAGTAACTGACAAGCGCATCCACTTCACTAGTAGAGTCCCTTCTGAGAAGTTTAACTTAGATCATATACTACTAGAAATATAAACAGCTAATAGCGGTCAGGTTAGCAGATAGTACACAAGAAACTATACCCACAAAACTTCTCATGTCTAAAGGGAAAAAAAAACACTGCTCACAGAAAAAAAAAATAGCCATTATCTGTAATTGGTTAATATTCATTTAGAGTTCTGTGCTCTCAAAACATATGATTTCATTATACACACTAAGGTGACCATACAATCTATCATCCAAATCTTGACACATTTTGCCCAGGACAAATGCTAAACCAAAGAGAACTCTTGGACAATGGGCATACATTGAGAATGTAATGGACAAATTTTAACATATACACACTATGATTTGTATATACAATAAAAAATAAATATAGAAAATTATTTAATTTCATATATCCATGAAGTAGTCAAAATAATCACAGCTAACATTTCTTTGATGTTTACCATGTCCCAAATGTTCATTTAATCTGGTATCAATCTTATCAAGTAAGGAGCTATTCCTATTTCCATTTTACAAATTGGTAACTTATGACCCAGAGAGGCTAAGAAATGTTGCTAGAGTCACAAAACTACATAATGTAGAATGAAAACTTGAACTGTGTTCTAAATGAATACACATGCTAAAAGAGAATTGAACTAAATATTAACTGAATGTTAAGTATAATAATATATCCAATCACATATAAGAACTAAATAACAAGAATATGAAATTAAATACATACTCCTTTGTAAAGATAATGACTATATTTGAGTCCCATTACAAATGTGGCAAGTCTGACCCTGAAAATAAGACGCTGTAATTATAGACCACCCACCCAAACCAGATTTACCCATTTACTAATTAGAACTCAGAATGTTGAGCCCTACCCAAGACTTAATAAGGATTCCACTTGATTCTTACAATTAGTGTTTAAGAATGTTTCCTAAAAAATAGGAAACAAGTAAATTTGTGGTATTGAATTTTTATGCTGATTACAATTTTGTTTTTGTCTTTATAAGAACATAGAACTTACAATAACTAAGCACAAGCACTGACTAGAATGACTATCTTTAAATACTGAAAAACAACTATACTAATTTAGTCTCCGTTGATTAAAAATATTGACTTCTACCCACCAGCTCACTAGATAAGTTTATTATAAAAACAATAATTATGAACAATTTATAATTTGATACAGAAGTTACTTAAATAAATCATTGTTGCAAAATAACCACAACTGACAACATAGAAGAAATTATTTCGATTATATTATCTGTTTAAATTTAAAAAGCTGAATTTGTAGAAATGATTTTCTTTAACTGCATCTAGAAAAGTCAAAAATATGAGTTATCACTCATTAATAATATTTATTTTAAAATATTAAATGCATTTTTCATTCAATTAAAATAATCACAACTAAGCACATTGAAACATAATGTCCTTATTCTTTTAAAAATATTTGCTTATACTTATAAGGTATTATTTTAGGCATTTGTTACAAGTCAGACAACAAAATATTAAAAGTAAACAAAAAGATTGCTTTTCTTCTAGAGCTTAGTGTTTAGCAAGTCTTGTGCTTCCTTGGGATTAAAGTATTTGACCATTCTTTAACAAACTTTCAGGCACGTGAAAAAATAGTGTACCAATAAAATAAAATTCCTGCTCTTAACTAAGCACTAACCAGGTCGTACCCTTCTTAGCTTCTGTCTTAGTATGCTTGTGCTGCTATAACAGAATACCTTACACTGGATGATTTATAAATAATAGAAATGTATTTCTCATAGTTCTGGAGGCTGGAAAGTCCAAGGTCAAGGAACTTTCAGATTTCATGTCTATAAGGGCTTTATCTCTGTTTCTAAGAGGGCACGTTATTGCTACATCCTTACGTGGAAGCTGTGCCCTCACATGGCAGAAGAGCAGAAAGGAACAAACTTGTACTCTCCATTCCTTTTATAATCCCAGCCATGAGAGCAGAGTTCTAGTGGCCTAATTACCTCCCAAGGACCCCACCTCTTAGTATCATCACCTTAAGGTTTAAGTTAAAATATACAATTTTTGGACGGACATATACATTTAAACTGTAGAAGCTTTCAAAATCACAGAAGATTGAGAACATTCAAGATGTTGTGTTGGTGAGGATGTGAAGAAATAGGAACCCTTGCACACTGGTAGGAATGAAAAATGGTGCAGCTGTATGAAAAACGATATGAAGATTCCTCAAAAAAATTAGAACTACCATACTATACAGCAATTCAACTTTTGGTTTCAATTCCTGATTTCAATTCCTATCCAAAGGAATTCCGATCCAATAGATTTTCAGTTTCTAGCCAAAGGAATTGAAATCAGGATCTTGGAGCAACAACTGTACCCCATGTTCAATGCAGCACTATTCACAATAACAAAAATGTGGAAACAACCCAAATGTCTGGCATCAACAGATAAAGAAAATATGATATATCCATAAAATGGAATGTCATTCAGCCTTATTGCAACATACTGAATTGGGAAACCAGAGTACAAAAGCTAGAAGAAAAAAATAAAACAATAAAGGGAAAATGGTACCTCACTGGCAGTTAGCAATGAAGGAAAGAGCACGTTAGAGCTTATGGCTTGAAAAAGCACCAGAATCGAGAAAATGCTCTCTCTCTGGATTAAGTTCTGCTTTCTGTTCCCTGATCAGGGACCAGAGAGGGGCAAAATCTGTCTTTGATCCTAACTCCCTATCCTCTTTCTTGATCCCCTTGTCCATTTTTCAGATTTAGCCTCTTTTTGTGTTTCCCCTCTGAGTTCTAGGTAGGAAAGATTGAGATTCTATCAACACTAGGCAAACCCAGCAGTCAGGACAGCTTTGACGGTTTAGTTGTTGAGGGGAGATAAATGTGCCAGCTACTGAGGAAACTATGTCTTCCCATTATACCCAAATAGTAGCATCCCTCTTAAATTCCAAAGAGCCACTCAACTTCACAGAATTCTTCACCCAAACATGCAGCAAGCCTAAAGCACTTCCAATTTTTCTTATTTTGACTTATTTTTAGCTCAGTACATCTTATTTCCAAGTGATTTTCTTGGCCTCTATCTTTCTATTGGGTATTTCCAAAATGTTTTGAAAATTCCAGCTGACATTGTAAACTATGTTACTGAATTGAAAAACTTTGTTATGGGGCCTTCCCTCCCTAACCCCCATTTTCAAATGTGAACCAAGTTCGTTTAACTCTAGAGGCTACATGTAATATTTAAGAAACCATAAGAATTATCTAGGAGGGAAAGGATGGAATTTAAATACTAGTTTAAGCCATATTGAGTCTTATATAAATCTTATAAAATATATAGTTAATCTCATTTATAAGCTACAGCTTATGAACAAAAAAATAGCACATTTGATGCTTATTTCAAAATGACTCAAAATAACCAAAAGTACTGTGCATTACTAAAGTGAAACTATTCACTTTTCAGTGTCACTGCCCCATTTTATATTTTTTAATCACTTGCTTTTATATTAATGTAAATCACCCAATGCCTGTCTCAGGAAAGATTCCATATTGTTCAGTCCAAAACCACTCTCTGCCAAACACATGGAGGTGTCTTGCCCACTGGAGAAACTGACAAATGTAAACTCCAAAAAATAGAAGGGCCTTTGTTCTCTTGTTCCTTGTGTGCTGCCTTTCAACCTGCCCATGGCCTCCCAGCAGGCGCGTTCCAAGGCAGGAAGCATTCTGTCTGAGTGTCTTTGAGCCTTGCTCTTGTTCCAATTCCAGAAAACCACAGATTTGTTTATTTGCAATATTTCCAAAAATTCAAATGGCCTAAGGAAATGAGGTAGATGGAGCAGTTAGTAATTTGTCCCTTTAAATTCCCAGTGTTTGTTTCCTGAAGATTTAACAGTTTCAGTGTGCTTTTCGAGAGAATTAGTAAGCCAAAATAAACATCAAAATTCTTACGCTGTGATTTCTGATTTCTTGTTGAATAGCACCACCTCATGGTTATTCTCCTTTTTTAATTATTACAGGAGATGGCTGACAATACTGGATTTCCTATTCTGTATGTTTTACTTTATAGCCATGACTAAAACTAAATTATGCTCAAATATAGTTTAAATAAATTCATTTTTCTGGTGAAGCTATTTATACTTATCCACCACCTCACCATTTGCCCTTGAAGTTTCATCTTCCTACTCCTTTGAACAGCTAGCACACATAGTGGATGCTGTACGCATGTGTGTTCAACGAATCCTTCTTTGTCAGTCTCACCATTTCAAAAACCATCTATATAATGAGGAGTTTTAATTTATATTTTATCTTAATGCATTCTAAAATTCAGTATCACTCATGCAAATATATGTAACTGAATGTCAAATAATTTCTTAAAGCTTAATACATGAAGTTTCTCATTTTCTTTTTATGAAAGTCTATAGCATTATTACTTCCAAAATCCTAATTTAGAATCTTAAAGACATGTCGATTCCAACTTCTTGGTCCTTTCCTTATTTCAAATTATAATATTGTCCTTTCTTTCTACACCTTTCTTTCTTTCTACATGGTAATATCTTTCTTTTCCTTTTCCTCCTCAGCTAAATCTTTGGCTCAATTTTTGTCGAAGTTATGCTGAGGTTACAGCTATTTTACCAGCTACCTCTTTTCAAGCAGATTCTTTTCCCCTTTATTTCAAAACACGTGTTCTTTCGCTTGAATTCCAAAATTAAAATTAAAGGATTCTATAAAAGTTACATTTAAAACTATTGGCATCATTATTCTTTTCATTAAAGCCCCTCCATATAAAGATAAATATTTAGGTATAAAGATGTTCAACACACTTTATTTATAATACTATAAAACTGGAAACAAAGTAAATGTCCGACTGTCAAAAAGATAAATGCCTCCACTAGCAGAAGTGGATAAATTATTGTACATTCATGCAATGGAATATTAAGCAATCATTAAGAATATTGTTTTAAGCAAAAATTAGTATTAAATGAAAACAGCAAAATTTTTTTTAAAGTCAATATAATCTTTTATTTTATTTTTTTTGAGATATGGTCTCAATGCATCACCAGGCTGGTGTGCAGTGATTTGATCACGACTCATTGTAACCTTGACCTTCCAGACTCAAGTGATTCTCCTGTCTTGGCCTTCCAAAGCACTGGGATTACAAGCATGAGCCACATCAGCTGGCCACAATTGTATTTTTTAAAAATACATGTGCAAAAGCCAGAAAAAAATATGCAAATTATACACCAGATATGTGGTTAATAATAGGTCTTTTTGTGTTTTTCTAACCTTTTCCTATATTGTGCTGATTTTGTTAGAAAGGATGAATTAATTATACAATAAAATAATAAATGTACTTAATTCTTCTTGCTCTATCCAAATTAGCATTTAATTCTGAGTTATAACTCATCAGTTCACATAAATTTTAAATTTTAAATGTTTTTCCTTTCTCAAAAGAGACAGCTGCTCTAAATCACCTAAAAATAGGAGACTTCATCATGTAGGGCCTTAATGAAATATTTAAAATAAAAATGTACACGTGATTATTTGTCAAGCTCAGGTAAATTCCTCTAGACAAATGCAACCCGTAGTCAGAGTTTTATACAAGAAAATGAATTGAAGAATTCTCTCATCTTCATAACTACAAACCACTCTGGTAAATGGTCTGCTTGGAATGGAAGTTGATCAGAAGCTTACAGTGGAAAAATATGGTTGCAAGTGTATCTTATCAATCCTTTTCCAGCGGCTGTTTATTTAGATACCAAAGATCTGGTCTCAGTGAATGGAGTTCATGGTTGCAGACCCGGCTGCCTCATATACACCATACACAGCTTCTCACTTCAGTGCCTTGCACTGCCACTGAATAAGTTGTGGTGATTGCAACATCAATAGTGGTGACAAAAGGGGGAGGTGAAAAGAAAAACATGGAAAAAAGAAAAGAAGCAGAAGTAAAGACCATATAGTAATGCATGTATTAAGCACTTCTCTTGTGCTAGGCTCTGTGCTCAGGCCCTTCTCATACATTGCCACATTTTATTTTCTTTTTCTCTTTTCTTTTTCTTTCTTTCTTTTTTTTTTTTTTTTTGATGGAGTTTTTGCTCTTATTGCCCAGGCTGGAGTGCAATGGGGCAATCTCGGCTCACTGCAACCTCTACCTCCCAGGTTAAAAATATTCTCCTGCCTCAGCCTCCCAAGTAGCTGGGATTACAGGCATGCACCAACATACCTGGCTAATTTTTTGTGTTTATTAGAGATATGGTTTCACCATATTGGTCAGGCTGGTCTCAAACTCCTGACCTCAAGTGATCCACCCACCTTGGTCTCCCAAAGTGCTGGGATTACAGGCGTGAGCCACCGCACCCAACCCACACTTTATTTTCACTGTGACTTCAGGAGGTAGTGTACTGTCATCTCTGTTTATCGATGAAGACACTGAGGCTTAAGAAAGGTTGCCTACTATCAGTAGGGGGCAGATTTGTTGCTTCCAAACCACGCTCAACCACACTCTGCTGACAGTCAGCCATGGACTATGAAATGTATTTCAGATATCCTTATGAGAGGAATGAGAATGAAAAAAAGAAGTACAGAGGTCTGATTGGATCCATGTATAGCTAATTAATCTCATCTTAGTCTTAGAATCTCAAAATGCAGATTCTAGATGCCCTCACAGAGAAGAAAGAAGCTCGGGTGACTAAAATTTTACAAGAGAACAACAGGTGTGAAAGTCTAGGCAAATGCCATAGCCTGGCCCTATTTAGTTTTCAGTGACTCTCAAGAATACCTTTTATTATGAGATTTCTCAAAAAGAACCTTTACCTTTTAATGTTCATAATTCTAATGCTTCTTCATTTTTTTCCTGTTCTCATTTTGACACCATTGTTTCTTCTGTGGTACTGAGAGAGAAGGAGTTTTAATTTGCTCCAGGAAGAGAGTTCTTGAGTCTTCAATGGAGTAGAGGAATAGAAAGACTAAAGGTCAAGAGAGAGGATAGGAACTTTCTCATGTGCCCTGATCAATGAGCCCTACATTCCCCAATATGCAATGACCATCTCACCTCTCCTGCTGGCATCCAGTTCTCAGTCCATCTTTCCTACCACTGCAGAGCCCTTCTGGCCAAGTGAGTGGACAATGAGACTAGAGAGAATTCTCACTGGATGTAGGTAATTTCTGGGATCCAAAATGTTGGTGTGTTTGATTAGGAATTTTAAGTGTGGTATTTTCATTTATTTGGGAGACATGTTCTCAAAATACTCTCTGTGTCTTTTGGCCAGGAAGCATAACCACAGTGAAGTTAATAATAACATGTGAAGGGATTGGTTTACTTTATAAAAGAAGGCCAATTTAAATCCAACTCTGTTTTAGAGGCACATTAATCTACTTCTTAAACTTGAAGGAGTTTCCACATGGTAATTTTAGAATGAAGAGAGAGAGTAAAAATGACTGTTTATAAAGCCAAATCTATAATCTATTCTATAAAACAGATTTACAAGTAAAAGCTGCAGGAGGCTGTTAATTAGCCACAATACTAGCATGTTCTGCTACCCAGATAAACAAACTTCCAAAAAATTAAGACTTCACCAAATTCAACCCTATAAATTTAATAGAATTACAAAAATTATCCCATTAATTCTTAGACATAGCAGCTCACCATACCCTTCTACAACCTCATAGAAAGATTTATTTTGATAATTTAAAGGTGATTACATTTCAAAAGTTTTTTAAATCATTCTGACCTTTCTAAAAATTGAAATAAAATTCTATTCTTATTGGTTATCTTTTCATTTAGAAATCTTAGATTAAGATGAAATTATAGTTATATGTTCATGTGTGTATTTTTCCCCATTAGGCTGTAAGATATTTGAGGAGAAAAAATTATTATTTACTTGTGTTTGCCTTATTCTAGGAATATTACTTAATATTCATTATTCTAAGAACATTAATATAGTAATTTACACATTATAAATGTTAAAATATCTTTAAAATACCTATTTTTGACTACATCAATGAAAATCTACCTAAATATATGGAAGAATTCAAATGTAAAGAATTATTCTGAAATGTTTTCAAACATATATTCTGTGTTATAAAAGGAGATTGAATTTCATGAAAAAGTATTTATAAGTTCATTGGCAATATTCAAATGTCAGGTGATGGTGTTGGCTAGTGTATAAGTAGCAATCGCACACAATTTATGTGTGGATAGGTAACTAAGTACTTAACTGTTCAAGAATAGGCAATATCCCTCTCTAACCTTCAATACAGACTAATGGAGTTGGCCATAATTCTAAGAATATGCAGATATCTGACTAGCAGGGAAAGAGAAAATTTTTAGTTTGACTCATGAAACAGATTGCTGAATTAAACCAGTTTATGCAATTTATAGAATAGGGATTAGAAGAAAATTAGAACAAAAAAGAGAATAGATGCCTTTAGATGACAAGGAGAAAGAGCATAGCAGGTAAAAATTACACTCAAACAGCTAGTCAGGCATCTAGACCCAAAGTCACAAAATACATATCACTACAAGCCTGATACTATCCAGAGTTTTTCATGAAGTTACATTTTAAACCTCAAAGTCTCATGAGTTAGACATTATTAATCTGTCCCTTTTACAGATGACGAAGTTGAATAACTTGCACAAGCTCATGAATCTGAAACTAAATACACCTCCATATAAAGTCTATCCTCTCCTGATTCATTATTACCAAGAGAAAAGTTACAATGAAGAGGATGTTTCAGAGTAGGATAATTACTGTGTTAAAAGGTGGCCTCAACAATCCTCAGTTTGTATTACAGAAACTCCATGGGGAACCTGTACATCTACCACCGAGTTTATAACTGTAGTGACATTAGAAATGAATATCGTCATTTATGTTTGAATATTTGTCAGGTGTGAAATTCAATACAGGGCCAGGCACGGTGGCTCACGCCTGTAATCCCAGCACTTTGGGAGGCCGAGGCGGGTGGATCACGAGGTCAAGAGATCGAGACCATCCTGGCCGACACGGTGAAATCCCGTCTCTACTAAAAATACAAAAAAATTAGCCGGGCGTGGTGGCACGTGCCTGTAGTCCCAGCTACTCGGAAGGCTGAGGCGGAGGAATCGCTTGAACCCAGGAGGCGGAGCCTGCAGTGAGCCGAGATTGCACCACTGCACTCCAGCCTGGTGACAGAGCAAGACTCCGTCTCAAAAAAAAAAAAAAAAAAAAAAAGAAATTCAATACAAATTTGCAGATTTATAGTTATTATTATTAAAATTTGCAGATTTGTAGTTATTCTCAATAGCTTTTTGTCCTTTTTAAATTTCAGTTTTATTTTAGTGGATATTTTTATAACTTCATTAGCACAATTTACCATCCAAAGTACAAAGAACTCTAAGTTCTAAGACCCAAAGTGACCAAAGCGAATGAATCAATAAAAACAGTAACTTGAATATTATTGGCAGTGGATAAGGACAGTTTAGAATTTGGAAGGCAAGTTCTTTATATTGAGGAAGACAAGCTCTCAGTAATGGAAGACAGAGAAGAGAAGAGAATTAATTTATGGTCACTTAGTAATTCATTTGATATATATTAAGTTAACTCCTCTTATGTACCAGGAACTATGCTAAGAACCATTCATACAAATATGAAAAAGATAAGACTTCTGCCCTTACATAGCTCCTGATCTACAGGAGGAAATGGGTTTCTTATAATTCAGTGGTGTTGTAGGGTCAGAGTAGGGAGAACCAGATCAGCAACTGGTGAGGTTTGGGTGAAGGTGTTAAGAATGCTGCCCAGAAAAGCAGATTCTAAACTTCAGTATTTAAAAATAAGTAGAAATTGTTATACCAAGTAATAATAGTAAAATCATAAATAATAGTGAAATTATGCCAAAAATGGGAAAATGTCATTGACTCAAAAACAAAAAGGCATTCCTAATTGCTAGAGGTAAAAGTGTGATTGGAAAATTAGAGAAAAAGCAAAAACTGTGGAGTCAGAAAGGGGCAGATCATGACTAGTCTGATATCCTTCACTAAAATTTTAGAACTTTATACTAAAGGGAATGAGCAATAGTAAAGAATTTTAGTGAAGTTTATGATCATATAATGTTTTAGAAATGTCACACTAAAATAATGTTTTCATAAGTTTATAAAACAACAGAGAATGCTTTGACATCATGTTAAGTAAAATGGTAAAGTAAAATTATGTGCATATCTAAATTATAAATACGATGTTTTCAATATTGTCATAAACAGAAGTCAAGAAAAAAAGATTGAACAAAAAGAAAATATATCAAAATAATGATGAATGATTTTAGGTGGTAGGATTATGATTAAATTAATTCAATAAATATATATTATCTATATTTAAATTTTATTTCTAAAGGATTTAAAGTTTCGCTGCTCTCTTTTTAAAGAGCTGAAAACTAGAGTGTTATGTCTCTTTTATTTTATAGCAAATATGTGTTAAAATTTAATATTGCTACTCTAGAATAATGTATCTTAAAATGTAGTCCTTATTCACTACAAATTCGCAGTGAATTTAGTGTTGTGTTTGAGACTTGAAGTGCCTATTCTCGATGTTGCTTTCCTTCAAAAGATATAGAAATTGGACTGGAATCATTATTTCTGGAGAAAGGCAACTATGATTTATAGAACTAAAAGGCTATGCTCAAGCTAACATAGGTTTATTTCCAGATGTCTGTTCTCTAACAAATTGCTTAATATTCCTGGAAAAGGCTGATTATAATGATGACTCACAGATGCGTGGAGGTTGTAGTGGGTGTGGTAATGGAAATGGGATCCATGGCAAAACTTCAGCTCTACTAATTGTAGTTAATTATATACCATTAACACTCACATCTGAAAAATGGTTGAACGCACAGAGGTCATTCTTACATATTTGGAGAATTTTTGCCCCAGGTTCATCATCCTCTAAATGTAATTTAGATTAATTTTCCCCAAGGATGTTTCCTAGTATGTCAAGATGTGTCTATGCTTCTTTTCTGCCCATTTATGTGGGCTTGTAAGATCTTTCAATGACGATTCCACCATATTTCCGTACCCTTGCCTGGAACTGGTGACTCGTGAAATTTTGGAAATTGTATCCTAAACATAACTCTCTGGGACAATTTATGGATTTAAGGAAGTTAGGAAATTCCTTGACTATATGGCTGCTTGTTTCATGTCCACATATGCATACTACTCCAGAACTGGTCTTGACAAATTTGTAGAGTGGTCACAATTCTGATGTTTCATTTTTAAGCATGCATGACAAAGAAGAAAGAAAATATATTTGTTTATATGGATCATTCTTGTGTCCCAAACCTACTTATGGTGTCTGGTTTCATTCAGAATTAAAGGCAAAGCACATGTATCTACTACACAATGTAGTCTCTCACTGACTTCAGCTTCTGTGGCTCTCCTTAGCTTGGTTCCAGCTACACTGACCATCTTGCTATTTCTTGCATGTCAGGGCTTTGCAGTTGCTATTTCCGTCTTTCTGCAGCACTCTTCCCCAGATCCTGAAATGGCTCACTCCCTTGTCTCCTTTAAGTTTATAGTTAAATGTTAACTTATGGGTGAGTTCTTCCATGCCTATCTAATTTAAAATAGTAACTACCTCTACCAATTCTTCCCAGTATCCCCCTTCTCATGCTTTACTTTTCTTACTGAACTTGTAACATCTGACATATTACATATTTTATGTGCTTATTTTCTGTCTTCATTAACTAGAATATAAACTCCACAAAGCAGGGATTCATATAGGTTTTTCTCATTGCTGTATAGGCAGCATCTAGAACTATATCACCACATAGTGTATGCTCAAATTTTTATGGCAAAAATACATTAATCAATTTAAGTTAGGGGTGTTATTTCAAAAAACAGTACTTGTTAAACCACAATATGGGTTTAGTTGGAAAAAATAAATAGTACATTTATAGTAAAAATTATAGAGTAAATAAGGTATCTCAATTACGAGAATAATTCATAAGGTAGAATTAGAAACCAATAGAAAAACATCTCAATGCAACAAAACTGGTTCTAGAAGTACCAGCTCAGACATGGGTAGTAGAAATCATTGTCAGCAAAAATTTGGTTTCAGGATTTTATTATTCAAGTCTTCAGGAAGTAGGAGTAGGTAGTACTTTTTCCCTCTAGTTAGAGAACTGCAGGCCAGTGACCATAAATATCACCATTCTGCTACCAATTTGGAACAGATGAACATAAGTAGGATGTATTTGTCCCAGTTTGTCAAAAACTGCATTTTGTCTATATGAAGCAAATCAAAGAAAGGCATATGATTGTAGAGATCAATGCTATCAGAGTCTAAGCAATTCTAAATGTTGTCTAAGAGTTGGAGTGTAATGCCATCATAGAGGCATTGCAAAGCTCAGGGTGGTAGGTATTTCCAGGGCCATGACCTATGACTCCATGAAATGGAAAAGCCACCCTTTAGCTAGGATTGTGAGAATGGGGCACTTTGTAAGCACTAAGCACACCAAAAAGCCATCCTCAATGATGTGGAAGGTAAGGCTTATCTGGAAGCGTTCTGGCAACAAGTGAGATGGCAGAAAATTTCAAAAGGAATGGGGCTTTCTAGATCCTATGAGCAAATATGCTTATTTGACTGTAGAGCTCTCTTCTCTCTTATTGAGGGGCTTGGAAAACAGATAAATTTCTTGGTGGAGATGTGTCATGCCAAGCACAGGCAGTATATGACTTTAAAGACGAGTTGATACAGGGTCAACGTATTATTCTCTGGATCCCATTATAGAGAGCAGGAATGGGAGGAAATATTATTTTAATGGAAATAGGAGCATACTATTCTCAAAGGGACAAAACCTTGGCAATGAGCACTCTCTTTCAAGACAAAAAATTGGAGGCTGAAGCCTCAGGATAGTCATGTTGATGTTCTCACCACACCCGTTTCCTTATGCTCGAGAGAAGCTGTTCATTCTCCTTCCTCGGTTACGTAAATTTGTAAGAGATTCCTTCCAGTTTTGGAGAGCTCTGCCTGAAACAGTTTCTCTAACACTAGCTCTGCATGTCATAGGGATTCAGTAGTCTGAAAGAAGTGTCCATAAGATATTAGACAATACGTTTTCCTTTTCCAGAACATGACCTATGGAAAGAGTTTATGGGCAACCTTCTTTCCCAGCTACAGAACATATTTTGCTGAAAGAAAGGTGTAACCTAATGAAATATTGATTCTGATGATATGGTTTGCAACTACTGAAGTCATCCTTGGTGTAAGCATTTACCAAGTTAAATGGTTCTTTGTTTCTAGGAAATTATATTATTGGGCCACAAGGGACTTTTTATTATACAAGATAATAGGGGCTTCCGTGATAATCTAGATAGATAAAGCTTGGGGGGAAAATTGAGTGAAATCTCTCCTGTGAAACAGAGTAACAGGAATTTTGTAATTATTTACGAATAACTACAAAATGGTAGTTGGCAAATGGGGTGAGAACCTTCAAAAAAGAAAGGAATCAGTCTTCCAGACTTTTGCTGTCCAACATGATAGCCACTAGTCACGTGACTAAGTTTACATTTAAAATTTAGTTCCTCAGCCTCACTAACCACATTTCAAGTTCTCAATAGCCACATGTGTCCAGTGGCTACTTTATTGGACAGTGCAGAAAGTTTTGTTAAAGAACTCTGGTCTAGACAGATAGGATTCTCAGGAACATGGTTTCAGGAAGGGCAGTCAATTAGAGAATTGTTTTCTCACTGTAAGGAAATTCTACTTTTTGCAAGTCTTCAACAGAAATCTGTTTTGCCCAGAATTTCAGTCATTAATATTAATGGTACTTTGGGAAATAGAGAAACAGAATCAAAGTTCCAAAGCTGGGGGGACCAGCCACAAAATAAACAGAAGCCTGATGTTCAGCAGGAAGCATGATAATGAGTCCTGGAGATGACAGTAAAGAAGCAAATTTCAAGCAACCCCAATTTTTTTTTAAATGTTTTAGGGAAAATCAGCCCACAAAAGAATGGAGAAGTGGATTGAAACTAGGTAGTGCTATTTTATAAAAAGAAATTTGAGCCATTTTATTCAGATATTAGAATAAAAGATAGCTCCAAAAACTGGAGAACTTGATGAATTTCAGCAGGTGGACATTTTGCTCACCCTCATGTAAGTATCAAATACTTTTTGAAGTAGGGACTTAGACTGTTGACTCCCTGGTTATAGCCCCAGAGATGTAAGTGCTTTACTGCAGGGAGGTAAACCAAGGGTGCTATTTAACTTCAGTTCATTATAGATGAGAGGAATTTTTTCCCAAGACTAATATTTAGCCTTTCCTATGATAATTTCACATCAAAGATATACATAACAGAAGATTCTGACTTGGCTTGGAATGCCTGTCCCAGGCATATCAAAACTTTCGGCAAAAGATGGAAAGTGGTACTTATAATACCTGGGTGGTCTTTTCATTGAATCTACTATTATTTTTCCAAATGAAAAAATCATAATTGCCCTAT
The DNA here is from genome assembly GCF_030222135.1 of Aotus nancymaae. Classification (NCBI taxonomy): domain Eukaryota; kingdom Metazoa; phylum Chordata; class Mammalia; order Primates; family Aotidae; genus Aotus; species Aotus nancymaae. The sequence continues at coordinate 79,217,348 of NW_026988425.1, forward strand.
ATTGCCTCCTTGTTTAGAGAAAGAGAAAATTGAAAGGACTTACTTATTTCTAACAAGAATGACCCAAATTTGCATTTTCTAGAACCATATGGTTTGAGAAACAATATTATAATTATATTGGAGTCTACTCTTCATTTCATTCATTGAATAGCAGATTTCTTGAAGAGAAACAACTGCTATCCTTCACAATGCCTAGAAAAGAGCATTCGAGACTAGCCTTAAAAAAAAATAAAATAAAATAAAAAGAGCATTCGATAATGAATATTTCCTAGTTACATCCCAAGTTAGTCCAAAGATCAAGAATTACACACAGTATATATTGAGCGCTTGAAATATTACTAATCCAAATCTTCATGTGTTTTAAGGTTAAAACATGCACCAAATTTAAAGAAAATATCTCAATAATTTTTACATTGGTTACATGAAATAATAATTTTGATGTTGAGTTTTAAAAGATATATTAAAATTAATTTCCCCTGTTTCTTTTCATGCTTTCTAATAAGGTACTAGAACAGTTATTTATTATATATGTGGCTTACTTTCTATATCTCTTGAACAGTGCTGATTTAGAAAAGTCATGCAGGGGAAAGAGTCTCAAAGGCAAAAGAGAAGTTAAATAATAAAACAGACACAGAGCAGAAATGCAACACAAATGGAAAGAAATTGTTCTGAGACATTGATGGAAAGGCATTGAAGGTACAAAAATATCCTCACTGTTACAATTGTTTAAAACACTGCATGCATCTAAAAATCTGAACTTTAATTTACTACATGCAAAATGAAATAAGACAAAAGAAGATAATTGAGAAAGAAAACTACACAAATCTGGAACTAGTCATAGCAAATATATTTCTCTCAGCCACTCCAGGATAACGGTTTCACTAAATAATAAAGAAGAATAGGGAGTTAGTATCTGAAACCCATTTATATTACTTTCAGTTGGTTCTGTAATAGGAAATTTCATAACCAAGCTTCAGTCAACCAACACACCAGATTAGCCTTACACTCTCACTTCCTCTATAAAGCACAATGACTAATGCCCAAAGTATGCTGAATGCTCCAGCAGCAAAGACCTGATTAAGTCTATTGCCACCCCACCCAAGACTCTTCCCGCAGATGGTCCCAAATTTACCACCATATGTTAAAGCAGGAAGGACAGACAGAGCACAGAGGCCAGTTAATAAAAATCTAGATTTTCCAAGCTTATAAACCATGTCAGATCTTTGGCTGTGGTTACCACTACATGGCAGTAGCCAGAAGCAAATAGATCAGAGACCACTAGAATTTTTAGGAAATTGAGTGATGGCAAACTGACCTTGTAGTCTTTTTAGCAATGAAATTCCCATGACTTTTTGAACCTTAGCACCGTCCCTGAAACCCTAAATCCCTTGCCCCAGCAACAAAGAGACCACAAAGTCTGGGTGACTTCCAACAAAAGCACATGATTCGTCATCCACTTCCTAAAAAAATAATAAGACATAGGGCTCAGGGCCACGGAGAACCATAAACAGGGCTATTCTCCCAGGGAACAAAACCTGAGCGTCCAACTCGATTGACCAAGAAATTTACACAATTGCCCTGAGAGTTTACCTTCCCAACTTCCATGTGTTTTCCACTCTCCCTGTTCTGTATGGAAATTTCTATTATACTGCATAGTTTGTGAAACAATATTATAATGATAGAATGTACCCTTTATTTCATTCCCTAAAGAGCAGATTTCTTGAAGAGAAACAATTGCTATCCTTGACAATGCCTAGAAAAGTGAACCTATTCTACCCCACCATTGTATCATACATGCAAGGGAAGACGTATAACTGGCCTTTTAGTTTATAGGTCAACAGACCACAGTGAATCGTCACATTTAGATTAACTGGAAAGGACTGAACATCACCCAGAGACCTTGGACTTGAATGAAGGAACTGGATGGGATTTGGTGGATGTCTTCATTAGGGATAGAGCGTTTTATGTATGGAAAAGGGAATTTATGTGCAGGAATAAGTGGATATTTGGATGAAAAAAATAGACACATGCTTAATATTTGCAGGGATTGAGGCAAGAATACAAATGAAGACAAGAATACAAATGGAGACATATCAAGATTTTCTTTAAAAGTTATTAAACGGAAAATGTTTGTCATAGACTGTTTCTCAAATGGCCATCCCTCCCATCTCGCATGGCTTTTTGCAGTGTAATTTTCCCACTTCTCCCATTAAATGGTTAAACTTGTTTGCCCTCTTTTTTATCTGGGCTGATTCTATGACTTACTTTGGGCACTAGAATGTGGTAAATGTGTGATTCTTGTGACTAGGCTTTAAGAAGGCCTTCAACTTCCTATTTTTACCAATCATGGAAGCCAACTGCCATGCAAAGAAACTCATATTGAACTCCTTGATAATAAGAAAACACATGGAAAGAGAGGCAATGTAGAGATGAAAAAGGCACCATAATTGGCAGATAGCGTCAAGGTTCCAAACATATGAATGAAGCCAGCTTGCATCCTCCAGCCCCAGCGTACACCTTGATGAACAATTTCTACAGGAACAATAAAATGATTGTTGTCATAAACCACAAAGTTGTGGTGTAGTTTGTTATATAGCCACAGATAAGTGATACCATCTTCCTCCTTTGGTAAATATACCTACATAATGAGCTGAAACACAAAATTCAATGTTAGATATCTCAAGCTCTTCTGAATTCTGCATCAGAAGTTTCCAGTGCCAGAAAACATGGCTCAAATGTTCTTCTATTCTCTTCCTACCTTCGCCTCTGTGGATACTATAAGGGATCTCAAACCTACATGTGAGAATTTCCATTCTGTTCACCCAACCTCTATTCATACTCTTGAAGTACATATAGCTCACCATCCAGAGAACCCATCTGAGGCACTGGACACAGGACCAGGGCTGTTCAGACAGGGAGTTTTAAACCTTTGAATAGCCAGGTTAAAAGGAGGGCATGGATTTAGTTAGGCAAGACCCCTTGGCCTTGTGGGCTTCCCACACCATGTAGAGAGGCATAACCAGAGAAGTTCAGAGCAAAACCTTCTAAAACATTTGCCTGGTTTCAAAAGACTAGATCTGAATAAATCAGAGACTGCTCAGTGTTCCTCAATATCTTTTCTCCCCTTCTTATATAACAGAAAAAGTTTGAGTGACTATATGATCATCTAGCTACAGGCTACATTTCAAGCTTCCTTTGCAGATAGGTATGACAATGTAACTAAGTGTGCTGAGGTGATGTGTGCAAATTATGGGTCATACCATTAAAGTGGAAAAGCATATTTTTCCTCCCTCTTCCTTTCTGCTGCTGGCTGGTATATGAATGTAATGGCAGGAATGGTAGCAGTCATTTTGTAAAATTAGTTGGACCACTAGAGCAACTAACTACATGTAAGTTCTATTCCTAATTATTGATGAGCTACCCTATCAGCCTTAAAAATACCTAACCAGAGCTGGGCGCATTGGCTCACGCCTATAATCCCAGCACTTTGGGGGACCAAGGCAGGTGGATCACCTGACATCAGGAGTTTGAGACCAGCCTGACCAACATGATGAAACCCTGTCTCCACTAAAATACAAAAAAAAAAAAAAAAAAAAAAAATGGCTGACATGATGGTGGGTATCTATAATCTCAGCTACTCGAAAGGCTGAGGCAGGAGAATCTCTTGAACCGGGGAGGCGAAGGTTGCAGTGAGCTGAGATCGCACCATTGCACTCCAGCCTGGGCAACAAGAGGGAATCTCCACCTAAAAAAAAAAAAATAAATAAATAAATAAATAAATATATACACACACACACACACACACACACACACACACACACACATATATATATATATATATAAAACCACATTGTTCTGTCAGAGAGAGAGAAAACTTTCTTCTCTAGGCCAATGTTATTTTAGCTTAAATCTATATCCTACTGTGGAATTATCTTTGTAATTATATAATTTGATAAATTTTTCATTAATTGAAAAATATGAGTATGAAAGGTCATTGTTATATGCAAATTAACATAAATGCTTTGGAAAGGCTTCAGAAAGTCTAAGACAAAAAAGAAGCCATGGAATTGAGAGTAAAACTATTATAAAAGTAATGGGAGATGAGGGAATCATGAAAATATATGATGATTCTGCACTCAGCTTCACAAGTACCTGGAAGGTTTTTTCCTACACATTAAAGACACTGAAACTAGAAAATTTTAAAAGATGCACTACAGGTATGTTTATTCAAGAAAGAAGAGGCAGAGCTCCAAACAGTGGATATACACTCACAGAAAAGGGCCACAGTTTACAGCTAAGTATTAGCTAATGCATACATATGTATACTTTAAGTTAAAACATGTTTAAGGTAATCCTGACTTTAAAAAAACATTTGATTAGCCAACTATCTATTGGGCCCAAACACATGGGAAGGCTTTATTGTACACAATTACACTTATGGAAATTGTATAAAAAATACATACATTCTTATTTCAGATAGCAGATTTAATCACTCTAAAGCAACTGTTTTAGGATCTTCATGCAGTCTCAGATACCTCTAATTATGGATTTCTGTTTGGGTGGGGTAGACTACCATTTCAGTCAACTTGGTCAAAATGGTGGAACTTGGAACGCTTTCTAAGTTTGTTTTTGTTTTTTAAAACTCAGGCTGCTTTCTGTTTGTTAAATGCTCAGGTGATAAATTCTAGTATTTTATTTACCTATTTTGTTAGCTAGCCCTAGTTTGATATATTTATTACTCTATGCTATAACTTAAGCTTCCTCTCTGTTTAAAAGTTTGGGAGAAAAAGTTCTAGAAAGAAATAAAAACATTTTTGACTTGGGAAATAATTTCTTTCAAAAATGAAAGCTGTCTTTTTCTAAGGGCCAAAGAGGTCTTCCAAAGATGTGTTTCGAAATACTTTTCTGTTGTTTCCTTATAGTTATTTTTGCTATTAAAACAAAATCCCTTCCTATTTTCGTATCTAACTCCCACAGTTTTCACTAGTTTCTTTTATAAATCTGACTTACCATATGGTAGATTTATTTAGCTTGATGGAATTAAGCGTGTTTTGAAGATTCACCCACAAATATTCCCTGCATCTGTCCCGGATTCCTGGCCTTATGTAGAACTAAATCTGGTTCACTTTTTTCTAGTGTTTTCTGAAACCCAGAGACAAGAATATTCCTTCTAAGAGCTCTGGAATACTAAACCACATCCCCAAAACAATTTTTTAGTTTGAAGTGGGGTGGAGGGAGAATCACAGAGAGTAATCAGGTAAAAAAAAATTAATTGATTTAAATCCCTAATATAAATTTTGTATAACTGTATTTCTCCACATTATTCAGTCCTTATTACTTTAGCATTCATTTTTATTTGTGAGAAGTGGCATAGCACATTGATTAAAGGCGTAAGTTCTTAGGTTAAACTATCTGCTTACAAATCCTCAACCATCACTTGCTACCTATGTGAGAGCAGATGAATTACTTACTTGTTGTAATCCTTAGTAAATGGCATAATAATTATTATCACTCACCTATGTTGTACAAATGAGAAAAAATATATAATAAGGTTAGCCTAGGATTTTGAATTCAATAGTTGATCAGCTACTGCCAGCTTTTTAGACTATGAAAAAATTGATAATGCAGAAAGTCTTAATTAATTTTAAATGTTATTCATCAAAAGATTGTAACAAAATGGCATACACAGGATAATGATAATAATGCCAATTCAGAGGAATATATGAATAATTTTTGGAGGGATTAAGCAAAAATAGTTATGGTGAAGCTCTAAGTGCATTTTTTTAATGATAATGTTTTAAAGTTAGTTTTATCATTTAAAACAAATGTTTGGAATTCCAATGGGATGACTCAATACAATGTTTTCTTATTGAATTATCTGTCTCATTTTTTCCTGGTGCAACACAAATATGTGAAAGAAGAGCTAAATGAGGACAATCTAATAAGAAATCTCCATCTAGGAGATTTTTAGAGGATACTGTCAGTTGGTCTGAACTTAATATACATTTCCAGAAAGTACCATATTATCCAGCAAAATATATTATCAGTCAATAAATGAGTATACAGAAAGAAAAACGTAGATAAATGTGCGATGGCAGAGAGCAGAGTAGAAGAAAGGATAGAGAGCTCACATCCTGCTGTGCTTAACCTGCCTCCCGGGGGACAGCCTTTACCGAGTTCTGAAAAGCATTGATCTAGACCTTTGCAAATACAGGCTTGTCAAACTCACTTTCAGTCTTCCTTCCCACCTCCACAGAAACCTACATGGACGTTAGCTAATAGAATTGTGCCTTTTAGGAGAATGCTGGAAATCTCTCATTTGAGGAGTAGAGACGCTATATTTTAAAAGACAATTTATTGGCTTCTTTTTTTGCCATCAGCATTCAAAAGGAGTGGAATATTATGTACATGATTCCATAAAATAGGTTACTAAGAACAGAATAGCAAAGCCTTATTTTTAAAAAATATTGAAATGTATCATTTGTAATAATTTCACAGAACTTAGAACTTAGAACTAGGCCAATAAGTAAGTTTTCCAAGATTATTTTAAAGTTTTAAAGGTGGTTTTGCAATTTAAAGACACCACTTGATAAGTTAATAGTTCAGATAAAATTATAGAACATTGTATTTAAAGGAATACACACTTTCAAGAACATTTTATGTTTTGAAAAGCACCATTGTAAATACAAAACAATTGATAACATACTTTCTAATCACTTTTATTTATTGATGAAAGTATCTGCAAGACTTAATTTAAAATTTTAATGATGATAATAGCAAACCTTTTACATTAAGAAAAAACAAGCAGAGACAAATAACCTCATATTTTAGGATCAAGAATTTCTAAAAATAAATGGAACACATCTGACAATTAGAATGTATTTAGTCTAAATATCTATCCCACTTCTACATCTAAGATAGACTGCTTACTAAAAATTGATAATGTATTTTACTTTTTATAAGAGTAGAAACCAGAAAGAGTTGGTGACACAAATTCAGTTAAACAGAAAAATGTAATTAATCAGAATGCCTCAGTTGCCAGGCTTCTTCTGATTGGCTCAATTTATTTAATATAATTACTATAGAAATCAATGAAAAGCCTTTCTATGTTATTTTGGAAGCATCCAAAAAAATTTAAGCCATTTACAGAGATGTGAGTTTCTCATAGTTCATGAACACTGAAGTGTCCATCTAGGAGAAATAAAACCCAAAACATCTGAGGGTTTACTAGCCAACAGAACCTAAAACAGTAACAGAGAAACAAACATTTATTTATAAAGCTATTATGTTATTCATTGCTTTTCTTCCAAAGTAAATATTTAAACTAGGTAAAATAATAAGAAAGGGCTAGTAAACAAAAGAGCAAAAAGAATGGGTCCAAGGACTTTGCTTTTGTATTTGAAAGTCATCCATTTGTTTCCTCAAATTCAGTTTACAGCAAATTGTTGTTATTCTATTCCCTTTTAGAGATGAGGTCTCACTATGTTTCCCAGGCTGCCTCAAAGACCTGGGCTCAAGGGTTCTTCCAGCCTCAGCCTCTCGAATAGCTGGAACCACAGGTATATGTCATGGTGCTCATCATCCTCTTGCATCAAAAAATTTTGACAAATATGATCTTTGTTTTGCATTCCAATTAATTCAATAATTATGCCTGGAAAAGTTAGATTACTGAGAAACATACTCCCACAAAACAAAGATTCAGCAATATATCTTTTCCTATACATTAATAAGGTCACTCTTTTAAACAAATAATTTTTTTTATTTTATGCCTCATTATGTCCATGTAATATTTGAGCATTGAAAAATTCAAACATTTATTAAGAAAAAAAACAATTCTTCATGCAAAACTCTTAAAATATCCTTGGTGGAGCTTTGACTACTCATCATTAAAAATGAAGCTTAAATATTTATAGAAGTTGTAGAAATTCTAAAGAATAGACTAAAAGTGTAGATACTATGTGTCTAGAATATAAATTGACAAAAGGAAGAATGATATCTTCCTGAACGGCTTGTAGCCCAAGCAGACAAATGCTAGCTGTGAATCAGATGAACGATTGCATATATCTGCTGATTAATTGAAATTGATATTACTTAGCTTAAATAAAAGAGAAGGACTGATTATCAGAATATAAAACAATCATAGGTGCACTTCACCTTCAATATCTATAGATGGTGCCAATATGACATTTAAAATTACCTAGAAATACACTAAAAGTTAGTAAACATACTTTTTAATCTTCACTAGTTTGAAAAACTCATGCTCTGGTCAACTAAAAATGATTTCAGTTCTCTACCACAGAGTCACAAGTATCTTATTAAATTTCATGAGCTTCCACTACTTTATGTATTAAGGACACAGAAATGAATTTTTGCAATCTTGGCAGAAGAATTCCCAAAACTAGCAAGCGCGAAAAGGTAATTAATCACATAATAACTTATCATCTCTTTCCTCACACAGAGACCAAAGTAAAAAATCTTACATCTTATTTTTATACAGCCTTACAAGAGTAGACTCTAAATGAGGAGGAAACTTTAAAGATTAACCATCTCTTTTTCTTGATAAGGATGCTGAAACCCAATGATAGGATGTTATCATTCCTCAGAAGGATTACAGCAGAAACAGTGTTTGAATTCACATTTGTTAGTCCCAAGCCTCTGTCCTGAATAGCCTTCTTTTAGTGAATCTGTTTCCTTTCCCTCTCTCTTTCTCTCCTCCCACAACCCCCAGCAATTCTTCTCACCCTCTCCCACCCATAAACTCTTGGGAGGTTTCCTTAGTTTGTTCTTCTTTAAAAACATTAAAGTTATAATTTCCTGACTTGGACAATTCCTGACTTGCCAATACCTGGAGAGTTCCTCAAGTTCATTTATTAAAAAGCAAAAAGCTAATCTGTTTCCAAATGGTTTCTATTTTCTTAGAAGAATTACTTTTTAATACCATGGTGATACTACCCTGTTATCTGTTAACTTAGATAAAACTAATATAATAAAAAATTGATCACACAGCAGCAAAATATATATTAGGATCTTGCTTGCCCAGCCTGGAGTGCAATAGTACGATTTCAGCTCACTGCAACCTCCACCTCCCAGGTTCAAGCGATGCTCCTGCCTCAGCCTCCTGAGTAGCTGGGATTACAGATGTGCATCACAAACCCTGGCTAATTTTTATAATTTTTTGTAGAGACAGGATTTCACCATGTTGGCCAGGCTGGGCTCAAACTCCGGGACTCAAGTGATCTACCTGCCTCAGCCTCCCAAAGTGTTGGGATTACAGGCTTGAGCCACTGTGCCCATCAAAATATCATCAATTATTAATACTATATTAAAGGAATTTGATGTTAGTGGTTTTAAATTATGCCCTAAATGATGTGGAATTCTGCTCCAAGTTGATTAGCCTGACTTATTCTTAGACATTTTTAGGGATAGACACTTAGGTTTTGAGTTTTTTTTTAAATGTTGTTATTTATATACTTATTTTTTTATTTATTCCTGAGTGCCAAGAAAGAGATATACACTTATGTACCAAACACATCCCATGCAACCCTTATTTGTTATGGTTACTTATCTAAGTGAAGGTTATTATGATAAAAATAAAATGCACAGTTATCTTTGGACAGTATATCTTGTACATCTTGCCAAATAAACAGAAAGAAAGAAAAAAGCTTGCATAAGCCTGAAACTTAGATTGCTTTGAAGGTGATTTGTTTTATGGATTTAACAATTGGCATTAGATCAAAGTCATTAAAAGTATATTCAGCATAGTTTTTATCTGGGAAACTGGATAGTTTCACTTAAAATATTATTTGTCCACTTACCGAATAATTATTTTCACTCATCTTCTCATTAGAGGAGATGGCCACAGCAGCGTTTTTTTTTTTTAGCTTCTATCAGCTTCCTTTTTACTATATAAACAAAATACAAGGGGAAAAAAAAAAAAACCTTCAACAGTAAAGATAATGTCTTGCCATAAGCCCAGGAAAAAGAACAAAGCTTTGTTTCCTATGTTGCAAGCCCCCTTAAAGCAGTATGGCCATTTATCAGCTGTAATGTTTGGGTCTAGCAGAATGAGGCATGAAATTCTATCCTTGTAGCTTCAGAAGTGATTACAAGGCATTTCATTAATGAGTATTATATGTAAGTCCATTTTTTTGAAATGTTTACTGTATACTACAAGGTGTCATAAGTAAAATACAGATTCTTTATAAAATTCAAATTATTTGGTTCTAATTTAACTATGAATAAGTAGCAAATATTTTAATGAAAATATATAGTAGATAAGAGGGAGGGAAAGGCATTCGTTTGTTTCTCTATTACAAATTGTCAGCCCATAAAAAAATGTTTAGAAAAGTAAATTGCCATTCAGTCATAGAGAGTAATTCAGCCTTGCTGACTATAGAACAGCACTGGGTGTGTGCTGCAGCCATTTTGTATCTCTATTTTAAAATCATGTCACATTTTCTGTTAAAAGATATAAATGTTTTCTTGTTTGTTTTTGCTTAAACTGAAAAGAGCTAGTCAAAAATACATTGAGTAAATTATAAATTGTTAAGGAACTACTAGGTAACCATTTTACTAAAATTCCTAATAGTCTCAGTTATGCTTGCTAAATTGTAGCAACTTGATATATAACTTAGAGAAATGAGATTCTGAAAATTGGGAGAAAGTATTTTGAAACAAAAATTTGGCATTACTATGTGCTACAATAATTTATTTTTCCTCTTTTACAAGAACGAAGTTTGTAGGCATAAAAATAATGTTTCTCGAACTTTAATGAATGTAGGAATCATGTGGGATGCTTTAAAAAATCTAGGTTTCTGACTGCCCACATACAATCAGATGTGATGAATCAGAGCATGGGGCGAGCCAGGAAGTAATAGTATAGACGGCCCAACTTTTAAAATTCCGATTCATAACTTTCCTGCCATTAAGACTGCTAGAGAGGTATGCTAATGCTATCTTTGACAGTGTACTTCAGTAGTTCCATGACCAGATTCCTGTCAGATGTACCAGGGACACTTGGAGACTTCAACCTACATCTACTAACTCAGACTGTCTGGAGGTGAATTTGAGGAATACCTAGGTCTCAGTATCTCTGGCTTAGAATAGACTGGTAAGGACTGAGGAGACTAAGAAAGATTTTGAGGCCATGTTAACCTGAAATATTGTATGTAAAATCCCAGAAATATCTGTGATATGGTTAGGCTTTGTGTCACCACCCAAATCTCATTTGGGATTGTAATCCCCATAATCCCCACGTGTCAAGAGAGAGACCGAGTGGAGGTGATTGAATCATGGGGGCAGTTGCCCCCATTCTGTTCTCGTGAATGAGCTCATATGGGATCTGATGGTTTTATAAGGGTCTCTTCTCCCTTTGCTCAGCACTTCTCTTTCCTGCCACCTTGTGAAGAAGGTGCGTTGTTTCCCCTTTGCTTTCTACCATGATTGTAAGTTTTCTGATGCCTCCCCGGCCATGTTGAATTGTGAGTCAATAAAACCTCTTTCCATTATAAATTATCTGGTCTCAGGTAGTCCTTTATAGTAGTATGAAAATGGACTAATATTTATACAATCTGACAGTAAGGTAAGAGCAAGAAGTGTTCTAAAGTATGAGGATAAGACTAAAAATAGGCAAAAGATAATTGATATCATCTAAGAACGTCACTGATATATATATATATATATATATATATGTATGTGATTTTTAATTCAAAATCAAAAATGTCAAATCTATTTGTACTGACATGTAATACACATAGAGAAAAGTGGACTTAAGTATATTACTCATTACATTGGCATAAAGTGTAAAAACCTGTATAATCAGCTTTCAGAACAAAAAACAGACAATCACCAGTCACCCTCATCATTTTCCTTTCCAGTCAGTGGAAATTACTATCTGGACTTTTATTTATTTTTTCTTTTTGTTATTATACATTAAGTTCTGGGATACATGTGCAGAACGTGAAGGTTTGTTACACAGGTATACACACGCCATGGTGGTTTGCTGCACCCATCAACCTGTCATCTACATTAGGTATTTCTCCTAATGCTATCCCTCAACTAGCCCCCAACAGGCCCTGGTGTGTGATGTTCCCCTCCCTATGTCCATGTATTCTCATAGTTCATCTCCCAATTATGAGTGAAAATATGTGGTCTTTAGTTTACTGTTCCTGTGCTAATTTACCGAGAATGATGGTTTCCAGCTATAGCCATGTACTTGCAAAGGACATGAACTCATTCTTTTTTATGGTTGTATAGTATTCCATAGCGTATATGTGCCATATTTTCTTTATCCAGTCCATCATTGATGGGCATTTGGGTTGGTTCCAAGTCTTTGCTATTGTGAACAGTATGCAATAAACATATGTGTGCATGTATCTTTATGGTAGAATGATTTATAATCCTTTACATATATACCCAGTAATGGTATTTCTAGTTCTAGATCCTTGAGGAATCACCACACTGCCTTCCACAATGGATGAACTAATTTACACTCTCATTAACAGTATAAAAGCATTCCTATTTCTCCACATCCTCTCCAGCATCTGTTGTCTCTTGACTTTTTAATGATCACCATTCTAACTGGCATGAGATAATATCTCATTATAGTTTTGATTTACATTTATCTAATGACCAGTGATGATGAGCTTTTTTTCATATGTTTTTTGGCCACATAAATGTCTTCTTTTGAGAAGTATCTGTTCATATCCTATACCCTCTTTTTGATGGAGTTGTTTTTTTTCTTGTAAATTTGTTTCTTTGTAGATTCTGGATATTAGCCTTTTGTCAGACAAATCGATTGCAAAAATTTTCTCCCATTCTATAGTTTGCCTGTTCACTCTGATGATAGTGTCTTTTGCTGTGCAGAAGCTCTTAGTTTAATTAGATACCATTTATCTCTTTTGGCTTTTGTTGCCATTGCTTTTGGTGTTTTAGTCATGAAGTCATTGCTCAGGCCGATGTCCTGAATAGTATTGCCTTGGTTTTCTTCTAGGGTTTTTATGGTTTTTGGTCTTGGGTTAAGTCTTTAATTTATCTGGAGTTAATTTTTTTATAAGGTGTAAGGAAGGGATCCAGTTTCAGCTTTCTGTATATGGCTAGCTTGTTTTCCCAACACTATTTATTAAATAGGGAATCCTTTCCCCATTGCTTGTTTTTGTCAGGTTTGTCAAAGATCAGATGGTTATAGATGTGTGATATTATTTCTGAGGCCTCTGTTCTGAACCAACACCATGCTGTGTTGGTTACTGTAACTTTGTAGTGTAGTTTGAAATTAGGTAGTATGATGACTCCAGCTTTGTTCTTTTTGCTTAGGATTGTCTTGGCTATGCAGGCTATTTTGGTTTTGTATGAAATTTAAACTAGTTTTTCTTTTTCCAGTACTGTGAAGAAAATCAACGGTAGCTTGATAGGGATAGCATTGAATCCATAAATTACTTTGGGCAGTATGGCCATTTTCATAATATTGACTCTTCCTATTCATGAGCATGGAATGTTTTGCCATTTGTTTGTGTCCTCTTATTTCCTTGAGCAGTGGTTTGTAGTTGTCCTTGAATAGGTCCTTCACATCCCTGCTGAGTTGTATTCCTAGGTATTTTGTTCTCTTTGTAGCAATTGTGAATGGGAGTTCACTCAGGATTTGGCTCTGTCTGTTATTGGTGTATAGGAATGCTTGTGATTTTTGCACGTTTATTTTGTATCCTGAAACTTTGCTGAAGTTGCTTCTCAAAGAGATTTGGGGCTGAGACAATGGGGTTTTCTAAATATACAATCACATCATCTAGAAACAGAGACAGTCTGACTTCCTCTTTTTGTAATTGAATGCCCTTCATTTCTTTCTCTTGCCTGATTGTCCTGGCCAGAACTTCCAATACTATGTTGAATAGGAGTGGTGAGAGAGGGCATTCTTGCATCAGTTTTCAAAGGGAATGCTTCCAGTTTTTGTCTATTCAGTATGATATTGGCTCTGGGTTTCTCATAAATAGCTCTTATTATTTTGAGATATGTTACATCGATACCTAGTTTATCCAAGTTTTTAGCATGAAGGCCTGTTGAATTTTGTCAAAGGCCTTTTCTGTGTCTATTGAAATAGTAATGTGGTTTTTGTCACTGGTTCTGTTTATTTGATGGATAACATTTATTGATTTGTGTATGTTGAACCAGCCGTGCATCCCAGAGATGAAGCTATTTTGATAGTGATGGATAAGCTTTTTGATGTGCCACTGGATTCTGTTTGCCAGTTTTTTATTGAGGATTTTTGCATTAACGTTCTTCATGAATACTGGCCTGAAATGTTCTTTTTGTATTGTGTCTCTGTCAGGTTTTAGTGTCAGGATGATGCTGGTCTCATAAAATGAGTTAGGGAGGAGTTCCTCTTTTTTTATGTTTGAAACAGTTTCAGAAGGAATAGTACCAGCTCCTTTTAGTACCTCTGGTAGTATTCGGCTGTGAATCTGTCTGTTCCTGGACTTTTTTTTTTGTTGGTTGGCAGGCTATCACTTACTGCCTCAATTTCAGAACTTGTTATTCATCTACTCAACAATTTGACTTCTTCCTAGTTTAGTCTTGGGAGGGTGTATTTGTTCAGAAATTTGTCTATTTCTTCTAGATTTTCTAGTTTATTTGTGTAGAGGTGTTTATGGTATTCTCTGATGGTAGTCTGTATTTCTGTGGGATCAGTGGTGATATCCCCTTTATCATTTTTTTTTAGACAAAGGATCACTCTTGTCCCCAAGGCTGGAGTGCAATGGTGTGATCTCGGCTCACTGCAACCTCCTCCTCTCAGGTTCAAGCAATTCTCCTGTCCCAGCCTCCTGTGTAGCTGGGATTGCAGACGATTGCCACCACACCTGGCTAATTTTTGTATTTTTAGTAGAGACAGAATTTCACCGTGTTAGCCACGCTGGTCTCGAACTCCTGAACTCAGATGATCTGCCTGCCTTGTCCTCCTAAAATGCTGGGATTATAGGCATGAGCCACTGGGCCCGACCCCTTTTATCATTTTTTTATTGAACCTATTTATTTCTTCTCTCTCTTTTTCTTTATTAGTCTGGCTAGGAGTCTGTTTATTTTGTTGATCTTTTTGAAAAGCCAGCTCCTGGATTCATTGATTTTTTTAAAGCATTTTTTGTGTCACTATCTCCTTCAGTTCTACTCTGATCTTAGTTATTTCTTGTCTTCTGCTGGCTTTTGAATTTGTGTGCTCTTGCTTCTCTAGTTTTTTTAATTGTGATGTTAGGGTGGCAATTTTAGATTTTTCCTGCTTTCTCTTGTGGGCATTTAGTGCTATACATTTCCCTCTACATACTGCTTTAAATGTGTCCTAGAGATTCTGATATGTTGTGTCTTTGTTCCCATTGGCTTCGAAGAGCATCTTTATTTCTGCCTTAATTTTGTTATTTACCCAGTAGTCATGCAGGAGCAGGTTGTTCAGTTTCCATGTAGTTATGTAGTTTTGAATGAGTTTCTTAATCCTGAGTTCTAATTTAATTGCACTGTGGTTTGAGAGACTGTTTGTTATGATTTCCATTCTTTTGTATTTGCTGAGGAGGGTTTTACTTCCAATTATGTGACCAATTTTAGATTACGTGTGATTTGATGCTGAGAAGAACATATATTCTGTTGATCTGAGATGGAGAATTCTGTAGATGTCTATTAGGTCAGCTTGGTCCAGAGCTGAGTTCACATTCTGGATATCCTTGTTAATTTTCTGTCTTGTTGATCTGTCTAATATTGACAGTCAGGTGTTAATATCTCTCACTATTATTGTGTGGGAGTCTAAGTCTCTTTCTAGGTCTCTAAGAACTTGCTTTATGAATCTGGGTTTTCCTGTATTGGGTGCATATATATTGACAATAGTTAGCTCTTCTTGTTGCATTGATTCCTTTACCATTATGTAATGCCCTTCTTTGTCTGTTTTGATTTTTGATGGTTTAAAGTCTGCTTTATCAAAGACTAGGATTGGAACTCCTGCTTTTTTTTTTTTTTTTTTTTTTTTTTTTGCTTTCCATTTGCTTGGTAACTATTCCTCCATCCCTTTATTTTAAGCCTATGTGTGTCTTTGCATCTAAGATGGGTCTCGTGAATACTGAGCACCAATGGGTCTTGACTCTTTATCCAATTTGCCAGTCTGTGTCTTTTAACTGGGGCACTTAGCCCATTTATATTTAAGGTTAATATTCTTATGTTTGAATTTGATCCTGTCATTATGATGCTAGCTGGATATCTTGCCTGTTAGTTGATGCAGTTTCTTCATAGTGTCGATGGTCTTTACAATTTGTATGTTTTTGCATTGGCTGGTACTGGTTGTTCCTTTCCATGTTTAGTGCTTCCTTCAGGAGCTCTTGTAAGGCAGGCCTGGTGGTGAAAAAAACCTCTCAGCAGTTGCTTGTCTGTAAAGGATTTTATTTCTCCTTCACTTATAAGCTTAGATTGGCTGGATATGAAATTCTGGAATGAAAATTCTTTTATTTAAGAATGTTGAATATTGGCCTCCACTTTCTTCTGGCTTGTAGAGTTTCTGACTAGAGATCTGCTGTCAGTCTGCTAAGCTTCCCTTTGTGGGAAACCCAACCTTTCTCTCTGGCTGCCCTTAACATTTTTTCCTTCATTTCAACCTTGGTGAATCTGACAATTATGTGTCCTGGGGTTGCTTTTCTCAAGGAATATCTTTGTTGTTTTCTCTGTATTTCCTGAATTTCAATGTTGGTCTGCCTTGCTAGGTTGGAGAAGTTTCCTGGATAATATCCTGAAGAATGTTTTCCAACTTGGTTCCATTCTCCCCATCACTTTTGGGTACACCAATCACATGTAGATTTGGTCTTTTCACATAGTCCCATATTTCTTGGAGTCTTTGCTCATCTCTTTTTTCTCTGATCTTGTATTCTCACTTTATTTCATTGAGTTGATCTTCAGTCTCTGATATCCTTTCTTCCACTTTATTGATTTGGCTATTGATACTTGTGTATGCTTCATGAAGTTCTTGTGCTGTGTTTTTCAGCTCCATCAGGTCATTTATGTTCTTCTATAAACTGATTATTCTAGTTAGCAATTCATCTAACCTTTTTTCAAGGTTATTAGCTTCCTTGCACTGGGTTAGAATGTGCTCCTTTACCTCTGAGGAGTTTGTTATTACCCACCTTCTGAAGTCTACTCCTGTCAATTTGTCAAACTCATTTCTCCATCCAGTTTTTTTCCCTTGCTGGTGAGGAGTTGTGATCCTTTGGAAGAGAAGATGCATTCTGGTTTTTGGAATTTTCAGCCTTTTTGCGCTGGTTTCTCCCCATCTTCATGGATTTATCTACCTTTGTTGTTTGATATTGGTGACCTTCAGATGGGGTCTCTGGGTGAACATACATTTTGTTGATGTTGATACTATTCTGTTCTGTTTATTAGTTTTTTTTTCTAATAGTCAGGGCCCTCTGCTGCAGGTTTGGTGGAGGTCCACTCCAGGCCCTGTTTGCCTGGGTATCACCAGCAGAGGCTGTAGAACAACAAAGATTGTTGCCTATTCCTTCCTCTGGAAGCTTTGACCCAGAGGGGCACCTGCCAGATGCCAGCTGGAGCTCTCCTGTATGAGGTGTCTGTTGGTCCCTACTGGGATGTGTCTCCCAGTCAAGACACACGGGGTCAGGGACTCACTTGAGGAGGCAGTCTGTCTCTTACCAGAGTTCTAATTCTGTGCTGGGAGAACCACTGCTGTTAGGAAGGGACATTTAAGTCTGCTGAAGCTGCGCCTACAGCTGTCCCTTCCCCCAGGTGCTCTGTCCCAGGGAGATAGGTATTATTCTATAAGTCCCTGACTGGGGCTGTTCCTTTTTTTCAGAGATGTCCTGCCCAGAGAGGAGGAATCTAGAGAGGCAGTCGGCCTTGCTGAGCTGTGGTGGGCACTGCCCAGTTTGAAATTCCTAGTGACTTTGTTTACACTGTGAGGGTAAAACCACCTACTCAAGCCTCAGCAATGGTAGACACCCCTTTCCCAACCAAGCTCAAGCATCCCAGGTCAACCTCATACTCCTGTGCTAGCAGGGAGAATTTCATGCCAGTGCATCTTAGCTTGCTGGGCTCCATGGGGGTGGGATCCACAAAGCCAGGCATAGGAGGGAATCTCCTAATCTGTGAAGACCATAGGAAAAGCATAGTATCTGGGCCAGTTTGCACTGTTCCTCTCTATACAGTCTCTCACAACTTCCCTTGGGTAGGAAAGAAAAAATCCCCTGACCCCTCGCATTTCCTGGATGAGGTGATGCACCACCCTGCTTCAGCTCACCCTCCATGGGCTGCACCCACTGTCCAACCAGTCCCAATGAAATAAACCAGGTATCTCAGTTGGGAATATAGAAATCACTCACCTTCTGCATCAATTTCGCTGGGAGCTGCAGACCAGAGCTGTTCCTATTCGGCCATCTTGTTCCAGCCTTTTTTTGTGTATTTTTATTAATAGCCATTCTAAAAGGAATAATACCCTATCATGGTTTGATTTGCATTTTTTTGATGATTTGTGATATTAAGCATTTTGTTGAAATAACTGTTAGCCATATGTATACCCTCTTTTGAGAATCTTCTATTTATGTCCTTTGCACACTTTCTATTGTAATTATGAGTTTTGTTTGTTTGTTCATTTAGTTGTTTGAGTTTCTTGTATAATCTGGATATTCACCCCTTGTCAGATGAATAATTTGCAGATATTTTCTCTGATCCAACAGATTGTGTGTCCACTCTGTTGATTGTTTCCTGTTCTGTGCAGAGGCTTCTTAGTTTATTATGGTCCCATTTTCCTATTTTTGTTTTTGTTGCCTGTGCTTTTGAAGTCTTAGCCATAAAATATTTGCCTAGACAAATGTTCTGGATTATTTCCCCTATGTTTTTTTCTAGAAGTTTTATAGTTTTGGGTCCTATGTTTACTCTTTAATCTGCCTTGAGTTGATTTTTGTATATGGTGAGAGAGAAAGTTCTAGGTTCATTCTTCTGCATCTAGAAATCCAGTTTTACCAGCACCATTTATTGACAAGGGTGTCCATTCCCCCAAGGTATGATCTTGCCACCTCTGTTGAAAGGTAATTGGCTGTAAATACATGGATTTATTTCTTGGTCCTCTATTTTGTTCCATTGAGTATCTATTTTTAACCCAAACCATGCTGTTTTGGTTATTTTAAACTTGTAATATATTTTGAAGTCAGTTAGTGTGAAGTTCTAGCTTTGTTCTTTTTGCTCAGAATGACTTTGGCTGTTGAGCCCCTCAGTAGATGTGAGGGATGTCAGTAGGGCTCCAGGATTGTGAAGATGTGGGGGATATTGGGGCCCAGAAAAATATGCAGTCTGGTGGGGCTGGGCTTTCAGAATGGCACCATCCCACAGCTGCCTAGGACTTAGGGTGTGTTGGACCTGATGTGTGTGTCTTCTCTGGAGGAAGGCCATCCTGTTGTCTCCAGACAGATCCTTACACTATTCTCAGGGGCCATGTGGCTTCTCCCATGGCTAGGTTTGCAGGAAACTGCTGAGGGAATGTGAGCTAGTGGAGATCTGTCACTTACCCTTTGTCCACACTGGGAAGTCTCTCTGGATTCCTAGATAATTCTGGCTGAGTTGGCTGCCTCACTTCCCTCTCCTTCTGTGTCTCATGTGTTTCCTGTCACTTCTGCCAGTTTTCTCTCTTAGATGCTCTATTCAATATGTGATTATTTACTTGCTATTTTGGTTCCTCTTTCTGGAGGAGGTGTCTACTAAATGCCTCTGGTCAGCCTCTTGAAGCCCTTCTCTTTATATATTCTTGACAGATGTCTTTTGTCATATATATGGAGTATGAATATTTTCTTCCACTACATCTTTCCCCTTAATCCACTTATGGTATCATTTGACAAACAGAAATTCTTAATATAATCCAGGTTTTCAGTTCTTTCTTTCATGATTAATACTTTTTATGTTCTATTCAATATTTCTTTACTTATTCCAAGGTCACAAAGAATGTACACTATGTTTTGCTCTAAAATTCCCTTTGTTTTGCTTTACACATTTAGCTCAGTAATCAATCTAGAATTGATTCCTATATGTGGGGTGAGATAGGAGTCAAGGTCCTTATTTTTATAGATATCTATTAAACCCAGCATCATTTAATGAAAAGATAAAGCATTCCTTCCCCTACATGCAGTGTTCTTTTTCATAAATCAGTTGAACATACATACAGTGGTCTATTTCTGAACTTTATCCTGTTCTATTTGTAGTATATTCCTGTACTAAAATCACACTGTCTTGGTTATGTTTTATAGGTATACTGATAAGCATTTTGTTTGAAGTTATGATGTTAGCATGTTTAAATAAGGAATTCTGTGGTGAATGTCAGCCTGTGAGGTTTGAATGTGTTTGTGTATTTGTGTGTGTGTGTGTGTGTGTGTGTGTGTACATCTGTGTGACTGTTTCACAAAACTACATGAGCTTTATTTTTTAAATTATGGACTTCTAACTTAATTATGAACTAATTAAGGTACCAGATAACATGGTTTTAACACAAATTTGAAGATACATATTTAAAAAGAAAGTAACTTTTGAGTGCTGGACTTCCACATGTAAATGTATAATGTAATAGATTCATAATAGTAAGGCTAGCTATTGTAAACTTTTCTGAACACAATACTAACAACATTCTTTGTAAGGCAGACTTCTTATCCAGCTAGCTGATAACATTTGTCACTTATAACAAATCTAGCCTTATCTCTACTGAATAAAAGCGTCTGCCCACATAACTGATTATACTGCTGACCTTGATGGAAAAGATTTTAACTTGCAACAGTGTATGAAATATTGCAATCCACTAATGATCCCATATTCTACCTCGTGGTGTGTCAATTCTAATAATAAGATAAGTGGGATTCTTAGGTAAAATACATTCAGTATGAAAAGCACTCTTTTATAGATTAAGAATTAGAAAACTGAGTCCGTTTTTTAATAAATCAAGAAAGGAGGTTGGGGACAGTGGCTCACACTTGTAATCTCAACACTTTGGGAGGCTAAGGTGGATGGATCACATGAGGTCAGAAGTTTAAGACCAGCCTGGCCAACATAGTAAAATTTTGTCTCTACTTAAAATACAAAAATTAACCTGATGTAGTGATGCATGCCTGTAGTCCAACTACTTGGGAGGCTGAGGCAGGACAATCACTTAAATCTGGGAGTTGGAGGTTGCAGTGAGCCAAGATTGCACCACTGCACTCCAGCCTGGGCAACAGAGGAAAATTCCATCTTAAAAAAAAAAAATGCAATTATGGCTAGAGAGGAAGAATAACTTCTAGTGTTCTGTAGTAGTGTAAGATAAGTATAGTTAACAAGAATATATTATATAGTTTCAAATAGCTAAATGGAGGATATTGAATGTTCCCAACACAAAGAAATGATAAATTTGGGGGATGATGGATAGCTGATTATCCTGATCTGATCCCTATACATCATATGTATCATAACAACACCATGTACCCCATAAATGTGTACAACTACTATGTGTCAATTTTTAAAAAATATTTTGAAAAAAAATCTTGCTTAGGTTAAAAAAAAAAAAAACTGGGGAAGGATCCAAGATGGCCAAATAAGAACAGCTCTGGAGTGCAGTTTCCAGTGAGAATGCAGAGGGTGAGTAGTCACTGCATTTCCAAATGAGACCAAAAGATTTCAGAGCAGAAAAGTGCCATGAGTCTCCAGCATGGCTATTTCAGCCAGCGCAGCAGGTCTCTGCACAAACACACAAATCTGGGTGGCTGTTTCAACTGGTGCCTGGAATGCCTGGGAGAGAGAGTCACCCATTCAACTGAGAAAAAAGGGGGCTAAAACAGGGAGCCACTTGACCTGTCTTGGCGGATCGCACCCCAACAAGATCAGCAGTCTGAAATGCTCTGAATTGAGAGTTTCACAGCAAGCACAGCTGGACCCTGGATGGTCCAGCTTTGTGGGAGGAAAGGCGTCTGCCATTACTGAGGCAGTCCACCACTACCGAGGCTGTCTGTCATTATTGAGGCAGTCCACCATTACAGAGACAATCTGCCACTATAGAGGCAGTTTGCCATTACAGAGACAGTCTGCCATTATTGAGGCAGACTGCCATTACCAAGGCAGTTCTAGCTATACCTCTATAAACAAAACCACAAGGAAGTTCACACAGCAGCTGGGCAGAGCCCATGGCAGCTCAGCAAAGCCTCTTCTGGAAAATTGTGACTAGGCACCTCCTCGCCAGGCAGGGCATCTCTGAAAAAAGGCAGCAGCACATCAAGAACTTTTAAATAGAGCCCCACCTTCCCAGGACAGAACACCTGGGAAAAAAGGTGGTTATGTGTTCTGCTGCAGCAGACAACGTACCTGCCCAGTAGCTTTGAATGGAACAACAGAGCTCACAGCTCAGCACTTGAACTCCTATAAGGGACAGAATGTCTCCTCAAGCAGCTCCCTGACCCCCGTATATTGAAAGAGACACCTCATAAAGGAGAGATCAGGCTGACATCTGGCGGGTATCCTTCTGGCACAAAGATAACAGAAAAAGAAACTGGCAGCAACCTTCACTGTTCTGTAGCTGCTGTAGGTGATCACCATGCAAGCAGGGTCTGGAGTGGACCTCCAGCAGTCCTACAGCAGATGGACCTGACTGTTAGAGGAAAACTAAAAAATAGAAATAAATAACTTCATCATCAATAAAAAGGACGTCCTCTCAGAGACCCAATCCAAAAGTCACCAACTACAAAGACCACAGGCAGATAAATCCACAAAGATGGGAAGAACCAATGCAAAAAGGATGAAAACACCCAAAACCAGAACACCTCTCCTCCTACAAGGGATCACAACTCCTCACCAGCAAGGGAACAAGGCTGGATGGAGAATGAGTCTGATTAATGGACAGAAACAGCTTTCAGAATGTGGGTAATAACAAACTTCTCTGAGCTTAAACATGTTCTAACCCAATGCAGAGAAACTAAGAACCTTTAAAAAAGGTTTGACAAAATGCTAACAAGAATAAACAGCTTAGAGAAGAATATAAATGAATTGATGGAGCTGAAAAACACAACACGAGAACTTCATGAAGCATACACAAGTTTCAATAGCTGAATCAACCAAGCAGAAGAAAGGATATCAGAGATTGAAGATCAAATCAATGAAATAAAATGAGAAGGCAAGATTAGACAAAAAAGGGTAAAAAGAAATTAACAAAGCTTCCAAGAAATATGGGATTATGTGGAAGGACCTAATCTATGTTTGATAGGTGTACCTGAATGAGACAGAATGAATCCAAGCTGGAAAACACTCTTCAGGATACTATCAAGGAAAACTTCCCCAACCTAGCAAAGCAGGCCAATATTCAAGTAAAGGAAATACAGAGAACACCACAAAGATATTCCTCAAGAAGAGTAACCCAAAGGCACACAATCATCAGATTCACCAGGGTTGAAATGAAGGAAAAAATGCTAAGGGCAGCCAGAGAGAAAGGTCAGGTCACCCACAAAGGGAAGCCCATCAGACTCACAGCAGATCTCTCAACAGAAACCCTACAAGCAAGAAGAGAATGGGGGCCAATATTCAACATCCTTAAAGAAAAGAATTTTCAACCTAGAATTTCATATCCGGCCAAACTGTTTCATAAGTGAAGGAGAAATAAAATCCTTTATGAACAAGCAATTGCTCAGAGATTTCAACACCACCAGGCCTGCCTTACAAGAGCTCCTGAAAGAAGCACTAAACATAGGAAGGAACAACCAGTACCAGTCAGTTCAAAAACATACCAAATGGTGAAGAGCATTGACACAATGAAGAAACTGCATCAACTAATGGGCAAAACAACCAGCTAGCATCAAAATGGCAGCATCAAATTCACACATAAGAATATTAACCTTAAATGTAAATGGGCTAAATGCCCCAATTAAAAGACACAGACTGGCAAGTTGGATAAAAAGTCAAAACCCATCAGTGTGCTGTATCCAGGATACCCATCTCATGCGTGAGGATACACATAGGCTCAAAATAAAGGGATGGAGGAAGATTTACCAAGCAAATGGAGAGCAAAAAAAAAAAAGCAGGAATTGCCATCCTAGGCTCTGATAAAATAGACTTTAAACCAACAAAGATCAAAAGAGACAAAGAAGGGCATTATATAATGGTAAAAGAATCAATGCAACAAGAAGAGCCAACGATCCTAAATATATATGCACCCAATACAGGAGCACCCAGATACATAAAGCAAGTTCTTAATGACCTAAAAAGAGACTTAGACTCCCATACAATAATATTGGGAGACTTTAACACTCCACTGTCAATATTAGACAGATCAACGAGACAGAAAATTAACAAGGATATCCAGGTCTTTAACTCAGATCTGGACCAAGCAAACTTAATAGACATTTACAGAACTCTCCACCCCAAATCCACAGAATATACATTCTTCTCAGCACCATATCACACCTACTCTAAAATTGACCACATAATCGGAAGTAAATCACTCCTCAGCAAATGCAAAAGAATGCAAATCATAACAAACAGTCTCTCAGACCACAGTGCAATCAAATGAGAACTCAGGATTAAGAAATTAACTCAGCATTGCACAACTTCATGGAAACTGTACAACTGGCTCTTGAATGTTGACTGGATAAACAATGAAATGAAGACGGAAATAAAGATGTTCTTTGAAACCAACAGGAATGAAGACACAATGTACCAGAATCCCTGGGACACATTTAAAGCACTGTCTACATGAAAATTTATAGCAATAAATGCCCACATGAGAAGCAAGGAAAGTTCTAAAGTTGATACACTAGCATCAAAATGGAAAGAGCTAGAGGAGCAAGATCAAAAAAACTCAAAAGCTAGCAGAAGACCAGAAATAACTAAGATCAGAGCAGAACTGAAGGAGATAGAGACACAAAAAAAAAGTCAAAAAATTAATAAATCCAGGAGCTGGTTTTCTGAAAAGATCAACAAAATAGACCACTAGACAGATTAATAAAAAAGAAAAGAGAGAATAATCAAATAGATGCAATAAAAAATGATAAAGGGGATATCACCACAGATTCCACAGAAATACAAACTACCATCAGCGATTACTACAAACAACTCTATGCACATAAACCAGTACACCTGGAATAAATGGATAAATTCCTGGACATTTGCACCCTCCCAAGCCTAATCCAGGAAGAAATCGAAACCCTAAATAGACCAATAACAAGGTTTGAAATTGAGTCAGCAATTAATAGCCTACAAACCAAGAAAAGCCCAGGTCCAGAGGGTTCACAGCCGAATCCTACCAGACATACAAAGAGGAGCTGGTACCACTCCTTCTGAAACTATTCCAAACAATATAAAAAGAAGGAAATCCTTCCCAAATCATTTTATGAGACCAACATCATCCTGATACCAAAACCCGGCAGAGACTCAGCAAGAAAAGAAAACTTCAGGCCAATATCCATGATGAACATAGATGCAGAAATCTTCAATAAAATACTGGCAAACTAATTGCAACAGCATATCAAAAAGCTTATTCATCATGATCAAGTAGGCTTCATCCCAGGGATGCAAGGCTGGTTCAACATATGCAAGTCTATAAATGTAATCCACCACATAAACAGAATCAAAGACAAAAACCACATGATTATTTCAATAGATGCAGAGAAGGCTTTCGACAACATTCAACAGTCCTCTAGGCTAAAAAATCTCAATAAACTAGGTATTGATGGAATGCATCTCAAAATAATAAAAGCTATTTATGACAAACCCACAGCCAATATCATTCTGAATGGGCAAAAACCGGAAGCATGCCCTTTGAAATCTGGCAGTAGACAAGGATGCCCTCTCTCACCACTCCTATTCAATATAGTATTGGAAGTTCTAGCCAGAGCAATCAGGCAAAAAAAAAAAAAAAGAAAAAAAAGAAAAAAAAAGAAATAAAGCGTATTCACTTAGGAAAGGAGGAAGTCAAATTGTCTCTATTTGCAGATGACACGATTGTGTATTTAGAAGACCCCGCCATCTCAGCCCAGAATCTCCTGAAACTGATAAGCAAATTCAGCAAAGTCTCAGGATACAAAATCAATGTGCAGAAATCACAAGCATTCCTATACACCAATAACAGACTTAAAGACAGCCAAACCAAGAACGAACTGCCATTCACAATTGCTACAAAGAGAATAAAATACCTAGGAATACAACTAACAAAGGATGTAAAGGACCTCTTCAAGAAGAACTACAAACCACTGCTCAAGGATATAAGAGAGGACAAAAACAGATGGAAAAATATTCCATGCTCATGGTTAGGAAGAATTAATATCATGAAAATGGCCATACTGCCCAAAGTAATTTATAGATTCAATGCTATCCCCATCAAGCTACCTGTAACCCTCTTCACAGAACTGGAAAAAAACACCTTAAATTTCTTATGGAACCAAAAGATAGTCCACATAGCCAACTCAATTCTAAGTAACAAGAACAACGCTGGAGGCATCACACTACCTGACTTCAAACTATACTACAAGGCTACAGTAATCAAAACAGCATGGTACTGGTACTAAAACAGAGATATAGACCAAAGGAACAGAACAGAGGCCTTGGAGGCAACACCACACATCTACAACCATCTGATCTTTGACAAAACTGACAAAAACAAGCAATGGAGAAAGGATTCCCTGTTTAATAAATGGTGTTGGGAAAACTGGCTAGCCATGTGCAGAAAGCAGAAACTGGACCCCTTCCTGACACCTTACAGTAAAATTAACTCCAGATGGATTAAAGACTTAAACATAAGACTTAACACCATAAAAATCCTAGAAGAAAACCTAGGCAAAACCATTCAGGACATAGGCATAGGCAAGGACTTCATGACTAAAACGCCAAAAACATTGGCAACAAAAGGCAAAATAGACAAATAGGACCTAATTAAACTCCAGAGCTTCTGCACAGCAAAAGAAACAATCATTAGAGTGAACCAGCAACCAACAGAATGGGAAAAAATATTTGCGATCTACCCATCTGACAAAGGGCGAATATCCAGAATCTACAAAGAACTAAAACAGATTTACAAGAAAAAAAAACAAACAAACCCATTCAAAAGTGGGTGAAGGATATGAACAGACACTTTTCAAAAGAAGATATACATGAGGCCAACAAACATGAAAAAAACTCATCATCACTGGTCATTAGAGAAATGCAAATCAATACCACATTGAGATACCACCTCACACCAGTTAGAATGGCGATCATTAAAAAATCTGGAGACAACAGATGCTGGAGAGGATGTGGAGAAATAGGAACACTTTTACACTGTTGGTGGGAGTGTAAATTAGTTCAACCATTATGGAAGACAGTGTGGCAATTCCTCAAGGACCTAGAAATAGAAATTCCATTTGACCCAGCAATCCCATTACTGGGTATATATCCAAAGGATTATAAATCGTTCTACTATAAGGACACATGCACATGAATGTTCATTGTAGCACTGTTTACAATAGCAAAGACCTGGAACCAACCCAAATGCCCATCGATGATAGACTGGACAAGGAAAATGTGGCACATATACACCATGGAATCCTATGCAGAGTTCATGTCCTTTGTAGGGACCTGGATTAATCTGGAAACCATTATTCTCAGCAAACTGACACAAGAACAGAAAAACAAACACCGCATGTTCTCACATATGGGCGGCTATTGAACAATGTGGACACTTGGACACAGGGAGGGGAGCATCACACACTGGGGTCTGTTGTGGGGAACTAGGGGAGGGACAGCAGGGGGTAGGGAATTGGGGAGGGTAACATGGGGAGAAATGTCAGATATAGGTGACAGGGATGGAGGCAGCAAACCACATTGCTGTGTATGTGCTTATGCAACAATCCTGCATGTTCTGCACATGTACCCCAGAACCTAAAGTGCAATAAAATATATTTTTTAAAAAATGTGGGTAAGACTAGAGGGACTAAATAAACTCTTTCAACTACTTACTATAATTATATTTACTAATCAATTGCTCACTTCAGTTTTTTAGATAGAACAAGTTTTAACTTACCCTGTTATTTTAAAAGTCAAATTAACGTATTTTACATTGTCAGGATCTGTAGAAAATAGACTCTGAATCAGAGAACTGAGTGCAAATGTCCTTATGGAATGCTCTTGGGAGCAACACCTCCAATGAAGTGAGGGAAGCAGGATTAGACAAAGGGAGCACCTATCCTGTGTTACGAGGTCTCAGTCACTCCTGTGGAGAGTTCTGAAACTGAGATAGTGCTTCAGAAATATCCTGAATTAGTAGAGGTGACTGGATCTTTGCACCTACACATAGTCCACTAATTGGATAGGAAATTCCCTGCCAAAAAAAAAGGAGCATAACCATGGTCGAGGCAGTTCCCTTTTGAAGGCAATTGCAGGGGAGTGATTCAACATGAGCCATCAGCAGGCAACATTCTCAGCAGCTAGGGACCACTGTCCCAAAAGGTGGACTCTGGGTAGTGAGCTGCAGCATCCACTGCAGTTCACCATTGCCCCTTTTGGTTCACTGATTCATATAAGTTTACTCCAGATACCGGTATTTCAGGATTCTGACTGGTCATATGCCGGTATTTCAGGATTCTGACTGGTCATATTTCCTAAAAAAATTATAATATAAATGATAGTGGGACAAACTCTAGTTTCCACAGCTTCGGCTACTTTCAAGGTTAACTAGAAAACATTATTCTTCCTGCAGTATTCATTCCATGTTGATCACATCCTCAGCAAGTGTCTCTGCTGTTCTCAGTGGCTTACCTAGGGGAATGATCAAGACTTTCATCTCTGAGAGGACTGAAATCCTGGGGATTATGCCTTTCTCATGTCATGGCTGCTGGACATGTCCACTTACTGTCAAAATTTGACAGAGGACTACCAATAGGCACCCCAGAGGATCACTTAGATCTCAATCGTATTCTCTACTGATCCCATTGTATAACAACAGTCCTACTTCCTGATTTTCAAGTCAATTTGCCCTACCAGTTTAGTGAAAAAAAAAAAGGCACCGAAAATAATGAATAACAGCCATATCTCAAAGTTTAATGAGAATTGTGATGTATTTCCTGGTGAAAACATTCCATTTCTTGGAACCAAAATCTATAGAACCACACAATCTAGTGTTGCAGTGACAGAAAGCACAAATTTCCCAGGTAGATTACTGAGATGATGGCCATAGGATCCAGTCCTACTTCCACCCATTGGTTCTGGGATCTATGTATTGTACCCACTGAGAACACATGGCCATTGATTTAAAGTGTATTCTGCATCCCAGACAATGGCATCTTATCTTTGCAAGAGCAAGGTATCATCTCTAATCTGATCCATCAACAATTCTTCCAGAAAGCATTTCCAGGGGAGAGAATGGGTGGTGACTATAAGTGAGCATGAGGTTTCTTGTTAGAGTTGGAGTGATAAAAATATTCTAAATTAGATTGTGGTCATAGTTATACAACCTATAAATATGCTAACATTCATTGACTTGTATATTTAAAATGAGTGAATTTAATGACGTGAATTGTTTCTTGATAAAACTTTTTGAAGGGCAATTCTATCACTCTATCTGGCCATCAGCTTCTCTATGGAATAGTATGTGATAGGGTTAGCAGACTCCATGTTTGTATTCCCACTGTCACACTTCCTTCTGTAAAGTGAATCCTTGGATATTATGCTAAATTCTGAGCTGTGGAATAAACACTCTGCCCACTCTCAGATAGTGACTTTGGTTGAAGCCCTGCAGACTGGAAAGAAAAATTGTAATACGTGTCTATTTCTGTCAAGATGATTCATTCTTCTTCCAGAATACAAGGGATCTAATATATTAAGTTGCCACCAATGACTGATAGCTCCCCTAGAAAGATGGTGCCATAGTAGGAACTCACCTTTGGTCTCTGTTGCCAGCAGCTTGAATCTTCAGTAATAGAAAAAGCTAGATCAGTCTTGGTGAGAGGGAAGCCACATTGTTGAGCCCATGCATAGCTTCCATCCCTGCCGCCACGGTCATGCTGTTCATTGTTCATGCTGTTCACTGTACCAGCACATGGTTGGTAGATGAAGAAGAAAGCTGGTTCATTTGCTTGATTGCTTAGTGCTTATTCCATGATGTATGATTAACAACCATTCGATATAATGATCTTCACAATTTACACTCAAGATCTCCAAGGTTTCTTACGTCTAGCCGCATGCTTCTGTCTTAATTTTTATCCAATCTTTCCTTTTCTATGCCCCCAAACAGATGTCCAAACTATTCACCACTGTCTTTGAGTTCATACGTATATATGAACCAATGGGTGGAAGTAGGATTGCATCCTATATATATATATATATTTTGCTCAAGCCTACAGCTTTGTCCATTGCGAGAATTTCCCTTGCCTCCACTGTATTTCAGGGACACTCCCTGATATGTTTGTAATGCAATGGTAATACATTTCTAGCTTGCACCATATAATGAGGAAATCCACCTACAAACCAAGCTTCACCTTTCCCTTCTCTGTAAGCAGTCACAGACTTCTTTAACTGGTACAGTAGTTACAAGTTAATTGAGGGAGAGGCATCACTGGAACAGCAATGGATTTCATGGAAGGCTAGGCCACTTATTCAACATCTTATGACCTATGGCACTGCTTATGACTGATTCCAGACATACCACTTCCTTCTTAGGATAAACTGCTGACAGTTCATTATATAGAGCATCTAAGAAAAACCAGCTCGTAATGAGAAGTTCTGGTCATAGGGTCACTTGGTGTCCCATTGTCAGGAATGCCGTCTCTACTAGGGTTCAGCAACACAACAGAAACTACATTTCTGGATGGTGTATAACTCTCTACTGCAGGCAGTATGGGCTTACTCCTGAACCCTGGAGGGTCTATTGCAGTTACCTACCAGAGCTAGTCAGCAATCTTACAAATCATCTTTTCCTTCCACAGATTCCCCTAATAGCACTGGATCTGTCAGGGCATATGGCCCACACATCAAGGCTGCTTGCATCTGACCCTGGACCTGCTACAGAGCGCTTCTTTGCTCTGAGTCCCACTCAAAGCTGGTAGTATTTATGTCACTCAGTAAAAGCATCTAGCATTGTTCCCAAGTGTGAAACATGCTGCGCCTCCCGATAAACACATGACCTGTGAAAAAGAGGTCATGTGTTTATCTGGAGGTGCAGGATGTTTCACACTTGGGAACACTGCTAGATGTATTGTTGTATAGTTATATATAGCAGGAATAAGTTGAGCCAGAAGGGTGCCTCCTTTTTATCACTTTCAGTCCAGAAACTAAGTCACCCCCCAACAGGGAGGCTGAGTTGCAGAGGAGAGAAAGATGTGTGCATGCATCCCCTTACGTGTGTGTCTGAGTATATGACCTATCAAGAATTGTCATTGAAATTTAGACTTAGCTAGAATTTCAAAGGCTAATATGATTAAATATCTTGTTCTGGAGATGGAGCATTAAATCCAAAAAACTTCAAATATCTACTCCCAAGTCACCCAGTTCACTTGTGGCTGAGCTGGAACAGAGTTTAGGCTTTTAGGTATCAAGCAACCATCAGAGCTTCTGCAGATGTCACTCTACTGATGGAGTTCCCCAGATTGTATGATAAAAACAATCTTCCTGCTTTTCTTGCTTGCCATTGGCTTTATGACTATATGTTGTCTTTTTCCTTGCTTTAACGTATCCCTCAATATCCCAAGCCTATTTATTCATTAAAGTTTGTGAAAAAACAGTGCCCATATTAGTTCCCCTATCCTAGTCCTTTCCCAGATGATCCCTGTTAAACAACTACCTGCTGAGCCACCTTCACCAGGTTTCTAATGCTCTCTTGCAGCAGCTGTCCCTGCCAACTCTTCTTTCATTTCCAAACAACCCCGATCTCGGACCTTGATGTAGTTTATATTCACAATTGGCTACCTTGACAGGGCAGTAAGATATATAAAGTGTTCATTGATATGCTTCTTTTCTTTTCCTTTCTGTTTCTCTGGTGGCCCTCCACCAACCTGGGACAAGAGGGCACCTATTGTTTGAGTATTGTCAGTAGGTAAACTAAAGAACAAAAAAATCTAGTATCTCGGCATTTAACATCAAACTCTGAGTACAGAAGGAGACCCTGAAAAGATGATGACCTGAACAAGCCTCTAGAAACCTCTAGCACTAGCTAGAAATTATCTGTCTTTGACCAATTACAAAGAACAAACAAACAATAAAAAAAACTGGTTAGGTTTCTTAAGAGCTGAGATGAAACAAATTTATAGGCTATGAGGAACTCTCTGTATGAGGAAGAAAATTGGCAGTATTCCTTACTGCCCCCATGCCCTGGTGACTCAAGGAACATCTAAAGAACAGTCTTGAAACCTGAGAGTGAGGATCACAAAGCAACAGACTCTTGAACTAGTTTAACCTACAGAGATTTATGGATGGGTTGACTAAGCAATGAGTGGGCTGAGTCTTTGCTTCCCTAGGCTGAGCGGGTATGAAGAGATCGGGAAATAGAGGGAGGGATGCTTCTGTGGACACCCTGACACCATCTCCTGGCAGAAGATTGCTTCACCTCTCACCTCTCACCACTTGTATGACACCCAGTGCCTAAAGTTTGTTAACTAAAAAGTCAGCAAAGAAAAAGTAGCAATCAAACCAGTGAGCTAGAGTGTGCTAAAGGGTCAGAGTAAACAGAATATATGGCCAGCCCATAGACCTGCCAAAGGAGAGTGGTGGCAACTGTAATAGAAAAATCATGAGAGCACTCAAGGAGATTCAAGTAAGGCATCCCTAGAGAGGCCAACAATTGCAGGTTGGACCAGCTAGAACATGGCTCAAGACTCCACTGAATGGACAGGACACAGCAATCCCTTTGTCCTACTTTTAGATCTTTTTCTAAGCGCAATTTTTCTAAAAAAGAGGGAAAATATATAAATTAGGATAGAAGGAATAAAATCAAATATATCAGTTATAATACTAAACATTAACATATTTATCTGACATAAAAGCAAAGACCATCAGAAACTACAAAACGTAATGCCAGCTATAAAAGCTGTAAACTGGCCGGGCCTGGTGGCTCATGCCTATAATCCCAGCATTTTGGAAGGCCAAGGCAGGTAGATCATGATGAGTTCAAGAGGTTGAGACCATCCTGGCCAACATGATGAAACCCCATCTCTACTAAAAAATACAAAACTTAGTTGGGCATGGTAGCATGCACCTGTAGTCCCAGCTACTCTGGAGGCTGAGACAAGAGAATTTCTTAAACCTAGGAGGTTGCGGTGAGCTGAGATTACACCACTGCACTCCAGCCAGGCAACAGAGTGAGACTCCATCTCAAAAAAATAAAAAATAAAAAAAAAAGTGTACCAAAATAAGGCACTTAAATTTATTTTTAAGACAGCAGGCATGGTAATATGAAATCAGATATGGTATTTTTTAGAGTGTTACAAATATTTTCAGAAAATTTGATACAAGTATTTGTCAAAGATTTATCTCAAACTTTCTATAAGGAAGAAGACCTAAAATGGGCCAATTAAAGCACTTCTTATTTGGTACAGATATTTAAGGAAAAAAAACTGGTTAAATACTGAGTTACATATGATTAAAGAAAAAAAAGAACAGAGAGAAGGGAAAAGAACATCTGGTTGATGACCATGAGGATCCTGATGGACAATCAGCTGGGTCAATGGGTAATTAATTTTTAAGAATCGATCTTTTTTTTTTTTTTTTGAGACAGAGTCTTGATCTGTTGCCAGGCACCAGGCTAGAGTGCAGTGGTGTGATTTTGGCTCACTGCAACCTCCACCTCCAGGTTCAAGCAATTCTCCTGCCTCAGCCTTCTGAGTAGCTGGGACTACAGGTGTGCACCACCACACCCAGCTAATTTTTGTATTTTTATTTTTTTAGTGGAGGTGGGGTTTCACCATGTTGGCTAGGATGGTCTTGATCTCTTGACTTCGTGATTGGCTCACCTCAGCCTCCCAAAGTGCTAGGATTACAGGCGTGAGCCACCGCACTCGGCCAAGAAGGGATCTTAATCTCATTAAAATTTGTCAGAAAATTGCTTAAGCATTTTCAGGAATGTAAATTTCTTTCTAGAAAGAGATTTTGAATTACCTTACATGGACCAGGCTGGACACACACTTTCCTTTTATAAATATTAAAAGCAGTAATAAGGAAAAAAAGAGAGACATTGGATAATAATAGCAAATACAGTTTGTCTTAAATTTGTATGGAACATAAAACAGAGAATCTAAATATGTTACTTTTGAAAAGAAAATGTATAGTGATTATCTTTAATGCACTCTTCAGAATGAAACAAATCTAGCAGAAAACAAAAAATGGTAAAGTCATGACAAATATAGTAAGTCAATCAATAAGTTTGATTTAATATAAAGAGTTTTTCACTCTTTGAACAGAAAATATGCATTTTGCATATATACATAGAATATTTATTATACAATCAAGTACAACCCCTAAAGATGAAAGATTTTAATAGAAGTATAATACAAAAAAATTGGAAAGGATATTTATTAGACAAAACTGTTTTTTTCTGCCCTCCACAACAATTTCCAGTCTAACAGATTAAGATCCTAAAAGTTAGAGAAGGGGAAGAACATGAGAGAAGAAGCAAGAGATGCAACAATTTTGTTTCCTAGCTCTGTAAACCTCCAGCAGCTAAACCGAAGGTGAGATCAGGCAGGGTTGCTCATCGGCGATGGGTGTGGTATATGCCAAAGAGGAGCTGACTTGTGCTTCACCAGCTCGGGAAACGTGCAGCTGATAGCCTCACCAGTGTCATTAGTTCCACATAACATGAAAGCCAGAGAATTGAGAAAGCCGCAGTGTCAGTAACAGAATGAGCCCCCTGTAATTCCAGAGCTTTGCTACAGAGGGCCTTGGAACTAGGAGAAAGAGTTTGAAAATTGACTGAGAAAGGAAAATAGCAGGCGTATCTGCAGGGATCTCTTTGATAGGAGAAAAGGATTCTAAAGCAAAGGATGAGGGAAGAGTGGACTGCCTAGTTAGGAATTACTTGACTTTAATAGTGTCGCCAAAGAGTGGCCACAGTGAAATGAGATCCTTCTCAAAAGATGCCGACACAGAACCAAGACAGATCAAGGCTGATAAATGGGTATCCCCTTTTCCTTGATGCCTTATGAATATTTGTGTCAGATTTTCTCTACCACAAACACTGCCAAAGGAGGTAATATCAACCCTAGAGGAAAAGGGACAGACGAGGAAGAAACAGTCCTGTTTCACTGTGTTGTCAAGATGACAAAATGGAGATATCATTGAATTTGCCAATATTTTTCTATTATTTTTTTAAATCAGGTAGAATGCTGTCACAGAACCAGAAATAAAATAGAAAATTTTAAAGTTACACTTTACATATCTATACTTATAGGACTCTACCTGCCACACCATATTTTTAGAAAATTTTCCACCCTGTACTCAGATGTTCATGGGGCTTATTGTGTCCTGTAATTTGCATGTATTCTAAAGAGAGATATATTTAAATCCAATTTTATGCATGTGGAGAGTTTCAAAAAAGAAGACATGTTCTTTAGTGTGAAAAAATTTCAATATTCAGCTAAAATAAGTAGTAAGTACTGAAGAGAGATATATTCCTTTCAAATTTCTGCTCCGGCATCCTTAAGCAATGATCCTCATCCTCCTGCCCTCAGGAGGGTTTCCAAACTTTAAGCCAGGGTGAAAAAAGCCATATGTCACGTTGGTTAAGCACTTTTGAAGAGATCAGTGGCTTCCTCTTAACGTTGCTTTCACCAAAACTCTTTCACAAGACTACAACTAATTGCAAGGGACAGAGGGAATTACAGCACAATACATTGCTACCTTGGATAAAATTAGGATTCTGTTAGTAAGAACAGAAACAAAGCATTTTAGATGGCCAGTCAGCAGTCTCTACTATGAGTTGCTTCAGCGGGATAAAACTTCAAAGCACCATGAGCCAAAAATTAACCTTATATTTAGATTTTTCCTTTGCCAATCTTTTCGTCTAGGGCCAAAGGCTTTTTCCTTAGAGGATGTGTCCACTGATTATAATTCTGTAATGCTGTTCTCGTATTTTCCCACAGACATACACTATATCTTTGTTTTCCAATTTTACCTTCTTTAAAATGAAAGGAGAACTTTGGGGGAAAAAACCCATATAATTAGAGCTTCAAATTTGAGATTTCCAGATTTTTCCCCACCCCTTAACAGTTGTTTTCCCATGCATAAATCGATAGCATTTTTTTCATCTAATTTGTATTGATTGTTTTCCAAAAGTATTCAAATTATTTTAATAAAAATAATAGCTTTCCTTTTTTGTGTGCATGTTTTTTGGTTCACAAATTAACAAGTGACTTCAGATTTGGCTCACAGCACAGCTGGGGCTAGCAGAAACTGTAAACTTACAAAGGAGTAGCTACTAGCTACTCGCATTTTGCTTGCCCTGAGTATTAGTCAGTTTGTTTTATAGGGGATATGAGGAGTGTTAGTTAACCCATAATCTATAAATTGGCAGTTGGAAGAGAGACTTTTATGTAGTTGCTTTATTACTTCGGTGCTAGTTTGTAAGTCTTCATTTTGAAAATTGTGGGATTAAGAAAAGTGAATCTTCTCTCCTATAAATAAGTTTTAATTACTCTATGAAAAGTGTTAAATACTCAAAGATATAAACTATTAATTTCTAGAAAAAAAGTGGACATGATTAAATAAGTCCGCTGAGGTATTTACAGGTGAAAAATAATAAATATCTAGGAACAAATGTAAGATTAAAAGATTTCCCTAATATTCAAATGCTTTTCATGCTTCATGTTTACCTTTTTACAAATTTAGAAAGTATATTATGATAATTTAAGAAGGTGACATGAATGGTGAGTAATACATTCTGATTAGACTCACAAAAACTTTCTTTCTAACAGCCTAAATTCCTAAAAGGTTGACTTCTCAGGTCATTTTGTGTTAAGAATGGAACTCAATTGTGTGTAGTGGTTTTTTGTTTGTTTGTTTGTTGTTTTGAGACAGAATCTCTCTGTCACCCAGGCTGGAGTACAGTGGCATGATCTTGGCTCACTGCAACGTCTGCCTCCCAGGTTCAAGTGATTCTCCTGCCTTAGCCTCCTGAGTTAGCTGGGATCACAGGCGCCCGCTACCACATCCAGCTATGTTTTTTGTATTTTTAGTAAAGACAGGATTTCACCATGTTGGCCAAGCCAGTCTCAAACTCCTGACCTCAAATGATCCTCCTCGGCCTCCCAAAGTGCTGAGATTACAGGCGTGAGCCACCACGTCCAGCCTCAGTTGTGTTTTAAGCATGGATATAGTGATGGATATAGTGAAAATTCATATGCAAAATTATTAAATTTAGAATCTGATAGATTTAAGGTAGAAAAGGGAACATTAGTATAGGTATGGGAATGTATAGAAGGAAAGAGGAAGATTTTGCTGGTTAACTCTTAAAATGTGAACCAAAACCTCAGAAATTCTCGTCTGTCATCAGATTTAACAAATATTTATTAAGTGGTTACTGTGAACCAGATACATTGTGGCATTACTTTCAAATTTCAACTCTGTGTTTTTCTTGTCTTACATTGAACTAAACATTAACCAGTTTCCCAAATTAGTATTTTTTATTAACTCATTTGCTACATATTAGCCTAATAACTTCACAGTTGTTTAATTTGTGTCATATACCTCATTCTCCCTGCCCTAAATCAAAACACACTTTACCTGTGGTACCAACTAATAAATTCTGGCTTTAATTTTCCAATTTCTAATAATGGCACAAATGTTATAATTTAATTAATAGAAGCTGTTGTGTGGATTACTAGCTAGAAAGTTTCTGTTAGTTCTGTGTAAAATTATTAAGAACAAGTATTGTAAGACATTCAGAGTAGAGAGGGTAGATTTGGACATGATCATAGACATTTATGGTTTATTTGTTAATCATTCTCTAAACTGACTGAAATATATATATATATATACACACATATACATACATATATACACATATATATATCTATACACACACACGTACACACACACATATATACGTGTATATATATATATATATATATTTGTCCCCTTAGGAATTTATATTTACTGAACTCTAATCTTCCAAATTTTATGCCATTCCTATATGATTTAGTGACTCACATCAGTTCTGGACTAAGTTATTACACTGGCCACCTGGATGCCTTAATGCATATCCACAGGAGTCCACCTGGAGATGACTTGGTATTGGCATAGAACTATTCCACCCGACATGTCCAGAACACATGCTGCCTAAGCTGGGGTATCTAACCTCTATCTAAGATGATTATATATAGACCAGAATTATAATTTATACATTCGAATTCACAACCTCTAATTCATAAATGAGCATACTATTAAGTTGCACTTTAACTTTTGCAAAATACAAAAAAATTACATTTTCTCATTTTGCATGTAAAGTTACCTAAGCAAGATGAGAAAAAATTGAAATGAGAAGCTATAGAACCAAGGTTTTTATTTATACCAATAATGCTGAAAATACAACACAGCATTTCTTGTCTTTAACATATTTCAGTCCCAGTAACATTCAGCCTACATTAATGAAATGAATCCAAAGTTCATGAGCTCAATATGTTACCAAAAAAAACCTGGATATGGGTATGGCATACTCCCTATTTGGCAAAGAAGGAAGAAAATGTGTTTCCTGTGGGGAAAAATAGCGCTAAAAGAATTCCAAAATGGATAGCACTTTGAGTTTTATATATGCTTCTCCATGTATGGCTAACAGCCTGGTCTATGGCATGAAGAGCACAGATAAAACTGTTAGCAATCAAAACAGGTCACCTTGTGATTTGGAGTATTAGCCATACTGCTTATGTTTTCATGAAAGTGTAAGTAGTCTACAACATTTTACTGATTCACAGAAGTGAATGATTTAGCTAACAAAATAATTAACTCCTAGTTTTCCAAAGCCCTTTTGAATGGCAAACACTTACTATTTGGAGTATTGTCAAAATCTACTAAAATATAAATAGACACCATCTATTTGGTATTAAGAACATACTTTAAAAACCACAAAGGAAGTAATCACAGATTAGGTTCTCAGTGTCTACCAAGAACTCAGCAGTTGGACCTCATACAATATATATTTCGTTTAAAGGAACTCCATTTGTTTTTGAAGGTATTTGTTCTCCTTTGAGAGGAAGGAGTAAGGAAGAGCAATTCAAAGCCTGCCACACTTTCTGGGCACAATATAAGGACAAGAGCCATCTTTGTTGATGTTTGTTCTGTGCTGAGCTTAATGCTCTGATATTGCTGTCTTCAAACTCTTAGTTATTCTATAACAAGGAGCCCCACATTTTTATTTTGAACTGGGCACCAGAAATCATGTAACTGGTCCTGAAAAGAAGACTGGCAATGACTTAGGACACAGTCTCCATGCTTTAGTTTGTTACCAGGATACAGATAAGCATAAGTCCTTATGCTCTGTTTTTCTACTATTTCATATTCTCCATGAATATTACTGCTCTAATTTCATCCAGATCCTGCATCCTGATCCTCTTTCCTTGGGAAAAAACAAAAAACAAAAACTAGAAAGTTACAGATTTAGCAACTATAAATATTAGCAAATTGACATAAAATTATCTTAATGAGGCAGAACTTATTTTGCAGAAAGGCCAAGTTAATGTCAACTGAGAATAGTTAAATTTTCTTAACATAGAAAAGATGCAAATAAGAATAATAAGATTAAGCATCAATTTTTCTCCCGAAAGAAAAATTCACAGTTGGATCACCAATATGTTCTAGAGAAGTTGTACCATTATGTTTAAATATCAGAAACATATGTGAGTATACACTTATCTGTAGAAAATTTTGTGTAGCAAATTTTGCTTATTAAAAAAACATTTTGAGGAGTAATATATAAGTAATTTCTTAATACTAGAAATTGCTTCAGTATAATAAAGATTTAAACACTTTTAGAGCATTCATTTCTGCAAATTAAAGGAAGTTTTTTGGCCAAAACCTGTTGCCTCTTAAACTCTTTTAAAGCCAGAAAGAGCAGGTAATAATAACACAATCCCGGTCACAGTTGCATAGTTAACCCCTAAGTATTATCCCATAATTTATTACTGGTATCATTCCAATGATACCTGAGTAAGAGCATCAAAGTCCTCTAGCTCCAACAGCCAGAAGGCACAATTCAGGTTACCTTAATATCCGTGTTCAAAATTCACTGATTCTTTATTCCTACCATGACTTTATACTGTTTCTCATTTGTTTGTGAAAAAAAAAATCTTTCAAATACTTGTATACTCCTAAGGCCATATTCTTGGATAAGCAGGTACCTTATTAGTGATATAAAGTCAGGAATGTTAGGAAACTCTACGGTCCTTACAACCTCTCCCACACAATGGTGCTAAAAGTCCTGCCCCAAACAAAGCCAACGGTCAAATAGTGCTAGCTATGTGCCAGGCTCTATTCTAAAAGCTTTACCTATACAATTTATTCAGTTCTGTCATCAGTTAGCTACTATTTTACACATGAGGAAACCGAGGCACAAAGAGGTTAAGTAATTTGCTGAAAATTACACAGCTGGCAGTGGTCAAGTTGGATTTCCAGTCCAGAAAGTCAGCTCAGGTCTGTGCTCTTAAGCACTATGTCTCATAAGAATTATATTCATTTTGTTTTTGGAATTCCTACCATTAAGATGGAAAGGCTATTGTTTGAATGAGGCTGCCCTGGAATCAGTCATTTCTAAGGAAGAAGGGAGAAGAATATGAGAGCCAACTTATAGAGGTGGATGAGAACAAAAGGTCAACAGAGACCAAATGCACAAAGAAAGAAACATGGATGGGAAAGCAAGCAGGAAGAAGCATGTGCCTGCTCCCCACCTATAACTATCATGCCACAGACTGGAAAACTAATTTTTTGTCACCACCCACTTGCAAAAAAGCTTCCGTCCAACCAAGTGAGATGGATTCATTATTGAGAGGATTTTGTCATCAAAGAGAAAAATAATAAAAATAAGCACAAAGCTGCCTAACCAAACAGCAACCAAAATATAATAAATAATAAAAGGTAAATAATTGAACTTAACTAAGTCAATATGTTTTCGTTAGTTAACCTCTAAGTATTATGCTAGCATTTATCACTGGCATCATTCCAACAACACTGAAGTCAGGGCATTAAAGTCCTTAAGCTCTTGACAGCCAGAAGGCACAATTCAGGTCATATTAATATTAATGTTCAAAATTCACTGACTCTTCATTCCTGCACATAACCTTGTACTGTTCTTTATTTCTTTGTGCAAAAAAAAAAAAAAAAAAATCTTACAAATAATCGTATCCTTCCTATAAAGTAACTTCATAGAGGTTGTAATCAATATCTCTATTTTACATATGATTATTATTAAATTACAATTCCAATGAACTCTTCTAAGTGACTTTAAAATTTTATAACAAATTTTTATTTTCTGTTTACCGAAGACTCAGAAATTTGAATTATACTTCTGAAATGAAATGAATTATTTATTCATTCTTCCAGGCCTTATTTCAGTGTCATGCCATCTTTCATTATATTCTTCATCCAAAAAAAAAGCTTTTTGATTTGGTTACTTTGCTAGAAGTTCACAGATTTATTTGTTTCATTTACTCATATTTGTTGAGCACCTGCTTCACATTAAACACCTTATTGTGCTTAGGTACATCGGTGAACCCAACAAACAAAGATCCCTGACCTGTTGGTGTTTGTGCACTAGCCACCAGGGTACTCACCTTTAATTCCTTCATACAGGAATCATTTTATATTACTTGTAAAAACTGCCTTTTTTAAAAATCTAGCTGTTCATATTGGTTTTATGGATTAATTAAATGTACAAATGACATAAATGCAGAAAGACATTATTTGCATTATTATTTTAAAAGTCTTAAGAGCATAAAACCTAGCAGCAACTTAGTCACAGCTTTATGCAGGTTAGGTGTATAAGCTATCCTGCACAGAGCAAAGTGAAAAATAAAGAAAATGTTTCCAAATATATGTGCATTTTAAGGTCTCGACAGTCAAACTCATTATTAAACAGGAAAGGAAATATTCAATGATGGATTTTTGGCAAAGATGGCGTGTGGTGGTAAAGAAAGGAGGGGAGAGGTTCTGTGTCAGCATTTCCTCAGTCTTGTCCTTCAGCGTTCGATGGCTTGCCGAGATTAGTCCACTATATTCATGCTTACATGCTTTGGCTTCCTGTTTCAAAACACTCATTAAACTGTTCTTTATCCTAACACTCCTCACCTAACCACTGTTCTGAATATTTAAAATACATCTTTGTGGCAAATTTTAACCTCGAGCTAATACTAATTCTTCACTTTCTCCTGGTGTTTTTTATCTGTAAACACATGTACAAAATACAAATCAGCAAACCAAATCCAAGATTGTGTTTTTTCAATGTTATGAAAGGTACCACAATAAACTCTGAATACATGCAAGAGTTTATAAATAAAAAGTATCTACCATTTCCACCCTTAAGATTCATTAAAAATGAATCCGGTATTCGTTTTTAACAGTTGAAATAGATGGCCAACTTTACAGGCACAAAAGGGTACAGCAGCATAGAGGACACTCATCCCTGTGAGGACCCCGTATTTTAGCAATTTCTTAGTAAACACTGCCACCGTGTGGTGAATCATTCTAAAATGAATTTCAGAATTCATTACACAATTGAACATTGAATTTCACATCAAACACTTTGTAGACTATTTATACAGAATAATAAAAATTATTTTTCCTACAATGTAACATTACCAAAAAAATTATGGGCAGTATTTATTACAATGCATAAATATTAACTAAATAGCTTTTATATAAATATTTTATTTTGCTCTCTAGTTTTTTTATATAGATACATTTTATAATTTTACTTATTTTCATGTAAAAGAATTTTCCTCTAAAGCTAAAAATATGTTACTAAAAATACAAGAAAAATTTAAAACATAATTGTCTAAAGCTAGTTTTTTGAAGTATAGGTTTCAATTTGGTGTATAAAACTTTGAGCTTTAAAATATATCTTTGCTCTACAATTGTGCTTTAAAATATCATTAATGTTAATTAGATTTATGTTTTTCCTTCTTTGTATTTCCAATTTCACTATGATGTTAAATCACAAGAAAATTAACAGGCAAACTAGATAGAAACCTAGAGAGGTGACTGGGCGCGGTGGCTCATGCCTGTAATTCCAGCACTTTGGGAGGCCAATGCGGATGGATCATGAGGTCAGGAGATTGAGACAATCCTGCCCAACATGGTGAAACCCCGTCTCTACTAAAAATACAAAAAAAAAAAAAAATTAGCTGGGCATGGTGGCGCACGCCTGTAGTCCCAGCTACGCGGGAGGCTGAGGCAGAAGAATTGCTTGAACCCGGAAGGAAGAGGTTGCAGTGAGCGGAGATCGCGCCATTGCACTCCAGCCTAGGTGACAAAGCGACACGAGAGAGAGAGAGAGAGAGAGAGAGAGAGAAAGAGAGAGAGGAAGAAGAAGAAGGAGGAGGAGGGAGGGAGGGAAGGAAGGAGGGAAGGAGAGAAGGAAGAAAGAGAAGGAAGGAGAGAGAGAAAGAGGGGAGAGAAAAGAGGAGAAGAGGGGAAAGAAGGAAGGGAGAGAAGAAACCTCCTGAAAAGATAAAGCAAAATTTTGAAAATCCTTATTGATAAACATTCTTTCTTATACTCTATCCAATTCTGTCATTCAACCATTTAAGGAGATTTTGTCCTAATTGGTCCTCACTGGTAATCGAAAAGTGATTCTCTAACTTCTATAAGTTCTTCTTCAGTTTATTCTTCCCCACTCAATGAAATTAACTATATCTCATCTAAATACAAAGAAAATGAACAATATCTATTCATAAACATGACACAACTTTCTGAACAATGTGAAAAAATATGGTAAGAAGTTTGAAATAACAAAACTAATATTTTAGTTTAATTTAAATAAATGTTTTCTATAGTATGTAAAAATATGGAATAGTAAATTTTATTTAAATTTAAAATATCAACTTTATCTTGATAAAATATAACAATCCCCTCAACTCTTCATTGAAAGGATTCCTGGAGGTTACCACGCTTAATTAAATATGTAGTCTTCACACTGAGACATATCTAACAACTCTTTTTTTGTTGTTGTTGAGATGGAGTCTCGATCTGTCCCCCAGGCTGGAGTGCAGTGGCGAAATCTTGGCTCACTGCAACTTCCACCTCTCAAGTTCAAGTGATTCCCCTGCCTCAGCCTCCTTAGTAACTGGGACTACAGGTATG
This sequence comes from Aotus nancymaae, assembly GCF_030222135.1. Taxonomy (NCBI): domain Eukaryota; kingdom Metazoa; phylum Chordata; class Mammalia; order Primates; family Aotidae; genus Aotus; species Aotus nancymaae. The sequence continues at coordinate 79,261,607 of NW_026988425.1, forward strand.
TGCCACCATGCCCCACTAATTTTTTGTATTTTAGTAGAGACAGGGTTTCCCCATGTTGGGCAGGATGGTCTTGATTTCCTGACCTTGTGATCTACCGATCTACCTGCCTTGACCTCCCAAACTGCTGGGATTACAGGCATGAGCCACTGCGCCCAGCCAAAAGTAGTCTTTAAATAAACTCAAATCATAAAAGATAAACTAAAACTGATTTCAAATAGTTTTTTAATCTAAAGAGAATTTTTTTCTCTGTGAGAAAATTACCCCCAAAAAGTGGATAAACATTGAAATCCTATCAATTACTGTGTAGTATTTTTCTTCAGCAAGTTTTGCTATTGTTTTCTTTATTTTCAGACCTCTCATGTAATATCAGCTAGTGCTTCTGTCTCAAACAGTTTCGCTTTTACATAATAAGTCAACTCAGCTGTTACTGAAATCCTGTGGGCGGAGAGAAAGATGTCCTAACGACTACTGCAAGTCCCAAGAGTTAGAAATGGATATTGTGACTGCATTTAGCATTATTTTTTCCTGCCTATTCAATAGTCTTTAATATTCAATCTTACTGCTTTACTAATTATGAGCACACACACACACTGTCTCTCTCTCTGTGTATACACACACACATACCACATATACACACATATATATATTTTAAAGACATGGTCTCACTCTGTCACCCAGGTTGGAATGCAGTAGCATGAGCACAGATCACTGCAGCCTTGAGCTTTTGGGCTCACGTAACCCTCTTGTCTTGGTTTCCAAAGTGCTGCTATGACAGGCATGAGCCACTGTGCCTGATCTGTGGCACGATATTATACAAGGCAACATAACAATGACTGTTCTAAAATGAGCTAATATAGTTTTGTTTGTGCATTAAAATACTTTGTTAGACTCATTTTAGATGAAAATGTCATTAGAGTTATAAGAACAAAAGCTTTATTTCTCTTCTTGAAACTTATTATGACAAAATCTCTGCCCCATGGATGCAGATAAATGCATGAAAAAGGTTCTTCAGAAAAATTTCCCTGTTAAGTGCAGGTGGTACAAAGGGGAGAATCTCTCCTGGATAGTGATTGAGTTAAATATCAGAAAACATTACAAAAGTAAGATTGTGCTGAATGACACTCCACCCACAACTTTTCACAGAATAGAACAGAAGGGGGAAGATCATCCCAAGGAATTAAAGGAAGTTTTTAATAATGTAAGTTACTGAATTAAAAGTTTCTTTCTCAAATTTATATAGTAAATGACAGCCAAACTCCATAATGGAGGAAATTTCTCAAAATTTCTAGTTAGGTGTACGTATAATAGAACATAATATTAGTCAATATTGTATGGATGATTGTTTGAAAAATGCTACTAAGATAAATTCAGAGACAAGTGTAAAGCTATATCTTGTGGGTAAAGCTACATTTCCTAAAAATTTTTTAACATTTCTGAAACTATCTCACTTCTTTACTAAAGGCAGTTGTGAGGCATCATTAAATATATAATAGTATATCAGGTTTTGTAAACTAGTTTCTCAGAAAAATATGAAAAATGAAAAAGTATCATCATTAGAATGAGCTACTCATATTCAAAACTAAAGGTCATTTTTAAAACTAATTTATTCTCCATAGGTAGCCAAGGTTTTAGTGATCTGTGGCTTTCAATATTGTTTATTAACACTATTTGTGCCATTTAGTTCCCTTTGTTTTTGTTACAATTTGGATAATTTTAATATGAAAACCTGAATCTTAAACATTTAACCACACTGACATCAGAATCTGCCGAAGACAAAAACTGACCTTTTCCTACTATTTCAAAAAAAGTTCAACTTCCTAAATTTAAAGTATCAGCAATGAGTCAGATTCAAACCAGTGTAGTCAGTATTTTTAAAGCAGAAGTTGGAAGTTTTTGTTTTGTCGAAGCAGTGTGTGTATGTGTGCGTGTGTGTGTCTGTGTGTGTCTGTGTGTGTCTGTGTGTGTCTGTGTGTGTGTCTGTGTGTGTCTGTGTCTGTGTGTGTCTGTGTGTTCCATTTTGCTTCATTTTTTAAAAAACAGTATAGAAAAACTTGGAGAATGCTGAAGTTACGGATTTTAGATCCTGAAAATAATGTTTATCTTTTATAAAAAGTTGCTGAGGCAGTTTTGGTTTTGGTTTTGTTGTTCTTATATAATTCTGCTTTGGTTCGTATCCTTGCAGATTGTCAAAATAATATAAAGGAGGGAGAAGTAGAACGTATTAGAAGGTTTGTACATGAGACACAGTCGCAGTTACTGAAATGCAATTATTTGATAACAACAACAACAAAAAAAACCCTAGAGAGAATAAGATGCAAGCTATGTTTTTCTTAAATTCTTGCTACATACTACATCCTACAAAAGGCCATCATCCTAATTCTGCTTTTTCACTGTAAAAAGAGAACGAAAATGGAAAAGTTAAAAAATATTAAGGATGTGTTAAAGGTGTGATTGCATTAAATTTGGACTTTGCCCTTGGCATATTTTCAGGGAATTAGAAGAGAATTGACCAAGGGAATGACTTCCTTGGTAAAAATTATTTGTTTAACAACTAAAATCATCCAGGGGAGCTAGGCATGGTAGCTCATGACTGTAATCCCAGCAGTTTTGGAGACCAAGGTGGGATAATCACTTAAGGCCAAGAGTTTGAGACCAGCACTGAGCAACATATTGAGACGTCCTTCCCTCCCTGCAAAAAAATTTAAAAATTAGCAGGGCCTGGTGGTTCATGCCTGTCATCCCAGCTCCTTGGGAGGCTGAGGCAAGAGGATTGCTTTAGCCCTGGAGTCCAAGTCTGCAGTGAGCTATGATCATGCCACTACACTCTAGCCTGGGTGGCAGAGCAAGGCTGTGTTTCTTAAAAAAAATTACATAAATAAAGTCATCCAGAGAAATAAAGTCATCTCGCACTCTGGGAAATAGTCGTTTAGTGATCTTCCTTTTCCTGAACTTCTACAACTCTTGTCATACATCCCATGCTTTCTGCACACGAAATATATCTTTGGTATTATTTTTTTAATCTGATGTTTTTAACTAACCTTAAACACTGCTTAAGAGCAAAGTCTACATAATTTTTTACTTTTCCAAACTACTGATGAAGGCATGTTACACATTAAAATGTCCCTCAGTGTTTGTTCATCAAGTGATTGTACACCTAGCTTTTCATCATGCATGGATGGCACATAAACATATTATTAATCATGCTTGAAGCAGCCTCATGTTATATTATGTTTCATAAGCAGATTTATTTTTCAAAAAATTATATGTTCCAAAATCCCCTAAAATACACATATTTGCTCACATAAAGCTGACAGATAATTTGATAGATTTAAGGCACTAATTTTAAGTCTCTAGTCCACAGAATTATGACATATACTCAGTCCGAATCCCTAATTTGTTTGAGATTGTGTGTGATTTACTCTACATCTTGTATCTGTTGGCTGTCTTTCATGGCATTTGACTTATTTGAGTTGCAACCTTTCTGTGAACACATCTTCTACAGTAATTAAATTTTTTTAATTTTCCATAATCAATACTATTGAAATGTAATTTATAAAATGGAAAAAGTACCACACAACTAATATGTAGAACATTTGCAGTGCCCAATAAAGTTTTCTTCTAGATCTCTTGCTGTCAGTTATCCCACCCTACAAAACCATTGATAATGGGATTGCCGGGTCGAATGGTATTTCTGTGTTTAGGTCTTTGAGGAATCGCCACAGGATCTTCCACAGTGGTTGAAATAATTTACACTCCCAGCAACAGTGCGTAAGCGTTCCTTTCTCTCCACAGTCTCACCAGCATCTGTGATTTTTTGACTTTTTAGTAATAGCCATTCTGACTGGTGTGAGATGGTATCTCACTGTGGTTTTGATTTGTGTTTCCCTAATGATCAGTGATGTCGAGCTTTTTTTCACATGATTGTTGGCAGCATGTACATCTTCTTTTGAGAAATGTCCGTTCATGTCCTTTGCCCACTTTTTAACGGGATTGTTTGTTTTTCTCTTGTAAATTTAAGTTCTTTATAGATGTTGGATATTAGGCCTTTGTTGGGTGTATAGTTTGCAAAAATTTTCTCCCATTCTGCAGGTTGTCTGTTTACTCTGTCAATAGTTGTTTTGCTGTGCAGAAGCTCTTTAGTTTAATTAGATCCCATTTGTCAATTTTTGCTTTTGTTGCAATTGCTTTGGGTGTCTTTGTCATGAAATCATTGTTCATTCCTATGTCCTGAATGGTATTGCCTATGTGATCATCCAGGGTTTTCATAGATTTTTGGTTTTACATTTAAGTCTTTAAACCATCTTGAGTTAATTTTTGTTTATGGTATAAGGATGGGGTCCAGTTTCAATCTTCTGCGTATGGCTAGCCAGCCAGTTAACCTAGTTGCAGTAGAAGCTGATGGATATGTGCTTGATCGTTCTTTACTGGAAGAGGCTCTCTGTTGTCTCAGACAGTGGTTTGGTCTGTGAAATGCCCAGTTCCCTGTGTTCCATGGAGGCCCTGGAATGGGGGACAAAGATGAGTAGATCTAGCTCCACCGTATGTGCGGTGGGGGGTGTGGGATGAGGAGTATATTGCCGTGCCAGCTCCACCTCTATCCTGGGGCTTGTGACTTTCAGTTCAGATAGACACTGTCATTTATCTCCAGGCTGCTGTGCAGCTGAGGGTAACAGAAAATGCCTGTACTGTGGCTCTTCACCAGATTGGCCTCAGGGAAGACCTTTTCCCTCAGGCCAAAATAGACAGCTTTGTAGCTCATCTGATCAACTTTCCTGCAGCCACTTCATGTAGAGAGGGAGAAGGGCCTGGCCAGTTGTGTAAGCCCAGCCCAGTAGGCACACCACCCATGGGGTTCCAATGCCCCTAATAGCCTTGGAATGGCCATCCACAGGTGCAGCTGTACCAAACTCCCATAAGAATAGCCAAGGCTATGTGTGCAGCAGTGGGTGGGAGGAACTGGGAAGAGAAGTCCCCCTCTTCATATCTGTTCCTGAGTACTGGTGCCACCTGGCTGGTGAGATAGAACCAAGCTCCTCCCATACAGAGCCCACTACTGCACCTGCTTCTCCTAGGAGCTATGAAATCACTTTCAGCTCCCAAGCAAGTAGCTTGGGAGCACACGAGAGTGCAACTCTGATCTCCTTTGTCCCAAGGGGTGCTTTGTTGTGCTGTACTCTTCCTTTCCCTAGGGGCAATCTGCCCTAATTGTTAGACTTCCAGGAATTCTGCAGCTCCCCTGAATCCTGTCAGCCTTTTGTGGTTGTCAGAATTGAGTGCAGTCTGAGCACATTCTGGCGAATGTCTGGGGAATTGAGTGATGCAAAAATGCAAGGGCTAAGACTGCCTGGGCAGGACAGTGTCCCACAATGGGTGCACAACCAGTATGGTGCCCACCACCTCAGCTCAAGTCTGGAGAGAGGGCAAGTGACCCTGCAGGCATGGGGGCAGGTACAACAAATGCCTAGAGGCTACAATGCCTGGAGATATGACCAGGCAAGGAGTAGAGAAGCCACCTCTGCACTACGTTCTTTGCACAGAAAGGGACGGGTGGCCCACGTTCCCAATCCAGTCAGTGGAGCGGGAACTACCTTCCTTCCTCTCCTCAGAACCGGGAGGGCTCACTCCCTCAACTGCCCAAGGCAGCAGACTGGGGCATGCAGAAATGTCACATGCAGACCAGTTCCAGGTCACAAAGCTGTTCCTGGCTGCAAATCTGACTGCGTGGGAGAAACTGCATCTTCAGCAAATCTCCTCCCACTTCAGTCCTGTGATGTGAGAGAGCCCAGTTCCAGCACCAACGGCTAGAGCATGCTCCATACTCACTCTGGTCTCCTACTGCAGACCAAGTACTGGCCAGAGACTAAAGTGCCTGCAGCAGCCACCGCTGCCTGGTTATCAAATAATGACTGACTTATGATGAGCCTAGATTGAAAACAGAATCTTCCTCTCTGTCCTAGGTCTGGGAAAACACCTGCAGCTTTTTCTAGTATCCTTTTTCTCTCACAGTCTCCCAGACTCTCCCCAAGTTAGCTTCAGGGTTTAGGAGAAACAAGGCACTCTCCCATAGCCTGAGTTACATAAATAGTCAGTGGAAAGGTGCGTCACAGAGGGAAACTCTGCCCCTCTCACAGCTCAGGGCTTCACTCACTTTTCCTCAGCCAAACACTGCCACACAGGCTCCTTACCTACCTTCTCTTTCCCAAGTGTCTGAAGTATCCTTCACTTTTTTGGTGAATTCTCAGTATTTCTTCTTGAATAAATCCTCACAGTATTAATTTATATGCACTATTTTGCTATTTCCAAGTGGACAAGGGAAAAGCCTTTAATCCACCATGTTGGGGAAAAATTCCTGATATTGGCAATTTAGTTCCTTTCAGGTTTTTCCTTGATCAATATATGTAAAGACGTACCAATTTCACTTATTTTTCCAGAAACCAGGTTTGGGGTTCACTAATTTTCTCTAATATTTTGCTGCTGTTAATTTCATTGATTCATTCCTTTATTTTTATTATTTCTTCTTACTTTAGATTTAATTTTATTTTCTTCTTGTGATTTCTTTTTAACTTTTTTAAGACAACAGAAATTTGTGGTCTCACAGTTTTGGAGGATATAAGTCCAAATTAAAGGTGTCAGCAGGGCTGCATTCCCTCTGAAGGTTCGGAAGAAGCATTTCTCTTTGACATCTAATTTCTGATGGCGCCTGCAATCACTCAAATCTCTGCCTTGGTGGTCACGTAGCCCTCTTCCTTCTGTATGTCTCTCTATCTCTGTTTCCAAATATGCTTCTCCTTTCTCTGATAAAGATCCCAGTCTTTGGGTGACATCCCAATCCGGATAACCTCATCTTGATTTGATAACATCTGCAAAGACCCTATTTGCAGACACAGTGTATCTTTCTTGGACACAATTCAGCCCACCACACTATTAAATAGAGGGTATTTGACTCAGATGTAACAGAAACCTTGTCTATTCACGGGAATCTAGCAGTGGAGTCAGGAGGCAGACCTCAACATTATTATTTTTTTTATTTCATTATATATATTTTTTGAAAACAGGTGGTTTTTGGTTACATAGATAAGTTATTTAATGGTAATTTCTGATATTTTGGTGCATCTGTCACCTGAGCAGTGTAAGCTGTACACAATGTATAGTCTTTTATCCCTCACCCTCCTCCCAACCTTCCCTTTGAGGCCCCAAAGTCCATTTTGTATCATTATTATGCCTTTGCATTCATATAGCTTAGCTCCCACTTATAATGAGCTCATATGATATTTGGCTTTCTATTCCTGAGTTACTTCACTTAGAATAATGGTCTCCAACTCCATCAAAGTTGCTGCAAATGACATTATTTTGTTCCTTTTCATGGCTGAGTAGCATTCTATATTGTATACATACACCACATTTTATTTATCTACTCATTGGTTGATGGGCATTTAGGTTGGTTCCATATTTGTACAATTGCAAATTATGCTGCTAAAAACATGCATCTGCAAGCATCATTTTCATATAATAACTTCTTTTCCTCTAGGTAGATACCCAGTAGTGATATTACAGTAGGTGGCTCGACAGGCATGAGCAGGACAGGAGAGGGCTCCCCCAACCTCACCAGGAATGTCAGGTGGCAATCAGGTGATGATCAGGCAGTTGTTAACCATCTCTCTAAAATAATAATTGGTCACACCCAGCACCAGGGAAAGGCAGCCTCCCTATAGATAGAAAAAACCTGAAACTCATGATCAGCTGCTCTCCAATAAGATTTTAGGAGTTGGGTGAGTGGGCTTGAGCATGTGCACTAAGAGGCAAAATGGTGGAGTCTAACTGTATATGACCCAGGGACATTGTACCAGTAAGGGAAGAACACCTCAAGTGAGCATGCATTCAACTCCAGTAAACATACTGTGCATGCTCACCTCTCAAGTGCTAGCTGGCCACTGAACATGCAGGCAGCATGTGATTCTTCAAGGGGAGAACCACAGAAGAAGAAACAGAAGACCCTGGAATTATGGCAACATAAAAAATCCAAAGTCAAAAAGTCTAATTGTGCACTTGTCTTTCTAGTCGCCTGCTTTGCTTTCTTCCAAGTGTACTTTCTTTCCTTTTGTTCCTGCTCTAAAGCTTTTTAATAAACTTTTGCTCCTGCTCTAAAACTTGCATCAATCTCTCCTGCCTTATGCCACTCAGACAAATTCTTTCTTCTGAGGACGCAAGAACTGAGGTTGCTGCAGACCCATACAGATTTGACACCATTAACGCTGGGATTGATGAGTCCAATGGTAGTTCTACTTTTAGTTCTTTAAGGAATCAACATACTGTTTTCCATAGTGGTTGTACTAGTTTACATTCCCACCAGCAGTGTAAAAGTTATTTTCACAATATTGATTCTACCCATCCATGAGCATGGGGTGTGTTCCCTTTTCACCACATCCATGCCAACATCTATTTTTTTTTAATCATGGCCATTCTTGCAGGAGTAAAGTGGTATCTCATTGTGGTTTTAGTTTGTATTTCCCTGCTAATTAGTGATAATGAGAATTTTTTTCATGTTTCTTAGCCACTTGTATATATTCTTTTGAGAATTGTATATTCATGTCTTTATACCACTTTTTGATGGGATTATTTATTTTTTCTTGCTGATTTGTTTGAGTTTCTTGTAGGTATTAGCCCTTTGTCAAATACATAACTTGCCAATATTTTCTCTCATTCTGTGGGTTGTCCATTGACTCTGTGGATTGTTTCTTTTGCTGTGCAGGAGCTTTTTTAGTTTAATTAGGTCCCATCTATTTATTTTTGTTTTTCTTGCATTTGCTTTTGCATTCTTGGTCATGAACTCTTTGCCTAAGCCAATGTCTAGAAGAGTTTTTCTGATGTTATCTTCTAGAATTGTTATGGATTTAGGTCTTAAATTATTTGATTCATCTTGAATTTATTTTTATATAAGATGATAGAGAGGATCCAGTTTCATTCTTCTACATGTGGCTTGCTGATTATCCCAAAACCAGCACCATTTGTTGAATAGGGTGTCCTTTCCTTACTTTATGTTTTTGTTTGCTTTTTTGAGGACCATGACTGTAAACACTAGGCTTTATTTCTTGGTTCTCTATTCTGTTCCATTGGTCTACATGGCTATTTTTATACTAGTACCACGCTGTTTTGGTGACTATACCCTTGTAGTATAGTTTAAAGTTGGGTAATGTGATGCCTCCAGATTTGTTCTTTTTGCTTAGTCTTGCTTTCACTATGCAGGCTCATTTTTGGTTCCGTATGAATTTTAGGATTTTTTTTTCTAGTGATATGAAGAATGATAATGATACTTTGATGGGAATTGCATTGAATCTGTAGATTGCTTTTGGCAGTATATTTTCACAATGTTGATTCTACCCACCCACAAGCATTTGTTTGTGTTGTCAATGATTTCTTTCAGCAGTGCTTTGTAGTTTTCCTTCTAGAGATCTTTCACCTCCTTCGCTAGGAATATTCCTAAGGTTTTGGGTTTTGTTGTTTTTTTTTTTTTTTTTAATTTTTAAGTTCCAGGGTACATGTGCAGGATGTGCAGGTTTGTTACATAGGTAAACTTGTCTCATGGTGGTTTGCTGCACCTATCAACCCATCACCTAGGCCTTAAGCCTGGCATGTATTAGCTATTTATCTTGATGCTCTCCCTACCCTCTGTCTTCCACCAATAGGTCCCAATGTATGTTGTTTCCCTCCCTATGTCCATGTGTTCTCATTGTTCAGCTCTCACTTATAGGTGAGACTATGCAGGGTTTGGTACTCTGTTCCTGTGTTAGTTTGCTGAGGATAATGGCTTCCAGCTTCATCCATGTCCCTGCAAAATGATCTCATTTCCTTTTATGGTTGCATAGTATTTCATTGTGTGTATGTACCAAATTTTCCTTACCCAGTCTATCATTGATGAGCATTTAGGTTGATTCCATGTCTTTTCTATTGCAAATAGTGCTGCAATAAACATAATGCGTGCAATGTTTATTTATAATAGAATGATTTTATTCCTTTGGATGCATTCCCAGTAATGGAATTACTGGGTCAAATCATATCTCTAACTCTAGATGTTTGAGGAATCATCACACTGTCTTCCACAATGGTGGAACTAATTTACACTCCCACCAACACCGTTAGGCATTCTTATTTCTCCACAGCCTTGACAGCATCTGTTGTTTCTTGACTTTTTAATAATCACTATTCTGACTCGCATGAGGTTTTGATTTGCATTTCCCTGATGATCAGTGATGTTGAGCATTTCTTCATGTTTGTTGACTGCATGTGTGTCTTCTTTTGAGAAGTACCTGTTCATGTCCTTTGCACACTTTTTAACGGTTTTTTTTTTCTTATAAATTTGCTCAAGTTCGTGTAGATTCTGGATATTAAACATTTGTCAGTTGGATACATTGAAAAAAATTCTCCCATTCTGTAGATTGTTTCTTCACTCTAATAATAGTTTCTTTTGCTGTGCAGAAGCTCTTTAGTTTAATTAGATGCCATTTGTCAATTTTCGCTTTTGTTGCAATTGCTTTCGGTGAGTTCATTATCAAATCTTTGCCCGTGCCTATGTCCTGAATGGTATTGCCTAGATTTTCTTCTAGGGTTATTATAGTTTTGGGTTCTATAATTAAGTCGTTAATACATCTTGGGTTAATTTTTGTATAAAGTGTAAGGAAGGGGTCCAGTTTCAGTTTTCTGCATATGGCTAGCCAGTTCTCCCAGCACAATTTATTAAATATGGAATCCTTTTCCCATTGCCTGTTTTTGTCAGGTTTGTCAAACATCAGATGGTTGTAGATGTGCAGTTTTATTTCTGAGTTCTCCATTCTGTTCCACTGGTCTATGTGCCTGTTTTTGTACCAGTACCATACTGTATTGGTTACTGTAGCCTTTTGGTATAGTTTGAAGTTGGGTAGTGTGAGGCCTCCAGCTTTGATCTTTTTGCTTAGAATTGTCCTGGCTATATGAGCTCTTGTATTGGTTCCATATGAATTTAAAATAGTTTATTCTGATTCTGTGAAGAATATCAGTGGTTGCTTAATGAGAATATCATTGAGTCTATAAATTGCTTTGGGTAGTATGGCCATTTTTATGATATTGATTTTCATATGTATGACTATGGAATGTTTTTTCATCTGTTTGTATTCTCTCTGGTTTCCTTGATCAGTGGTTTGTAGTTCTTCTTGAATATGTCCTTCACTTCCCTTGTTAGCTGTATTCCTAGGTATTTTATTCTCTTTGTAGCAATTGTAAATGAGAGTTCATTCACGATTCGGCTCTCTGCTTGTCTGTTTTAGTGTATAGGAATGCTTGTGATTTCTGTACATTGATTTTGTATCCTGAGACTTTGCTGAAGTTGCTTATCAGCTTAAGAAGCTTTTTGACTGAGTCGATGCAGTTTTCTAGATATAAGATCATGTCATCTGCAAGCAAAGACAATTTGACTTCCTCTCTTCCTATTTAAATACGCTTTATTTCTTTTCTCTTGTCTGATTTCCCCGGCCAGAACTTCCAATAAAATTTTGAATAGAAGTAGTAAGAGAGAGCATCCTTGTCTTGTGCCAGCTTTCAAGGGGAATGCTTCAAGCTTTTGCCCATTCAGTATGATATTGGCTGTAGGTTTGTCATAAATGGCTCTTATTATTTTGAGTATTGTGAGTATTTCATTGATGACCTATGCATCAATGTTCATCAGGGATATTGGCCTGAAATTTTTCTTGTTGTTGTTGTATCTCTGCCAGGTTTTGGTATCAGGATAATGCTGGCCTCATAAAATGACTTAGGAAGGAGTCCCTCCTTTTCATTTGTTTGAAATAGTTTCGGAATAAATGGTACCAGCTCCCCTTTGTACCACTGGTAGAATTCAGCTGTAAATCCATCTGGTCCTGGACATTTTTTGGTTGGTAGGCTATTTATTACTGCCTTAATTTCAGAATTTGTTATTGGTCTATTCAGGGATTCAACTTCTTCCTGGTTCAGTCTGAAGAGGGTACATGTCTTCAGGAATTTACCCATTTCTTCTAGATTTTCTAGTTTATTTGCATAGAGGTGTTTATAGTATTTTCTGAATGGTTGTTTGTATTTCTGTGGGTCAATGGTGGTATCCCCCTTATTTCTGATTGTGTTTACTTGAATCTTCTCTTTTTTTCTTCTTTATTAGTCTAGCTAGTGGTTGATCTATTTTATTGATTTTTTAAAACCAGCTTTTGGATTCATTGATTTTTTTGAAGGGTTTTTCATATCTCTACCTCCTTCAGTTCCACTCTGAGCTTCGTTATTTCTTGTCTTCCACTAGCTCTGGGGTTTGTTTGCTCTTGTTTCTCTTGTTCTTTTAGTTGTAATGTTAGGATGTCAATATGAGATCTTTCTAGCTTTTTGATATTGACATTTAGTGCTATGAATTTCCCTTTTAACACTGTTTTAGTTGCATCCCAGAGATTCTGGTTTACTTTCTCTTTGTTCTTGTTAGTTTCAAAGAACTTCTTTATTTCAACCTTAATTTCATTATTTACCTGGAGTTATTCAGGAATAGGTTGTTCAATTTCCGTGTACTTGCGTGGTTTTAAGTGAGTTTCTTCATCTTGAGTTCTAATTTGATTGTGCTGTGATCTGAGAGACTGTTATATTTCAGTTCTTTTGCATTTGCTGAAGAGTGTTTTAATTCTAATTATGTGATTGATTTTAGAGTAAGCTGCATGTGGCACTGAGAAAAATGTATATTCTGTTGTTTTGGGGTGGAGAGTTCTCTAGATAGCTCTCAGGTCCACTTGACCCAGGGTCGAGTTCAAGTCCTGAATATCTTTGTTAATTTTCTGTCTCATTGATCTTTCTATTATTGACAGTTGGGTGTTAAAGTCTCCCACTATAATTGTGTGGGAGTCTAATTCTCTTTGTAGGTCTTAAAGAATTTGTTTTATGAGTCTGGGTGCTCATGTAAATATATATTTAGGATAATTAGCTCTTCTTGTTGAATTCAGCCCTTTACCATTATGTAATGCCTTTCTTTGCCATTTTTTGACGTTTGTTTGCTTAAAGTCTATTTTGCCAGAAACCAGAATTGCAATCCTTGCTTTCCATTGACTTGGTAATTTTTCCTCCATCCCTTTATGTTAAGCCTATGTATGTCTTTGCATGTCAAATGTGTCTCTTGAATACAGCACACTGATGGGTATTGTCTATTATATCCAGCTTTCTATTCTGTGTCTTTTAATTGGGGAGTTTAGCACATTTAAATTTATAGTTAATATTGTTATGTGTAAATTTGTTTGTCATGATGCTGGCTGGTTAATTTTGCACCCTTGTTAATGTAGTTGCTTTATGGTGTCATTAGTCAATGTACTTTAGGGTGTTTTTCTAGTGGCTTTTTCCTTTCCATGTTTAGTGATTCCTTCAGGACCTCTGGCAAGGCAGGCTTGATGATAATAAAATCCCTCAGTATTTGCTGGTCTGAAAAGGATTTTATTTTTCCTTCTCTAATGAAGCTTAGTTCAGCTGGATATAAAATTCTGGGTTGGAAAGTCTTTTCTTTAAGACTGTTGAATATTGGCCCCCAATCTCTTCAGGCTTATAGGGTTTCCGCTGAGAGGTCTGCTGTTAGTCTGATGGGCTTCCCTTTGTAGGTAAACTTGTCTTTCTCTCTGACTGCCCATAACATTTTTTCCTTCATTTCAACCTTAGAGAATCTGACAATTATGTGTCTTGATTCTGTTCTTCTCATGGAGTATCTTATTGGGGTTTTCTGGGTTTCCTGGATTTGAATATTGACCTGTCTTGCTGGGTTGGAAAAGTTCTCCTGGATGATTTCTGAAGTGGGTTCTCCAACTTGGTTCATTCTTCCTGTCTCTTTCAGGTACTCCAATCAGTCATAGGTTTGGTCTTTTTACATAGTCCCATAGTTCTCGTAGGTTTTGTTCATTTCTTTTCATTTTTTCCTCTCTAATCTTGTCTGTTTGCCTTATTTCGGCAAGATAGTCTTCAAGCTCTGAAATTCTCTCTTCCACTTGTTTGATTCAGCTATTGATACTTGTATTCACATCATGAAGTTCTCATGCTGTGCTTTTCAGCTCCATCAGGTCATTTATGTTCCTCTCTAAATTGGTTATTCTAGTTAACAGCTCCTGTAATCTTAGCTTCTTTGCATTGGGTTAGAACATAATCCTTTAGCTCAGTAAAGTTTGTTATTACTCACTTTCTGAAGCCTACTTCTGTCAATTCATCCATCTCAGCTTCAACCCTGTTCTGTGCCCTTGCTGGAGAGGTGTGTTCATTTGGAGAAGAGGCATTCTGGCTTTTGGTATTTTCAGTGTTTTTGCATTGGCTTTTCCTCATCTTCGTTGATTTATCTACCTTTGATCTTTGAGGCTGTTGACCTTTGGATGCGGTTTTTGTGGGGTCTTTTTTCTTGGTGGTGGTGGTGTGGTTGCTTTCTGTTTGTTTTTCTTTTAACAGCCCCCTCTTCTGCAGGTTTACTGCAGTTTACTGGAGGTCCACTCCAGACCCTATTTGCCAGGGTATCACCAGTGGAGTCTGCAGAACAGCAAAGATTGCTACCTGTTCTTTCCTCTGGAAACTTCATCCCAAAGGGGCACTGACCTTTTGGATGCCAGCCAGAACTCTCCTATATGAAGTGTCTGGTGACCTCTCTTAAAATATCTCAGCCAGTCAGAAGGCACAGTATCAGGGATCCACTTAAGGAGGCAGTCTCGCTGCCCCTTAGTGGCGTGGGTTCACTGCCTCAGGTGGAATCCTCCTCATCCAGATTGCTTGGACTCTTCAGAGCCAGCAGGCATTAAAGAAATTTTGTTCTGTCTGTAAACCCCTAACTGGAGTTGCTGGAAATCCTGCAGAGAGGCCCTGCCCTGTGAGAAGAGATGGATCTGGTTCCCACCTAAAGAAGCAGTCGGGGCATGATTTACCACAGCTGCAGCACTGCACTATGGAAAATTCTACCCAGTCCAAACCTCATAGTCTCCCTAGCACTAGCAGGGGAAAGCCACTGACTAGATCCACAGTAATGGTGGTCACCCCTCCCTCTGGGAACTTGGTCATTTTAGGCAGACTCCAGGCTGCTGTGCTAGCCAGCAGGAATTCCAAGCCAGTGGGTCTTAGCTTGCACGGTTCTGTGGGAGTAGGACCAGCTAAGTGAGACTGCTTGGCTCCCTAGCTTCAGCCTTCTTTTCACGGGAGTAGATGGATCTCCTGCCTCACTGGAGTTTCAGGAGCTGCTGGAGTATGCAAAAACTGCAGCTCCATGCCTGCCCAAGCGGCTGCCCACCCTAGAAGCTGCCATAGGTCTGCACAGCTTTGTGCTTGGGGCCAAGGGCCCTGGTGGTATGGGAACATGAGGAAATCTCCTAATTCATGGATTGCAAAACTCCGTGGGAAAAGCATAGTTCTCTGGGTGGGTAGCACAATCCCTCACTGCCTCCCTTGGCCAGGGAAGGGAGGTCCCTTTGCCCTGTGAAGCTCCTGAGTAAACCATCACCCTACCCTGCTTTTCCTTGCACTCTGTGGGTTGCACCAACCACTTAGTCCCAATGAGAGAATCTCAGTAACTCAGTTAGAAATGCAGAATTCACTCGTTGTTTACGTTGCTCTCCATGGGATCTGCAGACTAGAGCTGATTCTACGCTGCCATATTGGCCCCTCCCCCTCCCAGTTGGCTTCTTCTAAGTTGTTTTTGTTTGCTGGTTTGTTTTGCAGCTGTTGTAAAAGAGGATTTAGTTCTTGATTTTTTTCTCATCTTGGTTGTTGTTGATGCATAGCAGTGCTACTAATTTGTTTACATTAATTTTGTATCCTGATACTTCGCCGAATTCATTTATCAGATGTAGGAGCTTTTTCATTGAGTTTGTAGGGATTTCTAGGTATACGATCATATCTTCAGTAAAAAGCAACAGCTTGACTTCCTCTTTACTGATTTGGAGGCACTTTATTTGTCTTTCTTGTCAGGTGCTCTGTCTAGGACTTCCAGTACTGTGTCGAATACAAGTGGTGAAAGTGGGCATCCTTGTCTTGTTCCAGTTCTCAAGGCAAATGTTTTCAACATTTCCCCATTCCATATAATATTGACCATGGGTTTGTCATAGTGGCTTTTATGACCTTGAGGTGTGTCCCTTCTCTGCCAATTTTGCTGAGGGTTTCAATCATAAAGGATGCTAGATTTTGTCAAATGCTTTTTGTGCATCTATTGAGATGATTATTTGATTTTTGCTACTAATTATATTTATGTGATGTATCACATTTATTGTTAAACCATCCCTTTATACCAGGTTGGTTTAACATTTATTGTTAAATGTTGATAAATGTTAAATGTTAAATGATGGTAAAACCCACTTGATCATGGTGTATTATCTGTTTGATATGCTGTTGGGTTAAGTTAGCTAGTATGTTTTTGAGGATTTTTGGAACCTTCATCAGGGTATTTGTCTGTAGTTTTCTTTTTTTGTTATGTCCTTTCCTGATTTTGGTATTAATGTGATACTGGCTTCATAGAATTACTTAGGGAGGATTGCCTTGTTCTCTATCTTCTGGAATAGTTTCAGTAAGATTGGTACGATTTCTCCTTTGAATGTTGGATAGAACTCAGCCATGAATCCACCTGGTTCTGGACATTTTTTGTTGGAAATTTTTAAATTATTGTTTCAATCTTGCTACTTGTTATTGGTCTGTTCTATTTCTTCCTAATTTATGAAAGTCATATCCAGGAGTTTATCCATCTCCTCTAGATTCTCTAATTTCAGTGTGTAAAGGTATTTTTAGTAGCTTTGAACAATCTTTTGTATTTCCGTGGTATCAGTTGTAATATCTCCCATTTCATTAATAATTGAGCTTTCTTGAATCTTCTCTCTTTATTAATCTCAATTTTGCTTATCTTTTCAAAGAAACAGATTTTTGTTTCATTTGTCTTTTGTATTTGCCTTTTGTTTTTGTATTTGTTTCAATTTCATTTAGTTCTTCTCTGATCTTTGTTAGTTCTTCTATTCTGCTGTTTTGGGTTTGGGTTTGGTTTGTTCTTGTTTCTCTAGTCCCTTAAGGTGTGAGCTTGAGGTTAAGATGGTCTATTTGCACTGTTTTAGACTTTTTGATGTGGGAATTTAATGCGATAAACTTTCCTTTTAGCACAGCTTTTGCTGTATTCAAGAGGTTTTGATGCGTTCTGTCACTATTATTGTTCAACACAAAGAATTTTTTAATTTCTTTATTGAATTCATTGTTGACCCAAAGATTATTCAAGAGCAAATTATTTAATTTCCATGTATTTGTATAGTTTTGAGGGTTCCTTTTGGAATTAATTTCCAGTTTTATTCCACTATGGTCTGAGAGGATATTTGATATAATTTTGATTTTCCTAAATTTATTGAGACTTGTTTAGTGACCTATCATATAATCTATCTTGGAGAATGTCTCGTGTGCTGAAGAAAAGAATGTGTATGCTGCAGTTGTTGAGTAGAATGTTCTGTAAATATCTGTTAAGTCCATATTTTCTAGGGTATAGTTTAAGTCCTTTGTTTCTTTGTTGACTTTCTGGGTTTTTTTTTTTTTTTTTTTTTTTTTTTTTGAGACGGAGTTTCGCTCTTGTTACCTAGGCTGGAGTGCAATGGCGCAATCTCGGCTCACCGCAACCTCCGCCTCCTGAGTTCAGGCAATTCTCCTGCCTCAGCCTCCCGAGTAGCTGGGATTACAGGCACGCGCCACCATGCCCAGCTAATTTTTTGTATTTTTAGTAGAGGCAGGGTTTCACCATGTTGACCAGGATGGTCTCGATCTCTTGACCTCGTGATCCACCCGCCTCGGCCTCCCAAAGTGCTGGGATTACAGGCGTGAGCCACCGCGCCCGGCCGACTTTCTGTTTTGATGATCCATCTAGTGCTGTCAGTGGAGTGTTGAAGTTCCCCACTATTACTGTGCTGTCATCTGTTATTTCTTAGGTCTAGTAGTAATCGTTTTATAAATTTGGGAGCACCAGTGTTAGGTGCATTATACATTTAGGATTGTGATATTTTCCTGTTAGACTAATCCTTTTATCATTATATAATGTCCTTCTTTGTCTTTTTTTGTCTTTTTTTACTGTTGTTGCTTTAAAGTCTGTTTTTTTTGTTTGTTTTTTGTTTTTTCATATAAGAATAGAAGAATAGCTATTCCTGCTTGCATCTGGTTCCTATTTGCATGGAATATCTTTCTCCACCCCTTTACCTTAAGTTTATGTGAGTACTTATGTTTTAGGTGAGTCTCTTGACAACAACAGATACTTGGTTAGCTGATTTTTATCCATTCTGTATCTTTTAAGTGGAGCATTTAGGCCATTTACATTTAACATTAGTATTGAGATGTGAGGTATTGTTCTATTCATTATGCAAGTTGTTGCATTAATGCCTTTTTTTTCAATGTGTTATTGTTTTATAGGCTCTGTGACATTTCTGCTTTAAAGAGGTTCTATTTTGGTATATTTCCAGGTTTTATTTCAAGAGTTAGAAGTTGGCCGGTGCAGTGGCTCACATCTGTATTCCAAGTACTTTGGGAGGCCAAGGCGGGTGGATCACTTGAAGTCAGGAATTTGAGACCAGCCTGGCCAACATGGTGAAACCCTGTCTCTACTAAAAATACAAAATCTAGCTGGGTGTGGTGGTGTGCACCATAGTTCCAGCTACTCAGGAGGCTGAAGCAGGAGAATCACTTAAACCTGAGAAGGCAGAGGTTACAGTGAGCCAAGATTGCTCTGCTGCACTCCAGCCAGGACAACAAAGTGAAACTCTGTTTTTTAAAAAAAAAGATTTAGAACTCCTTTCAACATTTCCTCCTTCCATATAATATTGGCCATGGGTTTATCATAGATGGCTTTTATGAACATAATGCTGGCTTGATAGTGGCAAATTCTCTCAGCATTTGTTTGTCTGAAAAAGACTTTATCTCTCCTTCATTTGTGAAGCTTAGTTTTGCCAGATACAAAGTTCATGGCTGATAATTGTTTTGTTTCAGGAGAGAAAAGATGGGACCTCAATTCCTTCTGGCTTATAAGGTTTCTGCTGAGAAATCTGCTGTTTATCTGATAGGTTTTTCTTTTATAGGTTATCAGATGCTTTTTGTCTTACAGCTCTTTAGATTCTTTGTTCATCCTGATTTTAGATAACCTGATGACTATGTGCCTATGTGATTATCTTTTTGTGATGAATTTCCTGGGTGTTCTTTGAGCTTCTTTTATTTGGATGTCTAGATCTCTAGCAAGGCCGAGGAGGTTTTCCTCAATTATTCCCTCAAATAAGTTTTCCAAACTTTTAAATTTCTCTTTTTTCTCAGGAACATCAATTATTCTCAGGTTTGGCTGTTTAACATAATCGCAAATTTCTTGGAGGTCGTGTTCATTTTTAAAATATTCTTTTATCTTTGTCTTTGTCAGACTGAGTTAAATTGAAAGTCTTTTCTTCAAGCTCTGATATATTTTTTTCTACTTGTCCTATTCTACTGTTGAAACTTTTCAGTGTGTTTTGCATTTCTCTAATTGTATCTTTCGTGTCCAGAAATTGTGATTGCTTTTTCTTTATAATATTTATTTCTCTGGAGAAATTTTCTTCCTAACCTCTATTTTTAAAAAATTCCATTAAGTTGATTTTACCTTTCTCTGATATTTCTTTGAGTATCTTGATAATCAACCTGAATTCTTTATCTGGCAATTCTGAGATTTCTTCTTGGTTCACATCCATTGCTGGGGAGCTGATGTAATCTTTTGAGAGTATTATACTAATAAAACCCTGTTTTATCATATTACCAGAATTATTTTTCTTTTTCCTTCTCATTTGGGTACACTATTTCTGTGGAGAGGTCTCAAACTTAATGTTTGATGTTCAGATTCTCTTGTCACATGGGGTGATACTTTGATGTGGTATTCTCCCCCTTCCTCTACTGATGGGGCTTCCTGAGAGCTGGACTGCAGAGAATGTTATCATTCTTCTGGGTCTAGTCACCCAGAGGGGCTGCTAGCCTCCAGGCTATTGCTGGGGAATGTCTGCAAACAGTCCTATGATGTGATCCATCTTCATGTCTCCCAGCCATAGATACCAGTACCTGCTCTGGTAGAGGTGGCACGGATGTGAAGTAGACTGTGAGAGTCCTCGGTTGTAGATACATTTTCTATTCTGGCTTAAATGTGTGTTATGTTAACAGTGACGTTTTCATATAGACACACTCAAGACCTCTGGTTAGCTAGTATGTTGCAGGCAGTGGAATTACATGTTGTCTCCTCCTTACTAGGATCAGGGTTATTCTGTCATGAGTTGCTGTAATGGCTTGAGTTGGTTGGCCTCCAGCCAGGAGGTGGTGCTTTCAAGAGAGCACCAGCTGCATTAGTAGTAGGGGGATCTAAGCTTGCCCAAAGTTGTCCAGGAGAGGTATATTGGTTTCTAATGTGATGGGTGGGATCATAGAACTCCCAAGAGTTTATGTCTTTTGTGTTTGGCTACCAGGGTAAGAAATACTACCAGATAGAGACAGGGTTAAGCAAGTCTGGGCTCAGAATCTTCTTGGACAGGGCTTGCCATGGCCACTGTAGGGAATGGAAGGTAGTTCTCGGGCCAACGGGATTATGTTTCAGAAGGGAGCTTGGCCACCTCTGCTATATCATATAGTTTGCCAGGGAAGTGGGGGATAGCCAATAGCAAGAAGCCTCACACAGCTCCCACACTGTTGGTGGGCCAGTCTCATTCCTGCAGTGCCCTGCTCAGACCTTGCCCCAGGCTTGGAGCTTCCCCACTGAGAAAGCAAGCATGGCTTTCAGGCCTTACCCCTCCCTATCTGCCCACTCCATCAGTGGCAGCTCCTGAACTCCTGTACTTGTATCTGCAGCAGCTCCTGCTCATCTTCTTGATTCCACTCAAGAAAATTGTGCCCAGTTGAAAATACTAACAATTTCAGTTGGAAGTTTCCTTTGCCCTGTGATCCCTCCCCAGTTCCACTGGCTGCCTTCCTGGAGGTCCTCTGTGAAATATAGTCAGGGATAGCTTCCCTGTACTTGAGCTGGAGACTGGGAGTGATTGTCAGGCACTTCCCATTACTATTTTTACTTTTATATTTTGCACTACTCCCTAAATCTGTTTCACTTCTAGGTAAGGTTAAATCCTTCTCCCATGATCTGAATTTTCAGATTCCCCAGGGGAGCTGTGTGTTCAGAGGCAGGTTTTCCCCTCTCACACTTTGGAAACTCAGTTTTTTTACCTGTTTTGCAGAATTTGCAGTGATGTGCCAATTCTTTCAAAGAATCTGTGAATTATTTTGGTTTTCCTGGTACATTCTTGCAATGTTTCTTAGAACAAAAGATCATAGTATGATTCTCCATATGCTGTTCTGTCTGTCCAAGTGGGAGCTGCACATTAGCCCTGTCTCCCATCTGTCACCTTGTCTACTATACCCTCTTCTTTTTGTGATTTCTTAATACAAATTTAAATCAGTCATTTTTGACATTTCCTTTTATTAATACAATCATTTAAATCCATACATTTTTATCAAATTAACATTTTAGAAATGCTCCATTGCTGAAACTTCATTTTCATTCTCAAAACTTTTTCTATTTCCCCTTGTGAGATGTTCTTTGTCTCATGAAGTATTTAGACATTTATATTTAATGCAATTCTCAATATGGTTTAAATCTACCATCTTCCTTTTTATTTTTCATTTGTCCAATTTGTTCTTATTCCTTTTTACCTGTTTGAAGGGGATTGAGTATTTTACTATAATTCCATTTTATTTTTATAGTTAACTTGTTATTTTGTCTACCTCTATGATTTCTTAGAGTTTATTCTGTTATCAGTATGCATCTTTAATTTATCACAGTGTAACTTCAGATAATATTATACTGCTTCCCATACAAGAAACTTACAGTATACTTTCATTTCTCCCTTCTGTACTTTGTGCTATTGTCATTTTGCTTTTTAGCTTTGAGTCCATTTTACTTCTGCCAATGTTACAAAACCTACTATTATGTTTTAGACATACTTTAGACCTGTTTTCCATTCCAAGTACTCTCAAGTTTTGTGTAGATCTAAGATTCCATATCATGTCAGTTTCTGACTGAAAAACTTACTCGAATATATCCTATGAAGAAGTTCTGGCAATGAAAATTCTAAGCTTTATTTTTGTCTAAAAATTATTTATTTCACCTTCCTTTATAAAACAAAATCTTTTTACTAGATATAAAATTCTATATCCTGATTCCCCACCCTTAACACTTATATGTCATTTCAGTGTAACTTGGCTTGATCAATTTCTAGTGAGAATCAAACAGTCATTCTTTTCTTAGTTTCTCTGTGAATAAATGTGTTTTTATTTTTTCTTCTGGTCTTTAATATTTTCTCTTTATTACTGGTTTTGGACAATTTATAATATGTTTTGGTGTGAGCATCTTTGAGTTTATCCTGCTTGAGTTTCTTCAAGCTTCTTTTATCTGTGGGCATTTAGTTTCTACCATTTTTGGAAACATTTTGGTCACTATGTATTTACATATTTTTTTCTCCTCTTTTTCTGGGACTCCAAGTGTGTGTGTGTGTGTGTGTGTGTGTGTGTGTGTGTATGCACTTGCATGCATGTGGCTGCTTTCCATAGTTCACTGAGACTCTGTTCATTTTTCTTTTCACTCATTTTTGTTTCATTTTTAATATTTTTATTACTGTTTTCAAAATCATTAATCTTTGCTTCTTCAGTGTCTAATCTGCAGGTTATTCCATCCTTTAAAAGTTTCATCTGTAGAAGTTCTATTTGGTTCTTTCTCTCATTATGTTTATATTTTTCTTAAAATCATCAAGAATATTAAATATCTACATATACATATTCTATATGTGTTTATGTATAAAATAGTTTTAAAGCCTTGGCAGCTAATTCCATGATAATTCTCATTTATGTGTCTGTTTTTATTGACAGATTTTACTCCTGATTAAGAATCACATTTTCCTGCTTTCTTCAAATGTCTAGGAATTCTTCTTTGAATGTCAGACATGAATTTCATGTTGGTAAATGCTGAATTTCATTTAAGTAATGTTAGACTTTGTTCTGAAAGGCATATAAATTACTTGCAGATCAGCATATTTTTCAGGCATGTTTTAAAGCTTTTTTTAGAGTGGGTCCATAATTACTTTTACACTGAGCTAACTTAGCACCCACTACTAAGGCATGACCTTTCTGGGATTTCTACCAACTGCACCATGTACTCAATGAGATCTCTCCACTCTGGCTGGTAGGAACTCAGATAATTCCTAGCCCTGTGTAAGTTCTGGGAGTTTTTCAGTTTCTGGTTCTCCATTAATTTTTCTTTCCCAAATAGTTTTACTTTACCTGACTTAATAGAGTTCTACCTTTATGTTCACAGATTGTATTCAGCCAGACTCAAGGGGACCTTATACAGATTTCTGGAGCACTTTTTATGCACAGCAACCTCTTCCCTGGAAATCTGCCTAGCAAATTCTAACCACCTCAGCTTCTTGATCTCTAGTCTTGGTTTTTTTTAACCCAGTAAGACCATAGGGCTTTGTTTGTATTTGTCCTCCCTTCGCTGCAGTCTAGAAATTCTTCTAGGCAGAAAGCTAAGGGCAACCATAGATTTCATCTTACATGCTCCCCTTCTGTTATGAATCCTGGTCCTATGATTCCTCTTAAACAATTTCTGAAAATAGTTTCTTCACCTATTTTTCCTGTTTCCTAGTTGGTTTGTCAAGAGGGCAAGACCCATAGTAGTTTCTCATTCATGAGTGAAAGAGCAAGTCCCTGTGGTAATCTGTCTTTTGTAGAGATACTGAATTTTCTTTGGGACAGTTTTAATGTTTGCTTTGTTAGGAGATACAGTATTCATAGTTACAGAGCATATTTTACCTAGTTTTTTGGCTGAGGGAGTCCAAAAAGATCACAAACGTTGAAGGCTTCTTGATAGCAGTATTTCCATGCATGGTCCAGGATGAGTGACATAATTTATAACCTTTCCTGACATATAAAGGATGAGTGTTTCCAATGGGATGTATGTTTGCATTTCCTGGTTTTGTGCAAAGGGCTGCGGAATAGTCCCTCTAGTACATGGTCTGTAACTTTAAATCCTGTTTTAGTGTTTCCATCAAAGTCCTAGCCTCTAAAGCATTTACCATAATGGACCACACAGCTTCATTTCCCACTTGCCATTGCTTGTACCCACTTTATTTCCAGCTCCCAAAGATGTGACTTTCTTGTTTGAAACTCAGCTATGTGATTTTATACAGCTATAAAATTGTAATAAGTTTTCTGTAATTCCATATATTTATAAAGAAAGAATGCTTTCCCAACATCAGCTTGGCCTACCATTTGATTTTAAGTGTTCTAAAATTTTTACATGATGCAACTGCAGGTCAAAAACAGTATGTGATTTTTAACAAGGTGGAAATTGATTGGTAAGGTATTAGTAGACAGGCAGAACAGTCACACCTTTTAAATTTAAAAAAAACTCAACAAGTATTTTGTTGAACTTCAATTAATATTGAATTAAAATTTTTCATTTACTGCCCCCTAGCAAAACGTAAATCTAGCTTGACTGCTGCAAGTATACAGCAAATAGGAGTTAGCACATAATACATATTTATAATTGTTTGTTGGATGATTAAAAACAGCAGAAGTATGTTGAAAAATCAGTTTTCAAATAAGTATTAGAGGCAAGTAGCAGAAGATAAAACTATTGCTAAGAAGTTTAGTATTATCGTTTTCAAGTATGTAGAGGATTAAGTCTGAGGCTTATGGAAATCCATATATAAGCCTATTAATGACTAAATTTTTAAATTTTATTATTGGTATATTGAGTTTTTTAATATTGCAAATGATTTTGCTAGCATGTTTTCTCAATATGTCTATATGCTCTCACCCTACCCTTTGTCAAGTTTAACAGAGTTCATTTAGTTCAGAAAAATGTTCTAGTATGTGTCCAAATTTGGTGACTATAGTTTTCCTCTGGTGAAATTGCCATATTTTATTATGCTTGTTTTGCATTTTCTGAAAGAACATTTATTTTTAAAGTTTAGGATAATAAAATTGGATGTCCTTGACAAAACATGGGATTTAAACAGTATTCCTTTTGTGATTGCTGTTAAGTAGATTGGCTGATTATTTTCAAAGTGGGGATTGTGTCAATCAATGTCAATTGCATTGTCTTCTCCAGGTTTGTCAGACACTGTTCCAATAAAATCCAACTTTTTAAAACATTTGGGATAATTACTCCTACATCTGTTTCCACATTCTAGGCCAGATACAGAAATAAATCAATGTTAGAAGTATAGCTAGCCAATTTCCACATATAAATGTCTAGTCCATTTATATCAGTCCAAATATGTCTCCCTTAATTTAAGCCTAAGTGCCTTAAATTGATATGATTTTTAAAAGGAAAAGATAAAATAGCATTGTTTATAGTCACTAAAATAATCCATTAAAGATCAGGAATAACAGCTTAAATTTTGATTAAATGGCCAATTAAAACAAAGGATAGCTATAGACAGAGCCTCATTCATAGAGAAGCCATGACACTTAGGAAGAGAGGCATGAGCTAATTCATACAAATAATAAAAAGTTACTAATATGATGAATTCTGCTGAATTCTAAATTGCTACTGGATAATTTTTCAGTTAAGTATAAATGTAGCATCTGCCACATTCATCCAACTTGAATATATGTCATGTGGTGAAATAAAATATGAAGAGCTATTTAAAATTTGAAAGTTGCAGTCTAAATGTTACTAAACTGCTTAGCATTCCACATTTTCATTCCTGAAAATCTAACTTCTCTTCAGGTTTTTCTTTCTTCTCTAATAGTAGCCTTAATATAACTTCTAACTTTAGAAAAATAGTGGAAGAAATCATGAAAAATAAAAATATGAATTCCAAATAGATGTATTTACAAAACACTAAGCCATGCTAAACATGATTTTTTTAGGTAGTCAATCTTGGAAGTGTTTCAAAACATTATTCTTTCATAAATAATGGTTAACAAGGAATAAGCATCTTGCATTTGTGATTTCAGAAGAACCTATAATAAAATTTAAACAAACATACTCATCACCAGAGAGAAATAAATGTTTGAAGAACAGTCCCACAGGAAAAATTATCTTTTTTTACATAAATTTTATCTTTTCATTATATTCAGCCATTTTTAGTACTATATATCTTAAAACTTAAAATAATTACTCTGAAAATGCCCTACTGCACGTTAGTCAGTAATGTCAGTACTTGAGACACAGTAGGAAAACCATCAGTAGAAGGCTTACGCTTCCATAATATGATATATCATGCAGGTTACTAAAATAATAAGACAGATGTGCTTTTAGCATCCTTGTGAAATGTCTATGACCCCCATTTTTATTTAAAAAAATCAAAAAAGGAAGTATATATCTGTATTAGGGTTTTCTAGAGGGACAGGACTAATAGTGTGTGTGCATACGCATCCAGCAGCAGAGAAAGATGGAGGCTGAGAGTCTAGGCCAGTCTTGCTTTTTCATGTTTTTCTGCCTGCTTTATATTCGCTGGCAGTTGATTAGATTGTGCCCATCGGATAGAGGGTGGTTCTGCCTTCCTCAGCCCACTGACTCAAATGTTAATTTCCTTTGGCAACATCCTCACAGACACACCCAGGATCAATACTTTGCATCCTTCGATCCAATCAAGTTGACACTCAGTATTAACCATCACAAGTCTTCCTTTGTCAGAGTGAACCAATACACATCTCCTGAGAGCATATACAATCTTCAAATATAGACAATAATAAGGTCCTAATTATGCCTAACATAATACAACTATCTTTCATACAACTGGAAATGCACCAATCCCCAACTCAAATACTACTATGTAAAGTTAACAATACTGATATGAAGTCAATAAATCATATGTCACATGATAAAGGAAAAGGAAATAAAATGAAGATATTTTCTTAGTACAAGTGTATACATGCACAAACATAATTTTAACAAAAGAAGAAAATGCTCATGACAGTTACAGTCCTCATTTCTGCAGCTGTTCACGTGGCTGTAGCTGGTATTGATGATTACCTTCTTCTACTACTCATTCTGTATTCCCTTTGCTTTCAGCAAGCACTGCATCAGGTCATGTTTTTCTCCAGGTAGAGTGACTCAAACCTTCATTCCTGAGGGGTCTGGACCATTTGTAGTCCTGCCTGGATTGAGCTGTTATAATTCTCCGTTCACCTCAATTACAGGACATGTTAATACTAAGAGATGCCCTAATGGATCTCCTGTATTCCATGCATACTCTTTCTTACCTCTGTTATGGAGCAGTAGACTGATTTCATCTTGATAGTTCAAGTCAATCACCCCAGCCAACACTGTAACTCCCTTTTTAGCCTGTTAACTTAAAGGTAGGAGGAGCCCAAAGTGTCCAGGTGGCAATCTTAACTTCCAGTTTAATGGAATTGTTGTATCTCCTGGTGGTGGCGTTCCTCCCTCCGGAACTAAGACCTCTATGCCAGCATAATGTAATGTCGCAGGAATAGAAAGCAAAAATTTTGCTAGTGGATCACTAGGGGTGATGGTGAGTGGTGCCACTTCCACTTCTCCTTCCACCCCTTGATTCCTAGACCCATGAATCCTGGCTATGGGAGAAACAATACCATAAATTGGACACTGATTCAGAGCATACATGGCCTTCTGGAGAACTTTGCCCTAGCCCTGCAAAATATTGTCACCTAGTTGGCATTGTGAGTTCAAAAGGCCATTCCACTGTTCTATCAATACAGCTGCTTCAGGATGTTGGGGAACATGGTAAGACCAGTGAATTCCATGAGCCTGAGCCCACTACACTGCTTTAGCCATAAAGTGAGTGCCTTGGTCAGAGGCAATGCTGTGTGAAATACCATGACAGTGGATAAGGCATTCCATGAGTCAATGGATGATAGTCTTGGCAGAAGCATTATGTGCAGGATAGGCAAATTCATATCCGGAGTAAGTGTCTGTTGCAGTGAGGACAAACCTCTGACCTTTCCATGATGGAAGAGGTCCAATATAATCAACCTGCCACCAGGTAACTGGCTGATCACTCCAAGGAATGGTGCCATATCGAGGTCTCAGTGTTGGTCTCTGCTGCTGGCAAATTGGGCAATCAGCAGTGGCTGTAGTCAGGTCTGTCTTGGTGAGTGGAACTCCATGTTTCTGAGCCCATATGTAACCTCCATCCCTGCCACCATGGCCATTTAGTTCGTGGGTCCATTGGGCAATGGGAGGGATAGCTAAGGAAAGAGGCTGAGTGGTATCCATAGAATGGGTCATCTTATCCGCTTGATTATTAAAATCCTCCTCCATTGAGGTCACCTGTTGATGAGCACTAACATGGAATACAAATATCTTCACAGTTTTTGATCACTCAGTGAGGTCCATCCACATTTCTCTTCCCTAAATTTCTTTGTCACCAATTTTCCAATCATGCTTCTTCCAAATCCCTGACCATCCAGCCTAACCATTGGTTACAGTTCATGAATCAGTATATAATTGCACATCTGGACATTGCTTCTTCCAGGCAAAGTGCACAACCAGGTGGACTGCTCGAAATTCTGCCCACTGGGAAGATTTTCCTTCGCTGCAGTCCTTCAGGGGTGTCCTAGAAAAGGGCTGTAATGTTGCAGCAGTCCACTTTCAGGTAGGGCCTGCATATCATGCAGAATCACCTGTGAATCTGGCCCTAGTCTTTTCTTCCTCTGTCAACTAATCATAGGGAACTCCCCATGAAGCCACTGGTGCAGGCTGGGAGAGAGGAGGCAGGGTGGCAGGAGTGGAGACCGTGGACATTTGAGCCACTTCTTCATGTAACTTACTTGTGCCTTCAGGACCTACTTGAGCCGGATCATGTATATACCACTTCCATCTGATGATGGAATGCTGCTGTGCATGACCCACCTTATGACTAGATAGGTCAGAAAGCACCCAGTTCATGATAGGCAGTTCGGGTTGCATAGTGACTTGATGATCCATAGTCAAACTTTCAGTTTCCACCAAAGCCCAGTAACAGACCAAGAGCTGTCTCTCAAAAGGAGAGTAGTTATCTGCAGAAGATGGAAGGGCCTTGCTCCAAAATCCTACAGGCCTCCCCCATGATTCACCTATGGGGCCCTGCCAAAGGCTCCAAACAGCATCCCTATCTGCCACTGACATCTCAAGCACCATTGGGTCTGCTGGGTCATATGGGTCAAGTGGCAGAGCAGCTTGCACAGCAGCCTGGATCTATTGCAGAGCCTTCTCCTGTTCTAGACCCCACTCAAAACTGGCAGTCATTCAGGTCACTAGATAAGTGGGACAAAGTAACACACCCAAATGAAGAATGTGTTGCCTCCAAAATCCAAATAGGCCCACTAGACATTGTACTTCTTTCTTGGTTGTAGGAGGGGCCAAGTGCAGCAACTTATCTTCACTGTAGAAGAAATATCTTGACAGGCTCCACATGACTGGAACCCTAGACATTTTACTGAGGTAGAAGCCTCCTGATTTAATTGGATTTATTTCTCATCCTCTGGCATGCAAATGTCTCACCAATAAGTCCAGTGTATTTGCTACTTCTTCCTCACTGAATCCAATCAGCATAATGTCATCAATGTAATGAACAAAGCAATCAGCGTGTCTCCAAATAAGATTATGATGCAAAGCCAGAGAGTTGGCATACCCCTGAAATAGGACAGTAAAGGTATATTGCTGGCATTGCCAACTGAAGGCAAATTGCTTCTGGTGGGTCTTATGGCTAGGAGTGGAGAAAGAGGCATTTGCTAAGTCAATGGCTGCATACCAGGTACCAGAAGACGTGTTAATTTGCTCAAGCAATGAAACCACATCTGGTACAGCAACATATTATTCAATGACAAAAAGCTGAAAGCTTTTTCCCTAAGAAATGGGAGTAGACAAGGATGCCTACTCTTATCACTCTTAGTCAGCATATAGTGGAAGTCCTAGACAGAGCAATTAGGCAAGAGAGGGAAATAAAGAGCATCCAAATTGGAAAGGAGGAAGTCAAATTGTTCCTGTTTGCAGGCAACATGATCTTATATATAGCAAAACCTAAATACTCTACCAAAAAATAACCCTCTTAGAACTGATAAGCAAATTCAATAAAGTTGCAGGATACAAAATTGACATTCAAAATCAAAAATCAAAATTAATATTCAAAAAAGTATTTCCATACATAAATAATGAACTAGCTATAAAAGAAATCAAGAAGGCAGTCTCATTTACAATAGCTACCAAAAAAATTAAATAAAATACCTAGGAATAAATTTAACCAAGGAGGTGAAAGAACGCTACAAGGAAAATTGAAAAACACTGATAAAAGAAATTGAAGAGGATACAAACAAATAGAAAGACATCTCATGCTCATGGATCAGAAGGAATAATATTGTTAAATGACAACACTAACCAAAACAATCTACGGATTCAATTCAATTCCTATCAAAATATCAATGACATTCTTCATAGAACAGAAAAAAATCTAAAACTTGTATAGAAGCACAAAATACTGAATAGCCAAAGCAACCCTGAGCAAACAGAACAAAGAAGGAGGTATCACAATACCAGACCTCAAAATATACTACAATGCTGTTGCAACACAAACAGAATGACATTGGCATAAAAACACATAAACCAGTGGAACAGAATAGAGAACCCCAAAATTAAACCATAAATCTACAGCCAACTGATTTTTGACAGAAGTGTCAAGAATACTCACTGAGGAAAGGACTTTCTCTTCAATAAATGGTGCTGGGAAAACTATAGACAGAGAAATGAAACTAGATCCCTGTCTCTCTCACCATATACAAAAATAAACTCAAAATGGATCAAAGACCTACATGTAAGACTTAAAACAGTAAAACTACTAGCAGGAAACATAAAGAAAATTCTTCAAGACATGAATCTGAAAAAAGATTTTATTAGAGCACAGGCAACAAAAGCAAGAAATAAGCAAATGGGATTATACTAAGCTAAGAGGCTTCTGCACAGAAGAAAAAATCAATAGAGTGAAAAGACAACCTATGGAATAGGAGAAAATATTTTCAAACTACTCATCCAACAGGGGATTAATATCCAAAATGCACAAGAAACTCAAACATCTCAAAAAAAAAAAAAAAAAATGAGCAAATTATCTGAACAGATATTACTCAATAAAAGGCATGCAATGAGCATCAAATGTGTGAAACAATGCTTTTGACATCACTAATTAACAGGAAAATGCAAATCAAGACCACAACAATGTTTTGGGCTATCATTTCACTGCAGTTAGAATGATTATTATCAGAAACAAAAAATAACAAATGCTGGTGAGGATGTGAAGAAAAGGGAACTCTTACACACTGCTGGTGGGAAGTAAACTAGTCCAGCTACTATGGAGAATAGTAAGAAGGTTCCTCAAAAAACTACAAATAGAATTACCATATGATCCAGCAATCCCACTACTGGGCATTTATCCAAAGGAGAGAAAATCATTGTATCAAAGAGACATCTGCACCCCTGTGTTTATTACCACTATTTACAATAGCCAAGATAAGATATCATCATAGGTGTCAAGAAGCAGATAAAAGGATTTTAAAACAATCTAACACATATATACACAATAGAATACTATTCAGCCATAGAAAAAAAAAAGAATGAAATCCTGTCATTATGGCAACATGGATGGAACTAGAGGGCATTATATTAAATGAAATAAGCCAAGAACAGAAAATTAAATACTGCATACTCTCACTCATAAGTAGAAGCTAAAAAAAGTTGATCTCATAAAAGGTGAAAGTAGAGCAAAGGTAAATAGAGGCTAGAAAGGGTAGAGGGAAGGGAGAGATAGGGAGACATTTGTTAAAGAATACAAAATTACAGTTAGAAGGAATAAGTTTTAAAATTCTAGACCACTGTAGAATGACTGTAGTTAATCATAATACATTATATAGTTTCAAATAGAAAAAGGATATTGAACATTCCCTACGCAAAGAAATGATGCATGTTTCAGATTATGGATATGCAAATTACTCTCTTCTGATCACTATACATTATATATGTAGAAGCATCACTTTGTACTCCATGGATATGTACAATTATTATATGCCAATTTTTTAGATTTAAATGAAAAAAAAATTTCCAATGACAAAAAAAGTGCAATTCTATAGAACTACTGGGAGTCTACTGGGTTCTTTCTTTCAGCCAGTGCCCCAGATCTCTCTAATGTGTTTGCTACAGTTTAGTTCACATATTTTATAAAATAAAAATTATGATTAACTTAGGTTCCACAAAATATATATATATGAACCCAAGTCTATCTTCATTTGCAGTTTCGCTTTCTGTGGTTTCAGTTACCCTTGGTCAACCACAGTCTGAATATATTAAATGAAAAATTTCAGAAATAAACAATTCATAACTTTTAAATTGCACACCACTCTAAGAAGCATGATGAAATCTCACACTGTCCCACTCTAACCCACTCAGGACATGAAAAATCTCTTTGTCCAGCATATTCATACTATATACAAGAACTGCCTTTTCATCACTGAGTAACCTCTCAATTATCAGATTAAACATAGTCTATATAGAGTTCAGTATTACCTAGGGGTTCAGGCATCCACAGGGTGTCTTGGAAGATACCCCTGACACATAAGCATAGACTGCTATACTTATCTGAAAACTTTTAGGATCAGGGATAAGAATGCTGACTTAAAATTCAGCCTGTTTTGTTTGTGTTTGAATCCTAGACTTACCACTGTCCATATAACTTTGAGTAAATTATTTTTCTAGATTTCAGTTCTTCTCAAATGGAAAATGGTATTAATATATATAGCTGCTTTATAGAATTTTAGTGATGTTTAAATGAGATGGCCTATGTAAGCTCTAAATTAGCATAGCTTCACCAATAGTAAGTTCTCAAAAACGCTGTCTGTTATTGTTACTAGAAATGATAAATGTAATTTACTAAATTAATTTAATTATAAATGATAAATTTAATTATCATTTAGTAAAAATTTATAGTTTATTTTATTTTATTTTTTTGAGATGGAGTCCTGCTCTGTTGCCCAGCCTGGAGTACAGTGATGCAACCTCGGCTCACTGCAACCTCCACCTCCCAGGTTCAAGTGATTCTCCCACCTCAGCCTCCTGAGTAGCTGGGATTACAGGTTAATTTTGTTTTTTTTTTTTGTAGAAAAAAAAACCATGTTGGACAGGCTGGCCTTAAACTCCTAACCTCAGGTGATCCACCCACCTTGGCCTTCCAAAGTGCTGGGATTACAGGCATAAGCCACCGTGCCTGGCCAAAATTTATAGTTTAAAATAAAAACTTTTTAAATAATTCAGAAGCATATCATTATTATTGTGATTAACTTTGAATGATGGCATATTTGGATACTCAGCTAACCAGATATCATTGATGTATTTTATATAACAAAATGAAATTCACTAGGATTTTGCTAATTGCTTACATGATTGTTAAGGCTAAAATGCGATCTCTTATTAAAATGACATCATGTCAGTTCTGTTTCTGAAAACTAAATTTAAAGAAGTTGCCCTTTAGGCATATTCTGATTGACATGTGGTTGAATTATTTCTAAAGAACTTTCATTCAAATGCAACAAAAATTTTGTTCAGATCCTGAAACTTAAAATTTTGGCATGACCTTTTAATGAAGAGTCTTCCTTTTAAATGGCTGATAAATATTATAAGAACACAGTCCTGGCTGGGCATGGTGGCGCATGCCTGTAGTTCTAGCACTTTGGGAGGCCCAGGCAGGTAGATCATGAGGTCAAGAGATGAGACCATTCTGGCCAATATGGTGAAACCTTGTCTCTACTAAAAATACAAAAATTAGCTGGTTGTGATGGTGTGCACCTGTAGCCCCAGCTACTTGGGAGGCTGAGGCAGGTGGATTGCTTGAATCTGGAAGGCAGAGGTTGCAGTGAGTCAAGATCATGCCACTGCACACACTCTAGCCTGGTGACAGAGCAACACTCCATCTCAAAAAAAAAAAAAAGGAAAAGAAAAGAAAACACAGTCCTGACCAGTGAACATGAACGCTTAGACTATTTGGAGAAATATGCCTGAACACCCTAAAGTTGAATGATGTGAAAACCCATCAGAACAGTAAGTAGCACATTAGGCAGCAAATGTGGGAGGCAAAAATGATCCAGCTCAACTTTTAGGAGGTTTTCATAACATTTCTACTGTAAATGAACGGAGGGGACCACCTAACTGATACATCTAGGTTGTCATCTTCATTTTAGGTTACATAGATCATGATTTTTTTAATTAGTAGGCAAAGATCAAGCATCTCCATGTAAGTAACAGGCTTCTGTGTTCTGATCTCCTTCCTTCCTCTCTATCACTTCCAACCCCTACTGAGTACTAAATTTTGCTGATAATTTCCAAAAAGATCACAACTTTTATAAATGTTTCTTTTCTTATTTGGTGGAATCACTTCCTATTTTGACAATTCAAGAAGTAAATGATAATGTAACCCATTTCCCTGAAATCAACGCCTCTGTTTTGCATAACACAATGAAACTTTTAAACAGGAAAAGGAAAGGGAAGAATTTAATTAGTAGGGAAGTTTGAAAATATACTTTAAAGAATATACAGGAAAGGAATAAGGGCATTTGACATCCTCTAGAGATCTTTTCCATATAACCAATGCATATGAGAAAAGCAGATGTTACCAATGGAAAATGCAAAGCTGTAACACCCCATAC
Organism: Aotus nancymaae; assembly: GCF_030222135.1. NCBI lineage: Eukaryota > Metazoa > Chordata > Mammalia > Primates > Aotidae > Aotus > Aotus nancymaae. Next base: position 79,296,299 of record NW_026988425.1, read on the forward strand.
TTGCCCACCAAAATCACAGAGAATGCTTCCTAGGATCCAGGATATTTCTCTGTCAGGGGAGGTCTCTAAAAATCCAAAGGATTATCGATGATCCTTCAGTAAAAGACAATGATTATGCGTCTAGGAATACCTGTTTAGAAAATTGGTTTCTCTGAAGGGAAGGCCAAAGATCATGTTAGGACTTTGAAATGAGTCCGAGTGAATATTAGAGTAGACCCAGATTTATTTTCAATAATTATATCTCTCCAATTTACATTAAAATTCTGTGGTTCTGAAATGACCAGGACCCAGGTGATCCAAGATTTTTAGACCACTTCAAACCCTTGTCTGATTCTGCACTAGCCTCTTGTGGACCAAAAAAAATTGTTCTAGTAATTGCTTGTCATAGATCTATTTTCAACATGGAGAGTAAAGGATATGTGTGACCATAGTACAATTATCCTTGATAAGATGTTCTCCCATACAAGTTGTTTCCAAAGGTAAAGGATGAAAGGCATAATATAATGTTCAGAATGTCTGAGCATCTGAGAAGTATGAAGAAGTGAATTTCTAACACATGAAAATGCATTGTCTTCAAATTGAGTGATGGGTTTTAAAGTTCAGGAATCACAAAGAAAGTTTAAAAATCTATTATACTTGTACTTCTTTATTTCTTACATAAATAAGTGGAAAATCAAGAATTATTAGAACTGGCTTAGAAATTTTTAAAGTATATAAATGTAAATGGGATTTAATACTACTCATAGGTTCCTTCTCTAATGTCAAAAAGCAGTCTTCTCTGCTTGTACCCAGAAAAACTGCCTTTTTAAACTGCAAAACAATTAAGAACATTTACTCATATTGTTTAAATATGAATACTTATGAACCATCATCATTCTATTGTATTGTTTATCAATCAAGATTCTATATTGTCTCCAAAATAGTCTTGGAAATAACCAAATGGACTGAGACCGATCATTATTAGAACAGGAGGAAACTGAGCTAATACTTAAGTTAATTGTGCCTATTTGCATGGCCATTATGTTGACTATTTGTTAAATGCTTTCTTGTATCAGACATCGTTTTAGGTACCTGTAAGTATTGTCTCATTTAATACTGAAAATTAAGACAACAATTAACTTGTCAAAAATTACATGGCTAGTTTGTAGCAAACCCTAGATTCAAACTCAGATCAATCTGCCTCTAAAACTCACACCCTGTCTCCTAAATTGTGTTGCCTTCTAAGGTAATTTGTTTAACAAATGCTGAAAGAACTAGTCCCTTTTCTGTATACATATTTATAGATAATGAGAATCCTCAGTGTCTTGTTACTAATAGTCACTCAAAAAGTATTCCCCAAATGAATGAATGATTCAACTAACTCATCTCCAGAATCAGGCAGATCATTCTCAACTTTAAAAATATGCTGTTTATATTTTATATGAAATATATATTTTCTACTTTAAATAAATATAAATTCTGTATTTTTTAAACATTTTCAGAGAAGCATAATCCACTCTTTCATTTGGCAATCAGCTATTTTCACTTTCAAAAATAATTTTTAGTGTCTACAAAATTAACATTAAGAGCTTTAGACAGTAAAATTATGAAACAAATGAAGCCTGTCAGTTCAGTATGAAATAAAACAGTGAAATAATTTCTTTGACTCTTATAAGCCAACAAGTAAAACACAGAGTTAGATAAATGAAAACATTTCTTAGAAGTATAAAATTTAACATTGATTCCTTTTTCTAATAAAAATCTAACTTAGGCCGGGTGCGGTGGCTCATACCTATAATCCCAGCACTTTGGGAGGACGAGGCAGGTGGATTACTTGAGGCCAGGAGTTTGAGACCAGCCTGGCCAACATGGTAAAACCCCATCTCTACTAAAAATACAAAAATTAGCTGGGCATGGTGGCACACGCATGCAGTCCTAGCTACTTGTGAGGCTGAGGCATGAGAATCACTTGAACCCAAGAGGCAGAGGCTGCAGTGAACCAAGATCGTGCCACTGCACTCTAGCCTGAGCAATAGAATGAGACTTTGTCTTAAAAAAATAAAATAAAATAAATATTCAACTTCAACCTAAATAAGAAAAATATTATTCAGTGATTCACTTTTAAGTCAGCAATTCAAAAAGTACTTCATATATTTTCAGCCAATGCATGCTGCATTATGCCACAATTTGGAAGTGGTCAATGTAGAACAATTGACAGAAACAGCTCTCTCATCCAAACACGACAATTTTACATTTACATTAAAGAGAAATAAACTCTAAACTTTCACCTAGATCTTTTTTCAGAGGTAGACTGTGTTATGATATGAAGCATTCCACACATGCTCACCCTTAAAGTATGCTCAAGAGCTGCCTCCTTAGAAAAGTATCCCTGACTACCCATCACACACCCAGTCCTCCAAGCAAAACAGTCACTCTCTTTTCTCTGATGCTGAAGACTTTTTACCAGGACACTTATTTCTTATGTTGTAATCAGTATTTTTTTTAATGTACCATGAAATTTTTGACTGTTAAAAGGATATCTTAGTCACTGTTCAATGTTTAAAAATATAATTTTCTTGTTAGCATTATCTTCTCCAAACTAAATGTATGCACCACTTCTCATCTTTCCATGTGTAAAAGTTTTCCAAATCCCTTAAACAACCTGGCCACCCTCCCCTGGATGCTCTTTGCTTAGTAAATGCCCCCATGCCTCAAAAATAACATTCAACATTTGAGCTAAATCTGTTTATCTGAAGCAGACCTACAGAGCTCTCTAGAGTTTATGCCATTGTGATCCCTTGTATGTAAAACCAACTTATAACATGTTTCTGTAAACAACTAAGCATCTGGGATAGTATATAAGATAGATTAAGTCATTCAACAGGTATATATGAAGTAGCAGCAATGTATCAGGCACTATACTAAGAGTTGAAGATCCTACCACAGTCACCTCAAGAACACTTTTACACTGTTCGTGGGAGTGTAAATTAGTTCAACCATTGTGGAAGACAGTGTGGTGATTCCTCAAGGATCTAGAAATAGCAATACCATTTGACCCAGCAATCCCATTACTAGGTATATACCCAAAGGATTATAAATTGTTCTATTATAAAGACAAATGCACACGTGTGTTCACTGCGGCACTGTTTACAATAGCAAAGACTTGGAACCAACCCAAATGCCCATCAATGATAACAAAATGCCCATCACTAAGAAAATGTGGCACATATACACCATGAAATACTATGCAGCTATAAAAAGGATGAGTTCATGTCCTTTGCAGGGACATGGATGAAGCTGGAAACCATCATTCTCAGCAAACTGACACAAGAACAGAAAACCAAACACCACATGTTCTCACTCATAAGTGGATGTTGAACAATAAGATCACATGGAAACAGGGAGGAGAACATCACACACTGGGTCCTGTTGGGGGAGATGGGGTCTAGGGGAGGGATAGCAGGGGGTGGGGGGATTGGGGAGGGATAACGTTAGGAGAGATACCTAATATAGGTGATGGCAGGGGGATGGATGCAGTAAACCACCATGGCATGTGTATACCTATGTAACAATTCTGCATGATCTTCACATGTACCCCAGAACTTTAATAAAATAAATAAATAAAGAAAACAGTAATTTTTTTGAAAGATGTTTCTTGTGTAGCTTCCTCACAGGTATTAACACATGTGTCACACATAAATGGGGGTTGTTTCACAATTACTTTTGGTATGATCTGGGTTATATCAATATTAACAGACTTCGTTTTTTAAAGACCTTTTGCAAATTCTAATACATAAATCATGACACTCCAAGACTAAGAATGTAATCTGCAGCATTTCCCAAACATTTGATCATACCACACTGCTTTCATAATGCATCTTGAAGAAACATCTCCTGAGAATACTTTGTACAATTCCTTCTAGAATCTATAGAGGAGTAAGCAAATCATTGTGATCTAAGGAAATAAGAGCAAAGGAAGCATCCCAGGGTGAGATGCAAGTTCAAAAGTGGGATACAAGTACAGGGGGTGTAAAGGAAAGCTTCTAGAGAGAAGAGATACTCAGTAGAGATCTCCAAGGAAAAGTCTGAGTAAGTTAAGTGAAAGGAAGGAAGTCAGTGGTGAGGTTTTCAGAAAGAAAAAGAAAGAAGCTTCCTATGCACAGTGGCTTTTCATGGTCAGAATGGCAATCACATCTACATTAGCTGGAGGAATCAGGAAAACATTATATGAAAAAAAAATCACGAAAAGTTTCATTAGAAGCCCTTAAGTTCTAATGAAAATCTGACTGCTATCAGTTAGGAATTCTCCCCACCCCCAAACTTACTCTTCCAAAAAGTATACAAAACCAAGAAGAATGAAAAATTGGAATTAAATAAAAACATTTTCAATGAAGCTAGAAAACATATAATCTGCAGATCCCTAAATATAACTGTGAGTTGCTAAAAACAATAAGATTGAGAAGTTATAAGGAAGTTAAAAAGGAGTCAAATAACAGAAAGTGATACTTGTCCATTGTTGCATTGAGTTCCAGAAAGCACCAGCAAAAACACAGCCTTCTAAAAATGGAAGACCTATTCTGAAATCTAAAACCTGTACTTTTTGTTTACAAGGATGTGTGACCTGTGTTAGTAAGACAGGAAAGGGTTTGATTTGAAGTAGCCAAAAATGAGGGGCTCTAAAAAAAAAAGTCACACAAACAAGCCATTTTTGCAGGAAGCTGTCTGCTTCTATGGCAGAAACTTGTGGAGAAATATTCTATGTAAGAATTATTCTATGTGGTGATCACTCCCCCCACATAACTGTAATGAGCTCTACAGAAAATAGCTGGATACACAAATTTAATAATAACTAACTTAATAAAAAAGAAACAAGTACAGGCATAACTCAGAGTTATTGCAGGTTTGGTTTCAGATCACCACAATAAAGGAAGTTATGTGGTTTTTTTGGCATCCCAGTGCCTATAAAAGTTATGTTTATACTATAATGTTGTCTATTAAATGTCTAGTAGCATTATGTATAAAAAAATATATACATGCCTTGATTTAAAAATAATTTATTTGCTAAAAAATGCTAATAATCATCTTGGCTTTGAGTAAGTTGTAAGCTTTGTGCTGATGGAGGGTTTTGCTCTACCTTGATGGCTGCTGACTGACTAGAGTGGTTGTTGCCTAAAGTTGGGGCGTCTGTGGCAATTTCTTAAAATAAGACAATGAAGTTTGCTACATCAGTTAATTGTTCATTTCACCAAATATTTCTCTAGTATGCAATGCTGTTTGATAGCACTTTACCCACAGTACAACTTCCTTCAAAATTGGAGTCAATCCTCCCAAGCCCTGGCACTGCTCTCTATCAACAACTTTATGTACTATTCTAAGTCCTTTGTTGTCATTTCAACAATGCTCACAGCATCTTCACCAGAAGTAGATTCCATCTCAAGAAACCTCTTTCTATGCACATCCATAAAAGCCACTCCTCATTTGTTCAAGTTCTATCATGAGGTTGCAACAATTTAGTCCCAACTTCAGGTTCTACTTCTTATTCTCTTCTAGTCCTCTTTCCATCTCTACCACATCTGCAGTTACTTCATTCACTGATGTCTGGAACCCCTCAAAATCATCTGTTAGGGTTGGAACCATCTCCTTCCAAACTTCTGTTAATGTTGACATGTTGATCTCCTGCCATGAATTGTGAATGTTGTTAATGGCATCTAGAATGGTAAACCCTTTTCAAAAGTCTTTAAGTTGACTTTGCCCAGATTCATGAAAGGAATCACTAGGGGAACTGTAGCACTATGTAATATATTTCTTAAATGATACAATTTGAAAGTCAAAATTACTCCTTGATCCATGAGCTGCAGAGTAAATGTTGCATTAGCATCCATGAAAGCAACATTAATCTTCTGGTCATCTCCATCAGACCTCTTGGGTAACCAAGGGCATTGCCAATCAGCCCTTGGTTTGATTTGAAAGGACTCCTAATTCTGAGAAATAGATCTCAACAGTGGGCTTAAAATATTCAGTAAATGAACCTGTAAACAGATGGGATCTCATCTAGAGTTTGTTTTTTTTTCATTTATAAAGCACAGGAAGAGTATAGAGAGCATAATTCTGAAGGCCCTAAGATTTTCAGAATGGTCAATGAACATTGGCTTCAACTTAGTCACCAGTTGAGTTAGCTCCTAACAGCAGACTCAGCCCATCCTTTGAAGCCAGTCATTGACTTCTCTCCAGCTTTGAAAGTCCTAGATGACATCTTCTTGCAATAGAAGTTATGTTAGCTGAATCTTCTGGACAGGTTGCTGCTTCACCTTGCACTTCTATGTTATGGAGACCACTTCTTCCTTAGCTTCTACTAGGTTTGAATCTTTGCTAGTTTCCTTGCCTCTATCAGCCTTCATAGAATTGAAGAGAATTGGAGACTTGCTCTGGATTAGGCTTTTGTTTAAGGAAATGTTGTGGCTGATCTTCTATTCAGACCACTAAAACTTTCTTCATATCAGTAATAAGGATGTATCACTTTCTTATTATTTGCATGTTCACTGGAGTAGCACTTCAATTTCCTTCAAGAATTCTTCCTGTCGGTGCAAGAGGCCTAGCTTTCAAACCTATCTCACCTTTCTACATGCCTTCCTCACTAATGTTAGTCATTTCTAGTTTTTCATTAAAGTAAGAGATATGGTCGGCTGCGGTAGCTCACTCCTGTAATCTCAGAACTTTGGGAGGCCAAGGCAGGCGGATCACTTGAGATCAGGAGTTCGAAACCAGCAGGGCTAACATATGAAATCCTGTCTCTACTAAAAATACAAAAAAATTAGCTGGGCATAGTGGTGGGTGCCTGTAATCCCAGCTACTAGGGAGGCTGAGGCAGGAGAATTGCTTGAACCCAGGAGATGGAGGTTGCAGTGAGCCAGTGTACTCCAGCCTGGGTGACAGAGCAAGACTGCATCTCAAAAATAAGTAAATAGACAAATAAAGTGAGAGAAATACGACTCTTCATTTCACTCAAACTCTTAGTGGCCATTGTGGCATTATTAACTGGCCTAATTTAATATTGTTGTGTCTCAGGGAATAGGGAGGCTGAGGACAGAAAGAAATGGAAAACAGCTGATTAGTAGAATCATCAGAATATGCATATTTGTAGATTAAGTTTGATAAAGAATTTTTACAGATTAAGTTCTATAGAGAACATTCATAGATTAAGTTCTATTAAGATGGGTGCAGTTCACAGTGTCCCAAAACATTTGAAATATTACAGTAATATCAAAGATTACTGATCACAAAATACCAAAACAGATATACAAATAATAAAAAAGTTTGAAATATTGTGAGAATTACTAAAATGTGACATAGACAATAAATGAGTACATACTAATGGAAAAATTATACCTATAGACTTGCTTGATGCAGGGTTGCCACAGACCTTTAATCTGGGGGAAAAAATGCAATATCTGCAAAGCACAGGAAGGCAAAGCACAATAAAATGAGGCATGTCTGCACAAAATCAGTACAAGGCAATATAAAGAAAAAAAATCAAAAGCAAAAAGAAACACAGCAGAAACATATGACCAAGGAGAAAAAAAATAAAACAGAAAAAAGTAATTTTTATAATACATTCATTAAATCAAACTGTGAAGCTGTAATAACTAAAACAGGAGGTAGTGACATGAGTAGACAGATGGATGAACAGATTAGTAAATTCAGAAGCTGACCCAAATACACATGTGAATTTAGTATATGGCAAAGATGTCATTTCAAGTCAGCATGAAAAAGAGGTACTGTTTAATAAATGGTATTAAAGCAGTTAGGTAAACATCCAAAAATGTTTACATCAAATCCATATTTCACACCATACACCAAGATAAATTTTAACTAGAACAAAAGTTTCAAATCTTACCAAACACTGCTAAAAACAAAACTTTATAATGTGTAAGTACTTCTATCACTGGCCATCTAGGAGGATATTTGATGTCACAGCAATTGATGTTTTCAACATTTTTAATTTTTGCAAATCAAATGAGTAGAATGATGGCACCTTGTTTTACACTTGCATTTCTCTGGTTACTGCAGTTTAAACATATTTTAATGTGTTTATTGACGATTTGAATTCCCTCTTTTGTGAATTTGCCTGTTTGAATCTTTGTCTACTTTTTTATTTGTTTGTTTGTCTTTTTTTTTTTTTTTTTTTTTTTTTTTGAGACGGAGTTTTGCTCTTGTTACCCAGGCTGGAGTGCAACGGCACGATCTCGGTTCACCGCAACTTCCGCCTGCTGGGTTCAGGCAATTCTCCTGCCTCAGCCTCCTGAGTAGCTGGGATTACAGGCATGCGCCACCATGCCCAGCTAATTTTTTGTATTTTTAGTAGAGACAGAGTTTCACCATGTTGACCAGGATGGTCTCGATCTCTTGACCTCATGATCCACCCGCCTCGGCCTCCCAAAGTGCTGGGATTACAGGCGTGAGCCACCGCGCCCGGCCCAGGATTTCTTTTTACTTTCTAGAAAACAATCCAGGTTTGCTCTGTGTGAGGCAATTATTTTCTTCTGTATCATTGCTTATCTTTTAATTGTATATATGGTATCTTCTGATGTACACCTGTTTTTAATTTAGATGGAGTCAAGTTGTCATTCTTCTCCTTTGTGATTTGTGTGTGTGTGTGTCTTGTCGAAGAGGACTTCCTGACTTCAAGGTCATAATGATTCTGTATTTTCTACAGAAAAGGAGAAGAGAACAGAGAGGAGAAGGAGAAAGGAAAAAAAATGTTTAATTTTTATTGTATGTATTTGATTCCTATAGTATAGCAAAGCATATAAGAAAAATAAAAGACAAATGACAAACTAAGGATAATATCTGTAATGTATATCACAGACCAATCTTTAAAACATAAAAACAATGCTAGAAAGCCACAAGAATATATAGCAATGCAAAAGATAATTGTCAAAATACATTATCAGTTGACAATAATAGAACTGTTGATAGAAAATGAAATACAAAAGAACCTTAGTTGCATAATAACAGAAATACTAACTTAGAATAAGCTATAAGTCGGTTTCACCTAATAGAGTAACAAAAACCCTTAAATTTTGACAGCAGCCCATTGACAAGGCAATGGAAAAACAGATACTTTCAATTATTGCTGGTGAGAATATAAATTGGCACAAGGCCTATGGAAGGCAATTTGAAACTTTTTTCTAAATTGCAAATATATAACTGTTTACTCAGCAGTTCTATTTCTGACAATGTATATTAAACTTACACATATGAAAATAAACAATATTATTCATTGCAGTACTGTGAGAGCAAAAAAATGGACTATTTTAAATTGTCAACAGAGATCTGATTAGAAAAATTATATCTGTATGACAGCATGCTATGCAGCTGTAAAAAAGAATGAGGAAGCTTTCCATATACTGATACATGAAGATCTGTGAAATGCATTTTATGTTTTTTGTCTGGGGTTTTTAAATGAAAGTTGTATATATTCAAGATTTACAATGTGGTATTTTGATATACATAGTAAGCTGATTACTACAGTCAAGCTAATTAATATATCCATCTTTTCATGTGGTTTTCTTTTCTCTGTGTGTAAGAGAGTGGCAAGAACATTTAAGATCTACTCTTTTAGCAAATTTCAAGTATACAATATAGTATTATTAACTATTATCATCATGCTGTGTGCTGCAGCATTATTCACAATAACCAAGATCTGAATAAATTATTATACACACACACACACACACACACACACACAAGTGGAATATTATTCAGCCTTAAAAAAGAAAGCCTGCCATTTGCAACAACAGGGATGAACCTGTGGAACATTATGCTAAGTGAAATAAGCCCACACAGAAAAATACTGCATGATCTCACTTACAGGTGGAATCATAAAAAGTTGAATTTATAGAAACAGAGTTGAATGGTGGTTACCAGGGATGGAGAAGTGGGGGAAATCGGGAGGCCCTGGTCAAGGGGCACAAAGTTTCAGCTGTATAGGATGAATAAATTCTGGAGGTCTACTGTCCAGCATGATGACTCTAGTTGATAATACTGTATTATATATGGGACTTGTATTGTAAATTTAACAAAACAACTTGTGGAAAAAAATGGGTAGGAGACAGAGTTTTGTGCAAAGCCAGGAAAGATAAGAATATATCATTTATTGGCTTGCATTTCCCTAAAGAAACTCTTGGAGAATACAAAATGAGCTAATTACAGTGGTTACCAATGTGTGAATAAGGGACGGGAGGTAAATGGGGAACAAGAGAACAAGGAAAGCGAGGCTTTGCAGACTACACATATTTACATTTCTTAAAATTTTTGAAGCATGATTGTATTGCCTATTCAATGGCTTTAATTTAAAAATAAATTTATTTTAAAACAACTAAACTCAATGATATAAATTTAGTTCAAAAAATAGAAGCCAAACAATAAAGATGATACCTTTGGCTATCTTTCTCCCTGTCTCAGAGTTTGAAAAATTGTAGATATTCAGTGGAGAAGTGGTCCTCTGATTAAAGCATAACACTATTTTTATGTGTCAAATCAAATTAAGTTTCCTATGATATTTCAGGACAGGAATTATAAATTCAAAATATTTTTTTTCTAAAGGATACTATAAAGGGATGAAACAATTTATCATAAGTTGAAGCAGTGAAGAGATTCCATGCAATACAAAAATGTCAACTTCAAATTAATCTGAAGATCACATACAAAGGGAAGAAAACAACTTTACCATTAAATGATCAACTGACAACATGAAGCAGAATATAGTGAAATGCATAACATTTCATTATCACATCTATTTCTTGCAATTCAGAAAAACCATAAAGAATATCTTCCAAATCTTTAATTTAATGCATAACACTGTAACATATTTCTAAGGTAAGTTTTAAAATGAGTTAGCCTCATAAGGCTGAGTGACATATTGTCACAGATTTAAAGGAAAATGCTGTCTCTGTTAAGATCTTATAATATGTATAATAAAGAAACACACAGAATAAGGTTAGACAAATTTGAGAATTTTGTTATCACCTTAACATCAGGGTGTTAATGCATATGTAACTACAAATATTTGAACTATTTCTTCCATTATATCAGATGACAAGAAAGGTGCCTGAAAATTGTCTTATTTGTTGAGGTAAATTAAATGATGTCAGATCAATGAATGATGTGCTTATCATTATAGAATCTAGATGTTCAGAGTATCATCGGCTAAAACAACATTTGTAATGGTGTGAAAATGAAATACTTCAACACTGAAAAGATTTATTTCCCTGAAAGGATTTATTTTTACAGTTACTCTTTTTCTGTTGGACTAGCTGGCTTATGATTCTTGTCTGCAGAAAAAGAACCTGAAAAAAATAACTGTCACTTTAATTAAGCACAGCAAAGGTAGAGAAACAAAGGGAGCATTCAAAATGGATCAATGGGTGGTAGGGATGTCATTCAGGAACATCCTTGTGTTTGTTAGTTCACCTATAACTTTAAGAGCTAAGTCTTGTTCTCATAGAAGCACATACTTGGTGTACCTGAAGGAATGACCACAGGATGGGGCCAAAGGCGAAGACAGTTGAAAATGAGCTGAAAACCTTACTGTAAAGGGAAAAAAGGAAAAGGACATTCTCAGGACATTTTACTACAGATCCTGTGGAAGTAATATCATTTGGTTTTTATTGACTTTTCCTTAAACTTTGGCATTTTTACATTTTTTTTTTCATTTTACTTTAAGTTCTGGGGTACATGTGCAGAACGTGCAGATTTGTTACATAGGTATACATGTGCCATAGTGGTTTGCTGCATCCATCACCCTGACATCTACATTAGGTATTTCTCCTAATACTATCCCTCCCCAGTCCTCCCACCCCCTGCTATCCCACCCCTAGACCCCCACCACCCAACAGGACCCAGTGTGTGATGTTCCCCTCCCTGTGTCCATGTGTTCTTATTGTTCAACACCCGCTTATGAATGAGAACATTCAGTGTTTGGTTTTCTGTTCTTCTGTCAGTTTTCTGAGAATGACAGTTTTTAGCTTTATCCATATCCCTGCAAAGGACATGAACTCATCCTTTTTTATGGATGTATAGTATTCCATGGTATATATGTGCCACGTTTTCTTTATCCAGTCTATCATTGATAGGCATTTGGGTTGGTTCCAAGTCTTTGCTATTGTGTGCCACGTTTTCTTTATCCAGTCTATCATTGATAGGCATTTGGGTTGGTTCCAAGTCTTTGCTATTGTGAACAGTACTGCAATAAACATACGTGTACATGTGTCTTTATGATCTATAATAGAATGATTTATAATCCTTTGGATATATACCCAGTAATGGGATTGCTGGATCAAATGGTATTGCTATTTCTAGGTCCTTCAGGAATCTCCACACTGTCTTTCACAATGGTTGAATTACACTCCCACCAACAGTGTAAAAGCATTACTATTTCTCCATGTCCTCTCCAGCATCTGTTGTCTCCTGATTTTTTTAATGATCACCATTCTAACTGGCATAAGATGGTATAGTATTTAATTTCAGCAGGTGAAGGGAGAGCAGGAATGCCAAACTCCTGGTGTCTCCCTCAGCACAGGTCCTGTTCCATGAAGGATTTTGGCCTTAAAAGCTCTGTGGCTCCACCCAGGGTTGCAAGGATGTATGTCAACTTTGAGCAGAATGAGAGAAACAGGCCCAAGAATAGGAAAGGGTTATGACCACTAACCCTGCTACCATATGGTCAGATATTTTTTATTCATCAAGAGAAGCTAAAAATTTGTATCTCCTTTGTTCTTGATATTTAAATGTTTTTTAAAAATTGTTCACAGCCTGAGGGTAGCTAGTTTGCAACATCTGTGCTTTAATAGTAATAACAGCTAATCCTTATGCAAAACTCCCTATACATCAGGGGTTGTTCTAAGTATTTAGACATACAACTTCATTTCATCCTCCTAATAACCACTTGAGGTAAGATCTTTTTATCCCCATTTTTAAGATGAGTAAACTGAGGCACAAACAAGTCTATAGTTTGCCCCAGGTGGCACAGCTGACAAATGGCAGAGGTAGGACTTGAACCTAGGGAGTCTGCTCCAGAGTTCACACTCTCAAACATAAAGATGTTTCTATAAAAAAATTTCCCCTTCAAAGAGCTAGTTATAAATATTTGATCAATTGTAGAACTAAATCAGCTAATCCTAGCCCTGTGCCTACTGATATATTTCAGATAAACATTTTTCCAAAGTTATTTTTTAAATTTTTCAGAAATTAATGAGCCACCAGTGTTTCTGAAGGGCCCAATTTGAAAGAGAAGTTATTTTGGAAAACTGAAGCTTACCTTTTATTGAGTATTTTCTAATCATAAAACATCATTTTGAAAAAAAAAAAATACGTATTTTTTGTGTTTTAGCTACCACATCTCATTTTGCTTTTGAATAACTTTTTTATTGAGAAATAGTGAACTGAAACCAGAAGCCAACCTAAATCATGACTTCTAAGTTTTATTTGAAAATTGAATTCATACTTTTTAAAGTTTTTTTTTTTTTTTTTTTTTTTTTTTTTTTTAGATAGGGTCTCTCACTCCATCACCCAGGCTCGGGTGCAGTGGCACAATCATGGCTCACTGCAGCCTCTGCCTCCCAGGTTCAGACAATCCTCCTGCCTCAGCCTCCTGAGTATCTGGGACTAGAGGCACACACAACTACATCCAGCTAATTTTTTTTTTCTTGTAGAGACAGGGTTTTACCATGTTGCCCAGGTTGGTCGAACTTCCAGGATCAATTTATCAACCAACCTCAGCCTCCCAAAGTGTTGAGATTACAAGTGTGAGCCATCACACCTGGCCCATAAATACCTTTTCCAAAAACTAGTGGCTCATCTTATATTATACTTTAACTCTTCAAAATGTTGCACTTTATTATCTAATTTTATATTCATATCAATTTAAATTTAGTTAACTTAAATATGAAAACAGAGGCTAGAGACTGCCTACTCCTTGTGTAGAAAATAAGGAAATGTCTGGTATGTACCATGTGGGTGTGCTAGCACCTCACTATGTGTGGAAGCCTTTCAATTTATTTCAGTTTCACCTGGGAAGTTTGGTAGCTACTTCAGGAAATAGAATTACCAGATCATCCTTTGAGGAGAGTATAATGTAAAATTATCTCAAAACCTGCATTCAACGTGGCACTCAAAGTCACCAAGTCAGACTTCAACAATTCTAAGAATAACAATTAACATCACTATTTCTGGGCATTTTTTTCCCATTCCTAAATTTTTAAAACAGAGATTGAGATCATTATCTCAAAAGTGTTTATCATGAAGTTTAGATAATATGAAATACTATATAATAATAGTATATTGCCTCAGAGACATATTTAATTGGGGACTAAAACGTTTGAGTATATTATTTTTAGTATCTAGTGACAATGGCTCATATAATGAAAATGATCATCATCGTGACTGTTCAAATTTATTTATAGAGGGTTCTGAGTAAATTCTGTTGATCTTTTCTTAATACTATCCAGGCCAGGCTAGTCTCTACATTTTGCAGTAGGAATTTAATTGTGTGCATTTATGTGAGGTAATGCAGTACATGTAACATATTTAATATTCTCTCTCTGTCTCTCTCTACACACACACACACACACACACACACACACATTCACATACACATATATGTATATATTATACAAAAATGCCCAAATGTTATATTGGTATATTTTTCAAAGTAAGTTTATAGTGAACATTTTTCCCATCTTTTATTTTCTGGCCTGGATGCTTTAAAACAGTCAAAAAATTAAATACAATATCCATGTTGCAATCTGGTTATTCTTTGGAAGGAGAGACATCTATAATAACCTTAAAAGATTTTAAAAATTATATAAAATAGGTGAATTATTACACTAAAAGTAGTAACATTTCTTACCAGAAAAGCTTGATCTAACAGTTGTAAATGTCATTAGCCTTCATGGAAGATAGGAATATGCTCTCTACTTTGCCAACAAACATGCAATATAAGTTTTCTTCTACAAAATAAGTTCATATTTTGAAAAGCCATACTTCTAGAGTTTTGATTTACATTTCTGATGGTGGCAGTTAGGAAATTAGACTAAGGACATTAATGAATCTAAAGGACAGTCGTTTTGAGTCCAGTAGGGATATGAAAGCAGTACCCTACCAAAAGATTAAACTAACTTCACATAGAGCTTCCAGTATTCTAGAAGGTGACATCAACGTCTGAACAGTAATAGTAGTTAGTGAGTCTTTATTAAGCCTTACTAATTATGTGCTGCGTTCATAACTTGCAGTGGAAGACAGCATTTGTATAGTGTAAGATAACAACCTGTTCATGACTGCCCTTGTCACAACAGTCTCTGTGTCCTCTGCAGTTCCAGGATGAATATGAGTAGCTGCAGTTGTGTGTTTTACACTAGTGCAAAAACATTAAAATTAATGAAAAGGCAAAACAATGTGCTTAACAAATCCCTCCCCTCAAAATTTAACACGTGTCATTTTTTAAAATGGTTAAGAAATAGGTTAACTTTCTGTACATCATAAAAAATTTCTTTGGCTCAAGCCTCCACTAGAAAACCTAAGACAAATCTCACTGGATAACATTGTCCTTCAACATGCAAACCATGTGGTGACAAAGCAAAAATTAAAAAGCAGCACTATTTGAAAGTGACCCCAGTCAAGGCACCCAGACTCACCAGTTATTCACAAGTAGTTTGTTTCTTGCCCTTCCGGTGGTGTGCACTGTTTTCAGAAGGTTGACTGTTCAATCTCCAATGGCATAAGCCTATTGCATCATATCTACAAGTGTTACCCTGTAGATAACATGTATCTGCACCTTTCAGAGATGTTAATTGTAAGGAAGAAACCTACAAAATTCCTTCTGATAGAATGACCCTCCATCAGGTCCAATTCTTTCTGTAGAAACCTCTCTTGTAGAGAGTCCCTGTGTGGGAAAGAAACAACTACATTCAGTGTATGCAGAAGTATGATCCTCCATACTTACTCCAAAGAGTCTACTTTTTCACTATTAAAGCTCTATCTGTACCTGATATTGCCTATAAGGTCACCACTATCATCTCCAAATTCTGACTTTTGGCTTACTACAGCTCCAAATCCTCCTTAGAATAAGCAGGTATGATTCCCTGAAGTGCCAACATGAAAGGATGTCAAAGCATTAATGTTCCTCACTAACATAAGATACTGGGGAGCATTATTAAATTCAAACATAGATGAACAACAAAAGGTAGTTCTCTGCCCCAGAATTTCTGCTCCTTCCCTTACCCCATGCAATTTCAGCCAGTAAACAGCTTGGCTTGTTTTATACAACCAGGGTCTCGCTCTATTGCCCAGGCTGGAGTGCAATGGTGCAATCATAGCTCGCTGCAGCCTCAAACTCCTGGGTTCAAATGAGCCTCCCACCTCAGCCTCCCAAGTACCTAGAACTACAGACACATGCCACCATGCCCTGCTAATTTTTTTAAAAAAAGCTTTTTTGTAGAGGCAGAGTCTCACTCTATTGCCCAGGCTGGTCATATACTCCTGGCCTCATGTAATTCTCCTGCTCAGCCTCCCAAAGCACTGGGATTATAGGTGTGAACCACTCCACCTGGCATAGCTGGACATTTTTATTGCACTAATACTAAATATTTGAGTCACCCCTACTACCTTCTCCTATGACCTGGCTGATGCCAGCACTTAAGGGTAAGTGAGAAGTTTGAGGAAGTCATTGAAAACTCAGTAGACACTCAGGCCTTCAGCTGGTTTTTCTTCCAGTTAAGCTGGATCCATGGAGACAGAGTGAACAGCATTGGACAGGAAGCCAAACTTAGCTAGGTAGCACAGAGGTCTTAGATAAAGCAAACAAAGCAGGGCTTTGTGAGGTGACAAAAAGGAAATGAGCAAAGTCACACCCTAAGCCTATCCTCCAGGCAGTCCAGTGAGCAGGAAACAAAGCCACAAAACCAATGGCCCCAGTGTTGAGAATATACCATACAGGTGGTCAGAAGGAAGTTGAAGTTCTGCCTTTTAACCCACTTCAATGTATTCTAATAGCCTATAGTTACACTCTAAGAAAATAAGGGATGGGCTTTCTTTTAAGCTTATATTAAACATCACATATTCATATACTAAAGCTCTTTTTAAAAATAACTTGAGTCTAATCTTACAAAGGGTTTTCTTATATTAACAAATAAATCTATGGGTAATTGCTAACAGTGCTATTTATTTTAGAATCTGAAAACAATAAAAGACAACTTAAAGATTCAGCATTCTGCCCAGAATCTCCTTGTCACTTAGCAAGGATAAACCCAAGCTTTCAGATGTTAAACATTTTGCCTATTCTCAAAATGCAGAGAGGCCACTGTTGAGAATGAGGACTATGATGACATTTTAAACCAGAATACTCACTGAACACCTAATACTATCCAGACAATAAGGAAATCACATGTGATCTAAACACTAGGGATATTACTATCAATGTTGAGTAAGGCAAAGAAATAGAATATTTACAAACAATTAAAAGTTAAACTATGGAATAAGATTTTTTGTCATAGACATTTGGGAAAAAATTGAGTGTTTATGTGTGTGTGCACACACACAGTCATGTACCGCATAATGACATTTTAGTCAAAAACAGACTGCATACACAACAATGCCCCCATAAGATTATAGATCTGAAAAATTCCTTTCCCCTAGTGACACTGTAGCTATCAAAATGTTGTAGCACAACACATTACTCATGTGTTCATCATGATGCTGGTATAAACAAACCTACTGTGCTGCCAGTCACATAATAGTACAGCATGTACAATATGGACCTTACATAACACCTGATTATAAATGACTGTGTTATTGGTTTATGTATTTACTATGCTATGCTTTTTATTATTACGTTAGAGTTCATTTCTTCTGCTTATTAAAAAATAAGTTTAAGTGGATAACAGCCTCTGGCTGATCCTTCAGAAGGAATGCCTTCCAGGAAAAGGCATTCAGGAATGCCTTCCAAGAAAAGGCATTTAGGAATGCTTTCAGAAAAGGCATTTTTTGTCATAAAAGAAAAATCTGTGGGTCATATCATAGGAGATGACAGTTTCATGTGGGTTATTATCCCTGAAGGCCTTCCAGGGGGACAACATGTAGAAGTGAAAAACAATATTTTCCACTAGCGTAGGCCTAGGCCAAGACATGTGTCTGTGTCTTTGTTTATAGCAAAATAGTTTTAAAATAAAACAAATTAAAAATAGAAAAACTATGTGGAGTAGGAGTGTCAAGATATAAAGGATATAAAGAAAATATTTTTGTGTGAACATTAGAGAGTAAATTTACATAAACCTAGATGGTATAACCTACACACACCTAGGTTATACGGTATAGCCCATTGCTCCTAGGCTGCGCAGTGTATTTGTGTTTAATTGTTATTATGAAATAGTCAAAAGGTTTAAAAGCATTTAAAAGTTTATAAACTAAAAAAGCTACAGTGAACTAAGGTTATTGAAGAAAGAAAACTTTTTAAATAAATGTAGGGTAGCTTAAATGTACATTGTTTATGAAGTTTACAGTACTGTACAATAAAGTCCAAAGCCTTTACATTCACTCACCATTCACTCCCTGACTCACCCAGAGCAACCTGCAGTCCTGCAAGCTCTGGTCATGGTAAGTGCCCCAGACAGGTGGACCACTTCTAAAACCATTTATAGAGTATTTTCACTATGCCTTTTCTGTGTTTAGATACACACTTACTATTGGTTACCTGTAGTACTGAATACTATAGTACTATATAGTAGACTAATATTTAGTAATATAGTACTATAGGTAATTGTAATACAGTCTATAATTGTAATATAGTATTATAGGTAATTATAATACAATTGTATTTGTGTATCTAAACATAGAAAAGGTACAGTAAAATGCTGTACCTTTTTATTAACATGCTGTACAGGTTTGTAGCCTAGGAGCAATAGGCTATACCATGTAGCCTAGGCGTGTATAGGCTATACCATCTAGGTTTATGTAAATGCACTCTAAAATGTTAACACAAAAATGAAATTTCCTAATAACTAATTTCTCAGAACATATTCCCCATTGTTAAGGGATATATGACTCTGTACTATATATAAAGAACTATATGTATATAGTGCATATATATGTACTCACTATATAGTGCTAACTGTATAGTCATATAGTACACAGTCATGCATCACTTAATGATGGGATACACACACACACACACACATATACACATATATATATAAAATCATATGTATATACAGATGGCCCCCCGGTGATCATGATTTAACTTAAAATTTGTTGACTTTTTGATGACGCAAAAGCAATGTTTATTCAGTAGAAACTCCGCTTCGAGTACCCATACAGCCATTCTGATTTTCACTTTCAAAATGGTATTCAATGAATTATATGGGATATTAGAATAGGTTTTGTGTTAGATTATTTTGCCCAACTGTAGACTAATATAAGTGTTCTGAGCACATTTATGGTGGGCTGAGCACATTTTTGATATGTTAGGTGTGTTAAATGGATCTTCCACTTACAATATTTTCAACGAAGGATAAATTTATTGGGATGCATCCCCATCATAAGTGAAGGAGCATCTGTATATAGGACTCAATGTCTAGATAATGTTTCAAGAAGGATGCCAGAAGATCTAATTGGTGTGTAAGCAAAGAATAATAGCGAAGAAATCCTCAATCCCCTGAAACAACCCATTCAAAGGAAGAGAAATAGGAATGAGTATAGTATGTGTGAAGAGACAGTGAGTGAAATTAATCTGAGCAAATGAGGCTGCATATATTAGACAGCAATGAAAAATAAATCTATGTAGATCAGGTAGTGCAAGTCTTATGTACATGGCCAAAAACTTGAAATTGATGTCGAGGACATTATAGGTTCTGTAAGAGGTGCTGACACAATGGAAGGCATGTTTTAGGACACTATGCAAGATAGGTTTAGAAAAGGATGACTTAAGCCATGCATATCAGCCATAAGGCTAAACTGATCATTCATACATGTTGTCATAAAGAACTGACCAATAGAACACTCAAAAAGGAAATGAAAGGGTAAATTTGAGCAACACTGAAAAAGGAGGAAACCTAAGTCCCAAATAGACTGGATATGGAAGAGGAAGACAACATATCAAAAATGACTCCAACAATCCTTTATAAATAGGGATGCCTACAGAATACTACTAGAACCTACTGAGAGAAATGGCAAGGTTGAGAAATGTGGCTTTGGGTAAGGGTGGGGTGGGACTTTATTTTTTTATTTACTATAATTCAAAGCAATAACTATGAGCACTCAACACTTTCCTAAATTGCCATCAATGGGAAAAAAAAACATTATTCTAGTTCTGAGGAGATTTTAATATAGTTTACCAAAAATTCAATGCAGACTGGTACATGAAAAGAAAAAAAATTAAATGTAAAAACTGTGATAATGAATTAAATGCTGTTTTTTTAATCACTGATATAACTGAAAATAAAGGACTAAGACAGGAAATGGGGGCAGTGGATTAAAATGTCACAAATGGAAAGCAGGATGCTGAATCTTGAGTTATGCATTGAAAGATTAAAGATAGAGAAGGAAGAACTGAGGCGGAGCCAGTCATAGAGGAATCTGCTGAGCTATCACAATGGGCCATGTGGCTAGGGAAGCTACAGAAGTAAATGTGATCCTTAGTGAAAGGAACAAGCAGTGAAGAAAAGCCTGCCTTAAAGAGAAATTTGCAACACACTAGCCTAGAATCACACACTAGGGAATAATCTAGAGTCAACCTTACAGTACTAATTTTCTTGTTTCCTAACACAAGTATTATACTGACAAGGTGCTTGCTCTAGGCCTATTCTCCACAGAGATGGAGATCTTGTCAACACTTTCCATACTATTTTTAAAAAATAATTACTGTATTCAACACTTTCCCTTAAAAAATACCACTTGTTTGAGTTGCTATAGAAAGTTGTACACTTAAGAAAAAATTTTAATAAACTATAAGCAGGTAGAATTCTACTTTGAAATCTACAGAGTTCTCTAAGTGAGGTAAGAGGAGTGTAGAACAAAGTACTTTTAAAAATTTAAGCTACTGGCCTGGCGTGGGGTCTCACGTCTGTAATCCCAGCACTTTGGGAGACCGAGGCAGGTGGATCATGAGGTCAGGAGTTTAAGACCAGCCTGGCCAACATGGTGAAACCCCCCCTCTACTAAAAATACAAAAATTAGCTGGTTATGGTGATGCATTCCTGTAATCCCAGCTACTTGGGAGGGCTGAGGCAGGAGAATTGCTTAAACTGGGACCTGGGAGGTGGAGGTTGCTGTAAGCCAAAATCACATCACTGCACTCCAGCCTCGGCTACAGAATGAGACTCCATCAAAAAATAATAAATAAATAAATAAATTAATTAATTAATTAATAAGCTACTGCCTGTAATCCCAGCACTTTGGGAGGCCAAGGCGGGTGGATCATTTGAGGTCAGGAGTTCAAGACCAGTCTGGCCAACGTGGTGAAATCCTCTCTCTATTAAAAATACAAAAATTAGCCAGGTGGTAGCGACGCACGCCTGAAATCCCAGCTATTCGGGAGGTTGAGGCAGGAGAATCGCTTGAGCCTGAGAGGCAGAAGTTGCGGTGAGCCAAGATTGTGTCACTGCACTCCAGTCTGGGCAACAGAGTGAAACTCTGTCTTAAAAAAAAAAAAAAAGGAAAAGGAAAAAAACAAATTTAAGCTACTGTGCAAACCAGCACAGAAATAGAATTCTACTGCAAAGCGAAGGGAAAGAACACATGGTTAATCAATAAAGGTGATGAGTTCTGCAGAACATGGAGTGGAGCTTCAGTGCCAGTATTTCAGGCTTGACAATAGCTAGTAACAATGTGGTCTCCACTGGCATACACAAATTAACTTTTTAAGTATTGTAGAGTGTCTCGCAATGTTTATATTTAGAAAGTGGCTGAGTTCAAATCCTGGCTTCTCTACTCTTTACTTCAAGGACAAGAAAGTTATATAATTGCTCTATGTTTTCATCTGTGAAATTGAGGAAATATTATCTGCCTCATCTAGTTGTTTTCAGGATTGATTAAAATGCTATTTGTGAATCACTTAGCATGTTGACCGGCCCATAGCAAGAGCTTATTAAGTGCAATATAATTGCTGTTAGGAGAATTTCTTCTTCCCTGCCGAAATAAAGACTACTAGCAAATGCCCAATTAATATTATTTCTGAAATGTAAATTATATTTGTAGTAATAAGTCCTTTGATTACTAGATTACCAGTCACTGCTATCTTGAGACTCTAATTTTCTCTTTCAATCTCTTAGAAAGACTGTTTGTTTGTTTGTTTGTTTGAGATGGAGCTTCACGCTTACTGCCCAGACTGGAGTGCAATGGCATGATCTTCTCTCACTGCAACCTCTGCCTCCCGGGTTCAAGCTATTCTCCTGCCTCAGCCTCCCAAGTAGCTGGGATTACAGGAATGTGTCACCATGCGCAGATAATTTTGTATTTTTAATAGAGATGGAGTTTCACTCTGTTGGTCAGGCTGGTCACAAACTCCTGACCTCAGATGATCCACCGACCTCGGCCTCCCAAAGTGCTGGGATTACGGGCTGAGCAACAGCACCCAATCTTAGAAAGAATTTTTAGGCCTTATAGATATTTAATATTTCCTTCAAACCATGAGATGTTTGGCTATAATATAGTCCACAAGTTTAACTGAGCACTTGCCATATTCCAGGAACTAAAGCAGTAATATTGTTTCACATATAATTTTTCTACGTGTATCAAAACAACGAGTTCCTTGGTAATAACCAAAAAGTTAATTTAAAATAAAAATGAATGGTTTAAGGAATGCAACTAAAAACTATAAAACTTTGTAAGAGATTAACTAGTATCTCTTTCATTGTCAAGACACCAATTTACCTATTTGGATTTCTTTTAATAATATGTATGAAATTTCAAGTTATAACATCATAGCACCAACAAATAGATTATTACAGTTATATGTGTCATAAGCAGTAAGACTGTATTGCATCAAAGAATTTTGCGTATGTGGAAATATAGGCCACATAGATCCATAATTTAAGAACTATCAAGACATTTGTCAGTGCCTCCTTTCACCAGTGTAACACTGTGCTATTGTTTGCATGTAAAATTATCACCCACTAACAGTTGGGAAAGCCCTTTGAGTTGTTTCTAACAAATAATTCTG
The DNA here is from genome assembly GCF_030222135.1 of Aotus nancymaae. NCBI lineage: Eukaryota > Metazoa > Chordata > Mammalia > Primates > Aotidae > Aotus > Aotus nancymaae. The sequence continues at coordinate 79,319,487 of NW_026988425.1, forward strand.
TGGAAAAAGAAGTGAAATGCAAAGAATGTTCAGTATATATTGGATAGTAGGATGCAAGAATGAGAAAGTGTGAAAATACACGAACTGTGTTATATTTCCTTATTGATTCCTGCCACTTACATTCTCCAAGAATTATCTCAAACTTAGTCACAAAACATATCCTAACCTTTAACAACTTGCAAGGCTGAAATGTTAACCTTCAACATTTTGCAAAATTCTTTAAACACTTCCTCTGGAAAACACACAGCTTAAAGTGCTAAAATTGTCTCCTATAATAACCACAACAGGATCGTAACAAACCTGCTTTTAAAAACCAAATAAAGTCTTCCGTGGGGGCGGTTCACCACTTCCCCTTTTTTAACATGCAGGAACTAATTTAGCTGAGAAGATAAAAGCAAGAGCTGCCTACATATGTACAAGGAAACTAGATCCTAGAACACAAAATGACTCGGGGGCAGGGTGGTCTGGACAGTTTTTTGTAAAAAGAGCCTTCTCTGATTTCGAATGTCACAAATGGAAGGCAAGGAGTCAGAAACATGTACACATTTGCATTGAAGCAGACAGAAGAAGGGACAAAGGCACCCAGAATTACTATCAAATATAACTATTATGTATTTTCCAATCATGTAATTTTTACACCCATTTTCAATTTAATGTCAATATAAAGATATTTAAGAATTCAAGACTAAGATGAAGGGCTACTCTCAAGCCACCAACAATATCAGAAAAGTAAAAAGCCTAGAGTTTCTGTCAGAGGATCATACCCTCCCCACCTTTTATAGGAAGAACTCATAAAATACCATCTCTTCCATCAACCCTTACTTTTTCAGAAAGGTAGTCATTTATTACCATCCTAGGAGGTCTAAACATGCAGGTAGGATGTGGCTTTCTCACCAAAAATCCCATAAAGTACATTTAGTTCATTATTCATGTATAACTTCCTAACTTTATTTTTGTACTTGTTCAACTTACTGGTTATCTATGATTATGCATCTGTGGGATATAGTAAGTGGACTTTAGTATATTATAAACTGCAAGAGTATTGGGCACAAGTCTCATTAGCTCAGCATGTGTATTTGCTAACAGTATCTTCACGTAATAAATGTTCTGTAATTTTTAATATAATGATAAGAATAAGGGGATATACAAATACATAAAGGGTAGACTCTGGCCATCTATTCTTGGTTCTTACTGAGAAGTTTTATGAGAGTATGTCCCATCAATTTTTCTATAGACTTTTAAGTTTTGTTTTCAAAATATATGAGAGTCAAAAGCAGTAAGTCCTATTGTCCTTTAAATACAAGAAAATATAATGTGGTCAAAATGTGCCTTCATTAGTGATGGCTACATGTTTGAATTCAATTTGGTGACATTATTTACTCCTCTTTTACAGTCACACAAATTATTTTGAAAGGGTGAAATTTAAATACCAAATTACAAGAAAGTGTACAGGCAGGATTTGATCATGTGAGAACACACAGGCCTAGGCAGAAATATGAAGTCAGTGATGTATATTTTCTGAATTTTCCCCTTTCTTAAAACTCCATATGTATTCAGAACACATGACTTCTTATTGACATATCAATGTAATATATCATCATGTTTTCCTTCTGTCTTCTTCATAAAATTGTTTCTGTACTGGATTCCATGTATCAAATCTTTGAGTTATCTATATGTTTCATGTCCCCAATCCTCAACTCTATAGAAATGCATTTGTATTTTAATTGGTGTTTTAGGAGATAATTTCTTAACCCAAGAGATTTTGGAATCTTTCAAACTGTGTCAGCTTTCTATTATTGATGTGTCTATTTGGCTCTAGATATGAGTCTATGGCTTGCCTAAGTATTTTTGTACAAGTAAAAAAGTGAAGAAGTAACCCACAATCAATTGGTTATTTTACACAGCTAAATAGCCACTTCATATGAAAAAAAAGTTCATCATCGCTGGTCATTAGAGAAATGCAAATCAAAACTACATTGAGATACCATCTCATGCCAGTTAGAATGGTAATCATTAAAAAATCAGGAGACAACAGATGCTGGAGAGGATGTGGAGAAACAGAAACGCTTTTACACTGTTGTTGCAAGTGTAAATTAATTCAACCATTGTGGCAATTCCTCAAGGATCTAGAAATAGAAATACCATTTGACCCAGCAATCCCATTACTGGGTATATACCCAAAGGATTATAAACCATTCTATTATAAAGACACATGCACATGTATGTTTATTGCAGCACCGTTCACAATGGCAAAGACTTGGAACCAACCCAAATGTCCATCAATGAGAGACTAGATAAAGAAAGTGTGGCACACATACACTATGGAATACTATGCAGCCATAAAAAAGGATGAATTCATGTCCTTTGCAGGGACATGGATAAAACCAGAAACCATCATTCTCAGCAAACTGACACAAGAACACAAAACCAAACACCACATGTTCTCACTCATAAGTGGGTATTGAACAATGGGAGCACGTGGACACAGGGAGGGGAACATCACACACTGGGGCCTGTTGGAGAGGAGAGGCTTGGCTGTTGGGCATGGCTAGGAGAGGGATAGCATTAGGAGAAATACCTAATGTAGATGACCGGGTGATGGATGCAGCAAACTACCATGGCACTTGTATACCTATGTAACAAACCTGCACATTCTGCACATGTACCCCAGAACTTAAAGTATAATAAAAAAATAAATAACCACTTCAACTGTCCCATACTGATAAAGGGGAGAATTGAATTGTGACCATATATTGTGACCCTCCACAATTTAAAACATGACAAAATTGGACTATTTTATTTGGTCTTAACATTTTTATTGCCTTGGCTACATCAATATCAATGGCAGTGGGAGAAATTAGGCAACTCTTCTCTTTCCTCAATCTCATCCCTTCCCTGTTGTTGGAGGAAGACTTGTAGAGAAGTAAAGAACTGTCAACTTGGGCACCTTCCAGGGCTAGAAAAGGGACCACTCATTAAAGCATAATGTGGTCCCTCTCTTATTCTAGTAAATTCTAAGCAAGAGAAAACAATTTCTACATCTCCCAAAGACAAATACTAATGATCAGGAGTAGCAAAGTTCAAACCCATATTGAAATATAAATTTTCTTTAATAAACAGATCCCAGTTTTCTTCTTGCAGAGTCAGTGTACCAATAGGCTTTTACTGAATTACAAACTAGAACAAACTTAGTGGCTTAAAACAGCTGTTTATTTAGCTTATGATTCTATGTGTTGGTGATTTGGGCTGGGATTATCTGGTCACTTTGCTTCTGATTGAAGCTTATGGGTTCTCACTCCCATGTCTGATGTCAGTTGTTACCTAGATTGGGGTACAGGTTCACATGTCAGGTAGTTAGCTTTTTGTTATGTGGGGTGATAGGAGAGCCTAGGTGACATGTCTCTCATCAGCCAGCACAACTGTTCACAGCTCATCCTCCAGCAAGCCTATTCTCAGCCTCCAGGATGCTTATTCAGAAGGGCTTTTACACATGGCAGCTGAAGGGTTCCCAGAACAACCAGAAGGCAAGTCCCAAAGCGCAAAGCTCCTTCAACCCTCTCCTTGTATCACTTGCTGAAGTATCCTTGAGTAATGCAAGTTACATGGTCAACCTAAATTTAAGGGGTGGAGAAAAATGCTTCCTCTATTAATCAGAAGCAAAGTGACCAGATAATCCCAGCCCAAATCACCAACACATAGAATCATAAGCTAAATAAACAGCTGTTTTAAGCCACTAAGTTTGTTCTAGTTTGTAATTCAGTAAAAGCCTATTGGTACACTGACTCTGCAAGAAGAAAACTGGGATCTGTTTATTAAAGAAAATTTATATTTCAATATGGGTTTGAACTTTGCTATTCCTGATCATTAGTATTTGTCTTTGGGAGATGTACATATGTTTGCTGTTAGGATGTTACAGTTTAATATATGTCTGTGGCTCACATTTCTTTAATTGTCCAAAGAAAATTCAGCATGGAAAATGCATCTACCTTGTCCCAAAGAATAAGAAGACTGGTGGCAACAGTACAGGCTTAGGTTTCAACTGTCTCTGACAATCCTAAGGACCCTAGAAGCTGTTCTCCAGATGTGCTCTTCCGAGACTGGACAAATGTAGGAAGAAGGAAAACAGGAGCCTTCCTGCGAATGGGATGGCAATTCATGAGAGAGGTGGTTGGAGATGATCACAGAGAGAACTGAAGGAGATGCTGCAAAGACAGCAAGTAGAATCAACTAGGACTTGGGAAATTCTCATAAAATTTACCCTGTGAATTACTTAGGCACATTCTCTCTGGTTCTCTGGGCAAAGTCCTATTTAACATGGTTTTAAACATTTCCTCTTCTACCTTATAATTCTCTTTTGAAACTGTTACAAATATGGTGTGATAACCATGAAAGGACTGCTAAGAGCAGCTGGAAAATAATGCATGTCCTGAAGAAGACTGAGGAGAGACAGCTAGACAACTTCCTTCTCCACTCCTCCTCCACCAAACAATAGAGGAGGCTGACTTCTAAAAGAAGAAGGAAAGACAATATTTGGGTTTCAAAACCTAGAGATATACAAAGGTGCCTGGAGTCAAGAATTATTCAGATGATGCTTGATAAACAAAATCTCTTTTAAGCAAGTTCCAGTTATACTCCTGAAATAATCACTTTGAAATGATTCCTGGTTGCAAGATGGAGATGTTACTGAAAATGAAATATTAAACCACTATGTAGCTAATTTCATCTTCATTTGAACTTCCTTAAGTAAGGGTTCCTGAAACACTATTTTCCTTCTAATCTTACTGGTATTTCTAAACTACCTTCTGGTAGACTGCAAGCCATCCAAAGAAAAGAGTCATGTGCTAGCCATTAATGAATACCCCAAGCACCCAAAACTACACATTACTTTGAGTGGTTTTTCAACACTCTTTTGATTTATTTCAATGAAGGTAAATTCCTGAATATTTACACAATCAATAAATACTTAGATGAATTAAATTAATAAGAAAACTGATTTTATTTCAAGAGTAAAGAGAACTATTGAGAGGTTTCAGATATAGTGAGTAAAATCTAGAAAAAATGAAGAGGCGGCTTGTTAAAATAAGTTTCAAACAACCCTCTTAGTTGAGATGTCATGAGTTCAGAAAACGATCATACAAACATCTATCTTAATAGCTTATAGGCTTATGAACTTCATTTACTTTAGCAAGAAAATAATCTACCTTAGAAAACAATTTTTAACTATTTCCCCAATGTTAATGTAAAGGTTTTCATGTACATTTAGTTTTCTACACTAGGTATATGTCCAAGACAAAGAAAAACCAGGAGGTACTAAGTTGAAAACAAGAGACAATTCTAAACTATTTCAAAAGGAGAGCAAAGGGATAGTTTCTACATAAACATCAGTTTCATTCAGTTGATCGCAATGTGATATTTTACGTCTCACCTTTCCTGCTCCTCAGAATTTTTGCTCCATCCTTCTTATAATTCATCCATTCTTACAATTACCTTTTGAAGTTGTTACAAATATGTAGCAATTTGGGAAGAATCCAAGCATATCACAAGATTATTAGGAAGGGTTCTGAAAATTCATGCCTCTAGATGAGAGGGGAGAGAATCTTTCAGAGTCTCAATATCAATTCAGAATCTTAATTCTGAATCTGAATTAAGTCATTTAAAAACAATCATTTCAGGTTCTCAACAATAATAACAAAGGCTAAATTATCTTTTTCAAACAATCTGTAAGTAAGATACAGAAACTGATTGGTGCTTATGCATTTTCCTGTCTCCCTAAAATTATAACTTCCCAAACCTTCTGATTTTGTCCCTGCAAGATAAATTCAAAGGCCTAGTCTCTTGCCCTTGGCATTAATTTAAGAGATGACACAGAAATCTTCTCAAACATATATTCCTTTCTAACATGGCACAAAGCAGATTTAAACGGGTACCATTTCAAAGCTGAGCAAAAAAAATTAAACGTTCATACTACAGATTGAACATCTAAAGAGATTTTAGGGTAAGTTCCCTTTGAAAATTCTGCCCCTGAGAGATAGTTCACTTTTCATCACACATTTAGACTTTCATTTCATATTTGCTACTTTCACAGATCATCCTGAAACGATTTCTCCTCTTGTGGTTGCACTTTAACACTAGATCTAAAAGCAGAAACCACTTTTTTTCCTGCTTATCTTAAGCATGAGCACAATCTGAATAAGTGAATTTTATTTTTCTCCTGTTGGGGAAGTTCAGTCCCAATGTCTATAAACAGATTTCCATGTTATCTCACCCATATTTAGATTCGAACAGTTCATCTTCACAAATACGGATTTGAAAATTATGTCCACAAATCCTTTAAAGAAGTTTATTACATGCCATTTTGAATGACTGCAATTTGTTGGAACAGCAAGCAGGAAAACTATACATGTTTGCATGTACACTGAAAAATTACATAATCTGAAAATTCTATTTTACTGGCAGTTTAGTAACACATTATAAGACATTGCTACTGCAGGAACTGGAAAATGTAGCATTTCATAAAATGCTGAAGTTTTCTGAAATAATAACTTTAGATAGTAACTTTAAAATTTTGAATAACACTAGCCATAGTCTAGTACCTTGCCCTCTGCTATGTAAGTTAAAAACCACAATTTCTCCTAAAATGGCTTTAATGAAATAGCTGAATTGTAGCAAAAAAAAAAAAAGAGAGAGAGAGAAAAGAAAACAACGAAAAAGAAAGAAGAAAAGCAAATAATAGCAAAATAGATAAATAAATCTTTTTTTGTTTAAATATGTAAGAACAGTACTGAATTTCCAACTGAAGCTTCTCCGGAGTTAGCATAGAACAAAGAAACAAAACTCTATTACATAGAAACATCTTTTATATTGATTCTATGAAGTAAAAACTAGAGGCCACGTGAAGGTAAACTATAACCAATTGCAGAATCACCAACTGCCTCACCTACATTAAAAAGTGTTTATTGAGTACACTATAGATGGCATGGAATGGTCTTAAGAGATATCTGTGAAACACAGTATCATTTCAAGGTGATTTACAATGAGCAAATTCCAGTTAGTTGATATCAGTTATTTTGCACAGGAAAAACATACAGAAAAACTGTAGCATTAAGAGTCAACAGTATTATCTACAATGAAGATGTTCAGATTTTTAAGACTTAGCTCTTGCAGGTTATGAAGTGGTAAGAGAGGATTTAAATTCTTTTTTTTCAATTGTACTTTAGTTTCCGGGATACATGTACAGATCATGCAGGGTTGTTTGTTGCATAGGTATTTACGTGGCAAGGTGGTTTGCTGCCTTCATCCCCCCGTCACCTATATCTGGCATTTCTCCCCATATTATCCCTCCCCAACCTCCCCACCCACTGCTGTCCCTCCCCTATCCCCTGAACAGACCCCAGTGTGTGATGCTCCCCTCCCTGTGTCCATGTGTTCTCATTATTCAATACCCACATATGAGTGAGAACATGCAGTGTTTGATTTTCTGTTCTTGTGTCAGTTTGCTGAGAATGATGGTTTCCAGGTTCATCCATGTCCCTACAAAGGACACAAATTCATTGTTTTTGATGGCTGCATAGTATTCCATGATATATATGTGCCACATTTTCCTTGTCCAGTCTATCATCGATGGGCATTTGGGTTGGTTCCAGGTCTTTGCTATTGTAAACAGTGCCGCAATGAACATTTGTGTGCATGTGTCTTTATAATACAATGATTTATAATCCTTTGGGTATATACCCAGTAATGGGATTGCTGAGTCAAATGGAATTTCTGTTTCTAGATCCCTGAGGAATCACCACACTGTCTTCCACAATGGTTGAACTAACTTACACTCCCACCAACAGTGTAAAAGTGTTCCTATTTCTCCACATCCTCTCCAGCATCTGTTGTCTCCAGATTTTTTGATGATTGCCATTCTAACTGGTGTGAGATGGCATCTCAATGTAGTTTTGATTTGCATTTCTCTAATGACCAGTGATGATGAGCATTTTTTCATATGTTTGTTGGCCTCATGTATGTCTTCTTTTGAAAAGTGTCTGTTCATATCCTTCGCCCACTTTTGAATGGGCTTGTTTTTTTTCTTGTAAATCTGTTTTAATTATCTGTAGATTCTGGATATTAGCCCTTTGTCAGATGGGTAAATTGCATCTGTTGGTTGCTGGTTCACTCTAATGCTTGTTTCTTTTGCTGTGCAGAAGCTCTGGAGTTTAATTAGATCCCATTTGTCTATTTTGGCTTTTGTTGCCAATACTTTTGGTATTTTAGTCATAAAATCCTTGCCTATGCCTATGTCCTGAATAGTTTTGCCTAGGCTTTCTTCTAGGTTTTTTATGGTGTTAGGTCTTGTGTTTAAATCTTTAATCCATCTGGAGTTAATTTTAGTGTAAGGTGTCAGGAAGGGGTCCAGTTTCTGCTTTCTGCTCATGGCTAGCAAAAAGTGTTTATGACAGCTTAAAACTCAATTGAAAGAACTAGAATTTGTGTAGAGTTCCCTGAAGGGTATTTTGTTTATCTATTTCTAGGATACATGACCTTCAAACTTGTTTATTATCATGGAGCCACTTGTTCAAATGAAAAAGATTACCTGTGATCCCTAGAGCTGTCTTATTATTGGATAATCTTCCAGTATCAGACCACGTGCATCCTTAAAATCCCTAATTAAATTATCATCAGAATAGTGGGAGAAAAATGACAAGAGGAAAAACAGAGAGGTCCTGACAATCTTGATTGTCATTGTTACTGGCAATCTTAAATGGCTCTGGGGAAAATCTAACCCAAACCCCACTTTCAGTTCCTTGTTCCACTTCTCTACTCCATTCCAGCTAATTACACCTGAGGCTACAACCAAGCCCTTTTAATTTTCTGGAATGGCAAAATCTCAGACATCTTTATTTTTCTTCTTGTTCTCTTTGGCCACAGCACCCTTTCCAGATAACTCTGCCATTCCCCACACTAGTGCTTCTGCCTTATGGAAACAATTATTTCTTCAACGTTTAAGCTTCCCTGATGCATCTCTGCCATCCCTAACCTAAATAGACCTTATAAATCACTTAAACCAGGGATTTTGAATCATTTGCATAGCATGATAGAAAAAATTTTTTAAATTAATTTTAACAATTTATTTTAATATTTTAAATACTCAAGGCTACTTATGCCAATGAAGAAAACTAGCCTGAGAGTTCTGGCTCCTCTTGCCATGCTCAGTCCCTAGAGGGCTAAAAGGAGCTTTATCTCAGCACCTCAGTATGCTAAAACTACAAAAGTCATTATGAGTTTTTCAGGAGGAAAGTTTTGGAAAGCTCTGACTTAAGTCACTTTTTACTAGGACCCTCAACTCCCTTGTCCCCTTATTCTCTTAATCAACCTACCCTCAATCCTAGAATAATATATTCAACTATGGCTTTCTTCTACTCTTGAATATAAATTCTTTTTTTATTACCATCACATTTTAACTTCTGGGATACATGTGCAAAACATGTAGGTTTGTTACATAGGTATACATGTATTATGATGGTTTGCTGCACCCATCAACCCATCATTCACATTAGGTATTTCTCCCAATGCTATTCCTCTCCTAAGCTCCCCACCAACAGACCCTGGTGTGTGATGTTCCCCTCCTTGCGTTCATGTGTTCTCATGTTCAGCTACCACTTATAAGTGAGAACATGCAGTGTTTGATTTTGTTCTTGTGTGAATTTGCTGAGAATGATGGTTTCTAGCTTCATCCATGTCCCTGAAAAGGACATGAACTCATCCTTTTTTATGGCTGCATGGTATTCCATGGTGTGTATGTGCCACATTTTCTTTATCCAGTCTATCATTGATGGGCATTTGAGTTGGTTTCAAGTCTTTGCTATTGTGAACAGTGCTGTAACAAACATACGTGTGCATGAGTCTTTATAGTAGAATGATTTATAATCCTTTGGGTATATGTAATGGGATGGCTGAGTCAAACAGTATCTCTAACTCTAGATCCTTGAGGAATCGCCACTCTGTCTTCCACAATGGTTGAACTAATTTAAACTCCCACCAACAGTGTAAAAGCATTCCTATTTCTCCACATCCTCTCCAGCATCTGTTGTTTCCTAACTTTTTAATGATTGCCATTCTAACTGGAGTAAGATAGTATCTCATTGCAGTTTTGATTTGCATTTCTCTAATAACCAGTGATGATAAGCTTTTTTTCATGTTTGTTGGTCACATAAATGTCTTATTTTGAGACATATCTGTCTGTTCATATCCTTTGCCCAATTTTGAATGGGGTTGTTTTTTAATGTAAATTTGTTTAAGTTCCTTGTATACTCTGGATATTGGCCCTTTGTCAGATGGAGAGATTGCAAAAATTTTCTCCCATTCTGTAAGTTGCCTGTTCACTCTGATGATAGTTTCTTTTGCTGTGCAGAAGCTCTTTAATTTAATTAGGTCACATTTGTCAATTTTAGCTTTTGTTGCCATTGCTTTTAGTATTTTAGTCATGAAGTCTTTGCCCATGTCTATGCCCTGAATGGTATTCCCTAGTTTTCTTCTAGGGTTTTTATGGGTTTAGGTCTTATGGTTAAGTCTTTAATCCATCTGGAGTTAATTTTTGTATAAGGTGTAAGAAAGAGGTACAGTTTCAGTTTTCTGCATATGGCTAGCCAGTTATCCCAACACCATTTATTAAATAGGGAATCCTTTCCCCACTGCTTGTTTTTGTCCACTTTGTCAAATATCAGATAGTTGTAGATGTGTGACATTATTTCTGAGGCCTCTGTTCTGTTCCATTGGTCTATATATCTGTTTTGATACCAGTATCATGCTGTTTTGGTTACTGTAGGCTTGTAGTATAGTTTGAAGTCAGGCAGCATGATGCCTCCAGCTTTGTTCTTTTTGCTTAGGATTGCCTCGGCTATATGGGTTCTTTTTTGGTTCCATATGAAATTTAATTTTTTTTTTCTAATTCTGTAAAGAAAGTCAATATTAGCTTGATGGAGATAGCATTTAATCTGTAAATTGTTTGGGGCAATATGGCCATTTTCATGGCATTGATTCTTCCTATCCATAAGCATGGAATATATTCCCATTTGTTTGTGTCCTCTCTTACTTCCTTGAGCAGTGGTTTGTAGGTCTCCCTGAAGAGGCCTTTCACATCCCTTGTAACTTTTATTCCTAGGTATTTTATTCTCTTTATAGCAATTGTGAATGGGAGTTCCCTCATGATTTGGCTCTCTGTTTGTCTATTATTGGTGTATAGGAATGCTTGTGATTTTGGGGCTGAGATGATGGGGTCTTCTAAATATACAATCACGTTATCTGCAAACAGAGACAATTTGACTTCTTCTTTTTCTATTTGAGTATGCTTTATTTCTTTCTCTTCGCTGATTGCCCAGGCCAGAACTTCCAATATTATGTTGAATAAGAGTGGTGAGAGAGGGCATCCTTGTGTTGTGCCAGTTTTCAAAGGGAATACTTCCAGCTTTTGCCCATTCAGTATGGTATTGGCTGTAGGTTTGTCATAAATAGCTTTTATTATTTTGAGATACATACCATCAATACCTAGTTTTTTGAGAGTTTTTAGCATGAAGAAGTGTTGGATTTTATTGAAGGCCTTTCTGCATCTATTGAGATAATCATGTGGTTTTTGTCATTGGTTCTGTTTATATGATGGATTACATTTATTGATCTGAGTATGTTAAACCAGCCTTGTATCCTTCATCATAGTGGATAAGCTTTTTGGTGTGCTGCTGGATTTGGTTTACCAGTATTTTATTGAGGATTTTTGCATTAATGTTCATCAGGGATATTGGTCTGAAATTTTCTTTTTTAGTTGTGTCTCTGCCAGGTTTTGATATCAGGCTGATGCTGGCCTCATAAAATGAGTTAGGGAGGAGTCCTTCTTTTTCTATTATTTGGAATAGTTTCAGAAGAAATGGTACCAGCTCCTCTTTGTACCTCTGGTAGAATTCAGCTGTGAATCCATTGGTCCTGGACTTTTCTTGGTTGGTAGGTTATTAATTACTGTCTCCATTTCAGAACCTGTTATTGGTCTATTCAGGAATTCTACTACTTCTTTCTGGTTTAGTCTGGGGAGGGTGTATATGTCCAGGAATTGATCCATATCTTCTATATTTTCTAGTGTATTTGTGTAGAGGTGTTTATAGTATTCTCTGATGGTAGTTTGTAATTCTGTGGGATCAGTGGTAATATCCCTTTATCATTTTTATTGTATCTATTTGATTCTTCTCTCTGTTCTTTTTTATTAGTCTGGCTAGCATTCTGTCTATTTTGTGAATCTTTTCAAAAACCAGCTCCTGGATTCACTGATTTTTTTGAAGGGTCTTTCATGTCTCTGTCTCCTTCAGATCTACTCTGATCTTAGTTATTTCTTGTCTTCTGTTAGCTTTTGAATTTGTTTGCTCTTGTTTCTCTAGTTCTTTTAATTGTAATGTTAGGGTGTCAATTTTACATTTTTCCTGCTTTCTTTCGTAAGCATTTAGTGCTGTAAGTTTCCTCTAAACCCTGCTTTGGCTGAGTCCCAGAGAATCTTGGACGTTATGTCTTTGCTCTCATTGGTTTCAAAGAACTTATTTATTTCTGCCTTAATTTTGTTATTTACCCAGTAGTCATTCAGGAGTAGATTGTTCAGTTTCCATGTAGTTGTGTGGTTTTGAGTGAGTTTCTTAATCCTGAGTTCTAATTTGATTGCACTGTGGTCTCAGAAACTGTTTCTTATGATTTCCATTCTTTTTCATTTGCTGAGGAATGTTTTACTTTCAATTATGTGGTCAATTTTAGAATAAGTGTGACGTGGTGCTGCGAAGAATGTATATTCTGTCGACTTGGGGTGAAGAGTTCTGTAGATGTCTATTAGGTCTACTTGGTCCAGAGCCAAGTTCAAGGCCTGAATATCCTTGCTAATTTTCTATCTCATTGATCTATCTAATATTGACAGTGAGGTTTTAAAGTCTCCCACTATTATTGTTTGGGAGTCTAAGTCTTTTTGTAGGTCTCTAAGAACTTGCTTTATGAATCTGGGTGTTCCTGTATTGGGTGTTTATATTTTTAGGATAGTTAGCTCTTCTTGTTGCATTGATCCCTTTACCATTATGTAATGCCGTTCTTTGTGTCTTTTGATTTTCTTGGTTTAAAGTCTGTTTTATCAGAGACTAGGATTGCAACCCCTGCTTTTTTTTTTTCTATTTGTTTGGTTAATATTCTTCAATCTCTTTATTTTGAGCCTATGTGTGTCTTTGCATGTGAGATAGGTCTCTTGAATATAGCACACCAATAGATCTTGATTCTTTATCCAATTTGCCAGACTTATTTTAATTGGGGCATTTAGCCTATTTACATTTAAGGTTAATATTGTTATGTGTTAATTTGATCTTGTCATTATGATGCTAGCTGGTTCTTTTGCCTGTTACTTGATGCAGTTTCTTCATAGTGTCAATGGTCTTTACAATTTGGTATGTTTTTGCAGTGGCTGGTACCAGTTTTTCCTTTCCATATTTAGTTCTTCCTTCAGGATCTCTTATAAGGCAGGCCTGGTGGTGACAAAATCGCTCAGCATTTGCTTGTCTGTAAAGGATTTTATTTCTCCTTCCCTTATGAAACTTAGTTTGGCTGGATATGAAATTCTGGGTTCAAGATCCTTTCTTTAAGAATGTTGAATATTAGCCCTCACTCTCTTCTGGCTTGTAAGGTTTCTGCAGAGAGATCCATTGTTAGTCTGATGGGCTTTCCTTTGTGGGCAACCTGACCTTTCTTTCTGGCTGCCCTTAGCATTTTTTCCTTCATTTCAACCTTGGTGAATCGACAATTATGTGTCTTGGAGTTCCTCTTCTTGAGGAGTATCTTTGTTGTGTTCTCTGTATTTCCTGAATTTGAACGTTAGCCTATCTTGTGAGGTTGGGAAAGTTCTTCTGGATGATATCTTGAAGTGTGTTTTCCAGCTTAGTTTCATTCTCCCCATCACTTTCAGATACATCAATCAAATGTAGGTTTGATCTCTTCACATAGCCGATATTTCTTGGAGGCTTTGTTCATTTCTTTTCATTCTTTTTCTCCTCTAATCTTGTCTTCACACTTTATTTCATTAAGTTGATCTTTAATCACTGATATCCTTACTTCCGCTTGATCAATTTGGCTATTGATACTTGTGTATGCTTCACGAAGTTCTTGTGCTGTGTTTTCCAGCTCCATCAAGTCATTTATGGTTTTCTCTAAACTGGTTATTCTAGTTACCAGTTCCTCTAGCTTTTTTACTAGGTTCTTAGCTTCCTTGCATTGGGTTAGTAAATGCTCCTTTAGCTTGGAAGAGTTTGTTATTACCCACCTTCTGAAGCCTACTTCTGTCAGTTCATCAAACTCATCAGTTTTGTTCCCTTGCTGGTGAGGAGTTGTGTTCCTTTGGAGGAGAAGAGGCATTCTGATTTTGGGAATTTTCATGCTTTTTGCCCTGGTTCTTCCCCATCTTTGTGGATTTATCTATCTTTGATCTTTGATGTTGATGATCTTCAGATGGAGTCTCTGTGTTGACATCCTTTAAGTTGACGTTGATATTATTCCTTTCCATTTGTTAGTTTTCCTTCTAACAGTCAGGCCCCCCTGCTGCAGGTCTGCTGGAGTTTGCTGGAGGTCTGCTCCAGACCCTGTTTGCTTGTATCACCAGCAGAGGCTGCAGAACAGCAAAGATTGCTGCCTATTCCTTCCTCTGGAAGCTTTGTCCCAGAGGGGCAACTGCCAGTTGCCAGCCAGAGCTCTCCCATATGAGGTGTCTGTCAACTACTGCTGGGAGGTGTCTCCCAGTCAGGAAGCACGGGAGTCAGGGATCCACTTGAGGAGGCACTCTGTCCCTTAGCAGAGCTCAAGTGCTGTGCTGGGAGATTTGCTGCTCTCTTCAAAGCCAGCTGGCAGGAATGTTTAAGTCTGCTGAAACTGGGCCCACAGCTGCCCCTTCCCCGAGGTGCTCTGTCCCAGGGAGATGGGAGTTTGATCTATAAGCTGCTGATTGAGGCTGTTGCCTTTCTTTTAGTGATGCCCTGCCCAGATAGGAGGAATCTAGAGAGGTAATCTGGCTACAGTGGCTTTGCTGAGCTGCAGTGGTGTCCACCCAATTCAAACCTCTCAGCAGCTTTGTTTACACCGTGAGGGGAAAACCACCTACTCAGGCCTCAGTAATGGCGGACACCCCTTCCCTCACCAAGCTTGAGCATCCCAGGTTGGCTTCAGACTGCTGCGCTGGCAGTGAGAATTTCAAGCCAGTGGATCTTAGCTTGCTGGGCTCTGTGGGGGTGAGATCCCCTGAGCTAGACCACTTGGCTTCCTGGCTTCTGCCTCCTTTTCAGGGTAGTAAATGGTTCTCTCTTCCTGGTGTTCCAGGTGCCACTGAGGTATGAAGAAAATACTACTGCAGCTAGTTTTGTATCTGCTGAAACGGTCACCCAGTTTTGTGCTTAAAACCCAGGGCCCTGGCGGCATAGGCACTGGAGGGAGTCTCCTGGTCTGCAGCTGGCAGGACTGTGGGAAGAGCATAGTATCTGGGCTGAAATGCACTGTTCCTCATAGCCTAGTCCCTCCCAGCTCCCCTTGGCTAGGAGAGGGAATTCCTGGACCCCTTGAGCTTCCCAGTTGAGGTGACACCCCACCCTGCTTCTGCTCACTCTCCATGGGCTGCAACCACTGTCTAACCAGTACCAATGAGATGAGCCAGGTACATCAGTTGGAAATGCAGAAACCACCAGCCTTCTGAGTTGATCTCACTGAGAGCTGCAGACCAGAGCTCTTCCTATTCAGCCACTTTGTCCAGAAGTCCTTTTTTTTGAGATGGAGGAGTTTTGCTCTTTTGCCCAGGCTGAAGTGCAGTGACTTGATCTTGGCTCACTACAAGCTCCACCAGTTTAAAGAGATTCTCCTGCCTCAGCCTCCCAAGTAGCTGGGATTATAGGAGCCTGCCACCACACCCAGCTAATTTTTATATTTTTAGTAGAGATGGGGTTTCACCATGTTAGCCAGGCTGGTCTCAAATTCCTGACCTTGTGATCTACCCTGCCGTGGCCTCCCAAAGTGCTGAGATTAAAGGCCTGAACCACCTCACCTGACTGAACACAAATTCTTAAGCATTGTGGGGAAAAATCACACGGTAAAGGGGGACTGGTACCAACACAATGTCTTGGTTTCTAGCTTTGGATAGGTTTTCAGGATCAGTTGGCAATCCTTTGGTGAATTTCTAAGCAACTCCCTCTCCAATGCCATGTGACAGCATTTTAAACTTTCACAACTCTCTTGAAGATGTTAATCCTAAATTCTCAAAGACTCTTAGGCCCCCCGCTTCACAGAAAAATGGAGGCTATCAGGTAAGTGCTGTTTCAACTCTTGCTCTCTCCCAGACAGACTTGTACCTGAATCCAGGATCTCCATCTTCTCTCAGGATTCAGTGGAAGAGATACCCAAATGCAGGCTAATTCCTCCTACATGCTCCTTAGATTCCACTGTCTGAATTCCTTGAGGAAAGCTTCCCATAAATTATCCGCTTCATTTACTGAATTTAAACACAGCCTGTCTTTAAGTTGTTTCTTAGTCTGATAATTATTTTAAAATTTTTATTTAATCTACATTTCCCTATTTCTCTTCATCCTACCATAGCCAAGCTTTGTGAAAGGAGCAGGTGACATTCATTATCTTCTTCACCTCCTATTTACTCCTCAAATGGAAATGTTTCTGCTTCCCTTCAATCCACTGCATCTGTACCTGTCAAAATCACTAATAACCTCCTAATTTCTCAACCCACTGGACACCTTCCAGTCTTCAGCCTCCTGAATCCAACTTTGGCCTTCAAGACTTTTGACTCTCATCCTGCTTGCTTTCTGTGCTACAGTTCTTTTCTGATTTTCCTTCTATTTCTCCAGATGCTCCTCAAAATCTGTTGTGAGTTCCTTTCTCTACCACCACTCTTTTTTTAAAAAAAACTTAATATGCTTCAGATTTTATTATAAGCCACCTCTTCTCACTTTAAATACTTTCTCTGCAATTCTCATCTAATCTCCTAGTTGTAAATGCCCACTACAGGCAGGTTAAAACCTTCCTTCTTTGTCTCTATCATTAAAATGTAAACATGTTGAGGGTGGTGAATTTTTCTTATTCCTCATTGTATTTTTAGTATCTAGCACATATTATGTGATCAGTATATATTTGTGGAATGAGGAAGGAATTTTATA
The DNA here is from genome assembly GCF_030222135.1 of Aotus nancymaae. Lineage (NCBI taxonomy): Eukaryota > Metazoa > Chordata > Mammalia > Primates > Aotidae > Aotus > Aotus nancymaae. The sequence goes on from NW_026988425.1 coordinate 79,336,676, forward strand.
TCTATATTTTTATCCCAGATGTTACTTATAAGCTCCAGGATGGTTATCACATTGCCTACTTTGTATTTCCTTTCGGATGTTCCTCAGATGTCTCAAGTACATATTCCAGCCCAACCTCATCACACTTCTGCATGTTCCTTATGGTGTTCAGATAACAGTCACTGAGCAGGTGAGTAAGCCACAGCGATCACCCAGCATTCTTATCATGATGTAGCTTTGTGGTTCAGTGCTATAAGAATTAACAGCTTGAAATGGAAAATATAACACAAGAATAATATTTCAGAATTTATTAACTCATACAAGGACACAAACATAACTCTTGAAAATATATCCAGGTCTTACTAATCTTTGAGTTTAGCCATACACTCACATCTTCCCCTATTTGAGCCTCCTGAAACTAACTTTAGCCTTCTGATTTGATTTTTAATCTGCTTAGAACTACTGTCATATTCTCTCAACTCCTTCTCTTCCTTCATAAAAATAAATGAGCTGTCGGCTCCTTATGGAGGCTTTGGGTTTTGTCTTTCTCTCCTGAGTCTGGAGTGGATCCACATGCTACCTGTTCAAAGCTCAGAAGGCCTGCCTTGCTCATAGAATGTATCACCTACAACTGCTGGGTGCTTTGTTTCCTGTATTACTTAATGAGCTTCTAGAGGACAAGAAGGTTGTTCTGTTCTTATATTCTGTGTTCCCAGAGACAAGCATAATGCCTGGCATAGAGTGAGTACTTAATCAATAAATTTGGGTAAATAATGCTAACAAAATAAAAGTTTTGTTAATGGGATTGAGTAGGAAGAATGAAATTATATACAATCAAATGGATCATTAGGTTAAATCATATGTTTTAATTTAGAATATAACTTATTTGCAGCCAGGTGCATGGCTCACACCTGTAATCCCAGCACTTAGGGATGCTGAGAGAGATGGATTACCTGAGGTCAGCAGTTAAGACCAGCCTGACCAACATGGTAAAACCCCATCTGTACTGAAAATGCAAAACTTAGCGAGGTGTGGTGGTGGATGCCTGTAATCAGAGCTACTCAGGAGGTTGAGGCAGGAGAATCCTTGAACCCAGGAGGCAGAGGTTGCAGTGAGCTGATATCACACCATTGCACTCCAGCCTGAGTACCAAGAGTAAAACTCTGTCTCTAAAAAAAAAAAAAAGAAGAAGAATATAACTTATTTGCTTTATATTTGCTGATCTTCCAAAGGGATCAATACACTCATCATCTGTAAGTCTGTAAGCTTAATAAGGAGAAGAATAATGAAACAGTTCTTTAATCAAGTATCATAACCATCTCAGATTTGGCCAGTGTTCTGCACAGTTCCTGAACGTGACAGAGTAGGTCTTCACCTGCATTTTCCCTTGGCATTCTCCTTTCTGCCTTTTCATGTTTTCTGAGGCTTTTTGCCTGGAATGTGGTCCCAATGACTAGAATTCTGGCAGCCATTGTGGAGCTTTAAGAAAAAGGTAAACAGAATCACAGGAACTTCTGCGCTGATATTTTTCAGCCATGAACAAGTAACTACCTACCTCTACACTTCTCATTACAGGATAAAAATAAATCCTTATGTGCTCAAGTCAGTATGACTAACAACAGTCATATTCTTAGCTAATAGAATAGCCAACTACATAAGATTATCTTAAATGTTTTGAGACATCCCTATCATCTGCACTCCTACCTGCCCACATTCTTACTGGATCCCCTTAACACACACACTGACACAGCACAGCACACATACACACCCATATACACATATCCCATTCATCAGTTGGCCAAAGCCTGAAATTCTACAATTTGAGACTCATTTTCTTAATGTTAGTCTTTGGTTTGTTTCAAAATATGAATGACCTTTGAATTAGTAGCACTTAAACTTTAGACATTCATTCTTCCACAAACGTTTATAGCTTGTTTATTGTGTTGCCTGGCACTCTGCTAGGGATCTGAAAGTAAAGAAGATGTAGTCACTGTTTTGAGGAAATTATACTCCAATGATAAAGTTATTCTCAAGCCAGACACAGTGGCTCAGACCTGTAATTCCATCATTTTGGGAGGCCACAGCAGGTGGATTGCTTAAGATCATGAGGTTGAGGCTGCAATGAGCTATATTCTGGCCACTGCACTCCAGCCTGGATGACAGAACAAGACCTTGCCTCAATTAAAAAATTGATACAATAAAAATAAAGTTATTCTCGGGCTGCACGCAGCGGCTCACGCCTGTAATCCCAGCACTTTGGGAGGTCAGGCAGGCGGATCACGAGGTCAAGAGATTGAGACCACCCTGGCCAACATGGTGAAACCCCGTCTCTACTGAAAATACAAAAATTAGCTGGGTGTGGTGGCGTGCACCTGCAGTCCCAGCTACTCGGGAGGCTGAGGCAGGAGAATTGCTTGAATCCAGGAGGCAGAGATTGCACTGAGCCAAGATCGTGCCACTGCACTCCAACCTGGTGACAGAACCAGAGTCCGTCTCAAAATAAATAAATAAATAAATACAGTTATTCTCGAAAACTAACATTAAAATAGAGTCCATGTGCTTACAAAAAAGCATGAGCTTGGGTCACTGAGGCACAAGGAAGGCATACCAAATTCATTATAGTGGGCAAGGAAAGATTTCCCAGAGGAATTTTCATTTTAGTTGAATGATCAGGACAAGTAAAAGCTGGAGACATATTTGTGTCAGTCGGGGTGGCAGTGTGCAGAAAAAGCATAAGAGGGAAGAGATCAGCAGGGGTGAATTCTAGGCATGGTAAGTGTGGAAAACAACACATTTCAGCCTGACTGACCCATAGGGTACCCACAAGAGTATTGCAGGAGAGAAAAGGAGAAGTCTTGTATAAAATTTTATGACTTTAAACTTTATGCCAGAAGTTAAAAAAAACCGTGAAGTATTCTAATATATGTTATGATATTACTAGATGTGCTTTTTTGAAATAGTCTCTTTTTCAGTAATGTGCAAAAAGAAATACAGGGGGATAAGTCAGAAGACAATGAGTACAAAGTGGTTTATCTCAGAAATCCATGCAAACAGTGATCAAAGCCTATGGAAGTAGCAGAAACCATGACAGTACAGTAGGTAATGGGGCAATTATTAGGAAATAATTATGAGATCAGATGGATAGGACTTGGTAAACAACCAGGTTGAACAGTGTATAAGGAGAGGAGTTGGGAATGCTGCCTAAGCTTCTCACTTGAGCAATAATAATATTTATAACTACCCATACTAAAGCTTTATTTTTTATTTGAAACAGGGTCTCACTCTGTTGCCTAGGCTGGAGTGCAGTGGCACAATCATAGCTCACTGTGACGTCCAACTCCTGGGCTCAAACAAACCTCCTGCTCAGGCTCCCAAAGTGCTGGGGTTATAGGCATGAGCCACTGTGGCTGGCCTAAAATTTCAATAGATGCCAAACAAGTGGCAAAGGTGACATTTGAACACAAGCCTTTATGACTCCAAAGCCTGACAGATAAGCCAGCATTGCCTCCCAATGCCAGGCCACTGACATTGCCATATATCAAAATTAGGAAAAGCATTTTGGTGATAAATAACAGAGAGGATAGTTTCATCTGATTCACTTTTTTCACTTTTCTGTGTTCCATATGAAGACAAATTCTTAACATAAAATTTCTCACTGTATTTCCAAAATCTTCTCAACTCACTATGGGTGCAAACACTTTCTGATGGAGGCATTAGAGGCTGATAAATAGTATATGTCCAGTTCAATGGTGTAAAATCCCATAACAGAGAGTTAGATATGCCTGGATGGGGTTAAATATAAGTGATCAGTTTCAAAAGGCTCTTCTGAAAAATAACAAATATGCTGGTGCCAATGATATTTCATTGTGTTCTCACTTCTTTCCCTTGCCTCATCAAGTCTGAATTTCCAGTCATTAGTTATGGTGGAATGTGGAATTCTCTCAAATGAGGTTTCAAACTGACACCATCACTATTTCACCTTTCCATAGCTGCAATAATTTGAGGCATCCATATAATAACCACCACTAGAGATGTGTAAATAATCTGCCACAGGCCGTCAGTGATTAGGATTGTTTGTCTAAAAATGTCCTTAGGTCAGCAAGCAGGATGCTGTTCTTCTAACCTCTTCCCATTCTGGATTTTGTTTTTATGTAATTTGCTCAGTTCTCACAGGATGTGAATTTGACTGCAATGTCATAGAACCATAAAGAACTTTTTAGAATTAAGACCATACAGCACAGCCCATATTTCATTCATCCTTAATTCTCAAATGAAGTCTGTTAATATTTGTAAAAGATGTCTACATGCTTATTAATAATTCCTTCTTCCTCAAAAGACAACTTCTCAGTCATAAAAATATAGCTTATGTTTTCTTTTCTTTATTTTTCCTCAGAGTGGCACTATTTATAAGAAAAGAAAAGCTGGTTCATGCCAAGAAGAATGTAGGGAATCCTTGGCTGTCTAAATTTGCTAATCTCATGAAATAGCAAATACTTGAAACCGCTTCAGCCAATCCCCAATTTATCACACCCATGCAGACAAAATCACTGACATTGAAAATTATAATCCTGCACAATCTTATAATGTATATTTTGTTCACCAGACTGATAATGAGTTCTTTTTTAAAGTATCACGGATTCAGCCACAAGTCACTGGCTGTCAAAAAATGGCAGATTGCTCTTCTGATAAAGTGACACCATTTGAAATATATCTTTGAACATAGGCTGCTTTTTAAATTGTAGAGCTCACACCTAAGGAAGCAATACCATTAATTGGCAAATGTCTTAAGAAAGATCACAATGTGTTGCAACAATGGAATATCCAGTTATGGGTATTTGGACAACAGGAATAAAAGAAAACAATGTTAATTTTCTATTCAGTCCAAACAAACCATTAAGTACTTTGTTAATGTGTTGGATTTTTCTTTTCCCAGTCCCACAGTAGCAGAAATGCTACCACTCTGAAACTTTCTCTATTGTAGTAAGATTCTCTTGCTTCAGTTCTAACACATTATTGTATTGTTACATTGAAGTTACTTAAACATAATAATTACCACTCTTCCAAAATTGCCATGAGGCCTGCACTGCTTGGAAGGAGAATGAGGGTTTGATTTCCTTTGGGCAGGAGAGGGCTAAAATTTTCTCCAGTTAGACTCACTAGCCTGCATGTCCTACATGACAGACAGGCTCCTGCTTTAGGGTCTAGATTCAGACTCTTTCCCCCAGATTATTTGTTTGAGTATTCATCAGTTCCGGAAGAGGCATACTAGATGTTTTATCCTGAATGTCAAATTTAAGTTGAAGCAAAAAGAAATGAGGCGGATGGTAACACCTACCTCACCAGCCAGACCAGTTGAATATACCCTGGAAATGAATGAGGGGTTAGTGTTGTAGCCAAATCACCTCACATCTGTCTATTTAATCCTTTCCAAATGCAATGCTTTAGGACTCACCAATTCCAATTTGAAAATAGCCTTATTCTCCCATCAAAGGTATCTAACTGGACAATTAATTTGGGTGAGAATTGCTAAAAAGCACAGTTTGTGTATTTATCACAGGGCAATAGTACTAAAATTTATGCACACAAATGGAAATACAGGCATTAACATTTTAAAAAATACAAGTATTGGGCTGAGCATGGTGGCTCGCGCTTGTAATCCCAGCACTTTTGGAGGCCAAGGCAGGCAGATCACTTGAGGTTAGGAGTTTGAGACCAGCCTGGGCAATATGGTGAAACCCCATCTACTAAAAATATAAAAATTAGCTGGGCATGGTGGTGTACACCTGTAATCCCAGCTACTTGGGAGACTGAGTCAGGAGAATCACTTGAACTCGGCAGGTGGAGGTTACAGTGACCTGAAATTGCACTACTGCATTCCAGCCTGGGTGGCAGAGGGAGACTGTGTCTCAAAAAATAAAAATACAGTCCAGGTGCAGTAGCTCACTCCTGTAATCCCACCACTTTGGGATGCTGAGGCAGGTGGATCACCTGAGGTTGGAAGTTCAAGAACAGCCTGACCAATATGGAGAAACCCGTCTCTACTAAAAATACAAAAAATTAGCCGGGCATGGTGGTGCATGCCTGTAATCCCAGCTACTTGGGAGGCTAAGGCAAAAGAATCGCTGGAACCTGGGAGGCGGTGGTTGCAGTGAGCCGAGATCACACCATTGTACTCCAACCTGGGCAACAAGAGTGAAAGTCCTCAAAAAATAAATAAATAGGGCTGGGCGCAGCAGTTCTCGCCTGTAATCCCAGCACTCTGGGAGGCCGAGGTGGGCAGATCACGAGGTCAGGAGATGGAGAACATCCTGGCCAACATGGTGAAACCCCATCACTATTAAAATACAAAAAATCAGCCAGGCGTGGTGGCACGCAGCTGTAGTACCAGCTACTCGAGAGGCTGAGGCAGGGGAATCTCTTGAACCTGGGAGCCGGAGGTTGCAGTGAGCCGAGATCGTGCCACTGCACTCCAGCCTGACAACATAGCAAGACTCAGTTTCAAAAAATAAATAAAATAAAATAAATAAATAAACAAGTATTAAATGTGTTCTAGTTATAATAATTTCTATGTTTTAACATTTCTAACTTATGTTTCTTATTTTATGTTAGAATCCTCTAGACCTTCATAAAGACAAAGATTACCTGTGGAATTCCCTCCCAATGTTTTTTTCTGAGGGACTGAAAATGAAAATAAACAGAATTAAAGTTCATATCTCATGAGTTTCATCTTTTGATAAAGACCCAGCCAGCAGCAAACATTGCTTCTCCCCTCACCCCCATCCCAGTGCCTCCTGATCAGTCAAGGACTCAGTTCAAAGTGCCTAGGTCAAGATAAAAAGGAGTTTGAAACATTTACTCAGAACCAAAATGAATGTATCAAGTCAGATTTTTGCTAACTGTGCAAATCCTTTTCAGTGCATGCAACATTTACTGAACCAGCCCGACAGGCAAAGTCCCATGTCAGATCCTGTAGAGACAATACCATTGAATGTGTAGACAAGAACCTAGATTTATCAGGGGAATACCCAAGTATGTAAATAACTGCAATAAAATGATATGCAACCTTCAGCTCTCAGCTTAAATGTTGCTTCTTCATAAAGCCTCATCTCTTCCTAAATCTAAATGGATCTTCTTTGTTACCATTTCTCTTTTACTTCTGTTTTTCTTCATAACAATTGCCATAATATGTTATTATATATTTATTTCATATTAGTTTGTTTCATATGTCTTCTGTAGTTAAGGGTAAGCTCTAGAAGGCACTTTTTTTTTTCCTTTTTCTCACTGTCACTCAGAACTTAACACAATGATTGTCATTGTCAAAGAAAAGATAAACAAATGAATGTAAAACTTGATTCAATTACCAAGAGTGAAGTATAAATAAAATGCAGTTAACTGATTTGGGAAGCCTTAAGAAGCTATCATAAAGGAAGGGAAATTTCTGTAACTAGGATTTCAATATTTGAAAGGAAGGGAAAAGAATGTATCCCCACTGACTGAAGGAAAACTGTAAACAAAAGCAGAAAAGGAGGAAAGTGTAAGGCATGTTTCTTTCAGGACTAGTGATTAGATTCAGGCATATGGTTTATGGGGAAGGGAGTAAAAAAATAAACATGAAGAGAGACAAGGAACTATTTGTAGAGGTGTTCTGGTTGACATACTAAGAATTTTGGCGCTTGATTTAGAATGCTTACTCATAAAGATTTTTTTATCCTATATGAAGATCTGTTTCTTCATCTCAAAAACAGAAATAGCATTGCAAAAAGAAAAAAAAAACCACCCACAAACTTTAGCAAGTTTATTTGGGAAATATTATGTACGATTTTTTTTATATTTAAAATGCAATGAAAGTTTTTGATGTTGCTCATGTTGACTGCTACAAAATCCAATATTTAAATTGAAATGATGAAAGATAGGACATAGTGCTAAATTTGTACTGTTACTTTTTGGTCATTGTTTTCTCCATCTGACATTTCATGAACTGTTGGACTCTAACGTAGGATATAGTACACCAAGGATTGAACAGCTCTGCCCCCTGCTTCCACAGTTGAGATCAGATGTTATGTATACTTAAGTTAGCATTTGGGAAATATTTATTTCATTTGGTGAGATTTGCTGTAGCACTCTTTACCTTATAGGGGCAGAATCTGCTCTTGTTCTCACTTCAATGTGCATCACTCCATCTAATAAGCTGAGTTCTTGTGGAAGACAATGTGGCAATTCCTCAAAGATCTAGAACCAGAAACACCATTTGACCCAACAATCCCATTACTGGGTATATACCCAAAGGAATATAAATCATTCTCTTATAAAGAAACAGGCACAGGTATGTTTCTTGCAGCACTGTTCACAATAGCAAAGACATGGAACTAACCCAAATGCCCAGCAATGATAGACTGGATAAGGAAAATGTGGTATATGTACACCATGGAATACCACGCAGCCTTAAAAAGAATGAGATCATGTCCTTTGCAGATACATGGATGAAGCCAGAAGCCATCATTCTCAGCAAACTAACACAGGAACAGAAAGCCAAACACCACATGTTCTCATAATAAGTGGGAACTGAACAATGAGAACACATGGACACAGGAAGGGGAACGACACACATCAAGGCTTGTCAGGGGGTGAGGGGACGGAAAGCATCAGGAAAAACAGCTAATGCATGCAGGGCTTACTATCTAGGTGACAGGTTGATAGGTGCAGCAAACCACCATGGCACACATTTATCTATGTAACAAACCTGCACTTTCTGCACATGTATCCAAGAACTTAAATTAAAATAAAAAATAATAATAATAAGTAAAATAGGCTGAGTTCTGGGAGAGGATCCTGTGCCAGAAGAACCAAATAAAAAACTCCTGGATGTAACACAGCAGTGCATCAAGTCAAGCCTTTCTCATTCCTGGTAATTAGTTGTATGTGTTGCCCTTCATGCCTGGCTCTACTGCTTTCTTTGCCCATGGTTTCTTGATCTTAAGTTTGAACTTTATAATTTGTGACTTTCCATTTCCCATTTTATTTTTTACTCATCTTGACCTTCAAATCCTATGTATGCATTGAATCGTTTGCTTTCTTAATTAATTCTTTTTTTTTTTTTTTTTTTGAGATGGAGTCTCACTCTGTCAACAGAATGGAGTGCAGTGGCATGATCTCGGCTCACTCCAGCCTCTGCCTCCTGGGTTCAAGCAATTATTCTGCCTCAGCCTCCCAAGTAGCTGGGACTACAGGCATGCACCTCCACACCCAGCTAATTTTTTGTATTTTTAGTAGAGATGGAGTTTTACCTGTGATCCTCCTGTTATGGCCTCCCAAAGTGCTGGGATTACAGGCATGAGCCACTGCACCTGGTCTTAATTATTTCTTTGACCTGATAATAATCATAATTACATTAAAGGCTAATATCACTGAGAACCTGCTATTTGCCTATTGCTATAGACACATTATTGCACGCTTGAAATAATCCTTCAAAGTGTATGCCATTATTCCTATGTCGTATATAAGGAAATTGAATCAACAAAATGATAAATAACGTATCTAGGTCATAAGTGGTAGATGGCAGAGACAGAATTCATAATAGATTTATTTGATTCAATATTAATTTTCTGTCTCATCCTATGACACTAACCAATCAAGCTCCTATTTTTTTAACTCATGGGTATCTGAGCTCTTCATTTCCTACCAATTTGCTGATTCACAGTCTGGGCTATACCTATATTCTACCTTTCCAAACCATCATTCATTCATGGAACTGAGGAAATAAAATCAGGTTGCATTTTTAACTGTTTGTTGAAAGAATGCTGACTATGGAGTCAGAGACATGGATTAGCATCCAAACTCTGGCATTTTCTACCTATTACAACCCTTTGGGAAAGCTGTTTATCTGTTCTGAACACAGATGCTTCATCTATCCAATTAAAAGTCTTCACTAGACGATATCTATCAGTCCTATCAGGCTTTCTCACTAAGGCGGGCCCCCAGCCCATCTGTGTCGGTATGACAGGCTCTATCTATCCAGTTCTTATACTCCACCATATTTGGAAGCATATCTCACATTTCCCTTGTGCTTCTTTGACAAGGCAATGGTAATCACTCTTCTTTTTAAAAACACATAGTATCCCCTTTATGAGAATACATCGAAAAACCCTTTCAAATCTCAGAACTTGGAAAGCTTTAGCTTCTCCTAAGTAATTTTTCATATTAGACCTATAGACACCATAAACTTGTGAAACATACAATTCTTTCTTTGCTTTGGTTGCTAGGAAATTCAGAACCAACTATTTTGTCTACCTCTGGGAACTATTAGGAATCTTATGGCATACTTTTTGTATACTAAATTTATATCCAACTCTCCTTACCATTCATTATTTACAAATATTTATCTTTATCTTGTGTATGATATTTGTTGCTATAAGTACCTAAAGCTATTTTTTAAATTGGAAAATGGGGCAAAAATGTTTACTACTGAATATATATTAATGAATGAATAGATGAATAGCTAGATTAATAAATGAGCTAATAAATACCATATGCCAGATTTGCTTTTCTGTAGCTACTTACCAAAAAGTACATTTTAATTTTAAGATATTTGGGTCTTGATTGTTCCACAAAATCTATACAAGACTCTAAAAGCAGCATTGTCTTTAGCAAACTGAAAATAGAATAGTAAAGTCATTAAAAATAATGGCACCAAAGGAAAAAAAATTTCTGATATTTATTAGGACATCATTTAGGACACAAAATGCTATGTCAATTTTGTCTGCCAAGTAAGAAAGTTCCTGTGTTTTTGGTTGATGCCAGCTAACCTGAAAGAAATCACAGCATTGGCAAAATAAGAACATCCATGTGTCATTAAGATTACAATATTAAAGTATATACACACCATACACGCCAATATATAAAAGACTATTTTGTTAAGAATGCAGACATCTTAACTTTATAAGAATAATCCATTTGAATTTGTAAAAGTCTTGATACAACTTAGAACTCTCAATCTTATTATCAAACTTCTTAGATGCTTTTTTATCCTCTTCTAAAAGAAATTAAAACACCCCTATTTCCATCTGGATTACAAAAACAGAATTAACGGCTTTTTCACTAGGTTTAGTGTTAAAAGAACTAATTAGTGTGGGAACACCATGTGTGCCCTTACTAGTAATGTATTTCAGAGCTTCAGAAATTTATCCAGACTTATGTACTCAGAAACCATTTGTTAAGCAACTATCACGTGCCACATACTATGCTAGAGCTGGACATATCATCATAAATATGACAACGGGTCTTGTCTACTTGGATCTCACATTCTCATGTAAAATAATAACAGTACAGCACAGCACAGAGAGCACAGGCAGTAACAAAAATAATTACAGATAGTGATAAAGATCCTAAAGAGAGTAAGACAGAGTAATAAAATTATGTTAGACCGTGTACAGTCAAGGGAATCATCTAAGTATTTGAAACAAAGATAATGAATTAGTGGAAGAGCTTAAGAGTCAAATAGGACAGTGAGACTTCCCAGAGTTTAACAAAAGCAGAATGTCCTTACTACTCTTAGGTTGGAGGAACAGAGGAAGGAGGTCATGTTACCAGTTTCTGAGGCCTGGGGTCATCTGGAAGAAGCTGGAATCACAGTGCAGGTGGAATGGAAGTGCAATGGAAGAAGTGGAACCACAGTAAGGTAGGAGCTGGAGGCATGAAGAAAACACAGGTATTGCTGGAGGCATCATTAATAACTATAGATAGCATTTGAACCTTAAAAATATATGGGGTAATCAATACACATGTCAAATAACAAGAAAAAATTTTGTTTTAATCATAAAAAGTTTTAGGGAGAACTAAATGAACATTTAAATTCATGTATATTATATATTCATTTTTTTCAGGAAGTAGTTCATAAGAATCTGCCATGTCACTGTTTACAATAGCAAAGACCTGGAACCAACCCAAATGCCCAACAATGATAGACTTGACAAGGAAAATATGGCACATATACATCTTGGAATACTATGTAGCTATAAAAAATGATGAATTTGTGTCCTTTGTAGGGACATGGATAAATCTGGAAACCATCATTCTCAGCAAACTGGCACAAGAACAGAAAATCAAACACCACATGTTCTCACTCATAGGTGGGTGTTGAACAATGAGAAGACATGGACACAGGGAGGGTAGCATCATACACTGGAGTCTGTTGGTGGGGAACAGGGGAGGGACAGCAGGGGGTAGGGAGGTTGGGGAGGGATAACATGGGGAGAAATGCCAGATATAGGTGATGAGGGGATGGAGGTAGCTAACCACATTGCCATGTATGTACCTATGCAACAATCCTGCATGTTCTGCACATGTACCCCAGAACCTAAAGTGCAGTTAAAAAAAATATATATATATATACATATATATATACATATATATATATATATATATATATGAAGAATCTGCCATGTGCCAAGCATCATGACAGGTATTGAGGATCTAACTGGGATACTATGGTACTAGGCATGTGCTTGTATCATTGTAATTTCCAGGACAGCTATAGCAATGCCTTACATGTAGTAGGTGCTCAATAACTGTTAAATGAATGAACAGTGATTTTATTTACTAATTTCATCAAAATGAATAAATTCCAGTTATTGGTGACTTTCAATAACTATAAAAGTACATTAAAATATTCAGCAAGCAGCTTTAAACAGAAAACTGACTTTATTCCCCTAAGGTATAATTGTTAAAAGAGCTGAAATGGTTCTTTAAAAATGGTACATCACTGAAAAAAAAAAACACATAGAAACATTTAAAAATTAAACCTTTGAGCAAAGATTTGCAAAAGAAAAAATTAAACAAAACAAAAGCCTAACTGGCCTCCTCAGTAGTAGGGAAGTACTGGCTATTACCGGGGAAAACAGTACAACCAACAATCCAATCATCAAATACCTGCTATGACTCTTACATAAAATGCTACCATTTTAAACTGTGAGTTAATGTGGAAGCAAATTAGCATAATATATAGGATAGAAAGAATGTTGTCAGTTATTTTCAACATTTCTCTGCAAATTATACCCAACATTCACTTAATAAGAACCTGTTAGATGTGTAAATATACCAAAGATCTAGTGTTTTCTATATGATTATATAATTTTTTCTCATTTACCTCACTCTCATGGCCTTTCATACATGTAAAAATTGTCTTGCATAGTATATTGATAGGTATATGGTTGGAGATAAAGTAAAAATCTCTTCTTATTAGCTATGGTTTGATCAGTAAGCTAATTATCCAGCAATAATACTTCCCATAGTAATATCTGAATGTCTTGAAACCCAAAATTCTCTAAATGTTTGGTGACCTAAATATTAAAACCTTACATTTTTTGAATAATCAAGCCAAGATTAATGAAAGAATAACCAAATGAATGGGTCTATATGCCAGCTTTGTGCTGGATACTGGAGAATATTATATAGAAACACTATCTAAAAACAATGATGTAAATTTTAATTTTCATAATTTTACATAATTTAAATATATGCTAAAATTATTTTTTAACTCACAAGACAGAAATATTCCACCAAATCTGGCCAAATATCTGCTTATCTGAGGAAATAAAAAGAGTTCATTGTATCCAGATTTAGGATAAATCTGTTACTGCAAGCAGAGGCATCTGTTGTTACTAGCATTGTGTGTGTGTATGTGTGAATATGAACTGAATGTGAATTTTACTTTCATAAGCTTTTTTTCCACCTAATTTCCAAATTCACAGTCGTGGTGAGATTTAAAGGGAAATAGTTCTTCTGAAACTCTAAAGAATATAGCATTTATTTTAACTAAAAATTTCTGTAAATGCTGAGAAACTATGTGCTCATTCAGTCCAGTAACTCTAAGTTTTAATAAAGTCATATAGCAGTCTTATATTTATGAGAAACCAAAGACCAGTACAGCTCTTTGGGAGCAGGAATATACCAAGTAATTCTGAAGCATCTACAGGCCTACCATGATGAAATGGAGTCAGGAATCAAAAAAACAGGGGATATATTTTTCCCCTTAAAATTAAATGAACTTACACCCAAAGGAAGTGGCTGCTGTGATGGTAGATTATAACAGTTGAAGTCCAAGCATTTAACCTGGACTTAGATTCCCTTGGTGTCAGTATAAGGATTTGCATACATACACCGCAAGGTTGCATCGCTATAGCTAAGTCTCTGGCAGAATAGGCAGGAGTGCTGATTCTGGAGGTACTCAGGACCAGGCTCCATCCTGGCTCCGCCTCTTTCCAGCTATAGGAACCTGAGTAGGTGGTTCACCTTTGCAAATGTGGTCACCTTCTTGAAATGGTGAGATGAGTGGAAGACTTATCTCCCCACTACTGAGGGGTTTTTCAAGATCCAGAGATCCCCTGATCTGGCCTTTCTCCATGTTCTACTCACTCTACTCCATCTCTTGGGCAATATTTGTCTGATTAGTAAATTTTGAAAGGATAACTGTTCATACTCCAAGAAGCAAGCATGCTCATAGAAATCAGAGAACGAAGATATGCTATATACTTCCATGCCCTAAATGTTACCTAAGGAGGCTGTCCCAGTTCAGCATTGTCATAATTGGTGGGCAGGACTTAACAGCCACATGTTCTAACATGGCATCTTTTTTTTTTTTTTTTGAAAAAAATCTACTCAGGAGGCTGGTGGGAGGACTGCTTGAGTCCAGGAGTTTGAGGCTGCAGTATGCCGTGACTGTGCCACTGCACTCCAGCCTCGGACTCCTGGGCTCAAGCCATCATCTGACCTCAGCCTCCTGAGTAACTAGGACTACAGGCATGCACCACCATGCCCAGCTAATTTTTTTCTACAAAAAAATTAATATTCCCACATTAGTTATTCCTCAAAGTCTATGTAGTTTCTTATGTAGTGGTATTGAGATCATCAGCATTAGTATCTCCAAATGTCCTTATAACAAAGATTCCCAAATTCACTCAAACTAATGAATCAAAATCTGTAGGAATGTATCTTAGGACTCTGTATTTTTAACAAAGACATCATGTGATTCTTATGACTCATAAAGTTTGGTGTATTTTAACACATTAGAGTCTAGTTTAAGATGCCAATAAAAGTGAAAGAAGAAACATGTTAACTCAGTTATTATTATCTGCTAGCAATTCAATTTGTTGAATTACACTGAGTTGTACTTACTGTCAGATTATTGAGATTTATTTTTCTTTTTTGTATCTCAGTTCTGTTATCCTGCATTTTAATAAGTAGTTGCTGGTAAGATATAACTTTAAAGAAAAAAATATAGAAAAATCTACTTCCAGAACTTCTCTGTGTGTGTGGAAAGGAAGCAGTTTTTCCAATGTGCCTTTTAGATACCAGATGTAAGGTGAGTAGGCATCCCCTGTCATGGACAGTAGCATCTCAACATTTTTAACTTTGAGTAGTTCAGCATAAGGATGAAAATCCTACCTGATCTTCAAGGGTTTTCAGGTGACACAAAGTGGGCCTGACAAAGATTTCCCAGCCCAGTAATTCACAAAGAGTGGTCCCCAAACCAGCCGTATTGGCATCATCTGGGAACTTGTTAGAAGGGAAAATTCTTGAGCCCACCTCAATCCAACTGTATGAGTCTGCTAAGGTTGCCATAACAAAATACAACTGACCAGCTGGCTTAAACAATAAAATGTACTGTTCTCACAATTATGGAAGCTAAAAACCCGAGATCAAGTGTCAGCAAAGTTGGTTTCTCCTTGGCTTGTAGATGATAAGTCTCCACCCTGCTGTGTCCTCCAATGGCTTTTGCCCTGTGTGTATACATCCAGTGGTGTCTCTTCCTCTTCTTATAAAGACATCAGTTATGTAGGATTAGGGCACCACCCTTGTAACCTCATTTAACCTTACTCTTTAAAGGCCCTATCTCCAAATGCATTCTAAGGCACTGGGGGTTAGAACTTCAACATTTGTATGTGGGCGGCACAGTTCAGTCCATAGCAACTACTGAGTAAGAAACTCAGAGCTTGGGGCCCAGCAACCTGTGTAAGTCCTTCAGGTGATTTTAAATAGCAAGATAAAGTTTGAGAACTGTTGTAGCTAGTGAGGACCCCAAGTCACCGAAAGGAAAGGGTAGTCTGAGCTGAAGTGATAGGATTATTGTAAGGATCTGTTGGCTTTTGAGAAAAGACTGATTCTGTCATATACGTGCACAAAAAGATTAGTCTACAAGCCTTCAGGACCATCATTGTTTTGGCAAAATAAAGGAAGTTCTAACCAGAAAGTCTAAGTGTGAAGCTTGGCCCTAGACAAGGATCTGGCCACCAAGAGCACAACCGCAAGCATACATCAACTACTAATGCCTGCTGGAAGCACATGCGGTCCAAATGGATTAAATGCTCCACTATTCTCCCCATCTGGCCTTGGGAAGTGGATTGAACCTTTTGAACTGAGTGAACCATTCTGCTTGGATTCTTAGATAAGTGGTGGGATCTCAAAAGAGAACTGATGCTCTATTTTAACACCTTGGAGTCTATCTTAAAATTTAAATATAAAGTGGAAGAGGTAATACATTGATTAGATCATTACTGAGGTGAAAGATTAATCTCAGAGGAAAGATTACTGTGCCTCCTGCATGAGTTGCAGAGAAAGAGTGATGGAGATATTAAAGAGAAAGAGGAACTTTAGAACTCAAAATGCTGACTGGCTCTCACAGTCATCTGAGGAGCTTACTAGAGAATGGATTCCATAGACATACACATGCCTGACTGAATCAAACTCTCCAAGAACAGGGCTCCAGCCTCCTTGTTTTCTGAGTAAGTCGACAGTTGGCATGAGATATAGAATTAACTGAATTAGTAGTTAATCATTATTAAGCAATAGAGGCAGAAAAATAGTACTCACATTTTTGTCATATATTTTATCAGAACTGAAAATAGATTAAAAGTAAGGGAATAAAGGGAGTGAAGCTTATCACAGAATAATTCCAGATTATAATATAGATATTAAGAAATTATAACACTGATACGAGAAACAGAAGCAAAATTACTCCTCCTCTCTCTCTTTTCCCTCACTCGACTGCAGTTCTCTACGTGAAGCTGTTCAGGTACCCTTACCTGTTCACTACACACAGGTATGCTACTCACTGATAATATGTTGGAGTGCCATCACTTCTACACCCATAGAATCACCCCACACTTATTTAATAAGTACTACTCACTCTCTTCTGCCATGTAATGTTAAGATATCTTCTCAAGAATATAGATATTATGTCTATCAAAATTCAGATTGAACTTTAAAAACTGCTTCTTCATAGAATCAAAATAATCACCTATGATTATTTAAAAAGATATCCTGAAAATTAACTCAACCTCCCACTCCCCCAAAATCTAAAACAAATTTGGGCTAATTTCAAAACAAATTAAGTAAAAAAATTTCCTTATGAAATCTTGGAATGCCTTATGATGCTCTCTTCTTATCATGCATCTGTTTCTACAAGTTGTTTTCTTTTTATGCCAAATTTGGTTTTCTTTTATATAAAGTCCTTGCTTCTCTGATTCATTTTCTAGAAGCCTCCTCCTTGTTTTTTTAAAAATCAGCCACTGGTTATATGCAAAATAGAATCATGTGCTTTTTCTTCTTAACGTTAACAAAGATGTTTAGAAGTTCTGTTACATTACTATTAATTCCACCTCCAACTAGGACCCAATTGTCCACAAATCAGGACAGGTTTATTTGATATATGTAATAAGTCAACAAGATCCTTGCAGTAGTTTTTATTAAACACAAAACTAAGAATTACATTGCTTTATTTATTTCCAACAGTTTCTTCTATATTATCAAAAATTTTTTAGTTTGTTTTTACTTTTTTCTTTGTTTTGCAATCTTTTCTGCAATTTTCCACCATATTAGGCTATTTAAGCTATAATCTGTAAAAGTCGTCAGTAACAACTCGTTGGCATAATTTTCACATTCATCTGTGGATTCAACTATGTGACCAATGGCAACCTCAACCCACTGGATACAGTTTCCATAATATCACAGAAATAATTACCTTTAAATAGCTCTCTTCCATCTGGCCTACATAACAATAATGAAGAGGCTTAAAATTATGGTAGTTGCAGTTAAGAATTGTTAACAAACTTGTTTATATCACACTTTTCTCTAACACATGAATGTGGAAACAGTATAATGTATAGTTACTCTTTAGAATCTACCTCTGTGCCTCCATTTAAATCGTGTACCTGTCCCAGATCTGTCTCTGGAACCTTATGATCACTTAGCAACATCATACAGCTGCCTCTGCTGGGATTAGAAGAACCAATGGGACCATTCCATGTGGTTCCTGTCATTTGTCTGAACACAATTCTTTGCACTGAGACAAATAGGCATATAAGATAATATGTAGTATTTGGATGCAATTCCTATTGTTTTATGGGAAAACCATTTATTGAATTATTCTGCAGACTCAGGAGTGTAATAGGTGCTGGGGGTTGTGAATGAGATATTCTCTTCTGACCTGAAGGAGCTCACAGTACAAAATAAAAATGTATTGTGTCACAAAACAATTTGTTCCTTTGAGCACCAATGTTAAGTAAGAACTTATACAGGAAACGAGTGAAATGAACATGAAACTTGTCTTTTAGGAGTACATAATCAAATAGGAGAGAGGAAGCAAGAAGCTAAATAAAGCTGAAAATGACAAGTAACATCAGTGAGGCATAAAGTGCACTAACGTTGAGAGCAGGAAATCTCGGAGCTAAACTGCTATTTTAATAAATAATAATTGTAAAAGGTTATCAGAAAATTTTAATGAGAAAGGATTCATGTAGAAAGAAATATTCTAAGACGGATAATAAAATGATTTTCCAATGTGTGTCAAAATAACAGGATACAGTGTACTTGGTGTACATGAAATTGAAACACATTTGCATAGCATCTGATCTGCAGTTTTTTGCAGGCTTTTGTTGAAAGTTGACAGAAGCCTTCCAGGTGTCAGTGTTTTCCCCAGATATATTTTCCATTCCCGCATCTCCACACACAGTGAGCATGACATTATATGCTAAAATGACAATGTCAAATTTTAGTTTAAAAAGGATCCTTATGAATCTGCCAAATATTTTTTAACTCTAGATATAACTTCCATCAGCAAATGTAAAATGAAAAATAAATAATGGATTGGCTTTTACAGGCCATGTGTTGAACATTTGGGAATATTAATCTTCCAGATAATTCCATGTTAGTGCTATTCTGTTGTTAAAACATGGATATTGTGCTCTAAAATAATGTGTGGTACCTTTCTAAAGAACAGGATTTAGTTAATCATTAAATCATAGTGTGCAAAGGAGGGTGGGTATTACATGGTAAAGCTATTCATGTTTTATACCTTGCTATTTTTTTGGTGTCTTATACATTTAAAAGTTTATTTTCTCAGTGTTTGTTTTGCTTTATCCATCAAGACTTCAAACCCCTTCAAGTTTAGTACAGTAGTCCCCCCTTATCTGTGGTTTCAGTTTCCATGGTTGCAGTTACCTGTGGTCAACCACAGTCCGAAAATATTAAATGGAAGATTCCAGAAATAAATGATTCCCAAGTTTTAAATTGTGTGCCATTCTGAGTAGCATGATTAAATCCTGTGCCATCCTGTTCTGTCTCACCCGGGATGTGAATCATCCTTTGTCCAGTGTATCCATGCTGTATATACTACGTGTCCCTTAGTCACTTAGTAGCCGTCTTTGTTATCAAGTCGACTATCCAGTGCTTGTGTTCAAGTAACCCTCATTTTACTTAATAATGACCCCAACCCACCAGAGTAGTGATGCTGGCATATTGTTATAATTGTCCTATTAGATTACTAGTTATTGTTAATCTCTTACTCTGTCCAATTTATAAATTAAACTTTATCATGGAGTGTGTATGTATAGGAAAAAACATAGTATATAGAGGGTTTGATGCTATCCACAGTTTTAGACATTCACTGAGGGTCTTGGAACATATCACCTCTTGGATAAGGAGGGAATATCATGTTGGATTGTGTTTGACCTCTCTACTAAAAGAAGATCTTCTTCCCCACCCTTTGAACCCATGTAATTCTTACTTAAGACTGAACAAAAATGAAACCCCAAGGAATACAGAGTCAATACCAAATATTTTATGAGCAAAAGATGGGTGCAGGCTATGATCTGAAGAATAGACTTGGGGCTACATATTAAAAACTTCTAATCATTCTCAAGACAGACCCTGAAAATCTGTCAACAAGGAAGTTCAAAAACTGTCATCCTGGGAGTTATCCAGAATTGGAATCAGGAAATTCACACAGGTATCCGGAGACAAGAACCAGGGTTCAGACCTAGGGCAACTCGACACATTCTGCCAAACACTTCCTCCTCACCCAGCAGTGTTTTCCGTCGGTCACCAGCATGTTCTGCGGCTTTCATCCCAGAGCATCACAAAGGTGTCATTCAGTCTTGGACACACCTCATCCTTTAAGGCTTTGCTCAGAACTACCCTCCACCCAATTCCTTACCTTCAGTTCCTAATAATCTTTCTATTCTGGCTTCCTGTGCCATTTCTGTTCTGCACAATGGAAATGAGCGTACAATCATTTGTGCTGTTAAATAGATGTAGAACACAACAATTCAGAAAGATTGAAAGACAGCCTTGGAAAACCTAAGGTGAGGCTGGGCAGAAAATGCAAGTCAGGCATGTGAGTGTGCCAGGCCCAGTGATAGCTCAGGTGCAGGTAATCCCAAGGCGAAGCCTAGAACTAATGAAAAGTTCTACTAAAGAAATATGTTTAAAATACTGATGCTAAATACTAATGTCAAAGCCAAGGTCGAAGCAACAGTTCAGAACCAATGACTTAGACAAGGCCAAGAAGGCAGGGAAATACTGAATATTTGGGCAGCAACAGACTTGAGGGTCCAGATGAATTCCAAGAAGTCAATTTTCAGATTTGTCGTAAAGGATAAATGACATGGTGTATCTAAAATAATTCTCCCATTTCTTTCCTTCAACAGTCTTACTCTTTCCCACCTCTCCCCAAAATCTTCAGCTTTTGACCTCTCCCAAGGAACCTTTCTTATCTGAGTCCTGTTTAATGCAAGCCATGCCTGAGTAGAGGCCACTGAACGTCCCACGGTCTTGTCATATCCACAATGAGGAAGGAAGGCCCTGAGGCAAAGATACTTTTATTCTTCTGCTTCTTATTCACAAACCTAATCTAGAAAAAGCAAATGTAGGAAAGCCTGGGATTTTTGCAGTTGTGAAGGCAGGTTATTTTTTACATAGTTAGTTGGTTTGTCTGTTGTTTGTTTTTTGAGACAGAATCTCACTCTGTCTGGAGAGCACTGGCATGATCATGGCTCACTGCAGCCTTGATCTCCTGGCTCAGGTGATCCTCCCACCTCAGCCTCCAGAGTAGCTGGGACTACAGGCACATGCCACCATGCCTGACTTTCATGCAGTATTAGGGCATTATTTGACACATTATTTATAAAGGAATAAATATCTCCATTATTTTCATCTCAGTCTTTCCTATGCTTTATTTGTCTGATTGCCTTTATTGTGCTTGATAGATGCCTGCCCTAGCACGACCCCCTGCAGAGTTATCACCCAACTGTTTTTGAAGAATTAAAAAAAAACTGTAAACATTTGTTTCACATATTCCACACTTATCCCCCACCTGCAGCCACCAGCTGGCATTTCTTTCCCCTTTGAAATAGCAATTTTTGGTCCACAGAGGCTTATCAGAGTGAAACACACTTTCTTTGCTAGTGCATTCAGAGGATGAGATCAGCAGTAACTGACTCATTATTTTTTTTTAAGAAAGTTTATGGCACTGCTCTTAAATTCACTGTAGCTATTAATGGTCATATAAATGTAAAACATTTAATTTAAAATTTTGATTACCTGTTAGTGAATTATAAAAATAAGTGTTCAACCACAAATAACATAAATTACAAATAAAATAAGTGAGTGAATTAAAATTGTAAGCAAATAAATGAATAAAACCCAAAACTCAGTCAATGCTAGAGGAAGAGGAGAAAAAAAAATGTGTTAAGCTTTGTGGAGCTGTGCTTTAGCTAGGCTTCTGCTCGCTACAGATTCTCTTCATGGACCCCTGAAACCCTTTCTTTCTTTTAATAATTGAACTCTAAAAGCTGTTTAGCAGCATGTGTAGCCACAAATCTAAGAGAGTACATTCCTTGCATCTAGGTATGGTCAAGTAACTGAGTTTTGGTCCATGACATATGACTGTAAGTAATGTGTGACAAATCTACGTTTTGGACTTCAATCTTTGGCGACACTCTATTCCGTTACCCCATTCCCCTGGGTTGGAACCTGGTCATGGTACTAGTAACCATGTAGACAAGAACAACTGATGCAACTGACATTAAGGAGAAGAATTCATCTATTACTGTGACTGTAGCAAAAGAGATACATAAATATCAATCTTCTTTAAGTCACTGTAATAAAAGGTTCCCATTGTTTCAGCAACCTAGCTTTTATCGAAAACAAAACATCCATCAATCTTTATTCAGGACTCTTAAAAAAATTATCTCCTTCTGCCTTACCTTAGCTCCAACCCAAGTGTCTGAAGAGTATCCAAACACTCTTCTTTACTGGCAATAGAAAACTAGCTCTGGCTGTATTAAGTGGGGTGAGAAAAGAAATATAGTTCTCACTGTATCTAAGCTTAAGTTCTCAAGACAACTAGAGACCATCAGCTTTCAACAACAGATCAGTTATTGTCCTACTCAGGACTCTTTTCATTACCAAAAAAAAAAAAAAAAATGACCCCACTTGCAGGATATAAAGTGAGGAAGCTTCAAACAATATTAGAGACCCACATAAACCACAGCAAGGTACCAACATGAGTCATGGGAACTGAAGTCATTGAAGAACTGAGACAATTCAATTATCTCTCAAGATTCATGTGCTTTCTAGTTTCTATTTCTCTCTGCACAATTTTTCTTTCCTCTTCCTTCTCTTTGCAGCCCCCTTTTCTGGTAAGGGCATCACCAGTTAACTTAGGGCTGCCTATTGTCAGTGCTACATAGGGAACAGGATCTCAAAGAAAATGATTATGGACAAGGATGGTCCAAAGCATGTCAAGCAAAGATGTCAAGCTCTTAAATCTCTTTGCTTTGTTCTTAGCAATGACTCTCCTTTGATACTTTTCCTTCACCATGGTGAAAATTCAATCTTCCTGAGGGGAGATCTTCTTTCTATGTCTCTTGGTTCTCTGCCTCCCTGGTTCTGTGAAACCCCAAAGAAGCCAAGCTCTGTGCCCAGGCTTTGAGCTGGTAAGAGCACCATTCCCAAAAACTATCTCAGTCTTTCTCCAGAATCCTACCCCACTAGCTTCTCATCCTCCTGAGATCACTCTCATTTTTCATACATCTAATGTTTTGGTTACTGATTTTTATCTGAACCTGAGACTACTGCCCACACAGGATGTATTATGGGGGCCAAAGAACCATTCACCCTGGGTCTTACTCAATAGATCTCAAAATAAACTTCCGATAATCTCTCCATATTAGTTTATACATGCAGTCTCTGGTATACATTTAAGATCTTGTTCATCATAAAACTTAAATAGCTCATTATCAGGCACTGTATTGCATATCACAAATTACTTTTTAAGTAAAACTGCATATAATCTTATGAATAACACAATTATATTGCATTGTAATTTATATACAGTAGACCTCTCTTAGCCATGGTTTTGCTTTCCATGGTTTCAGTGTCACAGCTGAAGAGTCTTAAATAGAAAATTCCAGAAATAATTCATAAGTTTTAAATTGCACACCATTCTGAATAGCATGATGAAATTGCAGGCCGACTTGTTTTGTCCCACCCAGTGTGAATACACTGGCTAATCATCCATTATGATATGATAACCCAGATGATAACCTAGTCCCAGATACCCGGGAGGCTGAGGAAGGAGAATAGCTTGAACCCAGGAGGGAGAGGTTGCAGTGAGCCAAGATCACGCCACTGCACTCTACACTGGTGACAGAGACTCTGTCTCAAAAATAAATAAATAATAGATATTGGGCTTTGTACTATCTATGATTTTAGGAATCTACTGGGAGTCTTAGAACATATTCCCTGCAGATTCCTATTATATTAAGAGGTTACTACTGCATTAAAAGTGCTCTTTCTTATATGATAATATTAACACCTGGTTTGGGCTTAAAATTTTTTTTGTTGTTGTTCTAGAAAAGGAAGGAGGGAAGGGAGAAGAGGAAAGGGCAGGGAGACTCAGATTTGCTGGACCTCTGAAAGGCCCTAACCTGACTTCAGCTCCCAGCGTCCCGCTTGGGTTTTATCCCAAATAAAGCTTGTGGTTGCAGGAAATGAGGGAAAGATAACCAGCAAGTAGACAACACTGGCAAGACCAGCCAGAGAGGTACAGAGGAGGGAGATTTCTTTCAAGTGGAAAGGGAGGGAGTGGTTTTGAGGAGGATGTGGTATTTAAGTTGGCCTCACTATATATTATATTTTATGTAATGTGAGTGACACAAACATGAGAAAGGGAGAAATAGAGAAAAAAGAGAGGAACATGGAAAGGCATGGAGAATAGAAGAAAATCATTTTACACCCTATGTTCAATAAACAACATAGCAATCACAATCAGACACAGCAGCTTCTCCAAAGCCTCTCCTTTCTCAAATATTCCACAATCTTCTATTTCTAGAGATTCATTTTTGGGGAACTAAGCAAGGCTCTCAATAGGGGTATATATTTGGTCTATAACAGTTACTAGAAACTCAGTATTAGTTGACTTATATGACTGAGAAGGCAGAGACTAAGATACAAAGTGTGCAGGTGAGTGTGGATACGGCAGGGCAAGGAGTTGTGCAGAGAAGCGCCACCAGGGAGGCAGTGCTTGGAAAGACATCCTAGGTGGGGAAGTGGAGCATGACTGGCGCTTGGTGGGTAAGGGTGGGCAACACGGTCACTAGCTGATATGGTTTGCTTTGTGACCCCACCCAGATCTCATCTTGTAGCTCCCATAATTCCCATGTGTTGTGGGAAGGACCCGGGAGACAACTGAATCATGGGGTGGGTCTTCCCATGCTGTTCTTGTGATGGTAAGTCTCATGAGATCTGATGGTTTTAAAAATAGGAGAGAGAACACAGCTCTCTCTCTCTCTTTGCCTGCCACCATCCATCTAAGATGTGACCTTCTCCTCCTTGCCTTCCACCATGATCGTGAGCCCCCCCAGGTCATGTGGAAATATAAGTCCCCTGAAGCTCCTTCTTTTGTAAATTGCCCAGTCTCAGTATGTCTTTATCAGCACCATGAAAATGGACTAATACACTAGCCATGTCACACACAAGGGGAAGAATATGATAAAGTGCCCATTTTTTGCTGCATGACTATTTTGCTCAGAGCCATCCTGGAAAGAAAGAAAATAAGAAAGGGAATTGAGGTTATGGAATGCCAAAATAAAAAGGCCATGAAGGCAGGACAAACATCTAATCTGTGCTTGCCTTATCCCAGAGCTCAGAACAGTGCCTGGCACTCAAATAGGTTTGAAGCATATGAACAAATGCCTGCCTGGAGATAGGCCTCGTGCTTGGGACTTTACCTGCATTAGCTCATTTAAGTCTCACACATAAACGCAGAGGAGGAAACTGAGATACAGAGAGTAAGTGTCTTGCCCTAGGTCATCCAGCCAATGAACAGCAGTGCCAGAATTCAAATCCTAGCCTAATTGACTAAAGCCAGTGCTGTTAACCACCATGAAATACTTCTTCACTAGACAGGAAACCAGACGATGACTATAGCATACAGTAATCTTAGTTTGGCACAACTCACTCTAATGATAGCATCATTCAGATACAAACTGGAGGAACCAGTTTTCTTTTTTTTTTTTCTTTTTTTTTTTTATTGCATTTTAGGTTTTGGGGTACATGTGAAAAACATGCAAAGTTGTTGCATAGGTGCATTTATGGCAGTGTGATTTGCTGCCTCCCTCCCCTTCACCCATATCTGGCATTTCTCCCCATGCTATCCCTCCCCAACTCCCCCCCCGCCGCTGTCCCACCCACTCCCCCGCAACAGACCCCCGTGTATAGTGCTCCCCTCCCTGTGTCCATGTGTTCTCCTTGTTCAACACCCTCCTATGAGTGAGAACATGTGGGAACCAGTTTTAAAGAAGGGTGAGGGGATGCAGAATATTAAGGGAAGCTGAGCGGTCAGGCTATTTTATGGTATTACATTTCGCTTGCCTGAATTTTAGGATAAGAAATATTTCAAAGCACAAATGAGAAGTTATTTTCATCTCTGCTTCTCTCTTTGATTCACAGTTCTCCAGAGAAAAAACAGGAAATGTTCCTATATCAAGCAGTTGGTATCAAAATCTATCATGTCAGTATTGAAAAGTACCAGGTAGTTTCTTAGATTCAGAAATCTCAATTTGCCCCTAATGAAATTCTACAAATGCTGCAATAATCAATTACTCAGAAACATTTTGGTGTTTCTTTGGCTGACTTAAACTGAATTATTTCTGTATCCAATGGTTTCTATTAGTCACCACAAACTCAAAGACATTAGTTTATTCTGATACTTTTTGAAATAATAAATGATAGAAGAACAAAAACATAGCATGAATAAGTGGGAGGAAATATATATTAATTAGTATCATTTATTTTTTATTCATTACTATGGTATTCAAGGACTTTGGCAGGTGACGTATATTCAGGCTACTAAGTCTATTTCTGAATGTTTCTACTGCATACCAGAGAAGAGTGAGGCAACAGAGACCAAACTGCCAGCCTTGGACCAGCTAGTAAGGAACGGAAATGAGTCATCCATTTTTCACCCACGCTCTTGAAACTAAACCTGAAAGGGAAAAAAGTTTAATACAAAATAGAATTTGTTTATTCCCCTGTCCACATTTGTTAGAACAGTGCCTAGCATAAATGTTTATGGAATAGATGGTTTAATAAATATTTGTTGAATGAATGAATACGTATATTTTTTTTCTATTTTTTCCCTTAAGCTAGGAATATGCAGGAAAGCAAGGAAAAGAGAATAATGCTGATTGCCCACAGAACTCGTTTGCTAAGATTACATATAGTTTTGTAGTCAAGATTCACTTAGACAAGTAATAGGCATTTTAAACTTAACATACCCAGAATAGAATTTCTAATTTCCTCCCTTATAAATTGTTCTCCCCAAACCGTCTCTCAGTAAATGCATTTCCATTTCAAGCGTGGCTCAAGACAAAATCCTAGGAATGATGCTTGATTCCTCTCTTTACCTCATTCCCTATATCCAAACCCTCAATGTATAGACCCTGCTCCCAAAATGTATCTAGAATCTAATTACTATTTCCAGTTCTACCACACTGATCCTACCACCATCGTCAAACACCGGTACTACCACAGAAAGCTTTAACTTGTCTCTCCTCTTCCAAGTTTGCCCCTCTGCAATTTAATCTTCATCCAGTTGAAAATGTCATCATTTTGAATCATGCATATTCTTTCATTTCTCTCCTTATAATGCTGCAATCGCTTCCTGTTGTACTTAGAACAAAAGTCCAATCTGTCTCCTATCACTCTAACCTCATCTTCTGCAACACCGTCCCTTCTGTTATCATCATGCTGGTGTTCTTTTTTCTTTTTGAACATACCGTACTCTTTCCCATCTCAAGGACTTTGCACTTGCTGTTTCTCTGTATGGAATGCCCTTCTTTCAAATCTTCTTGTGGTGGAGTCTTCATCATTCAGGTTTTAGCACAAATACCTCCTCATCTAGGATGCCTTCCCTAACTAAAGCTGACCCTCCCTGCAACACCCACACACAAGGTGCATTTCATCACATCACCCTGTTTTATTTTCGTCTTAGAATTTAACACTATCTGAAAGTAGTTGCTAAATATATATGCTTACTTCATTAATCTGTGTCTCCCAACGAGGATGTAACTTTGAAAAAAGTAAGAATCTTATTAGTCTTGTTCTTCATTACATCTCCTAGACTGCAATGAATGTTTTCTGAAAGTCCTTGAGCAGTATTTCTGGTTGGTTTTGGTACTTTGTTGAGTGTCAATTGTTCATTATGTTATAGGGTCTCTGCAATTAGGATAAAAAATATAACTGAGACTGTCATTTTGTATTAGTTTTAGAGCAAAATCTGACATCACTCACATGAGGAAACACTTTTAAACTGCCACTATATTGCAGAGTCAATTCTGACATATCTATATCAAAAACTAATTTCCTCAATTCTGTCTGTATGGCATCCAAATTTTTTTCTAAATATTACCCACATTTGACATGGCCATCATAGCTAAATGATTATTTCAACCACACTTTTCCTGCTGCTTCTCTACCTTCTTTTTCATTTTTACATATATTGGTGATTTCCTAAATGTAAATGGCTGAGTTTAAATGCCAGCAGGAAAAAAAAACATTATTCTTTGCAAAGGCAGAGAGATTTGTTACTCAGCCAAGTGTTTCTTCAGCAGCTAAGTTCTCATTAGAGAGCTAACTTTTCAGAGTAGTTCAGAGGTGTCATTTAGAATTATTTCACTTTACCGAGCTAGCATGAAATCTCATGACACCCCAAGGCTACTTGTCCTGGAGTGTCACAAAATGACACTCTGTCCCAATCTCCACTAAATAATATTAACTCCTAAGCCTGATCTTCAAAGTCTAAGAATACAGCCTGCATCCATCCAAGGAGAGATTTTATTTTCCTTAAAATGATTTTAAATGGTTTTTAGCTTATTGCAATAACCTAGCCTTCATATTTAAATTAGTTGCCTTAGAGAGCTATTTGTCATTGCAAACAAAGCTGCATTTACAGCTTTGGGTTCATTTTACAGTACCCGTCATTAATCCATCTGACTTTCTACTTGTACTCAAATCACAGCATAACTCTGACAAGATATTGTTTTCTTATTTGATTGTTTTAAGTTTTTAAGTTGGAGAGAATGGTAATAACATAAATCCTAAAGAAGAAAAATTAAAAGATTTAGATATCCAAAAATAATTAAAAACTAAAAAGAATCATGGCTATTCAAAAAACAAGTCTTCAAAAATAGAGTTAATAAAATAAGAATTTAAAAGCAACATCGTATGTGATATGTAAAACTTGACTATTTGTACTATTTATTCACTTTCCAATTCTGTTCAAATGCAAAGTTTTGCAATAACTAATATGAGAAACAAATAGGCACTAAAGCAACACTGAGATTATTCATTTATACTTGATAATGAAGTAGCTAGCAATGTCAAACATTTCAACTTGCCAGTTAGAGGAGTCTTAAATGGCACTTGCTTCAAGACATGCCTTATTACTTAATGTGAGAAATATGAAGGCAGTAGACAGTATAGCAGCTTCAAGAACTTTTAGATTTTGAAAAAAACAAATAAATTTAAAGTCACCTAGCCTAAGTGACAAATGAGTGGAAGAGATACTAAATTTTTGAGAGCATGAACAAAAACTTTAAATTACTTTTCCAACTTAAACTCCTATTGAATAGAAACTCTATGTGAAGAGTAACTTGCTCAATGTCAATCAATATTAATTTTTTAAAAAATTAAGAATAGCAACCCTACATTTAGGAATTTATCTGATAGATGTGCATCCACCTACGTACAAAGATATATATTTTTAAATGCTGACTGCTGAAAATGTTCATGAGCTGAAAAGCATGGAAATGGCCTAAATTTCTAAACAATAAGGAACTGAATACACTAAATATATTGTACCCACATAATGTAATACTCTGTAGTAATTTTTAAAGTGAGTTAGAATGATAATTTATTATTATCGAATGATGTCTAAGTTTAAAAGTGAGTTGTAGAACTACAAGTATAATTTATTAATCTAAGAATATGTAAAGGTGAATGATTGTTTATACATAATGGATCATTAAATTTGGCTTATTTTATTGTGAATGTATAGAATGTTTCTGGAAGACACATCTGAAATTAATGTCAGTTATATCCGGGGAGGAACCTATGGGACAAACAATCAGGGGAGAAAAAAAGGTATTTTGGCTATATCACTTTTTGAGTAATTTAGACTTTTGATCAGGGCATGCATTTGTTTATCAAAAGAAAAGGTAAAATATAAAGGATAGAAAATTTTTAAATACTATCTACGTTTTCCTCATTCATTTAAAATTCCAATTTCAGTATAATCCAAACTGAGTAAATGTGATAACTTCTCATTTTAGAATAGAAGTTTATTTGATGCCTTCTTAAAAATTTACTGAACTTTGAAAAAAATTATTATCATCAACAAAGTCTCCCTAAACCATGCTTTTTCCTGAGCATGCCCAGTCTGATTTTATTGAATTTTGTACATACATACAAATGTGGTGATATCATGGGATTTATTTCACTTGGAAAGAAACGTATATTGAAACAAGGTATGGTTGACAATGTCTTAGCATTAATTGATTTTTTATTAGAGTTTCTAACCATATGCTCTACCAAAGTATTTTTCACAGTTTCTATATCTTACATATATATTATATCTTACATATAAGTTTCTTTTTAAGGGGTAATGATTTTCAAACACTCAAATATAATTTGTAATAATCAAATAGTTATATGTTAAGAAAGCGCAAAGTAAAACCTAAATAAGTGTTAGTCATTATTATAGTATATTGAATTATATTTTTTCATGTTATTATGGCTGAGTTCTGGCTTTAAGATACAGCCACAGCTGCTTTCTTCAGACATTAAAGAAAAAAAGGATCCAAAAAAAATTATCTAAAGAAAAAAATGAAGTGATTACATACTGGTTCAGAGTTTAGTTAATGAGGTGGTTAAAAGGAAACATCATTTGAGGAATATTCTATTTTAATAATATTTTCACAGACAAATACTATATTTATTTGCAAACATTAAAAGCAAAGCTAAAGGGAAAAATAAAAAATTTGAACTACCCTAGGCAACCGACTTTCAGATGAATATTTTTAGTAACACTTACTGAGGCTATATCTAATTAAACTATTCAAAGAATTATTCAGTGTTGGTGGTATAGTGGCCTTCCATAAATTATTCACACAATCCAAGTATTTTTTAAATCCCTCTTTTTTTGAATAGCCAGTGAATAAAATTTAAAGCATTTGAGCTTGGTTAATAGGATATATTCCATATATTACTTTGACAAATGGAGACCAAAAGAAGCAGGCAACAATAAAATGCTCAGTTTTCAGTTTGTTAACACTTCAAAGTATGAACTGGCAAATAATACAAATTGGCACTTATTGTGGGAATGAGGTCCTGTTTAAAATAACTACTCTTGAATTTTTGTGGAAAAGAGTGAATGTGGACACTCTAAAAATTCACAATCCAATACATGAAATATACTTGATAATTAATCCCTCTGGGAGAGTATCTTAGGCAAACTCTGAGTTCTATAACTTGCCTTAGAATCCTATTAAGGTCAAACAAGTATGGAATTAGGTTGATGGTTCAAAACCATAGAAACTTTTCTAAGTACCATAATTAGTAAAGAGCAAACAGAAATTTTCTCTAAATTGGAAGGTGCTATTTTGCATCACTGTCACCTGAATTCTTAGAGCAAATCCTACTGGAAGATGAGGGTGATTATTTAATATGTTTTATTAGCCAGATACAGTGGCTCATGTCTGTAATCCCAACACTTTGGGAAGCTGAGACAGTAGGATCACTTGAGGTCAGAAGTTCAAACCAGCCTGGGCAACATAATGAGACTCTGTCTCTACAAAAAATAAATAAATAAATAAATTAGCTGTGCATGGTGGTGTGTGCCTGTCCCAGCTACTCAGGAGGCTGAGGCAGGAGGATCACTTAAGTGCATGAGTTTGAGACTGTAGTGAGCTGTGATTGCACCACTGCACTCCAGCCTGGGCAGTAGAGCAAGACCCTGTCTCAAAATAACAATAACAATAATAGCAAAATGTTGTATTAAATATTTTGGAAGGAATGAATGAAGGGAAGGAGTTAGTTTATAAGCCTCGTAGTTTCTGTAAGACACAGTTATATTTATCCTAACACATAAAATAACTACAATCAGAATCCTCATGAAAAGGGCCTGTCCTAGGCAACATTGCTAAGTCACAAATTTACCTTCTAGGACTCTTTACCACCCTCTCTACACACACTTCATCAGTGGCCTTTCCCCTACCAGGATCTTTTCCCTGTAAAATATGATTTTGACTACATGTCAACTAAGATGATAAGTAAAATGTCTATTAATATGACTTGATGGTTACTTAGGCATTGACATTTTACTTTTGGACATTTGAATACCAAATGGCCTACAGATCCTAAGGCAGGAAGCTGTAATTCTCACACACTGTAGCAGATATTATCTCATGGCCCCTGTGCACTTGCCATTTTTATAGTCTACAGCTTCGCACTACAAGCACCTTGGACTCTCTGCCTAAAGGCTTTCTGTGCTATAAGATCATGCTCAGGAAGGAAGTAATAAGAGATTTGACTGTCCTCAGCAGCAGCCTTCACCCAATAAAATGGGAGCTCAACATCATTGCTCAGAGATCCTTAGTAGAAATGAGACCCATTGGCCCATAGTGATAAACTACTCATTAGAGTCCCCTTTTCTATATTCCTTACTCCTTTTCTTGGTCTTACTTCTCCACCTTCTAATGCGGCTTCCTGGGCTTACCTTTCAAATAAACTACTTGTACTTGAGCCCTTATTTTAGAGTCTGCTTTCAATGGAACACAACCTAAGACACTCATGCATTCTTTACATAAGAATATTTATTTAGCTTATTCTAGGAACTAAGAAATGTAACTGGCAATGGGAATCAAATATGGATCTTGAGAACAAGTAAGTGAATATTGTCAAGGAAGGAGCTGCATTTTGCATTCCCTAAAACTTACCTCATACAAAAGATCACATCCTCCGTCACCTTCTAGAACTAGCTCTGTTCATTATTGCTCATGCTTTTCTTCAGTCAAAATTAGTAATATACAGATTACATTGTTCTGCAAGAAATTTCTTTAAATCAAGTCATGTTTGGTATTCTCTCTCAGCATCTTTAACACTTCAACCCACTCATTCTATTTGACCATCTTACTTCTTTTCTCTTTTACCTCTGCAACATTCTTTTGGCTGTTCTTAATGCAAAGCAATGTATCACGTCACAATAGCCAATATGACTCTATCCCTGTTTTCTCATTTCCAAAAATTCCTTTGTCTTCATGCTTTCTCCAAAGAAGTAAAAAGCAATTTCCCAATATTTAACCACCTTTAAATGTTTCATCCCAGTTCTAGCATATCATAAAATTACATACAATCCACAAACAGTCTTGAGATAGAGATTAGAAAACTGTGGATTTTTCCGTCTACATATGTACTGTACTCATCCCATGATCATACACACAGAACTTAAATGCATTTTTTTCATGCTCTTCTTGCTAATTTTTGAGAATCTGTAAAATACTCAACATCCAAATATTTATCCTGGCACTTAAAGAATCATATTCTTACATTTGATTCACACTGACCAACTGTTAAGAATATCTTCAAATCGGAAGGCTGAGGGAGAAGAACTGCTTGAACCCGGGAGGCAGAGGTTGCAGTGATCTGAGATGGCACCATTGCACTCCAGCCTGGACGACAAGAGTGAAACTCCATCTCCAAAAAAAAAAAAAAAAATCTTAAAATGATATTTTTATTGATGAGTTATATTTCTTGTGAGTCAGACTTATTAAAGAAGTTTCTTTTCTAAATTTAGAAAATATTTCATGCAAAAAATACCTTTCTTTAAACAAAATACTTTTTACCTGGGAAATGTTCCAATGGCTTATCTGCCAGTTAACATCTCTGTTTCCACCACTAAAATTTCCCTTAAAGTATCTGCATTTTTGGCATCCTGACAAGGCCACCTCCTCCATCAATGAGTTCATGCGTCACAGTGGTACCTGAGGAAATGCTTATGTAGTAATTTTTTCTTTGAGAAAAACACTTTGCTTTTAGATTGTACTTTTGCAGGTTGTTTATTTTCAGAGATCCCCAAAATAGTACATATTTTAACCTTTCTACTTGTATGAATGTTACCCACTGGCAACATCCAGTGGTACCAAAAGAAAAAGACATTAAGGGAATGTGCTGAGCCTGTCAAGTAGGGGCTATCTAGCACATTCCAAGGAGGACAGGCTAGTGGACATCTTGTTTCAGGTCCAAATCTTTTCTCTGTAAGCAGTAGTCAT
Source organism: Aotus nancymaae (assembly GCF_030222135.1). NCBI lineage: Eukaryota > Metazoa > Chordata > Mammalia > Primates > Aotidae > Aotus > Aotus nancymaae. Next base: position 79,370,815 of record NW_026988425.1, read on the forward strand.
TTTGTCAAAGTGATTATTTGAAAATACTCTAATTCAATTCACTAGTAACAAACCCAGTAGTTCCATAATGTGTAGATTTAAGTGCATGCTTTGTTTCAGCTTTATGAAGATACTGCAACAGCTTTGAAAAAGCAAATAGCCAAAGTTAAAATGGAGAAGAAAATGAAAAGAACAAGCACTTAAGTATTTCTCTTTATTACTTTGTTTTTTTTATCAATCTAAAAGGATCCAGATAATGAAGAATTTGATTTATTTGCTTCCTAGGTTTGGTGCTCAAAATGACTAGGAATAGGAGAACATCTGTCTGTGATTCAGTAGTTCCAGATTAAAGGAAGGCACATCCTTTAGAAATGATCATTCAAAATGATTCAGAAAAGAATGGAATATTTTTAGTAAGTTGTTTACTCAAGACACTTCGGTGGGACTGCTGGAAGAGCAAATATCAATTTATTCCCAGAGGATATGGTTAAATAGTCAGGAATGAAATAAAGACTATGCCATTTGAGACTAAATATGAAAACAAGAGCAAGGAGTAAAATAAGAACATATGTTTGTGCCTCACAAATAAAAACCACCCAAAGGGAAGCCAGGATTGAACAGTAGAGTTAATATAAGAAATAGAAAAGAACTGACAGCAGGCATATATTATCACTAACCTACTCAGAAAAGACTCTCTATTATTGCTATATAGGGTAGGCATATGACCTTTAAATTTTTATTAACAGAATCAGAAGCAGGCCTCATGCATGACATACACACTGTAGGCCAGATCCAACTTTCCTTTCTCCCAGTACCATTTTAGCAAGTCACTAAGATGTTTTTAAGTTGCATTTTAAAAGTCCTTCTTAACAGTTTAGTATTATTTAGGATAATGGCTACTGTTGTTCATGAAGTTAAGTACCCTCCACAAAGCCAGAAACTATCAACATAAGCAAACACGGTTACAACTTGGAATAAACAGAGAAAATGGGAAATGGTGAGATCTTGTTTCTAAAAATCATTTTTCAGTAGGAGAAGCGTGTCTATCAGCAAAAATAATGACTCATGCCTCTAGAACTCTGAAAAAATGCTAAAATCAATGGAATAATTTTGAAAGTTAACAAATTTCCAATTATAAAAATAATATAAATAAATAGATGCTGGCAAAGCTGCAGAAGAAAGGGAATGCTTATACACACTTGGTGGGAATGTAAATTAGTTCTCCACTATGAAAAACAGTTTGGAGATTTCTCAAATAAATTAAAGTATAACTACCATTTGAACTAGCAATCCCATTACTGGGTGCATATGCAAAAGAAAAATCATTCTACCAAAAAGACACATGGACTCATAGGTTCATCGCACTATTCACAATAACAAAGACATGGAATCAACCTAGATTCCCATCAACAATGGATTGGATAAGGAAAATGTGGTACATATATGTCATGGAATACTACATAGCCATAAAAAAGAATAAAATCGTGTCCTTTGCAGCAAAAATGGATGAAGCTGGAGGCCATCATCCTAAGCAAATTAACACAGGAACCAAAACACTTACACTTAACACAGGAACCAAAAAAACATCGTCCTAAACTAATTAACACAGGAACCTCATGTTCTTACTTATAAGTGGAAGCTAAACACTGGGTACTCAGATACGTAAAGAGGAAATAATAAACACTGGGGATACTAGATGAGTGAGGGAGAAGGGGAAGCAAGGGTTGTAAAACTAACTATTGGGTACTGTGCATAATAGTTGTGCGATGGGATCATTTTACCCCAAACCTCAGCATCATACCAGGTAACAAACCTGCACATGTATCCCCTGAGTTGAAAATAAAAGTTGAAATTATTTTTTAAAATAGTAGTATATATAAACTGGAAAGCAGTAAACAAATGCGTAAAAAAAATTACATTTCAGCAACAGTCACCATTCATAATTTGAAAAATTTTCTTCCAGTTTTCCTCATCATATTTTGATACCATAACTGAGATTTCACTATAAGCATAGTTTTGCATCCTGCTTTTTCTTGCTCTTATAAAATTAATGTTCTGCCTTGTTATTGTAAATTTTTAACAGCATGAAAATAGTCCATTGAACAGATAAACTGTGTTTTCTTAACTAACATTTTATTGATGACTTTTTATCTTTTGAATTTCAGTGTTGTGAAATATGTTTGTTAATGAAGCTGTTTTTAAATATCTAATTTATTTTTTTAAGATCAGCTCCCAGAATTGTAAATACTAGGTCACACATTATGAACAATTTAAAGAATCTTAAAACATGAAGCTAAATTGCTTTCAAGTATGTTTTCTAATCCACATCCCCACCAACTGTGCATGCAAATTCAGACACTTTTCAAAAAGGTCTAAGTCTACATCACACCAGTTCCAAAATAAATTATTCTAAGGAAACAAAAATGACATTTAATATTAAATGTTTTGTTAATGCCTGGTATTACTTCAATTTTAAGTACAGAATTGTAGAAGTTTGATTGTAAAGATCCTGCTGTTATGTGTTTTCTAAGCAGCTTTAAATCCATTTTAGATAATTTAGTAAAATTAATTAATATCCAATTTGATGCAATATTAAATAACAAATATATCTAGAACATCTATATCCCGTCTTATAGAACTTAGAGCATACGGTTATAATTTTAAGTTTATAATTGTCGTGTCTTTGCTTTTCCCATGTGGTCAAAGCTATGATTTACCTGTCACTGTGTCCTTTTTCTGTACAACAGCCACCCAATTAGAGCATTGTTTCTGTGGAGAAAACTGACCCTGATGGCATGATCCTCTTTTCTGGTCATTTCCATAAAGACTCTGTGGTGGATGTAGAGCCTTTCTGTACACTTTTCGGTAGTTCTATGAGAACATAACCCACTTCATTCTCTCTATTCACTTAATAGCTGTTAAGTCCCTCCACCATGAAAACATGACAATAGGCAATGAGTAGTCAAATATGGAAAGGCATTGATTTGGTGAGGAGACATACCTGGGCTGTGAAGAATATGTCATGGGAGCACAGAAGGCACACTTAATTCACTCGCCAAGAGATAAGGTATTATTTGTGCTAAGACTTTAAAAATGAGAACTTTGTCAGAATACTGGAGAAAGCATTACAGATAGTGAAAACAACTCATGCAAAGATGTAAGTCCAGTGCATTCTGGGAGATAAATTTAATTCCATGTGAGTGAGTAAAACAAGGGTTGAGCTTGGAACACCTGGGAGAGGACATAACGCAGAACAGGTCTGAGGGAGCTACATCATGCAGTGTATGCTGATGTGTTAGAAAGGGGTTTAGATTGTATTTTGTAGATAATAGGAAACTCTTGAAGACATTTGCCAAGAAAAGATTTTTGTGTCATAATTATAACTCTGACATCTATGTAATAAATAGTTTGGAGAGAGAAAGAGTCTAGGCATAAAAACACTTGGGAAGGGCCAGGCATGGTGGCTCACACCTGTAATCCCAGCACTTTGGGAGGCCTAGGCAGTTGGATCACGAGGTCAGGAAATCAAGACCATCCTGGTCAACATGGTGAAACCCTATCTCTACTAAAAATACAAAAAATTACCCTGGCATGGTGGCGTGTGCCTATAGTCTCAGCTACTCAGGAGGCTGTGGCAGGAGAACCTGGGAGGCAGAGGCTGCAGTGAGCCGAGTTCACACTACTACACTCCAGCCTGGGGGACACAGTGAGACCACATCTCAAAACAACAACAACAACAACAACAAAACACTTGGGAAGTTATCATATGAGCTCAGGAGAAACATTAATGTATAAATTAGCATAGTGAAAGAAGGAAAAATAAGGTGGTAAAATGCCATATTTTAAGACAAAGGCAGTAAGACTTAGGAAATGATTGAATATGGAGAACATACTCCTACAACTGATTTTGTAAAAGTTATCTCAGTGGTGGTTCAGTAAGATCTCATTAATTTATTACAGTGGGAGGAAAAGTCTCTTTAATTTGTCCCAAGTCTAAATTATAAATATTTGTCATTAAAAGATATTTTAATATACAGTTAATCACTCAACAATAGGAATATGTCCTGAGAAATGAGTCATTAGGCAATTTCATCATGTGTGAACATCAGAGTACATTTGCAAAAACCTAGACGGTATAGCCTACTACACACCTAAGCTCTGTGGTATAGCCTATTGCTCCTAGGCTATAAACCTATACAGCATGTTACTGTACTAAATACTGTAGGCAACTGTAACACAATGGTATTTATGTATCCAAACATATCTAAACACAAAAAAGGTACAGTAAAAACACAAAAAAGGTACAGTAAAAACACAATATAAAAAATTAATGGTCCACCTGTCAAGGGCACTTACCATGAACAGAACTTGCAGGACTGGAAGTTGCTCTGGGTGAGTCTGTGAGTGAGTGGTGAGTGAATGTGAAGGCCTAGGACGTTATTCTACACTACTATAGACTATAAACTCTATACCTAGGTTACACTAAATTTATTTTTTTAATTTGTTCCTCAATAATAACTTTAGTTGACTAACATTTTACTTTATAAACTTTTTAATTTTTTTAACTTTTTGACACTTTTATAATAACACCTAGCCTAAAACACAAACACATTGTGCAGCTGTACAAAACATTTTCTTTGTTTTGTTTTGTTTTTTGTAGAGACAGGGTCTTGTCGTGTTGCCCACACTAGTCTCAAAGTCCTGGGCTCAAGCAATCCTCCTGTCTCAGCCTTTCAAAGTGCTGAGATTACAGGTGTAAGCCATTATTCTATAGGCCTTTACTATCCAAAAAAGTCTTTTTTTTTTAACTTTTTAAACTTTTTTGTTAAAAACAAAGTCACAAACACATACCTTAGCCAAGGCCTACACAGGGTCAGAATCATCAAGACATCACTAGGCAACAGGAATTCTTCAGCTCCACTATCATTTTATGGGACCACTGTCACATATGTAGTTGACAGAAATGTCAATATGCACAAAGCTGACAAAAGCAAGCAATGGGGAAAGGACTCCGTATTCAGTAGCACTGGGAGAACTGGCTAGCCATATACAGAAGATTGAAATTAGACTCCTTCCTTATACTATATACAAAACTCAAGCCAAGATGAATAAAAGACTTAAATGTAAAACCTAAAACTGTAAAAACCCAGGAGATAGCCTAGGTGATACCATTCTAGACATAGGAACTGGCGAAGATTTCATGACAAAGATGCCAAAAGTAATTACAAAAAAGCAAAAATTGTCAAATGGAATCTAATTAAACTTAAGAACTTCTGCACAGCAAAAGAAACTATCAACAGAGTGAACAGACAACCTGCAGAATACGAGAAAATATTTGCAAACTATACATCTGACAAAGGTCTAATATCCAGCATCTATAAGGAACTTAAACAAATTTACAAGAAGAAAAATGATCCCATTAATTAGTGGTCAAAGGACATGAACAGGCACTTCTCAAAAGAAGAAATACATGTGGCCAACAAGCATATGACAAAAAGCTTGATATCACTGATCATTAGAGAAATGCAAATCAAAACCACAATGAGATATCATCTCACACCAGTCAGAATGGCTGTTATTAAAAAGTCAAAAGATAACAGATGTTGTCGAGGTTTTGGAGAAAAGGGAAGACTTATACACTGTTGGTGGGAGTGGAAATTAGTTCAACCATGTGAAAAATAATGTGGCAATTCCTCAAAGACGGAAAAACAGAAGTATCATTTGACCCAGCAATCCCATTACTGCGTAAATACCTAAAGGAATGTAAATCATTCTGCCATAAAGACACATGCACGTGTATGTTCATTGTAGTGCTATTCACAATGCAAAGATGTGGAGTCAACCTAAATACCCATCAACAGTAGACTAGACAAAGAAAATATGGTGCATATACACCTTGGAATACTATACAGCCATAAAAAAGAATGAGATCATGTCCTTTGCAAGAACATGGATGGAGCTGGGGGCCATCATCCTTAGCAAACTAATGCAGGAACAGAAAACCAAGTACTGAATGTTCTTACTTATGAGTGGGAGCTAAATGATGAGAACATATGGACATATATAGGGGAACAACAGACACTGGGCCTACTTGAGGATGGAGGGTGAGAGGACGGAGAACATCAGAAAAAATAACTATTAGGTTCTAGGCCTAGCACCTGGCTAATGAAATAATCTGTACCGCAAACCCCTGTAACATGAGTTTACCTATATAACAAATTTGCACATGTACTTCTGAACCTACAATGAAAGTTAAAGAAATCTCATTATGATTATGCAGCGCATGACCATCCTTATGCACAGAAGGTTTGCCAGTCACACTTTGGTAGCATTTAAAAACAAATACAATTTGGCAAAAGGAAGGACCCACATGGGAAACCTTTACTCTATCAGACAATACTATGACCACATTTAAGATATTGTATTAGTTTTGTCGGGTTGCCATAATAAAGCACCATAGACTGGGTGGCTTAAACAATTAAAATTTATTTTCTCAGCCAGGCTCAGTGCCTCACATCTGTAATTCCTGTACTTTGGGAGGCCAAGGTGGGCAGATTATGAGGTCAGGAGTTCAAGACCAGCCTGATCAATATGGTGAAACTCCATCTCTACTAAAAATACAAAAATTAGCTGGGTGTGGTGGCACGCGCCTGTAATCCCAGATACGCAAGAGGCTGAGGCAGGAGAATCACTTGAACCTGAGAGGCAGAGGTTGCAGTGAGCCAAGATTGCACCACTGCACTCCAGCCTGGACAACAGAGTGAGACTCCATCTCAAAAAAAAAACCATTATTTTCTCACAATTCTGGAAGTTAAAGTCTGAGATCAAGATATCAGCAGGGTTCATTTCCTCTGAGGCCTCTCTCCTTGTTTTGTAGATGGCTGTCTTCCCAGTATGTCCTCACATGGTGATCCCTCTGTGCTTATCTGTGTCTTAATCTCTTATAAAGACACCAGTCTTGTTGGGCTAAAACCCACCCTAATGGGTTCTACCTTGATTACTTTTTAAAGACCCTATCTCTAAAATAGTCACATTCTGAGCTACTGGAGAATTTCAACATATGAATTTGGTTGGTGGGAGGGGGCACACAATTCAGTCCATAAGAGATATGGACTGAATTGTTAAAAGTTAAAAAAGAAAAAAAGGAATAAATGTCATATGAAGGAGGTTATAATAGTTAAGAAAATTTTAGCAAAACAATTTTGTAAGATTAAAGTACCTACATTTTATTACTATTCCCAGCTAATGAATGAATGCCTTGCCAATACGACTAATGTGGTATATTTAGTCACAAGAAAGACCTGGTAATAGCAGAAAACAAATTGTGAAGATATTTCGTTATCATTCAACAATATTTATAAAAAAAAACTGATCAAGTTCACTGTATATTTTACATTTCTTTGTCAGAGAAATTGGATTATTTATCGATTCAGAAATGAGAATCTGGGCCAGGTACTGTGGTTCACACCTGTAATCCCAGCACTTTAGGAAGCCAAGGCAGGAGGATCACTTGATCCCAGGAGTTCCACACCAGCCAGAGACTCTATCGCTATGAAAAAGAAGTTTAAAAATTAGCCAGGCATGGTGGTGCATGCTAGCAGTCTCAGCTACTAGCTGAGGCTGGGGAGGGTGAGGTGGAAGAGGAGTTGGAATTTGAGTGCAGGAGTTGGAAGTTACCATGAGCTATGATCTAGTATTGCACTCCAGCCTGGGCAACAAAGCAAGACTATGTCTCTAAAAAAAAAAAAAAAAAAGCAAAGAAAAAAACCCAGAAATTAAAAGCCAATTAAAGAAGTTTTTGTTATTGTTTGGATGGGTTCACACCCAGACATTAAAAAACTGAGACTTTGACACATAAAATCAAAATTTGTAAAGGACTGAAAATTACCAACAGTCAGGGAATGTGTCCTGTATGGTGCAAAAACAGCATATACTGACATTAAATGAAACTTCACTGTAGAATTTCAGACTGAAAAGACCTAATGTCAGGTTTTATGTTTTAATCAATTGGGGGCCTGATTATTTAACTGGGGCTTTTTTGGTGGTGGTGGTTTTAATTTCTATGTTGGAACACAACATGCTGTGCTCCAAAATCTAAGAGCCTACAATTTTCTGGGGTTTTTTTCCTTAACAAAATGAAATGTTAAACCATCTCTCTGGACACTTTGATAAAATGTGTATTACAAAAAGCGATAAGCCATTCAGAGCAAAGAACAGGATCTAATAATGCTTATCAAAGCACTATGAAAAGCAAGAATTTCAGGTCCTCCTCCCACCTCCTTCATTTCCTCTCTGTAGCCTCAAATGTGACTACTTCTTAGTTCCAGCTCGCCCTTTGTAAGAAACAGTGCATAAAAGTAGCTATTTGTTTTACATTTTGTTAGCATATGTATAGGCAGGTGGGTGTAGCATCCAGTAAGAATTCTGAAATTCTTACGAGTATATCTTGCTATTAATATATTATTACAGTCATGAAAATCAAGTTACCCAGTTGCCAAGCTGTAATAACAACAAATAATAACAAAAAGACCTAGGTGAGGAACTAAGGATGGAAAGCAATATTTATTGTATTCCTACTATGAGTTTAGTAGTGTGTTCGATTATTTGCATACTTTATTACATTTCTTCTTAAAACAGATTAGGAAACTAAGATTCGGGAAGGTTAAATGATTTTCCCAGGTTACTAGAGCCAGCCAACAGCAGAATTGGTATTTTAAAATAAGTCTGACTTTCAAATCATGCTAATTCCCCCACAGCATGTTCCAGAAGGCCAGGATGGTCGGTTCTGCTGCACAAATGAGGTCAGAGCAATCAACAGAGCCAAGGAAGTCCTATTTATCTGGATTAAATAACTCAATCTACAAACTACTTAACTTTAATACAAGGTGGAAAATGGGATTTCAAAAGAAAAGAAGGAGAAGAACAAGGACACGAAACTGAGTTTCGGCAGAAGGCAAGTGAGCGATTAAAAATAAATCTTTCATGATTTGCTCCCACAGGCAAAAAAAAATAATAATATTTTTAAATCCTGCTTAACCCAAAGTAATCTGAGATATTTAAAGTATTATAACCACTGGTGACAAACCAGGGAGTTTATTATGTTCTTTCACAAGCAGAGATTTCTCAGGAGCAGGGGGTACATGTGACAAGGAACCAAGTTACCCACATAACGGTGTCCAGCTTTCTGTCACATATGAAAAGGGTGCCATGTCTGCACCTCATGGGAGTTGGGAGTTCCGTTTTACACAAACTAGGCCAGAAAATCTATTCTCCATTCTGGCTGGGAAACCAGGATATCTTTTAATCCTAGTAGGCACTCAGATGCAAGTGGAGTCATAAACCAGAGAGAAATCTGCACATCATCCAAACCAATACTTTACTACAAATGAGGGTTAGAGTCTTTAGGCACACCAGTAGTTAATAGCAGAATCCCGTATTAGAAAGCTCAACATTTCAGAAATCCAACTAATATTCCAAAATAAATGCATCATTTTATTTGCAAAGTAGGGCATCATTACCTAAAGATAACAGCATCTGCAGAAATACTTACTTAGCAACTAAATCACAAGGTCTTCCTTAGAGCTTCCTTTAGGCTAGAAATAGTCCCTGCTTAGCCAGCTGGCCTGAAAAACTAACGACCAACATAAAAATCAAAAGAATTCCAGAGCTCATCCTATCCCTCATCTGCTCAAAAGGGTGTCTGTAGCAGTTTTTTGAGATTGAGGGTTATAAAGCTGGTGGTAGGGGGAAATGCCTGGATTTTCTTCCTTTGTGGAATGTTTTTACACCTGGAAATACCTACTGTTCTAGTTAATCAAATGTACAACTTTTTCTTCAACTGTTACTTAAATTTAAGTTTAAAACTATTGCCGACAAACCAAGGCAGATTTTAGACACTGGAGTGTGTCAGCACTGGCCATAACTGCAGTGTTTAGGTCCATGAGAACACTGAGTAATGCTTGTTTCCAGGCAGCTGAAGAGATCTTAAAGGAAGATACTTTTCTGTTCTGTTTCTAGAAACACATTTTAGAAGCTCCCATTGCTGCTATCCTAATTTCGTTGTGTTGTTTTCCAAATGTATTTTATTTGCCAAGAAAGCAAATATTTCCATATTAATGAAATACTGATTATAAAGAAAAATAAGCTTCTGTCATATTCTATCCCTTTAATTTACAATGCTGTATATTTTCGATTCACACATGAGCATGTGGAAAGAAAAGGGACAATAATTCCACAATGAATTATCTGTAGAAAATGTTATTTCTTTTTTTTCCCGTTAAACATCATACTGATTTTGGGAGAAAATGTTATTTCATATTTACTCTTGACTTAAGCATAGGGGCCAAAGGACTCATAGATGACTATTCTAACAGAGCTTGCTTGAATCACTCATATCATTTTGTTTTCATTGAGTCCTACTTATCCAAAAGATACTGTGGTAGGTACTGAGGAAATAGGAAGAACTATGAGATAAACTCCGGCTTTTTTGGATTTGATCTGAGTAAAGTTAATAAACACACAATTCAAATGCAGTGCAGGTCAGTATATAGAAAGTATAAAGCACACCAAGTGCATAGTTCAAGTGAATTCCCATCAGGAATTATGTGAGAAACTACACCCCACGGGCCAAATCTACCAGTCACCTGTTTTTAGATGACCCATGATTTAAGACTAGTTTTTCATATTTTTAAATGGTTGAACAAAACTGATTGAACAAAACTAAACAGGAGAATAATACATCATGACACATGAAAAATATTTAAAACTGAAATTTCAATGTCTGTATATAAAGAGGTTTTTTTTTTTTTTTTGGTTTGTTTGTTTATAAGAGACAAGGTCTCCCTCTGTCACCCAGGCTAGAATGCAGTGGTGTGGGCCTAGTTTACTGCAGCCTGTAACTCCTGGGCTCAAGAGATCTTCCTGCCTCAGCCTCTCAAGTAGCTGGGACTACAAGCATATGCCCAACTAAATCTTTATTTTGTTGTAGAGACAGGATCTTGCTATGTTGATTAGGTTGGCACAAATGAAGTTTTATTGGAACACAGGTACAGCCATTCCTTTATATATTGTCTATGTCTGCTTTCTTGAATGGTTGCCACTATCACTGTATGGCCCAGAAAGCCTAGAATATTTGCTGTCTGGCCCTTCACAGAAAAAAGAAGAAGAAGAAGAAAAAAAAAGTCAATTCCTGGCCTCGAAGATTGAGAAAAGCTTTATGATTGACTTGTATTTTGAAGGAAAGACAGACTTTGTACTGGCAGAGTCATAAGTGAGGAGTGATTTTGAGGGGAAAGGAATGTTCAAGCATAGCACCGGAAAGATACCTGGCTGACTCAGAAGGTAGTGAACACATCAGTGTCCTTGGGGTGAAGAGCTTACGAAGAAACTTAAGATGGATGCTGCGTACTCAAAAGACAGGTAGGGATCATCTTGAGGAGAGTCTTGAATGCTTGGCTTGAGGAGGATGGGGAGAAAAGAAGTACTTCCCACGCCCCTACACCACTTTTATTTTACTGTGGAAAAGAAAGATCAAGTAAGCATTAAAAAAAAAAAAAATGAAAAGTTACAGATTCAAAGGAAATTTGATGGAAAAACTTTCCATCAACTGATTTGGTAACAATTGTGTAGAATGAAAGGTTGGTGGGAGGAGACAAAGAAAAAGATAAAGGACACTAAAAACAAAGATATAGTTACAAGACTCTTAAATTGTTCTATCAGTAAAAAAGCAGGACAAAGAGAAAACCATGTGGCTGCCTTGTGGATATCTGTATACCCAAAGATCTGCATAGAGAAGACACTTAATATAAAGGGTGAATAAAGGCACGAGAGGATGAAAGGGTGGTAGGAAAGAGGGAAGTGGAGAAGAGAAGGTTGGAAGGAAATGAGGAAAGGAAAACATTGATGGATTTTGGCAACTGACTGAGTGAAGAAAGCAAAAAGAAATAGATACGTGAGTAGAGTAAAGGTAAGCAGTTTAAAATTTAGCTTTACCCAAGGAAACTGTGTTTAAAAATTAGCTTTACCCATGGAGAATTTTAGGCAACAGAAGGTCATTCACAAGAAACTGGCAGCAATTGGAAATGTGAGATGCTAGCTCTGGAGCAAGATCAGAGTCAAGACAGGGATGAGAAGTACCCATCTATTCTTCAGAGATGAGTCTGACAGTCCCAATATGCTTCTTATGAATAATTGGCAGGAGCTTACTATGCCTAGATTTATTTTAGTATGGGTATGCAACTTTCTAAACCTTCCAGAGCAAGTTATATAGACAGGATTTGTCACTGTCCAGTAGTTTGCATGGTGTTTTAAAGATGTTTTAAAGTCTTATTAACATAACATTCATTGTCCTCAGAGATTCCACACTCACACCACAACTTGTACTTACAAAAAGAGGAAGGGAGGGAGAGAGGGAGAGAGGGAAAAAATGAAAGAGAAAGGGAGGGAGGGAAGAAGGAAGGGAGGGAGGGAGGGATAGGGAAGGGAGGGAGGGAAGGAAGGAAGGAAAGAGGGAGGGAAGGAAGGAAGGAAGGGCAGGCAAGTGGAAGGGAGGAAGGAAGTGAGAGAGAAAGAGAAGCATTAAGGCACCATTCTGTTACTTGCAAATAGTTACTTCTGGAAAATTTTGACACAGATTAAATGAATGGTATAAAATACTGATTTCATTTTATCTATTTTCCCTTACCTGAATATTTCTTAAGTGGAGTCTAGGAAATACGTTTTTCAAAGTGTGCTTATAAATATTCTATATTTATTTGCAAAGCTGCTCTGGAATACTTCCCTGATCATCCCCATTGCCAGCAATTATCATTTTAAATTATGTTTTAACAACTAAATGATCCCAGGAGCACAGAAAGGGACATGTAACAATTTCACAGTGTAACACCCTTCCTATGAACTGTACGATGCTAGTGGATTGCAATAAATAAGGCAGCTTTTGCCTCTAGCAGACTTACCCCAAACCATACACATATATGTACAAAAAACCTGTCGGCAGTTCCACATTTTCCTGATGAATACAGGGCTTTCTTGAAATATATATTTAGCCATGGAAGCTAGAAAGTATCTCTCTGTGTTTTATAAGCATCATTATCAGAACAATGGTATGCAGGGAATGAAAAATATCTCCTCTGGGATTTATGTTCACGAAGAAGTCAGAAAGCACAGAATCTGCACCTGCTACAAGATAATATTGGGCATGCAAGAAAAAACAAAAATTTCAACACAAAAGATATTTACACTAGTTGGGATATCTACTGAACTGAGGAGAAAATTAACCTCTCATAAACTTAACCTCTTATAAAGGCACCCAAAGTCCAGAATATTAAGACCAAAGTCTAAAATAGGAAGACACTATAAGATACTAAGAATTTAGATTTGTACTTGAAAACAATAGAAAAGATACCACAGATCAGATTACAAAGGAAGGAAGGGCGGATCAGGTCCTGCCAGTCCTTACTATTCATTCTGCTCACGTACTTATACATCTTAGACAGCTTATACTATATTTTCTATTTTTAATTGAGTTAGAGAATGCCTCAGATTCTACACTCTGGTAGTCCCGTCACAAGTAACACTGAGACCCTCAAGGATGGCAACAAGACCTCAAATGCTTTTCTAGTTCCTTATCTGCAGCCTGTTACACATTATATTGACCATCCTGTCTCCAAATAATATGACTCTTTCCACCTCTACTGTGTAACTGAGGGCCCTATTGTCACTTTATGACTGCGGTACAGTGAAATAAACAGGAATACTTAAAGCTGCCTGCTAATGCCCGTGAGCAGTCTGCCATGCTGACTAATTTTGAGAAAACAAAATTAAACCTTTGAGAAAAACAAAAACTTTTTCTAAGGATTTTATTTATTACACCTGTTCCTGTATGCATCCCTTTTTCTCTTGAACTAAAATACCTCATTTACTAAGAGAGGAGTGTGGGGAAGAAACATTCACGTTATACCTATCACTCACATCTCACAAGAACATGAAGGGCAACACTGTCCATGTAATAGTGAGCAGAGGTGTAGCTAAGAATTTCTAATGCCAGAGTGAGTTCCAAGATTTATATTCACCTTTCTTTATACCAATTATAGAACCAAATAGCTTTTCTCTCTTTCTCTCAAATGCGTGCACACACACACACACACATTCCAAACCCCAGTAAGTAAAGAACATTCATAGATATCCATCATGTGCAAATCTATGTAGTAGAAACTGTGGCCAGCTCTGTACCTTATTTGGTTTTGTCCCTGCTGGGTTCAGCTGCCCCCACCCTAGCACTGGCATAATTTTTCCCTCAATGGAGAGAAAAATGATATTCATATCAATCCCTTACCAGTCAACAGAATAATTAGCTGTCATCAAAAGTAATTCAGTCAGCTGGGCACAGTGGCTCACGCTTGTAATTCCAGCACTTTGGGAGGCTGAGGCGGGTGGATCCTTTAGGTCAGGAGTTCAAGATCAGCCTGGCCAATATGGTGAAACCCTGTCTCTACTAAAAATACAAAAATTAGCTGGGCATGGTGATGTGCACCTGTAATCCCAGCTACTTGAGAGGCTGAAGCATGAGAATCACATGAACCTGGGAGGTGGAGGTTTCAGTGACCTGAGATAAGATTGTGCCACCGCGTTCCAGCCTAGGCAACAGAGCGAGACTCTGTCTCAAAAAAAAAAAAAAAAAAAAAATTTAACTCTGTTAGTAAAATCTGTAATACTCTCTAATTTAGTAAGTATAGCCTGCAAAGGCAATCCAGACTTGCTTTCTTTCCCTGCTTCCCTCTTTTCACATCCTACCCTAACATCATCCACATGGAATTATCTTTCTAATCCATAAATATACCATGGTCTTTCATGATTCTGGGTCTTTGAAAATATTATTCTTTTTTCCCCTTCAACTTTTAAGTTCTGGGGTAGATGTGCAGGTTTGTTACATAGGTAATCATGTACCGTGACGGTTTGCTGCACAGATCAACCCATCACCTAGGTATTAAGCCCAGCATCCATTACTATTCTTCATGATGTTCCCCCTTCCCCTAGCCCCAGTCCCAACAGGCCCTTGTGGGTGTTGTTCCCTACCATGTGTCCATGTGTTCTCATCATTCAACTCCCACTTATAAGTCAGAACATGTGATATTTGGTTTTCTGTTCCGGCATTAGTTTGCTAAGGATAATGGCTTCCAGCTCCATCCATGTCCCTGCAAACGACATGATCTCATTCCTTTTTATGGCTGCATAGTATTCCATGGTGTATATGTACCACATTTTCTTTATCCAATGTAGTAATGATGGTCATTTAGGTTGATTCCATGTCTTTGCTATTGTGAATAGTGCTGCAATGAACATATGTGTGCATGTATCTTATAACAGAATGATTTCTATTCCTTTGGGTATACACCCTGTAATGGGATTGCTGGGATTAATGGTATCTCTGCCACTAGCTATTTGAAGAATTACCACACTGTCTTCCACATGGTTGAACTAGTTTACACTCCCCCCAACAGTGTAAAAGTGCTCCCTTTTCTTCAAAACCTCACCAACATCTGTTATCTTTTGACTTTTTAATAACAGCCATTCTGACTGGTGTGAGATAGCATCTCAATGTGGTTTTGATTTGCATTTCTCTAATGACCAGTGATAATGAGCTTTTTTTCATGTTTGTTGGCTGTATAAATGTCTTCTTTTGAGAAGTATCTGTTCATATCCTTTGCCCACTTTTTGATGGAGATATTTGTTTTTATCTTGTAAATATGTTTAAGTTCCTTGTAAATTCTGGATATTAGACCTTTGTCAGTGGGTAGACTGCAAAAATTTTCTCCCATTCTGTAGGTTCCTGTTCACTCTGATGCTAGTTTTTTTTTTTTTTTTTTTTTTTTTTCCTGCTGTGTAGAAGCTCTTTAGTTTAATTAGATCCCATTTGTCAATTTTGGCTTTTGTTGCAATTGCTTTTGGTGTTTTAGTCATGAAGTCTTTGCCCATGCCTATGTCCTGAATGGTATTGCCTAGGTTTTCTTCTAGAGTTTTTATGGTTTTAGGTCTTACATTTAAGTCTTTACTCCACCTTGAGTTAATTTTTGTATAAGGGATAAGGAAGGGATCCACTTTCAACTTTCTGCATATGGCTAGCCAGTTCTCCCAACACCATTTATTAAATAAGGAATCCTTTCCCTGTTGCTTGTGTTTGTCAGGTTTGTTGGAGATCAGATGGTTGTAGGTGTATAGTTTTATTTCTGAATTCTCTATTCTGTTCCACTGGTCTGCGTGTCTGTTCTTGTACCAGTACCATGCTGTTTTGGTTACTGCAGTCTTGTAGTATAGTTTGAAGTCAGGTACCATGATGCCTCCAGCTTTGTTATTTTTGCTTAGGATTGTCTTGGCTATTTGGGCTCTTCTTTGGTTCCTTATGATTTTTTTTTTAAGTTTCTTCTAATACTGTGAAGAATATCAATGGTAGTTTAACGGAAATAGCATTAAATCTATAAATTATTTTGGGCAGTGTGGCCATTATTGTAATATTGATTATTCCTATCCATGAGCATGAATTTTTTTCCATTTGTTTGTGTTATCTCTGATTTCTTTCATCAGTGGTTTGTAGTTCTTGGAGAGGTCCTTCACTTCCCTGTTAGCTGTTTTGTCAGGTATTTTACTCTCTTTCTAGCAATTGGGAATGGGAGTTAATTCATGATTTGACTCTCTGCTACTTGTGTTGGTGCATAGGAATGCTAGCAATATTTGCACATTGATTTTGTATCCTGAGACTTTGCTGAAGTTGCTTAACAGCTTAAGAAGCTTTTGTGTTGAGGTGATGTGATTTTCTAGATACAAGATCATGTCATCTGCAAAGAAAGATAATTTTACTTCTTCTCTCCCTATTTGAATATCCTTTATTTGTTTCTCTTGCCTGATTGCCCTGGCCAGAACTTCCAATACTATGTTAAATAAGAGTGGTGAGAGAGCATTCTTGTCCTGTGACAATTTTCAAGGGGAATGCTTCCAGTTTTTGCCCAGTATAATATTGGCTGTGGGTTTGTCATAAATGGCTCTTATTATTTTGGGGTAATACCTAGCTTATTAAGAGTTTTTAACATGAAGGGGTGTTGAATTTTATTGAAGGCTTTTTCTGCATCTATCGAGATAATCATGTGGTTTCTGCCTTTGTTCTGTTTATGTGATGAATTACAACTATTGATTCGTGTATGTTGAACCAGACTTGCATCCTGGGGATGAAGCTGACATAATCATGTTGGATAAACTTCTTGATGGGCTGCTGGATTTGCCAGTATTTCATTGAAGATTTCTGCATCAATGTTTATCAGGGATATTGGCCTGAAGTTTTCTTTTTTTGTTGTATCTCTGCCAGGTTTTAGTATCAGGATGATGCTGGCCTCATAAAATGAGTTAGGGAGAAGTCCATCATTTTCAATTATTTGAAACAGTTTCAGAAGAAACTATTAGCCTCAGCCAGGTCTTCTTTGTACCTCTGGTAGAATTCGTTTGTGAATCCATCTGGTCCTGAGCTTTTTTTTTGAGATAGAGTCTTGCTCTGTCACCAGGCACCAGCTGGAGTGCAGTGGCATGATCTTGGCTCACTGCAACCTCTGCCTCCCGGGTTCAAGCAATTCTCCTGCCTCAGCCTCCCCAGTAGCTGGGACTACAGGCGCGTGCCACCACGCCCAGCTAATTTTTGTATTTATTAGTAGAGACGAGGTGTCACCATGTTGGCCAGGATGGTTTCAATCTCGACTTCGGTATCTACCCGCCTCAGCCTCCCAAAGTGCTGGGATTACAGGCGTGAGCCACTGTGTCCGTCCGGTCCTGGGCTTTTTTTGGTTGGTAAGCTATTTACTACTGACTCAATTTCAGAATTCATTATTAGTTTTTCAGGGATTCAGTGTCTTCTTGGTTCAGTCTTGGAAGGGTTTATGTGTCCAGGAATTTATCCATTTCTTTCAGGTTTTCTGGTTTATGTGTGTAGTGGTATTCTCTCAGAGTTGTCTGTATTTCTATGGGGTCAGTGGTACTATCCCCCTTGTCATTTCTGACTGTGTCTTATTTGATTCTTCTCTCTTTTCTTCTTTATTAGTTTAGCAAGTGGTCTATTACTTTTTTTTGAAAAATTATCTCCTGGATTTGTTGATTTTTTGAAGGGTTTTTCATGTCTCTGTCTCCTTCAGTTCTGCTCTGATCTTAGTTATTGCTTGTCTTCTGCTAGCTTTAAGGTTTGTTTGCTCTCAGCTCACTAGTTACTTTAGTTATGTTCTTAGGTTGTTAATTTGAGATCTTTCTAGGTGTTTGATATGGGCATTTAATGCTATACATTTTGTTCTTAACACTGCTTTAGCTGTGTCCCAGAGATTCTTGCTGAAGGAAGCACTAAATATAGAAAGGAAAAACCATTACCAGCCACTACAGAAATACACTGAAGTACACAAACCAGTGATACTATGAAGCAACCACATAAACAAGTCTGCAAAATAACCAGCTGGCATCATAACAGGATCAAATGCACACATAACAATATAACTTTAAATGTATGTAAATGGGCTAAATAAATGCCCCAATTGAAAGACACAGAATGGAATATGAATAAACAGTCAAGACCCATACCAATGATAACAGTTTTTCCTTTCCATATTTAGTGCTTTCTTCAGGAGCTCTTTCAAGGCAGGACTGGTAGTGATGAATTCCCTAAGCATTTGCTTGTCTGAAAAGGATTTTATTTCTCCTTCACTTATGAAGCTTAGTTTGGCCAGATATGAAATTCTGAGTTGGAAAATCTTTTCTATAAGAATGTGGAATATTGGCCCCCAATCTCTTCTGGCTTGTAGGGTTTCTGATGAGAGGTCTGCTGTTAGTCTGATGGTCTTCCCTTTGTAGGTGGCTTAGCCTTCCTCTCTGGCTAACCTTAACATTTTTTTCTTCCATTTTGACCTTGGAGAATCTGTTGATTATATGTCTTGGGGTTGATCCTTTCATGGAGTATCTTACTGCAGTTTTCTGGATTTCCTGAATTTGAATGTTGGCCTGACTTGCTAGGTTTGGGAAGTTCTCCTGGAATTATATCTTTTTTTGTTTGTTTGAGAGAGAGTCTCGCTCTGTTGCCCAGGCTGGAGTACAATGGTGTGATCTCAGCTCACTGCAGCCTCTGAGTTTCAAGCAATTCTCGTGCCTCAGCCTCCTGAGTAGCTGGGACTACAGGCACACACCAACACACTTAGCAAATTTTTTGTATTTTAATGCAGACAGGGTTTCACCATGTTGTCCAAGCTGGTCTTGAGCTCCTGAGCTCAGGCAATCCACCTGCCTTAGCCTCCCAAAGTGCTGGGATTGCAGGCATGAGCCACTGTGCCTGGCTCTCCTGTAATGATATCCTGAAGTATGTTTTCCAACTTGGTTCCATCCTCTGCGTCTCTTTAAGTTACCCCTATCAGTCGTAGGTTCAGTCTTTTTACATAGTCCCATATTTCTCAGAGGTTTTATTCATTCCTTTTCATTCTCTTTTCTCTCTTCTTGTCTGCCTGCCTTATTTCAGAAAGATAGTCTTCAAGCTCTGAGATTATTTCCTCTGCCTGGTGTATTCTGCTACTGATACTTGTGATTGCATTGTGAATTTCTCATGTTGTGTTTTTCAGCTCCATCAGGTCAGTTTTGCTCCTCTCTAAACTGGCTGTTCTGGCTCTTAGCTCCTATATTGTTTTATCATGATTCTTAGTTTCTTTGCATTGGGTTACAACATGCTCCTTTAGCCCAGTGAAGTTTGTTATTACCCACCTTCTGAAGCCTACTTTTGTCAATTCAACCATCTCAGCCCCAGTCCAACTCTGTGCCCTTGTTGGAGAGGTGTTGCAGTCATTTGGAAGAGAAAAGGTACTCTGATTTTTTCAGTTTTCAGTGTTTTTTGCATTGATTCTCTTCTTTGTAGGCTTACTTACCTCTAATTTTTGAGGTTGTTAACCTTCGAATAAGGTTTTTGTGGGGTCCTTTTTGTTGATGTTGTTGTTGTTTTCTGTTTGTTTGTTTTTCTTTTAATAGTCAGGCCACTCTTCTGTAGGGCTGCTGTGGTTTGCTGGGGGATCGCTCCAGACCCTAGTTGCCTCAGTTTTTCCTTTACCTGGAGGTATCACCAGTGAAGGCTTCTAAACAGCAAAGAACAGCAGCCTCTTCCTTCCTCTGGGAGTTCTGTGCCAGAGGGGTACTGATCCACCCTGGATGCTCCTGTAGGAGGTGTCTAAAGACCCCTGTTGGGAGTCTCACCCAGTTAGGAGAGAAAGATCAGGAGCCTGCTTAAAGAAGCAGTCTGCCTGCTTTTCGGTAGAGCAGGTGTGCTGCATTGGGGTGACCACTTCCTCGACCAGATCGCCTGGACTCTCCAGAGCCAGCAGGCTGGAAAGGCTGAGTTGGCTGTACCACAGAGACATAAGCTGCCCGTCTCTACCTGGGGGCTCCATCCTAGGGAGAGATCAAAAAGTTCTGTTTGTATGACCCTGGCTGGAGTTGCTGAAATTCCCACAGGGAGGCCCCGCCCAATGAGGAAGGATGGATTGGGGGTTCCACTTAAAGAAGTCTGGCCATGATCTGGCACAGCAGCTGTGCCATTTTAGGGGGGAACTCCTCCTTTTCTGACCACCTGGACTCCCTGGAGCCAGCAGACTAACAGCTGAATTGACCTAACTGCAGAACTGGTGGCTGCCCCACCCCATGACAACTCATCCATCTCAGACAGTCTCCGGTCTGCTATATTGTCTGGCTGGAGTTCCAAGCCAGTAAGTCTTAACCTGTGAGGTGCCATGGAAGTGGGGTCCACAGAACGATGCTGCTTGGCTCCCTGGATTCAGCCTCCTTCCTAGGGGAATGTATGGATAGAACTTCTACCTTGCTGGAATTCCCAGGGATAGAGACTGTAAAACTCCTGAGTCTCTATGTGAGCCTGAACCACAGCTCTGCTGAGGCTCCACACAGCTCTGTGTATCGAACCCAAGGCCCTGATGTCGTGGGCTCACAAGGGGAATCTCTTGATCCAGGGTTTGTAAAGATCTGTAGGCAAAGCATGGTTTCCCAGGTGGAATCACACAATCACTCACTGCTTCTTTTGGCTGGAGGGGAGGGTTCCTTTGGCTCTCTGCCACTCCCAGGTGGGCCGCCACCCCACCTGCTTTTCTTCATTTTCCATGGGTCAAGTTGATTGCCTAGTCAGTCCCAGTGTGAGAACCTGGATCTTTCAGTTGAAGATGCCAAATTTACTCTCCATTTTCATTCTTCTCTGTGAGAGCCATGGACCACAGCTGCTTCTAATCGTCCATCTTGGCCCTTCCCCACAAAACATTAATATTATTTCTTTTTCCCTAGCTGCCTTTTCCTTTCTGAATCAGTTAGCAAACTTCCTAACACCCTTCAAGATCCAGTTTAAAAGTCCCTTTTAACAGCGGCTCACACCTGTAATTCTAGCACTTTAGAGGCCAAAGTGAAAGGATCACTTGCACCCAGGAGTTCAAGACCAACCTAGGCAACATAGTGAGACCCTGTCTCTTAAAAAAATATAAAAATTAGCCAGGCATGGTGGCACGTGCCTGTAGTCTCAATTACTCAGGAGGCTGAGGTGGGAGAATCGTGTGAGCTCAGGAGGTTGAGGCTGCAGTGAGCCATGATCATACCACTGCACTCCAGTCTAAGCAACAGAGCAAGACCCTATCTCTAAATAAATAAATAAAAATAAATAATAAAACCCCCATCTCTAGAAATTCTCCTTTATTTTCTCTATTGCCTTCTCCTTTCTGTGCTCTCCTGGAACTTTAGCCATGCCTCTACTCTAAAACCTATTATACTACAAATAGAATTTATTTACATATCTGTCTGTCCAGCTAGTCTGTGAATTCTAGCACCTAGAGCAATACCCAACTTTCAGTAAACAACCGATGTTGACTGGATGTTCTGTGAGTGAATGAAGGAATGAGCATAAGAACCTATGCTTTTCCGGCTGGGTGCGGTGGCTCAAGCCTGTAATCCCAGCACTTTGGGAGGCTGAGGCGGGTGGATCACGAGGTCAAGAGATCGAGACCATCCTGGTCAACATGGTGAAACCCCGTCTCTACTAATACAAAAAATTAGCTGGGCATGGTGGCGCGTGCCTGTAATCCCAGCTACTCAGGAGGCTGAGGCAGGAGAATTGCCTGAACCCAGGAGGCGGAGGTTGCGGTGAGCCGAGATCATGCCATTGCACTCCAGCCTGGGTAACGAGCGAAACTCCGTCTCAAAAAAAAAAGAACCTATGCTTTTCCTCAAATGCTTTACAGTTTTAGTTCAGACTTGTGAGTTTATGCATGTACTTTGCGGTAACTGGCATCACTTCTTCATGAAGTCAAATAAAGCTGAAAATATTAATATGTATCTAATAGGGAAAAAAATCTACATGGGGTTACTAGGACTATAGAATTGTTGAGTTCCTAGGACTGAAGGTCGGGAACTACAAAGAGGTAGAGGAACAGGAAGGAAGTGACTAAGAAGGGCAGCATATTAACTGGTTAACTCTTATCACAGAAGTGAACAATAGCTCTGATTTACATTAAGTTGCTTCAACCCTATGAGTAGTCTCAATTCCTTGGCAGATTTTCTTTTTAGATGACAGTGCTTGGCTTTCTGGCCCTTGACATTAGCAAGACCTTCTCCTGCTGAGTCATTTGTTGCAGTTCTCTCTGGCCTGGCTCCTCTATGGATTATGTATTTCCCCTTCCTATTCATTAACATTGTTTTCTTGATAAATTCTGCAGCTATTGTCGTTACAGTTGTAAGTAGTCTTTGCCCTTGGAAATTGCATGGTGTGGTTAATGAACATGTTGACTAAAATGTTTTTGTGTTACATTTTCTGATTTATTCTTAAAAATTATCTTAAGAATAAGAAATAAGAATAAAGAGTGAAAAATACATTTCTAAGAGCAAGGACATTTGAAGTGCAAGCTCTTAATGTTAATTGACTTTATATTTACAATAAAGTTTTCAACATTTTAAGTGAACAAAATTTACTGAGGGGAAAATAGAGTAATAGAAAAATCTTATTAAGCATGTTTCAATGAGTCTTTTAACCAGCATATTCCTGGCACACCCCTATGTGCAAGAAACAAAGTCAAATAACAAAAATTTCCTAACTTCTACTTGTTCATAATCTACAGGAAATACTCTAATTGTAATGCAAACTGATAAGAGGAAGCATTATAATCTATGTAATAGGTATGAATCTCACCTTACAGACTTACATGTATAATAAATATATTTATTATTTTCTGTATTTATGCTTAATTATTTTTTGCACCAAGCCCCCATCTTCCAGACCAGTAGAAAATTGATCCTGATAATTATTTGGTCTTTCTCTCCTATCCTCTTACTTGGGTGATTAGAATGGGAGAGAAAGGAGAATGTTACTGTTCATTGTTTGCCTGTTTGCAGGACTTCATAGGATCAGCCTGTGTGTCCTGCAGGAGAAGCAAGAAGCTTTTAAATGACTGCAGGTGGTTTTCTCTGCCTAAGTTCCCAATCTGGGAACTAAGTGGTAGAGGGTGCCAGGCCATAGAGAGGCAGAATCATCAAATGTATGC
Organism: Aotus nancymaae; assembly: GCF_030222135.1. Classification (NCBI taxonomy): domain Eukaryota; kingdom Metazoa; phylum Chordata; class Mammalia; order Primates; family Aotidae; genus Aotus; species Aotus nancymaae. The sequence continues at coordinate 79,394,373 of NW_026988425.1, forward strand.
AGCTCTGATTAGGTGACTTTGGCATCGCTTGGACTCACATCCTGGGCACACCATATCTGCGTGTGGTCTTGTGCACATTTTTAAAAATGTCCTAAGCTTCAGGTTTTCATCTACAACATGGAGATATGTATATTACCTACCTCACAAAGTTGTGGTGAGGAAAAAAAAGAGTTAACTTAATATATATTGCTTAACGCAATATTTGGCACATAGCAGTGCTCAGGGGGAGTTAGCTGCTATCATTATCTTGGTATTGTTGTTGTTACTGGAAACTGATACCATCATGCTCAAGGCAAGACCAGAAAGAGTGTACAGGTCCCTCTGATCTTGCGACCTCCAGAGTTCTTTCTCTTCCGCCCTTCCCCATGGCCAGAGAAATCTTTGTAATCTGGGACAAAGGCCCTATGTTGTTTACCACTTTCTCCTAGATTCTCCACCTCCAATTATGTACCATTTTATCTTGATATTTTTTCTAGGGTCACATATCAAAATGTCCTCAAGAGCTTTATGTTTTGTTGTGTTTTCTTTGTTTGTGTTTGGTGGAGGAGCTTCTTCTCCAAAATAATGGCCCAGGGCCCTCCCCTTGTTTGTTTTGGGAGAGGAAGAAAAAAGGGAACATACAAAAGAAAAATGGCATCAATTTGTATTTCAATATGTTATTTAGCCACACTGATAAAAAGTGGTAAGAGACATTAAAAAGGGAAAAAATAACTCCCTCTGGGGAAAGAGGAAAGAGAGCTCTCTGAGAGAAAAGAAAAATTCACTTGTTCTCCAATGTATCTGTAATCTTGCTGAGTGCCTGGTACACTGTAGGCATATAATATATTTTTGTTGGATAAATGAAATAAATCCCTGTAAGAAGAAATAGCATGGACAAAATTATGACCCTTAAAAATGTTTAAGTGTTCAGAAAAGTAACAAACAGATGGAAGCACAGCTTTAGAGGATGAGGGCAGAGAGAGAATGCATGCACAAATAATAGAGTAAAATTTTTTTAGACAGGGTCTCACTCTGTTGCTCAGGCTGGAGTGCAGTGGTGCCATCTTGGCTCACTGCAACCTCTGCCTCCCAGGTTCAAGCAATTCTCCTGCCTCAGCTTCTGGAGTAGCTGGGATTACAGGTACATACCACCACACCCAGCTAATTTTTGATTTTTAGTAGAGATGGGACTTCACCATCTTGGTCAGGCTGGTCTCAAACTCCTGACATCAAGTGATCTGCCTGGCATGGCCTCCCAAAGTGCTGGAATTACAAGCGTGAGCCACTGCAACCAGCCTAAAAAATTTTTAATGCTTTAAAATGAACCAGTGTGAACTCACTGGTCTCCCTAAAATGCTTAAATTTTTCCTATAACAGAAGTATAGATTTAAGCAAGGGAGTGACAATATCAGTTCTAAATAATAGGGATTATGGTGCAAGACTAGATACAAGTGAGAATAGAGAACTAGCAATGGTCTGCAGTGGTCCAGAAAAGAATATTGAATTATTGTACATAATCATCTGCTCCTCTGTAATAGAATTATATATCCACACTCTTGCCACAGCCTTGCAGAGAGGAGGGCTAAGTAAACTTCCCCACTCCTTCACAGTGGGCTCTGCCATGCCTTCCTTTGACCATGGATGCTAATGGACATGACTCAGGCATAAGCTTGAAATGTGCTTGTGCTGTTGAGGGGAGCCCTTTGAGCTCTGGGGAATCTACCCTGGGGAGAACATGCCTTAGAAAGTCCCTGTTCTCCAGCCTAGGCCCCAAAATGAGACACATGCTGTAGGCCTGAATCCAAAATACGACCTGCAGCTTAGGGACTCAACTCTAGAGTCAAGCCTCACCCCACTGAGACTCATGAGAATGAAAAGCTGTTCTAAGGTGGCCACTGAATTTTAGTGTCCTATAGGGTACTCTGGATTCCAAAACTTGAGATCTTTAAAACTCAGAACTCAGTGCCCATCTCTTCACACTGCTGTCTCTGCCACTGACATTCAAAGTTTTGAGAAAATTCTACTTTGATAGATGGAGTCCTTGAGGAAGCCGGTTACTTTGTTCCTAGAAAAAAAATAGAATAATACCAACCATTTGGTTCAAAGAAAAACCTGAACTCAATGAAATAGCCGCTATACAAATGCTTTCAAAATGAAAAGGTACAGTTTTGTAATATAAATTAGGACATTTATCAGAAGAGTTTCCACAGACTGTGTTTAGAAAATGTTTCTTTTCACATAATGGGTTTCAGTCATACTGTAAACATCAATTACTGAATATTTGCAGAGTTGTTTTCTAACTCTATGAATTCTTGAGATGTAAAGCAAAGATAGAAAGAATGGCAAAAAGGTCTTACAGGCCTAATCATGCCTTCCTATCATGCTACTACCAAGAAGCTGGACTAAACAGCACACACTCACCTGGTCAGCGGCATTCCAGTGAAGCATTGCTCAAAGCAGAAAAATCCTGTATTCCAGTAAAGCATTGCTTAAGACAAAACACCCCGTTGGGCTATGGTGTTGTGGTGTTTTTCAATGGCTCCTAAAGACAGCACAACTTAGCTAGGTGGGAAGTTTTTCCTGAAGAGAGTGTAACTTTTCATGTTCAATCATTCTGGATGAGCTCCAATATAAAGCAGAAAATGAGGACCCAGAGCCTTAGGTTAGGGTGAATGGGAATCTTCACTTTGGACTAGGGGTTTCTACTGGACTTTGAGTCAGGCACATGCTGGGACTTTCCTGGCAAGGAAACGTCAGCCAGCCTCAAGCTGGACCAGTAAGAAATGTGAGGTTCTGTGTATTTTAATGGTAGCCACTTTTATAGCAATTGTATACTCTCTTTGTTGCACTTTCCTTCATGATGCCTAAACCTTTAATAGTCTAGTTAACATTTTATCATGGTCTCAGTTGTGCTATGGGGAGTAAGGGAGGAGGTCTACTTTTTCTTCAGATGGAGAAGAGCAACTGTCAGGCCTGCTTGATATCAGAAAGGCAGCAGCGGTGGTTGTCATTCTTGGAGAAAAGGGTGTTGAGCCCATATGTTTAGTGGTCTCAGGAGACTGGCCAATGGCAGAAACAGCAGTGTGATGCGGAGGCCACCTGCTCCTGAGCATATGGGAGGCAGTATCCAGGAAAACCCTCGAAAGTCAAGAAATCTAATTTCCAGTAATTAGGCTGGTAGGGGCTCAAGCTATGATAATTTTGGAATTAAAAGACAACATGATCTTAATTTATAGTTACTAGCTGGTAAAATCTGGGACATTTGGCTTATAGAAATTACTCTATCAGAAAATATCTTTCTAATTTATAAAATACTTTTTCTTTAAAATGTAAAATGAATGAAACCTCATGAGAAAATTTTAAAATCACAATCCAAAATATGATTCTCAAAAATAAATATGTTTTTCACTTAAAAATTAAATCTTTATAAACAACTAACTTGTATGGCAAATTACCACTTACTTGGACATACGGAAGGGATGTAGATGATGGGAGGTTTTGTAAGGACCATTAGTAAGAAGTTACCTTAAAAGAATGCTTTTCTTAATGCCAAGAACTTATTAATGAGACACAGGAAATTATATTTTTGGCTTTTCAAAGATGCATTTGGCTTCTCTTTTTAAAGACCACTCTCCTAAAATTAAAGCATTAAATTCAGGGGGGAAATGTATACTTTAAAAAAATGCAGAACATTGTTTCTTGGTTAATTATTTATAACAGCTTAAAGTCTCTTCCCTAGCCAAGTAAATTAGGAGCTAGATTGAGAGAGAAAAACAAAACAAAACAAAACAAAACAAAACAAGAGTTGTCTCCCTGTTCAAAAAAAGAACATATGTCTGGTGGCTTTGAAGAAACAAACATATGGCCAGGTGCAGTGGCCTGTAATCCTAGCACTTTGTAAGCCCAATGCTGGTGGAGCCCTTGAGGTCAGGAGTTGAAGACCAGCCTGGACAACATGGTGAAACCCTGTCTCTACTAAAAGTACAAAACAAAATTAGCTGGGTGTGGTAGGGTGCGCCTGTAATCCCAACAATTCCAGAGGATGAGGCAGGAGAATCGCTTGAACCCCAGAGGTGGAGGTTGCAGTGAGCTGAGATGGCGTAACTGCATTCCAGCTTGGGTAACAGAGCAAGGCTCTAAAAAAATTTTTTTAAAGCTTTTTTTTTAACAAAAAGTCTAATGTTTTATTTATTCATTTCTAACATTTATAAAACAGAAGACTTAGATTTTTCTATGCATGTGGTCCTTTTGCTTTGCTAACAGTTCTTAAATGAGAGTAAGGATTAGTTTCAGTATAATGTATGACAAGGAAAGCATATCCCTTTCTATGAAATCTTTAAGAGTAAAGGCATTCACTGGGCACTCAGGACATTGCACTCTTTTGTAGTACCCTGATATGCACATTTTATATTCAGAGCCATCTTTACATATCTTAAATAAAAGAACAATTTGGTGATATATAAAATAAAATAAGAAAACAATTACACTAATTAGTTTTCTGAGATACACCTCCTTGTTTTTCATAGAAAAGATAATAAATACAAACCTTACAAAAACCCATTGAATCTTTTAAATGTGCTTTTAAATCATTCTTAAGTGATCCCGGCTCTCAACATGTCAAAAATAGGATTATTGTATGTGGAAGGGTAAATAGAGACAGTTTTCCTTCTCAGAAAATGGAGTAACAATTGTGAATTTGGAATTTTAAGTTCTTAAGTTCTTAATACAGTTTCTCTCGAGAAGCAGTATTACTTTCTTGCTTTCATTCACAAGCGTAGTTTAGGGCTTCTTCTTGTTAATGTATACATATTTATAGGACATATGAAGCCATGCCTGATTAGCCCTGGGCATTTGCAGGGCCTGGTCAGAACAGTAGACAACAGGACGTGGGGGACCTAAATCCTCAAGAATGCCAACACCCTTCTATCTAGAGGGAAAAATAAGCAACCTCTGTGTACTACTAAAAAGACATTAATTTATTATTTAAAATCTATTATTTAATCAACAAAAATGGTACAAAAATTAAATATTTATCCTAAAGTAGGATATATTAAAATATTTCTTTCTTCTTTTTTTTTTTTTTTTGCTTGAGACCAAGTGTCACTCTTGTTGCCCAGGCTGGAGTGCAGTGGTGCGATCTTGGCTCACTGCAACCTCTGCCTCCTGGGTCAAGCGATTCTCCTGCCTCAGCCTCCTGAGTAGCTGGGATTACAGGGACGCACTACCACACTCAGCTAATTTTTGTATTTTCAGAGATAGGGTTTCACCATGTTGCTCAGGTTGGTCTCGAACTCCTGACCTCGTGATCTACTCGCCTTAGCCTCCCAAAGTGCTGGGCTTACAGGCGTGAGCCACCGCGCCAAGCCAAATGTGTATCTTTTCAAAGCACAATGGTTTCCTCATAAATAGAAATAGCTTGGGAGGAATATCAGCGGATGCCCGCCAAAAGAACTTTAGTGCATAAAAATGAAGTGAGTTCAGACTAGAGATCTTTCTATCATTAATGAAATAGAGTTCCATGAAGAAATGCAAGGAGACCAGAGTAATAGCAAAGTCACGAATTAAATAGTGACTTAAAAGCAAGAATTCCTTAGTTCTCCAGAACATGACACCTGCCTACTAAAGTTTATTCGGTGGGATATAATGAAACAGTACTGTTGCTTCAAAGGAATAAAATCATTCAAAATAAAGAAAAAATATTTCAATATCAGGGATGTTAGGGTAAGTGACTCTAAGCACTTATTGTAGTTATTTTAATAGCTTATGCACCAAAAAAAGACTCATGTCTTTCTTGGCTCCACACACACAATAGCCTTCTGTGAACCTTTGTATAATGTATATCTTCCTTTCATCAAAACAAAAATTAAACCTGAAGTTTATCATGTCTGAACTTGCTACACTAGAGTTGAGCTTTGCAATGTAATAACATTCTAAAAGTATTCATACTAAAATGGAAGTCTCAGAATATAGAGAAGGCTAATTCATCATCACCCAAAACTCCAATAACTGTATAGCTTTGGATCTATCTCTGTGATGCCCTTGGTAATCCTATAATAGCCACTTTGAAAAACTCCCAATTAAGGTAAAGTAGTTCTTTTTTTTTTTTTTTTTTTTTTTTTGAGACGGAGTTTCGCTCTCGTTACCCAGGCTGGAGTGCAATGGCGCGATCTTGGCTCACCGCAACCTCCACCTCCTGGGTTCAGGCAATTCTCCTGCCTCAGCCTCCTGAGTAGCTGGGATTACGGGCACGCACCACCATGCCCAGCTAATTTTTTGTATTTTTAGTAGAGACGGGGTTTCACCATGTTGACCAGGATGGTCTTGATCTCTTGACCTCGTGATCCACCCGCCTCGGCCTCCCAAAGTGCTGGGATTACAGGCGTGAGCCACCGCGCCCGGCTCTTCTTATGTCTCTGTAACAAAAAGGAAAAGGAACTTTTGAAAAGAAAGTTTATTTTCAGGGCCCATTAATCTTCAGTTAAGTACCTTTAGTAAAATGTATGTATCATATTTATTTCTGATTCTTCAGTACCTAACTAGCATTAAGTTCATTACCCAATGGGTTCTCATAAAAGCTTATTGAATAGAAAAATAAATGAAGTAAGTACAATTGAAGAATATTTACACTATATCTCTATATATAGATATAATATAAAGCTAAACACAGTACCAAACACTTAGTGAATGATCCACCAGAATAATGAATCAAATAACCAAAAACAACATGGTGTGATTTGCTTTATTCCCTTTGAGTCTTTGAAGGATTTTTGTAGCTCAACTATGTATAGCTAGAATTCCTTACTTGGGGTGGAAATGATCACTTTCAGATAATAAGGGCAGTTTTTCTTGGCAAAGTATCAAGAAGCAGAAAATGTAGGACAGGCATAGTTAATGTGGGGGTAAAATAAATTTGTTTTAAATACCATGTTTCACTTGACTTACCAACTGATCAATGTACCTTCTGAGCACACATAGTGGTATCCTAGTTTTCTCTCTCTTATTATCACTGATCCTTCTGTCAAATAAATTATCAGTTGAGTCTTTGGAACTCTTTTTTTTTTTGAGACAGAGTCTCCCTTTGTTACCTAGGTTGCAGTGCAGTGGCACAATGACAGCTCACTGCTGCCTCTACTTCCCTGACCTGATCTTCAGGTGATCCTCCTATCTCAGCTTCCCAAGTAGCTGGGACTACAGACATGTACCACCATACCAAGTTAATTTTTGTATTTTTTTGTAGAGACGGGAGTTGGTCACCTTGCCCAGGCTGGTTTCAAACTCCTGAACTCAAGCAATCCACCTGCCTTGGCCTCCCAAAGTACTGGGATTACAGATGTGAGCCACTGCGCCTGACCTGGAACTACTTTTCAAGCTATTAGATACCTACAAACATCAAACTGCTTTCTTGCAGATGTACAACCACATTTGCACCCCTACATATCACCTACACCAAATACATACTCTTCAGGAAAAAAAGACAGTAGTAATAATAATAATAAAATATTGATAGCAAACAAATAAATGGCACACAATATATTTGAAGAGGCTTTATTGGCAAAGAAGTTATACAAAAAGCAGTGAATGGAGCATATATTGGAGCCATGAAACATCATCAAGAACCCAGAGCTACTGCGATTAATGCCCTTATGAAAAAAAAAAAAAAAGAACCCAGAGCTATTAGCTGCCAGCCATCTACCGCTATCACCATAGGCTTGGAAAGATAAGGGAAAGGAAAAGTCATTGGAAGATGATAGGAGAGGAGAGTGTATCACAGCAGGCTACTTTAAGAGGAAGGACTAAAGACTTTCTGTGGAGCAAACCTAGCCAGCCTGATAAAACCTCACAGGGAAGTAAACATCGTGTCTTCTCTCTACTTCCTCCCTCCAATCTACTACCAGGGCTTTCCACTTGCAAAACCCAACCAGAAGACTGGGGGGCTAGAGACTATTGGTATAATGGAAACAAGTCAACCCTGGGAGGAAAAAGGCAGGATAGAGAAGGATAGCCAGAGGATTTGTAGAGGAAAAGAAAAGTTATCTGACATGGCAACGTTGGAAGGAGCCTGAGCAGAGCAGAAAATGTCACTGATTTGCCACAATGAATGTTTCATAGATGGCTCTTATCTTCCAGTGGCAGAAGGCTTTGAATGTGAAAGACCCTGGAAATAATGGGATTCTGCTCCCAGGGAACTTAACAAATACTCATTGATCAGCAGCTACTATGTATCAATAACTACTCTAACCACTAGGGATTTGAACATGAATAAACCATGGACACTGTCCTGAAGAAGGTCATAGCCCAGGAAGAGAATCAGGCCCATAAACAGGCAATTACAACAAAATATAAAAAGTGCAGTCAAAGAAAATCTGAACTCCTTAAGGGCATGGACTGAATCATAGGCTTTTTAGTATCACCAGAACCTACCAAAATGCCTGCCACATACATAGTAAGGACCAAATAAATGTTTAATAAATGAGAGGTATAGGGATTTTCATGTAGGTAAGCTTGGAAGAGCTAGGTCTACTCTCTGATGAATAAGCCTTCAGCATATTTGTGAAATGGGCAAAATTTTCAGCTCAGTATCTTTTTACACCTCCATTTAAAATATTTTTCATTGCTTATTCTTTAAAAATATAGGGTTTTCTTTTATTTTATACATGCTCAGTGAAGCACTTCATCACGTTATATGGACTGCCTTCTTTCCACTGTCACTTAAGACTTATCCCATGTTCTTAGGTCTCTACTTTTGCTATATACATACATATGTACACACACACACATATATTTTTAAACATAAAAGTGTACTTTTAAATTATTTAGTATATAAAATATTTAATTAGATGGTAAGACACATTAAATCATTGGGAAAAGGATGGTCTACTCAAATGCTGTGGAACACTTAGCTAGCAATTTTGGTATGAAGGTAAAATTAAATCTAATTCATGCCTTATATTACAATAATTTCAGATTGTTAAGAGTCTAAAAAGAAAAATAAAATGATAAAAGTACAAAAAGAACATATATACACTATGCCATCTTAAGATAAGAAAATTTGAGTATAGGAAAAAATAACTGTTGTGAACAAAGGTGAAAAATAAATGATGAGAAAAATATTTGAAACGTATATGACAAAGGGTTAACTTAATCTCCACTTCGTAACAGAGAAGAGGGCATTGTGACTAGGCTTGGAAGGCAACTGGGAAAATAATATTTCCCCAAAATACAAATAAATCCACAAGTATAAACTTTTTCTTTTCAGTGTTCTGGCTTAGTAAATGAATAGAAAACATAATGTAAAATTATACCAGGACTAGCCAGAGTGTGAACAATTCGAGGAAATACACAGGTTTATAAAGAACCCTTACAAATCAATAAAAAAAATAAACACTTCAATAGAAATTAACTAAAAGGCATGAATAAGCAATTAACAAAAATATAACTGGACAACAAAAATGGAAAAAGTTTTTATTTTTAATCTAGCAAATTGACAATGATTTAAAATGATTAAAATTCGATCTGGGATAAAATGTAGGAAAATTGGCACTCACTTTTTTGGCAGTACAAATTACTTCAGCTTTTGTAGTCAATCGACTTTCACTCTGCAAATGAAAGATGACCAAGATATTGTCAAACAGAAGCCGGATTTTTAAAAATAAAACATAGTGTGGCTATTTGATAATATTAAGGAATCAGGGTTAATTTGTTAATGTTTCATATTCATATTTTTGTTTTGTAAAAGAGTTCTTATCTTTTAGAGGCACATATTATAACATCTATGGATGAAAATTGTAGATCTTATGGATTTGCTTTAAAATAATTCAGGGTTGAAGGATTAGAAGAAGGTATAGATAAAACAAGCTGGCCAAAGACTAATAACTGTTGATGGCCATATGGGGATTTCATTACACAGTTTTTCTACTTTTTGATAAGTTGTAAAAGATTTTCCATAATAAGAAGTTTTTAAACTATTTATATACTAATGTCCAAATGTTATTAAACAAATAATATCATATATGCATGATGCATGAAAAAAGACTGGTGAAAGATACCAAAAGTTGTCTTGGGAGCATCTTTATTTTTCTCTTTGGTTCTCATATGTTCTGAAATTTTTACTATGAACATAAGTTACCTTTGATAGTAAAGTAAGTTGGTTTTTTTTTTGAGACAGAGTCTCGCTCTTTCACTAGGCGCCAGGTTGGAGTGCAGTGGTGCAATCTCGGCTCACTGCAACTTTTGCCTCCTGGCTTCAAGCAATTCTCCTGTCTCAGCCTCCCAATTAGCTGGGACTACAGGCATGCGCCATCATACCCAGCTAATTTTTGTATTTTATTAGAGACAGGGTTTCACTATGTCGGCCAGGATGGTCTCAATCTCTTGACCTCATGATCCGCCCACCTGAGCCTCCCAAAGTGCTGGAATTAACAGGCATGAGCCACCACGTCCAGCCAGTAAAATAAGTTTTTAAAGATTGTATTCAGTGCAGCCACCTTAATCTGCTTTAATCAAATCAGGAGCCATGAAAAATTAATTAATATATATTTTTCTCGAAGACATTTTTACTCCCAAATAGTTCACCATTTTTATATTATTTCCCTTCACTCCACCTACTTTTAACTTAGGATTACCATGCATACTGGCCATTGTTTGAGATTTACTTTTCTTTCGTAACTTATTTTCTATTAAATCCATTTTCTCCTTCTTACTTGATACATCTCAATATTAGGCCTTCATTTTAAATAAACTAACCACAATTACAGATTATTAACTAAATCCAACATTTTGTCCTATCATACTTTCATCTAAAACCAGTGAGAACTCATTTACAATGTAAGCTATTATATTAGTAACAGAACAGTAATTTTGAAATCTTAAGATGTTTCAGATATTCAAGCAGACACCATTGTAATAGGATTTGTTGGCAGTAATGTTAAAGTCTACCAAAGTAGAACCGTACTCTAAATGAATTTTTTTTTAATAACAGTGAACTAAATTTGTCCCTTGCAGTTAGGCAGATCAGAGTATTACAAGAACAAAAAGAAAAGTGACAATTTTTCAAATGGCATGTTGTGGGGGCGGAGAAGTGGGACCTCCTCCAGTTATTTTTGAGGAATATATAATCTGTTAACCTCTCCCCACTGCAAATTTTAAAGAACACTTGTTTTGTAATAATAATAAGAAGAATTTGATCATTCATCATTATCATCACAACATTGTTTAGGCATTTTACATGGTCACTGATCCTTCTAACCATCTTCTCAGGTTTATATTCGTATACCTCTATTATAGTGAAAGAAACTGAGACTCAGGAAGATTAATTATGTGATTCAAAGTTGCACAGCCTGGATTCAAATCCTATGTCTGTCTACACCAAAGTCTGTGCTCTTTTAATTCCACTACCCTGCATTTACAGACTGAGCACATTACACAGATTGATGGAGAATAAAGAGGAGAAACAGTGGGGGCAGGAGAGTATGCAATGTGACAACGATAAAGGGAGAATAAATACTCATTTAAGCTGTGGTGATTATTCTTATTCTGTGCTTTCAGTAGTAAATGTGTACTAAAGGAATTTATATCAACATCTTAAATTTACAAAGACATCTCGCTTGCCATTTGCTGCATACCAATGTGTACTAGGATGATTCATGGATTCAGAGGATATTGAAACTAGAAGAAATAATAGAGATCATCTACTGGAATCTTTTCCTTCCCTCGACACATAAAAAAGAGGAATAAGAATATTGTCAAGTGTTCCTTCAGCTATAAGTTCAACTGCTATTGCATTTATGATAGCAAAAAAAAAAAAAAAAAAAACTGAGTGTGAATTTAATTTTGTCTGAAAACTCCTAAAATGGCATACATATCTATACACTAAGTATAGTAAATACCTCATATATTCAAGTAAATAAATTACAGTGGAAGAAGGGGCAAGATGCTGAACTGGAACTAGAAGCATAGGGCTTTGGTTTTACTCAGGTTTCTAACAAGTTTTGTGACTTTAATCACTTCGACTGTCTTGTGAGTAAACAGAAGTAATTGGACTAAGTTCCCTTCTCTTGGACTCTCTAAAGAGGAAATAACTTTCAAATTCTAATATTGAGGATGCAGCTCCTTTGCTAACAACAGACAAGAGTGTGTTTGCTTTCCCAAACTATAAATAAATCCACAGGTATATACTGTATCTCCCCAATGTTCTGGTTTAGATAATGAATAGAAAACAGTAATTCCAGGTATAGTGTGAACAAGGTGAGGTTCACACTATACCTGGAATGTCTTTTCAGACATTTGCAGCCCAGTGAAGATAGTGTAATCTTAACTGAGTAAAAAAGAAATCAGAGTGAGCAGGGAACTGATGCTCCGGGATCTTAGATAATCGACAATAAAGAGAGCCACAGAAGAATCAGGAACATTGATTTCTTTAAGTAGAAGAAAGTAACTACACAATATTTGCCCTATGTTCTCAATTAGGTTTTTAAAAACTAAATTTGGCCAGACACAGTGCCTCACACCTATAATCCCAGCCCAGCTACTTGGGAGGCTGAGGCAGGAAAATCGCTTGAACCTGGGAGGCAGAGGTTGCAGTGAGCTAAGATTGCACCACTGCACTCTAGCCTGGCGACAGAGCAAGACTCCTTCTCAAAAACAAAAACAAAACAAAACAAGCCAAAAAAACCCTAAATTTATTGTTTTACTGCCATATTTGGTTCTATTGATTTATAAATAAATGATATAACTTAATATATGGTACCTACTTTTTATTTTTAATCTAGTTCAGATAAATCTGAAAGTGGCTTAATAAATAGCTACCAAAATACTTGACTTATGTAGTACCTGTAGGATGGTGGCATTAGCTACATTTTCAACTTTTTGAAAAAAATGGCCTCAATATAAAAATACGATGTTATTTGCATAGTAGCATCGCAAGTGGCAGGCACCCCTAGAATCTGGAAACTGAATCTGCACATCCAGGACAGTCATATTTTTTTACTACTCCCACTCACCAATTTGATGATATTCCTTATACTTGTTCATTCACATACGCTTCATTCTTTGACTCAAATGACATACATAGTAACACAGCTGACAAGAAAAAATTAACAATGGCTTTGTCTGCTGAGTAGTGATATAGCTTATTTTGTGGGAGAAAAACTAGTGATATTTTAGGACACATTTACTCTAGGGCACTGTATTTTTCCATTATTTGGAAATTCTGTTCAAGTTTAAGTACTTCTTCACAGTGTTTTTGTTTGCTAGTGTGTGTATGTGTGCCATACTTTCAAGCATGTTAACCATAACTAGAAGTCACTTGAACTGCTTTATCCACCCCATCAGAGTAATTGGTAAAATTATTCATCCATCTCGCTAAGAAATATTGGAAGGGCTTAATTTTCAGAATTTGAAATTGGTGTTTAGATTGAATCTCTTGAAATAAAGTCAAGCTCTGAGAAATCTCTCTTAGGGCAAATAAATATAAGCAAGTTAAAATATGGATGTGGCTGCATGTTTCATAGATAAAGCCCTCCTAGAAAGCCTTTTGATGTACCTACTGAGCTGGATAGCCTGGCAGTTCCATTGACCATATTGCTATACTCTAATATATACATATATATTAATTTACTAAAGCCTGAATATAGTAATATATACTAACAGCAAAGTGGGCAATGTTGGAAATGTATAGAACATAAGGTATAGACATAAGGTATAGAAGCCAGAAATAAAAGAAGAGTAAGAAATTTTAAAAAAGAGGGCAAAGATAAAGGTATAGTAGAGATCAAAAAAGCGGGTTATAGCACCAAAAAGAAATTTAAAATAAAACACAGAATGGTAGTGAGAAGTATAATGTCCATTGTCATTTTCTACATAGTACTGTGACTTACTATTTTATTCTTAAAATTGACCTGCAGTTTTTTTATCATAGACGAAGCTCATATGCCTAGCCAGGCATGATGGTGCATGCCTGTAATCCCAGCTACTTGGGAGGCTGAGGCAGGAGAATTGCTTGAACCTGGGAGGCAGAGGTTGCGGTGAGCCAAGATTGCGCCATTGCACTCCAGCCTGGGCAACAAGAGCGAGACTCCATCTCAAAACAACAACAACAACAACAAGAACATGTACCTCATATTTATTGCATATGCATATTTAGAAAAAATGTACTTTTGACAGGCTTCAAAGCTTTAAAAAAAATTGGCATTGCATCCATTGAAAGTTAAACACACACACACACACACGTAGGATTAAAGTATTTCCAATTGTCATTCAAAAACTTTTCACAAGTCTATTCCCTGGCTCAACACAGGAATATCTTACATTGAGCAACTGATATCCTTTAAAAGTAGTAATAAACAAAATATTTGTAAAACAAATTATATTTAAAATATGTATAAATGAATATATAAGTGAAATGTATTCAATTAAAATTATTTTCTTAAAGTGGATAATTAATTCCTAGATTACATTATTTATTTATTTATTTACTTACTTACTTATTATTTTTTTTTTTTTTGAGATGGAGTTTCACTCTTGTTGCCCAGGCTGGAGTGCAATGGCACAATCTCAGCTCCCTGTAACCTCACCTCCCAGGTTCAAGCGATTCTCCTGCCTCAGCCTCCCAAGTAACTGGGATTACAGGTGCCCACCACCACGCCCAGCTAATTTTGTATTTTTTTAGTAGAGATAGGGTTTCACCATGTTGGTCAGGCTGGTCTCAAACTCCTGACCTCAGGTGATCTACCCACCTCGGCCTCCCAAAGTGCTGGGATTGTAGGCCTGAGCCACTGAACCCAGCCACATTTTTTTAAATACATATCTAGATAGCGCTCATTTACTGCATTTTCTGAGTATGGTAAATCTAGGTCTTTGCTGAAATACTATAGTTTTCATTTGTTTTATTTATAGTATGTTCCAAAGCAACTTCATTTTTAAATTAATTTATCCCACAAGTAGGCTCAACTAACACTTTCTATTTTCCTGCATATGGATTGTTCTGGTCCCCATTCTGTGTGTCTTTAGACCAATGAATAGTGGTCAGGGTAATATGAAAACAAACCCTTAGTTAAACATAAAAATATTCTAGAGAACTACTCGGAATAGTACTGACAGATGTTCAGTGGAATACTGTTTTTCTAGTAATTGAAAAGCAATTGATAAAAAAGAAAAACATATACTTTTTATCTCTTTGCACTGTAACTCATAGCAATTTAATTGCCAAGGCTTTGTATTCTTTTATGGTTGGGGTTTACCTAGATATTCACTCTATATTGAAAATTGAAGATACGTCGTCTCTTTTCTCCTAAAATTTTCATTTATGTCACTAGGCTCTTTAGAGCGTTTCTTGTTAATATCTTAGATGAATGAAATACAAAAGCTTTAATTTTGTTCCTTACCAAAACATTTATGATAGATCTCTGCTGAGATTATTGTATGTTGCTGAGATTTAAAAATATATATTCTTTTGGTCAGGCATGGTGGCTCATGCCTGTAATCCCAGGACTTTGGAAGGCCATGCCATGGTGGGCAAATCACTTGAGGTCAGGAGTTCAAAACCAGCCTGGCCAACATGGTGAAACATGGTCTCTACTAAAAATACAAAAATTAGCCATGAGTGGTGGCATGTGCCTGTAATCCCAGCCACTAGGAAGGGTGAGGCAAAATAATCGCTTGAACTCAGGAGGCAGAGGTTGCAGTGAGCCATGATCATGCCACTGCACTTCAGCCTGGGTGACCAAGTGAGACTATCTCAAAAAAATTAATAATAAATAATAATTATACATATACTTTTGATTTTTATGTCTTGTACCTTTTAGTCAAATGCAGAAAATACTTGATTATACGGTAAATTTTATGTATTGAAATTTGGATAAGATCATTTGCCCCCAAAACCCAGAATTAATTATTTAATAGAAGAAAATAGAACCTGCAATTTCCAAAATAGGGAACTAGAAGAAAACAAACCTCCTGTTTTCTCTTCACTCTAAAGGGATTCAGTATTTTTATGTTAGCCCACTACTCCCCAGAGATGTCACTAAGCCCCGATCTGCCCTATTGATCAGTTCTTCACCTTCAGGAATTTAATTATGTTATACCCCTAAACGAATCTTAAGAAGAGTTCGTTTGAAGTTTTTAGTAAGGAAACCCAGATCCCCCCATTTCTAGGGGACCCTCTTCTATCTAGGAAGCTTGTCTGTCCTGTTTGGGTGTGCAGCTTAGAGAGGAAACCATAGGAAGTAGTAAGGTATGAGGGGATAGTGGCCAAGTTAATTATCAGTTTGTAGCTAAATCACTTTATATTTGTATTCTTTATTTAATTAGTGCCACTTTTAGTACTAAGAATATAAATGCTTGCAAGCATAAATGCTTAGAAAAGAGTGAAAATAATTTTGGGCAGAGAATATTTAGGAATTTATCTTATTACACCACGTGAACAACTGCTTCTAGCCTTCCACCTCTACACAGTCATAACATGCATCCAGACGAGGAATCAGGAAGAGAATAGGGCTACCATTGCTATTGCTGAGAGACTGCCAAATGAAATTGATCTTTGTCTCTGAAATTTCACAAAGGCTATACATTGAGACTTTGTGGCTAACTTCATATCTGTAAACTTGTGCAGTGAGTGTTATCTGACACTGTGTAAATAGGTGGGTAGCCTGGTTTATTTAAGTTTGTGGTGTGTGAGTTTAAGTAAATTCTTTTGTCTTTGACTGGAATAATTCTCTTTTCCATCAATAAATAGTCATGAGTAAACGTTAATAAGACATGATCTCTTACACTGAATACTTAATAATTTCACGGGGAAGACAAACATGTACATCAAATCAGGCAGATAATCTATCTTGAGTCTGGATCAAATGACTGGAGGAAAAACAAAGGCACTATGGTATCACCAGTGTGGTACTTTGGACTCTTAGATCATTCCAAGGGCATTACAGTTACCTTCTTGATGCCTAGCAGTCCATACCGTGGCTAAAAATATAGGCCTCATCAGAGATTCTGACGAGCGCATGGCCGAGAAGGCAGGAGCACTAAGTTAACTTCCTTTTGTGTAATGATGATTCAGACAGTGTCTCCAGGTGCCATTTCATTTTTATTCTTCCAAACATACTTTATATTTGACCCTAATCACAAACTTCTTTTTTTTTTTTTTTTTTTGAGACAGAGTATCACTTTTTCACCCAGGCTGGAGTGCAGTGGCCCAATCTCAGCTCACTGCAATCTCCACCTCCTGGGTTCAAGCAATTCTCCTGCCTCAGCCTTGTGAATAACTGGGATTACAGGCACATGCTATCATGCCCAGCTAGTTTTTTTTTTGTATTTTTACTAGAAACGGAGTTTCACCATGTTTGCCAGGCTGGTCTCAAACTCCTGACATCAGGTGATCCATCTCCCTCAGCCTCCTAAAGTGCTGAGATTACAAACGTGAGCCACTGTGCTTGGCCAAATCTCTTATTTTTTTGCCAAGTTTTACTCTTCGTAAGTTCCTACTTTGGACTTGAGTTTTAGTTCCTAAAACTTTTTCTGGTTCTTCTTTCCAGCACACCTTGTGGTCCTTCATTCTCGTATCTTACCTTAATCCTAGAATTCCAGACCAAGCCAGAAGATGAAGATCCCTTCTCCAGAGAGCAGTTCAGGAAGGCATGGAATAGTTCGTTACATAGCCATGTAGCCAAAATAATTTCATAATTCTTTGGTAAATAAGTAAAAATTAATTTTTAAAAAAACTAAATTTATAATCTCAGAGATATTTCTATGACCTTGGCAAAACAGGGAAAAATTCAAAGGCTAAAAAAAATATTTTGCAGTGTCCTGTATTGTTTGTATTCCCTGAAAGTTTTTTTTTTTGTTTGGTGGGGGAACCTTACCTGGACACTTTGTAATGGGATTTTTTAAAATCATCAGACCATCCTCTAAAATAGTTAAGCCCTGTAAGTAATAAACAAAAACATTTAAACAGAGTTATATGGCTTGAAAATACAACATTTAGAATTAGCTGCAAATGTTACACCTGAAATATAAGAGAGTGATGACATCCAACAACATATTTTAAGTGGAATATTGAGTTCTTTGTGCATGGCAGCCCAGTTTCTCAATACCTATCCATTTGCCAAAAGAGCCCAAAGTGACCCTAGCAACCCTATAAAAAAAGAACCTATGACTCTCTCTTCAAGGCAACTGAGGTAACAAGACATTGGTTGCTGCCACTCCTGATGAGACCTGAGACCCAAGACCCTTGGGTAGAATTGCTCTTCTTCCCCTGTCAGAATAAGGCAGAATCATTTCCCCTGGGGGCCTATAGGCTTCCTGCACAGTGATCCTCCTCCTTGTACACTATCAGTCTCCCTAGTACCCTATGTGGAGTAGAGAGAAGCTATTTAACTCCCTTTCTGCTAAATTTTCTGCTCTACTAGGTTTAGGGTTCATTTTGTTTTAATCACGTTACACACATCTTTAAGAGAACTCTCTATGCATTCCTCTCTTTAATATATCTTGTCAAGTTAATTTCTTAAGCCATTATTTGCTAAGAACATTAAAGGAATAGGCTAAGTCTGTGCTTCTTAAATCAAAGTACATATACCCGTGGTTTATGTAGTAATGTAGTGGGTATTTAAAGACACAGAAGAAACATATCACATCTACCAGCACTATCAATTTTACTTGATGGTGTGGAATTTGCACATCTACCCCACTATGGCCTAGAAAGTATTATGTGATTTGCATCTCCTTTCTACTTTTTCTTCTCTGACCTCAACTGCTGCTATTCAATCCCTCACTCAAAATGTTCCTTTCACATTGGCCTCCTCATTGTTCCTTACACAACTCATGCTCCTGCCTCAGGGGCTTTGCACTTACTGTTCATTCTGTTTGAAACATTCTTTTGGCAAATATTTGCATGGCTTGCTACCTCACTTCAAGCCTTTACTCAATTGTCATTTTCTCAGTGAGGATCTTCCCGACCTCTCAGTGAGGATCTTCCCGACCACCCTATCAAAATTGTACATCTCTATCCTGTATTTCCTACCCCATTCATGTTTGATTGATGTTTCTTTATTGATATTTAAAGACTATGTTTTATTATGGCACGTTTGTTATCTGTATCTTCTGTGAAAATGTAAGCTACATGAGAGCAGAGTTTTCAGTTTTTTATTATAGAAAGACATATAAAAGTAGGAAGAATATTATGGTGAACCTACATAGGAATAATACTATAGTGAACCACCATTATCACTCAAGTTCAAAAGTTTTTAATATTTAGCCAATCTCATTTCCTCTATCTCTCTACAATATTTTTTCCTTGAAGTATTTTCAAGCAAATCTTAGACATAAGATTTCATGCTATTTTACCTATAAATTCTTCAGTATATATCTCTCTCTGATAGCCTCATTTTGTAATATTTGAAATCATCATACCATGATCATATCAAATTAAATTAACAATAATCCTTTGTATCATTTATTCCCATTTTGAATTCGGATTGCCCTGATTGTCTCAACAATGTCTATTTACACTTAATTCATTTGAATTGGGATCTTAACAAGACCCACACGTTGCATTTGGCTTTTTAGGTCTTAAATCTCTTCTCCCTGCTTCTCTATTTCTCCCATGCCATTGATTTGTTGGAAAATCCAGTATATTTGCCTTTTAGCATGTCTCACATTCTAAATTTGTTAGATTGCTTTCCTCTTAATATTTTCTATAATCTGTTTGTTATTAATATATGCAGAGGTCTAATTAGATTCAGGTTCATTTTTATAGGCAAGAATTCTGCATTACTTCCTGCTGTGCCTCATGCTGGGGCACAAAATGATGGGTTGGCACCCCTTAAGTGATGCTAAGATAAATCAGAGGGTTAGGATGATATCTGCCTGATTTCTCCATTGTGAAGTTCCTCACCAACAGTTTACCTGATGGTTTAGCATCCACTGATGATGAGTGCCTTCATTAATAATTTTACTTAATTACTTCCTTTGCATTTATTATCTAAATTCATTAATAAAAAGAGACCTTTCTCATATCAACTGTTGTTCAGGTAGGATAAATGCCTGATCTTTTGTTAGTTGGCAGCATAGACAGTTGGTGCCCCAGCAAATTTCAAGTTATTTAATACCTTGGGATTTGTTTGTTTGTTTTTTTGTCTAGTCATGAATTCATACATTCTTATATATTTGTGTTTTGATCTAGTATAGTCATTAATCTTTTTGTTTTGGTTTGGTTTCGTTTGAGATAGAGTCTCACTCTATTACTTAGGCTGGAGTGCAGTGGTGCAATCTCAGCTCACTGCAACCTCTGCCTCCACGGTTTAAAGTATCCTGAGTATCCTACCTCAGCCTCCAGAGTAGCTGGGCTTACAGGCATGCACCACCATGCCCGGCTAATTTTTTGAATATTTTTACCATGTTGGCCAGGCTGGTCTCTACCTCGTGACCTCAAATGATCTGCTTGCCTTGGCCTACCAAAATGCTGGGATTGCAGGCATAAGGCACCATGCCTGGCCTAGTCATTAATCATTTTTGATGCTTGAGTTGTCTCAGATAGGCCTCTAGGACCAAATTCAAGTGGATGATATTTACATTTAATGTGACCACATTAGTATTGGATAGCTTTCATGCTTTTTGGCACAAGATGTCCCAGGCTAATCTTGAACGTTTTCTGTTTTAGAGCTAGAATCAGACATTCTCTAAGGAGACTTGATTTCTTTTAGTGGAAAATGGTATTTTAGAATACTGCTAGATTTTCATTGTTTCTAAGCCTTTTCAGAGACCTAGCTGGGAAACTGGTAAGATCTTTTATTTGGGTGGGTAAAGGGTAGAATCATGAATGCTAACTGATATTTCCAATTCAAATATAAAATCATAAGGTGTTTTACTATTTTATACTTGTTTCCTTCTTGTATGGAAACTCTTGGTTCCTAAAACATTAACCTAATTACTGAATATTTTATCTTACAATATACTTTAGTTTCAAAATGACAATACATCTAATAATAAGACTCCTCATTGCAGTTTACAGGTAATTTTGCAATTCTTCTTTTTTTTTGTCACTGTCACACTAGAGATAGAAAGACAAAATGCCATTTTTTAAATCACTTGATATAATTAGTTTGTACATGTAGTTATGTAACCAACTTTTTAATCCCACTAAGTTCATTTGTTTCATTATTTATTGTTTTAATTCTTTATAAAGTTTTTCTCATTTTTACTTAATGTGGCTGGTTTTTAATTATGTAAAACAGTCAAACCTTTATAACAAAATCCATTCTCTAAAGTCCCACCTCCATGTCTGACTTTGCCACAGTGTTTCTCCTCTCTCTCCCTATAGGTAAGAATTTTTATTAGTTTCTGACTTATCTTTCCGTTATTTATTCCTGGACATACAAGCAAAAATATAATTTGGATTTTCATTTCTGCTTCTATACTTATACTAAACATAGCATATTTCAAATACTATAAGCTGACCTTGCTTTTTTCAATGTAGCAATACATATTAAGATACTGCAAATTAATATATGGAAATCCTCCCCATTCCTTTTTATATCTGCAAAGTAATCCACTGGGTGAATGTGTCATATTTTAATTCAACCCTTTCCTTATTGATGGGCATTCAGGTTGGTTCTTTTATTATTACAAATACTGTAATATCCATATGTATTTATGTGTATGGCATTTTGTATTTTTTTCAGTACATCTTTAGGATTCCCAGAAATGAGCTTTCCAGGCCAAAGGGTAAATATGTTTTTAAATTTCCTAAATATAAGGCACAGATTTCTTTTTCCAGAATCTAGAAGAATGTCTTAATAATGTTAAATAATTAACTTTATATTCTTACAAATAAATATAGTGTCGACGGATGGCTTTCAGGTTTTTCTAAGGAGGACTCAGAAGAAGGATATCTTGGCTACCATAATTTGGCAAAAAGATATCAAAAGCTCCTAACTATTATATATATGTGAATGTTAGACAATATTTCAAAAATTAATATTATTCCAAGAGGGAGGCTCAAGAGAATGGGCATTTAAAGTTGTATTTCAATTTTCTTTGGTAGATAAAATCTTTAAAATTTTCTAAATGTGATAGGCTTCTGAGAAAGATCCTACCTAAAATTAACAGAGTTGATAATGGTGATATGAATATCATTTATCTGAAAGGCCTTAGCTGATTTTCTTACATTATTAAAGAGCCATCTGGGAAATTTACTTCTCACTTTTTCAGGATGCAGATAGCAGCTGCTATATACTTCAAAATGAAGTGGAAATGAGGCAAGATGTAAAGAAAATACTCCATCTACAATATGTAACCATCATTAATAAAATTAGTCATCCTATCACTGAGACTGTCTTTCAATAGATAATCAGTACTTATTCTACTGACAGTGTACTTGACACAGTATTATATGTAAACTTTCAGTGCTGCAAAAGAAGTAGCACTCAAATATAAATTTTCTCAGCAAGGCAATTTACTTCTATAGAAGGTTGCTTCTCACAGATTATGCAATAGTGAGTGCACACCTGGACAAGGGAGGGGAAGGGGTTCTTATTCTCCACACAAGTAGCCCCTACTGCTGTGTCATTCCCCTATTGGCTAGGATTGGCACACACAGTTTAAACTAATTCTAATTGGCTCTTTTAAAGAGAGCAGGGGTACGAGCTGGAGCAGCAGGGTGGGTAGTTTGGTGGGAAGGATGGTTACGGAACAAGCCAGAGCAGGTGACCGGGGCTGACTCAGGTCAAAGCAGTTGACCAGGGTGATGCAGGTCAAAGCAGGTGACCAGGGTGACTCAGGTTAAAGCAGGTGACGGGGGGTGACTCAGGTCAAAGCAGGTGGCCAGAGGTGACTCAGGTTAAAGCAGGTGACGGGGGGTGACTCAGGTCAAAGCAGGTGACCAGAGGTGACTCAGGTCAAAGTAGGTGACCAGGGTGACGCAGGTCAAAGCAGGTGACCGGGGGTGACTCAGGTCAAAGCAGGTGACCAGGGGTGACTCAGGTCAAAGCAGGTGACTGGGGGTGACTCAGGTCAAAGCATGTGAGCGGGTGACGCAGGTCAAAGCAGGTGACCAGGGTGACTCAGTTCAAAGCAGGTGACCAGGAGAACAGATATGAACTACTGATTAGAACTGGTGGGAAAGTTGTTTACCGAAACTAGAGACAAGGGGGCACAGAGAACCAGGAAGTTAAACTTTAAAATGGAAAATTAAAGAATAAGAGAGCTGAATATACTGACATACTACTTCTTTGAAGAGAAACTTGGAGTTCACTACATATGACAATAGAATAATATGTTTAAATTCTAAAGGTGTTCTAAGAAGAGAATAAAAATTCATCTGTTTCTCTAATATAATCTAGAGAGCGATTAACCCTAAGTTTAGGTGAAATGTCTCATTTTTTGAAAAGAGAACAATCATTTGTCAGAACTATTTATATTAATATATTTTCAAACTCTACATTTGTTCAGCAATTACACAACATCTTTTATATTGATATATTGGTAGTTGTGATAGTGACAGGAGACAGCTAAATGCATAGGCAAATAGGGGCAGGTCCCCAGTGAAACCCCACCTGCAAGCTGAAGACAGTTTAAAGCCTGAAAGCCAGGCTACAAGTTAAATCCTCAGACCATATTGAGAACTTGTCTTCCTGTTTGGTGTGCTTTTCTCTGATTGGACCCCATCAGTCATGTATTTTACATATACTTACCATTTCCTAATTGGTTTTCTACACTGTCATGCCCACCTTTGAGTGATGTCTTTGCTTTAAACTTTTTGGCATACTCACAAACCAATCAGCATGCACACCCCATCCTGTGCCTTAAAAACCCCAGATACAGTTGGTAAAGGGAGAGACAACCTGACTTCAGGGTAGGGACAACCTGACTTTGGGCCAGACAACCTGCCCTTACCATTCCCTCTCCAGCTTCCCTCTCTTCTGAGAGCTGTTTTCATCACTCAATTAAATTCTTCTCTGCCCTCCTTACCCTTCAATGTCCAGTGTATCCTCATTCTTCTTGGGCATGGTATAAAGAGCTCAGGAACTGCTGAACACAGGTACAAGCTATAACACAGGTAAGCTGGGGCACTCAAGTATGGTAGAATGAGGCCTGGGTGGGGCATTGCCAGCCAGAAGTCCCCAGCTTGCAGAGTGACTGAGAAGAAAATTTCTACATCAGTTGTATTATAAGGAAATAAACTCACCAGTATGAAATTATTCTGAAACAAACAAATCCACCATTGACTAGCTAAGTTTGTCTGTAAAAACCTTCTATTTAAATTTCCTTTGCCCCTTTGCTATCTTTTGACACCTTCAGGTATCTGTTCTATCACATCATTTCATTGTGTCTTTGTAGTCATGAACTGTCAATATGTAGTATAAGTAAAATAATTTAAAACTAGGAATGTACTATGGCAGCCAGTATGTAAAATGGCTTCCAATGATCACTTCTTCTTGGTGTTAGAAACTTTGTGTAATCCTCTCCCATATTATATCAGAGTTAATCTGTGTGACCAAAAGAATATGGTAGAAATAATCATCTCTGAGATTAGGTTGTCAAAGACATTGTAGCTTCTAACTCAGCTGCCGTTTCTCTCCTTCAGATTATTTGGCCTGGGTAAAGCCAGATGCCATGTTGTTTATAGCAAACATTCTGTCACACACTGAATTGAGCTCAGTAATTAGAAGACTTGAGTCTTAAAAGATATGTGAGATAGGAAACAAGGCATTGGCTTGCATACCTGTACATAAAGCTCACATTCAAAGGTACTCTTGTGAGAAGGGACTCATAACATTTGCTCACCAAATGTGCCCTTATCCTGGCTTGGAGTTTAAGTCCAAATTAGCTACAAGTCCTGGAAAATCCAAGGAAAAGGTAAATAAGTAAATAACATACTAGATTATTGGATCTGGCCAATATCACTTATAAATATCAGCGCATAAATCTTAAGGGATTTAAAAAAAAAAAAAAAAGAGCCTTGCTGTGTCACCCAGGCTGGAGTGCAGTGGCATGATCTCTGCTCATTGCACCCTCCGTTTCCTGGGTTCAAGTGATTCTCCTGCCTCAGCCTCCCAGGTAGCTGGAACTACAGGCACGTGCCACCATGCCTGGCTAGCTTTTGTATTTTTAGTAGAGACAGGGCTTCCCTATTTTGACCAGGCTGGTCTTGAACTCCTGACCTTGTGATCCGCCTCACCTTGGTCTCTTAAAGTGCTGGGAATACAGGCATGAGCCACTGCGCCTGGTGAACTCTTAAGGTTTAACAATTATGACCCAAAAACACCTTAAAAAAACAACTCCACTGAGGAAGAGATTATAAAAATTCAATGGCTGAATATTGAAAAATTGATGAATATAATGAACTACATTAAAAGATTTCAGGAGAAATGTCATGTATCTTCATTGATGTCAAAAAATTCAACACCAATTCTTATTAAGATCATTCAGCTGAATTTTTGCATTATACATCTATAAAATGCATATGTATACAAACATATCTCAGCATACATATGCAAAGATATATATGCATGTGTATATATGTGTCTACAGATAAACATATATACACATGCATACATACAAGTATTTATATGTATAAACCTGTATGTGCAAGTACATATGCATATGTAAATATACATTTTTTTTTTTTGCTTTTTTTAATGGCATTTTAGGTTTTGGGGTACATGTGAAGAACATGTAAGATTGTTACATAGGTACACATGTGGTAGCGTGATTTGCTGCCTTCCTCCCCATCACCTATATCTGTCATTTCTCCCCATGCTATCTCTCCCCAACTCCCCACTCCCCGCTGTCCCTCCCCTATTTCCCCCCTACAGACTCCATTGTGTGATGCTCCCCTCCCTGTTTCCATGTGTTCTCATTGTTCAACACCCACCTATGAGTGAGAACATGTGGAGTTAGATTTTCTGTTCTCGTGTCAGTTTGGTGAGAATGATGATTTCCAGGTTCATCCATGTCCCTACAAAGGACACAAACTCATCGTTTTTGATGGCTGCGTAGTATTCCATGGTGTATATGTGCCACATTTTCCCTGTCCAGTTTATCATCGATGGGCATTTCGGTTGGTTCCAGGTCTTTTGCTATTGTAAACAGTGCTGCAATGAACATTCATGTTCATGTGTCCTTATAGTAGAACGATTTATCATCCTTTGGATATATACCCAGTAATGGGATTGCTGGGTCAAATGGGATTTCTATGTCTAGGTCCTTATGGAATCGCCACACTGTTTTCCACAATGGTTGAACTAATTTACATTCCCACCAACAGTGTAAAAGTGTTCCTATTTCTCCACATCCTCTCCAGCATCTGTTTTCTCCAGATTTTTTAATGATCATCATTCTAACTGGCATGAGATGGTATCTCAATGTAGTTTTGATTTGCATTTCTCTAATGACCAGTGATGATGAGCATTTTTTCATATGTTTGTTGGCCTCATGTATGTCTTCTTTTGTAAAGTGTCTGTTCATGTCCTTTGCCCACTTTTGAACGGGCTCATTTGTTTTTTCTTGTAAATCTGTTTTAGTTCTTTGTAGATTCTGGATATCAGCCCTTTGTCAGATGAGTAGATTGCAAAAATTTTTTCCCATTCTGTTGGTTGCTGATTCACTCTAATCCTTGTTTCTTTTGCTGTGCAGAAGCTGTGGAGTTTGATTAGGTCCTATTTGTCTATTTTGGCTTTTGTTGCCAATGCTTTTGGTGTTTTGGTCATGAAGTCCTTGCCTATGCCTGTGTCCTGAATGGTTTTGCCTAGGTTTTCTTCTAGGGTTTTTATGGTGTTAGGTTTTATGTTTAAGTCTTTAATCCATCTGGAGTTAATTTTAGTGTATCAGGAAGGGGTCCAGTTTCTGTTTTCTGCACATGGCTAGCCAGTTTCTCAACACCATTTATTAAACAGGGACTCCTTTCCTCATTGCTTGTTTTTGTCAGGTTTGTCAAAGATCGGATGGTTGTAAATGTGTGGTGTTGCCTCTGAGGACTCTGTTCTGTTCCATTTGTCTATATCTCTGTTTTGGTACCAGTACCATGCTGTTTTGGTTACTATAGCCTTGTAGTATAGTTTGAAGTCCAGTAGTGTGATGCCTCCTGCTTTGTTTTTTTTTTTTTTTTTTTTTTTTTTTTTTGCTTAGAATTGAGTTGTCTATGCAGGCTCTCTTTTGGTTCCATATGAAGTTGAAGGTGGTTTTTTCCAGTTCTGTGAAAAAGGTCATTGGTAGCTTGATGGGGATAGCGTTGAATCTGTAAATTACTTTGGGCAGTATGGCCATTTTCATGATATTGATTCTTCCTAACCATGAACACGGAATGCTTCTCCATCTGTTTGTGTCCTCTCTTATTTCGTTGAGCAGTGGTTTGTAGTTCTCCTTGAAAAGGTCCTTTACGTTCTTTGTTAGTTGTATTCCCAGGTATTTTATTCTCTTTGTAGCAATTGTGAATGGATATGTATTTATTTATATGTGCCTATTTATATAAGAAAAAAGTCAGCATTATAATGAAAGTCAAAACATTGGCATTATTTTCAGTTAACTCAGGAAAAAGGTAAGAATGTATTTTGTCATTACTGTTATTTAATATTATACTTGAAATATTAGCTGATGTGATTAAAAATGAAAACATAATTACACATGGAAGTATTTTTTATTTTATTCCTTTCCCAAGTGAAGAAGGGTCTATACATAGAAATATTTTAGTGGAGAAAGTAAAACTATCACTATTTGCAGATGGTATAGTGTATAACTGAAAACTCAGAGAGAATTTACCATAAAGTAAAAACAATCAGGAAATTCAGTCAGGTGGTAGGGTATCAAATTAATATATATGTATCAATAGTCCATTTTTACAAATAATAACCTGATAGAGGATAAAATAGGAGAAAAGACCTAATTCAAAACAGCAGCAAAAAAAGATAAAACAATTAGGAATAAACCATTATTCCTAAAATAACCTGAAACATAGTTTTTTAAAATCCATATTTATTTTTACAAAAATTTAAGTACTTTTAAAGGACATAAAAGTAGACTTAAATCAATGAAATGTCATTCCATGTTTGTAGATGGTAAAACACATCATTAAGATATTAATTCTACCTAATTCATAAATTCAACAAAATCTCAAAATTCTAAAAGAATTTTGTAAAAGAGATAGCCAAACTGATACCAAAGTTCATATAGAAAAGTTCTAAAGCAGGAGTGACTAGGAAAACTTTTAAAAAGAAGGACAATAAGGAGCAACTAACCTTATCACATATTAAATTATATTATAAAGATTTGATCATTAAAATAGTGTATAATGTTACATAAATAGACAAACCAATGGAAAAAAATGGAAAGTCCAGAAATAGACTCAAATGCACATAAGAATTCAGTGGCATCTGAAATTAGTGAGATAAAGATGGACTTTTAAATAAATGCTGATGGAAAAACTGAATAGCCAAGATAAGGGTGGATCACACTAAGATACATTCTCAAAGGATCTAAGATTTAAACGTAAAAAGTAACATTACAAAAATACAAGAAGAGGCCAGGTGTGGTGGCTCTAGACTGTAATCATAGCACTTTGGGAGGCCAAGGTGGGGGGATCACTTGAGCCTAGGCGTTTGAGACCAACCTAAGCAACAGAGTGAGACCCCATGTCTGCCAAAGAAAAAATAATTAGCTGGGCATGGTGTCTGCCATCCTAGCTACCCAGGAGGCTGAGACAAGGATCGCTTGAGCTCAGGAGTTCAAGGCTACAGTGAGCTATGATCATGACAGTGCACTCCAGCATGGGTGACAGAAAAATAAGGGAAGGAAGGAAGGAAAGAAGAAAGGAAGGAAGGAAAGAAGGATGAAGGAAGGAAGGAAGGAAAAATGGAGGGAGGGAGGAAGGGGAAAGAAAGGGAGAGGAGAAAGAAAGTGAGGAAGGAAGGAGGGAGAAAGAAAGGGAGAAAGGAAGGAGGGAGAAAGAAACGAAGGAAGGAAGGAGGGAGGAAAGGAGGGAGGAAGGAAGGAAGGAGGAAGGGAGGGAAGGAAATGAAGGGAAGGAGGGAGAGAGGGTAGGGAAGGAAGGGAAGGAGGGAGGGAGGTAGAGAAGGAGAGAGGGAGAGAAGGACAGAGAGAAAAGGAGAAAAGAAGAAAAGAGAAAAGAAAAGAAAAATAGTTAATAACCTTTACAATTAAATAAAAAGTTGAGGAAGAGGCAAAAAGCTCCAATAGAAAAATAGATATCCTTTGCAAATTGGCAAAGGATATCAACAGACAATTCACAGAAAAAGAAATAAAAATTTCCTTTTGATATGCTTTGGCTCAACTCTCATCTTGAATTTGTAATACCTATGTGTTGAGAGAGGGACCTGGTGGTAGGTGATTGGATCATGGGAGCAGTTCCCCCATGCTGTTCTTGTGATAGTGAGTGAGTTCTCAGGAGATCTGGTGATTTAAAAGTATTTGGTACTCACCCCTCATATTACTTTCTCTTTCTAATGCTGCCATGTAAGACATGCCTTGCTTCCCCTTCACCTTCAGCCATGATTGTAAGTTTTATGAGTCCTCCCCAGCCATGTGAAACTGTGAGTCAATTGAAACTTTTTTCTTAGCTGGGCATGGTGGCTTATGCCTGTAATCCCAGCACTTTGGGAGGCCAAAGCAGGAGAATCATTTGCACCCAAAAGTTCAAGCCAGCCTGTGCAGCATAGTGAAACCCTGTCTCTAAAAGAAATAAATAAATAAAAACAAATAAAAGAAAACCTTTTTCTTTATAAATTACCCAGTCTCAGGTAGTTTCTTTATAGTAGTGTGAAAATGGACTAATAAACCTTTAAACATATGAAAAATACCTGTAGATCAAAAGACATGATCGATAGAAAAATAAATTCAGGAAGACATCTATAGAGATTATAATCCGTAGTTACCCTAAAATTAATAAGAAAAGATGAACAACTCAATAGAAGAAAGGAGCAAAATACTTGAACTGGTAATATTATTTGCCAATAAATATATGAAAAAAATTCCACTTCAATACAATCAGGAAAGTGCCAATTATAAAACAATAAACACTGTTTTGCACCCATCAACTTGTCAAAAATGTAAAGTTATGCTGACAGTTAGAGACAGCCTAAACATCTATAAACATAAGATGGATCAAAAAATGGTGTTATATTCAAACAAAAAACTGAAATAAAAAAGCAATGAAAATAATGTTGAATGAAAATGTAAATTTTCACAACAGTATATAAAATTTCAAAACATAGCAACACTAAATATTGCTTTGAGACATATATATACATGTAGTACATCTATAAAAAATATAAATGGGAATGATAAACACAAATTCAGGATTCAGAAGGAAAAGCAAGGGAATGGGATTGGGCGATAAAATTAGGGGTCCAATTATGTCTACCATGTGCTACTTCTTAAGCTAGATGATAAATACATATGTTTTCATTTTCTCTGTATAGTTCTTATATATCTGGAATAGTTCAGGAAAAAAGAGATTAAGAGGCAGAGAAACACAAGCATTTGGAAATCAGGACAAAACTTAATTCCAACTTTATCTCTGCAGCATACTTGCTGTGGAACCTTGAACAGGTTACTTAGCTTCCCCAAACTTCAGTTTCCTCGTCTGTAAAATAAGGGTAATAGTATTATACCAACTTCCTGAAACAGTGCCTCAGCATTCAGCAAAGTAACTAGCATGTGGTATTCACTTAATACACTTGAAATTTTTCCTGAATTATTTCAATAATGTCAATATTATTGTCTGTAGATATGCATTTCAAATGTGTGTGTGTATGTGTGTGTGTTATATATATAGTGTGTGTTATATATATAGTGTGTTATATATATATATATAATGTGTGTGTGTGTTATATAGTGGACTATATATATGTGTGTATGTGTGTGTGTGCATGTGTGTGTGTGTAGATATATATTAGTTTCTTGGAGCACAGCACTTGTGTTCTTATGACTCCAGCATCCTTTTTTTACATGTAACCTTTTAATTTTGCACTTCCTGTTATAATTTTAAACATAGGACGAACAATTTCTAGACAATCAATAGAACAGCTGCTAGGGGAAAAAATAGAAATGAAATGGCTAAATGATTGAAGGCTGACACTTAAAAGAATAGTTTTACAGTGAACAGCTGTGTATCCCAGAAATAAAATATCTGATAAATACATGTTAACAAAAAGGAAAAACTGCTGTCTAATATTGAAAAGTCATGGCTACAGAGCTGAAAACTATTGGAAAATAATGACAAGATTTCAGTGTTGATAATTTTTCAAATGGGTTATGGTTATGAGAAACAGAAAATAATAATAAACTCCCTTACAGAGTATAAATTTTGTGGCATCAATGAACAGTATGAAAATATTTTAGATATTTTAAGCTTTTAAAACATATTTTGAGTACTGAACAATAAATGTAAGTCACTTTGTCTCTGTGAACAGATATTACACTCCGAATCCCTTTTATACACACACACACACACACACACACACACACACACACACACACACCCCTTTTTTAAGTCTTTTGTCCTCTAAATGACGTAATCCTTTTATCTTCTCTGTGTTATGGGAAAGCTGTGGAATCAGAAAGCCTGAGTACCATTCTGTGAGGTCACATTTGTTACATAGGAGTTTTTGCCTCTCTGAACTTTGGTTTTCTTACTGTAAAATAGAGATTAAAATGAGCTAATATATAACACAGGACTCTTAAAAAAAAAACCTTGAAGCATCATCCAAAACCAAAATATTATTAATCTCAGAAAACACTGTGAACTTGGTAGTAAAATGACTCATTTCTAGGTAGTTTTTCTCCCAGGAATCAAAACAAACCTTTAGTCTATATGGCTTCCTGTTTCTGTACCTACTAGCTACAGGAAAAGCAGACGTATATAAAATCTCTCTATTGCATTTGATAGCTGATGTGTACTTCTTGTTCATGTGGATTGCATAAGCCTTCATTTATTCACGTAACAAATGCAAATTGAGTACCCTATGTACCTTTCACATGTCAGACACTGTACTAGTTATTTTAGGTACATTCATAAGAAAAAAATCCTTGCCCTTTTGAAGCTTAGCATTCCATCTGGGAATAGAAGGAGGGTGGGGGAAGGAAGCAGAAGACCATAAATAATAAATATTGAAAATAACTGAAATTTACCATATATTAGAAGATCATAAGTGCTATGGAAAAAAGGAGTACATCAGGGTAACAGGGATGAGAAGGGTTTGGGGGAAAGGATCATCAGATGGGGTAAAAGGAGGAGGCTGGCTGCATCATCTAATGGGAAGGTCTCAATGGGAAAGTGACTTTTGAGTAAAGACTTGAAGGGTAAAGGAATTTCTCACAAGAATATCTGGGGAAGAGCACTCCGTGAAAGGAAATAACCAGGCCCAAAGCCCCAAAGGGAAGCTTTCCTGGCATGTTTGAGAATAACAAAAGAGTGCTTGTGTTCAGATGAGTGAGTCACAGGAGATTATCATGAGAGGAGGTCAGAAAATAGCATCCCACTTAACGTCTTAACAAAAATTTCAGAGGCAAACCTCTTTGTTCTGTATATTTGAAAAGCAAGAAGTCTTCCATTTTTGTTCATTTGCCTAGAATTGTTTTGACCAATATTTGACCATTTCTCAGGTGTCATACCCCATTGGCAGAATAACACACTTGGCATCTGGCCCTTTCACTATTAACCTTCATCCCTTTCCCTCTTTTATCACTATACTTGCTTTAAAGAGCAGGAGTACCTCTTAGCCACAAGTTTGTGTTAAAAGATATTTCCAGTAGCTAATAGTTTGTTCTCAAGGTTTTATCATTGCTCTCCATCAAACTCTCTCTAAATTGTTATTCCACAAGAAAACCCTCTCTTTCCATTTATGTCCTTTATCCAGCTGCCCCAAGGAAAACAGCCATTAGCAAGAGTGAAAACTCTGTGGGTCCTTATTCCTATTTCACTTCAAGGGGAGAATGTGAAGAACCCAAGTTATAGATCATATAATTTAAAAATCGAGCCCATCTCCCCATATTAAAGTTAAAGAAATGGAGACTCAAAGATGTTCACTGCTTTTCATTCATCACAAGAAATCATGACATATTATCGTCTCAATTTCCATTCATTCTTACTCCCTTCTCTCATCCCAACAAGAAAGGAAATCTTACAACACTGCTCTCTAAGACAGAAGAGGAACTGTACTGTCCTACATCAAATCTTCTACTTCAGTTCAGACTCTGCCTCATTGGTTTAGATTTATTTTATCAGATAGTGCTATTTAGTATGTTGCCAGGTTTACACTAGAAAGGGTTTAGATTTTTCTGAAGAAATTTAATAAAATCTAAACTGTTTGCACCAAGATTTTTAAAAAAGAAAAATTCAGAATATCTGATCTTTAGGACAAGATTTTTGGACAGTTATAATTGTTTTCTAACACCTTCTGGAATACATTATTATATTGTTTTATAGCACATTTGAGTAATAAGTTTTTCATTCACTTTATCAAAATCCTAACATCATATAGATCTAGAATTAAATTATCTTGTTCAGGCTTCTATTTTTAAGTAGTTAAATGTCAAAATAAATTTAAAATGATTCAAGAAGAATGAACATAGAGAAAACAACATCCATCCAGTATGGCAGGTTCCTATGCATGCAATCTTATATATAATAAAAGAGCATGTTGCTGTGGAATTTAGCAAAAGGAGGGCATTTGAGAGAGCATGGATACTTTCCTAAGCATACGTTCCTAATAAATTCTGAAAAATATGTTGTTATCTCTTCTTACCTAGCCTCTATCACGAGTTTGCTTCATTCTGATTTATGCCTCACCTCCACCCTGACCCTAAACACACACATAACCTTCCTTTACGGCTAATGCTGTATTCTCTAACAACAATGGCTAGAATCATCCTCACTTTCCAAATCTCTGAGCAGTAGGCAGACATTGTTTCTGAGCCCTTATCTCAGACAAGATGAAGCTGATTTTTTCTGCCTTGCTTGGAAAATCCAAGGCTTACACTGTGTATGGGTCATCCCACGGGCTCCCCTGAGAAGAGTGAAATGGATTGAGCAAACACACTCTACAAAGTTTTCTTGTGCCAATTTTCAAGATCAATATGGCTCTTCTTTGACCAAAATAATCATATTAATGAGTCAATGACAAAAGATAGAGGAAAATCAAAAGTGGACTATCTTGAGAGCCAGAGGAAAACAATCATGAGAAATATTAGCAAATTTAACTATGTAATGACTTCATCTTTATAAAACTACAAAACTTTCATACATAAAAAAATCATTATGTATAGTGTATCTCTGGAAGAGGATACAGGAACTGTATTTCAGTGGCTGTTTCCACTGAAAAGAACTGAGGGATTAATTTTTAAGGGAGCATTCTACTACCCTGACATAGTATAGCAAACGGCATTCTCATCAATTGCTGGTGAAAGTCTAAATTGCACATTCTGTAAAAAAAAATTTTTAAAAAGCAATTTGTAATATCTACCAAGAACCTTATAATTCTTATTAGTTTTATCCCAGTAATTTCATTTTCAGGAATTTAATCTAAAGAAATAATCTAAAATGTGAAGAATAGTTCTATGGCAAAATACATTACTGAAAGTATTTTTTATAAAAGTGAAAATATGGGAAAACTTAGAAGCCCCAAATTAAGGGAATGGTTACAATAAAGTATAGTTCGATCAAATAATAAAATTGTATCTAGGTGTAGATTTAATCATGTTATGCACTTGAAGTAAAATGACTATTTTTGTTTAATTTACAGAATG
This sequence comes from Aotus nancymaae, assembly GCF_030222135.1. Taxonomy (NCBI): domain Eukaryota; kingdom Metazoa; phylum Chordata; class Mammalia; order Primates; family Aotidae; genus Aotus; species Aotus nancymaae. Next base: position 79,429,101 of record NW_026988425.1, read on the forward strand.
ATCTTGACTAAAATGCTTTTATAAAGATTGAAGAAAATATGCTGAAATATTAATAATTATCTTAAGGTGCTAGAATTTGGGGCAATACTTACTTTCTATTTTAAATTTTTTATTTTCCTCAATAGAAGAAATACAAAAAATAAAGTTTCATTTTAAACAAAAAGGATTGGAGGTGAAGAGGGGAGGAAGAGAGAGAGATGAAGAGAGAAACCATTTTTCTTCACCATAGCTCCCAAGCTAAATACCAAAAGAGCCAGGGTCCAGGACATCCAAAGCAATCACTAAACCCTTGAATGCCTGACTGCTTCAGTGGACACTGTTGATGCCCTTGTATTGGTCATCAGACCCCTCCCCTATCTGCTGCCAGGGCAAGACTAGTGACTGTCACCTGTGACCTTCTCCAGAGATTTGCCCTTGGCCAACTCAGGAGTACAAAACCAAACACCCTTACTTCAAGCAAGGATAAATTTATGGTGCAGTTATTCTCCCTGGCTGCTGTGGACCGGGTCAAGACTAGACAACCCAAGATCACATCCTTCTTCTCCACTCCTCCCTCAATGAATCATGTGCACCTGGGTCACTCTCTAGGGCTCTGCTTGTAATGGACTGGCCCAAGACATCTACCACAGGCAAGGCATGATAAACACTTTGTCTCTTGTTTGGCTAAACAACATGGGCATATATAATTACAAAGTTAATTTCTGATTAATGCCACCAGTGATTTGGTCATAAGTGTTTATTGTACCTTACAGATACAGCAGCCAGGAGAGCTTCACAGGAGAGTAGTAGTTTATGTAGAGGTTAGGGAAGGCATTCCAGAAAAAAAGAAGAAATCACAGGGAATGTCTCAGCAATGCCTGAAACTTTTCAAAATGTGATATGCTCTTCTCTGCAGGGCAGCGGCAATACAAAGAGGACTGTCTTGATTTCAGTGGCACCAGGCTTCCTTGGCCCTCCTCTTACTTTTCCACTGGGCCTCTATTCAGTCCTATTTGTAGGATTCTCTAGCGTGCCTTCCATGAATATTGGTGTACCTCAAGGCTCTACACTTTGCCTTTTCTTCTCGCCCACATTGCCTAGGCAGTTTCATCTACCAACATGTAAGTACCATCTATAAACTCATCTATAAACACATACCCATGTCCCTGTAAGCTCCAGGGCCCTATGCCCAGTAGCACACTCTCCATAGCAGCTGGAAAGTCACTGATGAACCGTGCAGTTTTCATTTATCAAAATTGAACTCAATACCCCCACACCTTCTACCTTTTAAATTAATTATCTCAGGAAATATACCATCGTCCATGTAGTTGCATAAGACAAATCTCAAAAATATCTTAGGTTTCTCTCTCTTTCCTATCCAGCCCCAATATCCCACATCAAATCAATTACCAAGATGGTCAATTCTACATTTCAGGACATCGCATTACTCTCTCCCTTCCATTTCCTTGTGTCTGCCCTGGTTCAGGCATTTATCATTTCTCACTGAGATTACTACAAAAGCCTCCTTACACATTTCCCAAGCCTTGGTACTGTCCTCATTCAGTCCATTCTCCATAGTACTGTCAGAATGATATTTTTAATGCAAAAAGATGACTATGACACTCTGAAGTTTAAGACTCTCAAAAATTCTCAACTACTTTAGGGCATAAAAATCTAATCCCGTTTGCATGGCATGAAAAGTTCTTCTCACTCTGATTTTGGCCTATTTATTCAGGGTTATCTTTTGCCACTTCCTTGCTCACACTTTATTCCCCTGAAATACTGAACCATTTGTAGCATCATGAATGATTCAACTTCTGTATGTTTGCACCTTTGATATATACTAGTCCCTCTATGGGAATGTTCTCCTCTGACTCTGTCCCCTTTGTCAAAATACCTCAAACAGCTTGCATTGCCAGCTCAGTCATTATCTTCTTTGTAAAGCCTCTCTCACTCTTGCAGGTAGGGTTAGATAATCCTTTTCCTATTTCCCTATTTTTTATACATACATTTATTATAGCAGCTATACAGATAATATCTCTTTCAGATATTATCAAAACTAATTTACTGGAAGTCAATGGTACTGTTTATACTAAAAGAGTATCATACTGTACACTCTCTGTTTGCATGCGTATCTCCTTAAGAAACTGACTGCTTTGACAATGGGGCATAGAATCTTCATCTCTGTAATCCCAGAGCCTTATATAATCATGGGGGCCCACTAGCACTCAGTTAACATTTAGTAAATTAATGAAACCTTATATTATCTGTATCAGTCATTAAATCCATAATGATCAATAATATCATAGTTGTTACTCTCCACTTCCCACAGCCAACATATCCATAAACAAAAGGAGAATAATTCAACCTGTTTTGTAGTGTAGTTAAACTTTTTAAAATGAAATGGATTTAGGCATGTCTATTTGCACATAAAGATAGAGCTATTGGCACAGTCATGAACCAACTGAATTACATGTCAGTATATCACAATGATTAATAGTGATATAAAGATATTCAGTAAGATGAAAAAACATTCAGGTCAGATTTAAGATTTTACATGAAATTATTACTGGTGGAAAATCGACAGATTCCATGTCAGATGGATCCCAGGAGAAGTGTGGGACTGACACAATGTGGAATAAAAATTACAGAGCTTACAAAATCAATGTCAAAAATATGCGTGTGTGTGTCTGTGTGAGTGTACACACACACACAGACACACACACACCAAGCTTCAGGCCATTTTCTGTATTTTAAAAATAATTTTGACTAAGCTGTTTTAAAAGACAATCTGTTAAGTTTATGCATCCTAGCTCAGCTGAATTACATCCCAGGGCAATGAGAAAAAATTGCTGGCAAGATCACCAAACACTGTTGGAAGACTATTTTAGATCGTTATTTGGAAGCTGTTTGTACACAGGCACATAACAGCTGCACTACACTTCAATCCAATTCCGGTCTTTGCAGTTTACTCTAGGATGTGCCAATCCCCAGTAAATTACAGGAGAAGAGAACAATGCAATCATTATTTACCCAAGCTGTAATGCATTCCTATCTTATTCCAGGAGTGGAATTAAATAAATAACTAAATGGAAGTGTTCATGTGTGAAGGATGGAAGTGCCTGCACATGCAACTTTTATTTAGGGTTTGTGGTAGAATGATGCAGAAAATGATTTCAATATTAAAGAATTTGAATACCAGTGGAGCTTTTTTACAAAGCATGAAGAATTAAACCCACTTAATTCCTGAGTATTATTAATGTCATATAACTCTGAATAATATACCAAAAAACATACAGGAAGGAGAAACAGCTAAACAATAGACAAGCGAGAGAAAATTCACCTTAAACAACTCCAGCATTTCCTTTAGGAAAGAAGAAAGGCAGAAAGAAGGAAGGAATCCAGAGCTTCTATAATACCCTAAGCAACCCACTTACAGGGTGTTGGCTACCTCCTGGCCAGGAGAGCAACAGACAAGCCTTGCCAACCCTAAAGGCAGAGGCAGCGTGGCTTACCAGGAGCACACACTTCAAAGTCAAAAGTTCTGGAATTTTGAAATTCATTTTATTATTACCAGCTGAGACAATCGATCAAAATAATCTTTTCAGTCTCCACTTCTACATATGAAAATGAGCTTTGAAATACTTTTTGCAGGGTAAAATAATAGATTTTCTGTTCAATAAATGTTTTTCTAAGTGCTCCTCAATAAACTACACCTTTCCTTTTTCTCAGAGCCACAGGATAAAATGGTGCATATGAAGCAAAAACTACCTCCAGTTGCAAACTTTATTTTCTGAACTCTTCAAACGTTGTTGTCAGTGATTTTTAGATGCATCAAATATTTGTAGTTCTAGGAATCCTGCAAGTAAAACTGAGTCTTAATTAAGACCTCTAATAAATGTAAGACTCAATGTAGAAAGAGTGCAACTAAGTTTTATGACCTAAGAAGTCTGTTTGGAAATATTCCTTTGTATTCAGGCATTCAGATAAAATTTGTTAGGTAACTGTAAGTTTGAATATTTCAATGCAAGTGAATAATTTAATATGATTTTTTTTAATTTTTTTAAACTATTACAAATATTCCTTTGTATTCAGGCATTCAGATAAAGTTTGTTAGGTAACTGTAGGTTTGAATATTTCAATGCAAGTGAATAATTTAATATGTTTTTTTAAATGATAACACTCACAACCCACATTGCCCAGGCCATATTGGCCTGAAGGACAATTAAAACAATTCGTCGAGTAATAGTATAGACAACATTCAACATCAAAACAGATGAAACTCTAACCCACAGGTCATTTCTTTATTATTTCATTCATTCAACAAATACTGATTATCATTGGAGTCAAGCACTCTCCCAGGCACTAGAAGTATGATAGTGAGCAAAAGTAGAGTGGACTATATCTTTTATAAAGGAAAAAAAAAATCCAAATAACAAAGAAAACTTAACCTAGATTTGAGAAAGGAGGAGAATTGCAATAAAGACAAGCGTCCCCAGGAAGGGACACTTGAGCTGACTTACGATGTGTCAACTGCTCACCAGGTAATAGTAGGGGGAGGCTCAGGAAGAGCCTTAAGGACTCTTCTCAAGCTGTGGAAAACAAATGGTGGAGGTGGGGGAGGCAAAGCTAGATGAATTAGACTATTGCAGTAAATGGCAAGAATCTAAGTACTTTGTAAAGACTTTTAGCTACCCTTCCATCTCTGGAAGACAGGGAAAGTACCGTATTTCCCAGAGAAACTTGTCCTCTGTAGTGGAGATAAAGGGATGTGAATTAATTGAGTATTTGGAAGATAACATTGATAGGACATAGGAATAGACTGGATATGAATACTAGGCACAGGGTGTAGTTCAAGAGTTTGCAGAGCTGGGCAAATGAGAATGCTATTTGTTTCGGAAACACTAAAGACGTTGTCTTATAAATGAAATAGGTAATATATTCTGAACATTTTCTATGCAATAAGCACTGTTCTAAAAGCTGTACACATTTTATAAAGTTTGTTCGTTATAGAAATTCTGTGATATAGGTACTATCTTATAGATAAGGAACTGATGCAAAGAAAGATTAAGCAACATGCCCACTTTTACACAGATTATAAATAGTGAATGCAGGTATTGAATCCAGAGTCCATGCTTTTAGTCACTGTGCTATGCTGTCTCCCACTCAGAAATAGCCTCCACTGCCATGCCCCCAAATCTGTTTCACTTGAGTTGCTCAAACAAAAGGAACTTTCTCCTTCTGGATTTCACTCTTGTAATCACCTCTGATGTTCATAACAATAGCTTCCCAGTAACTAAATTGCTATCAGTGCTCCAGGCCAAAAAATATTCCTGTCTTTGGATTGATTTTCCCTCTCTGGGCCATAAATTATCACTGTAACATAAAGTTAATAAGGGCAGAGATGAAGATTTCAATTTGCATTCCTGTTGGTCAAATAACAGGTTCATGGACAAAATGAATTGTCTTAGTCTGCTAAGGCTGCCATAATAAAATACCGTAGACTGAGTGGTTTAAACCACACACATTTATTTTTCTTACAGCCTCAGAGGCTATATGTCTGAGAGCAAGATGCCATCATGATTGGTCTCAGGAGAGGGCTCTCATCCTAGCTTACAGAAGGCTGCCTTCTGACTGTGTTATCACATGGAGAGAGAAAGAGGGGAAGAGGGAGGGGAGGGGAAAGAGAGAGGAAAAGCAGGGAAGGAAGACATGGGAATCTCCTTTCTCTTATTATAAAATCATCAATTCAATCAGATTAGGAGCTCATCCTATGACCTCACTTAACCTTAATTATCTCCTAAAAGCCCTATCTCCAAACACATTAGGGGTTAGAGCTTCAATATATGAATTGGAGGGGGGGATGCAATTCAGTCTACAGCATGGATCCAAGGGTCTTCTTTTTTTAAAAAAATACAAGATTAGTACAAATTCACTCACAGGCCCCTGAAATTTCAATTTCTCCATAATTACGGTAGTTTTGCCTCTGTTTGGAGGGAGCAGCTCATTAGACTTCTGTTCAGATCTAAATCAGGTAGGGGTGGAGTGAATGTGCAGGGAACTCATTGAAAAAAAAAGACTTGGGAAATGAATCTTATTTTGGTGAATTTGACTGAATACAGCAGAGCACACCCCTGCAGAAAGTGGACAATTGACTGCTCTAGATGCATTGGAAACCCCAAACCCTCAATCACAGTCACAGTGATAGTCATCAATGTCTGTGTCAAACACTGGAAGATAAGGGGACTTGCTCAATATGGCAGGTGCAAGACCCCCCAGGGACTCAAGGAATAAGTAGAACAGGATTTAAAGGAGTTGGGAAGCCCAAGAAAGCAGGTAGTGATATTTTCCAGAGAAATCACCAAGACTATGAGTCCCCATGCCCCTTTTCCAGGCTGGTGTAGCCTGGGAACACATAAACTACATCACCTATAACCTCGACCTGGTTGGCATGACTCTTACTTCAATAGTCAAACATATATATGCAAATATTCTTCTTCTTCTACCTATGTTAAACTCTAAGAGCTGGTGCCAAACAGAATATCCACATATTCTCTCTTTTCTTTTTTTTAATAGTACGACTCTAAGTACATTCCCTCCGCTAGGATGACCAATCATTGCAGTTTTTCTAGGACTGAGGGTTTTGGGGAGAGCAGTCCTTTCAGTGCTAAAACCTGCATAGTCTGGGAAATTTGAGACACTTAGTCACCCCAAATCTAGCTCCTACTCTAAGAAAGTAGGAGACTCCTGCTAGCATAGGACCAGAGAAAATATTATTCCTATGCCCCCAAAACAGAGTGTCTGAATCCAGTAAAAATCATTCTGGTTTTACCCAGTGAGATCTTTCTTCTTCCTTAGACCTCTGAGAGATAAAGAAATTCACTATTTCAAGTGGCTCAGAACTCAGAGCCCTGGGGTTATTTATAAAAGCAAGTAATTTGCTGATTTGAATTTTTTAAGAAATTACATTAAAATATTTTATCTTAATTACTGAGTTTTGGGTGCCCCCTTAAATTTTACACTTGGAGCAAAAGACTTACTCACTTCACCCCATTCCAATTTTGCCAATAAGCAACTGGCTCAAGTGATTCCTGGTGGCCAGCCACCAGCCTCCGATGATTCAGTCCTCATTGCTCCCATCAAGTGTAACAAACTCTCAGTCAGACTAAACTAAGATTCCACCAGCCCGCCAGGTATACCCTGTGATACCAAAATCTGCAGTAGTTTCCCAACTATAAGCTTGTATTGTGGGACTTTTGCTATGCTTCTGTTAAAAACAAATGATAGTGATTTGATTCTTGAAAAATAAATGTACAGTATGTGCTTTTAATTCCTGCAGAGATGCATCATCTGAAGCAGAACACAGCATGGTGTTAAAAAGCACTGCTCTTGAAAGCAAATGAGGTCTCTGACATTAACAACCACACTGTGATGAGCAAGTTAATTAACTTTAATGAACCTCAGTTCTATCCACTGTAAAATAAAGATAACACCTACCTTATAGAGTTGTTTGTGAAGATTATATAAATTAGCATAAAGAAAGTGTATAGCAGGCTAGCTGACAGGAAAGTATGCTGTGAATGCTAATTCTCTTTCTTCACCTTTCCTGCCTGGCCTCCTCACTTCTCACCAAAACCATTTTTGTGATTTTAACAATTGTGGATCTAGAATTTTGTCTTAGTGTACTGTATGTATTTTCAAATGTTTTGAAAAGAAAATATTTTGTCATTGTACTATTAGGTTCAAAGTATAGTTTGTTTTGTATTCTCTTAAACTGTTTGAGGTCTAAAAAGTATATAATCAGGCTAGAAATTTCTCAAGTCTAATATGACTTTTTAAAAAAATATTTATTGAGCACAGTAGTTTTTCTTTTCAGATTCCCTGGATAATACTGGTACTCTATCTGAGATTTCTAAATTTTAAAGTTTGTGGAGGATGCTGCTGTGTGCAGCGCTCTCACATGAGAGTGACCCTCAGGCAAAAGAACTTCCTCCCAGACTCTCTCACCTGCCCCTGCACTTGCTGCGTAAACAGATATTGTCCTCATATTTATTTCTCTGTAAGTTAAGACCTTCCCATCAGTATCACGTGTGGAAAAAAAAATCACTCACAGAATAAGATGAAGTATTTTCCAATATGAAAAAACAACTTGATTTAGAAGGTGCATGATTAAATAGAAGTAAATTATGATGACTGCTTCTCTGGCTACTTTATTCAGAGTATAAGGAGATAAGATTTTTTGAACCTCATTTTGTGCTACAATAATATTTAAGGAATGCTATACTTAAAAACACATTATCATCTGTCAATAATGTCTACATTTCAGTGGGAAATACATTCAGAATCCAGTTCTTTCATTGTGATTAATTTCTTAATGAAATGCTATCATCTTTCCAGCAACTAATGAAATATACCCCAAGGCCTGGCGCCATCAGATGCATTTTAGAAAATTACTATTTTATATGAGCACTATTATGCCTATTTTAATTGATGGCACTTACATTAAAAACATCTAAAAAAATAGATCTTTTAAAGGAACTACTGAAGATGATGTTTGCATTATCTTTTCTCAAAAAGTTATGATGTCATTGATTTTCAAATAACCTTTTTTTAGTGGCATTCATAAGAGATTCAGTGGTCTCCTCTGACCTTGATTTAATCATCTTAGGACAATCTGAGGCATGTCCTCCATGATGGCACAATATTTTGTCAAGTGGACAAGAGGTTGGCCCTAGTAGAAATCTTAGAGATCGTCCAGTCCAACACCTCATTGAACAGACAGTGAAAGTTTTAATGATTTCCCCAAGGCCAAAAACCCAGGGTGAGGAAGATCCAGAGATCGAGCCCAGGTTTCCTGGTGTCCAGACCAGTGCTAATCCCATCCATCATACTACATGATCATTGCATCAGTCTCCCAAATCTTTCTGTTCACAAACTAAGTTATATAAGGTGAATGAGCACATCATGATCCCTTTCATGAAAAGCGATAGCTTTGAAGTGGAAAGCTTAAAGAAATGAATTCTAATAAATTAGGCAATGTAAGATACAAACATTTGTTGAAATCCCAGGAGAGAAGAGGAGCTTTTTTCTCTTTTTCTTGTCCTCTTTAAGAAACAAAGAAAAATATATCCAAATTCTAAATGTCTTGAGTTTCAGGAAAAATGTTCTATTAGTGAGTCAGACTTTCAAAATAATGTTAGCCCGTCAATGTGTGGGTGAGGCTTTTATTTTGGAAGTCACACCAAAAAATAGCTCTATATGTGCAGTTCTGAAATATTCTCTCCCAGTCTATTCAGGGCTTCCTCGAATGTGCAGGCTGCCATGGACTAACTTAGGTTCATTTTGCTTTCTATCCTCTTATTTCACATACTCTGAGGTTCAGCCCAGGAGCACTATTATTTTCTTTCAGTAGTCCATGTACCCTAACGCTTCTGAGACTTTGATGTTGCTCTTTCATTTGCCTGGAATGTCACTTTAATCCTTCTTCTCCACTTGACAAAATCTTGTGCATCCTTCAAACACTTGATTTGCTACTACCTCCTCCTTAAAGCCTTTGCTGATCTCCTAATTTATAATTAGTGACTATTTACATAGCACTTTCGTTGTGTCTCTTATAGAAATTAATCCAGTATACATCATTCTGTAGAATACTTGACTGTCTTCACTGCTGTATTCAGATCTAACTGAGGCCTTCAAAAATATCTCATTTTGATATGTGCCCAGGACATGTTAAGTATCAGGAATTCCAGAGTAAACACAAAAAGGTCTTTGTTTCAAGAAGTTATCTCACATCTAGCATGCAACCTTAGATTGTATTCCCCTGTCAGAAAGCAGGCTGTGACACAGAATTTAGATGTCAGTAGTTCATTTGGGAAGTGAGGAGTGAGAAAGTGACATAGTAAAGGAAGGAAAGTTGAAAAGGGTACATTAATAATGAGCAGGCTTCCGCTATGGGCAAATGGGCCCAATCCTGCTGAGGATCTGCTGAGAAACCATAGAGGACATGCCTCAGATTGTCTTTCTGAGATGAGGAAGCTGGGGCATAAATCCCTCAATTCTGCCTTCCTCATTTGAAGGTTTATCCTGAGAGGATTAACACAAATCACTTCTGGCTTGTCCTATACTCAGACCAAGCATTTCTCCAAGTATCCAGAGAAGACCCTGAGTCAAAGACGCAGATGCTTGAGGCAGAAAGCTGTTGGCAGGTACTGCAGCTGCCCACCCCAGCCACAGCTGACCTTCAGGGTGGGCCAGGAGGCTATAGGCACAGCAGCAAGGATGCTGGCTACAAGGCCCTGCACACCTACTGTTGAGTTTATTTAAACTAACTAAATTGAGTTTAAATAAACCTAGTTGCTGCTCTTAGCAAAATGTAAATTCTGAGAAAGCACTGAATTTACTCATTGCTAAAGACTCTTGAGTTTTTTTAGTATATTTTCCTTACTTAACCAAATATATATATATAAATATATATATATATGAGATTTTGTTTTCTGTGAAATACTGAGTTACATAAAGATTTTGCTTTCATGAGGAAATCAGATTTTCCTGATATAGACTACTCTTCAACAGTAGCTTCAGAAAATGCTACTTGCCAGGAATGTATGCTTTATTTTCCTTGAGGTTTATTGGGTTTTTTGTTATTGCTGTTATTGTCACAATAGTGTCTTGCTCTGTCGCCCTGGCTGGGGTGCTGTGGTGTTATCCTGGCTCACTGCAACCTCCGCCTCCTGGGTACAAGAGATTTTCCTGCCTCACCTTCCCAAGTAGCTGGGATTACAGGTGTGTGCCACCATGCCTAGCTAATTTTTGTATTTTTATTAGAGATGGGGTTTAGCCATATTGGCCAGGCTGATCTTGAACTCCTGACCTCAAGTGATATGCCCTGCTCTGCCTCCCAAAGTGTTAGGATTACAGGCATAAACCACTACACCACCCTTTCCTTGAGATTTTATCTTTTTCACTTAAGAGTAATACCTGCCAATTATTAAAACAAATTCTAAAATACACAAGAGAAAATGAAAAATCAGCTAATTCATTGGTCTCACGAAACACTGACACAGAAATATAACCTGGAACAATCATGTTTGTAGTACCTAAGCATTTGCCTTAAGATTATCTAGGCAGGATGTGGTGACTCACATTTGTAATCCCAGCACTTTGGGAGGCCAAGGTGGGAGGATTGCTTGAGCCCAGGAGTCCAAGACCAGACTGGGCAACATGGCAAGACCCTCATCTCCTCAAAAAATAAAAAAATTGAGAGGAGGATCCAAGATGGCTGAATAGGAACAGCTCCAGAGTACAGTTCTCAGAAAGAACAATACAGAGGGTGAGTTCTCACCGCATTTCCAAACGAGTTTTCACTGCCACAGACCAGAAAATTCCGAGGCCAAAAAGCTCCATGAGTTTCCAGCATGACTGCCTCAGCCAGCGCTGCAGGTTGGTGCACAGAAACTCACACAAATCTGGGCAGCCATTTCAACTGGTGCCTGGAACACCTGGGAGACAGAGCCACCCATTGAACTGGAAGGGAGGGGGCTGAGACAGGGAGCCAGAAGATCTGGCTTGGCAGGTACCACCACCACAAAACAAGCAATCTGAAATGCTCTGGATAAGAGTTTTGAAGCAAGCATAGCTGGACTCAGGATGGTTCAGCTTGGTGGGGGGAAGGGCGTCAGCCACTACAGTGGCAGTCCGCCAATATCAAGTCAGTTCTAACTGCCTCAAGGTAGTTCACACAGCAGCTGGGCAGAGCCCATGGCAGCTCAGCAATGCCTTTGCTGGCAGACTGTGACTAGACTATCTCCATGTGGAGCAGGGCATCTATGAAAAAAGGCAGCAGCACGTCAGGAACTTATAAATAAAGCCCAACCTTCCTAGGACAGAGCATCTAGGAAAAGAGGCAGTTATGAGTTCTACTGCAACAGAGTTAAACATACCTGCCCAGCAGCTCTGCACAGAACAATGGAGCTCCCAGCATAGCACTTGAGCTCCTATAAGTGACAGACTATCTCCTCAAGCAGCTCCCAGACCCCCATATACCCAAAGAGACACCTCATAAAGGAGAGCTCAGGCCAACATCTGGGCGGGTATCCTTCTGGGATGAAGATAACAGAAGAAGAAACCAGCAACAACCCTTACTGTTCTGCAGTTTCCATGGGTGATCCCCAGGCAAGCAGGGTCTGGAGTGGACCTCCAGCAATCCTGCAGCAGAGGGGTCTAACTGTTAGAAGGAAAACTAAGAAACAGAAAGAAATAACTTCATTAACAACAAAAAGAATGTCCACTCAGAGACCTCATCCAAAAGTCACCAGCTACAAAGTCAAAAGGTAGATAAAGCAACAAAGATGGGAAGAAACCAGTGCAAAGAGGATGAAAACACCAAAAACCAGAACTCCTCTTCTCCTCCAAGGGGTCACAACTCCTCACCAGCTAGGGAACAAAGCTGGATGGAGAATGAATCCGATGAATTGACAGGCTTCAGAAGGTAGATAATAACAAATTTCTCTGAGCTAAAAGAACACGTGCTAACCCAATGCAAAGAAACTAAGAAACTTGAAAAAAAAAAAGATTTGATAAAATGCTAATGAGAATAAACAGCTTAGAGAAGAATATAAATGACTTGATGGAGCTGAAAAACACAGCACGAGAACTTCACGAAGCATACACAAGTTTCAATAGCTGAATCAACTAAGAAGAAGAAAGGATATCACAGATTGAAGATCAACTCAATGAAATAAAATGAGAAGTCAAGATTAGAGACAAAAGAGTGAAAAGAAATGAACAAAGCCTCCAAGAAATATGGGATTATGTGAAAAGGCCTCATCTACATTTGATAGGTGTACCTGAATGTGATGGAGAGAATGAATCCAAGCTGGAAAACACTCTTTAGGATATTATCCAGGAGCACTTCCCCAACCTAGCAAGGCAGACCAACATTCAAGTCCAAGAAGTACAGAGAACATCACAAAGATATTCCTCAAGAAGACCAACACCAAGGCACATAATCGTCAGATTCACCAGGGTTGAAATGAAGGAGAAAATGCTAAGGGCAGCCAGAGAGAAAGGTCAGATTACCCACAAAGGGAAGCCCATCAGATGCACAGCAGATCTCTCAGCAGAAACCTTACAAGACAGAACAGAGTGGGGGCCAATATTCAACATCATTAAAGAAAAGAACTTTCAACCCAGAATTTCATTTCCAGCCAAACTAAGCTTCATAAGCAAAGGAGAAATAAAATTCTTTATGAACAAGCAAATCCTCAGAGATTTCATCACCACCAGGCCTGCTTTACAAGAGCTCCTGAAAGAAGCACTAAATATAGAAAGGAACAACCGGTACCAGCCACTCCAAAAACAAACCAAATGGTAAGGAACATTGACACAATGAAGAAAATGCATCAACTAATGGGCAAACCAGCCAGCTAGCATCAAAATGGCAGGATCAAATTCACATATAACAATATTAACCTTAAATGTAAATGGACTAAATGCCCCAATCAAAAGACACAGACTTGCAAATTGGATAAAAAGTCAAGACCCATCAATGTGCTACCTTCAGGAAACTCATCTCACATGCAAGGACACACGTAGGCTAAAAATAAAGAGATGGAGGAAGATTTATCAAGCAACTAGAGAGCAAAAAAAAAGTAGGAGTTGCCATCCTAAAAAAGCAGGAGTTGCAATCCTAGTCTCTGATAAAATGGCTTCAAACCAACAAAGATCAAAGGAGCCAAAGAAGGGCATTACATAATGGTAAAAGGATCAATGCAACAAGAAGAGCTAACGATCCTAAATATATACGCATACAATACAGGAGCACCTATATACATAAAGCAAGTTCTTAACAACCTACAAAGAGACTTACACTCCCACACAATAATAGTATGAGACTTTAACACTCCACTGTTAATATTAGACAGATCAACGAGACAGAAAATTAACAAAGGTATCCAGGACTGGAACTCAGATCTGGGCCAAGCAGACTTAATAGACATCTACAGAAATCTCCACCTAAAGTCCACAGAATATACATTCTTCTCCGCACCACATTGCACCTACTCTAAAATTGACCACATAATTGGAAGTAAATCACTCCTAAGCAAATGCAAAAGAACAGAAATCATAACAAACAGTCTTTTGGACCAAAGGGCAATCAAATTAGAACTCAGGATTAAGAAACTAACTCAGAACCACACAACTTCATGGAAACTGAACAACTCGCTCCTGAGTGTTGACTGGATAAACAATGAAATGAAGGCAAAAATAGAGATGTTCTTTGAAACCAATGAGAATGAAGACACAACATACCAGAATCTCTGGGACACATTTAAAGCAGTGTCTAGAGGGAAATTTATAGCAATAAATGCCCACATGAGAAGTGATGAAAGATCTAAAATTGACACCCTATCATCAAAATTGAGAGACCTAGAGGAGCAAGATCAAAAAAACTCAAAAGCTAGCAGGAGACAAAAAATAACTAATATCAGAGCAGAACTAAATGAGATAGAGACACAAAAAAACCTTTCAAAAAAATCAATAAATCCAGGATCTGGGTTTTTGAAAAGATCAAAAAAATAGACAGACTGCTAGCCAGATTAATAAAAAAGAAAAGGGATAAGAATCAAATAGATGCAATAAAAATTGATAAAGGGGACATCACCACCAATTCCACAGAAATACAAACTATCATCAGAGATTACTATAAACAACTCTATGCACATAAATCAGTAAACCTGGAAGAATTGGATAAATTCCTAGACACTTGCACCCTCCCAAGCCTAAACCAGGAAGAAGATGAAACCTTGAACAGACCAATAACAAGGACTGAAGTTGAGGCAGCATTTAATAGCCTACCAACCAAAAAAAGTCCAGGTCCAGGAGGGTTCACAGCCAAATTCTACTAGATGTACAAAGAGGAGCTGGTACGATTCCTTCTGAAATTATTCCAAACAATACAAAGAAAGGGAATCCTTCCAAATCATTTTATGAGACCAACATCATCCTGATACTAAAACCCGGCAGAGACTCAACAAAAAAAGAAAACTTCAGGCCAATATCCAGGATGAACATAGATGCAAAAATCTTCAATAAAATACTGGCAAACTCATTGCAACAGTGCATCAAAAAGCTTGGCCATCACAATTAAGTAGGCTTTATCCCAGGGATGCAAGGCTGGTTCAACATATGCAAGTCTAAAAACGTAATCCACCACATAAACAGAACCGAAGATAAAAACCACATGGTTATCTCAATAGATGCAGAGGCCTTTGATAAAATTTAACAGCCCTTTATGCTAAAAACTCTCAATAAAATAGATATCGAAGGAACATATCTCAAAATAATAAAAGGTATTTACGACAAACCTACAGCCAATATAATACTGAATGGGTGAAAACTGGAACCATTCCCTTTGAAATCTGGCACTAGACAAGGATGCCCTCTCTCACCACTCCTATTCAATATAGTATTGGAAGTTCTGGCCAGGGCAATCAGGCAAGAAAAAAATAATAAAGGGTATTCAATTAGGAAAGGAGGAAATCAAATTGTCTCTATTTGCAGATGACACGATTGTATATTTAGAAGACCCCATCATCTCAACCCAAAATCTCCTTAAACTGATAAGCAGCTTCAGCAAAGTCTCAGGATACAAAATCAATGTGCAGAAATCACAAGCATTCCTACATACCAGTAACAGACTAACAGA
Source organism: Aotus nancymaae (assembly GCF_030222135.1). Taxonomy (NCBI): domain Eukaryota; kingdom Metazoa; phylum Chordata; class Mammalia; order Primates; family Aotidae; genus Aotus; species Aotus nancymaae. The sequence continues at coordinate 79,444,786 of NW_026988425.1, forward strand.
GAGCCAAATCATGAGCAAAGTCCCATTCACAATTGCTACAAAGAGAATAAAATACCTAGGAATACAACTAACAAAGGATGTAAAGGACCTCTTCAAGGAGAACTACAAACCACTGCTCAAGGAAATAAGAGAGGACACAAACACATGGAGAAACACTCCATGCTCATGGTTAGGAAGAATCATTATCGTGAAAATAGCCATACTGCCCTAAGTAATTTATAGATTCAACGCTATCGCCATCAAGCTACCGATGACCTTCTTCACAGAACGGGAAAAAAACACCTTAAACTTCATATGGAACTAACAAAGAGCCCACGTAGCGAAGACAATCCTAAGCAGAAAGAACAAAGCCAGAGGCATCAGGCTTCCTGACTTCAAACTATACTACAAGGCTACAATAATCAAAACAGTATGGTACTGGTACCAAAACAGAGATATAGACCAATGAAACAGAACAGAAGCCTCAGAGGCAACGCCACACATCTACAACCATCTGATCTTTGACAAACTGGACAAAAACAGGCAATGGGGAAAGGATTCCCTATTTAATAAATGGTGGGAAAACTGGCTAGCCATGTGTAGAAAGCAGAAACTGGACCCCTTCCTAACACCTTACACTAAAATTAGCTCCAGATGGATTAAAGACTTAAACATAACACCCAACACCATAAAAACTCTGGAAGAAAACCTAGGCAAAACCATTCAGGACATAGGCACAGGCAAAGACTTCATGACCAAAACACCAAAAGCATTGGCAACAAAAGCCAAAATAGACAAATGGGATATAATTAAACTCCAGGGCTTCTGTATAGCAAAAGAAACAATCATTAGAGTGAACCAGCAACCAACAGAATGGGAAAAGATTTTTGCAATATACCCATCTGACAAAGGGCTAATATCCAGAATCTACAAAGAACTAAAACAGATTTACAAGAAAAAAAAAAAAACCCATCCAAAAGTGGGCAAAGGATATGAACAGACACTTTGTAAAAGAAGACATATATAAGGCCAACAAACATATGAAAAAATGCTCATCATCACTGGTTATTAGAGAAACGCAAATCAAAACCACATTGAGATACGATCTCACACCAGTTAGAATGGCGACCATTAAAAAATCTGGAGACAACAGATGCTGGAGAGGATGTGGAGAAATAGGAACACTTTTACACTATTGGTGGGAGTGTAAATTAGTTCAACCATTGTGGAAGACAGTGTGGTGATTCCTCAAGGACCTAGAAATAGAAATTCCATTTGACACAGCAATACCATTACTGGGTATGTACGCAAAGGATTATAAATCATTCTATTATAAAGACACATGCACATGTATGTTTATTGTGGCACTGTTCACAATAGCAAAGATTTGGAACCAACCCAAATGCCCATTGATGATAGATTAGACAAGGAAAACATGGCACATATACACCATGGAATACTATGCAGCCATCAAAAACGATGAATTTGTGTCCTTTGTAGGGACATGGATGAATCTGGAAACCATCATTCTCAGCAAACTGACACAAGAACAGAAAATCAAACACCGCATGTTCTCACTCATAGGTGGGTGTTGAACAATGAGAACACATGGACAGAGGGAGGTGAGCATCACACACTGGGCTCTGTTGGGGGAGGCCAGAGGAGGCATAGCCGGGGGTAGGGGGAGGTTGGGGAGGGATAACATGGGGAGAAATGCCAGATAAAGGTGGCAGGGGGATGGAGTCAACAAACCACATTGCCATGTATGTACCTATGCAACAATCCTGCATGATCTGCACATGTACCCCAGAACCTAAAGTACAATAAAAAATAAATAAATAAAAATAAAAAAATTTGCTGAGCATAGTGGCACACACCTGTTGTCCTAGCTACCCAGTTGGCTAAGGCTGGAGGATCACCTGAGCCCAGGAGTTCAAGGCTACAGTGAGCCATGATTGTGCCACTGCACTACAGCATAGGCAATAGAGCAAGAGCCTTTCTCAAAAAAAAAGAAAAAGAAAGAATCTACTACCTATTACCTCAACTGTTAGATTATTGATAAACTTGCTCTGTTATTAAAGGGCATGCTTATTAAGTGTCATTTGGTTTTGGTTTTCATGAAACATACAGTAACAACCTTTTTCTTTTCTACAGACTTAAATTTCTTAAGCAGAATTTGCAGCCCAGAGAGAATATTGCTTATATTGAAGCTATGTAGAGTTTTTTAAAAATATTCATTTGTTACTGATTTCTAATTACCCTGTATTATGGTAACAGAGCATAGTCTGTCTTAACATTTAGAACATTTGGAGGCTTCATCCCTGGCCTAGTATATGATAATTTTTGTGAATATTACATAGATTCTCAAAAACAGTTTTGTTGTCTCAGCTTTTTGAGGAATATGTGCTACCTTCTTCACACTGAAGTCTTGAATTCTAGGTGATATATTACACTATCATCTTGCATATAAATTTATTAATCAAAGACTTCAGTAGTATCCTATAACTATACTAATTTGGTCAATTATGCCCTAAGAAAAGCTATAGTTAAAATCTGCTCTTCTACTCTTTACAAACTTGAAAGTATAAACTTCTCTAAATGTCTTCCAAAGCATGTTGAGACAAAGATTTTTCCAAAAGGACAGAAGAATAAAGGAAATGTACATCCAGAATATATAGATAGATAGACATTCCCTACAATTCCAGTCCCACATGTGGAGAACATGGAGTACATGCTCTGTTGGAAGGATCCCTCTGAAAAAACACATACTCAAAATAGAACCACGAATTCACAGAGCATTCCTAAGCATTTCTCATAAGACCAACTGTATTTTTCTTAAAGTCCTCACGCTCCCTTAAAGTTTACAGCGAACACAGTCTTAATAAATAAAGTTGTGGCCAGGCACAGTGGCTTACGCCTGTAATCCCAGCACTTTGGGAAGCCAAGGTAGGCAAATCACTTGCGGTCAGGAGTTCGAGACCAGCCTGGCCAGTATGGTGAAACCCCATCTCTACTAAAAATACAAAATAATTAGCTGGGCATGGTGGCACATGCCTGTAATCCCAGCTACTTAGGAGACTGAGGCAGGAGAATTGCTTAAACCCAGGAGGTGGAGGTTGCAATGAGCCAAGATTGCACCACTGTACTCCAGCCTGCGCACAACAGAGTGGGACTGTGTCTCAAATAAACAAATAAATAAATAAATAAGTTGTGAATGTAAATGAAGACATTTTGTTCTAGCGTCTTCTAGTCATCACCAAAAGGGGATGACACAAAAACTATTTAGAAAATAATCTGCAACCAAAGCATGCAACCTGTTAAAAGGGTGCAGTTTTAGTAGTTTTCTTTCTTTCTTTCTTTAAATGAACAATCTCCAATAAGTAATTTTAGTAGTTTTCAATAGATTTTTCTCGAACTCCTGGCCTCAAGGCAACTTTCCATTTGGCCTCCCAAAGTGCTGGGATTACAGGTGTAGCCACCATGCCCGACCTTCCAATCGATTTTTCATTACATTTTCTGAGGAACAGAGAGCTTACAAATCCAGAAATATTCCTATTACTATAAGAAAAAAAAATTAAGGAATAGTTAAAGGAAACAAACTCAGATCATAGTAAAATACATCTTTTATGATACTACTAAAAGTAGAGCTAAATAATAAGGAGCAATGTAGACACCACCTGTGAATTATGAAAAAGATTCTTAAAGTGCAGTGAAATTCAGCTCCTATAGACAGTCAACTACTTTCTAATCTTCCTGCAAGGAAGGTCTTTGTACAACTTGACCTTGCTGGAGGTGTGAACATGAATTCAACACTGTGGTCTTTGCTCAGATTTTATGACCACACAATCATCCATAAGGCAGCCCAGTATTTAATGTTATCTTAAGTACTTAATCTATCTGCCCCTAAAGACGTCCAATTTCATACCACCTCTATTAACAGTCTTGATATTAGAAAATTTGTCTCTCTGAGAAAAATGTTTGTTCTGTGTTCAGATAGCAAACTCACACATAAACCTCTGGACTGTAACCTGTGGTTAAGTTGGGAACTCCTCATATTAATTTCTGCCAAACAGATTTTTTTCACCCAAAATAATGATAAACTATCAGATGACATCACAGTTTTAAAAACTGACTTCCTGTCCTGAGGGAGTTAACTACTATAGACTAGCAAAAAATCCAAATTCCAAGACAGTGCTGTATACATTAGAATAGTCCCACCATTTTCTAATGTAAATGCTGAGATATATTGTCAATGTGCATAAATATTATTTTAGAGTTTGAGTGGTATGGAGAAACATAACCCCCAACTTCTTATATGTGTGCACACATGATACACACAAGACACACACACGACCCTTGCCAAATTTGAAAAAAGGAGATTATGTTTTTCCTCCAGAGTAGTAACTAATTTTTTTTTTTTTTTTAGTGGAGTCTCACTCTGTTACCCAGGCTAGAGTGCAGTGGTGCGATCTCAGCCCACTGCAAACTCCACCTTTTGAGTTCAGGTGATTCTCCTGCCTCAGCCTCCTGAGTAGCTGGGATTACAGGTGTCTGCCACCACTCCTGGCTAATTTTTGTATTTTAGTAGAGATGGGGTTTTGTCATGTTGACCAGGCTGTTTTCAGACTCCTGACCTCAAGTTATCCCCCCAGCCTCAGCCTCCCAAAGTGCTGGGATTACAGGCGTGAGCCACCACACCTGGCTTTTTTTTTAATACTATGAAAGGGAGAGAGAGAGCAAGGTAAAGAGAACTGATTATAGTATAATCTTCCTCAGTTTTCCATAATTTTTTACACTTACTGTCGGTTTAAGAAAACTATGCAATTCTCTCACATCAGCAGCTGACAATCTGAGCAGTGCCACATTTAGAGAACAATTTCCTTAACCTAGAGTTACCAAGAACATCAAAAGTATAGTTTTATTTAGATTTAAAATGCATAACATTTAGAATTGCAGAGCCCCACCCTCAAAAAGAAAAGATACTAATTAATTCTGTCATTTGCTTTAATCCAACTAGACACATGAAAAACAGCTTGAATGTCTTTACTTGCTCTACCTAAGCTTTCAAGGACTCTAGAATGCTATTACTATAACAAAAATATTCAGATAAAAAGAGTCTAAATTTGTTCCCTAATGTTGGAATAAAATAACAGGAGTATTTTCACTCATAAGGGAAAAATATAACTAAAAATAAAATGTATGAGCAAGTAAATTCTGTTCTTAAGTTATATTCAGTGGTTTAGAATGAAGAGTTTCTTACTGGCTTTTAAAATTAAAACAGTTAAGAGGTTAATTTTTTTATTTACTCATTTTATTCTTAAAAATAAACTTACGAATTCACACTCTAGGTCCTAGAGGCTAAAAGATCTAGTGATTTAAATAATTCGGTTAATATAATGTGTCCTGTGTTTCAGAAAATTCAGTTTTACTTATAAAATTATTTGATTTACTCTGTACTCCAAATACACTAGAAAATTCATAAGTTATTATAAATAGACGTATTAAGAACAGAATGCATACATATTATATAGAAGAACATTTTATTGAGACAATAAATATTCATTGAGCATCTACCACATACCAGTCACAATGACAAATTACTTCAAATAAATGCGTATTTAGAGAGTATCTTCACACCATCAAGTAACTGGCTAATATGCATAGGTATTTTCATTCCTTCTACATGTGGCCTGCTGGTTTTTCCAGCACCATTTATTGAATAGGATGTTCTTTCCCCAATTTATGTTTTTCATGTTTTGTTGAAGATCAGCTGGCTGTACATATATGGCTTTATTTCTGGGTTCTCTATTTTCTTCCATTGGTCTACATGCCTATTTTCATGCCAGTACCAGGCTGCTTTGGTAACTTGTAGTATAACTTAACGTTGGGTAAAGTGATGCCTCCAGATATGTTCTTTTTGCTTAGTATTGCTTTGGTTTTGCAGGCTCTTTTTGAGTTCCATATGAATTTTAGGATTATTTTTCTAATTCTATGAAGAATGATGATGGTATTTTGATAGGAATTGCACTGAATATGTTGATTGCTTTGGGCAGTATGGTCATTTTCACATATTGATTCTTCCTGTCCATGAGCATGGGATGTGTTTCCATTTGTTTGGGTCATCTATAATTTCTTTCAGCAGTGTTTTGTAGTTTTCCTTGCAAAGAGATCTTTCATCTCCTTAGTTAAGTATATTCCTAGGTATTTTATTTTATGTTTTTGCAGGTGTTGTAAAAGGGATTGTGTTCTCGATTTGAATTTTAGCTTGGTCATTGTTGGTGTAAAGCAGTGCTACTGATTTGTGTACATTGATTTTCTATCCTGAGGCTTTACTGAATTCATTCCTCAGATCTAGGAGCTTTTTGGATTAGTCGCAAAGATGTACTTTTATTCAATATTCTTTAAGTTATAATATGAAATTTATGTATTATCTGGTGGTGTTTTCAGACACAAAACTTAAACACAAAACATTTTTTTAAAAAGCCCTGCTTCTTGATATTATAATAAGTCTTGCTCAGTTATTCAACAAATATTTATTCAATGTTTACCTGGAAGTGCAAAAGTTAACAAAACAGAGACCCCTACCTTTGTGGAGCTTTCATGGTACCATTATGCAATGCAGTGGAGTCAGTCTTGAAGTTTTCTTTATTATATTTATCATAAGATCTTAGAACTGTGATTACAGCATCTTGCAATTAAGCTATATATGGTACTCTGTGGACTGTTAACAAATATTAATCAAGGAGACTAATAAGTCCTAAGAGAAGAAAGCTTTCTGTTCTATTTTTTATTAACTATTCATGGTAATGCAAATCAACAACTATAAATCAAACGCATTCTTAGAAGTTGTTAGTTGGCAGCTAGGCACGGTGGCTCACACCGGTAATCCCAGCACTTTGGGAGGACGAGGTGGGTAGATCACAAGGTCAAGAGATCAAGACCATCCTGGCCAACATGGTGAAACCCCATCTCTACTAAAAAGACAAAAATTAGCTGGGTGTGGTGGTACATGCTTGTAGTCCCAGCTACTTGGGAGGCTGAGGCAGGAGAATCACTTGAAACCGGGAGGCAGAGGTTGCAGTGAGCCAAGTTCATGCCTGCACTCCAGCCTGGTGACACAGCAAAACTTTGTCTCAAAAAAAAAAAAAAGTTATTAGTTCTTTTTCATAGAACTAAAATTATATTAGGAGCCTTAAGAATAACTCGGTCCCAGTGTAAGAGAATGGATATTGAAGGTATTACTATGTGGTTGGTTTATTTTATAAGTAGATTTGTAATCTTTATAAAGCCATTACTAATTGTTCCACTAGCATAACATATAATTAAAAGGAAGATTTATGGTTCCTACACTATTACAGTAGCAGAGAAAAATGTCCTGCCATAAGGCTAAGAACTAGGAATTGGCTTTGATTTGAACAATGATAATTATTAAGCCAACATCTACAAATAATGCAGGCTAAACTTATAGCTTACTCTTACTTAATATGAATTATTACAACTAACATTTTTTAAACACTGATATTGCCAAGCATCATGCGTTTCATATACATCAACTTTAATCTTTACATTAAGCACCCCCTAAGAGGGGGTATTATTTTCCTATTTTACTAATGAGAAAACTGAGACTAAGGGAGGTGAGGTGAAATTACCTGACCAAGACAATATTTAGGATATGCATTTTGAATCACTGTATCATCTGTCCCCCAAAATGCTAAACTTACTAATCCATATTCAGCCTCCCAAGCCCACAGAATCAAGCCTAGAAGTCAGAGTATAAGGTCTGTAGTACAGTATATAATTCAGCTAACTGAAGCAAATAAATAACTTGAAATTTAAATATATATGTATTTAAATTTATATGTCTTAGGGTCTGAGCTAGAGTTAGCTTTCTTCTTGGCTTTCTACTTTAGCTTTGCTTCACATTCATTCAAAAAAGGAATGAGACTGAAAGCACAGATAATCATAACTAAGCCCTTAGTCATTGTTATTTTATAATGCACTTGGAGAAAAATAATTTTCCTAACCTTCTTTTGAATTCTCTGAGTTAGCCAAACAATCCCAGATAATCCTTTTCTATGACCAATGGGCTAAAATTTTAAACAAAAATATAATTATAATTACAACTATAAACCACACTTGTAGTGTCTTAAACCCATTGTAACTGAGTGTAACAACAGTCTCCCAAATTCCACTTTTCCTTTTTCCTACATTAGCACACTTGCTCTGCTACTCCAGCTATAATTGAAGAAAAATTAACTTTAGCATCACAAAATATATAAAAGGGAAAGAAACCACTTTTTCCACAGCCAGCGCCTTTTGGAGGTGATCCTCATACAAAAATGTGTATTTTGGGTGATTTATACTTGCGATTTTTTTTTAATATAAACGCGAGTACTCATATGGACAAATAATAAAGTAAGCAGAAACAGTTCTCATTAAATTTTCACATTCTAGATTTTTTTAATTAAATGGTGGTGAAAAGGCTGGCATTTAGATTTGACAAAGAGACAAAGGAAATTTTAAAATTTGGCAGCAGACTACCATGGTATGCATTTATGATAGTAATTTTGAAATCTACATGCCTTATTCTGTAAGCAGCCTTTGATAGAGCTGTTTCAAAATGAGTGAGATTTATTTAAATCATTTCCTCCACCTAAAGAACTTGAACTTGACATGGACTAAACTAATCTAACCTGTTTTTCAATATCTAGATTCACTGGGAAGCCAGCCAACCAAGAAGAAATAACAACTCTCTAATGTGGTAGAAACAAAATCACATAAAGCATAGCTAGATGAATATATATATATATAGTCGTGGAAACCCACATTGATCTCAGTCAAAAGTGGGCTGAATTTTATGAATACCCAGTACCAAAAATCAACCTTTGACTAAAAATGTGGAAGAGAAAAGTACAGTTAAATATGTGAATGGAAAATGGGCTTACTTTACATTGTATAGTGAGTCCTTCCGAGGTACGGCCTGACTGAATGCCAAAAGCATCAGGGGGAATTTCTGATAAATATTTTGCCATCCCATACCTGGAGGCTATAATGGGACAGCATCAGGATTAGCCTTGGAACATAGAGGATTCCTTAAGCTAAACAAAAAACATGGAGGTGTGGAAGCAGAAATAGTGCCAGCAGTGCCAGTTCACCAATACAGGTGAACTCTGATTAGAAAGAAAAGTAAGAAGGACAGAAGTTAGACCTACCCTAGAAAGGTCCAATTGGGCTGGCTGTTGGGGCCTCAGGTTTCTCTGGGTAGACTGGAGAATCAAGTATAAATTGGCTACTTGAAAGAGAAGAGACCAAGGAGAAGGAAAAGTCATAAAAAGTGAGATAGACTAGACCAACAATAAATTTAGCTGACTTGATCACTGTGCCTCTGGAGAGACTACCCCAAAATCAAAGGAACAAAATCTAATTGGCCTGAGACATATTTCCAGTCAATAAAATTTATCTTAACCTCACTCACCCTCATCTTTACTAACATAACTATATTTGTGAATTTATTCCTAAAATATATTGTAGATTATCTAGCTCAAACTGTTCAATTAGAGGATATGAAAACTGAGACGAGAAGTATTTAGTGATGGGCCCAAGGTTAGCTAGTAAGTTAGTTGACAGAATCTCCTTCAAACAACTAGGTAAAGTTTCTTATTATTCTATGCCAATGTTCGCCAACCCTTAGTCATTTCTATTTCCTCACCTTTTTGCCTTATCTTAGTATCACCAATACTATCAGTTTTTTTCTGAAATTGACTCAGTTTTTACTTAATACATTTACATAAAGAAAAATAATTTTTTATTATACTTTAAGGTCTGAGATACATGTGCAGAATGTGCATGTTTGTTACATAGGTATACACATGCCCTGGTGGTTTGCTGCACCCATCAACCCATCATCTACATTAGCTATTTCTCCTAATGCTATCCCTCCCCTAGCCCCCGACTGTCCGACAGACCCCGGTGTGTGATGTTTCCGTCCCTGTGTCCATATGTTCTCATTGTTCAACTCCCACTTATGAGTGAGAACATGAAGTGTTTCATTTTCTGTTCCTGTTTTAGTTTGCTGAGAACAATACTTTCCAGCTTCATCCATGTCCCTGCAAAGGACAGGAACTCATTGTTGGTGCCCTGGTGGTTTGCTGCACAGTATTCCATGGTGTATATGTGCCACACATCCCTTATCCAGTCTATCATTAATGGACATTTGGGTTGGTTCCAAGTCTTTGCTATTGTGAACAGTGCTGCAATAAACATATGTGTGCATGTGTCTTTATAACAGAATGATTTATAATCATTTCAGTATATACCCTGTAATGGGATTGCTGGGTCAAATGGTATTTCTGATTCTAGATCCTTGAGGAATTGCCACACTGTCTTCCACAATGATTGAATTAATTTACACTCCCACCAACAGTGTAAAAGTGTTCCTATTTCTCCACATCCACTCCAGCATCTGTTGTTTCCTGACCTTTTAATGATCACCATTCTAACTGGCATGAGAGGGTATCTCATTTTGGTTTTGATTAGCATTTCTCTATTGACCAGTGATGATGAGCTTTTCTTCATGTTTCTTGGCCACAAAAACGTCTTATTATTTTGAGAAGTATCTGTTCATATCCTTCGCCCACTTTTTGATGGTTTTTTTTTTCTTGTTAATTTGTTTATTTCCTTGTAGATTCTGGATATTAGCCCTTTGTCAGATGGCTAGATTGCAAAAATTTTCTCCCACTCTGTAGGTTGCATGTTCACTCTGATGATAGTTTATGTTGCTGTGCAGAAGCTCTTTAGTTTAATTAGATTCTATTTGTCAATTTTGGCTTTTGTTGCCATTGCTTTTGGTGTTTTAGTCATGAAGTCTTTGCCCATGTCTATGTCCTGAATGGTATTGCCTAGATTTTCTTCTAGAGTTTTTATGAGTTTAGGTCTTACGTTTAAGTCTTAATCCATCTTGAGTTAATTTTTGTTTAAAGTGTCAGGAAGGGATCCAGTTTCAGTTTTCTGCATATGGCTAGCCAGTTTTCCCAACAACATTTATTAAATAGGGAATCCTTTCCCCATTGCTTGTTTTTGTCAGGTTTGTCAAAGGTCAGATGGTTGTAGATGTGTGGCATTATTTCTGAGGCCTCTGTTCTGTTCCATTGGTCTATATCTCTGTTTTGGTACCAGTACCATGCTGTTTTGGTTACTGTAGCCCTGTAGTATAGTTTGAAGTCAGGTAGCGTGATGCCTCCAGCTTTGTTCTCTTTGCTTAGGATTGTCTTGGCTATATGGGCTCTTGTTTGGTTCCATAAAAAATTTAAAGTAGTTTTTCCTAATTCTGTGAAGAAAGTCAATGGTAGTTTGATGGGGATAGTACTGAGTCTATAAATTACTCTGGGGACTATGGCCATTTTCACAATATTGATTCTTCTTATCCATGAGCATGGAATATTTTTCCATTCGTTTGTGTCCTCTTTTATTTCCTTAAGCAATGGTTTGTAGTTCTCCTTGAAGAGATTATTCACACCCCTTGTGAGTCGTATTCCTATGTATTTTATTTGCTTTATAGCAATTGTGAATGGGAGTTCACTCATGATTTGGCTCTCTATTATTAGTGTGTAGGAATGCTTGTGATTTTTGCACATTGATTTTGTATACTGAGATTTTGCTTAAGTTGCTTACCAGCTTAAGGAGATTTGGGGCTCAGATGACAGGGTCTTCTAAATATACAATCCTGTTATCTGCACACAGAGAAAATTTGACTTCTTCTCTTCCTATTTGAATACCCTTTATTTCTTTCTCTTGCCTGATTGCCCTGGCCAGAACTTCCAATACTATGTTAAATAGAAGTGGTGAGAGAGGGCATCCTTCTTGTGCCAGTATTCGGTGGGAATGTTTCCATTTTTTCCCCATTCAGCATGATATTGGCTGTAGGTCTGTCATAAATAACTCTTATTATTTTGAGATACGTTCCATCAATACCTAGTTTATTGAGAGTTTTAGAATGAAAGGGGTGTTTAATTTTATCAAAGGCCTTTTCTGCATCTATTGAGATACTCATGTCATTCATTCTGTTTATGTGATGGATTACATTTATTGATTTGCATATGTTAAACCAGCCTTGCATCCCAGGGATGAAGCCAACTTGATGGTGATGATAAGCTTTTTGATGTGCTGCTGGATTCAGTTTGCCAGTATTTTATTGAGAATTTTCACAACGATTGTCATCAGGGATATTGGGCTGAAATTTTCTTTTTTTGTTGTGTCTCTGCCAGGTTTTGGTATCAGGATGATGCAGCCCTCATAAAATGAGTTAGGAAGGAGTCCCTCTTTTTCTATTGTTTGGAATAGTTTCAGAAGGAATGGTACCCTGTGAATCCATCTGGTCCTGGGCTTTTTTTGCTTGGTAGGCTATTAATTACTGCCTCAATTTCAGAACTTGTTATTGGGCTATTCAGGGATTTGACTTTTTCCTGGTTTAGTCTTGGGAGGGTGTATGTGTCCAGGAATTTATCCTTTTCTAGATTTTCTAGTTATTTGTGTAGAGGTGTTTATAGTATTTTCTGATGTAGTTTGTATTTCTGTGGGATTAGTGGTGATATCCGCTTATCATTTTTTATTATGTCTATTTGATTCTTCTTTTCTTTTTTATTAGTCTGGCTAGCAGTCTATATTGTTCATCTTTTCAAAAAACCAGCTCCTGGATTCATTGATTTTTTTGAAAGGTTTTTTGTATCTCTATCTCTTTCGGTTCTGCTGTGATTTTAGTTATTTCTTGCCTTCTGCTACCTTTTGAATTTGTTTGATCTTGCTTCTCTAGTTCTTTTAATTGTGATGTTAGAGTGAAAACATCACAATGTCCCTCTAAACCCTGCTTTAGCTGTGTCTCAGAGATTCTGGTACGTTGTGTCTTTGTTCTTATTGGTTTCAAAGAACTTACTTATTTCTGCCTTAATTTTGTTATTTACCCAATAGTCATTCAGGAGCCGGTTGTTTAGTTTCCATGTAGTTATGCGGTTTTGAGTGAGTTTCTTTCTTTTTTTTTGAGACAGAGTTTCGCTCTTGTTACCCAGGCTGGAGTGCAATGGCGTGATCTTGGCTCACCGCAACCTCTGTCTCCTGGGTTCAGGCAATTCTCCTGCCTCAGCCTCCTGAGTAGCTGGGATTACAGGCACGCGCCACCATGCCCAGCTAATTTTTTGTATTAGTAGAGACGGGGTTTCACCATGTTGACCAGGATGGTCTCGATCTCTTGACCTCGTGATCCACCCACCTCAGCCTCCCAAAGTGCTGGGATTACAGGCGTGAGCCACCGCGCCCGGCCTTGAGTGAGTTTCTTAATCCTCAGTTCTAATGTGATTGCACTGTGGCCTGAGAAACTGTTGGTTATGATTTCTGTTCTTTTGCATTTGCTAAGGAGTGATTCACTTCCAATTATGTGGTCAATTTTAGAATAAGTGTGCTGTGGTGCTGAGAAGAATGTATATTCTGTGGATTTGGGGTGAAGAGTTCTGTGGATGTCTATTAGTGCTGATTTAAGTCTTCTAATTACAAACTGAGAAGAATTTAGGAATCACAGCCATCTGGCTTGTGATCCATATCTTTTGTTAGGAGTTAGATATTATATTAATGATTTGTGTTTTTTGAAGCATCTAGCATTGGGGGCCCTTGCCCAGGGACCCCATTGCAGCGAGGTGATAGCTACTGACCAGGCTATGATCTGATACAGAAAAATATTCACACCCTGTGCTCTCAGGGTCTGGCTTCTGCTTGGCTCCATCTTGTACAGCTGGGAGTAGTGCATGCTGTTCAATGATGAAATAGAATAAAAATATGTCTCAACAACTGAAGTATTGGAATACCCAAAATAATTTCATATGGAAAAATAATTACTACATGTAGAAGATATTTTATTCCAGTGACTTGAAGGATACTGAATTGCTTGAAACTATGGACTAGACACCCTGCTATGGTCTATGTCCCACAAAATTCATGTTGGAAACTTAACACCAATCTAGCAGTATTAGGAGGTGGAGCTTTCGGGGAAGTAATTATGTCATAAGGGCTTCACCATTATGAACAATGAATGCCATTATAAGAGGGTTTGATGGAAGAAATTCATCTTCCTTATGCCCTTCAGCCTTCCACCATGTTAAGATACAGAAAGAAGGCCCTCACCAGATACCAGTGCCTTAATCATGAACTTCCTAGCCTCCAGAACAGCGAGAATTAAATCTCTATTCTTCGTAAATTATCCAGTTTCCGGTATTGTATTATAGTAACACAAAACAAAGACACACTCTAATACTAACTCTTGACTGATTACTAAATTCCAGAAATCAGCTCTTTGGTTCAACAGGTAATCAAGCCAATCCTGGAAGACATCGCCTTCTACCTCCAGGGTCAACACTAGTGAATCTTTCCCCACCCTATGCCTACCTTCTGCCCTTGCAGGTTAGTGAGCGTCTCCCTACCAAAAAAAAAAAAAATTAGTCTATAAGTTAGGCCTATAGAAGCCTGATTATACTATGAAGAGCATTTACCTTGGAGTCAGAGACTCAAGTTTGATTAGTTACTTAACTTCATTGCTTAACAGCTATGAAGGCTGGGTGAAATCACACAACACAGCATGTTTTCTAAGAAATGAGGGATAATTACACTTTACTTATGAATTGTTATGAGAGTTCAATTGAATTAACATTTCAGGTTAGTTGGATTTAATTGGTTTAATTCAAATGTTCATTCATTAAAATTTTAATCATTCCCTAAAGTTCTTTCTTCTCTATTCTCCCACAATAATACTGTAAATAGCTCTCCTAAACCTGAGCTCTAAAGTTTACTTTTAAAAAATAAAGCATATAATTAGGATTAAATATTTTAGATTTTAAAGAACGAGGGAACTAAACTGATGAAACCCATTTTTCAAAAATATTGTTTAACGTTAACATATTTTGCTACTAAATCCTATGACTGTTTCTCCAAACAGATTTTTTTTTTTTTTTGAGATGGAGTCTCCCCTTGTCACCCAGGCTGGAGTACAGTGGCACAATCTAGGCTCACTGCAACCTTCACCTCCCGAGTTCAAGTAATTCTCCTGCCTCAGCCTCCCGAGTAGCTGGGATAACAGGAGCCCACCACAACACCCAGCTTATTTTTGTGTTTTTAGTAGAGATGGAGTTTCACCATGTTGGCCAGGCTGGTCTTGAACTCCTGACCTGAAGTGATCCGCCAGCCTCGGCCTCCCAAAGTGCTGGGATTACAGGCATGAGCTACCATGCCCGGCTTCCCAACAGATTTTTTAAGTAATTTTTTTTGAGCTTTGAGAAAATATGATTTATTAGCAATAAACCAATAAATAGTCTATGCAAAAGTAGATGATGTTTCAAAGTACTATTAAGCTAGAATAAAGTACTCAATAAAATAACCGAATTTATTCTTATATATGATATAAATCTTCAGCCAACTCAATCTTTTCAATAAGATATGTTAAGGGACTATAGACTATCCCTAGCATAGTTCAGCTTAGTTACTGGTTTGAAGAGAAAAGAGTGCTTTAGGCTGGGCACGGTGGCTCACACCTGTAATCCCTGCATTTTGGGAGGCCGAGGCAGGCAGATCACAAGGTCAGGAGATTGAGACAAGCCTGGCCAAAATGGTGAAACCCTGCCTCTATTAAAAACACAAAAATTCGCCGGGCGTGGTGGCAAGTACCTGTAATCCCAGCTACTTGGGAGGCTGAGGCAGGAAAATAACTTGAACCTGGGAGGCGGAGGTTGCAGTGAGCCGAGATCACCACTGCACTCCAGCCTGGGACAGAGAGAGACTCCATCTCAAAAAAAAAAAAAAAAGAAAAAAGAAAAAGAAAAGAGTGCTTTAGGATGTTGTTTAAATGTTATATACATACATATATAGTGAGTGTGTGTGTGTATGTGTGTGTGTAAAATGGATCAAGCAATAACCTTCAGCCAAGTATACTCTTAAAACCAAGCAAAAATTTAATTTCATAAGTTATATTAAAGTTGTCTTTCCTAATACATGGTATTCAGCCTATAAAATGTTTCTTTACATTGTAAAACTGTGTTATCACTCTGCAAAATCTCAGAATAAAACACGCAAAGATCAAGAAATCTGCCAGTGTGTCTTCTTCCTATGTAAACAGCTCTTTCTAGATAATCGTGTTTATCAGAGTCTGATAAACTTTTCTCTTTGTACCAAATCTTCTGTTTAAATCAAGTCT
Source organism: Aotus nancymaae (assembly GCF_030222135.1). NCBI lineage: Eukaryota > Metazoa > Chordata > Mammalia > Primates > Aotidae > Aotus > Aotus nancymaae. The sequence continues at coordinate 79,460,990 of NW_026988425.1, forward strand.
TAAACCACCTCTGTGTTTGTTTGAATTCCAAAGTTGACTAAATATAGCTGTTATTCATAGATAACCAAAGGAGTGTTTCTCAAAGTGGTGTCTGATTGTTTTCATTAGAATCAGCTGAGTTGACTGTTAGAAGGATAATTTCCTGGGCTCCACCACCCCAGTCCTACGGTGGTAGAATAATGGCCCTCAAAAATGCCTACATCCTAATCCCCAAAACCACAGCCTATGTTGTGTTACCTGGCAAAGGAGTATTAAAGTTGTAGCTGGACTAAAGGTTGCTAATCAGCTGGCCTTAAAATAGGGAGGTTAGAGTTGGGCACAGTGGTTCACACCTGTAATCCTAACACTTTGGGAGGCCAAGGCAGAAAGATGGCTTGAGCCTAGGAGTTAGAGACCAGCCTGGGCAACAATGTGAGATCTCTCTACAAGAAAATAACTAAATAAATAGAGGGAGAGTCCCGTAGGTTATCCAGATGGATCTAATGTAATCAGAAGTTCCTTAAAGTAGAATAGGAGGCAGAAGAGGAGAACCACTCAGAGGAAAATGTGGCTACAGAAGAAAGGCACAGAGATACCATGCAGTGGCTTTCAAGGAGAACGACACCCATGAATCAAAGCATGTGGGTGCCCTCTGGAAGCAAGAAAAGCGATTCTCCTCTAGAGCCTCCAGGAAGGAACACAGCCCTCCTGACACCGGGATTTTAACCTAGTGAGACCTGTTTGAACTTCGAACTACAGAAATGTAAGGTAATAAATTTGTGTTATTTAAGCCACTAAAAGTTTGTGACTTTAATTCATTAAAATAGCAATAAGAAACTAAAGATATGCACCAAATCAAAGTCTCTGAATATAAGATCAAGGAATGTGCCTTATCAATTTCCCAGGTGAATCCTTTACTCTAACATTTGAAAACAATTAGTCCTGAGGGGTTTAAAAAACAAATTGAAGATATTTTAAAGGAAAGAGAAATTTCTTACCTTTACAATGAAGGCAAAAAAAAGGTGGGGGGACAAGAATAGTCAGGCTTCTGTTTGAAAGACCTACAAACTTGGGAAAGTTAAGAAATAAACACGTTAACTTGTTCAGTGATGTATACTGAACAGTGAACACTCCTTATAATGATTATTAAAATTTTAATTATAAGGCATAGATTATTTATTATTTATTCAAGTGCTATAGGAACCAAAAGAAAAATTAATGTTGGCTGGAATATATTAATTATAGTTGGAATAAGTGGATTTTCAATGGTAAGTGGAATTAAACACAAATGAAGTATTAGTGAAGAAAATATTTACAAAAGCAAAAATACCATGTAAAACCTAAAATGGTGCATTTTTAAAGGATCATGAAGCTAACTTGATTAACATGAGAAGTTGTGAGAAGCTATGAGGAGCTATAAGAAGTCAGTAGCTACCCTGGGGAATTCTGGGAAGTAAAGTTGGATGGTTAGTGTGGACACTGATTATACAAAGCTTTATAAGGCAAAGATTTTTGCCTAAACTATGGACAAATTGTTATTGAATAGAATACTGTTGGGTGTTTTTAAACATGGTTACCTGATAAAAAGCAGTCTTTAAGAAAAATTGATCTTTCAGTGCTATGTACAATAAATAAAAGAATGAACTAAAGTGACCACTTAGTCAGGATGCTTTAGGGTAACTTATGCTTACACTACCTAAGGCTAGATTTTTTTTCTTTTTTTTGAGACGGAGTCTTGCTTTGTTACCCGGGCCGGAGTGTGGTGGCATGATCTTGGCTTGCCGCAACCTCTGCCACCCAGGTTCACACAATTCTCCTGCCTCAGCCTCTCGAGTAGCTGGGAATACAAGCTCATGGCACCATTTTCTGGTTAATTTTTGTGTTTTTAGTAGAGACAGGGTTTCACCATGTTGGCCAGGCTGGTGTTGAACTCCTGACCTCAAGTGATCCACCCGTCTCTGCATCCCAAAGTGCTGGGATTACAGGAGTGAGCCGCTGCACCTGTCCTAGATATTTTAATGACAGACACTATATTAGAGGTGAAGATATCAATATGAACTTATATTTAGCTTAATATAAATACGAATGGATTAGTATACATACATATATTTCCTTGCTTTTTCAGTTGAAATGGCCTGAAAGAAACTATACCCCAACAGCAATAGGCACATCTGGTGCCCAAATCTTGATTGCTGATACAATTCTCCAATAAAAGGAAACAGCAATCCTTGCAGAAATGATTGAGACTATAACTATGGCAATATGGTAGAATAATGTCCTTTTCCACCAGGAGGTCCACATTCTAATTCCCAGAAACTCTGAATATGTCATGTTAAGTGGCAAAGACGAATTAAGATAGCAGATGGATTATCATTATTCTTTATTTCTTTAGAGAAAGAGTCTCACTTTGCTGCTCAGGCTTGTCTCAAATTCCTGGCTTCATGTAATCCTCCTGCCTTGGCCTCCCAAAGTGTTGGGATTACAGGTATGAGCCAACACACCCACTCTAGCAGATGGATTTCAATTTGCTAATTTGCTGACTCTAATATAGGGAAATTATTGTGGACTTTTTTAGGTGGGCCAATGTAATCACAAGGGTCCTTAAGTGTAGAAGAGAGAGGCAGAAGAGGAAAACTAGAGAGATGGCAGCATGAGAATGAATTAGCTTGATATTGCTGGCTTTGAAAGGGAAAGAATGGAGGCCACATGAGGTGGCTCACACCTGTAATCCCAGCACTTTGGGAAGCCAAGGTGGGAGGATTGCTTGAGCCCAGGGGTTCAAGATCAACTTGGGCAACATGGTGAGACCAAAAAAAAAAAAAAGAAAAGGACCTATCCAAGCATGGTGGCATGTCTGTGTAGTCCCAGCTACTCGGGAGGCTGAGGTGGGAGGGTAGTTTGAGCCCAGGAAGTCAAGGCTGCAGTAAGCCAAGATTGCACAACTGCACTCCAGCCTGGGTGACAGAGCAAGATGAAGGAAGGGAGGAGGGAGGGAGAGGAAGGAAGAAAGGAAGAGAGGGAGAGAGAGAAGGGAGGGAAGGAAGGAAAATAGGGAAGAAGGGAGGGAGGGAAGGAGGGAGGGAGGCAAGGAGGAAAGGAAAACAGAACCAAAAGAAAAGAAAACAGAGGAATGAGACCATGATCCAAGGATGTGAGAAGCCTCCAGAAGATGAAAAAGGTAAAAAACAAAATTTCCCCTAAAGCCTTCACAAGGAATGCAGCTCTTTGTTCACCTAAATTTTAGCCCAGTGAAACCGATTTTGGAATTCTTACCATCAGAATTATAAGATAATGAATTTGTGTTGTTTTAAGTACTATGTTTATGGTAACTTGTTACAATAGCAATAGGAAACTAATACAGGCAGGAAATATACAAGATGACGCTAGAGCATCTTATAGTGCCAGAATGTAAGGAAATATTTAAAAGGGGAAAAAAATGAGGTATGTCAAAAGGGACACAGGAGCTGAGTGAAAGAGCTTCCAATGGCTAATGCTGGAACAATTTGAGCAATGAAGTAAATAACAGCATTGTATTATAACCCAAAATACAATATAAATATCCCTGAGTTCATACCACTATAAATGAATAAATAGGCAAGAATAGACCAATTTCTATGTAGAAATTCAAGTAATTCCTGAAGAAACTCTGTCCTCAAAGAGGGGAGTATAGCTACCCACTTCTTAAGTGTGGGCTGCATATAATAGCTTCCTTCCAAACAATACAGTACGGAGAGGGAGAAAGAGAATAACTTTACAGTGGAGAAATCTAACAAACACCACCTCAGCCAGGCAATCAAGGCTAGCATTAGCAACAATAATCATGTTGACAGTATGCACTCCTGATATGATATGATGAGAATGGCACTTTCCTCTGTAGTCTTTCTCCTCAAAACTTATAACCCCAGTATAGTCATGAGAAAAACTGCATACAAACCCCAACTGAGGGACATTCTAAAAATACCTAACTAGTACTTCTCAAAACCCTAAAGGTTATCTATAACAAAGAAAATCGGGAAATTGTCACACCCAAAAGAAGCTTAAGAAGACATTACAACTAAATGCAATGTAATATCCTGGCTAAGTTTATGAAATAGGAAAGACATTAGGTAAAAACCAAGGTATGTCTAAAGTATGAACTTTAGTTAATAATAATGCATCAATATTGTTTGATTTAGTTATTCCAGATATGCCATACTAATGTTAAGATGCTAATGACAGGATAAACTGCATGAAGGGTGTAAGAAAATTCCCTATTTTCTTTGCAATTTTCTATAAATATAAATCTCTTAAATCAAAAGTTTATTTTTAAAATGACAGAGAAATTCTAGAGGAAGAAACATTTTATGCAAGATTTTAAAGGAAATAACAACTGGGTTAGTGATTAATTAGATAAAGCAGATGAAAACTAACGAGTGAGTCATGATTATACCAAAGTTTAGGCCTCTATTGTAAGGAGAATGTAATGCAGTGAGAAAAGAAAGCTTGCTGGTGGTTTTAGCAAATAAGTTTGGGACACAACAAATTTGAGACAAAAATGGATAATCCAAGTGTAAACATAATCAGCAGCTGATGATAAAGAATTGGATGTTGGGTGAACATTTGTAAATGGAAATGTGGATGCAGATTTAGTCAATCAGTAAATACACATGGAACCACTACTTAAAGAGCTCTGTGTGGAGTAGGGGAAGGAAATGTGTACTAAAATGCAAATCAAGGCATATGTCTATATAAAAATAACAAAAAACACTAAATGCGCTTAAATAAGAACCAGCTAAGAGTTCAGTAGACAGAGCCCACCCCCACCCCCATGCACACTCTGTCAGTATGAGTAAAATCACTAATGAAAAGATGATGTTTCCCCCCAAAATTCATATGCTGGGGCTTTAATTCCCAGTGTGGCTGCATCTGGAGATGGGGCCTCTAAGGATGCAGTTAAAGCTAGATGAGGTCAGGAGTATGGAGTCGTAATCTTCTAAGATTAGTGTCTTCATAAAAAGAGACACCAGAAAGCTCACTCTTCCCCTTCCCTCACTGCAAGGTGCGCATACCAAGAAAAAAGGCCATCAAGGTATATGGAGAATGTAGCCAGGAAGGGAGATCTCACCAGACACCAAATTGGCCAAAGCTTTGATCTTGGACTTTCCAGCCTCCAGACTGGGAGAAAACTAATTTATGTTGTTTAAGCCAACAAGCAAGCCTACAGTATTTTGTTTTTGCATCCTGACTGCCTAATACAGATGGTTACAAGAGGGTAAACTGAACAAAATGTGAATAGTAAGAGCATAAAGTAAGACAAGAAAAAAAACCTTCTTTTGTTTGTTTATAAATATTATTGAAAATTTATCTTGTGCCAGACATTGTACTAGATCCCAAGGTTAGGATAATGAACATGATACAGTCTCTACCTGCATAGAACTTACATTTTTTGGCATGTCACAAAAAAGAAATAATAAAAAGCCAGATGTAGATCATGAGAAGTGTTACAAAAGAAGATGAAACAAAGAATAATTACATTCAGTGCAGGTGTGTCTTGAGCAGTCAATTAAGAACTCTGAGGAGATAGCATTTAGGCTGAGACCTGAAGGATGAAAATGAGCTAGCTATGCAAAAATGCTGAGGCAAGAGCTTTGTAGGCAAACAGAACAGGAAGTGCAAATGCCTTGGCATCAGCAAGCACTTTGGGAATTTGAAAAACAGAAGAGAGGCCAATTGTATTGCCACAAAATTATTAAGGGGAACATAAAGGGTAGAAGGTAACATTGTAGAGGTATACAGGAGCCACATCATCCAGACACGACAATGTAAGAAGAATGGACATATTCTAAAGACAATGAGAAGCCACTGAATTAATCTAAGGAAAAAAAGTCTAATTTGTGTTTCTAAGTGATTACTGAGTGAGATGTGAAAAGATATATATTTTGGAAAAGAGCAAGAGAAAAAGCAAAGAAACCTATTTCACATGGTACAGAAAGAGATTGTGGTGATTTAATTTAGAATGGTAGTATGTAGACAGATGGCAGTAGCAAAATCTGAGATATTTTTTGGTGGTAGAAACAAATGAACTAGATGATCAGTTGGATGTAGGGAATTGCAGAAAGAGAAAAATCAAAGCTGATACCTGAGTGTTATTTTAGAAAATGGATGAATAATGGTGCCATACAATAAGATGAGAAGGAGTTGCAAATGACTAGATTTGTGAAAAAAATCAAAAGCTCAGTTTGGGATATTGGGCTAGAAATTAATTTTGAAAACCATGGATGTATACTGTACAAGATACTTAAATCCATGAGACTAAATAAGATCACTTGGGGAGAAAGCTCTGATAGAATTGAAAAGAGGCTAGCTCTGAGCCTTGGCAAAGAGAGAGGGAGTAACAATGAGGTAAGAGGAAAACCAGGAGGATGATGTCACAGAATCAAGGAAAGAAAGACTTTAAGGGTGTGTTTTGCTGGGTCTATGCTGCCAAGTCATCAAATGAGGTAAGAACAGAGCAGCTAGGTTTGGCAATGCAGAGACTGTGGGAGACCTTGACAAAGGCAGTTTCACTGCAGAGATGGAAACAGAAGCTAGATTAGAATGGGGTGAATAATTGGAAGAAAGAAAGAGGTGATAGTGAGCATTGGTAACATGTTTAAGATGTTAAATAGAAGGATTAAAAGTAATAGGGTAGTATCCAGAAACTAATGTGGAATCAGCTGAAGTGTGTTTACTTTTTTTTTTTTTTTTTTAACATGGGGCATGTCAGATATACTAATAGGTATGATCTAACCAGAAAGGGTGAGAGTGATGCTTAGGAGCAGAGGACCAAATTCTCCTAGTCCATGAGAAAGCAAGAGGGGATTACATCCAGAGAAAAGTAGGAAGATTTGCATTTGATAAAGGCAGGGATACTTCCTTCACTGTAACAAAGAGGGCAAAGGTTTTGTTTTGTTAGAATTCATGTGGGAAGATGAGGGAGTTTACCTTCAATTCTTTCTAGTTTCTTTTCTTTCTTTTTTTTTTTTTTTATTTTGAAACAAGGTCTCACTTTGTTGCACAGGCTGAAGTGCAGTGGTGCAGTCATGGCTCACTGCAGCCTTCACAAACCTAGTCATTTGACCTCCTGGGTTCAGGCAATCCTCCTGCCTCAGTCTCCCGAGTGGCTGGGACTACAGACATGCTTCGCCACGCCTGGCTAATTTTTTTTTTTCTTTTTAATAGAGATATGGTCATGCTGTGTTGACCAGGCAGGTCTAGAACTCAAGCAATCTTCCCACTTTAGCCCTCCTAAAGTGCTGAGATCATAAGCTTGAGCCACTGTGCCCAGCAGATAACCTTCTATTTTCTCAGTCAAGCTCAGGGAAGGTGTGTGAAGGGTAAAGTGCAGATTTTCAGCCATCATCCGACAAAGTCAAAAGCAAATTTGCTGGGAAAACATACAAGAATGGTAGGCAGTATTGAATGGCTAGTTGAAGTTTTTATGATGAATTTCAAGTGTTATCAGTCACCCTAGTATCTTCCACCAATGTTCAGCTACTGAAGTTCAAACAAAATAGTAGTTTCAACATTACAATAGAGCTACAGAGCTGCAGCAATGGAAGACTCAGATAAGTGAATTAGAAGAACAGGAGGTGGTAGTCATAAAGTAGGATGCTTCAAATAAAGATTTAGGAGGTGGTTTCATCAGTGGTGATAAGTTCCAGTGGTCTTGTGAATACGTGACAAAGGTTGGGTAGAAGAAGACAGTGAAAGAGGAGAGGTCAAAGAATAGAGAAGCTAAAGTTCAGAATGTTTCATCTACATGGTTCTTGGAATCACTACGAACAATGACAGGAATGAAGATGTACAGGAAGGCAGTGAGTCAGTAGTTGAAGTATTAAGTGAATGAAGAGAAATGAATAGGAAGGTAGATAGGGATTACCACCAAGGAGAATTCATGGGTAGCAAAACTGGATAGAAACCCAGAGAGTACCTGATCAGCTAAGTTTGGAAGGATATTGTCCTAAAGACAATGTAATATGGCTCATATATATATATATATATATGTAAGTATGAATAACTCTATGATAAATGTTTTTATTTTTTAATCATATACTCATCAATCAAGGATTCTGAACATACAATATTTATAAATCACAAATATGCTACTCTGGAGATATAGTTACTACAAAAGAAATTTTGTAGGGTTAAATATATATATCAAATAAACTAAGCCTATTATTTTATTTTATTTATTAATAATACAAACATCTTTACTCTCATAGAAAATTATTAATCATTTTATAATTGAACATACTTTATTTGTAAAAACCCTGATTTAAACTTTGTAATCAAGTGACTTGAAAGTCTGATACTGTTTAGTTTCTATCAGTACATAATTTTTAATGACTTTCCTAACTGAAAAAGAAACGTCACAAAAACATTTGTGTCCAAATGAAAGAAATATAACATTGGTTGTGTTTACCAAATTCTGATACTCATTTTTCAATTCTATTTACCCACTATACAAAAGTTTTCATAACTTTTATATAATAAATATCAATTTATCCTGTCACTAAGCTTTTCTATAAACTCATCAAAAGGTACAATATTTTTATGTAACAAATGAATTTAAAACTCACTGAATTCTCCACAGTGGAGAGATACAGAAGAAAAAAAACTCACTGAATTCTTTATGTGAAAGATTTAGAATAAATTAGAAAAATCTTTTTAGGCATGCAGATAAGGGGATTTTATAAGAGCTGTAATAATTTTTAGCTGTATTACTTAAATATAGAAAATTTTTCAGTTTATATTCAAAATGCTCTTTTCATAACAAATTTCTTTCAAAAACAAGATACTTTTTACTAATTGCTAAAATACTATTTTTTTATTGGTAAGATATTAAATATAAGGATTGATTTTGTTGTTTGAAACAGGGTTTGGCTCTGTTGCCCAGGCTGGAGCGCAGTGGTGCAATCTTGGCTCACTGCAACCTCTACTTCTTGGGCTCAAGTGATAATCCCACCTCAGTCTCCTGAGTAGTGGGACTACAGACGTGCACCACCACATCTAGCTAGTTTTTGTATTTTTGGTAGAAATGGGGTTTTGCTACATTGCCCAGGCTGATCTCAAACTCCCAAGCTTAAAGGATCCACCTGCCTCAACCTCCCAAAATGTTGGGATAGGTGTAAGCCACTGTGCCTGGCCAAGGGTTTTTTTTTTCTTTCTTTCTATAAAGCTGCTTGGTAAAATACATAATTGGAACAATCGGTTTTTTTTATGTGTGATGGAAAATGACTCATACATCCGGTCTCACTAGTATTTGGGGACTCTGTGTACTTATTCCAGCAGCCATTGCAGCAACATACAGGTATGTGTGACCTGTGTGACTTCACAGCAGCTCCTATCCTCCCACCCTGGTATTCTCTTTTGATGCTAAGGGATAAGATAACACATGATTGCTTGGCAGTCACATATGTACAAGCCCAAAATGTGAGAAAATCAAAGCTCTATGAGGTAAAACTTAGTATTAGTTAGGGTTTTCCAGAGAAACAAAACTATTAGATTGGTGCAAAAGTAATTGCGGTTTTTGCCATTACTTTTAGTGGTAAAACCACAGTCACTTTTGTACCAACCTATAATAGGTGTGTGTGTGTGTGTGTGTGTGTGTGTATACACGTAAAGAGATGTGCTATAAGAAATTAGCTTATAAGATTATGCTAAGATGTCATAAGCCATAAGATGTTCTGCCATTCACCTGGAGACCCAGGAAAGTCATTGCGGTATTATGAAATATACATTTGGTCTCCTTCCCTGTTTTCTGGCATACAGCTACTAAAACCCTTGGAATTTCACGAATAATGGATTGCCTTTCGTACGTTAATGAGATGACTAGTAGGTGGGGACTCCTAGATAGCTTCAAGATGGGAGCTGGTTGGCAGAAAAACCAAGGCATAATTAGAGGGTTGAGACTTCTAGCTCTAACCTATGAAGAAGGGAGAGGGGTAAAGATTGAGTTGGCCATCAACAATGGCCAATGATATTATAAATCATGCCTATGCAATGAAGCCACCATAAAAACTCAAAAAGACAGGATTTGAAAGAGCTTCCAGCTGAACATGTGAACGTTTCTGGAAAGTAATATTCCAGTGAGAGAGCATGAAAGCTCCATGTCCCTTTCCCTATACTTTACCCTATGCACTTTTCCATCTGATTGTTCATCTGGTTTTTTTTTTATATAGTGTTCTTTATAATTAATGGGTACATGTGTTTCCCTGAGTTATGTGAGAACCTCTAGTAAATTAATGGAAACTGAGAAGGGGGGCTATGGGAACCCTGATTTATAGCTGGTCTGGCAGAAGTACAGGCCACAACCTGGGGCTTGAAGTTGGCATCTGAAGTGGGGGACAGTCTTGTGGGACTGACTCAACCTGTGAAATCTGATGTTATCTCCAGGTAGACAGTGTCAGAATTGAATTGAACTACAGGACACTCAGCTTGTGTCTGCTGGAGAAGTGCTTGCTTGGCGTGTGGAGAGATAACCCCACACATCTGGTATCTGAAGTGTTGTATTGAGTGTGTGAGTAGAGAGTAGGAAAAACATTTGGGATTGCTTTTCCCATGTATTATAGCCAGAAATGTAGTTCAAAGGACTGAGAGCTGGAAAGCTGATGGTGCCGATTTCAGTGTAGGTCTGAAGACCTGAGAACCAGGAACATTCTTGGTTCTTAGGGAGAAGATTGATGCCTCAGCTCAAGCAGTCACAAAGAGAGCAAATTCAACCTTCCTTTGCCTTTTTGTTCTGTTGAGGCCCTCAACAGATTGTATGATGCCAATTCACATTGGGAAGAGCAATCTGCTTTACTAGATCTACTAATTTAAATGCTAATCTCTTCTGGAAATACCTTCACAGATACCTCAAATAATGTTTTACCAGATATCTGGATGTCCAGTGTCCCAGTTAAGTTGACACATAAAATTAATCATCACAAGCTTTGGCCAAGAGGAGAAGGCCAGAAAATTATTACTTCCCTATTTCTCCTCCCAAGGGACTCTCCTGGGAAGATGAAATCATTTATAAAGCCTCTAAGAAGATGGCTACATGAGACTGAGCCATGGCATTTGACACTAGTAATAGCATTCTAGTTAATTCAGCTTTGTATAGGCTCTCTCATTTCTTTCCCCATTCTTGTTTTTCTTCATCCTGGGCCTAAGAATTGCATTACTAAATGAGGATGTAACGTATAAGCCTTCCCCTCAGTCTCTAAATCCAAGTTGATAGAAATACATTTTCCTGAGGTAAAGAATGAACCCCTTATTATATAAATATGCTCATGGTAGCCCCTCCTCAAATTACAAAATATTTCAGAAAGCATAGAAGATATACAGCAGCTCCTTCTGGTATATGATTCAATGTCATTTTGTTATAATGTTGATAAGAAAAAAAATTTTTCCTGGCTGGGGTTGCTATCTGCATAGAATCCACCTGCATGTTCTCCCCATGTCTGTATGGGATTTCTCTGGGTACTCTGGTTTCTTCCCACATCCCAGTGATGTGCACATTAGGTTAATTGGCACATCTAAATTATCCCAGTCTGAGTGAGTCTGGATGTGAATGTGTTCTGGGATGTGATGGTGCCCTCTCCAGTGCTGGTTCCTGCCTTGAGTCCTGAGCTGCCAGGAGAGGCTCCAGCTGCTGGCAACCCTAAACTAGAATAAGCAGGTAAATAATTATCTTATTTGTTTTTATTAAAACTTAAATGAATGTGTAGGGTATATTTATTTAAATGTTTACTATTAGAAATGTTTTAGTCTTTATTAAGTTTGGTGGTTTTTGTGACCAGAAATATGCTGTAGAAACTTAGCTTTGGTTTATATTAATTGGTTTATGGTAAAATTGATTTTGTTGTACACTGTTTTGGTTCAAGTCAGTTTCCAAGAACCTACTGACGACATTAGTGAGGACTTACTATAATCATCTGATCCATTTAACCAAGCACATATAATTGCAGTATGTGGTAATATAACTTTACATAAATGTGGTGCCAGTGCAAAATTCTTCAGTGTAAATCCTGTGTGGGATTCATTTCTTAGTCATACCTTACATACTGTCTGAGAGTAATCAGACAAAAAAAAGCCTGATATTGTCAGTATCAATTAATATATTAAACATAACTAAAGTTTAATATCTCTGTCTCTCTACCAGCTATCTATTTAGAATTGACTTACTTGCCTTCTTGGGAGCATACATCCCCATTTTGGAGACAAGTGTTCTAGAAGCTTCACAGTCAATGCCTATATTCCAATAATTCCCTCCGTGGTAGTGGTGAAGTCATCAGATATCAATGTCCTACATGAAGGAGAGAGTTATAGCCCAATAGATGGGCAAAATAATATTTATAAATTTAAAGAACTAATTTTAATCACCTCCTGGGAAGATAGAATGCAAAAATTTTTAAAGCAAAGACCCCTCTCTCACAGTATATTTTAATTTCTTATTCAGCATTTAGGCATAAATTGTTCATTTTGAAATGAATTGTTCTATCAAATGACCTAGGTATCATGTACCACTAATTTTACCTTTTAAGTATAGCTATTAATTGTAAACCTTAATTCAAAATATTTAGCACTATACATGTTTTTATCGGAGAGCTGTTTGAATTATACTTCCTCTATGCAAAGGCATAAGAATGAAAGAATGGAATTTGGGGACTCAGGGGAAAGGGTGGAAGGGGAGTGAGGAGACTACACGTTGGGTACAGTGTACATTGCTCAGGTGATGAATGCACCAAAATCTCAGCAATTGCCACTAAAGAACTTGTTCATATAACCAAACACCCCGTTCCCCAAAAACTTATTGAAACAAAATTTAATAATTATACTTCCTGCAATGGATATGAGTCATCTCCAGCCCAAATCATTTCCATTTTAGCATTTAAACTGAAGTTCTCTATTTTACAAAAAGTAGGACTGTTATTGCACAAATTTTAATTTCCTTAATTATGTATAAAATATATTTTAAATAAGTAGAATTAATATGTCTTTAATTCATAATAATTTTCACAGATATTTGGGGAAAGTTTCTTTTAGAAAATATCTAAAATTCTAACAGCTACATATTGGCTAATAGTAAAAAAAAAAATCACAGTTTAAGTAAATACTGTTGTTTGAGGTTATAATTTAAAAGCCAGTTATAACTAAGTGTATTAAAAACTTTAATGTCTAATTTGAAATAATTGTTTATAAAAAGATCACATTTCAACGACAATCCCCAATTAGCAGAGATAGTGTGTAGATCTTTTTTTTAAATTCTACACAAAAATACAACAAAAAAGAAAACTATAGGCTAATATCCCTGATGAACATAGATGCAAAAAATTTCAACAATATATTAGAAAACTGAATCTACCAACATATCAAAAAGATTATATTATGATCGAGTTGGATTTTTGTTATTTTCTTTTGAGATGGGGTCTTACTATGTTCCTCAAGTTAGTCTCACTATGTTCAATAAGTTGGTCTCAAACTCCTGAGCTCAAGCAATCCTCCCACCTCAGGAGTGGGAAAATTGTTGCAACTACACATGCTGCAACTACAGGCATGTGCCAGTGAGCCTAGCTTCAAGTTCAAGTGGGATTTATCCCGAGGATGCAAGGATGGTTTAACACATGCAAATCAATAATCATGATACATCACATGAACAGAATGAAGAAGAAAAACATGATCATTTCAATAGTACGGAAAAAGCATTTCACAATATCCAATATCACTTAATGATAAAAACTTTCAACAAATTAGGCATACAAGAAAAGTGCCTCAACACAATAAAGGCCATATATTACAAATCCACAGCTAACATACTGAATGGGGAAAAGTTGGAAGCTTTTCCTCTAAAAACCTGAATAAGACAAGGATGCCCACTTTCACCACTCTTATTCAACATAGTATTGGAAGTTCTAATTCAATGAATTAGGCAAAAGAAATAAATAAAAGCCATTCAGATTGTCCCTGTTGGCAGATGACATTATCTTATATGTAGATAACACTAAAGATTACCAAACTCTCTTAGAGCTGATAAACAAATTCAGTAAAGCTCCAGGATACAAAATCAGCATGTAAAAATCAGTAGCATTTCTATTTATAATACCTACCCCAAAAATGTCTAGGAATAAATTTAACAAAGGGAGTGAAATACCTCTAAAATGAAAACTACAAAACACTGATGAAAAAAATTAAAGAGGATACAAAAAAAATGAAAAGATATCCTATAATTTATGGATTGCAAGAATTAGTATTTTTTAAATTACCATGCCATCCAAAGTAATCTCCATATTCAATGCAATGCCTATCAAAATACCAATGACATTCTTCACAAAAATAGAAAAAAACAATGTGAAATCCAAACAGCCAAAGCAATCCTGACTTCAAAATATACAAGAAAGCTGTAGTAACTACATGGCATGATATTTCATAAAAATAGATGCATAAACATAGAACCCAGAAATAAATCCACACACTTATAAAATTGTGCTTCTGTTCTTTACGAAGAAAGGTGGATAGATATGTTATATGCAACCAATAGTGACTGCCACAGTGGTTGTATAAATTCTTGCTCCTATAGAAGTGTGCGTGTGTGTGTGTGTGTGTGTGTTTTACTTGCTAATACAAGTTTTTTCAGTCATTTTGGAAGTCTATTGTATGTTATAGGTAAACTCAGTTGTTCACATTCACATTTTCATGATAATAAAATGGTTAGGCATTTTTTCCATATCTTCGTGGCCATCTGAGTCTCCTCTTCTGTAAACTATGTGTACGTTTTATTCTCTTTTGATATTTCTCATCTGCTTGAGGAGCTCTTTATAGTCTAGATATGAATTATTTTGTAAGTTGTATGCATCATAGATATTTTCTCACAGTCTGTGTGTTTATGGACTGAATGTTTGTGTCCCCCCAAAATTCCTATATTGAAATCCAACCCACCCATCCCTGTCCTGCCTTCCAATGTGATCGTATTTGGACATGAAGCTATGGAAAGTGATTATATCATGAGAGTGAATCCCTCATAAAAGGGATTAGTGCTGTTGTAAAAAGAACTCCAGAGAGCCATCTTGTTTTTCCTGCCATGTAAGGACACAGTGAGAAGATGGTGGTCTATAAACTAGGAAATGGGCTCAGTTTGACTTGGACTGCCCAGCATCCAGGAACTATGAGAAATAAATGTTGTTTAAGCCACTCAGTCTATGTCTTTTTTTTTTTTTCATAGAAGCCAGAAAGGACTAAGACACTGTGACTTATCTTTTAATTGTATTTTGGTGTCTTTTATAAAACACATCTTTTATTTAATGTTATTTTTAAAAATCAACTTTTTTTTTTTTTTTATAGTTTATGCCATTGCATCAAGTTTAAGAAAGCTTTCCTTGCTGGAAGTCATAAATTCTCTTATCTTTTTCCAAAAGTTTGAAAGTTTGGCTCTTTATATTTAAGTTTCCTTCATCTGAAGTGTATTCCTGTAAACAGAGTGAGGCAGCAATCTTTCTGACTTTTTCTCATGTAACTAACCAATTGTCCCAGCATTATTTGTTATCTTTTTATTTTGTCCCTGAATTTTAATGTCACATTTGTCATATACCAAGTAATCAAATATGTGAGGCTGTTCTGAGTTTTGTTTTGTAGTCTATTACTTTTATTTCTAACACTATAATACAGTTGAATAATTATAACTTTAGAATATCAATATCTGGCTGGGCGCAGTGGCTCATGCCTGTGATCCCAGTACTTTGGGAGGCTGAGGCGAGTGGATCACGAGGCCAGGAGATTGCGACCAACCTGGCCAACATGGTGAAACCCCATCTCTACTAAAAATACAAAAATTAGCTGTGCGCAGTGGCAGGTGCCTGTAATCCCAGCTACTCGAGAGGCTGAGGCAGGAAAATCGCTTGAACCAGGTAGTTGGAGGTTGCAGTGAGCAGAGATCGCACCACTGCACTCCAGCCTGGCGACAGAGTGAGACTTCATTTCAAAAAAAAAAAAAAAGAGGGAGAGAGAGAATATCAGTGAAACTCATTTATGAATTGCATGTAAAATTTTAAGGACACCGTGTCAATGTAAGTAGCACTGGCATACAGATAACCTATTGATTTGGGTACTTTGCTCTTGTATGCAGAAACTTTGCTTAACTCTCCTATTCTAGTTCTTTAGCTGTACAATTATTGAATTATCTATAAAAATAATCTTCAAATATTTGATCTTTCCTAATCCATTTAACTGGTTATTTCTTTCTTATTTCATTGGCTAGGAACTCCAGAGCAATGATGACTATTGGTGGAGATAATAGGTTTTAATGCTTGTTCCTAATATTAATGGAAATCTTATAACTCTCATACATTATTTCTGGGATAAATCATATTTGATCATAATGCATTTTTTAAAATGCTTGATTCGATTTATCAACATCTTATGATACTTGCATGTGTACTCATAAGGGAGATTAACCTATAATTTTTCTTTCTCTTATTTTTCTAGTTCAGGTAACTAGAATACATTAACTTCATGAGAGAAGCTACAGAATTTTCCTTTTTCTATATTTTGTAGTATTTTGTGCAAAAGAGATTTTTCTGTGCTTTGAAGCATTTGCTGGTAATCCCTGTGTAAAATTTTCTAGACTTGCTGTATTTATTTTGGGTAGGTTTTTGCTCACTGATTCAATTTTTCTGAAGGTTGTCTCCTCACACATAGGTTTACTCTTGAGTCAATTTTAGTAATTTAAATTTTTATTGATGGCTACCTGCAAGAGGCCGGGTCTAGCATACAGTTTGAAATTTGTTGCCAGAGTCCCATTTTGCAATCCTGGACTTCTGGTAGAGACTGGGGTGTTCATGGCTCACTACCCAGTTGCAAGTGAGCTCTTTGCTCCCAGACTAGAGCAAGAAGCTTAATGGATGGCTTCCAGATCTGGAACAATCATGCTCTCATTTTAATAAAGAGATTAACATATTTTTAAAACTCTGTCATCAAGAAACTGGCCAAGAACCTACCTTGAAGAATATATTAAATAGGAGATGGGATCACTGTAAGAAATGAACTTCTAAATAAATTTGAACAGGAAATTCAGTATTAAGAACAAACCAACAACTCACTGAAGGACTCTGTAAATCTCTTGAAGAATATTATAAAATATGAAACATCTCAAAGAAAACTTTCCTTCCCATGTGCCTCAAATAACAGGTCTCGAACTCCTAAACTCAATCAGTCCTCCCACCTCAGCCTCCCAAAGTGCTGGGATTACAGGTGTGAGCCACCGAGCCCAGGCATAATTTCTTTATATTTTATTTCTTCAGCTTTTTCATCTTCTATCCTGTTTCATATAAAATTAAAATTGTTGGATAATTTTTTAGTCAAATCCTTTCATTTGAGTTAGTTTTAGAATTTATTTTTATAAAATTTTAGCATGTAATTTTAAAATAATTTTTTATATTTTAAGATCATACCTGTTCATGTGACTGCAATTCAACTGTAAAATATCTGAGAAATATTTGATCTGTTGTCCAGGAAGAAAAGGAAAGGAGGAACATTCTTCTATCATTTCACTCTTACCTGTATATGAAGAATATACTTACCTCCCCGCAAGGAGTACAATCCAAAGTTCCTTCTAGTTAGGGCATTCAGGTCAAAGCCAAAGACATTCAAGAAATATGTAGTCTTCTCCAATATGTGAATGTTTGAATTCTCCTAAATAAAATCCCATGAACTAAAGAAACATCCTATCTGTCTTTACCATCACTTCCATATACACCTACGTGTGTGGGTATGTGCATGCACGTGAACACACACACACATCTAATATACAAAATGAATCAAGAACAGAAATAGCTATAATAGGAATCTGATTAGTAAGGGTAGGAATGGAAGTTAAGGAATGGAAGCAATAGGAATCTGATTAGGAAAGGTAGGAATGGAAGTATCCAGTGCATATCCATCTTAAACAACAGATCACCAAAGATACTGCAGAATGATAAGAGGGTCTGAAACATCACACAGCAAGTGTTAATGTGCCAGACCTAGAAGAGGCAGACGTCACTTGGACATATTCCACTGGCTAAAAATCAATTAGATAAGCCCAATACTATTATAAAAAGCCATGAAGTCTTGGGTTGTGTACCAAAAAAGAAGAGGACAAAATGAACATTGATGTGCTCTAACAGTCTGTGCCATCCATCATGGTGACGTGATCCTTTTATCATGAAGTAAGGAACCTCTTTAGAGAAAAATCATTATTATGGTTAAAGTTGTTTTCTAGTATCAATATTACTATCAGATTTCTGTTGGTGAGTTTCCTGGTGTACATTTTTTCAACCTATGACAGTAAGTTCTCAGTGTTGTTGATAGGTTCTTGGAAACTTCAACTTTAAGTGAAATGCCATATAACAAAACGAGTTTAAGCATAGGCTAATTAATATAAACAAGAATTAGTTCCTATGGCATATTTTTATTTTATTTTAATTAATTAAGTTATTTATTTATTTATTTTGAGATGGAGTCTCGCCCTGCTGCCCAGGCTGGAGTCCAATAGCATGATCTCAGCTCACTGCAGCCTCCACCTCCCGGGTTCAAGTGATTCTCCTGCCTCAGCCTCCTGAGTAGCTGGGATTATAGGGGCGTACCACCACACCTGGCTAAGTTTTTGTATCTTTAGTAGAGATGGGGTTTCACCATGTTGGCGAGGCTCATCTGGAACTCCTGACCTTGTGATCTGTCTGCCTCGGCCTCCCAAAGTGCTGGGATTACAGGTATGAGCCACTGCACCCAGCCCTATGGCATATTTTTATCACAAAAATGTTACCAAATTTCTAAGTGAAGACTTGAAACACTTCTAATGTTAAATATTGAAATAAATTCAAACTATACATACACTTAAGAAATATCAACAAAAGTAAGATATTTGCCCAATTTTTGTTGAATCAGTGAGTGATAGCAGTCATCCTGAGGGTAAATTAAATCAAGGAAGAAATGTTTGCAAAGTGAAAATCGTCAGGAGCACCTCCTACCAACACACAGTTCAAAAACAAACAATAACCATAAGGCAATCTCTCTAAGCACTTTCATACAATGTTGTTTATTGTTTTGCATTTGTATGATCATCATATACATTACAAATTTTTATCATAATAATTTATATTCATTTATTGATTCATTTTCCAACCCGCTTATTCCAGTTCAGGATATAGGTGGCCAGAGCCCATTCAGTAGCTCAGGATACAAGGTGGGACGCAACCCTGACTAGGACACCATCCCATCACAGGGCACACTCATACATACCCCCACACTCAGTCTGACTGGGACTGCTGAGACATATCCACTCACCTCACATATACATCTTCGGGATGTGAGAGGAAACTGGAGTACCTGAAGAAAATCCACATGGGGCGAAGGTGCAAATTTCACAAAGACAATACCTTCAGCCAGGAATTAATATTTTTCCCATCAACATTATAACAAAGTAACATTATCTGAGCACCTGATAGAATTTAAGTCTTTTGAGATGATGATGATGATGATGATGATGAGATAGAATCTCACTTTGTAGCCCTGGGTAGAGTGCAGTGGTGCAACCTTGGCTCACTGCAACTTTCAACTCCAGATTCAAGTGATTCTCATGTCTCAGCCTCCAGAGTAGCTGGGATTACAGGTGTGTGCCACCATGCCTGGCTAATTTTTGTGTTTTTAGTAGAGACAAGGTTTCACCATGTTAGCCGGCTGGTCTTGAACTATAGAGCTCAAGCTATCTGCCCACTTCAGCCTCCCAATATGCTGGGATTGCAGGCATGAGCCACTGCACCCAGCCTCTTTTGAGATTATTATATTTTGGGTGTGATTCTTTTTTTAAAAGCATATAGTCTAAACTAGTTTTTATTATCTAATCTGAGAATCTCTATATTTTTCAGGTGAATTTAATCCATTTTCAGTTTTATAAGTTTGATACTAGAAAACAGATATTTTCAAAGAACAAAATTATCATTCAAGATGTATTGTGAAATAAACATTTTTTCAGAATAAGACAGAATTTACTACTTGCAGACCCTCCTTAAAATAACTGCTAAAGTATGTGAGATGCAAAAAGCAATGTCTGTAAAAATAATACTTGGTAAATATGTTGATAAATCTGATTAAATACTGTAAAAAAAGATAAATTTGGAGGTTCTTAAAAATGACAACTTAAAATATGGTACAATTAAAGATAGTGGGATATTAAACTTAAAATATTTCAAAGTACTTGAGTTTGAAACAAACTGGACAGAAATATTGATGGGAGATGTATGCTACGGGAATGGAGTCAGCAACTATCAGTCAAGGAGAAGAAAATCACTGGAATGTTTTTGGATGAAGTGCTTTCCCTAGCAGGGAACTGAATCTAACTAATCCTAGGTAATATAATGAAGTAGACAAATGACTCTAGTGAAAAGAACCAAAATGTACAATGTCTCAAACACAATAAAAGTTTGTTTTTCTCACACATAAACAGACCAACACCACTGGAAATCAGTGGGTGGAGCTGGAGGTGATTCTGCTCTACACAATCATTCAGGGACCCAATCTGAAAGAGGTTTTCTCATCTGCCACAAATAACTTCCAGGGTCACTCTAAACAAAAACATTCAGCCAATAAAAAGAAGAAGAGAGGCTGGGTGCAGTGGCTCACGCCTGTAATCCCAGCACTTTGGGAGGCCGAGGCAGGTGGATCACCTGTGGTCAGGAGTTCGAGACTAGCCTGGCCAACCTGGTGAAACCCCGTCTCTACTAAAAATATAAAAATTAGCTGGGCGTGGTGGTGCACACCTGTAATCCCAGATACTCAGGAGGCTAAGGCAGGAGAATCAGTTGAAGTTGGGAGACAGAGGTTGCAGTGAGCCAAAATTGCACCATTGCACTCCAGCCTGGGCAACAAAGCAAGACTCTGTCTCAAAAAAGAAAAAAAAATGCATTTCTGAAAATGTTGTGCCTTTCTCAGTGAATAGTATCAAGAGACACATGATATCAACGTGTCTCAAGGGTAACATCAGTAATGAGATGTTTCAATCATGCGTCTTCTGCTATGACACACTGAGAAAAACATACCAGTGATGTCCTAGTCTTGCAAAAAATACCTAACCTGAATGTAATTATGAGGAAACATCAAACACATACTCAGGGACATTCTTCAAAATACGTGACCATCTGCCATCACTGAGTACAGGGAAAAACAAAAACAAACCTGACCAGCTATCTTTAAAAGTATCAAGGTTATGAAAGACGGAACTGAAAGTCAAGGAAAGACTGAGGAACTCTCATAGATTGGAACTCACTAAGGAGACGTGACACCTAAATGCAATGTGTGATCCTGGGTCAGATAAAAACGTTAGGAAGATAACTAATGAAATTTGAATAAAATCTATAAATTAGTTAATATTTTCTCACTATTAATTTCCTGCTTGATACTTGCTGTGTGGTAAGATGCTAACACTAGTTTGATGAAATTAATATAGGAATTCTGTGTCTTATTTAATAACTGTTTTCAAATCTTGAATTGTTTTCAAAATGAAAAGTTTTTTAAAGAAACAAATAAGCAAATAAAGTCCCATCATGTTCCCATGTATATGAAAGCTATTACCAGAAAAAAAAAAGATTGCGAAGTCCACTCAGTAGGTGCCACTACCCTTCCTGTTCTTCATTCTGTAGCTAAAGTATCATATTAGCCATATCTGAATGAATTTTTTTATAACTAGGATGACCCTTACCCTTTTTGGAAGGTAGCTAATATGCTTCAGAGTATAAATGCTTAATCCACTTTCTGCTATGTTAGGCATACAGATTACAAATCTAACTTCTTTCCTAACAATCCCAGTTATGCTTCTAATATTCCCCTTAGATCCATTAATGTTGGGAAAGACAGAGAATTTCAGTCCAGCTCCAAGCTTTAACTACAGCAGAGTGACATTCACAGTGCTGGTGAGTCATAGCCAAAGCATAGAAGATAGCTGATACCCTGGCCTCTCTAGTCTCAGGTTCAAAGGTGGACCAACTGTGCCACTTAAGAATGACAAAATTGGGACCATTTCTCATCCAGGATTATATTAAGTAAACAAAAATTTCAGCTGAACTGGCTAGGGTACTTTGACTTAACGGACTTGAAACAGTTGAGATTAGGGCTAGAGTGGGCTAGCACTTTTGAGCACAAAATGCTATGGCAACACATCACATTGTTTTCTCCAGAAATGATACAAGAAGCTCAGAGGTTAGGCAATAGTGAAGACTCTCAGGTAGAAAGACTAGGCCACAGGGAGGAAGTTGGCAACTGTTCTCAGTCACAAAGAAAGAAGGAAATAAAAAGTATATTGTTTCATGGGGCACTTTGTCTAGGGCACTGAATTAGTTAAGGTAAGCTAACTGCCTAACAGTTATAAGAAGTTGACCCAAAATAATGATTCAAATATAATGAAAATTTATTTCTCTTATACATAACCAGACCAAGGCAGCTAAAGGTTTTCATGTAGCATTGGTTGGTTGGTTTTTTTGTTGCTCCACCACAGTCATTCAGGGACCAGGACTAAAGGAGAATGCTAACTTCCATACACATCTTCCAAGAACACACTGGGCATCAACAGCCAGCAAGTGAAAAAAAGGAAGGAGTATGTAGGATGGCATGGACCTAATCTAAAAATGGCACACAGTACTTTAATATTCCATTGGCTGGATTTCGTCTTACGTGTATACCTAACTGCAAGGAATTCAAGGTATTGTTTAGTGGTTCATCCAAGAATAAAAGGAAAAGGGTCTAGTTAATAGTGGTTAGCCTGTGCCAAAAATTTCCATATATACATGATTGTAAACAATAATATTTTTAGTGTTTCTACCTATACTTGAGGAAAAATTTAAGAGTATATACAACAGTCTTTGCTCTCTAGAAGACTACAGGTTACTATGTATTATAGATGTTGGGAGATTGGAAGTATTCTACTTACTCCTACTCTTCTTAAGGTATTATCTTTACTTTGTGATAGATAGGGGAAGAGAGCAGACTCATATGGAACAACTGTGCCTTGTAAAAGAGTGGTTTTCTTTTAAGGGAAGAGCAGATGTTTGTGCTTTCATCAGATTGCAGGTCCCTAAAAACCTAGTTCTTCTTCACTGCCTTTTTCAAATTCACCTTTCCTACCCTACTGCAATTAACTTGGATGTTTGTGGAAAGTATCTTTAGCATCATGAAATCAGTGTGAGAGAGTTACCCCTGTCAGGCCCATCAGATTTCTGTGTGTTGGGGGAGGGGGTTGTTCTTTGTGATTTTTCTTTACTTTTCTTTTTTTTTTTTTTTTTTTGAGACAGTCTCATTCTGTCACCTAGGCTGGAGTGCAGTGTCACAATCTCAGCTCACTGCAATGCCTGCCTCCTGGATTTAAGCAATCCTCTCACCTCAGCCTCCCAAGTACCTAGGATTGCAGGCATATGCCACCAAACCCAACTAATTTTTTTGTATTTTTAGTAGAGATGGCATTTCACCATGTTGGCCAGGCTGGTCTCAAACTCCTGACCTCAAGTGATATGCCCACCTCAGCCTTCCAAAATTCTGGGATTACAGGTTTGAGGCACTGCATCCAGTCACTCTTTCTGATTACTTACAATTCTTATGAAGAGAAACAAATTTGTGCTGTGAAATGTCCAAACCCTTCACAAATTTTAGAAAGAAACTAAGGACAGGAAGTTTTTTTATAATGCTAACCCCAAAGCATTATCTTTATACACTAAATGCAGTATGCTGTAGCAAGAATATAGTCAAATACAGGCTATGGATATATTAAGATGCTAAGTGGAAAAAGGTTCATTTCTTCAACTGACAGCCTGTCTGTCTCCTGATCATTCATTCCATTCTTCAGTCCCAGGTTGTACTGGATTCAGAATTAAAAGACTCACTTTTAGTTCCTCCTCTGCCACTTTGGCAACTGTGAATTTTGACAAACTAATTTTTCTGTATAATTCTTCATCTGAGAATAAGAACCTCTGCCTCACCAGGGTTTGTGAAGTAGGAATGAGAAGCAACATTCACTTGATAACTTTATAAGTCATTTTACACATTACATTTTTGCACACCACTAATGGCCTTAGGATCAGTGCGTCAAGGATCCAACCCAGGGTGTTTTCTTATTCCTGACATTACCTCATGCTCTTGGCCACGGCTGTTGACCTTCAGGGCATTGTGCCCAAGATACCTTTTTGTGTTTTTATTCCATTCCTGGTTTCCTACTAGGATGTTTTTTTACTTCTGTTTTTTACACAAAATTTTATTCTTTGGCAAATGTATTTCAGTTTATTGTGGTGTTTCTATTTTATACAAAATATAAATCTTTTATTAAATTTAAAAATCAATTCATTTCAAAATGATTAAGTAATTTTAAAAGAACAATAGGTTTCAAAAAGTATTGCAAAAAAAAAAAAAGGAAATCTATTACTGCGTCTTAATGATGAAAAAGGTTTTTTCAGACAAAATTTGCTAATCTGAAGAGAAAACACTATAATGAAAGAAAAACTAAGTTTCATCATATAATCTGTGGTAATAGGTGAAAATGTGTATGTAAATCTAACGATTTTTGTAAGGTAATGAAAACATTTCTTTCACGCTCACTAATGTTCCTTTATTTTCAGATCCCTGCTGTAGAGCTATTGGTTTACTCAGACTTTCCCTATGAAATAGTCACCATCTGCCTGATTAGTCTGTTTCCTTGGTATCCTGCCCATTCTTGTTATTTAAGTTTCTGCTCTATTTCAAGAAATGCACTCATTAGGTATGGTTACATCTGTGATCATTTGAAAAGAAGTATACATATTCCAAAAACATTTAATAGCACCTTGGTATTTTATTAAATATAAACAGGAAAAGTCTCTTTTTGACTGCTTTTACTCTTAAATGCTAAGAAAAAATAGCATGATCTTAAGTCTCCTTCTCCCATTTGGAAATTCCATGAGTCTAAAATAAAAATAAAAAAAAGAAGTGCTCATCACAACTCAGACATTTTCATTATATACACATTTATAAGCACATACAGAGAAAAAATTCCATCTGTTAAAAATAGTTAACTGAATACTAGCTGGGGATTAAAAAATGTAAAACAGGTATATTAGCTTATTCTGATGACTGTTTATATCTGGCTATCTCCTAAAACTCCTGAAGTGATAAGACAATACAAATAAACAGCATAAACACTTTTCTCCTTAAGCTCTCTTAGCATATATGCTCCAAATGGACTAGAATTTTTCTCTGTTTTTTTACTAATGGATCCTAAGTAACAGGACACATAGTAAATATTTGGCTGTTTTAGGCAGAATTCTAAGATGGCCCTCCAAGATTCCCAGTCTCTGATGTGTTCTCCAACTTATTCAAACACTAATCAAGAATTGCTGTGAAGAGATTTTACAGATGTAATTAATGTTCCAAATCATTGACCTTAAGATAGGGAGATCATCCTGGCAGGCCTGTTCTAATCCCATGAGCCTTGAAAAACTCAGTTTTTCTCTGCCGATTTCAGAAGTCAGAGAGATGCATATGACACGTTCAGAAGAAAGGAACAGCCATATTGTGGACAAGGTCACATGGCAGGGAATGGTGAGCAGCCTCTAGAAGCTAAGAGCAGCCCCCCAGCTGACAGCCAGCAAGACATCAGAGACCTCAGTCCTACTATCCCAGAAATTGAATTCTGCCAACAACCAGGAGGAGCTAGGACAGAAACCTGAGCACAGGGTGAGAAGTGCATCCCCAGCCAACACCTTGATTTCAGCCTGATGAGACCCTAAGGAGAGAATCCATTCATGTTGCATCTGGAATTCTGACCTAGAGAACAGTGAGTTTGTAAATTTATGTTGTTTTAAGTTGCTAAGTTTGTGATAATTTGTGATGCAGAAATAGAAAACTAATACCTTGTCCTATAGTAGGCATTTAATAAATATATGTGGAATGAATGATGAATGAATGAAATTTTGATGTGTTACATAGTAAAGGTAAGATAATTATAAGAAGGGCAAAATATGAAACTATACTTGTGATTTTAAAACTAAGTTCTGGATAGTTTTAATAACCACACGTTTTGCATTATTTATAACATTCATGTGACATTAATATGTCATCTTTAAATTAAAAATACTAAAATGAAAATATTAAACAATACATGACAAAGGCACGTGTAATATATCTATTTCCATTAATATTTTACATTTAAATGAAAGAGGCTTAGGGTAAATTAGTCCACAAACCCACCTCAAATTAATTTTGAATGTAGGAAGGATATCATTTATACTTATATTTTTAGTTCATGAAACATAATTTATTTCACTTAGAATAGCTATACTATTAAATTTATGGTTGGACTTGCAATTGATACTTTGGAACTTTACCCTACCTTCCTTTTAAATATGGTGTATAAAATTGGAAAAGATTCAAATAAATATACAATCAGTGTTCTCTGAAATCAGTACATAAGGTTTCAGAAATTCACCAATTAAAGTTTGACTAAATGGTTAGGAAAAAAAATCAGCATGGATGTCATGATGTTACATAGAAAGTAAGGTTATAGGATCCAGGAGGAACAGTAAAAAAAATACTGTGTCATGCTTTTTAAATACTTTGGCTTCTGTAGTGTATAGAAGACGCCTGATGGTCTTAACAGTAGTTATTTATACATCATTGCTTTTCAAAAAGGACTTGAGGTGACTTAACGTGTAAATCATTCACAAAGCTGAATAAACACAAATGAAAAAATGAAATGATGAAGAAGCCAAAATGTGAATTTCAATGTCTAATATATTTGTTATTTAATTGAGCATTAAATTGGACTTGGGCTACATATGCTGTCAGTAAGAAGATTACTTTTTAAAGAATATTTAACAAAAATTATCAGTGGTCTTACAAGTTCTCTTTGATCTGGTAACTCTCATGACTATTTGTTTCTTCAAAAAAAAAAAAAAAAAAAAAGGTTGGTATGTCACCCACAGGATATATGATTATATTTGGGTCAACTTTATATGTAGCTATTAGGAGAAGAAGTCAGAGAAGAAAATGTTATAAAAGCAATGAAATGGTACAATTAAAATGTTTAATAAACACCAAGGCAGAAAGAGGAGTTGTTAAACAACACTGTGATAGAGGTATGGTTTACCTAGTCTTGCCTACTGTGAGCACCAGATTTTTAACTGAATTACTTTACTGAAACAATACTTGACCAAGTTCTTTAACTATTATTTTTATAAATGAAAAAGGTTTTGTTAAGGATTTATGAAGCCATGTGGAAAAATAGTTATATTATTTCGTGAAATAGTAAGAAAGAGTGTTTTGGGTGTCAAGAGAGCTATTATGCAGTTTATATCTATGACTATCCCCTAATTAACATCTGTTCTGATTGGTTGCTGTTTGTGCATTATTGGTTATTAAAAATATTGACTATAAAGCCAGGCACAGTGGCTCATGCCTACAGTTTCAACTACTCAGGAGGCTGAGACAGGAGGATTGCTTAAGCCCAGAAGTTTGAGACCAGTCTAGGCAACATAGCAAAACTCCCTACTCTAAAAAAAAAAATTAATAAAAAAATAAATAAAAGAGACACTATCAAGTGCTGGAGAAGATGTGGAAAAACTGGAACTCATGTTTGTTGCTGAGAGTGTAAATTGAAACAACACTTTAGAAAACTATTTCGCAGTATATGGTACAGCTGAATATGTATATCATAAATTGAAGCAATTTCTTCATTAAAAAAAGTTGAGACAGGGTCTCATTCTGTCACCCTGACTGGAGTACAGTACACAAACATGGCTCACTGCAGCCTTGACCTACTGGGATCAAGCAATTCTCCCACCTCAGCCTCCTGAATAGCTGAGACTACAGGTGCCTGCTTCCACACTTGGCTCAATTTTTTTGTTTTTTTTTTTAGAGATAGGGTCTTGCCATGTTGCCCAAGCTGGTCTCAAACTCTCTTGGGTTCAAGCAATTCTCCTGCCTTGACTTCTCAAAGTGCTGGGATTACAAATGTGAGCCACTGCACCCAGACCAATAAATTTTAACCCTAACTATATAACCAACAAAATGTATATATATATATATATATATATGTTCAACAAAGGACATGGGTAAGAATGTTTATAGCCACACTATTTGTAATAGCCAGAAACTGGAAGCAAGCCAAATATCTATCTACAGCAGAACAGGTTATTGTTTATTTATACAATAAACTACAATATAGCAATAAAAATGAATGAACTAAAATAACAGAAATGAATTTCACAAACATCCTACTGAGATAAAGAATACAGACACAAAAGAGAATATTTGGTATAAGTTCAAAAATAAGCAAAGCTAATCTCTGGTGTTGGAAGTCAGGTTAGTGATTACCATTGGGGTAAGGTAGGAACTGGAAAGAAGTTTCTGAGATTCTGTTGTTGTTTTATTTATTGACCTAGTGCTGATTTCTTGGTAGTACTTCTTTTGTGAAAATCAGTCAAGCAGTATATTATGACTTGTGTACTTCTGTGGATATATTATATCAACAAAATTGTATTCAAAAGTAAAACTAAAGTACTAACCATCCCACCACCAAAAAAAAAACACTTAACTAATTTGTCATTATCTAAAATGTTGATTAACTAAAAATTAACATTTAAAAGGTTGTTAAACCTACTGCTAAAACTTCAGGAAAAAATAAGAGTAGTAAATACCCATTTGAAATGAAAAAGCATGCAAATTATAACTTATAGATCCCTCTGTCTCACACATGCACACATGCACACACAAGCCCATGGTTTCATGCCTTTATGTGTAGTACAAAAGATGATTAATCATAATTAATATTTTAACTTCAATTTGCATTTTCAACATATAACCAAAAGCATTCTCAACTGAATTATATGTTTAACAAAGATTGAGGAAAAGGTTATGGTCTGTCAGTGATAATTAATCTTCTAATAAGGGATTCTAAAACATTAAAATGATAACCCAAATGCAATTTATCAACTAATCCATACCAGAAGCCATTAAACCTAAGACTTAGATAACTAAGGACAAAGAAATATATAAATTGAGGGCATCAGTGTCTAAAACTTCAAAACTAGGATATGATACAAACATTTAATATATAAGATAAATATTGCAGATTATAATAACGTTATAGGTACTGTGCTAATTTTCTTTTGTTGCATAACAAATAGTCACAAACTTAACAAATTGAGGGCCTTCCTCAATTTGCTTTTCCCTCCTTTCTACTACTTCTTTTTACAAATTATCCTCTTTAGTTCAGCTTTTCTTTTATTATTATTATATTATATGCTTTTCTTTCTTTTTTTAAATTTAAAGTTCAAGGATATATGTGCAGGACATGCTGGTTTGTTACATAGGTAAATGTGTGCCATGGTAGTTGGCTGCACCTATCAACCCATCACGTATGTATTAAGCCCCATATGCATTAGTTATTTATCTTAATGCTCTCCTGCTCACCCCTACCCCCATCCCCAAGCTGCTGCCCCCCTCCCCCACAGGCCCCAGTGTGTATTCTTCCCCTTTTCAATACTTACTTTTACTGCTTCTGTTATGGGAGCTTTGGGGTGTCACTTTTCTTGTCGGAAACCTCTGTGGTTGGTGGGACCTTTGCCTGAGTTCTTGTCCTGCCTCCAGGAAGAATGGGGTTCACAGACAGTGCAGGGTGAGCAAGACCAAGAAGAGCTTTACTGAGTGTAAGAATAGCTCAGAGGAGTCCCTGGAGAAGGTAGCTCCTCTGCAGTGGGTGGTCTTGTCCTTCTAACAGCAAAGAAGGTAGGTCCTCTCTCTCCTTTTTTTTTTTTTTTTTTTTTGAGACTGAGTCTCACTCTATATACTGCAGTAGCCTAATCTCAGCTCACTGCAACCTCCGCTTCTCGGGTTCAAGTGATTCTCATGCCCCAGCCTCCTGAGTAGCTCAAATTACAGCTGCCTGCCATGACCCCTGGCTAATTTTTGTATTTTTAGTAGAGGTAAGGTTCTGCCATGTTGGCCAGGCTAGTCTCCAACTCCTGACAAGGGTCATCTGGTCCTAAGCTCTGCTTGGGTTGAGCCCAGGGCTTTTATAGGCCTCAGAAGAGGGAAGTGCATGCTGATTGGTCCATGGGCAGGCCCAGGGGAAAGCACTATGAATCCCCCTCCCATCTGCAGGACTGGCCAACCTGCCCCCAGGCTTCAGGCCTCCCCTGGAGTGAAGGTGGGGTTTCACTGGTGACCCACACACTTCCGCCCAGGAGCGGCCTCCCCCTGACATCCATGGCTGATACCAAGGAGCACCTGCAGTGCCCGGCCTCCCTTAGCACCCTCTTAGCTTCCGCTCCAGGGCTTCTCACGCCCAAAGTCTGGAGAGGGCGGAGGCAGCAGGGGGCTGAAGTGTCAGCGCTGCCCCGTTCGCACACCCGGAGGGACTGTGATAGGACCCTAGCTCAGCCCCAACCCTGCTGGGAGATCTGATTGGCACTGGGAGCCAGGAGAGGCCAGGCAGCTGGAGCAGGCACCTCTGAGCCTGCAAGGGCAAGAGGGGCCTTCCCAGACCGCCGAAGAGTGCAGGGATACCTAGGTCATCAACCCCGCCCAAGAAGGCGGAGCTCCTGCCTACTGCCGGCTCCCAAGAGCACCGGGGCCTTTGTTGCAGCCGGCGTGGCTTGTACCTGGGGAAAGTTGTACCTGGGGAGCTCTCGCCTGGCCAACTTGGAAGGAGCAGGGCTCCCGGTTGTCCCCAGATCCCACTGGCGCAGTGGGCACCCAGCCGTACCACCTCGCTGCCTGGGGCGAGGGCTCCAGGTCCTCCCTTGGCCTACGCCGGCATCTGGTGCAGGGGCGAGGTTGCTGCGAGCTCCTCCTGTGGCCCAGCGCTCAGGGACGCACTGGAGCGCCACCGGTGAGTACTAAGGCTCTGTGTAACCAGGCTCGGCCTTATCACAGTGGCCCTCCAAGGTGGCGGGCTGCAGGGTGGGAGGCGTGGGCTGTCCACTTCTCCTTTTGTGGTGCCCAGCGTGATGGCAGCAGCCACATCTGACAGCCAGTAGCAGCCATCATTTCCATGCCTGTGCCTTTTTTTTTTTTTTTTTTTTTTTTTGAGACGGAGTCTCGCTCTGTCAACCAGGCTGGAGTGCAGTGGCGCGATCTCGACTCACTGCAACCTCTGCCCCCCGGGTTCAAGCGATTCTCCTGCCTCAGCCTCAGGAGTAGCTGGGACTACAGGTACGTGCTAATTTTTTGTATTTTTAGTAGAGACCCACCGTGCCTGGCCTCTTTTTTTTTTTTTGGAGCTGGAGTCTTGCTGTGTCGCCCAGGCTGGAATGCAATGGCTCGATCTCCCTTCACTACAACCTCCGCCTCCTGGGTTCAAAC
This sequence comes from Aotus nancymaae, assembly GCF_030222135.1. Lineage (NCBI taxonomy): Eukaryota > Metazoa > Chordata > Mammalia > Primates > Aotidae > Aotus > Aotus nancymaae. The sequence continues at coordinate 79,492,319 of NW_026988425.1, forward strand.
GATTCTCCTGCCTCAGCCTCCCCAGTAGCTGGGACTACAGGCACGCGCCACAACGCCCGGCTAATTTTTTTTGTATTTTTAGTAGAGACAGGGTTTCACCATGTTGGCCAGGCTGATCTCCAACTCCTGACCTCGTGATCCGCCCACCTAGCTTCCCAAAGTGCCGGGATTATGTGTGTGAACCACCATGCCTAGCCCTGTGCCTGTCTTTTTTATGCCTCTTCTGGCTACCTTTTTCACCATCACCTAATTACTAATCAGCTAATGAGGCTCAATATCATCTCACGTCGGCTGTGAAGTCTTTCCTATTTCACCCCAAGATGCTTTCCCACTTCTGACCCCCTCACAATACTTATTATTGGTAACCTTTATTTTTATTTTTTTAAAAAAGCACATATTATCTGATAATATAGGCAGCTGATTTTTTGCAAGTATGTATGTGTTGAATAATATCTTGACCAGATCCCCAGCTCTTTTAGGAGCAAAAACGGTTTCTTTTATGTCTCAGTATCTACAACCCTGACTTTAACATACATGAATGAACTTTACTTCTTTCAGAATCATTTTCCTGTCTAATAACGAATCCCTATAGACAAGTCATTTTATATACAAATTTTCTTTTCTTTAACCATTTTATATACAAATTTTCTTTTGAAGAGTGAAAAGTAACTCATGTAAAAAAAAAATACATTAGCGATTACTTAATACCCCAAATAGCAAGTTCTCAAAAAAGATGTATTGATAAAAGTTCTACAGAAAGTCTACAAAAATAGCAAGACCTCCATCCGGTGTATTTTTGTTTTTTCCAGAGTGCATCCTCTTCCTGTTTTGTATCTCCAAGGCACTATACCTTTGACAATGTAGTCACGCATAATAAGTATCCATACTGAACATTAACTTTGGGCCCAAGCACTGTGCTCACTATTTTGTGAACATTATCTCAACCTTACCCTCATCCTATAGTAGCCACTTTTACTCCTACTTCACTTAGAGAAACACAGACTTCCATTACAGCAATGTGCAATCTATATCTGAAAAACTTCCAATGAAACAACAAAAATAATGCTGGATAAAATATAACAAACTTTCTTTTAAATTCATAGCTGAGCTTGCAAGAGATTAAGGAAATCCCCAGAGGTCAAACATGAAAACAAAACTAAAAACTAGACTTTAAAATCTGAATTGATGCTGGAGTTGTCTTAGGGTAGGGCAGAGGAGGTGTTTTCATTCACTGTAGGCATAGATACACAGGGAGGTGAAGCTTGGATGAGGCAAGGTAGAGGCTTAGAACTGAGGCCCTTTACAAAAAGATGGGCTCACTGGAATCCAGTGAAAGTGTGAAGTAAGGAAAAAAAAAAAAACAGGTGACACCAGGGGACAGGAAAGTTTGTCATCTCACTACATTCTGGGTCTCTCCTCTTAGAATTTACCTCAGATTTGAATTTACACTCTCTCTAGGGCCTGAAGACCTTTAAGCCAAAAAATCCCAGTCTCAGTGCCAAGTTGCTGCCTCTTATTCTTAGGCTTACTCTCCTCTCCCTGTGGCCATGAATATGAAAGCTAATACTCACAGGGATCCTTGCAGAAGCAAATACCAAATCACTAAGAAGTGACCCTCTTTTGCCCTGGTAATATTTTTGGCTTTGAAATTCATTTTTCATCCTTATTTTGATTGGTATTGGCAGGGTATATCTTTTCCTATCCTTTTCTTTTTTTAGCTATGCCTTATTTAGAGTAGGTTTTTTGTAGATAGACTATAGTTGGATTTTGATTTTTTGTCCGATCTGTTAATGTGTTTGTTGTTATTAGGATGTTGACTTCAAGGAAACCTTGTACGGATCTCTTGAATTCCCTTTTTATATAGCTTTCTCCTTCTTAATACTCTGATCCACAAACTCTAGTCTCAGCCTTTCCATGTTTCCAGTTCCATCTCCTTATCTCAGAAAACCTTGCAGTCTCTTTCTGTGGACCCTTTCCTTGGAAATCCTCATTTGTTTCCCATCTCTCCTTGGAGCTCTCTTCATGTTCCTATCTCAGGAATCATTGTCTTTTTTGCTCAATGTTGAGTGTCTTTAAAAACAATTGTTTCATATATTCTGTCCAAGGCCAGGTGTGGTGGCTCATGCCTGTAATCCCAGCATTTTGGGAGGCTGAGGTGAGCAGATCACCTGAGAGGTTAGGAGTTAAAGACCACCCTGACCAACATGGAGAAACCCCATCTCTACTAAAAATACAAAATTAGCTGGGCATGGTGCTACATGCCTGTAATCCCAACTACTCGGGGAGGCTGAGGCAGGAGAATTGCTTGAACCCGGGAGGCGGAGGTTGCAGTGAGCCAAGATCAAACCATTGCACTCCAGCCTGGGCAATGGGAGTGAAACTGTCTAAAACAAAAACAAAAACAAAAACAAAAACAAAAACATGTATTCTGTCCAGATTTTTTGTTGTTTCAGGCAGGAGGGTAAATACAGTCCCTGTTATTCCATCTTACCTAGAAGTGGAAGTATAAACTATTCTAGAAGGACACACCATGCAGGATTCAAACAGGTAACACTGGGGTTAAAATGTACTCACAATCCAAAATTAACAAAACACATGAAATAGTCCATTGTGAGGTAAAGTCAGTAAATACAACAAACAACATATTAGGACCCACCGAAAAACTTTAGAAAATAGAATTATTAGATACTGACTACGAAGTATGTTTCAGATGATTCAAGATATGAAATACAAAATGGAAAAAAAGAGCATGATATTTTCAAATGATGCCAGGCAATTTTGGAAAAATACCAAATAGAATTTCTAGAACTAAAATAAAAAAGTTATTGAAATTACATATGTAGAAATAACAGTTCATTAAGTTTTATTTGCCTAAAATCACGCAACTGTGCATGCTAGATCTGAAATACAAGATGTTCTAGGTAAAAACAATGCCTATGATCTTTTTGTTATACTTTGTCTTGAATTTAGTGAAAAAAAATAGTGAGCAATGAAGGCATTTACTATATAATGTCTCCTGCCAATTATTCAATTCAACCTTAACATTTGAGTCAGTAATAAAAAATTAAAAGCATCTCTATAGTGGTGACCTTAAGGAACAGCATTAACACATATACTTTAGGTTAATTTATGTAAAGCTTATTTTATAGAACTAAAGCTTGAATAAAACTGTGCTGACTTTATTTTAACCTTAGATCAGTGTCAATTTAGAAACATTCCAAAATAAATATAAATATGACTGTAAAACCTAATCATATATATCCAAATGACCCTTCAGAACTTTGAAAAAATCATCTTTATAATCTTCCTTTTTCCAGAATTTCTTTCTCTCTCTGCCTACCAAAATAAAACAACAATAAAAAGATACAACTCTGCTCTCCACCTTCAGCCTGTTTTTTCTTCTATTTCTTCCTTGGTTGCCATCTCTTTATTATATAAAGCAAGCCAGTCTTATTTCAGTTCCTTTAATTTACATCTTTGCAAAGTACTTGAAAACAATTTTTGATTTTTTTTTTAATTTTGTTAGGAGAATTGGATAAGAATAAACATGATTTAACTTTTGGCTTGAATTATCAACGAGAGATCTGGTTGGAAACAAAGCACATTACATTCACTGAAACCTTTCCTCTTGTTTATTTAATTATATTTTTGTAGAAGTGAATTCTAATAAAAATAAAGTTATATGATTGGAAAAATTTGAGTGAGAATTGAATACAAATATGGCTTTAATGAACATTAAGCTTTTTCAGTCTTAGCTCACTTCAAATCAAAGAATATTTGAATCTTAGAATTGAAATGGCACTCAGAGGTTTGTTTATTTATTTTGGTCCCTACTAATATAAATGCCATACTGTTTTTGCAATCTAAATTTGCTTTAACAGCTCAAAACTATAGTGCAAAGAAAGACTATTTGTTAACAGAAGGAATAATAAATAGCTATGAAACTATGACCTAATGTCCCAAAATTTAGGGTATAATATTGACTCATAACAACTAGTCATCCACACTAATAGAGTGTTGGTGATTTGACTTCTAATACAAAGGCATTGTGTTTTCCGAAATACTTTGTAGATGTCTTCAGATCCATTTTGTACTATCCTCCTTTCATGCTTTTCCTTCTTTCCAGTTGGACATGAGTTATTTCCAAATACTTGAGAACTGGTAACATTTTATTACCAGTTGTTGGTTGATTTGAATGAGTCTTTCTGAGGCGAGAAAGACTCCTCCTCACCTCCTGCTGGAAACTTTTCTCTTGTTTGTCTAAGGATCTTATAAAGTCAGGCATAAATGACCAACAGAATTTTAACGTGTTTCTCTCTTTATAATGGAATTTTTCCAAACATACGAAAAAAGTAGAATGAATACCTTGTGTACATCACCCAGCTTCAACAAGTATCAATATTTTGTGAGTTTTATAATTAATTATCCCTTCTCAAATGTATTTGATAAGGATACATATTATTTTAAGGCAGATATTCCTGTAACCCCATGTTTCTAACTTGGATCATACCTTTAAGTAGTTGTATTCTATGTCTACGGATAAAGAGAATCGTTATTTACTCAGAGGAAAAGTAGATACGTGAAAAGAGGAAAAGGACATGCATGAAGCATATCTCCTCCAGAGAAGTGATTCCTTCCTTCTTTAAAAAAAAATAATGTTTAGGGCGGGTATGGCGGCTCGCACCTGTAATCCCAGCACTTTGGGAGGCCGAGGCGGGCAGATCACCTGAGGTCGGGAGTTCAAGACCAGCCTGGCCAATGTGGTGAAAGCCCATCTCTACTAAAAATACAAAAATTAGCTGGGCATGGTGGTGGGTGCCTATAATCCCAGCTACTTGGGAGGCTGAGGCAAGAGAATTTCTTGAACCTGGGAGGTGGAGATTGCAGTTAGCTGAGATTGCACTACTATACTCCAGTCTGGGTGACAGAGCAAGATTCCATCTCAAAAAACAATTTTTTAAACATATATAATATTATATGTATATTGTATATTATATATTATACATATATATGTATATATATACACATATATATGTATATATATGTATACATTATATATTATATATATTATGTATATAATACATAATAATATAAATTATACATAATATATAAAAATATGTATAGTATATATGTATATATACACATATATAAATATGTATATAGTATATATATAATTTATATGTATTATATATATGTTACATATATATATTTTTCTTTTTTGACTACAGAAGGCCTGTATTTAACTTTTTAATAGTTGTGGAGCTAGAAATTTCTTTGACAACAAAAAAAAGGAAAAAAGATTTTAAACAAATGTTGGCTAGTTCATTATATTTCTCATATATGTGTGGCGTTTTCTCTTCTCTGCCTTGGTATTTTTACTCCAAAATGGATGTTTGTATGGGGTGGAGAAAGAGAGAGTAATTTCAAGCTGGTTATTCTTGATCTCTCATTACCCAAACTTTTAAATATAATAAAAGCTTTTCCTGAATGCTAGAGATAATTAAAATATGAAAGTCCTAATGTTATTTCCTCCTTTAGTACTATCTCACTGCTGAAAGTAAAAAATTTCTTTATAGTTGAATAACTGGGTAATGGGAGAAAATGCAAAGACAGTAACAAAGTGCATGAAAGGCAAAAGTTATATAAAGGGGGAGAAAGGTAGATAACTACCTCACCCCTTACACCAAAATAAATTCCAGATGAATCAAATATTTAAGCAACATGAAAATTGAAACTGAAAAACACCAGATGATAACTTGAGAGGGTTTCTAAAAATAGTCTTGTAATGGAGGCGTTTTAAGTATGACACAAGTCTAGAAGCCATAAAAGAACCCAACTGGATCACATGGCCATGTTTAATTGCAAGGATGGCTTGGAAAAGTTCATTTAGTAACAAAGAAGATAGGAAGAGGATTCTAACAGAATGTTCTATAATCACTCTGTCCTTTCCTTGCAGAATTCTTTTTTTTTGTTGTTGTTTTCTGAGACAAAGTCTCACTCTGTCATCAGGCTGGAGTGCAGTGGCGCAATCTCAGCTCACTGCAACCTCCACTTCCTGGATTCAAGCGATTCTCCTGCCTCAGCCTCCTCAGTAGCTGGGACTACTCTTATATGAACATTGCCTGATTTTATCTTTCAATGTTTTAATTACTTAATTAAAAATGAATGCTAATATATTAAAACAATCAGAAAATATAAGACATAAAATATTTGCTGCTATAGAATATGGCATAAAATTTTTATAAATATATGACATATATACTGTTGTTATGGAACAATGAATTCCATAACAACATATAAATTAACAATAATTTATTTTAAATTAACAATAACATATATTTAAATATATGTTAAATTATTGTTAATTTAAAATAAATTAACAATAATTTATATTAAAGAGTTATAGAAAACATATTTGTGTAGTTAATATATAATGAAAGAAAATGTTAATATATATTATTAAAAATGAAAAATTCAATTTAAAAATAAAAATATTTTCCATAAGGGATAGAAAATTGTTTTAGATGAAAATGAAAAACAGAGTTTTATTCCTTTAATAAAACTTTTACTTATATCTTTATTTATATCAAAGAATCAATGGTAAAATATAAAGACTTTTTAAAGAACCAATGACATAAAGCTGCAAAATATAAAGAAATAATAGGTATAATCACTTAATCTTTCAATAATTATTTAATTAGATGAATTTATTCCTGTGATGCTATCATCATTGGTTTTGTGGAACAAAAGAGTTAAACATGCATATTGTCTAAGAACCAAGATTATATAAGCAGGTATAAGCAGCATATGGTACATGTCGTCTGTTGGAAGACTCAGGAAATAAAAACATCAATACATAAGCCATTTAAGAAACTTCAGGCCCAAGTCGTCTCATGCTTTGAATAATGCCTAGTCTTAAAAGACGATTATTTTACTTGAGGAAAGTACAATTTTAAACCATTCAGGCTATGTGCATAAGTCGCACATTTTTAGTCGACTAGAAAAATAATATGTCACTGTATTTTTTTATCCTACTATATTTGTTTTGATTTTCAAATCAAAAATTCTTAACATGCTCTTCTAGTTGATTCAAGCATCTCAAAAAAGCATAGAAACTTAATGGATATCCTTTTTACTAAGACATAAAAAATATTTATACTGGCCAGGCCTCACTGCTCAGGCTTATAAATCCCAGCACTTGAGGAGAAATGCCAGATATAGGTGAAGGGGAGGAAGGCAGCAAATCACACTGCCACGTGTGTACCTATGCAACAATTTTGCATGTTCTTCACATGTACCCCAAAACCTAAAATACAATAAAAAAAATAAATAAAAATAATAAATGTAAAAAAAAAATCCCAGCACTTTGGGAGGCCGAGGTGGGTGGATCATGAGGTCGAGAGATCGAGACCATCCTGGCCAACATGGTGAAAACCCCATCTCTACTAATAATACAAAAATTAGTTGCGCATGGTGGCATGCACCGGTGGTCCTAGCTACTCAGGAGGCTGAGGCAGGAGACCCAGGAGGCAGAGGTTGCAATGAGCCGAGTTCGTGCTACTGCACTCCAGCCTGATGACAGAGCAAGACTCTATCTCAAAAAAAAAAAAAAGAAAAGAAATTTAAATTCAGAAACTCTCATTACCCTTAGGGTTTATTATTAAACAAAGCAAATGGAGAAATGGCAAAAATGAAAACATAAAATCAATTCTAATATCTCAGTCCAAAAGAATAAAGAATCCTCATCCCCAAACAAAACCTCATTATCTATGCTGTCAGTGTAGCTCAAAATCTGTAGATAAATCAAATATTTTTTACTTAGCTATGGCTATGTAAACTGTTATCTAGCTTATGAAGATTCTAAAGCCATCTTAGTTCAGGCTGCTGTAACAAATTACTATAGACTGGGTGACTTATAAGCAACAGAAATATATTGCTCACTTTCCTGGAGGTTGGACATCCATCAAGGTGACAGGATGGTGAAGTTCTGGTGGGGCCCTTTTTCCAGGTAGTAGGCTACCTACTTCTTATCATATCCTCATATAGTAGAAAACAAAGAAGGGAAGCAAGCTCTTATAAGGCTACTAAGCACATCCATGAGGCATCCATCCTCCTGAGTTCATTTAATCCCAATTATCTCCCAAAGACCCTACCTCCTAGTACCGTCACATTGTGGGGTAATGCTTCAATATGGGAATTTTGGAGGGACATGTATACTCAACCCATAACAAAAGCCTTTTCTTTCTTCAATAATCTTCATAATCTTACGGAAGATATTTTTGTTTATTTCTAAATGGAAGCAAAAGCTTTTTGATAATTCAGATTTTAGGCTATATTATCCGATCTATTAGCATAATTCTAAATTACCGTTATTTTTCAGTATATTTGATTCTATTTGTTATGGACCCATTGCCTTTATTCATCAACTCTGCTTCAGTAACAAATGATCCTGGAATTCTGTTACTTAACAACAGCTTATTCCTTGCTTGTGTTACATGTTGGCTGCCAAGTTTGCCCGTGGCTTGCTCCCTGTATCTTCTAATTCTGAGACCCAGACTGAAGGAACAGTCTCTGTCTGGAACATGCTATTCTTATGGCAATGGATAAAAGCAAGATTGTTGGCAGAAATGTCCATGAGAGGTGTAGTGGCATGTGACTGTAATCTCAGCTTCTCAGGAGGCTGAGATGGGAGGATTGTTTGAGCTCAGGAGTTTGAGGTTGCAGTGAGCTATAATCCTGCCACTGTACTTCAGCCTGGGCAAACAGAGAAGGAGAAAAAGAGAGGAGAGAAAGAAGAAAGGGAGAGGAGAGGGAGACAGAGAGAGAGAGAGACAGAGGCAGAGAGGAAAAGAAGGAAAAACAAAGACAAAAAAAACATGAGGTTTGTTTCTTTAAATTGATTTCTAATTTGAAATTACTGGAAAACTCCTATTCCCATTTTTGCCAGACTCAATTTCTGGTTTTTGGTATATGTACATTCCAGCTTAATGCCTCTAATTTTAATGCCAACAAAATTGGTGTAAGCAAATTTTAAAATAATAATAATTTTCCCCCCTAAAAAAAAAAAAGAAAGATGCTATGACATATTACTTTCTGTATACATATTATTGAACAATGTGGTAGAAAAGTATACTCCGCTGATGGGGTGGCACTGCAAGTTACATGGCAATGGGTGGGAATATATAATCTTCTTACAGGTAAGCAGGTAACAAGCTGATTGTGAATACAGGACCTGTTGGTTGTAGGCTTAGGCCTCTTTCTTTGCTTCTCACATCTAGTCGTCAGTCACAATTTCCTTCAATTTATCCCCCACTCTACTTTAAGTATTGCTTGGTTGGAGATCAACCTAAAAAAGATCTGTGACCCAAAATAAGTGAGAGAATCCTACAAGGGAAGATGGCTGTGTTAAGTGGGCTACAAAAACTAGATTCGTAAAAATTATAACTTAGGTTTAATTGAAACTGAAAGATTTACAGATGTGACAACGGACGCTAGTAGATTTGATAAGTGGTAATGATCACATGATAAATCAAAAGATAGATATTGGACACATGTTGTAGCTAGAAGAATACTGTGGTATAGCATGACTGTGGCAAATATTTAGTTTAAACTTGGGAGCATGCTTTCCCATTTACTGAATGAGAACATTTTTATCTATTCCTTAAGGTCATTGATGGGATTAAATGAGATGAGATGACATATGGCAAGAGTAGAATTTTTAAAAATTATATCTTTCCTCTGTTATAAATGTTTTCCAAGATGCATAACATATACCAATGTCTAACAAAACCTTGGAAAAGATTGTTAACCAATTAATTTCGAGGGTAGAATGGACAAAAATGATTAGAAATTCATAACAAGACATACTAAGCACTGCTTGACTTTGTTTTATTTTTTGATAAGGTTAATAAATTGATAGAAAAATGCTATAAACATTGTTTTTGGAATTAGCAAGGTGCTTTTCAAACTCACTTATAATATACATGGTAATAAAGAAAAGTAGGTTAAGATAATTATTGCCTATTAATCAAATAAACCTAAGTAATATTGGATACTAGATAATGGATGCACATCCATATCGAGAGGTTGCTAACTTTGTATTTCTTCTATTCACTGTATTACTGAAGACTTGGATTTTTTTTTTATGATAGAGTTTCACTCTGTCACCCAGACTGAAGTGCAGTGGCACAATCACGGCTCTCTATAGCCTTGACTTCTTGGGCTCAAGTGAACCTCCCACCTCAGCCTCCTGAGTAGCTGGGATCACAGGCATGTGCCACCAATCCTAGCTTTTTAATTTTTTTGTAGAGACAGGTGTCTCCTTATGTTACCCATGTTGGTCTTGAACTCGTGGGCTCAAGCGATCCTCCTGCCTCGCCTCCCGAAGTGCTTGGTTTACAGGAGTGAGTCACTATGCTCTGCGTGAAGTCTTGGATTTAAGTGATAATACTGATGATTTGCTTTTCACATAATTGAGCACTGTATCAGTCAGAGACACCTTAGGCTCCTGAAAGAACTTACAGATGTGATGATCACTTTATGATTATATATAGCAAATATATATAAATATATATATATATTTGGATATATATTGTAAGAGTTTTTTTATTTTTAGGAATTCGCTTAAACAATTGTGTGGCTGGCAAATTCAAAATATGCAAGGCAGAATGGCAGGCTTAAATGGGCAGGAGTTGACACTGCTGTCATAAGGCACAATTTCTTTCTCCAAGAATCCTCAGTTTTTGCTCTTAAGGCAAACTGATTGGATGAGGCCCACCCACTTTGTCAAGGGTAATCTTTACTTAAAGTTGACTGATTATAGATACTAACTACATCGTCAAAATACTTTCGCAGCAACACCTAGATAGTATTTAAATCTTAGAAGCTTGAAATGTTAAATACAAGCCAAAAGAATGCACCAAATTAAATATTTCGTATTATACAAATACAGCACTGGAAAAATGTGACTTGATGCACATTCTCAGGGAAAATATTTTAATAGTAATTGCTGTAAACTCAATATTTTTCAACAGTAGGATATGAATTGCCAAAATTCTAATTCCTTCCTTTCTTCCTCCTCTTCCTCCTTCCCTTTTCCATCTTCCTTTCTTCCGTAGAGATTTATAGAGCACTTACTCAGTGGTGAGCATTGCCCTAGGTGAAAGGAATATAGTAGTTAATAATGCAGGCATAAATCCCTGTACTCATGAAACTTACACACTATTTGTTGAGGTAGACAACTGCTGTAGACTGAAAGTGTATGTTCCCCCAAAATTTATATATTGTAACCTAATCCCCAATGTGATGATATTTGGAAGTAAGGCCTTTGGGAGGTGATTAAGTCATAAGGATGGAGCCCTCATGAATGGGATTAGTGCCTTTACCCCTTCCACCATGTGAGGATACAGAAGAAGACAATCATCTATAAACCAGAAGCGAGTATTCACCAGACACCAAATCTGCGAGCATCTTGATCTTAGACTTCCCAGCCTCCCTAACTGTGAGAAATAAATGTTTGTTGTTAAAAGCCACCTTATTATATTTTTGTTATTGCAATCTAATCAAATTAAGACAGAAATAAATATGTAAACAAATACATGGCATAACTTCAGGCACTAAAAAGCACTAAGAAGAAAAACCAAACAGTGTAGATGGAGGTCTTTTTGTGGTTTGAGTGGTCAGTGAAGAACTTAATGAGAATATGACATTTGAGAGGAAGTTAGCCAGGCAAAGTTCTGTTGAAGATTATGTCACTTAGAGAGTATAGCAAGCCTAAAGGCTATGAGGTAGTAGGATTCTTGGAATATTCAATAAATAAGTAGATATTCAGTGTGACAGGAGGTGTCACACTCAGGAGGTATCCAAAGGAATTGAAAAGTGGAGATGTGTGGTAGAAGCTGAGGTATAAGAGAAAGACAGAAGCCATGTCATGCAAGGCCTTCTTGACCATCGGAAGAAGTTTGCATTTTATTATATGTCATGGAGGAATTCTTAAAAGGGATGTGAGGTGATTTGATTTACATTTATTATATTTTTTTATTTTTAGACGTAATTTTGCTCTTGTTGCCCAGACTGGAGTGCAATGGCACAATCTTGGCTTACTGTACTCTCCAGGTTCAAGCCATTCTCCTGCCTCAGCCTCCCAAGTAGCTGGGATTGCAGGCACCTGCCACAACACCCAGCTAATTTTTTGTATTTTTAGTAGGGATGGGATTTCACCATGTTGGCCAGGCTGGTCTTGAACTCCTGACCTCAGGTGATCTGCCCACCTCAGCCTCCCAAAGTGCTGGGATTACAGAAGTGAGCCACCATGCCCGGCCTGATTTACACTTTTAAAAGATCACTAAGCCTAATGTGTGTGAAACAGACAGTGGGAGTAAAAGTGGGAGCAGGAAGACTGCTAGATGATTTTATTATAGAAGTTCAGGTAAGAGAGGGTGGTGGCTTAGACTGGAGTGGTAGCAATCAAGAATGAAATGTGATCAAATACAGTGTTATGGTTTGAATGTTTGTCCCCACATGCCCAAATTCTTGTTTAAATGGTAACCCCCAAGGTGATAGTATTAGGAGTTGGGGCCGTTGAGAGGTGATTCGATCATGAGAATGAAGACCTAATAAGATTAGTGTCCTTAAAAAAGAGAGCCCAGAGAGTTAGCTCATCCCTTAAACAATGTGAAGACTTAGGAGGCTTAGGTGGAAAGATCACTTGAGCCCAACAGTTCAAATCTAGCCTGGGCAATATAGTAAAAGAGAAAGGGAGACAGACAAACAGACAGTATATATTTTCAGAGTTGACCAAATATGTTGATAAATTAACTGTGGGATGTAAGAAAGAGAGTCAAAGGATGTACTCTAGATTTTTGGCTACTAAGTGAGTGGTACCATCATTTACTAAATGGGTAATACTGAGGATGAAGGTTTTATTGTGGTAAATTCAAGTTTTATTTTCGACATGAAATATTTGAGTGGAGACTACAAGGAACAGTTTGAGCTGAGAGAAATGACTGGGGTTGGAGATATTAATTTGTGAGTCATCTGCATATATATGAAGTTTAAATTCATGAATCTAGGTTAAATCATTTAGGAAGAACAGTTGATAGCAAAGAAAATCCAGGATACGCTCAACATTAGAATTCTCAACATTTAGAAGAGGGAAAGCATCTGGCACAGGAATCTGAGGCCAGCGACTTAAGAGAATGTGATATTTTTGGAAGCCAAGTTAAAAAAAAGTTTCTATCTAAAAGGGAGAAAGGATCAACTTTTAGATGCTGCTGAAGGTTATGATAAGGATATATGCAATCTTAGGCTTTATTAATAAAAGCTTAGAATGAGGGACATAAAATTTATGTTCTGTACTAGATTGGTCAAAATATATCTTTACTATTGTGTAAGGTATCGTGACCAAATGACAGTGACAATACGAGCATGTCAAGAGAATCAGGAGCAAGATGGTGAGGGGCCTATAGCTGGTCACTTGAAATATGAGAAAAGGAACCAGAATTTTTCATGTAAGGAATTTTTTGGAGGACTTCCTAGTTAACTTCAAGTATTTTAGGGGCTCTATATTTACTGTAGATTTAGAACTATGCACTGGGACCAATGTGAGGAAGTCACCAAAAGCACGTTTCTAATCTATAAAGGAAACCAGTTTCTAACATTCTGACATTTCTTATGAACACTGAATCGCTGAAAATGTTCAAATTGTCACCAAGTTGCAGACTTTCTAGAAAAGTATTTTGTATTGGTAGGACTTATGCTAGGTGTCCTTTTCAAGATCTAAGACTTAATGCTAATCTTTAGATTTTCATTTTCATGATAGTCTTCCTTATTCAACAATCTTCAGCAACTGCATATTTGCCTCAAGATAAAATCCTGATACCTCTGATTAGCTTTAATAAACTTCCGTAACCTTGTCCTAACTTACACTTCTTTGATTTTTTCTGATTAAAGTTCTCTGCTCTGGTAAGGCTGGCTTCTTCACTCTCTACCACAGAAGTATGTTCATCTTGTCTCCTCACCTTTCCTTGCATCTTTGCTTGGGAGATCAGTCCCTCTTTCGCTATTGAGGGAATTAGTAGTGAAAGTTAATAGAAGCTAAAGGAAAATGTTTGCCCTTTTACTCCAGGACACAAACTATCTGACTTCCTAAACTGCTACTTGCAGTAATCTATACTGCTCATGTTAATAAGTATATATTGAATTTTACATTATATTATGTTACTATTTCATGAGTGCATAGTTCATCATTTCAATGAGACTTTTATCAATGGCAATATTGATAGATATATATAGATATGATAATAGACACAATTCATTTAGCTCTTACTTTGTTCCACTATTTCCTAATGTCAAATCCTCATAAAAATCTCCTAAAGGTAAGTGTGATAGTTAATACTGAGTGTCAACTTCATTGTATTGAAGGACACAAAGTACTGATCCTACATGTGTCTGTGAGGGTGTTGCCAAAAGAGATTAACATTTGAATCACTGAGCTGGGGAAAGCAGGTTCACTGTTATTCTGGTAGGCACAATCTAATCAGCTGCCAGTAAATATAAAGCAGGAAGAAAAATGTGAAAAGACAAGACTGGCCTACCCTCCCAGCCTACATCTTTCTCTTCTTTCTCTTGTGGTGGATACTCCCTGACCTCTAACATCAGTCTCCAAGATTTTCAGTTTTGGGACTCGGACTGGCTCTCCTTGCTCCTCAGCTTGCAGATAATCGATTGTGTGACCTTGTGATCATGTAAATTAATACTTCATAAACTGCCCTTTATATATATATATATATATATATATATAATAGAAATGTGAATATATATAAATATATATATATATATTTATATGCGTATATCCCATTAGTTCTGTCCCTCCAAGAGAACCCTAATACAGTAGGTGTAGCAACTGTCAGTGCCCTACTCATATTCCCTTGTCACTCACCATTCTAGTGCATGGCTACAGAATCTGTCTATCTGGTGACTATCCATCTCTCTCTCCACTGTGAGCATGAGACATCTTGGGAGTACAGAGGGTTAATGAATGACAAAGCAACCTTCACCAAAGACAGAAGGATGTTGGAGGTTAAGTACCTCCAGCTACCTCACTCCGGTGGGCTAACTCTGAGGCATGTTTACATGGTCTCCCATAATTCCTCCATGGGACTCACCCCTCACTCCCCTAACTTATTGCCCCAAGTGGTTACTTGTTTGATGACACACACTTTATTGGCTCCCTTTACTTTCCTATCTCACTTTCCCTCTCTGCAATGGAGCTTCTTGGAATCACCTCTCAAATAAATAATTTACAATCCAATTCTAGTCTCAAGTTCCTTCTGGGGGAACCCAGCCTAAGCCAATAGGTGTTGCTTTCCATGCATTTAACAAATATGAAAACTGAGACTCAGAGAGATTAATTAACTTGGCCAGAGTTATGGCGCCAGTAGTGGCAGAGGTGCGAATCATAGTCTATCTGTGGCAGGATTCTAGGTTTGGGGCTAATTTACCATGTCTATATTATTACGTTGCAACACTCTGTGAACACTTAACAAAGATTGTCAAGTGACTACAAAATCTACACAGATTTAAGTTAGTTTAGTTTTTCTTTCCCTAACATAATCTTAGTGTTAAATGCTGCATTTATTTATATGGTTACTTGATTAAATGTCTGCCCCTCTCTCTCTCTAAACTGTGTGCTCCATGACAGCAAAGACCATACCTATTTTGACGTACCATTGTTTCCCTGGCACTTCGAAAATCTTTGTAAGTGAAAGCAGAGAAGTAGTGGGAGCCATGAGTAAGCAAAAATCATGAGCTAGAGAAGTGTGGAGAGAGGGACGGCTGGCATTGGGGACAGATTCAGAATCAGTAAAGCAGTGATTGTGTCGGGGGAGCAGTGACTGAAGCAGTGTCAGAGCACTTGAGTCATGGGAATGGTACAGCACCGGAAGGAGATAATAACATAGTCCTTATTTTTCAGACATGACACAGGCACGCCTGTTCATTCTCTGCAGCAGCTTCTGAATCCTGAACAATAAATACTATTATGGTTCCCTATGACATTAGACATTTTGTCGTGGAACAGTTTTCTTGTCCTGCCTTACTCCCCCAGGAATCTTTATAATAAACCTTCATCACTTGAGGTGAACTGACCACACCTTTGGAACTTAAAAGCCTTTCAGATCTGTCAGTTGAAGACATTAATACTGTCATACTTTCTGGAGTTGTGAAAGAGACAATGTACAAGGAAGCACTTTGAAAACTTTAAAATTTTCTGCTAAGTCATGACCTTTGGACCATGCTTCTATTTTCTAGCTCAAAAAACATGTTAAATAAAAAGTATAGACATGGAATATGTTTCGAAGCAAGCAATAACTAAATAGTCTTAGAAAAGGACTTCTGGTAAGCACTGATCTAGAGACGAAATGCATCACTGAGAAGTTAGCTCCTGTCTCAGTCACACCATTAACACTGAGTAAATTTTTTGTTTTTGTTTTGTTTTTTTTTAGATATGGTCTTGCTCTGTGATGTAGGCTAGAGTACAGTGGCATGATCGTGGCCCATTGCAACCTTGACCTTCCTGCCTTCAAGCTATTCTCTCGCCTCAGCTTCCTGAGTAGCTGGGACTACAGGCATAAACCAACGTAACTTGTCTAATTACAAAATATATTTGTAGGCCACGTGTGGTGGCTCATGCCTGTAATCCAAGTATTTTGGAAGGCTGAGGCTGGAGGAACACCTGAAATCAGGAGTTCAAGACCAGCCTGACCAACATGGTAAAAACCCATCTCTAGAAAAATAAAAAAATTAGCTGGGCATGATGGCAGGTGCCTGTAATCCCAGCTACTTGGGAGGCTGAAGCAGGAGAATCACTTGAACCTTGGAGGTGAAGGCTGCAGTGAGCCTCGATTGTACCATTGTACTCCAGCCTGGGTGACAGAGCAAGACTCTATCTGAAAAAAAAAAAAATTGTAGAGACAAAGTCTCTCTATGTTGCCTAGGTTTGTCTCGAACTCCTGAGCTGAGGGGAATTCTCCTGCCTTAGCTTCCCAAAGTGCTGGGATTATAGGCATGAGCCACCATGCCCAAGCTGAATAAGCTTCTTAACCATGTGTGCTAAATAGCCTTAGCATACTAAGGCTTTATCGAGTAAGATAAATATAAAATGGCTGAAATACAATGACATTCCAAAGTACTTAGACAGATGGTCCGCAACTTACAATGGTTCCACTTAATGATTTTTGTACATTACGATGGTATGAAAGTGATGGGTGTTCAGTATGCTCATTGATTTACAATGGGGTTTTGTCAGGATGTAACTCAATCTAAGTCAAAGAGCATCTATACTTAACAGAAATAAGTTCTTCAATCCAGGGGTTCTGAAATCCTGGTACAGTAGCTACTTTTAGTGTCAACTCCACACCTCCTTGGAGTCACGTGTTCTGTGCATGCCAATGGCTTCTTACTGCATGCACCAGTGGCTGCAGAAACCCAAGGGCTTTTTCTAGCCATGAAGATGTTCAAATTGCACACAAGGCAGTATGGAGGTGTTGCAGAGATAATTCCAGGAGCAGCTCCCAACCAATGACAAATGAGAACTGATGAATAAAACACAGTTTCTTTGTCTCTTAGGTGTAACAACTCTCAGGTGGATTCTGTGCTGTGTCCCAGAGTTTTACATCAATGGAGTGCCCTAATTACTCATAGCAGCAACCTGCTTATTTTAGCATTCCCTGTATCGGCCCCCTCCCCTTTCTTGCTCTTGAACTGAAGTATTCTGGAATCACTTCCTAAAGAAACAACTTAACACTCAAGTACTAGTCTCAAAGTCTGCTTCTGGGAAAATCCAAACTAAGATACTTTGTCAAACCAATCCTAATTTTTTTTTTTTGAGATAGGGTCTTGCTGTCACCCAGGCTGGAGTGCAGTGGTGCAATCACAGCTCACTGCACCCTCAACCTCTGGAGCTCAAGCTCCACATAAGCCTCCCAATTAGCTGGGACTACAGGTATGTACCGTGACACCTAGCCAATTTTTTCTATTTTTCATAGAGACAGGGTCTTACTACGTTGCCCGGCTGGTCTGGAGCTCCTGGTTTCAGTGATCCTCCTGCCTTGGCCTTCCAAAGTGCTGGGATTAAAGGCTTGAGCCGCCGTGCCTGGCCTCCAATGCCAATTTTTAATGCATCTATGGAAAAAGATAAAATAATATATAATGAAGATATCATGAAGCTAAATTTATGTAATTCTAAGGACCGTCCTTTTTTTCTAAAATTATTTCCATCCTTTCTCTTTCCTCCTTCCTTCTTTCTCCCTGCCTTGAAATGCCCTTTCCTTTTATGAAATAAAGCAGCAGGAAATGGCAGTTTTGTTGTAACAACAAAATACTTCTCTCTTCACAAAACTGGCAAACTCATAATTGGCAATTAGGTAGTCTCTCAATTTTTGTGGAATCTTTAGTAGTCCATAAAACTCAGAAGTCTGAAAATCACTAATACATACCATTACACTACATGTTATATTTCACTGCTTTCTAAAAACAATTAGATACACAATGAATAGAAAGTTGAAAAATAAGAGTTCTATTAAGATAACAAGTGAAGTTGAAGTCTTCAAAAGAGCATGTGGACTGAGAAATAATTGTAGTTAGAAAGCTAGTTGAGTAAAGTCACACTACTTACAATGTATTTGCAGTCCTTAAAACTCTCACCTTATTTATGATAATTATCTGACTCAAGGCTTCACTTAGCCCTTTCAGTGTAGAGTTATTTTAAAGAGCAGTGTGTATTGTCATACTAACTGTATTTGGAAGTGAAAGAGTTTCTAGGAGACTCTCAGGTAGACCAAAAAATGTAACTTGAATTAGAAGCTTTGCAGGATTCTTGAGGTGAAAAGACCAAAACTTGGTTGGATTTCATGACTGTGCTTCAGGTGCTATTTAAATTGTTGCTGACATATTCAAAAATGGGAGTGTAATAATGAGGAAAATATGGCAGAGTCCTATCCACCTGACTCTCCCATATTCTTTGCCTTGAAACCATTCCATTCCCTTTCCTCCTTTACTTCTACCATGGGGTACTATCATATATAGGAGCCAGGCAAAGAAAGGAAAATATATACATGTGCCCGGTCAGAGTAAAATAATAGGTAAAGAAAAAGAGCCTAGAAATCATGAAGGAGGAAAGTGTCTGACCAAAAATAATGAAGTATCTGCAAAAGACAAAATAGGAATAAACTAAATAACAAAAAATAAATATATTTTTCTATTATTTTATATTTCAAGAGAAGAGATATTTAGATCTAACTGTTCTAATCTTGTTTACCCATACATTGGTTTAAATGTTTTGAGAGAGCTCTGGATCATTTACCTTGGAATTTATTTTACAGCCTCAGAGATTGTCACATAGTTCTTCAATTTCTCTATGGTGTTTATAATTTTCATAAATCTTATTTAGTTATTATACCACATACTGTAATCTCTGCAGAGTTATTTACTTTTTCATGAAAGTATTTTCTTTAATCTGCATCTCCTCAATGTTCTTTTCTCAAAAGATCTTTCTAATAAAAAAATTTGTGCTCTGGAGGATTTTAAGATAAGGTCAATAAATGCAGTGAGGATATTAGGGTTAGAAGTAAAGGCTTTCTTTCAAAATTGTTCGGTCAACGAAACCTTTTGATACTATTTAGGTAAATTTGGAAGGCTATTTGTATAGCTGAATATGTACTAGGACATGGAACACAATTGTGGATTCTTCAAACACAGCTGTGAGCTCTTTATTACTTCTTGGTTAGTCCCCACAGCAGAAACTATTCATATATATGCTCTAAGGTTCTTTAAAATTATAGTTATGTTACTGAGTTAGAATTACCTTTCCACAAATCGAGATATCAAAACTATAAAATATTTTGGGATGTAGTACATTCATATTTGAGTTGCCAATGAAACCAGAATAAGCCAGCTTCATTTTCTTAAATTTTCAATTTCTTTTCATACACAAGTTTTTGTCCAGCACTTTTTATTTTTTAGTCTTCATTTTGAAAAACTGTATTTCAAAATCTACAGTAACTTTTCTAAAATCACAGATATAATAGCTTATTTTACTAAAGGTAAAATGTATTTTGAATTTTCTTTCTTTCTTTTTTTTTTTTTTGAGACAGAGTTTTGCTATTGTTACCCAGGCTGGAGTGCAATGGCGCGATCTCGGCTCACCAGAATTTTCTTTCTTTTATGTGCTATTCTGCTTTTCAGTACCTCCCTGTTTAATATTATCTGTGAATTTAATTAAGATTGTTTACTTCCCTTTGTTAACTGATGTTCCATAAGACCATACCTAATACCAATTCCTGCAGAATTCCTGTAATGCTTTCTTTCAAATAGATATTTCATAGTTTTTTTTTTAACTTGTTCTTTAGTTTTTGACTCATGAAACTTCAAGAACTATATTTATGTCAGAAAATTCAGAGGTTTAGAAGAAAATAAAAAGAATACACAAAATTCCTTCCTAGAAACTTAGGGAGGAATTAACAGGAAAAAAAGAAAATATGAGAATAAATGAGAGATGGGCAGAAGTTAAAATGGGTGGGAAAGAAAGGCAATGAACAAAAATAAAGGAAGTAGAAACATTAAATCCTTTTGAAAAAAGAAAAGAAATTAAAGATAAACAACTTATTTGAGATTCAGAAAGTACACAAGCAATAGTAAAGATTAGAGCCTAGGTCTATCCAATAATAGAAAGATATTAAATATTTGAAAATACCTCATAAAAATATGTGGCAGTTTCTTTGGATGAAAAGAACAGCGCTAACTCTAAAGCTAAACATAAAGGTTGATTTACAAATAGACATAGTAAGTCTTTCCTACTGGTTAATAAATTGATTTCCATGGAAGGGAGCTGATCAAATTTGGTATTTGTTAAAAGGATGAAGATCTGTTCAAAATAGCATACTGAGGTTGCCTAGGACTGGGCTAGGCAGTCAAATAGACTACAGTTTGTATCTGCAGTACAGTTTTGTAGGTACATACACCTAAAAGTCTAGAAAACAATTTAACTGAGTGTTTGATAGATTTTAGACTGCATTATATATTGACCTTTAAAAGTGCTAAAGAATTGTCAAAAAAGGAGGAGGTAATTCTGCAGTAAGAGTAGTGAGCCTCACCTGGACTCCCAGGCAACATACAGATCCTGTGTGAACATTTAGAGATCAGTGATAACCAAGAGCTGGTGATAACCTGCCAGTCCGATGTCTTGCATTCAAGGGCTGACAGCGATGATTGGGGCAGGAATGCTGGAAGATTGGGATGTTAACACACTGCAGGTTTTCAAGCACAGGCTATATGAAGATTTGTTGGGAATGTTGCACTTGGGGTTTACATAGCAGGCAGTAAGTAGAGTAGGAATTTTGATAGTCTTGTCTGAGGGTTTAAATTTAAAAGAAAAGAAAACTGTTCTCAGGGAAGCCACCATAAGTAGTACTTCATTATTAAGTATTATGGGACTATTTCATTCTCATTTCTAGAACAGCACAGGGCTTAGCAACTCAAAACCCACATATCTTACCCACCTACCTAATGAATGACATCTATTATTTCTCTTTTTTAGGTATTGTATAACTCCTTCTTGATTAGTATACTATACATTAATATAGTGGTTCTCAAACTTAAGTGTGCAAAAGATGACTTGGAGGGCTTGTTAAAATGGATTGCTGCAGTTTCTGATTTAGCGGGTCTGAGGTGGCATTTCTGAATTCCTAGGATGTTGCTGGCCTCAATTCACTCTGAGAACTCTATTTCCTATGACTGGTCCATCTTCCTTCTCCCAGGTGGCACACTGCCTAAGAGATAAGCACAATGGTGGCCCCCCCAGGACTATTCCTTAATCAACTTAGATTGTTGTCATTGACTAGGTAAATAGGCAAACTTACAAAGAAGATCCATTGCCTGCATCTTGTCACCTCTTTTAGTGTTTTAGTGGTCTTTTCTCTTTTTCCTTGGTTTCTATCACAGCCACTTGCCATCCCCAGTGTTGGTTTAATCATCCTTAGCAGAGAAAACATTGATCTCGAAGATCAATATTCAATGGTAGTTAATGTGGGATCACTCTTGGGAGAATTTAAAATAACAATGCGGTTAATTTCAAACCATGGGAAGCTCCCTCTATATGAAGCATATAATAGTTTATATACATTTTAGTATAAAAGACAAAACCCTCCTCAGTAATTGTATTAAATATGAGTTTTCAGTTTATTGATGCTTTTTGAAACGATATATAATCATAACTGGGACATTTTTGACATTTGACTTGTTGAAGGTGCTTGCACTGTGGATCACGAGGACAAAGGTGCATTGATTAGCCTTTTCTGTGACACCCCTCGACCCCGGTTCGTTAGTATCCAACAGACTTGTAATGGCAGAGGTAAGTGTATGAGACAGTTGGTAAAGAAAAACGTACGCCTATACTGGTAGAAATCTGACTTCATAACCACCATTTCTACCAAAATTCTCCACCCTTCTCATATGGTGCCTTTTATTTCGTTTTGAGTTTCAGAATCTATTTTATTTGTGCGTGTGTGATAGTCATGGTGATTTACAGCATGAAACAAAAAAGAAAACATAAATAGTACTGCCCCGATCTTCAAAGCTACCTGACCCTTGCTTGGTTTCTGCGCTGCTGGATAAGGCTGTTTCTTCCGCCGGTAGTATCTGGGCATTTTCCTTTCCCTTTCCCCCTCCTTCCTCTCCACCACCTCCTGGTCCCCTTCTCGTCTCTCCGGCTGTAACAGCGCCGAGCGCCCGCGAGCACAGGTACCCTTCCCTCTTCTCCCGCCCATTAAACAAAGCCCCGGGAGACAGGCGCGCGCCGCCAGCCACGCCGACAGGAGATGCAGCCGACACACGCTTCGAACCGGAGCTGGACAGCATGCGCGACCACGCACCGCGCGTCCCCGCCGCTTCCTTCCCTCTGGACTCTTCCTTTTCCTCCAGGTCCGGCCCCCCGCCGCCCCTCCGGGAACGCGCCTGCGCACAAGCTGCCCTTCTCCCTTCTCCGCCCTTCCTTCCCTCCGTCCCTCCTCCCCTGCCCCGCCTTCCTTTCTCTCTCTCCGGTTTCACTCACTGAGAGCTCCAGGTAGTGAGCAGTTCAGTAGATTTCCTCATTACCCAGCCCGTCTTTCTCTCGTCCCTCCCCACCATCTGCCTGGTGGAGGATGAAGGGGCTGCAGTGGCCCCAGCCTATGCAGCGGCACCGGCGGTGGCTGCGGTGTGGGTGGCCGGAACTGGGGTGGTGAAGAAGCGGTGGGGTGTCTAAAGGAGCGATAGCCGCCTCAGCCTCTTTCCCTGTGCTTCCTATCCTCTTTAGTGCAGCCAGGAAGTTTTCGCTTCTGTACGTGTGTGTGTGCGTGAGTGTGGGTGTGTGCAGTGAGGTTTGGGTGGCGTTTGTGCAGTCGTTGGGTTTTTTGCCCACTTCGCTTCCCGTAAGCCAGGCAGCTCCGGAGCCTGGGCTGTGGCCCTAGGAGGGGGCGCGGCGGCCGGCTCTCTCCTTTTGTTATTGTTTCCTCCGCCTGGGGAGCTGAAGGGGAGACGCGCCTGGGTGGGGCGGCTCGGAGCCCGGGCCTGGTGGCCCCCGGGGCTCCCGGGCGGGCAGGGTAGGGCAGAGTAGAGCGGGCTTCAACATGATGGCGGCCGAGGCCGGCAGTGAGGAGGGCGGCCCGGTAACTGCTGGAGCAGGGGGAGGCGGCGCGGCTGCGGGCTCCAGTGCCTATCCCGCAGTGTGTCGGGTGAGGATACCCGCGGCCCTACCTGTGGCAGCCGCCCCCTATCCTGGGCTGGTGGAGACCGGAGTGGCTGGGACTCTGGGTGGCGGAGCCGCTTTGGGGTCAGGGTTCCTAGGAACCGGGTCTGTGGCAGGGGCATTGGGGGGAGCCGGACTGACAGGGGGAGGTACTGCTGCTGGCGTGGCTGGTGCTGCTGCTGGCGTGGCCGGTGCTGCTGCTGCTGCTGCTGGACCTAGTGGAGACATGTCTCTCACCAAGCTGCTCACTTCGTTGCCTGCTGAGACTCTCGGGCCAGGAGGTGTATTTCCCCCTCTGCCTCCTCCCCCTCACCTGCCCCCTTTGGGGGCGGGTCTGGGGACAGTGGACGAAGGTGACTCTCTGGATGGACCAGAATACGAGGAGGAAGAGGTGGCCATACCGTTGACCGCTCCTCCAACTAACCAGTAAGTTGAGACTGCTCTTCAGTAAGTTGAGACTGCTCTTCAGTAAGTTAAGACTGCTCTTCAGAATGTGTGAAGCTGTCTCCAGAAAAGAGAGAATGAAGGGGTAAACCATCCTTTTTTTAAATCTTTTCAGCTGTGATTTGTTAGGAAAAGTTTTTGAAGTTTCAGATTTCTTGAAGTAGGAATTTAATTTGATCACTCATCTTCCTTACAGGCATACTACGTGGTGTCTTCCTACATTTATTGTTCCTGTGGGAAGATGTAAAGTCTTTAAGCTGGAAAGCATGAGAAAATGTGTATCCAATGAGAACCAGATATGGTTCTGTCCCTTCCAAGTTGAGGTGGTGTCCCAGGATTCAGTCAAGCTGCAGCTACCAAGGCAGTCATAATGTATAACCTGTGTGTGTTCCTTGATAAAGCTAGATGATGAGTGGAAAGCTTTGAATACAAATATTTAAACGAGTACTATATTAATAATTTGAGAAATATATTGGTTAGAATGTTTTTATTTCAGTGCACATCTCAGCTTCAGATTAGAGAAAACAGTGATGCAGAAAAGTCTTGGAGTCACTTAATGAGAACTTGGGTCAGAGAGAAAGGAAAGCAGTACTGTGAATTATAGGTGTGATTAAGAGCCTATACTCCAACAATGTCTGTATCTTCTTCCATAGCTTCCCACTTATTAATGCACTGCTTTT
Organism: Aotus nancymaae; assembly: GCF_030222135.1. Taxonomy (NCBI): domain Eukaryota; kingdom Metazoa; phylum Chordata; class Mammalia; order Primates; family Aotidae; genus Aotus; species Aotus nancymaae. The sequence goes on from NW_026988425.1 coordinate 79,517,222, forward strand.
ATAGTTGAGACATTGGAAGTACAACAGTGAGGCAAAACAAAATTAATAGATCTTCCCTTAAGCATTTTTGTTGGTGGCCAGTATAGTATTCTATTTGAAAATTAAGTTTTACAGTCTGCAGAATATACAGGACAATGACTGTTTTTCATGTAAGCTAATACCTCCTCCTCACTTGTTCTCTTAATTGAACTTAGGTGTTTATTTGTAAAGGTGGACCTTGATGAGAATGTTGAGATGGGAAGTGGTATCAGGCAAAACTTGTTTTATAGATTTCACACGTAACTCTTAATTGACCCTTAGGATATTAACAACCTTGGTGCATATCAGGAAAAAAGATTTGGTTCATATGTTGACAGTCACGCTGGACAATTCAGAGGTTTTGTTTCTTTTTCTTTTCTCTCCCGAGACAGAGTCTTGCTCTGTTGCCCAGGCTGGAGTGAAGTGTCGGTGATCTTGGCTCACTGCAACCTCTGCCCCGCAGGTTCAAGTGATTCTCCTGCCTCAGCCTCCTGAGTAGCTAGGATTGCAGGTTCCCTCCACGACGCCTGGCTAATTTTTGTATTTTTAGTAGAATCGGGGTTTTACCATATTGGCCAGGCTGGTCTCGAACTCTGACTTCAGATGATCCACCTGTTTCGGCCTCCCAAACTGCTGGGATTTACAGGCGTGAGCCACTGCGCACAGTCCAATACACAGTTTTTTTTAGAGTCGTTTTAGGTTCACAGCAAAATTGAGGGGAAGATATGAGGTGTTCCCATTAAATTTTGAATAGTAAACACGATTGGGCTGGGCTGGTGGCTCATGACTGTATTTCCAGCGCTTTGGGAGGCCAAGCCGGGTGGATCACCTGAGTCACCTGAGGTCAGAGTTTGAGAACAGCCTGGCCAACATGGTGAAACCCCGTCTCTACTAAAACACCAAAGAACCCCCAAAAGTTAGCTGGGTGTGGTGGTGGGTACCAGTAATCCTAGCTACTCGAAAGGCTAAGGCAGGAGACTCGCTAAAATCAGGAAGGCGGAGGTTGTAGTGAGCCGAGATCACACCATTGTACTCCAGCCTGGGCAAGAAGAGCGAAACTCTGTCAAAAAAAAAACCACAAAAAACATAATTGAGTACTTGTGAAAAATTGTGAGAAATTGATTGTCTGGGATTTTCATCACGATTACATGTATTTGGAAAGAAAAAATTATCTTCGTATGACTGTGTATATGAGACTTGCTTATGTTCTAAAAAATAACCTCCATTTCTTTTTGTTTATTTATTTTTTGAGACAGAGTGTTGCCCAGGCTGGAGTGCGGTGGCGCCATCTCGGATCACTGCAACCTCCGCCTCCCGGGCTCAAGCGATTCTCCTGCCTCAGCCTCCTGAGTAGCTGGGATTACAGGCATCCAACAATACACCAGGATGATTTTTGTATTTTTAGTAGAGACAGGGTTTCACTGTGTTGATCAGGCTAGTCTTGAACTCCTGATCTTGTGAACCGCCCACCCCGGCCTGCCAAAGTACTGAGATTGCAGGCATGTGTCACCGCGCCTGGCCGAAATACCCTCCATTTCTAATATGTTTTTAAAATTTGCCACTGAGAAGTACAAATTTCCTTCTTATTTTATCTTAGATATCAACCCAGAGTCACTGGAGGCAATACAGTGTAGTGGTTAAATGTGCAGATTCTGAAGTTAGAAAAAATTTGGGTTGGAATCCTGACTCTGCCACTTACTACCTGTGTGATCTTGGAAAGGTCAGTTTCCCCATCTGTAAAATGGGGATAAGAATGGTACCTTCCTCATGTGGTTGTTTTTTAAAGATTTAATGAATACCCTGCTGTATTCAGCACAGTACTTGGGGCAAAGTAGGTGTTTGATAAATACATGGTCCCCCGTGCCTGTAGCCATAATATTTTACTATCACTAAATTGTCTGCTAATTCTTTTGGTTAGAGAGTCTCCCTTATTAATAACTGTTTTAGAGAAAGTTTTGAATTCCAAATCAAGCCTACCATGATTAATTATATTAAGAATTTTATTTTAACTTCATAAGGGCTTCCAGCAGTAGGTTAAGCAATTTTAAGGATGAAATTCAGGTGTTCTCTATAAATTCATATTCCTGAATGTAGACATTCATGTATTTTTTCCTTTTTTTTTGAGACAGAGTCTTGCTCTTTCATCAGGTTGGGGTGCAGTGGTGTGATCTCGGCCCACTGCAACCTCCACCTCCTGGGTTCAGGCAATTCTCATGCCTCAGCCTCCCAAGTAGCTGAGACTATAGGCGCATGCCACCATGACCAGCTAATTTTTATATTTTTAGTAGAGACGGGGGTTTCACCGTGTTGGCCAGATGGTCTCCATCTCTTGACCTTGTGATCTGCCCACCTTGGCCTCCCAAAGTGCTGGGATTACAGGTGTGAGCCACCGCGCCTGACCCAGACATTCATATTTTTAAACCGAAGGAAAAGTCTTAAAGGCATTGTCAAATAATATTTATGTTTTGTAAAAATATTGAAGAAATGTTGTGGACTAAATTAATACTGGCTATGAGTAATTGGTCACCTTAGTTATGGATAGCATGGTATTAAGGAGGTTTAGGTCACAGGATTGGGTCCACAAGTAGTTTGTTACTTGAGTGTTCCCTGATCAGGGAGTTAGTTCAACCTTCTTTCTAGCTAGTTTTGTGCTATTTATCGCAAAAGAGTCAAATGACAATATGTAGATAGACCAGTGCAAATAAATTAATACTATTAGTATTTTGTACCTTGTTTTTCTGTGTACACGGTGAATCATTAGTCTTATGTTTATTACTGAGCATTTTCATTAGTTTGGTTGAGGCTAGAAATGTTTGTGTAATTTGTACTATTATATTTATTTGAATTTTTTTTTGAAAGTTTGGAGGAAAAAATTTTTAAAAGAAAAAAATTCTCCCTCTGTCTACATTTTTTCTACCATAAAAGTTTCTATACCTAAAACTGTTAACGAATTTCTTTTTCAAGAGAGAGAAAAGGTTAAATTAAGGCAGTTTGTCACTAGTACTCTGTAAGTTTCTGGAGTTGCTTTTCATGGTTCTCATTATTTTTTCTTCTGTGGGGTGAGGGGCGGTGATGGTAAAGGAGTGTTGTTTGTGTAGTACACCATCAAGAAATTTTTAACTATGAGTCTGCAGTGGTAGGTGGCCATTGGTGAGAATCCAACCCACAAATGTATATTGCTTGCTCTATGGGTATTTGGAATATTTAGTAATTGTCACCATTTAAGAATAGAGATTTCTTTTTCTTTTTTTTTTTTTTTTTTGAGACATAGTCTCACACTGTCGCCAGGCTAGAGTGGAGTGGCACAATCTCTGTTCACTGCAACCTTTGCCTCCCGGGTTCAAACGATTCTCCTGCCGCAGCCTCTGGAGTAGCTGGGATTACAGGTGCGCACCAGGACACCCAGCTAATTTTTGTATTTCTAGTAGAGATGAGATTTCACCATGTTGGCCAGGCTGGTCTTGAACTCCTGACCTTGTGATCTGCCTGTCTCAGCCTCCCAAAGTGCTGGGATTACAGGCCACCGCACCTGGCCTTCTGTTTTTTTTTTTTTTCTTTTTGAGACAGAGTCTTGCGCTGTTGCCCGGGCTGGAGTGCAGTGGTGTGATCTTGGCTCACGGCAACCTCTGCCTCCTGGGTTCAAGCTGTTTTCCTGCCTCAGCCTCCTGAGTAACTGGGACTGCAGGCACACACCACCACACCCTACTAATTTTTGTATTTTTAGTAGAGATGGGGTTTCACTCTGTTGGCCAGGCTGGTCTCGAACTCCTAACCTCAGGTGATTCACCTGCCTTGGCCTCCCAAAATGCTGGGATTACAGGTGTGAGCCACAGTGCGGCCAATAGGAAGATTTCATATTAAAGAAATCTCAAGTTCTAGCATCTCTAAAAAACCCATAAGACTTGGCTATACCTGGTGACCATTCCTGCTTGAGACTAGATTGCCAGAGCTGAGTATCGGTTGACTCTTAGGTGGATATTGAGGTCTCCATTTGCAGTCTCCACCAGGTCTGCTTTGCCTTTGCTATTGCAGTATTTGTTTGGCAACTGGCCTGGGTCTTACCCAGAACCTAATACTCATACTTCTCAAGCCTGAAACTTTAAGGAAAAGAAAATAAGGAGTGTAAATAGTACATTTCTTTTTTTAAAAAAATCATTTTACTGTCTCTACAAAAATAAAATTCTTAATTAAGTCAAGTAACTACTGAAGGTTAATGTTAGAACATACAGCATTCATTAACTTTGTCACCGATTGCCTTATACATATGGGTGAGTCATTGTTTCTTAATAAAAATGGGGGTGAGACTTGCTAAGATTAGTTATGGAAAGTGATTGATGACCGTAACTCATATTTTTTACTGTATTTGAGTAGTAGAGATATATAGTAGGTGCTTCAAGGGTTATAGTGGGTGAAATGCCCCTTTTCTCAATGAGATTGAAAAGGGGGTATTAGATCTAGTAGGAAATTAAGTAAACCAATTTCTGTGATGCAGGCTAGATTAAGATAAATATCATAAGTGAAGTGTGAACAAAGGTCACGAGGGTTAAAAGAATAAGAAATTTACATAATTAGGATCAGTAAATTCTTTGAGGAAAAAATAGCAGATACATTTTTCCTGCTACTTAATTTATTTTCTGAGCAAGAAGTTATTGGTTCTGATGCTCTTTGCCTAATGATTCTGTCAGGAAAACATAATTATGAATTAGATGAGTATGAACTTTTCACCCTTATTGAAGAATCTGGTCTACAGAACTGTTATTTACCTGTGGTCTAGAGGGAAGTTGAAGGGGATGTCTGTAGTTACTGAGGTACAGAGCACAGCTGAATGCTAGAATTGGTATGGATCATTGATTAGCCACTCTGGGGAAAACAGGCAAACATTATTGACAAAAGTAAAAAGGACAGCCATAAATTAGGAAGAGAAAAGGAAAAATGAAGAGTAGGTTTTTTGCTTTATTCCTCTGTCTTTACTGGCCATTAGAGAAATGAACAGAGTGCCTTTAAGAACACTTAAATACCCCAAAAAAATACTTTGGAGGGAAGATTTTTTATAATAATTATTAACTATAACAATGGTCACCACTGACATTTTTTGTTGTTATTGCTTACTACCAAACGGGAACAGTTCTAATGGGTTTACTTGTATTGTTTTGGTCATCTGTTGCTGCATAATAAAACACTCCAAAACATAGTGGCTAAAAAAACAATTGTGTATGTACTCTTGATTCTAAAATTTGTGTATGGCTTTATGGAGACTTCTCCACATTGTCATCTGTTGGCTATAATGGTCACGGTGGCTTCTTAACTCAAATCTAGTGCCTCAGCTGGGATGGCTGGAGCAGCTGGTAGATAGCTGGGCATTTTCCCCTCTCTCGATCCCCATGTGGCCTGTCTGCTTGAAGAAGGTTGGGCTTTTTTTTTTTTTTTTTTTTTTTTTTCTGAGACAGAGTCTTACCCTGTCACACAGGCTGGAGTATAGTGGTGCCATCTTGGCTCACTGCAGCCTTTGCCTTCTGGGTACAAGCAATTCTCCTGTCTCAGCCTTCCGAGCAGCTGACATTACAGGTGTGCACCACCACACCCAGCTAATTTTTTGTATTTTTAGTAGAGACTGGATTTCACCATGTTGGCCAGACTGGTCTCGAACTCCTGACCTCGTGGTCCACCCGCCTTGACCTCCCAAAGTGCTGAGATTACAGGCGTGAGCCACCGTGCCCGGCCAGCTTGGTCTTCTTCATAGCATGGCAGCTATGGCAGTTCCATGAAAGACCTCTCGAAGCCCCAGTGTGTTAGTATTTATCAAGCCTCTGTGTTCCTTATGCTTGCTAATGTTCTAGTGGCCAGTGCTGATCACATAATCCAGTGTGTATTAAGTATGGGAGGGGACTATAAAAAGGCATGAATACAGCAAGTTGACCATTCTTCAGGGCACCAGGGTAACATTATACCATGTGTATTACTTATTTACATGTAATACCAGATAATAGAATACTAGTAGTGAGGGATGGGGTGAGAGATACTGCAAATACTTAAGAATTTCTTCCTTTGGGTCAGCAAGCTAAATTGTCTTTCATTAAATGAGTTAAATGTCTCCACAATAGATGTTGCTTTTTGGCTACCATTATTTTGATTTTAAACCAAAAATACTGAATATGGATGTTGGTGGTTGTTTGAAAATGCAGATATTTATATGTAAAGTGTGTTGTCTTGAAATCACTTGCAATACATTTCAGTTTGTGCTATGATAAAAATTGTTGTTATTAGATACAACTTACTGATAACTATATATGCTTTAAGATGTTTTAGGGTATGATGATTTTAGGCGTTTTAGTGGTTATGTGATTTAGTGAGTAAAACAATGAACAGTATAGGGGACAAAAAGAAATATAAAATTCTACAGTCTAGTTGGAAAATGAGGCATTACTGATAGAGTAATAAGATGATAAAAGTAGTCTACAGATATATTGTACAGGTAAATGTTTCAGATTCAGAGGATAGTTGTCAAAGAGTGAAAGGATAAAAGTAAATGAAAGAATAATACTGAAATTTCATACCATAATCCTCTTGGAGGAAATTTCAATATCATTCTTTCATTTAGGATTATTGCAGCGAGAAAGTGTGATTAACTTTTGTAGCATTTGTGTTTCAAATTGTAGTCAAGTTGTTATACGGAGATACATAGAATTTTAGTGATAAAGGGAAGCTTTCTCTGCTTAGATATGAAAGTAGCCTCAGGTAGAGTGGCTTGCTTCACTCTACCCTTACACTCTAGCTCAGTTCATATAACTAGGTAGTGGTAGAACTGGGACAGAATTCAATTCTCATAATTTTTCACATATATTTAGATTTGGGTAATTTTTATAATTCAGTTTTTTTTTTTTAATTTTAGAGGGTGCTAACAGCATAGACTCAGTATTTACTAATCATTTGCTATATGTCAGGTACTTTATATGGATTATCTTATTTAATTCTTACAGTGATATAGTGAGAATGGGTATCATCCTCATTGTTGAGAAAACTGAGTGATAGAGCTGGAATTTTAATGTGAATACTATGCTTTCTATTTTGTCTTGCCACCTTCCATTATGTAGAATGTATACACATATATGCACCCACATAAAACTTAACATATTTCAGGGCTGGCAGTAACTGGGGTTATGGACTTAATAGTCCCCCACTCCTCAGAGTCATAGGTTGAAGACTTAACCACAAATGTAGCTGTATTTGGATATATGGCCTTTAAAGAGGTAATTAAGGTTAAATGAGGTCATAAGGGAGGTTGGTGAATCCTATAGGATGGGTATGTTTATAAGAAGAGGTACCAGGAGTATGAGTGCATAGAGAAAAGGTCATGTGAGGACATGATGAGAAGGCCTTTATCTGTCAGCTAAGGAGAGAGGCCATACCAGAAACCAAGCTTGCCAGCAGTTTGATACTTCTATTTCTAGAATGCAGAACTGTGAAAAAATAATTTTTGTTGTTTAAGCCACCCAGACTGTGGTATTTAGTTATAGCAGCCCAAACTGACTAATACATGGGTAATTTCACATCTTTAAAAACGGAATTGGATTATTTTGAAGCAGCTTAAATACGTATCTGCTCTTTGAGAAATAAGGTCCTCATTCTTTTAATTCCTTTCACTGTGGGAGAGAAAATCTTGCCTTACTTTACATCTTTCTTTGTTAGTCAGTGACCTTTATCTTTTTTGGCTGTACCTCTGTTGAAAGATGGAAAGCATATTTAAATGCATGTCTTATTATTATAGTGTGGAAACCTGCACATGACCATGTTAGCCATGGAACATCCTATGGATAAGCTGTTACTCCAGCAAATTTTCTATATTCATTGTGTGTTCATTGTTGTAACATTTTACTTTAAAAATTTCCTTTCTCTAATACATCTGTCTCAAGCTAAGGGAGAGATTTAGAGATCTCCCTCACCTCTTGTAAGTATTTTTTTCTAGGGATAACTCACTAAACTGGGTTCATATTTAAGACAGTTGTGTAATGATAGAACCATATCCTATGTATATTCTTGTCTATCTAAATATTGATTCATTTCTCTAATTTTTAAATGTTTTTATTTTGAGATAATTGTACATTCATATGCAGTTTTAAGAAATAAGACAGAGATATACGCCTTCACCCATTTTACCTCAGTGGTAACATCTTGCATAACTATAGTGCAGTATCACAACCAGGAAATTGACGTTGCTGTAATCCATCTATTTTATTCACAATTCACCAGTTTTACATACACTTATTTGTGTGTGTGCATGCGTGAGTGTGTGATGTACTTAGTATTTAGTTCTATGCAGTATTATAACATATAAATTTGTATAATTATTACCATACTAGAGATACAGAACAGTTTCTTTACCACTAGGATCTCTTATTCTTCGTTTCTTTAACCAGAGTCTACTTCTTCCTCTTTCCTTATCCACTGGTAACTGCTAATTTGCTCTTTTTTTTTTTTTTTTAAGTCATTTTAAGAAGATTATGCAGGCTGGGTGTGATGGTTCATGCCTGTAATCCTAGCACTTTGTGAAGCTGAGATGGGTGGATCTCTTGAGCCCAGGAGTTCAAGACCAGCCTGGGCAACATGGCAAAACCTTGTCGCTACAAAAAATACAAAAATTAGCTGTTTGTGTTGTTGTACACCTGTAGTCCCAGCTACTCGGGAGGCTGAGGTGGGAGGATCACATGAGCCTATGAGGTTAAGACTGCAGTGAGTTAAGTTGTCATCCAGCCTCAGTGACAGAGTGAGACGCTGCCTCAAAAAAAAAAGAGGTTATATAAATGGAATAAAATAGTATGTAACCTTTTGGGATTGGCATTTGTCACTCAGCATAATTTGTCAAGTTCATGTAAGTTGAAGTATCCATATATATATTTTTTTCATTGCTAAGTGGTAGTCCGTGGTATAGATGTGCCAGTTTGTTTAACCGTTCAGCCATTGGGGAATATTTGGGTAATTTCCAGTTTTGAGTAGAAGAAATAAAATTTCAGTTAGGTTTTAGTAGTTCTTCGGAATCATGTAATAATTCTCCATATTTGTCATCTTTGGTAATTAAAAAGAAGATAACTATGGTTTGTTTGTATTTGTTTGTGTTTAGTTAGCCATAAACCTGATGAATTTCTCATGGAATTTGGAAAAAAAGAACACAAACCTCACACTAACAGGAGATCATATCCTCTAGTTAATATTAGAATTCCTGAATATCTCCCTCTTGTATGATCATTGGGATCAGAATTCTTTTATCATGAAGCCGTTTTTAAAAGTGAATAGGAAATACCTGATATTTTTGTTTTGATGTTTTTTAAGAACCTTATGTATGTGATAAAATAGCATTTAACATTATAGTTAGTGTTAGAAATCTTATAAAATTTGAGTGTTGTGGAGATAATGGTACCTTTTAATAAATTAGTTTTAATTTTTGTGGAAACGGTATTATCTTCCTAGCACAGGACCCTTGAGAGACTACAGTGGAATAAAAGTTGAAATAAAATAGGAGACAAATTGTCTTATGCTTTGAATGCTATGGTAAGGGCTTGTGCATAGCATTATAGTGTAGATATGTGGAATTGTAATGCAATCCTCTTCTCAACTTTTAAAAACAATTTTTTGTTTCTAAGATTTCAGTTAGTCAGTTTCTTTTATTTTTTTTTGAGACAGAGTCTTGCTCTGTCACTTAGGCTGGAGTGCAGTGGTATGATCTTGGCTCACTGTAACCTCTGCCTCCTGAATTCAAGCGATTCTCCTGTGTCAGCCTCCTGAGTAGCTGGAATCACAGGCACACACCACCATGCTCAGCTAATTTTTGTATTTTTAGTAGAGATGGGATTTTGCCATGTTGGCCAGCCTGGTCTCAAACTCCTGACCTCAAGTGATCTGCCTGCCTCAGCCTCCCAGAGTGCTGGGATTACAGGCCTGAGTCACCATGCCTGACTAGTCTGTCTCTTTTTCTCCTTTTCCTCTCCAACCAGTTATCCACATTGTTATATTCTACCTCCAAAACTGATCTAACATTTCTTTCTTTTTTCATTATTATTTTTGAGACAGAGTTTTGCTCTGTTGCCCAGGCTGGAGTGCAGTGGCACGATCTTGGCTCATTGAAACCTCCTCCTCTCTGCTTCAAGCATTCTCATGCCTCAGCCTCCTGAGTAGCTGGGATTACAGGTGCATGCCACCACACCTGGCTAATTTTTGTATTTTTTTTTAGTAGAGACAGGGTTTCACCATGTTGGCAAGGCTAGTCTCAAATGCCTGACCTCAGGTGATCCACTTGCCTTGGCCTCCCAAAAGGATCTTAACATTTTTTAAAATATCCTTTACTTTGATTCACACCCTCATTTTCTCTTTCTTCCTATTAGAGAGGTTGGTTACTTTTCTCCCTTTTACTGATCTCTTCCTCGGGCAATTCATAACTCTTTATTATTGGCTTTCAAAAATGTTTAACTTCAACCCAAGTAAAAATTAAGAAATTCCTGGTACATTTTGACACAGAGCTTATGTGTATGTTTTAAAAAAAAAAAAACCCCACAAAGGTTTAATGAAAAATACTCTTTTAAATTACTACTTGTGATGCAATTCTATTTTATTTTAGTTCTATTCTACTGTACTTAAAAATTACTGGTAGAAAGCAACTAAGTAGAGTTTGAAACTCCCAGCAGTTTGAAAAATTGCTTTATTTTACTTTCAGTGTGATCTTGTAAAGACAAATTTTATACTTTCTTGAAACCTTTTTGTGAGTCTCTATTGTTTACAGAGTAGTGGCTTTCAGATGTAATTTTGACCATGAATCACCAAAAGAAATAGATTTTATATCTGTGACCCAGCAAACATATATGCATAAATGTGTGTACACACACACACACACACACACACACACACACACACACAGAGACACCCATCAGAAGCAATTTTATGCCTCTTCATTTACATTTCTTCTGTTGGTACACCTTCTCCCTACCTTGATTACATGACAGACTTTCATTTATTCTTCTGAATATAGCTGGGACATTCTTGAAGTTGATGTAATATGACAAAAAATAAAGATTTCTTCTTAGTGACAACAATGATGTCATCAAACCAACTTGGAAAGAATTGTTTTCACAGAGAATTAAATCACCCTATCTCAATTAAATCAATATACATTGAATTATACAAGTTTTCGGGTTAGAAAGACCTGACAGTAACCTGCTTGGTGATACTAGCTTATTTAAATTATAAGGATTGTAGCAAATGATGTGGTCATAATGGACTCATGTAAAATGGAGCCTTATTAAGGATTAGCTTGTCAGATATCATCTAAGTTCAAGTGAGTGGGCTTTTCTTAGCCCAAGGACAGAACCTGTTTCTGGTGGAGTTATTTTTTGTTATTATGTAAATGTTTTTATTAGAGATATGATTTTTTTTTTTTTTGGCCAGATTGCATGCTCAATAAGCAAACTTCCCTCAAGTATTTATGTTGGAAAATTTGAAATTTGCAGAAAAGTTGCAGGAATACTGAGTAACTTTACATTTTGTCATGTTTTGGTTTATCCCTTTCTCTTTATGCACACATGTATATATTATTTTTGCTGAACTGTTTAAAAGTTAGTTGCAGAGATCTTGTCCTTTTCCACTGAAATACTTTTTATTTCCCGGGAATAAGGACAACAGCCTACAAAGTCAAAGATAATGAATTTAACATTAGTATATATTTCCCGGGAATAAGGACAACAGCCTACAAAGTCAAAGATAATGAATTTAACATTAGTATATTAATCATATATCATCAGTTGTTCCTATAATGTCATTTATATGTCTATTTTAATGAATTGCATTCAATCATTATGTCTTTTTTGTCTCCTTTAATCTAGAACAGTCCCTTTTGCTTTTTATTTCTTTTGTAACATTAACATTTTTGAAGAGCTTAGGATAGTTCTGCAGAATGTTTCTCAATTTGTATTTGATTTTTTTCTCATAATTAAATTAACCATCACTGGCAGAGATATGCCATAGGTCATGAGTTCTCAGTACACAGGGGCACATGGTATCAATTATCCTCTTGATGATGTACATAAGTTTGAACTTGGTTAAGGTGAGTTCTGCCAGATTTTGCTATTATGAAAGGTACCTTTCCCTTTATCATTAATAAATAACAAGTACCCATTGGTTTTAGTATCCATTGATTATTTTTGCCTCAATCATTTATTTTCTTGTAATGATACAGTAAAATGGTGATTTTTTTCCCCCAATTTGTAATTTGTTTGATATTTATTAATTGGCATTCTCCATTCAAGAATTTTATGATTACAGTTTGGCTTGCCACTTAGTAGGTTTGTAGGCAAGATTAGGCTGGGGAGAGATATATATAGGCATGTATTTTATTTTTTTAATTATTATTTTTTGAGACAAGGTCTTGTTTTATTGGTCAGGTTGGAGTGCAGTGGTGCAGTCATGGTTCACTGCAGCCTCAACCTCCCAGGCTCAAGTGGTCTTCCCACCTCAGCCTTTCTATTAAGTAGGACTACAGGTGCATGCTACCACGCCCAGTGAATGCTTTATTTTTTGTATAGATGGGGTCTCACCAATTTCCTAGACTTGTCTTGAACTCTTGGACTTGAGTGATACTCCCTCCTTGGCTTCCCAAAGTGCTGGGATTACAGGCATGAGCCACTGTGCCTGGCTTAGTTTTGTTGTTGTTAATCGATAAATTGTCCTTGTGGTTTCTACATTAGTCACTTGGGAGCTTTACTAGAATGGATCAACAACCTTATATCCCATCAAATCTTAATCTTTGACTCACTTGAGTTTAAGTTGTATATCCTGGAGAAGTCATCTTGGCTTTTGGTACTTAATGATGTTTCTTGACAGTTAGCAAATTATGTGGCTTGTTCTGGGTGAAACCCTTCTCCCTTGCATCTTTACCTATTTGTATTGTATTTTTACAGCAATTTCTTTTCTTTTTTTTTTTTTCAAGAGAATGAGGACAAGGAGGATGCAAAATCAAAAAAGACATTGGATTTAATGGTTAAATGTGGTGTATAAGGGACAGGAATGCAGTTTGAGTAAGATGATGAGTACTTCTAGATAGGCACACAAATTTTTTTCCCCTAGTTCACTTTTTAAAAATTAATAAACTTTATTTTTTTAGAACTGTTTTAACTTTATAGCAAAATTGAGGGGAAATTAGAGTTCCCATATTCTACCTCCTCTCTCTCTCCCGCTATTGACATCCAGCACACTGACACATTTGTTTCAAATGATGAACTTACATTGACATATTATTGTCACTCAGTGTTCATAGTTTATATTACGGTTTATTCTTGGCATTGTACATTCTGTGGGTTTTGACAAATGTTTAATGACATGTATCCCACAGTGTAGTGTCATACAAAATAGTTTCATTGCCTAAAAATCCTGTGTATTTTGCCCGTTCATTCTTCCTTCCCCCTTAGCCCCTGTCAGTCACTAATCTTTTTACTGTCTCCATAGTTTTACCTTTTCCGGGTGTTGTATAGATGGAATTGTACAATATGTAGCCTTTGCAGATTGGTTTCTTTCACTTAATATGCATTTAGGATTCTTTCATTTCTTTCATGGTTTGATAGCTGATTTCTTTTTCTGTCTGAATGTACCATAATTTATCTGATCAGCTAGTGGAGTTTATGGATTTGGGCAATTATGAATAAAGGTGCTTATAAACATTGTGTGCAGGTATTTTTGTGGCCATAAGTTTTCAATGTATTGGGATAAATACCAAGAAGCCTGGGATTTGGGCAATTATGAATAAAGGTGCTTATAAACATTGTGTGCAGGTATTTTTGTGGCCATAAGTTTTCAATGTATTGGGATAAATACCAAGAAGCCTGATTGCTGAATAGTATAGTAAAAGTATGTTTTGAAAGAAACTGCCAAACTGTCTTCCATAGTGGCTGCACCATTTTGCATTCCCATCCCCAGTGAATGACAGTTCCTGTTGCTCTACATTCTTGTCAGCATTAGACGTTACCAGGTTTTTGGATTTTGGCCATTGTAAAAGGTGTATAGTCATATCTTGTTTGAATATGCCATTTTCTAGTCATGTATAATGATATATAATGGTTTGGACATATGACTCCTCTAGATCTCATGTTATGGCCAGGGTGATGACTCATGCCTATAATCCCGGCACTTTGGGAGGCTGAGATGGGAGGATTGCTTGAGGCCAGGAGTTTGAGACCCAGCCTGGCCAACAGGATGAGACTCTGTCTCTACAAAAAAGAAAAAATTAGCCAGGTGGTGGTGCACACTTGTGGTCCCAGCTACTCAGGAGGCTGAGGTGGGAGGATTGCTTAAACCTCGGAGGTCAAGGCTGCAGTGAGCTGTGACTGTGCCATGGCACTCCAACCTAGGCAACAGGGAGAGACCCTGTCTCAAAAAAAAAAAAAAAAAAAAAAAGAAAAGAAAAAAAAATAAATTTCATGTTGAAATGTGATTTCTAATGTTGGAGGTGGGACCTGGTGAGAGGGATTTGGGTCATGGGAGAGGATCCCTCATGGCTTCTGCTGTCCTCCTAATAGTGAATTTGTTTTTACAAGGTCTGGTTGTTGTAAAGTGTGGCACCTTGCTTACTACTTTCTTCCTCCTGCTTTCACCATCATGCAATATGTTTGCTCCTGCTTTGCCTTCCACCATGAGTAAAAGGTTCCTGAGGCCTACCCAGAAGCTGAGCAGAAGTTGACACCATGCTTCCTATATAGCCTGCAGAACCATGAGCCAGTTAAACCTCAGTAACTCAGTGTCTCTTGACAGTACCTTTTGCAGAGCAGAAGTCTTTAATTTTAATGAAATCCAACTTATCTGTTGTTTCTTTCATGGATTGTAACTTTTGTGTCTAAGAAGTCATCTCATATCCAAGGTCATTAGATTTTCTTTTTTTTTATTATTGTCTAGGAGTTTTATAGGTTTGTATTTTAATTTAGGTCTGTGATCCATTTCGAGTTAAATTTTGTGAAGGGTGTAAGGTGAATGTTTACATTCTTTTTTTTTTTTTTTTTGCATGTGGATGTCCAGTTGTGCTAGCACTGTTTGTTAAAAAGTCTGTTTTTGCTCCATTATCTTACCTTTGCTCTTTTTTTCAAAGATCAGTTGGTTATATTTATTTGGGTGTGTTTCTGGGCTTCCTGTCTGTTCCATTGACTGACTTGTTTTTTTTTCCAAAATACACGCTATCTTGGTTACTATAACATTATAATAAGTCTTGAAGTCTAGTAGTGTCATCCCTCTGACTTTGTTTTTCTTTCAATGTTATATTGGCTATTCTAAGTCTTTTACCTCTCCATAAAAACTTTTGAGTCAGTTTGTTGATATCCACAAAATAATGTGCTGGGATTTTGATTGGGATTGTGATGAATCTGTACATCAAGTTGGGAAGAACAGACATATTGATAAAGAGTCTTATTCACGAACTTGGAGTATCTCTCCATTTATTTAGTTCTTTGTTATCTTCCATCATAGTTTTATAGTTTTTCTCATATAGATCTTGTACATATTTTGTTAGAATTATACCTAAGTATTTCGTATTTTGGTTGCTGATGTGAATGGTAATGTGTTTTAAATTTCAAATTCCACTTGTTCATTTTGTACATTCAGGAAAGCCACTGGCTTTCCTTGTATTCTGTAACCTTGCTTGTTAGTTCCATGAGGTTTTTTTGGAAAGGTCTTTGGGTTTTCTACCTAGATAGTCATGTCATCTGAGAACAAAGACAGTATTATTTCTTCTTTTCCAGTCAATATACCTTTTTCCCTCTCCTGTTTTACTGCATTAGCTAGGACTTTGAGTATGATTTTGAGAAGCACTGGGAAGAGGAGGCATCCTTGCATTTTCCCCCATCTTGGTGGGAAAGCTTTGATGTTCTCACCATTA
This sequence comes from Aotus nancymaae, assembly GCF_030222135.1. Classification (NCBI taxonomy): domain Eukaryota; kingdom Metazoa; phylum Chordata; class Mammalia; order Primates; family Aotidae; genus Aotus; species Aotus nancymaae. The sequence continues at coordinate 79,533,135 of NW_026988425.1, forward strand.
AATATGGTGTTAGCTGTAGGTTTTTTTGGTGGATTTTTTTTTTTTTTTAATCAAGTTGAGGAAGTTCTCTTCTATTCCTAATTTGCTCAGTATGTTAATCATGATGGGGTGTTGGATACTGTCAAATGGATTTTCTACATCTATTAATATGATCATGTGATTTTTCTTCTTTAGCCTGTTGTAATTGATTACAATGATTTTTTAAAACGTTGAGCCAGTCTTGATAAATCTTGCTTGATTATGGTATGTAATTCTCTTTGTACATTGTTGGAAGTAATTTGCTAATATTTTGTTGAAGATGTTTGCATTTATATGCATAGGAGAGATTGGTCTGTAGTTTTCTTTTCCTGTAGTGTCTTTGTCTGGTTTTGGTATTAGGTTAATATTGTCCTCACTGAATGACTTAGGAAGTAACTGCTATGTCTCTGACAGAGATTGTAAATAATTGGTATTATTTCTTCTTTATGTGATTATTAGAATTCACCAGTGAACCCATCTGGATGTAGTTCCCTCTGTTTTTGAAAGTTGTTAGTTATTGATTCAATTTCTTTAATAGATATAGGTCTATTTGGGATTTTTTTCTTCTTGTTTGAGTTTTGGCGGATTGTGTTTTTTAAGGAATTGCTCCATTTCATCTAGATTTGCAAATTTGTGGGTATAGATTTATTTACAATATTAGTTTATTATCTTTTTAATGGCTTTGGGTTCGGTAGAGATTAGTAAAGATCTTCTCTTTCATTCCTTATACTAGTAATTTGTCTTCTCTCTTTTTTCTAAGTCTGGCTAGAGGCTTATCAGTTTTATTGATCTTTTCAAAAAAGTTACTTTTGGCTTTGTTAATTTACTTTATTGATTTCTTGTTTTCAATTTCATTAATTTTTGCTGTAATTTATGTATTTCTCTTTATCTGCTTACCTTGGATATAATTTGTTTTTTTTTTCTTGCTTCCTAAGATGTTTAGATGATTATTATTTAAAATTTTTACTTAAGAGACAGGGTCTGGCTACAGTGGCTTAAGCTGGAGTGCAGTGGCTGTTCCCAGGTGCGATCCCACTACTGATCTGTGTTTTGGCCTGCTGTGTTTCCAACCTGGGCTGGTTCACCCCTCCTCAGGCAACCTGGTGGTATCCTGCTTTCAGGGGGGTCACCATATTGATGCCAAACTAATCATGGAGGTTCACTGGGCATAGTGTATTAACAGTCCAAAACTTCTGGATTCTGTCAGTTTTTCTGGCTCCACCTTTCAGGTAACTGGTAGTACAAGTGTGTGCCAATGTTCCCAGCTGAAACTGATTACTGATTTTTTATCTTTCTAACATGTGAATTCAAACTATAAGGTTTACTCTAAGCATTGCTTTTGTTTCATCCCGCAAGTGTTTTATATTTTTGTTTTAAAGTATTTTAAAATTGCTTTCTCATTTCCTCTTTGATTAATGTGTTTATTTAGAAGTGCTTTGGAATTTTCTTGCTATGTTTTTGTTATTTATTTCTAGTTTAATTCTGTGGTCTGAGAATAGACATTGTATGATTTCTGTACTTATGAATTTGTTAAGGCGTGTTATTACCCAGAATGTGGTCTGTGTTGGCAAATGTCTCATTCAAACCTGGAAAGAATTTGCATTCTGCTGTTGTTGGATGAAGTAGTCTATAGATTTATATCCAGTTGATTGAAAGCACTGCTGAGTTAAACTATATCTTTACTGATTTTTTTGCTGGCTGGATCTGCCCATTTCTGATAGAGACATGCTGAAATCTCAACTCTAATGATACATTTATGTAATTCCTCTTAAATTCTGATTTTTTGTTTTTTTGTTTTTTCATTTATTTTTACTCTCCAGTGGTTTTCTTGAGATATTGATCCCTTTATCATTACTTAATGCCTCTCTTTATTCCTGGTAACTTTTCATGCTCTGGAGTTGGCTGTGTCTGAAATTAATATAGCTTCTCTCACTTTCTTTTGATTAGTGTTAGCATGCTGTATCTTTTACCGTCCCTTTGCTTTTAATCTGTATGTGATTTTACATTTAAAATGGGTTTCTTGTTCATATAGTAGAATATTTTTTGGTGTACTGTGACAGTGTCTTTTAATTGGTATGTTAGACTTGATGTTTAAAGTGGTAATTGATATAAATTAATATCATATATCTTACTATTTTCTGTTTTTTTGCCGTTTCTTCGTAACTTTTTATTATGCTCTTTTTCTGCCTTTTGTGATTTAATTATTTTATTTGATTTCATTTTTCTCTCATTTTTGAGCACATCAGTTTGTGTTTATGTATGTGTGTGTATGTATTTATGTTTTTAACTCTGTCTCACTGTGTCACCCAGGCTAGAGTACAGTGGCGTGAGGTTGTCTCACTGCAGCTCCACCTCCTTGGCTCAAGTGATCTTCCCACCTTGGCCTCATGAGTAACTGGGACCACAGGTGCAAATTTTTGTGCCTTTTTTTTTTTTCCTCTATAGAGACAGGGTTTTGCCATGTTGCCCAGGCTGGTCTCAAACTCCTGGGCTAACAGCAGTCCACTCACCTTGGCCTCCCAAAGTGCTGGGATTACAGGCATGAGCCACGACGTCTGTCCCCAACTTTTTTTTTTTTTTGGGGGGGGCGATGGAGTCTCACTGTGTTGCCCAAGCTGGTCTCTTGGGCTAAAGCAATCCACTCACCTTGGCCTCTCAAAGTGCTGGGATTACAGGAATGAGCCACCATGCCTGTCCCTCACTTTTTTTTTTTCTTGAGATGGAGTTTCACTCTGTCATACAGGCTGGAATGCAGTGTCATTATCTCGGCTCACAGCAACCTCTGCCTCCCGGACTCAAGCTGTGATTACAGGTGTGTGCCTGGCTAATTTTTGTATTTTTAGTAGAGATGGGATTTTTCCATTTACCAGGCTGGTCTTGAACTCCTGACCTCAGGTGATCTACCTGTCTTGGCCTCCCAAAGTGCTGGGATTACAGGCATGAGCCACTGCACCTAGCCTTTTTAAAAAATTTTTTTGAACTTAAGTGTTTGCCCTGGAGCTTGCAATATACATTTACAGTTTATCGAAGCACACTGTCATATAATACTGTATTGCTTCATGTGTTATGTAAGTACTTTATGATAACAAAATATTCCTGTTTCATTGCTTTTTCTTTTGTCCTTTTCTGTCTTATCATTCATTTCATTTATACATATACGTCATTGCTATTATTCTGAACAAACTGCTACCTTTTAGCTGAATTAAAAGTAAGAAAAATAAAAGTTTTTATTTTACCTTCACTTACACTCTCAAGTTCTTCCTTTCTGAGTTTCTGACCTATATCATTATCCTTCTCTATCATGAAATTATTTTAATATGTCTTGCAAGGCAGGTCTACTGGCAACATCTCTCTTCAATTTTTGTCTGAGAATATCTTTATGTTTCTCTCACTTTAGAAAGATAGTTTCACATGGTATAAATTTTTAGGTTCATGGTTTTCTTCTCTTAACACTTTAATATTTCATTCTACTCTCCTCTGTTTGTATTGTTTCTGAGGAGAAGCTGGTCTGCTGTAGGCAAAGTGTTTTTTGCCTCTGGCTTCTTTCAAGATTTTTTTCTATATCTTTGATTTTCTGAAGCTTGAACATGATATATTTAGTATTATTATTATTATTATTATTATTTTTTAGGTTTTTGGGGGCCCCAGTCTTAATGTTATCTGAGTTTTATGGATCTGTGGTTTGGTGTCTGATATGAACTGGGAAATTCTTAGTCATTATTGTTTCCTTGTGTTACCAGTATATGTAAGTTACACCTTTTTTTAGTTGTCCTACAGTTCTTGAATGTTTGATGCTCTCTTTTTCCTCTCTTTTTTTCTTTGTTTTTCAGTTTTGGAAGTAGTTTCTGTTGTTAGGCCCTTAGGCTCAGAGGTGCTTTCCTTAGCTGTGTCCAGTCTGCTAATGAAGCCATTAAAGGCATTCTTCATTTCTGTTACATTGCTTTTGATTTCTAACATATCTTTTTATCCTTTCTTAGAATTTCCATTTCTCAGCTTACATTGTTTATGTATTTGCATATTGTCTACCTTTTTCATAAGCACCTAGCATATCAATCATAGTTTTAAAACATTCCCTGTCTGGTAACTCTGGAATTCCTGTCATGTCTGCTTTTGATGGTTTGTCTGTCTCTTCAAATTGTTTTTTGCCTTTTATTATGTCTTGTAACTCTTTATTGAAAAGTATACATGATGTACTGGGTAAAAGGAACTGCTGTAAATAGGCCTTTAGTGATGTAGTTAGAAGGGAAGGATTGTATAGTCCTATTATTAGGTCTCAGTTTTTTAGTTAACCTGTGCTCCTGGACTGTGAAAGTAACCATTGTTTTTCAGTCCCCCAGTCTTATTCCTGTCACCTTTAGGTGGGACAGAATGACTAGAAGGGGCTTGAATTTGGTATTTCCCTTCCCTCTTGTGAAAGTCTAAAGTGAACTGGAGTTGTTCACAGTATTTCTTTACACACAGGTAGGTTAGGCTCTGGTAAATTAGTGTCTGTTCAAGGCAGGCCTTGTTAAGAACTGATTGCTCTGGCATATTTCAAAAGTGTTCGTTTTTCCTTCCCCCTACCAGAAGAACAAATATCAGATTTTTCTCTGATATTTACTGTAAGGGCCTGGTAGAGCTCCTGGAGATAAAATTCACAAAAGTGTGAGGGCTTCACATGACTGGGTCTTCCTGAAGTTTTTAATTGTCATTTTTCTGCACTGACTCTCCAGCAATTTGTCATTATAGTTTAAGCCTTCTTACTCTGGCACTAGTTCCCAGGGAAGTTTCTGCTTATGGGTTTCTGCTGTGACGACTTGTGATTTTTCTCTGTCTGTCTGGCTGACTGTCTCTCAATTTTGGGGGAAAGTGGTTTGCCCTGTGACCTCACTACTATGAAGGCTGTAACAAGAACTGTTGATTTTTCAGTTTGTTCAGATTTTTACTTGTTAGGATGGAGTGGTGACTTTTAATGTTCTCATATGTAAAGACGGAATGGGAAACTGACAGCGGCTTACAGGTTTTAGGTTACAAGTTATAAAGGGGTTAAAAAGAGATTGATTTGTGAGAATTTGGAGGCTAAATGCTTTCAGAGAATGAGTAGTTAGAAGGGATAGCAAAATAAGGGGAGTGTTTTTTCAAAATAGCAAAAGATAATATTTGATAGATAATAATTTTTAGTCCGAATAGTAAATATTAAGCTATCTTTTAAATCAATCATTAAGGTTGGATTTTTGGTTTTTACCTTAGTGTATTTGAAAGTAAATGATGCTTTATATTCAATATTTGCTGATATATTTAATCAAAACCTAGAGAATTGTGGTAGACATTGTATCAGAAGAAAACAGGTTTGAACAAAGAGAGGGAATTACTAACCAATTAACAAGTGTCAACTGTTTCATAAGCATGTCATAGTGTTTCCTAAATTGTGCACTGCATTGTTCAGTTTAAGGAATTGGTGTTCTGTGACCTTTTGACAGTTAAATAATTTGAGAACTTCTGCATTTTGGGCCTGTGCTCTTAGAAATCCACAATGTACATCAACCCATTTATGCCTACGTTCGTTAATGGAATGCTAAGCAGGTGGGAGTTCTTTATATCCTGCTCAAGGTCATCGCCAAGGTCTGATTTTTTACACTCAAAAAATTGCAACTTAGGCATAAATACAGGAGTCCTATGAGTCATTAATATACTAAACAAACTTTCTTGTTTAACTCTGCTTTTTCTAAACTTATATCCCTAGTGGTCATTCTTTGCAGGGTGTGTTTTGAGAAACATAGCAATAGCAAGTAGTTAAGTTTCTATCTACCTGGTGCTTACAGTGGGAGTAGTATAGAGGAAGAACCCAAGTTTAGCCTTTGGAAAACCTGAGTTTGTAGTTTTTATTGCTTTTAGTGAATCACTGTGTTGGAAAAGCTAATTTAAGTTCCTCATGTTTGTTTCCTTTTATAAAATATAGTAACATTTCTCCATTTCTAATTCACAGTGATGCTGATGTTTTATAGTTACCAAAAAGGCTATAATAAAGTACTTACATATAAGGTTTGTTTATAATTCTTTTTTCTTTTTTTATTTCTATATGTAAGGTATACAACATAATGTTTTGATATGCATATATGTAGTGAAGTAATTACCATAGCCAAGTAAATTAACATATCCTTCATCTCCCATAGTTAACCTTTTGTGTGTGTGGGGTGGGGGGTAAAAGTGCCTAAAAAATATGGAGTGCTTCACAAATTGGCATGTCATCCTTGAGCAGGGGTCATGTTGATCTTTTCTCTATCATCATTCCAGTTGTTAGTATATACAGTGCTGCAGAAGTGAGCACTGTATCTGGTTCTTAAAAAGAATGAAAACGTTTGACACCTGCTTTCTGGTGGTAGGTGTGATATTGATGTGAATTGTTCCAGGAGTCAGAAACCTATATAGATGTTGAAAGAATAAATCAGTATGCAAAAGTGAATGGTGTGTTAATAGAGGCAACAATGCTAAGGAGTATACTGTTTTCTTGTAAATTTTTTCCTTTGGACACTATAATATGTGGCCAAGAGATGACCAATAAAACCAAAATAAATAGATATTTAGTGTTGCTTATTAAGAGTTAAGCTGGGGGCTGAGTGCAGCTCATGCCTGCAATCCTAGCCCTTTGGGAGGCCAAAGGAGAGAGGACTGCATGAGCCCAGGAGTTTAATACCAGCCTGAGCAACATAGGGAGACCCTGTCTCTAAAAACATAAAAATAAAAAGTTTAATAGGGCATGGTGGTGGCACACCTGTGGTCCCAGCTACTTGGGAGGCTGGGGTGGGAGATCACTTTAGCCAAGTGGTTGAGGTTACAGTGAGTTGTGATCTTGCCACTGCATTCTCACTTGGGTGACAAAGCGAGATCTGTCTTATAAGCTGGGCATCGTGGCTCCTGCCTATAATCCTCGCTACTTGGGAGGCTGAGGTGGGAGGACTGCCTGAGGCCAGGAGTTTGAGACCAGCCTGGGCAATGTAGCAAGACCCTGTCTCAAAAAAATATTAAAAAGAGTTTAGATGGATTACAAGAAAACTTCCTTAGCTGGGAAGCTTATCCTACTTACTAATGACAGAAATATAGTTGAAACATGATAAAGTTTTGGATGAAATCTTAATTATTTATTTATTTATTTAGAGACAGAGTCTCATTCTGTCGCCAGGCTGGAGTGCAGTGCAGCTGCAACCTCTGCCTCCCAGGTTCAAGTGATCCTCCTGCCTCAGCCTCACAAGTAGCTGGGACCCTATGTGCACACTACCATGCCCAACTAATTTTTCTATTTTTAGTAGAGAAGGGGTTTCACCTTGGCCAGGATGGTCTCTATCTCTTGCTCTGGTGATCCGCTCACCTTGGCCTCCCAAAGTTCTGGGATTATAGGTGTGAGCCACCACACACAGCCTTATGCAGTTATTTTTAAGATCTTATCTACAATTCTAATCATTGTGTTGTAATGATGTTAAAATGAGTTTTAGAATAATGCCAATAATAGTTGAGGATGCAAGAGCTTTTTATATGAAAATATTCAGATTTGTTTTGTATTGAAAAAGTTTAAAAGATGAGTATATGATTAAAATTTACATGATGAACAGAGAAAATGAAAAAATGGTGACAAAATCCTGAGAGGTATAAAACTGCATATGCCAAAGAGGCAGATGTATAAATTTCTGTCCTGTCTCTGACCTCAGTGGGCATGAGACATTAGTCATGGAAAGGCAGAAAAGATGAGGCAGGGGTAAGTCCTGGCTCTGAGTCACCCATTGACTCAGCTGTTAGTAGCGACCACTGAGTCTTAGGCTGCTGAACAGGACATATGTGAGTTTTCAAGTTATCACAGTTGTAGCCTCTACAAGTATTTGGCAGTATTGGGGGTTAAGAGAGATTAAGTCTAAGATAATATAACAGATGATGGAGAGGATAACAGCTGGACAGTGCATTGTTTTCTGGTGTTTAATGTAGATACAGTTTTTACTAATGTTTTATATATATGTACAATTATATATAATATGCACATACGAATATTTTAAAGCGTGCTCCCTTTAGTGTTGAAATGAAAGTTTTAGTATAGAGTTTTTCTGTATTTAGAATTACTTTATTTTCTTGAGTATACTTTTTATTGAAGTATAACACAATAAAGCTTAGTATCTTGAGTGCTCAGCTCACTGAATTTTAACAAGTGGATGTACCTGTGTAAAAAGAATCCCAGAATATAGTCAGCATCTTATATGTCTTTTTTGTGCCTGCTTTCTGCCTAATACACACACCACTTCTTCCCAAAAAAACAAAATTTTAACTTCTTATATCCTAGATTATTAATGACTTTTTGAATTTTATATGATATAATTGAATCATATACAAGTTGTGTTTCCCCTAATGCTTAGGAGCAGAAATGTTTCAGATTTTGTATTTTTTTGGACTTTATTTCCATTATACCAGTTGAGCATCCCTAATCTGAAATCCAAATACTCCAGTGAGCATTTCCTTTGGGTGTCATGGTGGTCCTAACAATTTCAGATTTTGGAGCATTTTGGATTTCAAATTTTCAGATGAGGGATACTCAACTTTATTATCTATTATTATTATTTTTTTTGAGACAGAGTTTCGCTCTTGTTGCCCAGACTGGAGTGCAATGGCGCAATCTCAGCTCACCGCAACCTCCACCTCCTGGGTTCAAGTGATTGTTCTGCCTCAGCCTCTTGAATAGCTGGGATTACAGGCATGCACCACTACGCTCAGCTAATTCTGTATTTTCAGTAGAGACAGGGTTTCACCATGTTGGTCTGGCTGGCCTTGAACTCCTGGACTCAGGTGATCTGGCTGCCTCAGCCTCCTGATTGCAGGCATGAGCCACTGCACCCAGCCAATATCTATTCTTTTGTGTGATACTTTATTAACTTTGTTATATTTATGAGATTTATTCATTTTGCTGCATGTAGCACTGTTTCAGTCATCTCCATTGCTGGTGTTACATTGTGACTATACCAGCAGTATATTATTGTTTTCTATTAGTGATGGATATGACATTTAGGTTGTGTCTAGTTTGACTATTACAAATAGCATTACTATGAATTTTCTGATTATGACTTTTGATGAACATATATAGATATTTATGTTATACACCTATAATTAGAATTGCAGGGTCATAGGATGTTCATATAATAAACTTAGGTATTGCTGAGTAGTTTCGCAAAGCGTTTGTACCCATTTAAATTCTGAGTAGCTGTGTGTGAGAATTCTAGTTGCTCTACATTCTTGTGAACACTTAGTATTGTTTACCCTTTTTTTCATTGTAGTGATTTCGGTGGGTTGGTGGTGTAATGGCTCTTGTGGTTTTAGTTTTTATTTTCTTGATGTGATAACTAATGGAAGTGTGTTATCTTTTCACATGTTTATTGGTCATTTCTATAACCTCTGTTCAAGTGGCTGTTCAAGTCTTTTGTCCAGTTTTCTATTGGTTTGTCTTTTTTTTTTGTATTTCTGGTTATTCTCTGTCTTGGCTGTGAGTCCTTTGATGAGTATATATCTTAGAGAAATCTTCAATTTTGTACTTTCTTTTTTTGACCAGAAATTAATTTTATCAGTTTTTCTCTTCGTGGTTGAAGTGTAACACACATAAAGCATAGTGTTCTAAGTGTTCAGCACAATGAATTTTAACAAGTGGATGTACCTATGTAATCCATACATAAAGAACTGTAGAATGTTACCAACATCCTAGATGTCTTTTTGTGCCTGCTTTCTGCTTAATACGCAACTACCTCTTACTGAATAAACAGAATTCTACTTCTTACATCCCAGATTATTGCTGATGTTTTCAGTTTTATATAATAAAATTGAATCATATACAGGTTGAGGTTTTTTGAGTCATGTTTGAGAAATCTTTGCCTGCTCCAAGGAGATGAATATATTTGCCTGCATTTTTTTCTAGAAGCTTTATTATTTTATCTTTTTCTTTTAGATGTAATATACATATGAATTGATTTTTGTGAATGGAGCAAGGAAGAGGTCAAGATTCATTTTAAAAAAATGTGGGTATCTAGTTGACCCATTTCCATCAAGTGAAAAGCTCATACTTTTTAAAAAGGCTTACCATGGTCATGAATCAATGGCAATAGATGTGTGAGTTTGTTACATCTCACTCTGTCCCATTGGTCTATTTGTCTATCCTTGCATTAATTCTTAATATATCATAGCATGACTGATTGTCCTTCAGTAAGACCTGTCTCTTTTTCACTACAGAAATTGATACTTTGTGACCTTTTTCATTTGTTCAGTCTTCCTCTAGTCTACCAATTTTGTTAATCTTACCAAGAACCAATTTTTCATTTGTTGAAGTCTCATGTTGTACCTTTGCTTTTGATTTCACTAATTCTGTCCTATTTTCTTTCTGTCTTTTCAGGTTTACCTTTTTGTCTTTTCTAATTTCTTGAGTAGATACTTAAATAATTCTTCTCAGTCTTCTTTTTAATATAATCATTTAAGGTTACAGATTTCCCTCTAAGCATAACTTCAGCTACATGTCACAATTTATTATATGACCTATCTGTATTTGATTTCTTCACAAGCATATTGTGAAGACATATTTCCAAATAGATGACAATTTTACAGTTTTTTAGGGGTTAGTAATTTCTTTTTTTTTTTTTTTGAGATGGAGTCTTACTCTCTTGCCAGGCTGGAGTGCAGTGGTGTGATCTTGGCTCACTGCAACTTCTGCCTCTCGGGTTCAAGCAATTCTCTTGCCTCAGCCTCCCAAGTAGCTGGGACTACAGGTGCCCACCATGATGCCCAGCTAATTTTTTATTTTTAGTAGTGACAGGAGTTTCACCATGTTGGCCAGCCTAGTCTCGAACCCCTGACCTTATGTTCCGCCTTCCTCGGCCTCCCAAAGTGCTGGGATTACAGGCGTGAGCCACTGCGTCTGGCCACGTAATTAGTTCTCTTGAGAGAACATACTCTGAATGATGTCTGTCCTTTGAAATGAGGCTTGCTTTTTGATTCAGCATATGGTTTTGGATGAATCTTCTATGTTCACTTGAAAGGAATACGTGCATACAGATACACTTTTATTAGATGCAGTTTTCTTCATAGGTCAGTTATATTTATGAATCTTGGTTATATCTTTTATATGTTCACTGATTTTTTCTTTTATCTCCTTTTAAAATAAACTATTGAGAGAAATAATGTAGTTTCCCATCCTTCTATTGTGGATTTATCTATTTTAGGGGATTTATCTGTATAGAACTGTGTATAGTTTTATTTTTGCTTTATATTTTTCTAATGAATTGGTTCTTGTATTATGAAATGTCTCTTATCTTTGATACTTTTTGTCTTTTTTTTTTTTTTTCTTTTTGAGATGAAGTTTTGCTGTTGTCACCCAGGCTACACTGCAGTGGCACAATCCTGGCTCACTGCAAACTTCATCTTCTAGGTTCGAGTGATTCTCTTGTCTCTGCCTCCTGAGTAGCCAGGATTACAGGTGCCCACCACCACACCCGGCTAACTTTTGTATTTTTAGTAGAGTCAGGGTTTCACCATGTTGACCATGGCTGATGTCGAACTCCTTACCTCAGGTGGTCCATCCGGTTCGGCCTCCCAAACTGCTGGGATTAGAGGCTTGAGCCACCATGCCTGGCTGATATTTGTCTTAAAATCTAGTTTATCTGACATCCGTTTTCTTTTGATTAGTGCTATTATGGTAAAACTTTTTGTCTTCTTTTACTTTCAACCTTTCTTTGTTCTTAAAGATATAAGTGGGTTTTATTGTTTTATATAGCCTGACATCTTAGTCTTTTAATGGTTGTCCTTAAGATCACAATATGTATCATTGGCTTATTACAGTCTACTGAAAATATTTACTTTTACTACTTCCCTAACAATGCTAGGAACTTAGAGCATCTGAACTTCACTTATCTTTCTGGTTTTTACATTATTGCTTTGCATGTTTATTATACACTTTTTCTTTTTTTTTATTTGACATGAAGTTTTGCTCTGTTGCCCAGGCTGGAGTGCAGTGGCACGATCTCAGCTCACTGCAAACTCTGCCTCCTGGGTTCATGCAATTCTCCTGCCTCAGCCTTCCAGGTGGCTGAGATTGTGCCACCACACCCAGCTAATTTTTGTATTTTTAGTAGAGGTGGGGTTTCACCATGTCGAGGAGGCTGGTCTTAAAACTCCTGACCTCAAGTGGCCTCCCAAAATGCTGGGATTACAGGCAGGAGCTGTGGCCAGCCTATTGTATATGTTTTTAATACTCAGATATTATTGCTTGACAGTGTTTGTTTCCCCATATATTTACTCTTTATGATGCTCTTTATGCTGCATTTCCATTGTTTTCTGTAGGATAGGAACTTTTTAATCTCTTTTTTTGGCCTATGGAACTTCTTTTGGTACTTCTTTTTGGTAAACGTCAGTTGTCAAATATACTTTATCTGAAAACGTACTTGTTTTTGTTTTTGAAGAATATCATCTCTGTGCATTAGATTCTAGATTCACAGTTGTTTTCTTTCAGAAATTTGAAGATATTCCATTCTCTCTGCTTTCCAGTATTTTTGTTGCAAAGTTAGCAAAAAATGTTATTGCTGTTTTTTTAAAGATAATGTCTTTCTGATTTGACTGCTTTTAAGATTTAGTCTTGCCAAAGAACAAAACTGTGGGCATCATGTTACCCAACTTCAAAGTATATCACAGGGTACCTGTAATCAAAATAGCATGGTACTGGTACAAGAACAGACACACAGACCAATGAAACAGGTTAGAGAACCTAGAAATAAGATCACACACCTACAACTATCTGATTTTTGACAAACTTGACAGAAACAAGCAACGGGGAAAGGACCATTCAATAAATGGTGTTGGGATAACTGGCTACCCATATGCAGAAGATTGAAACTAGATCCCTTCCTTACACCATAAACAAAAATTAACTCAAATTTACAAGGAAAAGAATCCATTAAAATGTGGGCAAAGGACATAAAGAGACATGTTTCAAAAGAAGACATACATGTGGACAACAATCAGATGAAACAAAGCTCAATACCACTGATCATTAGAGAAATGAAAACCAAAGCCACAATCAGATACCATCTCACACCAGTCAGCATGGCTGTTATTAAAAGTTCAGAAAATCACAGATGCTGGTGAGGTTGTGGAGAAAAACGAATGCTTATACACTGTTGGTGGGAGTGTAAATTAGCTCAATGGTTGTGGAAAACTGTGTGGCAATTCCTCAAAGGCCTTAAAGACAGAAATACCATTCAACCCAGCAATCCCATTACTGGGTATATAACCAAAAGAATATAAATCACTCTATTATAAAGACATGTATGTTCATTGCAGCACTATTTATGATAGCAAAGACGTGGAATCAGCCTAAATGCCCATCAGTAGGAGACTGGTTAAAGAAAATGTAGTACATATACCATGGAATACTATGCAGCCATTACAAAGAACAAGATTATGCCCTTTTGCAGGGTCATTGATGGAGCTGGAAGCCATTATCCTCAGCAAACTACAGGAACAGAAAATCAAATACTGCGTGTTCTCACTTATAAGTGGGAGCCAAATGATGAGAACACATGGACACATAGAGGGGAATAACACTAGGGCCTAACTGAGGGTGAAGGGTGGGAGGAAGGAGAGGATCAGAAAAAATAACTAATGGGTACTAGGCTTAATATCTGGATGTTGAAATAATCTGTATGACAGACTCCTATGACACACATTTACCTATGTAACAATCCTGCACATGTACCCCTAAACTTAGAATAAAAGTTGAAAAAATAATTCAGTTTTGCCTTTGATTTTTAGCATCTTTACTACAATATGCCTATATGTGGCCTTTAAAAAAAAATTCTTGCTGGGGTATATAGAAATCCTTGAATCTTTGCCCTTAATATTTTTCATTGAGTTTGGAAAATTCTTGACCATTTTTCTTCATATTTTGCTTTTGTTCTATTCTCCATTGCCTCCTTTTTGGTACTGTACATGTATATTTACCCTCCCACCACCTCCCCTTTTTTTGAGACAGGGTCTCACTCTGTCAACCAGGCTGGATTGCAATAGGTATGATCATAACTTACTGCATCCTTGAACTCCTAGGCTCAAGCAGTCTTCTTGCCTCAGTCTCCTGAGTAACTGGGGACTGTAGGTGTGCACCACTGTGCACAGCTTATTTGTTTTAGAAAACCTTTTTTGTAGAGATGGCAGTCTTGCTTTGTTGCCCAGGCTGGTCTTGAACTCCGGTTTCAAGTATCCTCCCTTGGCAGCCTCCTGAAGTGTTCAGATGACAGGTGTGAGCCACCTTGCTCAGCCAGTTAGCCACTTTTAAAAAACGATGTCCCATTCCTGTTTGTTTTTGGGGGGTAATACGTTATGCATATTAATGAAAACGTTTTCTTTTTTTAAATTTTATTTTTTATATTATACTGTAAGTTCTGGGGTACATGTACAGATCGTGCAGGACTGTTAACATAGGTATACACATACCATGGAGGTTTGCTGCTTCCATCCCCCGTTATCTACATTAGGTATTTCTTCTAATGTTAATCCCTCCCCAATCCTCCGACCAGCTGCTCTCCCTCCCCTAGGCCCCCCCCGCCCCCCGCTATCCCTCCTCTAACCACCCCAACCCCCAACAGGCCCAGTGTGTGATGTTCCCCAACCTATGTCCATGTTCTCTCATTGTTCAACACCCACTTATGAGTGAGAACATGTGGTATTTGGTTCTCTGTTCTTGTATCAGTTTACTGAGAATGATGGTTTCCACTTCCATCCATGTCCCCGCAAAGGACATGAACTCATCCTTTTTATGGCTGCATAGTATTCCATAGTGTATATGTGCCACATTTTCTTCATCCAGTCTATCATTGATGGGCATTTGTGTTAGTTCCAAGTCTTTGCTATTGTAAACAATGCCTCAATGAACACACGTGTGCATGTGTCTTATAATAGAATGATTTGTAATCCTTTGAGTATATACCCAGTAATGGGATTGCTGGGTCCATTTATATTCTATATTCTTTTCTGTACTTTCTTTTTTTCTGCATTACTGTTTGACAGATAACACTTTTCTGTATTTTCTGTCCTTGTTTTCTTTTTATGCTGTAGTGAGGTATTTTCTATGAAACTTTTCAAATTATTATCTTCTTAAAAATATGCCCAATCTGCTGTTAATATTATATTTAGCTCTTAATTTTATAAATTTGATTACTTTTTAAATATTCAAATTTCATGGTTAAATTCCATCTTTATTTTTGTCTTTTCCTATGTTTTCTTGAATAACTGTTTTAGCCTTCTTTGTAATTTTAAATTGTATTCCCCTGTGGCTCCAAAATGGATAATTTGTGACTTTTTCTTCTTTGATCAGTCTTAACAAAATGTTAACTTTTTCTCTCCAAGAACCAACTTTTAATCTTTTTTCCAAAGTTTTATATATCTTTGTTTCCTTTATTTACTTTTACTTCTGTGTATATTGATTTATTTAATGGATGAAATTTCCAGAATCTGTCTTACTTTGTTTTCTTGCATACTATCTCTTGGCATGTATTACATTTTAGTTAAACGTCAGACATTGCATTTGACAATTTTATATTATAGGTTATCTGAATGATCATTTGCTATGGAGGATGGCTTAGCATCTCTTCTGTTAAGCAGATAGAATGCAGTTAGATCACCTTAATCACAAAACTTTTGCATGCTCCAGATTTGTGTACATGTACTTTATGATGTCTGTACAATGATGAAATTGCCTAAAGACACATTCTTAGAATGTATCCCTGTCTTTAAGCAATGCATAGATTGTTAAGTTTTCTAATAGGCAATGTATATTTTCATACAGGGAAAAAATACAACATATAAATAAAGGTACTCTTTAATTAAAAAGATCTCTTTCTGCCACTGGCTCTGTTTTCCAGTTAGACTTTTTAGGGTCAACTGTTTACTACTTCTGTGTATATTGATCTATTTAATAGATGAAATTTCCAGAACCTGTCTTATCCCAGGCACTATTTTATTTTAGATGCTTAGGATAAATGAATAAACAGATTAAGATAACTGTTGCTCTGTAGGTTATATTTTGCTGGGAGGAGACATGTAATAAATATAAGTACGTACATAAATAGTATAGAAGACAGTAAATGCTACTGCAAAAAGGAAAAAGTAATCAGGTAGGATAATAGGGCACTGGCAATACCAGAGAACAAGTTGCCATTTTAAATAGGGTGGTCAAGATTAGGACTCATTGAGTGAGATTTTTATGCAAAGATTTGAAGATAAGTATGTGGTAATATGCACAGTGTGTTTGTGTACTCGTGAATATTTAAACTGCTTTACTCTTTTAAGTAGCCACATAGTTTTCTCTTGGATGTACATACTTTATTTACTCTTATTTCTAGTGATTAAATAAGTTTTACCTAATCTTATGATATTGAAAACAGCCACAGTGACGATTCTTTCTTGTGTTATGTGAACACATGCACATCTTGTATTTTGCCTGCTTTCACCCATGGTTTGTACTGTCAAATCTCAGTCTTTGTATATTTCTTTGACTTTGGTTTTTGTTTTGGCTTTTAAGCAAACATTATCATATATATCAGTATGTTATACATACACCTATAGTTTTTATAGTATTTAAAAAAAATAATACTTTAACTTGTTTGACATTTGATTTGGCATGGTTTGGGATTCTAAGTTGATTACTTTCCAAGCATTGAACTGAATGTTGCAGCAATATTTGTTGAATATTTTTTGTGATATGCCTTCTATTATACATTAAATTTTTATATGTGATAAGATGCTTTTCTAGGATTTATGTGTATGTGCTAGTTGAAAGCTTCTACTTGTTGGGTGACTTGAAGTTAGGGCTTTACCAGGAAAAAGAGGAAGGAGAGGTAATGTTTTGACTACAGGAAAGACTTCTGTCAAGCAGCTTGTTGCTTTTGAAGGTAATTTAGGTAATAATTGACTGCTTTGAGGTTCATTTCTTTTTTTCTTTTCTTTTCTTTTTTCTTTTTTTTTTGAAATATGGAGTTTCCCTCTTGTCCTCACTGCAACCTCCACCTCCTGGGTTCAAGCAGTTCTCCTGCCTCAGCCTCCTGAGTAGCTGGGATTACAGGCATGTGCCACCATGCCCGGCTAATTTTGTATTTTCAGTAGAGATGGGGGTTGCACCATGTTGGTCAGGCTGGTCTTGAACTCGCGACCTCAGGTGATCTGCCCTCCTTGGCCTCCCAAGTGCTGGGATTACAGGCATGAGCCACTGCGCCTGGCCTTTGAGGTTAATTTCTTTGTGAATAACTTTAAGTTATATGTAAGATATGCCTAAATAATTTCTGAAATTGTGTTAAAGATGAGGATCATGGCAAACTATCAAGAAGAAAATAAGGAATATTAAAAAAGAATTCCTTAAATTCATGATTCATCTAAAGAAAAATTACTAATCAAGAGAGACTGGAATTTATCATCAAAATGTTTGTAACCAAAGGAAAGATGCAAAGCTAGAAAGTTAAATTTGAAATATATCAATAGAATATAGAGTTGTATTAATACATTATTTAGAAATAACTTATTTCCAGAGTTATTTTTTTATGACAGAGTTGATCTTATTTAAAAACAATGGCCACCAAAAATTTACAACTAATGGAGGCTAAGTAGGCTTTGAATAAAGAAGTAGGAAGGAGTTAAAATTTTGGTTACAGTATTGGTGATGATCTTGTCTTTCATGTAGGCACTGACAGACTTAGTTAAGATTGTTCAAGAAAGTTGTTGGAATGGCTTTCCTGCTATTGATAGTTTGTTCTAGCCTTCAGTAGAGTTCCAGACCATGGGGTTTCCTGACGCCCTTTCAAGAGGTCTGTAAAGTCAAATAATTTTCATAATATTAATGCATTATTTACCATTTTCAGTTTTTTGACATTTGTACTATGGTATAAAGCAAAAACTTCTGATGCCTTAGTATAAATTAATGTAGTAATTGCATTAATGTACCAAATAATTCATTATCAAGTAATTTATGCATCAAACTATACTAGTAATTACTGTATTCTTTGCTGCCACATAGCTGCAGGAAAAAAACCAGTTCCAGTTAAGAATGTCTTTAATAGAACAGTAAAAATTATTAATTTTATTAAGCTACAATCATTGAATATATGTCCTTTTAGCATTTTGTGAGTTGATAGAACACATCATACCATATCCTGAAGTGCAGTGTCTTTAGAAAAAGTAGTTATGCAATTATTGAGTTGATAGCTGAACTAGCCACTTCTTTTATGGCACATTAGTTTTACTTTGAAGAATAACTGACAAACTATGGTTATTTAGACTTCAGTACATGGCAGACATTTTCTTGAAAAAGAACTAAGTGAGCCTGTCACTTCAAGGAAACAAAAACTGGCAGTATTTGGTGCTTTCAGGCAATATTTAAATTTTCAAGCAAAAATTAGAATTTTGGAGGCCTTGTGTTTGCAACTGTGACTTTGAGGGCTTCCCAAATACTTAATGAATTTTCGGATGAGACTGATGGTTGTCAGAAGTCTCTGAGACCAGTCTCAGGTTCAGTGACTTGCTAGAAGGACTAACAGAACATGGCAAAACTGTTATACTGACAGTAATAGTTTTATTATAGCAAAAGGTTACAGTTTAAAATCAGCAATCAAAAGAGTTGCATAGGGCAGAGTCCAGCATAGACTAGATGCAAGCTTCCAGTTGCTCTCTCCCAGGGGAGTCATAGGGACAGTGCTTGATCTTCCCAGTAACAGTATGTGATAACACATGTCAAATATTACCAACCAGGAGAACTCACCAGAGTCTTGATGTCCAGGGATTTTTAAAGCCTAAAGTGCCCACATTGCTGACTTTAGTAACTCCAACTGTTTTGACTCCAGAGTTCAGACTGCTATTACATGGACCAAGGCCCCTACCATAAATTACATTGTTAGTATAATCTGAATGGTGTGGCTCAAGGTTTTCAGTAAACAAAGGATATGTTTATTAAGCAGGGTATTTCAATGGCTTGGAGGTTAACTCCCAGAAGGTGGGCAAGGGCCATCCCTTTTCTTTGGAATATCGAAGGTGTGGACAACCTAGACCTACTGAGTTATTAATCCTTTACTGCATATTGGTGATATATAAGGAATGTAATGTTTTGATATTGTAATGAAATGTGTTAATATCTGGAAGATCTGCATAGCTCAGTGAAGTAATATTTTTCAGATGACCACTGCATGTTGCAACTCATGATAAGCAAATGATAGACTAGTGGATTTTAATGGAATAGAGTACAGATGTTTATAGATGTGGTGAGATTATACATTTCATCTAACTTACAAGTGACTGTATTAAGTAATATTCTTCATATATTATGAACCAAAGCAATATAGAGCAACATATTGAATGCAGAAACAGATAAGGAAATCTAACTGACTTCTATTAAGTTAGATACTAAAAATTTGTACAAAAATGTAAGTTGGTGCTACTCTTCTGATACATTTTTTTGGAGAATATATTTTACATGAAGAATATGTTTTCTGCATTAACAGTTACTCCATTATGTGTTATTTCTAAAATTAATTTGTAAACATTTAAAATTTTCTCGGTTATAATTTCTAATACAGTAAATACTGACAGCTATAACCTATAAAAACAGACGTTCTTTAGGGGCCAGTAATTTTTTAAACCTGTGAAGGGGCCTAGAGACCTTTTCACTGGGTCTCCTGTGTCTGGTCTAGAGGTTATCAAAGGATGAGATGAATAACTAAACTAAGGGAAATATAGTTTGCAACTGGAATCTCAGGGGTATCTGGAACCAGGGATTTGAATGCTACCATGAATCTTCATTTCCATCTCTTCATCTGTTTGGCCCTCTCAGCTTCATTCTTTCTTATTAAACACAGGCTCTTCAGAACATTGGAAAATCTAGCAAACAAATAAACAAGAACTCTTTCTTTGACCTTGCATCATAAATCTTTTGTTATCAGAGAAAAAAGATTTGTTAGTGTGAGAGTGAAAAAAATATTTGAAAAACTTGGTTCAGAGTGCTTATCATGGAATGATCAACTATGAGTAGGCCAGATTATTTTGAAGGAAAATGATAGTTTCCTTGTTGGAACTGAGGGAGAAGGAGTTCCCACAGAGAGGCTCTAAGTGTTTTCCGTGAATGGGTGGATGCTGAACAGGCATTTTACAAATCATCTTTGAGTGTCAACAAGTTGTATAGACTGCAGATATTATGGGAGTTCAGATTAGAGAAAGTTAGGGTGTTTAAGTGAGGGAACTGACATTTCTATCTCAGTTTTAGATGTGATCAAATGACATTTTATACTGGGTGATTTTAGGTTTAAAACATCACTTTGGGCGCAGGTGGTCTTTAGCTGATAACTTTCAGGTGGTTGAATTTTGGTTCTCCCTGGAGGCATAGGTATTTCTTGAAGAGAAGAGTGATAGATAACTGCCACAGTGGGGGAGGACGGTGCAGCTGAGAAATAGCTTGAATGGGAGAGTGAAAGTCATTCTCCGGTTTGGCTAGATAAGTAGACTCCAGTAAGGGATTATGACTTTAGAATTTGCGCGTAGGCAGGGCTTTTGACAGATTTGTTTTCCTCATCTCCCACCTGCCATTGCCTACTGTGTTCAAGGCATTATGCCATGTGCTAGACTAGAGAATTGTGATGATGACTTAAATGTCCCTAGTATCCACAAGCACTTTTAAATTTAGTGGAGAAAACAGATATGAAAATGACTGATTGTATTACAGATAAGATAAAATGCCAAAAAAAAAAAAAGTGTAACAAATCAGCTGACAGCATGATAGAAGATTAATTATGACCAAGGGATCAAGGAGATGGCACTTAAGCTAGACACTGAAGAATGAGACAGATTTCTGTAGGCAAAGGGATGGCAGTAAGAACATTTCAAATTAAAGGAATAGTACGATCAAAGGCGTAAGGGTCTGAAAGTCCATGTTTGATTTGTTTAAGAAATGGCAGGTAGTCCAGTGGAGACTGGCCAAGTCATAAAGATTACTGAATGCTGTGCCAGTAGTTTAGATTTAATTCTATAATTAATGAGACCTTTTCAGTTTTGATTTGTGTTTCGGGCATAGGTGTTTCTGGAGATAATATTATATATAATAGTACATCTATAATATGTAATATTATAGATATACAGTAAGAAGACCAGTAAAATTGAAAGATCTGTTGCAGGAATAGAGAACATGATGAGTAGGAAAGGAAATGACAGGATGGAAGAAGAGAGCAGTAAGAAGGTGTAATTGTTGAGCTTTTTGACTGATTGGATATGAGGGAAACAGGGTAGAGAAATAGGTCAGAGATACTCATGAGAAGTTTTTATTAGGTTGGATTGTATTTAATTTTTTGGTCTTTAAAAAAACCAGCAATAGATGGTTCAGCTCATAGCTTGAGTCTCTGGATTGACGTTAATGACAAGTAAAGATGAGAAAGAGGAGAGGGAGAAGAGGTAAAAGAGAGAGGCTGTGGGAGGAATGATGATGGTTGTTTTTAAAAAGAAGTGTTGAGTTTTAGTTGTGATATCCAGATTGAAAGATCCAGTAGATGGTGGAAATGCAATTCTGTCTTTAAGGGTAATGGGAGAGTTAGGAATTATTTACATTGTTAAATACTCTTTATTGTGACACTGGATGAGTATGACAGATATGGGAGCTAGATTATATAAGTGACACTCCCATCTTTAAGTTTGTTTCAGAGATCCTAAATAAAACCTTTTTGAATATTACACCCTTTTGAGGGCATTATATTTGGGAGCGAGACAGAATGTGGTTTCCAAATTATATAAAGTATAAAGAGCTTTATATTAAAGTGGATATATTATTCTGATTGTCATATTCACTGTGTTCATAAAGAAGTACAGAATTACATCACAGCTTTTATTATTGGCTAGCAGGCAAAAACTTGTATCTTAGTCCATTATTGGTTACTGCAGCAGAATATCTGAAACTGGTAATGTATTTTTAAAAACTATTTCTTACAGTTTTGGATGCTGGGAAGTCTAAGACTGGGGGTTCGGCATCTAGTGAGGGCCTTCTAGCTAGCTACATCATAATATAGTGGAGGGAGTCACATGGTGAGAGGGCAGGAGGATGCCACCTCAGGTTTCTCCTTCCCTACTTACAAAAACCACCAATCCCATCATGGCCCACCCCCAACCCATGACCTTATTTAATTCTGATTACCTCACAAAGACCCTGCCACCAAATACCATCATTGTATGAATTTGGGGATTAAGTTTCTAACACAGGAAATTTGGGGCCACATTCAAATCATAGCAACTTCCTTTTTAAAAAATTTTGTGTTTTTAAAGAAGTGTGCTATCTTTTGGGTTTTTTAGAGAACCTCTCAACCTAGAGTAAATACAGAATACTATTTAATAATTTCATGTTAGAATGTTTAATATGGGAGAGAGTTGAACAACTGCTATCAAGATTATTTTATGTACTGTTAGATAAGCAGCACCTTGAGATTAATAGTGTGCTTCCATTATTTTTGCATATTAGTGATCAACCAAATTAAACACTTCTTAGGAATTATGGTTGTCTTACCTCAAAAGCAATGTTGATATAAAGTACACTGCAGGTAAAAAACGTCTAATTTTAAAAAATGGATATATAGGCTGATCCTTTTTTTAAATTATTGAAAGTCGTTTGGAATTGCAATAAAATTTTTTCTATGGTTTCTTCAGTAACTTTTAATTAAGTTTATTTGTAATTTCATCAAAATTTTAAAAAGTTTATTTGTAATTTCATCAAAAATTTAAAAAATTATAAAATTTTATCAAAATTTAAAAAAAATCAGTTTATAATGTATTGATATTTTAACACTATGTTAAAATCTGTATACCAAGTAATACATTATAAACTGATATTTTTGAATAATTTTCAGAACTATTAATGTTTAACTTTTTTTTGCTAGAATGCCCTGAGACCAGATCTGTTTGTTTGAAAAGACAAATTGCTAGTATAAATTTAAAGCAAATATGATGAATGATTAATTTGTGCCTTGGCTTCTGTTAGCTGTAACAGATGTGCCCGCTAAGATGTTCTGGCTATGGTACCTGGAAGATAATTCCTTCTTTGCATGGTTACTATAGTTATCTTATTAAGGGCCAGTTGGTTTCAGAATGTACTTTAAGAAATGTGAAAAGGCTGGGTGCGGTGGCTCACGCCTGTAATCCCAGCACTTTGGGAGGCCAAGGTGTGCGGATCATGAGGTCAAGATATCGAGACCAGCCTGGCCAACATGGTGAAACCCCATCTCTACTAAAAGTACAAAAATTAGCTGGCATGGTGGCATGCACCTGTAGTCCCAGCTACTCAGGAGGCTAAGGCAGGAGAATCGCTTGACCCTGTGAGGTGGAGGTTGCAGTGAGCCTAGATGGTGCCATTGCACTCTAGCCAGCAACAGAGCGAGACTTCATCTCAAAAAAAAAAAAAAAGACAAATGTGAAAAATAGCTACGGAAAAAAAATTAGCTTTTTAGAAGACAGTAATAGATATTTTATTCCGATTCTCAGATAATCAGTGGATAAACAGTTAAATTGATAATCACAAAAATACTTCAAAGGCTCGTTCTTCATTTTTCACATCCCTAAATGTTCTACCTCTCTCCCTCAAATTTCATGGCATTTTGTTTTATGTGTCAGGATTGCCACTATCTAAATATCTTTCTTTGAGATTTCTAGACCTGTCCCACAGAGACTAAGAATTGAGAACATGGAGAGTGGGAGTAAGGAAGTTGCATGGTCCTTCCTGTATCTGTTTTTAATACCTTGTGCCTCAGCACCCCTGTTTTGGGGAACTTCCTGCATGTAAACTGTCAAAGCCTGTCACAGTTATAGATACAAAGCTGTTTTCTGGTAACCTGTAGTGTCACTGATTTCTTCTCTATGTGAGAAAAGGAGCTTTGAAATTAAAGAATCTGAGTTTATGGGAAAAGTCACCTGAGTGTGCTACTTGGATACCACTTTAAAAAAATTTTTTTTTTTTGAGACAGATTCTGGTTCTGTTGCCCAGTCCAGAGTGCAGTGGCACAATCTCAGCTTACTGCAACCTCCACCTCCCAGGTTCAAGCAGTTCTCATGCCTCAGACTCCCAAGTAGCTGGGATTACAGGTGTGTGCCACTACATCTGGATAATTTTTGTATTTTTAGTAGTCAGAGTTTCACCATGTTGGCCAGGCTGATCTCGAACTCTGGTCTTATGTGATCAGCCTGCCTTGACCTCCCAAAGTGTGGGGATTGCAGGTGTGAGCCACTGTGCCTGGCAGATACCACAGATTTGTGCTAACTTCATCTGTGCTTTTTATTACACGGTGGTCTTACTGCAGTCCTTTTGTTCATGCATTCCAGACTTTTAATGTTTCCCCTTAGCTGCCGCCTTTGGCATTTTTACCACACTGCTTAAGGCCTATCTTCTTCCTCATTAGATGGCCTTGATTACTACCTTATAGAGAGAATAAAAATTACATATTTTCAAGTTCACTCATCACTTTATTTATGACCTTAAGGAATTAGACTATATATCTGAAAGCCTTTTCCATCCCAGATGTTTAATCTTAAAATAATTTTCTCTACTTTTTACTGTGAGGCAACTGTGTATTTGTTCTTTTACCATTCCACAATTGTAGATATTGTGTTTTCACCTATCTTCTTCTGTCTCTTCTGTTTTTTAAGGAAAAGATGACCTTCTTCCCTAGTAAGACTGTTTTTCTCATGCTCTTTTTTTTTTCTTTTTCAGACAGTCTTGCTTTGTCGCCTAGGCTGGATTAAAGTGGCATGATCTCAGCTCACTGCAACCTCTGCCACCTGGGTTCAAGTAATTCTCATGCCTCAGCCTCCTGAGTAACTGGGATTATAGGTGCACACCATCACACCCAGCTAATTTTTGTATATTTTGTAGAGACAGGGTTTTGCCATGTTGTCCAGGGTGGTCTTGAAGTCCTGAGCTCAGTCTGCCTGCCTCAGCCTTTCAAAGTTCTAGGATTATAGTCTTGAGCCACTGTGCCCAGCTGTTTTTCTCATACTCTTAAACTCATTTTTTCTCATTTATTTTAGAGCATTGTTTGTCAGATATCCCCCCTTTATAATAGATAGTTGTAATGAAACAGTTTTCAAAAGGATGTTTAGAGTAATGTTATTACCATTAGATTAAGAGTAAGGATATAAGGTTGAGATTCATTCCTGGGCTAATATGTTTTCTTGGCATTTTGAAGGGTGCTTTCATATATAGAAATCCAGAGAACAGTTCTACCTGAGCTTTTATTATAACCCCACAGACATTTGTGGACTCCTACTGTATGCAAAGCACTGTACTAAGAATGCTATAGGGGATATAAAAATCAGCAAACTTTGGCCTGTTAGAGGAGGAGTTTATGGCCTAGAATAGGGAACATGGAAAAAAGTACAATGAGAAAGAGGAAGATTGATGTCTAATGCAGAGGAGTTCAAAGGAGGCTGTATTAGTTTGTGTTTACCCTGCTCTAAATAACTACCTGAGACTGGGTAGTTTATAAAGAAATGATGTTTAGTTGACTCACTTCTGCAGGCTGTACAGGAAGCTTGTCTGGGGAGGCCTCAGGAATCTTACAGTTATGGCAGAAGGCAGAGGGGAAGTAAGCACATCTTCACATGGTAACAGGAGAGACAGCATATGAAGGGGAATGTGCCACACATTTTTAAACCATCAGATCTCGTGAGAACTCACTCACTATCATGAGAGCAGCAAGGGGAAATTTGCTCCCATGAGCCAATCACCTCCTACAAGGTCCCCTCCCCAACACAGGGAATTATACAATTCAACCTGAGATTTGGGTGGGGGCACAGAGCCACACCATATCATTCGCCCCAGCCTCTCCCAAATCTCATATTCTTCTCACATGTCAAGTCACAATCATTCCTTCCCAACAGTCCCCCAAAGTCTTAACTCATTCCAGCATTAACTCAAAAGTCCAGAGTCTCATCTGAGACAAGGCAAGTCCCTTCTACTTATGAGCATGTAAAATTAAAAGCAAGTTAGTTTCTTCCAAGATACAATGAGAGTGCAGACATTGGGTAAATGCTGCTGTTCCAGATGAGAGAAATAGCCAAAACAAAGGGACTGTAGGCCCCATGCAAGTCCAAAACCCAGCCGGAAAGTAAGGAAATCTTAAAACTCCAACATAAACTCCTTTGATTCCATGTCTCACATCCAGGGCATGCTGATGCAAGGGGTTGCCTCCTAAGGCCTATGGCAACTCTGCCCCATGGATCTGCAGGATACAGCCCCCACAGCTGCTTTCATGGGCTGGCATTGAGTGCCTGTGACTTTCACAGGCACACAGTGCAAGCTGTCAGTGGATCTACCCTTCTGGGGTCTAGAGGATGATAGCCCTCTTCTCACAGCTCCATTAGGAGTGCCCTTATGGGGACCCTCTATGGGGGCTCCAATCCCACATTTTTCCCCCTCTGCACTTCCCTAGTAGAGGTTCTACATGAATGCTCTGCCCCGACAGCAGACTTCTGCCTAGATATCCAGGCATTTCCATACATCTCTGAAATCAAGGTGGAGGCTCCCAAACCTCAACTCTTGCCTTCTGTGTACTTATAGACCCAACACCACATGGAATCCACCAAGGCTTGTAGCTAGCACCCTCGGAAGCCCTGTCCCGAGTTGTATATTGGCCCCTTTTAGCCACAGCCACAGCTGGAGCTGGAGTGGCTGGGACACAGGGCACCAAGTCCCAAGGCTGCACTTAGTAGTGGGGCCTTGGGACTGGTCCATGAAACCATTTTTCCCTCTTAGACCTCCAGGCCTGTACTGGAGGGGCTGCTGTGAAGATCTCTGACATGCCCTGGGAGACATTCTCCCCACTGTCTTGGCTATTTGCATTGGCTTCTTGTCACTTATGTAAATTTCTGCAGCTGGTTTGAATTTCTCCCCAGAAAATGGGTTTGTCTTTTCTATCACATGGTCAAGATGCAAAATTTCCAAACTTTTATGTTCTGCTTCCCTTATAAACATAAGTTCCAATTTCACACTCTTTCTTCATGCATATGAGCATACACTTTTAGAAAAAATCCAGGTCACATCTTGAATGCTTTGCTGCTTAGAAATTGTTTCTGCCAGATACCCTAAATCATCTCTCTCAAGTTCAAAGTTACACACATCTCTAGGGCAGAGGCACAAAGCTGCCAGTCTCTTTTAAAGCATAGCAAGAGTGACCTTTACTGCGGTTCCCAATAAGTTCCTCGTCTCCATCTGAGACCACATCAGCCTGGATTTCACTACCAATATCACTATCAGCATTTTGGTTACAACCATTCAGCAAGTCTCTAGGAAGTTCAAAACTTTCCCACATGTTCTTATCTTCTGATGCCTCCAAACTGTTTCAGCTTCTGCCTATTACCCAGTTCCAAAGTTGCTTCCACATTTTGAGGTATCTTTATACCAGTGCCACACTTCTCTGGTACTGATTTTCTGTATTACCCTATTCTCACACTGCTACAAAGAACTACTTGAGATTGGGTAATTTACGAAGAAAAGAGGTTTAATTGACTCACAGTTCTGTAGGCTATACAGGAGGCATGACTGGAGAGGCCTCAGAAAACTTACAATCATGTCAGAAGGCAAAGGGGAAGCAATAACATCTTCACATGGTAACAGGAGAGAGAGTGCCAAGGGGGAAGTGCCACACACTTTTAAAGCATCAGATCTTGTGGGAATTTACTATCAGGAGAATAGCAAGGGGAAATTTGCCTCTGTGATTCAATAGTGTTTTGAAAGGAGAAATTGAATGATGAATGTATTGTGAGAAGACATGGGAAAGAAGGTAGTATTTATAGAGTTACACATAGTCTGATTTGGCTCGAAGGGAGGCTGGAGCCTTTCATTGTGGCCTTTGAATGCCATGGTGAATAATCTGTGCTTTATTTGTTATTGAATTGTCATTTGCAGACTTATGAGCTATTAGGGTGAAATGATTAAGCCTGTGGTTTAGGAAGAAAGAACCTGTTAGGGAGATGAATCTTTCCCTAGTTGTAGGAAGAGTTGGAGCAGTATGATATGGAGAGGGTGGTAATGAATACAGGAATGGAAAACGGGAGAATAATTTCAATGATACTGGAGGTGTGGTGTGCAAGTTGGCAGTAGCTTTATGGCTGGGAAGATAAGAAGTGTTTAGGAAAAACTCTCAAATTGTTTTTCCTCTGCATTTACACACCATAATCAACACAGAAGTCGTCTGTGTCTAAATACACGGTATTTCTCCCTGGCAAATAAGCAGTCAGTTTTACAGTGAACATCAGCTGATTGGCCTCCAATTCATTTCTAGCACTATCCAGAGATAGTGTCCGATCCCAACGGCTGAGGGCCCAGTCTTGGTGGCCCAGTCTTGGGGACTGGGCCCTCCTTCCCACTGATTGTAAGTCTGGATCTCTAGAACTTCTACCAAGTGGCTTCAAGTTGGGGTTCCTACAACCTCCTCTTTGGGTTCGATTAATTTACTAGAGCTACTCACATAACTCAGGGAAACACATTTACTGGTTTATTATGAAAGATCTGTTAAAGGATACAAGTAAACAGCCAGATGGCAAGGTCTGGATGCCGTAGGGCAAGGTCTGGAAGGGTCCCAAATACAGGAGGGTCCCAAATGCTTTTGTCTCCGTGGAGCTAGGTGTGCCACCCTCCCAGCAAATGAGTGAATTCTTGTTCACCTTCCTGTTCACCTTCACATGTTCAGCTGTGAAGCCAGTCCTTTAGTTTTTTTATGGAATTTTTATGACATCAGCACTTTCCCTAATAGGAAGATCCCTACAGGACATTCTCTGAAATGAGAGCCTTAAACCCACTATTGGAAAAGTGGAGGAAAATTAGAGTCCTGCCTTGGTGCAGGTGAAAGAAGGGCAGGAGAAGGTTGTTATTTCCTGAGGCCTAACACACTGAACGTTACAATAAAAGACTGTAACAAGGGTGATGTGGTTTGAATGTGTGTTCCCTCCAAATCTCATGTTTAATGAGAACTCTAGAGTTGGGAGTGGGGCCTGGTGGGAGGTATTTGGATCATGGAGGTGGATCCCTCATGAATGGTTTACTGCCCTTCCTGTGGTAATGAGTTCAGGTGAGAGCTGGCTGTTTAAATATGCGGTGCCCAACCCCTACTCCATGGATTGATACTTGTCTATGGCCTGTTAGGAACTGGACTACACAGCAGGAGGTGAGCCGCAGGCAAGTGAGCATTACTGCCTGAGCTCCACCTTCTGTTAGGAGCAGTATTAGATTCTCACAAGAGTGCAAACCCTATTTTGAACTCCTCACGTAAGAGTAGGTTGTGCACTCCTTATGAGAATCGAATGCCTGATAATCTGAGGTGAAACAGTTTCATCCTGAAATCATCTCCGCTGATCCCTCTCTGTGGAAAAATTGTCTTCCACTAAATCAGTCCCTGGTGCCAGAGGTTGGGGACCACTGGTTTAAAGGAGACTGGCTCCTCCTCTCTTCTCTTACTCTCTCTGGTCACGTGATGTGCTAGCTCTCCCTTTGCCTTCTGCCATGAGTAAAAGCTTCCTGAGGCCTCACTAAATGCAGATTCCAGCACCATGCTTTCTCTATAGTCCTGTAGAATTATGAGCCAAAATAAACCACTTTTCTTTATAAATTATCCAGTTTCATGTATTCCTTTATAGCAATGTGAAGACAGACTAAGACAATGGGAGTTATAAGCCAGGAACTGTGGATGAAAGCCTATTTTTTAAAATACAGATAATAAACACAAACACATAAAGTAACACTGCAAGAAGGAATCAAAGTTGCTTTTGAAGTTTCAGGTCTGGACACTACGAAGGATGTTGGTGTCGTTAACAATAAAGAGGAGTGAGTGTGAGAGTGTGTGTGTGTGTGTGTGTGTGTGTGTGTGTGTAGAGGTATTTGCTAATTTTTTAAGATTTTGATATCTTCACCTAAGGTGAAGATTCTTGGAAGGGCTTTTTTAATTTAAGCCTAGAGTTTAGGATGGAAGTTAGATTTAGAGAGGGAAATTTGGGGATCAGTCTCAATAGAGGTTATAATTTGAGCCGATTAATAACTGATAGATACTTCCATGAATACGAATAAATATAGAAACGTAAAATCCTGAGGAAAAGCGTGTAGAAAATGCCTTCGTTTTAGGATGACCTTTGAGTAAATTGTGTAATATTTCACCCTTATTTTTTTTTAAAAAGTTACATAGGAGAAACACCTTGAGAAAGCACAAAGGGAGAAACCTAATGCCTAAAATATTACCTAACACATAATAGGAGCTTAACAAAAATCTTTGTTGAATGAAAAATTGTAACTTATTTAGGATGTAAGCGTACATGCAGGAGAATAATGAGCATATTGTGGAGAACTTTTGAGGGACAGAGTGGATAATGCCCGTTCCCCTGCCTTGTGCTCATAGAGTTATTGCTGAGACTGGATGAAAGGACAGATCTGAGAATATTTTGAACTTTTAAAATGTTCTCTGAGGCATATTTTGGTTTGGGGAACTGAAAGAAATTTCATAAGGTAATATGTCTATATTCAGCAAGTAAGTTAACATGTCTAAATTTAAGCTTATATTCTTTACATTTTATTTGGTGGGAATTAGATTTGTAAAGCATATTGTAAAGAATGTTTAAGGTATTCTTATGGTTACATATCTTTTGATAAGTCAACTTTTTTTTTTTTTTTTTTTGCCTGTGCTTTTTCCATTTGCCTGTAACATTTTTCTCACCTTCTTTCTCAGTCCCTCACTTTTTCCAAATCAGTTGCCATTCATCTTTTAGGTTTCAGTTTAGCCATCAGTTAGTTCTTTCAGGAAATGTATACTAAAATTCTAAGACTAAAACAGGTATTTTTTTTGTGTCCCTGTGTATCTTAGTATTTACTATACCAGATTACAGTTGCTTGATTTGTCTGTCTTCTCCACTAGATCCTAAATTTTAATGTCATAGTGTTCTGTGGTATTTACTTTTATATTTCTACCATGTAGCACAATGCTTGGCACATGGTTTGTTGGAGATGAACTAAATAAGAAACAATGTTAGACTAAAGTTTACTTTTAACCTTAGGATATAGTGATTTCTTGTCTTCATGTTCAGAATGGTATGCTATTGTAATTGTTGAAGATGTAAGAAAAATCCAACTATAAGAATTGAGATTGTTTTGAGGATTTAAAGTACACAGATACAGGAGATTGGAAATGTGCTGTAGGAACTGATATTAGCCGCCTGCTAGTAGGTATTGTGCTAGCCTTCCCTCCCTTTTCCTTCTCTCTTTCAACATTTGATTAACGCATAACATTTCTTGGAGAGGTGTGTGGCTTTTCTTCTCTTTGTTTTCTGTTCCCTAGGCTGATGGGAGTTAAAGGTAGTAAAAACTACACAGTCATGGTTGATTGCATTTCAGTGTAAACTTTTGTATTCTTACCTTTGGTATGTTAGTCTTTTAGTTAATTTTGGATGGACAGAATGTATGACAGTGCTGTTTCTTTAGAAATACTCTCAAAACTAAAACACTCTTTTGCGGTCCGTAAATACGTTACGTGTTGAAAAAGGAAACATTTCTGCCCTTACTTTGAACTAACTTGATTTGAGATAAATACATACACGCATGCATGTGCACACACACATACATAGACACGCTAGATATCTGGGTGTATACAAATATACCCAAGAATAGCTAATATAAACTTGCTCTCTTCCCCTCTTTCCCAGGTTGAAGTGGTGCATAGTTGGTCTAAGGAGTACTACACCTGTTTTGCTTAGCCTAGTGGTTGTTCAAATGAATTTACCAGTGACCCAATGTTAGTCTCTTATCATAGTGATTTGAAAAAAAGGCCAAGTAAAGTCACTTAGTATTCGGTGAATTTTCTTTGTTTTCTTTGTTTCCTCTTAACTTTAAGAAATCAGTTGCTTTTATTTTTTAACCTTTGACTCAGACTGTATTAGTCCATTCTCATGATGCTAAAAAGACAAATCTGAGATGGGGTCATTTATCAAGGAGAAAGGTTTAATTGATTCACAGTTCTGCAGGACTGGGAAGGCCTCAGTAAACCTAAAATCATGGCAGAAGGGGAAGCAAACATGCCCTTCTTCACATGGTGTCATCAAGGAGAAGTACTGAGGAAAAGGGGGAAAAGCCCCTTATAAAACCCTCAGATCTCATAAGAACTCACTCACTTTCACAAGAACAGTAGCATGGGGGTAACTGCCTCTATAATTCAGTTACCTCCCACCAGATCCCCTCCCACAACATGTGGGGATTATGGGAACTACAATTCAAGTTGAGATTTGGGTGGAGACACAGCCAAACCATCACAGACAGTAAGAATTGTATTTATTACAAATAAATATGGGAACTTTAGACGATTTTTATGTTTTAGCAAATTGATACCAACCTGAAATCACCAATTTAGTTTTAGAAGACACAAGCATGTGTAGGAAAGTCTCATTAGCATTTTGAGACTTCTTATAGAATAACTTCAGAAGTTTGTAATATGATCAGGCACACAGAGTCTCAAGTGATTGAGATGACAAAATTATTTTTTGGCAATTGGGTTTCTGCACGTATGTTTCTCTCTGACAACTTTGGTGCCTGTCAGTGATATAACCAAAAGGAAGAACACAGTGGAAACTAAAAGTGATCTGCTGGTAAATTCAATTTAGTTTTCTTTTTCTAAAAGGAAGTCTATTTATGTTAGCACTGTTTTAATGGTTTTCTTTTGTGTAGTAGACAGTTTTCATTTGGGATTATCAAGTTAGTTGTAAATAATTGTACAGTTTCAGTGAAATGCTTGTCTGTGTTCACAGTAGGATATTTTTTCATAGCACAGATTTCCGTATTTTTTTTTCTCTGATGAAGTGAAACAGACTAAAAAACACAAAGACTCCTCTAAGGCTCCTCAAAGGTGTTCAGCAATATGCAGCTTATTTTTTTTTCCCCTTGAGACAGGGTCTTGCTCTGTTGCGCAGTCTGGAGTGCAGTGGCATGATCTCAGCTCACTGCAGCCTTGACTTCCTGGGCTCAAGCCATCCTCCCATCTTAGCATCTTCAGTAGCTGGGACCATAGGCATGTGCCACCATGCCTGGCTAATTTTGGTGTTTTTTGTGGAGGCAGGATTTTGCCATGTTGCCCAGGCTGGTCATGAACTCGTGGGTTCAAGCAGTCCCTGCCTTAGCCTCCCAAAGTGCTGGGATATAAAGGCGTGAGCCACCGTGCCTAGCCACAGCACATATTTATAAAAAATATTCATGTAATTCCAAATTTAAAATAGAGTGATTTCTGTAACTTTTTTTTGTTCACTTATTTAACATGTGATTTTATCTTAGATGTATGATATTGTATATAAATTGATTTGTAGTTCTAAAAAAAAATGAAATCAAGGGGTTCCATATCTGTAAGATTTCTCAACAAAAATTTACAAAGCTAGCTATGAAGACATATATGTATTTCTTGAATTTCCTGCTGCTGTTCCTTTTCCCATCTTCCTTAGAGAGGCAAAGAAGAAGAGACAGGGAAATTTACTTTTTAAATAGGAGAACATTAAATGCTTTATTATTAATGTGTTATATTAAGCAGTTTTAAGTCACAGTATCTCAAGTACATACTGTCCTTTATACTGTACCACAACCTCCAAAATATATGCACATTGGGAAAAGAATGGGGGCTCTTTGAGAGTTTCCTTCTAGAGTTGCCAGGTGAAATGTAAGAATTTCTAGTTTATTAATACTATGGCATCTGCAGCCCTGATTAATCTGAATAATCTATAATGTTCAAAAAGAGTTTTGAGAAAATTTCTTCCTAAAATTAATGCCTTAGTAGAAAAAGAATGATTGGGTTCTCCTTTTCTCGTCCCCAAATTGAATGGAAAGTAAACAAGACTGGAAAATAGGTAATTGAGACTAAGATCATTCACAGATTGATCACCCATTATGCAACAGTCATAAAATTGAATAGTTTTCTTGAAGAAGTCCCATAGCCTTTGAGTATCCTCTACTCCTCTGTGATGGTTTGATAATAATCAAGCAAATATTTACTGAGTTCTTGCTATCCATTAGGTACTCTTCTAAGCAACTTTATACATGTTAGCTCATTTAATAATATTAAGCCAACATTCTGTGAGGTAGACACTATTGTATTCCTTTTATAGATGAGGAAACTGAAGCTCAGAGATAAAGTAATCTGCCTACATTTGCACAGCTAGGTTGGTAGAGCTGGGATTCAAAAACAGTGACTCTAGAGACTTTTCTCTTAACCATTCTACTATAAAGCCTATGTAGTATTTTTCATTTTTGTGTTTTTCTTTATAGGAATTTAGGACAAGTATTTAATTTTATTCTGAGGTTAAGATCGAAATTAATTTCCCTAATTTACAAGTGATGGTAACAACATACAAAATGTAAACACTTGGCCATAACTGGAGATGTTTCTGATGAGACTGGGTATGTTTAGGGTGGCATCGCCATAGATTGGAGGTTTCTGGTAAGTCTTGGTCTTCTGTTAGTATGCTTTGTCTCTTTTGAACAAGCTCAGGGAGTGTCAGCATAACCATCCTTCTTTGAGTTCTATCAGCCTACACTGTTTTCACATATCAGAATTTCTGGCTGGGCCAGAAGTTTGTTACAGTTGAAATGGTTTAACATTTTTTAAGGATCAAATCAACTACATAAATGTTTACAAGCTGATGGCTGGATAATTTAATTATAGTTTATAGTCCTAATCAAGAATTGATGCGTTTTGCTTTATGTTTTTGAAGCCTATGACCTTTTGACATGAAAGAAAATTACTATCGTGTAGGCAACAGTTACTTATTTAGATTAATGTCTTTCTCCAGAACTGACCTACCCATTTTAATGCTCAGATATTAGGGAAAGTACATAGATGTGAAAAACTGACTCAGTGTGGTAGATTACACCTGTAATCCCAGCACTTTGGAAGGCTGAGGTGGGCATATCACTTGAGTCAAGGGGTTTGAGACCAGCCTGGGCAACATGGCAAAACCCTGTTCTCTACAAAAAAAAAAAAAAAAAAAAAATTAGCTGAGCATGGTAGCATGTGTCTGCAGTCTCAGCTACTTGAGAGGCTGTGGTGGGAGGATGGCTTGTGTCTGGAAGGTGGAGGTTGCAGTCAGCTGAGATCATATCAGTGCATTCCAGCCTGGACAACAGAGTGAGACCCCCATCTTAAAAATACAAAACAAAAACAACTAAAAACCACAAATAAACGTATATCAGTTAAAATCCTAAGTCAGATATCTAATATAAAGTAGTAATTTTGTAATGCCTCATGGATCTCTGTGTATCATTTCCTGGTGAATTCAAAAGATGAAGGAGATTAAATAAAACCTTTTCATCTTGATAGTGCCTAAGACACAACAGAAATTTTACAAATAACAAGTACACAAAAACAGAGATTTGCTTAAAATTGTCCTTAATTTTATCTTTGTTGGATATATAAATCTGTTCTCTGGGATAGTTCCGCTGCTTTAAGTAATGGGGAATGTACTAGTTTCATATTCTAAAAATATCCTAAGGATATCCCATATATTTTTATACTAAACCTTATAGCCTGAAATTTCAAAATTTTATTTTCTTATGTAGTTAAATTATAGTTCTTCAGAGGACCTTTATGATCTCCAGTGTAAACTTTTCATTTCAGATTAAAAAAATCCCTGAGTTCTTGAAAATTAAATTTAATTGTCATTTGTCTCAAAGATAATGGCTACACTAAGATTAGGATTTTAGAGGAATGCAATATTGATTGTTCTAATACTGAGAGTTTACAATTATGTTTTATAAATAAGTTTTTTCATTATTTTTAGTCTTATGCATAGGGCTCTAAATACATAGGTTGGTTTTAGAAGGAAACTAAAAGTAATTCTTTAAAGAAGTTTTAAGTTTCTGTGTTTTTGTTTTATTTTTATTTCTAGAAAGAGTCTCACTCTGTCACCAGGCTGGTGTACAGTGGCACGATCTCAGCTCACTGCAACCTCTGCCTCCCAGGTTGAAGCGATTCTCCTGCCTCAGCCTCCTGAGTACCTGGCACTGTAGGCATGTGCCACCACTCCCAGCTAATTTTTGTATTTTTAGTAGAGATGGGGTTTCACCATGTTGGCCAGAATGGTCTCAATCTCTTGACCTTGTGATCCACCCGCCTCAGCCTCCCAAAGTGCTGGGATTACAGGCATGAGTCACTGTATTTTATTTTATTTTATTTTTATTTTATTTTATTTTTAAAAATTATGGAGTCAAGAATAACGAGCTTTTATTACAACGGTCTTACAAAAATAGTCATAGTACCATAATGCGTTTATCATTGGCTCATATATTATATAATATTATACGTACTACATTATTTTAAATATAAGATTACAAATAAACTTTGGTAAAGCTGAAATACTGTATTATGTTACATAATTGAATATATCAATGTAATATGAATGTTTGTTTTCCTCTGAATGTTTCAAATTAGGCTGTAAGTATCTAAGGATGAGTTTGGCTAAACTATCAAAAATATAAAAATATTTTATAACAATTACTTTGGAGATTTGTTAGCATGCCTGTTTGATACTTCTAGTATATTTCTAAGTATATTTCTGTTTATATCAGTCCATGAGGCTTTTATAGGCATACTTGGTATCATGGATGATGCTAGAGTTATAGCCAGTTTCTTAAGCAGATCATTTGATAGTATGTAGGTAGAGTACAGTTAAATTGAGAGCAAGAAGGGTGAAGGGACAAAGGTGCTATTTATTCTTCCACATGTTTGTTAAATAAGTTTGGAAAGTTGAATGCACATGTATAGTCATGGAGTAGATTATCTTAGAGCCAAAGGGATTAATCAGCTTCATGTTCAAATAGGAAATTAGAATAGCAACCTTTAGACAGTGTAATTCTGTTTTCCTGTCTCAGGGCACAAACACTAAAATAGAATAAAACATTTTATATTCTTATAGGTTCCATGTGCCTGGTGAAGTCTTGGTTCCTTAGTATAAGATAGAAGTGGTAAATTAATCATTTCCATTTGTCCATCTTTTATTTTTCTAAGTAAGGATTTGGTTGCCGTAGTTTTATATTTTGAATAGCAGGCAATCCTGGAGGTAGGAAGATGGGTAGAAATGGAAAAAATTATGTAAGAGATGACTAGGACTGAACTTATAGAACAAATTAAAGACCAAGTAAATGAGTATTTTTTGAGAGACTGAGGTTAAATAGAATTGAGTTAAAATTAGAATAATTGGTTCAGAGTAAAATATAAATGTTTAAGTTACATGTAGGCATTTAAAACCCCTAGTGATATGTTTTTCAAGTACCAATAGAAACTTTACAGTTGCAATTTATATTGTAATATCTTCTCTCTTTTCCCCTAGGTGGTATCATGGAAAACTTGATAGAACGATAGCAGAAGAACGCCTCAGGCAGGCAGGAAAATCTGGCAGTTATCTTATAAGAGAGAGTGATCGGAGGCCAGGGTCCTTTGTACTTTCATTTCTTAGCCAGATGAATGTTGTCAACCATTTTAGGTAAGTCTTTATTCCTATTATGAAGCCACATGGTGTAGTTATTTTTATATAATATTTATAAATATACCTGTGTAATAAAGGTGAATGACTCAGTAACAAATAATAGAAAAGGATGCTTGTTTTCAGTCAAAGATTTAATCAGTGATTTAGAGAGATTCTTTTGAATGGTCACATTTTTTGTTTAAAAACAATATTTTTGGGCATTATGGTGCTGATTCTCAAATATATTTATAGCTTTTAAAGCATAAAGAATTACAAATAAACTTTGGTAAGGCTAAAGGAAAGGAATTACATACTTTTAGACTATAGAATAACAAAAAGTATGGGAGACCCTGTTTAAAACTCAGCTTGTGTCCTTTATTTTAGCTTCATTATTCTGAAACTCTTTGTAGACATGTACTTCAGTGAAACAGTCATGTAAATTTTCAAGTGCAAATATTCTGTATATATAAATATATGTATATTATTTTGTTTCACTTTTATAGAAGAAATTGAAAAAAATCATCTAATGCATATAGTGTTAAATGATAAAATGTTTGTGTACCCTTGGTTTTTTTAAAGTAAGCTTTAGTAGTACCATGATACCACATGTAGTATGTAAAATTATTATTGTACTTTGTGTAAATATTTCAACAGATCTGTGAGCTACTTTTAGCCAGAGAAAACTTAGTAAAATTGTTAATTTGGCCCTAAATATGGAAAGTGAGAAGAGGTATCTGAGGGTGAATTTTCAAATATTTGATGGAATTCTGTAATTGAGGTTTATAAGCCTGATATGTATTTCATATCAAATGCATGTATATATATGCAAGAGAAATAGCCCCAAGTAATTTGCAGTGATAAAGATATTAATGGTATTTTAGTATAAGGATGTAGTTACAAGGAAAAAGAGTATGGCAATTATGGATTTATAATTTCTTTATGAAACTTGGTCTTTAAAATTGGCTGTAAAGATTTTTTTATCCTGTTATTTTTTCCTGTTCCAATAGGATTATTGCTATGTGCGGTGATTACTACATTGGTGGAAGACGTTTTTCTTCACTGTCGGATCTAATAGGTTATTACAGTCATGTTTCTTGTTTGCTTAAAGGAGAAAAATTGCTTTATCCAGTTGCACCACCAGAGGCAAGTTTTCAAAAGTTTATTTTTTCACTATAATAATGATTTTAGCTGTTGTTCAGTTTCTTATGATGTTTAATAAATTCAAGTTTTCACTATAATAATGATTTTAGCTGTTGTTCAGTTTCTTATGATGTTTATTATAATTCAAGTTTTCACTCTAATAATGATTTTAGCTGTTTTTCAGTTTCTTATGATGTTTATTATAATTCAAGAAGTATTTGTTGTATTAAATTTTAATTCGGGTTATAATTTCAGAACAAAATGGACAACTTCTTTGAAAAAGAAAATACTTTTCAGTAATTTTGTATTTAAGAAATCAGATTAAAAAAAATACTGTATGGTGATAGCTTAACAAATATTTCTGAATGTATAAAGACAAATTACTGATTTCATAGTACTCAACCTGACTTTGCTGCAGGATTCTGAAATGCCTTCTGTATCATCAGAGAAAGGTTAACTTACATGTTTCATATAGTATATTTAAAATGAAATGATCATTCATATTACCTGATAAAAGCATATTGCTTATATTTAAAATATAATTTTCATAAAAACAAAAACAACAAAAAAGTCTTGCTAGGCACTGGGTGTTTATAGTCCAAGTAAAAATTTATTTGATCTCATGGAATTTCTGATGTGAATTTTTTTTGACTTTAACTGTGTGGATATGCTTCTTTTGACTTTCAGATAAAAAGACTGTCTTTTTAAAACCCTTTTTTTTTTTTTAATGGTTTCTAGCCAGTAGAAGATAGAAGACGTGTACGAGCTATTCTGCCTTACACAAAAGTACCAGACACTGATGAAATAAGGTATTTTATAATCTATTCTCATGTATAGGCATTTTAAAGAGCTAGACTTGGAAGATTTTTTACTCTTGGACTAGGAAGGTTTTGCAATTTGAAGAAATGGCATATACCAAGGTGAAAGAGCTTTTAATACTGGGTCTATTGCTCCTGGACCTTTGGGTTGGCTTATTTTTTCAGACTGTGGCTTTGGATCAGGATGGATCTGATCCACCCTGATAGGAGTGAATATAATAGGAGAAATAATTAGGTTTTATTACATTGTCTCACAAAGGAGAGTTCTTTTTTAATCTATATCCTATTTAAGTTTTTGTTACCATGAGACATTCATGCCCCAGCTATAAATAAGCTTCTGTTTTATGTAGTGGGTGAATAATTTTAAACCTTTGGAATGTTATAGAATTATACAACATGTTAGTTTTTTAAAATTTCTATATAATTTATTATGTAATTTGGTAATCAAATTATCTGTGTCTTTCTATAAGCTATTTAACTTTCTAGTGGAAACTGTTTCTTACTATTCTCTCATTTAATTTTTATTGACACACTTTTATTTGTAATCTAAACTGGAAAGCCCTATAAAAGACAAAGGAGAAAATGCGTATATTAAAGAAGAACAGTGATGAAATATAAATTTAGAAATTTAGGTAATTTTTAATTTTTTTGTGGAATCATTTAGGACAGCAGTTCTCAAAGTATGTTCCATGTAACTCAAAGTATGTTCCATGGGATCTTTGAGACCCATTTCAAAGGTTCATGTATTAGTCAGCGTTCTCTAGAGGAGATTTATTATTGGGAATTGGTTAACCCAGTGATAGATAGAGGCAGAAAAGACCCACAGTTGGCTGTCTGCAATCTGGAAACCCAAGAAGGCCAGTGGTATAATTCAATCTACATCTAAAGACCTGAGAACCGGGGAGCCTATGGTGTAAATCCTAGTTTGAGTGCACGAGAAGATGAGATGAAATGTCCTAGCTCAACTAGTGAGGAAGAAAACAAGGGATGAATTTCTCCATCCTCTACTTTTTGTTCTCTTTAGACCCTTAGTCAACTGGATGATGCCTACTCACATTGGGGATGGCAGGATACTGTCCTCTGATTCAAATGCTGATCTCATTAAGAAACACCCTCACAGACAAACCCAGAAATATAATATTTAATCTGGGAACTCTGCAGCCTAGCCAACTTGACACATAAAATTAACCATCACAACCCATGAGATCAGATTATTTTCATAACCATACTAAGACATCATTTGCCTTTTTCATTGTGAATTTTACAGTGATGGTACAAAAGCAATGGGTGGTAAAACTGCGGTGTCTTAGTAGAAATCAAGACTGTGGCACAAAAGTTTACAGTATTCTTCACTGTTACACACTTGGAGTTAAAGATAGCTTCATGTAAGAGTGTTATTGATGAGGGAGTAAAAAATATTTATTAAATTTCAACCTGTGACCATACAACTTTAATCTGTATGATGAAATGGGAAGTATGTATAAAACACTTCTGCTGTGTACCAAAGATCAGTGTCATGAGGAAAAGCAATGTGAGATAACTGAACTAGAGACAGAGTCTTGCTCTGTCACCTAGGCTGGAGTGCAGTGGCACAATCTTGGTTCACTGCAACCTCCACCTCCTGGGTTCAAGGGATTCTCAAGCCTCAGTCTTTTGAGCAGCTGGAATTATAGGCATGTGGCACCAGGTCCAGCTAATTTTTGTATCTTAGTAGAGACGGGGTTTTGCCATGTTGGCCAGGCCAGTCTTCGATCTCCTGACCTTGAGCGATCTGCCTGCCTTGGCTTCCCAAAGTACTGGGATTACAGGGTTGAGCCATTGCGCTTGGCTTAGCTGTTACTTTTGTGCACACCATTTCACTTAAAATGTTTGACATTTTTTGAAAAAGAACAAAGTGAGACTATTATTTCAAGGAAAATAACTGTTAGTATTTGTTGTCAATAACAAAATTTGACTTTTGAGTAAAAATGAGAATTTTAGACTTTTCTGTATTGGCCATCAAGAATTTTACAATTTCTGAGATAATGACTTTTCTGATGAGATAGGTGGTGATAATAAAGAATGAATTTTTTTCTTTTCCTTTTTTTTTTTTTTTTAAGATAGAATTTCACTCTTGTCACCCAGGCTGGAGTGCAATGGCATGATCTTGACTCATTGCAACCACTGCCACCCAGATTCAAACGATTCTCCTGCCTCAGCCTCCTGAGTAGCTGGAACTGTGGGTGCCTGCTACCACACCTGACTAATGTTGGTATTTTTAGTAGAGGTGGGGTTTCACCATGTTGGCCAGGGTGGTCTTGAACTCCTGACCTTGGGTGACTTGCCTCTCCAAAGTGCTGGGATTGCAGGCGTGAGCCACTGTGCCTGGCCAAGAATAAGAGGTTTTGATAGTGTATATAATGTGTTAATAACTAGAAGATAGACATAGTTCAGTGAACTAATATTTTCTAAATGATCAATGTATGATGTTATGCATGAGTAAAAGATTAATTCAAAGTGCAAGATAGACTAGTAGATGTTATTGGAATGCATACAGAAAGTTCACTGATGAATAGTTTTGGATTCCATATTACAACTAACCTTCAAGAAAGTACCACTCGCTGAGTTTTTGGTTTGATTTCATAGAATATCTATAATTATCTGAAAAGGTTATTAAAATATCCCTTTTACACTATATTCTTAGGTGAAGCCAGATTTTCTTAATATGCTTTGAGCAAAAAGTCATATAGCAGCAAATTTAATACAGAAGTAGATATGGGACTTCAGCAGTTTTCAGTTGAGCCAGGCATTAAGAGATTTGCAAAATTATAGAACAGTGATATTCTCACTAAATTTGTACAAGTTATAAATATTTTTCATATTTTTAATGAGTTTTTTTTTTAAAGGAATTAGTTAATATTTTTAAAATTTGTTTTAAATTTGAATATGGTAAATATCTGTAGATATCCATATAAATAAAAGGCACTTATGATATCAATTTTTAAGAGTGTAAGAGGTCCTGAGAGACCAAAAAACAAGAAGATGGGAATTTAAACAATAATTAGATGATAGAAATTTGGGTTTATGAGTCTTTTAAAAAATTTGTGCATACCTGTGAATTTCAAAATAAAATAACTTAAGAATTCATGATTTAATAAATCACTTTAGTTTGTTTTGAGGGGGAAAACACAAAATAATACGGAATGAGTTATGGTTATGTTGTATTACTACTAACAAACTTATTTAAATTTTTTTTTTAGTTTTGCACCATGAAAAGTTGGTATAGCAACAACATTGAAACTTTATGACTACTTTCAACTAAGAAATGAAATTTACCAGTTCATGTTCACGCTCCGTTTACACATTCAATGATTTTCCTTACTGTGCTTATTTAAGTGGTTCTAGAAAGGAATAATTTAATTGGTTAAGTGATAATGTCTGCTGCCATTCAGCTAGTGAAATATTGCCCATCATTAAGAAGGACTGTAGAATCAAGATAGAATATAATATTCTATGATTATTCAAATACTGAGTTAAATGTTGTATATAAGTTCTGTTTTTCGAAACATTGTCCAAGAAACAGTGAAGCTTGAGATAGCATAGAGAAAACAGTTAAAGCTTTCAAGGATAGGAGAATAGATTAACTTAAATTTACTTAATAGACTTTGGTTTGTGAAAGACTGAAAGGAAAATTGTTGAAAAATATGATAGATACAGTTACAGATACAGGATTAATGGTAGCATCCAACAAATCTTGAAACTTTGTGTTCAGAAGCATTCTTTCAAAGCATGTATTTTTTGCCTTCTTGTTCTTTGTCATAAATGAAGTCATATCAGTCTGATCATGGAATCTCAACTGGCTGTACATGTTTGGTTTCAGATTCTTTATTTTTTCAAATACATACATAAATTTCCAGTAAACTTGGAAGAATTCATTTATACAGTTTGAATATCATCCTTGTTTTTGATTTTATATATAACCTACATCTGAAAGAGTAATAACATTGAAACATAAATTTTTCAATTCAGTTTTCTTACACCCCAAAACCTTTAATATATGTATAATTAGTTTCTGTTAACAGAAGTTGTAATTTGAGTCTAACAATAATTCAGTGTTAGAGATAGTACAGATACTATTATCAAACCCATTTTACTCATGAGGAAATTAAGATTCAGATTATTTATTATCTTCAGAGATTTACGTGTAGATAATGCCAGAAATAGGATACAAATTTAGGGTATTTGACGCTAATTCCTTGTATTTTTTGATATATTACTATCCTGTTTTGTGGTGTATGACTGTTCGAATTTATGTATTTAAAATTTTTAATAATTTAAAAATTGCTATTTTCAGTTTCCTAAAAGGAGATATGTTCATTGTTCATAATGAATTAGAAGATGGATGGATGTGGGTTACAAATCTAAGAACAGATGAACAAGGCCTTATTGTTGAAGATCTAGTAGAAGAGGTGGTAAGTTTTGTTCTTTTCTTCTCAATTCTAAATTCTAATTATTTGATAAAATTTGGATCTTTCCCATAATCAGAGAAAGTAGCTATGAATACATTTCTTTTATAAAAGAACTTAATTGCTAAGTACAAGGAGTTTTTCATTAAAATCTATTTATTATAAGTGCTGTTTGTTAGTGTGGCACATAAGCTAGCTTGTTATACTACATATCTGCCAATATTCAGAAAGCTTTTATGAGTTTCTATGAATTAAAAATATATTAACATTTGTGCTTTTTTTGAGACAGAGTCTTGGTCTGTTGCTCAGGCTGGAGTGCAGTGGCATAATCTCGACTCACTGCAACCTCCACCTCCCAGGTTCAGGCGATTTTCGTGCCTCAGCCACCCAAGTAGCTGGGATTAGAGACATGCGCCACCACGCTCAGCTAATTTTTTAATTTTTTAAAATAGAGATAGGGTTTTACCATGTTGGCCAGGCTGGTCTCAGACGTCTGACCTCAAGTGATCCACCCGCCTTGATCTCCCAAAGTGCTGGGATAACAGGTGTGAGCCACTGTACC
The DNA here is from genome assembly GCF_030222135.1 of Aotus nancymaae. Classification (NCBI taxonomy): domain Eukaryota; kingdom Metazoa; phylum Chordata; class Mammalia; order Primates; family Aotidae; genus Aotus; species Aotus nancymaae. Next base: position 79,577,630 of record NW_026988425.1, read on the forward strand.
TGGCTCATTTGTGCTTATTTTTGTCCCTTTTTTTGCCCTCTTGTTCTTCCTCATAAGTGAAGTTATATCGGTCTGATCGTGGAATCTCAACTGGTTGCACAAATTTGGTTTCAGATTCTTTATCTTTCAAATATATGTATAATTTTCCAATAAACTTGGAAGAATTCATTTATATTATGCATATGTTATTCCATGGTTCTACAGTTTGGATACCATTCTTATTTTTGTTGCCATCATATAATACGTTATCTTATGGTATCTATTACCATGTGCATTTTTAATAACAGGTCAGCATTTGAATAGCTTTTATACTTCAGAGACAATACTCAGTATTAAATATATCAAACATTATAACTTTGGAATTCTCCCTTTCCTTTCTGATTTGTCTAGTGGGATGGAGTGGCTTTCTGTTGTCTCTTACAGCCCTCAAAGCTACTGTTTTTAAATTATGCCATCAGACCTGATAATATGCTGAAATGTCTGCGCTGATTATTGCTCCCGGAAGACTGCAGTGGAGAATATATTTCTTTTCCTATACTCTTACCTGTCTCTTCTGGCAACTGGATCTTGATATATAGAAGTAAAGCATACTGTGTAGAGGTGGAAAAAGTTGAGGAAATGGTGTGATACATTCTATACTCATAGTCATATAGTTGTTTAGTGAAAGAGCTAGGATTAAGACTCCTAATTTCTAGATTATTATTCTGTATTCTACAATAAAAGAGATATTTATTCCATATAGGCAAACAGTATTCATACTGAAGCATCTTACTATGTTAGTTTTCCTGTAAAATTTGTTAGTAAAACTTGTAGTTTGGGTTTCCCTCTCCCTCCCATACCACCATCTTCCCCTTCCTGATTACTTAAATAAATTGCACTGTAGTTGAACTTTTCTTGAGCTCTTGGAATTCTGGATCAAATTTAACAAGATAAACTTTAATAAGAGTAAGTGAAAATTATTCAGTGTATACAGAAAAATAGTAACAACCCAAACCAGAATAAGGAGACATGACCTAACATCAGTCAATACAGGGATGAAGAAAAAAGTTAGCAACCTCGTATGAGTGAATAATGTGATGTGGTTGCTAAAAATGAATATAGTAATATTATAAATAAATAGTGGAATAATTACAAGTCAGTTATAAATAATTTTTACTCCAGGGCCGGGCGCGGTGGCTCATGCCTGTAATCCCAGCACTTTGGGAGGCCGAGGCGGGTGGATCACGAGGTCAAGAGATCGAGACCATCCTGGTCAACATAGTGAAACCCTGTCTCTACTAAAAATACAAAAATTAGCTGGGCGTGGTGGCGCACGCCTGTAATCCCAGCTACTCAGGAGGCTGAGGCAGGAGAATTGCCTGAACCCAGGAGGCAGAGGTTGTGGTGAGCCAAGATCACCCCATTGCACTCCAGCCTGGGTAACAAGAGCGAAACTCCGTCTCAAAAAAAAATATATATATATAATAATAATAATAATTTTTACTCCAATATGTAGAATAACTTTCACAACGGGCTTTATTAGAGGATAGTGAATTCCTTGTAGATTGAAAAACCATTTGGACATTTTTAGATTGTGAAGATGTTTCAGGCATTCAGTTAGTGGTTAGATTTAAAGAATTTCTCCTTCTAAAATTCTAATTAGTATTCCCCAAACACATTTATGCTTTTATATATTAACTCTAGAATGTATGCTCTGTGAGGGGAGGGCCTTTTGTCTCTGATTGACTGATGTATTCCCATTGCCTAGAATAGTGGCTGGCATTAGTAGGCATTCAGTAGATGTTTGTTAAGTAAATGAATGTCTCTATGCTTACAGTTTTCCCTCTTCCTTGACATTCCTGCCCTGTTAGAATGCCTTGTAAAATTTGATTCATCTTTATCAGTTCAGTTCATGCCTTGTTTCACAGAGGATTTATGCCTTTTTCAAATCTCTTAGGCAAAATTGTTTCCTTCTGTTACACTGTCTAAAATTAATTTATTATGTACACTTCTTCTATAAGAGAGTAACCCTTTTAGTGATACAATGGTAATGTTATTCATTTTTATAGTTTTTTTTTTTTCCCTACTGCCTTGGATATAGTAGCATTCAGTGAGTGTTTGATTTTAGTTTGATTAGGTATTTAATGAGTGAGGACCAAATTGTGAAAAATAAATCCACATGTAGTTAGACCATTTTTCTCCATAATAGTGGAACGAGTAACACTGTAGTATCTTAAATCAGAGGAATATAGAATAAAATAAAGTTCAAAACATGATAAAAGAGGGATATCTTTTATATTCAAAGTTGGTATTCACTTTTTAGGGGCTCAAAATGTCTCGCTGAAGAGGTAGCATTTGAGATGGTTCCTTCCTAGATGGGGTAGGTTTTTATCTAACAGGTAGAAAGCAAAAAGTGAAAAGTACATTCTGAGAAAAAAAGAAAAAGCTACAGTGGTAGGAGATTGGCAAATAGGAAGTTATGTGTGACCATGGCATAGATACCTAAAAAGAATTGGTAGTATGAGACAGAAAATGTGGACTTGAGTCCTGTGGTAAAGGACTTCAGTTGAAGAATGAGAAATTTATAGGCAGTAGAGAGGTGTTTGTTTTTTGTTTGGTTTTTCTTAACATAGGGCAAAGCTGCTGTTGAAACTGATGTATCCAAGTTAGAGTGGTGGAGTAGGACATAGAGGTAATTATATTAGTTGGGCTGTTGTACTAATTTAAGAAAAATGGGTAAGAGGGCCTGAGTTAGGGTAATGGCAACAAGAAAAGATTAAGAGAGGTATGAAAAGATATTTCTTGAACAGAAACATCTTTTCTTGTATACACACAAATATGAAGGGCAGTATGGGTTGAAGATATGATTTTTAATAGAAGTAGATTAATAGTTAATTATATAAAATACTGTCTTAATGTCTTCCCTTTAGGGCCGGGAAGAAGATCCACATGAAGGAAAAATGTGAGTTTGTGTTAATTACTACAACGAAAAAAATAAATATATCTATATTGTAAATTTACTAATTGGAAAACTTTGGCAAAAATTTTTTTTTTAAGTTTTTAGACTGACTTAAACGTCTTTTTAATTTGGCTTATGGAACTGATTTCTAAATATTAAGGATCTAGTGATACAACTAAATAGAACTCTCTTTATCACCACACTTAAAGACTTTCAATAAACATTACATTTATAACATTGTGAATGTCACAGTTTAGCACAATTTAAAATTATTCATAGTATTTACTGGTTATTAATAGTATTTCTTGTTTTATAGCCACATCTTTTATCCCTCCCCGCCGCCCCCCATAACAGTTCTTCACAATTTTAGTAGGATTCTGCAAGGTCTTTTTTTCATAATCTTCAGACTGATTTTATGTATATGTAAGTTTTCTTATAAAGATATGAATCATTAATCCCAATTCTGTCTTACTCACATTTTAATAGATTATTCATCTTGCAATATCTTTTCAGTAGTACAACATTTTTTTCTTACCGTTCAGCATTTATGTATGGAACTTGAGGCTTGCCTCAAGTGTTTGGTTTTTCTGTTTTCTAACCATTAGAATATAAAAACATTAAACTGACTACTCCATTTGCAGTCACCTTATTTAATGCTTCACCCTTCTGTAAGTGAAATATGTAAGCTATTTTCTGAGTTCATTTTTATTATTTCTCGTAGCTACAAAATAGACTCCATTAGTGAGACTGTACCTTGCTGTTTGTATTAGTTTCAAGTCTTCCCCTCTTCTTTTTTGTTATTTTTATTATTATTATTTTTTGACATGGAGCCTTGCTCTGTCACCCAGGCTGGAATGCAGTGGCATGATCTCTGCTCATTGCAACCCCTGCCTCCCGGGTTCAAACGATTCTCCGCTTCAGCCTTCTGAGTAGCTGGGACTATAGGCACACGCCATCACGCCAGGCTGATGCTTGTACTTTTAGTAGAGATGGGTTTTTGCCATGTTGGCCAGACTTGTCTTGAATTCCTGACCTCAAGTAATCTACCAGCCTAGGCTTCCCAAAGTGCTGGAATTACAGGTGTGAGCCACTGTGCCTGGCTAGGAGTTGCAAATTTTGATTATAGCTTTGAGGATCAGATAGACAATGTAAGCAAGTGAAGTAGGTCAGGTATATATATTCCCAGTTTTCTTTAGACACAATAATCTTGATCTTTCTTATTTTCCCTCTTTGATAGAGATCAAGGTACATGGAACTATGTTCCTACTATCAAAAAACAGCACTGAAAGTGTGGTAACAAATGACAACTGACATTCATTAATGGTATTAGAGAAAACTGGGAGGTAGAAAACTAGAAAGAGTATAAGGAAGACAGTTACAACCACATTATGGGTCTCATTGAACAGTACGCAGCCCCCCCTGCCCCCAGCTATCTTTCTGGGGCTTGTGCACAAAATCTACAAGCGGAAAAAGTGACCTAGAGACTGCAAGGGCGGAGAGGAAGCTCTCAATAAATAAATTATTGTGTTAAAAAAAAAAGGTAATTTTTGTGTTAAAAATTACTGTGTTAAAAAAAAAAGTGATTGTAAGGTAATCACTCTAGTTGATATGTGTAGGGATGTGAGTCTAGTGTTGTGAGAGCCTCCTGATTTTCAAAAGACCATAAATCTAGATTTTTATTTTTATTTTAGATTATAGAAATGGAATTTTTAATTTAAAAATGTAGGTTAAATGCCAGTAAACACTTAAAGCTGCGTACATTTCTCATAAAACATAAATCCCACTTTCACTTGGAAGTTTTTTTATCTGATAGCATTGTCATTCTTCCATTTTTCTTAACTTTATGTAATTTCTTATTTGGTATTTAGCATAACTAAAATTTGCATTGTTGGTTTATTTTATGTGTGTGTTTGTTTCCTTTAATTTCTTAATACATGACTATGGCAATGAGGCAGTACTTTAAATTCTTTAAAGTGTCCTCAGTAACATCTATAAGTACCCTTTGAGATTAAATAGATGGTATAACTTTGGGTTTCTTTCCAGGTCTTTGTTTCCATGATATAGGCACCGAGTCTGGATGGTTTTGTCTCCTAAAATATTTCTTGAATGTTTACCGCCTTCTCAAATCTTAAATAACTATATTCTAGTTCAGGCCTTTTTAAATCTCTTGCCAGGATTCGATATAGCAGTAACCTCCAAGTGGATCTCCCTTGACTCTTTAGCCTTATCAAATCCTTTTTTCCAGTAGCTAGAATAATTTACCTAGATGGTATCACATTTTCACCTAAAATCCTTAATTGGCAGCAGATACATGAAAAAATGCTCACCATTCATTATTGATCTTCAGATAAATGCAAATCAAAACTACAATGACATTTCATCTCACCCCAGTTATAATGGCTTTTATCCAAAAGATATTATAATGAATGCTGGCGAGGATGTGGAGAAAAGGGAACCCTTGTACCCTGTTGGTGAGAGTGTAAATGAGTGTAGTTACTATAGAGTACAGCATGGAAGTTCCTCAAAAAATTGAAAAGAAATCAGTATATCAAAGAGAAAGCTGCACTCCTACATTTCAGCACCATTCAGAATAGCCGAGATGTTTAATCAACCTAAGTGTTCATCAGCGGATGAATGGATAAAGAAAATATAGTTACATACACACAATGGAATACTATTCAGCCATAAACAAGAATGAAATCCTGTCATTCACAACAACATGAATGGAACTGGAGAATACCATGTTAAGTGAAATAAGCCAGGTACAGAAAGACAAATACCATGTGTTCTCACTCATATGGGAGCAAAATATTAGAAAATTGAACTCATGTAGATAGTAGAATGGTGGTTACCAAAGGGTGGGAAGGGGGGATACAGTAGGGCTGATTAATGAGCACAAAACTATACCTAGATAGAATGAATATGATCTAGTATTTGGTAGCACAATAAGGTGCTACCAAATAATTTACTGAATATTTAAAAATAAAAGATAGGAATTGGAATGTGCCTAACACAAATTATTATATGTGCTTGAGGTGTTGGATACCCCAGTTACCCTAAATTGATCATCACACATTATATGCTTGTATCAAAACATCACTGGTACCCCATAAAAATATACAATATAATAGTTGTATACATTAACCATTAAAACAGAAAAAATAAAAATTAAAAAATTGAATCTTACGCTGATTCTCCACTTTTACCTTAGTAGAGCCTAAAAAATGATCTGTTATATGGCTGTTTCATCCTTTACTACTACTATCACTTATCATCTCTAGTTTTCTAATCTCCATCTTGTAGGTCTTCAAATACATACTACTTTTTTCTTTATTGTTTTAGAGATAGGTTCTTGCCACTGCTCAAGCTAGAGTGCAGTGGTGCTATCATGGTTCACTGCAGCCTCAAATTCCTGGGCTCAAGTGATCTTCTTGCCTGAGCCTCCCAAGTAGCTGAGACTACAAATGTGCACCACCACACTTGGCAAATGTAAATTTTTTTTTGTAGAGAGGGGGTCTTACTATACTGCCCAGGTTGGTCTCAAACTCTGGCTTCAAGTGATCCTCCAACCTCAGCCTTCCAAAGTGTTAGGATTACAGGTGTGAGCCATTGTTCCTGGCGATTTTTCTTCTTTATACCTTTGCTCAAACTGCTTCCTAGACCAGAATTCTTCCATTCATACTTAGCTCATTTATCACTTCCTCCTAGGAAATCGTCCTTTATTTTCTTCCCTACACACTCAACAGAATTGGTACCCTTCTCTGTTATTCCCATAATACCTTTGGCAATACCTATCACTGTGCTTATGTTTTCTACATTGTTTCTGTAGTTAGACAGGGTCTCACTATGTTGTCCAGGCTGGTCTCGGACTCTTGGGCTCAACAGCTCTTCCTGACTTGGCCTCCAAAAGTACTGGGATTACAGGTGTGAGCCACCATGCCTGGCCTAGGAGTGGGAACTTCATAAGATCAGGGACTCATCTTTTTATCATTGTTGCAAACCATGTGGTTGAAATATATAAATTTTATACTGGAATAAATGTCTGAAGAATGAAACTATTTTTAGAAAGTGATATTGCCACTTTAACTTCCGACTGTGTGCTTCTGCTCAATAATCTTTTTCATCTGTAAACCTTATCATTTTTTTACCATTCTCTTTTTGAATTTTTTTTCAAACTGTGGAAGTAGAGGATTACCCTTGGAGGTGAGGTCATCTAGTTGACTCTCCTCCAGAATATAAAAATCCTGCTCTAACATTTTTAGTAAGGGGTCATTTAGCCTATGCTCGAATGCAGTGTAGATCCTCACTACATGCAGTCTGGACTATTTTAGTTGTTGTACACTTGCTTTATATTCCTCAAAATTTGCACAGGGAGCATCAGGAGATCTGAATTAGTGAGTTTATGCTTGGAATGTTATTAAAGAAAAGTTTACCTTTTTATTCATATGAAAATTAAAAAATTCAATTATATTTTCATTCTTCGCCAGTAATAATAGTATGGATCATTTAAAACAACATGAACAACATCTGAACCTGTAACACCGGACTTTAGAGCACTTATATATTTCAATCCTATTTTTACTTTCCAGCTTGCTCTTTAATCTATTATTTAGAGTAATTGTAGACCCTAATAAGATATAGTAAAGTAGTAGAAAGGTGATCGGGAATTGTCAGCCTGGCATTAAGATGTGTTAATCAGCAAGATAGATAATAGGTCTTTAGGTAAATAAGAGGTGATTTTATGTACTTTGATAACTAGTAATTACTTTTTAAATCAGATACATCATTTTATTTGAAGGTTAAATTTAAATACTTATGTTATTATATGCTCTATATTTTGACTATGATGCCATTTATAAAATTTGGAAAGGCTTAATTTAAGAACACAGACTATAAAATACTTAGCAACCTAGTTTGATAGGCTGTTAGCTCAAATAGAGTTAGGAACACTAAGTCCTTCTTTTCTTTCAGTTCTTGGTGTTGGTATCCACTTGTTCTTACCACCCAGTCTTATATTCTGGTTTTTAGCAAAGTAAGAGTCAACATCTTGAATTTATTTGAAGAGAGAATTTATCATATGTTATAGGAAAATTCAGAAATAGAAAAAAATTCATTAAGTTTTTCAGGAAATTCTGGAGTAGGCGCTATCTGTACTACTCCTTCCCCTCTCCCCACAAAAAGAAAAAAAAGACCTATAACAGTTTGTTATTAATCAGGATTAAAAATTGTTGCCATTTTTGTATAGGTATGAAAATTTTAGTTTATATTTGATAGTTCCTAATTTTACTACATTTTATTGAAATTAAATATAGTATGTATATACAATGTAATAAAAATTTATTAAAAATGACATTATTTAATTGCATTTATTTCATTATATCAATTTGAATTAAACTTATTGTATTGATTGTTTAGTTTTGATCATATAACAAAAAAAGGACTTTATGTATCTAATTTATTCTCTTTTTAAGATGGTTCCATGGGAAGATTTCCAAACAAGAAGCTTACAATTTACTAATGACAGGTACCTTTGTATTTACTTGCTTTTCTAATGTCTATTTAAAGAGAATAAAAAGGTGAACAAAACATTTATTATGTGTTTTGCATTTAGCATTCAGTTAGTGTTTATGTATGTTATAATTTTGTGTCCAGTGCTAAGAAGCTGGTGTTTTTGTTTATATTTTAAACGTACATGTAGTATAAAATTTAGTAAAGTGTTTTTCTTTTACCTCAGGCTCCTGTCCACTTCCTCAGAAGTAACACTAGATGACAGTTTTTTCCCATATGTTTCTAGAAGTTTTCTGTGTCTCTGTGAATCTCTCTCACTCCTACATATACACACACGGGAGTATGCAGCACAATTTCTTCATGTTAGATATATATAGGGAGATGATTCTGTATCTGCAGATAAAAATTTTCATTACTCTTTTTTTATGGCCTTAAACTTTTCAATATATAAATACCATAATTAACTAGTCTTTAATAGAAGGATATTGTATTTTATTCTTTTGCTGTTCAGCTACAGCAGACATTCTTATATTTATCTTTGTATACTTGTGGAATTATATGATTGAGCCTTATTTAATATGTATTAATTTTAACATTTCCCAAAACTCTTGTGCTTATAAATACAAAGTAAAAATTTACTTGTATTGTGGGTTTAACCATCCTGTCATTGTTTATTTTTACTAAATATTTAAGGCTGAATTAATTTAAATACCAAGCATTTCTTCAGCAGACCACATCTTATAAAGATTTCAGACGCATTTAAGCTTTAGTATGTAATTTAAAAGTTTTATTTCTTGAAAAATGTTGACTATTCAGTAGTTTCTGTATTTGGTGAAATAAATTCTTATGGTGATAACACTAATTATTAAAGATGTAATCTGAATTGTTTTAATCCATAGAGCATTTTATTTTATTTTAATTATTTATTTTTTGAGATAGAGTCTCACTCTGTCACTAGGCTGGAGTGTAGTGGTGTGATCTTACTGATTGCAACCTCCCCTTCACGGGTTCATGCAGTTCTCCTGCCTCAGCCTCCAGAGCAGCTGGGAGTACAGGTGCGTGCCACCACACCCCAGCTAATGTTTGTATTTTCAGTAGAGACAGAGTTTCACCATGTTGACCAGGATGGTCTTGATCTCTTGACCTTTTGATCCACCTGCCTCGGCCTCCTAAAGTGCTGGGATTACAGGCGTGAGCCACAACTCCCAGCCTAAAAGCATTGCATTTTAAATTAATACTTTACTCTTTTGAAAGATTTGAGATAGTTTTTGAAGTACTCAATTTTATTGTGAAGATGTAGGTTAATTAGGTTCAAAAAAGTTAAAAAAAAAAGATGATGATACTATATGATAATAATAGAGAAGAAATTTTAAACTAAAATGACATTCTAACAGCTATTTCAGTGTGGAACCGAAAATATGTAGTTTAGTGAATTTATTGAATTTTGAATATAAGTTTCTTTTCTGGAACTTGTACCACCAAGTACTTGAGGTACTTACTCTTGTTTTATGCATACAAGGTTGAAAAGGAGCTAAGCTTAATTTCCTTACATTAGTTTGCATTTTCTTTGTGTTATGTTATGTGCTATTTTGAGAATCTGGTGTGATTTTCTCTCCTGAGGAGTACAAAGAAGCACTTAAATGCACAATTTTGCATGAAATTCCTATCATATTCTAGAAGACATTTAGAGAGTATCTTGGATTCTTGTCACTAAGATTTGTTTTATCAACTTCGAAACACTTTCATTTTAGCCTATATTATGCAGTCAGTTTTTGTAACTTTTATGTTTACTTATGTGTTAAGTCTTAATGATTCAGTTTTAGGAGATTTATTTTTTCATTTTACTGAACAGGAAGTTAGTTGATAATAAGTGCCTTGATTGGATGATTGGAACTATTAGTAATTTACCCAAAAAATTATATTTTATGCATTTATTGTGCTTTCCTAAAAACAATCAAGTCCTGATCTTTTCAATATCATTCGGACTTATATGGAAAAAAGAAAAAAAAGACCTATAACAGTTTGTTATTAAGCAGGATTAAAAATTGTTGCCATTTTTGTACTGGTAATGAAAATTGTAGTTTATATTTGATAGTTCCTAGTTTTACTACATTTTGTTGAAATTAAATATAGTATGTATATACAACGTAATAAAAATGTATTAAAAATGAGATTTGATTAATTGCATTTATTTCATTGTATCAATTTGAATTAAACTTACCGTATTGATTGTTTAGTTTTGATCATGTGATAACAGAAAAAGGACTTTATATATCTAATTTATAAATGAATTAGATATTTAAATAAAGAGAAAAGATAGAGTGTCTTAGTATTAGGAGTCACTGCCAATCAAAGATATCAACAGTTCTCTAAAATTAATATGACATATTTAATATATGATAATTTGCTTCTATAATTCCTTGCAGGAGCATACCTGTTGAATAAAATATGGTGTATGTGTCTTGATTTTGATAATTCATATACATATTTCAGTTGTTTTGAATCTACCTTTATAGAAAGCTTTTGGTACTATTTTATTACAGTCATTTTTTAATTTTTTAAAAGAGATTCTTATATTTATCTTTGTACACTTGTGGAATTATATGATTGAGCCTATTTAATATGTATTAATTTTAACATTTTCCAAAACTCTTGTGCTTATAAATACAAAGTTAAAATTGACTTGTATTGTTGGTTTAACCATCCTGTCATTGTTTATTCTTACTAAATATAGGATAGAATCTTGCTGTGTTGCCCTGGCTGGTATTGACCTCCTGGGCTCAAGTTATTTTTCTGAGTAGCTGGGATTATATGCATGTACCACTGTGCCTGGCACAGTCATTATTGTTTAATGATTAATTGAAAACATTAGTTAAGCACAGAGTATTCTTAAGCAAAATTAGTCTTTACTTTTTAGAATCTTATCAAGAGGATTTACAAACAGAATTTAGCAGTTTTAGCTCATATTCCCTAATTTTGCTTAGGTTACCTTTCCAAATTATGACAGGTGTAGACATTACTGACCAGAAGTTATGCTGCAAAATTTCTGCGACTTTTATGTATTAAAGCTGGTAAGACACATCAGAGAGAGCAGATAGACAAAATAGATAGTTGTGAATCATAAACCAGAAAATTTGTTAAAAAAACATGTTCTGGTGAAAATTTACATATGTTTATGACTTTGAATGGACTTTGTAATAATACTACTTAACTTCTTTTTTATTTGATAATTAGGTAACAAAACTAACAGATTAATTTTTACAGTTGGTCAAGTCTGCAGTTTTCTTGTGAGGCCCTCAGATAATACTCCTGGTGATTATTCACTTTATTTTCGGACCAGTGAAAATATTCAGCGATTTAAAATATGTCCAACACCAAACAATCAGTTTATGATGGGAGGCCGGTATTATAACAGGTAAATCATAATTTTTTAGTTACCTTTTACTTTTGGCAAAAATAGTTGAAATCTTGATAATAAAAGATTCAAAATTATATAAAAGTTTCTAACTTCTAAAAATTATAAGACCTTCAATATAATTGCATAGTAGTCATGCCCAGTAATTCTTTAGACAGTGTCAAATATGAATACAAATTAGTAACTTATACTTTGTTTCCTTCTAAAGTAATTTTTGCGATGTTAAAAATTAGACATAAGCTGTTTGCAAAAAATTTGCTAAATCCATATATAATCTTGTAGGAGGAGCAAAATATCTAAGAAAAAGAAAATATTATTATTTTATTAGTGGGATACTTTAGTATGAAAAAAAAAGTTTCTAAAGTTACCTGAGACTTATTATACAGATTATCATATAATTGAGTTGTTCTCAAGTTGACATTTCTTATATTATTATTTTATTAGTGAGATATGTTAGTACAAAAAAAAAGTTTCTCAAGTTACCTGAGACTTACTATACAGATTATTATGTAATTGAGTTGTTCTCAAGTTGACATTTCTTGTATGTGATTGTTGGTTTTTACTTCTCACTTTCAAAGTAAACTAATTGTCCCAAAACTCAGAATGAATTATTACTTGATTAGGAAAATAAGTTAATAGAGGAAACCATATGATAGAATGTCAGACATTTTTCTGTCAAATAGAAAATAAGGTTCATTTGTGAATGTAAAGGTTTTCCTATAATTAATAACTCTAGAGTAACATTGTTTTCCTTTTTCAGAGGCTGGCATAATCTTGTTCTAAAACCCATTTGCCTAGTTTAAGCCCTCAATACCACAGTAGCAATCTCTCTATCCGAATTAGAATTTATCAAACTAGACATTTGAATGAAGAGAGAGTCTGTAGCTGTTTTATCTGAAAAAACAAAAAAATAAAACAAGTTCTTCTGGTTGCTTGCTGGAAGCTCAGTTGACTGTTACAAGACATCAAATGTAAGATGGGAGTCTAGGCAGCTGGACCCTTTTGCCTACCTCATATACAAGTTGCTTGACTACTTTCTGCATGACAATCTGAGTTCTAGATGTCCTCACTGAAAATACAGCTAGCTGCAATTTGAACTCTTTAAGAATGTAATTTTTCCTATTTCCAGTTTTCTAGAGACTTAGAACATACAAAATAATACATTGAAAACATATTTTCTTCTTAACTGAATAAATGTCCATATTGAGATCGTTTTTAAAGATAAAATAATTTACATAGAATTTTTTCGAAGTTTTTTTTATCACTGACTAAAGCTTCCTTAAGATACATCACACAAAATTGGAAATTCTTGATGCATAGTGGAGGCACTAGGTAAAACACGAAAAGGTAGTTGCTTTTTGTTGCTAAATACCATTATGGAACATGAAAAAAGAAGTATTTTAAGTGATTTCTGTCCAAATTATTGCAATATTATTAGTCTGTTTTTAAAATGAGGATTTTTTAAAAAAGTTAAATGTATATTAATTTAGTGGCCTTGACCATTCCCCAAGAACTTTGATTTTTAGAATTTTTATTCCCTCTGAATTTGTTTACAAATTCATCTTACTGTTTCTAGTTTTAACAGTAAACTTTTTAAAGAAAACCTCAAATTATGTTAATCAGGTGCCATGAAAATGAAGGATTTTGTAATTGTTTTGGAAATATATATTTCATTTCAGCATTAACATTAGTAACAATGTCAGAAATAATTCCTAGGAAAAAATACAGCCATACTCTGCTGTCCCATCTCTCCATCAGCTATACATATGAGACCTTTGAGAAAGAGAGGCAGTAGTTACATCTTTGATTTAGAAACTGTTAAGACATAACTTTAATGTTCCTATATTGAGAGTTTTAAAAAAGCCAAAAAGGCATTTAATAGCACATTTAATTCAGCAGACATTTATAGACTTACCTACTTTGTGAAATACACTGTACAAATCCTGTGTAAATACATTAAAGAAAAAGATACGATTTCTTCATTATTAGTGCTCAGGTTTATTAGAAGAGATAGTATAATATGCAGACAGTGATAAATTCAGGGGATATATAAATGTGCATGGGAATCAGTAGATGAGAATTCAGTAGGTGGTGAGAAGGAAGAGGATGGATTTTGGCCAGACCTTGAGTATTATTAACATTTATCGATGCTTCAAGAAGAGTGCACATGGTTTTATGTGCTAAGTGCATTACGAAAATTAAAATCTGTCTGGAGAAGTGTTTCCTAGGTGGCTCAAAAGTTCCCATTTGTCCAGTGTATTAAAGGAAAGTTTAAAATTCCAAGATTTCCATATTCAGGACAATAGAATGATCTTACTGACTATAGAGGAATAAGTTTATATTTAAAAAATTATGTGGTTCACTAAAATTTATATTAAAATACATTGTCATTTTATTTTCAATTTTGCTTTAAAAATATTTTCCTAGTATTTAGAACAATTTGTAGCACTTTTAATCAAAATAATCAATAAGCTTTTCTCTCTATAGTGATAATCCCACATGTAAGATTAACTCGTTTTTTAATTCTATTTTTGCCTTTTTGTGTGTTTTATGACCTGTTTCTGATCTGAAATCAGAATATGTAAATGTCGTGATAATAAAAATTCTTAATTTACCTGAACTTGCCCTAAAATAAATGCCATGTTTCTGTGAATTCTTCATTCTTAGTATCTCAGAAGTACTCTTGGGAGTGAAAAAAAAAGGTAGACTTTCAGTTACTTCCTCATTTATGGTGACTCTTTGAGTATGGCATTGTTGACTTGGCTGCCCTCTTGATGTGTATGGAAAATCAGAATTTGTTCTGTGTATTCTGGCCTGTAAACCTATATTGAGAACATTCTAGTTTTTCTAAAATAATATGAATATTACACATTTATTCTATTAATGTATTTGTGTTATGTGCTTTGAAAAAAATTTGTTTATTAGATAATCTTTGGTAGAAAGTTTACACATATTTTTAAGGATTTTGCATTTTTATGAGACAGATTAATATTAGAAATTTTTATTTTAACAGCATTGGGGACATCATAGATCACTATCGAAAAGAACAGATTGTTGAAGGGTATTATCTTAAGGAACCTGTACCAATGCAGGTCAGTGTTGCATTTCTTATTGCAGTAATTAACATTTTATTTTAAAATGCATTTTGGTGGTATGCTTTTGCACACATTTGTACAATTAAGTTTGGATACAATTTAAAACTGCAGATTATTTAGATTTTTTATAAAGTGAACTGTAAGAGAATCTTTCAGTTTTTATCTATGTTGATTTAGGTAATCAGGAACATCCTAGTGTCTTTTTGAGAATAGAACCAGTTGTGGGGAAAGGCAAGTTGCACTAGGTCCAGGAGTGAGTTTGTTGGAGGCAAAAGTAGAGACAGCAGGGATAAACCACAGCCATGCTTATTAAAGACTGGGGAGTACTAAAAGGAAATAAAAAATGATAGAAGAGGATTAGGGCAAAAACTGGTTTACACTTTTTCTTTATTTGCCTGTAGTTTTATGGTGAGAGAATTTGAGAATGTCTGTATACTCTGAGTAAAAACTATATAGTAATAAAGAGGAGAATGATGATGTATAGGGAGATGGGTGGTGGCAGTATCTTGTGGACAAGGTCCTAGAGAAGACAAAAATGAATAGAATGTAGATATAAAAGGAAAGATTGGCCATGAGCAAGAGAGCCTATTAAATATTAGTTGCTTATGGTGATTAGCCTGTTTCTTCCTCATTGCACTTTCTGAAGTGTATGGTAGGGAAATGGTGTAACAGGGGTTAGAAAAAGGTGCTTCAAAAGAGGGATTAATAATTTTCCTAAGTGGAAAATGGAGGCACTGATATTCTAGCGACATAAAAGATTGCTAAGGGTTTTGGGTACCCAGCTGCAGTTGTACAGTGATTTGTAGTGTGCCTCGTTTCTTGATGTTTCCTCCTCTTAACAAGTTCATTTCAGATGGCTATACCTTCTACTTATTGCAGTTATGGGAGGGGCTGCTGGTAAGGAATCATTACTCTGAAGCCAAATACAAATTCAAGAATCATCATAATCTTGTCACATTTTAATATACAGGCACACCTTGTTTTATTGTGCATTGTCTTATTATGCTTCAAAGATAGTGAGTCTTTTACAAATTGAAGGTTTGTGGCAACAAGGACATCTATTGCTACTGTTTTTCCAAAGCATGTGCTCATTTGTGTCTTAGTGTCACATTTTGGTAATTCTTACAGTGTTTCAGACTTTTTCACTATTATATGTTGATCTGTGATCAGTGATCTTTAATGTTACTATTGCAATTGTTTTGGGGTGCCATGAACTGCATCTGAAGAAGACTGCAAGCTTAATGGATTTAAGTGTGGTGTATGTTCTGACTACTCCATTGACTGGCTGGTTCTGTTTCTCTTCCTCTCCTTGGGCCTTCCTATTCCTTGAGACACAACACTATTGAAATTGGGCCAATTAATACCCTACAATGGCCTGTAAATGGTCAAGTGAAAGAAAAAGTCACGTGTCTGTCACATTAAGTCAGAAGCTAGAAATGATTAAGCTTAGTGAGAGAGGCATGGTGAAAGCCAAGATAGGCTGAAAGCTAGGTCTCTCTTGCACCAAACAGCCAAGTTGTGAATGAAAGGAAGAGTTTTTGAAGGAAATTAAAAGTGCTACTCCATTGAACACATTAATGATAATAAAGTGAAACAGACGTATGGCTGATACGGAGAAAATTTGAGTGGTCTGGATTGAAGACTAAACCAGAGATAACATTCCGTTAAGCCAAAGCCTATCCAAAGCAAGGCCCTAACTCTCATCTGTTCTTTGAAGGGTGATAGAGGTGAGGAAGCTGCAGAAGAAAAATTGGAAGCTAGCAGAGGTTGGTTCATAAGATTTAAGGAAAGATGCTATCTCCATAACATAAAAGTGTAAAGTGAAGCAAAAAGTGCTGATGTAGAAACCGTAGCAAGTTACCCAAAACATCTAGCTAGTTTTTCAGAAGGTAACTAGCAAGCTATCCAGAAGGTAACTGATGAAGGTGGCTAAACAATAGACTTTCAGTGTAAAGAAACCATCCTTCTTTCATGGCTAGAGTTAATGCTTAGCTTTGAAGCCTCAAAGCTCTGGCTGACTCTCTTGGGAGGGGCTAATGCAGCTGGTGACTTTAGGTTGAAGCCAATTGACAATTCTGAAAAATCTAGGAGCACCAGAATTATGCCAAATCTACTGTGCCTGTGCTCTGTCAATGGAACTATAAAGCCTGCATGATAGCCCATCTGTTTACAGCATGGTTTACTGAATATTTTAAGGCCACTGTTGAAACCTGCTCAGAACAAAATATTTCTTTCAAAATATTACTGATCACTGACAATGCAGCTCTTTACTCAAGAGCTCTGATAGAGATGTACAAGGAGATTGTTGTTTTCATGCCAGCTAACAACTTTTATTCTATAGCCCATGGATCAAGGAATAATTTTGACTTTCAAATCCTTAGTTAAGAAATAATTTCATATTGTTATAGTTGCCAAAATTAGTGATTCCTCTTACGGATCTGGGCAAGGTAAATTGAAAACCCCTTGGAAAGGATTCATTGTTCCAGATGCCATTAAGAACATTTGTGATTCATGGGCATAGGCTACAATAACAACAGAAGTTTGGAAGAACCTGATTCCAACCCTTATGGTAACTTTGAGGGGCTCAAGACTACAAGATGACTTTGAGGAGGAAGTAACTGCAGATATGGTAGAAACAGCAAGAGAACTAGATTTGGAAATAGAGCGTGAAGATGTGACTGAGACTTTTGTGATGAAACTGGAGCAAAAGAGGAGTTGCTTGTTATGGATGAGAAAAGAAAGTGGTCTCTTGAGATGGAATCTACTCCTGTGAAGATCCTGTGATCACTGTTGAAATGAAAACATTGGAAAATGTATTAAGAATTCAAATGTAGCATACCCAAATTTTTGTTTCATGTTTTCATGGTTAGAAAGGCTTACATACCTGAAATGCACAATCTTTTCAAGGCAACTAACAGTTCTTTACCCTTCGTGCACAGACCTGGAACACAGCTATCTTGTAAATTCTGATTCCAGATTTAGAATCAGATACATGTTTGATATGTTGTACTTGTAATTACTTTGGTTCTTCTTGCATTGTATCTATCAAATGAAGTATCAATTCCAGATTTTAAATACATCACTACTGAAGTCTAGCTTATGTCTCTTTCTTGTTTTTGTATTATCAAAATGCAGTTTTTGGTTTTTTTTTTTTTTTTGAGATGCAGTTTCACTTTTTTTTGCCCAGGCTGGAGTGCAATGGCGTGATCTCCGCTCACTGCAACCTACATCTCCCAAGTTCAAGTGATTCTCCTACCTCAGCCTCCCATGTAGCTGGGATTACAGGCGTGTCCACCACGCCTGACTAATTTTGTATTTTTAGTAGAGAAGGGGTTTCAGCCTTTGGCCAGGCTGGTCTTGAACTCCTAACCTCAGGTGATTGGCCCGCCTTAGCCTCCCAAAGTGCTGGAATTACAGGTGCGAGCAAAATGCAGTACTTTTGAAAACTTTGATGGCTCTTAATTTTGTTGGAGAGTACAGTGTCCTTTGCTCCATACTTGTAAAATATTTTTGTTTAGATTTTAAAACACCAGTTAACACTGATGTTGGAGAGTGATCAATCCAGTGAATTTAAAAATTTCTGTTACATGTTTACTTTCAGTAATGTTTTATACAAATGGCCTTTAATGTTTGTCTATTCACAAATCATGTTAAGTAAATTTTGATGTACATAGAAATTTAAACAATAGTCTCTCATTTCTTTTTAGCAAAACAGGATAATTATCACAAAATATTGCATGGTGACATTCTTCCTGTTTAATAACTGATCAGATGAGAACATCATATTTCCTTTTTTCCCTTAGAAATAATATGGTTCACTCAGTGTTTCTTGAGTTTGAGGAAATTCAAGTATATCATCACTGAAAAATCACAGTCTGAGATTTGTTTATCAAAATCAATTCTGCCATCATGATAGAGTGCTGCTGTTTCTTTGCATTCATCTTAATATTTTTCTAATTGTCAAACATCTTCCTGTGTCAGTTTTTTCTCTTTACCATTTATGAGCAGAAAATAAAGAGTTCTGAATATTTTAAATATGTTTAATCAAAGCTAAAAAGACAGCAAAGATGGCCTTTTATACTTTTTCAAAAGATGCTGCAATACATTACAATACAGTTAAAATAAATAAAAAAGGACAAAAAAGCCCAGAGTGATGCAATAGAGATAATTTATTTCATTGTCACATCATCCTCTAGGCCAGACGTCGGCAGAAGTTTTCTGTAAAGGGTCAGATGGTAAATATTTAGGGTTTTGTAGTTCATTTAGTTTGTCTACTAAAGTCTGCCTATTTGGAAGCAACCACAGACAGGATGTTAGGGAATGAGCATGGCTGTGTTCCAGTAAAACTTTAAGAAACAGGTGGTGGATTGGATTTAGCATGGATGCCATGGTATGTCAGCCCTGTTGTAGGCAATTCATTCTTCTGTTTTCTATTATTTTAGGATTTTTTTTTTTAGCTTACTTGGGAATAATTCTAAGTAATGATGAATAGTTTCTAGGATGATGAAACAGCATAATGTTTCAAATATAGGAGAGAGAGAATTATGAAAATCCCACAGTATATCTTAGATTTATAAGAGGATTGAATGGAACCATGAAGTTTGTAAGATGGACTAAGTCATAAAATATTAATGCTTGCAAAATAGTAAGAACTACGCCAAAAAGAAATAGAAAAACTAAAACTGAGTCCAATTCACCTTGATAGTAAAATTGAAGATTCGTTTATTCTGGAAGGATCATTAATAAAGGCTTCCTGATATAATTCTTTTTTCAGGGGATTTAGCAATTTATGTCAGTTCTGCCAAAATGTAACATGCAATCCTAAAAATGGCATTATGCAAAATCAGGCAATAAAAATCACAGGGCTGTTGGGAAAAGTGAGGTTAGGGGTGCAACACAAATTTCATCAGTGATACATTAAGAAAGTAAGAACCTAATATGTTGCTTAGTTTTATACATGCAAAATGATTAACAAATATGTACATACTACAATAAATATGGCACTTTACCTTGAAAAAAGGCCTGAAGTTTACATGTGGAAATGGCCATTGGTAGAGTTGAAGCATGGGAATGTTGCAGAATGGCAGAGGAGGATTATCTGAAATCAGGGTTATAACACCAGCTATGGATGGATGGGTGTAGCATGTGACACACTTAGTAAATTGAGGGAACTGTTAGGTATTTGAGGTGTGTATGTTTTGTACATTCTTATTTCTTAGTTCACCTGGGTACTGTTGTCTGTATTCACCTAGCATTTCTACAGACATAATTGCGCATAAGCAAACGTGATTTTGCTTTACGATTATATTGGGTCCTAATTTAGTTGTGCTGGGACAAATTTATGTTTTTAAGACACTGTTTGCTGTAAAATATAACTGACTATTTGAAAATAGTTTATTAGTTGTACATAGAAAAAGACAACTTGTTCTTGGGAATGACAAGGAAACCTTTCTGTGCAAGTTGTCTGTGCTCTTGGGAAAAAATAAGTAAACCTTTCTGATAATTTCTTTGGAAAGCAAAAGACTGTTTATGTGTTATGTACATCTAGATTTTAGTATTTTAAGCACTTTGGCTTTTAATTGGTAATTTAATAGATTTTTACCTCATTTCCATCAAGAATGTATAAAATAATTTTAATGTTTTTTAAAATTCAGGATCAAGAACAAGTACTCAATGACACAGTGGATGGCAAGGAAATCTATAATACCATCCGTCGTAAAACAAAGGATGCCTTTTATAAAAATATTGTTAAGAAAGGTTATCTTCTGAAAAAGGGTAAGTAATTTCAGAATTTTATCATTAACCCATTTGATAGAGACATTGTAAATATGGAGCTTCAAATTATTGTAATACATAGTCAATAAGTTGTTTTGACATGAGTTATTAGTAATGTGACACTTGTTTACAGTCTACATATAAGCATCCTTCAAAATTAGAGTGTAGGTATAGTAAAGGTCTACAGTTTCAACCAGAATCTTTGTTTCTTCCGCCCATGGTTTTTTTTTTTTTTTTTTTCCTTTATCTTTGAGGAATTTCTTATGGCACATGGCCCATCATAGTATTGATATTTTACAGATTTTCCTCAATTTGACATAAAGGCATGTTGGGGAATTGTGGGTAGGGGTGTCTTTTAGTGGAAGAATTTTTTCTTAAAACTGGAAAATAATTACTCCAAAACAAGAATTCTGATGATTTCATCATGTTGAAATCTCTGAAGATATAGTTAAGGTATTCTCACCATTTACTCTGTGATTAATTAAAACAAGTAATATAACAAAAGGTATTTTTGTACATGTTCGTTACAGGCGTTTTCTCATTATGTAAGAATTGGCATATTACATAAGCTTTGGAATAAAAATTGATTCATATTTAATTATTTTCAGTAACACTAATATATAGGATTTCACAATTGTTTGGCTAAAACAATGTTTTGTTTGTTTTTTTTAAAAAAACAGGCAAAGGAAAACGTTGGAAAAATTTGTATTTTATCTTAGAGGGTAGTGATGCCCAACTTATTTATTTTGAAAGTGAAAAACGAGCTACAAAACCAAAAGGATTAATAGATCTCAGTGTCTGTTCTGTCTATGTTGTTCATGATAGTCTCTTTGACAGGTAAGATGGTTTTCTTTTGGAATTGTCTTAACAATAAAACAGTGGGTATAAACTAAGCAAACCAATTTTGAGAGCCCTAAAATCATCTTCTAAAAGCAGATTTACTTTCTAGGTAATTTTTGCCTTCTTTGCTTAATTTTAGACGAACGTATGCATAAAGTCTACTCCATTGTACTGCATAGAAATCTTTGGAATGACATTTCCTGTAGTATATGTTTTCTTTCTGCCCCCACCAGCAATCTTTTGAGTGATTTAGAGTCTTTGTCACCTTTCCTCTGTTGTTTTCACATACTTTTACCTCAGTGCACCCAGTAGTACTAGGTGCACTCAATTCCGCTATTAACTCTGTAAGCAAGTTCTTAAGAAAGTTAACATGAAAAAATAATATTAAAATTGTTTTGATAGGAAAAATGTATTTGAAATAAAAAAAATTCTTCTTACATTGATTTTCTTGGTTTTTAACAAATGAATATAAATGTATAAGCTGAATCCTAAACATCACAAGACAAATCCAGCTGTTGATTACATCTGGATTTTTGCTCAAGAACAGGGCCCTTTCTTTACCTTTCACCATTAGTATTATCAGTAATCCATCCCAGTCTTCTTAGATGTATTTACCACTTTTATTACTCACTGTTATGATTAATAAGACAAAAGGCAGTTAAACAAATGTTTCAACAGCTTGTTTTTCAGCTGTAGGATGGCATTTCGGTATGTTTTATCCTGTTGAAATATTTCTCTTCAAGAGAAATATCTAAAATATATAGCCTTGTCATTTCTTTTTTCAGAGTGTGTTTAGGAGATCACATTGTGTTATATGTGATTTTGACAGTTTTTAAAAATGATCAAACAGGTTTGGGAAATGCCGATTGAACAAATAGTTTTACTTACAGCACGGCTTTTTGTAGCCTTAGTGTTTATATTGTGGATCTCTAAAATAGTATGAATTACTTCATACATTCATTTTACAAAGATACCCTCCTTTTTTTCCCCCTGAATACTCTCTAATACCTCATAAAGAATTGTTCCAAAAAAACACAAAGGTTGGGTGAGATAGGATTTCTTGAGATTTTTTCCCCCTCCTTCAACAACCCGAGAATCTTAGCCTTCAAATGTGGTTGGATCAGGCCTCTGGCTCCTTTTCTCTTTACTTCTACTCTGCACCCTTTTTGTGGGTTGAATTCTTCCTCAAGCCAGTTCCCTACGTGGTAGCAAGGTGGCAAACAGCACCAGAGAAAGGGCTGTAAGCATTCACTCCCTTAATTATTAAAAATCTTGAAAATATGCTGTTGAGCCACCTCTGAACCAAATTTTAGTTCTGGGTTACCTGAGGTAAAAGGAATGGGATTATCCTGATAGAATGAGGAGGCCCTTTTGTGCCCAGATCTGTGGCTGGAAATGATGGCACCCAAATAGTGAGGCTGCTATACTTTTCATATGTGTGTGTGAAATGGATGTTGAGGAGACAACATTATTCCCTACTAAATGTAGTTTATTATCATGAAAACAGTTAAAACAGTAAAAGGAGGATGGTATTTTTGGAACAACTCTGTTGAGATCAGTAATATGAAATAGGTGGTTCTTGATTCTTGGAGGATGAGTTTAAATTTATTTGGATAGTTGAGGAGAGCTTCCCAATCAGTGTTCCATTAATCAGTATAGGTGTCCCTTGAGATACTAGTGGTTGTAAAATCCTATTGTAGTACAAATATTTAACAAATGTTTTATATTTCAAAAATTATAACACTTGAAATCCTATTATCCTATAAAAACTGTTCTAATTCAGTATTTTATTGGGGCAAAAGAATGGTGCATAACATTTGGAGAGAGTTTTTTATAGTGGCTATACTTCAGTACTTCCTTCTTGTTCAGTCATCCAGGTACTCTGAATATTACTTTACTCACAGTTTCTTGTTAATCATTTTGAAGCTACTTTTTGTGTTCAAGCAGAAACTGTCTCATTTTGTTTCTTACATTTTTTTCTATTAACAGAAGTTAAAATTGTTTTAATTATCATTGTAAAATATATAAGGAGGTTCTTGAAAATAACATAATGAATTTGATGTATTTTTCATTGTTACTACTTTATAAATTAGCTTCAATTTACAGATACTTATTTTCCCACCATAAAGGGCAATTTGGTGACTAACACTGGAAAGTAATTAGACTCATAAGATAAAGATTTAACTCACTAGGCCAGAAAAGAAACACATTTGAAACAAAGAAGGTCCTATGGAAATGCTAGTAAAGTTTATGATTGATGATGAGGCATCATGATAGGAACATTTAAAGATTTATATGAAGATGGTCTTATGTTTGTAGACCTGAATTCCATATTAAATATTATGAAATGGAGGCTCTAATAAAATCTGAGCTGCTTCAGCTGCATCTGTTTTCAGTCTTATGTGAGAAATGGAATCAAAATACCTACTGTTGGAGGATGGAACATGTTAGCTGTCCAAAAGAAGTATTTTGATAAAAGTTTATGATTACAGGAGAAAACTTTTTTGGTGAATGATTCTCATTTTGCAGATTTACTGAAGAATGAGTGAACTTCCTCAAATTATATGTATATATGTCAAAACATATGGATTTCAGGCAGAAATTGAGCCTTGGAAAAGCAAGGTTAAAAATGATTCACTAGTGATACTTACAACTGGAATGATACAAATCTTAAAGTATTAAGATTAATATAGCAATATCTGTAAGATCGGACAAAAAGGTTTAGCATTATTTGAATAAACTTTATATGAACAGATGCAGTTACATTGGAAATCTGTTGGCACAATCAAAAGAAAGATCCACATTATACTTGACAGTAAAAGAGAAAGAACTGTTAGAGTTAATGAAGGATCAGATCCTTGAAGCACAAGTTAAAGATTCTGAATGATTCCTATTCTGGTTACTAACAAGAAAGGAGTTTCTATATGGTAGGGGGAAAAGCAATAAATATACATTTACCACTTGATATAAGGTTGTAGCTTGCTGCTTGTGCAGTTTCTTGTTGAAGGTGACTTAAAAGAACTTGAAGATATTTAAAAAAAAAAAAAAGCCTTCGTTATGAGTTATATTTAATGATACTAAGTCTGAAACTTAGTATGAAAAAGTTATGTTCATAAAAACTAAAGTCTCTCATTTAGAAAACAGATTTTTTTTTTAAGGCTGGGCACGGTGGCTCACACCTGTAATCCTAGCACTTTGGGAGCCCAAGGTAAGCTGATCGCTTGAGCGATCTCCAGGAGTTGGAGACCAGTCTGGGCCTACATGGTGAAACTCATCTCTTTAAAAAATTAGCCAGGTGTGGTAGTGCGCACCTGTGGTCCCAGCTACTCAGGAGGGTGAAGTATGAGGATTGTCTGATCCCAGGAGGTAAATGTTTGCAGAGGGCTGACTGTGTACCACTACACCCACAGCAGAGTGAGACCCTGTCTCTAACAAAACAAAACAAAACAAAAATATTTTTTTCAAAGTATGCTAGTTTACAATTAGCTATTTTTTTTAATATGTGCCTTTCTGTGAAATAGTAAGAGAAACGGTGAGAAAGATTGAATGCCAAGGCAAACAGCATTAACAAAGTATATTTCAAGAAAATGAGAAGACATCTCTACCATATAATAGGACAAGTAAAAAATAGGTTGATAAAGAATGAATCATAATAGGATACAAATACCAGAGGACAGTAGGGGAAATTGTAGATGAATGTTAATACTTTATGTTATTATATTAATGCCAGCATGGAACATTTCCTGCTTTGTGTATACCTAGAACCTGATATGTTGACTTTTGGCATTTAGATGAAGTCTAATATGAAAATTAATATCAGCCTTCTGTAGTAGGTGATTAGTGTACTTGCTCAGCCTGATGCTGAATGAATGTTGAATGGCACTGCTTTTTTCTTGCATGGCTCTAGTTACACAGCTGTGTAATTTTTCCAGATTATTTTCAATATTAAGAGATCTCCAAGTCCTCTACTTCCTTGTATTAAACTTCTAACTTTTAATACTGCATTACTTTAAATATTAACCATTTCAGAAGCACAAGTAGAAAGATGTCTTAGTGATACAAAGTTATTCTAGTGAATATCCATGTGGTAATTAATTTTTACACCATTTTTCATAGCTGGATCTTATTGTGGTATTGATAGCTTTAATTTTTTTATGAAACTGTTTTGCTGGATATTAAATTTAAGATTGGCAGTCATTTTCTTTTGCCATTTTAAAGATAGTTTTCTGCCTTCCAACATTTTCGTTGTCTTTCAAATTGTTTCTGTTTTAGAGGTAATATACCTTTGTCTTTTCTCTTAGAGGCAGTGTATCTCACTCAACTTTCTTTGGATGTTTTGCGATTTTTCCTTACATTTTCAGCAGTAAAACCAAAATTTACCTACTGTAAATTTAAAAAGAAAAAAAAAAGAAAATTATCCTTATGTTTGTAGTGCTTCTTCAACCTGAGACCTGATGTTCTTTGTCAGTTTTAGAAAACCCTTGGTTAGTATCTATTTAAACTGTTAATATCTAATTTAAACAGTTGTTCTGCCACAGTCTTTTTTCTTCTTGGATTCCTGTTAAAAAAGTTGCAGTTTTCCCCATTCTGTTTTCTATGTTTTTCATCACTTTTTCCTCTGTACCAAACTGTATTTTCTTCTGATCTTTTAGTTCACTAATCTACCATTCCGCAGTGAAATCCACTTTTTCAGGACTTCATTTTCTTACATTTTTCAATTTAGAATTTCCATTTTTTAAAAGACCCAGTTTCTGGCAAACTTCTTGTTACCTATTTTCTTAAACATTTTAATTATAATTACTTGAAAGTCTTATCTGTCTTCAATATCTGTATAATTTGTATGTATTTCTGTTATTTTTGTCTTAGCTTTTAGCCATTTAATCCTGATGCCTGTAGTGTCTACTTATTTTGATTAAATGGTAGACATTGTACATGAAAACCTGTGGAAGCTACGGATAATGTTACTGTGTCCAGAAAGGATCGTTCTGACGGATGATGTAGTGATAGTACATCTGGTGAAGACTATCCTATTTCTGGTTTACCCTTATCATGAAGGCATAACCCTTTAGGGGTCCTAATAGAAAGCCTGAAAACCATTTTGTTTTCTCCCAGCACTGTCAAACTACTTGATTTGTGGTTAGTTTTTTCCAGCTTAGGAACTGGCAAATGCCTTGAACAGAAAAGCTGTGGAGAATGTCAGGTTCATTATAGCATGATCTTGACTCCTCAGATAGCTACTCTGGTTGTTCTCCAGTGTTTTCCAATAGTTTTTTTTGTTTTGTTTTGTATAATGTTTTAAATTTTATCCAGCCAGGACGGTTAGTCCGATACAGGCAACTTTTTAGAATTGGAAGTTTCCAATTCCTATTTTCCATGATTACTTTTAGGACATTCTCAAAGCATGAGAAGATAGTATTAAGCCTGTGCTCTGTGTATTTTGCTATGGCCTTCTAACAGTGTGAGATAAAATCTTTGTTTAAAGCAATTTATTGAGTTCTAAAAACATGCAGGCCCCTAATAAACATTTTATTAACATTTTCAAGTCTAGTTAGAAAGACATTTCCAAAAGAGATATAAATTGTTATCTAATATTGCACTTACATATCAAATGATTTATAATACTAAAGGAAGACAAGAACATTTGTTATACACAACTGTTCATTTAAACTCTAGAACAAGCATTATGTATCAGGAGATGTTTCCATTTTAACAGGTGAAGAAAAATCATCAGTTTAGAAAAATTTGAAAACATAGAATCACCTACAATCTCCTTAGAGATAATTACTTAGAATATTTTTGGTCTAAGAACATTTCTAGTCTTTTTCCAGTGCATATAAAGCTTTTCAGATTAGCTGTGTGCAGTTCTATCAATTCAGCTTCAATTTTTGGGTAACTATATTTCTAATGTCTTTTACAATTACTTGAAAGTTCTTTACACTTTGAAAGACTGATAACACTTTAATAGTGCTGACATAAAATTTTCTAAAATATATACAGCTGACCCTTTTTTGGTAATCTGGTACAGTGGAGAATTATTTCTTTAAATTAAGAATTAAAATTTTATGTGAATTGTGAGTTTTTTAAAGTTGGTATAAATATTTTGCTATTTTCTATTAAGTTTCCTAATAATTTTTGTTTTTATTTTAAAGGCCAAACTGTTTTCAGATAGTAGTTCAGCACTTTAGTGAAGAACATTACATCTTTTACTTTGCAGGAGAAACTCCAGAACAAGCAGAGGTAAGATTACTGTTTCTTAAACTACTGTAAACTTTTATGTTAGCCCATGTTTTCTTATTAACTGGAATAGAAAACGACTGCATTCAAGATAAAGTGATAGAAAGAATGCCTGAAATCTAATCATCTCTTAAGGAATGAGAAGTTTCATATGTAAAAAATTTTTTACAGAAATGCAGAAACAAACACAGTGAAAGGTTATTAGGAAAGAAAACTCCATTTTAAATTGACCTTTAAATACTCCATGATACTGAGGCCAACTGAGAATGCTCATTTAAAATACTCTACATAAAGGTTATAGATAATCTCAGTACAATGTGAAGATAAGCCAGTTAGTTTTGCTAACAAGCATTAATTATTCTTCACTGGTTGTACTCTATGTCTGAAAATAAAAGTTCAGTCAACACAAGGAAAGATCTTTTTAGGAATCTTCCTTTCTATATGTTCTTCAAGCCAAGTCTAGATATAAAGTCTACTTTAGCACTAGCTATTAATCCATGTGCAATGTCCTTCTTATAGCTTCTATTGTTTTAAGTAATTCTGTGAAGAAATAATATTTAATAAACTCTTTAATAAAAAATATTTTCCAACAAAGGGAGACCCCAGCTCTACAACAAAAGTTAAAAATAAGCTGCGTGTTTTGGCTTATAGGCAGGAAGATGACATGAGCACAGGAGTTTGAATTACAGTGAGTAAGATCAAGACACTGGAATCCAGCCTAAGCAACAGACTGAGACACTGTCTCTTAATTTTTTTTTTTTTTTTTTTTGCTTTCTTTGAATCCTAATATTACTGGAGTATATGGTTGTATTTTATACAAATATGGCTAAATTTCTGCTGATACTCGAAGGAACTTAAAGGTGGTTAAGAAGTGAAAGTGGCTTTGTTGGAAATATAATTTGCCAACCCTAGATATGAGGAACATGCTCTTAAAACTGGATCCTAGCATGAGACTCATAAACTTGAATGAGCCACTGTGTTTTGTGGCTCATATTAAATGTCATATTTCACATCTTTATAAACTATATAAATACTCATTTCACATATTTACATATTTATAAACTATTTAAATACTCATTTCACATATAATGCACATAAAATTTTTATGGCTATGTATCTCTAATCTTTAAATGAGAAAGGTAGGGCTCAAAACATTTTGGTAACTTAGATGGTTTTTTTTAAATGTTAGAAATTGAGTTAGGAATAGAAATTTAAACTTCAGTATCCTATTTTCTAGTTATTTTATCATGGTCCCTCTTTCTGAATAAAAATATGTCACATACCATAATGACATTTTAGCATGTTTTACAAGCCTTATAACATTTAAAAAAATGTATTTGTACATAATCTTTCTATATTTCCATAAATGGTATTTCCAGTTTTTAATTTGGTGAGGTGAGCTGTGGGGGTCTCTGGTTATTCTCTTCTATTTCAAAAAGCTATGGTAACTGATTTGGTTTTAATTTGCTCTAATATAAAGACATTTTCTAAACATTGACAAAGTTCAGCTTCATTGAAATAGCCAACCAACTAAAAACATAATTGAATAAAGCAATAGTATACAGCTTTCCAGAAACATGTAAAAACCAAAGTAAATATTTAGATTTATTTTTAATAAACCTAAGCAGTTCTTTACTTTCTCCCAAAGCACTAGATAAACATTTAAAAAACATGGCTGCAATTTGATTTGATTATTAGGCTGAAATGATTTTTTAAATCTAATGTTATATTTGAGAAGCTTAAAAATAACTCAAGTCCTCTTATACATTTCTACCTGTATCATGGTCTAAAGTATAGATTAGCATGCTTGTCATCGAATCAGTCATCACAGTATCAGTTGGTTTTGCAAATCAGCCCTCTCCCCTTCTCACAAAATGTATCAAGTTAAATTCCACCTAAGCTTGCCTCAAGTGTTAACAGCTTCATTAAACATAGACAGTTAATTTCCCCAAGGTAGTATCTATTTGAGAGAAACAATTTCTTTAATGTAAATTTGATTTTTTGGCTAATTAATGGACCACTCATGGTGCATTTAATACATACATTCAAACAAAGATTTATACAGAATTATAATTGTTTTGGTTATTGTTTTATTGGGGCATAAATAAAGTGCAATATAGTCTGAGAATAGAAATGGCAGTCTAGAGAAGGAAATAATTGTTGAATTTTAAAAAAAAAAACCTAATTGATTATTTGGAAACCAAATAAACTAGTGTATATTTCTTTGAAATGGTGTTCTTCTTTGTAGGATTGGATGAAAGCTCTGCAGGCATTTTGCAGTTTACGGAAAAGTAGTCCAGGGACATCCAATAAACGCCTTCGTCAGGTGAAGCTTAATTTTCTTTGATTTGTAATTGTCACATTTTGCTTTAACACTTTGCCCTTTATGTTTTATTTTTATGTGAACTGTTTTGGGCATCATATCTTATGTTAAGCTGCCACTTGCTTCAGTAGCAGGAAAAACATTACCTTTATGAAAGAGAATGTTCTTAGTCAGTAGTGCCAACTGTTAAAAACATAAGAAAGATTATTTATTCTTCCACTTAAAATAACAATACTATACCACCACAACAGAAACTGTTCTGTTGGGCATTTAATTTTCCTTCAAAAAATTATTTTGGCTTCTTTCACAAAAGTAGAACATTGAAAAGATCATCAGATTTATAGTACTAATCCCAATAAACTTTCTTGGAATTTTCATTCTGAAGAACAGCTTTTGAAACGTACTGCTTAACTCTTAGGAAATATTTAATCTTATTTGAAACCATAACATGCCTATTATTTTCATTTGTGAAGAGTAGGCTTTCTCTTTTTTGCCTCTATAAGGGTGACTTTATAACCTCCATTTCTTGGCTTTTTTCTTTATAGTAATCCTTATATAATTGGAAGAAGTTAGGCAAATTTTGACATTCTTGAGGTTTTTAAAGAAAGTTTGGTACAATACTTATTTACTGACCAAAGTGTCTTCTGTTTTCTTCATGTGACTATCTGATAAGCTGAGTGATTAATATACTGTTCTACTGGGAGTGGATAATGATTGATATTTAGGTGACTAAATAGTCCCTGTAACCCAAAGTCTGGCTGTTCCCCAAGGAAATTTAAGTATACACACAATCACCATGTGTTCATAACACTGTAACATTTGTAAGCTATAAAAAATCAGATTGGATTTTCGCAAATAAGAGCAAGTTGTATTTTGTATGAAACTTGAGCCATTAAATTGACATTTGCAGGTATAATATAATCATAGCTAACATCTCTCAAGCACATTTTATGTATCAGTGGGCAGTGAGATTCAGTGATTTACATATACAGTTGGTCCTCCCTATTCATGGGTTCTGCATCAGTGGAATCTACCAACTGTGGGTCAAAAATATTCAGGAAAAAAATACAACAAAAATACAGTATCACAACGATGTACATAGCATTCACATTGTATTAGGTATTACAAGTAATCTAGAGATGATTTAAAGCATATAGGAGGGTGTGCATAGATTTTATGTAGGTACTATATTATTTTCTATAAGGGACTTGAGCATCCTTGAGCTTTGTTATCTGCCAGGACAGAGAAGGGGAGGGTCTTGGGATCAGTCTCGCAGATATTGAGGGACGACTAGTTTGTAATCCTTATGAAAATCTGTAGTGTAGACTTTCTACTTACATATTAGAAAAATGAGGCTTATAGGGACTGATTTGTCAAAGGCCACAGAAGCAGTAAATGGCAAGAGAGAGAACCTAGTGGGGGTATAGCTCAGTGGTAGAGCATTTGACTGCAGCAGAGAAAGAGGACCTGACAGTAGAAGGGAGATCTAAATTCTGGCATCCAAACCGACAAATGACTTAGTTTTTTTTACATTTGTATCCTTTCCTGTAAAATAAGAAGGCAGAGTCAGTGTTTTAAAAAGTTTTAGCTGTGGAACTCTATTTTATAGAAATAAAATCTTCTAGATAAGCATTATATAACATGGGATTTTGATTTGAGTAGTGACAGTTGTTTATTTACATGAATAAAGAATTTTCCTCTCGACTTCATTTTCTCTGTATCATTGTTTTATGGTAGAAAAGGTGTATTTCTCCAAGAAGATACTGGTAGAAATAACTTGTAAAATAAAATTGCATCGTTTTTATCTTCTTAGGTGGGAAGAATTATTTTAAATGTTTTAATGTTTTAAGTATGTCATATAAAAAGGAAAAATAAAACCAAAGCTCATATTTTCTGGAAAAAAAAATAAGTCACTATATTTGGCTTTTTATCTTATGAGTAATTGCTTTTGAAACTTAGTGCAATTCTAGAAATCTGGGGTAATAATTTTTTTTTTTTTTTTTTTTTTAGGTCAGCAGCCTTGTTTTACATATTGAAGAAGCCCATAAACTCCCAGTAAAACATTTCACTAATCCATATTGTAACATCTACCTGAATAGTGTCCAAGTAGCAAAAACTCATGCAAGGGAAGGGCAAAACCCAGTATGGTCAGAAGAGTTTGTCTTTGAGTAAGTCTTATTTTATCATTAATCGTTTTCTTTTACCATATTTCATTTCTTTCCATTTTTTTTGGTCTCTGTATCTAAACCATCAGAACAAGGTACCACATCCAGGTGTTTTAACAGCATACACACACACACACATATATGTGTATATATCTATTTTTTTGTTTTATATGTTCACCTTTATTTGTGAAGTGCTGTGCCCTTGGTTTTTCCACCTAGTTATTAACATGAATTAGCAAGTCAAAAAATGAAAATGTTTACTAGGGTTTCCAGTACTTATTTGAATGAATTATTTAGGAGGTTAAAGATGGTAGGTAAAGTATATAATTTGCTTGTCTCCTGTATACCAAATAATAAAATACGTTGTGAAAAAAATATGTTGTGAAGTAAAAGTAGCACTCACTTCTTTTTTTAAGCTGAAATAGGGGGCTTATTTGATACTAGAACTAAAGGAATAAAGTAGTTTGATGTTAAAACATTTTCTTAATTCTTTTTCTCCTTGTTCCTTTAGTGATCTTCCTCCTGACATCAATAGATTTGAAATAACTCTTAGTAATAAAACAAAGAAAAGCAAAGATCCTGATATCTGTAAGTTGATACAGAAACTCCTTCTAAAGTAGAAAAAGCATGTTTTATATACTTTTAAAATTCACAATGAAATAGTCTTAAAAATTAAAAAATAAAACATATGCAAGTAGTTTAACTTGAGATAGTTTCTTTCTGTACTTCTTAAAGTATTGATTATTGAGAAAGAATATACCTAATAAAGAAAAACACCAACCTGATTCAACTGTACAGTTAAGTACTTTAATATATCTAGCCACCCTCCTTTCTCTAATGAATAGGAAGAATAAGAAAATGATTACAGTGGTCTTTTTGAAGGGCTTATCCTCATCCTTTCTTTCTAGTTTTTAGATTTTTCCTGTTTTCTTTTTTCTTTTGAGATGGAGTCTCACTCTTGTCACCCAGGTTGGAGTGCAGTGGCAGGAACTTGGCTCACTGCAACCTCTTGCCTCCCACGTTCAAGTGATTCTCCTGCCTCAGTCTCCTGAGTAGCTGGGATCACAGGCACCTGCTACCATGCCCAGCTAATTTTTGTACTTTTAGTAGAGATGGGGTTTCACCATGTTGGGCAGGCCAGTCTCGAACTCCTGACATCAGGTGATCCACCCACCTTGGCCTCCCAAAGTGCTGGGATTACATTAGCATATAAGTAAAAAAGAATTCTATTTAAAAATTACCCTTAACCTTGAATATGTCATTTATTCACTTCTGGTAGTCAAAGGCTCTCAGTACCTGTTCTTAGCAGCACAACTCTTTCCATCCTGCTACTAAAACAGTTGGCAGTGGGATTTACCAATCACATCAGGGTGAATTAGGTTAATGCCTTCTTAAAACTCAGGCTTAGTGAAGGAAGTGATATGTATTAACAGACAGATCAAAGCCTGAATATTTCTCTCTAAAATGTTTATTCTGTAATTTTTTGTGTACTAATTTTAGTTTTCCCTTTTACAATAAAATCCAAACCCCATAGTAATGACACAGAAGGAAGGCCATGCCTTATATTTAAAGTGCTCTTTTTTCACTACTTTTCTTCTTAGATACACCTCCAGATCTTGGCAGCCTAAGGGTTACCTGTTTAAAATGGAGTTTTCACCTCCACAGGCTGCATTAGATATGATTTCTCTGTACTCCAATAGCATTCACCAGCATTGATAAGTTAACAGCACTTATCAATGCTGAAACATGACTGATTTCTTGCTATCTTGAATAAACTGACCTCTGTGCAACTCAAAGACCACATCTGAATCCTCTCTATACTTCCCCCACCTATCAGAGTTTAGTGCATGGTAGACATTCAGTAAATGAATGAAGCAGTTAAATACTGAATTTGTGATGTTACCGAAAACTCCTTTAATGAAAAGCATTTAACACCATTGAAAAGACTGAACACTAGGAAAATTTATTTGCATGACTAATTATCGTGTTATCTTTTTAGACAATAATTGCTTGTTTTTCTTCCCAAGTATTTATGCGTTGCCAGTTGAGCCGATTACAGAAAGGGCATGCCACAGATGAATGGTTTCTGCTCAGCTCCCATATACCATTAAAAGGTATTGAACCAGGGTCCCTGCGTGTTCGAGCACGATACTCTATGGAAAAAATCATGCCAGAAGAAGAGTACAGTGAATTTAAAGAGGTATTATTTGTCTAATTATTTTTGTTAGAATTAACATAAACATTTATTAAAAGATCCATTAAGCTAGACATAGTAATTCATAGCTTAGTGGCACAGTGACGCCAGAGAAGATTAAAAACCTTGTATTATAGTGTGATTTTGATTAGGCTAGAAATAGGTAGACTATGAATTCATTCTATTTTAAGTAAATGTATTCAATGGGGCACCATTTTAATTATAAGAACTTATGAAAGAAAGAATGCTTAACGCTGTGTACTTTAAACCATCTTTTAAAATGTCATTTTAGCTTATACTGCAAAAGGAACTTCATGTAGTCTATGCTTTATCACATGTATGTGGACAAGACCGAACACTACTGGCCAGCATCCTACTGAGGATTTTTCTTCATGAAAAGCTTGAATCGTTGTTGTTATGCACACTAAATGACAGAGAAATAAGCATGGAAGGTATAGTATGGCTATGTTAGTGTGATACTTTAAGAAATTGGGTTTAGATTTTATATCACGCATATATGGACTCTATCTGAATATACTAAATTGTTAAATTACATTGCAAATCAAGTTAATCTGTTTTCACTTATTAAAAATTGCAGTTGGATGTTCTGATTATGTCGGTTACTTTGGGGAGCTAATATTTCTAATGGAGGTTTTGGCAGATAAGTACTAGAAGCCCCAAGAAAGTGGTATCTGTGTCCACATCAATGGCTCATAGTGCTTGACTATCAAGAAAAGTCTGGCATACTTAACTATATTCTCTTACTTTTTACTTCATTGCACAGAAGTTGGGTGTCACCTGCATTTTATTTCTAGCTTTTATAGATAGGTAGTTCCCAAGCTGATGGACACACAGTGTTTTTAATGACTTACAAATACGTCAAAATAATTACCCTCTCCCTGCCCCTCTGACCAAGCACTTTGATTCAGTAACAGTTCTTGCTTCTAGATTCCCCAAATAAATAGTAAAGTTTAGAACTATTTCCTCCTCATTATAAAAATTATAAAGGTGTATAATTTGTCAAGGAATAGATAAAATGGTGGTCCTTATTTTACATTGAGTTTATCTTTTCTGATAGCATTTGTATTTTATTAAAATTTTACTGAAACTCATCAGATATGTTTTAGGCTAATAAATTAATCTATATTGGGATTTTGTGTTATATTCGTAATTCTAAATAAATCCCCAAATTTCAAAGCATGGGGTCATTGGACAGCACAGCTGATTTATGGTCCTAATTTTGTCACTAGCTGTCTAATTTATCTTAGACAAGTCATATAACCATTCTGAGTCTTCATTTTTCCATATAAACATGCAGTGTTAATCCCTTCTCCTGTTTATGATATGAGGTAATACATCTGAAAGTCTTACGGAGTTAAGTTGTAGAAGTATAGGATGTCATTGTAATTAGTACTTCAATGTTGCATGCATAAAGTATATTTAAAAGGCTATTCCTGTTGAGGTAAAATGAATTCACTTAATTTCCAATTCGGTCATATTGAGTCCTCAACAAATAATCTTCTAATATTTGTGTAGATGAAGCCACTACCCTATTTCGAGCCACAACACTCGCAAGCACCTTGATGGAGCAGTATATGAAAGCCACTGCTACACAGTTTGTTCATCATGCTTTGAAAGACTCTATTTTAAAGATAATGGAAAGCAAGCAGTCTTGTGAGGTAAGAGTTTAATGTTTTAAGTATTTTTACAAATAGGTAATAATTTAATAGGTAATAATTTGTAGTTCATTACATTTTAAGGAAAATGTTAAATTTCTAAAATTATTCCTCATAGCAGTTATACCCTTTTGTAATACATTTATAAAAATGTTCTGCAAAATGAACTTTGAAAATACTTGGTCATTTCTTCTACTGTACTAATGACAAACTATATACTACTTACAGAAAGTGTGCATACATAAACTGAAGGCTTTGCTAATGACTTATCATATAACCTGTGTAGCACTTCATAACATCTGGTTTTGTCCTTGAAGGATTTTTTGCGAGAGGAGAATTGAGATAACCTCAACAAAAGCAAGTAAAAAACACCTTTTAGGATTATTAAAGCTTAAGTACAAATTCATAATAAACTATTAAGATAGTAAGCAGAATCTCACATGTATATTCTTTCATTTTAATGGTAAAGCGACTATAAAGGAATACATATTTTAGATTTGACATAAAAATCAATAAAATAAGGAATTGTTTCTCACAGTGGACACTGGGACCTAGCAAATGTTAATCCTGCACAAAGATGTCAATTCGTACTAATAACTTGAAGGGAAGAAATTAGTGATTTAGTGTTGGAAATCTGGAGTAATGCCATAGTTAGCCTAACATAAGGATGACATAGAAATGCAGCAAATAGGTAAGGAGTCTCCAGACTTTAGAGATAGGCTACAGAATTTGGACTTCCATAGATAAATCTACTCTGCTGACACTAGATCAGAAGTGTTACAGGAAAAGTTCTGAGAAAGGTTTGTGATTCTGCCTAAGACATTTGATATTTTTATTAGCCATTAAATAAGTCTCATTCAGAAAAGGCTTTTAATTGGCTTTTTCCCCCCCAAATAAACATAATTGACTAATTACTGTTTGCTTTTCAGTTGGGTAACTGGGAATAAATGGTAACAAACCTACCAGAAGGAGTTCCATAGAGCAAACTACTTAAAAACTCCCATTTATACAAAGAAAAAAGATGAATACACAGTGAGATACTGAAAAAGACAACCTTGAAAACTACAAATACTTGTTTACCTCAATTCATTTGCATTTGTCATTGCCAAGATGCATTTATATTGATTTATTCCTTCTCTTAGTTAAGTCCATCAAAGTTAGAAAAAAATGAAGATGTGAACGCTAATTTAGCACACCTATTGAACATACTTTCAGAGCTTGTGGAGAAAATATTCATGGCTTCAGAAATACTTCCACCGTAAGTGGTGAAATTTTCATTTGACAAGAAA
Organism: Aotus nancymaae; assembly: GCF_030222135.1. Classification (NCBI taxonomy): domain Eukaryota; kingdom Metazoa; phylum Chordata; class Mammalia; order Primates; family Aotidae; genus Aotus; species Aotus nancymaae. The sequence goes on from NW_026988425.1 coordinate 79,615,082, forward strand.
TTGTGTATGTCTTGAAAAATTTATATTTCTAATGCATGTGAAAGCTTTTCTGTTGTCCTGTTATTATATTCTGAAAAAGTCATGGCTAATCTTTATAAGATAAATTGCATTTAAAGAAAAGAACTGCCTTAAAGATCCCAGAGTGAAATATTTACATTAAAATTAAACCACTGTTTTTGTACAAGCCAATATGTCTGGTTTGTATATTAGCTTGGGGAGTGAATAGAGGTTTATAGTTTCACATTTGAGATTGTAAGGTATCTTGTCTATCCATTTGTCTATATTTGATAGGCTAATCACTCTGTTAATATGCTTTTAAGCCTCTCGTATTAGTGAACTCACTTGTTCAGGTAGAAATTAACTTAAGTCTAAATATTTCTCCTCAGAATTTGCAGCTGGTTACTTCTCTGTATCTGAAAGCAAATGTCAAGAAGTTGATTGAATAAACTGATGATGATAAACTTACTGGATAAAGTTTTCCTTACCTCTTGCTAAATGTCTCATTACTACTGGCAAAATACTTTTTTGGGGGAAATGGTCAGTTGTATTAAACTGTGGTATATTTGGGTAAATTAAGCTTTTGGCTGCTATGAGATCAGTATTTTCACTTGCTTTCTGTGCTGAGATGGTTGTGTTATTTTGGCAGGACACTGAGATATATTTATGGGTGTTTACAAAAATCTGTTCAGCATAAGTGGCCTACAAATACCACCATGAGAACAAGAGTTGTTAGGTAAGGCTCATCAATTCATTCGTTACATCACATACTGATAGGTGGATAATTGTAAAAAATTAAAGTAAACTTCAAGTTACTATGAGATTTAGCTACCATCTGCATTTTCTAAAAACATGAACATTGATTTACAGTCAAGTAAGTATTGAAGTATTGGGGATTTTTAAACCCTTACAGGATGAGGTTAAAAGCTATATAACAAAATCTATAGCTAACTTCATATAGTATTCTTCATATATACACATTCACACAGATTGGCACTAAGAGAGAAGAGCAGTAATTGACCCATTTAGATATTAATTGGTTTGTTTCAATCTGTGACTCTGAGCTAATCTGTAACCAGAACATGCAGTTTTGAAGCTGTGTTTCAGTCTGTTCATTGTACCATAATTAGGAAGAACTGTTTCTGCAAATCATTGAATTTGGGAGCTTATATAAAAGGACTTCATTATCATCATTCTATAGGAAGAATTGCTTTGGCAAATCCTGGAATTTGGGAGTTTGTAAGGTTACTTCATTATCATTATTCTAACATATTTTTCCAATGAAGCAGCAGATCTGTCTGGAGAGGTTAAGTTGCTGGACTAAGGTTATATAGAAAGTTAGTGGGTAAGCAGAACTAAAGGTAACTAAGACCCAATCTGATATCCTTAACTCTTATTGTAGGCTTTTCCTTTTGTTAAGCATACTCCAACCAGTTCCAGGCAAATGGAAGTTTAATGCAAAAGTGTCATGGAATATAGCATTCTTCTTATAATTTGTTATTTAGAATATACACTGCCATGTCATGTTATATTTTTAAAAAATTAGGCAACCATTACCACCATTATTACACAATTCATTTTGAAAATGTGTGTTAATCCTGCCTCCAACCTAAATTTTGTCAAGGGGCTTCTATTTCTCTCTCTCTTTTTTTTTTTTTTTGGTGGGGGAGGGGGGCAGATAAAATTTCTCTTGGTTATGATGTGACATAATATTTAAGAACTACAGATTCTGCTTTTCTTGGCATTAGTGGTGATTGGGAGGAAAAGAAAAGAATTACGAGTATAATATTCCAGCAGTTAGGGGTGATGTGTCAATTAAAACTGTTCTATAAATCTGTAAGCTTCAAACAAGCATAATTGTTAAGCAAACACAGCAAGAAATTGTGAACTGTGTGATGCAATAGGGCGTTTTAGGGGCATTTTTGGCAAGGTTGGTTTCAGGCTCATAGACCTACTATGTATAAGTATCACAGTATTTTCAAGTAAAGTTTACATAAGAGTCTTTGTAATTCGAGAAGTCCAAATTTAAAGACTTAATTGTTACTGTTATATATTAGTTTCTTTTTTTTTTTTGAGACAGGGTCTTACTGTTGCCCAGGCTGGAGTGCAGTGGTGTGATTTTGGCTAACTGCAACCTCTGCCTCCCAGGTTCAAGTGATTATTGTGCTTCAGCCACCCAAATAGCTGGGATTACAGGCATGCAGCACCACACCTGGCTATTTTTGTATTTTTTAATAGAGATGGGGTTAGAGCATGTTGGCCAGGCTGGTCTTGAATTCCTAGCTTCAAGTGATAGGCCCACCTTGGCCTCCCAAAGTGTTGGGATTATAGGCGTGAACTACCGTGCCGGCCAATGTATTGCCATTTCTATAAATGCTGTTGAGAGGTAACATATTTACTTCTAAGAGTCCAAAAATTAGCAAACAGGCACATGTTCAAAGGTAAATGCTGAGATATTAGGTAATCCACTCTAAGAGAACAGAGATTGTGTCTTACTAATCTCTAGAAGGAGTTGCGTAACTCATTTTGGGAATAATGCTTGTCTTTATGTAGATTGTGTCTGTCAATCTGTAAAAGGAATTGCATAATTCATTATGTTAGGAATAATGCTTGTCTTTACATGGGGCAAGTAAGAGGTTATTAGTGTGTATTCCTCTTAAAAGGAAATTAGAATTTATCTACATGACAACATATCCTCCTTACCTGTGACTGAAGGAGGCAGAAAATGAGTTATGTACAAAAGCTTCATTTTTACACTGACATTGTCCCAAAGTAAGATGAGCAGATAAAATCACATATGACAGCTATGAGTATAATTTTTGCTGTTGCTATTATTTTGTAATTAGACAACTTTTTAAACTTTATTATTCCTTATGTCTTGCCTTAAAAAGCTTTTCAGGCTAGACATGGTGGCTCAAGCCTGTAATCTCAACACTTTGGGAGACCAAGACAGGAGGATTGTTGCAGGCTAGGAATTTGAAATTGTCCTGGGTACCGTAGTGAGACTCTGGTCTCTACAAAAATAATTAAAAAAAAAAAAAAAAAATCCAGGTATAGTGATGTGTACCCTACCTATAGTCCTAATTACTCTGAAGACTGAAGCAAGAGAATTATTTGAGCCCAGGGGTTCAAGTTTGCAGTGAGCTTTGATTGTGGGCCACTGCATTCCAGCCTGGGTGACAGAACAAGACCCTGTCTCAAAGAAAAGAAAGTAAAAAGCAAAAAAAAAAAAACCTTTTCAAGCCTCCTATTGTATACATTTTCACTTATCAATAAGTTACCTTTTCTCTAGAGCAGTGGATTCTTATTTTTATATGACTCATCAACAAAATCAGTGCAACCAACTTAGGCTGTTCTGCTTAATCTAAAATTCTACATTGAGAAAGTGAATAATACATTCAAGAATCAGATATGTAATAGGTATATTCTTAAAATATGATGCTTTAGCTTACTATTTCCTAAAACTTACTGTGCCTGGGCTTTCTTATATTGGTTTAGAGTGAAGTTTATAGTTCTATGAATGCTAAAAATTCTGTTTATATATATTGTTTTAAAGTAACACATTATATAGGTGTTTTCTAAAAAAACAAAAAAATTTCCCTCCCATTTAGTGGTTTTGTTTTTCTTCGACTTATCTGTCCTGCCATCCTGAATCCACGGATGTTCAATATCATCTCAGGTAATCAGCTTTTGATAAATTTTGAAAGTAAAAAAATTAGTATGTTAGTAAGAATACTCTTAAAAGAAATTAAATGTGGTTTTTTTTTTTTTTTGGATTATCCAATTCTAAATCTTGGCATATATAAAGTGTTCCAAAGCACCCTTCCTTCCTTGTGCTTCTTCAGCTTTTCTCGTTTCTTATCTTTTCTTTCATCTAATATCTGGTCTGAGACGGCATGATTACACATTCCACCTTTTTTCTGCCCATACTGTGTCTCAAACCTTTATAATAGATGACTTCTTATAGTTTGCAAGTTGGCTTTTTCAAGTTGGGAAGAGCTTTGCTTAGCCCATTGCTAGACTGCTGCCAGCTGGATCTTCAAAATCAAAATAAATTGTATCTACAGTTGGAATAGTATTCTTTGAGTACTTATGAAGAAAGCAGTCCTGGTTCCTCTCATTAGAGATTTTTTAGATCACCAGTTATATAGTGTTAATTGGCCATTTTAAACTCTGGTAAACCTGATCCAGCTTTGCTTATTATCCTTATATCCATATTGAGATAACTTTCAGGTGTTACAAGCTTCTTTCAAAGAAAGGATAACAGGGATATTTGTGACTTTGAATATAGTAATGAACCATTATGAACAGTAGGACCCTGAATCACTTTTACCTTAATAATCTGAAGCTTGAAATTGTACTAAAAGTGTTTTGGAATGTCTTAAGTTTTACTTTTATAGCCATCACATCTCTGTAATTATCTTTTATTGTTACTAAAGTGGATAAATCTATAAATCTATTAAGATTAAGGGTTTGAAATTCTTTTGGAGAGATTTTTCTGATGTTGGCCTCAGAGAACACTATCTAAAACTAGGCAGTCATGTAGATTACCTATGAGATTTCACTGTTAAATAATTACCTTAAGTTTCAGAGCTTATATGTAATGGACACCAATATTTTTCATTTACATCCCACTATCTGTATTCTACAGGGAAATGCTTCCTGACTTGATCATGTTTTTCTCCTCAAAGCAGAGGTCCTAGACTTTATCTTGGTTCTTGAGCTTTAAGTGAATTATTTGGACTGCAAATAATGTTGGGAGGAGGGAATTGCTCAGATTGCAAATTCCTAACCTGAGTAGGCTGAAATTAGCTTTGTGAACTGTCACAAAGGATGTGAGGAGTGACAGTCTTTTCCAGTGATAAAGGTAAAGCTTTGAGGTCCTCTGAAATAGTATCAACCATTGGGAATTGCTGAGTTTGTAGTACCCTTTTCACAAGCCTAGAGGTACTGATAAGCATATTCACTTTTTCTCTTTTAACTCAAGTTCTTTTGATTATATAGACCATACATTTTTCTGAGTTCTGACTTGAAGAATAGGTAGTATTTTAACAGTAAAGTAATGTTAAAGTGCTAAATTGATAATGGTTTAGCTGGAAGTGCCGTTGGAGTTGGTGTCATTAGCTGTGCCCAATTCTCTTATAGATTCCCCATCTCCTATTGCTGCAAGAACACTGACATTGGTGGCTAAATCTGTGCAGAATTTAGCAAATCTTGTGGAATTTGGAGCTAAGGTAAAAACATTTTGATATTTTAAAATGTAGTTTATGAATGCAAGTTTGACATAAAACCACAAAATACAGCTTAAGTAAATCTTTAACAGTGAAATATTTAGCAATGAGATAATTTTTGTTGGTGTTTGTTTTTAAAGCATCTTGTTTAAATTTTATATTTTAATAGTGGGACTTTTAAAAAACACCATGTCAGCCATTACAGAAAACAAATTTTTTCAAGGTGCACTGTACTCAAATTCTCACTTTTAAACATAAAAATTATCAGTGAGCATAATTTTATTTCCCAATAAACATTCACTGTAAATAGTAAAACTCAGATGAGTTTGTTTTCTTTTTAAACACCCACACATAATTGTACTATCTAAGGATAATGACTGATACTCAGTTGGGATCATATGCTTTCTGCTTTTGTCACCTAATAGGTGACAGACATCTTGCCATAGGTGGAAATACATAATTTTCATTGTTCTTAATATTGGATATTTAGATGGCTTCCAGTTTGTCCCTGTTATGCTGTAACATATCCTTGCATACATTTCTTTTCATACTTGTTCAATCATTAGCTGAACTTTGGAGTAAAATTACTAAAGTTAAATACATGGTTTAGGCTTTTGCTATGTATTGCAAGATTTCCTGTCAGCAATTTAAGATACTTTTGTTGCTCCTTGCAGCCTTGCCAAAACTCAGTGGGTTGTATGCTTTTTTCTTTTTTGCCAATTTGATAGACATATTATTTTGTGTTTCATTCTTTTAGACTTTCATGTCTCTATCTTTGGAATTGCCTATTGAGGTTCTTATCTCATTGAATTTCCTACTGACTTAAAGAGTGTGTTAATCTTAACCTTTTCCGCATTTATAGCATACTTTTAAGTAGGATTTTAGTATGATGAGCAGTTAACATATATGGCCTAGCTTTTGAATTTATCTGAATCTTGAAGCAGGTTACAAATAAGATATTTTTCTATTGCAGTCTTTAATTTTATTTTAATTCCCTGTAATCTCTGCTGGATTCTAACCTCTGATTTGGGGCCATGTTTGAATGAATTTATATATAAGCAATTGGTGCCTGCCAGGCTATATGTTATGATTTGTGTTTGGGTCCAGAATTCCTTGTTCTTTCATTAAAAATACCCCATGCTCCTCAGTATAGCCATTTGCTTATATATTAGAAGGAAAATACTGTCATTATATGATTTAATCCTTGTGAATTGCTATTAACTGCAATTACTTTTGCACCAACCTAATAGATGAAACAGTGATGTTTGTTTCTGGTGCATATAATAGAGGCATTTTATTTTTCAGGAGCCCTACATGGAAGGTGTCAATCCATTCATCAAAAGCAACAAACATCGTATGATCATGTTTTTAGATGAACTTGGGGTATGTATATAATTTTTAGGTACTTTAAGATTTATAGTTAGTATAGCTGAGTTAACCCACTTAAGCAGCAACCTTCAGAAAGATTTTTCTATCCAGAACTAAAAAGACAAAAAGCCTGCAAATTTTTGTCTGCCTTCCTAAACAAAAAAGTGCATTTTTGTTTGTAATTAAAACCTTTCATTCTTACACTAAATAGTTTACACCAAAGCATACATTACTGTTGGCTTGTGGACTAGTTCCATCATTTTTTAGGGTCTGTCTTGCCTTTCATATCCTTTTAAAGCTATCATATCTGATTGCCATGACATTCTATTGACTCCTACTTTGCTGCTACTGTGTGGGGCTTGAAGCAAGACAATGACACAGTTCTGACCAGGTTAAATAAATAGACTGAAGAGTGTTCTTTTCTAGAATTAAAGACATGGATTTGGTGTTATGCTTCATTCAGTGTGAATACCAATGCCTCATTTGGGCCTTGTTAATAAACTGTGATTACAAAATTATGAATGAGGATATTTTGTAATTTCTAGAACCCTGCATTTCTTAAGTTAAATTTTCATGATTGTACAGATTTTCAGGTACTGAGTCAATTTTAAACTAAACTAAACTTATTAGTAATTCAGTTCATATAAAGAGAAACCAGGAAGGTACATGTACACATGAATAGAGCCAGGTATATGGCATGGCATTAGGGAGTGCCAGGATTGGAGACTGAGGTGTCCATGTTCCATCTTAATGCATTCAGATTCAGTTAAAAAGACCACCACAACCATACCACTGTGGCAAACAAATCAAGAATGCATGTGGGTCACTAGTTTGCAACCTCAGGTATAAAAACGAGTATATGAAAAATTATGGCATAGCTCTGTATTTATTGTGACATTGATAAAAATTTTTAAAAGTTCATTCTTCTGTATGTGAACTGGGATATTGGGTGGTCAATCATTGGAAAACATTTTTCTGTAGTGTTTAAAAGGAGCTGTGTGAGAAATTATGCCACACAATCTAGGATTTCATACTGCTTAGAATCCAAATATAATACTACTGTTATTTCTTCACCACCCGTATAAACCAAATTCACTTTTGATGACCCACCTCAATTATTATCTCCTTTAGGAAGCTTTTGCTGAACCCCAAACATGAATAAAATAACTTTTGTTTTACCTAAGTATCCCCTGCATACCTGTGATACATAACTCTGTGTTGCTATGGTTACTTTTCTAAAGGCCTTTCTACTAGAGTCAGCTATGTGAAGGCAAACTTGGTGTCTGTCATCTCTATAATCCTTTACTTGAGTCACTATATGAATGTATTCTGCATAATTGTGTTTATCCTATAGAAAATATTGTTTTGCAGTTTTTAATAATGTAAGGCAAATATTGTCCCCATTTTACTGGTAACCCAAGCCCTTGCTAAATGTTACTCCAAGGCTTAAATAACATTGGCATTTAGTGTTGATAATAAACTACAGGTTGAGTATCCCTAATTCGAAATCTGAAATGCTGAAAAAGCCAAAACTTTTTGAGCGCCAACAGGAAAGGCTACTTGGAAAATTTCCAATTTTGGATTTTTGGATTGGGGATGCTCAGCTGGCAAGTATACTGCAAATAAATATTCCAAAATCCTAAACACTTCTAGTCCCAAGCATTTTGGGTTAAGTGACATTCAACCTATACTATAAACTTTAATTCTAGTGACTCAGTTACTTTATGAACCTTATCTAAAAGTATCATAATTAACACTGATTATTCCCACATATTAGCAAGCATTCTGAGCACAGTCCACAGATAATTGCAAACCTTACATATTCTCATTGCATTTTCATAGTGCAGCTCCTACTTATATACAGATCAATTTGGACAAACTACAGGAGCTTAATAACGAAATTTAGTCTAGGAATTTTAAGAGGTTGAATTTAATACAGATTAGCAGTTAACCTATACTGTTTGGCATATGTTCTAGATTTCAGATATAAATTGTTATGAAGCCACATCCTCCACCATTATTTTTTGAATAGCAATAATATTGTACCATATCCTGCCATGCTATGGAAGAAAATAAAATCTGGCTTTCATGTGAATACAAAGGTTACAGAGTTTATATTTTACCATAATCAATGCTGAATATTTCAGTAAGAATCTTTAGAATTTTGAGAAATTTGAGAATTTAAAAAAATTATCTAAAATACCCAATTAGAATATTTTCACATGAAACTATAAAGATTTGTATTCCTAACAAAAAATTAGCCTGGCATGGTGATAGGTTCTTGTAATCCCAGCTACTCGGAAGGCTGAGGCAGGAGAATTGCTTGAACCTGGCAGGCGGAGGTTGCAGTGAACCAAGATGATGCCATTGCACTCCAGCCTGGGCAACAAGAGCGAAACTCCACCATCTCAAAAAAAAAAAAAAAAAAAAAAAAAAATTGTAGTTACATTCTAAATGCAATTTTATGATTCCCTTGAAGAATGTACCTGAACTTCCAGACACTACAGAGCATCCTAGAACTGACCTGTCCCGTGATTTAGCAGCACTGCATGAGATTTGTGTGGCTCATTCAGATGAACTTCGAACACTCAGTAATGAGCGTGGTGCACAGCAGGTAAGTGTTTACCAGCCTTCATTATCAGTGGTATTTCAAGGGTTAACACTCTGAGAGGTAATAAACAGCTGAATTCTGGTTAACATTTTTATCTTGTTATATTAAATTTTTGAGACTCTGAATTATATAACAAAAGATCTCGGCAGACAGAAATAACAGGCCCAAACTAAAATGATGTACATTTAAAACTGAAAAACATCAGATTTTGCTCTTGAGTCTGAATGTTGATTGTATGGGAAAACAGTGTTAATATACTTTGGTGGCATATGTGAAAATTGCCAGTAAGTCAGTATTGATTTTTTTTTTTTTTTCCAGTTTCTGTCTTCTGTCACATACAGATAGAGTGCATGACCAAAGTGATTCTCAAATTGTGAAACAAATTACTGTTATTTGGGATGTTTGTCAGATTTCACATCCAGAGATTCTGAAGTGTGGCCTTGAAAGCTGCACTTCTAACTAACTCTTACAGGAATTTATAGGGATTCAGATGCAGTAGACTACATAGACTTCTATCTGCCATCTGCACCAACCAGATACAGATTAGGATGTATTCAAACAGGGACTAGAATTTCAAGGGATTTAAAACCAGGTCAATTAAGATATTAGAACAAAATGAATTACATTTTGAATGTCTTCAGTTGACATAAGGGCCACTGAAAAAGTGAGCACAGGGAGTTTTGACTAGTTTCTAATGTAGTTTCAGGAGATAGTGAATGCTGTCACTGCACTGGCTAAAGCGATTAAAGCATTGAGTTTGGTGACTGAGTTCTGTTCAACCTGAGATACTAGAATGCTCAAGTCCTGTTCCTCCCCTCTAGCTTTAGAAAATAATTAAATGACTTGCCTTAGATATTAAATAAAAAATAGAAGACTTTTAAAAAGAGGTAAACTGCTTCTGGCAAAATAAGATAGTTCTGGCCTAAAAAATAGCAGTATGCCAAGCACAAATGAATTTCTGTTCACTTTAGGGTATAAAAATTCTTAGTTATGACAAGAAATGCTCAGCCAATCACTGAATAATAGAAACTTTTTGAGTGGAATTGTGATAATATCTTATGAATCCCTTTGCTTTGATATGGCTTTTTTCAAATCTAGGTTCCCATCCTGCAATTGCTGACTGAGCTTTCATTTATTTTCATACCATTTTTCCTTCTGTCTAGCACGTCTTGAAAAAGCTTCTGGCTATAACAGAACTGCTTCAACAAAAACAACACCAGTATACAAAAACCAATGATGTCAGGTAGCAGCCTTCGCCCCAGTGTTCTGCATGGATTCGGCATGCCCAGTATGGTAATTCACATCAGTATAATGTCTCCTTTGCTCTTGCCAAAAAATAGCACACTTTTCCACATTCCAGTGATGTGTGAGCTATGCAAACAAAATCTAAGATTCTGCTGTTGAGTAACTGTGCCAGCAACCTTGTATGCTATCTGTGCAGGCTATTTGCACTTTTTCCACATGGAATCAATCTTTAACAACCTCTGAGCCTTGGTGTACAGATCACCTTTCACAAAATGAAATGCTATGACTGTATCTTGAACTTGGAAAATATATTTTCAGTACACCCAGTTGCCAAAGTTTTCCTGTCTCTTGGAGGAAGAACTATGAAATCAACTGACAAAAAAAGCATTCTCTTATGTGTATAACTGGATTGCAGACTGTTCTCACTGTAACTACTTCCTGATTAGGAAATACGACCATTTGACTGTTCAATGATTATCTGTATTTACAGTTTCCAGAGTTTGTCATTATAACAGGAACAATCTTTGCTGTATATGTTTAAAAAATATTGTGCTATTTCTCTTGCTGGAACTGTTGAAAGAAAATATATAGAATGATCTATTGCTCATCAGCTTTATTTTTTAAACATACTACTTATTTTGAAATTGTCAAAGACTGTATTTAGATCTCATAATGCTTTGTTAAATGTTTACAACAGTAAATAGTTTAAATTCAGTAAATATTATTGGTTTATTGTATTGATCAATGCATGTCACCCATTCAACCATTTTATAAACTACCAGTTTCTTTTATGTTAACTAGAATGCTTTTGTTAAACGTATTTGTTCATTATTTGTGCTACCCCTTTGATTATGCAGACAACCTCATCAGCTGCTTAACTTATCCATCTTTGAACTTTTGACTACTTGTTGTATCTGCTGGATATTTAGTTCAACTGTATAGTTTTATTTACTTCTGTATGTGCATTTTCATGAAGTATTCACAAAGGCTAAGTTAAAATAAAACCAAGGGATATCTTGCATAATTGATTACTTTTGTCTAAATAGAGCTAAGCATTTAATATGTTTATTTTCTTCCTCCTTCAGGGGCAGTTTAAACCTTAGCACCAGAGCAAGGCCCAGGGAGAAGCTGAAGCTTCAGAGCAGTACTTTCGCTAATGGCATCTTTTGAAAAGTATTCTATATTATTCAACAATTCCTTCCCTCTCATAATTGTGCAGGGGAGATAAGACATATCTAACATATGTGGCAGTATGACATTGGTAATCGTGGGTGAGACAGGAACCCAAGGTGGTGTTCCCACAGTAAGGAAAGGCCTAGATTCCAAGAGCAACATTTTATGCTATTCCTCCAATGTATAAGATACAGGGAAAAAATTTTCAGAGTTTAAAAGGTGTCTGCTTAATAGTTTCAAGCTACAAAAGTCAATTATTTCTATGGGAGCTGCTAACCTTATGTGACTTCAATCACAGTTCAACACTGATACCAAAAATCTCAAGTCCTGTGCTCCTTTTCCTTGACATCAACTCAATTCATTCCATTCTCTCCCTTCTTGGCTCTTTATCAAATTATTCTCCTTTACTCTTTTCCATCCCTTCTGTATTTCAGCTGAACTTGGACCAACATAGTATCCCAGGTGGTCTCCTTGGTTACATGATAGCTGACAGGGAGGATATGAACTAGTCAAGATATTTTTGCTGTGCATTTTGGTTTCCACTAATCGCCCCTCAATCTTTAGCCATACTAAGCTGTCATTCTTCAGCCTGAAATTCTTCTCCCTTTTATTTAAAATCACAAACCTTACTTACCCTGCGCTTCTTATATTTTAATGTAATTTGTCTCTCAAGTTGAAATGGAAACTTGTTACTTACCTTTGTAGGTAGTAACTAGCTTGTCAGTGTTGAAATAAAATCTCTCAAACTTTAACTTTTTTAATGGGGTTGGGTGGGAAAATTTTCAGTAGTAAGTGTGAACCTTGCTCTGATGCCAAAGTTTGGCGATCTGAAAGGGAAAATGAGACAAATTGTGAACATCTTGCAATTCTGTCTACAGCCTAGCAGCAATGTACTTAACTAGGACTACAATGGAGGATTTATAACTTTTGGCTTCTTCCACTCTGCTTTTGCAAAATCTCACCGTCATGAATTTTATTCATTTCACTCCAGAATGAGAAGGGAAAAAAACCTCACAAAACTCAAACCTACAATATAAAGGATTGTTAGAGAGAGAGATGAATATGCATATAGTAAGTACTGCCTTAAAATATAAAGATGTAATTATAATGGTACCTACCCTTCTGGAAAGTAAAGTACAGCCTGGGATGTACTGAGACTGAGGAGGTGTGTATATTCGTGCAATTTAATTAGATTCAGGACACAAATTTCTCAGAATTTCTTCAAGCCAGTTTTCTTGGAAAAAAATCTGGCTTGATATACCGACGTCCGCTGTTTGTTTGGTTCCAACTATAATAGCTAAGACTTACTGAATACTTAGTGTATGCAAGTACTATTCTAATTAATCCTATAAGGAGTAGGCATTATTGTCTTCCCTATATTTAGGTGTGGGAAACTGGCACACAGAGGTTTAATAACTTACCAAGGTCACATATTGAAATAGAGGCAGCCATGATTCATATCATCTAAGTAATTATTTGCTGTCATAGTCTGTGCTTTTATATTTTTATATCAGCTCATTTCAATTTGAATTAAATTTCTTGAACATATTTAATCTGCAAAATTCCTAGTAACTGTTGTTATAATCTACTTACACAGACTCACTTATAGGTGATGTAATAGGTTACTTATAAGGCCATGGTAGTGTGTGCCTGTTGGCTCAGTTACTCAGGAAACTGAGGCAGAGGATTGCCAGAGCCTAGGAGTTTGAGACAGCCTGGATAACACAGCAAGGCCCTACCTCAAAACAAAATTATTTAAAAACCACAACTGAATATACAATTTGCTGCTACCTACTTTTATCTATACCAGCCTAAGAGTTTTATGCTGACAGCTATTCAAAATCATATATTTGATTTAAAAAAAACCCATTTGGAAATGTTTTCGGGTAACGAAGGAAAATAAATAATATTCATTACCCAGATGATGACTAGCTTTCAGTACCATGTAACAGTTGAAAATACCTTCGGCAGTTTAATAGTAAGGCAAAAACAGCTAAATATATCAGGATGGCATTCAAAAAACCGTTTGTAAATGTTTCTAGAGGGCAAACCACATTCCTTACAACACTTTTAAAGTTGGCTACTGAATTTTGTTTTTGTGGTGCCTTTTTTATAAAAAGCATAGGTTTATCTATCATATTTTGCTTAAAAAAATGATTAGGCAAATAAGTTGCAGCTTTAATTTGATATGAGTCATGATGGAATAAGAATATCCAAAACAGGTGCTATTCTAGCTCTTTTGAAGATGTTTTATTTTACATAAAGAAGTTACTGTGAAAGGGGGGAAAAAACAAATAGGTTAATATATTTTATGTTTTCACATTATACTTTTTAAATAAAGTTAAACGTTTGATATGCTTCCTACTTCTCTTGATTAGTTAGCATTGACAACTGAACTTCAAATGGTTAGAGAGATTCTACCAGGTCGTCATCAGTCCATTCTTCCTAAGAAGGAAAAAAAATGTGGTAAGGATAACACTGAAGCATAACCAGTATTGTTTACCTTTTACCTCCCATTAGGAAAATATTCTCTTCCTTTTACGTATGTGGATTACGAAAGATAAACCAGGAAATTTTGTAATACTTCACTGTTAGTAGTGTTGGCATGGTCTCACCAGACTCCTCCAATGAGGAATAAAGGTTACAGCTGTGACCTTCTGCCTCTGATTATTCACTTATCTGACATGACAGGTGCAAATTTTTTTTAAAAAGGGGGTAAGGGTAAAATCCTTGGAGAATAAGAAATAAAGCAAAACTGTAGTATGTATGTGTAGTATCCCTTTTGCTTTCTATGAACACAGGAAGGATTCTTCAAGTAAAGACAGAAGAGAGAAAAATCCCTTTAATAATGGACAATAGCACTGTATACATAAGGAAGTATGCATAAAATGGAAAAACTCACAACTCTGTAATTCTTTCACTTCTATAGTGTTTTTACTCTTGGATAATAAATCTGAACAGTATAGACACACCAGAATGCATAACAAAAATGACTTAGAGTTCATCTTTGGGGTAAAACATACCTCCTCATGTTTGGATTTCTTTGAGACATAATCATCATCTTCATAGCCTTTCCTCTTCTTCCTATAATTAAGCAACTATCAATAAGCAATCCAATACCAGCCACAGAAACTAAAAAATATAAAATAAACTAGCAAGGCTATATGCAATGTCACGTATCTACTGAAAAACAAGGCCTGGATAAATGGAAAAAGATGAAGAATTATGGATACGGGAAATGATACTTTTAAAATCAATGTTTAATGCATTTCTTTTTTTGTTTTCTAAGACAAAGTCTCACTGTCACCCAGGCTGGAATGCAATGGCACGATCTTGGATCACTGCAACCTCTGCCTCCCAGCTGCCTCAGCCTCATGAGTAGCTGGGATTACAGGTGCCTGCCACCATGCCCAGCTAATTTTTTTATTTTTAATAGAGACGAGGTTTCACCATGTTGGCCAGGCTGATCATCTCAAACTCCTGACCTAAGGCGATCCACCCTCCTCAGCCTCCTAAAGTGCGGGGATTACAGGCATAAGCCACCGTGCCCAGCCATTTAATGCAATTCTAATTAAAGCCCCAATAAAACTTTTCATGGAATCTGTCAAGTCTAACACTGACCTAGGAAAGAGTGTGTGAAAAAATAGCAGAGAATGTAAAGAAGAACCAGGTGCTATCTTCAAAGCACATTATAAAAGCTATGGTAATTATTAAAGTGAGATATTAACAGATCAATGATCAGACTAGATAAGCAAAATAATGACTATGCAGAAGTAGGAATTTAATGTGTGATAAAAAGTATTTCAGGTAACTAGGAAAAACATGAAATAAAAAATGAACTGGGACCTGCTGGGCACAGTGGCTCACCACTGTAATCCCAGCTCTTTAGGCCAAGGCCAGCAGATCACTGAGCCCAGGAGTTTGAGACCAGCCTGAGCAATGTGGCGAAACCTCCTCTCTACAAAAAATAAAAAAATTAACCGAATGTGGTTGAGCACCTGTCCCAGCTGCTTGGGAGACTGAGGTGGGAAGATCACTTGGGCCCAGGAGGTAGAGGTTGCAGTGAGTCAAGATCAAGCCACTGCACTCAACCTGGATGACAGAGACAGACTTTGTCTCAAAAAAGTAGAGGATGGGAGCTGAGGCAAAAACTAATATTTGGAAAAAAGGTTGTGAAAAACAATAGAATATATCATATGTAAATAAGTACAATCAGCCTTTTGTATCCTGTGGGTTCCACATCAGTGGACTCAACCAACTGCGGATTGAAAATACAAAAAAAAATTCTATCTGTACTGAACATGTACAGACTTTTTGTCATTATTCCCTAAAGAATACAGTATAACAACTATTTACATAGCATTTACATTGTATTTAGGTATTAGAAATAATTTAGAGATGATTTAAAGTTTATGGGAGGATGTGTATAGGTTATATGCAAATAGGCCATTTTGTATTAGGGCATCTATGAATTTTGGTTATCAGCAGAAGGTCCTGAAACCAATCCCCCATGGATACTGAAGGATAACTGTATACAGAATCTATAAAGCACTACAAATCACAAAAGTAATGCCAGACAATTGGGCAAGGGCTATAAATAAGCAATACAGAAGAAATAAGTGACTGTTAAACATGGAAACTTCAGTGCCCCATAGTAATCAAGAAAATGCAAATTAAAATGACAATGTGAGACTTTTTTAGCCAGACTGGCAAAAGTAAAACATTGATAATTACACTTTGTATAATATGAAAATTAATGCAAAGGAGAAAAAATCCGACTTATTTCATACACACATATGGATATAAATGCAGAGAAAGGGCTGGCAAAGGTAAACAACTACTAAGTTACTTCTGAGGTCAAGACAGATATGGATTTTGATCAAAGGGAACTTGGGTTTCACCTGTATTGACTGACAATGACAATACAGTTTTTGAGTCATGAAAAACAGAGATAAAATAATTTTGAAAATCAAGGAAAACAAATAGTCCTAAAGTAGCACAACTGGTCCATGGACCAGGGCTGGTCCATGACTATTTCCAGTTTGTAGTAAGTTAAGTATAGGAATCGTGTGTTTAGAAATTTTTAATAGCAATTTGATATAATCATTTTATGACCTGAATCTAATAAAACTTGACACAAAAAAACTTATGTTTTTGTGTCTTCACTTTTCCAGTAATACATTTTTTATTGAATTTTCAAAAGTATACATCTAGTGAAGTTTTTTTTTAAAGTCCTTCACAGTTTGAGAAGCACTCCTCAAATACTCATAGATATTCAGAATTTGCTTGGCACAGTACAAAGCAGATGGCAATCTGGAATAAGCTATGGCAATTAGGAATTTTGGATTATGGTCCATTCAGTTACTTGGCTAGAAAGGGTAGGATTCATAGTTCAGTGGTCTAATCCAGGGATGGATAAACTTTTTATTTAAAGAGACAGTAAATATTTTAGGCCTTGCAGGTCCTATTATCAGTTTCTGTCACAACCAACTTTTCTACTATATCAAGAAAACGGCCATAGGTGATAAATAAATGAATCGGTATGCTATATTCCAACAAAACTGTATTCTAAAAACAGCCAGTGGGCTGGATAGGCCTGGTAGGTCATAGTTTGCCAACCCCTGGTCTAATCCCATTTCAAAATCAATGCAAAAAGAACATAAGCAGTGCTGCAATACTTTCATTAATTAAAGCCAACATTTCTTCTCTATAACCAATCTGAAAAATTCCTGTTACCACTGAAACCTGGAAGTGAATGAAACCCACCAATTTCAAGTTCTATGCTAAATCATGCTATTCTGCATACTTCCTAAGTCTCTAGGTATTACCCCACTACAACTGTATAGGAATTTAAGTCATGTGTACTTGACATAAGGACCTAAGAATGCTGTTCTGGCTTTTCATATGTATCCAGCAGCACATATTCACCAATTATAGAAATAAGATCCAAAATACATCCTAACTATAAGATGCCACAGATAACTCCCATTAAATTTTAACATACAGGGTATAACTTTATAAACAGCAGAATGCATCCCACAGGAAATAGAAAATGTCAGTTTCATTATTCCTAGTACCTGCCCAAATTCCCAACTTCTTAAACACCTAAAAATTTCAGTGGATCTTTCAATTTGCAAAGCATAAATTGCCAATTGTATGGTGATTTCCATATTCAGCTTACAAATCAATTAAGAGACATTAAAAGTGTTCTTATGGCTACAAGAAGAGATTAAACAGCCTATTTTCCTATTGGCTTTATCTTCAATATAAAGTTTGTCACTGAAATAAAGTATGTATGCCAAGTTTCCCTACTCTAGCTAACAGAAGTCTGGAAAGGACATTTGTTCCTCAGACCAGATATCACAACTGCAGAGACCAAAGATTAAAATGACAGGAAAAGGTTAAAGGATTCCTTAAGACCCTGACCCCTGAGATCCCATGAGAAGTAACAGAACAGGACAGGGCCTGCAAGCCAAAGAACACAAGTCACAGCAGGATCAGAACTGCACAGTGAATGCTGAACTATTAAGGTCTTAAGTTTAATCTCATTAGAAATGTCCATTCAACAAAGAAAATCTGATTTAATGGATCAGTCAGCTTTCCTCAAATGAGCAAACACCAATAAAATGATTTACAAACCTGCTGGACTGGATAAAAGTTATGTCTACTGATCAACACTGTCACATCAACTTACGAGATTACATTAAGTGCAAGCTCAGCAGAATGACATCGCTCCAACTTCTGTTTCAGAACAGCAACTTCTTCAGATCTGGGTGGTTCATACTTTTTTACTAAGTTTCTCATGCCTATGTGGATACAAAAAAGAATTTAAACTGAATAAGCAAACCTTTTCATAGTAAGGGAGCTTGTTACTTTTCAACAAAACACTCTTCAAATGACATGGTGGTTATTCTCAAGATTTGCATCATTCTACTTTAAAATCCTATAAGTACCATATGTTTAATTCAAGTAATTATGGCTCTCTGTTGTTTAGCCCATACCATGTACAGCATAAAGCGCACTGTATAATCTAGTGTTAATTTTTTGCAAATCCTACTGGGGTCACTTCTTGTTCAGTTTAAGACTTAAAAAAAAAAAAAAATCCCTAAATGATTTAGTGAACATGCTTTGTTCTCTATCACCAACCATTTTCATAATATTCTCTTCCACAGATAGTGGACTAAGAGTATACTTCCTATTTACAAAGGAAACTGTTATTATACAACATGCAATAAAGGGAGGATGCTTAGTAAAAATTTGTTAATAATCCTTTGCTTTAACAAAAAACAGACCCTATACAAAAATGTCCACTTTAGGTTAAAAGCAAACTACTATATCAGTAACTTCATAATTGCAAAAGCATCCTCTAGCTGATCTTTTTATTCAACTATAATAAACCAAAGAACACAAATTTCAAAATGTATTAGGGGAATGAGGAGAGAGCCAATGGGCTTATTATTATTATTTGCCAGCCATGTGATTCAATGACTATACTGACCTATTTCATAATGCAAACAAAGCAGTATTTTCAACTGAATACTTGTGACTCAACACCCGTAAGACACTATCTGTTCCAAACATTACAAATATCTTAGTAGCGTTAAACCTATAAGTATTTTATGAAGAGTTATTTTTATTTCATTTAAAATAAGTGGAGCAAAATAAAGGTATTGAGAAGAAATCAGTAATAAAACTAAGCTATGAAATAAGTAAAGTGGAATAAGACTCCCTTTACCTACTAAATTCTATGCTCCTATTATCTATAGTCAAATCACAATGAGCTTTGAAAGTGAACCCCCTAGTGGTATAACTAAAGAGCTACAGTTTATAATTCATAAATCACAAACCCATCATTCTCAAAGAAAGCTCTCAAGATCACTTCAAGCAGAGAATCAAGAAATGATACAGATGCCCTTAAGCATCTTAACTTTTAAAACACAAAATATATAAAATGTATACCCATTTACTGTCATCCAAGATCAAGATCTTCAATCTTATACTGGTTTATTTAATATTTAATTAAATTACAAATCTAATTAAAAACAATTTAGACAACAAGGTTTGGGAACAAACATGATTGAGCTCTAACCCCAAAGAGTAGCTTAGCAGCCATGAACAAGTGTGCCGTGGGCAAGAATGAAGAATAGAGAATGCTGGCTAATTCAGTCAATAAGATGAGATTCTACTCAACCCTTAGGACAGAATTTCTCAACATTAGCACTAATGACTTTTTGGGTTGGATAATTCTTGGTTATACAGGGCTATATTAGTTTCCCGAAGTTGCTATTAAAATTATCACAAACTTGTTGGCTTAAAACAACAGAAATGTATTGTCTCATAGTTCTAGAGCCCAGAAGTCTGAAATCTGTTTCAATGGGTCAAAATTAAGGTGCTGGAAGGGCCATACTCTCTGGTGGCTCCAGGGATGAATCCATTCCTTGCCTGTTCCAGCTTCCGGTGGCTGCCAGCTTCATTTGGCTTGCAGCCACATCACTCTAATTTTCAAGGTGAACATCTTTAAATCTTTCTCTGTTGTCTTAGCAGTGCCTTTTCTGAGTGTGTCAAATCTCCCTCTAACTTTCATTTTAAAAAAATGATTTAGCTACAAAATAGAAGATCCAAATTTAAACATTATCCTTAAGTTAGTTCCCATTACATCTTTTTTAGTGACTAGTATGTTTCTTTATTCTTTAAAAGGATCCTGTTGTCAATCTCTAAACCCTTTCTAAATCCGATATTTTCAGTCTTTGCATAAGTTCTATATACATGAACACTACTTCCTTCCATGTACCTTCTATTTGTTCTAGACCAGTGTATCTTTCATGCTTCCATAATATAGTAACTCAATGAAAATAAATCTAAACAAAAATCTAAGTTATATTTCTAGTTAAACACCAAGATATTTATTTAGAAAGGAACTTTGTAATGGAAGAACATTTTGTAGAGTGTTCTGTTTTACTTACTTTTCATTATATCTAGTAACTGTGACAGGCAAGTTCTGTTCTCTCTCAGCATCAGACTCTCTGATAAATAACTGGTAAAGAAAAGAAAGAAAATTTAACCTATTGAAAACATACAGCACATTGCAAAAGCATGACATCATAAATTATTTTCCTCCATCTTATCAATGGCAATTTTAAAATGTTTAAATTTCTGAACATATAATCTGTAACTCTTATGTTTTAAGGATTTATTACCAATTACATTAAAAGATGTTTACTATTCATTTAAGTTTAGTGATATTCAGGTATAAACTTTCAGAAGGAAAATAGTATGAAAGCAGCAGTAATAGTCAATACTTATAAAATTTGTATCTTTTAATATAAAAATCCTATGAGTCTAACCTTATTTTACAGAAGAGGAATCTCAGTTACAGGGATGAGCAAGTCATGATCTTGTAACCTGCCCAAAGTAATAAAGCTAGGAAGCAGCAAAACTGGAATTTGGCACTGGTAAGGATTTTCTGTCCCCTTAATACGAAAGCCATTTTACCTATAGTTGTACTTCTTGGGAGTAACAGACATTCAAACCAACAAGACTATCACCTAATGCTTTATAAATCTATTACGTCTTATTTGCATCAAGTCCAAATCAAAGGTGTTAAACTTCTCTATCAATGTGATATAAAACTCAATTACTTGTTTTTCTCAGGGCCACTGACAGTATAAAAACATAATTTCTATATTTAAATTTTCAATTACTCTGAGGTTTTACATACCTGAACTTGACCAATAATTGATAAAAGCCCAAATGAACAGATTCTCAAAGTGTTAAGTAGTTTTTCAAACAGGAATGCAAAAAAATTATTTTTCTCTTGGATGTAATAGTTACAAAAATAGAAAGCAATACTTTAAGAACTCTTGTTGCTGTCTTTATCCAGATTATTTTCATTTTGTTATCAAGTTTTGATAACTTTGTTATTTATTTTTATTTTTATTTTTTGGAGATGGAGTTTCACTCTCGTCACCCAGGCTGGAGTGCAATGGCGTGATCTTGGCTCACTGCAACTTACGCCTCCTGGGTTCAGGCAATTCTCCTGCCTCAGTCTCCCGAGTAGCTGGGATTACAGGCACGCGCCACCATGCTGAGCTAATTGTTTGTATTTTTAGTAGAAACGGGGTTTCACCATGTTGGCCAGGATGGTCTCGATCTCTTGACCTCGTGATCCAACCGCCTCGGCCTCCCAAAGTGCTGGGATTACAGGCGTGAGCCACCGCGCCCGGCTGATAACTTTGTTATTACATCATCATCATCTATTGTGGAAATAAATTTTGGATCTGAAAATCAGGAAATCCCCTGACAACTAATCCATTTCCAGTTACTAGTAATTCAAAATAACTAAATTAGTTTTTTCCTTTACCTTTCTACTTAAAATTCCTCCCATTTTTGTCATCTTCCTTAATTTTTAATCTTCATTTTCTTTTGATTTCTTATGCATAAAGGTCATAGGTTTGGTGCTAAGAGCTGACTCTTTATCTCTGTGAAGCTAGCAACTTTTTTTTTTTGAGATGGAGTTTCGCTTTTGTTACCCAAGCTGGAATGCAATGGCACGATCCCAGCTCACTGCAACCTCCGCCTCCCAGGCTCAAGCAATTCTCCTGCCTCAGTCTCCAGAGTAGCTGGGATTACAGGCATACGTCATCATGCCGGGCTAACTTTGTTTTTTTAGTAGAGACGTGGTTTCCCCGTGTTGGTCAGGCTGGTCTCGAACTCCCCACCTCAGCTGATCCGCCCACCTCAGCCTTCCAAAGTGCTGGGATTACAGGCATGAGCCACCGTGCCCGGCCTAGCAACTCTTAATCTCAATTTCAAATCTGAATTTTAATATTGTGATGTTTTAGTAAAATCCACAGGCAAGTAAGAATACCTAAAGGGTCAAAGTAGCAGATGAGAAATAAAGCTCTAAATCTACAAGAAAGAGAAGAAAACCCAGAAATAACAGTAATAATCCTATGATTAATAATCTGAGGCATTATCCAGACTATGACAACAGCATGAGGGCTCTCCCTTTTGAAATCAGCAATAAATGTAAACTCAATTTCCACATATGCCAAAAGTTTGCCCGTATCAGTAAGTTTAAAATGATTGGAAAGCATTTCCCTAAAGGGCGGGAAAAAAAAACAACAAAAAAAACGCGGATGTCTAGTCATCGGAATGTTACAAAAGCCTATTAATTTTGCAGGGAGCCAAAGGTATCACAATTTCAATTTTACCTATCTGGAATTATAATGAACTAAACTTCTAAGATACAATAAACTCATCTGGACTTAAGGATGCTTCATCCCACTCTACATAATTAAAATCTCATCACTGAAGAATTTATTTATGCACTATATACAATGCTTCAAGATTAATCAAACTTTTGGTTATCTGAACTGTGGAAAAGAAGGCCTTTGTTCCCTTACGGAATGAAGTCTGCAGGCCAGGTTGGTGGTGTGCACCTGTAATTCCAGCACTTTGGGAGGCCTAGGCAGAAGGAATACTTGAGTCTAGAGTGACTGGGATGAGCCTGGGCAACATAGGGAAACCCCAACTCTACAAACAAAAAGTTTAGGCGGGGTGTAGTGTAGTGGTGTGTTCCTGTCGTCCCAGCTGCTTAGAAAGCTGAGGCAGGAGGATCGCTTAAGCCTGGAAGGTTAAGGCTGCAGTGAGCTATGACTGTGCCATTGCACTCCAGCCTGGTGACAGAATGAGACACTGTCTCAAAAAAATAACCAACTCCCCCCAAAATGAATGGAAGTCCACATCTTAACTCCATATACATCAATAATTTACATGACTATCTTTCCTAACTTAGAGATTTATCTTACTCATTTTCATATTCCTAAAGTGTAGTACAGTGCATAGTAGTACATTGAGGCATTCAGTGAATATTTGCTTAGTAAACAGAAATCACTTTGGGATTAAATGTATACATTTATAGATAGTTGGTGAGTTGTGTTTGCAGAGAAGAGGCGTATCATAAAATATAAACCTACATCCCTTATCGTAGATGCAGATGTGTCGTGAAATTCTCATTAATAATTATTCATGTCTTAGAAAAGTTATCTGGTGTATGTATTATGAAATGTGAAACACCCAAGTGATGTCTGGGATAGCATCCTATAATCAGGAATATTAAGATTTCTGCAACGAAACATAAATATTCCTATTAAGTGAAATAAAAACTAAATACAGTCAGTTCATATTTGCTGCCACCTTATCAATGGATTCTGAAATTATGGATAAGGGATTGTAGTTACGTAAAATAGTTTTAATTAACTTTAGGAAATTTTATCATCTTTCTTCCTCAGCTATTTCTAGGAATAAAATCAAGCAGAACTTCAAAGGTCTTAAATTGAGAAACAATATAGAAACTAAAAAAGTCTGACTGCTAGTTTGTGTTACAGTTAGTGAACAGTATTTAATTCCATGTGTCATACATGCTTTATAGAAGATAAGGCAGACACATTTGTTGCACTCAAGTTGCTCACCAGTTCAGAGGAACTTCTAAATTTGTCATATACTGATATCTTTATCAGTCTGTCAAAGATCACCTGGTTTACTTCTACTTTAATCCTAAATGTATCCTCTGAGTTCAACAATATTTTTCGTAATATTTAAAGATTACCATAAGGCAATTTCATTTCTTCTTTTCACCAACCATCCCAGCCACAATGGATATTACAGACTAGTCACAAATGACTCCATGAATAAATAAACCCAGTGACTGAATTTGATCTAAGTCAAAACACTAATTAATACCTTTCCATAGTAATTCCAGCCCTGGAGGCACTAGATAAAATGGCAGTCAGGGCAATTTGGGAAGGTGTGTATAAAAGGTAAGCATCCGTCAATGCAATTCTATTAAGAAAGTCATCAGCTGTTTTCCTCAAAATCTCTGGATTCTCCAACATGGGATATCGGGTCTAGAAAAAAAGTTTGCAAATGTTACCATTTCTGAGGGTTTAAATGGAGTAACAAGAGTTTAAAATTACACGACTCATATTAAGAAATATGTGCTTTAAAATAACATATCCGAAGTTATTGACATTGTCCTCAATTTATATTAATCTCTTCTCTTGGTCATTTTCCACTTGAATAGAAAGGGGAGGAAAGGGAAACTCTTAAAGATTCCATTGAGTCTAAAGTAGAGCCAAGAAATACATATTCCCAGGTAAATATGTCTCTCAAACAACCCATGTGATTCAAATGTAAGGCAACATTTGGGAACAAACCTTATTTTTATATAAATTCCTTCTACTTAAAATTTACTTTCCGGAAGAAGTAAATAAAAATGAATCTCGATTTGATTAGAACACATTAGACTTCAAATTCTCACAGAAAAAGTTTTAGAATATGCCCAACAGCTATGGAAGACCTCATATTTCCTGACAGTTCTTTATACCCTATGAAATAAACCATAAATCCTAAGCCCTCAGATATCAATATTCAACACTTAAAGCACTAAGAAAGCTTTTCTACACTCTGAAACAAAATACTCGAGGCAACTGTGCAAAAATGCCTCACCTGTGATATGACAAATTCAGACACACTACTCTGACCACAATGCCTCCTTTTAAAATATATTGATTCATTTACTTCACAGCTGTTCTCCCTCCTCAGAACCTTTGGTTACTTATCCCTCTACTAGCTCCCACTTAGCAGTGTCCTCCGGTCCTCATTTCTCTCCCGAATTCCCTGCCCCAATATGCTGCCAACACATTTCAGGCAAAACCAGAAATTTAACAGTGGTTGAATCCAACAAACCTTCACTTTGCAACTACATAAAGATTTCTGAGTACTGCCAGAAAAAACCATACAACCAGAGGTCTGGTAATGTTATTATAAACTCATGTTCATTGACCTCAGCAAGGCTCTTAAACACTGCCGAGCAACCACAGTATTTCCACAGTAAATTTACTCTCCCATTTTTCAGTGACTACATAAATATTTTCCATCTGTCTTAAATTATCTCCTTGATAATTCTCAGAAACTCTATCACTCTCAGAAAACTATCTCTTACCAAAGAAAGGTGCTATTTCCTGCCAACACCAAATCCTGAGGCATAACAGTATCCTAACCCTTAATTTCCCCTTTTCCACTATTAAAAGAAAGAGCCATTATTCCCTCTAAGCCCAGTTCTTCTACCTTGCTTCTAAATCCCATGCCAACCCCCCTTCCACCTTACTCCAAAGAGACTATTTTATATTTCATCTTTCTTTCACTACTAGCTCTTTGCATCAGTATTTAAATTTGCATCAGTCTTTTCCATAAAACAAAGTACAACCAAAAAACTCTCACCCAGCCAGAAACCTGGGGGTTCTTCCTCTGTCCTCATCTCTATAAACACTCAATCCTCAAGCTTTATTGATTTTACCTAACTACAGGCTGAGCATCACAAATCCAAAAGATTCAAAATCTGAAATGATCCAAAATCTGAAAGTTTCTGAGTACTGGCACTCAGGAAATTCTCACTGGAGCATTTCAGATTTTGGATTTGTAATGCTCAACCAGTAAGCACAACGCAAATATTGCCAAAAAAACAACAAAAAAAAAGTGAGACCAGCCTGGGCAACATGGCAGAAGCCCATCTCTACAAAAAAATTAGCCAGGCGGAACTCATGTTGGGGAGGATCTAAGACAGCCGAACAGGAACAGCTCTAGAGTGCAGTTCCCAGCGAGAATGACACAGAGGGTGAGTGATCACCGCATTTCCAAATGAGTTATTACTGCCCACAGACCAGGAGATTCCCAGGCTGAAAAACGCCATGAGTTTCCAGCACGGCTGTTTCAGTTGGCACAGCAGATCTCTGCACAAAAACTCACACAAATCTGGGTGGCCGTTTCAACTGGCACCTGGAATGCCTGGGAGACAGAGCCGTCCATTCAACTGAAAAAAAGGGGGCTGAAACAGGGAGCCAGGTGATCTGGCTCAGCAGGGTCCCACCCCGACAAAGACCAGCAATCTGAAACACTTTGGATTGAGAGGTCACGGCAAGGGCAGTTGGACCCAGGATGGTCCAGCTCCCTGGAGGGAGAAGGGCATCCACCATTACCCAGGCAGTCCACCACTACCAGGCAGTCCGCCATTACTGAGGCAGACCGCCATTACCAAGGCAGTTCTAACTATACCTCTGTAAACAAAACCGTAAGGAAGTTCACACAGCAGCTGGGCAGAGCCCATTAAAGCTCAGCAACGCCTCTGCTGGCAGACTGTGATTGGCTACCTCCTTGCTAGGCAAGGCATCTCTGTAAAAAGGCAGCAGCACCTCAAGAACTTATCAATAAAGCCCCACCTTCCCAGGACAGAGCACCTGGGAAAAAAGGCGTTTATGAGTTCTGCTGCAGCAGACTTGAACGTACCTGCTCAGCAGCTCTGAATGAACCAACAAAGCTCACAGCTCAGCACTTGAGTTCCTATAAGGGACAGACTGTCTCCTCAAGCAGCTCCCCGATCCCTGTATATCCAAAGAGACACCTCATAAAGGATAGCTCAGGCTGACATTTGGCGGGTATCCTTCGGTGACAAAGATAACAGAAGAAGAAACTGGCAGCAACCCTTACTGTTCTGCAGCTGCTGCAAGTGATCCCCAGGCAAGCAGGGTCTGGAGTGGACCTCTAGCAGTCCTACAGCAGAGGGGTCTGTTAGAAGGAAAACTAAAAGAACAGAAAGAAATAACTTCAACATCAAAAAAAGGACGTCCACTCAGAGATGCCATCCCAAAGTCACCAACTACAAAGACCATAGGTAGGTAAATCCACGAAGACGGGAAGAAACCAGCGCAAAAAGGATGAAACACCCAAAATCAGAATACTTATCCTCCCCCAAGGGATCACAATCCTCACAAGGAAGGGAAGAAAGCTGGATGGAGAATAAGTCTGATGAATTGACAGAAACAGGCTTCAGAAGGTGGGTGATAACAAACTTCTCTGAGCTAAAGAACATGTTCTAACCCAATAAAAAGAAATTAAGAACCTTGAAAAAAGGTTTGACAAAATGCTAATGAGAATAAACAGCTTAGAGAAGAATATAAATCATTTAACGGAGCTAAAAAACACAACAGGAGAACTTCACAAAGCATACACAAATTTCAATAGCTGAATTGACCAAGCAGAAGAAAGGATATCAGAGATTGAAGATCAACTCAATGAAATAAAATGAGAAGGCAAGATTAGAGAAAAAAGAGTGAAAACAAATGAACAAAGCCTCCAAGAAATATGAGATTATGTGAAAAGACCTAATCTACCTTTGATAGGTGTATCTGAATGTGACAGAGACAACGAATCCAAGGAAAACACTCTTCAGGATATTATCCAGGAGAACTTCCCCAACCTAGCAAGGCAGGCCACCATTCAGGTACAAGAAATACAGAGAATACCACAAAGATATTCCTCAAGAAGAGCAAACCCAAGGCATATAATCATCAAATTCACCAGGGTTGAAATGAAGGAAAAAATGCTAAGGGCAGCCAGAGAGGAAGGTCAGGTTACCCACAAAGGGAAGCCCATCAGACTCACAGAGGATTTCTCCGCAGAAACCTTACAAGGCAGAAGAGAGTGGGGGCCAATATTCAAATTCCTTGAAGAAAAGAACTTTCAACCTAGAA
Organism: Aotus nancymaae; assembly: GCF_030222135.1. Taxonomy (NCBI): domain Eukaryota; kingdom Metazoa; phylum Chordata; class Mammalia; order Primates; family Aotidae; genus Aotus; species Aotus nancymaae. The sequence continues at coordinate 79,643,296 of NW_026988425.1, forward strand.
TTTCATATCCAGCCAAACTAAGCTTCATAAGCGAAAGAGAAATAAAATCTTTTACAAACAAGCAATTGCTACGAGATTTTGTCACCACCAGGCCTTCCTTACAAGAGCTCCTGAAAGAAGCACTAAACATAGAAAGGAACAACCAGTACTAGCCACTCCAAAAACATACCAAATGGTAAAGACCATTGACACAATGAAGAAACTGCATCAATTAACAGACAAAACATCCAGCTAGCATCAAAATGGCAGGATCAAATTCACACATAACAATATTAACCTTAAATGTAAACCGGCTAAATGCCCCAATAAAAAGACACAGACTGGCAAACTGGATAAAAAGTCAAAACCCATTGATGTGTTCTATCCAGGAAACCCATCTCAAGTGCAAGGATACACACAGGCTCAAAATAAAGGGATGTAGGAAGATTTACCAGCAAATGAAGAGCAAAAAAAAGCAGGAGTTGTAATCCTAGTCTCTGATAAAATAGACTTTAACACAACAAAGATCAAAAGAGACAAAGAAGGGCATTACACAACGGTAAAAGGATCAATACAACAAGAAGCGCTAACTATCCTAAATACATATGCACCCAATACAGGAGCACTCAGATACATAAAGAAAGTTTTTAATGACCTACAAAGAGACTTAGACTCTCATACAATAATAATGGGAGACTTTAACACTCCACTGTCAATATTAGACAGATCAACATGACAGAAAATTAACAAAGATATCCAGGACTTGAACTCAGATCCGGACCAAGCAAACCTAATAAGACATCTACAGAAATCTCTACCCCAAATCCACAGAATATACATTCTTCTCAGCACCCCATCGCACCTACTCTAAAGTTGATGACATAATTGTAAGTAAATCACTCCTCAGCAAATGTAAAAGAATAGAAATCATAACAGTCTCTCAGACCACAGTGCAATCAAGTTAGAACTGAGGATTAAGAAACTAACTCAGAACCGCATAACTTCATGGAAACTGAACAACTGGCTCTTGAATGTTGACTGGATAAACAAAGAAATGAAGGCAGAAATAAATATGTTCTTTGAAACCAATGAGAACGAAGACACAACAAACCAGAATCTCTGGGACACATTTAAAGCAGTGTCTAGAGGGAAATTTATAGCAATAAATGTCCACATAAGAAGCAAGGAAAGATCTGAAATCGACACCCTATCATCAAAATTGAAAGGGCTAGGGGAGCAAGATCAAAAAAACTCAAAAGCTAGCAGAAGACAAGAAATAACTAAGATCAGAGCAGAACTGAAGGCAATAGAGACACAAAAAAACCCTTCAAAAAAAATCAATAAATCCAAGAGCTGGTTTTTTGGAAAGATCAACAAAATAGACCGCTAGCCAGATTAATAAAAAGAGAGATGAATCAAATAGATGCAATAAGAAACGATAAAGGGGATATCACCACAGATTCCACAGAAATACAAACTACCATCAGAGATTATTACAAACAACTCTATACACATAAACCAGTAAACCTGGAAGAAATGGATAAATTCCTGGACACTTGTATCCTCCCAAGCCTAAATCAGGGAGAAGTTGAAACCCTGAATAGACCAATAACAAGGGCTAAAGTTGAGGAAGCAATGAATAGCCTACCACCTAAAAAAAGCCCAGGTCCAGATGGGTTCACAGCCGAATTCTACCAGACATACAAAGAGGAGCTGGTACCACTCCTTCTGAAACTATTCCAAACAATCCAAAAGGAGGGAATCCTTCCCAAATCATTTTATGAGACCAACGTCATCCCGATACCAAAACCTGGCAGAGACTCAACAAGAAAAGACAACTTCAGGCCAATATCCATGATGAACACGGATGCAAAAATCTTCAATAAAATACTGGCAAATCGACTGCAACAGCACATCAAAAAGCTTATCCATCACGATCAAGTAGGCTTTATCCCAGGGATGCAAGGCTGGTTCAACATACGCAAGTCTATAAACGTAATCCACCGCATAAACAGAACCAAAGACAAAAACCACATGATCATCTCAATATATGCAGAGAAGGCCTTCAACAAAATTCAACAGCCCTTCATGCTAAAAACTCTCAATAAAATACGTAGCAACAGAACATATCTCAAAATAATAAAAGCTATTTATAATAAACCCACAGCTAATATCATACTGAATGGGCAAAAACCAGAAGCATTCCCTTTGAAATCTGGCACTAGACAAGGATGCCCTCTCTCACCACTCCTATTCAATATAGTATTGGAAGTTCTAGCCAGAGCAATCAGGCATGAAAAAGAAATAAACAGCATTCAATTGGGAAAGGAGGAAGTCAAATTGTCTCTATTTGCAGATAACATGATTGCATATTTAGAAGACCCAATCATCTCAGCCCAAAATCTCCTTAAACTGATAAGCAACTTCAGCAAAGTCTCAGGATACCAAATGTGCAGAAACCATAAGCATTCCTATACACCAATAACAGATTTAACAGAGAGCCAAATCATGAGCAAACTCCCATTCACAGTTGCTACAAAGAGAATAAAATACCTAGGAATACAGCTAACAAAGGATGTAAAGGACCTTTCCAAGGAGAACTACAAACCACTGGTCAATGAAATAAGAGATTTCATTAAAACAGTGAAACAGATGGAAAAACATTCCATGCTCATGGTTAGGAAGAATCATTATCGTGAAAATGGCCTTACTGCCCAAAGTAATTTACAGATTCAACACAATCCCCATCAAGCTACCTGTAACCCTCTTCACAGAACTGGAAAAAAAACCACCTTAAACTTCTTATGGAACCAAAAGAGAGCCGAAATACCAACGTAAGCAAAAAAAACAAAGCTGGAGACATCATGCTACCTGACTTCAAAATATACCACAAGGCTACAGTAATCAAAACAGCATGGTATTGGTACCACAAACAGAGATATAGACCAATGGAACAGAACAGCAAAGGCAGCGCCACACAGCTACAACCACCTGATCTTTGACAAACATGACAAAAACAAGCAATGGGGAAAGGATTCCCTGTTTAATAAATGGTGTTGGGAAAACTGGCTAGCCATGTGCAGAAAGCAGAAACTGGACCCCTTCCTGACACTTTACACTAAAATTAACTCCAGATGGATTAAAGACTTAAACATAAGACCTAACACCATAAAAACCTTAGAAGAAAGCCTATGCAATACCATTCAGGACATAGGCACAGGCAAGGACTTCATGACTAAAACACCAAAAGCATTGGCAACAAAAGCCAAAATAGACAAATGGGATCTAATTCAAGTCCAGAGCTTCTGTACAGCCAAAGAACCATTAGAGTGAACCGGCAACCAACAGAATTGGAAAAATTTTTTGCAATCTACCCATCTGACAAAGGGCTAATATCCAGAATCTACAAAGAATTAAAACAGATTTATAGGAAAAAAAAAAACAAAACCCATTCACAAGTGGGTGAAGGACATGAACAGACACTTTTCAAAAGACATATGCCAACAAACATATGAAAAAATGCTCATCATCACTGGTGACTAGAGAAATGCAAATCAAAACCACACTGAGATACCAAGTCATGTCAGTTAGAATGGTGATCATCAAAATATCTGGGGACAACATATGCTGGAGAGGATGTGGAGAAATAGGAACACTTTTACATTGTTGGTGGGAGTGTAAATTAGTTCAACTACTGTGGAAGACAGTGTGGTGATTCCTCAAGGACCTAGAAATGGAAAATCCATTTGACCCAGCAATGCCATTACTGGGTATATATCCAAAGGATTATAAATTGTTCTATTATAAACACACATGCACACATATGTTCACTGCAGCACTGTTTACAATAGCAAAGACCTGGAACCAACCCAAATGCCCACTGATGATAGACTGGACAAGGAAAATGTGGCACATATATATCATGGAATACTATGCAGCCATAAAAAATGATGAGTTCATGTCCTTTGTAGGGACATGGATGAATCTGGAAACCATCATTCTCAGCAAACTGACACAAGAACAGAAAATCAAACACCGCATGTTCTAACTCATAGGCGGGTGTTGAACAATGAGAACACATGGACACAGGGAGGGGAGTATCACACAATAGGGTCTGTTGTAGGGGGAATAAGAAAGGGACAGAGCGGGGTAGGGAGGATGGGGAGGGATAACATGGGGAGAAATGCCAGATACAGGTGACTGGGAGGATGGAGACAGCAAACCACATTGCCATGTATGTACCTATGCAACAATCCTGCATGTTCTGCACATGCACCCCAGAACCTAAAGTGTAATAAAATAAACAAATGTGTGTGTGTGTGTGTGTGTGAGAGAGAGAGAGAGAAATCCCAAATACTTTTGGTCCCGAGTTTTACAGATAAGGGATATTCATCCTGTATCTCAAGCCCAGAGTTCACAAACTTCGTATGAGTGAAGCTCACCACCATCTTTTGCCTGGACTCCTTTAACAGTACCCCATTATTCCCTTAATTTATTCAAATCCTTTTTCCACGTATGCCTGACACAACAGATGTGCAATAAATACCTGATGCAGCCTGATGCATAAGGTTCCCAACATGATCTTTTAAAGCTGAAAATCTAATTATGCCACTCTAAATTTAAACCTTTCACTGGCTTCTCTTTGCTGTACTGGAAATCTGTATCATTGTCTCCACATTCTAGACTCTGCCTTCCACTCTGGTAGTTGCTGTCTGTGATACCCTTCCCCCTGCATTATTAGGCTCTGTCCAGGTTCTTTAGCACAGAATGGTTTCTTGAATTTGAGCTTTTGACCAGGGAAGTCTCTGATTGAGATGTTCTCCTCTCACCTATTCCTACTCTGAATTTTATTTTAAATGATACATTCTCAGAATATTTTCCTTACCCCTTAATCTGTTATCTCCTTCTAAAATATATCTTCCCTTCTGTATCACTTAGCACACTGGATATGATTATCTAAAACCTTTAGATTGTAAGGTTCCCAAAAGTTAAGACTGTTCCTCTCGTTTCTGGTTACATCCTCAAGCACAACGTCTGGCACATAGTACCCAAATTGAGCCACTGAACTAATATGAATAAACCAGTTTCTGATTTCTGTTTGATTCAACTTATCCAATTTCTCTTTCAGAGCCAAACAAAACAATCTAAAAGTTGCACAATGTTTGTTTACCTATATCATTGATGCCTAGTGACTCAAGTTCACAAACCTCTAAAAATAGAAGTCACTTAGCAATCTTCTACTTTAAGGTTAAGAATTTTTTATGGTTCTTTAAATCATGCCGATATGAATGACAATATAATTCAAAGTCAGAAGAGTTATCTCAAACCTTTATAGGCACTGTTCTAAATTCTCCATGGTCTTCATTAAGTCCCTGGAGCAGAACTGCAGATCACTTAAATAAAAACTCTGTAAGTCCCACCCAACAATCTGAGTTAACAATTTCTCCAGATGACTGTTCATGCCCACAGAAGTTTGCAAACAACTGCCCTCGATGACCAGGTCAGATCCACAGGTTGTATCCATGCTATAACAATTAAGGGTTTTAAAATTTTGGATTCTCTTGGTTAAAGAAGAGGAAAGGAGATGTAATGTTAGTTTATTTTACATCAAGTTTACCTTTAAGTCAATGAGGAAGCCTTCAAATGGTCTGTAAGGATTGTGGACAATAAGGTGGAAATTAAGTTGCTGTATAAGTAGTAGTTCATATTCCAGTATCTGTTCAAGTGCCTTCTCCTGTCCAAGAGGACTCTCCCGAAGGTTTCCAACAAACTGAGGACTAGATACGTTGAATTCATCTACTTTGCAGGCCAAAAATGCACAAGTGAGCCTAGAGGAAAAATAAGGAGGTGTGGGGGTGGGGGGTGGAAGAACATGCATATACTTTGAGAAATATCTAATTTATTTCTAAAAGTATATTCTATAATTGTCTGATATTCAAAAGTGACTGGCAGACACTGCAAGAATACTTTTTTTTAAAGATAGCTCTTGTTCACACTTTCATCCATTAGGAGACACAAGGCAAACTATAAAATCAGGTCAAACCAACTAATATCGCCATGGCATTCAACTATCATTCACTCAATGACAGTGTCATGCAGGACAACTTAAATATCTGGAAAAACAAATTAACTGAGGAATAAGAGTACTTTGTATCATGTAGATGAAGAGTTAAAAATAAAGCAGTACCCACATATATACCATATGAGCATGGGAAGAAAAGTAGGTTTAAGGAACTTTGTGGAAGCCCATCTGTGGAAGTCTCTGAGGGCATCTGAATAAGAAATTATCATTTCAGGGACAAATGTGTGAAATTTACCTGGCCACTTCATGCTGTTCGGTATAAGAAACTAGTTAAGAAAGCTACTGCAAAAATCAAGGTTGGAAGTGAGATCAAGGGCCTAATCTTGACTGGAGGAAATGGGAATCGAAAAGAGAAAACAGGTACATTGTCATTGAGAACAAGCTCTTTGATGAGTCTCATACTAATTTCATCTTTAATGATAGACACAGTGCTCAGCAGAGAGCAGAAACAAGAGATCTTTGTTCAACTGAAATGAATATGAAGCTATAGGATCCAAACACTGACTGCATGTGGAAGGAGAGGGGCCACTACAAATGATTCTCAGTCTGAACAACTGGAAGAACTTAGGCATCTAACAGGGAGAGATATTAGAGAAGTACCTAATTGAGAAAAACAAAATTTGAACCTGGACAATTTGAAGTTCAGATGCCATCAGTATTACCGAAGTATAGGTAAACAGAGATCTTAAGTTCTGAATTAAAAAAAAAAAAAAATTCAAGTCTAAATGATCTAGATTAGGAAGTCAGTTCTCTCGCACAACTCCCTCCTTCCACAAACACTCAAAGAGTATAAAGGTCTTCTTAAATGAAAACAATAAATTAGACAGACATACTCACATTATTATCCTGGGGTGATATTCCATTACTGAATTATTAAGATAAAAACGCTTGAAATACATACAAGCTGTACCCTAAGGGTTAAAAAAAAAAATCAGTATTCACAAATGTTACATGTTAAATTTTGTGAAACAGAATTTACTTATGGAAAGGTTTCTTTGTAGAGATTACCCATAAAAATGCTAATACTCATTAATTCTTCTTTAATCAAAATAAATTGCGATGAATTACTACAGAAATGCCATAGCCAAAAGACCCTTTCCTATCCTTTGGTTGTCCATCCCCAGACTACTCTAGCTAATCCTTCCTATGGTCACTGGATTTAAAAATAGGTGTGTGTGTTTCAGAATTCGGAGTATCAAAAATGCCCTGAATTAGATAAATTCAAGGAGAAAAATACAAATGTTCATAGATTAACCAATCTTATAAAAATATTAACAAAAATATATGGGTAAGGTAATAAGCCTTCTCTCTAAAGTCATTCGATATAATAAGCCTTCTCTGTAAAGTCACTCCATATTTTTTACATAACCATATGTCCACTCCATGATTTGTGATCACTGCTGCTAACTGAACAGCAGAAGCAGCACTACTATTTACTAAATGCATCCCATGTGCCAGACTCTCAACTATCATCATATTTTAATCCCTACAACAGCTTAGCGAAGTATTACTATCTCTACAGAGAAGGAAACTGAGTATCAATAAGGTTAACTGACTTATCTAGGTCACACAGCTAATAAGGAACAGGAATGACCTTATTAGGTCATAGCAAGTTAAGACCTGCCTATACTTTTAATCATTATATCACTTGGCTGGAACCAATAAAATAACCACTTACCTATTTTATGATAGAAAAAAATATTTCCTTTTAAACATCTTAAAAGTTTAGTTTTGTCATTATTTAAAACAAAAAATTATCCACCAATCATAAATGTTATTTAAAGATAAATTCCATAAAGAAGTTCATTAAAGGTTTCTTCATTTGATAAAATCACTTAAATTTACTGCCTCATTTTACAATTCTTTTGTAAGAATAAGCCAAATCTGAAGATAGAAACTAATTGAGTATACCTAAAACTCTGAATCTTTGATATCTCATATGAAAAAAAAATAAATTCTATGACTTAATATTTTCAACATACTTCAATTTTTTTTCAACAATAAAAATGGAGATAATTTCCTAGAAGGTTATTCTCTACTGGGTCATAAGCTAATCACATTGTGTAACTTTAAAACTTAACAGACTTTTACTTAAGATAGACTTTTACCATTTAGTCTTCACAACAAACCTGATAAAATAACATAAAAACATTTTAAACACCCTCCCATTCCAGTTTTTTATCTTTCAGCTTTTTAATCTCAGCTATCTGTTTCTCCTCACTGCTGTGCACCTCAGCAAAAAAGAAACAAACAAAAAAACCCCACAGGTCCTCAGAATCATACATCTGAAACAATAAGACAATCTTTTTAACCAAAGATAAAACTCTAGCTTCTACTAATCAAACCTTAAAAAAATCTTATGGTATCAGTTTCAGCTGGAGCATATGATTACAAATGATGAATGAATGCATTATTTCAAACATCTACCGGGTGTCACAGAGTTGGAAAAGCAGTAGTCTATGTTCTAGTTCTGGTTCTAAGGCTCACTAGTTGAAAACTTAGAGGAAAGTAAATTAATTTTCTTTATTTATAACATTACCTGACCTCAATTTTTTTTTTTTAACTACAAAATGAGACTTGAAATACTTTGGAAGAGATGATACAGCAATTCATGATTTAAGGCCTGTACTGAAAAATATATAATGTGTCAAAAACTAATTAAATGTAACAAAGGTGATTTTTAAAACTAGAATGGACCGGGAACTTAGCTACAAATTTAGAAGAGGTCAGATTTCACAAGCCAACTAAAGGACATTATATTTCATCACTACCGTAACTTACCACAACAGACCTTGGCATTGCTGGCTTAAACACTGAACAGAATTCCAGTAACCTTTTCTCATAGTATTTGCAGAGTGTCATTTCCTCATGAGGCTCAAGAAAGACTGGATCATTTGGAAGAACCTTTAGGTCAACAATTACAACACAAGTTCAGTGAATTAAACAACTAAAACAATTTTTCTCTATCCAGATTAAATTTAGTTTGTATCTCCAACGAAGGGAAATATATCACGCCTCATTTTCTCTTTATAGATTCCCCTATCATTACACAAAATAGCTTTAGGAAAATATTTAATAAACTAAAACTGTACCATCATTTAGCAACTTTTCGGAATGTCAGCTAGACCTCTGCTTCATTAAGGTATAAACAATCACGATAGACTATGTGCATATGCTCACAGTTGTGATGTCATTATTTATAAATTAAAAAGTAGATACACTTAAATAAAAAATGATTGGAAAGTTTCCAACATCCGTTTCTCGGTAAGTCATTATGTCACACAAGTCGAGGGTAAAAAAAAAAAAAAAAAAAAAAGGCAAATGTTTCAATAAATTTCTGTTATTTTAAGCTACCCAGTTTGTGGTGATTATTTTTTTAAGGCAGCCCTTACGAAACTAACTCTGGTGATAAAATCAGTGATTCGAAACAGATGTGAATTAAAAGGAGAAAGCGAAATTACTCCGTATCAATAATTTGGAGGCACTGAACACTTGCTGGAGTGGAGCTCGTAGGAAAGATTATACCAGTCCGAGAGCTGTAACAGAAGGGACTTGGCTAGCGGGCCATAGTCCAAACCATCTTTAGTCAATTGGTTTGTACTCGGTCTCCTGTCTCCCTCCCTCATCCAACCCATTCACCACGAGGTTGCTAGAGCGATGTTTCTAGAACGGAAATCTGGTAAGGTTAGTTTCCCATTTTAAGTATTTCAAAGCTTCCTTATCCTTTCAGTAGAAATTTTAAACGCCTCACTTCCACTTACAAGTTTTCTTCCTACCCTCCCGAGCAATTCCTGCACAGGCACTCAACCTCGGCCATGTACGACCACAAACACGTCCACGCACCAGTCCTGTAATTTCTGACCTCCCTCCCACTCTGCACGGTAGCTCTGACTGCCTGGAATGTCCTTTCCCCATTTTCTCCGCATTAGCTGTTCCCCGACATCACCGTTTGACAAGTGAACGGCTCTTGCCAGGCACTACCTTAGCACACTACTTAGTCTCTCCTTCGCCACGTTACAAACACTCGTCTGCCATTCGACTACGGGGACGGCGTTGTTCGTCTTTGTACCGACGGAACTGGCAAGGTGCTCGCCTATTTTAATAGATAAGCGCATTCTGCGCCGTGGAGGCAGAGAAATGAGGGAATGAGATTGTCCTGGGAGCCAGAAGAGCTCCCGCAGCTGCTCAGAATTTAGAGACCAGGGCAAACGCGCAACCGTTGGGAACCTCACCTTCCCGTTGGCCACTGCTTTGCATCTGAATTTGCGGTTGGCGTCGGCCCGCAATCTTGCCAGCTGCTCTTCACCGGAGAAAGTCCAGTGCCGCTTCTGGCTACTATTGTGGTACATTGTGAATCGTGACCAGGTGCAGAAAGCCTGCAGAAGAGAACCCAAACGCAGCTACGCCGTGGCGTAAAGCAACCGTACACCCAACGAAAACCTCGCGGAAGCCTTGGGCGTCCGGCCAGCCGGCGCGGGCGCGCTAACGTCACGATTACGTGGCGAGCTCGTACGCAGTCGTATTTCCGAAACGAACTAGGAAGAGACCATATCTAGGGTTCTTTGGGACGCCCACTGAGATGTAGTGGGCGGAGCCTACGGAATGCTCCTCTTAGTGAGCCTGGGACATAGCTCCGCCCCTTCCACTCAAGATTTAAAGGAGAAGTGCCTGGCGAAGAGTGTTCAAAAGGGACACAAGCTAGGGTTGTGAAGTAGGCTGTTGTAAATTCACAGGGGGTAATCAGAAATGAGGAAAGGACTTGGTAGGGTGTCAGTTTTTAAATAGAGGCCTCACTGAAGTTGACATTTGTGCAAAGGCTTGAAAGAGTTGAAATAGTAGGTTGATCAATCACGTAGGGAGATCATGGGGCCCAGAAAAATAGGTAAGATCTTCAGGCAGAAGCATTCCTAGAGCTTGTCAGGAAGACTTTGGAGAGCAGTGCTCTTGAAGCACTACCAAAAATCTCGGAGAATGGAGCATGGCTGAAAAACTTGAAGCAGTGGATGTGTATTGGCCCTTACGGTTCTGCCACTTTTGTGACCTTGTCTACTCTTTCTCTGTACTTTTTTTTCCTTAACCTTCTCAATTAGCTAATCCTCTCCCCCATTTTCGTCTCTGAAGCCAAGATGTATGGTAGTTTCAGTTTTCTTGAGATTCCCATTTTCATTACCTCTAGGGAGACTTACAATAAGCTATCATGAATATTAAGATAGTTACAATTTTTTAAATTAATAGGACTTTCAAATTTGCAGGTGAGATTCAAAATACACATTGATTCTGGTTTGTCACATTTAGGAATGCCTTATTCTCCGATGTATTTATTATATATCCAGTCCAAAAAATGGATTTCCCTAGGGCAAATAGTTTTTCTTAAAAAAAAAAAAATGAAAGATGATGAGACCTGGAGAATTTAGGTCTTGAAAAGCCCACACAGGTAAAAAGAAGTGGCAGGACGACTTTAAGTCTGCTTTCTATGAAAATGTTTTTAGAGCCTAAAGAAAAGGAGTCTTTTCTTTTACATTTTTGTTGAGTGCAGTTGAGGGTAGAGTTTGGACAGTTATTTGAATTCCTCAAACTTATGCCATTTGTAGTTTATACTTTTGGAGATCCACACACTCAACATATGTGGCTAATCTGGACTCGTAAATTGGCTAAGAAATGAGAGAAAGAGAAGATTGAAGGGCATGGCAAATTGATTACAATGAATTGTGAACAACCTAAAATGTTGCATATTGGGGAAAGAATAATTTAAAAGAAAAAAAATAATGGTACAAAACATAGGAAAATAAGTGATCTAAATAAGTAAATGTCTATACAAAGTCTTAGACTCATGACAGTTATATATATCATATAAATCCTTTTCATTTTGTTTTTCTGAAAGATATTTGACAACTCCTTAGTATTATGTAAAGGAAAATAAAAATAGGCATTTAAGAGAGTTGGCAGACTATGATTTCCACAGGGATATGCGTAAAAATTCTGAATATCATTTTGGAAAAATATACGAAAAACCTGGCATTGCTGGTGTAACTTTTTTTAAACCTCGAACAAATTTTAATCTATGAAAATTGACATTGATCTTATTTTTCAGATGTAGTAGGAATTGGGTTATGTCTAAATTAACTGTCTACAGAATGCAATTGTTGCTGATGCCCTAACATTAAGGCTCACGTCTGATTTTTCTTATTAAAGTAAGCAGCTGGGTGCTGTATTAGTCAGCCTGAGTGACTGTCTGCTACTCAGCCTGTTGCACAGCAGTGTTTCTTGGCTGTTGCTAACACAGGAGGCATACTGGAATGCAGAACCTGTGCCTTTACCTATTTCCATTTATAGTTTCAACTAAAAAGTAGCAAGTGTTTCTTTTCACTTCTATGATTTTTACTTATTTTAGTTATGGAAAATTTCAAATATGAAGAATACAGTGAAACATATTTCAGAAATTATCAATACATGGCCACCCACACCTCCATTCATTTCTTTTTTTCTTTTCTGAGACAGCGTCATGCTCTGTTGCCCAGGCTGGAGTGCACTGGCACAATCTCCGCTCACTGCAACCTCTGCCTCCCACGTTCAAGCCATTCTCCAGCCTCAGCCTCCTGAGTAGCTGGGACTACAGATGCATGCCACCATGCCCAGCTAATTTTTGTATTATTAGTAGAGAGGGGGGTCTCACCATGTTGGCCAGGCTTGTCTAGAACTCCTGGCCTCAAGTGATCCACCTGCCTCGGCCTCCCAACTCCATTAGTTTTAAATCACAATTTCCCTACTACTAAATGAAGATGTTTCAGACAAAAACAAATCAACTAACCAGACAGAACCTATTCTTCCTAGAATAGTAATAGGGAAATTCACAGCTTGTTGACAAAGATATTGTCATTAGACACTACTCAGATACTACTCACTACAAAGATACTCATTAGACACTACTGAGAAGTGAAATGTTAACAAAAAACATTTCAATGACTTTTGAAAGTAAATATAATCTCTTTTATTGTGCTGCAGTTGTTAAACTGTGCTATGATGAGTACTTGTAGATAAATTCTAAATATTTTGACTTGCAGGCATTACTGTAAACTAAGGGTTGCCAATCAGAGATCAGGTGATGCCAAACAGGTGTCATCTGTTTGACTACCACAGAAATGCCCTGTATTTATCCACATGTTATTCCAAAATTTCTCATGAGGGTATTAGGAGTTCCTTTCTCTTTGGGCTCTACATAGTGATCTTAATGTTTAGGGAAAAACAAAAATAAACAGGTCACACTGTCTGATCTTAGGAGAAAAGGAAGAAAAGGGAAATTAAAAGGTTGTGGGAGTGACCAGTAAATATGTTTGCAATTGGAATAATTTTGCAGTCTAATACAAAACATCTTAGAAAATGGTCAGATTCGTTTATAGTTCTCATTTCCCAAACATATCAGCATACTCATATTCACATTTCTGATTGCAGGGCCACAAAGAAAAAAAGGGATAGTAGAGACTAAACCACATCTATGCTCACAAAAACACACGATATCTTTCTTACTTTAAAATCTGATATAAAACTGTATGCCTTCAGCTACTGACATGGATTTCTGACATTTAAAATACAGCGTTGCAATGAGTATTTAATAACCTTTTGCAGTTGTATTTGGTTAATACACAATTAACAAATTCGTAGTTATTGCACTGGCTTCAAAATCCTTTCTTAGTTTTATTCTCAGTTGTCAAGTTACAACTAGGAGAAGAAAAGGAGTCACCTGAAGTAAATACCTAGTTTCTAGAAAACAGAGTACTACTAAAGGGAAAGAAATAAAAAGAAGAAATAGCATTTTTAAAATATCGTTGATATATGTGACCCCCTCAAAACTGAAATGCTTTTTCTTTTTCTTTAAGACTATTACAAATTAAGGCATAAAGAAGACATGACAACATACTAAGGAGAAAATCCTATAAAGCTATCCTCAAATCATCAGATACTTACTAAATCACCACTATACACAAGGCATAGTACTAATTGTTAGGTGGTAGTGACATGGTGATGGGGACACAAGAATGATTATCTCACAGTTCCTATCCCAGGGTCCTGAGACTATAGTAGAATTATGACATGTATGTATACAATCCCCTCTCAATGACAGTAACCTTGAATAGGGCTGACATGCACTCTCTTCTTTGACCAAAACTTTAGTCAGGCTTTTCTCTGAGTCCTCTGTTTGACAAGGCCTGATCTTGGGGTTTCCTCTAGTACAGATGCTCCTCTACCTAGGATGAAGTTACGATGCAAAAAAACAATCATAAGTTGAAAATATTCCAAGTGGAAAGTGCACTTAATATACCTAACCTATTGAACATCATAGCTTAGCCCAGCCTACCTTAAGCATGCTCCTTGTGGTTGCATGGTTGACTGAGAGCATCAGCTCACTGTCACTGCCCAGCACCAGGAGAGGGTCTTGTATTATAAAATCACTAGCTTGAGAAAAGAGCAAAATTCAAAATAGGAAGTACGTTTCCATTGAATACGTATGGCTTTCACATCATCATAAAATCAAATCATTGTAAGTTGGGAACCACCTATAGAATCCAGTTGGAGCAAGAATCCTGCCACATCACTTTAATGAATATCTCCCACCCTTGGCATCAGACCACCCTCAGTATCTTATCACCATGGCCTGCCTTCAGCAACAATCCTATCAGGTCAGTTTAGCTAGAAATCCTTTATCCTTGATGTTTCCTCTTAGTAATTTTTCATCCATTGCTCCCCACCCTGCTTCTTGGTTATAAATTCTCACTTGTCCTTATAGGAGTTAGAGTTGAGTCCAATCTCACTCCCCCATTGCCAGACCTTATTGCCGTAGTCCCAAAACCTATCTCCATAGCTGGCTTTGAAAAGGTCTATCTCACCATTCTTCACAAGTGTCATTAATAAAGCATTCTTGAGAAACTCACTTCAACCTATCTACCCTAAGTTTCATCTCTTACACAGTGAAGTAAATAGTTGTAGCTACCTCATAAGGTGGTTGTGAGGATTTGATTAGTTAATACATATGAAGATATAGCAGACTGGTTGGCTTCTATAAAATGTTCTAAATTGTTAGTTATTACTTCATTGACACATGGCATAGGCTAATTGGAAAATATAACATTTTTGTGAATTTTTACTGATGTTGAGGGAGAGGGCGCTGTGGGTGGATAGGATCTGCTTGAGTAAAAGCAAAGAGGCACAATGTACAGGGTATGTCAAAAGAATGGGAAGTAGAAAAGCTTGATTGATTGGAGAATAAGAGGGCTTTGAATGCCAAAATTTTTTAATGGGGGAATAAAATGATCAGAGTTGCATTACTTTAGTCTGGAAATTATTTGTGACTATTTTGATAGTGAAGACTTTATAAAGCCCTCATTAAAATAAATTGAAATAGAATAGGTGATTAATTCTGTAAGTGATACCCAAATGCCTATTCTTGAACTAGCTACACGAGATTCAGGATTATAAAGGGGAATTCCTCTCTGTATCTCCAAATAGAGAAATATGTGGTATATCGTGTATATCATACAACATATGCTCTATGAGATGTAACTGATCCATACCATATATTTTTGTGTGAAATTATGAAGCAGGGCCTAGGAATTTTGGTTTATAAAAATCTTGTTTGAAAGTTTTGCAAATGTAAAATTAACAGTCCTTGGCAAAGTCCTACAGGACGGATAAGGTGATGGGAAGAAAGAGGAACAGCAACTCTAAAGTAGTGACTTTCAAATATGGATCAACATATCAATCACCTGGAGCATGTTAAAAAACAAACCAGTGATTCCAATTCAGTGAGTCTGGAATGGAGCCTCAAGAATCTGGATCCTTTTTTTTCATATGAAGTCTCGGTCAGTTGCCCAGGCTGGAGTGCAGTGTCATGTGATCTCGGCTCACTGCAACCTCTGCCTCCCAAGTTCAAGTGATTCTCCTGCCTCAGCCTCCTGAGTAGTTGGGATTACAGGCATAAGCCATCATGCCCGGCTAATTTTTGTATTTTTAGTAGAGACAGGGTTTCACTATGTTGTTCAGGCTGGTCTCAAACTCCTGACCTTGTGATCCGCCTGCCTCAGCCTCCCAAAATGCTTGAATTACAGGTGTGAACCACTGCACCCAGCTGAATCTGATCCATAAGTGTTATCTTGAGTTTAGTGATTTTCAGGCTTTAGTGTTCATCATATTCATGGAAAGCTTGTTAAAACACAGATTGCTGAATTTCTAATTCAGCCAGTCCTGGGCAGGCCCAAGCATTTGCATTTCTAACTAGTTTCCACATAATACTGGGAACATGAACCACCACAGTTTGAGAACTGCTACTCCAGCTGATTTTTATAGCCTGGGTAATGGGGAGAATGATGGTGTCCTTATCGTCAAGAATCTTCACCTTTTCTATTAGGTTGAAGAAAACCATACTTTTATTCCTTGTTACCTTTTAAGAGAAAAAAGTGAGGATGTTTAATCATTTGTTGGCCTTATACAGACAACATGACCATGGTGAAATGTAATATCCATTTGAAAAAAACGACTAATAACATTCTCACTGGATAAATAAAAGGTGAAGGAAAAATTTATTATCTCATAGTTGAATTGAAATACCCTTTTGTTGTAGAGTAATAAAAATTATCAACTGCTTTGTTATTCTTCTGATGTTTTAACATCTGGACTTTAGATGATAAAGACAATTGCAAGGATACATTGTGGTTGTTGTCGTTGCTCTATTGACGGGGCAGCAAAATGGGAATTTTGCTCACAGACTGAATTTACTCAGTCTATTTTTATATGGTCTGCAAGCCAAGAGTGGTCTTTACATTTCTAAGTGGTTGAAAAAAATCAAAAGAATAGTAGTATTTCATGACTCATGAAAATTATACAAAATTCAAATTTTAGTGTCTATGATTGAATTAGAATTCTCCAGAGAAACAGAACCAATAGGCCAATAGGAGGTATGTGTGTACCTGTGTGTATACATATATATATGTATGTATAATACATAATATTTTGGATATTGGAGTTGGTTCACACAATTATGGAGGCTGAGAAGTCCCATGATCTGCTGACTGCAAGCTGGAGACCCAAGAGAGCTGATTGTTTAAGTTCTGGTTGAAGTGCAAGAGAAGATCAATGCACCATCACAAAAACAGGCACCAAGAGAAAATTCTTCCTTATCTTTTGTTTCATGTAGACTTCCAATACATTGATTATGGCCCAAAAACATTGGGGAGGTTAAACTGCTTCACCTTCCTTACTGGTTCAAATGTTAATTTCATTTATAAACTCTTCACCGACACACCCAGAACAGTGTTCAACCAAATATCTGGGCACCCCACTGTCCCAGTCAACTTGGTAAACAAAATCTATCCCTTCTCAGCTTGGCATTCATACACATCTCCTTAAATCATATTTAATCTCCAAATAAACACAATAAGCTCATAAGTTCACTTCACATAGTACAACTATCTCACATACAACTGAATATGCATTACCCATTCCCTAGAAAAGGAGGTAAAGTTCTTCATGTTTACTTTTCTCCTTGACATCCTGTAACTTAAAAAATACTATGATGTAAAAAAAAATACTATGAACAATACTTAAATATTTTGCTAATAAATCAATACATAATATGTTAATAAGGGAATAAGAGAGGGAGAAAAAGATATTTACTATACACACATGAACATTTCACAACAAAATAAAGGGGAATACTCATAACAGTCTTCATTTATGTCACTAGTTACATGGTTGTAGCTGATATTTACAAACACCTTCTTTCACTATCCTGTTTTTTGTTTCTTCCTTTGTTTGCCTTTAGCAAGCCCCTCCTCAGCTGGTTCTTTACCTGGTCAAGTAACCCAAGCCTTCATTCCTAACAGGTCTAGGGCATTATGAGTTTTGCCTGGATTGGGTCGTAATTTTACATTGACCTTAATTTACTGGACATGTAGTACAGAGGGGCATCCTACAGGTTTTACTGCATTTCAGACATACTCAACCTTACGTCCATTGCTCAGTAGCAGTCCCATTTCCCCTTGCTAGTTCTGATCAATCACGGCAGACAGCACAGCAATTCTCATCTTTGCTTGTTGATTCAGAGGCACAAGGAGTTCAAAGTGGCTGGGCAGCAGTTTTATTAATTTATTTTTCAAGGGAACACTTCATGAGTTTTCATGTCATCCTAGCGCAGGGGCCATGCTAATCTTCTCTGTAATGTTCCAATTTCAGTATATGTGCTTCTGAAGTGAGCACAGTTTTCATTGTTGTGTCTCCTAGTGGAAGCGTTTCTCCCTCAGGAACTAAGACTTTTAGGCCAATAGAGCATAAAGGTCATGGGAACAGGAAGCAAAAATTTTATTAGTGGATCACTAGGAGTAATGGTGAGTAAATTCTTTCCCATTTCTGCCCCTTATTCATGGAACCATGAGTCTTTCTATGGAAGAAACAGCTCTATCTACATATTAGATATTGATTCAGAGAATGTGTAGCCTCAGCACTGCAAAATATTACCACCTAGCTGGTTGCTGTAACTAAGTTCTCCAACGGCCATTCCACTGTTCTATCAAGCCAATTGTTTCAGGATAGTGGGGAACACAATAAGGCCTATACATTCCGTGAGCAAGGATCCCTTACCATACTTCCTTTGCTGTGAAGTAAGTTCCTTAATCAGAAGCAGTGCTGTGTGGAATACTACACCAGTGGATAAGGCATTTTGTAAGTCCAGGATTACAGTTTTGGCAGAAGCATTGCATGCAAATCCATACTCAAGATAAGTTTCTGCAGTTCCTACTCTAAGGTCTTGCTTATAGAGAAGAGCCATCAAAGAGCTCTTCAGTGATGCCAGGTTCCCCCTCACATATTGATTTCACAATACTGGTGAAAGTTTGTTTTTTGGATCCTTCCAATGTGGGTGGATAGGTCTTACATGACAAATCCACTCTAACATTTCAATCTCCCTAAGGGTTTGTATGTCTTCCTCTACATTATTCCAAAGCAAGTCTGACATTTTCAATTCACTTACTGTGGGCCACCTTTTAGAACCTATTTCAGCCAACTAACTGAACAAATTCATAGTGCCCTTTCTAGCTCTCTGAGCTGTGACATTAAATGCAGGCTATGCTTACCGAGTCCATATCAATAAATTCAGCCTGATCTAACTTTATGCTCCTTTATTCCACATTCTTAGTGTTCATTCCCACACATTGTTTCCTGGACTTCTGTCTGTATAATTAGAGAACTCAAGCAGTTCCATTGAAGTGAAGTGCACCCTCTCATGAGTCACACTTTTTACCTCATTTTTAGGAGCCTGCTGGGACTTGATTCTCGTTATAGGTCTAGCAACAAAGAGAGTGTGTCTTAAGGACAGTCAGCATTATCTTGCATGGCAACTGTCTTGTGGAAGGCCATTAAACTTTCCTCAGGTAATGCAGGGTTAATCTCCTCAGACTGGATTAAACAGGCTGATGCCACTGATAGTGGGGAGGCTGCTAACACTGGGGAATGGAGAGGCTGTTTCACTGGGGGTGGGGAGACCACACTTTGTAGGGGTGGGGAGGTCTCTTCCACTAGTAAAGAGGATCAGAATTTAGGGACACAATGTCTCCAACGTTGTCAAGGTCTTCCCACCATCCTCATCCCAACTAACAGGACCTTACTCTTTCCCAATCAATGCACACACCTTAACAGTAGACATTTGGCAAGGCTGGGAATTTATAATAACTTGAATGGTAATTTAGTCTGGAGATGGTATTCTGCGTTTGATTTTCAACTTAGCCCTTTGGCTTTAGGAGATAAGGGTCTCCTCTAGGACACATATAGAAATTTTCAGGTCATTTATGTAGTACTCAAGCTGTGAATTTGAGTCCCTGAGCCATTCTTTTCCTTCACCACTTTGTCCAACAACATTGGAACAACCAGCCAATCTTATTGTATTGATTAGTTTTCCAAAAAAGCTTGAAAGTACTATATATACAGTCACCCAGCTTGTTGCTACTTGTAAGTGGTTGATTAAGAGTGTTCAGTGCAGATATTTTGTGTATCTCTGCTACTAGTTCACATGGTGCAAGGTATTTGGTTGGACATTGTTTTGGGTGTGTCAGTAAGGACCTTTATAGATGAGATTAACATTTGAATCAGTAGACTAAGTGAAGCAGGCTGCCCTCCACAATGTGAGTGGGCCTCAGTCAATCCACTGGAGACCTGAATAGCACAAAAGGTGGAGTAAGGGAGAATTCACTGTCTGTCAGACTGCTTTCTTCTCCTGCACTTTAGCTGAAACCCACATCAATAGTTCTCCTGGTCCTTAGCCTCATACTGGAACTATACCACTAACTCTCCTGGGTCTTTACCTTGTAGAATGCAGATCTAAATCATGAGACTTCTCAGCCTTCATAATTATGTGAGCCAATTCCTTATAGTAAATATAAACACAGGAGCATTGATAGTCCATGGCATTCTACAAGGTGGAGACCGAAGAGAGTTAGTGGTAACAGTTCCAGTGTGAGGCTAAAGACCATGAGAACCAATGGTGAACATTTCAGCTGAAGTGCAGGAGAAGAAAGCAGTCTGACAGACAGTGACTTCTCCCTTACTCCACCTTTTGTGCTATTCAGGCCTCCAATGGATTGACTGAGGCCCACTCATTGTGGAGGGCAGCCTGCTTCACTTAGTCTACTGATTCAAATGTTAATCTCATTTATAAAGGTCCTTACTGACACACCCAGAACAACGTCCAACCAAACACCTTGCACCATGCATTCCAGTCAAGTGAACATGAAAACCATCACTTTAGGGAGTTTTATTTAAACAAAGCCATACTTGTTCTTTTCCATACTGTCATCTTTGACTGTTTTCAGGTTACAACAGCAGAGCTGAGGAGTTAAAACAGAGACCATTTGGCTTGCAAAACCCAAAATATTTGCTATCTGACTCCTCACATAAAAACTTTGCTCACTAATGCTCTAAAAGAGTGCTTTTAACCTTTTAATAGATGTACAAATCAACTGGGGATCTTGTTAAATTGTTGATTCAGATTCAGTACGTCATAGCCAAAATTTTCCATTACTGTCATGCTCCTGGGTGAGGCCAGTGCTGCTAGACTGAAAATTGTACATTCTATTTCTCAATTTTTGCTCTTGTCATAGTCCCTAACTATAATGCCTTAAACTCCTGCCTATGCAGCTTCTCTTTAGGTCCATTGAACTTAAATCCTGTTACTTCTATTTATTCTCCAAACTATGTCATCTTATTGTAAACTCTTCTTCCTTATTCCACTTACTTTGTTTCACACTTTTAGGCTTTCAATGTATTCTGCGTTGCCTAGTTGTTTGACTTTTTAATATGTGCCTATTTTAACTCCTTCAAAAGATTTAAACTTTGGATATTCTGTTTTTAGACGTCTATTACCTATTATGCTTGCATAGTTTCTTACGTATAGAAGGTATTCTCAAGATATTTGCTAAATTAATTGCTGTTCCACATCTAGAAAGGATAGAGTTAAATCAACAGTACATCATCACAGCACGTGAAGTGATACTCTTAGCCACCGATACATTTTTAGAATTCATTTTTTCTCTTTAATAATTTTGATAAATTTCAGTGGTAAGAATTGTGTTTCTTTCTGAACAAAAGACAGTATTGAAGTAAAATACAAGTCTTTGGATTAATATATCAAATCAGGCTATAGAACTGAAATTTAAACTTGTCTCGAGCCTTGAGATGAAAAGTACACCTTAATTACGAACTGAA
The DNA here is from genome assembly GCF_030222135.1 of Aotus nancymaae. Classification (NCBI taxonomy): domain Eukaryota; kingdom Metazoa; phylum Chordata; class Mammalia; order Primates; family Aotidae; genus Aotus; species Aotus nancymaae. The sequence goes on from NW_026988425.1 coordinate 79,665,098, forward strand.
AAACTGCTTATTGTGCAAATTGTCTGGAGGTTGGAGAATTAGAAATGCAATGTTAATTTCACTAGTTTAATAATTTCATTTTCAGAGTTTGCTTGAAGAGATATTGATAAATTGTAATAGCCAATCATGTAAGAAAGTTTACAGACTATGAAAATGTTTTATTTTGCCATTAAAAATTACACAGTCCAGCTTTTGAAGAGAATTATGTGAGTAATTTAAATAAGATGAGAAACTTCTGCTGTCATAACAATTAGCCAATTTACTTTGCTCTTCTTCTAATCAATTTAAAATTTCTACTTGAACTATTTCAGTATATTCCAAGAATAAAAGTAGTATGAATATAAAGCTGCTTTCAAGGAATCTCATATATAAATATAAAAGGCAGTTACAAATGTTTGGCATTTTATGAACTTTTGAGTTCTTTTTTTTTTGAGATGGAGTTTCACTCTTGTCACCCAGGCCGAAGTGCAATGGCATGATCTCAGTTCACTGCAACTTGTGTCTCCCGGGTACAAGCAATTCTCCTGCCTCAGCCTCCTGAGTAGCTGGGATTACAGGCACCCGCCACCACCACGCCTGGCTAATTTGTGTGTGTGTGTGTGTTTTTTTTTTTTTTTTAGTAGAGAGGGAGTTTCACCATGTTGGTCAGGCTAATCTTAAACTCCTGACCTCAGGTAATCCACCCACCTCGGCCTCCCAAAGTGTTAGGATTACAGGCATGAGCCACTGCACCCAGCCAACTTTGGAGTTCTTAAAGCAATACTCTTTATATCCTTTACCCCAAAATAAATATAATAATTTTACTACTTAATACCTTTTGTGCTTAATAAATGAAAATAAATATCTTTTTAAAATAAATGCTGTATGCGAGGAAATGTTATAAGGGAATTTCACATTTAAGTATTATATTAGGTTTGAATAAGATATTGGAATTCTAAATATTTTCAGGTGTGAATATATATTTTTCTGCTCATCAGCAGATTAATTTTGTTGTTTTTAAATTTATTTCTAAACTAATATTGTCATGTTAACAAAAACAAAGATCGGAAGGAAAAAAGCAATGAGCCAACTTGGTACATCACAGTTTATCCACATGGTGGAGCCATGTGGCTAGATCCTGGAGACACCAATTTTATTATCCTCATCGTTTTGTAATAACTCATGATGAATCCAACCAACCACATTTCTTCTTCCTGCATGTAGTTTTCTCTGGTTCTCTCAGTTTAGTTCCTTATCATCACTCACTGTAGCAGAGTGCAGTCTTATTCTTTTCCAGTCTGTCTTTTATAGCAGTGATTTGCTAATCTTAGCTGCACATTGGTAACTCCTGGGCAATTTTCACAAACCCTCATGCAGAGGGCCCTACCTCAGGCTAATTGAGCAGCAATCTGCAGGGTGGGTCTGGACAATGGCACATGTTTAAAGTTTCCGTGTGTGATTCTATCTGAAAACAAGGTTGAAAACCAGTGCACACTACCACTGCAGACATCGTTTCAGTTATAAATCTAATCAATCACACCACTCTTCCAGTTAAAATTGTTCATTGGCTCCTCATTAACTTTAGGATAAAACCAACCTCATTAACAAGGCAAACAGTCCCCGTCAACATCTGAGGATTGCTTTTCTGGCATCACCACCATCTTCCACCCCACAACAGGTGCAGAGTTACGGCCTACAGAGTTGCTTTCAGGCTTCTAAACTTACCAGGCTTTTTCACACTTCCAGAATGGTCTCACATCTCTAGCAACTAATACACTAGGCACTAATTAATATTAATTGAATGACTAGATGAATACTGTAAAACATCTTCCTCTTATTTAGGACAGGGATGTTTATTTTTGTCAAACAACCCTCAAGTGTTTATCTTTAGGTGGCTTAGAGTACAGAATGTGACACCAGTTCAACTAACAAATGTTAAATATATTCTAAAGAAGACACTTTTCTGAAACTTATTGAATTCAAAGGTAACATTATCAGAAACTTCCTTAGAAACAGTTGCTTTTACATCCCCTCCCCTCCCCTCTTTTTTTTTTTTTTTTTTTTTTGAGACGGAGTCTCGCTCTGGGGCCCGGCTGAAGTGCAGTGGCGTGATCTTAGCTCACTGCAACCTCCGCCTCCCAGATTCAAACGATTCCTCTGCCTCAGTCTCCCGAGTAGCTGGGACTACAGGCGTGCGCCACCACACCCGGTTAATTTTTTGTATTTTAGTAGAGCCGGGGTTTCATCATGCTGGCCAGGTTTGTCTCGATCTCCTGACCTCGTGATTCGCCCTCCTCAGCCTCCCAAAGTGCTGGGATTACAGGCTGAGCCACTGTACCTGGCCTTACATTGTACTTCTTTTCAATCTAAAATTCTCAACTCTAACATTTCTGTTTAAGTTAACGGAAAATGGACTGCTTGCACGTGGGTGATGGTGCAGATATTCTTTTTAAACTAGTGGATCCTAGTATCCACTGGCTAGTCATTTAGAATCTTTGGCTTTATAATAGTTCTCAACTGCCAAAACCCTAATTGAACTGCATTTTCAAGACCGGATATTATGGAACAGTAAGTGGTGTGATTTTAGTCAGGGCCTCCTCCATTAGGCACAGTAGGTGCAGTGCCTAGGGACCACCATGCTTTTAGGGGTCCACGATCATGTTTTAATAATGTCCTTTAAGTTAGAAGGAAAAAAAAACTTTCACGTAAAAGAAAATGTTTTAATATAAAATAGTAATATAATCATCTTTATGCCAACACAGTGATAAAATATGATATGTAATTGTATTATATTTTGGCCATGAAGGCAAAGGTGGTGAGGGTTCAGGAATGTCATGTGGCCCTCATTTCAGAAAAAGTAGGGAGGAGCCCTTCAGACCTAAAATGTCTCCTCAGATGTGCCTGCTGGATGACGTAATGCTGACAGCAGGTAGTAAGATATCTTGGTCTTTATTTTCAGACCATCAGTATCTATCTCAATACGGTTTCCCACCCCCTCCCCAGGAGAAGTAGAGTTAGTTGCCAGTACTCATATATCAAACAACTTTAGAATGTTCCTGTAATCATACCTTCAACCTGATTTTTCACTGTGGCATGTACCTTTCTTATATCCAAGTGAGTCACTTAGCATGTCAAAGCTACTCCTTTTGAACAGACACATCTTTTAAAAACAAATTTGAAATCCTTTTTTTATTGTTATACTTTAAGGTCTGGGATACATGTGCAGAACATGCAGGTTTGTTACATAGATATACAGGTGCCATGGTGGTTTGCTGCACCCATCAACTTGTCATCTACATTAGGTATTTCTCCTAATGCTATCCCTCCCCTAAGCCCCACCCCCACAACAGGCCCCAGTGTGTAATGTTCCCCTCCCTGTGTCCATGTGTTCTCATTGTTCAACTTCCACTTACGAGTGAGAACATGTGGTGTTTGGTTCTCTGTTCCTGTGTTAGTTTGCTGAGAATGATGGTTTCCAGCTTCATTCATGTCCCTGCAAAAAACATGAACTCATCCTTGTTTATGTTTGCATAGTATTCCATAGTGTCTATGTGTCAATTTTCTTTATCCAGTCTATCATTGATGGCCACAAGTCTTTGCTATTGTGAATAGTACTGCAATAAACATACGAGTTCATGTGTCCTTATAGTAGAACAATTCACAGTCCTTTGGGTATATATCCAGTAATGAGATTGCTGGGTCAAATAGTATTTCTGATTCTAGATCCTTGAGGAATTGCCATACTGTCTTCCACAATGGTTGAACTAATTTACACTCACACTAATAGTGTAAAAGTGTTCCTATTTCTCCCATCCCCCTAGCATCTGTTGTTTCCTGACATTTTAATTATTTCTATTCTAACTGGTGTGAGATAGTATCTCATTGTGGTTTTGATTTGCATTTCTGTAATGACCAGTGATGATGAGCTTTTCTTCATATGTTTCTTGGCCGCATAAATGTCTTCTTTTGAGAAATGTCTGTTCATATTCTTCACCCACTTTTTGATGGGGTTGTTTATTTCTTTTCTTGTAAATTTGTTTAAGTTCCTTGTAGATTCTGGATATTAGCTCTTTGTTAGATGGATAGATTGCAAAAATTTTCTCATTCTGTAGGTTGCCTGTTCACTCTGATGATGGTTTCTTTTGCTGTTCAGAAGCTCTTTAGTTTAATTAGAACCCATTTGTCAATTTTGGCTTTTGCTGTCATTGCTTTTGGTGTTTTAGTCATGAAGTCTTTGCCAATGCCTATGTCCTAAATGGTATTACCTAGGTTTTCTTCTAGGGTTTTTATGGTTTTAGATCTTACATTTAAGTCTGTAATCCATCTTAAGTTAATTTTTGTATAAGGTGTAAGAAAAGGGTCCAGTTTCTGTTTTCTGCATATGGCTATCCAGTTTTCCCAACACCATTTATTAAATAGGGAATCATTTCCTCATTGCTTGTTTTTGTCAGGTTTGTCAAAGATCAGATGGTTGTAGATGTGTTGCCTCTGCTCTGTTCCAGTGGTCTATATACTGAACAGTCATGTATTGATGTTGCCTTAATGGAAAGGTGCCAGTACTAGAAATGGGTATAGTCATAAAAATCATACTATTCTATCATTTATACTCAGATTGTCTTAGAATCCATCTTATCAAATGTCCTCTAATTAAATAGGTTGCTAAAGTTTTCAAGTATAAAAATAAATGTTTTTGAAAGTGTTAGTCATTGCAAAGAGCTCACATTAACAACACTTTTGACGTCAAAATTCATGATTAGAAAATGGATGAAATTTATGTACAACGCTAAACAGTGGTTTGGATTTTCTAATATAATTTCAAACATGTTACTGAATTAATTAACTAGTATTTCTATGACATTGAATAGGGTTAATATAATTCTTCATTAAACATAAATAATAAGCCCTATTGCCTGTATTGACCATATCAGGGAATCCGTTTTTGGTGCTAGGAATATTTTAAGGTTGATGATCCTTGATAACTACAATGTGTTTATAGTACATTTCTTGGCTACATAGAACATCTTTTTTTTCAAAAAAACTTCAGTGTCATGTTCATAAATAGTAGGAATCACTTAGCTGTGTGGGTTCTGGCTCCCTAGATGGCATTCAAGTTGTGGACTTGAATAAGAACTCTCCTTATATCAAAAAATAAATGAATGATATTGAAGTGGTTTGTTCATAATTTTAAAATAAAGATGAACTCATAATTGTTTAAACTATTATTTTGGTAAACCATCCTTTGCTTGGTTTACCCAGCATCTTTCCCTTCTTCTGGGATTAACAGCCTACATTTAGTAAAGATTGCTAATCATAGTACATTGTACCCACAGTGATTAGTCCAAGGAGTGGGTACCAGACTTATGTCAGGCCAGTCAGTCTCTTTCTTATGAATTTAAGCTTAAGGTAGAGGAATGAGCCCTTCTATCTCAGATGGTAAAGATGTGAAGATACTAATCCAGCATTCACCAGTGGTAGTAGTTCAGTCTTGGAATGGGAGTTCTAAGCAGACAGAGGAATAAAAGACAAAAGGGAACCAAAGAAAAGAAGACAGGAAACAGCATATTAACGTCTCTAGTTCTAATTCCCGAGGTCCTCAAGAACCCTGGTTTTTGTTATTCCTGGTCTTGGTCATTCATTTTCTATCTATGAGCTGATCCAGTGTCCTTTAAAAATACCTGCAAATACACTCACCTTCTTTTTTTAACACACTCCTTATCTTAAGCTTACATTCATCCATACCTTTAAGTAGAATGCTTTACTATATTAACTAAGGATTAAACTTCAAGCATGTTGTTAATTGGTTGGAAAAATAGGGGATAATAGAATTTTAGGATTAAATGAGATAATATATATCAATCATTCATACTTGATCTCAGCCAAAGGATCGAGAAGTGGTTTTTTTTGTTTTTTTGAGACATCACACCAGGTTGGACACTCAAATTCGTGGGCTCAAGAGCTCCTCTCCCAAGTAGCCAGGAATATAGGTCCACACTGCTGTGCTCAACTTTTTAAAATTTTTCTTAAAGATGGAAAACCAGACTTTATTCAAGGGGAACTCACAGTCATAGGTATAGGAACCACTGCAATGGGTCTTGCAGTTGGGGAGAGAGATTGGAGTCCTCATATATTTGATCACTGACTGCCATATGTTAATTTAATAAAAAGTTAGCTATTTTAAAATTATTATCTTTCTTAATTATGTGTACAAACATGCTTTGATTAATAGATTATTTCTGGTCTCTCAGTTTCACAAAACAAAAAGCCAACTTGGGTACATTTTCTACTTTACAATGTAAGTAGCCATTCAAATAATGGGAACCTATCTAGGGCCATCCATAAGGTTTGCAGAGTCTACGGAAAATTTTTTTTTGTCAGGCTTTTGTCTATGTGGTTAATTTGATTATAAGTATGAATTTGACAGGCCCATGTGGGTTATAGTGATACATTCATGGTGATTTAGAGTAATGAGTTGAGAAAAGATTCTTTGTAGTATCTGCCAACAACTGTGAAGGTTCTGAGAGTTTACCCTAATGCAATCTAACAAGTTAGTTTGTTACTCTGTCAAGGATACTGGCAAAAAAAGGAGACTCCTGGGTCAGAGACAAAGGACTTAATTGCTCACAGTTCAGCAAAAACCATGAGCATCAGCATATTTGCATTGGTTCTCCTTGCCAAGTATCAGGGCTTGGTGAAATTGGCTAAGATGACACCTGTACATGCAGTGAGTTGCATTAAAGTAGAGGTCCCAACGGTCCAGGACTTTCTGAGCAAGCTACAAAATGTTGTAGCAGGTAGCAAATCATTCAGACCCCTCCCTACAACAAACCTGGAGTCTTAATGTGATCACTTTGACCTATTTAGTGCCTATGTGCCCTGATCAGTAACAGGGAATGGATAGTGCTTGTAATCTGTTCCACAGAACAAAAATGTGGAAGCCTAATCAGGCCCATTGCAAATGACATTTTCTTTTTTTAATTGTACTTTAAGTTCTGGGGTACATGTACAGATCTTGCAGGATTATTGCATAGGTACACACATGCCACGGTGGTTTGCTGCCTCCATGCCCCCACCACCTACATCAGGCATTTCTCCCAATGTTATCCCTCCCCAACCTCCCCACCCCATGCTGTCCCTCCCCTAGACCCCCAGCCCCCAACAGACCCCAGTGTGTGATGTTCCCCTCCCTATGCCCATGTGTTCTCATTGTTCAACACCTGCCTATGAGTGAGAACATGCAGTGTTTGGTTTTCTGTACTTGTGTCAGTTTGCTGAGAATGATGGTTTCCAGATTCATCCATGCCCCTCCAAAGGACATGAACTCATCCTTTTTTATGGCTGCATAATATTCCAGGGTGTATATGTGCCACATTTTCTTTGTCCAGTCTATCGTTGATGGGCATTTGGGTTGGTTCCAGGTCTTTGCTATTGTAAACAGTGCCGCAGTGAACATATGTGTGCATGTGTCTTCATAATAGAATGATTTATAATCCTTTGGGTATCTACCCAGTAATGGGATTGCTGGATCAAATGGAATTTCTATTTCTAGATCTTTGAGGAATTGCCACACTGTCTTCCACAATGGTTGAACGAATTTACAGTCCCATCAATGGTGTAAAAGTGTTCCTATTTCTCAAATGACATTTTCTAATAGTATCCAGGGATCATTTTTTCTTGCTCAAGTACAGGAACCCTCTCTTCTTTATTGTAAAATGTACCATTCCTGGCTAATTTTGTATCTCTTACTCAAAGAAAGAGGCATCAACATTGATATTACTCATAAGGTCATGGCTTGCTGGAACCTACTCATATTGAAAAATACAGATCTTGCCTCTGCTGTTCCCTAATACCATGTATTTAATTCTGGATACATGATTGCTCATGACTTTGCATCATCCATAGTGCCTTCCATGATTACTGGCCCACAAAGGCTCTTAAATGTTGTTACTATGCTTTGTCAATGATGAACAGAAATGTAAACTTTACCCAGGCTATGCAGAAACATGTAAAAACAATTCATTCTCCACTCATGTTAAATTTACTGTTTTGAATTTTAATGCATAAATGTAGAACAACATGACTTCCAACCATGTTTTCTCTTGAACTGTTTAGGCTATAATCACTGCATACGTAAAATATGATCTTCTTAAAGTTGACTCTCTCTACCAGAGGAGAGAATAGATGAGTTTGGGGAAAAGCGGAGTGAGATAGGAAACGATTGGTCCGATTTGCGTGAAGAAGTCCATCTTACAAAAGCATGACATTACCACAGTGATCAACAGCCACAGTAGATACAGATCCAAAGACCTTAGAGTAGGTAATATGACTAAACCCCAGAGAACTGCCAGACATGGGGCATGGACTCTGAAGAAGGGGTAGGTATCTGCCACAGGGATGGCCAAAGGTACATAGAGTAAAAAATACTCTTCAGTGCTAGATCAAAGGTGGTACTGTGGTCAGAACAGAGATGAGTATGAGCCCACATTCTAGACCACACACACAGATCAAGCTTAAGTTTCAGAGTAGATTCTTTGTAGCCCTGAGTCCTAAACTTGTCTTACATTGTTAAGAGAGTCAGCCAACATCTGCTGCTTGTTGGTTCCATTCTGAAAACTCAGTCTTGTGTGGCCCCACAGAAAGAAATGCTGTGCTGACTATTGGGAGTTACCACTCTTTGGTCTGCTCTCCTGGATTAGAGGCCAGGCAGCGTTCTCAGGACAACCCCATCAGCATAAGCCCTAGGGCCCCATGGGCATTTGGTAGAATCCATGTCCTGGAAAGAGGGTTGGAAAAATATCTTAGTGGGGAAATGGAGAATAAATACCTTGTTTTATGATCTGAGCTTGGAGAACCCTGCTTGGATGGTACTGCTGGTATAGCCACTACCAAGCATAGAGGAAGCTATAGAAAATGTAGAGAAAACCACTCCAAAGTGTGAGATCCTTCTAGAACTGGAAATATGCTCACAGTCTGAATGCGTTTGTCCTCTGAAAATTCAAAGACTGAAACTTAATCTCCAATGTGACAGTATCAGGAGGTAGGGCCTTTCGGGAGGCAATTAGGTCATGAGGGCTCCTCAGCATCCAGATAAAAGGCTACTGTCCTCATAAAAGAGACCCTATGAGGCTTGTTCCTTCCCTCATCCACCATGTGAAGACACAGCTAGAGGATGCCATCTATGAGGGAATGGTCCCTCACCAGACGCTGAATCTGCTGATGTCTTGATTTTTAACTGTTTGCCTTCCAGAACTGTAAGTAATAAGTTTCTGTTGTTTGTAAAATACCCAGTGTATGGTATTCTGTTATAGCAGTTCAAACAGACTAAGACATTGTGCCTATCCAACATCCGACACCACCACTTTAATATTTCAATTCCAACTTTTTATGTTTTTAAACTTTTAAACTTGAAAATCAATTTCATTTGTTTATTCTTTGCTCTCTTTTCTCTTTCAAAACATTGCACTACTCAGAATTTAATATTAATTGAAAATGTTTTTTTAAAAATGTCAATAATTCCCCAAAATACTATATTTAACCTGGGAAAACAAAAGACATTCTATGTCATTGAGGTGACAATTGAATCAGCACCAGAAACTGCACTCAACAAATAATGCTCCAGTGTTTCTCACACTCCTGTTGAAATATGTATACATGTATTTTCTAATTTTATGTGGATGACTCAACTAATCTGTAGTTGCTAATTAAAATAATTCTGTGGTTGATAAGTAAAATTTGCCCATAATAGATGTATTATCCTATCAAACTAATCCACAAACTTGTATTTAGTTTGTTGTGATCATGCCCATTATTTTATTTGCTCCTCAAAATAAGCTAATAGGTGAATACAGGCCATATAAATAGTTGGCTTTAACAGATGAGGAAACTAAGTTGAGGGACCTAAGGTTGTCAAAGGTTATATATTTGATGTCACAGCCATTAACAGAACCGGGCTTGCCGGACTCATCTGATGGTCTTGTGTTTTCAACAACTACCATGTTCTTTCCCCAGGCACATCTATCTTGATTAAGATCGTATTTATTCTGAGATTTTTTTGATGTTCATCATGTCAAAAAAGATAACATGTCATTTTTCTTTCTTTCTTGATGCCCCTATTGCTTCAAGGGAATGTAGTTTTAATATTCAATAGTGAATATTAAGTACATCTCTTACATGATATATGACAAGAAATCTATATTCTGCATTCAGAGTTGTACTGTTACCCAACATTATGATATATGTGTCAATGCAGAGAACACAATGGATTGGATCCTCCTGCCAGTCACCTTTTAACTACCTATATTTCACGGCTTCTCAGGGCTGCAGGCAGAAGAATCTTGCTGCATGCCAGATTTTATACCGCCATGTCCCTTTCTTAATTCTGCATAAAGAACAAAACAGATTAGTATCCTTATATGGTTGGTAACTGATAAGCAGAACAGTTTTCCATATTTTCAAAAGAAGCGATGCTGTCATAACCTGCCGCTTGGGTTCCAGCAGGGCTTCCTGTCATTTTACAAGATCCCAGGGAACTGAGATGTTCATAATGATTGCTTAGGCGTGCAGGCCGACATTATAAAGTTAGGGGTTGGTGCAGTGCAGTGGGGAACAGCAAGAGTTCTGGAGTTAGACGAAACTAGACAGACTCTTACTTTGCTGTTTACTACTTGTGTGATGTGGTCAACTCTTGTACCCACACTGAGTTCATTTGTACCCACATCAACATGTTTTTTTTTTTTTTTTAACCAACATTTCCCAAATGAAAATCACTTAATATTCTTCTTGAAATTACTTGAAACCTGTTTCAAGTAGACTTTTATCATCAAAATCTCTAAGGTTCTAACCATGATTTTATGACAGCCCATGTTCATCTATAGAAGGTTGAGGGAGAAGTAAGTTCAATGAGTTCTGGGAACAGAAACCAACATTTTACACCAGTCCTTTCTGGTTCATTTTTTCCTTTCTTTTTTGATGATATAAGTGAGATTTCAAAAATACTTTTTTACAATATCTAATGTAATACATAGGAAAAAGAGATGTGGCAGGCAATAATAGCCTATGGTACAAAAAAGTAGATGTAAAACCCTTTTATAAAAAACTTTTTTTAAAAAAATAAATCACATCATGAGCTTCAAGGCCTCTCAGAGAAATGGTGCTGCTTGCCAAAGTCCTCTGCAGAGCAGTGTGTGGTAAAAGTGCTACAGGTCCAATTTGTCTTTATGGCCCTGCTCCTTCCTTACTTCTACATCACAACTACCACAGTTACTAAGTTATATCTGAATTTATTAAAAGATTGAAGAAAACAAAAATCAATGGAGAAAGAATTGTAAATGACAGTGATATGGCTTTCCCATGATCCAAAGGGAAAGTGTTCCCAAATTTTTACCTTTCCTGCAAGGCCTCTTAGGAAGGTGTCCCAGTTTCTAACCTTATTCTATCCTCAGATTTATAAGTTTCTCCTTATCAGTTTCTTTATCTACTGTTAGAAACTTTATTTCTTATCCACAAATGAGTCTTATTCTAGAATCTATTTCCCTTCCTTACAGAAGCATATTCTCCCAAGTATGAGTTGGAATAATTTCATGGGGGCTCAAGAAGGACAGTGCAGATTTGGCATTCACACTCCAAGGGTGATAGAAAGGTCTAGAATGGGTGTGGCCTTGACAAGCCTCATCTCTAAAAGTCTCTCCAGTGGCGTGAGTTGCAGATAGGCATCCTTAATCTTAGTGTTCAGTGGGTAGCTGTTGGATTACACACACACACACACACACACACACACACACACACACACACCTCTCTCTCTCTATCTCACCCCCCCCACACACACACTCTCTCTCTATCTCACACACACACACCCCCACACACAAACACACACGCATCCCTCTTCTGGGCAAATAATGTTCAGGGACAGAAAAGACTAAATCTATAAGGAAGAAGGGAAACAATTTTCTTCCCTATAATTTTCCAGGCCACTATTATCCAAAGTTTGTTCTGGTGGTGTTAATTTTTTCATTTACTTCCTCATTTCCAAATTGCATCTCATAAAGCTACTGGGTATAAAGTAAATAACCAGTTCAGGTGTTTCATATGCCTGCTTTCGTAGCTGTATGTGACCAAATCAAAGTGTGTACATTATTACTCTTAAATAATGCACCATTCTCTTTTCTGATCTTGGCTGATGGTAATGAAGAGGTAAGGGGGAGGGGATAGATTTTATTTTTCTAGTAAACAATTACAGAACTGAATTTCTTTGCTTAATGTACATATGGAGCTACTGTTTGAAGTAATGGTCAAATAAAATTTGTTTTTTTTTTTTTTAGGATTAGAAAATAAAGACTCTGTGTGCCTAAGAGTATAAAGTAACTACTAAACTTGACATAGAATTTTGGCTGTGCAACTAGACCTCACCTAACACAAATGTAGCAAAGAGTTAGACCAATTATATGCACTTTCTTAAAGGATAAACTTTTGTTTAATGATTGATTTAATTATTGATAAAGAAGTAATGGGTGGGTTAAGACTATCAAAGCCTAGAGATTATATATGAATCTGTTATATTGAAGAGTATTTATTTTTCATTCTTCTTGTAACTTTCCCTTTTACAGGGAAAAATTACTTTTTTCCCTGTAAGCAGTTTAAGAAATATTACTGCTTAATTTATTTAATTTTTGACATGCAAAAACATGGAAAGAGCAAGGACATTGACTGGCTAGCAAATGTTAGGGCAAAAGTTAGATATAATTATAGCTTCAGATGATGTCTAATTATCCTATAGCAACTAGCACAAATCCCTGAAATCAGGACCAAATGAAATCTAAATTTTATACTTGGCCATAGAGATACAAAGTTCCTTTGATATTATATCATCTGTTAAACTTAAAAAATATTACATAAAATATAACTAAATTTGAGATTTTCACCTTTAGTCTTTTATTCTGGATGAAGGTCAGATGTAAAGTTGAATTTTTATTTTTTACTAAGCTATTGATTTTAGAAATTTATATTTCTTGTCATTCTCTCAGTGTTTGGGATAACTGCATACATATTTTATCATCTCTTTTCTTGCATTAATATATTTATTTGTGTGTGGAAAACTCTTGCCCTTCAGTGATATATATCATGACTGCATATAATTTTGACTGTTTTTCACATAAAGTTCTCAAATTTTAACTCTCTGCTCTAGTAGTTTACATATTCCAGGCAGATGTTATTTTAAATGGTCTGGCCTCATTTATGGGTTGAAATAGTCTGGGTTGCTGGTACAAAGTAAATCACTCACAGATATATCTTGTAAAAAGAAATAAAAGTCTAAAATCAAGTATCCAAGCCTATACCCTATGCTATTAAAATGTAGCCAGTTAATACATGTTAAGCACCTGTGTAGATGTTTTCCTATAGTCAAAGCTCAAGAATTGCTGTGCTGAAGGAGCTGTGATTCCTCTACACCCCAAATAGTTGTGAAACATGATTTTGAACTATTGGAGATTTCAACCTAAGCAAAGTCTAGGGAGCTTCAGAAAAAAAAAAAAAAAAAAAAAAAAAAAATCCCATGCTTAGGCTACTCCTCCAACTAATTAAATCAGAAATTTTAGGGGTGGAATTCAGGGATCAGTTACTTTCCAACTTGTTTTTTTGCAACAATATCAAGCCTACAGAATATCTATAGAAATAGTAAATCAACTCTCACATAACTTGCTCTACCTCTCTGTTTACATAAGTACTAATATATTTTTTATTCTGAAACATTTGAGAATAACTTACTCTCAAATTATAAAATTTTATACTCAAATATTTCTGCATGTAACTCCTAAGAGCAAAGACATTTTTTCCATATGAATATGAAACAAGCTGGGGGCAGTGGTTCACTTTGAAAGGCCAAGGCGAGCGGATCAATTGTGGTCAGGAGTCTAAGACTGGCCTGCAAACATGATGAAACTCCATCACTACTTTAAAAATACAAAAATTAGCCAGGCGTGGTAGCTCACGTCTGGAGTCCCAGCCATGCAGGAGGTGGGAGACACCAGAATCACTTGAACCGGGAAAGTGTAGATTGCAGTGAGTTTCAGTGAGTCACAGTGAGCAGGGATTATGCCACGTCACTCTAGCTTAGGAGATAGCGCCAGACTGTCTCAAAAATAATAATAATAAAAAAATCCAACTAAGGAAATTTAATTTAACAATAACATAATTATATAATGCACAGATAATACATATCTTTTATCAAAATTCTCCACTTACTCCAATTACATCCTGCATAGCTGCTTTTTTAAAATCAGGATCCAGTCAAAGATTCACACGTATTTGTGTGCCTTGTCTTTTTTCTTTTCTTTTTTTTTAAATAAAAATTTATCATCTTTAATTTGATTTAAATGGAATGCCATAATTAATATCATGTTATTAATATCAAATTGGAAATATCATTTAGAAAGTACTTTTATGTTTACTGATTTAATTCACTCTCTATTTTTAATGGGCAAAAATTGTACATGTTTATTACATACAACATGATATTCTGAAATGTGTATATATTGCGGAATAGCTCAGTAGAGCTAATTAACATAAGCATTACCTCACATGCTTATAACTTTTTATAATGAGAACATTTAAAATCTATTCTCTTAACAATTTTCAAGAATGTAATAGTTATTAACTATAGTCACTATGTTTTACAATAAATCTCTTGAACATATTCCTTCTACCTACCGAAATTTTGTCTTTTGACCAACATTTCCCCAACACCATCCTTCTCCCTCATCCTCAGCCCCTGATAAATACCATTTTCTTCTTTATTTCTATGAATTTGACATTTTTAGATCCTATCTATAAGTGAGATCATGTGGTATTTGTCTTTCTGTGCCTATCTTATTTCACATAACATAATGTCCTCCAAGTCCATCAATGTTGTCCCAAATGGCAGGATTTTCTTCTTTTTTTAAGTCTGAGTAGTATTCTACTGTGCTATATATACTATATTTTCTTTATCTACTCATCTGTTCATGGACACTTGGGTGGCTTTTATATCTTGGCTACTGTAAATAATGCTGCAATAAACATGTGACTACAGATACCTCTTCAAAATATTGATTCCATATCCTTTGGATATATACCCAGTAGTGGCATTGCTGGATCATATGGTAGTTCTATTTTTAATTTTTGGAGGAAACTCCATACTGCTTTCCATAACAACTGTACTAATTTGCATTTCCATCAAGTCTGTAGAAGGGTTCCCACTTCATGTCCTCACCATCTTTATTATTTTTCATCTTTTTGATAATAGACATTCTAACAGGTGTGACGTGATATCTCATTGGATTTGAATATCTATTTCTCTGGGTGATTGGTAATGTTGAGCATTTTTTTCATGTATCTCTTGGATACTTATATATCTTCTTTCAAGAAATATTTATTCAGGACCTTTGCCCATTAAAAAATCAGGTTATTTATTTATTTTGCTATTGAGTTGTAGTAGTTCATCATATAGTTTGGATATTAATCCCTTATCCGATGTATGGTTTGCAAATATTTGCCCCCAGTCTGTAGATTTGTTTCTTCCCTCTGTTGATTGCTTCATTTGCTGTGCAGATGCTTTTTACTGTGATGTAGTCCCATTTGTCTTTTTTGCATTTGTTGCTGTGCTTTGGGGCTATCTCCAAAAAAATTATTGCCCAAAACAATGTCCTGAAGAATTTTCTCCCAGTAGTTTTACAGTTTCAGGTCTTATGCTTAAGCCTTTAGTCCATAATGAGTGAATCCTTGTATGTGAGTTTGGGGTCTAATTTTAGTTTTTCATGTGGATATACAGTATTCTCAGCACTATATACTGAAAAGACTGTTCTTTCCTCATTGTGCATTTTTGGCACCTTTGTTGAAAATCAGTTGTTTGCAAATGTGTTGATACATTTCTGGGCTCCATTCTGTTCCATTGGTCCAGGTGTCTATTTTTAATGCCAATGTCATGCTGTTCTGACTACAGTAGCTTTGTAGTATATTTTGAAGTCACATGGTATGATGCCTCCAGCTTTGTTACCTTTGCTCAAAATTGCTTTGGCTATACAGGGTCTTTTGTGGTTCCCTGTAGAAACAGAAAAATGTTTAGGATTTTTCTATTTCTGTGAAAAATGTCATCAAAAGTTTGATAGAACTTGCATTGAATCTGTAGATTGCTTTGCTCAATATGGACATTTAAACAATATTAATTGTTTTCTTCCATGAATATGGGATAACTTTTCATTTATTTGTGTCTTCAATTTCTTTCATCAATGTTTTATGTTTTTATTGTATAGGACTTTCATCTCCTTGCTTAATTTCATTTCTAATTATTATTATTTCTTTTTGCTATTGTGATTAGGATTGTTTCCTTGATTTCTTTTTCTGATAGTTCATCATTAGTGATGAACTATCGCTAGAAATACTACTGATTTTTACATGTTGATTTTGAATCCTGCAACTTTACTGAATTTTGAAAATTTGTTTTAACAGTATTCTGGTAGCATCTTTAGAATTTTCTATGGTTAAGATTAGGTTGTCTGAAAATAGGGACAATTTAATGTCCTCCTTCCACTTTGGGTGCCTTTCATTTCTTTCTCTTACCTCATTGCTCTGTCAAGGATTTCCAGTACTATGTTGAATAGAAGTGGCAAAAGTGGGCATCTGTGTTTTATTCTTGATCTTAGAGAAAATGCTTTCATGGTTTGTTAAGTCTCTGTTCACCTCACCTCAGTTTGTGTGTCTTCTCCAAATCTCACTTTTGGAAATTTTTGAAAACATTTATTCCTAAAATTACCTTTGTTAGAAAAAGTACTTTTGAGACTTCTTGCCTTGAAATTCATAAGGAACAAAATTCCTGACACAGTATTTATTTTAAAATAGAAATGTGCTTCTCTTATATATTGGTCCTTTATCACCTTGACATGGCATACAAGGCCTCTACTTCCTTTGCCTCAGTTTCCAGTCTCCACTATGCAGCATTCTATGCTCCAGACATTTGGAATTACTTCCTGTCATATTAGCCTCTCTGCATTGACAAAGACTGTTTTCTTCACCTGAAATTATGTGACCACACTTTTTTACTGATAAACTTCTACTCAGCCTCCCAAATACAGCCCTTGTATTGACCCCTTTTGTTCACATCACCTTCAGCAAACAGAGCTGATCATTCCTAATTTTTTTTTCCTTCATAAGTAACCTTTCAATAGATTTGCCTCTATTGGGGAATTTCTACCAGGTTTATTTATTTATTCCATATTGCCTTCCCCTTGGTGTTGTGAGCTCCTTGAGGGAAGAAATTTTATTTTTCTAGCTCTAAACCTAGTGCTTTACACATAGGCAGTATTCTATTGATATCTGACAACTGAATGAAAGCTAGCAGACACAATTATTAAATAGTGGTAAGAACCTAGTTTACAATTAAGAGCTAGAATAATATTTCAGTCCTTAAAAACAATGCTTCTTAAACTTCAGTCATAGGTTTGGCCATATCTGATATCACATATTACAGGGATACCTCGGAGATATTGTGAGTTTGGTTCCAGATCACCACAATGAAGCAAATCACATGATTTTTTTTGGTTTCCCAGCAAATACAAGTTTTGTTTATAACTATATTGTAGTTTATTAAGTGTGCAGTAGCATTATATCTAAAAAGTAAATAACAATTAAAATACCTTTTTTCTAAAAAGTGCTAATGAACATCATGAGTCAAAATCTTATTGTTAGCAGAAGATCTTGCCTCAATGTTGACAGCTGCTGACTGATCACAGAGGTGGTTGCTGAAAGTTGGGGTGGCTGTGGCAATTTCTGAGAATAAAGCAACAATAAATTTTACCGTATTGAATGACTCTTTTTTTTTCACAAAAGTTTTCTCTGTAGTATAAGATGTTTAATATCATTTTACTCACAATAGGGTGTTTTTTGAAAAATTGGAGTCAATCATTTAAAACTCTGCTGCTGCTTTATCAACTAAGTTTATGCAATATTCTAAATTCTTTGTTGTCATTACAGCAATGTTCCCGGGCTCTTCACCAAGAATAGATTCTATCACACGAAACCACTTTCTTTGTGCATGCATAAGAACCAACTTCTCGTTTGTTCAAATTTATCATGAAATTGTAGCAATTCTGTATCTTCAGGCTCCATTTCTAATTCTAGTTCTTTTGTTATTTTCGCCGATCTGCAGTTACATCCTTCACTCAAGTCTTGAATCTTTCAAAGTCATTCATGAGAGTTGGAATCAACTTCTTCCAAATTCCTGTTAATGTAGATATTTTGGCCTCCACCCACGAACCATGAATGTTCTTGATGGCATCTAGAATGGTGAATATTTTCCAGAAAGTTTTCAACTCACTCTGCCCAGATCCATCAAAAAAATCACTGTCTATGACAGATATAGTCTGTCAAAGTGTATTTCCTAAACAACAAGACTTAAAATTTGAAATTACTACTTGATCCATTGGCTGCAAAATTGATGTTGTGTTAGCAGACATGAAGACAGCATTCATCTTCTGGTATGTCTCCATCAGAGCTATTGAGCACATTGTCAAAGAGCAGTAATATTTTGAAAGAAATATATATTTTTTCTGAACAGTGCATCTCAACAGGAAGCTTAAAGTGTTCAGTAAACCACGGTGTAAACAGATGTGCTGTCATCCAGGCTTTCTTGTTCCATTTATAGGGCACAGGCAGAATAGATTTAGCATCATTCTTAAGGGCCCTACGATTTTCAGAATGTCAAGTGAGCACTGACTTCAACTTAAAGTCACCAGTTGCATTTACCCCTAACAAGAGAGTCTGTCTGACCTTTGAAGTCAAGCATTTACTTCACCTCTCTAACTAGGCAAGTCCTAGATGGTATCTTCTTTCAATAGAAAGCTGTTTCATCTATAGTAAAACTCTGTTGTTTAGTGTAGCCACCTTCATGAATAATCTTAGCTAGATCATCTGACTAACTTGCTGCAGGTGGCATCAGCACCTGCTGCTTTATCTTGCACTTTTATGTTATGAAGACAGCGTCTTTCCTTAAATCTTATGAACCGACCTCTGCTAGTTTCCAACTTTTCTTCTGCAGCTTCCTCACCTCTCTAAGTCTTCATTGAATTGAAGAGAGTTAGGGCCTTGCTCCGGATTAGGCTTTCGCATAGGGGCTGTTATGGGTGGTTTTACTTATTCAGACCACCCAAACTTTCTCCATATTTGCAATAAGTTTCACTTTTTAAAAAAAATCATTTGTGTATTCACTAGAGTAGCACTTTTAGTTTTCTTCAAGATCTCTCCCTTTGCAGTCACAACTTGAATAACTGTTTAGCACAAGAGGCCAAGTTCTCTACCCATTTCAGCTTTTACCGTACCTTCCTCACTAAACTTAATTATTTCTAGTTTTTGATGTAAAGTGAGAGACCTGTGACTCTTCATTTTACTTGACCACTTAGATGCTATTTTATGGTTATTAGCTGGCCTAACTTCAATATTGCTGTGTCTGAGGGAATAGGGAGGCCTGAGAAGAGGGAGAGAGATGGGGAATAGCTGTTAGTAGAGCAGTCAGAACACAAACATACCGATTAAGTTTGCTGTCTTCTCTGGGTGTGGTTTGTGGTGCTCCAAAACAATTACAATAGTGATATCTGGGTCAAATGGTATTTTTAGTTCTAGATCCTTGAGGAATCTCCACACTGTTTTCCACAGTGGTTGAACTAATTTACACTCCCACCAACAGTGTAAAAGCCTTCCTATTTCTCCATATCCTTTCCAGCATCTGTTGTCTCCTGATTTTCTTGGTGTGAGATGGTAACTCAATGTGGTTTTGATTTGCATTTCTCTAATGACCAGTGATGATGGTTTTTTTTTTCATGTTTGTTGGCTGCATAAATGTCTCATTTTGAGAAGTGTCTATTCATATCCTTTGTCCACTTTTTGATGGGGTCGTTTATTTTCTTCTTGTAAATTTGTTTAAGTTCTTTGTAGATTCTGGATATTAACCCTGTGGCAGATGAGTAGATTGCAAAAATTTTTGCTTAGGATTGTCTTAGCTATGTGAGCTCTTTTTTGGTTCCACGTGAAATTTAAGATTTTTTTCCCCAATTTTGTTAAGAAAGTAAATGGTAGCTTTATGGGGCTAGCACTGAATCTATAAATTACTTTGGGCAGTATGGCCATTTTCATGATATTGATTCTTCCTAACCATGAGCATGGAATGTTCTTCCATCTGTTTGTGTCCTCTCTTATTTCCCTGAGAAGTGCTTTGTAGTTCTCCTTGAAGAGGTCCTTCACATCCCTTTTTAGTTGTATTCCTAAGTATTTTATTCTGTTTGTAGCAATTGTGAATAAGAGTTCACTCATGATTTGGCTCTCTGTTTATCTGTTATTGGTGTATAGGAATGCTTGTGATTTTAGCACATTGATTTTTGTATCCTGAGACTTTGCTGAAGTTGCTTATCAGCTTAAGGAGATATTGAGCTGAGACAATGAGGTCTTCTAAATATACAAACATGCCATCTGCAAATAGAGACAATTTGACTTCCTCTTTTCCTAGTTGAATACGCTTTATTTCTTTTTCTTGCCTGATTGCCCTGGCCAGAACTTCCAATACTATGTTGAATAGGAGTCGTGAGAGAGGGCATCCTTATCTTGTGCTAGTTTTCAATGGGAATGCTTCCAGTTTTGGCCCATTCAGTATGATATTGGCTGTGGGTTTGTCATAAATAGCTCTTATTATTTTGATGTATATTCCATCGAGACCTAGTTTATTGATGGTTTTTAGCACAAAGGGCTGTTGAATTTTGTTGAAGGCCTTCTCTGCATCTATTGAGATAATCATGTGGTTTTTGTTTTTGGTTCTGTTTATGTAATGGATTACATTTATAGATTTGCATATGTTGAACCAGCCTTGCATCCCAGGGATGAAGCCTACTTGATTGTGATGGATAAGCTTTTTGATGTGCTGTTGGATTTGGTCTGCCAGTATTTTACTGAGGATTTTCGCATCAATGTTCGTCATGGATATTGGCCTGATATTTTCTTTTTTAGTTGTGTCTCTGCCAGGTTTTGGTATCAGGGTGATGTTGGTTTCATAAAATGAGTTAGGGAGGATTCCCTCTTTTTCTATTGTTTGGAATAATTTCAGAAGGAATGGTACCAGCCTCCCTTTGTACCACTGGTAGAATTAGTCTGTGGACCTGTCTAGTCCTGGACTTTTTTGGTTGGTAGGCTATTAATTCCTGCCTTAATTTCAGACCTTGATATTGGTCTATTTAGATATTCGACTTCTTCCTGATTTAGTCTTAGGAGGGCTTAAGTGTCCAGGAATTTATCCATTTCTTCTAGATTTACTGGTTTATTTGCATAGAGGTATTTATAGCATTATTTGATGGTAGTTTGTATTTCTGTGGGATTAGTGGTGATATCCCCTTTATCATTTTTTATTGCATCTATTTGATTCTTCTCTCTTTTCTTCTTTATTAGTGTCGCTAGTGGTCTATCTAATTTGACCATCTTTTCAAAAAAACAGTTTCTGGATTCATAGATTTTTTTGAAGGGCTTTTACTGTCTCTATCTTCTTCAGTTCTGCTCTGATCTTAGTTATTTTTTGTCTTCTGCTGACTTTTGAATTTGTTTGATCTTGCTCGTCTAGCTCTTTTAATCATGATGTGTCGATTTTATATATTTCCTCATTTCCCTTGTGGGCATTTAGTGCTATAAATTTCCCTCTAGACACTGGTTTAAATGTGTCCCAGAGATTCTGGTACATTGTGTCTTCATTCTCATTGGTTTCAAAGAACATCTTGATTTCTGCCTTCATTTCATTATTTATCCAGTAGTCATTCTAGAGCAGGTTATTCAGTCTCCATGTAGTTGTGTGGATTTGAGTGAGTTTCATAATCCTGAGTTTTAATTTGATAGCACTGTGGTCTGAGAGACTGTTTTTATGATTTCTGTTCTTTTGCATTTGCTGAGGAGTGTTTTACTTCCAATTATGTGGTCAACTTTAGAATATGTGTGATGTAGTGCTGAAAAGAATGTATATTCTGTGTATTCGAGGTGGAGAGTTCTGTAGATGTCTATCAGGTCCGCTTGGTCCAGATCTGAGTTCAAGTCCTGGATATCCTTGTTGATTTTTTGTTTTGTTGATCTAATATTGACAGTGAGGTGTTAAAGTCTTCCACTATTATTGTGTGTTAGTCTCTTTGTAGGTCATTTAGAACTTGCTTTATGTATCTGGGTGGTCCTGTATTGGGTGCATATGTATTTAGGATAGTTATCTCTTCTTGTTGCATTGATCCCTTGATCATTATGTAATGCGCTTCTTTGTCTCTTTTGATCTTTGTTGGTTTAAAGTCTGTTTTATAAGAGACTAGGATTGCAACCCCTGCTTTTCTTTTTGCTTCTCATTTGCTTGGTAAACCTTCCTTCATCCCTTTATTTTGAGCCTATCGTGTCTTTGCATTTGAGGTGGGTTTCCTGAATATAGCACACCAATAGATCTTGACTCTTTATCCAATTTGCCAGTCTGTATCTTTTAATTGGGGCATTTATCCCATTTACATATAAGGTTATATTGTTATTTGTGAATTTGATCCTGGCATTTTGATGCTAGCTGGTTGTTTTGCCCATTAGTTGATGCAGTTTCTTCATAGAGTCAATGGTCTTTAAAAGTTGGTATGTTTTTGCAGGCAGTGGCTGTTACTGGTTGTTCCTTTCCATGTTTAGTGCTTCCTTCAGGAGCTCTTGTAAGGCACTCATGGTGGTGACAAAATCTCTCAGCATTTGTTTGTCCATAAAGGATTTTGTTTCTTCTGGCTTATGAAGCTTAGTTTGGCTGGATATGAAATTGTGGGTTGAAAATTCTTTTCTTTAAGGATGTTGAATATTGGCCCCCACTCTATTCTGGCTTGTAGGGTTTCTGCAAAGAGGTCCACTGTGAGTCTGATGGGCCCAACAATCCCATTACTGGGTATATACCCAAAGGATTATAAATCATTCTATTAGAAGGACACATGCACATGTATGTTTATTGCAGCACTGTTCACAATAGCGAAGACTTGGAACTAACCCAAATGCCCATCAGTGATAGACTAGATAAAGAAAATGTGGCACATATACACCATGGAATACTATGCAGCCATAAAAAGGATGAGTTCATGTCCTTTGCAGGGACATGGATAAAG
Organism: Aotus nancymaae; assembly: GCF_030222135.1. Taxonomy (NCBI): domain Eukaryota; kingdom Metazoa; phylum Chordata; class Mammalia; order Primates; family Aotidae; genus Aotus; species Aotus nancymaae. The sequence goes on from NW_026988425.1 coordinate 79,688,227, forward strand.
CCACAAACCATCATTCTCAGCAACTGATGCAAGAAAGGGAAACCAAACACCGCATGTTCTCACTCATAAGCAGGTCTTGAGCAATGAGAACACATGGACACAGGGAGGGGAATGTCACACACTGGGGCCTGTTGGGGGATGGGGCCTAGGGGAAGGATAGCAGGGGGTGGGGAGATTGGGGAGGGATAGCTTTAGGAGAAATACCTAATATAGATTACAGGGTGATGGATGCAGCAAACCACCATGGCATGTGTATACCTATGTAACAAACCTGCACATTCTGCACATGTACCCCAGAACTTAAGGTAGAATTTAAAAAATGAAGAAAAAATAAATTAGAGAGTCCATGGTAGCCTGCTGGAGATAGAATGTGAATGGTATTGACATACCCTGGCTGACAGTGCCTTGCCATCAGTGAAGGTCATCCAGGACCAACCAGATGACCTGGCAACTGACCCACAATAGCATGAATGAGTCCAGCTGACATCCCACAAGGAGCAGAGATGAGCCATGCCCTCTGAGCCCTTCCTATGTTGCCAATCACTGGTGTCCTGAGCAAGTGAATGGTTGTTGTCTTATGTCACTAAGTTTTGGGGTAGTAAAATACTCAGAAATAAATAAAAATAATAATTAATGCAGTTGAAAAAAAAACAATTACAATAGTGACATCACAGGTCACTGATCACTGGTCACCATAACAGATGCTATAATAATAAAATGTTTGAAATATTGTGAGTAATACCACAATGTGGTAGTATACTTTATTTTTTAATATACATTAAAATATTCATAACAAAAATTATAAGACAGATTGTCTCTAAAATTTAACTGTCTTAAACAAACTTTTCTATCCCAATAGTACACATATTAATATTAAAAAAAATTCTGTAATATAAAGCTTTGTCAATTCTTAAATGCTGACAGCTACTACACATTTTGTAGCTACAAAGCAGATTTTATAATATCTGAGTTTAGAAAACTAACAAAAATTTATAGGCCAAATGGGTCTCGTATTGTTGATACGTAAAGTTAGGTTCAAGAAATAAATTGCCTTACCAACATTTTTACTGGGCCATCACATTTTTATTAGCTTCATCTACTCTTTCTAATGTCACAACAGTGTTGCTGTAGTGGCAGGCAAAATCATCCAGATGTCGCCAGATCCATCAATCAAATCATCCAATCAACTAAAGCACACAAACTTATACACATAAGTGTGTGTTAGGTCAGGTGGAGAATACATAAAACAATAAACTCAACATTTTCCTTCAAGGAATGTAGAGTTTAATTGCATATGTTAGTTATATTAAATCTTAGAGCTTTTAATCAGATGATTAAATACTAAGCATAGTATGTAGTAAGAATATAGCAGTTTATAGTAGGGTACTATAACCATTATCAGCTAGGTAAGTCAAGGAAGCACTCTTGGTGGAAGTGACATTTGAGCTGAGAATTATAGGATAGAGATTTAGATAGGCAACATTGAAATAAACAGTTACAATAGAAAATTGTGTGTGTTCAGTGGATCGTGAATAGATTCACTCGATCAATTCATTTACTCACTCAGTCATTTAATTGTGTATTAAAAGACTATCTATTGAGCACCTGGCACATAGCAGGTGCTCAAGCAGTCAGTGGAGACAAAAAAGGTCAATGAAATCAGCACAGTTCTTGCCACAGTGGAATTACAATATGGCAGGGTCAGGGGAATAGGAAATGAGTCTGGAATTTGACTACAGGGACTTGTAGGCTGTGTTAAAGAGTTTTATCTTTATTGTTAAGAGCAATGGGAAACAACGGAGGTATTTTAAACCAGGTGGAGACATGATTAGATTTGTCTTTTGAAAATAATTCTGGAGGTAATATGGAGAAAATGTATTGGATGGCGGTTACAGTGGATATGGATCTTTGGAGGCTAGCATAGAATAAAATCAAAGGATGATCATATTCTAGACAAAAACTATTCTGGTGGACCTGGAGAGATAATAGAAAGAGGAATATATTTAGATGAATTGGTGATAAATTGGATATGTGAAGTGAGCAAGAAGAAATAGCAACGATAACTCTTGGGTTTCTGACTTGTGTAATCAAATGGATGCTGGAACTATCAACTGACAGGGAACAGCAGAACAGAAAAAAAATGAGAAGAACATGGGTTCTGTTTGGCTAGGTCCCAGCTAAGGTATCTCTGAGACACTCAGGAGATGACTTTAAATATATTTATATATTTATAGGTCTAGAACAAGGAAATATACATTTATGTATTATCTGTTGTGTCATTTTGAGATCACAGAATAAGATGCTGATTTAACGTTACAGGTGCAAGAAGTTTATTGGTTAGGTGTGCAGTCGGTTAATAATACCTATGAGAAAGATAAAGAAGAAAACATGATTGTGCATGGGATGCTTTTAGACCATGGTGCTAAACTGACATCTAACAGGAAAGGAGCAGAAATGGGCAGCAAGAGCCTTAAACTGCAATATAAATATGACAGAGTCCTGGCCAACTCAATTGTGATCCTCAGACCAAAGACTGGCCATTAAAGAAATCTCTCATTGGACAGAGTAGGGAGGCCCTGGTACAGCCACTGTACTTAGTCATTGGCTGGGTGTTTGCCAAGAAAGCATAGTCTTTGCTGAAACATTGTGGTGAATCCAGAAAGAACTGCAGTGGTGATGTCACCTAACAGTCCTCTTTACTGCTGAATGACAAGTCCTTTCTTGAAGGGAGATGTGAATGGCATGCCTTCCTGCTTCCTGGTTGTCACATCTAGTACAGATGCAAACTGAAGATATGCATGTGGATGAGATACTCTAGCAGAAAATTCAGTGTGAGATATTTAAAGTAGGATTTATTAAAGAATGGTTGTATTTAGATGAAAAGTGGTAAAGTTAGATGAAAACTATGTTTTATGTGTTCTAATGACAAGAGGTTTGACTGGTACATCTATATGTTTATTTTCCAAATTGTTCTAGGGTGTAATTGAATCGGCCTCTACAACTGTGTCCTGTATAATAATAACAAACATTTAAAAGCTGATGAAGAAACCTGGACAAAAAATGAATGTAGGGGGAAAATGATATAGCAGGAGTAAGTTGCTTCCAAAATCATGTCACAAAATTTTATATACTGACTTAGAAGTAGGTGCAAACATGGCTCTAAACTTCTAATTGCCAATGCAATAAGGAAAATATGGTTTGCAGTGTCCATAAGACAAAAATAAATAAATTGTTTAAGAGAAACTAGTTTTTCTGATACTGAGATTAAGAAAGATATACAGGTCTTAATGAAGAACATACCACATAATGTAATGGGCAGCACAATCATCTTTACAATACTGGAAAGAGATATGTAATTATGATTCTTAAATTTTCCTCCACATTGATTAATGCAATTCTATGTGGGGCCCTAATGACTAATTTAATAATAGATTTAAGAGAATTTAGAGGGGACAGGTAAACTGAATGTTCTATAGACACTTCAAAATAAAATTAGGATTTAAATAATCTCATAAAACCTGAGGACCCTGATACAGAGACATGACTCAGAGTGTAAGCACCACTACTTCCTCATCGAATTGGCCTGAGAGGCTATCAGTGAATCACATATACAATGTAATTAAGGAGTAGATTTTGTATCTTTGTATATATTGTAGAAATAGGAGCTCTTTGCCTTAAATAGTGCAGGTCTTTGACTGGGGCTTCAGAAATGTCAGCATTAGAAAAATTTAAAGCAGATAGTGAATCAGATATTTATCTCTTTTTTAAAAAAATTTAAAAACAAAACCCTTAATCTCAATAAAGTGTTCATAAGACATCTAACCTATTATATTACTAAATTTTACCTTATGAAATCCTCACAGAAAATCTTCTATATTTGAGATTTTCTCTTGATTAAAATTTTCTCATATGGTGATTTTAAATTATGTATTTTAAATACATAATTTAAATAAATTAAATATTTTAATTTAAATCACATAATTTAAATACATAAAATAAATAAATATATTTTAAACAAGGCTAGGCTCTGTGGCTCACTTCTGTAATCCCAGCACTTTGAGAGGCTGAGGTGGGTGGATCACAAGGTCAGGAGTTTGAGACCAGTTTGGCCAATATGGTCAAACCCTGTCTCTACTGAAAATACAAAACTTAGCCAAGTGTGGCAGCATGCACCTGTAGTCCCAGCTACATGGGAGGCTGAGGTAGAAGAATCACTTGAACCTGGGAGGCAGATGTTGCAGTGAGCCAAGATTATGCCACTGCACTCCAGCCTGGGCAACAGAGCGAGACTCCATCTCAAATTAAAAAAAAAAATATCAAAAAATTATTTGCTTCTCCCTTCAATAGGTGAAGGTTAATTCTGCTCCTTCTTGGATTTGGTGACTTCTTTCTAATGAATACAATAAATCCTAAGTGATGGTATATTTTAGTGAATATTCTTAAATACATTTAGTAAATGTGAATATGATTTCCCTAAATTTTATCTATTTATCTAATGTATATATCCTTCTTAGTATTTTAAAAAATAGGCAAACATTTGAAAGCTGAGTAATAACATGGTTTAATCTCTTTATTTTGATATATTTATTATATTCTTAAATATATTAATATAATTTCAATGTGTCATTTGATGAAGCAGCATGATACAGTGGTCCAAATTCTGCAGCTTACTGGTTGTGTAAACTTGGACAAGTTATTCAGCATGACTGTGCTTCAGTTTCCTTCTATGTAAATGGGGGTAATAATAAAATATACCTCATAGGATTGTGTGAAGAGTAAATAACTAATATAAAACACATATAATAGTGCTTAACATATTTTAAGTCCTCAATACATGTTGGAAAATAACATATTATATTCAGTAGATATATTTAAAAGACTTATTTTTATTAAATATATTCTATTTCTTTTGACTTTTTAATAATAGCCATTCTGACTGGTATGAGATGGCATCTCATTATGGTTTTGATTTGCATTTCTGTGATGATTAGTGATGTTAGGAATTTTTTCGTGTGTTTTTTGGCCACTTGTATGTCTCCCTGTGAGAAGTGTCTGTTCATGTCCTTTGCCCATTTTTAAAAATGTGGTTACTTGTCTTTTGCTTGTTGATTTATTTAAGTTCCCTACAGATTCTGGGGAGTCTTTGTTGGATGCATAGTTTGTAAATATCTTCTTCCATTTTGTAGGTTGCCTGTTTACTTTGTTGATAGTTTCTTTTGCTGTGCAGAAGCTCTTCAACTTAATTAGGTCCCACTTGTCTATATTTTTGTTGTTGTTGTTGCAATTGCTTTTAGAGACTTAGCAAAAAAAGAGAAAAAGGAATGCTTACACACTGTTGGTGTGAATGTAAATTAGTTTAGCCACTATGGAAAGCAGTCTGGAGATTTCTCAAAGAACTTAAAACAGAGCTACCATTTGATCCAGCAATCCTACTCCTACTGGGTATATACACAAAGGAAAATAAATAATTCTACCAAAAAGACAGATGCACTCGTATGTTCATCACTGCACTATTCACAATAGCAAAGACATGAATCAACTCAGGTACCCATCAAAGATTTATTGGATGAAGAAAATGTGATATGTATATGCCATGGAATGCTATGCACCCCCAAAAAAAGAATGAAATCATGTCCTTTTCAGCAACCTGAATGCAGTTGGAGGCCATAATCCTAAGTAAATTAATGAAGGTACAGAAAACCAAATATTGCATGTTCTCACTTATAAGTGGGAGGTAAACATTGAGCACACATGGACATAAATACGGGAAAAAATAGACACTGCAGACTACTAGAGAGGGGAGAGAAGGAAGGGGCATGGGTCAAAAAACAAACTATTGGATACTATGCTCACTACCTGGGTGACAGAAACCATATCTGAAACCTCCGCATCATGCAATATTCCCATGTAACAAACCTGCACCTATACCCCTAGTATCTGAAAGTTGAAAGGTAAAATATATGTATTCTAAAAGAATGTTTTAAGAATATATTTTAGAATATCCTTTATAATTTTTTTTGGTAAAGTTTGTCAAACAGTCAATTTTACCATTCAGGAATTGGTGTCAAACTAATTGATTTTAGTATATTGATTTTCTATAAATTTCTTCACTTTGGTTGATCATTATTCTCTATTTATATATTTATTATTTGTGATGGTGACTTAAAATTTAATTCCTTCAAAAATCATGCCCCAGGTGCCATACATGATTAAGTATGCAATTATTATTTTGAAAGTATAAAAAATCCTTGAAAAACATCAAAAAAAGGTACTTAGTGAAAACGTGATTAGAAATTGGATCTATCCACCAACCAGATAAAATTTCTGTGACATTTTACATCTCTAACTGAAAAATTAAATATTAAGAACATGTTTTTATATTATTTTCAAACTTGCTTATAAAATAAATAGATGTGGAGGGTATGAGTTTTATGTCAAGTGCAGGAATTTTTTGAAGGAAAAATACAAGCCCTGAGTGTGCTAGCTGACAATCTAGAGTCATAAGAAAATACCTTCCACTTTGCAATACTGTGCAATGTTTTCTAATAGTATTTAATGTTGTTAGCCCAGTGAATACTGGACATTAATTAGTAGTTAATAGCTGAACAATTCAAGCAGCCTGTTTTGGATCCAAAAATATCCTTAAAGATGGGAAAGCCATATTAACAGCACTAAGCTGTAATAACCAGCTAGTTCTGCTGGATCCCAAATCATAGGAGTTTTTGCCTTGCAAGAGTATCTGTAAATCATCTAGCCCGAACCTTCAATTGAGGCTATTTAAAGGAAGATTTTAGAGACTTCAAAGGCTTCATAAGTCCATATATTTGCTAGGACTACTTATTACAGGTAAATCCTCCAAAGCTTTTGAATGTACCCATGTACTGAAGAAATGACTCAGCTTGTTGAAGGTCACTTTTTAAAATGTGGCTTTGGGCTACTTGAAGAGAAAAAAAAGTGTAAAAGGCAAGGGAAGCCTGGAGGAAGCTCTCATGTTAGCTAACCTTGGCTGCTATCCAAGTGTGGCTTGAGTGTGCAAAGATGCTCTTATGCACACTGAATGGGTGCCTCCCTATCAAGGGATAAGGTACACTTGACTGTGGCACATAAACATAATATTGCTACAGATTCTTCCAAGTTATAAAATTGTTTTGTAATTTTCTCTAGCCTTTTTATTTTAGAGAAAACAGTGTAAAGAATTTTATCTAAAGAAATTTATGGCCTGAACATCATATATTTCATATTTACCTGATATTTACTATTCTTATAATTCTTATAAAATGAATATCCAGAGGATGTAGTTTTGTATTTGTATGGCATTTCAAGAAGAACACCCCAAATGTTGATCCAGTCTTTTCTCACATATGCTTCCTCTTCTCTAGTCTTTTGTGCTTTTGGAATCCACTCTCCACCATACTGCACTTTCCTGCATGGAGCTTGTCAGATACTTCACCACCTCCTCACCAAGCTCAGCCTCCAGTGAATGGGAGTTTATCTTTGGCTTTTAGTGGTTCTCTCAAGACTTGCTTGAATGAGTTTAGACACCCGTGCTGTCCGCTGTCTCTCTCTTAGAGAGCAGGGAACAAGAGATGTTAAATGGGACATTCCCAAATTCAGTCACATAGGGGGATGGGGATGGGGCACGAAGATGGTGCAGGAAAGGGTATAAATTCCACACGGTGGATATTCTAATCCCATTTGATATGTAAACATATCAAATATTACTCCACTATATATGCAGTCTTCTCAAATAGTACTATTGTCTGTGTATCAGTGACTCACATCTGAACCAATCAAACAAACTGCAAGTTAATTCAATCCCTTGGAACACATAAATGCCTTGATTGGTCAAACAGAGTTGATATTTCATGATGGTTATCAGAACTAAGTTATTAAATTGTATCTATATTTCATGCCTAATAATAAAATGAGACTTCATACTCATGTTAGGAATATTATGAGTATAAGGGAGACAACACCACAAAGGGCTGTGCCATTACATTAAATTGCGGAGTAAAATTAAAGCAGACAACTTTGGAAAAAAGCAACTTGTCTTGTTGACTCTGTCTTTGGTGCTGAAGTGCTAAAACTGCATTTTGGGAGTGCAGCCACAAGTCACCAGTTTTGAATATTACCTGCCTCATATTCTTTCCCTCTATTGGCATAACCTACTAAGTAGCTCCTACACTGCATGGGGATTAGATATTCATTGCATTTGCAACCAGCTTCTCAAATTTTAGGGAAGGAAATCCCATATTTAGTCTTGGATCACTTGGAAGATAGTGTCTATCTAGAAAAAAGGGAATTAAAATTAATATGAGCAAAACAATTTACCATTTTTTTCTACATAATCCTAAGAATGAATTTGGATTTCTCTTTTACAGATCTTGGGTATATCCAAGAGTCCCAAAACTGATGATGTAAATATGTAAAAAGAGAGTTTCAGGTGACAATTTGGATATGATTGCAAGAGGAGAGCAGGCATATTCCTGTTTTGTGACACTGCCTGTAAAAGCAGTCAAGAAACTCATGGGTGAATTTGGTTCTGAGTGATATAGAACTGGAGACAACTTGCTTCTGTTTTCATGTAGATAAGTTGCCATTTAATTTGGGGGCAGCATTATGGTGATTGTGTTATATGATCGCACAGAATGACACTCTTGAGAGTCTGAGAAAAACAACTTTTAAAATTTGGATTGTTATCTGAGGAGGCACTTTTTATAGTGGCAAAAAATTCAGAGAACACTCTCTATTATATTCAAGAAGAAGACACAAATATATATACATTATAAAGGAGTTAAGTCTCATGTGGTCTGGTTTATTAAAGAATAAAGGAAACTGACTGTCCCTGAATAGTCTTTGAATATGGTCTTATACCAAGTCGTACCCATTAGTACATCTGATTCATAGTAAGCACTTTTTGAGTTATGGTTCTTTAGATCAGTGTAATATTTTATTTTTTACAGTCTTATAGCTATTTGCATAATTATCTGCTATGACTGCAGCTTTTTTATATCACCAACTGACTTCAGAATTTGGTAGACATTGTTTACCCTTTGGCATACTAGATCTTGTATATTCAATTCAATTTAACAAACATTTACAGTACACACATAATAAATGCTAGAAAAGCAGAGTAAGACAAAAAACAGTAGAAGAACTATTTGATGTCTTATACACAGATGCCGGTAGAACTGTGATTTTAATTAATTCAAATTAGTTACTGTGTATTATCATTTTCCAAAGTTTCATTTGTTTGTTTTGTAGAGCCAGTTTGGGTCTGTGAGTAGGTTGTTAAGATATCCAGGAGGAAGCCAATATTGGATTTATGAGAACAGTTGCCTTTGTCTGTGGGCTGCTTTCTTTTTTTTTAACCAGAACTGGCCAGCCTTCTTTTTATTCAGTCATAATTATGCTTGTATTTGGCTAGTTGGACTGTTTTACACCCCATACTGTTTCCAGGACCTACAAAGTCTCAGTTCTCCTTGGACTGGTTCTCAGAAGCTACCAAGTTGCTTCACTGATCATGCTGCCAGCCAGTTAACTTTTCCTCTCAGAAAGATCACAGGGCTCCATTACTGACCCAGCATGTTCCAGGATGCTGATCTCCCAAGCCCTGTCCTGTCCAGGCTTGACACATTATATTCTTTTCTGCAATCATAAGTGCGACTTGGAAATTGGTGTTTTTGCATACTTGTATGTGTGAATGCAGTACCTTGTAGCCACTAGCACATGTACATATAGCAGTTTTAGGGACTGGCTCTGCTTTTTATTTCCCAGAAGTCATTGCCATGCAGATTTTCTGAGAAATGTTGTGTGCAGCAGGATAATGTACTGGTTTTTGTCTTTTTTGTTTCCTGTTCTTATGCCATGCTGTGATGTTGCCCTTCTTGAGGGGCAATGATGCCAGATAGTGGGATGGACAAGCTGAACACAAGGATTAGAAGGAAGTGGTTTCCCTAGCAACAATGGCCATGCAAGGGGGTCACACTACTTATCACTGTTTGTAGCCCTTTTCCTCTGGTTTAAATAACACAGATAGAGGATCTGAATGCTAAGTATCTGATTCTGAATCATTTCTAGTAGATGAAATTACAGCAAACAAGCACTGTCTAAAAAGAATTTGGAAATTTGATGAAGATGCAGTATACTTTTGTATGTCGATAGGCACCTCCAAAACGATCTGCTTCCTAATGGTGTGCCATTGCTTTTGTACTTTTCATTAGATGACACTGGGAAATAGTTAGTTCTCACAAAGACAAAGCAGGAAAATGACTTGCAAATGCCAGGTTTTAAAAACTTATTTAAAAATTCCCATTATATTTTTAACATTTAAAAATTATCTCTTCCACACCAGTCACTAAAAAACAACTTGTAGATTTCATTATATGATAAGAAGGTAAAAATATCACCCTAATTTAATAACTTCATTCTAGTTTTTTTATAGTGATCTTATTTTGAAGACTTTAAATTATTCTGTTCCGAATTCTTCACTTATTTTAGTGTTATCTTGACATTACAGTATTAATGCTTTGATGTGATTATTAGTCATTATTTGTTAAATGAGAAATGGTGTGCTAAATGTGGCTCTCCATAGTTGCTGATCAGCATTTCATAACATTTATGTGTTTTTTATATTATACGACCAGGCATAATTTTGGTATCTGAGTACTGAATGCAGATTAAGTAAAAATATTCTCTAATATCTGAAAGCAACTATGATAAAAGATCAGTTGTCAAACTAGTACCTCTGAAACACTGACCCATCTTTGATAAAAAAAAAAAATCAGTCATTGTTCATTGTTTTTCTAAATTTCCTGACTTACTCACAGTTAGTAAAATCCAGAGCACTAAAAATAAATAGTTGTATATTTCTGAAAAAAATTTCTAATTTGAGCAAAACTAGGTAAAGGTATAGAGGAATGCTGTCCAATAGAAATATGTGAGTCACAAATATAAGTCACATATGTAATTTCAAATTTTTGAATATCTTTTATAAAAGGAAAAAGGAAAACAAATATATATAAAATATTATTTTCATTTCTATTATTTAAATGAATATGGAAATTAGTATAGGGATGTTTTACTTTTTTCACACTCAGTCTTTTAACATCTGACTGTATTTTATATTTAAGCATATCTCAGTTTGGGTTAGCCATATTTCAAGTGCTCAATAGCCATGTATGGCTTGTGGCTACCATATTGGTCTAGAACATAAAATATCACCAAGACATTTGAGAGTCAGTTCCATAGGTCAAGATACTGACCCTTTAGAAATACTGGTTTTCATAGACAAAATCTATCTTTTGAAATGTCTGGAAAAGTTTATAGCTTGGCAATGTTTTCTAGATTCAACATTAAATCCTCCTGACAAAAAATGCTTAAATGTTCATAAAAACCTTTCCAAAATTTCTTATTTACCATAATTAAATTGATGATAATATGATTATAGAGAATAGAAACCAGTGGCAAACTTAGCTTATTCTGTTCATATCATAAAATGTTCTTGGAAAAACTTCTTTGCAGATTTAGTATTCCAGGTTGTATTAGCATAATAGAATAAGGAACATCTTACAGAAACCAGCTCTTTGCAGCGTTTCTTTATAACCACTATTTTTGGAGTGTAAACATATGCTGTGTGGATTCAGAGTGACTAAACTGAGAAAAGCATATATTTTTCAAAAAGAGGTTTCATTCCAGTCTCCTTGATTACAGAGTGATACTTGCCTTCTCTGAATGCCATTACAGAGAAGAAATAGAGAAAGAAGACTATGAGTGGTTTATTTTTGCCAGCTGGCTGAGTCAAGCAAATTTCTTTCTCTCCCAATTTCCTGTACTATTTAGAAATCATTTTCAGAAAGATTGACTAGCAAGAATCATAACTAAATTTTCAATAATCTCCATGGATGAAGATACCATAATTACAAAGATATCCAGAATAAATAAGGAAGTATTATGTGTGCTCACAAACTCATTTATAAGCTTTCTATTTTCAAAAAAAACTGAGACAAGTGTTTCATTTGAAAATTCTGTCCCTTATCATTTATTAATCCCATCATTGGTCCAACTAGAAGTTTCCGAGAATCTATTCTTATTAGATACACTTGAACAAGTTCAAGTTGCCAATGATTAACAATAAGTAATTTGTGAATTAATGTAAAAAATATCTGTTATAAAATGGACCAGACTAATGGAAGAGCTAGATTTCTATATGTATAGAGATTCAAGTGGCTTGTAAGATATAGAAGAAAACAGCAACAAATAATTTATGATTTATTTAATTTATTGAGCCAATAAATATTTTTAGAACTCCCACTTCATGCAAATTACTCCTTAGATGCAGTATGAATTCAAAGATGAATTGGATGTGAATTCTGCATTTAAGATTTTATAATTTAGTGGGGGTGAAGAAGATCATAAATAGCTAAAATGGAAGCTCCAGAATTTTGAGAGACCTGAGGCAAGGGAGATTTGTTTCCCAGGATTGGGGGTGGTGGAATCAGCAAAGGAGACAAAACAGCTTCCCTGAGAAAATAGATTTGGGCTCTTTCTTGATGAATGGGAATTATTTAGCTGGAAAAAAAAAAATAAGGGAAGGCATTTAGGTTGAAAACGTAACTAACAAAAGCAAGGCACTTGAGGGATTACAGAAATTTTCTTTTTTTTTTTTTTGAGACAGTTTCATTCTGTCATCCCAGGCTGGAGTGCAGTGGTGAAATCACGACTCACTGTAGCCTCAACCTCCCGGGCTCAATCGATCCTCCCGCCTGAGACTAGGACTACTGAACCATGCCTGGCTAATTATTGTACTTTATAGAGACAGAGTTTCATCATGTTGCCCAGGCTGGTCTCAAATTCCTGAACTCAAGTGATCTGCCAGCTTCAGCCTCCCATGCCTGTGCTGGGATTACAGGCATGAGCCACAGTGCCTGGTCTTATAGGAAATAATTGAATGGGAAGTAGTGACATATGACTTTGCATTTTTTTTTCACTGATTATATTCTGAATAGATAAAAGTTTTACAACATTGATTAAGGTGATTCTATGTAGTTTCCCAGCAGCAGTTCAAACTGTGTTTAAGGAGTCTCTTTTGATCATAGCCCCCAGTAAAATAAATTCTATCTGCAAATTACAAGCATGTACCTGTTTCTCAAGTTTTGCACTATGACAGGGAGTCAGATTCATTAATTCATTTATTATTTTTGTATATATTGACATTAGTGTCATTGTTTTGGCCAGAAAAAGAAAATTTATTTAAATCATATGGAAAAGAGAAGTTAAAATAATATGATCACAATTTGTTATTAATTAAAAAACAGATTTTGACTTTATATTTTATATCTAATGTTTTATTACATCTGTTTCAGATATATAGATACTTCGATTTGTGATTTCTATATTACTTATAAAGTTACCTTAAACTTCCTCCATCCCTTCCCCCCAATTTGATAAGTATTCAATTGGTTTTATTCTCATTAGTCCATGACTTGACTATATGTAATTCATAACATGTAACCTTTTGACACTTTTATTGCATCAAGCCTGGCCAGCAACCAGATAGGGGTTGATTTCTTTTTAATTTGTCTTCCTTGATGATATCATTGGCCCTAGAATATTTGGGATTCTTTTTTTTTTTTCTTTTTTCGCTTTCCCAATAAAGTCATTTTCCCTGCAATATGCTAATAGGCAATAGGCTAAGGCACTTCTTGCCACTATGAAGAAAACGGACTCTATTTTCAGATTGGTGAAATACATCTTGGTTACAGATACCTTTTCTGCCCCATTTTACTTCCCCTCAGCCTGCCTCTGACTCGAGCTACAAGCTGTGGTGCACAGTTTTTATGCATAGTACTGCAGCCCCAGTTCAAGTGCCTATCAGGAGTTCTGCTTTTATATATATATATATAATTTTTTTTTGCAAGCAAAGGATCATTCAGTCAGAAGCAAGGTAATATGGAATTGTGGGGGCAGTTAATGCTTCTGGGAGACATTCTTAACTAGTGGAGGACAGAAGTTGATGGATACAGACTCCCAGCTCTGTGGAGCCCTGGTTGTCTGAAACACAAAGTAGCTCCATTACACATCTTTTATTGGCTTTCTCATTTTCCCTGTTTCACTCTTCCCTCCCTCACTCCTGCTTCTGGGAATCACCTCTCAATAAAGCAATTGAACCCAAGTCCTTATCTCTGCTTTGTGAAGGAACTGCATTTCACCATTCTTAAAAAGGATTGTGATTTATTAGAAATCAAGGTTGAGTAACAGAGTGACTGAAGAGTTTATATCAGGCTCCTCAATAGAAAGTTGAGATGAGAATGTCTGTGCCTTGTGTATGTGAATGAACTATAATCAAAATATTAATTTATAAGTCAATTTTTAAAACCTAGTCTTGTATTTCCTAATGGAAATAACATCATAAATGATATAAATGATGTCATTTGTAGTTACCGTCCTAGTTAACAAAAATGAATTGTTTGTGAATAACTTAAAAAATAGAGTAAAACATACAATTTATCCTGTTTTATGGAATCACATTGTATGAATTTTTTAGGGCTGCCATAACAAAATATCTCAGACTTGGTGGCTTAAAGAGAAATTTACTTTCTCACAGTTCTGGAGGCCAGAAGTCTGAGATCAGAGTGTTGGCAGGGTTATTTTTTTCTGAGGCCCTTCTTGGTTTGTAGATGGCATTTTTTCCCGTGTTTTTCCATGGTCTTTCTTCTGTGTATATCTGTGTTTTAGTTTCCTCTCCTTACAAAGACGTCAGTCATCTTGGATAGGTCCTACCCTAGTAAGCTCATTTGACTTAATTATCTCTTAAACAGCACTTTCTCCAAAATATATTCATAAAACTTCAACATATAAATTTGGGGAGGACATGTAATTCAGCCCAAAAAATACATACAACTTTAAATGTTTAGTTACAAAGTGTTTGATACATATAAACAAATATTAACAATGAAAACACCATTCAGTGTCGAAATAGAGCCTTATAAATAAATGCCTTTGCAACCAATTGTGTTCACCTTTTCTCTTCTGTTCTCTTCCTTCACTCCAAGAAAGTAAAAACTATTCTAAATTTCATTTATCAGTTACTTTTTAATAATTAATCACAGATGAATATATACTTAAGCAATGCATTACCTTTTTGAGCTTTATAAAATAGCATTTCTTTTTGTATAGTTTTATGCACTTGCTTTTTCTCTCAACATTATGTGTTTAAGAGTCATTCATACTGAAGCAGCTAGGTATAATTCATTCATTTCACTATTGTATAGTATTCCACTAGGTGAGTATATGTATACATGACTATTCACTTACTGTTGATGGAATTTAGCTTGTTTCCAGGACTTTCTTTGTTGTTGTTATTAACTATGCTGCTCTTCTTCCACATATCTCTTTCACATATGTATCAGAGATGCACTATACCCAGGTCTGGAATTGCTGGATTGTAGGGAATGTGATTATTTACAGATTCATTATTCACACATTGCTTTCCAAAGTGGTGATGCCAGTTTATGTTGCCAACAATAGCATCTCAGATTCTTCAATAATTTGTATTGTGGCCAATACATGGTATTGTAAATTACAATACAGGCTTGTAAATTTATGCCAATGCAGTAGGTGCCAAATGGTATCAAATTGTGTTTCTAATTTACATTTTCCTGACAACTAATAATTGCTAATAAGTTTCTTTTCTTATGTTTATGAGCCATTCATATTTCTCATCTACAAAATGCTTTTCTTTCTATTTTTTAGCTTACTTTTCTACTGCTTTTTTGTTCCTTTTTTTTGTGAGAGCTTTTTCTGTATTGAGATAAAATTCATTTTTTGCCTATATTTCTTGCAAATATCTTCTCACAGTTTGTAGTACCCTTTTACTTTCTCTGTTTTTTAATGTATAGAAATTCTTAGTTGTAATATAGTTGAACTTAGCAGTCTTTTCTTTCATAATTATTTTTCATAGATTGTTTAAAAAAACTTTCCCTAGCTTAATATATAATATATATATATATATAATCTAAAAACTTTATGGTTTATTCCTTACATCTTTACATTTACATTTTTTATTTCTTCAGTAATGGACTTTTAGGTATGGTATGAGGTAGGGACTTAGTTCCATTTTTCTTCCACATTGATTATCAATTGTCCTATCAATGTTAGAATAAAGTCACCACTATGCTTTTGTATGTGTTGCTAAATATTCCATTTGGAACTAAAATTTTATTAAAATGTATTTTCTATTTAACTGAGATATAATAATTTATATATTTATTGGGTATATGTGCGTGTTTTTACATGCAGAGAAGGTGTAATGATCAAGTCAGGTATTTAGTGTATTCATCACCTTGAATTTTTATCATTTTTTTACCTTTTCTATTTCTATAGGTTTTTAGAGAACAGGTGGCATTTAGTTACACAAGTAAGTCCTTTAGTGGTGATTTGTAAGATTTTCATGCACCCATCACCCAGGCAGTAAATACTGAGCCCAATTTGTAGTCTTTTATCCCTCACCCCCTTTCCACACTTTTCCCTGAGTTCCCTAAGTCTATTGTGTCATTTATTTCTCCACTTGTTGATTGATGGGCATTTGGGTTGGTTCCACATTTTTGCAACTGAGAATTGTGCTGCTATAAACATGCATGTGCAAGTGTATTTTTTGTGTAATGATTTCTTTTCCTCTAGGTAAATACCCAGTAGTGGAATTGCTGGATCAAATGATAGTTCTACTTTTAGTTCCTTAAGGAATCTTCACACTATTTTCCATTGTGGTTGTACTAGTTTACATTCCCACCAGCAGTAAGGAAGTGTTCTCTGTTCACTGCATCCATGCCAACATCTATTTGCTTTTTAAATTTTTGATAATGGCGATTGTTGTAGGAATAAGGTGGTATCACATTGGGGTTTTGATTTGCATTTTCCTGATCATTAGTGATGTTGAGCATTTTTATATATGTTTCTTGGCTATCTGTATATCTTTTTAAGAGAATTTTCTGTTCATGCCCTTAGCCCACTTTGGATGGGATTGTTTGTTTTTTTCTTGGTAATTTGCTTAAGTTTGTTGTAGATTCTGGATATTAGTCCTAGATGAGATGTATAGATTGTGAAAATTTTCTCCCACTCCGTGGGCTGTTTACTCTGCTGTCTGTTCCTTTTGCTGTGCAAAAGTTCTTTAATTTAATTAAGTCCCAGGAGTCTATCTTTGTTTTTATTAAATTTGCTTTTGGTTCTCAGTCATGAAATCCTTGCCTAAGCCAATATCTAGAAGGGTTTTTCCGACGTTACCTTCTAGAATTTTTATAGTTTCAGGTCTTAGATTTAAGTCCTTAATCTCTTTTGAGTTGATTTTTACAGAAGGTGAGAGACGAGAATCCAGTTTCATTCTCCTACATGGAGCTTGCCAGTTATCCAGGCACCACTTGTTGAATAGGGTGCCCTTTTCCTACTTTAAGTTTTGACACTATTCCACAAGATAGAGAAAGAGAGAATTCTCCCCAAATCATTCTATTGAAGCCAATATCACCCTAATACCCAAACCAGGAAAGAATATAACCATAAAAGAAAACTACGGACCAATATCTCTGATGAATACAGCTGTGAAAATCCTTAATAAAATATTAGCTAACCAAATCCAACAACATTTCAAAGAGATAATCCACCATGATCAAGTGGGTTTCATATTAGGGATTTAGGGATGGGTTAACATACACAAGTCAATAAATGTGATGCACCACATAGACAGAATTAAAAGCAAAAATCACATGATGATCACAATAGATGCAGAAAAAAATCAAGCATCCCTTTATGATTAAATCGCTCAGTGAAATTGGCATAAACGGGACATACCTTAATGTAATAAAAGCCATGTATGACAAACCCATAGCCAACATAATATTGAATGGCAATAAGTTGAAAGCATTCAACTGAGAACTGGAAGAAGACAAGGATGCCCACTCTCACCAATTATCTTCAACTTTTCTTCACCACTTATCTTCAGCATAGTACTGGAAATCCTAGCAGAGCAATTAGACAAGAGAAAGAAATAAAGGGCATCCAAATTGGTAAAGAGAAAGTCAAACTGTATCTGTTTGATGATGATATGATTGCATACCTAGAAAACCCTAAAGACTCCTCTGAAAAGTGTTTAGAACTAATGAAAGAATTCAGCAAGGGGATTTCCAACAAGATGGCCAAATAGGAATGCTCTGGTTTGCAGTTCCCAGTGAGAGCAATGCAGAAGGTGAGTGATTTTCACTTTTCCAACTGAGGTACCAGGTTCATCTCATTGGGACTGGTTAGACAGTGGGTGCAGCCCAAGGAGGTCAAGCTGAAGCAGGGTGGGGTATCACCTCACCCAAGAAGCACAAGGGGCTGGAGAACTCCCTCTCCTAGATAAGGGAAGCCATTAGGGACTTTTCCCGATACTCTGGCATTCTGACTCAGATACCGCGCTTTTTCCACTGTCTTCACAACCTGCAGACTAAGAGATTCCCTCTGGTGCCTACAAGACCAGAGCACTGGGTTTCCAGCACAAAACTGGGTGGCCATTTTAACTGCAGTTTTTTTTTTTTTTCTCATACCCCAGAGATGCCTGGAATGCCAGCAAGACAGAACTGCTCATTCCCCTGAAAAAGGGGGCTGAAGCCAGGGATCCAAGTGATCTGGCTTAGCAGGCCCCACCCCCATGAAATCCAGCAAACTAAGATCCACTTGCTTGAAAATCTCAGAGCCAGCACAGCAGTCTGAGCTTGACCTGGGACATTCGAGTTCCGTGGGGGTAGGGATGTCTGCCATTGGTGAGGCTCGAGTAGGTGGTTTTAACCTCGCCAGTATAAACAAAGTCACCAGGATGTTTACATAGCAGCTGGGCAGAGCCCACGGCAGCTCTGCAAGGCCTCTGCAGGCAGACTGTCACTAGAATCCCTTCTTGCTGGGCAGGGAATCTCTTAAAAAGGCAGCAGCCCATCAGGGACTTATAAATAAAGCCCCAACCTTCCTGGGACAGAGCACTTGGGAAAAGGGGCAGTTGTGGATTCAGCTTCAGCAGACTTAAAATCCCTGCCTGGCAACTCTGAAGGGAGGAATGGATCTCCCAGCTTAGTGCCTGAGCTCTGATACAGGACAGACTGCCTCCTCAAGTGGCTCCCCGACCCCTGTGCATCCTGACTGGGAGACACCTCATATAGGAGAGCTCTGGCTGGCATCTGGAGGGTACCCTTATGGGACAAAGCTACCAGAAGAAGGAGCAAGCAGCTATCTTTGCTGTTCTGCAGTCCCTGTGGGTGATTCCTAGGTAAGCAGGATCTGGAGTGAACCTCCAGCAAACTCCAGCAGACCTGCAGCCGAGGGGCCTGACTGTTAGAAGGAAAACTAACAAACAAAGAAATAGTTTCAACATCAACAGAAAGGATGTCCACTCAGAGACCCCATCCAAAAGTCACAAACTTTAAAGACCAAAGGTAGATAAATCCACGAAGATTGGAAGAAACTAGCACAAAAAGGCTGAAATCTCCAAAAACCAAGATGCCTCCTCTCCTCCAAGGCATCAAAACTCCTCACCAGCAAGGGAACAAAACTGGATGAAGAATGAGTTAGATGAATTGATAGAAGCAGGCTTCAGAAGGTAGGTAATAACAAATTTCTCTAAGCTAAAGAAGCATGTTCTAACCCAATTCAAGGAAGCTAAGAACCTTGTAAAAAGGTTACAGGAAATGCTACCTAGAATACCAGTATGGAGAACATAAATGACTTGATGGAGCTGAAAAACATAGCACGAGAACTTCATGAAGCATACACAAGTTTCAATAGCCAAATCAATCAATCAGAAGAAAGAATATCACAGATTGAAGATCAAGTCAATGAAATCAAGTGAGAAGGCAAGTTAGAGAGAAAAGAGTGAAAAGAAATAAGCAAAGCCTTCAAGAAATATGGGATTATGGGAAAAGACCAAATCTACATTTGATCAGTGTACTGGAAAGTGACAGAGAGAATGAAACTCAGTTGGAAAACACTCTTCAGGATATTATCCAGGAGAACTTCCCCAACCTAACAAGGCAGGCCAACATTCAAATACAGGAAATACAGAGAACACCACAAAGATATTCCTCAAGAAGAGTAACCCCAAGGCACATAATTGTCAGATTCACCAAGGTT
Organism: Aotus nancymaae; assembly: GCF_030222135.1. Lineage (NCBI taxonomy): Eukaryota > Metazoa > Chordata > Mammalia > Primates > Aotidae > Aotus > Aotus nancymaae. The sequence goes on from NW_026988425.1 coordinate 79,708,375, forward strand.
GAAATGAAAGAAAAAATGCTAAGGGCAGCCAGAGAGAAAGATTGGGTTACTCACAAAGAGAAGCCCATCAGACTCACAGCAGATCTCTTGGCAGAAACCCTACAAGCCAAAAGACAGTTGGGGCCAATATTTAATATCTGTAAAGAAAAGAATTTGCAACCCAGAATTTCATATCCAGCCAAACTAAGCTTCATAAGCAAAGGAGAAATAAAATCTTTTATGGACAAACAACTGCTGAGAGATTTTGTCACCACCAGGCCTGCCTTACAAGAGCTCCTGAAGGAAGCACTGAACATGCAAAAGGAACAACAAGTACCAGCCACTGCAAAAACATACAAATTGTAAAGAGTATTGATGCTATGAAGAGACTGCATCATCTAATAGGCAAAACAACCAACTAGCATCAAAATGACAGGATCAAATTCACACATAACAATATTAACCTTAAATATAAATGGGATAAATGCCCCAGTCAAAAGATACTGACTGAAAAATTAGGTAGAGTCAAGAACCAACAGTGTGCTGTATTCAGGAGACCCATCTCATGTGCAAAGACTCACATAGGCTCAAAATAAAGGGATGGAGGAAGATTTACAAAGCAAGTAGAGAGCAAAAAAAAAAAAAAAAAAAGCAGGGGTTACAATCCTAGTCTCTGATAAAACAGACTTTAAACCAACAAAGATCAAATGAGACAAACAAGGGCATTACATAATGGCAAAGGGATCAATGCAAAAATAAGAGCTAACTATCCTAAATATGTATGCATCCAATACGGGAGCACCAGATACATAAAGTAAGTTCTTAATGAGCTACAAAGAGACTTAGACTCCTAACCATAATAGTGGGAGACTTTAACACCCCACTTTCAATATTAGACAGATCGATGAGACAGAAAATTAACAAGGGTATGCAGAACTTGAACTCAGATCTGGACCGAGCGGACCTAATAGACATCTACAAAACTCTCCACCCAAAGCCACAGAATACACATTCTTCTCAGCACCACATTGCACTTATTCTAAAATTGACCATATTATTGGAAATAAAATACTCCTCAGCAAATGCAAAAGAATGGAAATAATAATAAACAGCCTCTCAGACCACAGTGCAATCAAATTGAAACTGAGGATTAAGAAACTTACTCAAAACTGCACAACTACGTGAAAACTGCACAACTACGTGAAAACTGAACAACCTGCTCTTGAATTACTACTGGATAAATAATGAAAAGAAGGCAGAAAACAAGATGTTCTTCAAAACCAATGAGAACAAAGACACAACATACCAGAATCTCTGGGACACATTTAAAGCAGTGTCTGGAGGGAAATTTATAGCACTAAATGCCCACAAGAGAAATTAGGAAAGATATAAAATAAACATGTCATGATTAAAAGAACTAGAGGAGCAAGATGAAACAAATTAAAAAGCTAGCAAAAGGCAAGAAATAGCTAAGATCAGAGCAAAACTGAAGGAGACAGAGACACACAAAAAAAACCCTTCAAAAACTCAATAACCCAGGAGCTGGTTTATTTATTTATTTATTTTTATTTTACTTTAACTTCTGTGGTACATGTGCAGAACGTGCAGGATTGTTACATAAGTATACACATGCTATGGTGGTTTGCTGCCTCCATCCCCCTGTCACCTACATTAGGTATTTCTCCTAGTGTTATCTCCCCCCAATCTCCCTACCCCCTGCTATCCCTCCCCTAGCTCCCATCCTCCAATAGACCCCAGTGTGTGATGTTTTGCTCCATGTGTGCATGTCATCTCATTGTTCAACACCCACTTATGAGTGAGAACATGTGGTGTTTGGTTTTCTGTTCTTGTATCAGTTTGCTGAGAATGATGGTTTCCAGCTTCATCCATGTCCCTGCAGAGGACATGAACTCTTCCTTTTTTATGGCTGCATAGCATTCCATGTTGTCTATGTGCCACATTTTCTTTATCCAATCTATCATTGATGGGCATTTGAGTTGGTTCCAAGTCTTTGCTATTGGGAGCAGTCCCACAATAAGCATACATGTGCATATGTCCTTATAATAGAATGATTTATAATCATTTGGATATATACCCAGTAATGGGATTGCTGGGTCAAATGATATTTCTATTTTTAGATCCTTGAGGAATTGACACACTGTCTTCCACAATGGTTGAACTAATTTACACTCCCACCAACAATGTAAAAATGTTCCTATTTCTCCACATCCTCTCCAGGATCTGCTGTCTCCTGATTTTTTAATGATTGCCATTCTAACTGGTGTGAGATGGTCTCTCAATATGGTTTTGATTTTCATTTCTCTAATGACCAGCGATGATGAGCATTTTAAATATTTAAATATAAGACCTAACACCATAAAAACCCTAGAAGAAAACCTAGGCAATACCATTTAGGACATAGGCATAGGCAAGGATTTCATGACTAAAACGCCAAAAGCAATGGCAACAAAAGCCAAAATAGACAAATGGGATCTAATTAAACTTAATAGTTTCTGCACAGCAAATGAAACAATCATTAGAGTGAACTGGCAACCAACAGAATGGGAAAAAATTTTTATAAGCTACCCATCTGACAAAGGGCTAATATCCAGAATCTACAGAGAACTATAAAACATATACAAGAGAAAAAACAAACAACCCCATCAAAAAGTGGGTGAAAGATATGAACATACACTTTTCAAAAGAAGCTGGTTTTTTTGAGAAAATCAACAAAATAGATAGACCACTAGCCAGACTAATAAAGAAGAAAAGAGAAGAATCAGGTAGATGCAATAAAAAATTATAAAGGGGATATCACCACTGATTCCACAGAAATACCAACTACTATCAGAGATTACTACAAACACTTCTATGCAAATAATCCAGTAAATCTAGAAGAAATGAATAAATTCCTGGACACTTATACACTCCCAAGATGAAACCAGGAAGATGTTGAATCTCTGAATAGCCCAATACCATGGTCTGAAATTGAGGCAGCAATTAATAGCCTACTAATAAAAAAAAGTCCAAGGCCAGACAGGTTCACAGCCTAATTCTACCATAGGTACAAAGAGGAGCTGTTATCATTCCTTCTGAAACTATTCCAAACAATACAAAAAGACGGAACCCTCCCTAACTCCTTTTATGAGATCAACATCACCCAGATACCAAAACCTGGCAGAGAGAAAACTAAAAAAAAAAAAAAAATTCAGGCCAATATTCATGATGAACATTGATGCAAAAATCCTCACTAAAATTACTGGCAAACCAATCCAGCACACATTAAAAGGCTTATCCCTCACGATCAAGTGGGCCTCATCCCTGGGGTACAAGGCTGGTTCAACATACGCAAATATATAAATGTAATCCATTGTATAAACAGAACCAAAGACAAAAACCACATGATTATCTCAATAGATGCAGAAATGGCCTTTGACAAAATTCAACAGCCCTTTATACTAAAAACTCTCAATAAACTAGGTATCGATGGAACATATCTCAAAATAATAAGAGCTATTTATGACAAGCCCACAGCCAATATCATATTGAATGGGTAAAAACTGGAAGCATTCCTTTTGAAAACTGGCACAACACAAGGATGCCCTTTCTCACCACTGCTATTCAACATAGTACTGGAAGTTCTGGCCATGGCAATCAGGCACGAAAAAGAAATAAAGAGTATTCAATTAGGAAAAGAGAAAGTCAAATTGTCTCTATTTGCAGACACCATGATTGTATATTTAGAATCCCATCATCTCAGCCCCAAATCTCCTTAAGCTGATAAGCAACTTGGGCAAAGTCTCAGGATACAAAATAAATGTGCAAAATTATAAGCATTCCTATAACACCAGTAACAGACAGAGAACCAAATCAAGAGTGAACTCCTATTTACAATCGCTACCAAGAGAATAAAATACCTAGGAATACAACTAACAAGGGAGGTGAAGGACCTCTTCAAGGAGAACTACAAACCACTACTCAAGGAAATAAGAGTGGACAAAAACAGATGGAAAAACATTCCATGCTAATGGTTAGAAAGAATCAATATTGTGAAAATGGCCATATTGCCCAAAATAATTTACAGATTTAATGCTATCCCTATCAAGCTACCATTGACTTTCTTCACAGAGTTGGGAAAACCACCTTAAACTTAATATGGAACCAAAAATGAGCCCACATAGTTAAGACAATCCTAAGCAAAAAGAACAAAGTTGGAGGCATCATGCTACCTGACTTCAAAATATACTACAAGGCTACAGTAATCAAAACAGCTTGGTACTGGTACTAAAACAGAGATATAGACCAATCGAACAGAACAGAGGCCTCAGAAATAACACCACACATCCATAACTATCTGATCTTTGATAGACCTGACAAAAACAAGCAATGGGGAAAGGATTCCCTGTTTAATAAATGGTGTTGGAAAAACTGGCTAGCCATATGCAGAAAGCTGAATCTGGATCTCTTCCTTACACCTTATACAAAAATTAATCCAGATGGATTAAAGATGTAAACATAAGACCTAACACCATAAAAATCCTAGAAAAAAACCTAGGCAGTACCATTCAGGACATAGGCATGGGCAAGGATTTCATGACTAAAACACCAAAGGCAATGGCAACCGAAGCCAAAATAGACAAATGAGATCTAACTAAACTAAAGAGCTTTTGCACAGCAAAGGAAAGTATCATTAGCGTGAACCATCAACCAACAGAAAGGGAAAACATTTTTGCAATCTTCCCATCTGACAAAGGGCTAATATCCAGAATCTACAAGGAACTGAAACTAATTTACAAGCAAAATACAAACAACTTCATCAAAAAGTGGGCAAAGGATATGAACAAACACTTCTCAAAAGAAGACATTTATGCAGCCAACAAACATGAAAAAAAGCTCATCAACCCTGGTCATTAGAGAAATGCAAATCAAAACCATATTGAGATACCATCTTACACCAGTTAGAATGGCAATTATTAAACAATCAGGAGATAGCAGATGCTGGAGAGGATGTGGAGAAATAGGAACGCTTTTACTCTGTTGGTGGAAGTGTAACTTTGTTCAACTATTATGGAATACAGTGTGGCAATTTCTCAAGGATCTAGAAATAGAAATATCATTTGACCCAGCAATCCCATTACTGGGTATATACCCAAAGGATTATAAATCATTCTATTATAAGAACACATGCACACGTATGCTTATTGTGGTACTGATCCCTATAGCAAAGACTTGGAATCAACCCAAATGCCCATCAATGATAGACTGGATAAAGAAAATGTGGCACATAGACAACGTGGAATGAGTTCATATCCTTTGCAGGGACATGGATGAATCTAGAAACTATCATTCGCAGCAAACTGACACAAGAACAGAAAACCAAACACCTCATGTACTCAGTCATAAGTGGGTGTTAAACAATGAGAAGACATGGACACAGGGAGGGGAACATCCCACACCTAGGCCTCTCGGGGGTTGATGGGCTAGGGTAGGGATAGCAGGGGCTTTGGGGATAGGTGAGGGATAGCATTAGGAGAAATCCCTAATGTAGATGATGGGGTGATGGAGAAGCAAAACATCATGGCATGTGTATGCCTATGTTACAATCCTGCACGTTCTGCACAGGTACCCCAGAACTTAAAGTATAATAAATAAATAATAATAAAAAGAATTCAGCAAAGTTTCTGGATACAAAATTAATGTACATAAATCAGTATATCTCCTATACATCAACAGCAACCAAGCTGAGAATCATATCAAGATCTCAACTTCTTTACAATAGCTGAAAACAAACAAAAAAATCTTAAGAATATCCTTAACCAAAGAGGTGAAAGACCCCTACAAGGAAAACTACAGAACACTTCTGAAAGAAATCATAGATGACAGAAACAAATGGAAATACACCTCATGCTCATGGATGGGTAGAATCAATATTGTGAAAATGACCTTACTGCCAAAAGCAATCCACAAATTCAATGGTTCTTATTGAAATACCACCACATTCTTCACAGAACTAGAAAAAACAATTCAAAATTCATATGGGACCACAATGAGTCTGCATAGCCAAAGCAAGACTGAGCAAAAAGAACAAATCTGAAGGCATATTACTTGATTTCAAACCATATAGTCACCAAAACAGAATAGTACTGGTATAAAAATAGGCACATAGACCAATGGAACAGAACAGAGAACCCAGAAATAAACCCTAATACTTATAGTCAACTGATCTTTGATGAAGAGTCTTTATATTTTATGAGTTGGTGTCATTTCAAGTCCTTTCTTCTAGTTACTTAAATATATGTAATATGGTTGCTAAGTATAGTCACCCTAGTCTGTTCTCAAACATAAGAACTTATTTTTTCTATCTAACTGTATGTTTATACCCATCATCAACCTCTTTATCACCCTTACACCCACCCACTTCACAGTGTCTAGCATCTATCTCTTTATTCTCTATGCCAATGAGATCAATATGTTTAGCTCCCACATATAAATGTGAACATGTGGTATTTGTCTTTCTGTGCCTGGCATATTTCACTAAATATAATGACCTCAATTTCCACCCATGTTGCTGTACATGACAGGATTTCAGTCTTTTTTTTTTTTTTTTTTTTTTTTTTTGAGACGGAGTTTCACTCGTTACCCAGGCTGGAGTGCAATGGCGCGATCTCGGCTCACCGCAACCTCCGCCTCCTGGGTTCAGGCAATTCTCCTGCCTCAGCCTCCTGAGTAGCTGGGATTACAGGCACGCGCCACCATGCCCAGCTAATTTTTTGTATTAGTAGAGACGGGGTTTCACCATGTTGACCAGGATGGTCTCGATCTCTTGACCTCGTGATCCACCCGCCTCGGCCTCCCAAAGTGCTGGGATTACAGGCTTGAGCCACCGCGGATTTCAGTCTTTTTTATAGCTAAATAGCATTCAATTGTGTGTATACATCACATTTTCTTTGCTACCCAATAGTGGGATTGTATGGTAGTACTATTTTTAATTTTTAAGAAATCTCCATGCAATTATTTATAGTGGTTGTACTAATTTACGTTCCTAACAACAGTGTATAAGAGCTCCCCTTTCTCTGCATCCTTGCTAGATCTGTTAATTTTTTTCTTTTTTATAATAACCATTCAAACTGGGGTCAGATAATATCTCATTGTGGTTTTGGTTGCATTTCCCTGATGATTAATGATGTTGAGAATTTTTTCATACACCTATTTGTCATTTGTATATCTTCTCCTAAAAAATGTCTATTCATGTCCTTTGCCCATATTTACATGAAATCATTTGTTCATTTTCTACTTCTGAGTTGTTCGAGTTCCTTATATATTCCAAATATTAGTCCCCTGTCAGATGAGTAATTTGCAAAAATTTTCTTCCATTTAAGATGAAGAAATAGCATTAGGAGAAATCCCTAATGTAGATGACGGGGTGAATGGATGAAGCAAACCACCATGGCATGTTGGTTTACATAGGTATATACATGCCATGGTGGTTTGCTTCATTCATCACCCCATCTTCTACATTAGGGATTTCTCCTAATGATATTTCTTCCTCTCATTTACTCTGTTGATTATTTCTTTTGTTGTGCAGAAGCTTTTTAGTTTAATATAGTCCCATATGTTTATTTTTGTTTTTATTGCCCATGCTTTTGAGGCCTTAGCCATAAAATCTTTGCTTAGGCCAATGTCTTGAACAATTTTCCCCATGTTTTCTCCTAGTAATTTTATAGTTTTGGGTCTTATGTGTAAGTTTTTAATCCATCTTGAGTTAATTTTTGTATACAGTGAGAGATAGGGATTCAATTTCATTCTTCTGCACATGATTATTTACTTCTTTCAACACCATTTATTGAATAGGGTGTCCTTTTCCCAGTGTATGCTCTTGGCAACTTTGTCAATGATCAGTTGACTGTAAATATGTGGATTTATTTCTGTATTCTGTTCTATTGGTCTGTGTGTCTGTTTTTATACCAATATTGTGCTGTTTTTGTTACCATCGCCTTGTAATATGTTTTGAAGTCAGATAGTGTGATGCCTTTAGCCCTGTTCCTTTTGCAGTTATTTTGACTACTCAGACTCTTTTTTGGTTCCATACACATTTTAAGATTGTTTATTTGTTCTATTTCAGTAAAAAATGACATTGATATTTTGATAGGGATTGCATTTAATCTGTAGATTGTTTTGGGCAGTATCGTCATCTTAAGGATATCATGTCTTCCAGTCCATGAGCATGGGAAGTCTTTCCATTTTGGTGTCTTCTTAAATTTCTTTCACCAGTGTTTTAGTTTTCCTTGTACAGATCTTTTGCTTCTTTAAATGTATTCCTAGTTATTTTATTTATTTATTTTTTGTGGCCATTCTAAATGGGATTATCTTTTTGATTTATTTTTTGGCAATTTCATTATTGGTGTATATATATGCTAATGGTTTTTGGATGTTGATTTTGTATGCTGCAACATTACTGAATTTGTTTATCTATTCTAAGAGTTTTGTTGGTGGAGTTTAAAAATTTTTCTAAATATAAGATCATGTCATCTGCAAAGAGGAACAATTTGACTTTCTTTTTTCCCCCCCAATTTGAGTGCCTTCTTTTTTCTCACCTGAATTCTCTTGTTAGGATTCCAGTATTATGTTAAATAGAAAAAGCAAAAGTGGGCATTCTCTTCTTTCATTGTGTCTCCATTCAGTATGATGTTAGCTGTGGGTTCAGCATATATGGCCTTTATTATTTTGAGCAATGGTCCTTCTATGTTGAGAGTTTTTATCATGAAGTTATGTTGAATTTTGTCAAATGATTTTTTTCTATTGATATGTTTATATAATTTTTGCTCTTCATTCTGTTGATATGACATATCGCATTTATTGATTTGGGTATGTTGAAGTATCCTTGCACCCCTGGGATAAATCCCACTTGATCATGGTGTTGGATTTTTGATATGCTGTTGGATTCTATTTGCCGTTTTGCATTTTTCACTTAACGCTTCTCAGGGAATTTGGCCTGTAGTTTTCTTTTTTGTTGTGTTTTCATCTGTATTTGATATGAGGACAATACTGGTCTGGTTGAATGAGTTAGAGAAATTCTCTCTTCTTCATATTTTTCGAATAGTTTCAGGAAAATTGGTATGAGTTCTTTAGACACTTAGTAAAATGTAGTAGTAAATCCATCCAGTCCCAGTGTTTTCTTCATTGGGGGACTTTTTATTACTGATTCAATCTTGTTACTCATTGTTGTCTGTTCAGGTTTTCTACTTTCCTGCTTTAATCTTGCTTGGTAGGTTGTAAATTTCCAGAAATTTATCCATTTTCTCTAGGTTTTCCAGTTCGTTAGTGTATAGTTGTTCATAATAGTCTCTGATAATCTTTTATATTTCTGTAATATAAGTTATAATGTCTCCTTTTTAACTTTCAGTCTTTATAAGTCTTTACAGGTAGAGTGAGTTTCTTGTGTGCAGCATATAATTGGATCTTTTTTTAAAAAAAATTCATTCAGCCAGTCTGTATCTTTTAAATGGATAATTTAATTCATTTGCATTTAAGGTTATTATAGATATATAAGTTTTGTTCCTGACATATTAATTGTTTTCTGTTTGTTTTGTGGATTCTTTGTTCTTATTTTGTTTTTCTTATTGATTGTCCTTATAGTTTGCTGTTTATTGTAGCAGTAACATTTCAATCTTTTCTTTTCTTCATTTATGCACTTGCTTTACCAATGAGTTTTGTATTTTTGTATGTTTTCATGATGGCAACCATCATCCTTTTGCTTCTAGGTTTAGAATTCCTTTGAATATTTCTTGTGAGGCTGGTCTGCAGGTAATGAACTATCTTATTGTTTGTTCAGGAAAGACTTTATTTCTTCTTTATTTATGAAGGATTATTCTTCTAGTATGGAGATCAAATAGATTCCGGTAAAGTTTTACCTTGAGAAAATAAGTATTATCTTTGAATTTCCAAGGATGCAATAGATTCATGTTTCACTTAGTAAAATTCTTGTAAATAGCATTCTTGGACGAGAGGTTTTTTTTTTTTTTTTTTTTTCTTTCAGCAGTCTGAATATATCATCCCATACTTTCCTGGCCTGTAATAATTCTGTTGAGAAGTCTTCTTTTTGTTTGATGCGGATTTCTTTGTAGGTTCTTGTAACTTTAATCTTGCTTTTTTAAAAATAATTTTCTCTTTGTCATGTGCTTTAGATAGTTTGACTATAATAATCCTTTTTGCATTGTATCCGTTTGGGGATTGTTGGGTCTCTTATATCTGGATGTTTAATAATCTTGCTAGGCTTGAGAAACTTTCATCTATTATATTATTTTTCTGTTTTTTGAGAGGGAGTCCTGCTCTGTCACCCAGGCTGGAGTGCAGTGGTTCAATCATGGCTCACTGAAACCTCCACCTCGCAGGCTCAAGCAATTCTTATGCCTCAGCCTCCTGAATACCTGAGATTGCAGGCATGCACCACCATTCCTGGCTATTTTTTTTGGGTGTGTATTTTTTATAGAGACAGGGTTTTGCTATGTTGGCCAGGCTGGTCTCAAACTCCTGATCTCAAGCAATCCACCCACCTTGACCTTCCAAACTGCTGAGATTACAGGCGTGAGCCACCATGACTAGTCTATTTCACTAAATTGGTTTTTGAAACTTTTTTCTCTTTTTGTCTTTAGGGATAAGAATAATTAATACATTTACTTTATAGTGTCCCATATATCATTAAGGCTTTCTTCATTATTTTTTATTCTTTAAAAAATTTTTTATCTGACTGAATTATTTCAAAAGACATGTCTTCAAGTTCTGAGATCCTTTCTTTGCTTGATCTACACTATTATTGAAGCTTTTGTGTATATTTTGTATTTCATTCAAGGAGTTCTTCGGGTCCAGAATTTCTGTTTGGTTCTGTGTTATGACATCTATCTTTTTGGTAACATTGTCACTCGTATCCTTATCTTTATGATTTATTTGTATTGTTTTTGAGAATTCTCTTGTATCTCATTGAGCTTATTTAGTGTCATGTTCTTAAATTCTTTTTCTGGGATCTCATGAAAATTTTTTTTTTCTCATGGAGTCTGTGGCTGGGAAATTATTATTATTTTTGGAGGTGTTATATTTACTATCTTTTTTTATGTTTTGCATGTCCTTACATTGATATCTGCATGTATGGCATAATAGTAGCTTCTTCCAATTTTTAAAATTTGCTTTCATAGGGGAAATTTTTTTCTGAAGATGCATCAGTGGAGTTGGACTTTTTAGTTTTATTTTGACTGCATATGGTAGTGTAGTCTCTGTATAATTTCTTTGGTATCAGTGGTATTTGTTATTTTCTCAATGGTTTAGGGTGTGGTTATCAGTGGAGGCTATGGTAAAGTTTTCTTAGGAACAAGGATGCCAGGTGGGAAGTCTTTAGGCACTAGTGGTTCAGTAGTGGGCTTAGCATGTCTACTGATGAACCCCACGGTGTTATACATTGGAATTGATGTTAGCAGGACCAATTATTAGACCTTCGTGTGGTTTGCTATTATGCTGGTAGTGGCAGTGGTGAGATAGGCAAGTAAGCACATTCTTGGATCCTTGGGCAATTAACATGTTATGGGTGGTGGCAGTAGCATTAGCAGGATGATTCTTTGGGTTATAAGCAATGTGTACTGGTGTTGAGGGTGGCTGAGATGTGGAGTTGCCACCTATAGCCCCAGACACACAGCTGTCAAGTAGCAATGCAGCACTGTGCAGAGTCGGGGAGGGACACAGGACCCCAAGCTTTTCATGAAAGCCCAAACATGGAGACTATGCCACCAGTGGAAGTGCGGTTGTCACTCATAAACCAGCCTTCTGGCTTGCCTGCCGCAGCCTCTGGTGGCAGCAACAATAGCTTCACCTGAGTGGTATGCAGAGGCGAGGAGGGGTCCTGCTCTCTATGTGCAAGCCTAAGCACAGAGGCCCTTCCACCTACACTCCAGAGAGTAGGGGATCTCACTCTCTGCATGTGAGGCTGAGCATAGAGTTTGTGCTGCTGTTATAGTCAGGGTTGGTTCTCACACTCCAGACAGGGAACTCTCAGGCTCTGGAAAGCACACACTTTAGTTTCTTTTGTCCCAGGGGCAGACTTTTTGTATGCTATATCATCCCTTCCCTGGAAAGTATGGGTTGGAGTGCTGGGGACCCTGTAGCACCTTTGGGCTCAGTCAGTGTTTTGCCACTGTAATTCTCTGAGTGAATGCTGGAATGTGATCAGGGTCTTCTAGGATCTGAGATATATATGGGGACTGTGGTTCCCAAGGCAGGATGTAGACCTGTCATGGCTGTGTTCTCACAGTGGCACCCTGCTGTAGCTACTTAGGTCTTAGGGGTGAGACCTAGGGAACTCAGCATGAGTTCCCTGTCTGGTGCAATGCCATCATGGGGTCTCCAAAGCACTATCTGTGCTATGTCAGAGTTTGTGTGGGTGGAGGAGCCCTCCTGTGGTTTGGATTGCAGCAGTCTGTGGTGGGGATGTGAATCTCTGAAGTTCTCTTATTTACCCTTTCCTCACAATATCAAGTGCCCTACAGCTTGAAGGAATGTGTTCTCTTTCCGAGTCCACAAGGGAACATAGTTTTAAGGGCAAGAACTTCCCAGTGCCATGCCCCCTTCCCATGCCTCTCCATCCAGAAAATTTAACGATTTCTGTTTTAATTTTCACAGGCATGGGGAAAAAATCAAAAGTCAATCACTCCAGCAGAAGTTTAAAGGAACTCCTTTCATTGCTCAGGGGACTTGGAGAAGGTGGGAATTCCTCCCAGTTAAAAGTCCCCTTCTTCCACACATCTTTGGATTCCATACTTGGGTTCCCTTCCACACTCTTCATGGAAGACTTTTTCCCTCTCATCTTTTTCTGTTTCTCTGCCTAAATAAATCACTTTCTGCAAACACTTTTTGGGGTCCGGTATTTACTTTATGAGTGTACCATGCCCACCATGGTCCCCTCTCCCATTCTTGGGAAAGCGAGAGACCAAGAGCCTGTAGCCCACCGGGGAGCGAGTTCAGTACTCCCCTGCACCCCAAAAACCTACCAACATTACTGGCCAGCCAGCCAGGAGTGGGGTACAGCCAGGAGAAAAAGACTTCAAACCATAAGTAAAACTGGCCCCATTCTGTCTGTCTCTTTAAGAACACCAGAGTGGCAGCACCAAGCTGTGGGGGCACAGCCCAGTGGGTTGAAATGGTGCAGCCAGTCAGGTTTAAATAAAAGCGCAGTTTTTTTCCTCCAAGCTCTCATTCTACTTTCTCTCTCTCTCTCTTTCTCTGTCAGGACTACCTCCATATGTGGGAGTCCCTATGGCAACTACCTCCACTAATGCCAACCAGGGCTCCTCAGCTCCTGTACCCCAGCAGGAGCAAGGGAGGGCCAAAATGTCCAGGGCATCTCATGCTGCTGGGATGCCCCAACTCTGCCCCCTACAGGTAGTAGGAGGAGAAGTTGGCCTGACCAAAATAACTCTCAAACTCCGATTATTCTTTTCATAGTGGGAAGGCAAGCTGTCTTTTTCTAGGAAAATGCTGCTACTTTGTAAACCAGTTTTGTTTTAAACATAAAGACTCAGGAATCAATCAAACACATGGCTAAAGGCCTTCAAAAAAACCACACCGTATTGTAAAGCTTGTTTAATTGACCTGACTATATTTTCTCCTAGGTTCGTTTATAACCATTCTATATTTGTTGGCCTCTGGGCTTTTCATCTTTAACCACCTTGTCACATTCATTTCTTCTAGAACCATAAGGTCACAAATAATCCTGCCACTGAAACTTGAATGTCCTTGGCTCCTGAGCTCTATCGTGAACCTCAGGATCAACGTGCACCCCTGAAAGACTCCTCTGTGGAGGAAACCTCAACGGCAGGGTGCCTTCTATGCCCCATTTCAGCAGGAAGCAGTTAAAGAGCAATTGATGCCCGTATACCAACAGAAGTTGAACTTTCCTGTTCAGAGGGGGGAATGAGGGAATGTGTTCTCTTCCTGGGTCCACAAGGGAGCATAGTTTTAAGGGCAAGAACTTCCCAGCGTCATGCCCCCCTCCCATGCATCTCCATCCAGAAGATTTAATGGTTTCTGTTTTAATTTTCAGGGGCACAGGGGAAAAAGCAAAAGTAATCACTTCAGCGGAAGTTTAAAGGAGCTCCTTTCATTGACCAGGGGACTTGGAGAAGGTGGGAATTCCTCCCAGGTAAAAATTCCTCCCCTTCTTCCACACCCCTTTTGATTCCTTACTTGGTTCCCTTCCACACTCTTCATGGAAGACTTTTTCTCTCTCATCTTTTTATGTCTTATTTTTCTGTTTCTCTGCCTAAATAAATCACTTTCTGTCAACACTTTTTGGGGTGTGGTATTTGCCTTACGAGTGTACCACACCTGCCATGGTTTCCTCTCCCATTCTTGGGACAGCGAGAGACCAAGAGCCTGTAGCCCACTGGAGAGTGAGCTGACCCTGCACCCCAAAAACCTGCCAACCAGCTTCCAGCCAATTTCAGTTAAGCTGGCTACTTATTTCCTTCTTCTTCTCTGCTTCAGGTGCTTCCCATGATTTCTCTGTTGGACTCCAGTGTTATCTCCTAGATGTTCTATTTGAAGTTTGATTATGTGTTCATAGTTTTGGTTTTTCATTCCAGAGAGGGCAGGTATCTTATATTACTAGTCAGTCATCTTGAACAGGAATCAGAACTAAAACATTACAAATACAAAGAAGTAGGTGAACAGCCTGGTGAATGGAATAAAGCTCCCTCAGGAAGGTTTATGTTATTTTCTTTTGAGTAAAACAGGGTATTGGAATTCTCATCAAAGATCAGGGAGAAAGAATAGTGGTTTCCACTATAGAGACAAGAACCTATCAATGCTATCTCAAAAAGGAGAGGGTAGAAGAAAAGAAAAAATAATAATAAAAGTGTCTTTCGTTAGGGTGAACATAATGAGATTTATCCTAAATTGGAATAATTGACAATGTACAGAACATTCACAAGCTTGAATATGGAATTAGAAAGTATTTGACCTTTACTTTATTATCTATATTTTTTTATTTGAATCACTTTTCTATTTATATTTATATTATTTTAAAATTTTTATTTATTTTTAAAATTTTTTAAATTATACTTTAAATTCTAGGATACATGTGCATAACGTGCAGGTTTGTTACATAGGTATACATGTGCCATGGTTGTTTGCTGCACCCATTAACCCATTATCTACATGAGGCATTTCTCCTAATGCAATTTCTCCCCTAGTCCCCCACCCCAACAGGCCCCAGTGTGTGACGTTCCCTTCCCTGTTTCCATGTGTTCTCATTGTTCAACTCCCAGTTATGAGTGAGAATATGTGGTGTTTCATTTTCTGTTCCTGTGTTAGTTTAACGAGAATGATAGTTTCCTGCTTCATCCATGTCCCTGCAAAGGACATGAACTTATACTTATCTATATGTTTTTAAGAAGATCTTTAGCTATTGTCTACTTCAATTCCTTTATCTTATCAGACATACACATACATGTAAGATACAGAGAAATGAAGGAACTCCCCAAAAGACACATTGTGATTTAGGCAAAACTATGGTTACAGTTCAAATTGGACTTGTGAAAGTTGCAGACCTATAAGCAAATAAAAATGACAAGGACATGCATATTTTTGTTTTTGTATTTATCTATGAGGATAGTTTTAAGATTTTGGACTATTCTTTATTTGTTAAATGTATTAAAATGTGAACTGCTAGCTTGCAATGCAAAAGAATGCATTTTGAAAATTTTATTCTTTATGCCTATGCCAAGAAGGAAGGTTACTCCTAAGGATAATTCCTTCTATCACACTCTTAGCATGAATGAATTTCTTCTTTGAAGCCATATCAGTTTGTTTCAAAGTGGAAAACATAAGCAATAAAATATTTCTCTGTTGATAAGTTGAAGTTTCTCACCTTCAGTTGGCATAAATAGTTTTGTTTGGCTACTGACAAATAATAGTTTGAGGAGAGCATCAAAGAGTAACCAAAAATGCACATTTTTAGCTTCACTAGACTTCTTTTATAGTTGATAAAATGTTACAAAACTCACAAGCTGTGATTCATGTATGTATGACTTGCGGTTCTATAACTTTATTTTCCCTTGTGGAAAAAAATCACTATAATAATTTTTCTTAGAGATATATTTTTTATTTTTTCACAAAGATCTTCCATCTGGTATGTAGGCTATAGCACTTGGCAGCCAGGAAATTATTTATCAGACTATCTGATAAAAGCAACTTTTCAGGCTGGGCATGGTGGCACATGCCCATAATCCCAGCACTTTGGGAGGCCAAGGTAGGCAGATCACCTGAGGTCAAAAGTCCAAGACCAGCCTGGGCAACATGGTGAAACCTCATCTCAACATGGTGGTCAGTGCCTGTAATCCCAGCTACTTGGAAGGCTGAGGCAGGAGAATCACTTAAACCTGGGAGGCAGAGGTTGCAATGAGGCGAGATTGCACCAGTGTACTCCAGGTTGGGCAATAGAGAGAGACTACCTCTCAAACAAACAAACAAAAACAAGACAAACAAACAAAAGAAGCAACTATTTATTCCTTTATAGATATCCATCAATAACTTAGAACTCTGAAGGGAATTTTTTCCTTTCTTCTTTATAACAAAATTATTCTACAATGATTCATGAGCCTTCAACTTCTTAGGTTTATGACATTGTGTTCAAATTGTTTCCTAAATTTTTGCATCTCTAAAACCTATTTTAACATTGTTATTATATTGGGAGATGAACCAAAATCTCAAAATGAGAAGAAATATTTTCATGGGAAAGTTAAGAACAGGACGGAGGAAAAGGGACCTCTATCAGTGATTTACTAATTAGGCTTCCTAGGCAGAAAAGGGCTGAAGAAAGTAAAGAATAAGGAACCGAATGCAGAAATAAGGAACAAAAAGCAGATTTTTTTTTTCAAAATTGCTTTTCTTATAGGGTTAAAACAGAGGTTTCCTTATTGTGCCAGCTTAGGTAAACCAGGCCCATTCTGATTGGTTGCCATGAAGTTCCTGGTTGTTTGAATACTGGCTCATTTTAAAGTTCAGTTTTATTATGTGGCACCTAATAGGAGTGATACCATTTTGGTTTTGTCTGTTCTTTTGGGATCTAGTGCAGGACCTCAGCCCTAAATAAATGGCTTCTCTTCTACTTTAACAGATCTCTGAATTCTTTCAAATTAACCTTTGTGTATGGCATGAGACAAAGGTAATGGTTCACTTGTTTTCCATGTGGCTATCTAGTTGTTATAACAGTATTTATTGAAAAGTGTATCTTTTCTTTATTGAATTACTATCATATCTTGTTAAAAGTTAATTGAAGCTATGTCTGTGGGCCAACTTCTGGATTCTCCATTCTGTTCCATTGATCTCTTTGCCATATATCACACTGTCTTGATTACTGTAGCATTATAACGAATCTTAAAATAAAGGAGTATAAGTCCTTCAACGTTGTTCTTTTAAAAAATTCTTTTGGCTATTTTTGGTTCTTTTCATTTTCACATAAATTTTATAGTTTGTCAAGATTTAGTGAAAGGCCTGTGGGAGTTTTGATTGGAATTGCATTAAACTTATAGATAAATGTTGATTAATGGAAATGTAATGCAAGTCAAAATATGTAAGCATAGGTAATTTAAATATTTCTGGTAGACACGTTAAAAAGATTAAAAAAAACTATGAAATTGTTAATTATTTTATTTGTCCCAATATATGAAAACATTATCAACCTGTAATCAATATAAAAACATTGATATGATATTTTACATTTTTTTTGTACTAAGTCATCAAAATCTGGTGTGTTTTTACACTTATAGCACACCTTAATTCAGACTAACCACATATCAAGTGTTTAATAGCCTCATATGGCTAATGAATATCATATTGGAAAAATTAACTATAGATCAATTTGGATAGAATTGTTGAATTAATAACATTTAGTATTAACAAAAAATGAATTTAAAAATGTATTATTAAGTGACTTATTTATCTCAACAGATTTTGGTGTATAGTTCTTGCATGTACTTTGTTAAATTTATTCCCGAGTATTTCAGGTTTTTATATGCTATTATTAATGGTATTTTTGTTTTTCACGTTTTAATTTTTAACTGTTCATTGCAACTCATAGAAATAATTGAATTTTGTGTATTGGCCTAATATATTCTGCAACTTATTAAATGTGTTTACTAATTCTGGTATTTTATTTTGTTAACTCTTTAGAACTTCCTACCTAAAAAAAAAAAAAGCCTTTGCAAATAAAAGCAGTTTTTACTTACAATAAATATGTCTTTTATTTCTTTTTCTTGTATTAGTTAGGACCTGCAATACAACATTAAAAGGAAGAGGACTCTTGTCTTGCTCCTATTAAGGGAACAACCTTCAGTCTTTCACTGTTGAGGATAAAGTTGTTGATATGTGCTTTGTAGGTGCTCCTTATCAGGTTGAGGATTCTTTTTTAAATCCTAGTTCTCTGAGAGATTTTTTAAAATCATGAATTGGTGTTGAATTTTGTCAAATGCTTTTTCTGCATTTATTGAGATGATCGTATGATCTATTTTATTATTTAAATATAAATTATACTGATTGGCTTTCTAATTTTAACCAACCTCGTGTTCCTAAAATAAAACCAATTTAGTCATAATATGCAATTATTTTTATATATTTTCTAACTTATTTTAGTTATTATTTTATTCATGGTTTTAGGGGAATTATTTTTATGGGAGATATTTGTGTGTCATTATCTTTTCCTGGAATGTCTGTATCTGATTTGGGTTTCACTCAATGATGGCTTATCATATTGGTTAGAAAGTATTTCCTCCTTTTCTGTTTTCTTAGTTTGTGTAGGATTGGCATTATTTTTCCCCAAATGTTTGATGGAATTCACCAGTTAAGCAATATAGGCTTGGAGCTTATTTTATTTTTGTGGAAAGTTTTAAAGTAGGAACTTAGATTCTTTAATAAAAAACTATTAGAAGATGGGCAAGATGGCTAAATAGGAATAGCTCTGGTCTGCAGCTCTTAGAGAGACCAATGCAGAAGGTGGTTGATTTCTGTATTTCCAATTGAGGTACCTACTTCATCTCTTTGGGATTGGTTAGGCAGTGGCTGCAGCCCACGGAGGGTGAGCAGAAGCAGGGCGGGGTGTCACCTCACCTTAGAAGTACAAGGAGCTGGGAAGCACCCTCCCAAAACCAAGGGAAATTGTGAGAGACTGTGCTATCTGGCCCAAATACTACACTTTACACATGGTTTTTGCAATCTGCAGACCAGGAGATTTCCTCATGTGCCTGCACCACCTGGGCCCTAGGTTTCAAGCACAAAACTGGGTGGCTGTTTGGGCAGACACTGAACTAGCTGCAGGAATTTTCTTTTGTAGCCCAGTGGTGCCTGGATCCCCAGTGGGTTCCATGAAGCTCAGCAAGCTAAGAACTAAGGGCTTTAAATTCTCACTGACAGCACAGCAGTCTGAAGTTGACCTGGGATGCTTGAGCTTGGTATGGGGAGGGGTGTCCACCATTACTAAGGCTTGAGTAGGCAGTTTTCCTCTGACAGTGCTAAGGAGGCTAGCTCTAGATTCCTTCTGACTGGGCAGAGCATCTCTGAAAGACAGGCAGCAGCCCCAGTCAGAGGCTTATAGATAAACTCCCATCTTCCAGGAACAGAGCACCTGGGAGAAGGGGCAGCTGTCGGCACAGGTTTAGCAGACTTAAATGTTCATGCCTACTGGGTCTGAAGAGGGCAGTGGATCATGACAAGGAGGATTCTTGAGCTCTGCTAAGGGAAAGACTGCCTCCTCAAGTGGGTCCCTGACCCCCATGCCTCCTGACTGGGAGAAACCTCCCAGCAAGGGTCAACAGACACCTCATACAGGAGAGCTCTGACTGGCATCAGGCTGGTGCCCCACTGGGATGAAGTTTCCAGAGAAAGGAGCAGGAAGCAATGTTTGCTGTTCTGCAGCCTCCACTGGTCATACCCAGGCAAATAGGGTCTGGAGTGGACCTACAGCAAACTGCAGCAGACCTGCAGAAGAGGGACCTGACTGTTAGAAGAAAAGCTAACAAATAGATAGCAACAAAATCGACATAAACAAAAAGAACCCAGACACAAAAACCCCATCCAAATGTCATCAGCCTCAATTATCAAAGGTAGATAAATTCATGAAGGTAAGAAAAAAAAAGCACAAAAATGCTGGAAATTCCAAAAACCAGAATGCTTCTCCTCCAAATGACAGCTACTCTTCTCCAGAAAGGGCACAAAACTGGATGCAGAATAAGTTTGATGAATTGAGAGATGTAGGCTTCACAAGGTGGGTAATAACAAACTCCTCTGAGCTAAAGGAGCATGTTCTAGCCCAATGCAAGGAAGTTGAGAACCTTGATAAAAGGTTACAGGAACTGCTAACTGTAATAACCAGTTTAGAGAAGAATATAAATGATCTGATGGAGATGAAAAACACAGCATGAGAACTTTGTGAAGCATACACAAGTATCAATAGCTGAATCAGTCAAGCAGAAGAAATGATATCAGAGATTGAAGATCAACTTACTGAAATAGGTGTGAAGACAATATCGGAGAAATAAGAATTAAAAGGAATGAGCAAAGCCTCCAAGAAACATGGGACTATGTGAAAAGAGCAGACCTACATTTGATTGGTGTACCTGAAAGTAATGGAAAGAATGGCTGCATAATACTCATAGGTGGGTGTTCAACAATGAGAACACATGGAAACAAGGAGGGGAGCATCACACACTGGGGTCTGTCAGGGGAAAATAGGGGAGGGACAGTGGGGGGTGGGAAGTTGGGGAGATATAGCATGGGGAGAAATGCCAGATATAGGTAATGGGGAGGAAGGCAGCAAATCACATTGCCATGTGTGTACCTATGCAACAATCTTGCATGTTCTTCACATGTACCCCAAAATCTAAAATGCAATAAAAAAAAGAATGGAACCAAGTTAGAAAACATGCTTCAGTATATTATCCAGGAGAACTTCCTCAATCTAGCCAGACAGACCAATATTCAAATTCAGGAAATGCAGAGAACACCACTAAGATATTCCTTGGAAAAGCAACCTCAAGACACATAATCATAAGATGATTCAAGGTTGAAAAGAAGAAAAAAATGTTATGGGTAACTAGTGAGAAAGGTCAGGTTACCTACAAAGGGAAGCCCATCAGATTAACAGTGGATCTCTCTATAGAAACCCTACAAACCAGAATAGAGTGGGGGCCAATATTTAACATTCTTAAAGAAAAAAATTTTCAACCTAGAATTTTATATCCAGCCAAACTAAGCTTCATAAGCAAAGGAGAAATAAAATCCTTTCTAGACAAGCAAATGCTGAGGGATTTTTTTACCACCTGGTCTGTCTTACAAGGGCTCCTGAAGTAAGCACTAAATATGGGAAGGAAAAGCTGGTACCAGCCACTGCAAAAACACACCAAAATATAAAGACCAATGACACTATGAAGAAACTGCAACAACTAACGTCCAAAATAACCAGGTAGCATCATGATGATAGGATAAAATTTGCACATAACAATATTAATCTTAAATGTATATGGGCTAAATGCCCCAATTAAAAGACACACACTGGCAAATTGGATAAAGAGTCAAGACCCATTGGTGTGCTGTATTCAGGAAACCCATCGCATGTGCAAAGACACACATAGGCTCAAAATAAAGGGATAGAGGAATATTTACCAAGCAAGTAGAAAGCATAAAAAGATGAAGCATTGTAATCCTAGTTTTCAATTAAACAGACTTTAGGAGACAGATCCAAGATGGCCAATTAGGAGCAGCTCAGGATTGCAGCTCCCAGTCAAAGCATGGAGGGTGAGTGGATCCCGCATTTCCAGACAGATTCTTATTGCCCACAGACCAGGAGATTCCCAGGTGGAAGAGCCCCACAGGTCACCAGTGCAGCTGTTTTGGCTGGCACGGCAGGTCTCCGCACAAAATACACGGGTCCAGGCACCATTTTAGCTGGTGATTGGAGCTCCCAGGATACAGAGTCATGCATTCAACTGATAATAAAGGGGACTGAAACAGGGAGCCAGGCCAGGAGATTTCTGGGCAAAAAAGTGCCACGAATCTCAGCACAGCTCGTTCAGCCAGCACAGTGGGTCGCTGCACGGGAAATCACACAGATCCCGACACCTTTTCAACAGGTGACTAGAACACCTTGAGACAGAGTGAGTCGCACATTCAACTGAAATAAAAAAAGGGGGGGTCTGAGGCAGGGAGCTAGGTGATCAGGCTTGGCTGGTCCCACCCCCACAAAAAAAAAACAGCAATCTGAAATGCTCTGGTTTGAGAGTTTCACAGCAAGCACAGCTGAACCCAGGATGGTCCAGCTCTGTGGAGGAGGGGCGTCCACCATTACCGAGGCAGTCCACCACTATGGAGGTAGTCCGCCATTGCTGAGGCAGCCCACCATTGCTGAGGCAGCCCACCATTACAGAGAGAGTCCACCATTACAGAGGTGGGCCACCATTGCCAAGGCAGTTCTAACTATACCCGTATAAACAGGACTGCAGGGAAGTTCACACAGCAGCTGGGTGGAGCCCACAGCAGCACAGTAAAGCCTCTGCAAGCAGACTGTGACTAGGCTGCCTCCCCACTGGCCAGGGCAGCCCTGAAAAAAGCAGCAGCATGACAGAAACTTATAAATAAAACCCTAACTCCCTGGGACAGAGCATCTGGGAAAAAAAAAAGAAAGAAAAAAAAAAGGCATTTATGAGTTCTGCTGCAGCAGACTTAAATATACCTGCCCAGCAGCTCTGAATGAACAATGGAGCTCACAGCTCAGTACTTGAGTTCCTATAAAGGACAGATCGTCTCCTCAAACAGCTTCCTGACCCCCGTATATCCAAAGAGTCACCTCATAAAGGAGAGCTCACATTGACATCTGGCGGGTATCCTTCTGGGACAAAGATAGAAGAAGAAGAAACTGGCAGCAATGTTTACTGTTCTGCAGCCACCACAGGTGATCCCCGGGCAAGCAGGGCCTGGAGTGGACCTCAGCAGTCCTACAGTAGAGGGGCCTGAATGTTAGAAGAAAAACTAAGAAACAGAAAGAAATAACTTCATCATCAACAAACCGGACATCCACTCAGAGACCCAATCTGAAAGTCAACAACTACAAAGACTACAGGTGGATAAATCCACAAAGATGTGAAGAAACCAGTGCAAAATGATGAAAACACCCAAAATCAGAACGCCTCTCCTCCAACAAGGGATCACAACTCCTCACCAGCAAGGGAACAAGGCTGGATGGAGAATGAGTGTGATGAATTGACAGAAACAGGCTTCAGAAGGTGGGTAATAAGAAACTTCTCTGAGCTAAAAGAACATGTTCTAACCCAATGCAAAGAAACTAAGACCCTTGAAAAAAGGTTTGACGAAATGCTAATGAGAATAAACAGCTTAGAGAGGAATATAAGTGAATTGATGGAGAAGAAAAACACAACACAAGAACTTCGTGAAGCATACACAAGTTTCAGCAGCCGAATTGACCAAGGAGAAGAAAGGATATCAGAGGTCAAAGATCAACTCAATGAAATAAAATGAGAAGGCAAGATTAGAGAAAAAAGGGTAAAAAGGAATGAACAAAGTCTCCAAGAAATATGGGACTATGTGAAAAGACCTAACCTACGTTTGATAGGTGTACCTGCATGTGACAGAGAGAATGAATCCAAGCTGGAAAATACTCTTCAGAATATTATCCAGGAAAACTTCCTCAACCTAGCAAGGCAGACCAATATTCAAGTCCAGGAAATACAGAGAACACCACAAAGATATTCCTCAAGAAGAGCAACCCCAAGGCACATAATCGTCAGATTCACCAGGGTTGAAATGAAGGAGAAAATACTAAGGGCAGCCAGAGAGAAAGGTCAGGTTACCCACAAAGGGAAGCCCATCAGATTCACAGAAGATCTCTCGGCAGAAACCCTACAAGCCAGAAGAGAGTGGGGGCCAATATTCAACATCCTTAAAGAAAAGAACTTTCAACCCAGAATTTCATATCCAGCCAAACTAAGCTTCACAAGTGACGGAGAAATAAAATCCTTTACGAACAAGCAATTACTCAGAGATTTCATCACCACCAGGCCTGCTTTACAAGAACTTCTGAAAGAAGCACTAAACATAGAAAGGAACAACCAGTACCAGCCACTCTAAAAACATACCAAATGGCAAAGAGCATTGACACAATGAAGAAACTGCATCAACTAATGGGCAAAACAGCCAGCTAGCATCAAAATGGCAGGATCAAACTCACACATAACAATATTAACCTTAAATGTAAATGAGGTACATGCCCCAATCAAAAGACACAGACTGGCAAATTGGATAAAAAGCCAAAACCCATTGGTGTGCTGTATCCAGGAAACCCATCTCACATGCAAGGATACACAAAGGCTCAAAATAAAGGGATAGAGGAAGATTTACCAAGCAAATGGAGAGGGGGAAAAAAAAAAGCAAGAGTTGCATTTTTCATTTCTAATTAAATAGACTTTAAACCAACAAAGATCAAAAGAGACAAAGAAGGACATTACATAATGGCAAAAGGATCAATGCAACAAGAAGAGCTAACAATCCTAAATATTTATGCACCCAATACAGGAGCACCCAGATATATAAAGCAACTTCTTAATGATTTACAAAGAGACTTAGACTCCCACACAATAATAGTGGGAGACTTTAACACCCCATTGTCAATATTAGACAGATCAATGAGACAGAAAATTAGCAAGGATATCCAGGACTTGAACTCAGACCTGGATCAAGCAAATCTAATAGACATTTACAGAACTCTCCACCCCAAATCCACAGAATATACATTCTTCTAAGCACCACATCACACCTACTTTAAATTGATCACATAATTGGAAGTAAATCACTCCTCAGCAAATGCAAAATAACAGAAATCATAACAAACAGTCTCTCAGACCACAGTGCAATCAAGTTAGAACTCAGAATTGAGAAACTAACTCAGAACCACGCAGCTTCATGGAAACTGAACAACTAGCTCTTGAATGTTGACTGGATAAACAATGAAATGAAGGCAGAAATAAAGATGTTCTTTGAAGCCAATGAAAATGAAGACACAATGTACCAGAATCTCTGGGACATATTTAAAGCAGTGTCTAGACGAAAATATACAGCAATAAATGCCCACATGAGAAACAAGGAAAGATCTAAAATCGACAACCTGTTGTCAAAATTGAAAGAGTTAGAGGAGCAAGATCAAAAAAACTCAAACGCTAGCAGAAGACAAGAAATAACTAAGATCAGAGGAGAACTGAAGGAGATAGAGACACACACACACAAAAAACCCTTCAAAAATCAATAAATCCAGGAGCTGGTTTTTTGAAAAGGTCAACAAAATAGACACACCACTAGCCAGATTAATAAAAAAGAAAGAGAGAAGAATCAAATAGATGAAATAAAAAATGATAAATGGGAAATCACTGCAGATTCCACAGAAATAGAAACCATCACCAGAGATTATTACAAACAACTCTATGCACATAAACTAGTAAACCTGGAAGAAATGGATAAATTCCTGAACGCTTGCTTCCTCCCATACCTAAACCAGGAAGAAGTCGAAACCCTGAATAGACCAATAACAAGGGCAGAAGTGGAGGCAGCAATTAAGAGCCCACCACCCAAAAAAAGCCCAGGTCCAGATGGGTTCACAACCAAATTCTATTAGACATACAAAGAGGAGCTGGTACCATTCCATCTGAAACTATTCCAAATAATCCAAAAAGAGGGAATCCTTCCCAAATCATTTATGAGAGCAACATCATCCTGATACCAAAACCTGGCAGAGACTCAGCAAGAAAGGAAAACTTCAGGCCAATATCCACGATGAACACAGATGCAAAAATCTTCAATAAAATACTGGCAAACCAATTGCAACAGCACATCAAAAAGCTTATCCACCATGATCAAGTAGGCTTCATCCTGAGGATGCAAGGCTGATTCAACATATGCAAGTCTATAAACGCAATTCACCACATAAACAGAACCAAAGACAAAAACCACGTGATTATCTCAATAGATGCAGAGAAGGCCTTTGACAAAATTCAACAGCCCTTTGTGCTAAAAACCCTCAATAAACTAGGTATTGATGGACCGTATCTCAAAATAATAAAAGTTATTTACGACAAACCAACAGCCAATATCATACTGAACAGGCAAAAACTGGAAGCATTCCCTTTGAAATCTGGCACTAGACTTGGAAGTTCTAGCCAGAGCAGTCAGGCAAGAAAAAGAAATAAAGCGTATTCAAATAGGAAAAGAGGAAGTCAAACTGTCTCTACTTACGGATGACATGATTGTATATTTAGAAGACCCCATTGTCTCAGTCCAAAATCTCCTGAAACTGATAAGCAACTTCAGCAAAGTCTCAGGATACAAAATCAACATGCAGAAATCACAGGCATTCCTATACACCAATAACAGACTTAAAGAGAGCCAAATCAAGACCAAACTGCCATTCACAATTGCTACAAAGAGTATAAAATACCTAGGAATACAACTGACAAGGAACATAAAGGACCTCTTCAAGGAGAACTACAAACCACCGCTCAAGGAAATAAGAGAGGACACAAACAGATGGAGAAACATTCCATGCTTATGGTTAGGAAGAATCAATGTTGTGAAAATGGCCAAACTGCCCAAAGTCATTTACAGATTCAACGTTATCCCCATCAAGCTACCAATGACCTTCTTCACAGAACTGGAAAAAAACACCTTAAACTTCATATGGAACCAAAAGAGAGCCCGCATAGCCAAGTTAATTCTAAGCAAAATGAACAAAGCTAGAGGCATCACACTACCAGACTTCAAACTATACTAAAAGGCTCCAGTAATCAAAACAGCATGGTACTGGTACCAAAACAGAGATATAGACCAATCGAACAGAACAGAGGCCTTGGAGGCAACGCCACACATCTACAACCATCTGATCTTTGACAAATCTGACAAAAACAAGCAATGGAGAAAGGATTCCCTGTTTAATAAATGGTGTTGGGAAAACTCGCTAGCCATGTGCAGAAAGCAGAAACTGGACCCCCTTCCTGACACCTTACACTAAAATTAACTCCAGATAGATTAAAGACTTAAACATAAGACCTAACACTAGAAAAACCCTAGAAGAAAATCTCGGCAAAACCATTCAGGACACGGGCATAGGCAAGGACTTCATGACCAAAACACCAAAAGCATTGGCAACAAAAGCCAAAATAGACAAATGGGACCAAATCAAACTCCACAGCTTCTGCACAGCAAAAGAAACAAGTCATTAGAGTGAATTGGCAACCAAGAGAATGAGAAAAAATTTTTGCCATCTACCCATCTGACAAAGGGCTGATATCCAGAATCTACAAAGAACTAAAACAGATTTACAAGAAAGAAAACAAACAAGCCCATTCAAAAGTGAGTGAAGGATATGAACAGACACTTTACAAAAGAAGACATACATGAGGCCAACAGACATATGAAAAAATGCTTATCATCACTGGTCATTAGAGAAATGCAACCATCTCACATCAGTTAGAATGGCAATCATTAAAAAATCTGGAGACAACAGATGTTGGAGAGGATGTGGAGAAATAGGAACACTTTTATACTGTTGGTGGGAGTGTAAATTAGTTCAACCATTGTGGAAGACAGTGTGGCGATTCCTCAGGGACCTAGAAATAGAAATCCCATTTGACCCAGCAATCCCATTACTGGGCATATATCCAAATGTTTATAAATCGTTCTATTATAAGGACACATGCACACAAATGTTCATTGCAGCACTGTTTACAATAGCAAAGACTTGGAACCAACCCAAATGCCTATTTATGATAGACTGGACAGGGAAAATGTGGCACATATACATGATGGAATACTATGCAGCCATAAAAAATGATGAGTTTGTGTCTTTTGTTGGGACATGGATGAACCTGGAAACTATTATTCTCAGCAAACTGACACAAGAACAGAAAATCAAACACCACATGTTCTCACTCATAGGTAGGTGTTGAATAATGAGAACACATGGATACAGGGAGGGGAGCATCACACACTGGGGTCTGTCAGGGGGAAATAGGGGAGGGCCAATGGGGCGTGGGGAGTTGGGGAGGGATAGCATGGGGAGAAATGCCAGATATAGGTGATGAGGAGGAAGGCAGCAAATCACACTACCATGTGTGTACCTATGCAACAATCTGGCATGTTCTTCACATGTACCCCAAAACCTAAAATGCAATAATAAATAAAATAAATTTAAAAAATTAAATTTAAAAGAAAAACAGACTTTAAACCAACAAAGATCAAAAAAGACAAAGAAGAGCATTACATAATGGTAAAGGGATCAACTCAATGCAACAAGAAGAGCTAAATATCTTAAATATATATGCATCCAATACAGGAAAAACCAGATACATAAAATAAATTCTTAGAGACCTACAAAGAGACTTAGATTCCCAAAAAATAATGGTGGGAGACTTTAACACCCCAAATTAGACAGATAAATGAGACAGAAAATTAACAAGGATATTCAGGACTTGAACTCAGCTCTGGACCAAGTAGACCTCACAGACATCTACAGAATTCTCCACCCCAAATCAACAGAATATACATTCTTCTCAGCACCACATAGCACTTATTCTAAAATCAACCACGTAATTACAAGTAAAGCATTCCTCAAACAAATGCAAAATAATGGAAATCATAACAAATAGTCTCTCAGACTGTTTGTTATGATCCACAGTTCAAGATTAAGAAACTCACTAAAAACTACACAACTACATGGAAACTGAACAACCTACTCCTGAATGATTACTGGGTAAATAACCAAATGAAGGCAGAAATAAATAAGTTATTTGAAACCAAAGAGAACAAAGACACAACGTACCAGAATCTCTGGGACACACCTAAAGCAGTGTTAAGAGGGAAACTTATAGCAGTAAATGCCCACATCAGAAAGTGGGAAAGATCTGAAATCAACACCCAAGCATCACGATTAAAAGAACTTGCATCACAATTGAAGCAAGAGCAAATAAATGCAAAAGCTAGCAGAAGACAAGAAATAGCTAAGATTAGAATAGAACTGGAGGAAATAGAGACATGAAAAACCCTTCAAAAAAATCAATGAATCCAGGAGGTGGTTTTTTGAAAAGATTAACAAAATATATAGATCTCTAGCCAGACTAATAAAAAAGAAAAGAGAGAAGAATCAAATAGACACAATAAAAAAATGATAAAGGGGATATCACCACTGATTCCACAGTGCATGTATATATAAGAAAGTATGAGTTTATGTCCTTTTCAGGGCCATAGATGAAGCGAATCTAAAAAAAAAGAATTGCTGTGTAAACCATATATATATATCCCATATATCCCATATTGTCTAGTGGTTAAAAAAAAAAGAAAATATATATATAAATATTTAAAAACTATTAGGGTTATCTGTTTCTTCTTGAGTAAATTTTGGAAAAGTGTGTCTTTTAAGAAACCTATTTCATCTTGGTTGTTGAATTTACCAATATGACTTTATAACATTCTATTATTTTAATGTTTGTATGATCTTTAATAATGCTCCCTTTCTCTCTTGATACTGAAAATTTTTGTCTTTTCTTTATTTCTTGATCAGTCTAGCTAAAGATTTAGTAATTTTATTGATGATTTTCAAAGAATCAGCTCTTGGTTGCACTGATTTTGTGTATTATTTGCTGTTTTCTATTTTGTCTTATTTGCATTCTTATCTTTATTGTTTTTTTCTTTCTAGTTATTTTGGTTTTCATTTGCTGTGTCTTTTCTTGCTTCTTTAGACTGAAACTTGAATAACTGATTTTAGATTTTAAAAGTTCCGTTGTGGTAAAATGCCATCAAACAGCATCACATGCTATAGAGAAACCTTTCATAAAAGAAAGAGTCAATAAATGCAGCAAACTCCCATTGCTGTTTTACTTTAAGAAATTGCCACAGTCAACCCAATTTTCTCTCTCTTTTTTTTAAGTGTAGGAATTCAAATCTATAGATTTAACTTCGTGTACTGCTTCAGCTGTATACATTCATTAATATATGTTTATATTTTCATTTAGTTCAAATATTTTATAATTTGTCTCATTTCTTTTTGAATCTATGGGTTATACAGAACTATGTTGTTAATTTCCAAATATTTGTTGGGTATAGAGTTATATTTATTTTAGTTAAGTGAAGTTGGTTAATGGTGCCATTTAAATCATCTGTATTCATCTGTATTCTGACTATTATTCTGTCTCCTTGTTTCATCAGTTACTAAGAGAGAAATGGTAAAATAACTAAGTACAAACGTGCACTTGTCTATTTCTCTTTCAGATTTCAGTTTTTGTTTCCTATGTTTTGAAGTTCTGTTATTAAGTATGTACACATTTAGGATTACTATATCCTCCTGGTTAACAAACTATTTGAAGATTATAAAATTTCCCTTTTATCACTGGTAGAATTTCTTGTTCTGAAGTCTCCTTTGTCACTCCAGCTTTCTTATGCTTAGCACTTCTTGTATAGTTTCCAGATTTAACTTTGACTTTTATCTTTATACTTAGTTGTGAAGGAGGAGGTGGTAACCATTGAGGAGAAAGGAAGATAGAAGAGGCTGGTATCCAGATGATAGTTCTTATAGGTGAGTATATGCAGACTTGTGGGAAAAAATGATGGCTGATTGCATGTCCCCTCTTTCCTGGAAGTTCAAGTGTATAGTAATGGAAATAACTACACATAGTCTTATTGCATGTCAATTGTGAGTCAAAGAAAAATGCAACCATACTTATGAGGAACCCAAATTTTACCTTTAATTCAGTAGGAAAATTTGTTTATACTTCATGGGTAGGAAAAAATAACAGAGATCTTTCCAATGACATCTGATATCTCATTTTCCTTCCTATTTCTGCTTTTTCTTCTCTCTTCCTCTGTTAGTCTGAAATGTTCTGTTGCATTATTTTTTATAAATTGAATTTTAGTTTCATTTTATCCATTTAATTATGCCTAAAGTTTAATCTTGTACTGATTAAAATCTTTATTAGTATTCTTGGAAGCAATTTTAATAGTTTGTTGAATAAAATGTACCCAAAATAATATAATAAATAGATGCTATTTCTGAGTAGCTAAAACATGGGTTTTGACTTATACCAACTTTTATTTGTAGCCTATTTCTGATACTTGCTTTAAGTCCTTGTTCTTGTTAGTAATTAGCCATGTGACCTTAGGCAAGTTACTGAAACTCTCTGTGCTTTTCTCTGACATGGTGATAATAATAATAATTTTATGAGCCCTTACAATGTAAAACTCCTAGAACAATACCTAGCATACAGTAAATTGCTACAAAATGTTTGTTTTTGTTACTGATAACATTTGTGTAACTTTATGCAAGTTACTCAAACTTTATAAATTTCCATCTTCACTGGAAACTTGGAATAAAAGTACTTACTTCATAGTTTTGCTGTAATTTTTAGCTTATATAATCTATGTAAATTCAAGTTTTTGGCAATTACACTCATCTAAACACTACACCCAGTAAGTGATGCATTCCACTTGCAAACTCCAAACTTTAACCTCCTCATCTCCAAGGGTCTTTGCCTCTGACTTCATCTCATCAGCTTTCCTCCACACTCTCCCTTGGACCTTGTCAACATCTGGAAGAGAGGGAGCTCTAAAGTTGTAGATTCTAACATCCCTGCTCTCTGACCACAGTTTTCTCTGCTCCATCATTGCTCTGTTTAGCAAAACCCTTACCTAGGATCTTGTTGTCAGCTTTTGTTCCCCAATATCTAGGCAGCCAAGTACTTATGAAGAGGACTGTACAATAGCAAAGACTAGTGCCATGAAAAAGTCACATGCATGTCTTTCTTTCTTTCTTTTTTTTTCATTTATATGCATGTCTTTCTAATTCATCTTTCTGTTTTCCTATTCTCTTATGTCTCTCTCTCATGTCTTTTGGTGATTATTCAAATAATCTTTACCTACCTTATACCTTCCTATTTGCCTTTAGAACATAACCTAGTTAATAAAGACAGTGGAAGTTTCCAAGCAAGAACTTCACAAGTATAAACACTGATAAGTAGAAAGATACTCAAGTAACATTCTAGGGAAGGTAACATATCTATCTTCTTCTATACTTGTCAATCCCTTCGTAGGCCCTTGAGTCTGCAGTCTGAGCTCTTGCAGTTCTTAATGATTTAGTAGGAGAACTAGAATTAAAAGTGGAGCCTGAAGATGTTACTGAATTACCCTAATTTCATGATAAAACTTCAACAGATGAGGAGTTGCCTCTTACAGATAAGCAAAGAAATTGGTTTCTTGAGATGGCATTGACTCCTGGTAAAGATGCTGTGAACATTGTTGAATGACAACAAAGGATTTAGAATATTGTATAAACTTAGTTGATAAAGCAGCAGCAGGGTTTGAGAGGACTGACTCAAATTTTAAAAGTTCCGTTGTGGTAAAATGCCATCAAACAGCATCACATGCTATAGAGAAACCTTTCATAAAAGAAAGAGTCAATAAATGCAGCAAACTCCCATTGCTGTTTTACTTTAAGAAATTGCCACAGTCAACCCAATCTTCAGTAACTGCTGCCTTAACCACCTATCAATATCTAGGCAACTCTCTCCCAGCAAAAAGATTATAACTTGCTGAAGGCTCAGAGTGTCATTAGCATTTTTTTTTAACAATAAAGTATTTTAAACTAAGACGTGAACATTGTCTGAGACATAATACAACTGTATGCTATATATACTATAGTAGATTTAATATATAATTGTATAAAATATATTTAATATAATTGCATGCTATATATACTATAATAGACTATAGTACAGTGTAAATATAACTTTTTTTTTTTTAAGAGTCAGAGTCTCACTCTATTACCAAGGCTAAAGTGCAGTAGCATGAACCAATCCTAACTGTTTTTAAAATGCTTTTTAGAGATAGAGTCTCACCGTGTTGCCCAGGTTTGTCTCAAACTCTTGGCCTCAAGCAATCCTCCTGCCTCAGCTTCTCAAGTCACCATGATTACAGGTGTGAGTACAAATATAACTTTTACGTACACAACCAAAATAATTATGTGACTCACTTTATTGTGATATTAACTTCATCGTGGTGGTCTAGAACCAAATTCACAATATTTTCAAAGTATACATGTATTTAAAATGGTTTCTTATAGATTGCATATAGTTAGATCTTGACTTTTGGTTCAGTATAACAATCCTGCCTTTAGTTAGTGTGTTTAAACCATTTATACCATATGTATACACTGGTATGCTTGAGTTTGAATCTACTATTTGTTGATGGTCCCATTTGTTCTTTATTTCCCCTATTTTTCTGTCTTTTTCAATTCATTTGGTAGTTCTTAGTATTTTATTTTGTGTCTGTTATTGACTTATTAGCTATACGGCTTCATTTTGTTTTTTTATTGTTGTACTAGAGTTCATAACATCTAACTTTCATTTATGACAATCTACTCTGAAATAATATTATACTGCTTTATTTGTAATATATGAATCTTAAAACAGTATATTATACGCTTTTTCTCTCCTGCTTTTTGGGCTGTTTTTGTTAAATTTTAGACTTTTAAACATGTCAAAACCCCCATAATGTACTTCAAATAATCAACCATCCTTAAAAAGGATGAATTTATGTCCTTTGCAGGGACATGGATGAAGCTGGAAACCATCATTTTCAGCAAACTGACACAAGAACAGAAAACCAAACACCACATTTTCTCACTCATAAGTGGGTGTTGAACAATGAGAACACATGGAGACAGGGAGGGGAACATCACACACTGGGGCATGTTGTGGGGTAGGGAGGAATAGGAGAGGGATAGCAGGGGGTGGGGGGTTTGGCGAGATATAGCATTAGGAGAAATACCTAATGTAGATGACGGGGGGATGGATGCAGCAAACCACCAAGGCACATGTATACCTATGTAACAAACTTGCACGTTCTGCACATGTACCCCAGAACTTAAAGTATAATAATAAAACAAAATAAGAAAGTCTTTTACATTTATCATATGTTTAATATGTTTAGTGCTCTATTCTTATGTGTAAGCTCATGTTTTGGATTTGGTGCCATTTTCCTTCTGCCTGAAGAAATTAACATAGAACATCAGTGTTCTAATGACAAATTTCTCAGTTTTTGTTTCTTAGACTTTACGTCACCTTAGATTCTTTTTTAAATAACACTTTAACAAAGTGTGATTGCCATACAAATATCTATATGTGTGTAATGCATACAACTTTATGTGTCTAGAAACCAGTATACATC
Source organism: Aotus nancymaae (assembly GCF_030222135.1). Classification (NCBI taxonomy): domain Eukaryota; kingdom Metazoa; phylum Chordata; class Mammalia; order Primates; family Aotidae; genus Aotus; species Aotus nancymaae. Next base: position 79,742,656 of record NW_026988425.1, read on the forward strand.
TATAAAACTATCACTAAAATCAATACCATAAACATATGTATCACCTCCAAAGTTTCCTTTCACCATCTTTATTTATTACTATTTTGTGATAACAATGCTTAACATAAAATCTACTTTCTTAGCAAATTTCAAAGTGTGTAATACAGTATTGTTAACTATAGGGCCTTTACTATACAATAGATCTAAATAATTTACTCATCTTGCAAAACTAAAACTTTGTATCCTTTGAGCAACATCTCTATTTTCCTCTGCTCCAGCCCCTGAAAAACACTATTTAACTCACTGCTTCTATGAGTTTGACTCTTTTATATTCCCTGTATCAATGAAACTGTGTAGTGTGTGTCCTTTTGTGTCTGATTTACTTCACTTAGCATAATGTCCTCAAGGCTCATCTGTATTGTTGCAAATGGCAGAATTTTCCTTTCAAAGACTGAATAATATTCCACTGATGGACATTTATTTTGTATCTGTGTCTTGGCTGTTGTGAACAATGCTACAATGAACATGGAAGTGCCGATGTCTCTCCAAGATCCTGATTTCAATTCCTTTCTTATTCTTTTTTTTAAATTATATTTTAAGTTGTGGGATACATGTGCAGAACTTGCAGGTTTGTTACACAGGTACACATGTGCCATGGTGGTTTGCTGTACCCATCAACCTGTCATCTATATTAGGTATTTCTCCTAATGTTCTCTCCCCACTAGCCCCCCACATCTGGACAGACCTGGGTGTGTGATGTTCCCCTCCCTGTGTCCATGTGTTCTCATTGTTCACCTTCCACTTATGAGTGAGAACATGCAGTGTTTGGTTTTCTGTTCCTGTGTTAGTTCACTGACAATGATGGTTTCCAGCTTCACCCATATACCTGCAAAGGACATAAACTCATCCTTTTTTTTTTTTTAATTGTACTTTAGGTTCTGGGGTACATGTGCAGATTATGCAGGATTGTTGCATAGGTACATACATGGCAATGTGGTTTGCTGCCTTCATCTCCCCATCACCTATATCTGGTATTTCTCACCTTGTTATCCCTCCCCATGCAACCCATCCCCCGCTGTCCCTCCCCTAGCCTCCCCCAACTGACCAAAGTATGTGATGCTCCCCTCCCTGTGTCCTCATGTTCTAATTGTTTAACACTCACCTAGGAGTAGTAACATGTGGTGTTTGGTTTTCTGTTCTTGTGTCAGTTTCCTGAGAATGATGGTTTCCAGATTCATCCATGTCCCTACAAAGGACAGGACCTCATCTTTTTTTATGATTGCGTAGTGTTCCATGGTGTATATGTGACACATTTTCTTTATCCAGTCTATCATTGATGTACATTTGTGTTGGTTCCAGGTCTTTGCTATTGGAAACAGTGCCACAATGAACATATGTGTGCATGTGTCTTTATAGTAGAACAATTTATAATTTTGGGTATATGCCCAGTAATGGGATTGCTGGGTCAAATGGGATTTCTATTTCTAGGTCCTTGAGGAATTGCCACACTGTCTTCCACAATGGTTGCACTAATTTGCACTCCCACCAACAGTGTAAAAGTGTTCCTATTTCTCAACATCCTCTCCAGCATCTGTTGTCTCCAGATTTTTTAATAATTGCCATTCTAACTGGCGTGAGATGGTATCTCAATGTAGTTTTGATTTGCATTTCTCTAATGACCAGTGATGATGAGCATTTTTTCATATGTTTGTTGGCCTCATATATGTCTTCTTTTGTAAAATGTCTGTTCATGTTCTTCACTCACTTTTGAATGGGTTTATTTTTTTCTTGTAAATCTGTTTAAGTTCTTTGTAGGTTCTGGATTAGCCCTTTGTCAGATGGGTAGATTGCAAAAATTTTTTCCCACTCGGTTGCTGGTTCACTCTAATGATTGTTTCTTTTGCTGTGCAGAAGTTCTGGAGTTTAATTAGATCCCATTTGTCTATTTTGGCTTTTGTTGCCATGCTTTTGGTGTTTTAGCCATGAAGTCCTTGCCTATGCCTATGTCCTGAATGGTTCCCCATTGCTTGTTTTTCTCAGGTTTGTCAAATATCAGATGTGTGGTGCTGCTTCTGAGGCCTCTGTTCTGTTCCATTGGTCTATGTCTCTGTTTTGGTACCAGTACCATGCTGTTTTGATTACTGTGGCCTTGTAGTATAGTTTGAAGTCAGGCAGCATCATACCTCCAACTTTGTTCTTTTTGCTTAGGATTGTTTGGGCCATGCAGACTCTCTTTTGGTTCCATATGAAGTTTGAAGTGGTTTTTTCCAGTTCTGTGAAGAAGGTCATTGGTAGCTTGATGGGGGTAGCATTGAATCTATAAATTACTTTGGGCAGTATGGCCATTTTTATGATGTTGATTCTTTCCAACCATGAGCATGGAATGTTTTTTTCCATCTGTTTATTCTCTTTGTAGCAATTGTGAATGGGAGTTCACTTTTGATTTGGCTCTCTGTTTGTCTGTTATTGGTGTATAGAAATGCTTGTGATTTCTGCACATTGATTTTGTATCCTGAAACTTTGCTGAAGTTGCTTATCAGTTTCAGGAGATTTTGGGCTGAGATGATGGGGTCTTCTAAATACACAATCATGTCATCTGCAAATAGAGACAATTTGACTTCCACCTTACCTAACTGGATACCCTTTATTTCTTTTTCTTGCCTGTTGCTCTGGCTAGAACTTCCAATACTATATTGAATAGGAGTGGTGAGAGAGGGCATCCTTGTCTAGTGCCAGATTTCAAAGGGAATGCTTCCAGTTTTTGCCTGTTCAATATGATATTGGCTGTGGGTATGTCGTAAATAGATTTTATTATTTTGTGATACATTCCATTGATACCTAGTTTATTGAGGGTTTTTAGCATAGAGGGCTGTTGAATTTTGTTGAAGGCCTTCTCTGCATCTATTGAGATAATCACGTGGTTTTTGTCTTTGGTTCTGTTTATGTGCTGGATTACATTTATAGACTTGCATATGTTGAACCAGCCTTGCGTCCCTGGGATGAAGCCTATCTGACCATGATGAATAAGCTTTTTGTTTTGCTGTTGCAGTCTGTTTGCCAGTATTTTATTGATGATTTTTGCGTTGATGTTATTCATGGGTATTGGCCTGAAGTTTTCTTTTTTTGTTGCATCTCTGTCCAGTTTTGGTATTAGAATGATGTTGGTCTCATGGAATGAGTTGGGAAGGATTCCCTCTTTTGTATTGTTTGGAATAATTTCAGAAGGAATGGTACCAGCTCCTCTTTGTACTTCTGGTAGAATTTTGCTGTAAACTCATCTGGACCTGTGCTGTTTTTAGTTGGTAGGCTGTTAATTGCTGTCTTAACTTCAGCCTTTGTTATTGGTCTATTCAGGGTTTCAATTTCTTCCTGGTTTAGTCTTGGGAGAGTGCAAGTGTCCAGGAATTTGTCCATTTCTTCCAGATTTACTGGTTTGTGTGCATAGAGTTGTTTGTAGTAATCTCTGATGGTAGTTTGTATTTCTGTGGAATCAGTGGTGATGTCTCCTTTATTGTTTTTTATTGCATTTATTTGATTCTTCTCTCTTTTCTTTTTTATTAGCCTGGCTAGCAGTCTATCTATTTTGCTGATCTTTTCAAATACAAGCTCCTGGATTTATTTATTTTTTTGAAGGATTTTTTTGCATCTCTATCTCCTTCAGTTCTGCTCTGATTAGTTATTTCTTGTCTTCTGCTAGATTTTGAGATTTTTTGCTCTTGATCCTCTAACTCTTACAATTTTGATGATAGGGTGTCTATTTTAGACCTTTTCTTGCTCTTCAGGTGGGCATTTATTGCTATGAATTTCCCTCTAGAAACTGCTTTAAATGTGTCCCAAAGATTCTGGTATGTTGTGTCTTCATTCTCGTTGGTTTTGAAGAACATCTTTATTTCTGCCTTCATTTCATTGTTTATCCAGTTGACATTCAGGAGCCAGTTGTTCATTTTCCATGAAGCTGTGCAGTTTTGAGTTAGTTTCTTAATCCTGAGTTCTAATTTGATTGCACTGTGGTCTGAGAGACTTTGTTATGATTTCCATTCTTTTGCATTTGCTGAGTAGTGATTTACTTCCAATTATGTGGTAGATTTTAGAGTAAGTGTGATGTGGTGCTAAGAAGAATGTATATTCTGTGAGTTTGGGGTTGAGAGTTCTGTAAATGTCAATTAAGTTTGCTTGGTCCAGATCTGCATGCAAGTCCTGGATTTCCTTATTGATTTTCTGTCTCGTTGTTCTGTCTAATATTAACAGTGGAGTGTTAAAGTCTCCCACTATTATTGTGAGGGAGTCTAAGTCTCTTTGTAGGTCATTAAGGACTTGCTTTGTGTATCTTGGTGCTCCCATATTGGGTGCATATATATTTAGAATAGTTAGCTCTTCTTGTTGAACTGATCTTTTTAACATTATGTAATACCCTTCTTTGTCTCTTTTGATTTTTGTTGGTTTAAATTCCATTTTATCAGAGACTAGGATTGCCAATCCTGCTTTTTTTTTTTTGCTCTCCATTTGCTTTGTAAATCTTCTTCCATCTCTTCATTTTGAGTCTATGTCTGTCTTTGACCCACGGGAGATGGGTCTCCTGAATACAGCACATCAGTGGTTCTTGGCTTTTTAATCCAATTTGCCAGTCTGTGTCTTTTGATTGGGGCACTTAGTCCATTTACATTTAATGTTAATATTGTTATGTGTGAATTTGATCCTGCCATTTTATTACTGGTTGATTGTTTTGCCCTTTGTTTGGTGTAATTTCTTCATTGTGTCATTGGTCTTTACCATTTGGTTCTTTTTTGCAGTGGCTGATACTGGGTTTTCCTTTCTGTGTTTAGTGCTTCCTTCAGGAGCTCTTGTAGGGCAGGTCTCATAGTGACAAAATCTCTCGGCAATTGCTTGTCCATAAAGGATTTTATTTCTCCATCTCTTATGAAGTTTAGTTTGGCTGGATACGAAATTCTGGGTTGAAAGTTCTTTTCTTAAAGGATGTTGAATATTGGCCCCCACTCTCTTCTGGCTTGTAGGGTTTCTGTTGAGAGATCCGCTGTGAGTCTGATGTGCTTCCCTTTGTGGGTGACCCAAGCTTTCTCTCTGGCTGCCCTTAGTATTTTTTTCTTCATTTCAACCCTGGTGAATCTGATAATTATGTGCCTTGGGGTTGCCCTTCTAGAGGAGTATCATTGTGATGTTCTCTGTATTTCCTGCATTTGAATGTTGGCCTGCCTTGCTAGGTTGGGGAAATTCTCCTGGATAATATCCAGAAGAGTGTTTTCCAGCTTGGATTCATTCTCCCCATCATCTCTGGGACACTGATCAAGTGTAGATTAGGTCTTTTCACATAATCCCATATTTCTTGAAGTCTTTGTTCATTTCTGTTCACTCTTTGTTCTCTTTTCTTGCCTTCTCATTTTATTTCATTCAGCTGATCTTCAGTCTCTGATATCCTTTCTTCTGCTTGTTCAATTCAGCTATTGAAACTTGTGTATGCTTCTCAAAGTTTTGTGCTGTGTTTTGCAGCTCCATCAAGTCGTTTATGTTCTTCTCTAAGCTAGCTATTCTAGTTAGCATTTTTTCTACCCTTTTTTCAAGGTTTTTAGTTTCTTTGCATTGGGATAGAACATGTTCCTTTAACTCAGAGAAGTTTGTTATTATCCACCTTCTGAAGCCTGCTTCTGTCAATTGATCAAATTTGTTCTCCATCCAGCTTTGTCAGGTAGCTGCTTGGGGAGGTGGCCTTTCCTTTGTCTGCCTGCAGAGGCACTGCTGGGCTGCCATGGATTCAGTGGAGCTGCTGCATCTTTTATTTACTCAGGAAAATTAGACTGGCTTCTGCAGTGGCAGCTTCCCTTCCCCCAGCCAAGCTTGATCATTCCTGGTCACTCTCTAACTGATGTTATGGGTGGGAAACTCTGGAGTGATAGTTTTTTAGCTTGCTCAGCTTTGTGTGGGGGGACTCATCCTGCCATATGGACTGTTTCCCTGTTTTCAGTTCCTCTTCCTTCTGGGGAGTGGGTGGCTCCGTCCAGCTGGCTTTCCGGCTTTCACATCAGCCAGTGCTTCTGCCTAGATCTATGCCAGCTGAAGTTGCTGTTCTGCCCTGTTCAGGCAGCTCGCTGAGGCTTTTCAGCCCGGCAAAGATCTCCTGTTCTGGGGGTTGTAGAGGGCTTGGGTGGAGCACTGTATCTGAACTGAAGTCCCAGATGGGGAGATCCTCTGGTCCTCCAGTCTGTTGCATGCATCTCCTGGGTGGGGCAGTGCCCCACTTTGCCTCAACTTGTCCTATTTGGTTTATACCCACTGTCCAACCAGATCCACAAGCTGAACCTGGTATCTCATTTGGAATTGTGGAGACTACTCAGCTTCTGCATCTCTCTCACTGGGAGCTGCTTTCAGGCGCTTCCTTTAATTCAGCCATCTTGGGATACCCCCCTACCTGAACTCATCCTTTTTTAAGGCTGTATAGTATTCCATGATGTGCCTGTGCCACACATTCTTTATCCAGTCTATCATTGATGGGATTTGGGTTGGTTTCAAGTCTTTGCTATTGTGAACAGTGCCACAATAAACATACATGTGCATGTGTCTTCATAGTAGAATAATTTATAATCTTTTGTGTATGTACCCAGTAATGGAATTACTGGGTCAAATGGTATTTCTGGTTCTAGATCCTTGAGGAATCGCCACACTGCCTTCCACAATGTTTGAACTAATTTACACTCTCACCAACAGTGTAAAGGCATTCCTATTTCTCTACATCCTCTCCAGCATCTGTTGTTTCCTGACTTTAAATGATCACCATTCTAACTGGTGTGAGACTGTATCTCATTGTGGTTTTGATTTGCATTTCTCTAATGATCAGTAATGATGAGTTTTTTTCGTATGTTTCTTGGCTGGATAAATGTCTTCTTTTGAGTAGTTTCTGTTCATATCCTTTGCCCACTTTTTGGTGGGGTTGTTTTTTTCTTGTAAATTTGTTTAAGTTCTTGTAGATTCTAGATATTGGGCCTTTGTCAGATGGATAGATTGCAACAATTTTCTCCCATTTTGTAGGTTGCCTGTTCACTCTAATGATAGTTTATTTTGCTGTGCAGAAGCTCTCTAGTTTAGTTAGATCCCATTTGTCAATTTTGACTTTTGTTGCCATTGCTCTTGGTGTTTTACTTATGAATTCTTTGCCAATGCCTATATCCTGAATGGTATTGCCTAGGTTTTCTCCTAGGGTTTTTATAGTTTTAGGCTTTACATTTAAGTCTTTAATCCATCTTGAGTTAATTTTTGTATAAGGTATAAGGAAGTGGTCCAATTTCTGTTTTCTGCATTTGGCTAGCCAGTTTTCCCAACACCATTTATTAAATAGGGAATCTTTTTCCCATTGCTTGTTTTTGTCAGGTTTGTCAAAGATCAGATGTGTGACATTCTTTCTGAGGCCTCTGTTCTGTTCCACTGCTCTGTTTTGGTACCAGTACCATGCTTCTTTGGTTACTGTTGACTTGTAGTATAGTTTGAAGTAAGTTAGCGTAATGCCTCCAGCTTTGTTCTTTTTGCTTAGTATTGTTTTGGCTATGTAGGCTCTTTTAAAATCCCATATGAAATTTAAAGTAGTTTTTTTCTAATTCTGTGAAGAAAGTCAATGGTAGATTAATGGGGATAGCATTGAATCTACAAATTACTTTGGACAGTATGGCCATTTTTATTATATTGATTCTTTCTATCTATGAGCATGGAATGTTTTCCCATTTGTTTGTGTCCTCTTTTATTTCCATGATCAGTGGTTTGTAGTTCCCCTTAAAGAGGTCCTTCACCTCTCTTGTAAGTGATATTTCTAGGTATTTTATTATTTTAGCAATTTTGTGAGTTGCTTTTTAGCAATTGTGAGTTGGAGTTCATTTATGATTTGGCTCTCTGTTATTGGTATACAGGAATGTTTGTAATTTTTGCACATTGATTTTTTTATCCTGAGACTTTGCTGAAGTTGCTTATCAGCTTAAGGAGATTTTGTGCTGAGATGATGGGGTTTTCAAAATATACAATCATGTTATCTGCAAACAGAAATCATTTGACTTCCTTTCTTTCTACTTGAATGCCACTTATTTCTTCCTTTTGCCTGATCGCCCTGGTCAGAACTTCCAATGTTATGTTGAATAGGAGTGGTGAGAGAGGGCATCCTTGTTTTGTGCCAGTTTTCAAAAGGAACACTTCCAGTTTTTGCCCATTCAGGATGATATTGGCTATAGGTTTGTCATAAATAGCTCTTATTATTTTGAGATATGTTCTATCACTACCTAGTTTCTTGAGAGTTTTTAGCATGAAGGGGTGTTTAATTTTGTCCAAGGCCTTTTCTGCACCTATTGAGATAATCAGGTGGTTTTTGTCATTCGTTTTGTTCATTTGATGAATTACTTTTATTAATTTGCATATATTGAGCCAGACTTGCATCTCAGTGATGAAGCCAACTTGATTGTGGTGGATAAGTTTTTGGTGTGCTGCTGGATTTTGTTTGCCAGTATTTTATTGAAGATTTTTGTATCAATGTTCATCAGGGTTATTGGTCTGAAATTTTTTTTTGGTGTGTCTCTGTAAGGTTTTGAAATCAGGATGATGCTGGCCTCATAAAATGAGTTAGGGAGAAGTCCCTCTTTTTCTATTGTTTGGAATAGTTTCAGAAGGAATGCTACCATTTCCTCCTTGTACCTCTGGTAGAATTCAGCTGTGAATCTGTCTGGTCCTGGGCTTTTTTTGGTTGGTAGGCTATTAATTACTGCCTCAATTCTGAAACTTACTGGTAGGGATTTGATTCTTCTTGGTTTAGTCTTGAGAGGGTGTATGTGTCCAGGATTTTATCCATTTCTTTTAGATGTTCTAGTTTATTTGGGTAGAGGTGTTATAGTATTCTCTGATGGTAGTTTGTATTCCTGTGTGATCAGTTGTGATCTCCTCTTTATCATTTTTTATTGTGTCTATTTGATTCTTTCCTCTTTTCTTATCTATCTGACTAGCAGTCTATTTTGTCAATCTTTTTAAAAAAGCATCTCCTGGATTTATTGATTTTTGAAGTGTTTTTCCTGTCTCAATCTCCTTCAGTTCTTCTCTGATCTTAGTTATTTCTTGTGTTCTGCTAGCATTTGAATTTGCTTGCTCTTGTTTCTCTAGTTCTTTTAATTGTGATGTTAGGGTGTCTACTTTAGGTTTTTCTCTCTTTCTGCTGTGGGTATTTAGTGCTACAAATTTCCCTCTAAACACTGTTATAGCTGTGTCCCAGCGATTCTGGTACATTGTGTCTTTGTTTTCATTGGTTTCAAAGATCTTATTTCTGCCTTAATTTCTTTATTTACCCAGTAGTAACTCAGAAGCAGGTTGTGCAGTTTCCATGTAGTTGTGTGGTTTTGAGTGAGTTTCTTTATTCTGAGTTCTAATTTGATTACACTGTGGTCTGAGAGACTGTTTGTTATGATTTCTTTCTTTTGCACTTGCTGAAGGGTGTTTTACTTCCAATTATGTGATCAGTTTTAGAATATGTGTGATGTAGTGCTGAGAAGAATGTATATTCTGTTGATTTTGGGTAGAGACTTCTGTAGATGTCTATTACATCCATTTGGTCCAGAGCTGAGTTAAAGTCCTGAATATTCTTGTTAATTTTCTGTCTCATTAATCTGTCTAATATTGATAGTGGGGTTTTAAAATCTCCCACTCTTATTGTGTGGGAGTCTAAGTCTTTTTGTAGGTTTCTAAGGAGTTGCTTTATGAATCTGGGTGCTTCTGTATTGGATGGATATATATTTAGAATAGTTAGCTCATCTTGTTACATTGATTGCTTTACTATTATGTAATGCACTTTGTATTTTTTTTTTATCATTGTTGGCTTAAAGCCTGTTTTATCAGAACCTATGATTGCAACCCCTGCTTTCTTTTGCTTTCCATTTGCTTGATATATCTTCCTACATTCCTTTATTTTGAGTCTATGTTTATCTTTGAACATGAGATGGGTCTCCTGAATACAGCACACTGATGAGTTCGTACTCTTTGTCAGTTTTCCTCTCTGTGTCTTTTAATTCAGGCATTTGGCTAATTTACATTTAAAGGTAATATTGTTATGTGTGAATTTCATCCTGTCATTATGATGCTAGCTGGTTATTTTGCCCATTAGTTGATGCAGTTTCTTCAAAGTGTTGGTGTACTTTAAAATTTGTCTTTTCTTTTCCATATTTAGTGTTTCCATTAGGAGGTCTTATAAGGCAGGTCTGGTGATGACAAAAAATATCTCAGCATTTGTTTGTCTGTAAAGTATTTTATTTCTCCTTTGTTTTTGAAGCTTAGTTTTGTTGAATATAAAATTCTGGGTTGGATGTTTTTTCTAAGATTATTGAATATTGGCCCCCACTCTCTTCTGGATTGTAGGGTTTCTGCAGAGAGATCCACAGTTAGTCTGATGGGCTTCCCTTTGTAGGTGACCCAACCTTTCTCTCTGGTTGCCCTTAACATTTTTTCCTTCATTTCAACCTTGGTGAATCTGATGATTATGTGTCTTGGGGTTGCTCTTCTCAAGGAATACCTTTGTGGTGTTCTCTTTATTTTCTGAATTTGAATGTCAGCCTGTGTTGCTAGGTTGGGGATGTTCTTTCACTGGGAAGTCTGAACTAGTCAGAACCCACCACACCTTGGCAAAGCTGGTGTAGCCAGACTGCCTCTCTAGATTCCTGCTCTCTGGGTAGGATATCTTCGAGTTGAAGGCAGCAGCCCCAGTCAAGGGCTTATATATCAAATTCCCATCTCCCTGGGACATAGCACGTTGGGGAAGGGGTGGCTGTGGGCCCATGTTCAGCAGATTTAAACATTCCTGCCTGCCATGTCTGATGAGAGCTGTGGATCTTCCAGCACTGCACTCATACACTGCTAAGGCACAGACTGCCTCCTCAAGTGGGTCCCTGACCCTCATGCTTCCTGATTGGGAGACTCTCAGCAGGGGTCAACACACACCTCATAAAGGATAGCCCTGGCTGGAATTTGGCAGGTGCCTCTCTGGGATGAAGCTTCCAGAGGAAGAAACAGGCAGCAATCTTTGCTGTTCTGAAGCCTCCACTGGTGATACCCAGGCAAAGAGGTTCTGGGGTGGACCTCCAGCAAACTCCAGCAGAGGGACTGACTGTTAGAAGAAAAACTAAATAACAGAAAGAAATAGTAGCATCAACATCAACAAAAAGGATGACCATTCAAAAACCCCATCTGAAGGTCACCAACATCACAGATCAAAGGTAGATAAATCTACGAAGATGAGAAAAAAACCGGCACAAAAAATCTGAAAATTTCAAAAAAGCAGAATGCCTCTTCTCCAAAGGATCACAACTCCTTATCAGCAAGAAAACAAAATTGGACAGAGAATGCATTTGATGAATTGACAGAAGTATGCTTCAGAAGGTGGGTAATAACAAACTCCTCTGAACTAAAGGAGCATGTTCTAACCCAAAGCAAGGAAGCTAAGAACCTTAAAAAAATGTTAGAGAAATTGCTAACTAGAGTAACCAGTTTAGAGTAGAACATAAATGACCTGATGGAGCTGAAAAGCACGGCACGAGAACTTCATGAAGGATACACAAGTATCAATAGCTGAATTTATCAAGTAGAAGAAAGGATATCAGAGATTGAAGATCAACTTAATGAAATAAAGTGTGAAAACATGATTAGGGAAAAAAGAATGAAAAGGAATGAACAAAGCCTCCGAGAAATATAGGACCATGTGTAAAGACCAAACCTATGTTTGATTGGTGTACCTGAAAGTGATGGGGAGAATAGAACCAGGTTGGAAAACACCCTTCAGGATATATTAATTCTTTTCAATAATTACCAAGAAATGGGATTACTATATAATTCTTTTCAATAATTACCAAGAAATGGGTAGTTCTATTTTTGATATTTGGAAGAAGCTACATGTTGTTTTCATAATGGCTCTAGTAATATATATTCCAACCAACAATACACAAGAGACTCCTTTCTCTATATCTGTTGCCATCATTTATCATCTTAAAAAAATAGCTTTTTGCAGTGATATTGTGATATCTCATTGTGGTTTTGATTTATATTTCCCTGATTATTTCTGATAGTGAGCATCACCATTAGCCATTTATTTATCTTCGTTGGAGAAATGTCTATTCAGTTTCTTTGCCCATTTTTAATTAGGTTATTTGCTTGGTTGGTTTCTGCTAATATGTTGTAAGAGTTCTTCATGTATTTTGGATATTAACCCTTTATCAAATATATGGTTGTCAAAATATTCTTTCCATTCTATAGATTGTTTTTATTTTAGGGTTATTATTTCCTTTTCTGTGCAACAGATTTTTGGCTTGATGTAATCCCACTGGTATATTTTTACTTTTGTGCTTTTGATGTCACATCCAAGAAGGCAATACCAAGGCCAATGTCAAGATTTTTCTCTATGTTTTTTTCAAGGAGTTTTACAGTTTCAGATTTTATGTTTAAGGCTTTAATCCATTGTAAGTTTTTTTTTTTTTTTTGAGGGGGGTGGCTATGATGTAAGATAAGAGTCCAACTTAATCCTTTTTGCATGTGGATATTCAGTTTTCCCAATATAATTTATTGAAGAGACTCTCCTTTCCCCATTGTGTATTCTCAGCTTCCATGTCAAAGATCAGTTGACTATACATGTGTGGGTTTATTTCTGGTCTCCTTATCCTGTTTTATTGGTATATATGTCTGTTTCTATGCCAATACCATAGTGTTTTGATTAGTATAGCTTTGTACTATATTTTAAAATCAGGAAGTGTTAAGTCTCCAGTTTTTTCTTCTTACTCTAAATAGCTTTGGCTACATGAGGACTTTTTGTGTTTTTATATAAATGTTATGATTGGTTTTTCTATGTTTATAAAATATGCCATTGAGATTTTGGCATATTTACATTGACTCTGTGGATCATTTTGTGTAGTATGAACATTTAACAATATTAAGCCTTCTAATTCATGAACATAGGATATATTTTCATTTATATTTGCCTTCTTTAATTTTTTCAATGTTTCCTGTCTTGTGGCTTTCACTCCTTTGATTATGTTTATTCTTAGATATTTTATTCTTTTTGATGCTATTCTAAATTGTTTTGCTTTCTTAATTTTACATTCAAATAGTTTGTTGTTAATATATAGAACACAATTGAGTTTTGTGTATTGATTTTGTATCCTGCAGCATTACTAACTTTATTTATTATTTCTAATAATTTTCTGGTGGAGTCTTTAAAATTTTCTGTGTATAAGATCATGTTGTCTGCAAATAGGGAAATTTAATTTCTTTCTTTCCAATCTGGATGGCTTTTATTTCTTTCTCTTGCCTGATTAGCCTGACCAGTAGCATATTGAACAGAAATACTCAGAGGGGGCATCTTTATCTTATTCTTGATCTTAGAGAAGAAGCTTTCAACTTTCACTGGTAAGTACGATTTTAGTTATGGGTTTGTCATATATGGCCTCTACTTTGTTAAGGTAGACTCCTTCTATACCTACTTTTTTTGAAAGATTTATTTTTTATCATGAAACCATGTTAGATTTTGTCAAATGCTTTTTCTGCATCTATTGTGATGATCATATGATTTTTATCCTTCATTCTATTAATGTGTGTCATAGTGATTGATTTGCATATGTTGAATCATCCTTCCATCCCAAGATTATTAGAAATTCCACTTGATCATGATGTATTTTCCTTTTAACATATTGATTAATTTGATTTTCTAACATTTTGTTGAGAATTTTTGCTTCTATATTAATCTGGGATATGGGCCTGCAGTGTTCTCCTCTTGTGTTGTCTTTGTCTGGTTTTAGTATCAGGGAAATACTGGCTTTCTAAAATTATTTTGGAAGTCCTTTTTGTTCTATGTTTTGAAAGATGTTAAAAAGAATTGGTATTAATTCTCATTTAAATACTTCGTAGAATTCATTTATGGAGCCATTTGGTCCTGGGCTTTTGTTTGTCAAAAAGTTTTTGATTACTAGTTTAAATAAGGATTTGTTATTGGTCTTTTCAGGCTTTAAACTACTTTTTGATTCAGTCTTAGAAGGTTGTATGTTTCTAAGAAGTTATATATAATTTTTCTTTTTTAAATTATACTTTCAGTTCTGGGGTACATGTGCAGATCGTGCAGGTCTACATGTGCTATGGTGGTTGTTTGCTGCATCCATTGCAACATCATCTACATTAGGTATTTCTCCTAATGCTATCCCTCCCCAATCCCCCCACCCTCTGCTATTTCTCCTCTATACCCCCAGCCCTGCCACAAGCCCCAGTGTGTGATGTTCCCCTCCCTGTGTCTCTGTGTTCTCATTGTTCAACACCCACTTATGAGTGAGAACATGTGGTGTTTGGTTTTCTGTTCTTGTGTCAGTTTGCTGAGAATAATGGTTTCCAGTTTCAATCACGTCCCTGCAAAGGACATGAACTCATCCTTTTTTATAGCTGCATAGTATTTCATAGTGTATATATGCCACATTTTCTTTATCCAGTCTATCATTGATGGGCATTTGGGTTGGTTCCAAGTCTTTGCTATTGTGAACAGTGCCACAATAAACATACATGTGCATGTGTCTTTATAATAGAATGATTTATAATCCTGTGGGTATATACCCAGTAATGGGATTGCTGGATCAACTGGTATTTATATTTCTAGATCCTTGAGGAATCGCCACACTGTCTTCCACAATAGTTGAACTAATTTACACTCCAACCAACAGTGTAAAAGTATTCCTATTTTTCCACATCCTGTCTGGCATCTGTTGTTTCCTGATTTTTTAATCATGGCCATTCTAACTGGCATGAGATGGTATCTCATTGTGGTTTTGATTTGTGTTTCTCTAATGACCAGCGTTGATGAGCTTTTTTTCATGTTTGTTGGCTGCATAAATGTCTTGTTTTGAAAAGTGTCGTTCATATCCTTTGCCCACTTTTTGATGGGGCTGTTTGTTTTTGCTTGTAAATCTGTTTTAGTTTTTTTGTAAATTCTGGATATTAGTTGTTTTTCAGACAGACCGATTGCAATTTTTTTTTCCCATTCAGTTGGTTACCAGTTCACTTTATTGATAGTTTATTTTGCTGTGCAGAACCTCTTAAGTTTAATTAGATCCCATTTGTCTATTTTGGCTTTTGTTGCCATTGCTTTTAGTGTTTTAGTCCTGAAGTCCTTGCCCAGGCCTATGTCCTTAATGGTATTGCCTATGTTTTCTTCTAGAATTATTATGGTGTTAGGCCTCATGTTTAAATATTTAATCCATCTGGAGTTAATTTTTGTATAAGGTGTAAGGAAGGGATCCAGTTTAAGCTTTCTGCATATGGCTAGCCAGTTTTCCCAACACCATTTATTAAATAGGGAATCCTTTCCCCATTGCTTGTTTTTGTCAGATTGTAGTTGTGTGGCATTCTTTCTAAGGCCTCTGTTCTGTTTCATTGGTCTATATCTCTGTTTTGATATCAGTATCATGCTGCTTTGATTACAGTAGTCTTGTAATATAGTTTGAAGTCAAGTAGCATTGTCTTGGTTATGAAGGCTTTTTTTTTTTGGTTCCATATGAAGTTTAATGTGGATTTTTCCAGTTCTGTGAAGAAAGTCACTGGTAGCATGTTGGGGATAGCATTGAATCTGTAAATTACTTTGGGCAGTATGGCCATTTTCAAGATATTGATTCTTCCTAACCATGAGCATGGAATGTTTTTCCATCTGTTTGTGTCCTCTCTTACTTCTTTGAGCAGTGGCTTGTAGTTGTCTTAGAAAAGGTCCTTCACATCCCTTGTTAGTTGTATTCCTACATATTTTAATCTGTTTGTAGCAACTGTGAATAGGAGTTCACTCATGATTTGACTCTCTATTTGCTTATTATTGGGGTATAGGAATGCTTGCAATTTTTGCACATTGATTTTGTACCCTGAGACTTTGCTGAAGTTGCTTATCAGCTTAAGGAGATTTTGGGCTGAGATGATGGGGTTTTGTAAATATACAATCATGTTATCTCCAAACAGGATAATTTGACATCTTCTCTTCCTATTTGAATACTCTTTATTTTTTTTGCCTGATGGCCCTGGTCAGAACTTCCAATACTATGTTGAATAGGAGTGGTGAGAAAGGGCATCCTTGTGTTGTGCCAGTTTTCAAAGGGAATGCTTCCAGTTTTTGCCCATTCAGTATATTAGCTGTGGGTTTGTCATAACTAGCTCTTATTATTTTGAGATATGATAGATCAATACCTAGTTTATTGAGAGTTTTTAGCAT
This sequence comes from Aotus nancymaae, assembly GCF_030222135.1. Classification (NCBI taxonomy): domain Eukaryota; kingdom Metazoa; phylum Chordata; class Mammalia; order Primates; family Aotidae; genus Aotus; species Aotus nancymaae. The sequence continues at coordinate 79,758,875 of NW_026988425.1, forward strand.
AAAGGGCTATTGAATTTTGTTGAAGACCTTCTCTGGATCTATTGAGATAATCATGTGTTTTTTTTTCTTTGGTTCTGTTTATGTGATGGATTATGTTTATAGATTTGCAGATGTTAAACCAGCCTTGCATACCCGAGATGAAGCTTATTTGATTGTGATAAATAAGCTTTTTGATGTGATGTTGCATCCAGTTTGCCAGTATTTTATTAAAGATTTTTGCATCAATATTCATCATGGATATTGACCTCAAATTTTCTTTTTTAGTTGTGCCTCTGCCAGGTTTTGGTATCAGGATGATGACAGTCTCATAAAATGAGATAGGAAGGATTCTCTCTCTTTTTTTTTTGGTATTGTTTGGGATAGTTTCAGAAGGAAGAGTTCCAGCTCCTCTTTGTACTTCTGTTAGAATTAGGCTGTGAACCCATCTGGTACTGGACTTTTTTTTGGTTGGTAGGCTGTTAATTACTGCCTCAATTTCAGACCTCATTATTGGACTACTCAGGAATTCAATTTCTTCCTGGTTTAGTCTTGGGAGGATGTAAGTGTCCAGAAATTTATCCATTTCGTCCAGATTTACTGGTTTATTTGCATAGAGATGTTTTTAGTAATCTCTGATGGTAGTTTGTATTTCTGTGGAATTGGTGGGGATATCCCCTTTATCATCTTTTGTTGCATCTCTTTGAATCTTCTCTCTTTCCTTTTTTATTAGTCTGGCTAGCAGTCTATTTTGTTGATCTTTTCAAAAAACCACCTCCTGGATTTATTAATTTTTTGAAGGCTTTTTCTGTCTCTATCTCCTTCAGTTCTGCTTTGATCTTAGTTATTTCTTGACTTCTGCTAGCTTTTGAATTTGTTTGATCTTGCTCCTGTAGTTCTTTTAATTGTGACATTAGGGTGTCAATTTTATATCTTTCCTCACTTCTCATGTGGGCATTTATTGCATACATTTCCCTCTAGACACTGCTTTAAATGTGTCCCAGAGATTCTGGTATGTTGTGTTCATTCTCATTGGTTTCTAAGAACATCTTTACTTCTGCCTTCATTTTATTATTTATCTAGTAGTCATTCAGGAGCAGATTGTTTAGTTTCCATGTAGTTTTGCAGTTTTGAGTGAGTTTTTTAATCCTGAGTTGTAATTTGATTGCACTGTGATCTGAGATACTGTTTGTTATGATTTCCATTCTTTTGCATTTTCTGAGGAGTGTTTTACTTCCAGTTATGTGGTCAATTTTAGAATAAGTGTGATGTGGTGCTGAGAAGAAGGTACATTCTGTGGATTTGAGGTGGAGAGTTCTGTAGATGTCTATTTAGTTCACTCAGTCCAGATCTGAGTTCATGTCCTGGATATCCTTGTTAATTTTCTGTCTCATTGATCTGTCTAGTATTGATTGTGGGGTGTTAAAGTCTCCCACTATTATCGTTTAGGAGTCTAAGTCTATAGGTCATTAAGAAGTTGCTTTATGTATCTGGGTGCTCCTGTATTGGGTGCATATATATTTAGGATAGTTAGCTCTCCTTGTTGCATTGATCCCTTTACCATCATGTAATGCCCTTCTTTGTCCTTTTTGACCTTTGCTGGTTTAAAGTCTGTTTTATAAGAGACTAGGATTGCAACTTTGCTTTTTTTTTTTTTTTTTTTGCTCTTCATTTGCTTTTGCTCTCCAATCTTCCTCCATCCCTTTATTTTGAGTCTATGTGTGTCTTTGCACAAGATATAGGTTTCCTGAATACAGCACACTGATGAATCTTGCCTTTTAATCCAAGTTGCCAGTCTGTGTCTTTTGACTGGGGCATTTAGCCCATTTGCATGTAAGGTTAATATTGTTATTTGTGAATTCGATCCTGCCATTTTGATACCAGTGTTTGTTTTGCCCATTAGTTGATGTAGTTTCTTAATAGTGTCAATGGTTTTTACAGTTCAGTATGTTTTTGCAGTGGCTGGTATTGGCTGTTCATTTCCATGCTTAATGCTTTCTTCAGGAGCTCTTGTAGGGCAGTCCTGTTGGTGAGAAAATCTATTAGCAGTTGCTTGTCCATAAAATATTTTACTTCTCCTTAGCTTATGAAGCTTAGTGTGGCTAGATATGAAATTTAAGGTTGAAAATTCTTTTTTTTAGGATGTTGAATGTTGGTCCCCGACTCTCTTCTGGCTTGTAGGATTTCTGCCAAGAGATCCAGTACAGGTCTGATGGGCTTCCCTTTATGGGTGACCTGACCTTTCTCTCTGGTTGACCTTAGCATTTTTTCCTACATTTCAACCCTGGTGAATCTGATGATTATGTGCCTTGGGATTGCTCTTCTCAAGGAATATCTTTGTGGTGTTCTCTGTATTTCCTATATTTGAATGTTGGCCTGCCTTGCAAGGTTGGGGAAGTTCTCCTGGATAATATCCTGAAGAGTGTTTTCCAACTGAGTTTTGTTCTCCCCATCACTTTCAGGTACGTTGATCAAGTGTAGATTTGGTCTTTTCACACAATCCCATATTTCTTGCAAGCTTTGTTCATTTCTTTTCACTCTTTTTTCTCTAACTTGCCTTCTCACTTTATTTCACTGAGTTGATCTTCAATCTCAGATATCCTTTCTTCTGCTTGATTTATTTGGCTATTGAAACTTGTGTATGCTTTGAGAAATTCTCATGCTGTGTTTTTCAGCTCCATCATGTCGTTTATGTTCTTCTCCATGCTGGTTATTCTCATTAGCATTTCATCTGACCTTTTTTCAAGGTTTTTAGCTTCCTTGCATTGGATTAGAATATGCTCCTTTAGCTCAGAGAAGTTTGTTATTACCCACCTTCTGAAGCCTGCTTCTGTCAATTTGTCACACTCAGTCTCCATCCAGTTTTGTTCCCTTGCTGGTGAGGGGTTGTGATACCTTGGAGAAGAAGAGGCATTCTGGCTTTTGGTGATTTCAGTTTTTTTTGCACTGTTTCCTTCCCATCTTTGTGGATTTATCTACCTTTGGTCTTTGAAGTTGGTAATTTTTTTATGAGGTTTCTGATTGGACATCCTTTCTGTTGATGTTGAAGCTATTTCTTTCTGTTTTTTTCCTTCTAATAGTCAGGACCCTCTGCTGCAGGTCTTCTGGAGGTCCACTCTAGACCGTGCTTGCCTGAGGATCACCCACAGGGGCTGCCAAATAGCAAAGATTGCTGCCTGTTCCTTCCTCTGGTAGCTTTGTCCCAAAAGGGTACCTGCCAGATGTCAGCCACAGCTCTTCTGTATGACCTGTCTCCCAGTAAGGACACATGAGGGGTCAGAGAGCCACTTGAGAAGGCAGCCCGTCCCTTAGTAGACCTCAAGCACTGTTCTGGGGGATCCATTGCTCCCTTCAGGGCTGCTGGGCAGGGGCGTTTAAGTGTGCTGAAACAGAACCCACAACTGCCCCTTTTCCCAGGTGTTCTGTCCCAGGAAGGTGGGGGCTTTGTAAGTCCCTGAGGGGCTGCTGTCTTTTTTCTCTGAGATGCCTTGCCCATCAAGAAGGGAATCTACTTGACAGTCTGCCTGCAGAGGTCTTGCTAAGCAGCCATGCTGGGCTTTTCCCAACTGCTGTGTGAACTTCCTGGCAGCTTTATTTACACAGACAATGTTGAAGCCACCTACTGGATCCTCAGCAATGGTGTGCGACCCTCCCCACAACAAGCTCCAACGTCCCAGGTAGAGCTCAGACGGCTGTGCTGGCTGTGAGAATTTCAAGCAAGAGGGTCCTAGCTTGCTGGTTTTCGTAGGGGTGGGACCTACCGAGTCAGCTTGCTTGGTTCCCTGGTTTTGGCCCCCTTTTCTGGGGAATGGGTGGTTCTGTCTCGGTGTTCCAGGTGCCACTTGACTAAAATGGGTGCCCAGTTTTGTGTTAGAAACCCCGTGGTGCTGATGTTCTTGGTGCCAGAGGGAATCTCCTGGCCTGCAGGTTGTGTAGATCATGGAAAAGCACAGTATCTGAGCCTGAGTGCAGGATTGTCTGGAAAAGTCCCTAATGACTTCCTAAGGCTAGAAGCAGGAGTTCTCCAGCCCCCTGAGCCTCCCGGGTGAGGCAGTGCTCCACCCTGCTTTGGGTTGCCCACCTTGGACTGTTCCCCTTGTCTAACCAGTCCCAGTGAGATGAACTTTGTACCTCAATTGGAATGTGGAGATTACTCATCTTCTGGCATGCTCTCGCTGGGAACTGCAGACCGGAGTTGTTGCTTTTCAATCATCTTGGCAGAAATACTCATATCAGAAGTTGTCTATTTTCTTTCTAGGTTGGCCAATTTGTTGGGTATTATTGTTCATAATTGTCTCTTATTATCTTGTTAATTTCCATCATACCAGTTGTAATGTCTTCTCCTTCATTTCTCGGTTTATTTTTTTGAGATTTTTTCTCTCTTTTTCTTATTAGTCTAGCTAAAGGTTTGTTGATTTGGTTATCATTTCAAAACACCTACTCTTAGTTTTCTCAATATTTGTCTATTGTTTCTCTATTGTCTATTTTATTTATTTATTCTCCAATATTTATTTTCTTCCTTCTGCTATTTTTAGTTTTAGTTTGTTTTTTTTTTCTAATTCCTTGAGATGTAGTTTATTTGAGACCTTTCTTCTTTGTCTAATGTAGGTGTTTATTTTTATAAACTTCCCTCTTAGAACTGCTTTGCTGCATCCCATAAGTTTTGGTATGTTGCATTTTCATTTTTGTTTGTCTTAACATATTTTCTAATTTCTCTTTCAATTCCTTCTTTGATATAACAGTTGTTTAAAGAATGTGTTATTTAATTTTTACATATTAATGAATTTTCTACTTTTCTGTTATTGATTTTTTTTTTTTTGAGACAGAGTCTCACTCTGTCAGTCAGGTTAGAATGCAGTGGCACAATCTTGGCTCACTTAAACCTCCACCTCCTGGGTTCAAGCAATTCTCCCACCTCAGCCTCCTGAGTATCTGAGACTACAGGCACAAGCCACAATGCCCCAACTAATTTTTGTATTTGTAGTAGAGACAGGGTTTTACCATGTAAAAGGACAGGCTGGCCTCAAACTCCTGACCTCAGGCAATTCACTTGCCTTGGCCTCCCAAAGTGCTGGGATTACAGGCGTGATCCACCAAGTCCACTCTTCTGCTATTGATCTCTTGTTTCATTGTATGTAGTTTGAAAGGACATGTAGTATGATTTCAATCTTCTTAAATTTTCTAAGACCTGTTTTGTGATCTATGTAATGTATCTTGGGGAATATTCCATGTGTACTTGAAAAGAATGTGTATTTTTCTGGGTTTGGGTGGATGCATATGTCTTAAGTACATTTTCTCTATAGTATGGGTGAAGTATGCTGTTTCCTAGATTATTATTTCTCTGGATGATCTAGCCATGTGAAAAGTGCATATTAAAGTGTGTACTATTATTGTGTTGCTTTGTACATCTCTCTTCACATCTACCCATTTTGCTTTATATATTTATGTATTGCAATGGTGGATGCATATACATTTATACTTTTTATATCTTCTTCCTTGACTATATCTTTATATTATCACTACTTTGTCTCTTCTGACAGTTTCTCACTTAGTCTATTTTCTCTGATATATGTATAGCTACCTGCTCTCTTTTGTTTGCCATTGGCATAGAATATCTTGTTTCATCCTTTTATTTTAGACATATGTGTCATTAAATACAAAGTGAGTTATAGAAAACATGTAGTTGCATCTTGTTTTTTTGTTCACTTGGCCACTCTTTATCTTTTGATTAGTAACTCTAACCACTCTATTTAATTAATTATTGATAGGTAAAGACATACCATTGCTATTTTTAAATTGTTTTGTGTCTTTTTGTGGCTCTTTTGTTCTTCTCTTGTCTCTCACTGTACTCATTTGTGATTTAATAATTTTTGTAATAATATATTTGGGGTTTTTTTGTTTATCCTTTTGGTTTCTATTACAGGTTTTTTTCCTTTGATGTTACCTTAAGTTTTCCTTAAAATATCTTGTAGTTATAAATCTTTTAAAAACTGACAACAATTTAACTTCAATTATATGTAAATATGATATACTTTTTATGTTATTAATGTCTAAATTTACTTCTTTTTATATTCTGTATTTATTAACAAATATTTTTGACTGGAATTTTTTCATTTCTTTCTTCCTTCCTTTTTTTCTTTTATATCAGGGTCTCACTATATTTCCAGGCTGGTCTCAAACTCTTGGGCTCAAATGATCCTCCTGCCTCAGCCTCTTTAGTAGCTGGAATTATAGGCACATGCCACCACACTCAGCAACTATAATTAGTCTTAATATTTTTATGTTTTATCACTTATATTAGGGTTAAAAGTTATTTATGCATCACCATTACAGTACTATCTAATTCTGCCTTTGTCTATATACTTACCATTACCAGTGAGACCTATACTTAAATATGCTTTTATGTTGCTGTTTATTATACTTTTCAGTTTTTAGACTAGCTTTATCATAAAAGGCCTTCATTAATCATTCAAGCTGAGGATTCTGGGGGGCTTCTCAAACCTTTTATTGGATGCATCTGTTCTACTTCTTTCATTCTCTTCTGAGGGAAAAGATTTAGGATTATGTGAGTTTTATTCATCCTAGAACTGTCCTGGGTGCTTCCTCCTTTTCTCTAGGGCAGTGTCCTGCAATGCCTGGGGATATGGTTTGGTTCTGTTTCCCTACCAAAATCTCATCTTGAATTGTAATAATCTCCATGTGTTGTGGGAGGAATCTGATGGGAGGTAATTGAATCATGGGGATGGGTCTTTCCTGTGCTGTTATCATGATAGTGAATAAGTCTCATAAGATCTTATGGTTTTATAGACAAGCTCTCTATCATGTAAGATGTGACTTTGTACCTCATTCACCTTCCACCATGATTGTGAGGCCTCCCCATTATGTGGAACTGTGAGTCAATTAAACCTCTTTCCTTTATAAATTACTCATTCATGAGTATGTCATTATTTGCAGCATGAGAACAGACTAATACATCTAGGTATTGGAAAAAGCTTCATTTCTCTATCTTTCTCCTGAAAGAGACTTCTTTGGTTTTCATACCGTCTGTTCACCTGAAGACCCATACTAAGTCCTAAGATGAATCTATCTCTTTTTTGTAGGGTAGTATACCAAGTTGCTAGAATGATGAGTCCAGGCTCTATTTCTCTCCCTCCCTCCTGATGAAACAGTATTGGGGTTGTGTACCTTCTTTTAGTCCTGCAAAATTGAGCTATTTCTGAGGTCTATGATGGATGCTGAGAGCTGCATTCTCACTGTGGAAATGTATTGGTTCCAGCTGTGGTGGTATGTGGAACACCAGCTGTCAAAGTTCATGGATTATCTGGCTACTGAGGTCTACATGCTGGTCAGCTGGCCCAACAGGCCACAGGCAGATTAGCTGATATAGTTGTGTAGATTCCTTCATTGTTCTGAGTGAGGTGAGTGAGAGGCAGCCTTCCTGGCAATATCTTAAAAGGACAGGGAAGTTGGATGCTTACTCTGTTCTCTCTTTCCACTATGGAAAAATCAAAGATAAGTGTATAGTCACCTATGAAGAAAACCCCATCATACTAACAGCAAAATTTTTAGCAGAAACTTTACAGGCCAAAAGAGAATGGGGTGAAGAATTCAGACTGCCTAAAATCAAGTTATTTGTCCCATTCAAAAAAAAAAAGAAAAAGAGAATGGGGTATCATTTTCAAAAAGCTAAAAGAAAAAAAAAACTGACAATCTAGAATTTTATATCTGGGCAGAATGAGCTTTTTAAATGAAGGAGAAATAAATTCTTTCCCCAGTAAGCAAACACTGAAGGAATTTGTCACTGTTAGACCAGCCCTACATGAAATGCTCAAAGGAGTTTTAACATGGAAATAAATGATAGGTTGATATTCACCTTTATGAAAACACATGGAAATATAAAACTAACAGTTCTTATTAAACAATCACACAATGGAGTAAGAGAAAGGAATCAAATGGAAACATGACAGAATTTCATGAAATCACAAAGACAAAAAGGTAAAGAAAGAAACAAAGAAGATATTTTAAAAATTGGAAACAACAATATGATAGGAACAAAGCCTCACATATCAATATCAACCTTGAATGTAAATGGATTACATGCTTCAACATAATAAAGGTCATATATGACAAACCCACAGACAACATCCTAATTAACAGCAAAAGTTAAAAGCATTATTTCTAAGCACTGGAGCAAGACAAAAATGCCTACTTTCGCTGCTCTTATTCAACATAGTGTGGAAGTTCTTGCCACAGCAATCACACCAGGGAGCAGTGGGGAAGACATTCAACTTGGAAAGAAGGAAGTCAAATTATCTCTGTTTGTTGATGCATGAATTTTCTGTCTAGAAAACCATAAAGACTCCACCAAAAAAGTCTTAGATTTGGTAAATGAATTCAGTAAAGTTTCAGGATGCGATATTAATATAAAGAAGTCAGTAACATTTTTATACACCAATAATAATCAAGTTGAGGACCAAATTAAGAACTCAATTTTTTATTTTTTGTGACAGAGTTTCATTCTTGTTGCCCAGGCTGGAGTACAATGCTGCCCTCTTGGCTCACTGCAACATCTGCATCCTGGGTTCAAGCGATTCTCCTGTCTCAGCCTCCTGAGTAGCTGGGATTACAGGCATGCACCACCACACCTGGCTAATTTTTTTTTTTTAAATATATTTTTAGTAGAGATGGGATTTCTCTGTGTTGGTCAGGCTGGTCATGAATTCCTGCCCCTCATATGATTCACCAACCTTGGGCTCCCAAAGTGCTGGGATTACAGGCATGAGTTACTGTGCCTGGTCCTGAATAACTCAATTTCTTTTACAATAGCTACAAAAAACAGAACAATATATTTAACCAAAGAGGTAAGAGATCTCTACAAGGAGAACTACAAAGTATCATAGATGACACAAACAAATGAAAAAACATTCCATACTCATAGGTTGGAAGAATCAATGTCATTAGAATGATCATACTACCCAAAGAAATTTACAGATTCAATGCGGTACCTATTAAATTACCAATGTAAATTTTCACAGAATTTTTAAAAATCCTAGAATTTGCTTGGAAACAACAAAGAACCCAAATAGTCAAAGCAATCCTAAGCAAAAAGAAGAAAGGAACAAAGCTGGAGGTATCACATTTTCTAACTTCAAATTATTCTACAAGGCTATAGTAACCAAAACAGCATGATACTGGTACAAAAATAGAGACATAGATCAATTGAACAGAATAGAGAACCCACAAATAAAACCACATACCTAAAACCAACTGATCTTCAATAATGTTAACAAATACACACTGGGGAATAGACATTATATTCAATGAGGGAGCTGGGGAAACTGAATAGCCATATGTCAAATAATGAAACTGGACCCAGTGTCTTTCACTATATACAAACATGAACTCAAAATGAGTTAAAGACCTACACATAAGACCTGAAATAACAAAAATCAAAGGAGAAAACTTAGGAAAAAGTCTTTTGGATATTGGCCTAAGCAAAGAATTTATGACCAAGTCCTCAAAAGCAAACACGACAAAACAATGACAAATGAGACTTAATTTAAAATGATTCCACACAGCAAAAAAAAATCAATAGAGTAAACAAACAGACTGCTGACTGGGAAAAAATATTTGCAAGCCATTATCTGAAAATGGGCTAATATTCAGAATCTATAAGGAACTCAATTCAATTAGAATAAAAGAACTAACAACCTCATTAAAAATGGCAAGATATATGAACAGATAGTTTTCAAGACATACAAGCAGAAAAATATATTAAAAAGCATTAATTATTACCAATTATTAAATAAATGCAAATCTAAATTACAATTAGATACCATCTTTTATCAGTTGGAATGGCTATTACCTTGGCTTTTACCAAGGGGTGAGGTTAAAAAAACTCACAGGGGTTGGTGAGGATTGAGAGAAAGGGGAATGCCTATACACTGTTGGTGGGAAAGTAAATTTGTACAGCTTCTATGAAAAACGGTATGGAGATTTCACAAAGTATTAAAAATAGAACTACTATTTGACCTAGTAATCCCACTATTGGTTATCTATCCATAGGGAAAGAAACCATTATATCAAAAAGGTACCTGTATTTATCATAGCACTATTCACAATATTAAAGATACAGAATGAACCTAAGTGTCCACCAATGGAGGACTGGATAAAGGAAATGTGAGATATATATACACACACACACACCATGGAATACTATTCAGCCATAAAAAATAAAATCTTTCTTTTGCAGCAACATGGATGGCAATGAATGCCATAATCCTAAGTGAAGTAACTCAGAAATAGTCAGATACTGCATGTTTTCACAAGTGAGAGCTAGCCAGTGGGTACACATGGATATATGGAGTGGAAATATAGACATTGAACACAACAAAATATAGGGGTGAGAGTTCAACAACTGCCTATCAGGTATGATGAGTATTTTGGTGATGGGTACACCAAAAACCTAGACTTCACCACTATGCAATATATGCATGTAAAACATCTGTACTTATGCCCCCAAATATATTTTTTTAAAAAGAAATATGAAATTCTTTCATCATCTGGCTTTTATAGTTTCTGATTAGAAGTCTGTTTATAAACCTATCCTAAAGAGGACTCACAAGAGTTTGCTTAGGTAACTCTGTCAAGATGAATTTCCAGACAAAATAATTCTATATTGTGTGTTGTTTCTCAAGACACTAAGTGTCCCACTAGGTGGAATTCTACAACATATGCATATTTACACTCTCTTCTGTAAAACTGTAACTTCTATAAGTGAAAGCTATAAGCCTTATTTATCTCTACAGGTAGTAAATACCCAGTAAATATTTTAAATTAATGAAGTTTTTGGACTCATTATGCTAAATAAGATATTTGGTTAGGACACCTTAGTTATAAGTGCCTAAAATAGTAGAGATGAGATATTAATCATAGATACTAGTTTTGAGAACTTATATGTGACAGACACTGAAAGAATCAAATGAGATATTTACTACCATATTTGTTTTACAGATAAGAAAACAGAGACTGAAGACTTTATGTAAATTGCTCAATACACACAGCTGGGATATATAATAACCAGGATTCAGACTATCTAAGAAGACCTCATGATCTGAAAATCTTTATAAATGGTGCTTCCTCCTTGAGACAGATCATTAAAAGCAGTTATTATGTTACTATAACACTATGTATTTTGTGTGTATTGCATATCATATCTGCTTAGATGCAAGTTTGCTTTTCTTTTAAGCACTTTTTAAGGCTAATCAGAAGCTGTTAGAATTCCTGAAAAATACCATTAAGACTTTCAGATATTCCAGTGTATTTAAAACTCTTGTAGTTGCAAGTGACAAAACCTCAACTCAACTAACTCAGGCAAATATGAGAAATTTATTGTCTAATATAAACAACCTGCAACATATGGAAGTGTGGAACTGGACTGAGAATTTATAAACTTTACCCAGGTACTTCCTTTCGCTGATTCTTATCTCTGATTTATTCTGCGTATCAGATTTTTCTATTCCAGATAAATTTTCTCCAGAATTGGGAATATGGCTCTAGACTATTCCAGACTAAAAACCTCCCATCTATATAGCTCAAGAGACAAAAAGGAGATTCTTAGAATTTTCAGTTATATCCTACTAAAGATAGAGGCAGAGAAATTCTAGGTAGACAGGAGCAGGTCCCAGTGAAACTCTACCTTCCAGCTGAAAAGTCTGAAATCTGCAGCCCAAAGTGTGAACTTCCATTCTTGTTTGTCCACTCTCTCCTGATTGGTAAAAAGATATTATTCAGGCCAGGTGCAAGTGGCTCACATCTGTAATCCCAGCACTTTGGGAGGCTGAGGCAGGTGATCATGAGGTCAGGAGTTCAAGACCAGTCTGGTCAACATGGTGAAACCTCGTCTCTACTAAAAATACAAAAAAATAGCCAGGCGTGGTGGCAGGTGCCTGTAATCCCAGCTAGTCGGGAGGCTGAGGCAGAGAATTACTCGAACCTGGGAGGCAGAGGTTGCAGTGAGCCGAGTCAGCGCTACTGCACTCCAGCCTGGGAGACAGAGCGAGAATCGGTCTCACAAAAAAAAAAAAAAGGCATTATTCAGAAAGAGCCAATCAAATGTTGCCTTTTCCAAAACTACCTATGGCCTGCCCCACCACCATCCTGTGTGTATGAAGATTCCAGACTCACTCAGAAGAGAGGAGAGATTGCCAAATTTTGGGGAAGAGAGATGGCTTATCATTGGGGAAGAGGTGGCCAGACCTCAGGGAGGAGACAAACTGACTTCAGGGAAGACTACCTGCCCTTCATTCCCTCTCTAACTCCCCTCTCCTCTCCACTGAGAGCCATTTACATTGCTCAATAAAATTCTTTGCCTTCGCTATCCTTCAAATGTCTGCCTGACCTCATTCTTCTTGGATTCTGACAAGAGCTCAGGAGCCACCAAGTGCGGTTACACAAAAAGGCAGTTACACTGGCCCTTTGCCCTCACTGGTGGAGGACAGCTGCTCCACGTGGGGAGGCAAGGGGTCAACTGAGTTGTTAACAGACAGAAATCCACAGACAGCAGAGCTAAGAGAGCACTACAACATGCCCTCTGGGGTCTCAGGGTTGCAGGCACAGTTTCCGCACAGAGCCTGCTCCTGCTGGAGCCTGGAGCAGCTGGCCGGACCCCTCACTTGTTCACTCACACCTGGTCTGGCTGTCGACCCTGCAGGGAGCTTGCTCCTGCTGACACCCAGAGCTGCTGGCCAGCCTGATCCTCCACTCACTTGCTCATGACTGGTCTGGCCTGCTGTGGGCCCTGCAAGAAGCTTATTCCTGTGACAGCGCCCAGAGTGGCTGACTGGGTCCCACACTCACTCGCTCACATGCTCCCTTCTGCAAGGAGTTGAGTACCACAGACAGAGTGAATATCCAGCCCTGTTGCAAGTCTGACAAAGAAGCCAAGAAAAATCCTGGATCACTAAGATGTCCTCTGGTTCAGCCTGAGTCACCCATTTGTTGTTAACAAGATCACTGTGGCCTTGGGAATGGAGCAATTAGTTGGTCTCAGTATGAGTTAGGAACTCACCCAACTTCTGACTAGGGAAGTGGTATACTAATGACAGTCCCCACTAGAAACACATGGATCAAATGGGGAAAGAAAAATTCCACAAAAGAAGAGGATATTGTTATTAGAATAATGTAATGAGGGGCAGCATGCTGGTTAACAGAACAGTTTCTATACACTGTATCATGCAAGCGTTCACAGACACTCAGATTTCAGAGAGTTTTTTTTTCTTTTTAATGAGGTTTATGGCAATGAGGTGCTTGACTGAATGATTATCCACTTTCCTGCTAGTCTTAGAGATCTAGCTATACCACCTATACAAGAAATGGAATTAGAAGCACGTTTGATTGTATAGGAAAATCCCACTATTTCCACGATTAGAAAATGTGGCTCAGTTTTTCAATAAATGTATATTTGGGATGAAGACTATTTGAATAACAATCATATTTCAGATAAACCATATGGGCCATTATGTTACCCATAAGCTACCCATAGAAATAATTCTAAATTTGATGTCAAGAAGTTGTATTTTAAAAATGTCACCGAACTTACAATGCTGCAATAGGGTTTAATTCTTCACAAAAACTAATATCACTGAAAGAATGTCAAACAGCAGGTCAAAGAATACATGACTTTGAAGATTGAACTTTCAATTTTAGATTCCTTTTTAATTCATGTTACGTTATACCATAATATGAGAAAAAAAGAAGCTGCATATGTTGTCAAACTTAATGGCAAACATTACATAGAATTGGCTAATTAAATAATAAGTGGATTCTGACTTATATTGAGGTGAATGTCAGAATTCATCAGTGTGAGTATTATTTGACAGGGGTGATAAATTTTGTTCTCTGGGGTTGATATGTTTCAATACCCTTATGCATCCTAGGGCATTTCAAAGTACTACACTGAGAGGCTAGATTAGCAGCAGTCTGATTTACTGATACCTTTAGGGTGGACACTCTAATTAGCACGTATCTGGGATCTTTAAATGACTTAAGCTGTATTCATGCAAACTGAAAAGAGATAGAGAAGATAATAGTATGTGATTATATTCATAAATATGCTTGATATAGACAGAAATGCTGATAAAGCTGAAATGGGGAAAGAAAGCAAAACTCTTATATTGAGAGTTTCCAAGAAAGAGGAAAATGAAGATGGGCTATTTTTTAGGGTTTACGGTTCACTGTCAAAACCTTAATGAAAAAAAAAGTCAGTCAAGTAAATTTCAAGTAGTCAATACAAATATTTTATAGCAAATCACTGATTTAAATCATAAATGGTCCAAGAAAGTGAATATACAGAGAGATTTTAGGTTTATGGAGTTCTTTCTATCAGTTTTAGTTACCTTTTTGCCTTCATCTATGATATTTTCTTCTGTCATCACCTCCATGTTTCTCCAGACCCCATTATCTAAATCAGTTGTAAGAAATGATAGACCACACACTAGACTGCAGGAAATGTTATGAGCTTATTTATTTTTAATAAAAACATTAAAAATCAGGAAATACATTTATTTATAAGTATTAAAAATATAAATAGAAGTTTAAGGTAAGTACAGTGTTATTGGTATTGAGATTTCTCTACCCATATAACCTTAGAGTTTAGGAAATCATAGGGATGATCTGATAAGGCCACAAGTGTCAGATTTACAGAATCTCATGAAACATACTGACCTCATGATATATAATGGAATCATGGTAAATATATAATGTAATTGTATCAAGCTGAGCACTCCAGAGTTTCACAAAACTTTGTAACTACTAAGGCTGTTTCCCTATTGAAACAGTCTTCACTTTGCCATGCAGTGTAGCCTTCTCATCATTAGCAAGCATCCAAGGGGAAAGCCTGCAAATAAAAACTTCATTTCCAATTTGGAGATACTGTTTTAATTAATTAATTAATTAATTAATTATACTTTAAGTTCTGTGCAGATCGTGCAGGTTTGTTACATAGGTATACATGTGACATGGTGGTGGTTTGCTGCATCCATTGCCCCTTCATCTACCTTAGGTATTTCTCCTAATGCTATCTCTCCCCAATCCCCCCACCACCTACTATTCCTCCCATAGCCCCTCAACCACCAGGCCCCAGTGTGTGATGTTCCCCTCCCTGTGTCCATGTGTTCTCATTGTTCAACACCCACTCATAAGGGAGAACATGTGGTGTTTGGTTTTCTGTTCTTGCATCAGTTTGCTGAGAATGATGGTTTCCAGTTTAATCCATGTCCCTACAAAGAACATGAACTCATCTTTTTTATGGTTGCATAGTATTCCATGGTGTATACGTGCCACATTTTCTTTATACAGTCTATCATTGATGAGCATTTGGGTTGGTTCCAAGTCTTTGCTATTGTGAACAGTGCCACAATAAACATATGTGTGCATGCATCTTTATAATAGAATGATTTATAATCCTTTGGGTATACACTGAGTAATTGGATTGCTGGATCAAATGGTATTTATATTTCTAGATCCTTGAAGAATTGCCACACTGTCTTCCACAATGGTTGAACTAATTTACACTCCCACCAACAGTATAAAAGTGTTCCTATTTCTCCACATCCTCTCCAGCATCTGTTGTCTCCAGATTCTTTAATGAAGGCCATTCTAATTGGCATGAGATGGTATCTCATTGTGGTTTTGATTTGCATTTCTCTAATAACCAGTGATGATAAGCTTGTTTTCATGTGTTTGTTGGCTGCATAAATGCCTTCATTTGAAAAGTGTCTGTTCATATCCTTTGCCCACTTTTTGATGGGGTTGTTTTTTGCTTGTAAATTTGTTTAAGTTCTTCGTAGATTCTGGATATTAGCCCTTTGTCAGATGGGTAGGTTGCAAAAATTTTTCCCATTCTGTTGGTTGCTGGTTCACTCTATTGATAGTTTCTTTTGCTGTGCAGAAGCTCGTAAGCTTAATTAGATCTCACTTGTTTATTTTGGCTTTTGTTGTCATTGCTTTTGGTATTTTGGTCATGAAGTCTTTGCCCATGCCTATGTCCTGAATGGTACTGGCTAGGTTTTCTAACATAGTATTGGAAGTTCTGGCTAGGGTCATCAGGCAAGAGAAAGAAATAAAGGGTATTCGAATAGGAAGAGAGGATGTCAAATTGTTCCTGTTTGCAGGTGACATGATTGTATATTTCAAAAACCCCATCATCTCAGTCCAAAATCTCCTTAAGCTGATAAGCAACTTCAGCAAAGTCTCAGGATACAAAATCAATGTGCAAAACTCACAAGTATTCCTATACATCAATAATAAGCAAATAGAGAGCCAAGTCATGAGTGAACTCCCATTCACAATTGCTACAAACAGATTAAAATACCTAGGAATACAACTAACAAGGGATGTAAAGGGTCTCTTCAAGGAGAACTACAAACCACTGCTCAAGGAAATAAGAGAGGACAAAAACAGATCAAAAAATATTCCATGCTTATGGTTAGGAAGAATCAACATCATGAAAATGGCCATACTGCACAAAGTAATTTACGGATTCAATGCTATCCCCATCACACTACCAATGTCTTTCTTCACAGAATTGGAAAAAACCACCTTAGACTTCATATGGAACCAAAAATGAGTCCGCATAGCTAAGACAATCCTAAGCAAAAAATAAAAATAAAAACAAAGCTGGAGGCATCATGCTACATGACTTCGAACAATATTACAAGGCTACTATAATCAAAACAGCATAGTACTGGCACCAAAACAGAGATTTAGACCAATGAGACAGAACAGAGGCCTCAGAAGGAACACCACACAACTACAACCATCTGATCTTTGACAAACCTGATAAAAATAAGCAATAGGGAAAGGATTCCCTATCTAATAAATGGTGTTGGGAAAACTGGCTAGTCATATGTAGAAAGCTGAAACTGGATCCCTTCCTTATACCTTATACAAAAATTAACTCTAGATGGATTAAAGTTTTAAACATGAGGCCTAACACCATAAAAACTCTAGGAGATACTATTTTTAGTAGCCCCATCCTCTGAGGAATCGTAGATGGTGACCTCTGATATCTGCAGTCAATCCACACTTGCATGCTTCAGGACTTCAGTATCTACGGTCCATGAATACCATTCAAATCATATTTGTTTTCTCTAAGGTAAAGCACCAATAAATAAGTTGAACACCAATCATATTTTGGTGCTTTGTAGCTGATATGTTAAATCTTAAGAATATAGTTTGTTACTAAAAATGAAGGATGCTTAAAGAGCAGTAGTAATTGTCATAAAATACATTATCTGTTAAGGCCAAAGGGCTGAGGGCCTTATTTAGTGTGCAAGAATAGAGAGAAAATCAGGCCAGAGTAATAAGGGATATGTGAGCTCTTCACTGCAAGAACTTTGCTTGTGAACCTGGGCACATAATTGATCCACACAAATAAATTTTTATACCCAGATTTCAAAGTCTTTTTAATACTTCTACCAAGAGATAACTTTGATTTTTTTGCTTTATTATATCATATTTGTTGAACTCCATCTTGGAGGTTACCTAAGTATTCATTAACTCTCTCAAATTATTGATGAGTAATAGAGTAAAACAGAAAGCAATATAATTTTCTTACCAATTTTATGAACACCAGTAGAAGCAGCAGTAGCAGCAACAAACACAAATTTTTGTCTTAGGCACTGAGGATAAAGAGAAACACACAGGTCAGCCCCTTAATCAGTTCATAGTTAATTTCTAAGTAACCTTTGCAAAAGGAAGTGTTTGAATAAATTGGATGCAAAACAAAAAACTCACTATCTACTTATGAATGCTACTTTTAACTTTCATAAATCACTAAAGTATGAAATACTTTTCATCATTTAGAATAACATCCCTAAATGTGCCTTAAAAAAAAAGAAGTACCAACAACAAAAATCTCACATACACAGTAGCTCATCCCAGCTTTTTCACAGACTCTTGCATTTTTAAAAATGCTAATACTCACAGGCAGAAAATAAAAAAAAGAATGATGTCATTTGCAGCAACATGGATGCACCTAGAAGCCATTATCCTAAGAGAATTAATGCAAGAACACACAACCAAATACCTCATTTTCTCACTTACAAGTGGGAGATATACATGGGCACTCAAGGACATAAGGATGGTAACAACAGATACTGGAGACTACTGGACAGGAGAGGAAGAGAGCGGGGCAAGGGCTGTAAAACTATTGGATATACTATGCTCACTCCCTAGGTGACAGGATCAGTTGTATCCCAAACGTCAGGATCATGCAATATACCCATGTAACAACCTTCACAAGTACCCCTTGAATCTTAAAAATCTTGAAATTATAAGAAAAAAAAGTGAATATGCTAATACAATTTAGAGTTTAATAATTAAAATACAACTACCAAGAAACCTTTTACCTTGAATAAGCCATACCTATTATGAGTTTAAGCTACTAGGGTACTCATTCTTATTAATTATTTAAAAGAGAGAGTAAATTCTTAACAGTATCTAGGCAAAATTCAAGGAGAAGTTTGGGTGTCTATAAGAAACAAATTTACTATTCTGAACATGGAATGCAGGTATAGTTACAATTATACCTCAGAAGAATTGCGACTTAAACAAATCCCCAGTATGTTTAAAAATTGTATGATATTATACTTAGTATGGAAAATAGTCTTCAAAATAATGTGTATAGTATGGTCTCTACGTGGGGGGACTGTATGTATATATTTATAAAAAGATACACACTGAAATATATTTAGTGGTAGGTGTATTTCATAAACATTAGCTGCTTCTTCATAATTTTCCTTGTTTCCCAAAATTACAAAAAATACTGTATTAAAAGTTATTAAGAATAAAATTGTCCATGAGTTATGAATATACATGGCTGATACACAATTTGGGTAAATCTTTGAATGAAGTCTGAATCCTGTGCAACAGTCTGCACTATGTTCTTTGTGAAATGTGTCATGAGTAGTGCATTGGAACTTTTAGTCACAGCTGCACTTCCAAATCACAATATGTTACCTTATAGAGTCATAAGCAAAGACCAGCTGCAAGCAGAGAAATCTCGTTCAGATGGTAAGTATTGGTAAGCTATTCAAATAGAAAATAAAATTAGTATTTTAAAAAGCTATTAAATGTATGTGTAGATAATGACAAAGATATAAAACTGAGGCTGGGTATGGTGGCTCACACCTGTAATCCCAGCACTTTGGGAGGCCGAGGTGGGTGGATCACAAAGTCAGCAGATCAAGACCATCCTGGCCAACATGGTGAAACCCTGTCTCTACTAAAAATATAAAAATTAGCTGGATGTGGTGACACATGCCTGTAATCCCAGCTACTCGAGAGGGTGAGGCAAGAGAATCACTTGAACAAGGGAGTCGGAGGTTGAAGTGAGACAAGATTGCACCACTACACTTCAGCCTGGCAACAGAACAAGACTCCACCTCAAAACAAAAACAAAAACCAAAATAAAACTGATAGTATCTTTTTTTAAAAAAATTTAGAATTAGTTAATTTGAATATCATGTAACTGTGCAAGCAAAAATTCCCACTTATTTCTTGTTTACTAGTATAATTAAAGAATAGTTTCATTTCTCCTACTTGTCAAAAGATGAACATACTAAGAAAATAAAAACAAGTATTTGAAAACTCTAAGACAAATCAGCAAAATACAGATATATAAGGTAATAGTATGTGTAGCAACTTCTTAAATTACTATTTACTCATCTATCATCAGCTGGTGAAAAATCTCCTGCTATGTTAATGGTGACAAATGAATAGCTTATGAGACTACTGTAAGTAAAAGGGTAAAACTGCTATAATTTTAATATACATTTGCAAACGATTTGAGATACTCTCAAAATTATTGCTATTTATATAAAGTATATGAATAATGAGGAATATGCTTTTTGTATTTTGATGTGGTTGGATAATCAGTCAAATGTAAATTGTGTGAGAGAGTGTTGAAACACTAACTTGTTCACAATTTGGAAAACTAGAGAAAAGTATTTTGAGAAAGGAAAAAACCTTGCAATAGATTTTTGGAAGTGTGGGCAGTATTTATTAATAACAGTTTCAAAAAGTTCTCTGGGGGCTTACAACAATCCATTTATTGTCAATGACTGAAAACTAAATGCCATTTAAGAACCACTGCCTTATAAAGATTATTAAGATTATGATACCATGTATGTCCAATTTACAATCTGTTTTGATTGTAATCAGTCACCAGTTCTGATGACTTCGGGTAGATTTTCTAACTAGTAAGTTTATTCCAACGTTTCAATTGATCTATTTTTTTTTGTGAGATAAAAAAAAATATTTCCTGACAAGAAATAAGTAAAGCTTTGCATTTTGCTTGAGGAAAATATATGGAAGAGATTTTCTTTTCTTTTGTTATGGAATCTCACTATGTCGCCAGGCTGGAGTGCAGTGGTGCAATCTCAGCTCACTGCAACCTCCACCTCCTGGGTTCAAGCGATTCTTCTGCCACTATTATAATATAATGGTGATTATATTATTTACACAAGGTAGATGAATAATTGAGACAGATACCTGAAAATTTGCCCATATATGAAATTTTTGTATATTAATCATATTTCCCATTTAAAATTCTAAGAGGTATTCCAATGTATAAAGGATGGCTGCAAGACATAACAAAACTGTTTGTTAAATTAAAAAAATAATTACCAGATGTAGATGATGGGGGGAATGGAGGCAGCAAACCACATTGTCATGTGTGTACCTATGCAACAATCCTGCACGATCTGTACACGTACCCCAAAACCTAAAGTACAATAAAAAATAAATAAAATAATTACCTATTCATATATTTTATTTTTATTATTTTTATTTTTTTTAGTTGGAGTTTTACTCTGTTGCCCAGGCTGGGCTGCAGTGGCATGATCTTGGCTCATTGCAATCTTCATCTTCTGGGTTCATGCAATTCTCCTCCCTCAGCCTTCTGAGTAGCTAGGATTACAGGCATGCACCACCATGCCCAGCTAGTTTTTTGTATTTTCAGTAGAGAGGGCATTTCACCATGTTGGCCAGGCTGGTCTCAAGCTCTTGACCTCAAATGATCCACCTGCCTCAGCCTCCCAAAGTGCTGGGATTATAAGTGTGAGCCACCATGCCTGGCCTCTATATATACGTATTTTAAAATGACTAAGAAAATGGCAGCTAAAATATACCACTGTTGCCCTATGTGTGTTCTTAAATTCAGTTTAGATAACTACCTTTTCTGAGTCAGCAGTTGCTATGTTGATAGGCAGATATGTGGGGAAATATGATGCTAGAAGCCTTGAGCTTTTCCAGGTCTGAAAATAGAGGGCATATTGAAATTGCCCTCCTGGAATAGGCAATAGATTGTGCACCAGTAGCAAGGAGCCCTGAAACAACAAGTGGGGAGAATATTTAAACTAATTTTGGCTCATGGAGATTCTTGTGACTATCTTTAGGGGCTGTAAGCCTGGTGGATCTGAGAATATACAGGGAATCTTATTAAGTGGGCTAGTGAGTTCTCTCTACTTTGTAGATGGAATGGCTAGAAAACTTGTCTTTAAAACAGAAGAGTCTAAAAGCAGAGAGATTTCTTTGCATTGTCAGAGCACTGGTAACTTGTTGGCTCCTCTGCGGCTAAGCTCACTGAGGTATAGGCCATTGAGATTAGTACCACTCTTAGAACTGACACCGCCTAAGGCAGCCCAGTGGCTGGTTGAATCCTGGTGAGTAGTCAAAGAAAAATACCAACTCATTTAAGGGGATACAACACTCATGAAAAAAGAAAAAAAGAACTATATATAAAAAAAAGAACTGCTGGAAGAAACAAATAAAAACTTAAAAATAAAAACAAATTTAAAATGTAAGTAAAGATCAATAACCTAACTTTATATCTTAAAAGTTAGAAAAAAACAAAGAGCAAACTAAGCCAAAAGATGAAAGGGTACTTCCTCAACACAATATAAGGCATTATGGAAAACCCACAGCTATGCACATTATACTCAATGATCAAAGAACAAAAGCATTTTCTCTAAGATCAGAAAAACAAAGGAGGCCGCCTTGATCATTGCTATTCAAATTGTACTGAAAGTTCTAGCCAGAGTAATTGGGCAAGAAAAAGAAGCAAAAGGTATCAAAATTGAAGTAAAAGAGTAAAACTATCTCTGTTTCCAGATGACGTGATAGAAAATCCCAATAATCCACACAAAAAAATACTGAATCTAATAAATAAATTCAGCAAAGTTTTTGAGTACAAGATCAATGCATATAAATCAATTATGCTCTTATATACCTCTAATAAACAATCTGAAAAAGAAATTAAGAAATTAATTTAATTTACAGTACTATCAAAGGAATAAAATGTCCCCAAAAAATTAGCCAAGGATATTATGATGGCTAATTTTATGTGTCATCTGGGGTAAGAGATGCCCATATAGCTGATAAAATATTTCTGGATGTGTCTGTGAGGATGTTTTCAAAAGAGATTAATATTGGAAGTAGTAGGCTGAGTAAAGAAGATTATCCTCACTGATATGTGTGAATATCTTCCAATCTGAAGGTTGAATAGAACAAAAAGGCAGAAAAAGAGTAAACTGACTCTATGCTTGGGCTGGGGAATCCATTTTCTTCTGCCCTCAGACATCAGTGATCTTGGTTCTCAGGCTTTTAGACTTGGACTGACTTAACACTCTTAGCCCTCCAGTCTCAGGCTTTCTCATTTGGACTGAAACTATACCATCAGCTTTCTGGGGTCTTCAGCTTGCAAATGGCAGATCATGAGATTTTTCAGCCTCAGTAATTATGTGAGCCAATGCTAAATAATAAATATCCTTCTATATATTTCTATATATATCCTATTGGTTCTGTCTCTCTGGAGAACCCTGATTAATACAGAGGTGAGAGACTTGTACACTGAAAACTACAACACATTACTGAAAGAAATTTCAGAAGACTTAAATAAAAGGAAACACATTAGTGTTAATAATTTTGAAAACTCAATATTGTTATGAGGTCATACTGCCCAAATAAATCTACATATTTAATACAATCTTTATGAAAATTTCAATGACCTTTTTTGAAAAAAAGAAACAGTTAATTCTCAAACTCGTATGGAATTGTGAGTGTCCCCTAATAGCCAAAACAATCTTGAAATAGTATAATGTCGGAGGACTCACATTTTCTGATTTTAAAATCTTTTACAAAGACTATACTTTCAGGGACCATTTCTATAGTTCATTCCTAGAGAAGTTTCTCTGAACATAGAGAGCATGAGAAAACTAAATAAGGAAAGGAAAGACCATTACCAGTCACTACAAAAGCACAGTGAAGTACATAGACAAGTGACACAATAAAGCAACCACATAAACAAGTCTGCAAAATAACCAGCTAAGATCATGATGACAGGATCAAATCCAAACATATCAATGCTAACCTTAAATGTAAATGGACTAAATGCCCCAATTAAAAAGCACAGAGTGGCAAGCTGGATAAAGAACCAGAACCCGTTCATATGCTGTCTTCAAGAGACTATCTCACATGCAATGACACATAGGCTCAAAATAGGAGGGGGGAGGAAAACTTACCAAGTAAATAGAAAACAGAAAAAAGCAAGGGATGAAATCCTAGTTTCTGACAAAACAGACTTTAAACCAGCAAATATCATAAAAGACAAAGAAGGCATTATGTAATGGTAAAGCATTCAATTCAACAAGAAGAGCTTACTATCATAAATATATATGCACCTAACACATGAGCACTCAGATTCATAAAGTGAGTTCTTAGAGACCTTCAAGGAGACTTAGACTCCCACACACTAATAGTGGGAGATTTTACACCCCACTGGCAATATTTGACAGATCATCGAGACAAAAAATTAATAAAGATATTCAGGACCTGAACTTAGCCCTAGATCAAATGGACCTTACAGAAATATATAGAACTTTCCACCTCAACACAACAGAATATACATTTTTTATCACCATATGGCATTTATTCTGGAATCAATTACATAATCAGAAGTAAAACACTCTTCAGCAAACACAAAAGAACTGAAATCATAACAAACAGTCTCTCGGACCACAGCACAATCAAATGTAAAATCCAGACTAAGAAGTTCACTCAAACCCATACGATTACATGGAAATTGAATAACCTGTTCCTGAATGAATTTTGGGTAAATAATGAAAGAAGGCAGAAATCAAGAAGTTCTTTGAAACTAATGAGAACGAAGATACAACATACCAGAATTTCTGGGACACAACTAAGGCAGTATTAGGCGGGAAATTTATAGCACTAAATGCCCACATTGGAAAGGTAGAAAGGTCTCACATCAATAACCTAAACAACTAAAGAACTAGAGAATCAAGAGCACACAAATCCAAAAGCTAGCAGAAAACAAGAAATAACCAAAATTAGAACTGAACTGGAGATAGAAACATAAAAAACCATTCAAAAGATCAATAAATCTAGGAGCTAATTTAAAAAATTAATAAAATAGACCACTAGCTAGACTAATAAAGAAGAAAAGAGAAGAATCAAATAAACACAATCAGAACAACAAAGGTGATATTACACTGACCCCTCAGAAATACAAACAACCATCAGAGAATACTAGGAACACCTCTATGCTCATAAACTAGAAAATCTAGAAGAAATGGATACATTCTGGGACACATACACCCTCCCAAAACTGAACCAGAAAGAAATTGAATCCCCAAATAGACCAATAACAAGCTGTGAAATTGAGGCAGTAATAAATAGCCCACAAACAAACAAACAAACAAAAAGCCCAGGACCAGATAGATTCACAGCTGTAGTCTACCAGATGTACAAAGAAGAGTTGGTACCACTCTTACTGAAACTATTCCAAAAAACTGAGGAGGAGGAACTCCTCTCTAACTCATTATATGAGGCCAGTATCACACTGATATCAAAACCTGGCAGAGATACAACAAAAAACGAAAACTGTAGGCCAATATCCTTGATGAACATTGATATAAAAACTCTCAACAGAATAATGGCAAACTGAATTCTGCAGCACATTAAAAAGCTTATCCACCACAATCAAGGTGGCTTTATCCTCAGGATGCAAGGCTGGTTAATATATGCAAATTAATAAATGTTATTCATCACATAAACAGAACTAAAGACAAAGACCACATGATTATCTCAATAGATGCAGAAAAGCTTTTGATAAAATTTTCAACATCCATTTATGTTTAAAACTCCCAATAAACTAGGTATTGAAGGAACATAGTTCAAAATAATGAGCCATCTATGAAAAACTCATAGCCAATATCATACTGAATTGGCAAAAGCTGAAAGAATTACCCTTGAAAACTGGCACAAGACAAGATGCCCTTTCTCACCACTCTTATTTAAACATAGTGTTTGAAATTCTGGCAAGGGCAATCAGGCAAGATAAAGAAATAAAAAGCATTCAAATAGGAAGAGAGAAAGTCAAACTATCTCTATTTGCAGATGATGTAATCTTATATCTAGAAAACCCCATGGTCTCAGTTCAGAGGCTTCTTACGCTGATAAACAACTTCAGCAAAGTCTCAGGATACAAAATCAATGTGCAAAAAACACTAGCATTTCTATACACCAACAACAGCCAAGCCAAGAACCAAATCAGGAACAAACTCCCATTCGCAATTGCCAGAAGAAGAATAAAATATCTAGGAAAACAGCTAACTAGGGAGATGAAAGACCTCTATACGGAGAACTACAAACCACCACTAAAAGAAGCCAGAGATGACACAAACAAGTGGAAAAACATTCCATACTCATGGATAGGAAGAATCAATATTTTGAAAATAGCCATACTGCCCAAAACAATTTATGGATTAAATGCCATTTCTATTAAACTACCATTGACATTCTTCAGAGAACTAGAGAAAACTATTTTTTAAAATTTATATGGAACCAAAAAAGAAGAGCCCAAATAGCCTAGGCAATCCTAAGCAAAAAGAACAAAGCTGGAGGCAACATGCTATCTGACTTCAAACTATTCTACAGGGCTACAGTAATCAAAACAGCATGGTGCTGATATCAGAATAGACACATAGACCAATGGAACAGAATATAGAACCCAGAAATAAGATGTCACACCTACAACTATCTGAGCTTTGACAAACCTGACAAAACCAAACAATGGGATAAGGATTCCCTATTCAATAAATGGTGCTGAGATAACTGGCTAGCCATATGCAGAAGATTGAAACTGGATCCCCTTCTTCCATTATATACAAAAGTTAACTCAAGATGGATTAAGGACTTAAATGTAAAACACAAAACTATAAAAACTCTGGAAGACAACCTAGGCAATACCATTTTGGACATAGAGATGGGCAAAGATTACATGACAAAGATGCAAAAAGCAATTGCATCAAAAGCAAACATTGACAATTGGGATCTAATTACACTAAGAGCTTCTGCACAGCAAAAGAATCTATCAACAGAGTAAAGAAACAACTACAAAATGGGAGAGAAAATTTATCAGACAAAGGTCTAATATACAGTATCTATAAGGAACTGAAACACATTCACAAGAAAAAAGCAAACAACCGCATACAAATGTTAGCAAAGGACATGAACAAATATTTTTCAAAAAAAAAAAAACAAAAACAAAACATGCAGCCAACATGCATATGAAAAAAAGCTCAGCATCACTGATCATTAGAGAAATGCAAGTCAAAACCACAAAGAGATACTTTCTCAGACAAGTCAGAATGACTATTATTAAAAAGTCAAAAAATAACAGATGCTGGTGCAATTGTAAAGAAAAAGGAATTCTGATTCACTGTTGGTGGAAGTATAAATTAGTTCAGCCTTGTAGAAGACAGTGTGGTGATTTCTCAAAGACCTAAAGACAGAAATACCATTTCACCCAGCAATCCCATTACTAAGTATATACTCAAAGGAATAGAAATCATTCTATCATAAAGACACATGGATGTGTATATTCATTGCAGCACTACTCACAATAGCAAGGAAATGAAATCAACTTAAATGGCCATCAGTGATAAACTAGATAAAGAAAATATGGTATATAGATGAGATCATGTCCTTTGCAGGGACATGGATGGAGCTGGAGCCATTATCCTTAGCAAACTAACAAAGGAACAGATACAAACATGGCATGCTCTCAGTTATAAGCAGGAGCTAAATAATGAGAACACATGGCCACATAGAGAGGAACAACACACACTGGGGCCTTTTGGAAGCTGGAGGGTAGGAGGAGGAAGTGGCTTAGGAAAATAACTAATGAGTACTAGGCTTAATAGCTGGGTGATGATCTATACAACAAACCCCGTGACACAAGTTTACCTATGTAACAAACCTGCACTTGTACCACTGAACTTAAAATATAACTTAAATAAAAACAAACAAAAAACTTTCTACAAAGTTTAAAGTAATCAAAACAGTGTGGTATTAACATTAGGGTACACATATAACCATTGGAATAGAATTGGGAGTCCAGAAATAAAACCATACAACAATAGACAACTGATTTTTAGCAATCATGCTATGACAATTTAATGGGAAAAGAATAGTCTCCTTAACAAGTGGTGCTAGGACAACCAGATTTCCACATGCAAAAGAATTAAGGTAGACCCCTACCTCACACCACATACAAACATGAACTCAAAATAGACCAACAACCTATATACAGAAGTTAAAACCATAAAACTCTTAGAAAAAAACAAAGAAGTAAATCTTTATAACCTTGGATTTAGTAATGATTCTTAGATATGTCACCAGAAGCATAGCAACAACAACAACAACAACAAAATAGAATACGTTTGTCTCTACCAAAATTAAAAACTTTTGTGCATCACAGAACAGTTAACTGAAAACACAACATATAGAATGAAAGAAAATATTTGCAAACCATATATTTGATATTTACAATAGTAAAAATGTAGAAAGAGTATAAATGTCCATCAACAAGTGAAGGAATATGCAAAGTCTGATATGTATTTAAAATGAGAGGTCATTCAGTCATTAAAAAGAATAAAGCATTGATATATGCTACCAGGTGGGTGAACCTCAAAAACATTAGGTTAAATGAAAGACTCTGGCCCAAAAGATTACATATTGTATGATTCCATTTATATGAAATATCTAGAATAGATAAATCCAGTGGTAGAATGCATTTTGGTCATTATCAAGAACTGAGAGGAGTTTTACTTTGGATTAATGAAAATGTTTTGAAGCTACATAGAAGTGCTTATACAACACTGTAAATGTACTAATTGTCTATTGTTCATTATGAAATGACTTTATGTGAATTTTACCTTGAAAAATTATTAAACAGACAAACATGATAAAAGCCGAGCTCTTAAAGAGATTCTAATATATCATAGTCACTTTATTTTCCCCAAATTGGAATTAAGAAAAAAAAACTCTAAGATTTTTAAAATTATAAATTGGTAAATGAATTGACTGAGACAATGGTTTCCATTAAGAGACTGATAGTGATCTTGAATATCAAATGGAAATAATATCTCAAAACACAGACTAGAAATTCCAAGGTACAGAAATTATGAGGAGAAAAAAGGGGGACTAGGAGGAACTATCAAGAAGACCTGCTAGAAGGCCCAGAAGAAGAAAAAAGAACAGGTGGAAGAAAATCAATAATTAATAAATGCTAGAAGAAATTTAAACCAAAAAAAGTCTGAGTTTTCCTTTTGAAAATTTAGTTTCCAGGCAGAACTTAAAAATATATATATATAAGTAAAATTTCCAACTCTAAAGATAAAGAAAAAATTATGTAAGTTTCCGAACAGAAATTATATAGAAGGAACACTAAACTGACATTAAACTTCTCTCTATGAGAGTGAATCCTAGAAACATTATCAAGTACTACAGGGAGAAGAGAGCTTCCACTTGTGTGTCCTATAATATGCAGTCCAGATATTGTTCACTTAAAGAAAAATAGATATTTGCAAATGTGCAAGAATTCAGAGAGTATGTTTTCAGTATACCCTCTCTAAAGAAAATATGCAGGTTCTAACCAACAAATGAGTCAGAAGAGACTTCAAAATAGGGGAATATGAGAAGAGAAAAAATGACAAGAAAAATCTATATATGTATGTATGTGAGTATATATATGGTATATACATACACATAAATTATCATGTATAAAAATTTATATTATACATTTGCATTTATGCTATATAAGATTGTATTTAAGTGGTTAATGAGAGGATGACTGGGAATGTGTAATCTAAATGTTAAAAACCAACTTCTAAAACAGAAGGCTGGGTGCAGTGGCTCACACCTGTAATCTCAGAACTTTGGGAGGCTGAAATGGGTGGATCACCTGAAGTCAGGAGTTCAAGACCAGCCTGGCAAACATAGAGAAACTCTGTCTCTACTAAAAATACAAAAATTAGCTGGGCATGGTTGTGCATGCCTGTAATCCCAGCTACTTGGGAAGGTAAGGCATGAGAATGGCTTGAATCCAGGAGAGGTAGAGGTTGCAGTGAACCAAGATTGTGCCACTATACTGCAGCCGGGGTGACAGAGCAAGACTCTGTCTAAAAAAAAAAAAAAAAAAAAAAAAAAAAAAGACGAAAGAAAGAAGAGAAAGAAGGAAAAAAGATACATTGTATCAAAATAACTTTGTAATTATTAGAAATTAAAATACTAAATTATCTCAGCAAAGTTTAACAGTTGAGATTAAGCTGGGAAAGAGGAAGAGGCTGAGAAAGAACCATCAAAGTTCTCAAAGGGAGTGAAGGGAGTGAGAAGTGAGAACATTGACTCTAAAATTCATGCCATATTGTGCAGAAAAGAAAATAGCAACAATGGTGATGAAAATAAGTTATATCTTGTTTTCATATAATAGTAGGAAAATATGTGTTTGACTGTCAAGAAAAGACAACCACTTGTAGAGTAAGAAAACACAGTAGAAATTCCATATTAAAAGAGCAAACAAGGGAATGAATAGAAACTAGGAAAAAAAACAGCAAAAATTAAGAACAAGAAGTACAAAAATAACACAGGTGATGAATATATATGTTATATGAAATACCAAGAAGCTATATAACATTATTTAAAGCAGAAACTATCAGACTGAGTCAAACATTAAATCCATTCCATATTGTTTAAAACAAACACACTTAAAATAAAATGTGAAGAAAAGATGAAAATAAAAGAATGGGCAAAAAAGACAAGGCTAACAAGAGTTATCAGAAAGCATACTGGTAATATTAACATTGAAGAGGGTGAAATTTAACATTACAAGCACTAAGTAAGAGAAAGATACATAAGAAAGTGATTTCAAAAGTTCAACTTAAGAAAACTGTCATCAAACTCTGTGATTAGTCAATATAGCTATCATGTACAGTAAGCAAAAACTAAATTTTAAAAAAGTGATAATTTGATTAAATGCCATTGTTGAGGGAAATAATGCATTTCAACATTTCTAAATAATAAGGCTCTAGCAGGTATAAAAATAATTAAGGTTATAGTGGAATTTATCAATATACTCAATAAAATAACTTGATTTTATGTGTGTGTATAAATTGTACTACTTGAATAGAGAATACACTTTCGTATGTCTCCTAAACATTCACACAATTCGATCATGTGCTTGGTCACAAAGCAATACTTAAAGATGGTAGGGATATTATTTCTAGGTCTCAGTTGCTGAATAGAATAAAATAAAATTAGAAATCAATACATTTTAAAGTGACTAAAAATTTAACTACATGGAAATTAAGGCACACATTCTTACATAAAATCTTTGGATCCAAAAGGAAATCAAAAGTGATATTACAGATGATCTTGAAATTAAGAATAAAAGAAACCATATCAAAATCACAGTGCAAGGTGAACTTAGAGAAAACTTTTTAGCCTTAAATAGCTTAATTATTAAAGCAGAAATAATAAAATAATGGAAACTACTACTCATCATAAGGCATTAGGCAAAAAAGCAGTTTTCTAGAGGAAACTAATAAAAGCAAAAGTTGACTTTAAACAATAAAAAACAACTATAAAATTAAAGCAAGGATGAATAAAAATATTGAGAGTAAAATATAATACATAGTCACAAGATATTAAAATGGTAAAAAAAAAGAATGTATGCAATTCTGTAACACGTTTGAAATTCTGGTGTATATGTACTTTGTCTCGCTCTCTCTCTAAGGCGGATCCAAACAGAAGTAACTAATAAATCAGTAACCACAGAAGACGCTAGAAAGGTGATTGAAGACTTACCACTATAAAACATATCAGTACTAAATGCTCCACTGTTAGCAGCCGCGAATCCGTACGGGTCTGCAGGAATCTCAATTCTTGCTTCCTCAGGAGAAAGAATTTGACTGAGGGGCATAAGGCAGAAGGAGCCACTGAGGCAAGTTTTAGAGCAGAAGGGAAAGTTTATTACGTTAGTGTACTTCCGGGGTCTTGAGTCACTTCTCTCCTGATTCTTCCTTTGGGATGGGCTGTCCGCACGCACGTGCTTGAGCCCACTTACCCAGCTCCTGAGATCTTATCAGGAAGCTGCTAATCATCAGTTTCAGGTGTTTTGTATCTATTAGGAGACTGCCTTTCTCTTGCACCGGCTGTCACCAATTATTCTTTTAGAGAGACAGTTAATAACTGTCTGACCATCACCTGATGGTCACCTGACATTTCTGGTGTGTGTGTGTGTGTGTGTGTGTGTGTGTGTGTGTGTGTGTGTGTGTGTGTGTGTAGTTCTTTTCTGCCCTGCTTGTGCCTAACTAGTTACCCACTGCAACACTACCACTAAATTCTATCTTACCTTTAAATAATAGGTATCAAAATACTCTTTAAACTTTCTATTTTGTTTTATAAATCAAGCATTAAACTTAATAATAAAACCTGAAAATGATAGTAAAGAAAAACAACAGAGAAGTCACACTTATGAATACAAATGCAAACATTTTAAATAAAATAACAATTAGAATGTCGTAGATTTTCAAAGCCAGATATGCTATGACCAACTAGGGTATAATTCTGGCAATGCAAGGATAGGACAATATCAGGAAAGTTTAACAAAATAAATTAAGTCATGAACAAATTAAAGGAAAAAAATTATCATAAGAGATGCTGGAAAGGCATTTGATAAAATTCATCAGCTATTCCTAATTTTAAAAAGCCTTAAGAAAAATAGAAATATGAGAAATTGTGGTAGAAACAAAGATTTGTTTTTGTGTTTAGATTCAGAAAACTGACTGCATATTTTAGTACCGGTTTGATAGTAGCAGCTGCAGGGACAGAACCTAACATAAATGTTTTTTTTCTTAACTCAGTTAAGGTATCACAAAAGGAAGAGAAGAAAAATTCCTCCAAAGTAAGGATGGTATGTACAATTCAAGTGACTATTTACATAACATGTTTCATGAACCAATGATACTCCTGAATAGCGGGTTTTAGGATTACATGGCATTCTCTAAAATACTTTTTTCAAGGTTTAGGTTTCATAAAAGACTTGATGTTAAGGTAATGGTAATCTCTGTTGTAAAATAGTTTGATATCTCATTGATCATGACATAAATTTGTTTTTTTTTTTTTGAGACAGGGCTGGGGTCTGTCACCCTGGTTGGAGTGCAATGGTGCAATATTGGCTCAGGGCAGCCTCTGCCTCCTACGTTCAAGTGATCCCTCCACCTTAGTCTCCAGAGTAGATGGAACCACTGATGCATGCCACCACACCTGGCTAATTTTTTGCATTTTTTTTTTTTTTGGTAGAGATGGAGTTTTACCATGTTGCCCAGGCTGGTCTCAAACTCCTGAACTCAGGTGATCCACCTGCCTCAGCCTCCCAAAGTGCTAGGATTACAGGTGTGAGCCACCATGCCCAGCCAGTAGATATATCTCTTTATATTTATTGTTAAGGGCCATGCAGGGCCAGCTTCATGGGCACAAGACCAGTGTAGTTGTACAAGGTCCCATGCTCAGAAGGGCACCAAACTTGAGGTTGAATGCTCTACAGTCACTCTCTTGACAATTATAATAATTTTTCTTTGAATTTCTATTTTAAAAGTGAAGTCAAATGGGATAATGGAGTATGCATGGTGGCGAGGGGAAGAGGAGAACTTGGAGCCTAGAGTCACATGTAATCTCTGCCTCCTGCCACCTCTCTGCCTCCTTGGATGTATTCTCAGCTGCCTGCTCTCTGTCTCCCAGCTTTCCAGACTCTTCCTGGTTTCTACTTCCTGCTATCTTTCAGAGACTGCTACAATCTTCTCTTTGGCATGGGTCTAGGAACAAGACAAGAAGGGCTGGGGCTGGGTACCTGAGTCCCATGGCATCTTGGGGCAGGGCTTGGCAACTGGCTGACAATATCATAGTGCATGACTCCTGGGGGCAAGCTTTTTTTCCCCACCCCATCCAGTTTTCAGTTCGATCTGGTAGAGGCAAGGGTTGCAACTTTCAGGTTCATTCATCTGTGATTGGTTAGAGCAGTAGCCTTATGGAAAAGGGAGATTCCTAGCTTTACTTCCCTTCTCCTAAGGAGGGTATGAAGCTTCTATCTGGCTGCTGGCTGGCTGGGGGAACTGGCAGCCGGTGGGCTCCAAGATAGGCCAAGTTGTAGTCCAGTTCTTGAGTGCTTGTGAATGTCTATACTTGCCCAAGAACATTACCATGCTCCAGAGAGTGTGACAATAAAGAGCAAATTAAAAACTATGACAGATCAAGAAAAAGTTATAAAAGGAGAAGGTTTTTATTTTAATATCATTGGTGGTACATTTTTCTTGCATTTTGAACAAAGAACCCCACATTTCCATTTTGCCCTTGGCCTTACAAATTATGTGGCTGATGCTGGTGTCAGGAAACACAATATAGAGGATCTGTAATTTACGATTGTGAAGAAAGCATGGTCAATTTTCTTTTCTTTTTTTTCTTTTTGAGACAGAGTCTCACTCTGTCGTGCAGGTTGAGGTACAATTTCACAATCTCAGCTCACTGCAACCTCTGCCTCCTGGGTTCAAGTGATTCTCATGCCTCATCCTCCCTCGTAGCTGGGATTACAGGCACACACTGCCACACCTGGCTAATTTTTTTTGTATTTTTAGTGGAAATGAGCTTTCATCATGTTGGCCAGGCTGGTCTTGAACTCCTGGCCTTAAGTGATCTACCCACCTTGGCCTCCCAAAATGCTGGGATTACATGCATGAACCACCATGCCTGGCCAGAGCATGGTCAAATCTTATTTTATTTGTTTTAGCCTGATTATTTAGATAGTAAGGCTTTATTTTGAAGTTTACAGACTTGTGAAAAATTTATATCTGTCTTTTCAGAATAGAGGAAGACTATTTATGGCAAAGCTTCTGAATAAACAAAAGTATCTGTAGGTTCATGAGATTGTTTCTTCCTTGTGCAAGGAATCCATATCAGATTGTGATTTATAGCTTTCCACTAATCAAGGGTACACAAAAGTTTCAAAGGAGACTTTTTGAATCAGAAAACCAAAGGTACTATACATAATACGGTAAATGTTATTTCACAAAATCAATAACAGTCACAGTCAAAATGCCATCAAAACTTTGCAACATGCACAAAATTATTAAAAATATTGCATAAAATTACCTTCAGGCTATGTGTATAAGGTATATGTAAAACATAAATGAATGTTGTGTTTAGACTTGGTTTCATAACCAAGATAGCTCATTATGTGTATGCAAATATTCTAAAATCCCAAAAAAATTCTGAATCTAAAACACTTGTAACCCCAAGCATTTCAGATAAGTCTGTACAACATATATACACACACATTATATAATTATATGGGCATTTGTTTACTAAGAAGCCAATTTTTAAAAATTATAATCCTTTCTAAAAATTATAAATGTAATTACAAAACCTTATGAAACAGAAAAATACAAGGTGCTTATGTTAGAATGTGAAAGTTTTTTGTTTCTTCCCCATGTCACTGTTAAGAGTTTGGTGTGTATTCTTTCCAAACTTTTACACACAGACACACACATACACACACACATGCACACACACACATTAGTTTTTCC
This sequence comes from Aotus nancymaae, assembly GCF_030222135.1. Classification (NCBI taxonomy): domain Eukaryota; kingdom Metazoa; phylum Chordata; class Mammalia; order Primates; family Aotidae; genus Aotus; species Aotus nancymaae. The sequence continues at coordinate 79,793,854 of NW_026988425.1, forward strand.
TTAAAGATAGGCTAGGATGCTATTCTTTGTAATTGATATTTATCTTGCTTGCCCTGTCTTCCAACATACACCTCAACAGTTGTCCATTGTAATACTCTAGCATCTGCCTTACTTTTTTTTGTGTTGTTTCATAAAGTAAATGTGCCATAACTAATTAAATTATTTTTGTATTTCTGAACAAATTGGTGTCTCTAATTTTTGCAATTATGAATATTTTTGGGACTGGGCACGGTGGCTCACGCCTGTAATCCCAGCACTTTGGGAGACCGAGGCGGGTGGATCACGAGGTCAAGAGAGCGAGACCATCCCAGTCAACATGGTGAAATCCCGTCTCTACTAAAAATACAAAAAAATTAGCTGGGCACGGTGGCGCGTGCCTGTAATCCCAGCTACTCAGGAGGCTGAGGCAGGAGAATTGCCTGAACCCAGGAGGCGGAGGTTGCAGTGAGCCGAGATTGTGCCATTGCACTTCAGCCTGGGTAACAAGAGCGAAACTCGGTCCCAAAAAAAAAAAGAAGAAGAAGAAAAAATTATGAATATTTTTGTAAAAAAACATTCTACCTCTAATAACTGTTCTTACCCTCTTTCCAAAGACCACCAGAAAGTAAGTTGGGCTTACTGCTTATTGCAGTGATGGAGACCACACACATCATGAGGAGCCACAGGGCTATCTCAGTAAGAGTATGTTAGGAAGGACTATAAAATTTGCATTGTGGCTAGGTAATTTTGGATAAAGTTCAAGGAAGTGGTCTTTATTTGTTTGCTAGTGTTGCTTTGCTTTGCTTTGATCTAATTTTGTCACAGTCACCAAGTGACCCTGTCTGATGTTGGTGTTCTAAGAGACTGTTATGTCCAACAGAACATCTCTATGGGCACCAGACAAACAACATCAGGCCTAACTAAGTGTCAGGCCAATTCTTGGATGTTAGGAGCTCATTTCTCTTTCTCAAAATCAATCCTACAGAAATATTCATATAAGTGTCAGGATCAAGGAATATCTGTATTTTAAATTTTAAAGATATTCCCAAAAGGCTGCACCAAATGTGTATCCCACCACCAAGGGAGGGGTGATGAAAGGATAGCTGCGAAGCCCCAGTGGGAAATTTCTTTTAATGAATAACTTTGCTCAGAGCTGATACATATAGCCATAATCTTTTCATTTCTCTCCATAAAGAGAAAGTAAGCAGGAGAAAAACCGGAGAGGTCTTTATTACCTAGAACCTTAATCAAAGCTTTTTATCTCTCTCTGGACTCAGGTCAGCATGTCACTAAAACATGCAAAACAAGAGGAAAGTCTCATGATTTTTTCTTAAGTTTGTCTTTTATATTCTACAAAATAGGGAAGTAAATATTTTGTTATAAATAATCCTTTAGAAACATATCATTCTATTCAAAGTGGAGCCTCTGCCATTTTTCTGAGGAAAGAGATCTGCTGCTTTTATAACTGTCTGACAGTTGGTAGTTTCTTATCATTTATCAGTTTTTAATTGAGGATTTCTTGCTTGATATTTGACAGAGATCACGTCAGCCAGTGGAGAGTTTTTTCTTCTTTTCTTCTGACAAAGAACAGTCAATGGAAAAAGAGAGAGCATGAGAACGGCACTTGAGAGTAGCATAGAGAAGTATCGCAGGCCCATTAAACATCCATGAATATACATTTAGCTGAATTAATTCCCACTTCATAAGGTTTTTTTGGTAGACAAATTTAACATATTGGCTTGTACTATATAAAGGGGTATCTGGATTCCCATAGCACTGGATAGTCAATCAAAAGGAAAAAAAGGCCAGGAACAGTGGCTCATACCTGTAATCCCAGCACTTTGGGAGGCCAAGGCAGGCAGATCACCTGAGGTCAGCAGATCGTGACCAGCCTGGCCAACATGGTGAAACCCCTTCTCTACTAAAAATACAAAAATTAGCCTGGTGTGTTGGCACACCTGTAGTCCCAGGTACTGGGGAGACTGAGGCAGAAGAATTGCTTGAACCTGGGAGGTGGAGTCTGCAGTGAGCCAAAATCATACCACTGCACTCCAGCCTGGTGACAGAGTGAGATTCTATCTCAAAAAAAAAAAAAACAAAGGAAAATAATATTTTATTAAATATTGTCCTGATGCTCTCTGGTCTCTTGAAAAATGCCATTCTCTATAGAGGTGAGGAGATTTTAGTATGAAAGTCATTCTAACCATGCTTTTAACAATGGGAGCAGAGATTATTTTGCTTTGTTTTTTAGTATGCCAACAATTTCTTTCCTTCCTTCCTTCCTTCCCTCTTTCCCTCTCTTCCTTCCTTTTTCCATCTTTCTCTTTCTTCTCCCTCCCTCCTTCTCTTTCTTTCTTTTTTCTTTCTTTCTTTCTCTCTTTCCTCTCCTCCCCTCTCCCTTCCCTCCTTCCCTCCTTCCTCCTCCCCTCCCTCCCTCTCTCCTTCCCTCCTTCCTTCCTTCCTTTCTTTCCATCTTTCTTTTTCTTTCTTCCTTCATTTCCTTCTTTCTATCCTTCTTTCTTTCTTTTTTCTTATCTTTCCTTCTTTCTCCTTTCTCTCTCTTTCTTTCTTTTGTTTTAAACAAATAAATAGTCCTCATATCACTGAAGTCATAAAAAGCAATCACTACACTCAAGGACTTCCGAATGTTTAAGAATTATATTTTTTCTGCTTTTTCTATATTTATATAATTAAAGAATTATATAAATACAATTATATAAGAATTTATATTACCTAGAACTTTAATCAAAGTTTTCTATGTCTCTCTTTGGAGTCAGGTCAGCATTAAGAATTATATAAATATAATTCTTAAACACTAGATTATATAGATTCTTAAAAAATGTTTAAGAATTATATTTATCACCTGTCTACTCTTATTTTTGCTTGGTCATTTGTTTTATCTCTCTTCATAATGATAATAAAAACCTCAAAAAATAAATATGTGTTAAGGACCCAGCTTGTTTTATTTAAAATGAATTCCTAATATAGTGTTAATGAACTCTCAAGGCCTGCCTTACTCTTGCCTTATTCTACCTATTAGTTTTATAATGAATTGGTTTTAGTTCAGAGGTTCTTCTTTTTCCATTGTCTTATGAGGTGCTATTGAAAAGTCTTTCATTATAAACAAACTCTAAGAAAATAATCTGTTTACCATTTCCAAAGAGGGTGAGGGGACAGGTTTCCCTCTCTTATGAATGTGATGACTGAAAATGAGGTCATGCTTCTATCTGCTCCCATTATTGTGTCTTGTGTAAATTATCTTGTAGGAAAGGCCAAGGCTTGTGGTCTCCAATTCTAAACTTAGTGAGAGTGTTAAAAATCAGGTATAGAGAAGATTTTAAAAATGATAAATAGTACCAAATCCAGATTTTCCAAGTTTCTTGGCATAGTATTTAACCTATTTCCCACTAATTTCAATGCATAACTTCTACTGTGTACTCAAGACGATCTTTCCGTTCCACATTATACTTACTCATACATTTAATTCTTCACCTTTTTCCCCTCAAATTGATTTTTATTTAGCTGAAAAAAAACAAGACAACAGACTTGTAAGGTATATTAATTGAAGGGAGTTGATGTTTAGAGTAGATGCCTGAGGCTGGAACGAGGGCTGGACCTGGAAAGATGATCTGAAAACACATCTAAGGACAGATCAGTCTCTTGGGCTTATGCCAAATCTTCTCTTTCCTCTGTGTATCTGTTAATACATCGTTTTCCACCCCCTACCAACTAGAATTCTTTGTCTAAAAACTGATGCTCTTTCACAGCCTTACTTGGCCCCTAGCCTAACTCATGGCATCTTTTTATGGACTGTAGGCTGCCAAATAGTTCAGATTTTAATTTCAGCTTCTCAAGAATGAGTTACCTATTGGACTTGTTTATCTTTTCACAAAAGGCTATGTCCCAGGTTATTGACAGTGCTAAGAATCAGTAGCCCTTGAGTCAGATGCCTACTCCTACTTGACACTGTTGTGGATAGAAAGAAACAAGTCACCTGGTGGCAGGGCCAGATTATGACATTTAGGAGTACAAAGAATCAAAAATTATAGTGTGAAACCATAAGCTTACATGTATGCATTAATTAAAATTGATTGAATAACTTCAAGTCTTAAAACTCTGGATAGATTTATCAGAGCTAAATCTCTCTCTCTCCCTCTTACACTCTCCCTTCCTCCTTCCCTCTCTCTTTTCTGTACCCACACTTTTCTGGTCACTTAAGCTAAGCAATTGTTTGGTCTGAGTACTGGCAATATGGCACTGTCTGGCAGAAAACACTACTATGTGGTCAACAGTGGCTGAGTATAGATTAATTCCCCCAGGAGGGGGCATGGATGGCAGCAATATTAACCTCACCAAAATATTCAAGTTGTCCTTTTTCCCTCCTGTCAACATGTGTTCATCCTAACAAGGCTGGTCAGGTATGACTTCTTCAATGAGGCTTTGCTTAGCAACGTTGGCCTTTACTAATTCCTTTCTTCCTCTGAACTTCTGGAACCCATATAATCGCAACCAAACAAATTTTAGCTTTTTAATTACGTTTACTTTGTATTTTCTATTTTTATTCACATTGTTGGTGTTTAGACTCATTTTAATTTAAAGATGCATGAAGACAGGATGTGCATTATATATTTGTTCTGCATTCCTCCCAACTCCAGGTTTAGTGTTTTATACGGAGAATGGGCTTAAGATATTTTATTGATTAATTAGCTAAAAACACACAAAATGTTCACATTTTAATCTTTTCCCTTCCGAACTTTGGTGTTTATTTATAAGTACACTATGAGGTTGTGTACATGTAAACATTTCTCGTGATGCTCTCACATCTTCTATGTGCACTTTTTATTTTTTCCTGAATGTATCCTGACAGCGCCTCAACCCTTGCTTCTGTTTTCTGTGTGATCCTTCTCTGCCACTGTCTTGTAGTGTGCCTACAGGCCAGCTCAGTTGTTTTGGGGGCATGCAAAAGCCTGGAAATAGGAGAAGACTGATACCTGTGGGGACAACTCTTGACCAATGCGAGGTGGTGGATAAATAAGTTTCTTTTGGACAGACAATTCCAAGGTTCACTCTGTATACCTCCTCAGAATATTCCCAGTGAGATTGAGCCCTCATAACCTGCAACTGTAACCACAACTTTTTCAAGGTCTTTTCTTTGGCCAAGGTCTTTTCCTTATTTCTTCCTGGTTTCCTAATTTTTTTCCCCTTAGATCAGTTCCCAGAATTAGCTACCTACATCAAAACTTTGGCTCAGGCTGTGCTTCTTGCGGGGAAACCAGACTAAGAGAGCCTTTATCTGAAGTTCACAAGAATAATCTTAAAATGTTGAATTTAAAAATTGTCTTTGCTCCCTCCCTAACTCTATTGTACATTCAAAATAATCATTAGACTAAGAATATCTTCTCATCATGTTCTCTATCATTCAAAATTACTTTCTGCAACAATCCATGGTCTCTGTTGGTGCTGCTTTGAGTTTGTAGTCAAATGTGTCTTCTGACAAGGGGTTGCCAATTGAATATTCATCATGATCAACAGAGGTGTGTGCAAAGTCACAAGTAGAGAAAGAAATTTATTATTATTTTTATTTTGACACATAGCCTGAGAGGTGATGTATCTTCTCAAATTTTCTGGGGAACAAACCTTCATATCTAGATTCAAAAGATACACCCATTCATTCAGCAATATTTATTAAATCATTGCTTGATGCCAGGCACTATGCTTTAGTAAAATGGTGATGGTGATAGTACCTGTCTTAGAGGATTGCTGTGAAGATTAAATGTTGTAAAGTTACTATATAGAGAAGTTTAGTACATATAAAGTACTCGATAAATGTAATAAATTATAACTGGGGCTAGGAAGAAACAAGTCACCTGTGGGTGAGACACTAGGGTGGGGATACAAATTGATAAAGAAGCAATTCATGCATTCAAAGAAATTAAATCATTTTGGATGTGTAGACATAAATAAATATTTTCTGCACAGAGTGATGAGTACCAAAAATGTGGTATGTACCCAGTATAAAAGTAGCACAAAATGTGGAATGATTAATTCTTATTGAGAGTGCTTAGGGAAAATGTAAATGTTTTGAAAGCATTGAGAAAGACAAAAATTCATGCATTCATTAAAAATATTACAAATATTTGCTGAGAGTCTACTATGTAACAGTCATTATTCTATGGCACTAAGTATACAAAAATATGACTGATAATCTTACAGTTGATAGCCTTATTCTAACTTTCTTCTTTGTAAGCTGTGACCATTTTAATTTCTCAATCAGAATAGCCAGAAGTTATAAATTGGCACCGCATGGGCTACATGTGCCTGTAAACATACTTTGTTTAGACTGTATGTAATTAAAAAAATGGCAAGATCTGGAAACACTAGGCCCTGCATTTTTACCTGGCAAAATAGCTGAGCTGGGTTAGCAGCTTCTTTCTACTTTGGTTTAACTGTTTATATAATGACTATATAAATATTATTTACAGTTATGCAGTATAATAAACTTTTGATCAAACTTTTTAAACTTATAGAGAATAACAAAAAGTGTACAACAAAAAAGTGTGATCAGAAGTTCGTTTTCTTAGCTATTTTCCAGGTTCCCAGAATTAACTTTTCTCCAAACATTATGACCAAAGTGTAAATTTCCTTTAGGTTCATTCATGTACATTAGAAAATCTACCAGTTTCACATGGTTCTAAGATACCCTTTCTGTAGTCTTCTAGCCTTCTGGCTTTCATCTGTACAATTGTTCTCTGTGTCTTCTGCGCAATTATCTACTAGGAATTCCCTTGGCCTTTTTAATACTATATTCACGTTTTCTTACTTCCATGCATTTCTCTTTTCTGGTGACTATCCTTTCCTTGATGGTTCACATCCTCCTGTGGGTTCTTGAGAAAGAGTATATAGAACCTAATTTTTGAGTTGTTGTATGTCTGAAGATGTCTCAGTTTACCAAAATAACTGAGTGTTAATTTGGCTGACTAAAACATTCAATATTGGAGATTTTTTCTCCACAATATTTTGAAGGCATTGATCCATTGCTTCTCCAGATACAGTGTCCTCTTGGGAAGTCTGATACCATTCTGAATCTTAAGCCTATTAATAAAACCTGTTATTTTTCTCTTAAGAAACTTTTGTATATTTATATTTTTGCCACAGGGATGAAATTTCATGACTACGTACCTTAGTGTGGTCCATTTGTATTCATTGTGTTAGGTACTTGAAGAGCTCTTTCAATTTAAAGGTATTTATTTGTTTTTCTTTTATAAGCTCCTTTCTTGTATCACTTCATTGATAATTTCCTTTCCTTTCTCTGTTATCTCTCTGAAACTTGTTTTATGATGTTGACCCTTTACCTGGTCTTCATTTTTTTTTCTATTAGTCATATTTTGTGTTATTTTGTCTAAATTATGAGAGATTTATCAACCAACTTTTCTATTAAATATTTTATTTATATTATATTGTATTATTTTTAACCTTTAGTTGCCTTTTTATTTGTTTATATTTGTATAGTAGTAGTTCCTGCTGCTGCTGTGGTTCCTCTTTCTCCCCTTCCATGCTTTCTTTTTCCCCTCCTCCTCCTCCTTCATAGATTCAATATCTTCTCTTATTTTCTGAGTTCTCTGAGGAAAACATTTTAAAGTTTCTTTCAGTGCCTGGATTTTCTCTGAATCCTTCCTTTCTTTTTCTGTCTCTCTCTTCTCCTCCCTCCTCCCTTTTCTCCTTCCTTCCTTCCTTCTTTCTTTCCTTCCTTCCTTTCTTCCTTCTTTCCTCCCTCTCTCCTTCTTTCTTTCCCTCCCTCCTTCCTTCCTTTTCTTTCTTTCTTTCCTTCTTTTTCTTTCTCTCTCTTTTTCTTTCTTTCTCTCTCTCCTTCTTGTCCTTTTCCTCAACTCTTTTCTTTATTTGAACTGTTATGCTAGAATCTTCAAATTTATGGTGATCATTGATTGTTTATATTTAAAAGAACCTCAAAGTGACTGATTGAAAATTCTGACGAATAAACAGGAGTAGCAAATTGTAAGCTTCATTGTAGGGTGATTAGGCAGGGACCTGACTGTCTATTGTATGACTCCCAGCTGTCTGTATTTGTGGGTCTTTTTTTTTGTACTGGTCAGCATCCCTGAAGTGGGATCCTACGGCTTCCTATCTTCCACTTAATTACTGAATGTCAGAGTATTTGGAGATCAGAAAGGGAAAGATTTTTTAGTGTTCCCAAGATATTGGTGTCTAAGCTGTGTTACTTTTCCTGAACCTTTTCAGATGTTAAAACATTATTTCCATTTGCTTTAATACATACTTTTTATCACCCATTTGTGTGTGTGTGTGTCTGTGTGTCTGTGTGTGTGTATGAGTAATACCAGCTTTCTCCCTGGCTGGTTCCATCATTTACCCCTCATTGATCCACTTTTAGGAGAGAGTAGTTGCAAGTAGTTGTGTGCCAGACATTGGGCTCGGTGCTGGGAATCCTCCAAGTAATACAGCAGTTGTTCTTGCCTTTAGAGAGATTTGAGTGTTGCAGAAAAAACAGACAAACTAAGTTAACATACAAATAAATAAAATAACCAATTGTGATTACTGGTATGAAAAATAAAGACTGCTGAGATAATCAATGAAAAGGGACACTTTAGATAAAGCATCAGGTAAAGCCTTTCTGAGAGGCGACATTTAAACAGAGATGAAGAAGATGAAGAGGATGAAGAGGCAGCCATTGTGAAGGGCAGGGGAAAGAGCCTTCCAGTCTGAGGGAACAGCATGTGCAGAAACATTCCTTGGAAAAGTGTTGTGCATATTTGAAAACTGACCTAAGGAGTATATAGCTAGAGTAGGTATTGAAGGTCAGAGTAGCATGGGATGATTGAGGAGTTAGGCAGAGCCAGGTCAGGCAGGTTCTCATTGCAATGACAAAGGCTGGCATTGTCACCTGGTACAACTGGAAGCCACTAATAGTGTTTAACCATGGAAGCGATGTGAAGTCTGGGAAATCACATTTCAAGGTGTGATACTGGGAGTGGTCTGTGAGTTGGGATGCAGATTGAGAGCAGTAATTCCCTACCAAACGGGTACATGTCACTGCTCCTTAAGGTCATCATTAGCTTTGGTACAACATGAACTCTCCACAAAGTCTTAGTAGATGTTCTTATGTTTATGGATGATTATACCAATGTGAACAGAGAGATTGAGTTATTAGTCAATAACCACACAGAGAGCTGGAAGGAAGTAAATATAGAATCATAGTACATTCCTCCCATTGGAAAGTAGATGAGAAAATATTTAATTAAAATGCACATTGTTCTTAAGAGAAATATGTTCATAGTCTCTGAGAATCATTGATGTGCTTTGAATGACGCTAAGATAATTTCTTCTATGGGTAAGACTATAATTGAGGTAAATCTATACTTCAATTTAGAAGTTTAAATTTTTCTTCCAGAAGATTGTTTGGGGTTAGGACTAACTTTAGATTTGCTTTCAATTATTGAGATCCTTCGGCAACCCTACCAGATGGTAGAAAACTCACTAGATTCCAGAGGCTTTCTTCCACACTGACTTGTTCCAGAAGGTTCAATAGTCTCAGTATTAATAGTTTTAAGAGTTAATAAGCAGCTAATGTTATTTTAAACAGTTTAAAAATTATTAAAATGTGTTAACAATCTTCAGAGAAAGATATTTTCTACTTTATATGTAAAAAAAATCACAAGAAATTGGCTTTACTAAATAAGAGGAGGAAGGCTTTAAGTGGTGTGGTCTGACAGTAATTTGTATTAGAGTCTAGAGGAGCACATTTGTAATGTCTTGTGGTAGTACATTTATCTCTTTGTGACAGAAGGAATAATTGCTTTAGAGAGCATATCAGTGGCTATTTAAATATTTAACTCTTTATTTCCTCAAACCTAAGGTTACAAAAATGAGAGAATGAAAACATGAGAAATATAATTCAGGTAAAACAGTTAGGAAATATTTGTTAACTAAAACAAATGTGCACTTTTCATTGTTAATGACTGGTGAAAAGCCTGGAAGAGTAATGAAAATAATTTTCATTATACACAAGTGTATAAACAAGTATATATTATATATTATTCATTTATTGGTATTACTGTTATGTACTGTGGAACATGTTTTCCAAGTTATAAACACCTAGATCAAGTGGTTTTTGTTCAAAGATGAACTGTGTTTAATAAGTTGTTAATTATTGGGCTTTGTTGTCTTATGTTCTCAAATTTGACAGCCTTAATGGCTTCTTGAATACTGTCCTTTTTTAACCTATACTTTTGTATGAAGTTTGTTCTTCTTCAAGTCCTTGATTTCCCCTGAAAAGGGCTGTTGATATTTATGTCTTCGTCGGTTTCCAGTCAGCTCCCTGAGGGCTACAATGGCATCTTGTTTGACCCCATCAAAAGGTGCGGTGCTTGGCTATACTTGAGCGGCACCTCAAGATACAGGGGTCACATAATTTATTGTTTAAATTGGTCACTTCTGAAAGTGAAAGACAGATTAATAATTATGCTGAGACAGCAGATGTAAACTGTCCAAATCAAATCAGGGTCCATGATTACTCTTCTTTAAGGCAGCCAGGGTGGAAACACAGGTAAGACTCTAGCAGAATCAGATTTTTAAAGATATCCTGATTATTCTTCAATTTAACACGCAAAGATTGAGCCATAAAAATATTTTAAATTACTTTTATTATAACCCTATAGAAACCCACAGTTAAACACCAAATAGGATTTATTTTGTCCCCCAAAGTGACTCACCTTTAAAAAAGAATTGAGGAGATGTTTGTTTATCTATTTATAAATGTATATTTGACCTATTTGTATTTTTTCTCTTAAATCTATTGATTTTGCATAATGTAGGATCACACAATTTTGAAAAGAACTGATATCCTAAAAGGGTCCAGCCATGCATTGAAGGAGGGGGTAGATTGCCAAACTAAAAATGCACTTGTGTTAAACAATATTCAGCTTGTAGCTGGCACATAGTAGGCATTCAATTAATATTTTATGAATGAATGAATAAATAAATAAATGATGAATAGTAGCTTAGATTTTTTTCCCTGCAGGGCCTGTGGCTAGCCAGGTTCATGCTGTTTCTTCAATTTATCAAGGTCACTTTGAATTCTGATCTTTTCTTCTGAGGTGTTAGCAATCCCTTCTAACTTGGTGTCATCTGAAAAATACTACCTGTATGAAATGTGTGACTGAGTTAAGCTAGGAGTGTCATGTTGGACATTTTCTTAAACTAGAACACAGCTGGAAATGATTACACAACCAAAAGCATACTTCATTTCAGTCTTATCAGGCCAGCCTTGTCCACATTTGACTGATTTTTCACTTATCATCCATAATCAATCACTCAGTTTCTTCACTAAATAGAAAATAAGATGCACAATGAAGCCTCATGAAAATTAGAGGATAGAAACTGTAATAGGTTAGGGTGCTATGGAAATAGCTTGTAAATGTACTTTGTAAATTATACTCCGGTGTATACCTATTGTATATGCCTCAATAGGCAAGGCTTGACACATAATGTATAGACACAATCTATTATCAATTTTCCCATAGGACAAATGCAAAATCTCTAATGAATTCATATTCCTCTTTCAAAAATTTTGGTAGAAAAATATCTTACTGCTGGGAACTTAATTCTTTTCAAGTTCTGTAACCAGTTCACTACTTAGTTATCAAGAAAGCTTTTGTTTAACATCAAGAAATAATAATAATCTCATGTTAAATTAAAAATACTTAGTCTTCTAAAATGCACACAGCAAATTTTTAGATTTTTAAAATACAAAGATGAATAGTAGGAGATAAGTCGATCAGTGTTATGTATGCAACATGAAGGAAATAACTGAGATAATTATCCAGGTAATTTAAAATAAAATTCTCTTTTGCTTTTTTTTCTAATAAAAGAAGTAAAAGTTGCCTCACTTGAATTTATATTTGTAGATTCATGTCACCATGGAAACTACTAAGCCATTGCTCAAGATTAGTAGATTGTATCTGCATTTTGTTCTTTTACTAAAATTTAAAGAAGACTTTATTGTATTCCTATTGTTAAAAAATATGAAGTGCTGTTTTACTAACATATAAAATAAGAAAACATTTTTAATTTTTGTGCTATATGCCTTTTCCCTTTTGGGAAAATATGGCAATGGAGGTAAAAGATAAATCTTTTCAGGGAGTAAGTTTATATAACAAAGGGAAAAATATCCTTCTAATGATAAAGCTGCTCTTATAGAACACGTTTAAAGTTCTGTAACATGTTTTAATAGCTCAGGACCATAGCCGCAGCACTTCTTTTGATCCATAAGTGGCAGTATCTATTTGTATGAGGAGGTACAATCGGCAGTGTGCATTCCCAGTGTTGATGATGATCTGTGTGCCACAGGCTTCATTTCAAACAATGCTGTATGTAAATTAGTTATACCTTCATGCCAGGGTAGAACACCACTCAGAGAGTAATTGCCAACATTTTTCCTGGTCATTCTATACATGGAATGAAAATAACTATTTAGAGACCTATTTCTATGAATTAACAGAATAAAAATACTATGTCATACACATTCTTTTTTATAACAATTAGATAGGTTCATTTTGGATTACATATTTAATATTATATAAAATGGAATTTTAATACCCCTTCAGTATTTAATCTACTCTAAACATTTTAAAACACCTAGTGATTTTATATTGTTTAGGGTATGAGGACTATATAAAAATAAATTCTGTTGCAAATTATTTGGAAGCCTTTAAATGCCATGAATAAAATATATGATGATTAGATGTGTGAGAAATTACTCTCAGTTACAGTGGTAGTACATCAAGCACAAATGTTTAAATTAATTTTTCGCTTTTCTAAAAAGTGTTTGCTGTTTCTGAGGTTTTCTTTTGATTTCTAGGAGAAGCAGTACACATGGACCTAAGCACAAATAATGGCAAAGATAATTGTTTCAAAAGACAAGAACTTAAAATTCTTAGGGAGGGAAATTTAGCAAGCAGACTTTGAAAATCTATGAAGTGAGAAAAAGGTACTAATAGGTGAATTAGGAACATAGACAATTTTTATTATAGCATCTGTGGGCTTTCTTCATTCCATTTAAATTTTCTCTCATTTTAGAAATGTAGTTATATATACTCCTACTTTTCAGTTTCACATGCAAAAGTGAAACAACTGCTTTCCCCCCACACAAAATGATTTATAAATGCATTCTGTGAATAAAACACATTAAACTCCATTTGCATATAGTACGTTAACACATGAGAAAAATGGTTCACACAGTACATTAGGAAGGAAATAAACAGAAATGACTTTAAAATGCCTGCTATATGTATAACAATTTACAAGATAACAGAACAATGTATTTCAGGTGCATTGGACTTAATTCAGTGACAATGTTTTCTTTGGAAGCCCTCATTTACTAATTCTTTTAAAAAACACTCCTTTGCCAATTGCAGTGCTAAGCTGCCAAGATTTTCAGAGCTGACCAGGAGGTGGAGATCGCATGCAAATGAACTCTTCCCCTTGGCTGGCAGCCCACAATGACTGATTCAAAAGCACCCTTTAACCCAGAAGATGAGTGTGAGCTGAGTATTGCTGGCCAGAAACTACGCCAGTGTTCCATGTCAGGTGGGAGGATGCCTTCCAAATAGTATATCACCTTCCAAAATATACTGTCTCTATTTCCAAAAAAGGAAGGGTTCATGTTTTCTCTCTTTTTAAAAGCAGAAATCCTCATACATTAAAATCCTTCCTATCTTTAAATTAAATTTCTAAGCACTATTTTCTATTCCCTCAACTTATATAACAACCATTTACAGAAGTGTACGAGTACATCTTTATTCCTAGGCTGTCTGAATTTTACATGGCTAAGTTTCAGTATTTAATAATGTATTAAATCTGAAAGAAATGTTGAAAAATATAAAATATGTGTAAGTCTCAAAGTTTTCTTAGTTTTTCTAGTGTGAACTGGCATATGATGTAATTTTGAAGAATGGTATAACAAAGGTATGTTGAATTGGCGAGATGCAAGTCCAGCAGTATATTATAACATCGTCATTTTACCTCAGATTCTGGTTTCGTATACACTTCCGCCTTTGGTAATTTACATAAACATGCATAGTCTATGAATTATGCATAACCCTTATTTTAAATGCAGAGCTTTCAACTCTCACAGTGCACTAGTATACACACCCATTTGATTGGCTCTGCCCTGTTTTCATTACTCACAATTTCTTGGAACACAAAAGAGGTTGAAAAGGCTGACAGGAATGGACAGTATTTTTTCTTGTGTGTGTGGGAAATATTTGTTTCCTTTTCAAAGCAATTGGTGTTGCAAAGTTTTGTCTGTGATTATTGTTCCTGGTTGTTGTTATTTTTTTCCAAGAAAGAATGCATTAAAATGTCTGAACCTACAAAACAGCAATCACAATCAGATACTTTATTTATTTTTTTATTTTTAAAGGATGCTGCAGAAATTGTTTTCTATTTGCATAAACCTGAACACAAGGCTATAATAAGGAAGCTACCATTAGACTTTGGGGGAATATCCCAATTATACTTGACATAAGTGGGTAATCTTAAAGCATTGATTGAATAGTTAGGCATCCAGAAAATATTAAAAATTTAGCATTAAATTGTGTTTATTCAAGTAGAATTGAATATTCTGATTAATGTTCACACATAATGAGTCCTCTGTATCTGAGACATTGTGTGATTACTTTGTTTCATATGAACTTATCTATATGAAATAATTCATCCAATGATATAAAGAAGGGGATATAGATATTTTTACTAAAATGGCAGTAATTAATTAAATAAAAAGCAGTATGGTGGTATGTAAGTAGAACTTCAATAACATATTTTATAACTGTTTACTAATCACCCTATGATCTAACATTTGTGATATTATTACCAAAATAATAATGCTTTGCTTTACAGTAGTAGGAAATTTCCAATCTCTTTAAAAACTCTACTTCTTGTCATTTTTTATTCTTTTTTTCAATTTCTCCTTATAAATCTTCCAGACTCTGTTCCTTTTTCTCTTCTCTGCTTTTTTCTCTTTTTGCATAACTTTTCTTTTACTCTCTATTTTAACACATTGTTGGAAATTAACCACCAAATTATACCTGATATTATCTTCCCTTTTATTATTTTAGCCTATTTCTTATCACAAGGTCAGGAGATCAAGACCATCCTGGCCAACATGGTGAAACCCTGTCTCTACTAATGAAGCTTTTATGAGAATTTTTTTCTTTTGATTAATTCTCTATTATGCTACAGAAAATGGGTATTTGGTTTACGTGAAAAGGGAGGAGATTTTGCTGCTAGATTTACTTTAGGAAGTACTCTCCCTTTGAGGACCATAAAGTCTTGATTTAGTTCTTTTGCAGAGAGTTACCAAATTCTTCCTTTGTAGGAGTCTTAGTGCCAAATTCATGGTATCTAAGCTCGTCTGGAGCCTTAGTGAAGCTCATCAGTCTTTACATTTTTATGCTTGTTTGTTTCTTTTCATGCTTTTCTGACTAGCTCTTTCTTGGATTCCATGAGTTCATCTCTCTCCTTCCATCTCTTACAAATTAGCCTCCAGTAGGCTTCCATCATTTTCCTTATTTTATTGTTCTTCCACAAGCTTTATTTGGAAGTTTCCATCAACCTTCATGGTTTTAACTTCTGTGTCTGTTCTTAAGACTGTCATTTCTACATCTTCCTCCCTACATCTACCTACTCAGAGCTTCACATTCATTTACTCTCAACACAAAACAAGAATTATTCCATTAAACACAACTTGGATCATGACACAATTCTGTCAATATTTCCAAAGACTACCCATCTTTCTAAAAAGTAAATTTAGAATTGTTATGTGTGTCCACAAGGCCCTGCACCTTTTGTATTGTATCTCCTTACCCCATTATCCCTCTGAATTCACCTCCTACTGCTCTCTGCTCACTCCACTCTAGGCACACGTGCCAGGAGGAGGCTGTCTCTGGGAATTTGCATTCACTTTCTTTCCTTGTGTGTCCTCTTTTCAAGATATGCTAGTGACTCATTTTCTTACTTTGTGCAGTGTTTAAATGACACTTGTCAGTGAGAATTTTCTGGACCACTGTATTTAAAACTACACCCTTTCCTCAGTCTTCACAAATACTCTCTACTCACATCTCCTGCTTTGTTTTTTTATTCCATTCATAACCATCTATTTTACCTTTTTATTTTGTTTGTTATCTACCTTCTCTCCTATATACCTCTCTTCCTCTAGTTTTTTGTTGTTGTTGTTGTTGTTGTTGTTGTTGAGACGGAGTCTTGCTCGGTCACCCAGGCTGGAGTACAAAGGCGCTATCTCAGCCCACTGCAACCTCTGCCTCCTGGGTTCAAGCGATTCTCCTGCCTCAGCCTCCTGAGTAGTTGGGATTACAGGCATGCACCACCCGATATATTTAGCAGAGACAGGGTTTCACCGTGTTTGTCAGGCTGGTCTCGAACTCTGACCTAGTGATCTGCCCGCCTCGGACTCCCAAAATGCTCGGATTACAGACGTGAGCCACCAAGCCAGGCAAGCCTCTTGAAAGTAGGGATTCGTTCCTATTTTTGTCACTGTTCTGTCTCCAGAGCCTATCTTAATGACTGTCATATAGGTGATTGTTCACTGAATAGTTGAGTAAATGGAATGATCATGGGCCTGGAATTTCAGCGTTTGCTAGTGGTATTCAAAAATTAGACTCATATACAAAGGGAAAACTGGATTTCTTAAACCACATAGGTACTGGTAAGAAGGTAATTGGGTAAAGGGAAGCTTCCACGAACCTTTCTCCTTTGGTAATTGCTAGCATTGAAGGAGGAATAAAAAGAAAAACATTGAATTTCACATTATAAGAAAGACTATGCATTAAGAAACATTAGTAGCAAGGAGAAAAAAATAAAGGTTTTCTTATTTCATTAGCAAAACTTAATTTCTCTTCTCTGTTTGGCTCTAGAGCCAATCTGTGGTTCCAACCAGGCTATCACGTACAGCTATTGTCTTTTTGTTTCTTTCTCTCCTTTAGCTCTCATTCCCTCCTTCTTTTCTTTTTCTCATTTTTCTCTTCTTTTCTTCCTCCTCCATTAATACTCTTATACAAATATATTTCCGTTACTATAAAAACTATTGCTTTTGCACATGGTCCAGGTTTTCTGAGGAGATTAATTATGCTAATGGTCTACTGATATAATCAATTCAAAGATAGCAAAGCAAAGATTATGGCCACATCCATAACCCCAGTGTTATTTGAAATAAGTCTAGCAGCCAAATAAAAGAGCTAAGTAAATGAAGACTCCAAATTTAGAGATATTTTTATGTTAGCACATTCCCTAATTGTCAAGGAAATTTTGCTAATCTAGAAAGTTGTTGCAGTCTCTTTTGACTCAAAAACAAAGCATGTAAATTGATAGTCCATGTAGTGTTACAGCCACAAATATTTTGTCCTTATGCTATGAATGTGTAATTCTTTCTTGAAAGTTGTTGAGGTATTTGGCTCACTAAAATCCCGTGGAAATGAGTGCTGTAGATTTATTAGGTACTCTATAGAAATGCATTTCTTTTGTGTTTTAAATTAGTCACATTTTAATGTCATTGAACATGCCCTTGTTCTTGTTTCCATTTGTGGTCTTGTATCCAGTGGGAATTTATAGGGATCAGATTTATTTAAATTATGCTGATGTATTTGATCTTTCAACATACAGTGCATGGTAAAAATGGGTGGCTGTCCATATCCATAAATGAAATATGAAGGAAAAGGCATACTGATAAATTCTCCCCTAAATCAGGTTTAATTAGATATCAAAAAGGGATAAAGCCTGGCAAAGTTTCCACGCTAAGTGTTACAGAGAGCTAAGATCAGAAAAGAACATAGATATTCAATGGTATATTATAAAATATTTTCTGAATTTTATAGATGACAATGCAAGAAAATACTTCTCATTCAACCCGTCCATTTGTTGAGCAAAAACTTACTCTTCATTAATTTGTGTAATTTCATTTTACCAATAGCTTAGGAAAACCTCTCTACCCAGGGTTATTAGGCTTGTAGAACCATCATCATTCTTGTCTATCTTAGAACTGTAGCTATGTCACTATTGATCCGTAAGTGGCATAGTTGTTTCTGCTTTTGGAATTGGGGCAGTATCTGATTTGATACATTTTAAAGCATTATGTGTAAATTGAATTTTATATTTAGTACCCTGGGATTGCTTGTTAATTGAAAGAAATTAGCAAATCATAATTTTCAGTATTAAATATTATAATATATGGAGTTTACTTAAAATGAGATACAGTCTTACTAGTTTCAAGGATTCATGTATGTTTGCACAAAAATACATTTCTTTGTCACAAAGGCATATATTATTACTTTTCACTTTCTCCATGTGCCTGTCCACGCTCTTCATCTGTCTTTTTCCAACACACTTGCCAAAGAAGAAGTAGGTCCCACTAGAATAGTTTCAGGCATGTGAAAGACATGTCAGGACATGTGGAGGAATAAATGTCTACATCTCTCCCATTCTGTTTGTTCCCCATGCTCACTCTTCACCCTGGCCTCACCTTATATGGCATTATCTTTTGCCAAGGGATTTAAAACATGGTAAACATGAATAGTGTTAGCTGTAACTAAGGTTGCTGAAATTATGCCTGTGGGCTTTTCTCCATATCTGTTTTCCAATTATAAAAGCCAACTAGACTCTGAACATTAGTAGTCAACAAATACATGTTTTAAGTTTATTTAAAAAATAGTAGCAAATGTAGAATGTTATGACTAAATATATTTAAATATGTTAAATACGTGGTATTTAAAATGCTAGCAAAATGCTAAGAGAAGTGATAGTACTAAAAAAAATTATGTCTTCATCCTTTAGAGATTTATGTAGCTAGTTTATTTCATAAATTTCATTTCCTGTGCTGGAGAACTGTTTGAAAATTTTACTAAAACTTCAGAATTTTGTGTAACTGATTGATTTAACAAACTCTTTCTTAAACTTCCACACCTAGATTTAACTTTCCTTCATAACCCCACAATTCCTTTAAACTTTCATCAATGGTTTTGAGCCTCTGCACTTTGCTCCTGTCTTTCTAATGCCCTAGTTTGTCATTTGGTATGATAGCCACAGTCATCTCTAAGCCACCGTGGCATCACTTCCTTCTTTCATATTGACTAGGTAAGTACTCTCAATATATCAAACTCTAGAGTTATAATTCTATGTTAGCTTTACTGTTTCAGAATGTCAGGTCCATATGTCTATTCCTATTTGGAAATAACAATTCCTTCTCACCTTCCGCTGTGCTGTTGATTCCATTTCCTTCTATCCCCTCTAGGATCGTTTTCCATCACTCACCCTCAGTCCCCAATACCCTTTCAGGCTTTTATCTGCTGACTCCTTTTCCATTGTTGCATACGTACAAAACTTTTTTTTTTTCTTTGAGACAGTCTTGCTCTGGCACCCAAGCTGGAGTACAGTGGGATGATCACAGTTCACTGCAGCTTTAACCTCCCAGGCTCAGGTGATTCTCCCCACTGGGCTTCCAGAGTAGCTGGGACTACAGGCATGTGCCACCAAGCCCTGCTAATTTTTGTATCTTTTGTGGAGATCCAAAACTATAAAAATTCACCATATTGCCCAGGCTGCTCTCAAACTTCTTCTCAATAAATCCACCTACTTAGCCTCCCAAAGTGCTCAGATTATAGGTGTGAGCCACCACGCCCTTCCCATACCAAAAGTTTTTATTCTAAAAACTTTTTTTCTTTCAAATTTGCTTCCACAAATTAATTAACATTATACACTTCTTTCTTTTCTTGTGTATTTATTTAAGGCAGCACTTTGGTGCCCCAAATTTTCACTTCTTATTCACTGAAGGACTCAACAGTCAACTATTTTGATCTTTAGTCTTACCAAATGTGAAAATAACATCTGTTATTTCCCTTCATTTCTCATCCAATCCTAATGTTGCAGGACTTTTCCTTAGTTCAGCTAAAGATGGGATCCTTGTCTGTCACACAGCCATGAAAATTTAGCCTAGCAGATGGTTCGGAGAGTGAGTGAAGCAGGGTTTTACTGGGTGAAAAGGAAGAAACGGAGGAAGCAGGGACTCTCGCTAGGTCAGACTCCCTGCTAGAGCACTTCCTACCCACAGCTTGAATCTCAGGTTCCACACAGGAAGAGGAGGGGCCAGGCTCCTCCCTGCTGCAAATGTCCAAAAATTCCTGAGGTTCCACATCAGTGGACAGGCTGGTTGAAGTTTCTTCAGGGAACTCCTCCCACCTGGCTGTCTCATTTCCCTCTAAAGAAGTACATCTAACTGCCTTGAGAATAAGAATAAAAACAAAGACCGATCTTAACTCCTTTTTGCAGACAGGGGACTGTTTTGGACAAATAAGGTTATTAGAAAACATGTATCAAAACAAAACAAGGGAAGGGCTAAAGAGAGCTCAAAATTCCAAGGCCTTTTATCAGTTTGCACAGGGGGAGAGAGGTCAAAAACTCTACTAACAAAAACCTTTACCTTTTTGCAGGCATGTTGGGCTTCTGGGTTCCCTTCCTGTGAGCCCAATCCTAAACCGGCCAGTTTAAGGTTTGAGAAATTAACTCTTTCCAGTTTGGAGGATGCTTCTGAGGGGAGTATCCTGTAGTACAGAGACAGAATTACCTATTCGTGAACACAGAACTGAGCAGAAGAAAGGAAAAAGAAGACATTTTTCCTAAGGAGTCCCATGGTTTCAGGATGCATTTAAAAGGTGTACAGACTGAAGATGAATGCCTACCCATTTACAAACAGGGGAACAGGCATCCCTGGTTTCCTTCTCTTCCTAGCAGATACTGAGAGTATGTGAGGGAGAGAGGAAATAGTGTCCTCTTTCCCTTCTTCCATCTTTACATCCCTGAGTCCCAGTAATCTTGGCAGGATTTGCAGGGCCTCCTGCTATGAGTGTCAAAGAAGCTTGCACCCATGAAGAAGGGAGGGCCTAGAGAATAGAAGTTATCCACTCTAACCTATGCCTCCAATCCCCCTACCAGCAGTAGTCTTGGAGTTCCCTAGACCTTATTTATGCCATGGATATTAACGTGGTCTTTATCCATGAAACAGGAAGCTTGGGGTTGGCTTAACCGGCAGGAATCAGCCATGCTCACTTGCACTGTGCCTTTTAACCTCTGTTGTAATTTGTCTCTGGATCCCTCAGATTCCGTTTTTTTTCCTAGGGCTTTGACCCAAAGCTTGGAATTGAATCTCGGACAATAATGTGTCTCAGGGGGCATTGCATGAACTCCTTATCATAAGCCAAATGTTAAGGTGAACCTGTGGAATTGAGTCCTACTCCAACAAGGGAGATAAAAGGATGTCTCATGACACACCCAGATAACTGGAGGCTATAGTTAAACTTGCTAGGATTTAAGTGCATGGTGCTTGGCTTTGGTTAGTTTCTTTGGTCTTAGTTTCCCAAAAAGGAAACCTTCATGTGATAGGCATCCTATTTATTCCATCACTTGAAAAGATTTGCAGGATAATTGCTCAGAACTAGAATACTGTTCCAGATTTTTACATTACCCATCCCTCTTGTTCTTTCTGAGCTGCAGCCAGAGATTGCTGGTTGGTTCACAGAACCAAGTTGGCCTAGTCTAAACTGTCGGCAAAACTTAAGTACAACTAATGAGTTTAGGATTTAGTGACAAATGTATGATAAGTTTTGGAATGTAATTCCTCTCTCTTCAGTCCTCATTTTTGTTAAAAAACAAATCATCATAGGACCGAGTGGTTTGCAAAATAGACTTTAGTCTTATACTTGGCCTGATTATTTGCATAAAGTGCAACAAGAATAACTATTTCTGCTTAGGCCTTTTGGATTGGCTTTGATGGAACGCTGTTCTACAAGGAATCTCAGACAAGACCTTTAAAGGCCAAGCCCCGCCATGGGTTTATTCTCAAATACCTGTGAGTTGGGTGATCCTCTCCTCTTAAGGTCCCAAGATAAACAGCTCCTGGACCTGTGAGAAAGTGACATTCTTCACTGACCACCAGTCAGGAGCCCTTTACAGGGACTGCATAGGCAAGTGTATGAGGCCAGCTCCTCCCACGAGGTTTTTATCAGCTCTACAAGTCAAAATTGAATCCTTAAAGGGAAGTATACACTTCCAATCAAAGCCTTAGTAAAATAACCATTTTTTCCAATTGTGTCCTGTTGCAGAAGAAAAATGGATTTTTATTGTACTGATGCCAACAACTATATTGCCATAAGTTAAGAACACTCACAGATAATTTCCAAATTCTAGAGGAACCAGGCAGAGAAAAACAAACATGCTCCAAATTTTGTTTATAGGAGTGTCTTAATTACTCTTAATTAAGACACTTAAAATCTTAATTACTAAAGGCCATAAATAGTTTAAAATAAGTGTCCTTGACTCTGAAAAGCAAAACAAGGATCAGCAATATTCCAAGCAAAAGTCAAAAATTGTTTTAGCTTCCTGAGTTTGGTCCATTTTGTTAACTCTTGTTTTGCTTGATATTTGTGAATGTTTCAATTCT
This sequence comes from Aotus nancymaae, assembly GCF_030222135.1. Lineage (NCBI taxonomy): Eukaryota > Metazoa > Chordata > Mammalia > Primates > Aotidae > Aotus > Aotus nancymaae. Next base: position 79,816,367 of record NW_026988425.1, read on the forward strand.
TTATGTGTCCTGTACATTTTTCTTTATTCTAATGTTACAGTTTCTAAAGTTATCAAGACCCTGCATTTGAAATCACCTGGTAAAGTTCTATAGCTCTTTAGAAACCATTTTTGAAAAGGATTAAAACAGGAGAGCAATTATCTATGAATAGCAAAATGTCCAAAGTAGTTACAGTTAGCAACAGAATTGAAGAAGTTTTTTTATCTCCGTGGTTTACAATAACTTAACATAAAAACCACTGTTATGATTGATAGCATATACTCACACATTAGAATTTTAGAAATCCCATACAATCTTGGAATATATACGTATTAGTCTGTTTTCATGCTGCTGATAAAGACGTACCTGAGACTGGGAAGAAAAAGAGGTTTAGTCGGTCTTAACAATTCCACATGGCTGGGGAGGCCTCAGAATCATGGCAGGAGGTGAAAGGCACTTCTTACATAGTGGTGGCAAGAAAAAATGAGGAAGATGCAAAGGCAGAAACCCCTGATAAAACCATTAGATCTTGTGCGAATACCAGTAGAACAATATGGGGAAAACCTCCATCATGATTCAAATGATCTCCCAGCAGGTCCCTTCCACAACATGTGGGAATTATGGGAGCATAATTCCAGATAAGATCTGGGTGGGAACAGAGAGCCAAACCATATCATTCCGTACCTGTCCCCTTCCAAATCTCATATCCTTACATTTCAAAACAAATCATGCTTTTGCAATAGTCCCCCAAAGTCTTTTTTTTGTTTGTTTGAAGAAAGAAAGAGAGAAAGGAAAAAAAATGAAGGAAAGGAAGAAAAAGGAGGAGAAAGAAGGAGAGAGAATGGGAGTATTGCTTTATTGCCCAGGCTAGAATGCAGTCTAAAAATGGGAATTGAAAAACTCTTTTATGCCAATAATTGTGCTAAACAATGGAGACAGGAAGGAATAAGGGAAGAAAATAAACAAGCAGCCAACCAATATTTCATTTAAACCTATGAAATACTATGCAATTATTGAGGAGTGATTTACTTCCAATTATATAGTCACTTTTAGAATAGGTGTGATATGATACTGATAAGAATGTATGTTTTATGTATTTGAAGTGGAGAGTTCTATAAATTTTGTTAAGTTTACTTGTTCCAGGTCTAAGATCAAGTCCTGATTATCCTTGTTAATTTTCTGTCTCGTTGATCTGTCTAGTATTGACAATGTGATGTTACAGTCTCCCACTATTATTGTGTGGGAGTCTAAGTCTCTTTATAAGTCATTAAGAACTTATGTATCTGGGTGCTCCTGTATTGGGTGCGTATATATTTAGGATCGTTAGCTCTTCTTGTTGCATTGATCCTTTTACCATTATGTAATGTCCTTCTTTGCCTCTTTTGATCTTTGTTCCTTTAAAGTCTATTTTATCAGAGGTGAGAATTGCAACTCCTGCTTTTTATTTATTTATTTATTTATTTATTTTTGCTTTCCGTTTGGTTGGTAAATCTTCCTCCGTCCCTTTGTTTTGAGTCTTTATGTATTGTTGCATGTGAGATGGGTCTGGATGCAGCATACCGATGGGTTTTGTCTTTTTCCTGTCTGTATCTTTTGATTGGGGGATGTAGCCGATTTAAATTTAAGATTAATAATAATATATGTGAGTTTAATACTGCCATTTGATGCTAGCTGGCTGTTTTGCCCATTAGTTGATGTGAATTCTTCATTATGTGATGTTCTTTACTTTTTGATAGATTTTTTGGAAAGGCTGATACTGGTTGTTCCTTTATATGTGTAGTGCTTCTTTCAGAAGCTCTTATAAAGCAGGCCTGGTGGTGGTGAAATCTCTAAGTACTTGCTTGTTCACGAAAGATTTTATTTTTCCTTCGCTTGTGAAGCTTAATTTGGCTGGATATGAAATTCTGGGTTGAAAGTTCTTTTCTTTAAGGATGTTAAATATTGGCCCCCACTCTTTTCTAGCTTGTAGGGTTTCTGCTGAGAGATCTGCTGTAAGTCTGATAGGCTTCCCTTTGTGGGTAACCTGACCTTTCTCTCTGGCTGCCTTTAGTATTTTCTCCTTCATTTCAACCCTAATGAATCTGATGATTATGTGCCTTGGGGTTGGTCTTCTTGAGGAATATCTTTGTGGTGTTCTCTATATTACCTGGAGTTGAATATTGTCCTGCCTTACTAGGTTGGGAAAGTTTTCCTGAATAATATCCTGAAGAGTATTTTCCAACTTGGATTCACTCTCTTCATCACATTCAGGTACACCTATCGAATGTAGATTAGGTCTTTTCACATAGTCCCATATTTCTTGGAGACTTTGCTCATTCCTTTTATCCTTTTTTCTCTAATCTTGTCTTAACTCATTTCAGCATTAACTCAAAAGTCCACAGTCCAACTTCTCATCTGAGACAAGGCAAGTTCCTTCTGCCTTTGAGCCTGTAAAATCAAAAGCAAGCTATTTACTTCCTAGATACAATGAAGGTATAGGTATTGGGTAAATACGCCCATTCCAAATGGTAGAAATTGGCCAAAACAAAGTGGTTACAGAGCCCATGCAAGTCCAAAATCCAGTGGGGCAGTCAAATTTTAAAGCTCCAGAATGATATCCTTTAACTACTTGTCTCATATCCAGGTGATGGTGATGCAAGAGGTGGGTTCCCATGGTCTTGAGCAGCTCCATTCCTGTGGCTTTGCAGGATACAGCTCCTTCCCGGCTGCTTTCATGGGCTGTCGTTTAGTGTCTGTGGCTTTTCCAGGCAAATGGTGCAAGTTGTTGGTGGATCTACCATTCTGGGTCTGGAGGATGATGGTTCAACTAGGAAATACCTCAGTAGGAACTCTGTGTGGGGGCTCTGACCCTACATTTGCCTTCTGCACTGCACTAGAAGAGATTCTCCATGAGTGTCCCACCCCTGCAGGGAACATGTCTGAGCATCTAGGTGTTTCTATACATCTTGGGATATCTAGACAGAGGTTTCCAAACCCTAATTCTTGACTTCTGTGCACTTGCAGGCTCAACATCATGTGGAAACTGCCAAGGCTTGGGGCTTGTCCATTTTGAAGCCACAGCCTGAGCTCTACATTGACCCCTTTCAGCCATGGCTGGAGCTGCTGAGATGCAGGGCACCAAGTCCCTAGACTGAACAAAGCACAGGGATCCTTGGCCTGGCCCATGAAACCATTTTATCCTAGGCCTCTGGGCCTGTGTAATGGAAGGGGTTGCCATAAAGACCTCTGATATGCCCTGGAGACATTTTTCCCATTTTCATGGGGACTAACATTCCACTCCTTGTTACTTATGCAAATTTCTGGGGCTGGTTTGAATTTCTCCTCAGAAAATAAGTTTTTCTTTTCTATCACATTGTCAGACTGCAAATTTTCTAAACTTTTATGCTCTGCTTCCTTTATAAAACTGAATGCCTTTAACAGCACCCAAGTCACACTTGAATACTTGGCTTCTTAGAAATTTCTTCCATTAGATATGCTAAATCATCTCTCTCAAGTTCAAAGTTCCACAAATCTCTAGGGCAGGGACAAAATGCCACCATCCTGTTTGCTAAAACATAACAAGAGTCACCTTTGCTCCAGTTCCCAACAAGTTCCTCATCTGTATCTGAGACCACCTCAGCCTGGACCTTATTGTTCATATCACTATCAGGCTTTTGGTCAAAGCCATTCAACAAGTCTCTAGGAAACTTCAAACTTTCCCACATTTTTCTCTCTTCTTCTGAGCTCCCTAATCTGTTCCAACCTCTGCCTGTTACCCAGTTCCAAAGTTGCTTCCACATTTTTTTGTTATCTTTTCAGCAATGCTCCACTATACAGGTACCAATTTACTGTATTAGTCCATTTTCACACTGCTGATAAAGAAATATCCAGGACATGAAGAAAAAGAGGTTTCATTGGACTTACAATTCCACATGGCTGGTATGGCCTCAGAATCATGGTGGGAGGCAAAAGGCACTTCTTACATGGGAACAGCAAGAGAAAATGAGGAAGATGCAAAAGCAGAAACCCCGATAAAACTGATACAGGAGTTATTAAGAGGGAACTTTTAGGCAGATAGTAAGGGTAAAGGTTTACAGTGGAAATTTTCTTGTAATAAGAAACAACCCCTGAACCATCTCTCCTCTAACAGAAAAGGTGTCTTGAAAGGCCAGGCCAGCAAGCTTTGATATGCAAATGCCATCCATTAGAAACTGAGTTCACTCAATATGACAATTCCCACCATTTTCTCCTTATCACAAGGTGTACCAAGTGTCATGGCCACCTCCAGATAACATCATGTGTTCAGAACATCACGGTGACACATATTAGCATATTAAAGGGCTAAGGTGAGAGGGCCACGTTTTTGGCAGGTTATGTAAATAATACACCCATTCAAACCAATCCCTGGGCCTTATGGAAACCAGACAATGCCTCCTCCAGCCTCCCAATATAAGCAGCCACTTTTCCATTGCACATGGGGGTTTTCTTTTTGTTCACGTCCCCCCTCCCTCTGTCTCTTCTGTCTCTGTATGGGAGAGCTATTTTCTTCTTCCTTCTTTTTTGCCTATTAAATGTTTTGCTCCTTAAAACCACTTCACATGTGTCTATGCCATTTTATCAAAACTGGTGAGAGACCAAGGACCCTGGTGTTCTTTTAGTCATTGGAGCCATATCAAAACCACCAGATCTTCTGTGATTACCATGAGAACAGTATGGGGAAAAGCACCCCTATGATCAAATTATATCCAGTGGGGAAACCACCCTTATGATTCAAATTATCTCTGACTGGGTCCCTCCCACAACACATGGGAATTATGGGAGTACAATTTAAGGTGAGTTTTTGGGGGTACACAGAGCCAAATCATATCAATATATTAGCATTATTCATCAAGATATAACCTAAAGAAGATTGAGCATCATTTTGACAATCCTATGTACCTAAATATGTCAAATATGGGCCTTCTGAAGTATCTGAAAAGCCAGGAGTCAGGAAAGATAATTTTGAAACTTAAGTTTGATTTTGGGAAGCCTGTTAAATATGTTACATTTAAAACACTTGATATTATGAAATACAGTTCCAAATTACCATAAATTATTTATTTCACAAAAATGATGACTCAGACATTTTGAAGAAGCAAAAACCTATAAACCTTTACAAAGTATGCCAAACAGCAGATTAGCACTTTAAGAAAAGCTTATTATAATATTTTTACAAAAAAATTCCACATTTTACAGTTCTTACACATTTTGCATGTTAATCTATTTTTAGTAGTCTCAATTACATGTTATAATAGTAACTCCTAGCAATTTTTAACTTTAAGGTAAAACTTGGTAAGTTGCTTTAATTGTGTGCTAAGAGCAGTCAATGTTTGCCTTCTTAATTAAGGATGTGATTAGTTCTATATGTCCCTAGGCCTTACCAGTTGTGAAGCTGGCAAGTCAAATAGTTCTCAAAACCCAAGAGGCAGTTTGTAACCTTAAAACACTTAGCAAACCTTGCATCTGACCCGCATTTTACCAATAATAGATTTTGTTTTAATTATACTTTAAGTTCTGGAGTACATGTGCAGAACGTTCAGGTTTGTTACATAGGTATACAAGTGCCATGGTGGTTTGCTGCACCCATCAACCCATCATCTACATTAGGTATTTCTCCTAATGCTATCCCTCCCCTAGCCTCCCACCCACTGACAAGCCCTGGTGTGCGATATTCCTCTCCCTCCCTGTGTCCCTGTGTTCTCATTGTTCAAATCCCACTTATGATTTACCAATAATCTTTAAAGGTGCTTTTATTTCTCAAAAAGTACCACTACTTCTATTTTCCCATTAAAATATATTAGATTCAAGTGCTTGTCTTTCTTTAGGCCATATTAATTAGAGCTCTTTTTACAGACACCACACACAGGACACACACAGACAGGCATAAGAAAATCAAATCTCTGCATGGGGTTCTTCAACAGAAGGCTAGAAGAACGTCCAGATGCCAAACCAGAAAGAAACTTATTCCCTAAAGCGGGATTGCTAAACAAAGCCTTGCCAAGCCGATACCAGCCACATCCCCAGTGTGAAAAACAAGATGGTGGCTTGCAGCACAAACCATACAGACAGGCAAAGCGTACTAGATTGGCCACAACTCAAAACTAGCCCCTACAAATCCTTTTTCAAAATTAAAGCTTTACAGAAAATATAAACAGTAATAGTTCAGAGCTGGGGGGAAGTTGAAGGTTTACTGCTGATGTGGTAGAGAACAGGAAATAAGAGAGCAACAATTAAAAAATTCCTGGGGAAGAATCTCTTATTCTTGTGCAAGTAGTTCCTCCACCAGGGAGATTAGTTCAATTACTGTCTGCCTTGGCTGGGGTCAGGAGTTCAAGACAAGCCTGGTCAACATGGTGAACCCCCATCTCTACTAAAAAATACAATAATTAGCCAGAGCTTGCTTGTAGTCCCAGCTACTTAAGAGGCAGAAGGTAGGAGAATTAAACCCGAGAGATGTAGGTTGCAGTGAGGTGAGATCACACCATTGCCCTCCAGCCTGGATGACATAGCAAGACTCTCTCTCAAAAAAAGATGAAGAAGAAAAGACTGTATCAATTCAGAATTTATCTACAGTGTATCACAGACCTCATTTTATCACAACTTTTATATCACTGGATGACATCAGCAATAAATTTTACACATAAGATGAAAAAATTTATCTTTTTATTTTAGTTTACAATTCATTGATTTCAAATGAGTTCAATTAAGTATGTTTCTATATTTCTTGCCTTTTTACATTATTGGTCCATTTAAATAATTAGTTCTTATTTCCTTATTAATTTACAAGAGATAGTTATAAATTGTTACTAATTCTTAGTATATTTATTATGTTTATTGCAAATATTTTATTCTATTTTATTAGTTTTTACTGTTTTCTTTTTTCTCTTTTTTAAACATGGGTAATATTGCTGATAACTTCTTGAATTAAAGGTTTAATTCATTTTTATCAATATGCTTTGTTTTCTGATAAAGACATTTAAGCTTCTGAAATTTTCTTTCACTTGTATCACGTCTGCATTTCACAGATTTGGTATGTAGCCTGTTCTCATTGTTACGTATTTCTCACCATTATATATTTTCAGTTTTAATTTTCTCTCACTGTACTGAATTAGAAGGTTAGATCACTCATCTCCATACAGAGGACTTAGGGCCAAGGATGTTTCCTAGCTTCATGGCTACATGCACACCTGGGGAAGTGGTGGTCACCCACTGGATTCTCCTTTGGCATTGTTGCTTGCACCTGCCACTGGGAAATCTGTAAGCAGACCTGCTTGGTCCAGCACTGCACACCTTGCTCTCAAATCACTTGGGACTGAACAGGGAGCTTGGGCTACTGTTCACTCCATAAGTCAGCCTATTGTGTGAAACAACAGAGAGCTTCTCCCAGTAAACATGGATCAAGTAGGTACCCAATCATATTGTCTAAAGCTGGTTCTTACTCATATGCATCATCTACCAGCTTCTAGGTCAAACTGCACAGCCCAGTATAAAACCTGCCAACAGAAATGCATAGGGCTATAGAAGCAAAGCCAAAAACCCTTCCTAACATTCTGGATGGTCACACTTCATGTGTGGAAGTGATAAGAGGGAAAGAAAAAACGTTAAACATTAAGAAATAAAAAGAAAATATTCTACCTGCAGAAAAAATTACAAAAATTAGAAGTGGCAACATCTCCAGATAAGAATGAATCATCAGAGAATTCTGGAACCATAAAAAAATATGAATATAGTGTCAGTGTCATCACTTGATATAATTTGGCTGTGCCCCTATTCAAATCTCATCTTGAATTCCCACATGTTGTGGGAAGAAATAATGGGAAGTAAATGAATCATGGGGGCATGTCTTTCTTATACTGTTCTCATTATAGTGAATAAGTCTTACAAGATCTGATAGTTTTATAAGAAGGAGTTTCCCTGCACAAGCTCTCTCTCTTTGCCTCCTGCCATCCATGTAAGATGCGACTTGTTCCTCCTTGCCTTCCACCATGATTGTGAGGCTTCCTGAGCCATATGGAAATGTAAGTCCATTAAACCTGTTTCTCTTGTAAATTGCCCAGTCTCAGGCATGTCTTTATCAGCAGTATGAAAATGGACTAATACAGTAAATTGGTACCAGGAGTGGGGTGTTGATGAAAAGATACCCAATGAAGTGGAAGTGACTTTGAAACTGGGTAACAGTCAGAGGTTGGAACAGTTTGGAGGGCTCAGAAGAAGAGAGAAAAATGTGGGAAAGTTTGGAACTTCCTAGAGACTTGTTGAATGACTTTTCCCAAAATGCTGATAGTGATATGGACAATAAAGTCCAGGCTTTGATGCTCTCAGGTGGAAATTAGGAATTTGAGAGCTGGAGCAAAGGTAACTCTTGCTATGTTTTAACAAAGGGATTGGCAGCATTTGCTCTTGTCCTAGAGATTTGTGGAATTTAGAACTTGAGAGAGATGACTTAGGGTATCTGGCAGAAGAAATTTCTAAGCAGCAAAGCATTCAAGAGGTGATGTAGGTGCTGTTAAAGGCATTCAGTTTTAAAAGAAAAACAGGGCATAGAAGTTTAGAAAATTTTCATCCTGACGATGTGATAGAAAAGAAAATCTCATTTTCTGAGGAGAAATTCAAACTGGCTGTAGAAATTTGCCTAAGTAATGAGGAGCCTAATGTTAATCCCCAAGACAATGGGAAAAATGTCTCTAGGTCATGTTAGAGACCTTTGTGACAGCCCCTCCCATTACAGCTCCAGAGATTTAGGAGGAAAAAATTGTTTCATGGCCTGGGCCCAGGGTCCCTATGCTTGCACAGTTTAGGGACTTGTTACCTTTTGTCCCAACTGCTCCATCCATGACTAAAATGTCCCAAGGCACAGCTTGGGATGTTGCTTCACAAGGTTCAAGCCCTAAGACTTGGCAGCTTCCATGTGGTGTTGAGCCTGTGGGTGCACAGAAGTCAAGAACTAAGGTTTGGGAACATCTGCCTAGATTTCAGAGAATGTTTGAAAATGCCTGAATACCCAGGCAGAAGCTTGCTGCAGAGGGGAGGCTATCACGGATAACCTCTGCTAGGGTGGTGCAGAAAGAAAATGTGGGGTTGGAGCCCCCAAACAGAGTCCCTACTGGGACACCCTCTAGTGGAGCTGTGAGAAGATGATCACTGTTCTCCAGACCGCATAATGGTAGATCCACTAACAACTTGTACCATATGCCTGGAAAAGCCACAGACAGTCAACAGCAGCACTTGAAAGCAGCCAGAAGAGGGGCTACACCCTGCAAAGCCACAGGGGCAGAGCTGCCCAAGGCTGTGAGAGTTCACCTCTTATATCAGTGTGACCAGGATGTGAGTCAAAGGAGATTAAAAACCATAAAAGCAATGAAATTACATCATTTGCAATGACATAGATGGACCAGGAGGCCATTGTCCTAAGTGAACTAGCTCAGAAACAGAAAACCAAATACTTCATGTTCTCTCTTATAAGTGAAAGCTAAACAATGGGTACACATGGACATAAAGATAAAAATAATAGACACTTGGGACTCCAAAAGTGGGGAGAGTGGGAGCTGAGTGAAGGCTGAAAAATCATACATAGACCTAAGGAACTGAATAGCAAGGGCAAAAATACATCTACATATTTACAGCCAACTCATTTTATATTAGGGACCCAAGAACATATACTGGGGAAGGGACATTTACTCTTCAGTAAACAGTGCTGGGAAAACTGGATCTCCATGTGCAAAAGAATGAAACTAGGCCCCTGTCACCATATACAACAATTAAATAAAAATAAATTAAAGACTTAAATGTAAGATCTGAAACTATGAAGCTGTAAGAAGAAAACATTGAGGAAACACTTCAGGACACTCGGCTGGGAATTTGTTTTTGTTGTTTAGACCTCAAAATCACAGGCAACAAAAGCAAATTGGACAAATAGGATTACTTCAATCTAAAAAGCTTCTGCAGAACAAAGGAAAGAGAAAAAAGAGGAAGAGACAACCTACAGAATGGGATAAAATATTTTCAAACTATACATCCAATAAGAAGTTAATAACCAGAATATATAAGAATCTAGACCAACTCAATAGAAGAAAAACAAATAATTTGATTAAAATATGGGCAAATAATATAAATAGGTATTTCCCCAAAGAAGAGACACAAATGGGTACCAGATATGTGGAAGAATTGTCAACATCATTAATCATGAGAGAAATTCAAATCCAAATTACAACGAATTATCATCTCACCCCAGTTAGAATGACCATCATCAAAAAGAATAAAAAAAGTCCTGTTGCATATGTAGAGAAAAATAAACACTTGTATACTGTTGCTGGGAACATAAGTAAAGTCACCACGAAAAACAGTATGGAGTGGTTTCCTCAAAATACTAAAAGTAGATCTACCATATGATCCAGCAATCCCACTGCTGGATATATATCCAAAAGAAAAGAAATCAATGTATCAAAAAGATGTCTGCACTGCCATGTTTACGGCAGCAGTATTCGCAATAGCCAAGGTATGGAAGCAACCTAAGAATATATCAACAGATGAATAGCTAAAGAAAATTGTGGTACATATACACAATGGAATTAGTCAGCCATACAAAAGAATAAAATCCTGCTATCTGCAGCAACATGTATGCAAATGGAAGGTATTAAGTGAAATAAGACTAACATAGAAAGATATCACGTGTTCTGACTCATATGTGGGAGTGAAACGAGTTGATTTTGTGGAGGTAGAGAGCACAGTGGTGGTTACCAGAGGCTGGAAAGGTAGAAGGAAGGGGGTGTAAAAAGAGATTGGTTAATCACAGAAAACTACTGTTAGATAGAATGCTTAAATTCTAGTATTTGATAGCACATTAGGATAATTATAGTTAACAATGATTTATTGTATATTTCAAAATAACTAGAAGATTTGGAAAGTTCTCCACATATAAATGTTCAAGGTGTGAATATCCTAATTACCCTAATTTAATAACTACCCATTTTATACATGTATTAAAACATCACATATACCTCATAAATATGTACAATTATTTTGTATCAATGAAAATTTATTCTTTTGAATGTGTATATCAAGTTTTCCCAGGTACTTTATTTAAAAGAGTATTCTTTTTCCGTTGAATTGTCTTAGCACCCTTACTAAAACAAATTGACCATATATAATGGGTTTATTTCTTAAATCTTAGTTCTGTCCCATTGATGTCTGTGTCTAGTCTCATGCCAGTATGACACAGTACTACTTCAACTTTACAGTTAGATTTAAAATGAGAAAGCATGAGTCCTCCAACTTTGTTCCTTTTGAAGATTGTTTTGGCTATTCATGGTTCCTTGCATTTCTATGTAAATCTTAAAACCAGCTTGTGAGTTACTGCAAAACCGACCACTGGAATTTCGATGAAGATTGCTGAGAATGTAAATTAGAAAAGATTGCACTATATTTGTAGATCAACAGAGAGTATTGCCGTCCTAACAGTATTACTTTTTTCAACCTATGAACATAAAAGGTCTTTCCATTTACTTAAGTCTTTAAGTTCTTACAATAATATTTTGTAGTTTTCAGTGTACAAGTATTGAATTTCATTGTCAAATTTGTTTCTAAGTAGTGTATTCTTTCAATGCTATAGCAAATAGAATTGTTTTCTTAGTTTGGTTTTCAGGTTGTTCATTGCAAGTGCGTAGAATAAATAAGAATAAATATATTTTTGCAAAAATTAGTTTCCAAGTTTCTGATCTTCTTAAAATAGATAACTTGAATGAGAATTACAAAGTCAATGGGTATGTGTCTTTTTTAGCAGTTCTTGAAATTGGATGCATGCTAGCCAGCTCATACTGCTATAAGCTTTAAGATATTTGGTAGTGCGGTAGTTGGCTAAAATAATGTTTTCTCAGGCTTTCTTTTGCACTTAGTTTTATTATAAGTGAAATTAAATTTCTCACATATTTTGGTTAGAACAATTTTAAAATTTTACTTTTTAAAATTGACAAAAAATTGTATCTGTTTATTCATGTCCCCCAGATTCATCCATATTGTGCTAAATGGCAGGATTACCTTCTTTTTAGGGTTGAATAGTATTCCATTGTGCATTATATTAGTCCATTCTCACAGTGTTATATAGGCATACTCGAGACTAGGTAATTTGTAAGGAAAAGAGATTTAATTGACTCACAGTTCATCATGGCTGGAGAGGCCTCAGAAAACTCACAATCATGGCAGAAGGCAAAAAAGAAGCAAAGGCATGTTTTACGTGGCAGCAGGTAAGAGTGAGCAAAGGAGCAAATGGGGAAGAGCCCCTTATAAAAACATCAGATCTCGTGAGAATTCACTCACTATCATTCGAACAGCAAGGAGAAAACTGCCCCCATGATCTAATTACCTCTCACTAAGTTCTGCTCTTGACATATGGGGATTGTGGGGATTACAATTTGAGATGAGATTTGGATGGGAACACAGAGACAAATCATACCATGCATATAAACTACATTTTCTTTGTCCATTCATCTATTAATGGATGCCTATGTTGCTTCCATATCTTGACCCCTGTGAGTAATGCTCTAATAAATATGGGCATGCAGATATTTCTTAAACATATTGATTTTATAACCTTTGGATATATACCTAGTAGTGTGATTGCTGGATTGTATGGTAGTTTTATTTTTAATTTTTGGAGGAATCTCCATTCTGTTTACCATAATGATTGCACTAATTTACGTTCCCACTAACATTGTGCAAAGTTGCTTTTTTCTCTACATCTTTGCCAACACTTGTTATCTTTTGTCTTTTTGATAATTGCCATTCTAACAGGGATTAGGTGGTATCTTATTGCAGTTTTAGTTTGCATTTCCCTGATTAATAGTGATATTAAGCATTATTCATTTTCCTGTTGGCCATTGGTATGTCTCCTTTCTATAAATGTTTATTCAGGTTCTTTGTCTAGTTTTTTTAATTGGGTCATTTTTCTTTTTCTTTTTGCTATTGAGTTGTTTGATTTTCTTATATATTTTGGATATTAACCCATTATGAGATGTACAGTTTAGTTTGCAATATTTTCTCCTGTTCTGGAGGTTGTATCTTTCCTATGTTGATTGTTTCCTATGCTCTGCAAAAGCTTTGTAGTTTAATGTAATCCCATTTGTCTATTTTTGCTTCATTGCCTGTCCTTTTTGGATCATATCCAAAATATCATTGCCAAGACCAATGTCATGGAGGTTTTCTCCAATGTATTTTTTAGGCATTTCATAGTTTCAAGTTATAATTTAGAGCCTTTAGGACGTTTTGAGTTTAATTTTGTATATTATATGACATAATGATTTAGTTTCATTCCATTGCATGTAGATATCCAGTTTCCCTAATAACATTTATTGAAGAGACTGTTCTTTCCCCATTGTGTGTTCTGGCATCTTTATTGAAAAATAAGTTGGCTATAAATGTAGGGATTTACTTCTGGCTTCACTATTTTGTTCGATTAGTCCATGCGTCTTTTTTAACTCCAGTACCATGATGATTTTCTTACAATAGCTTTGTAGTATATTTTGAAGTCAGGCAGTGTGATGCCTTTAGCTTTACTTTTGCTCAGAATTGCTTTGGCTATTCAGGGTCTTTTTTGGTTCTCTATACATTTTAGGATTGTTTTGTTTATTTCTGTAAAGATATCTTTGATATTTTGATAGAGATTGCTATTTTGATAGAGATTATATCTGCAGATTGTTTTGGGTTGTATGAACATTTAACAATATTAGTTCTTCTAATCCATAAATACAGAATATCTTTTCATTTATTTATGTCCTCTTCAATTTCTTTCATGAATGTTTTATAGTTTTCAGTGTACAGGACTTTCACCTTCTTGGTTAAATTTATTCATCACTATTTTATTTTCTTTGTAGCTCCAGTAAATGTGATTGTTTTTCTTTCTTTCTTCTTTCTTTCTTTCCTTTTTTTTTTTTTTTTTGATAGTTCACTATTAGTGTCAAGAAGCACCATGGATTTTTATATGTTGGTTTTGTATCCTGCAGCTACACTGAATTTGTTTGTTATTTTTAACAGTTTTTTGGTGAAGCCTATAGGAATTTCTATGTATAAAATTATGTTATCTGAAAACAGGGGCAATTTAAATTTTTCCTTTCCAGTTAGTATGTCTTATTTCTATCTCCTGTGTAATTGCTCTGGCTAGGATTTCTAATACTATGTTGAATGGAAGTGGTGAGAGTGGATATCCTTGTTTTGTTCCTATCTTAGAGGAAAGGCTTTTGACTTTCAACTGTTACGTATGATGTTAGTTGTGGATTTGTCACATATGCCCTTACTTGTGTTGAGGTACATTTCTTCTGCTATTTCAGTTTTTAAATATTGTATTTTTCTTTGTTTAGTTATCTATAATAATTTTTTACTTTTTAAGTGTATATGTTAAATATTTTTAACTTTGTAATAACTTTTTAACTGGTCTTCCTTCTTCTACCTTTGTCACATACTGACCTATTTTTAACTCAGCAATGAAGTAGATGATATTAAAATGTAGCTTATTCTATGTTATTCCACTGCTTAAAACTTTCCATGTGTTTGCCACTTTACTCAGAGAAAAGCTCTTGCAGTGGCTGACATGCTCTGATCCCATTTTCTCTCTAATATTTTTTCTGTTAACCTTCTATTATAATTTTATTCCTAATCCACTTTATTCCAGCCATGCTGTTCCTTCCATCTCTCAGGGCTTTTGCATATCTCAGGTCCTCTGTTTCCTGTGCCTGGAATAATCCCACCTAGATCTCTTCATGTGCCTCTTTACCTCCTTCAGGACTTGTCTTAAATAGCACCCTCAGTGAGATTTAGATTGGCCTCCTCATCTGAAATTACAAGTAACCTCAATTTTGATTGAAATTATATTCTTCTATAAAACAATCGTCAATAAATGGAATTTTGAAAACAATGTTTAGTTTATCTAGTGAAAAGGTATACTTCTTCATTTATCCAAATTATTAACATTATTTGTAATTTTTTTAAAGACCTTACTCATTTTTAAAGTTTATTTTTAAATATTTGTTTCTTGTCATAGGTGTTATTGTTGACAAGCATTTATTCTGTTGTCTTTTCTATGTTAATTATATTATATGGGAAAATTATTATTATTATTACTTTTGTTTTGATATGGGGCTTTGCTCTTGTTTCCCAGGCTGGAGTGAAGTGGCACAATCTCTCGCCTCGCTGCAACCTCCGCCTCCCGGGTTCAAGATATTCTCCTGCCTCGGCCTCCTGAATATCTGGGATTATAGGTGCCCATCACCATGCCCAGCTAATTTTGTATTTTTAGTAGAGACAGGGTTTCATCGTATTGGCCAGGCTGGTGTCAGACTCCTGACCTCAGGTGATCCACCCACCTCAGCCTTCCAAAGGGCAGGGATTACAGGTGTGAGCCATTGCACCTGGCCTGGAAAATTATTTTTATATATTTATCTTGCATTTCAACTACTTTTGAATTTATTTGTTCTAGTTTCAAGTGATTCTCTTAAGTGTTCTGATATGCATTCAGTTGATATGCAAATCTTTATTTCTTACTATGTTTTGCACCATATTATATTGAAAGAACTTTCATAACAAGGTTAGAAATATTTAGAAGTAGGGTTGGGGGTTCTACTGCTTATTAGAAAGTTGAAAGACATGAAGATTTTTACTTTTGCTATAACAATAAAAAACTTCCAGATAACTTAATACTTATACTTTTCTTTAAAACCACCAAAGAACTATAGATACAAAAAAAACCTAAGAGAATTACACATCATTGGGAAGATCCCTTGCTTATTAGTCAAGAGATGGAGGGTGCCTTTATGTTAGGGGACAGATGCTGAGATTGGGATTGGACAGGCAGAAAAGCAAAACTTCTATGAACTGTCAATCTCTGTTGGGATGAGGAGAAATCAGTCAAACTTTTGACAAAACTAGCTGGCATATAGAATTTAAATATAGTGGCACCCCAAATACAATCCTCTTTTCAATATTTTCACATGATATTTTTGTTGAGAATGTAGAGGCTGGGGAGCTGGTCAGGAAAGCAGAGATCTTATCTTATGCAGTCTTGTAGGACTGTGGTATCCTGGTTTGAGTCTTCAGTATCATTGCCCCATGGTTCCAATACCAGACATTAAGAAACATGGAATCAAATCTCCCCCCTCACTCATCTCTTATTCTTGACGTCACAGAAGAGATTCTCACACTTTTGGAATTTTACCTCAAATAGTGGTGGTTGATCATGTTAATAAGGCCTTGTGGACCAGAACATGACTATGCTTGAGGCCCATTTTTAAATTATCTGGTTTGCTTTTATGAGGAAATTCACAAGGCTTAAGTTGGATTCCAAAGAATAAAATAAATAACCATGATGTACTGAGCAGTAAAACTAACTTGTAACCAGAACTCAAAACATTCGTTTTATTTTAACTTTTAAGTAAAAAACTTTCTAGTAGACAATAAATTCAGCAACGTTTTGGGTCCAGTTCCTTGGAAGCAGATCCTGAGACAGAGATTCTTGTTTACATGATATATTTCCAAGTGCTCTTAGGAAAAGGAGCAATGACAGCAGCAGCAGGTTAGAGCAGGTGTGGTCTGGACTGGAGTCTAGCTTCAGTCTGATCATACACAATTTCTGGAGCACAAACTATACAAAGTTCATCCTACCTTGAGGCAAGTGGGCAGCCTTCTGTATCTCTCTGTCAGCTTTCCATCATAGAAGGCCTTCTCCATTCTGATATTATTGAGAATAATACTGGTTCTACTCATACTTTAATAGTTTTGATTTTCTTTTTAGTGTTTTCCTTTTACATTGAAATTTGTGATCCAACTGGTTCTTATTTTTAGTTTCAGATATGGAATAAATACTCAGTTTCCATAACATTGTTTATTGAATTGCAAATCTTTTCCATATTGTTTGTAATTTAATTTTTACATATATATGTGAAATTCTCATATATACAAATATATTATATATATAAATGAGTTTATTTCTGGACTTTTGAAATACATTCTTATTTTCATGAGCCACTACTGCTCTGTTTTTACTTATATAGTTTTATAGCATAATTTGATATTTAGTTGGTATAGTCCCCCTTATTACTATTTTTTCTTCATATTTTATCTGATATTTTGCTGCTACATAAAAAACTTTTGAAACCATCTGTCTAGTTAAAAACACTTCATTTTTATGTTTACAAATTAACTTACTAGGAGGTGGGAGCATTGTCATATTGAATCTTCTTATCTAAGATCAGGTAATGCTGTTCTATTTGTTCATGTGTTATTTTCTTATCTGTAGCTGCCTTTTGAGGTTTTCTTTCTATAGTTCTTGCTCCTTTCATATTGTAGCTTCCACCTATAATACAGCTTTTTTGTATAAAGAAAAGCCAAGGATTTATATTTTTGAATTATATATCTATCCATCTCTCTGAAATTTCTTGTTTTTATGATAGTTCACTAATTCTATTACATTTCTCAAGATACAATTATCTACAAACAATGATACTCTATCATTTTTAATTTCTATACTAATATTTTCTTCCTCTTTCATAAATATACTGATTAGTTTTTGTAGGGAAATATTAAGTAATTTTTATTTTAGTGGGCATCCTTGTCTTGTTAAGTAGAAGCATTTATTCTCGTTTCCTTCTTTTGGTTCCTGGATCCATACATCTTGGCTCTTGGAGAAACAACATCATCTAATGATCACAAATTGAGAGCATATACTGCATACTCGAGGACATTGCCTTAGAACTGCAAGATGTTGCCATCCAACTGGCTCTTAACAACCTTCTAGAGGTCATTGCATTAGTCTATTAAGCCAACTGCTTTAGAGTGGTAGTAAGACCAGTGAATACCATAAGCATGGACAAACTGCTACATTTTATTTGCTATAAAATGAATTTCTTGGTCAGAAATAGTGCTGTGTATGATTCTATGATGGAGGATAAGGCATCATGTAAGTCCAGAGATGGTAGTTTTGCTAGAAGCATTAAGGATGGAGAAGGCAAATCTATAGTCATCAGTGTCTATTCCAGTAAGAACAAAACACTGTCCCTTCCAAGATGGAAGCAATCTATATTAGTCCATTCTTATACTACTATGAAGAAATACCCAAGGCTGGATAATTTATAAAGGAAAGAGGTTTAATTGACCCACAGTTCCATAGGGCTGGTGAGGCCTCAGAAAACTTCCAATGCTGGTGGAAGGGGAAGCAAGCATTTCCTTCTTCACATGACGGCAGGAAGGAGAAGAATGAGAGCTGAGCAAAGGAGGAAGCCCTTTATAAAACCATCAGATTTTGTGAAAACTTACTATCTTGAGAATAAACATGGGAGAAACTGCCATGATTCAATTACCTCCCACTGGGTCCCTCCCACAACATGTGGGGATTATGGGAACTACAATCAAGATGAGATTTGGATGGAAACACAGCCAAACCATATAATTCCACCCTGGTCCCTCTCAAATCTCATGTTCTTACATTTCAAAACACAATCATGTCTCCCAAAGTCTTAACTCATTCCAGCATTAACTCAAAGTCCAAGTCCAAAGTCTCATCTGAGACAAGGCAAGTCCCTTCTGTCTAGGAGCCCATAAAATTGAAAACAAGTTAGTTACTTCCTAGATACGATGGAGGTACAGAAATTGGGTAAATGTATCCATTCCAAATAGGAGAAATTGGCCAAAATGATGAGGCTACTGGTCCCACAGATGTCCAAAATCCAGTGAGGCAGTAATTAAAAGTTAAAGCTCCAAAATAATGTCATTTAACTCCACGTCTTAGATTCAGGTCTTGCTGATGCAAGAGGTGAGCTCCCACAGCCTTGAGTTGTTCTGCCCCTGTGGCTTTGCAAGGTACCAGCCCGTGGGAGGGAGCCACCCTCCCTCCCAGCTGCTTTCATGGGCTGGTATTGAGAGGCTGCAATTTTTCCAGGTGCACAGTGCAAGCCGTCAGTCCCCATTCTGGGGTCTAGAGGATGGTGGTCCTCTTCTCACAGCTCCACTAGGCAGTGCCCTGTGGGGACTCTGCGTGTGGGTGCCAACACCTAGCAGAAGTTCTCCATGAGGGCCTTCCCTGCTCCTTCAGCAAAATTCTGTTTGGACATTCAGGTGTTTTCATACACCCTCTGAAATTTAGGCAGAGGTTCCCAAATCTCAGTTCTTGACTTCTATGCACCCACAGGCTTAACATCACATAAAAGCTACCAAGGCTGGGGACCTGCACCCTCTAAAGTTACAGCCCAAGCTGTGCCTTGTCCCCTTTTAGCCATGGCTGTAAAGAAGCTGTTAGTCCTGAGGCTGCCCATAGCAGTAGGGCCCTGGACCCAGAACAGGAAACCATTTTTCTCTCCTAGGCCATCAAGCCTGTGATGGGGAAACTACTGTGAAGGTCTCTGATATGCCTTGGAGACATTTTCTCCATTGTCTTGGTGATTAACATTTAGCTCCCTGTTACTTATGTAAATTTCTGCAGCAGGCTTAAATTTCTCTCCAGAAAATGGCGTTTTCTCTTCTATCACATTGTCAGGCTGCAAATTTTCCAAACTTTTATGCTCTACTTCCTCTTGGACACTTTTTCACTTAGAAAATTTCTTCCACCAGATTCCTCAAATCATCTCTCTCTCTCAATTTCAAAATTCCACAGATCTGTAGGGCAGAGCAAAAAGCCCCTAGTCTCTGTTAAAGCACAACAATAGTCATCTTTGCTCCAGTTCCTAACAAGTTCCTCATTTCCATCTCAGACCACCTCAGCCTGGACTTCATTATCCGTATCACTATTAGCATTTTGGTCAGTCAGTCAATAAGTCTCTAGGAAGTTCTAAATTTTCCCTCATTTTTCTTCTGAGTCCTCTAAACTGTTCTAACCTCTGCCTGTTACCCAACTCCAAAGTTGCCTCCACATTTTCAGGTATCCTTATACCAGCACCCCATTCTACTGGTAACAATATATGGTATTACTGCATTCTCATGCTGCTGTGAAGAAATACCCAAGACTGAGTAATTTATAAAGTAAAGAGGTTTAATTGACTCACAATTCCATAGAGCTAGGAGGTCTCAGAAAATTCACAATCATGATGGAAGGAGAAGCAAACACGTCTTTATTCACATGGTGGCAGGAAGGAGAAGAAAGAGTCAAATGAAGGGTGAAGCTCCTTACAAAACCATCAGATCTTGTGAGAACTTACTATCATGAGAATAACATAGGGGAAACCACTCCCATGATTCAGTTACCTTTCACCAGTTCCCTCCCATGACATGTGGGGATTATGTGAACTACAATTCAAGATGAGATTTGTATGGGGACATAGCTAAAGCATATTACAATCTAATTAAATCAACCTGCTACCAAGTAGCTAGCTGATTCTTTTGCAGAATGATGCCATATCACAGGCTCAGTGTTGGTCTATGCTTTTGGAAGACAGGGAACTTAGCAGTTGGCTGTAGCCAGATGGGTTTTAGTGAGTGACTGTTCATGGTGTTTAGTGCATAACCTCCCTATCGTCTGCTATGATCACTTTATTCATTATTCCATTGGATAATGACTTAGGTGGCTAGGGAATGATGTTGACTGATGTCCTCAGATTTGGTAAACCTCTACCTGTTTATTAAAATCTTTCTTTGCTGAAGTCATCATTTGATGAGTACTCACATGGGATACAGCTCCTATATTAGTGCAAATCCATATATCTGACCATCCTTTTTCCAGGCAAACCGAACCCCTATGTGCATTGCTTACAGTTAGCCTCCTGGAAGGATTTCCCTTCTTCAGTGTCCTTCAAAGCAACTCTGGGGTGGGGTTGAAGTGATACAGCTGTCCACTTCTGGGTGATGCCTGCATGTAATGCATAACTGTCTATAAACTGAGCTTGAATTTTTTTTCCCTCAGTTTGAAAATTGTTTACTTCCTTATTAGCAATTGAGGTTTCCTTTTTAACTGACTGTTCATATCCTTTGTCCATTTTTCCCTTGATGATCTCTGAATAGTGGTTGTTCTACATATCCATCTTGATCTTCATTTTTTTCTTGCTAATAGTTTATTTTAAAATGTTTGATACTCTGGCTTTCAGAGTGTTTATAAATGAAAGAATAATTTGTTTTTAAATAATATTTATGCTATGTTTTGTCAATAGTCATTACATTTTGGGAGTGGGTGAGGGGAAGGAAGGTTAACTCCTGGTTCTAAGTAGACTTGCAATGTTTCTTGTGAATATTTGATACAGGCCGTCTAGTGGTCTTCCTAACTGCAGCTGTAAATAGGACTTTATTCACTTTAGAACATTTGATTTCTGAGTAGAACTGACTTTCTTTTGTGCTTTTTTAGTGCGTTATTGATAGTCTACTTTTTATTATTATTATTCATATCCCAATACTCATTGTGAATCTCTCTCCAAAAAGATTGCCCACTGTCTTGAAGGAACTGCTTTTAGGTCTTGTCTAATGCCTAAGTTCTTCTATGGTCGCCAATTGTGATCATACACACATGAAAAACAGAAAGGGGAAAAGGCAACTTTACTGACTCAGCTGTGCTGAAACCAGTTCTCTAATTAATTATGCTGTGATTGTTCCTGCTGTTTGCACTTGTTTACTAAGCAGGGAGCCTTTCTGTGACTCCCTTTGGAAGGACCAATCTTAACCCTGCACAAACTCCTATATTGGAAGCTTGATGTAATGGTTTAAAAGGATCAAAGATTTTCATTTGAATAAAGATAGCATTAAAGAAAATCTCAGAGAAAAATTACTCTGGGCCAGTTACATTTCTATATGATTAGAAAGGCTATAAACATTTTATATAAATATAATCCCAATGTTGACACCTACATTTGGTCTAAGTTTAGAAAAGTTGTGTAACCATTATGTACAGCAGATTTGCTTTTTATGGCCCACAATAGTTTTGTTGTGAAAGTTGACATTTACAAAAAATGATTGGAATCATGCCTAGCATAGACATGCTCTAAATTATCTTCTATTATTCTTTATATTACACAATTTTAGGTTATACAAATATTTTTGGATTTGTCACTGTTTATGCTGATGTATCATTTACATTTTAATAATAATGTCTTCTTAAAAAAATTGGAATAACTATGAACTTAGAGATATGTTGTAAACAACAATAAACATAGCTTTTCACCTGAACCATTTGAGAATTATTTGCCATCCTGATTCCCTATAATCTGAAATACTCTAGTGTGGACTTCCTACAAGTAAGTACATTTTTCAATACAACCACAGTATCAACATCAAAATTAGGTAACCAACACTGATACTTTAGATACAATCCTCAGACCTCAGAGTCCAGTAAAGTTTAACCAATTATTGTCCAACTAATTCTCTTTACCAAAAGGGTGCAATTCAGAATTATGTGTTGCATTTAGCTGTCATGCCTCTTTTAGCTTGGACCATTTTCTCAGTCTTTCCTTAAAAAGACTTTCACGGCCTTAACTTTTAAAGATGACAGGAGTGTTGTTTTGCAGAATGTCACTCAGTTTGGTTTTATCTGATGTTTCCTCATGATCAGATGCAAGTTACACATTTTTGGCAACAGTATACAAAACTGATGGTGCAGTCTTTTCACTCCATCCTATAAAATGATGCAGAAATTTTGATTTGTCTCATTACTGCTGGTATTCCCTTTGATCTTTTGATTAAGGTGATGTTTGTCAGGGTACCCATTGTCACATTACTCTTTTTACTTTGTAATTAATAACATCTGAAGCTAGATAAATATTCTTTTTCTCGAACGCTTTCAATTATTCATTCATCAGAATGGACTATTTTATTCCATGGGGTATAATCCATTTGTATAATTTTTTTATTGGTATTTTTGTCCAAGATTTGACCATTGGGAGTTTCTTGAAGCTGACTCCTGTGTCCCTTTTTGACATGACCCTCTCATTCTTGGAGGACTTCCTTGCTTTCCAGCACAGGAAAATCTTTCAAGCATATCTGAACTTTTCCTTCCCCATCCTAGAATCAGATACTTCTCTCAGGAACCCTATTCTTTTAAGTGGGCAATGATATTCAAAACCAAATCTAATGCTAGCTATGCTCACTGCTATGGAGGATTTTCACTGGTACTATTAGAGACAGGAAACAGCCAAATGCCTAGGCAGATAGAGGCAGATCCCCAGTGAAACTCTATCTCCAAGCTGAAGACAGTTTAAAGCCTGAAAGCCAAGCAACAATTTATATCCTTAAACTGGGGTGAGAACTTGTCTTCCTGTTTGGCGTCCTTTTCTCTGCTTTGTCCCCATCCTTCACCTATTTTACATATACCTACCTTTTTTTTCTCTCTTTTTGAAATATCTATATTTATATATATTTTTTATGTTTTAGCCCATCTTTTATTATTATTATTATACTTTAAGTTCTGGTGTACGTGTGCAGAACCTGCAGGTTTGTTATATCGGCATACACGTGCAGTGGTAATTTGCTGCATCCATCCCCCCGTCATCTACATTAGGTATTTCTCCTGATGTTAGCCCTCCCCAATTACCCCACCCCCTGCTATCCCTCCCCTAGTCCCCTGATTCCCCGACAGGCCCTGGTGTGTGATGTTCCCCTCCCTGTGTCCATATGTTTTCATTGTTCAACACCCACTTATGGGTGAGAACATGCAGTGTTTGGTTTTCTGTTCTTGTGTAGGTTTGCTGAGAATTATGCTTTCCAGCTTCATCCATGTCCCTGTAAAGGACATGAACTCATCCTTTTTTATGGCTGCATAGTATTCCATGGTGTATATGTGTCACATTTTCTTTATTCAGTTTATCATTGATGGGCATTTGGGTTGGTTCCAAGTCTTTATTATTATAAACAGTGTCACAATAAACATACATGTACATGTGTCTATACTTGAATTTTTATAATCCTCTGGGTATATACTGGTAATGGGATTGCTAGGTCAAATGATATTTCTAGTTCTAATTGATTTTCTACACTGGTGTAACCACCTTTGACTGGTGTCTTCACTTTAAAAACTTTTTTGCATATTCACAAACCAATCAGCATGCACTCTCCATTCTGAGTCAATAAAAGACCCAAGACCCAGCCATATGGGGGAACTTTCCTTTCCCACCTTCGGTTAGGGGGACCAACATCATGTCCATGCTCAGTTGAAAACCATTTTCATTGCTCAATGAAATTTGTCTCCATCCTCATCACCCTTCAATGTCCAGCATATCCTCATTCTTCTTGGGCAGCGAACAAGAGCTCAGGAACTGCCAAACACAGGTACAAGTTATAACACCTGTGAACTGGGGCATGCCAGCATGGCTGAGTGAGGCCTGGGGCATTGTTGGCCAAGGATCCCTGCCTCGCAATGTGACAAAGAAGAAAAGTCCTATACTAGTACCAGATCTTTTAAGTGGAGAGAGCTAAGGAATATGTATGTGTATATATGCACACATATATGCAAGTGTACCTTTATTTGTTTCTATTTCTATTTTTATACATTAAAAAACCAGTGGTTCACTAATCCCTCTGATTCTAGACCAACACTTCAAGGTTAAATATAATTTTATTCCTTTTTATATCTATGATTTTGTTCTCTGACAGTGAGAAATTTGTGAGTTTATATGTATTGATTTCATCTTTCCCCCTGTATGTAACCTGTCTCTCATGCACATGCCTACCTCATCCTACTTGGCTTTGACATTCTTCTCTTTGGGGGATGCCCTCTTTCCCCTACTCATGGTTAACCTCCTGTACTTCTCTGCATCACTGAGCCCACCTACCACAGCTGGTACCTGAAACTCTTTCCAGGACAATACTTCACTCCATATAGATTTCTTCTTCATTCCATTTGGGTTTCGATTCTCTACATTGGGCCTCTGCCTTCCACTCCCATCATGGGTACATCTACCTTGCTATAAGCTACCTAAGGGCTTTAGTGCCGAATTGTTTTTGAAGGGAAAGTGATAAGTGTAGGCAAAGCTCCAGAGAGTGCTTTTGCTGGAAGAAATAGATATAAGTGTTGTCAGTAAATAGACTGTTTATGGTTGAAATAATTCATTTCTTATAGCTTGTGATCAAGGTATATGATTTCCTTCCCTGTATGGTCATTTAAACCCTGGTCCTCACAACCCCAGGGCCTGTAGCTGGTTAGAAACATCCATGAACTTGCAAATTCTCAGCTGTAGTTTTATTTCTCTCTTCTCTCTAATACCCAGGAATTTCCCTTTTTTCATTTTGTATTTGGACGTGCATTTAAAATTTTTGGTTATATTGTATCTAGCCTGTCTATATATTTATAATGAGAAAAATGATTCTTTGTACTAGTTTATTCCACCATGTTGCCCAGACATCCCTTTGACACAGTTTTTAAACATTTTTCTGTCAGATTTATGTGATCACTTTCTGAACTGTATCAATCAAAGGAAAGTAGATGATGACAGATGTTTCTATTTAGTATTTGTTTATCAAAAATGCTTCCAGCAGGTACTATATTTAGTGCAGTTGTCAAAAAAGTAATTCAGCTTGAAGCACTTCCTCTTATAATGTAACAACACGGTACAACACTCATTATAGTTTATGAATCAGTACGAGATAAAATTATGAAGTATTGAAATAACAGGAGGACCCCACCTCCATGTTCAGGCTTTTACCCAGGCAATGTCACCATAGGCAAGAGGAACCAGAGAGAAAAGGAATCTGAATTCTTAAGGTTTAAGTTTCAGAATCTGTGGTGTAAATTTGAGGGAGACAAAAAAGCAATTATATTCTATGATGGCCGCTAATTCCTCCTAATAGAAAGGAGTGAAATCTCTCTGTGACCGTATTTTTGAGAGGTGCCGCTACTGAAAGTGGTTGTTGAGTCAGACTGAGAGTCCATCCTCTTCACGAGCAAGCACCACTCTTCACCAGAGTCAGTCATGTGATGGCCAATCAGATCCTTCATTCACGTGACTACTGAACTAAGTAGACTCCTGACTAAGGAGTCTACTTCTTAGTAGTAGTTAGGAGTTCTCCATTTGTCCTTCTTGGTGCTGTGTTATGAAGAAATCATCAACTCCTCTTTCAATGGTCCGGGACCACTAATAGACAGGCTTTCACTCTCCCACCAAAGAGGTGGAGCCATGTCTCCTGCATACATGTGTTGTTAGTTAATACACCACACGAGGCAGCCACATCTAAGAACGCACAGTGCACCTGGGAAATTCCTTTGTTAGTCAGAATATGTTTGCACTTTTGCTATAACTTTGTTGTCTCCACATATAAGTTATTTGTATGTCTTGTAATGATGACATTAAAGCAGATACCATAGAGTGTCTTTTTCCAACAGACTCAGCATATTACAATAATTTTCTGACAAATAAAGTGTCTTGTTCTAACAGAGTTGTGTTATTTGTTTTCTCCTGGAAGAACACTTAGTAATTGAAGGATCTTTTTGATATAATATCTAAATAATGAGGTTTTCTTGCTTTTCCCACTGACGTTCTGATTGATTTGTATCTTAAAATAAAAATCAGAAAACCTGTTTAGTATTGCATCATGGCTAATTTTATATTTTAGTTTATATTATTGCCATTTTTTTTACTAAGTTCCCAATATAAATTCATAAGTACCTTCATTATGACATGACTCACTTTGTAATCATCTCTATATATTTACCATTAATAATCCACAAAGTAGTTATTAGAAAGATACACACTAAGAATTATAAATATGATGGGTAGTTATACAAATTGCTTATATCTAATAAGGCATATTTCATCAGTATAAAAATTAACTTTATTATAATTTAGTGATTTGACATATGTTTTATTTTTAAAAGCTACAAGTTCTAAGATAAAATGTTAACTTTTTAAAAAATAATGTTTATAATATTAAGAGAATATTATGGCCTTTCTATGGTCCACAGACCAACATTTGTATCCTGGGAGCTTGTTAGAAATGCAAAATCTCAGGCCCTAAAACATAAACTGCACTTTAACAAGATACCATGCAATTTGTATGCACATTAATATTTGAGGAACACAGTTCTAGATGACATATGTAATTTTGAAAATCATATGAAAATTATACATACAACTATGTAAAAATTTACATTTGACACTTGACAAAGTAATAACAATAAACATAGTCATGGAGTGTGATACTGAATGAACATCAACATAAAAGGAATTTTAAAACTTGCAGTTGTTTTCTAAAATGTGGTATGACTTCTGTTGAATTATTGCAGCATATTCACAGTAATAATTTAAGACATATTTCTAAATACTTTTGTAGTTTTCAGTTATTAGTTTCTTTCCAATATTGATTCTTACTGAAGAATGTTGCATCTTAAAACTTTAAATTATTAGAAAATTGAAGTCAATAATGTCTAATAAAATATTTCTGCCTAGTCATCTTTATTAAAATATATACTTAAGTTCTGGGATATATGTGTAGAATGTGCAGGCTTTATGCATAGGTATACATGTGCCATAGTGGTTTGCTGCACCCATCAACTCATCATCTACATTAAGTATTTCTCCTAATGCTATCCCTACCCTTGTCCCCCAACCCCTGACAGGCCCCAGTGTGTAATGTTCCCCTCCTTGTGCCCATATGTTCTCATTATTAAACTCCCACTTATGAGTGAGAACATGCAGAGGTTGTTTTCTGTTCTTGTGTTAGTTTGCTGAGAATGGTTTCCAGCTTCATCCATGCCCCTGCAAAGGACACTAACTCATTTTTTATGGCTGCATAGTATTCCATGATTTATATGTGCCACATTTTCTTTATCCAGTCTATCATTGATGGGCATTTGGGTTGGTTCCAAGTCTCTGTTGTTGTGAATTGTGCTGAAATAAACGTACATGTGCATGTATCTTTATAGTAGAATGATTTACAATCCTTTGAGTGTAAACTCAGTAATGGGATTGTTGTGTTCAATGGTATTTCCAGATCTAGATCCTTGAGGAATCATCACACTGTTTTCCACAATGGTTGAACTAATTTACACTCCCACCAACAGTGTAAAAGCATTCCTATTTCTCCACATCCTCTCCAGCATCTGTTGTTTCTTGACTTTTTGTTTATTTATTTATTTTTGAAATGGAGTCTCACTCTGTCACCATGCTGGAGTGCAGTAGCACAATCTCAACTCACTGCAGTCTCTGCCTCCTGGGTTCAAATGATTCTCCTGCCTCAGTCTCCTGAGTAGCTAGGACAACAGGCATGCACCACCATGCCCAACTAATTTTTATACTTAGTAGAAATGGGGTTTCACCATGTTGGCCAAGATGGTTGCAATCTCTGGATCTCATGATCCACCCACCTCGGCCTCCCAAAGTGCTAGGATTACAGGTGTGAGCCACCATGCCTTCCTGTTTCCTGATTTTTTAATGATCGCCATTCTAACTGGCATGAAAAGGTATCTCATTGTGGTTTTGATTTGCATTTCTCTAATGACTAGTGATGAGTTTTTTTTCATGTTTGTTGGCTGCATAAATGTCTTCTTTTGAGAAGTGTCTGCTCATATTCTTTGCCCACTTTTTGACGGGGGTTGTTTCTGTCTCGTAAATTTCTTTAAGTTCCTTGTTGATTCTGGATATTAGCCCTTTGTCAGATGGATAGATTGCAACAAGTTTCTCCCATTTTGTAGGTTGCCTGTTCACTCTGATGATAGTTTCTTTTGTTATGCAGAAGCTCTTTAGTTTAATTAGATCCCATTTGTCAATTTTGGCTTTTGTTGCCATTGCTTTTGATGTTTTAGTTATGAAGTCTTTGCCCATGCCTATGTCCTGAATGGTATTGCCTAGGTTTTCTTCTAGGGTTTTTATGGATTTAGGTCTTACCTTTAAATCTTCAATCCATCTTGAGTTAATTTTTGTATAAGGTGTAAGGAAGGGGTCCAGTTTCAATCTTTTGCATGTGGCTAGCCAATTTTTCCAGCACCATTTATTAAAAAAGGAATCCTTTACCCATTGCTTGTTTTTGTCAGGTTTCTAAAAGATCAGATGGTTGTAAATGTGTGACGTTATTTCTGGGACCTCTGTTCTGTTCCATTGGTCTATATATCTGTTTTGGTACCAGTATCAAGCTGTTTTGGTTACTGTAGGCTTGTAGTATAGTTTGATGTCAGGTAGCGTGATGCCTTCAGCTTTGTTCTTTTTAGAACAAAGAGTCTTTGCTATGCAGGCTCTTTTTTGGTTTCATATAAAATTTAACATAGTATTTTTCCAATTCTGTAAAGGAAGTCATCGTTAGCTTGATGGGAATAGTATTGAATCTATAAATTATTTTGGGCAGTATAGTCATTTTCATGATATTGATTCTTCCTATCCACGAGCATGGATTTTTTTTTCATTTGTTTGTGTCCTCTATTATTTCCTTGAGCAGCGGTTTGTAGTCCTCCTTGAAGAGATCCTTCATATCCCTTGTAAGTTGTATTCCTAGATGTTTTATTCTCTTTATAGCAATTGTGAATGGGAGTTCACTCATGATTTGGATCTCTGTTTGTCTGTTATTGACGTATGGGAATGTTTGTAATTTTTGTTCATCAATTTTGTATTCTGAGACTTTGCTGATATTGCTTATCAACCTAAGGAATTTTGGGGCTGAGATGATGGGGTTTTCTAAATATACAATCATGTATTCAGCAAACAGAGAAAATTTGACTTCCTCTTTTCTTATTTGAATGCCCTTCTTTTCTTTTTCTTGCCTGATTGCCCTGGCCAGAACTTCCAATACTATGTTGAATAGGAGTGGTGAGAGAGGGCATCCTTGTCTTGTGCCAGTTTTTGAAGGGAATGTTTCCATATGATATTGGCAGTGGGTTTGTCACAAATAACTCTATTTTGAGTTACAGTCCATCAATACCAAGTTTATTGAGAGATTTTAGCATGAAGGGGTATTGAATTTTATTGAAGGCCTTTTCTGTATCTATTTAGATAATTATGTGGCTTTTGGCAATTGGTTCTGTTTATGTGATGGATTACATTTATTGATTTGCATATGTTAAATCAGCCTCACATTTTAGAGTTCAGGCCGACTTGATTGTGTGGATAAGCTTTTTGATGTGCTGCTGGATTTGATTTGCCAGCATTTTATTGAGGATTTCACATTGATATTCATCAGTAATATTGTCCTGATTTTTTTTTTTTTATGATGCTGGCCTCCTAAAATGAGTTAGAGAGAAGTTCATCTTTTACTATTGTTTAGAATAGTTTTAGAAGGAATGGTACCACCTCCTCTTTGTACCTCTGGTAGAATTCAGCTGTGACTCTATCTATTCCTAGGTTTTTTATAGTTGATAAGCTATTAATTACTACCTCAATTTCAGAACCTGTTATTTGTCTATTCAGGGATTCAATGTCTTCCTGGGTTAGTCTTGGGAGGGTGTATGTGTCCAGGAATTTATCCATTTCTTCTAGATTTTCTAGTGTATTTTCATAGAGGTATTTATAGTATTCTCTGATGATAGTTTGTGGTCATATCCCCTTTATCATTTTTTATTGTTTCTATTTGATTCTGCTTTCTTTTCTATTAGCTTGGCTAGTGATCTATCTATTTTGTTAATCTTTTGGAAAAACCAGCTCCTGGATTCATTGATATTTTGAAGGGTTTTTTTGTGCCTCTACCTGCTTCAGTTCTACTCTGATCTTAGTTATTTCTTGTTTCCTGCTAGTTTTTTAACTTGTTTGCTCTTGCTTCTCTAGTGCTTTTAATTGTGATGTTAGGGTATCGATTTTAGATCTTTCTTGTTTTCCCCTGTGGGCATTTACTGCTGTAAATTTCCCTCTGCACACGGCTTTAGCCATGTTTCAGAGATTCTGGTATGTTATGTCTTTGTTCTTATTGGTTTCAAAGAACTAATTCATTTCTGCCTTAATTGTGTTATTTATCCAGTAGTCATTCAGGAGCAGGTTGTTCAGTTTTCATGTAGTTGTGCAGTTTTGAGTAAGTTTCTTAATCCTGCTTTCTAATATGATTGTACTGTGGTCTGAGAGACTGTTTGATTTCCATTCTTCTGCATTTGCTGAGGAGTATTTTACTTCCAATTATGTGGCCAACTTTAGAAAAAGTGCTATGTGTGGTGCTGAGAAGAATGTATATTCTGTGGATTTGTGGTGCAGAGTTCTGTAGCTGTCTATTAGGTCCAGTCAGTCCACAGCTGAGTTCAAGTCCTGGATATCCTTGTTAATTTTCTGTCTCGTTAATCTGTCAAATATTGTTAATGGGATGTTAAAGTCTCCCACTATTATTATGTGAGAATTTAAGTCTCTAAGAATTTGATTTATGAATTTGGTGCTCCTGTATTAGGTGCATATATATTTAGGATAGTTAGCTCTTCTTGTTGCATTGATCCCTTTACCATTATGTAATGCCGTTCTTTGTCTCTTTTGATCTTTGTTGGTAAAGTTTGTTTTATTAGAGACTAGGATAGGAACTTCTTTTTTTTTCTTTTTCTTTCCATTTGCTTGGTCAATCTTCTTCCATCCCTTTCTTTTGAGCCTCTGTGTGTCTTTGCATGTCAGAGGGGTCTCCTCAATACAGCACACTGATGGATCTTGACTCTATCCAATTTGCCAGTCTGTGTCTTTTAATTAGGGCATTTAGCTCATTTATATTTAAGGTTAATATTATTATGTGTGAATTTGATCTTGTTATTATAATGCTAGCTGGTTATTTTGCCCATTAGTTGATGCAATTTCTTCAATCAATGGTCTTTATATTTTTGTACGTTTTAGCAGTCACTGTTGCTGGTTTTTCCTTTCCACATTTAGTGCTTTCTTCAGGAGCTCTTGTAAGGCAGGCCTGGTGGTAACAAAACCCCTCAGCATTTGCTTTTCTATAAAGGATTTTATTTTGTCTTTACTTATGAAACTTTGGCTGGATATGAAATTCTGGGTTGAAAATTCTTTTCTTTAAGAATGTTGAATGTTGGCCTCCACTCTTCTGGTTTGTAGGGTTTCTGCAGAGAGATCCACTGTTATTCTGATTAGCTTCCTTTTGTGGGTAACCCAACCTTTCTCTTTGGCTGCCCTTAACATTTTTTCCTTCATTTTAACAGTTGGCTACCCTTAACATTTTTTCCTTCATTTTAACCTTGGACAATTATGTGTCTCGGGGTTGCTCTTCTTAAGGAGTATCTTTGTGGTGTTCTCTGTATTTTTTTTGAAATTGAATGTTGACCATTCTTACTAGATTGGTGAAGTTCTCCTGGATAATATCCTGAATAGTGTTTTCCAGCTTGGTTTCATTCTCCTTGTCACTTTCAGGTACACCAATGAAATATAGATTTGGTCTCTCCTCATAGTCTTTTATTTCTTGGAGGCTTTGCTCATTCCTTTTCATTCTTTTTTCTCTAATCTTGTTGCTCATGCTTTATTCTATTAAGTTGATCTTCAATCTCTGATATCCTTTCTTCTGCTTGATCAATTTGGCTATTGATATGTATGCTTCACGAAGTTCTTATGCTGTGTTTCTCAGCTCCATCAGGTCATTTATGTTCTTCTCCAAACTGATTATTCTAGTTAGCAGTTCCTGTAACCTTTTATCAAGGTTCTTAGCTTCCTTGCATTGGGTTAGAACATGCTCCTTTAGCTCAGAGGAATTTGTTATCACTCACCTTCTGAAGCCTACTTCTGTCAATTTGTCAAACTCATTCTCTGTCCAGTTTTGCTATGTTGCTGGTGAAGAGTTGTGGTACTTTGTAGGAGAAAAGGCATTCTGGTTTTTGGAATTTTCAGACTTTTTGTGCTGGTTTTTCCTCATCTTTGTGGATTTGTTTATCTTTGGTCTGTGATGTTGGTGACCTTTGCATGGGGTTTTTGAGCACTTGTCCTTTTTGTTGACATTGATGCTATTGCTTCCAGCTTGTTAATTTTCTTTCTAACAGTCAGGGCCCTCTGCTGCCAGTCTGTTGGAGTTTGCTGGAGGTCCTCTCCAGCCCCTGTTTGCCTGGGTATCAGCAGCAGAGGCTGCAGAATAGCAAAGATTTCTGCTTATTTCTTCCTCTAGAAGACTCATCCCAGAGGGGCACCTGCCAGATGCCAGCTGGAGCTTTCCTCTATGAGGTGTCTGTCAAGCCCTGCTGGGAGGTGCTCCCCCATTACAGTGCTCAGGGATCAGGGACCCACTTGAAGAGGCAGTCTGTCCCTTAGCAGAGCTTGAGCTCTGTGCTGGGAAGTCTGCTGCTCTCTTCAGAGCTGGCTGGCAAGAACATTTAAGTTGGCTGAAACTGCAACCACAACTTCCCTGTCCGCCAGATGCTCTGTCCCAGGGAGATGGGAGTTTTATCTACAAGCCCCTAACTGGGGTTGCTGCCTTTGTATCAGAGATGCCTTTCCCAGAGAGGAGGAATCTAGAGAGTCAATCTGGCTACAGCAGCTTTGAGGAACTGTGGTGGGCTCTTCCCTATCTGAACTTCCCAGAGGCTTTGTTTATACTGTGAGGGGAAAACCCACCAACTCAAGCCTCACTAATGGCGAATGCCCTTTCCTCCGCCAAACTCAAGTGTCTCAGCTTGACTTCAGACTGCTATGCTGGCAGCGAGAATTTCAAATCAGTGCTATTAGCTTGTTGGACTCCAAGGGGGTGGAATCCATTGAGGAACACCACTTGGCTCCCTGGCTTCAGCCCCCTTTTTAGGGGAGTGAACAGTTCTGTCTTTCTGGTGTTCTGGGCACCACTGGGTTATAAAAATAAACTTTTGTAGCTAGCTTGGTGTCTGCCCAAATGGCCACCCAACTTTGTGCTTGAAACCCAGGGCCCAGGTAGTGTAGCCACCCAAGGGAATCTCCTGATCTAGGGTTTGTGAAGACAGTTGAAAAAGTGTAGTATCTGGGCTGGATAGCTCCATCCTTCATGACATAGTTCCTCATGGCTTCCCTTAGCTAGGGGAGAGAATTCCTGGACCCCTTGCACTTCCCAGGTGAGATGACACCCTACCCTGCTTCTCCTCATCCTCCGTGGGCTGCACTCACTGTCCAACCAATCCCAATGAGATGAGCCACGTACCTCAGTTGGAAGTGCAGAAATCACCCACCTTCTGCATTGGTCTCACTGGGAGCTGCAGACCAGAGCTGTTCCTATTCCACCATCTTGCCTGGGAATCTCTAGTCATCGTTCCTCTAAAAAAATGGAGATACTGGAACAAGCAAACATCAAAATTACCACAAAGAACTTTGTTTCAATGAAAACAGAAGAAATAAATATTTAATAACAAATTATTATTACTAATGACTTGATTCTTAATTCTCAATTTTCTTTTACCTTAAATTCATTATCTGATTTATGTAATTTATGTGAAATTAATTTGTTACTATTATTATAAAATCAATAATACACTCTTCCAAAAATCGCATTAGCAATGACCCTAGAAAAACAATTGGTTATAGTTAGGAAAAAAAAAAAAAAAAAAAAAAATCGCTGACATGGTTATGGCAAGGTTAGACTCAGCTTGCAATCTCCCACTTGTCTGACATGTCATTTATGGCTTTAATGTCATTTACTAGTTAACATGGTGATAATGCTGTTTTAGTGCTTTGGGACTGTTAATGCAATTGTTTCTCAGTTATTCTGTCTCTTTGTGATGTCTTGCTGCTCTGTGAATCATACTTACAGAAATCAGTTTTTCTGAAATCAATTACATAAAACAATATTATAATTAATTTCTGCTATGACTTAGGTCTTTTTAGTATGGTGTTTGTGTATCTGTTTTTGCTTTTTTTTTAGTTTTATTTCAGAAACTTCACTCCTAAGGTATTGAGTCATTTATTTTCCAGGTGCTTTTGAAAATCTTGCTGAGTATTTTAATGTCAAGCTACACATTTTGTAAAGGAGTGTGCATATAGCCTTTCTTAAGCTCACTAAGAAATATTAATAAAATGAGAAAGGGCTTTTTTAAAACCTTAATAAGTGGAGTGCAGATTTATCACAGGGGGAACCTGCTTCACTGGAATACAGCAATATATATCCATTGGTCACTTTCATTCACATGAGGCAAACTTCATTACTTGCTGTGAGCAAGAAAAAGGTTACCTGACCCAACTGGAGAGTATTAGCTTTTTTGTTCAGCTATGAAAAAATTGCTTTGCCACTTAGGTCAGCATCATGATGTAAATCTTAATGAAAGTTTCTAAGATGTGAGAGTAAATCAAGCTGTTTGGCCACCTTGATGCTCTCTTAATCTGCTTCTTTCTTGCTTTATTTCCTTCAGTCAGGTTTGAGACCACAGAACTCAGGGCAGACCCATTTACAGAGCAATCACCACTCCAGCCATCCATCCTGGCCCTTCCAGCACCCAAGACTGAGTATAACTGAGATCTATGGATTAGTACAGCTCTTTATGGAGTGAAAGAAAAGAAATTCAAATTGTTCTTTCATTTCATTTGAGGAATTAAAAAAATCCTGTCATTTATTTCGGAGTCTATGTCTCTATTGCACAAAGAATAATTGAGTGAGATTGTTTGTTATTATAAGACAAAAGTTATCTGGATTATTTTAATGGATTAGTACAGAGCACAAGGCTACTAAACAAACTAATTAAATTATTTTCCCAATTTCTGTGATCTATGTGGGTATAGTTATTGAATTAGACTGTGCTTTCTATTGTAAAAATGAATTATTCTAAAATGTAATGAAACACTGAGAAATCTAAGTGAAATTCAAATAATTTTGGAAAGAATACACTGTAATTGTTTAAAATCATGTATTTGTTCAATAAATAATATATTTGATAACTACTTACTAAACGCTCATTCAAATGGTATAAATGTGTCAAGTCTTTATTTTGGTCCCGGGGACATTGTAATGAACCAGACATACAAGATCCTTATTCTCACAAATAGTATGTGACAATGGGAGGAGAGAAATAATAAATAAACAAGACAATTTTACATAGTGGTAAATGCCATGAAAAAAAAAAAAACTGGGTTATATGAAGGAATGACTTGTTGGGGGAGATTTAAAGATTTAATTGGATAGTCAGAGAAAGCCTCATTGGTTAAGGCATGAGAAACAAAAGGTATCAGCTTTAGGACTATCTAGGGGAGAGAATTATGGGCAGAGGACTTAGGAAGTGCAAAGGCTTTAAGGTAAAAATTAACTTCCAGGAAAAATAATGGGATTAGAGTTCAGGAGAGAACATAATCATCTGGAGTTCAGAAGAGAAGACGGAAAGTTCTAGGAGATGAAGTTGGAGATTATGTTATGTAGAAGCATTAGCAATGACCTGGCTCTATACCATGAAATCAGTGCAAATTACTCCTAAAGCTGCTCTAGATAAAAAGCAAAAGTGGTCAAAGTGAGGTGGAGAATGCTGCATAGACTGAAGTAAAGTACAGATGGTATTTGCTATGGACTGAATTGCATCCCCTTCAAATTCAACTGTAAAAACTCTAACCTCCCATGTGACTGTATTGGAGACAGGACCTTTAGGGAGGTGACTGTGGTTAAATGAAATCACAACAGTTGAGCTCTGATTCAATAGAACTGGTGCCCTTATAGGAACAAGAAAAGCCATCAAATATCTTCACCCTCCCACCCCTGAGTGAGGGCACAGGAAGAAGGTGGTCATCTGCAAGCCAGAAAGAGAGCCCTCACCAGAACATAACCATGCAGATTTCAAACTCTAGCCTGAAGAACTGTGAAAAGGGAAACTTTTGTTGTGGCTTAGTCTATGGTATTTTGTTATAGCAGCCCAAGCTGACTAATACAGTATTGAGAGTAGTGAACTAGGTAAAAGAGTTCGTTTAAGTAGAGAGGAATTTGTGTAAATAGAGAAAATAAAAAGGCTGAGTCCTGGAATAATCAATATTTAGAGGTATGGAGAGAATTTGGGGCCAGAAAAAATTGTGGGAGATTAAAAAATCTAGAAACTGTGATATTGTAAAATCCAAGAAAGTTACTGTAAGGATTATTGCCGAGTTTAAAATGAGGAAACTGAGACCAGCACAAGAAGATCCAATGCAAATTTATTCAGCTCCTGGGCGAGGTTCTCCGATCCAACAGGAGGGGCTAGAGAAGTTGCATGGACCCCTCTCAGACGTGGGGTTTTATAGGGAGTGGAGGCGTTTGGTTGGTTGTGGGAGAGCAGGGAGTGGGCAGGGCAAGCTTGCTATTGGCAGGTAGGCAGGGTTTGAATACCATTGGGTAGATTTACAAGACTCGACTGCTATTGGGTAGATTTACAAGACTCGACTGCTATTGGGTAGCTTTACAGGAGTCAATTGCTATTGGATAGATTTACAAGACTTGACTGCTATTGGGTAGCTTTACAAGACTTGACTGCTATTGGGTAGCTTTACAAGACTTGACAGCTATTGGGTAGATTTACAAGACTTCTTTTGCATTTTGGTGGGGTTCTTCAACGGCTGGCTAGGTGCCGAGTGCAGAACCTAGTGTCGAGTGCAGAAGTGGGCGTGGAGTAATGACATGATTTCCAGGCGCGGATGGGGCATGTCCGGGCTCCCAGAGAGGGAGGGGGTGGTGTGTCCGAGCTCCTGGAGAGGCGACTGGCTTTACAGTTACAAGTAGGAGAGAGCAGCAGATTATGTGTAAGGCAGCTGAAGGTTGACCTGAGATAAGAACTTGGAGGCTATTTATAATGTGGCAATAGTAGAATCAATGGAACAGTGGCAACATGCCCAAATGGGGCATGTTAAAGAAAGAACATTATATTAGGAAGAACAGCAATGACCACTGATAAATCTTTTCAGAATTGTTATGAAGGGAAGTAGAGAATAGGAAGACATCAGGAGAGAAGTGGGAGAGCAAAAAAATTCTTTTCAAAGATGAGGAAAAATTTAAAAATATTTGTATGCTGATGGTAGAAGCTGATGATCAGAAGAAGGATGAGATAATTACTGAAGTACTTCCTCTAGAAGATGAAAGAAGATGGAGTCCATAACACAATGGAAAGCTCAGTCCTGGGGTAGAAGATGGGTCATGATTTTATCTATTTCATGAGGAGGGATGGGAGATAATATTAAGCAGATGCAGAAAGTCTGGTAGATTTGGTGGTGAGGAGTTAAGACAGTTCCAATGTGAATCTATTCTTAATGAAATATGAAGCAAGATAACATGTTACAAGTCAAGAGGCAGAGTAGGTGGAGGAAAGTTGAAAATTTAAGGAGACAGGAAAAGCATGAAAAGTTATTTTAGGAAGGGAGGGAGTAAATTTACAAGGGAAGCTTGATGTTTAAGCATACTTAATACCTTTTGTAGGATTTGGTCACACATTTATAGTAAGGGCAGTCACTATTGTTGTGTATTTTTCTCTAACCCTAATTAATTGCATGGGAAT
This sequence comes from Aotus nancymaae, assembly GCF_030222135.1. Lineage (NCBI taxonomy): Eukaryota > Metazoa > Chordata > Mammalia > Primates > Aotidae > Aotus > Aotus nancymaae. The sequence goes on from NW_026988425.1 coordinate 79,854,582, forward strand.
TTGCAAGGAATGGACAGATAATAGAGTTAATACAGAGTTCCATTTTACATTGTAAACGCAACAGGGAGAGTACATCAAGGGAGTTGAGGTTGTTCTAAGGGAGTGTTGGATTATGGACGGCAAAATAGGTAAGGACAGAAATCTAGACATCAGGAAGTTGTATGGTAAATGACTTGGGAGTCTTGAGTATAGTTCAAGAAAGCCTTCCTGACATAAATGTCTCAGTATTTGGCTAGAAAAATAATCAGGTATATAGGTCTTTGGCACAGCATTTTAAAAATAGAAAACTTCATCTTGGATCTTAATACTACACACATAGCGTTAAGAAGAGGAATGGCAATATAAAACAAGTGGGTCTAAATTAATTTATATTTAATTTTAAGTATCATCAGATAAATGCAATCTTTTACAAGTATAGGGATATTTTGGACATCAGCTAAATCCTTATTATAAAGATGAAGAAATTGAAATACATAGAAATTATGTGCTGTTCTTAAGCTCATGCAGCAGATTTATGGTATCAGAACTATGATGAATTTTGTGGATCCTAACGTAAGACTATTTTTATATCTATTTCTCTAATAGAAGTTTACTTTCTGCCCTAGGTGGGTGTTCTGATCAGCAGGGCAGCTCTTCTTCATCAGTAATTCAAGTCCTCAGGCTCCTTCCATCTGTGCCTTCACCATCTCCTATGACCTCATTGTCATCTCCATTTAGCATGCAGGAGCACCACTGGAGGTTTTTATCTGACAGGCCTGCTAAATAGCACATATCACTTCTGCTCACATTCACTGAATAGAACTTGGTTACTTGAATCCACTTATTTACAGATAGGCTAGAAAATATAGCCTTGCTCTGTGCACAAAAGAGCAAAAGAAAGTTTTATACACAGCCAGTTGTCCCTCTCATAGCCCCTGGCTCATAAATACTTGTGCAGTCTTTCTATTCACACAGTGAACACACTTACACCCTCCAAAGGGAAAGAACCCAAGGCCTGTGCAGTTACATCGTCATGCCAGAAGTTAGGATCTCTGGGTATCTTCTTCTCCATAAGATCCAGGTATATGTCTTCATGGTACAACAACCAGTGAACTGAAAAATGTTTTTTTTTAATCCTTTCTCCAACATAACCCCCAAGCACAATGGTGGAACAGGGATCATCTAACTGCAATGAGCACTCAGACACAGGAGGACTAGGAAACAATGTTGGTGGTTGGCACATACCTAGGATGGAATCCTGCTTACCAAGCATGACGACCATTTGCCCTAGCAGTGGAGACTCTTAATTAGACACTGGCTCTGCTGTCTGAAAGAGACTCTTCTGTCTGGTGTTCTCCTTGCCCCCCTGACTCTACATCACTATTTTGGTCATTGTTTTCCATGGCCATAATGGAGGTGGGCTTTGGAGAGTCTGACTGCAGTACAGGCTTGGAGGTTTTTCAGCTTTCACAGCCTCGTTCCTGCTCGTGAAAAGTTGAGAACACAAAGATTGTTTCAAGATTTAGAGACATTCAAAGCCTTCCCATCTGTTTTTTTAGGCTCACAATATAATTCTGTCAGGAACTTAATAGTCTTATAATCTATTTTCTTTCTTTGCTTATAACTATAACCCAGTTATATTCTCAAGTTCACTTATTTATTTGCTTTCCTGCCCCTGTGTCTCTCTTTCTCTTAATCAGTGGAGGCTATTGAGGTCATATAAAATAATATATGATAATAACACTTAACAAAGAACTGAATCTTTTTGTATAACCAGGAAGAGTTAACAAGCTTCTAGTAGCCTAAAACGAAACCATTCCCCCAAATTTACCAATTATACTTGGGTTCCAGAAGTTGAATTCTTCAGCCCTATAATCTCTTAATCTCTGCCCTCTCTCTGTCCACTTCAATCTCTGCCTGAAACTATCCAGTTTTGGCCTAATCTTGCTAAATAGGATAATTACTAACACACAGAAATAGTCTAACTTTTTCCAATCTCTTCTGGGTTTTACTAAAAATTCCATGGACATTTGTTCTGCTGTCCAACTTTTTGTAGGCAATGGTTTTACCAAATGTGTTGGCATGGCAAGATCTCTAGGCAATGGTTTTATCAAATGTGTTGGCATGGCATGATTGCTAATCTTCTAGCTTGCTGTATCTGTTTTCTTGGTGCTTGGCCCCTGCTCTAAATTTTGTCACATTTATTTCAAAGCTTTTACTATGGCAGTATTCAGTGTGGTGGCAATTTTTATCTTAGCCAGAATAGGTTAGGCCATGATAAAAATAGACTTTAGTAATTTAGCTACTAGCAATAAGTTTATTTATTGTGAGTATTCCAGGCAGATAGTTGTTTGGGTGGCTCTCCCGCATGAGGTCATTCAGGGACACAGGCTATTTTCATCACGTGGCTGTTCCACCACCTGTCACTTCCATCTACCTGGCCAAGAGAAGAGAACCTAAGGGAGTGCATCTGGCAGGTTTTTATGAGCCAGGCCTGGAAACAACACGCATCATGCCTGCTTATGTTCTATTGGAAAAAAGATAATCATTTTGCTACACCTAACTACAAGGAGTCTGGAAAGTACATCTTGACTTTTTTTTTAAAGAAAAAAAAGAGTAGATTTTGGTGGGCAGCTAAGGATTACTGCTATTTCACATACTTACTGAATCCAAATTATGAGATTGAAGTTTAGAATTCAGGTTTTTGAGAATGTTTTTGAGTGATAAAGTTTTTAAGTTAAAAATTAGGTTTGAAGATGAATATATATTTAAAATTAAGAAAAGTAAGAAATTATCAATTATAAAATGATGACAACTACCAAAAAAAATCATAAAATATAGCTACTATATATATCTTCTATTTATATATTACATATACAATCTTCTGTTTATAATTTTACATTTCTTGTTATATATGCATGATTAATGTGTAATACAGCTATGACAGGCTGCAAACATGGTCCCCCCAAAATGTCCACATTCCAATCCTGGAACCTGTGAATGTTACTTTACACAATAAAAAGGGCTTTGCAGGTATGATTAAATTAAGGATCTTGAGATGTGTTATTTATCTTGGATTATCTGATTGGCTCAGTGTAATTATAGGGTTTTTATAAGAGGAAGGCATGAAGGTTAGAGATAAAAAAGAAAGATGTCAGGGTGGAAGCATGGTCGAAGAGGAGACGAGCTGCTACTGCTTGTTTTGGAGATGGAGGAAGGGGCCACAAACCAAGGAATAAATGCCTCTAGAAACTGAAAAAGCAAGAAAACACATTCTTCTCTACTTTTTCAGAGGAAGGCAGCCTTGAAGACCTGTTTTAAACTTTGGACATTCAGAACTCTAAGATAATAAATTTGTGTTGTTGTAAGCCACTTAATTTTTAGTAATTTGGTAACAGCAGGAACGGGAAGCTAATATGATACTTTATAAATATTTTTCTTCCATTTTTTGACTATATACACTTTGGTAAAATCTTGTAACAATGTATTAACAATATTTATAAATATTTTATGTTTTTATAAATATTTCATGTTTTTAATAGAAAGATTACTTAGTTTTTCTTTTAGCCAAAAACATTAAAATCTGTTTTTTTATTATTGATAGTTGAGGTGCATACAACTTGTGACTTCTCGTAGGTGTGCTGTTTTTAGTACTGCTATAATTTTCAGCTCTACAAAGATAAGTTTTCTAATACATTTTACTTTGCATACGTCCCACATTAAAAAGAGCTGCATGTACAATTAAATATTCTGTGTAATCAAGTATAGTTCTGACAATAAACAAATTCCATTTTGGTGAGGCATCAGTGAGACTCAGATATTTTGCTTATAATTTTATATCTCTGATCATATACATTTTACCAGAATAATTTCTGACTGTATACATTTTAAATCTTGTTTTCTTTCCATCACCCACACTTCTGGTGATGAGTGCTGTAGGACTTGCTTATTTGCTACATGGCCTCTGGTCCTGCACCTCTGTGCTGTAATATTGGGTGCATTAGGCTAAGTGACAGTGGTACTATTCTAGGTATTATTCCTCTAAAGGAAAAAGTTACCATATCCAACACAAGCAGACTAAAGATTCTCCATCTCAACTTCCCTGTAACTAGATCCTAAAATCACCCACACTCAGTAAATCTAATGTTATTTGACACTGGATAATATGAGAGAAGGGAGCTGGGAGAGAAAAGAGTCACTGGAAGGATTATGATTAAAATAGCTTATTTAGCAATTTTTAAAAATATTAATACTAATAACTATGTGAACACATTGCTGGATATACTCCAAGAACCTCAAAGGGGGTCATGCAGGTGATGTGACTTTTATTAAGATCATGATTCCTGATTCTTTTTGTTTGCATTTGTCTAGAATATATTCTTTTATTTCTACAATTTCTGAAATTTATTGTTTCAGATATTACACTTTTATATAGCACAGAAATGGATTTGCTTTATGTTCCAATGTAAAAGTCCTTTTCTCTTAATTTCAACTTAGATATGTTAGTATTTATTTGTATAAAATGTTTGGATATAATTCAAACATTTTATGAGTCTCAGTCTGTTTTTGTTATTTGAAAATAACTGCATGGTTATTTCTATTCATTTTTAGTTTTTTTCTTCAGAAATTTTAATAATATGTATAATTTAGTCCATTTGCTGTATCTCTAATCCTTATCAATTATGTTTTTGTTTCAACTTCATTCCTTTCAATTTTCTTATTTTTGTTTTCTGTTTTTCTTTCTGGGATTTCACCAGAATCTCTTCTTTGTGCACTTTCCATCTGGCCTTCATTTTGGGGTTGGTTTCCTTTGTATCGTCTACTTATTTTCTGAGTTCTGACAGCTCACATCTCATCTGCACTTACTGATCCACAGTCTTTTCCTAAGCTCATGTAGCTTTTATGCTCTTATTTTATAGATAGTTTTTCTAACTCATTAAAATATTTGGTCGAGATTTTTATTTGCTCTGTGACAATATATCTATAGTAGGGTGTTTTCATCATTTCTCTACCTCCAGTTATTATTTTTCTTCTAGTATCATTCTATAGAGCCAACCAGTGCTGTTCTTCTTTTTTAATGACAACTAATTTTTGAAGGAATAAAGTAAACTTTTTCTTAATTAGCTATTTACATAAAGTTTGTATGTCCTAAGGGCCATGTTATAAAATAGCAGAAAATCTCCCTGAAGCCCATGGTTTTCGGTATGAGGGTTTTTTTTATCCTTTACCTTTTGAAAAATCCATTAGAAACAAGTTGTTTTCACTAAAGTCCCTGTTATTCCTCTCCCCAGCATTTGGTTAGACCATTCATGCAAATACATCTTGTCTGCAGGATTACTTTTATAACACCTCTTTCTATATTTATCAAGACAGAACTAGGTTCAGAGATGCTTCTACATCTTCAGCTAGCCCATCCATTTTGGAACTGATGCTGCAAACAATAATTTAATGTTTCAATATCTGAGTGTGCCCCTTATACAGCCATTCTTATTCAGCATTTTTTGAGTATTGCGATTGTAGATCTAAACCTGAGCCACCCTCCCCAACAAAAATATTAATTGCTCTAGGGCACAACTTCTACCTATTTTGTGATTTGTAGTTTCAACAGTCTTCTAGGTTTTCTACAGAGATTTTATTTCTGTTTCTTGATCTTGTTGGTCTCTTTGTTGCCTTTTCTTTATGAGATAGGATCTTGCTATATTGCCTAGGCAAGCATCTAACTCCTGGGTTCAAGTGACCTTCCCACGTCAGCCTTCCAAGAAGGTGGGACTATAGGTGTATGCCACCATGCTCAGCTTTCTCCCTGTTGCTTTTGTGTAATTTTGAAATAAGCGGAAACAACCAACTCTCCAGCAAAGTTTTCAGTAAGCCAGTCAACACTTTAAATTTGATTTTGTTTTACTGTCTCTTGATGAGTGCTCAGATTATACAACCACAAAATTCAAAAACTATAATTTATAAGAAATCTGAAAGTGAATGTGATCAATCAAATCTACAGAGTCCCTATATAAATGTTCTTGAGAAAACTTAGCTTGGCTTATATGTATGTGTGTGTTTTAACAGCAACAATCACAAAATTCAATAAAACATTAACAAACATTTGAATGCATACTTTTGTGTGGAAATCAAAGCTTTATGTCACACTTACTGACATCAAATTAACAATTTTAAAGAGTAGACAAGCATGACTATCCAAAATATCTGAAAAGTATTATATGAGTAGTGCAAAATATGTGTTATAGGAGCACAGAGAAAGGCAGAGTATAGTTGTTGAGATGAAATTGTGACATATGCTAATATTAGATAGTTTTTTATTCTGATAAAATAAATGTAAGAAGACGGATGTAGATAATGAAGGTGATACTCATTTTCTTCTCTCTATATACAAATGACAAGAAATTAAAGAATTAAATGCGTATTCTGTAGTCTCTTCAATAAATCTTGACAAGCACATAGTACATCAGTTGCATAATAAAGACTTTGACTGATTTTTATCCCTGGTTCCTGAAAGAAAGACTAAATCCTTGGAATTTCCTCAAGAATAGAAGTATCTTTGTTATTTATGAACCCCTTGGACCACACCTGAGTTTATATCAGGGACATGAATGAGAATAGGGGCTGGTTACCAGAAAGACCAACTCAGTGATGAGAGGGTTTGGCCTTTGAGCTGGTGCAAACTTCAGGAAGGAGAGGGACCCTAAAGACTGAGTTCAATCACATGGACAATGATTGAATCAATCATGCCTAAGTAGCAGATTAACCAAATAAAATATCTGGATGCTGGAGCTCAGTGAAGCTTTCTGGTTGGTGAACACATGGATAGACTGGAAGGGTGATATGTTCTGATTTCATGGAGGTGGGACATGGAAGCACTGCATTTGGGAGTCTCCCAGGCCTTACCTCGTATATCTCTTCATTTGGCTGGTATCCTTTTAAATAAAGCTGTACTCATATGTATAAGACTTTAGTGAGTTCTTTCAGTTCTTCTAGTGAATTATGAAACCTGAGAGGGTTATATAGCTAGTTGATCAGAAGTGTGCGTGGCCTGGAGAACACCAAAGTGTAGCTGGTGTCTGAAGTGAGGACAGTCTCATTGAGAATCATGCTCTTTAACTTGTGGTATTTGTGTGAACTCTGGGTGATTAGCATCAGAATTGTGTTGTAGTATATCCACTGATGTTGTAATAATATCCCAAGTTCCAAAACAAGTCTAGGGAAATAAAGATAAATAAGATTCCTATCTCCAAGGGGCTCACAGTTGAGGATGGAGAATTACACCCTTAAATTTTCAGAGAAGATATGTTTGTGACTCTGTGTGTTCTAAAGCTAGGATATATGTAATATATTTTACAAAGAGCTCAGAAAAAAAGTAATAATTTAATAAAATCTAAGAAAAGTTATTAGCATTTAAAGTAATACCACGGCTGTGTAACTGAGGTGTTAGTTTAATTTTGGTCAAGATGGAGCTTTATATTTCATTTTTTGAGCATCTTTTAAGATATTACATTATTCTATAAAATATGTTTATGTAGCATTATCTTGTGTGCCTTTGGAAAGCAGTGCCCTTGCTTTTTATTGGGATTGAGGTGTACCAAAGGAAATTGTCATTTTGTAGGTCAAGTATGGTCAAGTACTGGCTATTACACTATTTCATATGAATCAACATAATAATTTTAAATACCCTTTCTATAGCCAGCATTGAGCACATAATAGTGTTCAAAAATGCACACTGACAGATTTTTATAGCCATTAAAAATTTACGTTTTAGGCCTGTACAATATAAATTAACTTTTAGTTAGAAACTATCACAAAGAGAACATTAAACAATTTTAAAGAAGTGTTTTTAATAAATTGATTTTGTAGTGATATGGCCTTGAAACAGCAATATTGTTTTTCAAAAATATGTTTAGAAAATCTGGAAAAATAAAATTGCATACAAGTTTACATCATGCACATAAATACACTTTTGAAAATGAAAGTAAACAAAACACCTTGCTGTGTATCAATGTCATTTCTAAGGGAAAGGGTGTTTATTCAATGATCATCAACATTTTAAGGTTACTGTAAGTGTGGTACACAAGGCAATTTTATTGACTATTTACAGTATAGATCTGATTAGTTCTCAAACCAGAATTAAAATAAAATTCAGTTATTCTTTAAGTTTCTTAAGGTAATTAGATTTTGACTGTAGAATTGCTGTGCTAAAGGTAACGTGAGTTTCTGAGGTGGGAAGTGTTTTAGAACCATCTGGAAGGTATTGGGTTATATATGCCAGTGCACATGATCTATGGCTTCTACAGTCTAAACAGCCTTACCTGCAATCTCTAACCCCTAATCAGCTATGTGGCAACATCAACATGTGTGCCAATACCAAACAAACAAAAATAAACAAACAAAATAACCCCAGCATTTTGCTATTGTACAGAAAATCTTCATGATGGTCTTTTGATAAGATAACAAACAAGTGTGTGTGCAGAAGATAATGGAATATTAGTCATTGAGAAAAAAATACATTATGATAGAAAGAAGGAAGAAATGGCAAAGTGGAAAATGAAAAATAAGCATTGTGAATTTTTTATGGCTGGTGAATGCATTATTTGACAAACTATTTATACAGGAATAAAATTACTTTGAAATAATCATATAACAACAAAAACTGCAGCTAAATATGGGATATATTTATAGACTCTGAGGATAGAGGTTTAAATCCTCTTACCCAACTCATAATAGTAAACCTCCCCAGTTTTTTCCCTTGGGTACTAGAGAGGTGTGCTTACTCTTTCTCAGTGAAAATATTCAGTGCTAATAGTACATATTAGATTGCTAGGGCTGCCATAACAAAACAGCAAACTTTGTGGCTTAAACAACAGAAATATTTTATCATAGTTCTGAACCCCAAAAGTCAAGATCAAGGTATTGGTAAGCTTGATTTCTTCAGAGACTGTTTGGCTTGCTATGTCCTCACATGGTCTTTCCCCTGTGTATGTACACCCTTGGTGTATCTTTTTGTGCCAGAATTTCCTCTTCCTATGAGGACACTAGTCAGATTGGATTAGGACTCACCACAGTGACTTCATTTTAACTTAATCATCTCTTAAAGTGTTTTATGTCCAAGTACAGTTACATTCGGCAATAATGTGAATTAAGGCTTTAATATGTGAATTTCAGGGGGACACAATTCGATCCATATCATAGTGAAACAAGTATACTTCATAGCATGCTAAAATTTATCTTGATTTATTAAATTCTAGTATGTGAGATAATTTGCCGTCAGAAGATAATTTTGTTTACTAATGTTATGTTCTCGAAAAGAAAAAGTTGGTTTTGTTGGAGAATCATAAGTAACAAAATTTCTGAGAGATTTTCAGTTCCTCTTACACATAATAGTATGGTTGTTAATCATCTCAATTTTTTCCCTCTTGAAAAACAAACAAACAAGCAAAATTAACAATCTATATTTTTTATGAATCCAGATGACGAAACTCAAAACTGTTTGCAAAGGTATCAAAAACGACTTAGCTGACCTTAGGGCCACATAGGAGGTTATGACAGGGCTCTGGATAAGAATAATGAGTGCAAAGGAGACTCAGCTGTGAAATATTTAATCCCAGAAAGATAATACCCTGTCTTTAGAGTGAACTGCCGTGGACAGGTCTGAGATTTTGCAGGATGTGATGTCTTGGATCACCATTTGAAAACTTACATTTTTAAATTGAAGGGCCAAATAAAAACTAGCCCAGGATGATCTGCATAGAGACATAACTTAGTAGAATTACAAGATTTCAAAGATAAAGATTGGCTAGTAACATGCTGTAAGTGTCCGGTGAAAGAATATGCGAAGCTCATGGTTTTATATCCAACCAAGTTTACTTCAAGTATAAAGGCTATCTTGAGGTCATATAAAATAATATATGATAATAACACTTAACATATTAAGTGTGGGTTCTGCCAGCTGCTAAGTATGTCTGTGCCAATTATGCATTCTGGCACTGGGGAAATGATCACAGATAGAGTCTGGGGACCCACTGGTCCCACTGTAAGTTGGACCTGAGCTAAAAATTCATTAATTACCTGACCTCCATGAGCCCCTACTTTAACTGGAGGACCACAATAATGTTTTGGGTCCCCTGGAATTAAGGTCAGTTCAGAGCCAGTGTCCAGTAGTCCCCAAAATGTCTGATCATTTCCCATTCCCTAATGCACGGTTACCCTAGCAAAAGGCTGGAGGTCTCCTTGGGGAAGGATGGGAGAAAGATTCACTGAATAAATTGTTGGTAATGTAGTGGGGTCCTTCTCAAGAGGACCCAGCCTCCCCTTCATTCAAAGGGTTCTGGGTCTGTAAATCGACTCAAGTCTGGAAATTAATTGAGGGGCCGTGATTCTGTTTTTATAATTCAGATTAGTCTTTTGTTCATTCAACCTAAAAGTTTTCTCTATTAAACCTAGAAGTTTTCTCCTTAAATAAATTAAGTAGGAATGCAGTAGGCTTCCTATGAATTTCACTTCTAGGAATACCATGATTAATTAGCCAATGCCAGAGCTCTACATGAGTCAGACTATTCTGATTGTTGCTTTTTCTTTGCTGTCCATTATGGTAGCTATGCTCACCTTGCCTTTGATGGTTAAGTACTGCCACTTGGCCCCTGCCACCTTGGGATCCAATTATTCCCATTGTATTTAAATTTTGTAGTTGAGTGACTGAGGTTTCCACTGTTAGATCTGATATACAGAGAAGAGCAATTACAGGACTCTTTAGAGATGCAGGTGCTGCCCTCATATTTTGCAAGGCATTGGTCAAGGGTATATCTTATTTTCATTCTTTTAAAATTTATTTTTGGCTGATTGTTTTATTTCAGACAGCCAGTCTTCAAGTTCTGAGATTCTTTCCTCAGCTTAGTCTATGCTGTTGTTAATACTTGTGATTGTATTGTGAAATTGCTGCAGTGTGCTTTTCAGTTTTAACGGATCGGTTAGGTTCTTTTCTTTATATCAGCTATTTCATCTGTCAGCTCCTGTATGCTTTTATTGTGATTTTAAGTTTCTTTGGTTTGGGTTTTGCCATTCTCCTAAATCTTGATGATCTTTGTTCCTATCCATATTCTGAATTCTGTTTCTGTCATTTTAGCCAACTCAGTCTGGTTAAGAACTGTTGTTGGAGAACTAGTGTAGTTGTTTGGAGGACATAAGACACTCTGATCATTTGTGTTGCTAGAGTTCCCGCTTTGGTTCTTTCTCATCTCTACATGAGTGTTCTTTTAACTGTGGTGTAGATTGAGTACAGTCAATAGACTTCTTTTCTGGATGTTTTCACAGGGCTGAGGGTTTATCTAGGGTTTTTATTTGTAGGTGATTTGTCATAGGTTTCGCAAGGCAATGTGTTAGTGAGGTATTTTTGGTGTTGAAACTTTGAAGTGTGAACTAGTTGGTGGTGCTTAGGTGTACTGGTCAGTTGGTAGGCTCTTGCTCAGTCATATGGCTCTCCTGTGTTTCCTCACATTGGCAGCCATGCTCCTTCTCAATGCTCTGAAAGTGTGGGCTCCTCTCCCACTTGACTGCTAGCTGAAGATGGTGGCTTGGCACTCCAGGCTGCCCACCACAGATCTGGAATAATCTCAGGATTTATGTTGCCTCTCCAATTAGCGGCAGCTAATTGGGCCTTTATTACTGGTTGTGGGCGAGAGTCTTTTGCTTATCTCCTGGAAGCTCCATCCCACAGAGATGTGAGTCAGCAATTGCTCAATGTAAGCAATCATCCCAGGATGAGGAGACCTGTGCTAGGGGCCTGAGCTAGGAGGTTCCTACCTGGTTATGAGCAGGGGGAGTAGGTGAGACCTGTGGGAGACAGATTGACCTCTTCTCTTTGGGTTGACTGCAGCTTGCTGAAGGTGTGGATAAGGCACTTAGGGTCTTTGCTCCCTCATTAGTCCAGGATAGCAGGGGTAGTACACTGAAGAGCAAGTGGCAGAGAAGCTTTTGGTTTCCCCTAGGAGTTCCATCTCTGAGAAACATGAAGTTGCTGTTACTGGGTGTGTTCAGCCAGTGGAATAGGGTGGCTGCACTGCTGGCAGGAGCTTAAGGCTCCACTTGTTGGGTAGCAGTGGGTTGAAGGCTTGCTGGAAGGACAGATTGATGTCCTCTCTATATGGTGACTGGCATGCTGTAAGCTTAGATGTAACCCTCAGGCTCTTTGTTTCTTCCCCAGACTAAGGGAAGCAGGAATAGAACTGCTACCGTGGCAGTGGCAAAGGGGAGGTCATAGGCCTCTGGGGAAACTCTGGGAACCAGGGAAACTCTGGGCCCCTCCCAATGGATATGCTTAGCCATGGGTGGGGCAACTGTTCTGTGGTCTGAGCGGGGGCCTACCTGGTGAAGATCTGGGGGTGTGAGTTCCCAGGTAAGAAGGCCTGGACTCTTCTCCATATGGAGGCTATGGTGTGCTGGAGGTGCCAGTGTAATAAGGAGGCCCTTTGTTTTTTCCCTAGCCCAAGGGATGTTAGGGTAATGCCACTGTAACTGTGGTGGCAGAGGGGCTGTGGGTTGACTCTGGGATTTCCTCCTGAGAGGAATGTCTCTGATTGCAGTGAGGTGGTTCCTCTGTGCTGGGCTGTCTCTGATTGCAGTGAGGCAGTCCTCTGTGCTGGGGGTATGGACCAGCCCCTGGTCCCCACAGACTCTCCCAAGCCTGGTAACAGCAAGGGTAAAGGCTGTAAGACAGTAAAGATGGCAACCTGTTCCTCCCACTGGGAGTGTTGTCACAGGAAGTTACAGAGCTGCTACTGGCTGGATAGCCCCGGCAGGGTGTGGCTGGACCCCAGGCCTGTATGACCCGCACAGTGAAGAGCTCCCAGAGAGAGGAGTGGGCCACCATCTTTGCTGTCTGGCAGCCATAATGATTTTTTCCCTTAGGGCTTTGAAGAGTTTGATGGGACTCAGGGATAGAGTGGATCCCTACAACAGTAGAGCTGTTTTATGAAAAAGTGGCCAAACTATATTTTTAAGCAAGTCCCTGAGGCTGCTCCTCCTCACTGTGTGAGATCTCCTGACCATGGTCTCCAGCCACCTTTTGTGGGTGTGTTCAGGCTGGCAACAGGTCTAACACTGCTATCGGCAAGAAAACACCAGTAGGGGTGCCTGGAGACTCCGGTCAGGAGATTCTACCCAGTAAAGGAAGCGAGATCTGGGATCCACATGAATAAGCAGTTTTACTGCTCTGTAGCGCTGCTGGGCTGTGCCAGGAGACTGCTCCATTTCCTAGTCACCTCAGACTCCCTAGAGCCCAAAGGCAACCATGGCTAAGCCTGTGAAAAAGCAAAGATGGTGGCTTATCCTTCCCCTGGGATTTCCTTGTCAGGGAGGTGTAGCACTGCTGTTGGTGGCTGGCTGGATTCCCAAGCCAATAGGTCTCATCCTGTAAGGTGCAGAGGAAGTAGGGCCTGCAGGCTGTAGCTGCTCAGCTCCTTGGATTTAGCCCTTTTCCCAAGGTTTTGTATAGTGGTCTAACCTGATTTGCCAGAGTTGCAGCTTCTTTTGCCGGGAACACCAGGTACCTAAGGCTCCTGGAGCTTTGCATGTAGCTCAGTGTGTTAGATGTAAGGCCCTGGTGGAGTGGATTCACAAGGGATCCCTTGATGGAAGGGTTGCAAAGATCTAGTGGGAGAAGAATGGGTCACGAAGGGATCTCTTGATACAAGAGTTGCAAAGATCCAGTGGGAGAAGGTTGGGTCCTAGGGGTTGTTCACTCATTCATCCCTTCCCTGGGCAGGGGAGGCCCCCTGGCTCCTTGTCATTCTTGGGTGGGCAGTCATCCTGCCTTGCTTTTCTCCTTTCTCTGTGGGTCAAGTTGTTTCCTCGATGAGTCCCAATGCATGCACCTAGATGTTTCAGTTGAAGGTGCTGTATTTACTCTCCCCTTCCATTTCTCTCTGTGAGAGTGATGCACACTAGCTCTTTCTAATAGGCCATCTTGCAAAACTTTGGTATCTTCTTTAAACCTTTGGCAGGATTCAGCAGTGGGGCCATCAGGTCCTGGGCTTTTCTTTATGGAAGACTTTTATTATTATTATTATTATTTTATTTTTTGAAAGAAAGAAAGAAAGAAAAAAATGAAGAAGAGGAAGAAAAAGGAAGAGAAAGAGAGAGAGAGAATAGGAGCATTGCTTTCTTGCCCAAGCTAGAATGCAGTTTAGTAATGGGTATTGAAAACCTCTTTTATACCAATAATTATACTTGATGTAGACAGGAAGGAATAAGGGAAGAAAATAACAAACAAGCAGCCAACCAATATTTCATTTAAACCTATGAAATGCTATGTGATTACTGAGGAGTGATTTACTTCCAACTATGTAGTCACTTTTGGAATAGGTGTGAGGTGGTAATGTATGTTTTGTGTATTTGAAGTGGAGAGTTCTAGAAATGTTTATTAAGTTTACTTGTTCCAGGTCTGGGTTCAAGTCCTGAATGTCCTTGTTAATTTTCTGTCTCGTTGATCTATAAAATCGTTAGCTCTTCTTGTTACATTGATCCTTTTGCCATTATGTAATGTCCTTCTTTGCCTCTTTTGCTCTTTGTTGCTTTAAAGTCTATTTTATCAGAGGCGAGAATTCCATCTCCTGCTTTTTGTTTATTTGCTTATTTTTACTCTCTGATTGGTTGATAAATCTTCCTCCTTCTCTTTGTTTTGAGTCTTTGTGTATCGTTGCATGTGAGATGGGTCTGGATGCAGCATACCGATGGGTTTTGGCTTTTTATCCAATTAGAATATATATATAGGTTTAATACTGGCATTTGATGCTAGCTGGCTGTTTTGCCCATTAGTTGATGTGAATTTTTTATTGTGTTAATGCTCTTTGCTTTTTGATATATTTTTGGAAAGGCTGATATTGGTTGTTCCTTTATATGTATAGTGCTTCTTTCAGAAGCTCTTGTAAAGCAGGCCTGGTGGTGGTGAACTCTCTAAGTACTTGTTTGTTCGCAAAGGATTTAATTTTTCCTTTGATTATAAAGCTTAGTTTGGCTGGATAGGAAATTCTGGGTTGAAAGTTCTTTTCTTTAAGGATGTTAAATATTGGTCCCCACTCTTTTCTGGCTTGTAGGGTTTCTGCTGAGAGATCTGCTGTAAGGCTTTTCTTTATGGAAGACTTTTTATGACAGCTTCAGTTTTGTTACTTGTTTTTGGTTTGCTGAGGTTATCTATCTTCATGGTTTTATTTTGCTAG
The DNA here is from genome assembly GCF_030222135.1 of Aotus nancymaae. NCBI lineage: Eukaryota > Metazoa > Chordata > Mammalia > Primates > Aotidae > Aotus > Aotus nancymaae. Next base: position 79,869,776 of record NW_026988425.1, read on the forward strand.
GTTATATGTGTCCAGGACTTTATCAATTTCTTCTAGGTTTTCCAATTCATTGGTGTATTATTGTTTATAATATTACTTCATAATTCTTTGTATTTATGATGTCTCAGTTTTTATGTCTCTCAGAAGTTTGTCAATTTTGTTTATCTTTATAAAATATGACTTCTTGTTTCATTGATCTCTTTTAGTTTCAATGTTAGTTATTTCTGCTCAATTTGGGGTTTGGTTTGTTCTTGCTTTTCTAGTTTATTGAGGTACATTGTTAGGTTGTTAATTTGAATTATTTCTACTTTTTGGATATAATTGTGTATAGCTATATATTTTCCTCTTAGTACTTCTTTTGCCGTATCCCACAGAATGTGGTACACTGTATTTTCATTTGTTTCATTCAGTTTTTAAATTTTCTTCTTAATTAATTGATTGACTCATTGGTCATTCAGAAGCATGTTATTTTCTATGTGTTTGGGTATTTTCTGAGATTCCTCTTTTTATTGATTTCTAGCTTTATTCCACTGTGGTCAGATAAAATCCTTGATATAATTTCCATTTAAAAAAAATTTATTGAGACTTATTTCATGGTCTAAGATACAGTTTATTCTGGAGAATGCTCCATGTGCTGATAACTACAATGTATGTTCTGCAACAGCTGGGCAAAATGTTCCATAAATGTCTGTTAGGCATATTAGGTCTAGTGTGTAGTTTAACTGCTGTTTGTTGATTTTCTGTGTGGATGATCTGTTCATTACTGAGACTTGGGTGTTAAAATCTCCTATTATTTTTGTATTGAAGTCTGTTTCTCCTTTTAGGTCTCTTAATGTTTTCTTTGTATACTTAGGAAGTTTGGTTTTGGCTGCACAGATATTTATAATTGTTATAGCCTCTTGCTGAATTGAACCCTATCTCATTATATGGTGTCAATCTTTGTCTCTTCTTACATTCTTAGATTGATATTCTATTTTATCTGATACAAGTAGTGTTACTCCTTCTCTTTGTTGGTCTCCTGTTGCATGGAATATCTTTTTCCCCCACTTCACTTTCAGTATATATATATATATCTTTATAGGTGAAGTAGATTTCTGGAAGGCAGCATACAATTGGGTCTTGTTTCTATTTACTTAGCTACTCCATGTCTTTAAATTGCAGATATTAATCCATTTACATTTAGAGTTAGTATTGATAAGTAAGGACTTACTACTGTGATTTTATATCTTCTTTTCTGGTTGTTTTGAGATTCCTTTCTTCCTTTATTACTGTCTTCCTTTGTGGTTAAGTAATTTTCTCTGGTAGCATGTTTTAATCTGTTGCTTTTTAAATTTTTAGTGAGTCTGTTATAGGTTTTTGTGCTGTGGTTATATCACAAGGCTTACAATAAATAACTTATAGATATAGCAAGTTATTTTAATAGATGACAAGTTAGATCACCAATACAGGAATAGAAACAAAAGCAAAAAAAAAACACAACAGAAACTATGCTATAACTACATTTCTCCACATTTTGGCCTTCCATTGTCTTAACTGACATTTTTTTATATTACTCATCTCTTAACAGGTTGCTGTAGTTATTATTGGTTTTGATAGACTTGTTTTTTGGGTTTCAGACTAGAGTTATGAGTGATTATTACAGTAATAGAGTATGCTGGGTTTGTCCGTGTACTTAATTTTACCAGTGGGTTTTATACCTTGAACAGTTTTGTTTCTGCAGCTTAGTGTTTTTCCTCTCCAGTTGAGGAATTTCCTTTAGCATTTTCTGCAAGATGGGTCTGGTGATGTTGAATACTTTCAGTTTTTTTTTTTTAATCTGGGAAAGACTTTATTTCTCCTTCATATTTGAAGGATATGATATTTTTAACAGAAATGTTTTCCTTTGAGCACCCTGAAAATGTCTTTCCATTCCCTCCTGGCCTGTATGATTTTTGTTGAGAAGTCTGTTAGATGAATTGAAACTCCTTTATATTATTTGCTTATTTTGCTGCTTTTAGGATTCTCTCTTTGTCTTTAACATTTGAGAGTTTATTATATGCTTTGGGGTAGTATTAGTTGGTTGAATTTCTTTGGTGTTCTCAGACCCTCCCTAGGTAATTATATCTTCCTCAAGTTGTGGAACATTTTTTGTTACTATTTCTTTGAATGAGCTTTATACCTCTTGCTCTTGTTAAACTCCCTCTTGAATACCAGTAATTCTTAATTTGGTTATTTGAGGTAATTTTGTATATCTTGTAGGCAGTCTTTGCTACTCTTTTGTTTTTCTCCTCTGACAGTGTATTTTCAAATAGTCAGTCTTCAAACTGATTATTTCCCTTGCTTTGTCCATTCTGCTGTTGAAAGCCTCTAATGAGTTCTTCAATTCAGCAAATTTGTTTCTCAGTTACAAGATTTCTGTCTGATTTTTAAAAGTTATTTCAATTTCTTTGTTAAATTTCTCTGATGAATTTATGAATTGTGTGTTACCTTGTGTTACCTTGGAGATTTCTGCGTTACCTTGGAGATAACTGTATTTCCTTATAACTGCTATTTTAAATTCTTCATCAGAGAGCTGACAAATCATTAAGGTCAGTCACTGGATTTTTTGCTTTGTCTTTTGAGGAGGTCTTTTAAGGAGCTGTCTCATTGGGGTTAGTCACTGGATTTTTGCTTTGCCTTTTGAGGAGGTCATGGTTCCCTGTTTGCTGTTGTTTCTTGTGTTTATATGTCTGTCTTGCACTGAAGGGTTATTCATACCAGTGTTCTCTGTCTGGCTTGTGTTGAGTTTTATTGGATATATTTGCTTAGTGAGTCTTTACTATCAGGTTGCTGTCTCCTTTTTAGGTCTAGGTAGCACCTTATGCCCAAGTTTGCCTTGGCTCTAGTAAGTGATTAGAGCATTCCCTGTCTTAACTTAGGAGGTCTCAGAGTTTATCCCACCATTGTGTCAATGCTGGTTAGGAGTTTGTGCTCAGGCAACCTGTGGAATGTACCAACCTCCTACAGCTTGGTACTGCTGAATCAGCAGCTCTGATTTGGCATCCTCTTTGATTAAGTAGCAAGCAGAGTTTCCAGGGCTAGGGATGGCAGGCCCACCTCCCTGCTTTGTTTCTGCCTGTCCTTAGGGATATTTCTTCCTTCTGGCTGTCATGATCCTTCCCATGGGTTAAGGCAAGGACAAGTTTCCTGCCAAGATTGTGAGGAAGCTGGTCTATCACCTCAATCTCATTTTTTCCAGTGTGAAAATCATGGGTTGTGGCATTTTTCCATGTGCTTGGTGTTGGGCAAATTGGTAGAGGAAGGCATTGGAAATATTGGAGATTGATTTTCTTATTTGCTCAGAGTTCTTTAACTTCTTTGTGGCACCAGGAACTGTCTATTTCATATATTTTAGTTCTGGGTTGTTGCTGGTGAAAATCTCAGCTTTATATATTTGTTTTTGTATTTCTGTTTGGAAGGTGTAGAGCCAGCTTGCTTCTATGCTGCCATTTAGGAACCAAAAGTCTTCTAGTCTGAATATTTAAATGATAGTTTTGTGTGATTCTCTATACTTCTCTTTGCATTTCCAAAAGTTACTGTCAGGATATAGAATTTTATTGTTCATCAATTTCATCATTTTATCTTTTACCTCCTATTTTTTCCTTGTGAGTTATCCAGTTTGTTAAATAGTAAGAGCTACATGATAATAAATGGATAAAATGAACATAGATTCAATTTCTACATGCTTTAACTAAAGTTGGCTCAAGATTTGTCCTGTGTATGTGTAAAACATTTTCTGACCTTTACAATAAATACTTAGAATCCACTAAAAACTGTGAGCCTTGATTCTCATTTTAGATGAGTCCTTAACTTAATAGAGCATAATTTTCTATTTCTACTGGAATATAATTTAAATACTTTAGGATCTACTAGAAAAAGCTGGAAAACATAAAACTTGGAAGAGTTCGATTTATTAGGCAAATAGACCACTGGTGATTTACCAAACTTACTGGCTCTCTGAGTTGAAAAACATTTTGTTACAAGTTGCTACATTTATAAAACAATAGCATATTCTTCTTTTCCTCTATTTCTTACTGAGTGGCAAAATAAAATTATACTTTGAAAAAGGTCTAAAGTGTTACCCAAAATTATCTCCAAACCAAGAATGCCTCTAGCTATTTAATCAATGTCAAAATTTAATATTTTTAATACAGAAACAATAGATTAAAATCAGTTTAATTAAAAAAGATATATTCTACCTATCACTTTTGAAAACAGGTAAATGTCTAAAGTTATACCAACATGATTTATAGTAGGAAGCTATTTAAACTATTAACATAAAATTGATATTATAATTGACTGTTCAATGCATCTATTTCTTCATTTAATGTAATTAACATAAAAATTTTACTTTTTGTGAACAGGAAGTTTATAACAATTCAAAAGCAATCTATGTTTTATCTTATGAAAAATAAATGTATGAGAAAAAATCTTAGAAAGCTTTTTTATTCAGGAGCCTCATCTGGGGATTGTTTGTTAATCTATATGATTGTGAGATTTTGTCTTATTTGATTATTTAATATAATTACTCATAGACTATTTCTACTTGTCCCACACTGTGTGAAGCTGGAATACTCTATGTTCTTATTGTCTTCCTTTTAAGATCCCTCCTATTCTGAGCAGTGGGCTGTCTATTCATATGATGACGAGAAATAATTTGCCATTTATTATTTACCTTTGCAGTGTATAGGCTGTGAATAGATTCCAACTCCACTAAATCAAATATTGTAAAGACAAAATTATAAAACTAATAATTAAAAAAACAACTAATATTTTTAGAAAAATGTAAAGGGATTTTAAAAAGAAAATTTATTGTAGCTCTCATCTATAAACAGTTGTAGATAATACTGATACTTCATAGTCTACAGCCAGAGAAAAGCAATAAGCATAATAAATTGGGAATACGATATGGAAGGTCTGTCACCCCCTGAGACGCCTTAGGTCATGTCCAATAAAATACTGAAAGTAGGAATGAACATCAGATCATGATTTTTAAAAAGTCTAAACAAAATCACAGTTCATGTGTACTATCAGAGAGACCCCTGTTCCCTAGGTAAAGATTGAAGAATGAATGGTTCAGTTCTCCAAAAGCCACTGGGAAATGTCAGCACCATCTAGTTAATGAATTCCTGATTTGTTTGGCATTTGCACTTTCTTAAGAAATTGCTGATGTGTTTAGACTTCCTCTTCTCCTCAGCAGCAGTGAAATTTGTTGATTATGATGGCCTTATATAACATCATCCAGGCAGAAAGCTAAAAGATTACACATTAAATAGAAACAGGCCTGTTTATTACTAGGCATTGTGCTACCTCATATGCATATCTCTGTTCCTCAGTCTTTGCCCAGGTTGTTTTGTGGGAGATGCTTTGTTAAAAGTATTTTCATGGCAGGCCTCCACTCATGAAAATGTCATTTTCTCTGTCTGGTTGTGATAGGAAGTCTTTTTCACCTATTAAACCTGTTAAATTTCCTTCAGATATTTTTGTTTAAGTCAGAAAAACAGTTAGTGGAGGACCGTTTAAAAACATGTGAGTTTAATGAGGTATTGATGTTTGTATTTAAAAACATTTTTCAAAGAAACTTACTTCTGTACTGCTGAATAAAAGCCTGCAATCTCTGCAGATTTCATTCAAACAAGACAAACAATCCAGACTATCTATATTCCACAGAAGTTACCCTTAACTGCTTTTCACCATGTTTGTTTTAGAAAACTTTCCACCATAGGACGGAATCCTGCCCACTTTAGTTTGTATAAAGATCAGCTGGGTAAAAAGCAGTGAGGTTAACATTTTTCAGTTAAAAATCTTTGGTATGACTATAAAATGGACACAAAACAAGCTTAATATTCTCTATCTAAGTATCATTGCCTTGGCCAGGCCCATACTGCAGTATAGGCCCATACTGCAGTATACTATAAGAAAGTATAAACTTATTTATAGTTCTTTGAACAGTAAACTAACTTAATTATCATGTTTCATATTCTTATTTATTCTAATGGGACAAAATTCCTCTGTTAGACAGAATCATTCTGCACTTTGGAATCATGTTTTCACTCCCATGGATTTCCTGTATGTGTTTCACATTTTTCCTGAAAGACACTCTTCTACTCTGGCCCTCACTTTTCCTTGTCTCCCACAACTTTCTCTCAAGCCTCTCTTGCACGTGACTTTAGCCCCTAACTTTTTTTTCACCCCTCTGGATAAACGTGTATTACCCAACCAACACCTACTAACCTGCAATAACAATTCTTCCCTATTCAGACTGCCATTTTTGACCAACAGATTCCCAAGTTAACTGAACTCTGGCTGGTCCTTTCTGCTAGAGCTTTAACAATTCTGCCCTTTTCCCCCCAAATGTTCTTCTTTAGAGCCTTCTCATGTCCGGCACTTTTAGCACAAAGGCTTATGCCAGGATTTTGCAACGTCTGCACTCATAAAATTGTGGGTTGAATAATTCTTTGTTGTGTGGCTGCACCTACTGCAAGAGGTTTAGCGGTGGATCACTGGCTTCTACCTATTAGAACCCAGTAACATACCCACCAAGTTACAACAACCGAAAATGTCTGCAGACATTGACAAATGCCCCTTGGAGGAGAAATTGCTCCTCACTATTTTGCAGTTGAGAACTCCTGCATAATGCTAGGAGTTGCTCTGGTTAATTTTAGTCCAGTCTTTGTTGTTATGATTTGGATCAGGATTGGGCTGTCTGCTGCTCAGCTGGAGCCACTTCCATAAAGATAGAGTCTAGGGAGATCCCATGAGGCCTCCCTTTTGGAGTCCCAGTGACAGGACAGCTTAACAAGTCATTTAGTCCACTGGTAAGATAAAGGCAAGTGATTCTGAACCAATGTAGCTGGAGATGATGGTAAGTCTTGCTAGTTTTATAGTTTTAAACCTTGGTCAAGATTAGATTTGCGTAACACGGGTAAGTACTTGTCAAACACTCCTAAGGAGAGACAAAAGTTCACTGAAGAATTTAGGATTGTCTTTGGGACATATAGTCTGGGTCTCTCTAATATTTATCTATTAGCTTATGTTCTTATGGGATACAGAAATCTTAAAATTTGGTTAGAAAAAGCAGAATAAATTTGTGATCAGATTGATTGATACAAAATATATGGGTAAACTTTGACTACAGATTATATTTAAAAATGCATAAAATAGATAAGCCCTCTCAGTAGCTACCTCTAAGATCTTTTTTTTTTTTTTTTTTCAAAATAGATCATCAGCCCAAATCTAATCTAATCCTGTATACACACAGGAAAGGAATCTACCCATGATTTCAGAGACCGCCTTAACTACCATTTTCTGGGACAGTTTGTTCTCCATAAGAGTTTGGATATCACAACTTCACTTCCTGATTGAATTTCATTTTGATGGTCTTAAATCTGAGTTGGCAGATTTAGTCAGAAAATAGTCAGGGCATAGTGTCTCTTTCTGAATTGCAAGGGCTGTGGGACACTTTAAAGGTAGTTTGTTTTAGAAAAACGTACAGAAAAAATGTATAGCTCCTTAGATTAAGCAATTAGAAAAATCCAAAAACTAGACAACCCTATGCCTAGTTTAGACAAAGACATCTGTTAATATTTTAAGGAAAAAATAACACTGGAAAAGCAATTGCCCTACACTGGAACAACAGATAGTATCTAAAAAGAAAAAGACAAACTATCTGACAGACTAATGTACCTAAGAGTAAGTAGTTGCTCTGGTATGTCAACAATCACCTTTAACAAAAAAGGGACAGATTCCCATGCAATTGCAAAAGCAGAATGGTCCATTTCTTTTTGATACTGAAATGAAAGTAATGTGTTAGTTTTGATTTGTATTTGTAAGGAAGACCAGCATTTGTAAGGAAGACCAGCCAAACTAACTATTGTGTTTCATGGGTTCTGTCATAGCTTCAGAGTTTCTTAGTTCCATATTTTCCAGATTTACAAAGAAGAAAAAAATAAAGAAATAGTAAGGAGGGAGTGGAAAAACACAGAATTACATTCAAATTTTAAAAAATATTGATTTCTAGAAATTCTAATTAAATAATAGATTGAGCTCATATTTATAACTATTTCTATCAGAACCTCATTGAAGTAATGATTAAGGAATAAAAATTATAACTGGTTTATTGAATGGGCTGGGATTCATGGACATAAAGAAAAAAATACATTCTATTTTTTTTCTAATCTCTGTTTTTAAGTGTGCAAAGTTAAATGTTCCTTCTTTACCCTAGATTTCCTAGGTATATCCTAGATATATCTGATAGATTTTTCTGCTACTTTCAGATAATAGGATAGTTTCATTAGTCTACTTCAAACCAAAATTTCTGTTTCATAGCCTTTTCAAACACTTCTTTCTACCTCTTCCGCATTCCCAGCCCTAGTTGATGTTTGACTCATCTTTGGAGATCTGCAGCAACGTAAGGAAATATGTTCTGTGTTTCCCCTATTTCTCTCAGCTCTTCCGCTTCTCTTCCTTCATTCACTATCCTGTGTATGGTTCTTCCAAGATTGAAGCTGGAAACAGTTATGAGTAGTAAAGGAAAATAAAATGTCTATTTAGCTAATATTGTTTATAACTCCTTCCGGATGCTAGATTCACTTTCTGGCAGATGTCAATACGTTGTCTTCCTCCTATGAGGTACTTACATATCTTTGTATGTACACATTCTCCACCTCCACCTTTTTGGAGCTGGCAGTCTTCCAGTTCTGTGACACAAAATGTTCATGCTCTGGTTGGCCTGTTATGACTCTCAACACCAACTCCAGCAGAATAGTCCACCTTCTTTCTGTTGCTGTGGCCTTGCACCAGACATAGTCACCTATGTATGCAGTGATGTTTTAAGTCATCTGTAGCCAAGTTGTTTTCCGTGGTATTTACTATTGCATGGTGAACAACAACAACAACACCAACATTGTTTTTTTCTACCAAAATCTGAGTGATAAGGTTGTAGCCACTGGAATTCCCTCTCTTCAATCAAGTTTCCACTTGAGGTGAAGCCTTCAGATTTTGTAACTCCAAGCTTCAGGGAAAACAAGTCGAGTTTTCCAAGAGTTTTCTTACTATGCATTTCTCTGGTTCAATAATACTAGAATCAAATATAAAGAAAAAACAATTAGACTGATATAAGTTATTTCAGCAATAAATATTGAATGCTAGAAGACTACAATTAACCTTCAAAATTTAAAGAAAAATATTTTCTACTTAGAATCGTATCCTTATCATACTACTCATCAAAAGTAAAGACAGAATAAAGTAATTTCAGACATGCAAGGATTTAGGAAGTTTACATCCCATGTGCAACTTGGAAATTTAGCTGTGGATGTACAACGTGAAAGCAAGAGAGTAAACCAAAACAGAGGCTATCAAGGGCTTCAGAAAATAACAGTTCCTACTCAAAAAGCAAGGAAGGAAACAGCTGTTTAGCAGGGCTGGATGACAACCAATTTAATTAGGGGCAGAATAACTAAAGTCAGTCTCAGAAAAAAGTCAAGATTAAAAAAGGTTTCAACATAGTTATATTATGATTTAGAGTTTGAAAACACTTGGTAATATGCAAAATACAGATAAAATAATCGATATTATTCCAGCAGGCTGTGAGTTCCTCTCTCAAGAAAGGATAGGAATCAGGCACTATTAATCATTGCATCCCAAGTACCTATCTTTGTTTCTGACACTCAGAAGGCATAACAAACATACTTTTACTAACTCAATTATTAACTGCCATTATTGTTCTTCTGTAAACAGATGTATTTGTGGTTGACTTCTCCCTTTTCCCTATTATTTTTATATCTTATAGCTGTGCTATTTATCTTTTTTGTGATACTAAATACCTGTTCTAATTTACAACTCTTATATAGGCTAATATATTGATAGTTAAACATAAAAGTACTAATAAGATTATAAAAATTATTACCAAATTACAAGGAAGACCTAGGAAATGTATTAAAAGGAAGATTCCCTAAAATTCAGATTATTGCCTTTGAGATGGAGTAAAAAAAACTAAATTATTGAAGTTCACTTCAAGTGATTCTGATGCAAATGGTTTCTGTGTCCCCATTATTAGAACTATGCATTATAGATTTTACTGACTGATTCATAGGGAATTCAGAATTAACTAGGGTGAATATTATTTTCATTTTTTTCTAATTTAGACCATACATTTTCCCCAAAATTGATCACCCACTTTTCACTTAAATGATTTATGCAAAAATGAAACTGCAGTTAATGTATTGTTTTTAAAGAGTAGGTTGCATTGTCCCCTCAAAAGGAAAAAAAAAAAATCAAAATTCTTTTTCATTTATTTATTCTGCCTCAGTTATATGCCATGGCAGTAAATTAGTTTCTCTATATCTATATTTTTCTCTTAACATTGCTACTTTAGGGCTGTTTTGATTTACGGCTTTCTGAGAAGAAATCCGAGCATGAAGGAATAAAAATAATTTAGATTGCTGCACTAACATGTGTTTAAGTTGTATTGTTTAAATATTATTTCAAAAACTTATTAAATTATTGACTTATCACGTTTGAATTTCATCCTGAATGTTCCTAAGTTTTTCTTTTCTAAATATTTCTACAGAGTATTCTATTATGCAGCATGTGTAGCTTTGTTCATTCATTTATAGATGCATTTCCTTAAGAATTGTATTAGTGATCTTCACCATATACAATGAAATAGAAACTATGCATTATTTTCTTTCCAAGAAAACTAAATTGATGCACAGAATGATTGTTTGCTAGCAGCTGAAATTGCAGCAGAGGAGAACACTTGCCTTATTAAGACGGAATTTCTGGTTTTATTCTTCCAGAAAAAAAAAAGAAGCTGTATCCCCAAATAAAGGATTAGTCTAGGGACCTGGCACATCAGTGGTGCCATATCGAATAGAGAAGTGAGTGGGATGAATATTATAGCTCACTCTTTATATTGGTTTATTTGTGGGTAGGAAAAAAAGAAAAATTGGAGAAAGTATTAGTTCACATTAAAAGGTAAAACACGAAGAGGCCACTGTCAATTCAGGCTATGCTTGTTGATTTCCAAATAACAACCTTGTCTCTGGAGTCATTAAAAGTATTGCTCTCCTGAGAAGAGGCCGAGGTTCTCTGCCTTTGAAACTGAATAAACCTGGTGTATCACTTTGTCATTCTTTATGAGAATACTGGCCCTGAGGATTTTGTTTCTTTCTTTCTCTTTTTTAAGCTATTAGAGATTATCTATGCCACCACTTTTACAAAAGGATGTAGGCACATACACTTAGTAAAATGTATAAGTTATGAAGTTAGTAGGTATTTCAATTCTTTACAGTTAACATTTCTCTAAGGAGATGTCTCTAAGATTTCTCTAGGAAGATTAAATTCATGGGTATGATTGGCTAACATTAATTTTGCATGTTTTTTTAAACAAAAAATTATTCTGTTCCTTTGAGATACAGTATTTTTAAAAATTCAAACAGAATACATATTCTTAATTTAGAAAATATGTGAATTTTAAACAATGTGATAATAGGTGGAAAATAATATAGAAACTTAAGGTATTGTTTTAATGTTTTTCAGGGACAAAAAAATACTGTACCACCAATTTGTGAATAAGTGGTTTTATATCTAGACATATGTATGGCATTTGCCCTGCCTGTGCTTTTCCTGGACAGGCTGAAACTTCCCTTGTCCTGCTGAAGCTGTTTAGAGGACAGCTGATGCCGATGATGTCTGGAGATGCAGCTCCTTAAGAAGTGGTGCATTAGTGATTTCCATCATGTACTTCATACTATAACTGGGAGGAGGAGAGGGGAGGGCACCAAGTTCTTAGAGTGAAATGAATTGTTACATTTATGGAATAATTATGTTATAGTTAGGGAATATTTTGGGAGCAGTGAGTGTTCTCCCAAGCCATGATGTTTCATTATTAAGGGTTAGTTAGGTTGCTGAGGAGTATTAACTGTTAATCTGACTGTTTAAGATATGTGCTTCTGATAGGCTCTCTGGAGTCATATAGTCTAGTGTCCCTATCTTGGTATCTCCTTTCCCAAGAGCCTTCTAGGATTTTAAGATGTCACAATCCTCTTTTACTCTTTTGAAATTTATTTCACAAGGTTATGTAAAGTATAAAAATGTAAAGTGTAATACAGAGATATTTATTGGCAGTTAAAATTATCCTTTTGCTTACATTTATTCGGTGCCACTATTTTGGTAGATAATGCAAAGATAGTTGATGTAATTCAGAAATTTGCATTCTTTTCCATTTATGTTAACTCTGAGCTTTGTATTAGTCCATTTTCATACTGCTAAGAAGAAATACCTGAGATGGGTAATTTATAAAGAAACAGGTTTAATGGACTCACAGTTACACATGGCTGGGGAGGCCTCACAATCATGGCAGAAGGCAAAGGAGGAACAAAAGCACATCTTACATGGCAGCAAGCAAAAGAAAACCATCAGATCTCATGAGACTTACTCACTATCATAAGAATAGCACAGGAAAAACTCGCCCCATGATTCAATTACCTTCCACTGGGTTCCTCCCACAACATGTAGGGATTATGGGAACTACAATTTCAAGATAAGATTTGGGTGGGGACACAGCTAAACAATATCAGGCATTGTTTGATTTTCTCTCCTTTTTTAAAGTCAATTTAAATAAGATATACATTTCTTGGTTGATAAGAAAAAAATTAGTGGGCTTTTAACATGGGATATTTTTTGGTTATGAGTCCATATTTTTAAAAAAAGAAAACATGGAATGTAAGTGGGGAAATGGCAACTAACTTGGGATGTTAAAAAGGAAAAAACAGTAATTTAAAAATGGTCAAGTTTAGAATACTGATAAGGGTTCATTTCACCATCCTGCTTCTACTATTGGGGCATAATTGTATCAGTTATAAATAAGTTTTATTTAGACATAAGTGATGATCTCTAAAGAAGAATAAAAGCTTTTGAAAGCTTTTTTCTTTAAGGCTCTTCTTAACATAGCTAAGTATTTTGTCACTCACTAATAAGCTACATTTTTACAAGTTTTGTTACCTTTGATTGCATACTGTTTACACAATTAAAAGTACTTTAACATTAAAAAATTGAAGCAAGAAAGATTACCAGTTGAGTATTTTGCAGCTCATTTTTTGTCTTTTGGAAATTACAATATTGCATTATGTTTTATTATAGTATGACTTATTGTATATTTCTGTACCAGTATTTTGTTTATATCACAAGTATCATAGTTGTTTTAAAATATTCAATCCGATATAATTAAAAATAATTAAATTTCTTACTCAGGTTATGAAAGATGTGAAGAATTATACTAAATGCATGTACACTAAGAAAGGCTTACTAACTGTGGTAAATTCATAATTTATAATATTGTTGTTATTAGAAATGTATATAACATCTATATTTGAAATAAATATGTAACATACTTACTTATGGTAAGGTAATTCCTATCCTGTTTTTTGGATGATTGTTTAATCTGTTTCTTGTTTATAACATTCCTGATAACATTTTGTTTCTAATTCTCATAAGCAAAATCTTGTTATTTAGGTGAAATTTCTAGAAAAAGTGAAGCCCAATAAAGCCAAACTGCATGCTGGGGATCATAAGGTTGATTCGTATCAGCATCAGCACCTACGATTCTCTCTAACTTAGATCACTTCATAGTACCCGAGCCCCATCAGGAATATAAATGTTTTATTCTATTGACTTATTAGAATAACTTTAACTATTTTCAGAAAACTGCTATCATTTTTTTTCTACTCTGACTTAACCCAGTTACTCTGTTGTTTCTGGATTAAAATTGGTCTCTTGTTGCTCAGATCTGCTCTTATTTACCTACTATGTAATGTTTATGAATTGAAGATGCTAGTGTGTCTGTAAAATGTCAGAAGAGCCGAAAAGATTTCAGATATCCAAATATCACCAAAAAAGGAAATCCTTGATTTTTTTAATTTAAAAAGCAGATACATACCTATGAACTGGCATTGTACAATGTTGAAGTACAAAATAATGTGTTACTCCTTAAAGTAAGAATTATTAATTATATATATAGTAGCTAGTTTATTGAGCAAACTCTTTGTTCCTTAGCTAAAAAATTAAGTTTTATAAGAAATAGATAGACAAAGACAAGAGATAAACCATCATATGAATATGTTAGAAGGGAGCTAACTTAAAATACACACTCATGGAAATTGAGCTATTGAAACATAATTAAGTTAAAAGTTTCATGGATGTCATGTTGTATTTTTAAAGTTATATTTTCCCAAATATGGTCTTTTAGAATATCAGAAAATTACATTAATATCTGCATTCAAAAAACACATTAGCATAAAACTTAAAATGGCAATTAGAGTGGGATAGCTTTTGCCTTGAGTTAACTACCTGTGATAGTATAATAATAGTTACCCAAAATGCCAGTGTATCTTTGAGTATGCACTTTGAAGCTAAGCCATAGTCTATTTTTAGATGATGATATTACAGATCTCCACTTCTATTCAACCCTACATAATGTGCCTATTTTACACCCACACTGAAAATAATGTGTGGCATGGCATGAGAATTTAGTTTTAATTCCTTTTGATTATGTAGTTTAGAAAAACTGGTTGATTGCAATTCAAAAAAATACCTAAATTCATTTGTTCAATCTCTCTTAATTAGACTGTTTCACTTCTTTTATATAACTTAAAATAATAAGTTTATTTCTGGACCCATTTGAACAAATATAATCAATTAATTGGTATTGTGCTTCTATAGTGAAGACCCCAGTAGAGAGAAGGCTGTTTGACATGACAATGATGAGCTGTGGGATATGGGAAAAGACATTTTACAACATATATTTATTCAGAAATGCATTGCAAAACTAGCCTGTTGAGAATGAACAGTTACTTTACAGAACAGTTTCCCAAATCATATATAAGTTTTCAGTAGTGGAGTAGGCATAGAAGATAATTAACAGTATAAGAAATATTCAGAACCTAATAGACTTGCAAAACACAGGTAGATATAATACAACTTTCAGCCACAATTTTCCTGTCTTGAATTCAACTCAGTTGAAATGCAGGTTATTTTTCTAGCTGTTAAATAGAGCATAGTTTGAATCTTTGTAGAGTGACTATTCTTAGAGTGCAACCAGATTCCTCTTTGCATGCAAATTTTCATGTTGTTTATTGTTTATCTTCAGATGCCTCTCCTACTCCTCCTGCCTTCTCTTACCCACTCCATACAAAATACTAAACACAGTAATACAAAGGGGGGCAAATTACTAAACGCAATAGTACAAAGGGGGATTTTTACAAATGTGTAGTACTTTCAGTGTTCATATTTCAACAACCATCTCCACCCACTTTTCCTTGTTGGAGACAACAGACCAGCAATTATAGTCCACTCAAACACTGCTGCCTACTTTGTCTTATCCCAGAATCAGCAAAATGAGTCTTTGTGGAAGCTAGACTTGCTCCTTTAGTGCTATTAATTTGTTTGGCTAAGGAGATCAATTTTCTTATCCACACACACCCCCAGTTCAAAAACTTGACATTATTTACACTGTTCCTCCATATCAAAAACTCAAGTTGGAGTTGAGAATTCAATTTAATTGAACTGAGTCACTCCAAAGCTGAAATTTTTGTATGTGGAAAGGAAGGTAGATTATAATGAAATATGTGCACACTCACACAGAAAGGCTCATGAGCTTTAGGAAAGTGATTGTGGACTCTAGGGAGCCATTTGAAGATGTGGGGAATATTATTACTGATGGCAGTGGTAATAGATACTGTAGAAAGAGGTTATTTTTTTAAGGACATTGAACTTCTTTTCTCTTCCTTTGAGTTCCTGCACTAATTTTGTCCTATTTTTGGTCTTTGTTAGAAGCAACAGCCATTATTTCATCCAATCTATATATAATATTTAAGTGAAAAGGCAAATGTTTGTTGCAGATTGCTTTTTAGAACAGATAACGTCTACAGAATGAAAATGTTTATTATTCTTTTACTTGTTGGATTGCCTTGCAAATATCCTATATATAGCAAAGAATTCTGATTATAATGAAGATGAGTATATTTGTCATTGAGAAAATTTCAGTTCCTAAGGAAATTTTTCCAAGTGACATGCAGCTAGTTTGTGCCAACCTTGGTTTTATAAGTTATAACCTGACAAAACTATATGAAGCCGACTTCTGGAGCTTAAAAATGTTAGATGTGTCACAATGAATGAAGCATTACATTTCACATGTTTTTATTTTTGTTCTTCACAGGCTCTCTGCAGTGCCACTGCTGACTTCTGGATGGCACTGTAGAATTTTAATAGTCCCAATTTCAGGCACAATTTGTTTTTTGTTGAAGTGTCAGACCTATTTTAATGGGAGTGAAAACCATGCAACTAGTCAGGTGCAAAACAGCTTAGGGGAAATATCAGAGAATGTAGGAGAATAGAGATTGCAATGACAGACTTTCATTTATAGCCTCAACTTACGTATTCAGATTCCTACATTCTTTCAAAAATAACAATGAAATAAACCCAATAATCAAAAACATGAATGTAGTTCCATATGTGATTCATTTGCATGTGGATAAGAAGGTATTTGAAGTAGGACATGATCACCTTAACAGATTAATAACTAAGCCAGTGCTGTAATGGCTTCAAAGAGGAAAATGGCCTTTCTTAGGAATTATTTCTTTCATAAAGTGAACAATCTTGTCCAGTGTTGGCCAGCATACACCTTGGGATGAATAAATTCTGATTGTGAATAAGTACAGAAAAAGTGACTACAACATATAGTCACACACTTGTGGTAACAAGAGGACAATGTCATTTTCTGTACAAATGCAAAGGGAAAAAAAATGACATTAAGTCTTACTGTTTCAAGTCTTAAACAGGGATATGTAAAGCAGAAAAATTTGGAAAGATACAAAACTATGATTATCTTTGTTTAGGCAATGATGGAATATCTAGCTGAAATTAACTCTAGATTTTGCATCTTATTATTGTCAATCCTGTATGTTTCTTTATTGTTATTAAAAGTCTCCTCAATTGCCTATTTATCCAGAATTGAAACACACAGCTCAAATATAAAGAATAGATGACAAAATTTTACCAAATAGATCAAATAAATGATAAAATAAAGCAATGCAAGAAACTTTAATGCTTTCTAAAAACAATAAAAAAATCATAATGCATAAAATTTTCTAAGTGTATTTTATCCCATGGGAAAATTTAGACTTAATAACATCTGAAACTGTGCCATCCTGCTTTTATCGTCTTTTATATTGTAATTAAAATAACCATAGTAACAATTGCAGAAATGTCCTTCTGAAGAAATATTTGCAATGTGACTTTTATATTATGATATATACATACACACGTGTTTTCCTCACATATACTAAATATGTTTATCAAAGACATTTTTATTTTATTTTAATTTACTTTCACGAATAACTTTAGTATATTATAGCATTAAATGCTTTTTTCAGGAATAAAACCTAACTTTATAACATCAAAAGATTGACTTATGAAGTCTTTACTTGATAGGAACCAATTACCTTGATAAGCAGGAATCATTTGCATTTTAACTCAGAGAAAATTAGTTAACTGTACATGCAACATTTCCTATAAAGGTGTATGATGAGTCAAGCACAACTATTGAGGATGTTTACAATTAGCAAATTCTACTTTAATAATTTTTGCATGTATATATAGTCTTAATAAACAGTAAGTTCCTTGAGAACATGGATTATGTCTCATTTATTTTTAATATCTTATTGTACTCTTAGTATACTATATTAAAATAGTTATCATTCAATAAATGCTTATTACACAGATAATTTATATTTTATATGTGCATGAGTAGCATTACAAGGAAAAGCATACACTTATTAGAAAGATAATATTTCATAGATGAACATGTGAAAAAATCTTGAAACAATATGTAACCATTTCTGTATTCCATGGAACTTAAATCCTTTCATATAAAATTCCTTTTATTATCATATTTGTTTCCAAAGTGATACTACATCATTGACTCAATTTTTTTGTACAATAACCTTTAGATTCTTCCTTGTTCATGGACTCCTTCCCCATTTCCTCAACTCCTTTCCCATTTTCCCAACTTCTTCCTTTGAACTTCCAATTGAATTTTGTCTGTACTTTGACTATAATACTTTCTTCCTTTCAGTTTTTCTTATTATTTGTATATTTTATTCATCTATATTTTATGTATCTTATTTACCCTTCTGGATTGCTCCTTGAAAATAGGATCCACATTTGATTCATCTTAGTACCCCAGTAGCAATTCACAGAAAATACTAGCAATTCAATGAATTGAATGGATACATAAATCATTAACAATTTATTAAGTACCCACTCTGTGTACAGCAGTGTGTGAGACCCTGAGGATACAAAGAAACATAAGAGATGGCTCTTGTTCTAGCGGAGCTTATGGTATTTAGAGGAATGCATATAGGTACATCAAAATATAACCATAGGTAATTATGGGTTCACAATTTCCGATGCTTTTGCTTGTCTTTCTTTATATTTAGAGTTTTTAAAAAATAAACTTCACTTATTAAAATACAACTTACAAAATATTCTTCATAGAAATAGTTTTCTTTTATTTTGGCATGAACTGAACTCAAATTACAACTTTATCAAAACCAAACAGCCTTCAAGCCTTCATGAGACTCAGCATGAACCTTCTCTCTGGATAGGTGCACCTCTATGCTTACATTTTGTTCCTCCTAAAAAATAAAACAATTGTGTGTGCATGTAAATACAACCAGAGGCAGGCTTACAGAGAGCATCAGGCATTAATTATAAAAGTAGTTTATTCTTCTTTGGATTCACAGAGTAAATTATTCATATGTGACTCTGTAAAGCACATGTAGTAACTGGACTATTTTCCCACTCGACTTCAAATATCCCCACTCCGAGCTTTAAAAGTACTAGCAGTATATTTTGGGGAGAAAAATCTATGCATTTCTCTTAGCTGGTATCTAACTGAGGACTGTCAAAAAAAAGCTTAAATGTAGCATATATGATTGTCTTTATAATCATACCATTCTTTCTTCCTTTCTAATTTAATATTTTTAGAGGATAATAAGCATTAAGAACACAAAACAGATATGAACGTAGTAACTACTGTGAAAAATTCAAATGCGGCATAAGGAAAGAATCAGATCTTCAAAGCTTGACCCTCCCTTTCTCCAACAGATCTTGCCTAGAGCACCTATGTATTTCCATTTAAAAATGCTGCAGTTGTTACCTCTTTTTCCCTTTTTATCATTATATAACAGATTTTGGGCTGTATTTAAAATTTTTAAAGAACTATGTTTTAGATGATAGGTGGTTTGAACTACTAAATAGAGTATTGATGTGTGGGCAGATGGTTGTCTCTTTTTGCACTCTGCAGCTGAATGCCTAAGGCACTGCCAGGGAACAATGGAAGATATTTCAAGAAGCAGGCAAGTCTGTATGCACCCATACCAGACAGCAATCGATCTCCCTTCCTCTCTCTTGCCCTCGCCTCTGTAAACATATTTATAGGCAATTGCATGTGCAATGCACACACATACATACTACACAAGTAAAATTGTTTTTTCCGTATGCTTAAATTTTCTCAATGCTCTTCATATTTTTCATTTTTCTGATATTTGTATAGGTCAAGCAATCAATGTACATGTTGAATGTGGTATTGCATCTCATTTTGCAGAAAAGTTGTTATAATCAAAGCTAAATAATCTTGCAATCAATGGCATTTTAGAATAGAGAAAAGATATGAGTATGCATATGATTTTCACTTTCCTTGCTTCAAGTTTATTGACTCCAAGATACCAATTTGGCTTTTTCTCTTCTGTTCCATTCTGTTACTGTCACTCTTACACATACATACACATTTGACTACATTTCTGAAAGAATAGAAAACAGTGGTCTGCTCCACTTTACATAAAAAATACCTTCGTTAAAAATACATGTAAATAATCTTGTAGAGAGATGAAGAACGTTGCTATTTAGAACAACATTCTTTTGAATTACTTCATAAAGTGAAGGTCTTTTGATAAAAAAGAAACCTCAAGTTACTTTTTGCTTTTTAAATATTTCAAGCTACATAGAATTGGATTTAGTAAAATTCAATTGCTTTATTTCAGGAATGCTTCTTGATGTATTTAGGTGCTGATATAGACACAGACTGATATCTGAGAGCTGGACACATAGTAGGCTCACAAATTGTCTTCTGTTGGAATTGATTTAAATGTGAAATTGATTTGTAAATTCTCATTGTATATGCTTCTGGAGCAAGATAAAAATGTCATCACTCCATTAATGATTTTATTATCTTGTTTTAGATATTTAGAAAGAAAGACTAAAGTCAATTCCTGTGGCAATGAAATTTTGACATCTTTAGGAAGAAATTGTGTGTGTGTGTGTAAAATCTTCTGTGTAGTATACTTTATATTGGATCAACAAATTTATTTCACTTGTGAAAGTTGGCAGTATAAGTCCTTGTGTGTGTGTGTGTGTGTGTGAGAGAGAGAGAGAGAGAGAGAGACAGAGAGAGAAAGAGAGAGTGTGTAAAGTATATAGAGAACAAAATATACAACAAATTCCAAACTAAACTTTACGAATTGAATTAAAAGCTTGCATAGAGGGCGTTCAGTCACATGAAATTGGTACAGACAGTTTTTCAACATAGAAGAAGGAAAATTGGTTTAAATAATATCTCAAAATAGCACAACTTGCAGCAAGTATATAATTTGTGAAGTAATTGGGTAATTAATTGAAAAAAAAATGTTGAGCAGTGCACGAAGCTTGTCCATCTTTCAAAAACTGGAGCTCAGATGGCATATGGCAGAATATAAATGCGTCTCTTTTCTGACGCTTTGAATGTTAATTTTGCAGACTGTTCTAGTTCATCCCATTTGTAATGGTAAAGATAAATTTTGGTTCACAAGAAAATATATTATTTAATACAGAGCTTATATTTTTGTTTTTTTCAAAATTAATACAAGTCTTATGGAATATTTCTTAATATTTTAGGATATCTTCACTTTCTTAAATTTCTTTCACTAATTGTTTCTTTCCTCAGTATTTTCCTAATGTAGACTATATCTTAGAAAACATGGTCCTAGTCACAATTCAAGGCCACTCTGTACACCTTTATATATCTTTGTGGTCTCAGTTTTCATTAATTCTCTCCATACACACGAAGCTTCAGTCTCACAGAATTCCTCTCTTCCCACCTCTAGCCCCCAGCCCCAGCCCACACAACATGTGCCAATCTCTTTGGAGATACTGTGTTTCTATCCAAAATGCCTGTGCTCATCTAATTACCTGGAATCTACATTCTCTTTATTTTTTTTAACCTGCTAACCCTCCAGTCACCTTTCAACACTCCATTCAAACACAGCCTTCTCTAACACAGCATCTTCTTCTTACTCAAGCTGAGATAGTTCCTCCTCCCTTTGAGCTCCCCTTGTATTTGCCCCATTGTGTTAGAGATTTTTTTTTTTTTTTTTTTTTAATGACGCGGTCTCTCTGTCTAGATTACATGCTACTCAAAGGAGGAGGTCATGAGCAATTAATATTGGAATCCTCAGTATGGAGCATAATGTCTGAAATATACAAAATAATGCTAATTAATTTTGATAATATTTTGCTTGAGAAAAATAGTGGTTGTCCTCAAATAGTAAGGGGATTAAAAAACTAAGTTCTTTGAGAGGCTGAACTGGGTGGATTACTTGGGGCCAGGAGTTGGAGACCAGTCAGTTTTTACAAAAAATACAACAACAACAAAAAAGAATAGGCGTGGTGGCATGCCCCTGTAGTCCCAGCTACCTGGGAGGCTGAGGCACAGGAATTGCTTGAACCCAGGAGGCAGAGGTTGCAGTGAGCTGAGATCGTACCACTGCATTCCCGCCAGGTGACAGTGCAAGATTCTGTCTTAAAATAAAACCAAAACACCCACTAAGTTACTAAGAATAATAAATAATAAATTACAGAGAAACAAATAATTGAATAATGGAGTCATACAAGCTTAAAAATTGAGAGAGAGAGAGAGAGAGAGAGAGAGAGGAAAACAACGTAGGTAGCTTGGTAAGTTATTTTCTTCTCTCTCTCAGTTTTTAATCTTGCATGTCTGACTCCTTAGTCACTTATAAGTATAAATCTTCTGCCTAAGTATAGGGGCTGATAGACAGTATTTGAGCCAGGGTTTTAAGTTTACCAAGGTTGACCTAGGGAAAATTACTTAAATTTGCATTTCTTCTTTGAAAAGTAGGGAGCATATGAATAATAGTCAAGCAGGTTGGTCATGAGGGTCACATGATGTCATATATGTAAAGTTCACAGGATGGTGCTATCATTCAATAGACATTAGCTATTATTATTATTATTGAGATGGAGTTTCGCTCTTGTCCCCCAGACTGGAGTGCATTGGCGAGATCATGGCTCACTGCAATCTCTGCTTCCCAGATTCAAGTGCGTCTCCTGCCTCAGTTTCCCGAGTAACTGGGATTACAGGCATGCATCACCACACCTGGTTAATTTTTGTATTTTTAGTACAGATGGGGTTTCACCATGTTGGCGAGGCTGGTATCAAACTCCTGGCCTCAAGTGAACCACGTGCCTCAGCCTCCCAAAGTGCAGGGATTACAGGTGTGAGCCACCGTGCCTGGCCCATGCTATTATTATTATCACTACTTTTGCTCCTCCTTTGAAATTTCTAGTCTTTACCATATTGGTTCCTGAGCTCTGCTTTGCATTTAAAAGATAATTTAAAAAATAAATAACCTATCTTTGGCAGTTAAGACACCATTTATCCAATTTCTATCTTATTAGCAGAAGTCAATGTAGAGAAATCTTTTGAACTTAATCTATTTCTTCTTGATAAATCCAACTGGTAGTTTCTGTAAAATCCATTTCAGCTGGTTAAACCTAGAGTCACTGAGTTCCCCTAGAATAAACTCACATTTTTACCCTCACCATCAAAGTCAAATTTACCTCCTAAGAAGTTTAAATATTCTATCTTTTCCTTTTCAGACATCATTTTATTACATTTCTCATGTTTAGCAGATAAAGAAGTTACAATATTATAAGCCAATATCACTTCTGCAAATGATGCTGCTGGTTCACACATTAGCACTAGCATTAAAATGTTTAGGTCAGAAACTACCTGCCAGATGATTTCTCATGGCATGAGGAGGCTGGATGGCAAGGACAGCACAGCCTGCCCCTCCCTACTTAGGACATTGTGGATACTACACTGCAAACACTGATAAAAAGCAGGTGTCACTGAAGGAGCTAGAATCACGGAGCTACAAGGGATAGAAGGATGAGATGACATTTTCACCAAGTGCATTTTAATTCTCACTATGTATTTTTTTAAAGTTTAGTGGATTTTTTTCTCATTTCCTTCTTCAAATTACCTCTGAAACTCTTCCAAGCCTGCACATTACTGTCTTTGTGCTGAGAACTTGTAGTCTCATATCAAATTCTGGGCCATTCACACATACATACAAAGGATGATGCTTGCCGGGATTGTGACTGGGATATACTGAGTATCCCAGTGACTGGGTATACATTGAGTACCTAGGTGGCACAAGGCAGAGGGAGAATGGGAATGAAAATGTATATTTCCTCCAAGCAAAGAACTGATTGTCTTAAATTTAATAAGTATAGATATGTTTTTACTTTAAATGAATGCATACTATTGACCCAGTATCTAATGGAATGATGAAAGAACAGTAGAGCTTTATGACCAGATGAGTAAAGAAAATAACAAGACTGGGAAAATGTGTATCACAAATTTTGTGATGGTTGACAGTTACAACTTGTGACATTAGAGCAAAGTGGAAAAGTGGTTTGTGCTGTAAAAAGGTGTTAAACATAATAAAAGCCACTAGTAAGGGGAATTTTTTAAAACAAAACATAGTGAATTTGGTAGGACATTTCCTTTCAATAGACAAAATAGGATTGGTGAGCTAGTCATCTGAAGTCAGAATTAAATGTTGCTGGCCAAAATAATAAGCTTAGATCAGGATCAGGATCTAAGCTTATTATTGAAGCTTTGACCAGCTACAAACTGACCTGAGTTCTGCACAAAAAAGAAAACCATTTAAATGGAGAGATGAAGAAATGTCATTAATTTGTGGTTCCCCAAAATCAAATTAACGACACAGATATTTTTGAATCTTACATCTGTCA
Source organism: Aotus nancymaae (assembly GCF_030222135.1). Classification (NCBI taxonomy): domain Eukaryota; kingdom Metazoa; phylum Chordata; class Mammalia; order Primates; family Aotidae; genus Aotus; species Aotus nancymaae. Next base: position 79,893,929 of record NW_026988425.1, read on the forward strand.
AATAATAATTTCAGCTGGATATGAAAAATTTAGTTTCTATCACAATTGACAGTGTTCCAGCTATGTTAGGTCAAAAATCCAGATTTATTGGAATTTTAAAACAAGAGACTGACATTTCTCTTACTATTTCATTCTTCTGTGTAATACATATTGAAAATATTTGGAGCTCCACCAAGATGGCCAAATAGGACCAGCTCTGGAGTGCAGTTCCCAACCAAAGTGATGCAGAGGGTGAGTGAGCTCTGCGTTTCCAACCGAGGTACCAGGCGCATGTCAATGGGACTGGTTGGACATTGGATGTAGCCCAAGGAGGGTGAGCTGAGGCAGGATGTTGCACCTGGGAAGTGCAACAGAACAGAGGACTCCTCCTCCGACCCAATAGAGGCCATTGAGGCCTTTTCTGGCCACTCTGGCACTCTGGTTCAGATACTGTGCTCCTCCCATGGTCTTTACAGCCCACAGATCAGGAGATTCCTACCGGCGGATGAGCACCATGGTTTTCCAGCACGGCTGGTGGGTTTCCAGCACAAAAACCTGCACAAATCTGGGCAGCTGTTTTAACTGGCACCTGGAGTGCCTGCAAGACAGAACCACCCATTCCCCTGAAAAAGAGGGGGCTAAAGGCAGGGAGCCAGATGATCCAGATCAGCGGATCCCACCCCCATAAAGACCAACAAATGGAAATGCACTGGCTTGAGAGTTTCACAGCCAGCACAGCAGTTTGAGCTCAATCCAGGACAGTGGAGCTCTGTGGTGGGAAGGGCGTCCACCATTACTGAGGCAGTCTGCTATTATCAAGGCAGTTCTAACCTTACCTGTGTAAACAAAACCCCAAGGAAGTTTACATCACAGCTGGGCAGAGCCCATGGCAGTGCAGCAATGCTTCTACAAGCAGACTGTGACTAGACCCCTTCCTTGCTGGGCAGGGCATCTCTGAAAAAAGGCAGCAGCACTTCAGGAACTTATAAATAAAGCCCCACCTTCCCAGGACAGAGCACCTGGGAAAAGAGGCAGTTGTGAGTTCTGCTGCAGCAGACCTAAACATCCCTGCCTAGCAGCTCTGAATGGAACAACACAGCTCCCAGCACAGCACTTGAGCTCTGATAAGGGACAGACAGCCTCCTTAAGTGGCTCCCTGACCACCATATAATTCAAAGAGGCACCTCATTAAGGAAAGCTCTGGCTGAAATCTATCAGGGAACCCTTCTGGGATGAAGGTACCAGAAGAAGGAACAGGCAGCAACCCTTACTGTTCTGCAGCCCCCACGGTGATTCCCAGGCAAGCATTCCTGCAGCAGAGGGGCCTGACTGTTAGGACAACTAAGAAACAGAAAGAAATAGCTTCAACATCAACAGAAAGAGCATCCACTCAGAGACCCCATCTGAAAGTCCCCAACTTCAAAGACCAAAGGTAGATGAATCCATGAAAATAGGGGAAAACCAGTGAAAAAAAGATAAGACCACCAAAAACCAGAACACCTCTTCTCCTCCAAGGGATCACAACTCATCAGCAAGGGAACAAAACCGGATGGAGAATGAGTATGAAAAATTGACAGAAGCAGGCTTCAGAAGGTGGGTAATAACATAGTTCTCTGAGCTAAAGGAACATGTTGTAACTCAATGCAAAGAAAATAAGAACCTGAAAAAAGGTTAGATGAAATGCTAAATAGAATAACCAGCTTAGAGAGGAACATAAACAACTTGATGGAGCCAAAAAACACAGCATGAGAACTTTGCGAAGCATGCACAAGTTTCAATAGCCAATCAACAAAGAAGAAGAAAGGATATCAGAGATTGAAGATCAACTCAATGAAATAAAATGAGAAGGCAAGATTAGAGAAAAAAAGAGTGAAAAGAAATGAACAAAGCCTCCAAGAAATATGAGATTGTGTGAAAAGATCTAATCTACCTTTGATCAGTGTATTGGAAAGCGACAGGGAGAATGAATCCAAGCTGGAAAACCCTCTTCAGGATATTATCCAGGAGAACTTCCCCAACCTAGCAAGACAGACCAACATTCAAATCCAGGAAATACAGAAAATACCACAAAGAAATTCCTCAAGAGGAGCAACCACGAGGCACATAATTGTCAGATGCACCAGGGTTGAAATGAAAGAAAAAATGCTAAGAGCAGCCAGAGAGAAAGGTTGGGTTACCCACAAAGGGAAGCCCATCAGACTCACAGTGGATCTCTACAAGCCAGAAGAGAGTGGGGGCCAATATTCAACATCCTTAAAGAAAAGAACTTTCAACCCAGAATTTCATATCTAGCCAAACTAAGCTTCATAAGCGAAGGAGAAATAAAATCCTTTACAGACAAGCAATTGCTGAGAGATTTCATCACCACCAGGCCTGCCTTGAAAGAGCTTCTGAAGGAAGCACTAAACATGGAAAGGAACAACCAATACCAGCCACAGCAAAAACGTACCAAATGGTAAAGACCATTGACACAATGAAGAAACTGCATCTACTAACAGGCAAAACAACCAGCTAGTATCAAAATGGCAGGATTAAATTAGCTCACAACAATATTAACCTTAAATGTAAACAGGCTAAATGCCCTAATCAAAAGACACACTGGCAAATTGAATAAAAAGTTAAGACCCATTGGTGCGCTGCATTCAGAAGACCCATCTTACCTGCAAAGACATACATAGACTCAAAATAAAGGAATGGAGGATAATTTGCCAAATAGAGAGAGGGGAAAAAAAGCAAGGATTGCAATCCTCATCTCTGATAAAATGGACTTTAAACCAACAAAGATCAAAAGAGACAAAGAAGGGCATTACATAGTGGTAAAAGGATCAATGCAACAAGAACTAACTATCCTAAATATATACATACCCAATACAGGAGCACCCAGATGCATAAAACAAGTTCTTAATGACCTGTAAGAGACTTAGACTCCCACACAATAATAGTGGGAGACTTTAATACTCCACTGTCAATGTTAGATAGATCAATGATACAGAAAATTAACAAGGAGATTCAGAACATGAACTGAGATCTGGAGCAAACAGACCTAATAGATATCTACAGAACCCTCCATCCCAAATCCACAGAATATACATTCTCTTCAGCACTACATTGCACTTACTCTAAAATTGATCACATAATTGGAAGTAAATCACTGCTCAGCAAATGCAAAAGAACAGAAATCATAACAACCTGTCTCTCAGACAACAGTGCTACCAAATTAGAACTCAGGATTAAGAAACTCACTCAAAATCACACAACTACATGGAAACTGAACAATCTGCTCCTGAATGACTACTGAAAAAATAATGAAATGAAGGCAGAAATAAAGATGTTCTTCAAAACCAATGAGAAAGAAGACACAATTTACCAGAATCTCTGGGACACATTTAAAGCAGTGTCTACAGGGAAATTTATAACAATAAATGACCATATGAGAAGTGAGGAGAGATATAAAATCAACATGTCATGATTAAAAGAGGTAGAGGAGCAAGATCAAACAACTTAAAAAGCTAGTAGAAGACAAGAAATAACTAAGATCAGAGCAGAATTGAAGGAGATAGAGACACAAAGAACCCTTAAAAAAACAATAAATCCAGGAGCTGATTTTTTTGAAAAGATCAGCAAAATAGACTGCTAGACAGACTGATGAAAAAGAAAAGCGAAGAATCTAATAGCTGCAATAAAAAATGATAAAGAGGATATCAACACTGATTCCACAGAAATACAAACTACTATCAGCGATTACTACAAACAACTCATAAACCAGTAAATCTGGAAGAAATAGATAAATTCCTGGACTCTTAGACCCTCCCAAGACTAAACCAGGAAGAAGTTGAATCCCTGAATAGACCAATAACAAGGTCTGAAGTAGAGGCAGTAATTAATAGCATACCAACCAAAAAAAATTCCAGGTCCAGACAGGTTCACAGCTGAATTCTACCAGACGTACAAAGAGGAGCTGGTACCATTACTTCTGAAATTATTCCAAACAATACAAAAAGAGGGAATCCTCCCTAACTCATTTCATGAGACTGACTCATCCTATTACCAAAACATGGCAGAGATACAACTAAAAAAGGAAATTTCAGGCCAACATCCATGACGAACATCAATGCAAAAATCTTCAATAAAATACTGGCAAACCTAATGCAACATCACATTAAAAAGCTTATCCATCACGATCAAGTAAGCTTCATCTCTGGGATGCTTGGCTGGTTCAACACATGCAAATCTAACAATGTAATCCATCACATAAACAGAACCAAAGACAAAACCACATGATTGTCTTGACAGATTCAGAGAAGGCCTTCAACAAAATTCAACAGCCCTTTATGCTAAAAAAACTCTTAATGAACTAGGCATCAATGGGCTGTATCTCCAAATAATAAGAAATATTTATTACAAACCCATAGCCAATATCATACTGAATGGGCAAAAACTGGAAGCATTCCCTTTGAAAACTGGCACTAGACAAGGGTGCCCTCTCTCACCATTCCTATTCAATATAGTATTGGAAGTTCTAGGCAGAGCAATCAGGCAAGAAAAAGAAATAATGGGTATGCAATTAGGAAAAGAGGAAGTCAAATTGTCTCTATTTGCAGACGACATGATTATATTCTTAGAAGACCCTATAATCTCAGCCAAAAATCTCCTTAAGATGACAAGCAACTTCAGCAAAGTCTCAGGATCCAAAATCAATGTGGAAAAATTGCAAGCATTCCTATACACCAACAATAGACAAACAGAAAGCCAAATCAGGAGTGAACTCCCATTCACAATTGGTACTAAGAGAATAAAATACCTAGGAATACAACTAACAAAGGATGAGAAACACCTCTTCAAGGAGAACTACAAACCACTGCTCAAGAAAATAAGAGAGGGCACAAACAGGTGGAAAAACATTCCATACTCATAGTTAGGAAGAATCAATATTGTGAAAATGGCTATACTACCCAAAGTAATTTATAAATTCAATGCTATCTCCATCAAACTACCATTGACCTTCTTCACAGAACTGGAAAAAAACACCTTCAACTTCATATGGAACCAAAAGAGAGCCTGCATAGCCAAGACAATCCTAACAAAAAGAACAAAGCTGGAGGCATCATGCTACCTGACTTCAAACTATACTACAACGCTACAATAATCAAAACAGCATGGTACTGGTACCAAAACAGAGATATAGACCAATGGAACAGAACAGAGGCCTCAGAAGTAACACCACACATCTACAACCATCTGATCTTTGACAAACCTGACAAAAACAAGCAATGGGGAAATGATTCTCTGTTTAATAAATGGTGTTAGGAAAACTGGCTAGCCATGTGCAGAAAGCAGAAACTGGACCTGTTCCTGACACCTTATACAAAAATTAATTCCACATGGATTAAAGATTTAAACATAAGACCTAACACCATGAAAACCCTAGAAGAAAACCTAGGCAAAACCATTCGGGACATAGGCATATGCAAGGACTTCATTACTAAAACACCAAAAGCAATGGCAACAAAAGCCAAAATAGAAAAATGGGATCTAATTAAATATAAGAGCTTCTGCACAGCAAAAGAAATAATCATTAGAGTGAACCAGCAACCAACAGAATGGGAAAAAATTTTTGCAAGCTATCCATCTGACAAAAGGCTAATATCCAGAATCTACAAAGAACTTAAACAGATTTACAAGAAAAAAACAAACGACCCCATCAAAAAGTGGGCAAAAGATAGGAACACACAATTCAATGGAAGACATTTACACAGCTAACAAACATATGAAAAAATGCTCATCATCACTGGTCATTAGAGAAATGCAAATCAAAACCACATTGAAATACCATCTCATGCCAGTTAGAATGGTAATCATTAAAAAATCTGGAGACAACGGATGCTGAAAAGGATGTGGAGAAATAGGAACACTTTTACACTGTTGGTGGGAGTGTAAATTAGTTCAACCAGTGTTGAAGACAGTGTGGTGATTCCTCAAGGATCTAGAAATAAAAATACCATTTGATCCAGCAATCCTATTACTGGGTATATACCCAAAGGATTATAAATCATTCTATTATAAAGATACATGCACATGTATGTTCATTGCAGCACTGTTTACAATAGCAAAGACCTGGAACCAACCCAAATGCCCAACAAAGATAGACTGGACAGGGAAAATGTGGCACATATACACCATGGAATACTATGCAGCTGTAAAAAAGATTGAGTTCATGTCCTTTGCAGGGACATGGATGAATCTGGAAAACATTCTCAGCAAAATGACACAAGAACAGAAAACCAAACACCACATGTTCTCACTCATAAGTGGATGTTGAACAATGCCAACACATGGACACAGGGAGGGGAACATCACACACTGGGACCTGTTGGGGGGTGGGGTGCTAAGGGAGGGATAGCAGGGGATGGGGAGATTGGAGAGTTATAACATCAGGAGAAATACCTAATGTAGGTGACAGGGTGATGGAGGCAGCAAACAACCATGGCATGCGTATACCTATGTAACAATCCTGCAAGATCTGCACGTGTACCCCAGAACTTAAAGTAAAATAAAAAAAAAAAAGAAAATATTTATACTTAGATTTCTGAAGCACACTCTATGAAACATGTCATAGATAGGATTGTTTAAGTTAATCATTATATGTGCATAATGTATGTAAATAGTATTCATTATTGACAGTTCATGGGAACTATTGAAAAAAATTGACACTGGGTTTAGTTATTCTGTATTTTTGCCAGCGTCTATTGGTTCAGTCTTGGAACAGTTTTACAAAGGTCTACTGTTTTGAAAAGATTTTCTGATAACTCAGTACAAAGATTTTTTTTTGAATGTTGAGGTTCCAAGCTTATTTGTGACATAATTAAACAGATATAAAATGCTAAATTGGAAAATTTTCATAATACAAAACAATAACAATGATTTACCTATTTAAAAAAGATCAGTATATGAAATATTTTAATTGTAATTTATAGTGTTATGTAAATTGGCTGCAAAAAACTACTTGAAAAATTTGAAGAACATTTTCTGAATACCTTTAAAGTTGCTTTTTAATTTGTAATACTTCTTTAAATGTAATCTTAATAATACTTGATTGACATAATATTTGGTGAACCATGTTAACTTGAACAGACATACTTTTGAAACGTAAGTTTTTGTGTCAAAAATAAATAAATAAATTCTAAAAAAAATTCTAGTATTAGTGGATGAAAATATTAGAGAAGTTGATTTGTTTTGGTACATAATTTAGTTGTTTGAAAATTTTAAACATCTTTGACGCAAAAATTTTTTCCCATTCTGTTGGTTACCGATTCAATCTAATGACTGTTTCTTTTGCCGTGCAGAAGCTGTGCAGTTTGATTAGGTCCCATTTGTCTATTTTGGCTTTTGTTGCCAATGCTTTTGGTGTTTTGGTCATGAAATCCTTGCCTACGCCTATGTCCTGAATGGTTTTGCCTAGATTTTCTTCTAGGGTTTTTATGACCTTAGGTCTTATGTGTAAGTCTTTAATCCATCTGGAGTCAATTTTAGTGTAAGGTGTCAGGAAGGGGTCCAGTTTCTTCTTTCTGCATATGGCTAGCCAGTTTTCACACCACCACTTATTAAACAGGGAATCCTTTCCCCATTGCTTGTTTTTGTCAGGTTTGTCAAAGATCGGATGGTTGTAGATAGGTTGTGTTGCCTCCGACGCCTCTGTTCTGTTCGATTGGTCTATATCTCTGTTTTGGTACCAGTACCATGCTGTTTTGATTACTGTAGCCTTGTAGTATAGTTTGATGTCCGGTAGTGTGACGCCTCCTGCTTTCTTCTTTTTGTTTAGAATTGACTTGGCTATGCGGGCTCTCTTTTGGTTCCATATGAAGTTGAAGGTGGTTTTTTCCAGTTCTGTGAAGAAGGTCATTGGTAGCTTGATGGGGATAGTGTTGAATCTGTAAATTACTTTGGGCAGTATGACCATTTTCACGATATTGATTCTTCCTAACCATGAACCTGGAATGTTTCTCCATCTGTTTGTGTCCTCTCTTATTTCTTTGAGCAGTGGTTTGTAGTTCTCCTTGAAGAGGTCCTTTACGTTCCTTGTTAGTTGTATTCCTAGGTATTTTATTCTCTTTGTAGCAATTGTGATTGGAAAAAAATTTTGCAGCTTACCCATCTGACAAAGGGCTGATATCCAGAATTTACAAAGAACTAAAACAGATTTACAAGAAAAAAAACAAACAAGCCCATTCAAAAGTGGGCGAAAGATATGAACAGATACTTTACAAAAGAAGACATACATGAGGCCAACAAACATATGAAAAAATGCTCATCATCACTGGTCATTAGAGAAATGCAAATCAAAACTACATTGAGATACCATCTCACGCCAGTTAGAATGACAATCATTAAAAAATCTGGAGACAACAGATGCTGGAGAGGATATGGAGAAACAGGAACACTTTTACACTGTTGGTGGGAGTGTAAATTAGTTCAACCATTGTGGAAGACAGTGTGGCGATTCCTCAAGGACCTAGAAATAGAAATTCCATTTGACTCAGCAATCCCATTACTGGGTATATATCCAAAGGATTATAAATTGTTCTACTATAAGGACACATGCACATGAATGTTCATTGCAGCACAGTTTACAATAGCAAAGACCTGGAACCAACCCAAATGCCCATCATGATAGACTGGACAGGGAAAATGTGGCACATATACACCATGGAATATTATACAACCATCAAAAATGATGAGTTCGCGTCCTTTGTAGGGACATGGATGAACCTGGAAACCATCATTCTCCGCAAACTGACACAAGAACACAAAATCAAACACCACATGCTCTCACTCATAGGCGGGTGTTGAACAAGGAGAACACATGGACACAGGGAGGGGAGCACTATACACTGGGGTCTGTTGGGGGGAAATAGGGGAGGGACAGCGGGGTGTGGGGAGTTGGGGAGAGATAGCATGGGGAGAAATGCCACATATAGGTGAAGGGGGGGAAGGCAGTAAATCACACTGCCACGTATGCACCTATGCAACAATCTTGCATGTTCTTCACATGTACTCCAAAATCTGAAATGCAATAAAAAAATAAAAAATAATAAATAAATAAATAAATAAATAAAATCTTTGACATAATTTAGGAATGGGAATCTCCTATTTCCATTTTGTATTAGTCCGTTTCACACTGCTATAAAGAACTACCTGAAACTGGGTAATTTATAAAGAAAAGCAGTTTAATTGACTCACAGTTTAATAGGCTAAAAAGGAAGCATGACTGGGACGCCTCAGAAAACTTACAATCATGGTGGAAGGCAAAGGGGAAGCAAGCACCTTCTTCACGTGGTGGCAGGAGAGAGTGTGAGCGCAAGGGGGAATGAGCTACACACTTTGAAACCACCAGATCTCATGAGAACTCACTCACTATCATGAGAGCAGTATGGGGAAATCCACCCCCATAATCTGATCACTTCCCATCAGGTCTCTCCCCTAGCATTGGGAATTATAATTCAAGATGAGATTTGTGTGGGGACACAGAGCCAAAACATACCACGTTTTATATTGTATGAAACCTAAAACAAGAGTTTCTAAAGTAACATCGGCATTTAAATTGAGATATGCTGTAAGTGTGAAATATACAATGGATTTTGAAGGCAATATGGAAAAGATAATGTAAACTATTCCACTAACAGTTTCATGTTAATTATATGTTGAAATGATTATTTGAGATCAATTGAATCACATAAAAATATATTTCTAAAATTCATTTCTTGCTGCTTTTTACTTTCTAAAATGTAGCTACTAGAAAGTTTAAAATTGTATATGCGGCTTTTGTTATATTTTGGTTAGATTTAATTTGGATTGTATAATTGCTCACTATTCATATTTTGATATTTTCTATTTCCCTCTGTCTTTTTTGTGGTATATGATTAGTGATAAATACTATCACTAAATTACAAAATTTACTGTTACAAAACTACCAAAATTATTAAGTATTTATACTGGACACTCTGAGCCCTTATTCTAAATCATTATTTACTAAGGATATTGCAATGGCAAATACGGAAATTATTTTTATTACTAATCACATTATCTTAGTAATTTTGAACATTACTGAAAATTTAATGTTAAAAATGTTAAAAGTAAATGAATCAATTTTGTTTCTATTCTTTCTGGGCAATGCCATGCAGAAAGCAGTTCTTGGATATGAACATATCCTGTCTTTCCTATTTTGGATTACATCTTCTCTTTTTTTAAAGTGGAAACTTTGAATCAGAACTTGACAAGTGAGATTAAAATTATATAAATTTTATTTATATATTAAACTTATATAATTAAAGTGAGATTAAAAATATGTAAAGATAAATATTATCCAGTTGTGAATAGGTTAAAATAGGGGAAAAATATTTTTAAATAAGGCTTGCTAGTAAAGTGGCCAAGGATAGATTGGCACATCTGTGAGATTATTGGTGTCATGCTTCAGTGCTGATGTATGGTAAAATCCTCTTCACTCAGTCATAGAGGAGGCAAATCAGAAATTAGATAAACGTAACTATAGGATCACTAGACACAAGCAACATTACTGTCCTCAAAGAGTCCTAGAAGTAGCTAAAATCACAGCCTCTGGGTGATTTGCACAGAGAGACACTTGAAATTACATGTTGAGACCACAATCTCTGCAACTAATTTAATTATGTTCTGGACTACTAAGATCTGGTCTGGAATGGGATATTAAGGTTGACTTTGAAATGTGGATAATGCTGATTTGTCACAGACCCAGCTCAAAATGTGTTAATGTTATAGACTGTGGTGCAGATTCCATGGTCTCCCCAGTAGGTTTTTTACTTCTAAATTCAGAGTCCTGATGCTAATACAAAAATGAAACCTAATGGGAACGAAGGAAGGAAGGAAGGAAGGAAGGAAGGAAGGAAGGAAGGAAGGAAGGAAAAAAAAAAACAAACATACATCAAGAAAAAATTTCAGAATTTCTGTATTCCTCATATAGTGTGTTCTGCAATTCCATATTTCTATTTTCTTTTGAGAGGGATGCAGTGGAAACTATAAGCACATTTCCATTTAACAAAGACGTATTTTTCAACTCCAATTTCTTTTTTTTTAGTCTTTTATGAACTTGGGTTACCTCAGTACTACAGTTACATTCCTTTATCCTAAAGGATCCAGTTTAAAAAGTCAGTAGAGTAGAAGTCCTAAACTGTGTTCAACTGTCCTTCAAAACTTATTAAATTCAGCTAACTGCATGGGCTTATGCTCATGCCAGGTGCAAACACACATACACACACTCACACAGATGCCACAGTCTCCCACTGTGATGAGTGTCTTCAAAGCTTAGAATAATGCAGCTTATTCAATATTATAGTGGCTGAAAGCATTATGGGACTTCATCTAAAGCACAGATAGACCATCAGTGCTTTAGATGAAGTCCCATAATTATATTCTATTACACTATTTGTATATGAGTTGCCAAAAACAGTGCTTTCATCTACCAAGTAGACACAGAGGTCAAGGTGAACTGCAATTTTGCCAGCAACACATTCTATTTTAATAGGGGACATAAGCAAACCAATAGTTTAGAAAAAAGAAACCCCTAAACCAATACAAGCTACTTATATGTTTCAATAATGATATAGATCCCAGGCAAAGGACGGAAATGCGGTCTAGTTTTTCGAAATGTAAAACCTCTTTCTCTGATATAGGTTAAATATAAATGTAAAGAGAGTCATGTGGAAGATTATTTTTGCCTAAGATGCTTTATATAAAGTATAATTACATGGATGAAATGAGAGAAATATGTAACATTATAAACAGCATTATTAGTTCTATTTCATATTTTTTACATGCCATAATTACTGTAAAATCTTTAGGGGATATGTGTGGATAGCCCTACCTCTTGTTATCTAAAAGGAGTTAAAATGATTCAAGATACTTGTTTCTTTTTATTTACCTCTTTCAAAACTTTCACTTTAATTTTCCTTAAATGTCTTCTGTGTAGCCAACTAGACATTCCACTTAAAAATAGGAAAACCATTGAGGAAAGACAGCCAGACCAACCCTCTATGGGGTAAACAGGCAATTTCATTAAGATGGACTAAACACTAGCACCACTATAATTATTCTATGCTTCTTGCCATAATATATGACAGCACTTCATCATATATGACAAATATTGCTGAATTGTGACAAACAGAAATCAAAGAGATGATGTCTTTTAATACACTTAATTCATAATGATTTCTGAGCATCTAAAGATCTAGGAGCCAGCTTTAAATGTAACCTTTGTTACAGTGACAAAATTTCTTGGTGTATAATGTACATGCATGCCTGAGGTATATGATAAGGGCACATCTACATATTATATACCTTAAACACAGCTTTCATACAACCACAGTGTTTCTATGTTCTTTTGCTACTCAACTTTGTCTTAGGCAAGTTGGCTTTATGAATGCCATATTGATACATACGAATTTTTCTTCCCTTAAAATGTGGAAATCTAGATTGTTGAATACTAAACTCCCAACTAGTCTAGTAATAACTAAATTCATTTTCCTACAAAGTTTCCTTACTATCATGATTAAACTAAATAACTGGGACAGTTATTTTTATTGTACTGTCTCATGAAGTAGAATTTAAATAGTTAAGCAAATAATTTATTTGTTTCCAACATACTGTTACAAGGATCTGCTAAAAATTTGTAATTTTTATTCACTATTTACCCAAGTACTCTATATTACTCAGTGTTTTCTACATTAATCTGACAATTCACATTAATTGTAGTGTCAGCTGAAAAAATGCATCATGTTACAACTTTCACAATTACATGTGTGTTGAAATGTCATGGTTTTTTGTGAAACTTCCAATTGTTTCAGTGAGTGTTGGCATGTTGCAAAGAATTATAGATAATGAACATATATGTATAATTTCAAAAAGGTAAGTGATTTCCAAAACAAGTTATAAGTCGATGTTATCTTAAAGTTTTTGTTTCCCTTCCAACTACTATAAAATCTTATTTTGTAACTCTGTAGATCTCATACTAATTGAATAAGAAGGATATTAACTACTTACTTATTTTAACCAAAGTAATTTCAATACAAATATTATGTGATAATTTATGTGTTAAGAGTTTAGAAATCCTCCAAGAGGAATTGCATGTTTTTAAGCTATAAAATAATGCATTATTTACTATTTTACAATACAGTTATTCTTTAAGATCCATCTAAACAAATACCAAAATGGTAGAAACTAAATGAAAAACTTATTTAATCTACATTTTAGTTGGCATAAAATGGCACAGACTTTAAGGGATACTTGCAGTATGAGATGTTTACACATTTTGAAGGTTGTAGATGTAATGTGGATTCATGAATTTTCCCCCAAATCTGTAGAATCACCTCATCAGATTCAGATCCAAACAAGTTTCCTGAGATTCTTCACACTGGCACAAGTTTCCATTGTAAAATTCTGGTCATTCAGGTATTGCCTTGGTTTTTATCTTTGTCATGGGGTTGATATCAGTAACTACATGAACACCTGTTCTTTGAAAGTAGAAGACAGAGGCCGGCGAAACTTCAGCATGCACACTGTTGGGCCATGTCACTTACAAGATATATAATCAAATTTCTATTACAGATGTTATTCTACTGAAATATTTGATTATTACATAGCTATTCCTTATGTAAATTCATCTCAGAATAAGATTCATAAGTTGGTAATATAATTCATGAAAAGAAATCAATTCTTGCTTATTTAAAATTTTTGTTTTACCAGGTATTAAATGAAGCATTTAACCTGGTTATAATGACAACACTATTCAAAACAAATAACACTTGAAATTAGATTAAAAAAACAATATTTTCACATCTTGAAACTTAATGACTATTTATTTTTGAGTTTATCAATGTAACATGTAGTTTATACTAAGAGCTTAATTGAGAAAGATGTTTAAAATCACTGATGTTTTCAAAACTTAGTATCCATCAGAATTCTGTTTCCATTAAAAATGTAGCATTAGTATTTTTCACCTCTGAATTATTTTGTATGTCTCCCAAAACACAAAAAAACATGTTTAAAGCATAGACATTGTAAATCCAGCATTGTAAATCATTCTCCATCAGTTATTTATCACTACAGCCTGCAGTTTAACAAACCACAAACTCTGAAAATTATCATTTCAAACGTGTATGGGCTAACTGGCTAGGAGATTCAGCCGATCACGGCTATTGTTGCTCAAATGTGTGGGGGTGGGCTGACTACTGACTGACTTATGAGGGCCACAGATGGGACCACTACGACAACACAACTTTGTTTCTCAGGTCTTATTCTCCTACGGCTCAGTTGCAGTCTCATGGCAAAGGCAGAGAACCCTCTGCATGTGTCACGTCTGTGAATATCCAATTGGCCAAAGAAAGAAACGTACATGATTAAACTCAGTATCAAAGAGTAGTGGAAGAAGCTCCAAATTTATGTATCAGAGAGTGTTGAATTAGGCAAAGGAGAAGAATTTGGCTAACAATGCAACTATTTCCCCAATCTACTTTTTATTTCATTTTACTTACGAAATAACTCTATTGATATATTCATAGCTATCAAAACAAAGAAACAAACAAACTAATGTTAAATAATTTAGAGAAAGAGAAATTTCTGCCATAATGACACAACCTGAATGCTCATTTATCTCAGTGTGTATTCTTTCAGGTTTTGCAAAATATGTGTGACACATGAGATTAAATTATGAATTATTGTTTGCTATTGTTACATGAACCGTGGGCAAATTCAGAATATAAAGAAACTTTAAAAAAATTGATCCGTGCAAACCTACAGTAAACTCGTAGTCAATGATGAAACTTTAGAAATATTTATTTTAAAGTCAGGAGTAAGAAAATGAGGCCCACGATTATTTCTTCTAGTCAACATTATCTCGAAGTTCCCATCAAATAAAGCAAGAAGGAAAAAAATGAAAGAAATAGATGATGAAGAGAAAAAATGACATTATTCACAGACAATGTTGACTGATATCAAGAAAAATCTAAGAACATGTACAAATCAAGCTATTAAAATTATGAAAGGAATTCAGCAAGCTTGAAATCAATGGCATTTCTAGACACCATCACAAATGTATTTTAAAAAAAAAACTAGTCATTCACAGAAGAAAAGATATAAAGTACCTAGGAATATTAAACAAGAGAAGAGAAAAATGATTATAGAGAAAAATTACAATGTGTTCTTGAAGACATAAAATACCTGAATAACTGATGCCATCTGCTATGTTTACATATAAAAACATTCAATATGGAAGATTTTGCAGTATTTGTCAAATTAGTTTAAAAATCAATGAAATTTCAGTCAACATCTGAACCAGAGATTTTGAAGAGGTTAATTTTAAGAATAATCATGGTCATTTGAAGAAGAAAAGGAAAAGTGAGCAGAATGTATGTGCCCCTTATTATAATTCCTAGTAATTTTCAAAAGTGCAGCTTTGATAAAAGGGTAGACAAATAGAAAAATATGGCAGAATAGAAAGCCCAGAAACAGACAAAATAAACACAAAATTGGCAAATGGCAGAATAATTATTAAAAATCTATGGAAAAAAGATAGACTGTCCAATAAATATTGCTAGTGCTGCTAAAATTTATTAGTCTAATAAAAAGCCCTATTATGTTTTAGTATCTATAATAATAATCCCAAAATGGATAAAGACCTAAGCATGAAAATAAAAGTTTTAAAATTTTTTTGAAGAAAACAGAGTATCTTTGTAATTTTAAGGTAGAAATAATTTTGTAAACAGGATACAAAAAGTACCAATGTTAAAGCAGAAAGACCAATAAATTCCACCATGTTACATAAAGAAAAAATTCCTGTATAACAAAGAACACTGTGTATAAATTAAGAACAAGCCTAAACTGGGCTATTATATTGGCAGTGCATATAACCAAAGCCACTGGTGTATAGCTTATATAAAGAACTCTTATAAGTTGATAACGGAGGCCAAAAAGAACTCTAATGACTAAATATACAAACAGGCAATTAACGAAACAGGTAAGTTGAATTTTCAGTGATAATTTTAAAGGTTTCACTAGTAGTCAGAAAAATGGAAACTAAAATTGAAGTGAACTATTTTCCTCCATCATTTAATTGGCAGTTTAAAAAGTGTAAAACTTTGGAGAGAATGTTAATGCAGAGAACTCATACATTTATGGAAGGGGTATAAGTTGGTACAAAAGAATCTAGAGTACAATTTGGCAATATATAGAAAATACGAGGATGACCATAATGCATAAGGACATGTGGTATAAATATGCCACAATTATTTGTGAACTCTCCTATGATTGGACACTTTATTATATACATCCAAGGCTTGGTTGCTATAAGCAGTGACTCCAGAAAAATGTTTGCATTTACGGGATGGAGAGGGTGGTGGTGCACTGTTATAGGCATATTTCTCAAACTCCAGTGTCAAGTGGCTTCCAGCCATATTCACACAATGAGAGGGACTTGCAGATTAAAAAGGAGAAGCCAGGTTATTTGCTTCCTATTATCTTCCTTAGGCAATGCCTGGAAACAGCTACACTTTTCCTGTGGTTCCATTCCCTGGATTTCCTCACCATCCTTTGTTTGGTTTCTCAGCAATTTCATCACTGTGCACAAAATCACTGCCTTTGATTTTCCATATTTTAAGTCACATGAACACCGTGAATCTGAGCTGAGCAAGGGAAGGTTGAGGAATTGTTATGAGAAAAAATGGGCTTAAGACTGATTCCCTCTTTACTTAACACCTTTATATTTCAACTTCATGCTTCCAGTAAACATGAAACAGCTATTTAGAGAATAACTACAACAAAAGATAATGTCACTCTCTGTCCTCCAAAGAGAGAAGCAAAGTCCCATCAGTCATGGTGTTCTTCACAAAGCCCAGAATCTCCAGGAGATGAACAGTTGTCTCCACCAGATTTGATTTTGTTAGGCCTTACTAACATTCTTAATATAAAATAGTAAGAAAAGAGGGAAGAGAAAGCATCATTGACAAATAAATACATACATAAAATATGCATAGCTGCAACAGGCTTAATTTTGAATTGGTCATGAATCTATAGCTGATATTTGTCATGTCTACTATCAATCTCATGATTATTTTTCTCTCAGATAGTTCTTCATTTGGACAGTTATTTTCTTGGTGAGTTCAGCTAACCCTTTCATTTTTACAGAGTCTGAATCATTATGGGTCTTAACATCTATTGAGTTGCTGTGGTCTCTCATTGATCTTTGTCCTCACAAATAGAAGTACTAGAGGATACCCCCGAAAGCATTGTTTGCCCACCACCATTGTAGAGCAGAAGCCCAACTGAGCTTTGTAGTCAAGATCACCCTGGTTGCAATCCAGTAAACTCCAATTTATTTGATGTTTACTGAACATCCAATTCTGTAAATTCATCTGAAACATCCAACTCAGTAAATGCCTCTGCTTATTGCTTTAGTGCCATGAGGAGAAACATATAGCAAAGTGGCAGTATTAATATTCATATAATAGGATTTTTGCGTTGTCCTATGGTGGGACATTCCTCCCTTAGGAACTAAGCCTTCATACTGGCAGAGCCTCAGATTGTGGGGATGGGAATCAAAAACTCTGCTAGTGGGTTATTCAGTAAGAGCAGTAAGGGTCACTTTCTCTTCTGGCTTCAGGACCTGTGTTTACTGACTGTTAAAGAAATAGCTCCATAATAATATCTTCTGATTCAGGACAGATAACACATACTTTAGGATAGCACTCAGCCTCTCAGGGTGTTGTCTCATATCTGGTATCATAACAGAATCTTAAATAGGCCATTTCATTATTCTGTAGTTCAATTAATTCTAAAGACCAATGAGTATCTTGGGTCTGAGCTCATTGTTTCTTTTGTGTGTGTGCGTGGTAAAAGATGTGCTTTAATCGTGCTTTGTACTTGGTTGAGCTCAATCCCATCTATAGTATTTCTATTTGATATTGAATTATGACTGCAGATGACTACATGAAGACCTGCCTATTTGACTGTACATAGCTCATAAGACTGTTGTGTTGAGAATAGATTGAATGAGGGCAAGAGCAAAAGCAATGAATTAGAAAGTTATTGCAATCAACCAGGTGACAATTAATAGCTGTTTTGACAAGGCTGATAGCAGAGGCATGATACAAAGTGGTCAAATAATAGATGTATTTTGAAGTTAGAACCAACAATATAGTCTGATCAATTTATTGTGGGAAATGAGAAAAAGATAAGAGTCAAATCACTCTAAGGTTTTCTATCTGAGAAACTGGAAAAATGGAGCTTCCATGTACTGAGATAGAAAAGACAATGGGAAAGGAAAATTAGGGAGGGAGATCAGGAGCTAAGTTTTGGATGCATAAAGTTTAAAGTGACTGTTAAATCCAAGTGCAGACATCAAGGGAGCCATTGGATGATATGAGTATAAAGATAGGAGGTGAGATCTTGAATGGAGATTAAATTTGGGAGTCATCATTGTACAGACAACACTGAAAGCCATAAAACTGAAGGAGATCACTGAGGCATCGAGTGAGATAAAGGGAAGAAGAGCTCCATGGAGCACACCAATGTCAAGAGCTAGAGGGATAAGAAGAAATTAACAAAGGCTACAGAGAAGAGACAGCAAGGGAGGTAGAAGAAAAATTGGAAGACTGCTACATTCTGGAAGTCAAGTAAACAGACTATGTAAAGAAAGAAGGGTGTGTGGCATGTGCTCTTGGATAATGAACAATAAGACCTAGGAATTGATTATTAGATTTAGCAATAGGGCTATCATTGATGACTTTGGTAGAGCAGTGGAGGTGAAGATTCTTTGGGGTGGTATATGGGAAAAATGGAATATAAAAAGGGAGCATGACTACTGATCTCACAACCTTTAGAAATATAATAAGATAAAAATGGGCCGAAGACCTTAACAGACACCTTGCCAAAGATATGTATATATATGTATGCATATGTGTGTGTGTGTGTGTATATGTGTGTGTGTGTATGGCAGTTAGGCATATGAAAAGATGCTCTGCATCATATACTATATGTAGAGGCAAAAGACCCAGAATAGCCAACATACTATTGAAGGAGAAGAAAAAATCTGGAGGACTGACACTATCTGACTTCAAGGCTTACTGTGAAGTTACAATAAAGATGACAGTGTGGTATTGGTGAAAGAATAGATGCAGATCAATGTAACAAAATAGAAAGCTCAGAAATAGGCCCACATAAATATAATTAATTGATCTTTGACAAAAGGACAAACACACCAAAATGGAGAAAATATGTTTTTTCCAACAAATAGTGCTGGAACAAGTAAACATCTTGCATACATGAAAAAAAAAAATTAAAGACAGACGCTATACACCCTTCACAAAAAATAAATCAAAAAGAACCGCAGACCTAAATGTAAAATGTGAAAGTGTAGAACTACTAGACAGAGAAAATCCGGATGACCTTGGATTTGGCAGTGACTTTTTAGATTCAACTCCAAAGGTATGATTCATGAAAGGGAGAACTAATAAGCTAGACTTCATTATAAGTAAAAATTTCTGCTCTGAGAAAGACACTGTCAAGAGAATGAAAAGACAAGCCACAGAGTGGAAGAAAATACTTACAAAAGACATATCACACAAAAGACTGTTACTAAAAATACCCAAAAAACAAAGAGTCAACCACAAGAAAAGGAACAACCTGATTTTAAAAAATGAGTCAAAGACCTTAACAGACACCTCACCAAAAACGATGTACAGATGGCAAATAGTCACATAAAAAGATGTCCTGCAACATACGTCATTAGGAAATGCAAATTGAAGCAATAATGAGATACCATTACATAACTATTAGAATGACTAAAACCCAAAACACCACCACCAGTGCTGGCAAGAAATTGGAACAACAGGAACTGTCATTCGTTGCTGGTGAAAATAAATATAATAAATTTGAATAGGCCAATATACATTAAAGAAATTGATCTGTAATTTAAAACCTTCTCATAACAAAATATTTCAGGCCTAGATGGCTTTACTTGTAAATTCTTCAGAATATTTAAAAAAGAAAGACATCAATCTTATCCAAATAGAATAAAGCATAATAATGTATAAAAAAACACTTCTCAAGTCTTTTTATAAAAGCAATGTTACAAAAAAGAAATCTTATACATAAATCTTTCATAAACCCAAATGCAAAGTCCCCCCAATTTAGCAAATAGATTCCAATGATTTCAAAAGCATAATAATAAATCATTAAAAAATTGACTTATTTCTGGGATGCAATTTTTCACATTCTGAAATAAATGTAATTTCAGAAATCAACCAAATTAATATAAAATAATATAAAAATTGCATAGTCATTTCAATAGATACAGAAATTACTTGGTAAAATAAAATTCTGTATTCATTTATTCATTCATGATTAAATAAACCCTCAAAACAGGCTAGAAATGAAAGAGAACTTCTATAAAACAATGGTTACTTATAAAGAACTTAAACACTAAGTATTTGTTGTAAGTTCTTTATATACTGAGAAATATTGCATATTTGTATACACTGAGATATAGTGAAAGCTGTTCACCTGAAACTGTGACAAAGACAATTATGTTTTTCATTAGTATGTCCCTTTACCATCATGTTAAAGGTCTAAGCCAATATAATAAGGCTAAAGAAACAAAAATTCTATGAATTGGAAATGAAAAAGTAAAGCCATCATAATTTACAAATTAGTATGGTTGAGTAAGTAAAAATTCAAAAGAATGCATAAATAAATTATTATGCTTTAATGAGTTTAGTAAGGTTTCTAGATGCAAGATCAATATACAAAACTAAATTTTATTTTCACAAAAGCAATAAATAAAAATAAAATTCTAATAAGTGATACCCTTTACAATAACAAAAAAATTACCTAGGAATGATAAAAATTTGCAAGACTTCCTTAGTGAAAACCATAAAATGTTTTTGAGAAAAATTAAGAAGACCTCTACAAATAAATTATTCAAGTTCATGGAAAACTCAGATGGCAAAGATGTCAACTTTCTCCAGATTGACCTATAGGTTCAGTATAATTCTAACACAAATCCTAGGAGGTTTACTGTGGTAGTTGACAGGATATTTTAAGATATATGTGGTAATGATAAAGTCCAGAAATAGCCTAGACAATCTGAAGAAAAAATAAATTTGATGACCTACTCTGCGGAGGCTAATGTTAACTCTATCTTGGAAGCTGATCTTCCATGACTTTTGATTAATCCCAGTTCTGGGAATGGCTCTATGATTTCCAGTTCTTTCTATTGTTCCTTGTGTAAAAGCACGTACTTACTGCAAATCCTGCCCTTAGATTAAATCAACTTTGATAAACTTATACTTTTATGCTCTTAAATTAAGCATGTGTATCTTTTCCCTATGGTATATAATCCCTGGTTCTGGGGGTCAATGGGATGGAGATCTACTTGTCTCACGGCCACTCAAGACCATACTTCTGTCTGTTATGTTTCTCGGTCAAACTGCCCTTTAAGGACAAGCCTGATTTGTTCGCTTCCTTCTTAGGTTTCCTAGATTTTTCTGTGTTTCTCCATTGCTTTGCATATAAAGCCTTTTTATGAAATACTGATTATAAAGTTATAATAATTAATGTCATATGTTATGGGCAGAAAAGTATACAAATAGACCAATAAAAAAGAATCAAGAGTTAAGAAACAGACTCACGATATTTGGTGACATGATTTTTGAAAAGTGACTACAGAGCAGTAGGTAAAAGGTGGTCTTTTTAACAAATGATATGAATAATTTGAAATCCATGTGGAGGAAAGGAAAGATTGACTTCAGTTGATCCCAGAGACACAATTTAATTCCAGAATGGTTATAGATCTAAATGTGAAAGGTAACATAATAAAGCTTCTAGACAAAATTACAGGATCATGTTCATGATCTTGGGATTGGCACAGTTTTTTTTTTTTTAACATATATATTTTATTGCCCTTTAGGTTCTGGGTTACATGTGAAGAACATACAGGATTCTTGCATAGGTGCATACATAGCAATGTGGTTTGCTGCCTCCATCCCCATGACCTATATCTGGCATTTCTCCCCATGTCATTTCTCCCCAACTCCCTGCCCCCCGCTTCCTCCCCTAGTCCCCTGCAACAGACCCCACTGTGTAATGCTCCCCTTCCTGTGTCCATGTGTTCTCATTGTTCAACACCCGCCTATGAGTGAGAACATGCAGTGTTTGATTTTCTGTTCTTGTGTCAGTTTGCTGAGAATGATAGTATCCAGGTTCATCCATGTCCCTACAAAGGACATGAACTCATTGTTTCTTAAGGCTGCATAATATTCCATGGTGTATATGTGCCACACTTTCCCTATCCAGTCTATCATGATGGGCATTTGGGTTGGTTCCAGGTCTTTGCTATTGTAAACAGTGCCACAATGAACATATGTGTGCATGTGTCTTTATAATAGAATGATTTGTAATCCTTTGGATATATACCCAGTAATGGGATTGCTGGGTCAAATGGGATTTCTATTTCTAGGTCCCTGAGGAATCGCCACACTGTCTTCCATAATGGTTGAACTAACTTACACTCCCACCAACAGTGTAAAAGTGTTCCTATTTCTCCACATCCTCTCCAGCATCTGTTGTCTCCAGATTTTTTAATGATCGCCATTCTAACTGGCACGAGATGGTATCTCAATGTGGTTTTGATTTGCATTTCTCTAATGACCAGTGATGATGAGCATTTTTTTAATATGTTTGTTGTCCTCATATATGTCTTCTTTTGAAAAGTGTCTGTTCATATCCTTTGCTCACTTTTGAATGGGTTTGTTTGTTCTTTTCTTGTAAATCTGTTTTAGTTCTTTGTAGATTCTGGATATTAGCCCTTTGTCAGATGGGTAGATTGTAAAAATTTTTTGGCACAGATTTTTTAAATGAGCCTTGAAAAGTGCTAATCATAAAGAAAAATGTCTGATAGTTTTTACTATATTAAAATTTAGGACATATATTAAAAAATACTTTTAGGAAAGTAAAAATGTAAGCCCTGGTGTAGGAGAATACATTAACCCCAAATAATGGTCAAAGGGTTTGTATCTTGAACCTATAAAAGACTTTTCAAGTCAATATGACAAACACAGATAATCTAATAGATAAACAGAAAACATTTACACAGACTTCACAGCAGAGAATATCTAAGTGACCGATAAACACATGAAAAGATGTTTGCATTACTAATAATCAGAAAAACACAAATTAAGACAGTAATGTTACACACTTCATATCCATCAAAGGGGCCAGGCAAATAGGAACACTACTGACATGACTAAATATTGGTAAGCACGTGGAGCTACATCAATACTGTTGCTGGCAGAGTGCCTATTACATTAAGCACATTTGACAATTTTTAAAAATTATCTTCTAAAGTTGAATTTATCCTGTATTCTAGCAATTTAGTTTCTAGCCATACAAAATGCACCAAGACAGCTATCCATCTTTGTTCATGGCAGCATTATTCACAACACTCAAGAATTGGAAACAACCCAAATGTCCATCAATAGCAGACTGAATAAGTTGTGTGCATACACACAATGGGCTGCTATACAGCAACGAGAATGAAGGTATTATATTCGTCTTCACACATGAATAAATCTCACAACCATAATGTGGGTAAAAGAAACCAGAAACAAAATAATATATACTCTAAGATTTTTATCTGTAAAAAGTTCCATATATATGCAATACTAAAGTACAATGTTTAGAGACACATGATTTAGAGGAGGCATGAGGATGTTTCTGGGGTGCTGGCAGTGCTCTTGACCTGATTGATGGTAACATGGATGTTTGCTTTGTATTATTATAATTGGCTGAGATGTACATTTTTGTTTTCTATATTTTGTAAATGTATTACATTACTGTGGAATGCCTTTAATAGTAGAGATCACTTTTTCTAAAATTGGGAAATTTGATTGTTAGAAATGCTGGAAATAATCTTATCATAGGTGTTCTGATCAGAATGATACACCAGCACTAGCTGCTGGTAAACTTTGGGGATGAGTGTTCTTCAAAAGGAGATACCTATCTCCCCACCTCACAAACACAGTTTAATGTTCTCTAAGTACAGTTGGGGGTTTTTCAGTCTTTCCCCACTTACAGCAGACTGTAATGTCAAGACATGCAATATATTTTAAATCTGTGCAAGATCTTCCTTCCTGCTGTGCTTAATTTCTGAATCCAATGCTGTCACAAAAACAGATGCAATGTGATGCCCGGTGTAAAGAGCAAGTACTGATTTTCATCAACACTACATAGCCCCTCCTGTAAATTGGTCCTGTACACCCTATTCAGGCAGATGAATCACATATTTTTTGAAGGTTTTATATTAAGATGGTAATAGAAAACAAAGTTACTTTTTAAGTTGAAGTAATTATTTTTCACAATTTGGAACCAAAATCATCAAAGTAGAGTTGAGGTGTTTTTTTCCCCTTATTTCAAGTATTTAACTCTAGTTTGTGTCAGAAAAAAATATTTACTAAAATTATTTCAAAGAATACTTATTAAACTTGGCAATGCTAAAAGGCTCATAATATCTGTTATCTATTTTGGGTCTGATTTGAAACTAACTTGATGATTAGATCCATAATTTGAAGAAAAATGCCAGATCTAAAAAACATTTCTAAAAATTATAAATAAATGAAAATGAGAACTCCCAGTACACCTAAAATGTTAATTTAAGTGACAAGATAAATATCCTTCAATTGATTATGTTATCATCTCAAATGTGTATCTGACCTATCTATGCAGCAAGCAAATAGATTTCAAAAGGAATTATTAAGCAGACAGACCTTAGTCAGGTAGTCCTTTTTTTTTTCTTTAACATGGAAATTGGTCCTGCCTTACAAAACAAGCTATTAAAGTACTGAGTGACTGTTTAGGTGGTTGGAGAAGTCACGAGACAAAAACTTCACATTTCTGTTTATTGATAATATCATATTTCTAGCCTACCTCATGTTTCATGTTAATGAAGGAGAAATAATATGTTTCATTTATATTATGACTGGAATATACTTGTCTTACATATAAATAAGACTTACCCCACTTTCTCAGTTTTGGAGAAAGAAAATAAATTCATATCTGTGGATTATTCAAATTAAATATTTCAAATTTTGTTTGGCTTTCTCAAGCTTATCTTTCTTTCCTATTGTGGTTCTTTCACCTAACCTCCTTTTTGATAATTCCAGAAACTCAGAGGTTGACATTCATAGCCTAATTCCTGTTACAACAGTTTTACACAGAGAAAGCTGAAAACTCAGAGTCCTCCTTGGTAACTGTCAATACCCCATGATACTTTCTTCCTGCAAAGAGTCAGTGCCAAAACACTGTGATTCTGCCAATACTTGCCCATTGTAGGATGCTTGTTACAGGGAAGGAGAGTGAAGCGGGTGGGGGTGGGGACACAGTGGGCAGTCCTGCTGTTCTGGCACATTCCTTTTTAACTCCTACTAATAAAGTGCTTGAGTGAAGTATGATCACCTTCAAAGTGTGGAAACCTAGCAGCCTAATGTGATGCCTACAGTTACTTGTGCAGTTACACAGCACTAGGACTTCCCGTGTCAATTGTATTGCCCCAGCTTGGTACCTACTGAATACTTAACATTTTTAGATCAATTTGTATTTAGTTTGCTTTCCATCTCAGGCATACATTATTTTAGACTTGTTCCCACTTCCTTTCACCTTCTACACATTTTCTCTTCCCAGTAGTACTGTACTATCCTCATTTGCTTTCCTTCTCTTTATGAAAGCCTACCAATTTTCAGTTCCCAGGAAAAACAAAACTCTCTTTTTGGGAAAAATCCCCTTTTTCACATATAGACCCAAGATAGATTTCCAAACTTCGGTGAAATAATTACAGTTAACTACTAGAAAACTTTGAATAAAGAAATATAACATCGATTACTTTTTTCCCCAGCAGTGACTTTAATTTTACTCTTTAGTTCTCTTATTCACTCTCATCTTCAAGTTACATTGATTTCTTCTTTCCAGTCTCATTCGTACTACCTAACGAGGGCCTCCATCAGCCATCCGAAAGTCTCCCTCTGCTTTAAATTTACCTCTTTTGGCAGGTAAACGGGAGTGTCTGTCCTCACCTAGGTCCGTGGGTACAAGCCCAGGGGTGGAGCCCTCACCAGGGACTGCGCCCTTCTCTACCCAGGACTTCTCTGCCCACCTCCTGTATCACTATCACTCAAATCAGTCTCCCTGAGGACTCAGAGGCTAAGATTTTATGGATAATTTTGTGAGTTGGGGCTATGGAATGGATACTGCTAATTGGTTGGGGATGAAGTCATGAAAATGGTCCTTGTGTGCTGAGTCTATCTCTGTGTGGGGGGACACAGGACAGATTGAGTCATAAGCCATGGGTCCTGGAGGGGTCAGTCAGTTCCCAGAATGCAAAAATTGGAAAAACTTCTCAAAAGACCGATCTTAGGTTCCATAATAGTGATGTTATCTACAGGAGCAATAGGAGAAATAACAAATCTTGTGACCTTGAGCCGTAGGATTCCTGAGCAGTTAGAGATTGTAAAAACTATGCCTACCTTTTAGCAGAATTCAGGCCCCTTCTAGAACTTTAATCTTGTAGCTTTTCACTCATTTTTGGTCCCTAGGCAAAGATGGGCTTAGTTTTAGGGAAGGACTATTATTATCCTTGTTCCTAAGTTAAATGTAAACTAAATCCTCCCATTGTTGGCTTGGCTTACGCCCAGGAATGAGCGAAGACAACCAGCTTGTAAAGCTAGAAGCAAGATGGAGTCAGCCATGTTAGATTTTTCTCACTGACATAGTCTTTGCAGAGGTGGCTTCACTTTCTTTAGCGGTTCATTCTTTTTCATCATGTCAGTTTGTAACAAATTATCTTAGCTTTCCTTTATCCAAAAATGTCTTTATTTCACCATTATTCTTGAACGATATTTTCATTGGATATAGAATTCTGAGTTTATAATTCCTTTTTTCCAGCTCTTTAAAATGTTGCTGTTTTTTCTGCCTTACACGGATTATGAAGAGAAATCTAAAGTTAAATTTAGTAATGTATCATTTTTCTATGGCTGCTTTCAAGATTCTTTCTTTGTCCTTAGTTTTCAGCAGTTTGATTATAATACATATTTTGGAAGAGATTTATTTGGCTGTATCATTTTTGTGTGTGCTGAGCATTCTGAAATTCTAAGTTTACATTTTTCACCAGATTTGGGATGCTTTCAGCCATTACATTTTTAAACATTTTGTTCTACATACATTCTTTTTTCTCTATGTCTGGAAATATAAATAAGTTTAGACCGTTTATTATTGTACTACAGGTCCCCAGGTCTCTATTTTTTTCAGTCTTTTTCTCTCTGTCATTCAGATGAGATAATTTCTATCAATCTATCTTCAAGTTCATTGATCTTTCTCCTTTTATTTCCATTATACTATTGACCTCACTTGAAAATTTTTATTTTCATTTCTAAAATTTACCTTAATTTATATGGGTTCTTTTCCTGTTAAGACTTCTTATTTTCCCATATATTTCAAGGATGCTTGGCCTTACTTCCTAGAACATGGTTATACTCACTATTTTAAAGTGTTTGATAGTTCAAATATCTGTATCATCTTGATGTAGTTACTCTTGTGTCATTTTTTCTTGTGAGATGTTGAAATGTTTCTGGTGCTTCCTCTACCAAGTGATTTTGAATTGTATACTGTGCTTTTAAGTATCATATTTTGAAACTTTAGTCTTGTTTAAATCCTATCTAGAATGTTGATAGCTGATTGTTTGTTTTAGCAGGCAATTGATCCAGTTAGGTGCAGACAGGTCCCTATCTATTTTTGTATGCTGTGATTTCAATGTCAGTTCAGTTTTTAAAGACTTTTCAGTGGTATTCCCACATGCATACCACTTAGTGGATCGTCTGGGACCTAGGTTGTGGTCAAGACTATGGTTAAGTTCTCAAAGTTTTTGTTATGGTCTTCAGGGTCATATTCATGTACATGCAGAACAGGAGTGAGTCATGGCATTCATATACAACTTTATAGAGTTGCTTTTTTAAGCTCCTTCCATATCTCTGCAATGCTTTATAGTTTCCAGAAGCCCTCTTCTCCTGGTTCTCTGGCTAAAAGCTGATGTTCTTGCTTCTCTGACTCTGCCATGTATTTTTCATTATCCTGTGTGCCTACAGGGCAAAATAGCAAAAGAAGATAGAGAGAGAAAAAGGAAAAGTAAGTGGATTCTCCTATGTTCTTGTGACTACAGGTCCTCTGACCAGAGAGGTTTTCTCTTTAATGAAGTTGTAAATATCTTTCAAGTTCTCATTTCTGTTTCTGTTACTGCCACTGTGTGATCTCCTATGGAGTAGGGTAGTAAGACAAGAGATATAAAAAAATAGAAAAACACGAAATGTTCCTCATTGTCTTCGACAAAAAGAAGTCCCTCATAACAGAAATAGAGAACTTCTTTTGAATCCCTTTCTGTCAGTACCTTGTATACAGCATTGGGTTCTGGACTATATTTGCATTCAGGCCAGGAAATAAAAGATGAAAAAAATCTGTTAACTTACTGCTTGTTTAGTGGTGCTATCATTTATGTTTTAGTCCTCAGCTGTCCGGTATATTCTCTTCAGGAATTTTAGTTGCATTCATTTTGAGAGACAGGTTGAAGTGTATTTATTCTATCTTGACAAGAACAAAACTTCCATTAAAAAAAAAATATATATATATATATGTTTAAATTGTGATTAAAAACTAATAAGATAAAATTTACAATCTTAACCATTTTTAAGTGTACAGTTCAATAGTGTTAAGAATATTCACATTGTCATAAAACAGATCTTCAGAACTTTTTCAGCTTGCAAAACTGAAGCTCTACACACATTGAACAAAAACTCCATAAATCTTCCTTCCCACACCTCCTGGCAATCCTCATTTTATTATTTTGTTTCCATGAGCTTGACTACATAAGATATATCATGTAAGTGGAGTCATACAGTATTTATCTTTTTGTGATGGGTTTATTTCATTTAATGTAATTTATGCAAGGTTTGTCCATGTTGTGGCATGGGATATGGTTTGGCTTTGTGTCCACACCCAAATCTCATCTTATAGCTCCCATGATTCCCACATATTGTGGGAGGGACTCTTTGGGAGATAATGAAATCATGGGAGTGGGTTTTTCCTGTGATGTTCTTGTGATAGTGAATAAGTGTCATGAAAGGTGACGGTTTTAAAAATGAGTCTCCC
Organism: Aotus nancymaae; assembly: GCF_030222135.1. NCBI lineage: Eukaryota > Metazoa > Chordata > Mammalia > Primates > Aotidae > Aotus > Aotus nancymaae. The sequence continues at coordinate 79,923,170 of NW_026988425.1, forward strand.
TGCACAAGCTCTCTCTTTTTTCCTGCTGCCATCCATGTAAGACATGACTTGCTCTTTCTTGCCTTCTGCCATGATTGTGAGGCCTCCTCAGCTGTGTAGAACTATAAGTTCATTAAACCTCTTTCTTTCATAAATTGCTCAGAAACAGGTATGTCTTTTTCAGCAGCATGAAAATGGAATAATACAGCATGTGACAAGATTTTCTTCTTTTTTGAAGGCTGAACAATATTGCATTATATGTATATATACATTTTGTTTATCCACTCATCTGTGGAGGACATTTGGGTTGTTTCCACCTCTTGGCTATTGTGAATAATGCTGCTATAATCTTGGATGTGCAAAAATCTCTTTCAGATTCTGCTTTCAATTCTTTGGATATATATGTCAAGAAGTGGGATTGCTAGATCATATGGTAATTCTACTTTTAGTTTTTTGAAAAATCTCCATACTGATTTACATAGTGCTGTACCATTTTACACTCCCAAAACCAGTGCTCAAGAGACTTTAATATCTCCATACTTTTGCCAAGATTCACTTTTTCCTTTTTTAATTGTGGACTTCCTAATAGGTGTGAGGTGATATCTCATTATAGTTTTGGTTTCATTTTCCTGATGACTAATAAGGTTGCACATCTTTTCAAGTGTTTGTTGACCATTCATATATCATCTTTGGATAAATGTCTATTCAAGTCCTTTGCCCATTTTAAAATTGTGTTATTATTTCTTCAATTGTTAAGTTGTAAGAATTCTTTATATATTTTGGATATTAACCCTTTATAAGTTAAATGATTTGCAAATATATTCTCCTATTCTAAAGATAGAACCTCCATTTTCTTTTGTCTCCCAGTGTCACTATTGAGAGATCTGCCTTCTAGATCCTTTATATGAAATCTGTCCACTTCCACACCTTAAAGCTTTTATGATCTTCCCTTTTTCACCAGTGGTACAATATCTCATGGACATACATTTTGGCATATGTGTATATAATAATTTGCTCCATTTTTTCCTTCAATTCTTGGAAAAATAGTTGAATTGGTCTGATGATTATTTCTTTCTTTCCATTTTTTGTGTTGTCTCTTACATTTGGATAACAGAAGACACAAAAACCAAAATTGGAAAACTTACTTGAACTTATTTTTGAGAACTATATTTTATCAATTAAATTTATATTTATTGTGACTACTAGTTATTTGAACTTTTTCTATTATATTGAATGTTAATTTACTATATTTCACATTTGCTTCTTTTTTCCCTTCTCTTTTTAGGCTACTATTAGATTGTTAAGAATTTTCTTTATTCTATTTGATGCTTTCTACTCGTCTGAAATTTAGCCTTAAGGCCATATATTCTGTATCCATGTGGATGTTATAACCCCAGCTCTATTCTCTTTAACCAATATTCAGTATGCCACAGCCTGTGGGCTGCCTAATGCTTACTGCCATCCATTAAGTTTGGTCCATTTGTGGCAAAAAAAAAAAAAAAAAAAAAAAAAAAAATGCATTGGGTAAATTTGTTTAGTATATTTTATCCAGTACTTCTGTGTTTGTAATATTGGAGATTTCAGTCTATCATGTTGCTTTACAGAGTAGTTCACCGCAAACAAGTGTTCTCAAATACAAATAAGTATATATGTACAGTCAGTCCTCCATATCGGTGGGTTACACATCCATGGATTCAACCAACTGCAATAAAAAATATTTGGGGGAAAAAAAGAATGGTTGTCTCTATACTGAACACGTACATACTTTTTGTTCTTGTCATTTCCCCCTAAACAACACAGCATTGCAGTTATTTATAAAGCATTTATATTATATTAGGTATTATAAGTAATCTAGAGATGATTTAAAGTATGCAGGAGGATGTGCATAGGTTATATGCAAATACGACACCATTTTATATATGAGACTTGAGCATTCCATGTCCCACGGATACTGTATACATACGTACATGTGTGAATGTATGAATTAAATGATGAAGTAGAACTGGTACATTATTTCATTTGATTCCATACAATATAACCTATATTAGCATTAACTTGATAAAAAATAGCTATGTTATTTTGTAGTAACCAAAGGCAATTCTTTACAATTGGCATCTTTCAAAACCTTTGTAGTTTTAGAATGGACTCTCTATAACATCTCAGTGGAATTGAAAGATAATGAATGTTGCAAACAGTAGTGTATGATAATCCCCAACATGAAAAATTTGTGGCTGTTGCAGGGACTGAAATTTGGAAGCACTTATCAGACCTTCTGAACTTTGAACAAAGTTAAAAAGTCTGGCAGCATATTTTTCTCTAAAAAATGTGCTATTTGACTTAGAAAACAACTTCTCCATTTGAACCATAGCTTGTATGCCTCTGTGTTAGCCATAGCAAATGTTGATCATTATTTTAAAAGCTAGAGAGTAGGAGAGAGAGTAAAATATCTGCCTCAAGCATTTTTTTCTCCAAAAATAAAAATAAAAAGAGAAAGGGAGGGAGATGCATAAAACAATATTACATTGCTTTCTCTACTTTGTGTTCAATGCTTCACAATTGCCTAATTGTTCATCAGCTTCACAAAAGAAATGCCTTTTATTTTCTCCAGGCACTTAGAGATGACTAAGTGTCACTTAGTCAATTGGCAGAACAAAGAAGTCAATTTATGGATCTCGTTTTCTCTGTTTCATTATTCTTAAAAATAATTCAGTTTATTAGTTTAGTGTTCTGAAAAGGTGAGGGGGGATTGACAGGCCTGGAGTACAAAATATCATCCCATAGATTCAGGTTGTACACACATAATTCTGTTTAAAACAAGAGGTGAAAAGGTAACAGTTTCTCAGTCTCTTTGTGTTAAAAACTACTCTAAAAATTAAACAATACTACCAACTCCTGTCTTCTTTTAAGCATATTTTACTCAAACTTAAAGTCATATGCCCATGTTTTTCTTTCCACACTAATATTATTGTTTAAGTAAGCTAATGTTCAATCATCTCTTTGATATATGTATAAAATAGTGTTTTAACACTATGAATATAAAAAGCTTAAAGAAAAAGTTTTCTAGTTTTACTTTGTAAAAACAGTATTACTTCTGCAAATATTTGGAAAATATACACATATAAAGAAAAAGTTACCAAAAATATCACAAGAGAAAATCACTAACATTTTTGTATCTTTGCCATAATTTCTAATTTATATATCTATATTTCTATTAACAAATTATAATCATATGAATGTTATTTTATAACTTCATTTTTATATTTGTAAGCATTTATAGGAGGCCATCAAATATTTCTCTAAAATGATTTTTAGTTGCTAAATCATTTTCCATATGGATATATCCTTATTTATAAAACCAATCCCCTTTTGCTAAACAAATTATTTATGGTGGTGTTGTTATTATAAATAGCATTGCAATGAATGTCACTTAATGTCTGTCTTTGTATGCATCTCTGATAACTTATAAATTATTCCTTAGAATAACTTGCTGTGGCGAACTTACTACACTAATACGTACTGAGATCTTTAAGGCTTATACAGTATGTTGCCAAAGCCCCTTTCCTAAATTTACTAATTTGCAATCCTAAGAGTAGGGTCTGTTTATATACTTCATAATTCACTTTTAAATGGTGAAAATAATAGCTTAACAATCAATGATAATGGATGTCTTGAGTCATAGGGTCTAATTTTTCTATTAGCTTGTATGGATAATTAAAACTTACCATTGAGGAATGTATGTTTTTATTATTATATCTGTAATTTTCTCAGTATAAATTATTTTATGTTTTTAACTATTGTTTAGTCTTCACTATTAAATCTCAGATAGATTACTGTTATTTTAATTGCTTTAATGTAAATGTATTACTGAGAAGTGTAAAATATATTTACATAACAAAATGTTTCCTTATTTTTTTTAAAAAATTTTCTATTAATAATTATAAAATACAGGATTTTGGATTTTACTCATTTTCTTTTAACAAACATAAACTATTCCTTTCTAAATTGAACAAAAAACTCGGGAGAGTTTGATAAAAGTTGAAAAAATATTTGAAGGAAAGATGCACAGATGTTTGCTGTTCTCTTTTAATCACTTTTTCCCAGAAATTGTTCATTTCACCAGAAAATACTAAATGTAGGAATAAAACTGCTGCATTGTACAATCTATGCTCACAAATGAAATTATCTAGTTATATTCAATCTATTTTGTATTTTTTTTAACAGCAAATGGCTTTTCTATATGCAGACTGAGCATTGAAATGCACCACAGCCACAAATTGTGATTAGAAAAGCTGCTTGTTTAGCAGTTTCAAAGAGAACCAACATGACAATCAAACATGGAAAGAGCAGATGGAAAATTTATTTTAGGAGATGCAGCAATAATAGAGAAATTAGGGAGCAATTAAAACATGAAAAAAAACAGTTTAGCTGAAAAAGTAAATCCAAAGTTATTTCAGTTCAGTTCCCAATTATGCTTTTTCTTAAACCAAGGTTTGAATTAGGAAGAATGAAATGTGAATGTTCCTTTAGCAAATAAGGTACAACTTAGAGTGACATGTAGTGATTGCTTAAAACAGTCTTAAAAACCAGAGCAATCACTCAATACTAGTATTTCTTTTTAGATGGTTAAATTCTTGATATCTATATTTAGACTGTTGCTAGATGTCAACATATCTAAAACTTGTATTTAGCTTTGTACCTTAAAAATTTAACTATTTATAAAAATTAAAATCTGTTTTAAGTTGGCTGCTCAATAGGGCCCTATGTATAAGTTTCTCACACAACTTGCACTGCATATGTCAGAAGAAATTAATGTAACCTTTAAAATTAAAGCTTTCTGCAAGTCTCTACCTCTGAATTTGAATGGAATATGCCAAAGGCACAAGGGTTCGTTACTGTAGACACCAAATACGTAATGTGAACAAAATACTTTCACAGGGACAGTTCTAAATGTAAATGAATTGTGGCATCAGGTGGCGGTGACTCCAGATTCTTACACAAAATCGTAGTACTGCTGGTGCTGGAGCTTCATGCACAAGGATACAGCTGTACCCTGAGAACATGGGGCCAGTGGAAGAACAACGTGTTTGCCAGTGTTCATGATAGTGCCTCAGATCGGATTCTTCAGAAGCAGAGCCTTACTCAAGGATTCATGTGCAAGTGATTTACTAAGGAAGTCCTCCCAGGAGAAACCAATAAAAGAGAGACAAAAGCAAGACAGTGAAGAGGTTGAGAGTAACCATGTCCATTTTAGACAAAGGCCCCTGGAGGGTGGCTTCTGCCTGATCCAAAAGGAATTTTGAGGAGTTAATTATGCCTTAGTTTATCCAAACACATAATTGCCCCACAGGGGAAGACGTGGTTTGATTAAATCAAATTGTCACCAAATGGCTGATTGGTCTCCTGCAGGGTTAATAACATACTGAACACTTAGACTCCATTCTTGTTGAAGTCAGATATGCAATGAGAAGAAGTCTATGCTGTTGGGCCCATGTGTAATCCCCAGGGTCTAACACCAATGGCTACATGTGTGGGCCTGAAGTGGGAAAGACTATGGTTGGAGCAGGATTTTGTTTCTGTTTTTTGGGCAGGAGGTGTGTTGTTGAAGAAGGAATGGGTGGAGATCAGAGGTTCAGTCTTGTATGGCTATGAAACATCCAAATGGAGATGTCACATAGACAGTTGGATGTATAGATCTGAAGTGCAGAGGTTTCCATACTGAAATTATACAAATTCATATTTTAGTCTACAGGTAGCACATAAAGCTAAGGGACAGAAGAGTTCCTCCATGGATTGATGTACATAGAGAAGAGGTACAGGACTAAAACCTGCTCCATTCCAATGTTTAATGCTCAGGAGGATGAGGACCAGAAGTGAAAGAGACCAAGAAGGGCCAGCTAGTGAAGTAAGAGAAACCCAGGACAATATCATGTCATAGAATACAAGTCAAATGCTATTGATGCCTCCAACAGGATGAGAGGTAAGAATCACTCATTGGATTTAGTATTGTTTACATCATTAGTGACCTTACTTTTGACATAGTGTTGGGAACACAATTTTAATTATGGTAGATTCAAAAGAGAATAAGAGGAAAGAAATTGGTGGTGGCAAGTAATGAACATCTCTTTGGAGAACTTTTATTTATTTATTTTTCTGTAAAGGGAAGTAGAGAAATGGAGCAATAATGGAGAGAACATTTAGATAAAAAGAATTAGAAATAATAACATTTTTATTCTGATGGGAATGATCCAACACCATGGGGATTTTGATATTGCAAGAAGACAGAATCAGCAGAGCAACAAGTGTAGGAATAGAACATAAGAATCAAGTACATCTTTGAAGAAGAATGAATAAGAGTAATAGACATTGTTATCTGGACCTTCTCCTTGTAAAATTTTTGAGGAATGAACCTAGAAGATGCTATATGTGATGGTGGTAGAAAGTGTAAAGAAACACAGCTGGGCCGGGCATGGTGGTTCATGCCTGTAATCCCAGCAATTTGGGAGGTTGGGACAGGCAGATCACTTGAGATCAGGAGTTTGAGACCAGCCTGGCCAACATGGTGAAATCCAGTCTCTTCTAAAAATACAAAAGTTGGCCAGGCATGGTGATGTGTGCCTATAGTCTCAGCTGCTTGGGAGATGATAATCAAGGATTATCAAGGATAATCACTTGAATCAGGGAGGCACAGGTTGCAGTGAGGCGAGATCACACCACTGTACTCCAGCCTGGGTGACAGAGTGAGAGACTGTCTCAAAAAACCAAAACAAACAAACCAAAAAAGAAACACAGATGAAGCATGCTGAATCATGGGTAACAGGATTATGACTCATTACAGCATAAGATATACCCTAGATTGGTGAAGAATTGGTGTACTCTTGCTGAAAAATTTCCATGTCATATTCTTAGAGAAGAGAGGACCAGCATATCACAGTTATTCAAAAAATAGCATTGAATGGGTAAGATATTGTAAGCTATCATGGTGTGTACTTAATACTGGCCAAAAAGAGGAAATGAATTGAGACTTAAATAATGGCTGATTTCATATAAATTTTTCTTTTACTTCAAGATATGCTAGTTCCTAAAATATACCTATAATATTAAAGGGGAAAAATACTACAAATCCATTATGAATTAAAATAAAATCTTAACTGCACTAAACATTTGCAGGTGATACCAATTAATTTTCTAATAGTAAATATAAGTAAAATAATATTTTGGTACTTCTTTCCACTGGAAATTTTAAAATATGTCCACAAATTTTTAAATATGTCTTCCTTCAAAACTTACCTCCCTACTTCTCTTTGAGAGTGGAAAAAAGTGATATCTATGATTAGGACATGAATGACATTGTGGCTTCTCTCACTACTCATTCTGGGGGAAGCCAGATGCTGTGTAATTAGGGAACTCACGCAGCTCTAAGGAGATATTTACTTGGTGAAGGATTTTGGAGGCCTCCTGCAAATAAGTAGCAAGGAAACTGAGTATTTTGCCAACAGCTTTGTGAATGATCCTCTAGCAGATTCTCCAGCCTCAATCAAGTCTTCATATGACTCCAGCTCTAGCTTATATCTTGACTCATTAGAGACTGAGTCAGAGCCACCCAGCTAAACCACCACCAAATTCTTTACCCTTAGAAGTTGTGACAAAATAAATGTTTGTTCTTTTAAGTTGAAAGTTTTGGGGAGATTTCTTACGTGGCAATAGATAACTAACTAACATAGCCTTTTTCTCCGAATTTATCTTAAATTGCTTTTTTTTATTTTTTAAGCTGGATATTGTTGCATTATCTTTCTTCTCCAGAAAAGCCAACAGTTTGTCTCTGCCTTTAAATCAGAGGCTAATTTAGCTGAGCATAAAATCCTTGGATTAGATTTCCTTTTCTTTACAATTTTGAACATTTTGATTCTCCATTTTCCAGCACTGAATATTTTACTCATTCCTGTAGCACAGATTTTGCATTCATTTATGGAATGTTTTAATTTGGTTGTCAAGTCCCTTTAAAATAACGTTTATTTTAAAGAAAAGTTTTCAGATTTATAGAAAAATTATGAAGATCATTCAGAGACTTCCCATATACCCTGCGTTCAGTTTCCCCTGTTGGTTATTACACTGAGTTGGAGGATTCAAAGATTTACAAAATGAGTGATTCTGAATAGACATGCAATTTGAGATTATTGCATATAGGTAACTGAAGGCTCTCAAAACGGAAGAAATTGCCTGGGGAGTGAGTATAAGAGGAAAGAAACTAGGGCAATGCCTTTTAAAAAATCCCAATACTTAAGATGGAGAGGAAGAGGCAACACAATAAAATTACAGGGAGAATGGTCAGAAATTTTGGAGAAAACCAGGGAAGCACAGTGTTAAATAAGCCAATGTAAGAGTTCCTAATGAAAGAAAAGCAGTCAAGATTATCAAATGCTACAGAAAGATGAAGCAAAATGAATATCCCTTCAGTAAGTGACCTGGAGATCCCACTTTAAGTAGGAAAACAGAAAACTCACCAACAATGAGCATATTGAGTATTTCAAAAGAAGAGAGATATTCTGGGGAATGTTAATAAAGATAGTAAAATATATTCTGAAGATTTCTAATGATAATTTTCAATAAAACTTAAGGCAAAGTTTTATTCATAATAAGGAGTTTATATGCATATCTGAATTTCCAAGTTCTGCACCTCCAATTGTTGTATACAAGTTCTAACCTATATATTTTGGGGACATTTCAAGATGCATCACTCTCCTAATCATAGTTGATTAGATCAAGGGTGAATGCTTGCTATTATATGACCCTATCAGAGTTCTTCCCCAAACCCAAATTAGGATTAGGAGTGAGAGAGCAAGAGTCAATTAATTTCTCCATAAAATAGCAATAATCATAAATAAACCTGAAGACCATTTTGCCCCCAGTGAGGTTTGTAATAACCAGAATGCCATCTGCTTACCAAAAATAGGCAGCTTGTTTTGATCTCTTATTCATTAATTCTCTCCCTATGTCTTTTTTGCCATTGTACTATCCAGAGCATTCTTACCTTTTTTGTGTGCATTTTAGCCACAGAATGTCTAGTTATTCTTTTCAAAGACATTATGCCACTTTTCATGATTTCTATTTCTTAGCAGATATTTGAATATTATGCTTTTAATTCTAAGAGCATAGTAAGTCATCAGTATTTTACAGTCTGTTCCTCATAATTCCATTGACTAGAGTGCTTATGAATCTATCTTGTTGTTTATTGTGTTGTTTGCCTATATTGTCTTTTTTGCTCATATTTAGTTGTGTGCTGGATGTTTTATTTTAAAAAATATTTGTAGAAATAATTTGAAGTTAAACGTTATTTCCTTCAAGGGGAATTTTATTTTGCTTTTTTCAGGTATTTTGGGGCATGAGCAAAACAAGTGACCTTAAGTTAATTTCAAGATTTAAGGTTCTCTGTGTCCCCAGATAACTTTGAGCTTGACTGCAGTGCTTGCAAAGCTGCATTACTTTCTGTTCACTTTTACTATGAGTGTGTGACCCTTAAAAGCTATTTACCATGAGCACCCTCCCTTGCCAAGGCTTGGACTCCACTTTTGTTCCTCTAGATCAAGGAGTTTGTCAGAGGTGCTCCTTAGCTTCTCAATGTTCCTTCTAGATCTGTGCATGTTTCCTGCACATAAGTGGCCATGAAGACCAGGCTTACCAGGATTTCTCCTGTTTGTTTGTTTTGCCTGCCTTCCCTCCCTCCCTCCCTCCTTCCCTCCCTCCCTTCCTTCCTTCCTTCCTTCCTTCTCCTTCTTTCCCTTCCTTCCCTCATTCTCCTTTCTCTGCTTTTTTCTTTCTTTCTCAGTCTCCCTCTGTAACCCAGGCTGGAGTGTAGTGGTATGGTAAACACAGGTCACTGCAGCCTTGTCCTCTTGGGCTCAAATTATCCTCCTGCCTCAACTTCTCATGTAGCTGGGACCACAGATGCCTGCTACTATGCCCTGCTCATTTTTCAACTTTTTTGCAGAGATGAGGTGTTACTATGTTGTTCAGGCTTGTCTCAAATTCCTGGGCTTAAATGATCCTCCCACTTTGGCCCCCCAAAGTGCCAGGATTACAGGTATGAACTACCATTACCAGGCCCAGTCACTTACCTGGATTTCTATATTTTCCTAGATCTTGACATGGTTATTCCTCGCCATCATTTTGAAATTTTTAATTGTTTTTAGTGGCTGTCCTATTTTGTGGAGCCTGCAGCTGACACAACTTGTGAGTCTCTCTTTAAGAAACATAATACAAAATTAGATGCGGGGCCTTGGGAGGAAGTGTGCAAGTGAAGAGCCCTGAAATCTAAGCTTAACTAGGTTCATGGTAAATCCTCCTCTGGTTGGCTTCACTTAGTGGTTAGGGCCAAGTTACCTCCTACTCTGTCATTACCAAAAGTGGACGGCATCATGATGTATCTTTAAAAACACATACCCTTTTCGCTGTGATGTAATATTTGCATCACGAAGAACAGCAAAGCTAACAGAGCAGAACAACTCTCCCTTTTCACATGCATCTTCTCTTCGAGTGGAACAGCGGGGAGAATTATCCACACTATTTCTCTATTTACTTATATCTCACTCTCCCTTTTTCTCTCTTATAGGAAAGCACAGTTGAATACGCAGAAGTTAAATTTGCTGTGATGCAACTCCATTATTATCTGTAGTTTTTTTGAGTTTCTTTAATGCGAGTTACTTCTAAGTACATGCCAGATGAACTTTTAGCAATTTTTATTATTAATTACCATTATTATTGCATTGTTGATAATGTTATAATCTGCATGGCTTATATTTTTGGAATTGGGATTGTGTTGAGGCCGAATGGTTAACTTTTAAAGTTTCGTGTGTTTTAAAAGAATGCATATTTTATTTTGATAGCAAGAAACTCTCTATAAATCAATTAGATTAAAGTTATTAAACTTACAGATAGTGACAAGAAAGGAGAAAGCTTTAACCCATTGGTTTAGAGTGTGGCCTCTGGAGGCATGCTGCCTGGTTTAGAAATCAAACTCTGTTGACTAGCTGTGTGACTTCTGTGAGTCTCAGGTTCTTTGTATGTAAAAAAAGAATGGTAACTTCCTTAGGCATGTGGGGTTATTGGGAATATTAAACGAATTCATACACATGGAACATACTTAGATCATTGCTTGCATAATAAAGTTGAAACAGCATTATTATATTACTATTAAAACAGAAATGGATCATAAACTTCAAAAAATAAACATTTATTTAGGAAAAGTATTTAGTGCAGTGGTTGGCATACATTCTCAATAAATATTAAACATTATTACTATTATTGGTTTTGGGATCAGAGTTGGTCTGTGGCAGGAAGAGAGAAATCTCCCTTTGATTCAAGGACTGAAGGAAAGAGTGGCGCCTGAAGAAATTTGGGGGTAAAAGATAAAAAGGAAGTTATTGGATGTCCTTTAGCTCATTGCAGTGTTCAAGATCGAATGTGATCATGAGTTGATACTGCACTCAAAAAAAAGGAAGAAGAAAAAATAACTCAAAAAGTTCATATGCCTGACTAGACGGCAATGGGAGTAAAGTAAAATGGATGTTGGGTTTATTCCTCAATAGGTGGAAAGAGCTCTTAAAGTGGATAGTCAAGGGGATACAGCACATTTAATGTGGCTGATTATGGAATTGAGACTGACGCAGAGCAAAATAAAAACTGAAAGGTCTAATATACTAGATGCAATGAGAGGAAAAGAAGCTTAAATGGAAGAGAGGAAATGGGATGGAATGGAAGAGAGGCAAAATCTCATAGATATAGGAGAAAGATTTGAGAGGAGAAATTTTGTTCACAAAAAAAGGTGCCAAAATATTCCAGGTGATGACTAGGTTTGAAATTTATAGAAATGGAAATGGAGATGTTTAAAGACTTTGAGTTCAGAATGCTGGAAGGTACATAAAGTGGAAGTGAGAATCACCAATATAACAAAAAAAGATGTTTGGAAATGAAACCTTTGAGCCAACTAATTAAATCTTGAGAAAGAAAAAAATATAGACTGGAAGGCTGTGAGTTATTGCAATGAAAATGGGAAGATCATAATGCAAAGCAGATTTTACAGAGACTACAGATACATTATAGTGGAGCATTAACCTTAAGACAATAGCTGCTTAGTATTCTGCAAATATTCTTATCCAAACACTATTCTGTGCTCTAAAATATTTAAGTTCAGAAATTATCTTTGGAAATGAGACCTTAGGCTGCAACAATAATACCTATACTAATATTAAACCATAGGCTAAATCAAGTCATAAAATAGAGTCTTCATACCCTCACTAAAATTAGATTGGTACTGTGTTTTTAAATGTTATTTTTTCAAATAAATTTACTCTAACAGTACCTATTTGTTTTGGTTTTAAAGCTTAAATTATGTGTCACTGGAAGCAATACTGACTTGGCAGATACTTGCTTCTATAGTGTGATTTGAGGGGTGTTTTGAGAGAAGGTTCATTTGAACCTAATTATCTCTACCACTGGCACTTTTATTATCTGTTAAACTGTTGCTCAGATGAATTTATCAGGGTAATTTCAATGAACCAGACATCAGCTAAAGAAAACAAAATCAAGGCAAAGAATATTGCCCAGAAGAGCTGGACATCGTAAGCATCTCTACAAATGTGACGTAGGGTCAGTGCATACCAACCTAAAGGAAGAGGGAAAAAAAGGCAGAAATATTTTTTACCTATTTTCTGATTTGGGGTAGAGAAGGACTAGTTGTCTGTGCACTAAATTCTCATCTTTACATGTAATAAAAACAAGACATTCAAGAAGCAGTTAAGTTTCCTTGAGTTAATTTAAAATATTTTCTTTTTATGAAGATAGAAATTTATTTTAGAAAAAATAATTGACTGAATCGTCTTATTAAAGAGTGGTGATGGACAGGCTCACACCTGTAATCCCAGCCTTTGGGAGGCCAAGGTGGTTGGATCATCTGAGGTCAGGAGTTAGGGAAGAACCTGGCCAACATGGTGAAATCCCATCTCTATTAAAAATATAAAAATCTTAGCCAGGTGTAGTGATAATCCTAGCTACTTGGGAGGCTGAAGTAGGCGAATTGCTTGAACCCAGGAGGCAGAGGTTGAGGTTGCAGTGAGCCGAGATCGCACAGTGCACTCCAGCCTGGGTGTCAAGAGCAAAACTCCATCTCAAAACAAAACAAAAAAAAGAGTGGCGTTATCTAATTGTAAGTGTACTTGCTTACCCTTGTGGGCAATGCTTGCTAAGGACTCAAGCAAGATAGAAAGGCTGCTTTATGTAAATTACACCTAAAAGTTATTAATTATTGTAGGTGAGTGTTGTGGAGTAAATAGTTTTTTATTACAGATTGACAGAAAAATTGTCTTCTTGTGACTGGACTAGAAGATCACAAGGTTTTTGCCAAAGGGTTCATATGAACTCAAGTAATCATAATCTTGTTTGGTGTGGGGGCTACATGGAGGTGAGCATAAGGCAGTTCTCAGGAGTGTCCCAGAACTCTTTTTTTCCTCTTTTCCTGCATTCTTACCAAATTAGAAAGGTAGACTATTAGGTACAAATCATGAAAGCTAGCAGGAGAACTATGAGGACTGTGATCTCTGCTGAAACCACAGAAATGTTCTAGAAAATTGAAGAACTTGAACACTGAAGCAAGGAGAAAAGAGAGAGGAACCCAGGATTCTCTCTTCAAAGTTATTTCTGAAAAGGATGTTTTTAACAGTGAAGGGTATACCTAGTGTACATAAGAGTGTGTAAGTGTGTTGTGTTGCATATACGTGTATTTTTAAGTATGCTCTAAAGAAATAAACTGTAAATATTAGTATGATGTTTTATTTGACTTTTCTATCAGAGATGCTTTGTTCATGTTTTTTATTAAAAGGATAGCATGATAATACCTGGTATACACAGAATTGTTAAAATGTACACACAGAAGCAGCCTGGCTACTTAGGGCAGCCTACTCTTTGTGTGGGTTACCTTTTATTCTAAATTACTTGAACAACAGATTTATAAACATATTTATATCAAATAAAAATACATAAATCACACATGGTCAGTGGATTTAAAACAGTGTCAAAATTTAGCACTTCCCAGATTTCATAAATCCAACTCAAATGCCAGTAGGTCACAAATCCAGATACCTTCAGGGATAGCATAAAAGAGAGAAGCATCCTGGTGAGTACTCCTGGCAAAGGGAGGACACAGGACTCACTTGGAGGGGAATTCTCTACCTGGCTCCAGGGGTTTGTTACTTAGTGGGAATGTCAGCCCTAATTTTCTAAGAGAAACAGAAAATTCTGGGGTTTTAAAATGTGAAATCTTGTAATTTTAAATACTGGCTACTAGTTTTAATTTAAAAACATGTATAGACCAGACAAATTTTACATCTGAGATAGAAGACTACCAGTTTCACCCGATTGATTGAGTTTTACTTGAATCTCTCTCTATATTTATTCACATTTTTTGAATTGGTTAAAGTCCAGATGAGCTGGCTTCAAAAAAGAGTTCAGACTTCTAACATAAATGGCAAATGTGCTAAAGTTTGCCTCTTCATGAAACATTGATAAGAATTTATAAATAGTCCTTTAGGATTTTGTTGTGCCCAAAGAGTAGAAAATTGAATGAATTATGAACCTGAAAATTATAAATTCATAATGTAAGCTAGTTGACTTTGTCTCAAATGCATTGATTTATTTAATCTGCAATAGATGATTTTGATTCTTATAGAACCGAATTGACCGACTAAGCTACTCTTGCCCTGCACAGATACAGGATAAGAGGTCTGAGGCAACCATGGCCTACGGCAGTTTGGATTTGGTTTATAAATATTTTAAAGTTGTCAGAAATACCTCAGAGTTGTACAGGGCCAGAGATTAGGAGATTCAATCCAAGAAAGGAAAGGAAAAATTCCACTAATGATATCAAAAATCGGACAAAGGATGACATTAATGATACCCCTTGCATTTTCCTCTGGCAGTTCATTTGAGGTGTGTGTGCAGGGTGGGGTAGGGAAAGGAGTATATTTTCTTTGAAAATACAAATATCTTTCTGAAGGGAGCCTTAGCTTTATTGAAACCTGAAGCATGGTCACTGTTGTTTAAATAAGCAATAGCTAGTCATGGTAAAACTTGTGCTTGAATTTTAATTTGAAAGTTGGAAAATTTTGATGTTTAAAAAATTGAGTTTTCCAAAAATGGATAATGTTTTTAGTGATGGAAAACCGTAATAAATGCCAAGTGTTTGCTGATTAACCTAAACATTGTTTCTCAGAAGCTTTTAGTTTAGATTCTTCAATTAGAAACTTTAAGAAATTGCTAGTCTACCTTCTATATAATAAGTTTGTAAATCAATAGAAGAAAAAGAATTGCATAATGATAAAGGAAGGTGTACTACTAGTTATACATTCATTTTATTCTGTATTTTGTATGAACAGACATGTATGAATATAATAATTAATTAAATGAAAGAAATCACCAATAACAAAAATGGAAATTCACAGTTTCTAAAATTTTAACAACTTAAGTCTTAATTATAGATATATTGATTACAGTGTGTTTCAAGTCAATTCTGAAACTCAGCAAAAGAGAATTTTAAGGAGACATTAATTAGATTAAATAACTACAATATCTTTTATAGAGAATGTATGTGTATGCACATAAATATACATCTGCGAGGATTACTGTCATGGAAAGCCAAAGAGCAACTTTACAAGACAGGAAATTATTTGCAACCATGAAGGCTGTAATTAGGCAAGCATAAGGTGCCACAAAGAAATCTCTCTAAATTTCTTCGAGGAAAACAATGTTCAGGAATTGGATTCAGTCTTTATTGCATTTATGAAAAGTGTAGCCAGTTTTGTATAGATGCTTAAATTACTTTAAATATTATTTCCTAAAAGTGCTTGAAACTTCATTATGCTATCTGAGGCAGACCAAAGTTACTGTGGAATGAGGATGTGAGAATTATTAGGAAACCATTGGAAAACGATAAACACTCTTCAGTCAGTGGTAACTGCCATGGAGAATATTGCCCTCTTATATTTGAAATTTTAAAGTAAGTGATAAAAAACAAAGAGATGAACAAAAGCAAACAAAACACCTGTAAGATACATTGCAGCATATTTTTAGCCATCTCTGATTCTTATTCAAAGAAATAAAAAGTGAAAATCCTTCTTAATAATGTAAAGCATTGTATGCCAGACATGCATTGTATTCTTTAAATATTGTGAAACATGTCAATGTCTGTAATTAGTTCTCACATACATGAGGATTCACCATTTTTTGTGATTAGGACACTACATATTAGCATGCATTTCAGAGAACATTATTGCATTTGAGTTCTAAAAGTGAAAATTCTTGGAATTTAAAACCGCATGTGGCAAAATCTTCTTGGCCAAAAGATTCACAGTATCTTATCAAATACAAAATAATCTGCATATCAAATGAAGCAGATATCTATTAATATTGAGAAAGCAACGTGCTCGACATGTTGGAGGTCTTCCATTGACACTTCTTAGAAAGGTTTTACCAATGAAGAATCATTACATAAAAGACTTAGTATAGTGTCACACATAGGTCTGTGTTTGGTTATTATTGTACTGAATCATATTTTTATCATAATTGTTTCTTCAGTATTCTATGCTTAAGAGATCTGCTAATATGAATAGCTAAAGGATAAATAAAGCTGACAAACAAAAGTGAAGATATCTTTTGGCATTAAGATAATTATAGATCATTACATGGTAGGGATAGCCGATAGTTCTAAAGTAATATGATTAAATAAAACAATTTAAAACTGTAATTCACTCAGCTTTTTAATATTTTACTATTTCTCCTTTGTTGCTTCAAAGCTATGAATTTCAAGATTTATTTGTCACTCTTTCTCTATATTTTCTGCTGTACACAGTATTTGTGGGCTATGGCAACCAATCCCCATGGGCTTTCTTTTGCTTTAATTTGCATAAACACAGGCATCATATGAATATTCAGTGAGTGGCTTTGCATTAAGTAAGTGCCCTTAATCAGCTTTTCAGTTCAGTTTTATTGGTTGCACGCACAGTCAGTTATTTCATCCAGAAAATCTGAAGGCCCTACAAACTAACCAGGTAAGGATTGTAATTCCTTGATGCATTTAATGAAAGAATATTATCATTTGATTACATAGGTTCTGGAGAATGCTAAAAACATGATGGTTTTTTTTTCCCCTATGTTTTTTTCTTCCCTTGGTGGTCAGGTGGATGCATGATTCTCTAATTTGCATAAACATCAGCTCTATGAATAATTCATCAGGGTTATTTTAAACACTAGGCTTCTACTTTGGATGGCACTAGGGTACCACCATTTGATTGGCTGGATGCTGTTTTCATCACCAGCAGAATTCCTATAACATGAAAGCACCTAAAGGAGCTGAATTGAATATACAGTATTTGTTTTTTGAAAAATATGTTATCTTTTCAAAGCAAATTGTGCTGCTTTTCCCCTTCCCTACCATTAGAGCTTCTAGCTTTTCATGATAAATACATTACAAGCTCAAATGTGGCTATTTGTAGACTTGACCGGTGTCTGTGATTTCTGGAGAATGGGGTAGCAGCTGTATTCTTCTGAACATGCATAAACATGAGCGACATGTAAATAAGAAACTATCAAATGCATATGGAGCCCTGGACAGCTCCATTGCTAGGTTCTATCTATTTTCTTTATCAGAATCTTCTGTTTGAATAACATTGAGACTGTTTTATCTATTTTAAAATGCCGTAAACAATTATAGTACTATATATGCATATAATAAGCATATATGATCTGAAAAATTATTTCTTGTTGAATATGTTATTTATGGTTTCTTCTCGACCCACCTACAGATTTTTTAATTTGGTAGCTCTTTGTAACACAATAATGGCAAGAGAAGTGTTCATCAATAATAGCCAGGATAATTAATTTAAATATTAGGGTGTAATTCACTCCCATAATTTACTAAAAAGAAATTGTGCCTTTCTTTACGTTTGTGGAGATGAGGAATATGGAATTTCAAGGAATTCTTTGTTAGTCTCTTGAACATCACCCATTTGCCTTTCTGGTCTCAGAGTCCTCACTGACAAGATTCTCATTGTAAACATTTGTGATACTGAAACATTACAGACACACAGGATTGGAGAATGGTGCAAATTGAATTTAGTCTTTGGCACATTCCATTTTTGTTTTCCAACCCAATAGAGAAATATAGCACAAATAAGATGCTAAGCAATTTCTGTTATGAATGGTGTATTAAATATTATATGCAATAAATTCATCTATATAATTAACTATAAAATACTCCACATTCACTGCATTTCCTATACATTGTGCAGATGAAAATATAAAAGACATTTTCAATAAGGAATAAAGAAGGCTGAAAATTTCTCAGTATTTAATAGGTTTTCCATATGAAAATTTAAATGTTCCCTTTAAATCAATTTTGTACTCTAATGTTCTTCACTGATTTTTTGTTAATAATATGCAAATACATGAGTTACATATGCTGCTAAAACTAAAGAAAAATAAAATCCTTTTTACTTTTTTTTCTAGCTTTCTATTCATCTAATGATAAAGTTGGGCTAGTTCCTATTTTCATTTATTTGAATTATTTGTAATTAGGTGAGGGTCTATTTCTATTTTCTTTCTTTCTTCTTCTTCTTTTTTTTTTTCTGCTATACCTTTGGACAAAAATGCTAAAGAAACAGTTCTGAAACAACACTCCTTCACTCAGGACCAACATTCATAAACACATTTGACATATTTATTATATTGTCTGTTGTCAAATGCTCCATAATTTAAAAAATGAAGTAAGGAATTCAAAACTAAAATTGTTGAAAATAGGAGGAAATTGCACCTTTCTCAGAATTCCATGTGACTATGTTAGGAATTGTGATTCACATGTAATTATAAATAGTAATTTAAATTTCACATCTGCAGTGTGCTATGTTTAATTAAATCTTGCAAGATTCAATATGGATGATGTTTAATTATCAGCCATTAAATGTTTACAGCTGTAATAAACACTATGCAATCTTTACCATTACCATACGAAGATTGTAGGTGTGGAACCATTTAGCCAAAGATGCTCATTTAAGTGATGCTCATTCTATTGAACACTTTTCAGAAAACCAGCTAAATATATATACCTCCAATATTTATCTTTCATTTGTTTCAAAATAATCCAAATTATTTTCTAAACAAGAAATAAGTTATAATTTCAGAAGACAGTCCTATTCTTCTGTAGATCTGTAAACACATGTCTATAATTCTATTTTATGTGTGTATAATCTTGAAAATGAAAAATTCTCATCTAATTATTTTTGACTGAGCAATTGTGAAATGTCCAATTTAATATGATAAACTGAATTCCTTTATGTTTTTGCTATTTGTATTATTTGCAGAAATCACTGAAGCTTCTTTAAAGAAAATGTATTTTTAATAAAGTTGACAACTGCAAAGCTAGTGAGTGACCAAAGAATTTACCTTCCATTTCAGTAGGGGATTCTTCCTGGAAGGGCAAGAATCATCTTGTATTGTATAAGCCTTGTTTAAAGAAAAGAAAGCATTCAGTTAAATTTTAAAAAGGAATCATCACATCAATGAAATTAAAATTATAATACATTACATTTCTAAGGAGGAAAAATAATTTGTATCTTGCAAATACAGTCTTATTTTATGTAGTGCTTTTATATTTTCAGATATTTTTAAAAAAAAAACTGAGGCATAATATATATACATTAATACTGTTAATTAAAAGATATTTTTATTAACATCTATCTGATCATCTTGCATGTGGTGAACAATATAATCCATACACTATTATCTATAATATTGCATCCTTATTTTAATCTTCTGAATTACATTGTCAAAAAATTGTTAATGAGGTATTTAGCAATTAAGTTTATGTATATATCATTGCTAAATCCACTGGTAGTTAAGGAAAACTTCAACCAACTAGTGCTTTAGTCTGAAAAGGATAAAACCTAAATTAATCTACATGAAGTGCAATACTGAACGAGGAACATTCGCCTGCACAAAAGTTTGGAACTGAATGATATCTTAAGGCAAGAAATATCAATTAGCTCATAAAGATCCGCTAGCAAATTCATGCATCTTTATGAGAGACTGTTCTCAATGAAGATAGGTTAACTCCTTTTAATCTAACTGGTGGGAGCAAGTGTATGACTTGAATACTTATTTTCAAATCCTTCCACCCAGTAGCACTCATCTCACAGGAACCCAATCATTCAGATTTGCAAACTTACTTAAGCTTTCCTTTTATTGTACTGAATGGATACTGTTTAAATTTAGATGAATAAAATAAGTCAGGCTTAACCTTGTGTGTGAGTTAGCCAGTTAAGTCTCTTAGTATAGAAAAGGATGAGAAGGAGGAGGGGTGTGGCTTACTTTTGAGTTTTCCTGTTCTGATTGGAGCTCCCTCTAATCGGTTGAACCACTCTAATTGTTCAACTCCATTGTTAGAACTGTATACTTGATTTTTTTTAATAGGGTTAAATTCTATAAAGTTATTGGGTAACCTGAATTTGTACAGCTACTCTTAAAATATGATCCTAATTATAATTAGGTTATCAGCCAATCTAAATAAAAATGCTATAAGCTTTGGTAGTGTATTTTTTAATTAATTAAAATTTTAATTCAGACTCTGTTTGAAATTTCCCAGTGGCATTCTGAACTTAGTGATTAGGAAAGCACAAAAGTAATATTTGTAGTTAAAATTCCATTTTAAATATTAATTATTTTGGGTGAAAATAAACCACTTTCTGTCTCCTTTTATCATCCTATTTATCAAAGGCATATATGACATATTGATAGTCTACCCAGAATGGATACTTAAAACAGCAAAACTTTTAGAAGAAATTTTTAATGAGGGAGGCCCTTTTAGGATTACCATATGTTCTTCTTGTCTTAGTTTGTATAGTGCATTAAATATATAGATTTTTAGTGGCGAATTTTAAATAAAGATATCTGGATTCAAATAGTATTATATATAGCATTTTTTACATTTCTACTTACAAGTAAGGCTGGTTAAAAATTGAGGCATTATGCATTTTTTTATCAAGTGGTATCAAAATTATATTAGCCTTATAAAATGTGTTGAGCAGTTTTACTTTTTCCATTTTCTCTCACACAAATTGTACATGAATTATCCATTTCATCAAGTTTAGTATGAATTGCCTATAAATCCATCTGGGCCATGTATCTTTTTGGGGGGAATCTTTCTTTTTTATTCAATTTCTTAAGTGGTAGTGATAAATTGGGTTATTTATTTCTTATTGCATGCATTTTGATTATATTTTTCTAAGAAATTGTTCTTTTCATCTAAGTTTTCAATTTCATAACATAAACCTATTCATTGCATTTCTTATGACATAAAACTTGTACTGTATGAACAATATGCCTCCTTTTTGTTTTGTATTTTATTTATCTGTGATTTTCTATTTTTTTTTCCCATTAGACATTCTTCTAAAAATTTTGTCTATTATCAGTCCTTTCAATGTAGTAGTTTTGGGTTTTTCATATTACTGATATTGTGTCCTTGTTCTTTATTTTATTGATTTTTGATCTTTAAAGCTTTGTGGTCTTGGATGCCTTAGAGGTATGTCTAAGAATTGTACCAGCTCTAAAATTCTTTGATTCTATGCAAAGCTATTCTATGTTTAGAAGTCAATGGAACTCTCATATGCATAAAAGGAAATGGGATATTAGTTTTTATTGGGTGAATATGTTTATGTAGATATCCTTTGTCTGGAGTAATCACAACTAGACTATCTCACATTGCCATGGGTAGACTTTAGGCTTTGAGGAAATGTACTTAGGAAAGGCTCTTGCAACTCATGATAATAATATAATTTCTAAAATAAGTTTTTAGAAAGTCTATCATTTTATTTAGACAGAGAGAACTCAAATAATCTACAGAGTAGCATTTGGCATATGTTGCTCTTATAATTAAAAACCAACACATTAATTGCTTAGAAAAGGTTTGTGAGAAGTATATAACATGAAATCATTTTATGCTTTTATAAAGGATTGAAAATCTAGTTGAAAATTTTTTTTTACATTTTCTTTTTTTTTTGACTGTTAACAAAAGTTTATTTAACAAAATGTCTAATATGAAAATGTACATGGCCTAATTTTTACATCAGAGTAAAACAGGCCCTAGGGAGAGAGGACATGGGTTTCTCCACTGAACAGCCATTATTTATACTCTTTCCAAGGCTTCTAACATGATGATACTATTTCCTCGTATTACCACCATTCCAATATTGTTCTTTCGTCCGCTAGTCGCCGTCTCCACACATTCATCTATCACAAGATTCATAAAGGGATCAAATCCCGGCAATATTCCTTGGACATGTCTGCCACCATTTAATTTCAATGATAACTTCTTGTCCATAAATTTTTTCAGCTCGGGAGGGTGAGCTTTGCTCATGATGACTACTCCGTGGGCTCACAGAGTGACATTTTCAATTTTTTGAGTGGACCCCTCACATAAAATTATCTCAATATCATGCAAAGCTAATAAAAGTTCCTCAGGATTCCAGTCTGTTTGCTTTGAAAGTATTTTCTTAGTAAAATCAAATTCATGCCTTTGGTATCTTAACATTAAGTCAAGTTAAACTCTTGGTTAATAAAAAGACACACACACAAATCACAGACAGAATTCTTATCTGAGTGAAGACTTGGCTTTTGTTTGCTTGCTTGTTTACTTGTCTTTTGGTAAACTGTCCTGAGATTAATTGTTTATTCATAATGGCATTCATTATTTTTCCCATAGCCTGCTAACATGATAAATTGTATGGTTTAAACAAATGTTGTAACTAATACTACATATTGGAACTATTTGAGATTTCATACAAACATACTTAAATAAACTGTAGGAAGAAAATAAAAACTTTTCTGAATACGATATTTTAACAAAATGATCTATTGTCTATTGGAATACAGTAACTTGGAGAGCTATAACATTAGACTTTTATCATCAGTTTTAGCCCCTTTATCCCTCTTTGATTTAGAGAATACTAGTTTGATATACTTTAGTTATAAAGTCACTGGTTCATTTATCTGCTTAAAATGGTAATACAAATTTGAGAAGGTTAAAATAATGCTTTAAAGGTTAATATGATATACAAGTGATCCAAGATGTAGAAAATAATTTTCTCTTAAATTTAAATCATACGTACTGAAAATGCTTTTCTAGTCATGATTATTTTTATTCCAATGTGATCAATTTTACATTTGCTTTTTAACATGGTTTCAAGAGTAATTTTCTACTTATTCCAAGGTCTGTAAATTGTTTAGTTCAATATCTAGTTCCCAGATACTTGTATCAAAATATGTCTGAGCTTGCACCTATATTTTCACATGAAATTAGACCATTAAACCTAACTTCAAATACTCAATTCAGTGATTCTTTTTCTCGAGGAGTATCCAAATTCCTTTGCCACCAATTTTAAAGTCTTCTGGTCACAGTAAGAAGAATGTTGCCAACCAATAGACTATTTTAATCAGTTATGTAAGTACCCTGGAGAGAATTTGATTTCACATAGAAAAGATAAGAAAGTGTCAATAATAGTTACTTCTTGATACATCTGAGATAATAAATGATATTTTAAAAGTAGTAATACCAAGATTTTGAGGATTTTTGCTTATAATTAACTTACAATACTTTTGTGCGATGTGATAGGATTTTTACCTGGTGGCAGATTTGTATAACATAATAGAACAAGCTGGGAATAAACTCAAATCTCATAACAGGTCATGAAATTATTTAAGTACTTTCCTGGAAAATTATTATCATTCTTTTCAATGTAGAATTCAACTTTATTTTACCAGTATTGATATTTCATAAATCAAACATCAGATGTCTTCTATCTTCTACTTCCTTCTGTGAGAAATAAATGATAAATAACTTTTTATAAGTACTGAGACTCACATGAGGCAATCTGTTGAGGGGCAGCCACAATAAGAAAATATGTTGCTAGAAATACTTCTCTATTTATGTCAAAATTTGTAGCATTTTTCTCTGTATATTATCAGAAACAGAGAGAAGTCTTGCCTCAAGTATTTGTCTACTTCTTCTGTTTATTCTCCACCTTAAATGCTAATCTTAGCTTGTTACACCACTATAATTCTCATTGAGTCTTATTGTAATATTCCAAACAATAAATCCAAGCATGACGAGGAAAACAAGGAGAAATTGCAGGTGATGATTAAAAAAATAAAAAAGCAAAAAGAAATACATGTAAATGTTTGAATGTGAGGCAAGATACATAGTGAAAGGGAGAAAAGAATAAAATAATGTTATAATATGCACATGCAAAAGAATGAAGTTGAGTCCTTATTCTACACAATATACAATAGTTAACTCAAAATGCATTGAAGACTTAAATGTTACACCCCAAGCCATAAAACTTGTAGAAAAAAAATAAATGAAAATCTTCATGACATTAAATTTGGCAATAATTTCTTGGAAATGATACCCAAACATAGGCAGCAAATGCACATATAGATAAATAGAACTATATAAACTAAAAAACTTCTGTACAACAAAGAACACAATCAATAGACTGAAAAGGCAACACATGAAATGCGAGAAAATGTTGGCAAATTATTAATCTGAGAAGAAGTTAGTGTCCAGAGTATTTAAAAAACTCCTATAACTCAACAACAAAAAACAACCCAATTAAAAATTAGACAAAGGACTTGAAAAGATGCTTCCCTAAGAATCATATATAAATGGTCAGCAAGCATATGAAAAAATGCTCAATAGCACTAACCTAGAGAAATGCAGATCAAAACCACAGTGAAATACTACTGTATAGTCATCATAATGGTTAATATCAAAAGGAAAGAAAACAAGTGTTGTTGAGGATGTGGAGAAATTAGAAACCTTATGCACTGCTGGTGAAATTTTCAAATAGAGCACCTGCTGTAGAAAACACTATGGTGGTTCCTGAAGAAATTAAAATTGTAACTTTATATTACACAGCAGTCACACCTCTGGATATACAGTGGTCCCTTGATATCTGTGGGAGACTGCTTCCAGGACTTCTAGAGAATACCAAAATTTTTGAATGTTCAAGTCCTTGATATAAAGTAGTACAGTATTTTCATATAACCCATCACATCCTCACATATACGTTAAATCATCTCTATATTACTTATAATACACAATATAATGTAAATGGCTGTTATACTATATCATTTAAGGAATAATGACAAGAAAAAAATGTCTGTACACGATCAGTAGAGGTGCAATATTTGTTTCCAAACACTTTGATCCATGGTTGATTGAATCCACAGATGGAAAACCCATGGATATTGGGGGCCAATTTTTTAAGTATCTAAAAACTTGAAAGCAAAGGTCTGGATGAGATATTTGCATACTCATGTTCATGACAACATTATTCACAAAATCAGGAGGTGGAAACATACAAATGTCCATCACTGGATAAGTGACTAAACAATATGTGGTCTATACACATACATACAATGAAATATTATTCAGCTTTAAAAAGGAAAGATTTTCTTTCACATACTACAACATGAGTGAACTGTGAGGGCATTACGGTAAGCGAAACAAGCCTATCACAAAATGACAAATACCATATTATAGCCACGGGAGGGAGCGGGGGGCCACAGGAAGATGATCCCAGTTTTCTGATCGGAGGTCCTTGGCCTATCTTACCCAGATGGGGAAAGGGTCCCCAGAGGTGTGGTAAGCTTATCATTTGAATATCATGGACTCACAGCGGGGAAGGAAGGGAGATAGGAGAGAGAGAGAGAGAGAGAGAGAGAGAGAGAGAGAGAGAGAGAGAGAGAGAGAGAGAGAGAGAGAGGAGAGAGAGAGAGAGATCCCATGCTGTGAGACCTCCCATGCTGTTGTGGGAGGGGAAATCCCTAGGGGATATCCCTAGAATTAAGGAGCAGCAGAATTTCAACCCGGGAGTTACTCCTCCCTCATTCATGTTCTCGTCCAATGAGAGGAGTTATTTCAAACTTCCTCTGGAGTAATTGATCTTTTTGACTCTGATACCAGATTGGCTGCTTGGTCCATAACAGAGCCCCCTCCTCCCAGAGCTTTCCGCAGGCTTCTTGGAGAAAGAAGCCCACCTGGATTCCTCTACTTAGCCCTGGGGTGGCAAACCTAGGCAAAGAACTTTACATTCCCTGATAGGGGCATGGATGGAGGCGGCACTGGGAAACTCCCGCTTTTGAAACCAGGCCTCTGGGAAGATCAGTTTTTTTTTTCCTTAAGACAGTCCCTTAATATGATTCCATTTATATGAGGCATCTGCAGCAGTCAAACTCAGGAACAGAATGGTGCTTGCCAGAAGCTGGGAGGAAGGAGAAATGGGGAATTGCTGTTCAACAGGTATAGAGTTTCAGTTGTGCAATATGGGAAATTCTAGAGATAATTGCACAACAATGTGAATATTCTTAACACTACTGAAGTATACGCTTCAAAATGGTAAATTTTCTTTTATGTGTTTTTGTACCACAATAAAAAATTTTAAAAGAATATTGCATAAATTCAACATGCACTAACCAATATAGATGATTCTGCCAAACTTTTCATTATGAAGAAAATTGATTTAAAGTGAATCAAAAAATATATCTTCACACATTTTTGAAAGAATAGTATAATGCCAAAGTATTTTTTATAGTGGAAGTCAGTACACAAACTTAGAGTTTGAAAAATCTGGTTAATTGTTACATTATTTTGAACAAACCGGCAATTTGGCAAACCAAAAAGATGTTCATTTTATCCTAAATATTATCTACTTATATTAGCTTTTGAGAGACATAGAGCATATTTGTGTTTTATTTTATAGCCTAACTAGAGTTTTGAACATTTTATGCTTCTAATATTTTAAATTATACAACTGTACATCTAGCTCTTTATCCATCCATCCACCCACCATGCTGTCATGTACGTAATTTTTATAATATATAATTTTCCTGTTTTTTCTTCTGTCTATATTGCAATGCCTGTGAGTTATTATCATTGCCATGTATTCCCAAATATCTTAATTTTCTAAGAACTTAAAGAATGATGAAAGAAGATTCATTACAATTTTTAAGAATTATCATAATATTTGATGATATTGTGAGACAAATCTTGCACCTTTTTACCTAGCTATCAAATCTCTGAAATTATAAGGGACAGCAAACTTGACTTTTACCCTAAACTAAATGAAAAGGGAGATCTTCATTTAGTTTTCTTAAACTAAATGAAAATTAAATGAATCACGATCCAGCTCCCTTTTTAAGAAAACTAAATGTGGATCATGATTCACAATGGATGATCTTCTTTTTCACTAATAACAACAATTGCATTTGCCATTCTTCACACCAGTTACTGTATTAGGACAACTGCTTGTACAGTGGTCTCTAGCACATGTTTTGAAATTTACCCTCCGAAGGCCATCTGCTATAAATGGGCTGCAGTGCAGTTAATGAATATCTTATTGCTTTCTCTCCTTTTTCTGATCTAGAATAGAAAACAGGGGGAAATGTGAAGTGTCAAAGTGACAGAGCTGTTTCACTGATCCACTCATTCTCTGAAAGTATTTTGTTAAGTATATGTGTGTATTTTATGTAATCAATTTACTAATCAGATACATATCAGGGAAAACATGAATAACTCAATATTAATATGTCTAATTTTTAAGCTTAATTTCTGCCATTGTAAGCACATCACTTTTGGTTAACTTGAGATAAAGTAGTCATTGACTGGATGAATGAATCTAACAGGTCATATGTTCTCTCGAAAGTCAAATGTTTTGAGAAAATCTGTCGTGAAATTATTCACCGCACACCATATTTCTGTTGTCACTAGCAGATCATCTTTGCCTTGTACCCATGTGAAATAGTGCTAAATTTCTTAGATTGTTATTTGTCTACCAGAGAATTAATGAGAGATTCAGGTCAAATTTGGGGCATTACCCTGCCCGGTGCCTGCTTTCTGGGATAATTCACAAAATAATTCTTTTACTATTAGTAACATAGTTACTATTGTAACATCACCTCTTTGCCCTCCAGCAACTTCATATATGTTTTCTATGGTTTTAAAAACAGATTATCTAAAATATCGTGTGAAATTTGACAAGTTTATATTGCTCTGGCCACATGGTGCAATTAAAGGAGAACACTTTTTAAAGATCTAGTATGTGTCCAATATCATGTTCAACATTTTAGATGTATTGTCGCATTTTATCCTCACAACCACACTAATATGTATGTACTTAATGATTCACAGTATGTACTCATGGTTCACAGCTGCATGCCTCTCCAGGAATTCCCTCAGCTGAAGGTAGCTCCCTTACTTCCCAGTAGAATAAAGGAAGAGAACAGCAAGGAGTTCAGAATGATTGAAGAGGTATGCCAGGAACTTGAGTCATGCCAAGCAGCTGAAGTATTATTCCCTAGGCCATTGTACTTAGAATTAAGTAATACATATTAGTTAGTCTAATGCAAAAGCCTATACATTTTCTATTATATCATGTGGATCTCAGGTTAATATTGATAGCCCTTTACATTATGAATTAAATTAGAGTTACAGTAGAAAAGTTCATTGCATTTCTAAAATAAAAGTAGAAACTGAAAGAAAAATGTGAGCTCTTATTATATAATGAATACTATGCAAGTTTTCCAAATGCTTTCAAATATTTTCTACTGATACCTTAAGATAAAATTAGATAATTTCTACAGATAAATGTGATAGATATGGTTAGAATTCTGAGCTCTAGACTTTATTTCTAGTTAAAATTATACATATTTTTCTCAATTAAGGTGGATAATTTATTCTTTTAACCTCATATAAACATTATAAATATGTAGGTTTTGCTTTTAGATGGATTAAATGATTTTTTATTGATAAATCAATCTATCCAAATATTTGCTGGGTATATACTATATGCCAGGAACCCTTCTAGGTATGGGAGTTGAGCAGTAAATAAGAAATATATGTGCCTATGAATTTCTATTCTACTGATTTTCATCTCTGGAACAAACTTACATACTACATTGAAATATGCCTGTTCAATAACTGTTTTCTGCCATTAGTTTGATTTAAGTTGTTGAGATCATCAAAACATCAAACCTAAGGTATATTTTAATCTACTTATTGGTAAAACAATTCCTTTAATTTTTTTTTTATTTCAAGAATTGAGTAGAAACAAGGCCGAGACAGGCATTTAGTTAAAACCATGATCTTACCTCCTCAGTCAACAAATAACATAAACAGCAAACTCGCAGGTGAAGTAAGTGGCGATGTTGCTGAACCTCGTTTAATGTTTTTGGTAATCAAATATCTTATGTTCTTTTGCTTTCTTATCTCTATTTCTGTAGCTAATGCCTATGTCGTTAGGTTTACATGGATTTCATTATCTCTCAACATCTTTACACTCACCCTTTTTTATATTTATTTTCACTCATTGATCTTGCTTTTTCAGTTTCTCCATTATTTCATTACTTCTGAATTCATGGCAAAAATGATTCAAATCCATTGTGTATGTGAAGGTGTCTACTACATGTAGTTACAATGCTATGATATAGTACTCTGATGTTTCAGCACCTATGTTGAGCCATTACAAATTTTGTTCAGGTCTTAAAATTCATTATTATGTATATATGAATATTCTTTATTTTCTTATTACTTGAACAGAATTGAAAAGATAGCAAAATATAGAGAATAAGGGGGAAATTCTCCTACAAAATGCAATATACCCATATAAAAATTTTCCCCAGTAAAAAGTGGACAGACCAGAAACAAAAAGGAGAAAAATAAGTAATTTTCACAAAAGCTGATTTAGCTGCTTCTTCTTTAACTTGCATATACATGTGCATAAAAATTGCAAAACTATTGTTAGGTAGCAAGTAGACTTTTTAAACCTTTGCTGCTGGTAGGTAATTGACACAGGAAGGGAGCTTTGACTAAAAACTTTTGGGTGCAAGAGATGGAGTTGTTTTCCTCTTGTCAAACCCACTGAATCAAAGAAAACGTCTTTAAAAATCTTCCCTAGTACTTGACTTACTTTTAGAATTGGAAAACTTAGCCTAAAATTGAAATTGTATTTGCCTATAGATGTGCATTAGAAAATAGAAATAGAAATAGCCTGTGATACAGAATTTCAATTGGTGAATACTCTATACTGTTAAAATCAAAACTTTGTACAATATGCTTTTAGCTTATTGAAATTCACACAGGGAAGCAGATAATTGACATGAATTGAGACATAGTTGATGTTCATTTAGTGACATCACCAGATGATTAAAGGACAAATAGCCAACACCAGAACAATGACAGAGATATTCTGCATAGCTACATCTCCGTTAAAGTACAGACAAATATTGTAACATAATTTATTTATATGTTGTGGGAAGCAGCAAAGGAGAAAGGACTTACAGCGTGCCTACATAAATTGGTTATGAGTAGCATTTAAACTGGGAACAACAAACCACAGCAAACTGCAGGAGGCCTCTGGGGAGGCAGACTTCTCCATGCCTCATGGTCCGGTGCAGGGTGACCTAGGATCTGTTACCATAAACATTGTACTCAAGGACATAAAACCCCTTCATAGCACTAAGACGTAACCAGACTTGTAGGCTCCTTCTAAGGCCTGCGTTCCACCAGCTGTACATAGACAATAGGCAAAAGATAACCACATGTTCTTGTTTTGTGAAACTTCCAAACCACCACTGTTATCAATCTTTACAATGACACACCGGTCCTGGCTCACTGATTCAGTTCCAGCTCAGTGATTTACCCCACCATCACATTACCCTCACCCTACCATCACTCAACCACCTACCCTACAGATCAAAGTGATTGTAGACAATAAATAGTGTGGAAGATCAGAGCTCAGAGCCTTCACTGCCTCCAGTAATAAGTGATGGCCCCCTGGTCCCACTTTCACTCTTAATCTGTCTTTTTCTCCATCTTTTGTGGTCACCGAACTCAGGATACCCACAGGTGATGTGGGGGCTGGTTCCCTACATTTATATATTAATTTATTGGGATTTTATAATTTATTGAAATCTGGGAACTATGATAGGTGTCAGCAATATATCAGTGAATGAAACAAACACAATAAAAAATACATATATAGTGGTCTACACACTGCATAGTGGTAGTACACACTGCCTACCCAGTACCTACTCGTCCCTGTTCCTTAGTAAAAACAAAAACAAATCCCAAAAAACTCTATACTATTGGGACCACTAAAGTGCTCAGATAATAATGACACTTTTCATCATCCCTTTCAAACAGACATGTCCAGTGAAATAGAAGCCAATGAATGAGTTTTTCAAGAAAGTTATTCAGCTGGGAGGTATATTCCTCTGCACCTGCTCCTTTTTCCCTTTTTCCATCCAAAATACGAATATAATGTCTGGAACTGAAGCAGCCATTATGAGACCATGAGAGAACTGGAAGATAGAAACAACATTTGAAAATGTAAAGCAGAAAAATGGAGCCTAGTTCTCTGGTAAATTCTCAAAGTAATTGTAGAAGTTCTGAAAAACTTGTCTCTGAATTCCTTCAGCATGAAAAATAAAATCATTATTCATCTTACCAAAGCTATTACTATTTGGGTTTCATAAAATATGAAGCTCTTTCTAATCTTGTCAGATTACTACAAAATAGAGAAAATGCATTACTTCTAACACACACGTGAATTTATATACACATTGAAATGTTATTTCAGATAGGGGCTTGGTTATTTACAACCAAATCCTCCATGTAACCCTACCACCACTCCAGATTTACAAAGCTCTTTGTTGAAAGACTGCTTTCCTAAGAAGATATTTAAAGTATTTTAAGAAAAGTTTTCTAACCAGAGAACCTGATTGACCATTCTAAGCAGTTTTTGGTGTTCAGGATGGATGAACTATCCAAGAGCCTCTTACTCAATAAATTCCAAGGTAAACTGCTCTTGTGTTATGGTTTCTCTTGTGTCACCTTTGCTTTTAGCTTCACCATTTTCTAAATTTTTATAACACATTTTTACATCAAAATTCATTGTTTCATTAACTACCCTTTATAATTTTCTCTCCTCAGTAGAATTACCTTGCAGCGAGAACACTATTTCTTCATACTGTTTCAGTGCCATGCTCAGACTAGGACAGGCTACTCAGTTATTAACTAGGTGACTCTATGATCCAGGGATCCTTGTTCAGTGAATAAAACATGGTCTTGTCATTTTTATAGGAATATTTTAATTTTTGTGTGTGTGTGTTTCTATCAGTATGTCTTATAGGGTAAATATGTTTTATAACAACATTTAAGAGTTTCATCTTTTGTTGCAATTTACAAAAGCATTTTTAGAATAGTGTCTTTGGGAGGAGGTTAATGATATATTTAGCAACATTACTCAACATGTTGATCTTTCATTCTTTCTTTTAACACATCTTTCTTGTACTCTCTATGTAGCAGGCACTAGTCTAAATTGGAGGGGAGAAAGGGGCAGACAGGACAGGAGTGAGTAAGGCAAAGTCTACACCACAAAAAGTTCACATTCTAATTGAGAAAGCAGACTATAAACAAGTATGCAAATGTATGATGCAATGCTACATAGTAAAAATAAAATGGATAAAAAGAATAAATAGTAAGAATAAAAAGTTCTTGTAAGAAATTAAAGTAGGATAGGAGAGGAGAGAACAATAGGATGAGAATTAATTCTATGTGGAAGGTAGCAAAACCAGTCACAAAAAAGATCTGGAAAAAATGGATTCCATGGTCTCAGTTAGAAATAAGCCGGGTTTATTTCAGAAATAGGCAGAAGGCAAGTGTAGCTGGAGGGATGTGAGTGAGGGAGAAGGGTAGAAGAGGAGTGCCCAGAGGGAAACAGATGGTGCAGGACCTTGGAGCTAAAAATAAGAATTGCATTTTACTCCAAGGATAATGATGTTACTGGAAAGTTTAATCAGGGTAATGCATTATCAGATTTATTAATATTAATTAAATTGTTCCTCTGGCTACTGAGTGAAGGGGAAAATATTTGAGATGTTGAGTAGAAACTGGGAGACCAGGTAAGAGAAAGAATGTAGTTCAGGTGAGATATAATGTACATTGGACTAGGAGGGTTATGGTGAGGAGTGAAAAGGGAAAATTCAGAAAATATTCAGGAAGTAGAACTGACAAGACTTGGGTGTGTGGTGGGCAGTGTTTATCCCGCAGTCAACATACAGAGCAAATAAAATCCCAGAGTGGCAACCTCAACACACTGAGGTATTGGATAAATTATTTTTGTTTTATCCTGAGAAAATGCAGCTTTCCTTAAAAGAGTTGGCCTTTCAACAGAATGACCTGTCAGAGAATAAAGGGAGTCACAAAATCCTTTGTGAAGAATTCTTAGCTGATGATTTTTTAAATGGCTAATCAAGAATTAGAGAGAGAATAAACAAAAGATGATAACTTTATAATAAACACTATTTTATGAACAGTATAAATGATCTGATTTCTAAATCACAAATGTTAAAGATTTCTTTTTTTATTTTTTCTCAGACTTTCACTTTGTCTCTGGGCAACTGGCAATTTTAATTATAGTGAGAAAAACAAAAAAATTTTTGACAACTTAAAAATGTATAAGACTAGATTGGTTAAGTTGAAAGTATTTTCTTAGAGTAGGATGCTAGCTATATTTTATTTGAATTATCAGGTGTTATCAGAAATGTAGACATTTGGAGAAAGAAGTGCATATCAGAAAATTGACAGCTTTGTGGATGGCTTGAAAGGCAGGAATAAGATATATTTTTTAAAAATACCAGAGAAAAGGACTGAAGCTTCCCAAATGCAGAGAACTCAGTGATTAAGCATATTGTCAATAGAGTCTGACAGGAGGCATGCAATAAGAGTTTGGGTATTTCATACAAAGATGCTATTGCGCCAGACAGATAAACACACATCCACCAATTTTCTCTTTGGGTTGATGAGTTTGACACAGTTCTTCCAGTCAACAAGACTAGGATTTAATGGTATTATTATTGATTTTACTGATTTTACTGGAAACATTTATCTGGAATATGGCTGGTTTGTGACAGATCACAGAGAGAGGTGAGTCAGTATGTGATTGATAGATAAGCAGATAGACACTGAAATAACTATGACTAGATTGTTGTAGGCAACTGGAAATTGAAAATATTTAATGTGTCACTATATTACATTTCTGGATTTTTAAATGATAGCTTTTAGACATTCTCTTCAATTTTAGAAATTAAAGATCAAAAAGGAACTGATGAATACAAGGATTGAAAGCTTATTTGAAAGCACCAACATTTTAGCTCTCAATTCCCATTAAAAGTCTCAGTGTAGGAAACTTCTAAAAATGAAGCATGATCAAAGATCATGAGTAATAAAAGTTTTTGCCAGAGAAAGCCTGACCTTTCTAACTTAAGCTAGGCTATCAGGTTCACTGGGGAGAATAGTAACTCACAGTTGGAACTTGAATTTATCAAGTAGGGACTATGCATTAAAATAATTTCATTTAGTGTTCAATCAACCCTAAGATGTGGTTATTATTATTGACATTTCACAAGATAAGGAAGGCAAATATTATCTGGAAGCGAAGAGGTGGAAGTATGATGCAAACTCATACTCTTCATGATATTTGTGCATCCTTCTCTCAGTAAGTCTCTTTGTTAGCAGTAGGGAATCTCCCATTAGTTAGAAAGAAATGATTAAGAGGCAGATTTCAGCTCCAAATGTAAAAGGAAGCACATGCTTTCTATTAAAAACTCTCAAATTAAATGAACTTTCCCAGAAGGTATTGAGATCTCATGTCTATGATTATATTCTGTAATGATGATGAAATAAATGATTAGGAATGGGTTTTTATTACTAAATTCAACTTACTATAAAAAAGGGGTATAGTAGGTAGATGTCATTGCTAACAGCACCCAAGGAAGATCAGGAAAGTTTGGACTCTATCTTCTCCACCTCTGTGCAGAGACTCCAAAATCATCACTGTGCATCTTCCATTGCCCTGCAGAGCAGTAAGGGTTGAAGCTGAAGGCCAATTGTGAATACTATCCACTGGGAGCTTCTTATGAATTGACTTGTGTTTCTCAGATAATAAGTAACACGTCTGTTAGCTTCTGGCCCCAAGGAGTGCTACTTTCATCTCCTGAAAGCTTTGAAAGAGATTTGATACCTGATGGCATCTTGACAAAAGCACACTCCATCTTCTGATCGAAGCTGAACCAAAATTGTTGATATGACTAGGGACTCACGGTACTCTAGATTGTTTGGAGTCCTGTATAAATACATTTAAGAGACAAAAAATTGCTTCCTTAACCTAAGGACAAATGCCCTTAGTACATAGATGCTGCTTACTCTGCCAATGCATTAGAGCTATACAAGTTATACTCCTATTTTCTGAGAAGTTGTTTTTTTCTCTAATTTTTTCCTTTTTGATCTTCACCTATAGTTCTGTTGGGCTTATTTGTAACTTCTGTATCCATAAATAAATAATTGCTGTGGCTCTAGCATTAAATAATATCTATCTATTTAGTATTTTGAGTCATCATTTTTATTGTGACTACTGAAAATGACTGGGAATTAACGGAAGGTAACAGATTTCTAAAGATGCCTTTGAAATATGGCTATTTGTCTCTGTCCTCCCACCTTTTCAAATAAGTGGATTTTATATCTTTATTATCAATGAGTATTATATGATCTAAACACTGTTAAACTGATATATGTGTGTATCTATAACAAGAAATAGAGAAAATATTATTACAACTATTGGCTAGAATGTGGAGCAACTGGAACTGTCTTACACTGCTGATTGGAATACAAAATGTTTTAAACACTTTGGTTAATAGTGTGGTAGCATCTTAAATTTTTAGATGAACACCTACCAAATAATCTGTTATTCCACTTTTAACTATTTGTCCAAGAGTAATAAATATACTTTTCTATCCAAGATTCATATGAAAAAGTTTATAGTAGCTTTATTTATAATAACTCCAAACTGGAAACAACACAAATGCCCAAATACAGGTGAAATGTGTTCTATCTATATAATGGAATACTATTCAGCAATTAAAAGGAATGAACTATTGATGCAGACTACCATGTGGTTGAATCTCAAAATTATTATACTGATAAAAGAAGTATATACTGTGTGATTGTATTTATATAAAGGTCTTTAAAAAGACAAACTAGTCTATAGTGACAGGAAGCAGATCAGTGGTTGCCTGGGGAACCAACTAGAAGGGAAGAATGGCATGGGAAAAGGAGGGATTATTAAGGAACAAGAGGAAATTTTGAGGGTTGACAGGTAGGCTCACTATCTTGATTTTGGCAAAGCTTCTCTGACAAATATGTATTTCAAAACTTACATTGCATTTTCAATATGTGCACTTTATTTTATGTCAGTTTTATCTCAATAAACTTAATTTAAAACTACAGTGCATAAGAAAGGTGCTTGTTTTTAGAGAAAATATTTATATTTAAGTCCAGGGTCATAATTATATTTATGAAATGTGATTAATATTTTGTTAATATATTCTATATATATATAATATTTCTATTAAATAAGTGAAGAAACAGAGACTCAGAGAGGTCAATACTTGCCCAAACACATCTATATGATAAACAGTGTCACCAGGATATAATCCATGCAGCTTAGTTCCCTGGTCACATTTTCAACCTGCATAGCATAACACCTATACCTAAAATGTCTTCAATGGCAAAGAAAAAGTGCACCAGACAGAATTAAACAGGCAGAGAAGACATTATTCAAGACTTTTGCAATAGGGAAAAAAGACTAAACTCAACTCCACTGAAACAAAAGACAGGAGGAGTTAGCAAGTTTGTGAAAAAAAGTACTGGAAGATGTTAAGAAGGAGGTTGATCAATGAGATTAGGCCATCTGAGTTTGCTAATTGAAGAAGTTAGTCTCCTATCTTCTCACAGAGACTGGGAGATAGGAGTGCAATCTTTTTCTGATGATTATATTTCAAAGGCATGGCTCCCAGATCAATGAGAAAGACATTTCTAGGTTGTAAAACTGGGCAGGGGCTTGGTGAAGATTTACATAACAAAGGGATAGAAAAACATTATTATTTTTTAGATTCAGACAGTACATGTGCAGTTTTGTTACATGGGTATATTGCATTCTGCTGAGGTTTGAGCTTCTGTTGATTTTGTTGCTCAGACAATGAATATATTACCCAATAGGAAGTTTTCAGCCCTTCCCCCTGTGCTTTTGGAGTCCCCAGTGTCTACTGTTCTCATCTTTATGTCCATGTGAACCCAAGATTTAGCTCCCACTTATAAGTGAAACATGTAATATTTGGTTTTCTGTTCCCATGTTAGTTCACATGGGATAATTGCCTCCAGCTGCATCCATGTTGTTGCAAAGGACAAGATTTCATTCTTTTGCATGACAGTGTAGTATCTGTGCAGTATATGTACCACATTTTCCTTATCCAATCCACCATTGACAGGTACCTGGGTTGATTCCATGTCTTTGTTACTGTGAATAGCATGGCAATGAACATTCAAGTGTAGGTACCTTTTGGTAGAATGATTTATTTTTCTTTGAGTATATACCCAGTAATGGGGTTGCTGGGTCAAATGGTAAGTAAACAAGTGAAAAGCAAATAACCCAATTAAAAAAAGGGCAAAGGATATGAACAGACTTCTCAAAAGAAGATATACAAGTGGCCAACATACATATGAACAAATGTTCAACATTATTAATCATTAAAGAGATGCAAATCAAAACCACAGTGAGATACCAATTAACACCAGTCAGAATGGCCATTGTTAAAAAGTAAAAAAATAACAGACATTGGCATACTTGTGAAGAAAAGGGAACACTTACCCACTGATATTGGAAATGCAAATTAGTTCAGCCCCTGTGGAAAGCAGTTTGGAGATTTCTCAAAGGGCTAAAATAGAACTACCATTTGACCCAGCAACCCAATTACTTGGTATATACTCAAAGAAAGATAAATCATTCTACAAAAAACCAAGCTGGGCCATGTACACCTAAAATAAACTCCTTCTGCAACCTCAATGGTCTCTCCAGTCTCTAAGATTCTGCAACAAGGTTATCTAATTTGCTAGCATATAATTAGTCATAGTAGTCTTTTTGACACTTTTTATTTCTGTAGTATCAGTTGCAATGTCTTTTCTTTCATTTTACTTTTTTTTTTTTTTGTTTTTTTGAGACAAGGTCTCACTATGTTGCTCAGGCTGGCCTTGAACTCCTGGGCTTAAGCAATCCCAATGCCATGCCTCAGCCACCCAAGTAGCTGGGACTATAAGCACATGCCACCATGGCCAGTGTCCTGTAATGTCTCCTCTTTCATTTCTGGTTTTATTTGACTCTTTTCCCTTTCTGGCTAAAGTTTTGTCAATTTTATCTTTTTTTAAAAAAAATCCTCAATTTTATCACATAATTTCTATTGTTTTTTATTTCTCATTTTGTTTATTTCTACTCTTCATTATTTTTCCCCTTCTACTAAATTTTGTGGTCATTGAGGTGTAAAGTTAGATTGTTTAGCACTTTCGGAGGCCGAGGTGGGTGGATCACTTCAGGTCAGGAGTTTGAAACCAGCCTGTCCAACATGGTGAAACCCCGTCTCTACTAAAAATACAAAATTAGCAGGGGCATGGTGATATATGCCTGTAATCCCAGCTACTCGGGAGGCTGAGGCAGGAGAATTGCTTGAACCTGGGAGGCAGAGGTTGTAGTGAGCCAAGATCGTGCCACTGCACTCCAGCCTGGGCAACAAGAGCAAAACTCCTTCTCAAAAAAAAAAAGAATGTTCCAAGTGTGCCTGAGAAGAATGTGCATTCTGCTGCTGTTGGATGATATGCTCTGTATATGTCTGTTATGTTCATTTGATCTATGTTATTGTTCAGATTTGCTGTCTCATTATTAATTATCTGTCTGGATATTCTATCCTTTATTGAAAGTAGGGGTATTGAAGCATTCTAATACTATTGTATTGCCATTTCTCCCTTCAGTTATGTCAATCTTTACTTTGTATATTTAGGTACCCTGATTACAGATGCATATGCTTTATAACTGTTTTATCTTCCTGGCAAGCCAACCCTTTTATAATTATATAATGTCCATCTTTATTTCTTGTGGCAGTTTATTACTTAAGTCTATTTTGTCTGATACAAACATGGCCATCCCTGCTCCCTTTGGGTTACCATTTTCATGGAATAACTTTTCTCCATCTTTTAACATTCAGTCTGTGTGTCTTTAAATCTAAAGTTATTCTCTCATAGAAAGTAAAATGTTGAGTTTTCTTGTATCCATTCAGCCACTCTGTGTCTTTTGATGGGGGAATTTAATCTATTTACATTTAGAAATATTGATAGGTAAGGATTTATTATTGCCATTTTATTCTTTTGTCTATTTTTTTAACTCTTTTTTGTCTCTTGTTCATTGTCTTCCTTGGTGTTTCAATGATTATTTTGTAGTGATGTGCTGCATCTATCAACCTGTCACCTTGGTATTCAGCCTAGCACGCATTAGCTATTTTTCCTGATGCTCTCCCTCTTCTCGGCCCCTTCCAACAGGCCCCAGTGTGTGTTATTCTCCTCTCTTTGTCTATGTGTTCACATTGTTCAGCTCCCACTGATAAGCAAGAATGTGCAGTGTTTGGTTTTCTGTTCCTGCATTAGTTTGGTGAGGATAATGGCTGCCAGCTCCATCCATGTCCCTGTAAAGAACATGATCTTGTTCCTATTTATGGCTGCATAGTATTCCTTGGTATATACACACCGCAGGTTCTTTAGTCAGTCTATTATTGGTGGGCATTTGAGTTGATTCCATATCTTTGCTGTTGTAAATAGTGCTACAATGAACATAATGTGTGCATGTATCTCTTTAAAATAGAGTAATTTCTATTCCTTTGGGTATATACCCAGTAATGGGATTGCTGGGTCAAACAGTATTTCTGGTTCTAGAGCTTTGAGGAATTGTCATATTATCTTCCACAATGGTTTAACTAATTTACATTCCCACCAACAGTGTGAAAACGTTCTTAGTTCTCTGCAGTCTGGCCAGCATCAGTTCTTACTTGACTTTTTAATAATCACCATTCTGACTGGCATGAGATGGTATCTCATTGTGGTTTTAATTTGCATTTCTCTAATGATCAGTGATATTGATCTTTTTTCATATGTTTGTTGGTGCATGCATGTATTCTTTTGAAAAGTGTTCATGTTCTTTGCCCACTTTTTAATGAGGTCGCTTGTTTTTTATTGTAAATTTGCTTAAGTTCCTTGTATATTCTGGATATTAGATCTTTTTCAGATGAATAGATTGCAAAAACTTTCTCTCATTTTATGGGTTGTCTGTTCACTCTGATGACAGTTTCTCTTTCTGTGTAGAACCTCTTTAGTTTAATTAAATCCCATTTGTCAATTTTTATTTTTGTTGGAGTTGTTTTTGAGATTTTGGTCATAAAATCTTTGCCTGTGACTATGGAACACAGTCTTTACAAGATGGGGTGCTTCATTCCTCTCATCCTGGCATGTTAATGATATTGCAGCCTCAGCATCAGTTCAGCATGGCTGGGGAGGCCTCAGGAAACTTGCAATCACGACAGAAGGTGAAGGGGAAGCCAGTCACCTTCCTCAGAAGGCAGCAGGTAGGAGAAATCCATTTTTAAAAAAATAAGATTCTTTCCTTTTCTCTCTCTGCTCCTGCTGGGACTACTATCATGTGTTTATCAGTTCACATCACTGTTTCCCATAAGTCCCTGGAGCTTTTTTCTCTTTAAAAAAAATTTTTTTTCTGTTTGTTCCTCAGATTGGAAAATTTCAAATGGCCTGTCTTGAAGTTTGCTTGTACTTTTGCTTGATCAAGTCAGCTGTTGAAACTTTTAAGGAAATTTTTTATTTCAGGTATTAGATTCTTCATTTTCACATTTTTTTTAAAACAATATATATTTTCTATCTCTTTGTTGAAATATTCCTTTTGCTTATGTATTGTTTCCAATACTTGTTGAGCATTTTTATAATGGCTATTTTGAACTCTTTGTTAGGTAATTCATATACCTCTGTTTCTTTAGCATTGGTTTCTGAAGATTTACTTATATTTGTTTGCTCTACATTTTCTTGTTTCTTTGTGCTTGACATTTTGTATTGGTGTCTAAACATTTGAAAAAACAGCCACCTCTTCCAATGTTTATAGATTGGCTTCCTACAGGAGATCTCCACCAGTCAACCCAGCTAAAGATTTTAGGGGACTCTCAAAATTTTTTTGTGGATCTGACTTCTCTAGATGCATACATGCCTGTAAATCTCTATTTAAAGGGATTTTCAGGTTTCTGTTTCAGGAGTTTATGATATCTTGTTTCCTCTGCTGTCTCCAGAGTACTGTATGTCCTCTGGAGCAGCAACACACTATCCAACTATTTTTATTTTTTATTCCCAGTATGCTGTGTCCCATCAGAGCTCTAAGACAGGAGAGACAAAAATTCAGTCCTCAGGTAGCTCCTAAAAATGTCTCAACATTAGATTTACATTCAGTCTTCTCTTTCTCTCCCTAGGGAGAAGCTGTGGGCTATGAATTTTTCTGATCATTTCATGCTGAGCTCAGAGGAGGGACTCTGAAGTCAGTGCATACAAGCCCAAACTGTTACCTTTGTTGTCAACTGCCTCCAGGCATGCTGAGTGTGCTGAGTCCCTACAGTTTTCCTTTAGGAGAAGAAGAGTGAAAAGATGAAGGCCAGAAGTCTGAACAGGCTTATGCCAGATAAGTCTTCCTTTATAATGGCAATTCCTTCTTAAATTGCATTGGCCATGGATAGGCACATAAACAGCCTCGATTGTATTAGTCTGGAGGTGCAGTATTTTTAACTGAGCACATTTCCACCCCCCTACACACTACACTTCCTGCAAGATTAGGATTTTATCAAGAAGATAGAACAGATTCTAGGTGGGCAATCAGCCAAGATTTATCAGAGCTTTATATTTCTCAGCAAAGCACTTAGTTTTGCTGAGATTCAGTTTCTTCATATTTGAAATGGGATAAATAGAGTGTCTCATGGGGTTGTTGAAAGGACATAGGGCATGTATGTAAAGCAGTAAACACAATACCTAACATATAATAAGCATTCAAGAAATTTCAGCTATTACATATGAAAGCTCTTATAAACATGATAATCTATCATATGGTCATACCTCAATTTCATTGGCAATGCTAAGTGAATTTTTGGTTATTTTATATTTCTTATAATTAATAATAAATAATTATATTTTAAGATAATGCTTCTGGGAATGATTTGTGTGTAAATTTTTCTTCAGTTTGTATTATATTGTTAAAAATTAATAGGAATTAAAGTAATGGATCAAGGTGCCTGAACATTTTTTTAAAATACTCGATTCCTCTTGATGGTTTTCTCTTCAAAATGCATTTTTGTTTTACACAATTCATTTCCACAACAATGCCTATTTCTTCATCCTGAACTTTATCTTGTTGAGGAGTCATTAGAAATACAATTGCTGGGAAGATCCCAAGATGGCCCAATAAAAGGCAGCTCCGGAAAGCAGCCCCCAGCGAGAGAGATGCAGAAGCCAAGTGCTCTCATAATTCCAAACGAGGTACCAGGTTCATTTTGTGGGTTTGGTCAGACAGTGGGTATAAACCAAATAAGGCAAGTTGCAGCAAGGTGGGGCACTGCCCCACCCGGGAGGAGCATGCAACTGACCGGAGGACGAAGGGATCTCCCCCTCTGGGACTTCAGTTTGGATACAGTGCTCTACCCAAGCCCTCTACAACCCACAGAACAGGAGATCTTCACCGGGCTGAAAAGCCTTAGTGAGCTGCCTGAACAGGACAAAACAGCAACTTTGGCACTGGGGCTGTCAGCATAGATCTAGGCAGAAGCACTACTGACGCTGAGAAAGTCAAAAATCCAGTGGGACAGAGCTACCCGCCCCCCAGTAAGAAGGGGAATGGAACACAGGGAAACAGCCCAAATGCTCCAGCTCGGCGGGCAGAAGGGAAGCCACCATTACAGAAACCAGCCTAATTTTCCTGAGTAAATAAAAGATGCAGCAGCTCCACTGAATCTGTGGCAGCCAGCAGTGACTCTACAGGAAGACAAAGGAAAGGCTGCCTCCCCAAGCAGCTACCTGAGATCAAAACTATATAAATTGAAGAGATGGGGAGAAACAAGTGCAAGAAGAATGAAACCATCAAAAACCAGAACGTCTCTCCCCCACCATGAGTTCACGACTCCTCACCAGCAAGGGAACAAAGCAGGATGGAGAATGAATTTGACAAATTGACAGAAGCAGGCTTCAGAAGGTGAGTAATAACAAACTTCTCTGAGTTAAAGGAACATGTTCTATCCCAAGGCAAAGAAACTAAAAACCTTGAAAAACAGTTAGATGAAATGCTAACTAGAATAACCAGCTTAGAGAAGAACATAAATGACTTGATGGAGCTGAAAAACACAGCACAAGAACTTCATGAAGCATACCCAAGTTTCAATAGCTGAGTAGATCAAGCAGAAGAAAGGATATCAGAGGTTGAAGATCAAATCAATGAAACAAAACGAGAAGGCAAGAAAAGACAAAAAAGAGTGAAAAGAAATTAACAAAGCCTTCAAGAAATACGGGATTATGTGAAAAGACCTAATCTATGCCTGATCAGTGTCCTGGAAGATAATGGGGAGAATGAATCCAAGCTGGAAAACACTCTTCAGGATATTATCCAGGAGAATTTCCCCAACCTAGCAAGGCAGGCCAACATTCAAATACAGAAAATACAGAGAACGTCACAATGATACTCCTCTAGAAGAGCAACCCCAAGGCACATAATTGTCAGATTCATCAGGGTTGAAATGAAGGAAAAAAATGCTAAGGGCAGCCAGAGAGAAAGATTGGGTCACCCACAAAGGGAAGCCTATCAGACTCACAGTGGATCTCTCT
This sequence comes from Aotus nancymaae, assembly GCF_030222135.1. NCBI lineage: Eukaryota > Metazoa > Chordata > Mammalia > Primates > Aotidae > Aotus > Aotus nancymaae. The sequence goes on from NW_026988425.1 coordinate 79,967,088, forward strand.
GCAGAAACCCTACAAGTCAGAAGAGAGTGGGGGCCAATATCCAACATCCTTAAAGAAAAGAACTTTCAACATAGAATTTCATATCCAGCCAAACTAAGCTTCATAAGTGAAGGAGAAATGAAATCCTTTTGGACAAAAAATTGCTGAGGGATTTTGTCACTATGAGACCTGCCATGCAAGAGCTCCTGAAGGAAGCACTAAACACAGAAAGGAAAAACCAATACCAGCCACTGCATAAAAAGAACCAAAAGGTAAAGACCAACAATGCAATGAAGAAATTATGCCAACCAAAGGGCAAAACAACAAACCAGTAATAAAATAGCAGGATCAAATTCACACATAACAATATTAACATTAAATGTAAATGGGCTAAATGCCCCAATCAAAAGACACAGACTGGCAAATTGGATAAAAAGCCAAGAACCATCAGTGTGCTGTATTCAGGAAACCCATCTCATGTGCAAAGACATGCATAGACTCAAAATAAGGGATGGAAGAAGATTTACCAAGCAAATGGAGAGCAAAAAAAAGCAGGAGTGGCAATCCTAGTCTCTGATAAAATGGACTTTAAACCAACAAGAATCAAAAGAGACAAAGAAGGGCATTACATAATGGTAAAAGGATCAATGCAACAAGAAGAACTAACGAACCTAAATATATAAGCACCCAATACAGGAGCACCTAGATACATAAGGCAAGTCCTTAGTGTCCTGTAAAGAGACAGACTCCCACACAATAATAGTGGGAGACTTTAACACTGCACTGTCAATATTAGACAGATCACTGAGACAGAAAATCAACAAGGAAAACCAGGACTTGAATACAGATCTGGACCAAGCAAACTTAATAGACATTTACAGAACTCTTAATCGCAAATCCACAGAATATACATTCTTCTCATTACCACATGGCTCTTACTCTAAAATTGACCACATAATTGGAAGTAAATCACTCCTCAGCAAATGCAAAAGAATGGAAATCATAACAAACAGTCTCTCAGACCACAGTGCAAATTAGAACTCAGGATTAAGAAACTGACTCAAAACCACACAACTTCATGCAAAATGAACACCTGGCTCCTGAATGTAGACTGGATAAATAATGAAATGAAGGCAAAAATAAAGATGTTCTTTGAAACCAATGAGAATGAAGACACAACATACCAGAATTTCTGGGACACATTCAAAGCAGTGTCTAGAGGGAAATTCCTAGCAATAAATGCCCATGTGAGGAGAAAGGAAAGGTCTAAAATTGATACCCTGTCATCAAAATTGAAAGAGTTAGAGGAACAAGATTAAAAAAACTCAAAAGCTAGCAGAAGACAGGAAATTACTAAGATCAGAGCAGAACTGAAGGAGATAGCTACACAAAAACCCTTCAAAAAAATCAACAAATCCAGGAGCTGGTTTTCTGAAAAGATCAACAAAACAGATAGACTGCTAGCGAGACTAATAAAAAAAAAGAAAAGACAGAAGAATCAAATAGATGCAATAAAAAATGATAAAGGGGACATCACCACCGATTCCACAGAAATAAAAACTATCATCAGAGATTACTACAAACAACTCTATGCACACAAACCAGAAAATCTGGAAGAAATTGATAAATTCCTGGACACTTGCACTCTCCCAAGACTAAACCAGGAAGAAGTTCAATTCCCGAATAGACCAATATCAAGGGCTGAAGTTGAGGAAGCAATTAATAGCCTACCAACTAAAAAAAGCCCAGGTCCAGATAGGTTTACAGCCGAATTTGACCAGACTTACAAAGAGGAGCTGGTACCATTCTTGCTGAAACGATTCTAAACAATACAAAAAGAGGGAATCCTCCCCAACTTATTTTATGAGACCAACATCATCCTAATACCAAAACCAGGCAGAGATGCAACTAAAAAAGAAAACTACAAGCCAATATCCATGATGAACATTGATGCAAAAATCTTCAATAAAATACTGGCAAACAGAATGCAACAGCAAATCAAAAAGCTTATTCATCATGATCAAGTAGGCTTCATCCAGAGATGCAAGCCTGGTTCAACATACACAAGTCTACAAATGTAATCCACCACATAAACAGAACCAAAGACAAAAACCACATGATTATTTCAATAGATGCAGAAAAGGCCTTTGACAAAATTCAACAGCCCTTTATGCTAAACACCCTCAATAAACTAGGCATCGATGGTACGTGTCACAAAATAATAAAAGCTATTTATGACAAACCAACAGCCAATATCATACTGAACAAGCAAAAACTGGAAGCATTCCCTTTGAAATCTGGCACTAGACAAGGATGCCCTCTCTCACCACTCCTATTCAATATAGTATTAGAAGTTCTAGCCAGGGCAATCAGGCAAGTGAAAGAAATAAAGGGTATTCAAATAGGAAGAGAGGAAGTCAAATTGCCTCTGTTCACAGATGACATGATTGTATATTGAGAAGACCCTATTGTCTCAGCCCAAAATCTCCTGAAACTGATAAGCAACTTCAGCATAATCTCAGGATACAAAATCAATTTGCAGAAATCACGAGCATTTCTATACACCAGTAACAGGCAAACAGAGAGCCAAATCAAAAGTGAACTCCCATTCGCAATTGCTACAAAGAAAATAAAATACTTAGGAATACAACTAACAAAGGATGTAAAGGACTTGTTCAAGGAGAACTACAAACCACTGCTCAATGAAATAAGAGAGGACACAAACAGATGGAAAAATATCCCATCCTCATGGTTGGAAAGAATCAACATAATGAAAATGGCCATACTGCCCAAAGTAATTTATAGATTCAATGCTATCTCCATCAAGCTACCAATGACCTTCTTCACAGAACTGGAATAAACCACTTCAAACTTCATATGGAACCAAAAGAGAGCCTGCATAGCCAAAACAATCCTAAGCAAAAAGAATAAAGCCGGAGGCATCACACTGCCTGACTTCAAACTATACTACAAGGATACAGTAATCAAAACAGCATGGTACTGGTACCAAAACAGAGACATAGACCAGTGGAACAAAACAGAGGCCTCAGAAGCAATACTACACATCTACAATCATCTGATCTTTGACAAACCTGAAAAAACAAGCAATGGGGAAAGGACTCCCTGTTTAATAAATGGTGTTGGGAAAACTGGCTAGCCATGTGCAGAAAGCAGAAACTGGACCCCTTTCTGACACCTTACACTACAGTTAACTCCATATGGATTAAAGATCTAAACATAAGACCTAACATCATAAAAATCTTAGAAGGAAACCTAGGCAAAACCATTCAGGACATAGGCATAGGCAAGGACTTCATGACTAAAACACCAAAAGCAATGGCAACAAAAGCCAAAATAGAAAAATGGGATATAATTAAACTCCAGAGCTTCTGTACAGCAAAAGAAACAATCATTGGAGTGAACTGGCAACCAACAGAATGGGAAAACATTTTTGCACTCTACCCATCTGACAAAGGGCTAATATCCAGAATCTACAAATAACTAAAACAGATTTACAAGAAAAAAACAAACAAACCCATTCAAAAGTGGTTGAAGGATATGAACAGACACTTACAAAAGACATCGATTAAGCCAACAAATATATGAAAAAATGCTCATCATCACTGGTCATTAGAGAAATGCAAATCAAAACTACATTGAGATACCATCTCACACCAGTTAGAATGGCAATCATTAAAAAATCTGGAGACAACAGATGCTGGAGAGGATGTGGAGAAATAGGAACACTTTTACACTGTTGGTGGGAGTGTAACTTAGTTCAACCATTGTGGAAGACAAGGAGGCGATTCCTCAAGGACCTAGAAATAGAAATACCATTTGATTCAGCAACTTCATTACTGACTATATACCCAAATAATTGTAAATTGTTCTATTATAAAGTCATATGCACATGTATGTTCACTGTAGCACTGTTTACAATAGCAAAGATCTGGAATCAACCCAAATGTCCATCATCGATAGACTGGATAAAGAAAATGTGGCATATATATACCATGGAATGCTATGCAGCCATAAAAAACCATGAGTTTGTGTCCTTTATAGGGACATGGATGAATCTGGAAACCATCATTCTCAGCAAACTAACACAAGAACAGAAAACCAAATGCCGTATGTTATCATTCATAGGTGAGTGTTGAACAATTAGAACATGTGGACACAGGGAGGGGAGCATCACACACTGCAGTCAGTATTGGGGGGCCAGCAGAGGGACAGTGGGAGTGCAGAGGGTGGTGAGGGATAATGTGGGGAGAAATGCCAGATATAGGTGATAGGGGGATGAAGGCAGCAAACCACTTTGCCATGTATGTACTTATGCAACAATCCTGCATGATCTGCACATGTACCCCAGAACCTAAATTACAGTTAAAAAAAAAAAAAGAAATGCAATTGCTATTATGATAGGTGATTTGGCAGACTGCTGCCTACTCATTGAAGCCCAGCATCTCTTCTTCTTGGGGATACTGCTTATCTATATTTCTTGTCTGTCCTTGCAGATAGGTATGTTCATGTCACTGAGTTCTAATCAGCAGAATAGGAGTAGACATGATGTACACCATTTCCAGGTTCCCAAAATTCTCTCACATATATCTCTCTATATTCTTCTCCTCTTTTATCTAGCTGGGATAGGAACAACGATGATGACTTTGGAAACTGCATATTGAACAAAGCAAGCCTCCTTCAGCTGGTCCCTGGATCAGCCCCTGAGATCTCTTTCACCTGAATCCTACTATCTTGTCTTCCCATAAAATAATATTATATGAGCAAGAAATAAACTTCTATTACATTAGCTTCTAATTTTGGACCCACAGATCTCCAAGGGGTCTATAGATTGAATTCAGGGGGTCTGTGAACTTGGAATGGGAAAAAATATGATTTTCACTGTCTTTCTTACGTCAGTTTAGCATTTTCTTCTGTTATGAGTGCAGGCAACAAACCAGTATTAGCAGTACCTATGAAAAGTATTTTTGTATCACACTACAATTGTAGCAAATATGTGAAATTTAATTCAAGATTCAAAAAATATAGTATTAATAAACCTGCTGGTATATCTTGTTATTTGGTATTTTAATAAAGAAGCATCTCTATTATTATATCATAAATCATTTTAATATTTTACAACTGCATTTCAATTTAATTAGTTTCTTTTGAAACTTAAAAATATTAATGTGTTTAAAAACATTATTTTGATAATGTGCCCACATGGACATACAGAGTGAAATAATAAAGGTTGGAGACTCAGAAAGGTGGGAGAGTGGGAGGGGAATGATGGATTAGAAATTATTTAGCAGGTACAATGTATACTATTTGGGTTATGATTTTCCCAAAAACCCAGACTTTACCACTGCACAATGTATCCATGTAACAAAATTGCATTTGTACCCCTTAAATCTATAAAAATAAAAAATATATAAAATAAAAAGAAATCAAAACTTATTTTGAGAAGGGTTTCTAAGCTTCACCAGACTGCTAAAGTGGTCCTGGTATAAAAAGTTTACAAATGCTTGTTTATATTATGTTTGAGCCATTTTACAATTAGGGATATTTTTGTTATACCTTTTAACATCACCCTAATTTATAGAAGCAATGAATGGTGTTTCTGGGGATTTAGGGGTTGGTCATTACACATACATGAATTCATACACAAATCCTGTATGAATGTGAGGATATAATATTTATTGCAAATGTTTTTACCAGTTATTCTTTGTCTTAATTTTTTAAAGTTTGATGTATAATATTCAACTGTGTTGATATGGTCAAATATATGAATCTCACGTAATTTTTATATAGCTTTTTCCATTTAAAAAATTATTTCCCAACTAAAAAATCAGTTACAAGTTGTAAAACCACTCAGAGCTTCAGGTGAGGGAGGCAGGGAGGGTGGGTTCAAGGGAAGTGCTGGAATCTGTTTTGGCTATGCGCAATCCTGGGTGGGTCAGGAGGCGGTGATGTGAAGAGCCTCAAGATCAGACTGTAAGAAAAGAGAAGCTGTGTTTCGAAGACCTGTATTAGAGCTAATGAGAGCTGGATTTTGAAAATACTTGGCAGCACTTCTTAGGTGCTTCATCAGTTTGTAAGACGTGTCTGAAACAACTACCAGTTTGATTTTTGAAAGATCCCAGAATCGTGTGCAGTTACTTGGGTGAGTGGGTCAGGACCCTGTCTTGAGACAGGTGGAAGGAAAAAATCCAGTCACAATATTTTCTGTAGCAATAAATGAGATGTGGCGATAGGTGACAGTGAAGTTTACCAAATGGACTGTGTCAGTCAAAAGACAACACGGCACAGAATATCAGTATTCTGGCCAGACCTCAGAGATGTGGTATATCAGTATGTGAAAAAGGGGTCTCCAATTTAAGTGAAAGAGAAAGTAGATTATGGTGAATACATGGATAAAAATAATGTGAGATGACAAGCAACAACAATCATATCTGATAATATTATATTTCTGAGTGACCAGACAAAAGAGGAGGAGTAGAGTAGATGATTCTTCTTTGGCCATCATTTGGTACAGTCTCATTTCCAAATCATGTGTAATCTTTGTAGTTTCCAAGGACAAGAATTAAAATACTCTTTTACATTAAAAAAAAAACCCACTCACCTAGGTGGGTGTGCTGTTGTGCAGCTGCACACGACTAGGGCAATCATATCTAGGATTCCCAATTTTTTAAATAGTTACCTATGCATTTTATTTGCATTTAATTCTTTCATCCACTTGAAATATATTTCAATCCCTGTTGTGAGATGAATAAAAAAGATGGATATTCTTTCGAACACCAGTTTTTGAAGAATTTAACTTTTCCACCTCTATTTTTTTGGAGCATATAAAAGTTCTTTAACATATTTGAGTTTGCTTTTGAACTGCTCCATGCTCACTGTGCACTAGTACCACATTTTAAAAGTTACTGTCTATCTTATAATATCATTTAATATCTGACTGGGCAAGTTTTCTTTCATTAGTACCAATTTTTGGTGTGTTTGATAGTCCTAAAAAAGGTATTATTCCAAAAAAATTGCAGAATGTGCTGTCGGCAAAACGGAACTTCGTTTGACAGTTGCAGGAAAATCCTGTATTTCTAAACAAAGAATGATTCCAAGATTTCTCTGTATATTTGCCCCCAAAGAAAATATTTTATATATCACCCACATATTTATGAGTGACTTCACTTCAGTTTTCTCACTCAGACATAATGTGTGATAAGAAGAGCTCTGGAATAAGAGTCAGAAATCCTCAACTTGAAACCAACTTTAATTCTTTGAAGGCATCTAACCTGAGACAGTTTGCTTATTGTTTTAAAGTTTTTGTTTCCTCAAGGGTAAAATATGAGTATAATTTCCATTCTACCTATCACACAGGACAGCTGTAAAGAATGGGATAATATATTTGAAATCTCTTTTAAAACTACATAGTATTATAGGTAACAAATTAGCATTTAATTAAAGTTACTGTTTTGCTGAAGCCGGAGATGTATTTATTCTTGTCTACGTTCACCTTGCCACATTCTGTAGAGCATAATTTGATTTAAGACAGATGTTTCTTGGATATTATCCAAGAAGGTTTAGTTTTACTGGAGAAGCCAAAAAGATCTCATTATAAGTTAGTCTCTGAGGATGGTATTAGACACTGGTTAGAATTTATGTACCTTCCAGTGTGAGAATGGGATAACTGAGGAACAAAATTAATAACCTGGTCTGATATGACCCAAAGTTAAAACTGGGGGTTTGAAAGTTAGGAGGGAGTTATACAAAGAAAATGAGAGCCTGGTTTTAGTTGTATAAAAGAAGAATCCTTTAGAATAGGGATTAAGATTCTAAATGATTAAGAATTGTCAAATTTATACATGTCAAAGTCCATATTTACAAGAGTTTGTCAAACACAGGTCCAACACAGTGGTGATATATATACATGTATATATATATTCGGTAACATTTAATGCAGAGTTGCATTTTATTTCCTTGCAAAACAAGCACATTCTTGGAAGACAGTGTATAGCACACTATGCCTTCCAAAATTATATGTACAAATTGTGATTGATATGTTTCTACTCTAAAACTACCATGATGTGTGTACAGTCTGTTCTGTTGTTGTGGAGAGAATTACTGCAAGCATCAACAAAGGGGTGCATTTTCTTACAAAATGGCCAGTATTATAAAGTTTACCAGAACAAAGGGCATTTTTTTAAACAGACTCCATGTTCAGTCTTCTGTTGTTCTTTTTAAAATAAGTAATGTCTTTACCAATTAGGAGGGAGCGTGCTGAAGGAACTAGTATTTTATGGACTCCTACTATGTGTTGCTCATGCACAGCAGTGTGTTACAATCATAGCATAAGATGCTTCTATTCATAATAGCTTTGCAAGTTGATTTATAAGTTTACCATTGTTAACTTGATAAGGCAGAAAAAGTATCCATACTGCTTGGCCTCTAGAATCTTCAAAACTAGGTTTGGAAGCTAATTCTGGTTCTTAGGCACCATAAAAATCACTTGACTTCTTTAATTTTAAGGTTGATTTTTTCATTTCATTAAAATAGTGGTAATACCACCATTACTAATAGGAGTAATGATGATATTACTATATTATAATGACATATTAATAGTAGTAGGTAATAATAATAATAGTAGTGTGGAAGTAAGATAATATATGCAAAGAGTTTATTTATTGCCTTTTTTTTTTTTAAGACAGAATTTCACTCTGTTGACCAGGCTGGAGTGCAGTGGCACAATCTCGGCTCACTGCAACCTCCACCTCCTGGTTTCAAGCAATTCTCTGGCCTCAGCCTCCTGAGTAGCTGGGATTACAGGCACATGCCACCACACCCAGCTAATTTTTTGTATTTTTAGTAGAGACAGGGGTTTCCCCATGTTAACAGGCTGGTCTCAAACTCCTGACCTCAAGTGATCCACCTGCCTTGGCCTCCCAAAGTGGTGGGATTACAGGTGTGATCCACCATGCTCAGCCTATTTATTGCTTCTGACGCAATAAATAACTGTTCATAATTAAGACTACAAAAAACTTTTCCTGGTGATAGCAAAATTTTCCCACTAAAATGAGTTTTAACAAATATTTTTTCTTACTAAAATTTCTACTACAACTATGAAATTTCGAATTCATTCTGATTACTAATTGAATCTCTTTAATGTGTTCAGCATCACAAGCAGATAGAAATTCAGCTCTGCTTCATGTTAAATTTCTAAACTGCTGTCTTAATGCCATGGACTGAGTGAAGCTGGCTAACTCAACTGGCCTCCAGAAACAAACAAAAATTCTTCTTGGCCTGACCGATTTAGCATTTTAAAAAACTATTTTAAAATAATACCTACATACAACATGAAGTGAGTGGCTAGAGTTTAATATATTTGCAAAAATAATTGAATTATAGTTCTTTAATTTCTCCAACAAAAAGTTTCTCAAAGCATTATAATTGTTAAAGAGAAGACTAAAATTCTTTCAAATTCGAGTCCACTGGCTTTCAACTCACTCGGGGAAAGATTGACATTTTGGAATGGCCCACAAGGTTCTAAACAATCTGCCTCCCTTGGTGTTTTTCCTCCAAAATTCACACCTTTACCTCTAACACCTTGGTTTCTCCTCTCAGCACTAATTCTAGCTACACTAGTTCTTTCACCAAGATCAGAAGGCTCCTGTCTGCATCTGTCTTTTCCTATGCCTATTCCAAGATCTTCTCTGAGATATCCTGATGACTTCCTTGCTCACTTCATTTGGAAATTTACTTAAATGTGACTTTTTGGATAAGGTCTATTTTGCTCCTTCACATAACTAACTTCCCCTTTCTTCAATGCCTTCTGTCTCCCTTGACTATGTAATTTTCCTCTACAACACTTATCAACTATCTTATATACTTTTTATTTTACTCATTTATTTTCTTTATTATCTATCTATATCAACATTATATAAGTTGTATGATAGCGAAGATTTCCATTTTGATTATAGCTCTATCTCTAGTGCCTAGAGTTCCTGGCACATAATAAGACACTTGTGAAATCTTGACCAAATGAATGCATTCTTTCTTCAACTTTTAACTGATGACTTCCAATATGAAAAATAAATGGATAGTACCTTTTTATGATGGTAGACACTCAGATGTCTACTTTCAGCCCAAGAACAAGAAAGAACTCTAGGAGCTTAATTTATTTAAGAGGACATTCATACATAATGTTATACAACTGGAGAGAATGAAAAATGTGAGAAATGTAATGCTGGATAGGAGAGGCTGAGCTTAGGGGTACTGGAATCTTCAACCTCAATGGAGACAACTAATTCAGTCATACAAGAAATCAATGAAAGAAGTACATAATAGAGAACTTCTATACAAAGATAAAATAGTGTTAAGCTAAGGAATAAGATATATTAAAACTGAAGGTAAAACAGGTATTGATGCTTTGTTCATCTTGATTGTTATATTGCATTATTTGGAATGAATTTTTAAAAAACTTTTGTGGCCCTTACTTCTGGTTTAATGGACAATTTCTACTTGCATATCCAACAGAATTACCACTACTACATTTCTGCAGATCTGCTAGCAATATTTGTTTATTTTGTCTTGTATCTGCCTGATTTTTTAAAGCTCTATTTCAAGGCCATACAGCCCACCCTTTTATGTGACCAGATTGACAGGTCAACCCCTTTTCTAACTTTGAGAATGCTATCTAGACATCATTTCAAATCGTGATAATTGGTACAAACAGTATTGTGGGCAGAGGAAACGTGAAATGGAATTTGCTCAATTGTTGTGAAGGATGCAACATGGCATCTTATTAACACAATAAAAGCCTAATAAAAGCCTTTGCACCCATCAGCTGGGCTGTAATGAGCAAGAAAAATTTCTTCTATAAAACAAGGAGAAGCCTTATCTTTAAAAATCAATAAAAATTTCTGGAAAGGATGATGTTAAAGTGATCCATGAACTTCTTGGATTATGAAGCCTTTCATCTCATGTAAAAAGCCTGAGAGTATCTCTTTGGAATAGTGTGGGGCAGAGCCTGTGACATCATCTCTCAGAGAAGTAAAGCTGTTTGCTTCTCATACAGACCTGTGATGACAGAGACTTGCATGTTGTTGCTTTTATTATTTCATTAATGTTGATTGTCTTTTTCATGGAAACAATTGCTAAAAATATTCTGTTTCATCACTTAGATTCTTGTGACTTGCTAAGAATGTTTTTCAGAAGAATGATTAAATCATTAATTACAATAAACATTGGCTTTGTAACCTTATCTAAGAAGTACAACTCCAATACTTCCAAATGTTATTTGTAATAACACAGATTGCCTAAAAGTATAGTTAATCAAATTCAAAGAGTTGTCTCACATTCATGCCTCTCATCTACCTCATTCTATGACAGCAGAAAGAAACTGACTTTTTATTTAACGTTTCTCACTTGTCTAAGTCATTACTTTCATTAAATTGCCTTCATAATATAAGACTAAAAGCTTTTTGATAAACAGAGGTCAAAAACATGACTTTTACTAAAAAATTAATATAATAATTTTTGCTGCATTTGAAGAAAGCACATACACAAAATAACTCGTGGGTATCCTGACCAGTATGTTTCAACTGCGTCTTCCCTTTCTTTCTACATACACAAATGGTAACAAATAGGTGAAATTTTTTTAAAAAGCCAAAGACTGAGAGCCAGTGGTCTCTCCCTTGGTACATCTGACTGTGAGAAAAGAGATCAGAATTTACTCATGGGAAACTGCTGTCTCATTTTTTCTCTGGTGTCCTAAGACATCCTTGCTTGTAAGAACATTCTAGAAACCTGTAGATAATCTCAGTTGAAGCTTTCTGTTCTATAATCAAGTTCCAAGAATCAATGTCCCATATTTGCTACGTCATTTGTCTACAGGTTTTTGTGCTCAACATTTATAGTACAGGAAAGCCCACTGCATTCTTATGGTTATATACTACTTTTAACTTTTCAAAGTGCTTTCAAAACAAAAGTGAAAAGTAAATGTGTTCCCTGTGAGAGTGACATTGCCATATGTGTCCAGTTTAGATATTAAGAATGTTAAAGTAAAACATAATGCCCAATAATTTTTAAGTGTTCAAAATTTGTTGAACATTATCAGGTAAACATGACATAACTGGTGAATCATATTTTCATGTGAGGCTCAGCCACCTGTTATGTAAGTATCACTACCCATGCATGTGCCGTGAGGCTTCTCAGCTACTTATACAAATACAAGTTAAAGAGAAATAGAAATCTTCTTCCCAAATATTTAAATTCTAAAGGAAAATTTGTTTCTAGATTTAAATGATATTTCCGTTTTATTGATTTCTTCTATTTCTTTGTAATATAATTGTTCTTACCAAGTATTTATCAACAAATTATGCCTTTCCTTCTTTAAAAAAACTCTTGATTTTTTATTTTAACTAGTAGGCAATCATCTATCTGCTGAAGAATATTGTAAATAGAATAATGCAATAAATTCCCATAAATATGTACCTTGTTTATCATAGTGGTTTACAAAATATTTTCTAAAGCTGTGTCTACAAAGTCAACATGAACTGAGGTAAAGCACAGGAATAATTCATGACATGATATGCTAATATATTTAAATAAACGTCTTTGTTATGCGATTTTTCCTCACTTGTGAAGACATAACCAAAAAGCAAAGTACTTGATGATCTAATATAATTTCTTATAAAAATTAATTCTGTTTGAATACAATGAAATTTCTTGTTAAATTACCTTTGCTAAGATATTAAGATTTTGTTTTGCCTTTAAATAATTAGTTTTGAGTTTTTTAGATCTGTTTTTGAAACTGAAGAATACAGTTATAAAATAACATGTTTAAGGCCATGGATAAGAAGAGTAAATTATCAATAATTATTATAATAGCTACATCTAATATTTGGATTTACATAGCATGCATCTTCATTTAACGACTAGATAAATTTATTACTAATTTCATGTAGATGGTCCACATAATGTAATCTCATATTTTGCTAAAAACAACCAGATGTTCAATACATTTTTTAAATTCTGCCTGGGTCAGTCACTGTATATCATCTATTTCCCCAATGGACCATAAGTCTCAACCTTATTCTGCCCCCATCCTACCCAAGGACTTTGACTTACTTTTATCAGAGATAATAACTTATTATGGTAGTATTTCTTGGTAGGGTTGGAGGAAAGAGAAAAATAAAACTAAAAAAATAATGGTGATCTGAGACAAAAAGAGAAAAGTGTGAATAATTCAAAATATCTACAACCACACAAAATGATCTGATGAAACTTGCTTTCTACCTGTGAATTCACTCCCATCATATTTTCTAAGGTAAATCCCAAGCTAAGACAAGAAGGTATTTGAAGTGGTATGGATTAATGTTCTGGCACTTGATGCCAGCTTCTTCATGAAGCTACCCTAGAAGCAGTTTAAGAAACACTTTTAAAACAAGTATTCCCCTATCTTATTTCCAAGTCCTACTGTCTACCTTGAACTCTATTTCATTTAGCTGGAGTTTGGCCAGGTTATGCAGTCACTTTCTCAGCAGGCCTTCATCTCTCCAACACTGGGGCTCTGCCATGTTCTTGCTTACCTTCTCCCTATGGCTGTATTGTTTATTCAGGCTTATAGCATAAATGTAGCATTTTAAAGCTGAAAAGGCATTAAAGAATCATTAAATTTAATATCCTCCTTTCAGGAGTTTGGAAACCAGAGGTCAAATCAGAGGTCAGATTTTCCCGGTTAAATACTAAAGGCATGGCTTGAGTATTGCTCATCATACAATACTTTTCTTCTCCTTCTCACCATGACTACTACTAGTATATTTTGTACAAAGTAAGTTCTTTCTCACCTAACATATGTTTCCTCCCTTCTCAATTACTCTTCCTTTCTGTGTGTTATCTTGCGTCTTGTTCCACCAGCAGAGAGATGTTTTTCTTGAATAAAATGCAGGTCTGCAGCTGTATTCAGGTACAGATGGTCTGCATTCAGACCTCCATTTGTCAAAGAGAAACTTCTCATTATTTCTAAATTCAGAGAACCTAGGATGTATCTGGCTTTCTTTGAGCACATAGGAAACAATGTAATTTATCTCACTGAAATACAGAATTAAGAGACTGATTTTGAAATGTGTTCCCATCTGTAACTTTTCTATCAGCTGGCCTTTTCCGTATGTAACTGCTGCTACTATCAAAATCAGTCACATTTGCTTTAGAAATGGTCGAGATGTGAAAGTCTGGTGCTTAAAATATTTTCTCCCAGGAAAACAGTGTGAGATATAGTTGAAACGGTACTATTATTACCATTATTTCACTTAATTATGCATTAAATAGGCTTTCTTTTTCATTACTTTTCAAGAACATAATCAGCAGATACATATAATTTCAGTGAAAAACAATGTTCTCAGATCCAAATTACCAATTTCAAAATTAACATTTCTACTCCTGTAATCCATTAAAAAGTCTACAACTACCAGAACTTACCAGTTTAAAGTAGACTGCATTTCTTGTTGTGATGTTTGTGAATGGTGTTTCAATATAATTGCATTTCTTCCTTTTGAATTGTCTTTTACAGCATTGACAGTCAAGGGTTTATATATAAACATGAGTAAGAAGTAACAATTCATTATCAAATGTCTGTTAAAGCTCTTTCTTCTTTCTTGATGGATTAGAAAAAACAAAACACATAATGTTAGAGCAAAAGATAGGAGGCCAAGGTTCTGAACAAAATTGTCCAGGGACTGCCTGTTTGACCTTAGGTTGGTTATTTCAGCATTCTGTGGGTCAAATCCCACATCTACCAAATACCCTCAGTCTTCGCTCGTAAAATACAGGAAAGTCCTTAAGAAACTGCATTATGTGTTACTGTGCAAAATAGGCTTATCATTGAGAGGAATATAGTAAAGGGTTCATCTTCCACCTTTTGTGCTCATAAAATCAGCCCACGTTTCTGGAAATGCATGTACTGTCAGGGCTGTAAAAAAAAGGATGTATTTAATACAGCAAAGTGTTTTACTAACTAAATGTTGTGTGCCATGGTTCAGTTGTAACTGCCTAAGGGGTTTACCTTGCCTGCTGCCTAGACAGAGCTGATCCAACAAGACAAGGGAATTGCAATCGAGAAAGAGTAATTCACACAGAGCTGGCTGTGCAGCAGACCGAAGCTTTTTTATTACTTAAATCAGTCTCCTCAAGCATTTGGGGAGCAGAATTTTTAAGAATAACTTGGTGGGTAGGGGGAAGCCAGTGAACCAGAAGCACTGATTGGCCAAAGATGAAATCATAGGGAGCTAGAGCTGTTTCTGGGTGGGAATCTCAAGATCAGATGAGCCAGTTTACTGATCTGGGAGGGGCCAGCTGGTCCATCAACTGCAGGGACTGAAAAATATCTCCAGCACTGATCTTAGGAGCACTTTAGGGAGGGAAAGAATCTTGTAGCCTTCAGCTGCATGACTCCTAAGCCATAATTTCTACTCCTGTGGCTAATGTTAGTCTTACAAAGGCAATCTAGTCCCCAGTCAAGAAGATCTGCTTTGGGAAAGGGATTTACTGTCTTTATTTAAACTATGAAGTAAGTTTCTCCCAAAGTTAGTTCAGCCGGCACCCAGGAATGAACAAGGACAGCTTGGAGGTTGGAAGCAAGATGAGTCAGTTAAGTTGGATCTCTTTCACTGTCTCTGTCATAATTTTGCAAAGGCAGTTACGATACCTCCCTTTCAGTTTTATAACACCTTCATCGTAGGGTATAAGCTATGATGATAGGAAAAGGCCTTCAATTGCTCTGGCTTTTTCTGGCTGACAGGAGACGTGGTGGGAATGGGAGTGAACCCCAAGGTGAGAAAAGTGTAACTGCTTTGTAACTGTCTTAGTGTACTCAGGCAAGCCTGGATGAGCTTTCAAGCCTTGCATGGCAAAAATACTAGTACTCTCATCTATAGTTTTACTACAGTGATTAAGTAAATAACCTATTATCAGGTAAATAACAAGTCCTAGGATGAAGAGGACAATACCCAATTTTAAAAGCAAAGATTTAAAAACATTAGTTTGGGGCTTCTAACCCACAAAGAATTCAGAATTTAGTCTAAACTACAGAAAAACCTCAAGAACAGCTAACAACAGTGTACCATAGTTTTTATTTTGAAGCATAAGTTTTCTCTCTCCAGCCCTCATTTTTATTAAAAACAAATCATAATAGAACTGATTTATTTACAAAATACACTTTAGTCTTACTGTACTTGGCCTGATTATTTGCAGAAAGTGCAGCAAGAATAATTATTTTTCACTTAGACTTTTTAAATTGGCTTTGATAGAACTGTTACATGAAGTATCTCAGATAAGACTTTTTAAAAGCTAAGCCTAGCTCAGACACAGTGGCTCACATCTGTAAACCCAGCATTTTGGGAGGCCAAAGTAGGCAGATCACCTGAGATCAGGAGTTCAAGACCAGCCTGGCCAACATGGTGAAACCCGGTCTCCACTGAAATACAAAACAAAACACAACAACAAAAAAATTAGCCAGGTATGGCAGTGGGCACATATAATTCCAGCTACTTGGGAGGCTCAGGCAGGAGAATCATTTGAACCTGGGAGGTGGAGGTTACAGTGAGTTGAGATCATGTCATTGCACTCTAGCCTGGGCAGCAAGAGTGAAACTCCACCAGAAAAAAAAAAAAAAGGTGAGTCCAGCCATGGGTTTGTACCCTCAAATACCTATGAGTTGGGCAACTTCCTTGATTCTTGAGATCCCAAGATAACTTGGGGTTCCTGGGCCTCTTAGAAAGTGACGTTCTTTTCTTACCACAAGTGAGCAACTTTGTCAGGGACTCCGTGTGGACAAGGTATGAGGCCAGATTCCCCAACAGGCTTTAATTTGCTCTATAAGTCAATCTCAAATTCTTCAAAAGAAGCATGCCATTCTAGTCAAAGCCTTGGTAAAATAACCAATTTCTCCAATTGTGTTCTGTTACAAAAGAAACAGATTCTTATTGCACTTATGCAATTAACTATACTGCCATAAATTGAGTTTCCAAATTCAGGAGAAATCAGGAAAAGAGGAACAAATATGCTCCAAAGTTTGTTCACAGGAGTATATTTTACTCACTTATTAAAAGTTGAAAATAGCTCTAAAGAAATAAGTTCTCTTGACTCTGATAACAAAAGGTTTAGCAATGTTTAACACATTAGTTCTCTATGAGAACACTAGAAATTTGACTTTACCTCTATTTCAATAGCACAATTTTTTTTTTTTTAATATATATATATATATATATATTTTTTTTATTGCATTTTAGGTTTTGGGGTACATGTGAAAAACATGCAAGGTTGTTGCATAGGTACATATGTGGCAGTGTGATTTGCTGCCTTCCTCCCCTTCACCTATATCTGGCATTTCTCCCCATGCTATCCCTCCCCAACTCCCCACCCCCCTCTATCCCCCCCTCTCCCCCCCAACAGACTCCAGTGTATAGTGCTCCCCTCCCTGTGTCCATGTGTTCTCATTGTTCAACACCCACCTATGAGTGAGAACATGTGGTGTTTGATTTTCTGTTCTTGTGTCAGTTTGCTGAGAATGATGGTTTCCAGGTTCATCCATGTCCCTACAAAGGGCGCGAACTCATCGTTTTTGATGGCTGCATAATATTCCATGGTGTATATGTGCCACATTTTTCCTGTCCAGTCTATCATCGATGGGCATTTGGGTTGGTTCCAGGTCTTTGCTATTGTAAACTGTCAATAGCACAATTTTTAAAGTTATATGAAACTTGCACTTACAGTCCTATATCTGATTATAAACTGCCTTTTGAAAAGAACCAAAGCAAGACAAAATGTCTGTGGGTGACAAAAGTCTATAGCCACTATTAAAGCTACAATTGACTAGAAATTTTGGTTACTTCTGGAGCATACAACAATTTTACATAATAATTATAATTATTAATAATGTACACTAAATTATATCAACATTATAGAAGTTTCCCATAATTTTTGCAACCCATACTAATAACATATTTATATAAATACAGTCCAAAGTAAACCAAACACCATTCGCTATCCTAATCAAAAGTGTTTCATCTATTCTAACGTCACAATATCTAGTGTTATTAATCAGAATCCTGCATTTAAGAGCGCCTGTTAAATTTTATAGCTGACTGTAAAACCATCTTTTAAAGAGGACCAAAATGAGAAAGCAATTGTCTGTGGTGACAAAAACATTTTGGGGCAGCCACAGGTAAAGACATGATTGCCCAGGAAATTTGTTACCTCTGTTTGTTAACACAGTTTGTTAACATGATAATTATAATTATTACTGACAACATATACTAAGTCATATCAGAATTATAGGAATTTCACATAATTTTGGAACATATATCAATAACACATTTACACAAATATAGGCCGAATAAAGCAAAACACAATTTCCTATTTGACAATGTTTCCTGTATGATTTTTGCACCAAATAAGCCAAATGTCATTTTTGGACTTTAGAGGACCTAATATATAAAATATTAAGTAAGAAAGATACATAATTTATAATTTTATTTTGGAACATTGTCAAATGAAAAAGTTTAAAACATTGGATATCACAAAATAGAATCTCAGATCACTGTAAGCCATTCATTTGGTCACAATGATAATCGAAAAAAAAAATTGTTTTTTAAAGAAAAACCTTTATTCTGATAGAAGAGACTTAGCTTTCCAAACAAGACCCAATGAAGATAGCATGAGGCCAACTGAATCTGTCTCTTCCCTCTGTCCCTTTCTTTTTTTTTCCTGCCATTTACCTAAAGGAGAAAACAAAATGCTTTCATTATATTTTAACAGTACATAAAAATTGTTTTCAAAAGAGAAAACCAAATTTCATGTTTACGTTAGTGCATCTTTAATGTTAAAGCTATTTTTAAAATAAAATTTTATATCTCCATCCAGTTTTAATTAGTTTGACTATAAGGTCTGATCTTCATAAACCTTTTAGAACCCTTTACAATTTTTCATCTAATGGCAGATCAATTTTCTAAGAAAACCCTCTTATTTAGACACATGGGCCCAGATTCTAGCCCCACACCAGTATGATTTATGTTTTCACCTAAGGAAAAAACTAAATAATTTTTCTTTTAAATTTTAGCCAACTTGTTTATACCTCCAGAATTTTTACAAGATCAACCCTTTACAAACCCTTTTCACTTTGCTAAACCTTCCATTTTGTTCTGTTACTCTTTTAGGTTAAGACAATCTTTAAAACCCTCTGAACTAGACCACATACCTTGTATGTAAAACTGCCTCCCTGGTGGTCTCAACTAGATGTTACAATGTTAACTCTTAGCAACTTTTATTTTTAGTGAAAAACCTGATAAGAAAGTGATTTTAGTTATGTACTGGGGTGGGGCCTAGGACATCAGACAGAAATGAAGTCTGACTTCTTTCAGCATAGCTAGCAGGTATGGTTTTCCATATGTTCCCAGGCCTTATCTATAATCTAATGTTCCAAAGTAGGTAAATCAAACAACTTTCAAAAGTCAAAGAAACAGTTTGACCTTAATGCATTAAGCACATCTGATATCTGACCTTAATTTAGACCAAATGTCTACATTTTCAAGACATTTTATTTTATCAATAATCTTTAAAACTGTCTTTATTTCCAAAAGATTACTAAAGACACGTGAACAAAAAGGCATTAAAGTTTCTATTTTTCTAACCAAATATTTGACTTAAGCACTTATTTTTCTAAGGCAATTAATCAGCGCTCTTTTATATATAAACAAACAACACATATAAATACACAGACAGAGAGACAGAAGATTCAGCACTTGTAAAATTTTTCATTTACCAGTTTCTTAATTGGATTCCTGGCTTCAGGGTGGAGCCCTTGGAGGAACAGGGCCAGGAAAGCATGTGTTTCTAGGGCCAATTAAGCAGCAAATAAGCAGTTGAAGGCAAAGACAGATCCCCAAAATTAAGAGTGCCATTTTATACTGGATCCTGGATCAAAAAAAGGAGGGAAATATTATGAAAGAAGACAATGCAGTGCTTCTACCCTTCATTTAATTGCAAGGCAACCCAAGCCAATCAGTCCATTTTGTAATCAGCCCATCTCTCATGGGAGTCTCATCTCCCAGTGGGGGATGGAGATGTTTCCTTATCTTCCAGGTGGCGGAGAGCATACTCTCTAATCGGGCAGAGTCAGGTATCCCTCCGTAACTACTATTAGCCATCCCTTAAGGTATATTTCCTACCTAGTTATTACACACCAAAGCTCTCTTATAATGCAAAGTAATTTTTGATACCCTCAAAACTCAAAACTGTCAGATAACACAATGCAAAACAGAATGGAGAATTTGATTTTGAGAGAGATCCATCCACTTTTAGCTCTGGGGTTTCATGAAGAAAACAGAGGTTTTTGTTTTGTTTTGTTTTTCCAAAAATGGGTCTGTGGTACCCCTTTTGCTTTTCCCAATAAGCACAAAGCTACAAAAAGTTATCTTAGGCCCTCTCATTGTGTTCATTAAGAGTGTCAAGACAAAAAAAAAAAATGGAGAAAAATAATTCAGCCAACTGAGAAGAAAAAACCTTTTTCCAGAAAAACAAGTTCCAAAAAGAGAAAAACATAAAGGCCTTTTAAATACATCTGTAGCTTGTTTATCCATTTTTAATTAAGCTGACTTTTAACCATAGTACTCTTAAAAAAGAAATCCTTTCAAATCTCTTATTACTAGACTTTAGCCATGCCAAGTGGCCAATATTTCTGTTGAACTTTGAACTTTACCAAAAGTGACCCACTAGTTGCTTTAAATACGTGGCAAGCAGTTTCTTTTCTTACAGGATTTAGAATCTCCAAACGGTAGTTCAGAGAAAGAAAAATTCAACAGAGGAAATCAGAAGCTATCTATAAGGGAAAATAAACCTCAATAAATGGCAAAGTTACACAAATAACAAACCAGAAAGGAATCATTCCAGAGCCCACAATTGAACCCAGGCCACCACTGTCAAAAGATAAAGCCTTAGCTACTGAGCCATATGGCATTGAGCAAAATTTCTATTGCTTTTCCTAGAAGGAGCCTAGAGAAGCCAATTTCAAGCTTGCAAGTCTTTTAACTCCTCTAGAAAAATTTTTAGGGCTAACTATGACATGAACTTCCAAATTGCTGTCCTCTGGGTCATGGAAACCAAAAGAAAGTATCCTCACATGGTCAGAAGTTTAAGCTTTTAAGAACACAAAATAAGACAGAGAAATTTCATATAGTATTGGTTTCAGGGACACGTAGCAAAGTTTGCAACTGACCAGCCTGCCAAGCTGACTTGA
Organism: Aotus nancymaae; assembly: GCF_030222135.1. Taxonomy (NCBI): domain Eukaryota; kingdom Metazoa; phylum Chordata; class Mammalia; order Primates; family Aotidae; genus Aotus; species Aotus nancymaae. The sequence goes on from NW_026988425.1 coordinate 79,988,350, forward strand.
AAAGCAGGCTTATAGGGGTCCTAAACCCACATTCTATCCTGTGATTCCTCTTTCTCCAAACAGAACACAGAAAGACAAATTGTTAGCACAAAGTACACCAGATTTGCTATAGCCTAAGACTAGTCTCACAAATCCTTTTTTCTATTAATCAAACTGTTGCACAGGCGACAAATAGTTCACTGTTTATCCAGACAGAGAAAGAGAGAGAGACCAGAAATGTGGTCAGTAAGAATTTCTTTGCCTTTTTGCTGGCATACCAGGTTTCTGGGTTCCCTTTCTCTGCAACTTCTAGAAGAATGGAACAGCCTCTGATGACCCTGCTCACTTGTGCTATAGCTGTGGGATTCAGGCCATTTTATAAGATAAAATCCCCTTTATTGCTTTATAGAACCAAAGACAAGATTCTCAATTTGCAAGATGCTGCCCAACAGGCTGCATGGAGAACAGAATTAACATTTTCCATCTCAGCAAAATGCACATAACAAAACAGACATTAATCACGTCGTTTGGCACCCAGTATCAGCCTGGCAAAGCTCAAACTTTTTCCCATTGGTTCCCGTTGTCTTTGATCCACTCTAGGTGGGGATGGTGACATCTAAGTGATAATTCACAATGGGATCTCTGGGCAAGGGGAAGAGCAGATAGTTACCCAGAGAGACAGGCCTGTTGAGCCTTCTTTAGAGCTCATCAAATGTGGGCAGACAAATAAGGAGGGTTCTCTGAGTTAGGCCTGTTAGATTTCCATCAGCAGTCCCTCTGAGATCTCTTCCACATATACAAACACACACAAAGACGAGATGGACAGAAGGCCTTCCAAATCAGATCCCTAACCAAAAACTCCAAGAGTATCCCTTCTAAGCTATTCTCCTATTCTCTGTCTGAGAAACTTCCTCAAAATCTTCCTGATTGAGCAGAAGTATTCCAAACCAGGACTCTTCCTACTAGTTAGAAAGAGCCAACTGAGACCCCCCCTCCAGGAGCTGAACAGACACCATGTAGTGGGGCTACAGACACAGACACCCCGTAGTGGAGCTACAAACAGACACCCTGCAATGGGGCTACAGACATGCCACCATACGGCTACAGAACTAGTCAGAAGAAGGAAAGAGATATTCGCAGCACCTAAGATATTCACTAATCCAGACCCCCAACAACGGGGCTACAGACAGACACCTCACCATGGGGCTACAGACAGACACCCTGTGATAGGGCTACAGTTAAGGGATATCTCTCCAGGACTATTTCTCCATTGCAATTAAACCCATGCACATTGGTTTGGCAGCACCCCACCAGTAGAGAGAGTATCAGTCAGTCCCCATTCCAAGAGAACTAGGCAGCATCTTGGTCTGGCTTCTGAATCTATCACTGGAGGTGGGGGGCACTGAACCATGGGCAGATAGCTACAAAGGCAATTCTAGACAAGCCCCCAAACTTGTAACTACCGAAGGAGTTTGCCTTGCCCACTGCCTAGACTGAGCCAATTCATCAAGACAAGGGAATTACAGTAGAGAAAGAGTAATTCATGCAGAGCTAGCTGTGTGGGAGATTTGAGTTTTATTATTACTCAACTCAGACTCCCCCAGCATTCAGGGAGTAGAGTTTTTAAGGATAACTTGGTGGATGGGGGCAAGCCAGTGAACCAGGAGTGCTGATTGGTCAGAGATGAAATCATAGGGAGTCACCACTGTCTTTTTGCATTCAGTCAGTTCCTGGATAGGAGCCACAAGATCAGGTGAGCCAGTTTATTGATCTGGGGAAGGGCCAGTTGATCCATCAAGTGCAGGGTCTGCAAAATATCTCCAGCACTGATCTTAGGAGCAGTTTAGGGAGGGTCAGAATCTTGCAGCCTTCAATTGCATGAGTCCTAAGCCATAATTTCTACTCTTGTGGCTAATGTTAGTCTTACAAAGGCAACCTAGTCCCCAGGTAAGACAAACAGCTGCTTTGAGAAAGGGCTTTTACCGTCTTTGTTTAAACTATAAACTCAATTTCTCCAAAAGTTAGTTCAGCCTGTGCCCAGGAATGAACAAGAACAGCTTGGAGGTTGGAAGCAAGATGGAGTCAGTTAAGTTAGATCTCTTTCACTGTCTCAGTCATAATTTTGCAAAGGCAGTTTCACAGTTACTGAGGAAGAAGGGCAGAGAATATTTTATCTGATGAATCTGTGGAAATTCATCTTTCTATAGCCAAAGAAACTGCTCTGTCAGAAGGAGAAAGCAAGGAGAATATGTTATATGGGCATATTTCTCCTTAACAAAATCTAGGGAAAGCTAATTGTTCCAAGTTAAGATCAGAAAGATATGACAAAAGTGAAAAATGTGAATTTGTTTTACAAATCTTTCCAGTATTCAGAAACACAATGAATGACTCATCCAGGGGCCTATTTTTGCACAGGGCCACAAAGACTGGTAACTGTTTATGAGTGGGCAAAAGGAACCCAGCAGAGTAATCATCTGGCAATTCAGATGCAGATTGCAGGCATGCAGGAAAAGGGTAGGAGCTTGCAGCTATGATGGGTAAAATCACTGACTTTAGTTATCAAGACCAAGGGTTAATTATATGTTTGCTTTGTTAGGGATGAATCAAACTGAACAGCAACTGTCTCTAGTTGGGTAAACTGAGTAGAATGGCTATGTGTTGTGAGTACCTGGAAAATGTTGTTGCCCTGTGCAAGACTGAAAAAAAAAAAGTCCCTACTACTGTCTCCGTTGGCCAAGGAATCTTGTGGCAAACATTTACATAAATTATACAAACATTGTGATGCCCTTTATGCCATGTTGTGATGCAAACTAGTTAATTAATATTATTGAACATAGGGTATATGAAAGAAGAATGAGTTGAAAATGAGATATCAAATCTATATATAATCTATCAAATCTAATAATAATATTTTGATTTAGAGGAATGGTAAGACAAGTGTCTCCAATATAGAAAGAGTGTGACTTCAGACAGGTCAGCTCAGTGTGTCTATATTAACAAACTACTCTAGGCCTGACACTGTAACACATTGTGAGGGATAAATTCATGAGAGAAGAATCTGCAAGAAAAGGAGGCCTTTCCTTAGGGGGGAAAAATTAAAGTAACAATAGTTGCATGTTCAAATACTATATTGTAAGGCCAAGATTATAAATCTCACAGTAATTTAAAGAGATCACTCAAAATAAAAAATGAAATTAACATTTTGATGATCCATTTTACATTTGATCAGTTGGAAAGCAATGTAGTGTGATAGAAATCTAACTATATAATTTTTAAAAAATTACTCATTTCCTTTAAGCTTGAGCTTTTTTACTTGCAAGTTGAAAATCAATCTAATAAGAATAAACAATGCTTACTGACAATATATCCCATTTAGAATTTCAAACTAGACTTCCAAGCCAGGTTATGAGCCATTATTTCACTCTTAATGATTTACCTCTAAAGAAAAATTATCGGATCTGAAGATAAGCTTTCAGAACTGATGTTCTATGATAATATGTCAATATTCATTGATTGATTAAAATCAAACTTAAAAGCAAAATGTAACTATCTTTTAAATTAACAACAAAAAATGAATCAGACAATGCTTATGGTGATGTAGTAATTGTGCAATTGCTGATAGAATTGTCATTCTTTAGAATGCAAATTGGAAACATCTATCATGCTCATATCTTTTGACCTAACAATTCTATCTCTGTCTAAGGTATAATATATAGTGCAGGAAACTTAATAGTACAGAGGTGCTCTCCAACCCTGATCAATAGAGCAATGTATTATATGCAACTAAATAAAAAAAATAGAGCACTGATTAGGGAAATTGATGGAATATCAGAAAACTGCTAAAACTAATAGGAATAAAGACTATAATAAAGGCAACCCAAGTGTCCATCCAAGTGAGAATAAAAGAAAAATGTGGTATATTCACAATAGTTTATTATACAGAAATCATAATGAATGACATACAGTGACAGACAACATTGGGAATAAATCTTAGTAATAAGATTATTAAATGAAAAAATAAATTCCAAAAGATTACATCCAGTATGTTCAACTCTTAAACAGTCTCAAATAAAATATAAGCTTTTGAAGAGTTCGTCTAAATGCAATACATGAAATAAGAGATTGGCAAAAACAGAATTTTGAATGATTGTTACTTATAGTAGGGAAAGGCAGAGGGAGTAATAAGGAACAAAGCATTTGATACAAGTTAATATGTAGCTCCTAATATTTGAGGGGATGATAGTGAATTTGTGAGAGATCTTATTGCGTTACAAATAAGTAAGTAAAAAATTAATAGAGCCTTGCATGAACATTAAATAGCATCTGTCAAGAAACAAAGATTAATTCCTGTAATTATGTATACCTAAGGGCCAAAGGGGAGGAAAAGACTAAGACACAAATTTTTAAAACATTCAATATTTTTTAAGGATTTACTAATAAATAACTAGATAATAATAAACACAAATAATGGTTGTGTAACTGTGGTGACTGTGATATTTTACTTTTCTCTTTCAAATTTTCTAAAACATATTTTAATGAGAACAAAAGTTTACAACTCATTAAAAACAGTGTGTAGAACTACAGGCCTGAATGCCAATGGACTTTTATAAACATGAAATAGACAAATGAAATAAACTAAAATTGTTTGGTATTTCAGCAGGTTGTGGACCAGTCCCCATAGCTGAAAGACCTGAGAGGAGTCACTATTGACCTCACTTTGACAAAAAATTTAAGACTCAATCAAGAAAAAACAAATGTGACTATTTGTGAGAGACCATGCCAGACCCAATTAGTATTGAAAGCTTATATTACCTACTAGAAAAATCTCTATTTGCCATCGACCCAGAAGGTGCAACAGTTGGGTTTCAAACATGAAAACAATTATTACTGATATGCTCTCTGGCTCAGTTATTTCTACAAAGGTTGTATATGGAAGAGTTTTAGATGAACATACATAGCATGGGCTCTTAGTCCATTAATTGAATGTTGATGTGCAGAAAACCAATAAGAATAGGGTATGATTGATAATAGAAGCAAACTGATTGGACACTGTGCAATGATCACAGAGCAGGACACTGCTGCATACTTGTATTCTAGTGAATACACTAGAAAGCTGGCTTCAGAATTGGAAAAATATTATACCAAATTTATGTTTTCATAAAACATTTAGCTACAAACCTTTGATTTGTAGATATTTTAGGCCATTTTCCACCTTCCTTTTGACTTTTGAAATATAAAGCATAGTATTACTTTAAAATATAATAATTTTCATATTTGAAGAATACTAGATGCATGAAATGAGCAGTACATTTTGTAGCACTGTATTATGTATGTTTTTCTCTAATTCAGTGTTTTCTTTGAAGTATAATCTGTAATACAAATAAGTCAACATATTTCAAAGTATATTTATTTCAGTTTCTTTTCCCCTGGTAATTGAAAAAATATCTTCTTGGACAAGAAGTAACTTTTAGAAACAAAATGTCTGCTTGGGGAGTTTTAAAGTATCCTTTTCCTTTTTCATCTTTTTTTGTACTATTCTTTATTGCAAAATACCAATAACACTCAAAAAGTATTTTGCAAAATACTTATAATTTCTTATCAATCATATTTTATAATCAAAAGTGTTTGGGTTTTCTCTACTTCCTAGTTATTTAGAGACTATGCCCCTCAACATGAGGCATGGAAGGCTGTGGAGTGAAATGAAATTGAGCCTAAAGATTTAAAGAAAAATAGTTGAATTTGAATCCTCATCTTGCTCCTTAGAAAAAAAATCATGTAAATTCTTTTAATCTCATTTTTCTAACGTGAGTAGGAAGAAAAGGAGGGCAGCCAACATATTCTTTTGAAAACAAGTAAGTTAGTGTCCATTGATATAAGCAAAAGTCTTGCTATTTTCACTATTAGGGTAAATAACTTGAAGCCAACTTTTTTCCCTGTGCAAGTTGGTCAAGTGTATCCTAAAAGGACATGAAAACACTAATTGAATACCCTTTATTTCTTGCCTGATTGCTCTGGCCAGAACTTCCAATACTATACTGAATAGGAGTGGTGAGAGAGGGCATCCTTGTTTAGTGCCAGATTTCAAAGAGAATGCTTCCAGTTTTTGCCCATTCAGTATGATGTTGGCTGTGGGTTTGTCATAAATAGCTTTTGTTATTTTGAGATATGTTCTGTCAACACCTAGTTTATTGAGAGTTTTTAGCATAAAGTTCTGTTGAATTTTGTCAAAGGCCTTCTCTGCATCTATTGAGATAATCATGTGTTTTTTGTGTTTGGTTCTGTTTATGTGATGAATTACGTTTATAGACTTGCGTATGTTGAAACAGCCTCGCATCTCCAGGATGAAGCCTACTTCGTCATGATGGATAAGCTTTCTGATGTGCTGTTGCAATCCGTTTGCCAGTATTTTATTGAAGATTTTTGCATCTATGTTCATCATGGATATTGGCCTGAAGTTTTGTTTTCTTGTTGAGTCTCTGCCAGGTTTTCATACCAGGATGATGTTGGTCTCATAAAATGATTTGGGGAGGATTCCCTCTTTTTGGATTGTTAGGAATAGTTTCAGAAGGAATGGTACCAGCTCTTTTTTGTCTATCTGGTAGAATTCGGCTGTGAACCCATCTGGACCTGGGCTTTTTTTGGTTGGTAAGATATTAATTGTTGCCCCAACTTCAGTCCTTGTTATTGGTCTATTCAGGGTTTTGACTTCCTCCTGGTTTAGGCTTGGGAGGGTGTAAGTGTCCAGAAATTTATCCATTTCTTCCAGGTTTACTGGTTTATGTGCATAGAGTTGTTTGTAGTATTCTCTGATGATGGTTTGTATTTCTGTGGAATCTGTGGTGATATCCCCTTTATCATTTTTTATTGCATCTATTTGATTCTTCTCTCTTTTCTTTTATTAATCTTGCTAGTGGTCTATTTTGTTGATCTTTTCAAAAAACCAGCTCCTGGATTCATTGATTTTTTGAAGGGTTTTTTGCGTCTCTATCTCCTTCAGTTCTGCTCTGATCTTAGTTATTTCTTGTCTTCTGCTAGCTTTTGAGTTTTTTGATCTTACTCTTCTAGGTCTTTCAATTTTGACAATGCAATGCTGATTTCAGATCTTTCCTTGCTTCTCATGTGGGCATTTATTGCTACAAATTTTCCTGTAGACACTGCTTTAAAATTGTCCCAGAGATTCTGGTACATTTTGTCTTTGTTCTCATTGGTTTCAAAGAACATCTTTATTTTTGCCTTCATTTCATTGTTTATCCAGTCAACATTCAAGAGCCAGTTGTTCAGTTTCCATGAAGTTGTGTGGTTCTGAGTTAGTTTCTGAATTCTGAGTTCTAATTTGATTGCACTGTTGTCTGAGAGACTGTTTGTTATGATTTCTGTTGTTTTGCATTTGCTGAGGAGTGATTTACTTCCAATTACGTGGTCAATTTTAGAGTAGGTGTGATGTGGTGCTGAGAAGAATATATATTCTGTGGATTTGGGGTGGAGAGTTCTGTAAATGTCTATTAGGTTTGTTTGGTCGAAGTCTGAGTTCAAGTCCTGGATATCCTTGTTAATTTTCTGTCTCATTGATCTGTCTAATATTGACAGTGGAGTGTTAAAGTCTCCCACTATTATTGTGTGGGAGTCTAAGTCTCTTTGTAGGTCATTAAGAACTTGCTTTATGTATCTGGGTGCGTCTGTATTGGGTGCATATATATTTAGGATCATTAGCTCTTCTTGTTGCATTGATCCCTTTACCATTATGTAATGTCCTTCTTTGTCTTTTTGATCTTTGCTAGTTTATTTTATCAGAGAGTAGGATTGCAACTCCTGCTTTTTTTTTTTTTTTCCTCTCCATTTGCTTGGTAGATCTTCTTACATTCCTTTATTTTGAGCCTTTGTGTGTCCTTGCATGTGAGATGGGTTTCCTGGATACAGCACACCGATGGGTTTTGGCTTTTTATCCAATTTGCCAGTCTGTGTCTTTTGATTGGGGCATGTACCTCATTTACATTTAAGGTTAATATTGTTATGTGTGAGTTTGATCCTGTCATTTTGATGCTAGCTGGTTGTTTTGCCCATTAGTTGATGCAGTTTCTTCATTGCATTGATGCTCTTTACCATTTGGTATGTTTTTGGAGTGGCTGGTACTTGTTGTTCCTTTCTATGTTTAGTGCTTCTTTCAGGAGCTCTTGTAGGGGCAGGCCTGGTGGTGATGAAACCTCTGAGGATTTGCTTGTTCTTAAAGGATTTTATTTCTCCTTCACTTATGAAGCTTAGTTTGGCTGGATATGAAATTCTAGGTTGAAAGTTCTTTTCTTTAAGGATGTTGAATACTGGCACCCACTCTCTTCTGGCCTGTAGGGTTTCTGTCGACAGATCCGCTGTGAGTTTGATGGGCTTCCCTTTGTGGGTGACCCAACCTTTCTCTCTGGCTTCCCTTAAGATTTTCTCCTTCATTTCAGCCCTAGTGAATCTGATGATTATGTGCCTTGGGGTTGCTCTTCTTGAGGAATATCTTTGTGGTGTTCTCTGTATTTCCTGGACTTGAATGTTGGCCTGCTTTGCTAGGTTGGGGAAGTTCTTCTGGATAATATTCTGAAGAGTGTTTTCCAGCTTGGATTCATTCTCCCCATCACATTCAGGTACACCTGTCAAACGTAGATTAAGTCTTTTCACAAAATTCCATATTTCTTGGAGGCTTTGTTCATTTCTTTTTACTCTTTTTTCTCTAATCTTGCCTTCTCATTTTATTTCATTGAGTTGATCTTCAGTCTCTGATATCCTTTCTTCTGCTTGGTCGATTCAGCTATTGAAACTTGTGTATGCTTCACAAAGTTCTCGTGTTGTGTTTTTCAGTTCCATCAATTCATTTATATTCCTCTCTAAGCTGTTTATTCTCGTTAGCATTTTGTCAAACCTTTTTTCAACGTTCTTAGTGTCTTTGCATTGGGTTAGAACATGATCTTTTAGCTCAGAGAAGTTTGTTACTCCCCACCTTCTCAAGCCTGTTTCTGTCAATTCATCAGACTCATTCTCCATCCAGCCTTGTTCTCTTACTGGTGAGGAGTTGTGATCCCTTGGAGGAGGAGAAGTGTTCTAGTTTTTTGTATTTTCATCCTTTTTGCTCTGATTTCTTCCCATCTTTGTGGATTTACTTACATGTGGTCTTTGTGGTTGGTGACTTTCAGATGGGGTCTCTGGGCAGACATCCTTTTTGTTGCTGATGAAGTTATCTCTTTCTGTTTCTTAGTTTTCCTTCTAACAGTCAGCGCCCCCTGCTGTAGGACTGCTGGAGGTCCACTCCAGACCTTACTTGCCTGAGGATCACCTGCAGTGGCTGCAGAACAGTAAGTGTTGCTGCCAGTTTCTTCTTCTGTTATCTTTGTCCCAGAAGGATACCTGCCAGATGTCAGCCTGAGCTCTCCTTTGTGAGGTGTCTCTTTGGTTATATAGAGGCCAGAGAGCTGCTTGAGGAGACAGTCTGTCCCTTATAGGAGTTCAAGTGCTGAGCTGTGAGCTCCGTTGTTCTGTTTAGAGCTGCTGGGCAGGTACATTTAAGTCTGCTGCAGTGGAACTCATAACAGCCTTTTTTTTTTTTTATCCCAGATGCTCTGTCCCAGGAAGGTGGGGCTTTATTTATAAGTTCCTGTCATTCTGCTGCCTTTTTTCAGAGATTCCCTGCCCATCAGGGAGGTAGCCTAGTCACAGTCTGCCAGCAGAAGTGTTACTGAGCTGCTGTGGGCTCTGCCCAGCTGCTGTGTGAACTTCCTCACAGTTTTGTTTATAGTGGTATAGTACGAACTGCCTAGGTAATGGTGGATTGCCTTGGTAATGGCAGACTGCCTCGGTAATGGCGGACTGCCTCAGTAATGGCAGACGCCCTTCCTCCCACAAAGCTGGACCATCCTGGGTCCATCTGTGCTTGCTGTGAAACTCTCAATCCAGAGTGTTTCAGATTGCTTATATTTGTTGGGGTGGGACCAGCCAAGCCAGATCACCTGGCTCCCTGTTTCAGCCCCCTTTTTTTCAGTTGAACAAGTGACTCTGTCTCCCAGGCGTTCCAGTTGCCAGTTGAAATGGTGCCTGGGTTTGTGTGAGTTTTTGTGTGGAGACCCACTGTGCTGGCTGAAACAGCCATGCTGGAGACTTGTGGCGCTTTTCCGCCTGGGAATCTCCTGATCTGTGTGAAGTAAAAATTCGTTTGGAAATGCGGTGATCACCCACCCTCTGTGTTTTCCCTGAGAACGGCAATCTAGAGCTCTTCCTATTTGGCCATCTTGGATCAGTCCGGACAGTTTCTTTTACAATATAAGTCAGTTCCTATTATTCCTCTGCTGAAAATCCACTGAGGGTTTCCCATCTCTCTCAGAGAATAAGGGAAAGTACTTAAAATTTCCTGCAAGTTCTTCTGTGATTTGACCATCTATTGCCTCAATGATAGCAATTCCTGCAGCTCTTCTCACTTACAACATCCAACTATTCTGATGGGTCCTTGAACCTAGGAAGCCTATTTCAACCTCTGAGCTCCCGCCCTCAACTCATTCAAGGTTTTGCTTAGATATCACTTTATCAAAAAAGATCTTTACTAGTATAATAAAAAAGCAGTCCCCTTTCCTTCATCTGCTTTAATTTTTCTTGATAACACTTCTCACCATCTGACCTATTCTATTCTATTTTATTCTATTCTCTTTTCTTTTATTCACTTCTCTCCTTCTACTGTAAAGTGGGTGCAATAAGGGAATAGGCTTTCTTTTTCTCACTGCTGAATCCCTAGAGCCAAGAATGGTACCTGGCACTTAGTAAGTCTGCAATAATATTTGTCGACTCAATGACTAACTGAATGAAGGATATCTGGATGGGAAATAATCAACATACATTTAAAAATTATTTTTGGAATTAAAAATAATGTTTCCAGTTTTGAAGTCTTTCAGAAAGAGATTTTTTTTTTCCTCAAGAGAGGATTCAATTTCATGCTTTGAAAAATTAAAAGAGAATTTAAATTATGAAGACATAATTTGAGAATATTACAATTTTAAGAAGTTTTTAACTGATGCAACTTTAGTGTGATAATTGAGAATAAAATTATTTCTCAAATGTCATAGGACATAGAAATAAAAAGGTTAACACTTTGGAGCTTTTACAGCAAGATTCTCCGGGCTCGAGTCTCAACTCTACCACTTCCTAGCTGCATGACTTGAGGTTTCTTTCTATGCCTCAGTTTTCTCATCTGTTATTTCTCAGGGTTAATGATTCTACCTAATTTATAAAGCTGTTGTGAGGCGTAAATAACTTAAATTATGTAAATGACTTAGAACAGTGTTTGGAACATAGTGTCTCATAAGAATTTATTATTACTTATTTAATGATACTATTATCATTTCTCAAGAAAGTAGGTGCTCTTACTGAAGAAAGTAGGTGATGGATTTTGGGGTTTTTGCTTGTCGTTTGTTTATTTTTCTCTGCAATGTTTCTAAGGAGAAATCCCATAGGAGAAATCTAGGCAGTGTAAATTATGTGGATACAATAAGTGGATGAGAGAATTAAGGCAATTTCTAGTTATGTGCCCAAACACCTACTTTTTTTCACATGTGGAATGCAGACAAACTTTTTGAGCCCTTATATTTGGCAAATGAATGTTTTATTTCTTCATTTCACTTTACACAAATAGGCAAAGTTAAATAGCAAATAAGGTGAATTCAGCATGGGATCCCTAAAGCTCCATCCCCAAGCTCCAACCTTGAGACTGAATGGGGATAGTCCAAATATGAAAACCTTAGGTTTAAAAAAAAAATGACTTAATGAAAAAGTCATATCCTTAAATATGTGTCCTCCTCAATTAAATTTTATTCAAACTCTTCATCCATACTTTTCTCTTTTAGCCTTCTAAATTTCCAGTCATAATTGATGTTAAGATACATAGTTTTAAATCATTCCTATTGCCTGTGTTTATATGTATTTATTATCCTCTTTGGTTGCAATCTTCATAAAATTAGGTCTTCTGCTTCCTTAGTTATTCCCCAAAGAACCAAGAATAGTGATCAGCAAATAACATTATTGGTGGAAATATGACAATCAAATAGAATTACTAAGAATGGATGTCATGTCCTCTCTTTAAAATATTATGCTTTAAAAAATAGAATCTATTATTTAAAAGTAAATTTTAATAAGGAAAAGATTATTGTTCCATATTTAAAATATTTGATATGATTTCTGTAACATAATGGACACATAACTAAAAGTTGGTTTCTCTTCTCCTACCATGACCTGAGACACATTTATTAGCTGCTGTTTGTCTAAATGTCTCAGCCAAAAATCCAAGAACAATCAAGACTTGGCATTCAATTTAACTGAGCAAAATATTTACTTGAAGGACAGAAAGTAAAAAAGAATGATAGAATATTATTTTTCTTCAACTTTGCCCCAGGGTTTGTAATCTTATCAAAGAGCAAGTCATACAAACAGGAAATGGTATCTTATGAAATGCTGAAACAGCACTGATACAAACAAGAGATCAAGAAGGGAACAACAATCACTTTGTTATCTATAGGAATGGATTCAGGGAGAAAGTGGCTTCTCAGATAACCCCTAAAAAATATTTACAGTTTGGAGAAGAAGACGTGGGGGGGGGAAAGATGGTTGAGAATCCTTCTTCAGAAATCTCAGATTTTTAATCTTTGGCCAGGACACATTTACAAATCATCTATTAAATTTAAAAGAGATCTTAGCTACCTTTGTAAGCTTTGCTCTTCCCTAATCTACTCAGAGTATAAACGAAGTTTAGAAGATCAGTCTAAGACAAAAAATCTCATGGAATTATATAAAATTATTCCTTTAAAAACATACTAAAGGATTTGTGTTTCAGGGAAATAGGTCTTAAGTAGGGGGAGAAGTAAAAAATATCCTCAACATTTATCATAATAGAGCCTAGTATCTTTTATTTTGTCACTTACACCCTGGGGAAATATACTATGAACCACATTTTTACCTGCGTAATTCTTTCTCTTTTGAAAAAAAAAAAAAAAAAAAAACACATAAATACAGTCTTTAAAGTCGTCACATTGATATATCATAATTAAAAATTAACTGAATAAAAAATTAGTTGTTTCATTATTTGCAAAATATGATTTTCCTGAAAACAAAACTAAGCATTACAACAAAATCATTTGCAGGACATAATCCAGTGGAAAGCAATAGATTAAAAGAATTGGGGGTGGAGAGAAGGTAATTTGTTTTATAGTCCCAGCTTTATTTTATTTTAATACGTGTCATCCTGTAAAAATCCTGCATCCTAACTTTAAAAGAAAGGTATTGATGTAAGATTTGGAGAGGGTGGGGAAAAAGAATGAGAGAGATACAGGACTTGGGAGAAATTTATAGTTAGAACTGATACTGAGTGAAAATTTAGAGTACATACCCAGCATGTTTTGTGCTTCCTTTCTTCCAGAGAGGAAATGACACTTTAGATTCCCTGGGATGCTGGAACCACATGCAAAAAAGGATGGGCAAATTTGTCATTCAGAATTTATGAAGGATATTTTTTCTTCTCACTGACTAAAAAGAACAAATCAAACACTAGGTTTCCAATTCTGAAAATTAGTGGACTCTGGAGAGCCAATTAAACATTATTCCCCTATCTCGACTCTGTTTTAACATCTTTCTTTATTGCACTGTTTCTTTCACTCACAAGGCAGGTAGATGGTGTTATCAGGCTAATTTGGGGACAGTTATCATTATAATGTAATTTTTTACAATTATATGGTAGACCAGGTGGCAAGACAGCATGGCTTTGCATTGCCAAGGTGCAAAACAAATTCAGTGTTCAATCAACCTGAGAGAGAAAGGACAATTCTCATTTGCATAAACATGTAGCCACGGAAACGAGATGCACAGAGGTATAAGGGGAAAGAGACCTATTTTACATGATGTGCATAGAATATTTGACAGTTTAGATTGGAGGCGTCATTGATGTGGGTTGGAATGGTACGGTTGGTTGCCATGGATATAGTTTTCCCTACTGGCAGTGCAGAGATTGGCAGGGATGGATGCTGGAAAAAAAAAAAAAAAAACCAAACCACTGCAACACTCTGGCAGCCTCATTCTTTTCTTTTGTTGAAAAGCTATGTATCCTTTCTGCACTAATGACAGCTCATCAAGTATGCAGTGTAATCTAGAAACACTGATATTTCTGTAATAAATCATTCATGTATAATATATATGTATTTATACATTCTATTCACATATATATGTGGCAATCTACATGTATATATTTGGAATAACATGTATGCAGATTAATAAAAGATTAGATTCAGGAGAAAAATATTTACTTTTGCCACTTGTTTCTATTTAGTATTAATTTGGGAAGCCCTTAGATATGAGGATTTATTAAATAAAATAAACAATGTATAAATCTACTGAATTATCATCTAACTTAGGAAAAGAGAATTGCACAGTATGTTTTTGTGGATAAGGCAAACAATGAAAGGAAGGAGGAGTGGCTTGCCCCAATGGCCCAGTCGCTGAGTATTTGACCTCTATAGCCACTGCATTGCTGTCACAGAACTATGCAAATGGTGTTCGTCCATGAGAAAACAAAGCACTTTTTAATTTCCTTTTAGGTTCTATCACAACATGTAGCACAAGTAAAAACCCAAACAGGCTATTTATGCTGTTTTTCAGAACCGCTGAAGGCACTTAATTTTCTTTTTCTAAAGGCTCACCTGTTTGTTATTTTGTTTTCATACAGTTAGTCCAAAATCTTGCTTTTATTAAAAGGTTTGCAGAGATGTCTTTTGTCTTTAAGAATTCATTCACTAACATATCGTGCAAGTGGGGACTAAAGCAGCACAGCCTCAGCTGCCCAATCCTGCAGGGCAAGAACCGAGGAACTTTGTCTCTGCTAATGCGTAGCTTTGCACTTGGCCATACTCCCGAGATTGAATTCTGGTGAATAAGTTCTTATGACCTTGTGAGTTTCCTCTCTACCCCTTCTAGATTATAGAGGAATGTTGAGTGGCAAGGCATTTTGTAAATTATCTGTCCACCCTATCACTGGAAACTGAGAAAAGGGTTGGAAACAGCATTTATTGTGCAATTACAACATCAGGATCACTTTTGAAACATGACCTGTCTTCTGCCCTTAATACTTGACTTTGCCATGCATACAGCCAAAATCTGATGAATAATTATCAATCAACTGATCTCAACTGAATTAAGATTTAAAATAATATGTAGTTGAAAGAATAATCAAAATATTCTTCTCTCACTTTATAAGAAAATTCTTTTAATGGGCAAAATGAAGAAAGTTTGCATTGATATTACATAATTTTCCCCGTATTTAACATTTCAGGTGAAAATCTACTATTTATCGATAAAACATGCGAAAAGCACTAGTTATTTTTGCTATTGCATATTTTTTACATGAAGCATACCAGTGGGTCAGTTTTTGTAAGAATCCACCTCCCACAACCCCAGCCCCATCACCATTCTCAGCTTTTCCCTAGAAACCACTCAACAATCGCTAATATCCTCTCTAGATAAACTCGTCAGTGACATGTTTCTCAAGGTAAAAACCAGCTGTAATCATATCATATTTATTTTTATTTTCTTATTTCTTAGTTTACTTTTATCAGTGCTTCTGAGAGTGATGAGCTCTTACTCCTCAAGTTCATTTGTTCTTCATTTACATATTGGACTTTAATAAATATTCATCGCAAAAAAAAAGAGTAAGTTAGCAACTACTTTAATCTTTGTATTTCATTGTTTCTTAAGTTTTTAAAGATGAACTAGAACCTCAAATTCTGTCCAGAGTTACAAGTTTATTATCTAAGACCTATGTATAAACAATGAGATTCAAAATGATTATAAGTGTTTAAGAGTGAGTACAAATTTTAATACAGAAAATCAACATAATGCACAGTGTCAAGGTAGATACACCATTTCATCACATGTAAATGTTCTTGTCGGGGCGCTTCTTTTGCTTATAATTTGTTGTCTCATGCACTTTGTTTTCTTTATTTCCTTTAACAGCCCATGTTCTTTTCTATTTTTCTTTTCCACTCCTGTGCTTTCTGTGTATATACTCCTCCATTTGTAATCAATAAAAAAGATACTATGTTGAAGCAAAATTGAGTGACGCTTGGGGCTTGTTCACCTTTGCCCAAATACCTTGGAGATACTGGCAAGATTTTAGCATGTTGCTTTATTCTATACAAAATATTCAGATGCTATAGCATTGAGGCCCTCCACATAATTGTATGTACAGATGGTCTTGGAGAGAAAGCTAGTATGTAGCATGCACAGAAATAAAAGGTTTAAAAACCTTATTTCTATTTCAAAGAAAAAAATTGCTTGCTCATCATTAGAAATCAATTCTTCGTCCCACAGGAAAAAAGAAATATGAATGTGGTTATTTTATGAACAGAGACTTGATTATTTCATGCTGTGAGTGTGATTCTTCAGTGGTCAGAAGGAGAGTTCTGGTGAGGTCTACTTTTCTTGGGCAAGTGCACACTTGCCTCAGTCTCACTCATAAATGGCGAGACAGTCACATGCACTTGGACCTTGAATGCGTTCATTTCAAATCAGGCAGGAGGTCTGACTCACATAGTGAATTTTCAGGATTAGCATCTCCAAATCTTTATCCTCGTATATGCAGATTGGTTCATTTCAGACTCCAATAACTGGTTCAATATTATATCATTTTAAAGATTTGGTTAACTATTTTCTTTTCTCACTTTTATGTTGTTAAGATACATTATCCTACTAATTTTAGTCATGTCCATAAAAGAAAAACATAAATTTTACACTTTGCATCTTAGGTTCATTTGCTCCCTCTGAAAACATTTTCCCTGTTTCTTAGACTCACTCAAAATATAGGCAGTATTTCTTCCTTGAAAGGAGAATAAGGCAGCAAACTGATTATTTGTTGTGATCAGGCTTATTAAAATAGAGACAGAACACCAGAGTTCATTTCCTAGATCTGTCATGAGATGACTCAAAAGTGAGGGACTCTCTTTCTTGTCTTACTTTCCGCATTTGTAAAGTGACACCCTCTGATCTTCACAAGCACATTTTGACTCAGTAATATGTGCAAGTCGGGGTTTCCAAATTCTGTGATGAGGAGCAGTTGTTGACTTTCCTTATGTGTTTTGACTACAGCTTCAGGTGGGACATGTGCTCTGATGGCCATGATGGAGCCAATTCCTGGTGCAGATAATGACAGGACAAGTCAATGGCCAAAAGATATGTAGGCAAAAATTGCTGACATGGACTGGATGTAATCAATATATGGCTTTGAGAGCTAATGATTTATTACAATCAATCTATTGAGAACAACTAATTGTTGATGTCTTAGAATTTCTTATAGAAAGCATTCCTTATGCTGATATGCCCTTTATACCTCAGCTTCTTTATCACTATGTAAAATTAAAGATCACTTTGTCTTCTATTTAAATTCATCCTCTTTCTTCAGATGCCGTAAGCATTGGTATAATAAAGCATAGAAAGTACATTTATTATGTAAAAGGTACTGAAATTCCTAATGTAGCATGTATCTCAAATGCTATTTCTTGTATTCTGATAAAATTGTACTGACATTAAATTTTTACTCACAACTTGTCTACCTGCTACCTATAATTAACATGACCCCACATCTTTGCCATCAATTTTGTTTTTCTTTAAGGCTACTTCTAAAGAGGTAATAGAAAAGGAAAAAACCTTTGGATTTCAGAATTACTGGATAGTATTTCTTTATCTGGCAAAGAAAAAGCACTTTCATTCAGTGCTAACCTCAAAGTTTTATTTTTCTGGTCTTCAAAATGCCACATGTTATTTTCTCACTGGACCACTGCTCCATGTCAGCCATGATGACATCAAACCATGTGCCAATATGAACTTACCCTTATCCAGTCTGCTCAAGAGGATGATGCCCTTCACCATTCAAATTAAATCTGAACCCTGTGTCACTGCTCCTAAGCTGCTATTCATCAATTTCTTTTCTTCATGTTGTCATGTAGCCATGCTGTGGCTTTTTCTAATGTCCTTATCTCTATCATTAATTTTACCTTCTGATGTAGTAGTACTGAATGATGTGATTCACAACTTAATAAAATTAGTTTTTAAAACATTAGATAAACTAGTAAATCAATTTTTGTAAGAGTCAGCCGTCTAGAATTCTGAAGTTAGACTTAATTTACCTCCTTTGCCTGATTTCATCTCAGGTGAAATGAATGGCATAGAACAATACAGTACACAATGCAGTCATGCATAATACATAGCAGTTGAATTCAGTTTTAGTGGTTCTCCCAAAGGTGTCCGGATGAGGACAGAGTGGGAGTGAAAACATTGATCGGTGTTTTTAAGGCAGTTCCTTGACTTTGAAATCTCATTTTCTTACCTCTTTTTAACCTTTATGCTTGAGAATAAAATTTATCTCTATGGACACACATCTTTTGGGAAAGGTTGATTGGCTTTTTTATTGCTTGAGGTGCCAAGATTTTTAAAAATGTACTCAGTTGAAGGATATATAGATTAATATAATAAAGAATATTGATAACAATTGGGTCCAGTTATCTGCTTTAGGCAAGTAATTAGACAAACCACCTAAGTCCAATATTTTATACAATCAAAGACATTTATCTTCTAAGTGGGAAAAGAAGCAATTTCTTCTTGTTTTTCACTGAGCAGCCCATTTAGGGTGCTAAGACAGTTCCAAATATTACCTAAAAGTGTCTGGTAGGGTGATCTGAATTCTATAACTGGCTGGTGGTAAATTCCAGAGTAAAACAAGAAGAATCCAATCTATTTAAAAAAATCATATTTTTGCATACACATGGGATATGATGGAGTTGTAATTAATCAGTCCATGAAATTCAGCATCAACTGTTCATATCACTTGCTTGTGTTTATAACTGCAAGATCTACTACCAGGGGATCAAAAGGAACTGACACCAAGAGAATTTTTAATTGGCCCTAAATGGTGGGATAGGAATATCCCAGCCTCCCTTATGCATCACCTCATGCCTGAGGAGATAGATGGAACACGAAGTGAAATTTCCAAGCTTGAAAAAACATATTCTTTCCTTCTTAATTTTGAAATGTTTGTGGAAAAAGTCTAAATTCAAGTAGGTGTCCACAGTGTAGGTGAACATGGAGAAAAGCAACAATTGAACTCCACAGAAAACAAGTAGGTTACTGTTACTCTTTTAGTGAAAAAATAATGGAAGCATTACATATAATAAGAATGACATGTTAGCAAGACAAATAAAGGAAGTTTTGTAAACATACCTGAAAGATGTTGACTTCACTTTCCTGGGCTTCAGCATCCTTATACATGAATTAAAGTATTTGAAATCTTCTAGACTTAAAATTTCAATTTCATCTGCGGTGTCAAACACAAACAATTGTTGAGTCTCATTGTGAAACGCATTGATGACGAAATAAATGACAAAACACGTTCAAATTAATGCTGTGCCTGCACGTGGAGTTTCTCTGGTATTTCTGTTTCTGCAGTTGGAGAAATAATATCTGGTAGACGTAACATAGATTAAAAAAAATAATAACCTGGAAAGATCCAGATCCCATTAGCAGCTTGGTGATTATATATCATATTAATTGGTCAGAAATATGGCCAGAAAGACAGGCATATTGGATGTAGAATCCAAGTTTCTAAAATCATGAGAAATTTCTACTTAAAGTAAACAAACTATCTCATAAAATCCTGGAATACTACAACTGACTATTCATGGAAACTTGAAAAATTTAATTTTAGCATAGGTCAGTATACCCATAAGTATTTCATCACCTACCATATCCAACACAGAGATCAATTCTGTAGCAGAACACAAAAATATAAGGTATGATTCATACAGCCCAAATATATAATCTAGGGGAGGGAAGATTAGTATACAAAACAATTGTGAATCATAAAAGAGTTTATAAGTGTGTGCTAAATTGTGCAGTGCAGACTGCAAATACGCTATTTTACTGTGAGTGGTATGATATGGTACTCAGAAAAATGAAAATCCAAACAACTAGAAGTTAGATTAGGGTGTCCCAAAATATGTAACTCAGGACACAAATCATAGAGAATGCTGTTAAACATGTGGCTTTTGTTTCGTTTTGTTTTGAGACAGAGTCTCACCCTGTTGCCCAAGCTGGAGTGCAGTGTCGCGATATCGGCTCACTGCAACCTCCAGCTCCCAGGTTCAAATGATTCTCAAGCCACAGCCTCCTGAGTAGCTGGGAGTAGAGGCATGTGCCACCGCCATGCCAGGCTAATTTTTTGGCGTTTTTAATAGAGGTGGGATTTCATCATGTTGGCCAGGCTGGTCTCAAACTCCTGACCTCAAGTGATCTGCCTGCCTTGGCCTTTCAAAGTGCTGGGATTTCAGGCCTGAGACATTGGGCCCAACTAACATGTGGCTTTTGAAGACAAAAGTATATTTTATGTTATATCCCTGCTATTGGGTAGTAATAATGTATTTCATCATATATAATTTCATTTAATCTAGTATTTCCCAAATTTCATTAACTATAGGAGCTTTAATGTCTCTGAGCACTTGTATTTATCCCAAACACACTTTAGAAAGTTCTGGAGTTTGAAAATTTGTAAGTCACAGAAATATAATGTAGTAGTCACTAAAAATAAGAAAGCCAGGAATATGTTTGTTTTTGAAAAGATGAATTTCAGGATGACAATCAAGATCTGGGTTAATACAAACATTTGACTGAGGCCCATAGCCCATCTAACTTAACTGCGTAATTCTTAGAAATTATTATGCTCTTAGGCATTTAGTCCAGGCTAATAGTTTTGTGCTTTTTACAAAACCATAACAAATGGATAAATATGAGAAGAAATTATTATTAAAATATAGCCATTAATGGTAGCTGTGAATTAACTAAAACTTACCTCAGCAGTATATCATTTGACTCATCCGCATGTACTAACACAAGGTTTTAGTGACGAATTTGTCCTTGAGAATAAGAGCTTAGTTCTGACTGTAAGAAGTTTTGATTGGAAATTACTAAAGTAAACTGTATCTCTGATTTGACAAGAAACTGGTCTAAGCCCCTCTATGTCTTTTCAGGGTAAATTACATTAAAGATATACTCTTAAAAAACAAACGATTTCAAACACCTTAAGTTTATTTATAGCACTTTCTCCACCTCCACTATAAAATAGTTCATAAAAGTTAGTAATGGTGCTATCAAGATTTTAACTGGGATAATTGGCCCATATCATTTTATATTAAATCCAGCCACTGCTGTGTCTCAAAGAATTTGCTCTCTTTAGTTAGAATAATTCTGAAGCCTCTTGTGTCACTAGGCTGCTTGGAACCACATTGACAGGAAGGGGGCTTAAGGGTAAGTTGTTCATGTAGAATGACATTTATAAGGATTTTTATTATTACTATTCAATGATATACTCCATTGTGAACTCTTGACTCAGAGCAGTGCTTCTCAAACTTTCATGTGCAAAAGTACGACCAGGTGGATCTTGTTAAAGTGCATATTCTGATTCAGGAGGTTTGAAATCAGTCCCAAATTCTGCATTTCTAATAAGCTCCTAGGTGATGCTGGTCCCTGAACTACTCTTTAAGTTGCACGATTAGAGAGAATACATTAGAGAAAGCCTTACTCCTCTTCAGGCCTAGTAGCTTATTTGTTTTTAATTCCCTGCGGCATACAGTACAGGGATTCAGGTACCAGAGCATTTGTTTCAAGAATGTTTAGAGAATGCCCCATTTCAAAAAAATATGGTCATTGTCACATCCAAAGCAGTGTTTTTTAAAATTGGTAGTTTACTTCTTCAAGTAAGTTGATGATTACTTTGCTCTCAAACTTTTTAAAAAAGGCAAGAAATTATTTATAGGAAATCTCTGATTAATCTTGTGTTTAAAAAGTGAGACCAGAGAGACACATTGCCCTTGCTTAGACCATATTGCCTAAAGTCAACGGATCCTAGCACAGACTTAGTTGAGAAGATTTGTAGTTGCATAGGTTTTAAATCAGAGTGTGAGCAAGACACTCATGGGATTGGTCAGAATATGGCAAGGGCAGTCTTCAGGGAATGACCATTTCATTTTACTCCTAATGAGGTGGCAATGCCAAGATGCTGTGGATTTTACCCAAGGTGTTGTGTAGGCATTTTTTAATGAAGTCTCAGACATGTTTTGCATGCTTTTACCCAGCAGCCTAACCATGCTTCAAAGTTTCAATATTTTGATTGATCTAGCTCATCTTGTTTGTGGGTGGGGGTTAGGGGGTAAGGGAAAGCTTCTGTAGCTGGTTAGAGGCAGATCCCACAAGAAAGCAGTAAACTTCAGAATTGAATAAGAATCTAATTTGTGCAGGCTAACTATTTTTGATAGTGTTAATTTTTTCATTCTATGTGTACACTTCCATGACCATAACTTCTTTTTCATCGGACCACTCATTAACTATAGCCCACAGCAGTTAATTTCCTGGCTCTCCCTCCCACTACTTCACTTTATTTGTTTAGCTGACAGGCTTTTGAAGCAAGCCGGCTAAAGCCTGCAAGAATTCCTGGCTTTTTCCTCCCTTCATTCTTGCTCTTATTAGGAATATGGACAAGATGCTAGTGTGTGTATTCCATCTGAAAATTGCGCTAGAGTTTTCTATCTCTTGGGAAAGAATCAAATTGCTTCATAATCATCATGGACCCAATTCTGTAACTATTCGTAGACAAAATTCTTGTTAGTGCCAAGGGGAGTTTTGCCCTCATTTACTGTTGCAAGATCAAGTGGTAAAGGTATTTATAGCCATCTCATTTTCCCTAGGAAAATAAGTTAAACTAGATGGAAAAAAAATTACCAAATGTGCTATAGATGTTTTACTTTTCACTAAAACAATTCTCCTAAGAAAAAAAATCAATAAAAAAAACTTACAAAGAAGAAAAGATAATTAAAATCAACTGCTGACTAGTACTTTAGCTGACAATTACCTTCTTTCTCACTTTTCATAATACAGTGTACATTTCACTTACAGGACACATTGAAATATAAAAATTACTGAATCTCCTTTCTTAGCCAAACATGGAGTGCACATTCTGGTCATTCGTCCCTCATAAAACACATAGAAAAGCTTTCAAAGTTACTGGGCCCTTGAAAGTCAACCATAGTCAAACAGTACTGTCTTTCCAAAAACGTGTAGGCATCGACCTTATCAATACGAAGCTCACCCTTACTAGTACTTAGGTCTCTCCTCAGCCTTCTCTTCCTCTGCCTGCAATTTGCCTCTCAATAGGTGAATGCCGAATGGTAAAGAAAAAAAAAGAGAATTGCAAGCCAGAACTTTAGCTTTATTCTAGTTTTACAACTATCCCTTTGCTGAAAAGTCCTTGACCTTTCTGGTCTTAGTTACCTCACTTACAAATGAGCGGGGTGGATTAGCTATTCTCAGGTTTCTTCTAGTAAAAAAAATCACATGATAGTGACAGGTTATAGATTTTACATAAACACTTTATTTACATAATAGTGAAACTGAAAAGGGAAAGGCTAATTAATATATTATTCATTTCCTATACAACTTTATAAACCTGTTTTTGATTTAAAAAAATTAAATGGCTAGTTCAGCATCAAGAGAAGAGACTTTAAAATCACACAGACTTGTACTAGATTGCTGGCTCTGTGAGGTGACTTTGGGCAAGTCACTTTATCTTAAAACAGAAATTTATAGTAAATTTCTACATATAGTATATATTATCAGTAAATTTATAGTAAAATTATCAGCAAAATAGGTATATTGATACCTGTCTTACAGGATTAAGATAATAAGGCAAGTAAGACTGTCCATGCCAGATACATAACATCCCAATAAAAGGTAGCTGTTCTGACTATATTATGCCCTATATGGGTATAGCTAAGGTGAACAAACGTTCTCTGAAAAGCAATTTGAAGAAAAGAGACTTTATTTCCAGGAACACTTTGCAAACTGGGAAGATGCAGCCTTCAATGTAAAAGAAGCCCTCAATGTAAAGTGAAGATACGCTCCACAGAACAAAGGAAAGCTTGACTTTTGTAGAGAAAGGTCCAGCCCCGGTTCCCAATCAGGTTTACTTAGGCAAATGAAAAAAAGTCAAACTTGCTTAGTTCTGATTGGTTGATGCTATTGAGTTCTGATTGGTTGATGCTATTGAGTTCTGATTGGTCAATGCATCTGAGTTCTGATTGGTTGAGGCATGCTAGCCTACTGGTTGGCCCAGGTCGGGTGAACAGGAACAGTTAGCTATGAAAGCCCTAAAGTTAGACAGCAATGTGGGTGTTCTGCTAACTCAGAGAATGTGTTTGGCCTCTAATTAGAAATGGCAGTTTGGCTCTGTTTTAAATTTAGGACCAGTTAGCCATTCAGGATTCATCTTGAAGGATTGGCTTTTTCAGGTTTACAGTAGTAAAAAATAAATCGGTTTAGAGATTAGGAGACTTGAATAATTCTAGTTCTTCCACAACTAGTTGAGTCACAGTTTGCTCGTTTATAAAATGAAGTATTGAACAAAAGGATTTTACTTTATTTTACCTTTTTAGAAAAAGAGACTTGCAGTGTTGCCCAAGCTCATCTTGAACTCCTGGCCTCAGGCAATCCTCCCACCTCAGCCTCCCGAGTAGCTGGGATTTAATGTGAGAGCCACTGTGCCTGGCACCAAAAGGATCTTTAGCTCTCCTTCTAGTCTAAATGTTTCAATTTAGTATTGAAAAGTTTTCAATTTAGTACCCAATATACATATATTATTTCCTACAAAGATTTTAATAATCTCAATTGTTTTCAATGGAATTGTTGTAACAGTTCTTGTTAATCTCTGACTTTGCTAGTAAATATTCTACCTTTTCCCTCTAGTGTCTGTATTAGTGGTACTTAGAATTAAAGTAGACTTTTTCAAGGACAAACAAATTGATCTGTATTTGAAAACTAGGTCCTTGAATTTTATAGCAAAAGACATTTAAAATAATAAAGTATAAAT
Source organism: Aotus nancymaae (assembly GCF_030222135.1). Lineage (NCBI taxonomy): Eukaryota > Metazoa > Chordata > Mammalia > Primates > Aotidae > Aotus > Aotus nancymaae. The sequence goes on from NW_026988425.1 coordinate 80,013,287, forward strand.
ATTGTATTTCTAGTATTCAAATCAACCCCATAGTAATTTGGCTTATGAAGAACAGAAAGAAAGGAATTTAAAAGAATCTCAGCAGAGTAATAATTATTTAAATACACAAATATTTCTCTTGGGTTGATAGTGCAGTATACTTTTTTCCCTATTCAAAATGAACCTACAATAAAATATGCTAAAAACATAACTGGCACTTTTGTTTTGTATTGCAAATGAATCACAATTTATATTTTCAAGTACATACTATTTTATTCTCAGGTATCCATTAGGGTCAGATCTTCATTTGGTAGTCAGATAGCTTTCATAAAATAAGAGTCTGATTGACAATTCTTAACATATAGCCATTGTTCATTAAGTTATCTGGTTTAAACAAAATAAATCTTTTTAACAAATTATCTCTTATACTGCATATGTATTCCCTAAATATTGACAGTCACTCAGAAATATCTTTATTGCTATAGCTGGTTTTTATAGGTACAAAAATATCATAGTTTGAAGAGTATTTAGAAGGTTGCAATTAATTTTACATTTGAAACTGCTAAACTGTCAATGGCAGATAAAGGTCCATATCTTTGTAAAAACAAATCTGTCTCCCAGAAGTGATGCTGCAAAATACATAACCATTTGAGAGAAAAAAAAAAATGCTGCTACAATGCCAATGAATTTTTCAAATGTATATGAATAGGAATGCAGCTGGTACATCACCTGATAATAAAGTCATAAAGATGTAAAACAAAATACAGTGTGTGATGAGCCTGTATACATATTCTTAAAGACATCTTAAACTATCATGAAATCATATTAGTATTGATTTTTGTTTAAATAAGGATTGCAAACTGAGATGCCTTCCGGGTATAAGCAAGTATCAAAAATGTATGAAGGAGTCAGAAACTAAACAATTGAGAGCTGTTAGGACTCCACTTTATACGAAAACATATGCCTTAACTAAAAACTGTGCACACTACATTAAAATCCAAATAAAAAACATAATAACCAAATTCAACACATAGGGGGCAGATTTTTACTCTTAAACAAATAAGAGAGTCAGATTCATACAAGAGGCTTAGAGTTATATCCCTGCTTCTCAAAAGGGAGAGTAATAGAAACTAAATACAGGAAGAAAATTTATTTGAGAAGTTGAGGATGAATGTGGAACAAATGGAAACTTAATTAAATTCAATCATGGAGAAGTCATGAAAAGTATATTTTATAATTCAAGGACATAGCCAACACACTTCCTCAGTTTTCCTCAAAGGAAAAAAAAATTGGAACACCGATAGAAATGTTCTGAACTTTGACCCTAATAATGAAAATTCTATAATCACAGCTGAGAACCTGAAAAACAAAGACTCCTGGGACAAGGTCATCAATTTCAAAGTCTTTCAACTTCTCTGTAGTAGGAACTTCAATGTAAAAAAGGAAAAAAGAAGATGGAAGAGGAGAGGAAGAAAGAGAAAGAGAGGAAGGAAGAGGTAGAGAAAAAAGGTCAGATTTTTTTCTTTAGCACATTGGTTCATGGGATTTGACTGAGACAAATATACCAGATCAAATTTAGTCAGCATTCTCTGTACTGAGACAGTAAAAGCATGTGGTCAAAATTTTCTCCTGTCTGAATGGCCACATCCAATTTATTAATTTATTTTAACTTCAAACAAATCAAATTATTTTCCTACATATCTGATCTGGTTGATTGCTAATCACTCATAAGATGACTGACAGGATCTGTCCCCATGGCCTCTCTGTCTAATCTCCATGGGGATGGCTTGATTGGCTTGGGACTTCTGTTAAACTGACATTTTACAGGCAAGGCTCTCATCTAATCTGTGAGGTTGTCTTATCCATTATTTTCTGTTCTCTCTCTCTTTTTTTTTTTTTTTTTTTGAGTTTTTGGTGGCTACATTTTAGTTGTATGAGATTTTAAAGAACATAGGTCAACAAATCAGTCCTAGTCATTTTGAGGCAGTTGAGGGATGTGTTTTTAGCTCCCTGGGTCTTAATACCTCCATCTTAAAAGGGCTTTGAGCATAGTTTTTTCAAGGTGATGATGAGGCTTAACTGCACTAACTAACCTGTGTGGAGTACCTAAAAGAGCTGTGACACATAGGAGAGTGAGCTCTCAGTAAGCATGTGTTCCTTTTACATTCCTTACAACAAGAACCGATAATTATAGCAAATCATCTTCAAGACTTTCAAAGCAACTCTGCTGATTACTAGAATCAATTCAACTGCTCTTTCTGGCCAGAAATAAAAACCATCAAACAAAGAAAGTTTAAATTAATGCCTGAGAGGAATCTGAGGATTCAGTTGCCAGCCAGGAACAAGGATAGCTGCTCTTGTAAACATGAACATCATAAGGAATTTGGCCTATAGTTCTTGAGAGCAGGTACAGAAGCTTCTTAAGTAACAGTAATGCTTTTCTCACGGAAGTCAAATGTGAGATTCTGACCACACCTCAGCTCCAGAAATTTCCAGTGAAAGAGTTTCTATTCAGGTGGAATTGCTGACTAACCACTAGATAACTTCTGATCACCAATCATAAAGCTGTGCCTAAAATACGCTTAACACATTCAATTGCAATCAGCAAAAGCCATAGTCTTTAAATTTCATGATCAGAAGTACCAAAGGACCCTTGCTTTTCCAGTCAAGTGAGTAAGTGCTGGCAAATTACCAAAATCTAAATTTAATAAAATTGTATTAGTCACCTTCTGAGGTGTCATCCCAGAGTAATGCTGAGATCAAAACCCTGAGCTGAACATGTCAAACCAATTGCAGGATGCCAGGTGGCTTATGAATCAAAGAAACAACTGACATGATGGTCTGTGTGACTCTGCTCGTAAAGGAAAAGCACATTTGCATTTTGCAAGTCAAGACCCTGGCATATCCCTCTTGTCCAAATACATTGTCTGCCAGACTCTGGCCTATATTTTGTGTTTGTGAGCTGTCACTGGCACACAGTTGTCAGTACCCAGTAAATGTTTTAGACCACTGGTCTATGCCATGAGATAAGAAATATCTTTATGGACACTGTCCTGGTAACCAGGATGAAGTAGCAAAAGCAAAACAATTAAGAGTTGGGAAAAATGGTCTCTGAACTCAGCTTCTTAATCTGAATAATGAGATTAATGATAAAAGCCTGGCCAATAGCAAAGGGTAGTTTTAAATATAGTTTCAAAACACAAGACAGCAAGTCATACATTCTGAAACCCTGTACAAATCTAGCATTTATTTAACAATTATGCTTATACCATGTGGTATGCACATTTCCAGATTCCTGGAACAAATCAGAGAACAAGAATGAAATTAATCTGTGCTCTTGTGAAGCTCACATTCCAGCAGGGAAGACAGGCAACAAGCAATAGATGTTAAAAATGAAAAAATTAAAGTAAATATCTCCATGTGTTAAAAGGAATAATTGTAATAAAAAGGTAGAGCCAGATGAAAAAGCTTAGAAGTATGAGTCTGGGGAGAGGATTGCAAAGTGAACTAGGAATGTCAGGTTAGAGTTAGTCTTTTTGTGAAGGGGACACTTGAGCAAAGCCTGGAAGGAGGTGGGGGAACTGGACTTTCAGATATCTGGTGGCGAGCACTGAAGGTCAAATAAACAGCCCTAAGATTAGGAGCACATAAACTGTGTGAGTGGAGCAGAGTAAGTTAGGGGAAGAGTGGTGACAGGTGGAATCAGAGGTACTGTGATCCAGATCTTAGAAAGCCCCATAGACCTTTGTAAGGACTTTGGCTTTTACTCAGAGTAGAAAAGGAAGTCATTGCAAGATTTCTGACTGTATTTTGAAAAATATTTTTTTTTTCCTTTGCTTATTGTTAAGAATAGATTGTAGGAGTGCTAAGAAGAGAAATCAGGTAGGAAGTGTTTGCAGTAATCCCAGAGGGGAATATGGCTTGGTCCAGGATGGTAACAGTGGAGGTGGTGAGAAGTAAGTTATAAGCTTCTGAGTGTATTTTGATGGTGCAACCAAAAGAATTTTCTGATTCGTTGAATGTGGGGTATGAGAAAAAAAGAGGAGAGAAGATGACTTCAAAGTCTGAGCTTGATTAACTGAGAGAGTGTGCAGGTTTCGGGCATTGGACAACATTAAGAGTTCAGTTTGGGACACATTAGATTTTAGATCTCTACTATACCTCTGACTGTAGGTGTTGAGTAGGCAAGTTAATGACATGAATCTGGAAATCAAGAAAGTCTGGAGGTATAAATTTGGAAGCCATCAACATATATGTGGTATTTATATCCATGAGACCAATCTTTTATGGTCTCATGGATTTAAATAAAGTGAAATAGAGGAGGAGAAGAAGAGATCTAAGGACTAAGCCATGGGCAACTCTAATATTTAGTTTGTTGGACAGAGGAGGAGGAATCAGCAGAGACGACTTAGAAGGAATAGCCAGACACAGGAGAAAAATAGGGAGAACGTGGTGAACTAGAAGTGAAATAAAGGAAAAGTTTCAAGGAGGAGGAGCCAACTCTGTCAAATGCTAATGTTAGGTAAGTAAGATGAGAACCAAAATTGGCCATTAGATTTGGCAACATGGTTGTGACTGTTAAGTCAGAGAGATTGGTCTGAACAGACAATGAAGGATAACAAGGATAGCACGTACAAAATCTCCAGGCCCATATTCTGAGGACTGTGGGGGGAAAACCAACAAATAATAACAACAACAACAAAAACCTAATCACTACCTCAGAAACATCGTAAGGAAAGTTGAGTTTTCATTAGAGTAAAAAGATGAAAAGAATGTTCAGAGAAGAAGTTAAGGATCTAGGAGATTTTGTGACTGCAGACCATGAATTCTAGAAGACACAGTGGAAGGAGTTCATGAATTGGGGAGTGGTGGGAAAGGGGTAAGAGGTCAAAACTGTGCAGATCCCTGTGAGAATTCATGTGACAGATATGACAAGTGCCTGGGATTTTGGGCTTCCTTTGTTGACTGACAGGTCCAGGGATAACAGGTATAATGTGGTTAGGCCTGGTAGATTCAAGAATAGCATATAGCAAAGCAGTAGATGTGAGGAGATTGGGAAGTCTGGGTGTCTAGGCCTCATTCTGATCCCTATTGGCAGAGGCCATAAGGTATGGGGAAGCTGTAAATAGTTGTGATCCAAAATCATGAACTTGGCCTTGACATTTCTGGGTAGAGTGAACAGAGGAGGAGTGGACAGAGGAGGAGGAACCAGCAGATTCCTGAGGAATCTGCTTGTTGCTGTAACTCACAATCTCTTCATTATCCATGAGGAGAGCTGGAAAGCCTAGAGAAGACACAGGCAATGCCCTCATTTAAGAGTTCTGTTTAGACCTCTCTGGAGAAAAAACAGGAATTTCCTTAAACACTCTAACTCTTCCTTGTGTCTTGTTGATGGGACTGAAGACTTCTAGGAAGCCACATATCATTTCTACCATTTGGACCCAAAGGATGAGAACCAAAGACCTTAGAGAAAGTGTGGTCTCAAAAAGATATTTTAGTTGAAGATATCCCCTAAAGAAATTTAATAGGGAGGTGTGGGATGGGAGAAGGGAAATAATATTCATTGAGTGCCTATTATATATCAAGTTACTAAACATATATGTTACATTTCATTTAATCTAGCAATATTCTAGTTAAGTAGAAAAGGTCACTCCTGTTATAAACACATTACATGCTTGAGCAGCTAAGTCTGGGATTTGATAGAAGGTCTAATTCTGTTATGAAAATTTTGACAGGATCATCTTCCATACATAGTTCCATTCTTGCAGTGATATATATTGCTGTTAGTGTATCTAATTCCTAATATTTTGTGAGTTGCTATGCATTTTCAGTAATTATTCTAAAGTGTCTAGTATCTAGGTTGATTTTCAATGTTTGTACATTGATTGGTTTGTTAATTCAGTCTTTTGTTTTTTCATTCAACAAATATGGGTGTTTACTATGTATAAAACACCATAAATTTATTCCATTGCACTTTTCATTAGCTGTCCAACTTGGTTGACTGGATCTCATTTTATTTTCATCTTTAATTTAAACTTTTTTACATATCAATGCTAAATGTTAGAAATTCCTTAAATATTACGGAATCAGAGAAAAAGTCCACCTTCAAAATAACTCCAATATTTAAAAATATTGGATGTGTTATGTATTTATTTGGAACACTCAATATGCTTTTACTTTTAACAGTTTATTCATCTTTAATTTGTAAATGGGTTTATTCCTTCTACCAATTCACTAAAAACTCCAGTGCAAGGATTAAGAGTTATTGCTGTGAAGTCAGGCAGACATGATTTAGAGTCCTGGCTCTACACATACTGACTGTGTAATGTGGGCAAATTTCTGAAACTCTCTAAGTTTCAGTGTCTTCATCTGTTAAATGTTAATAACAATAATACCTACTTTATAGTGTTCTTGTACAAACTAAAGAAGATCACGTGTGAAAACCTTGGAGGACAGTACCTGAAACATACCAACATTTCACTAAATGTTAGCTAATATTATTATTATTATTTTTATTAATTCAAAACATCATGGACAATATAAAAATAGATGATATCTGGTCCCTAGCACCAAGGAGCTTATGATTCAGCAGAGAAAACAAGGTGTATACACGTAATCACAGTAGGCAGTATAAATGCCATAAAAAAAGGTTAGATCAAAAACAGAGGAAGAAGAAATTGCTTCTTCCTTAAATAATCAGATAAGATTTTGGTTGAGGTTGACCATTCAGTCACAGTTCTTTAATCAAACATTAGCTATAGGTTGAGGGATAATGAAAGTGAATCTAGAGATTTAAGGGATGATACTGACAGTAACCATCCAGCAAGGTCAATCCAAAGAAGAATTTGTGCATCCAGGGACAAAGCCAGATTCCAATACCTGATTATGAGGATGAGAAGTTGCAAGAACTGAAAGGAATGAATTTCAGAATCAGAGTTATGAACCAAAGCCAGGTCAAAAGCTAGAGGAAGCATGTAAGACATCAAGATTTGTTGTGGACTCAGGTGCCAGAACCTATATTCAGCCCAACATTTCTTTACGTAGATTTCCTTTTAAAAAAGCAAGAGCACACTTTCACAGCCACACGGTCTCTTTTCTTAAAAGAAATCATTTGCCATTGGCCAGGCAGAGTCTTGGAAAGAAGATGTCTGTAGTAAGGGAAGTTTCCAAATGACAGCAATGGCACAGGCGAGAGTGCAGGGAGTGGGAAAATACGAGAAATGGTCATTCTCCTTTGTAGAACTTTGAGATTCACTCAAAAAGGAAAATTGTCTATGTAAAGCAATAATTATTTGGGGCAAAGTAAGATTTTAGAAATCAACTCGCTGTTTGCCTTTGACTTACATTGTATTTCAGAGTTGCACTCTATAAAGACAGTTTTGTGCCATTCTTTTACCCTCCCTGCCCATTAGATGCTGTTATTTTTGTCTTGGGCTCATTAAACAAAGTACTGGCAGGGTATAGGCTCTGGCTTCCCTTGAAAGTGACTTCATCTATTGTAATCATGTTGTGCGATAATGTAACAGTAAGCTCTCTGTCAGAGCTCTGAGTCCTAAAAAAGACCGGCAGGACCTCGCTTACTTAGCCTGAGCATGTCACTATTGTACTTTGGTTCTGACAGTGCTGGCAAGGAAACCCAGAGGTGGGGCTCAATCCGTTTGTTCTCATCTCAAAGAACTTATAATATAGTAGAAGCACTCCCAAAGGAAGCAAATGCTCATATAGAGCCCAGACTTTATTTCAAAGACACGAGACACAAAGACTGCCTAGTTACACAGGAAAGAGAAGCCCACTTTAGAGGCCGGATTGCCTCCTGGTTAAGAGCACAGAGTCAGACCAACTTGGGCAGAATTCTATGTCTACCACCAGGAACCACGGATAAACTAATTATCCTCTCAAAACCTCAGTTCCTCATCTACAAGATAGAGAATTGTAACACCTATCTCAGAGCGTTATTGCTGAAAGGATATACAATGTAATGTATACAAAGCATTCAGCTCTTAGCTTGGCACATAGTAAACATTCAACAGATTGCTGCTATCATTCATTCATAGACCCAAGAATTCTATATTGCAAAAGGACACAATTACCCAATACGTATCTGTTTATAAGTTTGAAGTTTCATACTAAACTAAGCTAAACAAGAGTTAATTGCATACCAAGACTGATAAAAAATATGAGTTAAGAATTAGTAAGGTTAGCAGAGTGTGTCCCAGGAAGAAGATTCTCAAAGGTTGAAGGGCCCGTAGAAGCTCTCTGCGGTCACTCGATGATGATCTCTGCCCTATTCTTGAAACTTCATGTCCCCGCAGCCCTGCAGCACTTTTCCACTGGCAAAGAGAGCTAATAGTCCTGGCACTTTAAATTAAAGGTCATTGAAGTGTTGGGTCCCAGTCTTCTCAGACCAGAAGGAGAACAGACCTCGACATCTAAAACAAGTACGTGATACCACATTCTTAAAGAGATACTCAATACTCATTATCCAGTGGCATCAATCATTGAAATAAAAAGAAGAGCTGATGAATTTTTTTAAAGCCACTGAACACAAAGAAGGGCATGCAGGATAGATTAAGTGATCAGCATCACCTAGGTGCTTGTCAAAAATGCACATTTCCTGGACTTCTACTGAATCAGAGTTTCTGAACACATGGAGTCTCAACCTGTATTTTAAACAAGCACACCCATGTGCTTCTGGTCTAGGTGATCCTTGTAACACACTTTGAGGATCACTAGTTTAAGTAAAGCCTACACACGCTGGGGAAAATCTGGAGGGAGTTCTACCTACAAGGCCACCCAAATGACTGAAGCCATTAAAAAATGCAAATAAAGCCGATTTTAGCTAAAGCAATGTAGATGAGGAAAGAGATGTGTTCTTTAGTAAGCTAGAAGTCAATTTTACTATTATTTAGAATGGTGAAAGATATTTAATTAATTTGGCTGTAACACCTTTTTGGATACTACTGCAGCGGTTTCTGAGATACGTCAATTTTATTCACAAGGAGCAATAATATAAGGCAATTTATTTTTCTAGGCCATTCATGCTTTAATGTATCCACTATTTATCAGTTCTTTGCAGTGCAAGTAGTAAAAAGCAAATTAAAACAAATAAGAAATAAGGGCTGAAAAAGTAGTCCTCTTTTTCTCTGTGATTAAAATTAAAATTCTAGCTGGAAATAATATTTCTGTAAGCTTTGAGGCAGAGCAATTTGCATCTTCTGGCTTTTTTCCCTGTTCATTTCACCTCTGTTATCGGTATGACGTTATTTATTTAATTTTTTTCAAGATCACCATGTGTTTATTATGAGGATTTCATTTTAATTGCTTGAATACAATCTTATGCTTCAGCCAGAACACAAGATGGTATAATAGATGACAGTATTAATTATCATTATTTGTGAGTGAAATCTGGGTGCTGATTTAGATAGGGCAAGGGGAGCAATGATATTTTTCCTTAAAAACAATCACATTTCTGTGATTTTGTACTTGCTTTATGGGGTTGAGGATTTTTTTTAAGTGTAATGATAAAATATTGTGATAGATGGCAGTTCTTCTCTCTTAATTGCACTAAAAGCAAAACACTTATTCCTAAGGAATAGCTGTGGCTTATACAAATACAAATCTTTTTCTTTTCAATATAGAGTAAGCCACTCTCCATTTAAAGGATCAGTTCGTGTACAATCACAGTCCCTGGTAGTCTGCCAAACACAATAGGGCATTAATTAACATGTGCTGGGGGATTCATCAACATGCACAGTGGTAGCATGCAATTGGAGCCTTTTTTTCCTCCCCTTTCCTCTCTACGCTGGCAGAATTCATGAAAGATCTACTCTAGTATGTAAATCAGTTCTTGCTAAACGCCTTGTAATGGAGTTCCTTTATTTTTCAAAGCTGTTGTCAGAGCTACTCACATACCCTAGAAAGACACTTACTCTGTCTCTTTCTCATGTTTAAAATCCAACTACAGTGGACAAAAATAACATATTTGTTTACTTGTCATGCAGTCTGCACTGTAAATAAATCATCTGATAAATTACTTCCCAAAAAAGAACAGAACGAGATTCATTTCCTTTAATGTTGTACCGGTGGGGATGGCAGAATTATTCTCCCTGTTAGCCCAGGGTGACAGTATGCTGGCCTGCTAACTTAGCTGAGTGTTGAGAGAAGCACTGAATTTAGCGTCTACCACCTGGTATGAGCAGGTGAAAAAAATGAGGAGTAAATTTGATTTAAATTAGTTCTCAGTTGGGTCTTTGGTCTGTCTTACCTTGCCAAACCCACACAGACTGACTTCAGTACTTTTTGCATGTTCTTTGGGATCGAGACATGGATTAATCACTCAGACCTGTAAGAACCAGACTTTGGACAACAGAAAATCTGTCCTCTAGAAGTAAAGAAAATAAAAGCAAGGAAATAGAAACTTGTATCTTTATTTTCTACTTCTGAAAAAATGTATACATGTTTCAATTTAATTTGAGTGGTAGATTGTATAATTTGTGGCTAGTTCTTTTTTAAAAAATGAAATAATATATGTAAAGTGCTTAGCAAAGTACCTAAAGTAAATGCCTAGTAAATGGCAGTAGAAATTATCCTTGGAGGTGGTGTTAGAGGTGTTATTATTATCATTTATTGTCTTTTATAGCCTGGAAATCACTAGTATTATAAAAAGTACAATGCAATTTTTATGTTTTAATCATTTTCAATATATATCAATAAAAGGCTTAGTTTTAGCATGTAGAGGAGATGTAGAGTTTGAAGGTTCAATTTGATTGTCTCAGCTGTTCCGTAAATGTGTGTCCTTTGTATGACTGCTTAAAGAGAGGCAGTTTATGATTCAGATGTCTTTAGAGTTATGCACACCTGGTTTCCATCTCAATTCTACCATCGTGTGACCTTGAGCAAATTATTTAACTGCACCAAGGCTCAGTTTCCTCTTTTGTAAAATAGAAATAATGGTTGTAAAGATCCAATGAGATGACATGTGTCAGACATTTGACAGTATCCTTGCACACAGAAATGACTCAATCATTGGAAGAGACATACTCTTAATATACCAAAAACCTTCCTTTTCCTATGCTGAATGACACAGGGAATATTCTTTAATCTCCATCAGGGGTGCAATTGCTGTTCTTTTCCTCTTGCAAAGAGCAGGTTCTCCTGCCCACTAATGCTCAGAGGAGCTGAGAAAACAAGCCATCTAGAAGCATTCTATGTTGTTGCTTTCTCCTGATTGTCCCCTAAGATTTACATTAGTATGTCATTAGTAGTCAATGAGAGTCAGATAATTAAAGCTGCTTTCATTTAAAATAAAAGTAAAATCGATCACTTTTAATAAATAGAAAATTCTGAAAAATTAAAATTTAAAAGTGAAAAATTATCTATATAAATATGTTTTTCTCTTACTGGATGTTTTTAGGAAAATAGGAAAATACCTCTGTTTTATATGCTTTCATTCTATCATGAATTCTAGCGTATTTATTTAAAAATGTTTTTGAAATGATAGACTATTTGTGGCAGTATTCATAGTATATTTCCTTAAAATATGAAAAAATAGTTATATCGTATAAGCAGTTTTTCACTGAGAATATTTTTTGGCTATTAATACATATGTTTTGACATGCTTCCATGGATCCATTTCTTCCTAAAGCTCTGTTTACATCATATTTGATTTGTGAGATATTAAAGTATTTATACCTCAGATTTACTTTTATCTATAATAAGAATTACAGGGTAATTTTACTATATTGAATTTAAACAGATTCAAAATATATAACCGAACTTGGATTTTATTTGAAAAAGAGGTTTAGCATTGTAGTCTCTGTTTCTGATCCTCAGCTGTTATCAGTATGGGGAAGTAAAGTTAGTTCCATAGGAGAAAACTTTCGAAGGAAGACTATTATTCTTTTATGAGAAAATAGAGTGTCCATTATGCTTTATATTTATTATTTCATTTTTTTATGGTAAATTTATTTATTTTACTTTATTTTATTTATTATTAATATTATTTTTGATAGAAAAACAATTATATATATTTATGGAGTACAAGGTGATGTTTTTATATATGTATTCAATGTGGCATAATGAACTTAAACTAATTATTATATCCATCACATCACTTATCTATCTTTTTTAATGGTGAGAGATTTGAAATTTACTATCTAAATTATTTTGAAATATATAATACATTATTACTGACTATATGTATAGTATAGCAATATATACTGAACATATGTATATTACTGAATATATGAATATATGTATATATTGAATATAAGTTTATTACTGACAATATGTATATGACACACCCTACTGTGTGATGCCTCTCAAAACCTATTCCCCTTGTCTATCTAAGCTTTGTACCCTTTGATCAACAATTTGCCATTCCCTCTCTCCTCTTTCCTTTCCCCCAGTCTCTGGAAACCATCATTCTACACTCTATAGATTCCACATATAAGTGAAATCATCTGGTATTTATCTTTCAGTGCCTGGCTTGTTTACTTATCATAATGTCCTCCAAATTTATCCACGTTATCACAAATGACAGAATTCCCCCCTTCTTGAAGGTTGAATAGTATTCCATAGTGTGTATACACATTTTCTTTGTCCATTCATCTACTGTTGAACACTTAGGTTGTTACCATATCTTGACTATTGTGAATAATGCTGCAATGAACATGGAGTGCAGATATTTCTTCAATATATTGACTTCAGTTTCATGGATATATACCTAGAAGTGGAATCACTGAGTTGTATGGTAGTTCTACTTTAAGTTTTCTGAGGAACCTCAATTCTATTGATGGCTGTATTAATTTACATTCCCACCAATAATGTATAAGGATTGCATTTTTTCTGGATCCTCTCCAACACTTTTAAATAAAAGCCATCCTAACAAGAGTGAAGTTGTCTCACTGTGGTTTTACTTTATATTTCCCTGATTAGTGATACTGAGCATTTTTAAGTGTATCTATTGGCATTTATATCTCTTCTTTTGAGAAATATCTGTTCAGGGCCTTTGCCCATTTTTTAATTAGATTATTTGTTTTCCTTCTATTGAGTTGTTTGAGCTTCTTACATATTTTGGATATTGACCCCTTATTAGATGGATGGTTTGCAAATATTCCCTCCCATTCTGTGGGTTGTATCTTTACTCTGTCGGCTATTTCCTTTGCTGTTTAGAAACTTTTTTGTCTGAAGTAATCCCATTTATCTATTTTTGCTTTTGTTGCTTGTGACAATGAAAAAACTTAGAATAGGCCACAAAAAATAGTAAAAGAATGAATAAGACATAGTATTTGCTAGCACAACAGGTGACTCTAGTTAAAAATAATATAATTGAATATTTAAAAATAAGATTATAATTGAATCATTTATAATACAAACAAGAAATGCATGAGGTGATGAATCCTCCATTTACCCTGATATGACTATTATGCAGTTGCATGCCTGTATCAAAATAGCTCATGCAACCCATAAATATATATATATAGTATGTACCCACAAAAATTAAAATTAAAATAAATATATGATACTTGAAAAGATACAATATATTGATAAGAGCAGATGTTAAATGTTCTCACCATCAAAAAAAAATGTTAAATATATGAGGTAACACATATATAAAGTACTTGATTCAGCCATTCCATAATATCAAAATATGTTGTACATCATAAATATATATAATTTTTATTTTTGTCAATGAAACAATAAATTTTAAGAAAATATCATATTCAAAAAATAATGTCTAACCCAACGTCGTGAAGATTTTCTCCTATATTTTCTTATTAGTAGTTTTACAATTTCAGGTCTTAGGTCCATTTTGAGTTTATTTTTGAATATGGTGTAAGATAAGGGTTTATTTTCATTCCTCTGCATGTGGATATCCAGCTTCCCAACACTATTTATTGAAGAGACTGTCCTTTCCCCATTGTGTGTTTTTGGCACTTTTGTCAAAAATCTATTTACTATTAATGCATGCATTTATTTATGGGTTTTCTATCCTGTTCTATTGGTCTATATATCTGTTTATATTCTAGTACAATGCTGTTTTGATTATAATCTCTTTATAATATGTTTTGAAATCAGGACCTATGACACCCTCAGCTTTGTTCTTTTTGCTCAAGATTGTTTTTGGCTATTTGGGGTCTTTTGTGATTATACACAAATGTAAGCATTGCTTTTTTTCATATCTGTGAAAAAAAAGACATTAGAATTTTGACAGGGATTGCACTGACTCTGTAGATCACTTTAATAATATAGACATTTTCATAATATTAATTTTTCCAGTCCATGAACACAGGTTGTCTTTCCATTTATTTATGTTTTCTTCATGTTGGTTCATTTTAAAGTAGATAACTGCCCATGGCCTCAAGGAGCTCAATTCCTTGTTGAGACAGGTCAGACATACATGGAACTTACTTATTGTTAGAGGATACGGAAATTTTGGCATAAGTGGTTTTTCAATTGATACCATGGTAAGACATTTGTCTGTACAAAGCTTCTGAAATTGCAATTTTGGTGTTAATAGAAGAGATAATTGGTTAAGATCAACAAAATCTTTTTTACTTCTTGACTGGAGAAAGGCCAGGAAAAGAGCCCTTTTTGAGCATAACTGAGTATCAGTGAATTTGGGCTAAAGTGAGATAGGAATTGAGTGGACGAAAGTGAGAGCAGCAAAACTTGGACCTTCTCCTCTCTGACTGCTGCTGTTTCTTGATAAAGAGATGGTTATGATCATCCAAGTTATTTATAACTTCCTGCTTGTATTAGTGTTTGCTGATAATATTTATTTATTATAAATACTGCTATGGAGTTTTCATTTATTTATTATAAATACTACTATGGAGTTTTCTGTATGCCAGGTACCTCTCTGATTACCTTATAACTACTAACTTATTTAATCTTCAAAACAACTGTATGAGTCATGAATCATTGTTAACATCTCCATTTTATAGGTGAGTGTACTGCAGCACTGAATGATTAAGTAACTTGCTTAAGTTGTCCTAGCTAGAAAGTAATTGGGCTGGGATCGCAGCTCCAGACAGTTTGGCTCCAATGTCTGTGCTCTTATCCACCTGCTGAACCGTGCTGCATCTCCATCGAGCTGCTCTAGTCTTTCTGTCAGAGAAAAATAAAATTGAGTAGAAGGAGAAGATGGGTGGCAGAGGAGAGTCCCTAGAAACCTGTCACCTATTCAAGGTCACCAGACTGCATATCTGGCATCCTTGCAAGTCCAGAGGTGAGGCTATGGCTGATTAGAGCAAACTCTTATTAATTCAACAAGCAACAACCAGAATTCAACAACATTAATTAATTGACTGGAGGTTAAATTCTTCCCGATTATTCAGTGTTTTGTTAAAGAATGCATAATGTCTAATCAGTTAAGGACCACCGGTGACTTTGAATTACATGTCATTTTGAATAAATCAGCACTGGTTTAACAAACCTTACTTATAATAAGTTATTAATGGTTATATCTTTGTTGGTATAAAAAATCATTATTGATACCAGTTTATTTTAAAAGGGCTGTAATTGGAAGCAATTGCCAAGACTTCTTATTGTTCTTTAAGGATCTTGGAGAACAAATGATTAAGTAGCCAAGTGTTTGAGCTATCATCTTTGCTTCTCGGTGGATTAACTAGTCAGCTTTAGTCCCTTCCTTCTTATGAGTTACAAGGAAATGAGAAGAAAAAGAAATGCGAATAGCCCCAGGGGAATAATCCTCATGATTTTTGAAAATCCTTGGTCTCTGAATATTTCCCACTGCTAATATACAATATGAATGGAATACGCCCAATCATCTTCCAAGCATTTGTAGGTCTGTGTGTGTTGGGATCTGTGTTTAAAAGAACTCTGCCAACAATCAATGACATGACACTTACACACAGAAATGCCACTTCCAAAGTAAGATATAATAATCTTAAGACAATTTAACTTTCTTGTATATCTAACTTGCTTTCTGAGCAAGGATCACTAAGTTACAATTAAGACTATGAACCTCAGAAAAAACTGAAAACCTGTATGTCATTAAATTTTCAGGCTTGCCACGTGGTAAGAACCTCTTTTTGCCTCCTTTCCTCCTCACTCACCTAGCCACACAAGCGTATGTGCACACACACATCAACACACATTCACATACAGATGTTGCATTTATAAACCACAACATTCTGCCGGAAGAACTGGCAGCAGCTGACTTTTTTTTGTCTACTCTGGTATCTATTTGTCTCATTTTTCTTCTCACCACCAGAGAGGACAAATCCATCAGCAATTAAATTGACTGATTCGGTTTTTCTGAAAAACTCACCTGCTCGGAACTAAAGTCACTGCTTGGGCAATGATGTCAGTGCTGCCTTTGACCGCTTTAGAGGCTTCCCTTTTTGCTCACTCCTTTCCAGAATTCCCTCACTGCATTCCCTACATTCCCTCATGAATCCCTTCCTATTGAAGTGGGGCTTTCAGCCTCCTCCTCTGTGAAATAAAAGTTCACATTTCTTATTAACCCATTGCCACTCTGACACATTTTGGTGCAAGACTTCTTTATAATTTCTATTAAGTGTAAATTGCTGTATAGCCCACAGGGGACACAAGCTAATTTGCAAAATTCAGCAATCCTTAGTGGCCACTCCTATCAATAGGGTCAATGAGCTATTGTGCTTGATGAGTGAGCGAGTGAGGGGATGAGTGAGTGAAAGAGCAAGAGGCACTGTCCTTTCTCTTAATATATTTAGTATTTACCTTATGGGTGCTGAAATGAGCACAGTGTTAAGACTTCTGAGAGGCCAATACAGAGAGAGCTCAAAAATGACGTCAAGTACAGAGCCTTGTGGCTACTTGCAGACACAGTGATGATGTGTTGGAAAACAAAATTTGGGGGCTTTATTCATATTAGAGGCACGTGACAGATGTTGGCACAAATTATTTATTTCTCTAAGTGGAATTTACCTTAATACTTATAAATTAGAAGAAGGAATGACAGTAGTATTTTCTGTGTTGAGATTTTTTTAACCAACTAATTATTTTTAAGATGTCTGTGGCAATCATCTTTGACACTTGTTTTTTTATTTTTTATTTTACTTTAAGTTCTGGGATACATGTGCAGAATGTGCAGGTTTGTTACACGTGCCAGGGTGGTTTGCTGTACCGACCAACCCGTCATCTAGGTTTAAGCCCCACATGTATTAGATATTTGTCCTTATGCTCTCCCTCCCCTTGACTCCCAACCCCCGACAGGCCCAGATGAAGTGTTGCTCTGTCATCCAGGCTGGAGTGCAGTGGCACGATCTTGGCTTACTTCAACCTCTGCTTCCTGAGTTCAAGCAATTCTCTTGCCTCAGTCTTTTGAGCAGCTGGGATTACAGGCGCCTGCCACCATGCCCAGCTATTTTTTTTTGTATTTTTAGTAGAGACGAGGTTTCACCATGTTGGCCAGGTTGGTCTCAAACTCCTGACCTCATGATCCACCCACCTTGGCCTCCCAAAGTGCTGGGATTACAGGTATGAGCCACCGCACCCAGCCGGTGTTTGGTTATCTGTTCCTGTGTGAGCTTGCTGAGAATGATGGCTTCTGGCTTCATCCATCTTTGACATTTTTTAATGATTCATTTGTTGATCCCATTCAAAACTTTAGAATACTGCTGTTTAAATCTCTGATGATAAACGTTTTATTGTCATTCTTTGGTTAAATATGCACTATTAAAGAAAGTAGGAGAAGCTCAATGGAGTCTAGTCTCCCATTGACATTCACAGGCTTTATATGTCTAAGATCCATCAAGGTTAATGAAAGTTACCTCTGTAATTCCTCAGGCACTTGTGGGAGAATAGATCATTTAATTTCTATTCAGATGGCATCCCCACATGGAGTACCTGATCCGTTGGAGAAGTAAAAGACACAAGCTGGATGAACTGGAAGCTGACACACACAGGGGGTCATGTAAAATTGAAATTAACTTTTCTATTTGTCATCTTCCTAATTAATGTTATGTGACCAAACTACCAGAATGAAATATTATTTAAATCTTTTTCACCCCATTGGAAAATTTACTCTGCCCTCATAAAGCATAGTGAATTGAGGCAGAGGCAAAATTTAAGGACAATCACCAACAGAACAAAATGAGATTTATTTTTGGAAATCACAGGAGTTTCAAGTTTCAAATGAAAAGGCCAAATCATCTGCTCCTGGCTTTATATTATTGAATGTCATATTTCAACATGTTTACTATTCATCCCTAGTCATTTGAGCTTAGTTATCATGAATGAAAATTGTGCTCCCTGCAAGATGTGCCCCTAACAGGGAGTAAACACTGGGTTGGAAGGACCATTAATTTAATTTTATATGAAAACAAACAAAAAAATTATTGTAAGTGATCTTACTTGGCGTTTCAGCAGAAAATATGACTTACGAATGATACTTACAAAGTAAATATAAAAATACATTGCAAACTTTGCAATCTCTGAAACCTGCCAGTCAAGACAGAGGAGCTGGTTTCCAAGCTTATCTGAGACCCTCACTACCCCTGGGAAGCCTCATCTAATTTGATCTCCACCATACCTCCACCTTACCAGCTACCCTTTCTCTGTTTCTCTACCTCCTCTTTAGCCACTCTGTTTCCTTTCTATCCTTCCAACACCCACAACACCTTCTATCAGGGCCTCTGTACTTGTGATTTCTTCTGCCCAGAAAGCTTCTCCTCTTGTATCTGCAGGGTGCCCTCCATCAACTGACTTCACATTTTTGTTTAAATGTTGTTCCATCAAAGGTATGTTTCCTGATTATCATTTATAAAATAACGCCTTATCACCTTCCACCCCGTTCCGCTGCTTTATTCTTTATTTTTATTCCTATCACATATCAACAGAGGACATATACTTATCTTTTGTTACTGTTTCCTTATCCCTACACCACTACTAAAATGTAAGACGCATGAGGGCCAGTTTTGTTAGCTTCTGTTTCCTCAGCTTCAGAAGAGTCCCTGACCCGTAGTGGGTCCCCAGTAAACATATGTTGAGTGAATGAGTGAAGAGCTTCTCTTTTGGCCCATTTCTAACAGCAGCACAGTTAATAACAGAAACTTGATTTTGCAGCTTGAGACCAGAGTTTAAATTAAGACTTCATAATTTATGAGTTATGAAACATGGAGCAAGATAAATGACATCTCCTTGAGTTTCATTCTCCATATCTGTAACATCATTATAGTAACACCTATCTTACTGAGGTATCTAAAAATATAAGTCAGTGTCTATTATGGAGCCACTATTGAAACCCTTCATGACATAGTAAATGTAAATTCTCTTTTATAATGTGTGGAGTTTAAGAATCATCATATTAAAAAGTTTTATTTTTCTAAAGCAGATAAAACTGCTTCAAGTTCCTTCTTAATTGAATGGAGAGAAAATGTTTCTAATAGTGACATTAGAGATAATTTGAGAAGCTACTCCTTAGGTCATGTAAGAATTCTGGGTCCTACACATTCCAGGTTGTTCTAGGGGGCATCCTCTGGTCTCCAGTGCATATTGTCTACCCTAATGGATTCATTGTCTGAGACAGCAAGGTCTCAGGTGGCTCCATTGTTCCAAATTGAAGACTTAAGGCATTGCGTCCACCCTCTCCAGGTCTTACCATAAGTGCTTCCATCTGAGGTCTAGCCACCTCTCTATGATGTTGCATGGAACCAAAGCCCCGGTCCTTTCATCTGCAGAACTGGCAGGACCCTAGTTCCTTCCTTCTGCTATCTCCAAAAAACTAAATCTCTCTAAACCTTTCTTACTTCTCCAATCAGCTCTCCTAATCCTTGGAGGTGGGGAGTGGGTCTTCTCCCTGTTGATAAATACAGCCCCACCATTTCTAAGAGGATGGGTTTTTCCAAACTAAAGTACTAGGTGTGGATTATCTTTGGATCTCTGGAAATTTGACAACATCTAAGGCACAGAAAGACAAGGACTAGACAGTTTTTGCAGAATCTGTGAAGAGAAATAAGCATATCAGTAAGAATAGAGCACACATTATTCTATTCATTATGCTACAAAAATTAAATTTAATCAGGATTCTTGGGAGTGGAGGTAATATACTAGAATGCTCTTAATCTCAATCATATTAAACATTCTATAAAGAAAGCTGTAATTCAGCTTAGAATTTTTGTATGTTAAGTATCAGGTGCTTTCTATAACCAAAGGGGTAAAATTAAGGAATACGAGTCAGAACACCAACCATAAAACCGACTTTATGGACCTGAGCCTCATCAGAGTAATTGCTGAAACTCTTTCCTGATTCCCTTTCTTCTTTAGGTAGCTGCTATGAAGCTTGCTACTTCTAGTCGGTTTTTCTTTCTTTCAGTGATGCTGTTACTTTAGTCACCTTACCTTTTCAAGTTCTGGGCACAAAGCTACCCCACAAACATTAACTTTCTGTGGCATCACAGAGTGACGGCCAAAGGCAGGGCTATTGATGTTGTTGCTCCTTTTTCCTTTTTCCCCACTCTCCATTGAAAGTGAAGAAAAGCTTCCTTTGGTGGCTCCCAAGCCTGGTACTTGAAACTTCTACTAGCAGATGAAATCTTTCTCACACTCTCACATTTCTTATCTTATTCCTATAACTCAGTCAGGAGACCTTGACAAACTCCTGCTACCTCTAGAGCAGTGATCCCCAACCTTTTTGGCACCAGGGACTAGTTGTGTGGTATGTGTGGTGGGCAGCGGTTTCGGGATGAAACTGTTCCACCTCAGATCACCAGGCATTAGTTAAATTCTCATAAGGAGTCCACAACCTAGATCCCTCTCATGAACAGTTCATAATAGGGTTCAGGCTCCTATGAGAATCTAATGCCACTGCTCATCTGACAAGAGGCAGAGCTCAGGTAATAATGCTTACCCAAAAGCCACTCACCTTCTGCTGTGCAGCCCAGTTCCTAACAGGCCTCAGACTGGTGTGTTGGGACCCCTGCTCTAGAGGGAACAGGTGTGTTTGTGTGTGTGTGTGTGTGTGTGTGTGTCCCTTATTCTTTAGGGACTGGGGCTTCTTCAAGGCAATTCTTTATCTACATCCAGCTCATACCCAAATTCAGGCCTTCTGAACCAGAAGATCCTGCTACATTTCTTTGTGTTTGTTTAATAGTCTGCTATTTATTTAAAAATTGTTTTGAATAGATTATCTTTAAATCTCTCAAGAATCTCATGTTATAGACAGTTTTGTTGTTTTTATTTTACAAAAGAGGAACATAGCGTTCAGTGAGATTAAATGTTTTTCTCCAAGTTAGAGCCAGTAAGCACTAACTGGATCTCAAACTCAGGTCATCTGACTACAGATCCTTGCCTCTGGCCCCTACGCAACAGCTGCAGGATTCTGACTTATATTTCACTTTCAAGCAGAGGATATTATTCATAACAGCTATTCAATAAATAATTGTTGGTTTATTTATACCATTTTCATAGGCTAGACCATATGTTTTGGAACTAGTTTAGAAGGCAGGAACTTGGAGATCACATATAAATTTTACCAGGTAAACCCATACCTGATCAAATATAATCAGAGGGCAGAAGGTTTCTGAATTATTCTATGTAAACATCCTGCTGTTGGTGATGCTGTTATTGACTAAGAGGCAGTGGGGAAAACATACCATAAGCCAATATGAAAGAGATAAATGTATTAACAGATTGGAATTCCAACTTTTCCCTTCTTTCCAGTAAGTTTAGAGCAGCCTTTCCTACTTAGCTACACCCACCTCCTCTCGCTTCCTTTCTTGCCACTTACCAGAAAGTAATGATTCCTGTGGTTTTCCCTGGCAGAATTAAAATAATGGGCAAAGAACAATCCACACATAGAGGCAGAAGGAAAGGGAAAAGGATAGAAAGAATGAGAACCAGAAAGGGGTGGGAAGTGGGAATCTTGCAAAAACAATTTGGAGGAAGCAACTCAGAAGATTGTTCATGGCAAGAATGAGATGTGTTGATAATGCATCTAGCAGGAGAATGTAATATGGATAATGTAGTTCTCTGGGATAAGGGAGCAAAAGATTCCAGAAGCTTAGACATATCAAGAATTAGAAAAATTCATGGAGCTTCTAGGAAGAATGACTATGAACTAGGTATTTCCATCCCCATCAGATGTTTGTTCTGGAGACTTAAACAGATAGAGAAATTCCTAGTTGAACTATATTTCTTTGAAAGCAAAATAAGTTTATAACTGAACGTAGGTGCCCAGATTTAGGAATGTTACATTAAGTCTGGTTAATATATATCATGTGACTGAAAAATATGCATCATCCTGCCTTTTTATTGGTCACAGTATCTGTCATTATAGTGCCTTCACAGGGATCATGATTATTTTTTCTTTCTAAATAGCATTTTTAGTTGTAGCTACTTTCAGTATAAGGGTAAATAAAATTTTGCATGTTGAAGTCAACAATCTCAAGCCAAGACATAATGTTTGAATTAATGCCATTATTCTCAGGTTAAAAAATAATGGTTTCTTAGTTTTGAAATTGCAGACTAATGTCATACATTCAAGCTTATATATGAAACCATTTCTATTCCTAAACAAAAGAGCAGCATTTCCTTTTCCATCCAGTTGCCTCATGAGCTTCGTCTTTCCACTTCTCCCACTTGTCTTCCCACTCCAAATATTGAGTATGAATGTGGGGCCACTGATTCAATTATTTCAGTGTCAAATTGCTTGCTTCAGCTGTCATAGGGCTAAATATGTGGCAATTTATTGGATTAAAAACACGTGACATCAAAATGAATAGAATGTGTCTGATCCGTCATTCACCTATGTACTGTACACTACAAACAATTGATCTGTTAGGCCATCAGAATAGCTGGAGCCCACTTTCAAATTCTATTAATCTTATGCAGAATAACCTATTTTACTTAAAAAACGCACTGAGCTGAAATTCACTCTTGCTGCCATTTCTCCTCCCCTATTCCAAGAACCTTTCAATTAAAAAAATAAACCACAGAATTTCCCTTATTTCCTATAGCTAAGAGAAAATTATTTTAATTTTATATAAAACTTTAAAGGGATAATTTATCTCTGTCTTCACTAATCAAAGCTCAAATTTGTAAAATATTGGTACCTTTTCTGTTACGATAAGTACGTTATTGAGAGAATTGGATGGCAGTGGGTGGAAATCTGAACATTTTATTTGAGTTATATGTCATTGTACACAGACTCTTCAATGTAATTTACTTGTTATAACTTTTCCACATGTCAACATTTGGAAATAAAATTGTCCATACTTTAGGTAGGCTTGCAAGTTTATTTCTTAAAAGCCCAAGAAATCTCTGGTTTTGTTATACAATATGAACAAGATATTCTTGTTCCACTTTCAAAGAAATGTAAAATTGTTTCTGATTCCACATACCTCAGAAGTAATTCTAAGTATTTTTATAAAATAACAATACGCAATTTCCACTAGACTTAGAGTCATAAAATCATTATTGTTACTGTGAAGCTTCTTAACAATTTAGTTTGGACTTGAATACTTGTGTGGGGGATATATTGTCTGTGACATCTCTAGTCCTCTGGTTTAGTTTCAACAGGAGAGGGAAAAGAATAGAATTAAAGCTCAAGAAAAATCATTAGCAATAAAAAGAAAAACAGATAAATTATACATGAGAAGAAGGAAACAATATTTTACAGGCTACACAAATCAAAGTTCTGTTAGACTCTCTCTTGCTCTAAAGCTCACAATTACCTGTAGAATCACAACCAAACTCCTTGGTAATGTCATCAAGTGTCCACATAGTTGTTCACGTTTGATTTTCATCACTCCTCCTCAAACAACCTATATTGCACCTAGTCCAGCTTATGTTGCATTCCATGTCACACCAAAATGCCTGCATTTTTTCCAACGTGATGCTTTTTTTCTTGCCATTTTCCTTTCCAGAATGTAGCAGTTCTATCAGACTATTCCTGTCCTTCTCCACTGCAGTCCAATTGAATATGTTTAAGTGCACTCTCCTCTGTGATATCTTCCTTGATTCAGCCAGAAAAAATCTCACTGATATGTTCTGAAAGAATTTTGTGACTTTCTGTTCTTATTCATCATATTCTAGCTTTTATTATGGTTTGGACTTTACTTTTTTTTATATAGATTCTAGAATTCTTAAGAGTAGAGAAGATGCTTTATTCATTTTTGTATCTCCCAGTAATCCTAGCACAATACCATACTGATAGTAGGAGATGAAGAAATATTTGTTGTATTCATCTGAACTGAATTTACACTAACTCTTTAGGGGATCCAATAATCAAGATTTAAGATTTTTAGTGTATTTAATAGACTTCTTTCTCTTCTGCACCACTTTAAGTATATTTGGGAAATATATAACCACTAAAGAAAAATTAGAGTTTTTAAAAATTAGTCATGAGCATATTTCTCAAAATGTTGTGATCAGATATTGGAATAGGTAGAAAGATAAACTGGAGTCCGCCTGTGTGTTCCTAAGAATACACATTGGATGTGATTATGAAAACTAACTAGGTAGATGGCTTTGGGGCTAATGATTTTGCAAGTTATCCAAATTGTCTGTCATTTAGAAGTGGCAGAACTTAGTGTTCCTTCCACCTTGACTGAACTTAAGGCTTTTATCCAAATCTGACGAGACAAAGTTGTATAACTTTCTTAATAACCACCTGGTACCTGGTAGTGAACTGTGTTCTTCCATTGGGACAAATGCCTTCTAATATTTTATATATTCCTGGTCAGTGACTTAAAAAAAAAAACCTACCCAATTGCAGTCTGCCATTCAAAAGGAATATTTCTGCAAAGAAAAAGATGTGAAAATGTAGGCATTCAAGTGAAAATTCAATCCTTCACAGTACAGAGCCTCTGCGAAGTCTTTTAAATGACCCTTTTTATCATGGTGCCATGTCTGTACCTTTTTGAATAGTGAGACCTGGTAAGAAAAATAGATGTATGTATACAAGTGGTTGAGTAATGTATTACTCATATGCACTTTGTTCTTTTTGGCAAACTGACCTTATCAAAGGAAAGAAAGCTATACATTGTGACAAGCTGAGCTTTACCAGAAAGTCTGAATTAGGAGTGTAAGTCCTCTGTTATCTGGATTCAAATATGATCAGGAAAAAAGAAAATCGTCATTTAACCTCTTCAGAAGTAGAGATGCTGGAAAATTGACTTCCTTTTAAATCAAAACCTAAGCTTTCTTATTACATTTGGACTTAGCTGTCAGAGATGATTTGCATTAAAACAATCATATTTTTTTCCTCTAAATACTTGTCTGCTTTTTTGATATTCAAATAAACAGTGTTAGATTTTTTGATTGTCTATACTTTAGAGAGGACTATTATAAGAGGCTGGTGATGAAATATTCTTCATCAGTTTCTCCAGGACAAATGCTGTGCCTTATTTTCTACCTCTGTGGATGACGTTTAAACAAACAATTAAATTTTTGCATTAATATTGTATAGTAATTAAAAAGTCTGAATAATTATTTTGGATGCACGCCCCTTCCTGGAACTAGTTTTATTTCCAACTGTTTCCTCATGCTCATTTAACCCATTTTAGTGAAAATATTAAATTATTCTAAAAGTTAGTGAAATCATAATGAACTGACTTCATTCCTTTAGAAATAAACAGAGACATGGAATTCAAACTTGCTCATCTACAGATCTTTTTCCTTTGTAATAAATAAGGTCTTTTCAAATGAGTACATACAGATGGACAAAATAATCTGGAATGGATAAAGCCAAGAGGAAAAAAAAGACATTTTACATAGCACAAAGACATAGAAAACTATTGCTATTTATTCACAGTAAAAGAGTATGTGTTGCTGCTGCCCAGTTACTGTGCATGTGAATTCACCAGATCTAGACGTATTTGCCCAATTAATTACTCTTCTGTTCGACAAAGATGGGTAATGGTCCAAGCAGCCTGCTCCTCCTCAGATCACCGATGGAATTCATGCACGCATAATTTCCTCTCTTCAGAAAAGGATCCCAACAAGCTCTATAATTATTTTTTTTTCTTTTGAAATAAAGGCATCAATTCAATTATATGTTAAAACAGTTTGTGGGAGAAGAAATGGAAATGAAGCAGGATCTCTCTCGCTATCTTTCTGGGTAGAATGCTGGAAGATGAACTTCCCCATTCTACTCTTTCCAGGAGCGAACTTCAATATTAAAAAATAATTGTTTATCGAAATTGTTCATCATTACCCTTAATTAGTCTGTTGGTTTTCAATAGTTTTCTTCATTAATACAGACGAAGGTGTGTTCTTCCACGTTCAACGATACATGCTATCCCTCCGTGCTGGTAAGCTTATGATGTAGCAGATCAAACAAAGAAGCCTCCTGTACAAATGCACAGCAGTCCCCATAAACTAGGGTTAATTAGCATTGTAATTAGCTCACGTGATAGCTAAAACAAAGTCAGAGTAACCCAGGAATCACTTATAAAGGATACCAAGTGGTGTCGTCCCCCTTCACCCGCCAGCCTCCTGCCCCTGTTTCTAATGCTGGGTGGAGCCCGGGGCCATCCTTCTTCCCAGCTCCCCACTCCCCAGCTCCTAGTGGCCTCAAGCCAAGTTCTCCTCCCAGGCCTGAAAGTTAAGGGATGCGCAGGACTTGACTGAGCCTGCTGTAAAGATGTTGTTAGGATATTAGTGTAGTGCACTAAATGTTGCCAGTTAAAGGTAGCTTACAAAAAAAAGAGCTTCCCCCTTTGGCTTTGCGGGAATTGGCAGACACAGTTTGCTTTGTAAGCAGGAGAACTAGAAGCAAGAGTGGAGACTTGGGCTTCCTTTCACGCAGATTTACCAGCTTACTTAGGGGTAAATGTTAAGTATAATTTGTGGAGTTCTACTCATACACTTCTACACCAACATGCCTTATAAAACAGAAATCCCTAAATGGGCCCACATCCCTAACGGTTTTCTTTGGATTTTTACAATATAACAGCTAAGGCATCTTGCTACTTGATGTAGGATTCTTTCTAATTTTATCCAATTATGAAAAAAAAGTTCCAAAACTTTATTCAGAGGAAGTGAGGACAGACACCATCAATGAAAACCAAAAAGGGAAAATGACCATTGTAGGGGAAAAAAAGTCAGTAATTGGGATAGCAGTAATCCATTCTTTAAATAACTTTGTGTCACTTAAGATTAATGTGTTTTCACTCTTTATTATATTTGATCCTTACAACTACCCTGAAAAAGAGATATAGAAGGCATTTTAATTCCCATTTTACAGAATAGAAAATGGTCTCATTACATTCTGAGTGACAGAGAATGTAATCAACAGAAAGCATAATTCTCAGGCTTCCAGTTTAGCCAGGCTCCATTATGCCAAACTGACTGTGCTCAAAGCTTTTGTTTCTCCTAAAGTCAGTAAAGTTGGTCTTTTTTTTTTTTAATTAGTCTTGGTTTAACTTAAACTCAATTATTATTTCTAATGTAAACTATCTTATTTTAAATTGTTTTTAAAGTTATATTTAAGCCCATTTCAGCACAAAAAAAATCAACCATTATTGAAAAAATTAAATACATAAGAAAAATATTTTCAAAAAATATTCCAATCAGAATCTATATACAAGGTGAGGAAACTTTCAGAGCTGTTAGTAAATTCAAATCATAGAAGCTAATTTTATTATAATACATTTAGCATCATATAAAAATATCTCTGAGTCATGGTACATCCACTTTTTTCTAGTTATAAGAATAGGATTTCCTAAAGCTCTCAAATACTGCATTCTCTTTTTCTAATACCAGTGTTTTATGCATAATTTGGAGAAATAGATGTGTATGATAATTCCTCCAACTTTAAAAGTATATTCATGTGGTTAACATGCATGAAAAGATAAAAATTTTGACCTAACTGATGCATCGATGTTCATGAGGTCTATTTTCACCTCAATTTAGTCTGTTTAATATAATTTTATCAATTAGTTTCCAAAACAGCAGATCCAGTACTATGTTAGATGTGGCTTAAGTGGCAGGATTAGACTGTTGATCCTCAGGATTGATGGTGAAAGCTTGGTAAATATTCATAAAATGTTGAGATTTCCTAACAGATTAATCTGAAAGAAAGAAATGAATACATTATTAGTAAAAATGTATATTCCTATCCTGTGTAATATATGAATAATTTTAATAGAGATGCAAGTTGTTTTTGGTATTTGCCACAAAATTAAGTATGAATAAACTTGCTCCAAACATAAAAGAAAAACAAGAAACCTAAAGATAGACATTTGGAGTGCCTATTGAGAATTAGCTGATCCACAACAAAAGATGTATTCTCTGCTTATACTTTTTTGTCTTCTTTTACGAAAATGTTGTCGGGAACTGCAATTTGGGGTGTATTGGCTATTATTTAGTGAGCTTAATTTTGACATGGGAACATAGGAATAAGTGGGCAGAAGGGTGATCAATGGTAAGTGAAGATAAGACTGATGCAATAGACTTCTCTCTCCAGTCTCCAGATTTAATTCATGTTAGAAATGGAGAAATGAAAATTCCAATGCAGATTTCTTTTTAATTTTCACACTGAAAAAACAATTTTGAGCAATGTTTTTTACATTTAAATAAAAAAGACACGGGCACCAGCTTTCAAAACAGAGGAGAAGAGCATAACCTGGCAGCGTGAAGCAGAATATGATATCCTGTACTTACCAATCGAGTGTGGAAGTCGCATTTGACAGATCAGTTCAATGAAGTAGTAGTTTTTAGGAAAAAATCAAGGATGAAAGAAAATACAGTTATTACAAGTTGAGATATAAAAATAGGTCCATCTCTGTGGGGCAAACTAAAATTACAAATCAATTCACAAACATAAATACAAACTAGCAATATTAATATGCAATGTAATCTATTACATTCACTTTATCATACTACTGATTTTGGTTTATTATATTATTATTGTACTTCTTCATGATAGTACATTCATTCTCTGCCTCTTTTTTTATTCCCTACATCTGGGTTCCAAGGGCGAGCTTCCTGACCCCATGAAATTGCATGTAGATTTTCGTGTGTGTGTGCAACAGTATATGTACATTTGTGAGAAAAGGATCCATAGTTTTTGCCAGACTACGAAGCCTATGACCCCAAATGATTAAGATCCAGTATCCTGTAGCTTATTAAAACAACTTCCTAGTGATTTTTTTCCCTTTAAAATTTCTCTGTGCAGACTTTCAGTGCTTCACACCACAACTATGCCAGTAATCTCCCAGCTGCCTTCCCTCCCTCCTGCCTCCTTTCTCCAACTCATCCTCTATAACAAATACCACCAGATCAATCTTATTGAAGCATCATCAATATCATGTCTCAAATCCACTAAAAAAAAGTTAAAAAAAACTGATATCTTTCAGTTTACTTACAAGGTCAAGTTCTGATATTTTGGCATTCAAATCCATTTCATATCGGGTTCTCTGCCACCTCTACTGATAGTAACTGACATTTACAGAGTGATGCTAATGTGCCAGGAAGTGTACTAAGTGCCTTACATAAATGGACTCACAAAATCTCCGAAATGGCTCTGTAAGATGCTTTGAGACTTCAGAGGTACAATCATCAGCTGGTAAGTGATAGATCTAGAATTCAAACCCAGGAAGTTTGACCCTGCATGAGATTTTAGCCATGAAGATGTCTCCTGCCTATTTAATTTACTTCTTGCCAATATGAACCTTCCTCTCCAGACAGCTCAGAATCCTCACTGTCAACTGAATAAAGCACATATCTAACCTCAAGCATTTTTCATACTTCGCCTTCCCCATTCTCCAAGATTGTACCCAAGTCTCACATTTAAATGAATAATGCATTCATTAGCTCTTCTGTTTTGGAACCATAACATCTATAACATTCATTCAACTACACCCCTTCTGTTACTCATATACAATTTTGCATTACGAATTTTCTCTAACTGGACAGTAAGCGACTGGTGGGCAGGGTTTTGATCTTGCATTATTTGTTCTCTCTATCTTCAGCACATAAATCAGTGCCATTTATCAAGTTTGCATTTGAAAAATACTTATTGAGGGAATAAATTAACCTGAACTTCTAGAGAGTGTCATGTTTGAAAAATGATACTGTAATTAGTTCTCTAACATTCTATTATGTCTTGAAAAAAGCTCCTGTGTATGGTGGCAGGTGGGCTTATGAGCTATTGTTACCATGCTAAAACTGGCTTCTTACGTTGTCTCAGTTTGCCTGGAGTAAATCTCATAGAGTGCCCCTGTGTGTGCATATGGGGTAGAGTAGAGGGGGATATTCATTTTCATGTAAAAATGACACAAAACTACCAGAAATTTTAATGCAAATTTTTTCCTTTAAAGGAATTTCAGGGCCAATTAGGTTAGCTCACTCTCAAGAAAAGGATCAATTTAGTGAAGAATCTCTTCCTGATAGAGTCAGAACAAAGTAGGCCAAGCAAATTCCAAGGATCCAGATTGCAAGACAGTTATTGGGAGTGGTTAGATCCTTAGTTCTTTTCATTCTTCTTGGAGCTATCTGTAGTATAAGTTTCTAGTGCTAAGCCAGTGTCAAGGTGTCTCATCTTTATATCTCTCAGGCACTGATCCTTCCTCACCAGCAGACACTCCAGAAGCAACTGACAGACAATAAGAAAGAAAGGGATCCACCCATATGCTTGAGAAACCAATTCTCTAAGCTAGGCAGAACTGTCTGCATTGAAACTCTGTTTTCTTCTCTTATATACACAGAACACCTTGTGTCTAGTGAAAACACATATTACCCATTTTATTATCCAACCTTTAGAAACGTGTGATATGGAAGATATTTTGTAGAATAAATTATAGTTGATCTGAGTAATTATATACATATGGATATGCACGTTTATAACAGAATGCTTTCACTATCTTAAAAATCCTTTTGAAATGTCTAAAAGTAACTCATTTTGAAGCATCTAATCATTCAGTGGATAACACCCAGGGCTTGGATACCTCACTATAAATGACTCAGCTTTCCTTTTAATCGTTGAAAATGCAGGGCTTAGACTAAATCAGGAATCACTTACATGCCTACAGACGGAAGGCAGATAATGAATGCTTGAAGTAGGCTTGGAGGAAATCTCTCTAAGAAGTACTGAGGACTGGGGCAAACTGGAGAAACTGCCCCGTCTAAAGAGAATGGCAAATGTTCAGTCCTAGGTGATTTTATCCTGCAAGAAAGAAGACCCACTGTTACAAAACCTTCTAGTTTTTCTTGAGAAGCAAGATTTTTTAAGAATGTGAAATGTCCCGGGTTTTGAACTAAAAAAATAAATCTGCTTTTGAGAACTGGGCAGGCCAAACAAAGCATATGTGAGAATGGGCTCTGGTCTAGAAGCTACCAGTTTATTGCTGCAGACTAGATAACCTAAGCCTGTTTTTTTTGACCCATGTAATGTGCAGCTATATATGCAACTGTTTCTCAAGTATACTGTCTTAAAAAAACCCTTAAAATTGAAAACGTTCAGTTGATAAAAGCGTGGTAGAATTAAGAACATTTCCTCTTAGACTCTCTATTAAAGACATTGGAAGATGGAGGAATAGGAATAGTTATACTGTACTATAACTTCAGCAAAACGTTTCATTCTGGTCCTCACTTTGTGCTCACCTATAAACCCGGGTTAAGATCAACTCTGGTTAAAAATTTCCAGATGAATATAATACTGTACCCTGAGAAAGGGTCCAAGGGAAAAGTTATCAGACTCTGGACCAACCCAGAAAACGTTAAACAAATAATATTCTGTGAGAAATAGTCTTGACCTCATCTTGTTTAACAATAATTTACTGACTTATATGATAGAATGACATGTTTCTTTTTATTCTAAGACTGGAACTGGACTTGATGAGCTGCCATTCACCTGGCTCAGTCCTAACTGTTGAACAGGGCAGCTCCTCTTTGGGGCATTCTGCTAGGTACCTTAGAATGATATCATGGAAAATGTAAAGAAATAAAAATTGCTTCCACTTTAAAGACTTTACATATTACTTAAGATATCAAGCATATATGTGAAATAAAATAACAAGTTTATTGCATAAACTGATATAGTAGAAACTAGTGCTGAGCAGTGCCAAGACAGAGGAATTCAATCAAGTGAGGTACACTACCACACACTTCCAGGAGGTGAGTGCGAATGTTGTACAGACTTTGAAGAAAGTCTGGTCAGGCAAGGCAGAGATAAACAAGTCATGCTATGTCTACTGTGTTTTGTGTTTAAAGTAATAAGAAGAATGAATCAGATACAAAATCCTCTAGACAAATGAGATAAGTGGCAGCAGATATGAATAAGGAAAAAATGGCATCACTCCACAATCCATAAAATGGAATAATTATACAAAATATGTCAGAGAATAATTACCAAATTCATCCATTAGAGTTTGTTTTAATATTGTATTAAATCCAGTTTGTTAGCATCAGGACCCTTGATTTCTACCAAAACTGAATGTTTTGATTATTAAATACCTGATAAAAGTTCTATTTCTGCTTTTGCTAAGAAGTTAATACTATAAATATACGGTTACTTACACATCCAAATTTAGTTCAGTTTAAGAAGCATATAGAAAAATACATAGGCTTTATAATCAAGTGATATGTATAAGACCCTGGGACAGTTTCTGACTCATATTAGTGATGAGCATGGTATGGAGGAATGATGTGTAATAGGATGAAGCAGACAGAGATTTGAATTTATTTTGCCATTTGATAGCTGGTGACCTGGGCAAGTTATCCAAATTCTTTTAGTCTCAGTTTCCTTGTGTGTACAATATAAATAGTTACTATTTGGTGAGATTATTCTAAAGATGAGCAATAAAAAATATAAATTATGACAGATGGCACTGAGTAACAGCTATTATTATTTAAATGATCATTATTAGTCATATAATAATTTTCACTTCGTT
The DNA here is from genome assembly GCF_030222135.1 of Aotus nancymaae. Classification (NCBI taxonomy): domain Eukaryota; kingdom Metazoa; phylum Chordata; class Mammalia; order Primates; family Aotidae; genus Aotus; species Aotus nancymaae. The sequence goes on from NW_026988425.1 coordinate 80,046,109, forward strand.
TGTAAAATTTGTAAAAACTCCAGCAATGAATCAATTTCTAAATTGCTATCGTAATTAAGACAGAATGTTTTCCTTATGTTAGGAATTTGGGGTCTAAAACTGTAGGAAGTAAAATACTTCCTAAGTTTCTTTATCATAAATTTCTAGGCATTAACCACCTTAGTCTTAGCTATTACACATATACACTCACGTTTCTACTACTTATAATCAGATGTTTGCTGTTTAAATTGATGTGTTTTTGGATACAAAGAAAAAAAGAAAATTCGCCCAAGAATTCTTGTGGAAAATTAATCAGATAATTTCTAAACTTAACTGTGATTCAAAATGCCTTGTTGAGTCTTGAACACATGTATTGTTTCAAATACAGCAGATGCTTCTACGTGGGGCCTGGTTTTCCACGCTGTGCTTCATTTAAGTGGCAGACAGAATGGAATACTGCTTTAGCCTAGCTGTGTATCTTAAGAGAGAAATACAGCCCAGGAAAAGTGAAAGAAAGGGATCCAACATCCAGAATATCTGCCTTTAAGTGCAGCATTAGGTAAAGAGCACCTGACCAAGGACATTCATTAGGAGATTTCGGTACACCAAATATACTCCTACACATAGAAGGGAGGAAAGGACTCCTTTGATTTGTGTTTATGAGACTGCAAATCATTCCTCCAGAAAATACAGAAAGACCCTCCCCTGGGTTTATAATAAAAATGCCAAAGTTAATTAATTCTATTAATTTCATTAAAAACATTCTGAATAAAAACTGAAAAATTCAGATATCTGTATCCATAAGTATATATATATATATATATATATATATATATATATATATATATTTGAGAGAGAAAGAGAGAGGGATATCTCCAGGGACCTTATCTTGAGATAAAAATAGACACAATGAAAGAAATGCAAAATGTAATGCTTATATAGAATTGTTTTCATCTGAATTTCATTCTAGCACCTAAAGAATGAGTCAAATTATCTTATCCTTGGAGAGATCATGCTTAAATTATGAAGACTTTAATATTTTCTTTATCAAAGCTATTTTCAATGATAATTCAAATTTTCCTTTCTTTTAGTCTTATAGATGGAGCTTCTTTATTTCACTTCATGAAGAAAGGATACAAAAAATTATCTACATAAGCTTAGTAAAATTAAAACATACACATTTTAGTCCATCAAAAATGGTAGATATTTGTTTTTTAATTCTTGTGGATTTTTCACTTTTCAGTAATTCTGAATATCAAATTCATGTTTTAAGATGAGTCAAGTTGAGCAGCCTGTGGCCTAAAAAAATCATCAACTATACATATTGTAAAGCACCAATTTTTAATCCTAAAGCTACAAACATCTGCACTGATTACAATTAAAAACAGTGTAAAAGATTATCACTCCAATTATAGCTTCTTGTTCTAATCAAAATTCAGCACTGTCCTCAGACAGCAACGTGTGATGCCCACATGCCTTTTTCTATGCAATGAAACCGCCTTGATGTTTTTTTCCTTTTCTTTAAAACAATGAATACGTTTAGTTGTACTGAATTTATCTTTATCAGAAAAGTAACATTTTACTGAGATGTATTTTTAAAACTGTTTGGAAGTCTATTTTTCTGTCTATGTGAACCCATTTAGAAAAAACGCAGAACAGCACTATCATGCTACTCAACAAAGAAGTTTCCAGCTTTCTAAAGTTTTTCTGAATATTGTTTTAAGGAGCACTGGTTCTTAATGATATGGTTCTCAATGATATTGACATTAAAATTGGTAAAAACACTGCTGGATTTTAAATAAAATTGGACCAATATTATTTAGAATTTTAGAAACAGCTTCTTTTTACATATAGAAATAAAATCAATTACATATATAATAGTTAGTAGGAAAGGTAAAAGAAGTACAATTTTAAAATTACCAGATAATGTCTTCAGCTAAGAAAATTATATTTAAAATATCAGTTTCAAAACATCATCAACCAGTTGAACTAGTAAGTTATATATAGATATCATCTGTAAACATTTATTGTCTAAGATCTCATATTGCCATTCCAAGAAAAAAATGGAAAAAAAATTGAGCATTTTGTGTAACATGACTTTTTCCCTATGGTGGTTTGAAGGTGAAAACCTCGATTTGACCTATCTTTAGGAAAATTTATACTAAAATTTGTACAAAGTAGAAAATTTTAAGAATATTCTTTCTGACACAGGATTTAAAAAAAGCATCCTTACTTTAAAATATTTGCTCATAGTCTAAATTAAATGGTGAAATATAAATGCTCAAAAAGAACACAACAAAGGCAAATAGCATTATCCATCAGAGAAATGTTAAATTCAGATTTTATGAATTTTTGTTTATTCATAATTGAATCCTTTAAAGTGAATTTTTAATATAAACCAAAAAATCAATGAAATTATTTTCCAATTGCATATTGTTTACAATGTTTGAAAAGTTAAAATATGCACACCTCTTCAACAGTACTAAATTAATTTACTAAATCCTTTCAAGTAAGCATGTTTAATTTAAAATATTTATGTCTTTGAACACCACATGTATAAAGTCACAACTTGTATTTCTTATTGATTTTCAGCCACAATAAAACATACATGAGGTCTTCAAAATTCTTAATTTAGCTATATAATTCTATAGCTTTTCCCACTGGCAGCCCCTTTTATTGGTGATTTAGAAACTTTAATCCTAGGTCATAACTAATATTATGCAGATGTTTGTTATACAAATGTAGAAATCAGCTTCTTTGTATCATTAAAAGACATCTCAATGAAAACACTGTAAATTTAATTTTTCACATTATCCAAGAAGGAAACTATATTCTCAGAGTATAAGAATTTCTATCTGTAGATATAATAAATCTAACATTAAAATGTGTGAATCAGTGGATCAAAAGGGAGAATGCCCAGGCCTATGAAAGAACTCTCAAATAGGAAAAGAATAAAATATGTGATTTTGGTTAAGTAGACTTTATAAGCAAAGTTCAAGCACACTTTCTATTCATATAAATAGAGTGCGTAATGCCATTTTAATGTCATTTTGCAAAGATGACAGTGGAAACCTCTATTTCTGAAAGTGGCTAAAATATCTTAGCTTGTAAACAGTACCTTTGCAATTTGACATTCCAAGTACTGCTTGTAGGGCAGCACATCTGAGGGTTGGTAAGGATAGCACTATTTTGGGTGTTTCTAAGAAGCACAAAGTTGGGTCTTTGACTTTATTACCTATTATTATCTCAAATTAGAATGCCAAAGGGGCATTTTATTGAAATAAAAAATCTGATGGATACAAGCCAACAAAAAAGCTTCAAGCCATTGAAAAATTTGAAATCAAAATAGAAATTTTAAAGAAAAGTAGGATGTGAAAATAAAGTAGAGGAGAAGAAAAGGAAAGAGAGGTAGTGGAGAAGTAGAGAAAAGTGAAAGGAAGGGCTCTGGTTCTGAAAACACCCGCTTAAACCAAAATGGCACCCCAAATTTTAAGCCAGGATATTTAAACTGCTGGAATGTTTCATCCTGAACAGTTTATATTTTTCAAGCAAAATAACCCCTTTGTGCCCAAATTCTCTGAGTAATTATGGCAATTCCTCTCTTTTATTTGCCTTATAGGCACTACTTAAATACCAGCAGGAGTGGCTCACTGAGTTCACAGGGCCTTCCGGACACTTCTCACAAAGCCGCTAGATGGCATGAGAGCACTGCATTGGACCCGCTCAGCCACACGGCCGCGTGTAACATTGAGGCATTTATTCTCTTCATGCTGAGAGCTCAGTGTTTAGTAAAGTAAGATGCGTTTTCTTTTAGAGAGATCTTTCTGTGTTGCATGACACTTTTCAGGACACAAAGAGGGTATTCCGCCCTCCCCATACACACACTAAGAAAATGTCGAATTAAATTTGGAATAGTAAAAATCATTTCAGTATTTACTGGGGCTTCCTGAGAACTTTACCTTTCAGCTCTTTAGGGGATAGTCTGCTATTTGTTATGCAGCCTTCCTTAATAGGTAGTTAGAGGGAAAAAGTCCCTTCAGCATTATGCCTGTGCTCAAACAACTGCAGACAAAGTTTGCATATTCTCAGTCATCTCTCTCTTTCTCCTGATTTTTTTTTCATCAAAAATTCTCTTTGTTTTTCTTCATCTGATATTGTGGGGTCCCTCATTAAGGACTGTAATATGAAAAGCTGGATTTAAAACTGCTGTCAGAAGGAGGTTGTCCTCTTTTAATATTCTTTACCAGCAAAGCAAAAGGAACTGTCTTTGTTCTTGCTTTTTAAATGCAATGTTTTTTGCTTTATTTAATGTTTCTGCCGGATCACTAGGCACCTTCTAATCTACCCTCCAAACTTTGAGATGTACTTTTATATTTGGTGTCTTTGCAGTTTCCCAATATATGCATGAGGCATCTCTCTGTGCCTCCACAACAGGACTAATTACCATATTCCTCCAGATATTATCACTATCTCCCTTCACAAAATGTCCATTGTAAAAGCTGTTTTGATCTTTTGGATAAGTGCCTTAATTTAAAATAATAGCAAAAAGGTAAAATTAGGCCTGTATGCTCAGCAGTGCATGAATGACAAATCTGTTGTAGTTGGGGGTATATTTTTAAAGATTCCTTTTAAAACCTCTTATAGCAAATTTACATATGATCAAAAATGATATTACACATTGGCGAACTGAAGTGCATAATTTATTTCATGTGCTACTGATATAGTTATGTTTATACATATAATGGTTTCTGCAGTTTTGATATAATATCATACCAGTTCAAAAACTGAAAGATTTTTAAGAGCATTTTTTTCAGTTTTTATTCACCCCTGAAAAGTTATTTTTTCTTGTATAGTGTCTCAGAGCAAGATGTATCATTTTTAATGTACACTGTTAGCCCTAATATCCATGAATTTATGAAAACCAGAGATTTTATGAGGGCACTCAACTAAAATATTTGGTAAGATAAGAATTCAATAATATACCTCTTTAAAATGCAAATATTGGAGAACAAACGGGCAATTTGGCAAAACTTGATAGTGTTCAATTTTTGTTTTTATCCTGTGTAGTTCTGGTTTATAAGAACATGTTAATTTGTCATATGAATAGATGAAATGAGTCATATGAATTATGTTTTAATTGCTTCTAATCTTTGATATCATTAAAATCTTCACTTTGGATATAACCCCCCCAAATCCATGGTTATTATTATACAATATGTTGCTATAAAGCAGACAGATAAAGATATCTTGAAATAGGAGCCCCATGTGTGAACAGCTGATTTGTTTTCCTCTTAGACATTATATGTAATTCAAGTAACAAGTTAGTAAATTTATTATAAGGAATATAAAATAAGACCAATACTTTAATCATTTTAAAGTGAATGATTCTATATACAGATCTAAGACAATTTACAGAAATATAATTTTAGCTGGTTGTGAATGGCCACTAAGCTCTTCTGTGACTGACAGCCGACTGGTTAACATCAGCGAAACATTAAGCTCCTTTGTGCTTGAATATCCACCTGGGAGTGTATATATGTGCTCTAAAGCTGCCCACTCAGTTCTGTTTGATCGCTTGCAGAAAACTAATAGCTTCTCACTGATTCTGAGAGGGGTATTACCTCCATAATGGATTACAATGAAATATTTCAATGAAAATCCTTTCTAAAACTTATTTTTAAAAATTTTGGACTTCTATATGAATAAATGACTGAACTCCATAAAATGAGAAAATAGGACACTTCCAAGTGTTCATGGTAGAGAAGTGATAGGCGGAAGTGAAATCGACTTTTTTAGTTCTTTTTGTGTTCTTATGTCCAAAGAATTTGATGAAACTTTCGATACTACCAAAGATGCAAAACAATCAGAAAAAAAAAAAAAAAGAGTAAAAAACGTTGTAAATGCTTTTGTAGATGCAATAGGAGAAGGAGAAAAATTCAAATTCAAATTCAAATTATATTTGAAGTCACACCAAGCAGACATAACTGATATTTGAAACTATTAGTAATACACTGAATTCTCATTTGTCAATTAGTTCTCTGTAATGTTGGAATTTATAAAATATAAAAGAAAATCTATTGATCAGAATCCCACTTAAGTAAAAAGTTTGTTTTATTTTGTTGTTCTGAAAAAGTGCTTTAATACTGATTGTCTTACTTGGCCAAATTAACTGAATATCAAATAATTTAATAATTAAATATTCAAATAGTTGAATATTTAATCATTAAGCTTACTAAATATTCATGCCTGTAATAATAATTAACATTAAATAGCAGAGTTGTGATTATATAGAAATAAGCTCTTAAGTTTTTCTCACCTAGAAATTTTTTACTTCATGCTGTAGTGAAGATTCTACAAAGTCATTGTATATTTTTAAGAAAAACTAAACAGAAACCCACCAATAATTTGAAAACTGTTAATAAGTATACTTCCTTTTAAAAACTGCAAAATAACCCTTTTGTAGACCAGAATATAATGTTTGAATTACATTTTTTAAATTATAAATCTTGCTGGAACAAATGAGGAAAATAAGGAAATTTCAAAGAAGGCCAGAGAAAGCATAAAGCATCTTAAGGTCACTGAAATTCATATCTCTTTAATATGAATAATATAGAAGAAATAGTTTTTTAAAATCCCCCATTAATTTAGGGAAGAAATTATACTTGATTGTTGGTTATTTCATTTAATTCCTTCACACAAACTTAAGTCAACTATTCCAAAATTCAAGAAAACTTCATCAACATTCTAGTTTTCCAAGTGTTTTCACAAACTGTCTTCCCACAATGCAATGTCCTAAGTATTTAATCTGTGACCAAGGCTGAGTCACCACCAAGACCAAAGTGGAGCCACAATCTCCATTTCCATGGGCAGTCTCATCAGTCACAGCACCCTTAGTTTTCCACCAGTCTCCGGCTATAAAGGGCTACATTCCCACTTTTATGGAGTATGATACTAAGCAAATAAAAGAGTAAAATAAAGTATACTAAAGCCAAAAGGCAGATATATTTCAATAAAATTAATATTGGACTTCTATTATTTGATTACAACAAAGATAATATACCTCTTTTTTCCAAGAATAGTATGTCTCTTTGCTCCTTCTCTTTGCTGCTTGAGTGAATTGCTTATAAAACATGTAACATTCTTCTGAAATGAACTGGGGATGGGGAGAATGAGAAAGAATGAGACAGAGAAAGAAAATCAGAGAAAGAGAGATAGAGAAACAAGGACAGAAAGAGGGAAAAGGAGGAGTGAAGACAGAATTCAGATTAACTGGAATCCAGAAACCTGATTCTGCAGGAAATATGATAGGAGAGCCTATACTACTTTTAAAGGTTAGCTTATTTAACCACAGCAACATACAATTCTATCAAACTCTTCTGTCTCGGCTTCTCTCTTTCTCTCACATAGACATATGTGCACACATAACCACACACACATACACTCACACAGGCCTTTACCCCAAAATGAAATAAAGAGGGTTATGTATTGCTAATCCTTAAAAACAGCCATTTGCACCTGGCGTTGGCAATGGCAGCAAAAAGCCAACCACTTTTTCTACATTACAGTTCATTAAAATGCCACTGACAAGTTATGTCTATATAGAAAACAAAACATATCCTTTTCCTCAAGGAAAATCCAGATAACCAGAACCAATACAAGCCCTTGCCCTAGTTTGCTAAATGGGCTCAGGCAAGATGGAGGAACAGCCTGAAACACAGAACCATTGTGTGAAAAATAATATTAGTAATTAATCTGATTGAATATTTGAAGCAACGTATTTTTCGAAGTCATCAAGATGTTTTTCCAATCTTCATCAGTCCTCCAGATTTTTATTATTATTGAATGACCACATGATAATAATATCCTCAAGTGTGTAACCCATGAGTATATTGGTACAGATCAAAACGAAAAGAATCTTGACAACTTCATCAGGAATCCAAAGGCTCAGGTAGAATTTGAATTCAAGACATTAAAAACCTCAGCAACCTATTTAATCCTTTAACCACTAGGCCACACTCTCTTTCAAAATTGTTAATAGAAACAACATTGCCCTTTTTGTACAGCTGTAGATGCCCTATTGATCTGTATCACATAGCATTTAACACTGGATGATTTGGCTAGGAAAAGCAATGTTCACTGTTCCATGGCAAATCAGACAACAATGCTAAGACTTGCTATAGAACCAGGAAAACAGCATAGGAGATGGGGAAACAAACAACCACACAGAACAAACTCCATTTGCACATTTTTCACAGCTATTTTTACTCCATGAGAAAGCAAAGTAGTAGAGTGCAACTGTATTAAATGTAAAACTATTTCTGCCTAAAGCAGATGTGGATCATGGGAATGGAAACCTGATAAACCAACAGCTGAAGGCCACATTATTGCCCTTACCCTCCTCCCCTAGCTCATTTAGAAAATGACATGTTTTTCTTCACAATGTTTTTCCCCTCCTCTCTCTTCAGTGGCAGTAATGCTGAATGCTCTTGACATAATTCTTCGTTCACTCCTGACAGTCATTTTTTTGAATGCTATCCCAGCAATAAAACACCTGACCTCGAGTCTTTCAAATGGCTATTGGCTTGAGTTACCCCAATTAGCCAGACTCATTTGGAAGTATCCAGAGGAGTCAGGTGCTTCACTCTTCACTAAACTCAGCATTCAGAGCTAACACGTCTTTTTTTTTTTTTTTTGGTCAATTTATTTTTCTAAGGGATTTTTCTATTCTTCTATGATCTAAACATAGCAAAATAACAGGTTTAAAAAATAATCTACAAGAATGTAGAATTCTGGTACCAATATTTCTGCATTGGAAGTCATATAGGACAACATGCCTAGTTCCTTGAGAGTTGCTTTTCAATATATAAGAATAATTGAGAGAATTAGGTGTACAAGCATCAATGGAGGGTGATTTTATTTACTTATAAGATAGCTACATGTCTGCATAACTTAATGAAAAGACATATGAACTTTGTGCACGGCACACATCTGTGATATCATGTTTCGGTCAAGATATTTTTGGAGTACAGATATCCCAAATCAATAGCTCTTTATTAAAACCTCTTTAGGTGGAGAAGAAAATGTGTACCTTCAGAAATAAAAGTATGTTTATTACATGTTTGTGTATGTAATTAAATGCAGAATTTTGCCTCAGGAATAAAACTTGGCCTAACTGCAGACAACAACTAATTGAGGCTTCTCAGAGAATTTTGGCAAAGGAATATGGATATTTTCTACATAAATGAGATATGAGAAATTAAAATTTATGTTTAAATTATACTAAATGAAGGGCCCTTTAATTTTTTAATTATTAAACATTTAAAATTTTAAATATTCCTGAACTAAAATGTGTGTTTATGTTTCTGATATAGTAATCTCTTTGCTCCGTTTACTTTGTATCTAATATTTATCAATAAGTATAAGACTTCCTAACAAATGTATAATTTTCTTCACAAATCTTTTGGAATTTGTGTGCCATATGCCATTTTGTCACTTGGCTTATTCCTTCCTAAAAAGGATAAACCATGAGAATACTGATAGACTATACTTGAAATAAAATAGGAAGAAGTCCACACAACTGAAGGTGGACACATAATGCAGGCTGAAATGAGTATTTCTTCGAAAGACTACAAGCTTCCTTTTGACATTCAAGCAATTCAGTTTACGGAGGGAAAGAAATTGAATTTAGCTGATGCAAATGAAATTAAAACTAAATTGGTTGTCACATCAAACTGAGGTTAACTATGTAAATGTTTTTCTGTTTATGAAACTACAGTTTAGAGTATATAATCCTACAAAAATAAGAATATTTTCATGTTTTTTAAAAATAGAAATTAAAAGGGTAAATTATACAATTGTTTAAAATCCTTGTCACTTACCCATGTGATATCTAAGGAGCTATGAATCATGAAAACTGTGGACATAAGAGTATTGAAATAAGCATATACATATAGATATGCACATCAATACACATGCATGCTTTTCTGGCCAAGCAGTATCCCATTACATCATTGCTTCAAATGCATTCATTCTCTTCAATATTGTTGGCTGTTTCAGGTTAACTACCAAAATCATTTGCCTGAGAAGCGAGATTTAATTGTCTTACAACTACCTCTGTGAGGTACAATAGGGATTACAAGTACCCATTGATTATACTATTGGGTAGAATAAGGGACTCTTATTCTAGCATTTCTCATTCATTTTGTCATTGCATTCTCTTTGAAAGAGACCAAATGGGTCCCAGCAGGTGAAAGCAAAGAAACCTGAAAGGCCCCCTTTGATGAATGACAATACCACAACCACCCTCCCCCCACCCATTTTTGGAGATTATAAAACCTTATTAAATCATGCCCTGTTAGATATTGATTGAGAGGGAGCTAAACTAAAACCAACAATAGCAGCATGGATCAGAGAACACTGCTTTCATCAATGGGCACTAAACACAGCTAAGCTTTCCAATCTTTTTCTGGGGTGGGGGGGAGCTTTTTTTTTTTTTTTTACTATTTACTTTTGTTTAAACCATTATCCTAGAAAGTCATACAATTATAGCTACTTTGTCAGTTAAGAATAAATCGTAGTTGTCTAGCACTTAATCTTTTTGAATGTAGCAGTGTATTGCACAAACAATATTATACTTAGTTAAGATTCAGGATTATTATTATGATTATTTAGGGGGGTGCAATTCTAGGTAATTATCATAATTATTCTTGACTCTGGGACCCCTTTGATAACAATGCTGCTTTAAAGTAAACCACTTGGACATAAAACCCAAGATATTTGAAAAGAGACTGCTGCCAGAATCAGAGTTGAAAACTCACCCATATTTTAAAGCTATCTTGATTATCAGGCTGTTTGCGTTCCTGGGCTGTCTTTTCTGCCATCTGTGAGCGCCACAGCAAACAACCCCTTTATGACAATCACCTCAGTATAACTTGAATATGTCTGCTTTAGAGGAGACTTCTGTAATAAGACTCTCTGCTAATTAACTGTCAGCCTTTTTTAAAAAAATAAATAAATAAATCAGCAGACTGCATTTTAGAAAGACACTCCACCAAAAAATTCCCAAACAAGATTTAAGTTCATGTGCCAGACTGTAACTTCTACTCCTTGTTTTTTCAGGCCTTCCTCTGAGTAAATCTGTTTACTTTAAATACTTCTCATGTGATAAAGGTTTTCATTTTTCTTGCCAGTTGACTACAGGTAGTAACATTTGCTCCTCCCTCTAAACAGCTACTTAATTCAGTAACATTATCCTGCAAAAATAAAAGAAGGCAAAAAAGAAAGGGAAAAGAAGAAACAGGAAAGAAGGAAGAAAGAAAAAAAAGAAGGGAGGAAAGAAGGATGAAATAGAAAGATAAAAGATTCAGGAGTAAAGACAGCTCTTTTTTTTTTTTTAATTGCCAGAAATGGTAGTTACATGGCCAAAAAAAAAGAAAAGAAAAAGTAAGGGTTGTTGCTGTTGAAAGCAAAAATAGTTAAAAGAGCCAGATACTAAAATTATTAGTTTAATATTAAAGATAAATAATTTCTAGTTCAAGAGAAATAATTATTTGTAGAAACAGCATGATATCCACTGAAAATGACATTTTAAATAATCCTAGCAACTATAATTGTCTTGGAAGAATATAGAAATCAAGGCTTATACAAAACAGAAACAGACACTTACAAAATTCATCTTGGTGAAGTCTTTCCTACTTAGTAGATAAAAACAGTAGTAACCTTGAAAATAAAGCATTAATAGTAGTATTCCTCTAAAAATATAAAACGCAGGAATGAATACAAAAGTTTTTATTTTCTTGTTAAAATCCACCTCTTAATCATGATTCTCCAAAATATGCACAAGAAATGTAATTTTTAAGTTGAATATAATAAATAGAAAATAATAATACTAAATTATTTTGTTTTTTATGCAAAATATCATTTCTTCATATTGTATAACATTTTTGCATAATTTTCAAAAAATTAAATTGCATTTATAAATTAGATTTTATTATTAAATTATTTTTTTAAAGTACTCAAAATGTTATCTAATTGTTAATCAATATTTCCTATTTGTGGGGTCTCCTAGATTTGTTAGCTTAGACTTTAAATTTGGACATTACATTCTTTTAACATTTTTAAACATTTGGCATTAAATATTATAATTTATAAATTTTGTTTTTGTATTTTTATTTCAACACCTTTCTAATGTCATACTTAACATAGATTTAAATAAACTATGTCTAAGACTTTTAAATCAATATACCTAATTTGAGTGGAACAGTTAACTAACAAAAAAGTTCCAAGTTACGTGTTAGATGATAGTTACTTTTTAAAATATGATGTTGTGCATACATTTTTATAAATGCAGCAATTCAGCTGAAAAGCCGTACATTTGTATGTGCTAGCTGATACAGATAATTAAACAACAAAATCTGTTGCTCTAATTTTATTTTCATTAGATTTGATTTTTTCAAGTATTACCTGTTAATTTTGTACTGATTAGTTCGGTTCCTTTACTGATTTGTGTTTCTTAAACCTGAGACTTAGTCACTGCTGTATGAAAAAATTTTAATTTAGTCATCAGTTGGCACATTTAGACTGCCTTGTATCTTAGGCTAGTAGATAGAATGTAAAATAACTGACTGACTTAAGTTGCAATAATAAAATTGTGTAGTGTCTATAAAGAACATTTTCTGTTTCTCACTTTTTAGAAACAAAATGCTCTAATGTTAATTCTTCTTTAGATTGCCTGCGAATAATAAGCTTAGTAGTAACAAAAATATCAAAATTTGCTCAGTACCCTCACTGAACTAACAATACTTAAGATGGACCAAATATTCACACTTATATAGTTGAAGGTATCTTTCCTGAATACTTTCTCTTATATCAGATTTACGGATTGCAAACAAATTAGAAATTGCTTTAGCTTTAACACTAAAATTTAATAATTCTTATCCCTATCACTTTCTTTAAAATTGAAATTTAATTCTGTTTTATTATTTTATTATGTGGCCTCTTGTGATCAAATCACATATAATCTCTGAGTAATTTCCATGATCTCTAACTAGAATTTCATGTTTAGATATACATAAGACAGCAATGCACTGTACCCAAATTGGTACTTATTTAGCACTTTTAACAATACTATAACATTATTTGAATCAATTTGTACTAGAAATAGAGTAAAAATGAAAACTGCTGCATATTTTACCCAATTATTTAAACTGTTGTTAATACAGAAAGCAGACTATTTTATACAATTTTATTTTCTATGCATGATTACATTTTTTTCTTAAATGACTCATTTATCAAAGTGTTAAAAAAAATAGAGATTTTTCTTTTATATCTTCCAAAGCCTGCTGAAAGACCAACTTGCAAAACTATAGTGATGTATATACAAAGTGTTGTTTTCTTCTTCCTGAAGAAAACATTATCTCAGTTCATGCATGTGACATCAAAATAAAAATTGAATGTTTGTTTTAAATTGGATAACCATACCCAAATAGTCTAAATGTGATTAGCATCTAGTCCGCAAAATAGTCTCCATTGGACTAAATATGATTTTTCCCCTGGTGATATGTGTTATATTCATGTTATTTTGGGGGTGGGGGTGGAGTAGGAAGGAAGAGCTATTTCTCATTTAAGTTGAAATAATATTGTTATTAAGATAAATTTTAGTTCAATGAAATAGATGTTGGATTTTTGAAATTGAGTTGGCAGTAACATTTTAATAATTTCTTTTTACACACGTCTAATTCATAATGATAATGTTTATTTGTGGTAGATGCAGTGGACCACTTTTTGACAGAGTGTTTCACTTGTCATGCCTGAAGTTGGTTAAGTATCAAATGTAGTGCTTTCTACTTCGAGTTCGCAGCTTTTAGAACGTTACTTTTCTTGGATTCTATTTCTGAAACATTTAAGAACATTGCATTTCCCAGGATGGGAGATTTTACAGTATTTCTCACTTGGTACTTTGTAAAATTTTGAGATTGCCTGACTTTCTCCCTGGAGCCTTCATGTGAAAATATTTGGATGTACCTATAGTTTCCCTAAGACTCAAAGATTCAGTGGGGTGAAAATAAGCCATTAGTAGGACTCTCCACAGTTTCATCTAAATATCCAAGAGATGTTTGTGTATAGAAGCTGAAGGCTTTCTTTTGACCTGATAAGGCCTTCCAGTTCAATCTCAGCCCATATTCACAACAAACATGCATTCGTTTCCTCATTCAGTAGAGAGAAATTGTAAACATCTGTTGAGAATATTCTGAGATGCCAAAGCACTTCTTGGAACATTTTAGAAGTCAAGTCAAATCACCTTACATTCAGTCTATATGTTAAAGTCCTAGCTCCAATTGGAGATTTCACTGGAGAATCAGTTAGCAACATTCTTTCTTTGTTTCTCCTTACAAAGTTACTGACCATGAAGCAATGAGACATGCTAAATGGTGTTTTTTGCAGCAGCTGTCCTGAAAGCCTATACTCGTGTTTCACTGAAGCCACTGCACTCCTTCCTCTCCAATGCTTCAAACATCTATCAAACTCTTCCTTTGGAATAGCTTCAAAGTGCATTTATTAGCTGCTAGAAAAATATTCTTATATGTTTTATATTTAAACCTAGAGCAGAAATATCTATGTTCAGCAGACTTAACTCTGTGTCAATTTCCCAAATCTTTATTGGACAAAGATTTCCCATTATAAAAAATGTTCAAAAGAGTGGGCAGTGGCTTCTCAAGGCAATTATCAAAAGAGGACATTCAATACTGGTTGGGGCAATGGTAGCATCAGTGAAACATGTACTTAATATTTGGCAAGATGACCCCTTTGAAGCCTTTGATTTTGATGACTATTAGGTTATATTAATTAAAATAATCAGTCATACCACCCTGTAGTCATATCTCAAATATCTTCCTGTCCTCCTTTATCAAGATCATAGACTCTTGCACCTCTGCATTGACTACAACTTAAAAACATATACTTCATGGTGCCAGACCCTTTGGCTATAGGGTCTGAATAACAGGGCTTCTTTGTTTATATACACAATAGGTAAAATTTAAGATAAATCTTAATATACAGACTAATATTTAACATCCTTTTGATAAAACCGAATCATCACACGTGAATTCTATTTTTAATCTAGGCAAGTTCAAATTAAAGAAAAGCATTGGGTCTAAAAATGCACAAATTTAGATACAATAATATGAACAATAGTTAATGTATTGTTATACATGCACCCAAATTTAAAATTTTGTTTTTAAAGTAATTATATACACCAGTGCTTAAGTGTTTTCAAAGGGTTAGGAAAAAAACCTTTCCCTAGATCAGGGATTTACATCTCAAAGTAAACTAGTAAGACCAGTCACCAGATAATTTAAGAACAGTTGTTTTACATAAGTATTTCCTTTAAAAATTAAATAACCTGTTCAGTTATGTATAACTATATATGTGCCAAATTTTGAGTTTCTGATTTTCTTTTAAACTTACTTTCTCTATTGTTAACAAAGACCATCTGTTTATGAAATACATTTTTCCCTTTTGAAAATTCTGCTACTCTTTTGTCAGTGCAATTTATCACAGTGAAATGGCGACTTGATACACTTAGTATGTCATCATTTCTAGGCATGCTGAGCAATGTAGTAGGTAGGTGTACTGTAGAATCTTTGTGCATAACTCAGTATGTCTTGCTATTATGAACTAATTATTTCAGTAGAAAATATTAAAATGAATTCAAGTTTCTCTATCTTAATTCAACAATGGTGTCTTCTCAGAGTGTTAGCCAGATGCAGTTTCTTAAGTTTCATGAATCTCTGGAGGATGCCCAAAGTGAAATCATAAGTATCATGACCATGAGAAACTGTAATAAACACCTAAACACATGATGGAAACTTCATTACTCTCTGACTGGTAAATGTATCTTTTTTCTTTGTATGGCCAACTGATTTTTTTCTTATGTATAATAGTACATCACTGAGGAATTTTAAGATTGACTATAGGCTCTCAACCACTGGTTTTCTCAGGAAAAATCATTGCCTTTAATTTTTCCTGCTCTGAAATTGTTATTTGAGATTATTCCTTCACTGTATAGTTAGTATATTGTGTGTTATTTGTATATTATATCATGGCTTAGAAATTAGTTCTTCAAAGCTTTGCTTAAACTGAAAGATTTTTTAGTGAATTCCTCCTCTAAATTTGACTGCAGTCTCTTGGGTCATTTTATTCTCTTTTGCCTTGAATAAGAATCTAATGCTGAATATTTTTAATGGCTCGGAAAAAATACCCCTATAAAACTCCATTTCTGATTACTGCAATTTATAGATTACATGACACATTCAGTTTAGAAAAAGAATGCTGGGTTGTTTGAGAAAATGTTCAACAGCAAAATAAGATAGATCTTAATCTTTACGAAACAGAATAGATCTTTGCTTTCCAAAAATGCTAACATAAGAGGTACATTTACTCAATGATTAAGAAAAAAATTGAGAATATGCACTGGGAATGTAGAGACATATTTTCCTTGGGATATTGAACTTATCCTAAGAAGAGCATACAGGGCAGTTATCTGGAGCTAGCAGATGACACCTTACCCACTTTCTCTGGTTTCTTCTGCTAGCTGTATAGAGAATGATTTCCTATGCCTCTCAAAGGTCTGGTCTTACAATCCCACCTCCCTACTTTTGGTTTCCTTTACTTTTTCCTTATTAATTTGATTTTGCTTGTTTTTACAATAGTTTAGCAACTGATAAGCATGGCTGTATTAAAATACGACTTGGTGCATTATACATAGTAATTGGGTTGCTTCTTAGAGCCCTGAGTTGGACTATCCTTCTGATACTGTAGTCACAAAGTTATTATTGGGCACAGTAAGAGATTTTCAACTCCAATATCTAATATCTGTGATTAGCTCTTGGCTTCTTCCACATGGAGGAGACCTCAGTATTGTTTTCTTCATGGGCAGTAGATTTAGAATTTCTGCAGGGCAGAAATCCTTTCATTTGTTTTTCCTCTTAATTACCCCTTATGACTAGTGAAATTAGTTTTGCATAAAATGCTAGAGAACTTTATTGGAGGCCTTGTCTGCCATTAATATTTCCTCTGAAGTGAAACTTGCCTAGTCTATAAGGGAATCCATTAAGAGTTGTCAACTGGAAATAAGACAGTCTTTTTGCAGACTCAGCTGGTGATAAATCTTTCCTTTCTCACCCTCAGGGTGATTCAGAGTGTATTTCTCATACTCCCAGACTCTGAATCCTTCCTCTCTTAGAAGAGAGTCAATTGATTGTGTCCACTCTTCTTGGTCTAGTTGTGAAGACCAGTATGGACCAGGAGACAGACAGGGGACTGGATTTGTGAAGTTTTAGCCTACCACCATTGGAAGTCACTCATACTCACCCCTACCAGTTCTGATCTTCTACTTCAGTTTGCTTAAGTGACTTCTGCCTTATTTCCTCTGTCTGGGCAACTATTTCCATCATTGCCTATGGCGTGGGTCTTCCAGAATGAGACTCTTCCTTGCTCTCATGAATGCTCCCTGGCACTGAAGTTAGTCTTTGAATAATTGTTGTGATCTGCTTATGCAAATGGACTGTATACACTTCCAGGATAAATTCCAAGGTACAGAGTTCCCTGACACACTTCTCCTGTCTGTTCTTTGGGACCATGCTCACCTGCTGCGGAATTCCCTATCTTGGGCTTCTGTCATTAATAGAGAACCGTTGTCACTTCAGAGCAAATCTGGGTCAATGCCACATCCTCAGAGAAGACAGCTTCCAGGTTTGTGTCTGAGTCAGTGTCCACCCATGGCTAACCCAGTCCAGGTAAAGCTCTAGTGCTAAGTTCAGGCATCCAAGGCTGCCATGTTTGGCTATTGCTATTGTTAGCCTGGTGGTGATTGCCTATACTTACTTGGATGGTAAGCTGGTAGCAGCTTGTGCTTTTATTAGAGCTACACTTAAGAGGTTAGTAAATGGAGAGCTTAGAAAACTTTGATCCCATCTCTGCCTCAATGAAGTAACAGTGGTAGCAAGAACCCTAATGTGCAAAAGTCAACTGGCTGTCTTCAAAGAATAATTCCAGTACTGTAATCATATACGTAGATTTGAAATTTATTCCCAATTATCTCGTCTTTACTTCTAAACTTGTTGAAACATTACAAATACTGGCTTTTTGTCTCTTTATGCCTCCATGTCTGAATATATAAAGTGGTTATTAAAAAGTAGGTGCAATTTTTTAAAGAAATGAGATACAAAACACATCTTTATATGCCAATCATTGATTATGTTACCAATAATAACTTGAAGCACCTGGACATTTGAGAGTAATTTACATCAAACTAGTGCTTTTCTGGAGAAACATTTACCATCTGCATAATGTAGGATGATATTTCTCATTAATACCTGGTTCATATCTGGGGTATGTAGCAAGAATGAAAAAGATGTTGCTCATGAAAGGCCTGTTTCTTGACAGTATATGAATAGTGTAACCATTACTTTGTGTTCTATTGAAACGATCAATAGAAAGCCAACTTTTTCTACTTATAATTGCCATCAACAGAAATGATGAACATTATTATTTCTGTTGGAAAACAAAACCTATTTCTGCAATTCTGTGATTCTGGTTTATTCATACTATCTAATGAATGCTTCCAATTACAACACATAAAAAGGACCATTTTATATCTTCTGGTTTTCAAATAAAGTTTGCATTTCATCCAGTCTGAACCTTAGAAATAAAATTACAGATGTCAAGTACTTTTTCAGGTAAGATAACATTTTTTGAAGCACAGCGGAGCAATTTTAGGTGATACTGGAAATTCTTAGACCAAAAGGCAAAAGCTTACGCTATTAATGGTTCAAACAATTTTTATTCACTAAATACTAATTACACCTGATTCTCTATAGCTAGGAATGCCATCTGAACCTAAGTTTGCATCCATCACTTTTTATCTTGGGCTAGTTCAGAGCAAGTTATGTCAATCAGTCCCACGTTGGTTTAGCAAATGCTTTCCAAAATGGCAAACTAACAATGTTTGTTTTGCAGTCACCGGAGTCCTGTTTATTCACTTCATCATTACATTTCTACAAGTAGTCTTAAACAGAAAACACCTGGTATAGAAAAGAGCTAAGTGTCCATCTGCTTTAGTTCCTAGCTGATTTATTCATGTGGATCTTACGCTTTGGCCAATAGGTATGTTTGGTTTATAATGTTCTCTTCTTTATTCAAGAGGATGCCTATATCCATTGTAGCTTCTCTGGCACCCATGCTCCAAATGCCAGCAGCTGGTGGGGGATCATCACAGCAACATACTAGTCCTAACAGTTGTCACAACATGTGCAAGTTCATCTTGTAGTTTCAAGTCAATTCACTCTGTCCACAGAAGGGAGAGAGAGAGAAACAGAAAGAAGGAAAGAAAATGGAATTCCTTTTCTTTGAATTGCTCATATGCCAAAATCGAAAAAAAAAACAAGTGAGGCTTTATAGAGAAAAGAGCTGTATGTGGTTTTGTGAATGATAATATATACTTACATCTTATTATCAGTGGCCTTTACACACACACTTCTGGTTTTCAAATTTAATTTCTATAATTCCATCCAATTTTTAAAAAATTAGTTTCTTATTAAAGAAATCTTAGAATAATTTACTAGTTTGTTATAAATGATGTGTAGTATTATTTTCAAGTCTAGGCATTTGAATTTGTTTTAGAAACATTTTGGAAAATATAGTTATCAAATGCAGCTATTTAATCTAGTTGTTTTTGAAGGTTAATTGTGTACGAAAAAAAATGCCCTCTACATTTTTTTGCCAGTCATTAACATAGCTTCCATGCTGTGATTTTCTCCTTTATTACTTTAAATAGACATTCCAAAAGAAATGTTATGTGACTCAGTCAGTCCAAAGCATTCTTACTTGTTTCATAATTAAATAATGCCATTCTTAAAGAGAGAAAAATGCTTATTTTAAGAATTTTATCTTAAGGGAAAAAAAGGCTTCATTTGAACAAAATGCAATTAGTACAAAAATGGTAGTTTGAGGTTTTATTATATGAATGATTGTCTCAATTATCCATTTAATTTTCTTAGCGTAAAACTGGAATTTTTCATGCATTTACTTTGAGATCCTGAATAAAACATAACCTGTTTTATTTTCTTCATCTCTAAAGACAATACTTATTGTAGAGACTATTTTGAGGAACAAAATGTTAATGGTGTTAAATTATTTTAATTAAAGTAAAGTAGCTTTCTGAAGTAAAGATATTCAAATAATAATTTTTCTTTACTCTGAATCATACTTTTTTCTTGCCTTTCAATTATTTGGTCTGCTTTTAATAGAAATTAAGAGATCCTTACTGGTTGCAAAGATCAAATTATTATTATTTAAGTTTTTTTTGTTTTATTTGACAGGGTCTCACTTTTTTGCCCAAGCTAGAGTTCAGTGGTATAATCACAGCTCATTGCAGTCTCAAACTCCTGGGCTCAAGTGATTCTCCTGCTTTAGCCTCCTGAGTAGCTAGGACCACAGGGGCATGCCACCACACCTGGCTATTTTGTTGTAAGATAGGGTTTCACTATGTTGCCCAGGCTGGTCCCAGACTTCTGGGCTCAAGCAAGCTTCCTGCCTCAGCCTCTCAAAGTGCTGGGATTAAAAATGTGAGCCACCATGCCTAGCCTTGTTTAGTTATTTACTGTAATAGAAATACCTAGATAGTGTTAAACTTTTAGGTGAGTAATTTTAAATTTCCAATTCAAAAGTATTTTTATTAAAAACTTTGTCAAAATTTATTTTAAAATACTTACAAATGTTCTTAATCAAGAGACAAAATGCAAGAGAAAATAGAAGGCAGTATTTCTTTAATACAAAAAGTTGGGCAAATCTAATTCATGTAGCAGTTATATTTTTCCTCAGATTTCGGTTCTATATGCAGACCTGTCCTTTCAAGTCACTCTCATCTATCCCTGAACTGCCTCTGTTAGAGCTTACAGATGAACAGTTATTTAGAAGTGATTTGGTGCTGATATCTTTACCATCTAGTGGAAGATTAAAGTGGAGTAGAAAGAAAAGCTATAAAAATTTCCGTAATTAAAAAAATCAGACTCTGCCTCTTTCCAACACTGACTTTGTCATCTAAATAGCATCAGCAACTCCCTACTCCCACCCACCCATCTAGCCTCCCTTTCTTGACTTTTCTGGAAAGTTGCAAGAAAAGAATAAAACGGAGGGTATCAAAACAGAAAATAAGTAAAGTAGAACAGAAAATTAAAGCAAAAGATAAAAGGTAGAGGCTGGGTATGATGATTCATGTTTATAATCCTAGCATTTTGGGACGCTGAGGGAGGAAGATCACTTGAGCCCAGGAGTTCAAGACTAGCCTGGGCAAAACAGTGAGACCCTATCTCTACGAAAAAATTAAAAAAATTAGCTGCACACGGTGACACACATGTGTTTCCAGCTACTTAGGAAACTGAGACAAGAGGATTAGTTGAGCTCAGAGGTTGAGGCTATAGTGAACTGTGATTATGTGGCTGAACTGCAGCACGGGGGACAGAGTGAGACCCTGACTCAATAAAATAAAATAAAATAAAAGATCACCTCTCCAGGAGTTTTTAACCTGTAAAATGTGGGGAGCAGAATTAAGACGATTAAGACAACCAAAAAACAAATCGAAAGATGAAATCACCATTGTGGCTACAGAGGTCATAGGGCCTGGGAGTAAGACCTTATGGTATGTGATCCTGGATTTACTACTCTAGCTCTAGGGCCTAGGACTAGTTATTTAACCCCATCTGTAAAATGGGAACAATAACTATTCTACTTCAGAGACCTGTGAGGACTAAATGAGATAATGCATATAAAGCTCCAGTCAGAACATACTCAGTAAATGCTGCTTCATCAAAAATTGCACTGATCACAACATTGGAGACCTCAAATTATTGATTTTCCCTACCAAGAGCCTAAGTTACCAGAGGAGAATGTAACTACCAAAGTAAAAGTCAATTTTTGCCACATTTCAAAGGTGACTTAATCTTAAGAGACTGAAATAAACCACACCAAACATATTTCTAGAGACAAAGCTAAAGTAACAGTGGCAACCATCCATTGACAAAGATTCTTATTCTAGGATTCAGGGAATCTGCCACACTCAGGTCTTTGCGCTTTAGCTTTGATCCAATTTCCAAGGATGTTCAGAATGTTAATAAACCATGTGTGCCATCTTTACCTCAAATTAATTCAAAAGGGAAATTAACAAATTCCAAGGCATGAATAGTAATTTGTACATGCAACAAGGCTACTCTCACCACGTGCCAGGTGCCCACATTAATTCTGGAAACTCTAGACTTGTGATGCCATGTGAGTGCAGGTGATCTGGTCTGAATAGGGTTGATCTTAGAATATTCATTTTTCTCTCAAATAATCCTTCTCACCCAAAGGATAGATATGACTGTCTCTGGCCCTAAGTGTTCAAATCCACTCTTGGGTATTCATTAGTGGATCAGTATCTCTAGGCCTATAAAGGCTTTTGACAAGTTTCCTTGATGAAGAAGTTTCGGCCACTCTATTTTGAGTACTCACCTAAGATAGGTCTGGGGGCCTCAGGGTTCCAGATCAAGCAAAGTCAAGATGTTCAAACTTTGAAAATTTCATGGACAATGAGACTTGCTAGTCTCACCATAGGTATAAGAAAGTATGAGGCAGACAACCTAAATGCATGATTTGATCGTCTTAAGGAACAGCTAATATAATTTAGTCTGGAATTGTTATTTGGGCTTCAGAAAAGGTTTGCTCATTTGCCATCAGCTTTTGATTCTACAACAGCTGTCATATGCTTTATATGAATATTAAAGCCAGTCATGTCTGAATTTACATATTTTAGAATTATTTGCACTTAGTACTTCAAAAAATTTGTTTTGTAAGTTATTTGATTTCTAAAAATCCCTAGAATCTTTGTTGTAATCTCTTCAAAGCCATTTTTTCCTCTTAAAATAAGGACTTTCTCTTTTTCTTTGATTTTCCTTTTTAGAAAAATCTGTCCGGGTGTGGTGACTCATGCCTATAATCCCAGTACTTGGGAGGCTGAGACAGGAGGATTGCTTGAGGCCAGGAATTTGAGACCAGCCTGGGCAACATAGCAGGACCACTGTCTCTCTCTCCCTCTCTCTCTCTCTCTCTCTCTCTCTCTCTCTCTCTCTCTATATATATATATATATATACATACATATTTCATGATTTTATATATATATAAAAAAATCAGGAAAAAAAAATTAAAATCCCACATTGCTCAAACCAAATCAAAGTTCTATAAACCAAGATGTTTAAAAGGTTCTGAATTTGGGAAACTCACTTTTAATGTTATCGATTATCACCATGTAAAATGCAATGGTGAACTCAGAACTTAAAGTAGTTAAAACATTTTCTTAAATAAGTTTTTGTTATAATACACTTTTTTTTCTTGTAGCAAGTTATAAAAGTATTAACCAAAAAAGAATTTCCATGCTTTAATATTATATATAAGCTATTACTATTACATATTTGTATGGATATTTCCTATAATATACATAAAAACATTATCTTGACTATGTATATTTTTTAAATACAAGATAATTATGTTAAAAGATAAAATAAATATGTAATGTCTGGGATACAACAAAGCACGTGACATTTGAAAACTGTTTTCTGAGGTCTCATTTATCTATTAAAATATAGAATAAGAGCTAACATTAAACTACGTTAATCTCAGTTTCATTCACCACCTCCAGGACTACAACCTTATCCCTATATTTTAAAATGTCTTCACTGATCTGAACTCAGATATACTTACTGAAACTAGGGCAATTTTATTACCAAGTTAGTGGTTTGTGGGATCTGCAATTTATTATAACCAGGTGAATTATAAAATTTGGATTCTTTAAAATACAGAAAAATTACAGTTAATTCTCTTCTTCATTTTTGTTATTAATAGTGTCTGACACGATAAGAATTATACTATACTTGCACGTTATTTTCTCTTGCAAGTCTTCAGCTACTACTGTTTCATCTGTTCTGTCAGCTAATTAAACACATACACCTGTGAGGAAACTACTGTTAAATCCACCCTGCTTAAAATGATGATTTCTCAGTAGGCCTGACGTCCAATGTGTTTGAGGTGCACAGAATAACCTCCTCAGGAAGAAAAACGCATCTGCTCATGGGCTGCCAACCTAGACTGCTTCAAATTGAACACTGGTGTTTAATCACTTACCACAAACATCTGTAGAAAAAGGCTTGGACTTTATAGATAGGCTTAATAATCCAATACATTATTATATCTCCAAAATACATATAATTTTTTAGAAGTAGAAATTGGCTTATTAGGTAAAATTGAAGTAGGATCTAGATACACACACGCGCATGCTTGCAGATGCATGTGTATATGCACATACACATGGATATCTGTATATATTCAAATCATTTCTTTAACATAAAAATACTTGTTTTTCATATTTTTCCAAAAATGGATGTGGTGAGTTCCATGTCTAACATCATTAACAATGTCTTTTGTTGCTGTGCTGTTTAAATCATTCTCTCTGTTTTCAGGTGTAATAGCTAAAGTATTATTAGAATCATAAAGAAATATTTACTGGCTGGGCATGGTGACTCTCGGCTATTTTTCCCAGCACCTTGAGAGGCTCAGGCAGGCAGATCACCTGAGGTCAGAAGTTGAGACCTGCCTGACCAACACGGAGAAACCGCATCTCACTAAAAATACAAAATTAGTCAGGCATAGTGGTGCATGCCTGTAATCCCAGCTACTTGGGAGGCTGAGGCAGGAGAATCGCTTGAACTTGGGAGGCGGAGGTTGTGGTGAGCTGAGATAGTGCCATTGCACTCCCAAACTCCATCTCAAAAAATAAAATAAAATGTCTGCTATAAATACAATTAATTAGATTTAGTTTTTCATGCTCTAAATCACTTTTGATTTCAACAACTGGTACTATATAAACCTTATTAGACTAAATGGTATTGGATTTATCACTGCAAAATAATTGAATAAAGAGAAGAGCTAGGTAAATGGTGTGGAAAAAAATATCTAACATCACTCTTATCAAAATGAAAGTTGTTTTGAAAATAAAACACAATTTTAGCTTTTTGTAGCTAGTGTAATCATTTTCTTACCTTTGTTTCAGAAAAACACTTTCCTCCTACAGTTTACAACATACACAATCTATAAAGTGCCCTTGTGATGCCTCAATTTCATCAGATAATTTTTTTAATTGTATAGCTTGATTTTTGAACATAGAACAATTGATTCTACATGTTATTAACAAAACTAAAAGTACATTTGCATATATTATTACACAGTGTCACAAATTCGGGAGATGCCTGGTGGGTTAATTACTAGTAGATAAAATTACTCTTCTTGGTACTAATAAATCTATCCTTCAAAATTGTAAGCATACAACATTGTGTTTTGGATCTTTGAACATCAGATCTATGGGTTTTTTCCCCGAATAACTTCTTTTATTAAATAATACACTCTGAATATGCTTAAATGTAGATTGTAAAGCTTTTAGATTTGAGGCAGAGTGAATCTTTGTGTGAGATATAGCTAAGGTTTTGCTAAAGAATTTTCAGCTTGGAGTTTCTTTTTCAATTTGTTGGACATTTGGGAAATGTACTATTCTTTTTCTATTGAGATTCTCATCAAGTCTTATGCAAAGTAGTGAACCACACCTTCTAAGATCTTAATAGATTCTTGAGGGGTGGTTATTAATGAATAAAGTCACCCCCTAGACATACATATTATGGGAATCATAAAGAAATGAGGGGGAATCTCATTGTTTGTACTATATTTTATGGTGGATACTTTCAGTATAAGACTGTTTTACCTTCAGGCTTGATCTGATTTTTAGGTGATCATGGGATTTTCCCACTTCTATTACTGACCTATATTACCTGGTACATTATGAGAATAAAGTGTAGCTTTACTGGAGTCTGTTAATAGATACCTAATGCTCCCACATGAGCTTTTAGAGACTTGCACCTTAAGTTCACCTGAGGCATTTCTGCAGAATTACAACTTAATATAGCTAGCAAAAACCAGGATTCCTAGGTAAGTGTTAGAAAGACTAGATCTTTTCTAATACTAATATTCCCATGTCTGCTATTATTCAAGTCTTGGTTTCACCCAAGGAAATAAAAGGAAATAAAACAAGTTAAAAGTTCTTAGGTGCCTAGAGAAAAGACTCACTTGGGTTCTCACAATATTACGAAGAAATCTTCTGAGCAGAACACCCCCCTGTGACTCACTTTCTTGAAGGAAATACTCTGTCTGACTCCTGTAGTTAAACTCAGCTCACTTCCCAGTTATTCTCACATGCCGATTTGCCACCGTAGTTCTAATCCCCAACTACTTACATTTACATCTGTTAATCGAAAACTTCTAATTTTCTAAATTTCAGTAATTTAACAGTCATTAGATACTACTCTGGGCTAAGGCAATAGAAAATTCTAGAGATTAGGTATAGGTTATTGGTTGTCTAAATGCAAACAACAAATTATCTTTTGTGTACATGTATAACTTGCCTCAAGAAAAATCTATTTTGCATAGTATGTATAATATTTAAACACTTATTATATGTAACCATTGAATTACATGCTTTGAATGTATTATATTATTGATTCTCATAACAACCTAGTGAGGCATAGAATAACGACTTTCCCCATTTTGCAGAAGAGGAAACTGATCACTAAATTTGTCTTGTAAATTAACTCCTGTAGAAACATCTGGAGAGAATTGATGAAATCAGAATTTCTTTTCTTTCTGTGTGTGTGTGTCTGTGTGTTTCTCTTCTTTCTGTGTGTGTGTGTGTGCGTGCACATGTGTGCATGTGTGTGATGGAGTCTCGCTCTGACACCCTGGCTGGAGTACAGTGGTGTGACCTTGGCTCACTGCAACTTCCTCCCACTACAGGGTTCAAGTGATTCTCCTGCCTCAGCCTCCTGAGTAGCTGGGATTACAGGCGCGCTTCACCAAACCCAGCTAATTTTTGTATTTTTAGTTGAGATGAGATTTTGCCATGCTGACCAGGCTGGTCTCAAAGTCTTGACCTCAGGTGATCTGCCTGCCTCGGCCTCCCAATGTGCTGGAATTACAGGTGTGAGCCACTGCACCTGGCAAATCAGAATTCTTTAATGTGGAAACAAGTTACCCAGGTAATTCTGATGCACACTAACCTAAGAAACACTGACATAATGGATTTTAAATATAATTTCTTAGTATATATTTGTACATATCTTTATACTAATTCAAATACATGGTTATAGTGACCTGTATTATCACCATTGAAAAGCTGGGTAAATAACATTTATCTTGTGGTTTCTTAAAGCCAATGCCACATTGCAAATGATTTGATATTTTCCTGGAGAAAATAATCAATGATATCAAGGCCACTCTTTGATTTACAAACATTCTACAAAGCTAAGAGGCACAGATATATGTCCACGCATGCCTCGCTAAAGTGGAAAGTTTGTAATTTGTTGAGACCAAAGCACACATTTTTAAAACTAATACATTCTGTTTCATCTCATTTCTGTGGAGTCACACATGTTTTGGATACTGTACTAGAGCCCAAGAACAAAATGTTGATAAGAATAATCCCTGGGAGAAGCAGACTGAGCCCAGAGGACTCCCTGAGTTGAAGATGTGTTACTGAGAATCTAGGAAGATCAAGGAGGCTAGAATGTCAGAGCAGAATAAAAGAGGAGAAAGTTTCACAGAGTAACTACTCCAGAGATCTGCAGATGGACCCCCTTGAGTGTTCACCAGAGTAATGATCACTACATGCATGTAAAGAAACTACCCAACGCCACGGAAAGAACCAACTGAAAGAACTAACGGCAGCAGTATCCAGCACTCGAACTGGACCAAAGCTAGTGCCTACTTCTACCAGTCATACTGGAAAACTTTATAATTTATAAACTTTATAGCATTAAGTAGAGAGTCTTCCCTCAGTACCAGAAAACAAAGCACACTATACTAACTGGGGGCTTTGTTTTTGCCTAATAAAACATAAAATTAATGGCCAAAAGTAGCAAACTATTTCCAAGTAACTTAACAACCCAAGAAAATTTGGAGGAATAAAAATGATCCAGCTGGGCGTGATGGCGCATCCCAGAACTTTGGTAGGCTGAGGCAGGAAGATCACTTGAGCCCAGGACTTCAGGACCAACCTGGCAACACAGTGAAACCCTCTCAAATAATAATAATAATAATAATCCAACACTTAACAAGGTATAATTTGCAATGTTTGGATCGGATTTTAGAAATTTTCAGATACATAAAGAGTAGGCAAATATGATCCATAATGAGAAAATTAATCAGTCAACTGACCAAGAACTAACACAGACATTACAATGACCAGACAAGGGTATTAAACAGTTATTGTAACTATATTACATGTGACCAATACTTAGAGGAAAAATTGAATAAATATAGAACAGACATGGAAGAGAGAAAAAAGACATGGAAGACAGAAAAAAGCCCCCACCAAATCGAACTTGTAGAGATGAAAACTATAATGTGTGCAATAATCACTTCTCGGCCTTTTGGCTAGATCAAGTGAAAACTATGTGTGCGATAAAGCATATTTTGGATGCAATAACAGCAGACCACATATTTTAGTAAGAAAAATCAGTGAGCTTGAGGATACAGCAATTGAAGCTATTTAAAGTGAAACAGAAAGAGAAAAAATAGACCCTAAAAAAATGTCATAGACCATCAGTGACTTGCAGAAGAAAAACAGCCTAATAACATATAACTGGGGTACTCAAATGAAAGGAGAAAAATGAAAGTAATATTAAAATATATAATAGCCAAAAATGTTCTAAATTTAATGAAAACTATAAACTTAGAAACTAATCAATGAATCCCAAGCACAAGAAACATAAAGAAAACTACACCATAGCTCATTATAATTAAATTGCTAAAAATCAGTGATAAAGAGCCAGAGACAAAGCATTTATCACATACAGAAGAATAACCACAAAAATGACAGATTTCTTGTCAGAAATAATGCAAGCAAGAAGAGAGTGGAGCAGTATCCTTAAGTTACTAAGAGATATTTTAAAAATTCAGTCTGGTATTCTACACTCAAACTATCTTTCAAAAAAGAAAGTGAAGAAAGACTGTTTTCAAGCTGAAAAGTTTTGTGATTAGCAAACGTGCACTATAAGAAATGTTAAAGAGAATCTTTCAGACAGAGGAAAGGGGTTTCAAGATATAAAAAGCAAAAACAACAAGAAAAACAAAAGAAAAGGAAACTAAGCTCTTATTTATGAACAGATGAATAAAAGTGATGTCTCTACCTAGACTGTCAGGATAAAAAGAAAAAAAGGACATGAATTTCCAAACTTGGGCATTATAGAGGTGATACCACTACAGATTCTACAGATATTAAGAAATAAGAGGAAAATATTATAAATAACTTAGATAGAGACATTCCCTGAAAGTCACAAACTACCAAAGATTACTAAAGGAATAGGTAAACTAAACAATACAATACCTATTAAAGATATTTAATTTATAGTTAAAAACATTAGAACCAAAAAAAATTAAAGGCTTATCTAGCTACACTGGTGAGTTCTACCAAATATCTAATAAATTAATTTTATCAATTGTATGCACATTCTTCCAAAACATTGAAGAGATATTTTGCATGAGGCCAGCATTACTCGAATACCAAAACCACAACACGACAAATAAAGAAAACTGCAGACCAATAGTTCATATGTAGATTAAATTAGATGATAAAACTCCTGACAAAATTCCCAATTACTTAGATGAAAAGCATCCTGACAAAATTCTAATAGAGTCCAACAGTATATAAAAAGAATAACATATTATTATCAAGTGGAATACATCTCTGGAATGTAAGATTGGTTTAACATCTTAAAATTAATCAATATAATTGACCATATTAACAAACAAAAAAATTATATAATCCTCTCAATAGCTGAATAAAAAGCATAAAAGTATTTCAGAAAATTTAACATCCTTTCCTTATCCTTATGAAAACTTTTAGCAAACTAGGAATAGAAGGGAACTTCTTAACCTGATAATGAGCATTTACAAACAAACCTACAATAACATCAAACTTGATGGTTAAAAAAAAGTATGGTCTCCATTTAAGATTAGAATGCCTTCTCTTTATGCTTCTATTCAAAATTTCGTTGGCGATATTAGCAAGTGAAATAAGATAAGAAAAAGGGAATAAAAGGCTCCCACATAATAAAGAAGTTAAACTGCCTTTGTTCACAGGCAATATGACTGTGGGTGTAGATATGTGATGGAAACTACAGAAAAGCAATTAAAAGCAACAAAGTAATAAATAGGTTTAGCATAGTTTGTAGGATTCAAGAACAACAGAAAAATATCAGTCATAAATCTGTACAATCACGAAAACTTATAAATTATAATTTAAAACAATATTATTTACAATAACATTTAAAATCATTATATACTTAGGAATAGGCTGATAGGGTGCACAAGAACTGCACACCGAAAACTACAACACATTGCTGAGAAAATTAAACAAGACAAATAAATGGAGAGTTCATGCATCAGAAAACATAACGTTGCTAAATGTCAGTTCTTTCCAAATTGATCTACAGATTCAATAAAATCCAAACAAAATCTCAGCATTTTGGTGCGGGATAGATATTTACAAACTGATTCAAACATTTTTCTAGATATTCAAAAAATCTTGAAAAGTTAAAATAACTTGAAATTGAATAAAAAGTTAAAGGCTTAGCATTACCTAACTTTGAAAATTATTTAAGCTAGAGTAATATATAGAAAAATAGATCAATGAAACAGAATTGAGAATCCAGAAATAAACCCACACAAATACAGAAAACTAGTTTTGAATAAATGTGCAAAGATAATTCAATTTTCAAAAGGATTGTCTCTTCCTAAAATGATGCTGAAATAATTAAGTTTCTATATGCCAAATACAGAAGAGAAAAAAGAATTTCTATTTCTCATATCATTACAAAATAATTCAAAATGACTCACAACATAAATATGAAACTTAGCTTTCAGAAGAGTAAGAGTGGAAGATTTAGATATGAAAATAAAAACATAATGGACAAAAAAATTGGATAAACTGGACTTCACTTAAATGTAAATTTCTGCTATCTAAAAGTCACTTAAAAAATAAGTCATTGTTTGATAGAAAATATTTGCAAACCAATTATCTGCTAAAAGACCTGTGTCCAGAATGTATAAAAAACTCTCAAAACTCAATAATAAGAAAACAATATTTTTTTTAATGGGTAAAACCAAGTAAGATTTATGAATGCCAAAATTATGCAAATGAAAGAAAGCACAATATCATTATTCATTAAGGAAATTCAAGTTAAAATCATAATGAGATACCATTACACACTGATTATAATAGCTAAAATTAAGGTTGACCATAATAAGTGTTGGCTTGCATGTGAAAGAACTGGAATTCTCATATATTGCTTGTGGGAATGTTAAGTAGTACAACCGCTTTGGAAAATAGTTTGGCAGTTTCTTGAAAAGTTAAAATACACCTATGACAGGAAGCAGCTATTTTACCCCTAGGTTTTTACCCAAAAGAAATACATACATTTATTCTATGCAAAGACTTACACATGAATGCTCAAAGTAGCTTTATTTGTTTATTATTTTCCTTTGATTTGATATGTGATTCAATTTTATTGTTGGAAATTATTTTTTTATTTTTTTATTTCCATAGATTATTGGGGAATAGGTGGTGTTTAATGGCATAAGTTCTTTAGTGATGATTTGTGAGATTTTGGTGCACCCATCACCTGAGCAGTATACACTGCACACAATTTGTCGTCTTTTATTTAAACAATTTTTTTCATTGATGCATAATAGATACACAGTTTTTGAGTATGTGTGATAATTTAACACATTCATATAATTTGTAGAGATCAAATCAGTATAATTGGGCTATCCATCATTCCAAATATCAGTCTTTTCTTTATACTAGAAACATTTGAATTATTATCTATCTATTTTGAAATGTGCAATAGATTATTATAAACTAGATACCATACTTATCTATTTGACATTAGGTCTTATTTCTTTTTCTAACCATATATTTGTATCCATTAACCAATTTCTCCTTGTGCCCTTTTCCTTCTCCCCTTCCCAGCCTCTGGTGACCACAATCTACTCTTTACCTTCATGAGACTGACATTTTTATCTTCCTCATATGAGTGAGACCATGCAATATTTGTCTTTCTATGTTTGGCTTATTTCACTTAAAATAAAAGCATATTTTATAATAGGCAAAAACTGGAAACAACCTAAATGTCTATGAGCAGGTGAATGAACAAAGTGTTGTATATCCAAATAATGTTATTACTCAGCAATAACAAAAGAATGAACTATTGTTAAATCTGACAACATGGGAGAATCTCAAAATAATTATGCTGAGTGAAAGGGGACAGACTTCTTCAAAAGCATACATTGAATGATTTCTCCTATATAAAAATTTTTAAAATGCAAAGTGATCAATAGTAACAGAAATTAGAATGGTGCTTTCCTGGGGATGGACTTTAGGAGAGGCTGGCAGGGGTGGGAGGGTTGGATAACAAAGAGGCATCAGGAAACTTGGAGGTACTAGATATGTTCATTACCTTGATTGGGGTGATTTAATGGGTATACAAATATATCAAAACTTGTCAAATTGTACAATTTAAATATATGCCATTAATATATGCCAATTATGTCTCTTTAAAAGAAAACAGAAAAATTCCTGGCCTCGAAATGCTCACAACTAAATGTGATCAGTGGACTCTGTAGACAATCTCAGTAACAGGTTGTAAAGTGGTAACTCAGCATTCTGCACAGTTGCTATGAAAGGCAGAGGAGAGTGTAGCTTGAGACATCCAAGAAAGGGTTCTGTAGGAAACCCATGAATTGCATGAGTGTAGTCACATCTTCTCACATCCTACCCCTTCTTCCATTACACTTCACACCATACCTCTCCGGAGTTTCAGTCTCCTTCCAATATACTTTCCCTTGTAGGATCAGTCTTTTACATAGACAGGTTTCAAAAAGTCAATCTCATGAAGGTAAAGAGTAGAGTTGATGTACACCAATAGGATTGGTTTAAAATAAAGCACAGCTCTCCTTAATTCAGTGTCTAACAGAAACAAACAAATACATTTAGAGTGCATTTATTATTCTTTCAGGACAAGGATCATGTGAATAAGCCCATACATTGGCCTATGGACTAGGTATCCTCTGCAGTAACGTATTTGCAACAGGAATGCTGGCTTATTGTAGTGGATTCATATTACCATTGCTCTAGAAAATAATGGTGTGTCTACAACCCATTGGTTTAGACCACTGGAAAAAACTGGCAAGTGCAATGACAGAGAAGGGATCATATCCTGATAGATAGTATATCCCAAGGGGTAGAAAAAAAACTGGCAGGCCAGGCTCAGTGGCTCACACCTGTAATCCCATCACTTTGAGAGACTGAGGCAAGTGGATTGCTTGAGGCCAGGAGTTTGAAA
The DNA here is from genome assembly GCF_030222135.1 of Aotus nancymaae. Taxonomy (NCBI): domain Eukaryota; kingdom Metazoa; phylum Chordata; class Mammalia; order Primates; family Aotidae; genus Aotus; species Aotus nancymaae. Next base: position 80,079,619 of record NW_026988425.1, read on the forward strand.
AAAAATTGGCCTGCGACATCAAAAGGTGAAATGCTCTTATTGATTTTGCCAATATCTTGTCTATATCCCAGTGTCTTCTTCAGGACTTATTTAAGAGTTGGATCCTGGAGAAAGAACTCCATGATAGCCATATTCAATTTTATTGAAAAAAATCCATTTGCTAAATGTATTTGTACAGAGAATTAATACTTTGTGTAGATTTCAAGCCTGTAATAGGTTAGAGAACTGTAACAGAGACATACCTAATTATAACTGTAATCCTTTCCTATCAAAATATTGTTAAGGAAGATAATTACTATTTTACTTTTTAAATATAAAAGCAATATATGTTTAGTATATAGTAATGGAGAGCATGTAGAAATAGACTACAGAAAATAAACATCAACAAGTCTTGTAGCCCAGAAATGGCCTCGATTAACCCTTTCATCTGTGCCCCGTTGGTTATTTTTATTGCATAACTTAGGTTATTTTTACAAAGTCAGAAGCACATGTGTGTTTATACACACATTTTTAGAAATATATATGTTAAATATATATTGAAATATATATTTTAAAATATATGATTCCATCATATAGATATACCATAGTTTGTTATTTTTTATTCTTATTTATAATATTTCCAATTTTTAATGATTAAAAATAATGCTAAATTGAATATATTTGCATATAAATCTTAGCGTGTTCCTCTATTTTCTTAGGATAAATTCTGAGGAAGAAAATTCTTGGATTGTAGGTCAAATATATGTTTAAGCTTTTCATATATAGGGGGGTTTCTTCTGAAATAGGGTACAGCATTTTAAATTCCCACAAGTGTATGATAGAGCTGCTTTTGAAGACCTCAGACATCTTGACATTATTCTTTGGTCTTTCAAATATTTATCAATTTTCTAATTTTAATTTTGTTTTTTATTTGATAACTATTGGAACCGACTTTTTGTTCATATAATTGACACTGCGTATTGCATATTCATGTTGCTTGCTCATTTTCTTCTATTAAAATATATCTTTTATTTGTATATTTATTTTTTTCTTATTGATTTTTAATAGCTTTTTACCTTAGACACATCTATCAGAAATGTTTTGTCAAATTTTTCTTTTGCATTTTAGTTTACTTTTAAACATTGAGTATATTATAAATACAATAAAATTTATTCTTTTTAAAGTAAATACTTCATTGAATTTTAAATTATGTGACTGCTATCAGAATTAAAACAGACAACGTTTCTGTCACCCATAAAAGTTATTTCTTGTTTCTTTTAGGTCATTCTCTTTAGCAAATACCTAGGAGCGGGATTTGTGGGTTGTAGAGTAAGTGTATGTTTAATTTGATAATAAACTAAATAACTGTTTTTCAAAGTTTCTACAGTATATTCTGCATTCACCAGCAAGGTATGAGAATTCCAGCTACTCTGTATCTCCACCCATTTTACATCATCAGTTTGTTTAACTTTAGCTATTCTGGTGGGTGTATAGGACATTTTATAGCTTTAATTTGTATTTCTTTGATGTCTAATTGCATTGAGGGTTTTTTCTTGCTATTAGTGCCCATCCAAATACATGTATTATTGCTGGAGCATATGTTCAAATCATTTGTTCCTTTTTTCTGGGGTGTCTTATGGTTAAGTTGTAAGAGTTCTATATATTCTGTAGACAAATCAGATACGTGTCTTACAAATATTTTCTTTTCTTTTGGTCTATGGATAGTTTTTTATTTTATTTTTTAAGTTTCAGTCATGCAACTACTGCCAGAATTAAAATATATAGCCATTATGCCCCCCACAGAAGTTCTCTCTTGACCCTTTTCAAAATTAAAAGACAAGTATTTTTTGAATATCAAAAATATTAATTATAATAAGAGACAAATTAAAAATTATATTTCTGTTTGGTTCATGCTTTGTTTGCTATATATAAGAAACCATTACCTAGCCTAATCACAAAGATATTTTCTTTTGCTTTCTTCTAAAGAGTTATGCCTTTAAGTTTTTATTATTTAATCCATTTCAAGTTAATTTATGTATCAGGTACAAAATAATGTTGGAGGTAATATTTTACAATGAATGTCTGGTTCTTTCAGGACCTTGTTGAGTATCTTTTCCATGTTGAAACACTTGAGAACCAAAGAGAAGAGCTAAGATGATCAACTAAATGCAGCCACAGAGACTCTCCCACCAAGAGACTAGACCATCAAGAAGACTGGCACACTCTGAGCATCTTAGGAAGAAAGGCATTGAGAGTGAACAGAGGGAGAACAGAAACCCTGGGCTGAAGGGGGAGGGAGCCAAGAACCCTGCACAGGGTTGCCAAGCACTAGGACTCATTCTTGGCCCTGAGCAGTGCCTAGGGAAGGAGTGGGTTAAATAAGCATGGAGTAGATGACTCTCACCATGGACCTCTAGAATCCTAGCTGCAGGAGACCCTATGACCTCCATCGACATTTGAGCTAGCAGGAAGAGCTGCTTGAAGAGTTGTTAGGGACAGGATTCCAGCCTCTACAGAGCACAGAGGGTTTGGCAAGGGAATAGGTGCAGAGGAGCACAACCAGGGATGCCTGCCATCCAAGGCTCATTGCACTCCTTTAGGTTGTTTGGGTCTTTGTTGACCAGCAGACCAGGACAAACCATGGGATGGAGCTAGCCTGATCTGAGCACATCCCTGTCTGCTAGCTTCTCCCATGATCCTTGCCTGGCTGCATCTGCTTGCAGAGCAGCGTCAGATACCCAATTGGGGTACTTCCCAGTGGCTATTGCCATAGCTTCTTCACTGGCAGACCCTACCTAACCATCTAATAACTTCTGCAGATAGGCCCCCACTGGCGTGCACCCACCTGTAGCCTTCCTCCATTTCTTTGCCAGTGCACACTTGTGCACAGCCTCCCCTCAGTGCTTTCCCAACACATGTGTGGTGCCTGCCACACCACTACCCAACTAGTACTCCTGCACATGGACCTTGCCATTCTGCTTAACTACCACTGACATGTGTGCGTAAATGTGAAATCTGCTGCTACCACCCCAGTGAAGTGCTTCTGCTGGCACCCCATCCCCCATCAGAGTTTTGTTGCCAGCAGACTGTGAACACCTTGACACCTCCAGCACAGGTACTCAACCTCTAGGGGCAAGGAAACAAAGCCCCAGATCTGGTCCCAGGCCCCATGGGTTAGAGGACAGCTTAGGAGTGCTGAGCTGAGCATTGGCCCTCGAAATACTCCAGAAATAAAACCAATTGAATGAACCCAACTTACAGCACAGAAAAACCCTCAAGGACATCAAAGACTATAAAAGCAAAAAGCCCCATTCGAAGGGCAGCAACTTCAAAGATTAAAGGAACATTAGCCCACACAGATGAGAAAGAACCAGTGCAAGAACGCTGGCAACTCAAAAGAGCTAGAGTGCCTTCTTACCTTCAACAAACCTCAGTAGCTCTGCAGCAATGGTTCTTTTCTTGACTGAAATAGCTGAAATGACAGAGTTCAGAATCCGGATGGCAGGTAAGATTATTGAGATTCAGGAGGAAATAGAAATCCAATTCAAGGAATGTAAGAACTTCAGCAAAATGATACAAGAGTCAAAAGACAAAATAGCCATTTGAAGAAAGAACTAAACTGATCTGATGAAACTGAAAACTCACTATAAGAATTTCATAATACAATGGGAAGTATTAATAGCAGAATAGAACAAGCTCAGGAAATCATCTCAGATCTCAAAGACTGGTCCTTTGAATCAATTCAGTCAGACAAAAATAAAGAAAAAAAGAGTAAAAAAGAAGGAACAAAACCTCTCAGAAATATGGGATTATGTAAAGAGGCAAAACCTATGACTCACTGATGTCTCTGAATGAGAAAGCAAGCAACTTGGAAAATATATTTGAGAATATTATCCACAAAATTTTCCCCAATCTCACTAGAAAAATTGACATTCAAATTAAGAAAATTCAGAGAACCCCTGTGAGATAGTATATAAGACAATTGTCCCCATGACACATAGTCATCAGATTATTCAAGATCAATGTGAAAGAAAAAATTTTAAAGGCTGCTACAGAGATGGGGCAGGTCACATCCAAAGGAACCCCATTAAGCTAATAGTGGACCTTTTAGCAGTCACCGTCCAAACCAGAAGAAAGCAAAAAAAATCTCAAAAAAAGAAAAATACAACAAAATTAACCATACTTCACAGGCTCAAATCCACACATATCATACATTTGGGTCTTGCTTCTTTATCCGACTTTTAAATGGGACGTTTAGGCTGTTTATGTTAAAAGTTAATAATGATATGTGTGGACTTGATCCTGTGAGGTATAGTCAGCTGGTTATTATGTAGACTTGATTGTGTAGTTGGTCTATGTCCAAATGGCATTTCCTAAGTTTTCCTTTAGGGTTTTTATAGTTTTAGGTTTTATATTTAAGTCTTTAATCCATCTTGAGTTGATTTTTGTATACATTCAAAGTAAGGAATGTAGTTTCAAACATCGGCATATAGCAAGACAGTCATCACATTCGTTTATTGAATAGGGAGTCCTTTTCCCATTGTTTGTTATTGTTGACTTTGTTGAAGATCAGGTGGTTGTAGGTGTGAGGCTTTATTTACGGGTTCTATAATCTGTTCCATTGGTCTATATGTCTATTTTTGTAGCAGTACCATGGTGTTTTGGTTACTGCAGCCTTGGGTATACTTTGAAGTCAGGTAGTATGATACCTAGTTTTTTTCTTTTTGCTTATCTTTGTTTTGCTTTGTCTATTCAGGCTCTTTTGTAGTTCCACATGAACATTTGGATTGTTTTTTTCCAATTCGGTGAAAAATGACACTGGGAGTCTGGCAGGAATAGTATTGAATCTGTACATTGCTTTGGGAAATATGGCTATTTTAACAATATTGATTCTTCCTATATATGAGGATGGAATGCTTTCCCATTTGCTTGTGTCATCTCTGATTTCTTTCAACAGTGTTTTGTAATTCTCACTGTAGAGATTGTTCACCTCCCTGGTTAGCTGTATTCCTAGATGTTGTATTCTTTTTGTGGCTGTTGTGAATGGGATTGCATTCTTGATTTGGCTCTCATCTTAGATGTTATTGATGCATAAAAATGTTACTGATTTCTAAATGTTGATTTTGTACCCTGAAATATTGCTGAAGTTGTTTGTCAGATCTGGGAGACTTTAGACAGAGGCAAGGAGGTTTTCTAGGTATGGAATCATGCTGACTGCAGAGAAATAGTTTTACTTCCTCTCTTCCCAATTGAATGCCTTTTATTTCTTTCTCTTGCCTGATTGCTCTGGCTAGGATCTCTAGTAATATGTTGAAGAGGAGTCAGAGTGTGGGCATCCTTGTCTAATTTTCTTCCTCAAGTGGAATTCTTCCAACTTTTGCCTGTTCAGTATGTTGGCTGTGGGTTTGTTATAGATGGCTCTTATTATTTTAAGATATGTTTCTCTGATGCATAGTTTGTTGAGGGATTTTAGCATTAAGAAATATTGAATTTCATCAAAAACGTTTCTGCACCTATTAAGATGATCATGTGTTTTTGTTTTTAGTTCTGTTTATGTGATGAACCACATGTATTAATTTGTGTATGTCAAACCAGCCTTACAACCCAAGAATAAAATCTACTTGATCATGATGGGTTACCTTTTTGATGTGTTGTTGGATTTTTTTTTTTTCTAGCATTTTGTTGAGGATTTTTGCATCTATGTTCATCAGAGATATTGGCCTCAAGTTATCTTTTTTGTTGTTGCTGTGTCTTTACTAGGTTTCGGTGTCAGAATGATGCTGGCCTCATAGAATGAGTTAAGGAGGAGACTCTCCTCCTTAATTTTTAGGAACAGTTTTAGTAGGTTTGGTACCAGCTCTTCTTTATACGTTCTGGTAGAATTCAGCTCTGAATCTGCCTGGTCCAGGGCTTTTTCTGGATGGTAGGTTATTTTTACTGATTCAATTTCAGAACTCAATATTAGTCTGTTAGGGATTTTAATTTCTTTCTGGTTCAATCTTGGGAAGTTGTATGTTTCCAGAAATTTATCCATTTCTTTTAAGATTTCTAGTTTGTGTTTATATAAGTATTCATAACAGTCTCTGTGGGTATTTTTTTTATTTCTGTGGAGTTGGTGATAATGTTCCCTTTGTCCTAATTGTGTTTATTTAGATTTTCTCTCTTTTTTCTTTTTTAGTATAGCTAGTGTTCCATCAATTTTACATATTATTTTGAAAATCAAATCAGTCTTTTGTATAGTTTCTCATGTCTTGATTTTGTTCAATTCAACTCTGAGTTTGGCTGTGTCTTTTCTTCTGCTAGCTTTGGTACTGCTTTGCTCTTGTTTTTAGAAAAATAAGGTATGATACTATGTTGTAAAATTGGAACCTTCCTAAATTTTTTATGTGGGTGTTTAGCCCTAGAAACTTTCCTCTTAACTCTGCTTTAGCTGTATCCCAGAGATTCTGCTGTGTTGTGTCTTTGTTTTCATTTGTTTCAAAGAATTTCTGGATTCCTGACTTAATTTCATTGTCTAACTAAAAGTCATTAAATAATAGATTGTTTAATTTTCACCTAACTATATGATTTTTGGAGATTTTCTTTGTATTGATTTCTTTGTTTATTGTGCTGTAGTCCAAGAGTATAGTTAGTATGATTTTGTTTTCTTGGAACTTTTTTAGAATTGCTTTATGACCAAGTGTGTGGTCAGTTTTAGAATATGTGCCATGTTTGATGAGAAGAAAATATTCTATTTTTGTTGGGTAGATGTTCTGTAGGTGTCTGTTAGGTCCATTTGGAACAAGTGTCAAGTTTAGATCACAAATATCTTTGTTAATTTTCTGCCTCAATGATCTGTTTAATACTGTCAGTGGGAAGTTGAAGTCTACCTCTGTTATTGTGTGGTTATGTAAGCCTCTTCATAGGTGTCTAAGAACTTGTTTTATAGATCTGAGTTCTCCACTGTTGAGTGCATGTGTATTTAGTAAAGGTAAATCTTCATGTTGAATTCATTTATGATTACATAATGTTCTTCTTTGCCCTTTTTGATTATTGTTGGTTTAAAGTCTGTTTTGTCTGAAATAAGAATAGTACCCCTTGCTCTTTTTTGTTATTGTTGCCTCGATTGATCTTTCTCCATATATTTACTTTGAGCCTGTGGGTGTCATTACATGTGAGATGAGTCCTTGAAGACAGCAATTAGTTGGGTCTTGCCTCATTATCCATATCTTTTGGACATAGGCCCTGAAAAAGACTCATGACAAAGACTCCAAAAGCAATTGTAACAAAAAAAAAAATTGACAAAGTGAGACCTAATTAAATCAAAGAGCTTCTGCAGAGCAAAAGAAACTACCAACAGAGTAAGCAGACAACCTACAGAATGGGAGGAAAACTTTGCAAACTATGGATCTGACAAAGGCCCAGTATCCAGAATCTACAAAGAACTGAAACATATGAAGAAGCAAAACAAACAAAAACCATTAAAAAAAATGGGCAAAGCACATGAACAGACACTTTTGTGTAGCCAATAAGCATATGAAAAGATGCTGAACATCACTAATCATTGGAAAAATGCAAATCAAAATCACAATGAGATACCATCTCACATCAATCAGGCTGACTATTATTAAAAAGTCAGAAAATAACTGATGTGGCAATGTTACAGAGAAAAAGGAATGCTTATACACTGCTGGTGGGAATGTAAATTAGTTCAGCCACTGTGGAAAGCAGTTTGGAGATTTCTCAGAGCACCCAGAACTACCATTCAACCCAGCAATCCCATTACTAAGCATATGCTCAAAAATATATATATATATAGTGTGTCATAAAGACACATGCATGCATATGTTCATCATAGCACTATTCACAATAGCAAAGACATGATCATCCTGGATGCCCATCAACGGTGGACTGGATAAAAATAATGTAGTACATATGCATCATAGAATACTATTCTGCCATTAAAAGGAATAAAGTCATTTCTTGCAGCACCATGGATAGAACTGGAGGCCATTATCCTATGCAAATTAACACAAAAACAGAACACCAAATATCACGTTTTCTCCGGCAAATAGGACCTAAACATTGAGTACTTACAAAAACAAAGAAGAGAACAATAGACACTATGGACTACTTGTGGGTGGAAAATGGGAGGAGGGTGATGATAAAAAAAAACCTACCTATTGAGTACTATCCTCATTACCTGGGTGATGAAGTAATCTATACATCAAATACTCAAGACATGAAATTTTCCCAAGCTACAAACCTGCACATATACCCCTGAACCTAAAATAAACGTTGGAAAAAATGAAAAAAACCTTAAAAAATAAAATAAAAATATACCTGAGCAACTTTATACAAAATCAATTGAAACTGTTGTGTGGGTCTATTTCTGTACAATCTATTATATTTCATTGATTTATATGTAAATCTTCATATTAATACTACATTGTCTTTATTACTTTAGCTTTATAGTGAGTCTTGAAATAAGTAGCATAAATTCTTTTTTCAACTTGTTTTGGCAAATCTAGGCCCCTTGGATTTCAGCACAGATTTAAAAGCAGCTTAGTATTTTATTGAAAACAAAAGAAGAAGACTGTCAGAATTTGGTTGAGATGACATTAACTCTATAAATTAATTAGGGTAGTATTGATATCTTAACAATATTGATTCTCCAATCAGTGAAGAACATATATCTCCCCATTACATTAATTTTTTCTCACTAATGTTTTGTGGCATCTGTTGGGTCTGAACATTTTAAGTTTTAGTAAATAACTATAGGCAGCTAATATAAATGTGTGTACTGAGATGTTCATCACAGTGTTTAAAACCGAAAAAAGTGAAACAATCCAAAAGTATAACTAGACAGAATTGTTTAAGTTATCTTTGGCAGTATTCAGTGCTTTAAATGCTTGCATTTTTCCAAAATAAATCTCTTACAGAGGCAAGATATTACTTTCAGTAATACACTATTGCTCAAAATATTTTGGCAACTCAGAATTTGTAAAACACACTTTTAAATAGCCTCCATTAAAGACAATTATGCGCCTTTGATGATGGGTTAGAATTGTGACAAAACCAATTGTCATTCAGAGTCAGAATTGACAAAGTAGAATGAAAGATCAATGTAGGTAAGCTACTTGGGTTAAAAGGACATAATTTTTGTATACAGTTTATAAACTTGCTTTTAAGGAAAATTTATTATAGATTTTAATATATTTGAACTGATCCTGCCACAGGTTGCCCGGAGCTTAGAAATATCTTATATATAAATTACTTCTTATTTGAAACAGTGTGCTGTATTTTTAAAAAATTCGATTTTTTAAAAAAGTAAATCTGGATTTTATTTCCAACTCTGACAGCTTCTGCCCATATGGACCTGGTATAAGGCATTTAGCCCTTCTAAGAACCGCTTGTACTGACAATCAAATCATTATGTGGACCCCATCCTGCAAATTCTTATTTAATTGGTCTAAGGCAGATGATTCTCAGAAATTTAACTTTTTATTGTTCTTGGGTTTTGATGTTTTATGGCAGCAAGTTTATACACAGGCACTGGGGACTTTGGAATAAACAATCATTAGAATTCTTTCTAATTCTAAGGTCTTGTGATTCTGAAAAAGCAATGGAAAAAACAGATTCCACATCACTTCTAATCAGTTCCTAATTATCACATTTGCCACTGATTAGCGTAAAAGGAGGATTCATTTCAAATTAAGAAATAATTATTGAAATAATAAAAATAAGAATCCTTAATATAAAATAGTTAGTGCAAGCAGCAATGAATAAAAGAGCATTTCATTGTCCCCTTCTGTAAAATTCTTAAGAATATTGACAATTTTCCACTCCTTCCTTTAGGGAAGAAGAAGAAAAAAAACAGATGAACTTATTCGGAATTCTATGTACTTTGCCCTTTAGAACTAGATGGTGTTACTGAAAGTAATATGGATCCCAGCACATTACAATATATAAATATCAGAACCTGAATATAAATGTGCAGTGCATCTTTGGCCTTTGGGATATTAAAATGCTTGATGAGCCATGGACACACATTAAGTTTTTAAAAAAGAAGAGAAAGATGGTCCCCCTAAGTTATGTTATGAATCCACGGGGAAAGAACAATGTCTTATTTGATGTCCACTATAGTACTTTGTGTTTGCTGAAGTTCAACAGCCATTCAATAAAAAACACTGAAAATATATATGATTATAAGTTAAGTAATGATGAAACTAGTACTTCACTGATAGTTAATAGGTATTTTACAGGGACATAGACATAACTTTCATACTGCACAGCATTTTATATATAAACATATTCATAAGTCTTTTTGTATCACTTGTTTTAGGTTATATAATTAACTCACATAATATGTAAAATGAGCGTTATCTGTATTTTATCTAATTTGAATTTATATAGTCAATTAATATATAACCTCATTTACTCATATATTTGACAAACATATTTTTAGTACCTGCATAAAGCACTTTCTTGGCACATTAAAAACAAAAACAATGACAACAAAAATAAAACAAAAAATAAAAACCAAAAAAACTACCTTTTTCTTTTTTTTCCAGTCTAATCATTTTTATTTTTCAAATATACACACACACATATATATATATATTACTGCAGTTTAGGTTCTGGGGTACATGTGTAGAACATGCAGGATTGTTGCATAGGTACATAAATGGCAATGTGATTTTCTGCCTCAATCCCCATCACCTATATCTGGCATTTCTCCCCATGTTATCCCTCCCCAACTCACTACCCCCGCTGTCCCTCCCCTAGTCTCCTCCAACAGACCCCAGTGTGTGATACTCCCCTCCCTGTGTCCACGTGTTCTCATTGTTCGACACCTGCTTATGACTAAGAATATGTGGTGTTTGATTTTCTGTTCTTTTGTCAGTTTGCTGAGAATGATGGTTTCCAGATTCATCCATGTCCCTACAAAGGACACGAACTCATCATTTTTTATGGCTGCATAGTATTCCATGGTATATATGTGCCACATTTTCCTTGTCCAGTCTATCATCAAAGGGCATTTGGGTTGGTTCCAGGTCTTTGCTATTGTAAACAGTGCTGCAGTGAACATATGTGTGCATGTGTCTCTACAGTAGAACGATTTATAATCCTGTGGATGGATATATACCCAGTAATGGGATTGCTGGGTCAAATGGAATTTCTATTTCTAGGTCCTTGAGGAATCACCACACTGTCTTCCACAATAGTTGAACTAATTTACACTGCCATCAACAATGTAAAAGTATTCCTATTTCTCCACATCCTCTCCAGCATCTGTTGTCTCCAGATTTTTTAATGATCGCCATTCTAACTGGCGTGAGATGGTATTTCAATGTGGTTTTGATTTGCATTTTCTAATAACCAGTGATGATGAGCATTTTTTCATATGTTTGTTGACCTCATATATGTCTTCTTTTGAAAGTTGTCTGTTCATGTCCTTCATCTACTTTTGAATGGGTTTGTGTTTTTTTTTTTTTTTCTTGTAAATCTGTTTTAGTTCTTTGTAGATTCTGGATATTAGCCCTTTGTTAGATGGGTAGATTGCAAAAATTTTTTCCCATTCTGTTGGTTGCCGGTTCACTCTAATGATTGTTTCTTTTGCTGTGCAGAAGCTCTGGAGTTTAATTAGATCCCATTTGACTATTTTGGCTTTTGTTGTCAATGCTTTTGGTGTTTTAGTCATGAAGTCTTTGCCCATGCCTATGTCTTGAATAGTTTTGCCTGGATTTTCTTCTAGAGTTTTTATGGTGTTAGGTCTTATGTTTGTCTTTAATCCATCTGGAGTTAATTTTAGTATAAGGTGTCAAGAAGGGGTCCAGATTCTGCTTTCTGCACATGGCTAGCGAGTTTTCCCAACACCATTTATTAAACAAGGAATCCTTTCCCTATTGCTTGTTTTTTCAAGTTTGTCAAAGACCAGATGGCTGTAGATGTGTGACATTGCCTCCGAGGCCTCTGTTCTCCTCCATTGGTCTATATCTCTGTTTTGGTACCAGTACCATGCTGTTTTGATTACTGTAGCCTTGTAATATAGCTCGAAATCAAGTAGTGTGATGCCTCCAACTTTCTTCTTTTTGCTTATAATTGTCTTGGCTATGTGGGTTCTCTTTTGGTTCTCTATGAAGTTTAAGGTGGTTTTTTCCAGTTCTGTGAAGAGGGTCATAGGTAGCTTGATGGTGATAGCATCGAATCCATAAATTACTTTGGGCAATGTGGCTATTTTCACAATATTTATTCTTCCTAACCACGAGCATAGAATGTTTTTCCATCTGTTTGTGTCCTCTCTTATTTCCTTGAGTGGTGGTTTGTAGTTCTCCTTGAAGAGGTCCTTTACATGCTTTGTTAGTTGTATTCCTAGGTATCTTATTCTCTTGTAGCAATTGTGAATGGCAATTCCTTCTTGATTTGGCTCTCTTTAAGTCTGTTATTGGTGTATAGGACTGCTTGTAATTTTTGCACATTGATTTTGTATTCTGAGACTTTGCTGAAGTTGCTTATCAGTTTCAGGAGATTCTGGGCTGAGACGATGGGGTCTTCTAAATATACAATCATGTCATCTGCAAATAGAGACAATTTGACTTCCTCCTTTCCTAATTGAATACACTTTATTTCTTTTTCTTGCCTGATTGCTCTGGCTAGAACTTCCAATACTATATTAATAGGAGTGGTGAGAGAGGGCATCCTTGTCTAGTGTCAGATTTCGAAGGGAATGTTTCCAATTTTTGCCCATTCAGTGTGAGTTTGTCATAAGTAGGTTTTATTATTTTGACATACATTGCATTGATACCTAGTTTATTGAGAGTTTTTAGCATAAAGGGCTGTTGAACTTCGTTGAAGGCCTTCTCTGCATCTACTGAGATAATCATGTAGTTTTTGTGTTTGGTTCTGTTTATGTGGTGGATTACCTTTATAGACCTGTGTATATTGAACCAGCCTTGCATACCCAGGATGAAGCCCACTTGATCATGATGGATAACATTTGATGTGCTATTGCAATCGGTTTGCCAGTATTTTATTGAAGATTTTTGCATTTATGTTCATCATGAATATTGGCCTGAAGTTTTCTTTTCTTGTTGAGTCTGTGCTCCGTTTTGGTATCAGGATGATGCTGGTCTCATAAAATAATTTGTGAAGGATTCCCTCCTTTTGGATTGTTTGGAATAGTTTCAGAGGAGTGGTACCAGCTCCTTTTTGTATGTCTGTTAGAATTCAGCTGTGAACCCATCTGGACCTGTTTTTTTTTGGTTGGTAGGCTATTAATTGCTGCCTCAACTTCAGCCCTTTTTATTGATACATTCAGGGATTTGACTTCTTCCTGGTTTAGACTTGGAAGGGTGCTAGTGTCCAGGAATTTATCCATTTCTTCCAGGTTTACTGGTTTATGTGCATAGAGTTGTTTGTGGTAATCTCTGAGGGTAGTGTATTTCTGTGGAAATGGTGGTGACATCCCCTTTATCATTTTTTATTGCATCTATTTGATTCTTCTCTCTTTTCTTTTTTATTAATCTAGCTAGTGGTCTATTTTGTTGCTCTATTCAAAAATCAAGCTCCTGGATTTATTGATTTTTTGAAGAGTTTTTTGTGTCTCTATGTCCTTCAGTTCTGCTCTGATCTTAGTTATTTCTTGTCTTTTGCTAGCTTTTGAGTTTTTTTGATCTTGCTCCTCTAGCTTTTTCAATTTTGATGATAGCATGTTGATTTTAGATCTTTCCTTGCTTCTCCTGTGGGCATTTATTGCTATAAATTTCCCTCTAGACACTGCTTTAAATGTGTCCCAGAGATTCTGGTACATTGTGCCTTCATTCTTGTTGGTTTTGAAGAACATCTTATTTCTGCCTTCATTTCATTGTTTAGACAGTCAACATTCAAGAGCCAGTTGTTCAGTTTCTGTGAAGTTGTGTGGTTCTGAGTTAGTTTCTTAATCCTGAGTTCTAATTTGATTGCACTGTGGTCTAAGAGACCGTTATGATTTCCTTTCTTTTGCATTTGCTGCAGAGTGATTTGCTTCCAATTATATTGTCAATTTTAGAGTAGGTGCAATGTGGTACTCAGAAGAATGTACATTCTGTGGGTTTGGAGTGGAGAGTTCTGTAAATATCTATTAGGTTGGCTTGGTCCAGATCTGAGTTGAAGTCCTGGATATCCTTGTTAATTTTCTGTTTCATTGATCTGTCTAATATTGACAGTGGAGTGTTAAAGTCTCCCACTATTATTGTGTGGGAGTCTAAGTCTCTTTGTAGGTCATTAAGAACTTGCCTTATGTATCTGGGTGCTTCTGTATTGGGCACATATATATTTAGGATTGTTAGCTCTTCTTGTTGCATTGATCCTTTTACCATCATGTAATGTCCTTGTCTCTTTTGATCTTTGTTGGTTTAATGTCTATTTTATCAGAGACTAGGATTGCAACTCCTGCTTTTTTTTCCTCTCCATTTGCTTGGTAAATCTTCCTCCATCCCTTTACTTTGTACCTATGTGTATCGTTGCATGTCAGATGGGTTTCCTATGTACAGCACACTGATGGGTCTTGACTTTTTATCCAATTTGCTAGTGTGTCTTTTGATTGAGGCATTTAGCTCATTTACATTTAAGGTTAATATTGTTATATGTGAATTTGATCCTGCCATTTTGATGCTAGCTGGTTGTTTTGCCCATTAGTTGACACAGTTTCTTCATTGTGTCGATACTTTAACATTTGGTATGTTTTTGGAGTGGCTGGTACTGGTTGTTCCTTTCTATGTTTAGTGCTTCTTTCAGGAGCTCTTGTAGGGCAGGCCTGGTGGTGATGAAATCTCTGAGGATTTGCTTGTTCATAAAGAATTTTATTTCTCCTTTGTTTATGAAGCTTAGTTTGTCTGAAAATGAAATTCTGGGTTGAAAGTTCTTTTCTTTAATGATGTTGAATATTGGCCCCCACTCTCTTCTGTCTTTTATGGTTTCTGCCAAGTGACCAGCTGTGATGGCTTCCCTTTGTGTGTAACCCAACCTTTCTCTCTGGCTACTCTTAGGATTTTTTCCTTCATATCAACCCTGGTACATCTGACAATTATGTGCCTTGGGGTTGCTCTTCTTGAGGAATATCTTTGTGGTGTTCTCTGTATTTCCTGGACTTGAATGTTGGACTGCTTTGCTAGCTTGGGGAAGTTCTCCTGGATAATATCCCGAAGAGTGTTTTCCACCTTGGATTCATTCTCCCCATCACATTCAGCTATACCTATCAAACGTTGATTAGGTCTTTTCATAAAATCCCATATTTCTTGGAGGCTTTGTTCATTTCTTTTTACCCTTTTTTCTCTAATCTTGCCTTCTCTTTTTATTTCATTGAGTTGATCTTCAATCTCTGATATCCTTTTTTCTGCTTGGTCGATTTGGCTATTGAAATTTGTGTATGCTTTGTGATGTTCTCGTGTTGTGTTTCTCAGCTCCATCAATTCATTTATATTCTTCTTTATACTGTTTATTCTCATTAGCATTTCATCAAACCTTTTTTCAACTTTCTTAGTTTCTTTGCATTGGGTTAGAACATGTTCTTTTAGCTCAGGGAATTTTGTTATTACCCACTTTCTGAAGCCTGTTTCTGTCAATTCATCAGACTCACTCTCCATCCAGCCTTGTTCCCTTGCTGATGAGGAGTTGTAATCCCTTGGAGGAGGAGAGGCATT
The DNA here is from genome assembly GCF_030222135.1 of Aotus nancymaae. Taxonomy (NCBI): domain Eukaryota; kingdom Metazoa; phylum Chordata; class Mammalia; order Primates; family Aotidae; genus Aotus; species Aotus nancymaae. The sequence goes on from NW_026988425.1 coordinate 80,095,260, forward strand.
CTGGTTTTGGGTGTTTTAATCCTTTTTTTGCTGGTTTCTTCCCATCTCTGTGTATTTATCTACCCGTGGTCTTTGTAGTTGGTGACTTTCAGATGGGGTCTCTGAGTGGACATCCTTTTTGTTGATGATGAAGTTATGTCTTTCTGTTTTTAGTTTTCCTTCTACCAGTCAGGCCCCTCTGCTGTAGGACTGCTGGAGGTCCACTCCATATCCTTCTTGCCTGGAGATCACCTGTAGCAGCTGCAGAACAGTAAAGATTGCTGCCAGTTTCTTCTTCTGTTATCTTTGTCCCAAAAGGATACCTGCCAGATGTCAGCCTGATTGCTCCTTTATGAGGTGTCTCTTTGGATATATGGGGGTCGGGGAGCTGCTTGAGGAGACAGTCTGTCCCTTATAGGAGCTCAGGTGCTGAGCTGTGAGCTCTGTTGTTCCATTCAGAGCTTCTGGGCAAGTACATTTAAGTCTGCTGCAGCAGAACTTATAACTGCCTTTTTTCACCTGGTGCTCTGTCCTGGGAAGGTGGGGCTTTATTGATAAGTTTCCAACATGCTGCTGCCTTTTTTCAGAGATGTCCTGCCCAGTGAGGAGGTAGCCTAGTCACAGTCTGTCTGCCAGCAGAGATGTTACTGAGCTGCTGTGGGCTCTGCCCAGCTGCTATGTGAACTTCCTTACGGTTTTGTTTATAGAGGTATATTTAGAACTGCCTCAGTAAAGGTGGACAGCCTCGGTAATTGTGGACTGCCTTGGTAATGGTGGACTGCCTTGGTAGTGATGGACTGCCTTGGTAATGCCGGATGCCCTTCACCCCACAGAGCTAGACCTTCCTGGGTCCAGTTGTGCTTGCTGTAGAACTCTCAATCAAGAGTATTTCAGATTGCTGGTCTTTGTGGGGGTGAGACTTGCCAAGCCAGATCACCTGGCTCCCTGTTTCAGCCCCCTTTTTTTCAGTTGAATGGGTGACTCTGTCTCCCAGGTGTTCCAGGTGTCAGTTGAAACTGCTGCCCAAATTTGTGTGAGTTTTTGTGTGGAGACCCACTGCACCAGCTGAAACCGCCATGATGAAGACTTGTGGTGCTTTTTCCCCCCTGGATTCTTCTGGTCTGTGGGCAGTAAAAACTTGTTTGGAAATGCAGCAATTGCTCACCCTCTGTGTTCTTGCTAGGAACTGCATTCCAGAGTTGTTCCTATTCAGCCATGTTGGATAATCTCCTACCCTTTTCTTACAAATTGTCCCTACTTCTTTTTTCTTTTCTCTTTAATCATCCTAAATATTTTTACCAAGTGCATCTCCTATTCTTGGTCACGTTGGTCATTTTTTTCCTAAGCCAAGAAACCTCTCTTTCCCTGGGATATAACACATGACTTTCAGTATCATGACAGTAACCATCATATTTCCTGAAATAATGGCATTATTTTTTGTTGGACCTAACTTCTTTGATCTTCAAGACAGTTCTCAAGGACATTTTGTTCTTGCCTTGCAGCTGAACTTCTCATACCTTAGCATTTTATCATGGACAGCTTGATTTTCCCATCTTCTTCATTCCTTTCATTGAAGGCTCACCTCTCTCAAGAAAATTTCAACTTGGAAAAGCAACTGCAGTCACACCCCTGCCAGTACCCTTTCTATTCTCACAGACTTAGTGTAGCATCTAATCTTTTGTTACTGTAATGACATGGATGTGAACTGGCTTATTATTAGATTGAGAACTTACTTTGTATAGGACATTGTCAGAATCAGAGGATACCAAGAGGTAAAATACAATTTTTTCCAAGATTGTTAATCTATTTGAGAGGATAAGTGGATAACAACATTGCAGAACACATGCTAAGTCCAAATTAGTAGAATAGACTTAAATATGTAGTAGAATCGACATATACATGTTATAATTCAGATACACAGCACTCTCTATACACACACATACATACCTACTACTTCTTTTTAGCTGATTTTATCATTTTATGGTGCTTCTTTTTATTTGCCTGATGGACATCTCACTCTCTTGCCCAGGCTGGAGTGCAGTGGTATGATTACAGCTCAAGTGGTTCCCTCACCTCAGTCTCTCAAGTAGCTGGGATTACAGGTGTGTGCCACCAAACTCAGTTAATTTTTATGATTTTTTGTAGATACAAACTCTCACTTTGTCCCCCCAGATGAGGCTTCTATTTTATTCAGTAGAAAACTGTTTTTAAAATTTCTTGTCAATTTAATTGTCTTTTTTAATTGAATGCTAGATAAATACAGGGGTGCATTATAATGGAAATGGATAGTCTTTTTCTTCTCCTCCTTGCTTTCCCAAGGGTTGTCTATCTGGTCAAAAAGAAAGTTTTTAAATTCTATGGCAGCAGGAGAAGGCCTCATGTAATTTCATGCAATTTTCACTGTTGGTTCTCTCTGACCTATAGCTGAGCTCATAGATTCTGATTTAGAGGAGTTGGCCCAAGGTTAGAGCAATGTTGCTCCGAAGTGGAATATGCCCAACCATTGTTTTGGAGAGTTGTGCCACCTTTGCTGCTGACCAGGCCCCCACCTTGGTTCTTGATGACAACTCTGACACCATCAATGTCTTCCTCTCGTCCCCTGCTTTAGGTACTTCCTTTGAGATTTCTAGAGGTCCTTCCATCTCAAGGTGATGACACCTTGGTTTGTAAGCACACTGACTCAGTATGAGATATGTTTTGTATGTCTTCAGTGTCACGGAGGAAATTCTGGATAGCAATGACAGCTTACATGGACCACGGAAGGCTGAGAGAGAGAGAAAGAGGAAAGGGAAAGGGGAGGCTCACTAGGAAGAACTGCAAGTAGTTAGGTTCAATTATTGTGGAGCTGGAGCAAGTTACAAGACATGAGCTTTGGAGAAACATCATAAACAGCTCCATAAGCCTTGCTAGCAAGTTTAGAATTTATCCTAAATACCATTATTTTCAACAAAAAATCATACCCATTCCCAGGGTCATAAGGGAAATCAAAGTTCAGGGGTAACAACTGTGGATTATTAGTGGTAAAATTAGAGACTGCAGGATTAAGTGACAAGGAAAGGGAGATCTCTTGCTCCGGTAGGACAAGACCAAGTCAGGATTGTGCAGCATTGTATCATTACTATCCGAAATATAGATTTTTAAAAACACTTATTGAATAAATGAATATAATTAATGAAATAATAAAATTCCATCAAAATTCCTAAAGAAATGGTTTTAGCAGGCTTTCTTTGGGAACTTACATTCTAAATGCAGAGACACAGTGAACTTTTTTGGAATATGAATGCATTCAACTTAACTTATACTAAAGAGTTATGCCATTTCTACTGCAAAAAAAAAAAAAAAAAAAAAAAAAAAAATCCTATCCTGTAATATTTCAGTTTCTCTGAATAAGAGCCTGAATAGTTGCAGCACTAAAGACAGGAGGCTTTATTCTGCTTGTAGTTTCAGTCCTTTGGGAGACTCTTGAAATTGTTTGCTGTCAGCATACATAACCTGCTGAAGCCACTTCAGAATATAGCTGCCTTGGTCAATGATGAAAGCAGTTCCTTTCATCTTAAAGTATCATTTTAATTGTGCAGCAAGTGGAGCTTTGTAAAACGAGTGTGCAGAGAAGTCTCTACACCTGCCCATTAAGTTGTGTTATCTTTAGCATCATCAGTTTGCATGCTGAGGAATTTCAGGTGGAAGCAACCTTCTGAGACACTTCAGTTATTTTAGTAACAAAATGCACGGGGTCATTAATTTCATATGGATCTATTTTGAGACTTAATCATTAAATTTAAAATATTTTTTCTATTCTAGGGAAAATGCTGAATTTCAATATCATCATATACTCACCAGGGCATCTGAGTCATGGTACTGAAGGTTTAAGATTATAAATTGTTCCCAAAATATGTAGAATTCTCCTTTCAGCTTCTAAGTGTCTGGTATTTTACAAACATCATTTCATTTCATTGTTGCAACAACCTACATCGTAGCTATTGTTAACTCCATTTTACAAATAAGAAAGACAAGGAGACAGCATCAGAAAGCACAAATTCCCTATTCAAAGACATTCTTTTAAAAAGCTGGGAAGATCTGTCTGACTCCAAAGTCTTTGGCCTACCTGCAGCAGCCTCTAGGCAGACCCCCAGGGTCACTGATTTGGCAGGTCCACTCTCCTGGAGAATTCACAAAATGCCTCATTATTGCTTATTTATTATTACGAACACTGCTGTTTCTCTGCTCTGAGTATTATGCCCATTTTTCCATTCTGTTACATAGATGTGAGTATAAAAATGCTTTGGGAATGGGGGGAAATGTACAGAGAGCTAGTACTAGAATGGAGTTCCTTTTTCTTATGGCAGGAGAGCAAGAATTATTTTGGGGTGCAATATTGCATTCAGATACTTTTCTTAACAATTCAACATACTTCTGATGTTCACCTCAGACTGAAAAGTCTGACTTAAGTGGCAAGTGTTGAGATTTTTGTTGTGCCTGTCTTATTGTCAAAGTGATTCATGAAGACAAGTCAATGTTCGCCAAACTTTTAAAATTATTGCCTTTTTAAAATTAAAAAACCCCACTAATGTGCAGAGGGTACAATTAATTAAACAAAATAGGATCAGATTTAAAGAGAAGGAAATGGGAAATAAAATACAAAGCAAAATGTCACTCTTTAGAGTTGAAATTGTCAACTTCACTAAATGATCTCTGCTATGTTGAACTCTCCACAAATGGCATTTTAATATGTGGAGGCCAAGGACCTTCCAAATAAAATACTCTGAAGGGTCTTTTCTGTGCAGATGGTCTGTCCTTTACTTTGAGAAAGTATCTTCTGAGTGTGGTTATCTTGGGATATTTTCTATCGTAGTTACAGATCATATATTTGTTCAGGAATAAAAGAAAAACACTTAAGCTGAATGGATATTTACTGTAAACAATCAGGGATGGGCTATAGAGCCTGAAATGATTCTGACTAGGAGAGAAACAGAACATTCTTTAGGAACCAAAGCTCTCCCTCCTCTTCTCTTTTGTTTGTTTTTCAGATGGGTCAAATAGAGTTATTGCAGGGCTGTCTTTAAGTAACCTTCCAGTTCAGAAGTTTGTTAAACTCATTGGATTTCCCACAATCCATTTCTAAATGCCCAGGAGAAGGAATCTGATTGGCCCACCCTAGTTCAATCAGCTGTGGGTAGGTGGGCAGGGCCAGGAACCCATCACTCAGAGAAGCAGCATGAGCATGTCAGCTTTGGGATGCCAGAAAACCTGCCAAAGAGCCTGAGGGCTCTTCCTCCTCTCAGCAGGCAGAGTATATCAAGTTAATTTCCTCAGGAGTGCATTCTGATTAGAATATGCTATAATTAATTTCTGATGCCTGGAGAGACTGGATTAACTATCATGTTTATCCAAATCTCTTACAACCATTACATAGCAAAAAAATAAATATTTTGGGGGTTAATTCTTCAAAAGATACACAAAACTCTTCAATCCACTCACCACCACACCACACATACACCATATCCCCATCCTCCTTCCTGTCTGCCACTTCCCCTCCATCAGAGATAATTATAAACACAAAGAACATGCTATTGGCCCAATAGCAAAGAGAATAATACCATCTTCCCCTAACTTTCTGCAAAAGGATGTCATTGACAATGACTATATTATGTACTATTTGTTGAGTACTTTGAGTTTCTCAGACAGTCACTGTATAAATACAAGATACTATTACTATTATTACCATGTTTAGTATTTGTTTAATAGTAGGAAAGTTTTTTACAGTCTTGGCTGTAAACTATCACTATAAATTTTTCCCATCTTCTTTAAGGCTGTTCCAGAGGCTTTGAACAATGATACTAAAGCAACAGTTCAAGCACATCACTGTGCCTAATGAATAACAGCGCTCTTGATTAATGGTACTTGTTCGACATCACACTGACAGAAGTATGAAGTGTAAAAAAAATGGAGTTTCTGCCTACTGTGATTTTTTTTCTCCATTTTTTTTTTTAAGAAAACAGGCATCATCAGAGCTGAATTTTTTTACAGCTGGATTTTTTTTTTGTTACCTATTCATCTATTCAACTACTGCTGTATTTTTTTATTTGACAAGTACTGTGCTTTTGTCTCATGCTGGTGCTTGCTATCATTACATAGCATCACTTAAGAAATCTGCTGTAGGATCTGCTAAGCATCTCTGCAATCAGAAAGCCCTCTACTAGCCTAGCACTAGACCTCTGCCCGGGGTAGATAAAAAGAGACGGTGGGGGAGGAAAGGAGGGTGAACTTTGCTGAAAGGTACACACTGGTTACAGCTGACAAGGAACAGCCAGGTGCTGAGAATATCTATCATGAAGCCATTGGTGAATTGCAGGTGACTAGAGGCATACTTCACGGTGCTGTATCAGAGTTTATGTATTTTACTAACCTTATTTCATTGGGTTGAAGCTATAGAGTTTTATGAGCCCCCCAATCCTATACTAGTTGGAAATAAATTCCTCCTCAGCTATATATCAGAGAATGACACTGGTTGTTGGCCCATCTCTCTGCGCAAATTCACTGCCTGTATTTCTTCTTTCTCTTTCGTCCCGGGGCTAGGGTGCAGTGCAGGGTTGTTTCTGTGTGACATGACATGCCATGAAGGAAAAGCCTTGCAGTTCAAGGTGAGGGAGGCAGGGCAACCTGAGTACCAGCTTTAACAACCCTATCTTGTAAATTGTTCAGTTTCATGGTGACTTGAATGGTTAGCACTGTTGTCAGCTATCTCTGCACTCCAGCTTTTCTCTCTCCTGACAGGAACATCTGGAACCCAGACTTTACAAACAGTAATAATAACCCTTCTTTAGCTTTCACATTTTTGCAGTTGTTATTATGTCATCATGGTAAATGACCATAATTGACCCCCACAATGAAATGTTGCCAACATTCATATGAATAGCAACTGCAGTCTCACAGGCTAGCAGGCATGTGCTTTGCAAATAAAAATTTTGCTGAATAGCTGAAATCTCAGGTTCGTTTGGGGACCTGAGTACTTCTGAATTATAATGAAAAATGATTTGTTTCTGAAACAGAGCAGTGCTGCATATAGGAACCAAAACAGGAGGTCAGAGGTAAGTAAGTATTAGAAGGGTATTTCCAGGATTTGCAAGAGCCCTTATGTCTTTGGGGGCTGATTTAGATATGGAGTGATGAGTCATGAGACGCCACCTGAGCACAGAGTTCTTGTAATTGTATTTCTCACCTAAAAGGCGCACAAAATACACACACACACACTCACACATACATGTACACAAAATTCTGGCTTCACTGCCATCCCAAAGTTAACATATACCTTTCCAGACATTTTCCAGAGCTAGCATGCAGTAAAGACATAACAAAATAGTGAAAAATGAATGAAAGTCTGAGTGGGGTGGCTCACGTCTGTAATCCCAACACTTTGGGAGGTAGAGGTGGGCGGATCACTTGAGGTCAGGAGTTCGAGACCAGTGTAATCAACATGGAGAAACCCTAACTCTACTAAAAATACAAAATTAGCAGGGCATGGTGGTGCATGCCTGTACTCCCAGATACTTGGGAGGCTGAGGCCGAAGCATCATTTGAACCTGGGAGGCAAAGGTTGCGGTGAGCTGAGATTATGCCACTGCACTCCAGCCTGGGCAACAAGAGCAAAACTCCATCTCAAATAATAATTTAAAAAAAAGAAATTATAATGCAAAAATACATATCAGTACTCTGACTATAAGTGTACATTTTAACATTACACTCAGGGGGCAATTTCAGTCAAATTAGTATTGATGATTTTTTACTGATTTGGTTGAGAAACCAGGACCAATTCAAGATGTTTGTTTCAATAAATGAATGAATGGGTGAATAAATGAATGAAATCTATTTTCTTCTATTTCCTGAGGAGTCTACTTTATCACAAAATGCATTTTTTATTATAACTTTTTTTTCAAACTGGGCTTGTTACCCTAAAATAAAACACAATCTAACACAGAAAGCAGGGATCTTGAAATTAGCTTTACATGGATTTATATAATCTAAATAAACCTTCTTGATTCAGTCATTATTATCCTGATCTAGTTAAAATCACTCGCACAGGATTTGAAAGTCTTCTGTTTTTTTTTTTTTTTTTTTTTTTTTTTTGAGACGGAGTTTCGCTCTTGTTACTCAGGCTGGAGTGCAATGGCGCGATCTCGGCTCACCGCAACCTCCGCCTCCTGGGTTCAGGCAATTCTCCTGCCTCAGCCTCCTGAGTAGCTGGGATTACAGGCACGCGCCACCGTGCCCAGCTAATTTTTTGTATTTTTAGTAGAGACGGGGTTTCACCATGTTGACCAGGATGGTCTCGATCTCTTGACCTTGTGATCCACCTGCCTCGGCCTCCCAAAGTGCTGTCAAAGTCTTCTGTTAATCTCCCCTCATGTTTCAGAAACAAGCTTCCCTCCAGTTCTCTCCTGTGCTTAATGAGAGAGCCTTTGGGAAGAATAACCAACAATCTCAGATCATTGTTGGCATAGAAATTAAGGGAGATCAGAAATGTCTCGTTATATAAAGAAAATAATGGAAATTATTCAGCTAATGATTCTCAAATTATAGGGAAATTGAGAAAGAATCTTGCCTAAAATGTCACTAGCATTTTTGATAAACTATTTACAAGAGTAGGTTTCCTGTGGCAGAAAGAGGCATGTCCCCAGGATCACCTAAGACAACAACTTCCACGTTTCTGAAACGTCTCATTATCTCCTGTTTTGCCTATTGAACAGTGGCTCCATCTGGTCATGGCCCCTCAGAGTGGGTCAAAGCCCCACAGTATTCACCACTCCTTCCCTACCCTTCACCCAACCACTCCCTTAGTCCTCGCTCTCTCAATATAATCAAAATTCCCCATTATATCAGTGTGGCAAACCTAGATATTACCAGAAAGCTCATTAGATGTATGCTTTTTTTTTCCCACTGGGCTGTGAATAGCTGTAATTCTTCTAATAAAGATTTTTAATTTTATAAAGGAATTTATTAACCCAATTGAATCTCTTATTTGTTAAAAGAATGATCAGAGATATTTTGTTTAGGGAGGACTTGTCAACGGGACATTCCCCTGATTCTACTCTAGCATGCTAAAGTCAGCAATTTGATACCCTATTTCTGAAAACTTCTCTGACTTGGATATGAATTTCAAAGTCCAAATTAAAGTATCTTAATCTTCTTCTCAGTTTTATTCCAAGGCTAGCTAAAAACAAACTAAGAATAAAGGCAGAAGCATATAACTTTTTCTAAATTGCCTTTATTGTTTTACTCTTTCTTTTCTTATTTCTACCAGAACAGAAAGGAGCTGGGAAAGGAGAGGCCAAAGAGAAGACAACTACTGACTGTTGACCATGCAAGGCCTGGAGTGTATCCAGCTAGATTGGTCGTCGTTGTGAGTCATGGAGGTGCTCTTCATAGAATTTGCAAGTAGAGAGAAGTATGTAAAGGTGCTTTTGTTTATACTGAATCTTTGAAGTTTGTGGGTTCTACTATTGACTCAGTTTTATATATTTTGATCAGGGAAGTCTTTAGCCAGCAAGATATTTTAGTGGGGACACAGCCAAACCATACCATTTTATGCTGGTTCCTCTCAAATCTCATGTCCTCACATTTGAAAACCAATCATACCTTTCTAACAGTCCTGCAAAGTCTTAATACATTTCTGCATTAACTCAAAAGTCCATAGTCCAAAGTCTCATCTGAGACAAGGCAAGCTCATAGGCTTCTGCCTATAAGCCTGCAGAATCAAAAGCAAGTTAGTTACTTCCTAGATATGATGGAGGTACAGGCATTGTGTAAATACAGCCATTCCAAATGGGAGAAATTGGCCAAAACAAAGGGGCTCCATGCAAGTCTGAAATCTAGCAGGGCAGTCAAATCTTATAGTTCCAAAATGATCTCCTTTGACTCCATATCTCACATCCAGGTCATCACGCTGATGCAAGAGGTTAGTTCCCATGGCCTTGGGCAGCTCTGTTCCTGTGGCTTTGCAGGGTACAGCCTCCATCCCAGCTGCTTTCACGAGCTGGTGTCGCATGTCTGTGGCTTTTCCAGGTGCAGGGTGCAAGCTATTGGTGAATCTACCATTCTGGGGTGTGGAAGATGGGAGCCCTCTTCTCATAGCTCCACTAGGCAGTAACCCAGTAGGGACTTGGTGTGGGGCATCTGACTTCACATTTCTCTTCCTCACTGCCTTAGCAGAAGTTTTCCATGAGAGCCCTGCTTCTGCAGCAAACTTCTTCATGGACATCCTCGCATTTCCATACATCATCTGAAATCTAGGCAGAGGTTCTCAAACTCCAATTCTTGACTTCTGTGCACTGGCAGCCTCAACACCATGTGGAAGCTGCCAAGGCTTGAGACTTGCACCTTCTGAAGCCCTAGCCTGAGGTATATGTTGGCCCCTTCAGCCATGGTGGGAGTGACTGGGACACAGGGCACCAAGTAAGTCCCTATACTGCACACAGCATGTGGACCCTGGGCCCAGCCCACAAAACCACTTTTCCTTCTAGGTCGGTGGGCCTGTGATGGGAGGAGATGCCATGAAGACCTCTGTCTTCTTTTTTTTTTTCTTTTTTCGAAAAGGGACTTTATTAAAGAAAAGTCATCTGTGAGTGACTAGTTAAATTAGCATGCTTGACATTAACACTCTGGGTTGAAACCTGTCTCCGCCAAATAACACGTGGGCTCTCCAAGCAAATGTCTAGAGAGCAGTTCAAGTAGCAACTCAAGAGCCCAGAGGAGCATGGGAGGAAGCCATCACTCCACTTCCTGGCACCACAACCACTTTTTTGTAAACACCTGTCAGATGCTAAAAATACAGCCTTACACACTACCATCACAGAAGTTTATAAGCAATCAGATCAGAGAGCAGGAGCAGCCATAGCGCCTTCAACAGTCCAGGACTGAGGAGCTGAAGTGAGTTTCCAGACGAGGTCTGCTCTGTCCAGTCTTGGGCTGTGCTATGGGCTGCTGTGGCCAGACAGCTGAGTGGAGCAGCGCCACCTACATGAGATTTAGTGTCTGGAAGATTCTAGAGATCTGCAGCATGACGGGACCCATTTCTGAATCTTTCATCCACTGGGTGCTGTTCAGTGGGTTCTCCAGCATGTCTTCAAATGCTAGGAATGTTTTCGGGTTGAGTCAGGCCCAGCTGCACCACTGGGTTATCCAGGATGGCCTGAAGGAGAGGACTGTCGGGGTCGATGCACTTGTCCAGCTCCTCTGGGGAGGGCTTCTGGTCCCCCAGCAGCCACTGACACGCAGCGTTCTGCTGGTTGTTGTTCACTCTGAGGGAGTCTATCACCTCCTTCTCGTCGAACCCCATCTCCATAAGGGAAATGACAGCCCAAGCATGGCCGAAATGCCCTTTTCCTCCAGATCCTCTTGAAGATTTCCGTTAGCTCTTCTCTGGCCTCCTCATTGGTGGTGCTGGCTCCTGCGGCAGCCTCGGAGGTGGCTACTGTGGCTGCTGCAGCCCCCTGAGACCCTGGGGGAGTTTGGCCTGGAAAAGGTGTGTCTGTGGTTGGATCTTCTGCATGTTCTATTAGCCACTCCATGGCCTGAGGCACCGATATGTGGTTCAGCTGAAGGGCCTTGGTGGCTCTGGTCTCGAGAAAGCCCATCTCTGTGAGCTGCCGCAGGGCAGCCTCGCCCACACGCTCATCCTCCTTCTCATCCAGCATAGCATTCACCTTCTTAAACAATTCCACGACATCAGGGTTCAGTGCTAACAGCTTCTGCGCCACCTCGATGAAAGACACCCATATATTCTAGAGTTCTGTCTGGAAGTCTCTCATGTTGGCCTGGTCCATGTTGTGGGAGGGCAGGTTGGCAGTGGCCTGGAGGATGGCATCTTTATCTGGAGCTTTCTGGTCTTGTTTTTCCTTTTCATCTGCTGAGACATCAGCCATCTTGGGAAGTGGTGCTGAAGCACCTTTTTTATTGATAATAGGACATCTTGGTCCTGGATGTCATGCCAAGACAAGGTATCCCATTGTCTTGTGGATTAACACTGTGTTCCTTGTTAGTTATGCAGATTTCTATAGCCAGCTTGAATTTCTTCTCAGAAAATGGGATTTTCTTTTATATTGCATTCTTGGGCTGCACATTTTCTAAACTTTTATGCTCTGCTTCCCTTATAAAACTGAATGCCTTTAACAGCACCCAATTCAACTCTTGAATGCTTTGCTGCTTAGAAATGTCTCCCGCCAGATACTCTAAATCATCTCTCTCAGATGCAAAGCTCACAAAGCTGTAGGGCGGGACAAAATGCTCCCAGTCTCTTTGCTAAATTATAATGAGTAACTTTTGCTCCAGTTCCCAAAAAGTTCCTTATCTCCTTTTGAGACCATCTCAGCCTGGATTTCATTGTCCATATCACTATCAGGCTTTTGGTCAAAGTCATTAAACAAGTCCCTAGGGAGTTCCAAACTTTCCCACATTTTCCTGTCTTCTTCTGAGCCCTCCAAACTCCTCCAACCCCTGCCTGTTACCTAGTTCCAGAGTCACTTCCACGTTTTGGGGTATCAACAGCAGTGCCCCACTCTCCTGGTACCAATTTACTGTATTAGTCCATTGTCCCACTGCTGATAAAGACATACCAGAGACTGGGCAATTTACAAATGAAAGAGGTTTATTGGATTCTAATTCCACATGGCTGGGAGGCCTCACAATCGTGGTGGAAGGTGAAAGGCATGTCTCACATGGTGGCAGACAAGAGAAGAGAGGTTGTGCAGAGAAACTCCCATTTTTAAAACCATTGGATCTTGTGAGACTTACTCACTATCACAAGAACAGCATGAGAAAGTCCTGCCCCCATGATTCATTTATCTCTCATCAGGTGCCTCCCATAACATACAGGAATTCAAGATGAGATTTGAATGGAGACTTATCCAAACCATATCACTGCCCATCTGCATTCATTGCTGCTCCTCATATTTTTTCTGGGCGCATGTGTCTTATGGCATGCTTAAACTTCTCTCTCTTACAGGCATTTCAGTTACCCTTGAGTGGGACAGGCTGGGTTTTTAATATATAACATGATGAATCCTTACTGATTCTGGTAGATTATGTTGAATATTGTTTGAAGATAAAGAGATGGAATTTATTAGTGGATTGCATTTGGGATGTGGGAAAAAAATAATCAAAGATGATTATAAAGGTTCTAAGCTGAAAGGGGAAAGGATAGATGGGGAAGACTGGGAAAAGCAGAAGTGAAAGGGGAAGGTCAGTTGTCCAGTCTTGGAAAATTACCTTAGATCTTTCAATGTCACAATAAAACACAAATTGAGCCCTTGATTCAACTGCCCAGATACATTTTCAACTCTCCAGAAAAAGGGATTTGATACAACAATATTCAATATAATAATAATAGTAGCTAACTCTTACAGATTATTATGAAGTTCCAGGCACTATTCTAGACACTTAAGTTCCCAGCTGTAACATATAGAAGTGCCAATCTTCCTAGGTTTCAGCTAATGAGATGTAAGTGGAGATGATGTGTATAAATTCTGGATCATTGCTACCTTGAAGACAAATTGGCTTTCCTGAATTTTGGCTCTTATCTCCATGAATAAGACTGTTTCTAAGCCAATAATCCAAATCTCAACTTTGCAAATTATGATGGAGGTGCACGAGGAAAGGAATCCGCCATCCTAAAAGGTTACAGAGAAAATATACAGCACCATTCTAGACTACCCTGTCATATTAGATATAACTAAACATCTAATTGTTCAAGGTAGTTTGGTCTCCTTTTAATAGAAATACAACAATTTATGCTAATTAATAAATGCAGTTTTCTGAGGTAAAATGATAGTAACATTAGTCAGGCACAAGTAGAATTTTATGTTTTTGTATACTTTTAAAAATAATTTTAAGAGAGTAAATTCCTATCTTAAATCTGGGCAGCTGTTTTCCAGTCAGAGCCTCATTCTATTCCCCTGCCCTCACTCCACCCAAGCTGTTAAGAACAGTAATATTCAAGACCTGGTAAATGATCAGATGTACACATTATGTTTCCAACACATTTAATTATTATCACTGTTGGGCAGTTTTATTACTGAATTTCTAGAGCAAAGCTACATTTCCCAAATTTTCCACTAATTCTCAATATCTTGCCCCAACTATGAAAAGTGAACCATAGTTTTCTACTCAGCTCTTATATCACTCACCAAAAGGGTATGGATATTTTTGCTTCATTAGACACTTTCAGCTTTCTCTTTGTACTGCCTGTTCTATGCTGCAAAGAACAACCTGTAATAAGTTGCTCCCACTTCACAACCAAAAATAAAATCTTCTTTTAAAATGAAATGCTTTAATTTCAACTATGATAATGCCAAATTTGGCACAAACTATGATAAATTAACTATTTAAACCTCAAAATCTCCCTAAAATATTAGATTAAAAAGGCTGTTTAAAATTCAGAAAACATTCTTCTGAGGAAAACATTCAAGTAGTTAAAAAGACTCTAACAATTAGGGATCTAGATTCAACTTTTTCCATTTCTTCTGTTACAATCACTAGCCAATACCTAATTGCTATACTCCAACTATAAGAAATTAGTCTATCCATGACTTTTACAGCTCTGGTTGTAAGCATCATTCATTTAGAATTTAGTATGTCATTGGTATTATAGTTATTTATCTTTTTGAATGCAGATCCTGTCTCTTCATTAATCTTGGAAGATGGGAACCAATGGATAATATCATATAGCCCTAGTTTGTAGCACACCCACTCCCTGGATACAATACACTGCACTTGGGCAGGGTGTATTGAGTATCATATACATAAAGGATGTTCTCGTGTAGTCCCATTGTTTCTGGGAAAGAGGGTTGGGAAGGGAAACCTGAAAGAAGAGGGGACACATTTCTCTACTAAACACACATGTGAATACACACATGTATATATGTGTGTGTGCATTTGTGTATTTTAGTGGTTAATAAAGGTAAAGAAGGCCTACAATTTTTTTATTTTTGTGAACCAAGGTTTTAAGTTTCTGCTAATTCTCTCAGGATATTTCTTGAATCACAGTTCTCAATTAAATAGGCAGTACTTGAATTTAATGATCTCAAGAACATAAGATCAGAAGACTTATATCTAATATCTAACAAGTTATGGGGAGAATTTTATAATAGTATAAATAGTATAAATAGGATTTTTTGTTTCTACCATATATTCAGTGGAAAATATTTTAAATCTTCTTTTCCCACGTACTTTACTGAATCCTAGTGATCAGGTTTATTATCTTTTATTTTTGTTTTTTTGTTTGTTTACTTTGTCAAAAACTAACTTTGTAGTATTCATCTCTGTGAGAAATGTGGAAACTGATATTACCACAATTTATCTCCAAATCTGGAAATGGCATGTACCAACATGACATTGCTTATATTTTTACATAGGCATCATTTTACATAGATATCATTGTAAAGGTATAGTTAAGGACAACTCAAGCAAAACAAAAATAAATCTGCAATCAAAAACTCATCTGAAGCAATTTTTCCTTTTTAATGTAGTGGTGCAGAATATTATCTTTAAAGTTAATTTTATAAATTTTCACAAAGGCAACATAGTAAGTTAAAAAAAAAAAAGCAAGCTCTATACCAGACTGACTGGATTTGAACCCCATATTTATCACTTACTAGCTGTTAAAACTAGAGCATATCACTTCTCCTTGCTTCCATTTCTTCAACTCGAAGAATGGAAGAAAAATAGCATCTATCTCACAGAGTGATTCTGAAGATTGAGTAAATGAACATATGCGAAACATGAAGGATATGGTAAGGGCTCAGAGAATATTGGCTGTTATTTGGGGATAAATTATATATTTGGATTATAGGCAGCAAGTTCTCTGGATACATCAAGTGCTGAAATCGCTATTTGACTTTGCATTTTCTTTCTTTTTTTAATTAATATATAACATATGCATATATTTATGGGGTACATGTGATATTTTGATTATGCATGCAATGTGTAATGACCAAATCAGGGCATTTAGGATGGATATCACCTTTAACACATCATTTATTTGTGTGGGGAACCCTTTAGTGTTTTCTTCCAGCCATTTTGAAATATATCACGTGTTGATGTTAACTATAGTCACCCTAATGTGCTATCCAACATTAGAACTTATTCTTTCTACCTAACTGTATGTCTAACATACAAAACTTAACCAAACTTTCTTCCTCCACTTCTCCAACAACAACCTCTGACAACTTTCTATCTACTCTCTTCCTCCATAACATCAACTTTTTTAGCTCCCACATATAAATGACAATGTGCAATATATACTGTATTAGTTGATTTTCATACTGCTATAAAGAAATAACTAAGACTGGGTAATTTTTAAAGAAAAATAGATTTAATGGCCTCACAGTTCCAGATGGATAAGAAGGCCTCACAGTCATGGCAGAAGGCATAGGAGGAGCCAAGGCATGTCTTACATGGTGGCAGGCAAGAGAGCATGTGCAGAGGAACTGCCCTTCATAAAGCCAACAGATCTCATGAAACTTATTCACTATCATGAGAACAGCATGGGAAAAACATACCCTCATGATTCAATTACCTCCCAGTGGGTTCCTCCCATGACATGTGAGGATTGTGGGAGCTATAATTTCAGATGAGATTTGGGTGGGGACACAGCCAAACCATATCAATTTGTTTCTGTTTCTGTAGCTTATTTCACTTAACATAGTGACCTCCAGTCTTATCAATTTTACTACAAATCACAGGATATCATTCTTTTTTATGGTTGAATAATATTCCATCATGTATATTTACTACATTTTTTAATCCATTTATCTATTGATGAACATTTAAGTTGATTCCATATCTTGGCTATTGTGAATAGTGCTGCAAAAACACGGGTGTAGGTATCCCTTTGATATACTGATTTTCTTGCCTTTGGATAACTATTCAGTAGTGGAATTGCTGAATTATATGGTAGTTCTATTTTTAGTTTTTTGAAAAACCTCCATACCATTTTCCATAGTGCCTGTACTATTTACATTCCCAAGAACAGTATATAAGTGTTCCCTTTTAAAAGAGGGAGTCAAATTTTCTCTGTTTGCAGATGATATGATCCTATATCTAGAAAACCCCATCATATCAGGCCAAAAGCTTCTTAAGCTGTTAAGCAACTGTGGCAAAGTATCAGGATAAAAAACCAATATGCAAAAATCACAAGCAATTCTATACATCAACAACAAACAATCAGAGAACCAAATAATGAATAAACTTCCATTTGCAATTGCAACAAAAAATAAAATACCTAGGAATACAGCTAACAAGGGAAGTGAAGGATCTCTTCAAGGAGAATTGCAAACCACTGCTCAAAGAAATCAGAGAACATAAACAAATGGAAAACCATTCCATGCTCATAAATAGAAAGAATCAATATCATGAAAATGGCCATACTACCCAAAGTAATTCATAGATTCAATGCTATTCCCATTAAACTACCATTGATATTCTTCACTGAATTAGAAAAAAAACTATTTTAAAATTCATTTGGAATGAAAAAAGAACCCATATAGCCAAAACAATCCTAAGCAAAAAGACAAAGATAGAAGCATCATGTTCCTCAATTCAAACTACTACAATGATATGGTAACCAAAATAACATGGTACTGGTACATAAACAGACACATAGACCAATGGAACAGAATAGAGAACTCAGAAATAATGGCACACATGTACAGTCATCTGATCTTTGACAAACCTGATAAAAACAAGCAATAGGGAAAGGATTTCCTACTTAATAAATGGTGCTGGGAGAACTGGCTAGTCATATGCAGAAAATTGAAACAGAACCCCTTTCCTTAGACCTTATGCAAAAATTAACTCAAGATTAAAGACAAATATAAAACCCAAAACTATAAAAAGCCTAGAAGAAAATCTATGCAATACCATTTAGGACATAGACACAGTCAAAAGTTTCATAATGTCAAAAGCATTTGCAACAAAAGCAAAAATTGACAAATGGGATCAAATTAAAGAACTTCTACACAGCAAAAGAAGCTATCATCAGAGTAAACAGAAAACCTACAGAATGGGAAAAAATTTTTGCAATCTATCCATCTTATAAAGGTCAATATCCAGAGTCTGCAAGAAACTTACACAGATTTACAAGAAAAAAAACCCATTAAAAAGTAGGCAAAGGACATGAACAGACACTTATCAAAAGAAGACATATGTGCAGCAAACAAACATGAAAAAAAGTGAACATCACTAATTATTAGAGAAATGCAAATCAAAACCACAATGAGATACCATCTCACATATCAGAATGGTGATTATTAAATCAAGAAACAACAGATGCAGGCAAGGCTGCAGAGAAATACAAACACTTTCACGCTGTTGGTGGGAATGCAAATTAGTTCAACCATTGTGGAGGACAGTGTGGGTGTTCCTCAGATACCTACAACCAGAAATATCATTTGACCCAGAACCCAGAAATCCCATCACTGGGTATATACTCAAAGAAATATAAATTATTATATTACAGGGATACATGAACTTGTCTGTTTACTGTAGCACTATTCACAATAGCAAAGACATGGAATAAACCCAAATGCCCATCAATAATAGACTGGATAAAGAAAATGTGGTACATATACACCATGGAATACTATGCAGCCATAAAAAGGAATGAGTTCATGTCATTTGCAGGGACATGGATAAAGCTGGAAGTTGTTATCCTCAGCAAACTAATGCAGGAACAGAGAACCAAACATCACATGTTCTCACTTATAAGTGGGAGCTGAAAGATGTGAACACATAGACACAGGGAGAGGAACAACACACACTGTGTCCTGTTGGGGGGAGGGAGGGGAGCGGGCACATCAGGAAAAATAGCTAATGCATGCTTGGCTTAATAACTAGGTGATGAGTTGATAAGTGCAGCACATCAACATGGCATACAATTATCTATGCAACAAATCTGCACATCCTGCTCATGTATCCTGAAACTTAAAATAAAATAAAATAAATAAGAGTTCCCTTTACTGCATCCTCATCATCATTCACTATTTCTTTGTCTTTTTGATATAGCCATTTTAATTGGGGTGAGATGATATTTCATTGTAGTTTTGATTTACATTTCCTTGATGGTTGGTGATGTCGAGAATTTCTTCATATACCTGTGGGCTATTTGTATGTCTTGTTTTGAGAAATGTATGTTCAGACCCTTTGACCATTTTTAATAATATTTTTAAATTTTTTACTATTGAGTTTTTTGAGTTTCTGTATATTCTGGATATGAGTATCTTGTTAGATGAATAATTTGCAAATATTTTCTTCCATTCAACAGGCTGTCTTTGTTCATTGTTTCCTTTGTTCTGAAGAAGGTTTTTAGTTTAATATAGAGTCATTTGTATATTTTTGTTTGTGTTGTCTGTGCCTTTGAAGTCTTAGTCATAAAATATTTGCCCAGACCAAAGTCCTTAATCATTTCCCCTATGTTTTCTTATAGTAGTTTTACAGTTTTGGATCTTACATTTAAGTCTTCAATCCATTTTGAGTTGACTTTTGTAAATGATGATAGATAGGAGTCTAGTTTTGTTCTCCTGCATATAAATTTTCAGTTGTCCCAGAACCACTTATTGAAGAGGCTATCTTTTCTCCATTTTATATTCTTGATGCCTTTGTCAAAAATTGGTAGGCTGTAAAAATTGGATTCATTTCTCAGTTCTCTATTTGTCTATGTGACTGTTTTTCTGCCAGTACCATGCTGTTTTAGTTCCTATAGTTTTGTGGTATATTTTGAAGTCAGTCAGTGTGATGCCTCCAGCTTTGTTCATTCACTTCGTATTGCTATGGCTATTCAGACTTTTGTGATTCCATCTAAATTTTCAAATTGTTTTTTCTATTTCTGTGAAGAATTTCACTGACATTTTGATAGAGACCGCATTTAATGTATAGATTGCTTGGGTGTTATGGTTATTTTAACAATATCATTTCTTCCAATCCATGAGCATGGGAAGTTTTTCCATTTGTTTTGTCCTCTTCAATATCTTTCATGGGTGTTTCGTAGGTTTCCTTGTGGAGGTCTTTCACCCCCTTGGTTACATTTATTCCCAGGTATTTTTTGTAGCTATTTAAAATGATATTCTTTCTCAGTTTTTTTCAGCTAGTTTGTCACTCATGTATAGAAATGCTACTGATTTTTGTATGTTGATTTTGCATTCTGCAACCATAATCAATATGTTTATTAATTCTAAGAGGTTTTTGGTGGAATCTTTACATTTCTCTAGATATATGATTATTTCATCTGCAAAAGTAAAACAATTTGACTTCTTTTTCAATTTGAATGTCTTTTATTTCTTTCTCTTGCCTGATTCCTCAGGCTAGACATTCCAGTATTATGTTGAATAGGAGTGATGAAAGTAGGCATCCTTATCTTCTAGTTCTTAGAGGAAAGGCTTTCAGCTTTTCCTTATTCAATATAATGTTAGCTTTGGGTTTGTCACACATAGCCTTTATTATGTTGAGGTATGTTTCCTTTATTCCTAATATAGTTGAATTTTATCAAATGCTTTTTGTGCAGGATATGGGCCTGTAGTTTTCTTTTTCTGCTATGTTCTTGTCTAATTTGGATATCAGGGAAATGCTCATGTCACAGAGTTGGAAATATTTCTCTTCCACTTTTTGGATTAATTTGAGAAAAATTAATATTAGTTATCATTATTTTTATTTTTTATTTTTGGAAGAAAGAAAGAAAAAAAAATGAAGAAGAGGAAGAAAAAGGAAGAGAAAGAGAGAGAGAGAATGGGAGTATCGCTTTCTTGCCCAGGCTAGAATGCAGTTTAGTAATGGGTATTGAAAACCTCTTTTATACCAATAATTATACTTAATGATGTAGACAGGAAGGAATAAGGGAAGAAAATAACAAACAAGCAGCCAACCAATATTTTGTTTAAACCTAGGAAATGCTATGCGATTACCAAGGAGTGATTTACTTCCAATTATGTAGTCACTTATGGAATAGGTGTGAGGTGGTAATGTATGTTTTGTATATTTGAAGTGGAGAGTTCTATAAATGTTTATTAAGTTTACTTGTTCCGGGTCTGAGTTCAAGTCCTGGATGTCCTTGTTAATTTTCTGTCTCTTTGATCTATAGAATCATTAGCTCTTCTTGTTACATTGATCCTTTTGCCATTATGTAATGTCCTTCTTTGCTTCTTTTGATCTCTGTTGCTTTAAAGTCTACTTTATCAGAGGCGAGAATTGTATCTCCTGCTTTTTATTTATTTGTTTATTTTTACTCTCTGTTTGGTGGGTAAATCTTCCTCCTTCTCTTTGTTTTGAGTCTTTGTGTATCATTGCATGTGAGATGGGTCTGGATGCAGCATACCGATGGGTTTTGGCTTTTTATCCAATTAGAATATATATATAGGTTTAATACTGGCATTTGATGCTAGCTGGCTGTTTTGCCCATTAGTTAGCGTAAATTTTTCATTGTGTTAATGCTCTTTGCTTTTTGATATATTTTTGGAAAGGCTGATATTGGTTGTTCCTTTATATGTATAGTGCTTCTTTCAGAAGCTCTTGTAAAGCAGGCTTGGTGGTGGTGAAGTCTCTAAGTACTTGGTTGTTCGCAAAAGATTTAATTTTTCCTTCACTTTTAAAGCTTAGTTTGGCTGGATATGAAATTCTGGGTTGAAAGTTCTTTTCTTTAAGGATGTTAAATATTGGTCCCCACTCTTTTCTAACTTGTAGGGTTTCTGCTGAGAGATCTGCTGTAAGTCTGATAGGTTTCCCTTTATGGGTAACCTGACCTTTCTCTCTGGCTGCCCTTAGTATTTTCTCCTTCATTTCAACCCTAATAAATCTGGCAATTATGTGCCTTGGGGTTGGTCTTCTTGAAGAATATCTTTGTGGTGTTCTCTGTATTACCTGGAGTTGAATATTACCCTGCCTTGCTAGGTTGGGAAAGTTTTCCTGAATGATATCCTGAAGAGTATTTTCCAACTTGGATTCATTCTCTTCGTCGCATTCAGGTACACCTATCAAACGTAAATTAGATCCTTTCACATAGTCCCATATTTCCTGGAGACTTCGTTCATTCCTTTTTATCCTTTTTTCTCCAATCTTGTCTTCTCGTTTCATTTCACTAAGCTGGTCCTCGACATCTGATATCCTTTCTTCTGCTTGATCAATTCGACTGTTTAAACTTGTGCATACTTTGCGAAGTTCTCCTGTTGTGCTTTTCAGCTCCATCAATTGACTTATGTTCCTCTCTAAATTGTCCATTCTCATTAACATTTTGTCAAACCTTTTTTCAAGGTTCTTAGTTTCTTTGCATTGGGTTAGAACAAGTTCTTTTAATTCCCAGAAGTTTCTTATCACCACCTTTTGAAACCTGCTTCTGTTAATGGAACACACTCGTTTTCCATTAAGCCTTGTTCCGTTACTGATGAGGAATTGCGATCCCCTGTAGAGGAAGAGGCATTCTGATTTTGAGTATTCTCTGCCTTTTTAGGCTGGTTTCTTCCCTTCATTATATATTTCTCCCTCTGTCATCTTTGTAATTACCGACTTTCTAACTAGGTCTCTGAGCAGACGTCCAACTTGTTGATTCCCAGCGCCAAAATCTGAGCAATCCACTGCGCCGGCCAAAATAGTGGTGTTAAGATTGATGGCGGTTTATTGCCTGGGAATCTCCGGACTCTGCACCAAGAACTGCCGTGCTGAGGCGCCAGCAAAACCACCACACTGGCCACAAGAGTCGCCCTGGTGACCCGTGGGGCTCCTCTGCTGGGAATCTCTTGGTCTGTGAGCAACAAAAATTCGTCTGAAGGTGTGGCGTCCTCTCATTCTCTGCGCTTTCACTGGGAGCTATGAGCCCGAGCTGCTAGTGATCAGACATCTTGGATCTCTCTTATTAGTTATCATCATTAAGTTTGGTAGAATTCAGCAGTAAAGCCATTCAATCCTGGGCTTTTTTTTTAATGGGAGATTTTCTAAATTACTGATTTGATTAGTTATTTATTATTGGTTTATTCAGGTTTTCTATTTCTTTTTGGTTTAATCTTGGTGGGTTGTATGTGTCCAGGAATTTATCAACTTCCTCTAGGTTTTCCAGTTTGTTAGTATATAGTGGTTTATTATACTTTCTGACGAACCTTTGTATTACTGTGGTATCTGTTATAATGTCTTCTTTTTCATTTCTGGTTTTGCTTATTTTGGTCTTCTATCTTTTTTTCTTAGTTTGTCTAACTAGCATTTTACCAATTTTTTAAATTTTTTTTTAAAGAAACAACTTTTCATTTTTTTGATTCTTTGTAATTTTTTAGCCTCTATTTTGTTTAATTCTGCTCTAATCTTTATTATTTCTTATACTAATTTTGAGTTTAACTTTTTCATGCTTTTTTAGTTCTTGGAGTTGCATTGTTAGGTTAGTATTTCTGCTTTTTAAATGTAGACATTTCTTACTACATGAATTCTCTTTTGGGTGTTTAATGATCTTTTTTTATTGAAATCTGTTGCTTGAAAATTATTGTGTTCTTTTGGAGGTGTTATGTTTTCTTGTTTTCTCTTGTTTTTTATATTAATATCTGCACATCTACTCACTTCTTCCATTTTTTGGATTAGCTTTCATAAGGAAATAGTTATATATATATATATATATATATACACACATATATATATTTACAATGTTGGTTGGGTAGCTTTTTACAATGTTTTTTGGATTAGCTTTCATAAGAAAATAATTATATTTCCTTATATAATTCCATATATATATACACACACACACACACACACACACACACACACACAATGTTGGTTGGGTAAGTCATCTTAGTTTTTATTCTGGGTGTATATATTAGTGTATTCTTCATATGACTTCTTCAACTATAATCAGCATCAGTAGTGTCTCTTAGTTCCTCAATGGCTTAGGTTGCATTTGTTAGTGGAAGCCACAGTGAGGTTTTGCTGAAAATAAGAACACCAGGTGGATGAGTCTTTGTGCTCCAGTGGTGATGTCAACAGGACAAATGTGCCCATCCTTGGGATCATAGGTGATGTATGCAAGCACTGGTGTTAGCAGGACCAGGCAGGCCTATCTTTGGGCCTCCAGGAAGCTTACTTGGGTGCTGAAAGTGGCAGCAGCACTCAGGCAGGTGAGAAGGTCCTTGAGCCCCTAGGTGGTGTGTGTGGTGTCAGAAATGGCAGTAGCAGTGGTGAATCAACTATCAGGCCCCTAGGCAGCATGTGGGAGCACAAGCAATGGTGGTGGTGGGTTGGGTAGGCCAGTTCCCAGGCCCTCAGGTTTTACATAGGGGTGGGTGTTGATGGTGGTGGTAGTGGCAGGCTGATGGGCCCATCCTTAGGCTCTTGGGAGAAGTGCACAGGTGCTGCTGGTGGTAGGCAAAGAGGCTGAATCTCAGGCCTGCAGACAGCACTCAGTCACTGGTAGCAGGCTTGCTGGGTCTGTTGTTAGGCCTCCTGATGGTGTGCATGCATGCCAAAATGGCAATAGGGTAGGTTGATCCCCAGGTCACCAGGCAGCTTGCTCAGGCACTCACAGAGGTGGTACTGGGTTGGACGAACCTGTTTTCAGAGGGGGTGTCCATGTAGGCTATTTCCCTGACCCACTGAAGGTACAGCCATGTACATGGTGGCCCTGCTGATGGAGGAGCATGTGGCTTTGCTATCAGTGGCTGTAACCCCTGGAAGGCAACACTCAGACTCTAGGGAGTGTTCACTTTGTCTCCATTTGTCCCAGCAGCAGCATCCCTGGTGGGCTGCACCTCCCTTTTCCCAGCAGGTAGGACATTGCATGGACTAAAGTGCTGGCAACTCAGCTCCACCACTGGGTCCAGCTGGTGTCATGATGCTTCAGTTCTCTGGATGGTTGTGGAGGGATGTCGTGAGGTTCCAGGATTGTGGAGATACAGGAGCTTTTCGGCCCTAGGGCAGCATGTAGTTTGTTGGGGGCTGGGCTCTCAAAATGATGCTGTACTATCTGTATGGGTCTCAGGGGATGTGTTGGGATCCAGCATGAACACCCTCTCTAAAATGATGTAGTTATGTGAACTTCTGGAAGCTCCCTATACTGGTCTCTGGACCTGCAAGGGTCAAGGGGCTCTCTTGCTGCTAGGATTGCCAGAGTCCATGGTGGGAATGTGGACCACTGGGATTCCCTCACTTAACCTTTTTTCCACACTAGGGACCCTTTCCTTGCTCCCAGGTGCCTCACCTCTATCTCTTTTCATGCTTCAGGTGTTCCCTGTCACTTTCTTACTGAATTCTAGTGTTCTTTCTTTTTTTCTTTTCTTTTCTTTTCCTTTTTTTTTTTTTTTTTTGTTTGAGACAGAGTCTTGCTCTGTCACCCAGGCTAGAGTGCAGTGGCACCATCTTGCTTGGCTCACTGCAACTTCTGCCCTCCAAGTTCAAGCGATTCTTCTGCCTCAGCCTCCCAAGTAGCTGGGACTACAGGCACACATCGCTATGCCTGGCTAATTTTTGTATTTTAAGTAGAGATGGTATTTCACCATATTGGCCAGGCTGGTCTCGAACTCCTGACCTCATGATGCACCTGCCTAAGTCTCCCAAAGTGCTGGGATTACAGGTGTGAGCCACAGCACCTGGCCCATTAGTATTCTTTCTTAAATGATCTATTCTATGTGTGACTATCTACTTGCTGTTTTGGTTCTTCTTTGTGAAGGAGGTGAGTGTTGGGTGGCCCTAGTCAGCAATCTTGAAACCCCTCACTTGACTTTGCATTTTCTTTCTTTCTTTCTTTCTTTCTTTGTCTTTGCATTTTCTGATGAGAGCACATACATCAAAATTTTTGCCATATTTTAAGTTTTATTTATTTTTGCCATCTACAGATGAATTGTTCTTTATGAAGAAAATAACTGCAATAAATAATGCAACCACAAGACAGAAGGGATCTACAGTGATTATTCTTTTTATAAAAGTATTAAGCAATGGTTTGAAAAAATATTTGTACTTAATATTGCATCATACTACCTACATTTTCAGTTTTTAGGAAGATCGAATTAAGAGATAAACCTAAGGTTAATTGTAAAATAGTAAAAATGGTCTTATCTCCCATCATAGTATGATTTCCCCTTCCCTAGGAGACTATCCTGGGTTAGAAATTAATCACTGTCTCAGAGGTCATCTAAGCTTGGAGAATTCCCACCAAGATGTTAATTTTGTACTATTCCTTCCAAATATAATCTCATTTCTAATGTAGTACAAACATACTGTTTCGTCCACTTACCATGTACTACATTTGTTTTTTGATAACTGCCTTCTACTCTACCTACACTTCCTATGTCCTATATCATCTTGAATTTTGACCCAGGCAATAGCACTTGTCCTTGGCTAGATCAATACGCATTCTTGAGAATTTTTAAGTTGAGACAGAGATATGCAGGGAAATTTCTCTTCTGGGATAAAACTATATGATATAAACTTAATAAGCATTAGTGATTACATTTATATCATATGAAAAAATCTAACATACCAGGAGAAAGAAGAATATATAGACATTAAGGACAGAAAGAGTTTGAGAAACATAGGAAATGCTGATTCCACATGACTTATTGTGGGGAAAGGAGTGAAGAAAGGGGCCAAGCAGTTCCCCTACTGCTTTTTAGCTCCTCTTTGGAGTCCAGAAGACATCTTTTATATGCTGCCCTTCAGAATCCTCCTGACCCAATTTGTTTGACCAGCCATGCTGTGGCCATTGATTCTATGCAGGCTTGCATCACTTATTTAGGGTACATTTATATGGGATCTCACCAAAGGCTCAAGCTCTGTACTTCCTGCTTACTACCTGAAAATGTCTCAGATGTTACAGTGTGGGACTCTATTCCATACCTTTGTATGTACATTATGGAAGTCTAAGAGATTTAATGCTAATTGAGCCACTACTGACCAATAGGAGCTACTAGATAAAGACTTTCTCTTTTTGACCCCAAGGTGTGTTTTATAAGTGTTTCCAGAGGTCTCAGAGAGATCGAGCACCAGTCATCCAATCCCCTGGTGCAAGTTAGGGTGGCCAACTTCATAAAAGCCTTGACTGGCATTTCCTCCTTCCTTGTTTTATTCCCCCTGCACTGTACTACTGTTCCCTGGCATCACATTCCCATATAAACTCTAAAGAATCCTTCATGTCAGCCTCTACTTTTGAGGGAACCCTCACTAAGACACCCAGCATTATTTCAAAAAATTTTCTTTGCATTATATTTCAGTCATAACTAATTATAGTGGGTTATAAGAGACTTCATTTCTAGTCCAAGTGAAGTAGTTAACACAATAATAGTGACTTTGAACAAATTAACTGGTCTATACCTCATTTATTAATATGTAAAATGGTGGTATTGGGCTCATTTCTGTGGTTCCCTTCACCACTAGATTCTATGATTCCATGATTCACTAAGATTCTATGACTTAAAGAAAAGCCTTCATGTCTCAGAGAAATAAATCTCTAGTAGTGGCAGACACTGAAACTGCCAGTTCTTCTTGCATGTATGTTCTGTATATCAGTGCTTGTGTCCCTGGCAACACTCTGGCAGTTAGCCCTTGAATTTCATGTGTCCCTTAATCCAGAACAGCAGGGAGGGAGCAATGATGGTGGTACCATTTGGGAGTGGAGTTTATAAATTAATTTCCTATTTGAATCTCTCAAGCCTCTTCAAAAGAATCCCTGATTTATAATTCATCAAAATTAATTGTATTCTCATTTTAAAAAGCCAGAAATTTTATGAAACATTCTTGGAAGTCTCTTTCACTTTTTGAAACTGTGAGTCTCATGGAACTTGAAAAAGTTCCTACAACTTTTCTTGGTTTCAAGATTCTCAAACATGGGATTTTGATTTCAGTGAATTTCCTTGTTTTCCTCTTACGTCACTTACCAGACTCATTCCAAGGGGCTTTTGGTTATTAAAGTACACTCATTCTCTAGCACCATCCATCACCTTTAAAACTCTGTACTGCGAATTACCATCAGACTTTATTGTCTTTGGTAAGGACTATTGAATTGAAAATACTTTCTACTTTGACATCTCTTCAAAGATATGATCAGGGCAAATAAAGCAAAAAGTTCAAACAATTATGTGGCTTGAAAAAACTCTAGCTAAATAATTCTACATACTTGGTACTGAAGAAAATATGAAGATTAATGTCCTAAATAAACGAAATAACTACAGATGTTGCTGAGAGTAAATTCTTGATAACTCAGAGCATTTTGAAGAGTGAGCATATTCAACATGCAGTGAGAATTGGCATAGTAAAACCACGGCAAAGCACTGAGGTAAGGCAGTAGAGGACATATTTAGCTCCACCTAGTGCCTTTGGAGCAAAGGGGAAATGGTGGAATATTTGATAGTATGATAGAACAAATGATTTTAGAGTAACGGGAGTTTAAGTGATAATGATTTTTAGACAATGATGAATCTCAAATTTGTTGTTTGATCCATGTAAAATCAGAGATGTTATAAAATCTTTATTCAGTAGCATTGGGAAAGCAGTGATTTTTTAGGAAGCATGAATTTGTACATTAGACAATAAAAACAGAAATGGTCAGAAAAATTAAAATGCAGTTGAGAAATATGTTTACTTTAGAAACTCACCTGAGTAACTAGTAATATGAAGACAAATAAGTTTTTGTAAAGTATACATAAAATCTGATTATTTTTAAAATGTGTTTGGGATTTAGAAGATCAAAGGAAAATGCAGTAGAAGTTTCTGGTGTAAAACTAGTGCTGGATTGCCCCAAAAGCAGACTCCTCACAGGGTTAGGATTTTAGCCAAGCACAGGGTTGGGGGAAAAAAAAAAAAACAAGAAAGGCAGGTACGTTTTTAATGAACTTATACAGAATTTTGAAAACTAAAAAACAACTGGAATGAAACTATATCCATTTCTTTATCAGTTTAAGCAGTGTTCTTTTACAAACTAAACTTTTAGTTTGAATTACCTATGAAGATGAGAGTAGGACCCAGCCTGTCCACTGGTAGCTTCTGTGATGCTCTTCCCAGGGCCAGTATGGAATCCAGTGGACGTTGTGATGGAAAGAAGATGGAATCAAAGCAGCTCCAACCAAGCTCAGTGTCTAGTTCTGCCCAAGCCAGCACTGCCTCTAAAAATAAGTGAAGACTCTACATTCTAGAGCACTATGTTTTATGGGTTACAAAAGATGATGAAAATGGAGACATTTCCTATCTATATATTTTCTAAAATAATAGAACAAAAACAAAGTGATAATTCCTGTATCTAAAAATGATTGAGGATTTGATCATTCCTTGTTCTAATATTCATAGCCATAAAAATTAAATGTTAACCAATAATGAAGACTTTATGATTCAGGGCATATTTTTTTGTTTTTCTATACCACCATGTCCCCACCCAAAATGTTTTCAAACAATCCTCTTTCTTTAAGGAAACAACTGGTGGGATATACCTTGAGATATATTCTGAGGCTTTCCTATTTTCCTATAGAACACTAGGCGTTTCTTCAAAGAAGAAAGAATGGTAGGGCTGAAGCCTCCAAATACAGTATCACTAATCCTGCACATATTCTTTTACTGCTGAGTTTAGCTCCCAAGAAATCCTTTTATAAAGGATTTCTTTCCTCTTGTTCATTGCTTATCCCTTTCCTCTTGGTCATTGCTTTCTTGACTTCCGTTGAGTTACACATTGGCTATAAATTGTGCCTCACCAGAAAAGTGATCTTTTAAAACAAGAATTTTCCTTTAAGTTATTGAAATAATTACAGGAAATGGTTAAAGATATTAATAACATTTCAGAAGAGTTTACATCATATACTTTACTAAACAAATGGTCATTCTAAAGGCCAAAAAGCTGCTACTAAAATTCCAATGATATCTGGTACTGAAAACTAAATCCTCTGAGAAACCAGGGGACTGGCTTATTCCACAACCTGCAAAATTTATCACACTCCAGGGTGTAAAGCAAGGCAAAGAACTTTATTTTCTGTTTTCTGTGTTATGTATTTCAGTAAATATGTCTGTGACCCTAAAAGGATATTAGCTTTAAAGGCCCTAAAGATGCTGAATTACCTAAGACTTCAACATTTCAGGATGATTCCAACTTACAGAACAAAATTTATATTTTCCACAGAATTTAAATTGATTACTTCCTGAGTTTCCCAGATTTACATTAACAGCGTTTGTAATAAATTTGTAAGATGGACAGATAGCTGTCACAATACTAAAGTCATGACTCTTGTTTTCTTTCCTAATGTGAAGAGAGGGGAGTTAAAGAAGTAAAAAATGGGGCTCCTCTTGAAAGAAATTTGATTAAAATAAGCCTATTTTAGTCATAGACTTATTTTATATTTATATTCTGTTTTTTTATAGACTCCTCACCCCCGCTTAAGTGTCAATTTAGAGACTTAGCTATAAGAAGGAGGTCGTTAAATATAAAAGAATCAATCCTGATTTTTCTAAAACCCCTGCTGTCTTTGTTCAGCCACTCAATTTGAATCCTGTCCGACATGATTTCTGAAGAAGCAAAGCGCGGGTTGGCTGGAAAAAAAAGTGACCAAGCATTTCAGCTTTTCTCAGTTCTGCTGGATAATGGAAGAGAACGGCAGCAAGACTCCTTTCTTGCCATTCAGAATTGAGGTGGGACCACCTGGGGTTTCCAGTTTTAGAATATAACTCTTTGGGCAATTAGCAAATCTCTGAGCATCTGTCTCCCATGGCATTTAGGTAAATTAATAATATTAAGCATTTCTAAAATAAGAAGTGGGTTATAAGATGTGCCAATGTACCACGAACATAATTTGCTCAGTTACCTTTTTCCCAAAGGAGCCTCAACAAGGTACGGTCCTACAGCATTAAATGCTGTGAGCTCATAGACCTGAAATATCTATTTCCCATAGATTCAAGACAATGAAACTTCATTATCATGCCCTCTTATTTAACTTCAATGCCCAGGACAACGATTTGTTTTAATGTTCCAGTCTAAACCTCCTGGAGCAATATTTTTTCAGATAATAGCTTTCATTCATAATGCTAACAGCTCTTGAATTCTCCAGTCAATTTGACAGTTAGGATCTTCTCTTTTATTTGACTTCCTAAGCTTTATACCTTGCTATACACAGTCCAAGCTACTTTTTTTTTAAAGCACAAATGTTGCATGTGGCATCTGAGAAAACTAGACAATTTTAAAATCAACAGGAGCTTTGCTCTTAAGGTAAATATATTTCTTCTAAATTTTTCATAAATAAGAATAAAAGAACCTTGCTAAATTTTTCAAAATTTAAGTAAATTTTTTTATCTATGGTTTATAGGATTTTCAGTTTCCAAAATATTTGTCATTTCAAGACTCTTAAGCTTCTCATTAGTTTTTTTATAGCCTGACATTTATGAAAGAGAAATTCTAAAAACCTTTCCTGATATAGATTAGATAGCCTTGTATGTGTTTGTGCTACATAGGCAATGTGGTAAAATAGAATGACTTTGAGGTTCAAAGTTAGAATGACCTGAATTTGTTCTCAAATCACTACTTACAAAATGTTTGCCTTTGGGAAAATTTTCTCATCTGAAAAATGGGGACACACTATCTAATTCACAAGATTCCTATAAAGATTAAAAGTTTTTACAGGTATTCTCAGTTGTTTCTTGGAAGTCATCATTCATTTCTCTCTTGCCGATGCAATGATTTCCACTTAGGGCCTGTGTGGTTCCAGGGAAGATGATCTTACCTTCTTTCTGGCCTGTGACCCAAGCTAAACAATCAACATGTCTACACTCCTGGCCACAGAGGTAGTTTGAACCAGGGTGAATCTCAGGACTTTTGCTGACTATGTTAGGACAAATAAACTCTTTTTCCAGCTGGACAAACCACAGAAAGGATGGAGCTTTAAGAATCTTTGACAACCATCTTAGATCCACACGGGAGTCAATAAAAGGGTTGAATTCTCAAGCCTTATCTGATGCCAGTGTAACCTCTGTATGGTTCAGTTACATAATCCAATACATTCCCTGTGTTTCAGCCAGTTGAAGAAGTTTTTTTAAAATTACTTTTGTAACTAATATGTCAAACACACATAGAGTATGATAAATGAAATTTTATGTTGTTTCCTAAAGTCCCTTTACATATTATTTAGCATATGAAAAATTTTCCCCATGCCCCTGTATGATAACTCCAGCAGGATTACTGATTCCTCTGCTCACTCACACTCAGGTAATAGAAAATCCTATAATCATTTTAAGTCATAAAACATAGTCTTATTTCAGAAATGTAAAGTCCCAAAAATTCAATATATAAGCAATCTTTGAGTCTTTATTCAAAAGGAAGACTTTTCCTTCTCTTTAGCCTGTAACTGGCAAGCCACCTGCCTTCTCCTCTCACCTCCTCCCCATCTCATTAGCTGTCCTCTTTGTCCCATCTGCGTCATAGGTATTAGGAGGAAAAAAGTCAAGTTGTTGAATGGAATGACTCTTATTTGGCTGGTGCTTAGTAATGCAGTATTCTGGCTTCCCACTCTCTGGGACACACACACACATGCACCCACAGACCCCACGGACTCTTCAGAATTCCCTATTAGACCTCTCTTACCACCACCATCATGATCCACAAAAGGCACATTTTTTTTTGACTCACCCTTGTTCTCTTCCCATAAGTTTATCTTTCACTGGCCACCCCCACTATGAAGCAGTCACAATTGGGATTTACTCGTGCTGTGATAGAAGCCTTATTGACCATATAAAAATAATATTTAATGTAATAAGATCACCCACAAGAATGAAAAGTTGTAGAAACATAAGCTAATCTTTGAAAATATTTATTTGAAGCCAATATGTATTTTTTTAAATTATAAAAACAGCCAAACAGAGCAAGTCAAAGTGATGTGAGAATTAGTTAAAAATAGGAAGAAAAATGAAAACTGAAAACAGGTAACTAAAACTGAAAAACAGATCAAACTCCTTAAAGACTTGCAATACATGGCAAGTCTGTTTCCCTGCTGCACCCAATTTAGCAATATGTGAAAAAGCTAATATTCCCTATTAACTAATAGCTGGGGATATTTGCTTTAAACCAGATTGTAGTTTCAATTTGCATTTGATGAAATCTCCTGGTACCACCTATGAACTGAGGATGGCTCTATGACCTTAGGACTTCTCTTCCCTATGTTCTCACTGACTTCGCAAAGTTCCTATTGGACCTATGCTTCCATTTCTTCTGCAGCTTTCCCCTTCCTAGAGACATTCCTTCCTCGGAACTGCTACTAGTACCAGTAGTTACGGAAACCCTAGTTATTTTCCCAAACTCCTGCTACTGTTTACTGCAAACTCTCTCAGCAAAATATTATTATTCTGTCTCAAATTTCCACAGTCCAACAGCCACAATTTTCAACTCCCAATGTCAATATTTCCTTCATTCTATTTGGGTGTTAGATTGCCCCTGAAGTGTATTTTTATTTTCTTCTTTGGGTGCCACGACCTCCTTTTGGAAACAACGTGTGTGGCATCCTGGCTCACATCCATTTTCATTGTATAGCTCAGTGGAGATTAGCATGTGATTTAAAACTTAAATCCATGTTTTCCTCCATTTTTAAAACTTAAAACTTGGGGGCAAGCACACAAAAATTTCCTTATTTTGCTGTTCATCTTGTGATACCGAGGCAGAAGTAAGCCAAGTATGGTTAATATTTTTAATTATTTGTCATGTAAATTCATAAAAAATTCCACGTGAAGCATTTATTCCTTTTACTCTCAATTTTAGTGAATTTGAAGTTTGGATAGAATGCACAGTGTATATGCAGACTTTCCATGGTTGATTTCTTTCTGATTAGAAATCAGCATAAATTTTTGGCCAAAGGACTAGAAAAGAAAGAAAGTGCTTGCTTTTCCCAGGCACTTCAAAATATTCTTAGGAATACTCTTGCTAAAGATCTCATTGTTGCCCTCTAACTTTGCAGACCACCTAAGTTCCTCTATCTCATGGCTCCTATATCTCCAGGAGAAGCCTTCTTAAAGAAATATCCATGAAATCCATTGGCATTGTGAAGCCATCTTTCTCCATTACCCAAACATTCAGCATCTACTGTTCCTTGGCAGATTTCACAAAGGGCTGCACACCAGGAGACGAAAAGGTAATGATGTGTGTTTGTCTTATGGGTGCACTCACATTTCAAACTTGTCTACAATTTCACTAAATGAAAGGAGTTGTTAAACCATAACAAAAGCTAAATAAAAAGAAACATTAAACTGTAAAATGAATAAAAACTGTCATTAGGTGTAACCTAAACAGTCTGTGTGTGGTTTCTTAGAATGACAAGTAAACAATAAACACTAAGTGTTGTCAAGTAGCTTCAACAAAAAGTGTTTCCATGCATGTGCAAATAGGGAGATGTGCTGTAGCAAGCACCAAATCACAGAAGCTTTACAGGCAATCACACTGGCAGCAAATAAAAAGTCTCCACCTGCCAAGGTGGTCTTATTTTTCCTCCTTCAGTCAGGGTGACAGAAATTCTCTCTCTATAATTGAATATCCAGTGACCCTTTAGTCTGCTTTTAACTGCTTACTTAACAAAGCACTTGAAGAAATTGCTGTAAGAACAAGTCCCTTTTTAGATTATTTTAATGGCAGAACTTTTTTAAAAGCCACAAATGCAGTATCAGCATTCATAATACATATTCATAATAAAAATGAAACACCCTTTCTGCTCCATAATGACAGGGTCATGTAAAAATAAATACCTGAGTTATTTGCTTATTTCCTCCTTGCCTTGAGTCAGAAACCTCAGACTCCAATGCCCACTAGGACCAGGCAATTTACATAAATAAATGAAGCCAGCTGGGTGTGAGACAGAATGCAGAGAGATGGAGACTTAGGATAGTGGATAGTGAACACCTGTCCAAAGATTACAGCCATTTTCCAATCTTTAAAACCTGATGCTGCCCAAAGAAAACATCTCCAGGCTGAATTCAGCACACAGGCTAGATGTAGCAGGCCATTTTCATTTTTTGTGTAATTAAAGTTAATCAGAAGAGCTTAAGAAAGCCAATATTCTACCAACTAGAAGTTTGGTTAAAAGTCCAAGTCAGGTATATCATAAAGGAGATAAAGATCTTCCTACTCTCCTCCAACACTCCCCTCCTCGCAATTAACACTTATCAGTCATAAAATAATCAAGTATTTTACTAACAAAGCCACATATTTAAACAATTATATTCTCATTTATTCATGACCTTTACAGTAACTTTGATTATATGCTGCTGCTATGCACTAGTCATTTTGATTCATAAAACAGACCTTTGCAGAAGAAAAGCAAAGTCATATGCATATATTGTACATTTTGAATATCTTTCAGCTGAGGCTGGTAAGAAACTTTTTCAACTTCATATTGTAATAAATATAATATTCATTTGATCCACTGGGAATCAAATGTAAAATAATGTGTTTGTCAAAATCTAAGTATGCAGCATTAACTTTAACTGTTTGTACTGATCTTAGCACAGAATACCTAGCAAATACAATGTCAAAGTCCACCTCTAAAGATATCTGTTTTCCAAATGAAGAAGCAGAGAGTATAATGAGATAGTTCACTATAATGGGCCACAGGCTATATGTATATATTCTCTCCTTTCATTATTGTACTAACTTACTGAAGATGGTTATTATCTACATTGACAAGAAGGCTGAGGTTCAAGGAAGTCAAATGACTTGTGGTGGAGAAACCACTGAACCTCATCCTCAGCCATGCAGGGTTTTATTTTCTTTAAATCATATTGATTTCCTAAGTTTAAAGGAAAAGTTTTTGCTGCAACACTTCTTCAGTATTTGGGCTCTTCGATATTTGGGTTCCCATTTTATGTTAATTTTCTTTATACATTTGTGATCACTGTCATGGCAGCAAGTCCAGACTCATTTAGAAACATGTAGATATTGTCATCTCCTTGTGCTCCTTTAATAAACTTAAACATAACTAGTGAGTCAAGAGATAGGCTGCAACTGGTTTCCTTATGTCCCTTTGGCAGATCTTAATACATAGTTTGAAAGAGAAGGTAGACATTATTGAGAAGGGAAGATGGAGGCTGGTTTCCAGCTGATGAAGTTGGCACAGGAGGATCCTTGTGGACTGGTGGAAAAGAATGGAGGCTGATTGTCAAAGAGGTTAATAGCCCTACTCCTTCCTAGGGATTCAAGTTTATAGTAATAGAAGTAACTGCACACAGTTGTAAATTCTTGCTTATAAGATTTTTGTACTTCAGCTTCACTCCTAAGGAAAATGCTACCATGCTTATCGGGAACTCAGACCTCACCTTTAATTCACTAGGGTCAATCTGTTTACCATTCACACGTAGAAAGAAAGTGTCAAAGAGCTCCCTCCAATAATTCCTGACATTTGTCTTATTTTCCTCTACATTTCTGTTTTTTATTCTTTCTTCCTCTATTAGGCTCAAATGTTCTGTTTGATCTTACATATGTTTTATAAATGGAATTTATTTTCATCTATTTCATTATGCCTCAATTTTAATTTCATACTGACTAAAATCTTTATTAGTATTATTGGAAGAAATTTTTTCCAAGAGTCTCTTAAGTAAAATGCACTTTTAAAGTCATAAATAGATGCTGTTTCTGAGTGGCTAAAACATGGGTTTTGGAGTAACACTGATTCTGATTCATGGCCTAATTTTGACACTTGCTCTACATCCTGGCTCTTGCCACATACTAGCCATGTGACCTTAGGGAAGTTATTGAAACTCTTGGTGCCTCCTCTCTAACATGGTAATAGTAATAATAAATAATTTTATGAGCACTTAAGATTTAGAATGTAAATATCTTAGAAGAATGCTTGGTATATAGCAAATTGCTTTAAAATGTTTGTTGTTATTACTGTTAACAATATGACTTTATGCAAGTTCTCCAAACATTTTAGATTCCTGTTTTTTCATCTAAAAATTGAAATAAAAGTACTTTCTTCATGGGTGTGTTGTATTTTCTAGCTGATATAATCTATGTAAAGCAAGGTTTTCAGCAAACTTACTCATCTAGAGAGTTCCTGTGGTAAGTGATGCATTTCTCACACAAATTTCAAACCTTAACCTCATCTCCAATGTTCTTCAACTCCACCTCATCTCATTAACTTTCCTCCACATTCATCACCTGGATCTTGTCAACACCTGAAAGAGAGAGATCTTTATAGTTTTAGATGACAGAATTCCCACATTCTTACCACAGCTTTCTCTTTACTGTCATTACTCTGTTTGATAAAATCTAATTGTCAATCTTCCTGCCCTAACATCTAAGCAACTAAGTTTTCTTTCTTTTTTTTTTTTTTTATTATACTTTAAGTTCTGGGATACATGTGCAGAATGTTCAGATTTGTTACATGGGTATACACATGCCATGGTTGTTTTTAAGCAACCAAGTTTTCATGGAAAGAGCCATACAATGGCAAACACTGGTGCCACCAAGAGGTCATAATTTCTGACTAATTGGAAGACGGGGCATGTGCAGCAAGAAGATAGTCATTTCTTCTCTTCTAAGCTCTCGTCTGGGGCTACAATTTAACTCACGGAGATGCAGGCTACTATTTCTCATATTCCCAACCCCATATTGCAGGAGCTCTATTCCAGGAAGATATGGCAGAGAAGGCTGGTCTTTCTTCTTCCACTCAGCTCCTACTGCTAGGCTGGAAGCTCTATTCCCAATGGCCATTCTCCAATCCACTGTCCACTTATACAATGGGGTATCATTCTGGGTCCCTGCTCCCAGCTCCAGTGCAGTGGTAGTGGTACAGTGGTTCTGCCTAGGGGTAAAGGCAAGCCATAATGGCTAAGAGTGCTGCACTTCTTCCATAGGGTGCTAACTTTATTTGGAACAGAGTGAATAATTCTACACCTAAGAATGTTGTTGAAAACAATGACAATATTGGTGGGGAGCAATTGTAAAAGACAAGTATGATACAAGCAAGCAAGGTGATAGAGAAATTGAACAGAAGGAACCAAAGAAAGAGACAACCAAAAATAGTCCTTCTAAGATCACAGTGAAGTCTGTGTACATGTGCTAGTTGTACCCACTGTTGAGCCATCAGAGCAAAACCTGGGGAAGACCTGAAAATGTTCCCCAAGCCTCACACTGAAACACTTTAGATTTAATAATACAAATAGATTGAGAGTAAACTTATGGAAAAATATATACCATGCAAATGATAAGTAAAAACTAGTTTAAATAGTGATAGCAGTATCAGGCAAAATAGACTTAAAACAATAAAAAAATTAATAGAAAATTTATAGTAACAAAAGGTCAATCCATCACAAAGTTATAGCAATTATAAATATATATGCATCTAACAGCAGAACCCTCAAATACATGAAGTAAATAAATAAAAGAATTTAAGAAAAAAATAGACAAATCAACCCTAATAATGTTGGAGAAATCAATACCCCACTTTCAATAAGAATGAGAACAACTAGACAGAAGATTGACAAGGAAATAGAAGACTTGAACAACATTATAGACCAAATAGACTAACAAACATTTATAGAACATTCTACTCAACAGTATCAGAATTCACATTCTTCTCAAGTGCACACAAAATATTTTCTAGGGTAGACCATATGTTAGGGCTTAAAACAAGTTCAATAAATTTAAAAGCAATAAAATTATGTAATGTAGTTGGAATAGAATTAGAATGCAATGGAATTAGAAATCAATAACAGAAGAATTTTGGAAAAATAATAAATATGTGGAAATTAAACATTACACTCTTAAATAAACAATGGATCAAAGAAGAGACCAGAAGGGAAATTTAAAAAATATTTTCAATGAATGAAAGTGAAAACACACCATATCAAGACTATGAAATATAACTAAGGCAGTGCTCAGAGAAAAATTTATAGATGTGAACACCTGCATTTAAAAAGAATAAATATCTCAAATCAATAACCTAATTTTCAACATAAGAAACTAGAAAAAGAAGAGCTTATTGAACCCAAATCAAGGAAAAAGAAGAAAAATTTAAACACTGGCATGGAACTAAATGAGATAGAGTACTTTTTAAAGTGTAGAAAATCAACAAAACCAAAAACTGATATTTTGAAGAGATTAATAAAATTTATAGATCTTAAGCTAAATTGATTAAGAAAAAAAAAAGGAGCAGGCTGAAATTACTAAAATCAGAAATGAAAAAGAGGGCATTACTATAGAACTTACAGGAACAAAATGTATTCTAAGGAAATACTTATAAACAATTCCATGCCAATAAATTAGATAATTAAATCAAAATGAACTAATTTCTAGAAAGACACAAAATACTGAAACAAGCCCAAGAAGAAAGAGAAATTCTAACCAGGCCTATAACAAGTAGAGAGATTAAATGATTCATTAAAAATCTTCTCACAAGAAAAGATCAGGAACATAAGGCTTCACTGGTGAATTCTACCAAACATTCAAAGAAAAATTAATATTAATACTTCACAAACTCTTCCAGGAAATGGAAGAGGAGAGATCCCTTTACAATTTATTTTATGAGGCCAGTATTACTCTGATACCAAAACCAAAAAGATATTACAAATATAGAGCAAAAATTTCTTAACAAAATACTAAAACACTGAATCCAGAAATATGTAAAAAAATATTATGTAATATGACCATGTGAGGCTTATCCCTGGAATTCAGTGTTGGTTTAATATCCAAAAACTAAATTAATGTGGTATGCCATATAATCATCACAAAAGATGCAGAAAAAGCATATCCAAATCCAAAACCTATTTACAATAAAAACAATTAACAAAGAAGCTACATTTCTCAATATGATAAAGAGCACCTACAAAAGCCCCACAACTAACATTTTAGTTAGTGGTAGAGTCTAGATACTTTATCTCAATATCAAGAACAATACAGGATGTCACTCTTTATTATTATTATTTAAATTCTGGGATACATGTGCAGAACGTGCAGTTTTGTTACATAGGTATACACATGTCATGGTGGTTTGCTGCAGCCATCAACCTGTCATCTACATTAGGTATTTCTCCTAATGCTACTCCTTTCTAAGCCCTCCACCCCTTGACAGGCCCCAGTGCATGATGTTCCCCCTCCCTGTGCCCATGTATTCTCATTGTTTAACTACCACTTATGAGTAAGAACATGTGATGTTTGGTTTTCTGTTCCTGTGTTAGTTTGCTAAGAATGATGGTTTTCAGATTCATCCATGTCCCTGCAAAGAACATGAACTCATCCTTTTTAATAACTGCTTAGTATTTTATGGTGTGTATGTGCTACATTTTCTTTATCCAGTCTATCATTATGGGCATTTGGATAGGTTCCAAGTCTTTGCTATTGTGAACAGTGCTGCAATAAACATACATGTGCATGTGTTTTCACAGTAGAATGATTTATAATCCTTTGGGTATATGCCAGTAATGGGATTGCTGGGTTAAATGGTATTTCTTGTTCTAGATCCTTGAAGAATTGCCACATTGTCTTCCACAATGGTTGAACCCACCAACAGTGTAAAAACTATTACTCCATATCCTCTCCAGCATCTGTTTCCTGGCTTTTTAATGACTTCCATTCTAACTAGCGTGAGATGGTATCTCATTGTGATTTTGATTTGCATTTCTCTAATGATCAGTGATAATGAGTTTTTTTTCATATGTTTGTTGGCCAAATAAATGTCTTCTTCTGGGAAGTGTCTGTTCATATCCTTTGCCCATTTTTTGATAGGGTTGTTTCTTTCTTGTAAAATTGTTTAAGTTCTTTGTAATTCTGGATATTAGCACTTTGTTGGATTTATAGATTGAAAATTTTTCTCCCATTCTGTAGGTTGCCTGTTCACTCTGATGATAGTTTCCTTTGCTATGCAGAAGCTCTTCAGTTTGATTAGATTTGGTTTGTCAATTTTGGCATTTGTTGCCATTGCTTTTGGTATTTTAGTCATGAAGTCTTTGCCCATGCCTATGTCCTGAATGGTATTGCCTAGGTTTTCTTCTAGGGTTTTTTATGGTTTTAGGTCTTATGTCTAAGTGTTTAATCATCTTGAATTAATTTTTGTATAAGGTGTGAGGAAGGGGTCCAGTTTCAGTTTTCTGCATATGGCTAGCCAGTTTTCCCAACATCATTTATTAAATAGGGAATCCTCTCCCCATTGCTTGTTTTTGTTAGAATTGTCGAAGATCAGATGGTTGTAGGTGTGTGGCATTATTTCTGAGGCCTCTTTTCTGTTCCTTTGGTCTATATATTTGTTTTGGTACCAGCACCATGCTATTTTGGTTACTGTAGCCTTGTAGTATAGTTTGAAGTCAGGTAGCACGATGCCTCCAGCTTTGTTCTTTTTGCTTAGGACTGTCTTGTGTATACAGGCTCCTTTTTGGTTTCATACAAAATTTAAAGTAGTTTTTTCTAATTCTGTGAAGAAAGTCAATGGTAGCTTGATAGAGATGCATTAAATCTATAAATTACTTTGGGCAGTAGGCCATTTTTCACGATATTGATTCTTCCTAGCCATGAGCATGGATTTTTTTTCCATTTGTTTGTGCCCTCTCTTCTTCCCTTGAGCAATGGTTTGTAGTTCTTCTTGAAGAGGTCCTTCACATGTGAATTGTATTCTCAGGTATTTTATTCTTTTTGTAGCAATTGTGAATGGGAGTTCACTCATGATTTGGCTCTCTGTTTGTGTATTATTGCTGTATAGAAATGCTTGTGATTTTTGCTCATTGATTTTGTATCCAGAGACTTTGCTGAAGTTGCTTATCAGCTTAAGGAGATTTTGTGCTAAGACAATGGGGCTTTCTAAATATACAATTATGTCATCTGCAAACAGACAATTTGACTACCTTTCTTCCTATTTGAATACCCTTTATTTCTTTCTCTTGACTAATTGCCCTGGCCAGAACTTCCAATACTATATTGAATAGGGATGGTGAGAGAGGGCATCCTTGTCTTGTGCCAGTTTTCAAAGGGAATTCTTCCAGCTTTTGCCCATTTGGTATGATACTAACTGTGGGTTTGTCATAAATAGCTTTTATTATTTTGAGATATGTTCCATCAATACCTAATTTAAGTTTTAATCATGAATGGATGTTGAATTTCATTGAAGTCCTTTTCTGCATTTATTGAGAGAGTCATGTGGTTTTTATCACTGGCTCTGTTTATGTGATTGATTATGTTTATTGATTTACATATGTTGTACCAGCCTTGCATCCCATGAATGAACCCAATTTGATCATAGTGGATAAGCTTTTTGATGTGCTGCTGGATTCTACTTGCTGGTATTTAATTGAGGATTTTCACATAGATGTTCATTAAGGATATTGGCCTGAAATTTTCTTTTTTTGTTGTGTCTCTGCCAGATTTTGATAGCAGGATGATGCTAGCCTCATAAAATGGGTTAGGGAGGCATTTCTCTTTATCTATTGTTTGGAATAGTTTCAGAAGGAATGGTACCATCTCTTCTTTGTATCTCTGGTAGAATTTGTTTCTTAATCTGTCTAGTCCTGAGCTTTTTTTCATTGGTAGGCTGTTAATTACTGCCTCAATTTCAGAACTTGCTACTGGTCTATTCAGGAATTCAACTTCTTTCTGGGTTAGTCTTCAGAGAGTGTACATGTCCAGAAATTTATCCATTTCTTCTAGATTTTTCAGTTTATTTTGTGTAGAGATGTTTATAGTATTCTCTGATGGTAGTTTGTATTTCTGTGGGATCAGTGGTGGTATCCCCTTTAACATTTTTTATTGTGTCTATTTGATTCTTCTCTCTATTCTTCTTTATTAGTCTGGCTAGTGGTCTATCAATTTTGTTAATCTTTCCAAAAAACCAGCTCCTGGATCCACTGATTTTTTTGAAGAGTTTTTTGTGTCTTTATCTCTTTCAGTTCTGCTCTAATCTTAGTTATTTCCTGTCTTCTGCTAGCTTTTGAATTTGTTTGCTCTTGCTTCTTTGGTTCTTCTAATTGTGATGTTAGGGTGTCGATTTTAGAGCTTTCCTGCTTTCTCCTATGGGCATTTAGTGCTATAAATTTCCCAATAAATACTGCTTTAGCTGTGTCCCAGAGATTCTGGTATTTTGTGTCTTTGTTCTTTTTTTTTTTTTTTTTTTTGCCTCCAGTAGCCCTATGGTCTAGCATGTGAATGTGTCTTTGTTCTCATTGGTTTCAAAGAATTTCTTTATTTCTACCTTAATTTCATTATTTACCTAGTAGTCATTCAGGAGCAGGTTGTTCAGTTTCCATGTAGTTGTGTGGTTGTGAGTGAGTTTCTTTCTTTTTCCTTTTTCTTTTTCTTTTTTTTTTTTCTTGAGATGTAGTCTCACTCTGTCATCCAGGGTGGGGTGCAGTGGCACGATCTCAGCTCACTGCAATCTGCTCCTCCTGGCTTCAAGCTATTCTCCTGCCTCAGCCTCCTGAGTAGCTGGGACTACAGGTGTGCACTATCACACCCAGCTAATTTTTGTATTTTTAGTAGAGACGAGATTGGCCAGAATGGTCTCAATCTCTTGACTTCATGATCTACCCATCTCAGCCTCCCAAAGTGCTGGGATTACAGGCATGAGCCCCTGGCCCAGCTGGAGTGAGTTTCTTAATCCTGAGTTCTAATTTTATTGCACTGTTGTCTGAGAGACTGTTTTTAATGATTTCTGGATTTGTTTGTTTGTTTGTTTTTTGCATTTACTGAGGAGTGTTTTACTTCCAATTATGTGGTCAGTTTTATAAGAAGTGCAATGTGATGCTGAGAAGAATGTATATTCTCTTGATTTGGGGTGGAGAGTTCTGTAGATATCTATTAGGTCCACTTGGTCGAGAGCTGAGTTCAAGTCCTGGATATCC
Organism: Aotus nancymaae; assembly: GCF_030222135.1. Taxonomy (NCBI): domain Eukaryota; kingdom Metazoa; phylum Chordata; class Mammalia; order Primates; family Aotidae; genus Aotus; species Aotus nancymaae. Next base: position 80,139,006 of record NW_026988425.1, read on the forward strand.
TTGTTAATTTTTTGTCTCATTGATCTGTCTAATATTGACAGTGGGGTGTTAAATTCTCCCAGTATTATTGTGTGGGAGTCTAAGTATTTTTGTAGGCCTCTGAGAACTTGCTTTGTGAATCTGGGTGCTCCTGTATTGAATGGATATATATTTAGGATAGTTAACTCTTCTTGTTGCATTGATCACTTTACCATTATGTAATGCCCTTCATCTTTTTTTATCTTTGCTAGTTTAAAGGCTGTTTTATCAGGGACTACAATTGCAATCCCTGATTTTTTTCTTTGCTTTCCATTTGCATGTTAATATTTCTCCATCCTTTTATTTTGAGCCTATATGTATCTTGGCAGGTGAGATGAGTCTCCTGAATACAGCACCCTAATGCCTCTTCACTCTTTATACAATTTGCCAGGCTGCATCTTTTAATTGTAAGCATTTAGCCCATTTACATTTAAAGTTAATATTGTTATATGTGAATTTGATCCTGTCCTTATGATGCTAGCTGGTTATTTTGCCCATTAGTTGATGCAGTTTCTTCATAGTGTCGATGGTCTTTACAATTTGGTATTTTTCTTGCAGTGACTGATACTGATTTTTCCTTTCCATATTTAGTGCTTCCTTCAGAAGCTTTTTTTTTTTTTCTTCTCAGATGGCGTCTCACTCTGTCACCCAGACTGAAGTGCAGTGGCATGATCTTGGCTCACTGCAACCTCCATTTCCTGGGTTCAAGCAATTTTCCTACCTCAGCTTCCTGAGTAGCTGGGACTACAAGCGCATGCCACCACACCCTGCTACCTTCAGGGGCTCTTATATGGCAGGCCTGCTGGTGACAAAATATCTCAATATTTGCTTGTCTGTAAAGGATTTTATTTCTTCTTCACTTATGAAGCTTAGTGTGGCTGGATATTAAATTCTGGGTTGAAAATTCTTTTCTTTAAAAATGTTGAATATTGGACTCACTCTCTTCTGGCTTATAGTGTTTCTGCAGAGAGATCTACTCTTAATCTCATGAGCTTCCTTTTGTGGGTAATCCGACCTTTCTCTCTGGCTGCTCTTAACATTTTTTCCTTCATTTCAACCTTGGTGAATCTGATGATTATGTGTCTTGGGGTTGCTATTCTCGAGGAATATGTTTGTGGTGTTCTCTGTATTTCCTGAATTTGAATTTTGGCCTGTCTTGCTAGGTTGAGAAAGTTTTCCTGGATAATATCCTGAAGTATGTTTTCCAATTTGGTTCCATTCCCCTCGTCACTTTTAGGTACACCAATCAAAAGTAGGTTTGGTCTTTTCACATAGTCCCATATATTTTGGAGGCTTTGTTCATTTCTTTTCATTCTTTTTTCTATAATCTTGTCTTCATGTTTTATTTCATTAAGTTGATCTTCAATCTCTGATATCCCTTCTTCCACTTGATTGATTTGGCTATTGATACTTATATATGTTTCATGAAGTTCTCGTGCTATGTTTTTCAGCTCTGTTAGGTCCTTTATGGTCTTCTCTAAACTGGTTATTCTAGTTAGTAATTCCTCTAATCTTTTTTCAGAGTTCTTAGCTTCCTTGCATTGGGTTAGAGCATACTCCTTTAGCTCAGAAGAATTTGTAATTACCCACCTTCTGAAGCCTACTTCTGTCAATTCATCAAACTCTGTCCAGTTTTATTTTCTTGCTGGCGAGTAGTTGTGATCCTTTGGAGAAGAAGAGGTGTTCTGGTTTTTGGAATTTTCAGCCTTTTGTGCTGATTTTTCTTCATCTTTGTGGATTTATCTACCTTTGGTCTTTGACGTTTGTGACCTTTGGACGGGGTTTCTGTGTGGATGTCCTTTTTATTGATGTTGATGCTCTTCCTTTCTGTTTGTTAGTTTTCCTTCTACCAGTCAGGCCCCTTTGCTGCAGGTCTGCTGGAGTTTTCTGGAGGTCCACTACAGGCCCGATTTGCCTGGGTATCACCAGTGGAGCCTGCAGAACAACAAAGATTGCTCCCTGTTTCTTCCTCTGGAAGCTTTGTCCCAGAAGGGCACCTGCCAGATGCCAGCTGGAGCTCTCCTGTATGAGGTATCTGTTGAAATCTGCTGAGAGGTGTCTCCAAGTCAGGAGTCACAGGGTTCAGGGACCCACTTGGGGAGGCAGTCTGTTCCTTAGCAGAGCTCAAGCACTGTGCTAGTTGATCTGCTGCTCTCTTCAGAGCTGGCAGGCAGGAACATTTAAGTCTGCTGAAGCTGCACCCACAGCTGCCACTTTCCTCATGTGCTCTGTCCAAGGGAAATGAGAATTTTATCTATAACCCCTGACTGGGGCTGCTGCCCTTCTTTCAGAGATGCCCTGCCCAGAGAGGAGGAATCTAGAGAGGCAGTCTGGCTACAGCAGCTTTGCCAAGCTGCAGTAAGCTTTGCCCAGTTTGAACTTCCTGGTGGCTTTGTTTACACTATGAGGGGAAATCTGCCTATTCAAGCCTCAGTAATGCAGACGCCCCTCCCCCCCACAAAACTCAAGCATCCCAGGTCGTCTTCAGACAGTTGTACTGGCAGAAGTATTTCAAACCAGTAGATCTTAGCTTGCTGGGCTCTGTGGTAGTGGGATCCATTGAGCTAAACCACTTGGCACCCTGGCTTCAGCCCCCTTTTCAGGGGAGTGAATGGTTCTGTCTCACTGGCATTCCAGGTGCCATTGGGGTTTGAAAAAAAAAGACTACTGCAGCTAGCTCCATGTCTGCCCAAAGGGCTGCCTTGTTTTGTGCTTGAAACCTAGGGCCTTGTTGACCTATGCACCTGAAAGAATCTTCTGGTCTGTGGATTGTGAAACTGTGGAAAAAGCATAGTATCTTAGCCGGAGTGCACCATTCCTCAAAGCACAGTTCCTCACGGCAGGTTGTGAAGACTGTGGGAAAAGTGTAGTATCTGGGCTGGAGTGCACCATTCCTCACAGCACAGTCCCTATGGCAGGTTGTGAAGATCATGGGAAAAGTGTAGTGTATGGACTGGAATGCACCATTCCTCACAGCACAGTCCCTCATGGCTTCCCTTGGCTACAGGGGATAGTTCTCAGACCCCTTTCTGGGTGAGGCAATGCCCCACCCTGCCAGCTCACCCTCCATGGGCTATACCCACTGTCTAACCAGTTCAATGAGGTAAGCTGGGTACCTCAGTTGGAAATGCAGAAATCAACCCCCTTCTGCATTGATCTCACTGGGAGCTGCAGCCCAGATCTGTTCCTATTCAGCTATCTTGCCAGCCACCTTTCAGGGTGTCACTCTTTTTTAAAAAATATTTTTTTCTATTATACTTTAAGTTCTGGGATACCTGTGCAGAACATACAGGCTTGTTACATAGGTATACACGTGCCATGGTAGTTTGCTGCACCATCAACCCATCATCTACATTATATATTTCTCCTAATGCTATCCATTTCCCTGCCCTCCATCCCTTGACAGGCTCCAGTGTGTGATATTCCCCTCCCTGTGTCCATGTTCTCATTGTTGAACTCTCACTTATGAGTGAGAACATGTGGTATTTGGTTTTCTGTTCCCATGTTAGTTTGCTGAGAATGATGGTATCCAGCTTCATCCATGTCCCTGCAGAGGACATGAACTCATCCTTCTTTATGGCTGCATAGTATTCCATGGTGTGTATGTGCCATATTTAAACATTAAACATATCATATGATCCAACAATTCCACTCCTAAGAATGTGCCCAAGATAAATGAAAACGTACATGTGCACAAAAACTTGTACACAAATGTTCATAACATAGCAAGATTGTTTATAATAAATAAAAAGTAGAAACAACCTAAATTTCAACCACCCTTTTTTAAAAATAATTCAAGAACTTTTTTTACATATAATATGACTAGAATATGCCAGATAAGACTCAATATTGAAAGTTGTACAAAATTTTCTACATAGAAGACTACATTTGTACCATATACATTTTATCCATCTGAAAAAAAAGTTCTACATCCACTGTTAATACAGAATGCTTGACAATCTTGTCTTCTAACCATAAGAGCACAGTTCTACTCTTGAATGAACAAACAAAATGTGGAAGTGGTAAATCCATATAATGGAGTAGTATTCACTAATAAAAAGGAATGAAGTACTGATATGTACTGCAGTATAATTGGACCTTGAAAACCTTATGTTAAGTCAAAGAAGTCATACACAAAAGGCCACACTTTTTAGGATTCCACTTACATGAAATGTCCAGAATAGACAAAGTAATAAAGACAGAAAGTATATTAGCATTCGTTTAGGGCTCTGAATGAGGGGATAGGGATTGACTGCTAAAGAATATGCGATTTATTTTAAGATGTTGAAAATATTCTAAAATTAGATTGTTGTGATGGTTGCACAACTCTGTGAATACATTAAAATACTAAACTGTACACTTTAAATTGGTAAATTATATGAATTATATCTCAATAAACCTTTTTTTTTAAAAAAAGAAAATCATGTAATAGCCAACCATGTAATAGCCAACCTAACAAATGGATAGAAATTACAATTTCACTACATAATAATTGAGCAGTATAAAAACAAAAACAGAGTCTAGATTCATCAATAAGTATTTCTTAGTAAATGCTTTGAGAGGGGTTTGTAGTTTTTAAGCCCTCTTCACCCCCAATTAAGACAAATGTCCAGGCAGACCCCTATTTGTTTTTTAAAGTTGCCATGAATTACCACAACCAGAGTGGCCTAAAACATAAATTTATATCACGCAGTCTGCAGATCAGAAGTCTGTGAGCTGAAATCAAGTCTATAGGCAAAGCTTCAATTCCGTCTGAGGCCTCTAGGGTAAAGACCGTTTGTATGCCTTTTACAGCTTCTGAAGACTGCCTATGTTCTTTGGCTCATGGTTCCCTTCCTTAATTTTTTTTCAGTAGCTTTTGGGGTACACGTGGTTTTTGTTACATGGATAAATTGTGTAGTAATGAAGCCTGAGATTTTAGTACATCTTGCACTTCAATAGTGTACATTGTATCCAATATGTAGTGTTTTTATCCCTTACCCCCTATTCTCACCATCCCACTGCTGAGTTTCCATAGTTCATTATATCATTCTGTGTATACCTATAACTTAACTCACACTTATGAGAACATAAAGTATTTGGTTTTCTATTTCTTGGTTACCTAACTTAGAATTCTGGCCTCCAGTTCCATTTAAGTTCCTGCAAAAGACATTATTTTATTCTTTGTTATGGCAAAGTAGTATTCCATAGTGTATATATACCACATTTTCTTTACCCATTCATTGATCAATGAGCACTTGGGTTGATTTCAAATCTCTGAAATTGTGAATTGTGCTGCCAAAAAACATACACATATAGGTGTCTTTTTGATATTACTTATTTTCCTTTAGGTAGATACCCAGTAGTGGGACTGCTGGATCAAATGGTAGATTTATTTTTAATTCTTTAAACTCCATACTGTTTTCCACAGAGGTTGTACTAATTTACATTCCCACCAGCAGTGGATTAGCATTCCCTTTCTGCCACAGCTATGCCAAAAACTATTGTTTTTTTGACTTTTTAATAATGGCCATTCTTGTAGTAATAAGGAGGTATCTCATTGTGGCTTTAATTTACATTTCTTTGATGATTAGTAATGTTGACCATCTTTTCATGTTTCTTGGACATTTGTATATCTTATTTTTGAAAATGTCTATTCATATCATTTGCCCGCTTTTTGATGGGATTATTATATTTTTCTTGCTGATATGTTTAAGTTCCTTATAGATTCTGGATATTAGTCCTTTGTTGGATGCATAGTTTGCAAATATTTTCTCCCATTCTGTGGGTTGTCTGTTTACTCTGATGATTATTTCTTTTTCTGTACAGAATCTTTTAGAAATTTTATTATATCCCATTTATATATTTTTTATTTTGTTGCATTTGAATGTGTGGTCTTAGTCATAAATTCTTTGCCTAGGCCAATGTCCAGTCCACTTTCACCACCTTTATTCAACATAGGTAGTACTGAAAGTCCTAGCTAGAGCAATCAGGCAAGATAAAAAAATAAAGGGCATCTAAGTTGGAAAAGAGAAAATCAAACTGTCATTGTTCATTGATTATATGATAGTATACCTAGCCAACCCTAAAGACTCCTCCAAAAGACTCCTAGATTTGATAAACAAATTCAGTAAAGTTTCAGGTTATAAAATCAATATACACAAATTGATAGTACTCCTATATACCAACAATGACCAAGCAGAGAATCAAATCAAGACTTTAATCACTTTTACAACAGCTAAAGAAACAACAAAACAACAAAAAACACCTAGGAATGTACTTGACCAAGATGAAAGAGCTCTACAAGGAGAACTACAAAACACTGCTGAAAGAAATCAGAGATGACACAAACAAATGGAAACACATCCCATGCTCATAAGCTGGAAGAATCGATATCACAAAAATGACCATACTGCCCAAAGCAATCTACAGATACTTTGCAATTCCTATCAAAATACCAACATTATTTTTCACAAAATTTAAACAATTCCTGAAATTCACATGGAAACAAAAAAGAGCCTACATAGCCAAAGTGACACTAAGCAAAAAGAACAAAGCTGGAGACATTACAGTACTGGACTTCAAATTATACTACAAGGCTATAGTTACAAAAATAGTATGATGCCAATATATTAGAAGACAAATAAGCCAATGGAGCAGAATAGAGAACTCAGAAATAAAGTCAAATACTCAGAACCAACTGATCTTTAACAAAGCATACAAAAACATAAAATTGAGGGAAAGATACCCTATTTAATAGATAGTGATGGGAAAATTGCTAGCCACATGTAGAAGAATGAAACCAGATCCCTATCTCTCACCTTATATGAAAATCAACTCAAGATGGACCAAAGACTTAAATTGAACACCCAAAACTGTAAAATTTCTAGAAGATAACCTAGGGAAAACTCTTCTGGGTATTGGCTTTTCTCCATTTTTAAAGCCAGCAATGTCAAATCTCTCTGACTCTCCTTTCATCATCACATAGTCTCTAACCACAGACAGGAAAGGTTCTCTGCTTTTAAGGATTTGTACAATTAGATTAGTTTCACCCAGATACTCCAGGGTAATCCTCCCATACCAAGGTCCTTAATTTAATTGCATTTTCAAAGTTCTTTTTGCCATGTATCTTAACAGATTCACAAATTATAAGGATCAGAGTATGGATATCTTTATAGGAAGCTATTATCTTGCCTACCATATTGCCAATTGCAGCTCTGTGCTTTTGGAAACTATTTGGCAAGGCTCCACAATTTTGGAATAACTTCATAAATGCTATTGACTATCAAAAGGCTTTGGATGAAATTTGAAAAAGAAGAGCTTAAAAAAGCACATTGGAGCCAAAACAGTTAATCAGGCTGGGCATGGTGGCTTACCACTGTAATCCCAACACTTTGGGAAGCCAAGGCAGGTGGATCAATCACCTGAGATCAGGAATTTGAGACCAGCCTGGCCAACATGGTGAAACCCTGTCTCTACTAAAAATACAAAAGAAAAAAAAAATCCCTGCCTCTACTAAAAATTCAAAAAAAAAAAAAAAAAAATTAGCTGGGCGTGGTGGTGGGTGCCTGTAATCCCAGCTACTCAGGAGGCTGAGGCAGGAGAATCGCTTGAACCTGGGAGGTTGCAGTGGGCTGAGACTGTATTATTGCACCACTCCAGCCTGGGCAACAAGAGTGAAACTTCATCTCCAAAAAAAAAAAATAGTTAATCAAACATTCTCTTAGGAGTTAATTGAAAACTCCTCTCCAGGTTGGTACAAAACACTATAAAAATCATGTATATGGTTTGATTCTGTATCTCCACCCAAATCTCATTGAATTGTGATCCTGAGTGTTTGAGGTGGGGCCTGGTGGGAGGTGATTAGATCAGGGGAAATAGATTCTTCCTTGTTGTTATTATCATTATGAGTGAGTTCTCACAAGATCTGATTGTTTAAAAGGGTGTAATAATTCCCCCTTAACTCTCTCTCTCTCCTGCTACCATGTGAAGACATGCTTGCTTCCCCTTTGTGCTTCCACCACGATTGTAAGTTTCCTGAGGGCTTCTAGTCATGCTTTCTCTCCAGTCTGCAGAATGGTGAGTCAAGTAAACCTCTTTTCTTCTTAAATTACCCAATCTCAAGTAGTTCTTTACAGCAGTTAGGAACAGACTAATATAATCATCCTATCCTAAAATTGGTCTTTTCATTTGTAGGAATTCCCACAGCACAAATAACCCGAAACAGGCTTCTGGAACTAGATGTGATATACTCCAATGACTTAAAGCTTCCTTCTTACTTAAGCATGAGAATTATGGCTGATCTTTCCCATGAGTACAGTTGACAATGATTAGTTATTCTTACATCAGGGTCCTTTATGTGTCATTTGAGTCTTCTCTTGAGTGAGGCGTCTATTAGATAATATTTTATTGATCCCTAAATTATGTTCTTTACATTTTAGCATTTTTGTTGTACATGTTGGATCTAAGAAGCAGCCAAGGGACACTAAAAACACAATGCAGGAAAAGAGCTCCATGAAGTTGCAACAATATAATTATTTTCCATTGTTTTTGGAGATTATTCTTTTTTCAACACACTTCAGTCATTTTTGGTCAACATTTCCTTACATTACATAAAAGAATAAAACATAACTTCATAAAAGACAAATTAGAAATTCACAAAATAATTGCTTTTTAAAAGATCAAGAGTGTGATGCTTAATAAACATGCATGGCCATTCTCTCTCCCTCAGCAATTTTTTTTCTCCATAGCCAAGGCTCGAACATTCCATCTCTGCTCCCCTCTATTCCATGATTATAACTTTTCATCATTCATTGCAATACAGTGCCTTTCTTGGTAAGCAAACATAGATGTCCAAAAAGTTCACAAACACTGTAAATTACTATTTGGTCGAGTACATTAATGTTCTGCTTTACATTCATCCTATTTTCCATTAAAATGAAGTAAAGCAAAGGTGTACTCTATCATAGAACACCTACTCTGTAAGTAAAAGCCAGGAAATGACAATGTGCAAGGCATCATTAGTGGATATAAGATGATTAGAGCAGAGATTTCATAAAAGGGATAGAAGCAATAATGTTCTAAAGGGAAATTTAGGCTTTATTATGAAGAGTCTTGACTGCCAGGGTCAGAAATATGAGTCCCTTTTGTAAACAGTGGTTTATTAGAGTTACCTTTTTGAGATCTTAAAAAATATGAAAATTGGCAGAGCGGATAATTAGCTGGTATTCAGGAGCATTCTGGTTCTTGCAGCCATAGTCCATGCTGATTGGTCAGGAAAGTGGTTTTGATTGGTTAGTGTTGTTGTCATATCACTGGTAAAATTCTTTGAATATCACCCTCAGTATCTGGGTCCTATGTCCAGAGAGTCTGGGCACAGGATTCTCTACAATCTCCCCAAAGGGTGTTAATGCAAAGTGAGGACTGGGAAGCACTGTTATAGAAGATTGAAAGCCAGTAAAAGCTTCCCAGTATAAGTAACAGGATGAATACGTCATTTTAAAGGAATGATTAATCTGAAATATATTGCAGACATGAAGAAATTGAGATAGAAAAGTTATTCATTTATTAATTCAGTAAGTAATTATTATGTGTATTTCTGCACAATGAACTACAGTGCTAGTCCAGTTGAAGAGATGCAAAAGGAAGTGTCAGAGGAAAAATGGACTGCAGATATTAAGATGATCAAACAGACAATACCGTAGGACCTAATGGATGTGGAGTTAGGAAAGGAGAGGAGTCAAAGGAGACTCTGAAGTTTGTTTCCTAATGAACAGGAGGAATAGTGTTAAGAAAATTAAGAGATAGATTTCAGGGATATGATGAATTCAGTTAAAAATACATCCAACTTGAGGTATAGGTAGATTATCCAAGAAGCAATGTCAGTAGGCTTTTGAAGAAGAGCTGGTTAGAATATTGAAGGCTAAAGTAAACACTATAGAGTCATCTATGCAGAAATAGTCATTGAAAGTACTACAGTACTGAGATGAAATCTGAGGCATTATATAGAAAATACAATGGAAGACTGAGTACTAAAATTTATTAAAGGAGTGAAGGAAGACACAAAAGGAGACCCTTGATAGGGTAGTATCAGAGACCTAGATAGGGTAGCATCAGGAAAATTAAAGAAAGATTTTCACATATTGAGAAACATCAGCAAAAATTCAACAGAAGAGACCATTGTCTATTCCTATAAGGAGGCTCAGATCTACTTCAAAACTCATAGGGTTGCATCAGAAGTCAAGCAGTCACATGTGATCTATACTTAATATTAAATATACAAATATAGTCACCAAAGGTTAGTTTTTATTACATAACCTTGCTGGTATCAAAACTATACTGGCTATACTTCAGTTCTTCTTGGCTAAATATGCACTGAGAAGTTGACAAGTTAGTCAAACAAATATTGGACAATAAATAAAATTTGGATAAAGTTAATAAAAATTTGGCATAATTGGCATAAACTATGAACATCCAGGAAATAAGAATACACACCAAGTAGCCTGGTATCAAAACTGAAGAAATAATATCACTGTTGTTTAACAAGGGCTAAGAGCCTACCACATGTCTAAAACGCTGAGTTTTTTTAATAGCCATTACTTACAGAAATTGGGAAACCATCTCCTTGCCTATGAAATTTTTAAATCCACCTAGATGAACAAATCTGGAGACTTAACCACTTTGGATAATCCTTTTTTCACCTTAATCCATTGTGTGGTAGATATAGGTGCACTGGACTCACACAATCACACAATGAGGTGAGACAGATTAGTGCCAGAAGATAGAGGTTTGAGCACTAGTTCTGTCTTAATTCATTGTGGAATTCCTTGTGTCCAGTTTCCTCACTTGAAAATATATTTTAAATATGGGAAACAACGTGTAAAATATGTTAGAGGAAGAAAACCATTTTTTTTTCCAACTTCAGCCCATCAAAATACACCTTGGCTTTGGTAGTTACAGTCTCAGTTTCTTATTCATGATATTTTTCAGCCTTTTACTGATCTCTTCTTAAACCTTTTATTTTTAGTTACTGTGACTATTGCAGAGAGGATTGAAGAAGATATTAATTGACTTTATTAAAGTCTATTCAATAGAATGTATTGAGCATTTACTTTAAGCTTGGCTCCACAGGAGATATAAGTCTCTGCTCTTGTCCTTGATAACCTAACCTTCTATTTGGGGGAAGTAAGACTAATATGCAAGCAAATATTTAATTTGCAACACAAATTGGTATATGATTAAGGACCAAAAAATGGAAGATCAATAGGAGATATAGTTCTTAAAAACATGAGTAAGCCCATAGCATTCGAGAAAGGCATCATAGAGAATTCCATCTTGACTTTGAAAGATTGAGTAGGTTTTGAATAGATAGAAGAAGGAAAAGCATACCAGAAAAGGAGAACTAAATAAGCAAATGTATAGAGGCTGGAAAATTCTGGGAGAATTCTGAGCAGACCTTTCTGGAAGGACAATCTAGTCTTTCTGCTACAGTGATTTTCATTCTAGCCAGCTTTCTGGTTTCTGACTACTTCCATTTATAACCTTGTAAAGAATTTTAAGTAGACAGAAAACCATGAGTAGAGAGAGAAAGGAAGGAACATAATGCACTGTAGTGCAGTGAGACATCCTTTACTCAAGCATTTATACATGCTTATTCTTACTAAGTGCTAGGCCAGTTTAAGAATACTCACATATTAACTTAGTTAATCTTCATAACAACCATGTAATAGAGGCACTATTTTAATCTGCATTTTTACAAGGAGAAAACAGAGACACACAGAGTTTAAATACCTTGCGCAAGGTGACACAGCTTGGTAAATGATGGAGGTGGAATTTGAGCTCAGATAATCTGGCTTCAGCACCCTGACTGTCATGCAGAACTGGATGTGTAGGATTGGTTATTTCAGAGAGAGCTTTGCAACACAAATGTAGAAGTTGGTATTTTACTCTAAGAGCAGAAGGAAATCCTTGAAGGTTTTGACATTCAAATAACCATGATAAAATTAACCTGGCACGGGTGTGTAGGATTTACTAGTGGGGAAACTGCTATCATATTATTTTTCTCTCTTTTTCTAAATTGCACTTCTAAGTGTGCTATGTAGTTGACAGACATGGATCTGACCCAAAATTCTGGTTTAACTAAGGTGCTCTGGCTTTAGAAAGATAGTTGTCTCCTTTTGCCAATGTTTTAAGTTAAGCCATGGAAACAAGTGCAAGGTGGTGATTATTCTAGTTCACGTTTTTCTGTGTGACTTAAAACACCCACACTAAAGCTACTTCTAGGGGAATCTTGTTGTTTGCCTGCCTGCCTGCCCTCTTCTCGGCTTACACAAAGCCTTATTTTTTCCCCAGCTGCCATTGCCTTTTCAAGCTGAGCATGAATGCCACACATTCATGAGGCAATGTGGACAACTGATCAGAAAAGATCCTGGTGCTTCCAATTAAAAATTGTTCAATAGCATAAAAATTCAGTCACTCTAAGACTAAAATCAAATCCCTGGTGGGTTGTTGATAGACTTGTTATTAAAGGTTTGCCAAGGCTTAATAACACTGATAACAAGAAACTGCAAATCTCTTCAAACTATTCTGTAAACATTTGGATAGGGCTGAAATTAAGAATACGGAGAATATGCATTTCACTGATCTGTTTTTCTTAGCTGACTTTCATGTTACGAAATCAGCAACATATGTCGGCAGATCCAATTGACCTTCAAGCTGGAGTATGAATATCTTAGGTGTATGTCACCTCATCTCTGGCTTTGATCTGCTGTAAGAAAGAGAAATATAATTATTAACACATTGTTCTGTGCAGCTGACAGAGCATCTGGTATTTTAGAAATGCTTTCGAGATGCCTAAATTGATTTGAAAGTTGGTTTTAAGGGAGCTTAGAAAAGATGCAACATCTTTATAGCATTAGTAATTAAGAGAAATCAGAAATAGGTTGTATCTGCCAAAAGTTGTAGCTGAACATGAAATACCTAAAGACAATTAACAAAAAATTAATTTGAAAAGTGATAGCAATAAGGATCCCCATGAGTGATTAGCTAACTCTCTTCCTGATATAGACAACTTACTTACATTTCCTTATTGCAGCATCACCATCCACCTCACTATGGTGACTGAATTTCCATCACAGACTATTATGTTTGAGTTTCCATTATAAACAGTAATTTCTTCAGGCTTAGAATTTCAGTCATTTCACATTGATTCAGATTTTAACTTGGCATTTGGGCTGTTCATCCAGCTGCCATTGTGTTAAAAAAAAAAAAAAAAGAAGAAGAAGAAGAACATTTTAAGTCTTTCAAGACAGTACTGAATAAAAAATAAAGGTGTACAATTTTCATGTTCCCTTCCTCAATCTCTAGTCTAAAAGAAATGTGCAAACGAGTTAGTTTAAAAATGTTTCAATACTAGTTTTGATCCAAATGAATGGAAAGTATCTCTATTCATTTGAATGAGGAACATTGTCATAACAAATATTTGAAAGAGGATAGGAAGTGCAAGGCCCTTTCAAAAAAGAAGACAAAAACACCGATAAATACAGTAAGAAATGCTAGTTATGATTTTTTTCCAAAATAGGAATAGTTTCCAATATAATTTTAATATTATTAATCATTTCCTTGGGCAACTTTGCCTTCATTTCTAGAAATTTTAGGAGTAAATTTCCACCAAATTGAAAATACCGGAATCTCATATATGTTTCATTGCTTATGTAATCTTCTTTTTCATTGGTAATGTACTTGAGGTACATTTCTGATCTGGTTATTCTTAAGTACTATTTATTTTCTATTATGAAAGCAATGTCACTATCACAGTACTGTTCATCTTGCTTTGTAAGCTATTTGTACATTTGTGGCTAAGAAGGAACTATGCAGTTGTCAACTGTTGTATATTCATGTATTATCCAAATTATTATATACATGAGGTAATTACTTGATTGTTCTACGGCCATTGCCTGCCTTCCTTTGTGTGATTATTATTAATATTTTTTTTTTAGAAAATACAAAGTAACAGTCAAAGTGATTTTCTTTGTTCAAGAAAAATTTTTTTTATTGCATTTTAGGTTTTGGGGTACATGTGAAGAACATGCAAGATTGTTGCATAGGTACACACGTGGCAGTGTGATTTGCTGCCTTCCTCTCCTTCACCTATATCTGGCATTTCAAGAAAACTTTAGTATGTAAACTTGTAAAGATTTTTAAAACTGGAAAATCCTCTGGTGTTGACTTACGTACTCTACATTTTTATGCTGTGAATATATGTATCACTTAAAATATACCACTTTAACCACAGGGATATTATTAGTCTCATGAAGAAGACTAATAATCCTTGCATTATAAAATTTAAAAGTCCAAACACTTGAAAAAATTATGCAAAACTAAGGAGTAAATGCTGGTTCCAAATATAACTTTCAAGAAATGTGAAGTGTAGCTTTTGAGAATCAAAAGATGAAAATCAAGACAATCTGAAAATATTTGTTGCATTCTATAATATCAAATGAATTGGTGCATATTCATTAATAATTCCTCAAATAAAAAATTCAGTTAATCTTTGGAGGGAGATATTTCTCACTTACTTACCTACCTACCCACCCACCTGCTATTTAGGCACACATGCACACCCACCCCCCCACACACACACACATAAGTGTAGTGACAGAGGATAAGACCACAATTATGTGAAGTAGCCCATATAGAATTAGTGATCATCTCTACTCAATATTTACGAAGTAGATGTTTGGAAAGAATGAGAGGAGGTGAGTGGAGGTGGCCTCTGCTCTCTAAAAGTCATAATTTTAAAACTCATTATATAAAGTTCAGAGTACTGTACAAGGCTGGTGTATACTGCAAATGTTCTTTGGTACTCTTGTCCTATGTGATAGCAAATAGCCATGCTTCTGATAGATCATGACTATTTCTTTCATTCAACCACATTCATTGAATATTTACTCTTTTTCAAAGACCAGATACGTACAGATATATAAAGAGGGTCTTTATCCTCATGTCACTTGGTATCCAAAAACTGGTTGGGATGAAAGCAGAGGTTTTCCAAAGGTGAAATTCCCGTAACACTTGGAGGTAGAGGTTCTTTAACCTGAACACCATATAATTTATGGTTTCTCCCATGGAGAAAAAATTAAACAGCAAATCAGGAAAAACTTTTTGAAATATTGGGGCACCTTTATCACTATTAAACATGTGATGATTCTAGAATAATCTGATACAGAGATGAAAATTAAGCTTGCTGACATTTGTCTAAAAGCATTGCCTGAATGAGGGAGGGGAAGTCAGAGGAAAAGATAAATCTGATGGAAAAGTAATAGACTCTATTCTTCAACCAAATGTAAATCATTTATCCGTCACACACTATTTTCGAGTAAACCTCCTAATTAGCATGAATAATTAGAAACAGGATTTGCATATTTTCTTTCAAAGAACAAATTGTGGCTTACCATCTTGATATCCCAACAAAGTATATCTAACCTAACTATTAAAATATTGTGAAGATTTCTATAAATAAAAGCATTTATTACGGTCAGATTTTCAAAGTCAAAATAAAGTGACTGTCAAGTGAATTTGAGGATATTTGGAGGAGTCTATTTGACTGCCTACACTTCAATTCAGTACAAACTTGCTAGGAATGTTAGAGTCACAAAACATACAAAAAAAGCTAAAATTGTTCTTATCTAACCATTATTTGTCAGGTTTATACAGATGACTTCCTCAACTTTCCTTTGACACCAGTTTTTCATAAATATGGTGATCATCCTCTAATTCCAGTATTCACATGAATTGTTCTCTTTGCACACATCACATTTCAATATGAAAATTCAACTATTTATTAAAGAAAGAGTAACCAAATTCCAGAAAGCAATTTTAAAATAAATGATTGACCCCTCCCCCCACATACACACTAAATTAATATTTGGTATACGTTATATTGCTTGAAAGAAGACAGTATGGTATTTTTCATTTTCCCTCTATTTTAATGACAGTTTCTTTCTGCTCTCTTTAGGGAAGAGAAACACTCAAGTTCTTTCTCTACAGGAGCAACCTAAATGGTAAGTGTGATACTGAACTGATAAACTGAAGTTGCCGAAGTGGTTAGCAAATGAAAGGAAGAAGAGCAAAGGAACATCTTAGCCTCCAACTCTGTTCCATGCTACACTATCATACTCAGCTTGCAGCACACCAGATATAAGCCAAAGCTTTGAGATGAGATATAATTCCCTTCATGATCACAGATGAGGAAGCTGAGATTCAAAAAGGTCAAAATCTGGCCAAAAGACATGGCTAAAAGGAAGATTCAAACACTGGATAAACCTTGGCTAGAATCCATCAAGCCACAGTCTGAAGAAAAGTGATTCTGATTCAGAAAGTTTGGAAATTAAAATATTAATAACCATTGTAAGGAGATGCAATTTTGGTTTGAACAATGACATTTGGCTGAAGACAGCAAACAACCAAGAGGCTGCTCAAGAATCTTTGCAGTTAATTTCCAGAGGGAGAAAAAAAAGCAGTCCATGCATATTTTGCAATTTGTGGTTTTCCCATCTCTGCCATACATCAGCTGCAAATTTAGAAATGGTTTTGAAGGCTACCTCAAAGTGGTCTTAATTTAAAGATAGATTGGTCTGTCTGGCTCCTTGACATATTTACAGGGTTCTACTGTTATCTGATTCAGTCAGGTTCATTAAATATTTGTGAAAAATGAACTTCTTTTACAGTGTGAATCCCTTACCTCCCCATTCTCCACTCAAAATCCAAAGGTTTCTTTGGGTCTGTCTCCATTTTGTAGCCTAAGTATACCTGAACCATAAACTCCCACCAGTTCTATCTCTGGGAACCAACATCAACAAGGAAGTATCACTGGATTGTCTAGAAAATTCCTTAGAAATTGAGGGCCAGAGAAAAGAGCTGACTAGGTCTTTATCATCAAACATTGTAGTGAGGATGATAAATGACAGACGTGTACTTAGGATCAAGGTTAGAGTTATCTAGGTGGCTTAAAGGCTCTGGCTTTATTTAATAAAGAAAAACATCAACATTTCCCGAGGAGAGGCATTTATTTTAAGTGTTATTCAGGTATATTTTGAAAAATTCCTTTGTCTGTAGTGCAGCAGTGATATATATCTATAGGAATATATGCCATATATATACATAAAATCTGTTACATATAACATATTATTAACCTTTTAAAATTGTGTGGTCCTTTTACATACAGGTGAAGAAATGACAAAGTTACAAATAATATTATCATGTCTCTGTCGAGTTTACATGGGTTCCCCTCAAAGTAAGAAAGATTCCATTTATTAACCTAGAATCAATCCCCTTCTTTCTACCCAGTGCTTGTGGTAATGCCCACTGATGAATGTCATAGCTAGCATCATAGATAAAATGTTCTTTCTGAATAACACCCAAATATGCTTAATATTGCAAATGACAGTTGTAAGCTTTTTTGCCTGCTTATCTGTCTGCCTTTGATGTGACCCTAAATTAGGCATCAGAAGGTATAGAGTTTAATACAGATTCCAGGCACAATATACCTTCTCACAATTAGTTGAAAGTGCTGTTTTGTAATTAAAGGGTGAAGTGGGGCATGATGAACATATGGAAAAGGAGACCCTTAATAAGTGATGGAGCCTTCAAAAGAAATTGCTAATTAGTATGCATTTGATGTGCACTATACCAATTTTAAGACTTTGCCTTGAATAAATTGCTATGTTGGGTGTTCGAAGGAGTGGTGAGATTAGCATTTACAAAGGGGGCAATTTTCTGTCTTCTTGACTCTGTTAAATGGAGGAAATAACTTCCAAGACTGGAGCAGTAGTTAGCCCATCAATCATTCTCACAGCTGGAAACTGGGGATCCCAAATGCAGAGATCAGTTAATCCGTCAGCTAATAAGTTCATAGTGGCACCATATGGCGCAGGGCCACTCCACACTGGGACAAGGACAGAACTGTTTACACAGGCATGCTGCTTTCTCAGGTAGCTCCCTGCTGACAGAACCCTTTGTTCTGAAGGATCAATTTACTTTGCACAGTAAATTGACTGAATTGATCAGTTCAGAGCATATAATTGTTGACTAATCCTGTGGAATCATGTCCCATCCATGTGAGAGGGACAAAAGGGTGCTGCCCATGGCCTGGTCTGGGGCTCCATCCTGGGGCTATTCTCATTGGATAGGCCAGACACTGATTAAAGGACCAGTGGACAGTAGATGTGTTGTCAGCATTGGCTTCAAACGCCAAAGGGAAGAGAAACCTTGGAATGCCCAGAAGGGGTTTTCTGGGTATCTTTACTCAACTGGTATCGTGACTTAACTTGGAATAGAAACAGTCAGTCAAGGCAATTTAGGTGCAAATTCTTTTCAAATACATGCCAGTAATAATGAAAAGTACTGCTCCGTCTCCAAATCTAACAAGTGATTCCACTCATGCTTATTTCTAAACTTACCTTCTATTTCTTTACAAAAAAAGAAAAGGAAGACAAAAAAGTTAAGAGTCATGTTTGGAAAATTGTGGAAACTGCAGTTTAAGTGAGAAACACATTTCTTAGGCATTGTGCAAAAGTGGCTGAGGTATCCACTGTCATGCCTGTGTATGGGGTATGGGAAAACGCACCAGGGCTTTTGAGAGCAAATTAGAGAAAAATCTTCTCATCCCTGCCCATGAGTGTGAACCCTTGTGTTTTCTTCTATAGATGTGTTTGATCTGACTTTGTTTTTTCCTTCTCACATAAAAAATAAAAGGAGAATAAATAAAATGAAAAAATTCCACCAATAGAGATAAATGTTGGACATAGTTCTCTTCAACTAAAGGTTTTTTTCAATAGTTAGTGTCAATAGAATCATTTCACATCAATGGTTTGAAAAAAGAATTGTATTCAATAGGAACTGCAGCCATTTGGAGTTGCTGAAAGGACATTTGCTTATTAAATGTCTGAACAGTAATGAACTTTATATAACCACCCCAAGAGTTTCCACCAATTAGACAACTACTAATTTCTTCACTTATTTTACTAAGAACAAATGTCTGAGATCAGTGTCATAAGGAGAAATTGCAGCAAATTTTTGGTTTGACAGTATTTGGAATCTTAGTGGTTATCTCAATTTTTCTCTTTCCTATAAAGTGGTATGTTCTTGATGATACTTAAGCCAATAGAGAAGGGCATACAATTTAATGGTAGCTGATGTTTTATCATAAAAATCTAAAATTAATAATTCAGAAATATTATCAATATATCTTCCCATATTTCTATGTGTCTAATTTTTTTCACTTATGGAATTTCTAATTTCTCTATTACTACATCCACAGTAAACAGGATTCTACAGCATTGAAAAGCAGCAAAACCAATAAGTATTTGCATATTTTATTTTAGGAACTACCATAACGAGAATGAGATAAAATATAAATAATTTGTAGATACACTTTTAAGTTAAACTTGGGAAATTTAAAAAAACAAAAGCAGAAATGTAAATTGTATAATGAAAACATCATAAGTGGAATCTAATGTGAAAGCAGGCACTTTGCCAAACAATCCTTTTTAAGGAGCAAAAGCTCTTTGTAATTTTTTGTTACAATTTTCCCTTTCAAATGTATCAAATTGGATTCTCTCGCTCCATAGGTAGCATATGAGGCAAGCTTTAACTCTTTCTGAAACATTCATTTGCCAATTTTCCCTTTATTTAAGTAAAATTCTCCCCAGTGCGTATCCTAAAGTTGACTTGAGTTCCCAGACTCTAATTCACCAAGATTGAATCTATTTCCTTGCTCTGTTTTGAATCTGGCCAAATCTCCACCTCCCTCATATCTCAGCATTTACCATACTGCAGAGGTAATACCAAAGTTCTTCCATTCTAAACTAAAAGATAGAACTCATAGCCATTGAAACGTATGTTTTATTTTGCATGTTCATGGTATACTATGTAGTTGGAATTGAATAAAATTTCATACATTTAATAACTATTAATTTAATGATTGTTTCAATATAAGTAATAGGTTTGAAGAGATTATAAACATTACATCTCACAAAAATATCGCCAAGGAGTTTCCACCCATTTCTTTATTTTACATGTACTCATATTCTTCCTATTATAAGTTCTCTATAATAGTTACACTCAAATTATCTGGAATTTTTCATTAATCAGAAAATAAATAATGTACCTCACAGTTAGTGGCAATATATTCCAACTTTTAAGACTTATTTAAATTCATTATCCCAAAATCTTTACATAAAATTTTCAATATGTATAACCTTTTTATTTTTTAAGTTTGCAAAAAATTAGGACTCAAGGAAAAATATATACTTTATTCTCTCCTTTGTTACTGCTGACCTTCTCCTCCCTGGGCCTTTCTCAGCAAAGACAAAGGAAACTTCTCTCCTGTCTCATTATTCAATGTCCCTTTGCAGGCTCTATCTCTTAAATGCATCATTAGATGTGCTTTCTTTCTTCTGTAGTCTCAGACTAAATAAATGCCTATTCAAGGGCTTTAGAAATTTGCTGTTTTTCAGAGCTAGTTTTGGGTACATGGGTTGGTCAGTAGAGTTCTTCATAGACTAAGACAAGGCAAAGGTCAAGACCTAGGGTGATTCCTCGTTGCTATTGCGGCAATTTCTTTATCAATCCACCTAAAAGTTTACTCTCAAGTTCATAATATTTCCCTTTCCTATTTTATCTCCTCAGCAATAATTCCTATTTATTATATTATGTATTTGGCTTGTCTTCTTTATTTTTCCCTTTCCCCTAAATATAAGAGGTTAGAGATCATTGTTTTATCCATTTCTGTTTACCAGTATCTTGAATAACATCTAGGACATAATAGGCCTCAAAAATAGTTTGAGATCCTTGCACAAAATACATATGCAAAAAGGAAACCAGATATACTAATTTCTACCAAAGAAAGTGAATTATTGTAAATATTATTTCAAGACTTTTTGCAGATTTGTTTAATGTTGAGTCTGTAAATGTTTATTTTTCAGATTGTGAATTATCTGTTACTTGCAGGCATTGCTGTGGGTAAAAATGGAAACAAATAGTAGGAAAAAGTAAAATTCTCTCTTTTCTTAATTTGTTTTATGTCTTAATTAAAGATTTGACGTAATATGGAAATTAAAGGCCAATTATGGGGTTGAGGAATATTCATGCGTTTAATTTTATCCATATAATAGTATTTGTCTCTCTCACTATGAATTGCTATAGAATTGATACTTTGCTAGTATTAAAAGTTTAAGGTTTTACATGTCCAATTTTTTAAAAAAAACCATGACATAAAGTCACTATGCTATAAATATAATATAATTTGTTTAATTATAATATGATAGGTTACACGAGATAAGTTTTCTCTTAAACTTGTATTCTAGCCTGTGGTGCGCTGGAGCCAGCTCTTGAATTTACCAGTTCACGAGACCTGATTTTGTACATTTGTTCCAAAATCCACATTTAGTGGCATCAAATGGGTAGCTTGAAATTGACTGTAGTGGAAGTATCATAAAAATTGGTAAATGCTATAAATCAGCGTTGTTAAATTTTTATGAGCTCACCACTACCCTTATTTGAATCTGATGAAACTGAAAGCTAGCTAGCACATGACTAAATAAAAGACAGATACAATTTCCCAACATAAAATTCTTCTTGAATCATACTAAACTTCCCCCCCCTCTATTTCCTCTTTTCCTATCAAGCCAAGTAATAGTCAAGTATTACTCTTCAGATGAAGAGGTTTGCCATAGCAACTACTATTTTTCCAGGTGTCCAGTCTGTACTTATAATATGATGAATGATGATGGTGTATAGGTAATAAATCTTAATCTAAAGAAAGGGAAAACCTGTTTTGTTACTTCCTTGAAAATTCGGGATGTCAGTATATTTGGGTTACTTTGTGCTACCCGCTTTTCCTGGTGTTTTTGTATAGGATTATTTAGAAAATGAACAGAGAAACAGGAAGTTGCTTTTAATTCGTTTGCAACAGTGGTCTGAGTAGTGCATAGTACATTCGTATCAAATGTGCTTGATACGAGGAAACCATGAGAGTCTAATTAATTTAAAAATATCTTTAGTGGGACAAAGAAGCCTGGCATATTTTTAAATAATTTTAAAAAGTCATGAAAATTCAAGTTCTGATGCTTCACCTGAGGAATATGTTTGAAGGAATTGCATTATTCCTTGAACAAGAGATAGACCATATGTTTCAATGTCTTGCTTTTTATTATCTTAGTTGCTTTGCAATAGTGAAATACCATAGACTAGGTGGCTAAAAAAACAAACAGTTATTTTTCACATTTCTGGAGACTGGAGGTCCAAGATCTAAAGTTGGCAGATTCAGTATCTGATGAAGACCCTCTTCCTGGCTAGCAGATGGCTACCTTCCTGCTGTGTGCTCACATAGCAATGAGAAAGAGAGAAGGCTCTGGTCTCTTTTTTTCTTATAAGGGCACTAATCCCATCATGGAGTCTCCACCCTCATGACTTCATTTAAGCCTAATTACTTCCCAAAGGCCTCACCTCCAAATACTATCACACTGGAATTAGGGCTTCAACAAGAATTTGGTAGGGACACATTTTGTCTACATCATTTGCATATGCTCACATATTACAATGCTTTTTGTTTTTTGAAACATCTTCATGTGTTGGTGGGTTCTTATTTAGAAAACGAATATTATTTTATTACCTAAGTAAAAGATAATTTTGCTTTATTTTTGTGTTTAAAAAAAGATCTGAGCTAAGTAACATTTGTAAACATGAAGATACTGCACAGTAAAATCAGATAAAGAGTGTTCTCAATGATTTTAACTAAAAATACTTTTCACTGATCTTTTAAAAGACAAGAGCAAAACAATAGGTCAATATATAAAGTATTTAATGTCTTCTATAGTCTCATAACTCTAAACATTAGAGATAACTGAGTTTTTTAGTTCCCACAATTCGTAAAGCACGTCTCAAAAAATAAGACATTGAATAAAAATCTTGACATGTATTCACTAAGGAAAGCATAAATAATCTTATTAAAACATTGATATTATAAACAGTTCTCATTTGGGATGACTTGTCTGAGTCAGAAGAATATAATTGTGGAAATAAAAAGGGGCATTTATTTTACATTACTAAAAGTGCAGCATACTTAATCTCCAAAGTCTACCTCATCCTGAGACCCATTAGTGGAATGGTGATTAATTCTTCTCACATAGCCTCCATACTTTCCAATCTAAGAGAAAACAATTAAGAAACTGTGGAAGACAAACTAGCAGTTGCTGTGACTTTCTCATAAACTGGAGATGGATAAAACAAAATAAAGATCTTTTGAATCTCAAAGTTGGTGACATTTGTCTGTGGAATCAGCAACTGCAGTGCCAATAAATCACTATATCCTGTTCTCAGTTAAAGTGAAAGATTGTCAGTCCCTCAGGATTATCAGGACTAGTTCAACCCTAACTGCAAGAGTTCACCTCATCCTCAGCCACACTCCTACACATATGTATATACACTTACACACAAAGATATCATAGAACCTCAATGCTACAAAAGACTTAGAAATCTTTTGACCCATAGTGAATAAATGCAAGGCATGCATAGCAGTGTTCACCACCCTAAACTACCATGCAGATACCACTATTTGACCACAGCATTTTTCCCCCATTCCCAAACTTGGGTTCCCATCATACATAGCTCAATGCTCTAGATGACCAGCACCAATTGAACAGGAATAACATATAACATGAAACCTATTTACCGATCCTAATTTTGGAAAACTCTTTTATTTAACATCTTTTTCTGCATGATATTCTGAGCTAATTAAAACTATCTTCTCATCCCATTACAAAGATATAGTTGCTGGATAAAAATATAGTAAAAGAATTTTTAAATTGTAACTGAATTAAAAAGGAAAAAAAGAAATTCTCATATCTGAGAAATGAAGAACTGTTTTTGTGTTAGTTGATACCATGTTAGGCCAGGTATCAATGATTTGTTTATAAATCATTATTGGCAAACACTCGGTTCTTAATACTCAAACAGTTTGAAGACATATGACACTGGAATCATTCCAAGTGGGGTGCTGAAAGTGAATGTGTTGCATAAACCAGGTATCCTGGAACAACAATGTCCTGTGAAAAAGAAGTTGTAAGACTTACCCATCAGTTTTGGTAAGCAAAAAAGAAAAACAAAGTGCCATGAGAAATAATATCTCTAACCCTTCCTTCTCCATATATGTGTTTATAATCTGAATTACACTACCTGTACCACTGTGGAACATCACAGAAAGATATTAAGGCAAAAACCAGTTACAGACCAATAAAACCTCTGGGAGCCTAGAAGAAGCTAACAGAAAAAGCTAAATTTGGATACACCTAAAATCTAGGGCACAGAAACTCCCTTGAAAAAGCATACAGCTGAAGATAATTTTACAATCCAAAACTACAAATCACACAGTATATGATTCACTATGAAACTGGCAGAGCCAAAACAGAAAAAGTACTACTACAAGACCTTGGAATAATGCAATGATTTAAAATATTTCACAAAACAAGTAGAGTAATTCTAAAGTTCAATGATAGATAATACTTCTGGTATGTCAGGCAATTTTCTAAGCATTTTTATTTAATAATTTATTTATCATTGCAACAACTCCTAAGGTAGGTATTATTACTATTCTTATCCTACAGATAAGTAAACTGAGCCTATGAGTGGTTAAGTGACAAACACAAAATTACAAAGCTAGAAAGTGGTGGTAAGGAACTTAAATTTAGGCAATCTGGCTCTAGAATCTGTATTTGAACACTATGCTCTACTACTGTTATAGTAAGAATAAAATAACTACCATTTGTTTAGTACTTACTATGTGACAAATAATGTTCTAAGTGAATTTCTCATACTAACTTATTTAATATTCACAATAAACCTAGGAAGTAAGTATTATTATAATTCCTATGTTACCAATGAGAAACTGAGGCATAGAGAGATTGTTATATCTGTTAAGGTTGCTATGACAAAATACTATAGACTAGGTATCTTATAAACAACAGAAATCTATTTCTCACAATTCTAGAGGTTGGGAAGGCCAAGATCAAGGTGCCAGTAGATTCACTTCAGTGTCTGGTGAGGGTTGTCTTCAGGTTCATAAGGCATATTCTTACTGCATCTTTGCATTGCAGGAAAGATAAAGAAGCTCCCTTGAGTTTCTTTTACAAGAGCACTAATCCTATTCATAAAGACTCCACCCTCATGACCTAATCACCTTCTAAAGGCCCTACTTTGTAATATTATCTCATCGGAATTAGGTTCTAACATACAAATCTGGGGAGACACGAAAATTCAGACCATAGCAGATGTTGAGTAACAATCCCCAGTTACACAGCTAGAAGTGAAGAGTCAGTCTTTCTGTAGTTCATGTCCACTATGCTATACTATCTACCATGATGGCACAGAGAGTTTGAAAGTAAAAGAGAGTAAAGGGGATTGGAAAGGAATACACTCTGAGAAGACACTAATCAAAAAGAATGTTGTCACAATATACATATCAGACAAAATAGACCTTAAGTTTAAAAGCAGGGTTAGGTATATACAGAATTATTATATAATGATAAACACATTCACCCATAAGATTTAACAATCCTGAACTTACATGTGCTTAACAACATAGCCTCAAAACATATAAAGCAAAATTTAATGTAATAACAAAGAGAAATTGACTACTTTATAATAGTAATAGGAAAATTAAGAAACACTTTTCAGAAATTGAGGGGTCAAGAAAGCAAAGAATTAGTGAACTTAAAGCAACTAAAGTCTAGAGAGATAAAGCGAAGAGTTATAGAGACATACTGCTAGATAGGGGTGGATCCAGGAACAGTAACATTTCTTTATATTTGCATAATTCTTTGTATTTAAAAAAATAATTTCATACATAACATGATTTTATTTTGAACATCCAAGTACTGAGAAAACTTCAGTAACAGATAACAATTCTGGCATGTCAGGCAATCTTCTAAGCATTTTAAATAACCTGTGTTGAGAAGACAAGGGAGTTTCCTTCATATATTTGTTGGCAGGGAGAAAATAAAAATTTGAAAAAAGATTATGGCAAAGGGTAATAGCTACTTTTATACCAGATCCCACCACCCCTAGTTCTCTGCCTAGGCTCACAAACACTGACAAAAGATGATTTTATTCTAATCACCCAAACAATTTTCACAGGGGCAACATACTAGTGAAAACCTTCCTTACTGCAGAACTTTTTGATACCTTCCTAATAGGGACTTTGTAATGTGGAATGAGTCTGGCTCTTTAAGGTGCAATAAAGTTACTACAAGTAGTGAAAGGAATGGAATTAGCCAGAACGTGAGATATAATCTGCTTTCCTGGAGCTTAGACTTGAAGAAGGTCATTCCAAATTTGCAACAGCGCTACAGATCATGGCAGCCAGATTCAATGGAATTTTACCACTAAATTATTACCATTGATCATTAACATAACATAGTTCTCTCTTGGTCTGTAGTTACTTTTCTATTTCCTCCTCTTTTACCATCTGGATTTACTCTGCATTTTGTCTCTACATCACAACTTTCCTTTATTGAAACTCCAGTTCACATAACACTTTGGCTTTGTTGTAATCTCATGATCCTTATGCTCATCTACCCACTGCCCAATACTCTCCACATTTCACAAATATCTCTAAAATTGAGCAGATTACTTTCAGAATACCTTTTCATCTCAGGTGACCTCATAGGCTGCTGTCTAGCATATTGTTCATTATCTTTGGGTCAGGCACCCACATACTCTGCTATTGCCAAGGAAGACATAGCCTCAAACATGTCTAGTCAATATGGGTTTCTCCTTTTTGTGTGTGTGAAAAAACTATGGGTTTAGCATAATTTTGAGACCTCAATAAAGAAAATTTTATTTATGCATGTTTACCTGAATTCTACAATAACATAGAAAACTATTTTTAAGAAAACAAAAAGCTTTTTCATATTACTACTTCTACAGTCAATTCTTCTTCCACACCATAGTTATTTCTCAAGCAATAACCTTTATTACCATATTGTCTTCATACTATTAGATGCATATTTCTACCTACTATGAAAATGATTATTCTAAAATTTTAAAGTAGAGTGATTCACAAGTTCTAATATTTTTCTATTTCTTTCAAACTTAAAAGTACCAAATAGAAAATAATCAAGATGACCCACTATAATATTTGCCAGCTATCTAGGATTTGGGAGGATAATTTAGGTTGGTTTTTTAAAAATTAATTTTGTTCAGGTCACAGAAGTGCTAAATATGAGTTTACAATAATAAAAACCAAGACTAACTCTGAATGACTGATAGGAAGAAAAGTCAATGGCACAATGATTCCTGGCAAACAGCCATATCACATGTTTCTTTTCATATTGGAGTCCCTAGAGGGCAACATATACACAGAAAATGAGATTTGACTGGACACAATGTGTCACCATCATGAGGCAAAGTCCAGAATGGTGATGCTATAGATGAGCCGTGAGTTCAAAAGACTCCCAACTGTCTAGGAACATTTCCAAAACTTTATTACAGTATTTTTGTGAGACTACAAAAGGGTGACTTTTAAAAATGTTAAAAAGAGAGATATTCTAAACTAGTATAGAATCAAACACAGTGAAAATTACCTCTATTGCCTTCATAATTCTACCTAGGCACACACACTGTAAAACTCTCTCAAATTCACCATTGATGTCTGGAAGGAAAAAGACTTCTCTTTAATGCATTCTCTTCTGGATTTTCTATTTTCCTGTGTTACCAAGCCCAGTCTTAAAAGAATGGCTCCTTCCCTAGACAAAGAAGGTCCTTGGCTGGTACAGCATAGCTGGACTGTCAGACACTGACAGACTGAAAAGCTACAAATCTGCAATGAACCAACAATAGGGGTCCATGACCTTTAGCACCTTCCCGAGTTGTCTGACCCCATTCCTTTGTCTCTCTCACTTTTAGTTTTGGACATGTTACCTACAGCTCCTTCAAAGATCTGAAGTCATCTTAATATGTTTCTGTAGAAGTTAAATTCCCAATTTCAGATCTTTTTAGTGAAAGTTATATTAACTTTTAACATATGCTTTTGCTCTTTTTATTTAGCCTGTGAAGATTTTCACAGATATTCACAAAGCACGGTCTTTGATTTCTGAGAACTTATCTGCTGCTGGATATTCTCATTTCCTTTCTGTTGAAATAAGAAAATAATAATAATAATAAGACAGCCATTCTGACAGGCTCACTAAAAAATTTTCAGTTTGCACAGTACATAGCAACAAGTGACCTGTTAAATGATGACAAATCCTTTAGATTATGGCTTTAGACCTTTAACCTTTTGACTTTAGGTTGTATCCAGGGAGCAGTCTGAGAGGAAGAATGCAATAAACTGCTTGTAATCTAGTGGTCTCAAAAGAAATTACATCAAAACCAGCTGTTACACCACTAGTCATTAAAGACTGACAACATGTTAACTAACATACGGCCATTATATTGAAAGAGACTTTTCTCCCCACCCACTGGCAAACTAGTAGAGGACTCTTGGTTCACTTAACATCAGAAAATGTGGATGCAATGAAGCAACTTAACACTTAAACTATCAATAAGTGAGTTGCATTTAGTTGAGACATAACCTGTTTATTTTAATGTTTTTGAGGGATCTGGTCAATTTAGAACATTGCAGTTTAGGTATCTTGGCAATTAGAATAACTTTCCTTTGGATTTTTTTAATGTGTGTATAGGATTGTATCCATCTTACCTCCCACCTGCCTTTTGAAATGAAGAAAATTGATGCAGGGATTTTAATGATAAAGTACGATTCCCCAGGTACCACTTTCTGCATTCTTTTACTTGAAATGTTGAAGGACTTTGTGTTGGATGTCACACCAGTCTATGTCTGACAAACAACGACATGTCAAAGCTGTGGCATAAAAGCTTGAAATGTAGTACACATATTCCTTGGGATTGTCATCCAGATACACCAGCATTTAAAATATAGCAAACAGTACTGGTAGGCTTCCAAGATAAAAGCCAGAATCAGACTGGGAGGCACACACTGGTGGCTTAAAAACATGGTGTAGAAAACATGTTGCTAAGTGCCTATTACAAACACAACCTGTGTAAAACAGAGAATGCCGAGGGCATCCAAAGAAGAGAAGATGCCTTTCCCCACCTGGGAAACCAAACATTTGAGCAAGAGGGAAAAGCCAGTGACACAGCCAGAGGACAAATTCAGCAAGCAGCACCATTCCTGAGGCATCTTTATGAACTTGCTCTCTGTTAGGCAGAGTTCTGTAAGCAATCTCCTCAAACTCTTCCTGCATTTTTCTCATTTCTAGCACTAAGTTCTATTTTGATTTTTGTAGTTGAACATATTCTAAATTTTAAAGCATATTTAGCCAAAAATTAAATATCCATTTTATATTACAAAAACAAGTACCAAGATGTGATCTTATGAAGCTAATAACATATTTTTTAATCTGTAGATGCATGGCCAAGTCTTTATGCAGTGAGGGCGTATGGGTATTTTGTTTTGTTTCTTTTTTTTTTTTTAACTCAAATACCAAGAATAAAAATTTGGTATTCCCCTGTTCATTCATTCAGTTGCTGCATAATTGTCAGCTGGCAGCCTACTTCAGTACCAGGCCTGGTTCAATCAAACATGAGACCAGAATTTACACTCCTACTTTTTGCTTTCTTTTTTTATTTTTTCATGGAGATGCATGATCTCTCTATGTTATCCAAGCTGGTCTTGAACACCTGGTCTCAAGAAGTCTCCTGCTTCAGCCTCCCAAAGTGCTGGGACTACAGGTGTCAGCCACCACACCAGGCCAACTTGTTGCTCTTTATTGTGGGATTGAACAAAGGGCAGTGGAGTCAGGGAACCCATATTTGAATCATGGTTCAACTCCCTGTTCTTTGCTCTTGACACAACTTCTCCAGGCTTCTGCTGTCACATCTGTAAAATGCAGTTGTTACGGCCAATGCTCTTAAATTTCACAGACTTTTTTTGAATGAAAATTCTCTAAAATAACATTCATGAAAGTGCTCTGTATAATTTATGTAATGCATAAAAGAATTAATAATTTTATTATCGCCTTTTATTACCTCCTGCAACTACCTAATTCTCTAGAAGAGTGAGTGGGGACTATGCTTCCTGGAACTATCTACCTCTACTGTGTGCCAGGGTGATCCCACATGAATGCTCTTACTGCTGGAACCTCTTCTATCGAGTCACAATATCAGAAGGACCCAAGTATTCATTAGTAAGTAAAATGTTAGTGATGCTCACATGTCAGGTATTCCTAATCATTATAATAATAATACATTTGGTACTTGTCACTAGTAAGTGGGGAAAAAGCAAAGCCGCATTCACTGACCCTCTAACTGCACCCCTCCATTGTTAATCAACATACATTTTATTTTCTTATTCTTTAAATTAAGCCAAACAGAAAGACACATACCACATTTTATGTGTAGAATCTAGAACAACTGAACTAGAAACACAGAGTAGAATGGTATTTATCAGAGGCTGAGGTTGGGGAAGGGGTGGGGAGAGGATAGTTGAAGGGTACAAAGTCTCAGTTAAACACCTGTGTATTCTGAAAGGGATCGTAATAACTTATTTATGTACTTCATGACACTTTTCCACTCTTTTACCTTTGTTAAGGCAGAGCAATTCTCCATATATTGGTAATACTTATGGCTTCCCTCTCCAGTGAAAATTCTCACCCCTGGCATGCTTCCTTTGGTTTATATTTTTAGGGAGATTCCATGTTGAATGTGGACATGCGAGTGAATATAGTACACCTCTTTTTTACACTCTATCCAATTCACAAGGTTGCCCTATTTGTCTCAAAATGTCTTTCTACAATCTCATAACTAGGTCCTACGTCAGCCCATGTTTATATTCTGTGACTATGCTTAATTGGGCCGGTGTGGACATGTGACCTAAGTTCAATCAGTCCCATCCTGTTACCCTAATTATGGAATTAAGACTTAGAAGCTGTCAGTTAGAATATTTCTACATGTTGCACAGAACATAACCTATAAATTCATAGATTGTAAGAGACGTGTCTGTGGAGAAAAAAAATGGGTAACTAAGTGAGATGATGGGTATATTAATTTGTTCTGCTATGGTAACCATTTTAAAATATATATGTATCTTATAACATTACGTTTTATACCCTAAATAAGATTTTTGAAATTAAAAAATAACTGTCAAAGAGAGAAGCATAAAACAGATATTCATAAAGAAGGGCAAACTGAGAGGGTTCAGTTACCTGTATCACAACTTTTCATATGCATGGGTAAAACTCTGTTTCACAAGACATTCCTATATCTCTATGATAAAGTCCATATTTTGCTATTGTTAGCCTGTATAAAACTGATGTATGTTACATTCAAAGTTCTAAAAATTACAGGGAGATTTTTATACTAACCAATCTAAAAAATCTTAGCCTAAAAAATGTGAGAAAAATAGAGAGAATGTTTAGGTGGAAAAGAAATTCCTAGAAAAATTTTATATATTTATCATAAGAAGTAACATACAATGAAAATTATGCAAGATTTGGTGATATTAAATCTATTGTGTTGAGATTTATTATATTTTTGGAGCAAATTCTTGCATCAGTTAAGAGTCAAACCAAATGACCACTAAATTTTTGTCACACTGTGAGCCAACTTTTATCTTTGATTTGATTAAAAAATATATAGAGATACATATATAAAATCTCATTTTGTTTGGATAGTTAAAAGATCCTTTCATAGGACCAAGAATCAGTGACACTCAAACTGCAGTAAAGACACCTAGTCTCTCTCAGATTTAGACATACTAGAGAAGTAGCTTATTCCAGGGTGGGGGCAGACCATATAAGATAAGCCTGGAATATTTTCTTATGCCAGAATGTGCCAAAAAAAAAAAATGATGAGAGTATGTAACAAGAACAGAGAAGTTTACTTGAAGGAGCTCTTACTGACCAAATCTGAGACAATTTGTTGACCACAATAATTAAGAACAATAATTAATTTTAAAACATTGAAAAACTAGGAATTCATAAGTCCATACCATTAATTAATTAGTAAGAAGGAAAGGCATTTTGTTACAGTTGAATATCGATTACCAACTGACAAATGTGGAAAGAGTGGTGAAGTTGGAAAATCAGCATTTTGCAACCATCATCATTAAGACTAGATCAGACAAAAATTATCAACAAATGCTCAACCCAGAGAGAAATTTTGACAAGGTGTAGAATATTTTCATGCACTTAAATGGTGTCCTCATGGGCTGCTTATTAATAACAAGGAAGAAAAAATAGCAATTATACTGTGGAGAAATCAAACAACACTTTGACCACCTGATCGAAAATACTATTACACTGAAAGTAATGCCAAAAATCACAGTTACTTTTGTACCAACTTAATATCAGCAATGTTGGACAGATAGACATCATGCATCTGTAGGTGTAATACCCTGAGAAGGTCACAACATCACCTATGTAGTGTTTTGGCCAAGAATAAATAAACTGAATGTAAAGTTTTATTTTAAAATAACCAGACAAATCTAAATTGAGAAGGGTTATATTTTTAAAATGGGGAGAAATAGCAATGTCATTTAAAATAAGAAAGGCTATGGAAATGTGACCAATTAAAGGAATCTAAAAAGATGTGCCAATTAAGTGCATTATCTGCCCTGGATTCTGTACTGGGGGAAAAAAAACATGCTGTAAAGGTCATTATGGGATCAATTTTAAAAACTGGAAAATGGACAATAACTTAAAGTACTGTATCAATGTTAAATTTACTGAAGTTGACCATTGCACTGTGGATATGTGAGAGCCTATTTCTGTTAGCAAATACACACTAAAGTTATTAGGGATACCCTGAAAAACCCTGTGGTATATAATTTACCCTGAAATAGTTCAGAAAACTGATATAGATAGATAGATAGATAGATAGATAGAGCAAATTATGAAACAAATGGGGCAAAATGTTCACATAGGTGATTCTGGGCAAAAGTTTTGAATGTTCTTTGGACCATTTTTATTCTTGCATTTTTTCTGGAAGTTTGAAATTATTTCCCAAATAAAAAGTTTAATTTTAAAAAAGATCTGTTCAGAGACCAGAATGAGACCATGGATAATGTCTAATCAGGCTTCTCAAACTGTTCTAAGAAATGTCAATAGGTGTCCTGAAAATATAAATAGCTCAAGTTTAAACAAAGTTTAAAATATTAGGATAAAAAAATACAAGGCTCTTTGTTGAAAAACTTGTAGAACATTCCTTACATTGTTGATGGAGATTGTAAAACTCCAAAAAAAAGTGAGGGGCTTTATCTTGAAGTATTTACCAAATATCTCTGGGCACTGAACTCTTTTTTAATCTCCTGTGTAGAGAGGGAAAATTTAGATTTAGATTTTTAATTTTGCTCAAGATTCTTATTCTTGTAAATCAGAATCAAAGTAACTAACATTTCTAGAATACTTACTCTGTGCCAGTGCCTTATTTTTTGTTATTGTAAGTATATAAAGAAGTTGCTCTCACCTCTATTAAATAGATACAGCTAATAATAACCTAATTATACATTTTTAAATAACTGAAAGAGTGTAATTGGATTATTTGTAACTCAAAGGATTAATGCTTGAGGGGATGAATACCCCATTCTCCATGATGTGCTCATTTCATATTACATGCCTTTATCAAAATATCTCATGTACTCCATTAATACATATATGTACTATACACCCACAACAATTAAAAATTAAACAGGTACAGCTCAGAGAGGTCATGTGACTTACCCAAGGTCACACATCTAAGTCAGAAGACTGACTTGAACTCTGGATACCTGGCTGTGAAGCTGAGTTTGACCTCAACGCTATACTGTCAAATTGATTACTGCCAAAATCTAGAGCCTTCACTCCCAATCTTGACCTCTCCCTAAATCACTAAATAAAAATACCTAACTTATTTTCTGTCTTAATTTTTAGTCATTTAAAGAGCTGAACAATCTACCAGTTATCATGGTGCTCTGATTATGTTATTATTTGTTTTTGTATTTTGCAATGAAAAGTAAACTTCTTGTATTTCCTGATACACATATATGACAATTATTTCAAATACTAAAACACACAGTTTATCTTAAATAATTCTAATTTCTGTATTGTTTGTGCATTGTCTTACATTTCTAATATATTGCATTAGTCTCTCACTTCTAGAAACTTCAGAATATTATTATTATTATTAAGTAGCATTTACATAGCACTTTATATTGCCAAGCGTTTTGCAATCAATTCTATCAGTTGTTCCTCCCAGGATTCTCCTAATGTAAGACGGCAGTTAGTTAAGTCCTCTGAATAGACTCTAAATGAAAATTATTTCAACTAGGTTTAGTGGAACTTTGTCAAAGTTTCAAGACTACTCTTTTGGGTGGTACCAAGAGCACAACTCAAGAAACATGGCCAATGAAATCATTATCGGCTCAAAAAGTTGATAGTGCTAGACAAGAAAGCTGCTAAATCATGCCTATCTGCAAGAGAAATTGTGTCTAAAATATTTTTATTACTGATTAGTTTCTGAAGTTAGTTGCACATCAGGCTCATTTTCTTTCCATTTGTAATTTTCAAGTTTCTTCACTGTAGGCTAGCCTTTGAATTCCTACTTTAACAGAAATTCTAAACAGCTCCTTACTTTCATATGTATTACAATAACATTTCATGAAAAGAAGAACATGGATCTGTTATTTAATAATGAAGAATTATGGTACAAACAGCAATGCTTGTCTTAGCAACCACTGATGTAGAAATTGATAGCTTTTAGGCTGCAGTTTCCTCTGCCCAACTTGGCTGGTAACTTTCCAAAGAAATGACAGTTTGCCAGCATGCAAAGCCACTAGATATGCACAGCTAACTGTGTCTTTACAAGAACAACATTGTGATCTCAGTTACTGTTTATTTTACTAGCTTAAGTTCATCAATCAAAACCAATCAGGAGAAGAGCCAATGGTGAAGCCAGTTACAAAGGTGAATTCAGGTATCAGCATTCTGTTTATAAAAAACAAAACAGTGTGGACATTGCTCCAATGTCTAAATTATAAAATCGTGGCCGAATTGATTAAAATAATAACTGTGTTCAGTAATTAGACCAACTCCACCAAGGGGATCCAAACCAAAGTCGAGTTCTGGGAACCATTTTGTGTGTCTCTCTAAGCCTGACTGTTCAGCCTCATTTTCCACTACATTGAGCCCTCATGGGTTATCACGTCTATGGCTTTGCCAAGACCTAGTGCTCTCCCATGTCCTTTTCTCTCTTCTCCTCTCTCTCCCTCAAATCCTAGCTGCATCTCCGTCTTCTTGTCAACTTTTACTCTTTCTTCTTAATCCCTGTCATATGTGGTGGCTCATGTCAGTAACTCCAACACGTTGGGAGGCTGAGGCAGGAGGATTGCATGAGCCCAGGAGTTTGAGACATGCATGAGCAAAAAGGCGAGACCCTGTCTTTACAAACAGTGAAATAAAATAAAAATTAGTCGGTGTGGTCGCCACTGCACTCTAGCCTGGGCAACAGTGTGAGACCTTGTCACTAAAATAAACAAAACAAACAAAAACAAAAAATTTTGCCCAAGCATTATGTCCTCTGTTACTCTGTTTAAATTCTCCTTGACCTCCAATTTCTACCTTACAGTTGTAGGTTTTTGTTATCTTTCCAATGTTCTTCTTGTTCTTTTTATTTTTATTGTTGTATTCATCCAGTGGATTTATAATGATGTGTTTGTTAAGTAGATGTGATTCACTAAACCATAGCATCTGGAGAGTGGGCACAGACTATGCCCTATTTCTTCCTTTATCTAAGGACCTACTAGTGTATTGATACATGGTAGGCCATTAATAAACACTAAAATGATCTGCTGAACTTTAGCTAAGTCCATCTATGAGAATTAACAACGAAGGGATTAAAAAACATATTAAGATAATAATGAGTGGCATACATTACTTTTGTAGTTTTTTGGGTAAAATGATCTAGAGACATTTTAAAAAATTGAACAGTATAGAAAACACAAAAAAGAAAGTAACAAATTATCAGTTATCCATAGATAACTGGGCACATATGCATTAATATGCATTTATAAACATAGGTATACAATTCTACAGAAATGGCATCATTTTACATAAATTCTTATGTAATCTGATTTCATTAATTCAATTATATGCCATAGATACTTTTCTGTGTCAATAAATATAACCTAAGTCTCATTCTAGCGGCAGCAGAGTAGTTCATAATATGGATATAACATACTTCAATATATTGATGAATAAATTACTGTATTCAATTTTTCATTATCGGAAATATTGTTGCAATGATGTTTTTACTAAAAATATGTCATTATGGAACTCTTGGGCCACTGTTCATGGGACTGTAAAATGGAATAGCCATTGTGGAAGACTGTGTGGTGGTTCCTCAGAAAATTAAAAAAAAGAATAGAATTATCACATGATTCAGCAATTCCACTTCTGGGTATATATCTAAAGGAATTGAAAAGAAGGTGGTGAAGAGTTATTTGTGCACCCATGTTTACAGCAGCTTTATTTACAATAGCTAAACCGTGGAAGCTAGCCAAATATGCATCAATGGAGGAACAGATAAACAAAATGTGATATACACATGTGAAGGAATATTATTCAGCCTTAAAAAGGAATAAAATTCTGACCTGTGATACAACATGGGTGAACCTTGAGGACATTATACTAGCCAGTTACACACAAACAGTGTATGATTCTACAATGAGGCACTTAGAGTAGTTAAAATCATAGAGACAGAAAGCAGAATGGCAGGGGCTAGAGGAAGGAGGGAATAGAAGTTATTGTTAGTGGGTATAGAGTTTCATTTTACAACATGAAAAGATGAAAAAGAATTATGAAGAGAAATGATGGTGATGTTTGCACAACATTACAAATGTATTTAATATCAGTGAATTATACACACAAATGGTTAACATAACATCGTAAGTTTTTTGTCATATGTATCTTACCACAATAAAAAAATGGAAAAATGTATGAGTGACAATTATTAGTGAGACAGAGCATCTTTTCATATGTTTACTGTTCATTTGTATTTTCTCTTTTGTAACTTACTATTATAGCCTGTTGTTCTAGTATTTTGACAAGCATTTCACAAAGGATTGCCAGTGCTTCTAAAATAAAGAAGTAACTAATGTTGGAACTTCAGGTATGGAGTCAAGGGAGTGTGGAAGAATATTTGTGATGCATGTGCCTTAAAGTCCCCATCAGCTCAAAGAACTTTATGGGCTCTTGCCAGGAATAACAATTGTTCTGCATTATATGCTCAAATTGTAGAAATATGGGCTTCCCCTTTGGTGGTATTTCCATTGTGAGGTCAGAAAATCAGGGTGTTTGTCTATCAAATTATTTGCCTTTTCTTCAATATTCACAATATTCATTGAAAAATATTTCAGACTAAGTTAATGACCTCAGAGATTTTATTTACAGTTTACATGTCACTATGGAGTCTGTTCTTCCCACAAGAATTAAAATAAACACGTTAAAATAGAATTTACATATTTAAAATTACAATTTAAAAGCTGGTTTATTTTCTGGAGATTTCTATGGCCTATATTTAACTATGATATTGGACACGATTTTTCCCAAACCATGATCTATGTTTCTGAGATCTTTAATCTCACAGGGTAAAGACAGACAGTTTCAAGTACAACTGTAAATACACACCTGTGTATCCCCTTTGTGTCACAATTCACAGTGGCTTTGTTGATCTCAAAAGTACTAAAATGAATTTGATTTTCATGCCATAAATACTATTATTCTGAGCAATTGAAAGATTAGTAGGTGAGAGTCTGGGTAGTGTTGCTTCTAAGCAAAAATGGAAAAGCAAAGTTTCAGGATCGATTTTTGTCAGATATGTGAACACCCGTTCTATAGAATTTAGCTCCTGTTTTGACAGCTTATTGAATACTCCCTCAACTTTTCCCGCCTGATGATGTCTCCCATTAATTAATACCCATTCTCTGTTCACAGTTTTGATAGAACAGCAGTAGTTGTTAACACAACACTCATAATCACAATTGTTCAGGTATGTATTTTGTCTGTGTTATGTGTAAGCCTCAGATATTAAGTATTAAGAGAAAAGTAAAGTAAAATTTCTAGAAATAAAATTGCTTTGTAATAACAATAAGAACTGTTTTTATTTCACTTTTTTCCTTTCCTTATGCTGGTATCAAACTCCATAAAATATCTCACTATATTTTTATTTTTTGTATGAATAAGACTACAATAATTTCATTTTAAAAAATTGTAATACATCTAGAAGACACTCTTCTTACTTGGTGGAACTGGGGAGCAACTTTTTACAATGCAAATAATGGTCATCAAGGGATGTGACATATTATAATACAATTTTCCCTTACAGTTCAATGTAATTTAGAAATATATAACCTTGCAACATTTTTAAAGTTTAGGGAATTTTGGTGCAATGTTTCTCCAGATTTTTAAGAATCTAAGATTCTGAAAAATAACCACAATTAAGTTTTACTGGAGGAGCTGAGGATGATACTGGTATAGAACTTTACATGAGTTTTTAAAAGTTATGCATGTGCATTTATAAAAATTTGACAGTACAAAAATCCTTTCTGAAGAAACAATTTTAATATTCATACAATTATTTTGGACAGTTTTGTGTTTTCCTTCAAGGTTTTTTTTCCTGTACAAAGATGTTTCTTTATTACACAATTGTGACATCACATCATGAGCATTTCCCCAGGTTACTACGTCATTTCAAAACCATTATTTTAATGTCTGAATTAAATGCTGTCAAGTACAATTAGTAAACACTGAAAGTTTACTTAGTAATTCTCCTATAATTAAGCATTTGCTTACCTCCTTTAAAAAAAAAGCTATAAATAAATCTCTGAAAAGCATCATAATGCTTAACTTCAAATTTAAAATTGTTGCTTTAAGATAAATTTCTAAAAGTGAAATTATTGGCTCAAAAGACATACTTATGTTTTTACAAATAAAATATATATGTATTCATACAGCATATGAATTTTGTGCATTTATGTGTGTGTATATATAATATATATTTTATATATGTGTGTGTGTATATATAGTATATATTTTATATATGTGTGTATGTATGTATATATAAATGAGAGAGAGAGAACCAGTTGCACTCCTGCCAACAACGTATAAGCTGAATTCTAAATTTTGTAGAACTATTGCAAGCATTGAGGATTACAATTCTTTTTCATCTTTTTTACTTGATTGATCAAAAAAAGGAGGTTATTTGACTTTTAATTTACATTTATTTGATTATTAGACAGATTTGTTGCAGTATAGACTACAGTAAATATTACACTTCACATATAGGCTACAGTAAAGATTTCACTTAAATATAGTTAGAAATTTGACCAACAAAAGAGATAGGAAAATGAAATAATTATTTATAAAATATATTATTTATAAAGTATGACTGAAATTGCAAATAAATTGCTAATGTCTACTAGCCTTCTCCCTAAAGTGAATCAAAGACTATCTTTATGCATAAGTGAATTTGGGATAATAAAAGAAAATCATTTTCAAAGCAACTGGCTAGAAACAAGTTTTCTGGTTTGTTGTTGTTGTTGTTGTTGTTGTTGTTTTGAGTGGGGGCAACTTAAACTGCTTTACTCTGAAATCCATTTTGGATTTAGGATTGAGGAAATCTTTTGCTTTTTCCATCAAGAGCTACTGAGGAAAAACAAAAGAAATCAAGGCTCCAGTAAAAAAAAAATAATGACATGAGTGTTTTTTATGAGAGCAATACAAAACAGTGGTTACTGACAATAGATTATTTAAAAAATTTTGAACCTTTCTGCAGAGATTACAACAGTTATTTAAATATAATCTTTAGTTCAGTGTCAGTTAAGAAAAGCAAATGAAAGGAGGAACAGGAGAGAGAAGCAACAAAATGAAAAGATAGAAGAAAAAAGGGAAAAAAGAGAGAATTAAACAAGAGAAATACACTGATAACTATGGAAAGGAAGAAACGCAAGTAAGCACAGAGCCATAAAGCAAAGAAAAAAGAGGCAAGTTGGGTTGAAGTCTGTGAGGGGAACGTTAGTTCAAGCCAAAGAAAGCTACTTTGGTCACACCGTGGCACATTCAGGGACATGAACCCCTGCTTGTTAGTTTTGTGATCACTACTTTCAAATGCTGACTTGGTATCAGAACGCTGACCAACTGTTGAGCACTATAAATGTGAGATCACAGCTAGGTTTCCATAATTGTCTTTGATGGAACATTTAAACAGTAAAATCAAAAGGCAAATCAATTAACACATAAACTTTTTGTTCAAGAGTACGACTGAGAGAAAGAAAAGGAGAGTGGTTCCTGCAATTATGTCCAATTCAGTTTGAGTTTACTAGTGAAGAACCAACCTAAACAATTTCCTAAGAACTATGATCAGCCCACCAGTTATCTGCACAAGTAGCTCCTGGACAAGTGTTGTTGCCTAATTTCACTAATATAAGGAGAAATTATTTTCTCATTAGCTTGAAGCAATAGTGAAGAACTGGTTTATTTTTATTTTTGATTATTTTTTACATTAATTGTGTTTTTACATTAAGTATGTTTTTCTTCCTTCCAAAAGAAACAACCAGGGAAGCCTCATTTTCTTTACATTAGTATGGTGTGCCATTCTTGGCGGGGAACTGTAGGTGTTGCTGAAGCTACATAGCTCAGAAAGCTAAGCCAGGCCTCTAATTCTTTGGTTTATTACAGTTCTATTTTAGCCCTGTCCTCTTTTTCCCACTCAAATTCTGTAGCCTAGCATGTGTTTGGATATGCTGCATCCTCCAGTTCTTCACACTAAATATACTCTCAGAAGCCACAAGCGAAACTTGCAGATGAGTCATTCTCTTTGGAAGACTCGGCTCCATGGTGGACAACTCGTAACTTGGAATAGATTCAGTTGGATGGGGGAGTAGAGACAACAGTAGTTGGTTCATTGTGTTCTGCAAAAGGAGCCGAGGGGGGTTGGGGGTGGGTGGTTTCAGAGTAAATTGAAGCAAATGCTCATATTACACTTTAAAGAAAAGTTGGTTAAAGAGACAATACTCTTAATGATAATACTCTAAAGCTTAGAATTTGTGTTCATCACTTGTTTTGGAGGTCAGGCACTTTTTTTTGTTGCTGTTGTTATCCTTTGACCAATTCTCAGAGCATAATTTGTTTCCAGTCTTTTTGTTCTAAGAGTGAAAAGGTCAATGCCCTTTGACATGGCATGAGCTGTTCAGTGCACCAGGGGAAATGTCACCAGCAGTGCTGGACTTAAAACAACTTCAAGGCAAACAGAGTCAAACACAGGAAGTGTTGTTCAAACCCCCAGAGAATACTGGCTTTGTTTATTAGCCAACTTACATCTTGTTGAATTGCTAAGTGCTGCTATCTTGAATGAGCAGATATATCAGAGACTACAGACCCAGATGAGGTATTTGTAGGCATGATATAACAACATCAGTCTCCTAAAGTGTCCCCTACAGGAATCTAAATACAGAGTGGCTATTTTCTTAAATGGGAAAAGTTCCATCTCAGGTCCCCATAGTCCAATACACGCTAAATGACTACAAATGAACAAACACTGCTTTGATGAGGCAGTAAATTTAGTGGGAAAAATAATCAACCAAAAATGCAGAAAAACGTGGATTTTTAAAATAAACAGTCTAATCAGAAAATGAATTACACATTCAATCTTGTGAATTTTTTATTAATTTCACATAGGAAACACAGATCTACTCAAAATACTACCAGAAGGATGTTTATGTACATAGCATGTGTAAATTTCTAAGTGTTCAATGAGTTATTAACTGTTGTTTTACTGGTATGAGATAATGGTTTAACTCCATTTCACAGATCAATTGAGAAAGAAAGGTTAAGTGTTTTGTCTAAGGTCACTCAGAAAATCTAAACCAGAGACATATTTAGTTCCCTGAATTACTGACTTCCTGTCTATGTTTTAAATCCGTGAATCATTTTGCTTCTAAATATACTGAAGGAGATTCAAGGCCCTAGGAAAAAAATCACATTGTGTCACAGTCCCTAATTTAGAAATAGGAAAAATCTGGATAAATTGAACACTAACTTTATTCTACAATATCAAAGATCGTAATGAAGAGGAAAAATAAATGCAGCCTGAGAAGGAAAAGTCCTAAATAGTTATTAAACATCTTGGTAATGAAAAGAACTCTTTGCACATCAAGAGTTAAGATACTTGAGTTCTGGTCCCAGCTCTGCCATATACTTACCTAGATCATTCCTAATCTCTAAGTCTGACTTTCCTTATCTGTAAATGTGATATAGTAAGACTTGACCTTTCTCAAGAAAGTCATGAACATCAAATGGGTCTATGAACACAAAAGAGTATTTTAAAAAATATCATAAGTTGTAAAGTGCTGTACAAATTCCATTAGTGGTCCTATTGTTACACTAGAAAGGAACTGGCTGGAAGCCAATGAATAAAATAAATGTCATAAATTAATGGCTCTTAATCATTTTAATAGAGTCCCCAAGACTCTATCTTCAGAAAAGTTCACATTCAGAAGTACATCCAAAATTTTAATTGTAATCTCAAGAGATTCGAAGATCATCTGAATTCTAGGTGTTCATAGAATTCAAATTAAAAATATTTATGGAGGAAGAAGAAAAATGGAAGATTACCTGGAAAGCAAGAGGCATGGGTATCAAATAGCAAAATGGACCTGTGAGAGAGCTCAACAATCTTGTGGTAAAGATGGCTAAAGGTCGTTTAGAGATGACATATGTACAGACAGATTGCTGCTTGATGAATAGTGTTAACATGTCTTTGTGCAGGAGATAAGAAAATTCCCTAACCATTCATGAGAATTCTAGGAACACTCTCACAGAGTTGTAGGGAAAAACCCAGAAGAGGGTGTAGGGTGGGGGAAAAAGAAGAGGGAAAGGGATAAAGGAGAATGGCAGCCAGAGATTCTGATTGGGGCAAGAGAGTAACTAACAGGACTAGCCCCTGCATTCTTCTGGTTCTCTTATCTATAGACTCTGCAGGAGGCCAGACTGAGACTAATTCTAACTAGAGATAAGGGGATAAAAGGGACCCTAGCTGTCAAGGTCACTTTCCATTAAAGCCATCCTGTGGCTGAGCTGCTTCTAACATTCACTCCCAGGCTCTCTGTGAATGAATTTTATTACTGTTCTTCTGCCTATAGTTATGCTTCTATAACTGTGATTTTGACAATCCAAATCTTAGACACGACTTCAGACTTTAAGGGACTCCAATGTGATTCACATGTCCATTTCCCTTGTGCTTGTGTCAGGTCCACTTTCTAGATTCATATAGCCTGTAATAGATGATATATCTAGATGCCTTCGTCTTGACTGTGCAGTTGAATTCCCATATTCTCTTGACTTTGAATTTGGCACACATCCTAGTTCTTCCTTCTTCTGGCTTAACATTATTTCTCCTGATTTCCTATATGAACAGTGGT
Organism: Aotus nancymaae; assembly: GCF_030222135.1. NCBI lineage: Eukaryota > Metazoa > Chordata > Mammalia > Primates > Aotidae > Aotus > Aotus nancymaae. The sequence goes on from NW_026988425.1 coordinate 80,182,525, forward strand.
GATACATTTGTTTTGTGAAGTTGCTAATTAGTGAAATACCAGCAAATGGTTTTGAATCTTTCTTCTCCCATAGATGCTTCTTGAACCACTGAGTCACTACAGCAGGAAGGCCTCCCAAAACTACTGAGTGGTTCCTCTAATTTACCAGATAGCTCTGAATTTGCCTAAAGTTTCTGAAAACAAAATCATTCATAAGAGATGAAAATAGGGTTCTGAGTTGTTGGACCATCTTTTACAATGAAATAGCAGGTTGGTGCCTTTGTTTACAATGGTGTACATGTGCACACACACACACACACACACACAAATATCTTCCTTTTTATAATAAATATCTTGGCATGTACTTTTCATCCTAGTGCTAACTTTCTGCACTCTCAGATGTATTTCTTTTGTAGCCCACACAAAATCTCTAACTGTGTGTTCTGTTACATAATACAAGACTTGGTTATATTCTTTTCAGCACTTACCTCTGCAAGATTCTCAACTGCGGAAAAAATGTATGAAGCTTGAAGAGGGAATGGAGAGGTGGAATTAATAAGTAAGGCCAGACACCTCTGACTCCACTGTACTTTTCTAAGTGTTAGAAATGGTAATTTATTTTAAGAATCATAGATTTATTATATGCAATTCTGAATGGAGGTCTTTCTTTTGAATCCAAACTTTAAGAATGCTAGCAAACCTCTTGCTAATCACTAGATGTTTTATATGATGCTTAGAATAAAGATTTTTGACAAGCACATTATTCCATTAATCTGAAGAAACAACATATTATTTGGCATGTACTGTAAAACATTTTATGAAAAGCAGATGTTAATAACCTTATGATCTCTATAAAGTTGATAATCTACAAAATTATTTCATTTGATAGTTAATCTATACTCAGAATCCAGTTCATTATTTTTTACTCTATCACATAAGGTTTTCAATACAGTTAAGGTGTAATGATAATAAATCACTTAATTTTTGCAACATACAGTATTTGTATGTCTTTAGATAAGCTTTCTCTCTCTCTGTCTTTTTCTCTTTCTCTCTCTCTTTCTTTCTTTCTTTTTGAGACGGAGTTTTGCTCTTGTCCCAGGCTGGAGTGCAATGGCATGATCTAGGCTCACTGCAACCTCTGCCTCCCGTTTTCAAGCAATTCTCCTGCCGCAGCCTCCTGAGTAGCTGGAATTATAGGCATGTGCCACCACACCTGGTTAATTTTTGTATTTTCGGTAGAGACAGGGTTTCACCACGTTGGCTAGGCTGGTCTCAAATTCCTATTCTCAGGTGATCTGCCCACCTCAGCCTCCAGAGTGCTGGGATTATAGGCATGAGCCACTGAGCCTGGGTTTTAATCTTCTTTTCAATAAAATAAGTCTCATTTTTAAACAAATACCACAGGGAATATTAGCAATTTCAAAAGTACCTTCTAAAAACATTAGCAAATATTTTGCTAAACTTTAGCACTAAAACAATCCAAGTGAAACAGCATTATTTTATTAATAGATGGTTACAATATTTATATACAATAGATAGGAGAAGGGTAATTGCTTTTGAGGGCTACTAAATGGCAAGTAGCACAATTACATCATAATATTGATATTAATTTGTACTTATATTGTCAGACAGGAAAATAAGATATTGTTTTGCAAACAACTTAATTGAAGTACTGGGAAAAGATTGTGTTGTGCTAAAAACCTCCAATTTGCAACCCTTGGTGTACAGCAAATAATGGAGACATTTATATTGCACCTATAAAACTATGGTATAAAATCTGACCCCATCCTATTCACCCAATTCTATATTCATTCATCCTGCCATTCATTCATTCACTTAATCCACAAATATGTAGTGTCCACTGTGTTCTAAGCACTGTGCAGGGCTCTAGAAATATGCAGATGACTCAAACATGATTCTTGCCCTCAAAGAACTTGAAGGGATTATGAGAGAGAAAAATAAATGTTATGATAAGTTGACTAATAATTTTAATAATAAGTGCTTTGCTAAGTAGTGTAGTTAATGAATCATTCTGTCCAGGAGAGGGATAAATGAGATGATAGTCTTGAAAAGTGAGGTTACGAAACACAACTTTGAAGAAGATGTATTAATTGATGTTTTCATTTACAAAGCTTTTTTACATGGGTATTTTGTTACAGCTCAAAGTCTCCCGATAGAGATTTTCAGCAATTCCATTATAAAATTGTTGTTTTTATAGGTCCAAACCTGTTTAGTACTAACAATTTCACATGCTTCAACTTGAGAGAGAATGTAAAGAGACCAGAGTTTTAAGCAAGGGATCAGTGTGTCATGATTTTCATCCTAGAATGATCATAGTGACAGCAGAATGTAGGCAGGATTTATGGGGCAGGGATAGAAGGGGTGTCTAACACAGTAAGCAAGGAGGGCAGTTGGAAGCCCATTCCAATAGTTGAGTCAAAAGCTAATGGGGTACTAAATTAAAGCAAGAGCAGCAAAGATGACTCAGTGTAGGGCTACAAGTGGGAAAGATATTAAAAAAGCAGAACTGAGCGATTTGGTAACATTGAAATTAAAATGTGAAAGAGAAAGGGATACTCCAGAATGATTTTTTTCAGCTCAAGTAGGTAATTTTACTGTCCAGTAAAATTAATAGTTTGTTCTTATTCTGTATTTTGACATGGGATACTTGTTGGTCCTGGCAAGCCCCGGCTCGTCACCTCCACTAAAACCCCTTTCTGCTCTTATTCTCTCACTAAGCTAGTGGTTTTTTCCTCAGAGACTTGTTTTTTGGGACTCAATGTCTATCTCACACATTTTGCTGCTAAAAAACACTCAACTTTGTCCTGTTGTTATTTGGGAACCAGAGGAATACACAAGGGTTGGCCTTCCCCAGTGGAAATGTAAGGTCTTGTAAACAGAAGCCAGAGCCTGCCTTCTACTTCTTAATGGTACTTATAACATCTGACATTGGCATACACACAAGGAAAGCAAAACTGACTTCAATTATGGCAGCATATCAGATGCTTCCTCATGGTAAAGTGCAGAAAATTTTAAAGAAATGTTTGTTAATTATGGGAAGAAGTGACAGCTGTACATCCCAGCCATAGCTGCCCAGTCTCTTCTGATCTCAAGTTACAGAACCATGTCCTATGCCTGATGGGGTACCAGACATCTATTTCACCTCCTTAATCGTTATGCCTATTCTGTCTATGCTTATTATGCCTTATGCCTATTTGGAAAACTAATTAAGAAACTTGAAGACTCTGACATATCCTATAATAATGAGAGTTTTATTACTTTTAAAATAGATCTGAGAGTGGGAATTATTGTTAATTTAAATTTTAAGGATTCTATAAATAACAAAATATTATGCTTTTAGAGAACTATAGAAAATGAAAATAGCATTGTCTTAGTCTGTTCTCATGCTGCTAAGAAAGACATACTGAGGCCAGGCATGGTGGCTCAGGTCTGTAATCCCAGCACTCTGGGAGGCTGAGGCAGGCAGATCACGAGGTCAAGAGATCGAGACAATCCTGGCCAACATGGTAAAACCTTGTCTCTACTAAAAATACAAAAATTAATATGGCATGGTGGTGCATGCCTGTAGTCCCAGCTACTTGGGAAGCTGAGGCAGGAGAATTGCTTGAACCTGGGAAGCAGAAGTTGCAGAGAGCCGAGATTGTGCCACTGTACCCCAGCCTGGCAAGAGAGCAAGACTCCATCCAAAAGAAAAGAAAACCCTCACACACAAACAAACAAAAAAACATACATGAGACTGAGTAATTTATAAAGAAAAAGAGGTTTAACAAACTCAGTTCCACATGGCCGGGGAGGGCTCACAATCATGGCAGAAGGTGAAGGAGGAGCAAAGGCATGTCTTACACGGTGGCAGGCAAGAGAGCGTGTGAGGGGAACTGCCCTTTATAAAATGATCAGATCTCCTGAGACTTATTCATTATAATAGGAACAGCATGGGAAAGGCTTGCTCCATGATTCAGTTACCTCCCACTGGGTCTTATCCATGACACATGGGGATTATGGGAGCTACAATTCAAGATGAGATTTGGATGGGGACACAGCCAAACCATGTCAAGCATCAACAATGATCTGACTTTGAATACTATTTTTATATATTTATCAAGAATTGAGCATACATATTTTACTGATATATGATTTTCTTCTCAGATTTATTATATAAGAAAATTCATGAAAAAATAAACAAGTGCATATTGTTGGTAATTATATACACATATATTTAACATGTATTCCATTTTTGTGTGTGGGGGGATGGTTTGCCATAATTACGCAAGGTATAAGAGTTAATTACTTGACTTTTTAATTTTTAAACAAAAAATGTAGATTCTTTTGCTAACTTAAGAGAAAGACAAATACATGATTCTAAAAATCTTCAACAGTTCTCTTTATACTTTTTTACGTAATTTTACCATTTTGATATAGTCTATCTATATTGCATATGAAACTGCAAAATTTGAAGAATGAAAATCATCTATTCAAATTATCTGCTATTAAACAGTGATAACAGTAATTAAAAAATAATTATGCAACTACATGCCACTCAAAGGACTCATTTAAATTATGAAAATTAAGCATAAGGTCATGCAATGCTAAAAGAACATGCAGAATAGTTTACTTTCTATTGGTGGTTCTAATGATAGAAATATTCATATCACAGGCATATAGTGTCTGTCTCATTTTTTGACCTTGTACCATAAAAGCAAATTAATTTTTCTTATCTTATTGAGTGCTCTGAAATTTCAGCAGTATACAATTTTATAGATGAGCTGGTTTTATCCAAAGAGAAGAATTTTTTTGAGCATTTGATTTTCTAAAAATTTTTTTTAAATTTCAATTAAATTTTTTTCCTAGTTATAGAGACATATCATATTGTAAAAAATGATTGGGAAAATTTTATATTTTTAAAAACTTTTATATTTTATATTTTTATAAAATATATTTTATAAATTTTTATAAAATTTGATAAATATAAATTTTATTATATAAAATTTTATTAAAATATAACTTTCCTAGTTATAGAAACATATCATATTGTAAAAAATTATTGGAAAAATATAAAATACAAAATATAAAACATAAGCCACCTATTTTAAATTAGCATGATCTCCTTTTTGGTACAATTCCTTTTCTTTTTTAAATGCAAATTTTTTTGTCCTAATAGTCATCCAATTGTGCTCTTCTCTTATGATTGCTTTGTACTTCATTTATTTGTATTATATCATGAACATTTTCCCAGGTGTTTCTTGAAACCTAAATTTTCAATGATGTCATAAAATTTTTTTACATCTGTATCTAATATTTAACTATTTTATTATTTTTATTCTACTCTCATTGCCTACTTTTGTATTATAAACCATACTACAATAAATATTTATATTAAATTGGAATTCAAATTAGTAATAATTTTATTTGAATAGATTGCTAGTAGGTTATGAAGTTGTAGGAATTTGTGGTATGACTATGAATAGAATTGGATTACATTTAAGAGGAGGATTAAGGAGATGATAAATAGGAACATTTATTTCTTAATACAAATTAGCAAAATTTTTACAGAACATCTATATAAATTTGTACACATTTTAGCAACCCAGATCACTATAAATTTTCCAGTGGTGATGAAAATAATCTCATTTTATTAGTATTTCTTTGGTTACTATTAAAGTTAAGAATTTTCCACATATTTCCAGGACCCTTGTCTTTCTCTGTTACATGGTTCTACATGACCTTTATTCATTTTCCACTGGAAATACAAGAAATATTTCAGGAGAACTCAAATAAATAATTTGGGAGAATTCTCTTCTCTTATTATACTTGTTGCAAACATTTTCCTAGTTCATCATTTGCTTTTTTTTTCGGTTGTTAAACCTTTTCTTTTTTATATATATGTATATATATATTTGCACTTTATGTTCTGGGGTACATGTGCAGAACATGCAGGATTGTTGCATAGGTACATACATGGCAATGTGGTTTACTGCCTCCATCCCCCCGTCACCTATATCTGGCATTTCTCCCCATGTTATCCCTCCCCAACCTCCCTACCCACCACTGTCCCTCCCCTAATCCCCCAAACAGAACCCAGTGTGTGATGCTTCCCTTCCTGTGTCCATGTGTTCTCATTGTTCAACACCCACCTATGAGTGAGAACGTGCGGTGTTTGATTTCCTGTTCTTGTGTGAGTTTGCTGAGAATGATGGTTTCCAGATTCATCCATGTCCCTACAAAGGACACAAACTCATCATTTTTTATGGCTGCATAGTACTCCATGGTGTATATGTACCACATTTTCCTTGTCCAGTTTAACATCAATGGGCATTTGGGTTGGTTCCAGGTCTTTGCTATTGTAAGGAGTGCTGCAATGAACTTATGTGTGCATGTGTCTGTCTTTGTAATAGAATGATTTATAATCCTTTGGATATACACCCAGTAATGGGATTGCTGGGTCAAATGGCATTTCTATTTCTAGGTTCTTGAAGAATCACCACACTGTCTTCCACAATGGTTGAACTAATTTACACCCCTACTAACAGTGTAAAAGTGTTCCTATTTCTCCACATCCTCTCCAGCATCTGTCTCCAGAATTTTTAATGATTGCCATTCTAACTGGCGTGAGACGGTATCTCAATGTGGTTTTGATTTGCATTTCTCTGATAACCAGTGATGATGAGCATTTTTTCATATGTTTGTTGGCCTCATAAATGTCTTCTCTTGAAAAGTGTCTGTTCATGTCCTTCACCCACTTTTGAATGGGTTTGTTTGTTTTTTTTCTTGTAAATCTGTTTTAGTTCTTTGTAGATTCTGGATATTAGCCCTTTGTCAGTTGGGTAGATTGCGAAAAATTTTTCCCATGATTTTTATTCATGTTTGACATACAGCACTATCAAGCTTACATGTGGTCAAATTACTAAATAATTACCTTTAAGATTTTTTTCTGTAGCTTTTATGTTCAGAAATTACCTCATAATTTTAAGACTTTTATTTTTACTTTTAACTTCTAGATCCATAAGAAAATTATATTAGTAAATGAAACAACGTGTTCTTTTCCCTCAGAGAAAATTTTTCTGACATTTGTTGAATTGTACTTCTTTATTATTTGTTTCATTTTATACATTTGTTGATATTTTGTTATTTAAGATTATCTAGTCTGTTCCACTGATTGGTCTATTGATTCTTAGGTACATTCTGCATTCTCTTAATTATTATTATTCTATGCTGTGTGTTAACATTTGAGAAAGCAAATCCCCACAACTTTTACTTTTCATACGTCATGTATTAATCTTTCAGATGAACTTATCTGAAGAATTTCAGAATTAATTCTGATAGAGACAAATATTTATCCCTTTAAAATCACCTTTTATTATCTTCAAGCACTTCAAATGACACATGTATATTTGTACCTTATACAAAGGGTAAAGACAGTAAATATAATATATCACCTACATTTCTTCCAAGTACATGCTAAACACATTCACATACAACAGAGCTCACTTAATCCTGTTACTCTGTGAAGCTAGGATTAATTATCCTAATTTACACAAGATATTTTAAGACTTAGTGGTTTTGTCTTACACAGTACTCTAGCAAAAACACAGGTAATATTATTCCAAGCTTAATGTTCCTTTTTAATATCACATCTTGTAGCTTACTTGAAAAATAAAACCCTTAAGTTTATAGGCTATTATTTATTTACAATGTATGTAGTAAAAATTATATTTTGTGTAATCAGTGTGCATTTTTCCTTTTTATTTATTATCTTGATGATACCTTGAAGTGAAATGTGCCAGAAAAGCAGATGTGAAGACCCTAAAGACAATTACATAAACTATGGTTTACTTTCAGGCCACAGTGAAGCTTCAAGAAAGTCACTTGGTTTCATTTGCTTATCATAAATAATATCTGTTCTTCATCTTCTCAAAGCCAATGACAATTAAAGACCTACATATATTTTTTTGCTACTTGAGTACATACATAGAATGAACTGGAATAAAATACCATATTGATACTCAAGAATTGAAATACTGGAGTCTAATGGAAAAATCCCATTATTTTCATTCACTTCAAGTCAAATTCACAGTGATGATAGAAACACATATCTAATCTAATCTTTCAGTAACCCTGTTTCTGCATCTAATTAAATTCTTAGATTGTTCTCAAATATTTAGATAAACTGGGATTTTTTTGATTGCAAGTAATGAAAACTCAATTTAAGGAAGCTTAAGCAGGAATAAAAATGTAGTTGCTCATTTAACTGAGAAAGATAGAGATATCTGAATTCAGACATAATTTGATACAGATGTTAAAAAAAATAATGCCACAAACTTCTTTCTTTGCATATCTTTCTACAAGCCTCTTTGTTGGTTTATTTATCTAGAAAGTGTCAGAAAAATGTAATTAACCTTGCTTGTATGTTAGCAAGTTAACCTGCCTCAGTTATATAAATGCTGACAGAAGACATGAGACTGCTGGACCAAAGGGAAAGGTATATTTCTATGAATTTTTCTCTAATCCACAAATATCTTGAGGGGACACAGAAAAGCCTGGGTGTATGCCTAGTATGCCTATCCAGGTAGTAGGTTGTTTTGCAGTAGAGGAACTCTAAGCTTAGGGAGCCATTTACTGAGCAAACATATTTTAAAGTATAGTCTGGAACTAAAGGCCATTAGTACTTTAGCCACAAGATGGGCAGAAATGTGAGAGACACATTGAGAATTGTATACAAACAGAAGACTTTTTCCATGATGTGGCAAAGAAGACCACCAGTTACATTCTACTTTCTGAGCAATCTCAGCTGAAAGAAAAAACTGTGCTTTTTCTCAAAAGTCCTGCACTATATGCATATCCTTGAACCACTGTAATTCTGACAGATCAGGCCAGGGATTGTGGTCCTCTTTAAAGCAGAATGGTCAGATCAACCTCCCCACAAATGCATACATTTAGAGTTGGAAACAGCTGGCTGCCCAAAGAAATATTTGGGTACTGTTAAGAGAAGAGTACTCCATATCAATTTTCCCTTCTGTACTATTAACAGAAGAGAGGATTGATGTGAAGGAAAGAAAATGCAGAAAAGGTTTATATCCTCCACCCTTTTTCCACTCTGTACCTTTGTGCTCAATATTCCTTCTGCTTTTGTGTACTATGTTTCTCTTTCATCTCTATGTGTCCATATCTAGATATCCCGCAAAGCCATGTCCATGTGCACACTTCAGTATGAAGACTGCAATGTTCTCTTCACAGCTAGAAAGTCCTTCTCTAGATTTACTCAGTATTTTATCTCTTCCTCAATTGTGGGACATTTTACTTTCTATCTTGTATTATAGAAATCTGTTTAGATGTTTTAACTTTCCCAACTAGACTGGGATCTCCTAGCAAGGTCATGTCTCTATCTCTCTGTATCCCTTAAGAGTCAATGCATATTACTGGTAATTAATATATATGTACTGAATAAAGGGAAGGATATTTAATTAAATTTTGACTGTTATATATCTTGACTAACAATGATGGAACAATTATGAGGCCAGGAGTCCAGAGACATTGCTTTATTTTTCTATTTTTACTATACACAGGATGGTCACCTTGAGCAAATCTATTAACCTGTCTGAGGCTCAATTCCCACATTTGTAAAAAGGTGACACTATGTGCTCTTTGTCATATGGTTATTGAGATAGTCACATGAGAAAATGAATATAAAATTACTTTAGAAATGTAAACCACCCTAATTATTAATGAATTCCATTTTCAAATAACAAGTGAACCATTTCTGTTATATGAATTCAATGTGTTTAATATTAGCAGAATAGTTATTATACAAAAGTAAGTAGATGTAATTTGAAGAATGCTTGGGAAAAAATTCTGTCTGTGCAAAAGTATATTTCTTGTTATCTCTAATTCCTCCAACTCCTTTAAATATATTTGAATTAATTTTAAGAATACTTATCTCTTATCTCCAAAAGTCCTCATAAAAATGAAAATTATCAATAGAGTTAGTACATTAAGCCATTATCTGTTAATAAAACTATCATATTATTTTAACTGGCTAAGAAGCAAAGAAATAGATGCAAGTAAGCTTTGAAAGAAAGACGGACATAATTAGAAAGTAAAACCTTGGTGTAAGTGTGCCTGAAAGGTAACTGGAGAAGGAACATATTTCCAAAAAGGCAAAAAACATTTAAGGAGCAATAGAAATATTGCCAAATAAAAAAATGCCTAATTCATAACTTTGCTTTGAACTGGTCTTATCAAACAGATCAATTTTTTATACATCTATTTGTTTTTAATTCACAATTTTTCCCTTTAAATTCGGAAAGGATCACAGACATAAAACAAAATAATCCATTTGTTCAGAGAATTTTCTCTCTTTAGAGTGGAAATTCCACACATTTTTGAAGTTTCATTTCTGCTATATTAACCATTAGTTGGTTGAAAATGCATATTTTTTATAGAAATTTTTTCCTGAAAGTTTTGATTGCCTCCCCAATTTTAACCACAAATACTTGTGTTTAAAAGTATCTCCCCAAAAGTTATGTGGTCCTGACATCTGACACATAAATCAATATAATTTTATAAAGTATCTTCCTAATTAACAATGAACTGCCCTATGAACAAAATTATGACAATGTAATACAGAAGTGTTTGTAGATCATTAAAAATTTTTGGATAAACACTGTTACAAAAATAAAAAGACATGGAAACTAACACAGAAAGTCTAAATTAATCACTTTTTTTCCACAGAGTTGAAAATTGCATGGAAGCAGTTTCAAACCATTTCCTCAGATAGAAACAGAAATTAAAACTTGAGACAGGACTGTGCTTCTAAGATCTCCAATGCAATGCAGGCATTTCAATAAAGCTCCCATGATCCCCATAATCAAAAGCTATAACAGGGATCAAGAAGAATTAAAATGGGTGGTTTGTCAGAATCTACCTACAACATAAGGTTATTATACACCTGGTTCTTTTATTAAAGCAATCTCCTAAGCCTGATCTGAGACTAGGGTTGTGTTTGAAGTGCATTTCATTAATCCATTAGCAAGAAGCTGATTAAGATAGTGGTTATACCACTGTAGAATTAGGAAATACTAGAGTGACCAAAACAATCACAGGTTTGGAAGACTTTGTGCCAATCACTAGAGCTCAGATTTCAAAGAACATTACAAGAATATATCCTTAATTAAAGAGTTAGTATCTTTCTTTCATTCAACAAATGGGGTACACCTCTGTATCAACCTACCTGCAACTTTCAGCTCCCTTTCCTGCTTGCCAAGGTTATAAGAAAAATCTGAAATGAATTCTTTGAAGCATTTAAAATTTTTGACTCTTCAAAATTCTAATATAGATATTTTTAAATAAAACACTAAAGTATGAAAGAGAGTATCCTGGGTGCTTCTTAAAAGCTTTTGAATGTTGTTTACATCTCTGAGAAGTTTTAGATGTCCTTACAGTAGTTCTCCAAAGAAATGCAACAATGTAATATCAAGTAAATGTAAATGAAATGTGTAAATCTAGGTTACTCATTGAAAATAGTCATGCTTAGAGAACAAGTCATCAAGATAGCTCCCTACACGCCCAACACTTGACTCCTTCACAAAGAAAGAATAACAACAATAAAATAAATAACCACATGTCTAAATAACTACACAGTGTCTAGGAAAGAACACTGGAATTTAGCAAAGAAGTGACAAAGACCCAGTTAAGCCATGGTGACTCAGGATGGTAGCATAGAGAGATAAGTAAAGCACCTGACCAGGATCAATTCAGACCCAAGAGGGACTCCTTACTGCAAGGAAAAGGTAAGCAGAAGACCCCCAAGAGTCCATATATCCATCATGAACATCTGAATCCCAGTTACCCGAGATCCCTACAACCCATGTGGGCATTAAGAACAGTATAGGAAGCTTTCAGAGAAAGGATTTATAATAGGTCTCCTCTTCATCACCCATAACCTACACTGCTGCAGAATGTCACCATTTTAAAAGCAAAGCCATCACAAAAGTGCATTGTACCCTGAGGCCCAATTGCCCCTACATCTTCACATTCTTATAGCTTACACTGACATCCTCCCACATCCACCTAAAAGGCTACAGCATCATGGCACCAGCAGGACCCAGAGGTACAGCTATGACTGATACCAGATCCCATGCAATGAGCTATACCACAGGGCACAGAAGGCTCACTACAGGCTGCCTCCAGGACAGCTGATGTGTGTACAGCACAGAAATTCCACGTTTTCAAAAAGAACCAAACAGAAATGTTGGAACTGAATAGTTGTGATTTTATTTCCAATAAAGGAAATAAAAATACAACCAAAAGCTTCAAAAACAGACTAGTCAAGCAAAATAAAGAATTTCTAAACCTAAAAATTAGTCTTTTGAAATAATCCAATCAGAAAAAAATAAAAATAAAAAAGGATGAAGAATGAAGAAAGTCTATAAGACATCTGGAACACAATAAAGTGAACAAAATTTGATATTAGGAGAATTGCAGATGGAGAAGAGATGAAAAAAAGGCATAGATCCAAGATGGCTGATCACTAGCAGCTCAGGATAGTAGCTCCCAGTGAAGGCGCAGAGAACGAGAGGATGCCACACTTTTAGCCAAATTTTTTTGCTCATGGACTAAGAGATTCCCAGTGGAGTAGCCCCACGAGTCGCCAGGGCGACTCTTGTGGCCAGCGCGGCAGTTTTGCAGGCGCCTCAGTGAGGCAGTTCTTGGTGCAGAGTCTGGAGATTCCCAGGCAGAAAAGCACCATCAATCTTAACACTGCTGTATCGGCCTGTGCAGTGGATTGCTCAGATTTTGGCACTGGGAATTAACAAATTGGACGTCTGCTCAGAGACCTACTTAGAAAGTCAGTAATTACAAAGACGACAGAGGGATAAATATATAATGAAGGGAAGAAACCAGCCTAAAAAGGCAGAGAATACTCAAAATCAGAATGCCTCTCCCTCTACAGGGGATCGCAGTTCTTCATCAGCAACGGAACAAGGCTTAATGGAGAGCAAGTGTGTTCCATTATCAGAAGCAGGTTTCAAAAGGTGGGTGATAAGAAACTTCTGGGAATTAAAAGAACTTGTTCTAACCCAATGCAAAGAAACTAAGAACCTTGAAAAAAGGTTTGACAAAATGCTAACAAGAATGGACAATTTAGAGAGGAACATAAGTCAATTGATGGAGCTGAAAAACACAACACGAGAACTTCGTGAAGTATGCACAAGTTTAAACAGTCGAATTAATTAAGCAGAAGAAAGGATATCAGATGTCGAGGACCAGCTTAGTGAAATGAAACGAGAAGACAAGATTGGAGAAAAAAGGATAAAAAGGAATGAGCAAAGTCTCCAGGAAATATGGGACTATGTGAAAAGACCTAATTTACGTTTGATAGGAGTACCTGAATGCGGCGAAGAGAATGAATCCAAGTTGGAAAATACTCTTCAGGATATCATTCAGGAAAACTTTCCCAACCTAGCAAGGCAGGGTAATACTCAACTCCAGGTAATACAGAGAACACCACAAAGATATTCTTCAAGAAGACCAACCCCAAGGCACATAATTGCCAGATTTATTAGGGTTGAAATGAAGGAGAAAATACTAAGAGCAGCCAGAGAGAAAGGTCAGGTTACCCATAAAGGGAAACCTATCAGACTTACAGCAGATCTCTCAGCAGAAACCCTACAAGCCAGAAAAGAGTGGGGACCAATATTTAACATCCTTAAAGAAAAGAACTTTCAACCCAGAATTTCATATCCAGCCAAACTAAGCTTTAAAAGTGAAGGAAAAATTAAATCTTTTGCGAACAACCAAGTACTTAGAGACTTCACCACCACCAAGCCTGCTTTACAAGAGCTTCTGAAAGAAGCACTATACATATAAAGGAACAACCAATATCAGCCTTTCCAAAAATATATGAAAAAGCAAAGAGCATCAACACAATGAAAAATTTACACCAACTAATGGACAAAACAGCTAGCTAGCATCAAATGGCAGTGTTAAACTCATATATATTCAAATTGGATAAAAAGCCAAAACCCATAGGTATGCTGCATCCAGACCCATCTCACATGCAATGATACACAAAGACTCAAAACAAAGAGAAGGAGGAAGATTTACCCACCAAACAGAGAGTAAAAATAAACAAATAAATAAAAAGCAGGAGATGCAATTCTTGCCTCTGATAAAATAGACTTTAAAGCAATAAAGATAAAAAGAGGCAAAGAAGGACATTGCATAATGGCAAAAGGATCAATGTAACAAGAAGAGCTAATGATTCTATAGATCAACGAGACAGAAAATTAACAAGGACATCCAGGACTTGAACTCAGATCTGGAACAAGTAAACTTAATAAACATTTATAGAACTCTCCATTTCAAATACACAAAACATACATTACCACCTCACACCTATTCCAAAGTGACTACATAATTGGAAGTAAATCACTCCTCAGTAATCACATAGCATTTCATAGGTTTAAATGAAATATTGGTTGGCTGCGTGTTTGTTATTTTCTTCCCTTATTCCTTCCTGTCGACATTAAGTATAATTATTGGTATAAAAGAGGTTTTCAATACCCATTACTAAACTGCATTCTAGCCTGGGCAAGAAAGCAATACTCCCATTCTCTCTCTCTTTTTCTCTTCCTTTTTCTTCCTCTTCTTCATCTTTTTTTATCTTTCTTTCTTTCTTTTTTTTCTTCCTTTTTAGAAAAAAAAAAGGCATAGAAAATCTATTTAATGAAATAATAGCTGAAACTTCCCAAGTATTGGAAGAGATATGGACATCCAGGTACAAGAAGCTGAAAGTTATCAAAATATATTCAATCCAAAAGACCCTCTCCAAGGCACATTATAGTAAAACTGAAAAGTCCAAGACAGAATTCTAAAAATAGCAAGAGAAAAGCATCAAGTGACATATAAGGGTATCTCCATCAGAATAATAAATTTCTTAGTGGAAATCTTACAAACCAAAAGAGAATGGGAAAATTTATTCAAAGTGCTGAAACCAAACCAAACAAAACTATCAGGAAGGAATACTATATCCAGCAAAACTATCTTTAAGAAATGAAGAAAAATGAAGTCATTCCTAAACAAGCAAAAACTGAGGAAATTTATTTTTATTAGACCAGCCCTACCAGAAATGCTTAAGGGAAAACTACATCTAGAAGCAAAAACCAAATATTTCCCATTATGGAAACATGTAAAAGATTAAAAGTCACTGGCAAAACAGATAAACATATGAGAAAGAGAAAGGAATCAAACATCATTATAGAAAACCAATAAACTACAAAAATAAACAAGGAGAGATAAAGAAAGAAACACAGGATACACAAATCAATTTGAAAACAATTCACAAAATGAAAGGAGTAGATCCTTACTTATTATTACCAACCTTGAATGTAAAGCAGTTATATTCCCCAATTAAAAGATACAGACTGACCCCATGAGTTAAAAAATAAACAAGACCCAACTATATGCTCCCTATAAGAAACTGTTTACCATAAAGAACACATACAGATTAAAGTGATGGAATGGAATAAAATATTCCTCACAGACAGAAGCCAAAGGCACAGAGAAATAGATATATTTATACCAGATAAAGTAGACTGTAAATAAAAAAAACATAAAAAGATATAATCATTACATAATGATAGATCAATTTAGAAAGAAAATATAAAATTAAAAATATATATGCACCCCCCACAAGCATACCCAAATATACAAAGTGTATATTATTAGAGCTTAATATAAAGATAGACCCCAACATAATAATTGTTGAGAACATCAACACCCCCACTGTCAGCATTTAGACAGAAAACAGACAAGTATCAGAATTAAACTGCATTATAAATCAAATGGACCTAACAAATATTTAGAGAACATTTCAACCAAGTATTGCAAAATATACATTCTTCTTATCAGCCCATGGAACATTCTCAAAAATAGACCATAGGTTAAGACTCAACAAATTTTAAAAAATCAAAATTATGTTAAATATCTTTTCAGGCCACAATGGAATAAAACTAGAAATCAACAAAAGAGGAACTTTGGAAACTGTACAAATACATAAAAATTAAAAACAGGCTCTTGAAAAATTAATGGGTCAATGAAGAAAATAGAAAAAGAATCAAACTTTTTTTAAGAAATAGAAACACAACATACCAAAAAATCTTGAATAAATCAAAAGCAAAACTAAGAGGGAAATTTATAGCAATAAATGACTACATTAAAAAGTACAAAGATTTGAGGTCAAAAAACATAAAGAAGAAACTACAAAAGCAAGAACAAACTAAACCCCAAATTAATATAAAGAAATAAATATTAAAGGTCAAAGCAAAACTAAACAAAACCACAATACAAATGATCAATAAAATGAAAAATTATTTTCTTAAAAAGATAATCAAAATTGGCAAACTATTAGCAAGTTTAATTTAAAAAAAGAGAAAAAATTCTAATAAAATAAAAATAAAAAGGCAACATTACAATGGATAACATAGGAATGCAAAGGATTATCAGAGACTATTGTGGACAACCACATATCAATGAGTTAGAAAACCTAGAGGAAATGAATAAATACATGACACATATTACCCATCAAAATCTAACTAGAAAGAAATAGAAAAACTGAAAAAACCAATAGTGAGTAAAAATATTTAATCAGTAATAAAAAGTCCCCAACAAAGAAAAGCCCAAGACTAGACAATGTTACTGCTGAATTCTAACTTATAAAGAAAAACTAACACCAATTCTTCTCAAACTACTCCATGAAATTGAAGAGAGAATTCTTTTTAACTCATTCTATGGAGTCAGCATTACTCTGATACAAAAAATAAAAACAGATAAGAACACAACAAAAGAAAGAGAAAACTGCAGACCAATATCCGTAATAAATATAGATGCAAACATGTTCAACAAAATACTAGTAAACTGAATTCAACAGCACAGCGAAAGGATTATACACCAGAATCAATTGGGAATCACTGCAGGTATTCAGAGATGATTCAACATATGCAAATCAAGAAATATGATACATTATGTCATTAGAATGAAGGGCAAAAACCATATGATCATCTCTATAAATATAAACAAAGCATTTGATAAAATTCAACATATTTTTATGATGAAAATTCTTGACAAATTAGATATAGAAGGAATGTACCTCAATATAACAAAGACTATATATGACAAGTTCACAGCTAACATTCTACTAATGGAACTGGAAAAAGGCAAAAATGCCCACTTTCCGAACTTTTATTAAACACAATACTGGAACTCCTGGCCAGAGCAATTCGGCAAGAGAAAGAAATAAAAGGTATCCAAACTGGAAAAAAAGGAGTGAAATTGTCCCTCTTTGCAGACAATATGGCCTTACATATAGAAAAATCTAAAGAATATGCTAAAAATCTCTTAGAACTTAGAACTGATAAACAAATTCAGTAAAATTACTGGATACAAAATTAACATGAAAAAACTAGCACATTTTCTATATGTCAAAAACAAACTAGTTAAAAAAAAAACCCTCTTCACATATCTTTTTGTGTACCTCATATATATGAACAATTTATTATACTTCAACTAAAAATAAAATTTTAAAAATAATATAATTATTTTTAAAAAGAAAAAAGTCATGCTTAGATTTAAGAGTTAAGAATCTTCTGTCTGTTGAGGTTCCTGGAAATACAAATTTTCAGCTGGGCTGTTCTGTTAGTTCCTTCTAGACCCTGTAAACAGATTAATAAAGTACCTATCACTCACACTATCATAATATGTGATTTTGACTGGTTTCTGTTATGCCTATACAAACACAATGTTTTGGCAATAAAAAGTGTACTTAAAATACACATTTAAATGATAGAGTAGTGACGTCAGCAAGATAGCAGAACAGAAGTTTTCAGTGCTTGCCCTGTCATAGAAACATCAATGTGAAAAATTATGCACACACAAAAATACCTTCTTAAAAGTTAAGGAATCTAGGTAAGAGATTACAGCACATGGTGGAGTAAAGAAATAATACAAGACACATGAAGAGGGTAAAAAGGACTGTTTCATATTACTCACATACTCCTTTCCCCAATACAGGCAGCACAGTACAGAAAAAGATACTTTTACAAAGGAGAAGGAATGTAAAGTTAGAAACCACCTTCACTGTGGACTCCATCACCAGGTCTATCCCAGTGAACTGTCTCTAGGCCTGTCCCTGAGGATCAAGCCTTAGGCCCACCCCAGCACCAGACCAACCTCCATGGTCCCATGTTTTAGGCCAGACCCTGAAGTTTCAGAACCCAGGCCTACCCTTAAGTACTCAGGCTTCAAGCCCACCCCAGTACTAAGCTGGCCCTCACAGACTCAGGCTCAGGGTCTGCCTCAGTGCTGAGCTGTTGGACCCTGTGAACCCAGACCTCCAGCCAACCCCCACAGATCCAAACATCAGGTCTGCCACAGTAGACCCTAATGCCAGGATATCTCTTGTGGACCCAGGATCTGGCCTGAACTGAAAAACAGTTTCCAGGCCTATTACCATGAACCCAGGAGCCAGACCCTCTCACATAGACACAAGCTCCACATTCACCACTGTGGGCCCAGACACCAAACCTGCCCATGTGAACCCACGAACCAGGATGTCCCTTGTGGAGCCAGGAGACAGACTTATCCACCCAATGATCCAGGGACTAGGCCAGTCAGTTCTAAGAAAACAGTAGCATGTCTCCCTGTGAAGCCTGCCAGTGAGCCCACTCCATATCTCTAGATGGGCTGACTAGTGAAGAGATTTCCCTGTGAAAGCCATTGTGTAGGCTGGGCAAGGTGGATCCACCTGTAATCCCAGAACTTTGGGAGGCCGAGGTGGGTGGATCACCCGAGGTCAGGAGTTTGAGACCAGCCTGGTCAACATGGCGAAACCCCATCTCTACTAAAAAGACAAAAATTAGCTGGGCACATGGTGGCAGGTGCCTGTAATTCCAGCTACTTGGGAGGCTGAGGCAGGAGAATTGCTTGAACCTGGGAGCCGGAGGTTGCAGTGAGCCAAGATTGCCCCATTGCACTCCAGCCTGGGAGGCAAGAGTGAAACTCTATCTCAACAAAAAAAAAAAAAGAAAGCCATTGTGTAAAGACTAGAAGAGGTGCTTATGTCTTCAAATGCACAGACACAAATGTAAGGCCACAAGAACCACAAGTAATCAGGGAAACATAACACTACAGAGGAGAAAAATGTAAGCATCATTAGTAACCAACTCTAAAGAAATAGAAATTTATGAAAAGCCCAACAAAGAATTCAAAATAATTATCTTAAAGAAGCCCAGTGAGCTACAAAACACAGATAGACAAGTAAACAATATCAGGAAAACAATAAATGAACAGAATTAGAAGTTCAATAAGAGAGATAACCTATAAAAAAGAACTCAACAGAAATTCCAAAATTGAAGAACACGATTGAACTGAAAACGTTCATAGTTTCAACAGTTAATTCAATCAAGCAGGAGAAAGAAGCAGAGTGCTTAAAGACCGGTCATTCAAAATTACCAAATCAGAGGCAGAAAAAAGAAAGAATTAAAAAAAAAATCCAGAAAATGCATAGAACTCATGCGATATCATCCTGAGAACAGATGTATGCATTATGGGAGTCCTACAAGGAATGAAAAAAATGAAAAGAACAGAAAGCTTAAACACATAATGAGAGAAAACTTCACACACCTGAAGAGAAAATGAACATTCAGATCTATGAAGACCAAAGAATGCCAAATAGATTAATCATAAGGTCTTTACTAAGGTAAATTACAATAAAATTCAAAAAGGTCAAAGACAAAGAAAATTTTGGAGGCAACAATAAAAAAGTGACCCATCTATTACGAGGGAACCTTTATAAGATCATCAGTAGATTTCTCATCAGAGAAATTGCAGGCCAGGAGAGAGTGTATGATACATTCAAAGTACTGAAAGTGCCAATAGAAATACTATACCTGGCAAAGCTGACTTTCAGAAATGAAGGAGAGATTAAAGTTTTCTAAGAGAAACAAAAGCTGAGGAAGTTCCCCACTAGACCTGCTTTACAAGAAATGATAAATAAAGCTATTCAAGTTGAAATGAAAGGACACTAAGGACTACATGAAAATATAAAATGTTTTGTAAAGGTAAGAACATATTCAGATTCAGAATACTATAATGGTGGTGCATTATACTCTATTATAAAAGTTAAAAGATGAAAGTAATAAAAATAAATAATTTGTTAATGGATAGACAATATAAAAATATGTAAATCATAACATCAAAAAATAAAGTGTGCAGTGAGAAAAAGGTAAAGTGTAGAGTTTTTATATGCAGTCAAAATTAAGTTGATATCACATTAAAATAGACTGTCATAACTATAAGATGGTATATGTAAGCCTGATGATAACCACAAATAAACCTGTAGTAGAAAAAAGATCAAAATAAAATAATCAACATTTTAATATGTAATAGTGTTATATTAACATTCTATATAAATAATGTTATATAATTACTTTATACACTGAATTTGGAGGAAAATCTAACAGTTTACCTGATGGCAAGACTGGCTTTAAATTAATGGCAATCATTCAGATTTCAGCAGGAGAAAACCTGAGGTAGATGAGAAAAAAATATTTACTAAAAGAGCTCTGTCTCCAAAGAATCACAGCAAAAGCCACTGTGAAAGGTTTAAGTGGTGAATAATACTCTTGAGTACGAAAGTGAGAATCAATAGTCATTGTCAGTCAGAATCAACAACACAGAAGTAGGAACCACTCAGGAGTTTTATTGAGTTTCTAATTAAATGAGAAAAATATTCACATCTTCTTTCACAAATCACAAATTATTCCTTTCTATATTAAATGTTTAAATGAGATTAACATATATAACAAATTAATTTACCTTATTAATATTTTGTGCTATTATTAAAAATATGGGTAAGAATAATTGTTTTAAAAAGATAGCAACACACCTAATTAGGTTAGGCTAAAATTAAAGGTAGAAGTAATTAAAAAAAAAAAAAAAACCACAGATGAAGCACAGGAAAAAGAAAAATAAGTTCTCTGAAGAAAAATAAAATTTCTGTGCCTAGGGTACCCACCAAAGGCTGCTAAGACAAGATAATAACAGAATCATATTTATTGTATTTTGTGAGATAGGTAGGAGCAAAGGGATTTTAAGGCTTTGAGGATGATTTGAGAGACATAGGAAAAGAATCTTTAAAATAATTTTACATTATTTTAAAGAAAGCCATTAAAACTAGTTCATAATGTGAACATGTTTATGGGCATAACAGAATCACTACCACACAGGAATCAATTTGTACCAAGATGCCAATAATGGGTTGTAAGTTTAAAATATCTTCTGATTTCCAACAACCATAGAGCTACTGAATATTCAGAGAGTGAAGCAAAAAAGAGATCTTCACAGAACTATACACAGCATGTCAATTGTCACAAAACCACTACATTGCAAGGAATCATGGAGTGAACCCAAAAACCAGAAGCATTTTTCTTTAAACATGCATAAAAAGCAGCAGGGGTACATTCTCATCCTCTTTAATCAAATCCGTATTTTAATTAAATTTAAAAAGTAAAGGAAATACATAATTGTGTAACTGAGGATTGGGTGTTAAAAAAAAAAAAAGATGTTCTGTCATGGTATTAGAAATTGGAATTAAATCCAAGATGGCCAACTAGGTGTAGCCAGGAAGAGCTTCTCTCATTGAAAGAGACTAAAATATCGAGTAGGCCAGGATATTCTAAACAGACCTTCTGAGAGAAGACATTTGGAGTGAATAGAAAGAAGACACAGACACTGGGGCAAAAAGTGCCAGGACTCATTCCTGGCCCTGTCTGGCTCCTAAGGAAGGCATGAATGAAATAACTTGAGTGACTCACTCTCACTATGGACCTCTGGAGTCCTAACTGAAGGAAGCCCCACAATCCCCATGGACATTTGATTTAGGAAGGGGAAATTCCCAGAGAGTCAACAAAGACAGAACTAAAGTCTGTGCAGAGCCCAGAGAGTTTGGCATCGAGATGACTTCAGTGGAACACATCCGGGGATGCCCATCCCCCAAGGTTCTCCATATTTCTCTAGGTGGCTTTTACCTTTCTTAACCACCAAACCTAGAGAGAGCAGGGCTGTTTTTCCCATGGAACTGGAGTGAGTCTGAGGTTAAGTGCCCTCCTGTCTGCTGGCCCCTCCCAGGATTCCTGCACAAGGTTCAGCACAACCTTGGATGCCCTGCCAGAGTGCTTTTGCCAGTGGCCACCACAATAGCACTTTCACCAGTGGCCCCAGACATCCCACTGGAGCACTTTAGCCAATCGCCTCCCACCAAAGCACTTTAACTTGTGGCCCCCTCACCACCCTGCCAGAGCATTTTTGCCCACAGATCCCCTGCCAACCCTCTGGAGTGCTTCCATCTGCAGGTTCCCCCAACCTGTTGGGGTGTTTTCACCCATGAACCCCCTGTCACACTATCAGAGCACTTTTGCCACTGCCCTGCAATGGAGCGCTGTTACCAGTGGACTGGAAGAACCTTGGCACCTCACTACAGCCAGTGCTTGACCTCAAGGGGCCAAGGAATAAAGCTATAGGCCTGGTTCCAGGCCCTGATAGTTACAGCATACAGCCCAGGAGCTGAGTCTTGGCCCTCTGAAAGCATACAGAAATGTGGTGTAAATGGATTTCCTTATTTAAAATGTTGATTATTTTATTTTGATCTTTTATCTACTACAGGTTTATTTGTGGTTATCATCAGGCTTACATATACCATCTTATAGTTATCACAGTCTATTTTAATGTGATATTAACTTAATTTTGACTGTATATAAAAACTCTACATTTTAACTTTTTTCCTCACTGCACATTTTATTTATTGATACTATGATTTATATATTTTATATTGTATATTTCCATACAAGCAAATGCTAAGGGAATGTGTCAGCACTAGACTTGCCTTATAAGAAGTCTTTAAGGGAATGTTAAACATGAAAATGAAAGACTGATACCTACTACCATAAAAACACAGTTAGTACACTCTAGAGCAACTATATAATCAAACCTGCATAAAAATGAGCTAACAATACAATAACAGAATCAAATTCTCACAGCCAGTTTTGGTGGCTCACACCTATAATCCCAGCACTTTGGGAGACCAAGGCAGGCAGATCACTTGAGGCCAGGAGTTTGAGACCAGTCTTTTCACTGGCCAACACAGTGAAACCTTGTCTCTACTAAAAATAGAAAAAAATTAGCTGGGTATGGTGGTACATGCCTGTAATCCCAGTTACTAGGAAGGCTGTGGCATGAGAATCACTTGAACATGTGAGGTGGAAGTTGCAGTGAGCAGAGATCATTTCACTGCACTCCAGGCTGGGCAACAGAGTGAGACTCTGCCTTTTAAAAAATCAAATTGTTACATATTAATATTGATCTTGAATGTAAATGGCCTAAGTGCCCTACTTAAAAGCGTATAGTAGCAAGTGGGATGATGAGACAGACCCAACTAACTGTCTGCTGTCCTCAAAAGATCCATCTCACATGCAATGGCACAAAAGAGACTTTAAGCAAACAATGATCAAAAAGGACAGAGAAGGGATGACATAATGATAAATTGTTCAATTCAACAGGAAGACTTAACTATCATAAATATACATGCAACTAACATTGGACCACCCAGGTTCATAAAACAAGTTCTTAGAGACCTACAAAGAGACTTAGATAACAAAGAATAATAGTAGGAGACTTTAACACCTCACTGACAGTATTAGACAGCTCAGTAAAGCAGAAAACTAACAAAAACATTTAGGACTTATATTTGACACTTGACCTAATGGACCTAATAGACATCCACAGAATACTGCACCCTAAAACAACAGAATACCTTCTTCACATCTGCACACGGTATATACTCTGACATTGACCACATGCTCAGCCATATAGTAAGTTTTAACAAATTCAAAAAATTGAAATCATATCAACTACACTCTGAGACCACAGAGTAATAAAAATGGAAATAATTACCAAGAAAATTTCTCAAAACCATAATTTTACATGAAAATGAAAAAACATGCTCCTGAATGACTTTTGGGTAAACCACAAAATTAAAGTGGAAATCAAAAAAATTCCTTGAAACTTATGAAAACAGACACAACTTACCTGGGAAATAGCTAAAGCAGTGTAAAAGGACAGTTTATAGCACTTAACACTTACATCTAAAGGTTAGAAAGATCTCAAATTAACAACCTAACATTGCACCTAGGGGCACTAGAAAAACAAGAGAAAACCAACCCCAAAGCTAGCACAAGAAAAGAAATAAACTAAATCAAAGCTGAAATGAAAGAAATTAAGATATGAAAATCCATAGAAATAACAAAGCCAACAATTTAGTTCCTTGAAAAAATAAACAGGATTGATAGGCTTCTAGCTAGAATAATAAAAGAAAAAAGAGAGAAAATCCAAATAAGCACCATTAGAAATGACAAAAGTGACATTACCACCAATGCCACAGAAATATAAAAAACCCTCAGAGACCATTACGAACACCTCTATGCACACTTACTAGAAAACCTAGAAGAAATGGATGATTCCTGGAAACATGTGACCTCCCAAGATTGAAGTAGGAAGAAGTTGAAATCCTAAACAAACCAATAATGAGTTCCAAAATTGAATCAGCCAATGAAAAGGGGCCTGGAACAGATGAATTCACACCCTAAACCTACCAGACATACAAAGATAAAGTAGTATCAATCCTACTGAAATTATTCCAAAATATTGAGAAGGAGAGACTCCCCCACAACTCATTCTATGAAGCCAGCATCATTTTGATAACAAAACCCAGCAGAGACAAAATGAAAAAAGTAAACTTCAGGCCAGTATGCCTCATAAACAGAAAAAACTATCCTTAAAAATAAAAATACTAGAAAACCAATTCCATCAGCACATCAAAAAGTTTATCCATGATAATCAATAGGCTTTATTCCTGGAATGCAAGATTGGTTCAACATATAAAAAATGTAACTGATATGATTTAAATATTTGTTCCCACCCAAATCTCAAGTCTCATAGTAATCCCTATTGTTGGAGGTGGGGCCTGGTGGAAGGTGATTGGATCATCGGGGCAGCTTCTAATGGTTTATTACCATTCCCCTAGTTCTGTCTCATAATAGACTTCTCATGAGATCTGGTTGCTTAAAAGTGTGTAGCACCTCTTCCCCTTCTCTCTCTACCTCCCGCTCCAGCCATGTGAAGACATGCCTTCTCCCTCTTTGCCTTATGCCATATTTGTAAGTTTCCTGAGGCCTTCCCATCTGCACTTCATATACAGCCTGCAGAATGATGAACCAATTAAACCTCTTTTCTTTTTAAATTATCCAGGCATAGGTATTTCTTTATAGCAGTATGAGAACAAACTAATACAGTGACTCACCACATAAACAGAATTAAGAGCAAAAACGACATGATTATCTCAATAGACACAGAAAAGGCTTTTGATAGAATTCAACATTCTTTTATGTTAGAAATCAACAAACTGACATCAAAAGAACATACCTCCAAGTAATATGAGCCATTTATTATAAACTCACAGCTGATATCATACTGAATGGGCAAAAGCTAGATACATTCCCCTTGATAACTGGAACAAGACGAGTATACCCACTCTCACCACTTTTATTCAACATAGTACTTGAAGTTCTAGTCAGAACAGCTAAACAAGAGAAGGAAATAAAATGTATCCAAGTAGGAAAAGAGGAAGGCAAAGTATCTCTCTTCACTTATGATATAATTATATTTCTAGAAAACCCCATAGATTCAAAAAGGCTCCTAAAACTGATAAACACCCTCAGTAAACTTTCAAGAAACAAAATTAATGTGCAAAAATCAGTAGTCTTTCTATATACCAATAATGTAAAACTGAGAATCAAATAAAGAATATGATCCCATTTACAATATTCACAAAAAATAATAAAGTACCTATAAATACAGCTAATCAAAGAGGTGAAAGATCTCTACAATGAGAATTACAAAACACTACTGAAAGAAATCAGAGATGACACACATGGAAAAACATTTCATGCTCACGATAGGAAGAATCAATATTGTTAAAAATGGCCATACCACCCTAAACAATTTACAAAGTCAACGCTATTTCTATCAAACTTCCAATGTCATTTCTCATAGAAATAGAAAAAACAATCCTAGCGTTTATATGAAACCCAAAAAGAGCCTGAACAGGCAAAGTAATCTTAAGCAAAAAGAGTAAACAAGAGCCATGATTCTATCCAACCTCAAACTATACTAAAAAGCTACAACAAACAAAACAGCATGGTAGTACTACAAAAACAGACACACAGACCAATGCAACAGATTAGAGAATCCAGAAATAAAGCCTAACATTTACAACCATCTGATCTTCCACAAAGTCAACAATAACAAGCAGTATGGAAAAGACTCCCAACTTAATGAAAAGTGCTGAGATAACTGGCTAGTCATATGTAGAAGATTGAAACTGAACCCCTTCCTGTCACCATACATGAAAATCAGCTAAAGATAAATTAAATACTTAAATAGAAGACCTAAAACTTTAAAAACCTTAGAAGAAAATCTAGAAAAT
This sequence comes from Aotus nancymaae, assembly GCF_030222135.1. Classification (NCBI taxonomy): domain Eukaryota; kingdom Metazoa; phylum Chordata; class Mammalia; order Primates; family Aotidae; genus Aotus; species Aotus nancymaae. Next base: position 80,209,115 of record NW_026988425.1, read on the forward strand.
ACCTTTCTGGACATTGGTCTTTGCAAAGAATTTGTGACTAGGTCCCCAAAAGCAACTGTAACAAAAATTAAAATTGACAAGTGGGGCCTAATTAAATGAAAGAGCTTCTGCACAGCAAAAGGAACTATCAACAGAGTCACTACCTGTGTGATGGAATCATTTGTACACCATACCTAAGTGACATACAATTTACCCATGTAACAACCCTGCAGAAGTACCCCGTGAACCTGAAATAAAAGTTGAAAAAAAAACTTATTCAGGCATAAAAGGAAGTTTGTTAACAAAAGAAGAAATAAATTGCAAAATCTCTGAAAACAAAAAGAGGAAGGATTCTCATCCAGGAGACTGGGCTGTGAAATACTAACCCTCTGTTCTAGTTAGTCCTTGTTTTTACTTTACCTGGATATATTTACCCAGGGCAGAAGTGGCTGACTGCTCACCTAGACTTGGGATCTCCTTCTGTAGGGCAGAGTTGTTGCTGGGAAAGGGGTGTCCAGCCACGGGCTCCATTTCCCAGAACTCTTTGTTTTTTTTTTTTGTTTTTTGTTTTTGTTTTTTTTGAGATGGAGTTTCGCTCTTGTTACCCAGGCTGGAATGCAGTGGCACGATCTCGGCGCGGCCTCCCAAAGTGCTAAGATTTTAGGCATGAGCCACCGTGCCCAGCCTCCCAGAACCCTTTTATGTAAGTGCCTATCTCACTAATGTGGGCATACATGTGTGTCAATTTCTAGTGGAAATGGCAAATAACTAGATGTGCCTTCTCCTAAACTGTCTTTTTCATCCTGTCAAAGCTCAGGTATTCCCTGAAGCCACATGTTGGAAGAATTCAGAGCGTCTCACTGCCTGGGTTTTTGAATGATGATCGGAACACAACTTCCCCTCTCTCCCATTCTCCCCAGCTTGCCAACACCAAGAAATAGTTGCACTAGAATGTTACATAAGAAATAAATAAACTTTATTTTGCTACGTTACTCAAAATTTGGAATTTGTTTATTGTAACAGCTAACATTATCCTAACCATATCACATAGAAGGAATTCTGTAAATAAATGTAGAATAAATAAATTTGTAAGATGGGGATATAACATTAGTCTTACCTACCTTGTTAAGTTCTGCAGGAATAAAAATAAAAAATAAAGATGAATATGTTTGAAAAAACTTTTAAAAGATTATTTCAATACCTTCACTGATAGTGCTTTTACCACCAGGAGAAAAGACAATACAAATTCAAAATACATGTAGAAACATGAACAGGAAGATGTTTCTGTTTATAGAAGAGAGATATTTTTAGTGAAAACTACAAATAACAGCCCACTAAAATAGCTGTGTTTTAGTGAAGTGTGTATTAGTGTACCAAAGAAAATGATTATAAGTAGTAAAATGAGCATTTGTGCAGGGTTTGGAAATTTGCCGAAAAGCCACAAAGAGGACAGAGCAAATTTCAAAGTGTAGTAATGCAGGGAATCAATGTTTCAGTCTTATACATTTGAGCTTATAAAGGGTCCAAAGTAGAATATAGGACAGTTGCATGTTAATGACACTTTTGATGATGTCAAATTATACTTAATACTTCAGTGAGACATTATGAGACACTAAGAATAGGAAAAAAACAAAATGGAAACTAAATGAAAAAGCAGCTGAGAAAATTATTTTCAGCTTGAATAATGTAAGATTACACTTTGGGTATATACCCAGTAATAGGATTGTTTAAGTGGAAGCTTATACTTTTGTATTATTATTGTATGTGTGGGTTTTTTATATTTTTTTATTTTTTGGTGGCTTTTTCTCATGAGATATTGAAGCTTCCATCTCATTTTCCCAAAGTGTAATCTTTTTTTTTTTTTCTTTTTTAAATTGTACTTTAAGTTCTGGGGTAGACATGCAGCTCTTGCAGGACTGTTGCATAGGTACACACATGCCATGGTGGTTTGCTGCCTCCATCCCCCTGTCATCTACATCAGGCATTTCTCCCAATGTTATTCCTCCCCAACCTCCCACCCCCTGCTGTCCCTCCCCTAGCCCCCCACCCCCCAACAGACCCCAGTGTGTGATTTTCCCTTCCCTGTGCCCAGGTGTTCTCATTGTTCAACACCCATCTATGAGTAATAACATGCAGTGTTTGGTTTTCTGTTCTTATGTCAGTTTGTTGAGAATGGTTTCCAGATTCATCCATGTCCCTACAAAGGACATGAACTCATGCACACATCTGTTCATTGCAGCACTGTTTCCAATAGCAAAGACTTGGAACCAACCCAAATGCCCAACAATGATAGACTGGACTAAGAAAATGTGGCACATATATATCATGGAATACTATGCAGCCATTAAAAAGGATGAGTTCATGTCCTTTGTAGGGACATGGATGAATCTGGAAACCATCATTATCAGCAAACTGACTCAAGAACAGAAAACCAAACACTGCATGTTCTTACTCATAGATCGGTGTTGAACAATGAGAACACCTGGGCGCAAGGAGGAGAATATCACACACTGGGGTGTGTTGGGGGGATGCGGGGGCTAGGGGAGGGACAGCAGGGGAGTGAGGAGGTTGGGGAGGGATAACATTGAGAGAAATGCCTGATGTAGATGGCAGGGGGATGGAGGCAGCAAACCACCATGGCATGTGTGTACCTATGCAACAGTCCTGCAAGAGCTGCATGTCTACCCCAGAACTTAAAGTACAATTTAAAAAAGAAAAAAAAAGATTACACTTTGGGAAAATGAGATGGAACCTTCAATATCTCATGAGAAAAAGCCACCAAAAAATAAAAACTAAAAAAAACCTGCACATACAATAACAATACATAGGTAGAAGCTTCCACTTATTTTAAACCAACTACCAAGATATTTAGTCTTTCATTCTTCAGAATCAGAAAGTGAAATGAACTTTGGAGATAAATGATCAAGCAGTAATGTATCTTGCAACTTTGCAATCCAATAAGCTTTACATACATGTTCATGAAGTTAGGTTCAAAAACAAGTCATTGCTATCTCAATTTTAAAGTTGGAAAACATGAAACAGAGTGATATGATGCCTTTCCTGCCAACAGATGACAGACCACTGGTGATTTCTCTCCCCAAGAACAACCTCATATTCACCCCACTCATAGGCAGTATTTACAGCACCTGTAGATTAGCAAGCAGTAGAGGAATAAAAATAGATGAAAGAAATTACATTAAAATTACTATATCAGGCCAGGAAATACATGATTTCAACTATCTGAATTACATATACAGATAGGAATAGGTTTTATTTTAGAATTAATTTAATTAATAAATATGTGGGAAATTAAGAAAAAATTGAGGACAAAATAATTTAACTTTGTGATATTAAATATGACAGATAATAGTAGGATCTATGAGAAAAAATTAGCAATAATAACATAAAGGCTTTGTAATTAAACTACAAAGTACAAACTGATTTAAAAAAAATGTTCGGAAAGAAATAAGTGCATATTTTCTAGACTAAGTATTGGGAGGTTTAAGAGTTAGGTAATTGTAAATTTAATAAGACTTAAGTAATGACATTTGGAGAATCTTTTACCTTAATATATCATAATTAACAGAATTTTAAAATAGATCATTGTCCTTCCTAATAAAGCTAAGAACACCAAAAAGTAAATCACATACCACAGCATGAGGATAAAGAAATAACTCTAAGGTAATTATGTTGATATAATATATGATGATATAATAATGAAACTATTGTTCTTACGGTTATTACATTGGTAAAAATTGTGAAGAGAGGTAGACCAGTTCCTCCGGCTTTCCCCATATCAGAAACTGCTCTCATAGCCTTCAGTCACAAAAAGTGATACCTGATAGCTTGAATTATTACCTTTCCCAAAGGTATTTGCATTTTAGGAGGAATCAAAGTCTTATGCAAATGAACTATCACTACCCAGTGGGTAAGAGAAGATTTGGGGCAAAGATAATGCGCTTCCCAAGGCTTTCTGATTCATTCATGAAGATACTTGGTCTCATATTTTCTCACTAGGAGAAGTAAATTAAACTCCTGGTAACCTCTGAACTTAGCCCAAAGAGGTCTACCATCGAGTAAATATTTTCTTAATATTTTAACACTTTTTCATAAAATCTCATAAGAATTTTTGATCCTACTCCACACTAGATGTTTAATTTTAAACAAAAATAATGAAACGAAACCAATAAAACTGTGCTTCCCTGATCTAGAAGAAAATCGACATTTTAAAATGATTCAAAGAAAAATATAAACTCATGTTTGTCATTCTCAGTGTCCCTTACCCACCCCACTATACCCCAGCATATTGACAATTGTTTGTAATATTTGTCTCAGTGTGAGAATTAGTATGCTGTTTTCTACTCAATTTATTATATAGACAGAAACCATATTGTCAATATGAAACAATAAATACAACAGAACAAACAGGTATAAGTAGAAGGCACTTCTTTTGTTTTATTTTAAAAAACTGCAGTCACATGTATTGAGTCTGTTCTACCTGAATAATTAAAAGGGGCCTCTGAAAAATGTACTGGCTGATTTCGTTCTCTGGTAAATTATGCACAGTCAATAACTGTGTATAATTTGACCAGAGATCATTTTTCCAAAAGCACCAGAATTGAGCTATTATAGTGAAGTTAGACAACATAGAAAGTCACTTCAGACAACTCAGTCTCATAAAAACCCTAACAATGTATTTTTGTGGCATTTGAGCTTGAAGATTATTGCCCAAACCTCCAATACCTCTATAGAAATCCAAATTAGAGTTTTAGAGGCAAAAGAGAAAAAAAGTATAATTTAGTATAATGTCATAGAATTATTTGCCAACAAAAGAGAGACGATAGTAGTCAAATAAGCAAATATTTCTTACAGATTTTTGGTAAGTTTCATTTTTAAAGCACATATCATTGTGAACAACCCAGAAAAGTACCCAGACTACAGATTGCCCTGAAAAAAGATCACAGCCTGGGCATTGACTTTCCACAGTGTCAATCATATTGCCATGTGAACTAGTATGGCAATAAGCTTGATATCATGAGACTACATTGAAATGTTTACCTATAGAAAAGCTAACTTTCTATAAGGAAGTTAAAAGGAAGTGAATCCTAAATTATGACAACGGCTAGCATTATTTATGGCATAATCATAATCACAACCACAGGAGTAAAAATAAAGTGCATGGTTCAGACTCCAACGCCCTTGTGCTGGAGCATGAGCATATTTAAAGCATTTGAAAATCATGAAGCCAGCAGCTACTTCAGTGCCTTTGTCTTTTTTGTCTCTTGGATAGAAAAATATTAATATTACATTTCCAAGACAAGCAACAACTAAGAATGAGTGCCCAGTACCTGTCTGACATATCATACATCTTCATTAAACCTACCCTACAATGACACTATCACCATTCTTAAGATGAGCTTTGCATTCAGCTAGATAGATCAAATAACTGGTTCAAGTTCAAATGGCAGGCAAATGGCAGTCAGAAATTGAATCGAACTTCAAAACTTGAAGGATTTTTATTCCACTTCACTAGACACTGCCCATCTCTTCCTCCATGCTGCCCCCTCTTCACAAAGGAAGCATAGGAATCCCTCCAGAGGAGAGAAGTCTATTGTTTTGTTTCCAAAGAATGGTAAATTTATCTGAAATTTATCTTCAATTGCATCCAATCTGTGGCACAGCTACAAGGACAGTGGCCAGGTGATTGGAATTCTCTAAAGCAGTTATTTTAAAAATTTACATTTATTAAAAATCACACACAAGATTTGTTTAACATATGTATTCCTAAGACTCAATTCAAATCTACCATTAGCAATTCCCTCCCTCCCTCCCTTCCTTCCTTCCTTTGTTCCTTCCTTCCCTCCCTCCCCTTTTTCTTTTTCTTTCTTTCTTTCCTTTTCTTTCTTTCTTTTCTTTTCTTTCTTTCATTTTCTTTCTTTCTTTCTTTCCTTTCTTTCTTTCTTTCTTTCTTTCTTTCTTTCTTCTTTCTTCTTTCTTTCTTTCTTTCTCTCTCTCTCTGTTTCTTTTCTTTCTTTTTCTTTTCACAGTGTCACCCAGACTGGAGTGCAGTGGCATGAGCATAACTTACTGCAGCCTTGAACTCTTGGGCTCAAGTGGTCCTCCTGCATCAGCCTCCTGAGTAGCTAGGACTACAGGCACATGCCACCATGCTAGCATTTTTTTTTTTTTTTTTGCATAGTCTCACTATGTTGCCCAGGTTGATCTCAAACTAGAGCTCAAACAATCTTTCCATCATCCTTCAGAGCAGCTGAGAGTATGGGCATGAGCCACTTTGGCTACTATTAGCAATTTCTAACGGTGGCCACAGGAACGTGCATTTTTAACAAATGCTTTGGCTATACTGAAACATATAATAGTATATTATGCCCTGCTGTAACCAAAAGAGTTAGTACAATGTCAAATCAATCCCAAATGGTTAATCCCAAGTGGACAGCTTGCAACAATGTCCTGACATGGCCCAGAGCCAGACCCCCATATTTTCAAATAGTGAAGCACTAATAAAATGTGTGTTCCACAAGTTGATTGTCTTCTGAAAAAAAGAAAGCGCATGAATATGCCTTTACAGTTCTCTTCAGATTAAAAATATTTCAAAAATCTCTAATCACAGAATTAAAGCAGCAGGTCATGAAGACTCCAAAACTGTCAGATGAATGTATCACTGCAAGTCTACCCTTAATGAACTATGAATACAAAGCCAAAATATAACCTAACTGAACAGATGAACCAACATCAAAACAAAGGGTAATTACTTTGCATCCTAGAAAAGAATATCAAAAAAGGTGTGAATTCTCTACAATTTTCCAAATGAATAAAATCGAGAATTTTTTTCGATGCTTTGGGCAATTTTGCACAGTACATTGTAATGAGAATATAAAAATTTAGAATACATTCTGAGGATTAAAGAATCTAACTTTTTTATTATATCAAGATAGAAATATTAAGGTAGAAACTTAAGAATTCTGCTATAACCTAAAGAGACGACACAATCAGGCCAGCCTCTATCTAAAGAACCCTATGGAAGATGGGTAGCTTCAAAAAATATCTTGAAATGCCCAGTGATGTGTTTGCCCTGTGTGGAGATGCCACAGGAATTGTTGCCCAAACAGAAGTGGTGAATAATACAAACTATGGAGAAAAAGGCAGAGAGACATGAGCCCTATTTCTGACTCCTACTCTTCCAGGTACAAACTGTATTCCTTTTTAAAGGTCACTTAATTGCCAGGAGTTTGATAATAAGAAAACATATGAGAACTACTTGAAGAATATACAGTAATTTGTTTGATTTCTTTAACCCTAAATTATCCAAGTAGGAAGATTGCATCAATCATATTAACATCTTTGAGAAGAGATACATTGACAATTAGAAGAAGGGAAAATGATTTTTCTAAAATAAAAATGACTGATAGAAATGTGTTTACTATGTAAAAAAGAAAGATTGAATAATATTATGGGCACAGAGTTTAATGAATGTCCAAAATGTATTTTGAGGATACCAAATGCAGGTTATATACATTCCTTTAATTTTCTTCAAATTATCAAATGGAATATTATCAGCAAAGATACAGTAATCTGCTATTTCATTTTGAATAATTATATTTATTCATTTACATTCTATTCAAGAAAATATTTCAATTAATGAAGTAACTGGTCACACATTTTTAAAAAATCTTGTTTGACAGACAATTGAACAATAACTGAAATGACATTAGAAAATAAAGTATAAACAGTGTGTAATTTTTGAAATATTATCTTTTTTTTTTTTTTTTTTTTTTTTTTTTGAGACGGAGTTTCGCTCTTGTTTCCCAGGCTGGAGCGCAATGGCGCGATCTCGGCTCACCGCAATCTCCGCCTCCTGGATTCAGGCAATTCTCCTGCCTCAGCCTCCTGAGTAGCTGGGATTACAGGCACGCGCCACCGTGCCCAGCTAATTTTTTGTATTAGTAGAGACGGGGTTTCACCATGTTGACCAGGATGGTCTCGATCTCTTGACCTCGTGATCCACCCGCCTCGGCCTCCCAAAGTGCTGGGATTACAGGCTTGAGCCACCGCGCCCGGCCTGAAATATTATCTTAAAAGAGAGCCAAGAAATCATTCTAAAATTTTTATTTCTTAAAATACCTAACTAACAAAATATATCTTTTGGGACTAATAAGAAATTCTGTGTTCATATATGCAGTATCACATATTATACAAACAAGACTTCTCTTCAACTCAGACAGAAATAGTCAGTGATGTAAGGCAGGCTTGGATTATCTTAATAAATATCAACAAGTTTTGAAGTCAGGAGCCATCTAAGCACTTTAGATACACCATCTTGTTTCATCTTCTCTGAAATCCTAAAAGACAATGTTATCACCATTTTACCGATGAAAGAACCAAGAATGAGAGGGATAAGTACCTTGCCCAAAGTCATGCATGTGTGAAATGAGAAAACTAAAGTATAAATGTAGCGTCATCTGTATTTGCACTTCTAATTACTTCATTTTTCCTGCCTCCCTTTCACTGACCCTTTGAAAAAGAATTACTTCCTCCTCACACATGTTTAGTTGCTAAAACTCCTTACATATGCGCACTCTGATGAGGTAGTTTTTCATGATGTTCCAGAAAAATGAAGTTCTGCCACAAGCCTCTCTGGCTTCCTGAATCATCACCCCTTACCCTCACCCAGTGTACTGCAATAATCTCAGGAGCCAGAGAATATTCGTATATAATGTAGAGTTTCTCAGATCTGCCACAGTCAAGATGTTGGTAGAAAGATGGCTCCAGGATGCCACACACAGGGATAAGGTAGTTACCATGGCTTTCCACAAAATGTGAAAAGCAGAAACCTTCAGCCTGCTATGGTGTTATTGGCTCCATGAGATGTATTGCCATCACTGAAAGAAAAGAAAATTATTCTCTCTAGGAAATCAAGTGTATTACATGTAAATCATTTACATGGTATTTAAAAGATTTACATACTGATAAGTCCAAGACTTCTCATTTTTATTCCATTTCTACATTGTCTCTCTGGTTACAGCTGGAAACCCATCACAAAGAAAAGCCCATTTGGTAACATTTCACTGTTAATTGTAAACATGCATAAGTTATGTCTCCTGTGCAAGGTCATGTCCTATAATAGAGAATACGCATTTGGGGATGAGTCAGCTAGCTCAAATGGGTAGAAAGACAGCATCTTAGTGGTGATGTCTTATCACTCTATAGAGTACTTATCCAAATATACTCCCATGAAAACTGTTCGAAAAGAAGAAATTTGTTGTACACGTAAATGATGCGTTGGAGACCTAGTTCAGTAACTCCCTTCCTACCTCACTCTAGCCATGTATTTATTTGTCAGGACAGAAGAGCATATATTAAAAAAGCACCTTGGAGTGTGAGAACCCTGTAGGGCTGTATGGGAGGAGGTTAACAGTACTCTTTGCCACAAGCTAGGTCCATGCAAATTTCCCATCACAACTCCAGTAATTCCTAGTTTCACAGCAGGTCTTAAAACTCACCCCATAAAGGAGTTGGTTAATTTGTTGCTAAGTCCAATCCCTCTCAATGCCAGGGCTGGAGCTATACTCACCAGACTGCCATTATCAATGGCTCCAAGGGTATTCTACATTGCTTGCATCTGTGGTGTGAAATATCTTTAGTTTCTGCTTTTAGGTCAAGTGTGCATGAGTTGACTAGCATGAAATTGATTGTTTTATTTATTAAACACATTTTCCTTAATGCCTGATTCATGCCAGATACTTAACTAGGTGCTGAGAGTACAACAGTGAGCAAGATAAATCTGCTTCTGGTGTTCAGGGAGCCTACATTAGTAAGGGAAACAGAAAATTACTCAAAAAATTATAGGGGAGACAGTTACAGACATACTTAACATTGTCAACTATATTCAATCAGACCAGAAAAAAAAGAGGAAGAAGAAAAGGAAGAGGGGTTGGTGGAGAGGAAAAAAAAGAGAAATGTAAGAACTTTAAATTCTACCCACTATTCTTCTCACTGATAACACATCCTGAGGTAAACTTGATCCAGAAAATATGAAATCTCAGTTACCACCTGCCACTCATAATGTGAACATCTCACCACTGAATGATTGAGTGTTTTTAAGGTATGACAACTAGACACAAGCTACTCTCTTCACTTTATCTTCAACTGAATTCACAGCAGTCTGGAAAACAAAAAGGCTATGTCAGAATTCTTAAAGACAGAATAAACAAGTACATCCTCCAATATGGTGCCTTCTTATAAGATTTCTCAAAGGTAATTTTGACTTTGTGTGACGTCTGTTTACTAAAATGTCTGAGCTATGTCTTTTTGCATGATGGTGAGGTATACGGTAGAAAAGTCAGAAAAATTCCAAGTGCTTAGGTAGCCACAGTTCTTTCTGTTTGATTTTACACATCACCATATACACACATGGGGGTGGGAGGGCTGTGTTTTTCTGCCAAACACCGTAGCATTAATTCTCTTTCTTTTAGTATGCCTGCCTGTGCAAAGTAATTTTGAAAAGATCAAAGCATTTTGCCATTAGGACAAAATATGTTCTTGCCTGGGAGGAAGATGTATTTAAACCCAGTGCAATTATTGATAGAAGTGAAATGGTTCCAAAAGAATCCTTTGTCAATGTCTTCACTCTTCATTTCTATTGGTAGACTTCAGGATGAGACAATTGACTATTTCCTTCCAGTTTGTTTTCTCACTGAACATTGCTAGCAACTCTGCTTAAATGAACTGGGTTAAAAGACAGAATCTTTGGATGAATGTGTTCTATGTAATGAAAGAGAATCTGAGTATAAAATGGAAGCAATTGTGCATAACTCCAGGCAAAAGCTCACCTTTATCTCTATTATCTAGATACTTGGAGTAGGAGAGAGGTAGTAAATTACAAGATAATTGCATTATTTCTTCAACTCATTGAGCCTTCATACTCAACTACAAAGAGGTTTTTTTTTTTTTTCAAATAGTTCAGTTTCTAAACTAAATTGAAATAAATAACAAAACCAATGAAAGCATTATCATTCAAATAAAGATTTGATGACCCAAAGAAATGTATTCTTTCTATAGCAAAATGATAGCAGTTAACTTTTGCATTACTGTTATATTACAATATCACTTAATTGATATTCAAAAACATGCAAACCCATGCTACTTTCCCATAAACTGAAGTGGAAAATGTTGAAATGGAGAACAACAACCAGAATGCATAAATAAAATATGAAAAGTTTTGTCATGTTCTATTAGGGGTTTTCATGTTAGCATCCTATTATATTAGTATTTGTTTTCACTAATATGATATGAAAATTGCTAGAATGATTGCATGGTCATATCTTGTTAGGCAACTCAAATTCTAAAATTACATGATTCTAATATGAAATGAAAGAAAATTGTTAATATTATAAAAAGTTCCTAATGTGATATGAAGGCCTATCTGGAAAAAAAAAATAGTTTAAGTTATTTTGGTGTTATTTCTTGGAAATAGTTTCTTCATAGGAACCAGGTGGTGACAAAGAAAGAGAAATTGGGCTTGAGAACATCACTGATGAACTAACTACATAAATGGAAAATAGTCCTCCCAGGTAAGTAATAAGCTGCATGAATTTTTTAATCCATTCTAAACAATTACGACTATTGATTAGCAGAGTTGAGATCTTCTTTGTTTAGTGCAGGCCTAGATAGCTGTAGTCATTTAGATTTTTGTATAATAAGAGCCACTATTAATAGTATTTCTTTTCATAAATTGCTTTCACGTGAAATTTACTATTAATGTGAGGTCTCCAAAGAATTCGAAAGCATAACTGTGTTTTGCTTTGAATTTATTGTTAAACAATACAACTTGACATATACTTTGTGGTGATAAATGTAGGGTGTTGCTTAAGTTAAGGGAACAGTTCTTTAGTGTTTACTGAATACTGTCTTTTAATTTATTACACTACTTAAATGTGATGATATATCATTCAGTAATCTACTTTATGAAATAATTTTGAGTTAAACCAAAAGCTCTCTTTCAATCTGGGAATAAGGATGTTACTTTGGGGTGTTATAAGAAATGTGCCTATTATAACTTTGGAGTCAAGGTAGACTTCTTTATCAAAACTTGTTTTATCGTGCGGAAACTTGGCAAAGGAATAAAGTTGAGAGCTGAAAGAAATGTTAAAAGAATAAAACAATTGTAAAGGATGTTACTTACTTTTAAAAAAAATACCGATTTCAGAATTCTGTAAGATTCTCTAAAATATATTTGAATGGACTGCTACATTTTAATATTTATCTTAATGCAACATTTTATATACCGAAGAAATCTTTTTTCTCAAAGATGACATTATCAACAGTTTACAAAATAATTATGATTGCCTGAGGGGCTTGGCTTAGGAAATCTAGTCCTGACATATATTACTTTTATGGAAAAATAAATTTATCTCAATTGGCTCTTAATGTCAGCTGAAAAGGGGAACCATTTAAAATCAGCTGCCAGACACAAAAATGATCTTAGTTGAAATTAGAATATGTTTTCTAAAAAAGGCAAAGTGACAAAATTGACTTTGGGATAGAGCAACTTTTCAATACATTATATATTACCTTAAATATGGCACAGATTGTGTTTGTCAGAACCAGACTATTCCCATCTCTTTCTCTTTCAATCCTCCAATCCAAGGGCTCAACCCCATGTTCTAATTCTTCAAATGATTTGGGATAAGAACCATTCTAATGTAAACTTCCACAGGGCCATTTGGAGCTCTGTGCTGAATCAATAGAACAAATTAGCTGAAGTAACAGCTGAGCTAATCATGAGAATGTTTAAAATGATAAGAACTTGAATTAAAGTTTTTCTAAGTGCCAATGGATTTAACTAACTACCATATGCTGTGCCATTTTGAGCAGCCAGATCTAGTTATCAAGTCTCCTATTGTCCAAGGCAAAGAAAGTCAGGCGGAAGAGTTTCTGAGGCCAGTAATAAAAATTAGAACATCCATAACACTTTATGATCCCTTTCCAATACACTATATAATTAAAAGATCAGATTTATCTGGAAACAAGAAAGAGAATGTATTCCATTAAAAGTAAAACAAAAACTGCAGCTTCACTACATATCTGCCATAATCTATTTTCCTATATCTATATCACCACAGTTTTTAAATTTTATTCTTATTTTTGCTCTAATTAATCAATATAACATAACACATCCTAAAGTTAAGCTTTATCTAGGCAACTTTTCTGATGTTTTCATTAACTTTCTTTAAATTGCCAGCAAGGTGAAGACGTAATGTGTCGCCTAGGACCTTGTCTTCATTTCAGTCTGTAGTGGTGGAAGCCACAAAACTTACACACCGTATTATCCACTGCAATGAGAATACTGCTAGTCCCAAATCAAATGCTTTTCTTTCCTCAAAGCTTCAACAATGTTGCCCTCCCCCCCTATAAATTAGCAGTGTTTAGAAGGAGACTTGTCCACATTCTATAGATTATTTCAAGGAAAAGCTCCATCATCCATAATACATTTGGGCTTCTTTCTAGTTGAAGATTTATAATTTTTTTTATTGATGGGTTATGAATATTGACACAGGAGATATTCATTGTTTATTGAAGGCTTGTTTACATAAAAGATCTTCACAGGCTACCCCCTAAGTCTAGAGGTCCTAAACCAGTGTCAGGGAGCTGTCTGGGTATTTTTTCCCACGTATTGCACTGCCATTCTACCAACAATAGAGACCCATTAACGTTTGGCCCTTCAAGTTACTGCAGCCCAAGCCTCAGTGGCAGGACGTCTGCCCAATATGTAAAATAACGGAATGAATGGATTCCTTGGAAACAATGATAACAAGACCTGGCTGAGCTAACTGTGACAGCATGTGGTAATTTTCCAGCCCGCTGGCCCTGTAAAGGAAACTGGAACACAAAGCATAGACTGCGGGGCGGGCCGGCCTGAATAGCTGCAAACAAGTGCAGAATATCTGATGATGTCATACGCACAGTTTGACAGATGGGGCTGGACAATTTTTCCCCCTTTAAACGTGTTCTTAACTATTTGTATTCCATTGGCTCCTCACTTGGGAAGTTCAATCCTGTAATCACCTGCTTGAAAGACTAAACAAACCTTAACTGTCATGTGCTTGATTCAAGTACCACCAGTTTTATGAAGAAAAATGATATCCATTATTAGCGGCTGAATGCTGAGGGGAGCCGTGGGGGAGAGGGTGTTGCTGTGGATTAATGCATCATCTCTGCTTTCAGCTGTGGGCCAGGTTTTGAGTCTAGCTCTGACTGAATCCTGCCATACACTTTGAATAGCATAATGAAGTATTGTTATTGCCTCAGTCTAGTCATTACATCAGGGAAACAGACATCTAAAGTTATCAAAACTGATTACTAGCTGAGCTTTTGTGTCCATGAAATAAATGCATTAAAAAGAAGGCTTTTTTTTTTTCATTCTTATGGGTGTTCTATTAAGGTTGGATGTTTTAGTGTTTATAGCATTACGTGTCACTGTGTGTGAGTTGGTGTTAGGGTATATCTATAGTCAGTACTTTCCCAAAACACATCGGTATGTGGATCTGCATGTGTGTGTGTTTAAGTTGGTGCATGGGAGACAGAGAAAATGAAGATTGACAACATTTATAAAAATGAGACACAACTCAATTAAAATTCACCGAAAATAGTAAATGAACTGGCATACTCAGTTTAATTGTAATGACACAAGACTGTCTTTTTCTACCCTTCAAATAAGTAACTGCTTTGGATCTCATGTGTCTTCGCTATTTCATTTATTTGGTTCTTTTCATTTACTTTTCAAGGAATTTATGTAAATATATGTAGGGTACAAAATAGGTCTCAGATACAGCCTGATTCTGTAATCTTTTCATCAAACAGCTAATCAAAGAGGGATAGCCAAAGGATTCTGTTTATGGAGAAGTGATATCTATTCCACAAAAGACCATGGCGCACTGCCTAGCCTATAGACACAAGAATAATAGAAGTAGCATAAAAATAAAAGTTAATAATTAGGTTTTACAAAAATACCTTTTCAACTAGGATAGCACCACACCCTAAACTACGTTCTTTAGATTCTCTCAGATTATAGAAGGTTTACAGAAGCTATTCCAAAATTACCTTTTCCTGTCTTAACATAGTTGTTGGGTAGGAAAATTAAAAGGTCATACACGTAAACAAAAGGAATTCTCACTTTCACTCTTAAAGAATCTCTATCCTCCACTTACCTCTACCCACAACCTCCACTGTCATCTTTTAGAAGTGAAGAGAAAAACATATCCCTGATACTTACCATTTACCAGTTTACCTAGACATAATCAAACTATGCTTTGGTCGTCTTTCATGGATTCATTCAATAATGTGCCTGCTATGTGCATGACACTGAGCTATATCTTTATTCTGCACAAACACTCCAAATGGGATTGTGTGATCTCTTTAAATTCAGGGTAGGAGAATTATTTGCACAATGCACATTTGCACCAGTAGCTGCTTCTCAACAGAAGAGTTGTGGCTCACAAGCAGCCAAAATAATCTATTAGATTATGCCTAAATTTGAGGACCTTGTAGCTGCCATAACCTATAATGAATGAGAAGCTCATCACAGGGCACGTTGTTTATAAAGAAGAGTTTGTTCCTGCTTCCCACATTTCCTGCTAACTAGCATCAAGGGCATCCCTCTACATTTTCACACCAGATGGAGGTTCCCACCTGTTACTAAAAGCCGAATTATTTTATTAGTAGCTATGGTGTTTACATTTCTATAGGAGATTAAGAAGGTGAGAGAAATTTTTTAAAAAGGTGTGGATGAGTAACAAGAGTTTTCAATGATTACAATTAATAATCTGAAACTATCCACAAGCTGTTCCTTGAGACTTGCTCTGGTCCCTCTATGTCAGCAGCCTAGGTGGCACTTTCTTAGAATGCCTTGAGAGGATAGCCAAGGAATTTAGCTGAGAAACATTGTGACACTAGGTTGGAAGGAAAGACAGAATCTCAAGTCTCCAATGGTAACAATGAGTTAAAAGTGTGTTAATACATTAGCTTTCTCAAGTCCTCATCTGACAAAAAAAAACAAACAAACTACTGAGGTTAATAAAAATAATAGTAGCTAGAATGACAATCATGATAATATTTCATAATGACTACAAACTAGCAGGACTTTTGAAAGAAGTTGATAGATGATATTTCCGCACATATTTAATACAACTTATAAAAATATCAGTGAAGATAATAACATATTAAGCCAAACCAAAGATCATCCAGTTGAATACCCTAGAGGTGTTCTATAAAAGGACATATTGTCATACAAGTTCACACCTCCAGCAGTAATTTATTCATGCAAATATGTCTACATTCTTTAAAAATCTATTACAGGTGTACCAGATTTTAACCTAAAGACTTCATGAATCTGCTGAGAATTTAAGCCTGTCATCACTTCTTGGGGTAACAAGATTTGTAGCTACACTAGCCGCTTCACAAACCATGCTTTGTATTTATCTGAAAATTACAATTCAGTTCAACTAAATAAAAATTTACTAAGAATTTACCTAGTGAATAGTACAATGCAAAAACCAGTAGAAATACAAAGGTGGGCAAGGAGCCCACAGAAGTGTATACAATTGTAATGGAGGAGGGGATATGTTGTGGAGAAGTATATATGTTATATATAAAATCTAAAAAAAAAGTCCCTTAGTGGGAGTGCTGGGGCTTGGGGAATATATCTATAGTAGCCCTAAAAATGTTACATTACAGCTGAGCGCAGTGGCTCATGCCTGTAATCCCAGCACTCTGGGAGGCCGAGGCAGGTGGATCACTTGAGGTTGGGAGTTTTGAGACCAGCCTGACCAACATGAAGAAACCCCGTCTCTACTAAAAATACAAAATTAGCTGGGCATGGTGGCGCATGCCTGTAATCCCAGCTACTCGGGAGGCTGAGGCAGGAGAATCACTTGAATACAGGAGGCAGAGGTTGCAGTGAGCGGAGATCACAGCATTGCTCTCCAGCCTGGGCAACAGGAGTGAAACTCTGTCTCAAAAAAAAAAAAAGTAAATGTTACATTACAACGTTTTTGAACTTTGATCAATATGTCACCCATTTGTAGAGACTTCATCATTCTAGACGGAAGTTGTCTTTTAGTTGATCTGCCTTCAGAAAGTACCTTTGAAGTCTTTATTTCAGTGGCTCTTCTCTGAATACTCTCCAGTTTCGACTTATTTCTCACCTTCCATAAAGCATGTTTAAGTGTAAATGGGCTTTTGAACTTGATGTGTAAAAATAAGATGGAACACACAGTCAGGTGCAAGTCAAAGTAATGTAGACCAAAACTTTGCATTTAAAAAAAATCACATAATTAAAATCAATTTTTAAAGTCCATTGCTCCTATAGAACACTCCAAGAAAAGGGGCAACTAGAGACAGAGATTTGAAGATAGGAGCAAGAGCTTCAAGCACTTTTATGAATTGCTTAGCAAAAGCATTGGTGAGGGATATGATCTATCATAATATCTAATTATGCTATTACTGTTTAACTGTAGTAACTGTACATCATGGTGTAAGTATTAAGAGACCTGGTCTGGGGTACAGCAGATGTGTTTTGTCTTTTTCTGAATGTGATGTTGAGAAAATCACTCACTGATCCTTTCTGCACCTTGCCTCTTTATTGTTGTAATAGAAATAATATCTATGCCCCAAAGCTCTTGATTAAGGAACTAGAATCTAACAAGCTTAATAAATCTATAGCCTACCATTGTTCACAATAAAAGTAATAAAATAAAGGCTCTCCTTTCCTCAACTTTGAAATAAAAATTTTTGTGTTTTGCAGGAGCTTTACAGTTTCTTTTAGCTATGAAATCCTATGTCTTTGTAAAGCAGAAGTCTGTAAACAAGAAGGCAAACACCATGTTTCACTTACTTATTTAAAAATGGAGACATAACTTGAAAGACAAAAAAAGAGGCAGCAGGCAGAACTGTGGAGAGGTTATTTCCCACAGTCCACATCTCACACTCCACTCTAGCTCTATTCCTTGCTCATTTAACGACCCCAAGCAAGTCAGGAAACCTTTCTGAAACCATTCATGGAGAGGAATTATTAATGCCTACCTCATTATGAAAGCCCTTTGTGAACTTCAAAGTGCTACAGCATCGTCAGTTTTATCATCTGATAATACTTGGGAACCTTTATTTGTACTGTCCATATCACACCCATAACCCTTCAGCTTCTACAGAGGTGTTTCAGCATTTCTGTTACCAGATCTATTAAAGCTGACAGTCAGTAAGGATCAACTTTCAAAATATCTTTATTTAAAACACTTTTTTAAATGTTTTAAACATCATTCATAAATTTCTTGAAAGTTCTTCTTTGAAGAGTTTACAATTTTTATTTACTCATTTTATTAAATGTTATGTCTGGTAAAATCTGCTTTCTGACTGGACTCATTGAAGTCATTGTATATTCAGGTCTATTTCTCAAATTAGAATATGTATAGAGAGAATCTATTTCCATCAAAAATGTTGTGCTAAAAATATTCTTGAAATCAATTCACCAATATTCGTTAAATGCCTCCTAAAAGAATACCTTTGAGATAGAGGCTGCAATAAATACAAAATGACTAAGATGAAGTCACCAACCTCAAGACACTGACAAAACCGGTAGAGTATAAAACAGGTAAACAAATGATTTTTACGAAGGATAAGATAACTGCTTTATGAGAAATAAAAATGAAACACTCTTGGAGAATAGTTCCATTTGCAATTAGAAAAGTTCTCTTCAGGACAGGTCTGCCAATAACTTGCAAATTAAAGACCTGAAAAGATTATAATTACAATGCAGGATGGCCATTTTAAAGAAGTCCCACTTTATATAATATGCTTTCAACAGTAATATGATAAAGAATACATAGTTCAAGCACATATAAATAAATCTCTTTCGAAGGGCACAAAGGACTTTTATTGTGTGCGTTTTTTTCTAAAAATGGGTCACTCAAATAGAATCACACTACTTTTTTTTATAAAAGATAAATTCAAAGAGATGATATAAACTTCCTGGGTAAAAGTGATCTATTTTTATTTGTGTTAGTGAAAACTATATAATGTCGCATGTTGTGCCCTGTGGCATATTTACGGGTGCATTAACTCTTTCAGCCGTCAGGGTTATGCAGGCCTCCGAGAGGGAGACAGCTCCCAGAGAGGCCCCTTTCCAGGGTATCTTTCTGTGGAGACTAGTGCCCTCTTTAAAGGCTAGGTCCCTCACCCCATCCCTCTGCCCTCCCCCAGTCTGGGTCTGGGTACCATTAGTGCACTGGAGCAGTAATTTCACTAAATTGTACCTTACTGGCCCCCTATTACGAAAGGAAGTGTGAATGCTGCCAAAGCCCTTTCCTAACTGGCAATGGAATCACAGGTCAGAAAACATCTTTAGCAAGCATAAATTATTAGGCTCACTATAAAAGAGAGCTGACAGATGAAACAGGCATTTTCATGAGTGAACAATACAGCTTCAATTCAAAGACTGCTGATTGGGTGTTCAGCCTTCCAGCATAAACAGCTATTCAAATTTTAAACTGTAACCAAGTGAATAAAGAGAAGGAATGCCACGGCCACCTCGGGTTCTTCAGAACGATTCAACAAGAGATGTGATATAAATAAAATGTCAACCTATAGGTTGAGTATTTCTTCGTCTTCCCAAGGGTGCTTCACAGCTCATGAAACAGAAGGGCAGTGTTTCAGACTATAGGCCACTACAGAAACCTGGAGAGCCAAGTTCCCCCACTGGTTGTCCCAGAGCCTCGATAGGAGATGGTCACTGAGCACATCAGCCTCCCTCTCCTCCCACTCTGTCTGTCTGAGTCGTTCCCAGCCTTCCCTTTTGTAAGATGTTATCTGTATTCATGGAGTGAGGCTATTGGGGATGAAGTCACAAACATGTAATTATAAACCTTGTAACAATGGAAAGCATTCTACTCATAAGAGAAGTAGACACTGTCAGTTTCTTGCTGAGATGCCACAAAGGAAGAGTGCCTCCCTGAGATAAAACTATATGTAATTAACAAAGATGAAAAGCATTTATCTCTATGTTTTGCCAAAAGACACAAATCCCAGATGTTCAAAGCCTCCTAGCATTTCTTGGGAGAATATGATAAGAACCTAAGACCATCTGCAATCTTTGGTTGTACGTAAATCTCTGATTAAAATACAGGCATGTAGCTGAGTGTATCTAGTGTCAGGAGACACATGAGTGCTGAGTGCTTGCTTAAAGAGAATGCTTCGCTATCTTACCCACTGGGTACATTATCTAACAACACCAATACACAGGACACTTCCATGTTGGGCTTAAATTGTATCCCCTTGAGTTTCAGAAGGTCACAAGAAGCTATTTTAGGCATAAATAACAAAGGAAGTAATCTGTAATTTCTTCCCTGTGCGACCTTGGGTCTGTGCATTCTGAAAGACCTACATGCTGGGCACTCTGCCCCCAACCCTTGCTGCTATAGGATCAGTTTGTGTCTCTTTTCCTACACAAAGAGGCACCTGTTATCACAGAACACTTGCTTGTCGGTGGTTGCTTCTGGGTTAATTTTTCAGTAGTTTCCACTGTAAGCTGGGAAGTCTTCCAATACTGATAATACCTATCCCTAGAACTCCCAGGTCAGTGGAGACCTCTGATTATTTTTAAAGAATGGAGTGCACAAACAGCTCTGTTTACATTCAAGATCTAGTTAAAGGAAGTTAAACTGAAATTTACTTTTTTTTATCTTGATATGTTTGCATCAGGTAATAATTGTGAAAATGTGCTAGAGGCCCGAAAGTCACTGTTATAAATATGTTTTGAGATAATGCTTCTTTATATTGATTTGAATTACAAAAACAAATGGGCCTGTCTGCTCTGAAGTACTTTTTCCTAACTTCCATGCTTCTTGGAGTATAGAACTGGTAACATTGTTTTTAGATACTAAGGAAAAAGTCCACAATTTACTAATAAACAAGGAGTTCTGCTGCTACCCTAAAATATGCCATTAAAAAGGAGGGACTTTAAGAAGAAGAAAATTGCACATGTGTGAAACTAGATATGACTTTGATAACCCATGACCTCAGGTTGAGTTGTCATTCATTTAGCATCTGGCCCGTAACTACAGTTTAAATAAGGGTCTATGTGACCTGCATGATTTAAGAAGTAGGTCCATACACAGGCAAGCACTATTATAGAGAAACCACAATATGTTTGAGAGTCTTTTGTTATTTAAGTACCTCTGCCAAAGTGGAACCTCAGGCACTGCTGTGTGATAATGCTGTCTGAAGACATCGCTCACAACCTGCAACTACCTGGAAAATGTTAAGTCTGATGCTTATCCTCAATCCAGTTGCGGATTGTTGACATGTGATTATACTGATGATCAATTATCAGTTTCTCACAGCACCATTTCAGGATTCAAGTTGACTTAATTTTCTGTACTCTAATCCAGTAGATCTTGTTTTTTAACACAGTACATATGAATAGAAACTTTCTTCCTTACCCTAGTAGGAGTGTGCCTTATTAAATTTTTCTCTGCTCAGATACATCTGAGTGAAGTGCATACTGATCCCGATCCAGAGAATTTTCAGAGAAAGTATATACATTATCATCCTTTGATTGCCTTAACATTGATCTTTTTAGGCCAAGCAATTATAAGGTGAATTTTGCAACTAAATGTAATATTAATAGTAAAATTGTCAATAAAATAAAAGTAACCTTCAGACCTGTTACATTTACTCTGTAAATCCTAAAACATTTGCATCTACTCTAGATAAATGTTGTCCATGAGATTTCAAACATCCATTGTACCATGGATACTTCTTTTTTTAAGAGACGAAGGCTTACTATGTTGCCCATGCTAGAGTGCAGTAGCTTTTCACAGGTGCAATCGTGACACACTATAACCTCGAACTCCTGGGCTCAAGCAATCCTCCTGCCCCAGGTTCCTGAGTAGCAGGCACTACAGGTGCATGCCATCATGCCCAGCATACTTCCTTATCATAATCATCATCATCTTGCTATTACATGTATTCAGTGTTAGTCTCTCTGGGTGAACATTAAAATATTCTGAGAGCTTTTCAAAAACGCTGATGCCCAAGCCAATAGAACTGAATCCTCATGTGTCTGTGCATTGGGGGTGGGGGTAGAAGAGACACATATTGTTGTTATTAATTTTTTTAACTTCCAAGATGACTCTAATGCTAAGCTAGACACAATTTTAAGACAATTCTAATGCTACGCTAGAGACAAAATCGACTGTCCCAGGTTGTTAGGTCTATGAAGAAGAGGATAATTTCTGTATATTGTTGTCTGGAAGATAATGGTACTCAATAGTCACATCACTGTTGTCATATGCAACAAAGCCCACACAGGAATGTCAGAGACCTCCCATATTTCAAGCTAACCTTGGACAATAGGCCTCTGAGTGTTATTTCCAATGAAACAGAAGTTAATGTAACTGTGACATTAGTTCTGGCCTTTCTAAGTTTAAATTTCGACCCCCTTGGAGGACAGCAGCGGCTAAATACTACCTAGAACACTCTTACTACAATCTCCCTAGCCCTAGAGTACACAGGGAGGGTAAACTGATGTTCCCCTTCCCATGCCTTGTCTACCTTTTCTGGTCTATGAGCATGGAATTGTGCATGAATAAAGCTTGTTGCATGAGCAAGAATGTTGACCTTTTCATTCTCTCATATCAAAAGGTGGTGAGACATAAAATTGCTATTTCCAGCTAGAATATAAAGACATACAGATATCTACAATGAGTGGTATTCTTGGTGCATCTAGATTATAGGTTTAGCTCTGATAGATGCGCTAAGGGAGCTGTTGAGGAAGAGCAGTGTCTGCCCACCTTAATATTGAAATCAGGAATTCATACCTGAATTTAACTTACCTTTTTAAATCTAATTATGTATTAGTTATTACCACCTATTGGATTATTGACCTCTCTAAATGTGTCTTCCTCTTCCAGACTTCAAGGGGAGTTCTCTTCAATCTGCACTGTGGGATTCAGAAAAGAGCTTTGTACTTTCTTAATGGAAGCCATCGGTGACATTAGCAGCTTAGAGCATGTGTTTCGTCTGCCTCCTTCTTTCTAGATGGAAGAGTCCAAACCTTCCAATCTATCTTCAGAAGGTAGATCCCCAGCCTCCTGAGCATCTCAATTCTGTTCTCTAGACAACTACATTGAATTGGGGGTATAGAATTCAGAGGCAGTTTAGGTGGTTTCCCCAGCTTTATGCTTTTTCCACCATACTTTTTTTCCTAAGTAAAACTTTAGTTCTAATTATGGAATAATTTGAATGGCTCTTTTTTATTTCTCCCCAAACTCTTGATTTCTCCTTGAATCTCATTTGTGTCTGTCAGTCGGCTGACATTTCCTGAGCATCCAAGTCTGTGCTTTGTAAATTTTGCCAATTTCTCAGAATTGTCTTACTTTTCAGAGCTTTCTCTTTATTTTATCCTTTTACAGTTCCTGTCTCTCCTCACTTGGTAAATATGTCTTCCAACCCCTCCTTTCCCTCCTACTATTTCCTGAAGGAATTAATGAATATCTATATACTCCTTTTGTTAGTCTTCCATCCTCATACCTACTCCTCACCCCTGCCACAGCTACATATTTCCTGAAGTAAATTGGATTACTCACTGCATCCAATTGTCATTGACAGACATTCAAGTTCATATCCCCTCAAGCCTGTTTTAATTTATTAGCTTGAATTTTAACTTTTAGGCTTCTATTTGACAAAGAACATATTTAAATCCTTCTTGATGATGATAATCCTAATAATAACTCCCACTTAAAGCATATTTCATTCATGAAGCACGTGCATTTTCTAAATAAAAGAAAAGGCATTAATCCTCTTAACCCTCCAGTGAGCTGAAGAAAAAGTATAATTATTCCCATTTTGCATATGAAATCACTGAGGTAAAACAACGCATATTTCCCCAGTGGCAAAATAGAGCAGGAAGGAAATGAATGCCTGACTCCCAGTTACCTGCTAAGCTATGAAGAAAAAATTTCTTAAACTCAAGAAAATTCAGATAACCCTTTGTGCCAATGACTTACCATTGCCTCTCTGAAATGATTATAGTGAATATTTATTCAAGAAATTCTGAGAGAGCTCATGTATGTCATGCTACCCTGAGGAGGAAATGTCAAATGACTGGGAATAAAAGAAATGCCATGAAGAACATGACCCACAGAGGCGATTAATATGGAGTTTATCCATTGAGATATAAAATTTAAATGGAAATCTTTGACTTAATGCAAGATGAAGATGGAGAATCCCTGGAGAGACTTCTAAGACCTGAAATAGTGTCTTTTCAGAGTTTAGTGACCTGATTGAGCTTCTTTCACCCTCCTTGTCCTCATACGATGCTGCTCCTGCCTTGGGAGGCTATGTCACAACAGTATACATGTTTTTAAAATCACTCTTAATTTCTTTCATACAGGATATTTGGGGGGTGGGGAGGCATTGGTAATGATTTTTCTTTTTCCTTTTTTTTTTTTTTTTTTGAGATAGAGTCTTGCTCTGTCACCCAGGCTGGAGTGCAGTGGCACAATCTTGGCTCAGTGCAACCTCCACCACCTGGGTTCAACTAATTCTCCTACCTCAGCCTCCCAAGTAGCTGGGATTACAGGCACATGCCACCATGCATGAATGATTTTTGTATGTTTAGTAGTGATGGAGTTTCACCACTTTGGCCAGGCTGGTCTCAACCTCCCGAACTCAAGTGATCCACTCGCCTCCCAAAGTGCTGGGATTACAGGCATGAGCCATCACACTCAGCTGATTTTTCAATAAGATTTGTGACATCACAGGAACAATAAGTGTAGAATTGATGGAGTGAGGAAAAAAAGGAAAAAAATAAAAATTGAAACTTTAGCCTTAAACAGTGTTTGATATAGTCTATGGCTATTATAACACTTAGAAGCAAAAAGCCTATAGAAAAATATCTTGATTCAGGCCAAACTGACAATTGATTTCTATTTCTTGATTGCTGGATCAATTTAATGACAGTAAGTACGCTTTTTGTCTGTTTGTTTTTGCATGAACCAGTTCATTCTCTGCCTGTTAAGGTAGCTGGTTCAATTCAACTATCCAGTTACCTGGTCAGAGCATCTGATTTGCTTATGATGCCTGCTGATTAATAGGCCATCCACAGCAGTAGTTTGTCTTTGTTGTAATTCTTATTTCCCATATTTATTATTATTATTCACTCTTGTATATCAGTGGAGTACTTGAAGTCTTATTTTTTTCTCAATTCCAGGACAAATTCACCCGACCTTTAACTTTCCCTCGCATACTACTCTTGAAACCATAACCATGGTCAATCTTTGCCAAGGAATAAAGGGAATTTTAAGGGGGGCCTTCCTTCCATGTTGCACACAATTCTTGCATAAATCAAGATGCTATTCTCCCGAGTTCTTGTCAGTCTGCTTATGAGGATCCATTAATAAAAACTCAGATAGTGAAGAAAACATAATTTTGCTGGACCTGTCTAAAAAACTATGATATTCTGTAATAAATTCCAGAAAGCTAGATAAGGAGACAAAATTTTTGGGTCAAAAGATATGCCTGGGTTTAGAGGTTTGAGAGTGTAATACAGCCATCAGACATTCTTTTGAATCTCTAAAGCTTCAAGTGAACAAAAAGAGTATTAAACAGATCAAATTGATTCCATTTCCTGACTCCTTACCCTGTTCTGAGAACTCTTAAAAAAATTATTTGGTCCTAATAACTACTCTGAGTACCATAATACCCTTAGGGATATTAATAAGAGTCTTCTTTAGGACTGGATTGGTTGGAATGGTGAAAGGAAAAAGAGCCAGACTTATTGTGCATATTCGTATTACGCAAACGTGTACATCTCTGTTGCAAAGAAAGGATGAAAAAGAAGAAGAGGAAATTGGAGAATTATTTTTTGTGTGTATGGCAGGGTACCATTTCATTACTTTTATATTGAAATATCATCTGACCTCCATCCCAAATGTAGGAGCTCATTTGCTATAAGCATAGAAAACCATTAATGCTGACAGGCTGATCATATTCTCAAAAGGTCAAGATTTGCTGTAAGAGTGCTTTTTCTTCATCATTTGTCATTTTTGTGGGGTCTTTTTAACTTCGGTGTCAACATATGTGTTCTTCATCTCTAGATTGACATCCTGACTTCAAAAGCATGTTTTATCCCTTTTACTTCAAATGCGTGTAATAAAATAACCTATTTTTAATAATTAAAAATAATTTTATGAAGAGAAATATCTGTAATGTTGAGAATGCATCAATATACTGTTTTTCTTTGATGTTTATTTGAAACTTCTCTCCAAATTTGGTGATGTAAAAATGGGCAGGTATCACTACCCTCTGATGAGGCAAAAATGGGAAGGTATCATTAATTTCTCTTAAGAGGTGGAGCCACACAGAGGATTACCTGAAAGAGTCATCTGAAAATGAAAGTTAACTGTTCTCATTCTCAGTTAATGCTATCTTAATTAGAATCAATGCCTGAGGAGTGTAATGTTGAAGTATAGGTTAGTATAGCTTCAAGGTGTGCTATGACCTCTTCCTCCAGTTTGGTTCCAGGAAAGTAGATGATAGAAAGGAAAAGAATGGTCTTGATGTCTGATCGAATTGAGAACCAGAGATTAAGAAGGATGAATCAACTACCTTTCTTCCACACCTTTCCCCTAACTCCCCTACTGCGCTTAGCTTTCATTACTTCTATCCCAAATCTTCTGTTCACTCCATTTCCCAACAATGCCTTTTTTTTTGTCTTATTTCTAATCCTCAACTTGTCCATCTAGATCATTGCAAATATTCATAGTTCAATATAAACCTACCTTCTGGTCAGTAATGGAGTGGGAACTTACTTGTATAAAGTTTGAGGAGCTTCCTGAGAAAGAACTTCGATTTCTCCTGAGTCACTAATAGGAGCTTCCCAGGAAGATGCGGCTTTATTCCTTTATGGTACACAGGAGGAGGATGTTGCAAAGAAGCTGATGCCACTGGACAGCAATGGTCTCACAGGCTACTGAGAAGAACAGATCAGAGCCCGAGCTTTATCAGACACCAGCTGTGACAGTGGCATATTTCAAAAGTGTATTGCAAATTTCACATAAGTGGTCTTCAAAATAATTTGAAAGCCCCCTTGGCTTTTGCAGACTTTTAATTAAGAAAGAACACCTCTTCTTTAAAAGTTAAAGCAATACTGTCTATTTTATGTATCTGAATGTAGATAGGAAATTACAGCCACTGTTTAACAAAATTTGTAGTTTATTATGCTGTTTCCCAAATTTAATAAGCTACTATTAATTATTAGCTCTCTCTGAGAAACAAAAAACTGGGAGTTTGGCACCTCACAGTTGAATAAATAAAATATAAATTAAATGATCTATCTTTGCACATTCTCACTCAAAGTCAGCTTTCCTAAATGAGTATTCATCCTATACTTTCCATGTTAGCAACTGAAGGGCAATGATAATGGAAAAAGAGTATATTCTGGGATCTCACACAAAAGTTAGAAAAATAACCATCTTCCCTGTTAACTGCAGAAGAAAACTGTTAAGCTTCACTTCCTTAACTGTCATCTTGCAGAGGGAATTTCTAGATCTAGACTGATCCACAATTGAGAAGGATCAGCAAGGATGTTTCTTTAAGCTGCAGAATTACAAACAGCAGAAATTTTGAGAAGATTTCACTCTCTCTTTCAACTTTCATGTAAATATCTCTGAAAGATGAACATTAATTATGAGTTCTGAGGATTATTGAGGGTAATAATATCCACCTCTTTGCCCCAGTGACTTTGTTTTTGCCAGAAGTGAGGTCTAGGTTTTCCAGAATGTTATGTTTACACAATTATGGGGGCCTTATTTAAGCAAAATACTACAGAATTATAAGTAAAAATTAAGCCCAAGGCACTGAGGTTCTAAAGCTTAAGTTTCATTAGCTTTATGGTAAATCTGCCTCAGGGTCTTAAATACATGTACAATTCTACTTCTGAGAGGTAGTGCAGTGGGCCAGATAGAGTTTTCATATTATTAAGAGTGTAGAAAGGGTTTTGTCTGCATGAGACTCCTATGGGTGTCAGGAAGACAACATGGTTCTCTCATTATAAAAGTGAAGTCTAAAGCCAATGAACTCAACTTTTAAGGGAAATGAGGAGCTGATCAAACATAAATACTTGAGTACACTTTTGTTTCTTTCCATACTGTCTCTACAAAATACAGGGTTTCAAGAAGTCTGTAAAGCCAAGGAAACAGTTCTGAAAGGGCATTTGGATCTTTTTTGTCAGTGATATGACCACGTTTTATCCTTTTCTAGTGTACCAACCAGGCACTCCATTGTTAAACGGTGATTACTAACTTGCAAAAGAGTGCTATCTTCACACAAGGACTGCAGGAGCTCAGTGCCAGCAAGGGAGTCATTTCCCAATGAGTAACTGTAAGTCTTTTCAGGGAATGACATACCCAAAAGCTACCTTAATCAGTTCAAAATCACTCTATCTAAAGTTTTCAGTTAGCGTTGACTCATAGTTCAAAAGTCATGGAAATATTCCCCAGAACTAGCATATATAGAGTGTATTAAACTTCAGTCATGATGATACCAGTACCAGGGCACTATTTACAGGAAGAAAGATTTCTATTCTCTAGAATCTGATAAGCTCCCTTAGTGTCTCAGCGATCTTTGATAGGTCTGTGTTTTCGTCCTTTCTTCCACACTTCCTGCCTCTCTGCTTCCTCTTAGGGGGCTTTTTTGACACAACGCTCTCTTAATCTCTTACTCTCTCCTATGAAATACATACTCAGTTTCAGAAATCCCGCCTTCTATGGAAAGAATTTTATGCATGTTATTCCTTCTACGAAAATAAAATCCACCATCATTTTCCAGATTTTTTCATGTACAGTCAAGAACATGTCAACGCTGGAAGGAATCAACTCCATATCTGGGTTTTTAAAAGAGGACCCAGAGATTAACAGAGTGAAATGTTCCCCAAAATCATAACACAGTTTCTTTGACTCCCATCCTTAGTGAATTGTCCTACTGTTTTGTTGCTTTTTTTATGGAAATGATTTGTTCTACTATTTAAGAAAAATGTGTTTGGTTCATTGGTTTTGGACTTTGCTTTTATGGAAATTAGGAAAATTGCTATCCTTCTTATGCCAGAAAGTTGTTAGTATACCAAGTCATAAAGGACAAGATACCATCATATCCAGAAGACCCTAGTCTGGCCCAGTTCTACACAGCCTGGAGAGAGACCAGAGTCTGATTTGAAGAAAGGATATGGGGCACTGATGACTATATTTTTCTGGCAGGAAACCACTGGGACTTATGCTTTAAAAATATTCCTATGTTAACAAAGTCAAGGATAGAAAGGGACCTATTTCTAGTACCTCCATTGTCCAAAACTATTTCCAGCACCTCCATTATCTAAAAGCTTCTCCACACTAAAGCTAAAATTATGTTTTGCCATAGCTCTTGAAATAAATGCCAGAGAGGGTTTTTGAATTGTATTCCAAGATCACTCTACTGAACTTTTTTTGAAACAATGCCTGTCTTTCCCCACTCTGTTTAAGCTTATGATTTTAATAACTTCACAATTTCCAAAGGTCCAAAATTTATCATTTTAATGATTCTAACCATCAAGTTTCATGTCTAGCTTTCCAAGTCACAACTCACAAAATCATCAAGATACCATCAATGCAAATTCCACTTTCCAGCTTAAAATGGTAGTGTCATAATCAAATCCAAGGCACTCTCATTCCACTTGGAAGTCACAAAACAAGCTCTTCTTAAATGGAAGAGGGCTTAGAGGCCCCCAAGACCTTGTGACCAAGTAGGAAGGTCTAACCCAGATATTTCTGAGTGAATGATTATTGATACTTTTGTAAAAACTCAAGCTGTGCCTCCCATGCATAAATAGCAAGGTAGAATTCTAAACCATACATTCTAGTTGGTTATTGGTCAGCCTCCAACTCAATTATTTTTCTGCATACCATTCCAGATATGACATTGTCTATAAGCAGCAAGTAATACTACCTTCTCTATGTTCTTTTACAGGCACTAAACATTTTATATTTGTTATCCCATTTAATATTTACAAAAATCCCATTAGAATATATAATTATTCCATTTTACAAGTAAGGAAACTAATACCTAGATTAAGTAGTTCTTCAATCTTAAAAGTAGGTGGCAGAGCTGGATTTTAAATATGCTTTTTAACTCTAAATCACCCTGCTTAGTACATAGTGTATACCAAATATTTGAACTGAATACCTCCCAATCCTTCTAGTTATCCTTTAAAACTTTCAGTTTATGTATCTATCTTCATCAAGCAGCTAGAAATTTGTTGAGACCAAGGCTATTGTATTCTCTCTATCTAAAGTACAGAAGGTACTCAATACCAGAATGAATGAATGAATGAATGAGGTCTATGTAAATTCATAGTTAGTTGGTATTACTAATTTTCTAGGTCTGCCATAACAAAGTACCACAGACTGAGTGGCTTAAATAACCAAAATCTATTGGCTCACAGTTCTGGAGGTTGGAAATCCAAAACCAAGGTGTTGGCAGTGTTGGTTATTTTGAAGACTGTAAGAGAAGAAGTGTCTAGTCCTCTCACCTTGGCGTGTAGATGACCAACTTCTCTTTGCCTCTTTATGTTTTTTTCCTTCTGTGTGTATTTCTGTGTCCAGATTTTCCCTCTTATAAAAATATTTGTCATTTTTGGATTCAGTCTCCCCTACTGACCTGACTTTAACTTGATGACCTCTATAAAGACCTTATTTCCAAGTAAGGTCACATGCTCCTTTCCTTTCCCTTTCCTTTCCTTTCTCTTTCTTTCCTTCCTTCTTTCTTTCTTTTGTTCTTTCTTTCTTTCTTTCCTTCCTTCCTTCCTTCCTTCCTTCCTTCCTTCCTTTCTTTCTTTCGAGTCACTATGTCACCCAGGCTAGAGTGCAGTGGTGCAATCTTGACTCACTGCAACCTCCACCTCCCAGGCTCAAGCAATCCTCCTGCCTTCACCTCCTGAGTAGCGGGGACCACAGATGCATGCCACCATGCCCAGCTAATTTTTTTGTATTTTTGGTAGAGATGAGGTTTCACCATGTGTTCCAGGCTGGTCTCAAACTCCTGAGCTAAAGCAATCCATCTGTCTCAGCCTCCCAAAGTCCTGGGATTACAGGCATCAGCCACCACACTTGGCCAATAAGGTCATATTCTGAGGTACTGGTGGTTAGGACTTATGCATATAAATTTAGGGACAGGGGACACAATACCACAGTGAGTATCAAAGATATTTTCTACATGAGGCACAGCTGGCCATAATATAGTCCAGTTGTTTGAAGGGCATCACCTGATAAAGCCAGTGCCCGGTGGAGAGTGCAAATGTGTGAAAACGGCAAAGTCCAGGGAGACATGTGCAGAGCCTTTGTGCTTCATAGATAGCCTAATCTCTCAGTGAAAAGCAAGCAATTAAATCTGCTGAAGGATGGCTCTATTTATTTACAGTAGACTGTAACCCTTTAGCAGGCAACCTGAAGCACAGGAATATTTTAAGGCATCATTTTTGTAATCAGTCCTACATCACCCTTTCTGTATTCAAGCTGGCTCCCAAGGTGTAATAGAAATAATCATGAACATTTACTGTCCTCCCCAATTACTTTCTGCATATCCTTATTTGTCTTGGAGAAATAAATTCCACTCACAGGGCAACATTCTCTTCAGTGAATTCTGAGCTGAGAAGAGAAAATATATCTATCCCTTGTGCTCAGCCATGACCTCTGCTAGATGTCCTTGTGCCTGGAAAGTAGTGAATCTCATAGGACCATTTATTAGCCCTGCTATTCTAGGAAATAATATCTTTAATCTGCCCTTAAAACTACTGCACTTCTTGGTGGTAATGAGAAAATCTGCTTTCATATTGCCTGAATTCCCACACCAATGAAAGAAAAAAAAGATACACAGGATTCCTGTGCTTGGTTCCCAGGTTCAGCCAACCAGCTATTACACATGGGCAGAAGAACTGTCCCACCCACCTACAGCAACCAGGCCCTCTCACACATGCACAGCCTTCAGCTCCTCTGTTCACACTATGAAGAAAAGACGCCACCAGGGGTTTCAACCCTATCTGCCCCTCTACTCACATGTTTCCTTCACTTGTGTCTTTAGAGAATACTAAGTCCACAGGCACATCCTCTTCTGTAACAGTGGCCCAGAGGAGATTTCTAGAAGATCATCTTATCCAATCCCCCCTGTGGGACATCACCTGTCTTATCGTTCACTTTTTCCTCCCACATGTTCCTCAAGCTGCAGCCTTAAGGTTTCACTAGATTTTGATCACATCATCTCTTCCAGAAATTGATTTCATTCCCCAGTCAATCTTACTGTTAAGTTTTTCTCCAATCTTTCAAATCCTCCTGTTTAAATTTAAATCCATTATTTCTATTCTTGTCTTTGCTAACTAATGAGAATTTTTTTTTTCTGCTTTGACAAACTCCCAAAGTGTGCATGTAATTGCATTCATATTGTGTTTTCTCTCACATTTGTATAGGTAATCACAAATTTTGAAGAAAATTTTGTTTTAATTAAAATATATACACAATTTTATTCTTTCTCAGAAACTCCTTGCACATTTACTTTCCATAATATTTGCCTGTTAGGAAAATGCAGAAGTAATATGAAAGCTGTTTCTCAGATACTGTTTAAAACATACAATCTATTATCAAAACCACTACCAAAAGTCCACTACTGAATGACTTTATAATTGAAGCAACTTAGCCAACATAGAGATTATTCGACTACGATGCCATCTTCTAGGATGACATATTCCCAAAATTCTAATTCCTTTAATAAACTACTATAATTCGATCTACCCCTCATCTGATATATGATGAATAGAGAACAGTCACTCACCATATTTCCCTCTTCTGAGTTGTCAGTGGTTTTAACAGACAGAGAGATGATTTAATTACATTGCTTAAAAAATAAAACAGTCAGCCCGGCGCGGTGGCTCACGCTTGTAATCCCAGCACTTTGGGTGGCCGAGGTGGGTGGATCATGAGGTCAGGGAATTGAGACTATTCTGGCCAACATGGTGAAACCCCATCTCTACTAAAATACAAAACACTAGCCAGGCTTGGTAGCATGCACCTGTAGTCCCAGATATTCAGGAGGCAGAGGCAGGGGAATCTCTTGAACCCAGGAGGCAGAGGTTGCAGTGAGCCAAGATTGGGCCACTGTACTCCAGCCTGGTGACGGAGTGAGACTCCAACTCAAAAAAAAAAAAAAAGAAAGATAAAAAGAAATAACACAGTCAATTGACAGGTATTTACGAAGAATTTACTGTGGGTATAATACTGCTAGAAACAAATAAAGATACAACAAAAATATATTTTTTTCTTTTCCTTTCTCTTTAATAATCTCAGTCTCCAGTGGCAGAAGTGTCTCTGTCATCCTCTTCCTGATCTTTCAATTTCTTATCCTATTTTCCCCAAAATCAATCATTATGTCAAATGACCACAGCTTAATCCATATGAGGCTCTTCCTAGCAAAAGATAAACACTTTGCTTCTCCCTCAACACCCACACACACACACACACACACACACACACACACATTGAATCTCAGTTTTCCACCACCACGGTGTAAATTTCAGGCTACTCAACACTATCAATGCCCACTTCCCTATCTCATTCACTCCTGACCCAGGCCAGGCCTCTGTCCTTTTGTAAATACATTCACCTCCATAACCAGTCAGTTCCATGAGCTACTTCAGTCACTTTCACCACTGCCCGCTAGACTCTGTTGAGCACATAGAACTCCTAATCAGTAATTCTATATCAGCATTCTTCAAAAAGAGAACTCTTGGGGATACATAACGATTTTCCAAGGGATATACAACCAAATATATTTTTAAGAGAGTCATTTTCTAGATTCTCATCTTCCCCATATGTTCTTTTACAAAGTTGATCTGTCTGAGAATGGTTTTAGATGACAGGCATCATGACAGTTTCCCCCACCTCACCTTTTTCAATTTTACATTTGTTCTTTTCTCCTCTATATAGATACACAAACATACACATACATATATACATAGGTACTTAGGTAAATAAAAAGTAAACAAACTCTCTCATTCCAAATTTTACTATATCTTAATGACTTGAAATATTGAAAACCTCAGGGTCCCAAAGAAAAAAATTTAAACCATGGCTTCTTTAATGAAAATTTCATAAATTTTTCCTAGGCCTCATGTTTGTTTGATAGTTTTTATATTATACACATTTCTGTTAAAAGCAAAGTGTGGCCTAGAATTAGGGGATTTTGGCCTCTGTAGGGATGTAATGGATGTACATGTTGCACACAGTGAAGCAGAGGGAGTGATAATGAGTGAGTTTAAGAATCTCGTGTCTCCCATAACTCTACTATTTACAAACAGTGCATCTCTGTTAAAGGAGAGCCTAAGAAAATAAAGCATAGAGTGTCTGGGTAAGAAATTTTGAAAGCAGCGGAACTTTATTTTATTTAGGCAATAACTCGTAGTAAGGCTCTGTGATCTGTCTATTCTAAAGTGACATTAAGATGTGAGATATCAGGGAGTGTGTCTTAACACATTTACATGAATTGATATATGCTCAGATTTGTCTGAGAGAAAGTTAAGTCTAACTTACCTAATGGTTTGATAGTGAAAAATGGCTTTGCCTATTTGGTTATATGACAGATGTGTTCCATAATTTGAATGCTTTAATCTGTCATGCCAAAGATTTGATGAAACAATATTTAAAGCAAATGATATAATAAATGCAATTTACCAAAAAATTGCTACATTGGCAAAGGTATAGAAATTAACAATGATGAAACAATATTTAAAGCAAATGATATAATAAATGGAATTTACCAAAAAATTGCTACATTGGCAAAGGTATAGAAATTAACAATGTTTCAATGTTCCCAAAAGTTTCCGAATATATCAGTTGTTTTTAAAAACTGCCTCCAAATGAAAGAGGAACCAGTACAGTTAATAGTCAATTGAAATTAATAGTCTTAGTGAAACCCTTCCTTAAGCTCACCAGAAATTCAGAAACTAAATAAATATGAAGGCTATTCTGCAAATTCTTTTATAATTCTTTGCTCTCAACAAAATTGAAGAACAGATCATGAAGAAAGAGTATTAAACATATTTTTAGTGACACATTACTGTGGATTTCAGTTTCTACCTCAAAAATGAATTCAAATAATTTTGAGATTTGTTGTTAAAAATAAACAAATCCCTTCCATTCCTATTCAAGGTTTCCAGTCCATTCCATTCCCAGATTCATAGACTAGGAATGGAATTGATATTGAACCCTCTTTTATTCCAACTGTGTATCCCCAAGAAAAGGCCTATCCAGCTAATTTAAAAATACATTTCTAAAAATCTCATGTTTGAGAATTTCTTATTGAAAT
This sequence comes from Aotus nancymaae, assembly GCF_030222135.1. NCBI lineage: Eukaryota > Metazoa > Chordata > Mammalia > Primates > Aotidae > Aotus > Aotus nancymaae. Next base: position 80,244,542 of record NW_026988425.1, read on the forward strand.
GTATAATACATTTCTATATATCCAATTGTGCACTAATAAAAATCATAAGGATAGCTCACTCTTCAAGAAAAGTTTTTTAAGATCTAGAGCATTCTGGTCACAAAGTAATTGATCAAATTTTCTATTTCAATTAGGATAAAATTTTATTAGAAAAATGAAATTGAAGCATAGGCTTAAGCAGCAAAAGCTATAGAAAAATGTTATTAAAGAGAACCTTGTTTATAATTTTTATTTACATTTTATCAAAGTATAGCATCTAGTCAGCATATATTTATAAAATTATAAAAATCTTCAGTGTATCTCAATAAATTTTCACAAAGTAAACATGGAAAATACATGATATGTTCACAAAGTGAAGCTGTAAAACAGTGCCCAGATTATAAACATTACTAGGACCCCAAAAGCACTTAGTGCTTCTTCTTAGTCATTATCCTCCAAAGGTAACCACTATCCTTATTTCTAATGTTCAATGATAAGATGTGCCTGTTTCTGATCTTTATATAAATGGAATCATATAGTATGTGCTTTTTTTGTCTTCTTTCACTCAGATTATGTTTGTCAAGTTCATCCATAGTCATATATTGCATAAACGTATTGTGATGAGTATAAAATATTTATTTTAAAATACTAACTTTACAGTATGTGAGAAACTACAGATTTGAATCTATTTAGACACGTGAAGAAAAATTTGGATATCATCTTGAAATTATGCAAGATTGTTTATTTAATGCCCTTGGGCTTCAATTTTATCATATGTAAAATAAGATTAAGGCTTTTTCTTCTGAGTTGAAGTATTCCTTTTTCACTGCATCCATGCCAAAATCTGTTTTTCTTTTTTTATTTATTGATCATGGCCATTCTTGCAGGAGTAAGGTGGTATCGCATTGTGGTTTTGATTTGCATTTCCCTGATCATTGGTGATGTTGAGCATTTTTTCATGTTTGTTGGCCGTTTGTATATCTTTTGAGAATTGTCTGTTCATGTCCTTAGCCTACTTTCTGATTGGATTGTTTGTTTTTTCTTGCGAATTTGTTTGAATTTTTTTGGAGATTCTGGATATTAGTCCTTTGTCAGATGCATAGCTTATGAAGAGTTTCTCCCTCTCTGTGGGTTGTCTGTTTACTCTGTTGACTCTTCCTTTTGCCTTGCAAAAGCTCAACCACTATGGAAAACAGTGTGAAGATTCCTTAAAGAACCAAAAGTAGAACTACCATTTGATCCAGGAATCCCTCTACTGGGTACCCAGAGCAAGAGAAGTCATTATACAAATAAAATATTTGATACTTGCACATGCATGTTTATAGCAGCACAATTCACATTTGCAAAAACGTGGAATCAACCCAAATGTCCACCAATCAACAAGTGGATAAAGAAACTGTGATATATATAAATACAGTGGAGTACTACTCAGTCATAAAAATGAATGAATTAATGGCATTTGCAGCAGCCTGGATGGCATTGGAAACTATTATTTTAAGTGAAGTAACTCAGTAATGGAAAACCAAACATTGTATGTTCTCACTCATAAGTAGGAGCTTAGCTATGAGGATGCAAAGACATGAGAATGACACAGTGAATTCTGGGGACTCAGGAGGAAAGAGTGTGAAGGAGATGAGGGATAAAAGATTGCATGTTGGGTTAAGAGTATACTGCTTAGGTGATGGGTGCCCTAAAATGTCATAGATTACCACTGAACAACTTACTCATATAACCAAATACCACCTGTTTCCCAAAAAACCTATGAAAATTAAAAAGTTTAAAAATAAATAAACAGAGTTGCTGAGAGGTCATACATGAAAAGTGCATGCCACATCTCCTGACACATATATAAACAGCAGCTGTTGTTGTTGCCTTCCAACTCTTTATCCCAACTTTAATAATATTCCCTCCAAATTATTTCTCCACACTGACCCCCAAGTATTATAACTAAAACTCACAAGTGAATATGCTCCTTTCATATGTAGATTAACCTTGTTCTAGCTTTTTATTACTTGGAGTATGTGGTCTAAGCACTCCTGTATGACTTGTAATGACAACCTATACAAGACCCATGCCTAACTCCTCTGTAACTTAGGGTTGCCAATACCACTTTCAACAGACGGATGAAAAGATTAACTGAAAAATAATAAAGAAAAGAAAAAAAAGAAAAGCTTAATCTACGTATATAAAGTACTTGTTCTGAAGCAGGTGCATAACAAATGGTAGCTATTTAGAAAAGAAGGAAGGAAGAAAAAAGGAAGAGAGAAAGGAAAGGAAAAAGGATAGCAAGGTTATCGAATAATCTGATGTCAGTGTCAGAAGACCTACCTTACTCTAATGGTCTTGATACCCAATCACAGCCCACGTGGATAGAAATGACATAAGTAAAATTAATGCAATACATGATTTTATCCCATTTTTTAGATGAGAAAACTTCAGTTCCTAGAAATTAAATGATTTGCCCAAGGATTTACAGGGAATTCCTGGCAGAGTCAGTATTCTCATGTGACTCTGCCTGATTCCACAGTCATATTTTTTTTGCTCCATTCCACTGCCTCTCTGAAATATTCCAATTTTAATGTGGTGTCTCAAATATGTTCCACTCCTAGGAAGAGATAATTTTCTCTCTGAGCCTCAGGGTCTAGCCCGTAAATTTGAGTTAATAATAATCATTGACTTTTAAATGAGTTAATATATGTAAAGTGCCAGAGTAGCACTCAATAATGGTTATTTTGTTGTTGTTTTAAACAATCAATTTGTTGGATTCCTGATTTAAATAGAAAATCAGTGTATAAGCCTTTGACCTATATAGAACAGATATCTCAGGGGAGCATTATATCCCTTTTGCTTAAGGTAAATACCAACATTTCGATATACCCTTGGCTCTTTTCCTAATCCTTACTATAGGTCTTTAATATTCCTGTGAACTCAAGCCCCAAAAACATGTGCTAAATAAATAGTAATTCGAAAATTAGTTATTAAAATTTCTTCCCTTAAAAAGCTTGCAACAACCTGTGAAATTAGTACACATCTTAGAAAAAAAAATTAACTGCGTTTTCTGTGGTCCAACTCATCAAATACATTTGCCATTGTATCTTATTTTTAAAAATTCAAATTCTCCCTTTAGTTCTTAAAGGTGCTATGAAGTTCAGTTTAAAATACGAATATTTTCCATTAGTATTATTTTAGTAGTGATACTAATATGTGTAATTTTATGGCATTCCAGTTTAAAATGTTTTTACAGTTATTGCCTGTCATTTTTTCTCATATGAATATGTATTTGACCAGGCATATTGCAAATATAAAAATCAGTTACATTTATGGCTAGGTGAAAATGAACGGCTCATTTTGAAGAATAATTTAAATAATTTTTATCTCTATAATATGGGGGGGCTTACCAGAATAGATTTAATATTGTTCAATAGAAATTAATTGACTACTTATTATTGCCATACTGAATTAGGCAGATTGCACAAAGATATTAAACACAGTCCCTGCCTTTTGGCAGGATTCAGCCCATAGGGGAGGCACCTTTAAACTGGGATAGATTTCTCAATAATAGATTCTTCAAGAAGGCTTAGCTCTTAATACACTTTGTAGCTAAATACTTATTTATGTTATCATCTGATAACTGTCTCTCAAATTGGCAAAGCTCTTTGAGAGCAGCATCTACTTCTGGTTTTGTTCAGCATTAAACTCCCAGTGCCTCACAAAGTTCAGTTTACATATTAGGGATTTGATAAATTTGCTTATTTGTTCATTCTTCAAGTATCTATTGAGAGCACCTATGGTATTCTAAGTGCTTGAGATGTATGGGTGAAGAAAACAAGAACCCCTTGTGAAAATGACATATAATAAACGTATTACTCTATTTAAGAAAGGAAAGAAAAGTAATAAGAATTTAAAATAAAAGCATAATGTAGTATGTTAGAAGAACATAATCGTTATTTTTTTTTATAAAGAATGAAGGCAGGGTAAGGAAAGCTGGGAGTGCTGATGGGGGTGGGGCAAGTTGCCATTCAAATAAGAGTGATGATACTGGGCATTACGAAAATGTCACATCAGAAAGAGATTCAGTGGGAGCAGTTAGCCTGCAGATATCTTGAGAAAGAACATGGTAAACTGGAGAAACTGCGCTGTTAAGGCTTTAAGGAAAAATAATACTGGCATTTTCCAGGAACCGGAAAAAGGGCACCGTAGGATAGGGGAAATGCAGGCAGAGTAATAAGGAGTGACTATACAGAAGTTATTGGGATTGGGAACCAGAACACATAGGTCTTATTGATGGTTATAAGGACCTTGGTTTTCATTCTGTGTATAACCTAGAGCTATTGCAGGACTTTGAGCGGCAGAGTTATATTACTTGACTTAATTTTACAAGAAACATCTGGTTACTGTGTTGAGAACACATTAAAGGGAATCAAGAGTAAAAGCAGAGAAAAAAATCAAAAAGCTACTGCCACGTGAGATATGCGAATGAAAAATTGTGATGATGATGGTGGCTTGGACCAGCAGATGAGTAGTGGCACTGGAGGAATTGGCTCAGATTCTGGATTACATACACATACATATATGAATCAATTTATTATTAAAAAGTGAACACACATATAAACACCACTCATGTCAAGGAAGAAAATATTCTCAGCACCTCGGAAGGCCACTCATGTCCCTGTCAAATCACTTTTCCCCAAAGGTAACAACTATCTTCACTTTTAACACCATTTACCTATTTTCAATCTTTATATAAATGGAATAAACAATATATATCCTTTTGTGTCTTCTAAGTTTTGAAATTGATTGCATGTAAGTAAAGTTCACTTATGTTTATTTGAGTATAGCGTTTAAGTATATAAATATGCATAATTTATTTATCCATCTTACTATTGTCAAACATTGGTTGTTCCCAGTCTGTGCCCTATAAATAATGCTACCATAAACATTTATATATGTATTTTTGTGTCAACTTTCCATTGATAATATTCCTGAAAGTGGAAATATTAGGTAATAAGTTATGGATATGTACAACTTTCATAGATAAAGTTCAGCAATTTCCCAAGGTGAGTTTCATCAACTGAAACTTCTTTTTTTTAACTTTTTTTAAAATTATTATACTTTAAGTAGTTCTAACATATTTGTGCAGAATGTGCATGTTTGTTACATAGGTAAACATGTGCCCTGGTGGTTTGCTGCACCCATCAACCCATCATCTACATTAGATATTTCTCCTAATGTTATCCCTCCCCTAGCCCCCTGCCCCCTGACAGGCCCCAGTGTGTGATGTTCCCCTCCCTGGATCCATGTGTTCTCATTGTTCAACTCCCATTTATGAGTGAGAACATACGGTGTTTCCTTTTCTGTTATTGTGTTAGTTTGCTGAGAATGATGGTTTCCAGATTCACCCACGTCCCTGCAAAGGACAAGAACTCAGCCTTTTTTATGGCTGTATATTATTCCATGGTGTATATGTGCCGTATTTTCTTTATCCAGTCTATTATTGATGGGCATATGAGTTAGTTCCAAGTCTTTTGCTATTGTGAACAGTGCTGCAATAAACATATGTGTGCATGTTTCTTTATAGTAGAATAATTTATAATCCTTTAGGTATATATCCAGTAATGGGATTGGTGGGTCAAATGGTACTTCTGGTTCTAAGTCCTTGAGGAATCTCCACACTGTCTTCCACAACGACTGAATTAATTTACACTCCCACCAACAATGTAAAAGCATTCCTATTTCTCCACATACTCTCCAGCATCTCCTGTTTCCTGACTTTTAAATGATCACCATTCTAACTGGCATGAGATGGTATCTCATGGTGGTTTTCACTGGTATTTCTCTAATGATGAGTGATGATGAGCTTTTTTTTGTATGTTTGTTGGCTGCATAAATGTCTTCTTTTGAGAAGCATCTGTTCATATCCTTTGCCTACTTTTTGATGCGGTTGTTTGTTTCTTTCTTGTAAATTTATTTAAGTTCTTTATAGATTCTGGATATTAGCCTTTGTCAGATAGAGAGATTGCAAAAATTTTCTCCCATTCTGTAGGTTGCCTGTTCACTCTGATGATAGTTTCTTTTGCTGTGCAGAAACTTTATAGCTTAATTATATCTCATCTGTCAATTTTGGCTTTTGTTGCCATTGCTTTTAGTGTTTTAGTCATGAAGGTTTCTCCCATGCCTATGTCCTGAATGGTATTGTCTAGGTTTTCTTCTAGGGTTTTTAATGTTTTAGGTCTATGTTTAAGTCTTTAAACCAATTCAAGTTAATTTTTGTATAAGGTGTAAGGACAGTATCCAGTTGCAGTTTTCTGCATATGGCTAGCCATTTTTCCCAACACCATTTATTAAATAAGGAATCCTTTCTCCATTGCTTCTTTTTGTCAGGTTTGTCAAATATAAGATGATTGTAGACATGTGGTGTTATTTCTGGGGCCTCTGTTCTGTTCCATTGGTCTATATATCTGTTTTGGTACCAGTATTATGCTGTTTTGGTTACTGTAGCCTTGTAACATAGTTTGAAGTTAGGTAGCCTAATGACTTCAGTTTTGTTCTTTTGGCTTAGGATTGTCTTGGCTATACGGGCTCTTTTTTTGGTTCCATATTAAATTTAAAGTAGTTTTTTCTTTTTTTTTTAGACAGAGTCTTGCTCCGTTGCCAGGCACCAGGCTGGAGTGCAGTGCACGACCTCGGCTCACTGCAACCTCCACCTCCTGGGTTAGAGCAATTCTTCTGCCTCAGCCTCCTGAGCAGCTAGGACTACAGGCACACGCCACCATACCCAGCTATTTTTTGTATTTTTAGTAGAGATAGGTTTCATCATGTTGGCCAGGATGGTCTCAATCTTTTGACCTCATGATCTGCCTGCCTTGGCCTTCCAAAGTGCTGGGATTACAGGCGTAAGCCACCGCGCCCGGCCTTAAAGTAGTTTTTTCTAATTATGTGAAGGAAGTCAATGGTAGGTTGTTGGAAATAGCACTGAATCTATAAATTACTTTGGGCAGTAAGGCCATTTTCACGATATTGATTCTTCCTATCCATGAGCATGGAACGTTTTTCCATTTGTTTGTGTCCTCTCTTATTTCCCTGAGAAGTGGTTTGTAGTTCTCCTTGAAGAGGTCCTTCACATCTCTGGTAGGTTGTATTCCTAGGTATTTTATTCTGTTTGTAGCAATTGTGAATGGGAGTTCACTTGTGATTTGGCTGTCTATTATTGGTATATAGGAATGCTTGTAATTTTTGCACATTGATTTTGTATACTTAGACTTTGCTGAAGTTGCTTATCAGCTTAAGGAGATTTTGGGCCGAGACTATGGGGGTTTTCTAAATATACAATCATGTCATCTGCAAACAGAGACAATTTGACTTCCTCTCTTCCTATTTGAATACACTTTATTTCTTTCTCTTGCCTGATTGCCCTGGCCAGAACTTCCAATACTATGTTGAATAGGAGTGGTGAGAGAGGGCATCTTTGTGTTGTGCTGGTCTACAAAGGGAATGCTTCCAGCTTTTGCCCATTCAGTATGATATTGGCTGTGGGTTTGTCATAAATAGCTCTTTTTATTTTGAGATACGTTCCATCAATATCTAGTTTCTTGAGAATTTTTAGCATGAAGGGTGTTGAATTTTATCAAAAGTCATTTCTGCATCTATTGAGATAATCATGTGGTTTTTGTTGTTGGTTCTGTTTATGTGATGGATTACATTGATTGATTTGTGTATGTCAAGCCAGCTTTGCATCCCAGGGATGAAGTCAACTTGATCGTGGTGGATAAACTTTTTGATGTGCTGCTGGATTCAGTTTGCCAATATTTTATTGAGAATTTTCACATAGATGTTCATCAGGGATATTGGCCTGAAATTTTCTTTTTTTGTTATGTCTCTGCCAGGTTTTGGTATTAGAATGATGATATTGGCCTCATAAAATGAGTTAGGGAGGAGTCCCTCTTTTTCTATTGTTTATAATAGTTTCAGAAGGAACGGTACCAGCTCCTCTTTTTACCTCTGGTAGAAGTTGGCTGTGAATCTGTCTGGTCCTGGGCTTTTTTGGTTGATAGGTTATTAATTACTGCCTCAGTTTCAGAAGTTGTTATTGGTCTATTCAGGGATTTGACCTCTTCCTGATTTAGTCTTGGAAGTGTGTATGTGTCCAGAAATTTATCCATTTCTTCTAGATTTTCTAGTTTATTTATATAGAGGTGTCTATAGTATTCTCTGATGGTAGTTTGTGTTTCTGTGAAATCAGTTGTGGTATCTCCTTTATCGTTTTTTATTGTATCTATTTGATTTTTCTCTCTTTTCTTCTTTATTAGTCTGGCTAGCAGTCTATCTATTTTGTTAATCTTTTCAAAAACCCAGCACCTGGATTAATTGAGTTTTGAAGGGTCTTTCTTGTCTCTAGCTCTTTCAGGTCTGCTCTGATCTTAGTCATTCCTGGTCTTCTGTTAGCTTTTGAATTTGTTTGCTTTTGCTTCTCTAGTTCTTTCAATTGTGATGTTAAGGTGTTAATTTTAGATCTTTCCTGCCTTCTCTTGTGGACATTTAGTGCTATAAATTCCGTTTAAAACGCTGCTTTGGCCTTGTCCCAGAGATTCAGGTACATTGTGTCTTTGTTCTCATTTGTTTCAAATAACTTTTAGTTTCTGCCTTAATTTTGTTATTTACCCAGTAGTCATTCAGGAGCAGGTTATTCAGTTTCTATGTAGCTGTGTGATTTTCAGTGAGTTTCTTAATCCTGAGTTTTAATTTGATTGTACCATGATATGAGAGACTGTTTGTTATGATTTCTGATCTTTTGCATTTGCTGCTAAGTGCTTTACTTCCAGTTATGTGGTTGATTTTAGAACAAGTGCAATGTGGTACTGAGAAGAATGTATATTCTGTCCATTTAGGGTGGAGAGTTCTGTAGATGTCTATTAGGTCCACTTGGTCCAGAGCTGAGTTCAAGTCCTAAATATTTTTGTTAATTTTCGGTCTCCTTGATCTGTCTAATGTTGACAGCGTGGTGTTAAATTCTCCCAGTATTATTGTACGGTAGTCTAAGTCCTTTGTATGTCTCTAAGAACTTGCTTTATGAATCTGGGTGCTCCTGTATTGGGTGCATATATATTTAGAATAGTTAGCTCTTCTTGTTGCATTGATCCCTTTACCATTATATAATGCCCCTGTTTTTTTCTTGATCTTTGTTGGTTTAATATCTGTTTTATCAGATACTAGGATTTCAATTTCTGCTTTTTTGTTTGTTTGTTTTTTGGCTTTCCATTTGCTTGGTAAATATTCCCCCATCCCTTTATTTTGAGCCTATTTGTGTCTTTGCACATGAGATAGATCTCCCGAATACAGCACAGCAATGGGTCTTGACTCTTTATCCAATTTGCCAGTCTGTGCCTTTTAATTGGGGCATGTAGCCCATTTGCTTTTAAGGTTAATATTGTTATGTGTGAATTTGATCCTGTCATTACAATGCTAGCTGGTTATTTTGCCCACTAGTTAATGCAGTTTCTTCATAGTGCTGATGATCTTTACAATTTGGTGTGTTTTTGCAGTGGTTGGTACCAGTTGTTCCTTTCCATGTTTAGTGCTTTCTTCAGTACTTTCTAGTAAGGCAGGTTTGGTGGTGACAAAAATCCTCTCAGCATTTGATTGTCTATAAAAGATTTTATTTCTCCTTTGCTTATGAAGCTTAGTTTGGCTGGATATGAAATTCTCAGTTAAAAAATTCTTTTCTTTAAGAATATTGAATATTGGCCCCCACTCTCTTCTGCCTTGTAGGATTTCTGCAGAGAGATCCACTATTAGTCTGAAGGGTTTCCTTTTGTGGGTAAGCCAACCTTTCTTTCTGATTGCCCTTAGCACTTTTTCTTTCATTTTAACTGTGGTGAATCTAGCAATTATGTACCTTGGGGTTGCTCTTCTTGAGCGGTATCTTTGTGGTATTCTCTGTATTTCCTAAATTTGAATGTTGGCCTCTCTTGGTAGGTTGGGGAATTTCTCCTGGATAATATCTTGAAATGTGTTTTCTAACTTGGTTCCATTGTACTTGTCACTTTCAGATATATCAATCAAAAGTAGATTTGGTCTTTTCACATAGTTTCATATTTCTTGGAGGCTTCGTTCATTTATTTTCATTCTTTTTTCTCTAATCTTATCTTAACACTTTATTTCATTAAATTCATCTTCAATCTCTGATATCCTTTCTTCTGCTTGATTGATTTGGCTATTGATACTTGTGTATGCTTCACGAAATTCTCGCGCTGTGTTTTTCAGCTTCCTCAGATCATTTATGTTATTCTCTAAACTGGTTATTTGGTTAGCAATTCCTCTAACCTTTTTTCAAGGTTCTTATCTTTCTTGCATTGGGCTAGAACATGCTCTTTAGCTCAGAGGAGTTTGTTATTACCCACCTTCTGAGGCCTACTTCTGTCAATTCGTCAAACTTATTCTTTGTCCATCTCTCCTCCCTTGCTGGCGAGGAATTGTGTTCCTTTGAAGGAGAAGAGATGTTCTGGTTTTTGGAATTTTCGGCCTTTTTGCACTGGTTTTTCCCCATCTTTGTGCATTTATCTACGTTTGGCCTTTGATGTTGGTGAGCTTCAGATGGAATTTCTGTGTGGATGTCCTTTTGGTTAATGTTGATGCTCTTCCTTTCTGTTTGTTAGTTTTCCTTCTAACAATCAGGTTCATCTGCTGTAGGCCTACTGGAGTTTGCTGGAGGTCCACTCCAGACCCTGTTTGCCTGTATCTCTGGAGGCAGAGATTGCTGCCTGTTCCTTTCTCTGGAAGCTTCTCCAGAGAGGTACCCATGAGATGCCAGCCAGAGATCTCCTGTATGAGGTGTCTGTCAACCCCTGGTGGGAGGTGTCTCCCAGTCAGGTGGTATGGGAGTCAGGGATCCACTGGAGGAGACAAGTCTGTCCCTTACCAGAGCTCAAGTGCTGTTCTGGTAGATCCACTGCTCTCTTCAGAGCCAGCAGGCAGGAATGTTTAAGTTTGCTGAAACTGCACCATGAGCTAATTAAACCTCTTTTCTTTATAAATTACCCAGTTTCAGGTACTTCTTTATAGCATTGCAAAAACAGATTAATACAGAAAATTGCTACCAGAGAAGTAGGATATTGCTATAAAGATATCTGAAAATATGGAAGCAACTTAGGAACTGAATAATGGGCAGAGGTTGGAACAGTTTGGAGGGCTCAGAAGAAGACAAAGGAGATGAGGGAGAGTTTGGAACTTCCTAGAGTCTTGTTGAATGGTTGTGACCAAAATGCTGAGAGTAATATGGACAGTGAAGTCCAGGCTAAGAAGGTCTCAAATGTAGATGAGGAAACTCTTAGGAACTGAAGTAAAAGTCACTCTTGCTGTGCTTTCCCAAAGAGACTGGCAACATTGTGCCCCTGCTGTGAGAATTTAAACTTCAGAGAGATAATTTAGGGTATCTGGCAGAAGAAATTTCTAAGCAGCAAAGTGTTCAAAACGTGTCCTGGCTGCTTCTAAAAGTCTGTACTCATTTGCATAAACAAATAAATAATCTGAAACTGGAACTTATATTTAAAAAGGAAGCAAAGCATGAAAGTTCAAAAACTCTGCAGCCTGGCCATATGGTAGAAAAGAAAATCACATTTTCAAGGGAAGAATTCAATCCTGCTGCAGAAATTTGCATAAGTAAAGAGGAGTCCAATGTTAGCAGCCAGGACAACAGGGAAAATGCCTGGAAGGTATTTCAGGGACAGCCTGCCCCAACCCACCCAAAGCCTTTCCATCACATACCTAGAAGCTTAGGAGGGAAGAGTGGCTTCATGAGCAAGGCCCAGGGCTCCACTGCCCTGTACAACTTCAGAACACTATGCTGTATGTCCCGGCCACTCTAGCTCCAGCTGTGGCTAAAATGGCCCCAGATACCTTTCAGGCCACTGCTCAAGAGGGTGCAAGCCACAAGCAAAGGTTTCCATGTGGTATTAAACCTTTGGGTGTGCAGAGGGCAAGAGTTGAGGCTTAGGAGTCTCCACCTAGATTTCAGAGGTTGTATAAAAATGCCTGGATGTCCAGACAGAACTCTGCCGAAAGGGCAGAGTCCTCATGGAGAATCTTTACTGGGAAAGTGAAGAGAGGAAATGTGGAATTGGAGACCTCACACAGAGTTCCCACTGGAGCACTGCCTAGTGTAGCTGTAAGGAGAGGGCTACCATCTTCCAGGCCATAGAATGGTTGATCCACTGGCAGCTTGTATCATGTGCCTAGAAAAGCTGCAAGTGCTCAATATCAGCCCATGAAAGCAGGTACAAAGGCTGTACCCTATGGAGCCATGGAGCAGAGCTGCCCAAGGCCTTAGGAGTCCATCCCTTGCATTGGTGTGGCCTGGATGTGAGACGTGGAGTCAAAGGAGATTATTTTGGAGCATTGGGATTTAATAACTTCCCTACTGGGTACTGGACTTGCATGGGGTCTGTAGCCCCTTTGTTTTGGCTACTTTATGTCTTTTGGAAAGGGAATATTACCTGTGCCTATCCCCTCATTGTATCTTGTAAATAACTAACATGGTTTTTTTTTTTTACAGACTCATAGGTGAAAAGGGCTTGCATTGCCTCACATGACACTTTGGACTGGACTTTTGAGTTAATGCTGAAATGAGTTAAGACCTTGGGAACTGCTTAGATGGGACTGCTTAGAAGGGATGGTTATATTTTGCAATGTGAGAATAACATGAGATTTGAGAGAGACCAGGGGTAGAATGATAGGTTTTGGCTCTGTGCTCCCACCCAAATCTCATTTTGAATTATAATCCCCAGTGTTGGAGATGGGGTCTGGTGAGAGGTGATTGGATTATCAGGGTGGTTTCTAATGGTTTTGCACCTTCCCCCCAGTGCTGTCTCATAATAGAGTTCTCCCAAGATCTGCTTATTTGAAAGTGTGTAGCACCTCCTCCCTCTCTCTTCTTCCTGCTCCCGCCATTTAATATATGCTTGTTTCTTCTTCACTTTTTGCCATGATTGTAAGTTTCCTGAGGCCTCCGTAGAAGCAGAAGACTGTACAGCCTACAGAATCATGAGCTAGTTAAATGTCTTTTCTTCATAAATTACCCACTTTCAGGTATTTCTTACTTTATAGCAGTGTGAGAACAGACTAATACAGACCATTGCTGGAGATCTAGTGAGATCTTTTGGTGGTGTCACTACATTCCGATGTTTTATGGTGTCAGAATTCTTAAGCTAGTTTCTTCTCATCTGGGGATGCCGATATTTTTAATTTTTGTAATAATTTTCATGCAGGTAGAATTTTTTCTTTTTCTTTCTCTATAATATTTGCTTACTTTTCTTTCCCTTTTTCTCCTTCCCTAGAGAGTGTGACATAGAGAATGCTGTGTTGTGTCTTTTGGCTTTGCTTCTACAGTTCTACTCACTTCTTTTGGCAGATATTATATTGGGGTGTGTGGTTTGACCTGCTAGGTACCAAATGGCACTTATGGGTGAGAGCCAGCTGTAGCCAAGGCAGCTGGGTATTTACCTGATCCTTGTTTAGTGGGAGAAACTCTTTATTACATCAGGCAATGGGCTGATCTGAGGAATGAATAATGAGCTCCCTGTTCAGCCCCAGGTGGACAGGGGAACAACATAGGCAGGGCCAAACCAGGCAGACCTACCTACAGCTCCCCCAGTGGCAGGCAAAAGCACCAGCACCAAGGGAGAATCCCATGGGCAGTCACCAAGCATACAGAAGTGTGCCTAGGTGTGGAGCTGGGGGACCTCCTCAGCCTCATTTTCTCTGCATGGGGAGTATGGATAGCCTAAACTCCTAACCTTGAATAGTGAATGCTCCAAAAGCCTAGAACTCTGCATGAGCATGGAGCATAGAAGGCCCTGCCACACTATAATTTCTGCAAAGGAAAAGTGGGGCAGCTCAGGCTGCTTATCTTGGTGAATGTTTGCTTCAATTGCCTGGAGATCTGCCTGGGTGTGGAGCAAAGAAGGCACAGCTGCACCATGATCTTGGCACAGGAAGGATGGAGTGGTTTAGGTGGCTGATCCAGGCAAACAGTTCCCCTGAATGACTGTAGATCTGCCTGACCACAAAGCAGAGAGGGCCCTGCTACACCACAATATGTGTGCAGGAAGAGTGGGGCAGCTCAGGCTGTTGACCCAGGTGAGAAGGTCCTCTGAATGCCTGGAGATCTGCCTGGGCATCGAGTGGGCAAGAGCTCCCTTGCATCAGTATTTCTGTGCAGGAAGTTTAGGGCTACTCAGCCTACAAATCAGGCAAGTGGGTAATCTGAATGCCAGGAGCTCTGCCAAGGCATGGAGTGGAGAGAGCTCCCCTGTACCATGATCTCTATCCAAGAAGGATAAGGCAGCTCAAGTCCAGGTAAGTGAGTGCTCTAAATGCCTCTAGATATGCTTGAAGGTGGAGCAGAGAGGGCCTACTGTACTACCATTTCAGGGAGCAGATCAAGGCACTTAGCAATGGTACATGAAGACCTGTTCTAGGTCACCAAACTGCCCTGGCTGCAAGTCTAGTTTCCCAAGAGAAATCACCGCTGTAGCAGCTCTTCTCCTACCCAAGGCCTGTGATGTGGGAGCGTGTATTTCCAGTGTCTACTGCTGAGGCACTTTCCACAATTCTGGCTATAGAATCTCCTACCTCACTCCAGAGCAAGCACTCCAATCTCTGCCCTGAGACTAAAATGCCTGTGCAGCCAAGCTGCCAGGTAACCCTAGAATTACTGACTTTGTACACACCCATATTAAAAGTGGCATACTCTCAGCCCCAGGCCTGGGAAAATGCCCACAGCCTGTCCCAGTTCTGGGAAATGCCTTCAGCTTTCCCCAGTGTCTTTCCCTCATAGAGTCTCTAAACGTGTCCCCAAATTAGCTCCAGGGTTTGGGAGAAACAAAGTGCTCTCCCTTGGCCTGGGTTGCTTGGGTCCCCAGTGGAAAGCTGAGTCACAAAGAGAGGTTCTTTGCCTCTCTCATGTACTGGGGCTTCGCTTATTTTTATTAACCAGATGCCATCATGGGTCCTGTTTGCCCACATTCTCCTCCCCAAGATCTAAAGTATCCTTCATGATTCCAGTGCGGTTCCATTTTCTTTCTTGAATTGAAGCCCACAGAGTCGAACCTTGTACACTATCTTGCTATTCATACTTCACCATCTTGGGGAAAAAGCTTTTAGTTTTTCTTGCCTACAAAACAATGTTTAATAGCAATAGGGTCTTTCTTTCTCATGTTTAGCTCAGAGGAAAGCTTTCAACATTTCTTCTCTAAGTATGATGTTTGCTGTAGGCTTTTTGTAGATATGCACCATAATCAGATTAAGGAACTCTTCCACCCCATTCTTAATTTCCTAAGGTTTTTATTATGAATAGAAATTAAGTTTTATCAAATTATATTTCTGTATCTACTTTTCTCTTTTATTATGTTAATATTGTAAATTTAAAAATTTTCTTTGCAAATGGTAAATACTCTTGCATTTCTGGACTAAATTCCATTTGATCATGATATAATAGCCTTTTCATATATTGCTAGATTCAATTTATTAATCTTGTTTCAGAATTTTGGTATCTCTGTTTATGAATTAGATTAGCCTGATATTTGCCTTAGGCTGACTTCTCATATTTTGCTTTTAAGGTTATGCTAGCCTCATAAACACATTGGAAGGCAGTCACGCTTTTTTTTTTAATTTTCTAGAAAACTTTGTATAAGATTGTCACTGTTGTGTGTGTGTGTGTGTGTATACACACAAAAAAATAATGTTTGATAGAATTTTCCCACAAGACTCTCTGAATCATAAGTTTTTGTTTTGATGAAGGTTTAAAATACTGATTCAATATAAAAGTTATATGATGGGAAGAAAGAATAGCAGTCCAGCAATCCATTTGCTTTTTTTACTGGAAAGATTTTGGTAGAAAGACAGATGACTTAATCAGGTAAACATGCTAATGATAGACCTCCTCAACACCAACTCAGTCTACTGCGTTAGGTATCCAGCGTATGTTTTCTGATAGACTGACCTACGGTGGGGAGAAATTTTCAAAATAATTTTTTCTTCATTGCATTAAGAATTAAACTTTGCTATTTCAATTTTCTCTACTATTATTGGCTTAATTATAAACACCTCCAAGTCAGCTGTTTTTTTCTAGTGTTCACTTTTATTCATCCCCTCAGGGTCCAACATAATGGACCAACTGATGGAAAAAGAATCAGAAGAAAACATTCATTTCCAGAATGATATTTTCACAATTTCCATGTACTCATTAGGGGAAAAAATGAACTACTGAAGCAAAAGTTACTTGAAGGTATCTTGTAATTAGCAGAAAAAGCAAAACTGCTCAATTGTGAAGGTAGGATCAGTCCAAGTCTTTTCAACCACCACACATGCTTTCACCAACATGTGGTCTCCCCAAGGAAGAACCAAGAGATAAATAAGATACTTGAGTTGACAGTTTGATATGAGAAACAATTGATCTTTTGGTGGGTTATCTCAGTCATAATTCAGCAACTATTTCCTATCACTTTCAAGTAACACAAAAGGTAACCAATATGTTGTGATGTTATGTTCTTAGAAATGTGATTCAAGATAGTCACAATGCTCTTCAACATGCTTTCCTCTTTCCTTGATCATTTTCAAACTGGATAAGTTGCATTTGAAGTGACATGGAGAATGATTATTTTTTTCTTTATATAATAAAGTGGGGAGTGGGGAACCCTTCCAACCCTCCCCTTTTAGAACAAATCCAAGTAAGTGTTCATTGATATTGCTGTCAAACAAATAATTTTTTAAATGAAGGCATAAGGAATCTCTCTGTATTTCTGAAAAATAAAAATTATCTTTATTAATCCTCTCGGGTTGTGACATGGACAAAATTATCAATATAATCTTAGGCTTTATACAAGTCTCCAAAACCTTCAGAACTGAACTGAATAGTTCTGATCCTCCATGGGCACAGCTTTTCCTTTAGGTCAGAAACTGTTTTAAACTGCAGGTATCCTTTCAATCTGTTATACACTCCACAAATAGAATTTTCTTTATTTCAAAGTAGAATTGACTATAACTGATTTGATCAGTCAGATTTAGTTCTGCTCACATTCATACTATAATATTAAAGCATGGAGAGGTATAATGGTTCTATGACTCTTAACAAACTCAGACTGCTATGATAATATATACTGCATAGTTTGCATACTCTACAATTCTATTGCTGTCATATACCCAAAGCTACTGTTTCTATTTCTAAAATATCTTAGGACATGGGAAAATAATGTACTTTATAAAAGACATATATTTAAAACAAGAAAGAAAACTTACACTAAAGTATGTCAAGCACCAGGAAACACTGTGTTTATATCATTAGTATATACTCTATCCTCCTATCATTAGCAAATTGCAAGCTTGGTAAGTATTTAAATATGAAAAAATGAAAGGGATGATATAAGGTGTACTAATAGCAAAATCTCCTCATGCATAAATGGAGTTTACTGGGGTGAAATCAACATATTATGAATTATTAAGACAGAGTGGTTACCACTGCCTTACAGTATTACGAGGTGGTACTATTTACAATTATTGTCAATCTCCAATTTGTTATCTCAGAATGAATTTCTTCATATAACACTAGGTTATATTTGATCAAATGACACAATAATCTATATAGGTGATAATACAGTTAAAAAACACTTATTTATTATGAAAAATATGGAAACACTAATAACTAAAAAATGTATAGACAATAAAAAGCATCAAGACTACTATAATTCTGATTTGTTTCAAGAATGTTTTGTTTTTTGAAAAACAGAATTATTTTTGTAAGGAGATAGGGAGAAACTTTTCAGGAGATTCTGAAGGACAATTTTAAATGAGCTAGAAGTTGAGATAGTGGTCTCTGGGGGTGGCTCTCTTTTAAAATATTTCTAAGAAGTCTGGAAAAAATTTATGTCTCTTAAAGAAAAAAGTTGTTTTAGAATGTTGAGAGAAACAGAAAAAGATGTATATGATCACCAGGAGATGAATAAAAAAGCAGAAAGAATAATTCGGTCAGATAATTCCCCATGTTAGCTATCAGGTATTACTGTCTGTTCAAGGTTTCCTAACTATCAGCCTGACTTAAGCAGAGTACTCAGGAGAGCCATATGATCCTATCAACGGTACGTATACCTGATATGAAAGTTGAGTCTAATTGCTTTGTCATACCTGCATATTTTTAGAAGTTAAAAAAGTGATCACATAAAGTATAAGAGAACAAACTTAGGCTGATGCAGTGGCTCATGCCTGTGATCTCAGAGCTTTAAGAGGCTGAAGCAGGAGAATTGCTTGATTCCGAGAGTTCAAAACTAGCCTGGGCAACATAGTGAGACTTTTTACAAAAATAAATAAAAGTTTACAAAGTTACCAAAACCTAATCCCAAATAATAGATATGCATAAATTACTATATATGTAATACAATGAGATGTATCATTTTTAAAAAGTGACTACATCAAACGAAGGGAATAAAAACGATAAAAAATAAAGATAAAGGACAATGGATGATTATAAACTGTAAATTTTGTCACCAAACTTGGAAAACTTTCGAAAAGCAAAGAGATATTATTAACAATTATCCCAGGAAAAGTGCTCTGAATCAGACTGTCCCAACACATCAGGACTTAACAATTATAAACCACCAAAGTTATATATGAAATTGATAGATTCTGGAAGTATATGAAGCAGTAAATGAAGTAGATGAACTTCATTAGATTATGCCAAGGGGTCTTCTAAATTAGGTGTGTAGTTTACCACATCTTCACCAAATCTTTGGTATTATGACATCTTTAAATTTTACCAATTTATAACATGTGTAAAACGTATCTCACTGTGGTTTAAGTTGGCATATTCCTGATTACTAATAAAGGTGAACATCTTTGCAAATGCTGTTGGCTGTTTATTTTTCTTCTTTCTGTGAAATGTCTATTAATGTCTTTTGCCTTTTTCTCTACTGGGTTGTTTGTCTTTTATTATTGGTTTAAAGTTCTTTTTTATGTTATGACCATTATCCTTTTTTGGTTGTGTGTGTTGTAATTGTTCTTCCACTTTGTGACTTGATGTTTCCTCTGTTTTAAGGGTCTTTTGATAAGTTTATGCAGTCAAATTTATCTCTCTTTCATCATGTTTTATGATTTTGAGGTATTGATTAGAATTCTTTCCTATACAGAGATTATACATTTACTTATAAAAGTAGTGAAGTTCTGCCTTTCATATTGAAATATTTTGTTCAGAATTGATGTTTGCACATGAAACTAGGAAAAAATCCTAGGTGGTAGAATGAGAAGCACCCACTGCTCACTTAGTTATCATTCAAAGATCCTAATGCATGTCCCCTGAGTATGCTCGGCACAGAGGACTTGTGTCAGAGTTACGCCTAAGAATCTAAGAAGAAAGCTTGGTCTAGTGGCCTCTGATAGCAGAGTAGATTTTGTGCAGGGTATCTGATGAGATCTTATCTGCTATGTTGCATTTTTCACATGTATGCAACCTGAACAAATCCAAATAGGTCACCTAGGCAATGCAGATACACAGTAGCAAATGTCCAATACTATGTTTATTTGCATCTCTAGATTCATGTTTTCTTGTTCTGGCTTCTAAAGATTTCCTTCACTTCATGAATGCATTTTAAAATGTGTGTTTTGTGTTTCATCTGCATTGTAAGTGTTATTCCTTAGGTACTGTTTTCTGAACATCTACTCAGCTACTAAACATCTACTAAAATTCTTTTAAGTAGCTATGCTAAATAAACATTAAGCCAGAGTTTATGTTAAAGGTGTCAGCTTGTCTCTGTTTCACAAAAAGGGCAATAATTGCTCAGAGACATTAAATTTCTTTGCCAAGGTGAAACCAATTTTGTTTCTGAGAACATTATTTTTTTCCCATTTCTGTTTTGTTTCCAGGGTCAGTATATTTCTTTCAAAATATAGTTCTCTCAAAATGTTTGCAATTTCTTTTCCTCATTGTTTCTGAAATATTTTAGTGAAAGACAACTCTCTGGTAATCCTGGAATTGTATATGAAGAGAAAGAGTAATTGAAATTTTCTGATTATCAATAACAAACTGCTAATTACAATAGGATAGTAAGTACTATAAATTTAATCATAATTATCAATTTAAACACATTTTCATGTTTGTATGCTTAATATAAAATGTAAATTCTATCTTTGAAAATTAAATTTTAGAATTCAACACATTATGTGTCTACTCAATTTTATCATAATTATTTGGAGAATTATTTTCCTTTTTCCCATAATCAAGTTACAGAAAGGATTTTTCAAGGTTGGGTTTTTTTTAGAAACAAGTATTGAAATTGATATTTGCCTGCAGAAAATTTATTGAGGAATGTTCTCAGGCACAATATGCATTAAGAAAAAGAGAAAGCAGAATTGGGTAGAGGGAAGGATTGAGCCGTGAGGCAATAACAATAGAGGTCTTGGCTATTCTTGTGGGGGACTATAGGTGAGATTTCCTTGAATTAAGGAAAAGGGACTGGGCTTTTTTTACCTCACAGTGTTCAATTGCAGGATAAGGAGTGTCATGAAATGGTCATATGGCATAACTTTAGGCAAAGTGGCATACTTTGGCTATGAACAAATACTGGAAAGGGAATTCAACTGTAAGCTCTGGCAGCTGATATTGTCAGCAGCTAGGAAAATGCATGCCTTAGTCCTGACTGAGAGTGAGAGGAATATCCCTTGGAAAGAATATAAATACCATACTGTGGCATTTTTAAAATTTTAAACAAGAAATATGGTAGGTGCTAAGCAACGAGTGTTTTCTGATACTGACTTTTCTACTGAGTTACTCAGAGCCAAATAAATTTCTCCAATTACCTCAACCTTAAGAAATTTAATTTAACAATCACAGAGAAAAAAAATGATTAGAAATTTAGAAATTAGAAAGCTTATGTGTCTTGGCTTTTTAATGAAGACTCAAATTTACATTTCTATAAATAAAACACTCATTTTTGAAAGGATAGTACTAAAATAAAATGACACTTAAATCAGAGAAAATTTTAAAGAATATTAAAACACTACTTTCTATGATATCTGTAGTGGATGCTGTAGTGTGCTACCAAGATACCCCTTCAGGATCATTACATTTATCCCCATATCTTCCAGGAGTGTTAGCTATTGACTGCTTACAATAGCGTTTTCTTTTAGAAATTGCCTTTGGTAGAAGAAAGTCACCTGCCCAAAGCCACTCTACTTTGAAGGCAACTTTTACTTAACAACCAGTTAATGTAGGAGTACAAATGTTTGGGCCCCATGCCTTGAATTAAGACAGCTCTGAAATGTCATCAAAGCTCCAGAGCTCCCTACATAAATAACTGAGGCCTTTCTTTCAACTGCATGCCCATTTAACCTCTCCTTTTGCCCAATCCTGCTTCCCTGACTCCTTTACATATTGTCATGACTCATTTACATATCAACTTGACAGGGTTCAGAGATGCTCAGATAGCTGGTAAACATTATTTCTAGCTGTGTATGTGAAGGTGTTTTGGAAGAGATTATCATTTGAATCAGTAGACTAAATAAAGAAGATCTACTGTCACCAATTTGTATGGGCATCATTTAATCTATTGAGGGTCTAGACATGACAAAAAGGTGGAGGAAAAGCAAATTTCCTTTCTCTTTCCTTGAGCTAAAACATTCATCTTCTCCTGCCCTCAGACATCAGAGCTAGTTCTCAGGTTTTCAGACTCCAGGACATACACCAGCCACTGCCTACCCCACTTACTCTACCCCTTGTCTCAGGTCTTTGGACTTGGACTGAATTATACCACCAAATTTCCTGGTTCTCTAGCTTGCAGAAGGCATGGTATGGGACTTCTCTGCCTCCATATTTACATGAGCCAATTTCCATAATAAATCAGAAACTTCCTGAAAGTACATTTCTCAATTAGAGCATTTTTCCAGGGAATTTGATAAAAGACAGTGCCAAGAGTAATCCTAGGAAGCAGGCTCTAAAATGGAATGTTGGAGCTGGATCACTGTCTGGTCAGATGGCAATGAGGACCTTGTCCCTGGTGCTAGGTGGATTACTGATGGCCCCTGGCATGCTATAACAGCTCCACTCATAAAACCTTTGTAATGGTAACCCAGTGAAAGGGAATGCATTGGTGTGGGCAATATCTTAGGTATTCAAGAAGTGTGGGAAATTTAGTAATGGAGATTACAATAAAAGGAAAATTAATCAACAATTTAAGTAAAAGTACGAAAGCCAGAGGGCCTTCTTGGCAGCATCTAAAGGGCTCTAATCTTTTGCAACCGAAGTGCCAGAAAGGCAAAATATCAGTCCCAAAACTTAATTATAAGATGGCATATTTACAGCGAAATTCTCAACCCCAGCAGGTACGCCATTCTAAGGTCAGGGTCCTAACAAGGATGGAATAAAACCATGAAACATGGGAGGCCATGGTTGAAAGAACATGGCATTCTCAGGAGAAAGAGATGGACAATGAATAAGTGTATTTTTTAGTTTATACAACCAAAAAAAAAAGTGAAGGATGGGTAGTCAAGAGAATGAGAGTAGCTGCTCCACTAAAAAGCTGTTTATAGGCTCCTGTCAGTTTTGACACCTAAAATTCAATGACTGGAAGAGATGCTGGGTCCCTAGGAGAAAGAAATTTACAACCCCATAGCAACTATATTTGGTAGTTCTCCCTAAGAGGACCTAAGCCATAAACTTGAGAAAGGAATATTCATATTTTCTTAGGGCTGTTGGACACAAGATTCATGTTAACATTGATAACCAGAGGCCCAAAAAGTCATCATGGCTCCCTGTTAAAGTGGAGATATATGGGAGCCAGGTATGAAGCTAGGTATGGCTTACAGCAGGTCTGTCTACTAAGTCCATGGTGATCACTGCTTTGGTCTGCAATGTGTAATTATACTGGACATACTTGGTAGTAGGCAGAACCTCCACAATTGGTCCTTGGTATATACAGTAGAACCTACCACAGCCATATGCAAACCTCTGAAACTTTCCTTTTATAACCCGAAAGAATATTTCATCCTGGTGATAATGGCAGAGGATAGTATCACACTGATAGATGGAAAAAAATGTAGGAGTAGTGGACATCATCACAGCTCTATTTAAATTCATCATTGCCTAATGAATACTATAAAACCAGATGGATCGTGAAGATGACAATTCACTATCATAAACTTAACCAATTGCAGCTGCTGTGCCAGATGTGGCGTGTTTACCAGAACACATTGATACAGCCTCGGTTACAAGCTGTAGCCATTGATCTGGCAAAGGTGATCTTTTCCATTCCTATCAAGAAAGAGGATAAGAAGCAATACATATTCAGTTAAAGTGGACAAACATATACATTGAGTCTTGCCTCAAGGCTATGTTAACTCTGCAACCTTTGTCAGAGTCTAGATGAATCACTTGGCTCATCTAGACATTCCACAAATCATCATATTGGCCCATTATATTGACAGCATCATGTTAATCAGATGAGATGATCAAGAATTTGCAAGTGTGTAGGAGGCCTTTGTTAAAACACATGTGCTCTAGAGAGTAGAGGATAAACCTTATAAAGATTCAGGGGCTTACAAATTTTACATGACAGTACAATTTTAAGAGGTTGAGTGATGTGTAGTATGCCAGAACATCCCCTCCTATGTAAAGGGCAAATTATTATGTCACGGAATCTCTACCATGAAGAATGACACCTAGTATTTCTTTTCAGGTTGTAAAGGTAGCATATTCCATACTTGGCAGTGCTGCTCTAACCAATTCACCAAATGATATAAAGGCAGTCGGCATTGACTATGGCTGAACACAAGAAAGAACTCTGCAGCACTCCGCCAGCCTGCAGTGCAAGCAGCTCTGCCTCTTAGGCTGTAGGATCTATCAGGCCCTATGGTATTAAATCTTCTCAAGATTTGAAACAATTCTAAAAAATGATACGGTTTTGCAATAATTAAATATAGGTAATTCTGACAGCACTGGTTCCTTAAGCCTATCATGTTTCACGTTTAAAACTTGGCTACTGGAAAGAAACATATCATTTTCCATAGTAAAACTGATGTGATTACTAGTACCAAATCTATATGAAGACAATGTCTTGATAATGAATACAAATAGTGGTAAATGAGGGGATTTTTCATAGGCTTCCAGAAGCCAAAATAATCTCTTGAAAAAATGAGAGTTGATGAACTACACAGTTATTTCCTCTATATAAAACTGTAATCTTCAACTCTTCAACCTCCTTAGGACCTTCAAGGTCATCTAGTCTGTCACTTTAATTTTACAAATGAGGAAACTGAGGCAAAAAAAATTAAAGATTTGCCTAATATATTTTCAGTTTAAATTTGACCAAAGCCTAATTTACATCCAATTATATTCCCATAAAACCAAGTCTCATCAATTCCATATTTAACAATTAAAAACTCAAATCAATCAAATCTAAAATGCAATCATATAAAAGAGATTCATATATTAAATCATAAAAAATAGAACAGGTGATTAAACAAGAAGTCATTTGTTCAGCCATCTCCTTATCTGGAAACATAGTTCACATGTCACATGGTCTTAAGCCTTTATTTCTTCTAACAAAACCCTTTATACAAACTCATAATGACACAAAGTTGCTAAAATTTATATCCCCATTTCCCCTGATTAATTTATAGACTGAAAGTTATCACTTTTAATCATTTTACAGACTGGTATTTTTATGGCCAGTTTTTTTATATCAAAGTGCAATTGTTTCAGAAATCTCAAAATGTCTTCAAAAATCTCATTTATAGTTATCACCTATTTCAAAAACACTGTTGGAGAAGACCATCACATAAAAACCTAATATAAGAAAGTATGAAAATAAAGGAAGGAATAAAGTTCCATGGAAGCTCGAGGGAGGAAGTGTAGAACTTCCTTTAGAAGATGTGGGGACTCTGTGGCCATACCACCCTGAATGCACTTGATCTTGTCTGTTCTCGTGAAGCTAAGCAGTGTCGGGCCTGGTTAGTACTTGGATAGGAAACCACCTGGTAATATCAGGTGCTGTAGGCCTTTTTTTAATTTAAAAAAAAATAGAAAAGGTGAGGAGTGTTTTGTAGAAGTAACATATAATATTGGCCTTGAAAAATGAATAGCGATTGTCCAGATAAGAGAAAGAGAAAAGGCCTTTTGAAAGCCAACAGAGTAAACAACGTTTCAAGGACTCTGAACTGTGAAAGAGAAGGATGAATGGTTCTGTTCTATAGGAGCATAAAACACAAGTGAATGCAGGAAGAAAAGGAAGGAGCAGAGGCAGATGATGAAGCTGAGAAGGTAGACTGGGAAAATATTGTGAAAGGATGTGCATGCTATGCTAAGACCTTCAGATCTGTCCTTATAGGCAACCAGAGTTTTAAGTGGAAAGTTTCAGTATCTTATTTGCATTTTAAAGTGAAAATGCTAATATCAATGTGGTGGAAAAACTGGTGGCTTGGAGATCAGTGACAGAAATATTTTAATAGTTCAAGCAAGAGACGTGAATTGTTAGTTTGAGAGATAAGAGAACAATAAAAATTAAAAATGGATTAATTTTCTGGCTTAGATGAGGGGGTAATGATGATGCCATTAACAAAAAAAATGGGGTACAGAAATGTGAACATGAAGTCTTAATTTTAAAAGAAGATTGTGTAATTTGAGAACGCATTCAGTTCATACAACGAAGAGCATGCTATCAGTGGCGTGACACAAGGTTTCATTTTTCACATTAAACAAGTAGTTTGGAAGTGGGCAGCTGCTGGCACTTGTTTTGAACTTGGTAATATTTTGACCTCACTAAAGAAGAAGTATAGTTGGGAATATGTGCATGAAACATGTTCAACATCATTAGTCATTAGGGAAATGCAAATTAAAACCTGGCAAATGTGATCATTTCCACTCCTATCAGGAAAGAGGATAAGCAATATATATTCACTTTAAATGGACAAACATATACATTTAGTCTTGCTCCAATGCTATATTAACTCTGCAGTCTCTGTCAGAGTTTATGACATGACTATGATGAGATACTAGCATGCACATGTTAGAACTACTAAAATTCAGATCAAGTACTGGCAAAGATATGGAACAATTAGAACTCTCAAACATTGCTAGTGGGGATGCTAAACGATATAGTCACTTTGGAAAATCATTTGGCATTTTCTTATAAGGTCTTACAAAATTAAACATACATTTACCATATCACCCAGCCATCCCACTCCTAGATATTTACCCAGGATAAATTAAATTTTATGTTTACACAAAAACCTATACATAAATGTTTATAGCAGCTTTTTTAGTAATCACTAAAAACTAGAAACAACTCAAATACCCCTCAGCCAGTGAATGGATAAATTGTTGTCATTCATACAGTGGAATATTATTCTGCAATATAAAGGAACAACTACTGAATATAACATGTGTCCATTATGTTTAGTGAAAAAGAGAAACAATCACATGAAGGATTCCATGTATATGATAGTCTGAAAATGTAAAACTAAATGTTAAACTAATGTGAAACTGAAAGAACTGTAATCGTATCAGTGATGGCCATGAACAGGGTGAGGAAACTGACTACAAAGAGGCATAAGGAGATTTCATGGAATAATGGAAATGTTCAATATCCTCATTATGGTGGTGGTTATATACTTGTATCTATTTATTAAAATTCATGGAATTATACATCTAAAAGAGTAAATTTTACTGAATATAAATTATACTTCAACAAATCTGATATTTAAAAGGCTAAATTATAAGATATTTGCTTATTTTCAGGAAAAAAATGTATAGTCTTGTAAGACTAAGGTGCTAGTATTAACGCCGAATATGATGTGGAGGAAGCAGAATTAGAGACTTAGTATCCCATAGTAATTTAATGGTCAGAATTTTTAGTATTCAAAGATGTGCCTTCTTACATTTAGAGGGAGTATTCAGTGGACTTAAGAATTATTTTATCTTTTTTTCTTGATGCTGTGTAACCATAAATTTCTGATAAACTTTAACTTTTTAGGACCTTTTTACTTTCCAACTCTTGTTACCTTGAACAACTTCTCACTCAACAATCTGTATTTACCTTTATTTCATTATTTATATTTTATTCCTTATCACATGTATGGCATACTATTTTACTAAATAAATCTATAATTTATTATTATAGAACTTATACTAAGTTCATCAAATATAAAGAGATGTAGAAGCTTTTATAAATCTGATCACATATACACATATAACATATACTGCCATGATTTTTACATTCCTATTTTACCATAAAAAGACTAACTTTCAACTAATGAAAAAATATGATACATAGATATCATATGGCAAAATTATGATAGATATAGATAGATATCATAGTTTTGAATAAGATAGTAGTTGAGGACTTTGTATTCTTCTATTGCTAAGAAATAGCATTTTATCTATTTTCAAAATTTCCTGTGTGCATTGCTAACGATAACCATTCAACTTCTCTAATTATGTCAAAATGGTATCTTGGAAGACAATGGTTCAATTCACTGTGACTTTGCAAACAGCATTAACTCAATAGAATTCTACATCGGACCTTTTTCTCCCATTTTCTCATAACAGAATCTGTAGCTCATGAATACAAGACTAGTATACAATCAGAAGTAGGTTCAAGGACAACAGTGTTGAGTTTTCTGGGTTAATACACACTGGATTTGTGAAGTCATCTTTATCCGAGTTCTCACCCTAAGTCTCCTGAAAGACAGTCAAGCCTGAGCACCATTAACAACACTGGTGATTTGCTCTCAGGTTAAATTTCTCTTCTATTTATGTATGTGTTTTGTAAGGTTTTGCCACGTTTGTCCTACACAATGATTTCTCTTTGGAGTCTGCCCCACCTTCCTACAGGCCTGGGGAAAACCCCAAACAGGGGCTGTGAATGTACCTCAAGACCTACTTTCTGACCTCTTCTCTACACTGTACTTGACTGTTTAATTTCCTATTTAGGACAAATTAATTGTTGCATGCTCTAATGAGACTGCAAAGGATCCCGTTCCAGTCCACAATCTTGGAAGAGGTTACCCAGAGGTTGTCCAGATTGATGGTTCCAGGGTGGGTGACCTGAAAATGAACTTTGACTAAACTTTGCTCTTTGTGCACTTGCCAGTCTGCACTTGGAAAGTGGCAATTGTCTGTAGCAGACAGTTTAAAACTTCAGGCTAAGATTTTGTTTGGAGGTTTGCCTTTGGAAGAGGGAGAGGGGAAAAAACCCTTCTGTCAGTCTTTTCAATACTGGTTTTATATTGTTTTTCTAAGTGTTTTATTCTTTTTTATATCCAAGCTACATTTTAGAATGGGAAGTATTAGCCCAACTAAAAATGTCTTTTTTTTTTTTCATTTTCCCTTGCTCCAGATGTAATACAAGTTAGAATTATTTTTTAACTTGAACTCAATCTACTATAATGCAAATCACATAATACCTTTTACATAAGAATTTTGATAATATGCTTACACATATTAATTGGATCCCACAACCTGTAAAACATGTATTAAACTCATTCACTGATTAGATATAATTTTTCTCTGGTTTATGTTGGCATTGAAGACAACTGTGTTGAAATGATTAAATTTCAACTCTGCAATACAAGACTGCAATCTAGAGATTCCTCCTAAACTAATTATTCACCAAAATGAATATTAGAGAACTTTTTCCATTAAAGTGCCAGTACAAAGTGACAGAACATTCTGAAATAAATTATTCAGGCTCAGCCTACCCTGGCAGTTAGACTGGAGTCTATGTGTTCTCTAAACCCACGTTTGGAATAACATAAAACTACTCTCCACTTAAAAAAACAAAAATAAAATAACAATATATTTTAGATAATATTCTTCACTATGTTTCCTCATAAGCAGTTGATTAAATATCACACTATTCTCATAAAGAATAATGAATAGGAAGTGCCATCTCCTTATGAGAGATGGGAAAATTGACACTGGAAAATGTCTTAGATTGTTTCTTAAAACAATAGATTCAGAACAAGAAGTCAACGTTTCTTTTCTGGCCACTTTTCTTTTTTCTTCATCCTTGCATCCATTATTTCCTGAAGTGACCTACAAAATCCCAGGTGGTACCCAACTATCTCCCTTAGTCTCACAATAACATTAGTTAAAAACAAACAAAGATGGAGGTGCCTTAATATGCCCATGTATTGGTAGGTAGAAAAGAGTTTGCTGGTATTGTTCTCCTTGACCAAAGTCCCTATAAACATATAGGGGAGCATTATAAAAGATCACTACACACTTGGTACCAGACTGAAGTGGACATGAAAGACTCAAAGCCTTCCCTTAAAAATTTGGGAACTCCCAATCTTAGCAACACCCTGGAGAAACCAGACTGTTTCACCTTAGAAGCATTCTTTATGTCTTAGTTAAATTGGGGCTTTTTTTCCATAGGTTTTGGGGAATAGGTGGTTTTGGTTACATAAGTAAGTTCTTTAGTGATGATTTGTGAGATTTTGGTGCACCCCTCATCCAAGCAGTATACACTGTACCCAATTAGTAGTCTTTTATCCCTCACCTGCCTCTCACCCTTTCCCTCAAGTCCCCAAAGTCCGTTGTATCATTATTCTGCCTTTGCATCCTCATAGCTTAGCTCCCACTTATGAGTGAGAAGTTACGCTATTTGTTTTCCATTCCTGAATTACTTCACTTGAATAATGGTCTCCAATTCCATCCAGGTTATTTTATTCCTTTTTATGCCATTATTTTATTCCTTTTTATAGTTGAATAATATTCCCTGGTGTGTGTGTGTATGTGTGTATATATATATATATCTCCCATGTGACCTACACAAGTTTATATATATGCACACACATATATAAATTATATATGTATATATAGTTTGTAGTTGAATAGTATTACATAGTGTGTGTGTATATATATACACACACACACACAATATATGCATATATACACACTATGTAATACTATATATGTATATATATATGTATCACAATTTCTTTATCCACTCATTGATTGATGGACTTTTAAGCTAATTCTGTGTTTTTGCAATTGCAAATTGTGTTGCTATAAACGTGTTTATGCAAGTGTCTTTTTCATATAATGACTTATTTTCCTCTGGGCAAATACCCAGTACTGGGATTGCTGGATCAAATGGTAGTTCTACTTTTAGTTCTTAAAGGAATCCCCACACTGTTTTCCACAGTGGTTGTACTACCTTACAGTCCAAACAACAGTGTAAAAGTGCTCCCTTTTCACCACATCCCTGCAAACTCTATTTTTTTTTTTATTATGGCCATTCTTGGGGAAATAAGGCAGTATCACATTGTAATTTTGATTTGCATTTCCCTAATCATTAGTGATTTTGAGTATTTTTTCATATGTTTTTTGGCCAATTGTATATCATCTTCTGAGAATTGTCTGTTCATGTCCTTAGCCTGTTTTTTTTATGGAATTGTTTGCTTTTTCTTGTTAATTTGTTTGAGTTCCTTTTAGATTCCACATATTCATTATTTGTTGGATGTATAGATTGTGAAGATCTTCTTCCACTCTGTGAGTTGTCTGTTTACTCTACTGATTGTTTCTTTTGCTGTGGAGAAACTTTTTAGTTTAACTAAATCCCACCTATTTATCATTGTTTTTGTTGCATTTGCTTCTGGGTAGAATCAATATTGTGAAAATGACCATACTGACAAAAGCAATCAACAAATTCACTGCAATTCTTATCAAAAGATCACCATCATGCTACAGAGAACTAGACAAGACAATGCTAAAATTCATATGGAACCAAGAAAGCATCGCCAAAACAAGACTAAGCAAAAAGAACAAATATGGAGGCATTACATTACCTGACTTCAATCTATATTATAAGGCCATAGTCACCAAATCAGCATGGTACTGGTATAAGGGTAGGCACATAGACCTACGGAACAGAACAGAGAACCCAGAAATAAAGCCAAATACTTATAGTCAACTGATCTTCAACAAAGCAAACAAAAACATAACAGGATGGGGGAGGACACCCGATTCAATAAATGGTGCTGGGATAATTGGCAAGCTATATGTAGAAGAATAAAATTGGATCCTCACCTCTGACCTTATGCAAAAATCTACTCAAAATGGATCAAAGACTTAAATCTAAAAAATTCTGGAAGGCAACATCAGAAAAACCATTCTATACATTGATTTAGGCAAAGAATTGGGGCTTGTTTAAAAAAGATTTCTTTAGAAGACGTCAGAGCCCCCATTGGACTACAGAGAAGATCACTATTATCTTTGTAAATATTATCCCTTCTAGGGTTACTGTGCACTCTTAAGACCAGTCTTCTGTGCCCAGAGACAAAGTAACTAAACTGCTAAATCAATTCCTCAATGTTTCTCCAAGTTTTTTAAATTTATTGTCTTCTGGAGTTCTCTAATATCAACCAGTACCTACTGACTGGCACAGTTTAGGCAGGGATCAAGGAAGGTGTCTTTCTAGACTATAGTTAACCAGCACACACTCATCACCAAGGCTGGCCCATAGAAAAAAAAAAGTCATTCTGTGGATTCTAGCATCTCTTGAAATTAAATTATCCTTGGGTGAATAGGATTGAGGAAAGACTGTTGATGGAAACTTCTGTAAATAAATTGCCCTCTCTACTGTTTACCTCCCTTCAATTGTCCATTAAAAATCCAGGATCAACATTGCAACAGGAACTCATGGGCAGGCATAAAATAGAAGTCTTACATGTAGAACTCCAGAAGCAGTGTTCCTTCCAACTGAAAGAGTAATTGACTGAATAATCCATAATATATTGGCCCAATCTCCTTTGTGAGAATAGAGCTTGATTGTTACATCCTAAGCTTAATCAAGGTGAAGTTAAAATGATAGAGGCAGAATCAAATCCACTAATGAACAAAGATGATCTGGGTTAGTATCAGAAATGAAAGTGGCAGAACTTCCAATACTATATTGAATAGGAGTGGTGAGAGAGGGCATCCTTGTCTAGTGCCAGATAAAAATATGGAATGCTTCACGAATTTGCATGTATTCAAATAGGAAAGGAGGAAGTCAAATTGTCTCTATTTGCAGACGACATGATTGTATATTTAGAAGACACCATCGTCTCAGCCCAAAATCTCCTGAAACTGATAAGCAACTTCAGCAAAGTCTCAGGATACAAAATCAATGTGCAAAAATCACAAGCATTCCTATACACCAATAACAGACTTAAAGAGAGCCAAATCAAGAACAAACTGCCATTCACAATTGCTACGAAGAGAATAAAATACCTAGGAATACAACTAACAAGGAATGTAAAGGACCTCTTCAAGGAGAACTACAAACCACTGCTCAACGAAATAAGAGAGGACACAAACAGATGGAGAAACATTCCATGTTCATGGTTAGGAAGAATCAATATCGTGAAAATGGCCATACTGCCCAAAGTAATTTACAGATTCAACGCTATCCCCATCAAGCTACCAATGACCTTCTTCACAGAACTGGAAAAAACCACCTTAAACTTCACATGGAACCAAAAGAGAGCCCGCATAGCCAAGTCAATTCTAAGCAAAAAGAACAAAGCGGGAGGCATCACACTACCAGACTTCAAACTATACTACAAGGCTACAGTAATCAAAACAGCATGGTACTGGTACCAAAACAGAGATATAGACCAATGGAACAGAACAGAGGCCTCGGAGGCAACACAGTATATTTACAACCATCCAATCTTTGACAAATCTGGTAAAAACAAGCAAAGGGGAAAGGATTCCCTGTTTAATAAGTGGTGTTGGGAAAACTGGCTAGCCATATGCAGAAAGCAGAAACTGAACCCTTTCCTGACACCTTACACTAAAATTAACTCCAGATGGATTAAAGACTTAAACATAAAACCTAACACCATAAAAACCCTAGAAGAAAATCTAGGCAAAACCATTCAGGACATAGGCATAGGCAAGGACTTCATGACCAAAACACCAAAAGCATTGGCAACAAAAGCCAAAATAGACAAATGGGACCTAATCAAACTCCACAGCTTCTGCATGGCAAAAGAAACAGTCATTAGAGTGAATCAGCAACCAACAGAATGGGAAAAAAATTTTGCAGCTTACCCATCTGACAAAGGGCTGATATCCAGAATTTACAACGAACTAAAACAGATTTACAAGAAAAAAACAAACAAGCCCATTCAAAAGTGGGTGAGGGATATGAACAGATACTTTACCAAAGAAGACATACATGAGGCCAACAAACATATGAAAAAATGCTCATCATCACTGGTCATTAGAGAAATGCAAATCAAAACTACATTGAGATATCATCTCACGCCAGTTAGAATGGCAATCATTAAAAAATCTGGAGACAACAGATGCTGGAGAGGATGTGGAGAAATAGGAACACTTTTACACTGTTGGTGGGAGTGTAAGTTAGTTCAACCATTGTGGAAGACAGTGTGGCAATTCTCAAGGACCTAGAAATAGAAATTCCATTTGACCCAGCAATCCCATTACTGGGTATATATCCAAAGGATTATAAATCATTCTACTATAAGGACACATGCACACGAATGTTCATTGTAGCACTGTTTACAATAGCAAAGACTTGGAACCAACCCAAATGCCCACCAATGATAGACTGGACAGGGAAAATGTGGCACATATACGCCATGGAATATTATGCAGCCATCAAAAACGATGAGTTCGCATCCTTTGTAGGGACATGGATGAACCTGGAAACCATCATTCTCAGCAAACTGACACAAGAACGCAAAATCAAACACCACATGTTCTCACTCATAGGCGGGTGTTGAACAATGAGAACACATGGACACAGGGAGGAGAGCACTACACATTGGGGTCTGTTGGGGGGAAATAGGGGAGGGACAGCGGGGGGTGGGGAATTGGGGAGAGATAGCATGGGGAGAAATGCCACATATAGGTGAAGGGGAGGAAGGCAACAAATCACACTGCCATGTATGCACCTATGCAACAATCTTGCACGTTATTCACATGTACCCCAAAACCTAAAATGCAATAAAAAAAAAAGTGGCAGAATGTGTTGGAAAAAAAAAATGATAGCCTTTTGGACTTGGAGAGGGATAACATCTGCTAAATAGAATGTCTTTCACTGTTTTACATGAGGCATCATCAGCTCTCTGGGGGTGATTTCAAATCACACCAGATGGTACTAACTTGGCTCGGAGACTAGAAATTGAGACACAGCTATGATCAGGTACTTATCGCAGTTTAGGATGCTACAGAAAATGATAGGGCAATGATCTATTCTATGTTGCTTCCATTCTTCACAGCTTTCACTTTTATACTTTCCTCTGGAAGGCAATTTGATTTTAGTGATGTTGTTGTTATAAACTTTTTTAAAGTCACTAACTTATCTTTTGGTAGAAATTTAAGATGGACCTCTACTGTTCCTGTAAAACAACACTCTAGACTCAGTGGGAAAAAATGATTGACAGCTCAGTGCCTTTTGAGGGTTTCTTCTAAATTGAATTTCATGTCAAGACTTTCAGCCATCTAAATTCTCAAATGATTCCATATAGAGAACTCTAGGTGCTCTGCAACCTTCTCCACTGGCTACATGCCTCTTTCTTTCCTCTTAAAATAGTACTGGGAACAAAAGTACTAACAAAGCTAAGACCACAATGCAACCAAGAAATATTAGACAAAAGCTAATTCCACTTTGTTTTTTTATCATCAGTGTCCCTGGGCAACGATCACAAGCAAATGAGAGTGTAGCTTAGCTTAAAGTTAATTTCTTAATCACAAAGAATTATAGTAAATTGATTTTGTACTATCAACTCTTAATATATTTTCAACTGATTCTCTACTAAAACAGAAAAAGAGCCTGAAAGACAAAGGCCACACAGCATTACTAGAATGAAAATTATTTACTCTACAAAGCACATTTTGGAATTGTTAAATATAATAACTGATTGGCATACTGGAAAAATTTGGAAGGGGGAAAATTTGTTTCCCTAGAATATATCAGCCTATTAATTATTAAGACAGGCAATCCATATTCATACAAAGAAAGATTGTTCATCTTGTCTATGTATATGTAGTCATTTACAAATGGCAATGATTAAAACTAAATACTAAATTAAATTTTTCAATTATCTATATTTTAAGTAAAAAATATATAAAACTTCAGGTTCCTATTTAGAGACAACCTATTGCTAGGGAGCCACTGTGACATCCAAGGGTCTATGGACCTCTGTATTATCATTATATTCATTTTTAAATCTTTTTTATGCTGATTCTCTGGATGGTCTTTCCTTCCTTCCTTCCTTCCTTCCTTCCTTCCTTCCTTCCTTCCTTCTTTCTTTCTTTCTTTTGTGGAAGGCAGCTTTCCTTTATATTATTCCCAATAGTGTTGAGGTGCGAAGCAAACACTAAGACAATTAGGTACAAGCTATTCATCAGGATTAGGTAAAAGTCAGAACTATTCAACCAAAATTAATAAGAAGGGATGTAACAAACCCACCTTCTTACGATTTATTTGAAAGTCAGATATTATCAATTAGCTTTATCAACTAAAAATGGGCAGGTGAGAGTGACAACATTTTACCTACCTCGGAGGAACATGTGATGATGAATGACTCACTCATGAAATATTTTAAATCAGCATTTCTTGAGCTCTCACAGACTATATTTAAGCAACTCCAAAACAAATATCTAAATAAAACAGAAGAACTCAGTTGTGGAGCCACAGTTGGGTGGATACAAAGCCAGTATCTTAGCATTTCACTAAGATAGAGTCCTAAGCTTCTGTCTGTTCATGTCATAAGAGATAAGAACTAAATAATACTGGATTCTATTTGGTTAGTTGAGTACAAAAAAATCATTTTTCTGGGTAAGTATATTACCCTTTTCTAAGGAACTCTTGGAACTCTCCACAGTTAATTCCCACCAATCCTTCCAAGATGGCTACCATTAGACCTATTGATCAAGAGAGGGAATAAAAGCAAAGAGAGAACTCTTACCCATGCCTCAGTTTACTTACTAGTAAATCACACTTCCTGCAGGGAAAAACAGAATTCTTGACCTTGCAACTCCTGGTGTGTTCAAGTTTTAATTCACTGAGAAAGTTCAAGCTGCTTACATTTTATATGAATATTTGATGTCATTTCTGACACCATTATTATAAACATGGAATAAAGTGTTGAAAGAAAATTTGGCTAGTGAGATATGATTAATTTCGGTTATGAGTATAAATCTGAATGTATTAGATATCTTAGCCTTCCAGTTAAATAGACAATTAATGTCAAGAAAAAATAATTGTTTACATTAGTTACAAAATTAGAATTTTATGAAAAAATTATTCAACATAGCTACTTTTTTTCATTCATTCATTCATTCATTAAAAGTACAAATATGGAGCACCTGCAGCTGTGTACTAAAGCTAAATGCATAGTGACTAGGCACTGCGTGAAGGCTGAGAATATACACAGGGAGCCAGCAGACTGTCCCTGCCAGCATAGAACTCATAGTTTGGCAGAGGAAAACCACAAAGTCCATTTAAACGTCTCATGAAACACAGGTATAAAGAGAGATATTAATGGAGTACACCATGTGGACACCTAATCTACCAGAGATAACCAGACAACAACCAAGAAAGACATCTTAGTGACAAAATAAAAAAGGTATGTATGTATTAGGAAAGTATTGAGACAATTGATTTGGTGATTAAATGTAATAAGAGGTCAGTTAAACCTTCTATTGTGGGGGTTGTGAGGGTGCTAGAGAGAAAGGAGGGAAAAGTTAAAGCAAAACTTAGATTTCATGGATGTGATCTAAGACGCCTTTTTTGGAGAAATAAATGAATTTAATGAATATATAGCTCATTGAATTTTATAGAACATGTAAATTTTTTGGGGGGGGATTTGTGGCTTACATGGAGAAGTGCAATAGTGTTTGCTTTAACTCCACTTTCAAGAAATAACTAGAGTATAAGTCACAGAATATCAATATGTCATTTGATTCTAAGTGTTCCTTCACAGTTATGCAGTGAAGTTGCCAAATAGGATGCAAACTGGGAAAATTAAATTAAATAGATACTAAAAGTGAAAAATTAGTGATAAGGGCCCAGAGATCTGTCTTGAAATTTATAATGCCCTTTTACATAACAGTATTTTTAATTGGCACATCAAAAAAAAGAAAACTTACAAATTTGAGAAATTCGTATCTTAATATGAGGCAAATGAAATATTCTGCATTTAATAGGGAAATATTAAAACCTTAGAAATGAAAAATTCAAAAATGAAATAAATGTAATCTATCAAAACACATACATTTGATATTTCTAATAGTTTTCTAGGGCTGCTGTAACAAAGTTTTACAAACTGAGTAGTTTAAACAACAGAAATGTATTGTCTCACAGCTCTGAAGGCTGGAAATCCAGGATCAAGGTGTTAGCAGGGTTGGTTCCATCTGAGGTTGTGAGGAAGAATCTGTTTCATGCCTCTCTCCTAGCTTCTGGTAGTTTGCTAGCAATCTTATCTTTGGCATCATCTCAATCTCTGCCTTCAGCTTCACATGGTATACCATGATGTGCATGTGTCTTCAAATTTCACCTTTTTATAAGGGCAACAATCATATTGGATTAGGGCTTGTTCTAATGAGCTCATTTTGACTTGATTACCTTTGTAAAGACTTTATCTCCAAGTAGGGTCACATTATGAGGTACTGGAGGTTAGGATGTCAACACATGAATTTGGGGAAGGGCCACATATAACAATACTGAAAACTACACATCATTGTTTAACAAAATCTAAGTAGCTGGAGAAGCACGTGTTCATGAAATGGAAAACTCAACATAGTAAAGATGTCAATTCTCCCTAAATTGAGCTGTAGATATAATTCCAATAAAAATCCAAGCAACTTTTTTGTATATGCAGAAAGGTATATATTTGTATATGTGTGTGTGTGTGTGTATATATATATGTATATAGTTTTGCATATATATAAAAGTATATATTTGTATATAAAATTATATATTAGTATATATTTTTGTATATGTAGAAAATATATATTGTAAAATTTCTTTGAAAAGACCAAAGAACCAGAACTACCAAAATAATTTTGAAAAAGAATAAAGTCTAAGAAATCATATTACCCAACTTTAAGATTTATCATAAAATTACGATAATTAAAATAGTATAGTATTCATGATGGGACAGATATACAGATGAATGACAAAATAGTGAATACAGAAATAAACAAATCTTTCAAATCGATTTTTGACAAAATGTGTAAAGTAGTTCAAGGGAGAAAGGATAGACTTTTCAACAAATGGTGTTGAAATAATTGGACATTCATGGGCCAAAAGATTAATCTCAACCTAAATGGTATATCTTATATAAAAATTAATGCAAAATAGATCACAAATATAAATGTCAAATTGAAAATTATAAAACATTTAGAATAAAATATAGGAGAAAATTCTGTGATCTGATGTTAGAGAAAGAGTTATTAGATATGACAGCAAAAGCTCAACCCATAAAATTAAAAAAATTGATAAATGGACTCATCAAAATTTAAAACTTTGCTCTTCAAAAAACACAGGAAAGGAAAGACACACTACAGTTCGTGAGAAAAGATTTGCAAACCACCTATCTGAAAAAGAACTTGCACCAGGAACGTATGGAGAACTCTGAAAACTTAAACACGTTTTTAAATGGGCTAAAACACTTGAGCAGAAACTTAACCAAAGAAGATACGTGACAAGCAAATTAGTGTAGAGCTGTAGAATATGTTAACTCTGTTCTTTCCTTCTTTATATGTAAACTTTATATTTATTTACTGTATTTGAGCTGATTTCCACAAATTATTCAATATTTTTCTCTTTATAGTTAACAATTTTTAGATTTAGAGACAAGTTTACTAATTTATTTACTCAACGTTCTTACATCTTAGTCCTTTTTCTTAGGTTAAATTTTCTTCTTACTGTAGTAGATGCTTTGTTTCCTCATTTTAAATATATTTTTCCCTAGCTCCTAAATGATAGTTAAGCTGGACAGCTATGTTTTGGTTGGCAGTTCATTTCTTTCACCATTTTGAAGATTTTTCTATTATCTTCTGTCTTCCTGTTGCTGTTGATAAGTCTATTGTTTAGTTGGAGTTCTTTTATAGATAATCCTTTTCTGCTGTTGCTTTTAAGATTTCTCACTTGGTATTTGGTGTTTTGCAGCTCTACTGTGATGTATCTAGATAAAAGATTATTTTAATTTACCACTTCTGGGATTCCCTGTGATACTGAAAAATTCTCCCCCATTATCTCTAGTTTTTCCTTCCAGGAGTCCTATCAGGTGTAGGTTAAATTTCATTTTATCCTCCATGCCTTTTTTATAATTTTCAAGTATATTACCATCTTTGCTGCATTATAATAATTTCCTCAGACCTGTCTTACAGTTCATTAGTTATCTTTAGCTATGTGTAATCTACTACCAAAGACTTCCATCAAGTTTTTAATTTCAGTTCATTTTTGATGTCTAGAAAATCCATTTGATTATTTTTCAAATATGTTTGGTCTTTTCTAACCATGCCTTTTTTCTTATTTATTTATTCTATTTTTATATGTTTAGTTATTTTTAAACATATGTTTTTTCTACTATCCAGGTGTTCTAATATCTAAAAGTCTCAGGTTTTATCTTACCATTTAATATTTCACTGATTCTCACTGTTAGTAAATATTATTTTTTAGTGTAATTACTTAGATTTAGATTACAAGCTCATCTTCGACAGGACTTTTAACCGTGAGAATTGAGGTCCAGTGCATGGAATGTTCCTCAAAAAGAAGTTCATTTTTCTTCTGTCAGCTACCATTAACAAAAGTATCACTAATTATTTGTTAACTTTTTAGTTTGGGGATTTAATCCTCACAGTTGCATGAAGGGCCATGGCTACATGTTCTTAAAAAAGCTTTTTTATTCTATGGAGAATCCAGAGCAAAATAAAATGCCTATTTGTTTTTTCTATTTCTACTTTCACTGAAGTTGTAGCATTTTGAGCATCCTAACATACAAAGTTAAGAGTCTCAAGGCACCTCTTAGGATGGATTTAAATCCTAATCTGCTATCTTCATTTGAGCATCAGAAATGAAGTCCTTAGATTTTACCACAACTCAATCTTCACCACTTAATTTATCATCCACTCTCACCTCTAGTAGTCATGACGTCAGCTATTGGAGTTACCACTCAGGTTCATTTCAGAAACCTAGTGATTACTTTCCAGTGAGCTTAGCTGTGTCTTTAGATGGGTATTGGTTAATTTTCTTTTAATGGTAGTGGTAGCATTTGGGGATTTTGTTTTCTTTTTATTCTCTAGAACAGTACTCCCTCAACTATTTTTTAATCAGGGCACGTGTTTCAAATAATATTTACATGACAACCTGAGGTTAAATGGAAGAGAAGAGGCCTAGTTTTGCCACTCACTAGCCAAGTTGCTTAATATTTCCATATCCATTTCCCTATCTGTAAAATGGACCTAGCAATAGTAGCTATTCTATAAAGTTGTCATAAAAATTAAATGAATTAGTATCTGTCAAGTGCTTAGAACCTACTTGGAATATAGTAAACACTGTTTAAAAATTTGTTATATAAAAATGAAAATAAATGAGAAAATGTCAGTAGTGTTCTATTATAGTAATGTGTATAATTAAAACAAAGAAAGTTCATTTTACTTTAAAACCTGGTACTAATTGTGTAAATAAAGGATTAATAAGAACCAAAAGTGTTTTTATTTAAAATCACTAGGTTAACACACCTGAAGTTGAATGGTAACATTCACTTAATCCAATTCTCATCACTCAGTAACATTTCTCTTCTCTATCCTATACATTCACCTTGTCACTGACATGTCTCAAATTCCTATAAGCAAAAAATTGTAGATAACATGTAAAGTGACTACTGCATCTTTCCATTTCCCACTCAGAGAAGCACCCAGAGTATTTAAGAAACACACAGATTCCAAAAGGATATGGAATGAAAGGATAATAGGGGTTTCTTTTACCTTCCTTTTAACTTCCCAGGAACGACCACTTCGGCATGTTGCATATTGGAGTCTCTATCAGCCAGCACCAGCCCAGTGGAGAGTAACTTCCAGAGGAACAACCTGAGATTTCCAACAATCCATATATATCTGTATATTTGGAGAAAGACCCAAATTTCAAGTTATTTTTATGAATATTTAAGCTCAAAGTTAACACCCTCTTCCTTTGACTTAAATGGGCTTCTAATACTTGCATTTCCATTTCTTGGTCTGGCTAGAAATGACTTGAAAACTAAAGCAGAGACTGTCACTTCTTTTCCTAGGATCTCTATTAAAAGTTCTCTGTTTTTCAATAGAGTATTTTAGGGAAAGCTTACCTAACTATCCATGTTAAGGAGGAAAAATATCACTAACCTTCAGGTAAAATCTTACCGGTCATCAATAAGTTTTAAAGTCAAAGCAAAAAGAAACTAGTCATTATCACCAAAAAAAAAAAAAAAAAAAAAAAAAAAACCATCTCACAGAATTTAGTAGCACCTCTCAGCAAGTCCAACACAGGCAATTTTTCTTCTTTCGCTGGCTCCAGTGATCATGTCCTCAGTTCAGTTGACTTAAGTTTGCTTGCATTTAGGAGTCACGCTGTTGGAAAAAATGTTGATGTTTAAATATTAGAGTTCCAGTCAGAAGAATTAGATGCTCTCACTATGAAAGTATGGGATTGCTGTGTCTCACAGAGAGAATGGCAAACTTGCACTTAATGTTCACTAACTAGAAGAATAAGCAGAATCACGTGCCCCACTTAAATATCCTTCTTTCCTTCCATGGAGTTAAGTTTGATCAGATTTAATCATTCTTTATACCTATGATAATGGAAAAATTTGGTTTCACTGGTTTCCAACATATTTTTTGAAAATTAAAAGAGGAAAAGGAGAACAAGATTTGAATCAGGAACAACTCAAGATCTATCCTAGATTCCACAGAGGAATAATCATAAAAGAGAGTCATACAGTAGAATTTGACAGAAATAATATAATCTCTGGCTTACATGCTACTAAACTTGCTTATTGATGCTTAAAATGGCTGAACATTTGATAATAGCATTATTGTTTTCAGAATGTCAGAGATGTCTTTTCATTTAAAATCTTTGAGCCTTTTGCTGTAAGAGACATTCTTTTAATACATCAAAAAAATGAAAATGTACAATTCAAAATATGTATTTCATACTGGTTTTCTAATTGTCCTAGGGAGCCCCAGAGTTCAAGATTGTACAAGATTCAAAAGAGACATTTGTCAGAAGAATTTAGTTCATTGGAACTAGAATCAATGATTGAAAATTTCAGGAAGGCGTATATTAATACACAAAATACAAAATAAATTTTTAACAATTAGAGCTGCCAGAGAATGAAATAGGTTCTTTTATGAAGTTATGAGTTTCCTATCAGTGGATGCAAAAATGGAATAATGGTACATGAAAGCATCTATTTACAGTAGGTTCTCATATGGTTATAAACTTGTATCACACTCAACTCGGATGATTCCTTATCAGAGTGCTACTAGGGATGACTTGAATTAGCTAATTCCTAAGATCTCTTCGAGTTCCAAAAGCCTTTATTATATACAGAGAAAAAATGTTCAGTTATTTATAATTGTCCCTCTCTCATGAATGTGTTGGATTCTTCCAGACATAGTCAAGGCAAGCTGCAACATGAGAAATGGTCACAACACAGTTAGTCCAAGGTTAACTAATGAACCTTAGCCAAATCATAACAGTAGCTCAAGATTAAAGTGGGAATGGTGAATACAAAGCAAGAAATTATCCTTTGAAATCAGAGTAAACAGACTATAACCTAACATGGTTTTTGTGTTTGTAGTTCTGCTAAAAGACAAATTGGGATTTGCATTAGTCTGTTTTGCGTTGCTATAAAGGAATACCTGAGACTGGGCAATTTATTTTAAAAAGAGGTTTATTTGGCTCATGGTTCTGTAGGCTGTTCAAGCGTGGCACCAGCATCTGCTTGGTCTCTGCTGAGTCCTCAGGAAGCTTCCAATCACACCAGAAGGCAAAGGGAGAGCAGGCATGTCACATGGTGAGAGAGGGAGCAAGAGAGAGAAGGGGCGGTACCAGACTCATCTAAACAACTAACTCTTATGTGAACTAACAGCAAGAACTCACTCATCACCATGGGAAGGGCACTAAGCCATTTATAAGGGATCTGCCCCTATGACCCAAACACCTCCCTCCAGGCCCTACCTCCAACATTGGGAATCACATTTCAACATGATATTTGGAAGAGACCACATCCAAACCATAACAGGTTTGCTTCAATCACAATCTTTTGCTTATTCTGGAAATTACTGGCTTGAACTTTATTCTATAGAAAATAAACCAAGATATTAGAAGGTCCCTGAGACCTTCCCCAAATTTGCATCTGTGAGTAAGGCATACCAGGGCACATTTCATGTTGTACATTAATATGTCTGTTAACTTAAATAAATTGAGTTCAATTTTTTGTGGAAAAAAAGGAAATCTTGTACACCATTGGTAAAAATGTAGATTGGTACAGCCATTATGGAAAACAGTATAAAAGTTTCTAAGGAAATTAAAAATAGAACTACCATATGACCCAGGAATCCCTCTTCTGGGCATATACAGAAAGGAAATAAAATCACCACTTTGTAAAAATGTCTGTGCTCCCATGTTCATTATAGATTACTCACAGTAGCCAAGATATGAAAACAATCTAAGTGTCCATCAACAGAAGAATAGATAAATACACTATAGTGTGTGTGTGTGTGTATATATATATGTGTGTATATATATGTGTGTGTGTGTGTATATATATACACACACACACACAATGGAATATTATTCGACATGAGGTCTATAAGTAATACAATTGTACCGTATTTAGGATTCAAGCCAAATGAGTAGATTTTAGCTGCTGTGGCCACAAAAACACACAAAAAAAGATAACTGTGAGATAAGTATGTTAATTATATCACTGTAGTAGTCCTTTTACTATCCGTATATATTCCATAACAACATATTGTATATTTAAATATATATAAAATTTATTTAAAAAAATTAAAAATGTTTTGAGTAAAATTTTATTGTCCTTTATTAAAACCATTAAGGCGGATGAAATAGGAAACAATATCATGGAATGCAAAATAATCACCACTAATTACCTTTGCCTATTATAACTTTTATTTAATAAAAACAAAGATATTAATACACTGATATTAATATTGTGATAAATATTAATAAAAGTTAGCTAATGAAAAAGCATATAGATAATAATTGCTATTTGATTAGAAATCTCAGTGATTAAAGAGGCATTTCCTCAGAAAGGTTTATTTCCTCAGATTACTGAGATAATGGTCTCCAATTATTGATCTAGTATCCTGTTAGTAATAAATTTGAACATGATCTCCAATGTACTGGCATTTTTGTTAGTTTATAAATTATATTTCTATTGTATTTCAACATTAGCTGAATTTCAAAATACAAAATACATTTGGGGTGAGTTGGATTGTAACAAAAGTTGATAATTTAAATAATCTTTTTGATCCTTTCAAATTTCTTTTTCTAGCTTCTTGTCATTATTTAAGTTTATTATGCTGTAAAGAGACCTTACAAACAGAAAACTAGTTAGCTCGAAGATTTCTGTCCCTTGCACATGTATTATTAGACTATCTTCAATCCATGTTGTTTGTTTGTGTTTTGCAAGAAATGCATAAGCTTCTTATTCATTTAATGAGAGTCTCATTTACTTGACAGAATCAGGAATTTCCTATGGGTCCTGGAAATGTTGATCATCATAGGTGTCTTGCTTCATTCTTGCTACTATAACAAAATGCCTTAGACCAGGTAGTTCTGGAGGCTGAGAAGTTCAAGATCAAGATGCCAGGAGATTCAATATCTAATGGGGGCCTGTCTCTTATAGATGGCACCTGTTTTGTGTCTTCACATGGTGGAAGGGGACAAAGGGCTAGGAGGCTTCCTTCAACCATTTTATAAAAGCATGA
This sequence comes from Aotus nancymaae, assembly GCF_030222135.1. Taxonomy (NCBI): domain Eukaryota; kingdom Metazoa; phylum Chordata; class Mammalia; order Primates; family Aotidae; genus Aotus; species Aotus nancymaae. Next base: position 80,289,516 of record NW_026988425.1, read on the forward strand.
ACCCCATTTGTGGGAGCTCTGCTCTCATGACTTTATCACCTCCTAAAGGTCTCACCTTTTAATACAATCATATTAGTGATGAAATTTCAACTCATAAATTGTGGTGAGGACACATTCAGACCATAGCAACATGAAATGCCAATCTACTCACAGGAAGAAGTACATACTGTCTCATGACTTAGGGGATAGTATTATCCTAGCTGAGGTGTCCTTTTTGGTGGGATTTTATAAATAGGAGATAGAATTTATTCTACCTGAGGTGCCATTTTTGGTGTGTTATAAATGCAACACAAAATCTTAACCTGCTAGAATTTCCCTACCAAATGAATGTGTTGAATAATCAATAAGGGCTTTGTCCTAGTTCATTTTGTGCTGCTATAGCAGAATGTCACTGCCTAGGTAGTTTATAATCAACAGACATGTTTTTTTCTCACAGTTCTGGAGACTGAAATGTCCAAGATCAAAGTTCTGGCATCTGTGAGGGCCTTTGTTTTTTTTTTTTTTTTTTTTTTAAAGAAAACTTTAATTTTAGTTTCAGGGATACATGTGCAGGTATGGGTAAATTATGTGTCACAGTGGTTTGATGTACAGATTATTTCATCACCCAGGTAATAAGAATAGTACCTGACACGTATTTTTTCAATCTTCTGCCTCCTCTGGCCCTCCACTCCTAAGTAGACCCCAGAGTCTACTGTTCCCTTCTTTGTGTACATGTGTATTCAATGTTTGGCTCCCACTTATAAGTAAGAACATGTAGTATTTGGTTTTCTGAATCCATTTGCTATGGGTAATGGTCTCTAATTACATCCAGGTTGCTGCAAAGTTCATGATCTCATTCTTTTTTGTTGCTGTGTATGTAGTATGCCATGGTGTGTATGTACCACATTTTCTTTATCCAGTCCACTGCTGATGGGCATCTAGATTGATTCCATGGTCTTTGCTATTGTAAATAGTACTGTGATGAACATAGGCATGCATGTGTCTTTATGGTAGAATGATTTATATTCCTTCAAAGATATACTCAACAAAGGGATTGCTGAGTTGAATAGTAGTTCTAAGTTCTCTGAGAAATCTCTAAACTGCTTTCCACAGTGGCTGAAGTAATTTACAGTCTCACAGGCAGCTTACAAGCATTCCATTTTCTCTGTAACCTCACCAGCATCTGTTATTTTGTGACTTTTTAATAATAGCCCTTCTGACTAGTGTGAGATGGTATCTCACAGTGGTTTTAATTTGCATTTCTCTATTGATTAATGTTGAGCATTTTTTATATACTTGTTGGCCACATGTATGTCATCTTTTGAAAGTTTCTGTTCATGTCCTTTGCTCACTTTTTAATAAGGTTGTTCAGTTTTTGCTTCTTAATTTATTTAAGTTTCTAAAAGATTCTGGATATTAGACCTTTGTCAGATGCATAGTTTTCAAATATTGTCTCCCATTCTGTAGGCTGTTTATTCAGTTGAAAATTTTCTTTTGCTGTGCAGAAGCTCTTTAGTTTAACTAGGTTCCATTTGTCAATTTTTGTTTTTGTTGGAATTGCTTTTGTTGTCTCTATCATGAAATCTTTGCCAAGGTCTATGTCTAGAATGGTATTTCCTGCAAGGGCCTTCTTTCTGCAATATGACATGGCAAACAAATGCTATATCCTCACAATGCAGAAGATAGACGGGCCAGAGAGGGCCGGGGGAGCCAAGGGGAGATACAGAGAAAGAGAAGGGGCTGAACTCCTCATTTTATGAGGAATCCCCTCCTGTGATAATGTTATTAATCTATTCAGTAGGGCAGAGCCATGATGGCCGAAAAACCTCTTAAAGGTCCCATCTCTTAATGCTGTTACAATGGCAATTAAGTTTCAACATGAGGAGACAAACATTCAAACCACAGTAGGCTTACTGGGAAAGACTGAGCACCATACAAATACCAGTATTAGTCAAATTAACAATCATCATTATTATTATATTAAGCCGACCATAACAGTTTTTGTATGCAGGTCCGCTTTGGAGAAAAGTTGTGAACCAGGCACTTTGTCTTTGTTTTGACTCTGCTTTTAGCAGGGTCTTCTGTGTTATCTCAGTATCCGCTCCTTAACTACATCTACATTGTGATAGTGCTAAAAGAAAAAAGCTAGCCGGATCCAGATCCTTTTGTGCACCTGTTTATGGATTTATTTACTGGTCAATTATTAATTAAGCACCTACTATGCTTTGAAGTCACAATACTAAACACAAGAAATGCAACTTTGAGTAAGAGGGCTAGTTCTTCTCCTCCTGGAGCATACTCCAGCATCAATATCCCATTAGGTTACCATTAGTGGGAACCTTCAGCTTGAAAAGGGTTACCCTTTGAAGGTCATCAGGAGGATTATTTAAAGGGAATGGCACAGAGCATTCAGAAAGTTTTCAGCAGATTATAATATGCACATATTATGTACATACTTAAGGTAAAAGTTCCATCAATCAGCACAAAATTCTGTGTCGAGCATTTAAATCTACTTTTTCAATAATTGAAAAGAAAATCACCTAGGAAGCAATGTTTTTGGGGAGGATAATGATAAAGTCAGAGCATCAGTAGTCTCAGAATTAGACTATGAAAATTTTATGGCCAGGAAATAATTTTGTTTTATTTCACTATTACTCCACCCACCATCATGTCTAGAGTCACAGTGAGACTAAATATTTGCTGAAGTAATATAAGTTGAAATGTTTTCAAATTAGTCAAAATTAAAAATAATTCAAGTGGATGGCATTGTGAAGAAAAAGATCAGATTATTTTAGTAGACTTCTAGGAATATACTTTGGAGCAGGGAAATACGTATATCATGTGTAAGGCATGACAAAGCCATTCTTCCTCTATACCAGTGGCCAGTAAAGTTCTGTGATCATTGTGGTCACAAGAGCTGTGACCACTGATTCCTGCCATGAGGGGAAGCTGTGGTCAGTGATTGCCTCATAGAGAGGAGAAGCGAGAGCAGGATTTAGAAAGGTTTCCACCCACCTAACCACTGCCTTCCTCTGCCACCGCAGGCTGCACAAGTATCTCTCCCTCTCTTTCTCTCTTTCTCTTTTCTGTAAAGAGTCAGATAGTAAATATTTTAGGCTATGCAGGCCATATAGCCTCTGTTACAACTACTCAACTCTGCTATTGTAGCATGAAAGCAGTCATGGAAAAGATAAATAATTGAATGTGGCTGTGTTCCAGTGAAATTTTATTTACAAAAATATTGGGTTTGCAGGCTGTAGTTCGCCAACCCTTCCCTGTATCATAAAGATACAGATACTATACAAAGTCAAAGAAAAATATAGGATTTAGCCACAAACTTTTAATAGAGTCAAATCATCTAAGGACTTTTAAAGAGCAATGAGTTAAAAAAAATATATCATAAACTACTGAAGAAAAGTAATACCAGCTCTTAGATTTAACATAATATTTCACTGGATTTTCCTACTGATCTTTATCCTGTCCATGTGCCATCCTGTACATAGCATACATTCTTGAGATACATAATGTATATATAATTTTGTGTAGGTTCTAAAATTAAAATTCTTGTGTAAATATTTTCTTGTCATTACAAATTCTTTATTTTTAATGACCAAATAATAATCCAACACATGGATGCCATTATTTACTTATACTTCCTCTAATTTTTGACAAACATTTATAAATTTTCTACTTTGTAAAAGTAAATTACGCTATGGAAATTACAGACATCTAAGAAATGTCCATGATCCAAAAACCAAGATCAATATGAGGAACTTGAGAATTCCCTGACATGTGGAATACATTTGCCTTACTATGTTTTCTTCTAAAAATCCTTTAAAACAATGACAGCAAAGGAATGTGAAAGACATAAACCCAAAAGGAAAAAGAGAAGAGCAAATGACAGCACCCAAGAGATATCCACGAGTTGGGAAAGAAAGACCGAGGACAGATAAATGGTACCTGTGACTTATCAGGTACCTGTGACATTCAGAGAAAGCCAAAAGGCAAAAAACCAAGTCAATTTGACACATAACATTTCCACTTTCTTACAGTTTCTTCTTGTTCTTTAATTTTGCTACTTTCCTCCCAAACTCAAGTACATTTTATCATGCTTCTCCTAAATTCTAGGAAATTTTGCTTCAATATTCTGCTTTAGATGACACGAGATACATATATTTTCCAATTTCTTTTTACATAAGTTAGGATATGGCCAAAGTGCTATTACAGAAAGACCCAAAATGCAGTGGCTTAAAGAACATAGATATGTTTTGCTCTCTCATGTGACAGGTGTGGGAAAAGCAGTGGTCAGCCAGCTGCTCTGCCCGTGATAATTCACAACTCCGGGTTCCTCTCATTGGGCTGCTCAACCACCCCGTGGTCACTGGAATCATCTGCATGGTTAAGATGAGTTGCCACCAAGCCTGGGTCCTCACCAGTGGATAGGGTAGAGAAAGCAAAGAGGAGGCATGCCCAGTGCTGTAAGAGTTAAAGATGGAAATAGCAGAAATCATGCCTGTTTACATTCTGCTGCTGAAAACTTAATCACATGACCACACCTAAGTGAGGCAGAGGCTTGGAAATGTAGCCAAACTTAGCAAGAGAGATAATTAATTTTGTAGAAAGCTAACAGTAGCCACCACAGTTGACTTTCTTTCTTAAACGGTTGTATGTCACGGGCATCTAGTAATTTTCATTTGTGAGCTCATGTACTCCTGGTATACCAGTTCCTCTGTTTCCTAGTGTTCTTTGGTGAAGGGCTGAACCCCAGGTGTTTGTGGGAAAAGGGTGAATGCTTGATAATAGTTGTAACGCAGTACCTGCCTTCTCCACTTCCCACCAACAGCAAGGCTTAACTCCTGCCATCTTACCACTCAGCTAACTCCCACATCCACACAAGCACTGTGACTACTGATTCCTGCCATGAGAGGAAGCTGTGGTGCGGTGATTGTTCCACAGAGAGGAGAAGCAAGAGCAGAATTTAGAAAGGATTCCACCTACCTAACACTGCCCTGACCTGCCACCCCAGGCTGCACAAGTATCTCTCTGTCTCTCTCTCTTTCTCTCTCTCTCTTTTTCTCTGTCTTTCTCTGTCTCTCTCTCTGGGGGAAGGAGATGGGGGTTCTTGTATGAGTTATTTAAATTATTATGTTATGTAGGCCTTAGTTTGCCATCAGTAAATGAGAGGTAATAATAACTACCAAAACCCATAAGGATTATTTGAAGATAAAATGACATACATGTGTAAGAATCTTGCTATCCTTCTGGAAACATAGGAGGCAATCAATCAATGTTAACTATTGTCTTCCCCTATCTCATAGTCTAAAAAAATGTTAGGAAATCTGAAATATGGTCTGTGACAAAGTAACTTTTTGGTGTTTTTTGTGAAATCACCTAACCATAAATATGTAGGAAAAGTCACAGAAATCTAGAAATAGCTACAGGGTAGGCAATAAATTCTAGGAATCTCTTCTGGCCATCAGTGAGACATCCAGGTCATCGTAGAGACAGTCATGATCCATTTTATGTCCCAGTACTGTGTCCCAGCAAACTACTTTACTTTGGTGTTTTTTGTGAAATCACCTAACCATAAATATGTAGGAAAAGTCACAGAAATCTAGAAATAGCTACAGGGTAGGCAATAAATTCTAGGAATCTCTTCTGGCCATCAGTGAGACATCCAGGTCATCGTAGAGACAGTCATGATCCATTTTATGTCCCAGTACTGTGTCCCAGCAAACTACTTTGTCAAATTGTTGTAGAAAGTGCTCTCCCTCCTTGTAAATAGAAAAGACTACAAACAACTTAGATCTCCATCACCTCTGTACTACTGCAATGTAAAGAAAAAACAGGCCGGGCGCGGTGGCTCAAGCCTGTAATCCCAGCACTTTGGGAGGCCGAGGCGGGTGGATCACGAGGTCAAGAGATCGAGACCATCCTGGTCAACATGGTGAAACCCCGTCTCTACTAATACAAAAAATTAGCTGGGCACGGTGGTGCGTGCCTGTAATCCCAGCTACTCAGGAGGCTGAGGCAGGAGAATTGCCTGAACCCAGGAGGCGGAGGTTGCGGTGAGCCGAGATCACGCCATTGCACTCCAGCCTGGGTAACAAGAGCGAAACTCCGTCTCAAAAAAAAAAAAAAAAAAAAAAAAGAAAAAACAGTTTGGACTAGTCTGAGAAAGAAACACACAAACAGACAGAGACAGAGAGACAAATAGCACACTACTCTATTATTATTATTAATTATTATTATTAGAGACAAAGTCTTGCTCTGTCGTCCAGGCTGGAGTGCAATGGTTCAATCTTGGCTCACTGCAACCTCCACCTCCCAAGTTCAAGTGATTCTCCCATCTCAGCCTCCAGAGTAGCTGGGATTATAGACATGTGTCACTACACCTGGCTAATTTTTGTATTTTTAGTAGAGATGAGGTTTCGCCATGTTGGCCAGGCCAGTCTCAAACTCCTGACTTCCAGTGATCCTCCCACCTCAAACTCCCAAACTGCTGGGATTACAGATGTGAGCCACCCCACCCAGGTCTTCTATATTATTTTGTCTGAAATTTTATTCTCCCTAAAATTTTGACGTTAAAACAGCTTTTCTCTTATGAAATGATAATGTCAGTAGATGTAACTGTGTTTTTTGTTATTTGAATGTTTTCCAAAAATGTAAAGCAAGCTATCTTTTGTGATGTTTCCTATAATTAAAAGAAAATCTACTGTTAACAAAACTCAACACTCTAGAAACTATTACTTATTGTATGTAGAAAGACAGGTAGTTCAAATTGATCCTGTGTGGAAGAAGGACAAATTCAAGATTTTTTTTTGGTTGCCCAATATTTTACAGGATTCAAAGATGTTTAGTTTTATTTGCACTCTGCCTGCTTTTTATAAATATCCTTAAAATAGTGCTATTGAAGTCTAATTAACTTCCATTTGTGGGAAATATCAGTAAAAGGTGTTATAAACATATACACATCTCTGCTGTGTTCTGGTTTACCTTTGCCTGTTATTGTCCTGTGTTTCTGGCTTGCCCACCTTTACAATATTGGACTAATTAGGCATACAAAATTAAGGGTACACTGTGATTTCAGCTCCTTTTCTGTTTCTTTTTTTCTCTCTCTCTCTCCTCTCTATCTCTCTCTTGCTTTCTTTCTTTCTTTTGATACTCTAGGAGTTTACTTTTTCTTTAGAAATTTTTTCAAGTAAATCTAATAACCAAAACAAATGTAATTAGAGTTACCTCATAGACTGATGATGGGCAATGGTGAAGAGGAATGGAGAGCTCTGAGAGAGCAAGGTGCGTCCTCACCAACTTGAGTCCCATATGACAGCCTCTGAGATACGACACCTAGCAATCCCTAGAGCTCAGTTTGAAAAATCACTGCCCTAGTACAGTCAACTATCATGCTGCCTCAATTGCTTTTTCCTCCTTTGTTTCCTAAGGGTATAATTCTTGAGTGGTTTTAACATGAAAAGAATTACCTTTTTAGCAAATGACTAAAAGATTTTAAGTGTGGAGTATTTTTGTTTTTATTCCCAAATGTTCAGTTATTTTAATATCATTTGCCTCTAAACTAACACTATTAAAATATAGTTAAAGAGGATTTCTTTCTCCACAATAGATGTAGGATTTATTAGAATAATTCATTATTCCCTAAAGACAGAAATACACATATATTTCAATTGTTGTAAGTCATGTAGTTATCATCTTTCCTTTTTTTTCATACTGAAGCCTTATTTTGCACAATCAAAATTTAGCAACTTCATTAAATGCATTTCCTGGTGCACCTGTTTGGACTCTGGGTATCATTTTCTTTTCTCTAACACATTTTTATTCAAGATGTGTTGAATTTTCCAGAGGCTGTCTGAGGACTTAGAGACATCTGTACCCAGCTGTTTGCTTAAACCAACAAAAAGTGTTGAAGCAAAAATCAAACTTTGGGGCATCAATTTAACCATTCCTTCTCAACCATCTTAGATTTATGGAACATATCAGCCTTGATACCTCCACCATCATTGTTTACTACTTAGGATAACTATTAAAGCAAAATTGACTGTACTCTAATGAAACCTGTCACTGGGTGGTATGAAGATCATGAAGGGAAAAGAATATACAGGAAATAATATAAAAAGCTTTGATTGGAATGGAATTACTATGAGAAAAACAGTTCAAGTACCAGAAATAGTGTCATGCTATATAATTTAATTTATACAATTTATTGTGTACAAGTAATTAAGCCTATTAACTAAGAAGTAAGCATCCAACAGAAGACGATATACGATCAAGCCTTTACATTCTCAGAATGTGATTCAATGGTAAGATCCCAATTTTCTGAAAGTTTCCTTTTGTCATATGTAAATGTGCAGTGATCATTTTACTCACTTTTTTAAATGAGCTTATAAATGTATATTAGAAAAACTTATGTACAAAAAAAAGGGGTAGAAATAAAGGGGTGGGCAAAGAGGAGAAAGTGTGAGTAGCAAGTGGAAATTGTTTAAAATATTGTGATGAACACTTCCTAAGAGCTAACTTTTGTTCTCTGAGTCTCACATCAGCTTTCCAGAATCAGATTTTTTTTTAATGTGTTGGAGTGAGGGGAAGCCAGTAAGGAAAATAAACACACAAGATCATGACCAGCAGGGAACAGGATGGATGGCTTTAATATTTACATTAAGAGTCCTGTGAGGCCTTCAAATATATTTACATAGATTTTGTGATAGATTGATCGCTGTATCCATGCCCTTTGCAATTTGACATTAAAGTTCCTCCCATTCAGAAGTAGAGATTATTTCCCAGATTCTTGAATCTGGGCTAATCTTGTGACTTGCTTCTGCCTTTAGCACATAGTAGCAGTAATGCTGTATGATTCTGAGCCTAGTACTCGAGAGGCCTGAACACTTCTACTAACTAACTCTCCTGGAACACTGCCACTACTATATAAAACAAGCCCAACCTAGCCTGGCCAGACAGGTGAGTGAGGCAACTCTAGACCAGCCAGACTCTGGCTAACCGACTGGCTGACCACCAGTACATGAGCCCAACCAAAACGAATGAAGCCAGGAAAAACTAGAAGAACTATCCAATCAACCGACAGACTCCTAAGCTAAATAAATGATTACAGTTTTAAGCCACTGAGTTTTGATAAAGTTTTTTTGCAGCAATAGTTAAGTGATTCAACCTCCAAACAAAATATCACCTTCATCATCTATATGCACGTTGAGTCATTCATTTATTCATTACCTTAGATTTGTGAGCAGTGCCAATTATATACTAACTGTTAAAACACAAACTATTCAACAAAGATTTACTGAGCATCAACTTAGCTCTGTAAGAACTTAGAATCCAAAAATGAGTCCAGAATAAAAACAGACATTTGTGAGTTAAGTACAAGGGGACAGCACAAGAGAATGTGGGGGTGACGGAACTGTTGCGTAAAGAACTGTGGTGTTATTCACATGACTTTATGCATCTGTCAAAACCCATGGAAATGTATACCACAAAGTGAACTTTCTTACATAATTTTTTTCAAAAATAACATATAGAAGGAATTGAAAAGTCAGTTTAGATTTTTACAAATGAATCTACTAGTATAACAAATCACAAAACTGCACTAAAGAAGGTAGAGTAGAAAGAAGCTGACCTAAGTAACTGGAAAACAGTGTTTTGACTAGATATGGTAAGTTAAAGACAAAATGAACTACACACCAACATTGTATTTCTGTACTCCACATGATACTTTTCTTCATCACAGGGATATGGAACAGCAATCTGGAAAATACTTTATATGAATAATAAGGTTAAATAAATAAATAAATTGTAGGTATTAAGAGCTAGGTTTCTTACTGTCAAAGAAAGAAATTATAAATAAGTGGAAACGGTTTTAGAATGAAATTTGTGCTCAATTGTATGAGTATGAACTTATGCTTCTTTCTTTTAAAACATATATATCCAGAGAGATATAAAAATAAATATGGGTATGTGTATGCCTGGGTAACTACACACAAATAGATTTCCTAGCTCTGTCTGCTGCAAGGGATTACAAGCAGTAATATCCCAATAGGGATGGACACACTTAGCATCCACATCTTGGTTCCTAAGTACTACTCTCTAATAAAAAGCACCAAGTCTTCTTGGAAAAATGGTTGATTCCAAGGCTGGGATAGATAAAATACAAACAAGGCCTGGGGCATCTTGTGGTGCTAGAAAACAAAGAAAAATATATACTAAAAAAAATGATAGGGGCATGTAGAAAGGTTACAGGAGTCCACCTGAAGATATAACAAATGGTTAAATTAGTAATAAATTGAATACCAAAGCGAATAACAATAATGTTAGCTTATACTCCAAAGGATAAACTAAATATCCTTGATTTCAGATTTTTACTTACCTAAAAATGTTTATGTGTTTATAAATAAAATGGAGCAGAAGGGACACATTTTTCTACTTACTTACTCATTTTTTTTTCAATTAATATATATACAAGGAATGAGGAAAATAGAAAATAACCATTAGAACAATAAGTGCTGCAGGCAAGATCCACTGATTAATATTAAAATTAGTGAGTAAACATTGAAAAGAAACAGAATATTTGGATAACTTCAAATTTCTTTTTCCAAAATAAATGTGTATTAGTTACAAAGAGAAAAATAGTAACTTTACAGTGGAGAAACCTGACAGACATCACCTTAACCAACTGTCCAAAGTTAATCTCATAAGTAATAAAACATATCTACAAGCTGTACCTCCATATAATGCACTGAAAATGATACATTACCTTTGTGATGTTTTTCCTAATAATGTATGGCTTAAATATAATCACGAGAAAATAGCAGACAACCCCAAAGTGAGTGATGTTCTACAAAATACCTGACCAGTACTCTTTAAAAGTCTCAAGGTCGTGAGAGTCAAGGAAAGACTGAGAAACTGTCATAGATTGGAGCAGACTAAGGTGACATGACAAATAAATGCAACGTGGGATCCTGGATTTGATCCTGGAAGGAAAAGAATGTTAGTGGATGATATGGTTTGGCTGTTCCCACCCAAATTGTAACTCCCAGAGTTCCCACGTGTTGTGGGAGGGACCCAGTGAGAGGTGATTGATTGAATCATGAGGGTAGGTCTTTCCCATGCTATTCTCATGATAATGAATTTGTCTCATGTGATCTGATGGTTTTAAAAAGGGGACTTTCCCCGTGCATGCTTTCTTGTCTTATCTGCTGCCATGTGACATGTGCCTTTCACCTTTCGCTATGATTGTGAGGCCTCCCCAGCCACATGGAACTGTGAGTCTAATAGACCTTTTTCTTTTGTAAATTGCCCAATCTTGGGTATATCTTTATCAGCAGTGTGAAAACAGAGTAAGACAGTGGAAAAATCAGCATAGTCCAAACAGTCTTTTACTAAGTAAATTGTATTGTGCAAATGTTAATTCTTTTTTTTTTTTTTATTTGTCTGTGTGCTCTGGTATGTTAGATTTTGACATTAGGGGAAGCCGGATGAAGGATACAAGAAAAATTTTTGCTCTATTTTTCTAACTCTTCCATATGTCTAAAATTATCTCAAAATAAATAATTAAAAATATGTATTCGTAAGTAATTCATCTACTAGTAGACACTACTAAAGCCTTTCAGAGTATACCTATGGCTTTGTATCCACCAAATTCAGACAGGTGAAGTTTTAATATGTGTTTATTCATGTCTACTCAGTTTGTCAAATACATCAATTGAAATTTGGACTAGCTTGCCAGATTCGTTAGGTCAACTAGATAATGCTAAATCTCCATCTGCACATTATGTTATATAGACACTGATCAAAATAGATATTAGTTTTACCATTGTTCATTGCACTTGGCATTGAATCAGAAAAACATACTTTAAAAGCCCTATTTCATTCAAGCAAATGATACTAAAATAAAATAAACCAGGAGTTGTAAAGCATGACAGGCACCGTGCTTGGTAGTAGGTTAAAGTAGCAGGCAAAACTTACCTCATTCCTGTCCTAGTATAGCATATATTCTACCACTGAGATTATCCAGTTCTTTGGGTTTCTTATAGATCCTCTCAGACAATTATCAGAGTCCATAATAACATACAAATTTCTTAAGGGCAAAAATTCTGTATCTTCTACTTCCTCTAACTCCAATGGAATGTGTTATACATACAACTTAAATTCTCAATAAATAAATTCAAAATAAATGGTTGGCTGATCCAGAACCAAGATGTGAACATTGCAAAGACATTTTTGTTCAGGCCTATAAAGATACGTGCATGCAAAAGGAAAAGGTAGCTTTTCCAAAAAAAAAATTATTTTATTGTTATAAGAACACAACATGAAATCTACCATTTTATCAAATTTTCCATGCAATATAGTGTTGTTGATTATAGGGATAATGTTGTACAATAGACCTCTAGAATGTATTCATCTTGCATAACTGATACTTTATGTTCATTGATTGGCACCTCCCATTTTTCCCTCAAGCCCCTGGCAACCACAATTCTACTCTTTGATCCTGTGAATTTGACTATTTTAGATACCTCATATAAGTGAAATCATACAGTATTTATCATTCTGTGACTGGCTTATTTCACTTAACATAATGTTCTCAACCTTCATCCATAATACAAAAAATGTCAGCATTTCCTTTTTTAAAGCCTGAATATTCCTCCATTGTTTGTGTAACATTTTCTTTATTGAAAATAAATAAAATGGAGGATGGATAGTTAGGTTTTTCCTACATCTTGGCTATTCTGTCTAGTGTTACAATAAACACAGAAGTGCTAATATCTCTTTAAGATCTTGATTTCAGTTCTTTTGGAAAAGTACCCAGAAGTAGAATTGCTGGATCATATGGTAGTTTATTTTAATTTTGTGAGGAATCTCCACACTGTTTTCCATAGTTACTGCACCATTTTGCAGAAATTAGAACAAGGGTTCTAATTTTTCCACATTATCACTAACATGTGTTGTTTTTCGTCTCATGGATATGACTTCCAAAACACCGGCAACTAAAGCAGAAATAGACAAGTGAGACTACACCAAACTAAAATCTTTTGCACAGCAAAGAAAACAGTCAACAGTGGGGAAAAGGCCTACATAATGGGAGAAAATATTCGCAAATTATATATCAAATAAATGGTTAATTTACAAAATATATAACAATTCTTATAATTCAATAGCAATAGTAATAACCTGAATTTTAAAATCAGCTAAAGACTTAAAAAGGCATTTCTCCAAAAAAGATGTTAAAAATTACCGAAAAGTATATGAAACGATATTCAACATCACTAATTATCAGAGAAATGCAAATCAAAGCCACAATAAGATATAACCTCACACCTGTTAGGCTATTATTAAAAGACAGTTTTGAAAAATGTTCTCTACATTGCAGATTGCAGCAAATTGCCTAAATTGACCATCCAATTTACCTTTCACCATTTTAACTAGAAGACCAGCTGCAGAACTGTGAGAAACAAATTACCTATTAACATATCTACTTCTGCACAACAAAAAGAGAAGATTCACTCTTCTCTTTGGTAATTCCAATTGTCAGATATTGATAAACATTATTGAGTAAGAAACTACACACACTGATTTATCTATTAGTACAACTGAGATCTATGATTTAAAAAATAAGAATAAATTGAAAAATACGTTCTGTTATAAAAATTATTTCTAAGTCAGTTTCAGGTCATTCCCTACCAAATATTTCTTTTCACTGTACCCAAAATTAGAATTATTTTGTGATGTATCATTTCTAGTTCTATGAAATATATACCATGGAGCTAACTATCAATTTACGGAAATAAAGAATGACTGAATAAACCAGGGCCTCAGGAGAATGATTACGGTGGTTAAAGAGCTTGAAATCCTGTCCTATGAGGAATGGTTGAGATATGAGTTATATAATTGTTCCTTGGTGCCTGCAGGAGGTTGATTCCAGGACCTCTACAAATAACGAAATCTGCAAATATTCAAGTCCTTTATATAAAGGGGCATAGTATTTGCATATAACCTATGCACACCCTCCCATATACTTTCAATCATCTCTAGATTGTTTATAATACCTAATACAATGTAAATACTGTGCAAATAATTGTTACACTGTATTGTTTTTATTTGTATCATTTTATTTTGTATTGTTATTTTTATTGTGTTTTTTTCCAAATATTTTCAACCTAAGGTTGATTTAATCCGCTGTTATGGCAGGCCAACTGAACTTAGTTTACAGATCTAGGGAGGACAGGATATTAGTCTTTGGACATTAGGCTTGTCATGTGGAAATGTAATTAGACCTGTTCTGTACTATGTTATTCAGAAAAGTAGATCAAGAACATAGAGGTGAAAATTACATGGGAGCAGTTAGCTAAATAATTAGAAGTAGGCTTAGCAATAAATGACATAAAACCCAAAGTATAACTTAACTGAATAAAGAGAGATTGTTTTTTCTCCCTCTCTCAAATAAACAAAATCTGTAAATAAACAGTCCAGACTCCTTAGAAGATTCCACAAAGACCTAGGCACTTGACACCTCAATATATGTCTTCTACCTCATGATCTAAGATGGCTGCTTAAGTTCTAGCCATCATGACTGCATTCCAGTCAGTAAGAAAGAAAAAAACGGGGAGTGGGGGTAGGAAAGAGTTACAGTCTCTCTCTTTAAAAGCATTTTCTAAAAGGTATATACAAATTCTGTTTATATTCCATTAGCCAGAACTTAATAATATGTCTATATTCGGCCACAAGGGAGGCTGGAAAATATATCTTTAGTCCAGCAAACCATGCATCTAGTTAATGATCAGTGTTCTACCACTTAGAAAGGAAAGGAAAAGGAGAACAAATATTGGGGAACAGCCAGCAGTTCTTTACTTGTCAATAAGCATGTTAATTCATTTCAATCTTTTCTTGTTTTAGTCTGCTTGGACTGCCGTAACAATATATCACAGACTGGGTAGCTTAAACAATAGGAATTTCTTTTCTCACAGTTCTGGAGGCTGAAAGCCCAAGTTCAAGGTGTCAGCCGGCTTAGTTTCTCCTGATGCCTCGTTTCTTGGCTTTGGTGATGGCTACCTTCCTGCTCTGTCCTCACACAACCTTTCCTCTGTGTGTGCATACCTGCTGTCTTTTATTCTTCTTATAAGGACACCACTCATATTGGATTAGATCCCCACCTCATGTTTTTCAATAGTTTGTGGGATACAGGTGGTTTTTTGATACATGAATAAGTTATTTAATGGTGATTCCTGAGATTTTAGTGCACCCATCACCCAGGCAGTGTACACTGTACTCAATATGTGGTCTTTTATCCCTCATCCCCCTCCCAACATTCTCCTCAATTCCCCAAAGTTTATTATATCATTCTTATGCCTTTGCATCCTCACAGCTTAGCTCCCACTTATAAGTGAGAAAAATCATATTTGGTTTTCCATTCCTGAGTTACTTCACTTGAAGTAATGGTCTCCAGCTTCATCTAAGTTTCTACAAAAGACATTATTTTGTTCTTTTTTATAGCTGAGTAGCATTCCATGGTGTATGTATACCACATTTTCTTTATCCACTCATTGTTCATTGTGCATTTAGGTTGGTTCCATATCTTTACATTTGCAAATTGTGCTGTTATAAACATGCATGTGCATGTATCTTTTTCATATAATGACTTCTTTTCCTTTGGGTAGATACCCAGTAGTAGGACTGCTGAATCAAATGATAGTTCACTTTTAGTTCTTTAAGGAATCTTCACACTGTTTTCAATAATGGTTGTACTAATTTACATTCCCATCAACAGTGTAAAAGTGTTCCCTATTCACCACATTCATGCCAACATCTATTATATTTTGACCTTTTAGCTATGGCCATTCTTGCAGGAATAAGGTAGTATCTCTTTGTGGCCTTAATTTGCATTTCCCTGATGATTGGTGATATTGAACATTTTTTCATATATTTGTTGGCTGTTTGCATATCTTCTTTTGAGAATTGTCTATTCATGTTCTTTAGCCACTTTTTGATGGGATCATTTGCTTTCTCTTACTGGTCTGTTTGAGTTCCTTGTAGATTCTGGATACTAGTCCTTTGTCGGATGCACAGTTTGCCAAGATTTTCTCCCACTCTGTGGGTTGTCTGTTTACTCTGCTGATTATTATTATTATTATTACTAGGCAGAGGTTTTTAGTTTAATTTGTTCCATTTATTGATTTTTGTTTTTTTGCGTTTGTTTTTAGAGTCTTAGTCATGAATTATTTTCCTAAGCCAATGTCCAGAAGAGTTGTTTATTTTTTTTTAAGTTATCTTCAAGAATTTTTATGGTTTCAGGTCTTAGATTTTAGCCTTTGATCCATCTTGAGTTGATTTTTGTATAAGGTGAGAGTTGGGGATCCACTTTCATTCTTCTACATATGGCTTGCCTTTTGCCAGCACCATTTATTGAATAAAGTTGTCCTCTCCCCAATTTATGTTTTTGTATACTTTGTTAAAAAGCAGTTGTCTGTAAGTATTTAGCTTTATGTCTGGATTCCGTACTCTATTCATTTGGCTAATGTGCCTGTTTTTGTACAGGTACCATGCCATTTTGGTAACTATAGCCAAGTAGTATAGTTTGAGGTCAGGTAATGTGATGCCTTCAGATTTGTTCTTTTTGCTTAGTCTTGCTTTGGCTATGTGAACCCTTTTTTGATTTCATGTGAATTTTAATATTATTTTCTAGTTCTGTGAAGAATTATCATGGGAATTGCATTGAATCTGTAGATTGCTTTGTACCATATGGTTATTTTCACAATACTGATTCCTTCCATGAGCATGGGATGTGTTTACATTTGTTTCTGACATGTATGATCTCTTTCAGCAGTGTTTTTTAGTTTTCTTTATAGAGACCTTTCACCTCCTTGGTTAAGTATTTTCCTAGTTTGTGTGTGTGTATGTGTTGTTTTTGTTGCAGCTGTTGTAGGAGGGGGTTGAGTTCTTGATTTGATTCTCAGCTTGGTTGTTGGTGGTGTATAGCAGTGCTACTGATTTGTGTACCTTAATTTTGAAACCTGAGATTTTACTGAATTCATTTATGATATCTAGGAACTTTTTGAAGGAATATTTAGGGTTTTCTGGGTGTATAATCATTATGGGTATATAATCATCAGTGAACAGCAACAGTTTGATTTCCTCTTTTCCAATTTGGATGCTCTTTATTTCTTTCTCGTGACTGATTGCTCTGGCTAGGACTTCCGGTAATGTGTTGAATAGAAGTAGTGAACATGGTCACCTTTGTCTTGTTCCAGTTCTCAGGTGGAATGTTTTCAGCCTTTACCCATTCAGTGTGATGTTGGCTGTGTGTTTGCTATATATAGCTTTTATTACTTTGAAGTAGGTCCCTTCTATGCCTATTTTGTTGAGAGTTTTTATCATAAAGGGATGATGGATTTTGTCAAATGCTTTTTCTGCATCTATTGAGATGATCATTTTTGTTTTTAATTCTGTTAATGTGGCATATCACATTTATTGACTTGTGTATGTGAAACCATCCCTGAATCCCTGGGATAAAGCCTACTTGATCATGATGTATTATCTTTTTGATGTGTTGTTCGATTAAGTTTGCTAGTATTTTGTTGAGGATTTTTACATCTATGTTCATCAAGGATACTGGTCTGCAGCTTTCTTTTTGTTGTTGTTATATTATGACCTCATTTAACCTTAATTACCTGTTTAAAGGCTCTATCTCCATACATAGTCATATTCAAAAGTATTAGGAGTTAGAGTTGTTACATATGGATTTTGGCAGGGTGGAGGGCAGTCTATAGTACTCTTAATTCTTCTCCCTCCTGCAATGTTGTCAAGAAGTTAATGGACACTGAAAGAGACAACAGGAAGTAGCAGTGAGATGGAAATTCAAAAGTTTTGATAACCTAATCAACATCTAGATGTACTGACATATATTGTATAATAAAACAAGAGGCTTTCCCATAAAAAAGTAGTAATGGGGTTGGGGAGACAGTAGGGGATGAACTTTTTTCCAAACCCAATTGTATATTGTTTTCCTTCTAAGTCCATATCTATTTCTGAATCTATTTCTATAGATCAAATATCAGAAATCTGACTGATATACCTAAATTGGAAGAATAATTAGAAAATGTATTAATTACTTTTATTATATACTTTGTTCAGTAACTATTCATTTAGCTAAGATACCGTAATATAGTTGTAACAATGACATCTGAGAGTTTTTTAATTTCATAAACACATTTGAATTATACAATTCTGTCCTTTTCATCAGTGAGCCAAACTTAGCCACTAAATTTCTGTGCAAACTGTCCTAATTAGGGCACATGTATCATCATTGCTTATGGATTTTCTGGATTCAAAGCTATAAAATTTTATTTTTAAAAAGTACTATAACTCAAAATGGATTACAGACTTAAATATAAGACTAAAAACTATAAAACTATTAGAAGAAGATGTAGGATAAATGTTTCATGACATTGGTCTGGTCAAAGACTTTATGGATAAGACCTCAAAAGCACAGACAATTAAAGCAAAAGTAGACTAATGTAGTTATGTCAGACTAAAACATTTCTACACAACAAAGAAAATAATCAACAGAATGTAGAGACAACTTACTAAATTGGAAAGAATAATTGCAAACTATACATCTGACAAGAGGTTAATGTTAAGAATATATAAGATACTCAAACAATAGCAAAACAACAACAAAAAATAATCTGATTTAAAAATGAGCAAACTACCTGAATAGACATTTCCAAAACAATGTCTATTTGGACACTGGCCAATAAATATATTTTAAAATGCTCAATATCACTAACCATCAGGGAAAAACCAATTAAAACCACAATGAAATACATCTTCCTCCAGTTAGAACAGTATTATCAAAAAGACAAAAGGTAACAAGTGTTAGTGAAAATGTAGAGAAAAAGAGACCTTTATTGTAGTAATTTACAATTATACTGTTGATATAATTGTAAATTAGTACAGCCATTATAGAAAACAATATGCAAGTGTCTCAAAAAATTAAAAACAAAACCACTATATCATCAAGAAATCCCACTACTTGTTATATATCCGAAGGAAATGAAGACAGTACATTAAAGAGATACATGGATTCTGGTGTTTATTGCAGCATTATTTATAATAGTGAAGATATCAAATCAACTAAAATATAAGCAATAAATGGAAAAAAGAAATATAACATATATACACTAAAGATTATTATTCAGCAATTAAAAAAAAGAATATCCTGTCATTTTTAAGAACATAGATGAACCTGGAAGACATTCAGTAAGTGAAGTAAGCCAGACACAGAAAGACAAGTACCACATGGTCTCAATAATGTAGAATCCAAAAAAGTTACTCACAGAAGTACAGTAGAATAGTGGTGACCAGAGGCGGGGAGACAAGGCGAGATGAAAGGAGAGGAAAAGGTTAGTCAGTGGAGAAATAAATTCTGATGTTCTATTGCACGGTAGGCTGACTATAGCTAACCATAATGTATTACATATTTCAAAATAACTAGAAGAGATTATTTTGAATGTTCTCACCACAAAGAAATGATAAATATTTGAGGTTAATTGCCTTGATTTGATCATTATGTATACATGTTTCAAAACATTAAATTGTACCTCATAAATACATGAAGTTATTATGTGGCAATTAAAATAATATAAAACTTTAAAAAAGAGAAAATGACACAGAGATTCAGGGAGAAAGTCATATGAAGAAAAAAATACATTTCCTTCACCTAAATTCACTAATTTGTTATCAGTTTGGCATGCTTGTTTAATCTCTCTCTCTCCACACAAGTACATGCACACATGCACACACACACACACACACATATACACACAAACATTTTTTCCTGAACCATCTCAAAATCAGTTGCCAGTATCATGACAAACTTACCCTAAGTACCTCAACAGTCTCCTATCAGCAACAATACAGCTATCACACTGAATAAATTTAAAATTAAATAAATAATGTCATCTAGCATAGAGCCCATATTTAAATATCCCAAATTATCCTCAAAATGTCATTTGTAGCTTCCTTTTTTTACTCTTTTATCCAAGATTCAATTAATGTTTATCCTATGTGGCCTGCCAGTGATTTAGGGGGAAGCAGGGCCAATCATTCCCTTCAGAAAAATGGGGTGTACCCTATCCTGACTTTCTAAGGAACCAGGATTCCCAGTCTCCAGGTGTAGGGAGATGACATTTCCCATCACTTCTATAAAGAGCTAGCACTGATGCTCGGACTTGGCACCTGATGGGAAAATTGTTACCTTTCAGTCCCCCAACTAAAACTGTCTTGGCCTCAAAAGCCATAGAAGGTCAGGGTCTATCAGCTGGTACACACCAAACAGGGCTATCGACTGTTCTCTGATCCAAACATACCCTCCACGGGCTGCGAGAAACTCAAGGAATTTTGCACTTGATTTCCCTGCACATGAGCTCCAGCCTTCCCCACGTGCCTCCACAGCATTCAAACAGAGCTTTCTACATGACACACCTCCACTAGACTGAATTCACTGATAGCAGTTGTGGGGGTTTTCCCTGTTCATCTTTGTATTGAGCCTAGTACAGTGCCTGACATACAGTGGGCCCCGATAGATGTTTGCTGAATTACAAATGAAAATAAACACATTTAATGACTGCCATTCTAACTGGAGTGAGGTGGTATCTCAATGTGGTTTTGATTTGTATTTCTCTAATGACCAGTAATGATGAGCTTTTATTCATATGTTTGTTGGCTACATAAATGTCTTCTTTTGAAAAATGTCTGTTCATATCCTTTGCCCACTTTTTGATGGGGTTGTTTTTTCTTGTAAATTTGTTTAAGTTCTCCGTAGATTGGGAGACAACGCCTGCTGGAGAGGATGTGGAGAAATAGGAACGCTTTTACATTGTTGGTGGGAGTGTAAATTAACTAATGATTGTGGAAGACAGTGTGGCAATTCTCAAGGACCTAGAAATGGAAATACCATTTGACCCAGCAATCCCATTACTGGGTATATACCCAAAGGATTATAAATCATTCTATTATAAAGACACATGCACATGTATGTTTATTGCAGCACTATTCACAATAGCAAAGACTTGGAACCAACACAAATGCCCATCAGCATTAGACTGGATAAAGAAAATGTGGCACATATACACCATGGAATACTAGGCAACCATAAAAAAGATGAGTTCATGTCCTTTGCAGAGACATGGATGCAACTGGAAACCATCATTCTCTGCAAACTGACACAAGAAAAGAAAACCAAACACCACATGTTCTCACTCATAAGTGGCTGTTGAACAATGAGAACACATGGACCCAGGGAGGGGAACATCACACACTGGGGCTAGGGGAGAAATAACAGGGGATGGGGGGATTGGGGAGGGATAGTATTAGGAGAAATGCCTAATGTGGATGACGGAGCGATGGATGCAGCAAACCACTACCATGGCACGTGTATAACTATGTAACAAACCTGCACTATCTGCACATGTACTCCAGAACTTAAAGTACAATAAAAAAAGAAAATATATACATTTATTATCTTCCAAATGACTCTATGAAGTAGTGCTCCATGCCAATAACATTCATGTTACATTCATAGGGATTTATAAATTTTTATGTATTACGAATATGCAGTTTTAACACCAGTGAATTTTTTCCATTCCAGCTCGCAGGGAGTAAAATGCCAGTGTGTTTTCACTGGCTTCTTGCATCTGTTGGTAGTAAAATATTCACGACTTGGAGAATTATGCAGTGTGTTTTCAACAGCAGCTTTTGAAAGCCACTTTTTCCATTAAAACTGTCAGTTTGGTAATACAGCCATGATTTCAAAGCAAGGAGCATTATGGCACAAATCAAAGATAGATTACATATTTATGTTTACATATTCTAGGACCTTTGCAGTGTAAAGTTGTCAGATTTTTTTTTAGACTCTATGTAAGTCTCATCCATTTTGGAATTGGAATGCATCACCTTTATTATGAACCAAATAAAACCAGTGTATAATATATGTGGTATTGCTAGGTATTATACCTGCTCTATTCACTAGCAACTGCCAGGGAAAAGAATAGCAATGAGAATTGGAAAAAGCCCTTCCCTGTTGCTTTACTTTTTAGCAAGTGGACCCCTGTGTATCTTCTAGCTTCCTTGTGTTTTGGAAAGATATGCAGATATCCCCAAAATGTCTGTAATTACAGCTAACTGCTAATCAAATAAACAACTCACAAATTTATAACCAAGGGACCTTAAAAGTAAGAGGAAGCTCTAATGCTGTTTTTTTTTAATTAAGAAAAAATACACTAATATCTCTGACAATTATCTGCAATAGAAAACTATTATTGAGTTTGTGGTGAGAGGAAGGAAGAATTGCTTGGCAATAAGACAGTTTGTGTCCTAATTACAGGTTGCAAAGCATACTTGGGCATGCTCAGTTTGCAGGGTAAAAAATAAGAGGAATTAAAGCTGTTAAAATAACAGTATTTGTCCATAAGTGGTGAGATTCTTCAGTAACACATGTAAGTGACAAGATGATAGCCTGTTTAAATACAGTTAGATAATATCCTTTGGAGATTTCCATCTTTAGCAATATGGTGGCAAATGAGGGCTGTATAAATTAAACTGATATTGAAACAGTCCTGTAGATTCAAATTAGATGAGAACTATTTTATTTAAGTATTTCCTCTGGTTTCCACATCTCCATAAGGGGAAAAAATGAACTAAAGAAAGGAGAAAATTATGTGTAATCCTGATTAATAATGTGGGCTCTGGAATCACACAGCTTGAGTTCAAACCCTGGCACTGCCACTTACCCTCTCTTTAAAATTATGCAATTAGCCTATCTGCTCCCTGCTCTTCTTATCTCTAAGTAAGAGGAACAAATACTTTGGATACCCCAATGTCATGTTCCTTTCACACAGAAGGTAAAAGAGTTAGCCACTTACTTTCCAGAATCCTTTCCAGCTAGGATATAATGCTGTTCATATAGAATCATTATGGCTA
This sequence comes from Aotus nancymaae, assembly GCF_030222135.1. NCBI lineage: Eukaryota > Metazoa > Chordata > Mammalia > Primates > Aotidae > Aotus > Aotus nancymaae. Next base: position 80,312,487 of record NW_026988425.1, read on the forward strand.
GTGAGATATATCTCTGGTGGGAACCACTGAGGAAACCTTTGCTGCCTGTAGAAAAGACAGAGATAGGTGGCTCTACTTCTTTCTCTTTCTTGTTTTGAATGTAGAAGAGATGTCTTAAATTGTGGCCATCATCTTGCAATTAGAGGGAAAGGCCTGGAGAATCCCAAATATACTGGCCCTGACATCATTTAGCCACAGAATAACTATCCAAAATTCCCTATCTCAAAACTGCTTTTATGAAGAAAAAATTAAAAAGCACCTATGTTTAAGCTATTCTAAGTTAAGCTCTCAGTTATTTGCAGCTATAAGCATTTCTAACTGATACAATGAGATTAGTAATAGGACCCATTCCACAGAGTTTTTTTAATAAAGGTTAAATAAGATAACACACAAAGAGCACTTAGCACGGTGCCTAACACATAGGGAGAACTGAGTAAACTACTATTAGCTGGTTGTGGTAGCAGCAGTAGTAGTGTTGTCATTATTATTATTATATTTTAAAACCTGCCTGGGAAAAAGAATACACTTCCAACAGGATATCTCTATGTGTACTGCCTTTGGAGTACAGATATTCAAGGATTCAGTCATTCTTCAGGTTTAATTGGTTCAGAAGAGAATCTAGTGCCCAAAAAGACTAAGGTGGCTGCCAAAGGAGCATTGCCTGCAACCATGGGTTACCTAAGGCATTGAAGAGTCTGGGTTGGCACTAAAATCCATTGTAGAAGAAAGAAAAATAAGCTAAAACAGAGCATATGCAATGTGGAGTTATAAGAAATTTAGTTTATATAAAATATGGGGTTAAAGACAATGAAAATAAAATGCATATATCAAGAACAAGACAAATCAAATGCAATTACATATCAAGCAGAAAATGACAAGTAATTTATTATATTAATTTTTAAAAATGATTGTATTTTAGAAAGTTACTTGTTCAATAATTGTTAAAGAACTTTCATCTTCCTCTCACCTTGGTTTTCAAAAGAAAAAAAGGTAAATGTTTGCTTCTCACCACCACAAATGTAATGCACGATAATCATCAAAAGTACATGGCCAGCTTCACTTTGGCAAAATATAAGAGTAAACTTCAGATCTTGAAGATAGTTACCAGAAAACCAAATGGCAAACTCCAGGATAACAAAACAAAGGAAGAGAGAGAATAAATAGTCATCAAAATGTGTCACTTTGTTTCTGAGCAGTGAGTCCACCTCCGAATGACAAACAGCTTGTACTTTGGTCAACTTTACTATGGTATTTCCAAGACTATGCTCAGGTTCTTTTCATTATTGCAGGTAGAGGGAATAGAAGGCAATAGCAGCTTAACAGCAGGGTAGGAAAAATAACTAGTGAAAACCTGCCACGGTCCTGCCCACACAGTCCCTTAATAACCGCTTCTGTTTTAAATGTCCTGTACTATGTCTTTGCCACCAACTGGCAAGATACTAGATATAGATTTATTTCCAAATGCTTACAGTCAAGTTGATAATGTACAGTTTGAAATAAACAATGTTATGTAATTCCCCAATTTATTGAGCTGGTCTTTCTGAAGCAGAATAGACCTATTTCCTGTCTTCTGGGTAAACACTGTGCAATTCAAAGCTCTGTGCCACACTGGCCCATTAGAGCTATCCCAGTCTGCTGGCAGCACAACCATAACTAATACAGTGCCCCTTTCTCCTCCCTTCTTATTCATAGTGATGTAAGGATGAATTGTTAGCTTTAACTTTGAGCTTCCTGGCCTTGGTCCATTTGTATCACCACCCTGGCATTATTTAAACACAGTGTGCTTCATATTTATGAGCTTACAAAATTTCTGGTCTCCTGCTTCTGCCATTCTTAAGAACCATCAAGGGAAAAGGGTGTGACCATAAAAGCCAGTGTGTAACAAACCTCATTCACATGCAGGCAGTGTATTGGGAACCTTAATTCTATTAGAGCATGGACAATGAATGTATTTGTGTTAGTTACTTTCCCACTTTGAGGTTAAACAAACCAGTGAATGGGACTCCGGGTGGCAGCAGAATGAGATACTACATTGGATGACGCAGGCAGACAAATGCCAGGGAGCATTTTAAAAAACAAGAAGTCTCTTTCCTGCCTTCCCATGACTTTTCGGCAATTTGGAGTCTGTAAATGGGAATGAATAGCTCCAGTCCTCCAATATCTTCATTCAGCAGTTCGGTTCCAAGGTTCACGTGATGCGTTTATCTCTATGGCTGCTTCTAAGAAAATGTACCCCATTCAAAGAAGGTCTGAATTAACTAAGTGTGTTCTGTATACTCTTAAACTGATATCCCTTCCTGAATAAGGTCCTAATTTGCAATAGTTGCCAGACTGAATAACTTGCTGCAAACCTCCTACCAATGCCACCACAAGACTTGTTTCCCACCAATGTGATTAACTGAATACAGTTGTGTTTAAAACACCATGAGCATGCACACACACATGCACATAAGCACACACACGTGCCACACCTTTGAAATGGTGTAGGCTCCCACACAAATCCTCCATTGCAGCACCCATCTGCTGCTAATAAGCAGCACTTACTCTGAGCAGGGAGAAAGGGGCTACCACAAGCTGCCTCTATCACCCGCCCAAAGCCTTCACCTTACACACAGTTACTTAATACTACTGGGATCCAGCATGATTCTTAAGTAAAACTGGAGGAATGTGAACTCAACTTCCTTATTGTTTTGAAGATTAACATCTTTAGGTAGAGCATCTGATATAGGATAGGAAGACAAATCTTAACGGGGCACTAGAAATTTGGCAGCACTGCTTAACACACTCTATCATTAACATCCTGCATTGTGGGCCTGAAACTGTGTTGACTCCAGTAAGCATCATTTGACAACTATGAGAAAAGCACTAAGAATTAAACCCTTCCAAATCAGGCAGGTGTTCACTGATCAGACTAAATACTGACAAGAGCAATAAATATAAACAGGTTAAATATGGATAACATGACATTTGATTCTCTATGTGCCAGGGTTTAGAAAACAAGCCCTCAAGTCTAGTAGGAGTTGCTAAAGATAAAATAGTCTACCTCTTGCTTCAAGAACCTCTTACCCAATACAAAGGATACTCATTGTATTCTTACAATCTCATTGAAGAATGGGGAATATAACGCAAATAACCTTGTATTAGTCCATTTCCACACTGTTCTAAAGAAATACCCAAAACTGGGTAACTTATAAAGGAAAGAGGTTTAATTGACTCACAGTTCCACATGGCTGAGGAGTCCTCAGGAAACTTACAATCATGGCAGAAGGGGAACAAGCACCTTCTTCACAAATTGGCAGGAAAGAAAGTTTGTGAAGGAGGAACTGTCATCATAAAACCATCAGATCTCATGAGAACTCACTCACTCTCGCAAGATTAGCATAGGTGAAACTGCCCCCATGATCCAGTTACCTCCCTCCCTCGACACATGGGAATTACAACTCAAGATGAGGTTTGGGTGGGGACACAGAGCCAAAGCCTATCAACCCTCACTACTCAAGAGTAAAATTACTAATATGTTTTTTCTGACTCTTGGCCCTCAATTGTTCTTACCTGGTTGGCATTCAATAAATACTTATGGTATGTCTGAATATGTTTCAAAGAGTTCAGTAGATATTTACATTAATAAAGCTCATTTTCCAAGGAAGAAAAAAAATAACCATTTGGGTATTGTCATGGTTCAAGTCGAATTTCTATCCATCAAGTTTACTAATTACATAAATATTATGAGGACACAGAGAAAACACCAATTGATATTTGTCTGCAGATAGTTGCTTGGAAATTGTGCCACTTGTTTTTACCAATAACAAGTGTTTTAACCACTTGTTTTTTCAAACACTTGAACAAATGCATCATTTTCTCAATGGGTCTAAAAGAAATAAATATAAAAATGAGACAAGAAAACTGGGCAAAGGTATGAAAATACATCTCTCAAAAATAATAGAGCCCTTAGTTTCATGTCAAACCTTAGTGATCTTAGTATTTTGTCATTTTTTTAGTTTCTGAGGACCGTAGCAATAGAATGTTTGCTATTAGATCTGTGAGTAAAACAGACAGTGTAATGAGCTAGCTAGTAATTTTTAATCACATAGGAAGATTCAAGCTTAAAAATAAGCCAGGAGACACATGATAATTAAGATTGATTTAAAGTTTATCCTTCAATCCAGTTACTTTTAGTAAGTTAGAAATGCATTTAACAGTAAACCCCACCAGGACAGATAATAAGATGACCCAAGTTGGCACTATTTCTCTTAAGTGAAAAGACCAGATCTACAGAAGCCAGTGAACAAGAGCTGCATAACTCTTACTTAAAACATATCGTTGTCTGAAACATCCAGTCAATTTATATGAGAAATGACATCATATATCAGTGGCAGAAAACCCTCACAAATGTTTAGGGTTAAAACATCTGAGTTCTCTGGATCCTGGACTTGACCTATCACTCTAAGCCACAAACCTTTTCAGAAATGCTAATAAATATAAATCCATATTTGTATAATGGTGGACAATATAGAAACAAAAGTATTTAAGCCAAGTTTAAACTAAAGCAGCTTATACCCACTTTATAAATCTCAAAAGGCATTAGAGACTTTTCTACATGTCTTCTTCTACTTCCCACCTCACAGACAGCTGTTCTTCCAGCCAAAAAAGATCATATAATGTTCAGCTGCTGGCTATCTTTTAACTGCCAGTTTTTTTTTAATGAGAATTTGGAATCTACATTACAATTCTTCTGTGTCAGTGAATTAAACCCAGATGCCAATGCTTTCTCAGTATGATATATTTCTCTTATAGTTTGATAAATTTAAATTTTAATGTCCTTTGGAACTGGGATGGTATTTAGGCATCTCTCTTTCTATGACATGTAACAATAAAAACATGAACTTTGAAGAACCTAACAATTTTTCATTATGATAGAAGTCCTAAATAATAAAATCTTCTTACATAGAATATAGGCAGAGCATGAACAGTGACTATGGCAGTTTTTGTTTTCCAACTAAGTCAACCAACAAAGGAAGGCCTGTACTCATCAGAATGAGAAAGTATTTCAGCCTCAGTTCCTATTTAGCCCTTGACCTCAAATGTGACTGACAAGTGGAGTGGTGATTTGGGAATGTGGTCAGACACCTGTCCACTGAGGAATGGACTGAAGCCAACAGCTCATTATACAGAAACCTACTGAACAGCCATTGTAGAACAACGACTTTTCATCACCTGGGTCAGATACAAACCAATAACCTAGAGGTGAAAGGCTGTCCATCAAATTCTAGTTCCCACTTCCCAGGTCCATTCAATTCCATCTATTCAATTTTGAGGACTCTCTTCTATAGGTTTGTGCAAAAGAGGCCATGTAATTCAATAGAGTTCAGACTGTTATTATTTATGGGATGAACTGAAAGGATTATAGATTTGATCACAATTAAGTTCTCCCCTAATGAATCTGCAGGCTTTAAATAATCTTCTCAAAGTGCACATCACTTTTCTTTTCTCCTTAGATAATCTTGAGAGCAAGCACACTGGGTGATTTCAATGGTAGATACTCTCAGCCCTGAAGTGGATTTGACATGTAGACGAGGCTGTTAAGCTCAAGACTGAAGTCCACACTAGTTGCAGTGTTCCTGATGTCTGAGCACGTATTCATGAATTAGCAACCCAAGTGTTTAATTTTCATGCAAGTACTTATGTGTTTACTAAAGATTAGCATTTTAATTAGTCTATACTTTTCTCTGAGACAATTGACATGAATAGTATTTGCAGATACCTGACGAAGAAGATGCAAAGTAAAAAAAAAAAAAAAAAAAAAAAAAAGAGTTACACAGTTTTACACAGTTTTATTTAAAAATTCTAATTAGCCATTACTTTACCATGAAACAAAATGACATGAAGTATAAGTTAGGTAACCACTGAATTTATATTTGGTTGGCTTAGTTTGAGGTTTTCTTTTTTTACTTTATTTATTTATTGGGCTTTTTCTTCTCAATTATAGTTCTCCACAGAGTTCAGCAAAAGTCTTTTCTGTCAAATCTCTTTGTTTTGAGTATTTGGGTCATGCTTCGAATATTAATCATTTTGTTTCCTCCATTTTAAGTTTTTATAGTGTAACATTATGAGCGACTTTAATTTACCTAATTTCTAAGAGACATCAAAAGAAAATGATTGAGATATTTCAGCTCTGTTTAAGGCTTTCTGCTACAATTGGGTAAATCTTTATTATAAGTTTTTTATGAAACACATGAAAAATGTAACAGTTGTTAAAAATATAAAAGTCTAGAAAGACAGAGGGGCATCCACTGAAAATAATGATTGTTGCATGAAATTTAGTCACTTAGGATTCCTCCTAAGGTCATTCCACAGATCCAAATGCAGCAGGTCTGAAACTAAATGTGGTTCTCATGTGACTACAGCAAATCAACTCACACACAACTTGTTATCAGGTCATTAAAATGGAAAGCTTTTTAAAATGCCTCTACTTTTTCATTTTTTCCAGGGACAACTTTTTCTTCTATTTCTTCCTTCATAGATATTTTTCATTTTGTTCAATATTTCCTAGTTTAACATATGTAGTGTAATCTTGTTTTGATTTACTCCTCCATAAAATAATAGATTTGTACTTCCTTTCCAAATTCTTTCTGGCAATTTTCTAAAATCACATACTTGGGAATCATTACCTTATATTCACAAATAATTTGTTTCAGATGGCCTAAAATTTATGCAATGACTACAAATGTTTAATACAAAAAAGTTGAGATTGAAAAAAATGTATCTTTAAGTTTATCAAACATAATTTTTGCTTTGTATTATCTTTTTTCCATGCAATAGTTAATTTCAAAGAAAAGAACAAAGAAAGATGATTTAAAAAATTACCACCACAGAGATGAGTACAGAAGTAGCCTATGATGTAAATGTCATATAGAGTTTTAAAAATGCATGATAGAATCTGATCATCATCATTGGCATGGTTATGACTAGCTGTCATACCCGTATATTTTATGGTATTATATATAACCATGTGGTGTTATTATAACATGTAACATGACATTTGACAGACATTAAATGGCTCTCTGAAGAGAAAAGGGCAAGGAGACAAGATATATCAAAATTTTCATGAAAAATAAAATAAAACAAAACAAATGAAAGGGCAAATGATTTAAAAGGGAACAGCTATTATGGTCTCTCTTTTCTTTTATAGAATCACTCAGCAAATAAAGCCTCCAAATTTGGGCTCATCAATATTATTTTTAAGCACTTAAGGGAGAGGGGAAAATTTCAACCCTCATATGCAGATCCTCTGCATATGATATTTATGAAATATAAAGATCCCCTGTCTATCTGGCACTGAAAGTGAATAAGATTTCCACACAAGTGAAAGTATTTCTTGTACTTGATATTTATTTATTTTTATCTCTTTATGTTTTCAGCTATAGCTATTTAATACTATCAATATTCCTTTGTCTAGTAGTCAATTTAATATTCCAATTTCAAATTCTAACAGACTAGAAAACCTGATAAACTGACATTGAAATTACATGAGGCAATGAGGCATTATCTTTGTCTTTAATATGTGAAATATAGTGCCAAGACATCGTGGCATCTGTATTTGCTTCTTAAAAGTTTTTTGGTTTGTTGTTGTTGTTGTTGCTTTTGGCTGACTCTCTTGCTCATAGCTGCATCGACCATCAGGTTTAGTAGCTGAAGGAGTGAGCTCTAGAAAAAAGAGCTTACTGTATTCGAACCTTCTAATGACTTTATAGGACAAAAAGAACTACTACAGTTAAATTCAATGCATTGTGTTCTAACCACTTGATCTGGTCATTTTTAACCCCGAATTAGAGTCAACCACACAATGATTTTTTTATGCTACATTTATAGAAAATCACTGGTTAACAACAGATTCCTATCTTAGTATTAGAAAAGAAGTCCAGCTCTGATTAAGGTCACCTCTTACCTGCTCCTATGCAGTAATTTTCAAGACATTGAAGAATTGGAACATGGGCCAAGAAAATGTAAAAGACACCACCAATGACAAAGCGTGGTGTGTGCAAACATTCTGCACTTGCATATGACATTAGAAAAGTAATAGCCATATAATTTAAATGTTTTGAACTATCTCTGCAAATGAATATCAAAGTGCCAGGGACTCAAAACCAAAACTCATATCAGACAGCCCTTATACCCTAGGCATTATGTGTTCAGTAAAGTAAAGCATAAATTATTATTTCTTTAAGCACAAACAATTTATTATGTAAGATGACCAAGAGCAATTCACAAGGTTCCTTGCAATGAAGTACTTACCTAGTAGATAAAAATGTGTGCCAAATTTACACAAGAAACAGAATGAATAAATATTTAGTAATTCAAAAACAACTAAGTGCCTTACGTAATACTACTCTGTGACCAGACTAATGATGTGTCATCTTTCTGACTCAGTTTATTCTTTATCTGTCCAGCCAGGGCTATTTAGAAAGGGACAACGCTGGTATTGGCTACTTTGCATGGCTGTATGAAGAGTGATCATGACTGATACTATTTGAAAATGTTGTGAATTTAATCTATGGAATGAAATAATATATGCAAAAGAGCTTTGAAAATGTCCCCAGCACAACTTTACTACAGCCTGCACTAATAAGTGCATCCTAACCCTCTGAGGGAATCACAGAAAGTGCTAACACTGTTTACAGCCAAAGAATCCACACAGAGACTACACTACTCCATGCACCCAACCAACACTACAGATATGTCTTCAGGAAAACGTCCTCCCCTACAAGAAAATTCAAAAATAGAAAAAACTGATGCACAGATGCACAGAAATCAACAAAAGGATATAGAAAATATTAAAAACAGGGAAATGTGACTCCTCTGAAAGAACACATAATTCTCAGCAATACATCTTGATCAAAAAGACATCACCAAAATTCCAGATGAATAATTCAAAATACTGATTTTAAAGAAGCTCAGTGAAATACAAAAGAGTTCTGAGATGAATATAAAGAAATCAGAAAAGCAATTCAGGATATAAGTAAAATCTATACTAAAGACATAGGTAACTTTTTAAAGAACCAGATAGAAATTTTAGAACTGAACTAATAATTGAAGAAAATACAAAATATATTTGAAAGCTTCAACAATGGAATAGGTCAGGCAGAAGAAAGAATAGCAGAACCTGAAGATAGTTCTTTTGAAATAACCCAGTCAGATAAAAATAAAGAAAATAATAAAAAAGAATGAACAAAGCCTTCAGGACATTGAGACTACATAAAACGACCAAATACACAAATTATTGGTATGTATCCTCAAGGCAAAGAGAAAACAGCAGGATTAGAAAATCAATTTAACAGCCAGGAGCGGTGGCTTACGCCTGTAATCCCAGCACTTTGGGAGGCCGAGGCAGGCGGATCACGAGGTCAAGAGATCGAGACCATCCTGGCCATGGTGAAACCCCGTCTCTACTAAAAATACAAAAAGAAAAAAATTAGCTGGGCACGGTGGCACGTGCCTGTAGTCCCAGCTACTCAGGAGGCTGAGGCAGGAGAATTGCCGGAACCCAGGAGGCGGAGGTTGCGGTTAGCCAAGATAACGCCATTGCACTCCAGTCTGGGTAACAAGAGCGAAAATCCGTCTCAAAAATAAAAGAAAAGAAAAGAAAATCAATTTAACAAAATAATAAATGAAAAATTCCCAAGTCTAGCAAGAGATTTAGACACTCAGATGCAGGAGGCTCAATGATCAATGGGCAGATACAATGAAAAATGGTCTCCATGGCACATTGTTATCAGACTGTCTAAAGTCAATGAGAAAGAGCAAATTCTAAAAACTACAAGAGAAAAGTGCCTAGTCACCTCTAAAGGAAACCCCGTTAGATTTACAGTGGATTTATCAGCAGAAATCTTACAGACCAGAAGAGAATGGGATAATATTTTTAAAGTTCTGAAAGAAAAAAAACTGGCAGCCAAGAAGCCAAGAATACTATAACCAACACAATTATATTTTATAGATAAAGAAAGAGTAAAGTCTTTCCCAGACAAGCAAATGTTGAGGAAATTTATTGTAAGAAATGCTTAAAGGACAAACAGTAAGAGAAAAAGGAATAAACAATACATAAAACAATCATAAAACAATTTACAATATGATAGAAACAGAGTCTCATGTATCAATAATAACCTTGAATATAAATGAATTAAATTCCCCTTAAAAGACACAGAATGGCTGAATTTTTTTTTAAGCATGATCCAATTTTGTACTGTTTATAAGAAACTCACTTTAGCAGTAAAGACACATATAAATTGAAAGTAAAGGAACGAAAAAAGTTACTATATGCAAAAGGACATCAAAAGTGAGCAAGAGTAGCTATACTTAGATAAAAAGACTTTATCTCAAGAACAATTTTAAAAACACAAATAAGGCCGGGCGCGGTGGCTCAAGCCTGTAATCCCAGCACTTTGGGAGGCCGAGGCGGGCGGATCATGAGGTCAAGAAATCAAGACCATCCCGGTCAACATGGTGAAACCCTGTCTCTACTAAAAATACAAAAAAAAATTAGCTGGGCACGGTGGCGCGTGCCTGTAATCCCAGCTACTCAGGAGGCTGAGGCAGGAGAATTGCCTGAACCCAGGAGACGGAGGTTGCGGTGAGCCGAGATCGCGCCATTGCACTCCAGCCTGGGTAACAAGAGCGAAACTCCGTCTCAAAAAAAAAGACAAATAAGGTCATTATATGAATCAATCTAGCAAGAATATGTAACAATTCTAAACATACATGCATCTAGCACTGGAACACTCAAATTCATAAAGCAAAGATTCTAGGTCTAAAGAAAGAGATAAACTTCAATACAGTAATAGTGGGGGATTTAAACACTCCACTCTCAGCATTAAACAGATCAGCTAGACAGCAAATCAACAAAGAAACATTGAATTTAAACTGGACTTCAGACCAAATGGCCTTAACAGACATTTACAGAACACTCTATCCAATAGCTACAGAATATGCATTTTTTCCATCAACACCTGAAACATTCTTCAGGTTATACCATATTTTAGGCCACATGAAATGTCTCAAAAAAATTTTTTTAATTTGAAATCATATCAAGTGTCTTTTCAGATAACAATGGAATAAAACTAGAAATCAGTACCAAAAGAAACTTTGGAAATTATACAAATACATGAAAATTAAACAACATGCTCCTAAATGATCATTGAATCAATGAAAAAAAATTAAGATGGAAAAAGTTTCTTAAAACACAACATGGGATGTTTGTGTTTCCATTTTCATTGGGATACAGCAAGAGTAGTGCTAAGAGGGAAGTTTATAGTAATAAATGCCTACATCAAAAAAGTTTAAAAATTACAAATTAGCAATCCAATAATGCACCTCAAAGAACCAGGAAAGCAAAAATAAACCAAACCCAACATTAGCAGGAGAAAATAAAGAACAAGGATTACAGTGGAACTAAATGAAGTTGAGACCAAAAAACAATACAAAGGATAAATGATATGAAAAATTGTTCTTTTGAAAATATAAAAACAATTGGTAACTACTAACTAGATGAACCAGGAAGATGGAAGACCCAAATAAACAAAATCAGAAAGAAAAAAGGAGATATTACAACTGATACCACAGAAATACGAAAGATCATCAGAGGCTACCATGAACAACCATATGCTGGCAAAATGGAAAGCCTTAAGGAAACAGACAAGTTTCTAAAAACATACTTCTATTAGGATCAAAACAGGAAGAAATAGAAAACCTGAACAGACCAGTAACGAGAAGTAAGATTGAATCAGTAATATAGTTTCCCAACAAAGAAAAGCATAAGACCAGATGAATTAACAGCTATATTCTGCCAAATGTACAAAGAAGAACTATTACCAATCCTTTGGAATCTATTCCAAAAAATTGAAGAGGAGGGAGTTTCCCCTAACTCATTCTATAAGGTCGGCATCACCTTGATACCAAAACCAAGCAAGGATACAACAGCAACAAAAAAATAAAACTACAGGTCAATGCCTCTGATGAACATAGACACAAAAATCTTCCTACCAAACTGAATCCAGCAACACATCAAAAACATGGTAAAATACAATCAAGTGATTAAGTGGTACTTATCCAAGGGATGCAAGAATGGTTCAATACATGCAAATCATAAATATAATACATTAGATCAACAGAATGAAGGACAAAAACCATATGATCATCTTAATAAATGCAGAAAAAGCATTTGGTAAAATTCCACATCCCTTCATGATGCAAAGTCTCAACCAACTAGGCATAGAAAGAACATGTCTCAACATAATAAAGGCCATATATGACCAACCCACAGTAAGTATCATGCTGAATAGGGAAAAGTCGAAAGCCTTTCCCCTAAAAACTAGAAAAAGACAAGGGTTCCTGCTTTCACTACTCCTATTAACATAGTACCGGAAGTCCTAGCCAGAGAAATCAGGCAAGACAAAGTAATAAAAGGCATACACATTGGAAAAGAGAAAGTCAAATTGTCCTCTTTGCTGATGAAATGATCTTATACCTAGAGAAACCTAAAGACTTTACCAAAATTCTTTTAGATTTGATAAATGAATTCCATAGTTTCAGGATACAAAATCAATGTGCAATAATCAGTAGCATTTTTATACACCAATAATCTAGCTGAGAATAAAAACAAGAAGGAAATCCTATTTATAATAACTACCAAGAAATAAAATACCCTGGAATACATTTAACAAAGGAGAAACATCTCTGCAAATAAACTATAAAACACTGATGAAAGAAATAAAGATGACACAAAGAAATTGAAACACATTCCATGCTAATGGACTGGATGAATTAATTTTCTTAAAATGACTATATTGCCCAAAGCCATCTACAGACCCAATGCAATTCCTATTGAATACCAATGATATTTTTCACAGAATTAGAAAAACAATCCTGAAATTCATGTGGAACCAAAAAAATAAAAGCCTGAATAGCCAAAGCAATCCTGATCAAAAAGAACAAAGCTAGAGGCATAGCATTACCTGACTTCAAAATATATTACAAGGCTATAGTAACCAAAATAGCATGATACTAGTGTAAAAATAGACACATAGACAACTGAAATAGAATAGAGAATCCAGGAATAGAGTAACAAATTTACTGTCATCTGACCTTCAATAAAGCCAACAAGAACTTACATTGGTGAAGAAACAGACCCTTCAACAAATGCTGCTGGGAAAATTCGACGACCAAATACAGGGTTATGAAATTGGACTCTATTTCTCACTGTATACAAACATCGACTCAAAATGGATTAAAGTCTTAAATGTAAGACCTGAAACCACAAAAACACTAGAAAAAAATCTAGGGAATCAGCCAGTGTGGTGGCTCATGACTGTAATCTTAGCACTTTGAAAGGTCGATTGGGCAGATCACAAGGTCAGGAGTTTAAGACCAGCCTGGCCAATATGGTAAAACCCCATCTCTACTAAAAATACAAAAATTAGCCAGGCATAGTGGTGTGAGCCCTAGCTACTCAGGAGGCTGAGGCAGGAGAATCGCTTGAATCCAGGAGGTGGAGGTTGCAGTGAGCCGAGATCGCACCACTGACTCCAGCCTGGGCAACCAGAGTGAGCCTCCATCTCAAAAAAAAAAAAAAAAAAAAAAATCCAAGGAAAACTCTCCTAGATATTGATCTAGGCAAATAACTTATAACTAAGTCCTCATAAGCACAGGCAACTGAAACAAAGATAGACAAATGGAGATTAAACCAAAAGGCTTCTTCACAGCAAAAGAAATAATCAACAGAGTGAAAAGATAACCTGCTGTATGAGAGAAAATTTTTGTAAACCCTTCATCTGACAGGAGACTAACATTTAGAATATACAATGAACTCAAACAACTCAATGGGAAGAAAAGTAATAATCCCATTAAAAAATGGGCAAAAGATATGAATAGCTATTTCTCATAAGAAGACATACAGAAGGCCAACAGTTATATGACAAAATGTTTGACATCATCAGTCATCAGAGAAATGCAAATCAAAACCACAATGAGATATCATTTTACCCCAGTAAGTATGGCTATTTTTAAAAAGACAAAAAATAGCAGATGTTGGTAAAGATGTGAAGAAAAGGGAATGCTTGTACACTATTGGTGGGTGAATAAACTAGTATAAACACTATGGAAAACAACATGGAGATCCCTCAAAAATATAAAAATAGAATTCCCATATTATCTAGTAATCCCACTACTGGGTACCTACCCAAAGGGAAAGAAGTGAATATATCACAAAGAAATATATATATACACACACACACACACACATATATATACATACATAAGTATATATATATACACATACATATATATTTATATGTTTTATACACAAACAAATATATTTATATGTGTTTCTTTGAGAATATATACATATATATATACACACCACACACACATACACACACACACACACACACACACACACATATATATGTACCATATTGTCTATTTATCCATTGATGAACATTGGATAGGGCATGGTGGCTCACATCTGTAATCCTAGCACTTTGGGAGGCCAAGGGAGGTGGATACCTTGAGTCAGGAATTTGAGACCAGCCTGACCAACATGGTGAAACCCTGTCTCTATTAAAAATATAAAAATCAGGCCAGGTGGGGTGGCTCACGCCTATAATCCTAGCACTTCAGGAGGCTGAGGTGGGCGGATCACCTGAGGTCAGTTTAAGATCAGTTTGACCAATATGGTGAAACCTCATCTCTACTGAAAATACAGCCAGGCATAGCGGTACATGCCTGTAATCCCAGCTACTCAAGAGGCTGAGGCAGGGGAATCTCTTGAATCCAGGAGAGGGAGGTTGCAGTGATCCAAGATCATGCCACTGCATTCCGGCCTGGGCGACAGAGCTGGGTGTGGTGGCACACACCTGTAGATTCAGCTACTCAGGTGACTGAGGCAGAAGACTTGCTTAAACCGAGGAGGCAGAGGTTGCAGTGAGCCAAGATGGCACCACTGCACTTTAGCCTGGGCAACAGAGTGAGATTCTGTCTCAAAAAAAAAGACAAATATTGCATGTCCTCATTTATATGTGGCAACTAAAAACTTTGATCCCACAGAGGTAGAAAGTGAAAAGATAGACGACAGATACTGAGAAGGGTGAATGGAGAGGAAGGGGAAGGATGAAAAGACATGGATTAAAAGATACAAATATATAGTAAGGTGAAAGGAATGAAAGAATAAATTCAGTGTTTGGTAGCAGAATAGGGAGATTATACTTCATAAACAGGTATTGTACTCAAGTGATGGACATGCTAAATACCCTGACCTAACCACTGTGCATTATATACATGTAACAAAACTTCAAATGCATCCCATAAATTTGAACAAATTTCAAAAAATAAAAATAATGTTGAGGGGGGTTGCCAAGATGGCTGATTAGAAGCAGCTGGGTATGTGACTCTCATACAGAGGAGTGAAAGGGGTGAGTAAATACAGCACCTTCAACTGACACATCTAAGTACATGCATTGGAACTAATCAAGGAAACAACTCGACCCACGAGAATGGAGAAAAGCAAAGCAGGATGATGGCCCATCCAGGAGCGACACAGAGCCAAGGGAATTGCCCCCTGCCCCCACCAGGGAAGCAGTGAGTGAGTAAGCAACCCCAAAAACCCATGCTTCTCTCAAAGATCTTCACAACCCTCAGGTCAGGAAATCCCCTCATGAACCCACTGACCAGGGACTTCAGTCCGACACACAGAGCTACATGGACCTACACAGGTACACATGGAGGCCCAGGAGACTTAGATACCTGGGCATTTCAGGCTTCCCAGAAAAAGTAGCTGACACTCTGGCAAAGCAGGAAGTTAGACCCCCAGACATACCTCTACGAAAAGGGCTGAATCTAGGGGGCTGAGCAGCAAGTCTGTAGGCCCTACTTCCACAGTACTTCACAGGATAAGATGCACTGGCTTGGAATTTCAGCCAGCCACCTACAGCAGTATTGTACCTACCTGAGAGGAAGCTCCAATGGAAAGCGGTGGGCCTCCATCTTTGCTGTTTGAGTGATTTAGCTGTTCCAGCCATTGGGCTTTGGAGAGTCCAAGCTGACCAGGTGCGGAAGCAGTACCTGAGCACAGCACAGGTGTTCTACAAAAACGTGGCCAGGCTGCTTTTTTAAGTGGGTCCTAGATCCCGTTCTTCTTCCTAACTGGGTGGGACTCCCAGCTAGGGTCTCCAGCCACCCCCACCACTTTTTCCTGGCTAACAGAGATTTGAAACCTCCCCAGGATGGAGCTCCCAGAGAGAGAGGTGAACCACCATTTTTGCTGTTTCGGTGACTTAGCCATTCCACCCTTCAGACTTTGAAGAGTCTTGAGGTGACCATAGCTGCTCTGTAAAAACATGGCCAATCTGTTTTATTAAGCAGGTCCCCAGTTGCATTTCTCCTCACTGGCTGAGCCCTCCCAGCTAGAGTCTGCAGCTACCTCCTACAGGTGCATTGAGGGTGGCAAAAGATTCAAACCTCCCTAGAATAGAGCTCCTAGAAGTAGGAGCAGGCCACCATTTTTGTTGTTTTGCAGCCTTCACTGTTGGTACCTTTAGGTACT
This sequence comes from Aotus nancymaae, assembly GCF_030222135.1. NCBI lineage: Eukaryota > Metazoa > Chordata > Mammalia > Primates > Aotidae > Aotus > Aotus nancymaae. The sequence continues at coordinate 80,329,075 of NW_026988425.1, forward strand.
ACAAAATCTGAAGTGACTAGGGACTGGAGTGGGCCCCCAGCATATGCAGCAGCCCTATGTAACAGCACCCAGGCTGTTACCTGGGTGCCCATTCCCATATCTCTTCACTGGGTAGGTTCTCTAGGCTTGGCCCTCCATCCACCCCTCACTGAGGGTATCAAGCCAGTGAGTAGCTTGGCAATTCCCAGGACAGAGCTCCCAAACAACTGAAAGCCTCTCTACCAGTACCTCTGCAGTGGAGCTGGCCTTGCTACCTTCAGGCTAACGAAGGACCAAAGACCCTAAATGCCTTATCCACACCTCCAACAAGCTGCAGCAAACCCAAGCAGAGGAGGCCAGTCCATCTTCCATGGGTCCCATCTACCCCCAACTGCTTGTCAACCGACAAGAAACCCCCAACTAGCACCCACAGCACAGACCCTCCATCCAGGCCTGATTGCACTTAGTTATTGCTGACCTGCATCTCTCTGGGGTGGAGCCCCTAGGAAACAAGCAAAAGACTCTTGGCCACAACCACTACTAAGGTCCCTTCCTCTGCTGTCTCCAAGTAGGAGAAGGAATATAAACACTGAGATCACCCCAAAGCTGCAGAGGGCAGCACAGGAATGCCAAGCCACAATCTACAGCCAGCACTCAAGGTGGAGAACCCACACTTGCAGAGCATTGAGAGGAAACGTAGCTGATGAGAAAACATAAAGGAAGCACCTGACTGAGCAAGAGTCTACCAACCAACCAATATGTCTAAGTGCCACCTACCGGATCACACTTCAAAGCTTCAACACCAAAAATACCAAGCTAACGTATCTCCTCTGAAACCAAAGACACTAAGTCAGCTTCAAATAAAGACCCTCCACAAAGCCTTGACCCTGTGAAAACATTCAGAAAAGAAGTCTACTGACTGTACTCAATCTACACTGCAGTTAAAGAAACACACAAATGCAGAGATAAGAAAGACCCAATGCAAGAACTTTGGTAACTCAAATGGCCAGAGTGTTGTATGTCCTCCAAACAACTGCACCAATTCAGTAAGAGTTCTTAACCAGATTGAGCTGGCTGAAATGACAGAAATATAATTCAGAATACAGATAGAAACAAAGATCATTGAGATTCAGGAGATGACAAACCAAACCAAGGAAACCAAAAGTCACAGCAAAGCCACACAGAAGCTAAAGAATCCTATATATAGGATATTCTGTCCTTATATATACATAACTAATGTGTCTGACAGAGCCAAATAACACAATACAATAATTTCACAATGCAGTCACAAGTATTACCAACAGAATAAACCAAACTGAGAAATAAATCTCAGAACTTGAAGACTAGCTCTCTGAAATAAGACAATCAGACAAAAACCAAATGAAAAAGAATAAAAAGGAATGAGCAAAACATCCAAGAAGAAGTATGGAATCATGTAAAGAGGCTAAATCTACAAATCACTGGCATCCCTGAAAGGGTGGGCAAGAAAGCAAACAACTTGGAAAACATACTTCAGGATATTGTTCACAAAAACTACCCCAACCTTGCTAGAGAGGCCAACGGTCAAATTCAGGAAATACAGAAAACTGCTGCAAGATTCCACACAAGAAGATCATCCCCAAGACACTAATCATCAGATTTTCCAAGGCCAAAATTAAAGAAAAAATGTTAAAGGTAGCTAGAGAGAAAGGTCAGGTCACCTACAAAGGGAACCCCACCAGGCTAACAGTGGGACCTCTCGGCTGAAACCCTACAAGCCAGAGGAGATTCATGGCCTATATTCAATATTCTTAAAGAAAAAAATCTTCAACCAAGAATTTCATATCCAGCTGTATTAGTCTATTTTCACACTGCTGATAAAGACTTACCCACGACTGGGTAATTTATAAGGAAAAACACGTTTAGTGGACTCACAGTTACATGTGGCTGGGGAAGTCTCACAATCATCGCAGAAGGTGAAAGGCATGTCTCTCATGGTGGCAAACAAGAGAAGAGAAATTGTGCAGGGAAACTCCCCTTTATAAAACCATCAGATCTCATGAGACTTATTCACTATCATGAGAAAGACCTACCCCATGATTCAGTTACCCTCCACCAAGTCTCTCCCACAACATGTGGGAATTGTGGGAGCTACAAGTCAAGATGAGATTTGGGTGAGGACATAGCCAAACCATACCACCAGCTAAACTAAGCTTCCTAAGCAAAGGAGAAATAAGATCCATTTAAGATAAGCCAATGTTACAGGCATGAGCCTGTTTTTAAACTACTAAGTTTGTGCTAATTTGTTACCCAACAAGAGCAAATTAATATACTTGAATATAGGTTGACTCATACTTCATTTTTTACCCCATATCTGAAAGCATTAATGTAACTTATTTGTCTTATTGATCAGAATTGGGTATATCAAGTATCACCATCAAAAGCAATATAGAGTTTTTACAGTAAAGCAAATTACACTAGGCCATAGGAAACTGGGGAATCCATATTATTATTGCAGTAACAGTATGTGTCAATGGTATACATCATATCCTAATGTCTTTAATAACAAAAGGCAACATTCCAGTATTTTTAAAAGTCTCTAATTGTTCGGCACCTAGCCAAAGCTTTGGTAGTTAAATGTTTTGAAGTGATCTCTTACCTTCATGCTGTACCCTATCATAATCTACGCTATTCTCTAATGTAATCTATAGAACAAACACTGAAAAGCTACAAGTCACGCTTAATGTAAAATGTGTTTCTAGAACAGCGACATAGCGGGGGCTCGTTAGGTCCCTCCTAATGGATTGACAAAATCCACCATTCAGGAAAGTTCTTATCTGTTTTACACTTAGAAGTAAGGAATAATACATGGAAACAGTAGAACATTTTCATTTCTGTTAAAAGAATAAAAATATTTTTTAGGTTTTTATCTTGGTCAAATGATCTCAGTTTTCCTATATGAGAAAATGCAAAAACCAATATACTAAAACATATAATAATACATTCTATTGAATGGAGAAGTATCTCTTATGCATAAACACATGGTGTCAACACACACCCACATGGCAGCTCAACAAAACCTAGATGAAAGGGAAATGACCGTGGAAAACTTGGGCATATAAGCATTATTTCGTTTACACAAAGCATGCTTCATTTCTTTGGGACTCCTCCAAAAAATGAAGCCATCTCTTTAATTGGCTTAGTTGTGTTACAAACAAGGTTACTTTTCATAGTGGCAAGTTTATGCTTTCTCCCTTGGTACAGTAGTTCTGAAAATAAAAGAACTTTCTTTAGTGAGCATCTTCTCTATCAGTTAAAAACAGTGTAGCTTCTAGTTAATGACCTTAACCTATCTTCCTCATTTGCTGGTCTTTTATGGGGATTAGTGGTTCCTGTAGTTGAGTATCTATAGTAGCTTATCACCTTTGACAATGGAAAAATCAGGGCTGAGAATCCTCTTTTGAAAGAATAAACACAACTATTATCTTTATGGTGCACGTTTAGCATATGAGTACACCCTGATGTGTGCAAGTAGTCTCTTAACCCTCTCTATCTCTTCATGCAAGCTTCTGGAATAAAAAAATGACTTTATGCTGGCTTTAAACTAAATTTAAACTACAGGTTCTAACTTGATAATGACAACCAGGCCTGCCAAGGAAATGCCTTGTTGCATGCAGACTAACCTTATAGGTATTTCAGCAATGTAGGTGAAAGAAGGAGAAAGCGATCCCATTTCCACACTGTAAATTCCCTTTCTTTTATCAAGGAAATGGATGAAGCCCTGCTCAAATCCCCTTCAGATGTCACCCATTCTCTGTTGAATCATGCTATTCTTGTAAACACATAATATGACCCTAGAGCTACTCTACACATAACTTAGAAATCCTTCATACTGTAGTAACACCTTCAACTGCATGCTTGAATGAATGTCAAAAAGGAAGCAAAATGGGACTAGGGTGGGAATTAAATTTTTTTATCCTTTTTAAAATCTAAATTGAACCTAAATCATATAGACCCTTTGACATGTACTTTTGAATCCAAATGAAAATTCTAAAACATTCTCCACATTAAATACTAGCTAATTTTTTAAAGGAAGTAGAAAAAAAATTCTACTTCCTTTAAAGAGAGAAAAGATTTCTTCTTTGCAAAATCTTTAATGGAAGAATGACTGGATTGATGTGCAGCCAAGGTAGCAGGAGACATAGCAAAGGTATTTCAGCGTTATCGGTTTGAAAATCTACCACTGAGCATTGCAAACCTGAAGAGGCTGTAAGAGCCTCACAAAGGCAATCACAGAAATCCAGGAAGGTTGTTTGGGATTCAAGTCTGATTCTTTTTTTCCCACTATTTTCTTTCCTTTTAAACCTAATAGAAATGATACCCATTATGTGTTCATGACCGTTTCCCTGAAATTCTGGGGAAATCTGTGGCCAGAAATGAACTTTCAGTAACATTGCTTCCTGGTAGAACTTAAAAGAATGTTTCCATTTCTCCTGAACATTCTAAGGCAATGTGTAAAACAGTGGATTTGATTCTGGAAAAAAGAGAATCAGAAGTAAGCCAGCACCAGGAAGATGATTCCCTAAAGAACTGGGTAATTCCACTAATACATCAAAGTATAACAGAATTACTTTATAAAGAGCAACGTCTTTAAAAGAATATGCTGCCTTAAGGGAAATCATACCAAAACAAAGGATCCTATATTTTCACTCTGCTTCTCTGTGCAAGGCCTTTGTGCATCTAATCTCATTTAATTCTTACAATATGTCTAAGAGGTAAATAGTATTGTTCCCACATTATAGAAAAGGAAACTGAGGCTCAACGAGGTTAAATAACTTGTCCAAAGTCATACAGCCTGTAAATGACAGGTGCAAAAGTTTAGATTTTAATCTCCTGCTCTTGATCTTGTAAACTTCCAGAATAAAGGTTTCACCCAAATCTAGCCTAATATCTATAACAGAAGACCAGGCACTACCATTTCACAGGGCATCAGATAAGAGAATTAGAGGAATATGTCTATTCTTAGGGTCAGAATAGGAAGTAGTGCCTAAAGTGGAATAAATTACACCAAAAGTAATGATGTGGAAAGAATCAAAGAAAATCAATTGAAAGAAATGAAAAAATATAAATATGAAATAGCTAAAAATATCAATAAATAATAAAATAAAATGTTTTAAAAAGCAATGAATATGACATTGTATCTTAAATTCCTCTCCTTTAATTCTTCTCTTCTATCATATTACCTAAAAGTAAGATGACTATTATTTCATAAAGCTGGATTACTTTTGAATGCAAAAGGAGGCCCTATTAAAAATGATTCTAGTTCAACATAGGTAAGCCAGAACTCTTAACCACTCTGCCAATGAAGAACGAAGAGAGGTTTTATTCTACGGCAAACAGTTCCTTTTTTAATAGGGCTGATAATAAGCAAAACATAAACTTCTTGTATCTTTAGTAACTACCAAACTTCCCTACAATTTCTAATTTCCCCCCTAAAGCTGACTTCCTCTAGCTACCAAAATGTATCCTTTAAAAGAAAAGATATTATGAGGTATTAATAACTGGACATATTACCCTTTCAGGAGTATTTCTGTTTTAACACAAAACTACGTCTCAAGCTAAAGGAGTGAATTTCTTAACTGTAAAATATCGGATGTAAACCACACAGGTATTTGGGGAAGCCAAAAGGCTCCTCAGCATCTGTGAAAATATGCTACCCACATGTAAGATAAGCCCTGCCTATCAATTCACCTCCAGCTAGAAATACAATTGCAACTGACTTGAGGGATGATGTCTTTATGAAAGACCAAAGTTGTTTGGAAACAGATATTGGCCAATTCAGTTGAAATTGTGAAATATAAGCAAGTGGAAACTCTGCATGTCTCAAACCTCAACATTTTTTTTCTATTGACAATGTCAAAAGTTTTCATCAGGAGAAGAGTCACGTGCATAACTGTCTTTCTTGTAAAAGAAAGCCTAAATGCCCCACCAAAATGAATCACCCAATCTAGAAGAGGGTTCTTTCAAATGAGGAATTCCAAGATCAGGTTAATTACAGACACAAGTGAGCAAGTATTTACCTAGGAGAGGTACAGAGCAGACTTTTTGATGTGTTTAATTAAATTCAGAAATTAGTGAATAAGTGAGTATATAAGTGAACATAAATAAATCTACTACTAGAAACTAAGTCAGATCTCAGACTGATCTACCCAGATAGTCCGACACAAAGTTATGTACTCTTTCTATGTGCAAGACTCAATCTCAAGCTCTGAAAAGTAGAAGTGGTACCCAGAGAATAATAACTATTAAAACAAAACATAAGAAAACTGCAATCGATAAAATTATTCACTTAAACTAGAAAGATGAGAGAAATATATTTATAAAAAGAGAAGCAATAGAGAGAATTTGGGATTTACAGATGGATGCATTCATGAAATAGAAATCAAGAATCATTTCTGAGCCGAAAGATGAAAAGATAAAATGCTTTAAAATGAGCTAAGAATGTAGAGAAGATTGAGTAGAAATAAGAAGACAAAAAGAATGTATGTTGTTTTCATTTATGTTTAGTAACTATAAAAATGAATGCATCTATCATAAATGCTTAAGTAAAATCATATGACAGAGAGTTACAAACAATGACATTTGAAAAGAGGAAGAGAGAGGATTTTCAAAGCTAAGGAATAAAATTATACAAAGTTATAACAATTAGAAAGAGAAGAAGGAATACCTTCAAAATATCTGAAGATTGATAAAGTAACACAGAATAAGCAACGAAAATGTGACTTGAAGCAACAGATAAGCAACAGAATCTATTGCAGAAAAAAATCCAACCATGACATTTTAAAATTAAGCATAATTAGATGGAAGGAAGGCAAACATCAGAAGTGATAAAGGCAAATACACAAGACCATGCACAAGAAATAATGATAATAAAAGAACAAAGAGCAGAAAAGAGGGGAAAAAGGAAGAAAAGAAATACGAAGAAAACAAAGTAAATTTTTTATTCCGAAAACTCTACCCTAAAACTACCCATTTCTATACACACACTCTATAAAGAACCAGACACACAACTCTTTTCCCAGACACTGAGAATGTCTTTGCCCCCAGACATAACCCCTAACCCTCCCTTACAAAAATTCTCCTCCGTGTGCGACCATCTCCTGGGAAAAGCAACTGTTCAGGCAGCAGTGCCTGGGTTGGTCCTTCATTAGAATAGTTCCCACAGGCATGTGTCCTCGCTAGTCATACACAGGAATCCCATATGGCACAATCTGGATCTCGTGGAGGTAAAATCTGCATAAAGTAGGACAAGGCTAGGGCCAGTACAAAAGCAGAGACATGCATGTAGCGACATTGGCTTCATGCCCTCTGACCCAGCTCTGTGCCTGTTCCCACACTCCGTACAAACCCAAGCAAGTGTGTCTGAGGGCCTGTAGGTAGCAGCAGCCTGTCACAGGATGAGGATGGGGCTGAAAGGAAGCCCAGAATTAGTCCCCCGACAGTGTGCGGATCGATTTTAAGGCAGTGGCCTGTCATCCAAAAAGAAAACCTGCATGTGGCTGCAATTAACCCCATTAGCATGTGTCTAGCATCGTCCTACTGCTAAGCAAATGACCCTGTAGGGAGATGACCAGAGAACATATTCCTCTGATACCTGAAGATAACATTAGCTCAGTTGTCTGCTATCAGACTGGACTAATGGACTTCAAGCTTTCCTTTGTGCATGTATGCCAGCGTGTGTGTGGTTTGGAGTAGGTCTTTGTTGCTTGTTATTGCTATTGCTTTCTTTGGTCATCATTTTTTTTTTTTTTTTTTTTTTTGGTCATCATTTTAGGTCTACCCACGTTGAAATAAAGCTATGCTTATATCTGCAATTCCTGGAAAATAAACAGATTGCCAAGGGTTACAAGTCAGTATATATTATGGTACTGTAAATTATTTAAAAATATTTCTAAGCAAACATATTAACTAACAAGCATTTCTTAATAGAAGCCATATGAACACACACACACATACACTTACACACACACACACACACAGTGGACACCACTTCCCAGCTGCTCAGTGTAAGAAAGCAAGGCCAAAGTTATCCTCCCAACTTGGAAGTCAGCTCTCCAGCTTGTTACAGTGTTTGTGTGTTGCTCGGTACTCCTTGAATGAAAGAAACGAGAAACACTTAAAAAGTGTGAATTAATCAATTCTTGGTATCAGCCAATTACTCCATAGTTGGCACTTTTATAATTACAATTCAAAAATGCATGAAAGATTATGACTAAAGCCCATGTTTTAATTCAGGGGTGGGCATTTTATTTTTGAAACGAAAATGCCTCCTTAATTTTCCTAACTTTTCTGCCTACATTTTAAATACTTCAATACAATACAGCTTCAAAATTCTTTATTAAACATTTTTTCTCTTACGGTTTAAAACAGAATGGAATTTTGATGGAAAGGAAATTTTAAGCCTCCTCCAGCAAGCTTTTTGGTATCTACTGCATGTTTGAAAAGCAGTAAGGACTCCATGGAAGGGCATTTAATTATTTAGGAACAAGGAGAAACAGCCATCTCTCCTTGCCGGGCATCCTGGGCTCCTAGGATATGACATGGATCCTCTAACTCACATGCCCTCTCAGTGTTATGGATTCTCATCGAACAGATTATCTTTCTGAAGATGATTTGGCCTCAATTTGCCATTTGTCTTCAAACATGACACAAAATCCAGACAAACTGCCGCACCTGAATTTTAAGATGTGCCACTCACAAAATAGCAAAAGAAAGCTGCTGCATGGGGTACTCAAAGACAGCAGAATTCATTTGCTATGCAGCTGTAAGCACAAGCACAGTTATCATAAGTGCCCATTAATGCATCCCCCACGTGCTGGACACTTGGCAGGGCTGCTAATCACAGTGTCCTGCAGCCCACCCCGCCCGCCCCACTCCCCTCTTCAGTGGGAGTGCTATACTGGCATTCTTGTTTTGCCAGAATATGTTTGACCCACTCCAACATGAGGTGAAGAGTAAAAGCAAAAAAAAAGAGAAAGGATAGGGGAGTGGATGAAAGAAAATGAGGATCATTGTTTTTTAACATACTTAATAATAACATCTAATTTGAAATCACATAAGGGACATTTTTGTTTTTTGTTTTTTTATTGTTTTCTTCACTGAACCACAATTATATTTTTAAGGAAGAATAAATTGTATTCTTAAATATTCTATTGCTTTAAGAAATGTTAAGTATGTTATCCACTAATGCTTTTTAATGCATTTTAAACATATATTAGTGACTCTTAATCTGAGTAAAAGTATATGACATATAGATTGCTATTGTCTTTCTGAAGAGTTCTGCAAGATGTTTTCTAAAAATGATTTCTAACCTAATATTATTTTCATTTATCAAGTAACTAAAATTTTAAAACACTGCAAGACGGCATCTGTAAATAGAAAAAATTCTGCACCAGGGACTACACTATACATTTTCGCTAAGTTGAATGTTCCAATAAAAAGTTTGGGAAAATTTCAGATGCTATAAGCCCTTTTACACAAAATTGAAAGATACAGTGTGGTTATGCTCATAGACAGCATAAATTATTAGAGAGAGAGTGGGATTGTTCAAATGCATCTCTTTCACTGCAGATGTCCAGAATTCTCATTAATATTATGTTTTGTTTGGTTAAATGATACTGGCTCCAACTGTCTGCTTTTAAGATACAGACACCCAACTGAGAAGGCTCTAAGTGACTCGCTAACACCTACATCTTTATGAGTGGCCTGAGGGCACTTCTTGTCCCTCAGATTGGAGGGATCTGTAGGAGAAGGGAGTAAGACCCAACCCTGAAGTACTGAGATTCATTAAGAACAAAGGACGTCTGCCTCACCCTTACACTTAAGAGGTAGTTCCTAGATCTCTATTTAAATTACAGTATGGCCAGGGCCACCGTCCATCCCTACAGAGAACAGGAATGCTTAATCATAGAACTCCAAAGGACTATTTGTTCGTAGGATTTGTCACCTTACATGTTTTACAGTATAGAACTTACACAAAGTTCCAATTTAACTTTTAAAGCCATTCTATCTTTTTTAAACAGATGTCCATCTGTTTGCAGTGGTTTTCAGATGAAAATGAGGGCTCCAGTGGTCTCCTCATTAACGGTGACTTTCCTGATTTCTGACTCTCACTGTAATTCACTCAAACCATGAGAATTTCAGTCAATTAGCTTCATAATCTGCCCTAGATTGCTCAGTTTTGCTCTTGAAATTTTCTTCATTCTATCAGTGTTCTTTTAACATTTTAACACAGAGCATTTTAGAATAGGAAAAATAAAAGTTAACTTCTTTTAAAGCAAACCGTAAAGTCATACCCTCCCTAAAACCCCATACCTGACACAATTAACAGATTGATTTTAAGGCACTGAAGGGTGCATTCTTTCTGTGACACTGCCCTGAAGGCTCTTGCAAATTCAGAAGGCAGCCATTTCTCCCAGCCTCCCATCCCATCACCTCAGCAACAGAAACCCTCGGATGCACAGGTCACTCCACTTGAGGCTTTGACAAGAACACATTCCCCATGGGTGGTCTGGCTTTTACAAGTGTTTGGGCACAAATACATTAACGTGACCTTTTTTAAAAGCAGCTGATCTTTCTATGCATTCATGGAAAAATCATCACACCAGTTCTCTGCTTTCTAAAATAAATCTAGCAATGCCAAATACTGCACAATTTCAGATTGTTGTTGATTCCTGAATTTCCATCATGCTTCTACCAACTAGTCAAAAGCTTATGCATTGTATTCATGTTTTCAGCTCTGCTGTTCTTGGAGCATCTCCATGCTTTGCTGCACTGCAATGATATTTAGTGTCCTGTCAGTTCCCCAGTGGCAAGGAGTGCAACCAAATGGTTTTGCTACTTAATCGGCACAAACTGCAATCACTTAGAAACCAGACGCAGGAAGGGCTATTCCTGACCACAGTGTCAAAAATGCATCCAAATATGTTGAGTGGCTTAGACTATTCACAAGCAGTGTGCTCCTAAACTTTTGTACTAATTTTTTAAAAATAACATTTCAAGAACCAGCTTTATTCTGATAAATGCAAAAGAAGTTAATTCAATCTAGTTGAGATATTGGGCATATTTTTCACATAACAGGTTGTTCAGAGTCTCAGAAAGTATTAAAATATTTTCTTCATGATTGGAAGGAAACATTATTTGCAACAGCTATAACCTGAAGGTGAAAATGCCTAATTCACTCACAGATTATTAAAAAGCAGCAGGACGTACTCAAAATGAAAGGCCCTTAGTTCTTCAGATTGAGGTGACTAGTTAAGGAGAGAAACAGCAGGACTTTCCAAGGTTTTTTTTTTTTTTTTTTTTGAGGTCTGAGTTTTGAGAAAGTTACAAAGGCTTCCTAAAGTTCTGGTGGTTCAGGGAAGAAGCTACCAAATTAATTTGAATGCTTTTAAAAGGAGGGAAAGGAGAATGAGTGAGTGGTGAATTATTCACAAGGCCCCACTAATTAAAATGTATGTGTATTTTTTATATGTATTTGTGTGTTTTAAACTGATTTTAAAAGTCACTGACTTTCACAAAATGCAAATATGTGGGTCAGCTTCAAAGGAAATCTAAAGTGAAGAACAAATGGACACAAAGCCTATTTTAGATACCTATCCACCAACCCTGGAACTTCCTGTTACCGAAAAACAACCCAGCCACCTCCTGTCTCATGATGCTACGTGTGTTTCATGCTCTCCTCCTTGTTCCTGGAAATGTCCTTTCTTTCCTCCTTTGTTCTGTCCAGCCTCTGTTCTTACTCTTTCCTCCCTTCCCCATAACCTCTGCCATTCTTCAGCAGACTCTTGCTCTGTGCCATGACCTTGCCCATGTTCATTCAGGTCAGAGCTTCTTGAACTTCTCCCTGACCCTGACTCTTGTTCCGGCTCTATTCTTGTCCTAGAGCTGACTACCAGAGGGCTTCCCGGCAGGCTTCTCAGAGGACTGAGGGCAGAGTCAGCCTGGCTAGACATCCTGATCCATGCACTTAAGCCCCTTATCGACAGCATCTTCCCAGAGGTGGAAAGTGTGAGTTAATTTTGAACTTGAAAATTTTGCATGGTTTCCAAATGTCCTGAATGTATTCTCCTGTTTCATGTGATTATCACTTTGCAGCATGCTGCTGGCTACCTAAATCCCATGCAAATCGCTTGCAAGATGTAGGTTCAGTGAAAAACACTTTCCCACATGTACAATTAGAACCAAGCATTATTCCCTACAAATCTACCTCTAAGAAATGAAAAAGGGAGGTTATTATTATTTTTAATATTAATAGCAACTATTAAACGTTAATTTAACCTAAATCATCTGCAAGGGAAATCTGTGCTGCTTGCTTGTTAGTTGAACGGAGTGCATGATAATGTTCTGTTGTGTGCTATGTGGCATACTCAGTTGCTAGGTTACCCAGAGCATCAGGAATTCAGGGAACAATGTACTTATATCTTTTTCAATTTTGAAAAATAAAATAGGTATTGACATAAAATACAGTGTGGCACTGAAGTAATTTTGTAGTGGAGAGATCAGAGGAAGGGGGCCTTTCATCTCAGTGACAGCAGTTTACTCCTCGTTTTGACTTACTGAGGGCAGTGGCAGGACAGCACAACAGGATGTCAGTCTCTGGCAGAATGCTTGTGGTCCCTGTACCCCAGCAACTGTTTCTTGAGTCAGGCTCCCCAAAGCCATCCAGCAGCTGCTGTTCTGAGCTATGTCAACTGGTCCTACAGAAACCCTTGACAGGTCCAGTGATGTATGAGTGTGCAAGGGAAAAGCCAAGCCTTTCATGTTAAGAACAAATATGACAGATCTGGCTAAGGTCCTCAGTTGGCAGGGGCCACGCCAGGAGCTTTTTTTTTTATGATGATTATTATTATCACCTTCGTACTCAGAGATAATGTCATAATTTACAGTCAGGCATTGTGTGACCCAAATGATTGATGCCACTTAGACATGAATTGGTGGGGTGAATAATGGTCTTTCAGTGGGGCCCAGCATGGGAGGAAGCTCTCTCAGAAAGGCTGCTTTCACTTTGATATTCTGCTCAAGACAGGAAGGTGGACTTCTAGAAGTCAACATTCCATCAAGCTCCACTTCTGAAAGCATCCCCAAGGCCCTGGTGAAAACTAGGGGTGGGGAAACCTCAAAAGCTCCTTTCCATTCTTTCTAAAAGTACATTTGCTTGTGTTCAACCTTCAGTAGTGGATGTAATCACAGAAGCTCCACTGAGGTGTGCACCATTAATTCTCTGATGAAAAAAGAGCTACCTTAGGAAGATATAGTTCAAGGAATCTGCCCCCTCCCCAGCAGCATTATTTAGTCAGAACCAAAACTAGAGTAGGTTATGTCCATGTTCTTTAATCTATTCATCATGGCATTATATTGAGCACCTACAGCTAGACATTATGCTAAATGCTGAGAGAAAATCAACAGTGATTAAGATGATCTTCTTATTTTTAAAGTGATTAAAACCAACTAGGCATACTGTAATAAATTTAAAGAAAGAGAATGCAGGATGGAGGAGATTAGCATTCATTTTATACCTATGTGGTAGGTACTACAATGCAATTAGGCAAAGCTTAGGAAAATTGAAATTGAATCTAAGAGATGTTAAGTATCTTGCCCAAAGTCACACAATGCGTAGAGAACCAAGATTCTAACCTAGATATTTCTGAGTCTTCTTTCTCCTACTCTACTTCCCAGTGTTCAGATAACACTGTATGGTGAGAATTATTTTTCAAACTCTAATACAATGTACCACAAAAATTGAGAAAAGATGACTTGTGAGCAAGGCCACCAGAGAAGGCTTCTTGAAATGCATGGTGAAATGTGAACCTGAAGAAGGAGAGAATTTATAATGAGAGGAGAGTGGGCTATAAAAATCTTGTTGGGAGTTATTTTTTTCTGTCTGGAAAGTCACTACACCTTTGTTTTAGCACTGCCAAAAAGGAGAACTACTCTTTAAAATGATTAAACCTGGACAGCTTGCACCATTAAGTAGCAACATTCATTTTTCTCAAACACTACAGTTCACCTGTCTCACTGAAAGACATTATTAAGCCAACACCATATAAGCATCTTTCATCTTGAATTTCCTTTTTGGCTTTATACCTACATCCAGTAATATCTTTCCTCCAAAGGGCCTAAATCACTTAAAAACAGATGATATATATTATTACTATTTTACCAACAATGTCATTGAATTGTATCCACTATGTCTCACACTGTCTATCCCTGGAATTATCACATGTACTAGTGATAAAGATTATTCCTTATGAACAGAAAAAACACAGGTGCACTGAGCCTTTCCAGGAAATAAAATAAGGCAGAATTGCTTCATAAATAATACACAGTAGATGTGCAATAAATACTGAATAAGATCAACTCTAACAACACATCAACATCCTCAAAAGCAACCTTGCTGAGGGTCCTACTTCTTTCCATTCTGAGTCTATTAATCCTGGTCAGTCTTCAAGGGCCTTCCATAGCCATCATAGGAAAGCCTAAATTCATCAGCATGGCATCTTAGGTCTCTCCACAATTTGACACTAGTCTGGAATGACATTTTCCAAAGTCTCTTCCCTGTGTGAGTCTAAGTTAGGTGGATACAAGAGAAAGTTCCCAAGGAAGTTCCCAAGGAAGCAAAAAAGTGAAGCAGGAGCCATGATGTCACGCAGGTTAGTGGTGTTGGTGCCAGCCGCCATCACCACTCACACACTCTATGCCAGTCTACTGGATCACCTTCTGCACCTTCTGCAGGGCACTTATATCAAAGTTGAGGGCAGTGATAGATGAAGGTTCCAAATTGTTCTCATGGGTTCCCGTTTGTCTTCTCTCTCTCCCTCTTCAGATCCAGCTTCTTTTCAAACTGCTGATCCTGCTGACCTTCAGGCCAAGCCCTAGAAGCATAGCCAACAATCTTCCATAGACTTCTTCAGCTCCTATAATTATATGAGGTCTAATCCCAGTAATAAATTTATTTCAAATTACTCTTACTGTATCTCTTTCCTTGATTGAGCTCTAATGAATATGCTAACCTATATACCTGCAATGGACTGAATGTCTATATACTCCTCCAAAAATCATGTGTCAAATTATAACCCTCCATATGACCATATCAGGAGGTAAGGCCTAACATTGTTTGGCTTCGTGTCCCCACCCAAATCTCATCGTGAATTTCCATAATCTCCATGCGTCTTTGGAAGGACTCAGTGGAAGGTAATTGAATTATGAGGTTGCTTACCCCCACGCTGTTCTTGTGATAGTGAGTTCTCACAAGATCTGATGGTTTTTTTAGGGGCTTTTCCCTTTTTGCTTGGCACTTCTTCTTGCTGCCCCGTGAAGAAGGTGTCTTTCTTCCCCTTTGCCTTTTGCTGTGATTGTTAAGTTTCCTAAGGCCTTCCCAGCCATGAAAAACTGTGAATCAATTAAACCACTTTTTTAAAAATAATTACCTGGTCTTTGTTATTTCTTCATAGCAGTGTGAGAACAGACTAAAACATGGTCTTTAGGAGGTTACTACGTTATATACTAGGTTAGAGACTACTGTCCTTATAAAGGGACCCCAGAGAGCTCTCTCACCCTCTTATCATCATGTGAGGATATCCTGAGAAGTCAGCCTGCAATCAGCGACCCAGAAAAGGGCCCTCACTGAAACCCAATCGCTCTGGCACCTGAATCTCAGACTTCCAACCTCCAGAAACCAATTTCTATTGTTTATAAGCCACCTAGCCTATAGTTCCTCATTATAGCAGATGAACTAAGACACTATTCTTAATCATCTGCATATTCCATTCCTCCTTTTGTACACCATAACTCAAAGAGAAGTTATCATTCCAGTTTATTCTATTGCTTCCCCCTAGGATGCCATTCCTTGCCTCCCTACTGCCATGGTTTGAATGTGTTCTCTCAATTCACTTGTAAATTTAATTCCCAATGCAACAGTGTTGTGAGGTGAAACCTAATAAGAAAAAAATTGGGTCATACAGGCAGAGTCCTCATGAAATAATTAATGTCTTTATTGTGGGAGTCAGTTAGTTATTGCAAGAGTGTGTTATTATAAAAGGGAGTTCACCCTTCTTGCTGTCTCCCATGTGCTTGCTTCCACCTGTTGCCTTCCACCATGGAATGACTCTTGCCAGATGCCAGCACCAGGCTCTTGGACATCGTCACCTCCAGAACCATGAGACAAACTTCTTTTCTTTATAAATTGCCCACTCTATGGTATTCTGTTATAGCAGCAGAAAACAGACTAAGACACTTATATTTGAGATGATATTAATAATAATAGCCAACATATACATAGATCTTAACATTCTAGACTTCTTCAGCTCCTATAATTATATGCACCACTAAGAGATAAGGTACTATTGCTTTCCTGACTTTAGAAATGAAGAAAGGCAGTCTCTGAGACATTAAAATTAGCTTGCCAAAGAGCCCACAGCTAGTAAGACGTGACAGCAGATTTTGAACCCAGTCAGTCTGATTCCAGAATCCCTGCCTTTAATCACTATTCTGTGCTTTCTCTTACATACCATATAGCTTATATCTAAGGTGTGCTGTGTCGACAAAGCCTCAGATCTCAGTGGTTGAACATAATAAATTCGACTTTACACTCATGCAAAATTAAATCTGCACCAGGCATTCTCCTCACCATCTGGAATCTGGCCCCTAAGATTGCTGCTGCAGAGAAAGAAATGACCATAGGATTTTGCAGGCCTATTTTAAAAGTCAGGCCTGCAAACGACTTACATCTCTTCCACCCACATCCCATTGGTCACATCCCAGTGACATAGACCTGATCTAACTGCAAGAAGGCCTAAAAAGATGGGTATGTGAATGTGTACCAAACACCAACAGTCTTTTTCATGCTTATCCTTCAAAATTCATCTTCCTCCATGAAAGCTGTCTTCTAAGCAGAATGAATCTCTGTTTCTTCAGTATCTAAAGCACTGTTTGCAAATCTATTTAGTAGCATATATACCTTTTTAAAAATACCATTTAACTTCATTTTTTATCAAAGTAAAAAAAAGAAGAATGTGCACATTGTTGAAGTCAGTTAAGCATGCCTCTTCAGGAAGATAAACAGTAGACTCTTACCACAGCCCTTTAGGGCCTTCCCTCTCCCTGCTCCATTCTAGACTGTTTATCGTGTAGTTCTGCAACTCAGTTGCCATCCCAATTCTTCCTTTCCCTTCTCTCCTACATGGAATCACTGCATTGTATTTTTCATGTCATTATCTGAATTATACCTTCATTTTGTTAAAGCAAGTCTCAAATGGCTTCTGCAAACATTGGAGGCAAATTTTCTGAGATTCTGCCTATAAAATGTATTCATTTGCCTGTGTACTTAATGTATTCTTTGAATGTATATAGAATTCAGGGCTTCCACTGTTGACACTGAGAACTTTGATGACGTTATAATTCTTGATTCTTTGTAAGCGAGCTACTTTTCCTCACCTGCATTTTAATGAATCTTCTTTATATTTGTGTTGTCCTGAAATTTCTTTGCAAGGTGTTTGGCTGTGGATCCTTCATAAGCCCTCATGCTGGGCACTCGGTGGGCTCTTTCAATGCTGGAATGTATGTCTTTTAATTCTGGAAAATTTTCTTATATTATGTCTTTGTTCAGTTTTTTCTGTTTTTATTCTCTTTCTGAAAATTTTAAGATATTGATCTTTCTGGATTGCTCTCTCTCTCTCTCTCTCTCTCTCTCTCAATCTCTCTCTCTCTCTCTCTCTCTCTCAACAGGGTCTCACTCTGCCACCCAAGCTGGAGTGCAGCCCTGTGATCATGGCTTATTGCAGCCTCGACCTCCAGGACTCAAGCTATCCTCCTGCCTCAGCCTCCCTTGTACCTGGGACCACAGGTGTAGACCCCTACACCCAGCTAATTTCTTTATTTTTTGTAGAGATGGAGCCTCCCCATATTGCCCAGGCTGGTCTTGAACTCCTGGGCTCAAGCGAGCTGTAAACCTCTGCCTCCCAAAGTGCTACGATTTCATGTGTGAGCCACTGTGCCAGGCCTTAGGTTGGTCTCTTAATATTTTTAACTTTTCTTGATTTTTGCGCATTTCTTTGTCCTTTTCCTCCACTTTCTAAAAACTGACCTTAACTTCTGCATTTTCTATTCCTTTTAATTATTATTTTTGCTATCTGATGTTTAATTTCCAAGAACTCTTTTTTGTTGTTTTTTTTTAGTATCTTTTTAATGGTTCTCATCAAAATTTTCTTCTTCATAGGGACTGCATGTATATATCTTTCTAAATTGCCATTTTCCATGAGGCATCATTTTTAACTAAGAATTTTTCAAATATGTTATTTTTAATTGCTGCTGTTTTGGTTTATGTATTTTAATTGAAGCACTATTAAGGACCATTTCAGTACTATTCAGAATAACATTTTTTAAAGAATAAAATGTTTAGACAAAAACTTTCTGTCACTGATCCCTGTAACTGTGTAGACCAGCCTTACATCTCCACAGATACATATGGTATAACTGTGAATATACCTATATTCTCTCAGCTCTCTAGGGATTTTATCAGTGGCTTTGAGGTAGAAGAGTGAATTTCTTCTGTTTTCTGCCTTGTCTATATTTTCCTCTAAGTTCTTTTGGTTCTCTCTCTCTCTCTCCCTTTCTTTCTCTCACCCCGACCCTTTTCTCTTTTCTGCTTTTCTTGCTGGAGGTTTTCATCAGATATCTAGTAAGTTGTTGCCTGTTCACATTTAAGAGTGAAACACTAAAAGCTGTTTGGAAACTGTACGTGCAGGTGGAACTTATCAATCAATTGGTGGGTTTCACTGTTGGCTGGAGACATAGCCCTTTGGAGGGGTGACTTCCAAATATCAGTCTCTTTAAATAGACACAGACCAACACTCTATACTAGTTCAGTAGCTGTGGAGAAAATCCTCCACTCTCTCTGGAGGATAGAGTCCTGATTTCAAGTATTCTTACAGCCAAGCAGCTCAAGGAGGGCTTAACATTCAGTATGAAGGCTTTCCTTTAGTCCTCCTATTTTTAATATATAATGTCTTTCTTCTCACCATTCATTTCAGCCTCTCCAGTTCAATTTCTTCACAAAATAAAACCAATGCTTCCTGTTGCCATTGGTGAAGGAAAACAACCAAGGAGCTCTAGATACTTGTTATAGAAATGTCCAACCAATTCTCCATGTTTTCAACTCCATGCCTTATTCCTGTCTTCAGTGATGCCAAGTGTCTTTACTTTCTTAGACTTTCTGAGATTTTCTAGCAAAATTTCACATTTCTCATTGGCATTACTTTCTGTAGGTATTTAGAATCAGGTTTTCTGCCTCTCGGAACTTTTATGTCCATTTCTATCTTATACAAAGGGCTTACTCTATTATTGTATATTCTCCCATTCTGTTTATGCTTATTAGTTCACACCTTTTCTCTTATTTTATTGGTATTTCAAGAGGGTACAAGGTAAACAAATATATTCTATCCACTGTTTAACCAGCCTGTGTTCTGTCCATGTACATACTTTCTTTACTCCAACAGAATATCAGTTCTTTGAAAATGGGTACTGTAACTCATTCTGCCTTTTATCTTCCATGGTATCTTGACATAGTACATGGCAGGATCTCAATAAATGTCTATTTTATTGGAGAGCTGGAAAATGACCTGAAATTCCACCCAGAAGCTCACAAAACCTTTTTCCCTTCAAATTATTTGAAAAACACTTTTTTCAGCTTTTAAGTTCAGGTGAAGGTTCATTAAATAGGTGAACTTGTGTCACGAGGGTTTGTTGTACAGATTATTTCATCACTCAGGTATTAAGCTTAGTACCCATTAGTTATTTTTCCTTATTGTCTCCCTTTTTCCAACCTCCACCCCCTAAAAGGCCTCAGTGTGTGTTGTTTTCCTCTATGTGCCCATGTATTCTCATCATTTATCTCCCACTTACAAGGGAGGACATGTGGTATTTGGTTTTCTGTTCCTGCATTAGTTTGCTAAGAATAATGGCCTCCAGCTCCATCCATGTCCCCACAGGGACACAATCTAATTCTTTTTTATGGCTGCATAGTATTCTATGGTGTATATGTACCACATTTTCTGTATCCAGTCTACCATTGGTGGGCACTTAGGATGATTTCATGTCTTTGCTATTGTGAATAGTGCTTCAATAAACATACACATGCATGTGTCAGCCATTGTGGAAGACAGTGTGGTGATTCCTCAAAGACCTAAAGACATAAACACCATTTGACCCAGCAATCCCATTACCAAGTATTTACCCAGTATGTACCCAAAGGAATATAATTCATTCTATATATAAAGACACATGCACTTGTATGTTCATTGCAACACTATTCAGAGTAACATTTTTTAAAGAATAAAATGTTTAGACAAAAACTTTCTGTCACCGATCCTTGTAATTGTGTAGATCATCTCCTTATCTCATGGTTTAGATATTTGTGTTGACTCTTTAACCTTGACTTTTTAACCAAAAGCCTAAAACAACAAAATTTACAGTGAAATGATCAAAACATCTCTGGTCATTTTAAAACATTAAAGACAAAGCCTGCCGGAATTTCAGGGTAAATGAGTTATATGCTGTGACAGAAAAATCTAGTTATCTCCCATTTCACTCTCAATCTTCAGCTTTCCATTGGCATCCTCCTGCTATTGTCACTGGAATGATTCTGCCATCAAAAATACTTAGAAGGTAGTGACCTAATCTCTCAGTGATTTCTTTAAACAATTGTATAAATATTGATTACTTACACAACTAGGAATAAGATAGTGTACTCAAAGAGATGACGATTTAAAAGGACAAAGTATAAATCCACATCTGTTTTCTATGACACAAATAAAGATTATTTCTAAATCATCAACATTTTCTTCTTCATACCATCTGTGTGTATATATATTTCTAAATTGCCATTTTCCATTGGGCATAATTTTTAGCTGAGAATTTTTCAAATTTGTTATTTTAACTGCTTCTGTTTTGTTTTATGTATTTTAATTGAAGTTTTAAATTTTGTGCTTACACCCCATGGAGTAATAACCACAAAGGGTAGAATTTTGTTAATTGAAAGAATAAATTTAAAAACAATGCCCTAAATAAGTTAGACAACTAGGTTATAGGTGGGATTTCCAAGAGGCATACAGATATATGTGTTAGCGTGTCCCTAAATACATGCGGATCTTTTTATATACTAGCAACAGATAGAATGGTAATATAAAAGTGCAAACTTCTTTCAAAAAAAGCATTAAATTCTTGAACTAGTTAAGTTATAAAATGTTTCTAAAGAAAGAATTTCACAAAGATTACAATGTCATTATTTGTTCCTAATCATTGAGTAACCACTATATGTCAGATACTATTCAAGGCACTAGAGAAAAAGAAATGACCAAAAATAAAATAATGTGCCTTTAAAGAATTTACAATCAAGAGACAGACACATAAACAGTTACAAAACAATGTGAAAACTCCTAGAGAATGGCTAGGCATGGAGTTCTACAGAAATAGAGAAGAGGAGAATTTTCAGTTGAGACTTGCAAGATAGACATTATCCAGGAGAGAAAAAACTGCAGTGGGCATTCTGTAAGAAAAGCCAAGTGTGCAGAGCACACAGAAAGGAACCATTTAGTGTGGAGAGCAATGAACAGAGTGAGGGTCAAAGGGGGAGGAGAGAGCCAGAGAGGGAGGCAGGGCCAGACTATGAAAGATTATATATGCCATGCTAAGGAGCTTAGACAAGAAGCATCGGGAAATATGTAGGGAATTGTATGTGATGGATAAATAAATCAAGTCCATATTTTAGAGAAGTCACAGTGATATGAAGGAGGAATTGCAAGAGGACAAGAAGAAAGGTAGAGGGTTGTTGCACTACCCAGGAGAGCAATAATAAGGGCCTGAACTGAGGGGCTGGAAGGCAAATTCAGACTATAAGAGATGGAATTGACCAGAACTGGTGATTAATAAGACGAAGGTGTGAAGGAAAAGAAGGAGTTGAAGATGACTGTGACAGTTCTGACTTGGGTGCCTATATAGATGGTGTTCATCACTGAGACAGGACATGAGAAGTTGGTGGGTAAGAGAAAATGTAAGGAGTTCAATTTCAACATGCTCTGTTTAATGCAGTAAGGTCATCCCCAAGTAGAGATTCAAGTAGACAGTTGGTTCTGTGTGATCTGGCCATAATTTGCCTCTGTAATATGCTTCATTTTCTCCCATTTTACCTGCACTCCACTTAATAGTAACTTTCCACCATTACTGGGATACTCCAAGTCTGTTGCACCTTAAAGCCATTGAGTTTCTTGTTCCCTACCTGAGAACTTGCGTGGCTGATCCGCTTACTTCATCCACATGTCTATTCAAAGGACTCTTGAAAACAACTACCCTTGTCACCCCATATGTCACTCTCTAGCCCCACATTACTTTCTTTAAATATTTATCACTGCTTGAAGTTACATTATGCACTAATTTTCTTTCCTGCATTTCCTGATACTCTCTAACAGCATTCAACAGTTTAGAAATGAAAAAAGTGAGTTGGACTAATCCAAAGCATATAAGGTGGCAAAATATCTGTTTAAGAGAAGTGAGAGATATGACAAAAAAAAATGCCAAAATGTTATTCAATGACATTCACATTGGATTTAAAAAGAAGTAAAATATGACCCTGACTCAATTTGGTTTAGAAGAAAAGAAAAGAAAGAAATTTGCTGGTTCATATAATGGAAAATTGCAATAAATATCTCTTTAGGTATATCTTGTCTTTGCTTGAGATGAAACCTATCTTTATCTCTCAGATCTGTTTTTCTCTGTGTGGGCTCTGTTCCTGACAGGTCCTCCCTAAGTGGTAGCCAGACTGATCAGCAGCAGAAACAGGCTTACATATCCAGTTCCTGTTGCTGATCAGTTTGGCTACCTCTTACTCAGTAAAGCCAACCAAATCTGGATTGACAGGTCCACCACTGAATCAGTCACTCTGGCTAAAGAAATAGAATATTTTGGTTGGCCAGGTTTGGGTCACATGCTCATTCTTGCATCCAGATGGTGACATCAGCCTCCCCCAAACCATAAGAGTGAGATTAGAATAGGAAAGTGTCTGTAAAGGGATACTGAGCAAAGAACACATGTGTACTTTAGAATGTAATACTTTTTGGAAGCAATAGGATGAAAAAAGGAATTCTAAGGAAGGTTCAGGTGTTTGAAGACCTCAGTGATATGAAAGGAAATTGTTGAGGAAGGGAATGAGGAAATGAATAAACCAGCAGGATATAGACTGGACAGTGGCAACACCTAATAAATGTGAAGCATAATCTGTGAGTCAATATATAGCAGCATAAAAGAAGGACAGGATGATAAAGTTAGGTACTAGAAACCAAAAAGAATATAATTAATTAAAATATTTAGAGTAAACCCCAAACCCATCGCAACAACCTATATTTTAAAAAGAGGAGAAAAAGAAAATAAGAAATGCTGGCAAAAGTGTGGAGAAACTGGAACCCCTGTGCACTGCTAGTGGGATTGTAAAATGGTACAACCACTACGGAAAACAATATTGCAGTTCTTCAAAAAAATGAAAAATAAAACTACCATATGACCTAAGAATCCCACTTCTGGGTACATATCTAAAAGAATTGAAAACAAGGTCTCAAGGAGATATTTGCAGACCTGTGGTCATATTATTCACAATATCCAAGAGCTGGAAGCAATCCAGATATTGACAGATGGATGGATAGGTAAACAAAATGTGGTATATGCATACAATGAAATATTATTTGTCCTTAAAGGGGGAAGAAATCCTGTCACATGCTATATAACATGGATAAAACTTGAGGATATTATGCAGGTGTAATAAGCCAGTCACATAAAGACAAATACTATATGATTCTACCTACGTGAGATATCCAAAGTGGTCAAATTCACAGAAATAAAAAATGAAGTTTTGGTTGCCAGGGTTCTGGGAGGGAGGGGAGAGAAATGGGAAATTTTTCTTTAATATACATATAATCAGTTTTGCAAGATAAAAAAGTTCTGTAGGTCTATTGCATAACAACGTAAATATTCATGAAGGCATAGCCTTCATGAATAACATCAGTAGCCTTATAAAAGAGGCCCCAAAGCGCTGTCTTGCTCCTTCTACCATGTGAATACAAAGCTAGAAGCCTCTATGAACCAGAGAATGGGCTGTCACCAGACCCCAAATGTACCAGCACTTTGATCTTAAACGTCTCAGCCTCCAGAATTGAGAGAAAAAAAATTCTGTTATTATAGGCCACCCAATCCATGGTGTTTTGTTATAGCAACACAAACAAAGTAAGAAAATGAAAAATGGGCGAGGCGCGGTGGCTCAAGCCTATAATCCCAGCACTTTGGGAGGCCGAGGCAGGTGGATCACGAGGTCAAGAGATCAAGACCATCCTGGTCAACAAGGTGAAACCCCGTCTCTACTAAAAATACAAAAATTAGGGTGGCACGCGCCTGTAATCCCAGCTACTCAGGAGGCTGAGGCAGGAGAATTGCTTGAACTCAGGAGGCGGAGGTTGCGGTGAGCTGAGATTGTGCCATTGCACTCCAGCCTGGGTAACAAGAGTGAAACTCTGTCTCAAAAAAAAAAAAAAGAAAGAAAAGAAAAATGTAGTGAATAAGAAGAGTTTTTTGAGGCTAAAAATAATGTATGTGCACCCTTAAAGGCCAAAATTTGCCTGGTTACATTTCTTCCATTTCTTCTATTAACATTAATCTCTCTTCGATAAAGAATGTAGTTTGTATGATGACACTGTAGTTCCCAAAATAATTGGTAATTTAACCATTTAGATTAGGGATTATCATTCCCATGTGTTACATGGTTAAACCTAGAAAAGTAATAATGTACAACAAGTTGTTTTAGCCAAGAAGCTAGGTTTTTAAACTAATTTTGATATATTGATAGTGTTTAATAAAAGTTACAAGTCAATATACCATTTGGTTAATATTACAATCACCATAGACAGAAGTGAGTAGATTGCTCATCACTGGTGACCCTCAATCATCCCATATATGCATGCATCATATCATCATGTTCAGGAGTTTCGGATAGAAATGCTCTCATCCCATTCCTTTGGTTTCCCTAAGAAGGTATTTTCCCCTAACCACTCGTACTTTTTGCCCCACAGCACCTCTCACCTCATCAGGTAGAGAAACTTAACCTGTAACAGACATAGAGGTCAGAGGCATGGGTGTCTCTTGTCTCCCACGGCAAGCCAACATCTTGCCCTGCTCCTCCATGCTGGAAGTTGTACCGCAGCAGGCCCCATGTGAGGTGGCCTGCTCTGATCCAGTGCTGCCTGTGACTGGATGAGTAGGTCAAATTTTGCAGTATGATAATAGGAATCCCACTGTTGCCCACATTCTCCAATATTAGCCTTACCAATGATAAAGTGAACACTTGGGCTCTCCATCTGACCACCTTTTGTCTTATTTCTTCAATGATTCTGCACTCTGGATGAGATAAGGGACTATACACAAATTCCAGAAAGGTCTGCTTTTAACAAAATATATTTTGGGATATCAAGATTTAATCCAGTTTGCGCTAACATAAAATGTGATTGTCTTTATTGATTCAGATATTAAATACATGGATAAATATAAAGAGAAATGAAGTATAGGTCTTAACTAACCAGCAGAGACAGGAGCTTGAGAATTCAAGAATGTTATAAGAAATAGGGCTCTTTCACTTGACTCTTTTAACTATTCTCCAAATATGATAAATCTATTAGTATTAGCATCCCAAACTGCAACTGTTGTGTTAAAATTTAAATAATAAATATAGATTTTTTTAAATCCTTAAATTTAATATTAACTTTACTTCTGTATGGAGAAGTAAAAAAAATTCTCCAGACAACCGACTAACATTTATTTCTCCAACACATTCACCAAACACCAACTGATCACCTAAGGACACTATGTATACAAACCCTCATGGTTTCTACTTTTAAAGAGCACAAATAAAACTGTGGAGATGTACATGGGTACAGGTACCTAGAATAAGGAGGTATTTGCTAAGTCTCATAAAAGGTAAAAAAAAGTACCACCTCACACCTATTCCAAAAGTGACTACATAATTGGAAGTAAATCACTCCTCAGTAATTGCATAGCATTTCATAGGTTTAAATGAAATATTGGTTGGCTGTTTGTTTGTTATTTTCCTCTCTTATTCCTTTCTGTCTCCACTGTTAAGTACAATTATTGGCATAAAAGAGGTTTTCAATACCCATTTCTAGACTGCATTCTAGCCTGGGCAATAAAGCAATACTCCCGTTCTCTCTCCCTCTTTCTCTTCCTTTTTCTTCCTCTCCTTCATTCTTTTTTTTTCTTTCTCTCTTTCTTTCTTCCTTAAAAAAAAAAAAAATTGCCCTGTATAACACAATTAGATCGTTGAGGATTTCAAAAGTTTTAAAACTCTGGGTACTTTACCTTCTCCGAAAGTAAAAAATAATAATAATAACATGGATGTTTACAACAAATAGAGGTCTCTTTCAGAGGAGAAGTACCTGTGCAAACTAGGTGACATTTTCATCGGAATGTGTAAAACAGTAGCAAACGTGAAGTTTGGAAAGCACAAAGCAAAAAGCTTCTGGGGAGAAGTGAGAGAGAAAACTGGAAAGGTATTTTGGGGCCATATCTGGAGCAGGGCTTGAATCCTAAAAAGAGTTAAAAATGATTGGAAACAGGGCTGTGTGGGATGAGCAGTGAGTCAGCAAGAGATGAATAAAAGAAGTGCTGAGCAGAAAGGACAGCTCAGTTAAAGTGAACAAGCATAAATTTGTGGCAGACTCAATCAGTGCAGCTTTCTCTAGCAGCACTCTTCAGCCTAGCTAGGAAATATTTAGAAGTTCAAGGTCCATGGGAAATTTTAGGCAATAAGTGAAGGCACTGCTGAGTCGGCTGACCATGAAAACAAGCTAGACGGAAGAAATAAAATTGGAAGTTAACAGACAAGAAGAAAAAGAGCAGAGTCAGGGTTGTGATGAGAAGAAAGACCAGGATTAGTATGAGAAAGAAATGTAGAATAGCTGACATTAGAGAGATTGTGGAAGAGGCAAGATACTCAAAACTGGAGATTCATAGATGATGA
Source organism: Aotus nancymaae (assembly GCF_030222135.1). Lineage (NCBI taxonomy): Eukaryota > Metazoa > Chordata > Mammalia > Primates > Aotidae > Aotus > Aotus nancymaae. The sequence goes on from NW_026988425.1 coordinate 80,356,157, forward strand.
GATCCAAGGATGGAGAGGAGTTGGGGATCACTGGTGTCAAGGAGGTAAGGAACTGTGGAGTCACCAATATGATAAAAAAGATAGATTAAATTCACTGGGTAAGGAAGAAAAGTGCCATAGAGTTCCAAATACCATAGCAGCTAGGAGAGAAGGAGGGTTGCATGAGACAGTCTGAAAGAGAAGAGATTGCTGAATTTCAACAGCCAGAACAATAATGAGGAATGGGCAATGGAGAAGAAAGATTAACCCTCTTTCTTCATCCTTGGTTAGTGATAAAGGAAGGGAAAAAGAGAAAGCTGTCCTGGGAAGAATTTCATGGAAGGTAACATCATTAACAAGAAAGCCAGGTTCACTTATAGAAGAGAGGTAGAAAGAACATTTGTGAAAAATAAATGGAAGATACAGGAACAGTTTTATTAAAATAGAGGGAAAATAACAGGATAACCATAGGACCTGGTAGCACAAAAAGGCAAAGACTGCCTCTAGGACTCATTAGGATTATTTACAAATATTCTGGTTTACAAAGCAGATACAGACATGGGCTTTCATTAGCCAATTGAGCATGATCAAGTGACATGTGTCACTTCCAGTGGAAGCTTTACGTGCTATGCACAGTTCACCACATCTCTTGACCTAAGGCAATTCTAGAGTCATGTGTCATACGGAGCTTTGGTCACCGGGGTCTCTGAGTGATGCAAAAAAGCAGAACTCCCTTGCCGACCCATTATACACATTTTGCATGAGTGAAAAATAAACCTTTTTTTGTTTAAGCCACTAAGATTTGGGAAGTGTTTGTTTCTACAGCCTGACCTATTTTGATTAATAGGTAATCCAAGTAACTAGAGGAGAAAAGCACCTTTAGAAAGTGCTTGAAATGTGTTCTTCTCATGAGTCTACCTATTTTACAACAATATTTTAAACAAAATTTTCTTCAAGATACAAAGAAGAACTATGAGAATTTAGGTAAGAATACTCCAATATTAGGATCCTCTAGTGCTCACTGATGGTTTAAGATCAGCAGTAGCAACACCTGGAGCTTGCTGTCTCCTTTCTCAACCTCTACCCCACCCCAGTCTGTTAGCTCCATTAAGCCTAAGCCAAAGACTCCAGGGAGAAGGCAGGGGAAAGAGATCACTCTGGCAAAAGATCTCTCCTGAGCTGGAGGTGGAAGAAATCGCAGACAGGAACAATTTGTGCTGAGGCAGAGTCCAAAGAACAGAGAAGTCAGCCAGAAATTGGGATGGGGGTTCACTAGACATAGAATCTAGAAGCTCAAGGTGAGACGGGTAACTAGGACTCAGCTAACCAATATTGGCAGTGATTAAAAGACAGAATTTAGTGACTGTAGATTTTGAGAGCTGATAAGATCAACAAATTCCAATATTGGATGACTCATCTGCTGTTTACTTTGGATTTGCTTTTTTTGGGTTTTTTTTTTTTTTTTTCTTTATTGGCTTTTTACAGAGTGGAAGATGTGATGAGCAGGATTTGGTGGCCTATGAGGGCTCCAGTTACACCTGTCATCACCTGTAAAAATTTTCACCAGTTTACATTTTAGTTTTTTAAGATACCCTGGCCATGATGATACAGAATAGAGGATCTCATTTTCTGGATCTAAGAAGCACAAAATATGTATCCTCCTTTTTCCATCATTAATCAACTCTCTTTCTTATACCTGCTCTAATTGCTAGGCTTGTGGACTCTTGCTCGTCTACCAAACAAAGATGTTTGATGAAATAGTCCCTTCTGCTATGGGGTGATTCCAGCAGGAAGAGGCAGACCCCTAAGCAGCATAGTCTCACTCAGAGATGTCACTTGTGGCTGGCAATATACTATACACTAATGACTTCGTGACATTGTTTTCTTAGCTTCTCAAAGGACAACTGGCTTAACTGAACGACTAGCTTATTTTATCACTCTGTAGGTCATCCTGACCCTTAGAAACAGAACTAAAGAGAGGAGGGAGCACCATGCAATTGTCACACCGTTAATCCTAGCCCTGGAAATGCAATGATAAAGAAGTTCAGAGATGCAAAAGAGACTGCTGGGAAGGTTGACTGCCTTCTTAGATCTAACAAGGATAATTCCAGAGCCTATAACTTCTAGTAATAAGGCTTCAAATTGACAGCATTTTGATGTGTGTAAGTTATTGACAGATTCTTCTTTACATTACACTAAAGGCTCTCAGGAGTTAACACGATAGGCCACAATCTAGAAGACAAAATGAGAGTCATTTATGCATTTTGGTGAGATGTGCATCAGTGAGGAAAAAAAGAGATGGAAAATTTTGCATTTGAAGATTCTGAATAAGCATCACATATCTGTTATTGTTGCCATTAGACTAGTTTCCATTTATTTAGCATTTTCAAAGCCAAACACTGTACCATAGGGTTTCTTTTGTTGACTTTACATCTTCTCTTTTTACAAATGAGTGGGATCTGCCACCTTAATTATACAGAATGATATTTCTTCTACCTTTTCATTTAAATTATGTTTAAGCCAGGCATAAGGTACTACTTCCATTTAAACGAATTGGGTTAATGGAGTTTTGATAACTTAGCCACTTTTATTCAGAATAGGCCTAAATTAGACATATGTGCTGCCAACCAGAAAGGAATTTTATTTCAAAATTATGGCTTTGGATAGATAAGATTTTTTCCAACTCTTACATAATACTTACTTTTGACTTGCAATCACTTGTTATAGGCAATTTTGTAGTATAAAACCTGGACTATGGTTAAGTTTTACCAAAGCAAGAAATTATAGAGAATCGACAGATATCTGCCCACAGCATGGAACATTTTCTCTTTTACTATCAAAAATGCACCAGGAAGAGTGTGGGTGTGAAACCTAAGTAATTCCAGTTCTGCCATAAAAACAAGAAAGAAAGGATGCTTAGGAATTCCAGAACATAATTGTGTGGCAGGACCTTGTTTTTGTGAGGAAATAAATTGCTTTGTTTACCTTGCCCCCTTTTGTTGCATTAGAAGGATGAAATGTAAATGTTTCCATTCTTCACCAGGGAATATTTGAAAATTAATTCTTCCATGAATTTGAGAAAAGGAGATAGCTCATGAAGTTGATTCTGATTCTAAGGTTTATGGACCATCAACATCTATTGAGAAAAAACAAAGGAAGAAAAGTCTTTAAGAATAAAGAGAAGGAGACTAGATAGAAAAGTGGAGGATAAGGTTCACCAGATGGGCTGCTGACATCATGGGCCTGATTCTAGCAAAGTTAGCTGGAAGGGAGAGGGCCTATTGCCCAAGAGGAAACAGTGAGCAGAATTAAATAGGAGCTTCTGTTTATGGCTGTCTTATAATGTCCTGGATTATGAAGAGAGAAGAGCCTTCACTGCCAACCACCGAGAACCACCCAATCCACTCAAGCCAGAACCACATATATTAGTTTTATACCACTGCTGTAAGAAATTACCACAAACGCAATGGCTTAAAACAACACAAATTGAATCTGCTACAGGTCTGGGTGTCATGATTCCAAAATAAGTCTTAAAGATTCTGGCAAAGCTGATTCCTTCTGGAGGCTCTCAAGAGAATTCATTTTTTGTCTTTTCTAGCTTTTATTCCTTGCCTCATGGCCTTACATCACATTATTTATCTCTCTCTGTAATTACTTCACCTTCTACTTTTGAATATCTACAGTCCTAGTATAAGAACTCTTGTGATTATGTTTAGGGCCCACCTGGATGATCCAGAATAACCTCTCCTTCACAAAATCCTTAACTTAATCACAGATGCAAAGGCTCTGACCAGGGACAATTGTTAATGACCCCACGGATAGAATAACATTGAACATGTGTTGAAAAAAAAAATTTACTTCAACCCTACAAAGTAAATATAATTAGAATAATGTCCAATGATAAAGCCAACTTTGAGTTGTAGTGGAATTATAAGAGAACTATCTTAGTGTGAAGTTCCAGGATCTCCCTAGTCTATTATTTTGTTAATTTAATTTAACAAAGTTAATTAACTATTGTAAATACCTGCAAATTAGCTGAATAATGCATGTTCTAAAGAGAAAGACAAATTATTCTTTTTCTATAACTGGTTATTGGAAAATTTAAATCATTTAATGCACACCCAGTCCAGTTTGTGGCACTGTTGCACATTAGGTGTGGTTGACCCAGCAGCAGTGTAAAGCTATTCACAGATTCCCGTGGTTCTCGAATACCTTTCTAGCCAGGAGAGTAGCAACATGTTCCCTACCTTGGAGAGGTGTAAATCTGAAGCACAAGTGAGCTAATATTCCAATAACATGAGACCCTTTTAAAAGCTCAACACTCAAAAAAGATGGGAAAAGGTTATGTTTGAAGACAATACACAGCACAGGCATCTTACAGTAAATTTTATTAGGTTTTTAAAGAGAATTATAGATGATAATGGATCTGTGGGATAATAGATAGTCCCAGAGGAACTACAAAGCTGTGATGCATGTGAGGGCCTTCACTAATGCCATCAATAGTGAAAGTGTAGGCCCAGCAGTTTATGAATAGTCAATGTATTCAAAAAAGAAATTCAGCTTCATATTAACATTGATATAATCTGTGGATATTTAATTGTCAGTAATGATTTTATTGATTTTCATATTTTAGTAATACAAGCAAATAAAATGCCTTAGAACCTCAGAGATACTATTATAGAAATAAAGGCATTTTTTTCTATAAGTAGGCTATTATAGTAGCTTTTCATTCATTTATTCATTCATTAAATAAATATTTTCTGAGCATTTGCTCTCCTGAGCATGGACATACATAATGGTTATCACTTAATTATCTATAGTTTTATAATCTACAATACACTTTCCAGGTAATATCCCACTTAATAGCTGTGAAGTGAGTATTTTTACCATCATTTTATGGAAGGGGAAACTGAAAGTTCACATTATCAAGGATCTTCCCAAAGGTCACCCAGTCTTGGGGAACAGGCAGAGCTATAATTTCATCTCAATTCTCCATTTCCAGAGCCATCACAGAACACTGTTTGACTTCTCCCGGCCTTTGAAATCTTACTGTCTACAAGGAATCTTACAATACAAGGTAAGAAGCCTCTATACCACAGTCTCAAGAATATGCAAGTATTTTTCCAGGCTCCCAGCGATCATAAATCACACTTTCTAGAGAATTGCCCCTTTCCAGTATCTCTCCTTAGATCAAAAATTAACCACCTTTGCAACTTTCATCTAAAGTTTTATCTCTCGATTAACAGCCATTTTCCACAATGGAGCACAGCTTGTAATGAATTCACAAAACTTACTGCCTGTATTACAACAAGGAAAAAAACACTGAAGCCTTTCTGAGGTCTATATCTTAGGCAGCGCATGATTTACTCCCCAGTGAGAAAATTCACTCCCATATGCTAGCTTTGCAGCAGACAAGGCTTGAATTGTACCTTAGAAAAGTTGCAAAGGCCTTTGAATTGCACCTTTGTGAGGTCCTGTGAGTAATCAGAATTTAAATGTTAAATCCCTGAGTGGTCAAGCTCTGTGATATAGAGAAAGTGCAGAAGTTGAAAAGAAAAGGGAAATTACAACTAATGAGGACAAGGAAGACTTAGGAGAAAGCAGCCATGGAGCTGTGCATTGATAGTCTAAGTTGACATTCAGTGGAAGATTGTGGGGAAGAGATTCCAAGAGGATAAAATGTCATACACAAAGGCAAGAACAAGGGATGAGCTGGTTCTATTCTGGGTTCACTAAGTAGGCAATGGGAGAGTAAAGTAAGAGATAGACTAAGGGAGTAAAAGAAGCTGGAATGAAAGTTCACCTAGTCTTGGGGAACTGGCAGAGCTATAACTTAATCTCAATTAAATATTCATTAGCAATAGAAGTTACTGAAAATTTAAGACAAGGGTGATGTACCCAAGGAGACACATTTGGCAGAAAGGCAAGATGGATTTAAAAACCTGAGAGCTTTCCAATCTTCCTATTTTTCACTAACAAATATAGAGACTGAAAATAGCAGATACTCATCGTCCTGGCTGCATTCGCACTAACAGCATAGGAAATTGAACCAATCCTGGGTCATGAGATATAAAGAGAAATCTTCTGAAAGTTATTGAAAGTTATCTGGGAAAGTTTTTCTCCCTTGATAAGACTCATGAAGAGAAATCCTCCTTCTCCCTTCCTGCAGCTAAAAGTTCTTGTGTGAGAATCCGATGCTTGGAGCTGCAGCAGCTATAGTGTGACCATGAAGGGAAGCTCAGGGAAGTTGAGGAAAACCACTCAAGAGGCCTGACACTGAAGAACTATTGAAGCAACCATGGAAACTCCTGTTGAAAATCTTCTTTATGTGAAAGGAAAATTAAATCCTGGTGATTAAAGCTACTTTTAGTTTGTTTTTGTGTTAGTTTCAACCAAAAGTAGCCTGACACCAGAAGCTACCACAATGATGCTGGTGAAAGGTAGCAATTTCCAGGATGGTGTCAATGAATTTGGAAGTAATCGGATGCTTGTTTGTTTGTTTGTTTGTTTTTGTTGTTTTTAGAGACAGAGTCTTGCTCTGTCACCTAGGCTGGAGTGCGCTGGCGCAGCCATAGGTCACTGCAGCCTTGACTTCCTGGGCTCAAGAAACACTCCTGCCTCAACTTCCTGCATAGTTGAGGCTACTGGCTTGTGCCACCATGCCAAGTTAAATTATTTTTATTATTTGTAGAGATGATGGTAAGGCTAGGCTTCACAGGGTGGTCTCAAACTCTTGGCCTCAGCCAGTCCTTCTGCCTGTCTCCCAAAGTGCCGAGATTACAGGTGGGGATGTGTGCAAGACATGAGATAAAATAAATAGAACCCCATGGACTGATTTACCACATCGTATATAAGTTTCCTGCACAGTGAAACTAGAAATCATCAATCTGTAATTGATAAGTTTTGTTTATAATTTGGCAAGTGAAATAAATCTACGTAAATGTGAGGGTAAGGAAACCTGAAAACAGCCAACTCTAACCAAGAATGTAAACCTAGGTGGCAGGCATGGAATATGATCATTATGAAGGAAGTTGTAATTTAATAAATTGTATTGTGCCTAACTGAATCACAAAATTGTTCAAATTGGAGTTCCGGGCCAGGAAACTACAACAAAAAGCCAGAAAAGGATGAGTCAGCGTTTATCCAGCACATTCGAGGAAAGGGTCCTATACCTGGAGGCTGTGGGAAGATCTATGGCCAGACTCGGAATATGTTGACCTCACCAAGCAATTGCCATCCTTTAGGCATTGTTGAGGGGTAAAGGAAACAGTTGGTCTTCTACTTTGAAATACTGAATCAGTTCTCTCAACTTCAACAAAATAAATGTACAAGAAAAAGAAAGTGAGTAAAACTCAGACCATGGTCTTTTAACTGGTTGCTACAGAATGATAATTTCAGTAACAAATAGAGAATTTTGAAAGGTGAGGATGGGTTGAGACATTAAAGCTGGTTTGGGCTATGTCAAGTTTTAGAGGCAAGTAAGAATACAGATGTGTGGATCTCTGGAAGGTGACCGGAAACATTCACCTTCTAGATGACCAGAACTCCAGGTCTGAAGTTCATGGGGAAAAGCTGACTATTTTATCTGAAGCTGTAAAATTGGTCAGATTGCCATGAGAACGAAACAGAAAAGCAAGATGGAAGAAGAAACTCACATCTGCTGAGTACCTACCACATGTTTGGCACAACCCTAAGAGTTAAACATGTTATAAATTTAACCTCACAATAGTACTATAAGGAAAAAGATTACAAATGCCATTTTTAAGAGAGCAAACAAGGTTCTGAAAACTTACATGTACTTGCCAAGGTACAAGAGGTAGCACAAACAGCATTCAAACGCCAGTCAAAAAGCAGAAGCTTTTGTAATCTTTCAAATGTACATACTAAAACACTTAGTTGTAAAACTAACACACTCATTCTTATTTTAATTTTTATCATTACAAAATCATTTTTACCAGAATCAAAGCATAAATATAAATTTTGTATGAAGAGCCTAGAAAAGGCTTTATTCATTCAATTTTACATTTGAGGAAACATGCAGAAGGTCTTGTACAAAACCATTCAGTGTCCAATCAGAAGTCCAATACTAACATTCGATAAATGTTATTGAACCTCTATCATATGTGGGAAATGAAAGCTACTAAGATCCCACTCTCAATAAATTTACAGTCTAGTTGCATATATATATATATATATATAAAATACCACATTGTATATGGTAAACTACTGGAGTCAGATATTTACATTTTTCAAATAACTATCTTCCCCAAATATCACTCTAGCATTTAGATTGTTCCCCATAAATGAGTCACTGAAGACTAAAAAGTCTAATAGTAAACTTCTCTAAGCAAGTATATTTAAATCTCTATTATTTTCTCATGCAACATATACAATATGGTATATTAGACCATTCTGGCACTGCTATAAAGAAATATCTGAAACTGGATAATTTATTTTAAAAAGAGTTTAATTGGCTCACCGTTTTGCATGTGAGCACAGCTGGAGAGGCACAGGAAGCACAGCTTGTGAGGCCTCAGGACATTTTCAATCATGGCAGAAGGAAAAGCAGGCACATCTTACACAGCCAGAGCAGGAGGAAGAGAGAAGGGGGAGGTGCCACAGACTTTCAAACAACCAGATCTCCTGAGAACTCACCACTGTTATGGGAACAACAGGGGAAAACACACTCTTGTGATTCAATCGCCTCCCACCAGGCCCCTCCTCCAACACTGGCAATCACAATTCAATATGAGATTTGGGCAGGGACACAAATCCCAACCATATCATATGGAATAACAAGGTTTTCATGGAGTATTTGTTTTCACCCATTATATATTTTTCTATCTAAGCGTGCCTATTTACTTTTATTACATCATCAATAAGTCATTGGTTCCACATGTCACGTGGTAGGCACCTGAAGTGTGCTAAACATTGTGTTAGGCTCCAGAGAGAAGAAGAGGAGCAGAGCATTGTTCTCACTCCAGATGGGCTCACAGGGTTACAGGGAGAATGCAGCTTAGTTAGTTATTACATTGCTCACTAGAAACATACTCCACAGTTTACAGCAAATTGTGCAGTTACACTAAATACACATTTCAACGTTTTTTTTTTTTAAGTATGCTCTTTGATCCAGGGAAATTACAGACTTCTGATTAGAAGCAGTATTAATAAAATGCTAAATCAAATTTATCCCTTTGCAGAAAACTAAAATTTCCTGGAATATTTGCCACAAGGCTAGGATAAAAAGTATTATACAAGAAAACATTTTTTTAAAACCACAGCATGTTTATACAAGTTTTGAAGTAATCCTTAATGAATGTGGTCGTATTTTTTTATTGGAATGCATCCACTTCACAACTTTTAAAGATAAGAACAAGCATTCAAATGTCTACAAATGTAAGACCAGAAATCTGAAACAGAAAAAATAGGTAAACAAACAATAACAACAGATTTTAGAGGTCAGATAATTAAAGAGCAGGATTTTGTGAATGTATTCATTACGTTAATATTTAAAAATGTAACTAAGCACCTCCAAGTTATTGATAAATACTCCATAGATATTTCATACCAAATGTGATTCTAGTATTGAAGAAAAACTCTTTTAACTGTAGTGAAAAAGTTCTTATAGCAACAAAAAAATAATATCCCATGGTGAACTCATGCCTCTTTTGTAAATTGGTTCTAATACTGTTTTTAATGTACTTTTGAAGAGAAAAAACCAATGAAGCTTCTAATACAGGCATTTGAAATATTTATACAGTAAAGTAACATGACAAATATCCTTCCCTCTTTTCTCTCTGCGTCCTCTCTACCCCTCTTTCATTAGACTGATTGCCTTGAATATCTTATGATACTGGTTGAATCTGCTCAAAATAGAAATACAGAAATTGGATAAAAATTATCCACCCTAAGTTGTTAAGAGGGAATAACACAGAAAAAAGATATGTGTTTAGCATATGGAAATGAATCCTTTAAGGTATGAAGTTTAAGGTAATGTTGGGAAACATCTCTTTGTCCAGACACTTCAGAATACCCTCAAATCATTCCTGCATATGCATGAATATGCCACCCTTTTTATGCCACCTTTTTGCCAATAAACAAGGAATGTCATCCTCCAAAAATATAAAAGGCTGAAAAATGAAATAGGGCTAACAATAAGCTCTGTCTATACAATACATTCAAAGAGAACCAGACGGAAAAATTGAGTCACCGTGAGCGTGACTGCCATATTTCTTAGATTTCCTAGAACAGTCCCAGTAATAAATATTCTGCCCATTGTGTAAAAAAAAGTTTAAATACCTAGGAAATGCCACTACGTTGGCTAGTTTCCCAGACTACCTCTCATACCTGGAAAAAAAAAAAATTCTCTGTCATCCTAAGTATTCCAATAGAGACTTAAGAAAATTTCTTCACTATATGTGAGCCACACAATAAAAACTATCATTAAGAAAACCAGGTGGCTGGCAAGATGGCTGAATAGGATCAGTTCCAGTCTGTAGCTCCCAGCAAGATCAACATAGAAGGTGAATGATTTCTGCATTTTCAACTGAGATACCCAGCTCATATCACTGGGACTGGTTAGACAGTAGGTACAGCCCACAGAGGGAGAGCCAAAGCAGGGTGGGGTGTCACCTCACCTGGTAAGCACAGGGAGTCAGAGAACTCCCTCCCCTAGCAAAGGGAAACTGTGAAGGACTGTGCCTTGAGGAATGGTGCATTCGGCCCAGATACTATGCTTTTCCCATGGTCTTCCCAACCTGCAGACGGTGAAATTCCCTTGGGTGTCTACACCACCAGGGCCCTATGTTACAAGCACAAAACTGGGTGGCCACTGGGGCAGACACTGAGCTAGCTGCAGGACTTTTTTTTTCATATCCTACTGGCACCTGGAATGCCAGAGAGACAGAACCATTCAATTCCCTGGAAAGGGGGCTGAAGCCAGAGAGCCAAGTGGTCTTTATCATCAGATCCCACCCCCATAGAGCCCAGCAAGCTAAGATCTACTGACTTGAAATTCTCGTTGCCAGCAAAGCAGTCTTAAGTTGACCTGGGACACTTGAGTTTGGTGGAGAGAGGGGTGTCTGCCATTACCGAGCCTTGAGTAGGCAGTTTTCCCCTCATAGTGTAAACAAAGCCCCTGGGAAGTTCAAATTAGGCAAAGTCCACTGTACCTTGGCAAAGCCACTGTAGCCAGACTGCCTCTCTAGATTCTTCCTCTCTAGGCAGGGTATCTCTGAAAGAAAGGCAGCACCCACAGTCAGGGGCATATAGATAAAACTCCCATATCCCTGGGGATCTGTGGACACAGCTTCAGCAGACTTAAACATTCCTGCCTGCCAGCTCTGAAGAGAGCAGCAGATCTCCCATCACAGTGCTCAAGCTCTGCTAAGGGATCGACTGCCTCTTCAAGTGAGTCCCTGACACCTGTGCCTCCTGACTGGGAGACACCTCACAGAGGGGATCAACAGATACCTTATATAGGGGAGCTCTAGCTGGCATTTGGCAGGTGCCCCTCTGGGGCACAGTTTCCAGAGGAAGGAACAGGCAGCAATCTTTGCTGTTCTGCAGCCTCTGCTGGTGAGGGCCCAGGCAAACAGGGTCTGGAATGGACCTCCAGCAAACTCCAGTGGACCTGCAGCAGAGGGGCCTGACTGTTAGGAGGAAAAGTAACAAACAGAAAGGAATACCATCAACATCAGCAATAAAGACATCCACACAAAAATCCCATCTGAAAGTCATCGGCATCAAAGACCAAAGGTAGATAAATCCAAGAAAATGAAGAAAAATCAACACAAAAAGGCTGAAAATTCCAAAAACCAGAACACCTCTTCTCCTCCAAAGTATCACAACTCCTCACCAGCAAGGGAACAAAACTGGATGGAGAATGAGTTTGACTAATTGACAGAAGTAGGCTTCAGAAGGTGGGTAATAACAAATTCCTCCAAGCTGAAGGAGCATGTTGTAACTCAATGCAAGGAAGCTAAGAAATTTGAAAAAAGGTTAGAGGGATTGCTAACTAGAATAACCAGTTTGGAGAAGAACATAAATGACCTGATGGAGCTGAAAAACACAGCACGAGAACTTTGTGAAGCAGACACAATTATCAAAAGCCAAATCAATCAGGTGGAAGAAAGGATATCAGAGACTGAAGATCAATTTAATGAAATAAAGTATGAAGACAAGATTAGAGAAAAAAGAATGAAAAAGAATGACCAAAGCCTCCAAGAAATATGGGACATGCAGATTTGTTACACAGATATACTCATGCCACGGTGGTTTGCTGCATCCATCAACCCGTCATCTACATTAGGTATTTCTCCTAATGCCATTCCTCCCTAGACCCCACCCACTGACAGACCCTGATGTGTGATGTTCCCCTCCCTGTGTCCATGTGTTCTCATTGTTCAATTCCCACTTATGAGTGAGAACATGTGGTATTTGGTTTATTGTTCTTGTGTTAGTTTGCTGAAAATGATGGTCCCATATTGCTCAAAGTGGCTCTAGCCCCTACTGACTGCTAGGCCAGAAGAGAGCAGGGCTGCCTTTCTGCAAGACCAGGGTGCATCTGATCTGCTTATTCCCCCGTTCCCTAGCCCTCTCCAAAACCCCTACCTGGCCATTCCTGCAAGAGCATGCACACAGCACAGCCTCTGCTGCCCCATCTGAATCCTTTGCCGGTGTCCTAAGAGCAGTTAGCTCCCCAACCCCAGCATAGTCAGTGCTCAACCCCAAGGGGCCAGAGGACAAAGACACAGGCTCAGTCCCAATCCACAGGGTTCAAGCACACAGATCAGGAATACTGAGCAGAGATTTGTGGTGGCTGGAAGTTAAGTAAGAGAAAAGACCTCACTCTTACTAAACTAACAAGACTGAGGTGTGGGTTTGTGGACCAGCACAGGAGCTGAGCATGTCTCCCCCTGCAAAGTTGGTCCAGGAAGAATGTAGCCTGTTTGCCAGTGCAGCCTCTGCCCAAGGGAGCCCCATAGCCCAGAACATCTAACAGCCCAGTGATCTGGACACAGAAGATTTGAGACAAAACCAGCTAGTTGGGCCAGCAGCTGGTATAGACACTAGAAGGAGACCTGGTCAGGGGAGTGCAAGATGAGCAGCCCCCACAGCCATCTGCTGGGCAAAAATCCCTGAATCATGGGAGCCACACCAGCAGGACACCCATGGGAACACCACTATGCCTGGGGACCTTACACTCTTGACTTACTGCATCAATAGACCAGTCACAGACAAATCCTACAACATGTTCTGATTCTGCTAAGCATAGAGAACTAGTGGGTCTGGGAGCAGCTGCAGATCTTCTGAACTTCAGCTTGGGCCGCCCCTAAGAGATGGGAGAGCACAGGCCACCAGGGCCCTGCTAGGGGCTAAGGAAATGTGAGTGTGGTGCCAGTGATTAGAGGGGACTCCCCTAAGACCCAAGAACACACTTAGCAAAGGAGTCATCTTTCACACCAACCCCCATCTTACCTACACCAGAGCACTGCATGCAGCAAATATATCGAAATACAAAAGGGTCATGCAGCTAATGAGCCTATCTGCTGGCCCTTACTCTTAAGCACTATCTACTAGATCACAGCCTGAATTACACCACCAAACAAAAATTCTTAAAACACCTCACTTGTGAAACCAAATGCAGGAGTCTAGCCACAAATAAAGATTCTGTACAGAGCCTTGACCCTTTGAAAGCATCCATAAATGTAACCAATCGACTATATTTAACATACACAACTGTAAAACCCTCAAAAGAAATAAAGAATATAAAAACAAAAAGCTTCATCCAAATGACAACTTCAAAAAAATAAAGGAACACCAGCTCTCTCAGATGAGAAAAAAAATCAGTGCAAGAACTCTGGCAATTCAAAAAGGCAGGGTGTCTTCTTACCTCCCAGTGACTGCACTAGGAACCCAGCAATGGCTCATAACAAGGTAGAAATGCTTGAAATAACAGACATATAATTCTGGTTCTTATGGCAAGACAGTTCAACAGGATTCAGGAGAAAGCTGAAATCCAATCCAAAAAAGTCAATAAAATGACCTAAAAGTTAAAAGATGATAGCCAATTTAAGAAAGATCAAAGTGAATTTCTGGAATCAAAAAGTTCACTACAAAAATTGTATAATACAACCTGAAGCATTAACAACAGAAAAGACTAACCTAGGAAAGAATCTCAGAGCTCAAAGACTGCTCCTTTGAATCTCACAGGCATATAAAAATAAAGAAAAAATAATTTTAAAAAATGAACAAAATCTCAAAGAAATGTGGGATTATGTAGAGAGACCAAACCTATAACTGCTTGGCATTCCTGAGAGAGGAGAAACAGTAGACAACTTGGGAAACATTTAAGGATATAGTTCATGAAAATTTCACCAGTCTTGCTAGAGAGGTTGATGTGCAAATTCAGTAAGTTCAAAAAGCCCCTACAAATTCCTACGAGATGACCATCCCAAGACACATAGTCATCAGATTCTCCAAGGTCAATGCAAAAGAACAAAAACTTAAAAGTAGCTAGAGAAAAGGGTCATGTCACTTACAAAGGGAACCCATCAGGCTAATAGGGGACCTCTCAGCAGAAATTATACAAGGCAAAAGAGATTGGGGACCTATTTTCAGCATCCTTAAAGGAAAGAAATTCTAAGCAAGAATGTCATATCCAAACAAACCTTCATAAGCAAAGGAGAAAAAAAATTCTTTCAAGACAAGTGAACACTATGGAAATTTATTACCACTAGAGCAGCTTTACCAAAGGTCCTTAAGAGAGCTCTAAACATGGCAACAAAAGAACGATACCTGTTACAACAAAACTACACATGACTACATAGCCCACAGACCTATAAAGTAACTACACAATCAAGTCTACAAAACAACCAGCTAACAACACAGTGACAGGATCAAAGCCTCACATGACAATATTAACCTTGAATCTAAACTGTCTAAACATTCCACTTAAAAGGTGCAGAGTGGCAAAGAAGATTAAAAAATAAGACTCAACCATCTGCTATCTTCGAGAGACCAGTCCACATGTAGCAACACCCACAGGCTCAAAGTAAAGAGATAGACAAAGATCTGCCATGCAAATGGAAAACAAAAGAACAGGGGTTGCTATTCTATCAGCTAAAACAGATTTTAAACCAACAACAGTCAAAAAAGACAAAGCAGGGAATTACATAATAATAAAGGGTTCAATTCAGTAAGAAGACTTAACTCTCCTAAATATATATGCACCCAACATTAGAGCAACAAGATTCATAAAACAAGTACTTCTGGACCTATGAAAATACTTAGCCACACAAGTATATCAGCACTTTACTGCCAACATCTGAAATTATTAAGGAAGAAAACTAACAGAGAAATTCTGAACTTAAACTCAACATTTAATCAACTGAACCTCATAGACATGTACAGAACACTTCACCCAACAACC
This sequence comes from Aotus nancymaae, assembly GCF_030222135.1. Lineage (NCBI taxonomy): Eukaryota > Metazoa > Chordata > Mammalia > Primates > Aotidae > Aotus > Aotus nancymaae. The sequence goes on from NW_026988425.1 coordinate 80,371,569, forward strand.
ACAGAACATACATTCTTCTCACCTGCACATGGAATATACTCTAAGATTAATCACATGTTTGGCCATAAAGCAAGCCTCAATACATTCATAAAATCAAAATTATACCAAGCATATGCTCAGACAAAAAGAAGATTGCTCAAAAACACAAAATTACATGGAAATTAAACAACTTGCTCTTGAATGAATTTTGAGTAAACAACAAAATCACAGCAGAAATCAAAAATTTTTGAAATAAATGAAAACAGAGACATAACATACCAATATTGCTGGGATGTAGCAAAAGCAGTTTTAAGGGGAAATGTCATAATGCTAAAAGCCTACATCAAGAAGTTAGAAAGATCTCAAATTAACAATCTACATCACACCTAGGGGAACTAGAGAAACAAGAAAAAACTATCCCCAAAGCTAGCAGAAGAAAAGGAATAACTAAAATAACAGCAGAACTGGATGAAATTGAGATGCAAAAAAAAGTCCATATAAAAGACCAACAAAAACAAAAGTTGGTTTTTTAAAGCATAAACAAAAATAATGAACCACTAGCTAGATTAACAAAGTAAAAAAAGAGAGAAGATCCAAATAAGCACAATCAGAAATGTCAAAGATGGCATTACAAGCAATCCCACAGAAATACAAAAGATCTTCAGAGACTATTATGAGTACCTCTATGCACAAAAGCTAAAAATCTACAGAAAATTGATAAATTCCTAGAAACGTACAGCCTCTTAAGACTGAAACCGGAAGAAATTGAAACCCTGAAGAGACCAATATCAAGTTCCAAAATTGAGTCATTAAAATTATTAAAAACCTGCCAACCAAAAAAAAAAAAAAAAGAACTGATATCAGTCCTACTGACACTCACAGCCGAATTCTACTGGACGTACAAAGAAGAGCTGGTATCAATCCTACTGACACTATTCCAAAATACTGAGGAGGAGGGTCATCCCTAACTCATTCTATGAAGCCAGCATCATCCTGATACCAAAATCTGACAGAGACAAAACAAAAATGAAAACTTCAGACCAATATCCTTTATGAATCTAGAAGCAAAAATCCTCCACAGAACAATAGCAAACCAAATCAAATAGCACACCAAGAAGTGAATTCCCTATAATCAATTAGGCTTTATTCCTGAGATGCAAGGTTGGTTCAACACAGGCAAATCAATAAACATAATTTAACACATAAACAGAATTAAAAACAAAAACCATATGATTGAGGGACAGAGCAAGGTGACCAAATAGAAACCTCCAATGATCATGCTTACCACCCCAGGAACACTAGATTTAATATTTATGCAGCCAAAAACATATGAAGAAAACGTCTCATCATCACTTGTCGTTAGAGATGCCAATCAAAACCACAATGAGATACCATCTCATGCCAGTTTGAGTAGTGATCATTAAAAAGTCTGGAAACAACAGATGCTAGAGAGGATGCAGAGAAATAGGAAAGGTTTTACACCATTGGTGGGAGTGTAAATTAATTCAACCATTGTGGAAGACAGTGTGGCAATTCCTCAAGGATCTAGAACCAGAAATACCATTTGACCCAGCAATCCCATTTGGGTATATATTCAAAGGATTATAAATTATTCTACTATAAAGACATGTGCATTCATATGTTTGCTACAGCACTATTTACAATAGCAAAGTCTTGGAACCAACCCAAATGTCCATCAATGATAGACTGAATAAAGAAAATGTGGCACATATACACTATGCAGCTATAAAAAAGAACAAGTTCATGTCCTTTGCAGGGACATGGATGAAGCTGGAAACCACTATCCTGAGCAAACTAACACAGGAACAGAAAAACAAACACCGCATGTTCTCACTCATAAGTGAGTGTTAAACAATAAGAACACGTGGACACAGGGAGGGTAACATCACACACCGGTGTCAGTCAGGGGGTTGAGGGGATGGGGAGGGAGACCATTAGGACAAATACCTAATGCATGTGGGGTTTAAAACTAGATGACAGGTTGATAGGTGCAACAAACCACCGTGGCACATGTATACCTATGTAACAATCCTGAACGTTCAGCACATGTATCCCAGAACTTAAGTAAAATTAAAAATAATAACAATTTAAAATAAATAAATGAATAAATTTCAAATTCAAGGTAAGAGTATCGTGGGTGTTTTCAACCATAATGATAATTCTTTGTTTCTTAATTTCAATTTTGAGTAGTTTTATTATTCTTAATATTGCTTGTACAACTAAAATAATATAAATTAATAACTTCTTGCAAAATAAAAAATCTACACACACACACACAAAAAAAAACTTTCATAAGAACCAAAAATCAGATAAACAATCACAGTACCTACTTTTAACCTCATATTGCTGAAAGAAGCACTGAAGAGGGTAGAAAAGAGTCTTGAATTGCCAATGCCACCCTTCCCCTGTCCCTCCAGCAGTGGCTGTGTGGTGCAAAGAATCCGTGCACTTGGGGGAGGAAGAGCACAGTAATTTTGAGACCTTGGATTAAACTCAGTGCTATCCTTTCACGGTGGAAAGCAAAACTGAGCTGAATTCAGTCAATGATCACTCATGGAGGGAGCATTTTGACCTAACCAGGGAGGAATTGCTTAACCAGCTGTTGGAACTTAAGTTTCGGCAAGCCTCAGCATTTCAGTGATCTAAAGTGCTCTGGGTCCTAAATAAACTTGAAAGGTAGTCTAGGCCACAAGGACTGCAATGCCTAAGCAAGTCTTAGTGCTGTGCTGTGTACAGAGCCAGTGGATGTAGGGTGCATATGACCTAGTGAGGCATCAGCTGGGGCAGTTAAGGAAGCACTTTGTGCCACCCCTCTCCTAACCCCAGGCAGCAGAGCTCACAGTAATGAAAGCAACTCTTTCCTTACACTTGAGAAGCAGAGAGGGCAGAGTACAGAGGACTTGCAACTTGGTTACCAGACCAGCCACAGTAGAATAGGGCACCAGGAAGAGTCATGAGGTCCCCATTCCATGCCCTAGTTCCCAGATGACATATCTAGACATGCCCTGGGCCAGAAGGGAACCTGCTCCCTTGAAGGGAGGGACTCAGTACTGGCAAGATTTGTCACCCACTGAATAAAGTACCTTTGGACCTGAAAAACGGCCATGATAGCAAAGTATTATATCATGGGCCTTGGATCAGCTCTGAGACATGCTGGCTTCAGGTGAGACCCAGCACATTTCCATTTGTGGTGGCTATGATGAGACTCTTTCTGCTTGAGAAAACCAGAAGGAAAAGTAAAAGGGACTTTGTCTTGCACCTTAGGTACCAGCTCAGCCACAGTGGGGTAAAGCACAAATGGGCTCTTCAGGTCCCTGATTCCAGGCCTTGGCTCTTGGATGACATTTCTGGAAATTCCTTGGGCGAGAGGGGAGCCCACTTTCCTGAAGGGTGAGTCCTAGGCCTGGCAGCATTCAAAACAAGCTGATTGAAGGGCTCTTGGGCTTTAAGAAAACATTGGTGGTAGCCTAGCAGTACCCTCCATGAGTATGTGGTGGTAATGGCAAGGAAACAGTGGCAAGGACTTTGTTTTCTGGTTTGAATACCAGCTTCACTGCAGTTGAATTGAGCACCAGGCAGATTTCTAAGGCATTTGACTCTGGTCCCTGCATCCTGGAGCATCTCTGTAACCACATGGGGCCGGGGGAACTCACTGCCTTGCAGGGAAGGACACAAGCCTGGTGGGCTTCACCACCTGCTAATGTAGAGCCCTAGGACCTTGAGCAAACATAGGCAGTAGCCTGGTAGTGGTTACTGTCAGCCTTGGGTGAGATCCAGTGCTGTGCTGGCTTCAGGCCTGACCCAGTGCAGTTTCAGTGGTGGTGGCTACAGAGGTGCTTGTGTTCAGTTACTCTCCAGCCCCAGGCATCTCAGCACAGAGAGAAAGAGAGACTCCATTTGTTTGGGAGAAAGTAAGGGAGAGACAAGAGTCTCTGCCTGGTAATTCAGAGAAATCTTTCATATTGTATCTGAAATCACCAAGGTAGTATCTCTGAATCTCCAAGAACCACAGCATTATTGGGCTTGTGATGTCTCCTAATGCAGATATAGCTTAGCTCACAATACCACAGTCCTTTCGAATACCTGGAAAGCCTTCTAAGAAGGATGGGGAAGAACAAGCACAGACTAAAACTACAGTAAATACCTAACTCTTCAATACCCAGACACTGACAAGCATCCACAACCATCAGTACTATCCAGAAAAACATGACCTCACCAAGTGGACAAAATAAGGCACCAGGGACCAATCCTAGAGAAACAGATATGTGATCTTCCAGACAGAGAATTCAAAACAACTGTTTTGAAAAAATGCAAAGAAATTAAAGATAACACAGGGAAGAATAAATTTAACAAAAAAATTGAAATGAATAAAAAGAATCAAGCAGAAATTCTGAAGATGAAAAATGTAATGGACATACTAAAGAATGAATCAGAGTCTCTTAAATAGCAGAGAAAAAAGAATTATTGAACTTGAAGTATGGGTATTTGGAAAATACAAAAAGAATAAAATAAACATTAAGAAAATACACAGTCAAAGGAGACAAAAAAAAATAAAAACAATGAAGTGTGCCTACAAGGTCTAGAAAATGGTCTCAGAAGGGCAAATCTAAGAGTTACTGGCTTTAAAGAGGAGGTAGAGAAAGAGATAGGGGAAGAAATTTTATTCAAAAGGATAATAGCAGAGAAGCTCTCAATCCTAGGAAAAGACACAAATATTCGAGTGCAAGAAGGTTATAGAATACCAAGCAGATGTAATACAAAGAGAACTATCTCAAAGCATTTAAAAATCAAACTCCCAAAGGTCAAGGAAAAATGAAGAATCCTAAAAGCAGCAAGAGAAAAGAAACATATGACATTCAATAGTATTCCAATACATCTTTCCAGTGGAAATCTTAGGCCAGGAGAGAGTGGCATGACATATTTAAAGTGCTGAAAGAAAAAAATTTTTATCCTAGAATAGTATATGTAGTGAAAATACCCTTCAAACATGAAAGAGAAATAAAGATTTTTCCTAGACAAATAAAAGCTAAGGGATTTCAACACCCTACCTGTCCTAGAAGAAATGCTAAAGAGAGTACTTCAATCAGAAAGAAATCTTCTGAAGGTACAAGTCTTACTGGTAACAGTAAATACACTGTAATTGTGGTGTGGAAACTATTCTTACATTAATTTTTAAAACTGAAAGATGAACCAATCAAAATAACTACAACTTTTCAAGACACAGACAGTACAATAAGATACAAATAGAAAAAAAAGGGGGGATTTAAAAAGTGGGAGTACGAAGTGTAGAGGTTTTATTAGTTTGTTTTTATTTTTTTGGTTTTTTGATTATGCAATCAGTGTTGTGTAGTCATCAGTTTAAAAGTAGTCATCAGTTAAATCTATTAAAATAATAGATTACAAGGTAGCATTTGCAAGCTAGGCCTTGCAGCATTCAAAATAAGCTTATTGAAGGACCCTCATGCTTTAAGAAAACATTGGCAGTAGCCTAGCAGTATCCTCCATGGGGATGTGGTAGTGGTGGTGGCAAGGAAAGAATGGCAAGGACTTTGCCTTGTGGTTTGAGCGCCAGCTTCACTGCAGTAAATAGAGAACCACGCAGATGTATAAGTCATTTGATGGTAACCACAAATCAAAAAACATACAACAGATACACAAAAAATAAAAAACAAGGAATTAAATTATATCAACAGAGAAAAAAATGACCTTCACTAGAAGGAAGTCAGGAAGGAAATTAAAAAAGAAAAGACCACAAAACAATCAGAAAACAAACAACAAAATGGCAAGAGTAAGCCCCTACTTCTTAATAATAACAGTGAATGTAATAGACTAGATTCTCCAAACAAAAGACCTAGAGTGACTGAATGAATAAAAAAGCAAGATCTAACAATCTGTTGCCGGCAAAAAAATGCATTTCACCTATAAAGACACACATATACACTTAAAATAAAGGGTTGGAAAAAATATATTCCATGCCAATGGAAACGAAAAAAGAGCAGGGATAGCTATACTTATATCAGACAAAATAGATTTTAACACAAAAACTGTAAGAAGACACAAAACACAAAAATATAATGATTAAGGGATCAATTCAGCAAAAAGATACAACAATTGTGAACAAATGATTAAGAGGTCAATTCAGCAAGAGGATATAAAAATTGTAAACATGTATGCACACAACACTGGAACACTTGAATCTGTTAAAGCAAATATTACCAAAGTTAAAAAGAGAGATAGACCTCAATACAATCATAGCTGGAGACTTCAACACTCCACTTTCATCACTGAATAGATCTTCCAGACAGAAAATCAACAAAAAAACTTTGGACTATAGACTAAATGGACCTAATAGATATTTACAGAACATTTTTCCAACAGCTGCAGAATAAACCTTCTTCTCCTCAGCACAAGGATTATTCTCAAGGACATACTATATGTTAGGTCACAAAACAAGTCTTAAAACATTCAAAAAGATTGAAATAATATCAAGCATTTTTACTGGCCACATGGAATAAAACTAGAAATCGATAACAAGATAAATTCTGGAAACTATGCAAATACAAGAAAATTAAATAATATGTTCCTGAATGACCAGTGGGTTAATTAAAGAATTAAGAAAAAAATAAAACTTTCTTGAAACAAATAGTAATAGAAACACGACATACCTATGCGATATAGCAAAAGTAGTTCTAAGAGAGAAGTTTATAGCATAAGTGCCCACATCAAAAAAGAAGAAAAACTTCAAATAAATAACTTAATGATGCATCTTAAGGAATTAGAAAAGGAAGAGCTAACCAAACTTGATATTAGTTGAAAAAAGGAATAAAGATCAGAGCAGAAATAAAGGAAATTAAAGCAAAGAAAACAATGCAAAAGATCAACAAAATGGAAAGGGTTTTTTTTTTATAAGACAAAAAAACTTGACAGACCTTTAGCCAGACTGAGAAAAAAAGAAGAGAGAAGGCCCACATATATAAAATCAGATATAAAAAAGGAATAATTACAACTGATGCCACAGAAATTCAGAAGATCATTAGTCACTACTATGAGCAACTATATGCCAATAAATTGGAAAATCTAGAAGAAATGGATACATTCTGATACACACACAATTTGCTAAGATTGAATCATAAAGAAATTCAAAACCTGAACAGACCAATAACAAGTAACCAGGTGGAAGCCATAATAAAAAGTCTCTGCAAAGAAAAGTTCAGAACCTGATGGCTTCACCACTTAATTCTACCAAATATTTAAAGAAGAACTAATATCTGTTTTACTCAAACTATTCCATAAAATAGAGGAGAGAATACTTCAAAACTCATTCTATAAGACCAATGCTTGCCTTATACCAGAACAAGGCAGACACATCAAAAAAAGTACAAGCAATATCCCTGATGAATAGTGATGTAAAAATTCTCAACAAAATACTAGCAAACTGAATTCAACAACAGCAAACATATCATTCATTATGACCAACTGGGATTTATCCCAGGGATGCAAGAATGGTTTAACATACACAAATAATTCAATCTGATGCATCATTTAAATAGAATGGATGACCAAAACTATATGACCATTTCAATTGATGTTGAAAAAACATTTGATAAAATTCAACATCTCTTCATGTTAAAAATACTAAATAGAGCAGGTATAAAAGAAGGAACAAACCTCAACATAATAAAAGCCTATATGACAGACCCACAGCTAGAATCATACTGAATGGGGAAAAACTGATAGCCTTTCCTCTAAGATCTGGAACATGACAAAGTTGCCTACTTTCACAATGTTATTCAACTTAGTACTAGAAGCTCTAGCTAGTGCAATCTGACGAGAAAAAAAGAACAAAGGGCGTCCAAATTGGAAAGGAAGAAGGCAAATTGTCCTTGTTCACAGATGATATGATCTACCTAAAGACTCCACCAAAAAATTATTCGAACTTATTTTTTTGATTTAGTAAAGTTGCAGGATACAAAATCAGCATACAAAAGTCAGTAGCATTTCTTTATGCCAACAATGAACGACCTGAAAAGGAAATTAAGAAAGTAATCCCATTTACAATAGCTACATATACAATTAAATGCCTAGGGATTAACCAAAGAAAGGAAAGATCTCTATAATGAAATCTATAAAACACTGATAAAAGGAGTTGAAGAGGACATCAAAAATGGAATTCAAAATAGAAAGATATTTCATATTTATGGATTAAATAAATCAATATTAATCAATATCATTAAAATGTACACACTACCCAAAGCAGCCTACAGATTTAATGCAATCCCTATCAAAATATCAATGACATTCTTCACAGAAATAAAAAGCACAATCCTAAAATGTATATGGAACCACAAAATACCCAGAGTATCCAAAGACATCCTGAACAAAAAGAATAATATTAGCGGGATCATATTATCTGGCTTCAAATTATACTAAAGAGCTATAGTAACCAAAACAGCATGGCACTGGCATAAAAGAGAGACATAGACCAATGGAACTGAATAGAGAACCCAGAAACAAATCCACACACCTGCAGTGAACTCATTTTTGACAAAGATATAAAGAACATACATCAGGGAAAGGACAGTTACTTCAGTAAATGGTGCTGGGGAAACCAGCTTCTAGAACTAATAAATGATTTCAGTAAAGTTTAAGAATACAAAATTAATGTAGAAAAGACAGTAGAATGTTATACATCAATAGCATTCAAGATGACAGCAAAATCCAGAACACAATCCCATTTGCAATAGCCACACACGAAAAATAAAATACATAGGAATATAGCTAACCAAGAAGGTGAATGATTTCTACAGAGAGAACCACAAAACACTGCTAAAAGAAGTCATAGATAACACAAATAGAACAATATTTCATGCTCATAGATTGGAAGAATCAGCATCATTAAAATGGCCATACTGCCTAAAGCAGGTTATAAATTCAATGCTATTCATATCAAACTATCAACATCATATTTCACAGAATTAGAAAAACGATTCTAACCTTTGTATGTAACCAAATAAGAGCCCAAATAAACAAAGCGATCCTAAGCAAAAAGAATAAAGCCAGAGGCATCACATTACCCAATTCACACTGTACTACAGGGCTACAGTAGTCAAATCATCATGGTACTGGTACAATAATAGACATATAGACCAAGGGAACAGAATAGAAAACCCAGATATAAAGCACACACCTATCACCATCTGATCTTTAATAAAGTCAACATAAATAAGCAATGGGGAAAAGATTCTTTATTCAATAAATGATGCTGGGATAATGGACTATTAATATTCAGAAGAATAAATCTGTACCCCTATCCATCACAATATACAAAAATTAATTCAAGATAGATTAAAGACTTAAATGTAAGACTTCAAACTACAAAAATCCTAGAAGAAAACCTAGAAATACCCTTCTTGACATCAGCCTTGGCAAATAATTTATGGTTAGGTCTTCAAAAACAATCATAACAAAAACAAAACAAAAATTGACAAGTGGGACCTAATTAAACTAAAGAGCTTCTACACAGCAAAGGAAACTATCAATGGAGTAAAAAGACAAACTACATAATAGGAAAAAATATTTGCAAACTATGCATCCAACAAAAGCTTAATATTCAGAAAATATAAGGAAGTTAAACAAAAGAACAAGCAAAAACCAAATAATCTCATTAAAAATAAGGCAAAAGACATGAACAGACACTTCTCAAAGGAAGACACACAAGTGGTCAATAAACCTATGAAAAAATGCTCATCATCACTAATCATCAGAGAAATGCAAACCAAAGCCATGAGATATCATCTCACACCAATCAGAATGGCCTTTGTTAAAAAGTCAAAAGAAAAAAAAAAGCAGACGTTGGCAGAGAAAAGAAAAAAGAGAATACACTTGCTAGTGGGAATGTAAATTAGCTCAGCCTTTGTGGAAAGCAGTTTGAAGATTTCCCAAAGAACTAAGAGCTGGATTACCATTCAACCCCAAATCCTATTACTGGGTATACACAGAAAAGGAAAATAAGGCATTCTACCAAATAGACACATGCGTCTGAACGTTTATCACAGCACTATTCACAACAGCAAAAACATGGAATCAATCCAGGTACCCACCAACAGTGGACTAGATAAAGAAAATGTGGAACATATACACCATGGAGTACTATGCAGCCATTAAAAAGAATAAAATTATGTCCTTTGCAGGAACATAGATGCAGCTGGAGACCACAGAAGCAGAAAACCAAATGACACATTTTCTCACTTATAAGTGGGAACTAAGCATTGGGTATTCATAGACATAAAAGCAAGACCAAGAAACATTGGAGAATACAAGGAGAAGAGAGGAAGGGGACAAGGGTTGAAAAACTACCTACTGGGTACTATGCCCACGATCTGATATGTGGGTGGTATGTTCAATCACACCCCAAACCACAGCATTACACGGTATACTGTGTAACATGCCTACGCATGTACCCTTAAATCTAAAATAAAAGTTAGAAAAAAAATTGAGAGTATATTTCAAATGTCTGATTATAAAAAATGATATGTAAATGAGGTGATTGATATGTTAATTAGCTTGATTTAATCACATTCCATTTTATACCTACTGTATATCAAAAGATCACATTGTACTTTATAACTGTATACAATTATGATTTGTCAATAAAAAATAATACTAATTTTTAAAAGAATGGTAACTAAAGCAAAAAGGGAGAGAATTGAGAAAAACAAAGAAGAAAAGATTTTCAAGAACAAATCAAAACAAACACACCAGCAAAAAAATAAAAATAAAAAATAAAAAATTATGTACAAAGCTACTCCAAAGGGATAGAAAGGTGGGAAGTAACGCATGTTAACTGAGTTTCATGTGCTCACAAACTACAACCAAATCCTTTCCCTTCATCACTCATTCAATTTTTTATTAGCTTCTTGCAGAAAGTTCAGCATTATATCAAGTCACGTTGTATTGCTCACTTGTTTTTCATTTAAAGGTGGAAGAGAATAATGGGACAAGAAAAGTATCAGAAATAAGATTTTTGTAAGTGATTCTCAGTTAAAGCATGAGAAAGGATAAGTTGTGTCTCCATGACGCAAAGTAACCATTTGGTAAGTAAAAAATCCAGTCAGTCTGTTGTTTGATTTGCAAAGTACCATACTGAGGCAAAAATCATTAATTTCCTTCATGACTCTTGAGGGGATATGCATGCATATGTGTACATATGAGGGTAGTGTGTGTTTGTATGTGTGTGTATGTGTGTCTGTGTTCAGATTAACCCGGCTCTGCCCCTAAGGAAAAATCAAACTAAGTCCTGTCTCAGGAGTCCTTCCAGAGTCATATAAGCATATGAATACAGACCAGAAAATTCTAGAAAAGACCACCACCCTTGAGGGTGTTAATATACACCAGGTTCATATCATCCACTCTGAGACAACCTCCAAAGCTTAGGCATAGGGACATCTCTCCATGGCCCCTAAAACTCCACAATCTAAGCATTCACTAACCACTACCTGGAAGGTTCTACTCCCTCACAGAACATTGTTGGGAAGCGTGGCTCGTGTCTGCTCTTTCACACATGCCACTAATGACCCTTCTTTGTATTCTGGGGAAGCCCCTCTAGGGTCAGGAAAAGCTACTATTACTCTCTTGAACTCACCTTAAAAGATGGGGTTCTATTCTTCCCTCCTCTCAGGCATTAGTGTATTTGAAGAACAAAAGCAGAAAAGTCAGTAAGAGAAATCCAGACGAGTCACCTAAGATCTTCAGAATACTATGCTGGATTCCTCTTCCAGGATTGTATAAAGAAATACCTTTTTTTCTTCCTGTTAAAACTACAATAGGATAAATAAAAACAGCAAGAAAAAAGTTGAAAAGACAGTTATATATTAACTTAAAACATAAAATAACTGTTTTCTTAGTTCAAGATGTCTAAATATCAGTAATTTCTTGTGGTACAAACTAATATTTTCTTCTTCACAATTTATTCTATGTTTCACTAATTTTTATTAAAATGACTTTTAATTGATCAATTATTTGAGGGTCCATCTCTACCTAAACATAAAAATGTATGACTTATCAACATTTCCTCAGAAGCCATTGTTATCTGGCTTCAACTCCCACAGACATTTTAGTACTGTGCTGCTAGTGTGAGGGTCCTGCCAGCATCAACACACATAAAGAGTAGCCAGTAGCTGCTCTTGGACTGTCATCTTAGTCCCATTGGCCCAACAGGTGCGGAGGAGATAGAAAGAAAAACAGAACCCAGGCTACCTGTATAAACTGCAGCTTTATGCTTTCCCCAAATCATCTGAACCTCAGAAAGTAATTTTTAAATTAATTTATAATGAAAAGGTTTGTCATATTTTCAGTCTCTTTGATAGCTTCATAGTAATTAATGCCATGACAAGAAGAAAATCTCTGAAAACAATAAGTAAAAAGAAAAGCTAATTTTCCTATTTTTGCTAATACGAGATGCTTTGGTTCTCTCAAAAGCTAAATCATTTTCAATAATCTTTTAAATTTTATATTTACTTAAAAAAGAAAACTTCAATTCTGTTTCAGTCTTCTCAAGTGCCTGATAATTCCTCAGGTTAACAGTTTTAAGTTTATTTAGAACAAGGAACGGAAGTCTTCACTCAGCCTCGTAGAGGATGTATCTAACTTCCACCTTGGGGAGAAATCAAAGGAAGGGGCCACATAGCTCTCAGATTGGGTAGCCCTTTGTTGGTGGTCTACAAATGGGGCCAACTGGTATTCATTCAGATTCAGATTGCAGAACCATGAGCCAATTAAACCTCTTTTCTTTATAAATTACCTAGTCTTAGGTACTTCTTTATAGCAATGCAAGAATGGACTAATACAGAGGGTATGAGGGAATGCCCTCTCTCTCCCTTGCTCTCACCTTTCTCCCAGTTATCTTTGGGTTTCTTCTATTTGTCTTCTCTTAAATCCCTCTCCACATAGCACATGCCTCTTTTCTCCTGAGGAAACTTGAGGCCCCAGCCTGATCTAATGCATTTTACAAACTCTGGAACCTCGGACTTCATTGAGGATTCAGAGAGGTCTGTCTCTACGAAGCTTCCTCTGAGTTAGTGGTCTTGGAAAGGGTGTGTACTTATAGGTCAACTAGAACATCTTCACCAGTAATGTTGCAACTCACTTCCCTCCTAAATACTTGATGATACACACCTCTTATCACAGAGAGGGTTCATTTTCTTCCAAAAACCCCGGGGTCTGGTCTCCTGAGCAAGGCACTGCCTAATCTTCATGAGGAATGAAGCCTGGATAGATTCATCTTGAATGGCTCAGGCAGGAGCATTTTCATTTAATGTAGGTACCCTCTGTAATAACAACCAGGCCAAGAAAGCCATGAGTTTTAAATATCTTAAGATTAGAGGTATTATTTCACAAAGAATAAGTATCAAAGTCATGTTTATAGTTGATATACACATTCCTCATGTTAACAGGAATGTGATTTTTAATAATGCATATTTTACTTTTTAAGCTTTTTTCTTTATTTTCTAGTATTTTTCATATTTGCATGCAAAATTTTTTGTTTGCATGCAAAAAAATTACCTGAAACAGAACATATTATACAATTTAAAAACTTTTTAAAGAAATAATTTAATATCACATTTGTTCATATATCACTAATTCCTAGCAAGAAACACATGGTAGGCATTGAATAAACACATTTATGGCAAGTAATTTGAGAATGTTTTCAATTAAACAGGTAACATTAGTGAAGGTATTTAAACACTAAAACATTCCAACAAAATCATTCTCATCTTTATTTCTAATATCCATTATTAGCATGCAAAACTATTTGGCTTTCCTAAACTCTAAAGTTATGTTTCACAGCTGTGGTTTTGTAGCTGTGAAATTTAGTCCTCCGATTACATCTTAGCTATTTACATTTTAGCTGTGAAATAAAGATTTTGTTTTTAGCCAGCTAGCAAGAGTACTTTTGTTACATCAGTTTCAAAAACTGTCAAATCAGAAATAGCAGCTTTAAATATATCAAAATGTACTTTGCTTTTTCTTATGTGATAATATCTGCTATGTACTAATCAGTTAAGTTGAACATTTAAACTACTTTATCATTCTTCCACAGAAATTCTGTTACGTTCTGAACAAAGAAAACATCCAGTGTAAGGAAAATGGCACAGGGTCACTGCTGCTTCTTCATCGATAAAGTACACAAAAAATTCTCTGTTCCAAGGCAAAGTTCATATGTACATGAGCACAAACAAATATTTTACCAAGGAACAAACCAACCCAAGTGTAACTTAGCGTTGGTAGCGATATCCATGTGCAAACCAAGGCGTAACTTGCTTAACTGGGCTATTTAGAGAATCTAAGGTAGTGATACACAAAGAGTGGTCCCTGGATCATCACCCGGGAGTGGTAAGAAATGCGGATTCTCAGGACCCAGGCCATTCAAATCTTGAAGCAAATCTGATTTTAACAACAACCTCAGGGGATTCATGTTCACAATAAATTTGAGATGCATTGGTCTACAGCTAGATATTCTCAACAAGAACTTTGGACAAAATATGCAAGTTGTGACTTCATAGATGTAATTAGATTAGGTTGGTCACAAATACACCAGAATACTTGTATTCAAATTTCTCATTCTTAGTGTAGTCACATTAGGGAGCTATACACTTATGACCCTGATACTCCATTGCTGGCACTATATTTGGAAATCCCCTTTTGGCCTCAAGAAAACTTGAAAAATTAGTGTCATTACTTTATAGTTTTGTCTCCTTTTGTGCCAAAAACAGCTTTTCATGCTGATTTTATTCAAAAGACTAAGCCAAATAACATTGGACACTTTCCAAAATAAAATCCATTTTCAAATATAAATATTTTCTCTCCTTAAAAGTAATAAAAGATTGGGCTGTAGGCTCTAAAAATCTGAAGAAGAATTCAAAAGATGCTTGAACAATGGCAGCATAATTGTAATATAACAAGTGACTCCTATAAAAAGAGAAACTTTTACTTATGTGTATAACTGTTTTTGCATTTTTGTTTTTTAAATGGGATATACCACTGAAGACTTAACTAATTAACAGAATGACCTGCTGAAGACTTAAGTGGTGCTTTGTCATTGCCACTGCAGCAAGAAGATGCCATGAAGTTTTCTATTCTGTCCTTCAGCAATGGAATCTTCTGAGATGGAGAATACCCTCTAGCACGGTGTATCTTTGGTGGGTCTTTGGATGATACATGAAATAAAAGGTTGGGCACCAAGATCTGAATCATGAGAAAATCACCCTAATTCAAGGGATTATCCTGGCCTAGAGCTCTGTGCAGTGCAGTGTGGAAAAAGGAAGCAATGCCACAGGCCCTAGAGGATATCAGGCACCAGGGTTCTTCTAGGCAAAGACTGGCTATATCAATTCATTCTCACGTTACTACTTGAAACTACCTGAGACTGGGTAGTTCATAAAGAAAAGAAGTTTAATTGACACATAGTTCCATAGACTGTACAGGAAACATTATTGAGGAGTCCTCAGGAAACCTACAATCATGGCAGAAGGTGAAGGGGAAGCAAGCACATTTTAACATGGTAACAGGGGAAAGAGAGAGAGTGAAGGGAAAGGTGCCACATACTTTACAACAACCAGGTCTTGTGAGAACTCTGTCATGAGAATCACCTCCATGATTCAGTCACCTCCCACCAGGCACCTCCTCCAACACTGGGGATTACAATTTGGCATGAGATTTAGTTGGGGACACAGATGTAAACCATATCATTCCA
Source organism: Aotus nancymaae (assembly GCF_030222135.1). Taxonomy (NCBI): domain Eukaryota; kingdom Metazoa; phylum Chordata; class Mammalia; order Primates; family Aotidae; genus Aotus; species Aotus nancymaae. The sequence goes on from NW_026988425.1 coordinate 80,387,320, forward strand.
CCCATAGCCCCACCCAAGTCTCATGTCCTTCTCACATTACAAAACACAATCATGCCTTCCCAACAGTCCCCCAAAACCTTAACTCGTTCCAGCATTAACTCAAAAGTGCAAGTCCAATGTCTCATCTGAGACAAGGCATGTCCCTTCTGCCTATGAACCTGCAAAATAAAAAACAAGTTACTTACTTTCAAGATACATTGTGGGTACAGACGTTGGGTAAATGCTCACATTCTCAAAAGGAGAAATTGGCTATAAGCCCATGAAAGTCAAAAACCCAGCAGGGCAGTCATTAAAGCTTAAAGCTCTGAAACCATCTCCTTTGCCTACAAGTCCCATATACAGGCCGCAATGATGCAAGAGATGGGCTCCTAAGGCCTTGGGGAGCTCTTCCCCTGTGGCTCTGCAGAGTACAGAGCCTGCAGCTGATTTCACAGGCTGGTGTTGAGTGCCTGCAGCTTTTCCAGGCACACAGTGCAAGCTGTTGGTGGATCTATTATTCTGGGGTCTGGAGGATGGTGACCCTCTTCTCACAGCTCCACTAGGCAGTGCCCCAGTGGGAACTCTGTGTGGTGGCTACAACCCCACATTTCCCCTCTGTGCTGCCCTAGTAGAGGTTCTCTACGATGGCTTTGCCTCTGCAGTAGACTTCTGCCTAGATATCCAGGCATTTCCATATATCCTCTGAAATCTAGGCAAAGGCTTCCAAACCTCAACTCTTGCCTTCTGTGCACCCATAGGCCCAATACCATGTGGAAGCCACCCCAAGGCTTGGGACTTGCAACCTCTGAAGCAATGACCCAAGATTTATGTTGGCCTTTTTTATCCATAGTCGGAGCTGAAGTGGCCGGGTTGTAGGGCACCATGCCTTGAGGCTACACAGGATAATGGGGCCCTGGGCCTGCCCACAAGACCAAGAAAAAAATGAAATTTTTCCTTCCTAGGCCTCCAAGCATGTGATGGGAGGGGCTTCTACAGGTATCAGTGGAGAAAGCAAAGCAAAGTGGTTAAGTGTGAGTTTTGGGGGGTTTCTGACCCAAAATTTACTACCCAAGTGATCTTAGGCAAGTTACAGAGAGTCTCTGCATCTAATTTTCTTCATCAACAGTAACAGAATTGTAGCACTTCAGCATTTACTAGATGTGAACTGCTGCTGTTGTTCTTGTTGTTAAATTGAAGTATAATTGATCTTTAAACAATGTGAGGGTTAGAGACACCAGCCTCTCAGGCAGTTGAAAATTCCCATATAACTTTTAAATCCCCCTAAACCTAACTACAAATAGCTTACTGTCAACTGAAAATCTTACTGATAACATAAAGTCTACTAACATATATTATGTGCAATAAATATATTGTGTATTGTAGTCTTACAATAAAGTTAGCTGGAGAAAAGAAAAGGTTATTAAGAAAATCATAAGTCATGGTGGCTCATGCCTGCAATCCCAGCACTTTGGAAGGCTGAGGCAGGAGGATTGCTTGAGAACAGGAGTTTGAGACCAGTCTGGGCAATGTAGCAGGACCTCATCTCTAAAAAGAAAGTTTTTAAATAGTCAGGCATGGCAACACATGCTTTTAGCTCCAGATACTCAGGAGGCTGAGGTGGGAGGATCACTTGAGGCCAGGAGTTCAAGGCTGCAGTGAACTGTGATCATGCTACTGCACTCCCGCCTGGATGACAGAGCAAGACTCTGTCTCAGAGAAAGAGACAGAGAGAGAAATTTAACAAGGAAGAGAAAATATACTTACTATTTATTAAGAGGAAATGGATCATAATAAAGGTCTTTGTCCTCATTGTGTTCACCTTGTATAGGCTGAGGAGGAGGAAGAAGAGGAGGGATTAATGCTATCTCAAGAATGGCAGAGGCAGAAGAAAATCCACATATAAGTGGACCTGTGCAGTTCAAACCCATGTTGTGCAAGGGTCAAATGTATATATTAATAGGGTTATATACTAATTGTATCTATAGGATCATAAAAGACTCCAACAAGAAATATGTTGGAATTTTATCCTGCAGGATGAGTGTAATTCTCCAGGTTAAAAAGAGAAACAGCATTTCAGGCAGAGTGAACAACCTGGGTAAAGTCACAGAAGAGTTAAAGTACATGGTCCACCCAGGGATGAAAGAGAGTTTAAATACAATCATAATAAAAGGTCTGGGGAAAGAGGTGAAAATTATTATGAAAATGTAAAACAGGGCTATGGTGTGGCAGGCCACATAACATGTAAGCGGTGGGGAGTCAACCAATATTCTAAACCAAGGAGGAGCAGGATCAAATATGTATTTGAGAAAAATAATTGTGATCCCATGCAGAGACTAGACTGGAGAAACAGAAGTCAGTAGGATAGAGCATATAGAACAGAAACTACCTGATAAAAGTCAAACAAATACACACACCCGGAAAACCACAGGAAATCCTTGGTTTGAGAGGTAGGGAAGCCAAGCAATATATATCACTTTTTTTCCTACCTCTATCACATGTATATGCCCACAATCACAGGTATCTGTGGACTGATTACATAACCTCTGTGACCTTCTTTCCATTCATAAAATGGAGATAATAACAGGTTGTTGTAAAGATTGAATGAATAGGTTGATCCATGACAAGTGTGTAGCACATAGTAAGGGCTGTATAAACATTAGGGTTTTTTTGTTGTTGTTATTTTGCTCCGTCCTATTACATCATTCCTTTCCTTTTTTAGTTTAATTACTATCCCATTCCCATTGTCAACTATTTTTATAACACCAAAATTCCAATTTTAAGTTTTAGGCTTAAAGTGTGCATAGAGTTCTACGATGTCGATTCAACTGAACACATTTTAACAGCCTACATCTTGTATTAGGAGAATTTTCAGACGTGAAGGGGAGCATCCACATATGGAAAGAATCATCCACTCTTTTCAGCACTGAAGGAGGAGGATGAGAAGTACACAATGTGGTAAAATACAACGTGATATAAAACAAAAGATAATGAGAGAAGTCACAAAAAAATGCTTAATGGAAAAGCATTTTTGCTGGAAGTCAGGAGAACCGTGCTCTAATCCATAATTCAATACTCAATGGACAGATTTCCTGAGGCAAGTTGCTGAACCTTGGCTAAGCAGAGAGATGTGATGGGTAGGCACTTCCGTCTGGAATTAGACTGCGCGTATCACCCTCTGACTCACTATTTAATCGCTGTGCACCTTTCGACAGGCTACTTTACTTCTCTATACTTCTGTGGTTTAATCTATAAAGTGAAATGATGATAACATTATCCACTTCCTACAGCTGCTGTGTAGATCAAAGAAATTAAAACATGTAAAGTTATTAGAATACTTCTTGCCACTAAGTAAACTCCTTTAAATTACCGCTATTTTAATATTTCTGAACATCGGTATCTTTCAATATAAAATAAAGATAATAATTGCCTTTAACGATCTGTCTTATAAGATTGTTGTGAGATAATTTATATGAAAGTGCTTTGTCAATCACTTTCATGGTGTGTATAATATATGGTGTGTATAATGGTGTATACAATATAATAATGAACACTAATATTAGTAGGTAACAGATAATTCCTTCTCAGAGTATGCTTTAGCCATCTTATAGATGGAAATTTCACTTGGAGTCCTTCCTACATGTGCCAAAACTAAAATGAAACCTTTACTTCTATCTTGCTGGAATTCTAATCAACGAGAATTTGAGACAATGGGAAGAATAACAAAAAATGTTACTGAGTTTATTTTTTAATAATCATTTAAATGGATTGTCTTAACAGATGAACCTGTAGGCATTGATGACCACATTCTTAAGATGATATTAGAGTAAATACAGAATATTCAGTCTTTTAAAAATGTTAACCACTTGGGATGTCTGTTGACATTTTGCAAAGCAAACCATAAATGTACTTAAACCGATGAGTAAAACATTAAAATTAAAAATCAGCCCATCTTTTCTCCGAGTACCTTTTTCAAATGGCACAGAGAACTTTACACAAGCTCCAGGCACCTCTATATTTAATTCCTAGGGGCAACGGTGTTCGTCAGTGCATTAAGCTGCCTGGTCAGGTACTGCTGAGTCAACCTCATTCTGGGACTCTCCTTGCTTGTGAATGCAGCACACAGGCCTTGAGATGTCATTATTCCAATGTTATGATAAGGCACTCACTTATGCTGCTTTACAGGAGAAAGAACCAAAGTTTAAAAAGCCAGAGCCACCGATTTATATTATGCTACTGTAACACTCTTGAGCAGAATCTCATTTTAAAAGACAGTGCCTGCAAGAGAAAAAGCTTCACTGGCTTAGTCCATGACCATGAAATTGGTGGTCATTTGAAAGGTGTCTCTTCTTTTTTTCCTTTTTTTACCATCAGTTGTTTAATTTTCATTAGACGTCACAGTCTTGGTACTAAGGCAGCACCAGTTTATTTGTAGCACAAAGCACAAAGGTGATCTTCTCTGAATGGAAAAACTACCATTAGGTCACTGGACCGATGAGCTTCCCAGGGCCAGCACTTCTCAGCTTGGACATCTCAACTAAACAAGTTTTGAGTGCATGCTCTAAATTATCTTGTTTGCATAAGGGGCTATAAATTAAGTTATTTTGAGGAAATGACCACTTTCTGAAAATCTTCAAAGTGCACCAGGAAACATGAAACTTGGGTGTGTTATAATTAATTGGGAAAATGGTGGATGCCTCAATCATTGCAGTTTGGCACTGTTAATGAAAGAGATCCATCACAGCAAAGTTTAGGTTTCATAAAGTGCTTCTTGCCGAGGGAATCTTATATCACAAATAGCAGCATGTTTAGTCCTCTGCCCTTTTATAAGAGATAAAATTGTGGTACAAATAAAGTAGGCTTTTTTTCAAAGGTGGCACAGAGCTGAACAAAGTCAAAAAGGGGCATTTATATCTATTGATTTATAACCTTTATAATGGTTACTTAAGAATGTATCCAAAGGAAATTCCTATTGTTTATTTTACTATTTGTTTAGTTGAATTGTTAGTTAAAACTTTTTTCTAGTAACATTTGCCAGAGGGTAATGCTTATTATAAGAACTAAAACTAGGAATGACATGCAGCCTCACATGTAGCAACTGAATACAATTTTAATTTCAAAAAACAGCCTATTCTAGCAACAGGACTAGGATTAGATAATAGCACCGTTTCAATTCTAATACTGCCATCAGTCTTTACTGTTGAGATTGTCCTTTCTTGACTCTGAACCACACCCAGAAGGTAGTCAATCTGTGAATGTTTATTTACACTTCTTCTTAACATCTTGCACATTATTGACTGTTACAGCTGCCTTTGAAAGAGAGCTTTCAAATACCCATGAGGGAACCAGAGATTTTTTAAAATAAATAAATAAGGCTCTAACTATCAACGAACAGTTGATATTTGACTTTGGAATTTGAGGGATACATTAATAACTGCTTATGTATCCACAGGCTTCCTTACTCTGTGCCTGAACTCAGCACCCAATCTATGTAGCCCAGCTATCGGCTTCTCAGGGTCCTAATGAGAAACAAACAAGAGGAAATCAAACACTCGAGTATTGACAGTACAGACCAGAATCTGGAATTACTCTGAATCCTTACAAGTGTTTAGAACGACTTCACTGGTGATGTGAATTTGTCATCCTGTATCAAATGGCTGGGGACACTGCCTGCCAGTAAAGCTCCACTCAGATCTCAGAGAAGAGAGCAAAGGTCAATCTTTCAAGGAGAATTTAGGAACATATTTAGAAATAAGGAATAGTTCTACACTAGGAAATACATAGATGTATTACTCTTCATACAAAGAGTAAGAAATTTAAATCCTCCACTACATACATGTAAGTTCATACATGCTGATCATCAACCAGCATCTTTAGCGAGTCTCTTCCATTGAACTCACTACAAATAAATAAGCTGAAGGGCAACTTCTGAAAGATTGTCAACATGTGTGTTTTTCTATATAGTTGACTGGGTAGGTTTTTACCTAGCTCTACACAGTATTTAACACCAGATGATAGATTAGCTTCTCAGGGGAAATAACTGTACACATTTATTATATATAATACAATAGTCATTCACAGAAGACCCCCATTGTACATGACAACACCCTAGACAACAATGAACCCAGTCCCTGGAATGAAGAAACTGTACATCAGAAACAACTCAAATGGTCTTCAACAACTGTTAAAAAGATGAACCCTCTATGGCACATCCATGCAATGAAATACTACTCAGCAATAAAAAAGAACAAACTGTTGATACACCCAACAATACAGATGAAGATCAAATTCATTATGCTAGTAAAAAGAAGCCAGACAGAAGAAAGCTGCATACTGTATGATTCCATTTATATGACATTCTGTAAAAGGCAAAACTACAGGAATTGGAAATAGATCAGCAGTTTCCAGGGTTTCAGGATATTGGGAGGGATTGACTACAAAGGGCACCACGTAGAAGTTTTGGGGGGAGATGGAACTCTTCTGTTTCCTGCTTGTGGTGGTGATTACATTAGTCTACACATTGGTAAAACTCAAAGAATTGATAGCCTTGAAAAAGTGAATTTTACTGTATTTAAACTAAAAATTAAAAGCGTAAAAGCTTCATATAGTCTATTTCTCATTCTCATGTATTCAAGAAGAAGAATTGTCTTTCAAATATTCCTATTAAACTCCTGCTTATCACTTTCAAGAACTTAGCTTCAACGTCAGCTTTTCTATAAAGCCTTCCCATACCTCTCTATGTTCCTGCTTCTTTCTAAGTTTTTTTTTTTAGGGAAATAAACATTACTCATATAACCAATACCCATATGATAAAGCCTACTTCTCTTCCAGGAGTAGCCTCCATGCTAGAGTTGGCACGCATTCTTCCCCAACATGCTCTAATACTTTCATTACATAGTTATGTACCAACAAATTTCGTCATGGGGAGGATAATTTTATGTTAATAGATATTAATATTCCATTAATATCACATGTATTCTTTTGCAATTTGCTTTTTTCATCCAATATTGCTTTTAAGATAGTCCATTCATAAAGAGCATTTCACTGTAGGAATATGCCAATACATTAATTCACTGTACTCTTGACAGATATTTAACACTCCATGTTACACTGTGCCACATTGATCTGTTATTATATCTCTTCTTCTTGCAAAGAGATGAGCAACTCCAGAACAGAAAGCATCCAGCATTCCTCTTCCTTTCCCTAATTTCCAGTACACCTGCAAATCACTGCCTGCCTAATGTGTTTTGCATGGAAAAAGATGCTGTGTACCTGGTACACAATAAGCACCACTCCATAAAAGTGTATTGAAAGTATAAAAGCTGGCAAAATGTTATTTTAACTCTTGTGCTCTCTACTCACTTCTCCACGGTGTAAGATTTAAGGGGGAACTTACTCAGTTCTCACCAAAAAGTCTCTTAGTATTCCAGTGTGGAGGTAGAGATCTATGAAACAAGGTCACTTCACAATTCTCTTGCATAGAGGATCTCAAAGCACTACACAGACCGCTATTTTCTCCAGTGATTTTTCCTCTCAATGTGCCTCAAGGTCAGTTGAGAGCAGTATTCAAAGCTTGAATACTCTTCACCAGCAGCTGTAAAGGGCCGGGAAATCGGAGTCTGGATGTAAATAACAGTAACAAACTATTCCCAGGTCTTTTTTTTTTTTTTTTTTTTTTTCCTGATCTTTTCACGAATCCCCGCTT